>NC_083880.1:10735096-15535096 GCF_032452875.1 Bos javanicus | reverse complement strand
CCATCCTCCTGATCCACTCGTCACCTCTTAACACTTCCCTTGGTTCTCTCTCCCTCCCCCCATCTCCAGCTCCCTCGACTTCAAGACGCCTCTGTGTGCCTCTCCAACCTTTCAGACTGGAGTTTCCGGGGCTGGGAACCCACAGAAAATCTGGACCTTTTCTAAAAAGAGAGATGGTGGGGAAGGAGTGGGCCCTACGGGGTCTTCATCTTTTCATTGCTAGCCAGGGACGTTTACAGTTTCATTGGAAGTAAAACCTAAAGCCCTCGCTGCTAAAAGTCAGTCAGCCAATTGATCCATGTGTTCATCTGTTTATTATCTGTTTTCTCGATCTAGCCATTGATGAATCTTTCCTTTGGCCTCATCCTGATCGTCATTATTTAATCAATCTGTATAGACAGACCTGGTGATGAGAATGGATCATCTTTGTTTTCCTCTGAGGGAAATGAAAGGGGTGTTTAGCTTTTGCCATTGTCTGGGGCTCAGGATTTTCCCAGGGAACTGTTTCAAGTTGAAATCCGCCTTCCTCCTAGGCTCTGCTTCATCTTTCCCATCGAGTGGGGCCGGCCCCGGACAGGTGTCTGTTGCTTCTGATTCCTGTGTCACTTCTTGGGCCAGGGAGCTGTGTGTGTGTGTGTGTACATGTGTGTGCCTGTGAGTACATACATGCATGTATGCGTACATGGGAATGGTCAGGCCATGAGAGGGCTGAACAGTCATTCTTTTTCAAGGGAGCCGGAGGTGAGAAAGTTCCGTAAAAGAAGAAAAAGAGGAAAAAGAAAGTTGTCTATTTAGCTTTCTTTCCCTAATTCTGCTGGTAGCTTTTTCGTGTGTCTTCCGTAAGTGACTTATGTGTGATGTTGTTTTCAGAAGGCCGGGAGTGTGTGAACTGTGGGGCGACATCCACCCCTCTCTGGCGACGAGACGGAACCGGGCATTACCTGTGTAACGCCTGCGGGCTCTACCACAAGATGAACGGACAGAACCGGCCCCTCATCAAGCCCAAGCGAAGGCTGGTGAGTTGTCCCTGGGGCAGCCCTGACCTGACACTCTCCATTTTGTGTCTTTAATTTCCCCTCTTCAGGAATGAGAGCTTTCTGCAGGAAATTGGCAGGACGGCTCAAAATCGTGTCAGCTGGCTTGGGGTAGCTTTCCCCTTGTCTTTGTTCTTTCTTTTTTTCAAATTAAATATACAGGAAAGTGTTCTGTCTCTCTCTCTATCGCCCCCTTTATGGTTCTTAAGTCACTTACTACATTTTTAAGGATGCTGACTTCTGATTTATCCAATCTTAAATATCTTCGCTGATAGAATGATTGCTTTAACGGGACCAGGGTGACGGATTGAAAGTGTGTTGATAGCCACAGTTTCACAGAGAAGGTTAGTAGGTGGGTGGAGGCTCCCAGGTGCCACCCAGAACTTGTTTCTGGAGTCGCAGAAGGGGTCTCCCAGGAAGTGATGATGGTCTCAGTGCTGCCTTAGTGCCCCGGATGAGATCTCACGTGGCCAGGGCTGTAAGATGAATGGGGCTCATTAACTGCATTGCGCAAGCAGCAGCCGGTGGCCTTTGTGGAGTTTTTCTTCTTCCGTGGTCTGTAGAATTGAGGAATTGCCACAGGTAAACACAGGGGAAAATGGATTTCTGTCCTGCTCCCTGGTCTCTCCTAGCATCTAGTCTGATTTTCCCTTTGAACTCTCGCCAGCCCGGTGGCTGTTTCCTCTCTCCCCCTCTTTTTTCCCTTTCTTAAACCTCTTGACCCCTAGGAATACTTGAGAAAACCTGGCACAAGCAAGCATATATAAGGAAAACTAGCAGGAGAGGTTCGTTTGCAAACTTGTCTTTGGAACCTCAGGCCAGATTGAATAGCAAGTGTATGTAACAGACAAATAAAAGCAAGCTTGGCAAATGATAACTCTAACCACAGTCAAGAGATCAAAATGCTTTTTGTGGTGATGACATTCACCAGGTGGAGAGGGGAGGAGGGGAATTTCCCCTTGCCGATGAATGGATGAAGTAGCATCCCTCAGATTGTAAGGTGGACCCCTCCAAATCCTCTGCATTCTTTTAAAAGAATTATTTGTTTTCCTCATTAGATTTTAGTGCAAATCAACACCTTTCACATCCTCTTCAGAAGAATGAAAATCTTTCTAGGGATGGCCATGCCCACGTGACTTTAATTTTTGGCCATCCTAGGTCTCCAGGCTTTTTTTTTTCTGATCTTTGCCCCCGTCTCCAGCTTTCTCAACCTTCTCCCGACTTGTCCCCATGCTCTTTGGTACTTTTTTTTTTTTTCCTTTCTCTCATGTGCAAAGCTAACTTCCTAGGAAAAAGCTGCCGGATATCTGAGCTCTGGAGATAACTCATAAACAACAACTCAGCTTCCCCAACCTAAACATCAAGATGTTTGAACGTATCAGAACAAGACGTTGTTTGAAAAAAAAAAAAAATGACTGGAGGTGTTAGTGCAGAATGAATATGATCACACCACAAAAGAATGTTCTGAATCACTCCAAACCTGGCCTTAGGAAAAAAAAAGAGAGAAGGGGGGGAAAAAAGAAAAGAAAAAAAGGAAAGAAAACTAACAACAAAAACTTTCTTTTTAAAATAAATCATGATATCATGATAATCGGGCTCTTTTTAAAAGGTAAAGAAGAAATAGAGAGCAGTAAAGTCTCAGACCCCGTGGTTGTTTGGTTGATGAGCAAGAATGCATTTGACATTTTCTCGAGGTTTCTTCTGTCTGAGGTGGATTGCCTAGGAGGGCTAGACTTGCATTTTATATAATTTTGTCCTCATTCATCTTTCGTAAGAAATCTCTAGAACTCTGAGTAATAATCGCTTTTAATTGTAGAGTTCCTTTGCTGTCACATGTGAAGCTGTCTTTTCTTTCTTACTCATCTCTTCTGGGTGGTTTTATATTTTTAGTTCCATAGAATTCATATGCTCCAGAGAGACACTGGGGGCCCATTCAGGATATATATGCATATATTTTTAGCGCTTAGATGTATTTGACTTCTGAGTATCTAGAACTTCTTTTTTTCTTTCCTATATTTCCCTGTCTCTCCTTCCCGGCTCTGTCTCTCCAGTTTGCAGTTTCTGCTTTGCACTGAAGACCACTCCACCCCTTGGTAGATGCATATCTAACACCAAATAAACTCAGGCTATGCCGGAAATAGGAGAAGGGAAGACCCATAGAAATTTTTATTCCTAGTGGTGGAGGATTTTCATAAATCTCTAGCTTGCTTTATCAATACACTTTGTCTTCTGCTAGTGAACCAAACAGTGTGACTTTCAGAGCTTCCATATAAATTCACTGAAAGTCTGAGCTTGCTTAGGTTCATGATACCGTCAAGATACTATAAAGGGCTATACCACGAGGCTCATTACTCGGAACTCTTAATTTTGTTGGCTGATGTTTTGTGCTTGAACCATCCCTTTCCAGTTGTTGGGCTGAGAAATCCAGTGCTTGAGTAGATATTAGTCTGTTATATCCAAGTATTTCTTTTAAAGTGTAGAAAACCAGTCCAGGATGATAATCATCGGATGGTAATGTAATTGTCAAAATCCTTAAGCATCAATTTCATAACTTCATTTTCTTCCCAAAAGTGTACAAGAACACCAGTTAAGTCTTAAACGATCATGTTTCATAAAGGCGGGTGGACAGAGGCTTGTGGAATGAGAGACAGCACTTTTGGACTGGGGTGAATTATTTTCCAAATGGACTACTCAAAAGTAGAACCTTCTCAGTTACGAGGGAGAAGGGCTGTGTTTCCTTTTTAGTTCCACAGAACACAGAAACTAAGAATTACTGGGGGGAAAAAAAAGGCAAAAAAAAAAGTGCCATAGCTCTGGTATTTAAACCTGTAGCAAAGGGGAGCATCTTTGGGACAATTTAGTAGCTTTGAAAGGAAAGGAATCACCCTGGTTCATTCAGAATTGCCTCCGGGTTTTCCATATCTGGCCACTTTGAGTGTTTGGCTCAAGTTCTTGCTGGATAAAATATTGATGGAAAATCTCACCCTGATCCCTGTCATTTTGTTCCATGCTCTCATAACCATGCCAGAATTTTCTTGATCACAGATAAAGAGCAGCTAAATTCTTTCTCTTTCTCTTGCCGTTGATAATGTTTTTGAGTCCAGGGACAGAAATAATTTTGCAGTTGAAAATTTATTTTTGTGTTACAGGGAGTAGTGAGGAGATGAGAGGGGTTACCAGGGACCCACCTTCATTTTCTTTCAAAAGTTTTTGGGCTTAAGTTTATTTTTTTTCTGAGTATGGGTGCAGGGAATAGTCCCCTGATGCATTTAAGTACGTCAAAAAGTGAAAGAAAAATCTCCCTTTTAAAGGAAATGAAGGCTGTGACACAATCAAATAATGAAAATTCAGCTTGGGACTGACATCTGACCTGTGACCATTTGGCTCTGTGAAGAGCGTATAGAAAACTTTCCAGGGAGTCAGATGAATTGAAGGCAGAAGTGGGGCCCATGTTCCTGGTGGACTGCAGAAGTCCTTGTTCTTCTTAGTTTGTCTCATTAACTGAAAACCACTTAAAGAGGATGAAGATGGCTGTTACCACGAGTTGGCCGAATCTGAAAGCCTGAGCCGTGCACATTTAGGATAGCTGCAGATGGGCTGGGTCTGGCTCACTTATGGTGTTCTGGTTTGGTGCTCTCTCTGTGGCCCGCCCCACGTGTGTCAGTCACATATGCACAGACATTCTCTCACACTGTCAGCACCCTGCTCTCCTTATCATCTAGCAGTTCTTTATTTGGGATGTAGAAGGCACTTCTGATGCTTGGGTTTCCTCTTCCTTGGCTGTTAGTCTCTTGTGATGACCAGTATTCTTGTTGAGAGCTGTTTTTCTGGGGAGTCACTCTTCGAAAGGACCTCCTGGAGGCCTGGTGAAGAAAGCCACAGAGAGCTTGGTACCCAAACATGTCTAGTTAATTCCAAAAATTATTGCAACCCATAAAAATGAAACATCTGGTAGACTTTGTAGGAGGTGGGGATAGCTTGTGATTTAGAGAGGTAGGGTCAGCTTTCTGATCCTCCCAAATTCTTCACCCCAGGGGACAGCAGGCTACCTACTGACCACCGGCCCATGGTCTGATCTACTCCTAGGCCAGTGGGTCAGCTGTAATTTTCCTCTTGACACAGCTTTTGGGGATCTTTATTACTTTCATGTGGGCCACTTGCTAGTTTTGATTTCAGTGATAATTTTTTTCTTTTTTTAAGTTGGTCTCCGTGGTTCTGCAAACCCATTTAACATTTGTTTTGATTTTTATCCTCCCCTGTCTAACCCCTCCCCAGTCGGCAGCAAGAAGGGCAGGTACGTCCTGTGCAAACTGTCAAACCACAACTACGACTCTGTGGAGGAGAAATGCCAATGGAGACCCTGTCTGCAATGCCTGTGGGCTCTACTATAAGCTGCACAATGTAAGTGTCCGGGGGTCCCACCCCCCACACAGTCTCCTTTGGTTAACGCACAGTGCATGGCATTGCCCTTCCCTGGTCCCCTTCTTGATTTAAAAAAAAAAAAAAATTTTATTGGCATGTAGTTGATGTGCAATGTTGTGTTAGTTTCACATATTCAAAAAAGTGATTCAGTTATACGGATACATGTATCTGTTCTCTTTCAGTTTCTTTACCTATATGGGTTATTACAGAGTTGATTCATGGGGTCGCAAAGAGTCGGACACGACTGAGCGACTGAACTGAACTGAACTGAGTAGAGTTCCCTGTGCTCTACAGTAGGTCCTTGTTGATGATCCATTTGAATCACACAATGAGGAGCCTCAGAAAAATCATTGCAGGAGGATCCAGTGTGGGAAAGGACTGGGCACAGCGAAGCCTTGTCAAGACTGAAGGGTTTAAAATAGGTCGATCCAACCTCTTAGTTTGTATTGGAAACAGAATGCGTGGTGGACCTCGTCTGGGTTTTTAAGGGGGAAAAAAAAAATCTTCCCCTTAGCAAACCAAAAAAAGTTGCCAGACATATTTTGATGTTTTCTTGCATTTTAAACTTTTTGCAAAAAAAAAAAGAAAGAGTGTTCCAGAGAGTGGAAGAGAAAGGTAAATAGGATTGTGATGCATGATGCAGGAGTTCAGGGCGATTCAGTTACTGAGGGGTAGAGAGCTTGGCATAACCTGTGCTGTTAATTTTAAACGGATTCTCTGTATAAAAGATACGAGATGAAATGGCTGAGATATTTCATCTGCTGAGTTTGTCCTCCCCGGGAGAACTCCTGCAAGGCAGCCTGCGGAAGTTATCCTTTCCAGGGAAAAGAATGCCCTTTTCCTTATAGATCATATTAGCAGGATGATAATTGCCAGTCAGTTACGTGGATTTGGCCGTGTCAGTTTTGATCTTTCAATTTGGGGATCCTCCCATTTTGTAATATCTCTACCTTTAAAAAAAATTCAGCTATTTTTTTTTCTCCCTCGTACAACTCTGGCTGACCCTAATGACGCCTGATGTTTATGTTAATCCCAGAGAAAGAATTTGTTTTCTCCCTTTGTCTTTGTCTGTCTTTCCCTGTCTCTCTCATATCATCTCTATGGTTCCGTCTGGTTTTCCTGAAGTCTCTGGGCCAGTCTGACTGGCAGAGTCTGGGAGTGAATTGGGGACAGGCAGAGGGGTTTTCTCAGAGCCATCCTGGCAGTCAGCGAGTCTTACCCAGAGACACTTGTGAATTTAGGAGGAAGATTTGCTGGTTAGAGTTTTTGAATCTCAGGAGAACTTTCCAGGGTAACCTTAGCAATCTAGTCCTTTGGTACCTCTTGGGAATGAGTTGATTCCTGGGGACCCTGTAATACACCCACCTGCCAGCGTGTCATCTCTGCTTGATACTCAGGGCTTGGAGCTGATGGAATGAGGGTCTTTTTACAATCCATCATTTCTCTCTCTTGCATCCCTAGATTGTGGTCTGTGTACATTTATCAGTGATGAAACCCCAGGCCTGTTTTTGCTTTGCGGAATTTCCTTGCTCATTGCCATGGAGAGAAGCAGATTTGTGATTAGAATCTGGAAGGTTTGGGGCCATAGAGTTCTTGTGCTCACCCGATGGTAGTCAACAAAATGATTTTGGGGGTGTGATGTATGGTTTGCAAAGAACTTTCCTGTTGTTTGACAACATCTGAGCCTCAAAGAGTCCTGTGATGTAGACAGGGAAGAAATTATTCTGATTTTGTTTTACTTGAAAAAATGATGACTCAGAGAAACAAGGATGAGGCTGATGAATCAGAAGGGCCCATATGGATTTCTGATTAGCGACAGACCTTCCAGGGAGATCAGGAGCTCAGGACCATTGGGGACAAGGGAAGAGTGAGCCACTTCTTATTGTAGAATATACCAGAGATCTGTTGGGAGTAATGGATTGTGTGTGTGTATGTACTTCTTTCTGATTTCCATAGAAGTATAGGAATTATGAGAAATGAACCAGCTATAAATTTCTTTGACTGCTCAGCCACAGTGAGATGTGATCTCAGTTGTATCCGATTGAAAAGCCATTTATTTCTGAAAGATATGCTTTTCTCATTAAATCCAAGAGAAGTCAAGGGCCCTTCTTCACTGCTTACTCCCACTCTATTCTTTTTCTTTTTAAAATATTTATTCATTTGTGTGGCTGTGTTGGGTCTTAGTTGCATCGTGGGAGATCTCTCATTGCGGCTCACAGGTTTAGTCGGTTAGTTCTCCAACCAGGGCTCAAACCCGTGTCCCCTGAATTTCAAGGTGGATTCTTAACTACTGGACTACCATGGAAGTGCCCTCACCCTGTCTTGGGCCCCAGTGTCTGGGAGATAGACGCGTGCTCATCCTCCAGAGTGGTTTTTCTGCCTTCTCTGGTTTAGTAAGAATTCACAGAAGGAGGCGGATTTGTTGTGTATTTAACAATAAGAGATACTAATCTATGAACATTCTCATCTTGTTGTGTTTTGTTCTGCCCATCGAGATACCAGGCATGCCCTAAGTTAGCTCCTGTCTCCTTATCTAGGTGTGTAGATAACTACCTATCTCAGTATCAGTGCTGGGACTAGTTATCTGGCTTTGTGTGGCTATCTGTGTAACTAGATATTATATTTAGATACCTGGCCCTGTATATCTAGATATCATCATGAAGAGCATGTGTCTAGGTGATATCTCGGGGGAGATTTGATGTGACAGTAGATTCCTATCACCTCTGTAGGCTGCATCTTTATCTTGATTATAACTTTGAGGAAGAAACCCTGAGATGTTCTCTGAGCAACAACCTTTCAGGTCCTCTGCCGTCACTCACTTGGCCTTCCTGTGCAAGGGGCAGAGCTGGGGTCAGCCCCACCCTGAGCAGGTCTGCACTCCTGTCCAGGTGACCAGCTCAGCCCCTAGAAGCTGTGAGTTTGCTGCTCCCAGAAGTGTTATCAGCAGCCTGGCCCTCTTGTCTTCTGGGTTCTCACTTCCTTCACTATCTCTTTCTAGCTTTTGGAGCAAACGGGCAGATCTTTGAGTCGTGAAATCTTCTCTTCCTCCACCCTTGAGGACCCTGGAGGAGGAAGTGGTTTCTGCTCCAAGGAGTCAGGAATGACTAAGACCTTACCCTCTTGAGTCCCTTTGCCCATTTCCCTGGAAATGGGACTGAATGTGTGGTTGGTTTGGTGTGTGGGGCAGGTAGCTGCTGTTGAGGTCAATCTGATTCTGACTCCTCGAGGGGAATGATCTTAGTTTGCTTTGTCAAGTTCCCCCACCCCCACCTTAAGCAAATGTGTATTCAAAACAAAACACATGGGGCTTATCAGGAAGAGAGTGATGCTATGCTGCCCTGAAGACAAGAGCAACGATCATGAGAGTAGGTGCTTGCCTTGGTCTTTTTCCTCAACTTCATGCTTGGTCTTTTTTTTTTTTTTCCTAAATCTTTTGTTTACCCTGAAATTGTATTTGTTTTTTGTTTTTAGCCACTTGGAGTATGGGATGTTAGCTCCCCGCCCAGGGATCTAACTCTTACCTCCTGAATTGGAAGCTCAGAATCCTAACCACTGGACTGCCAGGGAAATCCTTCATGCCTAGGCTTTGCTTTTTAGGAGGAGAGTGCTTTCAGGCTAGCACAGGGCTTTGTACCCGCTAAGTGAATATTAAATTCTTGTGGACTGGTTGTTTCACTGCTCATCTAGTTAGAAGTGAGTCGTCAGGACCAGGTAGAAATTGCAACTTCATCATCACAGTTGCTATGGCGGGGGCAAGAGGTTACATTTTTGCAAAGATGCGTTATGTTAAATTCTGGCCCCAGAATGTACAAATTTCAGGGGAAGATCTTTTTTTCCCCTGTGTTTAAAATGACTTAAAAAAAAATTTTATGTCTAATGGGAGGATGATTGCTTTACAGTGTTGTGTTGGTTTTTGCCATATAACGCCATGAATCAGCCATAAATATATACGCATGTCCGCTCCCTCTTGAACCGCCCTCCCATCTTCCGTCCCAGCCTGGGGTGGCCACAGAGCACTGGCTTGAGCTCTTTGTGCTATGCAGCAGCTTCCCACTTGCTGTCTATTTAGGGGGAGATTTTACATCACCTCTTGTTTCAAAAGGCCGTTAGAAGAGAGGCAAGCAAAAATTACTTTGAAGCAGTCTGGGCTTCTCAAGACAGAGAGACAAAACCCTTAAGATCGATTGCCTAGTGGTGCCAAAGTTCTAAGTCAGATTTTGGACCAGTAGACCAGATATATTTCCCTCTTGAAAATCCCTCCCTTGCCTCTCTTCTCCTGAAATCGTGTAAGGTAATTCTAGGAAGAAGACAAGTTATTAGATTTTAGTGAAGCAGAGAAATACAGCCATCTTGGGTGGCTCAAGAGTATGGTCCTTGGGGACAGAAAGTTCCCTGAGACCAACTTTCCCCCCAGTGATGGGTGCAAATGAATAAAACGAATAAGCCCTGCTTGGAACATCTTACCTGGGGCCTCTTGGCTTTTGAAATTGATAGCAGCTGAGACCCCCCTCCCCGCCCCCCATCACAGAACCCTCACTTGCAGAACTCTGGGCTCTCTGGGAAGGAGTCAGGGGTTGTGGGGAGGAAGGGGCTCCCTGAAAGCAGATCCCTGATCTGGGGCGGTCAGAGGAACCTGTGCCTGGGTGTGGAAGTCTGCCCCCTCTCAGAGCCAGCCAAAAATAAGTAAAAAAAAAAATTGATCTCTGTTTAGATTAACAGACCCCTGACTATGAAGAAGGAAGGGATCCAGACCAGAAACCGAAAAATGTCTAGCAAATCCAAAAAGTGCAAAAAGGTGCACGACGCGCTGGAGGACTTCCCCAAGAGCAGCTCGTTCAACCCCGCCGCCCTCTCCAGACACATGTCTTCGCTTAGTCACATCTCGCCCTTCAGCCACTCCAGCCACATGCTGACCACGCCCACGCCGATGCACCCACCGTCCAGCCTCTCCTTCGGACCTCACCACCCTTCCAGTATGGTCACCGCCATGGGCTAGGGTCCCTGCTCGAGCACCGCTCACAGGGCTCCAGGCGAGAGTCCCTCCGGCCCCCCTTCTACATGCATTTTCGCAGGAGCAGTATCATGAAACCGAAACCCGATGGATCTGTGTGTTTTTGCAGGCATCAAGCAACCTGATGTTGTGGCCACTCGGACGACGCAGCCTACCGTGGTGTCTGTGTTCTCACTCCCCGAATCTGGATCCCATTTGTGAATAAGCCATTCAGACTCACATTCCCTATTGAACAGGGTCTCTCTAGTGCTGTGAAAAAAAAAAAAAAAAGTCACCAAACATTGCATATAACTTATATTGTAAGAAATACTGTGCATTGAAAGAAGAAGACTTGATTGCCTCTCGGTCACTGTCAGGAAGGCATGGAGGACGCCATGCCTTTGAAGGACGATGTGGGGAAAATAAAGAGTGGCGATTAAGAATAAACTAGGTCTGATATCCAAATGGACAAACTGCCAGTTTTGTTTCCTTTTCCTGGTTACAGTCGTTTGATGCATTAAAAGAAAAAAAAAAAAAAGGAAAAAAAAAAAGAAAAAATTTGTAGGCAAATCATTTGTTCAAAGCTGTGGGCCTCTGCATAGGAAATTCTACTACTCTGGGCAACGTGTTCCACTCTCAGGTTGCCCTGGAGGGTTCAACTAGACTTTCCTGGGCCTTCATGCTTTGTGAACATGTCCCTGTAATTGTTGTTTGTATGTATAATTCAAAGCACCAAAATAAGAAAAGTTGTAGATTTATTTCATCATATTATACAGACTGAATTGTTGTATAAATTTATTTCCTGCTAGTGTTAAGTACTGCTTTTTTTTTTTTTTTTGGTTTTTTTGTTTCTATTTTAATATTTTCTTCTTCTCTCCATTTTTGGTTGAAAAAACTGGGTGACATTCAGTTGACCTAAGGTGGTTGTGCTCCACGGGGTTGATTTTTTTTTTTTTCCATTTTGTTTCTCAATGATATTTATTAAATAGCTTCTAAGGGTACAAGAGCATATGTCCTTTGTCACTTCTCCCGCAGCCTGTGCTATGAGGGTAGCAGTGTATGAGCTACCCGCGTGCATGTCGGCGGCTCAGGCCCGCCAAGCCCTGGGTCCTGAGAGCAGCCTGGCTGAATGTTAGCGCCTACTGTGTTCTGTGTTAGTGATCACTGCCTTTCATGCAGTCTGTTGGAATAATAATATAAAGAAATAATAAAGTGAAAATATTTAAGAAACAACCAAATAACATCATATTAAGAGTGGTGGCCAAGCTCTTCTAGAATCTGGTAGCTCTAGCTAATTGAAGCAAAAGGAGTTTAAACAAGATAACAGAGCCCACTTGTGTTCAGCTACACGCTGGGAGAGAATGCAAACCCCAGACAGGAACATCAATGTGTTTGGGAAACTGGGCATCTTGGGAGCTCGCGATGCAGCCCAGAGGAAGGCATCCCCGGGGCTGGAGGAAGTTCTGTGGTCCACTCTTGAGTTGCTCTTCTCTCCTCCTGGTCTGGCCTTGAGGAGATTTTCTCGCCAGAGAAATGGGAGGATTTCCTTGTTGAGATTCTCAGGCGGGCAGGTTGCAGCTGAGATTCCTCATGGTTCTCTGCAAGATGGAGAGGAGCTGGGCTGGGTCTTGAGATTATGTCTGTTTTGCTTTTCTACTGTTGAATCACACCACAGTGAAGGGTGGATTGGAATGTTTGCGAAACATGAAATAACCGTTTTGTAACTTACGCTGTACAGTTTCCTTTGACTCTGTTGACAGAATGTGTAACCCTGGCACACATTTGAAGAATCTCTGTTAATTGCCTCTCTGCTTTCTTAGCAAATATTTCAAAGCTAAAGCTCAATGTTGAAATAAAGAAGTAGAGAATTACTGACACGCACGTGAGGATCTGCCTGGCTCCTAATTCGGACGTGGTTTCCCGTGACTCCTGAAGCACCCAAGGCCGTGGGCCGTGGCCGTCTGTTGCCATCGTAAACTTGGGAGCAGTTGTGGCTGGAGAGTTCCAGTGTCTCAGGGTTTGCCACTTTTTCCCTCCGTACAGATTTGAGCTGATGCCCTTTCACCTTAAGAACAGGGAGTTCAAATTCTTGACATTCTTGGGGGTGGGAGAAGGGCAGGCGAGAGTGGGGGGCACACATAGAAAATTCCCAAACTCAACAATCCAGTTACATTTTGTTTTAGGTGCTGCAGCCATAAAGGCACATTGGTTCCTCTTCCTTTTTCAGAGAAACATCATTTTATCATTCAATACCTGGATTTAACATTCTAAGATAGTTCTGGAAGATGATGCAGAAGATTTAAAAAAAATATATTCTCCAGTTTCTTGATCAGAATGTTATCATCTGTTTTCATAGTTTTTAATTATTTTGTTCTTTCTTTTCTTCACTTAAAAAAGACACACTAGAACAGTGACCCTGACAGGGGGTTTCTTCTAGAAAAACAGAACAAGATTGTAGATCTAAAATCCTGCTCCAATATTCTTGAGTAAACTGTGCCCCTGATTAATTTTCCATCTGTTTCTCCCTCTCTTTTGAAATGGTTGCGCTTAGCTCATCCATGGGAATATATGGGCACGTTTGGATTATTTCTTGAAAACATTTTCAGAGCCAACACAAGACAAAAAAGACAAACTGCGTAGTTATTGAAAGATTTTGCTATGTATGAACTCTTCAAACACTGGACGTTCATGATGTAATAAACATTTTGAATGGAAGTACTCTTTCATTGATTCAGCAGATACCTATTGAAGATCTAGGTTGAAGTCCATTTAAGAGATATTTTAAAAAAAAAGCAGTGTAGGAAATAGAGAAACCAAGGTTCCAGTGTCTCAGCCTTATGACATTTACAGGTTATTCCCCTTTGAAACGAATGACGAGCTGTGGTGAGGTTCCTGGCTGGGCCTCGGTGTTGGTCGCCAGGCAGGTAGAAGGCATGATGCAGTGGGAACACCCAGAGTCTGCTTGCTGAGAGCAGTGTCTGTTTTCTAAACCTTTGAAATTAGAATTATTTTTAGTTTAAAAATATTTTTAAAGCTAACTCCTCATCAGGGGACATCATTTTAGGATTTCTTAAGTCTAAAAACTGTTTGAAAGCAGCCAGTTTTCCCCAGGTAGAAAAGGACATCAGACCCAATTTCAGGAAAACACCTGTTCCTTAAACTGAAACTCAGAAACACCAGTGCCATCCATTCCCGGCTGTGACATCTTCCTCACAGTGGTGAAACTGTCCCGTTTACCTTCCAAAGATTTAGAAGCATCACAACTCCACAGTCTCCTGCATTCCGTCCTCTGTCCTCGACCCCGAATCCATCCCGAAGTCCTCGAACCTTTTTGTGATCCTTCACAGACAAGCAGGCATTACTAATACCCCTTCCATTTCCAAGCTGCGCAGAGATTAAAGTCTTTTTTTTTTTAATTAAAATTTTTAAAATCACAGAAAGGTGCAAAGAAAACGCCTGCGCGAGAGCATTTTATATTAGAGTTTTATCTGGAGAGCAGAAATGTTAACCAGGATCCAGAATAGCTGAGTAATAATACACCAACCCCTTCCTGCACTTTCAGATGAAATGAGCTTCTGAAAAACATTTTCATTTTCGCTTATTCCAGCTTACTCAACCGGTGTGAACACACCCTCAGATTGGGACTCGTCTGCTCTTCTTTGCAAAAACCCAGTAAAAGGAAAACCTCAGAATTCATAGAAATTCATTGATCGTTTGAGACGTGTGACCACCACAGTCTTAGGAGTCTGGGAACTTGGGTTTCATTTCTGGCTGTGCCGCTAACTATCAAGGTGACCTAAGGCTATTTGTTTGATTTCTTTGAAGCTGGGCTGTTTGTCTACATCATTAGAAGAGATGCTAAGACTCATATAAGAAGAAAAATGCCACGATTCCATTGGATTTTTAAAATATTTTGGAGAACATCCTTTACTAGGAAAGACATCCTCACACCCCCCAGTTAAAATCTTGAGCAGACTATCCTAACAGCCTGCAGCGGTACTGGTTCATAGAAGTCCAATTGGGTTGGGGGTCATTCCACGCCCATCTGTCCTTACTACTATCTTGCAAAACACAAATTAACTTGTATTTTGTGACTGTCACCCTGGGACAGGAGTTAGTGTCCCAGCCTGCAGATTCCCGGCTCTTTCTGAAATGTGTCCTGGCCCCTCTTGAGCGGAATACACAGGACTTGCTTGTCCAGCTGATGTTGGCAGCATGGTTCAGATTTCAGCCAATCCATTGTGTAAAGAAATTCTGCCTGGATAGCTTACAGCCTATTCTAGGGAGATAGCCAGCGCCTAGCCTTTCTTTTTCCTTGTGCTCTCTCTCTCTCTCCATCTCTCTCTTTCTCTTTGGAGACGAGGATCAGCAGAGGAGATAGGTCAATATTCTCCCAAAGCTGCTCCTTTGGGGGTGCTCCGTCCAGCTTCTGCTTTCTCTGAGCGGTTCCCCCCTCACCCTTGGCCTTCTTTGCAGGGGATCCTGGTACATTAGCCACATTGTTTGGGGTGTGTTTTTACAGTCCCCTGTCATGTCTGTGCGCACAGTTTGGCGTGGGGATTTGGAGAGCGGCCCCCTCCCCCGGCCTCCCCCACCCCACCCCACCCCCTCGGTCTCAGGCTAAACAAAAGACATGCAGTATGAAGCATCGGGCTGAGCTGCTGGGGCCCAGCAACAGCCCGGAGGCCTGCACCCACCTGGAGGGAGCCGCAGGTTCTGAACGACACTGGGCTGAGCCGCTGGGGCCCAGCAACAGCCTGGAGGCCTGCACCCACCTGGAGGGAGCCGCAGGTTCTGAACGAAGCGGCCCTGTGCCCAGCCTTGTGCAGTTTAGGCACGTGGCGTGAAGACACACAGGGCCGCTGGCTCCTGGCCCCAGGTTCCAATACGGCGTTGTCCCGAAGGGGCCCCCACTGCAGAAAGATGGTGTCAACTCCATGCCAAACTACCAGGGTGTGTTCAGTCACTCAGTCGTGTCTGACTCTTTGTGACCCCATAGAGTGCAGACCGCCAGGCTCCTCTGTCCATGAGATTCTCCAGGCCAGAATACTAGAATGGGTGGCCATTTCCTTCTCCTGGCAATCTTCCTGACCCAGGGATTGAAACTGCATGTCCTGCATTGACAGGTGGGTTCTTTCCCTCTGAGTCAACAGGGAATCCCAAACTACCATCCCCTTTAAGAAATCAGCCAATTCGGCTTAACTTTTTTTTTTTGGAGGGGAGAGGCCAGTGTGCATAAGGAAATTCCAGAAAATTGAAGTGTTTTTTTTTTTCCCCTGACTACAGAATTGACCAAACTTGTAAAATACCCCTCAAATTTTTTGAATTAATTAAAAAAATTTTTCCCCCATTTTTTTTTTTTTTAAAGCAGAAGACATAGGATTTGGGATGCTGCTGTGTGAATGGGCCATGTGTGGTCTGGTCTTTTTAAGTTTTTTTTTTTGGCATAGACCAATTTGAGATAGCATATTGAAAAGCAGAGACATTACTTTGCCAACAAAGGTCCATCTAGTCAAGGCTATGGTTTTCCCAGTGGTCATATATGGATATGAGAGTTGGACTGTGAAGAAAGCTGAGCACCGAAGAATTGATGCTTTTCAACTGTGGTGTTGGAGAAGACTCTTGAGAGTCCCTTGGACTGCAGGGAGATCCAACCAGTCCATTCTGAAGGAGATCAGCCCTGGGATTTCTTTGGAAGGAATGATGCTAAAGCTGAAACTCCAGTACTTTGGCCACCTCATGCGAAGAGTTGACTCATTGGAAAAGACTGTGATGCTGGGAGGGATTGGGGGCAGGAGGAGAAGGGGACAACAGAGGATGAGATGGCTGGATGGCATCACTGACTGGATGGATGTGAGTCTGAGTCAACTCTGGGAGTTGGTGATGGACAGGGAGGCCTGGAGTGCTGCGATTCATGGGATCGCCAAGAGTCGGACACGACTGAGCGACTGAACTGAACTGAAATGAACTGAATTTTAAAGTCTGTTTTGAATTTGTTAGAATATTGCTTGTGTTTTATGTTTTGGTTTTTTGACCTTGAGGCATGTAGGATCTTAGCTCCCAGACCAGGAATAGAACATGAGCCTCCTGCATTGGAAGGCTAAGTCTTAACCCCTGGATTGTTCGGGAAGTCTGTGATCTGGTCTTTTGAATAGTTGGTCAGGAACCGATGTTGGAATCCAATGGACTGGGAGATGGGGCTGGATGGGGAGGCGGCTTGGGTAGAACCTATGCTTTCTGAGGGTCATTACAACTCCATCTCATAAATTGGGAGGGGTTGTTGAGTAAAATCCACCTGGTTAATGCAGCCACTCCCTCCTCCCTGGAGGGCCCAGAGCAGACCTGTCTTCTATGAACTTGAGAGCTGAGTGCACGAAGCCCTCTGCCCTTCTCCTGGAACATTTCAGGGCTTCCTGGTGGCCTGGTGGCCTCAAGCTCAGTCTCTTCCAGAGAATTCCTCATATCCCAGCTGTCAACCCATGACGTTCACACTTCTAAAGACCCCAGGATCGCTGACAGTGGCCTGGAAACACGGGGGCCTTCTAGAAGGACAGGGGACAGGTCACTGGTCCCATCTGGCCCTTGTGGCTCATGTAGACTGGATGATAAGAGGACTGAGAGTGAGAGCGTGGCCTGGAGGCTGCTGTACTGTACACGTGGGCTCTCCAGCAACGCTTCAGTTCAGTTCAGTTCAGTCGCTCAGTCGTGTCCGACTCTTGGCGATCCCATGAATTGCAGCACGCCAGGCCTCCCTGTCCATCACCAACTCCCAGAGTTGACTCAGACTCACATCCATCCAGTCAGTGATGTCATCCAGCCATCTCATCCTCTGTTGTCCCCTTCTCCTCCTGCCCCCAATCCCTCCCAGCATCACAGTCTTTTCCAATGAGTCAACTCTTTGCATGAGGTGGCCAAAGTACTGGAGTTTCAGCTTTAGCATCATTCCTTCCAAAGAAATCCCAGGGCTGATCTCCTTCAGAATGGACTGGTTGGATCTCCTTGCGGTCCAAGGGACTCTCAAGAGTCTTCTCCAACACCACAGTTCAAAAGCATCAATTCTTCGGTGCTCAGCTTTCTTCACAGTCCAACTCTCACATCCATACATGACCACTGGAAAAACCACAGCCTTGACTAGACGGACCTTTGTTGGCAAAGTAATGTCTCTGCTTTTCAATATGCTATCTAGTTTGGTCATAACTTTTTACCACCAAACTGCAGAGGGAAGATAGCCCAACTGTGAGTGAAGTCAACCCTCCTCTTAAGAGCTTTGCAGCCTCTTTGGGGAGCTGAGATGTGCCTGAGAACCATTACACTGGTTCACTGGCAGAACAGGTTCAAAGGCTCAATTCTCTGCCTGTAACCAGGAGAAGAGAGGACTTCGCATCTTAATTGGATCAGGGAGCCTGCAGCTGCCTCTCGGGCTCCTGCCCTGTGATGGGTGGTGACCTGAAGGCCTGGAACTGGAAGCTTAATTCCCTGCATCCCTGATTCCATCCGAGGACTGATCATGCTGATTATTCTGATTATGAATCCAGATGGATTATCCAGTCTGAGGATCAATCAGGCCCTTTCTGCAACATTTATTTAGAGATTGAAGAGCCAGCTTATTTCTCAGCCCGCCCACTGGAAAATGGGGAGGAGAAATGAAAACACCTCTGCCAGTCTGCCTGACTCGTCACCAGCAGCTCTGATGAAGGTACCAGTTTTCAGCCCCAGGTGAGGGCTGGGGATTAGGTGTCTGCTTTCTGTTACCACAGATAGAAGAGCTGGCAGGATGTTCACCCTCAGAGCCAGCTGGCTGGACCGAGGTGAAAGGAGAGGAGGAAAGAAAGAGGCATGTATCAATCCACTTTTTCCATCTCTGAGGTCTTCGGAGGTACACGGTTGGCCCTGTTTCCTCGCCGTCATGATCTGGGAAACTGAAGATGGACATATCCGAGTTACCCAAAGACGCAGAGAAACCTGTCCCCAAGGGCCAGTCCTGGGCTGCGGGGTGCTGGTGTGTCTGCTGTCAGCCTTGACAGTAAATGACAGAAAAGTCCACACTCTTAAGTCTCAACACGTCAGGGAAATGCTGCTTTGATTTGCTTACTGCTGAGAAAACAATGTTTGATATCTAGACAAAAATACCCCTGTTGAAAGATGTCACTTTGATTTCACATCCTTTAAAAAAAAAATCTACTTACGTATTTGGCTGCCCTGGATCTTAGTTGCAGCACTGGGAATATTTGCTATGCCATGTAGGGTCTCTTAGTTGCTCCCAGGGGGATCTAGTTCTCTGACCAGGGATCAAACCCGGGGCCCCTGCACTGGGAGCGTGGAGTCTTATCCACTGGACCACCAAGGGAGTCCCTTCACTTCACATCTTAAACAAAACGTCCCATTCCTGTCCAGGAACGTCTTAGCCTCCTGCTCTGCTCCCATCAGCCACTGAATTTAATGTCGGTAACATGCGACAAGAGGGAGTCCCGGTTTGATCCTTGGAATCTCCATGGAGTCTCACAGGAGACAGACAGCTGGAGTTCAGTGAGAAAAGATGCTCACTGTGGGCCCAAGTTTGCAAATCAATACAATGTGTTGGCTTGCTCGGAACTTCCCCATTTTGTTAAGGATTACGTTTCTACATGGTTTGCAGACTAGATGTTAATCAGTGGCTGTTGGCCAAAGAGGGCCAACCCCACCAGCAAATAAATGCATTTAAGATGTTGAGAGTGACCGTTGAGGAATATGTGCGTGGAGACCCGGAGAATATGAAACCAGTTAAGAACTCAAAGGTCATTTTGTTCAGGGCAAAATTCTTGTGCATGGTGCTGACAGTTTGCCCTCTGGGTGTTTTCAGAGCTTAAAGGATCAAACTCGTCCACATGAAATATGGAATGTCTAATACAGAAGCCTCGTGCACGCCTTCAGCCCAACCTTTTGGCCCTGTAATTAACATGGCTTCAGCTTCCTGGTGGGTACCGGCCGGCCTACAGCTCTGCGTAGGTATGGCCTTGCGGAACTCACGGGCTGGTGCCTCCAGAGGAGGTTTAAAGAAGGCTCAGTTCCTACAGCAGCATGGCAAACTCCACCGTCTACAGCTTCCTTTGGGCTACAGGCAGGGGAGGGCCTCTTTTTCCACATCTGAGATCAGTTCCCAGAGACCAGGAGTCCCACCCAGGAGGGTCTGAGAATGGCACCGTCAGATGGACCTGCGAGCTAAGAGAGAGATCTGCTTAAAACTTAAACCAAGCACAAGGTCCCCATGGGAATTCTAGGTTCCAGGGATCACAGAATATTTGGGGGCAAAGGGGCTTTTTGATGTCTTTCACCACCTCAGGGCTATCTGTCGAATAATCCTATCAGCTAAGGCATGAAGTTGCCACCTCATCTGGAAAGGTAGCAATCATTTTAGCGCATAAGGAAATAGCCATCAATAAACCAATGGTATATTCTTCCGTACTTCTATATTTGGGGGCCGCCCTAAGTGTTGAGCACTTACTGTATGCTTGATAAATGTGCATTTGTGTGTTAAGTTGCTTCAGTCCCGTGCAACTCTTTGTGACCCCGTGGACTACAGCCCGCCAGGCTCCTCTGTCCTTGAGATTCTCCAGGCAAGAATACTGGAGTGGGTTGTTGTGCCCTCCACCAGGGGATCTTCCTGACCCAGGGATTGAACCTGCGACTCTTACATTTACCTGCACTGGCAGGCGTGATCTTTACCCCCAGTGCCACCTGGGAAGACTGCTTGACATATGCCTCTCGCTTAATTATCCCAATGACCCTAGGCTGCAGGCTTACTCTTTATCATCCCCAGTTTACAAAGGAGGACAGAGCTCAGAGATGCTAAATAGGTCAGGAATACTCAGCTTGCCAGACTCTAGAGCTATTGCTGCTCTAGAGTCCCTGCTTCTCTGAGAGCCTCTCCTCCTCAACCGAAACCAGGAGCTGAAGAAAGGGTGCTGTGCTCCCATGTCCTCAGGCTTCGGGACTGTGGGGGAAGCATTTTCCACTTTTTTGTTTCTCTGGTGGCTCAGCCGGTAAAGAATCTGCCTGCAATGCAGAAGACTAGACCCCTGGGCCAGGAAGCTTCCCCTGGAGAAGGGAATGGCAACCCTCTCGAGTATTCTTGCCTGGAAAATCCTATGGACAGATGAGCCTGGTGGGTACAGTCCATGGGGTCACAAAGAGTTGGACATGACTGAGTGACTTTCACTTCATTTTCCATTGGTTCTTTAGGCTGAGTGATTCCTCTTACAGTTTTTCCCTTAAAAGGCAGCCTAACCATTTACCCTCTCTGCCTAGAGGTTGAGTTACTTGCCCAACATCTCACAGTGGACAAAGGTCAAAATCCAGGTGAAAACTCACAGGTGTGCACAGGGCCGGTGTCCCCCGGGGAATGTTCTGAACAGAGGTAGGTTCTGTTTAAATCCGGTTGCTTGTGGTCACTGGGGGTTTTGGCAGGAGCCCAGCATAATCTCAGCATGGAAGGTCTGGTTTTGAAATTGGTTTCAGAAGAGGAAAACTCAAATGGGAAAAGATACATGCACCCCAGTGTTTGTAGCAGCATACTACCAATAGTCAAGATATGGAAACAACCCAAGTGTCCATTGACAGATGAATGGATGAAGAAGATGAGGGATATATAAATATACAACAGAAAACTGCTCAGCCATAAAAAATGAAATAAAGCCATTTGCAGCAATGGGATGGATCTAGAGATGATCACACCAAGTTAAGTCAGACAAAGACAAATATTATATGGTGTCATTTATATGTAGAATCTAAGACAGTGAGCTTATTTACAAAATAGAAATGGACTTACATAGAAAACAAACTTATGATTACCAAAGGGGAAACAGGAGATGGGGGATAAGTTAGGAGTATGGGATGAACAGATGAATACTGCTATATATAAAACAGATAAGCAAAAAGACTTTCACTCTATAGTGTAGGGAGCTATGGGGCTTCCCCAGTGGCTCAGAGGTAAAGAACCTGTCTGCAATGCAGGAGACCTGGGTTCGACCCTGGGTGGGGAAGATCCCCTGGAGGAGGGCATGGCATCCATTCCAGTATTCTTGCCTGGAGAATCCCATAGACAGAGGAGCCTGGCAGGCTGCAGTCTCTGGGGTCACAAAGAGTCCGACAAGACTGAAGCAACTGAGCATGTGTGCACACATGCTCAGGGACCTATATTCAATACCTTGTCCTAACATAAAATGGAAAAGAACCTGAAAAAGAACATCAGTTCAGTTCAGTTCAGTTCAGTCGCTCAGTCGTGTCCGACTCTTGGCGACCCCATGAATCGCAGCACGCCAGCCCTCCCTGTCCATCACCAACTCCTGGAGTTCACTCAGATTCATGTCCATTGAGTCAGTGATGCCATCCAGCCATCTCATCCTCTGTTGTCCCCTTCTCCTCCTGCCCCCAATCCCTCCCAGCATCAGAGTCTTTTCCAATGAGTCAACTCTTCACGGAAAAAGAACATACCTATATCTATATCTGAATCACATTGCTATACACCTGAAACTAACACAATATTGTCAATCAACTATACTTCTATTTAAAAAAACTCCCCTTCAATGACTGAAAAAGGATGTGATTTTCCATTGGATGACCTGCAAAGCATGGTCACTGCCTTCAAAATTGCTGGCTTGCCCACAGACTGAATAGCGGGGTTTCAGTCCTACTTGGAGACCTGCCGCTCTTAATTATGTCTTGGAGGTAAAATGTAACCCAACTAATCACAAAACACTCAGTCCAATAAAATAATCCACTTTTTATAATGGAGAAATTAACCAGTGTTGAGCAGCAGGGCTTAAGGAAACTGCCATAAAATATAATTATGATAGTAATAATATGAAGAGTGGTACACGGAACATAACCTCCTGCCTTTCATCCCAGATCTGAGGGTGACTGGCTAATGTTAATTAATACGACTTGCCCAGTCAGGACCATGTGTGGGTCTAAGAAATAAAGCAGGACTTCTTGTTTGTTTGTTTGCGTTTATAAGTGGCACACTTTGGCTTGGCTAAAATGAAGATGGAAATGCAACATAGGAACCTCTGTCTGAGGACCTGAGCACCTTTTAAAGTCTTGTATTGAAGCTTCTAGGACTGGGATCCCATACTTCCTGAAATCGTCATCTTTTGTCACTGTATTCCTGTGACATTTGGGTCCTGAGGGGGATTGGAAGAGGATGGATTTAACATGGTTCCGGCTCCCTTTGGGGTTTTAACAGAATTATTTGAATGATACCTATCAGGGAATGGCAGAACAAACAGAAGCATTCATGACAGACCCAAACTAGATAAAGCCCAAATGACTGGCCTTTCAGAGGTGTCCTTTTCCAAAAGCAGTGATTGAACAATGAAAGAACCTGCTGTCCCAAGGCAATGATAGGCATATGGAGGCTGCCAGTGGCCAGAAACTGGCCAAAAAAGTCGAATTTCTAAATGCCTGTCTGTCTGACACATCCTTTAACATTTTTTATTTATTTATTATTTAAAAATTAAAACAAAACAAAACAAAACATTTTATTGGAATTTGGCTTGTCTGAAACACCTTGAAAAAATCCCTAGAATGTTGAGGATTGGTGGAGCCATAGTAAGTACAATTCAGGTTTTTGTTTGTACATTTCTCTGTCAGTGTTGTAAAAAGGTAAGAACTAACATCATCAGGATGAAAAGAAATGAATATCTGCCCAAGGACTGGTTTGGATCCTTCAACTTCTCTTTTCTACCTCTTGGAACCATTTGGTTTATGACGGAAAGGGATGAAAAATGTCCAGAATTTTTGTTAGCGTCTCAGCCTTGGTTGTAACTTTCACTTGTTACGTAAGCCCAGACAAGGGGCTTACTTTCCTTGTGCTAGTTTCTTCATTTTAAGACCATGGACTATCATGGTAATTACAGCTTATGAGTCCTTAGGTGAAGGGTGTATCAGTGGGAAAGCATTGGCAGCTCTGTCTTGGCCTATTTTGTTTTTCCCAAGGTTGTTAGTTTGGCCAAGGATGAGGTCAAGCTGTTGGATAATACTGAAAAGTACTAGAGTGCTGTGTGACGCTATGCTTTAACCCAACGTATAAAATACTCTTGGCATCAGGAGTATGATACTGGCAGTGTGGATACTGGCCTGGACGTCAGCCCTGAATGTATTCAGGAGGAGCCTCAGAAAAATAAGTGAATTAAAGTCAACATGATCAAGATTTGGCCTCCAGTTATAGGATCAGGTTCAAGTCGTGCAAAAGTAGATAGTCACAAAAGTAGGTGTTTGTGCTTGTGCCTCAGAGTGTGTGTGCCGACATGTTTGTCCATGGATGGGCAGGTGTTAGCATGTTTGTGTGCTTATCTTTACAGTCCCAAATATATAAATATAAATTTATGGAATTCTCCAGGCAAGAAGACTGGAGTGGGTAGCCCCTTCTCCAGGGGATCTTCCTGATCCAGGGATTGAACCCAGGTCTCCTGAATTGCAGGCGGGTTCTTTACCATATGAGCCACCAGGGAAGCCTAAAATATAAATTAGTTTAGGTTTATTCATGATCTTGAACTGGCCATGTCTTGCATCAGAGAAGGTATCAGAAGCCCAATATTTAGGTAGGAAAGAGAATGAAATTCAGGGTTGTCTTCTTCTTAGATAGGGCTAAGTTTTCTGGAGCAAAAAGCTGGCTCTGATTCCTTGATGTTTGGATGGGGGCTGACATGTCAAGAGCTCTAAGAGCCGACTCTTTCTTGGGCAGACAGGCTTTGTTCTGGGTGTAGCTGCTGGCCTCGGGCTCCCGTGATGCTTCCTGTGGCCTCTGATGTGGCCTCTTATGGATCCTTTAAGGGTTAACCCATGATCTGACCTCTTATCTAAAGAGGTAAGAACTGTGGTCAGCCATCACATAGACCCAGGTCTCTGACTCTCCCAAATCTGAAAGACTCAGAGCCCTAGAGTGGATGAAGAGTCACATTCTTTCTCCGTTGCATGATGGGAAGATGTGTTTCCATTTGAGCCAGGCAAACTTGTCTGATGACACATCACAGCTAGGCATGCGTATCATTCAATTACATCCTAAAGGAAAAAAAAAAAACTCAATGAAGGCATGGAGTACTCACTGTGTCGTAGACATTGGGCTATGCCTTTAGTGGTGATCTGATGGTTTGAAAGGTGTATAACACTTCAAAACTGAAAATGAAATGATTCAGACACATTAAGACAAACAGGTTTGACTGCTTCTCCTGCCTCTGGTATCGGATTGACTCGTGGCTGGAGCTGATTAATAGCAGTGGCAAGTTCCATATGAGTGGCTCTTCATAAAGAGAATTAGTGGCTGCACAAACTCAGATATTCTGAAAAATAGGCACCGAGGCTAAGTCTCGGGTCACTCCCAGAGCTTAAGTAGAGCTCACAGGAGCAGAATTGCTGACTCATACATTTTTTGGATCATAGAAAATTTATTTTCTCATTTGTAAAATGGGGATTTCTATGAAGATTAGATGAGATAACACAGGTAGAACATTTAGCTTGAAAAAGTGAAAGTGAAAGAGTCACTCAGTCATGTCCAACTCTTTGCGACCCCATGGACTGTAGCCTGGGGATTTCTATGAAGATTAGATGAGATAACACAGGCAGAACATTTTGCTTCAGTTCAGTTCAGTTCAGTCGCTCAGTCTGGCTATTCAACAGATGGTGACTGTTCTTAGCGTCATTAGAAAGGCTCAACCATCTGTATGTTTAATACGTTTCAAAATGATGTGAGAAATAACATGTGTTGGTGAGGATGTGGAGAAGATAGAAACTTCATACGTCGAAAAATTAAGAATAGAATGACCATCTGAGTCACTTCTGGATATTTATCCAAAAGAAAGAAAATCAAGGTCTTGGAGAGATATTGCCTCTCCTGTATTCAGAACATCACTATTTACAGTAGCTGAGATACGGGAACAACCTACATGTCTATTAACAGATGAATGGATAAAGAAGATGTGCTCCATGCTTATAGTAGAATACTGTTCAGCCCTGAAAAAGAGGAAAATTCTGCAATCTGTGCAAACAGGGATGAATCTGGAGGATGTTATGCTAAGTGAGCTAAACCATCATAGAAGGACAAATACTGCATGGTTCTACTTATATAAAAAGAATCTAGTCAAATTCACAGAATTGAAAAGTAGAATCATGGTTGCCATGGGCAGGGGAGGGGAGTTGGGGAGTTACTCATCTATGGGAATAGAGTTTCAGTTATTTGAGATGAATAAGCTCTAGAGATTGCACCTAGATTGTACAACATGTACTAGAGTCCATAATCATATGCTGTAAGGTTAAAAATGTGTAAGAGGGTAGATGTCATGTTAAGTTTTCTTATGACAACAAGATAAAAAAATCAGTGAGGACAGAGAAGTCAATTAAAAAAAGAAAAAGAAAATGATGCTGATGCTGCTATGTAGATGTCTGTCAAAACAAAGATGTCTATGACCAAGATGTTTGGGTCTAGAACTCTGTAGATTTAAGGAATGATCAGAACATTTTTTCCAGCTGTAGAACTGAAAGATGCTTCCTGAGAGATGGCACCAGGCAAGACTCAATGCTCAAGAACTAAGAAGTGGTCTTGAACCTTCAGGGGGCTTAGAATCAAGGAGGGAAGATGAGTCATGTCATGAATAACCATGCTTTTTTTTAAAACTCTGATAAGGAAGGTGCAAGGGAACCAAGGAAGATGACAAGGAGTGGACGAAGGAAGCTTGTGGAGAGTAAGTGTCATTTGGACTGAGTTTGAGGGAGAGCAGGATTTTCCTGGGCAGAGTGAGGTGGAGGTCAGAGCACTGTGTGCAGAGGAGAGCTATGGGCGGAGGTAGGTACGGAGGAGGGTCTTACCTGGAGTCGCCCTGGTTTCTAACTCTGTGGAGGACACGTGGAAGCTAAGAAGAGATGTCAGGGCCAGATTATGAGTGGCAGGTCAGAGAGCAGGGGCTTTCTTTACTCCTCAACATGGAGAGATGAAAGGTCTTTGGACAGAGGTGTGGTCTGATCACAGCTGTATGTTTGATGACAGAAAGTGGATGGGTTGGTGGGAGAAAGATGGAAGAAGAGACACCAGCTGGGGGGCCATGAGAGGTACTCAAGTAGAAGGTAATAAGTGGCAGCTAACTCAGGACAATAGCTTGAGGAGTTGGGGATGGACAGGAGAGATCTTCTGAAGGAAAAATCAGTCGAATCTGGAAACTGGTGAGATGAGATGGGTGAGGTAGAGTGAGTGTCTACACAGGTGCTTGTTCTCTGCTCTACTCATCTGTGTGGGACACCTGGCTTCTTTACGCTTCTGTTATAGGTGATGTGTAATCCATGCAGTCAGGCATGGAAGGGCAGCCTTCAGCAGCCATGGCCTAGTGGCCATGTATAGCCCCTGGGCCACGTGTCCCAGAGTGACATTCGGAGCTGCAATTCTGTAAGGACACAGAGCTGGGCTGGTGAGAACATGAACCCAGATAATGGAAGCCTGTCGATAACCTTGCATCAGTCTGGCAGAGTTGAACACTTGATGGAGGAAGACCCTCAGGTTCAGATTTAAAGCCATGTTCAGCATTGGGGGGTCTTTGGAGTTAATCTCAGGAAGTTCAGCTGAAGCTTTGAAGGACCCTGTAAGAGAGAGAAAAAAGGGAGTCGTGACTGTGGATTGAGAGCGTGGAGACTGGACTCTGAAGACCTGGATTCAAACCCACGAGGGTCTGCCAAACAACTCCGTAGCCTCAGGCCCTCAGCCTCATCATGGGTAATATGGTCACATCTAGCTTAAAGCTTTACTGGGGAGATAGAAGAGATAGTCTGCAGAAGGATGGTCATAACACACACCTTACAAACATCATGCGATGTCATAGTTGTTTGTTTTGAACATTTGTCTCCCCCCTTGCTGGGTGATGACTTGCTTGAAGGCAGAAGCCTCTGTGTCCTCACAGGACACCTTATCAATAAATAGTTGTTGAATGAATGTGTCCCTGGACAGAAGCAATGAGTACTTGTGAAGGGCTCACACAGCGAGTTTGGTGCACACGCTATCCTACGAATCTTCACAGCAACTTGACTGGGGACATACAACTATTATTTTACAGATGCTTTGGCCAAGGAAGGGTCCATGACCAGCAGCTGGCTGGTGGTGGAATGACCTCTTAGCCCCTGTTCTGAGCTGTCTCGGGAGACAGACTCAGAGGTGGGGTGAGGCTTCCACCGAGGAGGTGGATCTCAGGGCAGGATCAGCCACTGTGAACCCCAGATGGGAAGATACCGCATGGGGCGTGTCCTTCTCATAGTCTTCAAACTGTATCTCCCGGAGAACCACGGAAAGAGAGGGGGCCCCTCGGCCTGCAGTGTATTAGTTCAAAAAATGTTTATGAACGATGGGCCCTAGGAACCCCATCCGTGAGGGTCGCAGGCGACCCCCCTGGGGGTGGGGGAAGGGAGCACTGTAGTGGGGCCAGGTGAGCCCGGGGCCTTGGAAAGCTGCTCGCTCCCAGGCTGTGTGATGAATGGGGCAGTGGAAAATTCCTCTCTTGGCTTATTTTTTTTCCCCCTGAACTGAGAACTCGATTTAGGAGCCGTCAGCGCCCCAGGGTGATCCTTTCCCATTCGTCAGGACTCAGAGCGCTCCACCCTCACGGGATGGGTGTCTGCAGATGGGCCAGGTGGGGGCTGGACCTGCTGGCGGCTCCCCAGGCTCAAGCTCCCTTGCCCTGGGGTGGGGGCGGGGGCGGGGTGGGGAAGGGGCCCTAGGAACGTGAGGCTGCCATCGTCCAGGCCCCTTGGTGTTCGGCATCTTGCTCCGTGGAATGCAGTCCTACAGGGCAGGAGCCAGAGCTGAGCACCACGGGTTCCTTGGTGTGGGATTACAGTGTCCTACCCTTTGAGTTGCCCTCCTGTGCCCTGTTTCAGAAAGCAAGATGGTGTCTTCCTTTAAAGAACTCCAGAAATACGCCCCCAAATGAACAGCAGTTAACAGTCTGGTGTGGTGGTGTGCAAAATAATGACTCTGCTTTTGAATATACTATCTAGATCAGTCATAACTTTTCTTCCAAGGAGCAAGCGTCTTTTAATTTCATGGTGGCAGTCACCATCTGCAGTGATTTTGGAGCCCAAGAAAATAAAGTCAGCCACTGCTTCCATTGTTTCCCCATCTATTTGCCATGAATTGATGGGACCAGATGCCATGATCTTAGTTTTCTGAATGTTGAGTTTTAAGCCAACTTTTTCACTCTCCTCTTTCACTTTCATCAAGAGGCTTTTGAGTTCCTCTTCACTTTCTGCCATAAGGGTGGTGTCATCTGCATATCTGAGGTTATTGTTGTTTCTCCAGGCAATCTTGATTCCAGCTTGTGCTTCATCCAGTCCAGCGTTTCTCATGATGTACTCTGCATATAAGTTAAATACCCTGATCTCGTGAGTACAAATTGATATACACTTGTCAAATGTAATTTGATAACATGTTTCAAAATTTATAATTTCACCCAGTGAATCTGTTACCAGTAATTCATTTTAGAGACATGCTTGTGCATACAGACACAGCTAGTGTGTGTTCTTGAACAAGTCACATAGTCCTTGACACCTCATTGTTCATCTAATCGGAGTATGGCCTGGATAGTCCCTGAAAGTCCTTCTAGATCTGCTTTCTTTAGTCTTTGATCACATTCAGCTGTGTGGATGGGCAACGAAGGCTCTTTCGGGAACTACTCAGCGATCTTGGAGTTCTCTTTCATCTCATTTTAGTTCTTTTTTTTTTTTTTTAAGAAATTTCACAGGAGAATAGAAACAACCTTTCTAGAAGATGGTAGTGTTTTATTGTTACATCCTTTAAGGAAGGACTTTAGAAGGTTAGCCTAGATTGACCCAACGTTAGACATTCCCCTTCTCTCGGCAGGAAGGACAGGGATGTATGTTCTCAGCTTGACTTATGGAACCTTGACGAGAAGACTGGTTATTAAGGCTGCTGGGCTGAGAAAGGTGGGTCAGATGGAGAGGAAGACCAAGGATGTTCCACCTCCATAATGTAAGATGTCTCACTGCTTCACAGGCAAGTTGTGGAAGAAGGGATGCAGCCTGGGGCTTAGTAATGAGGGATCGTCATTGGAAGGGACCCCCCAAACCCTGGTTGACTGCTTCTGGGGAGATGTTCCCTTTACCCAAACATCTAGTTATATTTCAGCGGAAATAACTGGGGGGCCGTCTGGCATTTCAGCTCAAGTTTAGACTAGCCGAGCAGGGTCTGAGCTCGTTCATGTCCAGGATAGAAGGGTCACGAGCCCTAAGAGGGGCCCGAGGCACAAAGGACATTATTTTGTCCATGTCTCTCCCTCATTGCCTGTTTCCCCTTCTCTTCTCTGTCACATTTTCTGCCCAATCCTATCCTGCCGCTGCTTCTTGTTTCCTTTGCTGCTTCTCCCACTTTCTTTCTCCCTAAAATTAGAACCATTTTTGGTCTTTCAAAAATTACAATTATTTTTAAGTCTTTGGGTGGATTTTCTAGGCGAGCACACTTTTGTCATCACTACCGACCACGTGTCACCTCCCTTTCCCCCTTCCTCCACCCATACATCTCTGCCAGCCTCCGAGGGGCCTTCCTCGGGCCATTTTCTCCTCCATGCTTGCCTTTTATCTGGGAGATTCATTCTGGAAGGTTTAGAGCTTCTGGGTTCCCTCTGTTTCCTTAGAACAGGGCTTCCATGAATCAATTGCTTTCTCCCAGGGAAACATGACCCTTCCCGGGTCACAAAGAAGCAGCCCTTTTCTGGAGTTGCTGGGATGGACTGGGAGGTGGCAGGTCGTCCTGTGGGGGATGATCACAGTCTCCCTGGGATTCTGCTCCATAGCCCTGGACTCGTGGGGCCAGGAGGAGGGGTCCATGGACACACACGGTCGCCGTTTCCAGGAAGGGCCCTCCGTGTGTCATTCATTCTCCTGATGCTATCCCTTCCAGATCAGCTGTACATGTCGATTCTGGACCTGAGGTTCTCCTTGAAGAACTTTTAGAACAGATCTGATGGTTCTCCCCTACCCTCTACCTTGAAGAATCCCCTTTCCTCTTCCTCCCCAGTGAGGGGACCACTCCCCAGGTAGGGGAGAAAAGGGATGCTCTCCAGAGTCCTGTGTGGTCCAGGGTTGGATAAGATTCAGGAGCAGGGACTCAGAGATTTGATGGAGCCAGAGCTTCAGGGTGGGTTGTAAACCTAAGGAACCAAATCGTGAGCTCTTAGGGCTCATTCATTTGGGAAGGCCCGTATGGGAGTTTCAGAGATTCTGGGTTCCCTCTGTTTCCTTAGAACATGGCTTCCTTGAGGCCACAGCTACCTTCTGAAGGGTACTGACTGGCACCAGATTTGAGGAAGAGGACTGGGGTTGTGGAGGAAGCAGAAGTTACCAGGAGCCCTGAAGCTCCTTGGAGCTGGTGGGGCTGGTGGGGAAGGAGGGTGGGCAGCCAAGGTTGGGGTTTAGGGGCCCAGCCTTCTCTCTGGGAGAAGAGTTGGGAGGAAAGGGCCCTCCCTAGGCCACCAGCCCTGGGGGGCTCGAGGGCGCGGCTGGGACACCTCCCTTGCCGCCCACTCCCACTGGGAGGAAAGCGGGAGTGGCAGGAGGCACCTGCGCTTGCCTCTTGCCCCAGGATGAAAGGCGGGCCCAGGCACCTGCTGGGACGTGGCCCCAGCGCCTCCCCATCCCCTCCCCGGCAGAGGAAGGGGTGCAGCTTCTACTCACCCGCCCGAGGCAGTGGGGAGCTGGGCGCCGGGCTGGGGTTTGCAGGGTTTAAAACCAGAGATCTCAGGGTTGTGGGGGTCCCCTCCTCCAGAATGGTCCAGGCTATGGGCATGGTCCCTACTTCAGAAGGTTCAGAGTCTGGAAGAATGCGGTTCTGGAAGACTCTTTTGGGATTCAGACCTGCCAGAATTTGCACCTGTGATCTAACTCTGCTCTCTCCCCACCCCCACCGTCTTCTCAGCCCATCTCACCCTCCTGACCATTCCCATTCCTGCCTCCTGGGAGACACCGGGTCACCAGAGGGATGAGAGTCCCTGGTTCGGTTGGAGCCCAGCCCGGAACTACAGGTTGGCCTCCAAGCTGGTGTTCAACTCACCCTGTAACCCACAGCCCCAGGCTCAGCAGACCCTGGGACCTGATCTTGTTTTCCTATGCAATTCGTCCTGAGATGTATGTGTGGGTGGGTGCGTATGTGTGTGCATGAGAAAATTTGACTAATGAGAGAATGTTTTTCTGGTCCAGACATTGAGCCCTTGGAATAAACCTCTTTTCACCCTAGAGCAACACAAGGACCACTGACCCTCAGGCAGCACTCAGGGAGAGCTTCCAGAAGTCTGTTTCCTTCTTACAGTTTCCAACTCAGCCTGGCAGTTTGGGGATTTTCAGTGACTCAACAAGCAGGATGACGGGCCAGTAGGTGCAGCTCCCTGAGCTGCGGTTCAGCCCCACGAGCCATCAGTCTTCTTCCCCGGAGAGTTAAGCCGACCTTCAGTTACCTGCCAGAGACAGAGATGTGAAGACCTCCAGGCTGGCGGCCTATAAATATTTGTGGTCAAACATGAAACAGGGTGAGACTTACCTGGTGGCTCAGTGATAAAGAATCTGCCTGCCAAATGCAGGAGGTACAAGAAATGCGAGCTTTATCCTGGGTCAGGAAGATCCCCTGGAGAAGGAAAAGGCAACCCACTCCAGTATTCTTGCCTGGAGAATCCCATGGACAGAGAAGCCTGGTGGGTTAGAGTCTATGGGGTCCCAAAAGAGTAAGACAAGACTTAGCAACTGAACAGGCATGAAGTGAAATAGAGTATTGAGTTTAACCCCCAGGCTACATGTTACCCAACTAGTTAGTGAGACCCACACAGAAATTCTGTTCGGTGGGGACCCGCAGAATGTATGCAAGCCAAAATCTTAACATCTACCCCTTTGGTTTCTTGAAACAATGGGCTTCTATTGGGTGGCTGGAGACTTACGTCCTTAGTGTAAAAAAAAAAGAAAGTTTCGCTTGATGTTTGTTTTTTATTTTGTGTATTTATTTATGGACACTCTGTGTGGCATGTGAGGTCTTAGTTCCTTGACCAGGGATCGAACCAACACCCCCTGCAGTGGGAGTGCAGAGTCTTGACCACTGGACTCTCAAGGAAGTCCTTGATGTTCGTTTTTAAAAAATGGTACTAGCAACTTCTATGCAGATAGGTCCTGGGAAACAGGTCCAGGATGGGGAGGCCTCCAGGATGGAAGTCATTCTCAAGGGCTGCAGGAAAGCAAAACTGAGTCAGGCCAGGAGACTGCAGTCACCTCGCTTATCCTCAGGAGAATCTCAGACATCAAAGAGACCTGGCATTACGAGGGATCAGATTCCTACTGGGATCAAATCCTGGAGGAGGCTCCAGCACAGGGAGCTGAAACTTATCATCTTGGTCATTATCTGATGCTGGCAGAGGGGAGCCTTCGCTGGCTTCCCTGAGAAGGACCGGGGGGCATTCTCCACCTGTTCGGGGCAGTTACAATCCTGCTGAGTGCACAGTTGGGCTTTCTGAAAACAGTAATCACAATGATGAGCCACGCAGCCACCATCGCCCCCTCACAACACTTCTTTCTCTCGCCAGCCCTGAATCTGGACCAACGTGGAGGAAGAACTTTGACGATTCCCCCAGACTCAGAGCTGGTGAGATAACCACATCTGTTCATTGTGTTCAGGTGTGGCTTGAAGGGAATCAAAGCTGAGAAGAAAGGTGTTAATTTGAGTGGCAGCTTTTAGATGCCCGCCTTGCCTTAGGCTGCCCTAGGCTTGTTTGCTCTAGAAGCTTAAGCTTGCAAACACACAGGCTCAGAAAACAAGCCTTCTCCTGGCCTTGTCTCCTGGCTCTGAACTGCATGCTGGCCTCGGAGGCGATGGACCGGTCTGGGAGGGCAGACCCTTCCTCACTCACCGGTGATGGTTGTAACTTCTCTCCCAGCCCCTACTACTCTCCGGTGGGAAACAAGCAGGCACATGGGATGTTGTATCTTTTAGGGCAATTCCCGACCCCCCTACCCTCGAATTCCAGGCTTTCTAGAGGCACGCGATGAAGTATCTCTCTGGGGGACACTTAGATTCCTCCTTTACCCATTCCAGGAGGCACTCAGCATGCACACTCCAGCTGGGAGGAAAGCCTTGTGGAAAAGCTACACCAGTGAGCTTCTCTTCCTGGGTGAGGTCACTGAAATGAGTGCTCAGGCACTCAGTCCCATCCAACTCCTTGCAACCCCGTGGACTATAGCCCACAAGCCTCCTCTGTCCATGGGATTTCCCAAGCAAGAATACTGGAGTGGGCTGCCATTTCCTCCTCCAGGAGATCTTCCCAACCCAGGGATTGAACCCAAATCTCCTGTGTTTCCTGCATTGGCAGGCAGATTCTTTACCACCTAGCCGCCTTGGAAGTCCTGAGGTCATCAAACGACTATGAGACAAAGAGCACTACATTAGTATAAGCATGTCCCATCCACTAGTTGGGATATACTGATCCAAAATGGTTGTTTATCTGAAATTCAAGCTTAGCTAGGTGTTCTGTATTTTATCTGGCAACCCTAGGCATGAGGGATAGAATTCAAACTCTTACACAGCCAACGTACCTCTCATGATATGCTTCACAGCAACTTTCTATAGCAGAGGATCCCAGGAACTTGTGCTTCTGGTATATTTCTCTTCTGTGACATCCTCTCAAACTTCTGAACTCAAACTCTATTGTCTCTATTCAGGGGCTTTGGGATGAGAAAGGGTTAGGGTTGGGTTTGGGGCTCTCTGGGCTTGGGAAAGGCTGAATCTTTGTCTATTCCAAGTCACCCAGCATTTTTTAAAAAAACATTTTATTTTATACTGGAGTATGGCTGATTAACAATGCTGTGCTAGTTTCGGGTGGACAGCAAAGGGACTCAGACACACATCCGTGTGTCCATTCTCTCCAAAATTTACCCGCCATCCAGGCTGTCATATAACACTGAGCAGAGTTCCCTCTGCTGTACAGTAGGTCCTTGTTGGTGATCCATTTTAAATACGGCAATGTGTGCATGTCCATCCCAAACTCCCTGACTATCCCTAGCGTTTATCTATCCCTCTGGCAACCGTAAGATCATTCTTTAAGTCTGTGAGCCTGTTTCTGTTTCGTAAACAAGTTCATTTGTATCATTTCTTTTTAGATTTAGTATATAAGGGATGTCATACGATATTCCTCCTTCTCCCTCTGACTTACGAAGTTACCCAGGCTTTATTTCTTAGCTCCTTTCACCTATGCAAGAAATGAAACCAAGTTCAACGCCAAATATCCGTGGGATCTGAAATCTACCTTGAGTCTACCCGGTTCAAGCCTGGACTATTATAATAATCAAGAACTGTTACGCTAATAGCATTTAATTACTTTAATTCCAATAGTTAATTCCATAAAAACAAAACAAACCAAAAACCCCTCTTCGATTCCTTATTCGGCACGAACTCACCTCTTACTTACACATAAGGAGGGAATCTGCGACTTAAACAAGAAGGATTTCATTTCCCTGGCCTTTGCTTTGGGAACCACATTGAACTAACTGACCCCTAATAGGAAGATCTTAATTTTGTCCTAAAATATGATCTCTGTTGCAAGTTTTCAGCCATGTTGCTAGTGAGCATGGGATGAACTTGGCTGCACACCTCAGGGAGTTAGAAGCGGATGCATTTATAAGCTGCAGATCCTAAGGATCTCAGGGCGGTGGGCACAGGTCCACTTTCGCAAGTTCCCTGCAGCACAGAAAGCATTTTCTCTTTTGGAAGGACAAGAAATATGTACTTCCCAGGCTTTGAGTGGGGGGTGGCCTACTACCCCTCCCTCCAAGAAATCGCCTATGGAGGTTATTGTGATTTACAACAACAGAAAATTGTCTCATTTAAAGGTTAATAAACATCCTTTTCTTCAGCTCTGTGCTTTCTTTTCTTTAAACATTTATTTATTTATCTGGCTGTGACAGGCAGCGTGTGTGATCTTTGATCTTCATTGCGGCAGGCAGGGTCTTTAGTTGTGGCACATGAACCCTCAGCTGCGGCTTGTGGGATCTAGTTCTCTGACCAGGGATCGAACATGGGCCCCCTGCATTGGGAGTGTGGAGTCTTAGCCACTGGACCAATAAGAAGTCTCCAACTCTGTCCTTTTTTTGGGTCAGGTCCCCTGACTGGCTCCTCTTTATCTCTGTGACATCATGTGTGTGAAGTGTGGTATGTCCTCTGAATATCTGCCAATGACCCCAAACCTCTAGTCCCTACAGATGTTGAGCTGGCTGGGCCCCCCCGAAGGGGTCCCCCAGAATCCACCAAATCTTTCCTGTGCTCAGGATGCCCTTGGCTTTGGTATTTCATCTCTTTTCATAGGCCAAAGGGCCCAGAGACAGGTACTTTGCTTTTATAGGAATCTCAAATATTTGTTTCTAGTTTTGGTATTAATAATAACCGCCCCCCCCCAAACTTGACAAACTGGATAAGGTGCATGGTTATATTTTCTGTTAATAGTTGGAATCTGCACTCAGACATCAAGAGTCTCGGATTTTCTTTTGGATGGTTTGAGTCATTTAGTTTCCTGCCAAACTACTCTGTCAGAATTTTATACTTAGCATCTTAACACCTAAGAGCAGAAGTATTATTTTGATCATTTGCTATGTTACGTTAATGTCACTCGGCTGTGGCTACTTATTGTTATTTCTGTCACCGACTGAGGATTCTCAGAGCTTAGTTTCATTACGTCTCCTTTCTCTTTCTCTCTCTTGCATCTTTTTCTCTTGAGAGGAAGCTGGTGAGTGGCCAGAAGTGGGGAACAATATTTAATTTGCTCTAAACTGCCATAGACTTTTCACATATGCTCAGAAATCATGTACCATAGAAAACGAAACCTCATGGCAAACCTGTTTTTTTCTTTTTTGTTTGTTTGTTAGTTATTCCCTTTGGAAGCTGAACTCAACTTCAGCCCGGAGACTGACAGAAGTATTGAAGGAAGAATTACACTCATCCCTCAAAAGCTGTGCAGAGGCCTGTCCACTCACTTACTCAGAAACTACTTATTTAGAATAAGAGAGGTGTGCGGTACAGCGGCTTCAACCCAGAAGTTGGTATCTGCAAACTGACTCCAGCCTGTGGCAACTCATCTAAAATCTGCCTCAGTTTCCCCATCTGTAAAGTGGGAATTATAACTGTAGTCACTAGGGCAGGGCTGTGCCTTAATTAGTTAATGATTGTAAAAGGCTTTGAAGAGGCTCGTAGAAGCGGCAGTTTAAGTGCTAAGTATTATTATTAAGAGGACCACATCATCCAATAGCCAGCCCTGGGGTGACTAACCATGGGTTTGGAGTCAGTTCTTGGCATTCGTAGAGGTGGTGCTCCCGAACACCAGAGGCCCGGGGAAGTGACAGGGCATGGCCCTTGCTTAGACAGAGATTGACAGCATGCATTTCTCTTTTTCTAGAACAACAAGAAATCGTGCTGCATACTGGCAGGTGCAAAGGACACCAACGAGGTGAGAAGGGGGCCAGGGGAGTGGCAGGGGACATACAGGGAATGTTCATCATTTAACGAACACTGATGAAATCTGTTCTTATTTATTTATTTGCTCAGTCGTGTCTGACGCTTTGCGACCTCATGGTCTATACAGTCTATGGAATTCTCCAGGCCAGAATAGTAGAGCGGGTAGCCTTGTCCTTCTCCAGGGGATCTTCGCAACCCAGGGATCCAACCTAGGTCTCCTGCATTGCAGGCTGATTCTTTACCAGCTGAGCCACAAGGGAAGCTCAAGAATACTGGAGTGGGTAGCCTATCCCGTCTTCAGTGGATCTTCCCGACCCAGGAACCGAACTGGGGTCTCCTGCAGTGCAGGTGGACTCTTTACCAACTGAGCTACCTGGGAAGCCCCGATGAAACCCCTTTCTACTTGCTAAATACCAAGGGTGCTTAAGACAGGAAGAAGACACAGTTTCTATTCTCAAGGAATTTACATTCTGGTTTGATGTCACAAGCACAGATATCTGTCCTCCCCCACTGCCAAAAAAAAAAAAAAAAAAAAAAGAGAAAAAGTTTTAGAGGCAATTCCTGAGGGTGCCTTGGGAAAAGAAAAAACAAAAACAAAAACAAAACCCTGGGACTGTTCTGCAAATGACCCAAGCTCTGGAGGGCTTTCAAGTAGTCAGAGGTGGGGGACAAGCTGACTGTAATAAAGCCATAGAGACTATCTTTCATCTGATGGGCAGTCCTGGTCCAGGACTTATCCTTGCTATGGATACGGTGGTTGACTTTGAAGAATCAAATTTGGTTTGGTAGCCAGAGGCTTAACCTCTAAAGAGAAATGTTTGTTTCTTATTATGAGTTGTTTAGTCGCTAAGTTGTGTCCGACTCTTTGCAACCTCATGGACTGTAGCCTGCCAGGCTCCTCTGTCCGTGGAATTTTCCAGGTAAGAATACAGGAATAAGTTGTCATTTCCTCCTTCAGGGCATCTTCCCCACCCAGGGATCAAACTTGTGTCTCTTGTGTCTCCAGTATTGGCAGGTAGATTCTTTACCACTGAGCCACCTGGGAAGTCCTATTATAAGAGTAATATAGGTATATCTTTACCCATTTAAAAGTATGGAGAATATATGAAAATCAGCCATAATTGGATATCACCAATGTTAAGATTTATTGCCTTTCAGTTTGCTTTTCCCATTAGATCCTGACTGTCAAGTGTAGATAGATTTTGTCTCCCTTCCACAGCTGTGGGAACTTACTGTCTCAACCTTCTTGGCTTCAGTGGATGTCTTCTTCCAGCAGAAAACTTTCTCCATGGTGCATTGAGACCACAGGGGCCCTGGAGGGGGATGAGTGGTTTCAAGATCATCTGTCTGCCCCTCTGGGACTGCTTTAACCTCCAGTCCTAAGGAGAGGCTGTGTTTTGTGCTAAAACACACCTAACATAACCATCTAACCATTTTGAAGCAATACTGAATTCATTCCTAGTGTACAATCATCACCATCATCCATCTCCAGAACTCTTTTCCTCTTCTGCAAATGAAACTCTACACCCATGAAATAATAACTCTCCTCCTGCTCCCCCTTTTACTCTGAGCCCCTTTGCTCCTGGATGGCTCATCTCTGGGTGCCCTTCTCTCCCTCCTCATGGGCCCCAAGACCATCCATCAACAGCTGTACCCTGGCCTAGGAGGGGCCCGGGCCAGCCTGTGATGCTCCTGGCTGGAGATACTAGTCCATCCAGGCTCCCTTCCTGAGGCCCAGAGAAAGACTCGGGATGCTTTTTGGATGGGAGCCTGGGGAGCCACTGCCCATCCTCTGGAGCTGGTCCTGGAAATGAAATCTGTCCATCCTCCTGTTGACTGGCATGTGTTTTCCACCCCAGCCAGGCAGACACACTTGCCTTCTCCCATCGCCTGCTACTGTGTTTTGCTGCTTCAATTCCCTCCCCCGGCTCAGAATTCTTTCTCCTCTTTTCTATTTCTTTTCCTTCTTGTCCCTTTGAGCTGGCACCATCTGTCCCCAAGCCTTATAATCTTTGCCTTTCTTAAACACCTAGCTCTGATGCACTCATCTCTGTACAGATTCTGACCTACTTATTCAAGGGGCCCATCATGTGTCAGATGCTCGGGGATGAGCTTTCCTAAAACTAGTAGTGGTGATTTCTTTCTTTTTTTTTTTTTTTAGGTCATTGCATTATTATTAGTTAGGAATGATTCATGTAAAGAAATGGATTGACTCAAGTCACATTGGTGCACAAGCCTATCTTATTCCTTTAATGCAGATTTATTTCTACCTGATGGACTCATGTTAGTTCCACTTACTGATTGAAAACCCACTGAATACAGGGACCCCCTCTTTTCTCCCAGCTTGGTACTCACACAATGCTTGGTGCATTAACTTATGAGATTTTCCCAAATCCTATGAGATAGATATTTTTGTTATCTCATTTTGCAGATAATTGCCAAGGTCATACAGCTGTTAAGGGACAAACCCAGGACTTGACTAGATTCAGGTCTAGGACTCTTTAGCCCATGATCTTGGGCCACCACTAACTTTGGGATCTAAGGAGTCATTTTAGTATAGCCTTGACATTGTCAGATGAGCCAGAGAGAGCCTTGAGAAATGAGTAGCTTTTCAAGTTTCATGGCAAATGTTCATTCTAGCTAGAGTTCAGGCCTCTCGACTCCTGCTCTGGTGCATCTGATGACAAAATATTCCATCTTGTTCACCAGCCTTGGATCTGTCTGACACCCTACAACATAGTATGTATGTGCATGCTCAGTCACTTCAATCGTGTCTGACTCTTGGCAACACTATGGCTCCCCTGTCCAAGGAATTCCCCAGGCAAGAATACTGGAGCAGGTTGCCATGCCCTCCTCCAGGGGATCTTCCCAACTGAGGGGCTGAACCTGCATCTCTTATGTCTCCTGCATTGGCAGGTGGGTTCTTTACCACTAGCACCGCCTGGAAAGCCCACAGCATAGCACAGCGTCACCTACACTATGTCCGCAACAGCTGAGTCCCCTGTCTAATTACTTTAGTCATTGTGCTTTGTTCCAAGGATTCTCTTTAAAGTGAGATGGTGTAACAAATAATGACCTGTTTTTTCAACTTAATGATACGATCCTTTAATCCATTATCTTTAATGATAGACAGTCACACGGAGACAAGGCAGCACCAAAGTATAGGGAACGTTTGCTCTTCTAATTGCTCTTTCTTTTGGGTTCCCCACCAAAAGGTGAACCCCCTGGAAGCCCAGAGGGATGAGTCTTCAGTGGGACCCCATCTTGACGTCCTGGAGACTCAACAGGAGGACAGTGGACATAGATCTTCCTTTTTGGATTTTTCTCCCCTCCTAAGGGTGCTGCTTGACCCAAGATGGAATCTGTTGTTTCTGTTTATGGAGGTTGATGCTATTAATGAAAGGCCCTTCCAGGCATCACCTGTCTGGTTTGCGGGTTGGAAGGTGGCAGTTTCAGCATCAGTCCATGTGGTGCTGACAGTCCTGGAGTCAGTTTTCAGTGTGGTTTCCACCCCCTCATGCTGCTTCTTTTTAAACTGGAAGGCAAATCAGTGCCTATGAAGAGAAGCAGGGGCCCTTGTGTTCCCTCAGTGGTCCTCAACCTTTTGGTGCCAGAGACTGGGACCCCTGTTCCAGCTGATCAGACAGTGACGCCTGGGATTTCTTGAACCTTATCTGCAAGCACTTCTCCCCACCTCCCTTTCGTTATTACCACATGGAAACTGCAGTGTCACTCCACGAGTTGATTCCCTTCATTCCCAAAGTTCTTCTGGGGCCATCCTTTCCCTCCAGCCAGAAGGAACAAGTCAGTTTCGACCCTTGACAAAGAGAACCTTGCTCTTTTCTGTTTCTTAATCTCCCCGGAGGAGGAGAAATTCCTTCCTACCCTCATAAAAAGGAGGCCGGTGAGATAAGCTAGATCTATCTCTCCGACACAAACCGGTTCCCTGCCAACCTTTCCTAAAGATTTGCATAAACCACTCCTGAGACCCCCCAGGCCACTCTCTGAAATATTAATAGTTAGAATCTGTTGAGCACCTATAAGGCACGGTGTGTGACACTTTACTATTTCATTCAAACTTCATCATCGTTCTGAAAGGTAGCCATCAGGAACTACAAAAGGAAGCTCAGAGGTAGAGATTAAGACATTGACCCAAAGTCACACCATAAGTGAAACACGAGACTTCAAAACCAAGACGGCTGGCTTGAGAGCCAAGGTGTCTCCCATCACACCATGTCGCCGTGACAATGTGTGCTGAGGCTGATGGGGGACCCTTACCTGATCTGGATTTGTGGGGAGGCCCTTATTTTGGAGAGCAGGGGGCCTCACCTCTGGATCTCTTGGGGGTGGTCTCAAGCTCTAGCCTGTTCCATTTGTTCTGACTCCAGTCTTGGTTTCAAAGAGCCAAGCTTTGATTCTGCTCGAAATGGAGAGAATTAAGATGCATATGAGCTTGGGTGTCCCATTTTGAATGTCAGGGGTTTCAAGGCATTCACACTAGATTGACCTAAAAACCAACTTTCTTTTCCAGGGGATTTAGCCATGGTGACTTATTTAAGATCTTCTGATGGTCTGGATGGTTAGGGCAGTGTCCATGTGGAGGCTCATGGAGGATGAGCTTGAGTAAGACATATTTTCTCTTGAAGGAGTATAGAGAATCCCAGCTTGGAAGGGGCTTTGCTTTAATATGCTCATTTCACAGATTAGAGAATTAAGAGCCAAGGAAGTGACATGACTAGTTCAAGTCCATAAGTGTTATATTTGGTGAAGACAGGGGAGCTATATGGGCGCCAAGGAAGCTGAGCTTTCTATCAGTCTCTGCTTTTTCCCTTTTTGTGCCTTTGACGGTCTACCACTGGAAGATTATTTAATATTAAATAAAAAGTCAACCCCACTTTTGGTAGTAAAATCAACCCCCAAATATTAAAATTAAACAACAACAACAACAAAACCCAAGCAACACCTTTTCCCTGGTACCCAGCTAAAACTGACTAGAACAATGAGAATCCACAAGGTAGGGAAGCTAGGAGGTGGCCCCTATGATTTCTGCTGCTTTTGGAAAAACAAAATGAATTCTCTATCTCACTAGCCTGTAAAGGGTGACTTGCACACAAACCAGATGCACTTTCTTTCATTTCTAAAAGGGAGAGTAGGAGAAGAGATAAGAGGCAAAACTCCTGGGGCAATGTGGATCCAGTCTTTGCTAACCAGAAGTTCTGGGTGACCCGCAGCCACTCCCCACACCAGTCTGATAACAAAGCTTTTACTGTCATTGGCAGCTTTTAGAACAGATGGTCATTGCTTTGCCTTCATTTAATTTTATTTTAAGAAATCTGATTTCATGATGGAGCTTTCACCCCATGCTGTCTCTGTGGTGTCGTGTGTGCCTGCCCAGCCAGGGCAAACAGTGCTCTGTGTTGGTGCTATCCTCCTAGCTCATCTCCAGTTTGGGATAAAACTTTATCTTCAGCCAAATTGTGGCTCAAGATTCAGATCATCTCTAGAGGGAGTGCAGGGCTCAGGGAAAGGAATGATGGGCACTGACCTCCCCTCTACCAAGTCTTTTTTTTGGAGAGTGGGGGGAGCTTTGGTGGTCAAGATCCCTGCATTAAAAAAAATAATAATAATTGAAATATATTTGATTCATGCTAATTTCTTCAGTACAGCCTTTCAAAAGAATGAATAATGCCATTGTTAGTAACATGGATGCACCTCGAGATAATTACACAGGCAAAAGTAAGTCAGAAAGACAAACGTTATACGATATCACATGTGAAATCTACAATACAACACAAATCAACATATCTGCAAATCTTTTTTTTTTAAAGGTAAAATCATGTTAAAAGGACCCCAGAGGGAGTTTTAAAGGAGATAAGCTTAAGGGAGGCAAGACCCAAAGGATGTTGTGCTTCCTGGGTTGTTGGAGGCAGGTCTGTGGAGGTGGAGGCTGTGTGTATGAAAGGACCCCAGATGGTTTTTAGCACATCAGGTGAATCTTTGCCTGTATTTCCCACTTCTTGGATCTTTATCAGCAGGAAAACACCACGGGCTTCATAAAAGCCCTGATTGGAAATAAGGTGACTCGTACTCTTGCTTTAACTTAGAGATGTATCTGTCGTGAACCCAAACTCAACCTCAGCTGCTTTATTTGTATATATTATTTGCTCTTATTATGAATGGGCTGCTCTGGGTCTCTGTTGTTGCGCATGGGTTTTCTCTAGTTGCAGTGAGCCGGGCTCCTCTCTAGCTGCGGTGCGCAGGCTTCTCATCGCGGGGGCTTTTCTTGTTGTGGAGCACGGGTTCCAGGGCGTGCAGGCTTCAGTCGCTGCGGTGTGCAGCTTTAGTTGTCCTGCAGCATGTGAGATCTTTCTGGACCAGGGATCAAACCCACGTCCTTGGAAGGTGGATTCTTAACCACTGGACCACCAGGGCGGTTAAGCTGTTTTCTTCTGAGACAGAGAGAGACATGACAGATAAAGTCATGAATTTCCCAGAGTCATTTCCTGAAGTTTTATCTCTTCTGAAATGATCAGTTCTAGGAGAGGTGGCCGAGGGCTTGGTTGGTGACATTAGATTTGGAAAGATCTGTGTGATTGTGGCCAACTTCCATTCTTCGCTGAGTGTCTGCTTTTTTTAGTCATTGACATTATAGATGAAACATAATTGTTTCATCTATAACTACTACTGGCCTTTAATTTTTATCTGCTGATGTGGGAACTTAACCCCTGTGCTCAACCTGAGGATGTGCTAGATTTGAGTTCATCATCCTCTTGGGTCCTCAATACTAATATGAACTATTATGGAAAAAAGGACGGATGGAAAAGGAAGATTCTTAGGTTGCTCGGGACTGGGAAAAGTGAACATCAGAGGAGTCAGTTCTCCAATTAGATCTGGGTCAGGGAGCCTTAGTGGCCAGGTCTGCCATAACACTGAATTCTCTTTCTAAGCTGGGATGCATAGACATTCGACCAAATGGGGCAATGAGTTAGCTGCTGGATAATGTATTGTTATGTTAAAAGTGAAATAGTGCCTATCTTGGGACTTGAATAAATTGACCTGATTCTTCTTGAGCCTTTGGATTATGAAAACAACTTACTGGAGGATGAAGCCAAACCAAATATACACTTTTACATCCAGATGCTTGATCACCTGTTTATTTCCAATGTATAAGAAAAACAAAACGATCTCAGCACTGCTTAGAAATAGACTGAAAAGTAAATCATTTAGCCCTTTGAAAGCTTGGGTTTATTTATTTATTTATCTATGTATTTGATTTTCTTCCAAAGAAATGGAATTAAATGGTTGTTTTGGCTGTAAATAGACTCAGTGAAAAAAAAAAAAATTCACAGCACCTGAAGTCAATATTCTTCCTTGGCAGAGATTATTATTACTGAGTGTGAAATTGTCACGTTTGAAATTACTGATGAAAAAAAAAATGTTGGTAGGAGACTCTTCAGTCCTAGGTCCTTCTCAAAAGCTTTGGGATGAGAGTTCATTTATATGGAGAAAAGTTCTTTAGTGAAACATTCAAAATAACAAACAGCAATTAGAGGCTCTGTTCCCAGTATGTCTTTCATCTTCAGACCTGGGAGCGCTCTACAAATACTCATTAATCCTTCCAAATGCTGCTGCCAGCCAGCCCAAGTATCTTCCTTCCCACTGAGAAGAATGTGCTGGTTTCAGGGGAAATAGTTCTTTTCCCCAAATCTTTCAGTTTTGGGTGTGCTACGGTCATCCTTTCAAATGCACAGTTCCCAAACCAGAAGATCCGAGGTGGATCTAGACATTTTCACAAAATGAACTCATATTGAGCCAGAATTCCTTAGTATCATAAAAACTGAGGAGGGACCTCCCTGGTGGCCCAGTAGTTGAGACTCTGAGCTTCCCCTGCGGGGTGTGCGGGTTTGATCCCTGGTTGGGGAACTGAGATCCAGAATGCCAGGCGGTGGGGGTCCAAAAAAAAATAAAATTCTATGCACAGTGGACCACTTGGACAGTAGCCCTCCAGGCTCCTCTGTCCATGGGATTTTCCGGGCAAGAATACTAGAGTGGATTGCCATCCCCTTCTCCAGGGGATCTTCCCGACCCAGGAATCAAACCCAGGTCTCCTGCATTCCAGGCAGATTCTTTGCCACCAGGGAAGCCCATACACAGTGGAGATTTAACAAAACAAACCAAACCAAACTGATGAGTGGGAACCTTCAAAGAGTTTTCACTCTCAAACAGCACCACCCTTTCTCAGCGAGACATGCTGGATTTTCTAAGGCACGTACAGTTTGCCATTGAATGAATTCATTTCATGGCCTGTTTTTGCTTCGCTATGTACACTGTGCGCAGATACCCAATGGAAAGACACACATTTGGCTTTATTTCAGCCAAGACATTATAGGGCTTGGAGTCCAACCTCTAGAAACATTTGCATCTTCACAATGAGGGCAAAGGTCTCCGTAAGTAAAGTCTTCCTCGAGTCAAGAGTGTTTCATACGGCTTCTGCTAACGTGCCTTGACAACAGTTTGGTGAGTTGGTTGATTTACGCCCCAGGTTTCTGCCTCTCCCAATTAGAATTTCTTCCTGGTTCTCACCTTTGGGAGGAAAGAGGGTGTCAATTCAAGCTGTCTGAACAGAGGGGACTGGCATCAGCCAAGGAGGGCAGAATTTCCCCGTGACTGGCTAAAGCGTTGAGAAGTGGGATCATCTCGAGGTCAGAAAGAGCCACAGGCAGAAGGAAGGAGCTGGCTTTCCTTACTTTGGTGAATGGTAGCGTGAGCCACCCTGCCACCCAAACCAGCAGCCTGGCAGCTGTCCACAATTCCTCCTCATTCACCTCTAATTGGTCATAAAATCCTGCTGCTATTACCTGAAGAATGATCCTTGTGGCATTTGTTCAAACATCCTCCTTTTTTTTTTTAACCTGGATTTTTCCAACAGCATCTTGACAAGTCTCCTTGCCTCTCATCTCCGTCCACTTCAATTATCTCCAAACTGCTGCCAGAGTGAGCTTTCGGCAGAGCAAATATGACTATGGTTCTCCCCTGTTAAACTGTCACCAGCTCCCCACTGTCTTCACAGAAGCGTCCCAACTTGACAGGATGCTGGAGTAAAGGATGCCACCTGGTCTGGGCTAATATCCTCAGCCCCAGGGCTCGCCACTCAGCCTGTGGGCACGTTTCAATGCTTCAAGTTGCCCGTCATCATCTTTGATGGCTGTGGCTACCCTTTTGCTTTGACTCAGGTGTCCTCTTGCCCAGAAAACCCTCCCTACAGTCCCTGCTCCACTCAGATCTGAATGAAGACTCCTTTCACTGGCGCCAGCAGCGCCTATATTTACCTATGTCAAAAGCATATATCAGACACAGTGATGACTTAACTTTGTCTTCTCCATTAGATTGTGAGCTCTTTGAGAGTAAAGAATATCTTTTACCCTTAAAGCCCCACAGAGAGTGAGGGATAGAAGAGTGCTGAATAAAACCTTGCCAAATGAGTGAATGAAGGGTTTATAGCTCTATTTCATAGCTTGTAGCAAGAACTTTCAGAAATTATTATTTTCTTGCACTTTTTTGAATTTGTTTATTTTTTTGCTTCTTTAAATCCTTTTTAAATAAAAAATTTTAAACTGGAGTATAGTTGATTAATAGTGTTGTGTTAGTTTCAGTTGTACAGCAAAGTGATTCAATTATACATACAAAAGTATCGTATATTTTTTTTCGAATTCTTTTCCCACTTTGCTTATCACAGAACATTGAGCAGAGTTCTCTGTGCTATCCAATAGGTCTATGTTGGTTATCTGTCTTAAATATAGCAGTCGGTACCTGTCAGTCCCAAACTCCTAGTCTGTCCCTCCCCTGCACGCCTCCCCCTGGTAACTATATATTTGTTCTCTAATTCTGTGAGTCTATTTCAGAAATTATTCTAGTGTCATATTATGTTGGATAATATATTCACAATCTATTTGGTGTACAGCATAGCATTCCTAAACACATTTCTATCCGTTGTTTGGCTGTGTTGCACAGACTTCAGGACCCCTAAAGAGCAAAGTTTTATTTCTACTTTGAATTAGTATCCACAGAATTTGTAGAAGAGAACAATTTAAAAAGGATCCTTTATGGACGGAGGAGCCTGGTGGGCTGCAGTCCATGGGGTTTCTAAGAGTCGGATACGACTGAGCGACATCACTTTCACTTTTCACTTTCATGCACTGGAGAAGGAAATGGCAACCCACTCCAGTGTTCTTGCCTGGAGAATCCCAGGGATGGGGGAGCCTGGTGGGCTGCCGTCTATGGGGTCGCACAGAGTCGGACACGACTGAAGCAACTTAGCAGCAGCAGAATGTCCTTGGAAACTCTGAAAAGGAAAAAAAAAAACCAAAACCCAACAACAAATCCTGCCTTGCATTTGGGATCAGCATGATTTGAATGGACTCCTCCACCTTGGTTGAAATGATTCTCTCTGAACGTTTCTCGGAGTGCCTGGTTTATAGTGCCAGCATCTCAGAGAGAACTCATCTGAATCCACTTCCACCGGCCTCTTCCTCCTCTGGTTCATCGGCAGAGACATGGTTCATCTGCCTCCCTAGGGACTGAACCACAGACCAAAACACCCCCGTTAGCCCATGTCCCACCATTAGTCCTTGCTCTTGGTAGTATTTCTGTGGTTACTTACTGAGATTTTGAAATAGTGAAAAGGTCTCCAGAGACAAATGCTATTAGGGAGGCAGTGAAAGTTATTAAATCCTTGCATGAAATACATGCTTTTTTAATGGAAACAGTGTGTTTTGATGGTATTTGCATGCTGTCTTAGGATGTAGTGGAAGGCTCCCCGTTCCAGATTGCCCTCTCCCTCCCTGCCTTCCGACTGGCCCCAGCTACTGGTTTGCCCACTGTTTGCAAGCAGATTGCTTTTCTCTGCAGTGCTTTGCAGTAAGAACGTTTACTAAGAGGGTAGTTCAACCATCACTTGCTCATGTTTCCATAGGCATGAAATCAGCTGGGTCACATGGACAGAAAATATGCATTTTCTATGGCATATCTTTCTACTCAAGGTTTTAAAACAAAACTGCAGGGAGGCTAACAGGTTTGCTTTCAAAGTTCCTGCCAGCAAGAGACTACTCGGATGAAAGGAGAGCTAAAATTTCCAAGGAAAATCTTCAGGAAAATTCCGTTTTGTGCCTAGGTTCTTTTCTACTGCAAAATCCAGATACACAATAAAGTGCTATGCTTCAAGAAATGAAGACAACATCTCATGTCAATTTTGTTTCTCTGTAGGTGCTGCCTAACATACGTGTAAGCAGACAAAGGTGAAGTTTACTCTGCCCCATCTGCACAGGCCAATTCAGGGAATACTGGAAGTTAATTCAGATTAATTACCAAGAAGTGGCTCTATTGTGTTTCAGTCTGTGTGTTTATTATTTAAGCTGTTTCAGTGACTGAATTAAATCCAGCCCTTGTGATAGGATTGTTTGATTGCTGGTCAGTCTGGAAATTCTCAATTTTGCAGTGCATTAAGGAGACATACAGATATTTACAGGAGCTGTGCTAAGAGAAAAATCAAATCAATGAGATATTTCAAATAAGGAGTTAGGGTATCACAACACGATGTTTCATACTAATTTTAAAAACGGCTTTAAAGCGGACACAGAACCAAACGTAAATATTTATTTGCCTAAAATGCAAACCCTCTTCTATATTAAACAAGAGAGGGGCTATGAGTTTTTCTAAGGAACCATGAAAACCAAGAAGACACATGCAGAAGTGTTTGAGTTTGTAATGACATTGAAAACATTAGAATTTATTCTACATGATTTGGGATTTTGGTCTAACAGTCGTGCTAAAACTTCCTATTTATTATGCTTTCTTATAATAAGTCTGGCACGACAGATATAAAAGGAAAGAAACAACCACCTCAAACTCAAGGAAATCTGCTCTACCTCTCAACTTCCATTTTCTGAATAGTTTACTATTTCAGACAAACATTTTATCTTTAAAATTTCAGCTAATTGTGTTGATTTCTTAAGTAACTTCTTTTGGATATCTATTGCGTGCTCAACACATGCTGGTCAAATAAATTAATGACTGGTCCATGTTGATAAAAATGATTTTGTTTGAACATGGTGTTGTTTAATCCCTCAGTCATGTCCGACCCTTTGTTGACCCCATGGACTGTAGCCTGCCAGGCTCCTCTATCCTTCATTGTCTCCTAGAGTTTGCTCAAACTCATGCTCATTGAGTCATTGATGCCATCCAACCATCTCATCCTTGAACATGGTATTTGCCTGAAAATATCAGAGAACTACAACATTGGAATGGAGCTATATAAAGGAAAAGCAGAAAATGGCAGAAATGTATGTAAGATACATATCAAATAAACTAAATTTAAAAACAATAAAAGCATTTCCATTAAAGTGCAAGTCTAGAATAAAGTGCAAATTTTATAATTGTGAGTTCTGGAAGATGCCCCAGAACAGACAGGGTGGATGTGGGAGCAATTTGCTAGAATTTCTCCAAATTATTCCTAAAGGTGATGGGATTTTAGGAGCTGCTGCTTCTTCTTCTTTTGGAGGTGGGCCAGTTTTGAAGTTTTTATTGAATTTGTTATAATACTGCTTCTGTTTTTACGTTTTTGTTTTTTTTGGCCACGAGTCATGTGGGGTCTTAGCTCCCTGATCAGGGATCAAACCCGCACCCCCTGCATCGGAAGGTGAAGTCTTAACCACTGGACTGCCAGGGAAGTCCCAGGAGCTTCTTGAATAAACATCCAGTTCACTTTATTTTCACTTCTGATCTAGTGACTGATTTCCAAGAACTGGGTCAGGATGTCCTGACATCGACTTTTCTCCTTGGATACACACGTTTCTCTCCTCTCCCTGGGCTCTTCTGTGGGTCAGATGTAAGTTCTCTTTTTCACTTGAATCGTGGAGCTTGGATTTCCATTTTCCCCATCCTGTTCTGTCTTCACTCTGATGCCCAGCCCTTTATTATTTGGCAGATCTCACATGTGCTAAAACGTGGTAATAGCACCATTTGAAATTTACATAGTACCCCACCTTAGAGGAGATCAAGTACTTTCATAGACAGCATCTTGCTACTCTTTCCTGCATCATTTTAGGATAAATAGGACACAGCTCTCATGATCCCTGTTTTACACACGGGGAAAGGGAAGCTTAATGAAGGGAAATGATCGGCTTCCTTTCAAGGGCTGGCAGCAGCTAGCCATGGAGCCTCCAGCATACTTGGTTCAATTGCTAGGCTCTTTCTATATGGATAGTCTTTTGTTTGGGGCGGGGGAAGCTATGGAGAGAGACAGGAACAGAGTTTGTTTTGCCTTTCTCCCTCCCATTAGATTTATATTACATTTTTTGTAGTATTTGGCCTGTTGCCTTAGGTGGTGTTTATTTTTCAGCAGAGCTGTTTATAGTCTGGGTTTGGGCTTGACTGCTGTTGAGACTTGAGTAAGTCGTATGTCGGAAGAGACCCAGCGAAGCAGGCTTCTTCTAGATTTGGGTGATCTCTGAATTTTCTCATAGCAACCCTTAACTAGAAAGTGATTCAGTCCAGAGGCAGAGATGAACGGGATTGTGTCTTACGATTTCTTGAAACTTCATGCATCTTGGATTGATAGTAGTGTTTTGGGTTAGGGGTGGATTTTACTGGGTAAATACCCACATGGCTGAGATGTTAATGGAAACTGTTGCTGGGGTTTTGGTTGGCGGTAGGCTGTAGCTTATCAAACCACTAGCTTGTTTGCCACAGCTGCTAAATTATAGTTTTGGAGAAATTCAGAGCCTGTTTTGCCTGGGGATTTTTAAAACAGTGCTCAAAGTTGAAGGCGCTTTATCTTGAAATGCTTTACTGGCCGATATGAAGCTCCCTTGTGCAAGAATGACGAAGCCCAGGTATGTGTGTGCAGCACGAGGTGTGGTCTCCAGACAGTTGCCCAGCAAGATTTGCCTTTTTTTTTTTTTTTAAAGTTTTGTTGAGACTTGGGCAATCGCAATTTGGTGTTTTTCCAGGCTCATCTACAATGTACTCCTGCGATAATTTCTCAGGCTCTTGAGGCTGTGTGGCTTCACTTGGGCTGCGTGGATCCCACAAAACCTTCAGACTGAATCTTCTTCTCACATTAACAGGGAGTGATGGTGTGCCCACTAGATGTCTATGGGGATGGTACTGATCAATTGCCATTCCTACTACGAAGCTGAATTTTCCAAACTTTTCATCAGCTGTGTGGAGTTTGCTGTTACAAATCTGAGTCTAGCAAGTGGATTTCAGATAACTGGGTTGATGGTCAAATAACATAAATAACAAATAAACTCAAGTTGAGGAGAGAGTGAGAGTATTAAGTTGGTACTATGTATAAGGCTATGGAAAAAGATAGAGAATGGATGAACAACAAGATCCTACTATATCGCACGGGGAACTGTATTAATATCCTGTGACAAACCATCATGAAAAAGCTTATGAAAAAGAATGTATAGATATGTATAGCTGAGCCACTTTGCTGTACACTGGAAACAAACACAACACTGTCAGTCAGCTACATTTCAACAACATAAGCTTAAAAAGATAAATTTAAAAAATGGAAGAATCACAGTGGCTCGGCCCCTGTCCTTGGTGAGACGCTTGAGATCCAAGGTCAGAGTTTCTTCTTTCATACCATGAGGATCTCTGTCCTATTTACTGAGCAGAACTATGAGGATGAAGACGAGAGAGTGGATGTGAAAGTTCTTTGTAAACTGGTAAAGCTCTCTGGAAATCCTGGAAGGTATCTATAACATAGGGGTGGTATTGTGTTGTATGTTACTGGCTCAGTTGTGTCTGACTCTTTGTGACCCCATGGACTGCAGCCCACCAGGCTTCTCCAACCTCGGAATTCTCCAGGTAAGAATACTGGAGTGAGTTGCCATTCCCTTTTCCAGAGGATCTTCCTGACCCAGGGGTTGAACCTGGGTCTCCTGCATTGCAGCCAGGGAAGCCCCTAAGATAGGGATATTGCTACTGCTGCTAAGTCGCTTCAGTCGTGTCCGACTCTGTGCGACCCCATAGACGGGAGCCCACCAGGGTACCCCGTCCCTGGGATTCTCCAGGCAAGAATACTGGAGTGGGTTGCCATTTCCTTCTCCAATGCATGGAAGTGAAAAGTCAAAGTGAAGTCGCTCAGTCATGTCTGACTCTTAGCGACCCCATGGACTGTAGCCCACCAGGCTTCTCCATCCATGGGATTTTCCAGGCAAGAGTACTGGAGTGGGGTGCCATTGCCTTCTCCGAAGATAGGGAGAAGAATACCTAATTTGTAGGGTTGTTGCAAAGACTAAGAGACATAACTTATATATGGTCCCAGCACAGCACTTTCCATGTGGAAATAAACGAAAGGCCGTTTTCCAGCCCAACACCCCAACTTTTTTCCATCCAAGACTGGGATGCCACTCTTCTTCTCACGCACCTCCCTCCCACCACCATCTGACCCACGAGCGCAGTTAGAATTTGTAGAACCCTGTTTTGGGTTGTTCCCTACTCAGGTCCATTTCTTTGGGTGCCCATGTTGAAGTAGGCCTTGGCTCTCTTTTGTGGATTCTCATGCCTTCGGTCCCCTGTTGCCAGCTCTCCTTTCCTGGAGTTCCCTGGTCGGATGCCGACTCTCTTTGTGGTCTTTACCTGGAACTCACTGTTGGGATCAGACTCCTGTGAGCCCATAATGGCATACAGAGGTTTTAAAACTGTCTATTTACGCTTTTAAGATCCCTGCCCAAATATATGCATATATAAATATATATATATTTTTTTTAAGGACTTTTTTTATGTGGACCATTTTTTAAAAAGTTTATGTTGAATTCATTACAATATTGCTTCTGTTGTTTTGTTGTTGTTGTTGTTCAGTCGCTCAGTCATGGCCGACTCTTTAAGACCCCAAGGACTACAGCACGCCAGGCTTCCCTGTCCATCATCAACTCCCGGAGTTTGCTCAAACTCATGTCCGTTGAGTCAATGATGCCGTTCAACCATCTGTTCCTCTGTCGCCCCCTTCTCCTCCTGCCCTCAATCTTTCCCAGCATCAGTTTTTTCCAATGAGTCATCAGGTGGCCAAAATATTGGAGCTTCAGCTTCAGCATCAGTCCTTCCAATGAATATTCAGGGTGGTTTACATTCTGTTTTTTTTTTTTTGGCCAGGAGGCATACAGGATCTTGGCTCCCTGACCAGTGATTGAACCTGCAAACCCTGCATTGGAAGGCTAAGTGTTAACCACTGAACTGCCAGGAAAGTCCCCTAATTTATATTTAAGTCTCCTTTTATACTGCAAAATTCAGGGTGGCAGGGGCCATATTTGTTTATTTTTGAATACCATAGAGCATCCGTCTCTGGCATGCAGTAAAAACAAACAGGTAAACACACGAGTGACTGAAACTAAAACGTACCTACTGCTTCTCTGCAGATAGATGCCACACTTTCCAGGACGTTCTGCTAAAACCAGTTGTGGATTTGATTTCTGTTTTTCAGTAAATGGATCAACAGCTAAAGCAAGGGGGGTCCAGTGACAAGGGGCTCTTGGAATAGTAATATTCTGGTCACCTGCCGTTTTGAACATCGTCCTGTAACTTCTGTTCCCATGACTCATTCTGACTATTGCTGTGGTGCCAAAAACAGTGAGTCTATGTTGTTTCATGAGTAGAAAAAAACCCAAAAACGAGTTCATTTGACCGATTCAGGTGAGTCAAGCTAGTTGTTTGCATGCAGGAAGATGAAGCAAATTGCTTGATGGCGTTTTCCACCTTGGTGCTGGTTTGTTTTCTGTCTCTGCAGAGGTTCTGTGAAGTCACCATGTGACTCCAAGTGGTGTTGGAAAGCCTAACCCTGGCTGGTGGTCAAGAGGCCGGATTAGCAAGAAGCTGTGAGAACAAGTGAATTTTACATCCAGCTCAGTCCCCGTGTGGCCTTGGGCAAGCTACGCAAATTTCCCTGTCAGCTATTTCCTGAAATGAAAAAGGGAAACAGTGGATGAGATGGCAGTGGTATTTCTGAGAATCCGTGCCCCATTGTGGGTATAACGTGTACCTGTCGCTCAGGGAGATGATAAAATACTTTGAAAGGCTCGAGTGCCGTGGGAAAGAAGAGTCCCTTTTCTCTTTATTACATCTTTTCTCCCGGACATGCGTTCGCCTCTTTCTTCTCACCTGTCATTTCCACTGGGTTTCTGAAATTGTTATGTACTTAGCTATATCCTATATGAGAAAGATAATAGATGCAACGGAGTGCTGTTATACTTTTATTGAAATGAACTGAAGAAAATCATTATTTGAAAGCTACCTCCTGTTTTATTGAGAAATAATTGACACACATCAGTGTTTAAGATACAACAGCACGATAGTTTGATTTACATGTATTGTGAAACTATGACCTCAGTTGGTTCAGCTAACATCTATCTTCTCGCAGAGATATGAGAAAAACTAAAGAAAGAAGAAAAGAAAAAAGGAAAAGGTTTTCTTCTTGTCATGAAAACCCTGAGGATTTACTCCGTTAACTTTGGTGTTTATGAACACCGGCAGTCATCCTGTACATAACAGCCCTAGTATTTATTGATCTTTTAACTGGAAGTTGACACCTTTGGATCAATTCCCTCTTCTTCCACCATCGCCTGTGGTAACCACAATTCTGATTTCTTTTTCTATGAATGTGTTTGTTCTTTTTAAGATTCTTCGTGTAAGTGAGATCATACAGTATTTGTCTGACATTTCACTTAGCATAGTGCCTTCAAGATCTAAAAATGGTAGGAGTTTCATGTTTGTTTGTTTTTGTTTTTTTAACGGCTCAATAATAATCCATTACCTAGTACTCTTGCCTGGAAAATCCCATGGATGGAGGAGCCTGGTGGGCTGCAGTCCATGAGGTCGCTAAGAGTCAGACACAACTGAGCAACTTCACTTTGACTTTTCACTTCCATGCATTGGAGAAGGAAATGGCAACCCACTCCAGTATTCTTGCCTGGAGAATCCCAGGGATGGGGTACCCTGGTGGGCTGTCGTCTATGGGGTTGCACAGAGTCAGACATGACTGAAGTGACTTAGCTGCAGCAGCAAAAATAAACAAATGGGACCTAATTAAAATTAAAAGCTTCTGCACAACAAAGGAAACTATAAGCAAGGTGAAAGACAGCCTTCAGAATGGGAGAAAATAATAGCAAATGAAGCAACTGACAAACAACTAATCTCAAAAATACACAAGCAACTCCTGCAGCTCAATTCCAGAAAAATAAATGACCCAATCAAAAAATGGGCCAAAGAACTAGACATTTCTCCAAAGAAGACATACAGATGGCTAACAAACACATGAAAAGATGCTCAACGTCACTCATTATCAGAGAAATGCAAATCAAAACCACAATGAGGTACCATTTCATGCCAGTCAGAATGGCTGCAATCCAAAAGTCTACAAGAAATAAATGCTGGAGAGGGTGTGGAGAAAAGGGAACCCTCTTACACTGTTGGTGGGAATACAAACTAGTACAGCCACTATGGAGAACAGTGTGGAGATTCCTTAAAAAACTGGAAATAGAACTTATGACCCAGCAATCCCACTGCTGGGCATACACACTGAGGAAACCAGAAGTGAAAGAGACACATGTACCCCAATGTTCATCACAGCACTGTTTATAATAGCCAGGACATGGAAGCAACCTAGATGTCCATCAGCAGATGAATGGATAAGAAAGCCCTGGTACATATACACAATGGAGTATTACTCAGCCATTAAAAAGAATACACTTGAATCAGTTCTAATGAGGTGGATGAAACTGGAGCCTATTATACAGAGTGAAGTAAGCCAGAAAGAAAACACCAATACAGTATACTAATGCATATACATGGAATTTAGAAAGATGGTAACGATAACCCTGTATGCGAGACAGCAAAAGAGACACAGATGTATAGAACAGTCTTTTGGACTCTGTGGGAGAGGGAGAGGGTGGGATGATTTGGGAGAATGGCATTGAAACATGTATAATATCATATATGAAATGAATCGCCAGTCCAGGTTCGATGCAGGATACAGGATGCTCGGGGCTGGTGCACTGGGATGACCCAGAGGGATGGTACTGGGAGGGAGGTGGGAGGGGGTTCAGGATGGGGAACACGTGTACACCTGTGGCAGATTCATGTTGATGTATGGCAAAACCAATGCAACATTGTAAAGTAATTAGCCTCCAATTAAAGTAAATAAATTAAAAAAAATAATCCATTACCTATCTATCAATCTGTGTTAGTGTGTGCTCAGTAGTGTCTGGCTCTTTGTGACCCTATATGGACTGTAGCCCCCTGGGCTGCTCTGTCTATGGGATTTCCTAGGTAAGAATACTCAAGTGGGTTGCCATTTCCTCCTCTAGGGGATCTTCCTGAACCAGGGATCAAACCCTCATTCCTTGGGTCTCCTGCATTGTAGGCAGATTCTTTACCACTGAGCCACCTGAGAAGCCCTATCCCATCTACCTATCTATTTATCTATCTATCTCACAAGTGTTTTGTCCTTTAATCTGCCAAAGGACACTTAGGCTGTTTCCATGTCCTGACTACTATAAATAGCTATGATTATAGGAGTGCCGGTACCTTTTCGAGTCACTGTTTTAATTTCCTTTGACTGTATTTCCAGAAGAGGAATTGCTGGATTATATGGTAGTCCTATTTTTAATTTTTTGAGGATCTTCCATATTGTATTTGAAAGCTTTTAATTTCAAATATGCCACCATTATAACAAGGACATCAGGATAACTGAGCATAAAACACAGTTTCACATAATCTTATTGCTGACAAAGGGCCCATTTTGAATGTTCAGATATTTACTTGATGAATCAATGTTCACAGATGACTGTCACTTAAAAGTGACATGCATCACCCTTAGGAGATGTATTGGGCAAGAGAAATAGAAGTTAAGATAAAGCAAAGCTCTGGGTCTTTGGAAACTTAAGGCTCTGAGCTTCTGTTTCTGAGAATAAGTCACTTTGGGGTTCCCCCCAGCCTTCTTTCCCCACTGTCTTCCTTTTTTCTTCCATTGTGTTTCTTCCCTTCATTTATTCCACTCCTGCTCTCTTTCCTCTTGCCTTCTCTTGGGGTAATTGGAGAGGGAGGATGTGGTCAGAGTTGATGAGCTGAGAACCATTCCAGTTCCCTTTTTCTTCCACCTCAAACCCTTCACAGATGTGCAGCTTAATCAGATCATCACGGCCCCGACCACGAATGGAAACTCCAGAAACCTCAGCCTAGGGACATGAGGCCACAACCACACTCTCAGTGACAGAATCATTCTAGAAAGCGTTCTGACCATGCACGTCAGTCACACTGGTTAGAAGTTCATCTACACGGTGATGGAGAAGTCACTGCAAGTCCACCCTGCTCCTTCTACCCCACTGATGTCCACTTGTTTGTTACTTATGACTAGTGTCCCTACTGGGACTGGCGTGTATACACTGTGCTGGCATGCTCAGTCATGTCTGACTCTTTGCGACCCCATGGACTGTAGCCCGCCAGGCTCCTCGGTCCTTGGAATTTCCCAGACAAGAACACTGGAGTGGGTAGCCATTTCCTCCTCCAGGGGATCTTCCCGACCCAGACATTGAACCCGCACCTCTGTAGCTCCTGTATTGCAGGCAGACTCTTTACCTGCTGAGCCACTGGGGAGCCCATGTATAACCACTATGTATAAAATACACAGCTTCCCAGGTGGCTCAGCAGGTAAAGAATCCGCCTGCCAATGCAAGGAGACACAGGAGACGCAGGTTTGATCCCTGGGTGGGAAAGGTCCCTTGAAGGAGGATAGGGCAATGGCAATCACTGCAGTGGTCTTGCCTGGGAAATCCCATGGACAGAGGAGCCTGCTGGGCTACGGTCCATGGGGTAGCAAAGGATTGGACATGACTGAGAAACTAAGGGCACACACACATCTAAAATAGATGACTAATCAGAACCTACTGTGTAGCACAGGAGCACTACTTAAAGCTCTGTGGTGACCTAAATGGGAAGGAAATCCCCAAAAGAGGGAATATATGTATATGGGCTCCCATGATAGCTCAGTTGGTAAAGAATCTGCCTGCAATGCAGGTTTGGTTCCTGGCTTGGGAAGATCCGCTGGAGAAGGGATAGGCTACCCACTCCAGTACTCTTGGGCTTCCCTCGTGGCTCAGCCGGTGAAACATCCGCCTGCAATGTAAGAGACCTGGGCTCAGTCCTTAGGTTGGGGAGATCCCCTGGAGAAGGGAAAGGCTACCCTCTCCGGTATTCTGGCCTGGAGAATTCCGTGGACTGTATAGTCCATGGGGTCGCAAAGTACTGGACACTACTGAGTGACTTTCACTTTCACTTTCACACACGTATGTATGGCTGATTCACTTTGCGTACAGCAGAAACTAACACAACACTATACAGCAACTATGTGTGTGTGTTAAGTTGCTCCAGTCATGTCCAACTCTTTGCGACCCTATGGACTATTTAAAAAAAAATAAAGTGGTACCAATGTGATCAGATTAAAAAAAAACAAGTCACAGAGAGAATCTGCTCATTTTTTGGGATCACTCTCATTTGATAGGGACCGTCCTCAGAGGCCAGCATCTCCACAAAGGTTGAATTCTTGCCACTGACCTTCATGCCTGTCCCTCCATGCAGTTTGTCCCATTGCTTGTGTGATGTATTCCAGGGGGTGGCGATCTGCTGGAACGTGTATTGGTCTTATACAAAAAGATATTCTTGTATGATGGCAAGACCACTGCAGTGATTGCTATTGCCCTATCCTCCTCCAAGGCACTTTTCCCACCCAGGGATCAAACCTGCATCTCCTGTGTCTCCTTGCATTGGCAGGTGGATTCTTTACCTGCTGAGCCACCTGGGAAGCTATGTATTTTATACATAGTGGTTATACATGGGCTTCCCCAATTGGGGCTTCCCCAATTGGGGCTTCCCTGGTGGCTCAGAGGATAAAGCGTCTGCCTGCAATACAGGAGACCTGGGTTCAATCCCTGGGTCAGGAAGATCCCCTGGAGAAGGAAATGGCAACCCACTCCAGTACTCTTGCCTGGAAAATCCCATGGACAGAGAAGCCTAGTAAACTACAGTCCATGGGATCGCAAAGAGTCAGACACGACTGAGCGACTTCACTTTCACTTTTCCCAATGGCTCAGCAGGTAAAGAGTCCGCCTGCAATACAGGAGCTACAGAGGCGCGGGTTCAATGTCTGGGTCGGGAAGATCCCCTGGAGGAGGAAATGGCTACCCACTCCTCATAACTTGAATGGTACCTTAGATCCTATAAGCTTGAAGAAGATGGTTAATACTGCATTCAATTCTATCATTAGAAGATGAGAAAGGTAGGAAGGTGTGAAATGCCATCTGTGTAATATACTAGATCGTGACTGAATTCAGGTCCATTTCACCTCTTTTGATCCATGGAAATTGTTTTTAAAAAATTCATTTATTTTTAATCAAAGAATAGTTACAACATTGTGTTGGTTTCTGCCATACATCAGCATGGATCAGCCATCAGATCAGATCAGATCAGTCGCTCAGTTGTGTCCGACTCTTTGCGACCCCATGAATCGCAGCACGACAGGCCTCCCTGTCCATCACCAACTCCTGGAGTTCACCCAGACTCACCTCCATCGAGTCAGTGATGCCATCCAGCCATCTCATCCTCTGTCGTCCCCTTCTTCTCCTGCCCCCAATCCCTCCCAGCATCAGGGTCTTTTCCAATGAATCAACTCTTCGCATGAGGTGGCCAAAGTACTGGAGTTTCAGCTTTAGCATCATTCCTTCCAAAGAAATCCCAGGGCTGATCTCCTTCAGAATGGACTTGTTGGATCTCCTTGCAGTCCAAGGGACCCTCAAGAGTCTTCTCCAACACCACAGTTCAAAAGCATCAATTCTTGGGCTCTCAGCCTTCTTCACAGTCCAACTCTCACATCCATACGTGACCACTGGAAAAACCATAGCCTTGACTAGATGAACCTTTGTTGGCAAAGTAATGTCTCTGCTTTTGAATATGCTATCTAGGTTGGTCATAACTTTCCTTCCAAGGAGTAAGCATCTTTTAATTTCATGGCTGCAATCACCATCTGCAGGGATTTTGGAGCCCCCCAAAATAAAGTCTGACACTGTTTCCACTGTTTCCCCATCTATTTCCCATGAAGTGATGGGACCAGATGCCATGATCTTCATTTTCTGAATGTTGAGCTTTAAGCCAACTTTTTCACTCTCCTCTTTCACTTTCATCAAGAGGCTTTTGAGTTCCTCTTCACTTTCTGCCATAAGGGTGGTGTCATCTGCATATCTGAGGTTATTGATATTTCTCCCGGCAATCTTGATTCCAGCTTATGTTTCTTCCAGTCCAGCATTTCTCATGATGTACTCTGCATATAAGTTAAATAAACAAGGTGACAATATGCAGCCTTGATGAACTCCTTTTCCTATTTGGAACCAGTCTGTTGTTCCATGTCCAGTTCTAACTGTTGCTTCCTGACCTGCATACAAATTTCTCAAGAGGCAGATCAGGTGGTCTGGTATTCCCATCTCTTTCAGAATTTTCCACAGTTGATTGTGATCCACACAGTCAAAGGCTTTGGCATAATCAATAAAGCAGAAATAGATGTTTTTCTGGAACTCTCTTGCTTTTTCCATGATCCAGCGGATGTTGGCAATTTGATCTCTGGTTCCTCTGCCTTTTCTAAAACAAGCTTGAACATCTGGAAGTTCACGGTTCATGTATTGCTGAAGCCTGGCTTGGAGAATTTTGAGCATTACTTTACTAGCATGTGAGATGAGTGCAATTGTGTGGTAGTCTGAGCATTCTTTGGCATTGCCTTTCTTTGGGATTGGAATGAAAACTGACCTTTTCCAGTCCTGTGGCCACTGCTGAGTTTTCCAAATTTGCTGGCATATTGAGTGCAGCATTTTCACAGCATCATCTTTCAGGATTTGGAGGTATACATATATCCCCTCCCTCTGGAGCCTCCCTCCCACCTCACAGCCCATCCCACCCCTCTAGGCTGTCACAGAGTCATACAGCAAATTTCCATTGGCTATCGGTTTTACATATGGTTGTAAATGCTCCCATGTATATGCTTCCATGCTACTCTCTCCATTCGTTCCACCCTTTCCTCCTTACCTCCCCCACCCCCACCATGTCCATAAGTCTGTTCTCTATGTCTGCATCTCTATTGCTGCCCTGCAAATATAAAATGCATGCTTATTTTATAAACCATAGAGAATACAGATAAGCACAAAGTAATATAAGTTGAAATTTGCCCTCATCACCTAGAGATAACTACTCAATATTTTGATGTATATATATTTACAATTTTTAGGATAAGTGTATAAAGTGTATAGGATGTGTGAGTATGTGTTAAATGGGATTGTTACCATGTATAACTTTGTAACTGGGCCTTTTCAAATAAACATAGCCAGATACGGGTTTATTAACTAGTTTCGTAAAATACTATTAAAATGGCAGAATTGCATTCAACTTAAGGACTTTAATTTATTTATCTATTTACTTACACCAGTGAAGTCTGAGTTTAAGCACTTTGGAAAAGCAATTTGATAAGTGGAGAAATGAAGCTTTGACTGTGAAAGACAGCAGCAATCATCGTAGAACCAGGGATTTTGGAAAAACATAAGAGAGGTCTAAAGAGGAAGAAAGTACAATGAAGTGGAGATGTATTGGGAAAATGAACATTTGGGATGGTCATTGGTGTGAAAGAAAGAACTCTTATCATCAAAATTTGGGGTAGAAGAACCTGGAAGTGTCAAGAAGTGCTAAGAAATTGATTTTCATTCAGGCTGGACCCAAAATGGACTCTGGGATATTAACAATTTGCTTCAAATGGGGTTAAAAGTTGTACGGGTTTTTTGAGAACTTTATTTACTATATTTATTCCATGTCCATGCCTCATGGGGGGATATGATTTTCCAAAGCTCCTTTCCGTAAATGGTCTCTTCTCATGAGACCCCTGTAAGGAGCAGGGTTCTCATCGGGTTGTTATTGTCCTCTGTACTGTGTAGACCAGGAGACTGAGATTGGTGAGATGAAGGGGTTCTAGGACCAAGGTCCCAGTTGTTGAGAAGGTGATCTGGAGTATGGAGTATCCTCCTCCGCACACCCCTCCCACTCCCAGCTAGGCCATGTGAGAAGGGGTCTTGGGTCTGCACACTTACTCACCGAGAGATGTAGGGTCCTCACCGCTGGCGCTGGACTTGCCACCTTGTGTGGAAACATTTTTCCTGTTTCCGATTCCATGTGGGCTCCTTGTTATGCTACTGCAAGGGCATCACAACCCTGCTGCTACGTCGTTCCCCTGGGAGGAGGGGATGACGTCCTTTGGCAGCAGCACGAGAAAGGGGGGACGTGTGGTCGTGGACTGCTGACCGCACTCCTGACCTTGACTCTGTCTCTCTTGCCACGAGGGAAGCTGGCTCCATTCTGTGCTAGATGGCCAGTGTGTTTCCTCCACGGCTCTGACACCTAGATGCAGCGAGTGGAGGTGCTTCGGCTGCTCCTCCTAATGCCCTGTGCTTGACCATTGGCATGCTGCCAGCTGAACCTAGAACGTTTCCTGGAGTCGCTTCCTTCGTCTGGCCCCATTAGACCCATTTTCATCCTCCTCTTGGACTGTCACATGGGTCTGGATGACTAGGTTTGACCCCTAGTGGGGAACAACAGGGCACAGTTGCTTGAGACCACAAGTTCTTATTTCCAGGAGTTTCTAATCCCAGACAAATAGATGTTGTGATTATGCAGAGAAGGACCCGTGACAAATTCTTAGCTTTTCGAACTGAGCAGAGGGCAACGGAAACAGGAATGAAATTGCCTGATGGAAATGTGGAATTTGTCTGCTTTTGGCTGCAACATCCTTATGATGGTGAATGCTGAATCACTCCCATTGGGAGATTCAGCCTGCGTGTATCTTCTGAAGACAGTCACTTTCTAAAGAGCAGAAGTTGTTTCTGCCCTGACGGTTTCACAGTCCCATGAACAGACCTGCCCTCCCCTATAAGGACCTTCCTTAGCACATTTATGGAACGAACAGAATATTGAAACCCCAGCAGAGGATTAGCCTCTGCTTTTCTCATGCTTTCAGGGTGCTGACTTGCTTTTCTTGATTCTCAAACGATGCAATCTGACAGTTCAGCAGCTTCCTGTTTGAGGGTTAATTAATTTTTTTTTTATGCCTATATCTAAGATGTTTAAATTTGTGATTCATTCTCTATAATTAGATCTAATGCTTAGAATATATCCATGTCTATTGCATTCACATTTCTCCTTTGAGGGCTATTATTTTCCCCTCTGAGCAGTTGCCAGTGAACTTCCATCATGAAAATATGATGATAAGGTCAACCCTAAATTTGCAACCCCCATGGCCACGAGTCAAGACATGCTTGCAGAAAATGGACATCCCCCCAAGATTGGAACAGGTGAGAGAGCCCCTGTGGTATGTACACTCCAGGGTTTGAACCAGGGCTCAGTGGCCCCACCTTGCTGGTTTCTCTGCCCCTTGAGAGTGAAATCAAGAAATAACTTAGAGAGTGGCAGACTCAGCGAGAGGGTGGAGGGTGGAAAATCAGACCTCACAATGGGAGAGAAGGGTGGGGAATGGTTTGATGTTCATTTGAGGTGGCAAACAGGGTCTCCCCCACCCTCGCCCTTCTTTGGCTCTGCTTAATTATATAGAAGCTCCAGCAAATTCTCAGAATCCAGCCCATTTCTCTCCCATCAGGGCTTCTCACTGAAGAAGACGTGCTAGACTGAAGGGGAGGAGGTGACCTTTTCTCTTCCCAGATGAGAGAAGGAACACAGGGAAGAAAAGGAAAGAGGCGAGAGCCTGGAGGAGGCATGATGAGGAAGTGAGAAAGAGAGGAAAGGAAGGAGCTAGAGGAGGCAGAGAGCGCAGCCTGCCTCTGAAGGGACAACTCGCTTACTCAGCTCTGACAACAGCTTAATGGCTGTCAATCTAGCACCTGGGACTTCCTCTTTCTGCAGACACACCGAGCTGGTGTTTCACTGGTAACAATAAGTTAATTGAACAGCCTGTCGACAGATGGGCATGCTGTGGCTCCAAGCTTCATGCTCTTTTGTTATATTTCTATGTGAGAGAGTCTGAAATAGCACCTATCTTTTAAAGACACACACAAACACACACACATAAAATATCTTTCATCAAGTACCTCTCCTGCCTCTCTTAAACCAAGTCTCCCCACAATTCAGCCTTTTAAAATGATTTCAGAAGAAATCAAGCACAGTCGTTCCTTGGTATCCACGGGAACCTGGTTCTAGGACTGGCCAGAACATCCTCCGATGTTTAAATCCCCATCTAACACGGCATCGTATTTGCATAGAATCTAGGCGTGTCCTCTTGTATACGTTGAATCCTCTCCAGATGATCTATAATACCTAATACTGTGTAAATTCTGTGAAAATTATTGCTGGCTTGGCAAATTCAAGGTTTGATATTTGGAAATTTCTGGAATTTTTATTTTACCCCAAGCATTTGTGACGTTTTTGGTTGAATTCTCAGATGTGGAAGCTGTGGCTGTTGAGGGCTGACTGTGTTTCTAACTGGGGGTATTCGGGCTGGTTGCCTTCTATGTCAGCCACAGAGGCTCAGAACTTTGTGCCACAGAAGATCTATTTACAAAATAGAGAACTATATGTACTCTACCAGGGTGCCACGAGTGAATTAGGTCTCTTTTCATGTATTTTCAAATATTTGTCCACCGGGCAAAACTACACTCTAAACCTCTAAACCTGTTTTTCCTTTTGGGCATATTTGGGTCTCTGCCACTTCTTTCCATTTTCATCACATAGCATCTTCAGGCAAGGTCTCCTCCTTTCCAGGAGGATAGATGATGCCAGCTTGGAGTTCTGAGTAGCAGAGATCACTACACTCCATTCCCATTACTCTCTTTCATCCTGATGCCTTGTTGCAAAGCAGTTTCTCCTGGGCTGAGTCTGTAAGAATGACCTCTTTGAATTCACTGATTTGATGCACCAACTGCTCTTTGGTTTAACCAAAATGAACCAAATGAACTGTCCCACAAAAACATGACAATGAAATAGCCCTCCCATCCTGAACGAACCGGCTCATGTCTTACTGCTCTTGTCCTAACAGAGATGACGGCAGCCCCGGGGTTCAGCACGTGGTGCTCTTCACACACTGGGGGCTTGTCTCACCGGAGCGAGGGACTGGGGACTCCACCCTTCTCTTGCTGAGGCCTCAGGTCAACAACAAATGGGAGGTGTGATAGATGGCTTGCTGCTTGTCAATATATGGCTAGCTTATGAAGGCTGGAGTCAGCATCAAAGAGGCTTCATGGTCCAGGTAGGATCAGGCAAGGTGATCTCACATGAGTTATTCGTAGGGGGGCCATTGATGTACACAGATTCTACAGTTGTTAAGGCACTTACACCCACTTCCATTCATGTGCATGCATGCATGCTCAGTTGCTTACATGTGCCCAACTCTTTCTGACCCTATAAACTGGAGCTTGCCGGGCTCCTCTGTCCATAGATTTTTAGAGGCAAGAATACTGGAGTAGGTTGCCATTTCCGACTCCAGGGGAATCTTTCTTATTCCTCCTTTAATCAAGAGTGAACCTTCCCTCCCACCTAGAAAGGTGTTTAAGTTAGAAAGGTCTAACTTAAAGAGGTTCTAACTTAAGGTTTAACTTAAAGAAGTTAAAATGGAGTTGAACTGATGGCCCAGTAACTTCAAGGTGCATGAGACTCACCTGGAAACATTAAAAGACTCAGTGTGCCAGGATCCACCCCTCACATCTGGAGTCAGCAGGTAGAGAAAGGACTGGAGAATCTGCATTTTCAGCAAGGACTGTAAGAGACTTTGATGCAGGCTGATGCAAGACCTCACTCTGAGAAGAGCCGCATCTCCCTAACTCATCCCTTAGACCAGGAGTCCCCACCCTCCGGAAACTAATGCCCGATGATCTGAGGTGGAGCTAATGCAATAGTCATGGAAATAAAGTGCATAATAGATGTAACGTGCTTGAATCATCCTGAAGCTATCCCCCTTCCCAGGCCACAGTCCGTGGAAAAATCGCTTTCCACAAAACTGGTTTCGGGTGCCAAAATGGTTGGGGACCGCTGCCTTAGAAGATCAACAGATCCACCAGGCAAGGAGCCTCAGTCATGTGCTACATGTTGTGTTGGGTCTTGAGGAGAAGAAGGCCAAGAACTCTGAAGCCTGCTCTTTGTTCTCTGGGGTATGGCCACTCTAAAGGGTCTGGGGAGCTGTCCCAGGGAGGCAGAAGGTGGCAGGAGCAGGTGGAAGGTTTTCCCTCGAGGAGGGGAAGAGTGGAAGGCAGTGAGCATGCTCTGTGGATCCCCACTCATGGAGATCTGAGGTTGGATGCCAGGGAAGCTCCAACTTGCTTGATATGGTTCATACAGTGAATAATGAAATAATTATCTGGTGACTCATTAGCTGTCTGGAGGGCCTTACATCCTCAAGTGAAAACTGCATGGACTACTTAGTAAGCGAGGGGGGTTTTCTGAGCTGGCGTCTAGCCAACAGGAAGCCCACGAGGAAACGTGGGATGCTAGCGAAGGGCAGGGGACCCAGTCTTCTTGGCACAGGTGTGGGAAATTGTCCAGGCAAAACCCTCCCAGTGTGGGAGCTGGTCCATCCGGGGGTTTTGCCAGGTGCTGTCCCCACATCGACACAGGGATCTCAGGTAAAGAGGTGAGTGATGGATGGGAGCATTGGGCCAGCCCTAGGTAGGAGAGAGAAGCGGGGGTGGGGAAGGGGTATCGGTGTGTGGGAGGATCTGGCGGAGGGTAACCGAGGCCGAGTTCCCACCTTGGAGCTGGGGCCAGGTGGGGAAGCAGGTCACCACCGGCGAGGTGTGGGAGGCCTGGGTGTGTCCTGGAGGACGCAGTGCCCGGTGCTGGGAGAACACGTCCGCAGAGGGTGGGGGAGGAAGGCCGCTGGGGAAGAGAGGGAGGGTCCAGGAGAGTGAGCAGTGGGCGGGGGCCTGGGTTTCTTGTGTTTCCGGCAGCTCCGTAGCTCGTTGGGACCGAGGGGCACAAGAGAGAGGAGGCTGGGGGGCAAAAGCTTGAGTTCATGGCTGCTTTTGGAGACTTAAAACCCAGCAGCGTTTCTAGCCCCGACGGAGTCTGTCTCCATCTGGGGTTGTGCCCGAGCGGCAGGTCACAGGGCTGGGGGTGGGCAGGCTCCACGGGATGGGACCGTGCAGCTGGGCAGAGCTGACAGTGGCTTCGAGGTCCAGGAGATCCCAGGACTGGGAGGAGAGGCGAGCAGAAGGGCTGAAAGGAGAGTGGGGTGCTTCTACACACGTGAATCGGCTGCCTGGGAAGGAGCCCGGCCTCTTCTCCGGGCTCCTGGCATCTCTGTAAGCAACACTGGCATTGGCTTCCTCTCACTGGGAGCCTGTTACTGAAGGATAGAGAATGTCCATCCACGTGTCCAGACACAGAGTGCTTCTCCTCGCAGCTGCACAAAGCTAGGGCCACCTTTCTTAAAGAAACAGAGACAAACTAGGTCAGTTTCAGGGATGGGGTGTTGCCAGGCTTTCAGAGAGAAGCCAATGGATGTTGCAACTAGGGATAGGCAGATAAGCTCTGAGGAAATGCCTCCCGCCCCCCACCCCCACTCTGCTTAACTTTCTCTTGTTTAGCATCAGAGCTAAGTGATGATTCAAAAAAATTTTTTGGGGGGGGATTATCATTATTTTTTTTATAAGTGAGAACTGGCTTCCCCCTTGCACTTCTTTCCATTTGTTCTCAGGAGGAGTTTGTATTGATCAGGGATGATCACCAAGCTTTATGGAATCCTAGGCCTGCAGGGCCATTCCGATGATGACTTGGAATCAAGAAGACACAAGCATTCCTCTGCTTTAAAATGTTGGCACTGGAAAGGAGTTCCGAGATCATTCTTAACTGATGGTGAAGCTGAGATCGGGGTGTGCCTGCCGTCTGAGAACAAAATCTTCATCTAAGAAGCCATGGCAGAAAGATTATTACAGACATCTTCTGAAAAACCTCCAGGGAAGCAGATTCCATCATTTTCTTTGACATCATCTGGTGTTACCATTTCTGAGGCTCAGGAATTGTGTTTTATTTGGTAAAGAATCCACCCGCCAATGAAGGAGATGCTGATTCAATCCCTGGGTCAGGAAGACCCCCTGGAGAAGGAAAGGCCAACTCACTCCAGGATTCTTGCCTGGAAAAATCCCATGGACAGAGGAACCTGGTGGGCTACAGCCCATGCATGGGGTTGCAAAAAGTCAGACACAACTTAGTGAGTAAACAACAACAAACAATCATCATTTCAGTTCAGTTCAGTCGCTCAGTCATGTCTGACTCTTTGCGACCCCATGAAACGCAACACGCCAGGCCTCCCTGTCCATCACCAACTCCTGGAGTTTACTCAAACTCACGTCCATCAAGTCAGTGATGCCATCCAGCCATCTCATCCTCTGTCGTCCTCTTCTCCTCCTGCCCCCAATCCCTCCCAGCATCACAGTCTTTTCCAATGAGTCAACTCTTCGCATGAGGTGGCCAAAGTACTGGAGTTTCAGCTTTAACATCATTCCCTCCAAAGAAATCCCAGGACTGGTCTCCTTTAGAATGGACTGGTTGGATCTCCTTGCAGTCCAAGGGACCCTCAAGAGTCTTCTCCACACCACAGTTCAAAAGCATCAATTCTTCGGCACTCAGCTTTCTTCACAGTCCAACTCTCACATCCATACATGACCACTGGAAAAACCATAGCCTTGACTAGATGAACCTTTGTTGGCAAAGTAATGTCTCTGCTTTTGAATATGCTATCTAGGTTGGTCATAACTTTCCTTCCCAGGAGTAAGCGTCTTTTAATATCATGGCTGCAATCACCATCTGCAGGGATTTTGGAGCCCCCCAAAATAAAGTCTGACACTGTTTCCACTGTTTCCCCATCTATTTCCCATGAAGTGACGGGACCAGATGCCATGATCTTCGTTTTCTGAATGTTGAGCTTTAAGCCAACTTTTTCACTCTCCTCTTTCACTTTCATCAAGAGGCTTTTGAGTTCCTCTTCACTTTCTGCCATAAGGGTGGTGTCATCTGCACATCTGAGGTTATTATTTCTCCTGGAAATCTTGATTCCAGCTTGTGCTTCTTCCAGCCCAGTGTTTCTCATGATGTACTTTGTAGTTTATTTATTATTTTGCAGAGTAGGGGTCTAGGTAAGGGTTATGCTTTTATAGTATAATTATGGGGAGATGTGATGTTGCCATTTTTTCAACTGAGAAGTACATTTAAAGGCAATTCTATGATTTGCCAGAGGCTTCCTGTTTCATCTGAGTCTGAATCTAGAAAAATGCGGAGCTGGTCGTAAATCAAACTTATAAATGAGACTTAAAATCACCTCTGAGCTGGTGGACATGTTCACCAGGTGACACAGTCTCTCTTCCTGCTCTGAACGCCCATTTTATTTTACCTGTGTCTCTCTTGGGGTCTCACAATGTTCTCTTACGTTCTAGTCTTTAACGTAATGTCCTGGATTCTAAGGACTCTGAAGGCCTCAACAGTGGTCTGGTTCATCCATACCTTGGACTTAGTAGGTACTCCAGACACAACTGAGGGGTTATTGACACTTTCTGCATCAGCAAAGGTCTTCTTCTTCTTTTTTAAAAATATTAATTGATTAATTTTGGGGGTTGTGTAGAGTCTTAGTTGAGTTGTGAGGGCTTAGCTGCCCAGAGGCATGTTGGATCTTAGTTCCCCATCCAAGGATCAAACCCTCGTCCCCTGCATTGGGAGGTGGGTTCTTAGCCACTGGACCATCAGGGAAACCCCCGAAGGTCATCCTTTTGAGTCATGCTCCTGCCCTCTTGCCTACTCATGTGACATCCATCAGTGGTGGACCAACTTCATTTTGGAGCTTGGGACTCTCTATCATTGCTGTTTAGCTTCTTTCAGATCTTTTATATTGCATAGAAAATAGAATAAAAATTAAAAATTATATGAATGAACGAGTAACATTTTCTTTTGGGACTTTGTTTTCGGAGGAAATGTTGCAAAAAATGATGTTCATAGGTGATCCTCCACACTATGTATCAAGAAGAGTACCATAATTATAGGCTAAATCAGGTACTGGCTTACAGAAAGTGTGCCCCCACCCCTTGTCCACTGAAGGCTGCCCTAAATGTGTGGTGTGAAGGGGATGTAGTGATAGGAAATTGGTATGGGGTTTCATGTGGCTGATGAGTTTGGTCCACTTTGAGGCATATTCCAATGGGATGTTGCTCAAGCCTTGATCCAGAGAATCAGCTGATTGGCACAATAGGTTTGAAAACTACCCGTCACCAACTCCTTGCCACCTCTGTGCACCTAATGCCTGAATACGAGCCATGACATCAGCAAAGAATCTGTTCCTCTTTCCTTTCAGCAAGAGGAATTAGAATTTCCAGTGGAAGCAAACCCTTTCTGAGTTTGCAAGCAGCTTCCCACCAGAGTCCAAATTCAAACATGCACCCCAGGTCTAGGTCTTCATTTTTCAACGAATACATGGGCCACCTTGCAAGACCTTTTACAATGATACCCATCAGCGTGGGGGCCTGGAATCCAGGGGTCAGGATCCCAGCAAACAGGTCCTAGATAAGCATGTGCTATTGACTGGGGACAAAAGAGTCAGACTTACTCCGGAGCCTGTGTGTGCTTTTGGTTTCTGGGATCTGGGCTGGTCCTAACGGACTTTAGACTTGGCTCTTCATGGGCCACACCTGGCCCTTCTGCGTCACAGGCTCAACAGCATGCTATCTATTCACTTGCTTGTTTGGGGGAGGGGAGGTCGGTAGGGGAGGTGGTTGGGGGACAATTCTACTTCTATTTCTAATGCATTAATGAATTATTTGGGGGTGAATTGATGTGGAGAAATACTAAATATTCTAAAATCCTGAAACAGTAGGGATTATTGAAGGATCATCTCATCCACTTTTATTCTGCTGCAAAGAAAGGGATTATGAAGAAATGCTTCTTTGTGTCCTCTCGCAGGCTGAGCCACATTTAGGAGTTACTCAAGTTTGCTTAGAGGTTATAAATAGAGCAAATCCCAGCCTCTGTAAGTGTTTTCTGCTAGGGGTGTCCCACTAGAGAGCCCAGCTCTATGTTTCTGAAAGTTTTTCCATTGGTTGGCAGATGCTTCATGGGGCTTCCCAGGTGGAAATGGCAACCCACTCCAGTGTTCTTGCCTGGAGAATTCCATGGGCAGAGGAGTCTGGCAGGCTAGAGTCATTAGTTCTAGCCTGCTGAAAATCCAGGAAGGGGGATGGGGAAACAATTCAGTTCCTTTCTGGAGCAAAACACTAGTCATTACTCTTACTGTTTCTGCCCATTCTGGATCAGGACATGGCCACAGGGCGTGGCTCCATCCACAGCTCCAGGTGCCTGCAAACATTTCCACATGTTGTTATTTAGTTGCTCAGTTGTATCCGACTCTTTGCGACCCCTTGGACCTGCCAGGTTCCTCTGTCCATGGAATTCTCCAGGCAAGAATACTGGCCATTTCCTTCTCCAGGGGATCTTCCTGACCCAGGGATAGAACTTGTGTCTCCTGCATTGGCAGGTGGGTTCTTTATTGTCTGAGCCACCAGAGATCTCCGCAAAACCCCGGCCAGCTAGAGAGATGGGGCAAACATACCAGAAACAGAAGGTTTTTTGTTCGTTGACGGAAAAGGGAACGTCTGCGAAACTTGATTCTCCAATACAAGATTATAGAGGCTCTTTTCCTTCCTCCTAGGTGCCCTCTTACAAAAGACAGCATTTTCTTCAGCAGAGCTGGGGAAGGGAATAGAGTCAGCAGAATCCGTTGAGCTGGTTTCTCAGGACTGGAACTGGATTTGCTCTCCAGGGCCCCTGCTTTCTGTCATCCAATCCTCCTCTCTCCTCCCCTGAGAACCAGCACATCTGATATATGCCTGTCGGGCTCCAGACTGTACATAGTGAAGTGAAGTTGCTCAGTCGTGTCCGACTCTTTGCAACCTCATGGACTGTAGCCCACCAGGCCCTTCCGTCTATGGGATTCTCCAGGCAAGCTTACTGGAGTGGGTTGCCGTTTCCTTCTCCAGGGGATCTTCCTGGCCCAGGGATCGAACCCAGGTCCAGACTGTACATAGACAGTATGTCAAGGCAGTGGGATGGCAGAAAGGAGGAGACAGAATGGTCTGAGCCCCCAGGTGTCCTTTGAGAGGAGAATTAAACAGGCAGAAGGTGGTACTGAGCAGCAAGTGGATGGGGGTCCCGGGCAGTGAGTGGACGGGGGGTCCCGAGCGCTGAGTGGACAGGAGTCCCGGGCACTGAGTGGATGGGGGGGGTCCTGGGCGCCGTGTGGATGGGGGTCCCGGGCGCCGACTGGATGGGGGTCCTGGGCACCGAGTGGATGGGGCAGACAGACACTGCTGTCCAGGTTCAGCAAGCACAGGATCTGCGTTCCTCTAGAACAGACTGACCCAGAAGCCTTGCCGAGGAGGACAGAAGCTCGCCCTTTAGCTCATCAGGCCATCTTCTCTCCATTCCTCCCCTTGCCCCTCTTGGTGCTCCTGAGCATAGATGGAGATGTAGTCCCTCTGCTTTTAAAATCAAGCAAGCAATCATCTCAAACAATCATCTCTTCCAGCGCCTGCTGGAAAAGAGAATGATTTTCCCTGACTGCTCTAGAGTCAATGTGGTCTCAGTAACAAATGAGGCAATTTTTTTCCCCTAAGAATTTCTAAATAAAGTGTCTGAAATTGCACTTGGAAATCAATGTACTCAAGCGTAGAGGTCAATTTGAGGGGCTCGAGAGGTTAGAGTGTCCAGCCCAGAGACTTCCACTGCTGTTTCTCATTTCCCGGCAGTGTAATTTTAAGCAAATTGAATCACCTAAATTTGAACAATTAATCTTTTTCCTGACTATACTTTAAAAAAAAATAATTGTAGGGAATTCCCTGCTGGTCCAGTGGTTAAGACTCAGGGCTATCAGTACTGCGGGCCTAGGTTTGATCCTTGGTGGAGGAACTAAGATCCCACAAGCCTCATGGCAGGGCCAATAAATAAAAAGTAAAAGAATTGTGAAGTATAGTTGATTTACACGGTTGTATTACTTTCAGGTGTACAGCACAAGAGTTGTGCGTCTTTGCAGATTAGATCCCATTTATTGCAAAATAATGTGTATAGTTCCCGTGCTGTACAGTAGATCCTTGTTGCTTATCTATTGCACATACAGTAGAGCCTATCTGTTAATCCTGTTTCCCTAATTTGTCCTTCCCCGCGTCCCTCTCCCGTTTGGTAACCACAAGTTTGTTTTTTAATATCTGTGAGTTTTAAACAATGACATCTGTCATGACTAATTCAATCATTTAAATTAAAATCAAGCAAACAATCGTATCTTAACAACAGCAACAACATCAAAAGACTAAAATAACACTTGGTTGACTGCTGTAAGCATTGGAGGCACTGCTATTGCTACCCTCCAAGAACAGCTTCTGGATTCTTTCCTGTGGGATGCTCAACTTTAAACCATCATTTTTTAAATCAGTCGTTTCCCTTTGTAAAAGGCAGAGAGTGTTTTGGAATGAGAGAGCTCAGGCTTGTATCCGGGCTCTGTCACGTAATAACCGCACCGACATGGGGAGTTTCTCATATCCTGAGACCCTCACTTTCCCCTTCAGGACGTGGCAGTGATAATACCTACTTCTTGGGATTGCTGGAAGATTAAAGGTGGTATTGCTTGTGAGAGGCGAAGCAGAGCCCTGGCATGTGTTGAGGACTTGATCGATGATGTTAAGGACCTGGCTCTTGTTTGCGGAATTCACACAGGAGGTCTGCTGTTACAAAGAGAGGTGGAAACACCTTTCCCCATCTCTGCAAGGTCTGGGCAAGGTTGATTTGCAGTGTGAGGTGGGGCAGTGTTAGTTTCCTTCCGATTGGACCCTTGGCTCTGTGCCTTCATGAGTTACTTATCTTGCTGCTCTGAACCTCAGTCTTCTTGTCTTTAAAATGAGACACATCATATCTACTTCATAAGGTCACTATGAAGATGAAAAGACTTGATGCACACAGAGCAACAAACAGTTCCTGCACATAGAAAGCACTCAGTACATGTTAACTATTTTATTATACCATTCACTTAGCACATTTGTGTGGAATTACATTCTCAATCCCCAGGGGATGGCAGTCTCTGGTCTGCCCCTTTGGCCTTTGGTTTTAACAAATTTTAATGAGATACAACCTCTACTGTTGTAGACGTCTTTTTTTTAATGTCATTACAGCTTCCTGCCACTGACACATCATTGCTGACATTAGTAGGTGTAGGAAAAATGTTGTGGTCTGGCCTGTGTAGCAAAAATATTTGTGGGAGGCCCTTTGATTAGTTTTATTATTGCATTTAATGCACTGCACATGGGCAGTCAAACATGTTTGGAAAGAGGCCATATTGGTTGGAAAGACAGATGATCTAAAACTAGCTTTCGTTCTATTGTGGAGTAGAGAAATTCCAGCTAACATTTCAAAGAGCCCCACAAAATACTTGGTGGTGTTTTCCGTGTGTCTCCCAGGGGTCTTTTCACTCCTCTCACCCTCGTTCTGCCCTGGGTCTCTGATGTGGAAATAAAATAATATATCTGAATTTTCATATTTTAGATTTCTATTTGTATCAAACTTACACACGCACGTGAAGAGTCATATGACAAGATTTCTTATGACAAATAGCAGTCCCTTGCCCAATCCCTCTGTTATGGACTGAATGTTGATGATTCTTCATTTGTATGTTTAAATCCCAAGGTCCAGTATGATGGTGTCAGGAGCTGGGGCCTTTGGCAGGTTATTCGGCCATGAAGGTGGAGTCTTCCCAAATCATGCTGCATCTCTCAGTCTCTGCTTTTTTTTTTCGAAAGAAAACTTTTAATTTTGTTTTGGAGTATAGCCATTAACAATGTTGTGATAGTTTCAGGTGGACAACAAAGAATCTCATAGCCATATACATACATGTATCCATTCTCCCCCAATCTCCCCTCCCATCCAGGCTGTCATATAACACTGAGCAGAGATCCCTGTGCTGTACAGGAGGACCCTGTTGGTTATCCATTTTAAATACAGCAGTGTGTACATGTCCATCCCAAACTCCCTGACTATCCCTTCTCCCCATTCTTCCCCCGCACCCGTGCAACCATAACTTTGTTCTCTAAGTGTGTATAGCCTCTGCTTTTTCTGTTTAAAGCTTTTCCTTGAGTGTCTGCTGATAAGAAGAAGAAGCTTAAAAAGGCCAATCGAACTGCCCCGTGTGCATGAGGAAGGAGTGTTGACTGTCGGTATCTCTGTAGGGTAATCTGATTGGATCATTTGTGTGGGGAACTGTCACATCAGTTTTATGCACCCCCCCCCCAAAGTTTTGTCAATTTATCTAAAGAAAGTTCTAGTCTACTGTCTAGATGAAGAACCCTAGATGTCAGTGTTCTGACAGAAGAGAGCTTGAGATCTCAGTCTGCAGAAGGCAAACTTTAATGTTAACCCATCTGTTTTCTTGGAGCTCCACTCATTTTCAACTGTGTCTTGGGTACCCCAGTCTAGAACTTCTGTCCTTTAGCCTCTGCAGAGATGAAAGCGTCACGTTTCTGTGAGGATGGGGGAGGGACAATTGCCTGGCTCTAGGGAAGATGGGTTTCTCTTTCCTTCATAAGTGATTGTCAACACGCCTTCCTGTGTAGAGCTCCATCTTCACGCCTTCTCCCAAGGATACCCAAGAATAGCATCTGAGCTTTTGGGGATTTGAGTGGTAAAAATTGGATTCTCTCTTTCTCTTTCACATTATCTTTTACTGGAGTTTAGCTGCTTTACAATGTTGTGTTAGTTTCTACTGGACAGCAAAATGATTCAACCGTACGTACATATATGCATGCATGTGCTAAGTTGCTTCACTCGGGTCCAACTCTTTATGACCCCATGGACTGCAGCTTGCCAGGCTCCTCTGTCCATGGGATTCTCCAGGCAAGAACACTGGAGTGGGTTGCCATGCCCTCCTCACATATATGTATCCCCTCCCTTTTGGACTTTCTTCCCATTTCCATTCAGTTCACCACGGAACACTGAGTAGAGTTCCCTGTGCTATATAGTAGTTCTCATTAGTTATCTATTTTATCCATAGCATCAATAGTGTATATGTGTTAATCCCAGCCTCCCAATTCATCCCACCAGCCCCTTTACCCGCTTGGTGTTTATTATACATTTGTTCTCTTTGTCTGTGTCTCTATTTATGCTTTGCAAGTAAGATCATCTGTACTGTTTTTCTAGATTCCATGTATATGTTTCTTGGCTCCCCTCACTGTGGGTGGAGGCTGCTGCATCTTGCAACGCAAGGGTACTCCTATGCGTCAGCTCCCTCGTAGCTGCTAAGCCCACACACTCGGAGAGAAAGAGAGAGAAGAGGCATAGAAAGAGAGAGAGAGAGAGAACTTTTCTAGCTGATGGCTGGGAAGCAGAAGATGAAGTTCTTGGGGCTACGGTTGTGCTTTGGCCCACGTGTAGCAATAGCCCAGATCTGGTGCACAGAAGGAAGAACTTTGATTGAAAAAATTACTATTTTTAACTTAATTAAAAATGTATTTTGGCTGTACCATGCAGCAGGTGGGATCTTAGTTCCCCAACCAAGGATTGAACCTGTTCCCCCTGCATTGGAAGCTCAGAATCTTAACCACTGGACTACCAGGGATGTCCCCCAAAATTATGATTTTTAAATGAATACCATCTCTAGCATCTTTCAGACTCAGTTGGGTGATGTAGCTTGGTTTCTGATGCAGAGGAGGGAGAAAAACCTACATCAGCTCCTTCTCCAGCTGTGAAGGGAACTGTGTGTGAGCATCTTTTTTTCTGGGGTGTTGAGTTCTGTTGCTTCTTCCTGGAAGGCAGAGAACAGGCTGACGGAGCATGAACAGGCAAACCTACAACAGAAGTCACCCATAGCCTCACAACTCTGACAAAGGCACAACTTTGGACTGACCCAGCTCTTGAAGTTGGTTGGCCAATCAATCCATCTGACTGGGGTAAAAAAACGCTAAGCTTGATTGACTTGGTCAGTTTGGAAAACGCACTGTTTCTGGTCTCTAGTGGCACTTACCAGCAGGAATCACTTTGCTTTGCATCATCTAAGAAAAGAGAAGGTCAATTAAATGCACTGGGTTCTGTGTCTCTACATGAGCAGTTAACAAATTAGCAGAGGGGAAGCTTTTGCAAATGAGAGATTAAATTTCCTTGTTTATGTTGGAAATCTCCCTTGGTCTCTGTCAGCAAATGTGCAATAACATTCTTTCCGTGTTGGGCTGGCTTTCAGTTGGTTTGTTATTTTTGCTTCTTTTGTTCTTGCTATGGGCCTTCAGAGTGACTGTCTCTCTCAGGCAAGATAGACTCTCTTGCCTGGGGTTGATGGAGACTTCCTGGGGCGGGAGTGGGAGTGGCGTGGAGGGTTGCCAGACTAAATACAGGATGCCCAGTTTAGTTCGAATTTCAGATAAACAATGAGTTTTTTTTTAAACAGTATAAGTATGTCCCAAACATTGCATGAGACATACTTATACTAGAAAGGTTCCTTGTGTATCTGAAATTCACATTAAACTTGGCATCCTATATTTTTATTTGCTAAATCTGGATAGCCACGAGTGTCCTCTGGTGTGGGGAGAAAGTTTCTGCGCCTGAGACATCTCAGAGCTCTAGGAGAAGGCAGCTTTCTCCACCTTCTTCCTCTTTGGCTTGGTCTGAGACTTGGTTTCCCTTCGATTTGGGACTAGGCTAAGGCGGATGAAGCAGTTGCTTCAGGCACAAACCCAGGAACTGAGATCAAGAATGAATGCCGTATTGAAAAAAAATTCTTTAAAAATAAATGATCCTGTATTAAAATATATTTTATTTTACTCCCATTCTATCCTATCCCATCCTATTTTATTTTTTGGCTGCACCTAGCAGCGTGCAGAATCTTAATTCCCCAGCCAGGGACTGAACCAGTGCCCATAGTGCCGAGTCCTAATCACTGGGCCACCAGAGAAGTCCCCAACATACTTCATATTTTAAAATTGTAAACATTGTGATTTTTTACCATAAGTATTTTGGTTGAGAATGTTTTATTAAAGTGTACTTTATTTTAATGATTAAGTTTTTTTTTTTTTGGCACGCTTTTAAGTTTTGCTTCTGAGGTGGTGAGAGTGTTAAATGCAAGCTTGAAGTCTTACAAAGACTGATGCCAGAATTCTTTACTTAGAATTGAAATATGAGTGTTTCTACTTTATTTGACCTCGAATTTACACATAAATTTGGAGACGCCTATGATCTTCCCTTGTCAGTTTGAACACGATGGTGACACTGAACTTGAGTGAAATTTCTTACCTCCATTGCTTTCTCTAAGAACATATTTTTGGTTCCAATTTCCTTCTTTCAAAACAACAGAGACTCTGGTCTCTTACTGTTTTAGATGTGAGATGACATCTGAGGATAAGATCCTGGTTTTGCCCAGTGGTAGAATCTTCCAGAAGAAGCTTGGAGAGCTTGCTGGGCTTGGATGCATGGAGCAGAACTCATCACTACTGACTGCATGATGATTTAATATCATCTTCTTGAGTATTTAAAGTGTGATTTGTGGGTTACGGTTCAAAAAATGTCCCAATATTACATTTAGTTGATTGATGTACATGTATGAAATAAATGGTATTTAGCAATACAAATAATTGGTTTCCTTAGGGTGATTGTCTTGTTAGTATTTGTACTCCATGGTATCTAGGAATTCTTGATAACCATGGGTATACAACCCATGATGGGTGTATATAAACGCTGTATTTCAGACTCTCCAAATGGGATAAATGTAGTTAATGCTAGTATATTACATCATCCATTGGACTAAGGAAGGCATATGATATTCACAGAGAAGGCATGTGTGCTTGTGTATGCACACACACACACACGCACACACACACACATGCTCTTTCTTTTTCTCTTCAATGCATAGACATTTAAAGGCAGGGATTATTAGAAGACTGAAAAATGCAGAAGAGAAAAAGGCTTGGGCACTACTGACTGATGTAGGTTTAAGGTGTGAAAGAATGAGTGAACAAAGATGCAGATTTTTGTTTTGCATCTTTTAATATCTTCTCAGTATTCTTTAAATTTTTTAAAAATTTATTTTCATATTAAAGTATAACTGCTATGCAATGTAAGTTATAGGTGTACAGTATAGTGATTCACAGTTTTTGAATGCTGGCTGCCGTCTATGGGGTCGCACAGAGTCGAACACAACTGAAGCGACTCAGAGAGAGAGATACTCCATTATATTATATAAAATATTGACTATATTCTACATATTGTACAATATATCCTTGTAGCTCAGTTTATACACCATAGTTTGTACTTCTTACTCCCTCACCCCTGTCTTTCTCCTGCCCTCCTCCTTCTCCCCACTGGTAACCACTGTTTTGTGTCTCTATATCTCTGAGTCTGTTTCCTCCTTCTCCCCACTGGTAACCACTGTTTTGTGTCTCTATATCTCTGAGTCTGTTTCTTTTTTGTTATACTCACTAGTTTGTTGTATTGTTTTGGTTCCATATCTAAGTGATATCATACAGTATCTGTCTTCTTTGACTAATTTCACTTATGATAATGACCTCCAGGTCCATCCATGTTGTTTCAAATGGCAAAATTTCATTCATTCTTCTTCTTTTTTTAATGGCTGAGCAGTATTCTATTGTATTATCGTCTCAGTATTCTGAAGAAGACTGAATCAGTTGGTCTATTTAGAAAATAAAAATGATCTCAAAATAAATCCGATGTATGGCATTTGAACAGATGGGGTGTATTATTGAACTTAAGAGTTTTTGAAAGACCCTCAAGGGTAGAGTAAAACTCTTTGATTGAACAGTTTGGACTTCACGTGCTTGTCCTAAGGCACTTGAATTTGAACAAAGAGCAGTTCACAATAATGTTTACTACAGAGTTGTTTATAACAGTAAAAAATTACAAACATACAACATACAACAATAGAGAAATTAAGTAAACGGTGGAATGATTGTATGATGAAATTGTGTGCAGTCTTTAAAACCATATAAAAGAATATTTAACAACATGGGAACGTCCATTTTATTATTTTGTTAGATTAAAAGTATTATAAAAGAGTAAACGGTATTATCACACTAAAAATCTATCTCATATATTTATCTATCAGTTATCTATGTATCTATATATCTATCATCTATTTATGTAGTCTAGTCTATTTATAGCAAAAGAGGAAGAAAAAACCTGGGTGCTACAACAAAATGTTGATCGCAGCAGTTTTCATTTAGTGGGAGATTATAGATGGTTTCGTTTTTCTTCTTTACAGTTTTCACTACTTTTGGTTTTATAAGCATCAATAACTTTTATAATTATAAAAATTGAAGTTTTGAAATTTAAAATGCAAAATTTTAAATAGAAAGTTTGAAAATATTGATGTATGTATTTATTTATTTTTGGCAGTGCCAAGCACCATGTAGAACTAAGGACTAAGTTCCCTAACCAGAGATCAAACCTGCATCCCCTTCCCTGGAAGTGCAGAGTCTTAACCACTCGACCACAGGGAAATCCCCCAAAATATTTATTTTTAAAGAAAAAAATACTGGTTATAAAATCATGAGGAAATTGATTTGAATATGTGTGTATGTCATACAAGAGTATCAGTTGTAAAGGTGTAACCAAGACATACACATTTTCTGTGGGTAATAAAACTGCAGGAGGTTATTTTTTTGACATCTTGTACATTTTTCAAAATAAACATGTGTTATGTTCAAAATTGGGAAGCAAGATACAATAAAAATGAATCTGTGCATAACTGAAAAAAATTATTTTTAAATTATATGTAATAATATTCTTTCTCTCCATGTCTTCTCGTGAAAAATTTTGAGACAACAATTTTCTAAGGAAGTTACATATAAATGACTGTGCTGACTTTCAGTTATGTTTATACCTGGATGATTACACAGACTTCTGTCTGTTGTCCTTTCATGATGGTTTTCTCCATCCCATTTATAGAAAACAATGGCTAGAAAACATTTCTAAAGCACACAGACATGATCATGCTAAATCCCTGTTCAAAAACCTATACATTCCTAAAAAATTTTTTAAAGTTCTATAAATTCCTATTATAATCAGAATAAAATCCTCCTGTTTTTGCCCTTCCTTAAGACTCATCACTGTCTTGTAGAAATCCAGCTTTCCCCTTTCAGACTCTGACAAAATGTATTTATTTATCAACAAATATTTCAGGAGTTCTTGCTTTGCGTGGGCCGCCGTGCTGGGTGCTGACACACACAGTCTCTTCTAGTCAGACGAGACAATGCAACTTTCTCATCTGTGACATGCGATTACTCATCACTGTGTGTTTCTCTGAGGCCGCTTTCTTTTTATGGATGTTCTTTCCTCCATGACTGCACTGGAAATCCTACCCATGCTTCAGTTCCAACCCTAGACACCATCTACGAGTTCCAGCTGGGGATGGTTCTTTTTTCTGAGTAATTCCCCATCTGTACATTTCTTTCTTTCATTATTGAATTATAGTTGCCTTACAATGTTATGTTAGTTTCTGTTGTATAACGATGTGAATCAGCTATATGTATACATGTATCCCCTCCTCCCCAACCCGCCAGCCCACCCCTCTAGGTCATCACAGAACACTGAGCTGAACTCCCTGTGCTAGCCAGCAGCTTCCCACTGGCTATCTGTTTCACACACAGCAGTGTCTATATATGTCAATGCGACTCTTTCAACTCATCCCACCCTCTCCTTTCCCTTGTAGTATCCATGTGTCTGTTCGTACACTTCTCATAGCTTTTCTCACACACTGCCTTTCTTGAGAGTTGGTACAGACTTTCTGTGCCACAGTGATGATCAAGCTGGGGCAGAGATAAGGATGGGGCTTGGCAGGGTGGAGATGGGGGATGCTCCCAAGAAGGATGGGTTATCAGAATTTCTATTGGACCATGGTTGTTTAAAATAGCGTATTAAAAATAGCCATCACCTCATCTTATTTTTAGCTGTGGTGTGAAATTGGTTTAGACTTTTAAAATCAGAGTATCAAAAGGGGCATGAATAAAATGACCTGAACAACACGGCTTTATGAGATTGTAAGATTGTCTTTATAGCTGTTAAATGAGCAAAAGTGAAAGAATGAATTAAGAACGACTTCCCCCTGCCCCAGTTTAAAGTTTACTGTTTTTTAAAAAAATAATTTATTTATTTATTTAAAATTTATTCATTTATTTTTGGCCATGCTGCATGGCGTCTGGGATCTTAGTTCCCTGACCAGGGATCAAACCTGTGCCCCCTGCAGTGGAAGGGTGGAGTCTTAACCACTGGACCTCCAGGGAAGTCCCAAAGTTCATTCTTGGTGTTGTCCACTCTATGGGTTTTAAAAATGGTATAATGACATGTATCACCATTATAATACCTTACAAAGGTTCCACTGCCCTAAAAATCTTCTGTGTTCCACCTGTTCACCCCACTCTCCCCTAATCCCTGGCAACCATTCATCTTTTTACTGTCTCATAGCTTTGTTGTTTCTACAATGTCATAGAGTCAGAATCACAAGGCATATAGCATTTTCAGATTGACTTTTTCCCACTAGTAATATGCACAAGTTTCCTTCATGTCTTTTCATGACTTAATAGCTTATTTCTTTTTAGTGCTGAATAATATTCCATTGTTTGGGTTTATCATAGTTTACTTACCTATTCACCTACCAAATGACATTAAAGATCCATGTGTAGATTCTTGGGTAGACATAAATTTTCAACTCCTTTGGGTAAATGCCAAAGAATATGAATCCTGGATTGTATGGTAGGAGTCTGTTTGCTTGTGTTTGTAGTTCAGTCACTAAGTCTTGTCCAATTCTTTGTGACCCCATGGACCGCAGCACACCAGACTTCCCTGCCAACTTTTCTGTACCCTTTTGCATTCCCACCAGCAAGGAATGAGAGTTCCTGTTGCTCCACATCCTTGTCAACATATGGTGTTGTCAGTGTTCCCGATTTTGACCATTCTGGTACATGTATAGTCCTTCCCATATGCTCATTTCCCACCTGTGTGTCTTCTTTGATAAGGTGTCTATTCAGATCTTTTGCTCATTAAAAAAACTGAATTATTTGTTTTCTTATTTAAGAACTACTTTTGATCCCGAAGTGCCCTTGTGTGTGATGGGCAATGAGTACCAACGCTTCCAAGTTCTGTTGACCTAAAGACGAACACTGTCCATCTCTGTTTTAGGTACAGGTGGCACTGTCCACCAAAGGTGAGTGGAAACCCAGAGGCTGATTATAATCCCCAAACACCTGTACTGAACTACTTGAAGTCCCACACTCTCATATGTTCCAACTTTTGGACACGCTGCCCTTTGGCCTGGACATCTGCCTTCCTTTTGTCTGTCTTAGCTGTGAGCCCACCCGTTCTATGCTTTACTGGCTAATTCAGACTCATTCTCCTGGGTGTCCTTCCAGACACTCTCTTCCCAAAACCAGAGCCGGGACTTCTTCTAAACTCTCCATTGCGTCCTTCCTCTGTCCATGCACTTGTCACAGGTCCCATCAGACCTGGATCAGTAGCTACCAAGAACAAGCTGAATTCTGGCTCTGTAGTGTTTACTTTTCTATCTATGATGTCTAATAAACATGAAGTAAAGATGACTTAAATGAATTCAGTTGTTCAGCAGAGGTTTATACAGCACCTGTTACGTGCTAGGATTTGTTTGCTTAGGCTGGATCCACAAACAAAATGGAGAAAGAGATCTCTTCCCATCAGCAACTTGCGTTTTCCTGGGGAAGACTGACTATTTGAACAGATGAGTGTCCATCAGTGTTTCAGAGGGCTAAGAAGGATCCCAATGTCTGCTTGTTTAAGATATTGTCATGAATTTGCAGGACTGAAAACACATGCACCTCTCCATGTCTTTCTGTGGCTGGGTAGCGCATTTCTTTTTTAACCCAGAGATTACTTCCCATGTTATGGGTTCTATTCTGTCTCTCAAAGATAGTTGTCTCCTTGGCTCCCATTTTGGCGTGGGTTTCATCAGGCAGGCACAGGAATCTAAGTCCTGTGTCTTAAATTCTAGACACAGGACTTAGTTCTGTGTCTCTAGAATTCTAAAATCTGGAATCCTGCAGGAATCTAAGATTTAGAGGAGATGCGGCACAGAACACGCTCTGGGGACTAGTGGGTGGTGGAGACATCAGTGGGAGGTGGAGCTTCTGAAGGGGACCCGGTCTCCGAGTAGCTCCTGGTGTCCTGGGACTGTTTTGTCAGATCTGGGGACTCTTCTTGGCTGAATATCTTTCAAGCCTGGTTCTCTGGCCTTCTGGGAACTTCCGTGAATTACCTAACAGCTTTTAATGCATTTTCTGCTCAGACCAGTTCGAGTGGGTCTGTGACTTGACACAAAGGGTACTGGCAGGCGCAGACCTCTCTCCCGGGTAACCTAGTCCTTCCCACCCAGGCTGTGTTTAATCAGGTCTGACTACAAAGATGACTTCAATGAGCCTCGGGTCTTGCCAGAACTGTCTCTCGATTGGGAAGGAGAGATCTCCCAGCCCTGAAGGGCAACAGCTGCAATAAGAAGGGTAAACTTATACATTGGGCTGAAATCCAAATTTTTATGTATGTAATTATGCCAGAATTCAGGTCAACCTCTAGGCTGTGTTGACTCATAGTCCATGATATATAGGAAGGAAAACAGCATCTCAGCTGCTGTGGTGGCGTTTTTTCCTTACACTTTGAAATGTTGTTTAATTATTTGTCCTCTTCTACTTAAATGCAAATTACTCTGTTCTTGCAAGTATCATGTTTTACCTGCTTGAAAAATAAATATCCCAAGTGACTAGGAGGGAAGGACTATAATTAAACTCTGGAATGCCATGATGGGCACTTTAAGAATGGCCAGATGTTGGTGCTTTCCAAAACACACTCAAAGTCTCAAACTATTAAAAAGTTTTGAGGTGACCGAATTTGTCTACTCTGCCTCAAAATCATCAAGCAAGATGATGGCCTCATCCTAGCCTGAGAAACAGTGATTTAAAATTTTTGTTGGCCCTGTGTTTTCAGTCTTGAAAACTTTCCTGCTCTGTTCTCTCACGTTTCCCAGTGACTTTAGGTCTAGCCGAGGGACTGTGTGGCTTACTTCTTAGTCACCTTGTCAGAAACACTTACTGGGGAAAAGAAAAGAATGAAAAATTAATATAAAGTCAGGAAACGGCACTTGGAAGCCCAAATTCCCTCTGCCAGCCCAAGTCCCCTTTTCCATTGGTTATCTTGCTCATGGTGAACGAAGATGCAGGAAACTTGTTGGTTTAGCTTTTCTACTTGCTGGTCTCTGCGGTGGGCAATTAAATTTCTGGGTATCATTGTCTTTAGTTGTTCTCACTTTTACTCCTTCCAAATCAGGAACTTTGAAAACTTGTACTTAATAACTTAAAGAGGAAAGAGGGCGACCCTCACTAGCTAAATTTTTTCATGACACCACCTTTTACTCACCTGTCTTTGGTCCCCTGGAGTCCTTTCTAGTCAATCAAATGTAAATATTTAGTGAATAATATTCCTTTGTCTGGATGCACCACAATTTATTTATCCATTCACCAACAGGGATATCTTGGTTTCGTCTAAGTTTTGGCAACTATGAATAAAGCTGCTGCAACATTCACGTGCAGGTTTTGTGTGGATGTAAGTTTTCAGGTCCTTTGGGTAAATACCAAGGAACACGATTGCTGGATAGAATGGTAAGAGGATGTTTAGTTTTGTAAGAAACTGCCACACTGTCTTCCCAAGCAACTGTACCATTTTGCATCCCCACCAGCAATGAATGAGAGTTGTTGTTATTCTACATTCTTGCCAGCATTTCGTGTTTTCCATGTTCCAGGTTTTGGCTGTTCTAAAGATGTGTCGTGGTATCTTGCTGTTTTAATTTGCATTTCCCTCATAACATGCAATGTAGAACATTTTTATGTTTATTTTTATCTTCTTTGGTGAGGTGTCTGTTAAGTAAGGTCTTTGCCCCATTTTAAAAATCAGGTTGTTGTCTTATTGTAACTTTAAGAGTTTTTGACAAGTGTGTTCTCCTAGTCTGTGGCTTATCTTCTCATTTGCTTAAAGATTTTTTTTTTTAAAGAGAAAGACACTGTGTTTTTGGTTTATTTTATCTGTAGATTCTGTTGAACTAGATATTGTAAGATACTCAATTAGAAAAGGTAAAGTTAGCATGTTTGATATAAAATCTAAGCTCTGGTCACTCTTCCTATAAGTACAGTTACTATAGCCTATAATCTTATGTTGGGCACTTGCAGCTTCAGACCAATCAAACCATAAACAAATTCAATCAAGAGGACCAGGGAGCACCTTGATTATCAGCATCACTTAGAAGATTGTTTATGCTTCTGTCAGGACACAGTAAACAGATTGTAGAGCTGTGATGAGGCTCGATACCAACACCACATATTAGTTCTCTTACTCTTGACTTTCAATGACCCTCTTTCTTTTTGAGCCCCACCGCACGCATGGCTTTTGGGATCTTAGTTTCCCAAGGAGGGCTTGAACCTGGGGCCACGGCAGTGAAAGTGCTAAGTCTTAACCACTGGAGCACCAGGGGACTTCCTCAGTGACCCTCTCCTCATGCCATCCACAGCTCATCCTTCCCCACCCATGTTACCATCCCATAGCTTTTATTGTTGTTCCACTTTCTAAACTGCAGGATAGGGTGTATAAGCCAAAGGGGTTATCCAAATGGTAAAAGGGAATTGATTACCGATGAGTAATAGTACGAAAACAACACTGTAAAAATCCGTGAGGTCATGCGCAATGGAGGAAAACAAGTGACTTGAAGAATGTCAGTTTCTTCTTGCTGGTCTTTTGCCTGGAGCCTTGCCAGCTCTTCATCTGCTCTGGTGGTGTTTTCTTTTCTGCCTAATCTCCAAAGGGTGCTGCTGCATGGTCTGGACAAGAAAGGGGGAGGCATTAGAGGGAGTGTCAGAGAAAGCCAGAAAGGAGGAGTCCTTTCAAGTCAACACATAATGGGCTTACACACAAAGGAAACCAGGGCTCACCCAGACCATTAAAAAGATTATTTCACACTGCGTTTAACCACCAAAAGAGCCTGCGTAAAAGCTGGTATTGAGGCAGCTCTGAGCTCGTTCTGCTTTTATTTACATGAATTCTACCCTTTCCCAAATCTCGCTTTCAACTCTTTCCTCCCGAGTCCAGAGTCAGCAGTCAGGATGCTACTGCGTACATGACCTTCGCATTGCTCTCAGCAAGAAGCGTTGCTGTTTTTGACATTTTCTTTGAAGCAGTGGGGTCCCTAGTGCTGAAAACACAAATTCAGAACAATAACGGTTGGTATCTGCCTGTCGGTTTTTCATTATTGTCTATCAAGAATTCTTTTGGAAAATAATGAAATTTAATGTTTTCTTGGAGGGGGATGCCATACGAGTTGTTTTGTTTACATTTTCAGTACTTGGTGGATTACTCGTGCTCTTAAGTGTCTCTAGCTGACTCAGCATCTTGTTTGTAACCCAGATCTTTCCCGGCTCTATTTTTATTCCATAGCCTTGATTTTTTGTTTCACCCTCTAAACTTCAGGATGGCCAAGGGGGGTTATCCCAATCTGTCAACTTACTATCTTTTTGTCTGTTTTTTTTTTTAAGGTCCACTCTTGCAATCAACTCACAAACCCTTTGCCTGACTGAAGGGGAGTTAAGTGCCTGGTGGCTCAGAAAGGGAGCTGAATATTCAAAAGTTCTCTGTCAATCCAGTGGCTGGATTGGCACAGGATGAGTGGGCGTCTCTGTTTAGCAGCCCTCAATACAGAACTGTCCTCAGTTCAGCCATTGGGAGCGTACTTGTGAGGATTTTAAGTAAATACCATCACGGGGCCAGTGTGCACAAACTGTCAATTTGTATTTATATGATGTGTGACCGTGCTGAAGCAGGCCTCATGAATCATTTGGGATTACCCTTATGGAGAGCCTCTAATTCTGCCTGAAGGATTAGGGAAACAGGGTTCAAAAGCTATTCATCAGTCCTGTCTTTCAGGGAGCACCAGTGAAGTCATCCAGTGTCTGACTTATCGGTGAAACACTCCATTTCCAAGTCTCAGAGAAAGGTCACGTAAAGGTAATGGAATATTTTTGTCAAGATGGCAGAGCCAGCCTCCATGACATCCTGGGGGATAGGAGGGAAAGAAGGAGGAGCAATCCATGGAGCATGAAAAGGAGTGAGACAGTTCAATGGCCTGAGCATTTTTCAGAAATGTCTTCCTGGATGATAGATATGAATGTCACTTTGAAGGACAACCTTAATGAAATGCACGTAACATCTTCCTTAAGGAGAGTCAGTTCATTATCAAGGGGTTGCTAACCATGTACGCAAGGAGGGAATCTTTCGACGTGCGTCCTGAAACTCCCTTCCTTCTCCGTCTTCTCACATCAGGGTCTGAGCAATAGCTGGATCTTGTTGGTGGCTGGCAACGTTATCCTTCTTCTCTGTTCATCACTCTGGGTATCTGGGTTGAGAGTAACAGAGTTGAATGTTGAAGCAGACTTTTACAAGGACAGGACTTCACTGAATCACCAGCAGTGAGAGTGGGGATAACGAAGCTCCATATCCAGAATGAAATCACCTAGACTTAAGATCTTAGATGTGGTGGTCGGTTTCAGTCACTTGTACCAACCAGTCTTCAGCTGTTGTGAGAGATTTTCGTCACTGCTGAGCTATCAACAGCTTTTGACACAGAGGATGATTCCTTAAAATGCTTTTTCTTTTTTTTTGCTGTGTGATATGTGGGATCTTAGTTCCTTGACTAGGGATCAAACCTGTGCCTCCTGGCTTGGAAGTGCAGAGTCTGAGCCACCAGGGAAGTCCCACTCTTTTCATGTCTTTCATGGTGTACATCTTTTGTTTTCCTCCTACCATGAGCTGCTCATTCCCATCCAACCAACTTCCTGATCTTGTGTGCCTGAAGCCTCCTTCCATGGACCTCTTATGTTCTCTATCTGTACCTTTAGTGAAGCCATTTTGTCTCATGGACTTAAACATCGTCTATCTACTGACAAATCCCACACTGATGTGTGCTCCAGCCTCGACCTCTCTCTTCTGAGTTCCAAACTCACATTTCTGCCTGCCTCCTCAAGATTTCCACTTGGTTTCTTGAATTTAGCATGGCTGACACTGAATTCCAAATTGTCACCTCTCCAAACCTACTCCACCACAGGCTTCCCCACCTCAGTTCAGGCTATCTCTATCATTTTGGATTCTCAGACCAAAAATTGTTTATGCTCCGACACAGATATGGGTTGTGTGGAGTGAACTTCCAAGTGTGGTTTGAGGTTATCTGATTAAATCCTGGCTAGTGGCCCTCATCCCCAGGAGTATGTGGGGAGATGGCAAGCTTCTTAGAGAGGCCAAGTGCTTGGCGTGGTGTCGTATTCTAATGATGTCAGACAGTGGAACAAAATCTGAGGCTCTATCCTTTACGGATGAGGTGGTCAAGTAATATCTGAGAGGAATATTTTAATTTATAACAAGGCATTCTTGATACAAATCAAATTCTTGTATCGCAGAGTGATTCACCGTAAGCCAGATTGGCTTTCCAATATATATAATGAGATAGGGTCCATGGAGCCCATCATTATACTGGAAACCTATGATACTGGGGCTCCAGATAGCTCTAAATTAGTATTAAAATAAGATTGATTAATGCTTTAGGTGGTCTCATATGCATGAAATTACACACATCATGTAATATACATAGTATATATTATACATTATCATTGTAACATATAGAGAGTTAAAAATATATTTCCCCCCGCCCTCACATGGAGAAAATTTCCAAAATCCTTTTTACTGTTGTTGTTATGACTTATGCCTTGATGGTCCTCTTTGCTCATTAGTCTTGGTTTGTGTTTCAGATTGTTACCTTAGGATAGATTCCCTGAAATGGAAATACTGGATGAAAACACCTCTGAGAGGGTTTGAAGGTACCTGATGCATATTGCCAAACCATGTTCCAATTTGCATTCTCTCCAGTTGCTATGATTTAGAGCAAACAGAGCAACACAGTTACGCCAAAAATGGGAGGCGACCTTTCAAGGCCCATAGCTAAAGAGCCAAGGATATTGAAGAATGTGAACCTGGTGAATTCTCTCAAGTGTTTGCATGAGTGGAACTTGAATTGGGGACAGGAAATAAAGCAGGATGTAGTTAATGCTGAAAAGAATAGGTTTTGAAGTTCAAGGGTAGAAGAATACATAACTGCACATAACAGATGACTGTGCATGTGTTATTATTTCCATTTTTATAGATGAGGAAAGGGGTTTAAGTTGTTATGGCCAAGGTCACACGGCCCATTAGCAGTGGAGCCTGGATTCCAACCTTTGCTCTCTGTTCCTGTTCTATGTTGCACCAATGTTTACATATCTTGCTTCCACCACTTAAAGGGTTAAAGGCATCACGTGTTAGCTAGGCAGGATGGTTTGGGGTTTAATAGATTCTCTTCTAGCATATTTGGCTATGGAACAACTGGCCAAGACCTACCTTGCTTGGATACTGCAGGCAGCTGGAAAGTTCGCATAGTTGTTTGGTCAGCATTCTAAGACCTGTGGGTAAATCCATCCCATTACCTGTTTTTGTACAGCCTGTGGGCTAAGATAGATCCATATATATCCATATATCCATATATGTGTATTTATATATATATGTATATATATACACCAGCTCAATGGACATGAATTTGAGCAAACTGGGAGATAGTGGGGGACAGAGAAGCCTGAAGTGCTGCAGTCCATGGGGCTGCAAAGAGGTGAACACAACTTAGCAACTGAGCAACCACAACAATAACAAATATAGACATATACACATATATATTATTTATCTGCTTATTTTTATTTGTTTAAAATTTTTATCAATATTTTTTATTGAAATATAGTTGATTGGATTTTAAAATTTTTAAATGATTGAGAAATTAAAAGAAAAATACTATTTCAATTGGAAGTGGTCAGAAAAAAGAAAAAAATCCAAAAATACTATTTCATGACACATATAAGAAAATGACATGGAATTAGAGTTTTGGTATCCACATGTGGTTATATTGGAATCCTTCCAGGTCCATTCATGTACATAATTGAATAGTCACCATAGAGATCTATTATAGCAAGTCTAGAGTTTTTGCTGTCTGGCCCTTCTCACAGACGAAGTTTTCTGACTTCTGTTTTAGTTCATAGACATCATGACTCAATGATCCAGATTCTAAAAATGCCTAAAAGTCCCCCATCTGTGAAATGACACCAACAATGGCAGTCCTCTTTTCTACCTATCAGTGTGTCCTTGAAACATTCTTTGATTTTATCTGGTTATTGAAACAGGGGAGAAAATGGGAGATTTTTGCTACTTCATCTTCAGAGTTTGTTCTGTAACCAGGAGCCATGTTGTCTTGATGTACTGGCCATGAAAACTTTGAACCACTGATTTCAGAACAGGTGTCTGATGTCACCTGAGAACCAGATTATGCATCCCTGTGGCATCTGAATATACTCGTCAGCTGAGGGACTGATGATTGGACAGATATATTCATGTTAACTCTATGGCCTAACAGAGAATGTGATTTAGGGTATTCCACTGTGTGAATATGTTACAATTTATTTAGCTATCCTACTGTGTGTTTGGATTACTTCTGGGTTTTAGCTACGTAAACAAGCACTGCTCTGAGCATTCTTATACATGCTTCTAGAATGCATGCACACATTTCTCTAAGGCATATACTCAGCAGTAAGATTCCTGGGTTGTATAGTGTGTGCACACTTTTGCTAGGTACTGCCAAACCTTTTTTCTAAAGTGGAAATTTTAGAAACATGTTTTTTTATTGACACTTCCAAGAGATTTTCTTCACTCTGGATCATGGCCAAAGTTTGAGATTTTCAAACTTTAAGCCTTTTGGCCAAACTGGTTTTAATATGCATTTCCCTAATGACCAGTGAGGTTGAGCTCCTTTTTAATGTTTATTTCAGACTTCCCTTTCGTGAAGTCTTTTGCTCATTTTTCAAATGAAATATTTATCTTTTGCTTATTCAGAGAATTCTTTATATACTCTGGATATTAGCTTGTTATTGATGTTTCAAAGATCTCTTCCCTGGTCTTCTCACTCTTTATGGTGTCTTCCAATGACTTGAAGTTCTTGATTTTTACTGTGTTTGAATTTAACAATAATTTCCTTTATGGCTCATCTTTATATGACTTGTTTTAAAAAATATTTTCTAGCTTGAAATCTTTAAGATATTTTCCTTCCTTTTTCTTTTGTTTGCCTTTATTTTTTGTTCTTTCGATCCCACATATAAAGATTTCTTACTTTCTTTTAAAAGTTCAGGGCAAAGAGGAAAATATACATGTGTGTATAAACTGAGATAGATATACAAATAGATATTTTTAAAATAATAGAATAAAGGCTTCAGGAGAGGTATGATATCCTGTAATTGCCACTATTCAAAAACAAAATGGTATACACTCCTGAAACCTGGAGTGCTGGTCTCATACAAATGACACTTCCATTGAAAACAACTAAAATTCCAGGTAAAAAGAAATGTAATCTCCTTAAAAGCATCAATGAACTGGCAAAAATTTCAACAATAACCAGGCCAGGGACTGAATGAAGTAGGGAACCACAAGAGGCAAGCGGAACAATGGCTCTGGCTTATGCCCCAAGGGTATCTGCCAAACTGAATGATCTTGAACTTTAGCTTTTTTCCCCTCCAAAACGATGTAATAATTCTATTTAAATCTCAAAGTTCACAACACGCTAGAAATTATATTCTTTGTAGCCTTGAAACATTACAACATGAAATTGTGAGTATCAACGTTAAAATGTGTGAAGGAGTGTGTTGTTTTTGCAAATCTTTCTGGGGGTTATGCAAATAAAACTGTGAAAAACCCTGGGTGAGAGAAGAACAAACACAGGACCTGCTTTTCAGTGTGAACATTTCATTGGTAGTGCATGCACCCTGCCTTCTCTGGACAGCTAGTAGATACTCACCAGGGGATTGCTTCTGCAGGAGCCAGCCTTCATGATGGCCCCTGAGGGTCCCTGACGCCTGTCAGTCACACCCTTGTGGAATTCCCCCAACTCTACTGTTTCTGGGTTGGTCTGTGTGACCAGCAGTGTTCAGCAGAAGTGATGAGTCCCTTCTGAGATCAGGTTATAAAAGATTACAGCTTCTGTCTCTGCCACTCTTGGTACCCACTGTTGTTTTTTTTTTAATTTAATTTTATTTTTTACCTTTACACTATTGTAGTGGTTTTGCCATATATCAAAATGAATCCGCCACAGGTATACATGTGTTCCCCATCCTGAACCCTCCTTCCTCCTCCCTCCCCATACCATTCCTCTGGGTCGTCCCAGTGCACCAGCCCCAAGCATCCAGTATCGTGCATCGAATCTGGACTGGCAACTCGTTTCATACATGATATTATACTTGTTTCAATGCCATTCTCCCAAATCATCCCACCCTCTCCCTCTCCCACTGAGTCCAAAAGACTGTTCTATACATCAGTGTCTCTTTTGCTCTCTCGTATATAAGGTTATTGTTACCATCTTTCTAAATTCCATATATATGCGTTAGTATACTGTATTGGTGTTTTTCTTTCTGGCTTACTTCACTCTGTATAATAGGCTCCAGTTTCATCCACCTCGTTAGAACTGATTCAAATGTATTCTTTTTAATGGCTGAGTAATACTCCATTGTGTATATGTACCATAGCTTTCTTATCCATTCATCTGCTGATGGACATCTAGGTTGCTTCCATGTCCTGGCTATTATAAACAGTGCTGTGATGAACATTGGGGTACGCGTGTCTTTCAATTCTGGTTTCCTTGGTGTGTATGCCCAGCAGTGGGATTGCTGGGTCGTATGGCAGTTCTATTTCCAGTTTTTTAAGGAATCTCCACACTGTTCTCCATAGTGGCTGTACTAGTTTGCATTCCCATCAACAGTGTAAGAGGGTTCCCTTTTCTCCACACCCTCTCCAGCATTTATTGATTGTAGACTTTTGGATCGCAGCCATTCTGACTGGCATGAAATGGTACCTCATAGTAGTTTTGATTTGCATTTCTCTGATAATGAGTGATGTTGAGCATCTTTTCATGTGTTTGTTAGCCATCTGTATGTCTTCTTTGGAAAAATGTCTATTTAGTTCTTTGGCCCATTTTTTGATTGGGTCGTTTATATTTCTGGAATTGAGCTGTAGGAGTTGCTTGTATATTTTTGAGATTAGTTGTTTGTCAGTTGCTTCATTTTATTGCAGTAGAGTTGATTTACAATGGTGGGTTAATTTCTGCTGTATAGCAAAGCGATTCAGTTATACATATGTACGTTCTTTTAAAAATGTTCCTTTCCATTATGGTCTATCATAGGATACTGAGTATAGTTTCGCATGCTGTACAGTGGAACCTTGCTGCCTTCCCTGGTTTTGTCTTTCCTGGATCACTGGCTTGGGGGCAGGGGAAGCCGGCTGCCATGCTTTCAGCAGCCATATGGAACGATCTTTCTGATGGTGAACTGAGGCTTCCAACTAACAATCAGAAAGGAACTTAGACCCACTGGCAGCCCTGCGGGTGGGCTTGGTGGTCTCTTATCAAATGACTGCCGTCCGGGCTGACATCTTGATTGCAGATTCGTGAGTGACTTAGCTCAGCCATTCCTAGATTCTGGACTCACAAGGAAGAAGTATGCTTATTGTTTTAAATTGCTAAGTTTTGAGTAATTGATGATGCATCCATCGATAACTAACAAAGGCCTTGTCATCCAGCAAATGCCTGGGTTGTTGTAATATGCAAGGAGGGAGCAAGGAATGACCTTTTATTACTCTATTGGGGGAGACTGGTATCTCTCAGGGAAAAAGAGGGCGTCATCAGATGGGGTGGGGCTTATGAGAAGAGAAAGAGGAGAGAATGGAGACTGAATATCCTCTAATAACCAAGAGAACGTTCAATTGTGATGCTTGATCAAAAGCTGAGGAAGGCAAGCGGTGCTTTTCATTTCATGCAGAGTATAGAGCCTGACTGGGTTGTGTTGCCTTTGGCAGCCCCCTCTTCCCTCAGCATAACACATAGACACACACACACACTTGCAAGTGTACACACATACACACACTTTTGGACGATCATCCGCAGCTTCCACTAGCCTGTGCCGGATCTTCGTATGGCTGTCAGCGTGTGCTGCCTCTCGACACCCTCAGGCCTACGGGCACGTGGCTTGGAGAGCAGACCGTGCCTTTGGTGTGGAGGAAAAGGCACCTCTTCTTCCACGTGGACACGAGCCAGTGCCAGGGCTTGGGCTTGGCAAGTGTAGTCCGAGCTGGACCTTGGCTGCTCCTTTGCAGGGTCAGCCGCCTTGTGCCGTGTGCCAACTGCACAACTGTCCTGGTGCTGAGCTCTCTGGATGAAGCTTTGCAGACACTATGTGACGTGGGTTCGGGGAAGGAGGAGAGCTGGGAGCCTTCAGAATCAATCAGAGGGGCTATTCCACATGTTGGAGCTGTGGCTTGTCATAGTCACTGGGGACCATTCTCACCCAGATAACTGCCTGTTTCCAGCAGTAGCAACTACTCCCTTAGTTTTTCCTTAGGCAGGCCTCTGCCCCTGGGAATATGTGTATAGTAGCAAAATATTTGCTCTAAAGCTGCTCTTTTCCTTGAAAAATCCAAAGTTTTCTTCTTCTTCTTTTTTTAAAACCAAAAAGCCAACTTTCTGGTTTTATTTCTCCTATAAGTTCCTATTTTTTGTAATGCTTAGACTAAGGCACTCTTAATGCCTCTATGATTTAGTTTTTTTTGGTTGCACCCCGGGGCATGTGGGATCTTACCAGGGATCGAACCTGCACCCTGTGCATTGGAAGTGGGGAGTCTTAACCACTGGAGCACCAGGGGAGTCCCATTTCTATGGTTTAAAATTAAACCAACCAACCCATAAGTACAGGGCCCAAAGATTATCATAAGATGACCCGATGAGTCACTCAAAGTTCAAGTGTCCTGTTTGTGGTTACATAACATCAGTGGCTTCTGTGGGGCCATTATCTGAGACCCCTGCCATCACCCACCTGGTGAGGACCAGGACCAGTCATGTGGTTTGCCTAGTGGTGAAGAAAACTGAATAAAATGGATGCGTCTCAAGTCCTATTACAGAGGAGTTGTCTACTGTGTCTTGGCCACTAGAAAAACATGATGGCTTGTCAAAAATAATTCTTTCAAAGAATAACCTTGTCGTGTATTTGGAATCATTTAGCAGTTCACACCCGGGTCAAGGCCAGCTGCTGTATGTAAGATGAACAATGCGGGACATGTATTAAAAGGAGTTCATGCAGATTTCACTTGGTAGTAATGGTAACAGAAAAAAATGATAAAAAGCAGTAAAAAGCCTGGGATTCGTATCCTACTTTTAGAGTCTTTTGAATTAATCTACAGATAAATGATTTGAACCAGTGTGTAACAAGGGACTGAGTGGCAGTGGAATGCAAATATTGGCACTGCGGACAAAGGCAGCTCAAGGACTTACGCAGAAGAGGAGCTACAGCAAACCTTGAGTCACTCTGAGAATTTTGCAAGGAAATGTAAAATGATGGCCCTGAGTATGATTAAAGGCAATAATCCTAAACTTCTGGAAGAGTCAACAGCAAAAACATAACCTCAGCAGGATAGACTGGTTTCATGTTGTGTGTGCACATCAGACGAAGTGATATTTGGAAGCCAGAAAAAATGGATGACAAGTCTTACACAGGGGGACATATAACAACCCCCAAATCAACAGCAAATTATTTTGCCCTGTAGATTTGATGCTTTTGGACTGTGGTGCTGCATAAGACACTTGAGCTTTCTGGATTGCAAGGAGAGCAAATCAGTCCATCCTAAAGGAAATCAACCCTGAATATTCATTGGAAGGACTGATGCTGAAGCTGAAGCTCCAGTCCTTTGGCCATCTGATGTAAAGAGCCAACTCATTAGAAAAGACCCTGATGTTGGGAAGGATTGAAGGCAAGAGGAGAAGAGGGAGGCAGAGGATGACATGGTTAGATAGCATCACTGACTCAGTTGACATGAATTTGAGCAAACTACAGGAGAGAGTGGAGGACAGAAGATCCTGGTGGGCTCCTTGAGGTTCATGAGGTCGCAGAGTCAGACACAACTTAGCGACTGAACAACAACAACAACAACAGAAAATAATAGATTTGATGCAGCAGGTAAACTGGATGAGAATGGGGATAGCTCCTGTTGAGATTTTGCAGAACGTGAGGGCATCTGGAAAGCAGAGCAGCTTCCAGTGAGAATTAGGAGCATGCGGCTGCAGTCCAGCTGGATGACTCCAGGGCCTATGTTCTCTGATGGGGCTAGTGGGTTAGGTAGGGAAAAGCCAGTGGCAAGGTGCTCTTTGAGTCTACCTGGCAGATAGGTTATACCTCGTTATACTGAGAAAATGTTCTGTCTTTCTGGTGCCAATTCATTATTTGCACTTTAAAATCTGGTAATCCTAAGGCAGGAACTCTGACCTTTATTTTGGTCACTTTTATAAATTTCAGTAACTTTAGTTTTTGAGGGAACTTCTGCCTATGTCAAAATTTCTCAGTCCACCAAAGCTCAGAGATCCTATGCTTCTGTTTCGTAGAGATTCTCCTGGTGGTTCTAAGGTCTGGGATATTTGACATTTCATGCTACAATTTCTATTCCTACTTAAAAAAACATGCGCACCAAATGTATAACAATTGTATAAAATAAGCTTTTGAAGAAAATATAATGTCTAGGTTTTCTCATCAACCATAAAGTATCATCAGTCATGGTTGAATCTCATCTTCAGATTCGACAAGAAGAATTCTTTCCCTCTCAACTCTGAATTCTTTTTCTGGCAGTGGACACTGGCAGGCAATCCTGGTATCCAAGCCCTACCAGAATTTGTATTCTGCTTTCCAGCATCATCCGCCTCAGTCTCAGACTCTCCTTAGCTTTGGCTGTTTCACCTAATTAAGTGATGACATTTTGTTAGCTTGATTTTTCTGTATCTTCTTCACCAGGGATAAAAGCTGACCTTCTTTTGATCTTCCAGGGTCTTCTCTCTTGAGGCATCTGAAGTAAGCAAGACTGAGATTCTATGTAAAGCCAGTTTTGAACTCTTTCCTGAAGCCTCCTCCTGACTAGTGCTTCTCCATCAGAAAGTTTCTTGGCCAGACTGAATTTGCTCCATTTCATTTTTCTTTCCCTGATACTCAGTGAATTATGAAGAGAGCAGGCACTGATGCCATTATCTAAAAACTGTAGAACTGAGCTATGGAGATGATGATTGAAATATAAATGTGCTCCCTCAAACCCCCTTAGGTGACATTTTGAGGAAAAAGAGACTAGAACTTGTTTCTATTTATTCCTTGAAAACATACAAAAATCAAACAAACTGAACAGTGTTCTTACAATGTAGCATCTTTTTAGACCAGTGGTTCTCAGCACTGATTAAACATTCGCATTTACCTGGAAAATTAAAAAAAATATTGATGGTTAAGTTTTACTCCATATCAATTAAATCAGACGTGACTTTTAAAATATTTCTTCTTCTTGGAATTTGTTGAGCTTTATGAATCTGTGAATTGGTATCTTTTATCAGTTAAAAAAAATCCTCAGCCATAACTTCTTCAAATATTGCTTCTTTTCCGTCCTCTCCTCTCCTTCTGGGATTGCAATTATACATTTGTTAGATCGTTTGACTATGTCTCACGGGTCTTTCCTGTTCTGTTCTTTTCAACTGTGTATTTTGTTTGGGATATTTTAAAGTTTTCTTGTTTTTGAGTTTGCTAATACTGGTTTCTGATTTGCCAGTCTGATTTAAACCTATCTGATGCATTCTGATTTTCAGATATCTTACTTTTCAGTTGTAGAGTGATTTCCCTCCCCCCCTAGATTTCAGTTCTCCATTGAAATGCTGTGTGTTTTGGACCACTTTTCTCTTTGTTTTCTTTAATATATTAATAACAGCTATTTAAAGGACTCATTTTTTAATTTCAGTATGCAGGTCTTCTGTCTGCTTCAAATGACTCCCCCCCCCCCCTTCTCATGTCTTGTAATTATTTTATGCTGGACACAGTACATAAAACACAATGAGACTATATAGAGATTAAAGTTTATATTGCTTTCACTTAGAAAGGGTTTGCTCTTTGATGACTTAATCAGGGGGTGGGGATTTAGTCGAATTTAGCCTATTACTGGTTTCAAATGGGTCAGAGTTGAGAAGAACCTCCTATGAATTTTGAATGCTAGCCTGGTAGGTCTCTGCCTTTTCCATTTCTACCTACAGAGACCACAAGTCAGTTGATATGCTTTTTGGCAGTTTCGGACTTTGTTCTCTAGTCTCCAGACCCTGCACTGGGCAAATATCATAAGAAGTAGACTGGCTGTGTGTTTTCATCAGACACTCCTCCAGGAGATAGATATTATCTTTCCATGACTGTGAGATTACAGTTGATTTCAGTCTCTATTTCAGAGAAGTCCCCTAATCTTCCAAGTGGCCCTTGACTCAGTAAATGAACTATAGGGAAAATGGTTTTCGTGTATGTAGGGCTCTGGAAGTTTTCAGATTGTCAATCTAGCTCCATACAGCCTCCAAAAGCTTTGGTAGTGTCTCTTTCTCACAGTAACATCCTTGTATTCAGGCCAAACTCGAGCCTCATCTTGCACTTGGAATTGGCAAACATTCCCAAGGTAGAAGGCAGCCAGTGGCCGCCTACTCATCTTGGAAGGACTCTCCTGTCTTCAGTTGAGTTCATTTAGTCCCACTTGCTTTCCTGTTTTCTGATGTCTTGGATAATGTAATTTTAGGGATTTAGTTGGCTTTTTAAAGTTGCTGCACCTGGAGCATGGTTCTGTTTTTTCCTGCTCCATTTTACCTGGAACTACAGTTTAATTAAACCAATACTCTGATGGCAAGCTTTAGCTTTGGTACATGGATTTTAAAAAAATGGAGTAGAGAGCACAAGAAATGAATCAAAAGTGCTATGATTTAGGGAGTATTTAGGGGGTATATTTGAAAAAATAAGCTCTTCTATTGAAAAGTCTTAACTTCTAAAGAAAGGTCTTACTAAAACATGTCCTTATTCATTGCTGCTATTCACTAATCCAGTGGGAGAGATTGTTTCCTTCCAAAGAAATGAATTACCCAGTTTAAAGAATCTAGAACACACAGTAGAAGAATCATTACTGAAAAGTTTACAAGTGAGCTCTCCAAAAACGTACAACCGTATCAAATATACAATAACGAGTTTCCATGATGAGAATACACATTTCATGGTCTCTTTCACACACTTTTATTTTTTTCCCTTCTGATCACCTGTAATCTATGTCAGTTATCTATACAATAAAGAGTAGAAAGTGTATAATTTTTTTCTTATATGTTAGGCCTGTGTCCCCAAATAGACAATAAGCTTCCTACGAACATGGCAAACCGGATAGTATCTAGAAAGGTGCTGAGCAGGTACTTTTTGATTAATTGATTATTTAATGTTTTCCACTGGCATTTGACTAAAGCATTTGGACAGAGAGAAAAAATCATATTGGGTTTGCAGAGCCTAGAACATGTATAGTGATTTGGAGCAGAGACATACACAAAAATTACAATCTTCCATTCAGTTTGTTAATTTGTTTTCCTCTATAAAAATTGTTTAAAATTGGATGAGTTGAAAACTTTTCCCAGAAGGTGTTTGGAAATAAGATTAATGTTTATGTATCTTGAATTAGTTATAGGTTTTATTGGAAGGCAGTGGTATAGACTGATTCATCCTACAAAGATTTTTCTGTATTGAGCATCCTTACTTTTCATTTAATCAAGCTATACGAAGGCTAAAAAGAGCTAAGACTAGAACCCCCTAAAGTAAAGAACAGGCTTTGGCATGATTTATTTGGCCTTTGAATCAAATTCAATCCAATAATGTAACAACATGAAGAAAAATGATGTACAGAATCTGAGGCCTGAAAAGACTAAGAATCCATAGATTAAGGTCTCTTTCAGTCATTTACATTAAATATGTGCATTCATTACACAAAGCATGCCTAAAATTTTCAGTCATTCCATCTTTTTTTAAACTGGAGTATAATTGCTTAACAATGTTGTGTTAGTCTCTGCTATACCTTCAAGTGTATCAGTCATACGTACACATGTATCCCCTCCCTCTTGGGCTTCCTTCCCACACCCACCTCAGCATAATCTCTCAGAGGATCTTACACGGGGCACGATGGGTCATTTCTCTGTTGAATCACAAGATAAGTCATTCTCCTTTGAGTAAAAGGATGTCACTTCTATCCGTTTTTGAGTGAATGGGTACAAAGGTATGTGAAAAGACCTAACACAGGATTTGAAGACTATCAACTAATTTGTGATTGACTGGAGAATCCATCCTTTGGCTATTAGAGTATAAACAGAGGTTTTCTACTATGCTAATGTATATTTTTTTCTCACTTGTTCTCTATCATATTAAGCAGTTATCTAGTGTAAGCAGAACAAACTGAAGAGTCTACATATGACTGTAGACCATCAGGACAGAGTGTGCATTATATAGGAATAAAAACATTATCAACATCTGACTTCACTCTGTAGGTTAAAATGTCAAATGTACGTTTTTTCTTGATTTAACAAATCATTTCTTCTTTTAACCAAAAGTTTTTGGGACCTTCTGAATTCATTAATTAAAAACAGCAACTCCCTCTCAGATTGCCACACCTGAATTTATTCCTTTGTGGGTCATTTCAGTTTACATCATTTCCTGGAGTTATCCTGATGTTGCCTCTTCTGCTCCCTGAGGGAATGTGGTTGTTTTACTTCAGATGGTAACTGGCAGTTGGTAGGTACCTTGCTGACCCTGGATGTTCTCAGTGAATGTTACGACGATCTTAATGTCAAGTTAATGGAGCTTTCTCACTGATGGATGTTGAAGCCGACTTTGTGAAGCCAAGCAAATCTCTCAGTGCCCCCAGCTCACTGGCGGCTAAGTCAAGCTTCCAGTCAAGGTCTGTATTCTGGCTGTGCTGTACTTTTTCCATTTTGCTCTAGAGTCGGTGGCTCAGATGGTAAAAGAATCTGCCTGTAATGCAGGAGACCCAGGTTCATTTCCTGGGTTGGAAAGATCCCCTGGAGAAGGGAATGGTGACCCACTCTAGTATTCTTGCCTGGAGAATCCCACGGACAGGAGAGCCTGGAAGGCTACCATCCATAGTATCACAAAGACTCGGACATGAATGAGTGACTTTCACAATTTTGACTGAGTGTTGCTCTCTGATGTTGAATATATGGATATCAATGCTGTTATTAAAGCAGTGAATTCTGGGAATTCTCAAGCACATGACTCATGAAAATAATCACTTTTAAGAATGTAATTTATTTATTTTTGGTTGCACTGGGTCTTCTTTCCTGCATGTGGGCTTTCTCAAGTTGTTGTGAGTGAGGGTTACTCTTCACTGGAGTGCAAGGGTTTCTTATTGTTATGGCTTCTCTTGATGCTTCCTTGGTGGCTCAGTGATAAAGAATCTGCCTGCAATGCAGGAGACCCAGGTTCGATCCCTGGGTTGGGAAGATCCCCTGGAGAAGGACATGGCAACCCACTCCAGTATTCTTGCCTGGAGAATCCTATGGACGGAGGAGCCTGGTGGGCTACAATCCATGAGGTCGCAGAGAGTCAGACACGACTGAGCGAGTAGCACGTTCACGTTCTCTTGATGCAGAGCACAGGCTCTGGTTTCGGGGGTTCCAGTAGGTGCAGCCCACGGGCTCAGTGGTTGCACCTCACAGGCTTTGGTTGGTCCAGTCTTTCTGGACCCGGGATCGAACAAGTGTCCCTTTCATTGCAAGGTGGATTCTTATCCACTGCACCACCAGGGAAGTCCAATAAGCACCTTTTTTGAAGAAGAGCTTCACTGTACATGTGGAATCAGAACACGGAGGACGGGTCCTTCAGATATTTTCTGCCATGGACTTTGCAGTGGGTGAGTAACACTTCCCCGTTTTCCCTGCTTTCAACTGTTGAGCTAAAATCTTGGCCTGTGGACATATTATATATCAAGGGGCTAGCAACACAGCAGGGGGGGAATCAGCCTTATTGCATTTTCTGTTAGGAGAACATCCTTAAATTACACCGAATCCTTGCCTTATGAAACACCACACGGCTCTCTTGCTTTCGTGGCTGCTGCTTTACCAAGCAGGCTACTTGGAAAGTAATTACATTGAACAGACACTGCCCTTGATTTAAAGTCAGAGGGGGAAGCAGTTAATTGAATAGAAATGACAGTTCTTCTCTTTTTTAAAGATGAAGCCAAGCTTAGAGACAACGTAAATATTAAAGGGAAACTGCCCTAAACAATCAAGATGAATCATTGGCTTGGTGAGGACAATTTATTTTACTTCACTTGATAAGCAAAGGCAACATCGGAGTGCTTTGTGTTTCTCTGGGCATTCTTTCTCTCCAAGTAACAGTTGGACTTTGTGATTCTTTGTCACCTTGGTGCCGAGGCTTTCAAACCTTTTCTCACTGGGTTTTTCTGGTCTGTTTTCAGGTTAAAGGGGCGTGGGTGACAGAAGCCGGGAAATAAAAGACAGGATTGTTTCCTTGTCATCCTCCACCCTTGCCACCTGGCGACCGTGATTCCGATGAGTGGAGATACATAATGGCCATCTTAAGGCAACGTGCGCCTTTATTTCCTGGGGGTCAGGCACCAGGAGGACCACGAGGGCATAAGATCTGTTGAAATGTGACCCTCCTTGGAGCAGGGGTAAGAGTTTCTCTGCATGGAGGGGGTTGAAGGAAATGACTTCAGGGGAAAGTTCATAGAGTTCTGAAATCAATAGCCAAAAGTAAAACGTGCTCATTTTCTCTTATTATTATTATTTTTTTAATTGGAGGATAATTGCCTCACAATGTTGTGTTGGTTTCTGCCATACAACGTCACGGATCAATCATAACTGTATATACATGTGTATGTATATCTATCTGTATATCCCCTCCCTCTTGAGCCTCCCTCTCCCCACCACCACACTGCCCCTTTCGGTTGTCACAGAGTGGGCTGGGCTCCCTGTTATATAGCAGCTTCTCGCTAGTTATTTATTTTACACAACAGTGTATATACATGTCAGTGCTCCTTTTTCAACTTGTCCCATCATCTCTTTCCTCCGCTGGGTCCACAATGCCATTCTCTACATCTGACTCCATTCCTTCCCTGAAAATAGGTTCATCAATATTGCTTTTCTAGATTTCATATATATACTCTAATATACTATTTATGTTTTTCTCGTTCTCACTTACTTTGTGTAACTTTTTCTCTTTCTCACTTACTCTGTGTAACAGGCTCTAGAATCATCCATCTCAGTAGAACTGACTCAAATGCATTCCTAGTTATGTCTGAGTGTATTCCGTTGTATATATGTACCAAACTTCTTTATCCATTCATCTGTCAATGGATATCTAGGCTGCTTCCATGTCCTGGTTATTGCAAACAGTGCTGCTGCAGTGAATACTGGGGTACAAGCGTCTTTTTGATTTGTAGTTTCCTCAGGGTATGTGCCTGGCAGTGGGATTGCTGGGTCATAAGGTAGTTTTATTCCTCGTTTTTTGAGGAATCTCCATACTGTTCTCCATAGTGGCTGTATCAATTTACCAAAAAAATGCTCATTTTCAAGCATGAAGTGTAATTAAAATGTCCCACGGGTGAATGAAGAGAAGGAACTTCCTTATCAAGTAATAGATATAAAATAAAAATCCAAAGTGGAAAAAAAAAAAGCCCTTCAAATTTCAACTCTAAATTTTGCTGCCACAGAGAGAGTTGGAACTCTTAAAACATTTATATTGGGTGTCTTTATAGCTTGCCGTGCTCAACTGTATTTTCTTTCTCAAGATTTTCTTTCCCTCTCCAGCCAAATTCTTAATTCTCTGCACATCCCAGGAGAGACCACCTGGGGCCTGTTGGGTCCAGGCAGAAGAGAAGTCAGAGCTGGGACACAATGAGGAAACCAGTGTTTCCTCACATTCCCCGGGATTCTTCTAAAGCTGTTAGGAGTGGAAATCTTTTCACCTTTGCACTTAGAATAAAGCAACACAGCATTCACAATAAGTTGGCTTCTGTATACTCTTTGGTAAGCTAGGGCTTCTGCCTCTCAGCCCAATTTTCTAGTCTGAAGGTCAGGGAGAAGGCTTGCATAACCCCAGGGAAGGTAAGTGCAGTGATGGAGGGACGGGAGGCAGCTCAGAGAGACTTAGGTGGATTTCTGGCTTTGCTAGGGCTTCCCGGGTGGCTCAGTGGTAAAGAATCCACCTGCACTGCAGGAGAGGCAGTTCGATCCCTGGGTTGGGAAGATCCCTGGAGAAGGAAATGGCAATGCACTCCAGTATTCTTGCCTGGGAAATCCCATGGACAGAGGAGCCTAGCAGGCTACAGTCCATGGGGTCACAAAGATTGGGATGTGACTGAAGCAACTGAACTCTTTAACCGTCCCTTAGGGATGTTACTGGCTTCCTTCTTTAGGCCACAGTTCCCTTTTGGCTGCAAAAGGAAAAGACCAGATGACTGACCTCTAAACTTCTTTTACCTCTGACATGACTATATGCCAACTCCTTCCTCTCCTTCCTAGGACATTTAAATGATGGAATCATGTATAAGGTCGGTTAACCTGGCTTCCCTGGTGACTCAGAGGTTAAAGTGCAATGTCAGAGACCTGGGTTCGATCCCGGGGTCGGAAAGATCCCCTGGAGAAGGAAATGGCAACCTACTCCAGTATTCTTGCCTGGAGAATCCCATGGATGGAGGAGACTGGTAGGCTATAGCCCACGGGGTTGCAAAGAGTTGGACACAACTGAGCGACTTCACTTTCTTTCTTTCTTTCAGTTAAACCAGGCACCAAAGGGCCAATACGTAGCCTGGAAATGTGCATCCAACACAGGTGAGTTCTTTTTAAGAAGCACCTGTATTTTAGGAAAGGGTCCATGGAATGAGAGGATTCTTCTCTGCCAAAGGGAATTGATCTGTGATTTACAAAGAATAAGATAACATTCATAGTTTTGCTTGGGGTGGGGATTATAAACATTCTCATTTGAAGCTTCTTTTTTCCCAGTTTTGAAAGTGAAAATGTTAATCACTCAGTTGTTTCTGACTCTGTGGACACGTAACTCACCAGGCTCCTCTGTCCATGGAATTCTCCAGGCAAGAATACTGGAGTGGGTTGCCATTCCCTTCTCCAGGGGATCTTCCCTACCCAGGAATCGAATCCAGGTCTCTTGCACTGCAGACAGATTCTTTACTGTCTGAGCCACCTGGGAAGCCCAGGTGTTACTGAGATCTAATTGACATATGGTGCTGTGTAAATTAAAGGTGTATAGCACATGATTTGACCTACACACGTCATGAAATGATGATCACGATAAGTTTAGTGCACATCCATTGACTCATGTTGATACAGAATTAAGTAAAATGAAAAAACAATCTCTTTTTGTGATGAGAAGTCAGGATTTACTCTCTTAACTGTCATATATAACAAATAGCAGTGTTGATTATATTGCATCCCTAGTACTTATTTATCTTATAACTGGAAGTTTGTACCTTTTAACCACCTTCATCCAAATCTCCTCCTCACCTATTAAAGCCTTTGCAAGTTCCTGTCCTTCTAGATTCCCCAGGTATAAGATAGATCAACCTGATGACCTCAAGCAGAATCTCCCATTCTATCTTTCCCAGAGAAACTTGAAGAACTAATAGCTAATGTTTGGGCAGTGGGGGGAAAGGACTGTCTTTGAAAATGAAACAGGCATCATTACTGCTGGACTTCTCAAATTTGTAAATATGTTAATAGAACACTCTGGGTTTCTAAGGTGAGGATATAGAATATAGCTTTTACTAAGATGGTTTAATTACAGAATTCATCCCTCCTCCAATAATAATTATCTTTTTGTCATTATTTTTATTGTCTTAAGCAACTAGTGTTCTGGGGAGGACAGTTTGGGGAACATTGCTGTAAGAAGTAAATGCTTCTATGAGACTTCCCTAGAGTCCAGGGGTTAAGACTGTGCACTTCCAATTCAGGGGGTCCAGGTTTGATCCCTGGTTGAGGAACTAAGATCTTGCATGCCGTACAGTGCAGCCAAAATAAGTAAACAAACAAGTATTTGAGACAAATCAAATGCCTGTGAACTTATTTAAAAAGAAAAAGAAGAAGTAAATGCATCCAATGCCCAGTCACTCTCCAAACGAGATGTCCCTATTATATGTGAGCAAAGGGGATTCAAGTTAGAGGTTTGGAAGAACTTTCCATGGCAAACGACGCAATAGGACCTGAAGATTACGGGATTTCCCCATGCAGACTTTGCCCCATCGGTCCGCAGAACATTGCTTGTGTCTTCACTCAATCAGGGCTTTCATAAAGGCTCTTGTCAAGTACTCTGCTTTGTGAACAAAAGAAACAAAACCAGAAGTGGCCTCTAGAATGAAGAAAAGAATGGAATAAACACTCATGTAAGACTGATGGTCATTTTATGTAAGAACTGGGAGCTGTATTTTGTGTGGGATCCCATCCCTTCTCTTTCACACCGTGGCCAAGAGCTTGATATTAGCATTTACATGAAATCTGTGGGTGGTATTGCTTATCTCAACTGTTATGTAATCCTTATTACTCATTAGGATGTGGTGTTTTGCTGTGTAGCCTCCAACATGTCTCAGGCAGGATAATTACACACGAGATCGAGTAGGATGGCATTCGAACTTAAAAATTTTCGTATGTGTGTACTTTTTAATAAAGTAGATGCTGCTTGAAGTGAATTATGTTCAATTATTATTTTTTTTTCTGTGTTTGCAGGTTTCAGTTTGAAAAGAACCTAATTGTTTGAAAAATATAGGTTACGAGCCACTTAGGAAAGTCCCTCCAGACTCTCTGTAGACGGCAGAGCAGGAAGTCAAAGGTGGCCGGCTGAGATTGCTGCCATCAATTTCTCATCAGTGGCTCCGCAACTGCGTCTCTCCTGACTGAAGTGACAAACAAAGTGAATAACAAGCAAAGACAGGTGGTCCTGTTGATATTCTCGCAGGGTTTCTAGGTTACGATCGTTTTCATTAACACCATGGTTTGCCAGTGCCCATTTTTTTTCTTTTTTTTAAAAGATTTATCTTTTTTTATGTGAACCATTTTTAAAGTCTTTATTGAATTTGTTGCAGTATCACTTCTGTTGCTGAATGTTCTGGTTTTTTGGCCGAGAGGCATGGGGGATCTTAGCTTCCCGACCAGGGGTTGAACCCACACCCCATGCATTGGAAAGTGAAGTCTTGACCAGAGGACCACCAGGGAAGTCCCTGACCATTTCTTTATTATTATTTTTGCCATTCCCTGTTTTTGATAAGTGAACTTCCCAGGTGGTGCTAGTGGTAAAGAACCCACTTGCTAATGCAGGAGACCTAAGAGGTGCAGGTTTGACCCCTGGGTCAGGAAGATCCCCTGGAGGAGGGCATGGCAACACACGCCAGGATTCTTGCCTGGAGAATCCCATGAACAGAGGAACCTGGAGGGCCCTGGTCCATAGCGTTGCAAAGAGTCGGACAATATTGAAGCAGCTTAGCACACACACAATTTTTGATAAGTACTGTTTTGCTTTACCCCGGATCATAATTCTAGGCACAGAGCTGGTGCTCAGCACTGAGTCTGGAATGAATGAATGGATTACACAAAGCTGGGTATTAGTGAAAAGATGGGCATGTGAATTCTGGCTCCACCAACACCCAGCTGCCTGACCCAGAGAGTACAGCTTTTCTTGGCTGTGGTTTTTTCCTCTGACTTATTAATAGATTAGGCCTCCTCTCCTCATAAAGTAGGACCTATTTCTAGAAGAACACATTCTTCCAGAAGAGTTATGAGTCACTTTTATGCCATTTCTTGTCCCTTTCCTTTCCCTAATATGTCAGAATTTCCAGCAGAAAGAGGAATGAAATGTAATTTGACGTCTTCTTTCTAGACCAGACAGAATCTTTAATCTTAACTCCAATCCTTCTTTTTTTGGCTACCATGGACCTCACTCCAGCTGTGAAAAGATCTCAACTTTCAGTTTTAAGATAAATAAATTCTGGAGATGGGATATATCATGTGATGCCACATGAAACGCTCTCAACTTCCAGTTATAAGATAACTAAACCCTAGAGATGAAATGTACCACGAAATGACGATAGTGAACAATATATTCGAAAGTTGCTCAAGGAGTAGATTTTACAAATTCTCATTACAAGAAAAAAATTATAACTCGGTGTGTGATGAATGTTAACTAGACTTACTGTGGTCACGTCTGAATATATACATGCGTGAAGTCATTATGTTGCACACCTTAAATCGATACAATGTAATATGGCAAATATATCTCAATAAACTGGAAAAACATCTCAGATTGTAGAACGATAAAGGTAATAAATAAGATACATAGTAAAGGTAACAATCATTTGTTAAAAGTGTACTACATTTTAAGTCATTTTCATGCTCTATTTTATCGAATCTGTACCATAATTGTGTTGGAATCATTACATTCTAATTCTAGAAAAGAAATAATGAGGCTAATAGGGGTTATCACTTATGCAGAGTGACACAGTTAGCAAGTGTCAGAGCTGAGATTGGAGCCCAAGGCTTTTTGTCTTCAAAGCCTTTGACCTCTCCCTACAAAAATGGTAAGGATCTTAGACAAGGCCACTTCTACATCTCCTGGTGTGTGTGTGTGTGTGTTAGTTGCTCAGTCGTGTCTGACTTTGCAACCCCATGGACTGTAGCCCGCCAAGCTCCTCTGCCCATGGGATTTCCCAGGCAAGAATACTGAGGTGGGTTGCCATTTCCTTCTCCAGGGGATCGTCCCGACCCAGTGACTGAACTTGGGTCCCCACATTGCAGGCAGATTCTTTACTGTCTGAGCCACCAGGCAAGTCCATCCCCCTTGTGCTCTTTAATTCTCCAAGTCTCCATCATCATTGTCTTTTCTATCTAGCGCCTCATTCCTTATGCTTCAGGTACTCAACTTCGGAGTTTGAGGGGTGGAGAGAGATGGGTTGAGGGGTTTGTGTCTGGACTCTTGTTAGGATAACCAGCAGATCATCTAGCCTTGCATGACCCTGGGGCAGAATCAGTGCTTTGCAGGTAAATTGGCTCTATCCCTTTGCGACTCCGTGGATTGTAGCCCATCAGGCTCCTCTGTTCTTGGGATTTTTCAGGCAAGCATACTGAAGTGGGCTGCCATTTCCCTCTCCAGGGGATCTTCCCAGCTCCAGGGATCAAACCAGATTTGCCTGTGTCTCTGTATTGCAGGCAGATTCTTTACCTGCTGAGCCATCGGGGAAGCTCAAGCAAATTGGCACTAAATCTCAGTTGTTGAACCGACACTTCACTCATGTTGATTAAGCACTTACTGTGTGTCTAGTATATCAGCAGTGGTTTTGCAAAGATGAATATGATTCAAGACCTCAAAGCTGGCAGGAGAGGTCTGCACAGAGGTGGTCACAGCTGGCAGGGCTAAGGGCTGTGTGTCTTGGTGCTTAGCTTAGCAGGGTCTGCTGAGACTCTGGGGTTCTAGGCCCTTCTTCCCCATGACTCACCTCCTAACCCTAAACAAATTATGTGTATAAACAAATTATAACTTTTCTGTGCCTCAGTTGCTTCACCAATAAAGCGAGGATAATCACAGTGGCTTACCTCAGAAGGGTGTAGTGAGAAAAATCTAATAAAAAGACCAAACAGTAAATGTCAGAGGGTTTATTAAGAATTAGTGCTACCTGAATGCTGAATGATGAACCAGAATTTCTTCTGTGTCAAAGGCAGCAGCCAGTTGGGCAATGTTCTAGTGTTTAATCGCTTACCCTCCAGACTTCCCTCAGATGGGAGCTTCCCCCTTAATAACAGGAGCCTATGTGGGAAAGGTGCTTAGTCAAGTGCTGAGAAGGAAGAGTTGTCTAATCTTTTTGGCATTCTTACAGTTAGGGATTCCAGGTGGGTAAGCATCTTTCTGTTTCTTAAAGATATTGAAGAAAGCAAGGAGAAAGTCCAGTTTTCCTCATTTATTTATTCACTCATTAATTCTGCAAGTATTATTTGTTGATGTGATGTGAGAGTTGGACCATAAGGAAGGCTGAGCGCCAAAGACTTTATGCTTTTGAACTGTGGTGTTGGAGAAGATGCTTGAGAGTCCCTTGAACTGCAAGGAGATCAAACCAGTCAAGCCTAAAGGAAGTCAGTCCTGAGTATTCATTGGAAGGACTAATGCTGAAGCTCTAATACTTTGGCCACCTGATGTGAAGAACTGACTCCTTGGGAAAGACCCTGATTCTGGGAGAGATTGAAGGCAGGAGGAGAAGGGGACGACAGAGGATGAGATGATTGGATGGCATCACTGACTTGATGGACATGAGTTTGAGGAAGTTCTGGGAGTTGGTGATGGACAGGGAAGCCTGGCATGCTGCAGGCCATGGGGTTGTCCAGAGTTGGACACGACTGAGCTACTGAACTGAACTGAACTGATAATTTGTTGAACTGACAAGAATTCATGTATCTCTGATAGTTCTTAGAAATCACCAGCCATCAATATGTCAGCTTTCAGTTTTTATAAGTGAGAAATAGAGCTCTTAAAAAATTGATTGATATTTGATTGACAATGCTGTGTTAGTTTCCAGTGTACAGCAAAGTGATTCATATATATATATATATTTCTTTTTCATATTCTTTTTCATTGTTGGTTATTACAAGATATTGAATATTATCCTCTGTGCTATACAGGAGGTCCTTTTTGTTTATCTATTTTATATACATTAGTGTGTATCTATTAATCCCAAGTTCCTAATTAATCCCCCCTTTCCCTTTTGAACTGTGGTGTTGGAGAAGACTCTTGAGAGTCCCTTGGACTGCAAGGAGATCTACCCAGTCCATCCTAAAGGAGATCAGTCCTGAGTGTTCATTGGAAGGACTGATGTTGAAAATGAAACTCTAATACTTTGGCCACCTAATGTGAAGAGCTGACTCATTTGAAAAGCCCCTGACGTTGGGAAAGATTGAGGGCAGGAAGAGAAGGGGAAGACAGAGGATGAGATGGTTGGATGGCATCACTGACTCGATGGACGTGAGTTTGGGTAAACTCTGGGAGTTGGTGTTGGACAGGGAGGCCTGGCGTGCTTCGGTTCATGGGGTCGCAAAGAGTCGGACACGACTGAGTGACTAAACTGAACTTCCCCTTTGATAACTGTAAGTTTGTTTTCTATGTCTGTGTTTTTTTAAAGCATTGTTTGTATGTCTTAGAAAGAGTGAAATGAGTCTTAAACTAAGTTTGTATATACCATTAGTTAATTGAAGGTGATACATCTGTTTGGTCAAACAAATAGTAGTAACTCAGTACATACACATTACTAAACAAATATGAGATATAAACAGCTATTTTAAAAAATTTAAATATAGTTGATGTATAATAGTACCTAAGTTACAGTATAAAATATAGTGACTCATAGTTTTTAAAGGTTATACTCCATTTATAGTTATAAAATAATGGCTATACTCTCTGTGTGGGACAATATATCCTTGTAGCTTATGATAGACAGCTATTTTTGAGTGCTGCCTTGACCCAGAACCTGTAACTTTATGCATCTACTCTCATTTAGCTCTCTCAGTAACTCTTTTAAATAGTCAATAGTATCCCCATTTTACAGATATTAGAACTGAGCCTTCGAGAGATAAAGAAATTAGCACATTCAGGGAGGAAAATGAACCAACTATAGACCCAACTCTGGTTCCAGAATTCTTTCTCCGTCTTTACTGCCTCTGAAAAAGTAAGAATCTGGGCCTCCCCCCAAACCCTTCCTACAAACAAAATATTCGTGGATGTTTATATAAATGTTCAGCAAGTATTTGTTTAATGAATAAATCAATGTAACTATATTTATTAAATTGTAGTAGCATGAAATAGTTCCAAAGCAAAGAATAATTTATGCAATGTTTATGATCTATATAAGGAACTGTAGTTAAATTTTTATGAGTGATAATGGTATTGTGGTTATCTTTTGGAGGGACATACTGAAATGTTTACAGATGAAATAGCATAATGTCTGATATCAACCTCAAAAAGAGTGAGGCGAAAGAGGAATTTAAATTCAACAAGATTGAATCATGGGCTGATAAGTGATGACATTGGATGTTCATCTGGGGTTCATTTCATTAATTTCTCTCATTTGTACATATTAAAAATTTTTCATAATAAAATTTTGAACAATAGTTTTCTGTAGGAAAAAAGTGGGGGGAGGAATGAAAGTTCATTGCAGGGTCATCTACTCTAGTTTTTTTTTTTTTTAATGGTAAGATTTTCTGATTTTCACCATAATTACAAAACACATTTCTCTAATAGGGCTAGACATTTTCTATAGGGAAGGACATTTTCTATATCACTTACCTTGTAAAATTTCACTCTTTTAATACAGATTTCAAGGGGAGATTTCCTTAATTTACTGTGTGAATCAGAGTTAGCCTGAGTCTCTGTACGTAGGTTTCTCTCCTGGACATGAGAGCATCAGTCTAGACAATATCTGGAGTTCTTTCCATTCCTGAACTTCTAGAATTCTGTGTGCATGGCACGAAGTCACTTCAATCATGCCCGACTCTTTGCGACCCCATGGACTATAACCCAGTCTCTTCTGTCCGTGAGATTCTCTAGGCAAGAATACTGGAGTGGGTTACCATGCACTCCTCCAGGGGATCTTCCCTACCCAGGGATCGAATCTGCATCCCTTAAAATCTTCTTCTGCATTGGCAAGTGGGTTCTTTACCACTAGGCCACCTGGGAAGCCCTCTCGAATTCTGACCAGCTGGGAGAACATTGTAGGTGTCATTTTACCACTAGGCCACCTGGGAAGCCCTCTCGAATTCTGACCAGCTGGGAGAACATTGTAGGTGTCATTACTTTGCTACGGAATTGTCAGCACCCATGTTTATGGACCAAAACAGAATGAGTCCTGACACACCCTGAACCCAGGAAGCAAAGCTCTTAAATGTTGTTGTCCAGTTGCTCAGTCACGTCTGACTCTTTGTGACCCCATGGACTGCAGCACATCAGGCTTCCCTGTCCTTCACTATTTCCTGGGGCTTGCTTAAACTCATGTTCATGTAGTTGATGATGCCATCCAACCATCTCATTCTCTGTCACCCTCTTCTCCTCCTGCCCTCAGTCTTCCCCAGCATCAGGGTCTTTCCCAATGAACTGGCTCTTTAAATCGGGTGGCCAAAGTATTGGAGCTTCAGCATCAGTCCTTTCAATGAGCATTCAGGGTTGCTTTCCTTTAGGATTGACCTTATTGCAGTCCAGTTCAGTTCAGTTCAGTCGCTCATTCATGTCCAACTCTTTGCGACCCCATGGACTGCAGCACGCTAGGCTTCCCTCTCCATCACCGACTCCTGGAGCTTGCTCAAATTCATGTCCATTGGGTTGGTGACGCCATCAAGTCGGTGAGAGCATTACTGGGATCACCTTGCAGTTTCACGGGACTCTTAAAAGCCTGCTCCATCTCCACAGTTTGAAAACATCAATTCTTCAGCACTCAGCCTTCTTTATGGGCCAACTCTCACATCCGTATATGACTGCTGGAAAAATCAGATCTGACTCTACAGATGTTTAAAGTGATGTCTCTGCTTTTTAATATGCTGTCTAGGTTGGTCATAGCTTTTCTTCCTTGGAAGACTATTAAATGGAGCCCTACCTTTGGGGTTGGATGCACTCCCACGTGGTTCTCTAGTGTGTAGCCAGGGCCTTCTACCCAGGGCAGCAGGTGGTACACAAAGAACTGATTATCTGGTAGAAGGCTCCTACTTCCAACACATCTGAGATAAAGCCCTTCCTCCAGAATAGCAGACAGCCAATGGATATTGTGGATGATCCTCAGAAGACCCCTTCAGTAGTTAAAGCTCAACGAAAATTACTTAATTCTAACAGCCTTTCAGGAGCAACAAGTGTTGAGAGCTGCTAGATGTCTTCTGTTAAGATTCAATCCAGTGAAAGCCAAACCTGACTGAAGGAAGATTCAAGCATAGGTGTTGAGCAATAATGTTCTCATACAAATTCATCAGATAACAGACCCACCTATCAGTTGATGTGATTTGATAAGCTGTGTCCTGAAGTGTACTTCATCTGTGCTTGTATCAGCATAGGTACCCACCCAGACAGGAGCGCCAAGGGCTGCAAAAGACTAACCTAAGAAAATTTTAATAAGTTAAAATACTCTTATGTAGCATCAGGAAAACTTGTATCCTGAGCTTGTGTTAGTAGAATAAGGATTTCAGGCATTTCATTTTTTATTTTAACTTGTTATTTTGTTTTGGTATATGGCAGATTAACAGTGTTGTGATAGTTTCAGATGAATGGTGAAGGGACTCAGCTATACACGTACATGCATCTGTTCTCCCCCAAACTCCCCTCCCATCCAGGCTGCCACATAACACTGAGCAGAGTTCCTTGTGCTAGACAGTAGCTCCTCATTGGTTAGGATTTCAGATATTTCTATATTTCAAATCCATCTGGGGGAGTGGGACTTACTGTTAGTACAAACTACCATACATCTAGTATTCAAAGTATATGAGTTATTTATACAATATTATATAAATATAACATATTTATATGGAGAAGGCAATGGCACCCCACTCCAGTACTCTTGCCTGGAGAACCCCATGGACGGAGGAGCCTGGTAGGCTGCAGTCCATGGGGTCGCTGGGAGTCGGGCACGACTGAGCGACTTCACTTTCACTTTTCACTTTCACTTTTCACTTTTCACTTTCATGCATTGGAGAAGGAAATGGCAACCCACTCCAGTGTTCTTGCCTGGAGAGTCCCAGGGACGGGGGAGCCTGGTGGGCTGCCGTCTATGGAGTTGCACAGAGTCCGACACGACTGAAGTGACTTAGCAGCAACATATTTATATATAAATATAATATTATATAATATATAAATATTATATAATATAGTATTTATAGAACAGATATTTTCCAACATAGTTGCTTTTCTCATATCCTTGATGTAACTGTGAACTTTAGGTTAGAGAAAAATTAGAGAAAAAATAAGTTACTTTCCTAAAACCTCTAGAGAGCTCCTTTACTGAGATATTTTTTTAAACTTTTTATTTTGTTTTGGAGTATGGCTGATTAACAATGTGATAGTGAACAGGTGAACAGCAAAGGGACTCATACATGTATCGATTCTCCCCCAAACTCCCTTCCCATCCAGGTTGCCACATAACATTAAGCAGAGCTCCCTGTGCTATGCAGTAGGTCCTTGTTGGTTATCCATTTTAAATACAGCAGAGTGTAGATGTCAGTTCCAAACTCGCTATCTCTGCCCTGTGTTCTTCCCCGCTGGCAACTATAAGATTGTTTTCTAAGTCTGTGAATCTGTTTCGTTTTGTAAATAAGTTCATTTGTATAATTTCTTTTTCGATCCTGCATATAAGGGATGTCATACAATATTTATCCTTCTCTGTGTGACTTACAACTGAGTGAATCATTTTAATTCACGTGGTGCTCTTCAGAGTTGAAGCTAGCCGGCTCCAAGAAATGATTTTAATCAGAGCTTAAATGTGGATTTTTTTTTTCCCAAGCCCCCTGCCTTCTGGCTTGGAAGAGTGTGGCCAGAGGTAAGAGGGGGCGACCCTTTGATTAAAGATGGAGGTCAGCTAAGTGAACGGATTCTTGAAGAGTCCTCATTTTGCTCATCTCATTTCTGAAGTTTAGCCAAAGGAAAAGTTTCATAGCAAGGGCAATTTCCGGGTTCTTTTGTCTTTCAAACTCTATCAAGAAGGAAAGAGATGAAGACAAGAAGAAAAGAACATACAAGTAGCTGAAGGTAAGGAGGAGAGAGTCTTGTAGTTGGGTGGAGAGAAAGAATAGCAAACAGTTAGGAGGAAGGGCTCTCCTTTTAGAGGGTGGGAGGAGCCAGCAGTTCTGGAGAAGATGGGTGCTCTGGGACGTCCTGTTGGCTGTGACTCACCACATGGAGAAGACCTAAGTGGAGGGCAGTTACGTGAGGAAAGAGAAGAGTCGCTCTTATGTTGTCAAGCCATGAAGTGAAGGGTTAGAAGTGTAGAAGAGCTAGAAACCCCTCATTTCTGTGTGTGGATTATATATATATCTATGACTCTGAAAAATGGTCACTCTCTCTGCAGCTCTGGTGATGCTGATCATCATGGGGCCCCAGAGCAAACACAGATGTCCTAACTTTCTAAGATGTAGCTAAAAACAAAAATATAGTATTATACTATTTTAACATATAGGTGGTGATGTTTGGAAATAATACCTTCCTTGCTGAACTTCCTATAAATCTAAAATGTGACCTGACAACTTCGTTCCTAAGTTGTAACTTCCTTCCAAAGCATAGGAGACAAATTATTTTGCATATCTAACCCAATTTTATATTCTGTATTTATCCTTTTCTTTAGAACAAGCTTGCTATTGAAAATAAGAAGTAAAATAATTGAAATAAATTTGTAGATTCATTTTTTCTCATCTATTAAACATTTTTCAGTAGAAACAAAGAAAATATGGCTGATTCCTATTGAAGTTTGACAGGAAATAACAAAATTCTGTGAAGCAATTATCCTTCAATTAAAAAATAAATAAATTAAAAAAATAAACAGAGAGAAATATTTTAAAATATATTCCTACAAGTTCATAGTACAAAAATTTAAAAACTACAGATGCATTCATGGAGATATAAAATGTGCTCCACCTGGAAATGAATGAGCAAGTTGTAATAATGCAAACAAAGGATATCACTGTAAAGATGATAGTTTGAAAGCAATGATATTACCATTACTGATCACTATTAAATTCTTATGTTAGCATATAGAGTATTTATGAAGCTAGCATGAAAGATACTTCTCAAAGGGTCAGCATAATCCTCCTAAAATGATCTCTAGTAAAATTTTAAAAGAGCGCATGATCCTAAGATGGATTTGGACTTGCATGAAGGTGATAAAAGGCAACCTTTTACCAAATTCCCTTTGCTGCAATTTGTATTTGATTGATACAGATTTCTATCTGCATCTTTCTAATCTACATTCTTGTTTACATATATGTATCTATAATATATTGAATTATTTACAATCTGGAGTTGTAATTTTATGACCTGACCTTTAGAAAAAAAAAAAAGCATTCTTCCTTTAGAAATTGTTTTATTTATTTATTTGGCTGCTCTGAGTCTTAGTTATGGCATAAGGGATGAAGTTCCCCAACCAGGGATGGAACTCGGGCCCCCAGCATTGGAAGCACAGTGTCTTAGCCACTAGGCCATCAGGGAAGTTCCTGAATTTTCTGATCTTAATGATAATGTGTATTCTATCTATGAATCTTTCTGATAAGTGAAATTTCAATTCTGCCACTTGATTTTCCCTTTAAGCTTTTGATTATCTTCTTTGGAGGTGCATTAACTCTAAAATAACTTCAATCATTTAATTATCTCAACGTCTGTAGTCATCATGTGAATATACATAGAAATATGATAGCATTGTATCCCTACAAAATTAGGAGTACTTATACAAGGATTATTTAGTATGACCTTCATGTTGGCTGTTTTCAGGCATCAAATTCACCCGAGATTGTCAGTCTGCTTCTCTTCACACAATGTTATCATCGTTTTTCACTCTATTTTAATCTCTACTTGTTCTTTCTAGAAGGCAGAAACAAAGTTATGAGCAAAAAAGAGCCTTGATCCCAGCTTGCAATGATTAATTACAATCTTTAATATGCATTACTCATTCCACGTGAAACTAGCATATGCCTAAACGCTACCCAAACAACTAATTGAAAATCTCAATGAATTCAGTCATTTAGCACCAACTAATTGAAAGAAAAGTCTATCATTTTCAAAATTTTCTCTTTCTTTTTTATGTTGAATTTAGTCAAATTGAGACAAAATATTTCCATTAGTTCTTTTTTTTTTTTTTTATAACTTCCCAAGCACTGAGGTGTTTATAGCAAATACTGCCTATAGGTAAAAGAAATTATTATCACATGAATGCTGAAGCAATGCCCAGGAGTATATATTCTTTGTCATTTATTTCTGCTACTCACACTGTTGTTGTTTAGTCATCAAGTCATGTTTGACTCTTTGGCCACCCCATGCACTGTAGCCCATCAGGCCCCCCGTCCGTGGGATTTACCAGGTAAGAATACTGGAGTGGGCTGCCACTGCTTTCTCCAGGGGATCTTCCTGACACAGGGATCGAACTCGCGTCTCTTGCATTGGCAGGTGGATTCTTTACCACTGAGCCACCAGGGAAGCCCATATCACAATTATACTTTAGCTTAATTTATAATAATAATTAAATATGCAGTCACATCTCTCTTCCATGTTCCAAGTTAATTACCTGATTTAAAAAACTGATTTTAGTCTGTTTCTTGTTGAGTCAACTGATAGAGAGATAGTGTGGCTTTCTGAGCAGCAGCACCAGGTGGGATGGGAGTTGGAGATGTTGGCAGAACGCTGCTTGGAAAGGGCTAGCTTGGCTGCCAAGAAAATCCAGTCTGAGTAATTGAATCTGCACTTCCTGGCTAATGAGTTTAAGTGCAAATTTTAAAATATAGGATGTGAGGACTGTCTACCTTATTCTGAATAGAAACACACTTGTGAGTTATTTTCACAGGTCACTTATAATTGATTATATAATTACACAATGCCATTTATGAAAGTATGGCAGAGTCATCTGTGAAAATAATGAGGTAACTTTCCCTTGTTGAAAATATGTGGACTACGTGTTATTTAAGGTCCATTTCCACTCTAAGATTTTTATCATTTTATGACTAATAAATCATTTTGTGTTTAAAGATTTATTTAAAAAAATCCCAATCATGATTTTAACAAAGAAGAAATGAACTTTGAGTAAAAACTAAGTGCATCTTATTGTATCTCTTTAATACTTAGCAGGACATATAGTAGGTGCTTAAGTATACACTTAATGTTGGTTGATTGATAGAGGACCTAACTTTTTTTATTGCTTCTTTATGATATTGATGTTTCTGATGAATTTAAAAATAAATATTTCAGAGAAGTTTCTACATGAGGAAACAAAGCATTGAGTCCCTCATTCAAATAATTTGTAAAGTAAGCTACTTTGCCACATTATATCCAGATAGTTCAAGCTGTAAAGTTAAAAAAAAAAATTGGAACTTGTTATAAGATGTCTTCAATTTTCCTTTTGGTGAAAAAGTTTCAGAAAAAATAAGCTCAGACATCATCTACAGTTAAGTTTCCTTTTGGGAGGGATTGAAGTTCCACACTTATTATGAATGCTTATGATGCCAATGGGGTTTGATTCTAAATGCCATTTCACCCCTCCTACTATCTTTTTGGGGCTTCTCCTTTGGGGTTACTATCTTTGGGGCTACTCCCTAGACATGGGGTATCTTTTTTGGTGGGACCCAACATTCTCCTGTTGATGGTTGCTCAGCAACTAGTTGCAAATTTGGAGTTCTCACAGGAGAAGAGTGCATGATCAGAGGGTTCAAACAAAACCTTGTGCACACCAGGACCCAGGTACCCCACAAGAGACTGAGTCAGACTTGCCTTTGAGAGTTTAGGTGTCTCCTGTGGAGGTCAGCAGTGGCCTGCTGCAGGGACAGGGGCTCTGGGTGCAGCAGATCTGGAGGCACTGTCTGTGCCATAAGCCCTCTTGAAGGAGGTCGCCATTAGCTCCACCATAGAGCCACTGAGCAGAGGACCCACAAACTGGAGAACAATTATACCAAAGAAGTTCTCACACTGTTGTGAAAATTCTAGGGCCCACAAACAGATTTCCCAACCTGGGGATCAGGTAAAGGAACTGAAAATACCCAGGGAACATGACTTTGAAGGCCAGTGGGATTTGATTACAGAACTTCCATAGAACTGGGGAAACAGACTCTTGGAGGGCACAAACAAAATCTTGTGTGCTCTAGGACCCAGGAGAAAGCAGCAGTGACCCCACAAGAGCCAGAGCCAGACTTGCCTGTGAGTGTCCAGGAGTCTCCAGAAGAGGTGCAGGCCAACAGTGGCCTGCCACAGGGTCAGGAGCACTGAATACAACAGTCCTAGGATCTGCAGAGTGCTGGCATAAGTCCTTTTGAAAGAGGTCACCATTTGAAAGAGGTCACCTTTTGAAAGAGGTCACCCTGGCTCTCCACCAGGGAGGAGACACAGCCCCGTCCATCAACAGAAAATTGGATTAAAGATTTATTGAGCATGGCCCCACCCATCAGAGCAAGACCCAGATTCCCCCACAGCCAGTCCCTCCAATCAGGAAGCTTCCACAAGCCTCTTATCCTCATCCATCAGAGGATGGACAGAATGAAAACCACAATCACAGAAAACTAACCAAACTGATCACATGGATCACAGCCTTGTCTAACTCAATGAAACTCTGAGCTATGTCCTGTAGGGCCACCCAAGACAGATGGGTCATGGTGGAGAGTTCTGACAAAATGTGGTCCACTGGAGAAGGGAATGGCAAACCACTTCAGTATTCTTGCCTTGAGAGAACCCCACGAACAGTATGAAAGGCAAAAAGATGACACTGAGACATGAACTCCCCAGGTTGGTAGGTGCCCAATATGCTCCTGGAGAAGAGTGGAGAAATAGCTCCAAAAAGAATAAAGTGGCTGAGCCAAAGTGAAAATAATGCTCAGGTGTGGATGTGACTGGTTTTGGAAGTAAAGTCTGATGCTGTAAAAAACAGCATTGCATAGGAAACTGGAATGTTAGCTCCATGAATCAGGGTAAATTGTAAGTGGTCAAACAGGAGATGGCAAGAGTGAACATGGACATTTTAGGAATCAGTGAACTAAAATGAACCGGAATGGGAGAATTTAATTCAGATGAATTTAATTCAGTTATATCTACCATTGTGGGCAATATTCCCTTAGAAGAAATGGAGTCACCATCATAGTCAACAAAAGAGTCTGAAATGCAGTACTTGGGTACAATCTCAAAAAAGACAGAAAGATTTCTGTTTATTTCCAAGGCAAACCATTCAGTATCACAGTAATCCAAGTCTATGCCCTGACCAGGAATGCTGAAGAAGCTAATGCTGAATGGTTCTATGATGACCTACAAGGCCTTCTAGAACTAATACCAAAAAAAGATGTCTTTTTCATCATAGGGGACTAGAATGCAAAAGTAAGAAGTCAAGAGATACCTGGAGTAACAGACAAGTTTGGCCTTGGAGTACAAAATGAAGTGGGGCAAAGGCTAACAGAGTTTTGCTAAGAGAACACATTGGTCATAGCAAACACCCTCTTCCAACAACACAAGAGACAACTCTACACATGGACATCACCAGGTGGTTGATACCAAAATCAGATTGCTTACATTCTTTGCAGCCAAAGATGGAGAAGCTCTATACGGTCAGCAAAAACAAGACTGGGAGCTGACTGTGGCTCAGATCATGAACTCCTTATTGCAAGATTCAGATTTAAATCGAAGAAAGTAGGGAAAACCACTAGACCATTCAGGTATGACCTAAATCAAATCCTTTGTGATTATACAGTGGAACTGACAAATAGATTCAAGGGATTAGATCTGATAGACAGAGTGCCTGAAGAAATACAAATGGAGATTTGCAACCTACAGGAGGCAGTGATCAAAACCATCCCCAAGAAAAAGAAATGAAAAAAAGGCATAATGGTTGTCTGAGGAGGCCTTACACCTAACTGAGAAAAGAAGAGAAGCAAAAGGCAAAGGAGAAAAGGAAAGAGATTCATATGAATGCAGAATTCCAAAGAATAGCAAGGAGAGATAAGAAAGCCTTCTTCAGTGATCAGTGTAAAGAAATAGAGGAAAACAACAGAATGGGAAAGACTAGAGATCTCTTCAAGAAAATTAGAGACACCAAGGGAACATTTCATGCAAAGATGGGCACAATAAAGGACAGAAAACATATAGACCTAACAGAAGCAGAAGATATTAAGAAGAGGTAGCAAAAATACACAGAATAACTATACAAAAAAAGATCTTCATGACCCAGATAACCATGATGGTGTGAACACTCACCTAGAGCCAGACATCCTGGAATGTGAAGTCAAGTGGGCCTCAGGAAGCATCACTATGAACAAAGCTAGTGGAGGTGATGGAATTCCAGTTGAGCTATTTCAAATCCTAAAAGATCATGCTGTGAAAGTGCTGTGCTCAATATGCCAGCAAGTTTGGAAAACTCAGCAGTGGCCACAGGACTGGAAAAGGTCAGTTTTCATTCCAATCCCAAAGAAAGGCAATGCCAAAGAATGCTCAAACTACTGCAGAATTGCACACATCTCACACGCTAGCAAAGTAATGCTCAAAATTCTCCAAGCCAGGCTTCAACAGCACATGAACCATGAACTTCCAGATGTTCAAGCTGGTTTTAGAAAAGGCAGAGGAACCAGAGGTCAAATTGCCTACATCCATTGGATCATCAAAAAAGCAAAAGTGTTCCAGAAAAATATCTCTATCTACTTTATTGACTATGCCAAAGACTCTGTGTGGATCACAACAAACTGTGGAAAATTCTTAAAGAGATGGGAATACCAGATCATCTTACCTGCCTCCTGGGAAACCTGTATGCAGGTCAAGAAGCAATGGTTAGAACCAGACATGGAACAACAGACTGGTTCCAAATTGGAAAAGGATTATGTCAAGGCTGTATATTGTCACTCTGCGTACTTAACTATATGCAGAGTACATCATGTGAAATGAATGGACAGGAAAGCTTGTGCTGCAGCCCATGGCATCCCAATGAGTCCGACACAACTGTGTGACTGAACTGATTATGCCAATGAGTGAGTGGAAGAGAAGTCAACCTTTCGAATTTTGACTTGACTTTTTTTTTAATCCCAGGATTTCACTTGCTTCCATTCAGATAAACAGCTCTGCTGATTTTTGCCTATGAAAGTGCACTGGTGAGCTATCATAAATCTGAGAGAGAAATCTCAGCATTTTGAGACTTGAGGCAAAGCTCTTGAACAATGGAAAGTTGGTGCTGTCTTGATTGGCTCATTCACACATAATTCCATCTTCTTATGGTGTTCCAGAGCTGAACACCCTCTTTCCATAAGACTTTCAAGGCATCAACCATCAATGATGTGAGATACTTATGATGGCATCCTAAATTCCAAAGGTTGCAAGGGACGTTTTGCTGGACATCACTTCAGTTCAGTCACTCAGTCAAGTCCGACTCTCTGCACAACCCCATGGACTGTAGTATGCCAGGCTTCCATGTCCATGACCAACTCCTGGAGTTTGCTCAAACTCATATCCATCGAGTCAGTGATGTCATCCAACCATCTCATTCTATGTCGCCCCCTTCTCCTCCTGCCTTCAGTCTTTCCCAACATCAGGGTCTTTTCCAATTTATAATCTGGAGACTCCTGGACAATCACAGGCAAGTCTGGCTCCATCTCTTGTGGGGTCACTGCTGCTTTCTCCTGGGTCCTAGTGCACACAAGATTTTGTTTGTGCCCTCCAAGAGTCTGTTTCCTTAGTCCTATGGAAGTTCTGTAATCAAACGCCACTGGCCTTCGAAGTCGAATTCCTTGGGTGTTCTCAGTCCCTTTACCAGATCCCCAGGTTGGGAAATCTGTGTGGGCCCTAGAATTTTTGCAACAATGAAAGAACTTCTTTGTAAAATTGTTTTTCAGTTTGTGGGTCCTCAGCTCAGTGTCTCTATGGTGAGGCTAATGGTTTTGGTCATGGCCTCCTGTACAATGTTTTAGTAAGTGATTTTTCGCTCATCTGCCAATCTTTGGTTAAGATGAAGCCCAAGTGAACTCTTCAGGTTTCTCCTCTCACTGTAAATGTGGCAAAGGAACCAATTTCCAACCAGATAAACATTGGAAGAGCTTGTGGGTTTTATGATGAGAGTAAAGGCACTCATCAATATTATTAATGGTGAACATAGGAGAAGAACAGATATAAAGAGGGAGAAGAAGGAACAAAGAGGAAAAAGATCATGAGGAAAAGAAAAGGAAGAAGGAAGTTTGATTCAACTTTCTCCCGTATCTCAAGACTGAACACCATTTCTATGCAAAATGACCTTAAATAATAAGTCACTTTTTCCAGAAGATCTAAACGGGGATTTTCATCTGAACAGTTGTGACACTGAAATTCAGATAATGAACAAAGTAGTTACCAATAAATTCTTACCACGAAGCCAAGTATTGTACTTTATATGCTAAAGCATTTATCATGTAATGAACTTTATCAAACAGTTGTTTAATGAACAATGATTCATTTTCACATGAAAAATCAAGAGGCAAAAATCTACTGCATTTTCCTTAGTTCCATTTAAAACAAGCTGTTGGAAATTGATTTCAAATAGTGTAATTATCTTAGAGTTCAGTGCAGTCTCCAGAAAACATTGATAGACTGTTCTTTTAATAAAATCAAATACACAACAAGTTCACAAAAAGTGTGGGCAGAACTTCCTTCTCTAATAATGTAAAATTAAATGGCACTTACAACAAACTGGTTAAAAGTTGCTAATTGTCCATAATTTGTTTATAAAATGATTAACTGTCTCTTTGTACATTTAAAAGACTTGTAGAGTGAATGGATACAAAGATTTTCTGGATAGTAGTCACTTTAATGCAATATTTTTGCTGTCATGTTAATGAATCAGCAAATACAGACTGTGTTTAGTTGGATTATTTGAAATCCCCTAAACCAGACCTGAGTGGGACATAATCCTATAGATATTTGACAACACTGTTTAAAGACTCGGAGATGAAATTTCCTTCTCAGAGTGTTATTTCTTGTATTTCCTATTTGTTTTACACATTATTACTTTCTGATCTCCCTAAACCCTTGAACTGAGACAACTGGTCACTCCTATCTTTAGGCAAATGTGCAAGCATAATGTCACAAGCCATTTGCAATGGGTCAAGTCTGTGTGATGTGTGTTAATACTATTTAAAAATTAGAAATTGGTGTTATAACCTGTTTGATCAAAAAAGAGCATTGGTTGTCTTGGACAATAACAAATAGACATACATTTTTGAAATCCTGGAAGGAAAGATTCAGGTTGCAATGTTCAATGAAACTTAGTTGTGCTAGAAAAGTTTGGCATTTCTCTTGGATGTATTCAGAGACAAAACTTTCCACTTTTATTAGTCAAAACTATGAAAGCATTTTATGTGTGACATGCTGTAGATTTACTGTAGCCCAAGTATTTTCTTTGCTGTAGCCAAGTATTTGGGGCTTCCCTGATAGCTCAGTTGGTAAAGAATCCGCTTGCAATGCAGGAGACCCTGGTTCAATTCCTTGGTTGGGAAGATCCCCTAGAGAAGGGATAGGTTACCCACTCCAGTATTCTTGGGCTTCCCCTGTGGCTCAGATGGTAAAGAATCTGCCTGCAATGCGAGAGACCTGGGTTCAATCCCTGGGTTGGGAAGATCCCCTGGAGAAGTGAAAGGCTAGTTCAGTTCAGTTCAGTTCAGTCACTCAGTCATGTCCGACTCTTTGGGACCCCATGAATCACAGCACGCCAGGCCTCTCTGTCCATCACCAACTCTCGGAGTTCACCCAAACTCATGTCCATTGAGTCAGTGATGCCATCCAGCCATCTTATTCTCTGTCGTCCCCTTCTCCCCCTGCCCCCAATCCCTCCCAGCATCAGAGTCTTTTCCATAAGTCAACTCTTCTCATGAGGTGGCCAAAGGACTGGAGTTTCAGCTTCAGCATCAGTCCTTCCAATGAACACCCAGGGTTGATCTCCTTTAGAATGGACTGGTTGGATATTCTTGCAGTCCAAGGGACTCTCAAGAGTCTTCTCCAACACCACAGTTAAAAAGCAACATTTCTTTGGCGCTCAGCTTTCTTGACAGTCCAACTCTCACATCCATATATGACCACAGGAAAAACCATAGCCTTGACTAGATGGACCTTTGTTGGCAAAATAGTCTCTGCTTTTCAATATGCTATCTAGGTCAGTCATAACTTTCCTTCCAAAGAGTAAGCATCTTTTAATTTCATGGCTGCAATCACCATCTGCAGTGATTTTGGAGCCCCCCAAAATAAAGTCTGACACTGTTTCCACTGTTTTCCCATCTATTTCCCATGAAGTGATGGGACCAGATGCCATGGTCTTTGTTTGCTGAATGTTGAGCTTTAAGCCAACTTTTTCACTCTCTTCTTTCACTTTCATCAAGAGGCTTTTGAGTTCCTCTTCACTTTCTGCCATAAGGGTGGTGTCATCTGCATATCTGAGGTTATTGATATTTCTCCCGGCAATCTTGATTCCAGCTTATGCTTCTTCCAGCCCATCGTTTCTCATGATGTACTCTGCATAGAAGTTAAATAAGCAGGGTGACAACATACAGCCTTGATGTACTCTTTTTCCTATCTGGAACCAGTCTGTTGTTCCTTGTCCAGTTCTAACTGTTGCTTCCTGACCTGCATATAGGTTTCTTAAGAGGCAGGTCAGGTGGTCTGGTATTCCCATCTCTTTCAGAATTTTCCACAGTTTATTGTGATCCACACAGTCAAAGGCTTTGGCATAGTCAATAAAGCAGAAATAGATGTTTTTCTGAAACTCTCTTCCTTTTCCCATGATCCAGCGGATGTTGGCAATTTGATCTTTGGTTCCTCTGCCTTTTCTAAAACCAGCTTGAACATCTGGAAGTTCATGGTTCACGTATTGCTGAGGCTGGCTTGGAGAATTTTGAGCATGACTTTGTGAGATGAGTGCAATTGTGCGGTAGTTTGAGCATTCTTTGGCATTGCCTTTCTTTGGGATTGGAATGAAAACTGACCTTTTCCAGTCCTGTAGCCACTGCTGAGTTTTCCAAACTTGCTGGCATATTGAGTGCAGCACTTTCACAGCATCATCTTTTAGGATTTGAAATAGTTCAACTGGAATTCCATCACTTTCACTAGCTTTGTTCATAATGATGCTTTTTAAGGCCCACTTGACTTCACATTCCAGGATATCTGGCTCTAGGTGAGTGATCACACCATTGTGATTATCTTGGTTGTGAAGATCTTTTTTGTACAGTTCTTCTGTGTATTCTTGCCATCTCTTCTTAATATCTTCTGCTTCTGTTAGGTCCATACTATTTCTGTCCTTTATTGAGGCCATCTTTGCATGAAATGTTCCCTTGGTATCTCTGATTTTCTTGAAGAGATCTCTAGTCTTTCCCATTCTGTCGTTTTCCTCTATTTCTTTGCATTGATCGGTAAGGAAGGCTTTCTCATTTCTCCTCGCTATTCTTTGGAACTCTGCATTCAGATGCTTATATCTTTCCCTTTCTCCTTTGCTTTTCACTTCTCTTCTTTTCACAGCTATTTGTAAGGCCTCCGCAGACAACCATTTTGCTTTTTTGCATTTATTTTCCTTGGGGATGGTCTTGATCCCTGTCTCCCGTACAATGTCACGAACCTCAGTCCATAGTTCATCAAGCACTCTGTCTATCAGATCTAGTCTCTTAAATCTATTTCTCACTTCCACTGTATAATCATAAGGGATTTGATTTAGGTCATACCTGAATGGTCTAGTGGTTTTCCCTACTTTCTTCAATTTAAGTCTGAATTTGGCAATAAGAAGTTCATGATCTGAGCCACAATCAGCTCCTGGTCTTGTTTTTGCTGACTGTATAGAGCTTCTCCATCTTTGGCTGCAAAGAATATAATCAATCTGATTTTGGTGTTGACCATCTGGTGATGTCCATGTGTAGAGTCTTCTCTTGTGTTGTTGGAAGAGGGTGTTTGCTATGACCAGTGTGTTCTCTTGGCAAAACTCTATTAGCCTTTGCTCTGCTTCATTCCGTATTCCAAGGCCAAATTTGCCTGTTACTCCAGGTGTTTCTTGACTTCCTACTTTTGCATTCCAGTCCCCTATAATGAAAAGGATATCTTTTTTGGGTGTTAGTTCTAAAAGGTCTTGTAGGTCTTCATAGAACTGTTCAACTTCAGCTTCTTCAGCGTTACTGGTTGGGGCATGGACTTGGATTACTGTGACATTGAATGGTTTGCCTTGGAAACGAACAGAGGTCATTCTGTCGTTTTTGAGATTGCATCCAAGTACTGCATTTAACCACTCCAATATTCTGGCCTGGAGAATTCCATGGACTGTATCATCCATAGGGTTGCAAAGAGTCAGACATGACTGAATGACTTTTTAAAAACATTTTTTAAAAGTATTTTCAGGGAGGAATTTATACCAGGGACATCTCTCTTGGTCTTTTTGTACTTCCTTTGTGCATGTATGCGTGCTAAGTCACTTCAGCTGTGTCTGACTTTTTGTGCCCCTGTGGACTATAGCCCACCAGGCTCCTCTGTCCATAGGATTCTCCAGGCAAGAATACTGGAGTGGGTTGCCTTGCATTCCTCCAGGGGATCTTCCTGACCCAGGGGATCTTCCTCTCAGGGATCAAACCCATGTCTCTTATGTCTCCTGTATTGGCAGGCCAGTTCTTTACCACTAGTGCTACTTGGGAAACACATCTACTTTGCACACAGTAGGTTCTTAATCATTGTTCATTTGCTGTGACTTGATCTGCTTCATTAGTGAGATTCTTATATAGATTTAATATTCAGTGAAGTGATGAGAGACAAAATCAAGAGGAAAGAAAATAGACTTAAGAAACATCAGAGTATGTGGAACTATACTGAAAAATTTATTTAAAATGTATCTTTCATTGTGGGTCTCAAATTTGTTGGTGTCGGGTCTCCTTGATCCTCTTAAAAATTACTAAGAATCTCCCTCTGCCCACAAAATACTAAGGACCTGAAGTACTTTTGTTTATGTGTTTTATCTGCAATACTTACTGTATCAGAAGTTAAACATGGGACATTATAGATACTTATCTTAAATATTTAAAAATATTTGAATTTTAAATATTTATTTAAAAAATCATTAATTTTATTTATTTAATAAAAATTCTTAAAGAAGAAAATGTCTGTTTAAAAATTCACTTAAAAATAATGATGGTACATCTATTACATGTTAACAAACCATGTGTCTAATGAAGGATAACTATATTTTCCGAAACAAAACAAAGCAAAATAAGTGAGCATGGTGGTTTTATTTTACAATCTTATACACTTCTATCAAAAAAACTGGATTCTGATGTCTCCTTCTGAGTTCTGCCCGTGTATATGTGTGGTGGGAAAAGGGGGCGGGTCTCTGATTCCCAGAAGTGGATCTCAGGGACTTCAGAATATATTGGACCACATTTTGAGAACTGCTGGCATATGGGCAAAAGAATTATAATTATGAACACTCTATTGAGAAATCATTTAAAACTTGACTTGCTGGTCCACAGGCTTGTTAATTGCTTTCATGGGAAAAAATTATCTTATGATCATGATTCTCCTGCATAGCTTCTAGAATGTTTTTCTCTACCCATAGCTGTATTCCTATAACTCAGGTTAATTTCACTAACCACCTGGCCTCCAGCTAAAGAAACAGGATGATCCTTAGTAGGTATCACTATCTGGTGTTATCATTGTGTTCGTGATCACTCTGAAATCTCTAGAAACTCTCGTTCATCTGTCATTTAAAAAAAATAATAACAAAATTATGTTGGTTCCCTCTCATTTTCCTCCTCTCTAAGACTGACACCATGGCCTTGGTGAAATATACCAGACTTGTTTCACTCCTCACCTAGTGATGTATATAGAGTGGGCTGACAAGTAGGTGAGTCTGGTTACATGCGATCAGCATAGTGAAATCCTGGAGATAACTATCTGGGTTATAGACAGGTTTATGAAGATACTTTTCGGACTGCTGCCATTGCCTTCAAATGGAAGCATTAAAAAAACCCAGTCGTGTTTGTGGGTTAAAAATCTTAGGGCTTGCTGTGGATCACACAAGTTGCAAATTTTAGGACTGTGTCAACATTTACTGATGCAAATTATTTTCCATTATTTTCATATTCCCCAGTTTCTTATAATGGAAAAGACCTTAGAGAATATACATATGTACAGTTTTCATAGTATCGGAAATTCTAAATGAATTTGGAAATCCTAAAAGCATAAAAGAGAATAGAAATGTTAATCTGTATATATCACCTTTTCTAAATCCAATTTTCTTTATCCAGTGGCATCAGGACCTGAGTCTAATTTTTTTTTTCCTACTGGCCTGCTATGTTCAACTTTTAAAACATTTTGAAAGTATTTTTTATTTTTAAACATAAGACAACTGGTCACTCCATCTTTAGGCAGATTGTTTTCCATTTACAGTTATTCCAAAATATTGGCTGTATACCTTATGTTGTACAACACGTCCTTGAGCCTGTCTAACATTGCAAAATTTGTGCCTCCCGCCCCCCCACCTCTATATTTCCCCTCCCTCCTCCGCACTGGTAACCACTAGTTTGTTCTCTGTATCTGTGAGTCTGCTTCTTTTATGTTATATTCACCAATTGGTTGTATTTTTTAGACTCCACATGTAAGTGATATCATATAATATTTATCTTTCTCTGTCTGACTTATTTCACTTTAGCATAATGCCCTCCAAGTCCGTCTATGTTGCTGTAAATGGCAAAATTTGGTACATTTTTATGGCCGAGTAGTATTCCATTGTGTATGTATAGTACATCTTCTTTATCCATTCATCTATTAATGGGCACTTAGATTGTTTCCATACCTTGGCAATTATAAATAATGCTGCTATGAACTTTGGGGTACATGTATCTTTTCAAATTAGTGCTTCTATTTTTTATTTTTCAGATATATACTCAGGAGTGGAATTGCTGGGTCTTATGGTGGTTCTATTTTTAGTTTTTTTTTTTTTTTTTAAAGTTCTCCCAGCTGGCCGCCTCGCCTCAGCGCCGGCTTCCACTTCCCGCGCAGACTCACGGGAGAGGGAGGGTCGCTCCCGGCCTATTTTTAGTTTTTTGAGAAGCCTCCACACTGTGGCTTTTTCACAGTGGCTGCACCAAATTACATTCCCACCAACAGTGAAGGATTCCCTTCAAACTGAGCTCAATTTTCAGTGGCTGATGTAAAGTGACAATATACATTTTGAGTTTATGGAGTTTAATCTTTAGTGCTCAGCATCTATTTGCTGAACAAATGAACCCATGGATGCTAGTAACTGTCTTGCCTCACAAAAACCCCAAATGTGGGCCGTTACCCAAGTGAGGGGAATGTTCACTTGAGAGAGATGAAGGAGCAGGTGGGGTTCAGCACTAGAAGCGTGATGAACTGGAGGCAACTGTATCTTATAGAACTCTTCTCTCTAGAGTATTTAATATTGGTTGGAAGCTGCTTGAGGCACATGCGAGATTTAAATGGTGCCTAAACTGACTTCAATGGCACCCCACTCCAGTACTCTTGCCTGGAGACTCCCATGGACAGAGGAGCCTGGTAGGCTGCAGTCCATGGGGTCACTAAGAGTCAGACATGACTGAACGAGTTCACTTTCACTTTTCGCTTTCATGCATTGGAGAAGGTAATGGCAATCCACTCCAGTGTTCTTGCCTGGAGAATCCCAGGGATGGGGGAGCCTGGTGGGCTGCCGTCTATGGGGTCGCACAGAGTTGGACACGACTGAAGCGACTTAGCAGCAAACTGACTTCAAGTGGTGGGTCTGCTTAACTGTACAGCTTCTCATCGGCTGATCGGGTATGTGAGTTTGGAGGCAGATCTCAAAGTGCCCAACTTCTCACCAAAATAAAAATTAACAAATGTTTACAGAAGATGAGATTGCTTTGGGGTACCAGATCATTAACTTGCTGGAGCACTCATATGGCTTACGCAAGCCACGTACAGTTTTGGTCCAGGGCCACTTCCTGTGTGGGTGCCATTTGTAAAATGATCAGTACTGGGGCTGCTGATGGAGCCCTTGTTGACTGTGCGTTTATTCCTGTGGCAGATTCTGGAAAACAAATTGTGTCTATCATTATCAAGAATTTTCATTAAAAGTTACTGACAGTGTTCTTTAGCGTGTGACTTTAGAATACAACAGAGGTAATTACCTGCAAACAGTAAAGACAACACAGGGTCCTAACTGTTAATTTAGGTGAATAAACATAGCTAATTACATGTAACTTTTGCAAGCATCGTCTTGTCGAACTGCTGATGCTTTTCCCTCTCGGGTGGCACCTCTCCTAGGAGGCTGGTTCAAATCAATCTTCCTGCTTCTCTGAAGTGTTTTCAGATTGTTTTGTTCCCTTCTTGGGTACTGCTTGACCCTTATCCCTTGTTCTTCAGTATCACATCTTCTCCAAGCAGCCATGAATTAAGATAAATATGACAGGATAGGAGAATCCTCTGCTGCTCCAGTGGTTAAGACTTCACCTTCCAATGTAGTGGGTGTGGGTTCGATCCCTGGTCAGGAAGCGAAGATCCCATATGCTTCATGGTCAAAAAATCAAAACGTAAAACAGAAGCAATATCGTAACAAATTCAATAAAGACTTCATAAGTGGTTCACATTAAAAAAAAAAAAAGGTAGCTATGACAGGATAAAAATTGGCCACCCTTTCTAGCAATAGTCATTCATTATTGCTATTCTTGTGGGTTTTTACATGCTCCATTGGTCTGGAGGTCGCTGTGCTCTACGTCTGACTTGTTTTCTTGGGCTTGTTTCTTGTTTTGAGTTCTTGGGTTGTTGTCAAGATTCTGTTTTCTTTTTGGTGACCTGTGCTGATGGCTGCCCTTAGGTGTTCTGAAACTGCTAAGACAGTGGCTTTTCAAACTTTTTTGACCACAAGCCGCAGAAAGAAATTTGTTTTGCATGGTACCCAGTGCACATATATGTATATAACCAAAACACGTTTCTTAGAACAATACCACCCGTATCGCCAATAGTGCATTTCTATTCTGTCCTGTTCTTTCCTATTCCATTCGGGTCTACCCCATCCCATTCCATTCGACTCCATCCCATTTCTAAGGACACATCTCATAACCCCCCAAGATGAATGACTGGCTGGATGATGTCATTTCCTCTTGGTAGGCTGACAGTATCTGTGGTCTCTGTGATTCACCTGACTCTAATCACCAGCCTGGAAGAAATTATTTATATATTCCTTGGGGGGAGATGGTTAAATTGGAGATGCCATTCAGAAGACAGTATTCCAGAAAATGAGGACTCAAATAAGTTCTTTCCCATTAGTTTTTTCTCTTCAAAATTGTCTTCCTCACCATTGAATTCCTAGATGATCTTTTATAATCAAATACTATTTGCTCAGTATTATTCTGTTTATTATTAGAGCAGTTCATTATTTTTAAAACATAATTATTATAAAAACATCACTATTATCATGAAAAAATGACTTCTAGTCATTAGCCAGCGAATAGTTCTCCATCTAGTCAGAATTATAAACATGATCGCTTTTTGAGAGTTTGTAGGCTTATCTTCTTCAGCTTTTTCATACTTGTCAAAGGTCAATGTTATCAGTTGTTTGAGTTTCATTTCGTCTAACGTGATTGGAGAACCTCTCCAGATGTCCCTGTGGCAGGGACTGCTAATACACACCCAAAGTTCCTCCCCTTTTTCATAGGGAAAAATAATGATTTTGTTTGGAGTAGCAACAAAGTCCAGCTAAAATCACTCACTTCTTCATGCTCCCTTCATCTGGGTTGGTCATGTGACATATTTCTGGCCAATGAGATGCCAAACTGAGGGTTCCTGGGAAGACTTTTGTTTTTCTGAAACAGGAGCTACTGCTTCATGCTCTTCCTGCCAGAAACGGGGAAATACCTGGATGTTTAGCAGCTGTCTTGGAGCTAAAAGATAGTGAATATGAGGATGAGGACCCACAGGGTAAACGACCTTGAGCAGATAGATGGATAGAAAGACCCTAGATCCCTAATGGTAGCACAGAGAAGCAGCATCAGCTATGTAGAGTTCATGTGCAGATTTCTGGTTGAAGTGAAAAGTGTGAAAATGTTAGTTACTAAGTCATTGTCCAACTCTTTGCGAACCCACGGAATGTAGCCTGCCAGTCTCCTCTGTCCATGGGATTTCCAGGCAAGAATACTGGAGTGGATTGCCATTCCCTTTTCCAGGGGATCTTCCCAAGCCAGGGATTGAACCCAGGTCTCCTGCATTGCACACAGATTCTTTACCATTTGAGCCTGGCTAGAAAACCTTTTTGATACATACAAATACCATATATAATATACTTATATAGTAAAAAATTTTGGTGTATATATTTAAGACATTGTTTTATAGAGCAGTTTTAGGTTCACAGTTCACAGTGATTCCCATATGCCCCCACCTCCCATGCATGCATAGCCTCCCCCGTTATCAACATCCCCCACCAGATGGTACGTTTGCTACAGGTGATGAACCTACATTGACGCACCGTCATCACCCAGAGTCCGTAGCCTACATGACGGTTCCCTCTCGGTGTCGTACATGCTATGAATGTTAACAAATTGGTAATGACACGCGTCCATCGTTCTAGTAACATGTACGGTAGTTTCACTGATCTAATCCTACATTTTTATGCCAGATTTTCGGTGACTTGTTAAGTATGCATGCAGTTATATGTGTAAGCTGCTGTGCAACTGATTGCCTTTCTGAGTTTTAGACTTCTGTATCTGATGGAAATTTGATAGCTAAACACTACTATAATGATTTCCAATGTCATTAATTATAACCAAAGCTATCTTACAAAGTAATTATGAGGAAAGTGGCTTGATGTACTTCTCTATGATGTGTGAGTGAGAAAAGCTCCTTCCCCAAACTATCCCAACAGGGTTAAAATGTGTCGAGAATTATTATTCTGTCATCTTTCCGCATGGCCCAAGGATTAAATAGTGATGGCCCCATAGGGAATAAGGCTATTACAGTGATTCCTTGATCTAGAAATGGCATTTTTCATCTTTAATGTTTCATTTTATATTGTCTTTTTACCAACACATTCAGATAGTTGTTGGAATGTTCTGGATCTGAAAATGTCAGCTAGAAATTCTATGAGTTGATCCTGTCTCAAGATCTGGATAGTCTTTCTGATTTTTTTCAGGATAAGGGAAACCATTTTAGCAAAAGCCTTCCTTAGAGCATTTAAGAGACTATTTCTGCTTGTTAGGAAGAAAAAGATGGGATGAGTGTGAATGTAAAGATCCTTAATCAAACCTTTGTTTTCTGTTTGCCCTTTGGGACCTCTCTGTCAAGACTGATGTTTTCAGTGAAATGTGTCTATTTCCTACTCCTCAGATGCATTCGTTTTTTTGTTGTTGTTGTTAAGATGGGTAAAGATAAACCAAGTTAGTCTATAGAGTTGAAGTCCAACAGAATTATAATGTGAGCCACATATGTGATTTAAGTTTTTAACAGTCACATTAAAATGGTGAAATGGAATAGGTGAATCTTAATATTATCTTTAACACAATGTAATGAATACATCATTTAAACCTGTGATATAATCAATATAAATTTATTAATAGGTATTTGCATTCTTTTCTCCCTAATACTGAACCCTATGTGTAGTTTACAGTTAGAGCCCGTCTCACCTTGAACTAACCACATAGCAAATGCTCCAACATATGTGACCAGAGGCAGCCCTCCTGGACAGTGTATAACTTCCTGTCTATTCCTTCTCCACCAGGGCCATCACTGTTCAGCGCTCAGCCTGGCCATTTCGGCTCTTTGTCCATTCCAACCCTCAAAAGAAGACGTGCTCTTAGTAACTGACGACTCTGCTTGCATCTAGAGCTGGTCTAGCAGCAGGAGTTATTTCAACCCACTATCAAGATGTTCTGAAGGTCTATTTAGATAGCCATGTTCCTGTACTACTTCCGTTCTTTCATTTTTATCTGTATCAGAGAGATTACTGGGACAACAGGAGATGCTGTGAACCAGATGCTGAAAAAGTCCTGGCAGAAAAAGTCAGGAAGAGCACAGAGGCATAAAGAATATAGAGGATATCCCACTACGCTTGCAAATGTAAGAGAAAATGAAGGCAAAAGGACATCTTTAAAGTGACAGTCGCACAGCTGATGTGTCATTTTTCCAAAAAGGAAAAAATTCCAAGTAATGCCGTAGGAGTGGCTGAGTATCTTGGGGAGTTCCTGACTTGTGAAGATAATTATTGTATCTTAAGAGTTCCTGTTGTTTAATGCGTTTCTATGACAGATTGGCTTATGGGACACAGCAGTTTCTTTCCTGTTCCTGAAACACTATCTTTGTTTTCTTTGCAGTACAATTAAGATTGTGTCTCTTGGGCTTCCTCAAATTAATGAGATGCTCCTTTTACTCCCTTGATTAGATACGAATCTTTCCCCGGACAATCATTTCAAGGGCAGATGAAAGAGCAAGTCACTTCCCCCCACTTAAAAGTAAATGAAATAATTTCTGAGCATATGACAATGGCTATCATATTTACTCTCACAAGATGAAAGAGTAGATGTTTAAAAGTCAGGTAATACTGCCTATTAAAATTCACATTTAAGTCAGGAACACAATTTTATTTTTTATTAAAAAATTTTTTTTCTTTTAATTTTACTGAAGTACAGTTGGTTTACAATGTGTGTTAATTTCAGTTGTATAGCAAAGAGACGCAGTTATACACACATATATTTTCCCTTTCATATTCTCTTCCATTATGGTTTATCACAGGATACTGAATATAGTTCCCTGTGCTATGCAGTAGGAACTTGTTGAGAAACACGATTTTGATATTTCCCTTCCATTTGCACCATATGAAAACTTGAAAGAAACATAAAACTCTTTTAAGGGGGTGGAAAAAGCAATTTTATTTTTTAATTTTGTGCTTCAAATTCATGTATGTATATTAAATACTAAGTAAACTTGTCTTTAGGATATCATTATTTGACTTGGGCAATATGATCTCATCTTAATTTATTTGGAGAAGTACAACTTAGCCATTCTGCTTAAAAATATAAAATAATCCCTGCCGAATTAGAAAATAGAGCACATACAATCAAATTTTAAATCGCTCCTCCCACACTTTTCTTTTAATTTACTATTGATTTAGCTGTTATAAATAGCAGTTTATCCTTATCCTTATCCTCAAGGTAAGCAAAACATGTTATCAAGGTATTATGTAAGAATTACATCTTTTGCAATCAGTGGTCCCCTGGGTTGAATCTGTGACAAAAAATAAATAAAATATAAAAAGAAAAACACTGGCATCATACACCATACTCATAGGTTACACAAATTGTTGAAAGCTAAAATGAATCTTTAAGATTGGAAGGACCCCTGAACAGTTCATCTTTGGGTTAAAGAAAGAAAAATTAAAATAATTCCATACTGTATTTCACGTTTCTCAAAAATAAAGAAACTCAAAACTCTTTATACATAGCATACAGCTGATACTGCAATGGGCCTGGAATAAAATCAGCGCATAAAATCACCTACATCTCCTGCAGAAGAAAGTTCCATTGTGTTGAATTATTATTAAGTTGTCATTGAATTCTTGTACTAACTAGACATGAAACTTTTCCATCAGTAAGAGGCAGAGAAAATCCCTCCACTTGGACAGCAGGGATATGTAGTGTTACAGAATAGAATGAGCAGAGTTTTTAGTGAAGAAAAATCTCAGTTTCACCTGCAGTTCTGGCACTTTCTAGCAGCATGGCTTTAAGGCAAGTCTTTTAACCTCCTCCCCTTATAAAATGGATAGGTTGATAATATGGTCTCTGCCACAGGGGTGAACTGGAAACCCTCTTAGGACAGATATTGCTTTCTTTCCACCATCTCCAGTGTCTCACACTAGATCTTGAACTGCCATAGTCAAGTGAGTCCTTTCTGAATGAACTTATCAAATGAAATGATTTATGTGCAATTACTTGTAAACTTCATAATTTTATAGTATTGCAAAATATTTTTCTTACTCTCTTTCTTGCAAAGTTCATCCCTACACTGCAGGTTGAAAGCTACAAAGAGTTTTTCTTCTAAGAAAGAACAAAACTTTAAGGGAGAAATGTAGAACAAAGGAAAATGGTTTCGAACTTGGGGTTATTTGATGACCAAAGCTTTTGATAACAGTAGTGTGGAGAGAAATATGGGGTAAGAAATGGTCATATTTCACAGAGTGAGAAGTGGTTTGCTTTTTGGGTGTGTGTGCTTTTACATAAAAAAGAGACTTATTGGAATAAATGCCTTTTTGTAACATTTGTGTAACAATCAAATTAGTAACCCAACCTAAGCTGGCAATATGGACTGTCAGAAATCCTTGGGGGATCCACATTAATGAGCAGATAAGAATGATTTGTTGTTAGCACATTATTGTTTCCATTCTACACTGGACATCAGTCATTCGGTCCATTTTTCAAAGACCCACTTGAATTGTCTGAACCTATGAACTTCCTGAAAGTCTAGCCACCGAAGTCCATTAGGAGAGTCAAGAATGGCTCGGCTAAAGGGTATTTATTTTATTTCTTTCCTCCTTGCAAGTTTCCCCATACCAATGCTAACAGATATATTTCCTTTCAAGAGGCCACGAATAAGGAAATTTCATGCCATTGAGAGAGAATTATTCTTGGTTAAAATCACTTTGAATTTGTCTTCTTGTTAGTACAGTACAAGACTTGAAGTTTCATTAAGAAAAATGTGTTGAAATTCAGGCAGGCATCAGGATGAACTGTGTCTTTGTGGAGAAAACTCTGGATAGAGAATGCAGATCAACAGTGTCAATGAGAAGACAAGCTAGTTTCAAGTACCCAGATCATTTGTGAAAGTGGACCCATAGAGAGAGAAACAATGAACAGGTTAACTACAAATCTTTCTTGCTGATTAAAACAGGCTCCCCAAGGGCTTGTAGCGGAAATCGTCCCAGCCAAGTTTTATTGCCTTGTGAACTTGAAATTAATAAAGATGTGTCCCACTCTTTTCGACCCCATGGACTAGAGCCTACCAGGTTCCTCTGTCCATGGAGTTCTCCAGGCAAGAATACTGGAATGGGTAGCCATTCCTTTCTCCAGGGGATCTTCCTGACCCAGGGATTGAACTCAGGTCTCCTGCATTGTGGGCAGAATCTTTACTGTCCGAGCCTCCAGCGGAGCCCAGTTGCACTTAAACTACACTACAAAAAAACCATCCATAGGAGAGATCCATAATTAATGAATATTTCTTGACATTCTACAGAATTTATCCAAATTATTATGATCTTTTAATTGCAAGGGGCCAGAGGCATAGACCAGAAATAAAGAGAGGGTCATAATACACGTGTGTGTAGATATCTATTCTACAAAGTTTTCCAACAGGGGTTTCTCACTGTGTAGGTAGAGTTGCTGGTCAGTGGCCATTTTTGTCCTGCTGGACAGTTTTCTAGGGACATTGTGTGTGTGATGAGGGTGAAGGTGATAGTTGCCGTTTATTGAGTGTATTCCAAGAATCAGTATCTCACTCAGGGCTGCACAAGCCATTTAAGGTCAACACTGGTGTTCCCATTTCACGGATGATGAAAGAAGGACGCTTTGCCACCCAGGATCAAAATCTAGTAAATGGTAGAACTGGAATTTGATTCGAGGTGAATCCCAGGGCTAGCTAGTACATTGCAGTGGTGTCACATCAGAGTGTACAAGGTAAGTTTCATTCTTTCCCTGAATTCACATTTAGTATATAGTTTAGATGTATATTCATTTCAAAATGACCTCTAGTTTAACTTGAAAATAATCCTGCATTCAGTATAATACGCACTGGCCTAGACAATGCCTAACACATAGTAAATGCACAAGGAATATTTGTTAAAGGAATTCTGTTCCCTTTGGGGATAGCGGCTGCCCTTAGTGGGAAGAAAGTGGATTGGAGATGCAAGAAACAAGGATCAAAATTAAAAGTTGACTTTTTTCACTATTTTAAACAATCCATTGCTTTTTCTGGGAAAGGCCTGCTTAAGCAAATTGCAAAGATCATTAGAAAATTGTTCATAGTAAGCAAGGGAATATACGGCTGTGTGTTTTCCCATTTGATGACAGACGAAATCAGTGTTCAGGCTTCTCATTTAGAATTCACTGAAATGAAAACATAATCCTAGTTAATTACTGTTCCCTAAGGTATCTGGTTGCGCAATGTTTCATAAAATTAAAACCTATTAAGTGCCCAGAAAAGAAAAAACTTTACTTTAGATGCAAAGCATTTTTAAAATATGAAAAGAAAACGAAGAGGAAAAAAGTCAGCACCATCAATTCTTCTGTGCCTGAGAAACCTGGGGTACTGGAACTTGTGAGATTTTGTGTGATTAGAAAATTTCTTTGGATGAAATTGTACAGGAAGATTCAGAGAACCAATGTTCTGACAGGGAATTCATCATTTTGACCTTTTTTCTTGTATTCAGGATGATTTTAAAATTAGGAAGAGATACCCCACAAGGCATGGCTGTCATTTCAATCTGAGCAGACTGAAGCCCTTCAGGCTTCTGATTTCATGGTTATTTTTCTGAGGAATAAAAATATGAGTTTTGGATTCATCAGTGAGAATTGGGTTAACCATCCTAACTGGAATGACTCCTCTGGACAACGTGTGTGTTCCCACAGCAGTCTCTCTTATTTTGATCAGTCCATGTCAAGAGGCACTCAGAGAGGAATGAACAAAGATCTAGGATGGGATGCGTGATCTATGTCTGATTTGATTCATTTAGTCAAGCAACAGCTCGGTTCAGCGGAAGAAACATCAACAAACTGGATGTTTGTTGTTTCTCAACAACATCTATTTGCATCAGCTGGATGATGTTGTGATGCTTCTCAGGTACTACGTTGGGTTTGGTCCAGGGGATGTCGGTCCTAAGAATTAGCACAGTTGTTACGTCCCAAAGTCTAGATTTATGCTTTTATTATGCATCACTGACTGACTGCGACCTTGGATGAGTCTCTCCTCTAAAAGCTGATTTCCTCCTTGGCAGAGCCCAGGGCATTAGGTGAGCTCCAGGACCAATTCCTACTTTCACATGGGGGGGCTCTAGATCATTTTAATCTATGAGTGTTCTGTATTCCAGATAACTTTGCAAGAAAAGGCTCTGCTTTGTTGAATTAGTTCAGAACATGTTAATAGAAATCTACACATTTGAGAGCATGGAAAGGAGCCCAGCTAGGATGATGAGAGAACTTGAAGTGATGTCCATATAAGAAATGGTTAAAGAAATTGGGCCATGCATCCTGGAGAAGACCAAGGTTGATGGAAACTTAAGTAAGACAAATTGTTTTTCTCTAGTTAAAGAGTTACCATGTGGCAGCAGTACTGACATTTTTTTTTTTTTTCTCAAATTAAGGCCAATGATACAAGCAAGAACTTTCTAATAGTCACAACTGTCCAAAGATGAGTTCTCTGGCTTTGCAAGTATTCATACTTGGGTTGAAAAGTCTTGTTTGGAATATTGTATAAAACTTGGAAGCACCAGATAGATAATAGAACGGGAGGATCCAGGAAGTTTCTTCTAACTCTGGTTTTGGTTTTTCTTCCAGACAGAAACTACTTCTTGACCATGTCATGTTTGTTGAATGGATAAATAAATGTTCCTCACACAATGAGGTCTTGGCAGATATTCTCCAACTGACTGTTGCAGATGCTTCCAATAAATGCTCATTACTGTTAAAAAAAAAAAACACCACTTAAAAAAATCCCTTTACTATATGTGTAATAAACCATACTCAATTGTTTTGTGAGCAGGACTTTCCATGAATACTTTTGGATATACTCAAGTGAGACTATTTGCATTCCTGAGCATAGATTGGGAATGCATAATGCCAAAACCCAACCTCAACTTTTTCAGCGAAGTAAAAACATGAACTAGATGAAATAGAAATAAGTGAGGCATAAGAAGGTGGGATTGGTTGTGTTTGAATCCTTGTCTCCATTTAAAATTTGTGTGACCCTCAGGAAGTTACTTTTCTGCACGAACTCCAGTCTCTTCATTTGTAAATACTAAGATAATAATAACAGTACTCTGGAAAGGTCAATTAGAAATGATGTCTGGCCAATTGAACCGGATGCCAGCCTGTATTTTGTGTTGGAGCAGACCAGATGAATGTCAGCTCTGGTTGTAGGGATTAAATCCAAATAAAAATGTCTGTATGGTGTTTAGCACATAGGAGATTCTGAATAAATGTTAATTTCCTCCCACCACTGAGAAGCTGAGATGGCTGTGATATGTGATAGGAATTATCTACAACTTCCCGTGGGATTCAGAATCAGTTTGAATAGCTATGAAAATATTATTCCTAGTCCTATTAGTTTAGGTTCAGTTGGTCTTAAATTGTTACTCTGAAGACAAGTTTATTTCCCTACAGCACTCCTTTGCTTTTGGTGTATAGGACAAAAAAGGAATGCACAAATCTGAAATTATCCTGATGAAAATAGGCAAATGTTTTCCTTTATGGTCCTGGTTCTTTAGATGAATGCTCACAGATAAACGAAGGTAAAGCAACTCGTTTTAGGAGTGAAAGCTGCATTGATTCTAATCAGAAGACTTGTAAGAGGGGATTGCTCTGTTACTATTATTTTCCAAATACGATTTTTGGGGGTATGTTTTGTTCCACTGTTTTTTAAATTAATTTTAATTTAATTTTTATTTTATATTAGAGTACGGTTGATTTACAATGTTGTTTATATGTAACACTTTACATGTTTCAGGTGTACAGCAAAGTGATTTATGCACACGCGTGTATCCACTCTTCTTGAGACTCTTTGCCTGTGTAGGGTGATTCTGTTGGATGTCGTTGTTGAGTGTGCCCCTTCCATTCTCGTCTGATCAGTACTGATGACACCTACTTTTCACACTACACCTGACGAGAATCAGTATCTGTCTTAGAACTAATTTGGGGGTATTCATACTCCCAGGGTGCCATCACATTTTGTTAGTTTCTGTTTGATTATCTCAAGTAGTTTTGTTTCCTCCTTCAAAGAAAGCCAATCAGTTTAAAATAAAAATACAATCAATGTTTTGTGATGCAGTTATCACCCAGATTAGGATTCTTTTTGAGAATCAAATCCGTGATTTGCTTTCATGGGAGGGCAAAGTGGAGGGTTAAGAGGGCAGGACCATGGAATGGACATGCTGTGGTCTGGAATTTCATTCTTTTCTGCTTGAGAAGAACTAATATTTCCTGCTTTTCATCAGCCTCAATGAAATCATGGCATTTTCAAATGATCCCTCTGAGTTGGACTTCCTCAATTTAAAACAACGTTTTAACCTCTTAGACTTGTAAAAGTGAGAAATTGATATTTTTTCTCAACAAATGCAATAGTTTTTAAACCAGAGGAAGAAATCCTACAAAAGCCAGAAAGTTCCTTCATAAATAAACAGATAAAGTCTAGTCCCAAATACTTTTGCGGGGTCTGCCTAGAAATATAACCCAAGCATCTGGTCCCATCACTTCATGGGAAATAGATGGGGAAACAGCGGAAACAGTGTCAGACTTTATTTTTTTGGGCTCCAAAATCACTGCAGATGGTGATTGCAGCCATGAAATTAAAAGATGCTTACTCCTTGGAAGGAAAGTTATGACCAACCTAGATAGCATATTCAAAAGCAGAGACATTACTTTGTCAACAAAGGTCCATCTAGTCAAGGCTATGGTTTTTCCAGTGGTCATGTATGGGTGTGAGAGTTGGACTGTCAAGAAAGCTGAGCGCCAAAGAATTGATGCTTTTGAACTGTGGTGTTGGAGAAGACTTTTGAGAGTCCCTTGGACTGCAAGGAGATCCCACCAGTCCATTCTAAAGGAGATCAGTCCTGGGTGTTCATTGGAAGGACTGATGCTAAAGCTGAAACTCCAATACTTTGGCCACCTCATGCAAAGAGTTGACTCATTGGAAAAGACTCTGAGGCTGGGAGGGATTGGGGGCAGGAAGAGAAGGGGACGATAGAGGGTAAGATGGCTGGATGGTATCACCGACTCGATGGACATGAATTTGAGTAAACTCTGAGAGTTGGTGATGGACAGGGAGGGCTGGCATGCTGCGATTCATGGGGTCACAAAGAGTCGGACACGACTGAGCGACTGAACTGAACTGAACTGAATGTTACAAAAATCATCATTATTTTATACAAGGTGGCATACATCTTGCTCCTTCAAAAGTATAGGAGAGAAGTGATTTCTGATGCTTTTTAATCTTTAGCTATAAGAGATTTTCACGATGCCCTCAATATTTTCATGTTAGGCTGTCTTCCAGGGGTTTGGGAGCTAAGACTGGAGAACTCTTTTTCTAAGACTACAATTCTTATGGAATTTATCTTCAAGGATGTGCTAAGGCCATCTTTTGAATGTTTGCAAAACTCTAATAGAACTGCTGAGAGATATCATCAGTTGCCTTTCTCTTATGACCCTAAAAATTCACTTGACTGCTTACTCTAATTTTAATAGGTCCATTGATTGCTCCATTCTTTCTGGGTATGAAATCAGCATTCTGGCATAAGAACCATTGGGAAAGTTACCTCTGCTCTGAAGGTATTAGTGGAGAATTTGCCTGCAGGAAAAGTGGTTGGTGCTGAAACTCTCACTAAAGACACACACACACACCCACACACACACCCACCTCTCCTTTCTTCTAGTTTTCCAAACACTGAACAGAAAGAACCTTTAATAAATCAATGTTTTAGGGCCAAATTCCTCAAAGGCCTTCGTAAGAGCTTTGACCCTGCTTGTTGTGATAGCGTGTGAATGGTCTGGATAGAATCAATGGTATCAGGTCCACAAATCATGCCATCTCACAAGTGTTTGGTGGCTTAAGCCAAAGGAATTGGTTTTTTATCATCTGCACTAATTGCCATTCACAGAGAAAAGTGTGCAGCATTTTCAGCAAGTTAGCAGATATTCTGACTGTGGGTCCATAAAAGGATTTCTGTAAGGAGGGTTAAGATACAACAAGAGGGCACAGGCTAAAGACGTATCAGGCAGAATTTTGACCAAGTATACAACACGTCTTCAGGCTCCCTTGATAAGAGAAGGCTCTGGGACCCCTCATTGTGTATGACAGATGCCCTGACTAAGCACTCATCTCTGAGGGCAATGCATCTGCAATTTCAAAACCAGGTGGAGAGCTCGAGTGGATGCTGAGCCCTTTCTAGCTCTTGCATCTGGCTGTTCACGCTCCTTAGCTCGAGTGTAGGAGCAGCTGGTGAGGGAGAGCAGGAAGCCAAGGCAGACAGAAGGAGGGTCCCTTTAGCCAGGTGGAGGTCAGAGCTGGTGGCCAACACTGCATGTTCTCATGAAATCGTTGGTGTTCAGGTTATCTGTGGCCTGGCCTTCGTCTTGTTTGCAGACTGCAGCTAAAGCAGGAGAAATTCACTGGAGGTAGCAGATCGCTCAGGATTCACTCCAAGCCGGTCCACCTGGGTTCCTGTTTTGCTGTTCACTTGGCCTTTCTGATTCCAGTTGCAAAGGTATCGGAAGGTATGTGTGGTGATGAATCATGTAGGCTGAATCAAGCTGTCTACTCCTTGCAAAGCGTTTTCTCTGATGAAACGTTTGTGATGACAGACTGTTTACTATATTCTCTTTTCCATGCAAGACCATGTACTTATTAATATGTTGTATCTGTCCATTTATCATTTACCATTCAGGCCATCTATCTGCTTCCAAAGGGCCTATTAGATGGGACCCACAGCTCTGAACCGGTGCCCAGCAGGCATTCTAGAACCTGTTGTGGCCTGAGAGACTTAGTTCTTGATCTAGTTTTATTGAGAGCAGTTAGCATAAAGGGAACAGGTTTATAGGTAGCACTCAAACTTTAAACTGTTTCCTATGCATTATGATCAAGCTCTTAAACAAAACAACTCTGGAGGAAACAGAGTCAATCTCTCCTCTTCTCAGCCCTCTCATGTTTGAAGTAGGGAGAGACATTCTGTCTGATAAGATTAACTCCTTCGTTTAATGGTATATGGAACACTGTCCCATTTAACCATCTGTTCTTTTCCCCCAGAAACCATGGGTGTGTGTCAGGTGTGACTTTTAAAGCCACAGCTGAAGTGCAGTTGTCACAGGTGTTTTCCTGGGACTGGTCCAGTTCCACACATTCCTTTTCTGGTAACTTCTGGAGCTAGTGAGCAGCAGCAAAGGGAATGGGTGTGACATAGAGTCTGAGATGGAGAAAACAGGAAGGTGAGGATGAACTTTACTAGCAGTACAGAGCATACTTGCTATTGAAAGCGAACAAGTGAATCTCACTCATTGTCACCCACACTATGTTCTCTGGGAGAATATGCATCATCGAATGAGGTGGCTGCGAAGTAAGTATTTGGAGAGTGTTCAGCAGTTAAAATGCAATCCAGCAGAGCACATAACAGTGTTCCTGGTTTGCGTTGCTTGGTTTCTATGAAAGGGCATGTGTACGCGCTAAGCGCTTCAGTCATATCCCACTCTGTGTGACCCTATGGGCTGCAGCCTGCCGGTCTCCTCTGTCCATGGGGATTCTCCAGGCAGGAACAGTGGAGCGTGTTGCCATGCCCTCCTTCAGGGGATCTTCCTGATCAGGGATCAAACCTGTATCTCTTATGTCTCTTGCATCGTCAGGCAGGTTCTTTACCACTAGAGTCACCGGGGAGCCATATGAAAAGGGCAGCCTTGCTTTCCTCATGTCCCTGCGGCCCCAGCCCCCATTCCGCAGGCTCACGTGGATTTATCCTCACTGTCTCCTTGCTTCTCTCAACCCCAGCCTTTCTTTATGGCTCCACTGAGGTCACCTGCCTGCCAAGAGAGTTCTTCAAAGAAACCGTTTCTTTGCTCCAAATTCCCTTAGCAGTGACATGCCCCATTCAATTGTTTTTCCTTTGTTTCGTTCATTCGATTCCACATAACTGTCTTACATACGGCTTTCAGAATAGCCTCAAGTTGGTTCATAAAATCTTATCTTTCTAGGACTTTGTATCTAATTTGAGGCAGGAACCCCATATTCTTGGTCTTCATGGCTTGATCATAAGGTTTTGTTCAGGAAGGACGAGCTCATGGGATTGATTTAAATTTTACTATCATTCTCTAAAGGCTGACGACAACCAAAATTTCATTTTGCATATCTTGTTCTCCTCTTGAAATTCTAAATGCCCATGAATCATGAATTATTACTTTTAATTTTTTTGAGGTACAATTGTTTTACATTGTTGTGTTAATTTCTGCTGCACAGCAACATTTTGTTGTTGCTGAGTCACTAAGTCGTGTCAGACTCTTTGCGACCCCGTGGACTGCAGCACACCAGGCTCCCCTGTCCTTCACTATCTCCCAGAGATTGTTCAGATTCATGTCCATTGAGTCGGTAATGCTATCCAACCATCTCATCCTCTGTTCTCCTTTTGCCCTCAATCTTTCCAGAATCAGGGTCTTTTCCAATGAGTTGGGTCTTCACATCAGGTAGCCAAAGTATTGGAGCTTCAGCATTAGTCCTTTCAATGAATATTCAGGGTTGATTTCCTTTGGGATTGACTGGTTTGATCTCCTTACAGTCCAAGGGACTCTCAAGAGTCTTCTAACAGCAACATATATATGGATATTCTTTTTCATATTCTCTTCCATTATGGTGTATCCCAGGATATTGAATATAGTGTCCTGTGATCTCCAGGAGGACCTGTTCTTTATCTATCCTATGTATAATAGTGTGCATCTTCTAATCATGGACTTTGAACTATTAAACAAGGATGAGCCTAGAGTTGATTGAAGAGGAGAGATGTTTACTGTTATGGTCCAGTAATCTATTCTGTTGAGGGAAAGCAAAGGATCTGAATGATATTTCCTTCTCGTGCTGTCTCTAGTTTTGAGGATTAAAACTCTGGGATTGATACTTGCAGGATTCTTTCTCCTTCCATTTTAGATTTTCTCCTTCTAAACCAGACATGAAAATCACTTTTAAAATATCTTTCCCTTTTGATGAACTATTTTAGATGATTTTTCAAAGATCTAAATAAAATTGTGCTTTCACTGTTTAAACCATTTAGCACGAAGTTGAAATAAAGCTCTGTTATCTTATTGTAATGTTTTGGCAATAGAGCCTAGTGTTGCATTAATGGACTTATAATAACCAGGGGAAATTGAGGCAAGAATGAGGATGTTCTTTTATGACCCAGGAAATCACCGGTTAGGCCTGGTCATATTGGTTGAACGTCTATCATTGAATAAAATTATTACTTGAGTTCAGGAGGTTGTTATGGTTGTTTTGGCAGAGGGATGAACAAGACAGCACAGGCTGGCAGTAATTTTTGACATAGAAGTTAATTTTATTATGTGCTTTATGTATTTTTAATAAACTATATAGGTCATTAAGAATTGAACAGTGGTGCTTTTTTGGATTTATATTAATTAGCACATACATGGCACTTATGTTTTCAAAAGCTTTACACATCTTTAATTAACTACCTCATGCTATGTGAGCGAGGTAGTGACTATGATTATACCCATTTTACAGATGAACAAGCTGAGGTGTGGGGTGCTTAAATAAATTGCCCAAGGGTTCACAGAAAACCAGGGCAGAATATGCGTTGAACTGTGCAGCCTGTGGCACCGGTCCTGGCCTTGTCTCTCACATAACCATTAATAGCTTTATTGTATCTTTGCTCAGAAGGAGTAGACCAGTGTCATAAAGAAATCCTTTCTTCTTCCTTTTTTCTTAGGGATTTTTAGTAATACTTTGCTCTTTTTTTTTTTTTTAAATAAAGACATTTTTTTGTTTTTGGCTAGGCTGGGTCTTCATTGCCGTGTGTGGATTTTCTCCAGTTGCATTGAGCAGGGGCTACTCTCTACTGAGCTGCACAGACTTCTCATTGCAGTGGCTTCTCTTGTTGTGGAGCACAGGTTCTAGGCACTCGGGCTTCAGTGACCGCAGCAAGTGGGCTCAGTAGCTGTGGCTCCCAGGCTCTAGAGCACAGGCTCAGTAGTTGTGGTACACAAGTTTAGTTGCTCCAAGGCATGTGGGATCTCCCCCAACTAGGAATCAAACCCGTGTCCCCTGCATTGGCAAGCTTATTCTTAACCACTGAACCACCAGGGAAGTCCAATACTTAGTTTTAATACAAGGATCTCAAGGGTCTTACTTAAATTGGACAGTTCCATCCCTGGGGGAAGATACACTATATTACTTCATGTCTTTCATCAGTGTGTAAGTTGACACATAGAGAGGAAGCTGAAGGTGTCAGTGCATTAGTGGCCCCCTAAATAGATGGATACCCAAAGAAAAACAAACTGAAACCCTGCTCTTCTTACTCCCATCCTCCCATTATTAGACCTCTGCGGGCCATAAGAAGGTTTAAAATTGTGTGTAATGACAGCATTGCGAGGAACCCAGCCAGTGTTTACTTCCTTGACTTTTGAGAGCAAGTACCTTTAAATTTCAACATCTTACAGAGCACCATCATGCTCTGTAGCATGGACCATGGATTTCTGGTTCATTTGATCCTAATTTTGTATTACCTACCTTGCAAGTTTTTGAGGGGGTGGATGAAATCTGTCAATCCACATTACACTTAACCATAGTGTCTGGCACTTAGTAAGTGCTCAGTTACTACTGGTTGTAGCAATTGTTGACTGGAGGAGGGCATGGCAACCCACTCCAGTATTCTTGTCTTTAGCATCTCCATGGACAGAGGAGCCTTGCAAGCTACAGTCCAGGGGATTGCAAAGAGTTGGACACGACGGAGTGACTAAGCACGACGACTGTACGGTAACTAATTTCTGTTGTTCACCATATTAATTTAAGCCAACAATATTGTAGAATCATGTGATCCCAACTTTTTCTACTGTTAGGATGCACCACCCTTAGCATGATCCATCATCCACACACGCCTTCATACTCTAATAATTTGTGCTATAAACAGAGGTTGTGGTTTCCATACACCCACAGGCCTGTTTAACCATTCCCAACTACCTTGAATCAGCAACACAAGAAGGAATTGGGCGGTTCTGTTTCATGCCAACATTCCCAGCTTCTCCCTTAAGACTTCCTCAAGTTTCTCGGGGAGAGTTTTGTTGGGGCAGGGGACACGGGCAAACTTAATTAAACAGCATTAATATGCCTTGTTTTTCATGCCTGAAAGCAGGCTGGACCAAATGACAGAAACAATGTCATTTTAAATCACTCATTTTGGAAATGCATGTGCAAGCAAACACAGATTTTTGACCTCAGTTGGGAGACATGAGCATGGAGATTCACGTTACCTTTGATTTTATCAGTCATTTATTGGATTGAGAAAATTAGTGGGACTTCTTGGGCAACCGATGAGGAAAGATGGAGCCGCGTTCTTTGTTCTTGCCTGTGCTAAGCCATTTCATATCTTTTTGCCTAATTTTTCCTGTCTGTAGAGCTAGCCCACCTTAGGTTAGGTCATAACTCAGTGGGACTTCTTTTGAATACTGTGCAGGGATAATACAGTGGGCTTAAGAGAATCGTGGTTTAGGACTAAGTGAAAGATGGACTGTTAACCTCTGCGTTAGTATTTATTTATTTACTGGCTGTGTTGGGTCTTCGTTGTGGCATGCAGGCTTCTCTGCTTTAGTTTTGCTCGAGGTCCTTAGCCTGGAAGTGACAGTTCTGCTGCTTTCTACTTTTTAGGATCTTAAGCCAGTGGGTGGCAAACATTAGGGGAAAAAAAAAACCTAGGTATATCTATGGAATAGCATTTTTGTTGCCACAGTTTATCTGTCAAAAGCCATTCCCCAAAACTCACCTTAGAGGAAGCAGGACAGGAGAGAACAAAAAAGAACTGAATGGTCTGTGGCTCCTGTAGATGCCCAGTATTTCAAACAAATACATGCTCCTGTTTCAGCCAGGTCACTTGCATCAATTATGCTTCTGGAGATAATCTTTATGGACTGTGAATTATCTCTGGAAATTTGTTTCAGATGTGGCTGCAAGGAGTTTGCATCCTGAAAGGTCATCTCTGCGTGAAGGTGGAGGTATAATTTGTGTCTTGGAAGTGGCTGTTTTTCAATGACTGATACGCATTTATTCACTGAAAGATTGTATAAATACAATGTTATGCTCCTTCTACTGCAGTGTGGGTTCTGCTTTTTGATGTGCAGATATATAATGATGTAGGTTTAAAAAGTCTTATCTGGCTCCAAAATTCACATCTCAAATTGCTATGTGGAAACTGGCTGATCGTTACATGGAGTCCCAGTTCTTAGGATACAAATTATGATGAAAACTAGTGAAAAAAAGAAAGCATGTTAAGAAAATAATTAAGGGCGATAGACATGCTTCCCCAGGCATAGTATAGGTGCTCGGTTTCTTTAAGGTATAAAGTCTCAATATGCGGTGTGATTTTGAGTATATGTCATCCACCCCATGGAGGACTGGCTCCTTGTGGTTAATGACTCTGTCACGGGGGTCAGTTAATCAACAGTGGCAAAGGATGCCTCATAGATAAAATAAAGGAAGACATCTTTATCGAGAGTCCTACCATTTACCACGATTATTTGGGAACAGGCTTCAGGTAAAACAAATTCTGTTAGGAGTCTAATCATTGGAGAATGTGTTTGTAGCATTGGAGGAAGAATTCAACATCAACAATGCAGACTCAGAATTTAGAAACAAAATTGTGCTTTTGGCTGCGCTTCTGAGCTCTCAGTTTTGAGCCAAACGTTGCATCACTAGCATGGTCTAGCTTCTTTTTTTACCCCTTGCATTGAAAGGCATAAGAACAGTTGAGGGTGCAAACACCTCTCCACTGCATTAGTTGGAGGATACCATAAAAAAGTGAAAAGCTAATTATACTGGTTGAAGAGATTGTGCTGTGTCAGCATAAGCATTGTGTGTTGCAGTATAGGTGTTAGCAAGTGACCATTAGTTAATATCATGCATTGGCTGTCAGCAAGTCATCATGGGTGCTCTATTTCTTCATGGTTTTGTAAAGTTAAACTGCGGATTCAAATCGTGTCTCTAATGAAGGTCATTAATTTGTGTCTTTCCATTGGGGACACATAACCCTCTAGGCTATATTGGTGTGTGTGTAGACTATTTCTCTGACTTTGAATACATCTCAGTCTCCAATGCATGCACTGGAGAAGGCAATGACACCCCACTCCAGTACTCTTGCCTGGAGAATCCCAGAGATGGAGGAGCCTGGTGGCTGCAGTCCATGGGGTTGCTAGGAGTCGGACATGACTGAGCGACTTCACTTTCACTTTTCACTTTCATGCATTGGAGAAGGTAATGGCAACCCACTCCAGTATTCTTGCCTGGAGAATCCCAGAGATGGAGGAGCCTGGTGGCTGCCGTCTATGGGGTCGCACAGAGTTGGACATGACTGAAGCGACTTAGCAGCAGCAGCAGCAGCAGCAGTCTCCAATGCGAAGAGTCCTTGGTTTTGCTCTCTTCTTAAGCTATCAGCTTGCTGGGACTTCACTGAGGTTCTTCTAGGCTCATGTCCTTTAGTTTCTGGTGCTGAATCCATTCCTACCTTAGGCTTGTTTGAATCATCTCTGCCAAGCGTGTTGGGAAATCAGCAATTTCTTTTCATAAAGTCCATATGAGTTGCTTGAAATCATCCTCTGGTGGAGAATGTAAAACAACTTTACAATTTTTTTTTCCTAGGGAATTTCAAAGTCAAAGCACGCAAATCACTTTTTACTGCCCGATGCTGAAAATGGAAGTAACTTTAGATTTGGATAAAATAAGGGTCTACCTCATTAAATGTTACTACTGAAATCGCTATTGTTTCCTCCAGTTCTCCCCGTTTATGAGGCTGACATCACCCAGAGATGAGAGAGAAGCTTTTGTGGCACTGTTTCAAGAGCCAAGCACCTCTGAGTTAGTCACAAAGTTAATAACACAAGAACTGTTAAAAATGAACCAAGCTTGCTGGAACTGGAATTACAACAGAGTAACTTCTTGCTGTGCCCGGGGTGCAGGGGAGGGAGGAAAGCTGAACAAACAAGCGCTTGCAGTTGGATCAGGAATGGGTGGGAGGAGGTTTGTGACAACTTAGAACAGCTTCAGGGACATCTAGACCTGACATGGCCAGTGGATTGAATGGCAAAGATTTAAATCTTCTTTTTCACTTCCTTGCAAATCCCTTCTCTCTGCTAATCATTGGCTTGGCTTGTCAAGATGGCATGGGTCATTTTTCTTACTACTAGCTTTGGAATGATCAGTTTCTTTTTTATTTTCTCCCTTATACGCATCTGGGTGAATGGTGAAAGCTCTGCCTGCTCTTAGCCTGGAGACTAAGCCATAAAAAAGTTAAACACACTTTTAGCTCATACTCTTTGCCATCCTCCCCCCTAATCACAAACCCTGCTTCTCCCCTCCTATGGTCAATTTACACTATTCGTCTGTGTCTTGAGTCAATTGTGCACACATTCATATGATACATGAAATAAAAAGTCAAAGACAATCTTATTTTACTGTTAACGTTTTAAAAAGTCATTTTGTTTAGACTCTGGCTTCTTTCTGGAGCAGTTGCTCTAAAAATCTGAGCTTATATTTTATGTTTTTGCAGCTGTATGGCTTTAATACAGGCTCCAAATCATTTACTGGTGTTTCTGACGGGACTTTTTATTTTTATAGGTGTGTAAATGTGTTATCGAAGATATTTTGGCATTGACCAAAGACTCAAGTTTGTAACTTCAGTTAAAGAGAGCTTCTAGTTTTCCCCAATCCCTCTGCTTTCTTGAAAGAAGAGAAATGTTTTACTTGACAGGTGCTCTGGATTTCTGTACCAAGTCTTCGACTAAATTTATTTTCCTTGAGGTTTGTGCTAAAAGTTAAAATTTAAGCAACTGTGACAAGATTTTTTCCCTTTTCCCTTCCCTCGCTGGAAAAGACTCTGATGCTGGGCAAGACTGAGGGCAGGAGGAGAAGGGGGCGACAGAGGATGAGATGGTTGGATGGCATCACCGACTTGATGGACAAGAGCAAACTCTGGGAGATAGTGAAGAACAGGGAAGCCTGGCATGCTGCAATCCATGAGGGTTGCAAAGAGTCGGACCTGACTGAGCAACTGAACAACAACTCCCTTCCTGGCTGTGGCTCGTCTAGTGTTTTACATGAATATAACTATTTCGACCCTATTTCTCCTAAAGCATCATTTTTATGTCATGTCAGGTTTCTCTGAGAAAACCTAAGCAATGATTCCAAAATCTGGCATATGGATCCAAAGCGTGTGGGGGAAGGTTTTCCAAATCTCTGTGTAAGGACCTAGGAATCGGAATTTTAAAACCTCATTGAATGATCTTGGTGATCATCTGGTTTGGGAGCATCTGATGCAAGAGTAGGTGGGGATGGGGCAGGGGGTCCTGGTGATGTCTGTCCCACACAGTCCAAGGCAGGGTCTAGTCAATTATTCAATTATGCTTACGTTTAATGAACATTTACGGAGTACCTGCTGTGGGCAGGTACAATTCCAGGAGCTGGGATGTCAGGATGAATACGATCCAGTTTTACTCGAGATGATCTCATAGTTCAGTGAACGAGACAGACACATAGACAACTGTTTTCCCTTTAATGTGGTTGTGTCAAAGCAGAGGTATGATGCAGTAATTATATACAGTGGAATATTACTCAGCGATCAAAAAGAATGAAAGTGTGCCATTTGCAGCAATACGGATGAACCTAGAGATTGTCATACTAAGTGAAGTCAGTCTGAAAGCAAAATACACACACACACACACACAGAAAGTGAAATACAAATATCATATGATGTTACTTACATGTGGAAGTTAAAAAAAATAGTACAAATGCACTTACTTATAAAACAAAAATAGACTCACAAACAGAAAAAAAAATGTATGGTTACCAACAGGGAATGAGGGGAGGGATAAATTAGGAGTTAAACAACAAGGTCCTACTGTAGAGCACAGGGAAGTATATTCAGTACATCACAATACACTATAAAATAGAAGATAATTTTTTGGAAGAATATGAATCTGCTCATACTTATGTATAACTGAATCACTTTGTTGTACACGTGAAACTAACACAATATAGTAAATCAATGACACTTCAAGAAAATAAAAACGTATTAAAAAATATGTCTTAACCTGCGTGCGGTTTTAAAAGCTCAGGGAGTCAACTTTCACCAGAGCCCACGGAGGACAGGTAAACACTAATGAACAGTGGCCGGTGCTGACGTGATTCGTGCACTACAACGAACCCTAACACAACCTTGCGAGGCAATTCTATTGCTGTTGTTTAGTTGCTAAGTCATGTCCGACTGTTTTGCAACCCCATGGACTGTAGTCCGCCGGGCTCTTCTGTCCATGGCAAGAATACTGGAGTGGGCTGCCATATCCTTCTCCACGGGATCTTCCTGACCCAGGGATCAAATCCGGGTCTCCTGAATTGGCAGGATTCTTTACCACTGAGCCATCTGGGAAGCCTTCAAAGCACTATTACTCAGATTAAAAGAATAAATAAAAATTAAATCCCAGGAGATTTTACACACACACAGAAATAAATGAATTAAAAAAAAAAAACTAAATTAAAAAAAAGAGAGCGTGTCCAGGGCAGGGGCAGGTGTCTCACCCCAGGGAGGAGGCGTGCCCCACTGCTGTCTCCCACCTTCCATGAGCAATGGAATGAGGAGAAAAGACCCTGGGGATCACCCCCCTTACCACTGCAAGGGCAGGCGTAGGAAGATGGCCCTGGCTACCAGGGAGACCTTCGCCGCAGGCTCCAAAGGCCCCCGTGGACGCTTTCGGTCTGTCTCAGACTTTGAGCTCACAACCACAGGTCCTTCGACTGGGGCGAGGGCGCTTTAGAGAGGCCAGCCCTCAGACCTAGCTGGCTACCTTTCCTGTTGAAGAAAAGATCTAAAAACAGAAGGGAGATGGAAAGGAAATTAGGCAAAATACAAGAAAAAAAAAAAAAAAGCCAAAAACCCCAGAGGAGATTTTGTGGTGGGGCTGGCAGCTCTGTGAAAAGTTCAGGAAGTGGAGGTGAGAATCAGATTTGTCAAAGGGCAGTGGAGACCGTGGTCCGCTCTCTTGGCTGAAACTGCTGCACTTGGATGTTCATTTTCTTTCCTTTTCACTCAGAAGTTTCTGGCTGTATCCGAGCTGCATGGTACAGAAGTGGAGTGGATAGAAATAGAAGAGGGAAAAGAAGAGCATGAGTCCAATACCTCTCATGAGCCTGCATTCTCTCTGTGTGGGCAGAAGGTTTTATGATTCTTTTTAAATTTTACACATCATTAAAATGCTTCAGTATTTCCCCCAAGTCAGCATGCTTTTTAAAAGTTAATGAGGAAGGGAAATGTTAAGAAAAATAAAATTCTGCATCTTGGTAGCAAGATGTTATGGAATGGAGGCACCTGGCTTTCTCCATCAATCCTTTTTTTTTTTTTTTTTTTGAGGGGTGGTTCCTTCTAGAAACTTGATTTTCCGCAGGAGGGAGATCTCTCCAGCGCACAAGCAGAAGTCAGAGAGGGCTCATGATCCTGAGAGCTTTTCTGTGACTGCCGGCAAGGTGCTTTGCCTCTGGGTGCCTCAGTTTCCCTCTCCATAAAATGGGATAATAATACTTAATTACTTCACCATGCTGAGGTAAGGATTCATTAGTTGATGTTTGTAAAAGGCTTTGAAGCCAGCAAACGCTACAACAGAGCTAAACATGATTATTAATAATACATTTCAACCAAGTTCATAATTGCATTTGCCATCACAAATTTCCCTGGCAGCTTTCAGCTGATGAATTTATTTTTCAGCCTCATTCATTAAAAAGAAACCAAAGGGAGTGGTATGGCAAGAATAGCTCTAGTCTTCACTGAGAAGATGGATACTTATCTGCCTTGGGTGAAAGAATATCTCTTCCACAAGCATTCAATAGGAGAGTCTGAAACATGCCAAATGCTGTAGAAAGGACTACCGTGGCCAGGAAGTTTTTTATTTTATTAAAAAAATTGTTTTTGCTCTTCTTTACTTGTCTATCATGTTTTGAATTTTATTTTTTATTCTTTTTAAAAACTGAAGTGTAGTTGATTTACAATGTTGCTAATTCCTGTTGGACAGCAAAGTGACTCCGTTACACACACATACACATTCTTTTTAAATTTCTTTTCCACTGTGGTTCATCACTGGATTCATGTATATATACATATATTTTAATTGGAGGATAATTGCTTTTCAATTTGTGTTCTGCTGTACACGACATAAATCAGCTATGCTGCTAAGTCACTTCAGTCGTGTCCGACTCTGTGCGACCCCATAGACGGCAGCCCACCAGGCTCCCCGGTCCCTGGGATTCTCCAGGCAAGAACACTGGAGTGGGTTGCCATTTCCTTCTCCAATGCAGGAAAGTGAAAAGTGAAAGTGAAGTCGCTCAGTCGTGTCCGACTCTTAGGGACCCCATGGACTGCAGCCTACCAGGCTCCTCCATCCATGGGATTTTCCAGGCAAGAGTACTGGAGTGGGGTGCCATTGCCTTCTCCGGAATCAGCCATAAGTATACACACTTCCCCTCCCTCTTGAACCTCCTTCCCACCAACCCGCCACCCCATATTATATTGGACCATGGTTGATAAACAATGCTGCATTAGTTTCAGTGTATAACCAAGTGATTCAGTTATATGTATACATGTATCTATCCTTTTTCAAATTCTTTTCCCATTTAGGTCATTATAGAATATTGAGCAGCGTTCCCTGTGCTGTATAGTAGGTCCTTGCCGGCAGTTTTAAAAATGAAGAAAATGCTAGTTAAAGAAGTGCAAGATGAGAGGGAGATCTGGGAGGGCAGCACTTTCCAGAACTGATTCAATCCCTATGCTCTGGACCTAACCACAGAGTAGTTGATCTGTCATCTGCCTGGGGTTGTTTTTTCTCTTTGGTCCCTTTTTCTGGCCTCCGCCCTCTTCCTGTGCTGGGTCACTTAAGGGTGTGTTGGTGTATGTGTGTTTAAAATCTCTTGTTTGATCCCTGTCTATCTGCTGCTTTCCTTTATGTCAACTGAAAGAAGCATTTTTGCATCGTTTAATGCTGATATTGCAAATTGCGATGAAATATCGGAGAGTTGAGGTCAACACAAGTAACCTGGCTCATGGTAGGAGGTCAACAAACATTTGTGTCAGAGAACCAGGTCTTGGAGTCTTCCTGGGTATCTGAGGTTGAACGTCTAGTAAAATAATGTCATAACGACACAGGTCGTGATGTCCAATATGGCCCGAACCAGGGGCTCCTGACTAGCCTTGCGTTGGGTGCGCGTTTGGCTTATTTTCCCAAAAGACTTGCGTGTTTGCTCGAATGTAGCTTTACTCTCATTCACTGGTTCTCCAAAGGAATCTCCCATGCCAACAACATCACCTGGAAACTGGTTAGAAATGCAGACTCTCAGTCCCTAGCCCCACTAAACCGTCCAGCAGTGTGTGCCCACAAGCCCAGGCTTAAGTCTGAGAACCTCGGGTCTGCTTCAGTCCCTCTCTGGATGGATGACAAGCTCTAGGGAGTCTGGGCTGCTGTCAGTAGCAGGCAGCTGAGCAAGGCATTGCAAAACCCATGCCAGAACTCAGAGTCTTTACAATTGAGGCTGAATTTTGCCTGGAAAACCAGAAGGATTGCTTTGCGATTGGTAGGAAAGTGAGGAAGCCTAGGCTGCTTTTCCAGCATCTTCCTTCCAGCATGCCTATCTGTGCTTTTGGACTCTATGAAGTTCCACCTTCTCCAGATCCCTTCCTCTGAGTTTATCAGTTTATCTGATATTTCCTATCACTTTACCAATACTGCCTCTCGCATGGACACTTCTGCATGCCTGACACTGTTTGTTACTTGGCTGTAATTTTATGCTGGCCTTGACTTCGTGGGTTAGTTGGTCCGTCCGTGATGACGGACACACATGCCTCATATTTTCGGCTTCTGGTGGTGACTCCTACGGCGCTGATTCATGTAGCCTGGGCTCCTTGGGGTTTTGTCGGTGGCTTCCTCCAGACCTATGAACTTGATGCTGTTGTCATTTCCAGATAGACACTCAGGGTCAGGAAACTGTGATGAGAGGTGAAGAGAGATTGTCCTCGCTTTTGGCAAATATATTTGGGTGCTGAACATCAAGCTTTCAGCTATCTGGGAAGAACTTTGGGAGAAACTGACACAACTTTATAGTCATTGGCAGATTTTGGATTATAAACTCATTTTTTCTTAAAGGGCGGTGCTGGTTCCATGTGAGGCACTGAGTTGATTTTGAAAATATATAGAATCCTCACGGAAACTCTGAAATGTAGGTATTGATATTCTCAACTTCGTGACACATTTTATCTGCATTATGCATCAAGCAGCAATCAACAGAGATTTTTCTAAAATTGAAGTATGGTTGGTTTAAAATGTTGTGTTGGTTTCAGGTATACAGCAAAGTGATTCAGTTATATACATATATATATTCTTTTTGAGTTTGTTTTCCATTAAGGTTATTACAAGATGTTGAGTATAGTTCCCTGTGCTAGACAGTAGGTCCTTGTTAATTATCTGTTTTATATAGAGTAGTGTATATATGTTAATCCCAAACTCCTAATTTATCCCTCACCCCCTTCCCCTTTGGTAATGGTAAGTTTGTTTTCTCTGTCTGTCGGTCTATTTGTTAGGTAAATAAGTTCATTTGTATCATTTTTTTTTAGATTCTACGTATAAGTGATATCATATTTGTCTTTCTCCATCAGCTTACTTCACTAGTATCATAATCTCTAGATCCATCCATATTGCTACAAATGGCATTATTTTATTACCATTATTTTTATAGCTAAGTGGCATTCCATTGTATATGTGTTCCACATCTTCTTTATCCATTCATCTGTCGATGGACACTCAGGTTGCTTCCATGTCTTGGCAATTGTGAATAGTGCTACAGTAAACGCTGGGATGCATGTATCTTTGTGAACTCGAGTTTTCATCATTTTTGGATATACGCCCGGGAGTGGGATTGCTGGATCACACGGTAACTATATTTTGGTTTTATAAGGATCCTCCCTGCTGTTCTCCATCCAGGTTGCGCCCATTTGCATTCCCACCAGCAGTGGAGGAGGGTTGGTTCCCTTTTCTCCACATTCTCACCAGCATTTATTATTTGTGAGGTGACACCTCTTTGTCGTCTTGATTAGTATTTCTCTAGTAATTAGTGATCTTGGGCATCTTTTCATGCGCTGTTTGGCAACAAAAATTTTTTGAGTTCTCACCACATGCTAAGGTCTTCTGAATCCTTTTTGCTGGCACCTGGAAAGCCCTCTGCCCAAGTCCCTGACTTTGGGAAAGGCTGTGATATAATTGTGAGAACCCTTGGTTTCCTTCAGCAGATTCTGGAGCTGATTTGAGTAATTCAAGCCTCAGGGCCTGATACTGCCCTCTGAGAAGGATCGAGAGCAACCACAGTGACAGGACTGGCTGCATTTGCTCAGTATCTCCCGTCGGCAGGGCTCCCAGGTGCTGTGCAATCTTGAGCTGATAGATGGGGGATAACAGTAATTAGAATCTTAAAAGCACTTGGCAAACATTCATTAGCAGCTCTCACGGAGAAAGACAGAAGAGAAATAAATGACAGGATTATCCCATTTTGCAGACATGGGAAATCAAGGCAGAAAATGAGATGCTTTGCCTAACTCCATATTCTGCTGCTGCTGCTAAGTCGCTTCAGTCGTGTCCAACTCTGTGCGACCCCATAGACGGCAGCCCACCAGGCTCCCCCGCCCCTGGAGTGGGTTGCCATTTCCTCCTCCAATGCATGAAAGTGAAAAGTGAAAGTGAAGTCGCTCAGTCGTGTCCAACCCTCAGCGACCCCATGGACTGCGGCCTTCCAGGCTCCTCCATCCATGGGATTTTCCAGGCAAGAGTACTGGAGTGGGGTGCCATCGCCTTCTCCATATTCTGAGGACCATTTAAAATAGAGGTGGCGTATAGAAAAGAATGAAATAACGCCATTGGCAGCAATACGGATGGACCTAGAGATGATTATACCAAGTGAAGTAAGTCAGGCAGAGAAAGACAACATCATGTGATATCACTTTTATGTGGAGTCTAAAATATGATACATATGAACTTATTTACAAAACAGAGACAGACTCACAGACAGAAAACAAACTCGTGGTTACCAAAGGGGAAATGTGGTCGGGGGAGGGAGAAATTGGGAATCTCGGATTAACATATAGACGCTGTGCATGTGCTCAGTTGCTTCAGTCGTGTCCGACTCTTGGCGGACCCACTATTAAATATAAAATAGATAATCAACAAGGTCCTATTGTATAGCACAGGGGCCTCTACTCAATATTCTGTAATAAACTAAATTGGAAAAGAATCTGAAAAAGAATGGATATGTTTATATATGAATCATTTTGCTATATGCCAAAAACTAATACATTATAAAGCCACTATGCACACATGTGGGCTAAGTTGCTTCAGTCGTGTCCGACTCTTTGTAAGCCAATGGACTGTAGCCTGCCAGGTTCCTCTGTCCATGGGATTCTCCAGGCAAGAATACTGGAGTGGGTTGTCATGCCCTCCCCCAGGGGATTTTCTCAACCCAGGGGTAGAACCTGCATCTCTTGCATCTCCTGCATGGGCAGGCAGATTATTTACCACTGTTCAGAAGCCTCAGGTGGCTGCTAAACATCCTAGAGGACATCCCCCACCACCCTACCACATATACACCAAGAACTGCTGCTGCTGCTAAGTCACTTCAGTCGTGTCCGACTCTGCGTGACCCCATAGATGGAAGCCCACCAGGCTCCCCAGTCCCTGGGATTCTCCAAGCAAGAACACTGGAGTGGGTTGCCATTTCCTTCTCCAACACCAAGAACTATTTCGCCCCAAATGAGAAACCCTGGTAGACAATGAAAACTTGTGACTTTCTGGGGACATGTCGAATGAGAAAGTAAGCCACCTCTAACTTACTTCTTTTCTCTTTTTGACTATTTAAATTGATTAATTTATTTTCTCCTCTTAAAATATTAGTTGCCTGAAACAAAGATGACTAATGACGATGATTACAGGTATTTCTGTTTCAGTCACGTTGTTTATAACAATGACATTAGCATCTAAATATTAGGCATGCTGAAAAACTTTCCTTATAAAACCGATTCAGGTTTAAACTGGTAACCTCTGTGATAGCTGGAATTATTTTTGAAATTTAATTTTTATCGTATATTGGAGTATAGTTGATTTATGGGCTTCCCTGATGGCTGAGCAATCTCATTGCAATGTAGGAGCCACTGGAGAGTCCATGGCGTCGAGAAGAGCTGAACATGACTGAGCACACACAAGCATACCTGAACAGCAACCTGACCTCCACCCACTGGGTGCTCGCAGCATCTCCCACTCCCAGGCATGGGCAAGTATCTCCCTTGGGGTGGGGGGCAAAATCGCTCCAGTTGTGAACTATACCTTTATACCAAATATGTGAAATTGACATTCTGTGTGACAAGACTGCTTATGCTTGTTATAATCTTCTGAGTGTTGGCTCATGCTACACAAGTAACTGTATCACTTTTCTGGGGAGCTCACTGTCTCAGCGATGTTCAAACACACAAGATGGATGGGAGAACGTTTGAAACTGAAAAGTGTAGAGTCTCCAGCGTCGTACTTAGATTCAGGACTGTCAGGCTTACTTCAACTTAGTATGCTAATCTCTAGATGGTCATCACCCACTCTCCTATTCCCTGTTGGAAAGCAGCGCTGTGGTGCTGGACAGATGAGATGTCCATCTCATGAGGTGTACAGATGAGATGCGTCAGAAATATTTGACTTTGGGCATCTCTCAAACCAACACTGCAGCTGGTTTGGCAACGTGGTATTCCAAGAAGGCTGAGCCTCCGGGAGGGCCAGAAGCATCTTTATGCCCTTCATCCTGAATGGGACCTGTATCAGAAACCCATCTTACCATATCCTGGTCCAGAAATAAGTAACTGGGCCTGTCTGGGGCTCACCTGGGACATGCGCCACCGTGCAACAGGAGGTGAAAGGCACAAGTGTGTGGCTGAAATCACACGTGGGCTGGGAGAGCTATTTAGCTTTCAGATGGGGGAGTTAACAGAGAGGCTGTTAGCGCACACAGTGCTTGTCGCTCCTGGTGAGCCTCGCAGCTGGGTGTGTAAATCAACCAACTGTGTACTTAACACAAAGTGGCATTTTCCAGACGAACATCTGTCTGCGGGTGCAGGGCAGCTTTGAGAAGCAGGGGGGCTTTCCGATGAGATCAGGAAGGACAAGAGTCTTCCTCAGGAGGGGGGCCAGGGGGACTGTTTCTACCCAGGTGTTTTTCCCTCCTCTTCCTTTGCCGTCAGGTCTAGACTAAAACCGCTCAGAAGGCCCATTAGTCAGTTCAAGGTGAATTCCTGTGAAGGACTGGTTTATGTGGTGTGCTCTGGGGTCAGGCATTTCTGCATCTTGACCGTGGAGGTAGTGTTACTCACAGAAAGGAAAGGCAGATTCGCCCTTGTCATCTCTTTTCCTCTGTTGGAGAGAAGAAGTCAGAGGGACTCTGAATCAAGAAACACAGGATGTCCTGTTGTCCTGGTGGACAACTGGGCTTGGAGAGAGAATGGGGGTGCAGGGTGAGAGGGACCAGATTTCTCAGCATGAAAGGATTCCTGCGAGTAAAAGAGATACCTCATCTGACTTCTGAAATGCTGAGCGGACGTATCACACATTTCTAGTTTGCAGCATATGTAATTTTGCCAGTGTAATAAGACAGGAATCACACAGTAAAAGAAACAGTGTTATGAAGATGTAATTGACATGAAATAAATGGTTCACCTTTAAAGTATACAGTTTGATATGATTTGACATATGTGTACACCCACGAACCATTCGTGAAAAGAGTGAAACTTACCAGCCTCTCCAAACTTTCCTGTGTCCCCTTGTAATTCTCTCTTCTTCCACCCTCATCCTCAGGTAACTAGTGATCTGCTTTCTGACACTATAGACTGGTTTGCAAGTATTGTATGTTTTTGTCTGGCTCTTTTCATTCAGCATAATGATTTTCAGATTCATCTGTGTGGATGTGTTAATCGTCCACTTCATTTTAAGGCTGAGTGGTGTCCCATTCTTTGGATATACCACAATTTCTTTATCTTTTTTCTGCTGATGGCTATTTGAGTTGTTTCCAGGTTTAGCTATTATAAATAAAGTTGTTATGAATGTACAAGTCTTTGTGTAGATCTATATGCTCTCATCTGGGCAAATATTTTTAATTTGGCTAAAGACCTAGGAGTGGAATGGATAGAGCAAAATATAGGTATAGGTTTAACTTGTAAGAAACTGCTGAATTATTTTCCATGATGATTGCACCATCTTTTAGATAAGGGCCATTAAAAGCAACGAGATCCTTAGCCAACCTTCCAGCTTGCTTCTCCTTTAGGCATGCATGTATACTTAGTCATGTCCAACTCTTTGTGACCCCAAGGACTGTAGCCCACCAGGCTCCTTCATCCAAGGAATTTTCCAGGCAAGAATACTGGAGTGGGTTGCCATTTCCTACTCTAGGGGACTTCCCAACCCAGGGATTGAACCCACATCTCTTGTGTCTACTGTACTGGCAGGTGGGTTCTTTACCACTGAGCTACCTGGGAAGCCCTCTCCTTTTGGAGGGAATACATTTCTTGTTACTCACTTCTGCAAGAAGGAATGATCAGGATAATTAGCAAATACCTGCCAAACTTCTTTTGAGTGAAACATCACTCCTAAAGAAGCAGATTTGGAAAAACAAACAAACAAACACAACTGATTTGACAATCATTTCCTTATTTGAGACTTGGAAGTTAAGTTAATTGGATTATTCAGGCCCTGGTTCATATACTGGTTAAATCCCCTGACTTCACATGGAGCATTAGAACTTGAGGGGAAAACAATAGGCAAGTTGTAACAAAAATAGCAGCAACTTTTCCCAAATGACACAAGTATGGTTCTTTTTACATGCCCAAGTGAGCAGATAATTGCAAAATCTTTATTTGTCTTTGTTTGGGGGTACATCAGGCCTAAAAGTAAAATGATGCAATGTTATTGGCTGGGTCTTATTGGTTTCTAGTTATGTTTGACTAAAACGCAGCATCTTAGAAGGTGAAGGGAGGGAACCAGGATTGGGTCTGGATGCAAAACACAGACTCACCGCTCTCTGCTGCTGCTGTTGCTAAGTCGCTTCAGTTGTGTCCGACTCTGTGCGACCCCAGAGATGGCAGCCCACCAGGCTCCCCTGTCCCTGGGATTCTCCAGGCAAGAACACTGGAGTGCAGCAACAAATGTAGGAGAGATTCCTGGTGACACACGGATCAGGCAAGGTCATTTTGGATGGGCGGGTGAGCCTAGAGTGGATCCAGGGCTTCACAAGCAGGAATGGAGGATGAGTCTTCCTCCTTCTTTTTTATGAATAAAGACAAGGTTGGGGATTCAGGTCTGGCTGTGTTTTTCAAGGAAAGAAGAAACAGAATTCTTCTGCCAAACCTGAACCAACACTTTGGCTTAGCTCTTGGTTCTGCATGGCACAGGAACCAGATCTTAGATAAAGAAGAGACGTTTCTGTTACCTTGCTGGGCAGGAAATGGGGTTTTGGTCCTGGGATTCCTTTTCTGAGTGTGTGGGCGTCACCATTTCCTGTTTCTTTTTTCTCTCTTTTCTTTTTTTCTTTAAGCTTTTGCATTTAAGAAAATATGTTTAATGCCCTGAATTTTTTGTTTGTTTTGGTAAATTCTCATAGATAAATCAAAATTAGAATTTTTTTTATTAGATCTCGGGAAGACCATTTGAATCTGCTCTTTGATTAGCCTGTCAAGTGTATGATGTGAAATGCTTTTTCCTTGGAGGAGATGAACTATCAGGCTGTTCAGGTCAGAGAGCAGCAGTAGTACTCTGCAGTAGGACCAGAGAGCACAAAATTAAATAAATATGCTGAATTAAATAACTATGCATTGACAGCTGTGATCTTCTACTAATTCCATAGAGAAAAATGACAGAGATCAAACCATAGTATTATTATTATCAGTCACCTCCACTTTTTCACTCTAAATAAGGAACACTGAGTCATGTCCTCTAAAAATCCCCCCACTGTCCTTTTATTGAGGAATAGTTGATTTACAATGTTGTGTTAGTTTCTGATGTATAGCAAAGTAAATCAGCTATGCATATATTTTTTTTTTGATATTTTTCTGATTATAGGTTATTACAAGATAGTGAATAAAATTCCCGGTGCTCTACAGTAAGACCTTGTTTTTAACTATTTTATATATAATAGTGAGGGTGTGTTAATCCCCAAATTGTCATTTAGCCCTTCTTTTTGGTGACCACGAGTTTGTCTTCTGTGTCTGTGAGTCCACTTATCTTTGACGGACACTTATGTCGTTTCTGTGTCTTGCCTGTTGTCAACAGTGCTGCTATGAACACATGAACATGGCGGGGTTTCAACAAAGCTTTGTTTACACAAGGAGCCAGACGTGGCCATCCCTGCTGTAGTCCGAGCTTTCACTTTACAGATGAGGAGACTGAAGACCTGAGAGGCTGGCTGACAATAACGGCCACACGTGTGGTCCAGTGCTTGGCTAACCACCTAGTTGACATGAGGTAAAATGCTTTACCATGCCACCTATAAAAAAGGAAGATGTGCTAATTATCTACACTAGTTTTCAAGTCTCAGGAGTGGCATTCCATTATTTTTGCCATTTTCTGTTTGTTAGAAGCAGGTAGAAGCCCAGTCCTTGGGTGGGAGGTTGCATATGTGAACGTGAAGTCACTCAGTCGTGTCCGACTCTTTGTGACTACATGGACTGTAGCCCACCAGGCTCCTCCGCCCATGGGATTTTCCAGGCAAGAATACTGGAGTGGGTTGCCAGGATGTGACAAACTCTGGGATCACTGGCTCCTTCAGGAGACATCCAGACACGTGATCTTTAACGTTTCCCTGGCCTTAAAAGTCTCAAATGTCATTCATTTTTCAGATTCTTTCCAGCCCTTTGCTTACTTATTGGTATTTTTTTTTTTTTTTGGGTGGGGTGCGATTTTGCTTAAGTTTAGAGAACTTCCATTATTCACAATATCTGATGAGCCCATGGAAAACAGAACATTTGGGATATAAATAGTTCTGAAGATTTGGTAATTATGGATTGTGGCTGTCATCAATTTGGATATAAATTGAATGCACTTTAACATTTAAGTCTCTGTGTAAGTAGGATTATTAGTTGGATCAACTTTTTAAACAGAAGGTCTTATTGACATGTGCATAATCAATATATTTGTTAATGACACAGGTACTGATGAAAGCAGATCTTTTTTAACTCTAGCTGGTCACATCTACTTAATTTTGCAGGGACTTTAGTATGTTTTTGAAAGTTAAAAAACTTCATTTCTTTAAAAATTCTATGACTCAATCTTTCTAATAATTTAGGATGAACTTTTGATCAGTCTAGATTTGCATGATTTGACTACAGATTAAAAAAAAAAAAATGAGACCCAAAGGAGCAAATTTCCTGGTTTTGCTCTTTCTTTATCCTATGTAGAAGAATTTTATAGTCAATGAATGAGTTTGGTTTGGTGGTAACCCTGAAGCCGTTTGAATGCAAGGTTCCAAAGAATAGCAAGAAGAGATAATAAAGCCTTCCTCAGTGATCAGTGTAAAGAAATAGAGGAAAACAACAGAATGGGAAAGACTAGAGATCTCTTCAAGAAAATTAGAGATACCAAGGGAATATTTCATGCAAAGATAGGAACAATAAAGGACAGAAATGGTATGGATTTAACAGAAGCAGAAGATATTAAGAAGAGGTGGCAAGAATACACAGAAGAACTATACAAAAAAGATCTTCATGACCCAGATAAACATGATGGTATGATCACTCACCTAGAGCCAGACATCCTGGAATGTGAAGTCAAGTAGGCCTTAGGAAGCATCACTACGAACAACGTTAGTGGAGTGATGGAATTCCAGCTGAGCTATTTCAAATCCTAAAAGATGACTCTGTGAAACTATTGCACTCAGTGCCAGCAAATTTGGAAAACTCAGCAGTGCCACAGGACTGGAAAAGGTCAATTTTCATTCCAATCCCAAAGAAAGGCAATGCCAAAGAATGCTCAAACTACCACACAACTGCACTCATCTCTCATGCCAGCAAAGTAATGCTCAAAATTCTCCAAGCCAGGTTTCAACAGCACGTGAACCATGAAATTACAGATATTCAAGCTGGATTTAGAAAAGGCAGAGGAACCAGAGATCAAATTGCCAACATCCACTGGATCATCGAAAAAGCAAGAGAGTTCCAGAAAAACATCTATTTCTGCTTTATCGACTATACCAAAATCTTTGACTGTGTGGATCACAAGAAACTGTGGAAAATTCTTTAAGAGAATGGGAATACCAGACCACCTGACCTGCCTCTTGAGAAATCTGTACGCAAGTCAGGAAATAACAGTTAGAACCAGACATGGAACAATAGACTGGTTCCAAATAAGGAAAAGAGTACGTCAAGGCTGTATATTGTCATCCTGCTTATTTAACTTGTATGCAGAGTACACCATGAGAAACACTGGGTTGGAAGAAGCACAAGCTGGAATCAAGATTGCCGGGAGAAATATCAATAACCTCAGATATGCAGATGACACCAGCCTTATGGCAGAAAGTGAAGAACTAAAGAGCCTCTTGATAAAAGTAAAAGAGGAGAGTGAAAAAGCTGGCTTAAAACTCAACATTCAGAAAACTAAGATGATGGCATCTGGTCCTATCACTTCATGGCAAATAGATTGGGAAACAGTGGAAACTTACAGACTTTATTTTCTTGGGCTCCAAAATCACTGCAGATGGTGATTGCAGCCATGAAACTAAAAGACGCTTGCTCCTTGGAAGAAAAGTTATGACCAACCTACTGCTGCTAAGTCACTTCAGTCGTGTCCGACTCTGTGCGACCCCATAGATGGCAGCCCATCAGACTTCTCCATCCCTGGGATTCTCCAGGCAAGAACACTGGAGTGGTTTGCCATTTCCTTCTCCAATGACCAACCTAGACAGCATATTAAAAAGCAGAGACATTACTTCCTCAACGAAGGGTCATCTAGTCAAAGCTATGGCTTTTCCAGTAGTCATGTGTGGATGTGAGAGTTGGACCATAAAGAAAACTGATCACTGAAGAATCGATGCTTTTGAACTGTGGTGTTGGAGAAGACTCTTGAGAGTCCCTTGGAGTGCAAGGATATCCAATTTGTCAATCCTAAAGGAAATTAGTCCTGAATATTCATTGGAAGGACTGATGCTGAAGCTGAAACTCTGATTCTTTGGCCATCTGATGCAAAGAACTGACTCATTTGAAAAGACCCTGAAGCTGGGAAAGATTGAAGGTAGGAGGAGAAGGGGATGGCAGAGGATGAGATGGTTGGATGGTATCACTGACTCAATGGACATAAGTTTGAGTAAATTCTGGGAGTTGGTAATGGACAGGGAGACCTGGCGTGCTGTAGTCCATGGGGCTTCAAAGAGTCAGACACAACTGAGCGACTGAACTGAACTGAAGCCATATTTGTGGTCAGCATACACACAACAGTTTTCCATCTATGTCTTAAATTATCTTGGAAAGGTTGTTTTATTCTTTTTTCACATAATTAAAAAGCTAGTTTTGCTTTTTCATTTAGAGCACATGTGTGTGTGTGTTCAGTCGCATCTGACTCTTTACTACCCCATGGACTGTAGCCTGCCAGGTTCCTCTGTCTGTGGGATTTTCCAAGCAAGAATACTGGAGTGGGTTGCCATTCTCTTCTCCAGAGGACCTTTGAGACCCAGGGATCAAACCTGCATCTCTTATGTCTCCTGCCTTGGCAGGAGGATTCTTCACCAATTGAGCCATGGGTGAAGTTAGCAGTTTCAAGTAGGAGTCACTTTTTGCCCTACTGGGCACTTGGCAATGTCTGGAGACATTTTTGATTGTCACAGCTGGGATAGGAAGGGGCTTTGTGACTAGCGTCTAGTGGGTGGAAGCCAGGGTTGCAAAGGACAGTTCTTGGCAACAATAATTATCCAATCCAAAATATCAATGATGCTGAGGTTGAGAACCCCTGGTTTAGAGAAGGTTTAGAAGAACCCCAAACTGTTTTCAACTGATATATGCTACAAAAATGGGCCTCCACTGCTAAATAAGTTGGACTGATAATGTGTTTAGAGCAATGTTTCAGAGCCTTAAAATCTTGTGTATTGTTATCCTTAGGGATGGGCTTCCCTGGTGGCTCAGGTGGTAAAGAATCCACCTGCAGTGTGGGAGACCTGGGTTTGATCCCTGAGTTGGGAAAATCCCCTGGAGAAAGGAAAGTCTACCCACTCCAGTATTCTGGCCTGGAGAATTCCATGGACTGTACAGTCCATGAGGTCACAAAGAGTTGGACATGACTGAATGACTTATCCTTAGGAATAAGATCTACAAGGCAAAAGTTTTCAATGTGGATCACAGAGCCCTTTTTACTGGGATTTTTGAATTCCAAGTATTCCCTAAATCAGAACCTTCTTTGAGAAGGCTAGCTTCATTATATTTTAATGAATGAGATACACTCCTGTATAAGGGTATCTTGGGAACCCAAATTTTCCAGTTCTGTAGGAAAACACTGGATTCCCATTGCGTCTCCCCTCAAGTATATTATAGAGAGATGATTGTGAGAGTAAAGCATGCTAATTCCTGAAATTTTGCAAAACTGATGGAAACAGTAGGTAAGATGTTCTCAGGTCACTCAAGGATAACTGCTCTTAATGTGGTGTATTTACTGTCAGTATTTCTTCCATGTGTGCCAGAGTGTACTCCAAAGATGGCCATTCCAGTGTTTTTTCCTTCCTATAGGACCTTTTTGCAAGGTTGTATGGACACTCTTCCAGTGAGAAATCTTTGTTCCCTCCTCTTGAATCTGGGCAGACCTGGATGAAGGTGGTGCTGTGTGACCTACATGTTTATATACCTACAATATATCGTGACATGAAGGAATCACGAGCTTTCCTTCAGGTCATGATATATTATTAATACAAAGATTTTTCCATGATGTTAAATGTCTTCCAAATCTTGATTTTTAAAATAATATTGTCACTTTTTTTTCACTTATATCAACTTGTGTTGCCAAATATCTAAATAAGTGCATATAAAGTACTATCAGGCATAATCCAAAGTCTTAGTGCTTTTGGTAATAATGGCAGCATTTTTCTCCTTATTTGCTTCAGGGACTCCCTTGAAAATTTGGACAGTTGTGTGCGTTGTAGGGGTGGCAGTCCTTCTCCAGCAGCTGTTGCCTTCTACTTGTTTTATTTTAAATCTGGCCAGACATGCCTGGTTCTTTGAGCAGTGATGCTTTATTTCTGAAAGCATAAATCCGTTCCAATATTTCATTTGAAGTGAGTTAATTTGATTCCACACCCCCCTCTCCTTCTCTCTCCCCATCCCCACCATGGTCATTTAAGGAACAATTCATATTGATCTAGAAGGTGAAAAGTTCCACGGGATTATGAAACTCACAACAAAAGATAGTGGCTATGTCAGTGGAGGCAAATATGAATTTTAGAGCAGATATGAAAGAGAAATTACTTCACCTGCTTGGAAAACTTCTATTTCTTTCTTAATAAGGCCATTGACTTTCAAACCCATGAGGTGTGGTCTGTTGTTATCACTTCACATAGGCAATGCCAGAAACTCCCCTGTTTTTGTAAATACTGCAGCCTTCAGGGTGGTGCTCTGCTCTGTGTCTATGGCACGCTGGTATGATTATTACTCTTATTCAAGATTGCTTTGCAGATCTACATAGAGCCACTCATGGGCCACACATGGCTTCATCGAGAATGTATTGCCAGGCATTGCTACACACGATGGATGAAAATGCATTGCATGTTTCCTGTTCTTATGGAGTTCAGTCTTTTCAGGGGAATCACCTTTCTTCAGGATCCTTGTGTATTTCCCACAATCTGCCTATTAGAGGATTCCACGGCTCAGTTCCAATATATCTAATTTCTTTCAGGAGACTATGGTTTCTTTTTATGTGTATTGTCTCTTGATAGAAAAGCAATCCAGTTATATACTGATTCTGGATTTTAGATAATTCAAGCGGTAGTTATTAATGCTTGCCTTCAGGATGGTAGCATTCCTTTCTAATGACCCCCTTAAGAGGATGATGGAATTGAAAAAGTCAGGAAAAATGTTGAATATGGTTTTAACTTCATTATTTCTTACCTGTGGCATTTTGGGCAAGTCACTTTGGCCCCCCTCATCTGTAAAGTGAAGCTGTTTAAAGAAAGATTTCTAGCTGGAGATTTTATGTTTCTAGGTCTGCTATCTTAAAAGAACCACACAGTCCTGGGGATTGAATGGTACTAGAATATTATGTGAATAGAGTCAATGTAATACTTCCTCTGACGAAGTTCAGCCTGCTATGGAGGATGGTCTTCAGTCATTTGGTAGACCACCTTTTGTCCTACAGGAGAACAGTTTTGTGTTGGGTTTCATACTGTCATCCCTGAAAGTCTGAATCGTGTGGAAGATGGCACCATGCTTGGCAAGAAGGGGATTTATTGTTGACCACAGAATATAAAGTTATTCATCAGGGAGAGACGTAATGTAGCTCTTAAGTAGGTTGCAGTGTACTAGTGAAGACGTGTGTGATTGCCAACTCTGATATTAAATTATTCTTAGTTCAAAGTGGTTGAGATAAAAAAAAATGACTTATTGGTATTCAGCTTCAGATGCCACCCATAGGAGTCATCAGTAATTACTTCAGTGTCAGAACTCAGTGTTTTTTCTAGATCGCTCATGGTCTTTGGTCTGTCATGGCTGACTTTGGAACACAGCCCCTCAAAATCTTTGTGGAAGTATTTTAGGTGTTACCTATAGGATGATGGTCCAGATAAGGCAGTTTAGGCAAAGTGATCCCTCTTTGCTTCAATAGTTCTTAGTAGATAGGATGACATTTTGCACATTATTATTTTAATTCACTGTTGGCTTGCATCTTTTGCGTACTGAGCTCTAGACTTCTTTGGCTAGAAATGATTGCTTCCTCATTTTGTTTTCTCAGTGACTCAGAGTACATAATAAGTACTCAGTCATATATATTGGTTGAAAGAATTAACAAACATCTCTATTATAATTATTCACTTTTAATTCATTGAACAAATATTCAATGAATATCGACTATATTTAGGGCACTGCAAAGAATCTATATAAGCTGCAGTTAACGATTATGGTTATGTCATTTCATGTGAAGTCAATGTCATAGTATCATCAATAGCTCTAAAGTGAATAAAAATCATGGCCATTCGCTACTTCATTTAAAGACGCGGTCAAATGCACTTGCGAGTGGAGCGCCGCTCTCCCCAGAGCCGTCTCACTCTTTTGAAAGCAGGGAGTGTCTGTTATTTATGTTCTGCTCCCTTCCCTGCTTTGTCTGGTTGTCGTTGTTGTTCAACTGCTAAGTCATGTCCGACTTTTTGTGACCCCCGTGGACTGCAGCACACCAGGCTTCTCTGTTCTTCACTCCCTCCTGGAGTTTGCGCAAACTCATGCCCATTGAGTTGGTGATGCCAACCAACCATCTCATCCTCTGTCTCCCTCTTGTCCTGCTCTCAATCTGTCCCAGCATCAGGGTCTTTTCCGATGAGTCAGCTCTTCTTATCAGATGGCCAAAGTATCAGAGTTTCAGCATCAATCCTTCCAACGAATATTCAGGGTTGATTTCTTTTAGGAGTGGTTGGTTTGATCTCCTTTCAGTCCAAGGGACTCTCAAGAGTCTTCTCCAGCACCATAATTTGCAAGGATCAGTTCTTCAGTGCTCAGCCTTCTTTATGGTCCAACTCTTACATGGATACATGACTATTGGAAAATCCATAGCTTTGAGTATATGGACCTTTGCTGGCAAAATGATATCTCTGGTTTTTAATATGATGTATAGGTTTGTCACAGCTTTTCTTCCATGATGCATGTGTCTTAATTTTGTGGCTGGAGTCACCGTCTACAGGATTTTGGAGCCCAAACAAAATAAAATCTGCCATTGTTTCCACTTTTCCCCCCAACTATTTGCCATGAAGTGATGGGACTGGATCCCATGGTCCTAGTTTTTTGGATGTTGAATTTTAAGTCAGTTTCTTCACTCTCTTCTTTCATCCTCATCAAGAGGCTCTTTAGTTCCTCTTCGCTTTCTGCCATTAGAGTGGTATCATCTACATATCTGAGGTTGTTGATATTTCTCCCAGCAATCTTGATTCCAGCTTGTGATTCCTTCAGCTGAGCAGTTTGCGTGATGTACTCTGCACAGAAGTTAAATAAGCAGGGTGACAATATACAGCGTTGACATATGTGTGCTCTGTGTGGAGCACCAGATAATGAAGTAGGTCAGTGTTTCTTTAACCACTGGCTTTCTCTTGACTTCAAAATAGGAGATTGTGTGGGACTTGAGGGGGTGGGGGGTGGGGGAATCTGTTAGTTTTCAGGTATTTAAGAGATTTAGCTATCATTCTTTTTTTTTTTTTAATCTCAGCTCTAAATTATAATTGTATATTTGGAAACCTCTTTTGGAGTTTATATCTTTGGAATTTAAAACATATATTTAAATGATATGACCAAGAGTATTTCTGTAATATAAGATGTAAAGACATTTCTACCCTCCTACTTTGCAAACGGTTTAGGTGCCCATCTTTAGCACTTAAGGTAATTCAAAGATGACCTTTCTGCTTTGTCTTTTTACCTCTCTCCTTCAAATTCCCTGATATACAGCGCTTGTCACTTAAAGGGCGCTCAGTGCTGCTACTGCTGCTAAGTCGCTTCAGTCGTGTCCGACTCTGTGGGACCCCATGGACTGCAGCCTACCAGGCTTCTCCATCCATAGGATTCTCCAGGTAAGAACACTGGAGTGGGTTGCCATTTCCTTCTCCAAAAGGGAGCTCAATAAATATGTGTTAAATAAATGAATCAACAAATGTAGGGTTTGAACATACCAAGCCATCTTTCAGCTTGAGGATGTAAGGAAGTCTTACGAAATCTATCTTACGATCACATCAGAAGAACTTTGCAGTTATGGCGCGTGCTAAGTCGCTTCAGGTGTGTCTGACTGTTTGCAACTCCATAGGCTGTAGCCTGCCCGGTGCTTCTGTCCATGGGATTTCCCAGGCAAGAATATTGGAGTGGATTGCCGTTCCCTCTTCCAGGGGGATATTCCCAACCCAGGGGTCGAACCTGAGTCTCTTATGTCTCCTGCACTGGCAGGTGGGTTCTGTGCCACTAGTTCCACCTGGGAAACCCTACTGCAGATATGGCAGTGTTGTCTATTCACCCAAGACAAATGAGATATGGAGAGCTTAAAATAAATTCCTGGTTGTATTTAATTGATTCTGTATGAATTAAATGAGGGAAGGATGATGGGGGATTAGTAAAGATTCTGAATGGTTATTTTTAGGAATTTATAATGAAGGATTATTTTCCTGACCTCAGAAGCATCATTACATCAATGTTGCTCTTGAGTTTCAGGATCATTCTGTCCCTGGTAAACCCACCAGGAGCAACTAGAAGAGAGAAATGGAGGAAGAAGCTGACACAGAAGAGGAGCTGGATGTTTGTATAACTGTCTCATCTTCTATGAAACGTACAGACATTTTTATCCCTCCTAGTTTGTGAGTAGTTCAGGCGCCCACCTTCAGCACTTACAGCAACACAAAGGTGGCCTGTCTGGTTTTTCATCACATTATGCTTTTCATTATTTTGTTCTCAGTTTTCATTTTTTATTGATTGTGTTGCCTTCCAATGTCGTGTCAAGAGTATTTGTATATATACATATATGACATGTGTGCTCAGTCTCCCCCTCATGTCTGACTCTGCAATGCCACAGACTATAGCTCACCAGACTCCTCTGTCCATGGAATTCTCTAGGCAAGAATACTGGAGTGGGCTGCCATTTCCTTCTCCAGTGGATCTTCCTGACTCAGGGATCCAACTCTCATCTTCTCGTCTCCTGAATTGGCAGGCAGATTTGATACTGCTAGCTCCACCTGGGAAACCCATATACATATATATATTCCTTTAGATTTAGAGACAGAGAGAAACAGAGAGATGGGAAGAGACAGAGACACAGGGAGACAGAAGTAGAGGAAGTTTTGGTCATAGAGGAAGCTGACTATCACCGACTTGACATTTCTCATGCCTGGGAGGAGGAGTTTGCCAAATATTCTGAGACGGAGTCACATTTAATAGTAATAATTTCCACCTGCTGTCATGTCATCTCAGAATCTGCATACAGGTGGTGGTTTTATTTTTTTCCATCCAAGAATCTTCAGGCACCCTCGAGACATTAATTAGGCTCTGGACGTCTTTGAAGTCGATCCTCTACCTATATACACATGATGAAATGCAGAAGGGGAGAGGTTAATTGAGTAAGACCAAGACCACACAGAAATTCCATGAAAGAGTCCGGAAGGGGACGACTTTCCAGTCTGGGACAAGATCAAGGAAACAGTGAGAGGAGATGCCTGTTGGCCGGTGCTTTAAATTCACCTGGAATTTCCACTCCCATTCATTGAAAAGTGAGCTCCCTTCTTCCCCTTTCCTTCCACAACCATCATAAAAGAAACCTAAAGAACTACAGACTAATTAGCTTCACTTTCAGGATGTGTTACCCCGTAGCCTACAGAGCTGAGATGTTCCCTGGAAAGGATTCTGATGGGTACACCTGACTTCCACTTTTCAGCTGGAGTCTGTGTTCCTGGTTAGAATTGCCGTTTCCCTCTCTCTTCCAGTCATCTTCCCACGATTAAATCCAAGAAGGAAAGTAGAAAGTTCACTAAAATTATTCAAGGCAATGGTTTCACCTTCCTCCCACTTAAATTGCATAGAGATTAGTCACTCAGAGAGGCTGAAAACAATAGGTGAAGAAAACAAGAAATGGAGGGTTTAGAAGTAAGAAACTTCAATGAACGCAAGGTAAAAAACTCAATAAAAACAGTATCTTTCATATTTTTGAATTTGTATTTGACTTTTCAGTAATGTCTCTTTTCTCCAAAATGTTCTGATAAGATCATTGAAGGAGGGACTTGCGAAGAAAATCTCTTTGCATCAGCCTGGGTACCCCACATAATTCCCTCTGCAAGGGGGAATTATGCAAAACTCTGCAAGGGAGTTTTCCTTTTTTTTTTTTTTTTGGACTCTTAACCAGAAGCTTTATAAGCAGGGCTCTTGAGATGCTTGTGACAAAACCTGAACCCTGATCTAAGAGAGGAGGACAGGATCACCTGCAATAGGTAGGAAACTCACATAAGTGCTTGTTGGAAGAGTTACTATCCAAAGCCACTGATTTGTGGCTGTGAAGGAAGTAGCCTGGTTTGGTATGTGCGGGAGCTCAGAGAAGCTCAGATATGTAGCACTGGGATGCTACTGGAGATCAAGCTTGGAGCCTGGTGGGCAGTTGGGGAGGGTGGGCGGTTAAAAGCAGGCTGTAGCAAATCATTTTGAGAGTGAGGAAAGGTTTATATGAATCCATAATGGGCAAGAAAAAAAGGAAGAAAGCAGACTAGACTGAAAACAAAGACAAGGAAAAATTAATTCTTTTCTAATGGAGCAGGAGAAAAATGTACCATGAACAGATGAAAAGCTTTCCTTCTTAAAGAAAAGCCCTCAGTGATCCGGGTACCAGGTTTCCTGGCGAGAGCACAACTCCAAGGCGTTGGAAGACTGATTTTGATGAGAGGAACCCAGCAAGACCCTACGAGAGGTCAGGCGGCGGGTTGGTGGATCACTTGGGGTCCTCTTGCCCCGTCTTTTCTCCCGGGAGTTGAAAGCAGCCTCCCAGGGTGGAGCAGCCTATCTCTGGTTCCGCAAGCCAGACCTTCTCTGCACATAAAGGAAGGCAAGGGCTCTGCCTGCAGCCACAGAGCCGCACAGCTGCTCTGGGGAGGGACACAATGCCATTTTGGCTGAGACTGGATGAAGTGGCTGCCAATTTCCTCTAAGTTTGCCCTCCCTTTCAAAATGCAGAATAACAGCACACAGGCAATCTCAGGTCCTTCTGGCCGTTTTCCCTTTCTGGAGTAATTAGTTGAAATGCACATTATGTTCTCGCCTGGGTCTGAGTTTCCATGGAGCTGCAGCTGGTTCCTATAAGCAGAACCTGCCGTGGGCTGCCTTCAAGGGCCCTGGTGGTTCCTTGTTCCCTGAAGGCAGTCCTGGGGAACTGGGGAAGGATGGAAACTGCTGTTTGTTTCCAGTTTGGGTCCTGCCAAGGGCTCGGACCTGGCTGACTCTCTCTGGGTGCTCTCAGTTCTCTCGGCTCTAAAATAAGACGGCTTTGGGCTCCTCAGTGTCTCTTCCTAGGCATGGCTGGGGGAGTGATGGCTGGAGGTGGCTAGGAAAGAGGGCAGGCAAATACGGGGAGTCTGGAGAGCCCCACAAAGAGCTTTTGGTTAACCTGATCCACATCAGTAGGCAGGGATGCTTTTGAAGCAGACAGAGAACATGGAGAAAGCAAAGTTAACTAGGTGGGAGGTGGGTAGAGGGGACCGGTGGGTCAGCACTGGAGACAGGTGGCTAACTGGGAAGGCCAGGCATGTGGTACTGGCGCTGGATTCTGGTTATGGGTCTGGTGACGGAAGGGAAGAAGTGGTTATCGGAGGTTGGTCCAGCCGACGGTGCAGACTGGTGTTCTCAAAGTGGGGTCCATCGGCCCTGCCCCAGACCTGCTGACGCAAGAACTCCAGTCAGGGCCCAGCCATCTGTTTAACAAGCCCTCCAGATGATTCCAGTGCAAGCTGAAGTTTGAGAACCACCATGTGTTGCCTTTGGGCAGACAGGTCATAAACACGGGTGTTGGGAGACCATGGGTTCTCCTCCAATTCTAAAGAAATAACTCAATAACATTAAATTTTATGTCACCGAACCTTCAAGAATCTTAGTCTCTTCTGTCTGAAGCGTGAGTGCATGCTCAATCTCTCAGTCCTGTCTGACTCTGTGACCCCACAGACTGTAAAGTCTGCCGGGCTCCTCTGTCCATAGGATTTCCCAGGCAAGAATACTGGAATGGATTGCCATGCCCTCTTCCAGGGGATCTTCCTGACCCAGGGATCAAACCCACACCTTCTGCATTGGCAGGTGTTCTTTACCGCTGATCCACCTGAGAAGCCCTCTGTAAAGTGCAGTATAGCAGTTATGAATTGTGTTTTGCTGTGTACAAAAGAAAACCCCAAATTAACACAGTGAGAAGCCCAAAAGGCATTGCTCCTTTGCACAAGAGTCTGAAGTTTAGGTCACCCAGGGTCCCCCAAGTCATCAGGGACACAGTCCCCTTCTTTCTGCCGTCCTCCTTGCTAGTGTACTAGCTTTCTGCTGCTGCTGCTGCTAAGTCACTTCAGTCGTGTCCAACTCTGTGCGACCCCATAGATGGCAAGCCATCAGGCTCCCCCGTCCCTGGGTTCTCCAGGCAAGAACACTGGAGTGGGTTGCCATTTCCTTCTCCAATGCATGAAAGTGAAAAGTGAAAGTGAAGTCGCTCAGTCGTGTCCGACTCTTCGCGACTCCATGGACTGCAGCCTACCAGGCTCCTCTGTCCATGGGATTTTCCAGGCGAGAGTACTGGAGTGAGTTGCCATTGCCTTCTCCAGCTGCTCTAACAGATGACCATAAACTCTGTAGCCAAATCAACACAAATGTCTTCATCTTACAGTTCTGGAGGTCAGGATTCTGAAGCGTGTCTCACTGGGCTCAGTGAAGCCGTTGGGAAAGCCGCATTCCTTGTAGAAGCTCTAAGGGAGAGTCTGTGTCCTCGCCTTTTGTAACTTCCTAGAGTCTGCCCACTTTCTTTGGATCAAGGCCCCTTCCTCTGTTCTCAGAGCCAGCGATGTCAAGCTGAGAACTTCTTACTTGGCCAGCTCTCTGGTTTTCTTCTGTCTCCCTTTCCCCCTTTTAACAACTCTAGCGATTATTTGGACCTGCTGAGGGATCCAGGATAATTTCCCTATTGTAAGGTCCACTGATGAGTAAAGTTCACTCCACCTGGAACTTTCCCTTTGACGTGTCATTTCCCTTTGACGTGTCATTCATTCCACGGATTTCGATGTGGGCATCTTTGGTGGGGGGCGGGGGGGGGGGGGGGCAGTATTCCACCTTGCACCCTCAAGGCCACCTCATGGGTCTTCATGCCTACTACAGTTTCTATTGTCATGTCAGGCAGCAGGAAAGAGGAAGTGGGGAAGGATGAAAAAACACACTTACCAGCCAAGCCAGTTCCCACACAAATCTCTGCCAACCTCTCCTTGGCCGGAACTTACTCATGTGGCCACATCTCCCTTGGAGGGAGATTGGAAAATGTGTTTTGTTTTTTTTTTCCTAGTGAGAAAGTGCTCGACTAGAATGAAGATTCTCTTTCTATGGACAAAGAAAGGATGGTTATTGGGTGGGCAACCAGCAGCTTCTGCCATCTACTGACATACGGAAAGGTCTTGGTTTTCTCCTAAGTTACTTCATCTAATGATTCTGAGACCCTCCAGAATGAAGGAATGATGGTATTAAGTTGAGAAATGAGATGCTAGAGCAGAAAGAAGAAGGGAGTTTTTTGTTTTGCGTTTCTTCCTTCTGGGCCAGTCTCCTTCATCTATACATGACTGAATGTCTTAAAGGAGCCAGACATAGTGTATGCATTTGTCTTTATCTGTGTGCCATGCAATAAAGGACTTTGGGTGGCTCATTTCTGTTAGCTCTATGGAAAATGTTTTTATTTTTGAACAAATAAATTGTCATGTCTAATTGCAGCTAAAGACGGGGACCAGAGAGCCTCACGGGGGCTGTGTTATCCCTGCCCTTCCATTTGTGACTGTGTCTAACTGTCTGGACCAGATCGAATGTAGGAACTCACAGGCTATCTTTCAATGACCATCTTCTCAAGGATGGGGACCTAGTTTTGCTCAACATTGTTAGGTATAGGCCTATGAATTTGGAGCTAAGCAGGTTTGCAAACTTTTATTTAAAAAAAAAAAAGAATTAATGAATGTTTTATAGCAATCCATTGATGTGTTATCTTTATGCAGCTTTGATAGAAAAACCTTGTTGTTGTTTAGTTGCTAATTCATTTCCGACTCTTTGTGACCTCATGTACTGCAGCACGCCAGGCTTCCCTGTCCTTCACTATCTCCCGGAGTTTGCTTAAACTCATGTCCATTGAGTCAGTGATGCCATCCAACCATCTCATCCTCTGTCTCCCTCTTCTCGTCCTGCCCTCAATCTTCCCCAGCATCAGGGTCTTTTCCAATGACTCGGCTTTTCAGATCAGGTGACCAAAGTATTAGAGCTTCAGCTTTAGCATCAGCCCTTCCAATAAATATTGAAGGTTGATTTTCTTTAGCATTGACTAGTTTCATCTCCCTGCAGTTCAAGGGACTTTCAAGAGTCTTCCCTAGCACCACAGTTCTTTGGCACTCAGCCGTCTTTATTCTGTGAGTCTTATTTAAACATTAGCTTAAAGTTTTCCTTATTTATTTTGCCACTATACCTATGGGTTTGTCTGCAGGATCTCCATTTTGGAACATATTGACAGTTGATGTATTTTCCATTTGGGGCAAGATATTACCTTTTTCTTGGGTCCTGATGGTTTAGCTAAGACTATGGGGCTGTCTATAGCAGGCATGCTGGCTTTGGCAGCGGCTGACACTGAGTCTGTCTGCACTTTCTTTCTGAAAGTGGGGGATTCCTGCCCAACGTGACAGCTGCTGGAGCTGGTGGGCTGCTCATTAGGAGGTAGTTGTACTTTATGATGGGAACGTGGTGGACCAGCAGAGAGGGAAGCCTTCCACAGGAATGGTCTATTATAAACAACAATAACCATAATCATAATCCGGGCTTTTATGGGAGCTTTCATCCAGGAACCAAAAACACATTACGAGCATTAACTCATTAATCTTCACAGCGCCCCTGTGAGGGAGAATTAAGTGTAAGTAATCATAATTATTACTGTCATTATCCTTCAAACAATTCCCAGATGCGCTGTGGCTAAACTGGCGTACTTTGGGGATTTTTTTTTTTTTTAATAGAGACCTTAGATTTTTGGCAGGAGTTCACATCTCTCTTTTCTTACTCCCTCTGACTTACCAAATAAATATGGAATTCCAAAATTCATGGGGTCCCTGGAAGAGAAGGGTGGGAAGTCATTTACAATCTCCTATGAAGCCCTTCATTTTGGCCTTGGCGCTGTTGGAAAAGTTAGAAGGCTGCATTGGGTCCCAACCTAGGTCCTGGGAGCAGATCACAGATTTCCTTTTTAAACTTTATGTGGTGTTTGTGATTTCAGCCTTATTTCTCTGGGTAAGAGCTTGAGGAGTTTTATTCTGCATGTAGCATCCTGTTTACCCTGATACCATTTAAGTTAGAACAGTGTCCTGAACAATGAGCAGAGAAGGCCTCGGTACAATTGGCAGCTGTGATCCTACCTGTGCTTCGTTCCCAGGGAAACAGCTCACCTCAGAGCTCCAGAACAATCACAAAGGACACAGGAATCTTCAGAGCAAGAGCACTGGCTTATCTCAGTAGTGAAAAAGAGCTAGATCAGCGGATGAACAGAGCCCCACACGGTCTTGTACCTTCTGTATGTTTTTTCAATTGTGCATTTGTTTTATTATTACCTAAATGGTGTGCGTGATAGAGAATTCAGAAAATGTTGGCAAATGAAAGAAAAAATTAAAATCACCTACGAGCTCAGTAGTGAGAATTCAGTGCTATAACCTCTGGTGTACTTTTAAAAAATCCTTTTGGTACCCATATTAGGGCAAGTGATGGCAGGAAGACACAGATGTTTTGTTGCAGGGGTTGGTTGGTGGCATGCTTGGTTCTTTGGTTTCTGGAATTGGATATAACATGGAAAGTATTCATGAAACTTGGGATACTCAGCTTTGAACTGTGAAATATACCAGGTTTAGAATGGGGAGGGCTGACCTCAGTAAACATGTGGCCATGGAGCTGAAATCCCGTCCAAGCCCACATGTGGTCTGCAGTCTGTCGTCACCTACCTCCTGGCTGTCATCTCCTACTCTCCCCAGGGGCTACTATGCTCTGGTGATTCTGGTCATCCTTTTGTCCTTTGGATAAACTAAGCCTGTTCCTTCCATAGGGACTTGGCATTTGCCATTCCTATTTTCTGGAATGTTCTTCCTCCAAGTCCTGCCCTGGCTTTCTGTCCTCATGGCTGGCTCTGTTCTCAGCTGACCTATTCATGTCTAGACTTTATGCCACTCTTTCAGACACATCACCCCTGCGCACATTGTCACACTATCTGAAGTGGTTGTCCTCTTCTCTGATCACCTTCTGTGACATTGGCCAGTTTGAGTTCCTTCTTGGAATGTGTAACTTTCTTCAGTTATTATTAATTGGATTTTACTGGCATATTTTTTCTTTAATTGGAATATAGCTGATTTACAATGTTGTGTTAGTTACAGATGTACAGTAAAGTGAATCAGTTGTACATACACATATCTATTTTTTAGATTCCTTTCCCACATAAGTCATTACAGAGCACTGAGTAGAGTTTCCTGTGTTGATTTACTTGTATACTTTTTATTGTCTGTCTCTTCCCACTTGCAGACTCCATGAGTATGGGGATCTTAACTGTACTCCTCTTTTCTCTAGCCTCTGAGTCTAGAAGAGTATCTGACACATAACCTGTGCTCAATAAAAACTTGTATTTGAAGTAAGAGAAGACACACGAAGATGAAGAACTAGGAGAGAGCTTGAAAGAGATCGCCCAAAGGTATCTGTGAACACTTGCAGTTAGGAGGTGAAAACTGCATGGCAGGGAAACAAGAACACGTGTAAATCAGGGACCTAATTATGAAATCTTAATATAGGTCTCTGGTTGGATGGCACCACCGACTCAATGGACATGAATTCGAGCTAACTCCAGGAGATAGTGAAGGACAGGGAAGCCTAGCATGCTACAGTCCATGAGATTGCAAAAAATCAGACATGACTTAGCCACTGAACAACAACAATATCAGCTTCAGAGGGTGGACACTTGATTCCATTTGAAGGGAAATGAAAGTAAAGAGGGCACAATATATTTGTAGGAGCTTGTCTGGGAGGCTAAAAGGAAGAACTAAAATGTTGAAAACACAAATTGGAGGAAGAAGAGTTTCATTTGGGATTGGATAAAAAAACACTTCTAAAAGCTGGGTAAGGATGTGTAATGACAGCAGCAAATACAGATGAGCAAAGGGAAAATAGCAGAGGTCATTACTGAGCCACCTTGATGGGAACAAAATGGTACAGTTAGTGCTTTACATGCTTAGTGCTCTGAGGGAGATACGGGGCGAGGAAGAGAAGGATATTGGTTAGGAGAAAAGCAAGGGAAGGTAGGAACTCTTGCCATGAAGCAACCATAATCCCTTTGAAGATATTGACAAGATCTTGGGTAAAGATGGAGAAGAACAGAAGCAGATAAGAGATACAAGAAAGATCCCAGGCAGAGAGTCATCTTGGGTTGTAGGCGTAGGGTTCCATCACAGGGGCTATTTAGCAAGGAGAATGGCAGAATTAAAGAGAGAAGTTCATTGAGGTTTAGTAATTATAGTACAAACAGGAGAAGATAAATATCTTCTCCATGTATTACATCATTGTTAAACCTCAATAATTTAAAATATAATTAACCTTTAATAATGCCTTAGATTTAATAATATAGCTATTGCATGGGAATTGTCTGCAAACCATTATAAATCCATTTGTTTGGGTTTACCATCCTGCTAATAAAACGGGTGCAAGGAGCTCATGTGTTGTGGTGCACGGTCCGGGGCGTGCTGGTTGAGCATCTCTCTCAATGCAATTAATTGTAAAATCCATGTCAAATCACAGCAAATAAATAATTTACAATTACTTAAAATTAAGATTTCTCTTTCAGTTATTATTCCCCAGTTTTTCTCCTTCTACTCTCCAAATGTCTACCCTAGGGGACTTTCCCCCTCTAACTATGTCTACTTTAGGAATTATAAAATGTGATTCATCTTAGTAAACCAGTTTTGTTTCTAGAATCCTAAATACTGGGTCACTGTTTATTAAAGAGACAAAAAAGTGTTCACCTTAAAGGTAAAAGAGAAACTTCCCTGGGGATCTAGTGGTTAAAACTCCATGCTTTGAATGCAGGGGGAGCAGGTTCAATCCCTGGTTTGGGATCCCACACACCATGTGGTGTGGCAAAAAAAAAATTTTTTTTAAGGAAAAAGAGATCATTTTCTTGGTTCCTAACTTTTTTTAGGGACTTAAAGTGGGTTCCTCAAATATCAAAATGGTTTTCTTTCCTAAATGTTTTTGACCCAGACACCTGCAAACTCAAAACTGTATTGAGGTGTCAATACATTTAGGTCTAAATGCCTATTTTCTATTGCCAGTTATGGTATCTAAAAAAAAAAAAAACCAAAACCCATGTCTTTCCTCTTTATAATGGGTCAAGATGTTTTTAAATTTACTGCACAAACAAAATGCCCAGAGAGATCTTTAAAGATTGAAAAAGGATGAAAAGTGCATTGAAATACACCTTTAAATAATTTTATAAATTTAATTAAAAAATTTAAACTAATTTCTCTTCAGAAGGCTTTGATATATTATTACAAGCATTAAACTTAAAGACTGAACCATAGAATCTTATTATCCAGGACTTAGATGAAATGGCCTTCTCTCTGGTGGCTAGGGCAACGTGTATTTGTGTATTCTTGGGTTTTAAAAATTCCCCAGTTAATAATCTCTAATACAGTAATGTTAATAAATGTTGATAAATGTAGCATATAATCCAAGGTACATTAGGGTCTTTAACACATTTAAGAATGTAAAGGGATGGTGAGACCAGAGGGTTTGAACACTGCTGCCATGGATGAATGACTTTTGCTTTTGTCCAGCCAGAGTCCCTCGTGGGCCCCCTTTTTTGGCTCCATCATTCTGCAGAAGCTGCTTTTGTCACGATGACTCATGACCTCCATCCCTGCCCCACACCTGGACCACACTCCTTGGCTTTCCTCCTGCTGCTCTGCTCACTCCTTCCCACTCTCCTTGGATGGTTTCCCCTCTTCATCCTGAAATTATATCTTTGGTGTTAAAAGGGATGTTTCCTTAGTTCCCTTTTCTTCTCTGTCAATACTACCTTCATATGAATCTCATGCAGTCATGGTTTTAAATGTACATATGCTGATGACTCCCATACTGACATTACTCACACAGACCTCGCTTATGAACTTCAGACTCAGAGGTCAACTGCCAATCTGACTTCTTCCCTTGAATGTGCATCGAGAGACAAACATACACCACATCCTGAACTAACGATTTCCCCAAATACCACCAGAATGGAATCAGGCCTGAACTAGGAATTTGCACATCTTGCTTCATAATATTCCAATGCTTGTTTTTTTCGCTGTCTTCAAACTATTTTCAGGATACTGCATTTCATCTAAAAAAGCTAAATTCACAGAAACCGAGTAGCATGGTGGTTGCCAGGGCCTCGGGCACAGGGAAAAGGGGGAGATGTTTGTCAAAGAGTAAAAATTCTAGTTCTAAGATATATAGGTCCTGGGACCTAAAGTATAGCGTGGTGACTGTAGTTAAAAATATTGTAGTGCATTACATACATGAAAGTTGTTAAGAGAGTAGATCTTAAATGTACCGAACACAAAAATGGTAATTAATTGAAGTGACAGAGGTATTAATTAACTCTATTGTGTTCATCATTTCACAGCACATACATGCATCAAATCATCACATTGTATACCCAATACTCATACAATATATATGCCAATTATATCCATTAAAGCTGGAAAAAGCGAGAAGAATGCATTTGCAAAAATATGAGAACCTGTGTTTTGATTTTTAATGCTTGGGAGAAGTGATCAGCCTTTAAGAAATAGCTTTAACATTGTTTTTAAAGGAGCCAGACAGTTTGAAAATAGAAAATGCCCCCTTTTACCAAAAAAAAAGAAAACTTCTGATGTAGATTTGCCAAATATTGTCCACACTTAAAGGTTAGTATAATAGTGTTATTTGGTATATTTTACTAATTTGGTACAACATTTATGCTGTGTGTGTGTATCATGTTTTGTCCAAAAATGATTTTAGGCACCACACTCCTGCGGAATCTTTACTTTTAGGGCACTTGGATACATAGTATGTTCCATGAGTGAGACTAGTGAGTTTGTATAGTCATTTTTAAAAAGATGTAGACAATTTTAAAAATCTTTATTGAATTTGTTACAATATTGCTTCTGTTTTATGTTTCGGATTTTTGGCCACAAGGCACGTGGAATCTTAGCTCCCCGACCAGGGATCCAGCTTACACGCCCTGTGTTGGAAGGTGAAGTCCTAACCGTTGGACTGCCAGGGAAGTCTGTATAGTAATCCTTATCGTGGCTTAAGATACCATGAGTCAGCTTCACTCTGCTTCTTTATTGACACTTATTCCTGGGATGGAGGCTGCAGATTTGGAAGCTTCTATATCGCTAATTTTGTCTGTCCACCAGGCAGGCTATTTCCCTGTTGAATTTCCCAAGATAATTTTATGCCAGGAAACCACTGACTTCCTTATTTATGGAGGCAGGTCCTTTGGACCCATTTCAAATGTGTGAAAAGTTTATTGACTATTACTCAACATTACCTACCAGTTTCTACTCGCTGGTGAGACTATCCAAATCAAATTATATTTTGAACCAAGTATGAATAGAAACTAATAACTAGAAAAATGGTCATGATAGGTATTCATTATCTTTTTGTTGAGTGGCTTTCAAAAGAAAAATATTTATTGCTATATTTGTTCAGTCACTAATTCACGTCCGATTCATTGTGACCCCATGAACTGTAGTACACCAGGCTTCCCAGGCTTTCCTGTCCTTCACTGTCTCACTTTAAGAGTTTGCTCAAATTCATGTCCATTGAGTCAGTGATGCTACCTAACCATCTCATCCTCTGCTACCCCTTTCTCCTTTTGCCTTCGATCTTTTCCAACCTCAGGGTCTTTTCCAATGAATCAGATCTTCCCATCAGGTGGCCAAAGTATTGGAGCTTCAGCTTTAGCACCAGTCTTTCCAATAAATATCCAGGACTGATTTCCTTTAGGATTGACTGGTTTGATCTCCTTGAAGTCCAAGAGACCTTCAAGAGTCTTCTCCAGCACCACAATTAGGAAGTATCAATTCTTAAACCCTCAGGCTTCTTTATGGTCCAACTCTCAAATCCATACATGACTACCAGAAATACCATAGCTTTGACTACACAAAAAATATTTATTACCTTTAAATCAAGTCGAACCTTGAGAAAACCATATAGCTGCTTATATCGTTTATGATCTAACCCCCTCCAGGCCACAGGGCTCAACTAATTGTGGTAATGTGGTCAATTTGGGGTTGTTCTCTTCAAAGATTTGCCATATGAAAGTCTATTTTAAAAGCCTGGTTGATGTTATCACCTATTTACCACCATCTCTATTCTTCCCCCTGCATGGAACCTCCCATGCCAGCAGGAACTGTAAAAGGAAAGTATTTGAAATCAAAAGAAGTCATCGCTATTTTGGTCCCTAGGGAAGAAAGCGCAAAGAAACATAAGTAGCAATTTTTGTATTAGTGTGAAAAACTGAAGTAAACCACACAGTTCGGTGGAAATCCCCGTGGGTTTAGGATCAGGTACCCTCTTTCAAAATAGCCATGAGATGTTGGGCCAAGCACCTTCCTCATCGGTCCCTGAGGGTTCGACAGTCAATTGCTTTATTCCTCTGCATTTGCAGGATTTTTTGGGTGCCTGCTTCGCAGGTGTCTCCTTTCTCTGTGTGAATGGTCCTCACTCAGCGCCTCTGGCTGGCCAGTTTGGGAGGGTGGTCCAAGGGTTGTTTGTGAGGTCCAACAGCCTCGCTCTGTGCTTTCTGCTGACTCTTCCCATTCTGCCTTCTTACTTCGTTTTTGTTCCTGGAAGGAACAGGGAGTTTGACATTTGTCCTGGGCCATGTCCCAGCTTCCTTAATCTGTTCTTTTCCTCATTCAGAGATAAGGGTGAGCTGACTCTGTGTGAATCAGTTCTGCCCCTGGGGCTGGTTTTCTTCTTTAGTTTGAGAAGTGGAATCAAAATTGGATGTCAAATGGCAACAAGTTCAACCACTCATCTTATACCTGAGTCACTTCTGTCATATCTCTGTCTCTAAAAGTTTGATTATCTTGTTGTCAGCTCAGAACACCCCTCTTGCTTTCACCGACTGACTCACTCCTTCTCACTGCCCTGCATCTCTGGGATTCAGCTCCAGCACCACCTCCCCCAGAAAGTCCTCCATCATTTCCCACCCCTACCCCCACCCTTCAACTTCAAGCTGGGAGTGGGAACCTCCTTTGTGTTCCCCCAATGCCCGGTCTAGGGCCCTGTGATCTCAACTTACTGCACAGAATTCTTGACTTCTTCCTTTATGCTCATGTGTATCACTTCATCTTATTCCCAGCGCTTGGCGAAGTACTGAGCACTTAATTTATCTTTGTCAAGTAATTAATACTTAATTGAATTCAGTATTGGTGAGAATCCCTCTAGCGACCTGAGCTCTCTTCTCAAAGATGCTCTTCCTCTCTTCCTCATAAAGAAAACCGTTCTTTATGCTGAGCTGAAATCTCTCCTCCACCTGGGGCCCCACAAGACAAATAAAATTTCATCTGCACATGACGTTTGGAAAGACATTTTAAGACACTGTCAGAGCTCCCTGGAGTCAAGCCAAACATCCGCATTTCCTTTTAAACATACTTTGCCTGAGTTTAAATCCTCTTTACCTTTTAGTAACTTAAAGTGTGCTAGTCTATGACCCCAGAACAAATTTTAAGATGGGGTGGACGGGCATTTGCTGTATTTTTGGGGTGGGAGTGAATGACTTTGGTTCTATTCATTCATCAGCCTTCTAGAATGCTCATTTAAAGGTGAAGATTAAATGAAATAATGGCATGTGCACTGAGTACGTGGTCCATGAATGTTCATCATAATTGGACCAGATTCCAAGAGAGTCAAGGGCAGACATCGTTCAAGTTGGTGAGGACTTGTAGGGACTTCTCAGGGGCGGTCTCTCCAGCTTTTGGAACAATGGAGCTTCTGATTGACCCAAGGTAATTAGAGATACTCTGCTGGAGGTAGTCAGTTCTCTGAAAAAATTTCAGTGTGAACTTTCATCTATGAAAGATACAGATTCAGAAGACCACATGTCCTGAAATGGCCTTTCCTTCATGGTGGCAATGGGCATAGACCTTTAATGATCTTATCATTCATCCTCCATCAGTAACCAAAGGATTCACAGCCCTGCGTGTTTGCTGGAATTATCGATTCAGTTTGTTGGTGCAGAGCAGGAAAACCATGTCTCTGTAAAAAAGGTAACGTAACCACTCTGGTTTTGGTCTTCTTAACTCTGTGCTGTCCCCAGTGGAGACAACTGCCTCAGTCAGAAACTTTTGGACACAAATGATCTTTTGCTCCATGGGAATTTAATTCTGATTCAACTTAAAAATATTCTAAGGGGTTCTTATCTCCCAAATTCTATAAGAAGACCCTAAGATGGGGATTGACTTGGAAAAGGAGCCTCAGATAGCAGTTGATGCATTGGAGGAGAAAACCATGTGAGCCTGTTACAATGGGATGAAAGGGAATCACAAGAGAGCATCTGTACAAGGAAGCCTGCAGGAAAGGGGAACTGTCTCTCCTGAAAGAGAAATGGGAAGGCCTGGGCTGAAGTTGAAGGAGAGGCCAAAGCATGGTGGTCAAGAAAAGATCCATGTGAACAACTTACGGGGAACTGGAGAGAAAACCAAATGGGCAGCAGGCTGATATATTTCACAGCAGGAGACAAGAAGACAGAGTTAATCTTTTTAAAAAATGATTTTTAAAAAAAAGTTGGTATGTTGTATTTTCATTTTTATTCAGTTCAATAAATTTTATTTCTTCTTTTTTATTTTTGGCTGTGGCATGTGGGATCTTAGTTCCCCATCCAGGGGTCAAATCCATGCTCCTTGCAGTGAAAGCATGGAGTCTCGGTCAGTGGACATCCAGGGAAGTTCCCAGAGCTAATCTTGATGCTTGTCTTTTTAAAAGAAGAGACCCACACCAAGGTCAGGGTCATGTAGCCCTGTGTGGTCTAACAGCACAAAGGAAGGGCTGCTGCTGCTGCTGCTAAGTCGCTTCAGTCGTGTCCGACTCTGTGCAACCCCAGAGACAGCAGCCCACCAGGCTCCCCCGTCCCTGGGATTCTCCAGGCAAGAACACTGGAGTGGGTTGCCATTTCCTCCTCCAATGCATGAAAGTGAAAAGTGAAAGTGAAATCACTCAGTTGTGTCCGACTCTTTGCGACCCCATGGACTGCAGCCACCAGGCTCCTCTGTCCCTGGGATTTTCCAGGCAAGAGTACTGGAGTGGGGTGCCATTGCCTTCTCTGAAGGAAAGCATAGAGGGACAGAAAATTGTTTAGGAAGCTAACATGGATGAGTCAAAATAGGAAAAATACTGAACTTTGTCTGATTAGCTTGTGGGGAAAATTCATCTGGAAGCTAAAAAGAAATTCTACCTTAAAAACTGTCAGCACTGCCCTCAATTTGCTGCAAGGATTTGTGGCATTGCTGTAGGTAAGCGTGTAGCATGTTTATGGAAATGTTCAAAGCCGAAGAAGTTTGAATCTTGCATAATTCAATTAAAATGTGTATTTCAGTGATAATTGAACCAGAAAAAAAAAAAAAAAACAACAAAGGAAATAGGAGAAAGGGTGTGGAGAAATTATGGTGACGAGCCCACTCTGGATGGATTTGTTAGGAAACAAGTGGGGTGTGGATGTTGATCCTGTTTCTGATGGGTCTTTTCTGAGTGGCCATCTGTCATTAACCCCATATGTTCAGAAGAGCTAATAACTGATGGAAGGACAAGTATGGTGTCATCTCATCAAACTTTCCAAAGGAATAGTTATGTCAGGAGACGCTTTGGTGTTAACAGTGACCGGTGAAGAGTGAGTCTTGATTGCTGACACCAGGCAGCACAATTTTGTGCTTTCTGGGGATTATCAACTCATCTTTCTAGTTTTGTAGCTGTCTTGATCTTTCCAGTTTTCCCAGGGTTGGGCTCCTTCAACACAGTGTTACCTCTTGTTGTTTAGTTGCTTAGTCATATCCAACTCTTTGTGACCTCACGGACTGTAGCCTGCAAGTCTCCCTTGTCCGAGGGATTTCCCAGGCAAGAATACTGGAGTGGGTTGCCACTTCCTTCTCCAGGGGATCTTCCCAGACCAGGGATTGAATTTGTGTCTCCTGCCTTGCAGGTAGATTCTTTATCACTGAGCCACCAGGGAAGCACCATCACAGTTTTACCTTGAAACTCACATCTTCTTTAATTTTTTTTTTTTTTTTTGACTTGTTTCTAGTAGCAAAGCTGTCACTCCTATAGGGGAAACACTGAGACCCTGGGCTCTGAAGAATCAGATTTTAAAGACTGGGTTTCCTGCTCTGTAGACTGTTTTCCTTTAAAAGTAATCGATTACATGGTAAAGCCATGTGGAAAGAGCTCTTGGGTTTTGTTTGGCAACTAAAATCTTAGAACATGAACATGGTAAACAGTATGGGGTCCAGAGGTTTCCCACGATGGGCAGCTTTCATTGTGAAGTCCAATCACACCCATCTCCTCTCCTCTTCTTATCCAACTTTAAATTGAATTTATAATGGCATGGGTCTTATGAAGTGCTGGGAATATTCGAAAGCTCTTTGAAGATAAGCAAATTTCCTTAATTAATATGAAGATATCATCATCTCCAAATGTGTCTCTTTGATCTCCGGGGACCATTGCATCCTGGGGCTTGTAGTTTATGGTAGTTACTTCTCTCGCGTTCCTAAGCCAATAGGAATCCTCTAGCTTCTGGGACATACTGAGATCAATGACAGTGGGCTCCAGTATGTCATGGTCAGCCAGCAAACCATTCGACAGGTTTCTGAAAAGTTTCTTTTCGTCATTACTTATCTTGTTTTCATACCACATTGAGTGAGTGGATGGTAAAGGAACCTGAAAATTAAAGGAACCTGAAAATTTCCCCTGTCATCAAATAAAATATTTACACCGCCAAAGGTGACGATTAGTGCAGGAACCTCGTCCATCCTACCCCTCTGCCAACGTGTGGCTTCTCAGAAGCAGTGATCCCCTAGAGCCTCCACGGACCAGAATGAAAGAAGAAGCTGTCTCTTAAAGGGTAGCACAATGAAAATAATATTTTAATGAAAAAGTGAAATAAGTGAAATAAGTGAAAACAAATTAATGATTTCGTCTGTGATTTACCTATGAAGGGTACAGTAAAGGGACAGCCAGAATGGGTAGAGTAGAATTTCTATTTACTAGATAAGATTTTATGGGAAAAGGTACTTAACTACTTGAATCCTTTTCTAATTTCTTAGGATGATATTTACAATTCTTTTGGCTTAAGAATTTGACTTGGTTCTGAAGTAGATGGCTGGTGAGTGCCTCCTGTATAGTAAAGGGGGAAAAAAGAAGCTACGATCTGTATGACGTATATTGTTAACCTTAAAAATGCATTCCAACACTTTGCAGACAAATATTGTTTGATTCCACTTATACGAGGTACCTAGAATAGCCAAATTAAATCCATAGAGTCAGAAAGTACATTGGCAGGGCCCTGGGGTGAAAGGATGTGGAATTAGTGTTTAATGGGGACAAAGTTTCCGTTTAGGAAGGTGAAAGCTTCAGCAGATGGATAATGGCGGCAGCTGTGGAACAATGTGAATATACTTAGTGCCTCTGAACTGTACAGTGAAATACGGTTAAAACAGTATGTTCTATATTCTGTGATTTTTATCATAATAAAAAAATTAGAAAAAAGAAAAAACAAAGAGAGTAAAGCAAAAGACTTTCATTTGGTTCTTTTTTTAGATGTTAAAAAAAAAAAAATCCCTGTATTTCTTGATCTTTTACCACATCATGCACAATAAAGGGTCTATTTGAGAATTCTGAGATGGTTCTGTGGGGGCCACTGCCCATCAGGGGAAGGGAGGCGTCGTTCCGGTGATGGAGGGTGAGAGGGTGTGGACCACACGGCAGAGAACGGGAGCATTCTTCCCAGCGAACACGCCAATGCTGTTCACTGCTGGCAGGCTGCGCTTCATTTGATTTGCCTCTCTGTTCACCAAAACTTTTCCCCAAATTAAAGGTACCTGTGTGAAGTCCTGTTTGACCTGAGTCTTGTCATGGAAACAATAGATTCTCTAAGCGACCTGAGAAGGCATCTAGCTTAACTCTTTCACTTTAGTGAAGTGAAGTTGCTCAGTCGTGTCCGACTCTTTGCGACCCATGGACTCTAGCCCACCAAGCTCCTCCCTCCATGGGATTCTCCAGGCAAGAATACTGGAATGGGTTGCCATTTCCTACAGGGATGCAAACAATGTGCTCAAAATCAAAATGTTTGTGGCTAAAGCTCAATTAGCAGTGCAGGAATTCTGCCCTTTAGACTGATGAAGAACTAAAGAGCCTCTTGATGAACGTGAAAGAGGAAAGTGAAAAAGCTGGCTTAAAACTCAACATTAAAAAAACTAAGATCATGGCATCTGGTCCCATCACTTCATGGCAAATAGATGGGGAAACAGTGGAAACAGTGGCAGACTTTATTTTTCTGGGCTCCAAAATCACTGCAGATGGTGACTGCAGCCATGAAATTAAAAGACACTTGCTCCTTGGAAGAAAATTTATAACCACCCTAGACAGCATATTAAAAAGCAGAGATATTACTTTGCCAACAAAGGTCTGTCTAGTCAAGGCTATGGTTTTTCCAGTAGTCATGTATGGATGAGAGAGTTGGACTCTACAGAAAGCTGAGCACTGAAGAATTGATGCTTTTGAACTGTGGTGTTGGAGAAGAGTCTTGAGAGTCCCTTGGACTGCAAGGAGATACAACTAGTCCATCCTAAAGGAAATCAGTCATGAATGTTCATTGGAAGGACTGATGTTAAAGCTGAAACTCCAATAATTTGGCCACCTGATGCAAAGAGCTGACTCATTTGAAAAGACCCTGGTACTGGGAAAGATTGAAGGTGGGAGGAGAAGGGGATGACAGAGAATAAAATAGTTGGATGGTATCACCGACTCAATGGACATGAGTTTGAGCAAGCTCTGGGAGTTGGTGATGGACAGGGAGGCCTGGCGTGCTGCAGTCCATGGGGTCGCAAAGAGTCAGACACGACTGGGCGACTGAACTGAACTGAACTGAGACTGCCTTCTGCCTGCATTTGCAGTCCACCTGGGTGGCTATGGGCTTTCCCGACGCTTCTGTGAGTGATTTAAGGTGCAGGCTCTTCCAGAAAACAAGGGGATCTGGGAGCAGGGCTCCTGCTTGGTAGAGATGAGTAGCAAGAAAAGGCACACCTCGCTTGCCGGGTGGCCCAGTAGTTTTTCGATCCCTGGTCAGAGAGCTAAGATCCCACATGACTAAGCTGAAAAATCGAAACATAAAATAGAAGCAATATTGTAACAAATTCAGTAAAGGCTTTAAACATGGTCCACATAAAATCTTAAAAACTGTCTGGAAATATTCACCATCAGTTTAAATTTATTCCAGTTGAGGGGATATTTCTGAAAAAAAAAATTCTGAAAATGGATTGTCCCTCAATTAACAAATTGATATCTGTTGTTACTGTTGAGTCACTAAGTCATGTCCAACTCTTTCAGACCCACCAGGCTTCCCTGTCCTGCATTATCTCCCAGAATTTGCTCAGATTCATGTCTGTTAAGTTGGTGATGCTAGCTAACCACCTCATCCTCTGTTGTCCCCTTCTCCTCCTGCCCTCAATCTTTCCCAGCATCAGGGTCTTTTCCAATGAGTCAGCTCTTTGCATCAGGTGGCCAAAGTGTTGGAGCTTAAGCTTCAGCATCATTCCTTCCAATGAATATTCAGGGTTGATTTCCTTTAGGATTGATATGTATAATATATAATACTTTTCCAGCAAGCTCTGCAATTTGCCTGAGTGAAAAGCTAGCCATATACTTTCAGTCCACAGGTATGATTAAGACATGATTGGGGTGGACTTTCTGCCCTCGGTCCTATTTCTTCACATTAAAAATTATTATTATTTTAAAATAATTGTATTTATTTACTTATTGTTTATTTTTGGCCGTGCTGGGTCTTCACTGTTGCGTGGGCTTTCCTCTAGTTGCAGTGAGTTGGGGTACTCCCTAGTTGTGGTGTGTGGGTTTCTCATTGTGGTGGCTTCTCTTGTCGTGGAGCGTGGACTCCAGGGTACAGTCTCAATAGTTGTGGCTTAGTCGCTCTGCAGCATATGGAACCCAGATCAGGGACTGAACCCATGTCTCTTGCGTTGGCAGGCAGATTCTTTAACACTGGGCACCAGGGAAGCTCCTACATTAAAAATTATTATAGAACAATTGCCATGAATGTTAAGAATCTTGCATACAGAGTCAAATTGTGAGTGGGAGGGTTTGGTGCAGGAGGAGGAATAAGGTACAATTTTCTTTACGGGAAAAATATTTTCAGATAGTCTCTGTTTGAAAACAGAGCATTTTGTCAGAGAGCAGGCCTTTGCATTACTACCGAAAGAAACAAGAACCATTTATGTTCACTCTCAATTTTTCCTCTTACGGATCAATATCAGAAGGAATATTTACCTGCTATTTACTGGGCACTGGATCCTAAGCATTGAGTCTTACATGTAGTATGATCTCATTTAATCCCCTGGGACAGTATAACCTACATATAATTTTTTTAATTGAAGTATAGTTGATGCATACCATAAAAGCTACAGCTGTATAACTTAGTGATTCACAATTTTTAAAGGTTGTACTTCATTTATAGTTATTATAAAACACTGGGATATTCCCTGTGTTGTACAATCTATCCTTATAGCTTATTTTGTATCTAATAGTTTTTACCTCTTACTCTCCTACCTCTAAACTGCCCATCCCTCCTTCTCTTCCCCACTGGCACCGCTAGTCTGTTCTCTATATTTGTGAGTGCATTTCTTTATTGTTATGTTCGCTAGTTTTATTTTTTAGATTCCATATATAGCTGATATCATGTAGTATTTGTCTTTCTCTGTCTGACTTATTTCACTGAGCAGAATACCCTCCAAGGCCATCCATGTTGCTGCAAATGGCAAAATGTCATTCTTTTTTATGCCTGAGTAGTATTCCATTTAGTAGATGTACCACATCTTCCTAACTCATTGATCTGTTGAGGGACACTTGGAGTGCTTCCATAAGTTGGCTATTGTAAACAATGCTACTGTGAACTTTGGGGTGCAGGTATCTTTTTGAATTAGTGTTTTCTGGGGTATATATCTGGGAGTGGAATTGCTGGTTTGTGTGATATAAGGCAAACAAGGAAGGAAGAGAGGGAGGGAGACAGGGAGGAAGCTGGGAAGGTGACTTACTTTGAGCATCAGAGCTTTGGTTAGTTGAGGTTGCTGATCTGAAGGCCCGATTGAATTCTATGTATGGAGCTCTTCAAATTTTCACTCCAAGGTTGCATTTTATTAACATTATATTAGAAATATTATGGTCCACATAGACCTCACCAAACCCAACTCCTCAGCTACTCTGAATTTTATTAAAAAGAACCTTGTCCTAGAGGATGAACTGGCGATTCGGACTTGAAAATTTCCTTTCAAAATATCTGATATTATAGCTCAAACTTTAAAACATTGCCTAGAAGGAACTCAAATCTCTCCCAAATTAATGACTCATGTCCCATTTATGATTTTCTTGTTCTATACAAGCTTTATTCACCTGTCACTTTTAATTTTTATTTTTGCCATGCTGTGCAGCTTCCTGGGACTGGACCAGGGATTGAACCCAGGTCCACAGCAGTGAGTGCCGAGTCCTAACCATGGACCACCAGGGAATTCCCAGTGTGCGTTACAAAAAAAGAGAAAAATTTGGCGATGCTTCGTGGCATGTGAAATCTTAGTTCCCTGACTAACACTGGTAGCATGGAATCCTAACCATGACCACAGGGAATTCCCTCAGTTATTTCTTTTGAAGCCAGAAAAGACCTCACAGGTCATCTACTTTAACACTCATGTTATCAATAAGAAAAGAAATGCTCAGAGAAATGGAGAAAATCACCCACTGTTGCTCAGCATTTGGTGGTGGAGCCAAAGCAGCTGCCAACCCCTCGTCCAGCCTTTGGGGGGCTTCTTAGAACAATCTTGGAGTTGACCGGCCCACCCTCGGGGTTTCCTAATATCTGCTCTGTGAGTCTCAGGGGGAGCTTCCCTGGAAATCTTCTGGTCGGTGAACTTGCCAAGTAGTTGACATTCTTCCCCTTCATCTCTGTGCTCCTTCACTCATCTGAGCTGTGACAAGCCACCGATTAAGAAAAAAAAGAGGACCAGCAGCTTCTCGATATAATCTCCAGGGTGAAATAACTTTTTCTACAATCTGTACACAGAGATTTGCCGATAGCTCTCTGCAGTCTTCTGTTTACTACTGGAACACAATACAAACACACTTTTGGGAGAGATGCGACTGTTCGTGGCTAACATTGGATATCACTGAGATCCCATGAGGGGAGGAAGGAACATTTTCTGGGAACTTGTTTTTAGGAAGGAAAAAAAAAATTCCCCTGACACTCACTTTAAATGAGAAGCCACTGTGAGTTTTAAATGGAAAACTCCATCGCTGCTGAGTTAACTTAGGACACTAAACCATTGTAAGTTCTGGGTAATTTAATGCACTAAGAGGAAACATAAATTAGAGTAGCTTAAGGAGATTAAAAATAATAACCAGAGATTATACATTTGAAGGACTTTGTATTGTTTTAAAAACATTACCTAATTAGTCAGCAGATTTCTCTGTGAGGCAGAAGGTTTTCAGGTTGGATGCGTACCGAAAGGAGGATTACGTGAGATTTCGGATATGTCAGGGCAGAAAGAAAGGATCAGAGAGAATCAGGCAGAATCTTGATGATGGATGGGACAAAAGTGGGTAGGACCGGAGTCTGCTCTTAGGGTAAATGGGGGATGTGAGAATATTCCTTGAGTGTTTAATGTTATGTATGTTTCATAGGGTTAAATTGGAAGGAATATGTAGCAGCAGTTAGAAAAAGAATGTGGCCGTTGAGGACCCAGGAAGCTCACAGGTATTTTTTTCTCCTAAAATTCCAGAATTACTTTTTGTTTTTTATCTCCACCAAAATTCTCCCAGGGCACCTGCCTCGCCTTATACCTCTTACCTCTTACATTCCCCAGTGTATGATGCTCAGGATTACATAACAAGCATTTGTTGGGCAACTGATCTGTTTAGAGGCTGGAATTATAAGACTGTTTTTGGTTGCAACTTACCTAGGAAATGTGAATTTTGAGATGAGGAGAGATGTTTCAAGGGGGAGAAAAAGAGTAAGAAGGGAAGAAGTGGGTGGGCTGGGTGTGGTCTGGGGGAAAGAATATTGGGAATATTGTCAGGACAGGAGCGCATTCCAAATTTTAAAAGAGGGATATATAGGAGCTTCCCTGGTGGTTCAGACAGTAAGGAATCTGCCTGGAATGCAGGAGACCCCAATTCAATCCCTGGGATGAGAAGATTCCCCTGGAGAAGGGAATGGCTACCCACTCCAGTATTCTTGCCTGGAGAATTCCGTGGACAGAGGAGCCTGGTGGGCTACAGTCCAAGGGGTAGCAAAGGGTCAGACATGACTGAGCGACTAAAACTTAAAGGTGCTTTATGAGTCAACTATAAATTCAGAGATGGAGCCTGAATTTGCGGCATGTGAAATTTTGGCAGATGTGGTAACCTCTGACCTGGTAGGTGTTGCCCAGAGGATTGATTAGCTCAGATGGCGGTTGCAGTCAACAGAAGCGCTGAGAAGGTGAGAGTGAGCAAACTTAAAGAAGTCTCAAGATGGGAGAGGATGCTGCTGTCTTTCAGCCTCTGTGGCATCACCCTCACGTTCTCATCCCTTGATGTGCTGAGGTCTCACCTGACTGCGACTCCACCTCTGCCCTCACCCAATGCCTCCTAATTCCTGCTCGCACCGCTGCTTTGGAGCTGGTTTCACAGCTACTGTCTGCCTCCTCCACTTCCTTTTTATTTCACCTCTTTCTCTTCTGCCCCTGGATCAAAGTCAAACTCAAGTTCTTCTCTTCCCTAACATAGCTATCTGGGCTTCTCAAGTGGCTCGGTGGTAAAGAATCTGCCTGCAATGCAGGAGACATGGGTTGGGTTCAGTCCCTGCTCTGGGAAGATCCCCTGGAGAAGGACATGGCAACCCACTCTAGTATTCTTGCCTGGGAAATCCCATGGACAGAGGAGCCTGGCGGGCTACAGTCCATGAGATCGCAGTGAGCTGGACATGACTTAGCAACTGGACAACAACCACAGCAGCACAGCTATCTTGTTTACCATTTCTCTAGAAGTTGTCATATTTGTTGGGGTCCTTTTTCTCTAGAGAGTGAGTTTTTTTTAACTCATCCCCCCCAAATAATTGTATCAATGCATTGTACATATTTAAAACTTTTTTAAAAAATTTATTTATTTGGCTGCAGCAGGTCTTGGTTGCAGCTTCGATCTTCATTGCGGCATGTGGGATCCAGCTCCCTAATTAGGGATGAAACCTGGGCTCCCCCACATTGGGAGCACAGAGCTCTAGCCACTGGACTACCAGGGAAGCCCTGATGTATTATATTTTATATACATGCTTGCTTATTACAGGAGGAAAGGAATACAATTTTCTCTTCCTTCCTCCCTGCACACCTGAAATTTTTAAAAAAGAATTTTCCTTGATGACCACCCTCTTGCTTCTCTTTACTGTCATTTCAACACAAATGACTCAGCCAGCTGTTTAAGGTACGTGGATTTTGAGGGAGAAATGTCTGCCTGCCCATGGTAAAGAATTCACCTGAGATGCAGGAGATAAAGGAGATGTGGTTTCGATTCCTTTGTTGGGGAGATCCTGGAGAAGGGAATGGCAACCCACTCCAGTATTCTTGTCTGGAGAATCCCATGGACAGAGCAGCCTGGCAGGCTACGGTCCATGGGGTCGCAGAGTTGGACACGACTGAGCAACTGAACAGCTGATCCTGAAAGCAGTTTGAAGTTGAGCAGGCAAACAAACGGGCATGGCTGGTTCCTCAGTGGCTTCGTCTGCTCCCTTTGACCTGGTCTTGGCATCCAAGTCATCTCTTGCTTATCAGCTCCTTTCCTACCCCTCCCACCAGGTATCAGAGGGAAGCAATCATGTGATGCCAGAATTACAGGTTGCATCTTCCCCAGGGGTCTTGCCCAACAGCTCTTGATCAAATCTCTCCTCTGAGGGCTCTTCTTATTCTTGGGGGGGGGAAATCTCCCAAAAACTTCTCCCTGAGGTGCTGTTTGCTCTTTTCTGAGGGACTTGCTCTTGGTCACTTTACATTCCTTTCGGCTGTTCTGGCTCTCCTGCAACCTCGAATCACCTGGGATCTGCTGTTTCAGGAGCTCCTCACTGCAGCCCCTTTTCTTTCATTGCGTTTCTTCAGTTTGAAAGAAACGTGGGCTTGTGGGAACTTGTGACCACCGAGCACTCAAACTGGACTGGAACCTTTGAGAAGGACGGTACCAGCTTTCCTGAGGGTCTCTGCTGTTTTTCTGTCCAATGTGGGGCCAGCCCAAAGTAAAGGCTTAATTTATAATTTTTGAGTGGAAGAATTTTTTTTTTCCCCTTACCGTTCTTCCTCAACTCTGTTTACCCTTTTAGGTTCTGTTTCTTTTGTTTCCTGGTCTATTCCCAGGGCCTGAATCAGTCCTTGGCTCGTACTAGGCTCTCTGGTGTTTGTTGAATGAATACGTGAATAACTCACCTCTGTAACCAGGTCTTTAGAATCCAGGGACTGGCCCCTGGGGGTGAGATTTACTTTGCTTAGTAGGAATATGAGCATATGTAAGACCCGTGTTTATATTTCAGCCTTTTGATCTGCTGTTGGATAGGTGACTGTGGGAAAGTAGGGGTCTTTCTGCATGTCCACCCCTTCCTCCCCTGTACAAGCACTTTCTAAGGTCTGTCAAGGGAACAGTTAGAGTCTCACCTTCTAGCATACCTGGTTGGCATCCCAGGCAATGCTGAAGCCAAGTGGCCACAGATTCCTGAGTGAGGATGGAGTGAGTGCCTGTGGATGACAGATGGCCCATCAGAGGCTGGCAGACTCTGATTTGCTGTGATGAATTTGCCTTGGGTGTTGGAAAGCAAGTAATTGCAGGCTTGCCATGGTATCATGGGATCGTCCTTTCCCATCCCTGAAAAGGGGGTTCAGTGTCTCCATGTAAGTCCTTTATGCGGCTTGTTGTACTACTGCTTCAGGCAGGGCAGAGCTGTCTTCCAGTCACGCCCGAGGATGACTGCCTTGGATTGGCTCAACTGCCTTCCCTGTTCCAATTAAATTAGAGACTTTAACATTTTCTTTTCTTTCTTTAATCACATATTTCAAAATCTTATAAATGTATTGAAATTATTTCTCTTTCACTTTTGATAGTTTCTTTGTGTATAGAATTTGAGGCTGATGGTTTTTTTCTTTTAAACATTTTGAAGCATTTCTTTGAGCATACTGTCTTTTTGTTTGCACAGTTTCTGATGAGGAGTCTGTTCTAATTAATTTTTCTTTCCCCTATATGCTGTGTCTTTTTTATTTCCTACCTGCCTTTTTTTTTTTTTTTAGTATCTATAGTAGTGTTAGTGTTAATTGCTTAGTCATGTCTGACTCTTTGCGACCCCGTGGACTGTAGCCTGCCAGGCTCCTCTGTCCGTGGAATTCTCTGGGCAAGAATATTGGAGTGGGCTGCCATTCTCTTCTCCAGGGCATCTTTCTGACCCAGGGGTCAAACCCAGGTCTCCTGCACCGCAGGCAAATTCTTTACCATCTGAGCCACCAGGGAAGTCCATCTTTCCATCTATGGTCAACGATGTTAAAATTTAAGTAGCTACTTTTGGCTGCGCCGGGTCTCCCTTGTTTTGCTTGAGCTTTCTTTAGTTACGGTGTGCGGACTTCTCATTGCGGTGGCTTCTCTTGTTGGGGAGCACAGGAGCTAGGGTGTCCAGGCTTCAGTAGTTGCTGCACTTGGGCTAGGTAGCTGCGGCTCTGGGGCTTAGTTGCTCTGAGGCACGTGGAATCTTCCTGGACTGGGGATTGAACCTGTGTCCCCTGCATTTGCGGCGGGTGTGGGGTGGTGTGTGTGTGCAGATTCTTATCCACTGTGCCACCAGCTATGCCACCTTGGTGTGCCACCAAGTCCCAGATTTTTTATCTTTAGATGTCAGCAGTTTGAATATGATGCATTTAGAGGGGTTTGTTTGTTTCCAAATTTTTCTCAAGTGCTACTGTGATAGGCTTTCCTTCTTCACTTCTAGGAGGATGCTGTAGCACTGGGGCCACGATTCTGACCTTTAATTACTGACAGCGAATTTGGAATTTGTAAGAGCATTTTGGTACCCTTCAGGGTGAAGGGTGCTCCATAAATGTAAGGCATGATTAGTTCTTGACAGTTAAATATAAAAGTTCCACTACATGCTCCTTCACCTTGTTGCTTTAAAGATATTAACTGGGCCTCTTAACTATACAATGCAGTTATAATCCTAATTGAAAATCATTGGTCAACACGGGAAAGCGAAAATGCCTGAAAACAGCTGGGAAGTCACACTTTAAGAAAGTTAAGACGCCACTAGTTAAAAGTTGACTTGAGTTGAAAAAAGTCAAGTCAGCCCCCTCTCTCTGGGTGGGTAAACATTTGAGTGAAGTGAGAGATTGGAGAGAACCCATAATTAATCTTGAATACAATGGCTGATAAGAGCGAGAAATTTCAGGAGCTAGCTTACACATCCTTCTCTGAGCTTTCCATCAAAAATCTTTTTTTCTGGCTTTGCAAATGCTGTTTTAACATCATTTCTGTGGAAATAAATTCAATGCCTCCACCCCCTTCACCACCATCCCCCTTCCCCTGGCTTGTAGGGGAGAAGATGTTTCTGCTTTAGAAAACACTTTATGTTTTGTTGTTGTCATCAGAGCTTCTCTAGGACTAACAAAGCTCAGGGGAAAAAATTTTTTTTTGAAAGAAAGGAGGAAAAAAAGAGGGAAAACGTGAGCTGGAGATTGTGGCAAGCTTTACAAATTGGCACAGTCTTATCAACAGCATTTCACGGTTTTCTGGAATCCTTTCAAAGGAGACTTTGCTTTGTAGAGACGATTTCAGCTTTTTATTATTTAAAGCTATATTTGAGAGTTTCCGAAAATTGCCTTTTAGTTTCCCAGACTCTTAAGGCATCGATACTGATGTTTACTTCTTGTGAATTACCTCTTTTCCGATGTGGCTTGCTCTGCATCTAAGCTCTACATTCTACTTCCTCCCCTTCACTTCTGTTTTTTTTTTTTTTCCCTCCGTCTTGCTACCTTTGAGGATTATTAGTTATGTCACTCTGGGCTCCTACCAAGGTTCCTTCTTCATTTAAGTAGGAACAGAATGTGGGTCCCTGACCATCAGGGACATTTCTGTTTGGTAAGGTGTCAGTTTCACCTGGAGAGGCAGGTGATTTCATGTCCTTTTGATTTCCAGGACATGATCCAAACTTTCAGCTCTCTCCCTCTTTTACACTGAGACATGGGCTATTATTTTAACACCCACATGACAAGTCCCATTAAAGAATATAATCAAGGTGAATAATATTTCTAATTAAAAAGAAAAAAACCAGAACAATCTCCAGCCCCGGCCAATGACTCATTTATTAAAACAATATTTGACAATGCAGAGTTCTTCCACCAAAGATTTAGAAACCTGCAGGGTTTCCAGCGTAGGATTTTATCTGTAGACTTGTATACTACGTGCCCTTGTCCCGAAAGTTAGGAAGTCCCCATCAAGATTTCTACATTTTGAAACACTTATTTGGTTTCCAGTCTCACCAGCCTGCTCCACCGACCAAAATGATGAATGATAGTTGATTTTTACTGAAATTTTTAGAAGAATGGGATATGTAGTAGAAAGTGGGCTATTTAAGTTCTTTCTGTGCTGTTAACAAGTTGGGAGACCTTGGGTCAAGCATTTAATCTTGATAAGATTTAATTCTTCCTAATCTGTAAAATATCATCCCTGGAGAACTATATGCATGCGTGTGACGTTGCTTCAGTCATGTCTGACTCTTTGCACACCTATGGACTGTAGGCCCCCAAACTGCTCTGTCCATGGGATTCTCCAGGCAAGAATACTGCAGTGGTTTGCCATGCCCTCCAGGGGATCTTCCTGACCCAGGGATCAAACCCATGTCTTTTGTTTCCAGCACTGGCAGGCAGGTTCTTTACCAATAGTGTCACCTGCGGGAGCTGTGTGTATATATATATATAATACTGGTTATATACCATATATATACATATACACCCACTCATATGTATATATCGAGTACTCGTTATTACTCCAGCCTCTCAAACCATATCTATCTATGTGTGGTGAGTCACAGAGTATGTCTGACCCTTTGTGACCCCACATATAGATGTATAAATATAGATATACAGATAATAGATGTATTATAGTTCGGGAGACTATATAAAAATTTTCAAGGTGACATATATAAAATTTGTAATATAAAATGTATGTATACAGTGTATAAGGTGACCAATTTGAGAGACTTATGCAATAACATTATAACTACAAAAAGAAAAATGAAAGGGAAATGCCTTAGGATTGACTGAAAGACAGCGACTCAAAGAGAAGAAAGAAGGTTGAACTAAGAATCCACGGGAAGAAAGAGTTTTGTAAACTACAGCCATGCCTTTCTTGACGGAAGAGAGGCTGGTGCATTAGAGGTGATATTTTTAAAAAATGAAAGCATTTGCTAAATGTGGCATTAGGATGGATGCGTGTGCCAATGAACAAAGTTTTTTTAATTATGAGAGAAATTAGCCACTGTTTTAATTACTTAGAAAGTGATTATATTGAAACGTTGTCTGGCCCCCCTCTCTTCTTGGGGTGTTGCTGTGATCAAAAACATATTTACAGAGAATAGTTTCTTTACAAATAGAACTCAGTTTCTGGAAAACTCCTGCTCCTCTCTTACATGACAAATACCCATTTCCATCCACGAGAGTCTTGTCTGAACCTCATGTTCCATGTGATGAAAAGTGGGTTTAATATTTGTGTAAGGCTCTGTGAAAGGCCAGGCATATGATCTGTAATCACCACGATTTGTTTTGATTATTGTTTGGATTTCTAAAGAAGAGTATTTGAGATATTTACTAATTTATCTGAAGCTCAAGATGCTAGAAAAACTTGGTAGAGATCATGGAAGTAAGAATGTGTATTTTGCTTTTAAAAAATTTTATTTTAATTGGAGGATAATTGCTTTACAACATTGTGATGGTTTTTGCCATACATCAATATGAATCAGCCATAGGTATTTATGTATTTTGAAGGATTGTTCCCATGACTTTAAAACAAAGATGGAACAATCAGCCCTTTAGATGTCTACGTACGTGTATGTACCATAGAAACACATCATTTCAAACACATGGTAATACACACCATCTTCACTCCCAAACTGTGAAATGCTATTCAAATGCCGTGTGGTTTCTGGGCTTTTTCTTTCTCCCAAGCTCCTTCCCCAAAACTGTCATATGAATGAGCTTCCAAAATTATCCTTAAAATTCAGACCTTCCCACTGCTCCAGCATTGCCTAGGGGTCCTTTATTGTAAAACAATGAGGTTGTAAATTGTGAAAGCAATTCCTTGACAATTCCAAGAAGACTCCTCCTTGGGACGAAACTGGAATGTAGGAGCCTGGCATGTAAAACAGAAATTAACCAATTACCTCCTTAAATATTGTGGGACAGAAGCTTGACCCCTTAAGAGGCATTGACCACAATTGAGGTATTTTGGCCATTTGATATTCATGAGACCTGGGAAGGTTTCGGGTGTGCTGAGGACTAAATACAAGGGGTTTGGCTTTTCTAATGTAAACACCATTATCATTTGGAAATCAATTAGCTCCTTGCAAGGAGGGAACCAGAAGACCAGCCCCTTCTGAACTACCATTGTGAGCTGGGGCTATTTGCTTTAATTAAGAGGAGACAGAGTGGATTATTGTCTCAAACTAAAGAGTCGGGAAGTCAGAAAATTACACTTTACCCTGGTGAACAACAAAGCTCAGGCTCTCCATCAGGAGGGTCTAAAGCAAATTAGCTTTTAATCTGGAAACTTTCTGAGTCAGGACGCCTGCACCAAACAATTGGGAAAAATGTCAAACAGAAGCCCATCTAAAACACTAGGCTCCCCTTGAGAAGCTCCCCCTGTAACCTTATCAGGAAGATCTGTGTGATAAGCATTTTCTTTTGCCCTTTAGTTGTCAAAGATGTAGAATTTATTGTAAAAATAATAATAATAATTTAAAACTGGATCTTCATTGTTAAAATGTTAGTAACATAAATGTGAAATCACTGTAACGAAACCTGAAGGAAAATTTACAGTCCTTGATTAGCTGAAAAAATAAAAGTGTGGTAACTAGTCATCTCCAGTGTTATCTGCTTGGGTGTCCATCATCTTCTCACTCACTGGAACTTGGTGTCAAACCAAGTCACGGAAAATGGTTGCAATTACTTTTCTCATTCATTTTTTTCTATCCACACATCCATCCATCTATCCATCTATCCCTCCATCCATTCACCCATCCATTTATCCAACAGATAAACTTTAAAGATGAACTATGTGCCATACATAGTCCTAGGTCCTGGGAGATCCCTAGGAACAGATGTCATATTTCTTTGGGGAGAGAGAGAAAAATAAATTATTAGTTGCTATGAGCATATGGAAGTGCCTTGCCTTTGGAAATCAGGAAGGAGCCCTGAAGGAAAGGCAAAAATGGCCAACCCAGAAGAAGAAAACATAGGCTAAGGCCAGAAGTGAGTGGAGTTTAAGTACTAGGGAGCTGACCCCGGAGAGGTGGGCTAAGGTATGTGAGGCATGTGGAAGAAGAGTGAGTTAGAAGATGGGAGAGGTAAGCAGGAGCCATGTTCTGGAGGTTTCTCCCTGGCAGGCTAACTCCTCAGGGCATGGGAAACCTTTGAAGCAAGTGAATGCAAGGAGATAAATGTACCTATTTTAGGAAGATCATTCTGATAGCAAGGAAGCAACTGGTTTGGAAAGAGCAAGATTGGAGATAGAGAAATTCCAGGACTGTTATGATTAATTCATGGGAGTTATGTCTATGACCTGGATTACAGTGTGGACAGGATGCCGGGCTGGATGAAGCACAAACTGGAATCAGGATTGCAGGGAGAAATGTCAATAGCCTTAGGTGTGCAGATGACACCACCCTTACGGCAGAAAGTGAAGAGGAACTTAAAAGCCTCTTGATGAAAGTGAAAGAATAAAGTGAAAAAACTGGCTTAAAACTCAACATTCAAAAAACTGAGATCATGGCATCTGGTCCCATCACTTCATGGCAAATAGATGGGGAAACAATGGAAACAGTGAGAGGCTTTATTTTCTTGGGCTCCAAAATCACTGTAGGTGTGAGTGCAGCCATGAAATTAAAAGATGCTTTTGCTCCTTGGAAGAAAAGCTATGACAAACCTAGACAGCATATTAAAAAGCAGAGACATTACTTTGCCGACAAAGGTCTATCTAGTCAAAGCTATGGGTTTTCCAGTAGTCATGTATGGATATGAGAGTTGGACCATTAAGAAAGCTGAATGCAGAAGAATTGATGCTTTTGAATTGTGGTGTTGGAGAAGACTCTTGAGAGTTCCTCGGACTGCAAGAAGATCAAACCAGTCAATCTTGAAGGAAATCAGTCCTGAATATTCATTGGAAGGACTGATGCTGTAGCTGAAGCTCCAATACTTTGGTCACCTGATGCAAAGAACTGACTCAATGGAAAGGACCCTGCTGCTGGGAAAGATTGAGGGCAGGAGGAGAAGGGGATGACAGAGGATGAGATGATTGGATGGCATCACCGACTTGATGGGCATGAGTTTGAGCATACTGCAGGAGTTGGTGATGGACAGGGAGGCCTGGCATGCTGCAGTCCATGGGGTCACAAAGAGTCGGACACTACTGAGCAACTGAACTGAACTGAGTGGGGACGAAGAAAAGAGGGCTGATGACAAGAGGGAAGAATCAATACAATTTTGTTGGTAATCAAAAGCATGGGGAAGAAGAATTTGGGGGATACAATGAGGATTTCTGGTTGGGGCAACTGCCTAATGGGGATATCTAACATTCCCTGAGACAGAACATTCTGGAAGAGGAGCAGATATGCTTGGTCAAGGTTAGGTACTCAATGAGACGCAGTTTTTAGTGTCCTGGAGGTAGTGTGAGTGTAGAGACATAAAAGAAACTGAATTATTATCCTAATGTCTTTACAATCTTTTAGAGATCCTTATTTTTGAGTGCTTGAGATTTTATATGTGTATGACCATTTGATTTTAAGTTTCTTTTTGTTGTTGTTGACCATTTTAAAAGTCTTTGTTGAATTTGTTACAATATTTGTTCTGTTTTATGCTTTTTTTTTTTTTTTTTTCTCACCAGACATGAGAGATCTTATCTCCCTGACCAGGGATCAAACCTGCACTCCCTGCATTGGAAGGTGGAATCTTAACCACTGGACCACAACGGAAGTCTTGAGCACACTGTTTTTACTTCCAAAATCCACACATGCACAACATTAGGCTGAAATTCTTCATGAGTAGATTTTCAAATATGTTTCTCATGTTTTTAACTCTATCAATAGTTCTGACTCTGTTATGAGTAAATATGTTTCATTTACTATTTATAATTATTTCTTTCTCTGATTGCATTATAAGACCTCCAAAGCAAGAAGTAGATCTCCTGATTTCCTAGTAATTCCCCCAATACTGGAATTATTGGTGGGAAACAGTCAATCCTTGATCGATAAGCAGAGTAACAAGATTGACTCTAAGGAGAGGAGTAAATATTAAAACAACTGCACCTTCGTGAGTTGGGCAATTTTATTTAATCCTCCTACCAATTCTACAAGGGGTATAGGGATTATTGTTATTATTTTTTGTGCTAAGTCACCTCAGTGAGTCTATGGACTGTAGCCTGTCAGGCTCCTCTGTCCATGAGATTCTCCAAGCAAAAATACTGGAGTGGGTTGCCATGCCCTCCTCCAGGGGATCTTCCTGACCCAAGGATCGAATCTGTATCTTTTCTATCTCCTGCATTGGTAGGTGGGTTCTTTACTACTAGCTCTGCCTGGGAAGCCCATTATTATTTTTTGAGTTATAGTTAACATACAATATGATATTAGTTTCAAGGGTACAAAATAGTGATTTGATATTTTTACTTATTATAGCATCACACCGCAATAACACCAGTTACCATCTGTCACCTTCCAGAGTTGTTACAAAGTTACTGACTTCATTCCCTATTAGGTACGTTACACCCACTTCCATGACTTATTTATCTTAGAGCTGGAAGTTTGTACTGCTCAATCCCCTTTAGTTATAGATGTTATTATTAGCCCCATGTTACAGATGAGGAAGGGGCTTCCCTGGTGGCTCAGACGATAAAGCGTCTGCCTGCAACGCTGGAGACCCAGGTTCGATCCCTGGGTTGGGAAGATCCCCTGGAGAAGGAAATGGCAACCTACTCCAGTATTCTCACCTGGAAAATCCCATTGACAGAAGAGCTTGGTCGGCTACCATCCATTGGGGTTGCAAAGAGTCAGACACGACTGAGTGACTTTATTTACTTACTTACAGATGGGAAACCGAGGCACAGAGAAGTTAAGTAGTTTCCCCAAGGTCACCCAGCCAGTAAAGGATGCAACTGGAATTTGAATACTGGAGTGGGTAGCCTATCCCTTGTCCAGTGGATCTTCCTGACCCAGGAATTGACCTGAGGTCTCCTGCATTGCAGGTGGAGTCTTTACCTACTGAGTTATCAGGGAAGCCCAACAAATACAGATCACTAGGACTTAAAAACCTGGGTATGCTTTCCTGTATGTCTGTATTTTGCACATGTGAGATGCCAGTGGGTTTTAGAAGAGCTTGTGGGGACTGGTTTTCACCTGAGATCTGAAAACAATCTTCATCTCCCACAGTTGTGCCTGACTTGTCACTTCTCTATGCAGTGTGGATACAAAACAAAGATCATTTAACACAAAGATTAGAACGCTATTTGGAGTGATTTGTATTTATCTGCTGTTCGCTGTTAACTTGTGTAATTTGTATTTATCTCCTATTTGCTGTTAGCTTGTGTAATCTCATCTTGATCCAAATAAACCCTTACGAATTCCAGGCTCTGACCATGGGCTCCGTAGAAAACTGGTCACTCTGCCCTAGACTTCACGTTTCTCTTCTCTAACGATTAAATTTGCCCTCTTGGCCATCTTTGGTACCCAGTCACGAAATTAGGAAACTCCTTCAAGCCTTAGCTGATGTAACTGAACAACCAGTAGGATTAAGTAAGGAGGTTTTAGTCTCTCAACAATTCCTATCCCTCCATATGTCAGCTGAAAGCACAACTTTTCTTAATTAATTAAGGTGAGAATCAATGTTTTCATTGATGGTAGTCCCAGAGTATAAAATAATCTCAGAAAGAGAGACTTCACAGTCTGTAAAGTATCGATTACTGCAAACTACTTCTCCAGGGTACAGTATGCATTGTTATCTGTCTGCTTTTTTGAATTCTTGACATATGTAAATAGCTCCAGTCAATGCCACAGGCGAATTCAAGATCCTTGCCCAATCCAGGCTTTGAATGACTAACAATACTCTATCCTCAACTATCCCTGGGAGGGCTTATTTGATTTTTTCCCTCAATCCATTGTAGAGAGACCTTCTGTAAATATAATAGAAGAATTGCTGTAGTGTCATATTGCCACGAAAGTTTCTCAATGCTTGCTCTCAGTTTTTGTACTGGTTATAAATGGTTCATGAATGAGCCACACTTTGAGAAGCACTAGCCCGAGGATCCCCCAGACTCTCTTTAGTGATGCACATACCCTTGGTTATTGTTTTGCAATTGTCTTTTAAGAAACACAAAGGCCTCCTTATTATACACTTTCTTCCTTTTTAAGAGTTGGGTATTCCCAGACATCTGGGTTACATGACAGTCAAGAACGGTACATTTACTGCTGGAAAGATTGTTCCTCAACTAGAATTTGCTTTAGGCTCTCAATTGTTTCCGAGAAACAAGGTTGAGGCTTCATTTTCCTTTAAGTAAATGCTACACTAAATATTATTCTAGTCATTCCCAAGAGAAGTTAACCATCCTTTTCAAAGTTAATCATAGCTTCCTCCAGCATCTCATGGTCTCAGGGAAGATTTTGCTATTGCTGTGGCTGAAATTTCAAAGATAAATTTTATAAAAGTGTTGGAATTTTTAGAAATATGGACTTGCTTCCCTTCTGATTTATTAGTAGGAAAGAGTGTAGAAAGTCACAGGGTCAAAAGCAGGTGACCCCAGATATATATCAGTTGACATAAAAATGTTGATATTCTTTAATTTGATAATTATGATTTCTGGGAATTTACCCAAAGAGCAGATCTGAAAATGAAGATCTAAACAATGAAGATATTTGTTGAATTGTCACTTGAAAATAGTAGTAATAAAGAAATGGAAACAACCTGAAGATATAACTCTAGGGAAATGGTAAGTCAAGCAGAGTTCATGTACATAATAGAACAAGGCATAGCCATTTCAAATCGTGATTATAGATGCTATGGAGAACATGCAAATGTTTATATAACTGCTAGGAGAAAAAGTATAATTCGGCACCATGCCTTAGCCTTGAGCAGGATATATGGTTTGGTCCTTGGTCTGCTTGTTCTGGCCTTTCGCCTGCTCTGCTCTGAGTGGAATGGGGTGCAGACCCCCACAATTTCCCCTATCAGCTAGTTTTTAGCTAGATTCCATCAACGCAGGCGTGGCAGAAAATGGGCGAATGGGAGGCAGGGAGCAGCCTTTGGCTCTGGCAGCTGCGTCTCCAGGACTCCGGGGCTCCTTTTCCCATTGACCAGCCCACTAGGGTTCAGCTTGTGCTGGCTGAGACCATGGCCATGCCCTCTGGTCACATTGCTTCCTGCCTTATTTTTCCGACCTGAGGCTGCGGCTCTATTTGGCCAGGGATGTGAGGGAACCGCTGAGTATTGCTTTTCTGCAGTACCCTGCAAAAGTGCTTTTCTGCTTTTTCGCTCTGCTATCAAGCTCGAGTGCTTCTGTCTTTTTCACTACTATCACTTGCATAGCCAATTATCTGTATTAATTTTCACTGTATTTTAAATATACATGAGTGGTTTCCTTCCCTCCTTCCTATCTTTCTTCCTTTTTTCTTTTCTTTCTCTTGTAGTTGGATCTGAAAATATACCTGCACCTTGGAGTCTGGTGGGACCACTGCGGAAAGGTTTCCTGGGTGCACGGTTGTGTAGTGGAGGACCGGGGTTTGCAAGAGTGAGCCAGCAGGAATCTTAGGGTTTAGTGATGGTGGTGGAGTGAAACCACTGTGGGCTTTGGAGCCGGGAAAGGGTGAAACATATTTAATAACCCACATCCCCTGTGTTCTCATCAGGGCGTGTATACAAGAATGTGACAGGAAACGAGAGTAATAGTTGAGATCCTAAGACCCAAGAGGCTGGCAGATCCATGTAATGGTACAACATGGATGGGTGGTGGTCAGCTTCCAAGATGGAAATTCCTGGTATTCACGTTCTATGGGGTCCCCTCCCACATTAAAGAGAGCTGACTGTGTAACTTGGAAGATGTTAAGGAAGTGTCGGGGTGAGTTCTGAAGCCAGCTCTATTGTGGCGTCTGCTTTGCTCTCTCTTGGGTCACTTGCACTGGGGTAAAGCTAGCTGTCAGGTCATCATGCCACTGTCATGTAAGCAGCCCTATAAAGAGAGCTGTGTGGCAAGAAGCAGAGACTTCCCGCTAACAACCGGCACTACTTGGTCAGGGATGTGAGGCCGCACGAGGTGTGGTTTCTCTTGCTCCGTTCCAGCCTTCGGATGGAGCTGCCTCCACCAACAGCTTGGCTGTTACCCTGTGGGACCCTGAGCCAGAGCCACCCAAGTAAGTCATTCCTGAATTCTGACCCACAGACACCGTGAAAAGTAAAAGTTGCTCAGCTGACTCTTTGTGACCCTTGGACTATACAGTCCACGGAATTCTCCAGGCCAGAATACTGGAGCAGGTAGCCTTTCCCTTCTCCAGGGGATCTTCCCAACCCAGGGATCAAACCCAGGTCTCCCGCATTGCAGGCAGATTCTTTACCATCTGAGCCACAAGGGAAGCCCAAAAATACCAGAGTGGGTAGCCTATCCCTTCTCCGGCAGATCTTCCTGACCCAGGAGTCAAACTGCGGTCTTCTGCATTGCAGGTGGATTCTTTACCAACTGAGCTAGGAGGGAAGCCCATAGACACGGTGGGAGATAATAAATGTTCCTGCTGTTTTAAGCTGCCCAGTTTTGGGGTAATTTGGTAAGCATCAAAAGATAGCTAATATGTATTCTGTGTATTTGGCACACAATTACTTAGTAATTCAGATATTGGAACTCACGTATAACATAAACTGGAGGTTTTATAGTCTTTTCTGCCAGGTAACTTGTGATGTCTTTGAAAGAAATACTTCCCTGTTGCTGCGTAGTTTAAAGTCACAGTGATTTGGGATTAATTCCTTTCTTGTCCTTCTAATTTCCTCCTATAAAGCAACTCATGGAAATCATAAGAATGCAAGACAAGTTACTTGAATTATGTATACTACCATGTGTTAAATAGCTAGCTAGTGGGAAGCTACTCTAAAGCACAGGAAGCTCAGCTTGGTGCTCTGTGGTGACCTAGATGGGTGGGATGCGGGTGGATGGGAGTGAGGTCCAAGAAGGAGGGGATATATGTATCCATGTAGCTGATTCACTTTGCTGTACAACAGAAACTCACAGAACATTGTTCAGCAACTATACCCCAGTAAAAAAAAGATCTATTTCACACTTCTGGCCATTTAGAATGGCAACCTTCCCATAGCTGAAAGTTAAACTAGTCTTTAGATTTTTCAGAGATCTTAGTGATTGAGTTTGGCGACTGAACGGTTTCATTTCAGCCAGAACATCCTTAAGACCCCATGGGGGCAGGACTGACCCTATGTCAGGAGACACTCTACATTCACAAAAGCCATTCAGAGGTGTGGGAAAGACTGCCCCGAGCTGACAAGCCGGCATTTTCTCAGGCGCCATCAATGCCGGGCTTCTCTTGATTAACTACGTATATATTTCGTCTTAATCCCAACAGCAGCCCCCTTTGCTCGTCTCTCCTGTGGTCCCCATCAGGAAATCCATACCCATAACCTTTCCCGGCCTTTCAGCGGCCTCTGGAGATTCAGAGAAGCCACTAGGACTTTTGTTCGCTGGGCAGCTGAGCTTGTCCTTCAGTACGTGGAAGCGTGGTGGGCGTCGCTGACCCCATCAGCCGCTGGGAAGGGAAAGCATCGGGTATTGTGTCTCCCGCCCCAGGTTAGTGGCTGCCCCTCCCCTGAGAGGCTTGGCCTGGGATCAGTGCTGTTTGCTGTACTATGTGTAACCTTGGCATGCAAGCAGCAGAGAAAATATTCATTATTGCCTGACTGTCTGCCGAAGACAATTTCAATTATTCTGGCATTTCAATGGATGAAGAAGCCCTTTAGGCTGGCCCAGGAGATTAGATTTAAAGGCTCTGTAAATTAGGAAAGTTACAATCAGTGTATTATCTGGCAGGCAGCTGTGGAATACACCACGGCGGGCAAAGACAGACAAATTGCTATATTCCAGTTGTGGTTTTGATATATCAATTTACTAGTTTAACATACACATTTGTGAAAGAATGATTTTGCATTTCTTAAATCACTTTTAACTGCCTGCCTTCGAAGTTTTTGAACCTGAAACTTGAATAGGCTGTTGGCATTGCTGACGTTTTGTTTTAAAGCCCAATTTCAGCCAGGAAAAAATATTGCTGAGGACAGAGCTCGGGAATTAATCTTTCCTAAAGTTATTCAAATGATATAATATATAGCAGTTAATCAGAAAATTCCATTTGCAGAAATGTGAATAATGTCCCATATAAAGGCTTTTTCTTTTAATGGGATGTTTTTCATGTCTTTTTTTTTTTCTAAATTCACTCTGTTGTGATAATTATATCTATATTTTTAATATATACTATTTGGCTACACCTGTTTGATGTGATAACTTTGAAAATAAAAATACTTACTGTAATAACATATCACAATATAAACAGTTGCATAAATGAGGTTTATTGATGAAGAAGTTTTTCATGGTGCTTCAAATTCTTTCTAAACGTTTTTGGCATCTTAGAACTCTGCTATCATTCAAACAATAGATTTTTTTTTTTTTTACCTTTGTAAAAAAGCCTTTAAAGGGAAATACCTTTTGACATCAATTAATGCTTGTTGCTATGCTTAAAATGAAGTTATTTCTTGGGTAGCTTAAGCTATTTTTCATTCTTGGATTTTAAGAAAAATTGTTTAGCTTTTTTTTTAACTTGAAAATTGTTTTGGTTTGAGCTAGATCATTAAAGTGAAAACAGTTAATATATTAATTTACTTAAGTCCTTTGTTTAAAAAGTCAAGAGACATAAATAAATGTTAAAGTATAGATTTTTAATAGTTTTTGAAATTTAAATTTATTTTTAATTGGAGGATAATTTCTTTACAATAATATGTTGGTTTCTGCCGTAAAGCAACATGAATCAGCCATATGTATGTATGTCTCCTCCCTCTTATACCTCCCTCCCACCTTCCACCCCATAAAATATAGATATTTTCAAAAAAGTTTCCTAAGTAGCTCATGGCTTCATTCACCTCTGAATAACTTCTATTTTCTACTGTTCATCTATGCAGTCCACAAGTACATCTCACCCAGAGGAAGTTTCTTTGCTTTGGAAATGTATTTTCTTGGGTAAAGTAGATGGAGTGGTTCAGATAGATCCTTATTCTCAGTTTATTTTAAAAAAAGATTTTTAGAATTTTAACTTTAAAAAAAATTATGTTGGGTATCTGTTCAAAGGTCAAAGATTACATTCAAATGACATGTCCAACTAGCTTTTGACGGGAGCCCTTGTTCTCAGGGTTGAATTCTAATCAGGCTGTCCCTATATACCTTGTCAGAAAAGGGTTTATCAATCAATAACACAGAATTCTTTTTTTTCTTTCTTTCTTGTTTACAGAACCAGATTACCCACCAGGGACCGTGCTTGTCTGGTACAATAGCTCAGGAAGTGCCCTTCATCCCAGACACTGAAGTTTGGCTGTGGCCTTACACAGTACGCCCTGGGCTGATCTATTTTCTCATGGGAACTGCCAGGCTAGTTCAGGCAAGCACCTGCAATTCTTAACCGGACAGTTTCAGGTTGAAGAATTTAAGAGACAACCAAATAGAGTTTTAATGCCCTGTAAGATAATAATGAAAGACATTTATGAAAAAAAAAAATCCAGTTAGTTTGAAAGCCGGGGCCCACACTCCGTATTTTGACAGCAGATGATGGCTAGCTCAACTAATCCCAGTTTACTTTCTGACTTGGATTTGTCTCACTGGTCCAGTGAGATTGTGAGGGTTTCCTCCAATCTGGTTAATGTTCAGAACTGATGTTTGAGTTTTAGACTAATTATGGGCCAACCACTGACATTTTTTCTATAATGTGACGACTGGTGCCAGCAGTAACTCAGTGAGATTTAACATAAAAGCAAGATAAAACAATTAAAGTGGAAGAATATTTGATTAAGTGGATCGCTGATTTATAGCGGGGTAAATTGAAATTGAAGGGAGAGTGAACTTTTTATGGCAATCATATATTACGTTCATTATCAGAGACTCTGGGTTCTTTGTGCTTTTGTGATTTAAAAAGAAATAAACCGGTTGAAGGAGAGTAATCCTGGCTGGCATCATTTTTGTCTTCTTTTGAGTTATGGTTTCTTTTCATTGCAAAAGTTAAATAAATCATATTGAAGTAAACTCATTGCAAAACATGCAATCCATCCACGTTTAAATAGACCAAAAGAAAAAAAGTGTAGTGACAAGGCCGTACATGGAAAAACACACACAAGCGCTTTTGCTTTGGCGACAGAACTTGACATAGACTTCAATCATCATGTATTTGGTATTTGCAAAAATCGTAGCCATGGCAACATCCCTTTAGGGGTCCTGGGCCCAGTGTCTAGAGAAGCAGAACGCCACGAGATTTGGTATCAGACCTGGGGAAATTGTGAAACAGCTCTGTTGCACATGCCTCTTCTTGTTCCATGACTGGCTCTGTTGCAAGACTCTCCTTTACTTGGAATGAAATTGTTCCCAAAGCTTGCTTTAGCAGGTGCCTACAACAGGGTGCTCCCGACACCCCATCCACAAAATTTCTGGTCTTCCCTTTACTTAAACCAGCATTGCTCTTTTTTTCAAAAACTTTTAATTTTGTATCAGAGTATAGTCAATTAACAAACACTGCTGTGATAGTTTCAGGTGAACTGTGAAGGGACTCAGCCGCACATATACATGTATCCATTCTCCCCCACACCCCAGCCCCATCCAGGCTGCACATAACACTGAGCAGCATTCACTGTGCTATGCAGTAGGTCCCTGTTCATCATCCATTTGAAGCAGAGCAGTGTGGACACGTCCATCCCAAACTCCCCAACTGTCCCTCCCCCCCACCCTCCCCCCTGGCAAAATACATTGGTTCTGTAAGTCTCTGAGTCTCTGCTCTGTAAGTTCATTTGTATCATTTCTTCTTAGATTCTGCATATAAGGGATGTCGTACAGTATCTCTCCTTCTCTGTCTGACTTACTTCACTCAGTGTGACAGTCTCTAGGTCCATCCATGTTACAAAACAGCACTGCTTTTGCAGAGGTAATGTTGGTGATGTCAGAGAAGTGAGCGTCGTGGTCTACCAGCAAATAGATCAGAATGGGTGAGGGGGAAGAAACAGCAGAGGAGGGTGATTAGGGAAATTCAGAGACCTTTGTAAAGAAGGGGGAAAACCCAGCTGAGAGTTCATTTTGTTTTCCTGTGGGTATGCAGAGGGAGGGCTGGGGAGAGGCTGGCCCTCTGATGGACCCTGAGAAGTATCTATTTATATCCCACAGTCCACTTTTCAAGCTGATGCTCTAACCTGGAGCTCCAAAGAACTGCAGAAATCAGGAGGGAAAGGACTGCATGCACCAAGAGAATGCGCAGGGACTCCCTTGATGGTGCAGTGGTTAAGACTTGGCCTTCCAATGTGAGGGGGTGTGGGTTTGATCCCTGGTTGAGCAGCCAAGACCCTACACTTCCTACCCTCCTGGTCAAACCAGCCAAAACATAAAACAGAAACAATATTGTAGCAAATTCAATAAAGACTTAGAAATGGTCCACATCAAAAACAATCTTAAAAGAGACTACGTAGCACACCAAATTGTTCAATGATGGTCTTGATTCTTTAATGACACGTCTGAATCACATGCGTTCATTTTCACCAAAATGTCATACTGCTGTTTGAAAATTGTTGTATAGGAAAAGGCCATTCAAACAACGAAAGATTTAAGTTCTGGCGACAACGAAGTCCTTTTCCAGGGGTGTGGTCTCCTGAAGGGCTCATGCCCCTGTTCCCTGCCTTCCTCATTTGTAAAGGTTGGAGATGTACATGTGCTCGAAGTTTCTATGAAGCTCTGACAGATGATGAATTTATGAGTCTTGCTTAAAGTGGAGGAAAGAGAGTTTCTACCGACAACAGCAACCAGGGTTCACATTTATGTGTTTCCCAAGAAAGCTAAATGGGGGCCAAGGTAAGTAAGGGCAGAGAAAGTTTCCACTTTCCAAGGTAGCAGTTGTTGAAATTCCTGTCACCGGGCACAAACAGATAGACGGTGGCGATCTGGGTTTTGTTGTTGTTGCCAAAGGAGGGAGCAAAGAAACCAACCCCAATTTTGTCAGCGTCCTTGTTGTTGCCAAGCGTCCTCGCCACGGAGTTACAGGACCCCCGGCACCATCTGTTTGTCCTTTCAGAGACGTGCTTTTGTAGGGCTGCTCTGGGACATTTCTTCCCCCCGGAATCAATGCTGAGGACATCTGCTTTAGAGACATTCTAAACCTGCGCGTTGATTGAGAGCTGAGAAGCCAAGAGACAGGGGCGGATGAGGGCGTGCTGACGGGGTAGGAGGCAGTAGGAGAGAAGGATGGCGAAGGGAAGGCCCCATCTATGACACTGCTAATTTCACACATTGCTCATAAAACTGCCTTTTCTGAAACAATTTTGCCTCAATACTGCTGGGACAGTGAGCATTTTTAATACTAGGAGATTCAGTCTTTAATCCGGAGAAAGCAATGCCAACCCACTCCAGTGTTCTTGCCTGGAGAATCCCAGGGACGGGGGAGCCTGGTGGGCTGCCGTCTACGGGGTCGCACAGTCGGACATGAATGAAGCAACTTAGCAGCAGCAGCAGCAACAGCAGCAGTCTTTAATCATACACCTTCCCATTGCTGAGAGAGAGAGAGAGAGAGAGAGAGATATCATGCTTGTTAACAGGTCCCTGCTTAATTAATCTATCAAATTCACCTTAGCTATTAACACATGTGTGTTGTAGTCCTACTATGTGAGTTGACCTGTGTAGTTCACAGAGCTGGCAGCTGACACAACTTAATCCTTATATCTTGTGAGAAACTAGGGTTCTTGGAATAGTAACTGCATCTCTCTCAACAGGCAAGATGGGGTGGTGGGATTTTATGAAGCCACTACTACTATTACTAAGTCACTTCAGTCGTGTCCGACTCTGTGCGACCCCATAGACAGCAGCCCACCAGGCTCCCCCGTCCCTGGGATTCTCCAGGCAAGAACACTGGAGTGGGTTGCCATTTCCTTCTCCAATGCATGAAAGTGAAAAGTGAAAGTGAAGTCGCTCAGTCGTGTCCGACTCTTAGCAACTCCATGGACTGCAGCCTACCAGGCTCCTCCATCCATGGGATTTTCCAGGCAACAGTACTGGAGTGGGGTGCCATTGCCTTCTCCCTTATGAAGCCACACTGAGGATGAAATAAGATGATGTGTGGGAGGGGACTGCCTAAATCATATGTCGTAATGTCTAAGAATGTGACAGGTATTTTTTCAGACGGACAAGTTCTCAAAAATCGTATTTCCCATGGAGCTACTGGAAGACATGTTCTCCAACCAAAATGAGGATCCTGAGAGAGGGGAAGGCCTGAGAACTAGGGAAGAGGGACCCAAGAGAGAGGTGAAGGGATGCTGTAGGCCCTGAATGGTCTGCACCCAGCTCTTCTGTTTCACCTCGTATCACTTTCTCCTTTTTTTCCCTCTGCTCCCTTGTTCCAGTTGTGGAGACTTGCCATGGTCTTCTCTCTGCTTGAAATCAACCTCTCTTCTGCCTAATTTAACTCCGAGTCATCCTTCAGGTAAACATCAAAACCTCAGGGGAACCATCAGCAGACTTTCTCAGTCAAAATCTTCTTTTTCAGTTTCCATGGCAACATCTTCCTCTACTTTGTTCTCTGACAATTGCAGTGCACTCTTGCATGTGTGATCATTTGGTGAATACCAGTCTCCCCCAGTGGGGTGTAAACTCCTGGCGGGCAGGAACCATGTCTGAACAAGCAGCATCTCCATTCCCCAATCCAGCGCCTGACCACAGGTAGTTGCTTGGTAATGAATAGATGAGTGAGGAAAAGGACCATGTGCATCCTCAGAGATGGGATCAAAGGTGGAGGATGTCTTCGATTGCTGATAATGGTGGTGATGGTGGTTTGCGGGCTATCTGTGTATACAGAATACTTAGATGTTTTTACAGCAAGCTGTTTTCCCTCTTTGCCTCTCTGAGTCACCTCCCACTACAAGCATCTCGAGCTGTGTGCTTACACACACACACACACACACACTCACACACACTCACACGTGTGCTCTGAAGCTCTGGGTGCCACCTGTGACACTGGTGATGATTCAGCAGTTCGCCATGGCAGGCATTCCTGCCAAGATCAGTTTTCTGTGAATATTGATGAGTAGAAACTTGCCAGAGTAGGAGGTTGGTGAAGGTGTGAGAGAGGGTGGGGAGGAAGGGGAGACGTGGCTAAGCAATCAAGTAGCATAAACAAAGCCTGTTAGATGTTCAAATATTTAAATACATATTTCGAGTTCTTGAGATAATTAGCCTTCAAATTTCAAAGGTGTTCTGTCTTGAAAGTTTGGGTGCTGGACATGCTAGTTTTGAAGCGTGGCTCTTGTGGGTAAAATACTGTCTCATATTTTTAACATTACAAAAGAGCCATTCCATCCGAGCAGCTGTGAGCGCAGCCTCTGACTTCCTTATACGAAGGAACACCAGTCTGTGAAAAATCACGTTATTGAATTGGCTCCTCTGTAAACGTAGAGCTTTCCTGTTCCTTGCCATTGGGCAGAAATTACTCCCCCACAATTTTCAGAGTAAAATTATTTTCTATGGCTTCGCTTTTAAAACTGTTTGTGGTCAAGACTTCGGAGTCGATGTTAACTAGTTCAATGTGATTAATCCGGAAACTAAGTAATTCATCCGTGTCGAAAATGTGTGATTAGTTTTCTCAGAGTTAAATTTAGAAATCCAGAGATTCAAGTGGTTTAGAGGTTTGGATGTAGAACAAGAGCATGTCACAGCAACCTCCTCTTTCACCCAATACAAAACAAATTGAGAGACCTTTGTCTAAGAAGGATTTTCAAAGCATTTCTTTCTTTCCCTTAATATCACACCTCTGCTGATGCAGAAGGATCTGCGTCTGCAGCCCCAGGACTCTCAAGCTTTTGGGTGGTCCATCCTCTGTGGTCAAATAGTCATAGTGAAAGAAAAGCGTGCCTTTCCTTTGGATACCCGTAACTTCAAGTCTTTCCTTCTGGCTTGTTCTTGGTTAATAACATTAATAGTCCATCAGAGACAATGATAATAATAAGCAGGACAAGTGAATAATAAACTCTTGTCCTACTATAGACAGTGAAGCAAACCTACACAGTAGATGTTCTTATTATCCCTTTATACTGATGAGGGCAGTGAGGTGTAACAAGGTTATGCATCTTGAAATGAAGTGGAGACAGTGGGACTCAAATGATTCAAACTCGGGGATACCATTTAGAGCCCTCAGCAGCAGCAGCAGCAGCAGCAGCAAACATCACCATACTGACCGGGACCTTGCCAATCGTTCTACTCTGGACAATTAGGGTAAATTGCACATCGGTCTCACTGCTGCCCTCCTATAGCCTCTCCTGGTTCAGGGACGAGCCCCTGTGAGGAGGAAGTGTGTCTAATCCATCTTTCTATCTCTGATCATAACTCAGTGCCCAGCATGGAACAGCTGCCTAATAAATGTTTGATGAATGAATAGAAGTCCTAGGAAGAGACCAGGAGGTTGATGAATCTCTGATTCCCTTTACAATGGACCCTGCTTTCTTCTGTCTTGGAAGGGCTCCTCCTGCTCTACTTGTTGGACCTATGTGTATGGAAAGTGACAAGATCATGATTAAACTGTAGAGACTGAGCTGTGACTCAAGGAACAGTGGTGGCATAGAAACTCTTGAAAATATTAGAAGCAAGCAAACAAACCTACCGTGTTTCCTCTTTGTGGTTTTGCAGGCTAGCTCTCACCTGTTGGTGTGGACGCTCTGTGAACACAGTTGGGGTGATTGCTTGATGGGCTCCATATTCACCTGTTTTGTTATTTTCTTTCAATTTATTTTTTTAATTGGAGGAAAATTGCTTTACAATGTTGCATTGGTTTCTGCCATACAACAACACAAATCAGCCATATTTCACTTGTGCTTGTTAATCTGATTCTACCATAACTCATTCCCCAATTCTTGGATATTTATCTGCCTGTGAATCCTTGACTTGGCGACTTGAACTATTCACCTTTAGAAAGAACCACAAAACCATGTGTTCACTTCTAATCCAGGAAACAGTGGAATTTCTGATCAGGTGATTGTTTTCAGTTGAAAATTATGGTCACATGGATATGTGGGATGTTATTTGGAGCACATATATTAAAATTCATGATCCTAGATATAAAGAAAAATGGGTTGGTTCGAATTTGTCCTGTTTAAGAGAAACTTTAACACAGTTGAGAAATAATTTCATTAAGGTCAGATGAAGGAGCCTCTTAGAAAATTTGACAAATTTCTCTCCCTACTTCCTTTACTTACATTTTCTATTCTGCCTTCTTTGGTTACCTCTCACGTTATCATGGCTGCCCTTCTGTCTCTGCCTGCCCTCCTGTCTTCTGCGTGGCCCCCTAAAAGTCCTATAACCTGGGTTCACTCCTCTCTTGGGCACACTTTATCCAGCCTTTTAACTTTTTATTTTATACTGGAGTATAGCTGATTAACAATGTTCTGATACTTTCAGTGAACAGCAAAAGGACTCAGCCATATACACACATGTATCCATTCTCCCCCAAACTCTGCTCCCATCCAGGCTGCTACATGACATTGAACAGAATTCCCTGTGCTATACAGTAGGTCCTTGCTGGGTATTCATTTTAAGTATCTCAGTGTTTGGGATAGACATATACACACTGCTATATCCAGCCTTTTAGACGAGATCAGGGACGTTCAGCATGGTATGGCCTTTTAATCACAGACATGGGCAGCCTCCAGATCCTGCACATATTTCTGTTTCATAGACAATGAAATCAACTCAGAGAGGTTGAGTGACTTGCCCAAAGTCACAGAGCCAGGCCAAGGCCAGACTCATACTGGACTCAAGTCTATAATCTACTTCTCTAATTACTAAGTCTGCCTCTCTATCACTTTATTTACATTTGCATTCTCTTCTGATTAATTTAAACTCTTAGTATGAAACAATGTAGAAGGGAGAATTTAATTTGATTTAAAATTTTTAGCTGGAATAACTGGATAAGTAAGACTATGGTATAGTAATACCATAGTTTAATTTATTTCTATATGATTATTTATTATTCATATATGTTATATTATTAACCATTATATTATTTATAGACATATTTCCCTGATATTAACTTTGAAATGAGTTTATGTTTAATATTTTAAGAAATAAAAACTAGATTTTAGGTCTTTATGTATTTGATATTGGTGACAGATTGCTGTTGTCTTTTTCAAAATATTTTTCCTTTATTTCCCAAATCAGAATGCCCTGATTTAGCTGTGTATATTGCCATCCAGTATAAAGACTACATTTTTCAGTTGTCTTTACAGCTTGGGGTGACTGTATCTCTAAGTTCTACCTAATGAACCCTGAAAGGAAGTGTCAGAGAACCTCTTTCTCCTTCCTCATTTTTAAAATTAATTTTTGTTGGAGAATAGTTGCTCACTGTTTCGGCTGAAATGTAGATATAAAGTCTGGCACTTGGGAGTTTTTTGGACCATTAGGCAATATGCTAAATAAAGATGAGTAGAGGAGCAAGATAAGGAGTTTGGGACACTGTTGATCGTGGAATCCCCGTATCAGTCTCGGTCTGCCTACTTCCAGACTTCTTTTTAGGTGAGAGGAAAATAAACTTGTGTATTGTTAAAACCATTACCATTTATTAATTTATTATATGCAGCTTCACCAAATCTAAGTGATATGGTAGGCTAAATGACTTGAGTAGCATTGTTTTAGAAGGCATTGGAGAGTTCGGGAATAAACCATTCTACACATGAGGCAAGTAAGCCCCTGAACTCACTGAAGAAGGTGAGGACCTAGACTTTCTGAATTCCTGAAAACTTTAAGCAAATTATGTAATGGCTTTTGTGAATAAGTAGAAGACAAAAAAAATGCTTCAAATAAAACATAGAAAGCATTCTAATTTGCTTTAATTTTATTTCCCTGAAAAAGGATCTTTCAGAGGAAACAGAAATGATGCTCTGGTCCTTGGGTCCTCTTCTGGGACTTTCAAGGTAGTCCAAGATTCCAAATAACTGAGAGTGAATGAAGGCATCTTCATTCCCTTGTAATTCATAAATAATATTGTCAGAGTCACTTAATAATACACAGCTGACATCTGGATCTAAATAACAACTGGTCTGAGTGACATTCAAATGTTTTTGTTCTAACCAAATCCACACCCAAATTATTTCTAGCTTCACATTTTGATGTTAGCAGTTCTTTAAAAAATGTCAGAGGAGATGAAAGCCAAGAGATCCACAAGGATACTTTATTTCTAAGCCTTAAAAGTTCTTCTTATCAGCATCAAATCTAAAGAATGATATTACATTTTAATTCTAATTTTGGAATTTGGTGTGGTCAAAGTACTTTGCCTCCATGTAATTACCTTAATTGTGTTGCACGGAGGCACTGAAAGTTGCTGTTATGCACTGGGGTATCAGTATTTCTGTGGTATCGTGCAAGAGGAGAGCATCTTATAGCTTTTTTATCTGCAAGGCAGAGCTTGGGGCAGTGTGCGCTCCTGAAAAAAATCAAAGGAGCATGAATAATCCTAAGGATGTAATTGTGGATTCCTGGGAGCACCAGGGATCCCATGCTGTTTCTTCACTTCTCAGGTGGTTTCATGGTGATCATGGCCATCTCTGCTTGTTTTATACACGAACTTCAAAGTGAATTATATCTCGCTAGATTGGTGACTTTGCTTTCCAACTCTGTTTTATGAATTATTTAGAAGCCTGTGAACTCTGAGCTGATGGCTGACTAGATCAATGAAATCCTTCCTCTGAAGAACCTATTCCTAGACTCTTTGTGGAGACCATGTGGATGAGAACTATATAATCCTGAGGTCCTTTAAAAGAATGGAAATGATTTCTGATGTTAGCTTCTCACCTTTTAGTCTTGCATACACAGGTTCAGGCTTTTTGTAGACATCATTAGAAGGACATTAACCCTGGAACTGACATCAAAATTCACTTCCTCTCTTGGACTGATCTGAGTGGTTCTAGTTTAATTGACCTTAAGAGTCAAGGTAAAAACCACATTTCCTTTTCTGGCTTACCAAAATGGAAAACAATATGGTATTCCGGAAAAATTTTCATGAAACATGATGGAAACCTTCAATGTTAAGTATTAATATTTTTTGGATGGAATACAGGAGGAATGAAGAAAATAAGGCTCTGGATGCTTTACAGTTCCCTAATTTTTCGAAGCGGAGAGGGAGCTCCAGTAAACACACATCAGTTGGCTGCAGTGTATTATTTTAACACTTGTCGTGTTCTACTTTCAGAGGCTGTGCGGTTAGTCATCACCGAGAAGCAATTCATGCATCAGGAGCGTTCATTACCCAACAACGTGCATAACTGACTCACCACACCCTCAAATTAACCATTTGAAGCTGGTGGAGTGAAGCCTTTCATCTGTTGCAATCATGACTGGCAGGGTCCTTGGATGCCCTTGATACCCACCAACCCTCCTTCTTCCAGGTTCTTTCTTGACTATTTATAACTGGCAAACTTATTTTTGTTGAAGAGCTATAAAGATTGGCATTGATGGCAGTCTTCTTTCTGCTGGGAGAGCTTCTGCTTTCAGCTTTCCTGAGTTCGCTTGATTTTCCAATCAGATATATTCAATGCGGTTGCCAGCTGGAGGCAGTGGTGGGAAGACCTACCCCAGCAGTACAAAGACCCGGCCGAGGCACTGATCAGTCCTGAACATCTGCCTGGGAGAAATCCCATTTATTCTCTTGGAAGCGTGGCAAGGACTTCTCTTTTTTCCCTCTTGTCTTTGCATCAAAGGGCAGCTTCGTAATGTGTTTGTGATCTGGCCATAGTGGGCAGACCCGTGAGTGCAGCTGGGGTGGAGGTGCGTGTCTCGCAGTGGGCGATGCATCAGCTGCTCTTCCATGGGGAGCGTCGGGAGGCAGTTTCTCCGTGGTTGCTAGGGATGCGTTCAATATCCCAATGCTCTGTGCTCAAAATGGGGAAAAACTGACATTCTGACTTCCCCTGTGAGAGTGGAGTACGTGATTCACAGACCTTCTGCAGCATTAATCAAGCCATGTTTACATGGAAAGAAGCCAAAACAGCCACAGCCAAGAGCTGCGTTAGGGAAGCCAAGTGGTGATGTCATCTGGGCAGAGCAGCCCCGGCAAACCACTTAGCTGGCTTAGGTGCCTAGTATTTAGCCATGGAGCAAATCCCAGTTAAGTGTCAGAGGAACACCATGGCGTTGGGCCCCAATCTTGGGATTTACATGGTTGTACTACGGTTTGTTTATCAAATAGTGTAACATCATCATTTGTTATTATCTCAAGTGAGAAGCAGCCTGATCCACTGGTGATGGCAATAAGAGAGTTCTCAGTTTTGTAGGGAATAAGTGTGTGCACGCGTACACACACACACTCAAAATAAAGGAAAGGATGCTATTGCACTTGGTGAGGCGATGCACTATTTCTTATTCCAATCGTATTTCTTCTTTTGGTATATGTGTTCAATTTGCCACAAGCTTCTCCCAAGATGGAATTGTTCTTACCACCAAAGAATTTCAGAGGAGAACGTTGGGCTTGGGGGCGTCCCTTGTGGCTCAGCTGGTAAAGAATCCACCTATAATTCAGGAGAATCCCTGGATTGGGAAGATCCCTTGGAAAAGGGAATGGTTACCCACTCCAGTTGATGAGTGTGATGCTCTTGTCTGTACAGTCCCTCGCTATTATTAGGAACCTACTTTTAGCCGAGCCTCTAGAACCATAAAATGTATCCTTAGGGTATTGTAAGGCCTTGCCGTGTGTTAAATGTTGAGATGAATCAGGCATTAAAACCTCAGTGGTGGAAGCCATGGTCATGGTTTTCATCTGGAAGAAGTTTAGTTCAGACAATCTGTCAATATGGTAGTTTTTCTCTGAGAAGCACAGTGGAATTTGGCCATTGTAGGGTAATCCTATTAATGCCTGAATTCCAGGCATTGCTTTTTTAGGACACCCTTGAATTAGCTATTCTGGATGAAAATCAGATACTTCCAAGTTAGAATTGGGGTCCATTTCTAAAGGATTCATGTGTGTTAGTCACTCAGTTGTGTTCAAGTCTTTGTGACCCCATGGACTGTAGCCTGCCAGACTCCTCTGTCCATGGAATTCTCCAGGCAGGAATTCCAGGCAGGAATACTGGAATGGGTAGCCGTTCCCCATAAAATCATCAAAATAAGGTTTTTTCTTTCTTTCTTTCTTTTAAAGCAAGCAACACCAAACCAAAAGACTCAGAATCAGGTTCATCCAGAAACTGACAAATAGCCCTTGAATAATTGTAGTTAGTTTTACTCTGTTTTGTATACAAAAACTTAGAATTTTTTTTTTTTTGAGCAAAAAAATAAAAAGTGAGCAAAAGAGGGATCTGAACTTTCTATTTGAGCCAATAACTCAATTTAAAGGAGGAATTGTACAGCTATTATCCATTGAGGGGTATAGATGGCAGTTTCCCCATGGAGCTCTGGGGCCTGTACTGGGGTTGTCAGTGGGGTAAGGACTTCAATGAGTTAGTGAAATAGTCTGCAAAGAATAACCAGGTCCAACTGTCTTTATAAGATAATTCTTGAAGAAAAGTTTGCTCTCAGGCTTAGACAAACGACAAGGCAATGGCAGCAGGCTTGAAATAACCTGACTTTTTGGAAGCAGAGATTCCACTTTCTGATAGGAACTGACACAACACTTAATCTTCTGAGGCAGAAAAAATGGAGTTTCGTGCAATTTAGGAGACTTTCAGAACAGTTCTTTAAAGCGAAGGTCCTTTCTGCTTTGGCTTGAGGTGTCAAGCCCAGTTTCTCGGGCTCTACTTAGGTTTTCCCAGCTGGGATTCCATCTTGGCTTTTTCTTAAATATATTATGAAATTTCATAGTATGACATGCTCATCCAACCAGCTCCCCAGTTATGTAGCATGGGAAGTTAGTTCCCTCCCTTAACAAGAAGAGCAGGCAATTTCCTTACTTCTTGAATATGTGTTTGACAACCACCTACCCAAGAGGTGTCTGGCATTTTGGTGGGGAAAGAAATGATTTGTTCAAGATCCTTGACAACAATCTTGCTTCATAAATACCATATCATTTTATGAAAACATACTCCCAATTGCCTTCTTTTGTCAGAGAATATTAATTGTGAACCTGTGAAGATTAAGAAATATTGTGACCTGTGGTTGCTAACCACTCAAGCCTCAAACACTTTTTTTTTTGTTTGTTTCAAGTCATATATACTTCATTTCCCCCTTATTAAGATTAAAATGAACTACATGGCCCCAGTTAGATTTGGTCATTAGCCACATAAATTAACCAATGAGGATGATAAAATCAACAGTTAGGATGCCACAAGAAACTTTTGGGTGCCTGTCTGTATAAAATTAAAAGGGATCTTGTTAAATAGTTTTCACATTGGGCCATGAGAGGCATGACCATATAACATTCTTGAAAGGAAAATGTTTTCATTTTTGGAACAAATGTTAATATGAGTACAAGCAGGAATCAGAATTGCAAAATTCATCTGTATAGTTGTGAATGAAGGAAAAAGCAACTCTCTTTCCTAGTCATAATTATGGAGCATGCAGCTTTACTTCACTTTGAAATCCTTTTATTATCACTAGGGAAATATTTGAGTGACTGTTATGGAGTCTTTCAAATTGTGCCATGTGACTTCTTCAAAGAGCTTTAAGAATAGTGCATGCTTTCAACCATACACCCTTCAGATGCTGGTTTCATAGCATTGGAGCAAAGCATGGGTTTGGGGGATGGTTTGGGTGTGGCACTCCATGAGATATTTAGAGATTCAAAAGAACACTGAACCAGAGTTTCCCCATATGTCTATCACCTTTGCCAGTAACTGCTAGTTCAGACTTTTCCCTTTACCAGAAATTCACAGCCCCTCCTCCAAGCAGAGGTAAAAAGCATTTGAGTGCAGCCAGAGAGGAGTCCCCACACCCAGCCCCAAATCGCCACGAAGTCTTCACCCCAATTCCTCTCCACCCATATACTTGTTTTGAGGAACGTTTTCTCCCAGGTTCTTACTAGCTGATTTGGGTTCGTGTACAAGAGCCAGTGTGGTGAGAGGTGAGAACAGACAGGATTTGGGGTCAACTCTTTTGACCCTGTTGTCCTGTGGAGTGAGGGTGGCAGGATTATTAATGGACCGAAAGCCTCAAATGAACAAACCAGGAACAAAATAATTAGAAGGGCCACATCTAGGCATAACAAAGGGTGGTGATATGAATAGCCCAGGGGAAAGTCGTGTCTCCTGTCAGGTTTGGGTTTGTTCAGAGATAGCTCATCTCACAGTTATCAGAAACAACCGCTGAGGCGTGAAGCAGTCAGCCCGGTCCTTTCTCTTGTGTGGGTGGCAGCAGCAGGCTGTGGCTCAGGTCTCTGGTGGGGCTCACGTCCCATTCGCTTTCGTAGATTTTCCCTTTTTGCATCCTTTTGTCTTTAGAGTGGGAGTACCATCTCCATAGTGTCTACGGCAGCGCGTACCTTAGCTTGGCTCTGTCTGGACACTTCCAGAATAGGAAGATTCGTGAACAACTGTTAATAGCTAAGTGGAGACCAATTTTTGGAGGGCAGTGGCTTTTGCAGGCTCTAAGTCACACCCAAAGTGCCACAGAAAGAAAGCACCTATGGAAGCCCTCCACTGGAATGCCACTCATTTGGAAATTATAGGTCAGAAGTTCAGTGTTTTGGGACTTTATTTTTCTCCGAAAGCATTAGTCACTCAATTGTGTCTGACTCTTTGCAACTCCTTGGGACTGTAGCCTGCTAGGTTCCTCTGTCCATGAAATTCTCCAGGCAAGAATACTGGAGTGGTTGCCATTTCTTCCTCCAGAGGATCGTCCCAACCCAGGGATTGAACCCGGGTCTCCCACATTGCTAGCAGATTCTTTCCCATCCGAGCCACCTGGGAAGCCCATTTTTCTCCTGGGTCCCCAGCACTTAAGCTTAGGTTACCAACTAGGTGTTGAGCAGAGACTCTTTTCTTTTTTTAAAATGTTAACTTTTATTTAATTTGAAAAAAAAATTTTTTTTATCTATGCTATGTAGCATGTGGAATCTTAGTTCCCTGACCAGGAATTGAACCTACGCCCCCCTGGATTGGGAGTGCGGAGTCTTGACTACTGGACCACCGGGGAAGTCCTCAGCCTCTTCTTTTAATTTTTTTAATGTGGTAGCCAGGTAAGTTTTTAAAGTGAAAGAAAAAGCAATGAATGGGGGGAAATAGAAACACAAAATCGAAGGATGATACAACATGTTCATCTTTTCAGCTCTTTCATATAAATTTAAAAATCATGTCATCAAGGCCACAAAACATTTTGTAGGAATTTTTTATGGCTATTATTTATTTATTCATTAAAATGAGGAGAAATGACATTGTGACAATACCAAGTATTAAAATACTAACAATTCTTCCAATTCTTGTATGTGTTGAAAGTGAAGTCGCTCAGTCATGTCCAACTCTTTGTGACCCCATGTGCCTACCAGGCTCCTCAGTCTGTGGAATTTTCCAGGCAAGAGTACTGGAGTGGGTTGCCATTTCCTTCTCCAGGGGATCTTCCCAACCCAGGGATTGAACCTGGGTCTCCCGCACTGCAGGCAGATGCTTTACCCTCTGAGCCACCAAGGTATGTGTTACCTTCATCCATTTATTTAAAAAGTCTTTTCAAAGATAGTCTTGTATATATATGTGTATATATATATGATAGTCTTGCATGTACATCATGATATATATTGTGAATGTGTGCTCAGTAGCTTCAGTTGTGTCTGACTCTTTGCGGCCCCATGGACTGTAGCTTGCCCAGTTCCTCTATCCATGGGACTCCCTAGGCAAGAATACTGGAATGGGTTGCCATTTCCTTCTCCAGAGATATATGGTATGTAATATATATTATATATTTAGATTTATTCCTAGGTATTTTATATTTTTGTGAGTTTATAGATTGTGTCTCTATTTTTTAAAACACTTTGCCTGTTCTTTTTTGTATTGAAGTATAATTGATTTACAATATTATGTTAGTTTCAGGTGTACAGAAAAGTTATTCATATATATATTCTTTTGCAGATTCTTTTCCCTCATAGATTATTACGAAATATTGAATATAGTTCCTCGTGCTATACAATAGATTTTTGTTGGTTATCTATTTTACATATAATAGTGTGTATGTGTTAATCTCAATTCCTAATTCCCCCCGCCCCCAATATGGTATCTTTAAGCAAATTTAATTTCCTGATTGTTTTTGGCATAAAGGCATAAAATTGATTTTGTGTATTGATCTTGTATCTGGCTATGCAGGAGATGAAAGTTTGATCCCTGGGTCAGAAAGATTCCCAGGAGAAGGAAATGGCAACCCGCCCCAGTATTCTTGCCTGGAAAATCCCATGGACAGAGGATCCTGGCAGGCTACAACCCATGGGGTTGCAAAAGAATCGGATACGACTTAACAACAACAAAGGACAATTCTAATTTCTTTCTAATCATCATATATGTATTTATTTTCCTTGCTTTATGACATTGGTAAAATATCCTGTACAAGATATATGAAGAGAGGTAAATAGTGGGCCCTTTATCTTGTGTGTAATCTCAAAGAGAAAGATTTTAGTTTTCCCTTTTCTCTTTCTATTTTTTTGTGGAAGTGATTTATCAGATTGAGAAAGTCTCCCCCTTTCCTGTTTTACTAACAGTTTTTAAATATCATTGGCTTTTATGAAACATTTTCTCCTTTTTAAAAACTAAATATGGAGTGTTCACTGTGGTTGACTTTTTGAATGTGAAAGCAATTTTGCATTCTTGGAATCAAGTTACTTGGTTGTGATGTGTTATTTTCTCAAAATAGCTCCAAATTTCTTTGCTAATATTCTGGTTGGGATTTTTATATCCTGAGCATGGGTCAGCTGGCTTTGAATTGTCTGTCTTGCAGTGTCTTTGCAGGACTTTGGTATCTATGTCATGATGTGTTCACAGAACGAAGCTGGGAGCGTTCCTTATGTTTTTGTGCAGAATTTAAGTAGCTTGGCATTATTTCTTGCTTTCTAGTGTTGCTATCTGGGCCTGCTGTTTTAAACTACGGGTTCTCCGTAATAGGATCATTTACATGTTCTGGTTTTGGGGAGGGGGGATCAGTTTTGAAAAGTTGTATATCTCTAGGAATGTAGTTTTACTATATTTGCAAGTTTACTGGCATGGAATTCTTCAAATATCTTCTTACTCTTCTTCCAAAGTTATGCAGGATCTGTAATCCGCCTCCTCACCACCCATTTTTAAGTTTATGCTATGTTTTTAAGACAGCTCTCTTTTTCTGGACCACTTTTGCCAGATTTTATCAAATGTATTAATATTTTCAGAGGACTAAGTTTTGGCTTTGCTAATTCTTTCTATGATGTCCTTGTTTCCACTTCATTGTTCTCTTCTGTTAAATTTATTATTTTATTTTATGTTCTTTGAATCTTATTTGCTTTCCTTCTTTTAACTTCTTGAGATTGATGGTTAGTCATTGATTTTTAGCCTTTTATTCTTTTTTAATATATTTATTTAAATTTATAAATTTTTATATAAACACCATCCCTGGCTTCATCCTGATATACAGTATTTTCTAATTCCTACCATGATTTCTTTTTTAACTATAGGTTATTTAAAAGTTATTTCTGAATTTTCAATTAATATATATTTGAAAATAACGTACAAGGATTTAAAAATTTTTTTGGTTATGGATTTCTGGCCTAATTATGTTATAGACAGAAAATATATAATTTCAATCTAATGAAATTCACTGAGATTTGCTTTATAGTTTGGCATGCAGTGGGCTTTTGTAAAAGTTCTGTATGTGCTGTTAAAATTGATGACTTTTGTGCTTATCAGATGAAGAATCCTCTGTTGGCCCACTGGATCAATTTGCAAATTATCTTATTCAATCTTCTATATTTTTAGCGATTGAACTTTTCTGCTTATTCTTTCATTTCTTGAGAAATATTTGTTCAGTTCTCTTAAAATGATTGAGAGTTGTCTATTTATTATTGCAGTTCTATCAATTTTTTTGTTCTGAAATAATATTTATAAATTCATTGCTAAATACAGCAGCACCATCTCCACCAATAACAACACAGTAACAACACACCAGGACTCAAATAAGCTGTGTACTCTTTGCCATCATAAGGGGTTCTTTGATTAAATAACACTATTTGGACTAAAATTTATATTTTATAACCATCATACATCATATCATAACATCTGTTTGACAGGTGCAAAAATGTTCTTAATTGGTGTAGAAAGAATAATCTCAAGTGTGTGAGCCACGTTCAGCAGGGTCTAATTGAAACCCTGCTAATGTTATACATAAACATATACATGTCATGATTGTTCCAACTAACAATCAGTTGACAAATATTATCCGTTATTTATCATGTGCTCAACATTCAACTGGGTATTGGGAAACATGAAGGTTGAAAACCCAATTCTCAATGAGTTATTATTTTCGATGAAGAAATAAGTGCATCTTTCTATGATGTTTTTCTAACATTTCTACTTTCTTATCTGAAGTTTTTTTGTATAAATAATTGTCTTAGAATAGAGTGAGATGATAGTATTTGCCACAAAAGTATTGTCTTTTCTTTCTTCTCCTCAAATATATAAAAGCTGCTCATTCTTGTTCAAGGTTCATTTTAAATACTCTTCAAAGCTTTCTGATCATCTTGATCCCTAGCTGCCTCTTTCTCTCTTAAAAACCTTCAACAAATATTAGCAAACCAAATTCAGCGATGCATAAAAAGGATCATACACCATGATCAAATGGGATTTAACCCAGAGATGCAGGGATGGTTCAATATCTACAGATAAATCAGTGTGATACACCACATTAACAAAACAAAGGATAAAAATTCACATGATCATCTCAATAGATGCAGGAAAAGCATTTGACAAGATTCAACAGCCATTCACGATAAAAATTTTCAAAAAACTTGGTATAGAGGGAGCATGTCTCAACATAATAAAGGTCATTTATGACCAACTTACAGCTGATATCATACTCAATGGTGAAAGGCCGAAAGTATTTCCTTTAAGATCAGGAACAAGACAAGGATTCCCACTCTCACTTCTATTTAACAAAGTGTTGGAAGTCCTGGCTGTAGCAATTAGACAGGAAAAGGAGCAAAAGTATCCAAATTGGAAGAAGTAAAACTGTCACTGTTAGCAGATAATATGACACTATGGCAAGGAAATCCTGAAGTTGCCACCAAAAAACTGTTAAGACTGACAGATGAGCTTAGCAAAGTTGCAGGATACAAGATTAATATCCAGAAATGTGTTGCTTTTCTATACACTATTAGTAAACTATCAGAAAAAGAAAATAAGAAAGCAAAGAATAAAATACCTAGGAGTGAATTTAACCAAGGAGGTGAAAGACATAGGCTTTGAATTTCTACAGCAGTTTGGCTAACTAGTAGACCAGTAATAGCACACTAGTGTATGCCAGTACTTGACATATACTATCTTTGGCTCAAATAATAATTCATTACTTCCTAGGTGTCTGTCTTACATTTTAGATCAAATGTTCCATGTGGGCTGTAATTATATCTTACACATCACTGTTTCCTCGATGACAGAATTTTGCTTTCAGTGAATTCAATAAATATTTGTTGATTGGTTAATTGTCTAGGTTGGAGAATAAGCTATAGTCTTCTAAGAATCAATCATTTAATTGATCCCTAGTAAATACATTCATGATCTTCTCAGGTGGCTCAGTGATAAAAAATCTGCTTACCAATGCAGGAGACATGGTTTGATCTGGTCCAGCAAGAACTCCTGGAGAAGGAAATGGCAAGCCACTCCAGTATTCTTGCTTGGAAAATCCTATGAACAGAGGAGCCTGGTGGGCTACAGTCCCTGGGGTTGCAGAGTCAGAGATGACTGAGTGACTGAGTATAACATAACACAAGTACCTTCATAAGTACTAATGCTTCCATATTTCACCTTAATGGGTTGTTCAATTTACATTTGTTTGGCTGACATATACTATGAAGGCTCTTTATGTATCAGTTGGTAAGTAGATGTTTGCAAGCAATATCTTCTCTAAATCACTCTTATGTTTTTATATACCATGAATGCACAATGATCATTCTGGATTAAAATAAGGCCTTTATTTTTAAAGTAAAAATGTCATTTAATCAGTCTAAAGTTGATTAAGTTAGAATTTCTAACAATGTACATAAATTGTCTTTACCTCGTGTTTGAGGTTATCATTGGGTGTGAGGCTTTTCTGCAGCTGAGACTGAAAAGCCCTGTGTAGTTCCCTGCTGTTGTTTTCACTCTATGCCCATGTGAGGACATGCCCTTGGTTTGTGGTTATGACCAAAGAACATATAGAGACTGAGGTGTTTATCTTATGCACGGCATGATGCATGAGCTCTCAGTAGCACTTCATCTTCAACTGCCGCTTCTTAACTTGGCCAACCAGTTGCTTCTGCTGTTTCCTAGCACTCGACAGCTCAGCCATATGGCTTGCAGTTGTGAAACGGTGTCCTTGGGCCCTCTTTTAAAATACATTTACTCTGAATAATTATCTAGTGAGTGACTATGATGTGCCAGGAAATTCTGTAAAATATCTTTCATTGCTTCCTCATTCTGCAGATGAGAAAGCTGAGGCTCAAAGAGTCTCTGAGGTTCATCCAAAATAGCTAAGCTAGAAAATGCAGGAGATGGGATTCATGCTCAAGCTCTTGGACTCCAAGTTCTTTATTTCTCACACAGGGAAACATTGTCGCTATTTGTGGCATTTCCACATCAGTTTTATATGAATAAAACAGTAAAAACCCCACATAATTTATCTTTATACATACAATTTTTTGATAGTATCTAATCAGCTGCTGTTCACTCGCTAAGTAGTGTCCAACTCTTTGTGACCCCATGGACTGCAGCACACCAGGCTTCCCTGTCCTTCACTGTCTCCCAGAGCTTGCTCAAACTCATGTCCATTGAGCCAGTGATGCCATCCAACCATCTCATCTTCTATTGCCCCCTTCTCCTCCTGCTGTCAGTCTTTCCCAGCATCAGGGTCTTTTCCAATGGGTTGATCGTTGTATCAAGTAGTCAAAGTATTGGAGCGTCAGCTTCAGTATCAGTCCTTCCAATGAACATTCAGGGTTGAGTTTCTTTAGGGTTGACTGTTTGATCTCCTTGCAGTCCAAGGAACTCTCAAGAGTCTTCTCCAGTACCACAATTTGAAAGCATCAATTCTTCAGTACTCAGCCTTCTTTGTGGTCACTGATTAGATACTCTGCTTTAAGTATCTAATCAGTGACCAAGTTCAAAATTCTAGTTCTTTACTGCTTCTCCTGTGCAGCCCTTCCCAGCTCCATGGCTATCACTTTATTTCAGACTCTTACCATTTATTATCTGGAACATCAAAGTCAATCACACCCTCCACCCAGTGCCAGTGGAATCATTTACAAACAACTATTGGATCACATTTGTGCACCGACTTTAAATCATTTTATGGTTTCCTACTGACAACTGAAAGAAGTCAAGACTTCTGAATGGAGCACACCAGGCTGGCCCTTCCCAAATCTGTCTCGTCTTACATTTGCGACAGCCTCTTTTATACCAAACTACCATCAAGACCTACTATTCAATTTTGTTTCTCTGGTATGTCACCTACCCTTACACTGCTTGGTAATTCCTATGCAACCCTCATAATCCCTTTCAAGTGTCACCATTTTGAAATAGTTTTCTAAAACTCTTATGAGAATTTACCACTCCCTCCTCTATGCCTCTACTCTATCCTGTTTAGAATTCCATTAAAGCCCCTGTGATACTCAAGGATTCTTTATTTATTTACTCTTAGTGTCTAAGTTTCTTGGGCTTCAAGCTCCTTGAAAGCACAAATGATGCTGTAAATGCCTTTCGTGGGTGCCCAGCAGAGTACCTGTCCATTAGCTCTTAATAAATGTTTGCCCCCAAATTAAATTAACTTTCTCAAAAGATTTTACAAGGACAGAAAACAATTCTTTACGTCCCAGAGAAAATGCTTTGAGGGGAGATAAAGCCAAACAAAAGCAAGGAAAAAAGTAACATTACTGTGTAGTTGGTATTTTAAATTTGTGGTGGGTTGAAAGAGGAGAAGGTTAAAAGAGATGGGAGTTGGGTGAAGATTAACCAACAGGGGATGAAAAGCTCAAAAGGGATGAGTTCAAGGGGGAAGAGACAGATAAGGACAAGGAGGAGAGATGATCTGATTGGGCAGTTATGATGAACTTAACACAAAGGTCATGTCATAGCAGAGTAGGTGCTTTATTTTAATTTTGATCCTTTATACTGTATAACCAGAGGATGCAAAGCTGTCAGCCATTAGTCCTTGGCATGGGAAATTTCAGGGCATGGACTGGGAAGAGGATAGGGGTGGGGCAGAATGTGGGTTAAAGAAAGGATGCGCCAGGGAAGTGTTAGTGGCTCAGTCGTGTCCAACACTTTTCAACCCCATGGACTGTACCCTGTTAGGCTCCTCTGTCCATGGAATTCTCCAGTCAAGAATACTGGAGTGGGTAGCCATTCCCTTCTCCAGGGAATCTTCCTGTCCTAGGAATCAAACCTGGGTCTCCACACTGCAGGCAGATTCTTCGCCACCTGAGCCACCAGGGAAGCCAGAGAAGGATGCTAAGCAAAATCATCCCACAGTGAATTCTGGAAGGCTTTAGAATATCAAGATGATCCAGGGATTTACTTCCTTCTAGATAGGTGTTTAAAAAGTGTAAGAATGAAAGTAAATCTTCTAACAACACTTCCAATTACCTCTTTTTCTGATCTCATCAATATTTTAGTTAATTTACGAATTATTTACTTTGTAGGACACCCAGTAAGCTTTCCACTGCTTTCTAGACTTTCATCTGCCACATTTGGCTTTCATGAAATATTCTACAAATTCACCACAATTAGCTTAATTAATTGTATTTTATGACTTTGGTTCAGAATGCCAGAATTTCAGTGCCAGTTTCATTGTGTTCATTAAACCTCAAGAGTATCTTTCAGATATTGGCTTTCAGACCTCTCTTTTTGAATACGTTGCTATTTACTTACTATGTGCCAAAGCCACCATGTCAATGTAATTGAAAACAAACAAGAAAGAGACTGGAGGGCTCAGATGAATGGAAATGTGATACACACCCTTTCACCCACAGCCCATTGGCTGGGATCCAGGAGAGGCTGATGGGGACGAGAAGTAATTACCATCTGATGGCTGGACAATGGTCTGTGTGAAATGAGCTGGTTATCTCAAGTCTAGTTCCTCATGGACAGGTGTTCATTTTGCAGTTTCCACCTTCACTGACAGCAGCCGTGGGACCGAATGAGTCAGAGAGACCAAAACCACCTTCCCTATTATTTGAGATTGGACGCTCATTAGTGATACAAGCAAACTTCTGGCTCTTGCCTTCAACTTTTCAATAGATAAGCAGAGAATGAGACGGTGAATATCTAATCAAGCTCTCTCCCTCTCTTTTTCTTCCCATGAGGGTAAAAGTTATTTGTAAAACAAGGACAAATGTTAGGCATTTCCCATTTGTCGATTTAATTAACATGGATGCTATGGTACCAAAGGAAAAACACAATCGGGGAGTGGGGTGGAAACTGAGAACAATATGACTTTTTTTTAGCACTATAGCAATGTGCCCTGAACCCTTACAATTCCAGTCTTGCCTTATAAACCACTGCAGAATAAAAATAAGGAAAACTCACTCTCCACATCTGTTATGAAAGTCTTAGAAAACAACCCAACTCCATATCAATATTATTATCCATCCTGCCAAAGCCGAAGAAGATTTCCCCTACTCATTTGAGCAAAAGATTTTCCAAACTTTATAAATATTGTTATGTCTCTCAAATGCATTACCTCACAGGTCTCTTCTGAAAAGTATCCAAATTCTGCATTAAGGCACTTGTGGGAAAAGTAGAAAAAATAAATGGTTTACTTTAAATGGGATTTGGAAAGGGTATGATTACGGTCTGAAATGTATCGCTCTGACATAGTAAAACTGAACTTCCTAATGGATTCTGAAATTTTGAGTAAGCATTAAATCCATTTATTGAACTCCTTTCTGTATGTCTAAAAGTTACAATAAATACATACATATTTTTTCCCCCTGATGGGTTTTCTGCAGTGAAGGGCATCATACATTAGTTGCATAGGATGCACTTGAAGGATGCTGAGGGCACAAAGCTGAAGGCTATACCTGAGTGCAAGGAGAGAGGCAAAATGCTTTCCAAGTGAACAATTAGGGATGTGAATAGAGAGAGATTAGCCTAGCTTTGCCGCATAAAGAAGAATTGCTAAACTACGCAGAGCAAAATGTCCTTCAATAGACTTACAAATGCACCCCTTCTCTACCCACCGTGTTTTTATGTCATCAGGTAACCAGAGCTGAACTGTGTCCAGAAACACATTAGATCTTGCACTTCGGTGGTGCCAGGCAGACAAATAGACAGAAGGACATACAATGGCAAAATTCAAACATGAATAGGGAGCTGGATTTTCATTGTTTGCTCATAATACCTCTTGGGTGGAAGGAAGGAAATAGGCTGTATTGCCTAATAACTTGAAATGCCCCCAGAGAAAGAAAAACAGACAGATTCCCATTTTGGTGGTGTATGAGCTCGGGTGGCCAGCCGTTCCCGGTGATAAGTCTGCAAAGTGCTATTTTGCAGGTCCTGCTCCAGTTGTAAAGCCATAAACCATCCATGGAGTCAATGAGTCCGTCTAGCCGGGAGGGAGGCAAGGTATGATTTACAGTGTCGGCCAAGGAGACCTCTGGATGGGAAAGTTTGCGGGAACACTGTGTATGCTAGAGACCCAAAGATGGAAGAATGGTGAAAAGTGATTGTTTCTCTGCTTGATTCGTTAAATAGAAAACAATATATATATTTTGGAGTTTATAAAAGTTATGTTTGGGCTCTTGATACCAATTCTAATCGGGATATATTTATGTTTTGGCGATGGTCAATAAGAGTTAGTGAACAAGAGCTTTAAGATAAAAGCACAGGAGAAGTCATGTAACCTAAAAGCCCACAGACATGCAGATAAAGGTTAACCGATCCTAAGCAAGTCGAAGGCATCTGCTCCTTGGACTTGATGACAGACTAGAACGAGCCTGTGTAGGAAGACTTTTCAGTAGCTGTTGGAAATTTGTTATTTTCCAGCCTTCTGTGATAAGCAGTTATAATCTTATCAACATAGCAAAGGTCAATGATGTTCAAAGAATAATGTCAATCCTAATTTTTATAGGTTTTTACTTATAATTTTCCCACTCTCCTCCCCCTACGATGGTTTTGCGTGACACACAGAGGGGCTAATTTGGCTTCAGTTTGTTTCAACACAGGTTTTATGGCTTTACTGGGCGAGCTAATAAGGGAGTATTCAAGAGCCTGTTATTTCTCTGACCTGTAATTAAATGAACCATCGGAAAATAGGCATTGTATGCTAATACTGCCTTTATATTCATTGAAACACGTAGTTTTGGAGTGAATAATGTCTGCCGAATAACTGGGTGATAATAATATCCCCACATTAAGATTCGCAATATATGCAAACATAAAACATGGATAAAACTTCTCCCGAATCCTTGTTCAATTGAAAAATATTAACCTCTTAAGAGGTAGGAAAAAAATACAAGAAACTGCCCTTAGATGTCTATCTTGTAGCAGCCATTTCTGGAAGTGAATCATGAATTCTTTGCTAATGACCTCCAGAGGCTTTATTGGGTGAGCAAGTCTTTCACGCATCACAAAATCAGAAATAAGAACACCTTGCATGTTGTTTTGTAACAGGTTGTCTTAAAAATCACTGATGTCATTGACAGACTTTGACTCCTAATTAAAACTTAAGCAACTGAAAGTTTTACATGTTCAAAGGCTCCGTGGGGATGGTTTATATCAATGTTTTGAGCTACATATGTACATAAAATTCTGATCTAAAGATAGCAGATGACAGATAAGCAATTAGAACCTGTATTATGTGTATGTGTGTGTGTACCCATAGGATATTGATTTATGGACACTAAAAAAAAAAAAATGCATCAATTTGTTGGTAGAGCCCAGAAAAATCTATTGGTTCTACCGTATCACCTACGAAAAGAAATCTATTTGATTTACTCACTTTCCACCATCATTTCCATCCACATAAAAGAACTCTGCTTCTTTTTTTTTTCACTGCCTTTAGTTTGATACTTGGAACGGGAAAAATGAGTGAGTCAGGGCCCTGATCACTCTTAGGCAAAAGTCAAATTGAGCTCTTCTGAGGAAAGACATTGCATTATTTTCAAAATGAGTAAGACTCTCGGATCTTTCATTTAAGTCAGCTTTCTTTTATATATGCCCTCAAAAATACCTTCCTTTTCACACACACACCACGTATTTACAGCTTGCATTTGATTTCTTCAATTTATGAACACTGATAAAAATTGTAAGATAGTCTTGAATGACAGAAACTAAGAAATTGGGTGTCCTCAAATGTAACCACCAACTTCACTCCCTCCTTAAAAATCTTGTATGTTCTTCTCTCTGAAGCAACCCTAAAACTTTAGCATAGTTGAGTGGATGGATCATTTTGACCATATTTTATGACTTTTGAAAGAATGAGCCAATTGATTAAAAAGAGATAAAATAGGTCAAAAAAATTCATATACTCTGAGAAAACAACTGAAATGTGCTTGGTGACATTTCAAACACTTGCAAGCTTAGATTGGAAAAACTTCTAATAGCATATGTCTTGCAAAAATGGTAACCATATCAATATTAACAAATATATGGCTACATAAATGTTGCTGGATGTAGTTCTTCCATGAATTATAATACCCTTTTTAAAATAAATGAATCAATCATTTCTTATTTACTTTTTCTGGGAAGTTCTGAGTTAGAACAGCTTGACTGGTTAAATCTGATCAGTGGCCGTTCTTTTTATTTTTTGGCCATGCTGCAAGGCATAGGGGATCTTAGTTCCCTAACCAGGGAGCAAACTCGTGCGGCTTGCACTGGAAGCAGAGTCTTAACCACTGGACCCCCAGGGAAGTCCCTATAACACCTTTTTGATGTAATCAGGAAAGGAAGCAGAGAAGCTTCTGGTAAAAAACGCTGACCTTTTTGTAACCTCAGAAAAATAGCGGTCTATTTCTATCTGGACACAAAAGTTACAATGGTATGGTTTCCATATGCTTTAAAAAATATATCTTTTTATTTTTTTAGGTTTTACCAGTGAACTATTTGTCTCTTCCTGACCACATCTTGGCCCTCCTCCATTTTCCAGTTGACATTCATGGTTCTAGACTAGGAATAGAAGCCTGGCTTCACCCACCCGAATCTATACTATGGAGGGTGAAGAATCCAGGGATTCTGGGTGGGTGTGGGGAGGAGCAGAGAGCAGTGTAAGTCTTAAGAGCAGTCAGGGAGGGATGGGGTATTCTGTCAACGGTGCCTGCGGGGCAATTTTCCACAGTCACTTCAGATAGAATGGCTTGTGGGTGCAATTGGTCCTGCAAAACTGAGGCTTCAAGGGACGCCTGAATGGTTCCCATTTGTAGACAGTTATCAAACAGGCTGCCGAAGGGAGGCATGGGTCACCTCTGGAGCAAGTGTATGGTCCTCCAACAAATAGCACTAGCCTGCTTTCCTATAAGTCTGCTTTAATTGCTTTTGGAATATTAATTGCTTTAATATCCCAGGTCATGAATGTGCCTTCAGGTTGAGCAATGGCTCAGGGCCGCACCTGTGTGTCCCTTCCCAAATGCATCCTCCTCTCTGTCTCTTTTATGTTTCCCTTTGTCCTGCCTAGCCACTCCCCCACCACCCCACCTCAGAGGAAACCCGCATAGGATAAGAATCTAGCCTAGAGTTCATAAGCTCTTTTTCTATTGGTGCCAATCTTGAAAGACGAGAATCAGAAACTGCTAGATGAGAACCCAATGCCTTAGTGAGGAGACATGAGGGAGAGCAGGGCGGAGAGGAGCCAGATGAAACAGACACGGCTCAGATGTCCTCCATTTTTCCATATTCAAGAGGGAGGCTGCGGTGCAGAGCTGAAAAGGGGTGGCGTTGTGATCAAGGAAACACACACACACACACACACAAAACAATCCTTCCTCTATGACAGCTGCTTTGTTCTTAGGTATAATTTAAAAAGCAATCAAACAAATCAATTTACAATGGCACTTTCCCACCTTTAAAGTTGTTTGCACAGATACAGCGAATGTAAATTGGCCAGCCGGTTGGAGTGAGTGGCACAGAGCTACAATTAGAGGTTGTAACCATGTTAAATAAAAATATAATGGAGGCCAGAAATAATAATAGGAAACGTAATCACTCACTTCACCAGAAGATTACGTAATAAATAAGCTAAACAGGAAATGATTAAGGGCAATATCATCAAAGGATGTCCCTTGGATGCTGTGTCATATAAAAAGCACAGTCATCCTGTAAAAGTTATAAAGTTTATGATTATAATGATTTATTATAAAGCAGCATGTAGCTCTGCTCACATCAACTTCTCAGGTTGGCCACCACAAACTTATTTATAAATCAAGAGTCCCCAGTTTGTCTCTATTAACCTCCAGTCTCTTATGGTCACTTTTGTTATTTAAAAAATTAAAAAAAATTTTATTTTGTATTGGGGTATAGCTGATTAACCATGTTGTGATAGTTTCAGGTGGACAGCAAAGGGACCCAGCCATACATATACATGTATCCATTCTCCCCCAGACTCCCTTCCCATCCAGGCTGCCACATAACATTGAGCAGAGTTTCCTGTGCTGTATAGTAAGTCCTTCTTGGTTATCCGTTTCAAATATAGCAGTGTGTACATGTCCATCCCAAACTCCCTAAGTATCCCTTGCCACCATCCTCCCTCTCCCACAGCAACTACAGGTTTGTTCTCTAAGTCTACGAATTTCTTTCTGTTTTGTAAAGTAACTTCCTTTGTATTCTTTTGTTTTAGATGGTACATATAAGAGATATCATACAATATTTTTCCTTCTCTGTCTGACTTACTTCAATCAGTATGACAATCTCTAGGTCCATCCATGTAGCTGCAAATGGCATTATTTCATTCTTTTTAATATAGCCCCCTTTATTATTATTTGTTGTTGTTGTTCTTCCCCAACTAGATATCGAATCCCAACCCTTGGCAGTGAAAGCTCAGAGACCTAACCACTGGACCACCAGGGAATTCTCTGGCCCTCTTTATTCTTACTGGTTCCTTTCCAATTGACCACGAAGGTAGAGAAGTAGTTGCCCATGAAGCAAAGAGAGTAAAGTTTTGAAATCCCAATTAAGCACCATGTTGAGACCATTGGTGACTCTGGCCTGATTTTCTCATTATAAATCTGCATCATTTTTCTCTGAGGGTCTTAGACTGAAAAAAATGGAACTAAGAACAGTTGATGTATTGTGTTGAGTCTGAGAAATTGCCACTGTTTGCCCAAGACTTTTTGAAAATTCCACATTTAACAATAAATGGTAATTTAGAGAAAAAATTGAACTTAAAAATTTGTTACTTTTTAAAATTGAAGTATAGTTAATTTACTATGTTGTGTTAATGACTTCTCTACAGCAAAGTGATTCATACACATACCTACATTTTAAAAAAATTTTGTCTTTGATTCGACCTTGTGGGACAACTTCATTTCTCAGCATTGAAGATTTTAATAAGCTTTCGGAATTCCCTGATGGTACAATTGTTGGCACTCCACACTTTCAGTGCGGGGGGCACGGGTTTCATCCTTGGTTGGGGAACTAAGATCCCACATGCTGTGTGACTTGGCCAACATTTAAAAGAAAATTAAAAGTGGAAACATGCTTCCAACTTCGATGAAGCTACACATAGCTGTGTGGGATTTGTGGCTACAGCTGGAAGTTGGTATGAGTCTGCTTTTCAATGTGTAGATGTATGCAGTCTTTATCTGCCTGTTTGGGCTTTAAGTTTCTTTGTTTACCGCTGCTTGATCCAGGCAGTCCTTACATTAAAAGAAAAAATCATCTTTATCCTCTGGCACTGAAGTGATGCATATTGTAGTGTGAATTCAGGGGCCTGTGCAAGTGATAAATGATGTTAGAAAAAATTAGGAACTCACCTGCATGTTTTTAAAGATGAAGCATACATTTGCCTGAAGCACAATTTCAAACAACAGGCAGGTTAGTAACGTGCCATCAGCAAGGGGCAATATCGCATCGTGTTTGTGTTGCAGTGGGCGATTGTGTTTTTATATTTGGCTCTCTGGGATTTCTGACACTTCTACGTCAGAAAATTAGTCTAATGTCTACAGTGACATTGCCTTCTCGTGGCTAAGCATGCTCCCAAACATGCGCAATTGAACCATACAGGTATCTTTCCAGATGGTATTAAGCAATAATCCATTCCTTTACTGTTTTCCCAGAGCAGTTACTTCCCACGATGATGATCTTGTAGTGAAAGGCATTTTGAATAGTTCTATCCTTCCGCCTCATGTCAGGAGTGCAGGAGTTAGCACAATTTGGGAATAACATGGAAAGAGACTGAGAATGGAATTCAAAATACAAAAGGACAGGAAGCCATACATCATCCCACAAAGTAACGTTATGACTTGGTGGCCTTAGCAAGGCCTTCTCCAGGGCTGTGAGCTGGAGCCAAAAATACTGCAAGAGCTGGAACTTTGAAACTGACTGTAAACTTGTCTTGAATGGCCCCCAGACACCCTGGCCTTTGTTTATAGAAGTCTTTGTTTTCCCTTGACAGTACCAGGAACCTAACATTTTCCTAGTTAGGTATATTTCTGTATTCATTGTCCCCGCAATGCCAGGTTAGGTTGACAGCTTGACAGCTTGGCTGCATGAACTATTCTTTATTGACCATATTCCTTATCCTTTTTCTCTGCCTATTAAGTTGAATTCAATTTTATTTCATTTTTTCCTGGCCAGCCCGGCCTAGGGCTACACCCTCTAGGAAGTATCAGAGAACTGAACTCGGTCTAGGCAGCTGTGCTGAATTTTGTGGTGAGTCAGGAATGTTCTCTCAGGATGAGAGTTACAGTGGTTTGGCTCGACACAGGTTATTCGTTTACCAATCCCGGCCTGTCTGAAAGCTTGCTGTGTGACTTTCCGGTAAGTCATAACCTTTCTGTTTTTAGTTTCCTGAAAAGTGGAGATAAGGCCGAAAGGCTTTTCATCCATCTCCCTTGGAGGAGTTTTGTGAAGTTTAGTTAATTAATTGTCAAGACGTTGGCATACGGGATGCGAAAAAAGGAATGTCAAGTTATAGGTCATGCCAGGCCAAAGAGAAACGGGGTGATTGTGGAATAATTGCTAATTTTTCAACATCTTCGAGTTTCTAGGGCAGTTGTCAGGAAAAGTTCTTAAATTTGATGGCTCTAAAAAACACTGAAGTGTCAGAAGAGCTATTTCTAGCTTCATTTCCTTCTATAGGATTCTGTGTAAGAGTCTGTAAGTTCAATGACTGTCTTTGAACCTAGGGAAAGTGGAACGATCTTGGGAGATGCTTTTACCTATAAATGTGAGCTTCATTTGACCATAGCTTTAGGGATATATTCAATCAATATTAATGCAAAGGAAAAGATGGAATCATTTTCTTTGGGTGTCTGATTGCCTCTGGCCAGGCTGGCAAACTTTGGAAGGATCGAAGAAGTTGGAACAGTAAGAAAGAAACCACTTCTTGAACACTTAATTTACTCCAGCAACTTCACTTATGTTCTCTTTTTTTACCAAAAAAGCAACCCAGTGAGGGGAAATAATGGTTTCTGGCCCCCGATGGCTCTTTTATGTATTCCTTTGGCAATAACATCTACAACTCTAAGACTGTAGCCATGGGCCGTGACCTGTGGTGTTGGACTTGAGAGGCATGGACTGGCTCTAGAGATTAAAACCTGTGGACCATTCTGACCACTTTAGTGTCACTGTCTGAGCCATTGTACTCACTGATGACAAACATGGGAAACGTATAAGCAAGAATTAAGTTCAACATAAGTGACCAGAATGTCAGCAAGCTCGGAAAATTCCAGAATCTCATTCTTAGAAGGTAGCATGGGTTGGAATGTGTGTGTATATATATATGTGTGTGTGTGTATATATGTGTGTGTGTGTGTGTGTGTGTGTATACACAAAATGGATAAGACCTCCTTTTGGTTGCCTTTGTAGTTTCAACTGACACACACACACACACACACAGCCATACCGTGTGGGATGTGGGATCTTAAGTTTCCTCACCAAGAATTGAACCCAAGACTTCTGCAATGGAAGTTTGGAGTCTTAACCATGGGACCGCCAGGAAAGTCCCTATGTTTTAGTTTTGAGCATGTAAATATTCCTCAAACTGGAGACATATTGGAGGAAGGAGGGGAATGGAGAATAATGGAATCTGCCAGAGCAATTGTTTTTTTTTTAATTGTAGACAGGTTTGGTGGAACCAAGAGAAAAGATAAGAAAGAAAGTGTGTGTGTGAGTGTATGTGTATGTTTGTGCATGTGTGTGTGTGCCTGTGTGTTGCTTATTTATTTTGTCCACCTTTGGGTAAATTAGAGGAAAGTCTGGACCAGAAATCTGTCTTCCTTCTAATGTGAAAAATAACCAGTGACCTCACGTGACTCGTAATGATTCAACGCCCAAAGCCCGAGAACCGGATTGGGATGATCACTGTAGTCTGCTTTCAGGTGGCCCATTCATGCCCACAGGGGTTAATGGCTTGGCCAGAAATGGAAATCCACTTTTCTGACTCTTGACATCCAGACTCTCACCTATTAAAAGTGAAAACAAAGTTCTTTACCAAATGGGGTGAATTAAGGTGGTTTGTAGAAAATGCAGCCTTGTAGATCAATATCCTATAAAATCTGTGTATAGACTATTGACGAAGAGCTTTAAAACAGAACAGTTGGTGTATTTTTAGACACATGTAAACACACCAAAGAATGACTTTTTCTTCCTTCCTTCACCAAATGCTGAGCATCTCTTCAAGGCATTTAAGAGGAGGCCTTGCTTCCAGAGTTGACAGTGTGGGTGGAATACATCCAGAACTCAAAGCTCAAATAAAAATAACAACAACACACACATACTCCCAGCTCTTCTCGTCACTCATGTGTTGTGGAAAATGTATGCGTGGGGGCCGTGACCTGCTGCGATTCATGTGGGAGTCAGAGCCGCCTGGATTGCTAGGTTCGAGGCCAGTGTAGGTAACTGAGCACAAAGCCACATGCGCTCATCTATTTATAGCTCTCGGCGGTGAAAAAAGTAAAACCAAAATGCAGCTTTTACCTGCTGTTTCCCAACTGACGCTAACACAAAACGGATAAGACCTCCTTTTGGTTGCCTTTGTAGTTTCAACTGACACACACAGAAGTGATGACTTGGGTTGTCCCCACTTCTCGACCTCCCCCTCCCCCCCAAACAGGTGAAACAATCAGAGAGGCAGCCCCTGAACCCTTCAGTCTTCAGTCTGGTCCAGAAGGCACCTCTAAGCCATGCGAGATGCAGAAATAGAGAAAATTGTTTGTATTCCCTTCTTCCTTGCAAGAGCTGTCTCTTTCAGATTCATCCGAATGAATATCAAAGTACTACCTAAAAACATTTATCTTTCAGGAGATCTTTTCCCCCTCCAGCCTGTGTGCAAGACACACACACACACACACACACACACACACACACATACTGAATTGCAACTCTTCCCCAAATAACCACAAACAAAACCTAACCAGTAAGAGGGCAGAATCGTGCCTTATAAACAAGACCTAATTGCAGAAAAGGATGTAGTCAGCCTTTTGCTGACGTTCACTGACCTTCTAGCCTCCCTGGATCCAGGTATCTGGATTTTAAAGCCCTTATTAGCATCAAAAGGTAAAAAGCGGTCTTTTCTTAAGGAGGTCTGCAAGGAAGGGCTTAGAATGCCCTATTAGAAATTGTTGACCAGAGCTTTTGAGGATCTTTTTATTCAAAGGCAAACCTCTGAAGAGGAGAGAAAGTGAGGCCCCTTGGCGGTGCAGGTGGAGGTGGGGTGCCGGTGGCATCGCCCCCCAACTGTGTGGTCCCCGCGGGGGGCTGGCAGCGACCCAGCAAGCGTGCAGGTTAGGCAGGAAGCTGCGGCGAGGCTCAGCGGCTCAAAAGCTACTGGAGCTAATAGATTGTGGTCATGAGGAGAGCGCAGTATCTTGGTAGTGATGGGAACACGCAAAAGCATCGTCAAAACAGTTGCAGAAACACGCTGAGCTCTGCACTCCGGAGCCGCGCCCCCTGGACTCGGCTGGAAGCTGCAGGCTCTGGGCGCTTCTGCAGCTTGGCCCCTCTGTCCCTACTGCAACTAGTCATCCCCACTCCGGATTCCGCGGCTTCAGAAGAGGGGGCTGAGCTTCCAGAGAGGCTGGAGCCTCATCCCGAAGTCAATTGCTCCTTCCCCGATGCTCCTCCCTGCCCCAGTCTTGCTCTCCGTCCATCAGACAGACCCAGAAGCTTCCACAAAGGAGTGTATATCTCCACCTTGGGACAATTAAAATAAGGCGTTTTAAGCTTCCTCCCTCCCCACCGTTTTTTGGTAAGTGGAAGGAGACTGCAAAACTTGATGGTGTAAGAATTTGAATTTTGGCATAGAGTTTTTTTTCCTTTTTACTATTTTTATTTTGCTCTATGAAAACAACAAGGAAGACTAGGAACATTGCTTTTTTTCACATTCATATGAATTTTAGGAAGTTATTGCCTTTTCCCCTGGAGAAATAACCTAGAGACAAAAAAGAAGTAGTAGCACACTGAGAAATCTGCAAATCCCACAAGTCAACAACTCGAGGAAAACCCCCATGGGCAGGGAAGAGCACAAGTGTCACCAGAGAGAGAGACCAGCACATATAAAGCCAGCAAGCTGGGGTCACGGCCAATTCAATGCCACTGACCCAGGCAGGGGGGTACCCTTTCTCCCCGGGCACCCACTGCCACCACTTCCAATGGGGTGATTTCATAGGGATTTTTGATGGTTAAAATTACTTGGATCCGTAAAACTTGAGAGGACCTTAGTGACCCTCTCATCCAAACTTCTTCATGGAATGATGAAAAATAATCCTTAAACACAGAAAAGCCACAAAGCCAAAGAACAATTAAATTCATTCCTGCTGCAGGGAAACATTCATTCATTCATGGCATTCATTCATTCATCATTCAGGCAGTAAGTGTTTATTGAACACTTACTGTGGATCCATTGTTTTATGTCTACTGTCCCCAGACCAGAAAAAACAGGCATAAATCCTTGACCTCATCAGACTTGTCAATGCCAGACGCTGTTCTGAGTACTTCACAGGTACAGACTCGTTTAACCTGTGAACAGCCCCGAACCGTGTGTGATGGTGTTATCCACGCTTTAGAAATCAGGAGGCCCAGGAAGGAAGTGGCAAAGCCTGGATTCAAATGTTGACAGTTGACCTCTTAGTGGATGAAGCAATATTACCTCTGTGTGTTCATACATGCATGTGTATAGTTATGCATTTATTCATCCTGATAGCCATGATCTCACACAGGCTTCTTGACGCTGCCTCCAAAGCTCTTCATGTCATTTGACACCACCTCATGTGCCTTATGGAGAAGGCAATGGCAGCCCGCTCCAGTTCTCTTGCCTGGAAAATCCCATGGGCAGAGGAGCCTGGTAGGCTGCAGTCCATGGGGTTGCTAGGAGTCGGACACGACTGAGTGACTTCACTTTTACTTTTCAGTTTCATGCGTTGGAGAAGGAAATGGCAACCCACTCCAGTGTTCTTGCCTGGAGAATCCCAAGGACGGGGGAGCCTGGTAGGCTGCAGTCTATGGGGTCACACAGAGTCAGACACAACTGAAATGACTTAGCAGCAGCAGCAGCAGCAGCATGTGCCTTAAGGAGGGCATGGCAACCCATTCCTCTATTCTTGCTTTGAGACTCCCATGGACAGAGGAGCCTGATGGGCTACAGTCCATTGGGTTGCTAAGATTCATACACGACTATAGCGACTTAGCATGCATACATGCATGTGCCTTAAAGGGGCTTCCCAGGTGACCCTAGAGGTAAAGAACCCACCGGCCAATGCAGGAGATGTAAGAGATGCTGGTTCAATCCCTGGGTTGGGAAGATCCCTTGAAGGATGACATGGCAACCCACTCCAGTATTCTTGCCTGGGAAATTTCATGGACAGAGGAGCTGGGCTGACTATAGTCCATAGGGTCCCGAAGAGTCGAACATACATGTGCCTTAAAAAAAGATCTGTGTGGAAGACGGTCTTCTTTTTAGGAATCTGCCCTGCAGTCCGCATCTTTCATGAAATAGCTAGACTAGCTCTCAGTTGCATCATTAGCATTGACAAAGCAGGTTTGTGGACTGTCTTTGGGCTTCAGCACTGTTCTTTGAAGTAGGTAGCATTGCCTCTGCTCGGTCACCAAGTAAAGTGGGAGCCATGCCCAGGCTTTCTGTCTCTGAGCCTGGAAAGGCCTTTCCTGGTAGTAACAGAAGGTCTGTTCATTCACAGAGAAATAAATTGGCCCTTCCTGGATGAAGACAGAGTGTTCCCAACCAGGATGGAAGCAGGCAGGTATTTAACTGTGAGGACAGTACATTGCCATCTGTATGCCAGTTTATAACATAATTCCCAGCATTCTTTCTTATTCCTTTTCAAATAATTTTAAGGAATACTTCCCACTGGAGATGCAGGAAGATTCCTTGCTATGTACTAGGAACCTGGGAATATTAACAAAGTGAAGGATTTTCAGGTAACCTCTGACTCTATTACTTTTTGTTCTTTCTTGCTCTGAACTGCAGAGTTTGAGAGAACAGAGCAGATGTGAGCTTGCTTGTGCTTTTCTGCATTAAACACATTTGTGGGAAAAATGTGGTAGGAAAATGATGAGGCTCGTTTCTTTGTTATAACATTCTCCTGCCAAAGTGTAGACAACTCTCAACTTCCTGGCAGCATAATTATTAGCTTCTGTACAAACGAGCTGTGAAGAACCTTTCTTTTTTCCCCCTCCTTCCTTCCAGTTATGCCCCCTAACCCCCACCAAGGGCTTCCCTGGTGGCTCAGTGGGAAAGACCCTGCCTGCCGATGCAGGAGACGCAGGTTTGATCCCCGGGTCAGGAAGATCCCCTGGAGGAGAAAATGGCAACCCACTCCAGTACTCTTGGCTAGGAAATTCCATGGACAGAGGAGACTGGCAAGCTATAGTCCATGTGTTCGCAAAGAGTTTGATACAACTAGCCACTAAACAATGACCAATAACAACCCCCACCAAGGACCATTTCAGAAAAAAAAAATGTTTGATGGTGCTATTTTGCTCATTCAAATTTTAAGAGGAGCTTTATTGGGTCTCATGGGAAGGAGGGAAATGTATTCTTATGAGTTTTTTTTTTTTATAAGAACACATCAGTGAAATATTTGAGCTGTTTTTTTTAGTCACTGAACTATTCATACATAGCTATATATGAAAAATAGTCAAAGGAAGTCACTGCCTCTTACTTGGAAGCACACGGATTATTCATTGTGGGTTCCGGTGCCCCAGAGACGATGTGGAGCCCGCAGACTGAACTTGAGGGGCTCAGTGGGGAGAATCTACCTTCATCCCTGACTGACTAGGTCTGCCTCCTCTAATTTCTGTTGAGTGTGCCCACTGTTGACTTTTAGTGACAGCGCGTGTGTAGAAATAGTTCCACCTGTGATCTCATGGCAGAAAAGCACACCTCTTCGAGAACCCTCTAGAACACTTCAGGGCAATAAGAGCTCTGGCCTTTGACATTAAACAAGCAACACTAAACAAACCCCTTCCTGAGTGGGTGTGACTTTGGAGTTCCTTCTGGGTTCTTCGAATTAACTAACCTGAGCCAAGTTCTCAAAACTTGAATGCCCCACAAGCCCCTTCAACAGGTTTCACTGTTTTGTTTACTACACTCATCACCAGTACAAGTAATTCACTTGATTTTGTGGTTAAAAAGCACATAACAGGAATTGCCCTCTTAATAAAATTTTAGGTGTACGGTATTATTATTATGACCACAATATTGTACAGCAGGCCTCTAGCAGTTTTTCATCTTACATGACTGAAACTTTATACCCATAGAATAACATTGGCCCACTTCCTCCTCCCTTCAGACCCTGGGAACCACGGTTCTGTTCTCTGCTTTTTTGGGTTTCGTGATGTTGGATTCCTTGTGGAAAACGGTATGGAGGTCCCTCAGGAAACTGAAACTGGAACCACCCTCTGGCCCAGTAATCCCACTTCTGGGTACAAGTAGCTTAACATCTTTATTGTTAGCTCTCTGAAAACAGCATGTTCACGTTCCATGGATTTGGAATAACCTTTGGGCAGAGCTGACAGGTCCATTTGCAGGGGGTTAGGCAGTTTCATGGCTCAGACTATAAGCAGTCAAATGCCTTTAAAATAATTTTTTGAGGGTTTTCTCTTAATGGAAAGTGTAAGTATTGTTTCATCAAGAAAATGTTAAAACTCCAAATTAGAGAGTACGGAATGAAGAAACAGTGGTTGTGGCATGGGTCCTCATGCAGGAAAAATGAACCAGATATCAAACGTTCTGACTTTATGTTTTCCGTGCCATTCAGGGATGATCTCAGCTGGCCTTCTGTGGGTTTATAAGGGATGTCACTTGAGTTTATATCCGTATATGTGAAAAGTCATTCACTATGGCTTTGTTATTACGAGTGAATGACCCTCAGCTTGATCTCCCTATGGAATGAGTGCTATATTCTTCTCTCAGCTTGAAAAATTTGTTTAAAAATAAAAGCACACTCCTTGCCTTCTCTTCTTTTGAAGAGATGAAGGTATGAGTCCCATTTGTGAGAGTAAAGAGAAAAGGCATTTTGGTTTCCCCTCTCAGACCACTTCCCACAGATAAAAATGGATTATGCACCTTCCCCTAAACACCTGTGTTGCCACAATCACATTTTCTTTGTTAAACATTCATCCCTTTCACATCTCTGCTTCTTGTGGGTATTGTGTCAGGAAGAGAGAGTTAACTTTTACTGGTGCTTTCCATTTGTAAGTTTTCTCTTTAATTTCCTTAGAGTCATTTTCAGAGTCATAAATTACTCTGCGACCCTTTCCTGTTCATCCACCACCCTCTGTTTAGAACATGCATCTTCTCCATAGTGCACAGCTGTCTCTGGTCTGAGTTCTTTTCCACCTCTGCTGCTCACTAGCTGTGTGGCTTTGGACAAGTGACTCCATCTTCCTGGGTCACTGTTTTCTCATCTCTGAACTCTCTGGGTGTTGGGCTAGAAAGGCGATGTCTAGACTTAGACATCCCTTTGAAGTCTGAAAATTGTTATCATGCTGTGGGACCAGGTGTTCATTAGAACTGGGGATGTGAGCCTAGCGCCAAGGACTCAACTTCACAAGATCTTTATTTCAACAACTGGAACTCATGGGTAAGTTCTCCAAAGAAAAGCTTAGAAAGAGGGCATGATGGATGGATTTCTGGAGAGAAGAGTTCAGTCAACTCTTCATGTGTTAGATGGTGTTTTTCTCACCCTCACTTGGAGCAGGTAGTCTCCAACTTATGTTTTCAGTCATTTTAGAAAAGTAGCAATCATAGTCAACTCTGGAGGCGTCTAAATCAAAATAGGTGGATGGGGAAATCCGTCAGAAGTGTTAGCGTTTGAAAAGCCTCTGCTGAATTGAGGAGGTGCTCACAGGTATGCTACATCATCAGTATCCACCTGGAGATGGATTACTTCTCCATTACTTCTCCAGCCCTAGAGGGGCCATCTCTTGAGTGGTCAGAATGGAAATTGGAGTGATAGTTGATAATTTTTGACTTGAATCAACATAGACTCATAGTTTTCCTTAAAACCTCATTGAAAGGCTATAGTGTACTTTTATGTGAAGAGGAAGGAGGCAGATAGAGAGGGAAGTGGAGGATAATAATTCATTGTCCTTGTTAAGTGTTAACTTATTCAAATATCATTTCAATGAATTCTGTATTCTCAGTGAAAGTGAAAGGAAAGTTTTGTGTCCTGGAGAGTCACTTTAGTATTTGGGAAATTATTGGGCAGAATTTGATTTGTAGACAAGCCTGTCTAAAAGTAGATCTTGTCAAGGGATACAATGAAGTTTGATTAATTCCTTGGGCTTGGGCACAGCATGACTGCTAGCACACCTTAAGTGAAAGCTTAGATAATTTCTGGATGCAGTTGGTTTGACATTTCTTTGGGATTGGAGGTGTGATTAAATCCACACAGAGTTTAACTTTGTTTTGAAATGGAAAGCAACATGGCAGAGTTGGAAAAGTGTGGTCTCTGGCTCTGAACTGAAGCAATAATGACCAAACTTCTTCTCTTTGTAGGATGAATATCGTATTTATCACATAAGGTTGCTGTGAGAATTAAAGCGTTAATATTTGTAACAGCTCAAAGAGTGTTATTCTCCTTCCATAGGGAAAGAAGCATGGGTGAAAGTCTGTGGACCAGAAATCTAGCAATTAGATATTCTGATTTTGTCTTTGCTAATCAGTTTGCTTGAGACCTTGCTCTCCAGGGTTGCAGGAGAAAGATAAATCATGGATCATGTTGGTACAGCTGGAAATTAATGTCATGAACCTCAAGTGGGGAGTTAGAGCTCTGCCATCCTCAGGTGTTTCCTGGGTCACCGTGTTCTCCTACTTTGCATTCTGACTATTTCAAATGTTCTCCACTCTCAAATCCCTCTTATCCTCCTTCCTCACCTGCCCCATCTCGTGCTGTTCCTTCGGTTTCAACCAGTGACCCTGACTCTTGTATCATAGACAAAGTGGAAGCTATCACATGGCAACTTCTCCACTTCCTGGTGCACAAGCATGAGAACCTCTGCCTAAACCTGTTCATTTTTTCCACCCCTCTAGTTCAATAGCCTGTCTTCCAGCTCAAACAAATCTCCCCATTTTTGCTCTTCCTGCCACCCTGTTCTACCTTCTTGGGAAACATATTATGTCTGAGCTCTCTTCTCTCTGGTGTTTCAGATAGTAAAGAAACTGCCTGCAATGCAGGAGAGCCGGGTTCGATCCCTGGGTCAGGAAGATCCCCTGGAGACAGGAATGGCAACCCATTCCAGTATTCTTGCCTGGGAAATCCCATGAACAGAGGACCCTGGCAGGCTACAGTCTGGGCGTTCACAAAGAATTGGACGTGACTAAGTGACTAACACTTTCTTTTTCTCTATAGCCAACATCTTCCTCTGTACCAGAATCTTTTTGTAGGTGTTGATTTACACTCACTTCATAGCTCAAAATCTTTCCTGTGAAACTCCCCATCTTGTCCACCCTTCCACCTCTTCCTTTTAAGGCATTCTTTATACTCCATATTCACCTGCTGCTGCTAAGTTGCTTCAGTCATGTCCCACTCTGTGCGACCCCATAGATGGCGGCCTACCAGGCTCCCCTGTCCCTGGGATTCTCCAAGCAAGAACACTGGAGTGGGTTACCATTTCCTTCTCCAATGCATGAAAGGGAAAAGTGAAAGTGAAGTCGCTCAGTCGTGTCTGACTCTTCGAGACCCCATGGTCTGCAGCCTACCAGGCTCCTCCGTCCATGGGATTTTCCAGGCAAGAGTACTGGAGTGGAGTGCCATTGCCTTCTCCACCATATTCACCTACTGACTCCTTAAACAAACCTCATTACTTCCATGAGTCAGCATTCCGTAAAGTTGCCAGTAACCCTCATAAAGTTAAAGCCAGTGGTGACTTTTCTGTCATTCCACTTGAGTATCTCAAAGACCCTTATAACTCAGCACACCCAAAACTGAACTCCAGACCTTCTCCCCCAAAACCTGCTTCTCTCCCTAATTTACTTGTTCTTACTGTATGGCTCCAGTGTCCTTTATTTTTCTCTTGTTGAAAATACATTATCATGTTCCTATTAGTTTAACCTTCTATATATATCTTGGATCCATCCACTTTTCCCCATCCCTGTATCCTTCTTATTGTCTTATCATCTCCATCCTAGATTTTTACAGTGTCCCTCTGATCTGGTCTCTATTAAGTATCCCCTCTATTCTCAGCAGTGGAGCCAAAGTGATGTTTCTAGAATACATGTTTCATCATGATAACCTCTTGCTTAAGACATAATGGCTTCTCATTGCTCTTAGGGTAAGGAATCTGCTGTTGCCTTTGCTTTAGATGCCCTTTTCCCTTTTTGCTTCTGTCAGTTGATTCTTTTCAGATATCACTTCAAATAAGATTTTGCTGAGCCTTTCTGGACTCTCCAGACCAAACTTGGTTACCACTGCCTTTATCACTGGGGTGGTTTCACATTTGGTGATGACTGGATGTCTTTAGACAGACATGATGCTCTGAGGTGGATTTAAGTATCTTTGGCTCATCACTGAATCCCCATGAAAGAATACCTAAATGTCTGAATAATATAGATCACGAAAACTGCACACATTTTAAGGACAAAGACAGAAGAAAGAGAACACAAATATCTACTTAGGATTTCACTAAAATGGGGTAAAATTGTCCTTTTGCAGTAGAGACATTTTGCTGTCCACCACAAGTTCATGTCACCCTTCGATGATACAGAGTGATTGCTCAGAGGGGCTGTTGCTTTGCCAGATGTTACATTTCTTAGTCTCTTTTCATTCAGCTGTGGTTATGTGATTAGCTCTTGCAATGAGATATGAGTGGAAGTTATGAGTTTAATTTCCAAGAAACAGTTCTGTCTTTTTTCCCTGCTCCCAAGTGAAAAGAAAGGACTCTGAGAGCCTGGGGAATGGTGGAGCTGCAGGACAAAAGCAACGTAAACCTCGATATTACAAGGGAGAAGGAGGCCAGTAACCAATGACATCTGTATCCATCATTACATGAGCAAGAATCCATCAACTATCATGATGGTGGAGGATGCTATTCTGGCCCTCCACTTCTTTTTGTAAATAAAGTTTTATTGCAACACACAGCTTTGTCCACTTGTTTACCTATTGTCTATGGCTTGCTTTGCATTGCAAGAGCAGAGTGGTTGTAATAGAAACTGTTATCACCTTCAGCGATTAAGACATTTACAATTTGGTCCTTTATCAAAAAAGTTTGCTAATATCTGGTCTCTTGCATTAAGTGATTGTAATTTGGAGTTTAATTGTTGAGCAACCAGCATGCCCTTAACTAGTATATCTTTTTAAGCATAAATATTATAGCTTTCTGTACCTTTCCATTCATTGATGCATTCTTTTCACTACTAGTTCTTGATCACCTTGTGTGTTCTTGGTAATGGGGACACAAAGGTGAATAAGATGTGATTCCTGCTGTCAAGAAGCTTATAATTTTGATAGAGAGATAGAGGAATCAATTGGCAATTAAAATATGAACACAGTGGTGGAAAATACAAGGATACCTACTGACCTGTGTAGGAGGGTTTCTTATCCCCGGTGTGGGAGAGGCACATGCTGAGGTCAAGTCCTCTGAGGTGGATATTCATGTGCTGGAAATATATTGTGGAGTGTTTTCAGGAGCAACATCTGTGGAGAAGGGAAGGAAGCAGGTATAGGCAGAGGGGGAAGTTGGGCGTTTTCACAATGGCTTCAACCAAGCGTGCAAGGGAACTCTGAACCTTAGGTGGCCCTTTAGAGTTGGGACAGGGAACGTGACCTCTTCTTGCAAGAAGGTTCTCTTTAGCTGAGTACTGTTCCTGAAGAGAAGGTTGATGGCATTTCTCTTAGCTGGGGAAACGTTCTTTGGTCCTGAGGGGCCGTCCAGGGGTGCACACAGAGGCCACCATGGGATGGTTCCATGACAATCCTTGGGAGGCAATTAGGTCTAAGTTTATATCTCAGTGTTGAGTGGGAATTGTCACCTTGAAAAAGGAGGGAGCTGGAATGGCTAGTGGAGAGCACACCAGGCAGAGGGAATAAAATGTTCAAATCACTAAAAATGAGAGAGAACATGGGAAGATTAGAACGAGTGACCGGCAAGTTTTCTGTGTGCAGACTTTCTGCTTTTGTGTGATGGAGAAGATGGGAAAACTATCAAGAGATAGCTCTCTAATTGATTTGAAGTTGTGCAATATGGTCATCCCCAGGTATCTGCAGTGAACTGGTTCTAGGACCCAACCCCTCTTCCCACAGCATTCCATAATTCCTGGATGCCCAAATCACTTATGTAAAATGGTGTAGTATTTGCATATAATCCACACACATCCTCCCATAGACTTTAAATCATCTCTAGATCACTTCTAATACCTAATACAGTTTAAATGCTAACACACACAATGTAAATGCTATGTAAATAGCTGCTGGTGTGTCAAATTCAAGTTTTGCATTTTAGAATTTTCTGGATTTGTGTGTGTGTGTGTGTGTATGTGTGTGTGTATATGGAGTATTTCTGATCCATTCGGTCTAATTCACAGATATGGAGCCCACAGATGCAGAGGGCTGATTGTACCTCTACATTCCAAGAAGCTCCAGGTCGTAATTAAATTTATCTTACATATTTTAAACTAAGTATCCTGTATACAGGGACAATTTAACTAAGCCTGCAGCATAGGAACAGCTTTATGAGATCTGTACTAGGGATGTGATATCTTTATTCTCGCATAGTTTGAGTTAATTATCTTGAGTCAGTGGTTTTTCATCCAAATCATGATTTCTCTATCTCCTGAAATTCTCCATTCTGTTCAGAAACCTATCTGGCACTTACCAAGCAGCCCTGATGGACTAGTGCAAACATGAGTGGAATAGTCAACTCCTCCATATAAACATATGGCAAATTTGAACAATTAAGCAGAGTAAATGGTAAGGTGATTGGATTTACAGATCAAAACTACTAAATGTGGCTTGGTAACCTAGAACAAATGAGTGACTAAGTCTAGAGCAGAAATGTTCTTCAATATGTGTCACTGCAAATGCCCAGAAAGGATCTATATATTTGAAGTCCCGCATTTAAAATGCTGTATACCTAAACATATCAGCCTACCAGATTTTTGGAGTTCATAAGTAGTGAATCTCTTTGTAAACTTGTGATCATCATTTTCTGTCTTTTTGTTTCATTATTGTGTTACTAGTTCATGACATTCAATTAAGATAGAGATTGAAATTTTGGAATTATGTATACATTAGTGTTTTTTTTTTCTTAATAGAATGTTTAATACCATGAAATAAACATATGGAAATTTAAACATGTTGACTGTGTGTTATTCATAAGTATAATAAGCTAAATGTAAGTATGAAGCACAAAAATGAAAACAAATATCCTCTAACTGTTCACTCACCTTAGGACCAGAATATTAGAAATCCAGGCTTCTTCCCAATCCCACCCTGATCTCTTTCCCTTCTCCCCAAAGTAGACATGACTCTTAACATTTATCATTCCTTTGTTAGTATTTAAACACGAACGACACATATATTTGACCCAATTAATAATTTTTCTTGTCTTGAGTATAGGAAAAATAATGTACTAAATTTAGTCTTCTACAGAATTTTTTTTAAAAATTCAGCTTCATATATCTAAGATTCATCAGTGCTTTTGCATATTTAATTCATTCTCACTCCTGTATAGTATCCTGTATGAGTAAAACACCATTTATCCATTTTGTTTTTTTTACATTTCTCAAAAATTTTTATTGAAATACAGTTGATTTACAATATCATGTTAGCTTCAGGTGTATAGCACAGCTATTCAGTTGTATATCTATAAATATAATATATATATGTCTATTCTTTTTCAGGTTCTCTTCCCTTACAGGTTATTACAAAATATTGGGTACGGTTCCCTGTGCTATACAGTAGGTCCTTGTTGGTTATCTATTTCATGTATAGTAGTGCATCTGTTAATCCCAGTCTCCTAATTTATCCCTCCCTACTCCCCCTTGCTCTTTGGTTACTATAAGTTTGTTTTCTATGTCTGTTGAGCCTTTCTGTTTTGGAATTAAGTTCATTTGTATTTTTTTTTAGATTCCACATTTAAGTGATATCAGGGTATTTATCTTTGTCTGGCTTACTTCACTTTAGTGTAACAATCTCTAGGTCCATCCATGTCGCTGTAAAGGGCATAACTTCATTCTTTTTTATGGTTGAGTAATATCCCATTTTCTTGTCGCTTGACATTTTTTCCACCTCTGTTTCGGTAACAGATCGTGGTGCTCTGAACAGCTTTGATAGGTCTCCAGAAACATACGCATGAAAGGTTCTTTCTGATATCTATTTATATCTTGAAGTAGAACCGCTGAGTTGATGGGTATGCAGATGTCCAACTTTATAGGAAAATGAAAGTTGTTTTCCAAAATAGTGGTACCAGTTCAGTTTCCATAAGCAAGAAACAAGAGTTCCTGTTGCTTCCCAGACTTGCCAATGCCTGGTGCCATGAGAGTTTTTGAGTGGACTCTGGAACCAAAGTCCAGGTCCACAATTCTGCTTTGTCGTTGACGAGAAGTTTGATTTTGGACAAAGTCTTTAACTTCTTACCTCTGCTGCTTTCTCTGCAAAATGGATATGATAATCTAAGGGTTCTATGAGAATTAAATGAATGAATATATATATATAGCACTTAGAACAGTATCTGAGTACATAGCAATACTGTAGAAGTAATTTCTATATATGTTTTCTTAATTTTCTTAATAAAAAATATTTCTTAATTTTAAAATACAAAAAAATTTCTTATTTTCTAAAGAAAAATAAATTCTTAATTTATTATATTATTTTTTAAATTTTACATCTGATAGATGTAAAATAACATCTCATTGTGGCCTAATTTTCTATTGCCCTGTTTACTAATGTGGTTATTTATTGACCTTTCTTCTTTTATATCATCATATCTTTTGGTCATTTCATTACTGGATTGTTCATCTTTTTCTTCTGTGGTTTGGAGTTCTGAATTAAAAAAAAAAAAACCTGTTGATTCTACTATTTTCTTTGCAAAATATTTATTCAAGTTTGTAGCTTATCTTTGTAACTTTTAAAATGTAATCTTTATTTCTTTTTGTGGTTACTGATTGTTTAAAAAATGTGGGCATCATATTTAAGAAATGTTCCCAATTCTGAATCATAAAGATATTTTTTTTTCCATCTGTTCTTCTAATACGATTAAAAATTTCCTTTTTCAGTTAAGTTTGTAATCTAACAGGAATTTGCCTTAGCAGTTAATGGGAGGTGGGGAATACATTTCACATCTTATGTATACACACATAATTATCTAAGCATCATTGACTGAATTATCCTTTTTTTAAATAACCTTTTCTCTAGTGAACAACAGGGACATCTGGTCCATTTAACAAGTTTTTGTATGTGCACTTATCTGCTTTTGAGCTTTCTATTCTGTTTCATTGATCGGTTTGTCTATCTTCACAACAACATCAGTGTCTTAATTACTACTATTTGATAATATATTTTGGTATTAGATACAAAAAGAGCTCCCCTCCTCCTTCTTTAGTCTTCAACAGTATCTAGGGTATTCTCAATTCTTTGCTTTTTCTTATACATTTTAGAAACAACTTGTCAAATTCCTTGAAGAATTACCTTTGAATTTTGTTGAAAATTCACATCGAAACTAATAATGAATTTAGAAAAAAAATACTACAAATTAATATCTCACTGATATTCCTATCCATGTACTTATATATTGTTTAAGTCTTCTGTAGTGTGTATTTCAAGAAACTTTAATTTTAATTTTCTGTAAAGGTCTTGCAGTTGTTTGGTCGGGCTTATTCCTTAGTGTGAGATTTTGTATTTACCTTTGGGTAGAAATGCAACGGAGAAGGAAATGGCAACCCACTCCAGTATTCTTGCCTAGAGAGTCCTGTGGACAGAGAAGCCTGGTGGGCTGCTGGCTATGGGGTCACACACAGTTGGACATGACTGAAGCTACTTAGCAGCAGCAGCAGACATGCAATGGATTCTAGATATTGAATATATATTCTGCCGCTTTGTTAAATTCTTTTACTAATTCTATCCAATCTTAATCTGTATATATTTTTGTTTTGTTTTCCATATAGACAGTCATGATCCAATAAGGACAATTTTGTTTTTTTTATAAAAAAATTCTTCGTTTTTGGCTGTGCCAGGTCTTTGTTCCTGTTTGGGTTTTCCTCTGGCTGCAGAGAGCGGGAGCTAGTCTCTAGTGGTGATGTGAGGGGCTTCTCACTGCAGTGGCTCCTCATTGTGGAGCGCCGGCTCCAGGCATGGGCTTCAGCAAGCGTGGCTCTTGGACTCTAGAGCACAGGCTCAGAAGTTGTGGCCCACTGGCTTAGTTGCTCTGCAGTGTGTGGGATCTTCCCAGATCAGGGATCGCTCCCACCGTGTCTCTTGCACTGGCAGGCAAATTCTTTACCCCTGAGCCACTAGGGAAGCCTGAGAACTTTGTTTTATGCTATGCAATTCTTGCCTTCCAGTTCTTTTTTTGGCATCATGTGCCGGTATGGATTTTCAGTATTGATTACTATGTAATTTCCTTCATAACATTCTTCTCATCTTGCTTTTATTTCTGAAAGAGGTACTAGCCCTGTTGAACTGCTAGCAGTGACTGCTCACTCATTTTCTGTTCTCTGAAGAGTTTCCGTGTCCGGCTATCCACTCCTGGAAAATCTGTTAGCACTCACCTATCATTTGTCTGACCCTGGTGGGGTTTGCTTTGTTTTGTCTTATGGGACTCTTTCAAATGACTGAGTCGTCTTTCCTCAACTGACAATTCTGCCTTCTTATTTCTTCTTGAGTCACTCTGGGAAAATTATATTTCTACCATTTTATGTTTTCCACTTGTGTCTCTTTTCTGTTCTTTTTTTCTCTGCTCTTATTTATTACTATTTGAATTCTTTGTTTTCCAAGTTCCCTAGTGGCCCACGGGTTAAGGCTTGACTTTATCACCACTGTGGCTTGGGTTCGCTCCCTGGTCAGGGAGCTAGAGCCCTGCAAACTGCATCGGCAAAAAAAAAAAAAAAAAAAGTAGAATCTGTGCATGTATAAAATCTCTTAAAAAGGTACACACACACATGAATTGCTTGTTTTCCTTATTCATTGTTTTAAAAATGGAAATAAATAGAATATAAAACTTAGAATGCACAATAGTTCCATAAGAAGATTATGTATTATTGTGAACATTTTGTTTCAGTGATTGACAAGTAGGTTTTTGTTGGTTTGTTTTTTTGTTTTTGCAGTCTAAGATGTTTGAAAGATGTCGTTCTAGGGAAAGTCTTTGGTAGTGAACCATTTCAGTTTTTGTTGATTTAAAAGTACCTTCATTTCACTTTTGTTTTCGATCATTTTGCTGCCAGATTCCAGGAGGTTAGTCAGTTTCTCTTGGAGTCTGAAGCTCTTCTTGCTCTGTGTTCTGGCTTTCCTTGTTGTTGTGATGTTCACTGTCACTGCTTTTCAGGCCTTTTCTTTATCTTTGCTGTTTTGCAGTTTCACTCTGATGCATATATTTATTTTTTCTTTATTTTGCTGTTTTACATTGAGCTTGGGGATTCACGTCTTTTATCATTTGAAATATTCTCAATCATTCTTGCTTTGGGTATTTCCTCTCCTCCGTGTTGTCTGTCCTTTTGCTCCTCTGTTTAGATTTATATTAGACTTTTCCACCTCTCCTCTGTTTTTCATAACTTCTCTTTTAAGATTTCTGCATTTTAGATAATTTCTTCAACATATCACCTCATTTACTAATTCACTTTTGTGTCTAATACAGTTTAACTCAATCATTGATATTTTAATTGAAAACCACTATGTTTTCCTTTATAAAATTCCATTTGATCCATTTGTACATTTGACCATTTTAACAGTCTCTTGCCAATTTTTAAAATCTTCTAGTTCTTTAAATATCTCATTCATAGATTTTCCAGATTTTGTCTCATAATTCCAATATCTGCAGACTTACCGTCTGATTCTGAATCTAAACCTAAACCTGGTTTTGTTGTTTCTGTTGATTATCACTGATGGTGGCTTGTTTTTGTGTGTGTTTGGCAGTTAATGATTTTGAGTTCATGTTTGCTTGCTCATCCCAGCTGCATAAATTGGGGATGCTTTCCTTCATAGAGAGTTTACATTCACTTTTGTTGGGAGACTGTGGGAAATTGGACTATTTTTGTTTTATTTGCATCCTTATAGAAATATGGAATCTTGGCTCAAGCTCTCCCACTCTGTAAAGGGCCAAAACTTATTATTCAGTTCCTAGAACTGACATGAGGATTTGTTCTCAGAGCAGTCTAGCTTTCTATTTCTACTTTTGGTTTCAGCTCATTATTACTTGTTAATGATTTTATTTATTTATTTTTGGCTGTGTTGGGTCTTCTCTAAGTGTGGTGAGCTGGGGCTACTCTCCAGCTGCAGTACTCAGGCTTCTAATTGCAGTGGCTTCTCTTACTGTGGAGCACAGGCTCTAGGGCAAACAGGCTTCAGTAGCTGTGGCTCCCAGGCTCCAGAGCTCAGTAGTTGCAGTACACAGGTTTAGTTGGTTAAAGGCATGTAGAATCTTCCCAGACCAGGGATCAAACTCATGTCTTTTGCATTGGCAGGCGAATTCTTTACCACAGAGCCACCAGGGAAGCCCCACTATAATTTTATTTGTTTGGAGAGTTCTCTTGTCTTTAAGCCCAGCAATATATTACAAAATATGTTTCTTAGAATTTATCTGGGATTTAGTAAACGATGGATTAGGAGGAACTTTCCAAAAATGTGGTCTCCCATACTGTTAGAAGCAGAAGTTTGATAACTATGTTTTGGTGATGTTGGTAATAATTGTTTCGTTAGAAAGAGCAATAGCAATCTTATCCTATTTGTATGGCGTCAGTTAGTTTCACAACATCTCTGTTACAGGCAGACATTTTATAAATATAGATGTTATTACCCAAGATATTTAGAGTCTTTCTAATTCATATAAATGGTTAGAGTCAGAACCAGGGTGAAAGCCTAGATTTCTGACTTCTATTTTGTTGATTAGGAAAAAATATAACCTATGTTGAAGTTTCTAGTCTTTTTCACTTCAGTTTTCCTGTAAACTAAATCATGATATTGAGGGCTTAAGAACAAGCCACCAAGTTTATCAAGTCTCTGAATACCACAAGACTAGGAAACATTGTTCCAGAAGACTCCCGGAAAAGTATGTTCACAAGTTTCTCCAGCAAGCTATTTTAGAACCTAATAATTCTTCCGTAATGACTTCCTTTACTTCACTTGGTTTCTTCCTGTTGAATTATATGTTCATTTCCTGTCCTTTTCTTCATCGCTGTCTATGTTACATTTCCTTTTTTCATGATAATCACCTCTGAACTTATTCAGTATCATTGAATATACATTGATTCCATGAAACAAAATTGTGGTCTGAATACATGCCTCAGTTTTCTCTTCTTTGGAATAAAGATATACTCAGTTTACTTATTGTTAGAGATACTGTTTGCCAACCTCGTGAGCCATTTTGGTCATTCTTTTCTGTATATTCTTGAGTATTTCTACATTTCCTATAAGCTAAGAAAGTCTTTTAGGTTGCTGAAGGCCAAGTTTTTCTGGACCATAGTTTTCTAATTTCAAGCCTAGAAAAGAACTGGAAATTACCTCAGCCCCGAGCTGGCCCTTCTTTCCTACACTAAGTGTCTAATTGATTGGGCCAGTGGTTAACGGTTCTTTTCTAGTGCATTCATTTTAAAATTAATTAATTTGGCCATATCAGATCTCAGTTGTAGCATGTGCGATCTTCTACTTCGAGGCATGGAGTCTCTATTAGTGGAGCTCAGTAGGTGCTACACACAGGCTTAGTTGCTTCATGGGATGTGGGATCTTAGTTCCCTGACTGGGGATTGAACCTGTGTCCCTGGCATTGCAAGGCAGATTCTTAATCACTGGACCACCAGGGAAGTTCCTGAGTGTACTCTTGAAAAACTCTCTTCTGCATTTTTTTCTTCACTAGTGGAATAGATACTTTTAATTTGGGCTGATAAATCCAGTCAAAAGAAAGTCAGTGATTTCAATATCCATTAACATGTATCACAGAATAAACATGTTCTATCAAATTCTGGCTTATGTGCTAATATTTTCCTTTGTAAATATGAAACTTGGCTCAGAAAATTACAGCAACAATAAAAATAGCAACAACAAAATCTCACTTAAACCAACCATGAGGACTAATTTGTCAAAAAAATATATTTAGATTCAGAAAGAAAAGATCATCTGAGGCAGTTTGCAACTTAACTTTCAAACTCTCCTTCTCATCACAATATCTGTTCTTGATGTACTTGTTAAATTCAAATATACATTGTTCTATTTGCTGTCTAGGTACAAGATGATTTGTGAAACTGAATCAGATCTTGTTTTCTGCCCTATATGTCAGTTGAATGTAATATTATTGGAATCAACCCAACTGTTCTTATATTAAAAAAAGAAAAAAACTGGAGCGTTTGTGCTTTGGTTATGTTACTTTCATTGCTTCTTGCATTTCTAGACAGATTTTCAAATTTCCTCCACCCCAGGCTGACTGGCATCACAATGGTTTTCATTGTCAAAAGTGTGCCGGGGTGTCATGCTACTCATGCTAGAAATTGAGCCTCTGGAGATCTGTTTCTGAAGACATGGGTGTTCTCATAGAATCTATCCTGACTTCCAACACTGCCTGCCCCAGATTTGTAGTTATCTGTGAGGCAGATACCATATATATGTTATCAGATAGGTCATTTGCCTACAAAGGTCCATATAGTCAAAGCTATGGCTTTTCCAGTAGTAATGTATGGAGGTGAGAGTTGGAACATAAAGAAAGCTGAGCACCAAAGAATTGATGCTTTTAAACTGTGGTGCTGGAGAAGACTCTTGAGAGTTCCCTGGACAGCAAGAGGACAAGTCAATAATCCTAAAGGAAATCAGTCCTGAATATTCATTGGAAGGGCTGATGCTGAAGTTGAAGCTCCAATACTTTGGCCACTTGCTGGGAAGAGCCTGCTCTTTGGAAAAGACCTTAATGCTGGGGAAGATTGAAGGTAAAAGGAGTAGGGGATAGCAGAGTATACAATGGTTGGATGGCATCACCAACTCAGTGGACATGAATTTGAGCAAACTCCAGCAGGTAGTGGAGGACAGGGAAGCCTGGCATGCTGCAATCCATGAGGTCACAAAGAGTCGGACACAACCCTAGTGAACGAACAAGGAACAACAGCAGGTCATTGGTTAAATGTCACTCTTGGTGGGATTCTTTGAAGGTCTGCATTTTGTAATATGCAACATCTCCTCGTCACAGTTTTGGCATCCCCAAGTAAAAAATAAAATAGAACCAAAGTCAGCCACTGTTTGAAACTGAGCTGGCAACCAGTTAGCTATCAATAAGTCAATGAAGGATATAAAGAGGAAAAGGACAAAGACGAAAAAAATTGGGTCGATCGGAGGAGGCCATCTGGGAGAACAAGGAAGGTGATTCAAATCAATCTTATTCGAAAGCAAGAGTTTCCCTAGAGTTTTCAAACACCCTTCAGTTGGCTGGAGCAAATCAGCAGATGGTGTTTGTAAAAATAAATATGGCCTATGAAATGGAGTTTAGATGGAGATACGGAATCTAGGAAGGCTTTATCTGAGATGTACTATCTGAGGAAGTCTTGGGGCACAGGTAGGATTTGGAAGATGAAGGCACAGGGCTGTGAAAGAAGGGGGCAAGGACATTCAAGGTAGAAGCAATGGCTCGAGATTCAGACATCACGGAGCTGCTGCATAGTGAGTAGAGCAAGCATTTGGGTTTAGCTAGAAAGTAGAATTCATGTCTGGCAGAGGTCAGAGATGGTGGTTAGCTCACAGGTAATGGGGCCTGGGTTTGGTAGGCAGAGGGAGACCCTGAAAAGCTTTGATGAGCCAGAGAGATGGCCAGAACTTGGCTTTAGGAAGACTAGGATCACAGAGGTTTTGTTATACAGACTTGCTAGCTTTTGTAAAGACAAACTCCAAGCTTTCAAATACCATTGCTACTGCTAAGTCACTTCAGTCGTGTCCGACTCTGTGCGACCCCATAGACGGCAGCCCACCAGGCTCCCCCGTCCCTGGGATTCTCCAGGCAAGAACACTGGAGTGGGTTGCCATTTTCTTCTCCAATGCATGAAAGTGAAAAGTGAAAGTGAAGTCGCTCAGTCGTGTCCGACCCTTAGCATGGACTGCAGCCTACCAGGCTCCTCTGTCCATGGGATTTTCCAGGCAGAGTACTGGAGTGGGGTGCCATTGCCTTCTCCGTCAAATACCATTAGAGACTCTTTTTAGCCTTGGACTGTAGAGACAAAGTCAGGGTTGGGTTGATGAGACCTGGATGTCAGTGGTAGATGCTGGACCCTGGGTAAGAGGATCCTTCCTTGAGTGAGATCTGGTCTTTAATCTTGGAGGAGGGCATCTACTGAGGCTATTGTCAGCTCTTCTTACAAAGATCAGAGAACCAGACTCCCCTGTTGCCCGTGTTTCTACATGACCTTTCTTAGTGTGGCTTTTTATTTTTGACTTTGGCTTGAATTCTGATCTTCACTGTGTGTGTTTTTTCTCTTCAGGCTCAGACTCTGCTGTCTTGGGTCCTGAAAGCCTTTGCTCACTTTTGGATCACAAGGCCTTTATCCCAGGTCCCATTTTATGCAACGTGTGCTCAGTTGCTCAGTCTAACATGACTCATTGCAACCCCATGGACTGCAGCACGCCAGGCTTCCTTGTCCTTCACTATCTCTCAGAGTTTGCTCAAACTCATGTCCATTGATTCAGTGATTCCATCTCATCCTTTGTCACCCCTTTTTCCTACTGCCTTCTGTCTTTCCCAGCATCAGGAGTTGGCTCTTCACGTTAGGTGGTCAAGGTATTGGAGCTTCAGCATGAGTCCTTCCAATGAATATTCAGGGTTGATTTCCTTTAGGATTGACTAGTTTGATCTCCTTGCTGTCCAAGGGACTCTCAAGGGTCTTCTCCATCCGTTAGGGGCTCTTTATTCACTTCTGAAGCTTGTGAGTGAGAAAATTGACAAATTACTTTCTACCCCTACAAATGCTTTAGTCAAAAATGAAAGACACTTTGAAGAAAGCGTTTAGATTCTACGGATGAATCCTCAGCTTTTCTGTTGCCGCTTCTGGAAACCCAAGAATTCAGTGTTTACCTTAGAGAAGGATGATTAAAGTTCCGACTTAGATATAATCACTTTCTTCAAGATTCGTGTGTTGATACCTTACTCTTCGGGGTTTTCCTCAATGTTTCCATGTAAGTTACCTATCTGTCCCTTCTCCTCTGACCTCTATACACTGGAGAGAAGTAAAACGTCTTGTATTAGCATAACTTTAAAACCTGACAGGTAGTATTTAGACATTGATTTATGGCTACAGTCCTACGTAAGTTTCCATCCCTGTCCACACATCTTAGAGACCCCAATGAATGCCGCAGATGCACATTTTTTAATGGATGTGAACTTAACCATTAATGTAACATCACTGGTTTAATGCAGATACTTTTGTTAAATGACATTATAATTACCAGTCACCGGCAAACCTCAAAAAGGTTGGAAGGTTGGATTCAGTTAAACACCCGAGAGCTGAGATGCTTATCTGAAGTTTACCCCTTGAGTTGAGCAAGTCCAGGCTGGAAAGTGCTCAAGACCTTTCTGATACTCGCGTTAGTAATTCTGTTTTTCTGTGTCTCCCTGTCAGCATTTCTATGTTTCATCCTTGACCTATTGATGACGTAAAATATAACACGAAAAAGATAAAAGTCATCTCCATCAAATCGAGCCAAATAAAATTTTCACAAGATGCTGAGAACAGGTAAACATCCTAAGTTGCATGAGAAATGCTACCTTCTTAGAATGCTAGGAAATATTCTGCCTATCTCCTTCTCCTTGACTCTTGTTTGAAGGGTTTATTGCTACAGAATTTTCTAGTAGTTTTCCCTGACATCAGATTGGGGGTGGGGGGAATTGCTCAAGATGACTCAGATGAATCATATTTGAAAACAAGTCTTTTTTTTTGTTGTTTCCTAGAAAAAGCATTAATATGTAAACCCTTTCAGTATGCTGGGGCAAGCCAGCAGGTTGTGTACTTTAAAAAAATAATTAAAATACTTTCAACACCGTGTGTTTTGTGTTTAGCTTAGGAAGCCATTGCATTGGTGGTGGTTTTCCTAGTTTTACACTCCTCTAAATGACCTTCTTTGTCCTTTTCTTGTCTTTTGCATCATAAAAAGATTTTGTGAAGAGGAAGAACTTCAGTTTCTTGGATACCTGGAAAAGTGACATAGAAAAATGTCCTTTGTCAACGGCTGCAGTTTGGTGATTTTTACTTCCTGTATGAAATCAAGACTTTGGGGTCTGTATGCAGCCTTGAATCACTCGGGGCCATGCATTGCTTGATCCTCTGCATGCCAATCATGGTCTTGTAGTGAAAATACTGCATCTTGAGGTCCCAGTATAAAGGAAGTTAAAATTAAAAGAAGATCAACTTAGGAATGTTGCCGTTAAGTTTTAGCCTCCATTGAATTCCAGTCTTCCTGAGTTGGAGAAGTGTCTCGGTCCCACATCTTGTGAGGCAAGTTTTTGAGCATCCAAGTGTATTAATTTCTCTTCTCATGTAAAAGGATGAAGCTGGATATGTTTGATTCATTATCACAAGTATACTTTGAATAGCCTTCGTGTGCTTACATTGTGTGAGTAACAAGGGTAGCGGGGGAGGAGGAGAGGAACAAAAAGATCATCAACCCATTGATGCAATAAATCAAGTAACGCCACATTTTCTGGAGTAACACAATTATTACAAGAGCCAATCACACAAGCCAAGTTATCATATTCCTTTACTGAGTTTTTACTCTGGGAAACCACATTGCCTTTATTTCGAGCCACATTTTAAAAGCTTTTTGAGAGGCCTGTCAATATTGATATAATTTTAAAAAGTAATAGGTGACCACTGAAATGAAAATGTTGGCATGAACTTAGAACCCATGTGTAATTTTGACCTCGGTAGAAAAGAATAGATACATGTATATATACAGCTGAATCACTTTGCTGTACACTTGAAACTAAGTGTTTTCACATTGTTCATAATTACACAACAATAGAAAATTAAAATAAAAAATAAAATAAAGGCACAATCAATAAGATAAAGTCAAATAAAAAAAGTTTAGAGGAAATTCTTAGATAAACACAGGTTTTAAATTCAGAATATTATAATATACCTATTCTAATAATGACTCCAAAAAGAAAGCAACATGTGGGATTTGTGTCTTGAATTTCAATAAAAAGCCATAAAAAAAAAAAAATCCCAAACAGGTTTTAATCCCCTAACATAGGGTCTAGCACATAATATTATTATTGTTAAAGCTTTATCTACTTATTCCCACCATACTATTGCTTGATTTCTAGTAACCTGAGCCCCATTTTGTTTCCAGAGATTTTCCTGGACTAGGCCTTGCTGGCCTCTCTCTGTCCTTAGAGACAGCGGGTTCCTGCCTTGTAAGACATTAGGGCAACACTGACTAAAGAGTTTGGCTTTTGCATCTTGCAGCCAAAGTTCATCAGGTCATCAAAGATATCCTAATTGGTTATGCATATCAACAAGAGCCACTCACAGTATTTCCAGAATGTTGGCTTACATAATCCACTGGGCACATGGCATCTTTATTAACAAGAAGACAACAGATTCCTTTAGACCTCTACCACTCTTAACCGGATTAGTTAATGGGGATCCTCTCCACCAAAGACAGGACAAGCCAGAAGCCACTGTCCATCTGGAGTGTGTTCGCACTATGGTGATGTCTGAGCGTCGCTCTCTTGGGTGAGGTAGTAAATGAGGGGAAGGTAAGTCTGGTTCCTTTTCTGGTTGAGCATCTTTGTTTTCTGTGGCAGGGTTTAAAAGCGTATTCAGTCATGCACCCAAGGAGGGTTTTTCCATCATTTAAAAAGAGCTCATTAGACACTGCAAATTGACACAGTACAAACAACACTGAGAGGGTCTGGGTTCCCACATAAATTAGCTCGGTTTGTGCAAGATGAAAAATGCTTTGGCCCCAACTGCCAGCCCTACAAACACAGCCAAGCTTGGAGAAAAAACAAGGTGTGCCACTGTGTCTCTTACATCACCAGCAGTCATAAAAGTGCTGTAATTAAAACGTAGCTGACAATTTGCTTAATGATGTGCAAGGCAGAGAACCCAAGGGGGCTCCCACATGGGGTTGGCTGTGGTCTCTGCCTTTTCAGTGGGAGCAGTAGCTGGCATCTCCTTCACTTGAGAACATGGTGACTAACCTGAGAAGCCGGTGGGGTGGATGGGGGAGCCAGGCCAGCTGTTTTAAATCATCAAGACCATTTTCACAATAATGAGTTTGTGTGAGGGAGCAGATACTTAAGGTGTTCTGGAACCATCCATTTATAATGAGCTAGGTTGCACTGAAGAAAATTACCCCATTCCCCACAATATCACTTAGCCCAATTAACAACTTAATTAGTTCATAATAATAATATGAGGTAGGACTTCTAATTCTGTCTTCTCACTTCAGAATGACTATTATTATATAAGAAAATACTCTTTTTAAAATTTGTGAGCCACGAAGCCTCAATAAGAACTGACGCAATGCTCTGAGTCTGGATCTCTGGATAAACTCTTTGACCCCTTTTCTTCCACAGACTCACCTTTGATCTTCACCCTGTCCCTTGACCCCATCATTTTTTTTTTTTTTGATCTGTAAAATTAGAAAGCCAACTGCATGTACAGATGATTTAAATTTCATTCCTAATAAGCACTATATGCTTGAAAAATTTAGAAACATTCTATATAGATTTAGGATGTATCTAGATGGTTAACGATTGGAATACACGATGGTACTCAACGTTTCTTGAATTTTTCTTTAATAATTTAAAGATACATTTGCTTAAGTATGCTTATGCTAAAAAAATTATTGAACTACCAGAAGACATTTTCCTAACACAAACTGTTAACCATTCAAGCTAAAAAGTTTATATCCATGCCGTTTCTAAACGCCAGCCTACCATTAATTCATAGACAAACCCTCTGTCTATATCTTTATAAATTTTCAAATTGAACTACTTCTAATAATTCTTTTCTCTAGTTAACTAGCCAGAAAGTAAGGAAAAAGGGGAACTTTAATGTAAACAAGGCCTCTTCCACCATATAAGGGAAGGTTTAAAAGTTAAAATCGATACTTAATAATACGAAGAGACAAATAGGCAATTCTCAGAATCTGGCATTCATTTACTTCCTTCCTCTACTACAAACTTCCAAATTATTTTGTTCATTTATCAAAATAAACTTCTTTTATTTGGAGTCAAAACTACTGAAGTGCTTTTTTTGGTTTTGTTAGTGTGGATTTCTTAGGAGTGTTCATTTGACTTCAAAAGCTCACGAACTGCTTTGTTCAGGTGGCTCTTGAGATATTACACCTTGCACCATACCCTGTACTGAGCTTCCACTGTAAAATATGTGCCAAGGTAATTAACCTGCTTCCACTCTCCTCTATTAAGTGGCGAAATAAAATGGAGTTTTGTTCAATCCAAGAACTAGAGTCATATCTGCTGAGATTCAAAACAGCTTTATGTGTGAAGATCAAAAGAACATTATTGGGACTTTGTTCCACACCTTGAAAATAGTGGTAAATGGTATGCTTTGCTCTTTTAGTCACCAAGTCATGTCCAATGCTTTTGCGACCCCATGGACTGTAGCCCACCAGGCTCTTCTGTTCATGGGATTTTGCAGGCAAGAATACTGGAGTGGGTTGCCATTTCCTTCTCCAGGGCATCTTTGACAACCTGGGGATTGAATCCATGTTTTCTGCATTGGTAGGTGGATTCTTTACCACTGAGCCACCAGGGAAGCCCAAAAATGGCATGTCTAAGGGCAAAATGATACCCAATCCCAGAAGACCAGGAATGGCCCACATTCTGTTCCCTTATGTAATACCATGGGATCTTAACAAAACAGCCACTCCAGTGCTTTTATTTCTTTATTTTGCTTCTGCCTTACGGTCCAACAGTCTACTTACTAAGTCATTTGATTTCCCAGCTGCACTGCTAGAAATAAATGGATGAAGAAGAAAACTTTTCTTGGCAAGGTATTTGATGTGTTGTCTTCTCTAAGGCCCTTCCTGATGTAGTTACTGAGAAATGGCATCAGCAGAGTCAGTCTCAGAGCGAGCTGCTTTCCTTACCAGCACTCCACTGCCCAGGTACCTAATATTTAATTTAAGTGGAAGATCATAAAATAAGCACAGACCATTGGCTTGCAGGGATAGTGGGACCACATTTGTTTCTGATTATTGAAAGGAGAAAACTTTGAGAGGTTAATAGAAACCAATTGATTTTTTCTTTTTTTTTTATCATATAGCTAACAAATGTAAGCCATAGATCTGCATTTTGTCATTTGCAGGGGATTTATTGATAAAATAAAGGACCCCAGAAATAAAATATATGGGTTCTCCACCTAGGTATTCCTTTGAAGGAGGAAAATCAGATTTATGAATCTAGGGTCAGTTTCTACTTAGCTGGAAAAAAAATTGCTTGCAGAATATTCTCTCTTCTTTCTTTCATTTGTTCATTGGTTTGTCCCTTCTTTCCTTCCCTCCATCCTTCTCTTCCACACCCCCTTGCCCCTCCTTCTCATGCTCTTTGCCACCCTTCCTTCACTCCCTCTCCCTCTCTTTCCTTTCTTTGTAATGCTGTCTCTCTTCCTGTCCAACACTGTTTTACTCAAACTGTAAGTCTGTGGTGTGTGCCGTCCACGGGTCAGACGCTATTTTGATGAACTCCCTCTGTCCCCTCCGTGGGTGAACAACTCTCTTGATTCTGCTTTTAGTGCCTCTAATAGCTGGATCTTCCTTCAAATCTATGTAAAATGTTCCTCTCAGCTTCCACTACAGGTTTCTCTAGCAAATAGCACGTTTCAGTTCAGGGGACAATGATGCTCTGACGTGGCTGGTATTTGCCCAGGTGGGAAGGGCAAGATATTTCTCACATTTGGAAATTCAATAAGGAATTTATCAAACACCCCCATATTCAGCCCTGTTCATATGTTGTTTTGTGTTGAGTTTCTCCAAGGGGAAGAAACCTTCCTTCGTGAATCTTCCATCTTCTTCATTTTTCACTTTCCTTGGAGGACCTCCAGTGAAGTTCTGATGGGCCTTGCTTCTGCTTTTCTTTGGGGGACTGGTGAGGTCATAGGCCAAGGAGGAGTCATTTTGGAAGAGATGTGTTGAGGTGTCTTCACATGGCTCCTTGGGAACATGAAGTAATTCGGCAAGTGAGGAACCTTTGACAGCATAACTGGGGGATGAGTCAGGATCAAAATAATGACTTTGGAGGCCAAATAAGAGAGGGGATTGAAGCCCTCAGGTTCCTTCAGGGCAAGGGGAATGTAGGTATAAGGTCACCCAAGAAGTTCCTGAGTCAGAGTATAGGGTTGAAAAGGTTTTGTGATCCCTCCCCTCGGGAGACTCCTATTTGAAAATTGTAGGTTAGGGGATCAATTTCATGGGATTCAGTTTGACTTGAGGGCTTCTGAATTTAAATTTAGAAAGCCATTTGGGAGGATTCTTTTATATCAAGTAGAGCACCTTTCCCCAAGATAATCTTCCAGAGGTGAGTGGAAAGGCAAAATGGTGCAGCCTAGTGATGAGACACCAGCACTTTTCCTCTCGAGCCCCTTTAAGCGATACAGTGTGTGTGTTGTGTCTGAGAAGTATTTTTTAAATTGATGTATAATTTATATATATATATATATATATATACACACACATATATAAAACATTATATTAGTTTCAGGAATGATGTCTGAGTAGCTTTTAATCATCAAAGATAAATGATAAATGAAAGTGTCTTTTTCTGTGTTTCACCTAGACACTGAAAGTGTGAAGTCTGTGTTAGGTCTAACGACAGATCTAGGATTTACTTTTGGAGCTTTCCATGAATCTTCTCTCAAAAATCCAAGAAGTTGCTGTGGCTAATTAAGGAAAGCTGAAATAGGAGAGAGCTTTCCACCCTTAAACGTTATGGGGACGTTCACTTTGGAAAAGATAGTTCTGACTGCATGACATTGAAATAATTAAGATTCTAATGATCACAGTCTTTTTAGGTAAACAAAATTAGAGGCTGAAGAACAATCTGTAAAGATATTTATAATCAATGCCATAGTCAAATATGTGTGTGTTTGTCACTCAGTCGTGTCTGACTCTTTGTGATCCCATGGACTACATTGAAACCTGCTAGTCTCCTCTGTCCATGGGATTCTCCAGACAACAATACTGGAGTGGATAGCCATTCCCTTTTCCATGGGGGATTCTCCCGTCTCAGGGATTGAATCTGGGTCTTCTGCATTGCAAGCATATTCTTTTATCATCTAAGCCACCAGGCAAACCCCAGTCAAATATAGAAAGTCCTAATATATAATATTACATGTATACATTAGAGAACAGTAATATCCTAAGAGATAATGGATGATTTATAACACATTTTAAAATTATGAAAATAGTTAACAACTATGAAGACTCTTTTCACTTCATGAAGACTTGAATAAGAAATGAAAATTAAAGAAAGAGTTTTTCTATCCTGCCTCCACTTGTTTTTTCATCTGTCAGTGATTCAGGAAACATATTTAGTTCTACTAACCAGTGGAATTTTTGTACATGAAATCTTGAAAATTTTACCTTGTGTTGAAAAGTCAACAGTCAACAGCATCCTCAGATCAGATCAGATCAGATCAGTCACTTAGTTGTGTCCGACTCTTTGCGGCCCCATGAATCGCAGCATGCCAGGCCTCCCTGTCCATCACCAACTCCCAGAGTTCACTAAGACTCACATCCATCGAGTCAGTGATGTCATCCAGCCATCTCATCCTCTGTTGTCCCCTTCTCCTCTTGCCCCCAATCCCTCCCAGCATCAGAGTCTTTTCCAATGAGTCAGCTCTTCGCATGAGGTGGCCAAAGTACTGGAGTTTCAGCGTCAGCATCATTCCTTCCAAAGAAATCCCAGGGCTGATCTCCTTCAGAATGGACTGGTTGGATCTCCTTGCAGTCCAAGGGACTGTCAACAGTCTTCTCCAACACCACAGTTCAAAAGCATCAATTCTTTGGCGCTCAGCATCCTAGTCACACTGAATCTGCAAATTATCTAGATAAAAATTTCAAAACTTCATTTTTGTGACAGGAGATATTGTTGAGCTAGAGATAGCTCCAGAGGAAAAATGTTTGTTTCTCCTTTATTGTAGAATAAGTATACTTGGATGCAGAAGTCTAACTTTTCCCCCCTTTATATGTATGTATTTTAAAGTCAACTTTTTCCCTCCCCAAACAGCCAAATCTCCATTAAAAAAAAAATCATTATTGCATTCTTTCTTTCCATTATTAGTCTCCGGTAGAGATTTTCGGGTAATTCACATTTGTCCTTTTGGTTTTCATCAAATGTTGAGCATTAGCTTCTCTTACTTATTTATTTTTAACTACTGTGTGCAGCAAGCAGAATCCTAGTTCTTTGACCAGGAATTGAACTCACGCCCCCTGCAGCTGGAAACGTGAAGTCTTAACCACTGGACTGCCAGGGAAGTGCCTCCCTTACCTCTGCACTGGATATAAGCTGACTGATTTTATTTGGGAATCTGTAAATTCATGGTGTCGCAAAGAGTCGGACATGACTGAGCGACTGATCTGATCTGATCTGAACTGGACTGAATGTTACTACTTAAGTTTTGTACAAACACTCATCAGCTACCCTACCCAAGGGGCAACAACAGCATGTGACTGGGGACGACATGCAAATTTAGGAGCTAAAACAAACTAACCATGAATTCTTTTTGCGACCCAGGTCCCATCCTTGAAGTTTTAGGATTCTTATTAAAAAATAAGAATGACGATCTTACCTACTATAAAAGAATATTAATAAAAACAACCCAATGAATTGACTGCGTGGAGCTCAGGAAAAAAAAAAAAGAACAACAAAGTGCTCTAAAAGTGTTTAATAATAAAGGACTAAAGGGATAAAGAATTTTACTCTGGGGCTGTTAATCCGGCACCTTTTATAAGCACTAAATTTACTTAAGCTAAATAAAAATAGCACATGACAGGTCATATTTGTGTGGGAAATCACAGAGAAAACAGCAAAGACATTGGAAAATTGCATTTTTTCAGGTAATTAAAGGTCATACTATTTAGCTGAGCCATAATCCATCACAACGAGCAAGGCATTGATTACTGCTCTGGACCACACTCATTTTTAATTCCATTAGTGAAATAAATGACAGCCTTTGAATTTGCCACTTTCTTGATACACAGCAATAAGAATGGCAAATTACTCTAGAATCCAGAATAGCTGAATAGATAAGCTTCTTTTCTTCTTCTTTGGCATCCCACACTACAAAGTTTTAAGCAGCAATAAACATAAAAGCAATCTTCTCCAACCTGTTGTAATAGCAGCTCTTTGGTGATCTGAAAATGTTCAAAGTCAAGTTATTCTCGTGATTTATCCACTGGGGAGCCTCAGAGATGAAACACTGTACACGAGGCGACCATCCTCATTCCTCCGAGGCAGAAGTTGACTTCCTCCAGGGCCCCAAAATTAATGGTTCTCATTCAAACGACAACACAAGTGTCCTGAAAATAGACTGAATTATATTTCGAGGTACATGTGTTGTAATGGCTGTCAAAGAGAAACACTCAAGAAGATTATCTGCTTCCCCATCTTCTTCAGGTGTAATGTAGTCATTCATTTTGTTAACTCTCTCTTTGTATTTAAACGCAGAGGAGACCACAAACTGAAAAATACACACGAGTCTATTTTTGCTTTCTGTTGCTCTGTTTGTGGGAGTAGCTGTTTCACACTCAGTGAACCACAAATGAGTTTGTGTTTGTATAAGAACTTTTAGGAGAGCTGCTGCTGCTGCTAAGTCGCTTCAGGACTCTGTGCGACCCCATAGACGGCAGCCCGCCAGGCTCCCCCGTCCCTGGGATTCTCCAGGCAAGAACACTGGAGTGGGTTGCCATTTCCTTCTCCAATGCATGCATGAAAGTGAAAATGAAGTCGCTCAGCCGCGACCCCATGGACTGTAGCTTACCAGGCTCCTCTGTCCATGGGATTTTCCAGGCGAGAGTACTGGAGTGGGGTGCCATCGCTTCAGAGAGGTGTTATTCTTGCTTTCTACCTTAGGAGATGAGGGTTCTTTATGTGTGGAGGACGGTATACATGTGAACGTGTTGGACAAATTCTCCACAAATAAATTCCCTGGGATTCTTGCAGGGTAGTCTAAATGGGGGTAGTTTCCCTTTTCCTGGTAATTACTTCTATGGCACAAAACCAGTCTTGCAGAGGGATTTAAGCTTATCATCTGTGCCTTCCCCTACTCAGTTTTTCACTAGAAGGACCCGCCCCCACCCTTACATTTAAACCTTCACTAGCCTCTATCATTCTAGACTAGCCAAACCTCTGCCCACTTTTTCACATCACCATCTAATCATTGGCATAAACAAATACAACTAAGCCTCTCCTATCTGAGTTCTCATTGTTAGTCTCCTTAAGCTACTAATGGAAGAAAGCCTTGCCTAAAAATTCTCCAAGGCACCTGGGAGATTGCAGGAAACTTCACAGGACACCTTAAATAAAATCACTGTAGTTCTTACTCCCTATCTACCCTTATTAAGCTTAAAAAGTGTGATTCTTCTGTACCATTTTTCTAGATTCAATATATATATGTTATGTTATCGAGATATATTATGTAAACATATTAACATATTATGTTGTATGTTATTTGATACATATATGTTAATATACAATATTTATTTTTCTCTTTCTGACTTACTTTGCTATGTGTGACTGACTCTGGGTCCATTTATGTCTCTAAAAATGGCCCAATATTGTTCTTTTTCTGGTTGAGTAATATCCCGTTGGATATATGTAGAAGGGTGAGAGGAAGGTCCAAGAAGGGGATATACATCCACATACAGCTCATTCACTTTGCTGTACAGCAGAAGCTAGCGCAACACTGTAAAGCAACCATACTCCAATTAAAAAATAAATAAAGACATTCAGGATAACAACAACAACAGCAACTGTGGTTCTTGGTTTTCAACGAGGAGAGAGCTGTTGAAAAGGCCCCCACAACAGGAAGTAACAACCAAACAGACTCTGCAAACTTTCTCTGTACAGGGTCAAATAGAAAATATTTTCAGCTGTGCAGTCAACAGGGGCCCTCGCAAATATACCTCTCTGCCGTTGTAGCGCAGAAGCCGCTGTTGATCCATGAGTGAAACGGTGTGGCTGTGTTCTAACAAAACTTTATTTGTAAAGTTAGACAGCTCACAGCTATGGCTCAAGAGTCATTGACAATCTCCAATGTAAAGTGAGGTTCCGCAGAACCTATCATCTGGGTGGAAGAGAAGAAAGGCAGAAGAGCCACTGCACGAGGTGTATTTTCTTATAATATTCTAGTCATTTTTTCTGGGACTCTGGAGTGTACTTTGTTTAAGAGGCATTGTGGAAGGATTTCTATCCTAAACCAATTTTAAATAATTTCACTGCACTCTTCAAATGATTTAGATAAATTCCTTGTCTGAACTACTTCATCCCACCAAGAACTGGGGGAAGGAGATTAATATACTACATATTTATGGACATCTGTCTATGACTTTTTTAAAGGCTTAAAGTAGTGTTGAAAAAGCAAGTTGAATTTGTTTATTTTAATTTAGGCCACAACTCGCAGGCCCACTTTGAGGTTAACCTAGACCTCTTTTTTAGACTTTGACAAGTGCTAATTTGCATAATGGATTCCCTCTTCCTGAGTTCCCCACAGAGCACACAAACACGTTTATAGACATACACACACACACAACCACATATATACCACAAATAAATACCCTAGGCACTGGCACAAGAGATTTCAGGGACAGGACAACTTCACATTTTAGTCTGGTTGAAATTTTTGTCATTAAGAAACCATCTGCAAAGCTCAAGATATAATTTTGGGTATGTCTTTAATTACTGATATTTTCTTTTTTTAAAAAATTGAAGTATAGATTATTTATGATGCTGTGTTAGTTTCCGGTGTACAGCAAAGTGATTCATATATATATATATATATATATATATATATTCTTTTCCAGATTCCTTTCCATTATAGATTATTCCAAGATACTGAATATAATTTCCTGTGCTACACAGTTTTTTGTTGTTGTTTAGTCACTAAGTTTAGAGAAGGAAATGGCAACCCACTCCAGTGTTCTTGCCTAGAGAATCCCAGGGATGGCGGAGCCTGGTGGGCTGCCGTCTATGGGGTTGCAGAGAGTCGGACATGACTGAAGCGACTTAGCAGCAGCAGTCACTAAGTTGTGTCCAACTCTTTTGCAACCCCCTGGATGGTAGCCTGCCAGGCCCCTCTGTCCATGGGATTTCTCAGGCAAGAATGCTTGAGTGGATTACCATTTCCTTCTCCAGGGGATCTTCCCCACCCAGAGATCAAACCCACATCTCCTGCATTCCCCACCAGGGAAGCCCATTGTACACAGTAGGTCCTTGTTATTTATCTATTTTATAAATAGTTGCATGTATCTGTTAATCCCAAACCCCTAATTTATCCTTTCCCTTTCCTCTCTGGTAACCATAAGTTTGTTTTATGATATTTATGATGCTTGTTTATTGATATTTTCTTTTTTCAATCATTCTCTTACAGCAAATGTGTTTCTCCTGAGACAATCCATGAGCCTCCCTCGCCATAGAGTACAGAGTATCTTACTAGAAATGAGGTCTCAAGAAACAGGTTCTGCTATGTGGTTAACCAGGGTTTGTAATATTTCAACAGCAGGGAAAAAATTGCTGGATCATCACCAAGTCTGATTGGTAAACTGAGATAAAGATGAAGGATAATTACAGGTAATCTTAGGCTCTGGGGCTTGAGTTGATCACTCAAGCAGGAGCCAGGAAGGAATTTCTCCCTCCCAGCAGAAAAATATTGTGCAAGGACCAGAGTTCAGGAAGGAGCCTGAAAGAGTGCTAAGATCTTGCCTGAAGCAGGAAGTCTTGCTGGGGACAGTCTGGTTCTACCCGGGGAATCCTTGGTCCCTTGGCATTTTTCTGAGCCTGCAAGCAGATGGATATCTTGTTCTTTGTGCTGAGGAGCGCTGTTTAATTGTTCCCTTGGTTTAGCTGCTCATCGGTCTTACTCAAAATTTGACAAAAATGGTGATGAAAGGTGTTGTTGTTGTTCAGTCACTAAGTCATGTCCCTCTCTTTGCAACCCCATGGACTGTGGAACACCAGGCTCCCTTGTCCTTCACTATCTCCTGGAGTTTACTCAAATTCATGTCCACTGAGGCAGCGATACTATCTGTCTCATCCTCTGTTGCCCCTTCTCCTTTTGCCTTCAGTCTTTCCCAGCATCAAGATCTTTTCCAATGAGTCCACTCTTCCCGGCAGGCGGCTAAAGTATTGGAGCTTCAGCTTTAGCATCAGTCCTTCAGGGTTAATTTCCTTTAGGATCAACAAGTTTGATTTCCTTGCAGTCCAAGGGACTCTCAAGCGTCTTCTCTAGCCAGCACCACAATTGGAAAGCATCAGTTCTTTGGCGTTCAGCCTTCTTTACAAGGTTTAGCTCTCATATCCATACACTTCAGTTCACTTCAGTTGCTCAGTCGTGTCTGCCCCGTGCTGCCCCATGGACTGCAGCACACCAGGCTTCCCTGTCCATCACCAACTCCCAGAGCTTACTCAAACTCATGTTCATCGAGTCGGTGATCCCATCTGACCATCTCATGTTCTGTCATTCCCTTCTCCTCCTGCCTTCAATCTTTCCCAGCATCAGGGTCTTTTCAAATGAGTCAGTTCTTCGCATCAGGTGGCCAAAGTGTTGGAGTTTCAGCTTCAGCATCAGTCCTTCCAATGAATATTTAGAACTGATTTCCTTTAGGATGGACTGGTTGGATCTCCTTGCAACCCAAGGGACTCTCAAGAGTCTTCTTCAACACCACATTTCAAAAGCATCATGTCTTTAGCACTTAGCTTTCTTTATGGTCCAACTCTCACATCCACACATGACTACTGGAAAAACTATAGCTTTGACCATCAGGCCCTTTGTCGGCAAAGTGATACCTCTGCTTTATGATACATTGTCTAGATTTGTCATAGTTTTCCTTCCAAGGAGCAAGTGTCTTTGAATCTGATGGCTGCAGTCATGTCTGCAGTGATTTTGGAGCCCAAGAAAATAAAATCTGTCATTGCTTCCACTTTTCCCCCATCTATTTGCCATCAAGTGATGGGACCAGATGCTATGATCTTAGCTTTTTGAATGTTGAGTTTTAAGGCAGCTTTTCCACTCTCCTCTCACCCTCAAGAGGCTGAAATTCCTCTTCACTTTCTGCCATTAGAGTGATGAAAGGTACCACCTCATTTATATTCTTTTGCTTTCAACTCTGATATTCAGCTATACAAAATACTATTCTCAGAACACAGACATACACTGTACAGCATTTTTCCTGTTGTCTTTGGACAGAAAAAGAAACTAGATATTGGGCTTAACATGCTGGTTTAACTGCTGGGATCTGGTTCCTTTTTCAGTGTACATATAAATATATATTGGAGAAGGCAATGGCACCCCACTCCAGTACTTTTGCCTGGAAAATCCCATGGACTGAGGAGCCTGGTAGGCTGCAGTCCATGGGGTTGCTAGAGTCAGACACAACTGAGTGACTTCACTTTCACTTTTCACTTTCATGCATTGGAGAAGGAAATGGCAACCCACTCCAGTGTTCTTACCTGGAGAATCCCAGGGATGGGGGAGCCTTGTGGGCTGCCGTCTATGGGGTCACACAGTCGGACACGACTGAAGCGACTTAGCAGCAACAGCAGCAGCAAAATTACATAAAATGAGTCTTTTAAATAGTTCTGCTGATTTAAGTCTTACCTTTAATTCTATCTAGTTTAACCCAGGTGTAAATACGGGGTGTTAATGAATTAATCAAAGAAGAGTAAGAGAGAAGAAAAATGATGTGATGGAAATCCCAAGGAAGAGACACAACACAGGAAAGCATATACAGATTCTAGTTCAGAATACCCAGAACTGTGCTGGAAGTCTAGTGAGTTCTCCATCAGTAATAGTCGCCAACTCTATAGTTCCCTTCAGGATGGAGAGTATGTCTTACTCATCTTTGCATCTCAACATCTGGCACCATTTCCTGCACATGGTAGAGGCCTAGTAGAATGCTTTCCAAATGGATGAGTGGGACAGTGGGGGAAACAGTGGCTGGAGGGAGAGGCCAACAGGAGGAAGAGTTTCAGAGAGGAGGATGTGGCCATGTGTCAAAGTGTCCATCAGCTCTGGCAGTTAAGAGGTCATTCGGGACCTGAGGGACAGTAGTTTCCATGCAGCAGTGGAGGGGGAGTGGAAGCCAGGCTGCTGTGGGGTGAGGGATGAGGCGCAGATGTGAAATGGCAGCGGTGGGGGTCTCCATTGCCCTTTCCTAAAGCTGGGCTGTGGGGGAAAGAAGAGACACTCAGGTGAGCAAATGGTCACTGTCCCTGAAATTATGAGGGCTATTAGCACTGATGCAGGGAAAGACTGAAGGCAAAAGGAGAGGGGGGCAGCAGAGGATGAGATGCTTACATAGCATCACTGACCCAGTGGGCATGAGTTTGAGCAAACTCCAGGAGATAGTGAAGGACAGGGGAGCCTGGCGTGCTCCAGTCCATGGGGTCGCAAAGAGTCAGACACAGTTTAGCAACTGAACAACAACAAAATTAGCACTGGACGGAAATCCTGTACAGGTCACCTGGCTCCTGCCCTCTTTCCCTAGTCAGTCTGGGAACTCTGTCTTTAGCACTCCAAGTCCAGGTAGAAACTGGTTGTTCCCTAACCTTTGGGTACCAGGCTATAGAAAATCCTTAGTGATGGAAATGCCAAATTTGTCTCCATCTATTGTTTCTACTTCTGCCTTCTGGAGTCACAAGGCATGTTAATTGGTTAATTGTAACTGTTCAGTTTTAATAAGTCACGTGTTTTTAAAAAAGAAAAAAAAGTTGTTTTTGTAGATGCAGGCTAGTTTTAGTCCGCGTTCTCTGCCATTCTTCTTGAAACTATAGACATGATCAATCCAAATGAAAAAATAGAAAAATAGACACAATCAATCAAAAATGTTCTCTCAAAATCTCCAGCAAACGGGTGATAAACTTGTGAAGTGGGAGCATTTCTAGGGAACCTAAAATTGAATCCCCAAACAGTTTTTGTCTGAGGACTATCAGGGGCACAGAAGAAAAAGAAGCATCATTAAATTGTGCCTATTGGAATGAATTTATTTAAGTAAACTATTTATTAAGGCAAAATCAAAATTAGTCTCATAAGCAAGGGGAAACAATATTTCTTTCCTTTTTACCCTCAATTTTTTTTTCCCATTGGGAAAGAAAAATAAACAAATTTAGTTCCAGGAAGTTGTGATTTCAGTACTTAAGTTTTCAAATAGTAGAGGGAACTCCCCTGGCAGTCCAATGGTTGGAACTTCCCCCTTCCAATGCAGGGGTTACAGGTATAATCCCTGGTTGAGGACCTAAGATCCCATATGCTGCTGCAGCTGCTGCCTAAAATACCCAAACCATAAAACCAAAGCAAAGTTGTAACAAAATCAGCAAAGACTTTAAACCTGGCCCACATCAAAAAATCTTTTTAAAAAATTTTATTTATTTTTAAATGCAGGATACTTGCATTACACTATTGTGTTGGTTTCTACCAAACACCACCGTGAAACAGCCATAGGTTTACCCACATCCCATCCCACTCCAACATCCCTCAGAACAGCTAATCTGTCAACCAAAAACATTTACTTAATAAACTGTTGAAGCTTTAAAAACATTGGTTTATTTGATTTAATGCTAGACATACTTTACTGCTGTAATTTTAATTGTGGATAATTTATCTTTGTAAAGCAAAACTTGAGAACTTATTTTAAACTTAGCTTGTAATATTTGTTCACGGTCCAGGCTCATCTCATTGACGATCCTTTGTTATCTACTAATTTATTTTTAAAGTTTTTTAAAAAGATGATTTTTTTTTGATGTGGACCATTTTTAAAGTCTTTAGTGAATGTGTTACAATATTGCTTCTGTTTTACGTTTTGGTTTTTTGGCCAAGAGGCATGTGGGATCTTTGCTCCCCTACCAGGGATGGAACCCTCACCCCCTGTATTGGAAGGCAGAGTCTTAACCACTGGAATGCCAGGGAAGTCCTGGTATCTACTACTTTAGAAGCAAAAATTACGAGTTGATCCACTGCAATCTGAAAATAGATCCATTTTTTCACTTTAAAACGGACTATCACGTAGGATAGATTCAGAACAAAGTTTTAGAAATGCTAGTCTAGTTGTCAGCATGACTTGCAGTGACAGTTGTCTACAGTTGTATAAAATCCAGGCTCCACTGCCCTAGAAACAGATTAACATGTGGTTAAGTTCTGGCCACAACACTTACAAGGCCCACTTTCCAAGCTCTGTTCCATTTTTCATTTTTTCCTTGCAGTTTCTTGTTTGTGGTCACAACTGCACTAGTATTTTTGCACCTTATCAGAGACCTGGGTTTCATGAGAAGTCTTTAAAAAGCTGGGTGAGAGGACAGAGCCCATTCCAGCAGCAGAGAAGTCATGATTCACACTCAGATTTGGTATTTTCCTCGGGCCAGGCTTTGGCGGTGGTGCGTGCATCCTGCACTCAGCTCCTGGGGCCAGACCCCACCTGGCCCAGCCATTTTGCCAGGGGATTTGGAACCTGTTCTGAAGTGGTTTGGAAAGAACAGAGGGTGGGGTCCCTCCAGGATACTTCACCTACCTTACCGCTCAACCCTTGAACACTTTTCTCCCCTGTTTAAACTGGCCAGACCTTTCCCCTTAATCCTCAGAGGGAAAATCAAGCCTTATCTCTCTTCTCACGTGGAAAAATACCTTTCCTTTAAGCTGCCCACATTCGTGGAGAAGTTGACTCTGCGGAGCTAAGGGCGGGGGATGAGCCTGGAATGGATTTATTCACTTGGCAAATATGGAATATCTGCTGTGGGTCACTGATGTGGTTGGTGCCGAAGATACCAAGGGTCAGTGTGCAATGCTCACAAATGGTTCACAGCTTAGCACAACAAATAAAACCATTTATCACCATTAATCAAACGCCAATAATTTTATGTTGACATGGAGAAGGCAATGGCAACCCACTCCAGTACTCTCTCCTGGAAAATCCCATGGATGCCCGAGGAGCCTGGTAGGCTACAGTCCATGGGGTCGCTAAGAGTCGGACACGACTGAGCGACTTCACTTTCACTTTTCCTTTCATGCATTGGAGAAGGAAATGGCAACCCACTCCAGTGTTCTTGCCTGGAGAATCCCAGGGACGGGGGAGCCTGGTGGGCTGCCATCTATGGGGTCTCACAGAGTCGGACACGACTGAAGTGACTTAGCAGCAGCAACAGCAGTGATATAAGCAAAGTGCTATTGGTGTGAGAGGGAGGTGTGCTTGTTAGGGGGCTAAGGGTGGGGAATGACAGAAGACTTCCTGGAGGGGGTGACATTTGAGATTGGTCCTTCCAGGATGCATAGAACTGTCCTACCAGAGAATCAGAGATCCTGCTTTCGAGGTTCTCTGAGAAAACAGAAAGTGTGGCTGAAGCATCAGCTTTGAGAGTGTTCTGGGTGAATTTGATGGAGTCAGCATCTTATGGATTTTGATTTTGATATTTGGAATGAGACCTTCGGTTTCTACCATCAAACATCATCCTGGTGTGTTAATGAACATCACTGGAGAGAATTCTTTATGTTGAAAACTTGATTTTTCAATCATTTCTCATTTGATTTTCAACAGGGATGGAAAAGAACCAACGATCTCTGAACACATAATACATATTTTGTTATTTGAAAGCTTCCTTACTATGATTATCCACTTAAAAAGGAAGTTACAGAATATAGAACATGGAAATTGCTAATAAACATGTGTGTTATTTTTTATTGTATATATTTAAGGTGGAGGCATTGGATATACACTTAGATAGTGAAATAATGATTCTAGTCAAGTTTAACATACCATCTCCTCATATAGTTTTTTTTTTTTTTTTGTCTGTTTTGGGGAGCCACATATTTTTACTGAAGTATAGATTTACAATATTGTGTCAGTTTCAGGTTTATAGAAAAGTGATTAAGATATATATATATATATATATATATATATATATATATATTTCAGATTATTTTCCATTATAGGCTATTACAAGATACTGAATAGAGTTCCCAGTGCTGTACAATAAATCTTTGTTGTTAATCTATTTCATATACAGTGGTGTGTATCTGTTAATCCCATATTTCTAATTTATCTCTGATACTTACATAGTGAAATGATGACTACAGTAAAGTTAATTAACATATCTCCTCATATAGTTTTATTATGATTATTTTTGAATAGAGCATCTGAAATGTACTCTTAGCAGACTTCTGGTATTCAGTATAATGTTATTAACTTTAGTCACAGTGCTGTACATGACTAGACATTCATCCAACACGATTACAACTCCGTACCTTTGACCGACATCCTCCCATTTCCCCTCCTCCCCACTCTTGGTGACCATCTTTCTACTAACAAATATGTTTAAATCGGTGAGCATAACATTGTTCCAGACCCGGACAAAAATACAAAATGAACTGGAGTCTATAACCCAAGATCTATCCTAAGGCACGTGCTAGAAAATTAGAACAACTCCACGAGGGCATTTAGCCTTTCTTTCCTCTTCGATTGCATGTGCATTCGTAACTGCAATGACAGAATTTCTGATTTTGAGGATCCCAGTGTTTGTGTGTTCTCAGTCGTGTCTGACTATTTGCAACCCCATGGACTGTAGCCTGCCAGGCTTCTCTGTCCATGAAATTTTCCAGGGAAGAATACTGGAGTGGGTAGCCATTCCCTTCTGCAGGGATCTTCCTGATCCAGGGATTGAACCAGTCTCCCACATTAGCAGGCAGACTCTTTACCACTGTGCCACCTGGGAAGCACCTTGAGGATACCAGAATACTTTCTATTATTGTCCTTCGTAACTGTTCTTCTAGCCTAAACATAAACCACTGTGGCCAGAGGCAACATACTTCATATTAATCATTATGAGCCTGTTAAAAGGAAGGTCCCCATGGAGGGTGAAAGGCAGCGCTAGGGTTGGTAGCAGGCTGTGGGGTCTTGTGATTGGTGATCTTTGCAAAGATCCATAGTTATCAGGTAAGCGTGGTATGCATGGGGTGGGGTGTTCAGTGAAGTGACCCCGACAATCACTTCCCTCCCTTGGGTTCCCAGGAGCCTTCCACAGTCACAGAAGCTTCTACTTGAGCACTAAACTGAGTCCACTCTCTGCAGAACACTTTTCAACAGTAACTCAGAGACTAAATTTCAACATGAGCCAAACATCACATTAGTAGTGATCTCACTTCCTCAGCAATGATCAGCTTGTGTCCTCTAAAGGGGGAGGAGGAGGGGCAGAGGAAACCTGTTCTTCTGTTGCTTTCCTCCAGTGGATCAGAAAGCAGCACGTCATCACCGCACAGGGTTTGGAGACAGCCCTCAAACCTAGTAATGAGTCTCTATGAAGCTGTTGTATCTTCATCTGTAAAATAGAGATAAAGATAACTGACCCACCTGCCAAGAAATTTTGAGGATTAACTAAAAAAATACATTTAGCATGCCTGTTACACATTAAGTGCTCCATAAATGGTGACTCTAAGGGGAAAATCAGACCCAGCCACAGCTACTTCCAAATCTCTAATACCCAGATGTTGTATCCCAGGCTCAGTATATGCCTAACATCAGCACAGAAGATGCAAAAGGAAGTAGGAGTCAGTCATATTCTGTCTTTAAGGAGATTAGAGTCCTTGGGAGGTGAACACAGAAAGAAGTCAAGAGCTCCGAGGAACTGGAGTCCTGGTTTCATGGAGAGAAACTGGATGTCCAGAGGGGATGTTCTATAAATGCTCAACACATTAATAAGGGCATTATTGGAGGCAGGATTCTAAATGGGTTTTGACTGAGCCAACTAAATATGCATAAAAATGCAAGAACAAATGAAGATTGGCATACGTATGGGATTTTGACGTTTTTATGGGATTGGAGTGAAGATGGAAATAGTGAGAAATTAAGTTTGGATAAACAGACTTGTCTTTCTTCTTTTCTTTAAATTTGACTGCACCACAGGACATGTAGAATTTTAGTTCCCCAATCAGGAATTGAACTCGTGGTCCCTAGAGTGAAAGTGTGGAGTCTTAACCACTGGACTGCCAGGAAAGTCCCCAAACTTTTCTTTCTCCTTCCCTCTCTTCCTTCCTCTCTCTCTCTCTCTCGCTTTTCTTTCTTTCCATTTGACTTTCAGAATCAGTTCACCTCAGTTGCTCAGTCGTGTCCAAGTCTTTGCAACCTCATGGACTGTAGCACGCCAGGTTTCCCTGTGCATCACCAACTCCTGGAGCTTGCTTGAACTCATGTCCATTGAGTCAGTGATGCCAACCAACCATCTCATCCTCTGTCATCCGCTTATCCTCTTGCCTTCAATCTTTCCCAGCATCGGGGTCTTTTCAAATGAGTCAGTTCTTCACATCAAGTGGCCTATGTATTGGAGCTTCAGCTTTAGCACGAGTCTTTCCAATGAATATTCAGGGTTGATTTCCCTTAGGGTGGACTGGTTTGATCTCCTTGCGGTCCAAGGGACTCTCAAGAGTCTTCTCCAACACCACAGTTCAAAAGCATCAATTCTTTGGTGCTCAGCTTTCTTTATAGTTCAACTCTCATACGCCTACATGATTACTGGAAAAACCATAGCTTTGACTAGACAGGCCTAAACTTCCAGAATGAGGGTATATTATTTTGCTAGGGTTGCCATAGCAAATAACCACAAAATGGGTGGTTTAAAGCAAGCAAAATTTGTTGTCTCACAGTCATGGAGCTTAAAAAGTGCAAAATCAAGGTGTTGGCAAGTTGGCTCCTTCTGAAGCTTTTAGGGGAGGACCTGTTCTGGACTCTTCCAGCTCTTGGTGGGCCCAGTGTCCTTGGCTTGTGGCTGTATCACTTTAGTCTCTGTCTACATTTTCACATGGTCATTATCTTTCTGTGTCTCTTTCCTTGCACTGCATTTTTCCTGTGTGTCTGTATCCAGTTTTCCCTCTTATAAGAACATCAATCATACTGGATTTGGGCTCACCCTAGTGACTTCATCTTCACTTGATTATATCTGCAAACACTATTTCCAAGTAGAGTCACATTCATAGGAACCAGAGGTTAGGACCTAAACATATCTTTTTGGGGAACAAATTCAAACCATTATAGGATGATTCATCCTGAAGGCAATAAGAGGAGCTGATTGTATTTAATAGGAGATGTATGTTAGTTGGACACACAAATAGTGGGGCATATGGAAATCGAGAGACGTTCTAGGATAGAGATTCTGCTGCTAAGTTGCTGCTAAGTTGCTTCAGTTGTGTCCAACTCTGTGCAACCCCATAGACTGCAGCCCACCAGGCTCCCCCATCTCTGGGATTCTCCAGGCAAGAACACTGGAGTGGGTTGACATTTCCTTCTCCAATGCATGAAAGTGAAAAGTGAAAGTGAAGTCGCTCAGTCGTGTCTGACTCTTCACAACCCCATGGACTGCAGCTTACCAGGCTTATCCATCCATGGGATTTTCCAGGCAAGAGTACTGGAGTGGGGTGCCATTGCCTTCTCCAAGGATAGAGATGAGCTTCTAAGAAGAAATTAAAACCCTGAGAGAGAACGTGGTTGTTTATAGAATTGTATAGAGTGCAAGAACCAGGGCCACAGACAGAATCTTTTGGATTCTCACCTAGGAACGGGGTAACTCATGATTGAGTTGTATTAAAACATCTGGGAACTGCTATGAATGTTGGTTGTATGGTGTTGAACATGATAGAAAAGCCCGTAATCTCATGGAACTCAGATGCCAGGGCTGGAGACAGAAGAACTTGGGGAATGGGGACCAGTGAGAATCAAAGACTATGAGGGGCCAGTGGGACGACAGAAGTGAAAGGAGGCGTGATGTAAAGAAAGAGAGTGGCTCATAGGGTTAAATGCCAAACAGAGAGAGGAAGTGGTGGGATAAGAACCCAGAGCTGCCATGAGCTTTAGCAAACCCCCAGGGAGAATGGTTTTAGTGGAATGTTGGGGGCAAGAGCCAGACTGTCATTGGTTGAGACGAGTATTTAGCCTATTCTTAGAGAAAGTGAGGGAGCCTTAGGTGGAGAAAGTATGTTTTAAGATGGAAGATCCTTGAACACTTGTGTCTGTGAAGTTGAAACCTTCCAAAAGTAAGAGATGTGACAGCTGGATGGATGTATGAATGGATGGACAGATAGACAGATCACTGAAGGAGAGGGATCCCTGAACAGGGGACCAAAGAATTCGAGGATGAAATGAGGTTTTATTTTGTAAATGTCTGTGTAGGCTCTGGAGCAGAGGAAGGAGCTCTGGGCTGGGGGTTGCAGGAGAACCGCAAGGCTGCAGGAGGAAATGTGAAGAGGATGATTGCAGATGGTGATAAATCCGTAGGTGGAGAAGAGGTGAGATGCAGGAAGTCCCTCTTATCCTCAAGTCACAAATCGAATGCCTCCTCCTCAGGAAGCCTGGTCTGAGAGCTCATCAGGATGTGCAGTCGGCCTCGGTTCTCCTGGACCATTTGCCTTCTCTGCTCTGCTTCCATAGTGCTCAGCAGAGTCCAGATCACCCAGGGCACCTCCTCACTCCTCTCTGACTGCGTGTGGCTTTGTGCTGCCTGGAATGTCAGTGTGGGAGTCTGTGGGGTGGTGATGACTGCATCCTGTTCCTGCTGAGTCCCTGACCTGGTTTTGCCTCAGACTAGCTGGGTGATCTTGGGTCAAGTCATTGGGCTTTTCTGGACTTTAGTTTTCCCCACCTAGCAAATTAAGCACCTTGGCTAAAGCCTCTGAGCCAAGAGTCAGCAAACTATGACCTGGAGGTCAAATCAGCCTGCTGTTTCTCCAGAATCTGGAAAAGAATAGATGTATTCAGGTGTACAGTATATACAACTGTACACTTGAAACTAACACAGCATTGTAAATCAACTATACTTTCAAAAAAGTTCCCCCAAAGCTTTTTGGCAGCTTTGTGATGCCATCCCCATTCACCTGCTACCATGGCAAGTAAAATATGTATATGCGTGCATACATGCTCAGTTCAGTTCAGTTCAGTCGCTCAGTCGTGTCCGACTCTTGGCGACCCCGTGAATCGCAGCACGCCGGGCCTCGCTGTCCATGCTCAGTCGTGAGCAAGTCTTCGTGACCCCGTGGACTGTAGCCTGCCAGGCTCCTCTCTCCATGAGATTTCCCAGGCAAGAATACTGGAGTGGGTGCCGTGCCCTTCTCCGGGGGATCTTCCCAACCCAGAGATCAAACCTGTGCCTGAACTGCAGGCAGATTTTTTTTTTTTTTTTTTTAACCAATAAGCCAGTGAGGAAGCCCTAAGGAATTATGGAGGCAGTGCCAAAATGTCTCTGCCATAGACTATTTATTCTGGCTTCTCTCTCTTATTTTTTACCTGAAAAGTTAAAGCTCTAAACTAAGTAATATTTAAGCTCTTTTAATACTAAGTTCTGAATTAACCAAAATGTGACGGAAGCTGTTTATCCTTATATCTGAAGGCACTTAAGTGCCTTACATGCTATAAGAAATTGGATTTTTTTTCCCCATGCTAAATATATTTGTAACAAAGCAGTCTCCCTGGCTTCTGTCCTAGCAGCACTAAGTCCTGTGAAGTTCTCTAGTCAGCAAAAGCTAGACAATTAGCAGAAGTCTAAGGTCTGGGCCTTTGGTGGAGTGAGATCAAGGTTTGGATTCTGGATAGCACTGTGCCGTCTGGGTCCCTCCCAGCAGTAACAACTTAGGAATCCATGGTTCTAAGGTCCGTATAGTCAGAACTATGGTTTTTCCAGTAGTCATGTACAGATATGAGCATTGGACCATAAAGAATAAGGCTGAGCACCAAAGAATTGATACTTTTGAACTGTGTGCTGGAGAAGACTCTTGAGAGTCCCTTGGGCTGCAAGGAAATCAAACCAGTCAATCCTAAAGGAAATCAACCCTGAATATTCTTTGGAAGGACTGTTGCTGAAGCTCCAATACTTCAGTCACCTGATGAGAAGAGCCAACTCATTGGAAAAGACCCTGGTTGTGGGAAAGATTGAGGGCAGGAGGAGAAGGGGGTGACAGAAGATGAGATGGTTGGATGGCATCACTGACTCAATGGACATGGGTTTGAGCAAACTCTGGGAGACTGTGAAAGACAGGGAAGCCTGGTGTGCTGCCGTCCATAGGGTTGCAAAGAGTCAGACATGACTTAGTGACTGAACAACAACAACAAATGGTTCTAAGAGTTCCTGGAATTGGCTGATTCCCTCCCTAAGAAAGGCTTCTGGAGACCAGCTTTGTTCTTGATGTAACATTGGTAACGATGGAGGAAGTGAGAAAAGACTTTGCAGAACAAATGAAAACGTACACCAGCAACTTCCAAACAAAATATTGGTTTATTTGATTTAATATTAGATGTCCTTTACCACTATGATTTTAATTGTGGATAATTTATGGTATCTTTGTAAAGCAAAGCCTGAAAAGTTATTTTTAACTTAGCTTTCAGTATTTATTCACGGTTCAGGCTCATGTCCTCCCCAAAATTCTGACTCCATAACTAAAACTGAAATGGCTTATCCTCTTTCTTGAACAATACTCAATGAACCAATGGAAGCAAGTCAGACTACTCTGTTGGGGGCATCCAAGGTCACAGCACCAATTTCTATCTTTTGATGACTGGAAGACGGCAAACACTAAGAATAAGTCATGTTTCTGAAATATGGGCTGCACCAGAATTCAAAACAGCCTCCAAAGATTTCGAGGATAAAATGAGATTTTATTATGTAAATGTCTATGCAGGTTCTGGCTCCTATTAAAATCAAAACAAACAAAATAATTGAGGATTTTGGAAAAGAGCCATAAAAACAATTTAAGTTTACTGAGTAAGTAAATAGTAGTTTAAGATTCTCTTTGGGGATTGTTGAGAAAGTGACTCCAAGAAATAGAGATGGAAGAGTTTTTTAAAAAAATACAGCTTTCCAGGGGAAGTTCTTTCTTTCTGGATTAAAAGGTCAAATAACAATAGCACTAATGATAAATTCTACACTCCCAGTGCCTTCTCTTAACCTTTTAATAGCCTTGTGAAGAGTGAAGATTGGTAGCATTCATGTTCAGTATGATTCCTATTGGAATTATGACTTCCTCCAAGCCACCTATATTTACTGTGAGGATCCAAGAATGTAGATTATGACACCTGAACTAGAAGGAGTCTTTGTTGCTGTTGCTGTTAAGTTGCTAAGTCATGTCTGATTCTTTGCGACCCCATGGACTGCAGCATGCCAGGCTTCCCTGTCCTTCACTATCTCTGGTGTTTGCTCAGATTCATGTCCACTGAGTCCATAAGGTTACCTAACCACTTCATCCTGTGCTACCTCCTTCTCCTTTTGCCTTCAGTCTTTTCCAGCATCAGGAACATTTGGATAATTCACTTTTTAATCTTTCAATAATAATTATGTTAAGCCATGTACATAGCCACGAGATTCTTATTTTTATTTACGTTACTGCCTGCCTTTCATCTCTCTCCCATTGTACCAGGACAAAATAAAACCAACTTTCTTTTTCACTCTCTTAGTATGGCGGCTTTGTTTCTCTCGGATGCTTGGACTTCTGTGTACATGCAAGGCTTATTTTTCAACAGAACAGTCAGGGTTTACAGAGTAGAGGAATTTTCATTTCCATTACTGTTAGGTTGCTGCTGAAATGACTGTAAAATGGGTGACGGGGGGGAATGCATTAGTTATAGCAGATGAAGTTGCTTCCTGCCTGTCCAAACAGAAAGATGCTGGCCCCCGGCAATGACTGAATTCAGGGGACTTGGGCATCTCCACGTCATTTAATTATCTTAAGGCCCAAGTCACTTATCCCACCTCTTTCTGGGCTTCCCCTCATGGGGACTTTCTACGGTTCTTGGCTAACACACAGGAATCTAATGTTTAGAAAGTCACTTTCCTGTCCTTATAAACAATTCCACCATCATAACCTGACTTCTGGCAGCAGAGGTTCATTTAAATTTTGCTCAGCTTGGTTTACAATTAAGATTTAATTAGTAAACTCATTACAAAGACAGGAAATTGCTGACTTTCCCCTAATTCTCTTTCAGGCCCCAGCAAGGACCCAGCCTGTCCCTTTGGCTTCAGACGTTTGCAGAAAGTTTTCTCCAAACATTGTTATTTATGTTAACTTTAATTTCAAGATAAAATATTGTTCTTTGCTTTGGGAAATAGCTGGAAGTAAGCTAGGCATTTAGAATTCAGGGTTTCAAGTTCTCTATTTAGAAAATACGCCCTGTGCATATTTTTAAACTTTTTGGACTCTGAGAGTCTGTTTAGATTCTCTGAGCTTTTCCCAAACAGTAGAAATAAAGACTACTGTTGGGAAGTGGGAGAGGAAAGGCCCATAGGGATGATGTAAGACCAGAAAATAATCACAGCATGGTGACACCCTCAAAATAATACATAACACTGTGAATCTCACGGCAACTCCAAGAGCACAGAAGGAGGGGTGGCTGAACTCTGTAAGCTAAGGTGAAGCATTCGTATCTTGCTAAAACCAAAAAGCAGTAGGGAAGCGTTTGCCAAAAAGCTATGAAAAATGAGGGATAAATGGGTACTCAGCGGAGATAGAGCTTTCCAATGTTAGAAGCTCGGGAGGAAAACATTTTAGTTGATAATACTTCTATTGGACAAAAGCTATTAATATATAAATTTATCCTGAGAAAATGAGGTCCCTTTGGGAAAACAAGGGAAACCTTTGTATCAGAGCTTAAGTGTTATTGATATACTTAAGGCACTAAGATTCACATGAAGACACTTACTTTGACCACACAATGATGATTCCAGGACATTTAAAAGAAATTTCTCTCCCTTTCAAATTATTCCTATTTTGTTTTGTGTGACCTTAGACCTTTAAGGAGAGTTTTATATGTTTAGATGAGTGACTGAGTTTTGGAAATTCAGTCTTTCAAAACTTACTCTTTTAGAAGTAACTATAAGTTGTCTCTGATATTAGATGTATTTTTGAAGTAATGAATTAAAGTTTTTTTTTTTTAAATTGGCTCAGTGATTATGATGGAGCTTTATTCTTTAGTGAGTTCTCTATTCATGCTAATTATTTTTTGTTCTGACAGAAGAAGAAAATACGAACCAGAAAGGTTAAGTGACTTTCCTGAGGTCACACAGCAAACTTGTAGGCAAGGCAGAAATGAGGTCGGTTTGTTTATTTGTTTTAATTATGTGTGGAGTTCTGGGCAAACTCAAAGGTAAAAGTTATTAGAAGCTGTAAAAATCAGGACCCATAATGCTTAATGGGTGTTACTCTCAGGCAGTCTCCAACAGCTTTTATGAGGCTTTGGAATGTGTCAGTAGATAGCACAGTGACCCTCTAGGAAGGGGCAAATCAAACCCTTTCCTCTGGGAAGCCTCAGCCAGTTGCTCCTGGAGATTTTCAGTCAGAGGAGGAAATGCCAACTTTGCTTTCAAAATGGCTCAGAAGAGTTTGGAGAATACACAACTCAATATTTGTAGGACATATATTAACTTTAAAAATGCATGCAAAATACTGTTTGATTTCATTTATACGCTGTACCTAGAATAGTCAAATTCATGGAGTCGGAAAGTACATTGGTAGATACCAGGGCCTGGGGAATAGGAGGTAGGGACGCGTGATAGTTTAATAGGGACAGAGTTTCAGTTTAGGAAGGGGAAAAATTTGGGAGATGGATGATGGTGAGAGCTGCATAACAATGTGAAAGAAATGTACTTAGTGCCACTGAACTGTACAGTTACATATGGATAAAATGTTTTATATTATGCGACCTTTGCCACAATTAAAAAAATTAAGAAAATAATGTATATGTATATGTGTAACTGAGTCATGTTGCTGTACAGAAGAAATGAACACAACATTGTAAACCAACTCTACTTCAATAAAACGGGAAAGAAAAAGGATACAGGCCAAATGACCGAGAAGTGGATCAAGCCATCAGACAGCTTAAAAGAAGGAGGGGTGGCTGAACTCTGCTTTGTTTCCTGTCTCATTGGCTCTGTTGGAAGGTTGGCAGCCAGTGCGGCAGGATCAGGCAGAAGCCAATGTAACAGGAGTTCAGGTCTTACCTGTGAGATGTCAGGTGCCAGACCTAATGGTAAGAAGGGCAGGGAAAATGAAGAGGGGACAAAGATGTCTAAAAGGACAATTAAACAAAGAAAGCAGGCTCCCCTCATAGCTCAGCTGGTAAAGTATCTGCCTGCGATGTAGGAGACCCCGGTTCGATTCCTGAGTCGGGAGGATCCCATGGAGAAAGGATAGGCTGCCCACCCCAGTATTCTTGGGCTTCCTTGTGGTCCAGCTGGTAAAAGAATCCGCCTGCAATGCGGAAGCCCTAGGTTCCATCCCTGGGTTGGGAAGATCCCCTGGAGAAGGGAAAGGCTACCCACTCCAGTATTCTGGCCAGGAGAATTCCATGGACTGTGTAGTCCATAGGGTTGCAAAGAGTCGGACACAACTGAGCCACTTTCACTTTCACTTCACTTCACTTTCAAAGAAAGCAGGTATACTGATAACACAAAGGGATATAAAACTCTCAGAAACTTCAGCACAGAGACTGGAGGTGACTGGTCTTCAGAGGTTACTGTTCTCAGTGAAGATTTCACTTAATGGAAATATAAGAACTGTAAACCACAGCAGATGTCTGTTCGAGCTGTGTGAGGAGTGGCTGAAGTCCACAGAAAGGGCTCTGAGAAGGGGTTCCCTAATTGCTCTGGTTAAGGAATTCTGTTTGGAAAGGTATGGGGGCGGGGGCTTTAGGAGTTATCGGAACCAAATGCGATGCTTGGACTTTGACTGAATCTTATTTGGAAAATAACAGCTATCAAAAATATTCTTGGTATAGGGGCTTCCCTGGTGGCTCAGTGATAAAGAATCCTCCTGCCAATGCAGAAGACATGGGTTCGATCCCTGATCCAGGAAGATCCCACATGCTGAGGATCACCTAAGCCCCCATGCACAATTAGTGAGCCTATGCTCTCGAGTCCAGGAATCACAAATACTGAACCCATGTGCCACGACTACTGAAGCCTGTGCACCCTAGGGCCCAAATCCACAGCAAGAGAAAGTGTGAAAGTGTTAGTCGCTCAGTCATGTCCGACTGTTTATGATCCTGTGGATTGTAGTCTGCCAGGCTCCTCTGTCCATGGAATTCTCCAGGCAAGAATACTGGAGTGGGGAGCCATTCCTTTCTCCAAGGGATCTTCCTGACCCAGGGATTGAACCTGGGTCTCCTGCATTGCAGGCAGACTCTTTACCATCTAAGCTACCAGAGAAGCCCTGCAACAAGAGAAGCCACCACAATGAGAAGCACGACAGTTAAAAAGTATCCCTCATTCTCTGTAACTAGAGAAAAGTCCATGCAGCAATGAAGACTCAGCACAGCCAAAAATCAATAAAATTATTTTTTTAATTATTGGTATAATTGGGAACATTTAGATATGGATTAGATATTTTAATAGATTATATTATGAAATTAAGCTCCTGCTGGCTCAGATGGAATAATTATGGAATTATTATAGATTTTCCTGGATGCAATTAGATTATTGTGGTTAAGCAATTTACCCATACTTTTAGACGATGTATTCTAAAGCTGTCAGAAACTTGGAAAAAGCTGGGTATGTGCATGCATGCACACACATATATGTACATGGATTCGTGTGTGTGTTTGTGTACATACATATATTTATGCAGAAGATGGTTGAAAGAATCATGGAATCACTAGGCTTCTAGATAGTTAACTCCCCGGCAACTTGATATCATTAGTAGATTAAATATGAATGGCAAACTGAACCAGGGCAAGCAAATAAAATATTTTCAGTGTTAAAAAAGGAACAAGGCTAATCAGAAGTATCTTGGTATCTTAATGCTCAACTGAACATGCTTTAGAAAATGCTCTTAACAATTCAACCAACTTTAATGCAAAATGAAAGACATTTTCTACAATGCAACATTTGTCATTGTTGTGGGCTGAACTGTATCACCGTCCACCCACCCTCTGCCAATTCATGTGCTGAAGTCCTCACCCCTAGAACCTCAGAATGTGCCCATATTTGGAGACTGTGCTTACTCTTTGCAACCCCATGGACTGTAGTGCCTCTGTCCGTGGGATTCTCTAGGCAAGAATACTGGAGTGGGTTGCCATTTCCTTCTCCAGGAGGTCTTCCCAACCCAGGGATCAAACTTGAGTCTCCTGGGTCTCCTGCATTGGCAGGTGGATTCTTTACTACTGTGCCATCTGGGAAGGCCTGTATTTGGAGATACTTGGTATTTAAAGAGATTACAAAGTTAAACTGAAGTCTTTAGAGTGGGTCATTGTTATTTTAAAAACATGCAAGTTATCATAAAATACACAGAAAAAAAAGAATAGCAAACAGCAGGCCCTTTTCCAAGTGCTTTCTGTGTCTGACACATGTCCTCACTCCACTGTATCTAAGCCACAGACAGGTTTAACTCCCCAGCTGTCAGGTTGGGGAGAAGGAAGCCACCCAAGGTCACACAATATTCATGCTATTGGAGTTGAGATTCAAATCCAAGGGGTCTAACATCCAGAAATTTGTTTTTCTCTGCTGTATCATACTTCTACAGCTTTATACATACAAGCGACTAAAGCGTAAATGTTATCGTGTTTGTTGGATTAAATTCTACAACTTCCCCTAGTCGGAATTCCAAGTTCAGAATCAGGGGGGATGCCTGTATCCATGATCCGTCCATAGAACAGAGTATAGTTTTTGTGGGTGTAAGCTACCATCTCCCTCAGGAGAAAAGTTATGGACTAGATCCCCAAAGAGATGGACCAGTATTAATGTGTTTGTCAAAACACACGTCCTCAATCAAGTCAGTGGACATAGTTTCACCAGTGCTGTACTCTTTGTGTAAGTTTCTCAAAAAATACCAAGAGAGATAGATAGACCCAGAAAGAGAAGCAATGGCCCAACAGGAAAAATTTATGGAGGTTTATAAGAATAAAATATAGCGTTAAATGCTTCAAAATCTGCCAGAAGCCCTGGATGGCACCCCTTGACTCTTCCCTTAGAACATGCCTGGTAAGTGGGCTGAGTGGGCCAGACAGACTGTCTCTGAGTTCTGTCCAGATGCGTACCTCACTGTAGTGATTTCTTTTGCCTTCTTGTATGTCCAGACACACAAAGCCCTCAACTCTTGACCTTTCTCTGTCTTTTTCTCCTCTTGTTAACATGTCTTGAATGCAGAGGAGACTCAGGAAGCTGTGCTGTCTTGTCTTTTGTTTGAGCCCCAAAGACAGAAGCTACTGAGATGAGGAGACTTGTCCTCAGACTTAAACTCCCAGACTCAGAGCAAAATTTCCCCAAGGTCCTTCCTCCACCTTCCCAGGGACAGTTTCTAGGCACATGGAGGATTCTGAGGTCTCCACCCGACTCCTGGTGGTTTCTTTAGATGGACACCTGGAGTCCTGGAGGCAGCGCATCCTGTCCCAGCCCAGGGGCACTCACTTGATTCCTGCTGACACTGGCATGCATGGGATGCTTTAACTTTCGGCTTTTAGACAAATGCTCGTTTCTCCATCCTCTGTGAGTCCATAAGCCTGTGGTAGGTTAATCATTGCTTCCTCCAGCTTTGAGCACACATCAGGTTCCCAGGTACAGTTGGGTGGGAGACGCACTGAGCTGAGGAAGGTGAGCTAGTCTGAGTCCCGCTCCTTCAGAGCATCTTACATGACCCACAATATATTTTTCCACCTTTGCACCACGTGTGTGTAGTGTGTGCAGTGTATGTGTGCAGTGTGTGTGCTTAGTCCCTAAGTTGTGTCAGACTCTGCAACTCCGTGGACTGTAGCTTCCCAGGCTCCTCTGTCCATGGGATTCTCCAGGCAAGAATACTGGAGTGGGTTGCCATGCCCTTCTCCAGGGCATCTTCCCGACCCAGGGACTGAACCCTTATCTCCTGTGTCTCCTGCACTGGCAGGTATGTTCTTTACCACTGAGCCATCTGGGAAGACCCACCGTTGCATCAGAAGCATTCTTCTTTTTTGAAAAAATACTTTTCCTGTGTGGACCATTTAAAAAAATATTTATTGAATTTGTTACAAATTGCTTCTGTTTCATGGTTTTTTTTTTTTTTTTTGGTCATGAGGCATGTGAGATCTTAGCTCCCCAACCAGCTCCCCAACCTGCATTCCCTGCATTGGAAGGTGAAATGTTAACCACCGGACCACCAAGGAAGCCCCTAGAAGCACTCTTTAAATGACATCTCACTTACCTCCAACTTTTGAAAGAATTTTGTCTGTCCAGTTAAATAAACATCACATTTTGCCCCATGCCACTCCAGAACTGAGTGATCTGAACTGCCGGCCTGGGTTAAGGGTAGGGCTTGGGGAAACCATCTTCCTCTCTTACCTCTTCAACGGTGTTACCTCTAAAGCTTGGTGCTGCAGAACCAATTTCCCAGAGACCAGAAGACCATTCTTGGTTCAAGGATCTTGAAGTGGCTGAAAATTCATTTAAGCTTTTAAAATTCATTTTCAGGAAGTTATGATTCATTTCCTCATTTTTATTATTCACAGCAAAAAAAATTGAAGGGGGCATAATGAGAGCAAACAGCAAATGATAAGAATAGCAAAGTGATTTATTTAGTAACATGGTGGATGGCTTGTGTTACATCACGTGTCTACTGCAGAAACAACCCCACTATTTCTAAGAGGTTCTTTGAACTGTTGAAGAGTTATCAAATTTCCATTAAAATTTTTGGGATTCAAAGAACCCAGTTAGGGAATCTCTGTGGTGTAACTAAAATAAATAAGACGCCCACCCAAGGGTGTGGGGGGCGGAGGTGGGAACTACAGTTCTTTTGGTCTTTCAGTTTGTCACCAAAATCAATCATTTGTGCTTCCTTGTGGCCCATCATGAATTTGAATAGTTCAAAAGTATGGTTGGGCTTCCCAGGTGTTTCGGTGGTAAAAATCTGCCTGCCAGTGAAGGAGATACAGGAGATGTTGGCTTGATCCTTGGGTAGGGAAGATCCCTTGCAGAAGGGAATGGAAACCTATTCCAGTATGCTTGCTTGGAGAATGCCATGGACAGAGGAGCCTGGTAGGCTGTAGTCCATTGGGGTTGCAGAGTCGGGCATGACTGAGCACGCACACACATAAACTAGGGTTAGAGTCCTAAAGATTACCCTACCAAGTGTCGGTGCCTTTGGAAAAGTAACAATCCAAGAAAGATTTCCCAACTCGAATTGGGTTGTGGGATATATGTAATGGTGTCATATAGGGATATTCCATTTGGAGATGGTTTGGAAAAGCCTTTATTCTTCACACATGATCTCTTATTTGAAAAGAATAGGACAAATATTGTTTTCATAGTGCAAAGAACACAGAAAACCTTCACAAAATTTGCTGTGAGGATTTGAAGAACTGGTTCCTATCTTGATGACATAATCTCAACAGAGGGGATTATTGGAATTTTAGCAGAAAGGTATGAGATTTTCATCTTTATAGAAAGAGGGAAGGAGTTTACAAAAAAAAAAAAAAAAGCTAAGCAAAATGGATCTAAGGCATAACAAAATTTCCCAACAGAATATTTAAGTCTTCTAAAAAAAAAAAAACAAAGGAGTAGTCTGTCTTGCTTACTGGTAAGAGGAAGTGGCAGCAGGTCAGTTTTCAGTCTCCAGAAAAATAGCAATATCAAAGCCTGAACATTTTCTGAGAGTAGAGTAAATCATTACGACTGGCATACTCGGTCAGTTTGTGAGCAACTTTGAAGACACTGAATTCTTTCAAGAGCATAAGATTTACTTCATGGGGTGGTTGGAAAAAGTGTTTTTCTTCTTTTTTAAAAAAAAATTTATTGAAGTGTAGTTGGTGTACACTACTATATGTTACAGGTGTACAATATAGTGATTCATAATTTGTAAAGGTTATACTTCTTTTATAGCCACTATAAAATACTAGCTATATTTCCCATGCTGTTCCATTTATATGAGGCACCTAGAACAGTCAAATTCACAGAGTCATAAAGTGCATTGGTAGATGCCAGGGGCCAGGGCTGGGGAGAGGGATGGGGTCAGTTAAGTCAGTTCTGTCTCATGTCTAACTGCAGTCATGTCTGACTCACTGCAACCCCACGGACTGCAGCATGCCAAGCTTCCCTGTCCATCACCAATGCCCAGAGCTTGCTCAAACTCATGTACATTGAGTCAGTGATGCCATCCAACCATTTTATCCTCCGTTGCCGCCTTCTCCTCCTGCCTTCAATCTTTGTCAGCATCAGGGTCTTTTCCAACGAGTCAGTTCTTTGTATCAGGTGGCCAAAGTATTGAAGCTTCAACTTCAGCATCTATCCTTCCGATGAATATTCAGGACTGATTTCCTTTAGGATTGACTGATTTGATGTCCTTGCAGTCCAAGGGACTCTCAAGAGTCTTCTCCAACACCACAGTTCAAAAGCATCAATTCTTCGGTGCTCAGCTTTCTTTAAGGTCCAACTCTCACATCCATACATGACTACTGGAAAAACCATAGCTTTGACTACATGGACCTTTGTCAGTAAAGTAATATCTCTGCTTTTTAATGTGCTGTCTAGGGTGCTCATAACTTTTCTTCCAAGGAGCAAGCGTCTTTTAATTTCATGGCTGCAGTCACCATCTGCAGTGACTTTGGAGCCCCCAAAATAAAATCTGTCACTGTTTCTGCTGTTTCCCCATCTATTTGTCATGAAGTGATGGGACCAGGTGCCATGATCCTACTTTTTTGAATGTTGAGTTTTAAGCCCACTTTTTCACTCTCCTCATTCACTTTCACCAACAGGCTCTTTAGTTCTTCTTCACTTTCTGCCATAGGGTAGTGTCATCTGTATATCTGAGGTTATTGATATTTCTCCCGGCAATCTTTATACCAGCTTGTGCTTCCTCCAGCCCAGCATTTCTCATGATGTACTCTGCATACAAGTTAAATAAGCAGAGTGACAGTATACAGCCTTGACGTACTCCTTTCCCAATTTGGAACCAGTCTGTTGTTCCATGTCCGGTTCTAACTGTTGCTTCTTGACCTGCATACAGATTTCTCAGGAGGCATGTAGGGTGGTCTGATATTCCTCTTGAAGAATTTTCCAGTTTGTTGTGATGCACACAGTCAAAGGCTTTGGCATAGTCAATAGAGCAGAAGTAGATGTTTTTTTGGAACTCTCTTGTTTTTTCAATGACACAATGGATGTTGGCAATTTGATCTCTGGTTCCTCTGCCTTTTCTAAATCCAGCTTGAAAATCTGAAAGTTCTCTGTTCACATACTGTTGAAGCCTGGCTTGGACAGTTTTGAGCATTACTTTGCTAGCATGTGAGATCAGTGCAATTGTGCAATAGTTTGAACATTCTTTGGCATTGGAATGAAAACTGACCTTTTCAAGTCCTGTGGCCACTGCTGAATTTTCCAAATTTCCTGGCATTGAGTGCAGCACTTTAACAGCATCATCTTTTAGGACTTGAAATAACTCAACTGGAAGTCCATCACCTCCACTAGATTTGTTTGTAATGATGCTTCCTAAGGCCCACTTGACTTCACATTCTAGGATGCCTGGCTCTAGGTGAGTGATCATACCCTCATGATTATCCGGGTCATGAAGATCTTTTTTGAATAGTTCTTCTGTGTATTCTTGCCACATCTTCTTAGTATCTCCTGCTTCTGTTAGGTCCATACCAGTCTGTCCCTTATTGTGCCCATCTTTACATGAAATATTCCCTTGACATCGCTAATTTTCCTGAAGAGATCTCTAGTCTTTCCTATTCTGTTGTTTTCCTCAATAGAAAACAATAGAATGGAATGGGGAGTTAGTGTTTAATTGGGACACTGTTTCAGTTTCAGTTCAGTTCAGTCGCTCAGTCGTGTCCAACTCTTTGTGACCCCATGAGTCGCTGCACGCCAGGCCTCCCTGTCCATCACCATCTCCCGGAGTTCACTCAGACTCACGACCATCGAGTCAGTGATGCCATCCAGCCATCTCATCCTCTGTCGTCCCCTTCTCCTCCTGCCCCCAATCCCTCCCAGCATCAGAGTCTTTTCCAATGAGCCAACTCTTCTCATGAGGTGGCCAAAGTACTCGAGTTTCTGTTTAGAAAGATGAAAAATTCAGAAGAGGATGATGGTGAGAGTTGCACAGCACAAGTGTTTTTCAGATAAAGAATGTTTTGGCCTCTTCTTTGAATTCTGATTTTTTTTTTTTTTTGGTGCAGTGCTTGCCAGTGATTCAAGTGTGTTCAACCTTAGGTGAAACTTCATTTTTCAGGTTGCACATGGTTGTGTCATGGAATGCTCTGGAAAGAACTTTCCCAGATCTCAAGTCCACACACATTGCGACTTGGCCCATGAGAGCTTTCTCTGTTTTATGCTTGGGCCTATAGTCTTCACTTTACATTTGCTTTCAGAAACAGGAAAGGTAGACTTTCAAAATCTGCTTCCTGCCTCAGTAGTTATCAGCATTCAAAATATTTCAAGTGGAATGCCTTGGTGGAACAGAACTCTTCCCACACTGATTATTAATAACCCTCTGATCATAAAGTTTTGGTGTTACTCTCAGTTAAGATGGAATAGTATTCTGGCAAGGAGAAAGAAAGGGACTTCCTAGATGGCTCAGTGGTAAAGAATTAGCCTGCCAATGCAGGAGATGCAGGAGATGCAGGTTCTTTGGGAAGATCTCCTTAAGGAGGAACTTGAAACCCAGTATTTTTACCTGGAAAATTCCTCAGACAGAGAGCCTGGTGGTCTACAGTCCATGGGGTCACAAAGAGTCAGACACAACTGAGCACACATGCGCAAGGAGAAAGAATATATCATCTGAAATATTGGAGTGGGAGATGGGGATTGACACGTAGGCGCTAGTGATACTGTGTATGAAATAGATAACTAACCACAGCCTATCGTATTACACAGGAAGCTCAGTGCTCCGTGGTGACCTAAATGGGAAGGAAATCCAAAAGAGAGGGCAGATATGCATGTATATAGCTGGTTCACTTTGCCGTACCTCAGAAACTAATACAGCATCGTAAAGCAGCTGTGCGTGCATGCATGGCGTGCCTGGTGTGTGTGCCTGGTGCGCGTGCTAAGTCACTTCAGTCGAACCCGACTCTTATGGACTGTAGCCAGTCAGGCTCCTCTGTCCATGGCATTCTCCAGGCAAGAATATTGGAGTGGGTTGCTATGCCCTCCCCCAGGGGATCTTCCCGATTCAGGAATCGAACCTGTGTCTCTTATGTCTCCTGCATTGGCAGGTGGATTCTTTACCACTAGCGCCATACTCCAATAAAAATCAATAATAAAAAATAGTGGAGTAGGGCAAAATCTACATTTTTTAAAAAATGGTGAATGATAGAATGAGTATTTTAGGTCTTTGCCTCCTGCCCCCACCCAGGATGTGGAGGGAACCCTCAAGAAAAACAACTCCATGCTTGATGTTTCACAGCAAACAATACCTGTCCGGCCGTCTCCTGGTGACTTTTGTCTTCCTAAATCTAATCCAGAGATAAATCTTGTTTCCTACACTTGACGGGTCCCTCTTTCACTCATCCTGGATCCATCAGGCACATTGTGGTTGGCTCATTGTGAAGAAACAAAACTGACAGCTTCCTTCCTCCAAGTAAACAGCACTGCTACTTAGACACAGTTCAAGGAGTTTATCACCCCGATGTGGCCCTTCTTCTAGGCAGGCAAACGAGAGTCAGCTCTAAGTTCCAGCTCTGCTGCTTCATCCCCTGCCAATATTTCCAATTTTCACCAACAGAAAAATGTTGCAATTACTCAATCAGTGGCCTCTTTTCACAGCCCTCACCTCCTTTTTTCTCCTGTTCACTAAGGTAACCATGAACCCCTCATCTTTGCTCCACTTGGTTGCCATTTATGGTCATGACACAAGTACAGGAATGGGGGACCCTATTGATGCCATGTCAGCATTGGATTTCTCTCTGCTTTAACCCTGGACAACTGAGGTGGAGTAGACTCAGCATGGGATCTCTTTGCCTGGCCTTCCCCCCAGTCTCGCAGTTTCCATCCTGTCGGTTCACTGGAGGAGAGGTCAAGAAATTCAGGGGCTTCCCCAGCAGGACACCAGGACAGAGGGGCTGTGATGTCACGCCGGGTACTTGCAGAGACCTGGTCAGGGAAACCACGTCCTGCCATCCAGCAGTATTCCCCGTTCTCATGCTCTCCAGAAGACAAATCATTCCCACTTCCCATTGTTTCTCCAGGCACTAGCTTCCTCTTGTTTGTCCCACTTCATAAACCAATGAGTCATGTCACGTGCTTGAGCGACTTCCCTCCTGAGGGTCATTCCAGGACCAGCCCCATCAGAGATCTGAACAGCAGCTGGGGCAGGAGTTCTGTTTGGGGTTTTGATCTATAGGTTGGGTTTTGTTTGTATCATTTCTTACAGAGGAGTGTCTGAAGGAAAGAGCTTCATGGGTCTTTTTTTTTTTTTTTTGGCTTTTTTGCTGGCAAAGAGCTCAGAAGTGCCGATCTGAATCCCCATGTTGTTCAGGACTCCAAGCAAGATGTCTGGGGATACTTAGTTTACACTGAGGGAGAGGGGGGCAGTCCTCGCAAAACATCCATTGTGAAAAACAGCTTTTCAGCCTCCTTAGGTGAGTGCTGTCATCACCAAGGAAGGCAGTGGCATCCTCAGAGTGTGCTCTGGGGCCCCTGGGTGTTGCAGCTCCCTGCACACCTCCATTCCTGAGAGGCAGCAGGTTTGAACAAAGGCCCTGCTGACAGAATGGTTGAGGAGCTCCCTGAGATGGCATTGCTAGTGTCATACGACGGTGGGTTGGCCCAGGGCAGCTGGTATGGAGGTGACCAGAGCCTGCTGCTTGCCTGGATGCTCTGCAAGGGAGGTGCTTCTATAGGAAGTGGAGGTGGAAGGGAATGAGAAAATGGACATTTTAAAGGCATTGTGATATGTGTAAAGAGGAGACATGTCACTTTCAGAAAGGCATTTCCTTTGTTTGTTCTTAAGGGTGCAAGGGATTTACCAGTTTACATCTCATCCACCCAAGGTAACACAGGATTTCTAATGACCTTGTCTCCTTATGGGACTGGGCTTTGAGTTTGGCAGAGGGTGGAACCTGCTAGTTCTGTCTTGGGTCCTTCCATTTCAATCCCTCCACCCTTGTTTTTCCACATTTTATCCTCCCATCCCCATTCTACCAACACCAAGACCTCGTTAGGGCACAGATGTTTTGTCAAGGCCTCTCTGTTCTGTCACCAGGAAGCCTGGGTTTTGGACCTGGCTCAGGCACTAGCTCTGGGAATCCATTTACCCTCTCTCTGTGCGGGGCAACACTTCCGCTCCTGAAGCAGGAGAAAGATCTCTTGGGGGGACCTCAGAGGGTTCTTGGGAGGTGGAGGTGTGCTATTTCAGCCAGCCCTGAAGGATGGCTGAGCGTTGGCCCTGGGAAGTGGGGAGAGAAGGGGAATGGGCAAGGAGTGGGTGTTCCAGGAAGAAGGGCATGTATGCAATGGCTCTGAAGAGAAGAGCTGTAATGGGAAAAAGGAGAGGTCTTCATACCTAGACCTTGGGTGGGAACCTGTGGAGGGGCTGGAGAGCAGTAAGGCTGAAGCAGACAATGGAGACAGAAACCAGATCAAAGGTTGCTTGTATGAGTATTTTCAGGATTTTCATATTAGTGTTAGTCAATTAGTCATGTTAGACTCTTTGTGACCCCATGGACTATAGCTTGCCGGGCTCCTCTGTCCATGGGATTCTCCAGGCAAGAATACTGAAGTTTACAGCCATTCCCTTCTCCAGGGGATCTTCCTGACCTGGGGATGGAACCCAAGTCTCCTACATTGCAAGAGGGTTCTTTACTGATATTAACCCAACAACAATGAGAAGCTGATTCTTCAGCAGAAAATCTGGCTAAACAATAGTGAGGCAAGACCCCCTCCTCAAATTACTGACATCAGAAGGGAGTGGAGGCATAGACTGTGGACTTCAAGGACCTAATCCAAAATAGTGGGGATAAATACAATATTGTCATTTAAAAGATTTTGCCCAAAAAGGACATTAACAACAACAACAACAAAATAGTCTGTCATCATCACCATTATCACCTCCACCGCAGCCACTATCATCCTTTAATTTTAAAAAAGGAGACACTTTAGCAAAAAAGAAGAAGAAAAAAAGAAGGATAACCTTAGAATAAGGGAAATTACTTAGATTTAATCATTTTGTCTTTATGAAGAAAATCTACATTGCTGTGACTATTATTATCACTATTATTATTTTGACCTGGACCCATGAAAACTTTTTCATAGTCTTGCACTCATCAACATAGTGGCATTTGGAAATCATTGGTGAAGGCCAGCAGTTCTTGGGATGGTGAAGAAGACACAAGGCTGATGTGAATGAGTTTATGGGAGATGAAATATCAGGCTGGATTGGAGGTCAGTTCGGGATACAGGGGAGGGTGATGGGTATAAAAGCGTCTAAGATCTTTTCTCCAAGGTGGTGGAGTAGAAGGATGTGTGCTCATCTTCTCCCATAAGAACTCCAAAATTATAACTCGCTGTTGAACAACCGTTGACAGGAGAATGTAGGATCCCACCAAAAAAATATATCTGACGTCCAGGGGCAAAGGAGAAGCCCCAGCAAGATGGTAGGAAGGACAAAATCATGTTTAGAATCAAACCCCATACCCGCCAGAGATGCTCAGAGGGCTCAAACAAACCTTGTGTGCACCAGGACCCAGAGACCCACAGAGACTGAGGCAGAACTGTGTTTGAGTGTCTCCTGTGGAGGTACAGGTCTGCAGTGGACTGCCACAGGGCCAGGGGCTCTGGGTGCAGTAGACATGGGTATGGCATAAGCCCTCTTGGAGGAGGTCACCATTAACCCCACCATAGAGCCAGCAGAACTTACACAGGACTGGAGAAACAGACTCTTGGAGGGCAGGAACAAAACCTTGTGTGCACCAGGACCTGGGAGAAAGTAGCAATGACCCCACAAGAGACTGAGCCAGACTTGCCCATGAGTGTCCAGGAGTCTCCAGTGGAGGCGTGGGATGGAGGTGGCCTGCTGCAGGGTGGGGGGCACTGAGTGCAGCAGGGCCTGTTGAAGGAGGTCTCCATTATCTTCATTACCTCCACTATAGTTTGGTCTCAGGTCAAACAACAGAGAGAGAACACAGCTCCACCCATCAACAGAAAATTGGATTAAAGATTTACTGAGCATGGCCCCGCCCATCAGAACAAGACCCAGTTTCCTCCTCAGTCAATCTCTCCCATCAGGAAGCTTCCAAAAGCCTCTTATCCTTCTCCATCAGAGGGCAGAGAGACTGAAAACCACAACCACAGAAAACTAACCAATCTGATCACATGGACCACAGCCTTGTCTAACTCAATGAAACTATGAGCCATGCCATATAGGGCCACCCAAGATGGACGGGTCATGGTGGAGAGGTCTGACAAAATGTGGTCCACTGGAGAAGGGAATGACAAACCACTTCAGTATTCTTGCCTTGAGAACCCTATAAACAGTATGAAAAGGCAAAAAGATAGGATACTGAAAGATGAACTCCCCAGGTCGGTAGGTGCCCAATATGCTACTGGAGATCAGTGGAGAAATAACTCCAGAAAGAATGAAGAGATGGAGCCAAAGCAAAAACAATACCCAGTTGTGGATGTGACTGGTGATGGACATAAAGTCCGATGCTGTAAAGAGCAATATTGCATAGGAACCTGGAATGTTAGGTCCATGAATCAAGGTCAACAGGAGATGACAAGAGTGAACATTGACATTTTAGGAATCAGCGAACTAAGATGGACTGGAATGGATGAATTTAACTCAGATGACCATTATATCTACTATTGTGGGCAGCAATCCCTTAGAAGAAATGGAGTAGCCATCATAGTCAACAAAAGAGTCCAAAATGCAGTACTCGGATACAATCTCAAAAACGACAGAATGATCTCTGTTCATTTCCAAGGCTAACCATTCAATATCACAGTATTCCAAGTCTATGTCACGATCAGTAATGCTGAAGAAACTGAAGTTGAACAGTTCTACGAAGATCTCCAAGGCCTTCTAGAACTAACACCCAAAAAAGATGTCCTTTTCATTATAGGGGACTGGAATGCAAAAGCGGGAAGTCAAGAGATACCTGGAGTAACAGGCAAATTTGGCCTTGAAGTAAAAAATGAAGCAGGGCAAAGGCTAACAGAGTTTGGCCAAGAGAACGCACTGGTCATAGCAAACACCCTCTTCCAACAACACAAGAGAAGAATCTACACATGGACATCACCAGATGGTCAATACTGAAATCAGATTAATTATATTCTTTGCAGCCAAAGAAGGAGAAGCTCTATACAGTCAGCAAAAACAAGACTGGGGGCTGACTGTGGCTTGGATCATGAACTCCTTATTTGCAAATTCAGACTTAAACTGAAGAAAGTAGGGAAAACCACTAAACCATTCAGGTATGACCTAAATCAAATGCCTTATGATTATACAGTGGAAGTGACAAATAGATTCAAGGGATTAGATCTGATAGACAGAGTGCCTGAGGAACTATGGACGGAGGTTCGTGACATCATACAGGAGGCAGTGATCAAGACCATCTCCAAGAAAAAGAAATGCAAAAAGGCAAAATGGTTGTCTGAGGAGGCTTTAAAAATAGCTGAGAAAAGAAGAGATGTGAAAGGCAAAGGAGAAAAGGAGAGATATACCTATTTGAATGAAGAGTTTCAAAGAATAGCAAGGAAAGATAAGAAAGCCTTCCATAGTTATCAATGCAAAGAAATAGAGGAAAACAATAAAATGGGAAAGAGTAGAGATCTCTTCAAGAAAATTAGATACCAAGGGAATATTTCATGCAAAGATGGGCTTGATAAAGGACAGAAATGGTATGGACCTAGCAGAAGCAGAATATATTAAGAAGAGGTGGCAAGAATACACAGAAGAACTATACAAAAAAGATCTTCATGACCCAGATAATCATGATGGTGTGATCACCCACCTAAAGCCAGACATCGTGGAATGCGAAGTCAAGTGGAAGCATCACTACAAACAAACCTAGTGGAGGTGATGGACTTCCAGTTGAGTTATTTCAAGTCCTAAAATATGATGCTGTTAAAGTGCTGCACTCAATGCCAGCAAATTTGGAAAACTCAGTAGTGGCCACAGGACTTGAAAAGGTCAGTTTTCATTCCAATCCCAAAGAAAGGCAATGCCAAAGAATGTTCAAACTATTGCACAATTGCACTCATCTCAAATGCTAGCAAAGCAGTGCTCAAAATTGTCCAAGCCAGGCTTCAACAGTACGTGGACAGAGAACTTTCAGATGTTCAAGCTGGATTTAGAAAAGGCAGAGGAACCAGAGATCAAATTGCCAACATCCAGTGGATCATCGAAAAAGCAAGAGAGTTCCAGAAAAACATCTACTTCTGCTCTATTGACTATGACAAAGCCTTTGACAAACTGTGGAAAATTATTCAATAGATGGGAATACCAGACCACCTCACATGCCTCCTGAGAAATCTGTATGCAAGTCAAGAAACAACAGTTAGAACCAGACATGGAACAACAGACTGGTTCCAAAATGGGAAAGGAGTATGTCAAGGCTGTATATTGTCACTCTGCTTATTTAACTTGTATGCAGAGTACATCATGAGAAATGCTGGGGCTGGATGAAGCACAAGCTGGAATAAAGATTGTCAAGAGAAATATCAATAACCTCAAATACGCAGATGACACCACCCTTATGGCAGAAAGTGAAGAACTAAAGAGCCTGTTGGTGAAAGTGAATGAGGAGAGTGAAAAAGTTGGCTTAAAACTCAACATTCAGAAAACTAAGATCGTGGCACCTGGTCCCATCACTTCATGGGAAATAGATGGGGAAACAGTGGAAACAGTGACAGACTTTATTTTCTTGGGCTCCAAAATCACTGCAGATGGTGATTGCAGCCATGAAATTAAGAGACGCTTGCTCCTTGGAAGAAAAGTTATGAGCGCCCTAGACAGCATATTAAAAAGCAGAGACATTACTTTGCCAACAAAGGTCCATGTAGTCAAAGCTATGGTTTTTTCAGTAGTCATGTATGGATGTGAGAGTTGGACTATAAAGAAAGCTGAGCACTGAAGAACGGATGCTTTTGAACTGTAGAGAAGACTCTTGAGAGCCCCTTGGACTGCAAGGAGATCCAACCAGTCCATCTTAAAGGAAATTAGTCCTGTAATTCATTGGAAGGACTGATGCTTATGCTGAAACGCCAATGCTTTGGTCACCTGTTATGAATAAGTGACTCATTTGAAAAGACCCTGATGCTGGGAAAGAGATTGAAGGCAGAAGCAGAAGGGGATGACAGAGGATGAGATGGTTGAATGGCATCACCGATTCTATGGACATGAGTTTGGGTAAACTCTGGGAGTTGGTGATGGACAGGGAGGCCTGGTGTGCTGCAGTCCATGGGGTTGCAAAAAGTCAGGTGTGACTGAGTGACTGAACTGAACTGAAGCTGCTTGCAACACACTAGATACTCAACAAATGTCAGTTGAGACTGAAGTCAAATTGGTAATAATAATAGGTACTGTATATAATGAACAATTTGATTTTGTTGTCTAAGTCGTGTCCAGCTCTTTGTGACCCCATGGACTACAGCACTCCAGGCTCCTCTGCCCTCCACTATATTCCAAAGTTTCCTCAGATTCATGGCCATTGAGTCTGGGAGACTATCTAACCCTCTTATCCTCAGCCACATCCTTCTCCTGTTGCCTTCGATCTTTCCCAGCGTTAGGGGCTTTTCTAATGACAGAGCTAAGAGAGGTGTTACTATTCCCAAATTAGAAAATTTTAAATTGCATCTAAGTTTCACATTGTTTTTCCATTGGACAGCAATATTCTATCGGAGCTGGACGTGCTTCTTTCCCGGGATTAGGAGTGGCTTTTAGAATGTGGTTATGTACAAGCCAGCAAAACTATGTAACCACAGATCATATTAGCCACATCTTCAAATACTTTGAATCCATGCGAGATGGTCAATCTGGTCCAACCCTCTGTGTCAAGAAAACTGAAAGAAGATGATTGTGCCTTCATTATGTACAGAATCTCTCATGCCAACATTTGCTGAAACAACTCAGAGGAAGAGAAATAATGAGATCACAATGTCAAAAAGCAAAATGGAAGAATTACAAGCTCACCACTGTTTTAATGATTATGGCTGGAATGGGGGATGCTGGAGAAGGTGACAAATGAGTTCTGTGTCTTTTAATGTGGGAAAGTTGGTTGATTTTTTTTTCTAATTAATTCTGTACGTTCCAGATACCGACTAGAATTGAGTACATTTATTTTGTGACCTTTATATTTGATATATAACAAATTACTTTGTCCATGAAAAAAAAAATGAAGCTGACACATACCTTAGTTCTCATATCTAATTTATCACTATGTTGGCAATAAGTAAACCATCCATTTAATTATTTATTCATCAAGAAATCTCAAGAAATCCCATACACAAGTTTATTCTTTTCACACAATACCTGTGTTCAGAAGTTAATCCCCACTTCAGTTTCCTCTTCCCCTGTGAGCCTCTGAATCAAGTTGGGGCCTCAGGGGAACAGGTGAGACCCTCTGGCTTCTCGGAGTCCATCCCTCGGTCAGGGCGACTCCTCGGGGGGGCACACCCTGCTCCTTCCCTGGGGCGTGGGTCCCCTGGTGGCTGTCCAGCTGGCACATGGCAGTAAGGCTGAACCAAAAGGGGGATGGGTCATGTCTGGGTGACTCTGTCCCCTACTGCCCTGTCCTGGCTTCACCGCGCCACAGCCATCTCCTAGTCCTCCGGGTGCTTCAGAGGGTCATGCTGCCGATACCCAGGTAGGTGGCAGCTTGGTGTCCTGAGCCTTCTCAGACCCCCGCTGCTTTGTCTTCATAATGGAGGCTCCCCCGCTCTCCACGATGTAAAGGCAGCTGGTCCACTGGTCCAGGCTGCCACCTGGTGCAGACTGGGCTCCTTCCTCCCCAGCATCAAGGGTTGGGGGACAGGTGCGGGGTGGGGGGTGGGTGGTCCAGCACGTAGCAGATCCCTTCCTTGCTGTTGGTACTGACCACGGGGAGCAAGAACCGGCGGCTCCTACAGCTCGATGCAGCGTCTGTCTTTTTCAGAAGTTGTTCCTCTTGGCAGCCTCAAGCAGTTTATCATTTTCAGGAGTGCGGCACCCGCCTCTGGCCAGGCCAGGGGCATAGGAGGGCAAGGTGAGGTGGGGAGAGGGGAAGTATGAGGTCAGGCTGGGCCGTGCCCCCCAGGGCTCTTGGTCCAGGATACAAGCCTCCTCGGGTGCCATCTCAGTCATGCAGCTGAGGGGTTCCTGGTTTAGGTCCATCCTGTAGAAGTGGCTGGCAGTGGTTGCATCCAGGAAGTACCACCTGGGGGCCAGTTCAGGGCCTTGATCAAGGATGTGACTTCCTGACCGTTGAGCTCCTGCTGGAGCTTCTGGATGTGGGCTCAGCAGAGGCTCTAGATCACTGTCTCCCAGGACCAGCACCCCGCCTGGCTGCACAGAGGCCTCTGTAAGCTGCACCTTCTTAAACTGGGCGTCGTGGTTGTGCGTGCTGCCTGCTAACCTGGATCCACCCACAGCTGCTCAGGCACCCACTGCTGTCGCTCTCCAGGGACGGCGCCTGCCTCTGCTAGGTCTTCTGCACCCTGGTGGGCTGCTTGCACAGGAAGGTGCGAGAGCCTGAGATGGCCAGCTGGCTTGGGTCCCCATCCACCTGCACCGGGATGGCCTTGACTGTGGCGAGCACCTCCTTGTGGTCTTTTACATGCTCGCACATGAGGTGCTGCCCGGGACCCCACGGAGGAGCCAGAGACCTCGCAGGGGCCGTCATCCTGCCCCTGGGGCTCGCTCCCCAGGGTGGCCCCAGGCAGGATGCCTGCGTGATACCCACTGGTATTCAAGACACCGATGCACTGGAGTTTCAGGTCTGAAGCACTGAATTCTGAAAGACCCCACGGGGCAAATAAAAAGTGCACAGATCCTCACTTGGGTTTGGAAGATGTGCAAGCAGAGAAAGACAATCAAAATTCAACTATTGGCTGGAACTCCGCAACTCAAAGGCATTGTAACTAAAATAAACGTTTTTATTTCCTTGCTGAACTCTATAGAGCACATGACCACGATCAGAAAGAAGTTTTTCTGTAGGTTCTTTAGCCCACCCAGCACAACGCCTCCACATGTGTCTCCTGGTTACCACCGCTGACCTTCTGAGCAGTTGGTAGTTGACTTTTTATCTCTGCTGAGTCAAGACACTTTGCATTCGGGCCCAAGCTGCTCCTCATCTGCTTTTTACACCAACAGAAGACTTGTAAGTTGAAGTACTGGTGAGTCAAATGTCACAGTGAAATAGAAGGAGAATGCCCTCCGCCCACACCAAGCCTCTGAACTAACTTCCTGGAGGTCATCTGAGTTACTAAGTCCCCTGGGCATTTTCCATTACCTCCTTGACGTTTCCTCCTGCATTCGGCACTATTTACCTTTCTCATCTCTGGCTGCTCCTCCTGGGTCTCCTCTCTAGACTCTCCTTCCACTAATCATTCTTAAAGTATATTCATATTTTTTATTTGTATTTCAAGACTTTGAGCATTTCTGTTTGAAAGTGAGAATCAAAATAATATTCAGAAACCGATTCCTGAAATAATACAAGCTTTTAATGTATCCTGATAACTTTCTGACATAGTGGAAAGATTTTCTTTTTCTATACTGAATTGTGTGGGTGTCTATAAGTGTTACCCTGGACAATAGGAATGGGCCCCTGTGTGCACACACATCCACACCCACACACACATCTATCTGTACATACTGGCTTAAGCCAAACTCTTGTCTTGCAGATGCAGAAATTGTTGCTTTGTTTCTCTGATAAAACTGGTTTTAGACAAAAAATAGGGATCACGCCTCTTTTGGACCATGCTCATATTAATAGAAAAGAAGCATTCTTTTCTTTCTTCTATGTGAAACTTGAAATGAGGAAAAGCAATTCTAGCGTAAGTCATGCAAGCATTATAATTACTATAACTAAGAAAATTCAAGAAGATTCAATAACTGTATAGAACGGTAAAGTATGGACAGAGGAACCTGGTAGGCTATAATCCATGCGGTCTGACATGACTCAGCAACTAAACCACTACCACCTCGTTTCTTGTATCATATTGTTAAATAAACCTTGCAACAGATGAAAAATATAAGATGAATATAATGATGATGGTGCCCAGATTCTAATCGTGGTCTTCTTGTCACTGCATACATTTCCCAGGTGAGTCTTTCCCGGGAGTAGATGCATTTCGACTCTGTTTCTAGCTCAGATTCCTCTCCTGAGCTCCAAATGAAAGATACATAATTGCCCACTGGATGGGCATCTGTGCCTCTGGGTGCTTTGGGAACCCAAATCTGGAAGGTCAAGCTGAAGTCATCCCCCTTCCATTCCTTCCCTGTCTTCCTCTCCTCTCTTCCTTCCTTGGTGAATGGCATCATGTTCTATCCATTTCCCAAGCAGGAATCTGTAGTCTCTCTTAACATCTTCGTTATTTCAGTTAGCAATTTTGCTAATCATCATCTGCTTAAAAATCCTCCAATTAGAAAGCAGATAAAGTGCAGTTGAGAAACCCCCAAAGGCGTTGACCTGTATTATTCTCATTCAGGGAATGAAATCATGGTGCACATGATTGGGTTTTTGAGTAAATGGTCATGACTGCATTTCAATTTTATGTTACCCTTCACCTCCCACTTCCCACCTTTAATCTCTTCACACTGTGATCAGAGTGTGTGATTCTGTCCTCAGAATCAGCTGGTGCTTGATTCTGTCGCTCCATTGCTTAAAGGTATCTAGTTTTCAGGAAATAATCCAGACTCCTTAAGGGTCCTTCATGAGTTGCCCTGGGCTTGCCTACGTCTTTGGTCTCATCTTTGAAATTCAGATTCTCCTGCCCTGCCCTGGGAAGCATCTTGCGCTCTCATTCTGATCCTTCTCTTGACTTTGTGCTTTCAATACATCTCCCACTTGCAGCCCCAGCTTTGGCATAAAAAGCTCTTCTCGCTCCTGCTCAGTCGTGTCTGACTCTTTGTGACCCCATGGACTGTAGCCCACCAGGCCCCTCTGGCCATGGGATTCTCCAGGCAAGAATACTGGAGTGGGTTGCCATGCCCTTCTCCAGGGGATCTTTCCGAACCAGGGATCAAAATGTCCCTTCTGTGTCTTCTGTGTTGGCAGGTGCATTCTTTACCACTGTGCCATCTGGGAAGCCACTTGGGTTTATTAAATGCCAGGCATTCTATTCTGTCCTTTATACTGTACTATCTAATCATATTGCTCACACATGTCTGGCCCTCACATTTTTCAGGTTTAGAATGCTGAAATAGTCTGCGTGGTCACCCAGCTAGTGAGATGCAGAGCTGGGTTGAAATTCAGATCCTTCTGAAGCTCTGAACAAGCCTTCCTAATATGTCTGAGCTTTTACATGAAGCTGTTTGTAAAAATCCCTCTTAAAAATAATTACATTACAGATGCTATTTTCTTCTCCTTCTTCTTTTTCCCCTTTTACCTGGAAATAAGTAATGAAACCCATGACCAGCAGCATGTGTTGTCACAAAATAAGTCATGGGTTTCATACCAGGAAGCTGAATCCAGCTGAGACCAACTCACTCCTGTCAATAAACTCTAGGAGAATAGAGACCATGCATTTAGAATGTGGCTCTAAATCAAACCTGATGAACAAATATTGAGACTGCATAGAATTGTATGCTATCAATTCATAATGAAAATAATCTTTGGATGGGAGGGGAGTTTGGGGGATAAATGGATGCATGTATATGTATGGCTGAGTCCCTTTGCTGTCCACCTGAAATGATGACAACAGAAGATGTTGGGATAACTGCCTAAAACAAAAAGTTAAAAAAAATAAATAACATGAAACGATCCTACCCATCTCCTCTCTTCCCTTTTCTCCAACCCCTCTTATTTTCTGATTCTTTTTATCTTGACGAGACGGTCCAATGGAAATTTGGTTTGGAGGGAAAGGACACGGGTCAGAATACAAGGCCTTGGGTCTCCGTGCTTTGCTGCCCTGAGCTTGAGGCGGGGCAGGTACAGGAAGGGCTGGGAGGGGCCGCAACGAGAGGGTGGGGCGGGGCTTGCGTGCAGAGGAGGCAGGGTGGGGTCACTGGGCTGCGGCAGCCACTCCTTGGTCTGGGGCTGTCCTGAAGATGAATTCCAGTGCCCCAGAAGGAATGACAGGGCTGCGGAGTCCTGCCATCTCCCCCGAAAAATGTATGCCTTTTGCTCCACACTCTTGGGGGCAGTGGTCCACGTACTCCCTTTTGTGCTTTTTGGTTAGAAGTAAATAATTGTGCTTAGCTAATGTCGCCTGCGGGGGCGAGGGGAGGGGGGCGGAGGGACCTTCTAAAGACATTCTGAATGACTGAGCTGTTTGCTGGAGGTAAGAGGCAGGTTAAGAACTGCCCCTGATCCTTGCAAATTTGTTTGGGTTTCTTTTTAATTTCAAGGGACTGGAATCTCTTACTAGAAACATATTTTGTTATGCAAATGCATCATCACCTCACCCCCACCCCACCCTTCCCCGACCCCCACCCTGCCACTGTCCTTTCCAGTCCCTTCCAGAATTCCTAAATTAGAGAGCCGGTAAATGGTAGTTAGAAAATGCTTAAAGGAATGGAGCAGTATAGCTCTTGTTCAGAGGGCTAAATTTTGGTGTGTGTTAGAAATTTTGAGTTAAAAAGGAAGCATTTTCAAGCATCAGTCTTTGGGAGAGTCTTCTTTGGTTGCATATCTGAATCAACCCTTATTCACTGAGTGCTTCTTACCTGAGTCAGGAAGCTGCTGAAAAGAAAATAGAAAAAATCACAAAGACCTCTGCCTTAGGACTGTACAGACTCTGAGAAGCCAAGCTGTCTACCACAACAGACTGGGGACCGCTCAAGCCAGGGTATGTGCTTACTGAGCTTTGTGTTCCCGCACCTGCTAAGCAATTCAATATAGAGTGATTGGCAAACACAGTAGGAGAACCATCTGTGCTCGGTGTCAGGGAGAGATGCCTTCTAAAGATGCTCCAGAAAAAGGAAGTAATCCCTGTGTGGTGATTGGACAGACAAGGCTTCCCAGAATATCTGACCTAGTTCTGGCAGAAGAAAAAGGTTAAAAGGCATGTTCTCTGGGGCTGGGAAATGATGGGCAAACTGAGAACGGACCAGTCTGAGCTTGAGAGAGTTTGTGCTGGAGGGATAGGGATTACAAAATAAATAAATAAACACCCTGAATAGTAAGTACCATTTGGCTCAGGAAAATTGTAATTATTTTTTCTTTCTGTTGAAGGTCTACCGTGGGATGAGATCAACTACCATAGCCATCTTGTTTACTATTTGGAGCTGGCATGATTCTAGGTTTGGTTGAAAGGCTGTTGGAGGTCATGGCTATTGCTAGAGAGACTAGAAGTTGCTGCTCCACTGAGGGTGAGAATGGCAATGTCTTTGCCTTGAAGGTTGTTGCGTTCATTCAAGTGTTTTACTAAAATTGTTGCTGTTCATTTGCTCAGTCATGTCTGACTCTTTGAGGCCCCATGGACTGCAGCACATCACGCTTCCCTATCTTCCACTATCTCCCGAAGTTTGCTCAAATTCATGTCTACTGAGTCTGTGATGCTTTTTTACAAAAATCTTTAAGCATATTTCCTTTCGTTTGACTTCTTGCTATTTTTTTTTGCTGCTGTTGTTATTGAATGGCTGCCTCAGTTGAAGAGTTCATTTGGTCAGTGTTTGCAGTAGGATGTGGGTATTTTCCACATTCTTAACTTGTGAAACTGTCTTGGAGCAGTCTTCACCTCCCATGTCGAATGTGTGAATTTGCGACATGGACAGAGGTAATGCAAAGGGCAAACCCACCTCTCCCAGGTGCCCAAAGTCATCCTATCAGGAGCATCTCCAAAAGGTCTTGGTATTCTCCTCCATCTCCCCAGACAGAGAGACTGGTCAAAGAATATAGCAAAACAGACAAATACAGGTAACAAACCAAAAATCAGGATCAAGGGAAAGGATCAAGGAGCTTGAAATTAATGAGGATCCAGTATACCTTGTCTGCAAAGGGCGAAAAAAGTTTACATTTCTAATGGATTAGTATACAAATATATACAAATCAATGAGATGCAAATGAAGTCCATTATTTCTGAAGGGAGGCCAAGCAGAGGAGATAAAAATGTGTGCTTAGGGGAGAAACATCCTAAACATAAAATGACTCAAATGGATGCATTTTTGTCAGTATGTTTGGAGACCAAAAGGTTCTGACTCAGAGTGGAAAGTGAATAATTTTTTTCTGAGTGTGGATAAGTTACAGCCACATAGCCAGAGGGAGCCCTGAGCTATTGGGGGGACAGGAAGTAGGCTGTATTCTTTGCTCCGCTTGACCTCCTGTGCAGAAACACAGGATTTGCATTCAGCTTTTCTTTTCCGTTTTGTTGGTTGCTCTCAGTCATGTTCCGTGAATCAGTCATGCCAACCTTTAAACGTTAGGGAGAGAAAGCTGTGAAGAAAGAATGGAGATATTTCTAAACTCCACTGAAGCTCACTGGATTAGAAGAGCTGCAATGATAACCGTATTTCTTATTTTGCTTCCATGACATCTCTCAGTGAACTCAAAGCATCTTATAGATGCCATCTCATTAATTCTTTCAACATCCTAGAGAGGAGGGTGGTGCCAAGGATAATTTATTATCATTTTATGGATTCAGAAATGGGACCAAGAGACTTCTCAGAAACTGATCATGATTATGATTTGAAAAGGTCACCAAAGGTTTTTGAGTCCATTTCTAGAGTCTTTATACTGAACCCTCTCTCATCTCTTCATGTCTCTTTGATCAGATGTCTGAAACACCAAATAGAGAGAGAATAGATACATTTTTGACAGATATAATCTTCTTAGGGTTTCAGCATTGGGCTTACTTTATACTTGAATGTTTGCACGGAAAATTCTCTAACCTTCAGAAAATGGTTTGTAACACCCAGTATTTCTGAGCAAGACCTTTTGTGATTTCTCTGCATCCAGGTTCTATGTTTCTACTGAAGGCCTTTTCTTTTCAACACTACCATCTTCTACCTCCTTGACTGTATCATGAGCTCCCGTTGCAGGAGGGTGAAAGAAATTGTGGGGTTTTTAGTTTTCTATCTCCTAGGACCTAGCACAGCATCTTTTCCAAGATAGGCCTTCAGTGACAGTTGGAGAAGGAAATGGCTACCCACTCCAATATTCTTGCCTGGAAAATTCCATGGACTGAGGAGCCTGGCAGACTATGGTCCATGGGGTTGCAAAAGAGTCAGACACGACTGAGCAGCTAAGCACCCACACACTAGGGGCATGTGGGATCTTACTTCCCCAACCAGGGATTGAACCCACACCCTTTGCCGTGGAAGTGCAAATTCTTAACTGCTGGACCACCAGGGAAGTTCCTTAGGGTGAGCTTTTCTTGGTTTTCCTGACTGTTGTTGTGCTAGTCACTCAGCTGTGTCTGACTCTTTGTGATCCCATGGACTGTAGCCCGCCCGGCTCCTCTGTCTGTGGAAGTCTCTAGGCAGGAATAACTGGAGTGGGTTGCCATTCTCTTCCCAATCCAGGAATCGAAGCCGGGTCTCCTGCACTGTAGGCAGATTCTTTACCATTTGAGCCACCAGGGAAGCGTGACTGTTAATGGCTAAGAAATCTGGCCTTTCTCTGGTCTTGGTAAAGCAGGACTTGCAGGGATGAGAATCAAATGGACTTCTGACCACAAAATCAGCAGGCAGAAGATCCCTTTGAGAAACTGCTCGCATCACAAATGACCCTCTGCCTGGTTAGACCCTTCAGAGCCTGGAGTGGTTGGGCCTTTCCTGGCTGCTCAGGGCGGGGGCAGCTGGGCCATAAACCGTGGGTGGTTGATGCGATGGAGAAGGTGGGGGTGGGGGAAGAGGTTCTGGTCTCAGGGGATTCTTGGGGCTTTTGCCTTGGGTGGTTTCTCCTTTCCTTGTCCATCCCTGACTTTTAAAGGACATTGTAACTCTATTTTCTGGGCCAGGGATTCTGAACTTCGGGTGAGCCATAGAATGAATTTAAATCAGGTGGAAACAAAAAATGTGACCAGGGAAGCACTCCCTATTTTTAAGTTTCTGAATGCTCCTGGCCTCCCCAAGAAACTTCCAAAGCTTTTGAGAAACCCCAGGGATCTTAAAATGCGGATGAAGACTTGCTCCCACTGGGCATGTGAGATTCAAATTCCTTCCCAGAGTCTGGAAAAGTTGGTTGGTTTCAGCTTGTCCCTCCAGGAAACTCAATTAAATTGTACGGGCAGTTTTCCCCCACCTCCCTGTTTTTTAAATTTGTGGGCTTACTGTGGAAGAACTGGCCCTATAAGAACATGGGTACTAGCAAAAACCTTGTGCTTCATTTGCAGTTAAACACTTTTTAAAGAAAATGACAGTCTTTTTAAATCTGTGATGCAGGCTCCCCCCCCCCCCCCCCGCCCTGTTTAATTTTCAAATTTTTAGTTTCGTTTTGGAATCTACCTTTAGAGCTGCGTTGGTTTCCCTTGGCTGCCTGTGGTTTGTACTAGTTTTGTGGCTGGGATGTTACTCCGGTCACCTTGGCAATGTGAAATATTTGTGAAAAATAAAACAAGCCTCTTGCTTTCCTTTGCACCTTGTTGAAAAAAAGATGAATTTAATATATACCTGTCAAAACCAGAAACCTGTTCTCTTGCCCATCCTGTCAGTAAGGAATGGTCTTTCCTGTCCGGGTCTCCACTCCCTCAAAACCCTCAAAATAATAGCAATGACTTATCTGATCACTTTATTTTAATCTAAACCAAATCATGCCCCCCTCCCCCAACTTCTTTCCTTTTCTCTCTTCCCCTCTTCCCCCAAAGCAGTTATGCTCATCCAAGTTCAGCAGGAAACAGCAAGGGAGGGAGTTATCTCCCTCATTTGATGTAGCAGGACAGATTCACAATAAGGGGATCTGCATCAAGGGGATACATTCTGGGGTCAGAATGACATGAGTTCTGGTTCTGCAGCTTGCCAGCTGTGTGAGTTTAGACTTGCTGCTTGACTTCTCTGAACTCATGTCTTCTGTAAAATGAGGACTTAATGTGACCTATGATTGAGAGTCCCTGCAAAGTTACATGAGATGGGATATGATGAGCTTAGCACAATGCCTGATACAGAGTGAGCATGCAAATGTGGTCAGCAGTGTTTATTATTATTATTAATCTGAAGAGCATTAGTCCCGTGAGATAGATAGTCACTGAAAAAGAAAGTCGTGGGCAGCTAAGATGGGAAGACAGTGGGTGTTGGTCTACCTCTTGGTGAATATTATAACAATATTCACATAATAAAGCCCTGAGAAGAATACTTAAGAAATCTATTTATTTTCTTTGATCCATTACTTACCCGAATTATTTGTCCATGGAAACCATCTTTCCACTTCATTAATGTTCCTTGTAGCACACTTGGGAAAATGATGAACCAATGTGATTTTTAACCCTTGTCCTCCAGTAATTACAGAAGTTTGTACTAACCTTCAGTAGAGTTAATTACATAGCCTCTTGTTCTTTAGTCTCTCAGTCATGGCCAACTCTTTGCGACCCCATAGACTGTAGCCTGCCAGGTTCCTCTGTCCATAGGATTTCCCAGGCAAGAATACTGGAGGGGTTGTTACTTCCTTCTCTAGGGGATCTTCCCAACCCAGGGACTGAACGTGACTCTCCTGCATTAGCAAGCGGATTCTTTACTGCTGAGCCACCAAGGAAGTCTGATTATATAGCTATGTAATATATAAATCCCACAATTTATACCAAAATTTTGTCAGCTTGAGAAACACAAGGGACCATGCTATAAGACCATCTGATAATGTGATGTGTTTTCACATTTTCCCCTTCCTTCTTGTAGAATTATTGGTTTATTAGTGAAAAAGTTGGCTTAAAGCTCAACATTCAGAAAACGAAGATCATGGCATCCGGTCCCATCACTTCATGGGAAATAGATGGGGAAACAGTGGAAACAGTGTCAGACTTTATTTTTCTGGGCTCCAAAATCACTACAGATGGTGACTGCAGCCATGAAATTAAAAGACGCTTACTCCTTGGGAGGAAAGTTATGACCAACCTAGATAGCATATTCAAAAGCAGAGACATTACTTTGCCAACAAAGGTTCGTCTAGTCAAGGCTATGGTTTTTCCTGTGGTCATGGATGGATGTGAGAGTTGGACTGTGAAGAAGGCTGAGCACTGAAGAATTGATGCTTTTGAACTGTGGTGTCGGAGAAGACTCTTGAGAGTCCCTTGGACTGCAAGGAGATCCAACCAGTCCATTCTGAAGGAGATCAGCCCTGGGATTTCTTTGGAAGGAATGATGCTAAAGCTGAAACAGCAGTCCTTTGGCCACCTCATGCAAAGAGTTGACTCATTGGAAAAGACTCTGATGCTGGGAGGGATTGGGGGCAAGAGGAGAAGGGGACGACAGAGGATGAAATGGCTGGATGGCATCACTGACTCGATGGACGTGAGTCTCAGTGAACTCTGGGAGTTGGTGATGGACAGGGAGGCCTGGTGTGCTGCGATTCATGGGGTCATAAAGAGTAGGACACGACTGAGCGACTGATCTGATCTGAACATACCTAAAGTAAGTATCTAATTCTTACCCAATTTTTGCACATCAGTCTAACTTATTTACCCAGCCTAGAGAAATAAAAATTAAACTATAGAAATGAGGTGCCCTTCATGGAAGAGGCAGAGGTCTTTAGATGGCCAGTGAAGCTAACTAAATACATAGACCTCTTTCAGGGGAAAATGTTACCAAGCATCATAGCTATTGTAATAAAGGAATCATTGTTTCTTATGGGTCAAGGGTTCTGATGGTGACAAATGTGTTCACATGCAGAAGCACAGCGGTGACTTCCTGCTGGTTATTTTAGGCAATGGGCTCAAGAACAAAACCAGCACAAAAATAAGCAAAGAACTTTTGTCATTCCAACCTAGGAGACTTCTTCATTTAGAAGGGTTAAGACAAGGGTTTTGCGGCAAAAGCAAGCTCTGAACCAAAATTAGATTTGGGAAAAGTATGAAGCTGAGGGGCTAGACTAGGATCAGGGGGTTCTTCCAAAAGAGGGACTGGGTGTGGAACACAACTCTGTGTGTCCCAGAGGAAAAGCTTCTGGAAGGGCACTGTGTCCCGGGCTTGGTTCCAAGTTTTTACAGCAAAGTGTAAGGTCGAGTTTTGGTGATGCAGGATTACTGGGACCATCCCAATCCTAAATATTGTGTTCCATCAGCTCTATGCAGAACTCTTGACTATGTCAGAATCACATCTTGATCTTAAATTAAGGCCACGGTCACTTACAGCCCCCAAGGAACAGTCAGAAAAATCTATCCTATCATTTCCAAGCTATGTTTTATTTCTGTGGCATTTTACTTCTCTGGGTTATATTTTGCTTCTTTATAACATGAAGCTTACATTGTTTTGAGGTTCTAGAACAAACCTTTTGGTGCTGAATGACTTGAGACAAAGCATTTGATTGCTACTCTATTATTAGAAACTGTTGCTATTACTCTCTGAGAAGTGCTCACTGTTTTCTCGGCGGTGATTTTTAATTTCCAGAATGGCATGTGTTCCTCTGGATTTCAAAGCCCCACCCCTAACTCTGAGAACTGCCACCAAGCTGGGTGATTTTTTGACAATGTATGCTCCAAGTAGCTGGAGTAATTACTTCTTGTTTAGTCAATAGCACAGTTAGTATTGAAAATGTCAACAACTTAACAACCCACCAGGTCCCTTTTCTAAGCTGCCCTGGAGGCAGACAAGCCAAATGCTATCAGTTTTGATCTTTCATCTAAACCCAAGATCTCAGCCCAGTCCTGGTGTTAGAACAAAGCTTGTAGAAACAAGGACACCATCCTTTGTCAAAATGGGGCCAAATCTTGGGAGATACTATTAGGAACTTTATTTACTTTTTTTTCCCCCTCTTTTGCCGTGTGATGTTTTGTTTGTCCTGCAGTAGCATAAATAAGGGCTTCCCAGGCCCAGGCTCCTGTAAATGAAGACTGTGTTCCTTCAAGGAAGGCTGCATTTACAAACAGAAGCCTTCAGATTGAGTGAGCCATTATGGGTGGCTGTGGGTAAATTCCATCTGAAGATCACTTTGGCCCCAGAGGTGAGAGCTGACAGGTATTCATCTCCTAATGCCAGAAGGGAGATTTCTCATCTTATTATTGCTTTCACAACAATAATTGAGTTAAATATTCTACTTCCCTGGGTGGAGAACCTGGGTCCAACGGGTCTCCTCTGAGAGATGATTCTAAACGGGATGAGAATCTAAGCTGAGCCAGAGGCGAATGAACATTTGCTTGAGGATTTACCCAACTGTAAGAGAAAAATGGAGAGGAAACCTTTCTGCTCTTACCCATCTGGAGAGCTCCAAGCGATCCTTCCGAGCTAGCTCATTACAACCTCTGTGATATCTTCTCTAATTACAGAATATTTAGACTTACTGCTGCACCCCTTCCAACTTCGCCTGTCATTTTTAAAATTTTGAAAATTCACTTTCTTAATTTTTTTTTAATTGGTGTTGCTTTTGTCACCTGAATTATATTTACCGTTTAGAGAGCCTTGTTTAGAAATTGTTACAGTGAAAAACCACTGCTCATTTTTGTTTCCTATAAATTAATCTTTATCTCTATAAACATTTGTAATATTGGTAAATTTTGTTCATAGGTGCATTCTTATACGCCTGATTATTCTGAGGGGAAATTGTTGTGCTGTGCACGTTATTGTTTTAAACATTATTATAAAGGTCTTACACATTGTTTCAAAGGTCTACTATACATATGTGTGTGTGTTACATTACACATGTGTGCGTTAAGTTGTTTCCAACTGTTTGCACCCCCCTGGACTATAGCCCTCTAGGCTCTACTGTCCATGAAATTTTCCAAGCAAGAATATTGGAGTGGGTTGCCATTTCCTCCTCCAGGGGATCTTCCAAACCCGGGGATCAAACCCGAGTTTCCAACGCCTCCTGCATTGGCAGGCAGATTCTTTACCACTGTGCCTGCTAATGTGTATATATATATATATATATATGTATGTTTTTTTTTTTTTTTTTGATGGGGTAGGGGGGAACAGTGCTCCCTTATTCTTTCTCCAGAATTTGTTTGAAAAAATTTCATGGACTAAGGTAAGAAATAGGATCTTGGGTAGCAGCAAAGAAGGGACCTAGGAAATTACCATTTATAATTATAGGTCTTTCTAGACTTTCTGCTGTTACCGTAAATATCTTTCAATGCTTGTCTCAAGTTCCATATTCTTTACAAAGTCTTCTAGTTCGATGGCTGATATTCCACCAAAATCTGTTAAATCATGGAACTAAGTTCTGGCCGGTGGAATATAACTCCTAGTGATGTCTACCACCTCCGGCTTAAGCCAGAAAACATGCTTTTCATGCTGTTTTCCTTTGAGCTGGAGCACTGATAAGCTGATCACCAGCTTTGATCCTAGAGATGACGCCAATCTCCTCTAAGATTACAAAGACATCTTCTAGAAGAAAGTTGAGTCCATGAATGACCAGGTACAGTAGACCTGTTCTCCCTGCTGCTCTGGGTTATAACATGAGAGAGACATCAACCTCTCTGTTACTTAAACCCCTGCATTATTGATTTTTTTTTCTCCCACTGTAACTAAGGCTTTTATTTTAGTTATGTAAAATTGGTTCTTGAATACAAATGTCATTGAATTTGATGGAGATATAGCAGATACTATAGTCTGCTTTGTTATGCCACAATAGATCTTTACACAAATGAATCCATGTTCTCCCCTCAATTTTGATCCATGTTGGTCTCTGCTGAAATTCTATAGCACTTCTTGTTTGAACCTTACTTAGTTCTTTATGTAATTAGCCAGCACATTGAAGGAGTTCTTCATATTCTGTAATACTAATCCATTACATTTGAGGAACTTCGCTGATGGCCCAGTGGTTTAGACTTAGACTTCCAATGCAGGGGATGTGGGCTCAGTCCCTGGTCAGGGAGCTAAGATGCCACATGCCTCTGGGCCAAAAAATCAAAACATAGAACAGAAGCAATATTGTAACAAATTCAATAAAGACTTTAAAAAAAATGGTGACATCAAAAAAACTTAAAAAAAAAAAAATCCATTACATTTGCATACTGCTTTATAATTTTTCAAAGTGCTTTTATATTTCTTAGTGTGTTGAACCTTCACGAAAATAATGAGAGATGGTGGGTTTCACTGTGAATAATTAACATTCACAGGCCATGAAATGGGCTGGGTTTGCTGTCGACTTATCAGATTGATGCTTATATCTTGGAAGTGGTTTCACTTAAGACCAAATTAGAAAGATAGGTAGGAGTCTCAGGTGAAAATATTGTTATCCTGAGTTTTTTGTTTCTTTTTTTTTGCATATACTACCTAAGACCCAGGGCTTCCCTGGTGGCTCAGTGGTAAAGAATCTGCCTGCCAATGTAGGAGACGCAGAAGACTCAGGTTCTATCCCTGGGTGGGGAAAATCCCTTGAAGGAAGAAATGGCAACCCATTCCAGTATTCTTGCCTAGAAAATCCCGGGGACAGGGGATCCTGGCGGGCTACAGTCCATGCGGTCACAAAGAGTCGAACATGATTGAGTGACTGAGCACAAACCTAAGACCCAGGACATTAAACAATGAGCCCAAAGTTGCAGAGCTAGTTAATGCTTTATCATGGAACCAGTACTACTTAACTCTTAACAGTAAAGTACCTAAAATTTCTACAGTGTATTTAAGCTTTATAAAGTGTGTTTATGAAATAATTAATAATAATTTTGGTTACATGTTCTCATCCATTTATTATAACAGTGAAATGAAGAACAAATTGTATTGTTCACTCCGAGGCTGTAATTCAGTCTGCCAACATTAAGCTTATTAAATTCTTAGAGTATAGGGCATGAGTGCTTTTGGTGGTAGAGTGTTGTAAACCAGTAAAAACTTGCGACAGACTGGAAATAGCCCCTGAGCAATGGTTGGGTTATATTGTTTCTCAGAGTAGCTCATACAGCACCTTTTATCATGTTATGACTCAAAGACTGATGGATGATTTGATTTCTTCACGGGTCACCTTGCGGAGGTAGAGAAGCTTGAGCCTGACAGCAACTGGTGGGGGTGATAACAAAATAAAATATATGACAGAGCAGGAGGAATAGCCAGCGAAAAAGGCGGTGGGTGTGCAGGAGGAAGAAAAGAGCAAGTTGCGGGCTTGATCTGGGGGAAAAGGATCCTTAAAAAGACTCAGGGCTTGTGAAAAAACAGAAAACAGAAAGGGATAACTAGTAAGATTAGGATTAACCAAAATTAAATGGATGGAAAGTAAATGAGAATAGAGCGAGAGATTCTTTTGGATCTAGAGGCATCCTGAACTGTAACTTGAAAATACAGGGACTTCCCTGGTGATCCAGAAGCTAAGACTTCACCTTCCAATGCAGTGAGTGTGGGTTTGATCCCCGGTCAGGGAGCTTAAGATCCTACGTGCCTCACAGTCAAAAATCCAAAACGTAAAACAGAAACAGCATTCTAACAAATTTAATAAAGACTTTAAAAATGGTCCACATCAAAAGAAAATCTGTTAAAAAAAAAAAAAGAGGTGGAGAAGAAAATACAAAGACTTTAGATCCTGAGATTTAAAAGACAGGGAGTTTGATCCCCAAGGAGCTACTGAGTTCCTACTCTGTGCAAAGCCCTGAAAGTTTGAATGTTGAAGAAAAGAAAGGTAAGGTAATTGCTATCTTGGAGCTCAGAGGTGAGGTGATCAATGCAGAGTAACATCCTGTGTTCTCGCGTTCTCCTCTTGGCTTGAGTCGATGGCAGCTCTGAGGAAGTGGGCTTTCTCCCACCTTAGGGGTTGGCATAGACTGAGCACTAAAGGATTACAGGCTGTACAGCATAGGGTTTTCTAGGTTTTGTTTGCAGTCTCTGTCACTTTGAATTGCCTGCTAAAACAGTCACCAGGGTGACCCCCATCACTGGGTCTGAGCTGGAGAAAATGAAGGGACATGTCTGCCTCCCTGTATCAGCTCAGGACAGAAGAGCCCTTGAGCCTGAAGGTTTTGGCTTGACTTCTGTCTAGAAAGTGGCCCCCAGAGCCTCACTATGGTTTCAATTGGTTTTGAAGTGTCGCTGAAAGAATTCTTTTGTTTGTACTTTGGGCTGGCGGGTTTGCACTGTAACGATATCTGCTTTTCTACATCTCTGTTTGACACTGAGGTGACCTCTGCTTACCTCATACTTGCTAAAAAGAAACATATCTAATACCATCCACCTCTGTGATAAGGGCGAGAGAAAACAAACAGTGGAAAGACCCTTTAGGAGCAGATGACCTGCCGTTGGCTGGAGGAGCCACGCCCCGGGAGAGGGGTCTGTGGATGACCCCGAGGGCTTCCGACCATTCGGGAGGAAACAGCGTGTGGCTCAGGGGTTAGAACTTTGGAGCAGAATTCTAGGCTTCCTCTGGGCACATGTAGGTTGTGTGAGATATAGTTAATGGATAAATAAAGTGAGTTAACAAGTTCACCTTCCCCCTTGGAATCACTCACCTTCACCTCCTCTTCCATCTTCTTTTGTTTTCCTTTAAAAAAATTTTTTTTATTGAAATATAATTGATTTACAATGTGATGTTCTGCTATACAGCAAAGTGATTCAGTTATACATATATACATTCTTTTTCATATTCTTTTCAGTTACAGGCTGTTGAGTTTAGTTCCCTGTGCCATATGGTAAGACCTTGTTGTTTATCCATCCTATGTATTGATACAGTAGTCTGCATCTGCTAATCTCAAACTCCCAATCCATCCCTCCCCCTCCTCGCCTCCCCCTGGGTAACCACAGTTGTGTTCTCTGTCTGTGAGTCTATTTCTGTTTTGTAGAAACAAACTATCAGAGGTCACCAAAACACTGCTTGGCTGTTCTAGGAATAGGATTCGGGGCCACTTCTGTGATGTGAGGTTAAAATGCAAAGATAAATATCATATAATATCACTTATTCGTGAAAGCTCAAAAAACGATACAAATGAACTTATTTGCAAAATAATCTTATGGTTACCAAAGGTGAAGGGAGAGGAGGGCTAAATTAGGAGTTTGGGATTAACAGTACACACTATTATATATAAAATAGATTAACAGCAAAGTCCTACTCTAGAGCATGGGGAACTCTATTCAATACCGTGTAATAATCTATACTAAAGAATCTGAAAAAAGAATATATATAATTGAATCACTTAGCTGTACACTTGAAATTTACAACATTGTAAATCAACTATACTTCAATTAAAAAAGATAGCCTGCGTGTGCCAGTGAGTCATCAAGCACCCAGGATAATTTTAAAAGAGTAAACTGTTGGTGGTTTTCCTTGTCTCTCACTGGCACAAGCACCATTGTCTTCAGTCAGAAAGAAAAGGAGATAAAACATAATTTTGAGTTTAGCCAATAAATCCTCTTTCAATTTACATAATTATTTTCATGTATATGTCACAATGAAGTTACGGACAAATTGTCTGAGTTTAAAGACTTTTGAGAATGGTTTTAGGTCTAGAAAGCCAAGGCTGCAGATTAGTGGAGGTACTGGAGGAAATAATCGTCAAGGGAGGGAATGAAAAATGACTGCAAATATATAGAAAGAGGCCAGAGAAATGTAGATTTCTGGAAGTAGGTGGAACCCAAAGGTGTCAGAGAGTGGGAAACCTTCTTTGTGAGGGGGTCTCCCAGACTGGTGTTTATGTTTTCCACCTTCGCTGCTGGGTATCAGCGTTTCTCTTCGCCACATGTAGTTTTCTCAGGTGAGCTCACCTGGGCTCACGGCTTCTTTATGCTGAGGACTCATGACTTTTTGCCTCCAGTTTGGTCTCTTCCCTGTACTCCATGCTTCTTGAACTATTCTCTTATATTTCCACTTGGATATCTAATAAACATCTTGTTGTTTCAATCACTCAGTCGTGTCCAACCCTCTGCGACCCCATGGACCGCAGTGTGTCAGACCTCCTATCCCTCACCATCTCCCGAAGTTTGCCCAAGTTCATGTTCTCTGCCTCACGGATGCCGTCCAGCCATCTCATCCTCTGACGCCCTCTTCTCCTTCTGCCCTTGATCGTTCCCAGCATCAGGGACTTTTCCAATGAGTTGCCTGTGCGCATCCGATGATCAAAATACTGGGGCTTCAGTTTCACTCATTCCAGTGAATGTTCAAATAAACATGTTAACATTTACAAAAATAGATCTTTTTGTTCCATCTTCATTGAAAACTTGTTTAACCCAGTCTCCCACAAACCTTCTACCATTTCCTACCACATCAGCCTTCCTCCCTTTGAGGCAATTTCTACCTATAATTCACCAGCAACTCTGTTGGCTCAACTTTTTAAATATCCATCTTTTAAAAAATCCAAGCATGGCTTCCCAGGTGGCACTAGTGGTAAAGAACCGGCTTGCTAGTGCAGGAAATGTAAGAGATGCAGGTTTGATCCCTGACTCAGGAAGATTCCCTGGAAGGGGGCCTGGCAACCCACTCCAATATTCTTGCCCAGAGAATCCCTTTGGACAGAGGAGCTGGGCAAGCTACTGTCCATAGAGCAGAGTTGGACACGACTGAAGCAAGTTGGCACGCAATCCAAGTATATCACATATTACCTGGACTAAGATACTAATCTACTCAGAATCTGCTTTTCTGTCTTACTCAGTCCATTAACAGACGAATGACCCTGAGACTAAGTACTTCTGTAAATTTTGTACCCTACATGCAGAACTGGCCGTATCCTCCTCCCAGTCCTTTGTAATAATCTGGGTTACAGGTAAAGCAGTTGTTTCCACTGGGTAGCAGCCCTGGATGTGGTGAGAACAGATCTGGACTGATCACAGGAGGTGAGTGGGAGAAAGAGGCATCAAAGATGACTTTCAGGGCTTTGACCTGAGAAAGCATGGAGTTGCTGAGATCTGGGAGAGAGATGACTGCAGAGGAGAAGATGTCAGGGTCCGGTGTGGAGGGGAGGAGTTCAGGTTTTGACACATAACATTTGAAATACCTTAGGGACTTCCCTGGTGGTCCAGTGGTTAAGACTGTGCCTTGGAGTTCAGGGGATGTGGGTTTGATCCCTATTTGGGGAATTAAAATCCCGCATGCCGTGGAGTTAACTAAACCCGTTTGCTGCAACTAGAGAGTCTATGTGCCACAAGGAAAGATTCCTTAGGCTGCAACAAGTATCCTGTGTGCTGTAACTAAGATCTCACACAGCCAAATAAATAACTAGATAAAATGAATTTTAAAAAATCTAGGGTCCTAAGATGGCAGAGGAATAGGACGGGGAGACCACTTTCTCCCCCACAAATTCATCAATGCTGAGTAAAATCCACAGAACAACTTCTGAATGCTGGCAGAGGACATCAGGCACCCAGAAAAAAAAATCTAATGAGTTAAAAAAATATATCTTATACATCTAGTGGAGAGGCTGAGGAGCAACTGGATAGAGCAGGTTGGATTAGTGACGTCAATGCTCATCCTAGAAGATGGGCATCTTATTGATGCTTTGGACCTTTTGCCCTTCTTGTTCCCTCTGAGCCAAATATTTTCTCCCATATCTTCAAAGTCACCTGTTTCATGAATGTAATAGTTCAAACGTCAGCTTTTGAAGTAAGAGGTCTTTCACAATCACCTTATCTAAGGTTGGTCCTTCTTTCTCCTGTTTTCTTTTTCCTTTCTTTCTTTTCTTCTTTTCTTCCTTCTTTCTCTCTCTCTCTTTTTTTTAATTGAAGTATAGTTGACTTACAATGTTGTTTCTCCTATTTTGTTTTCTTAATCGAAACCATTTTTTATTTACCTACTTACTTGTTTGCTGTCCACTTACCTTAGAATCATATAAGGTTCACAAGAGCATGGATCTATATGTCTTGACCCTTGGCATCTCCTTGAGTTGCCTTTTTAATTTTTTTGGTTAGTGAAAAGTGTATCAACTGTGGGCAATGCGTTTTTAGCTTTTGTCAGTAAAAGTTGAACCCAAATTGTTACAGGATCCTGAAGTTCATCAAAGATAAAAACAAAAACAAAACAAAACAAAACAAAAAACACTTCATGTTAAGTAGAGTATTTCAACCAAGGTTCTGATATGACTTCACAGTCAGTCAACAGTAACCTAAAGTTGGTTAAGATCATTGTCCAGAGTCAGTCTAAGAACATGAGAATCCAGTCAACGTAGCAGAAAATGTCGTGGAAAGTGATCTGGGCTTTGACTCTGAAAATCTGACTCTGAATTCCAGCTCTAACACTTCCAAATTGTGTGATCTTCGGCAAATTATTTGGCCTCTCTGTTTCTTCTTATCTGTAAAAAGAAATGATACTTATATGACATTGAATTATAAGAATTAAAAAATACAATATCTGTTAATATGCTTGGTAGATTAATACCTACCTTACAGCATGTATATGTTGCCTGTGGATATTCAAATTGTTTTAAAAGATTCCAGGTGCTTTCAGTTGTGTGATAGTGTCTCCTAAAATTATGAATCCCTGTAGTATTTAATTTACTTCAATTATATTAAAAAAAATGATGCCTTTTGAGTTGGTTAAACTGTTTAGCTGCAAGTGGGAGGATGCTCAATTAAATGGATTTAAACGAGTCCTTAGGGTCACAAAGAGTCAGACACGACTGAAGCAATTTAGCATACACACACACACACAAAGAGGAAAGATTATCTTATATAAGAAAAAATGCAGTGTAGGGTGGTTGCCACTTTGGTTTCATTAATTCCTCAGGGACGAGTGTCCTTCCATCTTTCCACTCCACTGTGCTGTCTTGGTCTTTTGGTTTTGCATCTTTGGTCCCACAATAGTTGCTCTGGTTGTAAAGGTCACATCTACACAGAGTCTGAGGCACGCAGCGAGGACAACCTCTCTTGGGATGCTCCAATCAGGCTTTCTGTTGTGTCCTTTGACCAGAGCTTCATGGGCATAGTTGGCACCAAGCTTGCTGCTGGCAAAGAGGTCATTGAACTCTTAGAGCCCACATTTTCTCCCTGGACTTGGGGAGGGGACCACTTTCCATATGACCCCCTGATACTTGGACAAAAATAGTGTTCTTTTGGCAAGGAAGAAAGTGGGGAGAGGGAGGAAACGATTGTGGTGTAGGTCACCAGCAGTGTTTTCACACCATCCTCATCTTTTTTGAAGGGAGGAGGGAGTTAGTGGTTATTGCAAAACTCAGAATGAAAGCGTGTCATGATGGCTAAAATGTTGGAAATTAGTCACGTGGGCTTTGCTCTCAGTCACTGACCATGTTTCATTTTTAAATGGCATTGGTCATCTGCCCAAAATACGTGACGGACACCCAAAAAAGGCCAATATTTTTAAAAAATGGCCAAATCACTCTAATATTTTTGTTTTTATTTATTTACTTAAAAAAATAAACCCATTAGTTACGTAAATTTGATTGAATGGATGTAGAAACTAGATCTTGACCTAAGGAAAGAGACATTTTAATATAAAGAACAGGAACTAAGAGGAAGGTGGTACTTAAGAAACAAACATATTAGAAGACATGGTGAAGAAAATTAAAAGATTTTTTTTCCCTGAGTAAGTAGAGTGGAAAAACATAAAGATCATTCTGTGATATTTCCCATGACCTGGTGTCATTTTTCTGTACTTCTAGGATTACCCTCTTATTCTCTTAACATTACTTCATTTTGTATCTGAAGAAGAGCTTGTGTTTTATTCACTTGTGTTTTTAATAGCGTTTTAATCATTGTAAATGATCATGCAATGCCTGAAGCACGTTGGCTGGAAAATGGTTTATAAATAAAATTATTGTTATTATTGTTATCTTGATCTCTTGTAACAATACTCATTATATTCAGATTATATCTAGGCTAGAAAGAGTTCAACATATGTGATTATATGTAATCAGTCTCTTTTTTTTTTTTCTTGCTCTTTTAAAAATGCTGTGGCTCATCACTCAACTTTGTTCTTATCGCTAAACAAACTATGGCTTATAAGTTGTTAGGGACTCTGGGTTTGCTTTGAAGAGTCATTCTTTGCAGGTCTCAACAAGAGTTTGCTCCAGGTAGGATTGAGCGACTAACACTTTCACTTTTTTCAGGACTGGGATCCAAAGATATTCCTTGTTCCCAGTGGCCACGTCTTGATAACAGGCGTGGCATCCTGCGGAGATGGAATTGCGAGAACTTTCACTGGAGCCCAGCACCTCTGAGGATATCCAGAGGCTAAAACTATGACTAATAGGAAGAACTATTAGGAAAACCTATTTCAGCTTAGCTTGATGGTAGAAATAACTGAGTAAATACTAGCCATGTCCACGTACAGATTAGGTGCCAGTTTAAGTCTTTGAAGTCCTCATCACCTGCAGGTACTCCAGCAGATTCTCAGGTCAATACTTTGGGGTGTTGTCATGAGAATTCACGTATTCCACGGAGGGTGACATTCACCAGCCTTGTAAAGGGCTTCCTTTCTAAGGTTCAGTGCTTCTAAGCAGAAGGAAGTATGTTAGTTTGTCTATATGGTCATCACAGAATTGATGGTAGGACCATTAGGCATCCTTCAAAGGCAAAAGTGCAGTGTGCTGTCTAGTCAACACATTTCCACGTGCTCCAAGGAATATGAGGGTATGCATATTCCTTAATGAAGGGGTCTTAACGAAGGGGTAATAGTTGTCTGAAGTTTCTAGCTGGTTGGTTTTGAGGGTGAGAGGTTCAAGTTTAGGAGATCAAGGCTTGTATATCTGATTCTCTATGTGGGTCAGAGCATTTTTTTTTTTTTCTCAATGCTGATGAACTGATCTGAAAGATGTAAAATTTTGGTAAGTGGAACATTAAGTAGTTAAAAGTATTTTTATTAAGGCCCTGACTTGTGCCCCTTGCAACTGATGAAAGATTTTGTGGAAGCAGGCAGCAGTGGGTATCAAAATTGACCAGTAAACTGCAATAAACAGTGCAGCTACTCACAGCGTTGGTTGTCATGCCAGGTCATGACATTCTAGATTTCAAGCAAAGTGTAAATGTGCGAACAAGAAGGAACATTGCTCCAGACAGCAGTGAGATGCTGACATCCGCCTGTGAGATGCTGATTTGGTGGAGATGCAGTATAAGGACCCCTCTCGACTTGAACCAACAGTAGACAATTTCAGAAGCAAAAGAAGGGGTGCTAACTTCAGCCTCAGGACTTACTCTTCCCAGAGTCGTCAAGTTTTTAATCCTCTTCTGCCTGATGGATGGGGACCCATGGATGATGGACCCCCAAATCTGCCTGATGGATGGGGACCCATGGATGATGGACCCCAAATCCCTTTTGTTGTTCCAACATGGTTGTATAGCTCCTAGAACTTGGGTGTGATGTATCTCTTTCACTCAACTGCTGAGTGCTGGGACAAATGGGGAGTTACAAACCGACTGCCCGATCCTGTCCTTCAGCGTCACATCTGAAGTGGAGCCTCTGTGGGGCAGCCGGGCTTGTCTTTGCTGGCTCAGAGGTTTTCCCAAGGGAGGGAGCAGCTCCATGCCACCTGACTGCAGGCTCTATCTGCTGTAAAGTTCTTACTTCTGATCGCATAGTTCTTATGAGCTTGTGTGTGCTCAGTCATTTCAGTTGTGTCCGACTTTTTGTGTCCCTCTGGATTGTAGTCCTTGGGATTCTCCAGGCAAGAATACTGGAGTGGGTTGCCATGCCCTTCTCCAGAGGGTCTTCCCAGCCCAGGGATCAAACCCAGATCTCCCGTGTGGCAGGCTGATTCTTTACCTGCTGTGCCACCTTGGAAGCACAGAGTCACTGTAGGTCTGGATTTAATAACCCAGAAGGAAAAGAGTCAGTTGTAAATTGCTAAGTGCTGTTCTAGCTGAGTGTTTAGTGTGTTCAGTGCGTTTCTTAGGCCGTGGGAAATTCCTTTTCACTCAAATGGATGTTCTCCTCTTGTTTTTATTTTTGACTTCTCTCACTATTTTAAATTCAGGTGATCCAAAGTTTCCTTTTTCATTTCTTGAGCAAAATGAAGCTAAAAAGAGGGTTTTGTGTGTTTACTTTGAAAGACTTCCCTTTTTGTCGCCTCACTCTATACTTCTTTCTTGTGAAATTACCAATCTTTGATTTCATGAAGAATGATGTATGCCAATTTAGCCTGAGCTCGGTCAGTTCTTTTTCCCAGTCTTGCCCTGGAATAAGCACTTTGTTTTTAAGCAATGCTGGGCCAATTCAATCTCCTAGTGGCTTTCTAGTGGTGTTGAAAAGAGAATCTCATTTATAGAATTTGAAAGTTAAAAATAATACTGATAGGCATTCACTGGCTTAATAATCCTCCCCCAAAGCAAATTAGTCAGCAGGTATTAAACTTGTTACATGTCATTAAAGTTTTAATTTCCTTAACATAGTTACATAGAACATCAATATTAACTTCTAATTTTAATACTTAGCTAGATGTATGCTTTATTAGGTTTTCTTATTAATGCTTTCTATATTGTAGTTTAATCTTCCACAAGTATGTTCCTCTCTCTGTTTTTATTCTAATTGCTTCTGACACCTCTTTACCTGTCATACCTATTGAAAGAGCTTCCCAGGTGGCTCAGTGGTAAAGAATCTGTCTGCCGATGAGGGAGACGTGGGTTCAATCCCTGAGTCAGGAAGATCCCCTGGAGAAAGAAATGGCAACCCGTTCCAGTATTCTTGCCTGGGAAATCCCATGAACAGAGGAGCCTGGCAGGCTACAGTCATGGGGTTACAGAGTCGGACATGACTGAGTGTATATGCGTGCCTATTGTAACCAGCAGTGGCTTGAATGTGATAGGCATCCAATATGTTTTCTGGGTCCACTGATAAGCATATGCAGAGAAACAAGTTGTGCTGTATATTCAGAATATCTTTTTCTTGCCACCAGAGATTGTTTCCTAGTCGTTTTGTTTGAGCAGCTTGTGAAAATCTTGGTGTATATGGTAGGAGAACAGAAATAGGAAAAGTGTAAACCCTGGGACGCTCTCTTGTGGAGTTTTAAAAACTTACCAAAAACATTCTTTTATGGGGGGAAAAAAAAAAAAGGTAGAAACTAATTTTCATTCCATCCTCTAGGGCAGAGTTTCTCAACGTCGGAAAAATTGCCCTTCCGTCCAGATCATTCCTGGTTGAGAAGGGTGGTCTGTGCGCCATAGGAATTTATCCGTGAGATGCCAGTGGCAGATGTGACAACCAGAAATGTTTGTTGACACTGGCACATGTCCTGTGGGGTGGGGGGTGTGGGGGAGTCACCCCACTGGAGAATCACTGTTCAAGAGTGATGTCCACACTGGGATTGTCTTTGATACAAAGAGTCAGTTGAAAGCACAGAGATTGTTGGTGCCACGCCGTGTTGCTGATATTTGAGGAAAGCACTCCCAGTCTTCATGAATCCCAGTCGAGGGGCAGAATGAACTCCCAAAGTGTAGCTGTGTCTACGCTGCCCTCCTTCTTCCTTTCATCTCAAGGGGGCGCTATCGAGGGCTCCAGATCAGACCCACATGTTCGGGGTGTTGTCGAAGCTGCTTTCCCAGGCTCCCCTGACTGCAGAACCTCTGGCTTGTTCCAGAACAGGCTGCTTTTTCCATACCTATGTTGGGTGTCTGGACTGGGGCTCATCTCTAGGAAAATATCCTGAAATTTTATTTTCTTTTGTCACGGAGGCATGGAAGAAGAGCCATCAAACATAGCAACAAAGCTATTAAGAGTGACATTCTGGAGTTCCTTTCTCTCTGCTTGTCAAATGTGACTTTTTTTTCTCTCTGGTCCCCAAGTTCTATACTGGCGAGATGAAGGTTTAACCGTTGGGCAGGGTTGACACCCTCATCCACAGGACACTTGAACAGACCACTTCTCAGTGATCAAGTCTGCCGAGCCTCTGGACTGGGGGTGGAGGAGGAAGTGTCAAGTGTGCAGCTCAAAGTCTGAAGAGCTGCCAATCAAGAGAACATTTGCAGAGGTTCCCCACTGACCCAGATACTCTGCTATCTTGAAAGCTTTATCTTCTAAGAGATTGTTGGCTAACAGCTTTCCTTTTATTCTTGTTTCTGTTTTGAAAGAATAACAAATACGCTTAATTCTTCACCAAATCTTCAGCAAATGCCTTTTAATCCAACACAATGGTAGTTATTTTAAGAAAGCTGGCAAAGAAGGACGGAGGCAGTTTTCTATTTTTCAGTCTGGGCTTTTCCCCTTGTACAGAAGCACTTGATCACATTTAATCTTGGCGTGCACTAACCACATTAACTTTGTTTGCATAGAACTGATATCACTGCCTTTCCCACTTTTAGTCTTTTTTTTTTTTCATCTCCCCAGAAAGCCTTACAATTTAAATAGCAGGTTAAAATACATGCACATATACTCAGGAGATTAATAAATATTGTGTATCTTTGCTCACTGGAACTTCTGGGACTTGATTCCACACCCAAGCTGTGTTTGTTGAAGGAAGAAATGGTTTGTCAAAGCACCGTGTACACATGAAAAAGCTCAGGAAAATATCTGAATAAAATGATACCTTGCAGATGCTGGAGACTGGCTGCTAGGTGCAAAATGACTGTGGTGTTCTCTGCCCAGAGAAGGTGTTGAGGATTCTGTTCTCTGGAGATCAGAACAATCTAGAGATGGGTGATCTATGTTACCAAAAGGATGGGTCCTCTGCACATCTCAGGTGGGGCTTGCTCTGGTTTTTATCAGCCATTTAAGACCAGAATTTATGAACAAGCTCCTTGATGCATCTGCAGCTCTGAGTTTAGTCTTCTTGTCTCCCCAGTTCACCCCATTCCTTTTCAATACATTATTATTGTGAAAACAGTTTAGGTTTAGGGAAAAGGTGAGTGGATAATGCAGGGTTCTGGTCTAACCTTCACCGAGTTTCCTCTGGTATCAGCATATTACATGACTTTGGAACTTTTACCCCGTTTTCAGAGTTCATTTCCCTTTCTACTCCAAAGGGAACCACAGATTTGCTTTCTGGTCACAGTAATGTTGAGAATAAATAAGATACTTAGTATTTCATCAATTGCTTAATCATTTCCAACTAGAGTTTTCTCTGCATCATTTTAAGAAGTAAAATTCTGTATTCAAGTTTATTTTCATATGGCCAAACTGGTGTATAACAAGGAGATGATTTTCTTAAAGAAGAGCAAGTAGGAATTAGACCAAACCTTATCTGCCTCTCTGCTTTTATTGTTGTGGGAGCTTGCCAGGCTCCTCTGTCCATGGGGTTTCCCAGGCAAGAATACTGAAGTGGGTTGCCATTTCCTTCTCCAGAGGATCTTCCTGACCCAGGGACTAAACCCATATCTTTTGGGTCTCCTGCATTGGCAGGCAGATACTTTACCACTGAGCCACTGGGAAGGCCTCTCCTGCTTTTAGATCTAGAGTAACACTGATGGATTAAGTCATCTCTACTTTCTGAAAAATCTTCAGTGATTTTCTTCAGTGTGTGTGTGTGTTAGTCAGTTGTGTCCGACTCTTTGTGACCCCATAGACTACAGACTGCCAGGCTCCTCTGTCCATGGGATTCTCCAGGCAAGAATACTAGAGGGGGTTGCCATGCCCTCCTCCAGGGGATCTTCTCAACCCAGGGATCGAACCCGCTTCTCTTAACATTTCCTGCATTGGCAGGCGGGTTCTTTACCACTAATGCTACCCGAGAAGTCTAGTACACAATGCTTATAAATAATATTGGTTTATCATGATCTATTTCTTGATGAGGAAGTATCAGTCATGAAGCCTTTAGAAAACCCTGGGTGGCAGATTTATTCGGCTAATAAAGTGATTACAAGGAATTGGAAAGGACTGAACTGGGAAGGTCCTCTCTGCTGTGATTAGACTCTAAGAAAGTCATGCATGTCTCGGTTGTTGTCTTCTTTTTGGCCCTGAGACATGTGGGATCTTAGTTCCAACCTTGGATTGGACCTGGGGACACTGCAATGGAAGTGTGGAGTCTTATACCCTTGACCACCAGGGAAGTCCCTCTTGGTCATCTTGAAGCTGCTGAAATAAGGGCACAGGCGAGAGATGGCCGTTGTCAAAGAATTGTCTCTTTCACCACGTGATACTGCTTTTTAGGACCAGAAGAGAAAAGTTTTCAGGAAGCGCTTGGGTCATGAGCATGCTCCATTTCACCATGAGGTCCTTCTCTGTTTCAGACCCAGGTCCTGTGTGTCAGAGACCTGGGGGTGGGATTTGCCAGCTTGTTCACACTTTGTGCAGATGCATTGTCCCTCCCCTTTCTCTCCTCTTCTTCTGCCTTTCCACTCCTCAGCGCTTCCCTCTGAAAGATCTTTTTTGTATGTCTAAGTGAAAAACTCTAGGCGCAATAAGAGAACGCCACTAGGGAGGAAAGATGGAATCATGGATATCCAGTGGGCTCAGATTTTCTCCATAACTGCTTGAAAATAGTGAAAGGGAAGTTGCTCAGTTGTGTCCGACTCTTTGTGACCCCGTGGACTGTAGCCTACCAGGCTCCTCTGTCCATGGAATTTTCCAGGCAAGAGTACTGGAGTGGGTTGCCATTTCCTTCTCTGGGGGATCTTTTCCTGACCCAAGGATCAAACCTGGGTCTCCTGCATTGCAGGCAGATGCTTTACCATCTGAACCACCAGGAAAGTCCCCATAACTGCTTGACTGTAGTTAATAAAATGATTGTCTCTTCTAATCCTGGGGAGGAGGCTTAAATCAATAGGAATAGAGTATGGAAATCAACCTTGTGGTCCCTCATCACAAACTGTGTCTCATCCAGGAGAAGAGCGGAACCAGTGTACTGTAGACTTGCATGTTTTTCAAAGGAAAACAAAACAGAAATCTCAACTTACCATTCCTTTCAAGGAGCTTTCATTGAATACATTTTGATAGAGCATTCTCATTTCACACTGTGTCATGAAATTATCACACCCGTCTCATATCCTATAGAAATCCATACAAAAACAGAAGTTGGTACGTTAGCAAACTTTTGCTCAACTCAAAATGAGATAGCATCACTGACTCGATGGACATGAGTTTGAGCAAACTCTGAGACATAGTGAAAGATGGGGAAGCCTGGCATGCTGCAGTCTAGGGGGTTGTAAAGAGTCGGACGTGGCTTGATGACTGAACAACAACAAAATGAGATGAGGATTGGGTATGAACTTGTGAATTAAGGCTGTTAACTGAGAAGGACAGTTTGATTTCTAAAGTGGGCTTTTACCCTAATAGAGATCCTGTCCATAAAAATCAGTAAAGTTTTGGCTACTATGTGGTATACAGTAGTCATGAATAAATTACCCTAAAGGATCCAATTGATCTTGACCTGGGTGACAAGTACTGTTTCGCTGCCAGCTCTCTAGTTTAGTGTCTGCTATATAAGTTCAGGGCCACAAGCAAAATGTTAATTCTCTAGTTTAGGTTTTCATGGGGTTTCCCCAGTGCCTCTCCTCTTCAAAACCTCTGTGATTTCCAGTGTCTAGCCCAACCCTGGCCACCACGGTCATCTCATTCAGTTCACGGTGATTGTCATCACACCGCAGTTTGAAAACTGGTGTGACTGGCTGGCCTGGGATAACACGCAAGTGTCGTAACACTCATCGAGGCTCAGGTCTCGGCTTGCTCGGTGGTGGGTAGTGGGGTTGCTTCACTTCAGTTCAAAGCAAAGGCAGGAGGGAGTGGAGATTGTAGATCATAGATCACAGAGCAGATGCTCACCCAGAAATGCCAGCGCTCCTCCGTCGAAGAGTAGACTTGCAGGCACACGAATTACCCATGCAACTCACCAACATGTGTGCGGGGAAAGTGAAGCCAGCAGAACGACTGCAGGAACCCATCCAACTAATAAGAAGCTTATAACTCTTTGGCAATTTGTTTGGCTCGGGAGTTACTGCAAAGTCAGAAAGGTATTGGGCCCCGGGATATTGGCAAGGTGACTGGGAGTCTCCCACTGTGAAAAGAAAGCTTTGCCAATGGGCTTTTTTTTTTTTTTTTCTTCAGGTGTTCAGCTTTGAGTTTTTCAGGCCAAAGACTTCTGGAAAAAGTCACATTAATCACATCGGCAGCTAAGGTTAATGGGACTGGTGGCTGCACAAACTCCCGCATTCAAAAATGTGCTACGAAGATCTCTCAGTTTAGATGATCTGATTCATTCCTTCCTCTACTCATTCAACAAAGGCTTATGGAAGTCTTACCATGAGTCAGGAGCCGCTGCAAGTATCAGAAGACAGAACCCTCTTCTTAGATCACTGACCTCACATCCTGCATTACTCCCTTCCTATGTCCTCAGGTCCCTTATTGCTTTTCTTTCTGTGTTTTTTTTTTTTTTTTTTAAACGTGAACCATTTTTAAAGTCTTTATTGAATTTGTTATAATATTGATTCTGTTTCACATTTTTCTCTTTTTTTGTCCTAAACGCATGTGGAAGCTTAGCTTGCCGACCAGAGATTGAACCTGCACCATCCCCGGCATAGGAAAGAGAAAGTGAAAGTCGCTCAGTCGTGTCTGACTCTTTGCGACCCCATGGATTATACAGTTCATGGAATTCTCCAGGCCAGAATATTGGAACAGGTAGCCCTTCCCTTCTCCAGTGGATCCTCCCGACCCACTGGGAGGATGGGGTCTCCTGCATTGCAGGCCGATTCTTTACAAACTGAGCTATCAGGGAAGCCTCCTATATAGGAAGGTGAAGTCTTAGACCCCTGGACTATGAGGGGTCCTTTTATTGCTCTTCTTAACTGTTGATTCTGGAGTTCTGATGTAAAAGAAGAGTATAGGGAAAATCCTCACAAGGAGAAAGAAGTTGAAACTCCTTCTGGTTTATTTACTTATTTATTTAAAATATGGGCTTCCCTGGTGGCGCAGATGGTAAAGAGTCTGCCTGCCATGTGGGAGACCCAGGTTTGATCCCTGGGTCGGGAAGAACCCCTGGAGAAAGGAATGGCTACCCACTATTCCTGCCTGGAGAATTCCATGAACAGAGGAGCCTGGTGGGCTACAGTCCTTGGGGTTGCAAAAAGTCAGACACAACTGAACAACTAACACTTTTACTTTTTAAAACATAAGCACCTGTTATATGCAATGTTCTCCAGAAATAGGTGATCGGGACAGACTTTCTATAAAGGAAAATTTTGCCTATCCACATTTCAGATAATAAACCTTCTTTCGCAAAATGTTTGGGACTTTACAAAAATAGTAATTGACTGTTGCCTGTATACCAAGAAAACTCACCTTCCCTTTCTTGTGGATCTGGGAAGCTGGATGAACTCTGACCTAGGAGTGGTCCCCAGGGATCAAACACTCTCCAAGCTCCTTATTCTGCCTTCTCTTTATCATCTCTTTCTAACTACTAGCTGGGTCCTGGCGATTCTATCTTCATCATGTGTTTCTTATGTATCTTTCTCTTCTTTCTTTTTCAACCTGCTATTGCGTCACTCCAGGACACTTTGTGACTCTTGCATAAATGTCATTCCAGTGGCATTCAGGTCAAAGATCTCCTTTTTTTCCAGTCTCTCCCTGCTCCTGATCACTTTCCACATGGCAGTCACACTTACCTGCTGTTTTCTATTTGTCCTTTCCTTAAAAGTGACACCATTTCTCTTGCCTCTTAGACGAAGCATCTGTTTCCAAACAAGGTGTCAAATGTCACATCCCAAACAAGCAGAGTTGTTAAGGATGTGGACTGAGGAATCTGAAATGACCAGTGTTAAAAATCCCAGCTTGGCCAGTTAAGCCTCAGTTTTCTCATCTGTAAAATGGGGATGATTCTCATACCTCTGCTGGCAGTAAAGGGTAGATTAGGACAGGGGTCCCCAAACTCTGGGATCTAATGCCTAATGATCTGAGGTAGAGCTGGTGTGATAATAGAAATAAAATGCACAATAAATGTGCTGGATCATCCCCAAAACATCACCCCTACCCTAGGTCCACAGAAAAATTGTCTTCCACAAAACTGGTCCCTGGTGCCAAAAGGGTTGGGGACTGCTGTACCAGGACATTTGAATTCTTGGCACACTAGGCACTCAGCAAGTAATATTTATAATAATATAATAACAAGTATTATTAAATTCATTGCTCCAGTCTGATTCAGCTTATCATTTTCTGAAATGCCTTTTCCCCACATTTTCTCATGTAGTATGTTCTGTGTAGAATGCCCTTTCTCTCTCTGCCCTTTGATAGTCTTTTATGTTGGAAGTTTGTATGTCATGAAGTCTTTTTCTGATTCTTCTGAAAACAAACATTTTCCTCCCTTTCATTAATGCCTTGTCTGCCCCTCTCGCTGCCCCCTATTTTGTGTCTGGGATTGTGGTCAGAGCTTCTCCGTCTTTCTCTTGGCCCTTTCTCCTCCGTCAGGCTATGGGCTCCTCGGTTGCAGAGAGAATTTGCCCTGCTTTCTCCTCCTGCACATAGTCTGCAGGGAGGTCTCTGTACCCTGGTCAGAGGTGGATGTGGACTCCTGTCTTTGGGGAGAGCCAGGGTTTGAGAGGGAGAGCTCCCCATCTTGGGGCTCTGCTATGCAGCTCGGCTCTCAGCGAGCATTGGCTTGTGAGCTCCCCAATCCCACGAACTCCCAGTCCCCTCACAAGCCTCCTGCTCATGGATGTTCCAGGCTTTCAGGATTTCTTGGATTTATCCATGAAATTACTGAATTTCAGAACTGCAAGAAGTCTGGGAGAGACGTGGAAAGCTTCTTCATTCCTGGCCTGAGGTTCTGCTGAGGTGTCCTGTTCCTTGAGAAATGATCCCTAAACTCACCCTGGAAGGATGAGTCATTCCATCTAGTATTTGCTAATACACCATCCGTCCCTCTGCTGAGGTATGGCTCACCCTGGATTGCAATGTACATAACCATCTCCTGCCTAGAACTTAGGTCTCTGGAGGCAAGGCAGTAGCTTATTTGTCCTTCCATCTCTAGTGCTCAACTTAGTGCCCAGTGCATGGAAAAGAGTCGATCTGCATCAACCAAACTCCTAAATATTGACCAAGCTGAATGGAACTTAAAGAGGCGAAGCAATTGACTTCTTATGCTGCATCTCCTGCTTTCCAGGCCCATCCCCCATCTTTTCAGGGTACCAGGCTTGTTTACCTCATCAAATTTTTGCACTTCTCATCCTTTGGAGGTCTGAAAAAAAAAAAGGCTGGTTGGTAACTTGATGGGTAAAAGATTGAATATAGACTCTTGAAATTTTAAGAAATAGCTCTGAGCAGAGAGAAATCACTTACTTCTGGCAGAAAAAAAAAAAAATCAAGAGAAAAAGTGATTACTTTGATTACACTGGTAGGTAGCAAAAGCCACACGAGACACCTACAGGTGTCCTAACAGTTTTTCCTCCCTAAATATCAGCCCTGTGGTACTTGAGAGGCGAGGGAAACCGGGTCCCTTGCTGTATCCTGAGGGTGGTGGTTAGACTCACTTGTGGGGTTAATAAAGGCTGAACTCCAGCTTCCGTTGGTGGTTAACCTCCTGCCCTTCTCCTGGTTCCTGTGAGACACCTGGCTGATACCTTGGGTTGCAAATGTGCTCAAGTTCACTAATACTGTGCTTGGTGCACAGCCTCTGGGATAAGCCAGTAAGTTGAGAAAAGAACAAAACCCCCGGTGGGATGGTTTTGCATCCGCATATAAATCTAGAATTCATCTCCGCATACGAATTGGCTTGCCCCTGAGTATGAGATGCTGAGGATGGACCAAATGAAAGAATTCATACCAGTTGGAGCAGGAAACGAGGAGGAGAAAATGGACTTTTAGCTACAGCATGGCCTGAGTGTGGGTAAGCCATCATTAGAAAGGCAGTTTTTTTCTAGGTCTTGGCATTTGTGATTAAGATCCTGCATGCCAAGGCTTCTTTCTGAACCCCACAGGCCAAGCCACCTTAGAAACAGGGCCACATAATCACCAGTGTCATGGGATTGTAGAAAGGAATTCTGTCGGCCCCTCTGGTCAGATGTTGCCAAATGACATTCCTACAAAACTTCAGATGCTTCAGAGGAGATGAAATGGCTTCTAAAAGCCTCAGCCAGGCTTAGGACTCAGTGGATCTGGAGGTAAAGATGACCTAGATTTGATTAAGTGTCCATTCCTTTCTAGATGAAAGTCCGTGGGGGAAGTTATAGAGGTAAGTAGTCCCCGGGGCGTCCCTGGGGATGCCAAAGTTGCTGAAGCTTTCTTATCTGTCAGATGGGAGTCCAATATACCTTTCTTAATGGTCAGTTGTGAACAGTACTTTGGGTACTGGATTAGTCAGGATTCTCCAGAGACAAAGAGCTGATAGGTGGTACATGTGAATTGAAATGTGAAAATGTCAGTTGCTCAGTGGTGCTGTTTGCTCTGTGCGACCCCATAGACTACAGACTGCCAGGCTCCTCTGTCCGTGGGATTCTCCAGGCAAGAATACTGGGGTGGGTATCCATTCCCTTCTCCAGGGAATCTTCCTTACTCAGGGATCAAACTGGGGTCTCCTGCATCGCAGGCAGATTCTTTACCATCTGAGCCACAGGGAGTCCCACATGTAGAGACATTTATTTTAAGGCATTAGCTCATGTGAAGATGGAGGCTGGCAAGTCTGAAGCTGGTAGGACTGGAAGCTGGAATGGAACCTTGGACAGGGTTTCCAGGTTGCCAGCAGGAGGCAGGATTTCTTCTCCCCAGGGCCACCTCCATCTTTGCTGTTAAGACTTTTTACTAACTGGCTCACCTACATTTGGGAGGATAATCTACTTTACTCAAACTCTATGATTTATTAATGTGTTAATTACATCTAAAAGGAAAGAGAGAGAGAAGATGAAGAGCCAGAGGGAGTGAGAGCTCTGTGTGGTCCCTGCTCTGTTTAAGGCATCTTCACACACAGCACATTTAATGGTTAATTTTATGTATCAACTTGAATAGACTCTGGGCTTCCCTGGTGCCTCAGATGGCAAAGAATCTGCCTGTAATGCAGGAGACCTGGGTTTGATCCCTGGGTTGGGAAGATCCCTTGAAGAAGGGAATGGCTACCCACTCCAGTATTCCTGCCTGGAGAGTTTCATGGACAGAGGAGCCTGGCAGACTACAGTCTGTGGGGTGGCAAAGCGTTGGACCCAACTGAGTGACTAACACTTTCACTGTCTGACTGTTGTTTGGCCAAACACCAGCCTGGACTGTATCTCTTTGTCTCTAACTTTTTGTTTTAAGCAATGCTTTCTTTCTTTCTTTCTTTCTACCTTTTTTAAGGCCGCAATATGTGGCATGTGGGATCTTAGTTCCCCAACCAGGGATTGAACTGGTAGCTCTCTGCAGTGGGAGTGCAGAGTCTTAACCACTGGACCCCCAGGGAAGTCCCTCTTTGTCTGTCTCCCTTTCCCTCCTCTCTTCCTCTCTGTCTCTCTCTTTCTCCATCATGTTCATCCTTCTTTTTACGATAGACTGTATCTGTCTCTTTCTCTTGTTTTTCTTTCCCTGTCCACTTCCTCTCCTCTCTCTCCCCATCAGCTCCACTTTTCCTTTTCTATTTTAGTTTCACTTTCCCGATCAGGGTCAAGTCTTTAATCTCTTAATTTTCTGCCTCATTATCACTTTCTGACTTTGCCTTTTCTGATAGCCTCCTTCCCATGCACTCCTCACCACACTCAAATCTTCTTTGCCTCCTTCTAAAAATACTCTCGTAATCCTTCCTTTCCTCACTGCAAAGCCCCTGACTCTCTCTCTCCAGCCTCCAGCGCTCCTCCTCCTGGAGCTTGGTGGTGTGACAACTCCAGAGCTTGGGTGCAGCCTCATGCTGGGGAAAGTCACCCCTTCCTGGGCTGGTTAACTCCCCAGCCCCAGAGGGAATCCCAGTCTCAAGTCAGACTCTCGCCTACTGTTCTGCTCGGCTGGCTGCGGTACGGACGGACTTAGGTGTACGTGGGGCAGCCGACTTGGTCATGGCTGCAGCACCTTTCAAGGTCATGGGCAGTGCAGGGAGCCACCCAGGGTGCTCATGGATCACATGTGGAGAAGGACCCGGAGTGCTAAAGGGGAAAAGTTCTCAGAAATGCAGCAGCCAGCAGACACTCTTTAGATTTAAAAGGGATATTCCTTGGAGCGATCTGGGGGCTCCCAAGTAAATTTTAGGTTTCCTAGGTGGCTCAGTGGTAAAGAATCTGCCTGCCAACGCAGGAGACGTGGGTTTGATCCCTGGGTCAGGAAGATCCCCTGGAGAAGGGAATGACAACCCACTCCAGTATTCTTGCCTGGAGAATCCCATGGACAGAGGAGCCTGGCAGGCTGTAGTCCATGGGGTCACCAAAGAGTCAGACACAACTCAGCCACTAAACGACAACAATCAAGTACATTTTACATTTGAGGAAAACTAAAGCTAAAAGAAAAGGAAAAGACATCTTGAATTCATGTCACGGAAGGCTTCAGATACAATTGGAGAGTCTTTGAGCCCAGTGAGGACATTTTCAGATGAAGAATTCAGAAAGACTAGCCCAGAGTCACATAGCTGGTTTTGTTCGGTCACAAACAAGATCTAGGTCTCCTGACTTTTTTTTTTTTTCTCATAACCTCACTCTGTTTCTCAATGAGAAACAGAAGACTGGTATGTCTGGCAGCCAGAGAATAAGTTCCCCGGTAAGTCCCTGTGGCTCGTGTCCCTTCCCAGAAATATAAATACTGCAAGTCATGTTTCAATAGAGGGACCACAAGGCATGGTGTCTCAAGACCAGGGTTGCTTATGAAGGACTGTCTTTTCTAGTCCTGGACACACCTCTGTTCACCAGAATATTATCTTCTTAGTGCCAGATTTAGGGGGCAAGGAGGTCTAGTCATCTTATTAAAGAGAAATTATCTCCCACAATTTTTTGGTGTAGAATTATTGGCAATCAGTTAAAAATGAGCTTTTAATAAGCTCCATCATCAGGCTCCTGTTTTCCCAGAATTACTTTTTACCCTTTCTCCCCAGACATTTATCCATTGAGGATGGTTAGGACCACAATCATTTGCTCTGAAGACTGGCTTCTCCTTTTCTACCCTTTTCCTCTGCTCTCAGACAACTGTGTGCAGCTATCATGACCCACATGGGCTGCTAAGAATATTCCATCAGCAATCAATACTGTCTCTCAATGTCCCCACTAACCAGCATTTCCAGGAAATCTTTAAAAATGAAAAGAACAAAAACTCCTTATTTTTGCTCAAGCTCCTTCTGATTTTTTGCTTGATTTTACCTGAAAAAAGTGAAAGTTAAAGTGTTAGTCCTTCAGCCATGTCTTTGTGACCCCATGGCCTTTAGTCTGCCAGGCTCTTCCGTCCATGGGATTCTCCAGGCCAGAATACTGGAGTGGGTAGCCATTCCCTTCTCCAGGGGATCTTCCTGACCCAGGAATCAAACCTGGGTCTCTCGCATTGCAGGCAGATTCTTTACTGTCTGAGCCACCAGGGAAGTACTGATTTTAGCTAGGTTTCAATCAGTAATAGGGTGACAAGATTATTTTATCAAATCTGTAAAATTTCTCTAGTAAGTTTTCCCAGAAACCCCAGAAAGCTAATTTCATTTTGAAGGACTACCTATTATTATCTAGGACAGTTTCTTCAGAGCATCACTTTTTTTGCATAAGCACTTAATGATTACTCTGCCTGCCCTTCCTACTGAAATTATGAGTTCAATGTGTGGGGATTATGTTCGATTTCATTTTTCATAACACTCATTATTGGGAATGAATGAATGTATCAGAATTACACAAACTGGTTACAGTGAAAACATTGACAAGGATGCTTGTTGGAGCTCTAGGTGGTGGCAGGTTTTTACATCTATTATTCACACTCATTTTTACACACACTGAGAGGGAAGCATGATTCCCATCTATAGGTGAAAAGACAGACTGAAAGATTTACACAGTCGCCCAAGGCCATCCATCTGGAAAGAGAGCCCTCTGTGGAGTCCAGGTTCATTGGCCCCTGTTTCTCTCTGCTGAGCTCAAGAGCTCACTGTTTGTGGTACAATCCTCAGCTTTGCCCAGTTGTGCCTGGTGACATGTACCACCTCTTCCTAAGGTCTGCTGAAACAGGACTCCATGTACAAGTGGTCGGGAAAGGGGGAAGCCACAGGTGGTGAAGGACCTGGATTAGGGGTTTGATCTCATCACTTTCCAAAGCGAATTTCTCCTTTGGAGTCTCTGCCTGATTGAGCTCTATTATCATCACACATCGAGGTAACTCTAGGGAAAGGAAATGGGCTACCCAGATGGAAGACAGGGTCTCCCTGCCCTCTTGAAGGACACAGTGTCCCAGTTACCTGTCTCTGGGTAACAGACTGGCTCCAAACCTAATGGCATAAAATAACTACGTTAGGATTATGTCCGATGATTCTGGGCTCCGCTAGGTGGCTCTCCCCTGGGAGAATCTCATGGGAAAGCTCTGTCACTTCTGTGTTCGACTCTGAGCTGGGGCAACACAGACAACCGCTGGACAGCGGAGATTCTCAGATGTCTTTCTTTGGTCTCTCCAGCGTGTTGGCTTTGGGAAAACCAAAATTATTATGTGGTAGTTCAGGCCTCCAAAGGTGTTTGGAGAGATGGAGATAGAGATAGATAGATCAGTTCAGTTCAGTCGCTCAGTCGTGTCCGACTCTTTGCAACCCCATAGATTGCAGCACACCAGGCTTCCCTGTCCATCACCAGCTCCCAGAGCTTGCTCAAACTCATGTCCATTGAGTTGGTGATGCCATTCAACCATCTCATCCTCTGTTGTTCCCTTCTTCTCCTGCTAGATAGATAGATAGATGTAGTGGATAGACAAATAGATGTTAGATAGATTGATAGATGTGATGGCTGGATAAATAGACATATTAGACAGACAATAGGTAGATAAGATAGATATGTGAGGGTAGATGGATAGATAGATGGATAGAGACACACACACACACACACACAGAGAAATGTACAGAAGCATTTGAGCATTCTCCACCTCAAAGCCATCACTAGGAGACAGGAAATAGGTCCTATTCCTTAAGGGAGATGTGACTAGGTCCTGAATGACCAGCTGGGGTCAGAAGTGCTCTGCTGACATTTTTGAAAAACGCAGTCTGCCGCACCCAGTAGCTCCTCATCACTTCCCTCCTCACCTAGACTCGGTTTCCTACTCCCTGAAAAGACCAAGCTCTAAGAGGCTCCGAAGATCATACCCTCGGTGGCCTTGTAGCTGAGCCAGTCTCCAGGTCAGAGTCCATGACCCAAGACCTCGGTCCTTGACAGATCTCCTGGAAAGCACATCCTTTGCCATGGTTGCCACACGATCCTGGCCCCTTTTCTACATGTTTGATCTGATGGCTGTTCTTTCTGTGGCTATTCCCTGGAGGCCCCCTAGATGAACAGAGCTATGGGCGAGGAAGTTCAAGTCAGCTCCTTTAATGGTGGGAGGACACAATCGTATTAACCTAGCCCGGCTCTGCCATTTTGCAGATAAGAAGACGAAATTTCGTAATCGAGTGTATGTGCCGAGATGCTTAACAAGGGAGAGTATTTAGAAAGAAGCAATTAAGATGGGGAATAATTTTAAAAATCTTGTCCTGTGGGAAGTGGTTAAAAAAATTTTAGCCTGAAGAAATAAGACATACTCATTTTATCTTTAAATATTTGAATGTGTCTCATATGGAAAAAAGGAAAAGAGATTACATTTGTTTGGAGATTTAAAGGATGATTTAAAAGCATGTCTGAAATTTGATCTGCAGATAGAATCCAGCTTTTATTTCCAACGATCCTGTATATGTTAGTTTTGCCTGTAGTATATACTTCAGTTTTCAGGAAGTGAGTTATGTATTCTTTGACTATAGAATGTGTAGGGATATGTCTACATTCATCTTTCACCCCTTTCCGGCACCAAATAATATTCTGGGCACAGAATAGACGCTTAATAAGTATCGATCAGTTGATACTAATTGATTCTTGGAGTATTTTTTTTTAAATATTTATTTATTTGGCTGCTCCAGCTCTTAGTTGCAGCATGCATGCATGCTAAGTTGCTTTAGTCATGTCTGATTCTTTGCTACCCTTTGGACTGTTGCCCACCAGGCTTCTCTGTCCATGGGATTCTCTAGGCCAGAACACTGAAGTGGTTTCCCATGCCTCCTCCAAGGGATCTTCCCGATCTAGGGATCAAACCTGCGTCTCTTACGTCTCCTGCATTGGCAGGCAAGTTCTTTACCACTTGTGCCACCTAGGAAGCCATTTGCAGCATGTGGGATCTTAGCTGTGGCATGCAGGTTCCAGTTTCCTGATTCAGGGATTGAACCCCAGCCCTTAGCATCAGGAGCACTGAGTATTAGCCACTGGACCACCAGGGAAGTCCATATCTGAGTACTAATGGATACTTAGCGTTCACATCCTACTGTTGGTTAGACTGTGGTATTAGCACAGCCTGACGAGTTTTCTAGCCTTCCACAGCTCCCATTTGAATGAGTGCATTTTTGCAGATTAAGAGAATTCTTACCCTTGTTGCCTTTAGCACCAGGAAGCTCCTTCTAGAGTCATGCTCTGCTTTCAGGCATGTTAGGTGATAAAGGGCATTGTCAGTGCTGATCTCAGGAGAGATGCTCACCCCTCTCTAGGAGTGAATGTACTCAAGGAGAACTTGGTTTCTTCCCAATCAAGCCTTGTTTATTCCACTCCACACACCACGAGGGGCTTGAGAAACGGGGGGAGGCGATGCTAGGGGTGTGGGGCTGCAAATATGTGGGGCCTTAGTCCCAGACACAGGGCTTTGAGAGCAACCTCCTCGTGCAACCAGCTTCTTGGTGTGGTCACACCTGCATTTTCATAGCAGAGAAAACGCAGCAGGCCTGCAGGTGGTTAATTTGATGCAATCAGGACATTTTCTGGTTCAAAACCAAGAGTGACCCCAGAAACACGATTTTATTTGACCTGTTCATCAGCCTCGATCTTCCTGGGGCTGCAGGCCTTTCCAATACTGGGAGCCCGTCCTCTGCGCGGCAGTCCTTGTGCTGAATGGCAGTGATCTTTCATTCTCTGTCAGCACACAGTTCAGCTTGGTCGGCAGAGGCAGGCAGCTGTTTCTCACTATGCTTGTGGGTGGTGCAGCTGCTACCCCCTGCCCCCAAGACAAGAGAAGGAGGTGACACTGCCAGGTCCCAGAGCTACCCTTCTGATGCTGCGTAGAGAGATTGTGGACCACAGTGCCCAGTTAAGACCTTCCTCTCTCTTTAGATCTGGGCTTTATGAAAATACACTTGCCAGTCATGAAAAAACTAAAAAGCCCAGCTATCAATCAGTTATCAGTGAAGTCAGAAGATGAAGGACTGGTAGCATTTACAATGCTTGTCATAATCATCTTTATCATCCGTAAGTGGTAGCATAATGACGACAGTGTTAAGAAGGGAACGACGAGCATAGAAGCCGCATTTACGCAGCTCTGCTTTGTTATAATTAGTCAGACTCTCCAAAGGGACAATTTAGGAACCATGTGGCCCCAGGAGATCCTGTCTATCCTCTGAACCCAAACCGTCATTCTAGTACGTTAATTTACAAAACGGTCATTTGACAAAATTGTAAACAAAGTTGTTAAGATATAAAAGCATGTCTGGGAATTCCTGGTGGTCCAGTCATTAAGACTGTATACTTCCAATGCAGGGGGCACAGGTTTGATCCCTGTTGGGGAATTAGATCCCATATGCTGAAATCTGTTCTATGAGTAGAGTCTAGTTTTTATTTCCAATGATTCTACGTTAGTTTTGCCTACGGTATAGTCTTGAAAGTTTTTGTTCAGTGACTTAGGCACTAAATGTTGAATAAATGTTGGACTTGGCTCCTTGGATGGTTGATGTGAGGTTGATGTCGTGCAAAGCACAAGCTGGGTCTTCTTCACGTGGTGAAAATTGCAGTGATTTAGCTATTATGTTACTTCCAATTTGCCAGCTGTGTTTTACAGGGATACAGTGAAATATGCTCTGTTGGTTGTATGTTACAACCATATTTTACTAATTAGAGGACTATCATAAATAAATCACTCATTTTTATGGCATATGAGTCCACCTGATTCAGAAAGTTTGGCATCTGGTTCTGATTATGTCTCAAGGTATTTCCATGGAAATTCCCCCCACCCTCTCTTTCTTCACCTGTTTGAGGAGAACAAGGATGGAAACTTTACTTCTGCAGAAAAAAGGTAAGGGGGATTTCCATCATTGCAAACAGGGTCATTTGGGATGAATAGGGCAAGCTGGATAAATATCCATGGCATCAGGACCCTAGGGAGGATTTCTGGGGCTGGTAAGATTTTACTATTTGTTTGTTTTTTTGTTCTATCTGTGGAAACTGTCAAACGATAAACTTTGTCAAAATGTTTGTGTAATGAGGCAGAGTAAATAAGTGAATATAGTCTGTGTATAGCAAAGTTGGGGGAAAGTATTATTCCTCTCTAGGGAGGTCTAATTATAGCAATGAATTATATTTTATATACAGACCTTCCTAAATTAAAACAAAAATTTTTTTTTAATTGGAGTATAATTGCTTTATAATGTTGTATTAGTTTCTGCTGTACAATGAAGTGAATCAGTTATGTGTGTGTATATATATCCCCTCCTTTTGAGCCTCCCTCTTCCCTCACCTCTCCATTCCACCCCTCTAGGTCTTCACAGGTCACTGAACTGAGCTCCCTGTGCTGTATATGCTGATCTTCTTTGTTCTTGGTTCAAATGTAAATTGATGGTCAGCATATCATTGATTATATCTGAAGAGCTTCAAAGAGGGTCTCAGATTGGTGACCTCTGGGTTTGTATGACCTCTATGAGCCTCAGGTTGTCTTTCTGCAAATTGGGCTGGAAGATGATCAGAGGCTGTGGGAAGTGGTTCTTTGTTTGAAGCTGGTCTTGATGCTCTTGCTGATCTCAAAATGCAAAAAGAAAAAACAAAATTGTTATTATGAGAAATAAGAACTGGCTATTTTCCCGATGAGGCTGAGGAACTTGTCTCCTAGTAGATGAGAATCCCTAAGAGATACTAAAAAGCTTCCTTCACTCACATGTTTATGAACAAAGTATCTGTTTAGCATGATTAAGTACGAGTCTCTGGGCTCAGTATGCCAAGAAGTACGATGCTGTGCAACGTGGCTGCTGTAAGGTGGAGATGCTCCTCAGCCTGATTTATGGAGCCTCCAGATGGGAGCATGGACCGCTGAGCTAGTTACGGGGTTTGGAAGGAGAATGCGTCCCCTCCACCCGACATGTTTCAGGAGGTGGGATAATGCTGTTCCTGGCTTCGGTGAATCCTTGGGCTGATTCAATATGGTACTTTGTATATTCTTGTGAGGTTTCTGTTTATCGTCCTGCTCTATATTTCTAAATTATAACTGATCCAGTAAATTAATTATTCAGGCTATATCCTGTCAATATATTTAACTTCCATAGCAGGTTCCCGCAGAACCAGTGCAGTCACTTGTCTTGATGCTGATTGCCTTTGTAGAACCGATCTGTGGTGATCTATACAGATATCTGAAATGGCTCAAAGTGCTGGTCCAGCTGAGACATGGTCCTGGTCCTTTAAAAAATTCAGGTATCGTTGCAAACCTCTGGATTTATATACATATGTATGCAATAAAATATATAATGTTCTGTGTCAGTCGTGTCCGACTCTTTGTGACCCCATGGACTGTACTGGAGTAGGTTGTCCTGTCTTCCTCCAGGGGATCTTCCTGACCCAGAGAACGAACTCGCGTCTCTTACATTTTCCTGCTGTGGTAGGCAGGTTTGTTACCACTAGCGCCACCTGGGAACCCCCAGATTAAACATACATGCAGCCAGTTCAGCATCATTATATTGTTTCAGTTTTCTTTGGAGTCATGCATCAGTGTCTTACTTGAACCTGGCCTTACTTCACCTTCCCCAACCCTAGTTTTGTTTTTTTTTTTTAAATCAGAAATTGTTTTGCTTTTGTTTTTCCTCTTTTTCTCTCACTTTCGAGTTTGGCCTTTTTCTCTACTGGCAAAAGGGAAGTTTCTTCAGAGGTTAAACTCTTTGTTACTTTGGAGGATGGCTCTGTTTTTAGGACTATTGCCTACTTCTCTCCTTGGATTAACTTGGCTTTTTTATTTTCATTTTAGCTTTGCTTAGCAAAACTGGCATTTCCATACCACATTGGGTTGTTTCTGTTCTCTTTCAGTTTTTTTCCTTTTATTCAGTCAAAATATCTTATTCATAGAGGAAATATTGAAAGCAAGATGATGTTTCTTCCCATTTCTTCCTTTCCTTGTGCTCTTCTATCTTTCTTCTATATGCTTGAAATAGTGGAAACAAAATGCAATTCTGAAACTGCGATGTGCCTTTCAATGCAGCTTAGAAAGGGAAAACCTACCTGATTGTTTCCTGCTGAGCCGGGAGCAGGGTTGCAGGAGAGGCATCAGCTCTCAGGAAAAATATTTCTCTTGAAAATATTCCATAAATAGGCAGGCAGTACTCAAGCCCCAGCCAGCTAATGCAGCGAAGTGGCCAAGAACAGGACTCAGAAGCCAAGATGCTGGGGTTTTGAAGCCTGGCCCTGGTGCTGCTGCTGCTGCTGCTGCTAAGTCTCTTCAGTCGTGTCTGACTCTGTGTGACCCCATAGACGGCAGCCCACCAGGCTCCGCCATCCCTGGGATTCATCAGGCAAGAACACTGGAGTGGGTTGCCATTTCCTTCTCCAATGCATGAAAGTGAAAAGTGAAAGTGAAGTCTCTCAGTCGTGTCCGACTCTTTGTGACCCCATGGACTCCAGCCTACCGGGCTCCTCCGTCCACGGGATTTTCCAGGCAAGAGTACTGGAGTGCAGTGCCATTGCCTTCTCCCAGCCCTGGTGCTAACCTAGGGCATATCACCTAGTAATCCCTGTGAACCTCAGGTTTTCCAACCTGCAAAATGGTAATAATAGTAGCTACTCAATAACTTATTGCAAAGGGTCTGTGAGCTAATGCACAGGATTCACTTATGCCTGATACATGTTGCAAGAAAATTGTGCTTTTATTGTAACTCTTTAAATAGTACATGTAGCTGTGAAGCTAATGGCTTTTGCTGCTTGCTCCCAACTCCAATTAATGCCCAAATTGGCGCCTCCAAGTATGTCTTTTCCTTGCTGATGTTCTCCATCTGCATGTCCTTTCCTCCACTTCCTGTTATTCTTTTCTCCCTGCCCTCCCTCTGAATATGCCACCACTCTCCCTACTTCTAGATCCCCAAGAATGACAGTATGAATTCCCATCTGTGGTTAATTCTAGCTCTCGCCATACATCATGTTGTGCGTGTTGGATCAGACTTTCTTCCAGCACCTGATTTTGGCCCTGCTTCCCCAGTGGCTGCTCCACCCCAGGTGGTGTGTCTAATTCTTGGTCCTGGCTGCTTCTGGTGCTAGAAAAATTGCCACCCTTCTTGGAGAGAACCTGTTAGTTCAAATACCAAAGTTCCCGTTTGATTACTCTTTAGAGCCACTGCTGCTGCTTCTGCTGCTAAGTCACTTCAGTTGTGTCTGACTCTGTGCGACCCCATAGACTGAAGCCCACCAGGCTCCCCCGTCCCTGGGATTCTCCAGGCAAGAGTACTGGAGTGGGTTGCCATTGAGCCACACCATCACAGAAAAATGAACTCTTTCAGTTGGGTTTCTTTGTATGTCAGCAGTCCTCATGTGTTTTCCCTTTGTGCCCATAGTTCATCTTGGACTCACAAACATGCATTTGTACTTTTCACTGGGGGGTGTGTGTGTGGGGTGGAGTGGCGGTGGGGGGAATGCTCCTCGAATAAATAGAATAAATGCTGTTAAGTTAGAAATTAAATATGCCTAAATTTTTATTGTGTAAAAGTATGTTATTGATGCACATCAGAACAATGATAGAGACACATTTTACAAATGTGAATCATGTGAAAGAGAAAACTAAGGACTACTGGAGGACTGGCAAGGACATCTAAGAGAGCTGTGACTTGTATGGATCAAATTACTTGGGTAACAGAACTATGAAAGTGGTCTTTACTATCCAGAGCATGGGAACCTAAGATGATTCTACCAACAAGTATTCCTTACCTGACATAGAACTTTATAAAAAGACTTAATAGGTTTTTACCAGGTCTTTAAAAGTTCTCAATGACATTTTTGAGTCTCAAATATGCAATCTGAATTTCTCTCTTTTTAATTGACTATCTCAGATAGGTTTCTTCCTGCAAAGTACCAGCCAGATATAAATGTGATCATGGCCAGATACCACAAAGAATATCACAACCTGCTCCAAGGCTGTATAGAGAAACTCAATGATTTTTCCAAGTGGATAAGTGAACACTTTAGGGGTGTATTCTAAGTAGATCTTCCTTATGAAGTTGGCAATTTTATTGTTGGTGAATTTTGATGTCTAACACATAAAGTATGAGGATTTGTTCTTATAAAAATAACAGCTGTAAAATCTAGTAAATAATGGGGGGGAAAAGGATAATCAATGAAGAAGAATAATCAAACTTCTATTAGATAAGCTAGATAGTTTGAAGTTAGTTCATTTTCTTATCAAGATCACATTTTGACAAAAATGGCAAATATTTAAAAAGCATAAAGAATAAAGAAAAAGTCACATATTGTTGTTTCTCTCTCCAGAGATGACATTAGTTAATTTGGTTTATTACATTTTAATTCTTTACTTTCCTTTATTGTTCTGAAATTTTACATTTTGCATAAAAATAATATGAGTACTTAAGGAAACCAGTTCGTTATCAGATGAATCAGATTTATGCTCCATCAGACCTCTTACTTTCAAACATCCAAGACATCTTTGGGAAGACCTGAGACTTGTATGCATGTCAGTCTTAAAGGGCCACAGATGACAAGATTTTCTTCTTCATCAATAGTCTCGTCATGGATCTATCAAATAGTATCTCATGGTCTTCTGTAGAATATAAATTGCAACAGCATTAAATAGGAAGAGTGTTACAATGAGAACCAATATCGGGACTTGCCAGGTAGTCCAGTGGTTGAGACTTCACCTTCCAGTGCAGGGCATGTAGGTTCAGTCCCTGTTAGGGGTGCTGAGATCCCAGATGCTTCACAGCCAACATAAACAACAGAGGCAATGTTGTAATACAATTTAATGAAGACTTTAAAATGGTCCCCAAAAAATCTTAAAAAAAGAACCAATATCTATTGACTGCTTGCTATGTGTCATCTTATGGAATCCTTACCCAAATCTCGTAAATGAGATAAAACTACACATATCATTTGAATTAACTGGGTACAGAAATGTTAAGAAAGTCACAAAGTCCCACAGCTAGTAAGACACAGATCTGGCCCAGAATGTAAGTTGTCTGACTCCAGAGTTTGTAACCCTCAAAAATGATGCAAAGCTAATTCTAGATACTTCCAAACCAGTATTCTGAAGTGGGCATTCCAAGCTGGCTCTTGCAAGGAACATCTCTCCATTTGACTGTGTCCAGCCATACCTATTTTCAAATGCCACCACAGTATTCATTTCTGGTGCCAAAAAGTTCATTAGATTTAGTCTATTTTATTTCATCTCAGTTAAACCCCAAATTTGCCCATAGACAAACTTCAAGATGCACATTATATTCCAATAAGAATCATAATCCTTCCACTTTTCTTTTTCAATTGTTTTCACTAGTTCACTCCTTATAATAATTGCCTCCCATGATTGGAGACACTCAGGTCTTTTTTCACAGTTGTCCCCAAAGTGCCTCCAGAGAAAGGTCACTAAGCATGCATCAAAATCCATCAGCCTCAGGTCTGAGCCTGTCCCACAGGCTGTCAGTTTTTCTTTTCTTTTTTTACATAGACTACTTTGAAACTTTTGACTTATTTTTGGCTGTGCTGGGTCTTTGTGGCCATGCGTGTGCTTTCTCTAGCTGCAGTAGGCTGGGGCTACGCTCTAGTTGCCGAGCTTGGACTCCTCATGGCGGTGGCTTCTCTCGTTGTGAGCACAGGCTCTAGGGTGCATGCGCTTCAGCAATTCTGGTGCATGGGCTTCGCTGCTGAGGCATGTGGGATCTTCCCTGACCACGGATCAAATCCATGTCCCCTGTATTGGCAGGTGGATGCTTAACCACTAGACCACCAGAGAAGTCCTCATATCAGTTTTTCTTGCATGGATGCTTCTGAGCCATTAAAAAAATTCTCTAAATTTCCTATAACTATTTCCAGGCTCTTCTTTCCATTTTACCATAGTTCTATATTGTCTTTAGTCCTTATGTAAACATGTCTTCCAATTTCTTTATGTGTTAAAAGCACATAATTCCATCTCTGGTTCATTCCACAGATTTATGGAGCACTGTCCTAGGCAATGAAGACACAGAGACGAGCAACACAGTGCGTATCTTAAGGGAGACACACATCTGATGGGAGAGAGACCAACCTGGATGGACATGGCAACAAGGCATAACAGAAGCTACGACTGGGCTGGGGAAGGTGGCAAAGCATCCGAGAGGGTGGGCTCTAAAATGTGGCAGGTGACAGGAAAAGCTGCTTTCTGGAGGTGGAAAAAAAAAATCACTGTATATATTTGTTCATAGCACGCCTCTCACTTCTGTTCTTGAAATTAGCTTTTTTTCTCCCCAGCTCTGTAACCTCAATGACAATAGTGTGCACAGGGGGGATGGAAAACCGTGCTCCAGAAAAGCAATTCAATATTCCTTTTGAAAATAATGAAAAGAAATATATCCCCAAACTCAGCAGAACACATTTTATTAATAGAAACAGCCGCATACAACCCTGGATGATTTGATATCAAAAGGGAACAAACATTCTACAAAGATCCGACATGACAAGGAGTTCATCGTTTGCCTGCGCTGCACACCCTGACAGGCCCCAGACTGAAAATGAAAATACAGTCAGTCAACCCTGGGGAGTGATCCGTGCCCTTTTCCTAAGGCGCTGGGCTGCGGTGTAATTTCATGTTGCTAGGCGTCACATACCATGCGGTGTACCATCCCTACTGGAGGAGTTTTCTTTCTGCAGAAACTCAGTGAGAACTGCCATTCTGGAAACTTCTTCCTCCTAGGAGGAGCAGTCCAGAGGGAATCGGTGGGATAGTAGTGATCTGTAAAATGAATTCCCAACAGCTCATCACTTCTGTTTTCCTGAGAAATGTTCAGATCACAAAGTGCTCAAGTGGTGAGCTTCATGATATTATTAGTACACATTTCATGGACCTTGGCCGTCTTTCCCTGAGATGAGGGGCCACTCAGGCAAGGGAGGTGCACTTTGGTTAATTTTTTTTTTTGGTCAATAAAAATCAGAAAAATTTTTGTCATTTGTTAAAAAACCATGTTTTCAGTATTCATCACCTTCCCTGGGCTCAGTTCTCCCAGAGCATCATTCTCCCCTGTTTCCTGTTCCTTGTATGTCCTTGGCATGAGCAGCCTTTGAAGTTAACAAGAATCACCACAGCTGGGTCAGCAAAATCGGGTATGCAAAGGTGGTTCCAGGGAACATGGGTGTTAACTTTCCTTCACCTCCATGGGTATTCTTCATTCTGTCTCAAGCATAAAAACACAGCATATAATTTCCTTGGCAGGATGAGTCATCTAAACATTAACTTCAGCCTGTTTTAAATCCCATACTGAACTTTAAGACAAGGGCGCTTGGTGACAGTGCCTTTATATCTACTTTATTGGGCATTTAAGGGGAAGTAGAGGGGTGCAGTGGAGCAATTTAAGACATCAATGAAGAAATAAAAGGAGAAACGCTGATGGGAGTAGTTGGGAATTTAAGATTTGGAAAGGAATGTTAAACCAATGGACGCTGTGTCTTGAAAAGAAGAAGGTTTAGTTTAGGAGTGGGAGAAAATAGAGAGTCATGGGAGGTTTATGAATAAGAAAGTAACAAGATAAAAGATACTCAAGCAAGCTCCTGTGTTGGTGACATAAAAGAGGGGAAGTGAGGGGGGAAGGATGAACATATTCAGTAATTCGTGTTTGGAAGAGAATGAGGCTCTAGTGTAGATGGGGAAGAAAGGACGACTGTAGACTTGTGAGGGGGAGAGGAGAATCCACGTTGTGTGATTTCTCACTTGATCCAGGAAAGGAGAGCGACCTAGAGGGACCTCGAGCTTTGAGTTTGGGCAGAGAAAAAACTGCTGAGTCTTGCCTGTAGATGGTGATGTTAGAAGGTTGAAGGGATTTAGTGTGGGCAGAGGACAATCCAAACCACCATCAATGATGTCAAAAATTTAAAAAGACATGGCTTGCACATGCGCAATGAGATGCTTTTTTAATGGGCTTCCCTTGTAGCTCAGTTGGTAAAGAATCTGCCTGCAATGCAGGAGACCTGGGTTTGATCCCTGGGCTGGGAAAATACCCTGGAGAAGGAAATGGCAATTCCCTCCAGGATTCTTGCCTGGAGAATCCCATGGACAGAGGAGCCTGGCAGGACATAATCCATGGAGTTGCAAGAGTCAGACACAATTTAGCAATTAATCACCACCACCAGAGGACAATCCAGCTTTGGACAGACTGAAGGTGAGCAATTGATAGACCCTCAGAATGTCAGCATCACCAGGTTATTCAATAATCTGAAGTCATCCACAGAGAGAAGAGGAAGTGATGCATATAAGAAGGATCAAAATTCCTGTTCTCTCTCTAGCCTGAGATTCCAAGGAAGATGTGGTATTTCTGAACCTATAAGTTCCAAGTAATGAACAACTGACCCTTATCAAATTCTCTCCATGAATTATCTGATTTCTGCTCACTCTTAATTATTGTAGCAAAATTTGCCTAATTGGTCTAAGACACATTTGACACAGAGAGCCAGGGGCAAACTCCTCTTCTCCTTGGCAACCTTGGGAGCCGTTTTAGCCCTTTAGGTTTGGAGCTTTGTCTTACAGCAGGGCCTGCCTATAACTTATCAATCAACATTTTCCTGATAAAGAGCTGCATGGACACAGTGACAGAGGTGAGATCAGTACCAACAATAGTTCTCAACCCCGAGTACTTACTAGAAAACCCTGGGGGAGTTCTTAAGCATCCGTGCTGGCTGACCCATGGAATCAATGTCTCTGAGGGTGGTGTTTGGATGTCATTGTTTTCTGAAAGTTCCCCAGGTAATTCTAATGTGTAAGCAGGGCTGAAACTGACCAGACAAGTGGAAGCAGTGATTCTGAACCTTAACTGCACCTCGGCATCGCCTTGTGAGCTTTCAACAATTCATGGATGTTTTGCATTGTACTCCCAGAGGCCCTGAGCATCAGAAGTTTTCAAAGGTTTCCAGGTGATCCCACGTGATGTGGCATAGCCAGAACTCAGAAGCGCTGTCCTTTTCCGGCTTCACTCTCTCAAACAAGCTTTCATACCTGTCCAGGAGGGCAAGAGTGGGAGAATGTAGTGCAGCAGTGGGAGAAAGTGCTGAATATTTTTGCCGTAGGCATAACGAACTCAATTGTCAGCTAACTTTTGATTGCAGTCTTTCTTGCTGCTAGTAATGATGTAAGAGGCAGAAAAACTCCACTCGCATTTTCAGATCCCAGGTTGACTTTGCACTGTTGGCAGCTGGCAAATGCATGTTGTAACTTGAATTGATTTTGAACTGAAATCACAGAGACAATAAATGTCACTTACAGGTGCTTCTCTGGGGGGGAAAAAGAAAACTTCTTTCTAGAACTCTGTGACAATGAAACGTACACATCTGCAAATCATAGTCAAGGACTCCAGCTTACCGCAGAAAAACGTGGGGTTTACCAGATTCTCCTCCAATTTTATAGGAAGAGGGCTGCGTGTGGTACCATCTTACTCATTTTTTTTTTTAGCTTACACAGATACATTATTTCTACCTCCCTGGATGTATACCTGTTCTAGATTTATTCTGAGTATCTTTAAAAAGTAACACAGATATGTTTTTCAAGTTATTTTTTTCCTTAAATCTACCTTTGAGAGTATAAAAGGGGGAGTCACTCAGTCATGTCCAATTCTTTGAGACTGCGGCTCGCCAGGCTCCTCTGTCCATGGGATTCTCCAGGCAAGAATTCGAGAGTTGGTAGCCGTTCCCTTCTCCAGGGGATCTTCTCGACCCAGAATTCCAACCTGAGTTTCCAGCACTGCAGGCAAATTCTTTACCATCTGAGCCACCAAGGAAGCCCCTAAATCTAGCATTACTGGAGCTTATTTAATATATTATCAATCTTTGAATTGCTGTGTCGCCGAAAGGGATCTCTCCCCCCTGCCTGGAATGCCTCTTTGTTAAGTAAAATGCTGCATCCCCTTGGTTTGGTCAAATCACAGCTCTTCTGTCATCTTAGCTCAGGCTGCTGGAACAGAATACCAGGCACTGGGCAGCTTAATGACAGACGTTTATTTATTTCTCTCCATTCTGGAGACTGGTGAGTCCGTGATCAAGGTGCTGGCTGATTCGGTTCCTGGTGGCTTGCAGGTGGTCACCTTCTCACTATGTCTTCACATGGTGGATAGATGGGGAGAGAGTACAAGCCTTCTGGTTTCCTCTTAAAAAAAAAAAAAATATATATATATATATATATATAAAATTTATTTATGACTGTGCTGGGTCTTCATTGCTGCATGGGTTTTTTCCAATTGCAGACAGTGGAGGCTACTCTCTGGTTGTGGCTTTTCATTGTGGTGGCTTCTCTTGTTGGGCAGCACAGGCTTTGGGGCACACAGGCTTTAGTAGCTGTGGTGAGAGGTCTCAGTAGTTGTAGCCCATGGGCTTAGTTGCTCCACGGCATGAGGGATCCTCCTGCACCAGGGATCAAGCCCATGTCCCCTGCATTGGCAGGTGGACTGTTTATCACTGAGTCACCAGGGAAGCCCTGGTTTCCTCTTATAAGGGCACTAATTCCATCCTGAGAACCCCAGCTTTATGACTTTATCTAAACCTGATTACCTCCCAAAGTTCCCACCTCCTCATTCTATCACACAGGAGCTTAGAATGCCAACACACGAATTTGAAGGTGGCGACATATTCATTCGATGCATAACATCTGTGAAACCTTCCTGCTCTTGTTTTACAGTGACTCCTTCCTCCTCATTCTGACTTTTCTTCTGGAAGTTCTTTGCGAGCGAGGTGAGGTATGGTCAACGTATACATCCTCAGCCAGAGAAATGCCTACCACATAGGAGATGCTCAGTTTCTAAGTGTTTGTGGGTGATGGATTACCTGGTTTTGCTCTGTGATTTGGAGCAGGTTGCCTAACCTTTCTAAGGTTAGTTTCCTAATCTGTGACATGCAGGTGATGAAACAGATCTCAGAGAGCTGTGGTGAGGATTTAGAGATGTAGTATACACAATTTGCTTAGCAACTTGGGTACTTCGAGTGTTGTATGAGTGATTACTAACTGTTAAACAAACTGATATCAACTGAGGGAGTTAGATTTTTCTGTCTCCACAAGGCAGGGAAGATGGGGCAAGAGGTGCTGGCCAGGGATGGGAAAGTGGAGTCTGGACCTTGAAATGAACAGTCAGGGCTGGGTTTAATGGTACTTTCATCTGAGAAGGGAATGAGAAGGAAGTGATGGTATAAGCTGTTCAGAGATCTGGGAACAGCCATCTGGATTAAGGGGCAGCAAGTGGAAAAGTCCTGAGGTAGGAATGCACTTAGCCCAATAAACAAAAGGTTTGAGGTCAATAAGAGAATGTCAGACTATTGCCTGCTCTTAGAGAGAGGAGGAACCATCTGCCATGGGTGGTGCGTAAAACATCCTGGTTCTGTAAGCTAAACTGTAAGTTTTGAGAACAGGGACATTTCCCCTCAAAGTATTGTTGTGTGTGTATGATACTTTGATGCTTTTCAAAGTGATAGTGATAGTGATGGGAGGAAGGAGAGCAAGCTGACTTCAGTGCTAGTGGCCAGAATGTATCTGGCATTATGACTTATTTTACCTGTCACTTAGAGAGTCAGCCCAGTTCTAGGCATTTCACTGCCTTCTCTCTCAAAACCAGGTGTAACCCTCCAGAAACCATGACCTAGCTTGAGAATGACAGCCTAGTCAAATTCAAAAAAGATGAATCTGAATCAAGACTGTTTGAACAGATTTTTCTTTTCTGTGTTAATTTCCAAATAAACTTTCCTAATCCCAATAACGGACTTCCCTGGCTCAGATGGTAAAAGCATTTGCCTACAATGCGGGAGACCCGGCTTTGATCCCTGGGTTGGGAAGATCCCCTGGAGAAGAAAATGGCAACCCATTCCAGTACTCTTGCCTGGAAAATCCTGTGGGGTCACAGAGTTGAGCACGACTGAGTGACTTCACTTTCACTTTCAGTAATCCCAATAAGGGTTGCAACGAATGCCAAAGAATGCTCAAACTACTGCATGATTGCACTCATCTCACATGCTAGTAAAGTCATGCTCAAAACTCTCCAAGCCAGGCTTCAGCAATACATGAACTGTGAACTTCCAGATGTTCAAGCTGGTTTTAGAAAAGACAGAGGAACCAGAGATCAAATTGCCAACATCCACTGGATCATCAAAAAAGCAAGAGAGTTCCAGAAAAACATTTATTTCTGCTTTATTGACTATGCCAAAGCCTTTGACTGTGTGGATCACAATAAACTGTGGAAAATTCTGAAAGAGATGGGAATACCAGACCACCTGACTTGCCTCTTGAGAAACCCATACGCAGGTCAGGAAGCAACAGTTAGAACTGCACATGGAACAGACTGGTTCCAAATAGGTAAAGGAGTACATCAAGGCTGTATATTGTCACGCTGCTTACTTAACTTATATGCAGAGTACATCATGAGAAACGCTGGGCTGGAGGAAGCACAGGCTGGAATCAAGATTGCCGGGAGACATATCAATAACCTCACATATGCTGATGACACCACCCTTATGGCAGAAAGTGAAGAGGAACTAAAGAGCCTCTTGATAAAAGTAAAAGAGGAGAGTGAAAAAGTTGGCTTGAAGCTCAACACTCAGAAAATGAAAATCATGGCATCTGGTACCATTACTTCATGGGAAATAGATGGGGAAACAGTGGAAACAGTGTCAGACTTTATTTTTCTGGGCTCCAAAATCACTACAGATGGTGACTGCAGCCATGAAATTAAAAGATGCTTACTCCTTGGAAGGAAAGTTATGAGCACCCTAGACAGCATATTAAAAAGCAGAGACATTGCTTTGCCAACAAAGGTCTGTCTAGTCAAGGCTATGGTTTTTCCAGTGGTCATGTATGGATGTGAGAGTTGGACTGTGAAGAAAGCTGAGCACCAAAGAATTGATGCTTTTGAACTGTGGTGTTGGAGAAGACTCTTGAGAGTCCCCTGGACTGTAAGGAGATCCAACCAGTCCATCCTAAAGGAGATCAGTCCTGGGTGTTCATTGGAAGTCCTGATGCTAAAGCTGAAGCTCCAATCCTTTGGCCACCTCATGCAAAGAGTTGACTCATTGGAAAAGACCCTGATGCTGGGAGGAATTGGGGGCAGGAGGAGAAGGGGATAACAGAGGATGAGAAGGCTGGGTGGCATCACAGACTCGATGGACATGAGTTTGAGTGAACTCTGGGAATTGGTGATGGACAGGGAGGCCTAGCGTGCTGTGATTCATGGGGTCGCAAAGAGTCGGACACAACTGAGCACCTGAATTGAACTGAATCCTAATAACTTAAGCAGAGCTTAATAATAAATAAAAAAAAATTTTTTTAAAAAGATTTTTGATGTGGATCTTTTTTAAAGTCTTTATTGAATTTGTTACAATACTGCTTCTGTTTTATGTTTTGGCTTTTTGGCTGCAAGGCTTGTGGGATCTTAGCTTCCCCACCAGGGATTGAACCTGCACCCCCTGTATTGGAAGGTGAAGTCGTAACCACTGGACCACCAGGGAAGTCCCCTAGAGCTTCCACTCTGTAGACAAGATGACTGTATTATCAGCACCACTCTATAGATGAGATGACTGACATTCCATGATGCTTTTCCCAAGTCAATCCATATAACTGATTGTATTATATAAGTGATTTAGAGACAAGTGATTTTTGTATATGATAAATATATATATGAAACCATGTAAATTTTGTCATGAAATTCTGTCATTTCAATGCAAAAAAACCACCTTTCAAGAGTTACGTTGATTGTTAAAAGATTATCTCTATGCAACCTATTTAGGATGCTTTATCAAATTGATATGAGAAGATGGCCATTGGCAAATTTGACCTAAGTTTGAGAAAGTTTAGTTATAAGACTGTAGTGTTATAGCATCTAGATCATTCAGGAAAACAACGTTGAAAGATATATAACATTAGGGACTTCCCCGGTGGTCCATTGGCTAAGACTCTGCTCCCAATGCAGGGGGTCTGGGTTAAATCACTGGTCATGAAACTAGATCTTGCAAATGCAATGAAAACCTGGCACAGACAAATAAATGTTTTTTTTTTTTTAAAGAGAAGTAAAAGGTATACAACATTATGATTTATTTTACCTGTGACATTTGTAAGAGTTAATTGTTACAGTTCATTTACTATGCACTTTCAAAAATAATGTTGGGCCTATAGGTGTAAAAGATGAGGAAGAAGCCCAGACACATTTTTTTTCCTTCCCACAAGGAGCTTATCCAGAGACCATGACATCAGTCACAGGTATGGTAAGAATTGCAGAGGGGGATTATAGCCACCAATGAGATCTTTCCTGAGATGTTGGGCTTGCAAAATCAACCCCCACAGACTCAGCAGCTACTCCGAACATCTCTGATTTTTCCCGAGTCACCCATTACAGCCCTGTGATCTGTAACTGGACCTTAGGGTGAAAGCGAAGGTGTTAGTCCCACATTGTGTCTGACTCTTTGTGACCGCATGAGCTGTAGCCACCCGGCTCCTCTGGCCATGGGATTTCCCAGGTAAGAATACTGGAGTGGGTAGCCATTCCCTTCTTCAGGGGATCTTCCAGACCCAGGGATCGAACCCAGGTCTCCTGCATTGCAGGCAGATTTTTTACCGTCTGAGACACCAGGGAAGCCCAAGGACCTTAGGGTTTCTGGGGCTATTTTATGAAAAGCAACTCGTTTTGCTTATCTATATAACTTGTGTTTTTTATGCATTTCAGTTATACTTTTCTTCCTTATCTTTTACACCGATGGCTTAAAGCCCTATTTATTTCTCAAATAAAAGCAAGTCCCTTTGTAGTTGGGGTGAATAAGGAAGTATGTAGCAGCATACTGGGGCTATGCAGCCAGCCAGCAAAAAGCAAAGAGAAGAGGAAAGATACAGGGCTTGAGGCTCGCCTTCAGGCTGCTGAACAAGCTTGACTTCAGGCACCTGACTCTTCAGTTATAGAAAACGAGTGTTCCGGTCCTTGTCCCTGAAATGACAGCAGCAGAACCAAGAGCCACATCAACAAACGCTCCCCCTTTTCTTTAAAATAGGGGCTACTCTTCTAGTTTACTTCCAGTTGTCTATATTGAAATTTTACAAATTCTAGAAGTTTTTTTTCCCTGATGCATGTTTCATGAAATCTAGCACTCTATGAATTTTTGTTTTTCTTTTATAAAACACTTTTAGTGACTTCCCTGGTGGCCCAGGGGTTAAGACTCTGTACTTCCGATGCTGGGGCTCAGGTTCAATCCTTGATCGGGAAACTAAGATCTCACATGCCATATGGCATGGCCAAAAAGGAAAGAATAAACAGACCCCCCCACCAAAAAAAGAAAAAACTTAACTTAAAAAAAATTGAGGTATAGTTAATTTATAATGTCGTGTTCAGTTCAGTTCAGTTCAGTCGCTCAGTCATGTCCGACTCTTTGTGACCCCATGAATCGCAGCACGCCAGGCCTCCCTGTCCATCACCAACTCCCGGAGTTCACCCAGACTCACGTCCATCGAGTCAGTGATGCCATCCAGCCATCTCATCCTCTGTCGTCCCCTTCTCCTCCTGCCCCCAATCCCTCCCAGCATCAGAATCTTTTCCAATGAGTCAACTCTTCACATGAGGTGGCCAAAGTACTGGAGTTTCAACTTTAGCGTTATTCCTTCCAAAGAAATCCCAGGGCTGATCTCCTTCAGAATGGACTGGTTGGATCTCCTTGCAGTCCAAGGGACTCTCAAGAGTCTTCTCCAACACCACAGTTCAAAAGCATCAATTCTTTAGCACTCAGCCTTCTTCACAGTCCAACTCTCACATCCATACATGACCACAGGAAAAACCATAGCCTTGACTAGACAGACCTTTGTTGGCAAAGTAATGTCTCTGCTTTTGAATATGCTATCTAGGTTGGTCATAACTTTCCTTCCAAGGAGTAAGCATCTTTTAATTTCATGGCTGCAATCCCCATCTGCAGTGATTTTGGAGCTCCCCAAAATAAAGTCTGACACTGTTTCCACTGTTTCCCATGAAGTGATGGGACTGGATATCATGATCTTCGTTTTCTAAATGTTGAGCTTCAAGCCAACTTTTTCACTCTCCTCTTTCACTTTCATCAAGAGGCTTTTTAGTTCCTCTTCACTTTCTGCCATAAGGGTGGTGTCATTGGCATATGTGAGGTTACTGATATTTCTCCCGGCAATCTTGATTCCAGTTTGTGTTTCTTCCAGTCCAGAGTTTCTCATGATGTACTCTGCATATAAGTTAAATAAGCAGGGTGACAGTTTCATGTATACAGCAGTGATTTAGTTGTACATATATATCTGTATTTTTTTGGATTCTTTTCCCTTATAAGTTATTATAAGACATGAGTATAATTCCCTGTGCTATACAGTAGGTCCTATACAGTTGTTTACCTATTTTATATATCGTAGTGTGTATATGTCAATCCCAGATCCTAAGCTCCTAATATGTCTCTTTTCTATCATTCTATCCCCTTTGGTAATCATAAGTTTGTTTTCTATATGGAGTTTTTTTTTTTTTTTTTTTGCCTTCAGCCTAGCTAATTAGAAAACAATTTGGTTCCAATAATTTTTAATGACAGGTCAGACTCATATATTTTGGATTTTATCTCAATTTTTAATAACAGGTCAGACCCATATATTTTGGATTTTATCTTTTTTTAGTTACTGATCATATTCTACGTTGGAAAAAACCCCTAAGTCTAAATCAATATTTGTGTTCTAGTCTTTCTAAAAGAGGTAACAAACTAATTCATATGTATGCATATATACACACACATGATAGTCTTGGTATGTTAATGGGATCATTAGTGATGTCAAGGATTAAAATCCTTGTGGTGATAGTACAATGGAGGTGTTCAGCATTCTGAAGTTATCTTTGCTCATTTTCCTCTGTTCCTTTGCCAGTAAGTTCCAACACCTAAACAATGTCCTGAGGCCAAATTTAACACCTGGAGAGGAAAAGTACAAAAGTTTCATATTGTCAGTATCTTCAGAAAACTCCATCCAGAGGTTCTAAAGCTAATAATTCATCCCTCACTGATCCTCCCACCCCAAATGTTCACACACAGACACTCCCTGAATTAATAAGGAAAGACAATAGTATCATTCAGAAGTTTAGCAATAGCATAAGAGAGACTTTTGTGGGTAAATAAACAAAAAGTTTATTGCACAAACAATGTTGACTGGAATATTTTTTTTCTTTTTAAAGAAAGTAATTCTGGGCTTCCTTGGTGGCTAGAGGTAAAGAATCCACCTGCCAATGCAGGAGACGTGGGTTTGATCCCTGGTCTAGGAAGATCCCACATGCTGTGGAGCAACCAAGCCCATGCACCACAATGATTGATCCTGTGCTGTAGAGTCTGGGAACCGCAACTAAGCCCAAGAACCTAGAGCCTGTGGTCCACAGCAAGGAAGTCACCGCAATGAGAACCCCTTGCACACAGCTAGAGAATAGTCCCACTTGCCGTAACTAGAGAAAGCCTGTGCACAGGACTGAAGACCCAGCACAGTCAAAATAACATAAATTTAAACAACTAATAAAAAGAAAGAAATTCCAAAATAACACCATTATAATAAATTTCTGCCTACATGCAATAAAAAAATTTCCAGGTTTTTTTCATTGAAGAAATGTGAGTATTATTTCCACATGAGAATAAAATTATCATAAGCATTTTCTGCTGCTGCTGCCATGTTGCTTTAGTTGTGTCCGACTCTGCAACCCCATAGACGGCAGCCCACCAGGCTTCCCGTCCCTGGGATTCTCCAGGCAAGAACACTGGAGTGGGTTGCCATTTCCTTCTCCAATGCATGAAAGTGAAAAGTGAAAGTGAAGTCGCTCAGTCGTGTCTAACTCTAGGGACCCCATGGACTGCAGCCTACCAGGCTCCTCCATCCATGGGATTTTCCAGGCAAGAGTACTGGAGTGGGGTGCCATTGCCTTCTCCAAGCATCTTCTAATGGTGACCGAATATGTGAAGGTAGTTGGGACAGAGGAAGGCTTAGCAGTCCATAGCAAGAGTTTGGATTCAGACTACCTGGGTTCATATATATGGCTCCATAGTTTATATACTTTGTGACCTTGGGCAAATTACTTAATGTCTCTGTTCCTTGGTTTCTCACAGGTAAGAAAAAAGTCCTTCAGTTAGAGATGTGCCTAAGCCAAAACAATTCATTGCAGATACAAAGACCCTATATCTAGTATCTTAATGCAAGAAATTAGGATAAATTGATCAGCAAATTTAATGAAGAGGAGTGAGAAGTTGAAGGAGGTGCAACTTTAATTGTTTCAACAATCTTTTCAGATGATTGTCATGAAGTGAAAAGTGCAATACAGAAATTATGGGATCTGGTAGCACAGGGTTTGATCTCTGGGTTGGATAGATCCCCTGGAGGAGGGCATGGCAACCCAATCCAGTATTCTTGCCTGGAGAATCCCCATAGACACAGGAGCCTTGTGGGCTACAGTCCATGGGGTTGCCGAGAGTCGCACATGACTGAGCAGCTAAGCACGGCATGGCACAGCACAGCACACTACAGGTGTGAGTCTCTACTGGTTCAAAGTAGGTAAAAGGATAGTTGAAATTAACCTACCTGATGATACAGAATAGAAAAAAGTACTAAATGAGTTAATTTTCTATCAGTTAAAGAAAAGGGAATTGTTGAATAGATCTCATGAAATAATCAGAGAAGGCAATGGCACCCCACTGCAGTACTGTTGCATGGAAAATCTAAGGAACGGGGGAGCCTGGTGGGCTGCCGTCTATGGGGTCGCATAGAATCGGACACAGCTGAAGCGACTTAGCAGCAGCAGCATGAAATAATATAATGCAATTAAATAGTACCTAACTAAATGCTCCGGAGAAGGCAGTGGCACCCCACTCCAGTACTCTTGCCTGGAAAATCCCATGGATGGAGGAGCCTGGTAGGCTGCAGTCCATGGGGTTGCTAGAGTCAGACACTACTGAGTGACTTCACTTTCACTTTTCACTTTCATGCATTGGAGAAGGAAATGGCGACCCACTCCAGTGTACTTGCCTGGAGAATCCCAGGGACAGGGGAGCCTGGTGGACTGCCGTCTATGGGATTGCACAGAGTCAGACACGACTGAAGTGACTTAGCAGCAGCAGCAGCAACTAAATGCTCTGTGAATGTTGGCTGTTATTATATTTGTCATATTTATGTTATTGTTTAGTTGCTAAGTTGTGTCAGACTCTTGTGATCCCATGGACTGTACCCTGCCAGGCTCCTCTGTTCATAGGGTTTCCCAGGCAAGAATACTAGAGTGTGTTGCCATTTCCTTCTCTAGGGGATGTTCCCTACCCAGGGATCAAACCCACATCTCCTGCACTGCATGTGGATTCTTTGCCACCGAGTCACCTGGGAAGCCCATACTTATATTCATATGTTTATATAAATATATTTCTATCTATATGTTTATAAAAATATTTTTATTTATATTTTAATTCTATGTAATAATATGTATTTATTTTATCTATTGCTTTTGTGTATATATTAATATCATATTTGTATTAAAAATATGCTAGAAAACATATATCAATGACATTATATAGGGAACTAGTGTCAAAGCCTGTACAGATGAAAAGATGATAACTTGAGTATTATCATCAAATATAGCTATCTCCTCCTTAACTCTTCCTTGTGCCTGGAGAAAGTTCTAGTGGACAGTGTTGTTTTAACCATTGAGAGTAAAGATGTCAGAGATGTTCCGTAGAACATAGCTGGGATTCCTGATAGATACAGAGGGAATTACGCCACCTACTGAAGTTCTTCAAAATTTATCTGTTCATCATGAGAACTTAATGATCATAATAAACTTAATAAGATGTAACACTTCATAATCATTAATTAGTTAATCCGCAAAACATCTTTGTGAAATAGAAAAGGTCATTACCCTATTAGGATTACTCACAGGATTGACCAAGAATGCAGGGGAGACTCAAGTCATGAACCCCTAACATCAACGGTTCCACTTTCCTTGAGTGACTCAGGAGAAAGTTTGCCTGGCCGTAAAGATTGGAATAGAGTGTTTTTGAGGAAGTCCTCACACACCTTATTCCATCTACACTCTCTGCTTCTGTCGGCCTTAGGGCCACTGATCTAAGTTCACACCTGGTCAATTCTTAGCAAGAGAAACAGAACACCCTAGGAGGGAAGGCTTTCCTTTATGTTGCTTGCATGGATGATCCTACACATTATGGGAGTCTTCAGCGGGTTTTACACATGTTCTCCTAGCTTTATGGAGGAAATAGACATCCTACTTCTCTCTTTGGAAGGTAAAAGGAATTGGCTCACTCTCCAAATTGCTCAATATTTTGCCCAAATTCATGATCATGAGACAAGTTTACTCCAGATTGCTTTATGTTGGGTTTTAGATATATTCTCCCCTAATAAGTCTCATTTAGAGATCTTAAAATCCTCATCCTCATTCCTTCTGTCTTTATTTTTGTTCTTATGCGTGACTGCCTGCATGCTCAGTTGCTTCAGTCATATCTAACTCTTTGCAACTCTATGGACTGCAGCCCACCAGGCTCCTCTGTGCACTGGATTCTCCAAGCAAGAATACTAGAGTGGGTTGCCATGCCCTTCTTCAGGGGATCTTCCCAACACAGAGATGGAAACCTGCATCTCCTGAATCTCCTACATTGGCAGGAGAATTCTTACCAACTAGCACCACTTGGGAAGCCCTTATGTCTTTATATGTTGTAGTAAGCATAAGGGGAAAAACTTGATCCACAGCCTTAGTGCATGGAGGTTGAGCTCACTGGGTAAAATTTACTTTATAACAGCTGACCAGACACAAACTCTGTTTTCTCTGAATTGCTGTTAAGTCCAACCTGTAAAGTAGTTTTTCAACATGTACCAAAATCAAAGCAGAGACATTCAGGCACAGAGTGTATTCAGTAAAGTTTAAAATACCCACCTTTTTCTTTATTTAGCCTTTTGTCAGTTATTTATTTACTTGGTAAACATACATTGAAAGACTTCATACCAGGATATGTACCCAATATGAAAAAAAATCATATAATGCCTTCAGTTTATAAACAGTTTCATGTGGGTAATCCATTGGCTTTCCAGGCAGCTCAGTGGTAAAGAATCTACCTGCCAATGCAGGAGATGTAGGTTTGATCCCTGGGTCAGGAAGATCCCCTGGAAGAGGAAACGGCAACCCACTCCAGTATTCTTGCCTGGAACATTCCATGGACAGAGGATCCTGGTGTGCTTTAGTCCATTGGGTCACAAAGAGCTGGACATAACTGAGTGACTGAGCACAGACAGCTCAGTCCATCGCTTAAGATGGCTAGAGCAGACTATTGGTTAAGAAAAGTGATTGAAGGCTCACTGTAGTCTAAATTCAAATCTCCACATTGCTACATGTCAGATCTGTGGAATTGGAGAAATTTGTTTTGTTTCCCTGTGCTTAAGTCATCTGTTAAATGGAAAATAAAATCTCTCTGCCATGTTGTTATTAGGAGGATCAAATTAAATAATAGCTGCAAAGCAGTCAGGGCTTCCCTGATAGCTCAGTGGTAAAGAAGCTGCCTGCCAATGCAGGAGACCTGGGTTCGATCCCTGGGTCAGGAAGATCCCCTGGAGAAGGAAATGACAACCTCCTCCAGTATTCCTGCCTGGGAAATCCCACTGACAGAGGAACCTGGCAGGCTACCATACATGGGGTCATAAAGAGTCGAATATGACTTAGCAACTAAACAACAAGAAAAGCAGTTAATGTATTATTAACATTTGAAACGCTGTAGATTAATAAAGCCTAGCTAGTTTTATTTTTAAAATTTAGGGATTCCCTTTAGACTAGAATTTACTTAGAAACAAATCTTTTAACCTGACTTGGTACATCTTTGAGCCAGGAACTTCAAGCTCCCTTTGTATCTGTGATGCATTGAACAAAATTGTCTGAAAGTGTCTCTGGGTGTTTGTTCTAAATTAACTAGATAGTTACCTAAGACCAGGAGATGTCCCCACTCCTCACAGCAGAGACTGCTCCCAAACTCAGCTTCCTACCAGACTTGAGGTATCTCCCAAAGTACGCATACCCCAAATCCCGTTTGCCATCTGGACTTCAGGTGCCGGGCAGCTAGCAATACAAAGGAGTCCAGTGAATGGCTGGTACTTCATTTCAAGTCGCCTGTGTATTGTCCCACAGACAGGCTGCCTTCTCAGTTTTGCCCTATGAAAGGCTTAAGTGACAGGAAGCAATAGCCCTCTAGTGGAACACAGACCCACATGCCAGGAGCAGAAGCTCTCTGGACCAGGCATTCCTCTCTGTGGGATGATGGCAATTGACCCACAACTTCTCTTCTCTTGCAGATCCAGTCTCACAGGTTTTCTTTGCCCAGTAAAGCCCATGATGTAGAGATCATCTTGAACCCAGTGCCCCACAGGTGGTGGCCCAGAAGAAACTCACTGGACACAATACCTCCATGCTTCATTTCTTAAAGGATTCCTTTTCAGTTTGCTAAGATTCCCAATGGGAATGCTAACACAATTGGCAGCAATCCTGGGTCCTCTGCATTCTGGAATTTACCGTTAGAACATTTCCTTCCGTCCTTCCTGGTATTAAAAAGAAAAAAAGCAAACCGGTTACTATTTTCATCCAATCAACTGTTCAGTGAAATAAAAAGGATTTTTCTTTACAAAAAGTTTATGGATTCATAGATGGCAGACATCCTTGATTAAAAGAATGCAAATAATTTAGAAGATTTAAAAACACAGTCTTTTTAGTTCTGTTACTCCTGTATTAGTGCGATAATTTGCTTTTGCTTTCTACTCTCATGGGTAAAATAAACAATGTGATTCTAATCATGTTCGCTAGTTTAGAGATATAAATAATCAAAGCTATGGTAACATATTTTTCTTGTGTTATAAAATTTTTTTTAAATCCCTGTAGCTTGATGAAATATGTGTATCATGTGTCTACTACATGCATACATGTATGTAGTATTTATTAGGTTGATAAGAGAAATATTATAGCACAATGTAAAAAATAATTTTCATTTCTTTGACACAGGTTGGACTGAAGTTTTTCTTTTTTGCCTTCATTGGTAGTTTTTATGTAATCTTTTGTGAATTTCTTCTTATTATTATTGAAATAGCAGGTATTATCTGAACATATTTTTCAATTTGAAAATTCTTTTTATATTGACAGTTTAAATCAATATCTTCAGATATTTTATCATCTGGTCATTTCTCCACTTGTTTTGTTTGTATTTTAAAATTCAAGCACATAAGAATTTTACATTTTTGTGAGAAAGGGTGTCAGACTCTTTGCGACCCCATAGACTATAGTCCACCAGATTCCTCTGTCCATGGGGTTTTCCAGACAAGAATACTGGAGTGGCTAGCCATTCCCTGGATTTTTGTATAATTCAGCCTTTTTTTTTTTTTTTAAAGAGTTTCTGTTTTGTTTAGATTTTTTGTTCATCCTTCCCTAATCCTAGATTACATAAATATTTATCTATATTTCTTTGTTTTTAAACAAATTGCCTACTTTACATTTAACTAATTTATGCTATCTGGAATAAACTTTGCTTTAAAATGTAATATAAAGATCTATTTTCTCCCCACTAATTCAGGCATTCTTCCCATAGTAGTTTGTTGAATAATCTTTTTGTAAATGTTTTATGTTTGTGTAACCCCCTCCCAGCTTCATTCTGCTCAGAAGTCTCCTTTCCAAGAGGTACATTCTGTCTGTCTGAATTCCCCTCATAATGATTTTCATCCTTTAGCTCTGCTTTCTTCTATGTCACACTTTTCATTATTCGATATTATACTTGACTTTTTGGTACGTTAATCTGAGTTACTGTCTCACTCATGAGAATGTAAGTTCCATGAAAGCAGGAACTTTTATGTCCATTCATGATTGTATCTCAATGCTTTGAAAATGTCCTTCTTATAAAAAAAAAAAAACACTTCCTATATTGTTATCAAATAAAGGGATACTTGGATACAATGCAGATTTTCTCCTTTCATGTTATCTGACTTTGTAAACACTTTCTTCTTGTACTTCAGCTTCCTTTACACAATGTATCTTTTAAGATGGAATGCTGCTGCTGCTGCTGCTAAGTCTCTTCAGTCATGTCTGACTCTGTGCGACCCCATAGACGGCAGCCCACCAGGCTCCCCCGTCCCTGGGATTCTCCAGGCAAGAACACTGGAGTGGGTTACCATTTCCTTCTCCAATGCATGAAAATGAAAAGTGAAAGGGAAGTTGCTCAGCTGTGTCCGACTCTTAGCGACCCCATGGACTGTAGCCCACCAGGCTCCTCCGTCCATGGAATTTTCCAGGCAAGAGTACTGGAGTGGGGTGCCATTGCCTTCTCCATTTAAGATGGAATAAATGACAATTTTCCGTTTGTGCCTCTTCAGAGTAACTGAGTTCAATTGTTTGCTCTGAATGTCTCAATTTTTTTATGTGATAGAAGCTCTGAAAAGGTTATACATCTCATTAAATTGACTTGGTGTTCTTTTTCTAGAGATTGGTAAAGGAAATGTTATTAACTTTATGATTTCTGATGCTCTTAAGAAAACAAAAACAGCAAACATGATTTTTCTGTAAAAGGAAGTTTAGCTTATTCCATCTGAACTTTTTTTAACTCCACATAATGTAGTTTTATCCTGAGATATTTAGTTTTAATTTTACTTTCCATGGAAGCTATCTGCTCTTAGAAACAGTTTGGCAGCTCATGGCATTTTTTTCCCCCCTGCCAGTTCTCAGTCATGTAAAATCATGATAGAGGAAGAGAAGGAAATTGGTTGATGATCTCTGCGATGTTAACTGGTTGCTGAGCACAGACTGTAATCTCTCCTGAGTTTCCTATATGCTTTCAGGGAGTGTTCGCTGAGCTGTAAGGAGTTTGCAGTTGGAATTCCGCTGCACTGGTATCTCCGGCTAATTGGCTTTATATTATCACAACTGGAGGCCACTCAGGAAAGGGTGGAGCACACCAAGAACTGTGTGTAATTTATTAGGGTAAGGTCTGAGTGCCAACTACACAGGCCTCTCAATTCTCTCCCAGATTAGTTGACGATTGAAGCTCTAATTCATCCTACTAATTAATGGATTTAGCTTAATTGTCACAAGTTTAAATTTTGTGCAGGAGCCCAGAGACCTGAGAGTACTGTACGCGCCATAAATCAGTGGTGCACATAAGTCAACGCAGTTTTTGAGCTGTTTGTCTTCCCATGATGGCAAACCACCTGGCTGTTGTCTCAAAAAAAAAAAAAAGCAGACGGTGTCATCTTTATTCCCTCCCAGAAAAGATCCTTTTATTCCTTACCAGGAAAGAGAAGGTGATTGAATCACAGGGCGCATCTGTGCACACCCAAGATCATTTCTTCTGCTTTTCATCTGTTTCAAAAAACATTTTAACTGTGCTGTGCCAAGCATTGGGCAACGTTCATAAATTTCATCCTACTTCCTCGTTGGCACACAGCCAAGAAAATGGAAACAGGGCTTTCTTGTGGAAAACCGTCCAGCTCGGGGTTTGGGAACAATAAAGTTTCTTTTCATGTGTGAGGTCTGGGAGTCCTTCAGTGCTTCCTGTTCTGGGGACGCCAATGTTCATCTCCAGTGAGACGTTGCAGATGGAATCTGGCAAAACTATACAGGGAGCCGGGAGTAATCAGGTCTCTGCAAGGTGGGCCGGACCAAGTCCCTGGCTCACAGGGCCCATGGCAGGTGGCTCAGAGCTGATGCTCGCTCCTTTGTCCCCTCGGAGAAAACCTATCCCAGCTTCCTTCCGAGGCAGGCTTTGAGGAGGGAGCGGGAAGATATCTGGGAAGTTACTTCTCCTCTTTTGGGCCCCTCCTCCTGTGTCCACGTCATTCTTTTACTTCCAATAATGTAATATATACGGGTTTCCCAGGTGATGCAGTGGTAAAGAATCCATCTGCCCATGTGGGAAACACAGTGTTCCATCTCTGGGTCAGGAAGATCCCCCAGAGAAAGAAATGGTAACCCACTCCAGTATTCTTGCCTGGAGAATCCCACGGACAGAGGAGCCTGGCCGGCTACAGTTCATGGGGCTGAATAGAGTCAGACGTGACTCACCAATCACAGAACGTAATACATAGACAGTAGAGGTGGGACACTTTCCCCATCACTCCTAAGTACGATGAAAAATCCCCAAGCTGGACAATGTTTTTACTTGAATCCATTGGGTTTACGGGTCACTGGAGGATATGTTCTGTTGCCATTTGAGGTCATCTGAAAGAGAAAGGGGAAAAAGCATGAAGTAGATGCTTAGTCTAACTTACAGACTGAAGGACAGTGTTTCTCTTCGCTTGCTGGGGGCATGAGAATATGCCTTGCAGTTAGAGAAGGTACGGTCTCAAGACAAAGTAGGAAAAATGATTCCCTTAACCAGACGATTTAATCAAGCAAATATCCTCTTAGCACTGCTGCTGCTGCTAAGTCACTTCAGTCGTGTCCGACTCTGTGCGACCCCATAGGCGGTAGCCCACCAGGCTCCCCCGTCCCTGGGATTCTCCAGACAAGAACACTGGAGTGGATTGCCATTTCCTTCTCCAATGCATGAAGGTGAAAAGTGAAAGTGAAGTCGCTCAGTCGTGTCCGACTCTTAGCGACCCCATGGACTGCAGCCCACCAGGCTCCTCCATCCATGGGATTTTCCAGGCAAGAGCACTGGAGTGGGGTGCCAGTGCCTTCTCCCTCTCTTAGCACTAGTGCTAAGTAAATGTTTTGGTGTACAGTTCCATGAGTTTTAACACACACACACAGATTATTGTAACTACCATCACAAACAGGATACAGAAGGATTCTAACTTGTCCCAAATCTTCCATCATGCGGACCCTTTGTGGGTAGATTTTTCCCCCCACGCCCCGTTGCATCTCTGGATTTGGCAGAGTTCTTTGATACATCTGACACCAGAAACACTAACAACAAAGAAAAAAATTAATGCATTAACTTCATCTAAGTTAAAAAGCTTGTTCCTTGAAGATCACAGTGAGGAGTGAGAAACCAAGCCACAGACTGGAAGAAAACACTTGAAAATCACCCATCTGACAAATGTCCAAGGTACTTTGAGCAAGAGGAAATTGAATAAGGCACGATCTTTTTCTATAAGAAACTGTAGTCAAGTGGAGATAGAGATCAGGAGGTAGTAGACTATACCTGAAGAAGGATGCAATTCATGCTAAGATATGTGAAGGGAAATTGCTCCAGCTTGGGAAATTAAGGATGGCTCCATTGGGCATGGAAGCTGATGGGAAAGGCTATTCTAGAGGAGGGATACATGGAAGAAAAGCCATAGAAGTGAGAAAATGCAGGGCATAAGTAGGAAAAAGCAAGTAGTCCACTCCGGTGTCACTTCTGTGTCAATGATGGCTTGATGAGAATGAATACAGGCCTTCTCAGCTTCTAATATTTTCCAATGAATATCCTTCAACATTTTCCCTTCCTAGGCTATAAGGGTGAAATGTAGCTGTCTTATAAGTAGAAGTTGCTCCCTGAGAGTAGATTCCCTGGTTGTGCTGAAACATAGAAAACTGTGAAGGGTCAGTTAAAACCAACTGAACTGTCAGGATGGTTGATTAGAAATACAAATATTAAGTGCACTGTGATGAGCATAATAAACAAAACAATGAAACCAATTAGAAGGCACTTTTGAGAACTTCAGGTTTCGATTGTTATAAAGGCAGAGAAAAAGACTTCAACTGTTTGATCTATTTTGTCAATAATCTGAATAGTTTTGAAAGGTCCTAAATGTCATAGGTCACTTAGACCCTGGTCATTGCTCCTTTGTTGTTAGACAAGCTGCAGTGAGACCAGTCTCCCCAAGTCATTTTTCCTGTGTACCATCAGACTTAGAAACGAAACATAGGCTTCTGTAATCTTTTCTACTGGGCCAGTGTGCAAGCTAAGTCATTTCAGTTGTGTCCAATCTTTGTGACACTAGTGACTGTAGCTCACCAGTCTCCTCTATCCATGGCATTTTCTAAGCAAGAACAGTGGAGTGGGTTGCCATGCCCTCCTCCAGGGGATCTTCCCGACTCAGTGATTGAACCCGAATCTCTTGTGTCTCCTGATTGGCAGGCAGATTCTTTACCAGTAGTGCCACCTGGGAAGCCCTTCCACTGGGCAACATTCCTGAAAGAACTGAATCTTTTGCTGTTGGTCAACTGTTGAAATGAGCATTAAAAAAAAAAAAAAAAAAGAAATGAGCATAGAATTAGAATTTAAATTATGTTAAACAGTGGAGGAGTATCAGAATATAAACTTATACCACATTCACGCTTACACGCTTAAAGCCTGCTTTTTTAAATTCTGTTTTGTAGCTTCTTTAATACAAGTAAGATAGGATGCATTGGAAAGATCTGATTCTTGTCATTTGTATTCATTTTCCTTCAGATATATTCAATATGAAAGAGATTTTTAAAAAATTTGTGTTCACTTTTTTTGTGTGTGTTTCTGTGAATTTTAACATACACATAGTTTCTTATAATAAACACTGCAAACAAGATACAGAATAGCCTCAACACCCTCAAAGAATTCCCTCTTTCTGACCCTTTATAGATAAACCCTCCCATGAGTTTGGCAAATAGTATCCAAAAGATAAAATTGATAAATAGAAGCTCATCAAAATTTTTAAAATTTGCTCTTCAAAGAACATAATTAAGAGATTGAAAAGACAAGCGACAGACTGAGAGAAAACATTTGCAAATCACATATCAACAAAGATATATTCAAAGATATATTCAGAAAAAAAGAAATCTTGAAACTCAACAGGAAGTGAATAAACAACACAATTAAATAATGAGCAAAAACTTTGAATGAGACTTCACCAAGAAGACAAAGGGTAGGAAGAGAGGCAAATAAAAAGATCAGTAGTCATTAAAGTCCCATAAATTAAAACCATACTGTGAAATCATTATGCACCTATTAGAACAAATAAATAAAAATTACTGATGATACCAAGTGATGAAAAATGTGGAGGAACTAGAATGCAGAATGGTGCAGTTACTCTGGAAAATAGGCTGACAGTTTCTTTAAAAAGTCAACATATACATCACATGTGACTCTGCAATCACATTACTTTATTACATTACTTTATCACTTACTGGTGGCTCAGAAGATAAAGAATCTGCCTGCAATGCAGGAGACCAGGATTTGATCCCTGTATCAGAAAGATCTGAGGGGAAGGGAATGGCTATGCACTGCAATATTCTTGCCTGGATAATCCCATGGACAGAGGAGCCTGGCAATTATGTTAGTTTAATAATCTAAAAATGTATTTTAAAAAAATAAAAATTGAAAAAACTGTCCCAAATTGAACATGTCATTTCCTACCTTCAGCTATACCCCCACCCCCTTTTATTCTTTTTTTGACTCTCAGTTAAAGCCATTATCCTCCTCTTAGAGGTCCAGGCTAGACACTTCACAGTCATCATTCTGTCCCTTTTATTTATTTATTTTTAACAGTCTTTATGTACAATTAAAAGCAGAAAGTAAAGAACTAAAGAGCCTCTTGATGGAAGTGAAAGAGGAGAGTGAAAAAGTTGGCTTAAAGCTCAACATTCAGGAAACTAAGATCATGGCATCCGGTCCCATCACTTCATGGGAAATAGATGGAAAGACAGTGGAAACAGTGGCTGACTTTATTTTTGGGGGGCTCCAAAATCACTGCAGATGGTGACTGCAGCCATGATATTAAAAGACACTTCCTCCTTGGAAGGAAAGTTATGACCAACCTAGGCAGCATATTACTTTGCCAACAAAGGTCCGTCTAGTCAAGGCTATGGTTTTTCCAGTAGTCATGTATGGATGTGAGAGTTGGACTATAGAGAAAGCTGAGCACTGAAGAATTGATGCTTTTGAACTGTGGTGTTGGAGAAGACTCTTGAGAGTCCCTTGAACTGCAAGATCCAGCCAGTCCATCCTAAAGGAAATCAGTGCTGAATATTCATTGAAAGGACTGATGTTGAAGCTGAAACTCCAATACTTCGGCCACCTGATATGAAGAGCTGACTCATTTGAAAAGACCCTGATGCTGGGAAAGATTGAGGGCAGGAGGAGAAGGGGACAACAGAGGATGAGGTGATTGGATGGCATCACTGACTCAATAGACATGGGTTTGGGTAAACTCTGGGAGTTGGTGATGGGCAGGGAGGCCTGGTGTGCTGTAGTCCATGGGGTTGCAAAGAGTCAGACACAACTGAGCGACTGAACTGAACTGAACTGAACCTTTGAATAGCTTGAATTCTAATTCTCCATTATCTTTGCAATGAGTAATTATTGAAGAATTAATAGAATAGATAAACAATTACTTTTAGAATTGTATAGAACTATAGCAGTGACAGATTTTATTTTCTTGGACTCCAAAATTACTGTGGATGGTGACTGCAGCCATTAAATTAAAAGATGTTTGCTCCTTGGAAGAAAAGGTATGGCAAACCTAGAGAGTGTATTAAAAAATCAGAGACATCATTTTGCCGATAAAGTGTCCGATAGGCAAAGCTGTGGTTTTTCCAGTGGTCATGTGTGGATGAGAGAGTTTGACCATAAAGAAGGCTGAGTACCAAAAAACGGATACTTTCGAACTGTGGTGCTAGAAAAGACTCTTGAGAGGCCCTTGGACTGCAAGGAGATCAAACCTGATTTCCTGAAGGAAATCAGTCCTGAATATTAATTGGAAAGACTGATGCTGAAACTGAAGCTCCAATACTTTGCCCATCTGATGTAAAGAGCTGACTCTTTGGAAAAGACCCTGATGCTGGGAAAGATTGAGGGCAGGAGGAGAAAGGGACGACAGAAGATGAGATAGATGGTTGGATGGCATCACTGACTTGATGGGCGTGAATTTGGGCAAACTCTGGGAGATAGTAGAGGACAGAGGAGGCTGGCATGCTGCAGTCCGTGGGGTCACAAGAGTTAGGCATGACTGATCAAGCATACACAGACACACACACACACAAATATCTACTGGGTTCCAATCCCTGTTTCACTGCTTACTCTGGGTGAACCTGGGCAGGTTTCTTAATCTTCTTGAACATCAGTTTCCTTATCTGGAATTTGAGAGTAGCATCATTGTCTTGTACCTAATTTTGCAAGAGTTAAATCATCCTATATCATTAATGTCTGTTACAGAGTCTGGATTCAACCAGGCACTTTCATTTGTAAGCACTTGTACTCACATGATTTCCTAGCACATCAATAAGTAAAGCATACACACAAAACCACACACTCATTAAAAGTAGGATTCCAAATTGAAATAATTGTATCTTCATATTACTCACTCGCTGTCCAATATGACAAACCAACCAACCAGCCTCAGGTGGCTGTAAAATAAATTTACCATCAGAAATAAGATGCAGAGAAAAATCAATAGCCTTGTGGTCAATATTAATCTCCCATCAATAAAAGCCCATATCTTTCACTGTTTATGGTAATTGTCCCACTGATCTACTTAAAGTGCTTACAATACTTAGAGGGTCCTGCTGATAGCATCTTATCCAGGCTCTGAGCAGCAGTGTCAAGGAACACCCAAGGCTGGGGCTGGTTCTCCTGATGGTTAATTTGACAAGGGGTCCTTGGTTGTCACAGACACCAGACTGTGTTTACTGGCGGGTCTGACTTCCCTCCCTCCTCTCTAGGTAAGGGTGGCTGTCCTTTTGAGGTGTTCAGGGTTCACTGAAACAAAATAGGCCTGGGCTCAGCTCACCACTTAAGCCAGTGATGTTAGGAATCTCACTGTATGTACTCTAGGAGGCTTTTGACATTAAATCACTCTGCTGGCGGCAAAGGAGACCTGTCTTCTCCATAGAAGTCTATTTATATGCACACATAGAGCTTATTGGCATTGAGGGCCGTTGTCCAAACAGCTTAGTTTCACTTCCCAGTAAAAGTCTACTCTTCCCATAGAAATCTTGCTTCCAACAAGTGACTTGCATTGTTCCCCAAATTAACATCAAGTTTAAGAATTTATAGACTTACTGGCAGTATGTTAATTTTGGTTCAAGATGCTTTTTTGGAGAATAAAGACATGGCCTATGAAGGGTGATATGCCCGTTCCTAGCTAAACGTTGGCTTCTTTTCTTTTTCTGTAGCCTGCCCTCACGCCCACCTCAAATACCATTATTAGCACCTTGGAGGTCATGGAGGCAAAAATGCTTTCTGAGCTTGGTGCTTCCAGTAATTTCAAAAAAACGCACTTATCTCTGAAGCTGAGAACCCATAATTGAACAGTGTTGCCCCAAGTATGGGCTTCCCTGGTGGCTCAGATGGTAAAGAATCTGCCTGCAATGCAGGAGACCTGGGTTCGATCCTTGGATAGGGAAGATCCTCTGGAGGAGGGCATGGCAACCCACTCCAGTACTCTTGCCTAGAGAATTTCATGGACAGAGAAGCCTGGCAGGCTGCAGTCCATAGGGTGGTGCAGAGTCGGACACGACTGAAGTGACTGAGCAGTAGCAGCATCTCCAAGTATAACACACACACACACACACACACACGTAGTTGTGCAAAACTTTGTCTAATGCAGTTGATAATTTTCAACATTGCCTTTTAGACTGAGCAGAGTAATTCAGAAATTTACAGGATATATTACATTATACACTCCTACAGTCTATTTTAGTCAGCCGCATCCTTTTTTTAAATATATATTTTAGCCAAACCTTTCCAAGTCGCACATGCTGTTTGAAATCATAATGACAGACATTACTTTGATGTTACTTTTTATCCTTAACTCAGCCATCATTCACAGCTGCTTCTGCTTCAATTGAACAAGGCACTTAAAAAAGGGAAGATATTATATAAATTAAATTTTCATTGCTCTAACTTATCAAAAGATTGCACCATTTCTGATTTACAGTTAGGACTGCAAATTAACTTCAAAAGGCAAGAAATAGAAAAGTGGAGGCATAGTCTTTCATGGTCTATTACTGAGAAGGGAGAAGTGATATAATGATAACAAAAAGGTTTCTTCTCTTGAACAATAGAAGAAATAGAAGAAATATCCATTCCTCTTGTACCTGTGTGTTTATATCCATGTATAAGCTTTGTCTTTGACAAAGCTCTTAACTCTTTGAACTCTTAACTACAATGCAAACAACTCCCGAAGGGCAATCATTATAGAATTGTGGCCTAAAAGAAATTAGAGGCCGGAGATACACCAAGAAATCAAAAAAAGGCCAGCCTACTGCTTTCAGGCCAATGTAGTATTAATAGAACCATTTCTAGATGTGACACATATCAGGGAGTTTATCTGCCCAACTTAGACCTGATTAGTGGTAAAGCGTACCTGGAACCAAGTCACCTCATTCATCTGAGTTCAGTGCTTGTCCCACCCTATACAGGACTTAATTCTGTAATATCAGTGCAAGAGAGGCTCATTGGGCAATAGTTGAGTTGGTGCCCCCAGATTCTGACACCTTCTGGATTCCCGGTTTATCTGATGTTTATTTCTGTGCTACAGAGCGACTTTTTTTTTTCTAACTGAACCTCATCACCCTGCTTTGCAAACTTCCATCTTCATATCTAGACTTGTCATTCAGGCTCTCTTTCAAGAGTTCACATTTGATAAAACCCATCCTCAAATACCCGCTCTTTACTGGACATCTCTTCTACTCTTCTGTATCCACTCGCTTTCTTTTTGCTTTTTAATCTTGTCCCTCTTCAATTCTTCTCTCTTGAGTAGAATCCAAAAATCTACACCACTGGCCACTCAATAAAATTCTAGACTCCTTTTTTTCTTTTTTAATACTATCTTTATCCTCTGATGACCTCCACCTTTGACTTAGTCATTTGCTTCGCTGAGAGCACAAATCACAAATGTCAATGGCCCCAGGTGCTTTTGCCAGTGTGGCTCCCTTCCTTTGTTAAAAAACATTAAAACATATTTTATGACTGCTTTGGTATAAAGATGAATATAATCTTCCACACTGAAAGTTCATTTTTCCTCTCTCTGATCTTAAAAGAAATTGAAACATTTTCTTGGAACCCCTAAAAGTATGAGAAGCAGTTGGCTCAGTATCTGTTCTACCTAATGGATAAATTGGCCTGGGATTAAGCCATGGAAAAGTACAGATTTGATTCTGTTCAGAATTCACTTGGACTGTAGGCTTTGAGAGCAGCCAGGTAGTCAGTTGATGTTTATGCCCTAATACTTATCAGGATAAACATTTTCTTTGTGCCTACTATTTCCACTTTCTTTTAGAGTCATAGTTACACTGGTTTATCCCATTTGTTTCCATGTTGTCTTCACCATATCTTTTCTTGGAAGTCAGTTTATTGATTTTTAAGATGCATGATGCATGTTTACTCTAAAAATCAGAATATATTGGACATATTATAAAGAGAACACAGATTGCCGATCATCATAATCAGATTCTCTCTTGAACCATTGCAACTCTGGCTTTCATCACTTATCACTCTATTCATCACTGATTTTCAAAGTCAACAATGACTCTTTTCAAAGAGTAGAGACAGGCTTCCATTTTGTACAAGTCTGTCTGTCTTGGTTTTGACTGCGTATCTTGTTAGGAAACATAGACTAGAGATAGATTGGAAAAGACCAAAAGGGTTGAATGGCCATGTTCTCTGTTTCACTCATTCATTTAACTGAATCACTTGTATACCGTAACCTCTTCTTCTCTGTCTCCTTTTCCCCTCCACAACTCCCCTGGTCCCCAAGATGTTCTTTTTTTTTTTTAACTAATTTTTATTGAAGTATAGTTGCTTTAAAATGTGTTAGTTTCTATTGTATGGCATAATGAACCAGCCATCCAAATATGTGTGTGTGTGTGTGTGTGTGTATATATATATATATATATTCCCTCCTCTCTGGGCTTCTTCCCATTCAGGTCAGCACAAAGCATTAAGTAGAGTTCCCTGTGCTCTACAGTACATTCTCATTCAGTTCAGTTCAGTTGCTCAGTTATGTCCGACTCTTTGCAACCCCATGAATCACAGCACGCCAGGCCTCCCTGTCCATCACCAACTCCCAGAATCTACTCAAACTCATGTCCATTGAGTCGATGATGCCATCCATCCATCTCATTCCCTGTCATCCCCTTCTCCTCTTGCCCCCAATCCCTCCCAGCATCAGGGCCTTTTCCAATGAGTCAACTCTTCGCATGAGGTGGCCAAAGGATTGGAGTTTCAGCCTCAGCATCAGTCCTTCCAATGAACACCCAGGACTGATCTCCTTTAGGATGGACTGCAGTCCATGGGATTCTCAAGAGTTTTCTCCAACAACACAGTTCAAAAGCATCAATTCTTCGGTGCTCAGCTTTCTTCACAGTCCAACTCTCACATCCATACATGACCACTGGAAAAACCATAGCCTTGACTAGATGGACTTTTGTTGGCAAAGTAATATCTCTGCTTTTCCATATGCTATCTAGGTTGGTCATAACTTTCCTTCCAAGGAGTAAGTGTCTTTTAATTTCATGGCTGCAGTCACCATCTGCAGTGATTTTGGAGCCCAAAAAATAAAGTCTGACAGTTTCCACTGTTTTCCAATCTATTTGCCATGAAGTGATGGGACCAGATGCCATCATCTTTGTTTTCTGAATGTTCAGCTTTAAGCCAACTTTTTCACTCTCCTCTTTCACTTTCATCAAAAGGCTCTTTAGTTCCTCTTCACTTTTTGCCATAACGGGGGTGTCATCTGCATATCTGAGGTTATTGATTTTCTCCTGACAATCTTGATTCCAGCTTGTGCTTCTTCCAGCCCAGCATTTCTCATGATGTACTCTGCATATGAGTTAAATAAGCCGGGTGACAATATACAGCCTTGACATACTCCTTTTCCTATTTGGAACCTGTTGTTGGAACCTGTTTTCTGTTGTTCTATTTCCAGTTCTAACTGTTGCTTCCTGACCTACATATAGGTTTCTCAAGAGGCAGGTCAGGTGGTCTGGTATTCCCATCTCTTTCAGAATTTTCCACAGTTTATTGTGATCCACACAGTCAAAGGCTTTGGCATAGGCATTAAAGCAGAAATGTTTTTCTGGAACTCTCTTGCTTTTTCGATGATTCAGTGGATTAGTTATCTATTTTATACATAATATCAATAGTGTATATATGTTAATCCCAATCTCCCAGTTCCTCCCTTGTTAGTCATACAAGATCCTTTTTTTTTATTATTTGCTGGTTGCAGAAGTCCCATCTTGACTATTGGCTTCAGTTCCCACCAGCGACTGAATAATTCTCAATCTGTGTCCCAATTCATGCTCTTGAGAAAGATAATCTGGCCGAAAACACTCATCCTTTTCTTTGCTTCTTCTTTTAGCGAAGTGATGAGGGGAGAACCTAGTCAGAATGAGAGCCCTTAGTTTCCTATTGACTTTTTAATTCCCCCCTTACCCTGTTTTGGGCTTCCTTGGTGGCTCAGATGGTAAAGAATCTGCCTGTAATGTGGGAGACGTAGGTTCAATTCCTGAGTCAGGGAGATCCCCTGGAGAAGGGAAATGCTACCCACTCCAGTATTCTGGCCTGGAGAATTCCATGGACTGTATAGTCCATGGGGTCGCAAAGAGTTGGACACAACTGAGTGACTTTCACTTTCACTTTCTGTTACCCTGTTTATGGGATTGCTTGAGAGTCAATCTTTGGGATTCTCTTATTCTTTTTTCTTTTCTTTTCCTGCAAAATTCTTTATATCTGACCTCTCATGTCACACTTCCAGTTCCTCAAGTCATTTTCTGGATATTGAGGTTGAATCATTCTGAAGTTAACCAAAATATGAAACTTGGAGGTCGTCTGTGCCATTTCCCCTTTATTCTAGTTTCTGATACTCTCTTTTTCCTTATCAATATCTCTGGTATTTTTCACTCACACATACATATCCATATTTTATTGAATGACACAACTTGGATAAGGAAACCAGGGGAAAGTGTATTTTTATTTTCTGTTTTTGGCAGGTGAGTGCATCAAATTCCTCATAGTCTAATAGGAAGAACATTTGGTTTGGAGCTAGGAAAGCTTCATTTCAGTCCCAACTCTCTTATTAATTAATTGAGTAACCTTAGGGAAGTCATGTCTTTTCTGGATCTCATTTTTATTATCTATCAACGAAGCCCAACAATACTTTATTTGCTTAAAGGGCAGATGTTAAGCAATGTGATCTTTTGAAAGCCCATCCCATCAAAAGTCTTATGCAACAGCTGCAGTGAGTAGGTGAATATATTTAATGACAAGGACTACTTATTAATTGCTAAGTTATCACTTGAAAAATATATCATTTCTACATAATGTCATCTGTGAGGAAAACGACAGAATGGAAAAGACTAGAGATGTCTTCAAGAAAATTAGAGATATGAAGGGAACATTTCATGCGAAGATGGACTCGAAAAAGGACAGAAATGGTATGGACCTAACAGAAGCAGAAGCAAGAATACATGGAAGAACTATACAAAAAAGATCTTCACGACCAAGATAATCACGATGGTGTAATCACTCACCTAGAGCCAGACATCCTGGAATGTGAAGTCAAGTGGGCCTTAGAAAGCATCAGTATGAACAAAGCTAGTGGGGATGATGGAATTCCAGGGGAGCTATTTCAAATCCTGAAAGATGATGATGTGAAAGTGCTGTGCTCAATATGCCAGCAAATTTGGAAAACTCAGCAGTGACCACAGGACTGGAAAAGGTCAGTTTTCATTCCAATCCCAAAGAAAGGCAATGCCAAAGAATGCTCAAACTACCACACAATTGCACTCATCTCACACGCTAGGAAAGTCATGCTCAAAATTCTCCAAGCCAGGCTTCAGCAATATGTGAACTGTGAACTTCCAGATGTTCAAGCTGGTTTTAGAAAAGGCAGAGGAACCAGAGATCAAATTGCCAATATCTGCTGGATCATCGAAAAAGCAAGAGAGTTCCAGAAAAACATCTATTTCTGCTTTATTGACTATGCCAAAGCCTTTGACTGTGTGGATCACAATAAACTGTGGAAAATTCTGAAAGAGATGGGAATACCAGACCACCTGACTTGCCTCTTGAGAAACCTATATGCAGGCCAGGAAGCAATAGTTAGAACTGGACGTGGAACAACAGACTGGTTCCAAATAGGAAAAGGAGTATATCAAGGCTGTATATTGTCACCCTGCTTATTTAACTCATATGTAGAATACATCATGAGAAACGCTGGGCTGGAAGAATCACAAGCTGGAATCAAGATTGTCAGGAGAAAATCAATAACCTCAGATATGCAGATGACACCCCCGTTATGGCAGAAAGTGAAGAGGAACTAAAGAGCCTCTTGATGAAAGTGAAAGAGGAGAGTGAAAAAGTTGGCTTAAAGCTCAACACTCAGAAAATGAAAATCATGGCATCTGGTCCCATCACTTTATGGCAAATAGATTGGGAAACATTGGAAACTGTCAGACTTTATTTTTTGGGGCTCCAAAATCACTGCAGATGGTGATTGCAGCCATGAAATTAAAAGACGCTTATTCCTTGGAAGGAAAGTTATGACCAACCTAGATAGCATATGGAAAAGCAGAGATATTACTTTGCCAACAAAAGTCCATCTAGTCAAGGCTATGGTTTTTCCAGTGGTCATGTATGGATGTGAGAGTTGGACTGTGAAGAAATCTGAGCACCGAAGAATTGATGCTTTTGAACTGTGTTGTTGGAGAAAACTCTTGAGAGTCTCTTGGACTGCAAGGAGATCCAACCAGTCCATCCTAAAGGAGATCAGTCCTGGGTGTTCATTGGAAGTACTGATGTTGAAGCTGAAACTCCAATCCCTTGGCCACCTCATGCGAAGTGTTGACTCATTGGAAAAGACCCTCATGCTGGGAGGGATTGGGGGCAGGAGGAGAAGGGGACAACAGAGGATGAGATGGCTCGATGTCATCACTGACCCGATGGTCATGAGTTTGAGTAGATTCCGGGAGTTGGTGATGGACAGGGAGGCCTGGTGTGCTGTGATTCATGGAGTCGCAAAGATTCGAACACGACTGAACAACTGAACTGACTGATACACATATATTTTGTAACAACAATTTTGTGAGGTTTGTGCTATGTTTGGGGTCACATTATGTATTTTTTTAATTTGCCAAAATCTGTTTAACATACATATTTGAAAGAGCAATTAATCTTGAGTATATATTTGTTTGAAAAACCTGCTATTTGTCCTAATCTTATAATGTATTTTGGTTTCTTGATTGTAAATATCAGATTGTTTCTAAACATAAACTTTCTATAATTTGAAATTCAATTTTAGGAATGTTTAATATGTGCCTAAAGTGTGTAAATTACCTTCTAGAGGCTAAGCATAGAAAGATGAGCAAAGCACTTTTCTAGCAGAACAGTGAGATGCAAAACACTGTGAAACTAGACTAAGTGTCTATGTTGAACCTAGGAGTTTAAGAATTGAAGAACATTCATTCTTTGGTAAGTATCACTAAAGACAGGTAAACTATTTGTTATTTGTTGATTTCTGATTTAAAATGTTAACACCCATTTATTGTAAAGAATGTATATTTGAAAAAATGTCAAAAGTACTTTTTAGGGAGTTCCTTGGTGGTTTAGTGGTTGAGATTCTGTGCTCGCAATGTAGGGGGCCCTGGGTTTGATCCTTGGTCAGGGAGCTAGATCCGCATACTGGAATTAAAACATCCTGCATGCTGCAACTTAGATCTAGCACAGCCAAATAAATAATTAAATATTTTTTAAAGTACTTTTTAAACTGATTATATTATTTCATACCCCCTCACCTACATATGGAATTGCTAATTTCTCTTATTCTTTCAACATTGGCAGCTATCACACTTTTGTGATTTTCAGTGACATTTTAATTGGATAGAAGAATACTATTTGTATAATTTTTCTTTGTTTTATATCTTTATTAGTGCTGTTTGAGATTCTTTATATATGCTATTTGAAATTCTTTATGTTTCTTCTTTTATAAATTGCCTGCTCACGCTCTCTGCCCACTTACCATTGGAATACTGGTCTTTTTTGGCGCAGTTTTACAACAAAACTGAGAGGAAGGACGGAGATTTCCTGTGTACCCTTTGCCCCCACACGTACGTACCATTATCTCCATCACTCGACAGATTGCTTTTTTTTAAAACCAGGAATGAAACTTCATTAAAATTTGATGATCCCTCAGTATCCATAGAAACCTTAGGGTTTCCTCACAGTGTGTACATGATAAAGAAAGTGAAAGCTCTAGTCACTCAGACATGTCCAACTCTTTGCCACCCGGTGGACTGTGGCCCCCCAGCTCCGTCCATGGGATTCTCCAGGCAAGAATCCTAGAGGGGGGTGCCATTCTCTTTGGGGGATCTTCCCGATCCAGGAATTGAACCCAGGTCTACTGCTTTGCAGGCAGATTCTTCACCATCTAAACCACCAGGGAAGCCCACATGGGTTTCAGAAAATGTACCATGAGATATATTCATCATTAAGATATCAAGACCATTTTCTCTGCCCTAAAAATCCTCTGTGCTCTGACTATTCAGCCCCTCGTCCCCTGGCAACCACAGATCTTTTAACTATTCTTGAAATTTTGCCTTGTTATCCATATTTTTAACCACTTATGTTACTAAATGTTTCATTCTGTCTACTAGTTTACTAGTTTTTGAGTTAATTCTGAGTAGAGAAGCATTCCTCTCTAAATTATGATTTTATCTTTTCTTCAATATGTGTATGTTTCTTTAGATTTTTTTGTCCTATTTACTTGCCTGAAACATACAGAAAAATATTAAAAAGCAATCAATTCAATGAGATTTTCTCCAATATTTCACTATTAATTATGTTCCACACATTTTCTTCTATCATATAAAATCAGAAATAGATATTAATTTTAACCAATGCCTTTCTGGCATCTATTAAGAGTAGAACCTTATGTGGGAAAAAGAGCAGGTTACAAAATATTACATAAAAATGATTATCTGTGAGATATGTATTTTTTTGCTAATTTTATCAATTTTCATTTTAAAATAATTAACCAGCACTACTGTGTTAAAAGTAAAAATATACCCCAAGCATTCCTTGGGTTACTAAATACTTTTAAGTGATATTTATGCATTATGTGATCCTATCTTAAATATTTATCATAATTTATTTAACAAATTGTCCATAATGGAATACTTAGTCTTTTTTCCCCCAATATAAATAAAGTTGCACTGAATATCTCTGTGTATAATGATTTATGTACATTACTGATTTTCTCCTTAGGACAAGTTCTCAGAATGATCTTACTAGGGAAAAAGTATAAATCTTTTAAGGTTGACTAGGTACATTTGCCAAATTCCCTTCCAGAAATGCTATAAATTCTAATTCCTGCAAGCAGTATATGAAGATACCTACTCTTATTCATCTTTACCAATTTAGGAGATTTAAAAAATATTCCTTTAATTTTAGGGGAGTGTAATGGCTGAAATAGCTTCTAATCATTGTTTTCTTTGAATTTTCTTTCATTTTTAGTGAGGTTAATCATTCACATGTTCATTGACCACTTAAAAGTTTTTTTCTAACTTATCTATTCATATCTTCAACTTTTCCCTTTGTTTCATAACTGGTAAGTTTTCTCTCTCTACCTCCTTCAGAGAAAGCCTGTATTTCTATAGGCTTATAGAGGCCTATTAAGCCTCTATTTTATTCTCATTGTTTTATATTTTTGTCTCTTAAATTTAACTCTTTAGCTAAGGGATAAGAATTTTGATAGGTAAATGGGGTGAAATAACGAAAGAACTGTTCTTTGGAAGAAAGTATAAATATAAGGCAACATGTTGGAATATATAAGACATATGGGGGAAATACAAATAAGCTTAATTATTTACAGGTAAAGGCTGATATTGAGGAAAGAGAGGTAAATAGACAAGAAAGAGATTCACAATTCTTTAGCACAGGGGAAGATATTTCAGATCTTTCTAGTGAGCTTCTACTCTAAACATCCAACTATGCCTCTGCTGTATCCACTTGGAGGTCCCATGTCATACTCATATTAACACTCATATTCAGCCTTACACCCATTCTCACTCAACTTGCTGAAGCCTGAGAACCCCACAGCCCTCTCCTCTGGTGTTTCTAGTGCTCTCCAGCTATTGCTGAAGACCAAAGCCCCAGTGCTGTTCTTGGTCTGACTGTTTCACAGGCCAGCCACATTAGCGTATTACAAGCTCCTGTCAATCCCAATTCCTTGATGGTGCCTCCAAGTGTCCAGTTTTCTCCATAATGACCCTACCTCTGTCCATTACCTTAACAGAGATTATTTTCCTCTCACCCAGACTAAGGCAACAGTTTCCTATGGGATCTCCCAGCTTTCTGTGTTCTTTTCCAAGTTATGCTTCTCAGGGCAGCTGTGGTGAATTTCTAAAATGAAACTTGATTGCTATTAAAAATTCTCTAGTTGTTGGTACCAGTTACCCTTAAGATGGGGTTTCCCAGGTGGCACTAGTGGTAAAGAATCCACCTGCCAATGCAGGAGACACAGGAGATGCAGGTTTAATCCCTGCGTCGGGAAAATCCCCTGCAGAAGAGCATGGCAATCCACTCCAGTATTCTTGCCTGAGAATACCATTGACAGAGGAGTCTAGTAGGCTCTGGTCCATAGACTCGCATACACACTTAGGATTAAATTCCTTTAAGTCTTTCATCCTATCTAAGATGGCACTATTAACTCAATCCCATCTCCTCAGTTAATTTTTTTCATAATATTTTCTTCACTTTACATGGTATTGTTGACTCATTGGCTTTTTAATAAATGTAATCTGGGACTCTCTTGACTAAAATGTGAAGGCAATGAGAGCTGGGTCCAGGTCTCTTGTTGGATAACTATACCAGCATGGAAGGTGTGGAAGGGTGGCTGGCACACAGGTAAAAGTGAGTGTTAGTTGCTTAGTCGTGTCCAACTCTTCACAACCCTGTGGACTGTAGCTCGCCAGGTTCTTCCATCCATGGGATTTCCCAGGCAAGAATACTGGAGTGGGTAGCCATTCCCTTCTCCAGGGGATCTTCTCAACCTAGGGATTGAACCTGGGTCTCCTGCATCACGGGCAGTTTTTTTACTGTCTGAGCCACATACAGGAGATACCCATAAATGTTATGTTTTGAAAATCCTGCACGTTCCCTACTTCCAGCTACTATGGTTTATTTATATTTCTGCTTCCTCTAACTCCAGGATCTCTGCTCTCATTTGACTCAGTTGTTACTGATCCTTTAGGACTCAGCTTTGAGGTTGTGACACTAGAAATCTTTTCCTGAGTCTCTTATCAGTGTGTTTCCATAGCAACCGCTATACTGCCTTGTCACAGCATCAATCACTTTATTTTGTAAGGTCTGTTTCATCGTGGGTTCTGTGGTAGACAGCAAGCCACCTGAAGTGAGGCTTCATGTCATGCTTATCGTCATATCCTCAGGACTTGGTAATGTGTTTAGAGCATCACAGAAGCTCAGTGCATGCTTACTGAAAAAGGAAATTATAATATGTAATTATTATAACGTTCATAATGGAGAAGATTCTTGAGTCTCTTCAACTGCAAGGAGATCAAACCAGTCAATCATAAAGTAAATCAGTCCTGAATATTCATTGGAAGGACTAACACTGAAGCTGGAGTTCCAATACTTTGGTCACCTAATATGAAGAACTGACTCACTGGAAAAGACCCTGACGCTGGGAAAGATTGAAGGCAGGAGGAGAAGGGGACGACAGAGGATGAGATGGTTGGATGGCATCACCAACTCGATGGACATGAGTTTGAGCAGGCTCTGGAAGTTGGTGATGGACAGAAAAGCCTGGCGTGCTGCAGTCCATGAGGTCACAAAGAGTCAGAGACGACTGAGTGAACAGAACTGATAATGTTTACGTATTTATATTATCATGATTTCTTACTTATAAATATAATATTTAATGAACATCACAAAATTGTTCATTATAAGCAACTAAAACAAAACTAGTTAAGTTGTACATAATTTTTTAAGAAAGTGTAAAAAATACTTACAAGTAATGTTTCTCATGGAAGTTGTTAATATAAAAGGATAGAATTAAACTTTGACAGTATTGGCTAGTTAAGTTATAATTCAATAGATCATGCTATAATAAATACAATAGGTTATAATAATAAATACAATAATTTTAATATAGTAAATCTGGTGATTTTACTGTCTTTTGCAACAAATGGTATCTGCCTCATTCCTTGTCTCCCTAAAAAAAACAGGAACTCAAATGAGGATACCTGTGGGGCAAAATATTATAGCCAAGAAGTGCTTGGATATTGGAAAGAAACCTTACTGCTGAAACTCTGCTGAAAATTGTTCTGGATGTTTTGAGATTTAGTTTTTTTTTTTTTTTTAATTTAGCAGCAACAATTTTCTGGGTCAGGATCTCTGATTTGGAAACTCATGGCCTATCTAGTTGGTGATATTTGGTGATCTTCAGCCAATGAGCTGAATCACATGTGAATATTTTGGCTTCCTTTTTTTTTTTTTTAATTCTGCTTTCTATGGGTCAGTTTCGACCTTCTTGATGAGACAGGCGAATCTGAATAGAATGTCCCTTTCACTGGGTAGGGTGGTTTTCATGGCATCATGGAATTATATACACAAATCTATGTAATAATGAAATCAATGACAATGGAGATAAACATCTAACAAAAACCTTTAACACCATCCCATACAACTGTAAAACATGACATGTTAGTTTTAAAAAATATATTAACGTCCCCCTCCCCAAACATTCATATGTTCTATACCTATAACCTATGCTCTCTTGGGAGTCTTTGGCATAGGCTGCAAAATTTAGGTTTACCTCTAGTTTTATTTGTTCAAAATAATTAATGTGCCTTCTATTTTAACAAAGGAGAATGCTTCCCCCAACCCCAAGAGATATTTCTTTATTAACAATTTATGTATCAGGAAACAAAAATGCTACTTGTTTGTGATGCTCCCATTTGATTCAAGAAGAATGATCAGGGCAGAAGATAGATAAATAGATTGATAATGTCTTTTAAGATCATAATTGCCATCATCAAAGTTAGCAAATTTGACAGGTTAGTATATTAAAAGCCATTAACAAACAGCTGTTTGGCTGTAGGGAATTGCACTCTCTAGGCTGAATCCAAAGGTATGTGTTGGTATTTATTCAGTCATCAATCACAGAAAGAAAAGGCCTTGAATTTTAGTTGGAAGTTTTTATTTTTATCCTTTTCCTTACTCCTGGTCTTTAAACCTGCTCTGAGGAGAGCTATACATGCCAGGCTAGTGCTCATCAAAAGCAAGCAATCATAGCTAAATCAGCATGCAAAATGCCACTCAACCTTGGGCCTTTATTAAAATTTGCTGGGACTCAATTTGAGATAGCGATCATTCTTATTAAAAAGCAAAATGTAAGATAGTTTTTTTATATAAATCTCTGGATGGAATGGAATTGTTAATCAGCATAGGCTGATGTGATTTCTCTGTTGCAAATCCTGCCGAGGGCTCAGAAGTGGCACATTACCATAATTCGTAGGCTAGAGCTGGCAGCTTGAAAAAGACCTGCAAGAATCTTTAAAATGCTTAAGCAAAGCTGCAAGTCACAGCAAAACAACACGGGAAGAGCTGCTCCCCGGTGCTTCTTCTGTTATATAACCGAGTTTTGGCCTCTTCTTCATCACTGGCTCTTCTCGATGCTCCTCTTGTTTAGGTTGCCGGGCGCTGTTTATCAACGACCCCTCGGCACAGGGTTTTTCGCCGTCAAATCCGTCCGCTTACCATGTTCTGGGTTTGCCGTGGAGGTTGATTGAGTTTGGGCTTTTCTTTTAGGACAGAAAGTAGAGCCAATCAATTAACCACATACACTTAATGCATTGTTTGTCTCCCCTACCGTAGCTTTTCTCCCCGTTTGACATCACCGTCTGTAATTTCTGGACTTGAGAAAAATAGAGAAGCTTCTGAAAGAAATGGAAACCGTGTTGGTTTCACAAGGGCCTGCTTATTTAATGCCTATTTTTCACCTTAAGAGACTATTGCTTGATGGGAAAACCAATCCTTAGATTGAGTAAAGTGAGAATTGTATATCATTTTTTCCCCACAAAAGGAAGGTTACATTCTCTCCTTTGTGGAAAAACCAATGGCTTACCTACTAGGATGTCAGCATAAACTGCAGTCATGTGGTTGGTTATATGATGGAAAAATTTATTCCACAAAGGTCACCAACTTTATGTGAACTGAGGACGATCTGACCTAATTGTGACTATTTACGTGAATTTTGTAGGTGTCTGTGTGCACAGACAACGCAATAGACCCACCTTTCTTACGAAATGCTGGACTAGCTTGGTCAGTTGTAAGCCAAATTGCTGTCAAATATTATGCGTGTTTAGAAGACTCTGGGTCTGAGGAAGAGAATTGCTCAATGTCTGTGGATGTCCTGCAGGTGTTGTATACCATGGAACAGTAGTTCTCTCCATCTTCTGAATTACAGTTTGAATTTAGACTGTTGCATTGGACCTTAAACAACAAAAAAAGTGAATATTTCAAACTGTTCATCAGGGATCAACAATAGAGTCCTACTGGCTCATCCTCAAGGAGAGGTCAAAACGATAGCTTTTCTTGATGTATGGAGGACACAGTGGACTTTCTTCACTAAAGAGGTATCGCTTTTCAGAGGGTATTTAAATGCATACATGTAAGTGGACAAGCACATGGGTTTTAATGAATGAATTACATCCTCTCTTTTTTCACAGCAGCTGAGTTTTGTCACCTTGATTTGACTCCTCAGGTGTACTCAGAGCTCACAAGTCTTTGATGGAGCAGGGTGATGTCTAGATGTTAGAAAAATCTGAATCTGTTCAAATTGAAATGGACATCAATTGAATGTGTTGCAAATTTATTAACTAGTGGTGGGGAAATACACTGGGCAGATTTTGACTGTAACACGAGATGCGGGTTCAGTCCCTGGGTGGGGAAGTTCCCCTGGAGAAGGGCGTAGCAACCCACTCCAGTATTCTTGCCAGGAGAATCCCATGGACAGAGGAGCCTGGTGGGCTACAGTCCATAGGGTCACAAAGAGTCAGACACAACTGAAACGACTTAGCACGCATGAAAAACCGGGACAAAATGAAATAAGACCCAGGGAAGAGACCAGCCAGATTCAAGGAGCTGTTCAACCTGACGTCTCCTTTTGACATCTCATCTGAATCCCTCATTACAGCCACAGAGCTTTCTAGTTAAACACCACAATCAGATTAAACAGATTGGAGGACACACGCACATTTCAAGTCCGAAAACACATTACGCGGGCATTGTTTCAGAGCACGGGCACTGGGGCTCGGCTGCCCCCAGCCTCTCTTTCCCGTTTCCTCCTCCAAAAACGACTATGATTGCTCAGCGTCACCGAGCACAGCTGGACTCCACACCCCCATTTGCAGCCGACGCTTCATCTGAAATGCTGGGTAGTATTTGTCAGCCTCGAAGTGTCTTGAGGCTGCTTCTGGGAGATACAAGGAGGAAACTGATAAGAAGAGCATCAGAAGGGCAGTTAATTGCCTCCAGTCTCTCGGTGCCGGGAATATTTAAAATCTATGGGATTAAAGGCAGATTAAAAACTGTGGAAGCAGGGGCCCAATAGCGCTGAAAGATCACAATCAGCAAGGGTAATGGCAGAGAAAAAATGAATGTGGCAAATAAAATGACAGATAGGAAATTCAGATCCGCTTCTAATGCTCCGAGTTCCATCTTGTAAGCACAATTCATCTACGTGTAAATCATTTTTTGGCTTCAAGCTTATCAGCCAATCGGTGAATTAAAAATGCTCTTTCCTTGGAGGATTAAAGAGGTTGATTGAAGTCAGTGTGAAAACTGGCTAATAAGTCTGGAAATGTCAGGAGGGGGCTTCAACGGAACTCAGTGTACTTTTTTTTTTTTCCCCTCTGTCTCTCTCAGGGCTATGAAACAGGAAGTTTGTAAAGCTGTGAAGTTCTGTTACTTTGAGAAATACTTTTATATTTTCTGAGGGTGACAGAAGGTGTCAGAAGGAGTGCTTGGATTTGTAGGGTGAATGGGGGATATTTACACTTAAGACACATATGTAGGAAAATTTGAATGAAAACAATTGCTACTTACTGATGAAAACCATTTCTCCAAAGGAAAGCTTTTTAAACCTGGGCCCATAAAGTGATCAGCATGAGGTATCTATTTTAAGTTATAGCACCGTGACAAGGAGTATTCAATTTGGGGACCATCAGTTTAATTTAAAAAAATGATGCCTATTTGGGTTCTTGGATTAAATAGAGTTGTTGTTGTTTAGTCACTAAGTCCTGTCCAATGCTTTGTGACCCCATGGATTGTAGTATGCCAGGGTCCTCTAAGTCCATGGGGATTTTCCAGGTAAGGTACTGGAGTGGGTTGCCATTTCCTTTTCCAGGGAATCTTCGCAACCCAGGGACTGAACCCAGGTTTCCTGTATTGGCAGGCGGGTTCTTTACCACTGAGCCACCAGGAAAGCCCATCAAGGTGCTAGGACACATTTGAAATGACCCACCTATTGTCTAATTGGAGGAGTTTCAGCAAAGTTCCTTCAGCCCTTTCTCATCATTGATCTATAAGATGTTGTTATTAACAATTTGTTTCATGGCATTAATGTGCTCCTGTACACTCAGCACTATTTTAAAAACCCAACTGTCTTGGTAAACTAACACATTCTGTTCCGATTACTTTAATCCATACACAATTATTAGGATGAGGAAAGAGAGCCAAAAAAGAGGAAGTTTGATCTTATCCCGTCTCCCCAAAGTCAACAAGATCATCTCTGCTGAATTTCATTCATGATTCCAGCAACTTACTGTCTTTACTTGGACCAGGTCTTCCTTTCCTTACCTACTAAATGAGGTTAATCATGTTTATTTTTCTCTCATTTCACTCTTCCCCAGACATTCTCAGACTGGGAAGAGTCATTAGGTGTTTTGGTTTTGAGAGTGTGCATTAGGTTGGCTCTTGGTAGAAAATTTGGTAATGTACGGAGTTTGTCTTGGCTCTTCCACCCTCATGCTAGACAAATATTGTTGCTTAGTCGCTAAGTCATATCTGACTCTTTGTGACCCCATGAACTGCAGCACACAAGGCTCCCCTGTCCTTCACTATCTCCTGGAGATTGCTCAGATTCATGTCCATTGAGTTGGTGATACTATCTAACCATCTCATCCTCTGCTGCCCCCTTCTCTTCCTGCCTTCAATCTTTTCCACATTCAGAGTCCTTTTGTGGGGATGTTTTTTTCTGGAACTGATTTCTTGTCCAGCTTCTCAAATTCTCTTCCCAAAGTTTTCGTTCTTCTAACACTTCCTTAATCCTTACATAGTCAAGGTGGGAATTGATCAGGGTCAGCTACCAGCAGAAAAAGAGTAACCAGATCAACCAGCAGTTTTCTTCCCCCTACTAACGATTCCTTGCTTAAATCTCAACTTCTCTATTTTTGTACTAGAATTTGGATAATTAATCTTGACTTACTTCTGAATCTATAAACATAGTATAGATGAACAGTAACAATTACTGTTTTCTTCTGTTTTGAAAGCATTATGTTTGTTATTGATGGTTTGGAAACTTTATAAAACTATACAGAGGAAATTGAGTCCCTGCCATCTTGTTAGCATCTTGGGAATATATACATTTTGTAATTTATAGTCAAATAGAATTATATTTACTTTAGTTTTAATAAATGTGGAATTAATTTTTATTTAGTGTCATTACTTAATTTTCATGCACTTTGTCATGAGTATTTTCTCATGCCAATAAACATTCTTCAACATTACACTTTAAAATCGTAGGTACATAATTGTAATATATGGATGAACTATACTTTATTGAACTAATTCCTATTTATGGACACTGTTTTCTCTTTCCAATTTTTTTATTGTGAATAAAGTACAAATGGTCATCCTTTTACATAAAACATTAATTAGTCTTTTCTACATTTTTATGGTCCAAGCTAATCATGTTTATTGTAGGGAATTTAGAAAATACATAAAGGGAAACAAATTAAAAGAACCAGTCATAATTTCCATTGAGTCTTCACATTCATTGCATATTTTCCCAACATTTTTCTGTAGATTATGGGTATGTATGTGTGTATATTAATGCATATATGTGGAATCTAGAAAAATGGTATAGATGAAAGTATTTGCAGGGCAGGTATAGAGATGCCCAGTGTAGGAAATGGACATGTGGACGGGGGGAGGTGAAGGGAAGGGTGTGATGAATTGAGACTGTAACACTGACGTATATACACTACCATGTGTAAAACAGAGAGCTAGTGGGAAGCTGCTGTGGAGCACAGGGAGCTCAGCTTCGCTCTCCGTGATGACCTAGGAGGGTGGGAAGGTAGTGGGGTGGGAGGGAGGTCTCAGAGGGAGGGGATATATGTATACATACAACTGATTCACTTTGTTGTACAGCAGAAAATAACACAACATTGTAAAGTAACTATATCCCAATTAAAAAATGGGGCCTAGTTATTGATTCTTGATGCTACTAACAGATAGCAGTATCTGTCATACCTATGCTAAGCGCTTCACATAGGATAATTTATTTAATTAAATTGATATTAATTCAATAGTCTTATGCAGTATGTACTCTTGCTATCCCCATTTCATGGGTGAGGACACTGAGGTACAGAGTGGTTAAGTTAGTACTCTTGCCTGGAAAATCCCATGGACAGAGGAGCCTGGTAGGCTGCAGCCCATGGGGTCGCTAGGAGTCAGACACGACTGAGCGACTTCACTTTCACTTTTCACTTTCATGCATTGGAGAAGGAAATGGCAACCCACTCCAGTGTTCTTGCCTGGAGAATCCCAGGGACAGGGGAGCCTGGTGGGCTGCTGTCTCTGGGGTTGCACAGAGTCGGACACTACTGAAGCGACTTAGCAGCAGCAGCAGCAGAATCAAAGTTTACCCATAGAGTGTGGCTTTGGACACTGGACTCAGGTTTCCAGATTCACAGTGAGTCTCGGGCTAGCAGCTGGAAATGAGAGCCTGACCAACATGCGATTCTGTGGTGACTTGGATTTCTGGACAGATAGCTTGAGCCTGGAAGAATACCTTTGGTCTGCCTTCCCCATTCCTGAGGAAGGAATCTTAGGGGCTTCTATAGTGGCTCAGATGGTCAAGAATCCGCCTGCAATGCAGGAGACCTGGGTTCCCTCCCTGGGTTGGGAAGATCCCCTGGAGAAGGGAATAGCTACCCGCTCCAGTATTCTGGCCTGGGAGATCCCATGGACAGAGGAACCTGGCAGATGATAGTCCATGGATCACAAAGAGTCAGCCACGACTGAGTGACATGCTGACCCCCATTCCTGGGGAAAATGACCCTGCTACACTTACCTGTCCTGTGCTTCATTTCCTTAGGGCTATGCTCTGCTAATCTGATGAGCTATTCTGGGCTAATGTGTAGCCCCTCAAGGGTGAAAACATATTTATTTGTTAAAGGGGGCTTCTAGAAGCTTCTCCATTTCATAGGTACTTGGAAAACTGGCAAGTTATTTAGGGAGAATGGATTTTTCCCCCGAGTCTCTGAAACGACACAATTTAACTGAGAAGGTTCTCAAAAGTCTGGTTCTTGTATACAAAATAGAAGATTATATGAACACATCAAGCTTCCTTGAAGACCTTCAATCTTCAAATGACTTCTGCATAAAATTTCATTTTAGTAAAAAGAGTCAGGAATTCCCCTTAACATGGAAGTGGTACCTTAAGAGTAGAAGGGTTGATGCTTAGGTATCTCAATAGAAGGTTCAAACCTGAAAAAAGATGAAGTGGACAATCTTAGGGGCATGTGTGTTTTGGGACCTCAGACTACCTCAACAAACTAAAGAAGAGACACTTTTCTTTAAGAGTAGAGCCTAGGAAGTAAATACCATTGTCTCATCCTCTTTTTCAACTCTTGTGAGAGATTCATAATGGTCATTTCTGTTTGGTGATTTGTAGATAGGAGATATTCCTCACTCAGACAAATAGAGAATATTTCTCTCCAATGATAGATTTGGGCCATTTTACACCATAGATGAGGTAGGTAAGAAATAAGCTCAAGGGGAAATTTAAGCAGAGCTCCAGTTCCCTTTGCTCTCAGTCAACTGCGCCTTTGCAGGTCAGCTTGTGGAATGATACTGATGTTTTATAAAGTAAACAAGATTGCAGAATGTCCCAGTAAATCCTCCCAACAGCAACCACCATTTTGCTTTCCATTGCCTTTAATTATAACCTTAGGTAGAAGGGCAGGAATGGTCAGGGCTAAGAATTCTTTTGCATTTGCATCACAAAAATCTTAAGATCTCAGGAATTTTCCTTTTTTTTTTTTTTTTTTTGCATTCTGGTGAGGTAGCTTCTGCCACCCGCACAGGGACCAATATCATTGCTGATTTCCTTTAGTCCTGAAGGAAACAGTCTCAACACACAGTACTGTTCTCTGAGCCTGGGGAACTAGCATCCAAAGCACAAATTTGAGCAAAACTCTTTTATTGTTAATGAGGTCAGAGGGACATTCTGCAACTCCAAGGGAAAATTCACTCATCTTAATGAATTGACATCTGAAAGCAGAGAAAAGGGCTAGAAGAGGGCTGGTGAAGAAGAGCCTCATGAATCTGTACTCCACCTGCAAATTCAGGCTCTTGGAAAGAAGTACCAGATATGTTGTACAGATACCTGGTCGGTCTGCTGCAAAAGTTAAGGTAAGTCCTAGGTCAACCACTGTGTGAATTTCTCAACATCATCGTCATCAGCTACCAAAGATAGACATTTTTTTTTCTCTCCTCCAAATCAGAGTACCTATCCTCATTCCTTCTCTCACTCACTGAGACTAACTGGAGAATTTCCGAGGCTGAGATATACCCCTCCCCCGCTTCCCCACCCCCAGCCCCCACCATACTGTCACTTCCCAGGACAGGCTCTGATAACAGGAAGTCAGTAGCAGTAGCTGGCCACTCCATCTAAGTACATGGCAGGCTGAGCCCCACTGTCTGTCCCTTTTTTTTAACTTGCAAAATGAAAATCTCTCTAAACTCTATCATCTTTGACATTCTTTTTTTTTTTTTTTTTTAATAGTTTTAGTGATAAGATGAACCAAGCAGAATGGCAGTCTGGCATGTGTGGCAGGGCTATATTCTTGACCCCATATTTTAGAACTTCAGATGCAAAAGACATATCTAAGTAAAGTTGTGCCTTGCCTGCTGAAAGGGAAGATTAATATCCAATAAATTACATCCCCAAGTCCTTCAGCCTGAATTTCAGTTCTTAATGCACAATACTGTACTCCATCATGGAAAATCAATTCATATTCTTATTCTATTTCTCTCTCTCTCTTTTTTTTTTGATGAATGTGTTTTTATTTTCACAAATGCTTCAAAGGTCCTTCATATTATGAAAATTTAAATATATTACTAATAGTTGATTTTTGTTTTTTTAACCAAAGTCACAGAATCTTTCTCTCTGAATATTTAAAAGTAGACGAGGGTAAGGGATTATCGTTTGAGAATTATTTTGATCCAATCCTTTCTGGAGGCAGTAGAATTAATTTGACCTTCAGACCTATGCTTCTCTAAAGCCATAATCTAAGTAAGGTAGGAGACGGCCGAGTCTCCTCTAAAATGGGGCATAATAGACATACAGCAGGTGCTTAATTAAGAGACAAAATATTCTTAATTTTAAAAATTGTAACCAGATCAAAATGAGAGATAATGCCTTCTTTCCTTTTCATTTTTCCTTCTGCTTCTGGGGTCCAGTAATGAATACATTATGGAGCTGGTTGCCAGAATATGGATTGCTTTCTGATTTGAATCTTTTCTTGTAAACCTAGGATCACAGGGAAAGATTTTACTTTTTTTGCCTCATTTCTTCATCTATTAAACAATGGAAAGTTGATTACTTTTCACCTTTTAAAGCAGTGTAATGTGCCAGAAAGAACTCAAGTTTTGAAGTAAGGGCTTCCCAGGTTGCACAGTTGTAAACAATCTACTTGCCTATCAGGAGATGCAGGTTCAATCCCTGGCTCAAGAAGGTCCCCTGGAATAGGAAATGGCAACCTGCTCCAGTATTCCTACCTGGAGAATTCCACCGACAGAGGAGCCAGACAGGCTACAGTCCAGTGTCTCCTAAAGAGTTGGACATGACTGAGCACACAAGCAATGTGCTAGAAATAACTTGAGTTTTGAAATCAGGGATACCTGAATTTGGTGTTTATTTTTCCATCTTATTATCTTTTTTTTTAAAATTTTATTTTATTTTTAAACTTTACATAATTGTATTAGTTTTGCCAAATATCAAAATGAATCCGCCACAGCCATCTTAATATCTTAATTCTTTAACATCTCAGAGTTTTGTTTTACTCACTGTAAAATGAAACAATTATATTTTGATCTCAGTTTTATTATGAGGGTTTAATGAGACAATGTTTGTACTTCACAGGCATAGAGTAGATGCTCAGTAAATGTCAATTTCTTTTACCTACTCTTCCTTCCCTTAGATTGTTGCATCTGGGATTTCCCTGTTGGTCTAGTGGCTGGCACTCTGTGCTCCCAATGCAGGGGGCCTGGGTTCCATCCCTGGTCAGGGAACTAGATCCCACATACCACAACTAAGAGTTTGCAAGCGGCAACTAAAGATCCTGCATGTTGCAACTAAGATCAAGCACAGCCAAATATTTAAATTAAAAAAAACTTTATTAAAAAAAAGATTGTCGCATCTGACAAAGGTTTATGATACTGAGCAACACAGCTAACATGTCTTTGGCACTTATTAGGGTTTAGGTAACTGGCTAAAGTGAAAAGAAAGTGAAAGTGAAGTCACTCAGTCGTGTCCGACTCTTTGTGACCCCGTGGACTGTAGCCCACCAGGCTCCTCCTTCCATGGGATTCTCCAGGCAAGAATACTGGAGTGGGTTGCCATTTCCTTCTCCAGGGGATCTTCCTAATCCAGGGATCAAACCCAGGTCTCACACATTGCAGGCAGATGCTTTAACCTCTGAGCTACCAGGTAATTGGCTAAGCATTTGATATATTTTGTTAACTCATTCAACCCTCATAATGACCCCGAGAAACAGGAGCCCAGGTCACCCGCTTCTGAGGCCCTGAGTTCAGCCACTTTCCTGTAGGATACCAGTTACAAGCTTGCTTACCTGACATGGGCCGTCATAGAGAAGGAAGGCCTTTGAATAGGACCCTAGTAACGAGCTTGGCTTGCCTGATCTGGGTGGGCCTAATGAGAGATGGAAGGCCTTTGAAAATTCTGTTCCAGTGCTACCCAAATTATTTCAAACACATATAGGATTCTTGGGGAAATATGTTTGGGAAACACTATTAGATCCATTTATTTCTTGCAAAGCTTTTTAAGAATGTCTCAGAGTCCTTTTGAGAGAGTTAATTCCTAGGCAGGTTGATAAGAAGTCCAGGGTCCCTGAGGAGGAGCAAGGGATCTGGGGCTCTTGAGGAGGAGATAGGGGTCTGGAGTTCTTAGGGAGGAGAAAAGGACAAACTTTTTCCCCTTTAAACCCAGAGCTGATGATTACACAACAAAACAACTCAGCTTAAACTCTGTACTAAACATTATATAACAACAATGTATCCTGCTTGAGGACATGTTTCTCCTTCTTGAGAAGCTTCTGACTAATCTTGTTATTTTAAAATGTATATTGTGGGAGTGGGTCTGGTAAGACCTTTACAACCTTGAGACTTTCTTTTGATTTACTGTAATAAGCAATTGAAAAAGTATATTGCTCCATTGCTAAGAGTAGGGGGTGGGGGCACTCTCCATCCCCCTTCTGATGTCTGTGTCAGAAGCTTTCTCTGTCTCTTTTTCACTTTAATAAAACTCTGCTACACAAAAGCTCTTGAGTGATCAAGCCTGGTCCGGGTCCCGAAGCTAGATCTTCTTCAGAGATCACATATCCAGCATCATTCACCATAAACTATCAATTTGATATATGAATGCATATTGCAAATCTCCAAAAATGTACTCTGTGTGTGTGGGTGAAATTCAGTGATATACTCAAATTATTTTACCACACGAATCTTTTCAAGAAACACTGAGTAACACTTCTGAGGTACAGTTTAATCCATGTGAATATAATCCAACTTGTCTCCTTTTCTGGATGGGTACATGAATATTCACAGATAGGATGAAAGTTGTTCATATTACAGAGTTGTAATATGACTCAGGACTTTGCATTCAAATACAGCACTCTGGCCATAATACATCATGAAATAGTGCCCTAGAATAAGGACTACAGTATTCATAATATTTTCCAACATTCCTGCCCCATTTATTTGGTATATGGACTTGAACTGACACGTAGCTTTATATCATATTATTTTGGTTTTTCTTTCAAAGCAGGCAGTGTTGCTTACATGTGCCCAAGCACTGAAGTCTATGATGGTATGTCTGTCTTCCCATTCCTGCTTCTGAAGCTCTGTGTGGAGTTCAGAAAAACCCCACATCAGCCTGAGGGCTGGAACTTGGTTGGTTACCCTGCTCTCAAGTGCCTGGAGATCACATCTCTAAAGCACTCTTCAGAGAAGTGGGTCATATGAATGAAACAGCTTTGAAACAAGACTCTAACATCTCCGAGATAACTTTAACCTGACTAGAGATTTGAATATGACACTGGGCTAATCTAACAAACACAGGGTGCTGTTGTCTTTTTAATGAGAAAAGGGGAATTCTGAGTAGGAGTGGATTGATAAATGTGGCATCAGATATACAATGGTGTGATAGAATGTCGGTAGTTCTTATCATACTGTAAAACCAAATTTCTGAATGCTAAAGAACAGTGGAACTTGATTTGAAGCAGTAGCCACTATCTGTTGTTCAGTTGCTAAGTTGGACTGTAGCCTGCCAGGCGCTTCTGTCCATGGGATTTCCCAGGCCAGAATATTGGAGTGGGTTTCCATTTTCTTTTCCAAGGGGATCTTCCTGATCCAAGGATTGAACCCACGTCTCCTGAATTGGCAGGCAGATTCTCTACCACGGAGGCATCTAAGAACCACTAGCCACCTACCACCCAGCTACCATCTGCCTGCCCTTAATTTGGGGAGAAATTGTTTCAAGGGAGAGAAGGTACATTGAAGCCAGTTTTCTGGAGGCCCTAATTCTCCATGATGACAAAGCATTTCCGTGGAGTCACTTTAGAGTCTGTTGAGGCACCCTGCATGGTCAAATGAAGTTTTGGTGATACAGGAAACTCAAAGATTCAGTGTTGGAGGATCCTGTGCTGTCGTTCTAATTTTAGGAGAGAAAACACTTACGTTAAAAACTGAACCAATCAATCAATTAAACCCATGAAAGCAGGACACATGAAAGATCTTGATTTCTGGAGGAGCGAATCTGAATAGGAGACGAGGATAATCCCCTGTCCCCCATTCTTCCACCATAATCACAGTGGGTTTACAGATGTTTCTCTGCAGCTCCAGTGGGCAACTGGTTCTATAACTGCCTGCAAGCGATGGCTGTGAGGAGCCTGTTTAAAATGATATATTTGATATGCAAATGACATGAAAAGGCATACAAAGGAGCAGGCTGATAAGACTCAAGACCAATTTCAAGTGAGGGTCACCGTGGGGGGATAAACAATGATCAAATTCATGAATCAGACTTCTGTTTACCCTGCCTTTGTCAAAACTAAATATTTATTAATTAAACTGAGCAAGGCTGGTGTGGGCCGATGAGCCAATTAGCACATCAAAACCTGGGATAAGAATTGTGAGAATCACAGGCCAAGGGGAGACACCTGGGAAAAGAAAGAGACACTGGAGTTGTCAGTTTATTTTGATATTAATCAAGTAATATCCAAGTGATTTGTTACATCTGAGGCAAAAACATCACCTAACAGATTGCATTAAATAGCTTAGAGTAAGTGTTAGTTTCTTTTCTTTTATTGGCAGGATGTTCTAAATACATAGAAAACGTTGGCAGGAAATTTGTTGTAATTGGAAATTTCAACTCACCGGCTCTTGCAAGAATGGAGCCAATGGACAATAGAATTTTACACAAAGTTGGTGAACTTGGTGAAACTACTATCTGTGGGCAGTCTCTTGCTTTTATTTCCATGGGATTTTCTTAACTGTCCTGTTGTGGGATTTCAGAGTTTGTTCTTCTGCCTGGCTTCCCCCAAACTTTAAACTTTCACTCAGAAGTTTTACAGATACATTTTCCTGAAGCCAGCTCCCTGATTTACACAGAGCTGGGTGATAAATGATTCAAGTAGGATTTATTACATTTTCATGGGGCACCAATGCAATATTGTTCTTTACAGCTTTGAATTTTACTTTCACCAACAGACACATCCATAGCTGAGCATCTTTTCCATTTTGGCCCATCCGCTTCATTCTTTGCTAAGTCACGTCTGACTCTTTTGTTACCCCATGGACTATAGCTTGCCAGCCCAATGTCTACAGGATTTTCCAGGCAAGAATACTGGAATGGGTTGCCATTTCCTTCTCCAGGGGATCTTCCCAATCCAGGGACTGAACTTGCAGCTCCTTCATTGGCAGGCAGATTCTTTACCACTGAGCCAGCAGGGAAGCCTTTCTGAAGCTATTAATAATTGCCCTCCACTTGTTCCCAGTAGCATATCAGACACTTTCTGACCTGGGAGGAGGGGGGAAGGACTAATCTTCTGGTGTCCTCTCTTTTTGCCTTTTCATACTGTTCATGGGATTCTCAAGGCAAGAATACTAGGGTGGTTTACCATTCCCTTCTCCAGTGGACCACATTTTGCCAGAACTCTTCACTATAACCCATCCAACTTGGGTGACCCTGCACAGCATGGCCCTTCATTGAGTTATGTAAGCCCCTTCACCACAACAAGGCTGTGATCCATGCGAGGAGATCAAACCAGTCAATCCTAAAGGAAAACAACCTTGAATATACTCATTGGAAGGACTGATGCTGAAGCTGGAGCTCCAATACTTTGGGTACTTCATGTGAAGAGTCAACCCATTGAAAAATACCCTGATGCTGGGAAAGATTGAGGACAGAAGGAGAACAGAGGATGAGATGGTTAGATAGCATCACTGATTCAGTGGACATAAACTTGAGCAAACTTCAAGAGATAATGGAGGACAGAGGCGCCTGGCGTGCTGCAGTCCATTGGGTTGCAGAGTTTGACACAACTTAGTGACTGAACAAGAATAATGTGGGGCACCCCACCCCCACCATTTTCTCACCAGCTTTATCCCTGGTGGGGAGTGGAGTATTTGCTGGATGTTGGTAAATGTATCCACATTTTGGGAGTACCGCTTTGAGGATCAAATGAGAAAACCTGTCTAATCAAGTCTTTATTCTCAGCAAGAGTGAGACCAGTGGGAGGGATGGGGTAAAGAACCCTTTTCAATTTGATACAAACTTTCCACTTTCCCCAGAACTAGAAGAAAGGAAGGCACAGAGTTCTCAGCTGTATCCTCCTGGTAACCAAAATGTTTATCATTCATTATGCAGTATTTTTCTATACAGTACCTAGAAGTCCTCAGAGGATTTCCGGTCTAAAGGTTGAATGAATAATGATTGATTTTTTATTTTTTTAATGCAAGGCTAGCTTGGAATGGAAAGGCATTGAGGTTAGAATGTGGTAAAGAAAAAACACAGGTAGGGAAAGAAAATCTCATGCAGAGAGAGTATGTGGCTACTTCCTGAGCCTGGAGGAGATTTGTGGATCTACAATATCACTCACCTTCATGGACCAGTGTTAAAGCCCCTCCCAGAGCTAAGATGCCCCACGAGAGAGAGTCAGAGTCATTTGGGTTGGGTTTGGCAAAATGAAAGGCCCGTAAGCTGTAGAGTTAAGTCAGGCAGACTTGCGTTGGAACCCTGAAAAGCATTTATTAGCTTTGCGATCTTAGGGGATTTATTTAACCTCTAAAAAGGGACATTTAGACTTACAGAAAAATGTTAGCATGAGGATTAGATAAAACAATCCCTGTGAAAACAGCGCTTTGAATGTCTGTCACACAGTGCAGTGTTTATGTGTCTGTATATCTTCTCCACTCTCTACCAAGAGGTGGTCAGCAGGTTCCAGGATGCTTTAAACTCCAGACATTCCAGAGGAAATAATCTATAAAGGCACAGATACCTTCATCTTGGTCTGAAATATCCTTGGATTGTTAAAATGCTTCCTTTCCTTCTGAATGGAAAGGATTGAAGGAACATGAAGACATCAGAAGATGAATTAGGGGCAAGTGTGGGACAATGGGAAGCGGATGGCTTGCATGTTGGAAAGCAGGACATGTTTGGGTTAAAAGGTGTAAGGAAAGGACCTCATCTTGAGACCTGGAGAAGAACTCGTTTTATATTGTTCTTTTAAGATAAAGTAGTCTTATCATGTAAAGGAGCTTTATGATGTCATTTCTAAGTGGGTTGTTGCCTCAGTTTGCTTAATGAAGTATAGAGGAAAAATGAAATTGTGGATTTTATTAGAAAGGGTGACTTTGGTAAATAAGGAATCATTTCCATTCAACTGTTGTCAAATCAAACTTTGGACTTCCCAGGTAGCTCAGTAATAAAGAATCCACCTGTCAATGCAGGAGACATGGGTTCGATCCCTGGGTCAGGAAGATCCCTGAGGTAGAAAATGGCAACCCACTCCACTCCATTATTCCTGCCTGAGAAATCCCCTGGGCAGAGGAGCCTGGTGGGCTGCAGTCCATGGGGTCACAAAAGAGTCAGACACGACTTAGGCTCTAAACAAAGTGAAAGCAAAGTCCCTTAGTCATGTCCGACTCTTTGCGACCCCATGGACTGTAGCCCACCAGGCTCCTCCCTCCATGGGATTCTCCAGGCCAAGAGTACTGGAATGGGTTGCCGAGACAACAGCAAATCAACCTTGTCTGAAAAACTAAATGATCTAATTTGAGACTAGCTTAAATCAGTGTTCAAAGTGCCTAGTAGAAGCTTAAGACCTGCATCAAGGCTGTGTCTTAGTCTGTTTGGGTTGTTATAACAAAAATACCTTAGGCTGAGTGGCTTAAACCACAAGCAGTTAATTCTCACAGTTTTGGAGGCTGAGAAGTCCAGGGTCAAGACACTGGCAGTTTCTGTGTCTGGTTAGGACTTCTTCCTGGTTCATAGATGCTGTGTTCTCACTGTGTCCTCACGTGGTAGAAGGTTGGATGGGGGCTCCCTGGGGTCTCTTTTATAAGGACACTAATCTCATTCACGGAGTCTCCACCCTTATGACCTCATTACCTCCTAATCATCACACCTACCAGCCATCACACAGGGGTTTAGGATCTCAACATATAAAGTTTGGGGCAATACAAACATTCAGTGCAATAGGGCAGATTGAATCATCTTGATCGTACCAAATTCATCTACAGTTGTGAAAGCTTAGTCTCAAATCTCTGTGGTCAATAATATTCATATATATGTTAGCTTTTCTCTTCTCATGACCATGCTATTTTTTTAAGTAACAAAAGAAGTAACCCCTGGTCAAGGTTTTTAGGATACAGAAATAAGATTTTTGAGCCTGATTCCTTAAATTTGAACAGAACAGATTTTCATGAACATAGCTTTATCAAAGCCTGGATCTTTTGCACAGATCATCCAGTTATCTTGAGACCAGAACACTTAGACTTTATTGCTTTTTATGGGGTATCATCACATAAGAATTTAATAATCGACAGAGGCTGACAGTGTAGAAGTGACTAGGAAGTGACTGTGCTGCACATTTCTGATACGTGTGGAATGTCTACTTTCCATGTAACTGTCAATGTTCAACAATGTCAGACAACACCACCTCCAAGGAAGCTCAGGACTCAGAAGTGTGGCCTTAGCTGGAGAAGAAAGGATACTAAAGAAACCTGCCCAGCCCAGCACTTGGTGCTCATCCTGACTGTCTCTGTTCTATAAGCAAGGAAGAAAACATATTCATGGAAAGAACAGGAAAACTATGTTCCCACTTGACAGGCAGAGGAGGAAATGGAATCAAAGTCAAGTTCTCTAAAGACTTCGAGGTAACTCCTTTCCAAATCATCTTAGTGAGTTTATACTCAGCTTTCTTCCTCATGCCTCAAGATGCAATTTGAATAGGATATTTGATACACTGGTTTTCTGAGGCAATAAGCCATACGGATGATTCTTTTTTGGCCATGGGTGGTTGTCTCCTAGGTGTTACCTCTCATCATCACATTTCATTTCAGGTATTTAAACCAAGACTGACTCAGTTAAAAGTATCAATTACCTAGGGGAATTTTCCTAAAGCTCTTTTGGGTTCTTTAATTCCCAGGTTGGCCAGGAATGAATATATTTATCTAGGAATGCTAAATATAGTGGCTCAGTATTAAGTGACAAGACATCAGAGGCAGTTTACTTTGAGATTATCAGCTGTTTATTATAGTCGGGAAAGCAGTGAGAGAAACTTCAAGAAATGTCTCCAGGAAGATTTTCTTGTGGATTTTCTTTTTCTTCTCTACATGCAGATCTAGTAAGACTGCTTTGCACAGCTCAATTCCCAAGGTTCCAAAATATCCAAAAATACTTTTTTCCAGGACAGAATTTTGGGCAAGGGTGTCCTTCTGTTGACTTAGAACCTCCAGATTTTCTTTTCAAGTCTTTATTGCATTTGTTACAATATTGCTATTGTACTGTTTTATGCTTTGGTTTTTGGGCTGCGAGGCAAGTGGGATCTCAGCTCCTCGACCAGGGATTGAACCAGAGACTGAACCTGCGCCTCCTGCACTGAAAGGCAAAATCTTAACCACTGGACTGCCAGGGAAATCCCCAGATTTTATTTTCTATACCCTTTTCCTCCACATGGGCCTAACACTATACTCTCTGCTTTCTCTCTTTCTGTCCATAGTTAAACACTGGGACATAAGTTTGGGGTAAATGATTGTCACTATTTTAAGTGCGGTCCAACCTGGAGATATTTACATTTTCACAGAGAACCAAGCTTTAAGCCAAAGCAATGGTATTTTAATGGTATAATTTCAGCCATTAACAAATGAACTGAGAGGTAGGTTTTGGCAGTTGGAGCAGCTGGCTGTCCCGAAAACCATGCCAGACTTATTTGCTAAAGCCAAACTTCAGTGAAAATAAAGTATTTACAAAACTTATGATGGCTCAAAGCATTATAGTGGTTTATAGTTTACATCTAGTGGTTCACACTTGTAGTGACTAGCCATTCTCTTCCAGGTCAGATTTTACTTTCAATGCTCATTCTCATTTTTCTTCCTAAAGTCTCAAAGTTCAAAAAAATTCTAATTAAAAAATTCGTAATCAAGTTAATGAGATAGCCAAGCCTTAAAATAAAACTATGCCCAATAAACAGAAGGCCACTGTCAGATTGTTTTGCAACTAGGCATTCAGAAAATACAGACATCACGATTAACTTTTTCTAAAGATTTGCAAATTTATCTTTCCGGTGAATTGAAGCTACTAACAGGTTGTATCTTTAAAGCCCAGTGACAATTTTTTGAAGCAGTCCACAAATATTAGTTTGAGACCCATGTACCTGTTAAAAGGAGACGTTGACACTGTGTATAAAAGAGCTCAGGGAACTCTCTTCAGTGCTCTCATGTGGACTAGGTGTGAAGGAAATCCAAAAAAAGAGGGATATATTTGTACATACGGCTGATTTACTTTACAGCACAAGGTTGTGAAGCAACTATACTTCAGTGAGAATCAATTGTTTTTAAAAAGGAAGCATTCTTTCTAGTGGAAGTTAGATGTGTCCCAGCTCAGATTTTTCAGGGTTTGTCAGGATGCATTTGCCCATGGAAAGAGAGACTTCTGGAAGCCTTTTATGAGTGTTAGTATCATGTTTACTTAAGAGTACTTTTTCCTTCTCCTCACTCACACTGTTTGTGGTGGAAATGTGGAAAAAAAAAAAAACACCAATAATAATAATAATAATAAGATGGCAAGACTTATCTTGTTCTTAAATTCAGCATTTGATCAGAGAGCCCTGTGTGACATAAGTGTAACTTTGGATTTTATGCAAATATCATTGACTGACTACCTACTATATATCTAGCATTCAAGACAAAATTTAGAGATAAAGATACAAACTTTAAAATGACTCTGCTCTCCAAGACAGTGGAGGAGAGAGGTAAGAAAATGAACACTCTACCATTTGTACTGTAGAAATGGAGTAGGGGGGAGAAGAACGGCTCTGCTGGGGGCCTGCAGAGATGTGGATGGACCTAGAGTCTGCATACAGAGTGAACTATGTCAGCAAGAGAAAAATACCTCATATCACATAGGCAAAAGGGATTCCAATATAGGTTTATTTCACTCATGATGTCTCAGAGCCCTCACGGAGAATCTACACAGGTCACTATACCTTACTGTGTTTAATAAGGTTGCCAAGTATACTGATCGTCCCCTAGAAACAGCATAAACAGTATGTCAGGACTGGTGTTTCACTGCAGAAAAGCTCATATGATAGAATGTATCCGGAGACAGAATGTATTGGCATTTTAGGAAACGTTGTTGCTGTTTTAGTGGTTAACTCCTGTCTAACTCTTTTGGGACCTCATAGACTGTGCTGGGCTGGAAGAAGCACAAGCTGGAATCAAGATTGCCGGGTGAAATATCAATAACCTCAGATATGCAGATGACACCACCCTTATGGCAGAAAGTGAAGAGGAACTAAAAAGCCTCTTGATGAAAGTGAAAGAGGAGAGTGAAAAAGTTGGCTTAAAGCTCAACATTCAGAAAATGAAGATCATGGCATCCGGTCCCATCACTTCATGGGAAATAGATGGGGAAACAGTGGAAACAGTGTCAGACTTTATTTTTGGGGGCTCCAAAATCACTGCGGATGGTGACAGCAGCCATGAAATTAAAAGACGCTTACTCCTTGGAAGGAAAGTTATGACCAACCTAGATAGCATATTCAAAAGCAGAGACATTACTTCCCCAACAAAGGTCCATCTGGAGAAGGCAATGGCACTCTACTCCAGTACTCTTGTCTGGAAAATCTCATGGACTGAGGAGCCTGGTAGGCTCCTAAGAGTCCTGGGGTCGCTAAGAGTTGGACACGACTGAGCGACTTCACTTTCACTTTTCACTTTCATGCATTGGAGAAGGAAATGGCAACCCACTCCAGTGTTCTTGCCTGGAGAATCCCAGGGACAAGGGAGCCTAGTGGGCTGCCATCTATGGGATCACACAGAGTTGGACACAACTGAAATGACTTAGCAGCAGCAGCAGTCAAGGCTATGGTTTTTCCTGTGGTCATGTATGGATGTGAGAGTTGGACTGTGAAGAAAGCTGAGTGCTGAAGAATTGATGCTTTTGAACTGTGGTGTTGGAGAAGACTCTTGCAAGTCCCTTAGACTGCAAGGAGATCCAGCCAGTCCATTCTGAAGGCGATCAGCCCCGGAATTTCTTTGGAAGGAATGATGCTAAAGCTGAAACTCCAGTACTTTGGCCACCTCATGTGAAGAGTTGACTCATTGGAAAAGACTCTGATGCTAGGAGGGATTGGGGGCAGGAGGAGAAGGGGACAACAGAGGATGAGATGGCTGGATGGCATCACCGACTCGATGGATGTAAGTTTGAGTGAATTCCGGGAGTCAGTGATGGACAGGGAGGCCTGGCGTGCTGCGATTCATGGGTTCTCGAAGAGTCGGACACGACTGAGCGGCTGAACTGAACTGACTGAGACTGCCAGATGTCTATGTCCATGGGATTTTCCAGGCAAGAATACTGGATGGGTTGCCATTTCTTTCTCCAGGGATCTTCCCGACCCAGGGATCGAATCTGAGTCTCCTGTATTGGCAGGTGGATTCTTTACCGCTCTTCTTTTTTCCACTTTTGTCCTCTTTCGAAAGGTCTAGAAGCTCCTGATGGCCTCACCTCAAGCGAAGACTTGAGAAAGCCCTTTTTCCTGAGACCCCTAAGTCTTGTTGAGAGCCCATTGAGAAGGCATCATTTCATCATCCTGGCTCCACTTGCAATGTCTCGTGTGAAGTCTGACTTTCCAGAGATCTCCTGCCTGATTCCCCATGTGAAGGGGTTCCCAGCTCTGTAACAAAGCCCTGAATCTCTTTCTAAAGGCAACTCAGTTTACATACTAAGGATGCTTAGGGATTTGGTGAGGGCGCTGTCCTGAGTGCGTGCTGTGGTTGCTATTCCAAATGAAAGAACTAGTTTGTTTGTGTTTTAATTATCTCTTCTAACAAGATCTACCCAGCAGTATTGCTCCACATGGCTTGAAAGAATTTAATTAAGCAAACAAACAAAAAAGCCCTGCTTTTGTTGTTGTTGTGATTTGCTGGAATGAAGTCAGACTGTGGTTGTGCCAGTGCGTGGAGGTTTTTTTCTTAACCTACTGAAGAAATTGCTCTTAAGACTAAGGACATAAACACTTAAGGTCACAATACATTTGTTTATTTATTTATTGTGGATTTTATGGAGGGTGTCCCTGTTTCCAATAGACCAGAAGATTGTAGCTTCCAAGGGATCGGCACCCTGCTAGATGGAAAGGACCAGAACTCTTTAGGATGACCGAGATAGAATGAAAGGCTTTCTGGAGAACACAAGTGTGTTTTTAGTTCTCCAGAAAGGTCATGTAGAAATAACAGAAGACGTTTGTGGTAGCACAAAATATCAGTTCTGGAAATAACTGTGAGACCATCTGGCATGATTTTCAAAAGGTAACAGGGAAGGAACCAACCAAGAGTGGCTAAGTGGCCTCGTGGAGTTTCTTGGCTAATAATGGCATGAGACTTTATTCACAAAGGAAAACATCATTGTCTTTTAAAAAAGGGAATATTTCTGTTGTGGAAAAGTGACTGAATATAGACAAGCAACACATGAAGATTCCTCAAACACTCATAGCATCGAAATCCCTAGAAGATCTTACCGTTAGACTCTTTCTCTTTTTGTCTCATCTACTTTCATCTCTCCTTGTCACCCCATCAGAGGCTTGCAGAGGAAGACAGCAGATGAAATTGAAAGCAGACACTGATGCTCCTGAGCAGTTTAAAGTGTCTGCTGCAAAGGTGAAGTTGAGAGAGTCTCGATAGAAGCAACCCAATGTAGCACAATTCTATGAAACACACGCTGTGTGCAGCCTATCATTCAGAATGGTTGTGGGCATTAAAAAAAAAAATGAATAAAGCATTGTATCTGCCTACCTTCAAGGCAGTTATAATCTGGTTGACTCCATTGTTAGAGCAGTGTGTATTTTTAAAATACCAACGTCTTTGGAGGTATTTTTTCATGTTTGAGACACAGGAGATATGGAGGTGGGGCAGAAAAGTTCATCTGTCTTTCAGTTTCAAATTCTCCATTGTAAAGGTTTGGGTGGTATTTAAAAGTTTAGGGGAAAAGAAAAAAGGGCAAGAATTGATCTTAGATACTTCTCTTAGCTACTTACTTATTCTGTATGTGATTCTTTTCCTCATAACTCCACCCTAGACGCCAACATACGATAATCATTTCTTTACGGTAATAGATTTTTTCCTGCATTGAGGGAGTGTGTTTGCAATGAATAAGGTTTAATTAATAAGCCTTATTAATAAGACTTTCAGAACTAGTAAAAAGGTATTGATATGTTCAATAACTTTTTTATTCCTTCATTCATCAGATAGTTACTGACTCTCTACAATGTTTTAGGTCATAGGTGTTTTGTAGGGAACAAAACAGTAAGCTCTGCTCTCACAGAACTTACATTTTGTGATCAGTTCTCTATGGTATAGGAAAATGAAAATATAAATTAAATCTTTTAATTATAGGAGAAGCATACTATTGCCTATGCACGTTAGTTGAAGAGTGCTTTTAAACTAAAAGGAATAATATTGGATCATTTGCAGAGACATGGATGGACCTAGAGTTTGTTATACAGAGTGAAGTTAGAGAAAAATACGTATAACGCATATTAACACAGACAAATGGTGTAGATGAACCTATTTGCAGGGCAGGAATGGAGACACAGACATAAAGAGAACGGACTTGTGGGCCCAGGATGGGGAAGGAGAGAGGGAGTCGAACTGAGAGACCAGCATTGACTTATATACACTGCCATGTGTAAAATAGATAGCTAGTGGGAAAGTGCTGTATGGCACAGAGCTCAGCCTGGCACTCTGTAATGACCTAGAGGCATGGGATGTGGGATGGGGGGTGAGGCGGGAAGGAGGTCCAAGAGGGAGGGGATATATATATACATACCCTGATTCAGTTCACTGTGCAGAGAAAACCAATACAACTCTGTAAAGCAACTATACCCCCAATTAAAAAAATCCCTCTCCACTGCCCCTGTAGAGATGCCCCAAATTCCTCCAACTTTGCTCCTTATAAGACACAGACATCTTTGAGGCAGACAACCATTTAAGACTTAGTGGCTGCCAGTAAATCAGTAGAAACTGTGTAGATTCTTTCTAACCGTATAGGTGGCTCTCAACTGATCAGCTGCATAGCAAGTGAGTTTCTACCGAAGGATGGTGGCGGGTGGCAAGAAAGGTGCAAAGAGGAAGCCCTGCCATCCGTGCTTCAGGATGACAGACGCAAGGAGGGGAAGACAGGCTGTGGGGCACCAGGGGAGGAGCACTAGAGATAAATGCATACTATCACTGCTCTGTTTTGGGTTGACCTTGATTTCCTTGGGCCTTTCTGTCAGACCTCTCAGCCTTTGTGCATGTAGGTGACACAGAGGCTTGCTGCAGATCACCGAGAAGAAACCACACTGCCTGTCTGACCTAAAGTTATGGTTAGAACAGTGTGACAGACTGCAGTGACAAAATACCTCTGCCTTGCCCTCAAAATAAATGTTACAATACAGCTTCACTTGCAGCTTTCCAGAATGATCATATTTAGATTCTCCTGTCTAATTATTTAACTTATCATCTCAGCATCCCACTTTTGCTTTGATGGTGGACTACTACAGTCTTGAAGTCTGAAGTTGCAGAGTCTCGGGATATAATTCTTTACCCTTTGAAAAGGTCAGTCCCTGGCATCTTTTCAAAATTCGAATCAACCGAACGCGGATCCTTCAATGATTACCCCACTTTCCCAATTGCAAGCTGAAGGATTATTATTACTTTTTAAATGGCCTGTGTCCGCCCCTTGGAAGCACGGGTTTATAATTGAAATGTTGACACAGCCTCAAAGTGTCACAGCACGAGTGCTGTTGTTCTAATAAATCTCGTCCCTAATCCTTGGAGAGAACCTTGAGCAGAGATTCACTTTCTGTATCAGGTTTCATTTACTGAAAGGCTTCTGAAGATAAAGCTCATAAACTATGAAGGGACAGATACAACGTGGGCTAAAGGGTTAAAGGGCTGGAGAAAGCTCGGTAATTCTCAGAAATGGGAAACAGATGTTGTTTGACATTTTGAAGCAGTTTCCTTCTTCTCTGTGCACTTTTCTGCTATCACAGTTTTCAAAGCTAAGACGTATGGCTCTAAATGAGAATTGCCTTGCAATGAGCTTCCTGCCTTGAGAATAGAGGGACCTAATATTAAGACTAATTTTTATTTAATATAGTGTCTTTTCACATAACGAAATCACAAATTGCATTGGAAAAAGCAATGGCATTGGTACCGTTTATCAGGAAAGCTTGGGAATTAAGCAACACCTCATGAAAATGAGTAAATATAATTGCAAAGAAACACTGCTTGAGCCTGGAACTCTCCTACATATTAATTTTTGTTGCTTGGGGGAACCGTCCTGATTTGCACTGACTTCTGGTGACTTCTGAACAGATAAACACCTGCAGCTTCAGCTTTGCAGGTGCAAATAAGAAATCAGGACTTGGTATTGTGCTTCCAGAAAGAGGCGAGAAGAATTGTGGTAATGGTAAGTGATGAGCACAGGGGACCTGGTGAGGCAAGATCCCAAATGAAACAGCGGGCAGATAAAGCCTCAGATGAGCTCTGAGCTCCCCCAGATGGAAACTGGGAAAGTAGGGAGAAATTTTCCCACCTGAGAGGTTTCCTGGATGGTGGGGAGGGACCACATGGAGGAGAGCCAGGGAATGAACAGAAGGAGAAGCAACAATACTGGGATTTTATAAGCTGCGGAGAGCAAACCTCTGCTCCATCTATTTAATTTGTATTTCTGCCACCAGTTGTGATGCACTTTCCTGGTGGCGCAGACGGTAAAGAATCTGCCTGCAGTGTGGGAGAGACCCAGGTTCGATCCCTGGGTCAAGAAGATCCCCTGGAGAAGGGAATGGCAACCCACTCCAGTATTCTAGCCTGGAGAATCCCATGGACCGAGGAGCCTGGAGTCAGACATGACTGAATGACTAACACTTTACTTTTTCACTTTACCCACTGTGATAATTTTGGCTTCTTGAGATGCAAAGCATGAATGATTGCTAAGTTGACTCTTTTCGTGCATTGGAGACACATCTGTGGTTCCAGAGGGGCATCAGATCAGAGAGAAAGTTACCAAGATGGATTGAACTGAGTGCGGCGCTGACAGCTTGCTCTGGACGTGTTCCCATTGCTGCACAACACCGTACTTATGCAAAAGGTGTGAATTTTCTGTGTTTATAAAGTCCAGTGTATGTAACTACATTTACTGTGCAACATTTAATATTTAGGGAACTAAGATAATAAGGCAATAATATGAGGAATAGTATATGCTTAATAATGTAGCTATTTGGCTACAAGGCTTCCCAGGTAGCTCAGTGGTAATATTCTGCCTGCCAATGCAAAAGACAAAGGAGACACGGGTTTGATCCCTGGATGGGGAAGATCCCCTGGAGGAGGAAAAGGTGACCCACTCCAGTAGTCTTGCCTGGAGAATCCCATGGACAGAGAAGCCTGGTGGGCTACAGTCCATGGGGCTGCAAAGATTTGGACAGGACTGATTGACTGAAGCTACTGTGGCAGTTGAGTCAAAGGAAGAAGACATTTTTGGTGGGGAGGGAAGGGAGTAGGATGCTAAATTTTCACTAACTCTACTTTTCATGGGCGATGAAAGAAAGGTGTATTCAAAAACTGTATCTTGGCTTAAGCCACATTTTTGTCGTTCAGTCACTCAGTCATGTCCGACTCTTTGTGGCCCCATGGACTACAGCATGGACCCCCTGTCCTTCACCATTTCCCGGAGTTTGCTTAAACTCATGTCCATTGAGTCAGTGATGCCATTCAACCATCTCATCCTCTGTCATCCCCTTCTCTTCCTGCCCTCAATCTTTCCCAGCATCAGGGTCTTTTCCAATGAGTCAGCTCTTCGCATCAGGTGGCCAAAGTATTGAAGCTTAAGCTGCATCATCAGTCCTTCCAATGAATATTCAGGACTGATTTCCTTTAGAATTGACTGCTTTGATCTCCTTGCAGTCAAAGGGACTCTCAAGAGTCTTCTCCAACACTGCAGCTCAAAAGCAACAATTCTTTGGTGCTCAGCCTTCTTTATCCTTCCTGAGGAATTCCTAGTCGCCCCAGCTCACCACAGCTTGTCTTTCCTGTATTATCTTCCAAAGCATCCACTTGATGATGAGGATATTGTCCAAATCAAGCGAAAAACTGAACAAAAAGAACACTTAAGTCAAACACACGGTGGAAACTCACTGCTGAGGAGAGCAAACAGCTTGTAGCAAATCTTTGGATGCGCTGCTCGTGTTCCTCAAGGCAGTTGTCTTAATTCTCAGGTCACAGTTAGGTACATGGGGCTCCAGGACCCAAAGCAGATCCAAGGAGCATGGCAATGATATTCAGTTTTTCTCTAAGGTGAAAACAACAGCTTTTGTCTTCATGGCATGTAAACATACTGATCCTACCTAAAGCCTTGCAGGATGAGGGTCTGAGTACTCTAACAAGGTACTTATGCTGTGACTTTCCTTCACGCCATTATCTCTGTCATCCGAGCTCTATCAGTTGCCAGGATTTTGATTTCTACAAGCTGGTAACACTGCCTCGAGCCTTCTCATGTCCTAATGAGGATGAAGCAACATGGAAGGTGGGGTGGGATGCCACCTCCGCAGGACCATTCTTAGGCAAGTTTGGTGAGGACAGAGAAGCAGCTGAGGTTGGGTCCCCACCAGGAAGAATCCAAAGGCACAAGCCTGCAATAGGGGCCAAGGAAACCTAAAAACCATGCCTGTGGGCTCACTCAGCCATGTCCAACTCTTTGTGACCTCACGGACTACAGCCCGCCAGGCTCCTCTATCCATGGGATTTTTCAAGCAAGAATACTGGAGTGGGTTGCCATTTCCTCCTCCAGTGGATCTTCCTGACCCATGGATCGAATCCATGTCTCCTTCGACTCCTGCATTGGAAGGTGGATTCTTTACCACTGAGCCACCTGGCAAGTCCAAAAACCATAATAAAGAGTATTTACTGGTATTACTGTTGCTTCTTTCTTAAGGCTACAGATTACTGCCCATGGCCTTAGCTGTATGTAGCAAAGATTTGATAGATTGTGCCCCTCCTCTAAAGATATGGTTGAGCAGTATAGTTTTATATTCTCACCTGAGAACTGGGGATTCTTGGTGGAGATAGTTAACTACCCTGGTTATCTGCCTTGGTCAACTTAATAAGTACTTGTTGCTATTATTAGTATGGAAAGCACACCATGGTGTCATGGAGAAACTCCTGAATTGTAAGAATCAGGAGATAGAGTTCAGATTCCACAATCTGTCATCTGTATGGCCCTGAGTCAAGTGAATTCAACTCTCTGGGTTTAGGTCTACAAAATATGAAAGGTGGATTAGATGAACAAGATCTTGCTGACCCTAAAATTCTTTTTAAAATGTTTTAAATAATAATTAAAAAATATTATTTACTTATTGATCATACCGTAAAATCTTTTTAAAAGTATCTACTTATTGGCTACACTGCAAAGCTTTGCAGACCTTAGTTCCCTGACCAAGGATCGAACCCGTGCCCCCTGCAGGGGAGGCACAGAGTCTTAACCACGGGAACACCAAGGAAGTCCCCTGCCCGAAAATTCTAGATTGCTATAATATTAACATGAGAATTTGTTTGTACTCCCCAGCTCTCCACTGGTAATTACTAGCATGGCGGCAACAGACGCGACTCACCAGAGCAAGGATTATGAAGAGCTCTTTGCTCTGCCGCGACTTGTCTCGGCGAGCATTGCACAATGTTCAGTAAGAACTTCAGTACCTCTCATTACCATGTACCTCTTCCGCCAGAAGATGCTTCCCTCCCAAGAAAGCCTCACGGCTTGTTCTTTCACCTCCTTCAGGTTTTTGTCCAAAGGTTACCTTCCACAGGAGTCTTTCCTAACCCTCCTCTGAGGTGAAACTCATCCTCGCCTCAGCACTTCCTGTCCTCTCCGCCCCCCGCCCGCCCACCATCTGACATTCTGTGTCTACCACGATCCCTTCAAGAGATAGAAACCACATAATTGAATGAAAAGAGAGCATTAGTATAAAAGAGTCTTAACCAAGTATTAGAAAACTGAAAAGAAAAAAAAAAAAAGACAACCGAAGGTTCACATTGATGGGAAGTGTAGGAAGCAGCTAGCGCTGTGATTTGGGGCTGAATTGTGTCTTCCCCCAAATTCATATACTGATGTCTTATATCCTAGTCCTTCAGAATGTGGCTGCGTTTGGAGACAGGGTCTTCAAAGAGACAATTAATGAGGTCATTAAGGTGGACCCTTATCCAATAAGTCTCCTGTCCTTATAAGAAGAGGGGGCTAGGACTCAGACCTAGGGGCAACTTTGTGAGGAGAGAGGGAGAAGATGGCATCTACAAGACAAGGAGAGAGGCCTCAGGAGAAACAGCTCCATCCACACCTTGATCTGGGACACCCAGCTTCCAAAACAGGGAGAAAATAAATTTCTGTATGTAAGCCCCTCGGTCTGGGGCACTTTGTTATGGCAGCCCCAGAGGACTATGCCTCTCTACGCCTCAGTTTCGTTATAGAATGATGCATTAACTATGCTTGTTGTTATGTCACTAAGTCATGTCTGACTGTTTTGTGATGCCCATCAGGCTTTTTTGTAGCCCACCAGACTCCTCTGTCCATAGGATTTCCCAGGCAAGAATCCTGGAGTGGTTGCCATTTCCTTCACTGGGGGATCTTCCTGACTCAGGGGTCAAACCTGTGTCTCCTGCACTGCAGGTGAATTCTTTGCCTCTGAGTCATGTGGCAAGCCATGACGCATAGTTAATATCACAGTTATGGATTTATTATTATTATTACTCTTCTGTGTTACCTTCTAGGAGAAAAACAGCTTCTACTGCATAGAATAGAAAGAAACATTAACAATGCTGCTGCTGCCGCTAAGTCACTTCAGTCGCGTACAACTCTGTGCGACCCCATAGATGGCAGCCCACCAGGCTCCTCCATCCCTGGGATTCTCCAGGCAAGAACACTGGAGTGGGTTGCCATTTCCTTCTCCAGTGCATGCTTGCATGCTTCAGTCGTGCCTAACTCTGTGTGACCCTATGGACAGCAGCCCACCAGGCTCCTCTGTCCATAGGATTCTCCAGGCAAGAGTACTGGAGTGGGTTACCATTTCCGTCTCCCACAGTAACAATAAAAAATAACAATAATAGTTACTATTTCTTGATATTTCATGATATGTCAGAGTTTGTACAATATTTTATGTAAATTAGTTCATATCACTCCCAACTATCCCAAGAGATAGGTAATGTTACCTTCCTTTTTTTGGATAGGAAATTGAGGCCCAGGTAAATTAACTAAGTTGTCCACAATTATCAGTAAGGGACCAACTCAAGTTTCACACACATTTCCAGAATCTGTGTTCCTTGCCTGGACCCTCAATCATCATATACTTGCTCTCTGCCAAGTAGGCTGGGGCAAATGGTCCAGTATATTTCATTTCTTTATAATACCCTAACGAAATATACCATATACTTCTTAAACACCTTACATTTGTAAGTCTTTTCTTTTGCATTATGAAATTACTTTGAAATGTATTGCCTCATTTTCAGGTGTATATGCCAAAGTTCATTGGTATACGAAGCATGTAAGTCTTTTGAGTCCATAAAAAAACTCACTCTAGGCTTTGTTAATATCTATGGGTGTGACTTTTTTTTCTCCCCTAGCTCTGACCTGTGGAGAAGGAAATGGCAACCCACTCCAGTATTCTTGCCTGGAGAATCCCAGGGACAGGGGAGCCTGGTGGGCTGCCATCTATGGGGTCGCACAGAGTCGGACATGACTGAAGCGACTTAGCAGCAGCAGCAGCAGCTCTGACCTATAAAATTTGTCCACCTTTTGAGCATGGAACTTTCAACCTGTGGGCTATGAATGAAGTCTGTGACTAGTAGAGGCGGAGTTCGGGGAAGAGAAAAAAGTGAATGACAGAAAAAAGAGTCAATCGATGTTTAAACAACAGCTCACCTTCAGCAAAAGAAATCCCCTGTGGGCTTCAGAAGGCTGCTTTGTGTGGGAGGGGTCAGAGAGACCACAAGGGTAAGCCGTCTAGTGTCTTTTGAATCCATCTTGGCAAATTAGCTACTTGAAGGCTTTCAGATGCTTTTGGGCAGCTTGTAGTTGTAATGACTGACAGGCCAGGGAACTCTGCACCTCTCTGGAATAATGGTTTTGGGGAAGAGAAAAGAAAATGTTCTGATTAGATGCGACTGAAGGCTTTATTTGTAGTATTCACAAAACTAAATTATGAGGGTGCCATCCTGACTTGATCTATTAAAAGGTCTGGGAATGACAATACAGGTTCTTATGTAGCTAAGCCTAAAGTGAAGGGGGTTTTCAGCCACACTGGCTGGGGAGTGGGGGAGGTTAAGTTTGGTGTCAGGTTTGAGGACTGGTCTGATTCCAAAGCCCCAAGACAATTTCTAAAGAGTCTTAAACCCAGACATCACTTGTTATTTTCTTTCTGGCCCATTCTCATTTCATGTCCTCTTTCATAAACTTAAAACATCTTTTGGGGGCAGTCAGATACTTGGGGGAAATGGACATCAAGACCCAGCTAGTTTTGTTTCTTTATAACAGGAAATGACATTAGTGTTCCACACGTTATTACAAATATGCCAATCTGATAGACAAATATTTTAAGACTAGTGAGAGAATCCCATTTAACCTCCTCTCCTGAGACATGAAAGGTTATTGTAGATCACAATGCTAGAGATGTTTATATTTCAGTTCAGGCGTATTTTGTTTCATCATCCAGGCAGTAACCATGGTTGACAACATAATATTATTGGACTTAGCTATGCAACTATTTTTTTCATATGGCCTTCCTGCATAGCATCTGCATTAATATCCAGCTGAAATGGAGTTCCTAGGAAAGGGGGGAGAGCAAAATTTATAAATATGATGGTTTAGAAACTAATTGTGGCATTGGAGAAGATTCTTGAGAGTACCTTGGAGTACAAGATGATCAAACCAATCAATGCTAAAGGAAATCAACCCTGAATATTCATTGGAAGGACTGATGCTGAAGCTGAAGCTCCAGTACTTTGGCTGCTTGATACAAAGCACTGACTCATTGGAAAAGACCCTAATGCTAGGAAAGATTGAGGCAAAAGAAGAAGGTGGCAGGAGAGGATGAGATGGTTAGATAGCATCATTGACTTAATGGACATGAATTTGAGCAAACTCAGACAGATAATGAAGGACAGAGGAGCCTGGCATGCTGAAGTCCATTGGGTTGCAAAGAATCAGACCCAACTTAGCAACTGAACAAAAATGATAAGAAAGCAATACATGCTGATTTTTATTAAAAGCATTTTAGTGTTTCTGATAAAATATGTTGCATTCCTATGATCATAGTGCATTAAGTAAGAAGTATGTGGTGGAATGATTTTTCTTTCAGTATTTAGAATTTGCATAGCATTTTTACATGCTATCTCAGTAATGATCAAAGTTACTTATTTGTTCCAAATTTAGAGATGAGCAAACTGAAATTGATGGGGCAAGTAGTTTAACTAAAATCATTAGCCAGCAAGTAGGCAAAATTCAAACTCAGATTGTGACTCTAATATTAGTCAAGCTGTTTCCTTATTGGGTGAAGACAGCAGAATGAGAAAGCGGGGTGATTTTGGCAGATAGCCAGATCCAGTGGGCCAGTGACCACCTCCCCACAGAGTAAACAAGATGCTGCTCACTCAACTCAAAATCAATTCAGAAGAACAAAAAATTTTCTTCCTAGATGAGTTACCATTACCTGTCATGATAATCATCTTCCTTTAAAGTCCTTTTTGTCCTTCTAGTTAAAATCGCCATAGATGAGATCTTCACTTTGTGTTTCCAGCAAAAGGTTCAGGTTTTTATGGGTAAATCCCCTCAAAGTTTCCCATGACTCCCAGTTTACCCAGTGAAGCTGTGTAGCATTACCCAGTGGTATGCTTACAGAGGTGGACACACCATACAATTATTGGGAAGAGCTATAATTACCTCTGTCTTCTAAACCACAGCACAGGATCCTTGAACTACGTCCTTTTGAATGTGATAGAATTAATCACTGTTACTGAGTTATTGTACAGCATTACCTGGTAAACCCAATTTAGCTTCCTAGTAACATGAGAGTCCTTGCATAACAAAGAACCAGATACCTGGGTGTGTGATCAGCATTGATGAAATATACAAACTGCCTTCACCATCAGATTCCTATTGCTTGCCTCTCAGTTCAGTTCAGTTCAGTCAGTCAGTTGTGTCTGATCTTTGCAACCCCATGGACTGCAGCACGCCAGGCCTCACTGTCCATCACCAACTCCAGGAGTTTACTCAAACTCATGTCCATTGAGTTGGTGATGCCATCCAGCCATCTCATCCTCTGTCGTCCCCTTCTCCTCCTGCCCCCAATCCCTCCCAGCATCATGGTTTTTCCCAGTGAGTCAACTCTTCGCATGAGGTGGCCAAAGTATTGGAGTTTCAGCTTCAGCATCAGTCCTTCCAATGAACACCCAGAGCTGATCTCCTTTAAGATGGACTGGTTGGATCTCCTTGCAGTCCAAGGGACTCTCAAGAGTCTTCTCCAATACCACAGTTCAAAAGCATCAATTCTTCGGTGCTCAGCTTTCTTCATAGTCCAACTCTCACATCCATACATGACTACTGGAAAAACCATAGCCTTGACTAGATGGACCTTTGTTGGCAAAGTAATATCTCTGCTTTTTAATATGCTCTCTAGGTTGGTCATAACTTTCCTTCCAAGGAGTTCATGGCTGCAATCACCATCTGCAGTGACTTTGGAGCCCCCCAAAATAAAATCTGACACTGTTTCCACTGTTTCCCCATCTATTTCCCATGAAGTAATGGGACCAGATGCCATAATCTTAGTTTTCTGAATGTTGAGCTTTAAGCCAACTTTTTCACTCTCCTCTTTCACTTTCATCAAGAGGCTCTTTAGTTCCTCTTCACTTTCTGCCATAAGGGTGGTATCATCTGCATATCTGAGGTTATTGATATTTCTCCTGGCAATCTTGATTCCAGCTTGTGCTTCTTCCAGCCCAGCGTTTCTCATGATGTACTCTGCATATAAGTTAAATAAATAGGGTGACAATATACAGCCTTGACATACTCCTTTTCTTATTTGGAACCAGTCTGTTCCATGTCCAGTTCTAACTGTTGTTTCCTGATCTGCATATGGGTTTCTCAAGAGGGAGGTCAGGTGGTCTGGTATTCACATCTCTTTCAGAATTTTCCATAGTTTATTATGATCCACACAGTCAAAGGCTTTGGCATAGTCAATAAAGCAGAAATACATGTTTTTCTGGAACTCTCTTGCTTTTTCCATGATCCAGTGGATGTTGGCAATTTGATCTCTTGTTCCTCTGCCTTTTCTAAAACCAGCTTGAACATCTGGAAGTTCATGGTTCATGTATTGCTGAAGCCTGGCTTAGAGAATTTTGAGCATGACTTTACTAGCGTGTGAGATGAGTGCAATTGTGTGGTAGTTTGAGCATTCTTTGGCATTGTCTTTCTTTGGCATTGTCTTTCTTTGGGATTGGAATGAAAACTGACCTTTTCCAGTCCTGTGGCTACTGCTGAGTTTTCCAAATTTGCTGGCATATTGAGTGCAGCACGTTCACAGCATCATCTTTTGGGATTTGAAATAGCTCCCCTGGAATTCCATCACCTCCACTAGCTTTGTTCATAGTGATGCTTTCTAAGGCCCACTTGACTTCACATTCCATGATGTCTGGCTCTAGGTGAGTGATCACACCATCGTGGTTATCTGGGTTGTGAAGATCTCTTTTGTACAGTTCTTCTGTGCGGTCTTGCCACCTCTTCTTAATATCTTCTGCTTCTTTTAGGTCCATACCATTTCTGTCCTTTATCGAGCCCATCTTTGCATGAAATGTTCCCTTGGTATCTCTAATATTCTTGAAGAGATCTCTAGTCTTTCCCATTCTGTTGTTTTCTCCTATTTCTTTGCATTGATTGCTGAGGAAGGCTTTCTTATCTCTCCTTGCTATTCTTTGAAACTCTGCATTCACATGCTTATATCATTCCTTTTCTCCTTTGCTTTTTGCTTCTCTTCTTTTCACAGCTATTTTAAGGCCTCCCCAGACAGCCATTTTGCTTTTTTGCATTTCTTTTCCATGGGGATGGTATTGATCCCTTTCTCCCATACAATGTCACGAACCTCCGTCCATAGATCATCAGGCATTCTGTCTATTAGATCTAGTCCCTTAAATGTATTTCTCACTTCCACTGTATAATCATAAGGCATTTGATTTAGGTCATACCTGAATGGTCTAGTGGTTTTCCCTACTTTCTTCAATTTCAGTCTGAATTTGGCAATAAGGAGCTCATGATCTGAGCCACAGTCAGCTCCCAGTCTTGTTTTTGCTGACTGTATAGAGCTTCTTCATCTTTGGCTGCAAAGAATATAATCAATCTGATTTCAGTGTTGACCATCTGGTGATGTCCATGTGTAGAGTCTTCTCTTGTGTTGTTGGAAGAGGGTGTTTGCTATGACCAGTGCATTCTCTTGGCAAAACTCTATTAGCCATTGCCCTGCTTCATTCCGTATTCCAAGGCCAAATTTGCCTGTTACTCCAGGTGTTTCTTGACGTCCTACTTTTGCATTCCAGTCCCCTATAATGAAAAGGACATCTTTTTTGGGTGTTAGTTCTAAAAGGTCTTGTAGGTCTTCGTAGAACCGTTCAACTTCAGCTTCTTCAGCGTTACTGGTTGGGGCATAGGCTTGGATCACCATGATATTGAATGATTTGCCTTGGAAACGAACTCAGATCATTCTGTCGTTTCTGAGATTGCATCCAAGTACTGCATTTTGGACTCTTTTGTTGACCATGATGGCTACTCCATTTCTTTTAAGGGATTTCTGCCCAGCAGTAGATACAATGGTTATCTGAGTTAAATTCACCCATTCCAGTCCACTCTAGTTCGCTGATTCCTAGAATGTCGACGTTCACTCTTGCCATCTCTTGTTTGACCATTTTCAATTTGCCTTGATTCATAGACCTAACATTCCAGGTTCCTGTGCAATATTGCTCTTTACAGCATCAGACCTTGCCTCTATCACCAGTCACATCCACAACTGGGTATTGTTTTTGCTTTGGCTCCTTCCCTTCATTCTTTCTGGAGTTATTTCTCCACTGATCTCCAGTAGCATATTGGGCACCTACCGACCTGGGGAGTTCCTCTTTCAGTGACCTATCATTTTGCCTTTTTGTACTGTTCATGGGGTTCTCAAGGCAAGAATACTGAAGTGGTTTGCCATTCCCTTCTCCAGTGGACCACATTCTGCTTGCCTCTAGCAGGGGATTATAGCTCTCACAGGGCTTCCCTCGTGGCTCAGTGGTCAAGAATCTGCCTGCCAATGCAGAGACCAGGGTTTGATCCCTGGGTCGGGAAGATCCCCTGGAGAAGGAAATGGCAACTCACCCCAGCCTGGGAGATAGCATGGACAGAGGAACCTGGAGGATCCATGGGATCCATGGGGTCACAAAAGAGTTTGCTGTGACCTAGCGACTAAACAACAACAAACAGCAGCTGTCAGGGAAGTCTTAGCAGGTAGTGCTGTGTCCTGAGTCCAACGCTTGGAAACACCCATAATCTCCAGGGGACTGAAACCCTAGCATGGTTAACTACACGATGCGAAGTTGATCACAGTACTGTTTGTGCATGTTTAGCAAGAGAGCTTAAGACTGGATTTCTGTGTGCACATAAATGGACTCAGGGCATTTGGGAAGGAGTAGGTGTGTCTCTGTTCCATCAACAGGTGAGCCTATTATGCTGGTAACGCTGTGCTGTGGAGAGAGAGAAGAACTGGTTTGGGAAAGTCAGAGCCCATATTTATCCCACTCACACTCTATCACCCAGTTTTTTTTGGACGTATCTGTAGCCAAAGTTCGGAACACTTTCTCCCTCCTTGTAAGGCACGTTTGAGTCCTGAAATAACAAACAGCTATCTTTCCAATTATACCTTCTATCTGGATCCGTCGATGGAGCTTGGTATCAGTCTATCTGTGTATCTTTATATCTGTGTATGTGTCTACTTGTGAGCTTGTGTATCTCCTTTTATATCTTTATGGGACATGCTGGCATGAATAGGCTCAGATTACTAACTCCAGTCTGGAGTTTACGGATAACAAGAGGAAACTCAAAGAGGACCTAATAGTTTAGAGCCTTAGGCTTTCTGGCTTTCCAGAAATCATACAGCTTTTTTTTCCCCCTGTAACATGTTGCTCCTGTGATGTCTCTCACATCTGTCTGCTCCAGCTACTACCATGCCAGCTCCATTCTTCATTAACCATCAAGTGGACCATTATAACAGTTTAATAACCAAGCTCCCTGCACCTTCTTCTCATCCATCCTAAACCACACACCCTATCTCCTGTTCAGACACGGCCAATGCTTTCCCAAAACTTGGCTGGTAGTTCTAAGCCCTTCGTGCACATCCTTCTGTTTACCTTTCCAGCATCTTTCTCCTTCTTTTTCCTCCCTGGTGAGGACCCTTTATTTAAGTCCCACTAGGGTGCTTGCTATTTGTGAGATGTTAGCCAGCCCCTCCCTGGATCTGTACCATTTCTTATGGGAGTCCTTCCAACTAAAATACTCTTTTCCCCCATTTCAGCATTTGAGCTCATTTGAATGACATTCAGACATTAAAAAAAAAAAATCTTTGATTTCCTCCAAAAGAAGTTACCTCATTTAGGCCGTATATCCTCTAATTGATTGTAATTCTGTTGCATTCAGGGTTTCCTTCTGTTTTATTTACTTATTTATGGCTGCACCACACAGAATGTGGGATCTTAGTTTCCCAACTAGGTATTGAACCTGTGCCCTGCTGCAGTGGAAGCACAGAGTCCTAACCACTGGACTGCCAGGGAATTCCTCTCCTAACTTAACAATTCTAAACGTCTCTGGTTTGGATCCCCCTGCTGATCCCCATTGTCATTGCTTTAGTTTAGAGGATGATCACCCTTTTTTAGAAAACTTTTTATTTTGTATTGGAGTATAGCCAATTAACAATGTTGTGACAGTTGCAAGTGGACAGCAAAGGGACTCAGCCATACATACGCATATATCCATTCTCCCCCAAACTGTCCTCTTTATTATCCATTTTCCATCCCAAACTCCCCAACTATCCCTTACCACATTCTTCCCCCCAGCAGCCATAAGTTCATTGTTTAGTTCTATGAATCTGTTTCTGTTTTTAAATAAGTTCATTTGTATAATTTCTTTTTAGATTCTGCATATAAAGGGGGTCGTAGATATTTCCCCTTCTCTGTCTGACTGACTTGACGCAGCATGACAATCTCAAGGTCGATCCATGTTGCTGCAAATGGCATTATCTCATTCTTCTTCATGACTGAGTAATATTCCATTGTATATATGGACCACGTCTTCTTTGTCCATCCCTCTAGGGGATGCTCTCTTTTCTGCAGTATGGCAAATGATATTCCTTGTCTTCCATCTTCCAACCATCTGCATACATTGTGACCTTAGTGAGATGTTCAAAACACTAATATGATCATTATTACTCCTTTACTTATAATCAGGTCATAAGAGGAAAAAATTTGAGTAGATGAGTGAGGGGAAGCTCTTGTATTAGCCTCAATATTTTTAAATAAAAATGCAAATTCTTTTGATACTAAAAGCAAATCCTTTCTTTGTTCCTTGCTTTCTACAGATTGGAAATCAATCTCTTTATCATGACATGGAAATTCCTTTGTAACTGAACCCGTGACATGGTTGAAAGTCAAATTTCCTTGGATACCAATTTCTAAGATGCCCTTTTTTTTAAAAGTGTTTTTCTTTGTTATTATTATTTTGGCCATACCACAGGGCACATACATGGGACCTCAGCTCCCCAACCAGGGTCTGAACCGTGCCCCTGGCAGTGGGAGTGTGGAGTCCCAACCACTGGGCCATAAGGGAAGCCTTGAGGGTAGCTGCTTGCATTCTCCATAATGGTTCGAATGTTGGTGCCTGCACCCTGGCACAGACCATGCTTCATCCCTGCCTGTATCCTTGTCAGTCTGGAGGAATCTCCTAGTCCTCAGTGGTCAAGAATCACCTCCTCAGTGTAGTTTATCTCCCCAGGCAAAATGTGCCTCTGTTTCAGCACTCACCACATGGCCTTGTGCTGTTCATTGTTATTTACTTACAGACACCCAGATTCCCCCCATCCCCACAAAAAGATTTAAGGTTATTCCGAAGCCCAGAAATCTGGTACTTTAATTTTATGTTCTGGGCACCTAGTTCATCCCAAATTATAGAAGCTATTATTATTATTTTAATGTGGATTTGTGGACCAGTTTGAAAAGAAACATAAAAGCTGGAGTTGGAAGAATAAGTAGTGACTATTTAAACCTTTTACAATGCAATTGAGAGGGTCTAAGGTTTTTTTGGTCTCCTTAGCATCCAACACAATTTGCTGTATTTAAATAGTTTAGTGTTTTATTTTGAAATAAATGTTAAAATCCATGATTGTGTTTATAGAGATTTGTCTGTTTTTCTTTCGAAATGTCCTCTTCTGTCTCCTCATTGAGTTGTTTCCGAGTAGAAATCTGTTGCCATTTTTATCTTTGTTTCTTCATCGTTGATCCTTTTTAATATTTTAAGATATGCAGCTTATTTTTTCCCCCCTCTGTTTTTAAGATTTTCTTTCTATCACTAGTTTTGAAGAATGTGGCTAGCATGTGCCCCAGGGTTATTTTCTTCATATTTCTAGTGATGGGATTTGTAGAACTTCCTGGATCTATGGCTTTACAGTTTTCATCAAGTTTTCAATGCTTTTATATTTTCACACAATTTTCTCCCTTCCTCCTCTCCTTTGGAGACGCCAATTACACATGTATTTGGCTGTCCGAAATGTTCTCACAGCTCAGGGATGCACTTTTTTTTTTTTTTGAGTTTCTTTTCTCTATGAGTTTCATTTCACATACACTCCTCTTCTGGTTTGCTACAAGTCTTAAACTTACCAGTTACACATCCATTCTTTTGGGGCAACATATTTGATCAGAATTATCACTCCCCTTTCAACTTGCTGTTATTGCAGAGAAGGAAACTTAATTCCTAGAACTGTTAGGATCTTAGCTGCATTTTCCTAGCAGGGAGAGAGGAGATGTTACTTTTCCATGAAATTGGGAGGAGTAGGAGACCGTTTGGGTGGAGGACACAGGACCTGTTAGGAGGGGAAGGCACAGTGATTCAGTGTGGCTTGGGTGGCCAGAATGTAGAGGTTAAAAGCAGATGAACGTAAACACAAGAGGACTGAGAAGATATTGAAGTAAAACATCTCTGGTTTCTCACTGTAGCTGAAAGCCAAGTCTTAGGACTCTTATAATTTGGGAAAGATGTTGGATTAGGTACTGTGCTTCTCAGCCCACTTTATGCTCTGACCCTACACCTCCATTCATCATGAAGGGATGGAGAAGAGGTTTCGGTGTACATATGGGTGGGGTGAAGACTGGGACCATTGCTACTGTCAAGGTGGAAAGAACACGCGTGCATTCACGCATGCTCAATCATCCAGCTGTGACTCTTTGTGATCCCGTGGACTATAGCTGTCCAGGCTCCTCTATCCTGGGAATTCGCCAGGCAAGAAAACTGGAGTAGGTTGCCATTTACTACTCCAGGGGATCTTCCTGACTCAGGCATTAAACATGCATCTCGCACACTCCTGCATTGGCAGGCAGGTTCTTTACTGCTGCGTCAATTTCCACAGAGGCTTTTCCTTCTATGTCTGTGCTCAGGGAAGGAACCCTGGTCTCCATATGACCCAAGATCCCCTCCAGCTATAACATGCTTGGATTCTGTAAACTCGGCACAATATTCTTCACCCTAGGTGTGCTAAGTTCATCTGTTTGAAATGTATGACCATGAGTACTTGCAGCAACTTAAAACCTAGATAGTACATTAAAAAGCAGAGACATCTCTTTGCTGAAAAAGATCCATATGATCAAAGCTATGGTTTCTCTAGTAGTCATGTGTGGATGTGAGAGTTGGACCATAAAGAAGGCAGAGTGCTGAAGAATTGATGCTTTCAAACTGTGATGCTGGAGAAGACTCTTGAGGGTCCCCTGGACTGCAAGGAGATCAAACCAGTCCATCCTAAAGGAGATCAACCCTGAACATTCATTGGAAGGACTGTTGCTAAAGCTGAAACTCCAATACTTTGGCCACCTGATGCGAAGCGCTGACTCATGTGAAAGACTCTGATGCTGGGAAAGATTGAGGGAAAGAGGAGAAGGGGGTGACAGAGGATGAGATGGTTGGATGGTATCATCAACTCAATGGACATGAGCTTGAGCAAGCTCCAGGAGATGGTGAAGGACAGGGAAGCCTGGCATGTTGCCGCTCATGGGGTCGCAGAGTCAGACACGGCTGAACAACTGAACATCAACAGCAAAAAACACCATCTAGGTACATGTGCATGTGATGTGAGAAGCAGCCAATTACCAGCACCACACTGGAAAAACAAACCCAAAGAGAATTCAGCATGTCTTCCTCACTTGCCTCTTTATTTCAAGTGTTTTAGGGTCTGAATCATCTATGTGAATTGTCTCAGCATTTCCCTTCCATTTCTATGTGGGTGTAACTCCGATTATGGCCAGCATCACTCTTGCCCCTAATCTCTTTTAAGCTTCAAGATAATAAACACTTCCTAACAATTTTAAAAATTGAGATGCCCTTTTCACTTTGACCATACAGATGGGAAAGTCGTAAATAATGGATGCTTGACACTCTTCAGAAATAAAATGTGATGAAGAGTTCAGTCGTCTGATTAAATTCCCCCCATAAAATCTCACCTAGCCTATTCTTCCCGCAGGGAGAAAGGGCTGTGCGCACTATGGACATTATTTTTCTTTTGAACATACTTGTATCTTGTCAAGATGCCATCAATACAAATACTTGGACATTTTTAGTGCCACGATGGGGAAGCAGGTTGAATTTTTCAATCCTCCCAGCCAATATAAGTCAGTCTGAGATACTTAATTTCTATTTGAGATCCTTCGTTTCTATTATAAACAGATCCCGCAGCGGGAGATAAATTTCATGGTAACAGTTTGGACTTTTTTATGAACCACCTGCAAGTTTCCTGCAAACAACATGTTTTATGGAAGCTCAAGGCAACGTTCACCCATCAAGACCCGACAGGAAGAGGAGGATGGATGGGGCCTTATCTCAGGCACACATGTAACCTTCTCTGTCCCCTGGCCTGACCTCCCTCTGCACTCATTTATGAAAATGATTCATCTTTAAAAAGCTTCCTTGCTCTGCCTGCGGGCTGTAGATCTCTCTGCACTGGACTTGCGGAGGCTGAGGTTATAAACTTCAGTGGGGGAAGTCCTTTGGAGGGGCTTCATTCTGAATATCGAAAAAGCAGAGTGCACAATACCTGTGTTTCCTTAAAGAAGCAGTCCTGGATGCTTTTCTACAGGAAGATGCTTCCGAGGGATTTCACTGAAAGAGTTTTTTGGGGATGCGACTTTTATGTATGTTGCTAACATATGGCCATAGTTAATGCATTTAAATAGAGGATCACCGGAGCGTGGCCAATGGTGCCCGTGACATGAACACACCACCCTCCACGTGGAGAAGGAGACCCTGTACTTTGCATTTCGTGCTTGTAAAGGGCACTGCAGCGGGAGTTATTTGTGTCAAGACTGGTGGGAACCGCTCTCATCCCTTAGAATAGTCCTTTGAACTGAAAAGCCTTAGAAGGTGAGCGTAGGAACTATAACTCAGAGAATCAGGAGGTGAACAGAAGTAGAAATAGGAACAGAGAAGACAGTGTGAATTGATTCATCCTTTCAGGCTGAATTGAGCGGTTGAAAGAACCAAGGTTATTTCCACAGTTCTTAAGAATTAAGTCATGTCTGAAATAGGGCAAAACACCCAAGGACATAAACATGCATGCGAGTTTTGAGTTAAGAGAGAAGGAGGAGACAGAAAATATTGATATATATAGTTTTTATTTATTTTTATTTACTTGTTATTTCTTTCCCTTTTTTCTTTTTTGTATTGACTGAAAGATTAAATGCTATAGTGCTTTACAGTTTCCAAAGGTTTCATACATTTGATTTCATAGCATCCCACAATAACCCTCCCCACCCCCACCATCTTCCCCCTCCCCACTTTCCTTTGTCCGTTGGTAACCACTAGCTTTTTCTCCATATCTATAAGTCTCCTTCCTTTTTGTTTTATTCATTAGTTTGTTGCATTTTTTAGATTCCACGTGTGATTTCATACAGTATTTGTCTTTCTCTGTTTGACTTCTTTCACGTAGCACAATGCCCTCCAAATCCATCCACATTGTCGCAAGTGCCAAAATCTTATTCTTTATTGTGGCTGAGTAGTATTCCATTGTGTGTGTGTATGTTTGTGTGTGATGTATATATGTACACATATGTATATACATATATTGGATCTTTATGCAGACATATAGTTTTTTGTTTTTTAATTTCAAAGTCTGACTGAGTCAGTCTTTATCTACAGACCTCATTGGTGAAGACCTTGACCTTCTGTAGGAAAATTTAATCTATACAATTCTTAACCATCACTTAGTCTGGACTTAATCCATGCATAACTTAACTGTTATATTCTTTTAGATGTGATTCCTTAATGTATCAGTTCAGTTCAGTTCAGTCGCTCAGTCGTGTCCAACTCTTTGTGATCCCATGAATCACAGCACGCCAGGCCTCCCTGTCCATCACCAACTCCCGGAGTTCACTCAGACTCACGTCCATAGAGTCAGTGATGCCATCTAGCCATCTCATCCTCTGTCGTCCCCTTCTCCTCCTGCCCCCAATCCCTCCCAGCATCAGAGTCTTTTCCAATGAGTCAACTCTTTGCATGAGGTGGCCAAAGTACTGGAGTTTCAGCTTTAGCATCATTCCTTCCAAAGAATAGAGATTCTTTATTTCTCCAAAACAAATTCTTGTTAGAATCATTCTCTGAATGAAATGTGCTTTGGAACACACGTTTGTTCCACAGTGTGAGAGGGTCTGTCATCAGCAATGTGTTTTGCTCTGTCTACTTCTAAGATATTTACTTTCACACCTTTGTTCTTGGATTTGAAATTCTTGGCTTTGAAACATCCAGTGAGCCAAGCTGCCACTTCACCATTGTTTTTATAACATCTGCTCAGAGCCTCTCTTCTTTCAAGTGGTCGCTGGGTAGGAGCCAGTTGAAAAACTGACACAGTGATAGAAAAACCTGCCCAGGTACTGACTTTGAAAACGCTTTTACATTCAGTCCAGTTTAAGCACTGACCGTGGCACTCTAGACCTCACCTGGTGCTTTGCATCTTCAAAGTTCTTTGCTTGCATTGACTCATTTATCCTGTGACACTCTTGCCAGGTAAACGGTACAATCATGGTGGTAGAAGATTAGGGAATCTCAAAGTCCTTGCAAACGAGACCCTTAAGCCCCTCAATAATGCCTCCAAGAGAATGGAAACATGTATATGTATGGCTGAGTCCCTTTGCTATCCACCTGAAACTGCCACAACGTTGTTAATTGGCTATGCTCCAATATAAAATACAAAGCTCAATAAAATAAAGTCAGGTCAATAAAATTAAAAAAAAAGAGAATGCGCCCAAACAGGATCCCCTTCAACAGTGACCTCCAACGCACTCCTCTCCCAAAGCAGATGCTGCCTTGACTGGGTCCAAATTTAAACCTCAAAAAAGAAAAAAAAAAGTGCATTTTGGCAGGACCAAATACTGAAAACCAGTAAAACACCTATCTACTTCACTGAACTGCAAGCGGTGGTATAGTTTTCCTTCAATTAAAAAAAAATTAAGGTGTACATTACATACAGTGTGATTCATCCTTTTTAGTGCACATTTTCAGGTGCGTTTTCACAAATGTAGACAACTGAATAACTGCCACCACCATCAAGACATAAAAGGCCATCACAACCCCAATTCCATGCCACCCCCGGCCCCCTGCCCTCAGCTAAAGGCAATGCTGTGCCTAGAGTTTTGTCTTGGCACGAGTATCAAATAAATAGAATCTTATAACCTACAGCCTTTAAACTCTGGCTCTGATGTTGACTCAGAGCCAGGTAAAGAATCTGCCTGCAATGCAGGAGACCTGGGTTTGATCCCTGGATCCGGAAGATCCCCTGGAAAATAAAATAGCTACCCACTGCAGTATTTCTTGCCTGGAGAAATTCATGGAAAGAGGAGCCTGGTGGGCTATAGTCCATGGGGTCGCAAAGAGTCAGACAAGACTGAGTGACATAGAGTGAAATAAAGAAAGAGCTGTTCTTTGGAAGAAAGAGCATAAATATAAGGCAACATGTTGGGGTATGTAAGAAATTCGGGGCAATATTTTGAGTGTCTACTGTGTGTCGGCCGTTCTTCAGGTACTGTTCTTGTTAATGATGTAAGAGAGAAGGGTGTTTCTGAACAAAGATTCTTACTTGCTGCCCTTATGCACCCCAACCACCCTCGAGACAAAGTGTAAGAAGACATTTGAAATGCCAGGTCCTACCAATGACACTGGGCGTTTGTCTGCTCGTAGTGGACCCAACGCTGGCTGCAAACTTTTCCCACGGAGACACTTTAGTGTTAAAATGACCTGGGCTATGATTACCTGATTTCCTATCAGCTCACTTTAAAAATCCCAGTGACAATGGTGATTGTGCTTGGCTCACCGTGGTGATGAGGATTCTTCTCAGCAGTTTAAGTAACATGCTTCAGTAGATCTGTTGCCTTACCTGCCACCCCAAAGAGTCTTTCCACTAAAAGATGACGCAAATGAACATATCTACAAAACAGACCCACAGTCAAAGAGATCATAGACTTATGGTTGCCAAGGGGGAGGAGGGGGAGGCAGGGGATCTTTGAAAGTTTGGGATTAGCAGATGCAAACTATATACAGGATGGATAGGCAACGAGGTCCTCCTGTACAGCACAGGGAACTATATTCACTATCTTGTAATAAACCACAATGGAATGTATATGAACATACATTTGTTGAATCACTTTGCTGTACATCAGAAGCTAACCCAACACTGCAAGTCAACTATATTTTAATACAATATATTAAAAATAAATAAATAAAGCAGGAAACCAAAGTGGCACTCCACACACATATGGCCTGTTTAAATAAGATGAAAATATGGTTGTTCTAATTCACAGAAATTTATTACGAAGATTTTTCTATTTTCCTGTTCCTCTTGTGACCCATGAGCATTGCAAGCAAGCACCCAGAAAGCTAAAGATGGCAAGGGAGATGTTGGTACCGACTGCAGATTAGCATGTAGCTGGGTACAGTAATAGAGTGTTCTGGAGACAGGCAGGAAGAATTCTGATAGGTGCTGTGCATATGAGATTGTGTTTTCTGGAATGGTAAGAATATGGAGTAAGGTGGAATTTTTCTTTCCTGGGGCCTGTGCTTGGGATCCATCGCATCACAGTATAGAGAGGAGGGTGGGTAGGGCCTTTAAAGGACTTTTAATTCACCTCTAAGCTAGACTCAGTTGATAGAAAGTGCCAGAGGTGAACTTTAGATGTGCTATTTTAATGTCTTTACCCGGGGTGCCGATGATGTTGATAATAGCAGTGTTAATAATAACAATAATGCCAATAGTCATAAGAGCAAACGTTTATTGAAAGTTTACAACATGCTGGCAGCTGGGGTAATTGCCTAGCGAGCATTATGTGATGGAATGCCTACAGCACCAACCCCATGAGATAACTACTGTTATGACGATGAGGAAGCTGTGGCTTAGGGTTGAGTGAATGGCCCAGGGCCACACAGCTTGCTCAGTACGGAGATCTGATGAACTGCATCTCGTTCAACCGATTCAAAGACAAACAGCGGACACTTCTTCTCAGGTTGAAATAAACACAATGTGAAAATGGTTGGAAAAACACCACGATTCACATTTCTTTCCAAATGATTTTATTTTCATTTTTTCCTACCTTTTTGATTAAGGGTTAGCAGAGCACTGATGGGCCAAATCTGCTGCCTGTCTTCACATGGCCTGAGAGATAAGAATGGTTTGTACATTTTTAAGTCGGGGAGAAAAAAATCTAAAGAATGTTTCATGACACATGAAAATAGTATGAAATGCAAATTTCAGTGTCCATAAATACAGTTTGGCTGGAACACAGCAAAACCCCTTAGTTTAGGTATTGGCTATTGGTACTTTGGGGTTAGAAGAGCAGAGCTGAGTTGTGACAGAAACTATATGGCCTACAAAGCCTAAAACAGTTACTATCTAACTCTTCACAGATAAAGATTGCCAAGCCTGCTTTTTGATTATTTGCGACAAAGCAGTTTACAGCAAGGGCTTTGACTTCAGGCTGCGGGGTTTGTCTCCCTTACTTGCTGTGCAAGTGGAGGAAAGATGGTTTGACATGTCTCCTCAGTTTCCACATGTGTAAAATGGGTATGATAATAACAACCCCAAAGGAAAGTGAAAGTCACTCAGTGGTGTCCAACTCTTTGAGACCCCATGCAGTGTATAGTCATGGAATTCTCCAGGCCAGAATACTGGAATGGGTAGCCTTTCCCTTCTCCAGGGGATCTTCCCAACCCAGGTTATCGAACCCAGGTCTCTCGCATTGCAGGTGGATTCTTTACCAGCTGAGCCACAAGGGAAGCCTCTGACTGAGCTCTTAAATGAGATACTCCATGAAGGAGTTTAGAAGAATTTCTGGCACATAATAAGTGCTCTAAGAAATGCTTATTATTATCCTTATCACACTAATACATGCTCCCAATGATAGATATTAATAGGTCTTCTGACACCTGGTAGACCCATCACTGATCAGTTCAATTAAGGAGTCTTTTCACCACATCTCCTTGGCCTGCATTGCTGCTTCCCTTAGCAGAGCTGGAGTGGGTTGCTGGGCTCCTCCTGCCTCAGGTCAGGAACTGGTGAGACACAGATAACAAATCTACACCTCCCATCACTTCAATTACTGCTGGCTTCAGCCCCACCGCCCTTGGCTTTGGGCTCCATGACCAGGGTAGCTGTTCCAGTGGGTGTGGGAAATGCTCTGTGGATTTGGAGACTGAAGCGTGACTTGGTAAGTCTGTTCGTGACCCCAGGAGGCTGGAAGGTTTAGAAGGCTTTGCCCGGGTCTGCAAATTATACTGAAGTCAGTGGGCTGGCTTACGGGTGAGGGGAGTGGGCTGGTGTTTCCAGGAGGTGGCTTTTAGGGTTCCATCACCAGCTAGGCCATATCAACTTTATGGAGCATCACTCTCCTTTCAGGGATTCATTACATCAGCAACAGAGGGTGTGTATAAGGGGGTGGGGGTGAAGCAGGAGGGGCTACCAGGAAGAAAGAGTGCAGTGGAATGTGAAGAGAGTGTGGACCCGAGTGTTAGCAACCCAGCTGATTCTCTCCTTAGAGCTCCCAGGAGAGGATCTTTCTAGAGCATTTATGGATCTAACTCTTAGGCAGGTGAGTACCTGACATGATGATTTCAAAACAGGTAATTACCGAGTAATTAGTCACTGTTACTGGATTCCACATTATCACAAAGCAGTAGGGAATCATTCTAGTTTCTTTCTCAAAACCCACCATCTATATTTGCCCAGTGGCTTATTCTGTGTTTCATTTCTTAGGGAAATTACACTAGAATGTAATTGGGAGACAGATTTACAGGTCCTTAGCTTGTCCTAAGCTCCAAGATGGCTCTGAATTTTTGAGATTATCAGTTAACTTTCTCCTTAATCTCTAAGTAGATAAAAGAATTGCATCAACACATGGATTCTGGGCTCAAATTCAATTTATAACCAGTTCTTATCATCATGATCTTGAATAAACAAATTCACCTTTCTGTGCCTTAGTTTCCCTGTTTGTAAAATAGGCATAATAGTAGATTCTCACTTTGAAGTTGTTGAGAGGATTAAGTGAACTGATTTAGGTGGAATGCCTAGCATGGTGAGTGTTACCAGGCTGTTATTATTGCATTATTACCTCTTGTGAATAGTCATTCCACTTAGCATTGAATATATTATCCCAGTGAATCCAGACAGCAGCCCTCTGAGATAGGTCTTAGCCCAATAGGGGAAATCACTGTTCTGTGAGGTTGAGTAAACTTGTTTAAAGCCAAAGAGCTGGTGAGAGAGTTGGCTTTCAAACCCAGTCTGGTGATCTGTAGAGTCCAGGCACTTTCTGTCCATACGCTTGCCATCCTAAGATTCATTGACTCTATACTCAAACTGGGTCTCGTAATGCAAGTTATATTAATTACCTGAATAATTAATAAGATCACACACTGTCTCTTGAATATTGTCATGTAAAGTGCTTGCTTTATATCCTTTTTATTAAAGAAGAAAATGGTGCAGGGTTTCCCTGGTGGTCCTGTGGTTGAGACTGTGCTCTCAATTCAGGGGACACAGGTTCAATTCCCTGGTGGGTGAACTAAGATCCTGCATGCTTCAGGGCATGACCTGAAAAGAAAAATTAAAAAAAAAAAAAAAAAGTAAAATGTAAAGTCAAAGAGCAAATGCTGTTTGGGATTAAACTCCATGACGTTAACGATGATATTTTTAGCTTTATTTTATTTTTTCCTACTTCCAGGCACTCAGTAGAAAAGCTATAGACATTTTACTTCTTATCTGCGTCCTCCGAGTGCCAAGAAAGTGAACCTTCAAAGAGCTTGTAAAGTCTGAGTGAGTGTGTGTGGCCGAGTGGAACATGTGATTGGATGTTGGTAGAGGTGGGAGTGAGAAAAGAAAAATATACTTAATCGCTACCAGAGGAAAAAGTTGAACTGGGTGGAGGTGCAGAATGATTCACCTGGATCTTTGACTCAAGTGACTTAATGAGTTTCTGCAACACCTCCTGATAAAAATTTGGCCAAGGAGACGGGATATTTTGTTCAGGGTGTAACCACTCCAAGCCTTGATTACTGTTTAGAAGCAGCGACTGCCATCTTGCAAAATGATGATTCAAAGATCGCAAAGCCAAGGGGAATGGCTCATCACAACTGGATTGCTGATTTAGGATCCCAAAAGGCACAAGTATTAGCTGATTACCCCATTAAGAGTTTAAAAAAAAAAAAAAAAAAACGATATAAAAATACCCAGGAGCTAAACTGCGTTCCATGGGGTGAAACAGATCAGAAGGTACAAAAATGGACCCAACTAGAGGAAACAATCCTTTGTTAGAAAATTGTCCAACCCAAACAATGAAAAACAAGTGACGGCAGTAATGAGCTTGTCTTCCTGTGAAAATAGTGGATTCCGCAGGCATCTGGGAGTCCACAGGGGGAGGTTTTGAATCACTGTTCTTGTTGTACCCAGTATCACCTGTTTAGCGCCCTGAACTTGGGAGACACACCCTACTATTAATTTTTAGGCTAATTTAATTTAAAAAAAAATTCTTTTTCTATTTTTTTTAAAGTCTTTACTGAATTTTTATAGCACTGCTCTGTTTCAGGTTTTGATTTTTTGGCCACGAGGCATGTGGGATCTTAGCTTACCAACCAGGAATCGAGCCCATGTCCCCTGCGTTGGAAGGCTAAGTCTTAACCACTGGCCCACCAGGGAAGTCCCTGATCTTCAGTCTTGACACAGCGCTTGGCACACCGCTGTGGTCTACGACTTCTATGGAACGGATGATGCAGCAAAGGATCATGGTGAACAATATGCAGTCTCATCAATAGAAAAATACATAAATATTATCTAAATTTGAGAAATCTTCATATTCCAGTTAATCCAGTCAAAGGAACATATTTTTTAAAAATCAGTAAAGGCTGGGATATAGGGAAATGCACATGATTATATGACAGCCATTGGTAGCATTTATAAATCACTTTAATCTTGCTGGCCACAAACTGAAAAGATGTTATATGACATGTGCATTTTTCTAGACCTAGAGCCAGTCATTCAAGTGTTAGCCATGAACACAAAAGAGAAATTTAAGTAAAGGTATTCCTAACAACACTACATATAAGACCCTCATATTTCAGGCTATCCAAACACCTTCAAATTAGGAAACTTGTAAATTAACTACAGTATTATAGAATAAGTGAGTACTATGTAGGTTAAAAATGAAGATAACAGAACCATTGTTACTTGCAAATATGTGAAAATAAGGGAAGTCCAAGTGATTTAGGATTGGTAAGGTTCTAGTAACTTTTAAAATTAGTAAATACTTCAGCTTGTAATTAAAGAAATATGCCTTGAAAAGCTATTTTCCCCAATTATATTTATCTTCATAGATATACACACACTTTTTTTACCAGCTACATTATTACTGAAATATTATTACGAAAGTAAGATAAATGATCTCTCTATGGCAGTGATAATTCTGATGTTCATGGAGATAACTGTTGGAACAAAAGAACACTTGGAACACACGCCGCATCATCTGATTCTGTGGTAAATAAAGGAAGTGACTATCTGTATAAAATCAAATAAAAATAGCATTAACGCTTTAGATTTTTCAGGTCAGCATCCTCATCTGCATACTACCTCTTTCTCACGCATATGTTTACCTCCATGACCAGAGATTTTGTGTAGAGCAGTTTAAGCAGACTAACTGAATATGGATTTTAATCAAGAAATAAACAAATAGGACAGTGTCATATATTTTCTTTGAAGTTTTCCATGCTTGCTTGAATATCTGTTTTCCATTTGATTCTAGGTCCTTCCTCCTTTGTGGAAAACTGTGCTAATTTGGTGAATGCCATTCAAATTCCTTCTACATAGCAAGCATTGGAATAACATTACCTAAGAAAATTCATGCTAAGGGCCACACGCTGTATGAAAGTAAAAACTGAAATATGTAACACTATAGCTCTCTCCTTTCATCCCTTTTCTTTCAAAATATGTTTCAAATTTATTAAAGAGATTTTTGTCTATTCTGGTACAGTCAATTTTGACTCTCAGTTTTGACTGTCAGATCAGTCATTTGGTTTGGTGATTATTACTTTTGTAGTATACCATTGTACAGAGCTATAGGAATCTTTCAAGTCCTTTTCTTAAGAGATGAAAAGACTAAAGTGTTGAAAATGACTTGTCCAGTTTAAAAGAAGGAACCCCAGATGAAGGAACCAGAATATCCTTTGATCTTAAAATCCTGATTAGTTCTTGGTAGGGCATATTCCACTCTGCCTCCTGTCAATAAACACTCGAGCTTCTTGCTAGAGGCAAATGCAATGACAGTCTGTACCTGTTATGTGAGAGTGAAGGGAGAAAGATGTACAATGAACCATAATTCACAGGAGATTGGGATGTGAACACTGGAGGAATGGTGGTACATCCTATCTAGCCTTTTTGAGCATCATCTGACTGTGAGATAATGTACAAAGTCAGGGATAATTGAAGATTTAAGAAGAGCAGTGCCTACCCAAGGAGTTCAAAGTTGAAGCTGGGAGACAGTATATACTCATGCTTTAACCTCACAGTATCACAATATTTATCTACAACATTCCAAAAAGTGAAAACATTGCAAATTCATTTAATAATTACATTGAGAAGGGATGCAGAGTAACGATTGCCCAGAACAGATTCACTGAGGGAAGATTTCCTGAAATAAACATGATTCATAATATCCAACACAGCAGAAGAGGCAGGATAATTCAGGATGAAGCAAAGTATGCACAGATGAGGGGAGAGTTAGTTGTTGTCATTGTTTTAAAATTTATGGAGAGCATATTATATGCCAGATATCACAGATGGTACTTGGCAGCAGAAGTAACTGAGACACAATGATGAAACATTGGCCCTTTCCTGAAGGCAATTTCAAGCTCAGGAGTGTATAGGCAAGCAGAATGTAAATACAAGGGAGTTGGAGAATGTACAATCAGGTTAAGCATAAGGCAGAAGCCACTTTTCAGAAGAAGGTAAATAGGGAATTCTCCCAGGAAACACTGACATCCAAGTTGAGGTTTGAAGGCAGTGAAGGGGATGATGTGGTTGAGGGAGGTCCTGGCTGATGTGGGAAGGATGTACATCTTCCTTGCAGATGGAAATGGGCAGTCGATGAAAGATTGTAAACCAGGGATGGATAAGATTCAGTGTGCATCTTAAAGAAATCACTTTGGTTATAGAATAGATCGTGAACTGGGTGACACCCAACTGAATGTCGGCAGCATGGTTAAAATATGGTGGCCTTCATCTGAGCCACCGGTGGGTGGCTTGAGATCTTGGGTATGGAGATTCAATGAGATGGAAACGAGACAGAATTAGCAGGAATTAGTTCATCTTGAGGTAGAGAGAGGGGTCAAGGATGATGTTCAGGTTTTGGGTTTTGGCCACCCGGTGGGTGGTTCTGGAAGTCCTGAGACAGACGACAGGGGGAGAGCTGTAGGTTTCAGGATGGGAGGTGTGAGAGAGGAAGAGATGACAAGTTTAGTTTGGTTTTCTGAAATTCAAGATTCTTGGGGGGCATACGAATGGAACTGTCTCAAAATAAAAGTTAGCAATGGAGACGTGGTAAAGATCTGGACTTAAGAAACAAGGGCATGACTTTGGGGACTATAAGAAGGAATATGGGAAGGCCTGGAAGAAATATGGAGCTAAATTATAGATTCAAGATGTTATTTATACTTACGAAGGAACTACAGAGAAGAGAGATGGATATTTTCAGTGTGTTGTTTTATATGAATCCATAAGAATCAGAAGATTAATGGTGCTTAATAAAAAATTAAGAAAGAAATAGGAGACTCAAATATCAGGCTCAAAGCTACTGTTCAGTAAAGGTGTTTCATTTTGATGCTTCATTAATTTTTCAATCATTTGCTTCTAGCTAACTTCAAACTTTCATCTATAAAGTGAAAATAACCATCTGATCTGCAGCATTGTTCAGCATACATGGATCGTATCTACCTTAAAACCACAGCAGTCTTGATCATTTTAGGGCTTGTCTAGATTTGATACGGGATCTTCAAAAGTCCTGTTTCATTTGCTTAACAATGGACGTCATATCCGTAAGGTAGTTACCTTTGTAAAACACTTTGAAAGACATTACATCATTTGACTCTTACAGTCAATCTAGTGAAGTAGGTAAGAAAGTCTTTATTATTCTTTCAGTTTTACACAAGAGAAAAGAAGCTAAGGTAGGTGAAGTGACTTGTCCAAGATATCTAGTCCAAGATATCCACCATCTAGTACATGGCAGATTCACAGATCAATTGCAGGTGTCTGGGCCACAAATATGATTATAATCTTCACAACTACTCGTTAACAGTCCTCGGCTATATCTTTATATCCGGATTAAATGATTTCAGTAGATCAGTGAAACTATTCAGATTATCTAGTATAATCAACATCAACCACATGCAAGACATCGCGTAAACCATTGAATAGACTTAAAGACACAGCTGACATCTCTGGGAACAGGAAATCTACTTGAGGCATATAAAATGGAAGTGCCTGCTTAATTTAGTAGTAATAGAGATACAAAATAATTGCTATAATCCAAGAGAATTTACAACATGTGCAGTGAATGATCAGGACTCCAGTGGGATTCGGAGAGGAAGCCACTTGCAAAAAAAAAAAAAAAAAAATGCCATGGAGGAAGCATGACTGAAAGCTAGCTTAGGAGGTGGGCAGAGACAAAAGAGAAAGCATGTGGTGCCAGGACACAGTGTAGGCAAAAGGACACAAAAGGACGCACCTCACAAAGAGGTGAGGAGGGGAAGATATTCTTGGCAGTCGGGTGACCAGGTTGGTGGCAATAGATGGTTTATGCAATGATGCTATGTTGAAAATCTTGTAGAGGTTAAGTGGACCAGACGGCAGAAGCTTTTGAAATGTCAACCTAAGAGAGTCCGTATAGTTTTTTTTTTTTTTCCATGAATTATTTTATCAGCCTAGTTTAAAAAATTGCTGTTTAATTCAGTGAAAGATATCTGAAATGTCACTGCACTAATTGATTAATTTGGTCAAACTGGTCACTTGGATTCACTTTCCTCATCATAGTTCAGGAAAAGCTTTAAGCTCTGCATGAGATCAACTGCTGTTAAGTACCAATAAAAGCTTAATATCAAATAGTTGTGCTATTTTCTATCCTCAGGTGTTTGAGAAGAAGTTTACTGAGGATGTTTGAAAAGTATTTTGTCTGCTAATGGAGACACAGCTTTCAGACGTTTCTTGAGTCTTTCCTGAGAATTTCCATGGGGCTAGCTCTCATTACAATCTCTGGGATCAAGGAGTAGTGCATTGAAATCAGCAACTTTTCCAACAAGAGAAAGCTAATGTCAAAGACTGGATCATAAAGTCACAAAGCACGAGTCTTTGGCAGCTAGTGGGAAGATCCCCTGGAGAAGGGTACAGCAACCCTCTCCAGTATTTTTGCCTGGAGAATCTCATGGACAGAGGATCCTGGCGGGCTACACTCCATGGAGTCTCGAAGAGTTGGACACGACTGAAGTGACTGAGCACACACAGACAGGTAACACATATGACTTACCAGGAGGCGCAGTGGTAAAGAATCTGTCTGCCAATGCCGACTGAGACTCAGGACACCTGGGTTCAATCCCTGGGTCAGGAAGATCCCCTGGAGGAGGATATGGCAAACTACTCCAGTATTCTTGCCTGGAAAATTCCATGGACAGAGGAGCCTGGCAGGCTACAGTCCATGGGGTTGCAGAGTTGGACATGACTATGTATACACATACATACACAGCACGTCTGACAGCTTAAGTCACTTTTTTTAAAAAAAAAACTAACAAACAAACCAATAAACAAATGCCAGTATTTAAGGAATCTAAACCTACAGTTACTTTTAAATCTTATCAAAACCACTATCAGGAAAAGATGACACAAAAGTGCTGTGTGTTTACCGATCACTCCAGTCTCTATTAATGTCTGACAAATTATATAGCCAGTAGACAACTCTGTGTTATCTCCTGGTGATATCAATGATATTACAACATTAAGGATGGCTTAGCATGAATGGTGACAAGAAGCTAAAAGCCTCTGTACTGACACATGATTATATAATGTTCATGATGTGCCAAAACCTCCTTATCCTGATGAATATTCTGAGCAGTGAAAAGGAAAACACATTATCTGTGCTGGGTCCTGAGTCGTGCTCCGGGAAACACAGTTCGTGGGTCCACAGGCCCTCCTGAGGCTGGCAGCACTTCTTTGAAAGAGAACACTTCCCAGATAGACAAAGGGTTCCTTATCACCTGATGAAACTGAGTTAGGTGCTCTTTTTCAAGCAAATAAAGTCAAAGAGGCATCCACATGTGTAAATGTCCTATGCTCGGATTCCACGGTAGATGTAATTTCCACTCCTGGAACACTTGTGGACTCATAAGAAGAAAGGACTTCTTTCAACTCCTACATGAAATGGAATTAAAATCTGAGAATAGCCAGTTTGAGAAATAGTTCTTTTAAAACTATACATTTTTTTAAAAACAAATCTGGGCCATATAATACAGGATAAAAAAAGATTTTTGACTTGAGTTATATAAACAATCTTATGACTGTAGCTGGCAAGTGGTAATTCTGAAGAAAGATATTTATTTCTTGGTATGATGGATCTTTATTGGCTATGGAGATAAGTTCTAAGCATATTTTCATGTACAGTGCCCCCCACTTCTTCATGGAATGAAGCTTAAGTTCCAAGACCCAGAGGGTGCCTGAGACTGAGGGTAGTCCCAAATCTCACACAAACTCTGTTTTTTTCCCACCTATATACCTATGATAAAGTTAAATATATAAATGAGGCATATTAAGAGATGAACAACAACATAATAAAATAGAGCAATTATAAAAATACACTGTAATAAAATTATTTGAATGTGGTCTGTCTCTCTCAAAATACCTTTTGTACAAATTCAATGCTGTTTTCCTATTTACTAAATAAATGCTTATCACGTTCAGTGGTCGTAACTTTGGAGGTTTGGGGTTTGGACTGCAAAACTAACACATATTTCTCTTTCCTTCTTCAGTTTCAAGGATGGAAGATGATATTTTTTTCTTCCTTATTAAGTTGAGAACTTTCACCTTTTCACTTGAAGGAAGCACTTCACAGCTTCTCTTTGGCGCATCCAAATTGCCAGCATCTCTACTCTTGTGCCTTGGAGCCACTATGAAAATAAGATAACTAAATACGTTGGCTAAACCTCATTAAAAACTCTTGTGGGTTAAGTGGTGGTATTTCCAACAGGGGGAGCTGACCTAGGAAAACCTTCCTATTGTGCCCATGGTCACACAGATCAGGGAGGATAGAAGGCGGTTCCAGTCCAGGTCTCTCTGGCTCCAAACCTATATTTCACCCGTTATGCTTTGATAGGATGCAATAAATTATGATTGAGAAAGAGCCATTAAAGTCCTAGATGCAACTGAAATGGGCATCGAGAGTAGCTGATACATCTCGAGCTATTCCAGGTCCTGGGCTCTGACTCACTCACTTTCTTTAATAGCCCCAGGGAGGAATGCATTATTCTTCACATTTTAGAGCTTCAAGGACGACGTGCAGAGAAGGGAAAGTGTTTTGTCCAAAGTTGCAGAGCTGGCAGGTGTCAGAAGCAGGATTGAAAACTCACTGAGATCTCCTTGGGTCCTAATTCTGAACCCATTACTTCCAAGGTCAGAAAAAGAACCTGAGGATATGACAGCCCAGGGAAGAAATTGCTACTCAATCAAATCACTAGATGAAAATGTGTGAAAGTGTGTGTGGCAGAAGTTTGAAGTCAGGATTACATAGGAGAGTGCTGACACCTGACCTGAATGTTCTCACCCTCTGACCAGCTCCCCCTTGAGAGATGAAAGCAGTTCTGGATAGCCCTACATCCACCCCTGGTTCTGGACCTGCCAAACCAGGAGGGACGCCGCAGGGCCAGCAACTCTGGGGCAAGGCCTCAGCAATAGCCAGTGACATTCTGCCCACGAAGACAGTGATCAGAAAACTGATCATCCCTAAGCCGAGAAAATGTTAATCCTTTGCATAGAAATATCTCTAAAATTGGCAGCTGTCACGACCAGTTTATTAAATGGAATTCAACCATTTTACATGACTTGTAATCGTAGTGTTCACCTGCTTCATTCTGTGGTCACTGTGGTTTACTCTTGATGTCAGACTGTGGGCAATCATCCTTGCCTACAAGGTGCTTTTTTTCTGCCAATATTCTTTCTCCTTCCTAATTTGGGCTTCCAACTTGCTGTACTCTGAGAAATCAGATAAACATGGCGGTTAGAATTGCATGTAAAACAGGAATCAGTAAGGCCTGAGTGATCGACTGGCAGCATGGCCAATGAAAATAAGATCTGATAGGAGCTCCCTGTGGCTACAGAGGCTTGGGGAGGTTGGGTTACTAACTGTATCCCAAATGATGGTTCTCCTAAAGATGGACTGAAAGAGATCATTCAATCAGGACTTTCCTGTTGTCCAGAGGTCAAGAAACTGCCTGCCAATGCAGGGGATGTGGGTTCGATCCCTAGTCTGGGAGGATTCTACATGCCATGGGTCAACTAAGTTCTTGAGCCACAACTACTGAGCCCAAGCACCCTAGAGCCAGTGCTCCACAGCAAGAGAGGCCACTGCAATGAGAAGTCAAACACACTGCAGACAGAGAGTAGCCCCCACTCGCTGCAACTGGACAAAGCCCATTCACAGCAACGAAGACCCAGTACAGCCAAAAATAAATAAACACATAAATAAAAATTAAAAAAAATAATTCGGACACCTCTGACCCTCTCCTGTTCTACATGAGGAAACTGTGAATCAGTGCTAATAATAATGGCTAATATTGAGGACTTACAATATCCCAACCCTGGAGAAGGCAATGGCAGCCCACTCCAGTACTCTTGCCTGGAAAATCCCATGGATGGAGGAGCCTGGTAGGCTACAGTTCATGGGGTTGCAAAGAGTTGGACATGACTGAGCAACTTCACTTCACTGCTGCTGCTGCTGCAGCTAAGTCACTTCAGTCGTGTCCGACTCTGTGTGACCCCATAGATGGCAGCCCACCAGGCTTCTCCGTCCCTGGGATTCTCCAGGCAAGAACACTGGAGTGGGTTGCCATTTCCTTCTCCAATGCATGAAAGTGAAAAGTGAAAGGGAAGTCGCTCAGTCATGTCTGACTCTTAGCGACCCCATGGACTGCAGCCTACCAGGCTCCTCCATCCATGGGATTTTCCAGGCAAGAGTACTGGAGTGGGGTGCCATTGCCTTCTCTGTTCACTTCACTACAATATTCCAAACAGTATTTTACATTCTCATCTTTCATCACAGTCCTATGAACCAGATACTATGATTATCTTCCTTTTATAGATAAGAATACAAAGGTATGAATGATAAGTAACTTGACCAAAGTTTCACAGCTATTAAGTGGTTGAGAAAGGATTCAAACCAACACAACTTGGCCAAGAAGAGCCCTGGAGGGGACAGGGCCACTTGAAGTGACTTGTCTGAGCTCAGTCAGGAAACCAACAAAGGGGAAGAGGTTAGAATTAAGGTCTCCCTATATCAGGGCAGGGCATGTAAACGGTGCCCTGATATCTAAGTCCAGTGTAACTACATGCACACACACACACACACACATGGTCATGCTGGCTTTTCATCTGTGTCATGTATATTCATTGACTCTTCATTTAGCAGTGTTAAAATTTTGCCAGTGTTTCCGGTAGAATATTTCTCTGATCAGCTTTAGGATGTATGCTGGACTCACATGTTTGGTATTTCAGATCTCAAATATTGATTATACTAGAAAATGTTTGCTTGACTAAGGAAATAATGCCAGTTTTGGGGATTAAAAAGGTCAGTGAAACCTCAACTGAAGTCACCTTGTGAGTTAATGAATATAGTTATTTTCTTGGGCTTCAGTTCAGTTCAGTTCAGTCGCTCAGTCGTGTCCAACTCTTTGCGACCCCATGAATCACAGCACACCAGGCCTCCCTGTTCATCACCAACTCCCGGAGTTCACTCAAACTCATGTCCATTGAGTCAGTGATACTATCCAGCCATCTTCTGTCATCCCCTTCTCCTCCTGCCACAATCCCTCCCAGCATCAGAGTCTTTTCCAATGAGTCAACTTTTCACATGAGGTGGCCAAAGTATTGGAGTTTCAGCTTTAGCATCAGTCCTTCCAATGAACACCCAGGACTGGTCTCCTTCAGAATGCACTGGTTGGACCTCCTTGCAGTCCAAGGGACTCACAAGAGTCTTCTCCAACACCACAGTTCAAAAGCATCAGTTCTTTGGTACTCGGCTTTCTTCACAGTCCAACTCTCACATCCACACATGACCACTGGAAAAACCATAGCCTTGACTAGACGGACCTTTGTTGACAAAGTAATATCTCTGCTTTTGAATATGCTATGTAGGTTGGTCATAACTTTCCTTCCAAGGAGTAAGCGTCTTTTAATTTCATGGCTGCAATCACCATCTGCAATGCTTTTGGAGCCCAAAAAAATTCTTGGGCTTAGGGCCTGTCATATATTATATGCTATGAGAGGGAGATGGAAAGATTTTCTTCCATCCTCCTGGAGTATTGCCTTTCTTAAGTGAGAACTCCTGTGGCCCAAGTGATAAGCGCTCTTTGGCAGGTCACTTTAAAACTGTGCAAGTACAGGCTTCCCTGGTGGCCCAATGGTTAAGAATTGGCATGGGCAAGGGGCACAAGTTCAATCCCTGATCCAGGAAGATCCTGGATCACAACTACTGAGCCCTCGAGCTCTCAAGCCCTAGAGCCATGCTCTATAACTAGAGAAGCCACCACTATGAGAAGTCTGCTCATAGCTATGAAGACCCAGTGCAGCCAAAAATAAGATAAATAAAAAGTGCAAGAAAGTGCTCAATTCAGTGTGGCAAGTAGTAGCGTGGGTCAGGCACAGCCATGAAAGCATCAGACAGTGGGTCCTTGGCTGTTTCATTTATGGCACATCTCTTCTTCCCTTATTGTCTACCTTGCTCAGGTAACATTTGCACCCAAAACACAGTTCAAATGTGCATTGGGGGCAGGTCCCTTAAAATGAAACATTGCCTCCTAGCACATATTTGTGTTCATTTCTTTATAAAATCTAGGCATGCCCCCATAGACATGCATGCTCATACAGACACATACACAGATATGAACAAGCATGCAAGCACACAAACATACAGACACGTGTAGAATCACACTGTATGATATACATGAACACATACACACAACTTATGAAGAGATACACAGACCCATGGGTGTAGGTATAGACGGACACATCCTCAGACAGACACAGACATGCATACAGATGGACACACATGTATTTGGACAGAAGCAGATGCAGCTACATGGGCTTCCCGGGTGGCACTCGTGCTAAAGAACCCACCTGCCAGTGCAAGAGACACAAGAGACTCAGGTTTGATCTCTGGGTCAGGAAGATCCCCTGGAGGAGAAAATGGCAACCCACTCCAGCATTCTTGCCTGAAAAATTCCATGGACAGAGGAGCCTGGCGGGTTACAGTCCATGGGGTCACAAAGAGTCAGACACAACTAGGCACGCATGCAATATACAGACACATACAGATTCAGACTCACAAATACACGAATAAAGACAAAGACATACACTCATATGCCCTGCCAACGATTTCTATGCTGGTCTCCACTAGTCAGTGAAACTCCTCTCTCAGTGTTGGAAATGGTCACAATGGCCAGAAATCAGGATGTAAGAATTAGATCGGGCGTGATAACCCTTTACCATTTGCATCTTCCATACATGATTTGAGAAAACAGCCTTTTGGATTGCTCCTGGAACCTAGTGACAATGGACGGCAGGACTCCAACTTCATTTCAAAAGCAGGAGAAACCAGGACCAGAGCCCGCAGGACAAACACCTGGAGTTGTGAGCGGTTGCCCTCAACCCAGCTTCTTTCTACGTTAAGTCTGGGAACCACACTCCTTCACAGGCTTTGAGCTCCTACTCTCCTTCTCTGATGGGAGGCGGGATGCTGCGGAGAAGAATATGCAGTGAAATGTGCTCTCTGGTTCTCAAAACACATGGAGTTATGTTACTGCATCATAAATGTATTTGGATGGATCTTATCTAATTATAGTTACATGACTGTAACTTTCTTCTTTCAATGAGCGTGCCTATCCGAGTTTCCATCTTTGTATCTGCTCTAACAGATCTTTCTAAAACAACTTTCACCATCAGCTGTAAATGCTTCCTTTGAAAGCTGATGATTATGTCCCGGGAGTACTGTTTATGCACTTGCTATTTCCCAACTGGAGTTCTGCTCAAGGTGTCACTTCCCAGCATCGTGGTTTGTCTTGATGGATGAGTGGGAACTTGGATTTGCTTTCTGAAGCGAGAGTAGACACCGAGGTGCAAGATGGATCTGAGAGGGAGGAAGGCAGGGAAAATACTTGATAACAGATGTAAACAGCACCTTTGCCTTCTCAATCATCTATCCTGGATTGGCCTCTGTGATGGGAGCTTTGCACACATTATCTTTATCCTCACAGCAGCCCTACAGGGCAGGCAGCTATTTCCCTGACGTGGATGAGGAAACCGGGCTCTGTCTTTCTTGGATATTTAGCATATTTATTCTCACGTGGCTTCAGATGTAGAAAGTTTGATCCATGAATTTAGGTTCACGGCATTTAATGACGGATTTTGGAAAATCGCTTCTCAACTCCAGCTGTCACTTTTTCCATGACTCCTTGTATTTACACTTTTTACTTGGATCAGACTGTGAAAGTATGCTGACTGAACAGGACTTTATTAAGCAATGCTCCTGTTTTGTTTTCAGGGGAACAATAGAATTAAGAATATAGATCTGGAATACAGCTGCCTGGATCTCAGTTCTGACTTTGCCACTTAACCTGCTACGTGACCTTGGGCAAAACAATAAACTCTTCTGTGTCTTAATGGACTGGTTTATAAAATGGGAGTGATTATAGCACCCAGCTTACAGATTTATGACAAGTCCATCTGGGCGAGATTCTCAGAACTGTGCTTGGCATAAAGTAAGCAAAATGCTAGTGTCAATTAGTATTCAGTTCAGTTCAGTTCAGTTGCTCAGTCGTGTCCGACTCTTTGCGACCCCATGAATTGCAGCATTTCTATTTTAAGTCACAGTTTTGGTTTCTCATTTCTTTACAAGTTACTGAAATGTCCTCCTTCGAATGTAAAGAAGGAAAAAAAACACAAACATATATTTTAATGCATGTCTTAACGGATGGAATGCTAAATAGAGAACATATTCCAAGCAGCACTTTCATTATAAAAGGAAGGACAAAGAAAAAGAGTCTATGGTCCTAGAAGGACCCTCGATCTCAGACAACTGATCAACTGGCTTGTCTGGTTGAACCTGAGAGAGCAGCAAAAGTCACCGAAGTGTTCAGGGCGATTTCATTGCTCCCGTTTAGTGGGATAGAGGTTGACCAACTAGTAGCTGATGGCAAAATGTTAGTCAAACTGAGACTTGACTAACAGACTGATCATCATCAAGTAACAAGAAAAACGAGCAAGACATTTGAGTGGCAAGGTTGTGTGGGTGGGAGGCTTGTTGAGGTCACTGATGTTCTAACTTTATTGCACTATTATTTCAGTCAAGGAAAGAGTGCTGTGACAAGCCAAGACAGAATTCTGGAACAATACATACTTACCGTTCTTTTCTGTCTCTTACTTTCTTTTTCTTTCCTCCTTCCTTCCTTCCTTCCCTCTCTCCCTTCTCTCTTCCTTTCCCTATCCTTCACTGCTTTGTTCCTCCTTTCTCTTGGTATTTTTCTTTATCATGGGAAGTCAGCTCTCCTGTGTAATGGAGTGCTGATGGCCACTGAAATGACCTTGGCGACCCATGTATTGTAGGCAGCTCCCAAACTGTAGGTTTCTATCTGCCAAAGCATGAAAGAGACATTCCTGTCGGCGCTGAATGTGAAAAACGTATGGTGGATAAATTGTCGGAACACATTAAATCAGTGTTAGTAACAGGCGTCAAATTGTGCAGAGAGTTTGGGCTAAAATGGCTAGACATAACAAAGGAAGTTTTTTTTTTTTTTTTTTTAAATGACAGGTCGAACGTAGCCTTCACTTCTTCATTAACTTTGTTTTTGCAAATCCGTGCTGACTTGTTAGAACTACCAGTACTGTAATAAGGGAAGGGTACACAAAGAAAAACAGAGCATAATTATTCAGTGTGCTCAGAGATTTCTTAAATACCCCACGCTTCATTCTTCAGATAGAAGTCAGCAAATCCAGCTCCAAACATTTCCACAGGGAAGGCATAGATCGAACTAAACAAACTAAAACCTCAGCAAAAGAAAGAAACCACACCTTTTAATATTTGTTTCTGTTGCCACTTCCTCTACGATGATGACCCCATCTGCCAAGCTTTTCATTGGTTAGAGAGTATTTTAAGTGAATTAAAGAGAGTTAGGAACAACGAGATGTTGGGCAAATTCTTAACTTATTCAGAAATACTGTCCCACCTCTAAAATTCCTCAGTTCTTCAAGTGCTGACGAGCTATGGTTTGTTTTTCGCAGCCATCTCAGGAAACTATGATCTCACTTTTCTCAGAATCCTGCAGGAGGTATTTACTGCTATTAGTTATACCTAAGTTGTACACCTTTAAGTTGTACTTTGAGTATGCAACTTAAGTTGTACAAAAAAAGTGTGTCACTTTTGTTTTGGTGAAGACTTTCTCTTGTTTAAATCTCATCTACTCATGGAGATTATAAGCTCCTTGAAGCTGGTAACTTACACTGATTTTTATCCTCCCAGCAGTCCTCTGCTCACATTGATCAGTCCTCAGTGGATGTCTGATGCTTGAGTGATGGAACACTTAGACCAGCTTTTTCATGTGGGCTTATACTCTGGATGGATTTCTCTTTTCCAGGGGCTGCTGGTTGCCACTTTCTGGACTTTCTTGCTCTCCACAGAAAGAGGTCGAGAGGCTGGGGTTTGATTCAAAATTCCCCTGCCCTGGTGGTGTGAGACACGGGGTCTGACTCAGCCTTCTCTTGTCCTAGTGATGTGATGTCTCCATACACAGCACTGTTTACAGTTGGAGCCATTCCTAGTTTGTTTTACTTGGGAGTCCAGGAGAAATTACGCTCTTGCCTGTAAATTCTCACTGGGTTTTACGACACCGCCTGGCTCACACTGGTAGCCTGGTTAGGGTGGGGATAGGGAGGTGTGAGCTGATGAAGACGAAGCTGCTTGGCCTCTGTCTCTTCCCACTCTCCTGCAGCCAAATCCGGGGTAAATGAGGCAGAGGCAGACACAGCTGGAGGGTTAAATCTTATTTTCACAACGAGGCCCTCTGGAGGTCTCCAAGTGTTCTTTCTGTCTAGAGGGAAAGAAAATAAGTGGAGAGGCAGCTACATCTCCTTTTTATCTCCCTTTGGAAACAGAATTAAGACGCTGCCATTGACTTCAACCTATAAACATCATCCAGACAAATTTCTAGACTCTAGCTTTTCATTTTAAAGCCAGTCTTTGAGTGGGAATACGAAATCAAACACAGAGGTAACAAATACGCAAACAGACAGGGTTGAATTTATCACTGAGCGTTCAGGTCATCTGCTAAACATTCCAGGTATCTGATTCCAAAGCAAACATATCATCTAGCTGTTAGGATCCTCTAGAGGCATTTAAGCTGAGTGAAAGGGCAAGCAAAGATCTGCGGTATGATTGCCACTGAAGTCAAAGTCACTGAAATTTCTGGAGGTGGAAATTACATTTTGTTACTTTCATGTTCAATTATTCATCATGGTTTTTCCCTTGTGCAGTTTTACAAAAATGACAATTATTTAATTGGATATACAGATAAAACTAACAATTACAGTCATTACTCTTCTCTCTCTGATGGCTACTGGGTCTTTCTGGATTATTCACCAGCCTCACTGATCCTAAAACCTTGTCCAGCACTTGTGGGCATGTGCAAGTCAGGCAACTGTGCCTCAATTTCTTCATAACAAGGTGATATGAAGCCACGGATTTATTAAATATTATTATCTTCTTCGTACAGAGTTTTACCATGATTAGAGGTAGTAGCAACTTATTAAGAATATTCTGGAAAAAAATATCTAAAATAGTAATTGCATGATGCAATAAAAGCTTGCTCATCTTCACTCCACTGCTTCAACTGTAGACATGCTTGGTGGAGACAGGGGATGGGAAAGGACATTTGACCTATAAGAAACATTACATTAGAGGAGCTTATATCACGCAGAGTTTGAACAAACTGGCCCAACTGAACTAATGCTTTCCCCACCCCCCTCCCTTGCTTGTTTTTTAAACTAGTACCCAGGTAGCCTGGATGACTTCATATTCTCAATAAAAGATCAGCTATTAATCATTGGGGTGTGTGGGGAAGTTGGGAGCAGTTTTCTTAATCAAAAGGTGAAACAAAAATAATTTTCATGTTGCTCTACTTACTGACATTTCTTGACTTCAAAATGAATATTATTTTCAATACAGAAGTAAAAAGAGAAAGCACTGTGATTTTGTGACTGCATGAATCTGTCTTGACTCAAATCGAGTTACGAGCTTTTATCTTTAGAAGTTGTGTTCTTGAATGTCTACACAGATGCCTACCTGAATGTCTGCATGAAGACACTCTTTACTTTGGTTCACATCTTTATGACTTGTTAAATTCACTGCAGTGGGGTAGAATCTGGTAAAATGCTGAGGAGCTCCTGGATAATCAGCTATCTTTGGATGATTGAATGACTTTTCTCTTTCATTTCGCATTATTGAACAATTTTTTACGACTATATTTCACAGTTTTGACCTTATCTACTTCCCTAATGCTTTGGAGACTGTTAATAAAAAAATGTTAAGGTATGTGTGTTTGTTCCTGTTCAAATTGGACACCAGCTACTGGTTATCTAAACTTATATACCAGACCTCAGAAAGTTTCTGAGGAAAGACATCACCATGTTTTGGGGGCTTTATGGTACAGATTGCTCTCTCTATTCTTCTTGGGCATTTAGTTTGTCAATATGTAATCTAGGCAGGTTAAGCTGGGCTTCCCAAACTTTCCTGACATTAGCATCACTTGGGAAACTTAAAAATGCCCATATTTAGGAGTTTTCTTTAGAGAGTTTGATTTCATTGGTCCAGGGTTGTGCTCAGGGACATGTATTTTTAATGAGTGTACTAGGAGGTTCTTCGGAGAAGGCAATGGCACCCCACTCCAGTACTCTTGCCTGGCAAATCCCATGGACAGAGAAGCCTGGTAGGCTGCAGTCTATGGGGTCACTAGGAGTTGGACACGACTGAGCAACTTCACTTTCACTTTTCACTTTCATGCATTGGAGAAGGAAATGGCAACCCACTCCAGTGTTCTTGCCTGGAGAATCCCAGGGACAGAGGAGCCTGGTGGGCTGCCATCTATGGGGTTGCACAGAGTCGGACATGACTGAAGTGACTTAGCAGCAGCAGCAGCAGCAGGAGATTCTTAGGCTTAAGCAGGTTTGAAAACAGTGCTACTGAGCATAGACCAGGGTTCCTACATTCTCAGAAAAGAGAGTCATGCAGAATTTAGGTGATTAATTGAGTCAACTTAAAATAATTTTAAATAAAAAGTTAAATGTTCTACACATGCATTTTAAAACTGGAAAAAAATTATTTCCTCATGGTCATTGCAAAACCATAAATTCTTAAAGTGAAAGTCAGTCATGTCTGACTCTTTGAGACTCCATGGACTACATGGAAATTTCTAGGCCAGAATATTGGTGTGGGTAACCTTTCTCCTCTCTAGGGGATCTTCCTAACCCAGGGATTGAACTCAGGTCTCCCTCATTGCAGGAGGATTCTTTACCAGCTGAGCCAAAAAGGAAGCCTGAGAATCCTGGAGCCTATCCCTTCTCCAGGGGATCTTCCCAACCCAGGAATTGAATCGCTGTCTCCTGCATTGCAGGTGGATTCTCTACCAACTGAGCTATCAGGGACACCCACTTCTTAGAAGGATATCAGTTGACAGCATCAGGAACTCTACAACCATGCAAATTTGATTCTCCCTACAGCTTGGTAGCAGTGATAAAGATTCTGCCTGCCGATATGGGACATTCAAGAGATGCGGGTTTGATCCCTAGGTCGGGAAGATCTCCTGGAGGAGAAAAGGGTAGGGAATGGCAACTCACTCCAGTATTCTTACCTGGAGAATCCCATGGAGAGAGGAGCCTGGCAGACTATATAGTCCATGCAGTCACAAAGAGTCAGATATGACTGAGCAACTGATCACACACTCTGTGCTGTTACTATAGATGAAATAGTCCCAGATTGGATGCTAAAATGACCAATTTCACTCAGTCTTTTGCCTCCTGGTCCAGATGATAGCTCAGTTGGTAAAGAATCTGCCTGCAATGCAGGAGACCCTGGTTTGACTTCTGGGTCAGGAAGATCCGCTGGAGAAGGGATAGGCTACCCACTCCAGTATTCTTGGGCTTACTTTGTGGCTCAGCTGGTAAAGAATCCTCCTGCAGTGTGGGAGACCTGGGTTCAATCCCTGGGTTGGGAAGATCCCCTGGAGAAGGGAAAGGCTGCCCACTCCAGTATTCTGGCCTGGAGAATTCCATGGACTGTTTAGTCCATGGGGTAGCAAAGAGTTGGACACAACTGAGTGACTTTCATTTCACCAGACATATGGGCAGAAACAGACTCGATGGCCATTTTAAATTTCATTTGGTAGTGCTGATGCTTAGCTTATCAGTGAGACCATGGATGCTGTCTGGAAAGTGTGTTTACAGAATTTTTAACCCCTCATGAAAATCTAGAATTACTACAGTGCAAGATAGACATGGCTCTGCCTTGTTGGGTGACTTCATGAATATTGAACTGCTGTTTCTCCCTCCTTAGCGCTCTATTGTGAAATCATGGCCAAGCTTGTTTTTCTTGCCTGAGTTCACCACAGCCAAGCCCAGGTGGAGAGAAGACTAAACCGACTTCTTTAAAGCACACAGAAAAAGTTGACTGGCTGTTTTCTTCTCAATTGTCACAATTTTATGAGTCTTTAATAAGCATATTCTCAGAGCTTGGCAGTTTCTACATGTTTTAAAATCATTTTTACTAGCGACTTCCAAAACACACCCATGTGGGAAGTCTGTGCTCTTAGCCATGTTTTTGCAGGATGTATATAAGCAAGCGCACAAAGCGGAGAGACATGGTTTCACTCTCCTCCTGGCTTTAAACCACAGGGAGAAAATGGGAGGCCTTGCCTGTTTCTTCATGTTTGGGGTTACATAAGCTGTTGAAGAGTTGTGGTTCCAATATGCAGGTGCTTTCCTTTCGTTTCCATAAAGAAAGCCTCCTCAGAAGTGTGGTGTGCGGTCAGTCTGGGAAAATAAATTCTCCAAGTTATAAGAATGATTGTGTGGCTTCAAAAAACAAAATGAAACAAGAACAAACTTTAGAAAACTTTTAGAAATGACTATGGAGTGATAGTTGCTGAGTATAAATTCAGCACTGGGATTTTTCTATGCAGGCACATGCCAAATGACAATAACGATATAATGATTTGTGTACATCTTTCCTTTACGTGGAGGGTATTTCATTTACTGAAATACTGTAAGCTCGTGATTACGATCTGAGACTTTTCATTAGTAATTTTCTGATTCTTCAACCCACTTCTAGAAGCAGTTCCTTACCTTTGGCCTGCCAAAACACTGACAAAAATTAATTATTGCAATTCCAAATGAGTTTCGAATACGTCATTATTTAACCCTTCTCTAACTCAATAATGTCCTCTAATCACTTAATCACATCATTTATTGGGCATTTGAAAACTTGAGTTTAAAGCCCTAATAACTCCCTTTATTCCTTACTCATTTTTACAGCACTTCAGATACATAACCATGAGGAAATGGAGCTATTAACACCAAATTAATAAAGAATAGACTCATATGATGTAGCTTCTCTACTAAAATTTATAAGCTTATAAAAATCATAGACTTTCTTCCTGCTCCAATCAATATTAAATTAATTGATACCAGTTCTTTGCTCATTAAACAATGTTTTCAAGAAGAAGCCATATTTTGACAAGGAGAGGGGAAGACTCAAGTTTCATAAAGATTTGCTAAATTATTTTTATTATCATGCATATGTATATTTTCTTTATTTTTATGTGTATGATTTTTAAAAATAAAATTGTAGTGTTATTTTGTGACATTTAGTGTTGATTTTATTCCTGTCTTAGTTGGACTGAATTTAAAGTCTTTCCTTCTACTTCATCTTTTATGTATAAAGTTATAAAATACAGAGTGCACCAATGGGAGCCCAAGTCAGTGAAAAATCTCTAATATATGGAATGAATAAAAATGGAAAACATTTATTTATGCTTAATAACTTGTGAATTGGGGGAACTCATTTTCTTTATCAAAGCAACAATAAAAATTCATATTTAGAAAAATGTACTTTTCCTGAGTGCATGGATGAAAAGCAAGAAAACATCTATTTTTTGAGAAATATAAAATTGTGTGCAGGCATCTGTATTTTTATACAAAGGTAAACTATATGACAAAATCAGTTAACAAGTTTTTGAATTTTTCAATGCAACCACACAAAATGTCAGGCATATTAGTATATGCTATTTATTCTATAATGATAACATTTTTATTTTACACATTATAAAAATCTTTTATATTTGTCTCAAAATTATGGATTTCAAATGATGCAATAAAAAGTCTACATTTTAATAATTATTCACTTTCGAACACTTTTGAGGGTAAGAGCATGAGATAAGATCATTATGTCCAAAGAAGCATGAATAAACTAAAATTTCTTAAGTGGAGTTTGGTGAGGCTTTCCAAAATTAAATAGGGATGGAGTCCTTCTATGATGAGTTTTAGATCCAGGATGATGCACTGAAATGAATTGGTCTTTGATGTCCACCTCTCTTTAAATTAATTCTGATCATCACCATCATTACTGCAAAAGAGAGACTCTTAGCACACGTCTTCTTACAGAACTTTCCGTGTACTTCAGGGGATGTGCCTGAGGGCCAGTGACCCTCAGGGTCTAGTGCTAAGACCACTTCATGTCAGAGTGGCCTGGGTTCTGACAGGTTTTCGACACATGACTCTTGGTTTAGGTCTGACTATTTTTCAATTTCATCTCTGGCATAACTGGAACTTTCAACAGTAAATATTCAAATAAGGACAGTGTTTCTTTCTGTCCAGCTGAGTAAGAGAAAGGAATGCTGGAGGAAACTGCCTTGTAGGAAATGGGTGATTTCAACTGCAACTGGGCTTGGCTTTCATAGGATATGTCTAAGCTCGTCATTGCATAGTGAGGTGAAGGATTTCAGCTGTAAAGCAGAGATTTCTCCCAGTTATCATGGGATCTGATAGTTTAATGTGTCCTATGAGAAAGACAATGATAAAGATACAATTAAGGATCGTTGTAGTCAAGTTTACTACACTTGCCCACAGTAACCCTATTTATGTTTTTCAGTATCTTGGAAACTCAGGTCCAATCTGTGAGAGTCCATTTTTCAGGCAGGTCTTTCGAGTGAATGATCATTTCCTAAGGCAAAAGGGTCGGGCTTGGAGAGGAAATTAACCTGTAGTCAAAAGCCTGATGGAATGAATCTGAAACGTGAAGCACGTCACAGTCAGGGACACAAGAGTGGAAAGTGTCCCCGAGACCAATCTGATAGCAGTGATTCAAGGCATAGGCATCCACGCATCGCCCTGGACAGAAACACACTGAACCCTTCCGAAAATTCACTCTCAAGGCATGCACATGCAAACAAAGAGAAACCCAAGACTCACAGTTCATTTGAATTCACAAGCGAACATTTTCAGGATGAATGTTGCTTTCACGTCGTCTTACTGATGCAGAGGGAAGCCAAACCTGTTTTTAATTGCAAAGCCAAATGGCTTATGCGTGGGCTCTGCCATGCTTGTGGGAACATGTCACTTTTATAGCCCCCTCCCCCTCTCTGAGCACGAGACCAGGCTTGCCAGCCCTGTGTTTGAGCGTGGTCACGTTGGAAAGGAGAAGCCTCGCAGGCATTCTGCAAGGGGTGGTGGTGGGGGTTGTCAATCTGTCAGAGATGTCACTGTAAGTGGATGTATCTGCCTATCTGTTACCACTTGCTAATTACGGATTTGGGTGATAATTGCCATAAATCTTGCCACAAAATGTGCCATAAAACGCATTTTCTGGGGGCAGAGGGTGATGTGTGGAGAGGGATGAAGTGCTTGGGATCAAGAGATCACAAAGCCTGGGCTGTTTCCCTGTTTCATACACCAATGAATACACATATTGTTGCAAGTGTCAGGTTGCTTCAGGCAACATAGCTGGCATTCCATTATAGGAATGGTGAGTGTACACAGAACAGACTCTGCCGAGAAGTTTCTCTTCATACAGCCAAAAAGGGCCCTCAGGAGTACCTGTCCTTCTCAGAACTTCCCTGGAGAGGACTAAGCAACCGAATAAGTGACTAATAAAATAAGGAGCTTCTTTGTGTTTGTCAGGAGCAGACCAATCATGGAGAAGTGGCATCCTGGAAAACATTTTTGAGATGGGTCTTAAATATTTTTTGTTCCAGAGATGACTTACAGATAAGGAAAACAAAAGCCAAAAAAGAAGGCCCATGATTCAAGTCGATGCTCTTCTGCAAAGAGGCTGCAATAAAACAAGGTGGAACCTAAAATTAGCATCTGCTTCTGTGTCCAGTTCTGGAAGTTACTGCCACCACTAGTTACTGACTCATTAATGGTCACTGTCGCCTTATCTTTTTCCAATCTCTGTTTGTCAGCTCTCAGGAACGTGTGTGCGTGCACACACGCACACACATACTGAGCTTGAAATATTAATTTCACACAGTTTGCAACATGAATCCAAATGTTGCATATAAGAAGCCCGTCCTCCCCTTGCTGAAATAAGTTGGTACCTTGGGCTGATATTCTATGAAAGGTTGAGTTTTCTTAAGTGCAAGACATGGACTCATCCTTCTATCCTCAGAGCAGGTGCTGGATAAATATTGAGGGATAAAGAATCTCTCCCCAAAATGCTTTCCTCTGAGAAGTAGAATTTCAAGAGACCAGGAACATCTGGCCATCAGTGGCTCAGGTGTGTTCCTGGACAGTGATGCTTATGGCTCCTTAGTGTAATTAAGCAAGAAGCTCTTCACCTGAGAGAAGACAGAATAAAAAATACAATAAATAAATAAAAGAATTGGGGAAGGACTGGGGAAGGGATAATTAGGGAGTTTGGGATGGACATGTATGTACAGGTGTATTTAAAATGGATAACCAACAAGGACTTACTAGATAACGTAGGGAATTCTGCTCAATGTTATGTGGCAGCCTGAATGGGAGGAGAGTTTGGGGGAGAATGGATACATGTATATGTATGGCCAAGTCCCTATGCCATCCACCTAAGACTATTACAACATTATGAATCGGCTACCTGTTTCTTATGTAGGATCAGATTATTTGCCCTGCATTTAGTGCAACAGGATAAGGAAAAGACAGTACTCTCCTCTGCAATCAGGGATGAGGGGAGGATGGATTTTACTATATATGTGCAGGAGATGCATGCAGGTGGGTGAGGAGGTGGGTATTGGGAGAACAAGATGCAATTAACGATGTTGGTGATCGGCTGCCATCCACAAGACACCATGTTCAGGGTCTGGATGGGCCAGGATGAATGACACAGGTTCATCATCCAAGAGCTACTCAATGGTCCAGTGAGGAAGGGAAAATGCAGGAACAGTCAGCATGGAGTAAGAAATGATGTAGTGAAGCCCGCTGAGGACTCCGAGAACACAAGGAAAGCAATCTGACCCAGCCAAAGGGAGGGAGGCTTGGGAATGAAGGAACAGGTGTGATGGGTCCAGTTGCTTCAAAGCAGGAGGAGGATCATCAGTCTCGTTTTCCCAAACACCCCAAAAGTTCCCAGATCTCAGTGTGACTCAAGACACATGGGGATGAGCCCCAATAAGGAAGGGTTGCCTCAGAAACCGTCTTGCTTTCAGGCACGTGGACACTGTTAACTAGGGCCAGCTCCTGAGCAGACCCAGTGCAAAATAAAAATGAAGGGCCTCTTGTTCAAAAAGCAGGAGAAAAGTGTCATGAATGACACCCCAAGATATAAAGCCATTTTCTTTCTTTTACAGACTTACTGTCTCAATCGATTACTTTGTTGTTTGTGATTTAATGTCACTCCAGGTAAAGAATATGTAAAAACATAAACAATTAGCATAGATTTTACCATTCATCTTTATACTGTGTGATGCCAGTTTTCAATGCAAATATGAGAATTTTATAATTTTTTTATTTTGCTAACAAAGATCCATATAGTCAAACCTATGGTTTTTCCAGTAGTCATGTATGGCATTGAGAGTTGGACCATAAAGAAGGCTGAGCGCCGAGGAATTGATGCTTTTAAATTGGTGCTGGAGAAGACTCTTGAGAGTCTCTTGAACATCAAGGAGATCAAACCAATAAATCCTCAAGGAAATCAATCCTTGAATTCATTGTAAGGACTGATGCTAAAGCTGAAGCTCCAATATTTTGGCCACCTGATGCAAAGAACTGACTCACTAGAAAAGACCTTGATACTGGGGAAGATTGAAGGCAAAAGGAGAAGGGGGTGGCAGAGGATGAGATGGTTAGATAGCATCACCAACTCAGTGGACATGAGTTTGAGCAAAATCGGGGAGATAGTGAGGGACAGGGGAATCTGGTGTGCTGCAGTCCACGGGGTTGCTAAGAGTCAGATATGACTTAGTGACTGAACAACAACAAATAAGAATGAATTTGACTAGTATGCACAAAATTATATAACGAGTATTTCATTGCTCATATATGCATATACAGTTTATTCCTACCAGAACAGTAGATGTGCTGCACAAAACTAGCTCAACTGTTTCTGTTTTACTTCTTGATTCATGCACATTCAAGCCACTTGCTTACCTTGTACTCTCTTTGAGTATCTCTGAATTCCATACATCATGGGTCACAAAATTGATACATGGATGAGGTAACAAATGTTAGAGGATACTTACTGTGTGTGTCTCCTCTGTTCACACATATTCTCCATTATCTCACTGGATACCACTTACAAAACACCCTTTCCAAGAAACAATTATTAATATAAAATTTTTGAGATGGTGACAGCAGAGCCTGTAATCAAGCAGAGGGTCCTTCTGAGCATGAGGTCTGGTACAGGTTTGCAAGCCCACAATCCTAGCCTTGCTATCATACAATTTCATCTTGGACAACAAAGCAAGGTCAAAAGATCAGATAGGAATTCTCTGCTCTTTGACTCTTTAGGCTGAGAGATCAACCACCCTTTATCTTGCAAACATCTAAACCAGCAATACAAGCTGACAATTCAAAAAGAAGGATAATCATTGCCCCACATTTATTAAGATGGACTTGGACAGGAGACCAGCTGGGTGTGCACTCAGAGGTTTGATCTTCCTGTTCATCCTCTTGGTTTTCTGCACTGATGGCTTGTATTTCCTCACTGATAACACCAGGGTGAGAATGAGAGTCTCCTGTCTTTCTTTTCTGAGAACTTAGAGAACAAGATGAGGACTCTGGGGAATGGTGGAGAGGGAGCATCTAGGAATATGCTCCACTGCTTTCCTTTTCTCAAAATCAACATGCTTGCATAAACTGATCTTCCTGGGCCAGATTTCCAAACACAGGTACTGTCCCAGGCAACTTTTGGTTCAGTTTCCTTCAGGTCAATCATTCTTTTTAATTTAATTCTCCAGTATACTGTATATATTTTCCTGAACATTCAAACTCTCTGGTGCTCAAATCTCAATTGAATTATCCTTGGAAACCTCACATGTTTATAGATATTGCTTATTCTCCTCTAATGAATTAGAGTTTAGCCAATAATTCCAGATCACTAGCTTGATTTACATAACTTCTCAGGCCCTGTCTGACCTCTCCACCATCTCAAAGACTTGCTTGCTCAGACTTTACAGCCATGGGTTATTGTTGAGTCATCTAATTGAGTAACAGGGAGACACTCTTTGTCCACACCTTCAGATTTATATTAAGAGTATGTGAAGATCAAATTCATTACAAATGCATATTTGAAATTTACAAGGAGCCTCATGAGAGTGATAGTTACAACCTTTATATTCAATATATATCAATAGTTATGAAAAATGTTATGTTATAGTAGAGTTCTCTCTTAGGAAGCAAAGGTCTGGGTTTACATATAGTTTAACCAACCTAGATAGCATATTCAAAAGCAGAGACATTACTTTGCCAACAAAGGTCCATCTAATCAAGGCTATGGTTTTTCCTGTGGTCATATATGGATGTGAGAGTTGGACTGTGAAGAAAGCTGAGTGATGAAGAATTGATGCTTTTGAGCTGTGGTGTTGGAGAAGACTCTTGAGAGTCCCTTGGACTGCAAGGAGATCCAACCAGTTCATTCTAAAGGAGATCAGTCCTGGGTGTTCTTTGGAAGGAATGATGCTAAAGCTGAAACTCCAATACTTTGGCCACCTCATGTGAAGAGTTGACTCACTGGAAAAGACTCTGATGCTGGGAGGGACTGGGGGCAGGAGGAGAAGGGGACGACAGAGGATGAGATGGCTGGATGGCATCACCTACTCGATGGACGTGAGTCTGAGTGAACTCTGGGAGCTGGTGATGGACAGGGAGGCCTGGCGTGCTGCGATTCACGGGGTCGCAAAGAGTCAGACACGACTGAATGACTGAACTGAACTGAACTAAACTAGCCAATATTCAGTTAGGTGGCCTTTGTGTTGGTGATGGATCCTAGTCTCCTCACCAGTGAAATGGGAAGAATAATATTACTTCTAGTGTCTTTATAAAGATAGTGTGACAGCTCATTAATGTTAAGTATTATATGTGGAGGAAATGTTGCAACTGACCAACGAGTAAGCCTATCAGAGTACTATTATGATCAACTACTGTAACCTCTATATTGTTAATGGAGTTGTTGTTTAGTCGTGTCTGACTCTTGTGACCCTAAGGATTGTAGCCCCCCCAGGCTCCTCTGTCCACGGGATTTCCCAAACAAGAATACTGGAGCAGGTTAGCATTTCCTACTCCAAGGGATCTTCCTAACCCAGGAATCAAACCCATGTCTCCTGCATTGGCAGGTGGTGTCTTTACAGCTAAGCCACAAGGGAAGCCTGCAATCTCTGTAAACAAAGCATGTTGAAGATCTGGTTGAATTTACACCCACCAACCCCCTTTTTTTCCCTGCCATTCTACTCTCAGAGATATTGATCAGATATCTAGCTTTAAAAATATTTCCAGCGTGTACTTTCTCAATAAAATCTCAATTCTCTCTTTCGTGTCTTATATGTTCTGTCAGTACCTGAAATATTTACTTCTGGAGTCTTGCTCAATTGTTTCAAGGAAGAAAAAGGCCTATAAATGGATTCCGAAGCTATCTTAAACAAAATCTAACTTGTTCTTCTTTACATAATACAAATTCCATTTAGTTGTTAGTTCGTTCCAGAAGGGACATTTAATCTAATTGGCCATTTTAGAGTTCAGATTTTTTTTACCCAGAGAGGAGAGCAGACCTCTCCTTATCTCTAGGCCATGAGTTTGCATAAAAATAGTGGTGCAGCTGTTGGGAGGACTTTTGAGCTCCCATAGCATCTCATTCAGACAGAAAGACCACCAGAAGACAGGAAGTGGGACTACTCAGGAAATCAGCTCATGTTCAAGATTTTGGAAACTTCAGTCTCAGAGAAACTTGTACCAAGGCAAGGAAGATCTTAACTGTCTTCCTTCTTAGGTTTTTAAAGGTTTTTAAAAGCCTTACAGCCCAGAGGGAGGGTATGGGGAGGGAGGAGGGAGGAGGGTTCAGGATGGGGCGCACGGGTATACCTGTGGCGGATTCATTTTGATGTTGGGCAAAACTAATACAATATTGTAAAGTTTAAAAATAAAATAAAATAAAAATAAAATAAAATAAAAGCCTGTTCTTGTGAGGGATATTGGAAGCAAGTGGATACTTACATCAACTCTGAGAATGTGTCAAATCCTTTTAATTTTATGTTTTTAAGCAAAGTAATCTTTAAAAGAGGGGCTGATAGGGAAGAATAAAGAGCAAGACTCACCAAATTCAATAAATAGAACAGGGAACAATACTCAAGAAAAAGAAGATAATTTCAATTTATATGCACTGAACAGGAATTTGGGGACAAGGTGTGAAGGTCATCTGTTCTCTAAACTTATGGCTGAATAACATTCCAGCGTGTGTGTGTGTGTGTGTGTATATATATAATATATATATATAATCACAGTTTCTTTATCCTGTCAACTATAGATGGACACTTAGACTGTTTCCTTATCTTGGCTATTGTAAATAGTGCTGCTGTGAACACAAAAGTGTAGATATCTTTCCAAGTTAGCATTTCTGTATACTTTGGATATATTACCAGAAGTGGAATCGCTGGATCATAGGGTAGTTCTATTTTTAATTTTTTTGAGGAACCGCTATACTGTTTCTCATAGTGACTGCATTAATTTACATCTCCACCACCAACGTACGAGGGTTCCCCTTTCTCCGTTTCCACACCAATATTTGTTTTGGCTTGTTTTTTTGATGTTCAGTTCAGTTACTCAGTCATGTCTGGCTCTTTGCGATCCCATGGACTACAGCATGCCAGGCTTCCCTGTCCATCACCAACTCCCAGAGCTTGCTCAAACTCATGTCCATTGAGTCGGTGATGCCATCCAACCATCTCATTCTCTGTAGTCCCCTTTTCCTGCCTTCAATTTTTCCAACATCAGGGTCTTTTCCAATGAGTCAGTTCTTCACATCAGGTGGCCAAAGTACTGGAGCTTTAGCTTCAGCATCCGTCCTTCCAATGAATATTTAAGACTGATTTCCCTTAGGATTGACTGGTTGGATCTCCTTGCTGTTCAAGGGACTCTCAAGAGTCTTCTCCAACAACACAGTTCAAAAGCATCAATTCTTCAGTGCTCAACTTTCTGTATAGTCCAACTCTCACATCTATACATGACTACTGGAAGACCTTTGTTGGCAAAGTTATATCTCTGCTTTTTAATATGCTATCTAGGTTGATCATTGCACCCCACTCCAGTACTTTTGCCTGGAAAATCCCAAGGGCGGAGGAGCCTGGTAGGCTGCCGTCCATGGGGTCGCGAAGAGTTGGACAGGACTGGAGCAACTTCACTTTCACTTTTCACTTTCATGCATTGGAGAAGGAAATGGCAACCCACTCCAATGTTCTTGCCTGGAGAATCCCAGGGACGGGGGAGCCTGGTGGGCTGCTGTCTATGGGGTCACACAGAGTCGGACACGACTGAAGTGACTTAGCAGCAGCAGCAGCAGGTTGATCATAGCTTTTCTTCCAAGGAGCAAGCATCTTTGAATTTCATGGCTACAGTCACCATCTGCAGTGACTTTGGAGCCCATGACGATGGTGGCTGGCTAATTCTTATCTGAATCCACACATTCCATTCCTAACTATTCTATTTTCTGTTCATCCTTTTCAATTTTCCTACTCTATCAAGCCTGTTCTCTCACCCATCACTTTACAGGACCCACTCCCAAACCTATTTGAAACTGCTCTTTAAAAAAAAAAATAACCTTATCTCTAAATGCTGTTCCCAAACTTATTCATTACCATGAGTTTCCATTCCCTGTATCTCATTTACCTGTACCTTCCAGATATCAAGTAAGGGATGAAAACATGGCTGAGAACAGGTGGTCAGATATCACGAGACAGAACAAGGAGACGGATGGTTGGGATGAAATGATCATTTCAACAGCTGAGGAATCTGAGAAAATGAATAGAAGATGGAACCAGCAGTCCATGGAGACACAGAACAAACAGATAATAGAAGCAGACGTCAGGGTACCAATCAGCAGAGATTTCACCTGGGAAGCAATTTAGGCAGAAGTGGTGATGGTGGTCAGGTTATAACCCCTGTGGTTACTATGCTACATTTGGAACTATAACTCACATGCAAAGAATTCAGTTTAGTTTGAGATGGGTCACTCACAAAGTATTTGTTTGCTGATCCGTGTGTTTAATGCCAAGTAATTCTACGCAGAAACATTCTTTTCCCTCCAAATATATTTGCAGCGGTTCCTGTGTAAACATATTCTTTATTACATATACACCTAAATTTATAATTTTACCTTTCATTTTACTATAAGAATTTCAAATGATCCCAAGCCCATGACAAGGCTGGTTGCCAATACTGTTTGTTGTCCTGGGTTAATGTTAAGCCACTGGCAAATGCTTTCTAGATGCCTCTGTCCAGTCAGCTGTGCGCCCACTGAATAGCTGTGTGGCTGAGATTAGATCTCCCCAGTCTGTTGATGAGAATGTCAGGTAGGACAGAATCAAAGGCTTACAGAAGTCTAGAGAGATTACATCTATTGCATCCTTTTTATCTACAAGGCCTGTCACTCTATCATAGAAGGAAATTAAATTGGTTTGGCATGATTTGTTCCTCTAAAAGCCATGGTGGTTGCTACCCAGTCCGTTACGTTCTCCTAGGTGATTGCAAATTGATCATTTTGATGATTTATCTTAGTAACTTCTTTGGCACTGTGTTTTAGGCTGACCGATATTTCTTTTTCCTTCTTTTAAAGATGGACATTGCATTTACCTTTTTCTCTTCTTTAAGTCTTTCCCTTGACACGTATACATTAAAAAAAAAAAATCATGTCTGGTTGAGGTCTGACTACATATTCTAAATAATGGGTTTGTACATTGTTACAATCTGTCATTTGTGTTATTTTTACCAATTGACTATTAATTCAGTCCATATTAATTCATTCCATCTATCACTCTACTGAGTCACTTACTCAATGTCTGTTGAGAATTTAGGACCTGAGAAAGCAATAAATATGTCGACAATGAATTCATAAGCCTTCGTGAGAAATTTACAGTCAAGGGCAGGAGACATATGGATAAAGAGATGATTATAATACAGTGCTGGAAGCATTGTAATAAGGGTGAGTAAGACAGAACACCTACAATAAATCAGGGAGTCTTCCCAGAGGAGGTGATATCTAAACTGAGTTCTCATGGCTGAGCAGGAATTCATAGGTGTTAGGGCAAGTGATGGGAAGAGAAAGTGTAGGACAGGGAGAAAGAGATTTGAGGCAGAGGGCATCCAATTGACAAAGATAAAGCTATGAAGGACTTCCCTGGTGGTTCAGTGTTAAGACTGCACCTTCCAATGCAGGAGGCACAGGTTCAATCCTTGGTTGGGGAGCTAATATCCAATATGTCTCAAGGTCAAAAAACAAAAAGGTAAAACAGAAGCAGTATTGTAACAAATTCAGTAAAGACTTTAAAAATTGTCCACATCAAAATATCTTAAAAAAAAAAAAGACAAAATCAATTAAAAAAAAACAAACAGATAAGGCTGTGAGGATGTTGTGAGTTTGGGGAGTCATGGTTGACAGTTCAGAGGGATGGGAACATAGACCCTCTGCTTTGAGGAGAAGGGAGGCAGGGGAGGCAGGTTGGTGATGGAGCTGAAGAGTGTGGTGCTGGCTGACCTAAAGACCTTGAACGCCAACAAAGTCAGCATGGGAGTCTTCCTGAGCAAGTGGAGGGTATTCAAGCCTCATTCAGCTAATTTTTAAATGAGTGCCTGTTATTTTAATAATATGATGGTCTTAAGTACCAGAAGGAGACAGAAAAAAATGTTAGGGTATAATCTCACCTGGCAAACTACTCACAGAGTGAGGACTTTTAGACACAAAACAATTAAAATACAATATAAGTCATTTAGGGAAGGGCTCAATGGGTCTTTCAGAGAGGAGTCATAGGGACTTCTGAATAAGTAGTCTTGAGTTAGGATTGACCTATTTTATTTAAATTAAGATAAAGTAAGGAGTGTCTCTGACTTCAATTATTTGTAAAGTTTCCAAACAGCTCACGTTCAAAGTATAAATTATCCCTGTGTTCCTAGATTGCTCATTCCCAGCTGCAGCCTTGGTTTCCCAGTATTCTTTGTCCCCACTGCCATAGTAACAACTGAAAAATAAAAAAAAAAGACAAAGGAAAATGCAAAAAGGGTTACTTTTTCTTTTGATAATGAAAAATAGTTCAAACCAACCCCTGTGCTAGCTGGGAAAGTTTTAAAAGTCTGCCTGATGCAGTGGAGAGAGGAATAAGAGATGAATGACTGATCTACGATTTGAGAAAAGATGAAAACTTAGGGTAAGAATCTCAATATCAGGGTTTTTTTTTTTTAACCCTACTGTTTTTCCTTCTTTCTCTCCCAGGTATCAAGAGAGCAAGTAGCACTTTTGACAGTGTTGTGAGGCTAAGAAACATGTATTGATGAGCAGGACTTACTCAAGCTACATATACTTGTGAACAACTCTTACTCTAGTGAAGACCCTGAGGGCTGCATCCTGGCAATATGGATGAATCCAAAGTAGCTTTGACAACCAGATGAGCTCATCTTTGTACCAGCTCAGTCCACAATGTGCTTCCCAGGTGGCACTAGTGGTAAAGCATCTGCCTGCCAATGCAGGAGATGCAAGAGAGGCCTGATCAATCCCTGGATCGGGACGATCCCTTGAAGTAGAAAATGGTGACCCACTATAGTATTCTTGCCTGGAAAATTCCATGGACAGAGGAGTCTTGTGGGCTACAGTTCATGGAGTCACAAAGAGTCGACATGACTTAGCACGCACAATACACAATATCAGATGAAGAGTATTAGTATTTTCAGGCACATTTGAGACTCAGACAAAAAGATCCTTTTTAGAAGAAGACGACGTCAATCTTGGTCTTAAACTTTTTCTAGAACAATTTGAACAGGAAGACGTAAGACAACAAGAAGGAAAACTGATAGATATATCAGATAACAGAAATAGAACCTTGGGTGCTCCAGATATTGAAGTGTTCAAACATAGACCCTAGCAGAGCCCTACCTTCTTTGCTCAAAGAGATAAAAGAGAATTGGGAAACTTGATAGAAAACTTGAAAAATGTAGCAAGAATTCAAATAAAAATTGTAGAATTGAACTAAAGAATCTGAAAATAATCTTATATGGTTTTAATAATAAATTATATTTAGGTTAAATTGTGTCCAGGGAGGATCCCCTGGAAGAGGGCATGGCAATACACTCCAGTATTCTTGCCTGGAGGATCCCATGGACAGAGGAGCCTCATAGGCTGCAGTCCATGGGGTTGCAAAGAGTCGGACATGATTGAAGTGGCTTAACATACACACATGGTGTCAAGATACCACTGAAAAAAAGACAAAAAGAATCTTGATGCAGGTTCAAGAACTCCAAGCAGGATAATTAAAAAGAAAACCACATCTAGTTATATCAGAAGAATCTTACAGCCAGCCACAACCAGAGGGAGCAAAAATGAGACAGGTTGCCTTTAAAAGAATAACGATTAGATTGACAACTGAATTCCCAGTAAAAAAAAAAAAAAAATTAGAAGACAATAGAATGATACACTTGAAGTGCTTAAAAAATAGATAATTCATAACCCAAACATCTATACCCTCTGAAAATATCTTTTAGGAGTAAAGTATATTTTCAGACAGAAGTGGAGATAATACATCATCAGTAAAACAGCAGGATGTTCTCCAATTCGATAGAATAATCAAAAAGAAAATAGATGTTTTGAATTAAATCAAAATGAAAACACAAGATACAAAACTTTGTGGGATATAGCCAAAGTGGAATTTAGATGAAAACTTACAGAATTTAGCAACAAGTTAGAAAAGAGTTTATGATTTATCAATTTATAGCAATTCATTGAGTTCAATATTTATATTTTGTGTGTTTTTCTATATATATGTTATGCTTTGCAATTAACTTTTTTTTTACGGGGTGGAAGAAAAGCTACAGAAATCAGGAGTATCTTAGGTGGAAGTGACCTTGGGGCTAGATTTCTAAGCCCTCAGTTGTCTTCTCCCTAAACCACCTGTTTTCTCTCCACTTCCTTCAGCACTATTAACTGTAATTTCACCAATTACAGTTGTATTCTAGCATACTAAATATTTTCTGTGAAAATATAAATACCTCTGGTACTTTGAAGGACTGTTGTCACAAGTCTCTTATTTTCCGATTCCAGAATTCTGTCTAACAAATCTACAATGATTCATTTTCATTTTATGGGATAAATTGTCTTTCCTGAACCAGACAGGAACTTAGTTGTCATTTGTAATATTGTTTCTGTAGAGATTAAATTCAGATTTTAAATTCCAAAAAAAAGTATTGGAATGTGATCTAGTTGTCATTTGGGGAAATGCATATAAGGGAGAATTGATAGGATTTGAATTTGAATGAACTGGACTAAAATTTTATTTCTATTCATTACTAGCTACTTTTTACTGTGAGAAAAAGTATTTCTCAGTACACATTTATGAGACTCATTTCTCTCATTTGTAAAATGTGGACGGAAATAGCTATTCCCCCAAATGTCATGGGGCTCAAATGAGATAAAGCATTGTATAAAGGTGAAAAAAAAGCTTTAAATTTACTACAGTAGGAATAAAATTGGATTTAAGAGACAAAACTGAGTAATGGGTGTCATGCATGCATGCTCAGTTGCACAACTCTTTGCAGCCCCATGAACTGTAGACAGCCAGGCTCCTCTGTTCAAGGAATTTTCCAGGCAAGAATACTGGAGTGGGTTGCCATGCCCTCATCCAGGTGGCCGTCCTAACTCAGGGATCAAACCTGCATCTCTTGCATTGCAGGCAGATTCTTTTACACCTGAGCCACCATCAGGTAGGACTAAACCATCATTTCATTTATCTGGTATTCCATCTCTCACACTGGCAGTATTTTGAGCAATAGCCTCTTAATTAAATCCTTGTATCATTCTCAAAGGCTCAGAACATATCCATGGAGCATTTCTCACTTAACCTGTGTAAACCTTTGTGAATTGATCCTCCATAATTTAAACTAAATTCCTAATATGTAATTTCCATGAGGGAAAAGATAGTGCCTGCCTGGCATGTAATATATCCAAAATATTTGTTGAATTTGTTAAACACTCTTCTTGAGTCTCTTTGTATTTGCCTCCTGAACTGCTTCTTGGAATGGAATGATCTGTCTAAGCCCTAGCTGCTAACCTCTAAGTGTGTACTTCTATTTGTCCTATGACCACCTTATATGGATTTAGGATATTTTTCCTAGAATTAGGATATAGGAAAAGTGACCCACATCATTTGAAGCCACACTGGACATTAAGGAAGGTTTTGAGAATTTTTCTTTGGAGTCCTCAAGCATGGGGTTACATGTATCTATCAATTTATTTACATAAATTATTTGATATTTTAAAAAATAAAGATGATACTATTTAATGATCACAGACTTTATAAAGCCCTTGGGCTCCAAAATCATTGTGGATGGTTACTGAAGCCATGAAATTAAAAGATGCTTGCTCCTTGAAAGGAAAGCTATGAAAAACCTAGCCAGCATATTAAAAAGCAGAGTCATCACTTTGCCAACAAAGGTTCATATAGTCAAAGCTATGGTTTTCCAGTAGTCATGTATGGATGTGAGAGTTGGACTATTAAGAATGCTGAGCACTGGAGAATCGATGCTTTCGAACTGTGATGCTGGAAAAGACTCTTGAGAGTCCCTTGGACTTCAGGGAGATCCAACCAGTCAATCCTAAAGGAAATCAACTCTGAACGTTCATTGGAAGGACTGATGTTTTGGCTGGAGCTCCAATACTTTGGCCATCTGATGTGAAGAGCTGACTCACTGGAAAAGACCCTGATGCTGGAAAAGATTGAAGGCAAAAGGGGAAAGGAGGCAGTGGCGAATAAGATGGTTAGACAGCATCATTGACTTAATAGACATGGATTTGAGCAAACTCTGGGAGATAATAAAGGACAGGGAAGCCTGGTATGCTGCAGTCCACAAAAAAGTCAGACATGACTTGGCAACTGAAAAACAACAACAATAAGTCCCTATGGAATGATAAAAAAAAAAACATGTCAAGTTTGATTTGACTTGCCCATTTTGATTACCATCTCAGGGACACTGGGGGCCTCCTGGTCAGGATGAGGAGGTACACTGTGTTGAGAGTCAGCTTGCATGAGTCATGGCTACCTGATTCATGGGTTGAATAATTCCATGTCCTGGTCCTCCTTATTGCGGTGCCCCCCAAGTCACGGGCAGTGCCACAGATACTCAGAAACAGCAGAGGACCTGGGGCCCCACGTGTATATTTTGTCTGTCAAAATGAAAGTTACCCTTTCACAAGAGCGATAGCTGCATAAATGCATGAAATAAAATACAAATATTTAGCTTTTCCATTTCTCTGAAATTTCCGTCTCACAATTTCTGGAGCACAGCATCTCTAAACCCGTACATTGATCTTTAACTGCTTGAACATGCTCTTCTCCTTGCTATGAGTGGGCAAAGGAAAGGTGAACATACACTTTAGCTTAGCATATCTGAAGGAGAGATAATATCAAGGATTGAATTAGCTGCATAGGTTTTTGCGCTCTAGTCCTGAGAACCATTTGGACAAATACAAGAATCAATAGGAGATTGCCCAAGTGGTCCATCCTCTTGGGAATTTTCCAGCTGTCTTTCTGAAGTTCTTTCTAGAGATCTTTCAATTGGTTATTTAATTTACTATTTAAATTTAAATCAGAGGGGTATTTAACTCTTGGGTCCTGGCCTTGTGAACTAAATTAATCAAGAGCAAAGACACGTTACATTGTCTTCATCCCTTAAACCCACAAAGGGATATCTTTTCTATCACATAATGATATTTTTGATATGAGAAAAAATCTTGATGTATTGATTACTCTCTCCACGGAGGATGGTTTATTTTTTAGGTAAGGAATGAGAGAGAGCTGGGAGAAGGGATAGAGTGCTGCCTCTTGGGTGGTTATAGATTTTGTATCTTTCCTGGAGATGTTAATTTTCTGGTTTCGCTCACACTGACAAAGAAATAACCCGGCTGTGGTTCTGTTGCCGTGGGTCCCAAAGGTCAGGATGGCTTGTAGATAGAAGCATGGTTGGTTTCGTGGTGACCCAAAATTATCCTGGACTTCAAAGGACTTCCTCTTCTCTCTGCATGAAGAACTCTTTAAAGAGGTCCTTTTTCCTTTTACAAGGTGAATGCTTCAAAGCACGTGGGAGGAGTATTTCCTTCTCAGTGTTTACCTTTCAAAGGTGAGGAGTTCACAGACGGTTCCCTGTTTGTACAGTAGAATCTAATCACGGGCTTGGAGGCGGAGGCTCTTCTTGCCCCTGTTGTACTGTCAGGAGTTTCCCTGCTCATTTTTCACTTACTGATGCACCAAAGAAGCTGTGCCAGGAACCAAAAAAAGCTGCATTCGATTCCTCTGGAGTATATTTCTGTCAATGTTGTATATCACCCAAAAAAGAACTCTGTTCTTTTTTCAAAGCCTTGCTTTCTTTCACAGGTTACAGGATGTTCACTGAATGGCCACAAGTGACAGGCAAAGTGGATGAGTGGGAAATGCTCACATTTTCTCCCAGGCGAAGGGAGACTCTAAAGTAAGGCAACAGTAGTAACATATTCACTTAGATTTATTCATCCAATTGAGTAGGTGCCTTCAGTTAAGAAAACCCAGGGGATGCTGCCTGAAAGATATAAAAAAATGAGCAACGTGGGGGCAAAAATAGCTTTGAAAACCCACTGAAATTGCATTCAGATGCTACGTTGCATCATTTTATACCATTTGTAATCTTATATCTTCTGCCCTAGGAAACTCTGAGATGGTGAAGGCAGGAATTTGTACCTTGTTAGTCTAGAAACTTCCTTTCAGGAATAGAACAATGATTTGGACTTGGATAGAATATTTTTTAATGTGCTTTTCACATTAATATGGAAAAGTATTTAATTTGTGAGTGAAACGACTTTCAGAAAACAGCTAAAAACTATTGGAATCAAGTCTGGTAAAATAAATTATCGATCTGTAATACTATTTAGCAAAAGTAACACATACATTTAAAAATAATTGCCACACACACACACACACACGTATGTATTTATATGGGGCTTCCTTGATGGCTCAGCAGTAAAAAACCCCATCTACCAGTGCGGGAGATGTGGATTCAATCCCTGGATTGGGTAGATCCCCTGGAGAAAGAAATGGCATGCATTTCAGTATTCCTACCTGGGAAATCCTATGGAGATATATATATATATATATATATATATACACACATATATATATATTATATATATATACATACACACCATAGTGGTAAATAAAAGAATATCACACCTAGGAAAATTAATCCAAGGAAACCCACCAAAATGTTATTATTAGAGCCATCAGATTATGAAAATGTTTTTATACATTTTATTAGGAAAAAAAATCAATTCACATTTAGAAAAAAATAATGAAGCATTTTCTTTGGCATTAATACAAATCTCTGCCTGAGAGAAATTATAAGCAAGAGGACCAAAACTCTTTTAGGCCATGGAACTGTCATTGCAGTAAATTTCTTAAAACCAGGATAAAGATAGCTGCTGCTTATCGAAGAGCTACTGTGAGCCTAGCACATTGTTCTATGCCGGATGCCAACGATCTCTAATCCAGAAAATGCTGCACAAGGTGAATATTTTAATTTTGATTTCCATTTGTACAGAAACTGAAGGGTAGGAAGATGAAGTGACTTGCCCAAAGTCACAGGGTGGCTTTCAGATTGATGACCTTTGGACTCTGAAGCCTGTGGTCTTTTGGTGACACCAGAATTCCTCTTCCGGCGTCCCCTCAGACTCCCCATTGGATGAGGCAGATGACCTGACGTTGGATGCCTGTTATAACCCGACCCCAGCTAATCTCTTTCTCATCTTATTCTTCCTTCTCTCCTCACATTCATTTCCCCACTTAGCCCTCTTCCTTGAAGACACTTTTCATCCTTGTCCAGCCGACTCAAGATCTCCAAAGTCATAAACAATCCTGGGCCTCTCCAGTTTGCTGAAATCCTGTCTCCCTTTGAATTTTTGTTGACTCTACTGTTCAGTGGGCATCTGCTTTCTGGTGGCTCTCATATTTTTTTGTATCATTATCCAATATTTTATGTATAATTGGTTTTCTCTGCAGCTATAATTTTCTCTTCTTGTGTCAGGCTTACGTATGTTATTCAATTTTGCACTTTCTGTGGCATAGCGTGGAGGCTAAGAGAACAAAACCTGGAGTCAGGAAGTCAGTGGCTTGAACACTTTTTGACTACATGAACTGTGCGAACAAGTGATTTTCTTTTTCAACATCGTAGTTTCCTTGTCTGTGAACTGTAGCTAGCAATTCTGATCACTTCACAGGTTTATTGAGAAGATGACACATCATAGTAAATGTGAGGCATTCACGAGACATCGGAAACACCTCATAAATAGCAGCAGCAGCATCATCATTAGTGGTACTCTAATTAGCAAAAAAAAGAGTATAGAAAGCTATGTAATAAGAGAGCAAACGAAACAACCTACAAATCTTTTCATGTCTCTTTAGATCCTTTCAGTGTGCATAGGTCTCCTCATTTTATTAAAAAATATTTACAATGATTTATTTATATCTATGTTACTTAACGGATTGATAAATGTTTAAAAAGCATTTGTGATGTACTTGCAAAATGCATACGAATAACGCGGCCACTTTCAAAGAGCCAAACTAAGAGGCAAAATAAAAACACAGATAAAAGAAAGCTGAAAAGGGGGACTTTCAATATAACATTGTGGTTGGTATTGGCACACTGGGATGGATTGAAAAATTGAATCAGACCTGTCCAAATTCACTGAAAAACAATAGGTTCTGCAAGGGGGCAGGGGTGGTTCTCGAACGTTTTGGTCTTTTTAAACTAGCATGACTTTGCTGGGAGTGATTCACCAGGAAACAGTAGTTTTTCTGTCTTATCTGTTGGTGATGGTCAGTGACTCACAGATATCTCTCTCGGGGTGATTCTTGTTTGTGACTAATATTTCCAAGCTAATAGGTGATTCTCAAATGTTTTCCTAAGAATCAAGATGCTCAATGATGCAAACTCAGCTCTTAAGAACTTCACTGGAGAGCATAAATGATATCAACATACTTCCTCCCCCATGGACACTATGAGTGGTACCCTGTGGACAGAATTCAATTTCAGCTTCAACATTTGAAAAAAGGTTAGAGCCCCAAGTGATTCTCTTTTATTGACTCAAAAGCAAAACTGCTCAGCACCGCAAGAAGACAAGAAAATAGCTTTGGAATTTCTCAACCTTCGGTTTCCACCTAGTGTTGGGTGCCTGTGGGCTCCTTCTGCTTCAGGCTTATGCCTGGGGTTTTACTCCATCTGTAGATGGCAGAAGGGAGGGACGAGTGTAGGTTACAATAATGAGTAATGAGGGTGATCAATCACCTCTCCTGGCTGTTCCTGAAAACAGTCCAGTATTTAAAACACCAGTCTGAATTGTAGGGGGTTCTCACAATGGTAGCCTTAGAAGAACCAGAAACCTCTGTGCATTCACTCCTGGGTATGTTTGAACATCATCAATAGCCAGAGAGCTGTCTTTCCCACATTAAATTATTGTTTGATGCAGAATTTCTTCCACTGTTACCCTCAATGAGTAGGATGTCAGTAACATAACTCATGACAAGTTAAACAACACACACGACACACGGGACACCTCAGTGAGAAAGAACTCACATGACAAATGCCCCCTAAACATAACACATGGGCTATTCTAATCGGTATGAGGCCAATCGCTTTCATAAATAATACCAACCATCATTTATGAGAAGCTGCTAATTGTCAGATACTTTACAAGCAGCTAATGGTCACTTTGAAGGGACCTTCCTAAATGGAGAGTCTGGTGGTGGCCCCATCCCATGGCTTCTAGCTTTCTTCAGGACGTGAACCTAACTCAGCCCGCTGGGAAACGCCCCCTGGACCTGACTGCTTCTCCAGCATCTGGAGCTCTGTCTCCTCCGTTCACCCACTCCTCACTTACCCCTCACCTTTCTCCTTCTGTTTGTTGACCCCTTGCTGCCATCCCTGTGTCCTGTTCAGACTCGCCTCCCCGCCTTTCTCCAGTTTCCTCTCTGTGTCCACAAGCTCTTCTCTGGAACCCTCCCTCTTCTCTGACTCATTCTTCTCTTACATACCCTCTCACCTCTGCAAAGTCTTCTCTGACCATTCCTTCTCTCCAAGAACAATTGAAGTTTTCCTTCCAGACATTTCTGTAATTCTTTTCCGTTGAGATACAGTTGATATGTAGGACTTCCCTGGTGGCTCAGATGGTAAAGAATCTGCCTGCAATGCAGGAGATGTGAGTTCCATCTCTGCATTGGGAAGACCCCCTGGAGAAGGGCATGGCTCCACTCCAGTGTTCTTGGCTGGAGAATTCCACGGTCAAAGGAGCTTGGCACACTACTGTCCATGGGGTCTCAAAGAGTCAGACATCACTGAGCTACTAACATTGATATGTACCATTGTTCCAGTTTCCGGTGTACAGCGTAATGGTAGGATCATTATATATATTGTAAAATAATTCCTGGAGTGAGTTTAGTGAACATCCATCACCACACATCAGTTCAATTTTTTTATTGGGATGAGAACTTTAAGCTCTCCTCTCTTGCTGCTGCTGCTGCTGCTAAGTCGCTTCAGTCGTGTCCGACTCTGTGCGACCCCATAGATGGCAGCCCACCAGGCTCCCCCGTCCCTGGGATTCTCCAGGCAAGAACACTGGAGTGGGTTGCCATTTCCTTCTCCAATGCATGAAAGTGAAAAGTGAAAGTGAAGTTGCTCAGTCGTGTCTGACTCTTAGCAGCTGTCAAATATACAATACGGTATTGTTAACTAGAGTCACCATGCTGTACATACATCCCCAGGACTTATTTATCTTATAACGGGAAGTTTGTTAACTTTTGACCACCTTCACCCATTCCCTTCCCCACTTCCCTCACCATCTCCTGTAACTCTGCATTCACCCACAGCCTCTGTCAGGGCACTGGGCACATGGTAATATAATTACTTGTTTGCCTGTGGATCTTCCCCGCCTCCACCCTCATGGCACAGTCTAAGCAGAAGAGTTCAATAAATATTTGTTAATTGAATGCTCACAAGAACCCAGGCCAGATATTAATAGATTTTATCATCCTCCTTTTATGGATGTGAAAAACTTAAGTGTGGTGAGGTTAAATAACTTGTTCTAAATCATGCAGTTAGTACTTGGTAATACTTTGATTGAAACTCAGATTTCTCCACATCCCAAGCCCCATTGGTTTGCCCAACACCCCTACCAACCTCTGAGTTTAGAGGCAGCTGGACACATACAAACTGGTATGGATGAAGCAGCGTGATTCTTCAGAAAACTGATAACTTATTTCATAAAGATAACTTAAATGGGCGAATGAGTCCACGATGGCTCTGTTTTAGGCTAACCAAAGACCTGAACCCTCGGATTGCGTCTGATCTGTGACTTTGCTAATGGAAATCTAGAATCTTGATTGGGGTGGAGGGAGGTTCTACAGGAAAAGGCACAGAGTTCTTCTTGTGACAGCAGAACTTTTCCACCCTGCTCCAAGGCTTCTGCCCACTCTTAAGTGCCACTCCCTGCTGAGCAATGAGCTGGACAGCCTCCAAATTCTTCCAAGTCACCTTGGCAGCTGAAGCGTGGAGTGGGGTGATGGTGCAATGTGATTAGCAGGAACTGAGGGACGGGGCTGTGGAGCAAGGAGTCGGGGGTGTGGTAGGGTGGGAACCTCTTCCCAGTGGGAGCCCTGACGGCTTTCCCTAGTCAGACTTGCCTTGTCCTGCCACCTCTTTATTCTGAGTGGACAGAGACAGCTTTCTCTTTTTTCTTTAAGTCCTGTTGCCTCCAGTTGGTCATTTCCCTTCCCTTGGGCATTTGACTATAACCTTAATAATGGCGAAAGTCTGTCGCTAAGTCATGTCTGACTCTTTGCCACCCCATGGACTGTAGCCCTCCAGGCGCCTCTGTCCATGGGGATTCTCCCGGTAGGAATACTGGAGCAGGTTGCCATTTTCTCCTAAAGAACCTTTCTCGACCCAGGGATCAAAACCAGGTCCCCTGCATTGGCAGGCAGACTCTTTACCGCTGAGCCATGGGGAAGCCTCAGTAATGGTGAAACAGAAAGGGATTTTAAAAGATTTATTACTATTTCTACAAGGCTGCCCCTTACCTTTTCTTTCTTCCGCATCCGTGTGGTGGGCATTTGCCTTCCTTTGTGGAGGGGAGATGGGTGGGCCTTGAATATAAAGCATCCCTTTTGCTTCCGTGTCTTTAACCGAGTGTTCCCAGCGGGCATCTTGCTATGCAGACGTAGCTGTAGGGAGACTCATGGTGAAGCGCTCTCCCCAGCCTCCCCAGCCCCTGCACCCTCACCCGTGCTCTCAGCTACAGAGGCCATCCTGGTCTCTCAGCAGGGTGAAGAGTAGGGGCGGGGAGGGGCGAGGGCTCCCAGCAGTGGAGTTAGTCGTGAGGAGGTGGGAGAGTGAACGAAGGGGAAAAGTCCCATTCCATAACCATGGGGAGAAAGGGGCCTCTCCACAGCGAGCCATGTTCTTAGGATGACATTTTCTAGAGTGTTCCAAGGAAGAATATGAATGAATAGCTCTCATATTTTGGTAGGTTTATCACTAGGAGGTTGTTCAAATGCAGATTCCCAAGGCTTATCCTTATGTTGCTGATTCAACAGGTTCAGTGGGATCTAAGTATCTGAATTAAAAAAAAAATACCCACAAATGGTACAGATAATTTTATTTGCAAAGCAGAAATAGAGGCGCAGGCTAGAGAACGAATGTATGGTCACCAAGGGCAAAAGAAGTTGGAGTGGGAGGCATTGGGAGATTGGGATTGACATATATATACACTATTGATGCTACGTATAAAACAGGTAACTAACTAGAACTTACTGTATAGCACAGGGACCTCTACTCAATTCTCTGCGGTGACCTAAATGAGAAGGCAATCCAAAACGGAGGGAATATGCATATATATTTATACTTATGACAAACTCACTTTGCTGTACAGCAGAAACTAACGCAGGATTGTAAAGCAACTATACTCCTATAAAAATAGAATACCCCAGGTATTCAAGTATGGGTTTATGTTTCAAACTTGGAAACACATTGGCTGCCCTGGTTTTTCAGATTCAGAGGTCTTAAATACTTATATGACCTTACATGATTTTCTTTAATGCAGGAAGTTGTAGTCTATTAATTAAACAATGGCATTTAATTTAAAATATATACAGAGAACAAAAGACCTATTTTTGTACATCTAAAGCAGATATAATTGATCTTATTGTTGAAAGTTTTATAGTAGTGTTGTGCTTTTACTCCAAATAATTGGCAGTGTGACATTCTACTATCTTCAGTTTTTAATGGTTTAATATGATTTTTCCCCCCTGTTTCAGCTTCCTATTTAATCTGCTACTGCCTGTTAAATCAGCCTCCCTTCATGGCAAAGACTGAGGTGCTTTTGTTACATGAAACATTCTTTTTTTATCTGACCCAGCTTTCAGCTTCATCTACTTAGTTCTATCGTTGGTTGGGAAACAGAAATTGCCAAGATGTCACCAGTGGGAAAACCAATTGACGAAAGAAGGCCCAGCGCTGTGCGTTTCCTATAGAGCATCTTTTTTTCTTTTTCTGAGCATATCTGTCTCAGCACACCTGGGTATTCCTCCCCAGGGCGAAGAAGTTTGAATCACCCTGCTCTTAATTAGGAACATCCCTTTCCCCTTCTATTACAGGTGAACATGATTCATTTTCTTGTCTCTATTCCTAAGAGAGAGACACATTGAAAAAGGATACTTCATTGCAAAATGAAGAGTTGGCCGGTTGTGAGGTACTTGAAAGAGAATTCTTCTCCATTGTTCTGGGAGGTTTTTAAAAATCAATGTTTCTCATGATAGGATCCCACATCCGGCTAGGAGCAAGAAACACTTTTGTTTCATGAATTTAGATGTTTCAAAGATACTACCTCATCCCCTTACACTGAATACCTCCTGGCGTAGCCTTTGCTTTAACTCAATTGGTCTTGATCTGTGTACAGATGTTTTACAGAGGACATTGCACAGATAACCTTCATTTACAAAACTTCTAAAATTTGTATATGTGTATATGTGCCTTTTGGGGGAAATGATTTTGCTTAAATTCCATAAGCTTCTTCTGTGGAGTGTATGCCTCCAAAAAGATTAAGAGTCCTTGATGATATGTCCCAACACGTTGGTCTATAAGATAGTAATCCTGAGTTGCAATATTTTCAAAGAGACTTGGAGTTAATTTCCATAGGAAGTTAAACTTAAAAGGGAATGTTCTTCCTCCTCAGAACTCTTATTTGAGCAGGAACTGCAAGGTGATCCCTGCCACTAAGCCTAAGGGGGCCTCTAGCTCTGAATTAGATTCTGTGAAGTGGTCTGTGATCACCCACACGAACCAATGGCAGGGTGTTTAATGGTAATTAACTCTTGTGCTCCATTTTAAAGTATAACTTTTTAAGTGCTTTCTGACTTCTGGTCAATTTTTAAGGGTGGGGAAAGAGAAAAAGACAAAACACAAAAATTTCTCCCTGCTCCAATCGTATAAAATTTTCTGATACAAAAATTCCATATTTTAAAAATCATGCTATGCTCCAAAGGCAGAATAATGGTTCTTGGGTAAAGGTGACAAATTTCAGATGAATTGAAGACAAGTGGGCGATCTGAATTATGGCAACTTTTTTCGTTATCATTTACTAGATGAATCTGCTAAGTTTTACTGTAAGAAAGTTATTTTGCATGCCCTAGAGAATCTGGAGTGTGATAAAATCAATCAATCAGTTTCCTCATCCCTAAAACGAGAATAATGCTACTCTTTTTTGCACAGGATTTATGTGAGGATTCAATAAAATAATCCAAGCATGATGTTTAGAATAGAACTTTAAGTATGTTCAAAGCATGTTTGCTATATTTATATGACAGTATCTGCTGAATAAAAAATTGAGAAATACAAAAATGAGATACTTAGATTAGCAGGTATTTTTCATTTTTTTGTTTAATGTTCATTGGGTTTGAGTTTTTAATGTCTTGCTGGGTTTGGCTAAATATATAGATGACAGATCCTATCTTGCTATATTTCTTCTTTATTCTTTTCTTCCCTGATATCCTCATGTTAACTTCATATTTTTCTAGAATCTTTATTTGTTCTGCATTCAATTTCTTCACCATTCTATTCCTTATAGCTGAGGGATTTTTAAAAAGTTGTTTGTCATCAAAACTGCTAAACATTTTTTGCTACTTTGTAAGCTATGATAGGTTTTATGTCTTTCTGATAATATCTGCACTTAATTAGGGCCTCTTGAAAATTATGTTTATTGGGATGGGGGATTCTATTGGTAGAAATCTGGGGTGCATTAGGGAAGTTATTTAAAGACCAATAGGATGTTAAGCCCAAGGACTTTGTGAAAACATGATTGTGTCCACTTGTGGGCAGACCACACATCACAGAGACAGTTGGGGTCAGCCTCTGGTTCAAGTCTGCCTGAGTTTTATATCCCAGGTCCAACTTACAAGCTGAGTGATCTTGAACAAGTTACTTAACCTCCCTGTGCCTATATTTTCTCATTGCTATAGGAAGAAAGAAAGAGTACCTAGATCAGATGGTTGTTGTAAAAATCAAAGCCAATATAATGCAAAGCACTTAGAATAATCAGTACCTGATGTGTGTGCTGATATAAATGTTTGCTCTTATTTCTAGAACAATCCTAATTTCCGGCCTGTTTTCACAAAATACATTTCTAATCAGAGACTAATCCTTTGTCAAACCAAGTATCTCAACTCTGAGTTCAGACTTATCAAGACATCTTTCTCTATGAAAATTGATTTTGTTTTCTCTTCATCTTTGGTACTAAGATGAAAAGGATCAAAGGTTTAGATATAATTAAAATCATCTAAAGTTTCACCTATACATTATGCATTGCACTATTGAATTATTCAAGTAAGTATGAGCCTTTATGGTCATTTAAAAATATTACAAAAATATCTGAGACTCCTTTTCCCTGGTGGCACAGATGGTAAAGAATCTGCCTGCAATGTGAGAGAGCTGAGTTCGATCCCTGGGTTGGGAAGATCCCTTGGGGAAGGAAATGGCAACCCACTCTAGTATTCTTGCCTAGAGAATTCCATGGACAGAACAGTCCAGGGGATCTCAAAGAATCAGACATGACTGAGCAACTAACACATACTCCTTTTCATCAGAATGGGCAACAAACAGATATGTTGCCACTCAAAGAAGCTGACATCAGTAGAGAATTTAATGAGCTTTTTTTTTTTTCTAAAGCAATTCAAGTGCAAAAAGCAATATGAAAAGTTAAGTCGCTCAGTCGCGTCCGACTCTTTGCGACCCCGTGGACTGTAGCCCACCAGGCTCCTCCGTCCATGGGATTCTCCAGGCAAGAATACTGGGGTGGGTTGACATTTCCTTCTCCAGGGGATCTTCCCAACCCAGGGATGGAACCCAGCGACTGAACCCAGCTCTCCTGCATTGCAGGCAGATGCTTTAACCTCTGAGCCACCAGGGAAGCCTATAAAAAAAAAAAAAAAGCAATAGGAGCAAACCAAATTCCACCGTGTCATTTTATTAGATCTCAAATTGGGTACGACCGATTTCTTTAACTCAAAAATTTCTCTTCCAATTCATTTCCCTGATGCCTCTTTCTCTTCTTTCCTATATGGTTAGACAGATGAGATGAGTGAAGATAAATTACTTGTCTAAGACTTTAAGTCAAATCAGATAAAGCTATCTGCTTATGTGAAAACTGGACCACATTCCAAATTTGTGTCTAGTCACCAACTTCCAAATGCTGCTATTCCCCAGTTTTTAATTTTCTCCTTTTTCAGGAGTATAGAAAACAGGTTTTCTTGGTAACATCTTATAGCCATGACCTAGTGAGCTGGGCTGTCTCACGGTGCTGCCGATTTGCAATTAATCTGTGAAACCCACGATGCTAAGGTATTACACTGGCACGTAGCATAGCATGTTTCTAACAGGGATTAAATATTTATGTGTGAAAAAGAACATTTGTGGTTGCTGCACTTTGGGTAAAATTACAGACCTATCAATCTTAATGCTGTGGAGCATGAAATCAGGAAGTATTTTTCCCTGCACAGAATATTGTGTTGCACTGGGAGACTGGGACGTGTATTTGGGGTTTCCACGCAGGAGGAGAAGATGGCAAGTGGAATGCACAGACTGCGGTAAATTCCATCCACCTTCCAGTTATGATTTCTGCCTCAACTCATAGCGTGGATTCCCAATCTCTGTCCTTGGGGCACTGAGACAGATAAGTCACACCCAACTCTTTACCATTTCTCCGATGTGGCTATCATTTAAGATGTTGACACATGTCTCTATGACAACATGGAAATTACCCAGGCCATGGTTACGAGACAACTTAGGTTTTGTTGTTGTTGTTTGCTTACTTGAGAGGGAAGGAAAGGGTGGAATTACCGATTTGATGACTATCCTTTTAGCCAAGTATTTTTGCTAGCTTAGAAGAATAAGCCTTACTATGGAAATCAAACTGAGATTCTAAACTTTTTAAAAATTTTTTTCTGATTTTTATTTTTACTTTTTTTTACCTTCTGGGTTGCTATTGAGGTTGATTCACAGCTGGGCATCTTTTTTTTTGTAATGAGAACTGTTGGTAAATTGAATACAAAGCCAATCTTAATACAAGAGTGTTTTTTGGTGGCTGCTATTTACAGAAAGTGAAGAAGAACTAAAGAGCCTCATGATGAAAGTGAAAGAGGAGAGTGAAAAAGTTGGCTTAAAGCTCAACATTCAGAAAACTAAGATCATGGCATCCGGTCCCATCACTTCATGACAAATAGATGGGAAAACAGTGGGAACAGTGAGAGACTTTATTTTTTGGGGCTCCAAAATCACTGCAGATGGTGACTGCAGCCATTAAATTAAAAGGTACTTGCTCCTTGGAAGGAAAGTTATGTCCAACCTAAACAGCATAGTAAAAAGCAGAGACATTACTTTGCCAACAAAGGTCCATCTAGTCAAGGCTATGGTTTTTCCAGTAGTCATGTATGGATGTGAGAGTTGGACTATAAAGAAAGCTGAGTGCTGAAGAATTGACACTTTGGTGTTGGAGAAGACTCTTGAGAGTCCCTTGGACTGCAAGGAGATCCAACCAGTCCATTCTAAAGGAAATCAGTCCTGGGTGTTCAGTGGAAGGACTGATGTTGAAACTGAAACTCCAATACTTTGGCCACCTGATGCAAAGAACTGAGTCATTGGAAAAGACCCTGATGCTGGGAAAGATTGAAGGCAGGAGGAGAAGGGGACGACAGAAGATGAGATGGTTAGATGGCATCACCTACTCAATGGACCAAAGTTTGGGTAAACTCTGGGAGTTGGTGATGGACAGGGAGGCCTGGCATGCTGTAGTCCATGGGGTTGCAAAGAGTCAGACACAACTGAACTGAAGTGATTTATAGGACACTAAGAGAAGCTCTAGATCTGAGATATCCAATACTGTAAGGTGGCATTGGAATGAAATGTGGCTGGTCTGAACTGACCTGTGTTTTAAGTTTCTGTTGCACACACGATTTTTATAGGCTGAGTATGGAAGATATTTCAATCATTTTTATATTTATTGCCTGTTGAAATGTTAATATTTTGACTCTATTGTATTAAATAAAATGGATGGGCATCCTTGATGGTTCAGGCAGTAAAGAATCTGTCTGCAATGCGAGAGACTGGGGTTTGATCCCTGGGTCAGGAAGAACCCTTGGAGAAGGGAATGGCTACCCACTCCAGTATTCTTGCCTGGAGAATTCCATGGACAGAGGATCCTGAAGGGCTGCAGTCCATGGGGTCGCAAAGAGTCAGACATAACTGAGTGACTACACTTTTTCATTATTGAAACTAAATGTCATATTTCTTTTTAAATGTGGCTTCCCTGGTGGCTCAGTTGATAAAGAATATACCTGCAATGCAGGAATCCGACTGCAATGTGGAAGACTTAGATTCAATCCCTGGGTCAGGAAGATCCCCTGGAGAAGGGACTGGCAATCCACTCCAGTATTCTTACCCAGGAAATCGCATGATCAGAGAAGCCTGGTGGACTACAGTCCATGGGGTTGCAAGAGTCGGACATGGCTTAGCGACTAAACCACCACCACTAAAAGGTTTTAGTTTTTAACTCCTCACATTTAACCTTGTGTTCCACTTCTATGGAGCTGCGCTGTTCTAGACCAAGTTGTTTGATTTTGCAGCTCAGTGCAAGTTAAAATCCATGCTGAAGCCAAGTACCCAAAGACACTTCTCAACATGGGGACAAGTCAGAACAATACTTGTATTTTTGCAGCCGGAAAAATCCAAAGTGACTTACTGCAAAGGACTTCCTTGGTGAAAGCGCTTCACATTTTCCAGTGTCACCTGTTGAATATGCACATAATCACAAAGAATACTTTTTTAAATTAAAATTCTGGAGGCAACATAGCTGCTTTGTGAAGATATGAGTTTCTCCTGACACACAACGCTATTAGTTCGTGGGTAAGAGAATTGCTTGGAGGCAATCATTAGACAATGATGAATGGAGGGTGTGTGTATGTGTGTGCTCGCGCGTCTGTGTGTGTGTGGGAACACAGGTGTTTCTGAGCATTTCTTGTAAATCTTCCATGGATCAAAACATCATGAGATTTTTCCATTAAGTCTTGGTGGTGAAAGAAATTTTTAAAAGTGATACAAAATGGGATAACTAAGGACTCATCCGAAAGTTAAGAATCAATGATTGGGTAACTTAAATTAGATAGCTACCTACAAAGTTTGCGTTACCTTAAAATAATTTTTAAATTAACGTGATCATCACTATTCAGCTAACTAGAAACGTCCATTTAATATTCATGCAATTATGACGTAGTCCCTATATTTGGTATGTCAATACCTCAGATGGTATTTGACTCATACCATGAACAAGAATGTATCAGGGCTAATGGCAATTTCAGGTGATTACAGACATCACTGTTCAAGATTTTATGCATATTCCAAAGCAGAGAATAAACTAGTTTAGACTTTCTGTTCTGCATCATTTGACATGCCTGTGAGTAAATTCTGATGCAGTTCAATTACATTCCATAGAATTTCAGGACATCAGCTTCCTGAAATAATCAACATTCCAATATTACTTTTAAATTGTACCTGTTTTAGAGATTTAATAGTGATTTTTTAAAGTAAATTGCCACATTTCTTGAATATACATTTTAATTACTGCTTGGGAGGAGATTAAAACCTTAAATAATGCACTGATAACAAAAAGATAATCAAAAAGGAGAAAGCACATACAGCATAAAAGTATAACTGAGCATGGACAGGCTTTGGGAGCTGTGAGTTCTAATTGCAGTTTGCTGGTAGATGAGTATTTTACTTTTTGTCTTATTTTAAAATGTTGATAAACTTTGTTATGTAGTTCATGGACCTTTTGTGTAAGAGAGCTAATAAACCCCCAAAGGATTCAAGCATTTGGTACAAATAAAAGCCTTCTTTGTGATTCCATGGACTGTAGCCTACCAGGCTCCTCCATCCATGGAATTTTCCAGGCAAGAGTACTGGAGTGGGTTGCCATTTCCTTCTCCAGGGGATCTTCCTGACCCAGGAATCAAACCCAGGTCTCCCACATTGCAGGCAGATGCTTTGCCATCTGAGCTACCAGGGAAGCCCATTAAAAGCCTTATATAAATCAATAATAGCAAAGCAGTGACTGATGAAATGAAACATTTTCACCTATGTATGCTCCAGGGAGATGGAAGATACTGTCAGAGGACATCCGGCAGAGAAGTTTATTAAAGAAAGTCAAGAACTGTCTGTTCTAGAAGTCACAAAAACTATGAATGAACTCAGAGTAGATAAATCTACCTTAATTGGAACTATGATCAGTTGACAGAAAAGCATTCTTGCCTCTAAGTTACAAGGATTGAGGACCAATATATAGTTCTTTACTTCCAGATATAAATATATACATCATAATTATAAATCATAAGTTTCAAGGCCCCAGCTCCTAACATATCCAAAAATATAAGGCACTGCTTCTGCTGCTGCTGCTAAGTCTCTTTAGTCGTGTCCGACTCTGTGCGACCCCATAGATGGCAGCCCACCAGGCTCCACCGTCCCTGGGATTCTCCAGGCAAGAACACTGGAGTGGGGTGCCATTTCCTTCTCCAATGTATGAAAGGGAAAAGTGAAAGTGAAGTCACTCAGTCGTGCCCAACTCTTTGCAACCCCATGGACTGCAGCCTACCAGGCTCCAGGGCCCATGGGATTTGCCAGGCAAGAGTACTGGAGTGGGATGCCATCGCCTTCTCAGATATAAGACACTAGTATATTGTAATATGGCAAGAATAGAAATTGTAAAAATTATCCTGACATAAGACAATTTATAGGGAACTCATATAGATAAAGGCTAAAAGGAGAAGAATCTCTCAATCAACCAAGCAGTAATAATTAAATTCCTCCTTGGCACTGTGCAAAAGTTGTGGGAAGTCCTCATCTAGATGAAGAGTCCTGGCAGAAGACTGTTAAAAAGCACAAGGCTGAATATAATTAAAAACCTGGGTGGAAAGTCAACTAATGTAATAATCAAGGAAATGGAGAGAGTGTTACAAGCAGAGGGAGTGGGAATAGCATTGGAAGGACCCAGGACCTGAAGTAAGGGGTTTCTCTGGTGGCTCAGCTGGTAAAGAACCTCCCTGGCAATGCAGGAGATGTAAGAGAGGCATGTTGGACTCCTGGGTCAGGAAGATTCCCTTGAGAAGAAAATGGCGACCCGGTCCAATATTCTTGCCTGGAAAATCCCATGGACGAGGGAGCCTGGTGGACACAGTCCGTGGGGTGGCAAAGAGTCGGACATGACTAAGCATGCATGCATGAAGTAAAAAGGGCTATAATGAGATTCCGGGGTTGAAACAGCTCAGTTACTGAGACACTTAGTACCCAGGAAAGAGGCTTGGGGAGCATTAAGTGTCCTAGAATCAAGATACCTGGATGCGAGCTCAGGCTGCTCCCCTGTGCACTGGTAATAACAACTTGAGCAGACCTCTTCACGAAGAAATCATTATTAGACTAAGTTGCATCATTGGTAAAATCAGAATCGTAGAAGTCTGCCCTGCTCGCTTCAAATGTTGTGACTGTCACTGTCCCTGCTCACTTCAAATGTTGCGATTGAATTCGGTGATAAGAAATCATACTCTGAAAATGATGCTTAACAGGGGGAGCCAGTCTGAAGCCCCAGCAGAAAGAACATGTGACGTGGGCAGAGTTTCTGCTTTTGGCACTGAGACAATCTAAGTTAATAGACCAACATTCCAGTTACAATAACTAGAAATGCTAAATGAAATGTAACAGATTATTTTAAAGATGTCAACTGAGCTTATAGGAAAGGTAGGGCTTCCCTGGGGGCCAGATGCTGGCACTGTAAGAGCTCTTTGAGCAACTTGAGAGGCGGGAGGTTGGTTCCAGAAACAGCCCAGGGCTGGGTTTTACTAACCATGCCGAAGTAGCAGATAAGACCTCGTGAAGAGGGAAGTGTAACAAAACTCGAGTTTTAAAGCCAGATTTATGAAGGGTTACCCAGAGCAAAGGGGGACTGGAAAAAAATCTGCTCATCAACATAGGAGACAAAAAAATCTTATTTCTTATTGGTTCCTAAGCAGAGTCAAGTTCTCTTATCAGAAATCAGAATGCCAGTTTTGTTTTTCCCTGAAGTAGGGTTGGAGTTTGCATTTCCAACAGAATAAAATAAATTTATTCCAACAGAATAAAATAAAATTGGTCCAAAGTCGGTGGAACAATTCCTGGGACATCTGAAAGAATCAAGCCAGAAGGACCATCCCTACAAGGCCCTTGGGACTTAGTGCAGAACCAAATCCATCACAAGTCAGGTGTCAACACATTCAACAACCAAGACTATTACCCATTCACCCCCAGAATTCTACATAGTAAAGTGAAATCTGAAAGAGATTCTAACATTTTACACATTTTTAAAGAAATGAGTCATTAGGCAGGTTGAAGACATCAAGTAGGTGCATTTTTACTAACCTTGATAGGTCCTGAAAGAGTGTTGAATTTTAGAAAAAGTATAAGGTGAATGTGACCTTGCTAGCACAATACCACTTATGTATAGAGAGAATAGAATGAGGCTTAAGATAGAAAAAAATTAATAAAGTAGGGGCTTCCCTGGTGGTTCAGTGGTTAAGACTCAAGTTTCTAATGCCAGGGGCATGGGTTCAGTCCTTGACTGGGGAACTAAGATCCCACATGCGGTGCAGTATGGCCAAAATAACACCAATCACAAATAGGAGCAGGTTGGTTTGTGGAGGGAAGAAGGCAACCGGCCCTGACCACAGGCACCGAAGCCTAGTAGGAAGTTCTGGGGCTCTGGAGGCCAGTGGCCTCATTTGCATCCTAACTGACCAGGTCACTTTGGTCGGGCAGGTTCCTTCATCACTCTGTGTCTCAGTCTTGTCGTTTCTCAGTGGCCGTTCACCATATCCCCTCAGGGAAATCCCACGGTGCTCGCCTTGTGACTGTCACTGTCTCACTGGCTGCTGTGCTGGGCCAACCACACTGTCCTTCTGTTAACAAGTTGAAGGACTCACTGTCCAGCTGCTGGGCGTCCCGCAGACAGGAAGCCCTCTGAGGTCAGTGCCTTTGGGGAAATGCCTCGTCTGAAGACAGCTCCCCTTCATCCAAGGGCACAGTCCATTCCAGGGATGGCCGGTACCCAGAATCCCGATGGCAAAGGCCTGACTTCTGTCTCTGCTGTGAAGACGCCTGTGAAGGAACTGCTTCACCCTGCCTTCCCCCAGGGAGGTGGCCCGCCTCACCGCCTCTCCCCGCCCCATCCCGCTTCTTCCTCTTCCCTTCCACACCCGCAGAGCCCAAGATCAACCCATACCATCTAATCTCTGCCTGAGGTCTGCTTCCTGGAGCCCAGCACACAGCAGCTGCTATTAGCATTATCCAAGACATATGGTTAATTTGATTCTCTGAACCCAAGAGTCCAAATTAGAAAAAAAAAAAAAAAACAACACAGAAATACATAAAGTGAGAAGGTGGGGAGATGAAAAAAGACAAGAAAGCACAAGGAAAGGCAAGTCACTTAAGAAAAGCAGATTTGAAGCAAAACCAAAAGAAATGTTGCAATGAAAAATATATACCATCATGGAAATGAATGCTCAATAGCACAATAACCAGTAAGTTAGATGCAGTGAAGAAAGAAATTAACAGGAAGAAAACAAATTATAAATAAATTACCCAGAAAGTAGCATAAAGAGAGAGAAAATCTTAATAAGTTGAGACATAAGAATAGAAAAAAATTGGATGTATGTCTACAGGAAAAGAATCCAAAAGGAAAGAATAGAAGGATGGAGAAGAGGAACATTAAAGCAGGTATTGGCCAGTGATTTTTCAAAAGTGATGAGTGGTACAAATTGTCAGAATAAGGAAACACATCAAGTCCCAGGAGGACGTGTAAAACGTCCCTATAGCCATCTACAGCTTAGGCTGTAGAACACTTCCCTTACTCTCCAAAAATGGGTTTTAAAAACAATTTGAAGGAAAAGACTTTTCTAAAAAAGAGACAACTGTAGTGACTGCAGACATCTCAAAATTGATTCAGTTGCTCAGTCGTGTCTGACTCTTTGTGTCCCACCCATTGACTACAGCATGCCAGCCTTCCATGTCCATCACCAACTCCCGGAGCTTACTCAAACTCATGTCCAGTGAGTCGGTGATGCCATCCAACCATCTCATCTTCTGTTGTCCCCTTTTCCTCCTGCCTTAAGTCCTTCCCAGCATCAGGGTTTTTTCAAATGTATCAGTTATTCTCATCAGGTGGCCAAAGTATTGAAGTTTCAGCTTCAGCATCAGGCCTTCCAATGAATACTCAGGACTGATTTCCTTTAGGATGGATTGGTTGGATCTCCTTGCAGTCCAAGGGACTCTCAAGAGTCTTCTCCAACACCACAGTTCAAAAGCATCAATTCTTCGGTACTCAGCATTCTTTATAGTCCAACTCTCACATCCATACATGACTACTGGAAAAACCATAGCCTTGACTAGACGGACCTTTGTTGGCAAAGTAATGTCTCTGTTTTTTAATACGTTGTCTAGGGTGGTCATAGCTTTTCTTCCAAGGAGCAAGTGCCTTTTAATTTCATGGCTGCAGTCACCATCTGCAGTGATTTTAGAGCCCCCAAAATAAAGTCTCTCACTTTTTCCACTGTTACCCCATCTTTTGGCCATGAAGTGATGGGACCAGGTGCCATGACCTTAATTGTTTGAATGTTGAGTTTTAAGCCAGATTTTTCACTCTCCTTTTTCACTTTCATCATGAGGCTCTTTAGTTCTTCACTTTTTGCCATAAGGATGGTGTCATCTGCGTATCTGAGGTTACTGATACTTCTACCAGCAATCTTGATTCCAGCTTGTGCTTCATCCAGCATGGCATCTCGAATGATGTACTCTGCATATAAGTCAAATAAGTAAGGTGACAAAATACAGCCTTGACATACTCCTTTCCCAATTTGGAATCAGTCTGTTTTTCCATGTCCAGTTTTAACTGTTGCTTCTTGACCTGCATGCAGGTTTTTCAGGAAGCAGGTCAGGTGGTCTGGTATTTTTCACAGTTTGTTGTGATCCACACAGTCAAAGGCTTTGGAATAGTCAATAAAGCAGAAGTAAATGCTTTTCTGGGACTCTCTCACTTTTCCGATGATCCAATGGATGTTGGCAATTTGATCTCTGGTTCCTCTGCCTTTTCTAAAACCAGCTTGAACATCTGGAATTTCATGGTTCACGTACTGTGGAAGCCTGGCTTGGAGAATTTTGAGCATTACTTTGCTAGGGTGTGAGATGAGTACAATTGTGTGGTAGTCTGAACATTCTTTGGCATTGCCTTTCTTTGGGATTGGAATGAAAACTGACCTTTTCCAGTCCTGTGGCCACTACTGAGTTTTCCAGATTTTCTGGCATATTGAGTACAGCACTTTCACAGCATCATCTTTTAGGATTTGAAATAGCTCAACTGGAATTCTATAACCTCCTCTAGTTTTGTTTGTAGTGTTGCTTCCTAAGGCCCACTTGACCTCACATTCCAGGATGTCTGGCTCTAGATGAGCAATCTCTCCATCGTGGTTCCTGGGTCATGAAGATCTTTTTCGTATAGTTCTTCTGTGCATTCTTGCCACCTCTTCTTAATATCTTCTGCTTCTGTTAGGTCCTTACCATTTCTGTCCTTTATTGTGCCCATCTATGCATGAAATGATGCCTTGGTATCTCTAATTTTCTTGAAGAGATCTCTAGTCTTTCCCATTCTGTTGTTTTTCTCTATTTCTTTGCACTGATCACTGAGGAAGGCTTTCTTATCTCTCCTTGCTATTCTTTGGAACTCTGCATTCAAATGGGTATATCTTTCCTTTTCTCCTTTGCCTTTAGCTTCTCTTCTTTCTCAGCCATTTGTAAGGCCTCCTCAGACAACCATCTTGCCTTTTTGCATTTCTTTTTATTGGGGATGGTCTTGATTCCTGCCTCCTATACAATGTCAGGAACCTCTCTCTGTCCATAGATCTTCAGGCACTCTGTCTATCAGATCTAATCCCTTGAATCTATTTGTCACTTTCAGTGTATAATCATAAGGGATTTGATTTAGGTCAGACCTAAATCAAATGGTCTAGTAGTTTTGCCTACTTTCTTCAATTTAAGTCTGAATTTGGCAATAAGGAGTTCATGATCTGAGCCACAGTCAACTCCCTGTCTTGTTTTTGCTGACTGTATAGAGCGTCTCCATCTTTGGCTGCAAAGAATATAATTATTCTAATTTCAGTATTGACCACCTGGTGATGTCCATGTGTAGAGTCTTCTCTTGTGTTGTTGGAAGAGGGTATTTGCTATGACCAGTGCGTTCTCTTGGCATAACTCTTTTAGCCCACCAGTCCAGAAACAACAAGAATGAACTCTTTATTAGGTTGAGGAAACATTACTGTCAGTTGAAAAGTCTATATTCAGCTGTTGTTCAAGAGTAAGGGGAAAAATGAGTTTCTCAGGATGAGGGACTGTGTGCAGCCCACCTGGAAAGCCTATGAAGAATGATTTCAGGAGGAAATTTCACTGAGAAAATAATTGTGGGCAGGCGTGCAGTAAGTGATCTTGGTCAAAAAAATTGGTGCTCAGATGGGTAAATTTAAATAAGCTAATGGCATTGAAACATGTATAATATCATGTATGAAACGAGTTGCCAGTCCAGGTTCGATGCACGATACTGGATGCTTGGGGCTTGTGCACTGGGACGACCCAGAGGGATGGTTTGGGGAGGGAGAAGGGGGGAGGGTTCAGGATGGGGAACACATGTATACCTGTGGCAGATTCATTTCGATATTTGACAAAACTAATACAATATTGTAAAGTTTAAAAATAAAATAAAATTAAAAAAAAATAAAAATAAATAAGCATTGACTCTAGAGCCAATAATGATATTAACAATAGCCATAAGATAATAACAGCACAGCAGCAACAATAACAAGAATAATGACTGATTTCAGATGCTGAAAGTTTAAAAATAAGAGAATGACTAATAACCAATGTAAAAAAGAAGAGAAGCTAGGATCAGTGTGTGTATACACACACACACACACACACACACGTATATACAAATATGTATCTGTATAAAGCATACATATAAAAGTTATATGTAACCTATAACCAACCTATGCTGCTGCTGCTGCTGCTGCTGCTCAGTTGCTTCAGTCATGTCTGACTCCATGTGACACTATGAACTATCGCCTGCCAGGCTCCTCTGTCCATGGGGATTCTCCAGGCAAGAATACTAGAGAGGGTTGCCATGCGCTCCTCCAAGGGATCTTCCTGACCCAGGGATTGAACCTGGGGCTCCTGCATCGTAGGCAGATTCTTTACCATCTGAGCCACCAGGGAAGTCCAAGAATACTCAAGTGGGTAGCCTATCCCTTCTCTGTGGGATGTTCCTGACCCAGGAATCAAACTGGTGTCTCCAGCATTGCAGATAGGAAAGCCCAAGAATACTGGAGTGGGTAGCCTATCCCTTCTCCAAGGGATCTTCATGACCCAGGGATTGAACTTGGGTTTCTTGCATTGTAGGCAGATTCTTTACTGCTGAGCCACCAGGGAGGTCCATATATATACATATATACAAACCCAAAAGCCATTAAAATTATTGACCAACAGATTATTTAATAAGTGGTTTTAGGATAATCAACTCTTTAAATTGATGAAAAATATCCACTTCGCACATAAAGGCTTAAATATGAAAAACAAAGCTTTCTTAAAACTTAGGAAATGTGTATGATAGTTTGTGAGGGAACAATTTCTCAAGCAAGACTATATGAAACTAAAGTGACAATATGCTCTCTCACACACAAACACAGGCACAACAGACTGGCAACACTGTAGACATCTGGGGACCCTAAGTGTTACTGAGTATGTGGTGAAAAGATTTGCATGTTTGCTTAATGTACTTATCCCAGGGACAGGGGATCCTGGTGGGCTGCAGTCCATGGGGTCCCACAGAGTTGGACACGACTGAAGTGACTTAGCAGCAGCAGCAGCAAAACCACTTTGGGTAACAATTCTGTGTTACCTAGTTAAACGGAAGATTTGCATATTTTTTATCTCAAATTCTACTCCTAGTTTTATCCCAAAGAAAAATTCTAGAAATGTGCAGAAGAGATATGTAAAATCTTGCATTGTAAGTTACAGAATTATAAGCAATAGAAAAAAAAATCAGTGTGGAATCACCCGTTGTCCATCAGTGGTGGAAGTTTCGTTTCTCGCTACTACACAGGGTTAAAATAAAGATACTAGATGTAGTGAATTAATAGGGATAGCTGTCAAATACATGACATCAAGTGAAATACAGCCAGTTTTGTAAATGAATATATACGATAGCATGCTTTCAGAGAAGTTTTTAAACTAGTAAACCATGTAGTGTGCTGTTTGTGAATTGACCCCTGGGTTGACCACCTGATGAGAAGAACTGACTCATTTGAAAAGACCCTGATGCTGGGAAAGATTGAAGGCAGGAGGCGAAGGGGCCGACAGAGGATAAGATGTTTGGATGGCATCACTGACTTGATGGACACGAATCTGAGCAAGCTCCGGGAGTTGGTGATGGACAGGGAGGCCTGGCGTGCTGCAGTCCATGGGGTTGCAGAGTCGGACATGACTGAGCGATTGAACTGAACTGAAAAGTCAAAAGAATGGAGCAGAGAGCACTCTATTGTGGCTATTTCTACTTAGAGAGAATCGTATATAGTATTTGGGGCTTTTGCTATTATTAGTACATTTTTAATAAAAAAAAGAAAAGCAAAAATGAATGAATGGAAGTTAAGGTAGACATGATGAAGTGTTAGTATCTTTTTCATTTGGGTGATAGTTTAAAAGGATTTCTTTCTTTTGTATATTTACCTATGTTTCAAGGATCTAATAATTAAAAATAAAGAAAACATGATGCACAGCACTGATCGACCTGAGTCGCCTCTATTATTCTCCCACAATGGTAGTATTTCTAGAATTTTTAATCCTAATCTCAATGGCCTTCATGATGCTCTCATGTCCTGGAAGGTAAGTTCCCACACAAGTATACACCCACATCATGTATAAACTTACCACACTTTCCTTTCTTGTAGCGTACTTTTTTTGAAATAAATAATGATATTCAGTTTCCATTAAAAAAACCCCACCATATTTACTTTGTTTTCAGAAAATATTCTATATATAATATGTACTTGTTGTTCCTGACAAGTTTTCTATGATAAAATTATCTCTTTAGAAGTATCTCCCCTACTATTTTTTTTTAATCCAAATCAGTCATATTATCCATAAAACACTTTTTTTTCCTCCAGATTTCTTACTATCTACTCAAATTCAATTTATGTGTGTTTGGGGATGGCATCCCTGATTCACTAGCAAGGCGTTTCCTACCTGTTCTTTGTAAAATAAACTCCCCCCTGCCAGTCAGAATGCTATCATCAAACCATAACTTTAACATGGGAAAGGACCCTCTGATTCTGTATATTGGGATATTTATTTTAGCATGGTGAGTTAGAAGGGCTAAAATTAGAAAACAAAATATTGATTATTGTTGTACCATCGATTTCAGTCATTGTTAAAAACTAGCTTCTCTTCTGAAGTCAGGCTCTGTGATGAAAAACAAATAAAGGTCCTACCTCTGCCCTCAGGTCTCTGTTTCCTGACCTGAACTTCAAAGTCCCATGAGGTTCAGTGTGGATCTGTAATGACTGTATCATTTGCTCCTTGTGAGTCAGCAGAAGTGGGGAGTGATCACCGTCTGGTTATTCCTGGCAGGCCTGACGTCCCAGCTTGCATGCGCGCAACAGGAAAATGGCAGAACTCCCATTCTCCTTCATCAGAACTATCCATAGTTTTCTCTCTCTTCACTCAGGAGGGTCTTACCACCTACAGTTTCACTTTTTCCCCCTGGGACGCTGGCATCCTTTTTCATAATTGCTGACACCTCCGGAATCAAGTGTTCAGTGGGACACAGAATGAAAACTCTTCAGAGTGTCACAGCTAGCAATACAGAAGAGGCAGTGCTCTACATTACTAAGATCATGGGACCAAGAATCAGACAACTAGCATTTGGTCCTGTATTTTTATTCCAGAGCAATGAGAAATCAATATCATTTTAAGACAAAATCCCAGGTCTTGAAAAAAATCTCCAGCCTTCTGGAGTCTAGTACAGGCTATGTGCGTTCCTCCTCTTCCTGTGCGCCCCCAGACATACACAGAGTCACACGTGGTCACTTGTCTTTGTCCTTAGTCACACGTTAGTGGGAAAATTTGATAAGCACTGACACACATAACATTTTTAATAAACTGCCATGTCATACATATACAAATTCATATGACTGTCTTCTTTATTGGTATCATAGGAAATAGCTTTTTCTTCTTTTTTTCTTTGCTATATATTTCTGACACACTATTCCCCTTTGAAAATTGCTTTCTTTCTGATTTTCTTCCTTTTTTATTTATTTTTTTTCTTCTTGTCTAAGGCACCTTCATTGTAGTTAATAATATGGAGTGGTGAAAAGCATTATTTGAGGACTTTTTTCCTGTTTTAACAGAAGAGGAGCTTGCTCCTTGCAACACGTAGGATCAGTGGTCACCCTAGGCAGAAGGCTGAAGGCAGTCTCTGCAGCCTACTCCTTTCCTGTCTGTGTCCTCAGCTGAACTCACAATTTTAGCTTTCTGTCCCCCAACTCAACCTCCCAACCCCCACCCCATGGACTCAGCCAGAAAATTGTTTGTCTTTGTTTGGGTCACAAGGTCTTACCCTATAGCACTCAAACTCTGGGGAGAAATTTTAGGTTGCTGGAAGAAAGCATAGTCTGAAATCTGAAGTGCTCAGAATATTTCCACGATGCCTGCCAGGCTGATTCATAAAGGCAAACTCACTCCACATTACAAAGGTTTGAATAAAGACGAGGAAAACTTTTACTCTGAACAAAGACATGATTCACATCCATAAGACAGCAGTTGACGCATTCGTGAATGGTTAGTCTATGATCTGGTTGATATCATACACACACACACACACACACACACACATATATATATATATATATATATAAATAAATAAATAGTAATAGCCAACATTTATTGCTTATTAGATGCCAGGATGGAGAAGGAAATGGCAACCCACTCCAGTGTTCTTGCCTGGAGAATCCCAGGGATGGAGGAGCCTGGTGGGCTGCTGTTAATGGGGTCGCACAGTGTCGGACACGACTGAAGTGACTTAGCAGCAGCGGCAACAGATGCCAGGAATTGTGCTAAATACTTTAAATATATTATCTCTCTCTTTGTTTTTAAATGAAAGCATAGTTGATTTACAACATTACATAGTTTCAGGTGTACATATTCATGATTCAATATTTGTATAGATTTTACTCCATTTAAAGTTATTTCAAAGTAATGACTATATTTTATGCATGGTAGTTTGTATCTCTTAATTCTCTATGCCGATATTAATATATTTAAAACACACAAGAAAAGGGCCTTTCTGTTTGTTTCTTTGTTTTAAAAGTAATTACTCCTCATTGTAGAAAATTGGAACACACAGAAAAGTAAGAAGATGAAAAAAAAAAAAAAATTCAAGCCTTCAACTGCACTCCCAAGGGCAACAGAACCTTTACCAAGATAAGAGACCAGATAACGGGAATTTGAACTAAATGCCAGGAATTGTGTGCTAATTACAGTGACCAAGTCAAGACCCAACTGGGGCAGTCTGGCCATATCCTGTGCTCTTAATCCCCTGTTGCTAACAATGCTTTCTGATGACGTGCTTCTGGGATCCTAGAGCAAACTTGGTGGGGATGACCGTAGGAGTACGCCTGAGTATTACGAGCAGCATCTCCGTTAATCCCTCAGTAGCCCATTCATACTGTTAGTGCGTGTTTGTTCCTGAACTTGATGTACAGTGAGGTCAAACAAAGAGGAACAGCAGTCTGGAGCAGAGAAAGTTTTGTTGCTGGGCCGTGCAAGGAGATGGGTGGCTCATACCCTAAAAAGTCCTGAGCTCCCTGAAGGGTTTCCACAAAGCATTTTTAAAAGCCGGGTGAAGAACTGGTAATAATGATCTTATTTCTAAAGAGGAAGTAGAGACGCGGACATAGAGAACAAACATATGGATACTAAGGGGTAAAGGGGTTGGGTGAGATGAATTGGGAGATTGGGACTGGCACATATACACTGCTGATAATATGTATAAAATAGACAACTAATGAGAACCTACTGTATAGCACAGGGAACTCTACTCAATGCTCCCTGGTGACCTAAATGGAAAGGAAATCCAAAAAAAAAGAAGGGACGTATGTATACGTATAGCCGATTCACTTTGCTGTACAGTAGAAACTAACATTATTGTAAAGCAACTACATTCCAAGAAAAAAAAAAAAGCCAGGTGAGAGAGAGGGGTTGCAGGGTGAGTGATCAGCTCGTGCACAGTTCTCTGATTGGCTGATGGTGAAGGAACAAGGTGGTGTCACAAAGGTTAACTTTATCTAGTCCTTTAGGCTCAGGAGGCCTGGGGTTATGTGCTCACGGTCATGAAGCAGTTAACATCTTCCATTTGGTGGTGGTGGTGGGGTTCATATCTGTAAAATTCAGAAAACATGCACAAATACTGTTATTTATTCAATAGGTACTCCACAGAGGAGCTAAAGCAGAGGACATGGGGGATGGTCTCTCTCTGGGAAGGCTGTATCCAAATCTTTGCGACCCTATGGGCTGTGGCCCGCCAGGGTCCTCCGTCGATGGGATTCTCCAGGCTAGAATACTGGTGGGTTGCCATGCCCTCCTCCAGGGGATCTTTCCCGATTCAGGGATCAAACCAGCATCTCTTCATCTCCTGAACTGGCAGGCATGTTTTTCCTGCTCGGTTGGTTACAATTCCCCCCTTTTCTTTGATACTCCTCAATCTTGAGGAGAATAAAGGTTAAAGAAGAAAAGGAAGAAAGGTTCAGACAAGGAGGTTAATCATAAACTGACAGAGGTGCCCACAGGGTCCTTATCCAGATTTGTAAGATGAGGAAACAGGCTTAGAGAAGTGACATGCTTGCTCAAGACCAAGCTTACACAGCTAGTGAGCAGGAGTGCTAGGGTTAAAACACAACTTTTGACCAGAATCTTTCCTCTTGGGCACCGTGATGAATATGGACTGCTTTTCTGAACTAGCAGGCCTAAAAGGGATCTTAGCGGCCATCTTCCCCCAAATTGCTTATTTTATAAAATGGACAACTGAGAATCAGCGAAGAGTAGACAGGAACAGAATAGGTTAATGACCATGAGCATCACACTGATATTCTCTTTAGCAGCACCGAAGGAATTCATACCATTGAGCTGGGCAGTTTCTTTGAAGGGATGTTATTTCCTACTAGTTCTTAAACCCCCCTTTTCCTACCTCATTTTCTCTGGTCTATTTAGTAACACGCACACACAAATTCTCAGATTCATTCACTTTTTTTTTCATATGGTAGGAAATACCAGGAAAAATGTAGTTCTGCCTCAGGGAGTGACACTCCAGTTCTAAGAAACTGAAGGCAGCGTCTGCAAACCAAAATTCCAATCCCACGTAAGTCATGAAACGGACTTTGGACTCTCCAGTTCCAAATATTACTGTGTGGCTTATGTACAGGGGTAGACCTAAAACAAGAGAGAACAGCCTGGAAATCGTGTCCCTAACTTTGGGGAGCTACTTTTCTTAGCACTGAATAGATGATAGGTGGTGGTGTTGTTCAGTCACTCAGTCGACTGTTTGTGACCCCATGGACTGTAGCACACCAGGCTTCCCTGTCCTTTACATCTCCTAGAGTTTGCTCAAACTCATGTCCATTGAGTCAATGATGCCATCTAACCATCTCATCCTCTTTTGCCCCCTTCTCCTGCCCTCAATCTTAGCATCAGCATCAGCTGAAAGGTGACAGACACTTTAACCTTAGCTCTGGTGAGAGATTTGGGTGAAGTGTCTTCCTTCTCTGCATGGCTGCAGGGTACATCTATTTTCTATCCATTTTTCAATCAACAGAAGCTCCCCCAACAGAAGACAGAAGTGAGACACAAAGGCAAAGCAACCAGGCAGTCCTGGAAATATTTAAGGTCACAAGGTGAACAAGTCTCAAAGCCAAGAAAAGAATTCCAAAGCAGTCATCTGAAAGAAACAATGGATTACGTCTTCTGCAAACAGTGTTCCCAATGGAAAAACTCCCGTCAGGCAATCTCCTTGAACTCTGTTTCCTATCTCTGCTACTCACCCTTTTAGCTCTTACACAATACATGTCTTTAATTTCATACTTGTATGGAAGTGTAGGGGAAAGGCCCCAAACCTCTATGGCTCCCCAAATTCTTGCTAATAGTTAGAAATAGGCAGCCCATTGAGGGTGTTCACCCAATGCAGTATTAGACTCCCAGGTGCCCCCTCAAGGGCATAGCCTTCTTTTTGTACCTAACCATACCTAGAAATCACTAGTGGTAAAGAATCTGCCTTCCTATGCAAGAGACAAGAGAGACATGGGTTCGATCTTTGGGTTGGGAAGATCCCCTGGAGGAGCAAATGGCAACCCACTCCAATATTCTTGCCTGGAGAATCCCCATGGACAGAGGAGCCTGGTGGGCTACTGTCCATCAGGTTGCATAGAGTCAGACACAACTGAAGTGAATTAGCACGCACACAGGCACGCACATCTAGAAATGGGGCTTCCTCCATGGCTCAGCATTAAAGAATCTACGGGCAGTGCAGGAGACACAGGAGATGTGGGTTCAATCTCTGGGTCTGGAAGATACCCTGGAGATGGGTATGCAACCCAGTCCAGAGAATCCCATGGACAGAGGAGCCTGGAGGGCTATAGTCCATGGGGTTGCAAAGAGTCAGACATGACTGAAGTAATTAAGCACACACAGCTTTTCCTGTGTCCAGAATTTCTTGTCTCCTTCCCTAGAAATGACACAGCACCTGTTCTATTGCTGATTGTAAGTATGCTTTTCATTAGACATTGTGTTGGACACATTTCAGAAGTAGTTAAGCATCATTTTTTCAAATCTGGGAAAGAAAAACCCCCAATTACTTCACTTCTCATGTCAGGCTTTATCCATCAAGGTTAGAAACATTTTGTAGATGGAAGAGAATAATATCAGCCAAGCATGTATCATGTTTCTCATGATGTCAGTTGCATGATTTTCAGCAAAGAAAAGCCATCTAGGGGTTGATGAATACACTTGCCAATAATTAAAATAATACTGACTTTATAGACCAGTTTATGTAACCTATTAGAAAATGTGGTGGGTGGAAGAAAAGACCTAATATTACAGACTTTGGCACCACCTAAGGAAAGTTCCAGAAGCTTCCTGGTTTTATAATGCTGTCTCTTCTGGTGCTCAGATCCTGCTTATGAGTCCGGCACAAAGTGACCTTCAATGCCCACAGGGTGCAAAAGGCTACATCGTTGTTTTAAATATTTGATGGTGGGTTGATTTTGAAAAACCCACCACATGTGTGTTTCTCCTCACAATAGTTTATCAATTCCATTATCATTCGACTAAGTGGAGTAACCTAGAATTGCCTAGGCTTCTCTGAGGAGTTAGAGATAACCATCGTCAATAAATATTTATTGAGCACCCTCTTTATGGTTAAGAGACTGTGCCAGGCACTGTACGAAATCGGATTACAACTGCACAGCCACTGCCCAAAGGGGCCTGCAATCTAATTAGAGACACCAGATGAGATAAACAGAGATGATGTGCTCAGGCCAGGCAACCCCATATTGTTCATCTAACAGAGAGAGGAAAAGATAGTGTGCTTTATTAGGTTAAAAAAAAAAAAAAAAAGACTTTTCCCCTCTCTGTATATTCTTTGTGTTTATTTCAGTCTGGGTTTAGGAAAATGGCTTTGGTTTGGGTAAATATTGCTATCAACAAGGTCTCAGAGATGAGATTAGAGACATACTTTATCATTTTTCTTGTCCTCTCCCTCCTTGCCTTACCCATCCCTAGGGCGCAGGCATCACCCAATGCCATTTAAGTCAAGATCAATTGTCTTCAAAGTGTAGCCTTTTTAGAAGCAACGAGCTTCAAGCCCTTTCTTGGGTTCTGAGTCACCAAGGTGGTGGGGAAGTCAGCTGAGAAATGTCGTGAGGAAGACGGGTTAACAAACACCCTAGTCGCTTTTAGGGTGTCTGACTCTGTGAGCCCATTAACTGTAGCCCACCAGGCTCCTCTGTCCATGGGATTCTCCAGGCAAGAATACTGGAGTGGGTTGCCATGCCCTGCTCCAGGGGATCTTCCCGACCCAGGGATCAAACCTGTGTCTCTTGTGTCTCCTGCATTGGCAGGCAGGTTCTTTACCACTAGTGCCACCTGGGAAACCCATGTTTTATATCAGTCATCCTCAAAGAGGGTTTCCTGGACCAGCATTGCCGGGGAACTTGTTAACGATGCAAATCCTCCAGCCCCATCCCAGACCTACAGAGTCAGCGCTTCCAAGGGGACCTGGCAGCCTGGACTTTCAACAAGTCACACTGGTAATGGTCACACATGCCCTGGAGAGCCTTTGCTTTCTATGCTCAGCCATCAGAATGGGGCCAACTGGTGTAAAAACCTCAAAGCAGAGACTCTTCTGACTCTTGTGTGATTGGGGTTGGAAAGATGTCCCTGTAATTTCAAGATAAGAGGACTTAGGTCTTTTAAAAAAATGGAAATTTTTTGTTGGAGAAAGAGAGACAAAGGGGCTTTCTGGAAGGACTGGTTCCATGGGTGGGTCCCAGTTTACTGCTGAGGAATCTGAAGGAAAGCTCAAGGGAAGGACCTCAGCTATTTTCTGCAGTGTCTGTGGGTTCCCACAGGGACCTCATTCAGTAACCTTGGCAAGTGCATTAGCCCCAGTGACTGACGATCTGATCCATCAATGATGACATTGCGAGTGAAAATAATCTCAGAGGGAGGAGAGGATTGCCTGCCAGTCCCTGTTGCCAGGAATTGCAAAACTGGAGGTCTCAGCCTCGGAAAAAGAGGAGATGACCAAGGCAGCACACGAGTAAGACTAATCAGGAGAATAGCTGTTTGTTGTTTAGTCTCCAAGTCGTGTCTGACTCTGTGATCTCATGGACTGTGGCCCACCAGGCTCCTCTGTCCAGGGGATTCTCCAGGCCAGAATACTGGAGGATGTTGCCAGGCTCTCCTCCAGGGAATCTTCCCAACCCAGAGATCGAACCTATGTCTCCTGCATTGTGGGCAGATTCTTTACTCCTGAGCGAAGAGGGAAGTCCTATCAGGAGATTAGGAAGAACACAAAACTCCTTCAGGAAAATGGAAGTGCAATTCTTATTCATGTGTGGTTCTTATTCAATGTAAAGATTTATGACTTGGTTATCCCAGAAAAGAGTGAAAGGGAGCAGGGAAGATGGAAAAGTTCAAGGACCTGTGGGATCTTGGGGGGCAAGTCAAGAGAGTGCTGACACCTCAGTGTGCACTATCTCACAGAACCTCACACCTGGAGAACGTCAGTGACTGGCTCAAGGTTTCTGCAGCTTGTAAGCACGGTAGCTGACCACACACCCTGTAGAAGACTAACAAGGCTAAAGTCCCCAGTACCCGTGAAGCCTCGAGCTGAGAACTGTAAACCTCACAGTAGCCCCCTTTGGGTGGTGATTATCACCCCAGTGAAGGAAACAGGCAGAGGGAGAGAGGAAGCAATTTCATTAGCAGTAGCAGGGTTATTGGAACAGAACCCTGCAGCTTACAATGTTAATGATGGCTTGTTGGGGAGAGCAGACCCCCAGAAGACATAAATCAGCGCTGGATTCAGTGGAGGGGAAATGACAAGCTGAGTGAAGACAATGTATGGTATAAGCCAGGGAGACCTTCAATTCTCCTGGTTAAGTTTCTGGAGTCCCTGTCTTTAATGTCTCATAATGCAGAATAAAATCTTCCATTCCAGGCAGCAGGTGGTTTATAGAGCTCAGCCCTACTCTCTCCTAAGTGGCTACTTCCAATTAAAAAAAAAAAAAATAAGAGCCTACAAGGACACTGAGATGGAAGATGGAGAAACTTTCAGTTCAGAGTCTCAAGGATTCCTGGACTTGGAGGAACTTGCTTCAGAGAAGGTGGATCCTCAAAGACCTCTATAAGGACTCACAAATTACCAAACCAATTGAGAGCTCTGGTATTTTTGCTTCTCAAATTATTTTTCACAAATAACTTCTTATGAGTGGGTAAACACTTCTGGAAATAAAAGACTTGGAAGTAAATAGGGCATTCTATTAAGAATTAACTAAAATAAAAAAGAATCTGTGTAGTTAATTTCAATTTAGATTAATGGGGGCATATTATTATACACTGGTGTTCTAGAATGCTCAACAAGAACAACATTTAATTTTCAAATGAATGTAAAAGCTTCCTCCTCTTAATGTTTTATATAATGCAGTTAAAAAACTAATTCATGCAGCCATAATGCCTACATATATATTCCAACATAATTATGTATACATGCCACACAGCTATCCATTTATAGAATTAACTAGGTATAGTTTTACAGATTTAAGTCTATACAAATATAATATTTACAAAGACTAATTAATATTAAACACACACTATATCTATGTATAGCATTAATATTAAAACAACATCTAAGGGCTGGCTGTGTGGTTTTCAGTTTATGCTTGGTAGTATATCAAAGAGTCACATTTTAAAGATTTGTTTGCTTGAAAATACCTCAGTAAAGTTATCTATTAATGGAGTGCATCGGCTTCCCTGATAAAGAATGATGCCATTTAAAGAAATACTAGGTCATTATGTCCTACTGACAAGCATAATTAGGAATGTCTGTCTCCAGATTTCATAAGAATAGAGAAAAAGTTGTTGTTCAGCAGAGCCAAATCATGCTCTCTACTCCATGGAGTAATTTAAACCCAGGCTGAACTGGGACAGGGACAGGTGTAATTGGGCTGGTGTCTGCTCCTTCCCGCCTGGCAATTACCATAATAAGATGGACTACAGAGAGGTCAGAAGCTAACAGCCACTCTGGCTGTCGCCTTCTAAGACTGTCACCGGCGGAGAACAAGGAGTCCATTGGACCAGGAGGAAGAGGTCTAGAGATGCTGGTAATTGGCCTAGTGACAGGAGTGTCTGCAGATGACAACAGAAATGGGCAGCAGCAGTGAAAGACAGGACAGCAAAAATGAAGTCACAGGGGATGAAGGACTTCAGTGAACTTACAGGCGCGTCCTAAATAAATCCCAGGGCGTGGGAGGGCGGCTGACTACCGGAAGCGTATTGGGTAGGGACTGCACAGTCATTGAGAAATAGACACACGGAGACATGTTTGTATTGTAACACAAGCTCTCTTGACTTGTCCAAAGTGTCCTAGTCATTGTGCAAATCTCCGTGGATGAGGAAACTTTACTACCAGTGTCTAGGAGTAAGGACATTGCATAATACGCCACTCTACGGAAGAGTACGTTAGAATGGGGCTCACAAGGGGGCTGCTTTGTAAGCACACATTCCTTTTCTTTTCTGAAAACCAGTGCTGGTGACACTGGGGTCTGGGAGGCGGATGCTCCTGGAGCAGATCTTCTACCAAAGGATGGGGAATCATGTGACCTTAGCTCTGATCCTATCAGCTTTGGATCTGCAGGAATCTTCCTAAAGTCTGAAACTTGAGTTCTCTATTAACTGTTGCTGTCCCTGCTCTTTTTGGTGTGGGTTCCTATACATCTGTTATCTTGGGCTCAGTTCCTTGTGTGTTTTAGAGCTTGAGGAACCCTTTACTGGTACTTCTCCACCAGCTCTTCCCGCTGAGTATATGAGTCCTGCGTCAACAAGTATTTTCTTCTTGATGCTCCTTTTTGATAACTCTCAAATAATGAATAGTAGTCAGTAGCATGCAATTTAATTCAGTGCCCACCAGTGTGCTGCTGTGGCATTTTAAGAGGCAGTTCCTTCAAAGTACCTCATGTGTTGGGGGGAATAAAAAAAGAATTGCATAGAGAAGGATGGAAGTTCTGGGTACTCTTGACTGTTGCCCAGAGGAACATGATAATGACTTCATCTCTGCTACTCATTCATATTTTGTCTCCCACACATTTTATAATGCTTTACTTTACTAGCCATTGACTAACTGATTCTTGAATGAATGAATAGCACAAAGAGATTTCTAAATGCAGAAGGACTTTTTTTACGTGAGCATAGGGCAACCATTTGCTAAATGTTGCTAAAATATTTTCTGGAAAATTTCTATCATCATTAGATACATATATGTGTATGTGATTGTATTTTGTGGCAAGTAACTTTGGTAGGTGATTGCCAGATTTAGGGAAAAGCAAAACAGAAGAAGTGGATACCCAGTAAGAAGGGGTGGCTCATGTGTGAGCGATCGAAAGGAGTTAAATCATGAAAAGATTTGTGAAAATATTTAAAAATGGACTAACGTTGTAACCAAAGGCTACTTCCCTTTAGGATACCACTTGACCTCTTAAAGATGGGGTTTCCATGGTGGGATTTATGGTTTTGGTCGGTAACTCTGGTTTACAGTTGCCAGACTTTAAGACAAAGAAACGAACAAAAAGAATAAGAACAGGAAGCCCAGTTAATCCTGAATTTCAGGTAATAAAGAATAATGTTTTGGCGTGGAATATAACTATACTAAAACATGAATTGTTATTTATCTGATATTCAAATTTAACTGTTTTTCTTTTTCTGTTTTAGCTGACAATCCCAGCCTGGAGACCATGTGCATGGTGGATTTGGGGGAGTTAGGCAGGAGGCATGGAAATCAGTTGGGTGGGCAATGAATGGCCTGAACGAGGGCAAGGGATGCAAGAATGGAAGCGGAGACAGAGTCTCGGCTGAATTAAGCAATTTCCGCAAACATCCCAGTTGGACAGAACTCAACTGATGGCCTTCCCTGGCTCAGGGTCAACATTTTGTAACTCTTCTTAGCAGGTGTGGAGAGTAAAGCAGAATTTGTAAAGGGCTTTCTTAGCTCAGGAACAAATTGGAGGAACTTGTTGTTCAGTCTCTAAGTCATGTATTACTCTTTGCAATCCCACTACTTTCAGCACACCAGGCTTCTCTGTCCTTCACTATTTCCTGGGATTTGTTCAAACTCATGTCCATTGAGTCGGTGATGCCATCCTCTGTTGCCCTCTTCTCCTCTTGCCCTCAATCTTTTCCAGCATATGGGTCTTTTCCAATGAGCTTGGAAGAATTTAAAGGTGAAATGTCTATTTAGTTCTTTGGCCCATTTTTTGATTGGGTCGTTTATTTTTCTGGAGTTGAGCTGTAGGAGTTGCTTGTATATTTTTGAGATTAGTTGTTTGTCCGTTGCTTCATTTGCTATTATTTTCTCCCATTCTGAAGGCTATCTTTTCACCTTGCTAATAGTTTCCTTTGATGTGCAGAAGCTTTTAAGGTTAATTAGGTCCCATTTGTTTATTTTTGCTTTTATTTCCAATATTCTGGGAGCTGGGTCATAGAGGATCCTGCTGTGATGTATGTCGGAGAGTGTTTTGCCTATGTTCTCCTCTAGGAGTTTTATAGTTTCTGGTCTTACGTTTAGATCTTTAATCCATTTTGAGTTTATTTTTGTGTATGGTGTTAGAAAGTGGTCCAGTTTCATTCTTTTACAAGTGGTTGACCAGATTTCCCAGCACCACTTGTTAAAGAGATTGTCTTTAATCCATTGTATATTCTTGCCTCCTTTGTCGAAGATAAGGTGTCCATATGTGTGTGGATTTATCTCTGGGCTTTCTATTTTATTCCATTGATCAATATTTCTGTCTTTGTGCCAGTACCATACTGTCTTGATAACTGTGGCTTTGTAGTAGAGCCTGAAGTCAGGTAGGTTGATTCCTCCAGTTCCATTCTTCTTTCTCAAGATCGCTTTGGCTATTCGAGGTTTTTTGTATTTCCATACAAATTGTGAAATTATTTGTTCTAGCTCTGTGAAGAATACTGTTGGTAGCTTGATAGGGATTGCGTTGAATCTATAAATTGCTTTGGGTAGTATACTCATTTTCACTATATTGATTCTTCCAATCCATGAACATGGTATATTTCTCCATCTATTAGTGTCCTCTTTGATTTCTTTCACCAGTGTTTTATAGTTTTCTATATATAGGTCTTTAGTTTCTTTAGGTAGATATATTCCTAAGTATTTTATTCTTTCCGTTGCAATGGTGAATGGAATTGTTTCCTTAATTTCTCTTTCTGTTTTCTCATTATTAGTGTATAGGAATGCAAGGGATTTCTGTGTGTTGATTTTATATCCTGCAACTTTACTGTAGTCATTGATTATTTCTAGTAATTTTCTGGTGGATTCTTTAGGGTTTTCTATGTAGAGGATCATGTCATCTGCAAATAGTGAGAGTTTTACTTCTTCTTTTCCAATTTGGATTCCTTTTATTTCTTTTTCTGCTCTGATTGCTGTGGCCAAAACTTCCAAAACTATGTTGAATAGTAATGGTGAAAGTGGGCCAAAGAACTAAATAGACATTTCTCCAAAAAAGACATACAGATGGCTAACAAACACATGAAAAGATGCTCAACATCACTCATTATCAGAGAAATGCAAATCAAAACCACTATGAGGTACCATTTCACACCAGTCAGAATGGCTGCGATCCAAAAGTCTACAAATAATAAATGCTGGAGAGGGTGTGGAGAAAAGGGAACCCTCTTACACTGTTGGTGGGAATGCAAACTAGTACAGCCACTATGGAGAACAGTGTGGAGATTCCTTAAAAAACTGGAAATAGAACTGCGTTATGATCCAGCAACCCCACTGCTGGGCATACACACTGAGGAAACCAGAAGGGAAAGAGACACGTGTACCCCAATGTTCATCGCAGCACTGTTTATAATAGCCAGGACATGGAAGCAACCTAGATGTCCATCAGCAGATGAATGGATAAGAAAGCTGTGGTACATATACACAATGGAGTATTACTCAGCCATTAAAAAGAATACATTTGAATCAGTTCTAATTAGGTGGATGAAACTGGAGCCTATTATACAGAGTGAAGTAAGCCAGAAGGAAAAACATAAATACAGTATACTAACGCATATATATGGAATTTAGAAAGATGGTAACAATAACCTGGTGTACGAGACAGCAAAAGAGACACTGATGTATAGAACAGTCTTATGGACTCTGTGGGAGAGGGAGAGGGTGGGAAGATTTGGGAGAATGGCAATGAAACATGTAAAATATCATGTAGGAAACGAGTTGCCAGTCCAGGTTCGATGCATGATGCTGGATGCTTGGGGCTGGTGCACTGGGACGGCCCAGAGGGATGGTATGGGGAGGGAGGAGGGAGGAGGGTTCGGGATGGGGAGCACATGTATACCTGTGGCGGATTCATTTTGATATTTGGCAAAACTAATACAATTATGTAAAGTTTAAAAATAAAATAAAATTAGAGGAAAAAAAAAAAGAATTTAAAGGTGACTATTTACTCCCTTGCTAATGGAGAACATCTTTATTAACTTCCTACGTTCTTGACGTATGTTATCCCACTTAATTTTCACATCTACCCCAGAAAGTAGGATTTATTATTATCCTCAGTTTATAGAGGAGGAATCTGGAAACACAGATAATGTAGGTAATTCCCATAAGTAAAGAAGCTGGGGAGCTGTCAGTGGCTGGGGGGTGGGAGTGGATACCTTTGATGAGTGTCTATCACCAAAGTGTTTGCATGTGTAAAGATGGAAATGAAAATAATTTCGAATCATAAAAAGTTGTCCCTGGACTTCCCTGATGGTCCAGTGGTTAAGCATGCACCTGACCATGCGGGGACATGGGTTCAATCTCTGGTGTACCTACAGAGAGGCATCTAAGCCCGTGTGGCACAACTCCTGAGCCCATGCTCTGGAGCCTGTGCTCCACGGCAAGAGAAGCCACCACAGGGAGAAGCCATTGTACCATAACTAGAGAGGGGCCTCTGCTTGTTGCAACTAGATAGAGCCCACACGTGACAATGAAGACCCTGTGCAACCAAAAATAAAAAATAAAATAAAATTAAAAAACTGACAGGATGAATACCTATCTAGGTATCTACCTATCCGTGGCTCAGTTGGTAAAGAATCTGCCTGCAATTCAGGAGACCCGGGTTCCATCCCTGGGTCAGGAAGATCCCTTAGAGAAGAAAAAGGCAACTCACTCAAGTACTCTTGTCTGGAGAATTCCATGGACAGAGGAGCTGGGCAGAGTACAGTCCATGGGACTGCAAAGAGTCAGACACGACTGTGTGATTAACTTTCACTTTCATCTATCTAGCATCTATCTACCTATGTATCTATTTATCTAAATTTACCCCCAAGCTTAAAAATAATTGTGGGAGCAGACCTCAAAAGTAAAGAGATATAGCTACAACTTGGGAAAGAGTTTCTTAGCTGTGTGAGCTAGAGTTCAGTTCAGTTCAGTTCAGTTGCTCAGTCGTGTCCAACTCTTTGTGACCCCATGAACCACAGCACGCCAGGCCTCCCTGTCCATCACCAACTCAAGAAGTCCACCCAAACCCATGTCCATTGAGTCAGTGATGCAGTCCAACCATCTCATCCTCTGTCTTCCCCTTCTCCTTCTGCCCTCAATCGTTCCCAGCATCAGGGTCTTTCCACCTGACGCTCTTCGCATCAGGTGGCCAAAGTAACGGAGTTTCAGCTTCAACATTAGTCCTTCCAATGAACACCCAGGGCTGATCTCCTTTAGGATGGACTGGTTAGATCTCCTTGCAGTCCAAGGGTCTCTCAAGAGTCTTCTCCAACACCACAGTTCAAAAGCATCAATTCTTCGGTGCTCAGCTTTCTTTATAGTCCAATTCTCACATCCATACATGACCACTGGAAAAACCATAGCCTTGACTAGACGGACCTTTGTTGGCAAAGTAATGTCTCTGCTTTTAAATATGCTGTTTAGGTTGGTCATAACTTTCCTTCCAAGGAGTAAGCGTCTTTTAACTTCATGGCTGCAATCACCATCTGCAGTGATTTTTGGAGCCCAGAAAAATAAAGTCAGCCACTGTTTCCACTTTTTCCCCATCTATTTGCTAGAGAAGTTTACTTAAAAGCAGGGTTTGTTTAAAAAAAAAAAAAAAAGATCCTCCCCTCACAGGCTTCTTATGAGGAAAGCACAGGTTTTACAACCCAAACAATTCTTCATAAATTTTACTATAACATTGTTTGGGGATGATATTTTTTTAACTCAAGGCTAATTTACTATCTATGAGCCAAATAGCATAATCACATTTAGTTCTATGAAGTATATTCAATTATTACAAGGTAATTATGATAATGTGTGATTATAAAGTGATTCAGTTTAAAAAGTTATTATATAGTATCTACTCATAACATTTTTAACCCTGATTTTTTTTCTAATATACTTGTCATTATACTTTAATAATGGAAATTATCTTGAGGTTCATCTCCCTTGAACTTCATCCAACAGGATTTGGTTCTCGAGTGAAAAAAAAAATGATGTCATTAAATGTACCCTTTACTACCTAAGGTGTCCCTCACAAGCATCCTGGACCATGTAACGCAAAGGCTCCAGTATTATATAGCTTTTATCTCATGTTCCTTGTAATAAGAGATATTAACTAGATCAATGCAATGGGTTCAAAGAAATAATTAGATTAAAAATATATTTATATGGGATGACCAAACCTGTCAAGCTCTGTATATTTTCTGTGCTCAGTTGCTCAGTCACGTTAACACTTTGCGACCCCATGGACTGTAGCCTTCCAGGCTCCTCTGTCCAGGGGATTCTCCAGGCAAGAAATACTGGAGTGGGTTGCCATTTCCTCCTTCAAGGGATCTTCTCCACCCAGGGATTGAAGCCACATCTTGATATGTTGTTTTACTGAATGATCCAATTCAGTGAGACCACTTATATTCCCAGGTCTTGAGAGATGTAGTAATACAACAGACTAAAGCTACTTATGGTGAAAATGGAGAAACTTTACCTCTCATATCAAGTAGCTTTTACAACCCAAATGACTCAAAATTTCCTCAAAGTTCATTCTTGAAAATAAACCCATGCTTAGTGTTTTTTTTTTTAATAACTAAAAAAAAATTTTTTTCTGTGAGTTAATAGAACCTATTTAAATACCACTTCAAAAAATAACAATCTCTACCCTTTGTTATCTGGGTAGTCTCCATTTGCTTTAAAAACAAGATTTTATAAAAAATTAAGAGATGAACTATAACCTTTTATACATTTGTCTAGCAGTTCATAAAGAGTCGAATAAATAAAACGAATGGGGCAAAAACGATAGCAGAACTTAGGTCTGAAGGCGGGCAGATTTGTGTTATTTTAAGCTTGGTTGCAAATATGGGTAATTTAATAAGACAGTTTGTTTCTAGTTTCCTGGACTATGCAACCCCTGTCTTTTCCTTTTGTTGTACAAATTCAGAGGCCAACCCCAGGTCAACTTTGGAGGACAAGTCCCGGTAATATAAATATGTGTTGCTGGGCAATGTTAAGAATGGCGAGTGAGATCCATGGTTCTGCCCTCTGGCTTTTTATTTCTTCGGTTTTGGAGAGAATGTTGATTGAAGTCTTTAAAAGCATTTTAGGTTGGCGGGCTCTCAATTTCTCAGCCCAAGCGGCAATTATCTGGATTAAAGTAGTTGATTACATCAATATAAGAGTTTTCATCTGGGTTTGCCAAGGCATTATTATTAAAACAAGTTAATTAAATTGACTTAAAGGTTGAATAGCATTTTTATTATGCCTAACGGGTTATGCTATGCCACTGGTCGGCTAGTTGGCATAATTCAAGATGCAGTTGTATGGATCAAAAACAGCAGTGTTCTTGGTGTCCAGAATGGATGGTCTAGTCATAAGTTCAGTGGTTTGAAGACAAAGACATACAGAAAGCAGTTCTATGAATAATTTAATTACCATTATTTTCTCTTCGCCTATTTCTATATCTCAAACTACTGTTAGAAATTTGCCATGTCTTGAGATCTAGAGGAAAAAGTGAAAGTTGCTCAGTCATGTCCAGCTCTTTGCGACCCCATGGACTATACAGTTCATGGAATTCTCCAGGCCAGAATACCGGAGTGGGTAGCCGTTCCCTTCTCCAGGGAATCTTCCCAACCCAGGGATTGAACCCAGGTCTCCTGCATTACTGTGGGGTTCTAGATGAAGAAAACTGGCAAAATCTGGCTGCCACAGTCCATGTTTTGGCAAACTGCTCTTATTTGTGATACATTCCATGAGTTTGTTCTGAATATTCTGATGCTTCAGTAAATGCTTCAGTAGCCATGCTATTGATGGAATATCTTTGTGGATAACTAAGAAGAAAAACATTCTGCTTAGATTTTAAATGTATTATGATAATTTTAGTATCTTGTTCGCCTTTCCTAATTGGACACATATCAACATGAGCTTGCATTTCTAGTTGTTTTTTTCCTGAACTTTAAACTTTTTATTTTGTATTGGGGTGTAGCCGATCCATAATGTTGTGACAGTTTCAGGTGAACGGTGAAGGGACTCAGCCATACATATACATGTATCCATTCTCCCCCAAGGCTGGCACGTAACATTGAGCAGAGTTCCATGTTGATCTTGCATTTCTGAACAGATATAATTGATAGAAGGAAAATAGGCATGTTAGAAGATATGGTTAGGGTTAAAAAATAGCTTTCAGGTAATTGATAAATTATTTAGGCCATTGAGAGAAATGGATGTTGACTCTATTTTTCTTGCTGTGCACACCAGGATATTAAAGAGAGGCAGTTTGTTTCAGCAGACTGCTCTGTGGGTTGCTATAAATTGCAAAATTTCTGCCACTGATGAACTTTTCTTAATTTTAGCTGATGAAAATGAGAAAAAAATTGGATGGTAATGCTGAATTTTGAAGAAATAGTAAGGGAAACATGATATGTTACTTGGGCAAGTGATTTACAAATAGAAATATAAGAAATGCTTAAGATGTTTAATAGCAAAATTCAGGGTGAGGGTTAAAGAAGGCTATGAAAGGGCATTTTACTTCCTTTAAAGAACTTTTGAAAATTCTCATCACTTGAGGGCCTACTTATCTATTGCCTTAAGACCGCAAACTTATCAGTTTCTCTTCCAGCCTTTTCCCCATTGTGGCTTGCAGACAAAGATCTTGTCACTTGATTTGATGATTTCTTTTTATTAACAGTTCAAGAGGTCATGCTTCCTTTTCATTTAAAAAAACATTTTTATTACTGGTGGTTCATAACTTTCTAAGATTTTATTCAGTCTCTAGCCTGGGTTAGCAATTACGTTATTTGTTCATTTTTTAACAAACTTTCCCGAAATGACTATCAGGTGGCATATTGAGTGGAGACCATATGTGGTCTTGTTGGCACATCATCTGTGGGTTGCAGTATGGCTCGGGAAGTGTGGGGATGATCAGCATGGGTCTGGGGGAAAGATTTCAAGAGTCCTATATGCCTGGAAGCTGGATTATGATACTAACTGACTGAGAGACCTTTGTTCAGACAGTCATTAAATCTACATGATGAGGTCAGTTGTATGGAAGATGCATGTGTGTGTGTGTGTGTGTGTGTGCTTAGTCATATCCAATTCTTTGTTACCCCATGGTCTATAATCTGCCAGGCTCCTCTGTCCATGGAATTTTCCAGGCATAAATACTAGAAAGAAAAGTGAAGTCGCTCAGTCATGTCCGACTCTTTGCGACCCCGTGGACTGTAGCCCACCAGGCTCCTCTGTCCGTGGGGTTCTCCAGGCAAGAACACTGGAATGGGTTGCCATTTCTTTCTCCAGGGGATCTTCCCAACCCAGGGATCAAACCCAGGTCTCCTGCACTGCAGGCAGATGCTTTACTCTCTGAGCCACCAGGGAAGCTAGAGTGGGTTGCCATTTCCTACTCCAGGGGATCTTCCCAGCACAGGGATCAAACCCACATCTCTTGCATTTCCAGCAGGTGGATTCTTTACCACTGAGCCACCAGGGAAGCCTAATATGTAAGATGGGGTTGTCCTAGTGTCTCATGCAGAATAAGTGCAAATAAATGAATTCTGGATTCCATTTCCTTCTCTCTCTTAAATCCTCTGAGATGCTGAATCTGGAGGATAGGATGAATCTGTGGGCATCCTAATTAAATGCTGACAATCAAGACAAGGGAAAGAAACAAGAAAAGAAAAATCAGATGTGTAAGTCAAAAAGGCCATTCATTTTTTTCAGTGACACAATTGAGATATTTTTCTATGCTTCACTCATGTATCTCCCTGAGATTGCATTTAAATGTGGCTGACCATTCCAGAAAGGACTTGACTGTCTTTGGTTGACATTTCTACCAGTCATGTTTGAGTTCAACATATCCACTTTTAAAAATTTTGCATAGAAAATGGCAAGGACAGCAACTCTGGGGAGTTGGCTGCTCCTCTCTGGTTTTATTGATCTGGAATTGGCCCAAGGCCCTCCCGGTGCGTCACACATTTGGTTTCTGAACTCAAACAGGAAATGCTAAAGAGGATTCAAAGAGAGACGGTAACACAGTGGTATTTCCCAAACATGAATAAAATATTGCTTTAAAGTGGAGGGGATTTCCATTGCCAGAAACTTTTTTCATTTCCCTAACCCCGTCAGAATTGTTTTCCCAACCTGGAATTGTGATATTCTACTGACAGGGGCTGATGAAAGCTGAGGTGGAGATGAAGAGATAGCTCCGGAGGAGGCACGAAGCCAGAGGTGCATGCCCAGGGGAGGGGCGTGGAGCATCTGAAGACTGTCCAGGTGCCATGGGGCTCGGTGTTCAGAGCTTTTTGTTTTGTTTTTAAAGAATACTTAGTGGTACCCCACGTCTGTGGCTTCACGATGGTGCTCAGGACAAGGATTTGACTTATCATGTTCTCCCTCCATCAGACCTGAGCCCAACATCTGGGGGCCGATTTTGCAATCCTGCCTTTACATCACCAGTGAAGAACTCTCTGTCAATACGCAGTACACCAAACAGTTTTCCTTCATAGCATAAATAATTGGCCTGAACATTCTTTGTGGCATTTCTCTCGATGGTACTTTCCATTCAAGATGGAGTGCAATTAAGTAAGCACTTTCTGAAAAAGATCTTGTCATCCAGAAACTTCTCCTCCCAAAGTCCTAAAATTTAGCAGGTAAAACACACAAAAGTGGTTCCATAGCTTTTAAAAACAGATGATTAGACATGTAGGAAACAAAGAAGTTTATTATGAGAGCATGGCAGCTGAGCTCCTTGAATATTGGAATAGTCTTTGTGAAGTACTTAAAGTACTATGTCTACTATGGGGCTTCCCAGGAGGTGCTAGTGAGTAAAGAATCTGCCTATCTATGGAGGAAAATTTAAGAGATGTGATTCAATTCCTTGGTTGGGAAGATCCTCTGGAAAAGGGCATGGAAACCCATTCCAGTATTCTTATCCCATGGACAGAAGAGCCTGGCAGGCTATAGTCCATAGGGTCGCAGAGAGTCAGACACGACTGAAGTCTGACTTAGCATGCATGCATGCATGTCTACTACAGAAAAACAACCTAATGAAATTCTGTTTTTTAAAATCTAAATGTTGAGCTCTTTGGTGGAGTTGGAAGTCCAAGTGGAATTGCTTCACAGATTCTCTATTTCAAACACCTTGTAGTTAAGAGAAAAAGTACAGTTATTAACCAATACTCTGTTTATTTGAAGGGAATCACTGGGGCTCATGTTCTATTTGTGGTATCTTTCGGGATGACTGAGGAAAATGACGTCTTTAGGGAGAAAGTGGCAATAGGTTAATTTTGTGTTTTTCACCTGCCAGTTCACTTCCCTTTTCAGGTTCATGAAAGCTATTTTGTGAGTGTGCAAAACATAAAGGACCTGAGATGCACGTAGCCCAAGGATTAGGATTCCATTTGGTCTTTCCACGAATTAATGGAAAACCCTTCAGTAAGTATGCAGTTCTAAATAAATGCATGACCTTACCAATGACTGTAACCTTCCCATTAGAAAATACAGAGTGTTCCTAATGTCAAACTCCCAAGTTGACTTTTTTCTTGTGCTAAATCTATCTAGGCAAGTGTTGGCTTCTTTCTTTCTCTCTTCTTTAGTTGTACACTAAGTTGACCACAGACTGGTTCCAAATAGGAAAAAGAGTACGTCAAGGCTGTATGTTTTCACCCTACTTATTTATCTTATATGCAGAGTACATCATGAGAAACACTGGGCTGGACGAAGCACAAACTGGAATCGATATTTCTGGGAGAAATATCAATAACCTCAGATATGCAGATGATACCACCTTCATGGCAGAAAGGGAAGAACTAAAGAGCCTCTTGATGAAAGTGGAAGAGGAGAGTGAAAAAGTTGGCTTAAAGCTCAACATTCAGAAAACTGAGATCATGGCATCTGGCCCCATCACTTCATGGCAAATAGATGGGGAAACAGTGGAAACAGTGTCAGACTTGATTTTTGGGGCTCCAAAATCCCTGCAGATGGTGATTGCAACCATGAAATTAAAAGACGCTTACTCCTTAGAAGGAAAGTTATGACCAACCTAGACAGCATATTAAAAAGCAGAGACAATACTTTGCCAACAAAAGTCCATCTAGTCAAGGCTATGGTTTTTCCAGTGGTCATGTATGGATGTGAGTATAAAGAATGCTGAGCGCCGAAGAATTGATGCTTTTGAACTGTGATGTTGGAGAAGACTCTTGAGAGTCCCTTGGACTGTAAGGAGATCCAACCAGTCCGTCCTAAAGGAGATCAGTCCTGAGTGTTCATTGAAAGGACTGATGTTGAAGTTGAAACTCCAGTACTTTGGCCACCTGATGGGAAGAGCTGACTCATTTGAAAAGACCCTGATGCTGGGCATGATTGAAGGCGGGAGGAGAAGGGGATGACAGAGGATGAGATGGTTGGATGGCATCACTGACTCAATGGACATGAGTTTGAGTAGGCTCCTGGACTTGGTGATGGACAGGGAGGCCTGGCATGCTGGGGTTCATGGGGTCACAGAGTCGGACACGACTGAGTGACTGGACTGAACTGAACTGAAGTTGACTGTCTTTGAAACAAACTTAATTATTGGCCTAAATCTAAAAAAAGAAAGGGACTTTATAAGAACTAAAGAGGTAATTAGTTGGGAGAGCTAAGTATTAAGTTAGTATTGAAATAAGACATGCCACTTTAGATGGTAGAGTTCTAGAGAATTCTCTAGCCTTTCCCTTATGAATGAGAAATACCTTACATTGCACCTATTCCTGGCAATAAATAATACTTACTCTAGATACAAAGTGGAATGATACTGTGTATGATCTATCAGGGCATAGATGACACTGCCTGCTATCACTGGGTAAAACAAAAAAGCTCAGCCTGGCCTCATAGGAATCCATATAGCTCTGTTTAAATAGCTTCAGCAAAATGTATATTATTCAAGAGAAAAATGGATCTGATAAAAAGCCTTGACTATCTCCTGATTTCATTAACATTTAAGGATATTTACCACAAAGAAATATGTTATTTATTTCTTAACATTATTTATGTTTTGAAATAGTTGAAATAAATAAGGTTAGTCCCTGTAAGTATTAACATCTAAATTTATATTAACTCCTTATAGCAAAAAGCAGACATATTGGATCTTTTTTGGCCTCAGTCTTGAATGCCAAGTAACAAACATTTGCTTAGAACCCATAGAGGCATAGATTCTATGAAGAAGAAAACAGCTTTTTCCTCAAGTAACTTATAAATTTGTTTGGAGAGAGGGAGAAATAAGATAAAACAAAATGTGGTAAGAGTATAATTAGTTTTGTTGTTTGTTATTTAGTCGCTAAGTCATGTCTGACTCATTTGCGAGCCCATAGACTGTGCTGGCCTTTGTCCATAGGATTTCCCAGGCAAGAATCCTGGAGTGAGTTGCCATTTCCTTCTCCAGGGGATATTCCTGACCCAGGGATAGAACTCATGTCTCCTGCATTGGCAGGTGAGCCACCAAGAAAGCCCTAGACTTTTAAATAAGGACACTAATCCTATTCATGAGGGTGGACCTAGTTACCTATCCCACCTCCAGAGACTATCACACTGAGAGTAAATTTCCATATATGACCCTTGAAAGGACATATTCAGTCCATAAAAAAGATGTATTATAAGTTATTCTTCTGCCATTCTGCAACTGTATGGTTGTGCAGATTATCTTATGACATGATTTGTGTTTTTTGATCCGCCCTCCCTTCTTGCCCATTTAAGACTATGTGTCATCTTGAGTCTCTGGGATTGTTTGTAGGTTCCAAAGGTAAGAGTTACTAGACTCCATCCCAACTTTTATTTTCTTAAGCCAGAGCTCTTAAAGAGCAGTGGACTAGAACATCCTCAAGGACAGAGAAGAGAAGCATGGGTCTTAGAGGTGAGCAGGTGGAAGAAAGTTGACCACTTCTTTTAGTTGACTTCTCCCCTGCCCACGACGATCACATGAGGGGCAGTCTACAATCAAAAGCAAATGTAGAAAGTGACATTTCTACAATTGAGAATGAATCTTACAATCCTCAGTGGTCCCCACTGCTCCCAGAAAATAGCCTAAATTCTTTTCCATGGCTGATAGACCCTCAGGATCTGAATTCAGCTAATTAGCTTGTATTTACCTCCAGTGTTAGTGTGCATAGGTGCCTAGTCATGTCTGATTCTTTGCAACCCCATGGACTCTAGCCCGCCAGCCTCTTCTGTCCATGGGATTTTCCAGGTAAGAATACTGGAGTAGGTTGCCATTTCTCCCTCCAGGGGATCTTCCTGACCCAGGGAACAAACCCATGTCTCCTGTGTCTCCTGCCTTGCAGGCGGGCTTTTCACCGCTGAGTCACGAGAGAAGCCCGGTTTATCTCTAGCACACCTTATTAAATGCGTGCTTTCTCCCCTGCCCCCTGCCTTTGATGCCTCAGTCACATCGTGCTTATCTTGACTGTAGCGTGGTCTCTTCTGTTTTTTTGTGTCCTGTTCTTCTCATTCAGAATCTGTTTCTGGCTTTCTCCTCTTACTAATTACTGCCTCTCAAGGTTAGCTTAAGGAAGACTCTCTCAACTCTAACTTTGATTAGTGGACCTTTGTGGGGAACCCCACAATCACCCTGCCCTTTCCCTACCAGAGCGCTTATCACAGTACATGTACTTGTCTGTTGACTTGTATCGCGTGCTAGGCCAGAAACCTGGTGACTTCAGGGGACACAGCTTTCCCCCCATTTCTTACCCATCTGAGTCATAGCTGCCTTCTTCACTTCACTGATACTGAGCTATGTGCAGTTCCGTGAAGAGTCCATGCCATCTTACTTCTTTCTCTTTGCACAAACAGTTCACTGGACCATCAGACCATCCTTACACATCTCCCCCACCATCAGGCTCCAATCAGAAAACTCCTATTCAGTCTTTAGAACCCACCTTCAATATCTGCTGCATCTCAAGGTTAGATTGGCTGTTCTCTGGGTTTCAGAATACCTCCTTATGTTTATCTCTGCTCACCTATATTACAATGCATATGGAAGTGGATTATAATGCAGAATAAGAAGAGCTCATCTAATGCAGTTTTTAGAACTTCTTACTGAGATGTTAATCTAGCATTTCTCTTAAAATGGGTTATTATTTTTCTCCTTTTATAAATAAAATATATATTTGTTGTTTTTTTTAATTAAGCAATGGAAAAAAAAAAGACTACAAATCTTGCCTTGTTAATTAAGCAGCATTGACTTTTAATGAGTATTATTTCAGACACCTCTCTGCAACCAGGGGGAACGAGGGTTGCAGAACAGAATATACATATCATAAGATTTGCAAAGGATAAGAATATCAACAGATAGCTAGTAATAGTTATGCCAATGGGATCATTATATACATGCTTTTTAAAAAATACTGTTTTAAATTTTGCTTTAATAGAATTGGATAAAGATATTCAAAAAAGCCAATTTGTTTTATTTTTTAATTAATTATTTTTTTGGCCACGTCACTCTGTATATGGGATCTTAGATCCCCGACCAAGGATTCAATCAGAGCCCCCTGCACTTGGAATACAGAGTATTAGCCACTGGACCACCAGGGGAATCCCTATCGTTACATTTTAAAGATAATTTGGCTCCATAACCTGTCTTGCCCTCACACTTCCCCCAGGGCACCTAAGTGCTGAAACATTGTCTTATGTGCTAACAGTTGCAGGAAAGGAATGGGATATTTTCCCCACTTACCTGTTCCTTCAAACATATCCCTCTTGCAGTGATTTGCTTTTTTTCTCACATTTTTTGCAGGATACATGAGATGATGATAAGCAATGGTTGAGATTGTGTGTTTAGGTGTGGGAAGAGTTAGGGGAGATGTGTATATTGGGGAAAAAAAAAGCTTTTATAGATTTATTGTGCTATGCTACTCTTTGTGACCCCATGAACCGTAGCCTGCCAGGCTCCTCTGTCTGTGGGGATTCTCCAGGCAAGAATATTAGAGTGGGTTGCCACGCTCTCCTCCAGGGGATCTGCCTGACCGAGGGATCAAACCCAGGTCTCCCGCATTGCAGGTGAATTCTTTACGGTCTGGGCCACCAGGGAAGCGCAAGAATACGAAGTGGGTAACCTATCCCTTCTCTAGGGGATCTTCCCGACTGAGGAATTGAACTGGGGACTCCTGCATTGCAGGTGGATTCTTTACCAGGTGAGCTACATAGATGAGGAATATTATTCTGGCTTTAATGGTTGTCTATGAATTCAGAGCAATGGCAGAGTTCTGGAAATTTCTTTTATTTTGGGGAGAGAGGTGGCAGGGAAGGGTGTTCAGTTTTTCTTAAATGAATTCAAGGTTATTAATTCTTCTGTGATCTATGGAAATGAAAACAAGAATGCATATTGAAATTAGTTCTAAATGAGGATTTTTAGTCATGATATTGAGCAGCATGGAGGGGCTTATTTTTTCTGGGGAATCTATTACATTTCAGCCCCAGAATAATATTTCTACCTCATATTTTCCTATTTCCTCTGTTACAATAAGAAATTTTCTCTTGCTAAAAAAGGTTAAGCTATAACTATAAATACAGTTTTTTACTTTAATTTTGACAATGCATTGCTATTGCTGCTGTTTATTTTACATGCATCTCCATGGTGCAACCATGAGGTATGGTATCATGGGCCCAGGAGCGAGTCTTCAGTTAGTTACATCTATTTGTGAGACTTATTATAGCCTAATTTTCCATTTATAAAGGACAATGTTTACTTTCTACTTAATGTTGCTGTTGTCATTGTTCAGTTCCCTGGTCATGTCTGACTCTTTGCCACACCCTTGACTGCAGCCTGCCAGGCCACCTTGTCCCTCGCCGTCTCCCAGAGTTTGCCCAAATTCATGTCCATTGCATCGGTGATGCCATCCAGCCATCCCATCTTCTGATACCCTCTACTCCTGCCCTCAATCTTTACCAGCATCAGGGACTTTTCCAGTGAGTCAGTGGTCCACATCAGGTAACCAAATTACTGGTGCTTCAGCTTCAGCATCAGACCTTCCAAAGAATATTCAAGTTTGATTTCCAAGATTGACTGCTTTTTATCTCCTATGCTACTTTATATCTGCCCACTAATTCTTAATAGAGTTCAGCTTTTTTCCTGACTTGAGAAAAATTATCCCACAGGTTACCTGATCATCACACCATATTGGGAAGTATATATGCATGTGTGTGTGTTCAGTCACGTCCCACTCTTTACGACCCCATGGACTGTGGCCTACCTGACTCCTCCGCCCGTGGGATATCCCAGGCAAGAATATTGGAGCGGGGTGCCATTTCCTTCTCCAGGGGCTCTTTCCAACCCAGGGTCTGAACCTGCTTCTTCTGCATTGGCAGGCAGATTCTTTACCACTGAGCCACCTAGGAAGCCCATATTGGGAGGTGGATAAGGCCATACAAGACCTCACTGCTTCAGAAAGCCTCAGCCTTGAAAACTCTCCCCCAGAGCTTTTGTCACATATCAATAATTTCCCTTCATATCAGTTACCAGAAATCTCTTACCAGACTTGATTTGTGAGGTTTTTTATTTTTTCAATGATTACACTGACCTTCACTCTTTTTTATGATTTTATTTCTGTGAGAATAAGAAGAAAGAGAAATATTACATCCTTAGATTATATGCAAGCAATGAAAGTCTCCATAAGTTATGGTTATTTCTATTTTTCTACCTATCACTGCATTTTCTTCCATGCTTATTTCTTATAAAAATTTTCTTCTACCATGCTGATGGTTCCTTGATATTATTTAGGGTTCATGTATAAACTCTTGAACAATTCTCTGCTTTCCTTAGCTTCTCAACCTGGTTTTTTTCAAATAGGACATATTCCTTTTTCAAGTGCTGTTATACTTCTTTAGTGTCCCTTTAAGAAGTTTCAAAATGCAAATTCATTATGCCACAGGGCCTCGGTTTGTTAGCGAGAAACTATTGAAACTATTTGTGTCAAAAAGGATAAGATATTATGTTTTAATTCAACGGTTTTATATTAATGAGATAATCAGATAAATGGAAAAAGAGGTCTGTTCAAGGATATTCATTTTAGAATTAGTTTAAAAACTGGACCTCATTTGAATTTCCACCAATAAAAAGAGCTCACAAATGATGGAGACTTGTGTTATGGAATAGAATATATTTATTAAAGTCATATTTCAGAATCATTAAATGTGTTGCATAATGTTTACAATATTGTGCTAAGGAAACAAAGTCATTTGATTTCCTTTTTATAAAGATATAGCTGTATCTAGCATGGATGACTCAGAATTTTAGTCATCATGAGAGATACAAGCTCTGACTTTTTAAAAAAATGAGTGTAGATGCTTTAAAATGTGCTAGCTTCAGGTATACAGCAAAGTGTTTTAGTATCTTCAGATTAAATTCCATTTTAGGTTATAAGATATTGTGTATAGTAAATCCTTGTTGCTTATCTATTTTATATAGAGTAATTCATATCTGTTAAGCCCATACCCCTAATTTGTCCTTCTTCTCTTTCTTCTCCCCTTTAGAAATCCCAGGTTTGTTTTCTATAACTAGTAGTCATTATTTCTGAATGGAGTTATTACTGTTGAGTTTTTTTTTTTTAATTTACCTAGGGTCTTGAAGTTTTGTGCACTAAAAATATATTACTTTGTGTTTCTTAAACAATTAATAAAAAATTAAACTGATTGACTTGGTTCACTAACTTTGGTTACAAATTTTTCACATTAATTTTTTTTTTCAGTTGATCTTTTGAAATGCCGCTTGACCTTACTAATAGGAAGTTCATTATCTCAACCTCTTCTAAAACCCCAGCTGGGTTCAAAGAGCCTGGCCCTCTTTCAAGTGTCTGGCAGAGGACAGAACTGAAAGTTCTGGCTGGTCCACTGGGGCCAGTTTTGAACCCAGCTGTGAGACTTGCCCAGCACCTTCAGGGAGATGCTGTACAACCACCCAGATGTGGTCTGCCAGGCTCTGCTTCTCCCAGTAGGACAGAAAACGCCCTTGGGGTTCACACCCTCCTGGTGGTTACTGTTCAGGGGTGCACAGAGGCAGTTCCGATGGAGAGGTCACAGAGGCATCGTCTCCACCACCCGTCAAGACAGTTGGACAGTGCCAGACCTATGCATGTTGAGCCCTAATCAGCAACCCAGGCTTCTCCTAGCACCCTGCAGGGACCGTGGTATCCATTTCTGCCAGGGGGACTAAGGAGAGGGTATCCTCTAGGGCTACTCAACCAGCATGAACTAATTTCAAAATCTGCATCATTGAAAATGAAAGTGTTAGTCGTTCAATCTGAAGAAGGCAAAGGCACCCCACTCCAGTACTTCTGCCTGGAAAATCCCATGGACGGAGGAGCCTGGTGGGCTACAGTCCACGGGGTTGCTCAGAGTCAGACAGGACTGAGCGGCTTCACTTTCACTTTTCACTTTCATGCATTGGAGAAGGCAATGGCAATCCACTCCAGTGTTCTTGCCTGGAGAATCCTGGGGACGGCGGAGCCTGGTGGGCTACCATCTATGTGGTTGCACAGAGTCGGACACGACTGAAGCGACTTAGCAGCAGCGGCAGCAGCAGTTGTTCAGTCGTGTCTGACTCTTTGTGACCCCATAAACTGTAGCCCATCAGGCTCCTCAGTCCATGGGATTCTCTAGGCAAGAATATTGGAGTAGGTAGCCATTTCCTTTTCCGAGGGATCTTCCCGATCCAGGGATTGAATCTGGGTCTCCTGCATTGCGGGCAGATTCTTTACCGTCTTAGCCACCAGGGAAGCCCAATGAAACCTCAGTGCAAACTGATCCTATCCCAACTTCTCTCTCCTCCTGCTCAGGCTGGGCAACAACGCTTAGTGAAATAAAATATTATATTACACTCTTTCTCCTGAATAATGGACATCTACTTCTCTCATGTTTGCCTTCCAAGAGAGGCAACCTGGATTATTCTTCCAGTAAATTCTCTGCCAGGCTGTATGGCTCTGAAAGGAAAAAGCTACCTGGTTCATTTAACTTTAAAAAATTCCATTTTATGCATAAAGAATCAAGTAATGTTTTGAAACTAGAACTGAACTTAAAGACAGTTTCATTCAAGGCCCTACTTTTACAGATGACGGACCTCAGTCGCAGAGGTAAGTCACCGTGTTTCACAGAGCAAATTAGAAGAATGAGTGCCAGGGTCTGGATCGGCTATGACCCGGTCAGGTGTCCAGTTTTGTTTTGTTTTCTTCTCTTGCATGGTCAAATGTGGCTGAATGGAAAGTCTTCTCCACTTTCTGGCAAGAGCCACTGTGAGCTGTCACCAGCTCTAGCAATGGAGACTTTCTGTTCTATAGCTATATACATACAGAAATGTAAGATTGGGTGAGCAGATACACCTTCTGTGTATATAATTAATAACTCGCGCTTGAATTTCTGTATCTCATTAGAGGTAGTTGTCTCACCTTTAACTAGAGAAGACAAGCTTTATTTTTGTACTGCTTTGCCCTATTATATTCGACAATAATAATTCACAGTGACAGATGTAATCCACCAAACTCATTATTTTCAACCCCGATCCATTTATTTTGCATTACCAATACACTGTTGATGCCTATCGTTCCCTGGACTGGAGTGCTTGATGAAATGTTTTATTGCAATATGTCAGAGTCTAAATAATTAACAGCAGGAGTAAGGCTGAAGCTTTCCGAAGTTACCGTGTGTATTATAAAATCGTATGTAATGCACTCTGTACTTACAGGAACATGTCCTAGAGATATGGTTTTGATAAGATGATTACATTTAGGGAAAGAAGAATGGACCATCTCTCCTATAGCGGGGTCTCATCTCTTCAAAGATGAAAAAAAATGTGTGTATGTACTCAATCTATCAAAGGGAAAAGTAAACAGGATTTGAGCCTTTGTCCCCTTTGCTGAGTTAAAATCTCCAAAATCTATTGTGAAAATCCCACTCATAATTTAACATACTGTACTATACAATAAAAACAGTTTTCTTTCTCTGATTTGTATTCTGTCAAAATCCAGGGGTGGGACAGAAGGATATTGTTGTGTGACAGGCGATGTGGATCTGTGTGATTCCCCGTGACTTTGAAGGCATCACAGGGAAGTTTGAATTGCAACTATTCAACCTTGAAAGGAGAGAAACTAAATGAAACACCTGTTTTTCTGATTACTGTACCACAAGACCTTTTAATTAGTTTGTGGAAATGGAAGTTTTAGCTATTGAAGCATATGGCTATTTTCCCCCAAGAAAATGGACACGTGACTACACACCATTAATTGGTGATTATTATTAAAATCAGAATATAATTTGAAAGATTGTACAGTAATAGATATATTTTCTAGACTAGAAAAGAGCTAAATAAAAAAGTAGGAGAGGTAGTCATAAAAATTTCCATCTTTTATATGAGCACTCCTGATTGATTGATGGTATAAGAGTGTCTAGAATATGTGTTTATTCATACTGAAATTTCCATTGCAAATGCTGAATAAAACTGTTGATCATTATTTTATGGGCATTCATTCTTCTAATCTAGTAGAACTCATCTTTCTCAAAAATTTGGAGAGCAATAAATTAGTGTTTGAAACAAAGGCTAGAAAAATGGGAATGGCCAAGGTGAATATATTCTGAAAATGTTTTCTCTGTGTTGTTCTCATTATATACAAGTGGAGACTTTTCTCCACCATATTCTAGTACTTTAGTTTGGGGATCAGAAAATTCTATTGGACTGTAAGGTAATTCCTCCACTTAGCTAGATGTCATTCTGAGGTTATCTTAAAGATCTCAACCCCTTGATGTAATTGTAAGGGAAAGAGCAACAATTTGGCTTCCTTCTGATTTTTTGTAGACACCTCTGCCAAAAAGCTGTAAACTATGTTTCTTTTGGGGGCTTCCCTGGTAGCTCAGATGCCAAAGAATCCACCTGCAATGCAGGAGACCTGGGTTCAATCCCTGAGTCAGGAGGATCTCCTGGAGAAGGGACTGCTGCTGCTGCTGCTAAGTTGCTTCAGTCATATCCGACTCTGTGTGACCCCATAGACGGCAGCCCACCAGGCTCCCCTGTCCCTGGGATTCTCCAGGTAAGAACACTGGAGTGGGTTGCCATTTCTTTTTCCAATGCATGAAAGTGAAAAGTGAAAGTTGCTCAGTCACGTCCGACTCTTCCTGACCCCATGGACTGCAGCCTACCAGGCTCTTCCGTCCATGGGATTTTCCAGGCAAGAGTACTGGAGTGGGATGCCATTGCCTTCTCCTGGAGAAGGGACTGACTATATATTATTGCCTGAAGAATCCCATGGACAGAGGCGTCTGGGACCATGGGGTCCCAAATAGTTGGACAGATTGAGCAACTAACATTTCCCTTTTCAGAGTATACTTTATGGATATTAGGTCAAAGGAGCCTGGTGGGCTGCCGTCTATGGGGTTGCACGGAGTCGGACACGACTGAAGCGACTTAGCAGCAGCAGCAGCAATCCTAGATTTTTGAGGTGAAGTGCATGAGCTATTAGCAACCCCATAATCATGTCTTATAGAATTTTTTTTTCCCCCCCTCAGCCTTGCTTTGGGCATAAAGGGCATTTGATAAGTATTTGAGGTTTCAGTTTCTCTCTGAGAGAAGCTTTTATTGAATTATTGCTTAGCAATGAATGAAATAAGTATAGGCAGCATGGTGGGAATATAATTATTTAAGAGCAAAAACAAAATTCTCAAACAAGAAAACAGCTTTGCTATTAATAAACTGCAAGCATTCACAGCGGCAGAAATGACTCAACTGTTGTGAAATTTGAATTTCTTTCATTGTTTATATCTAAATATGAAACATACCTGGCAACGGAATGAGACAGAACATGCCTTCTCGTTTTCCATATAATTTACACCATGTGTTTGGCCAAAAGTGCTGATTACAAAATATGACTGCAATTGGACAGCCTAGCAATATGGATTTCCACACCTATGGCATAAGGCTTGGTTTGTTTTGATTAAAGAAATAATTGTGATCCAATTTCATAACGTTGATCACAATTTCATCACCTGTGCCTAGAAGGAGAAGAAAATATATGAGGGGTTATAGCAAAGTGCAAACTCATTAAAAATTGTAAGAAATTATGATCATTACATTTAAAGCAAAGGTGTGCTATTGTGTTTAATTACACAAAGTTTGCCTAGTGTTTTGTGAACTTTGCTGGGATTGTACAAACTTAGACAAGGCACTTTAAAAAAAATTGCATTTAATGGAATATTTTGAGAACATGTAACTTGAACAGCAAATGGATAAATTACCATGAGAGAACCCCTAGCATTGTATTTTGCTTAGCAAAGCCTTATTATGGGAATGTGAGGTACAAGGATGCCTATTAAATCCTTTAATGTCAAAATCAACATATTTGTTCATAATTTGTTTACAAAGAAAATAGAAAATACTGTAACTTTTTTTATTTGGTTACAAAATAGTTTCTTGGAAGATAATGAATAGTTAATAGGTTCTTGAATTTTCATGATATTATGTGCCTAGACTCATTCTCAGTCAATTTTTAAAAAGCTAATACTGTAAATGAATACGAGTCCTAGGAGAACATTGTCAAATTTCTCAGTCTCCACTTCTCATCTCAGTGGAGCTCTGTGTGTGTGTTCAGTTGCTTCAGTCATGTCCGACTCTTTGCAACCTTAGGCACTGTAGCCCACCAGGTTCCTCTATCCATGGGATTTTCCAGGCAAGAATACTGGAGTGGGTTGCCACACCCTCCTCCAGGGGATCTTCCCGACTCAGGGATCAAACCCACACCTTTTGCATGGCAGGTGGATTCTTGACTGCTGAACAGCCAGGGAAGCTCCCTCAAGGGAGCTCTGCTGCTGCTGCTAAGTCGCTTCAGTTGTGTCTGACTCTGTGCGACCCCATAGATGGCAGGCCACCAGGCTTCTCCATCCATGGGATTTTCCAGGCAAGAGTACTGGAGTGGGGTGCCATTGCCTTCTCCACAATGGAGCTCTAGATGATGCTAAAGACAGGACAGAGTAAGCCAGACATCCTTTCTTTCTCAATCAGAATATTTGGCCTGAAAAATATTTCCAAGTACCTGGGGGAAATTAACAGCCTTTGTTGACAAGCATTGTTTTGTAGAGTCAGATATGACTTAGCAAATGAACAACAAAAAACTGTTTTAAGCAGAATCTACATCCAAATTTGGGTTCGGGTTTGCTGTTCATTTTGAATGGCATTTTTTCAAGACATAATTCAGTTAATCAGTTGTATGGTAAATTTTATTCTTTTCTGTTCTTTGGCTAGAACAAACTGATGAGGAAGGGAGCAAATCTCACTGGTGGTGGTGGTTGGTGGTGGTTTGGTCACCAAGTCCTATCCAACTCTTGCAGCCCCATGGACTGTAGCCCACCAAAGGGAGGTATTAATTTTGCAAAGCTATGGGTGAAGAGAAATAAAAATTAAAATTATAACTTAAAAATCAAAAGTGAAAAATTTCATGTAAATATTTTAATATAAACTTAAAAATTTTTAATTACTGAAGTCATTTTGCAATATTTTTGTGGAAGCATCTCTGGCCAAGAGGCTTGGAGAGGGGGAGAGAAGAAAGGATTATGAGCCATGAGTGGCCATGTAAAGGAAGAGGCCATGTGACATGAAAAACAACAGGTAATGGACCTCATTCAGGTGTGTGCAGGAGACCTGTGAGAGATGAACCAGAGCGGGCAATCATCAAGAGGGCAGGGGTTCACGACATGGAATCTCAGTGAGTAAAAACATCCTACAATGTAGAACCTAATGACAAATTTGAAATTGATGAATATAATGAATAGGTTACAGAAGCTCAGAGTTGGGAGACTCAATTGAAGGGTGATAGAAGGTCATCGGGAGAAAGTTGAATCTGAGTTGATTTTTAAAGGTGAATCAGTTGCAACAAGTTGGGGACAGGACCCTTATGCCCAAAGACGCAATTCTAGGAAAGAGGACAAATGTAAGTAGATTACACTTCATTGCTTTAAAAGACCCTGTAGCTTACGAAACATTTTCACAAGCTTATCTCAGACAGTTCTCACCATGACACAACGATACAGCTAGGGTGATTGTTACTATACAATTTTACAGATGTGCGAAGTGCGGCTCAGAAAAGCTATCACAAAAGAGCTGCTGTTGAGTCTCACACAGATGTACTTGACTTTCTCTAGTTTGCTACAATAGCTAAGTTATAGCAAGGGGAATATCACAGTGCTTTGGCCTCAATAGGAAGAGCGTTGCCAGCAGAATGACTTAAGGCACTCAAATTCATACGGAAATGGGAAGAAATACACTTTTTTAAAAAGTCTGTCTATAACCTGAAATAATTCATGAACTTATGATAATGACTAGTTAAAAGACTTCCCTGTTGGCCCAGATGGTAAAGAATCTGCCTGCGATGTGGGGAGACCTGGGTTCGACCCTGGGTTGGGAAGATCCCTGGAGGAGGGCTTGACAGCTGACTCCAGTATTCTTGCTTCGAGAATCCCCATGGACAGAGGTGCCTGGTAGGTTACAGTCCCTGGGGTCGCAAAGAGTTAGACAGGACTGAACAACTAAGCACAGCACAGTAAAAATATATAATTTCAACAACTCTTTTCAACTTAAAGCTGGGATGAATCTGCACGAGAAAGATGGACAAAAGTAAGACACACATGGCAAAACAAATGAAACAAAAAATAAAGATAAGAACAGTGGGACACATCAGGGAATAGTGGAAAATTCTATGCAATCTGTATTTGCCAGCCTTTGCAGTCTCTGTATTGTAGTTTAGCTACTATAATTCAATGATCTCTATTCATTATGAGGCAGAATGCACATTTGACTATGGACCTGTGTGACCTGGATACCTGAAAACCTGTCCCCAAGCATAAGACCATCTTTCCAACATGTCAACAGAAAAAGGTCCTTAAAGCAAAGTGGCATTTTTTTTGAGGCCAATTTGTCTACCAACGTGCATTCTCCTATCTCAGAACAACATACAGAGACGCAAGAGTTTAAAATGAATGAAAATGTATTCAATCCATAATCAACTGAAAATGTTTGGGACTGGTGCCAGAAAGTGTTCCTGAATTAGACTGTCTTCAGCACCTAAATTTAGGCATCTGGCATTCTATTTTAAGAATCATTCAAAATTTTCAAATGAAGGATTTGCTTTTTGATTAGGAAACCATAATTTCATTTAAATATGAAACATGCTGTCCTTGACTTGGAAAACACTGAATTCTATGTCATAAAAGAGGTGACCTCATTGGTGCGTAATGAGGAGAGAAACTGTCAACCAGAAAAAAAAAAAAAAACGTTGTTCTAGAATATTGGTAATTTTTACAATGAAAATTATTAGTAAAAAATTTCGATCTTGTTATTAAGGGCTAAAGAATTATAAAACATAAGTATTATACTGGAGGAGGTTTCATAAATTATTGATTATTGCAGGAAGAAGTCTGAAATATTGTTAAAAGATGTCGTATTTTTGCATTTTATTTTCATGAAGATTATAAAGCATGCTTGTAGTGGCATTTGCTTTTAATAAAATATTCTGATGTTATTACAAATACTTAAAAAGCTATGATAATTTAAATTCAGTTCAATACTACCAAAGATAGTTGTGACTAAATTTCTTTAGAAATCTTATTGTATGACATAGAACCCTTCTTTATTTCACATATACTATTGATATAATATTATTTGACTATAATGTTAGATATTATGCTAGGTGTTGAGGCTATAATCATGAAAAAGAGGAGCATAATAGGATCTGTCTTCCTGAAGTGTATAGTCTAGTGGAAATTGTAGTGAAATAAACTAGCAGTTAGTACAATATGGTTATGAGGTTCTGGTATAGTGTGCTTAGAAGGTGAATTTGTAAAGATACATGCTTCCAGATAAATTATTTTTAAGCAAACTGCTATGACTTGTCCTAATTCTCTATGTGGATTTTTTATTGTATTAATTATAATAGAGTCTTCTTTTTGCCAAGCGTCTTATTAAGACTTTGCATTCACTTACCCATTTAGTTCACATCAATAGCTGAAGCAGGTGGAATTAGTAATATTCTGAGACTGATGCTCAACAGGTAAAATAGTTCCCTCTGGTCACACTTTGGCAGCACCCGACAGAACCTGTGACCTTCACGCTCTGTTACGTTAGATTCCTGCATTGGTGTTAGCATCCTGTGGAATAAGAATTCTCTATTGACTGATCAAAATAATTGATTACAAAGCGGCTTCCTTGTAAAGATTTTGTATAAAAATAACTCAAAATTTTAAAGTAATCTTTAAGCCAAATGCATTCATTGTTGATTGCTACATAACATTTTATCTCAAAACTTAGTGGCCTGAACCCACAAACATTTTTTATCTCAGTTAGTTTCTGAGGCCAGCATTCTGTGAGCAGTTTAGCCAGGGGGCTCTGGGTCTGGGTTTCTCAAATGGTTGCAGTCATGACATCAGCCAGGGCTACAGCCTTGTCTGAAGGCCTGACGGGCCTGGGAGGACCCACGACCAAGCTCCCTCACGTGGCTTCCGGCCAGCAGCCTTAGCACCGCACTGCGTTGACCTTGCCCATTGCAGACCAGGTCATGGCAGCTAGCTTCCCTAGAGCACATGGGCAGAGAAATGTGTGATGAGACAGCATCTGCTGTGGCTTTTATAAACAAATCCAGAAGTCACTGCGTCTGAGTCCAGTCAGGAGAGAAGAACTACTAGGCAACTTTAAGAGGGAAAGTTTAATATAAAAAAATCATTAACCAGCACAGCAAAGGAAACCATAAATGAGTCAAAAAGACAACCCTCAGACTGGGAGAAAATACTTGCAAATGAAGCAACTGACAAGAGATAAATCTCCAAAATATACAAACAGCTCATCCAGCTTGATATCAAAAAACCAAACAATCCAATCAAAAAATGGATTGAAGAGCCAAATAAACATTTCTCTAAAGAAGGCATACAGCTGGCCTACAGGCACATGAAAAGATGCTCAGTATCACTGATTATTAGAGATATGCAGATCAAAACTACAATGAGGTATCACCTCACACAGATTAGAATGGCTGTCATCAAAAAATCTACAAACAATGACTACTGGAGAGGGTGTAGATAAAAGGGAACCCTCTTGCACTGTGGGTGTGTATGTAAATTGATACAGCCGTTGTGGAAAGTAGTATGTAGGTTCCTTAAAAAACTATAAATAGAACTACCCTATAAATCAACAACCCCACTCCTGGGAAGATACCCTGAGAGAAATATAATTCAAAAACACACATGCACATCAATGTACATTGCAGCACTGTTTACAGTAGCCAGGGCATGGAATCAACCTAAATGTCCATCAACAGATGAATGGATAAAGAAGATGTGGTAGATATATGTAAAGGAATATCATTTAACCATAAAAGCAAATGAAATTAGGTCATTTGTAGAGACGTGAATGGACCTAGAGCCTGTCATACAGAATAAAGTAAATCAGAAAATGAAAAAAAATATTATACACCAATGCATATATGTGGAATCCAGAAAAATGCTGCTGATGAGCCTATTTTATTGGGAAGGATTGTAGACACAGACAGAGAAAGGACTTGTGGGATAGTTAGCGGAAGGGACATTCTTCTCACACCCTGAATCCCTTCTGCAAGTGTTTGCATCCCAGGAGACCATTGGAAGACACCTTAGAATATGGCTATCATACCAAGTCTTGGAAAAAAATATTTTCTTCTTGATCATTTTAAAAGAAATTGTGAACTTTCTTTTCCCAGGAAACAACAATCCCAAGATTACAGTTGAAATGGATTTGTCTTCTGTTTTGGGAAAAAAAAAAAAAAAAGCTTTGTAAGTGTATGTGCAGTATTTTTTCCATGATTTATAATGGGATTTTCATAATTATCCAAGAAACATAATGATACACTTGGCACAAGAAAGACATGTGTGATGTTAGGAGTTATAAGCATATTATGAAATAAAACTTTCAAGAAAAGTATTAATGAATTCTAGAAATTAGTTTAGTTAATCTGGCTCATTTACACACACATATTGGTTACTTCTAATTATTGCTCTGTGAGTTTTAAAAGTTTGCTTCTTTCATATCCTCCTTAGTTTTAATTTATTGGAAAATACTTTCCTCAGAAAACAGGAACTACTTTGTATTCTCCCATCATTTACAAATTAATCCCAATTCAAGCAGCAAGAAGTCTGTAGTTGCACATTTTCACTTCCATGAAAAAGTGAAAAACTGTTGCACAGTTGTGACCTACTCTTTGCCATCCCATGGACTGTAGCCTGCCTGGTTCCTCTGTCCATGGAATTCTCCAGGCAAGAGTACTGGAGTGGGTTGCCATTTCCTTCTCCAGGGGTCTTCCTGACCTGGGGATCAAACCCACATCTCCTGCATTGCAGGCAAATTCTTTATCAACTGAGCCACTAGCTAAGCCTAATATATTCACTTCCGTACTCCCTTTCAAATGATTCCATCCAGCAGATAACAGCCATAATTTTTAGTGTGCTTTGAAAAGCACAGCATATAAGATGCAATTGAATATGGATTATATGCAATGATGAATAATAGAATGATGAATGAGTATGGGAATTTAATATGGAGGAAAAGTCATTGACAATCATGTAGACATAATTTTAAAAAACAGTATGACCTTTAATCATTTAAACTACCATGTCACATCTGTATTTTTAATAACTTCCAATATTAGTTAACCCAGAACGTCAATTACTATAATTTTTGGAGGAGTAAGTCTCTTTTGAGAATACCATAAAGCACATATGAGCACTCATGAGCACATACCATATGAGCACTCTTCTCCCCAAATGCACATATGTGGAATTCATGCAATTTGTGGATCACTTGAAGCCATAAGTAGAGTAAACTTCATACTACTTACTAAAGGTATAAAATTACTGCGTGTGAGGAGGGTCATTTATGGTAACACCTATTTCTTTATGCTACAATTGGTTGAAAGAGGTTTTTTCAATGCCAAAATGTGTAAGAATACAAGATTCTTTTCAAAACTTAGCCTCTCCCACCAGGCTCCTCCATCCATGGGATTTTCCAGGCAACAGTACTGGAGTGGGGTGCCATTGCCTTCTCCGCTACATGAAATATATGATAGTAAATTAAGTAGACTATAGGATACCAAATTTTGTTGGCCAGACAGCCCAAATTTCTTATTTTAGGTGTATACACTGTATGTGACATTAAGAGTACGCCTCCTATCCCATCATACATATATATTTACTAATTATCTAGCTCATTCAACTCGTGTAGAAATTAGGCTGAACAGATGAAGACAAACTTCTTCAGAGGTTTCGTGTAATAGCTGAGTCAGAAATGCCAGCTGGCATGCCATCAGGTACTCCTTGTCTGATGTGCAGCATGAAAAACCAAAAAAGGATGGAATAAAATGCAGAGAAAAAGCTAATTCAAATATCATGGTGTTAGCTTTTGAGAGAAAATTAGCCCTGCGAAGTGCAACAGAGAGCAAGACAAGACAGGGCAGAAGTTTGCACATTCCAGCGAGTTTTCAGACGGTCCTGTCCACGGATGCACTCCGAAAGGATGTGACCCAGCTGACACTTACCTGCTGTAGGCAACTAATCCACAATAAGCAAATTATCCTCCCCTGCAGGGCAAGCGGTAATGGCAGCCACATGCTTCGGAAAGAAAAAAATCATGTGTTCCTAGAAGAGGAGGAAACCAGGGGCTAGTGGAGGCTTGTCCAGGAGTGAGATTGAAACCTAAGCTGAGAAGTTTTAGTTGATTTAGAAGAAGAGGGTGTTCCAATCAGATGACTGAATGTTTCTGACAAGAAAGAGATTCTAATAAGGGAACAGCAGTGGCCTTGTATAGAAAGGAATTTAATAAATTTGGGCAGTTTAATGTGCCCTACGGAGATGAGGGTTGAAGATGAACTTCCAAAGTTGGGGCTGATTTAGTTCCAATGTGGTGTGGCATAGCTTAAAAAAATCAATGAAGGGTAATGACCATTCAGTAGAAAATATCTCTTCCTCATTCCCTTGAACACTTTTCTCTTTAAACAATTGTGTGCACTTGACACTTATACATGCATTGTCCCCAATCACAATGCACAGCCATACATCTGTAGAGGTCGAACACTGCTGATATTTTTGGAAGGATGCCTAAAGATGTCACTAAAAATGAAACTCCAGTTACTGAATCCAATAGAAAATCTAACACATCCATGTAATATGTGTATTTACGGATAATGATAATTGAAAGGAAATAACTTTATAATGTCATTTTATGTGGGTGTGAGCATGTAAGCAAGCAAAGGGAAAGAGTATGTCTGTATCTTGGAAATTTTGAACACTTCCTGTAACTGCAGTGCTGAGATTAAGAGAACTGTCAAATAAAACAAAAATGTCATTAAAAAAATTAGACACAGTCATTGAAATTTTTGGTTTATTTATGCTTTAGTAAAGCTGAAAATATTATTTTAAATCAGTGGGCCTATGTGAAATAGATGACAGATAAAGGATCATGTTCTGGCATAACATTCCAGATATGTTTTGACAATGTCAAGTATAAACCTCAAATGGCTCAACAGATAATGTTCATAATGACTGACCTTTATATCAACTTCTTACTTTCTGTTTACTTGGTATAAATATGTACTCTTCTAAATGATACTTTGTCTCTCATGGAGCAAGTTATGGCAGTCAGAGAGAAAAAAACAGGACAATGAAGTTAACTTGTTAGTATGGGATCACTAAAGCAGCTGTTTTGGATAAATTAAATCTTTGGATAATTAAATCTTTGGATAAATTAAGTAAGTTAAAATACTAGGTCACTACTTTCCTTGCCATCATGCAAAGCACGGGCAGCTTCATGATGACAAAAGTCAGGCCAGTTTGGCTATTACATACATACATGTACACACACACATACATATACATACATATAAATATGCATATAGAGTTGTTAAAAATGCATAGACTGCTCACAGTAAATTTAATTTCTTAAAGGAGCCAGAAGACACTTTACTAAATTAAGCATAAGAAAAATATATTTGTAATATGCTTCCACATTTGGCTATGTGATTTTATCTTTTATGATAGTGCGGTAAGTTAAAATGTTCACATGAAAATTTTAATTCTCTTATGTTCTTTTTCTAATTGAACCTTAGAATTATGTAATTCATCAGCTAAAATCTCCTTTAACTTACTGTGGATTTCCTATGTGGCAGATAATAGTCAAATACATTAAAGAAAAGTCATTCTCATAGACCTCTTCCAGACAAGTCTTTCTCTACTTTGGACTGTGAGTAGGGTGGAGTGAAGAAATGCCCTTCAAAATTCTTAGAAGCCCTTTTGTTCAGACAGCAAAAAGTATGAGTCACTGACTTCTGTCATTCTGAGGTCTTTCCCAAAAAACTTCCTTGACCCTGAAGGAATTCTTGAATTAACTTGACTCTGAGGCCAAGTTCTATTGGCAGTCTTGTCATTGCTTTTTTCCTTAAAAATATTTTCCACTATGAGGATCTTTTGCTGACTGGAGACACTCCCCTGGGCCCTCTATATTTCATTAAATTTTGCTTAAGAACCAAACAGTTTCTATTTCTCTCTGACATATGGTTAAAAAAAGTATATAAGAAGTACCTTATACACAGCTGGAAGAAGATAATTGGCACTGTTGACATTCTTTTCTGAAATCTCCTTAGCCAAATATGCAAGTTTTGAGTTAACTTCTGAATTAACTGTTGATGGCATTTTCATTAATTTTTCTCTGAGTAACTGTTGATGGCATTTTCATTAATTTTTCTGCCTCCACATAACACTGGCTTCTATTATTTTCAAATAGAGTTGTGCTGTAAGTGTGTATAAAACACACAGCAGATTTTAAAGGCTTCAAACCAAAAAGAAAGAAAGAAAAGTATCCTATTAATATTTATATAATGTATTAATTTTATATTAAGTTAAAATTTATTTATTTTGCATTTGTTTATTTTATACCGAATGATAATGTTTTGATTAAACTGAACTAAACAAAATAGTTATTAAAATTAATTTTACCCAGTGGTTTCTTAGGTGTGACACCCAAAACACAAGCAATAAATAAATAAATGAACTGGATTCTATTTATATGAAATATCCTGGAATAGACAAATCCATCGAGATAGAAAGTAGATTTTAGTTGTTCCCAGAGTTTGGAAGGAGGAGGAACTGGACAGTGACTAGTAATGAATATAATTAGATAGTCTCCCACTAGCTATCTACTCTACACATGGTAATGGATACATGTCAGTGCTACTCTCTCAGTTCGTCCCATCCTCTCATCCCTGCATTGTGTCAACAAAGCCACAGGAAAAAAACTTGCATTTGAGGATCAAATTTTTATATTTCTTTCTTGTCTGTTTTACTAGCTGTTACAGGAAATATATCCACTTAGAAGACACTTCTTCAGTTAGTTATTTTATATGAATGCAAGGGCAGTTGCTTGAATATGTTGATAGGATTTTCCAATATTTAAGTGTCTCAAAAACTCCAAAGTTTATCCTTAAAATAAAATGTTAAAAGGAAGCAATTGGTTGGAAGTCTTCTGGCTGGAAGACTCTTGTCATGCAATAACTTGTGTCTGTTTATGTTAAAAATAGGATTAAGAGTTGTCGCAAGAGAATGAAGAATTGTCCCAGAGAATGGCTTTGTTGACACAATGCAGGGATGAGAGGATGGGACGAACTGAGAGAGTAGCACTGACATGTATCCATTACCATGTGTAGAGTAGATAGCTAGTGGGAGACTGCTGTGTAACAGAGGGAGCTCAGCCAGGCACTCTGCGATGACCTAGAGGGGTGGGATGCAGGGAGCAGGAGGGACGCTCAAGAAGGAGGGAATATGTATATACACGTAGCTGATTCACGTCATACAGCAGAAACTAACACAACACTGTAAAGCAGTTATTCTTATATTTAAAAAATTTTAAAAGAGAAAAGAAAAAAAATAATTATCAGCATTGTCCATATAGTTTAGTCAGGGATATTATTTTTTGGCTTTTAAAAGAAAGATTCAACGGAAAATGATTTGTGTGGAATTTCGAATTGTTTCATGAATTGCCTCCTGTTTCCCCTTCACTTTCCTATACCTCCAGCTGCTGAAAGTAGAGAGCTTCTGATGAAGTGTCGACATTTAAAGAGAAGCACAAACCTTTGTACTGTCATGCTCTGCTCAAGTCTGGATCTGCCCATCTTATAAAACAGTTCTTAAAAGGATCTGAGATTAAAAAAAAAAATTCTTTTAAAGAATTTTGCAGTATAATAGTTATTAAGGTTCAAGTTTATGTAACTTTATAAAATAACCTATATAGTTTCCTTATTTTCACTTGGTTCTGAAGCATCAGCAGCATTTATACATAAAAAGGAATACTTATCCATAGCAATTAAAAGAATATGTCTGAAAGTAAAATTCAATGTCAATGTGAAATCAAGTATTACCCAGCATTCCATGAATATGCATATCTTATGAAGTGATCTGCTTTAAGAAATAGTATGCAGAAAATATCTTTACAGTAGACATGTAAAATAGTTTTAAAGTTGTATATTTCATAGTACATTAATTATTTAAACAATGGTAACCAAGAATAGAGTTTGAGGTAATGGTACTAATCTGAATTTTATTTGAACTGCTGCTGCTGCTGCTAAGTCGCTTCAGTTTTGTCCGACTCTGTGCTACCCCATAGACAGCAGCCCACCAGGCTCCACCGTTCCTGGGATTCTCCAGGCAAGAACACTGGAGTGGGTTGCCATTTCCTTCTCCAATGCAGGAAAGTGAAAAGTGAAAGTGAAGTCGCTCAGTCCTGTCCGACTCTTCACGACCCCATGGACTGCAGCCTACCAGGCTCCTCTGTCCATGGGATTTTCCAGGCAAGAGTACTGGAGTGGGTTGCCAAAAATACCCTAATTCTTGATCTTAATCAGAGAAATAGTAACAGATTTTATTGGTTAGAATGTTGCTAATAGTTTAAGTATTCAGTGTTTGCCTAGGAAAGGAACTGAGATCATCTTGTCCTTTTTGAGATTGCACCCAAATTGGACTAGAAAGAAGGCTGAGCACCAAAGAATTGATGCTTTTGAACTGCGATGCTGGAAAAGACTCTTGAGAGTCCCTTGGACTGCAAGGAAATCAAACCTGTCAATTCTAGAGGAAATCAACCCTGAATATTCATTGGAAGGACTGATGATGAAGCTGAAACTGTGATACTTTGGCACCTCATGTGAAGAGCTGACTCGTTGGAAAAGACCTTCATGCTGGGAAAGATTGAAGGCAAAAAGAGAAGGGGGCGACAGAGGATGAGATGGTTTGATAGCATTACTGACTCAATGGACATGAATCTGAGCAAACTGTGAGATAGTGAAGGACAGGAGAGCCTAGAGTGCTGTAGTGTGTGTGGTCAGAGGAAGGATCTGTTAGGTCGTTTAGGCTCTAGTCTGGTTTTAGGGCCATTGCTGCCTCTTCGAAGAGCATCTGTATTTTACATCCTCTATTTGTGAATAAAATACATGTGCCCTGAGGTGGGAATCTGAAGCATCAGAACAGAATAGGGAAGATGACAGTGTCATGACTGTATGTGTCTGTGTGAGTGGGGATGCAGGGAGTGGGGCTTGTCGTGGGCTCATCAGACAGTCCTGGAGGTGATACTCTGCTCTAAGAATTTTCAGAGATGATCTCTATATCCAGGGGCTTGAGCGGAAGCTCATATTCCTGGTGCACAAAAGTACTTGTCATGTTTCATATTGAAAATAAGAAAATAATTGCAGTTGTTAGAAAAATAACATTCCCTGTTATTTAGGCAGATGGATTGCAGAAGAAAAAGCCCACGGAAGATGAACACCTTTCCAGGAAGAGGGCATTTCAAGAACTACTCTCAGTACCGTGGGAGGTAAGCAGGGTGTCCCATTTTACCGATCTGCGGCACACTGAGCGGGACCACCCAGTGATGGGAAGATAAACAGGACCCCCCACAGGAGCAAAGAGGGGTGAGCAAGACGAGGCTGGTGGCAGTTGGTGAGTTTCCCTTGGCCCCAGGCAGGGGAGGTGTGAAGACATGCAGAAGTTTGACTCCCAGGAGGTGTCAATGACAGCACAGCATAACTTATAAAATAATTAGGCGTACGTTCTGACTGGTATTTGGGGGTATGGAATTCTGTCAACTGTCATAAAAAGAACATTTTTTCATTGGTTAACTAAAGAACAACATAATTCTCTTGGAAGTGTGCGAGCCTAAGCACAGCCAGGAGGTGTGCCAACGTAACCCACTCTGGGTGTTGGGCAGGGCTAGTTCCTCATCGCCACTGATCCAAATAAAGACCTTCTGCCAAGAGAAAAGCATTGAACTGCAGCTGCTTATAGTGCATAATTGTCAATAGTTAACACACTGGAGCGCTTTTGTGTGAGTAGATAAACCCCTTCCTTAACTTCTGCCCAATCTTTGGACACTCCCCTTAAAAAAAAATGGAGTAGAGTTGATTTACCATGTTCTGATAGTTTCTGCTGCGCAGCAAAACGAGTCAGCTATATGTATACATATATCCTATACATACATATAGGTCATGACAGAGCACTGGGTGGAGTTCCCTATACTACATGGTAGGTCCCTATTAGTTATCTATTTTATCCACACTACTGTATATAAAATCCTTGGACACTTGAGAATACATCCAAATTGTCCAGGACAGATTGAAAACTCCACGTGGGTGTGTGCTAAGTCACTTCAGTCCTGTCTGATTTTTTTCGACCCCATGAACTGAAGCCCTCCAGGCTCCTCTATCCATGGGATTCTCCAGGCAAGAATACTGCAGTGGGTTGCCATTTCCTTCTCCAGGGGATCTTCCTGAATCAGGGATCAAACCTGAGTCTCCTACATGTCCTGTATTGCAGGTGGATTTTTACCACTGAGCCACCTGAAGCCTGAGAACTCTATGCTATGCTAGTTGCTCAGTCATCTTGGACTGTTTGTGACCCCATGGACTATAACCCAAAAGGCTCCTCTGTCCATGGGAATTCTCCAGGCAAGAATACTGGCGTGATTGCCATACCCGTCTCCAGGGGAACTTCCCAACCCAGGGATCGGACCTAGGTCTCCCGCATTATAGGCAGATTCTTTACTGTCTGAGCCACCAGGAAAGCCCAAGAATACTGGAATGGTAATCTATCCCTTCTCTATGGGATCTTCCTGACCCAGGAATCAAACCGGGGTCACCTGCTTTGTAGGCAAATTCTTTACCAGCTGAGCTACCACAGAAGCCTACCCTTTAAAAATCACATGTCTTGAAGGAACTTGCAGATGACCTGAGATAAAGGCTTCTTCTCCCCTGAGTATTTTCCTCATCTACTTTGCAGCAATATTGAAAGTATCTCTTCTACCTTGGGCTCCAAGATAGGGATCCTACACCCCGGGAAGTAAAGGGCAGCATGCCAAGGGGTGTGTAGGAATTTAGGGACAAATGTACTGGCGATCCCAGAACTTTCAATTTCCTCCAAGTTTTGGCTAAAACATCTTTAAGATGAACAGAGATATTTTATAGAGTGCCAATGTAAATTATATGTGAATTTTTGGAATAAAATATGATACTTCCAAGATATAGCTTGGCTTCAGGTGGCTGAAAGACTTTTATATCTGTGAATAGAGGCTCATACTTTTTGTATGTTTGTTTGTTTTTTCTGCGATTAGGAGCAGGAAACATCAAAAACACTGCTTGGGAGAATTGTATTCCATTAGCTAAGCAGAGTCACAAGTGGGCCTGGCCAGGTAATCCCTATGAAGCAGTGATGTATCCAGGACTCACTTACACTTACAGTTTCTTGCCCATATTAAACTTCTTGATTTTCATATTTTCTTAGCTCTTTAATTTGTGCTCTACCATCTTTTCATAAAATATTTTCTGGATTTCTCTACATTATTTTCTGCACCTACCTTCCTCCCTACAACCATCACCACATTGATCTCTGCCCCTGAACTTCACAATGACTATCCCCTTCCCCCACACCATCCTATAACTTACTTAGTTTCTTTTTCACGCTTGTGACCTTGAAGCATGAAAGCATCTTTTTTTTTTTTTTTTGGTCTCTTGGTCCTACAGTGTGCTGGTCATTGCTCTGGGCTCTACGTTCTGGGTCTCACTTAATATTCAGTAACCAATCTGTAGGTCCTGGGAGATATGTTCAAGGAACAGAATTACTGTGTGGTAAATAAATAAGCTAAACCCAAGTCTTTCCAAAGCTGACACCTGTGCCTGGCTCTATTGATTGGTGGGGAGCAGAGGGGTGGGGGTAGAAAAGAAAATTGGTTGGTTTATTTACTGTGGTGAAAGAAAAAGAAACATGTCAAATTGATTGACAGTATATAAATTCAACAAACTAATTGAATTTATCACCTTAATAAGACGTCTGACAGCTAAGAAACTTGACAATGTGAAGTTGACTGATTTGGGCCATGATGATAAAATTAAAAGATGCTCATATACAAAGTGCAAATGTCAAGGGAAAGTTAAAACTAGACTCTCTGATTCACTGCAATATTCCATTCCCTGTGACTTCATGGTGATTTCAGAATAAGTGACCTTGAGCCAAATCAACTGAGAAATCCAAATAATATGCATATCAGGATATCTGAACAAAACGACAAGTTTCAACTTCCATCACTCAGGAATAACAATGATGTGGGTGACATCTGGACATTTTCCAAGCAATTTAGGAAGAAAAACAACTGCTTATAACATATATCCTTTAATAGTCTAAATATTTTGTGTAAATTTGTGTCTTCTGTCTGAATGTCTAGATTCCTCAGTGAGATGAATGGAAGAGTCCTGAATATTCACTGGAAGGACTGATGCTGAAGCTGAAACTCCAATACTCTGGCCACCTGATGCGAAGAACTGACTCACTGGAAAAGACCCTGATGCTGGGAAAGGTTGAAGGCTGGAGGAAAAGGGGACAACAGAGGATGAGATGATTGGATGGCATCACCAATTCGATGGACATAGTTTGAGTAAACTCCGGGAGTTGGTGATAGACAGGGAGTCCATGGGGTTGCAAAGAGTCAGACACAACTGAGCGACTGAATTGAACTGAAGCTTCTAGTGGAGGTCAGGCACTGGACAAATCATCATCCTTGTTTGTCCTGATTATGTAAATTAGCCAGGGCCACACATATGTGTGTCTTTGTGTGTATGTTTGTCCAAAAGAGTGTACATTTAATTTAGGGAGGGCTTCCCTGGTGGCTCAGATAGTTAAGAATCTGCCTGCAATGCAGGAGACCTGAGTTCAATCCCTGGGTTGGAAAGATCCCCTAGAGGAGGGCATGGCAACCCACTCCTGTATATTTGTACCTGGAGAATCCCATGAACAGAGGAGCCTAGCAGGCTACGGTTCATGGGATCACAAAGAATCAAACACAATTGAACGACCAAACACACACATTTTTAGGTAAGTGCAAGAAGCCTCCTAAGAGCTTCGACATCGGACATTTGGCTGGTGGAAGAAGCAGCAGTCTATTTATACGTACAGCATGTTCATAATCTGAGTTTTGCTGTCGAGTCATGTGTTAAATTGTGTAAGGTGGTTACTAAATTCATTGAAAAGTATCCAACATCTTCATGAGTTCTATGGAGGTATGAATTGAAATACAGTTTGTAGGATGAACAAATGTTCAGTGTTATTCCATACAATAATAATAGTCATGATGAGATTGAAGTAGCTATTTTGTGTTTGGTACTTGCAATGTACCAGGGACCCTTCTGACTACTTTATATTTACAAACTCATTTACACCTCACAAAAATCCTCTTCGATACAAAAGACAGAGAATAGCAGCAACTCGTCCCAGAGATGATATTAGCAACTTAAGCCGATCCTCTGAATCATGTCTACTCAGATTTGGTATTTTTAAAGCTGCCTAAAAATCCCTTGAACCTGTAAAAAATACTTTAAATCTAAAACTCATCTCTATATCTAGGCATTTTTCATGGCTAGATAAGGGAAATTATTCATAATTTTCTCTGGGATACTTAGCCTGGGAAGTTTGTTTGTTTGTTTAAACAGTGAAAATTTTTGAGATTGATTGAAAATATTTATGATTCATAAGCTATTTCAATGCTTGGTACCAAAATATCTGAAGATTATATGTAGTGTATTTTAAGAATAATAATAATAATAATGAAGATATGGACACTCCCCTTCCTCATGCTTTTTCTTCCAACATTGCTAATGTCCTTGTGATTTCTGCGCTATGGAAATACAAATCAATCCACCACTGATTTCCGTTGGGGTTTCTCTCTCCTCACTTCTCGCATCCCACAGCAAAGACTAATTTTGACTCCGGTTCCTTTATCTGACCTCAGTGATACAGTAAACAATGGAAAAAGTTTTTCTTTTTTTTAAATATAATGAAATCCCGTTTCAATACAAGAGAATGCACATTCTCTTGTATTGAAGAAAAGCAGGCTCTTTAACTCTAAACTTGGTTTTGCAAAAGGAACAGTTTTACAGTAGGATCATATTAAATCACAGGCAATAAGCCTAATTGAATTACAGTCATTATGGGTTGAAAGAGGAACAGCGAGGAACTTGTTTTACCAAATGCTATGCAATTTATCCCGTGTCTATTTAGACGTGATGTATAGACTCAGGTCAATTACTCTGAATCTCCAGTAGTTTAAAGCCTCCTGGTGGACAAAAGGCTATGCTCAGGGAAAGGGAGTTGTCCTGTTTAAGCAACTATTGAACCAATCTCTGGTGACGTGCATAAAGACAAAATAGTTCACTTTTATCCAACTGGAAGTGTGAAACAGGGGCTCCACTTACTATGAACTTATCAGGGGCTTCGCAGAGTAGTAGAAAGGAGAAATATCCTCCTTTATTTTGATCAATAGGCACTATGTGAAGTGGGAAGTATTCTTGAGAACCCTGGGTGAGCAAGAAAGACCCCTTTCTTTCAGAAATTTTTTTTTTTAAGTTTACTTATGAGAACTGACAACAGAACGTTACAAAAGAGAATGAACTGGGAGAATTTTATGAGTTGAAAATACAAACATGCTGGGAAAAACATTCAGATACAACCACTCCACAGCAATCTTAAACAGCATACACTTACACATTCTGTTAAAAGAAACTGTGGCTTATGGAAATATCCAAACAGTTGATCCACATACAAGAATCAAAGTATTTTTAAAAATTTTGTATTTAGTCAACCAGATGTTTATCTGCATTTTTCTAGATTGTGTTAGCATCAAATAGTTTTTCTTAGTAAGGAGTTGTTCTGGTTAAGCAACTATTGAACCAACTTCTGGTGACATGCATTAAGACAAAACAGTTCACTTTTATCCATCGACACCCAACTGAAAGTGTGAAACAAGGGCTCCGTTTACTATGAACATTTCGAGGGACAGAGTTGTGCCCTTCAAGTTCATGTGTAAGTCAGTGGGTGTAGGACTAAGAATGCAGTCTCCCAGAGACGCAGGGTGATAAAGGGAAGGTAGCTCTTTTGTGTGGCTTAGGCAGAGTAGCATGTGAGGTGCTGAAATAGAAATGGAAATTCAGGAACCCTGAGTTTCTCTAAAATTACCAATTCTGACATGGCTTCAGCTGTGAATATCTCTGATCCCAATTTTTAGGTCCTTTTGAGTCCCCTTGCCAAGGGTTTTTGCATCCAAGCCTAGAATCCTCTGCACCTTGATTGCAAGGAACTGGAGATTAGATGGGAAGGAGGGTCTAGGCAGTCCGGAACCTTGAGAAGCTGAAGGTGGGAGTGGGCTGTGTACACACCAGTACCTCCCGACCAAGGAGGCCAAGACCAAAGGATTCAGAGATGGCCGGGCATTACTGGAACGGGGAGAAAGGAAAAAGGAGCAGCCCTTACATTCATCAAAATATCCTCTCACATTCTGAACCAAGTAGAAACAAACAGTAATACAAGGTCTACCAAAAAATAAAAATAAAAAAGACTAGAAAGTTCTGTGCTGCCTTGTCTCTCTACTAGTGGTTTGTCACCTTCTATAATCCCACCACTAGGAATGCCGTGACCTCTTTGACCTTGAGCCCAGGGCTGATGATAGATGACTGTTCTCTTCCCATAATATTTGCTTTCCAAACTATGTGTCTTTATTCCAAAATTTGATTATTTGTTCCTCATGGATTTTTTTGTGTTAATTTTTAAATACATGCATTAAAATACTTCTAATCTTGATACTCACTATTTTGGGCACCTCTTAAATTATGTGCCCCCATGGAATTTCCCTGACACTTGGCCTGGTCGTGGCCCTGCCAGAATTTATGCAGGGGTGGGGCCCCAAGTCAGATACAGGCTGATTTGGAAATATTCTGAGACCTTTGCTGTCAATCACGTTTTTAAGAGATTGAAGAGGGGGAGGACAAACTTTTTAAGGGCTTGTATTCCTTTAAAACTCACTGGCATCAAGTCGAGGTTTCATTTAGAGAATTCAGAGAGGTAACCACATCCCCCGAGGAGGGCTGGCGGGGAAGGATTTAAGTCCCTGCTTGTGAGGTGGCTTGAATGCAGTTCATTTCTAAAACAAAATTAAGCCCTGAGAAAAGGTAGCACACGTGCAGTGTAGAATTAGCCACAACCAGAAGCCCTGGCCGTGCCTTTAGACTGTGACTTGGAAATGTCAGTCCCCACTGTGGGAGCCGTTTAAAACTCCAGAAGAGAAATCAGAATAAGCAAGCGTTTGCCCTCTTCAGTGGTGCCTGTGCAGACAAAGCCGTAGGGACAAACAAGAAAGAAGGTTTTTATTTTTAATGCTGTGTTTCTCATAATCAGTAAAAGGTATTTGTCAAGCTTTCTTGTGGGCTGCCGTCTATGGGGTCGCACAGAGTTGGACACGACTGAAGCAACTTAGCAGCAGTAGCAGCAGTAAAGTGCAAAGTGAAGTTTTCTTTAAGTATTGTACCAATAAGCGGTATCCAGCCTCTTCATTGGAAGGACTGATGCTGAAGCTGAAACTCCAATACTTTGGCCACCTGATGCAAAGAACGGACTCATTTGAAAAGACCCTGATGCTGGGAAAGACTTAAGGCAGGAGGAGAAGAGGACGACAGAGGATGAGATGATTGGATGGCATCACAGACTCAAAGGACATGAGTTTGAGTAAACTCTGGGAGATAGTGAAGGACAAGGAAGCCTGGTGTGCTGCCATCCATGGGGTGAGAGAGGGTCAGACATGACTGAGTGACTGAACAACAACAAATTTACATTGTTCTATTAGCAAGAAAGGCAGATGGTTTCTGGATATCAGGTTTTGTTCCTGGAAGGGCAGTGGATATTTTGAAATGAGAAGGCAAATGAAACCACACAGAAGAAAAAAGAAGAAGCCTACAGGGTTGGGCATGTATTAGAACACATTTGCCCATTTCACTTGCCTTTAGATTGGCTCAGGATATGGGGTGATGGACCAAAAGTCATAACTGGAGTTTTTACCATTGGAGAGGAGAACAGCCATCGTACACATAATGTTCCAAATCTGAATAAGGTTATTTTAAAAAAGAATCTCAAACATTCTATAAATTGCATACCATAATGAAAACTGGAATGTCTTCTTTACTAATTCTACCATGCTGTGCAAATACCTAGAGGAATCTTTTAACATTTTACAGGGAAAAAAAAAAGATATAAACATTAACCCAGAATTTAGATAATTTAAATATAGGCAGGAAAGCAAAAAATACCTCATTTGGAGAACAGTGTTTAAATTTCTTAAGTCTGTAAAAACAAGCCTGACAAATGTGTAACTTTCAGATCATTTAGGATATCTGTAGTTATTTTAGTATTGTGTTTAATAAAAATTTAGTTGTATGAAGTTGAATATAGTGAAGTGTTAAGATATTTCACCAGGATTAAGCTAATCCTTCTCTAACACAAGGAAAAATAGTTGCTAATAAACTCTATTTTTAACAGCCACTTGAGAAAGACAAGATGAGACTTATAAAAATCCCTTTCAAGAAGTTTTCCAGTACAGTAACAGTTTACACCCAATACACACAGAAATACATTGCAAAAACTTTGCCTCTGCCAAGTTACAAAGTCCGACTTGTCAGAGTTACATCATGTTTTTAAAGCGTATTTGAAGTGAAGCTTGTCATACATCAGACTCTAGTGAATCTAGCAAGGGTGTCCCTGTTTTAGAAACTTATGGGCTGCATTCTCTTTGAATTTTTCAAAGAATTATTTTAGTATCAAAATTCCACATGTGGAATGAAAACCAATGGTTTTTTTTGGTGCAGTTTTTGGAATATACAGTTCTACTCATTTTCCATACACTATGCCCCACCCCTAACACCCCTCCCTTTATAATGTTGATATCAGTACGGGGTGCTAAAATCACCATGAATCTGATCCCTTCAATATGGATTTTCTGTATCATAGTGTCAAGGCTAGGGCTTGAAACGGCATGATTGTCACAGGAGAATCTGACCCTGGCTTTCAAGATCTGTTTGTGATAAAGGAAATTTAAATGCATGGTGCAGGTAAAGGACCAGAGATGAGGCAACTCTGTAAGAGCTGCCTGATAGTAAGAATTAATTTGAAAATAAAAGATGCATCTATTAATAAAAACATATTAAAATTCCATTCTCTGTATGTGTGCCTTGCTGACACATATGCAATTTATATATATATCTAGAAGGTGGGTTCTGGAGACAGAATGCTAGTGCTCACATATCCCATTCTTGCTTTAGAATACTGTGTTTTGGGGGTATATTACCAAGCTTCCTTATGCTGATTTCTTAACATTTTTGCCACCTCCTAAATATTTCCTATGTAGAGCTTATCACCATCTATAATTATATTCTAGCTATGAAAGCTCAATTATTGCTTATCACTCCTACTAGAGTGAAAGCTTAGCAAATGTGGGTTCTGTTTGTTCTTTACAATATGATCAACCTCTTGCCCTTCATATCAACATTTTGTTGGCATCAGTAGAATATTGTTAAGTAAATGAATGGATGGATGAATGAACAATATTTTCTGATATATCTATCTTTATAGTACGGTTAAATCTGACACCAGGATGGTCTTACTTGTTACGGCTTTGGGCTGCCCATGGCATTTTTTTTTTTTTAATGTACTTTCATTGAAATTAAATTCTATTTTTTCCTTTGCTTAAAATCTTGCCCTGTTTGAATGGACATTGCTAAGGTTTGCTTTCATGATTCTATGTCCTTTATTTAAGAGATGAGAAGCCCCTTTCTGTCTACACCTTCTCTCTATGGACATATGAATATGTACAATCCATTTGCTATCTAATCTTGCCTGGAATTCATTTTACCTTTTTAAGCTGACTCTGCATATTTTTGGTTGGATTTGTTAAATTTTAAACTTTGTTTCTCAAATGCCATTTCCAATTAATTAAGCAGTAGAAATAAGTTTCAATGTTTCTCCTACAAGCAAGCCATACTAGTGCATCTTTGCACTGTCTTTGTTTTGGCCAAAGATCTAGATGTAGTGATAAAAAATAATTGAGTAGAATTGCATAAATAAGGTACACTGTGATACTAGGGCTTTATGGATGGTAAAGAATGATGAAGAGGAGTTTAAAGGTAGGTTTGTGTCACAAAAAGAAATACAATTTTATATACTAGGTTATATTCCTAACAAAGTAAGTGGCAAATTTCTAGATGCTATGTAATCCTGTACTAAGTTGAGACTAGTTGAAGTCTCTTAAACTAGCAACAAAATAAATAGCCTGGCAAATATTTTTAATTGGTTCTTCTTCTTTCATCTACTTCTCAGTATATGTTTTTCAATTCTGAATCTCAAGCTCAAACACGTCACTCTTAGATTACAAATTCTAGGTTGTACTTGAGTATCAGCATGTTTCATTATTTTAAGACCTCCTTTTATTGATCATTATTTCTGTATGGCCAACTTCTTAACCTTTATTGGTAAGATTATTAGGCAAACGAGACAGTTGGAAATCTGGCTTAACTTCACAAGTTATTTGTAAGGAAGTGGCCTAAGACACCTTCACAATTGCCTAAATTAGCTATCTTGATTTCCACCCAAAGTTAGCAGTGATTGGGTGGTTGAAACAAATCCATCTAGAATTACATAATGATTCTCTAGTTTTTGAAGACCTATGAGTGCTGTATGGGAATTGTCTGTGAGAGACAAATATTTTTCATTTTTGGTATAAAAAAAGAGAGAAAAGATATCAAAAAGGTCTTCATTTTGATACTCTTGAAGCACATTTTAAAAAGTGATGTTAAAGCACTTTTTAAATAGTGATATTTCTCTGGAGGAGGAAATGGCAACTGACTCCAGTTTCTTGCCTGAAAAATCCCATGGGCAGAGAAGCCTGGTAGGCTACAGTCCACGAGTCACAGAAGAGTCAGATACGACTGAGCAAGGAAAGAGGCACACACTACCGTCAAGTCTAGAGCTCTGCTCTTGTTTACAGTTGAGTAGGTTCCACCTGGATTGTCTGTTGAAGATAACTGCGTACCCTGGATAAAGCATGAAAAATAACTGTGTGAGGGCACTGGGAGAAAGTCCAAGGCAGAGGCAAGCTGACACCAGGAGAAGGAAACTGCCTCGTATAGTTGCCTTTAAAACAACAACAACAACAAAAAACAGCCGTGAGACTGTTTGCAGTCTGGGTCTACATCATGCTTAGCTGTTAAAACTCAGTGGGAAACCTGCAGAGATGTTCTGGTTTGAACAGCCAGAGTTCAGAGCTTGGAGCAACCCAGCAACAGACCCTGGGAACTGAGAAGGTAGAGGAGAGGCCAGAGTTTTATGCACAAGCTTACAGTTTGTTATTGCAACTAGTAGATGACTTTTACAAATAGTCACAATGCAACATATTTTGGGGAAAGGTGCTACACCAAAATAGAGCTAACGATGATAAATCAGAATCATTCAATACACTTGCCGTATTGATGACTGTCCAATAGCTAGCATACCTAGTTCTTCATGTGCTGAGAGCAATGCAATCCCCTCTTCTCAAATACGAAGGATGTATGAATACACATTTAAGATTTTAGGCATAGGTTTCTGATTCTGTAAATATAAGTAATCCTTGGACTCCTGGTAGAGCAACCTGGAAACATCCCTTTTGATGTACAGATTTTTAGAGTGTAGTTTTGCCAATTCATCAACTAAAAAACCAACGTAGTGGGCACAAACCCTGAGAGAAACATATATCAAAAAGACATATGCACCCCAATGTTCACTGAAACACTATTTACAATAGCCAGGATGTGGAAGGAAACTTAATGTCTATCAACATACTAATGGATAAAAAAGATGTGGTGTATATATATAAAAAATGGAATATTACTCTGCCATAAAAAGGAACAAAGTTGGGTCATTTGTAGAGATGTGGATGGACCCAGAGACTGTCATACAGAGTGAAATAAATCAGAAAGAGAAAAACAAGTACTGTGTATTAATGGATATGTGGAATCCAGGAAAATGGTAGGTGAACCTGTATTTGCAGGGCAGGAATAGATATGCAAACACAGAGAATAGATGTATAGACACAGGGAAAGGTGAAGGAAGGTGGAACAAACTGGGAGACTGGGATTGACATCTATACACTATCATGTGTAAAATAAATAGCTAGTGGGAACCTGCTGTAGAGCACAGGGAGCTCGGCTTGGTCCTCTGTGATGACCTAGAGGACTGGGATGGGGGGGTGAGGGTGGGAGGAAGGTCCAAGAAGGATGGGGTACAGCCGATCCACTTCGTTGACCGGAAGAAACTAACACAACAGTGTAAATCAACTATACCTTCCCAAATTAAAAGAAAATGTTGCATGTGACTTCAAGGAGATGTTTCTTCAAATAACCCATCACTTTTTTTTTTCTTTCGCATTTCTAATGTCCAAACACATCCTGGGTGTTGAGAAACCTTATTTGGATTTCTAACATGATTTCCCTCATGGGTCTTGATTTTTTCATCCACTATATAACATGTCCAAAAAATGTGTCAGATGGCACCCATCTCTAAATTGAACTGCTACTCTGCTTCCTAACTTGATTTAATTGCATTTCTTTTGAAGCTTCTCTGCTTTTCACACCAAATGGAATTTATGCCCTTATATTCAGGTCAGCACTGTCCATTTCATTGCATTTACGTGGAGCCCAACCCAATGATGAGTGCATAAGAGATAGTTTAGAATTGTTGAACAAATGAATGAAAAAATGCATAATAAAACTTCCTAGAAAAAGAAAAATAGTCTTTAAAAGACTAGAAAGGGGATTCCCTGTTTGCTCAGTGGTAAAAAATCTGCCTGCCAGTGCAGGAGATGGGGGTTCCAACCCTGAGCCAGGAAGATCCCACGTGCCACAGAACAACTAATCCTGTGTGCCATAACTACTGAGCCCATGCGTTGCAACTACTGAAGCCCATGTGCTTAGAGCCTGTTGCTCCGCAACAAGAGAAGCCATTGCAATGCGAAGCCCGTGCATTGCAACCAGAGAGTAGCCCCCGCCTACCACAGCTAGAGAAAGCCCACTTGCAGCAACAAAGACGCAGCAGAGCCAAAACTAAACTAAACTAAATAAATAAAAGACTAGAAAGGCGGTGATTTCACTGGTCAGAACTTTTTTGGTAGATCCAGATGTCAGACTTACTTTAACAGGTCTTTGGGAAGAATTACAGAGTGTAGGATTCCTTTCCTCCTTTTCTTTGCAGTACCATGCTCTTTGGCGTTCAGGGAAACAACAAGAAAACTCCAGCCCTTCTCCCACCTCGCTGAGTGGCAAACAGGCTCTGCAGGCAGACAGATGGCATTTAAATTTTGCTTCTGTCACTTGCCAGCCCCAAGCCTCATGCAAGTTACTGATCCTTGCTGGGTCTGCCTTCTTCATCTGTGAAGCGAATGGGCTCTTCTCGGGACTGAATGAGACAGAAACACTTTATAGTAAAATAATACCTGGTTCAGAGACACTACTTTGTCAACAAAGGTTCATCTGGTCGAAGCTATGGTTTTTTCAGTAGTCATGTATGGATGTGAGAGTTGGACTATTAAGAAAGCTGAGCACCGAAGAACTGATGCTTTTGAATTGCAGTGTTGGAGAAGACTCTTGAGAGTCCCTTGGACTGCAAGGAGATCCAACCAGTCCATCCTAAAGGAGATCAGTCCTGAATATTCATTGGAAGGGCTGATGCTGCAGCTGAAACTCCAATACTTTGGCCACCTGATGTGAAGAACAGACTCATTTGAAAAGACCCTAATGCTGGGAAAGATTGAAGGCAGAAGGAGAAGGGAATGACAGAGGATAAGATGGTTGGATGGCATCACCGACTCTATGGACATGAGTTTGAGTAAACTCCGGGAGTCGGTGATGGATAGGGAAGCCTGGCGTGCTGCAGTCCAGGGTGTTGCAAAGAGTTGGACACAACTGAGCGACTAAACTGAACTGAATATCTGGTGCAGAGCAGTAATTACAACTTAGTCTTACTGAGTTTTCTGATGTGGTAGGCACTTTATGCACATTACTTCAGATCATGCCTACAGCAGGTAGGTACTATATTTAGGTTCACTTTACAGGTTTGTTTCAGGTTTGCTTTTTTTTTTTTTTTTCTTAAAGGGTTTATTTGCCAACCCTAAATAATTCAGATCCCCACCCAGGCTTCTGTAATTGTATTGCAAAGTTTCACTACTATTCTTTGTTGTCTCCTTAGATGGTGGTTAGATGCTGGAAGCATCATCACTATATTAAATATCTTACTCAGGACACAGCTGAGCACTGTTTATTCTTATTTTAAAAGGTGACTATAATCAAGTTCATGCAATTTGGAAGACTGGCGTTTGAGAGATTAAAGCTGTTATTAACCAAAAGTTCATAAAGATCTCTGTGTGACTCTATCTCCTCCGTGCAGTCCACAAAGACCATGTTTTTCACAAGACACAAATCAGGGGATTGTTTTCTTTTTCCCTAGAGTACTATTTTTTTAAACTGCCTGTTAAGCCTATAATCTAAGGATTTATGTTTCTGTGTGTCATAAAGATGTTTAGAATATGCTTAATGAATAAGGATTCAACCATATTCAGAACATGGTTTGTTTATTAAGAACTCATTAAAAAACCTTCTAGTGTTAACTACAGGACAATGTCAACTTGGAAATCTTTGGAGTCGGGGCAATCTTACTAATATTTGAGATTCTGGTTCCAGGAAGTCTAGTGTTAGCTGACAGACTGGTTGCTCCAATAAAGCGTTGTCTTCCCACCTCACCCTTGCTTGGCCAATCCATATAAAGAGGGATATCCTGAAAAGTGACATTTTTTAGAGACATTACTGCGCATTGCCTTCAAGGATTGCTTGATAGAAGACAAGCTCATGCCCTTTAACTCCACCTCTGTGCTCCAAGGCTGGGCCCATCAATTTTCTCCTTCCATAAAGATGTCTGAGCTGTCTCTTGAGCTAATTTATGCTTTTGGTCTTATTTGGCAATTTACTTTCCTGCTTGAACATCCCAAACAAACAAAAGCAGCTCTTCTGGAAATTCTTCATTATCCTTGTTTTATGTCGTTTCTTTAAGTTTGAGTCACAGGTCTAAATAGCTTGTACTCCTTTATCAGATGATCAGATGCTTTCCTAATTTTGAACATGCTGTGGTGGCAGGATTTCCTGTTATCATGAGAAGCTCAGTGAAATTTGGTTCAGTGGTTTTCAAGTGTTCAATATGGATACTGAAAATATTAAGTTTAGGGATAAAGACTTCAATTGCTTTATATTTCTAAAAATAAATATTATTAACTAACAATCATTAAAAGGTCAAGATAATGGGACTATTTTCAAATATAAGAAGATGTTTTGACTGATTTCTAAGTGGTGGGATCCTGTTTTCATCCTATATATGATTAATGTTCCCCTACTCCTATTTACTGACTTTCCCTGGCTCAGATGGTAAAGAATCTGCCTGCAGTGCAGGAGACCTGAGTTTGATCCCTGGGTCAGGAAGATCCCCTGGAGAAGGGAATAGCTACCCAGTCCAGTATTCTTGCTTGGAGAATCCCATGGGCAGAGGAGCCTGGCGGGCTGTAGTCCATAGGGTCGCAAAGAGTCAGACACAACTGAGAGACGAACACTTCCATTTCATTTCACAGTATAACATGTCTAATTATGCCAGGGAGGTAAAAGGATGGTAAAAAGTTTCTGAATTTTGTTTTAATCTTACAATTTGTATATGACACAGTTGGAAATGTGAGAAAATGACGCAGTGTTTTATAACTCTAGTTTGCACCTTGGCAGCATGAGTTATTGCAGTGTGGATACACTTTAGCAGGTTGTTGAGAAGAGAGTGAATAGATATTGTTAAGCTATTGAAAACAGAACAGATATGCACCTTGAGAATTTATCTTTAAGGTCATTTATTTTATTTTGCTGTGGAAGACTTATATATTATTATAGTCAATGTTATGGTTTTTCCAGTAGTCATGTATGGATGTGAGAGTTGGATCACAAAGAAGCTTGAGCGCCAAAGAATAGGTGCTTTCAAACTGTGGTGCTGGAGAAGACTCCTGAGAGTCCTTTGGACAGCAAGGAGATAAATCAGTCAATCCCAAAGGAAATCAACCTTGTATATTCATATCAGATTATTACAGATAATTTTTATTCCTGTTCTATAGATGCATTGATAAAAAATTATATAGCATTACAGAAAGGTTTATCCAGGGCGGACCTTCTCCAAGTTTTGTTCCCTGAGAACAATATACCTCATATCTTGGTGACTGCTTTCAAACAAAAATTCCCACAAGCAAATAAAATTGGAAAATGCCCGTCATGGAATTTAATAGTAAAAACTGGCATACATTAAAAGACTCTGAGAAGGTTCAACTGCTATTGCTATTGCTAAGTCACTTCAGTCGTGTCCGACTCTGTGTGACCGCATAGACGGCAGCCCACCAGGCTTCCCTGTTCCTGGGATTCTCCAGGCAAGAACACTGGAGTGGGTTGCCATTTCCTTCTCCAATGCATGAAAGTGAAAAGTGAAAGGGAAGTCGCTCAGTTGTGTCCGACCCTCAGCGACCCCATGGACTGCAGCCTTCCAGGCTCCTCCATCCATGGGATTTTCCAGTCAAGAGTACTGGAGTGGGGTGCCATTGCCTTCTCCGAAGAAGGTCCAATACATATAATTAAATGAAGGAAGGATAGAGAAATGAAACAGGATAAAAGAGAGAAACCTGCTGAAGGATTAAATGATCAGACTTCATTGCACCAAGGTGAACTTTTCCCAGCACACCTCCTGGTATTCTTCAGCTCCTTCCTGCAGAGTTGCCCTCTCACCCTGTGCCTGAAGCTATCCCTGGACACCAAGGTGACGAGCTAGGCCTAGGGTCATCAACTAACACACACACATCGACTGGGCTCATGCTCTGTGCAAGCCATGACGGTAGGTGCTAGACATCTGATGCTGAGCTGATACAGTCCCCTGCATACCCCAAATGAGAAGAGAGCACTAGGGAAATAAACAAGCAGATGGAAATCAGGGAAAAGCAAAGGCTATTGGTGGAGTATATTGATGGCGACTAACTTTCCACAGTTGGGGAGGGAGCACGGAAGGTTAAGATAAAACCTGGCCAGTGGGTTCCTGCGTACCAGGTGAAGAACCAGAGGACAGGTGTCTGTTTCAGAGGAGTTACCTCCTTGCAGGACAGAAAGCCTGGAAGGAAACTCTTTCAGTCAGGCTGGAGCTACCTGTGAGTGTTCTTGGACAGGCCTGAGAGTAGGACCAGACCCAGAGGAGCCTTGAAGAATCTTATTTTCCCTTTCAGTAAGAGTTATTTTCCCTTGAGGTATTACTTAGTTTTTTCTCCTATATACTAGAATGATGCACATGCATAATTAACGGGCCTATTAACTCAGTGAGGACAGCATCAGTGGCATTCAGTACTTCCATCCAAGCCTACGTTGAGCCTCCAGAAGATTGACGGTGGCCAATTCTACTAACTGTGGGGTCCATCAAGTTCTTTTTAATAGTTCCATTTCATCTTAAAATTTTATAGAACTTTTATTTAGTGTCTTTCCACTTAAGCAAACTGGTAGATTCCAGTGTTAACAAATATCAAAGCCAGAGATACCGGTCTACACCTTTGGCTTTTGCTAGACTTGAGAGTGTTATATGATTGTTCATTTAGGAGCAGTTGCAAGATAAGAAAATATTGCAACACATGCTTCAGGTTTCTTTCAATTAAATTTTAAATGGATGCAGAAATCTGGACAGTTTAAATGGTTTAAATTTTAACAATACATTTTGCATTGTGCAATAAAGAACCAACTGTAAATGCAATGAATATTTGTTTATGATGTCTTGGTGGTAATTGGGTTTAGCAAGGCATGCAAAGAGCAGTTTTCTTCAAATGACTTATTGGAAATGTGAAAGGAGGACAAGTTTCCTTTCTACACCCAAGCATCCTTTCTTCAGTCCCAGTGATGGTATTATGAATAAATTGTAGCACAGATTTAATACCAAGCATAAAAGACCATTGTCCCAGGTACACGGACATAACTTATAATTACTATACTATGTAGAGGATGCTATTACTATTTGACTTACATTTGCTATAATTACTGAGTATTATTCTTCAAGTAACTAGGAATAAATGATCATTAACAGATGATGTCCTGTGTAATTCTGATATATGATAACCAGCACAATTTTATCCTTCTCTCTAGAGGTAAAATGCTTAGCTTATAATAGCAATTTAAGAATTGGAGGGAAAGGTTTGGAACATGCTTCCTGAAAGATCACTGAAAATGTTATGCTGCTTCTATAAAATTCCACTAGTTTATTTATTTTCCATTAACCTGTTTATTTTTAACTGGCCTGTGTTTTTCTAGTGAAGAATCATGATCCATCAGGACCTACTTTGTGCCAGCTGGGCTTCAACTGTTTTTTATTGCTGGAGGAATACACAGGATGACACACAATTGTCTTTAAGGTTAGAGATTTCATCCATGACAACTAAGACAACTCTTTTTTTTTTTCTTTCCAGTGACTGAATTTTCACCTTCAAATCCCAGAGGTCACCTAAAGGTAATGTTTTCCTTAAAACATACCTATTAAAGTGACCTAATCCTTAAAATAAACAAAATCTTTTAAAATGCAGGCGCCCGAAAAATCCAGGATTTCAGTCCTGGCTCCAATGTTTGATTATGAGAAGGAGAGCAAGGCATAACGCAATTCCTTTTGAAGGAAGACTTGGTTTTAAAGAAGTAGCTTAATTTAATCATATATTCCCCCTTTCTCCCCCTAAATGCACTTTCAGCTTAGATTTTCATTTTTTTTTATTGAAAAAAAAATTACTTTTCAACTGTAAATACTAAGTCTTGCCAGTGATAATCTTTTCCATATAGTCCCATTTAATGTATTTCTACTGTGTTGACTATTAGGTTATTAAAAATGAAATAATTACAATCTTTTGTAGCCTAGACTTTCCCCAACAATATTATCATATCTGTGATGCAAGCATTCCTTCCAGTTATCTGACAATTTGGCTCGGTTGTAAAAGTATATGAAGACATGTTGTTTTAAGGTCTGGTTAAAATAAATAAGGAAAATAGAAAGCAGTGTTTATTAAATGCCTACTATAACATGTGTGCTTATAGATATATTTTACCTATTTAGTCGCTTTGTCTTGAAGAAGAGGGTTTAGAAATCCTGCACTATTTTCCCAGTCCTGTGTCTTATGTGACTTGTGATTTCCTGAACTTTGCGAGGTTCTAACAATCCACCTTGTAAATTTGCTGAAGAGTTGTTCGTCTCTGAGCTGGAGCTGCCCCGACATGATGGACAGGAAATCATAAAGCCTGGATGGCAGGTGATTCAGGAGGCAGAACAAATGCTTACAGTTCTGGATGTGGGACCAACTGAATGAGAAGTGGAATTAACTGCATCTCAAGAAGGAAATGGCAGCTCACTCCAGTATTCTTGCCTGGACAGAGGAGCGTCGCGGGCCACAGTCCACAGGGTCACAGAGAGTCAGACACGACTGAGCGACTGAACCACCACCACATCATCCAAAATCACTCTGCTGTATTTCATTAGTATGGGCTTTATTTCCACAAACAGGAACTGAAAATCTGAAGGTGCTTGGGAGAGATCTTCAGTGTTAAGGACTTGTTGTTGTTCAGTCGCTAAGTTATGTCCCACTCTTTGCAACCCCACAGACTGGAGCATGCCAGGCTTCCTTGTCCCTCACCATCTCCTGGAGTTTGCCCAAGTTCATGTCCATTGAATCGGTGATGCCATCCAACCATCTCATCTTCCTGCTGCCCTCTTCTCCTTTTGCCTACAAAGTTTCCCAGCATTAGTCCTTCCAGTGAGTATCCGGGTTGATTTCCCTTAGGATTGACTGGTTTGATCAAGATTATTTATCCTCATAACACTTAAAAGAAGGGCAGCCAATTATTTTGTTCTTATTTCAAAATGATTTTTTTTTCAGGTGTTAAAAGTAAAGCATGCACATTTTAAAACACATAAAGACATATAAATAAGAAAATAAAAATTAAGTATAATGCTGCCACCAGGAAATAACCACACTCATTTTGTTTGGGTGTATATATAAATACATGTTTGAAATACTATCATATGTATTTTGAAAATTGGGGTCATAATGTAAGCAGGAACACTTAAAAACTTACTTTCTTTGATTCTTTCTCAGATTTTTATTCCCACTGAAATTAGAGAAGCTTGAATTTTGACCTGGAAAGCCACATAGTCACAGGGGGAATTTTTTTTTTTTTTTTTGCTATATATTACTCTGAACATCTCCCAGTGCTCTTATATATACTTAAAAACATGATTTTTCATAGCTTCTCAGTGTTTAGTCCTATGGACATAATACAGTTTATTCAAACATCCTCTGATTGTTGTACATTTAATTTGAAAACAGTTTTTTTGTTGAACACCCTTGGAAACTCTGAGAGGAACTTCCTGATATGGTTCAAGGTTACATCCGGGGTACGGGTTGCACACGCTGACCAGCAAAAGACAGGTGTTCAATAAAAATGTTTTGCATTAATTAATATCTTTTCCTGAATCTCTTCTTATCTCCTTGGGAAAGTCTCCTAGAAATGGAATAGAAGTCAACAAACTTTAATAAGTCTCTGTACAGGGAACTGCTTTTCCCACTTGTAATAGCACCCTGGAAAGTGTGATTTATTCTTACTGAAGCTGCCAATTAAATAATAGGATTGACAGTTTATAATATAAACACAGCCTACAAATCCTCAGTGCAACAATGACAGCCCTGCTCACCTAATTCTACCTACCAAACGAACACAGACTCGATCTCGTCTCTCTTTTTAAGATGTACTTCTGTAACTTTTAAAAATTTTCTTGTCTTGAAATCTTCAATATTTTTTTTCGGGGGGTGCAGGGAAAAGATGAATTTTTAATTTAATTTTTTAATACTTAATTCTTATTGGAGGTTTACTCGCAATGTTGTGTTAGTTTCTGCTTGTACCTCAAAATTCTTAATGGTAACTCTATACTTTCCTCCCAGTAAATTAGTTAGTTATACTGTGTTCCTGTGTGTGTTGTGTGTGTGTATGTGGCCAGCATTTCCTATGGCAATGTCTTATTTCTTTAACTGGACTGTAGACTCACAGAAGACAGAACTCTGTGGTGACAGAGCGCAAGTGTGTGAGTGCGAGTGTGCTCAGTCACGTCTGACTCTCTGATATCTTATGGACTGTAGCCCGCCAGACTCCTCTGTCCATGGGGTTCTCCAGGTAAAGCATGTTGGAGTGGGGTGCCATTTCCTTTTCCAGGGGATCTTCCCGACCCAGGGATGCAGCCTATACCAGGTACAGGTACAGTGCAACCTGTGCCTCTGTATTGCAGGCCGATTCTTTCCCATTGTGCCACCTGGGATATGGCTTTAGTTCTTAATGGCTCCATGACCTGTACAAGTGACTTAACTCTCAGTCTTTTCATCTGTCACTGGGATTAATAACTACTCCTGCTCTTGAATATTCTAAGGATTAAATGAGAAAATGTAGGTAAAGTATTTATCACAGAGCCCCACACTTAGGCTATGCTATGCTATGCTAAGTCACTTCAGCTGTGTGCAACTCTTTGCAACCCTGTGGACTGTAGCCCACTAGGCTTCTCTGTCCATGGGATTTCCCAGGCAAGAATACTGGAGTGGGTTGCCATTTCCTTCTCCAGGGGATTTTCTCAACCTAGCTATAGAACCCACGTCTCTTATGTCTCCTGCATTGGCAGGCAGGTACTTTCCCACTAGTGCGATTTGGGAAGTCCAATCAAGTGTGTGCTTAGTCGCTCAGTCATGCCTCTTGCAACCCCATAGAGTGTAGCCTGCCAGGCTCTTCTGTCCTTGGGATTCCCCAGACAAGAATACTGGAGTGGGTTACCATTTCCTTTTCCAGGAGATCTTCCCAACCCAAGGATTGAACCCAGGTCTCCTACATTGCGGTCAGACTCTTTACTGACTGAGCTACAAGGGAAGCCCAGTTGCTCAATAAATTTTGGTTCTGTTTTAATCTTGTGCTTGTCTGGAATTACATAGACATCACTTTGGAGATAGTCTACACAGTGAGCTGGAAATATTATCCATGGGATCAGTATCCACTGTCCTGTCAGGAACAAATGAAGGGGATAGGATGAGGTAGAGTTTCCTGGGATTTACATTCCTACCCTACAATGGGCTCTACTACCATGGACCCACTAAACTATGATTCCTTTAAGGGCCTCTGCAGTCATCTGTAATCAGAAAAATGGGGACATAGGATATACTTTCAATCAAGTTCTCAAAGCGTCTCTGAAGGCACACTTCCAACCAGAGCACCTATAGGAACAAAGCTGGATGCAGGCTTGAGATCAGTCTTTCACTGAGGAAAACATCTTGTTGGCATTTCTTCTGGCACCTGTTTTTTTTTTTTTTTTTTTTTTTTACCATTGGTAATACTGCATTTACTCACTTTATAATCTGGTGATATTTATGATTTAAACCTGTTTACCGAGATCTCTTTTGATGAAATATTTGGGAAGGATTCATTAGGCATGAAAATCCTGTTTTCCACTCTTTGCACCTGCTATCAAAGTACCATTCAAGAACCAGGTCCACTTTAAAAGCTCACTTAGCGTGGTTGCCTCTCAGTCTGGTATTCCCACCCTGATGACAGAGGCCCAGAGTGTAATCTGGAAGGTCACCTAGTCTTACAGGAAAAGAGCTACAGCTGCTGGTTGCAGAGACTTAACAGTGAGCAAGGTGGAAGAGATTTTTTTGACAAAACAGAACATGTGGTAACTTGACAACTCAACACTGTATGTTACGTTTATTTATTTTTGGCTGCGCTGGGTCTTAGTTGCTGCGTGGGCTTTTCTCTAGTTGCAGCAAGTGGGGGATACTCTTCATTGGAGTGTGAGGGTTTCTTATTGCGGTGGCTCCTCCTGTTGAAGAGCTCAGTCTCTAGAGCATGTGGGCTTCAGCAGCTGTAGCTCCCAGGCTCTAGGGCACAGGTTGTGGCTTGCGACTGCTGAGCAACTAAGCCCATGCTCAGTAGACATGGCATGTGGGCTTAGGTGCTCCAAGGCATGTGGGATCTTCCCAGATCAGGGATCAAATTTGTGTCTCCTGCATTGGCAGGCAGATTTTTGACTACTGAGCCACCAGGGAAACCCTACACTGTATTTTAAACACAAAAAATAATTTCCAGAAAGGATTAATAAAAGCTTTGGAAAGAAAAATGATAGAAGTAGAGGTAGAACAGAGGTACAAAAATGAGAAGACTATCTAAAGCTAAGATTTGAAAATTAGGATCCATATGATAATCAAGATTTACAGCTCAAACCTTGGGTTTTCCATTTGTATATCTTGCTTTACAGCAAGCAGAAATAGATGTTTTCTAGAAACATCTATTTCTGCTTTATTGACTATGCCAGAGCCTTTGACTGTGGGGGTCACCACAAACTGTGGAAAATTCTGAAAGAGATGGGAATACCAGACCACCTGGCTTGCTTCTTGAGAAATCTGTATGCAGGTCAGGAACCAACAGTTAGAACTGGACATGGAACAACAGACTGGTTCCAAATAGGAAAAGGAGTACGTCAAGGCTGTATATTGTCACCCTGCTTATTTAACTTATATGCAGTGTACATCATGAGAAACGCTGGCTGGAGGAAGCACAAACTGGGATCAAGATTGCCGGGAGAAATATCAATAACCTCAGATATGCAGATGACACCACCATTATGGCAGAAAGTGAAGAGGAACTAAAGAGCCTCTTGATGAAAGTGAAAGAGGACAGGGAAAAAGTTGGCTTAAAGCTCAACATTCAGAAAGCTAAGAACATGGCATCCGGTCCCATCACTTCATGGAAAATAAATGGGGAAACAGTGGAAATAGTGAGAGACTTTATTTTTCTGGGTTCCAAAGTCACTGCAGATGGTGATTGCAGCCAGGAAATTAAAAGATGCTTGCTCCTTAGAAGAAAAATTATGACCAATCTAGATGGCATATTAAAAAGCAGAGACATTACCTTTCCAACAAAGGTCTGTCTAGTCAAGGCTATAGTTTTTCCAGTGGTCATGTATGGATGTGAGAGTTGGACTATTAAGAAAGCTGAGTGCCAAAGAATTGATGCTTTTGAACTATGGTGTTGGAGAAGACTCTTGAGAGTCCCTTGGACTGCAAGGAGATCCCACCAGTCCATTCTAAAGGAGATCAGTCCTGAATATTCATTGGAAGGACTGATGTTGAAACTGAAACTCCAGTATTTTGGCCACCTGATGCAAAGAACTGACTCATTGGAAAAGACCCTGATGCTGGGAAAGACTGAGGGCGGGAGGAGAAGGGGATGACAGACAATGAGATGGCTGGATGGCATCACCGACTCAATGGATATGAGTTTGAGTAAGCTCTGGGAGTTGGCGATGGACAGGGAGGCCTGGCATGCTGTAGTTTATTGGGTCACAAAGAGTTGGACATGACTGAGTGACTGAACTGAACTGAACTTACAGCAAGAGCAAAAAGCTTGCACTAGAAAAAGTTTCCAACTGGCCATTTTCCCATTTATTTCAAGTAGTTATTCTCCAGTGGATAATTTGTGAATGGACAGAAGTATGTATGTATCCAATTTCCATCTGATGGAACAATGGCTCAAACATCTAAGACATAGAGGCTGAGAGGTTACAGGGCTGCAGAGTATCTCCTGGGAAAACACAAATGGGTCTTTGAGATGCAGCATCAGAAGTGACTTCTTGCTTCTAGCAATGTCCCTACATTTCTCATTCTACTCTTTCTTCATCTGTCTGTAAAAAGTAGGATTGAAAACGCAAGCACAAGTTTGTTAGAAATAGAACAGTCTATGTTGGGGCTGATTTTCATCTAAGAGAAAGGAATACAGAATGGCAGGGAAACTTTAAGCTTGCTATTTCTTTAAAAAATGGATACTGATTATTGTTGACAAAAGGCTATTTTCCTGAAGGAGAAGTCTTTTCAGCATAGAAAATGTCAAACAGATTTGACAGTTAAATCAGTCTTGAAAGTTTTGCTACAGATGGAAGTCTGTTATGAAGTAGAACTAAGACCAGCAGAAACCAACACTACATTGTAAAGCAATTATCCTCCAATTAATAATAAATTAAAAAAGAAATGACCACTGGGGAGAAAAACTTGGAAAGACACATATTCTCAATTGACCAGAGACCTTTTTATATTTATGGACTTGGCTATCAAGAGCCTAAAACAGCAATGGAACTAGGCATCGTGTCACTGTCCCTCACTCTGTACTTATGTCATCTCATAAACAAGCAGATAAAATTGGATAGAGTGTATTATAAGGTCTTATTAAACCTTGCATGCATAGACACAGCTTCTGTCTTGCAGTTTATGACTGAGTTTAACCTTCTTGCTGTCTGAATGCTAAAAGAAGCAGTGACAATTACTGTGTTATCACCACTTAGCAACTATACGTGACTGTGCTGAATGGCACCCCACTCCAGTACTCTTGCCTGGAAAACCCCATGGATGGAGGAGCCTGGTGGGCTGCAGTGCATGGGGTCGCTAAGAGTCGGACACGACTGAGCGACTTCCCTTTCACTTTTTACTTTCATTCATTGGAGAAGGAAATGGCAACCCACTCCAGTGTTCTTGCCTGGAGAATCCCAGGGTCGGGGGAGCCTGGTGGGCTGCCGTCTATGGGGTCACACAGAGTCGGACACGACTGAAGCGACTTAGCAGCAGCAGCAGTGCTGTGCATGCTAAGTCTCTTCAGTCGTGTCTGACTCTTTGCGCTACAAGCGCAAATGCCTACAGGCTCCATGCCTGCTCTCTTTTCTGTTAAATGAAGACAGTAATATTTCCCTTACAGAGTTATTTTAAGTGTCATATGAAATATACTTGAAATCACGGAAAGCACTTAACTTTGTGCCAAGCATACAATGGACGATCAAAAAGATGACACACGAAATTTTATGCTCGTGTCCATTATTTGTCCCCCTACCTTATTCAAGATTACACATCGTATTTAGTTGCATTGAGCAGCTTCAGCTGCACGAAACAAATTCTGGTAAATTCTCTTTTCATTTTCATTCTGTCACAAATAGTTTCTTATTTTCCTAGTTATAGCCTCTTGGCTATAACCCTCATTTAAAAGTGGGCATTCAATTTCTGAATACATGAGATTTTTAAAGTATCTTTGATATTAATTTCTCATTTTGGTATTAATTTCTCAGTTAAATGTTTTCTTCTCTGCAATCGCCCTCTGTGTTTTTTCAGTCTTTTAACTTAATTGAGGCTTTCAATGGCTAAGTCAAAGATCTCTCTTGGGAGTTGTCACACTGCACTTGAAAATATGTGGGTTATTTTCAAATATCTTTTGATATTGATTTCTAACATAATTTTACAGTAATAAGAGAACAGACTCTGTATGATTTCAATATCTTTAGGCCATGAAATTTTTGCGCCTTCTTTTATGTCCCTGGACATGTTTCAGTGTCTCCAGGTTTATAGCCTATGGTAACTTGAATAGAATTTGTTTCCTGCTGTTGTGTGAAAATTATATAAATCTTAATTATGTTGAATTGGTTCATAGTGCTTGTCAGGTTTACTGTATTTTACTTTTCTGTCTATTCACTGTATTAACTTTTGAGAGTTTGATATTGAAACTCCAACTAACATCTTTATTTAACTATTAAAAAAATGGTAATATATAGTGGAACTATATATAACTTTGTTCTGCATTTTCTAAGTCTCCTGTAAATGTGTTATCATACTTTCATAATTTAAAAAGTAAAAGAGAAAGAAAAAAAGATGCTGGCAATTATTACGATCTCCTTGACAATAGCCTTTCTTTAATATGAATGGATTTTGGGGTCATGGGTCTCAGAAAACATAATCTTATTCCCTTAATCATATCATTAAGTTTTAAGAAAATGAGATATCATTTTTAGAATATTAAGAAAATGCTATCATGACAGAATCTGCAACCATTTTTCTACAGTTTGAACATGAAGAATTTGCTCACACAGGAGGTGAAACTCTGTGTTGTCATTAGCTTGTCATGAGATCCTCACAGAATGGATGGCTCATGTATGATAATACTGAAGTTACTTCTATGCCTATTGAACCTGCCTGCACAATGTTTATCCAAAGAATGCCTGTAAGTTAAGCATGCCTGATTGGAAATCACAAATTATTACTGATTGATGAGTATGTCAATTTGCTACTAATGCATAGAGAGGCTAGACTCTGCTAGAAGTAAACTCAAAATGGTGTTCTTTTGAAATATCAGTGATATTTTCTCATGCAGTTGTCTAAAGGGAAACCTGCCCAGCCTTTGGTGAGAAACAGAGTGGACCTTCAGTCCAAGAGACACAAGATAATTTCCGTTTGGCTTTGGCTCAGTTAGAGATATTGACTAACAGTCTGGCTCTCACTTTTTTGGTAATAAAATTCCTAACTTTTACATTTCTTTTATAAAATGTAAAAAGCACAAAGTATTATTATTTTGTAAATACTTAGGACTTGTTCATACTTCGTAGGACACTGAATTATTTTACCATTATTTCTCTATCACCGCCCTTTTAGGCTTGTTAATCCTTTTCCACATTCATAAAATTAACATTTTAAGTGGCCTTTTTTTGTAAGTATCTGTTTCGTTTACAACTGCTAGTAAAGCTTGGGGAAAATCTTTCTAATGGCTGCTATTATTTTTTACAGGGTAGAAATAATGTTGCTTGCACTTGTAACTGACATCAAGTCAATGGTGTTTAATTTCTCTGGACCATAGGCCAGAGCAGCAAGAATTTGTTCTTTCTGGATCAGAAACTCACCACTGACTATGGGATTAGGTTCAACTTCCTTGAACCTTCAATCTGTTCCATAGAATTGACAATATTTCCTTTGTAACAATACCAAACCCTGCAATGATGCTTATACGACATCTATAAACTTTTATTATACTTATTAGAACATATCTGTTTCTATATACTTACTATCCATACTTTCAGTTTACAGAGGACCAACTGTTTTTTAAAGGAATGTCTATGTCCTAAATGTTTTCACACCCTTAGAAACAAGCACAACATTTGGTTGTTGATCTAGGTTGAAATTAGCAGATGCTTAGTGAATGAGCCTGGTAGGCTGCAGTCCATGGGGTTGCTAAGAGTCAGACACAACTGAGTGACTTCACTTTCACTTTTCACTTTCATGCATTGGAGAAGGAAATGGCAACCCACTCCAGTGTTCTTGCCTGGAGAATCCCAGGGACAGGGGAGCCTGGTGGGCTGCCGTCTATGGGGTCTCACAGAGTCGGACACGACTGAAGCGACTTAGCAGCAGCAGCAGCAGTGAATGAATTATCTGGTTGTAGCTAAGTTGGGAGCCTTTTGGAGACGGAACTTGAATAGTGATCCTCCTTCTAGTTCTAGTGTTTAGCTTAGCATATGATACATAGTAGGTCCAGAAAATGCATTTAGCTGAAATAAATAAGTGAATACATTCAACACTGTTGGAAACTATTTGACTTCTAAATTTCGTTGCATTTTGGCTTTTCATCTTTCAATAGCAAAGTGAATAAAATATTCTTCAGTGTTCCTTTTCTGACAGTTCTCTATATGGGTTACTCTGTGCATCTGAAGCAATGTTGGAGGAGGTGGGTCGATATTTATCTATACACTTGGGCTGATTTCTGTGATAGACTTCTGTTGTTATTTGGATAAAAGGGAGGAGAATTTTTTGCACTGGCATTTGATCAGAACATAGAAACAATGCTTTTTAAATGGGATATGATACTACCTGGTCCCTTGTGCATTCGCTGATCAAAGATTAATGGAGCATCCAATGTTATTTGGCTGCCTGGATGGGAAATGGATTTGAAAGAGAATGAGAACATGTGTAGCTGAGTCCCTTTGCTATCTACTCTATTCATCTATAGACCTATCTTTATGTTAGGACCACGCCATCTTGATACTTTTAACTTTGTTATAAATTCGAAATAAGGAAGTGTGAGTTTTTCAGTATGTTCTTTAAAAATTATTAGCAAATGAAGCAACTGACAAACAACTAATCTCAAAAATATACAAGCAACTCCTGCAGCTCAATTCCAGAAAAATAAATGATCCAATCAAAAAAATGGGCCAAAGAACTAAATAGACATTTCTCCAAAGAAGACGTACAGATGGCTAACAAACACATGAAAAGATGCTCAACATCACTCATTATCAGAGAAATGCAAATCAAAACCACAATGAGGTACCATTTCACGCCAGTCAGAATGGCTGCGATCCAAAAGTCTACAAGCAATAAATGCTGGAGAGGATGTGGAGAAAAGGGAACCTTCTTACACTGTTGGTGGGAATGCAAACTAGTACAGCCACTATGGAGAACAGTGTGGAGATTCCTTAAAAAACTGGAAATAGAACTGCCTTATGACCCAGAAATCCTACTGCTGAGCATACACACCAAGGGAACCAGAATTGAAAGAGACACGTGTACCCCAATGTTCATTGCAGCACTGTTTATAATAGCCAGGACATGGAAGCAACCTAGATGTCCATCAGCAGATGAATGGATAAGAAAGCTGTGGTACATATACACAATGGAGTATTACTCAGCCATTAAAAAGAATACATTTGAATCAGTTCTAATGAGGTGGATGAAACTGGAGCCTATTACACAGAGTGAAGTAAGCCAGAAAGAAAAACACCAATACAGTATGCTAATGCATATATATGGAATTTAGAAAGATGGTAACGATAACCCTGTATGCGAGACAGCAAAAGAGACACAGATGTATAGAACAGTCTTTTGGACTCTGTGGAGGGGGGGGATGATTTGGGAGAATGGCATTGAAACATGTATAATATCATATAAGAAACGAGTTGCCAGTCCAGGTTCGATGCAGGATACAGGATGCTTGGGGCTGCTGCACTGGGATGACCCAGAGGGATGGTATGGGGAGGGAGGTGGGAGGGGGGTTCAGGATTGGGAACATGTGTACACCCATGGCAGATTCATGTTGATGTATGGCAAAACCAATACAATATTGTAAAGTAATTAGCCTCTAATTAAAATAAATAAATTTAAATTTAAAAAATATTATTACTGTTATTGTTTTGGGCTCTTTGGCTCTGGTTCTTTGAATTTCCATATGAATTTTAGAATCAACTCATCAATTGGTATAGAAGAGGCAGCTAGAATTTTGACATGGATTCCACTGAACCGATTGATCAGATTGGGGCAGTACTGCCTTGTCAACCATATTATGTCTTCAAATCCATGAACACAGGATGTCTTTTGACTTCTTTATGCCTTATGTGCTTAATCCTGTCCAACTCTTTGTGATCCCATGGACTGTAGCCCACCAGGGTTTTCTGTCCTTGGGGTTTTTCAGGTAAGAATACTGGAGTGGGTTGCCATTTCCTCCTCCAGGGGATCTTTTTGATCCAGGAATCGAACACATGTCTCACATCTCCTGCATTTCAGGTGGATTCTTTACCTGCTGAGCCATCAGAGAAGTCCTACCCTACTTCTTTGGGTCTCCTTTAATTTCTCTCATCACTATTTTTTAGTCTTCATTATGCAAATCTTGCACTTCTTTTGCTAAATTTATTCTAAGTATTTCATTCTTTGTGACACTATTATAAATTGAATTGTTTTCTTCGTTTCACTTTTCAGATTGCTTTTGGCCAGAGTGCAGAGTTTTATATATTGACCTGGCATTCTGCAACCTTGCTCATTTCCTTTATTAGTTTTAATAGTTGTTGGTAGATTCCTTAGAATTTTCTGTGTATATAAATATGGTGTTTGAACTTTGGTGTTGGAGAAGACTCTTGAGAATCCCTTGTATTGCAAAGAGATCAAAGCAGTCAATCCTAAAGGAAATCAGTCCTGAATATCCATTGGAATGACTGATGATGAAGCTGTAGCTCCAACACTTTGGCCACTTGATGCGAAGACTCATTAGAAAAAAACCCTGATGCTGGTAAAGATTAAAGGCAAGACAAGAAGGGGACAACAGAGGATGAGATGGTTGGATGGCATCACCGACTCAATGGACATGAGTTTGAGCAAGCTCTGGGAGATGATGATGGACACGGAAGCCTGGTGTGTCATAGTCCATGGGGTTGCAAAGAGTTGGACATGACTGAACAACAACAAATGTATATAAATAAGTACATAGGTTTGTGAATAGACAGTTTTGCTTCTTCCTTACCAATCTGCATCCCTTAATTTTATTTTCTTATCTAATTGCTACAAAACTTCAGCTCATTGTTATTTACTTATATATTTGAAAGGTAGGAAATAGCATCTTAATTTAAACATCTTCCAGTCCTAAAGAATAGTATTTTTTTGTTATGCATTTATTGGATGCTTGTACTTCCTTAGAAAGTTTTTTGTACCATTTATTAACATATGTACTTATTGTATTAATTTGTAAGAAGATATAGATTAAGAATAATAACTCTTTGGTGGTAATATAAATTGCATATGTTTTCTAGTTTGCTGTAATTCCATTTACACTCTTTCGAATGTAAATGTATCACATGTCCTTGTAATTATATATAGCAGTCACTTGATCTCTAGATTCTGCTTTGGGCATCAGACCTAGGAAGGCCTCCTCCACCTCTAAAATTGTGTAAGAATTCACTAATTTTTTTTCACATCTTTTGTAAAAACTCTCCTTTTGAGAACATGCATTTGAGTGCTAACAAAATGTTTCAGGTATGTGGGTGTGTGAGCCTTGATCATAAATATCGTGGACTCTACTGTTAGGAGAAATGAGTTATCAGGGGAACCCTGAGACTGAATTTCTGAGGCCATCATTCCCTGTGCCAAGAGCTGAAAAGATGTTCCCCAGGTGGAGTCTCAGCAGTTTGCCTTGCAGTCAATTTCCTTTGAGAGATTGCCACCTTTGCTGACTCTAATCACAAATACAATCCAATTAAAAGCTATTATGTTAATGTGAATAGAGAGGGAGATAAAACAAGACAGTGAAATGTTTCATTTAGGCCCAAATGAGTTGATTTCTCAGGGCATAAAGAATCCCCAATAGGTCGGTTGCTGCAGTGACACAAGAAACATGCGAACCAAGCTACTGATTAAAATCTGGGAAAGCGAGATAAAAGGTTTATCAGTGTGACAAGGGCTGGTTGATGGACTATTAGATGACACATTTGTGTGTTTGCTTTAAAACCTTTCGGCATCTGTCATGCATTGTCATTGAAAAAAACTGCTCTTTTCCGTTAAGTTCATATAGCGCCTCTCTGGAAAACAAAACTTATGTAGAGTGCCAGGAAAATGGCAGCATTCTTTCTCTAGGCAAGTAACACTTTGTTTATTTGATGGAGGTGGCCTAGAGGAGGAGGCTGTAGCAATTAAGGGAAGTTGGTTTCTTTTTCAAGATTATAGAATTCAGTGATGTGTTAATGGTATTATTGTGAAGAGTAAAAAATCTGGGTTGAAGAATAGACAACATGGACTTTAGGAGTTTATATTTTTTTTTCTTTTACCTTTTAAATCACATAGCGATTGGTTTGGAAGAAACATTCAGGGTTTTTTGTAACTCAGGTCTAAGGGAATAAATGAAAATGGATGGTGTTAATTCTTACATATTTGTTTTAGAGGCTGTGTGTCATCCTAATTCCACACAAGATTGTAATTTCCAGCAAGTTAATGAAATAGATTTGTCATGTGAAATCTATCTTATTAGGTATCATTTGAAAAAATATTTTCTGTCTGTTTTCATCATGCTATCTGCCCCTCAGAGGGAGATACCATAAGTATCATAAGATTCTGTAAGTACGTAGCTGTGGTGGGGACTAACACCAGGACGATTATCTACTAAAATCCATCTTACCTTCTTCCATGGAAAATACAAGTGTCCTGCAGGCTAGAATATGCTTCCCAGACTCCTTTGCTTCAGGTGAGGTCATGTGACTAAGTTCTAGACAGTTAGATGTTAGAGGAATGGTCTGTGCTTCTTCTGGGTGAGACCCATACACTTTCCATGAGTCTTCCTTCTTGATAAGATCTGGAGGTTCTGTTGCTGAGCTGTGGAAAGGATTGTTAATGATTTCAGACTGGAGACAAAGGGGAAAAAAATAGAATAACAACAAGGGAAAGAAACACAATGACAAGTTCCTAAAAGGTCCATCAAGACACACATAACTCATTCAAAAATATTCTGTACCAAAAGTTCTTGTGAAATTTGCTTCTGAGTCACAGCTTGAGAAATGCTTCCTGTTAATTGATAGATGAAAAGATAGATAAAAGGGTTTTTCAATTGCCACGTTTAAAGATAGTACTCATTTTATGTCCTAATGTGATACAGTACATTCAGAAGAAAAAAATAGAACATATTCATATTCAGTTCTTTTACTTATCTTAGGATCTCACATCTCCTGATTTTTTTTTTTTTTTGCCATGTGTATACTTAATTAATTTTGAGAAGTAAAACCAAATTTGCAAGCAGTATTTCCACTATCAGCATCAAACAGTGGCACTGAAGAATGGAGTCTTCCTTATGTCCAGATTCTACTGAAATGCTTTAGATCCTCTGTTGGAATGAAGATGTTGTCATTCATCTCTTGGGTCTGAAATAGGAATTTCTGTTTTGAAAGAAAAGCTTTGCATGCTCGGTTTCTTTATGAACCTTGGAGATTTTCAGGGTACCTGACCCTGTGTGCCTCTACAGTGAAACAATGAGAAGACTCTCTGTCTCTGTTTACTGTTTCTCAGCATCCAATACATGTGTGTCACATAGAAAAGCACTCAGAAGGTGTTTCTTGACCAAGGGCATTAATACACACATAAAACAAGAAACAAAAGGCATCGTGTGTGGTCTTGACTCTTTCTGTAGACATGGAGTTTAAACCAAATATTAAAGAGGAAAATTAGGAAGAAGCAACCTTGAGTTGAAACAGAATGAATGGGACTTGGCCTCAAATTCACAGTGTCCTGTGGGAAATGAGCAGAGTTGCAAGAGTTCCCTGGGTGAGGGCATCGGTAGCAGGTGGAAGGCTGCTGCTTCCTGCCAGGAATTGCCACTCAGCTTCTGCTTTTGAATTAAATTTATTCATAGCCGCTTGCTTCTGCTAAGACTTAACCACACACCGAGTTTGTTTTATGAGGCCCATTGATGTTTGTTGTTGTTGTTGCTCAGTCGCTAAGTCATGTCTGACTCTTTGGGACCCCACAGACTGCAGCACGCCAGGCCTCCCTGTCCCTCACCATCTCCCGCAGTTTGTCCAAGTTCATGTCCATTGAGTTGGTGATGCCATCTAGCCATCTCATCTTCTGACACCCTCTACTCCCGCCTTGAGTTTTTCCCAGTATCAGGGTCTTTTTCCAATGAGTTGGCTCTTCCCATCAGGTGGCCAAAGTATTGGAGCTTCAGCTTCAGGATCAATCCTTCTAATGAGTATTCAGGATTGATTTCCTTAGGATTAACTGGTTTGATCTCCTCAGTATCCAAGGGACTCTAAAGAGTCTTCTCTAGCACAACAGTTCAAAGGCTTTGATTCTTCTTTACCTTGCACTGTAGTAATTCTTCCACACTGAAAGGTAACAAGGGTAGAAAATGCAGAACAAGGCAGAGGTGGATCTAGTCTGTTTCCAACCTACTGGATAGTCATCTGGGAAATTCCATCTTCAGCTTCCTTGGTGCATTTGCCCTCAGTGTACAGGAGCTGATCAAAGCCACACTGAGTGAAGACTGGTTACAGCCAGAGTAGAGCTCATTGGATCATTTTGCCTTACATTTAAGTTTATTCATTCATTCATTCACTCACTGACTCACTCATTCGTTCAAAAATATTTACTAAGCAAGAAATACGTGCACTGAATTTTGCTGGATACCACATAGCAGTACTTTCAATAGATTATGCTCAGTTCAACGTCATTGCCCTCAAGTTGCTTCAAATCACTTAGAGGAAACATCTCTACCATTAAATAGAATTTCTAAGGGCCATAAAATCTGTATATATTCAATACAAAGGAGTTAAAGAGGTTTAAGAAAAACAGGTACCATCCTGTTGAGGGTGGTGATTGGTATACATGGAAATAAATGTTTGATAATGTACACTTTGAAGATATTCTTAACAGAAGGCACAAAGGGTATTACAAATATACATACCCTCTTTCCTACATCCTCATTGCATTGTGCAAATTTGGCAAAGCATCTCTCTAAGGCTTTGCTCAAGTTTTTGAACACTCACTGCCTGAGTGTAGTCCAAAACTGCAGAGTATTCTGTTCTGCATTTGAAAATAAGAGCCGGGGAGATACCTAACTTTGCACACTTTTATCATACGCCTTTATTGTAAGACATAGGTCACATTTGTTACTTATAATATCAACTTACATTGTATACACCATACCTCAGGTGCTGTACCACCCACAGTGACACTCTGTGTCAAGGCACCCTGGCACTGCCCCCTCTGGGAGGGTTAATAACTGATAGTCCTTGAGGAACTGTTGTATTTCAGAACCACATGCAAAGCCTGATTTGCGACGTTATAAAAGAATGTGAACTAGGTGAAAATATGGCTGCTGTTGACTCTACTAATCACATAATAACAGGGCAAAGTCAGTTGTAAGGGTGGAACTCAATACTTGCAAATTGCTTCACAAAAGGCCAATTGTCTCCTTTGGGACTTGGGCCACTGTTTTAACAAGTTTGAGTTGATCTGCATTCCTAGAGCCCTGCCATGGAGTGCTAATTCCACCCCACCACTGAAAAAATATGCGCTCTAGTCATTTATATCAAAATGGGCAGGCACTAAGTCATCTTTCTGTAGCTCACTGCATTGCCAAAGGGGTGATGAACTGGTAGATTTCCTAGAAGAATCTGGGTGTGGAAAGAAAGAAGCTAAAGCCCCAAACTGCCAACTGAGGAGTGTGGTTATATATTGGATGACAAGGCAAAGGAAAATAGAACACAAGACATTTCGGAGAAAGAAATCTATACTGCCTCAAATTTCCACCATGTGTTTAAGACAGGGAAAGAACAGCTAAGGGCAATAGCAGGTTACGTATATGGTAGAACTGAGGAGGATGAGCTCATCTTCGCTCTGTCACTTGACTTTGACTTCAGGTTCCCTCCTCAGCCTGGCTGAGGGTGCCTGTTACAGAAACCTGGACCGTCAGACTTGGAAGAAGTCTGGGGGATTGCTCAGTGACAAAGGATCTCTAAGTCTTCTTAATGCAATCATTCCCTGTCTTTCTCTGTGCATGAGGAATTCTAGAAGTTCTCCACCACTCTCTTGGAGCTCCAGGAGATAGCTAGGCCTTCTCAGGTCTTCTGTAGCTTCTCAGACTCTCTACTTGCTTCTGTTCGATGCTGCCACGCTACATCAATGGGGAGGGTCTCTCTGAGACATTTCCTCTTCCTCCCAAAGATCCACGTGGGAACTGAAGCCGCAGCTGTATTTCAGCTTGTTCTCAACCCCATGAGGAAGCTCCTTGTCTGCTTCGCTGGCCTCGAGACCTTGTTGGAGGAGGGGGAGGAGATCAAGGAACTTTCTTGAGGACTTCACCATCGTGCTGCTTGCTGACTGTATCAGATCATGGGATAATGATGATGGGGCTGGGGCAGAAAAGTGGATTCTTCTATCATCAAATACATTTCCCATATCTGTTATTCATGGCATAAACTTTAGCTTTCATCCTAAAAGAAAATTCAGGATTTTTTAAAATATAAAATATTCCCAAATTATTGTTCATGCCATCACTTTTGCCCATACTTCAGGGGAGGAGATTTTACAGGGCTTGATTACCAGCAGTAGAATTCTTGATGATTCTTTCAGAATTCTGCTCACCCCACCTCCCCACCCCCAAGTCCCATGCTTTTGGGAACATTTTAATTCCGTCCTTTACCTCCCTGTCCTCAACATCCTACCCCGTCTGTGGCTCCTCAGAAGCAGCTGTATGAGAACACTCCTCCTTGAAGGACACCGCAGTTGTAAGCTGATTCTTTTCTTGGTCATGGACATCCTCTATTCTAGAGGGCACTTGGGAGAAGAACAGAGGAAGCGTGTCACTGCAGCTGGGGACAGCTGTCCTGAGGAAAGAGAAGCCATGTTAAGCTAACTGCCTGACCAAGTCTTTAAAAGGAAAGAAGAGACTGTAGCTTGCTGGAGTCCAGGTGCAGGGCAGGATGAAAGAATTTTGCTTATGATCTTGTTTTTCTTCACATGGATGACTGCCTTGAGCTACACTGTCATGACATTTTACCTGTATTTGCTCATTTTCAGTTGCACAGTGACTAGGTAAATGAGATCGCTGGCAGAAGGTCAACCTGGTCACCACATTCAGAGGTCAAGCTCCTGACATTATTCAAAGTTCATGACCGAATCTCAGCAAGTTTCCCCGTAGAAACCCTCTGAACTCACGAAACCAATTCTTGAGAAATGTAAATATTTTGTAAGATAGTTTTGGATTGTGTCATGGTTGTCGATGGCTCGTGAAATTCATCCAGTATGGTTATTCTGTAACATTCTCCATTCCACCTGTTTCTGACTAAAATGGTTTGGGACGGTGTCACGAAGAGACCTGATACCTCTTAAAGCTGAGAAAACAATACATTCTCTTAGAATTGAGTGTATGGATAGACGAGATTAACTTTAAATTTCTTCTGAGACCTAACACTTTATCTAGAGTTACGTCTCTGTGGCTACAAAGCTGTTTGTATCCTGAAAAACATGATGGTTGTGTCACAATGCAAAACCCTATGGTGTGGGGGGAAAAAATCAATTGTTTGTTGAATATTTAGTTTACCTAGCATCAAATGCCTAAATAATTGCAAGATACCTTTATCTACATCCACATCTCTGTCTGCATCTCTCTATAGATGTGAAAGATGTTATAGACAAAGCATCGTTTGGGTTGCAGTTTGAATGGCAACTAGCAGTTTCTTTGGGACCAAGAGGATTTAGAGGAAAATAATGGTTTCTAATGCTCACATTTGGTCTCCCAAACATATTTTTTCCTTTATCAGTTAAGTCCATGATCACTGACAGAAAAAATGCTCTTTGCTGCCAAGGTAAGTTCAACAAATGGAGCTACCCTGCTCATTCCTTCCTTGAGATTACACGGGCAGTGAAATATATGAAGGTAATATATATTAATTCTCCAGCCTTAAAATACTCAGTTACCTTCTTCCAAGATGAATATGCTTTTTTCCTTTTCTATGGAAAACAACTTGGATTTTGTGGTTGTGTGTGGCTGTGTGCACAGGTGCTCAGTTGTGTCTGACTCTTTGAGACCCCATGCACTGTAGCCCACTAGGCTCCTCTGTCTATGGGGTTCTCCAGGCAAGAATATTGGAGTGGATTGCCATTTCCTGCTCCAGGGGATCTTCCCTGCCCAGGGATCAAACCCGCATCTCTTGAGTCTCCTGCATTGGCAGGCAGATGGATTCTTTACCACTGTGCCCCCCGGGAAGGCCTACTGTGTCTGACGTGGAAACAAATTATCAACAAGAATCCCAGCCCCGTGGACAAGATGGGTTTGTCTTTTTTAACTTGAATGGTCACCTTGACGATACCTGAAACCTGGACTGATGTCTAAACATCTCTTTCTCTGTCTAGGCACACAGTTTGAAAAGTTCTCACCATTAAAATGATTAACCTGGATTTTTAAAGACTTCTAAACTTCTCTCTAATACCCATGAAGGGTGGTAGAAAAGTATTTTCAAAATATTTTATTTATCTATGTCTTTAGAGTCACAAATAATGTTACTCTTATAAAATCAGTGTATATTAAAGATAACTATTAAAAATAGTAAAATGGAAAATAAAAATTACATTCCCTACCTTTCAGACTCCTCTGTCCCATTACCTAGAAGCAGCCACGGTTAATACAGTTTGTGTTTCTTTGGAGAAATAAAGGTTTCCTTCTCTTTCTCTCTTCATCTCTCTAACACACACGAACACCACACACATAAAAGAGAATCATATTTCTATCAGTCAAAACTCATCATGCAAGTTGTCCCTGCTTATGATTCTTTCGGACAACTCGCATAAACTAGACGCTGCAGATTCTGTCCCTTCTCAGTTTCATTCTGCTCTGTTCTTTACTCACTACAAAAAGGGAGATCATCTGAAGACCTATCCTTTTTTAACTTGTTTTGACCAAACTCCGTGGCATGTGGGATCTTAGTTTCCCAGTCAGGGATTAAACTCAGGTCCCCTGCTTTGGAAGCACAGAGTCTTAACCACTGGACTGCCAGGGAAGGCCTGTGGACTCATCCTTTAAGCTGTTTGTGTGAGAGGCATCACACAGCGCACCTGTAAACGTCAAGGGCAAGTCGTGCACGCAGTTCAGTTCTCGATACTCAGTGTCCCCTCCTGTTGACCAGTACTGTTATGGATGATTGTAGTGTGCTAAAATATTCAGGAGGTATATTATTACTCCACTGTTTAGATTTCCAACTGATTTTGAAAAAAAATGCAACTAAAATCTAGATGACTTATCTACAAAAAGTTCAATACCTATGCTGATTTATAAAGGAGATTTTTTCAAGCACACAAACATTTTGAGAATCATTTGATGATGGCATTTATAGCCACCTTAAATTGTGTATATAATAAAACTAATAAGACATTAAGTAAAAAGAATTAGGTCCTAAATGTGTAAGTACCTTGGGATTCTAATGAGAAATATACACCAACGTGTTAAAAGTCCATTTCCGAAAGATGGTATTATGGGAGGTTTTGTTTCCGTAATTACCATTTTAATATATTCCAAGTTCTCCATGATAATAAGAAAAACAATTCTTTATAAATTATCTTACAAAGTCTTATTCTTAAATTCTCTGTGGAAGAGTACTTATTTTCTTCAGAACTCATACCGAATGATTCATGATACTTCTAATCTGGAAATTCCAGAGTATCTTTAAATGCAAAATGAAGTGACAAATTGAGACCATGCTGAAGATTAACCAGGCCCAAAATGGTTACTCTCTGAGCATCTAGTCAAAGTGTGGTTCGGGGACCAGCATCATTGACTTCACCTGGGACCCCGTTAGAAATGCTGGAACTCTGGTCCCACCTTAAACTTCTATTAGAATCTGCATTTCCACAAGATCCCTAGGTAATTCGTGAGTCTGAGGCCCCTGATGTAGAACTTTGGGTTATAGGACTTTTAGTTGGCCTGCTTTATTTATGTTGCCCTTGGGGTTGCATACTTGGAGCAGGCGCTGTGAGTCAGGGCCATTTCGTTTTTTACTATCCATTAGTGAAGTTTTTTTTTTAAAAGTGTGGGTGATCATTTCTCAACTCTACTTTAAGAGCTCTTCCCAATCACATGTTCGTAATACTGGATTCTACAGCTGGGAATGTTAGAGAATCTTGCTTGTCATCTAAAGTCTTCTTTGCTATACTTCTGTTCTCTTCTTAGTGCTATTGTACTAAGTAAAAAAGTTAAGTGAAACAAAGCAACGTAACTGACTGCAGAATGTGTTTGCTTCCAGGCTACTGAGCTGGCTAGTGCCAGAGGCGGAATTCCTGGTACGCTACCTTCATGCTTTTGTTTGGACAGAGGCATGCCTTTCTTGTTTTTTGTTTTGTTTCATTTTTGCTCCAACCTGAACACAGGGCCAGATTATATTGGCAGTTGGCATAATAGCTAATTACACCCCTATTTGGCTGAGGATGTGGGTTGAGGAATAAGTCAGGGTCATGATGATTTAGTTCGTGCCACTCCTGGTCATTAGATGTGTGTCACTGAGCAAAATTCTGATCAAAGCGGGTGGCGAGGCAGCGAGGGGTCACGGAGCACGCTCATGCCTAATTGCTGGGGTACGTACAAAAGGAAGTTTGTAATAAGAGGCCATTAACTACTAGCCTTTCCGATCAGTGAAGCAAAAATACAGAGAAATCATGTTTCTCAACCGACAATACAAAGGAAAAGCCCCTGTATAAGTGTTTTTGCCTTCTCTTGCCACTCCTCACCTCAAAAAGAAAAACCACAGGACATGCAATCAGTTTAAGTTAGAATTCACAAAATTCACTTTTTAGAGGATAAAGAAAAGGGTATTGTTTTCTCTGAATCATTAATATTTTCTTCCCTAAAGGATCTTATAAGACTCATCTAATTTATAAATGAATCTGTGAAGGAAAAATTGTTGTTGTGGGCAGTGACAAAGAATGTGCCTGCCAATGCAGGTTCGATTCCTGGGCCTGGAAGAGCTCCTGCAGGAGGGCATGGCAACCAGTATTCTTGCCTGGAAAGTTCCATGGACAAAGGACTCTGTCAGGCTACAGTTGGTAGATCACAAAGAGTCAGACATGACTGAGTAACTAAGTACAAAATGGATTTATTTTAGAAGAAATTAATTCTACAAATCAATTCCCACAAACCACTTGTAATGTGTGAAATATTTCCAAAACAGCTTGTTCCTGCTCTTTCTCAGCAACATTTTCCCTGTACTGACACCCTTTTTATTCTGACACCTGCTCCACTCCCAAACTATTGGAAGAAAGTAGATAGAATCTTAGTTTTAGACAGTCTTGTATCTGTTGTCACTATCTGTTGTCACCGGTATTAAGTGTGAGGCCTCTTGTGTCTTCAGCTATGAGCTGGGCTCCATACACACGCAGCTGAGCTGCAGATGCTGTGGATGGAGCAAAGCCAAGCTCATGCAGCAGCTTGATTAAACTCTGGCTGCCATTGTGCCCTTTGACATAAGTATTCGAATAATGGTCCAATTTATAACTGACTCATAGGCTAACCTTATTAAATAAATTGCCCAAATTATAGTTGTTATTTTCCTCTCAAAGTTTATGAGTGAATTATATGAATTATAACATGGTTTGTGCAATGGAGTAAAATGATAGGTGCTGTGCTCTGCTTAGTTGCTCAGTAATGTCCGACTCTTTGCGACCCAATGGACTGTAGCCCATCTGTCCATGGGGATTCTCCAGGCAAGAATACTGGAGTGGGTTGCCATGCCCTCCTCCAGGAGATCTTCCCAACCCAGAGATCGAATCCAGGTCTCCTGCACTGCAGGCAGATTCTTTACTAACTGAGCCACCAGGGAAGCCCAAGAATACTGGAGTGGGCAGTCTATCCCTTCACCAGGGGATCATCCCAGCCCAGAAATCAGATCAAGGTCTCCTACATTGAAGGTGGATTCTTTACCAGCTGATCTACCAGGAAAGCCCAGCCAAGACATGGAGGCAACCTAAATGTCCATTGACCGAAGAATGGATAAAGAAGATGTGGTACATATATACAATGGAATACTACTCAGGCATTAAAAAAGGATGAAATAATGGCATTTGCAGTGACACAGATGGACCTAGAGTGTCATACTGAGTGAACTAAATCAGACAGAGGGGAAATAGATTATGACACTCCTTATATGGGTAATCTTAAAAGAAATGAACTTATTCATTTGTATGAATGAGGAACAGATTCATAGACTTAGAGCAGGAACTTATGAGTAACAGCAAGGGAAGGATGCAGGGAAGGGATAGTTAGGGAATTTGGGATTGACATATACACACTGCTATATTTAAGAAAAGTTATGACCTATCTAGATAGCATATTGAAAAGCAGAAACATTGCTTTGCCACTGAAGGTCTGTCTAGTCAAAGCTATGGTTTTTCCAGTGGTCATGTATGGATGTGAGAGTTGGACTGTGAAGAAAGCTGAGTGCCGAAGAGTTGATGCTTTTGAACTGTGGTGTTGGAGAAGACTCTTGAGAGTCCCTTGGACTGCAAGGAGATCCAACCAGTCCATTCTGAAGGAGATCAGCCCTGGGATTTCTTTGGAAGGAATGATGTTGAAGCTGAAACTCCAGTACTTTGGCCACCTCATGCGAAGAGTTGACACATTGGAAAAGACTCTGATGCTGGGAGGTATTGGGGGCAAGAGGAGAAGGGGACGCCAGAGGATGAGATGGCTGGATGGCATCACTGACTCGATGGACGTGAGTCTGAGTGAACTCTGGGAGTTGGTGATGGACAGGGAGGCCTGGCAAGCTGCGGTTCATGGGGTTGAAAAGAGTCGGACACAACTGAGTGACTGAACTGAACTGATATTTAAAGTGGATAACCAACAAGGACCTAGTGTATAGCACAGGGAACTGAGCTCAGTGTTACATGGCAGCCTAGATGGGAGGGGAGTTTGGGGGAGAATTGATACATGTATATGTGTGGCTGAGTCCCTCTGCTGTGCACCCGAAACTATCACATTTTTTATCGACTATTCTCTAAAATCAAGTAAAAAGTTAAAAAAAAAAAGTACTTTATGTGGAATCTTGACAAGGTGGTTATGACAATGGAAGAATCCCACCATCCTGCTGGCCCTGCAGAAAGCACCACTCGTGGCCCAGGATAAAGGTTGCGCCAACCCTGGCTCTTCTTAGTTTCTCTCGTGGGACTTAGATGCAGCCCCTAAATGCCCACTGTCTTAGGTGGGGCTGTCCACAGTCGTCAAGTTCAAGTCCACGTTCACTGCTAGGGTGAATGTTGAGACAAACTAGAGCCCATCAGAGTGTGAAGCACGCACTTCACACTCGGGCATGCTGCATGCGCCATACATGTGCATCTCACCAAGGGACACGTGTCACACACCATACCTGCAAACCTCACATACACACACACCCAGCACAACACACCCCACATATAAACATCACAAATAAGCAAGCCACACTTTGCACACACGAACACACTTGCTCATTTCCCTCCCTTCTCTCTGCTTCCCAGGGCTGTGACTTCACGTCTCTAGAAAAGTCATTTTGTTTTTTAAATTTTGAATATTGCTGACTTAAGCTTGGGGGCCAGATGGACAACTCTGGATAATTCCAAGGATCAGTGAAATCAGACCTTTATTTCTTTTCTTTTTGTTGTTGTTGTTTTAAGTATTGCGACTTCTTAGCTGAGGTACACCTGTGTCACAATATAGTGAAAATGATAGGTCCTCCTCCTAAAAGAGAAAGAAAATCAAAACAAATGCATACCAAGTATTATTTTATTTTAGAGCTTCCTGGTCTGACCTCCAAAGGCTCTTATATCAACTTTGACAAGTCCGTGGTATCGTTTAGTCACCGAGTCATGTCCAAACCTTTTGGACCCCATGGATCATAGCTCACAAGACTCATCTGTCTATGGGATTTTTGAGGCAAGAATACTGGAGTTGGTTGCCATTTCCTTCTCCAAAACCTCTTCTATGAACCTTGAGAGGTCCATGAGCCAGAGGGTAATAACCTCTCAACTAAAAGAAAAGAGAACCAGGACCTGGGATCCTGAGATAAGTACCTGCAGACATATTTTCCTGTTCATAGGGCTCCATTTCTAATGACTCAGTTTTTAGGTTATTATCACTTAAAAATAAGTAACTCATTTACACTGATTTTTTAAATCTAGTTTAACACTGAGTCCTTTCACCGCAGCAACACAAGTCTTTGACACAGATAAAATCACCAGCATCTAACAAACTTGAAAATTTTGCTTTAATTGCAAACCTACTTTGATTTCACAGAGATATTTTATTATAAGACGTTTAACCAGTGACATCCATGCCTTAAAAGTTAAAGTATTAGTCAGTAGTAAAAACAATTTGACACAAGGGCATACACAATTTGTATTGTATAACTGAAAGCACTTCTTAATACCTTTATGCATTTTTTGTTAGCTATAAGAACTTCAATAGCAAAACATTGGTGGATGTCCCGAAAGATTAATTCTAATTGAAATAAGCTTGCATTTCTATCATGTGAGACTCTGTAGAAAGTAAGGAACTTTCTAAAGAATATATTGACTGGAGTATATAGGCAGTAAGCATACATATAAAATATAATATGTACAATTGCTTCAAAATGAAAGATCAATCAAACTAACCTTGTTGGAGTCTCTTTTCCTGTCTCACTTTCAGCTTTCTCCATGATTCTTTCCCAATCTCAAATTTGAAGGAAACACACACACACACACACACACAAACCAAAATGATTTTATCTTTCGTCTTTATCAAGTATTTTACCCATCTCTTTTAAGAATGTTATTATATGGGCTTCCCTGGCAGCTCAGACGGTAAAACTTCTGCCTGTAGTACAGAAGACCTGGGTTCGATACCTGGGTCAGGAAGATTCCCTGGAGAAGGGAATGGCTACCCACTCCAGTATTCTACCCATCTCTTCTAACAGTGTTATATACATTTAAACATTTGTATAAATGAATGACTCTTTTTACTTTGATCCAGAAAGAATTTCTGGCTGGTGTCTGTTTATAAAAGAAAGTAACCATAATTTTTAACTGAAGAGAAGAATGATAATGGATACATATGAGATAATAATTTAAAAACCATTTCTATATATATAACAACAACAAGAAGAACCTTTAGAAAACTCTTACTAAGACCTGCACACTCTTTGAAATACTTTGTGAAAATAGTATAACAAATGAAACATTGTTAAATAGCCGAAGTATTGACCATGAGGATAGAAAGAGAGATTTTGGGGCAAGAGACTGCATCTGGCAGGGCTTTGTGTATTAAGTCAAAGACTCAGAATTTTATTTGGAAAATTTCGGAAGTACTTTTAGTAGGGAAGTGACTTGACAATATAGGACTGGGAGAGGGAGAGGGCCGTGTGGGATGAGATTGAGGTGGTTCAGTGTGGGAGCCATGGTTTGAACTAAGACTGGAGAAGAGATGATAAGGAGAGACACTGTGTGATTGTTGATTAGATGTGTGCACATGTGGTGTTTTTTTCTTTTTTTTTTTTAAGAAAAGTATAATTTTTAAATGACGAAAAAGAAACACTTTATAGAGAAGTAAATCCTGTCTACTGATGGTGTTCCATGCTTGTTCATCTACAATTTGTGCGTGACTAACTCATCTCACCTGGAGAAGGACATGGCAACCCCCTCCAGTGTTCTTGCCTGGAGAACTCCAGGGATGGGGGAGCCTAGTGGGCTGCTGTCTATGGGGTTGCACAGAGTTGGACACTGCTGAAGCGACTTAGCAGTAGCAGCAGTAGCAGCACACGCTAGTAAAGTGATGGTTAAAATTCTCCAAGCCAGGCTTCAGCAGTACGTGAACCGTGAACTTCCAGATGTTCAAGCTGGTTTTAGAAAAGGCAGAGGAACCAGAGATCAAATTGCCAACATCTGCTGGATCACTGAAAAAGCAAGAGAGTTCCAGAAAAACATCTATTTCTGCTTTATTGACTATGCCAAAGCTTTTGACTGTGTGGATCACAATAAACTGTGGAAAATTCTTAGAGAGATGGGAATATCAGACCACCTGACCTGCCTCTTGAGAAATCTGTGCAGGTCAGGAAGCAACAGTTAGAACATGGAACAACAGACTGGTTCCAAATAGGAAGAGAAGTACATCAAGGCTGTATATTGTCACCCTGCTTGTTTAACTTATATGCAGAGTACATCATGAGAAACGCTGGGCTGGAAGAAGCCCAAGCTGGAATCAAGATTGCCGGGAGAAATATCAATAACCTCAGATATGCAGATGACATCACCCTTATGGCAGAAAGTGAAGAACTAAAGAGCCTCTTGATGAAAGTGAAAGAGGAGAGGGAAAAAGTTGGCTTAAAGCTCAACGTTCAGAAAACTAAGATCATGACATCCAGTCCCATCACTTCATGGCAAATAGATGGGGAAACAGTGGAAACAGTGTCAGACTTTCTTTTTCTGGGCTCCAAAATCACTGCAGATGGTGACTGCAGCCATGAAATTAAAAGACACTTACTCCTTGGAAGGAAAGTTATGACCAATCTAGATGGCATATTAAAAAGCAGAGACATTACTTTGCCAACAAAGGTCTGTCTAGTCAAGGCTATGGTTTTTCCTGTGGTCATGTATGGATGTGAGAGTTTGACTACAAAGAAAGCTGAGTGCAGAAGAATTGATGCTTTTGAACTGTGGTGTTGGAGAAGACTCTTCAGAGTCCCTTGAACTGCAAGGAGATCAAACCAGTCCATCCTAAAGGAGACCAGTCCTGGATGTTCATTGGAAGGACTGATGTTGAAGCTGAAACTCCAGTACTTTGGCCACCTCCTGCGAAGAGTTGACTCATTGGAAAAGACCCTGATGTTGGGAAAGATTGAGGGCAGGAGGAGAAGGGGACGACAAAGGATGAGATGGCTGGATGGCATCATCGACTTGATGAACATGGGTTTGGGTGGTCTCTGGGAGTTGGTGATGGACAGGGAGGCCTGGCATGCTGCGGTTCATGGGGTCGCAAAGAGTCGGATATGACTGAGCAACTGAACTGAACTGAAAAATGAGTTGGTGGGGCTGTTCAATATGAAAGGATATGGGAAAAAAGGCAGATTTTAATAAGTTAAAAATGGAGTTTGGCCACCATCTAAAAAAAGGGGGAAAAAACTGTTCAGGAATGTAAGGTTGAAATTATTATTACAATTGAAAGCCAAATTTAGTTGAAATTTTCCTAGTGCCCAAAGGGCAATATATATATATGGACAAAGCCTTATTAAAAAAAAAAAACAAAAAAACAAACAACACTTTTGGTTGATTTGTGAATCAGTTGGAGAATTTCCTTTTTAAATGCATTACTATTGCATTTGGATCTGGCCACAAACTTCATTCGGCTCTTCCTTCTGTAACAACATCAAACAGCATTCAGCAAAGATATCTATGGGTTACATGCACATGGAGTCTAAAGATCAATGCCGCTTTAGATGATCTCTCGTGTCATAAAGGTAACCAGCTCTGTGACGGAGAACCCTCTTCCTTCTCTAGCTTTTAGTCATGAGCTAAGAAGGGCCTTGGGAATGGCCACCCGGTTCACTTCTCTGAGTAACTCCTGCTCACAATTGCCCTGGTACCAGGCCCTGGGAGAGCAGATGGCCAAAACAGGTGTTAAACAGAATTGAAAATGTGAGAAAAAGCTTGAATTGAAAATGTGAGAGAAAGCTTGAGATAATCCACCATTGTTTAACAACACATGCTGATATGGCCTCAGGAATCGCAGGTTCCTTAGTGATAACACAATTGTTCCTCTGATCGCTCAGACCCTCGTATAACTGAAGCAAGTTTGCATTTTACTTACAAGCTGTGTGACCTCAGGAAAGTTCCTTAAACTTGCTAAATCCCATTTCCTCATCTATAAAAGCCTGAAAAATAATATCACCTACCTCAGAGAGTTACTATTGGGATTCAGTGTGATAATTTGTGAAAACTGTCAAACGGAGAACTTTGCACCTAGTAAACAGTCAATAAATCCTGTTTCTATGAAGGCTAGTTGGTTGTTTGATAAAGTAAATGATTGGGTCTGTCACCATGTCTTTACTACACTGGACTGTCCACTTACGAATTTAAACCCCCCCCCCCCAAGAAAAAAGACAAAATGTGAAAGGTTATAATGAAAGTAAGTCTTTGTAAACAAACACTTACTCTATCATCTGTCCAAGCGCCATAGAAGATGGGTGGAGAGTGAGGTGGAGGGTGATTCCCACGTAAAGAATCTTCGTTGCTGAAAGGCAAGTAATCTGCTGAGTCTAAGGCCGGGGGAGGGGAGTTAGGGGCCTTGGGAGACTGGGAAGGACACATTAGGGAAGATTCATGCATTTTAAATTTCCTAATTGAGTTTTTTTTTTCCTTATTGATAGATTTTGCTTAGGAGGTAGAAGTTTGAAGCTGCTGAAATGAGATTTAATGAATCAATTTAATATTTTCAAAGGCTCTCCCGATGGTGTAACCCAGAATGAAGTTGTTCAGGTCAAGAGCTCCTGGCCACTTTCAGGATTCGGTGTTGGCTCCTGGGGCCTCTGGGAGCAGCTCTTTCCGACTGTGATCCCTTGCAACAGGGATCACGTCACACAGAATACACAATGCACAGTGTCTCCTAGAGATGGGCAGAGTGGAAAAAACAGCGATGGAAAGAATTCTACAATTCTACAATTCCAGTGATTAACAAAGCATCATTAGATCATTCAATACCACTCATTTAAACTTAAATTTAAACGTTGTATTATAGGAACTGTGCAGATTTTCTATAATTTTCCAACACCATCCCCTAGTTTGGAAATAATTATTTAAAAGGATGAATTTGGACAGAAGTCATGTCCAAACATGGTCACATTCTCAGTACTTACACTGGAAATCTATGAGGATGTGTCAGCCACCTGCTCTTTTGGGAAACAAGACGACATGAAAAGGTATCCTAGCAGCAGAGTTTCTCTCTGCATTGCAATCCAAGTCGTCACTGAGAAGACGACAAAATGGTTCATGATTTCAGCAGAATGGTTTCTACTGAAAACCACTGATGGTTGTCAGATTAAATTAAATTAAATTTGAATTTCAGATAAATAAAACAATTACTTTGGGTAAGTATGCCCCATATATTTCGTGGGACACACTTATAATAAAATATATATTTATTCTTTATTTTAAATTCAAATAGGCATCTTTATATATTTATTTGCTAAATATGGTTATTTTAAAGTTGTCATTGCTCACAGATTGTTAATATTTTAACAATACAGGGTTTCATGAATACAGATCTGTTGTGAAGTGTTTGGCCAAAGCACCAGTACTGATATCTAACTGAATACTTTCCTGAAAGAAAAGTGCAATGCTTTAATCATCTCACTAGTTAGAGGGACCCTCCTGGTGATTTTCCTTTTCAAAAGAAACATTGAATCGAAATACTTGCTAGTTTGTTTCTGAAATTATTACCAGGATTTGTTTAGACCATGGCCAGCATGAGACACCAAGGAAACAGAATTCTGTCAAAGGGGGATTCACAGCACAGTAACAGCAAACATGGCGACATATGCAGGTACTACGTTGTGCCACAACTCAAGCCACTGTCACTTATTAAGAGAAGGGTTCATTCCTTCTGTTCACCTGCCTTTCCACTCAGTAGCATGTTGTTTTAAAGTAAGATTGTTCTAGGAGTTTGTGTTCTGCTTTCTCTTCCTTGACTCTCCTCACCAACACACACACACCCACATCCACACCCACACACATACACTTAGGGCTGGGAAATTTGACTTGCGGGGACACAGTTATTTATTTATTTTGATATACACTACACCTAAAAGGAATATGCCCCCAACAGGTTGCAATTGGACTTCCCGTGTGGTACAGTGGATAAGAATCCACCTGCCTATGCAGGAGACAGGTGCAATCCTGATCCAGGAAGATCCCACATGCCTCAGAGCAACTAAACCCACATGCCATAGCTACTGAAGCTGTGCCTTAGAGTCCAGGCTTTGCAGTAAGAGAAGTCACTGCAATGAGAAGCCCATGTACCTCAATTGGAGAGTAGACCCCAGTCTCTGCAGTTAGAGAAAGGCCCGCCTGGCGATGATAACCCAGCTCAGTTAAAAATAAAACTCAGCATGGTCAAAAATAAAATAAATTAATAAAAAAAATTTTTTTTTACAAAGAGGTTGCAGATGGAGGGAATTTTATTTCATGCACAAGGCCTTATAATCCATTTTCTCTGTTGGTATCATGTGAGCAGAAATGGATTCCCCCTTCCTAGATAATGACACTTGAAATTTGTTTTTCTGCAAACTTCACTCTTCTGTCCACATTCTCCTTCTTTCTTTGGTTTGATAAAGATCATATTCCTTCCCTTGACACCCACCCTCACCTAAACTGAAGTTTCACCTTCCCACCAACTCAAAACACGCTTTCAGAAAAAGATGACAGCCCTTTCACTCAGTGGTGTGACTTGATAAAGCTTAACGTGGCAGTTTGTGTTCACGTTTCCCTAACAGGTCTAACAAGGGAAATAAACTAATTCAGGAGAAGGTCTGTTAGAGGTTCAGGGTCAGGAAAAATGGTAGGAGAGTCTGTAATCACCGTCTATACAGCACTGGGTTAAACGAGAAAGATGCCTGAATGGAGACCGACATCTAGATGCTCCTATTTTTGAAATGATCTATTGCTATTTAATGAGCTATATCATGCCCGAGGGATGAAGTGCCTGGTGACCAGGTAGGTACTTCTGATACTCAACCTCTTCAACACCTGATGGTGATAGAAGGTACTAGAAAAGCTTCAGACAGTCAACTGCCCATGTGTGCAGGATGTGCTGAGATGCACACTATTCTTAAGGTAACAGAGCTAGAAAAACAATAACCCTTTTGATTCACGAGGAGGAAATTGAGATCCAGAAATGATAACTGACCTGTCTGAAGTCATTAAGCTAGTGAGTGACAGAAATACAAATAAAATTCAGATTTCCTTTAACTTCATGTTTCGTTCTCATTTTAAAGACTAACCAACCTCACATGTAAATTTACTATAAAAAAGCACAGCTCACTAAAAAATGATTTTTCAAATAGTAAGGATCTACAAAGCTAAAATATTTTTCCAGGAAATAAGATGAAAACCTTTCAAATAATATTTTAGGCTGGTCAGAAGTAGAACTGCTCTAAACACTGCATTTAATTACAGATAATTTTACAATTAAAAATTATCTCTGCTCTGAATAAATAATGACCAAACTTTCTAATATAGATTAGGGCCCAGGCAATTGGACCTGTATTTAAAGTAATGTCCAGATTTGTCATTAATTAAGTTTACATTATTACAAACACTTTTTTCTTTAATTTAGGAATGATTACGAGTGGCATGTTGCTTAGAGCCAAGGAAGGAAGAACAGGTATGCCGTCTTAAGATTACCAAGCACAACTAGGAGTTGGGACATGTGAGCTTAATTAAAAAATTTTGTAAAGCACTTTGAAGATGAAAAGAGCTGTAAAATCCCAAAGAATATTGATATTTCTAAGCTCATTCCTAGTTCTGTCATCAATGGGCTGCTTTGGTCTTAAAGCAATTGCTGATCACTAACTTTGAACATAAAGCTGCAAGAATATATTTTGTCTCAGTGAGTTTGTTTTTTATTTTTTATTTTCAAGGTGAATTTAACAAGAATACCAAATAGAGGTAGAATGATTCTGGTACCTTAAAAAATGTATTGTATGGGTTTTTATGACATATTCACTTTTCTGGAAAATTCCAGTTAAATTTCACCCCAATTTGAGAAATAATGTGCTAAAGACACATCTGAAAGTCATTTTCCAAAACCCAATCTTGTGGCCTCTGCTGTTATTCATGTGTGCTTGCTGGCATCTGATTGAGGGCCTGTGTGTGTGCTTGGTCGCTTCATCTGAGACCAACTCTTTGCAACCGTGTGAACTATAGCCTGCCAGGCTCCTCTGTCCATGGGACTTCCCAGGCAAGAATACTGGAGCAGGTTGCCATTTCCTTCTCCAGGGGATCTTCCCAAGGCAGGGATAGAACCCACATCTCCCACATCTCCTGCATTGCAGGCCAATTCTTTATCACTGAGCCATGGGGAAAGGCCCTGATTGAGGACATTTCAGGTTTTAACAACTGTGATGATTACTACTGGTTTTAGTCAAAAGGTGAAATAAAAATTTTTTTAAATGAGAATTGTTCCAGAAAAAGGCCATTTTCCCCCTTGAAATTTCCAAGAGATTAAAAATAATTCAAATTCCTTTCAACTATATAGACATCTCAAACATGTATAGGCATTTTGGTATTTTCTCATGTTACTCTTTCAAATTGGGCCTAAGTTAGCAGGCCCAATATCCTTATACAACAACAAAAAAAATCTTCCTTGAACTCTTTGGCAGATGACTTCCGTTGTTTTCAAAGAGACAATCCAGAAATGGAAATGGAAGAAACAATTGATGTAAATGCTTTCTTTTGGAAATACATATCTCAAAGATCATATCTCAAAAAATACATATCTCAAAAATACATATCTCAAATACATATCTCAAAGATGGGTCAGTAGCATAGTGTATAATAATCATAGGGCTTCCCTGCTGGCTCAGTGGTAAAGAAGCTGCCTGCCAATGCAGGAGACGTGAGTTTGATCCCTGGGTCGAAAAGATCCTCTGGAGAAGGAAATGGCAACTTGCTCCAGTATCCTTGCCTGGGAAATCCCAGAGGAGCCTGGTGGGCTACAGTCCATGGGGTGGCAAAGAGTCAGACACAACTTAGTTACTAAAACAACAATAATGATCATAACTCCTAAGCAAGTTGCAACAGATAGGCTAGACGTTTATCCTCTAGGACTGAAAACTTGCCTTGAAACTGCAAGTGATGAGCCACATTTTGGAGACCGGCCCACTTCTCCATTTACAGGGTACCTAATGTGGGAACTGAGAGGGAGTTTACAAGCTGCGCAGAAAGCAAGTTTGCTTCCAGACCTGGTGTTCTTGTGCACTTTGTCTAGAAGAACCCAAAGTGTACAGATTGTAATCTTTCCAAGAGCAGTAGGTTGATACCAGTGACTCTTCAGTGAATCAGGGAATGCGTGGGACTGCAATGAGCTCTCCTCTACAGACTGCAGGAGCGCCCTGCTCAGTTGCTGCAGGCTCTGCCTGTGCTTCAGAGGTGACTGTGTCTAAAGCAGAGAGCATGCACAGACCATAATCGGCCAGGGTGCAGAGAGCGCGGGCAGAGAGAAGAATCACACAGCTGAAGATGATGAGTATGTATCACAATGTTTTTGAAATATTTTATACAAAAAGGGCTTTCCAAGTCTACTTGACAGAAATAAAAGTGGTTAACGAAACCTCTGGTGGTGTTGTGTGTGTGTGTGTGTGTGTGTGTCTGGTGTGTATGTGTGAGAAGAGAGAGCTAGAGAATGTTCTGGCTTCAGAGTGACTCTATTAGGGGTGGGTAGGAAGATGTTGATAAATATCACCCTGTCTAGGCCTCTCTTAGAGACTTTCCTTAGTCTCTAAGAACAAAGTGAGAACAGTGGCAGGAGGTGGGAACACAGAGCATCAAGATACGTGAAAAATTAAGTTATAAAGTATAATATTGTCTAATAGGAAACACATGTCCACAACTCTCAGCTTCTTGAAGACGGGGGATAATAACAATAACCAAAAAATAGCGCTATTCTTCCATGAAGAGATTGCAATTTGATAAACAGAGATTTCCCACACTATGGCAGAGACTGAACCTATTCAGAAGACAAATTTGTTTGTGTACGATCAATGCAAATTACTTTCTTACTTAGTAATAAATTAGAAAGAAATTCAGTAGAGATAAATAACTCTGTAATGTCACTTTTCTCTCTTTTAACTTACAGTTTTCAACCAGGAAAGCATCATCCAGCTCACTGCCTTTGTCTCACGTTCCCTTGTCTTCTAATGCCTGGTCAGGAATGAAAGGTGAATACAGGCTTAGAGGGTATCCCAAACCAGTGCCTGGACTATAGCACTGGCCAATGGTTTCTGATCATTTTCTGGGTCCAAGTTTCTGTTTCTGGTCTTAGTTGGGAATCCCAGAGAAGGATATTCTCTGTGTGAATATAAATCCGTGGATCTGTATTGGTGTTTTTCCTTCTGGCTTACTTCACTCTGTATAATAGGCTCCAGTTTCATCCACCTCATTAGAACTGATTCAAATGTATTCTTTTTAATGGCTGAGTAATACTCCATTGTGTATATGTACCATAGCTTTCTTATCCATTCATCTGCTGATGGACATCTAGGTTGCTTCCATGTCCTGGCTATTATAAACAGTGCTGCGATGAACATTGGGGTACACGTGTCTCTTTCCCTTCTGGTTTCCTCAGTGTGTATGGGAGAGGGAAAGGGTGGGAAGATTTGGGAGAATGGCATTGAAACATGTAAAATATCATGTATGAAACGAGATGCCAGTCCAGGTTCAATGCACGATACTGGATGCTTGGGGCTGGTGCACTGGGACGACCCAGAGGGATGGTATGGGGAGGGAGGAGGGAGGAGGGTTCAGGACGGGGAACACATGTATACCTGTGGTGGATTCATTTTGATATTTGGCAAAACTAATACAATTATGTAAAGTTTAAAAATAAAATAAAATTAATTAAAAAAATAAAATAAATAAATAAATAAATCCGTGGATCTGCACATGTGGTTGAAAGCAGATCACTTTGTTTAGTCATTCTGCTAACATATTTAGGAAAGCAAGAACAAAAATAAATCCAATCTAAAAGTTCTGAAAGAAAACAATGAAAGCGTAACCAGAAAGTCTGGGGAAGGAAATGGCAACCCACTCCAATATTCTTGCCTGGGAAATCCCACGGACAGAGGAGCCTGGTGGGCTACCGTCCCTGGGATTTCAGAGTCAGGTACGGCATAGAGATTTAACAACCAAAAAGTTGTCTTGCGTTCTGAATAGTGGGTAGGGATAGTGAGCTTGTCTTAACCAAAAATTAAGTGGCATGGATAGTCAGAATATATATCATGTGACTTAGGGACAGCATATTTTATATTTTGAAAATCTTTCAAATTTGGGATCTTGGAACACTGCATGTGTAAAAAAGAGGAGCATGTTTTAGTGTCCCATTTAGGTTTTTCCTATTTCAAACTTACGGGATCATTTTATGAGAACGTTTTACTGCCAGCGCTGGCAACACTGCCTTTTTTTCTCTGCTGCTTTTTGCAATCTAGCAACTAGCATCTGAAGCACTTGTCTTCCCAGGCAACCCACTCTGCTCTTTTGTCTTCTCACTTATAAAATGAATCGAGTAGATTCATAAGATTATTTCATGGTTCTTTCTATGTGGAAATTTAGGAACATTTCTATACATTTTCACAAAAGTAAGTAATTTTACAAGGATGTTTTCTGGATAGGGGTTAGTGCACTCTTTCTATTTAATTTATGTAAAAAGGCAGCCAAGGAGGTTTCTAGGCCCATTCAAATCAATGAAGGCAGATTGAGTTCAATTTCCCTTCATGCCACTTGCTACCTGTAAAGTCACAAAGCCTGAAGTGCTTTGTTTTCAGCACAAATATAGAGTAGATATTAAAGTGAATGCTGAAGTTCCTCAGGTGATACAGAATTCTTGGTAAGTTTAATGTAAAAAAAGCTCTGATTTTCATGCCTCACTTTTAGGCTTCTATTTCCTTGGTGTCTCTGCGGGAAAGTCTTCAATCAGAAGCACAGGTGAGACTGACACTTAGTAGATTTTAAATGATGTAATTTTGAATAGGTTATGACATAATGTTGTTGCTGTTGTTCAGTCCCTAAGTCATGTCTGACTCTCTGCAACCCCATGGACTACAGCATGCCAGGCTTCCCTGTCCTCCGCTGTCTCCTGGAGCTTATTCAAACTCACGTCCATTGAGCCGGTGATGCCATCCAACCATCTGATCGTCTGAAGCCCTCTTCTCCTTTTACCTTCAATAGTGACAGGTACACATCTTAGGTTCTAACTGAGCCATTACTAACATTGCAAACTTGGACTTTTATTTATTTAGCTGTAAAATGAGGGACAGGAATTAACTGACCTGTAAGTCTCTTAAATGTTATAAGAGCTGTGCTCCGTTTTAATTCAGGCTGTCAGCTTGGCAGTGTTTCTGTGTTGCCATCTGAAATTAAAAAATCAGATCCAAATATCTAGTATTCTGTGAGCATGCAATAAAAGCATTCAGTCATAAACGTGACAAAAGTGAGGCAATATTCTGAAGGGTTTGTGATTGTTTTCCCCGAGGTACAAATTTAGCAGGCAAAATAAGCTTGATGTCGAATTTACATTCTAGTCAGCAACAACCAAGATACTAGCATTAATGTTTCATGGGAAGTATTTGATTCTTGTGTTGGTGAGATGATTTTTTATTGTGTTCATGAAATTTCTTTCTAAAGGTGTATACATTATAACAAACAACCTGATGAATCTGGGAAACTAGAATACTCAGTGAGGTACAGTAGATTTTATACTTGTTACATGAAGACATGACAGTAAAATCAGCAAAATGATGTTTTACATATTATCTTTTAGAGGATTCACATTTTCATAAAGGTGTTACACACGAAAAGGAGAGCTCATTAGGACTTCATAGGTTATATTTGGGTAATATAGCAATATCTTCTTGTGAAACATTGGTTATGGAGTGCCAGCTCACATAAGTTGTTAACTTTCAGAGGTATGGAAACAGTGACAGAAAGCAAACCTTCATTTCCTTTAAAGACATTGAGACAGGATCTCTAGGATAAATAGATTCATGCCGTTAAATCCCTTTTGAGCTGTTGTTGGCCATGGTGCTTTAACTTCAAACCTTTTTCCTGCCTTATGAGAGATGACTCACCTGGATGCAATGCAGGAATCAATTGTGCCATTGCAAAATTAGGTTGTGGTAGTTCATTCATGCGGAGAAGGCAATGGCACCCCACCCCAGGGACGGGGGAGCCTGGTGGGCTGCCATCTGTGGGGTCGCACAGAGTCGGACACGACTGAGGCGACTTAGCAGCAGCAGCAGCCAGTACTCTTGCCTGGAAAATCCCATGGATGGAGGAGCCTGGTGGGCTGCAGTCCATGGGGTCATGACTGAGCAACTTCACTTTCACTTTTCACTTTCATGCATTGGAGAAGGAAATGGCAACCCACTCCAGTGTTCTTGCCTGGAGAATCCCAGGGACGGGGGAGCCTGGTGGGCTGCCGTCTATGGGGTCAGTCAGGCAGCAAGCTTTCCGGGGCTGGTCCCCGGCAGGGTCACACAGAGTTGGACACGACTGAAGCGACTTAGCAGCAGCAGCAGCAGCAGTTCATTCATGAGAACTCATTATGCAAGTTGAGATGATGTTATTTGCAAGTGAACAATTGTTTCTCATTGGGTGGATATGAGTGTCTGCAGGTTGACTGGACTTTTCCATTTTACTACTTTGGCTTTTTCCGATATGCTCTTTTTATTCACCTTTAAAACATAACTTGCCCTTTTCAAACTCCATTGTTATATCTTGAGTTAAGAAAAAAGAAAATTTTAAGTATCAGAATGACCTAAGTGGTAGAAACATTGGACTAGAAATGTTTCTTGTAAAATGTGAAAGATATCCTTATTCCAACACTTAAATGCAATAAACTCACCAAAACATAGATGGTAGCATAGTATTTATTGATTAGTTTGTTGCATCTATGACAATGAGTATACTGTAAAAGTTACGTCAATTTCCAACTTCTGGGACGAAGCATCTTAGGAGCCCTGACTTGCTTGCTTTCTGACTGAAAACAATTAAACATGCTGAAGAAATATTAAAAGAAGGTTCTTACGTGTCTCAATAATTTGTCAAGGAAGTTAGGATGCTGCATGCAAAGACGAATATGGAAGATGGCACATGCTTTGAGGGCATAAGTGAACTTAAACTTCAGTTTTCACAGTTGTTTATGGGCTTGAGGGACATCAGACAAAACCCAGGTCCCTTTCAACGGAGAAAAGTTAAAATGAGCGCTCCTAAAATTGGCACTCAAAGCATACTCTCAATTTAATGAATTATACCTAAATTTAACACTCCTCCCACCATGGGTCTGAAATGAAGAGTGATGTGTCCCACCTTGGACTAGGAACAACACAAAAAACTTGCTTCAGAATTCATTGCTACAGCCATCACTCATACCACAGCGTGCAACAGAAACTCAAACTAGCCAGTTGGTTTGTGAAGTCGCTCAGTCGTGTCTGACTCCTAGCGACCCCATGGACTGCAGCCCACCAGGCCCCTCCGTCCATGAGATTTTCCAGGCAAGAGTACTGGAGTGGGGTGCCATTGTCTTCTCCACAACAAAACAAAACATATCTTAAATGGTCCTGGGCTTACACGGTCCCAGGTTCCTTGAAGAAATAAGTACAAATCTTCTTTTCAGAAGAACACAACTTCATGTCAGTCCTCAAAGCATTTCACAGATGAAATTTCACATGCTTTCCAAGAAGCATGAACTGTATTTATAAAAATTACTTAAAAATGTTAAAAACCCCAAAAACAAGGAACCATGAGAAACAACAGCAAAACAATGAGAAAAATTACATACATAAATATGCCATGTGGGAGAGGGTGAGGGTGGGATGATTTGGGAGAATGGCATTAAAACATGTATAATATCATATGTGAAATGAATCACCAGACCAGGCTCGATGCATGATACAGGATGCTCGGGGCTGGTGCACTAGGATGACCCAGAGGGATGGTATGGGGAGGGACGTGGGAGGGGGGTTCAGGATGGAGAACACGTGTACACCTGTGGTGGATTCATGTTGATGTATGGCAAAACCAATACAATGTTGTAAAGTAATTAGCCTCCAATTAAAATAAATAAATTTATATTAAAAACTAAATTAAATAAATAAATATGCCAGAAATTGTACTAATGAGAAGTTCATACTTCCATAATATAAACTAAATATTTTGTTCTTGCTGTTGTTCAGTGGCTAAGTCCTGTCCAGCTCTTTGCGACCCCATGGACTGCAGCACGTCATGTTTCCCTGTCCTTCCCTATCTCCTGGAGTTTGCTCAGATTTATGTCCATTGAGTTGGTGATGCTATCTAAACATTTTATCCTCTGCTGCCCCCTTCCCCTTTCACTTTCAATCTTTCCCAGCATTGTGGTCTTATATACTAAACATATATAATATAATTCAAGAATTCAAAAAGGATCCATAGTCTTGGTGCCAATTAGCAATAGTAAAGATTTGGGTATATGAAAAATGATGAAGCACATTTTGTGGAGATCTAAATAGAACTTCAAGGACTAAAATCAATTCTTGATATAAAAAACTGAATAAAAATATTTGACAGAAAATGATTTTACCAAAGAAAGGGAGTTAGAGTTGAGGAAATTATGTAGAAGGCAACACTGAGAAAAGGTGGAAAATCTGAGACAGATATGCTGACACAAATTCAGTTGGCATCCTAGAAGAGGACGAGAGAGAAAGAGAGCGAGAGAACAAGAAAACTTGGCAGACGGAACATTTGAAGTAGTAATGGTTGAGAATTTTCCAGAATTGTACCACGTATCAAAGAACCCCAGTGTGTTAGGAACATCTTAAGGTATTTCCCTGGACCCTCTCAGCCTGGTCTGTCTCCTTGATGCCTAGCCCTTGGCTCTACTTCAACCACTGGCACAGCTAACAGACACTGGGTGGACTGAAGTAGGTCTGTTGCCTGGACAGACAGTTACTCGTTGGAAATACTAGCTGCTCTCTTTTGGCTGATACTGCACAGCCAGAGCAATCTTGAAACTTCTGGCTGTCTCTGCAGCTTTTGACGTGTATGAACTACTACACTGTGGGCAAGAATCCCTTAGAAGAAATGGAATAGCCATCATAGTCAACAAAAGAGTCCAAAATGCAGTACTTGGATGCAGTCTCAAAAACGACAGAATGATCTCTGTTCGTTTCCAAGGCAAATCATTCAACATCATGATAATCCAAGTCTATGCCCCGACCAGTAATGCTGAACAAGCTGAAGTTGAACAGTTCCATGAAGACCTACAGGACCTTCTAGAACTAACACCCAAAAAAGATGTCCTCTTCATTATAGGGGACTGGAATGCAAAACAGGAAGTCAAGAGCTACCTGGAGTAACAGGAAAATTTGGCCTTGGAGTATAAAACAAAGCAGGTCAAAGGCTAACAGAGTTTTGCCAAGAGAACGCACTGGCAAACGCCCTCTTCCAACAACACAAGAGACGACTCTACACATGGACATCACCGGATGGTCGACACCAAAATCAGATTGATTATATTCTTTGCAGCCAAAGATGGAGAAGCTCTATACAGTCAGCAAAAACAAGACCAGGAGCTGACTGTGGCTCAGACCATGAACTCCTTATTGCCAAATTCAGACTTAAATTGAAGAAAGTAGGTAAAACCACTAGACCATTCATATATGACCTAAATCAAATCCCTTACGATTATACAGTGGAAGTGAGAAATAGATTCAAGGGGTTAGATCTGATAGACAGAGTGCCTGAAGAACTATGGGTGAAGGTTCATGACATTGTACAGCAGGTGGTGATCAAGACCATCCCCAAGAAAAAGAAATGCAAAAAGGCAAATGGTTGTCAGAGGAGGCCTTACAAATAGCTGAGAAAAGAAGAGAAGCTAAAGGCAAAGGAGAAAAGGAAAGATATACCCATCTGAATGCAGAGTTCCAAAGAATAGCAAGGAGAGATAAAAAAAGCCTTCCTCAGAGATCAATGCAAAGAATAGTGGAAAATAATAAAATGGGAAAGACCAGAGATCTCTTCAAGAAAATTGGAGATACCAAGGGATCATTTCATGCAAAGATGAGCACAGTAAAGGACAGAAATGGTATGGACCTAACAGAAGCAGAAGATTTTAAGAAGAAGTGGCAAGAATACACAAAAGAGCTATACAAAAAAGATCTTCATGACTCAGATAACCATGATGGTGTGATCACTCACCTAGAGCCAGACATCCTGGAATGAGAAGTCAAGTGGGCCTTAGGAAGCATCACTATGAACAAAGCTAATGGAGGTGATGGAATTCCAGTTGAGCTATTTCAAATCCTAAAAAATGATGCTGTGAAAGTGCTGCACTCAATATGCCAGAAACTCTGGAAAACTCAGCAGTGGCCACGGACTGGAAAACGTCAGTTTCCATTCCTATCCCAAAGAACTTCGAACTTCCAGATGTTCAATTTGGATTTAGAAATGGCAGAGGAACCGGAGATCAAATTGCCAACATCTGTTGGATCATCGAAAAAGCAAGAGAGTTCCAGAAAAACATCTAATTTTGCTTTTTTGACTATGCCAAAGCCTTTGTCTGTGTAGATCACAACAAACTGTGGAAAATTCAAGGGATGGGAGTACCAGACCACCTGACCTGCCTCTTAGAAACAACAGTTAGAACTGGACATGGAAAAACAGACTGGTTCCAAATTAGGAAAAGAGTATGTCAAGGCTGTATATTGTCATCCTGCTTATTTAACTTATATGCAGAGTACATCATGAGAAATGCTGGACTGGATGAAGCACAAGCTGGAATCAAGATTGCCAGGAGAAATATCAATAACCTCAGATATGCAGATGACACCACCCTTATGGCAGAAAGCGAAGAAGAACTGAAGAGCCTCTTGATGAAAGTGAAAGAGGGGAGTGAAAAAGTTGGCTTAAAACTCAACATTCAGAAAACTAAGATCATGGCATCTGGTCCAATCATTTCATGGCAAATAGATGGGGAAACAGTGGAAACAGTGACAGACTTTGTTTTTGGGGCTCGAAAGTCACTGCAGATGGTGACTACAGCCATGAAATTAAAAGATGCTTGCTCCTTAGAAGAAAAGTTATGACCAACCTAGATAGCATATTAAAAAGCAGAGACAATACTTTACCAACAAAGGTCTGTCCAGGCAAAGCTTTGGTTTTTCCAGTAGTCAGGTATGGATGTGAGAGTTGGACTATAAAGAAAGCTGAGCACAGAAGAATTGATGCTTTTGAACTGTGGTGTTGGAGAAGACTCTTGAGAGTCCTTTGGACAGCAAGGGGATCTGATCAGTCCATTCTGAAGGCAAACAGTCCTGAATATTCATTGGAAGGACTGATTCTGAAACTCCAATTCTTCCATCTGCTGTGAAGAACTGACTCATTGGAAAAGACCCTGATGCTGGAAAAGACTGAAGGTGGGAGGAGAAGGGGACGATAGAGGATGAGATGGTTGGATGGCATCATCAACATGAGTTTGACTAGACTCCAGGATTGGTGATGGACAGGGAAGCCTGGCTGCTGCAGTCCATGAGGTCGAAAAGAATTGGACACCACTGAGCGACTGAAGTGAACTGCAGCTTTTGACCTGTATGAACTGCTATACTATAGCAGGATTGGTCATCTGGCTTTTTCAGCTTCTTGTCAAAGGGGCTGAGTGATTTATATTCTAAGTAGGGCAAACTTTACCAACTGGATACCAGAAACAGGAGCCATGTGTACAGTTATGCTTCTTCCCCTCCAAGGTACTGCTCTGAGGCAATTTCCCCCTCTATCCAGTCTGAGGTGTCCTGAGTAGTTGAGCAGACACACTTGCTGAGCTCCTTGCTGTCTTGCCTTGCAACATCGTGTGAATTGAGGCCGGAATGGTGATGCATCGCCTGCATTCTTTCCCGTGTTCCCGCGATTCACAGGATGTTGCAAGGCAAGACAGCCAGTAGCAAATAAATTGAGAAACATACAAGTAAATCTAGAAAATAATATTGACTTTGTAAAACAATACTAATGACATAAGGAATAAAAATCAGGCATAACACAGCACTGACATATACAGCGGCTCTACCATATGCACAACGAACATGGGAAATTGGAAAGAGTGTGGGCATTCAATATCTTGGAAAGAAGGTGTAGTTTAAATTTCTACTTGGACACATTATGAACAGAGGGATACAGCTGTAAATGACTACAGCTTTCTTGTCTGAAATCCATTAGCAAGAAAGCAGTAGAATAACTCCTGAAATGCTGACATGGAAGAAACAGTCAGCCAAGAATTATTTATAAAATCATTTTAAAATAATTATAATGAATTCATATTTAATTAATAGTATTTATAGATGCAATGAAAACATTTTCAGAAAAATTCGGTTGAAAGGCTTTGACCCTAGCAGCTTTAACTTTAATAGATGCTAAATAACTTTAAGAAATATTAAGTAAATTCTTCAGGCAGAAGAAAAATAGGTAATAACATGGAGGTAAACAAAGAAATGGGGCTTCTCTGGTGGCCCAGTGGTAAAGAATCTACCTGAAATGCAGGAGACGTGGGTTCAGTTCCTGGGTTGGGAAGATCTCCTGGAGAAGAAAATGGCAACCCAGTCCAGTGTGCTTGCTGGAGTTTCCCATAGTTGGGGAGCCTGGTGGGCTACGGCCCATGGGGTCGCAAAAAAGTTGTACACAACAGAAAAACTAAACATACAGATATACAAAGACATACACAGCATGGCAAATAATTATCAAATTCTAGTTTCTTTCTTCAATCTTTTTATAGCTATCCCCATTCAAAAAGGGAGAAAATTAAAGGAAAAAAGAAGTCACTAGTCCAAAGCAATTTTGAAATCCAAGGGGGGAAAGCCTTGGATTAGATCCAAATCACATTAGATTTCAAGGCTTGGGAATAATATTCTGAGGTCTGAGGTTCTGTCTTCTGGGCCCCCAGCCTCTCGCTTGGAGTCATCCTTCCATTCTCAAGAAAGGTAGGACATGCTTTAAGCTGAGTCATTTCATAAGCCTGTTTCCTGCATGTAGAACTTTAGGAATCTGATGGTCTTTTTAAAATTTTGTCTTCGCTCCCTTTCAGTGCATACTGACAGTGTGTCTACTGATATACAGCCTCAAAAACCATGTGGGCCTCCTATGTTTGTGTCACTGGGATTTACTCTATCAGAGTGAAATAAAGAACAGAGAGCATTAGATTGGATTTTTTTTAAAAGCAAGAATTAATTGTGTAATGGTTGTAGGGAACAAACTTTAAATAAAAGGCAATAATACAATAAGACTTTTTATTTTGTGTCAATTACATCTCAATAAAGCTACTAAAAAAAAGACTAAAAGGATGGAAGAAAGATATACTACTCAAAAAGAAATCAAAGAAAATCTGAAATCACTACATTAATAGAAGACAATGTAGTATTTACTATGAGATACTCATCTTTATGCTCAGTAATATACCTTTTCATGAGTCAAGAAGACATAATAATCCTAAGTATGTATATTTTTGATAACTGAGTTTCAAAATGCATACTGAAAACCAAACACAAAGGGAAACATCTTAAAAGCGTAAAAAGGAAAAAAAAACATTACCTTCAGAGGGGAGGATATTAATACTGATAGCTGACATTTCAACTTAAGTGACTGAAGGCAAAAGAAAATGGAATGAATACTTAACACTAGCCTAGGGTTCTACACCAGTGTAAATATTTTTGCAAAAACTAAGAAAGATAATCAAAAACATCATTTCCAGTAAGCCTGCATTATATTTCTAACTCAATTTCTTCAGAAAAGAAAGATTCCAAACTGAAACATGAAAACCGAGGAGAATCAGAGCGAATATATGAAGAAAGAAAATTGAATATTGACTGTACAAGACAATGATTACAAAGTCTTGAGTTCAGGAAATTTTTGATGAATCTGTCTTGTAAAAAGGTGCAAAAATTCTATAAAATTATTAGCTAATTGGATCAAGTTTAGAATTTAAAACATAATACATCTGCTGCTGCTGCTGCTGCTGCTGCTAAGTCGCTTCAGTCGTGTCTGACTCTGTGTGACCCCATAGACAGCAGCCCACCAGGCTCCCCCATCCCTGGGATTCTCCAGGCAAGAACACTGGAGTGGGTTGACATTGCCTTCTCCAGTGCATGAAAGTGAAAAGTGAAAGTGAAGTCGCTCAGTCGTGTCCGACTCCTAGTGACCCCATATACTGCAGCCTACCAGGCTCCTCCGCCCATGGGATTTTTTAGGCAAGAGTACTGGAGTGGGTTGCCATTGCCTTCTCCCATAATACATCTAGTTGGGTCCATTTATCAATAAAAGATTGGTTGAATATTAGAAAATCAATGATAAGTTCATATAGCTGGGTGGGTTCTCACTGAACTTAGGCTTATATCTTTGAATACTAAACTAAAGATTATATCCTACATGGCTGAGTTTTATCTGAGAGAATGTGAGAGGAGCTTCTAAGTGCAAATTCCAAGTCTGGCCTATACCCTCCTGTCCAGCCCCACATATCTCCAAGTTCCTTCTATCTTCCTGTGGTTTGCAGTCATGATTCCTGGCACCACAATGACCTCAGAAGCCATATACTGAAGATTAAAGGGTCACTATATGATTGTCCCTAAATGGTTTTGCAGAGGAGAGAAGAGGGTCTTATAACCTAATTACCAGCACTGACTGGAACTTCTATTTTGTTGAAACTATTCTATGTTTGGCTAATTAGAAATGAATACTGTACAATTTGGGCTGCCTTGGTGGCTCAGAGGTAAAGAATCTGCCTGCCAATTCAGGAGACACAGGTTTGATCTCTGGATTGGGAAGATCCCCTAGAGAAGGAAATGGAAATGCACTCTAATATTCTTGCCTAGGAAGTCCCATGGACAGGGGAGCCTGGCAGGGCTATAGTCCATGGGGTCCCAAAAAGTAGGACAGGACTTAGCCACTAAACAGCAACAACAGAGTACAATTTATCACATTTGCAGATTAAAGGGAAAAAAATCAAATGCATAGACAAAATTTCACAAAGTTCAACATACAATATGATAAAATGAAACAAAAAAAGTGAGTCATTCTCTTACTTTTATAAATGGTATGTATACCCTCTCCCTTAGTACCACCTAAAACCGGTAAAAAAAAAATCATCATACTTCATGATAACATTAACCTAGAGAGCACAGTAACAAAAGAAAAGGAATTAATTGACATAAAGTCTAAAAAGGATGAAATAGAAATTGCATTGTTTTCAAACTGTAAAAAAATTAGTGGATAGATCATTGCAATTTATAAAAGCCTTCATGGTGACATAGATACAAAATTAATACACAAAAGTCAATTGCATTTCTGTGCACCAAAAATAAGCAGAAACTGTATTTGACAGTTTTTCTAAATACTTTAGATATTAATCTCTTCCCAAAATATTAGTTTCCAGACATTGTTAAATGTCCCCTGGCAGGTGAGAGAAGCAGAATTGCCCACGACTGAGAACCACTGTTCTGGGTGACACCTCTCTCTACTAACTCCTGGTGGAATATTATAGGAAAAAAAGAACATTTTTTAGAGCTTCTATAAGCACATTTGGAGCCAGAAACAAAGGTATGAGAGATACCTGTGTGAGCAAAGATGTAACTTTTGCAGGTTCCCAGGCCCTGGAGGCGTCTAAACAACTGGACAGTCTTTGAAGTACCGCATAGACTTCTCCTTTGGTAAAGGAAAGCCCGTTATCCGAGAGGAAAAGCTTCTTTGGTGTCTTTCCTTTGAGACATTCAGAAAAAAGGAAAAACAAAAGTGTTAGTTGCTCAGTCATGTCCAACTCTTTGAGACCCCATGGACTGTAGCCCAGCAGGTTCCTCTATTCATGGAATTTTCCAGGCAGGAATACTGGGGTGGGTTGCCATTCCCTTCTCCAGGGGATCTTCCTGACCCAGGGATCAAACCTGGGTCTCCAGGATTATAGGCAGATTGTTTACCATCTGAGCCACCAGGGAAGCCCAAGACATTTTGAGCTCTGTATTTGTATTCCTAAGATGTAAGACAGGTCACAAAAACTGAATGGAATAAGATTTAGTATTATGAACTTTATCCTATGTTTTTTTTTAAAGTTATTTTGTATCGGGGTATAGCCGATTAACAACGTTATGACAGTTTCAGGCAAAGGGACTCAGCCATACATATATTTGTATCCATTCTCCCCCAAATTCTCCTCTCATCCAGGTTGCCACAGAATATTGAGGAGAGTTTCATATACTACACAGTAGGTCCTTGTTGGTTATTCATTATAAATATAGCAATGTGCACATGTCTATCCCAAACTCCCTAACTATCCCTTCCCCCCATCCCTCTTTTTGGAAATAAGTTCTACCTTATTTTTTATACTTCGTATCATGAAGACCTCAGTACTGGTGCTTCGCGATTCCAAATTCAAATTTCTTGTTAACATGCACACCCTCATTGTCTAAAAGAGTGTCTATTAGATTTCTTTCCTTCCTTCCTCCCTCCCTCCCTTCCTTCTCATGAAATCCTCTTATAAAATGATATAGATTATATAAACCTCAATATATGAAACTTGAAGTATCCAAAATCTCTCCTGGTCAGTTCCCCACACCTGATCTTACACAGCTGTGGTTTCCTCAAGTACCTTTGAAAAACACGTAGAGTCCTTTGGTACCCACTCTTAAAACACGGACAGAGGCGAAGTGAAACCTCGGGAGAACTGAATATTTGCATAAGGTTTGAGAACAGTTTAGCCTGTCAGGGTCCTCTGTCCATGGAATTCTCCAGGCAATGGTGTGGATAGCCATTGCCTTCTCCAGGGGATCTTCCCAACCCAGGGATGGAATCTGAGTCTCCTGCATTGCAGACAGATTCTTTACCATCTGAGCCAGCAGGGAAGATCTAGAAAATTACATGAGGTGATATATATATATATATGTACACACACATCTGAAAGCCATTTGTAAGTTACTGTGCCAGAAAGTACGCAGTAGGATAGATTTTGTGCAAACCTCATTTTATCCCCTCTAGAAACTCTTAAGGAAGTCAGTGCTGAGTCTCTTCTTCTTGACTATATATTAAAAATGAAAGGTTAGAGTTGTAAAGTCTTTAACACTTATGAACTCCTCTTTTCAATACAGAGCACCAACTGAAGGGGAAAGCAGAGAGCTAAGTGTATTTTGCGGTGACAGGAGCCCAGGTTTGAGTTGAGCTCTTTTTTGTTTTAGCTGTGGCACTATCTGCAGTATCGTGACATGCCCGGGGTCTCTCTTTAGCTGGTGGAAACTAGCAGGCTTCTCTGAAAATGATTTATACACTAAATGTGGCTGCTCTGAAACTAGGGCAACTGGTATCTTGGGCTTCATCTGTTTAGTACTTTAGGCCTGGTCCCGATGTGACCGTTCAGGTATTAAACACTGACTCTGGGCTTTCGGAATGTCAACGAATGAGCACAGATGGCCTTGGGTCCTTAACTATACATGTTAATGCTAAAAATGATGACTTTTTTTGGCAACTAGATACACTGAAATTGAAAACAGCAGGAAGGTATAAACAAGATACATTTGCCTTTTTTTCCCGTTTGAGACTAAGTTTTGAAATGCAAATAAAAAAGATTAAGGCAATGTTACTGGTTGAAATGGTAAGAAACTTACTTTCCTAAGTCTTGGAATAGCTCTTCTTTAGGTAAGATGAATCTGATCTTTTCTTAAAATAAGGCCCAAGGGAATTTAGAACTATATAAATATTCCTTAAAGAAAATTGCCTCTCAGATGGGAACTTTGATTTTCAAATGGTTTCAGATGAAGTTGTTGAAAAATCATATTATTTTTTTTTAATGTGAGATTCAATGAATATTTCATTGAAGATTAGTAAATAGAATGTTGAATCTTTTTCTGTTGAATTCTAATATTGTTTGTACCGTCAGTCTAAATGTGTGAGCATGTTGCTAAGAAATTTATGAACCTCCAGATGCAATAGATATTATTATACAGCAGGCATTTTTTCCTTCTCTGTATACCAAATACATCAAATAGCGCTCACTTTTGTGTTATCCATACTCTGACAAAGTGTAGATGGTTAAGAATTACATGATCATTATTAAAAAGCAAATGAATAACATATCTATTTTCTATTTTTATTAATTTTTAATCTATTTTAAATAATTCTTTAACCATAAGAAGAATTCTCTTATGGTATGAGGTTAAACTGTCAACTTTCATTTGAATTCAGGAAATAAGTCAATTTATGACATTCTTTTAAACTGTGGCTCTATCTTCATAAGTTAATGCTGTTATAGTTTAAATTGACAAAAATAGCATCAAAAAAAGTTGGAAACTGAAAAGAGTATCTGATTTTTTTCCAGTGTAATATTTCAAAGTATTGCAACTGCCCCTGAATAAAATAGCTGGTTTTTATTAATCCAAGCTAAAAAAAATAAATAAATAAAGGGGAATGGCACCATAAACATGCAAGATTTAAGTTCCTTTTAGTTTGTTTTAACCATTTAACTGTGAGGTCATGTAGGGGCCAAAGTCAGGAAATTCCTAACTAAATGCCTGCACAACATGCCTTTGTTTGATGCAGTTTTGAAGCTATTTTGTCAACATTCATTGAAGATGAATTATATTGCTTTTAAAACGAGGACATCCTACTACTCACCTTCCTCATTTGTTATAAAATTAATATGAATAACTTTATTTTGCTTTTTTCCATTATATAATTGTCTCATTCAAATTTCTCTTCATAATATTACTCATTGAAAGGCAGTTATTCTGAAATGAGGTTCAATGTATTGTAAATTACGATAGAATAACTTGTTTATCTCCCCTTTAGAGGTTGAAATCAATCACCAGTATGATTTTTCCTGTCATTGGCAGCATTCTGTTTTGGACTAAGCCTACTGTGCAAGTTGGTTTTCCTTTAAAATCAGATGTAATTGTAGAACTTTGTGAATGCTTTCTATTTCTCAGATTAATGAACAGATTCACCACCCACAGACAGTCTAACTTTTCAGCAATGATATGTTAGCAACAATTTCCTCATTTATGTAGTTTCTTTAATTCAAATTGGGTATAGAGTTCTTTGCTTTCCTAATATTGGGAATGAAGTTTTAAAGTCTCCTGAGTACACAATCTCTGTCTATATGGAAACTTTTTCTGACATACTTACTTAGGATAAGATTCTATCTTGGAAATTAGCATGGTGAGTATTAAGATTGGTCAGCTCTTTAAACATCATCTGGTACAGAGGTGGTAAACCCCAGTGCTGGGTTAGGCATCTGTATGTGTGTGGGGTGACTGGAGATAAGGCCTCAGGAAGTTCTCTGGGAATTCAGATGCAGTGCGGACTCTTCCAATTCAACCAAACAGAGCATCTTTGTTGGCTAGTTCAGCCCACCAGCCACCAAGCTGACACTTGGGAGTCCCACCAACCCGATCATTCATAATGTGGGGAAATTTGGGCCAGAGGAGAAAATTGACAAGTCATGCTGTTCCTGAGTGCTAACCTCAGACGCGTCTTCCTGCTCATAATTGACCCTTGTAAGGCAGGGTAAGGTCCTGAGGTCGCTTTTCACATGCATTCACTGTATGTTCATTAATTCTTGTAATGCCCTATGGGTGCTGGAGGAGATGGACCCGCTAATTAGCTAAAATTTAAAAGGAATTAGGTAGAATGCATTGAGTCAATGGGTGAAGTAGTCTTGAAGGTCTAGTGGGATTGGGTGTGAAGGATAGAGATGTATTCTTGGTTTCCTCATTTTCAAATATAGTCATAAATATAAGCCTGTTACCCATTTAAATAAAAGTGATAATCAATTACTAAAATGCAAAATGTTTCCAAGAGAATGAGGCTATTTTCTCATATAAATCAGATGTGATATGTTGTATAGGTAACATTTAGGAACTCTGAATTAATATACTACTTCCAGCACAAAAATTGCGTGTACTTTTAGAAGCTCAGAAACAAATGTAAAGCATGTATTAAAACATCTATTGATTTTAAGTTATTTCACTGAAAGTCATACCTTATGTTACTGGAATTATTAGATCTTACACAGGCCATGCCTCAAGGATTGAGCTAAAATCTGAAGTCTTAACGAAATAGTGCTTATATATAATTTTATGTTATGAAATGTACTCTCTATATACACATTCACATAAATCATTTAATTGGGATCACTGTTTTGCTTTTTAAAAAATCAACCAAATTCTTAATTTAGGAAAATAAAATATCTAAAAGGAATGTCACAACTGTTAACTTTCTACAGAGGTTAAAATATAAAGCTGTGATCACCTGGCAAGAAATGACTTAGAACACTCACTTTGATGAAACTTTATGAACCTGAAAGATTGGCTTCCTTACCTCAGTTTGCCTGTAAGCAAATCTCCAGAATTAAAACCACAGGTGAGATTTTGCTGTAATTGATCCAAAGCCCTGATAAGTCATGAAACAATCTATAATCTATACATTCAAATGTGCATGCCTAGCATAAGAGAAAGAAGACCATATTGTAGACTGACTCCGTCATTCACATACTTGCACAGGTCACAGTGTGAATTATTCACAATTCCATAATTAAATTAAATTACACATTCATGGTTTCCTGAACGCATATTGCAAAACTCAGGTAGAGAATTCAGTATGCAAAAGTCAAATGGAACTTGTTCTGGGTGTACCTATCTTTTATGTTGTCACATAGATTGACTCAAAAACAGACAAACAGAAAGTCAACCCATTTCAATAAAGGAAGCATGTCAGCATAAAAGTTGATTTACAGGAGCCCATATATCAACATGTACATGGGAGGGCCTTGAATTGAAGACAAATCTCTAAGAAATTGGACATCAGCACATCCACAGAGCTATTATAGTAAAAATATTACCAGCCAAATGCTACTATCAACCAGGTTTTACTTTTCTACACATTCCAAGGTAGATTTTTCTCAGTGATGTGAATAAGCTTGGATAACCTGTGGCTGTTTCTCGTTAATTCCTAAAACTTTTAGACCACATTATGTGTGTGTGAGGCAGTGGCTTTAACTTTGAACCAGAAGATAACTTAAACTTTAAATTTTAAAGCCGTTAGCATGGTGCCTAGCATCTAACCATGTTGTCTAATTTCTGATGATTGTGGATGATACAAAAGAGAGGCACAGGGAGGGGAAATGCTTTTTTCCTTATATAGGTCTATTTTCATAGCATTTTTATTAAAGAGTATTTTGACCTGATTTCCTCAATATCTTGTACATATAATGCAATAGCTGACGTTCATATTCTTAAAACTTCTTTAACTTTGCAAATGAGTACAGTCTCACGGTTTGAGAATTGAAATAATTTCTCATAAATCACAATGAAATTATGTTGCAGACAAGTACCAAATGGTATTCTCTTCTAACCTGGGTGTACTTTGCTGCAAAATTGTTACACATAAAACATGTAATTCAGTTATTTCAAACATAGATGTTGATGAACACCAGCAAAATAATTCAGGTTGTTAGAATTTTCTGCTTCACATCTGTATATTTTGTATCCTGCCACATTTCTAAATTGAGCCACATTTTCAATGCTGTTGTTTCCAGTGGCCACAAATTCATTAGACGTGGTATTTTTTTTAGTTGAAAGAAAAACATGTATTTTTAGAAAAAAATGTTGTCTTTATTTTATTAGAGAGTCTCAACTCTGTGTTCAGAGCTTAATCCAAGAGTGGTAAAATAAATCTCTTATTTATTAGAAACAAGAAATCAGATGTTGTAAAATTACAAATGTATCACACAAAAGGGATACAATTTGGTTTAACCGTAGAAACTGCAAGGTGTACACAGTAATTATCCTTCTTATGCCAAATATGCTAAATAAATAAGCATATATTTTGACCCTAAATAACTGACAGTAAGTATCTGTAAATAAATGTGCTTCAAAGTCAGAGTATTTACAAAGTTGCCTCTCTTTTGCTTATCTGTAAGGAATCAAATTTAATGTTCTTCTGGCTCTGTTAAATAACACCCAGAGCAACAAACCCATTGAAGGAATTTAGTTTCCTTTACGGTGGAGGTGATGGTGCCCTCATCAGCTCCAGCAGGGGACACTGGACAGTTTCCAGGAGAAAAAAAAAATACTTTTCAGTTTGCATAGTAATTTCTTTTCTTGTATATCTTGTTTGTACTTTTTGAAAATCAGAAGCCTGAAAAGGGCTATGAGATTTCTGTAGTTAGTAGCATGTCTATTTCACAAGAAATTATAAGTCACAGGAAAACATAATGATTAATATTATGAGTAAGAATTGTCTTCACCTTTCCCAGTTTTTATGTTGCAACCAAAAGGTACACACCACGGAAAGTAGGTCATCTTCTATCTATGAAATTCTTTGTGTCAGTCTTAACATATTCAGAACTTCTCATAATCTGAGTAAAAATAGACTCTATCTGTTCAAAGAAAGAGAATTTGTGATTTTTGCATATATGCATTATCTGCTAATTGGTCACATTACAGTGAATGAATAAGAGGGAACAGAAACCTATGATGTACAAACAGACAAGATAGAAGGAGTGGCAACAGGAGCAAAAAGCACCACGGATTTTTCCGTAACTAGAAATGTTCCCCAGTCGCTCGCCTTCTAAAATAATTGCTAAGCAGAAATTCTCTTCAAAATGTTAATTGAATATCTGATGTCAGAAATGTAGCATTACTTGCTTGCTTATGGAAGTTGCTTTCCTTTAAATTTTAAGGTAAAATAAAATTAAATTCTGTCTTGCTAAATTTTTAGCTAATGAAACCAGAGAAGGATTTTTAATACTTTCGCAAACTGATCAGTCTGGGCTGCACTGTTGAAGCTGTTACAAATTTCTGAGTAACTTATCTTCACCAACATATAGTGAAGACTAAACAAAGCACTAATATGAAAGTCTACTTCTTTACTAGCAATCAGTAAACGAGGAGTTGATTGTTACCTCCTGAAGTGGAAATAATGTTCCTAACCCTTCAGCTAGCCTCAAAATGTCAGTCGTTCTGAGCAATGGGAGCAGGCTAATTTCCCAGGTATTAAGGCTTGAAAACTATTCCAGGCCCATTTATGCCTCTGCAGTCACTGAGTAGCAGGTTCCTGCTCTCCATCTCACTCCTGTCAGAAGAGATTGTGGAGAACTTCTTTGCTCAAGTGAATTTTTATTTCTGAGATGATGTGCTTTCTGCAACAAGCAAACAGCTTAGAGGTGACAAAAGCCATCCTCAATATTTAATGAACACTCAGAGAAGCCATATGACAGCCCCTGAAATTGAAGTTGAGGGTGAAAAAGTGGAGAATGGCAACTTTTGAATTCTTTTGAATCTCTGCTTATAAAAAAATCATATTAGTTTGATTCAAGATGGTTTTAGACCTAGGTTTTCCTCTGTGTTCTTGCTATTGGGCAAAAGAGCAGCTAGCATTCCTGTGTTCTCTGGGTCGCCTGGTGAAGTAAGCAACCCAGGGAAAGTAAGTTTTGTTCATGTTTGTGTGTAGGCATCATTTAGTGTGTATGTGGACTATGGATAATAACCCTGTTTGAATATCTTTGAAAACTAGTATGTAAGTATGAAGTAGAATTGCATTACTATGATGTAGTTTTTGGCAAACATGCTGAAAACGATTATAAATAAGCAATCCTACATAGGTACACAGACAACTTCTCTACATGTTTATTAATGTAAAACTCATATATATTAAATTTCATGTTGGGAAGTTTTCTTTTAACTCTGCAACTTTGTAATACCTGCTGCCCTCTGCTTCTGAGATGGCAACTCATATATTTGCATATCTTGCTTGTGAAAAACATCACAGATGTGAAAATCAATTCTACCTACTATATGTGATGTGATAATTATAATTTAGAAGTCAAAAACAAGAAAACTAAAAAGCTGTTAATCTTTTTTTCCTGTAAAGAAGTTATGCTTATTAGATTTGTTCTACAGTCTTTGTCTAAGAAATTTTATAATTGAACAGAAAGTAAATAAAAGCATGGAAGAAGCCAACACAATATTGTACAGCAATTGTTCTCCAATTAAAAAGAAAAAGAAAGTAAATCTATTTCTGCATGAGTTGCAAATGTTTAAAGAAATTCCTCATATTTAAATGGTGCAAATATAAAGGAAAGCTATTTTGTATTAACTGTTATGAATTCAAGGTTTATATATTTTTTTCACTAAATATTAAGTAAGCAATCAAGATGTAGATTTAATATGTACTAACATTTAGGAAAATAACTGAGAACAGATTTAAATTTTTTAAATGGTTGATGACCTTAAAACTGGAGAATTATTTCTTTTTGTTTTTGTCTTTCTTAGATTGAATTGCATTATTCTTACTACTTATTATATATTTTGAAGATGTTTGTATTTCTTGATTAAAAGTTCTGATCTTATATTTCATGAATAGCATGAACCCAATAACTATATCTTTCTAGTTTGTTTTTTTCTTTCTACAATGATATAATTTCTTCTTGTAAAACATGTGAAGCTAGTCTCAAGTAAGATTTTTAATTTTTCTCTAAGCCAATATTTTTCAATGGGTACTGATGCTTGCTTCTTTCCTTGCTGTGGGAATACAGCTCCCCCACCCCAACTTTTAAAAATCTTTTTACCAAGCAAAGTTTTATCCTCTAAAGCCAAGAAAACCTCAGATTTACTTATGGGGTCCTTACTGAGTAACAGCTACTATTCTAAGCAAACTTACATAGGCCATCTCATTGATTTCTTACAAAAACTCAACCAGGCATTTGTTATATTTATTTTAGTGATGAGAAAACTAAGGTATTAAAGGTTTAAATCACTTGCCCAAAGTTGTTCGCTCAATTGTGTCTGACTCTTTGCTACCCCATGGACTGTAGCCTGCCAGGCTCCTCTGCTCATGGGATTTCTCAGGCAAGAATACTGGAGTGGGTTGGCATTTCCTCCTCCAAGGATTCGTCCCAACCCAGGGATCGAACCTGTGTCTCCTACGACTCCTGCATTGGCAGGCAGATTGTTTACCATTGAATCACCTGGTATGCCCATTTGCCTAAAATTGCACAGATAGAAAAAGATGTTAACCTGTTTGTCTGACTCTCCAGTAAAAAGTTAAATGAACAGTTCAGGGTAGAGACATTGGAGATGTCCCTGACAGTTCTACAAAGGATTACTCTACCTTAAGTAATCATAGAAATACTTTTGAAATAAAAAATTTGATGTTTGTAGAACCTCTGAAAGTAATACAATGGATATCCCTTTGAAAGGAAGAAAAAATTGCAAACTAATCTGGACAAAATGAATATTTTATTGAACATAAAGTATTTCTCTTCCAGTTATTAGTTCTTAGAAATAAGCTCGATTATTGAAATTTCCCAAGATGTATTTGAAATGAATATGGTTGGCCTTTGAGCAACATGGGTTTGAACTGTTCATTTATAAATATATGTTGTTCTTTCAACTGTAAATTGAACAGTATCATTAGCCTCAGCCCTCTGTACAGACTGGAATCCGCATATAACTTATAGTTGGCCCTCTGTGTATGCAGTTCCTCCATATCCACATAGAACTGTAGTATTTACTGCTGAAGAAATTCTTGTAGAAGTGGACCTGTGCAATTTAAACCCATTGTGTTCAAGGGTCAGCTGTACTACAGTGTCTGCAGAATCTGCTGATACAGAACTGCGGATACAGAGGAAGTGGGTATACAGAGGGATAACTATAAAGTTATATGTGGATTTTCAACTATGGGGGTGTGGGGGTGTGGGGTGGGGGCTTGATGCCCCAACCCTTGCATTGTTCAAGATCAGCTGTATAATTTGCAGTTCATAGTAGAGACTTGAGGATAGTCAAGTCTCTGGGATCATTGAAGACATAGTCAATTCATATCAATTTACTCAAGCCAGCACATGACTTAAGCTACTAAACAGCTTAAGTAAACTCTGGAACTGGTTGGGGAACTGTGTGCGAGCTCATTTGTGTTCGACTCTTTGTGACCCCATGTACCATGTAGCCTGCCAGGCTCCTCTGTCCATGAGATTCTCGAGGCAAGAATACTGGAGTGGTTGCCATTGCTTCCTCCAGGGGATCTTCCTGACCCAGGGATGGATCCCATGTCTCTTGTGTCTCCTGCAATGGCAGGCAGATTCTTCACCACTGAGCCACCTGAGAAGCCCTCTATCAGTCCCAAGGGAAACTCTACTTCAGTACTACACACCATTAAAAATAAATGGCTACAAGTTGTAAAATTCTTCTCATTCTATCAATATTTGGTCTCCTTGCCCCAATGTAGCTTCCCTTCAATTAATTCTCCACACTGTTTTTCAGCCAAACTTTCTTTTTTACACCTTTACTTTCAATTATTTATTTGTTCCTAATTGAATCTTGCAAAAAGTTTTAACTTACGAAGAGTCCTTAATATTCTGGTGTCAGCACACTTTTCTAATCAGATATCTCATGATATTATTACAGATGATCTAGTCCAATCCTATTTATAGTTTCGAATGCCACGTTTGCTGTGTTCACTATTTCAGAAGTCATCTCCTTTTGGAAGTTCTTCATCTGAGTTAAGTGCTTTTTTCTGAATACTTCCTCTGAACTCCCTTACTATTTGGAACTTATTTGTAATAGAAATATATTATACAATATTAAGATTGTTAGTTAGCTTCTGTGTCTCCTCTAGAATATTCTGATACTTTTGAGGGCTGGGGCTCTGTTGTCATATTAATTGACTTTTGAAAAACATGTCTGACTCCATAGTTTTGTTTTATATACATACATACATATATGTATATTCAGTAGCTTTAAAATGGATTTTGCTGAATTTAATGCATCTTTTAAAGCAATTCTGATCATTTTACTTTTTGCTTGCCTTATAAAATTTTATTTCTCTTTTTTCTGCATTATTAACTACAGTCACCATGTCATATTTTAAGTCTTCAGACCTTATTGATCTTATGATCAAAAGTTTGTACCCTTTTACCAATCTCTTCCCATTTTCCCTCAACTTAAATATGTAGCATTTGCTCAATAATATCTGATGACTGGGTAATAAAGGTTTTTTGTAGGAATAGACAAGAGTATAGAAATCAAATTAACCCCCGAAAGGTATATAATTTAAATCTCTAAATTATTTGTTTGTTCCTTTTAAAACATTTTTAACATGAGCAAAATAATTTGAACAGTGTATCAGTATGGAAGTCTACATGATTTTATATTACATTAACAAAACCCTAAAATATGTAACAGAAGTAATTGCATGCAATCTGTTTTACCTATTGCCGCTCATTCTCTTTCTCTTTTACTGGTAATAATTCAGGTTTAATTTAAAGGCAGAGTCAACTCATTTATGAGGTAGCTCCTCCACATAAAACATTGCTTCAGAAGCTGCTGCAAATGACCTTCCTCTGAAATGAAGTGTTTCATATTTTATTAGGAAATGGAGGGACGCTCTGCTCTGTTGGTAAATGCTGTATTTTGGGGGGGATACCTCAAAAATTTTTAGTGGCTAATTTGTAATCTATTAATTCCCCCCAGCATGACAGCAGCAAACAAGTTTTCAAGGGCTTCCTGAGTACGAAATCTGGACCCAAATCTCTCGCTATATAATTTCATCAGCAGGAAGTGCCTTTTTGCAGACCTTACTGCTAGTCTGATAAAACCACTGATTCTGCTGCTGTTGATAAACTCCCTACATTAAAGTCTTCAACCTTCAACAATTTTCAATTCCAAGCAAAACCTAAAAATTTTATTTTCTGTGTGGTTCTCATTTACCCAGAGTAATATGCTATCCTTTCCCACAGCGTATCAGGTTAGCTCAGCTCGCGATGCCAAGAAAAGTTCCCCAGCTTCATTTTCCAGAACACTAGCTGCTTCACACTGGCTGGATTAAAACTCTTCTTCCTGCAAACAAATAATGAAGGCGCCTTTACATTTTCATCCTCAGACTGAAGTCAAACTTACAGTTGAACTTTGTCTCTAGTCTGTGGGTTTTCCAAAAAACCCTCGTCTATGAAACTCTCCTTAGACTTTGAGAACCAAAGACTGAAAATGGCAGAGAGAAGCACCCTAAATTTTTACTATGCAGTGTTTTTGGTAGCAGGAAGTTGAGAAGATAGATTCAGGATTTGGTTAAAAGTCATTAGTGATTTTTGTGTTAGTTCTTTTTTTTTTTTTTTCCAGGGTAGAATTTTGGCCAGACTGTTTTTGGAAAGGAAAGTATCAGTCAGCCAACGGTTTCCAGTGCAAAGGCGCGAACAGGCTACACTGGAAACCATGGTCAGTCCACAGGCATTCCAAAGAGGCTTGTTAATAGCGAAGCAATCAATCATCAGGAGAGTTGTGGGAAGGTGGATCCAGGCATCAAGTGAAATTGGAACTGGGATACAGTAGAAAATGTTGAGTTTGACTTCTGAAATCAGGTTCAGCTGTCAGCAGACCACCTCCATAGTAAGCATAGGTCAATGCAATGATAAACTGAGGCAGGGCACACATTGCAGAGATATCAGAAATCCAGTCCAATTTTAAGTGGGGATGGGGAAGAGGTCAGTGTGTATCTACTCCTATTTACTAATAGACCTGTCTGCAGAGTAAGGCAGTACAGATTAGGACAACAAGCAACTTTTTCAGCTTATTTGGGTTGGCATACACCTTGAATGAAAATATTGACAAGGATGACATTTTGAGGGTAGTGATGCTGGTGAGACTGTCCAGGACTTTTGTCTCTGAGTCTCCTTGTCATAAAGGTCATGGACACCCTGCATTATACACAGGGAACCCTGCCTGACACTATAACACGAGTCTGGGGTGGGTCCCTGTCCTTACATGACAACGCAGCTGTTTGGCTCTCTTCTCAAATCAAAGGTTCATTTTGGAGAGGAGGATGTGACAGAGTACATTTGGAGTGGCATGCTAACTCTGCTTTTTTGCGTTTCAAGACACGTACTTCAAATACCACAGATTTTCAGGTCCCCCTTCCTTCAGACTGAGGAAGGCTGATCAGCTTAGTCAGTTTGCTCAGATGCCTGTCACAGAGGCATATGTAAGGAGACTTTCTGACAGTGTTCAAGCCAGAGTCTCTGTCAGCGTTAAAGTTTGGTTCTTCCAGGGAAGACTGAGGTGGCTACTCTGAAGTCAGCACCTTAGCTGAGTGATGCTGTCACTGATCGGTGGCCTTGTCTTTATCAGCCTGGGGACTAACTCAGACCTCTACAGGGCTTTTCACACACACCGATCGCTTCTGCTAGAGCTGAAGCAATTTGCTAGTGCTTTCTCACTGTTGCAGACCATTAATTTCTATTTTTTTTTCTATTTAACAATTTCTCTAAAGTCTCAAAAACTTGTCACAGTGGCAAGAAGAAGGGAACTTCAAGGCTGGAAACAGCATCTTAATAAACTAAATAGTATAAAACAATGTTACAGGACCAGTGTTAAAGAATTGAAACAGTATTACAGTACAGTTGGTTAAAAAAAAAACACGAATGTTTTAATTTTAGAAAGTTTATTTCTCAAACAGTGTTTTATACCTGTGAAGCCTGAGAGAAAAAAGCAACCAGCTGCCCTATAGTGTGGGGCAACCTTTTATATATTCACTCCTATGTGCTTCTGAAAATTTCCTTTAGATTTAACTTCTGTATTAAATAGGGCTAATAATAGCCCAAAGTTTTAAGAGTAAAAAGAGGAAATAATAAGCAAACTTTTGTGTCATCAGAAGAAAATCTTTAAGTAAATTAAAAAGATATTCTCTTTCTGTTGATTTATTTTACACATTTAGCAATAAAGGAAAAGTACAGAAGAAACATGGGGCTTCCAAAGTGATGCTAGTGGCAAAGAATCTGCCTGACAATGAAGGAGTTGGAGGTTTGATCCCTGGGTTGGGAAGATCCCCTGGAGAAGGAAATGGCAACCCACTCCAGTATTCTTGCCTGAAGAATTCCATGGATGGAGGAGCCTGGTGGCTCCAGTCCATGGGGTTGCAAAGAGTTGGACAGGACCAAATGACTGAACACACACACACACACACACACAGAAGAAATACAAATTATTACTCTTTCACGACTCCAATACAGAAATTATTTTCTCCCCCTCACCCCAAACAATTTTCCTGTTTCCTTAGTCCCTTCTTGTTCTTTGCCCAGATATAAGCTTCACCACAGTGACTTTCTGAGTAACCTCATGCCATACCCATGACTACTTTTCCATCATCTCTCCTGAGACGTGATTTGGCAGAGTCAGCTGAATGTCCAGGCTCAACTCTCATAATCTCCAATGCATTAACTTGATGACTCCTTCTACAATTTACCACATAATCCCTGGATTTGTCTTTATTCGTTTGTCCATCTTCCACTACTATTAGATAATAAACAAATAAAGATCAGAAGCCTGGGCAGTTTAGAAATGTATAGTCCTTTCCAGGAAAGTAAGACACAATTTTATTTTATTTTATTTTACATATAAAAAACCCCCAAAGTATAAAGCTACACAGTTGACCCTTGAACAACACAAGTTGGAACTGAGAGGGTCCACTTATACATGGATTTTTTTCAATAACTATACAGTTGGTCTTCCATATTCACCCATTAGGGATCTGAGGATTCAGTCAACTGTGGGAATTTCCTTCCACATGTGGTTGAATTCTCAGATGTGGAAATACAGATGCAGTGGACTGACTATGGGACTTAAAGACCCATGGATTTTGGTACACTTAGGGGCACCAGGGGCTTCCCTGGTAGCTCAGAAGGTACGGAATCTGCCTGCAATGCTGGAGACCTGGGTTTTGTCCCCGGGTCAGGAAGATCCTCTGGAGAAGGGAATAGCAACCTACTCCAGTATTCTTGCCTGGAAAATCCCATGGACAGAGGAGCTTGGTGGGCTATAGTCCATGGGGTCGTAAAGAGTTGGACACCACTGAGCGACTAACACTTTCACTCTCACCTTGGGGGTTCCAGGAACCAATTCCCCACAAATACTCGGGGTGGGGGGTGGTGGCAGGTGACTGTGTTTTTAAAAGGTTACAGAATGGAATGTACAGCAAATTTCCATTGTAGGGGATATTGCTAAATTTCCTGAAGAATGTTTATTTCCTTTTGAGAGTCTATCATTATTGCCTAAAGACAAATTATATTAACTTCCTCACAAAAATTCAGCTGCAAAATGTGATCAACTGCAAACTCATGTATATATTTGCTGGATCCTGAAGAAAAATAATGTAACAAAACTATCAGATCTCAAAATAAAACGTGTGGTTCTTATTAGATAACTCCCACAGCAGTACTTACTGCCTGGTTCTCTTCTAGACAAGGTGGCTGTAGCAGTGAGCGAGCCCAGCAAGGTGTGTTCTCTTGTGACAGTAGACAAGCACGCAGAGAAACAAGCTCTTTATTCTGCAGAGAAATGAATTGAGGACCAGAGGGATGGGGCAACTTGCCTAAGTAACACTCCTGATGTAAGGTTGAAAAAAAGGTCAAATTTTGATTACACATCACTGTTATTTCTAAGCAATTCTTTTTGAGATACGTAGACATGCTTTTTTTAATAATTGGAACTCTTAAAAAGAGTGGAGACAGATATATGTGTATATATTTTCAAAAGCATAAGAATAGGTTTAAAACTTGGATTACTCTCTTTTACATAACAAGAAATGAGTCCAAAAATGCCAGGAAGAGTTCAAGTTAGACATAAGAAGATTATTTGAGGAGAAACTGGACAACTGCTTAGAGAATTGGTTGAATTCTTTAAAGAAAAGATGGTTTTAAAATGTCTTCCTGAGTTACTTTAAATGATTAAAGATGTTAAGCATGGTAAAGGTGACAAATGGAGAAGATGACTTTTCAAGGCCTTTTCTGGGCAGATAAACTTAATCGTGAATATTTATATCAAATCATTTCACTGAAACATAGGTGACAGCCTCCTTGTCTACTTCTTCACCCAAGGACTGTATTGTCATTGACATAAATGTGAAACAATAATTTTTCAGAAATATTTATAATGAAAAGGTGAATTCTTAAATTCTGTGCCATATACAGCATGCAAACAGAAGTGATACACTTTTTTTGTTTGTTTAAACACTGAGTAAAACAAATAATTCATAGCAATTATTTCAAAATACAAGCAGTATAAGTCCAAGAAGCCTTACTAGCATCATCAAAGGGTTTTACAATTCATTGAATGAAAATCATAATTTGACTTTTAGAAAGTCAGTTGCCCTTGCATTTTTCCAAGTTCAGTTATTGTTGAGCTCACTCCAGTTATCTCCTTTCGCTAAGTACAGACGGCAAAATTTAAAGCCACAGCATATAGAAAAATAGATTTGAAGCTTAGCCAGGGCCACTTTGGATATTTTCAGTAAAATAAATACAAACTTTATTTTAGTTGGTGGGGCAGGGAAGGCATGCATAAAAGATAAGTAAATGCATTTTCATGACAACTATAATAAGCTAGCATAGAAACAGTCCTGTGGATTTCAGAAGTTAGAAAGAGATGTAACTATGCCCCTGTCCTTTTACCTACTGTCTTCCTTCTTTAAAAAGGAAGGTGGAAAATGAAGGAAGAATAAATTTCCATGGTTCAAAGGGATAAGCATCTAAAAAAATTAATGTAATTCTGATATTTTCCTGGAGTCATTTTGAAGCTAGAGTGGCTGTTTGGATGAAGTTGGCTGAAATGACAAGGTTCTTGGTCTGGTGAGGGCCCTCAACGCTAGACACATTGTCTACAGTACCTGGATTTTCACTGAAGGTCTTTGAGGAAGAACAGAGGAGTGGACAAAGAAACTTAGGATGCTTTCCTAATTTTTAGACAGAATTTCACTTAATAATATTGTGGCACCAGTACTGTGAATAGGATGGTATAATTCAACATATATTTATATAACATGGTGGTACACCTTTGAGTGCTTTTAAATTCTTTTCTGAGAGTTTCAGTCACTTAATATTCATTCATTCAAAACCCCTCATATTATCAATTATCTCAGTTTTACCATAAAAGCCAAGCACTGAGTAGAAGGAGAAAATAAAAAAAAATAGATGTTGATAGTTTAATGCTTATATTTCCCCCCTCAATTCTTAAAGATGAACATGGAGAAATATTTAACACAATAGTCTTGATCCTCCAAAATACATAGCTTTCAATTTCATTCTATCACACAAAACCATACCATTTGACTAGTGCCTTGGAATCCATAATTTCTTTTCCTTTTTTTTTTTTTTTTTTTGCATTAGAAAAGACTTTGACTTCATCTGCATTTTGCCATTGAAGAAATTCTGACTTACAGCCCTCGGGTAATTTAATTTATCCACAATCAGGTACACTAAGAATCCAGTCATTGTTGTTTCAAGTTCAATGCTCTTTGCACCACCTAATACTACCTTCCTGTTTAATAAGAAGTTCAGATCTGGCCTGGAGTCATAAATATGAACATTTCTTGTCACCTAGATGTTCAACAAGCAATGTCAAATGAGTTATATTATTCCTAGGTATTGGTTGCATTCTGAAAATCATTCAATTGATAACAATTAGCAGTTTTCAATGAGTGGATGAGTACCATGGAGTGGGGATGGAAGCTAATTAATGAGGAATTCTGGGAAGTCATGTTCTTCCTTTCCTGTTGGATGGTTAGACATTAAACCTTGGGGTTGTCAAATAAGTAACACCTTTGCATCAGTATTAAATTCACACACAAAGAAAATTAATTACAGGAAAGCTGTCTCCAACCCACTTTGTCAACTCTCTCGACAGGAAATTCTCACTTAGGCAGGAAAAGTCAAGTACGGCTGTCTTAAAATACCCTTGTTTTTATAAGCCTGCTTTTTTTTTTTTTTGCTTCTGAAGGAGAGATGTTGGCGTAGAGAAGCTTTTTTTTTTTGTATTTAAGAGAGGCAAACACATCCGTCTGAAAGAATTAGATTTAGTAAAACAAGAAACCAGATTTTGAATCTAATTCCCATTAGATTGTCATCAAAAAGTGTCCCTGCTAATGCAAATTGTAAGAATTTGAAATATTCTGTTCAGCACTGAATTCATACTCATATGATTGCGTGGATCTGAGAAGAGTCATGTGTTTCTTATTTTAGAAAATGGCTAGCCAAGCACCTACATCCCAGCTATGAGTGGGAAAATGTAATAATCAGCTGAAGTCACCCTGGCTCATCGAACTCTCATTTGAAAACTTCTATTATAGGATAATTCCACCTAAGTCTTCCTTTTCAGATGAATATATTGAGACATTTGATTCTTAAATTCTAATTACTCCAAAAAATGTTCTCTAGTTTGAGTTAAATTATGGATTGTAAATATTGAATTAAAATATGCTGAGACTAGGCAGTTTGATAACCATGGAAAGTGCATATATGGCAGTAATCCCTAAGTCTCTTCTTAAGATCCTCATCATTTTCTGGGACTAATGCCCTCAATAACCTCTGTGAAGACTCAATAATGCTTTCTGTGTTACACAGCTTACACAACTTTCAGAACATTCTCTTGCTCCTTACTGACTCCTGGGAGTAGAGGCAGGCTCAGGTTCTTTATGTGTCTGAGTGAAAAGGGTATGTCATTATACATCTGCTCTTACATTTCAGTAACCCACCGCCCACTCAGAATTTTATCTGATGTAGTTGGGAAGACACCTTATTGGGAAATCTCCACACGCATTTAGGTCTTAGCAGAATAAAACTGGCCATGTATGGACTTGACTGAGCATAAATCACATATTTATTTATATCTGAAGCTTCTTCAGTTAGCAAATGTTGGTTTTGACCTGAGATTAATAATGTGAACTCAATGGATCACACTGAGTTTTCAACTGTTCATTCTTCCCAAAACCCATTTAGATTTTGGAAGCAGCTCTTGCTTAAATCCATAATGCAGTCTAATAACTATGCCAATAAGGAGAAGAGTACTAAGATTATAATCAGTGGAGGAAGCTAGATGTATATTTATATTTTTGTAAATTAAAGGTATATGTGACTTCATGTTAACACACACAAAATAATAGAAGATGTACAACTCATAAAATGATTTACTTGTTAGTTTTGCAAATGAGTAATATACCTTTATATAGATATAAAGTTAAAACTTAAAAACTGGTCAAAGAAGAATTTTTTGTAATAATCTTTTGCTGATAAAACATTATCCATTTGGAAAAAGAATTGACACTTTTACCGTTCAGCAGTAATTTACTTCACCAAACATTCACTGAGATTAGAGTCTATGTAAGTATGATGAATGTAATATAAAAACAAGTATTGAGAAAGGTCAGGAGGTGTGAAGGAAGGTAAGTAAGGAGGGGGATTTTTTAAGGAGGAGTTTCATTTTCCAAAATATATCTCACTGATGTGTAGAGAAATACCTTCCAGCATAGCAGATGTAAAAGTGAAGATAAAATACATGAAACGTCTCTTCTCATAGCATGCTGAAGAAAGAGCAAGTAAGAGGAATGATAAGAGATAAGAAGAGAAAGAAATTCTGTAGAGGTAAGGGAGTATGGAGGTTGGGTTTGGCTTTCAAAGATGTGCCCATTTCTGGTGGGTTTGAGGCTGAGTTTTGATGGGTCATGTATGTAGAGAAAGGAGAGAAAGCTTGAGAGCAACATGAGAGTTCAAATCAGAGGCCCCTTTATTAAGAAAGAAGCTGCAACATGTGATTAGCTCTTAGGAAGAGAAACTCATTTTTCTGGAGAAAATGTACCTATTAGAGAAGAGCTACATGTGTCAATTACTGTCCTAACATGAGAAGAAAAAAAAAATCCTCCTTAAAATGTGCTAAGTATAAGCTTTTACTTATAGCTGTGGATGAAATTCATAGTATTTGCATGACTCACAAAATAGCAAGGGGAAAATTTAATTTAGTCATGCTGGGTTGAAAACATCCCAAAAGACCTTGGAGAAGTAAACACGAAGGCTTTCCATTGAAATCTATCTTAAACTAGGCTTCCAATTACTTCTACTGATAAAGTTCCTAGGAAATTAGCTCCACTGAAAAATTATGAGAATAAGATTAATGAGTGCCCATAGGAACAATCCTAGCTATCAGATCTGTAAGTATGTCATATACTGATATGATAACATTCATGAAAATATTTTGTTTAGTTTATTAAAGAAACATTTATTAAAGAAGAATGATTTGAAAAGAAAACATCATAAATGAGACCTAAATATTTTTTCCAAACACATTTGAAAAGTGTGAAATTGAACATATGGACATACAAAATATAGTAAATAAAAGTTTTAAAATGGATGAGTGCCCTTCTGTTTTCTACAACACAGCAGACTAGGTTGTTTGGACAAATGGTGTTACTGAAAATAATTTCAAATGTCAGATAAAAATATTCTTAAAATATTAAAATCCATGTAGTAGTAAATTATCAGGTGAAAATATTAGAGTAATCTAGGGAGATAAACAGAGCACTCAAGAAACCTCACTTCTCAAATTATTTGATCATCTTGGAGAAGATGAACTTCATTTCATATAAAACTTATAGATGATGAATGAATAAGTTAAAACCGAGAACAAGTAAGAGGTTCTTGACATATTAAGCTGGAATCTCTAAGACATCAAGGAAGATTTGTTTTCTTAGATGATAGCTAATAATTTTCTACAAAAAATGAAAGGAACAAGTCACAGTTTAAAGAACTCAAACAAATCCCAGTACACACATGCATACCTATATGCACACATGCATAAATAATTACATAAATAAAAATACACACATGTTAAAAACATTACATTAAGTAAATAAAAGAAATTCTCACCAGGTCACAGCATCGTGAAACTGCGTCCAGGAGTGGGGGTAGGAAAGGGAATATCTTCAAAGAATGCCAGTCGAAGGGTAGCTTACTTCTTGAAGCAATGGTAAAGCCAGAAGATAGTGGAATTGTATCCTCAAAGTCCTGAAAGAAAAATTTAGCTTAGATTTCTATACCCAGCTAAACTATCTTCCAAAAAATACTAGCAAAATAAGGGTAAGAGGGGACATAGACGCAGCCAGACACCTTGAAACCTAGACCTGGGACAGGCACAATCTTGTTTCCACTGGATGCTGCTGACCAAAGGTCATCACAAGGCCAGTCCGGATACTAACAAAGGGAAAATAGCCATCTCTTGATGACTTCAGCAGTATTTGAAACCAGATAAGGATGCACTGGTTGTGGCCATCTTCAGAGACTATCATCCACAATACAAAGAACTCTTCAGGATCATTATGACATTGATAAATAACACAAGAAAAAGATGAGCCCAAAAATATATTTTATAAACTAGACCTGAATCAAACACCAGTGAACAGTAGAGTGGCTAAGTATTGTTTATATTCTAGAAGTGAAATACCATAGAGTAGTAAAAATAAATATACTAAAGCTATACTTGACAACATGAATACATTTAAAATACAGTGTTGAGCAGAAGAAGACAGATATTAAAGGATTCATACTGTTATCTGTCATTTACACGCAGTTCAAAAACAACCTAATTAAACAATATATTGTTTGTTTATAAAAATGCTAAAACTATAAAGAATGCAAGAGAAATGACTAAATCAAATTTAGGATAGTGCAAGAGGTGCAGGAGAGAGAGAGAGATTGAGAAAGAGACAGAGAGAGGTAAATTTGTATTCCTTACTTTGTGCTGTAAGCATGTTAATATTAATCTCATATCATTATTACTCTAAATTGCATATAGAAATCAAGAGTTCATTTCTTTGGGGTTTTTGTGTGAACTCAAGAGTTCTTTAGGGTAAATGCCCAGGAGTATAATTGCTGTGCTGTATGGTAGTTGAATGCTTGGTTTTTAAGAAACTAATAAACAGTTTTCCAGAATAGCTATATTGTTTTAAAATTCCACCAGCAATGTATGAGCAATCCAGCTTCTCCATATTCTTTGCTGCATTTGGTTTTCACTAGTGTTTTATTTTAGTCACAAATGTTCATAGTAGCTTTTATGTAATATAAACTAGGAGGAGGGAACCCAGATGTTCTTAAACGGTTGAATGGTTAAACACAGGGTGGTATATTCATATTATGGAATACAAATCCACAACACCAAGGAACAATCTATTGACATACACAACTATTTGGATGGGTTTCCAAAGAATTATGTTACACTAAAAAATGCCAGTCCCCAAAGGTTACAAGGAGAAGGCAATGGCAACCCACTCCAGTACTCTTGCCTGGAAAATCCCATGGACGGAGGAGCCTGGTAGGCTGCAGTCCATGGGTTCGCAAGGTGTCGGACACGACTGAGCGACTTCACTTTCACTTTTCACTTTCACGCATTGGAGAAGGAAATGGCAATCCCAGGGACGGGGGAGCCTGGTGGGCTGCCGTCTCTGGGGTCGCACAGAGTTGGACACGACTGAAGCAACTTAGCAGCAGCAGCAGCAGCAAAGGTTACATAGTATGTGGTTTCATTTATATAACATTATTGAAATGATAAAGCTAGAAATGGAAAACAGATTAGTAGTTGTCAGAGGATAACCATGGGTAGGAGGAGAAGGAGGACAGGAGAGCCATAGGGTATCTATAAAATCACAACATGGGATATTTGTGTGGTGATAGAAATGTGTTGCATCTTTATCATGTCCATGTCAATATTTTGGTTGTAATATTGTATTACAATTTTGCAAGATGTTATCATGGGGGGGGGAATGGGTAAAGGGTATTGGTATCACTATATTATTCTTTCCAGTTGCATGTCACTTATCCACAAATTAAAAGTTATTTTAAAATATATATGTTTTACATATCTGATTGTATATATCATAAAGGAAAACAATAAAAGTAAGTATGAAACTACCACATTTTGGGTGGACATGGGAAGTTCTGGTCAGAGTGGGAGTAAGGATCATCACATTTCAGAGCAATTTGCCAATATTTAGTACAGTTGACCCTGCAAATTGACATTGATTCTAAAATTCAGCAGAAAATCACTCTAGTGCAAAAGAAAACATGTGTAATGGTGTTTATTTCAGCCTGGTTTATAAAACTAAAATGCCAATTAGACAGGAAATTATTTTTAAAATTGACAGCTATACAACTGTGTTTCATAGTTAAATTTATTAAGCTGAGGTAATACCTTAATATAGATAAACCTGGGAACATAAAATTTAAGTAGTCAAACATTTCATAATATGGAGAATGTGATATCAATTAAGCAATTTTTAAAATATATAAACAGTTCTACATAATGGTTATAGATAGGTATGAATTAAATGTATTAAAGAATACACACCAACTTTACAATAATGGGTCGTTCTTTGAAAACCCATCTCAGAGACCTCAAATTACACTCTCCAGGTTACAAGGAATTTTTGTTTTGATGTCAGTGATCTTTAAACTGGAGTGGCTATAAGCTCAGAGGCAGAAGTATTTAGAGGAAATAGATAAATAAGAGATGGGAAGTAGTGTTTATAGGATGTGGGAGATATTCCAGAAAAGGAAGCAAAAATACACACTCCACATCTCACTATATTTTTGTATAATTTTTTTCTTTTTCTTTTTTTAATTTATTTTTTATTTGAGGATAATTGCTTTACAGAATTTTGTTGTTTTCTGTTAAACCTTGACATGACTCAGCCATAGGTATACATATATCCCCTCCCTTTGGAACCTCCCTCCCGTTTCCCTCTGCATCCCACCCTTATAGATTGATACAGAGTCCTGTTTGAGTTTCCTGAGCCATAGAGCAAATTCCTGTTGGCTATCTATTTTGGAGAAGGCAATGGCAACCCACTCCAGTACTCCTGCCTGGAAAATTCCATGGATGGAGGAGCCTAGTAGGCTACAGTCCATGGGGTCGCAAAGATCTGGACGTGACTGAGCGACTTCACTTTCTTTCTTTCTATAGTTTCTTTTGGAGAAGGAACTGGCAGCCCACTCCAATGTTCTTGCTTGGAGAATCTCATGGACAGAGGGGCCTGGTGGGCTACAGTCTATGGGGTTGCAAAGAGTTGGACACAACTAAGCAGCTAACACACACACACATCTATTTTACACATGGTAATGTAAGTTTCCATGTTGCTCTTTCCATACATCTTATCCTCTCCTCCCCTCTCCCCATGTCCATAAGTCTATTCTCTATGTGTTTCTCCATGCTACCCTAAATTCTTCAGTACCATTTTTCCAGATTCCATATATATGTGTTAGAATATGATATTTATCTTTCTCTTTCTGAGTCACTTCACTCTGTATAATAGTTCTAGTTTCATCCACCTCATCAGAACTGACTCAAAGGTGTTCCTTTTCATGGCTGAGTAATATAAGCCTTTGACTGTGTGTATCACAATAAACTGTGGAAAATTCTGAAAGAGATGGGAATACCAGACCACCTGGCCTGCCTCTTGAGAAATCTATATGCAGGTCAGGAAGCAACAGTTAGAACTGGACATGGAACAACAGACTGGTTCCAAATAGGAAAAGGAGTACATCAAGGCTGTATATTGTCACCCTGCTTATTTAAGTTCTATGCAGAGTACATCATGAGAAACGCTGGACTGGAAGAAACACAAGCTGGAATCAAGATTGCCAGGAGAAATATCAATAACCTCAGATATGCAGATGACACCACCCTTATGGCAGAAAGTGAAGAGGAATTAAAAAGCCTCTTGATGAAAGTGAAAGAGGAGAGTGAAAAAGTTGGCTTAAAGCTCAACATTCAGAAAATGAAGATCATGGCATCTGGTCCCATCACTTCATGGCAAATAGATGGGAAACACTGGAAACAGTGTCAGACTTTATTTTGGGGGCTCCAAAATCACTGAATATGGTGATTGCAGCCATGAAATTAAAAGACGCTTACTCCTTGGAAGGAAAGTTATGACCAACCTAGATAGCATATTCAAAAGCAGAGACATTACTTTGCCAGCAAAGGTCCATCTAGTCAAGGCTATGGTTTTCCCAGTGCTCATGTATGGATGTGAGAGTTGGACTGTGAAGAAAGCTGAACACCAAAGAACTGATGCTTTTGAACTGTGGTGTTGGAGAAGACTCTTGAGAGTCCCTTGACCTGCAAGGACATCCAACCAGTCCATCCTAAAGGAGATCAGTCCTGGGTGTTCATTGGAAGGACTGATGCTGAAGGTGAAACTCCAGTACTTTGGCCACCTCATGAGAAAAGTTGACTCATTGGAAAAGACTCTGATGCTGGAAGGGATTGGGGGCAGGAGGAGACGGGGACGACAGAGGATGAGATGTCTGGGTGGCATCACTGACTCGATGCACATGAGTTTGGGTGAACTCTGGGAGTTGGTGATGGACAGGGAGGCCTGGTGTGCTGCGATTCATGGGGTCACAAAGAGTTGGACATGACTGAGTGACTGAACTGAACTGAATATTCCATTGTGTATATGTACCACAACTTCTTTATCCATTCATCTCTCAATGGACATCTAGGCTGCTTCCATGTTCTAGCTATCATAAATAGTGCTGCAATGAACAATAGGATACATGTCTCTTTTTCAATTTTGGTTTCCTCAGGGTATATGCCTAGGAGTGGGATTGCTGGGTTATACGGTGGTTTTATTCCTAGTTTTTTAAGAAATCTCCATACCATCTTCCATAGTGACTGTATCAATTTACAATCCCACCAACAGTGCAAGAACATTCCCTTTTCTCCACACCCTCTCCAGCATTTATTGTTTGTAGACTTTTTGATGATGGCCATTCTGACTGGTGTGAGGAGATATCTCCTTGTAGTTTTGATTTGCCTTTCTCTAATAATGAGCAATGTTGAGTATCTTTTCATGCATTTGTTAGGCATCTGTTAAGTCTTCTTGGGAGAAATGTCTGTTTAAGTATTTTTCCCATTTTTTGATTGGGTTGTTTGTTTCTCTGGCATTGAGCTGTATGAGCTGCTTGTTTTTGTATAATTTTTTTATTTACACTTTAACTGTGTTTACAGATAGTCAGGCATCTGAGGAATCTGAGGACCCCAAAGTTAGATGACTTATCCAAGGTTAGCGCAACTAGCTACGGATGCAGTTCAGAATAGGAATCCTTTCGCTGTCAGCCCTGCAGTGTTTTTCGTTGGATGACCTTCTCTCCACTACACTGTTGACCCATCTTCCAACTCAAAGAGAATATCACATCCATTTTTATCTAACACAGCTTATTTTTATGTTCAGGAAAACTCTGAATAGAGAGAAAATAGGGTCATGCATTCTGGTGATATCAGAGTGTAGAGAAGGCAGTTCATAAATCAAGTTGACAGTAAATCTTCAGCAGTATATGAGCTTGGGAGTGAGTTAAACACAGTTCCTTTGCTGGAATGATGACACCCACAAAGTGTTGCAGAGTGGTGTGGACAACATTATGTCACACCTATAAGGTGCCAGATGAAAAAGCAGGAGCTGTTTGACCTTCATTATTCCAGGGAAAAGCCCACTTTACACACCATTGCTTAAAACTTTGGTGTCCTGAGAAGATAAACCTGTCTTAAAACGCAACCCTTGTCAATCTCTCTTCCAGAGAAGAGGTCCTTGGCCTCATGTGGTTGAAGCTTTGTATTGTAATTAGATTCATTTTGATTTAATCAATACTGTATTGGTTCACGGGCCTCCCTGGTGGCTCAGCGGGTAAAGAATCTGCCTATAAAGCAGGAGGCATTGGTTCCATCCCTGGGTTGGGGCGATCTCCTGGAGAAGAAAATGCAACCCACTCCAGTGTTCTTGCCTGGGAAATCCCGTGGACAGAGGAACCTTGTAGGCTACAGTCTGTGGGGTCACAAAAGGGTAGGACATGACTTAGCAACTAAACAGTGACAAACACTGGTACACAAGGGGATAGGGAGACAAGTTCTTTGAAAAACCACATTGAGTTTAAGGCTAGTCTGGGGAGGTACACAGGTTAGATGGATTTCTGACTTTGTGAGATGTATGTTCCTTATTCAGTTTATACAGTTGAAGATGCCAAAGGGACTGTTGTTACAGGAGGCTTAATAAAATGGAATCTAGTATAAAAGTAATCAGAGAAGAAGAAGATGATCACTGTAACCTCAGTACCTTAAAAAATTCCACTGCAGACGGTCTTTGTCATTAAACATACATAGAGCTTGAAGACAGCCAATGTGACTCCAGGAAGCTACCCTTACACATCAGTGATTCCTTTCTACTCACTTTTGGAGTCTAGGTCTTATTTTTATCAAGTCTTTCAGGGACTAGGGAAAGGAATGAGGAAACAGATGGGTAGGGTGAGAAAATAATGTAGGGACTTTTGAGGATTCTCAACTGGTGATGGAGTAACAGTATAACTTTCCCGTGAAGAGTTATATTCTAAAATGCAACATACTGTATTCAGATCTCAGTTTTCCTATATACTTGTTATCGGGCTTCACAATTTGATTTTCTTTGGTCTCTACTAATCCATCTGTAAATTGGAAATAGTAAAATATTTACCTACTAGACCTTCTGCAAACATTCAAGAGCTTAATGTAGGGAGCAAATAGCAAGATACCTGGTACATATAAAGCATCTGATAATCATTAGCTTTTCATTCATCTTTTCATGCAAATGTGTCATTATGAGCCCATTTTAATGGAGGTACCCGCTCCATTACAAAATGACTTCTTTTTCTCTGTCCTTTCTCATTCATAAGATATTCAACAGTAAGCCATAGAGAAACACTATCTGGTCATGTGATGAGCTCCACTGAGCACAAGAATAATTTCCATCTAAACCAAGACTGTGAAACATCAGTTAATGTTGAAAACAGTATTTAGGAAACCCTTAATGATTGCTTTAGTTCCTCCCAGCATCTAAAGGAATGTTTTATGATCTGGTGAAGAGAAGGGTGTGAATCAGCAGCAGCCGTATAGCTTTGAAGCTCAACACTTTTGAGGCCCAGTCTCACTCCCACAAGGCCTGCCCACACCCTTACACCCTTGCAATACCACACCTTTCTTTCCCACATGGAAAATTTCCATTATGAAATATCCTCATTGCTCAAACTGAAGGGCTTTCCTCTTGAGAAACTCACATATTTAACTGAATCTTGTGCACCACCAATTTTGAGAAGATAATTTAGATGCTTTTCCCTTTTACTTTGGTTTCTCCTGATCATCTATTCATCCTAGTACTTCTCCAAACAGTTCATCATGGTTAAGAAAGCTTGATAAGAGTATTTAAAGATTCAAGAGGGTTGCTGTTTGAAGAAAAGAAGGGATGAATATATATATGAATGGATATTAACCATGGTTGACCACTCTGGCCATGGATCAGATTATTATCTGAAAGTCTGAACAGCCTGTGCTCTAGATATGCTATTGTAAAATTAGGTTTAATTATTCTTTCAGTAAAGGCTACTTCTTCATTCAAGAGTGACTGCCTGAGTGGCAAGTTAGAGATGGCCATCGGTTTTTTGATATTGATGCCTTTGAACTGTGGTGCTGGAGAAAACTCCTGAGTCCCATGGACAGCAATGAGATCAAACCAGTCAATATTAAAGGAAATCAACCCTGAATGCTCATTGGAAGGACTGATGCTGAAGCTGAAGCTCCAAAACTTTGACTACCTGATGGGAAAAACCAACTAGTTGGAAAAGTCTCTGATGCTGGGAAAGATTGAGGGCAGAAGGAGAAGAGGGCATCAGAGGATGAGATGCTTGGATGGCCTCACTGATACAGTGGACATGAACTCAGGCAAACTTCAGGAAATAGTGAGCGACAGGGAGGTCTGGCATGCTGCAGTCCATGGAGTTGCAAAGTTGGACACAACTAGGTGACTGAACAGTAACATTTTATCTATAATTATGAAGGATTATTGTTCTGTAGTTTTCTTTTTTTTGGATATTGACTTTGTCTTTGGTTATCAGCGTAGGACTTTGCCATATAAAATGAGTTGGGAAGTGTTCCATCATATTCTATTTGTCTGAGCGTCTCAAGTTTTGGCATTCTTTAAATTGGTAGAATTCACTGACAAAGTCATCTACATCTGGAGTTTTCTTTGTGGGTAGGTTTATTTTATTTTTTTTATTTTTGACTGTGCTTGGTCTTTCTTCATTGCTGAGTGGGTTTTTCTCTAAATGCAGTGTGGGGGCTTCTCATTGTGGTAGCTTCTCTTGTTGCAGAGCATGGCTCTGGGGCAATCAGCCTTCAGTAGCTGTGGCCTGTGGGTTCCATAGTTGCAGCTCCCAGCTCTAGAGCACAGGCTCGGTAGTTGCAGCACATGGACTTAGCTGCTCTGTGGCATGAGGGATCTTCCCGGATCAGGGATCAAACTCGTATCTCCTGCATTGGCAGGCAGCTTCCTTACCGCTGAGCCACCAGGGAAGCCCTGTGGATAGGTTTTTAACTGCTAATTTAATTCTTTTACTTCTTACAGGTCTACTCAGGTTATCTATTTCTTCTTGAGTCAGTTTTATTCATTTTTGTCTTTTGAGGATTCACTCATTTCACTTAAATTAATATCTTTGTTGGAAAACAGTTTTTCATAGCATTATATTATAGACATTTTAATTTCTATAATGACCTCATGATGCCTTTTCTTTCATGCCTGATTTTGGTCATTTGAGTCTTCTCCCTTTTGTTTCTGTTCAACCTGGCTGAAACTTTATCAATTTTGTCAAATAAAATCAACTTTGGTTTCATTGATTTTTCTGGATTGTTTTTCTCCTTTTTCACCCATTTTCACTTTAATCTTCAATGTTTCCTTCTCTCTACTTTGTGTGGTTCTCTGGGTTCCTCTCCAGTCCCTCCTGAGTGGGTGTGTATCCTTATGCGTGTGTACAGGCTCCAGATCACCAGGAAGATTCAGGAACTAACCAAGGCCCTTTACAGTTGTTTGATTTTTTAGGTTTTACTGTTAACTTCCTGGATCTCTTGTCAATCTGATTTTTCCCCCAACGAGATCTCAGTCTTGGCATTGCTGAGACATCAACCCTCCTCATTCATTTGCCACCAAGATTGTTACTGTGCCCATCAATAACTAAGGCATTGGATTTTTCCACATTCTGCTCCCAATCAAGTCAGCCCCTATCCAGCTGCAAAGCTGCTGTATTCAAGGCTTGCCTCGTGGGACAGAACTATTGTGTTGACTGAACTGACAGAGAGGAGGGGAGTGGTCTTAAGACTAACCTTAAGCACTCTACTACTTTTTACTTGAACACAGAAATTATTTATTAAGAAGTGTCTTTTGAGTTGAGCATTCTGAGGAGCATGCTTACCAAGACACAGCAGATATCTTCCCAAGTGGATGAATTAGTTATCTGATTATAATATGATTTAAATTAGTAGCAAAATCTCCAATATTTAAGGGATGTAAATACAAAGGTCTACTCTCTCAATTCATGTTTTCTGCTTGTGTGACATTTTTACTTCTGTGCATCTTGCCATTTTCAATTTTATTTTTAAAGTTTTTAAGTTCTAACCTTCAAGGATTGGAAGATAGATCTGAAATAAAAGGTATAACCTAGTTGTAGAAATAGGAGACATGACATGGAGATTTTCTCCTTGTATATCATTCTAAACACCAATTATGACTCTAATAGCAAGTGCTAAAAAATTGTAAGCGGTCCTTTTTTCTCTAATTGCTATCCATATATTTTCAAGTTTTGAGTTAACTGGGGGTGTCTACCATGTTTATTACTACATTTCTTGCCTTGATTAATAAAAATTCACTGTTGATGAACTCAACTTTAATATCTTGTAAAAAATAGTCCAAGGATATGAATGAAATGAGCAGAAATATCAACATAAGATCAAGGTTGCTTATTAAATGCAACAAACTTTCAAAATAGATCTTACTCTTTTTGCAATGTGTAGATTTTGCATTTTGTAAAGTACAGCATTTAAAGCTGAACACTTTAAATATTAATACATTTTTCTGTTTGATACACTACGCTTTTTCCTGTCCCTAATTTCCTTGGTATTGGAGAGTGGCATGAGAGTTGAAAAGATGATAAACATGTTTCTGCTGGTAAGATTTTTCAGCATATACAGCCTGATGCACCAAGATGTACTGAATTTTATATAAAATCTTCTATTTGTACCCACAATGATTGCAATGAGAATGTTACAGATTTATACAAATAGACAATATGTTGAAGGAAACAGAGAGAGGGGTGTAAAAAATGCAGTTTCATATATTATCAAACCGTATTGTTTCTGTTGTCTTTTTAAGTAAGATCAAAAGACAAAAATGTCTTCAGTTCGAAGAACTCAGGAAAAATAGCCCCTGGTCCTAGACTTAACTCTGTCAGCCACTTGCTGCTCAAGTTTTGTCTACATTATTTGGATTTAGGGTCTTTTATACCAAAAGAAAAAGAGGTATTGGTAGAGGAAGACTAATTTTCCTTACATAGAAATTCAGGAGGCAAATTGCTAGCTTACTGTAAAAATGCTTTCAAATGGCAAGAACTTCTCCTTAAACGTGCATCTTCATTCATTTTTATGTAAAACAGATCACATCAAAAGAGACTATTATTCCTTTAAAATAGATGTTGCTTTCCTGATCACCTCTAAATTGAAATCCTCATGTGCATGTCTGGATAGTAGACAGTGGAAGGAAGATTAAAGAATCAGACTTCTATTGGGGTGCCAATTTAATCAGAAGGAGACATCACTGAATCTGTTGCTTCAAAAACCATTCTAGGGGATCCAAAACTCATGCAGCAAAACTTATGAGATGATGATGAGTCTACATTTCGTTTGCCTCGCATGACAGTCACAACAGCCACAGCACATAAAAGTAAAGTTTTCCCCCACCTGATCTTGGTCCATCTCTAAGTGATGATCTGTACACTTAGTCAGAGTCTGAAGCCTATTTTCAAAGCAGTGTAGGAAACGATAGAGCGCAATCAGAATTCTGAAACCTCTGATAAAATCAATCTTTTAGGGCAATTTCAAACTGATGACATAAAAAGCAGGCATGCTTTTTTTTTTTTTCCTGGTAATTCATTGAGTTTTAGTTCCTGAATTGAAAGTGAGCTGGTAATATGGGGTAACATTCATTCTTCTAGCTGATATAATTTGCTTACTCTTGGAACTTTTTAAAAAAAGTTTTGTTTCTAGAACTTGTTATTGGAATGTGACAGGCACACAGAAAAGTGAGCAAATTATAAAGGTACAGCTCAATTAATTTTCAGAGAGTGAAAGTGCCTCTGTGACTCTACCGAGATGGAGAAATAGAACATTATAAGAATTCTGGAAGGAAGGCACCAATGCTCCTCCTGTTCCTTCTGAGTAACTATTCCCATCAATGGAAATAATCATTAGGTAATTTTTGATACTGTATATTAGTGTTTGAACTTAATTTAAATGAGCTATGTAGTATGTATTTTTGGTGTGATTAATCCCTATTGTGTTCATCCTCACTGCCATGTAATATTCCATCACATGGCCTTACAGTCAGCCCCTAGTACCTGTAACCTTCATGTGTGTAGTTTCAACCAAGCATGGATCAAAAAAATATTTGAAAGCAAAAATTCCAGAAAGTTCTAAAAGTAAAACTTGAATTCACTACAAACCAGCAACTAATTACATAACATTTATATTGTATTCACTACTGTGTACATAGCATTAACATTGTATCAGTTAATTAATTAATAAACATTGTATCATGTCAATTAATCATTGACATGATTAATCAGTTAATGATTAATTATCAGTTAATGATTAGACATGACTTGAAGTATATGGGAGGATGTGCAGAGAATAAATTCAAATACTGTGCCATTTTATATAAGGGACTTGAGCATCCATGGTTTGTTTCTAATTATTGGTTATTGCTAATAGTGTTAGTCACGCAGTCATGTCCTACTCTTTGTGACCCGGACTGTATGTAGTCTGCCAGGCTACTCTGTCCATGGAATTCTCCAGGCAAAAATACTGGAGTAGGTAGCCATTCCCTTTTCCCTGGGATCTTCCTGATCCAGGGATTGAACCTGGGTCTCTTGCATTGCAGGTGGCTTCTTTACCATCTGAGCACCAAACATTCTTGTACCTGTCTTTTGGTGAATATATTCCTATAATGTGCCCAAACGATAAAAGATACACCTTGCATAGACTCAAACACAGGCTATAAAGCAAAGATCAGGTTTTGCTTTATGGCTGATTTGTGAGTTTATACTTTCTGCTTGTGCCAAGCTGAGGAGTATGGTGTTGTGCTCACCATCATATCCCAGTGTTTCTCATACAGTTCTAAAGACTGGTTGCTTTTCTGAAGTTATCGAGTACTCTGCCATAAAGCAAAATTAAATGCTGCTGGAAGATAGCTTTTTCATGTGCCTAAATTTTGTATCTGGGAGTTGAAATCTCCATTGCTATTATTAATATACTTCCACTGTTGAAAGTTAAGCTCCACCAAACATCAAGGAGTCTCTAACTGGAAAAGCCTTTCTAGCTTTTGGATCTCAAATAGCTCAGTTTTGTCTAAATGTTCCAAAAGAATCATAATATTGATTTAGTAAAAAATCTAAACTACAACTCTTTATCTCATATCAGAAAAAAGAATTTCAATGTACATGAGAAAAATGAAATGCTAAGGGTAAATTCCTGCCATTCAATATATAAATATGTGATGAAGTCTAGGGCCTGATCAGGAAAGAATACAAAGTGACAGGGTTTCTATTGTGGGTCTTTTCCAAAATGAAGATGAGATGCTGCTGGAACACAGTTTTCTGATATAACTAAATTTGGTCCAATCAAAAGCCTATCTATTTGGATGCAAATTAAATTGTTAGATTATGTAGTTTTATTACCACCTGGAAGGATGTCAAAACATACCCATAAATGAAACCACTTTTCCTGTATGAGGAATATAGCACATGCCGGGTCTCCTTATGAACCCATGTTTGTAAGGCATACCCTGCATAATTTATTATATACTATTTATGAACTGCAAAGTTCTGATACACAACCTCAGGAAATGAATAATTTATAAATCTTTGAAAGATATTCTAGTGAATTTCTAAAAGCAGATGGTAGAATTTTCAGTGTACCTTACGTGATTTCTCAATAACAATAGCCTATTATACAGAGTGAAGTAAGCCAGAAAGAAAAATACCAATACAGTATACTAACGCATATATATGGAATTTAGAAAGATGGTAACAATAAAAAAAAAAAAAAAGATGGTAACAATAACCCTGTGTACGAGACAGCAAAAGAGACACTGATGTATAGAACAGTCTTATGGACTCTGTTGGAGAGGGAGAGGGTGGGAAGATTCGGGAGAATGGCATGGAAACATGTAAAATACCATGTATGAAACGAGTCACCAGTCCAGGTTCGATGCACGATACTGGATGCTTGGGGCTGGTGCACTGGGACGGCCCAGAGGGATGGTATGGGGAGGCAGGAGGGACGAGGGTTCAGGATGGGGAGCATATGTATACCTGTGGCGGATTCATTTCGATGTTTGGCAAAACTAATACAATATTGTAAAGTTTAAAAATAAAATAAAATTAAACTAAAAAAATAAAATAAAATAAAATAATTACTCAAAACATTAAAAAAATGATAATTGAGGAAAATACAGACATGAGATTTTAAGAGTTTACACTGTGATGGAAGGACCCCCTTCTCTATTTGGTAAAATGGATTTTTATTGGCTATAAAAGTATCCACTGTACTTAGAGAGATTTCTTTAGCAGAGGGGTATAGCGGCTATATTTGTATTACCCTTTTAATAATATTGAATTTAACTGACTTAAATTTACTTGATTTATATTCCTACCTAAGTCTTCTAAGGGCATATGCTACAACTTGACTTATATTGAATTCTTAATTTATTGCCTTGCTTAAATTGCCTGGAAACAAAGAAAAAGTTGATGTTTTATATTTCAAAACTGTAGGCAAGAAAATGGTAAAAATAAAAAAAGGAAGGGGGATAAATTTATCACTGGATGTCTTTGTGGTTATAAATGAATGAATGAATGGTTGTATTTAATTTGACCACTTGAGAGAAAACATTTCTTATAAGATAAAATTAAATTAAAAAAAAATCAAACTCAGGAAAGATTGCACACACAGAATGGTAAAACAAGAAAGTCATGGGTATTGCCGTACAGAGATTTTAAAATGTGGACTTATTTAAATTTATGATTAGATATTTTTTAAAATTTAATAGTATTTAAAGACAACTACAATTTTTAAGCACAACCTATGTATTTTGTTTCTATAGATAAAATACTGTGTTTATCACAAACAGGTTAAAGTACTCAAAATTTAGCAAGTGGGACCTGTTAAAAAATTCAAATATGTGGTTTAAAACTTAAAACTCTTATTGAATCCCTAAGAATTAGATAGAAATGACACACCATTATTCTTTGTCCTAAAAAATGACAAACAAGTAAGTCTACTATCATCAGCAGACTAAAATGATTAAAATCTCATTGACCCTGGGAATAAAAAAGTGGTAAATATTCAGCTAATGGTAGCACTTACTCATTAACCTATAAAATTTGCAGTGGTAATATTTATATTTACTGCTAATATTCCCTAAGTTCATTTAAAGAAATTATAGTAATTAGAATCATTTATTGAGCACCTATTAAATTGCAAATGCATCAAGAATACATATACATGCATATGCATGTGTGTGAGTATCTGTGTGTGTACATATTCATACACACATATCAATGAAAATGCTGTTGATTTTTATTTATACTTAGTCACATTTATTTGCAATCTTAGGCATGAATTAAAAAATAAGAATTTGAGAGTAACATTAACTTCTACTCATAAAATAGTGAGAACGAAACTACAAGGCTGTTCTAAGATGTTATTTTGCTTTTATAGTTTCATATACAATAATAACAGTTATTATTTATAGAAGGACTTCCCTGGTGGCTCAGATGGTAAAGCGTCTGTATGCCATGCACTATACTTGGTATTCTATATTCTTTATTAATAATGCTCACATTATGTTCATCTCTAAGAGTATTTCAAACAGGGTGCCTATTCTGTGTCAAGATCTGTTCTATTTTGATCACAACAGTGTTAATTTAGTTACAGATTGTATTCCTTTTTTGAAGTTTTTTTTTTCAAACTTCCAACTTTTATTTTGTGATGGGGTATAGCCAATTAACAATGCTGTGGTAGTTTCAGGTGAGCAGCAAAGAGACTAAGCCATACATATACAGGTTGAATTCTGACCAGACAGATTAAAATAAGCAATACAAACCAGATAAGTAATGCATAACAAAAGTACTTTTAAGTATCACAAATGATAATAACTAATAAAATAAGTAACAGAACAGGAAAAGAAAAAAGTGAATGATGGTCAGAGCAGCTAATCTTGAGGGAGTATTTGGGAGAAAGCTTCTCAGAGGAGGTGACACCAGAGTGGAGACCCAAAAGCATAGAGGTGATAAGCTATGTCACGATCTGGGGACATAATTCCATGAAAAGCCTGGGAGTGGCAAGGAGCTGGGCACTTTTAAATCAATATCAAGAAGGCGAGGATAGGATGGAGTGAGGAGAGGCATTTGATATTTATTCTGAATGTGATGGTCGTCCATCAGACAGCTTTAACCTGAAAAAGTGACTGATCTAATCAGCATATAAAGAACCCTCTCTGTGGCTCTGTGGAAAACTGATTGTGGTTGTCAGAAAGCAGGGAGATCAGAGAGCATCCACAGGTGGGTGAGGGATGATAGTGTTTTGGATGAGGAATGTCAGTCTTGAAGAAGGTGAAATGACTGAATGCGGGATGTAAGTCTGCACCAATCAGAGTCTCAGTGACCAAGAGATGGTGCTCCCAAAGCTGGGTAGTTTAAGGAGGATCTGTTAATAAGGAGATTATTTACAGCTTATGAGCACTGCATCTTAGATGTGCCTTCACTGTCCTCACATCTTGGTAAGTGATTATGTATATTAAGTTCTCCCCAAATTACACAATTTAAGTTTTCCTCCTGCTTCCTGCCAGGCTTTGATGAACGTGCAGCAAAACCCTGGTACATTAAAGATTCTTACTAACTATTGCATGAATGAGTGAATGAGTAAAGAAATTAATGACTGAATCTGTAGAAAAGTTTGTGGTAAGGATAAAACAAATATCATCTGCCAGATTACTTGTAGCCTCTCAAAGGGTTTGATTTTGTTATTGTCAAAATAACTTCTCCCAGTGGTGTCATTCATCCACTCCAAAAATTAACCAAGCACAATGTAAATCACTGGGAAAGTTAAAGATAAATGTAAAATCCTACCCTCAAGTGGCTTCCACTACTCAAGGCTCTTGTGAGACATGATGTGCCAAGGCTTCGGGTACAGAGGAAGAAAATTCCCAGAGCCTCAAGGGTGCTGTGGGCATTATCAGGAAGGGTGCAAAGAGGTGAGATCAATGGTAAAGTCCTGAATGATAAGTAAGAGTTAACCACTTTGTTAAAGGAATACATGGCGAGAGTGACAGGAGATGGGAGGGGAGCCAGACAGAGAAATCTTTGCTGAGAAAACAGCATGTGCAGAAGAGAAGAGGGGAAATGACAAGCTGTTCTGTAGATTCTGGTCAGTTGGGTTTTGGCTAGAGTATTTGGCCAGAGTTGTGGGGCGTGGATTAAGAGAAGTAATCACCCTACTGAGCCCACGTGCCACAACTAGAGAGTCCATGCCCTGTGACAAAGTATCCCATACGATGCAATGAAGATCCTGCATGCCACAACTAAGACCCGATGCAGCCAAAATAAAATAAACATATTTTTTTTAAAGGAAAGCTAGTTGCCTGATTATTAAGGACCTTATAGTCTTGATTAAATATCTGGACTTTATCTGTTTCTATTCAGTTCAGTTCAGTTCAGTCGCTCAGTTGTGTCCAACTCTTTGCGACCCCATGGACTGCAGCACGCCAGGCCTCTCTGTCCATCACCAACTCCCAGAGTTCATTCAAACTCATGTCCATTGAGTTGGTGATGCCATCCAACCGTCTCATCCTCTGTCGTCCCCTTCTTCTCTCGCCTTCAATCTTTCCCAGCATCAGGGTCTTTTCAAATGAGTCAGCTCTTTGCATCAGCTGGCCAAAGTATTGGAGTTTCAGCTTCAGCATCAGTCCTTCCAATGAACACTCAGGACTGATTTCCTTTAGGATGGACTGGTTGGATCTCCTTGCAGTCCAAGGGACTCTCAAGAGTCTTCTTCAACACCAGTTCAAAAGCATCAATTCTTTGGCGCTCAGCTTTCTTTATAGTCCAACTCTCACATCCATACATGACTATTGGAAAAACCATAGCCTTGACTAGATGGGCCTTTGTTGGCAAAGTAATGTCTCTGCTTTTGAATATGCTATGTAGGTTGGTCATAACTTTTCTTCCAAGGAGTAAGCGTCTTTTTTTTTTTTTCATGGCATTTTTTTCAGTCACCATCTGTAGTGATTTTGGAGGCCCCCCCACCAAGAAAAAAGTCTGTCACTGTTTCTCCATCTATTTGCCATGAAGTGTTGGGACCGGATGCCATGATCTTAGTTTTCTGAATGTTGAGTTTTAAGCAAACTTTTTCTATTAAACAGTTGTTAAAAGATTTTAAGCAGAGAAACATCATGTGAAAATACTTTACCAGGACTAAACAAGACTGGGGGCAAAGAACTTAAGAAATTGTTGTAGTAATTCAGATGAAAAATGACAAAGCCTTACACTAGAACATTTGCAATGGGAATGGAGCCAAAAAAAAAAAAAAATTCAAGAAGGGGATCAACAGGGCTTCGTTGTTGAAAAATCGAGGGAAATGGATATATCTCTGAATTAATTAACATAATTTGTGCTGAGCCCTGAATCATTTCCAGGCCTTAGTGCTTTCAGTAAATACTTCACTCTTAAAATACACATTATATTACTAGGTAATGAACATGGTTTTGCTATAGGTACATCGTAGGAAATGATATCAATAGCTTGTTAAGAATTTGTTGGGAGTGGTTGGTGTTATTTGATTGCTCTTAAATCACACCAAGTACTCTTAACTTTTCCCAAGATGAGCACTGGGGAAGGCTTGGCTAGATTAAAGTAATGGCAGTTGGTATACAATTACATTTGCTTCATGTCTGAGAAGTCTCAGGCTTTCATTCTCATGGGGTGGTTGTAAAAAGTAATTTGCACTGAGCTATTGAAATGAATGATTCTGCTGTCTGCACCCCACAACCTTCATGTGGAAGCAATGGGATGTAGAGTACACATTGGACAAATAGGTTCTCATAGTGAGAGATCCGTGGTTACGGCTCACTCGTCTGTCGGATGATGAGTTCCTTCAGGTATTCTTACTTGAGGGCTGTGTTTCTCTATTGAATTTGCCATTTCAGGCTGAAGTATGCAAAGCATCAGGTTTTCATTTTCCGGGGTGGGGTGGTAGGGAAACTGGACAGTTATTATTGTTCCCTCCAAATCCCCCCCTCAAAATTTCTGAGGGGTAAAATACCTTTCCAGTTCACAGAATTTGACTGATGAAATCTACCATTCTAGGTATGTTTGTCAGATGATTTCGCTGGGTGTCTTTTCAGTCCTCCGGAGGGACTTGACTCCTCAAAGGCATAAGGTGCCTTTGCACCTGACTTTGTTGCTGCTGCTGTAATTCACAGATGCACACAGTCATCTGGATAACATTCCCCTGTATTTTCACTTGTGGTTTAGTTACTTCATGTAAGTGAGATAGAGATAAAAATATTAGATCAAATTTTAAGGAGACTTATGAACAATAATTACCCTTTTCCTGGTGATTTTTTTTTAAATGACAGGTTTTTCAAGATACAGAGTTTTCACACCATCTTTTTGACATATTCTTAAAAGTACCTTGTCTGAGGTGAATTATGAATAACTGCAAATGTGTAAATGAGTAAAAACACAAGTAAAATGTGTAAAATGAGTAAACACACATGTATATTTTTGTCCTTCAGAGTTGATCAGATCCTCCAGTTAACTGGGGAACTGTGGTGATCTTCTGAAAAAAAAAAAATGAGTTATAGCGGTACTCATGTTACCGTGTTGAGCACTGACTCATTGTTCTTTTGGTTTGATTGCTCAGGATAAAATAGGTGGGATTTTCAGAGGTTTTAGTGGAGTTTTTCTGTTTTTCAACTCTTTCCCTTTGTCTATTCCACTCTTGTATGCCAGCTCTCAATACTAGCTCCCTCAAATTTTGGCTGAAATTCTTGGTTTTTCTGAAAAGTACTGCATAGTTACAGTGGAGATGGAAAATACATTCTTCAAAGTGAATGCATTGAATTAAATGCCCACTGAAGATACACATCCTATCAGAGGTTTGCAAGAGAGGAGTTTCTAATGGTTGTAATTTACACTCACAGGTGAGTTCTTTTTCAGACTTTATTTTTCAGTCATTTGTTCCTAAGGTACATTTTGTGTAACGCATTTTGCTATGTCTACAAGCTCACTAATTCTTTCAATAGTGTCTAACTTGCTAGTAATCACATCCAGTTTTATTCTTCCCTCATAACTCAGTTAGTAAAGAATCTGTCTGCAATGCAGAAGACCTGTGTTAAATTTCTGGGTTGGGAAGATCCCCTGGAGAAGGAAATAGCAACCCACTCCAGTATTGTTGCCTGGAGAATCCCCTGGGCAGAGGAGCCTGGCAGCCTACAGTCCATGGGATCACAAGAATCAGACATGATTTAGCGACTAAACTAGCAACAATGGACTTGGATTGACTGAAAGATGGTACAAACAAAAATAAGCTTTCATGGTAAGAGATTACTGATCTATCCAGGAAGGCAGGCAGGTTAGACTCATCTGAAAGTCCACTATCCAGGACAGGACCACTTCTTTGGAGGGCAATCATAAGAAGAGAAAGTAGAGAAGGAACCAAAGCAATATCTAATTGGGGATCGTGCAAGGTAATTTTTATATTTGTCAACTCATCTGATCCTCACATCAACTGTGTGATAGAAACATTCTTTTATTCCCATTTTGTAGTTGAGGAAACTAAATTTGAACAGTATCAATAAGTAAATTTGCCAAGAACTCATATTTATCCATCAAAAGAGCTCAGACTCACGTGGTCTAAACTCTAAACTGCATTTACCCCCATTACCATATGCTGGCTCCCAGCAAAGCACATGCCAGTCCCAGGCAACCATCAGCAGGTGAATGGCTCACTATATACATGATGCCAGACTGTTCCTTTGGTCCAAAAGTGCCTACTGAACACTTGTGGCAGGCACTATTCTGGGTGCTATTAACATTTTTTTTCCATCATGTGCAAATCAAATGAATTAAACAGTGGTAAAAGAACACCCTCTTTCCTGCGTTCAGGCTGTATACTGTTGTTGAGAGACTTCTTTTCCTTTCATATTCATTTCATCCTGCTTTCTTCTGGATAACGTGTGCTGGCAACATTGTGTTTTATAGTCTGAAGCATTCTTTCTCATTATAGTAGATATACTAGTGCGTTCTGCAGACATGTTGCTCTCCAAAAGTACCCAAGGTAGGATGAGCTGGAGGAGAGAGAATGCTGTCAGGATAGGGGGGATGAGAGTGCCTGGGTCACACAGAGACACTCACACTGCCTTCTGAGTTGAGTGAGGCTGGGCAGGAGACTCAGCTTTACCACATCAAGAAATTTGCACTGTGTACGCATTGGCTGGAGCAATTATGACATGGGGAAGGGAGGGTGAAACTTAGACTTTTAATTATTCCAGAGGATTTGCAGGATTCAGAGGAAAGGTCACAGCTATTGAGCTTTTGGAATTTTTATAAACATGTCTAGATTTTGGCACTTGTAGGAGGAAATGTTTCACAAAGAGAAAGGTCATTGTATTTGGGAGACCTGAAAGGTGATTGTGTTGGGGTGAGGTGGGAGGTCATTTGAAGGAAGAGTGTGAGAAGAGGATAATTCAGCTGTGACATAAAGGATATTTGTTGCAGGACTTCACAAGAGCTTTGAGAGATCCTTCAAAATGTAGTCCTCCTTTCCATGTAAGCCTTCTCCTTGTGGTTAGAAAGTCTGTCGAAAATGAAGGAAGGGCGCTTCCCTGGTGGTCCAATGGTTAGGACGTCACCTCCCAGTGCAAAGGGGGTGTGGGTTTGACCCCTGGTCAAGGAGCTAACATCCAAAGAGCTTTGTGGATGAAAAACCAAGACATAAAACAGAAGCAATATTGTAACAAATTCAATAAAGACTTAAGAAAAATGGTCCACATTAAAAACAAATCTTTAAAGTCTTTTAAAAAATGAAGGAGGCTCTTGATATTCTTTGCTACATCATAGATCACTATCACTGCCACTGGGAAATTGTGCCTCATATATCCATGCATGTTCACTGAAAAACAGAATAAATGTTCAACAAATACAAAGGATGGTGAGTAAATCAGTTCACCTACTAATTGTTTACTGAGGTTAGGCACCATCATCAGCCTTGGCTTTGGATCAGACCAAGCCACAGGGCGGCTGAGCTTTGCTGGGATGTTGGTGTGCTTCTCTTTCAGCAAGACCATCTCTAATATAACACAGTCATAAAAAGTACAGGGGCATCAACTAATACAAAATAGGTAACCCACATGTAGTCACTGCAGTCAGAATTGACTTACAGTCTGGAACATCCCTTCGGCTGTTTTTCCTGTTGACTTATGATGGATGGTTACAGACTGAGAGGGTTCTGAAGGGGACAAGCAGCTGCTTGTTAAGTGGAGCCTGCATCCATCATACACATATTAATTGATTCATTAATATGAATTACACAGTTTTTTTTTTCTCCTACTTGTTGTGTTTAGACTTGTCACTAACAGAAATAAACTGCCTTGTTTTAAAAGGCTAGGTAGAAATGGCCTTAAGCACAAGCAAGTAGTCTGGAAAATTTTAAGCAAATGCTGTTGCTGCTTTTTAATTTTTCTAATAAGTAAGCTCCGGTATGTCTTCCCTATTTTTCCAAATGTAATTTAAAACACAAGATACAAAATCAGGCATATTCTGGATTTACGTGGTTTTCTTTAGCATTGGTTCTAAGTAAAACAGGATGTTGTGCTTGATACCCTTAAAATTAAGTAATAAACATGCTATTGTTCTTGTGGAATTCCCTCCTAAGGCAATACATGCTCTGTTTATTTGGCATATATTATATATTTAGCTTGTGGTAGACCATCTGAGTGACACAGAGGAAGCAAAATGCAGGGTGCTTATTTTCAAATTCACATGATATAGTTGGACAGATAGGAAAACACAGGAAACCATCACAAAGCCAGTGAAGGAATAGAATGATAAATCATACGGTGTGGTGAGGGATGATGGAGGGCAATTACGGTGGAGCCTTGTGAACAGGAGAATGTACTCTGTATTAAGAAACTCGACAGGAGCAAAGATACAGAAATGAGCATCAGGCGGTCATATTGTGGGAATAATAACGAGACCCCTGAATCTGACCTAAATACTAGCATAAATGAGTTGTGAATTAAGTACAAGGCAAAAAACCCCATACTTGGTGAAAAAGAGATTTAGTTAGCAAGTGACACTTACAAATTCACTTACTTTGCAAGTGACAGAACAAAAGAGAAGAAAATGGAGTAAATAAACATCTTTTTTTTTTTTGAAACTAAGATCCTTTCACATACCAGGGTAGATTTATCCTGGCATTACTAATCATAAGTTAAAAACTGGGTACTTGAAGAAATGTTCAGTTTTATCTAAAGGGTGTGAATTTTGTAAATTGGTTTTGAAATTTTATTAAAGAAATAAGAGACTGAAAAATAGCATTAAACTCCAGACTGTTTAATATCACCACAACTTGTAACACCTTTTGCTTTGCCTGAATAAGAGTGAGATCTGGATTTGTGTTTCACACTTATGGCTAGTCTCTGTCAATGTTAAGGGCCTTAACAGTGTAAAAGAATAATCATACAACTTCATGTATATTTTGCCTATCGATCCCCAATTCATATATCCATCCACTCACTCTTTTGCCAACGATCTATTCGCTTGTAATCATTGTGCTGGACACTGAGGATACACATAGATTAGCTGAATTCTGATAAACTAGTTAAATGATTTGGTTTGGCTTGGAATTAAAACAGCGAAGCACAGTTGAGGTTGGCTGCTCTTTTTCTGTCGTTTGAAAAGTTCCCTGTGAAGTAAACGGGATTCTAATTGCAGAAGAATCTCTCCTACACACATCACATAATAAGTGCACTTTGATGTAAGTATTAGGTATTTTCCATTCTATTAGATTTGGAGAAATAAACTAAAAACATTTGTGTTAATGTGATAACATATATTCCATTTATCTCTGGAAGAGAGAGTCATTAGGAAATGGAGGGATTTTTTTTTTTTCCCCCAGAATGGAAATTTAATTAGTATACTAGGAAGGTAGAATTTATAGCAAGACAAACATAAGAAGAAAAAACTGGTAAACAGGAAGAATTCTGTTCCTTCTGATCTAACCTGGGTCCATATATTGAATCTGGCACAGTTTAGCTTTAAGAAAGTTCTTTTTGGCTCAGAAATGATTACAAAGTATATGAACATGTTGTAGCAGATTTGTTGCAACTCAATAAAAAATTGGCAAAAATTATGTATATTAGATGCAAAACGGCATTTGACTTGTCAAAAACACACTCCCTTAAGGTTATTTTAATAATTATCTTTATTTTTTTTTAAGTAATTACTATGGGGGAAAGTTAATTAGTTGTTTTGGATATTCATGCAGAACTTAGAATGGGGTGAATACAAAATAAAACCTAGTCTTGGTGAGGCCCAAGGTACAACAACTACTTGGCTTCCGTGATAAAGTAGCGCAAGGATTTAAAAACAACCTTGAGAAGACATCACAGAAATCATCTCAAAAGTTGCCATGGAATGATTTACATATGGACCAACTGCCGAGTCATCTCTTTTCAATATCCATTAATGTAAAAAAAAAGACTTAGGTTGAGGCCGGGTATTGAACTGCATGGAAACCAGGAGTTACTGCCATTGATGTAATCCAACCCAAAATGCTAAGAAGAACTTAATAGGCTATTCAGCCTGAACATCATGCTTTAGGTTAAGAACAGTTTCTGGCCTTCAAGAACTTAAATCATTCTTCCAAGGACATGACAGTAAAAGGTTCCTCATGAGTGTGAGTGTTTTTCTTTACAGAGGCAATTATTCATCCTGCGTGGTATGGATTATTATGGAAAGACTCATCAGCCATTGAGGGGAAAACTCTGAATATTGGAGAGTCTGAATCACTACAATTTATGGTGAAATTCGCTATAATTGTTATTTCTTTGACAATATTTAACAGGCATTTTATACCATTTGTTGACTATATCATTCTCATCTTAAAATTTTTTAAAAAGGTATGTCAAAATCCAATTTTAAATTAATTTGGTATAAAAACTTTGGCAAAGCATCATACACATATCAAGCATATGCATGATGAACACAAATATGATTCTTTGACCTATGGTATTGGGGCATTTAAGTAGAGAAAATCTCTTTGCTGTTGACTGTCTATTTGTTTATTCATTCATCTACCTATCTGCCTACATATCAATTCTGCTATCACTTCTAATATATGTGATAATAGGTCCCTTAAAATGTACATAAATAGTTTACAAGAATAAGAAAAAATGAGCATCATGGGCTGGAAGAATAACAGTTACTCTCATAATTTTCAGAGCAGAGGTGTTCTTTGAGCTTGTATCTGAGAGCTATCATGAGAACTGAAGTCAACATAAAGTATGGAGTTCTCGGATTCCTGAATTCCTGCCTGCTTGTCTTTGTCTTGCGTTCACTTGTGTGATGTTATACAAATCACAACTTTCCATATTTAAACTTCTTTGTCCATTAAATGTGAACAGTTACATTTTTATTTCCTGGTACCAATGTCCACAGCAACTCTACAAGGTGACTATTATTTACAGTTTAAATATTAAGATATGGCCATTTACAGAGGTTAGTTTCTACAAATTTACAAAGGTGATACATGGCTTCAAACCTAGTTCTTAGGGATTTTAACATGACCTTGTTTCTTTTTTTTTTAATTTTATTTTATTTTTAAACTTTACAATGTTGTATTGGTTCTGCCATATATCGAAATGAATCCGCCACAGGCATACACCTTGTTTCTTTTTCCACTATACCTTGCTTGTTCTCCCAGCAGCATCATGAGGATTAAAGAAAACTCCAAAATGCTACAGGAATATGGTATGCGTATGTATTACTATGAAAATGACTGTGTGTGTGTATCTGTGTGTGCTCAGTCGTTTCCGACTATTTGTGACCCCGTAGACTGTAGCCTGCTGGAGAAGGCAATGGCACCCCACTCCAGTACTCTTGCCTGGAGAGTCCCATGGACAGAGGAGCCTGGTGGGCTGCAGTCCATGGGGTCGCTAAGAGTCGGACACAACTGAGTGACTTCACTTTCACTTTTCACTTTCATGCATTGGAGAAGGAAGTGGCAACCTACTCCGGTGTTCTTGCCTGGAGAATCCCAGGGATGGGGGAGCCTGGTGGGCTGCCGTCTATGGGGTCGCACAGAGTCGGACACGACTGAAGTGACTTAGCAGCAGCAGCAGCAGACTGTAGCCTGCAAGGCTGCTCTGTCCATGGGAGTTCCCAGGCATGAATACTGGAGTGGGTTGCCATGCCCTTCTCCAGAAGATGACTATGATGATGCTATTTTGCAGCAGGATTGGGGTAGGGGGGAGGAGGGAGTGTGCATTCCAATTAGTGTAAGTCAAATTGCAGAGAGTTAATTCATCCTATGTTCTTTATGATCATAGTGTTCTACTGGAAAACAATTTCTGCATGTATTTTTTTTTTTTGGTATGGACTTTAGTATTTAGCAACTTGTTGACTGCCAACTTATTACAAGTGTGTGGGTGTCTCGAGGAACTGCAAATCTTCCTCTTGTTTATCAACCCTGTTCATGCGTCTCTTTGGAAGACCCTAATTTGTGGACCCTGGCTCTTAACACCAAATGCTTTTGAGTTAGCTATTTCTTCAGCTTATGAAGTGCCCAGTTAACTTTTAAAGATGCTATACCCCCTGAGCCGTGCAGAGGCTGGTGTATGTCTGAACGCTGACCAGGCAGCTAATAGCACAGTGTTTACGTATGGCTGAATTTCAAATCCATCACTGAAGAGTCCACAAGGAAAGTCAATTGTAAACATTTCTGAAAGGTACTGGTTGCTACCATTTGTTTTCAATAAAGGTATTCAAAATTGCAATTTAGTTTCTGCCTAGAGTTTGGGAGAAAAACATGTCGATTTGTTATTCTGGGGTATGTGCATCATATTCTTAAATATGAAGGTCTTCATATTTAAGATGAACTTTAAGATTTCAGAAATATCAGACATGCAATTTTTATTTTTCCATAACTTTCCCAGGGTTTGTTTGGATTAATTCTAAATGGTCCATTAAAAATGTGGAAAATGATTGCTTTGGTTAGTGACCAAATATATCATGTTCTTTTGTACGTGTAGGTTGCATTGCTGGTTGGGGGCTGGATCTCATTTAGTGATGGCTGCTTAGGGTGGAAAAGGCCTTTTGTCACTTTAAGTGAATGCCATTAATGATCTAGTCATGGCAGGTTGGGTGAAGGCAGGGATGATGTTTATGTGCAAGTTCAGCTCTCCTTGAACAATTGTAGAAATAGGAATGAAAAAGACAGACCTAGGAACTATCAAATCAGAGAATTAAATGACAGGTTCTCTAATCCTGCATTTCATACCTGGCCCACAGTTGGCTTTCCCTTGAATTATGACAAAGATATACCATGTTCTCAGGAATGAATTTGACTCCTATTTAAAAACAATTACCTTAAGACCCTTTTGTCTAAACATTCCCTTTAAAATGGGCTCCTGGGTTAGTTTACCTGTTGGTAGAAGCACATAGACCACCTAAGAAGCTCTTTCACTAGGACCTGACTCATAATGCTGATTAATGGAGACCCTGTACATTTTCCAAGAATATAAATAGCATGTAGCATTTTTACAGCAAAAATATATTTCTGTCATCACCTAATTCAGCAAAAAAAAAAAATTGCTTTCAAATGAAGAAATACTGCTATCTCCTTTAAGCAATCTGAAAAATTGCATTGAAGTCATTTTTTCTCTTTAACCCTATGGTCTTAGCTAGTACTTGAAGTTAAAAAAAAAATGTTTTAAGGAAGATGGGTCATAAAAATTGACTTTTCTAAAGAGTTAAGTCTTTGTATGTGTTTCTCATAGTCTATGTCATAAATTCATCCAGAATTTATATAAAATAGTAATACTTAAGGAGGGTCAATGCTCTGGATTTCTCTCCCCTAAAGCTCTTTGTGTTTGTCTCTGTTTCTTTATCCTTGTCTCTGTCCCTCTCTCTCTCTCTTTCTTTCTCATTTTAAAGACTAAAAGTTATAAATAAAATTAAGACCAAGTTTAAAATAAATCAGATTATTAGCAGTTTTTTTTAAAGGAGAGAATATTAACTGCATTCTTTGTAAAAGATGAACAAACATATTTAATAAATAATAATAATTTATTTTATTCTGCAATATTTAAAAGGTAAGTTTAGTCTTCATAGAATTTAGAATTATTTATTATCCTGCTCCAGTAATATATAAAGTGAGCATCTTAATGATTTAATGGAATTAGAGAACATTTAGCCCAATGCCTTAATTTAAAAAAAAAAAAAAAAGAAAACTTCTTATTTTGTACTGGGGTATAGCTGATTAACAAACAATGTTGTGAAAGCTCGAGGTGAACAGCAAAGAGATTCAGACGCACATATACATGCATGTTCTGTGCTGTGCTCAGTTGCTTCAGTCATGTCTGACTCTTTGTGACTCTGCGGACTGTAGCCAGCCAGGCTCCTCTATCCATGGAATTCTGCAGGCAAGAATACTGGAGTGGGTTACCATGCCCTCCTCCAGGGGATCTTCTCAACCTGGGGATTGAACTTGCATCTGCCTGCATCTCCTGCATTGCAGGCAGATTCTTTCCCCACTGTGCTACCTTGGAAGCCCCATATATGTATCCCTTCTCCCCCAAACATCCCTCCCATCCAGGCTGCTACATAACAGTGAGCAGAGTTCCATGTGCTATACAGTAGGCCCTTGTTGGTTATCCATTTTAATATAGCACTGTGTACATATTTATCCCAAACTCTCTAACTAGCCCTTCCCACCCTTCCTTTCAGCAACCATAAGCTCATTCTCGAAGTCTGTGTCTTTTTCTGTTTTGTAAGTAAGTTCATTTGCATTGCTTCTTTTTAGATTCCACATACAAGCAATGTCATGCAATATTTCTCCTTCTCTGTCTGACTTACCTCACTCAGTACGCCCTTCTCTAAGTCTTGTGCAGGTGTGAGTGCTCAGTTGCTTCAGGCGTTTCCGACTTTTTGTGACCCCGTGGACTATAGTCTGCCAGGCTCCTTTGTCCATGGGATTTTCCAGACAAGAAGAGGGTTGCCATGCCGTTGCCACCAAGGAAGTTCCCTCTCTAGGTCCATCCATGTCCTAGTGCCTTAATTTTATTGAGGAGAAAGACCCCAGAGTTTCCCCAGCATGACCTGAGAACTTAAAAATAGAGCCGATGCAGAGGCCCATTACTCCTGGCAACCAATTTCCAGTGTCTGGGTGTGCTATTGGTCTGCTGATTCTTCTATGTAAAGAATTCTATGGCTTTGTTGTATTAAAAAACAACACAGAGTATGTCATAAGAAAGTAGACCCTTTGCCCTTTATTCTTCAATTACTTTAATTAAACAGAGGCTCACCATTTAGTTAGTTGAATGCAACTCATTCACAATTGCCCAGCACTGAAAAATTAGGATGTAAAACAGCTGACTTTAGGAATGGCAGGCCAATGCTCTGCCTTATTTTGGATAATCTTCTCTAGCCCTTTACTATTAGCATTATTGAGTTTGTTGGGGAAAAGTACATTCGAGTAGAAAAATCTGACTTCTGTCTGGATTTTATATAAATTTTCTCTTTTCCAGCTGCTCTTGAAGCACAATGATATTTTTGATTAAGTTTCTTAATTTTCAGTCAATAAATTCATCATGGGGCAATTTATAACATTATTGCTTCTTCAGGTGACTAAACTTTAGAACACAGATGCACCATTGTTCTGGCCAAGGAATTGTTTGAAAAGCTGGGGAAAACATTTGCAGATGAGTACATTTTGGGAAACTCTGTATAACATGAGTGTAAATAAGCTTCCCATGCATGACTCACTGCCATATCTTTGCAGACAGACCGAGCAGAGGAAATAAAAACTCTGCATTTTGGTAATTCTTTTCTTGCAGAACAACTTGTTAATACATAGAAAGGCATTTCAAATTTCGATTTAAATGGGAATAGGTGAAATCAAATGAATAATTGGAGTGCCATGTTCACATATTAGTGGGTATAGACTCTTTGATACTTTACAAAATAGTTCCTAACATTTTAAGCTGGTGAAGCCAAAGCTACTGGCCTGTCAGACAGGTGAGTGCTGTTAAGTTGAAGTGACTAGAGCATAAACTGAGGCTTAGAAGGCTTAAGATTTGACTGACAGACACATTTATCATGATGTGATTAAAGATAATGAATCGATCTGATCCGCTCTGTGTGATGGAATCACAACCACATTTTGCTTCTTGGGCAAATGAAGGAGTGATTTCTTTGTGGTTATCCTTTGATTCTTACACAGGGATGTTTATTCATGTCATTTGTAGACTTAGTCTGAAACTTTTGAAGTTTTAGGGGGGAGGGGCTGCATAGTCCTATCAATATTTTATTTTTTTCAGGTCTTTATTTTATTTGTTACAATATTGTTTCTGTTTCTGGTTTGTTTTTTTTAGCTGAGAGGCATGTGGGCTCCTAGCTCCCCAATCAGGGATCAAACCCACATCCCCTGCATTGAAAGGCAAAGTCCCAACCACTGGACCACCAGGAAGGCTCATTTATCAGTATTTTTAAAACACTGGGGGGCTAAACGAAACATGCTCTATCCTCCATTTAGTTTGCTAGACAAATCTGTGGAATGTACAGTACATGTGCTTAGTACTTTTAACTTTAGTTGCTTCCATCATAGCTATTAATTCATATGTAGTTCAGATAAAATTTCACCAAAGAGTATGAAAATTATTTCAATACTCAAGGCTCACCTGTTTGAGGTAATATTTAATTCATGCAGTTTACCAAAATTGCATGATGTCCGCTAATTATCAATCACTCTACATAATGAAGTGCAAGGTCATTTAAAAAGACGGGCAATCATGAGACACACACACTTCCTACCGCGGTATCTCTATCATGTATTGAAGCTAATGCCCTGATGGGGCCATATTTCTGCATTTATTGAACACGATTGTGGGAAAATGTCCCTTCCTTTTTCTTTAAACTGGAAGACACAATTTAAAGAGATGCCAATCCAGAATACCACATTCTCATATTGATTAAAAAGAAAAAAGCTTGATGAGGCCCTTGCTTGTTTCCAGAATTCAAAGACCTGAATGTGTAGAGAAGGAGTGAGAAGAAAGTTGCACGTCTAGAAAGAGCACCTGCGAAGTCTAGGTAAATGGAGTTTATGTCTTGTAATATCTAAATATTTTTCAAATATTTTCTTCACAGCACGGTTTCTCTCAGTCATTGCAAAAGGTCTTGAAGTTAATTACCAGGGGATTCTGTTCCCAGGTTGAGTCAGTTGAAACATACAGGTGTATAGCTGGGCAGAACTCATACTGGTTCCCCTTTTCCCTCCATTCTTGTTATTTGAGTCACCAATTTGAAATGCACCATTACCACCAAATAACTATTTAGCAGTATACAATCACACAATTGTGTGAAGGGACAAACGTAATGAAGGACACCCTGGAAATAGGATCCTTCGTCCAGGGCACTTACCCTTCCCTGAAATGATTGAGAGTTCTGTACCTTTTGTAACAGTCTTCTCTCAACAATTACCTTCAGCTAATGGTATGCTAACCTGAACAGGAAATCAAGTCTTGGGATGAATAGATCCATTGGTCCAAGTGACAGAGAGCCCAGCACAGTTTTCAAATTGTTTCAAAAGAGCCAATGCTCTCATTACATAATTATAGCTCAATGAAATTAAGGAATATTGATACCCTCTCTGATTTTACACCACTGCTTTTTCACTTCAGTATTAAGGATGTGTCTTACTGCTTGCATAGGTGAAATTAGGTACTCAGTGTTCATTGTCTCATTCTGACACTCTCCTGTCTCCTGGCTCACACTGTGTTTGTTGACTAATATAAAACCTAGGCAACCATTTATGAAATATTGTTGAATAAAGATTATTTAAAAATTTGAGATCGTTCTTTGAGGATGCTTCTGGAAAGTATATTTTAGGGGAATCCTCCAAAGGGATTCAAGAAAATAGTAATGCAAAATCATGAAGGTCAAGGGCTCAAGGAATTCATATTTAAAGCACTGTTTTTTCCCCTATATCAGTGTGTAATAACATTTAGCCTTCTGAAGGATGTCTTTATTGTCTGCTCAATTAAGAGCATGTCCCCTTTCTTTAGATCAGTAGTTGAAATCTTCTCCTGACCCTGCCTCTAGCGTGTATATTGCTAGACTTTGTGAAATGAATTGGGAAAGTTGAACTGCATGATGATCCAGAGAGCTCCCACAGCATTTTCCTATAAATTTAGGACAGTCAAATGTGACAAGCCATGAAAAACAGTCATTCCTAGAACTCCCCTGTCTTAAACCATAATTCATAATACAACTGAGAAATGATTCTTTCAGAAACTAGAGTTCACAGAGAGCTTCTTCAGTTATAGTAGAAATATTTTGAGGCAAATTTCTAATTTGTTTTCAGGTGTGCTGTTTTATTCTCTTTCCTGAGTCACTTGTGGGGACTTTCATGTAACGTAAGTCCCCACAAGTGTCTTTCATTCCTACATTTTCATGTAGGAATGTAGCTAACTCAAGTGCAGATATATGAAGTGAGATACGCTCTCAGAAAGAGTAGAAACAGCATGAAATCTAAAGAGGAAGCAATTGAGAGTCAAGTTATAGGTAATGAGTTGGCTATTTAGATTTTACTGGAAGAATTTCATGATACTAAATATAATTTTTGCAAACCTTCTAAAATCCTACATATCCGTGAATAAAATAGATAACAAAATTCTATTCATTCATTCTATGGACTCCCATTGAAGCTATGAAAAAGAAGTGTTAGATCATTGTGCATTAGATGATATTCATAATGAATTAAGAAAAAAGAGTTGTGATACACTACATGAATCACGACTCATTAAAAAATAAACTCTAGATATGTATGTGTGAATATATTTACTTAGCTTCCCAGGTGGCACAGTGGTAAGGAATCCGTCTGCCAGTGCAGAAGATGCGGGAGAGAAGGGTTGGATCCCTGCATTGGGAAGATCCCCTGGAGGAGGAAATGGCAACCCACTCCAGTATTCTTGCCTAAAAAAATCCCATGGACAGAGGAGGCTGGTGGGCTATAGTCTATGGAGTCATAAAATAACTAGACATGCTTTAGCGACTAAACAACAGTATATGTTTAATCAAGCCAAGGAACAGGTTTGGGAGGATAGAAACAGACTTTTAATCTTGGTATTTTCCTGGCTGTGCCAAATTAGAGTTTCAGCTTTTTGAGAAGTAATTTTTTTAAAGGAGAATTTTTTAAAATTGTCAAAATTTTAAGTTTTCTTTGAAATATTGGTGTGAAATTTTTTTTTTTGAGAGACTGTATCTTATTTTTAAGGGCTTAATTGAGTCTGACCTGAAAGTTTCCTAACTTTCGTAGAACTGTTTCTTCATCTGTTAAATGGAATAACATTGAAATCAGATGCTTGATGTAGAAATTAGTAATATTATCTAGGATTTCTAGTCACCAAGTGACAGGAAATTCATAAGTTGACATGCCTGTTTATACTCTAAATACCTAGTGATTGTAGTTAAAATATTTTTTCTTTTATTTAAATTAAAAACTTTTTTGCAATGTGTTGGCTTCTGCCATACAACAGTGAAAATCAGCCCATCGACTGATGAATGGATGAAGAAGTTGAGATATATATGTGCAATGGAGTATTACTCAGTCATAAAAAACAACAAATTTGAGTCAATTCTAGTGAAGTGGATGAGCCTGGAGTCTGTCATACAGAGTGAAGAAAGTGAGAAAGAGAAAACCAAATGTATATTAAGGCACATATCTGGACTCTAGAAAAATGATATTGATGAACCTATTTGCAGGGAAGGAATGGAGAAGCAGATGTAAAACATTTTTTTTAAAAGAATTAATAAATGTCACAATGAGGTGATTGAAATGTTAAGTATTTCCCTGGACTAGAAGTGGAACTGAAATACAAAGTAAAGAGTGGGGCTGAAGTCAAGGCTTACCAAACTGGTTTTCACTGTTCTGGTGTACTGTACTCCTTTCAGGTAGCACTCTCATAGGATGGTGAAGATTAAGAGAACTCAGTTAGAGAAAGAGGGCAGGAACTAGCTTCTGGGTTTAAAGTTTGATGTTGAAGGCTATTACTTACTTAAAGGAAGCTGAAAAATATTGTTGCTGGTGGCATATGTAGATAACATGGGTTATAGGTCAAGGAAGGTAGACTAGCACAAATATATTTCTCTAACAAGAAACCAAATCTAATTATTTGATTATAATGAAAATAAATTTGAAAATAACAATGAAAAGAGAAAAAATTCCTATATATTAGGGAGCTAAACAATACACAACCATGCCACTTATGTGTTTAAAGGATATCTCAGTGGGGTTTATAAAAATGATGTTACTAAATGACTAAGAAAGTACTACTTAACAAAACTTCTTAGATGTAGTTGAAGTTATCCTTAGAGATAAATATACAACTTTAACTGATTTTAAAAACTGAAAGTAAATTTGTCCAACTAGAAAAATTCACCAAATTGAATATAAAATACATAGACTATAAGGAATAAAAAATAAGAGTAGAAATGAAGGAAGTAGAAAACAAAGTAATATTAGAGTACATCAAGCAAATCAAATTGTTTTTTTGAATTAAATATATATTGGGAGGAAATGAGCATATACTATGTTCATAATGAGAAAACAAAAATGCTGCAATTCTAATAGAAATACTAGCAGTAGATTTCATGACATTTAATAAGGTGTCTAATATTCAAATAGTGAATGGTTAAGACATCCTGAAAGGAAAAGCAAAAAAAATTATAATTATCCTTCTGAATATCAAGATTTGTTCTAACACTGTAATGAATAAAATGAGATAATGTTGGAACAGGAACAGAAATAAATCTAAGTATATGTGGAAAAATCCGTATTCAACAGATGCAGAATTTCTTCTAGTTCTATTTGTAAGCAGGACAATATCAAGGTAAGGCAAATGAGTCAAAACACATAACCTTAGTCTTCTTTTTCCTCTTTACTGAAATCAGTGGTCCTGCATATTTCTAAGAATGCACTGACTGTCAAGTGAGAAAAACTAGTAGAAAGACCAACAGCAGTGGGTTCCTGGTCTGTTCTTTCTCTATCCATGGGGGATTCTGGGGCATTAAGCAGTAATGAGATGGAGAAAACCAAAGGTGTAGCTAATATCTCTTAATTCCTTGTTGATGCTCTCATACTTTAGCCCACATAATAAATTAGAAGTGTCACATGATTGGAAATTAATCTTGAATTGCTTTAGAATTCAAAATATTAAACTTCTTTCTGAAAGTAAATAATATTTAATTAGTGATTAATTAAGGTCTTGCTCAGTCCATGGGACTAATGTCCATCCAGTAAATTTTATATATTTCTGCACTCAGAGGCTTCCTGGCTTAAAGTAGAGATTATACTTTCAGGGCCCTTTTAATAAAGCTCTTAAATCTATAGTTTACGGACCAAGTTGTTTCTTGCTGCTATGAAGAGGGGAGATCTTTCAAGAACTAAGTGAGCCTCAAGACTGTTGAGCCTGGGAGCTGATGGATTAGATCATTAGGTAAAATGCCTCTAGAAGTAAGATTTGCCAAGTTTCTAATGTTACCAATCTTTAGTGTACCATAAAAATCGCTGTGGATTTACGTGGAGCAATTATTTTGAGTACAAGGAAGAAAATCTCATTACTCAGAGTTATTACTAATAATCACCATCATTAACATTACTGGCAAGAGGGCAGTTATATGGCAAATTATACTAGGTTAGTACCAGAGACAGAAAACAAAACAAAAAACCCTCCCCTGAGGGCCCATAGTCAGTGCCCCATTTGCATAGACTGTCTGTAGTAATGAGCTGTCTGTTAAGAAGGTCTGGAGATTTGTTATGAGTCTCTTCAAAGAGGTGAATTTCCTAGTTTCTGTCTTTTAAACTCTTCTGAAGTTTAACTGACTGTAAATGCAGTTGCTGCCTTTCTTATTGTTCAGATAAGTGAAATTTCAACCTCACATGAATATGGAAAAACTTTGCTAGTTCCTTAGGGCAAAGGCATTGTGCAGAGAACAAATATAATACAAAAATTAGCTTCATTCACAAATGCATGAACCAGACTTTTCCAGAAAGCTCTTCTAAGTAAATTTTATTGCTGATAGATCTATCAGTCCAAAATCCTTCTTTGGAAAGCTCAGTGATCAAGAAATACTGTACTTGAATTTCAGGAAAGTGGAGGTAGGAATTGCACTGTGAATTGACAAGACAATCTGTGATAAAAAGACTGTTTATTTCCTGCCCCTGGGTAGATGATACATTCAATTCCAACTATAATTTTTTTAAATATACATTTTATTGTAGATCCAACTACAAGTTTCATACATTAAGATTCAAAATTTTATTGTATTATGATAAATTAAAATTTTTCTTGTTTAAACTGAATTTTAAACTTTGAAAGATTAGAAACATTGCTAGAACCTATGATGGATATGTCAGAAGACTTCAGCTTTGACATCTTAACATGTACATGATCAGATGAAAGAAAAGAAATGTACTTACAAACACAAAGATGTTAAAATGAGATTAAAACCACCAAAGGCTAGAGAGTACTCTGTGCACGATAACTATCTTTGTTAGAATCCCAAGAAAAGAAATGCCTGCGTCAGAAAGATGGGTTTGATAAAATATAAATATGAGGCAAAACCAATTTGTGGGTTAATTTCAAAGAATTGTACTGTGAACTGAAAATTATCTAAAATCTCTTACTTATTTGGTAATACATTTAGAAATGCTGATGACATAGAGTTTCTTATTAAAATCATATGTAAGCCAGGCTTTAAAAATATATGTATGTATATTTATATGCATTTAGTTTAATTTAATTTTTTTTTGGTTTTGTTGAGGGCTAAGGTGCACATATTCCCTTCTATTTAGATTGACGTTCTTAGAAAACTAATCAGATAACCGTACTGATAAAAAATGTCTGCCGCGTAAAAGATTTTTCCCAGAAAGATATTTAAATAAAGATTCTAATATCAGAGAATTTGAGATGAGAAATGCTTTACTCCCCTGAAAAAGTAATCAGATTCCCCCTGGACTTAAAAAAACTTTTCACCCGTGGATTTAATTAATCTATTTCCCAAGAATTAAATATTGGTTTATCAGATCGCTTATTGCATGGTTTATGTTATTTTAAAATATTCATTTAGATGTCTGTTAAAAAAAGATGTAGTAGAGAATAGTGTTTTAGAAGCTACATAGTTAAGAGATCTGTGGTTGAATTGTACTACTATAATTTTACTAGCTAAACAATTGGTTTAACACCACTAATCTCATAAACTTGGTGTATGGATGAATTGAGATCATACATGTACGGTACCTGACAGGTAATAAACACAATTATTGGCAGCAATTAAGAGTGTCAATAAAAGAATAACTTTATTCTTTGGCATAGAGTAAGGGAGTTGAGGTGGGCTTTCCAAAAATGTGTCAGGATTAACCTGCAGGTGTGCCATGACATTGATCTGCTCAGCTTCTTCTGCACTTAGATTAGGGCATCTGGAGCCTGGATGACCACAGGTTTCCTACAAACTGTCTTATAATGTACCCTAAATAGAGTGATTTGTAAATTTTTGTTTTTGTATGAGAGTGACTGGAAATGATTGGCTAAGGAACTCCAGAAGATAAAATTGTACATTAAAAGATGAGGTAAAAATAGATAGATAAATAATCACTGCTCGAGAATTATTCATCTGTAGAGATGAGTTTATTATGAACGCCTGGGTGTCCTGATTTCCCTTACTGCATGAGCCTCCAGTTTTCTGTCTTAATATTCACCTCTTAGTAAACATAGTAGAAATAAGGACTGAAATGAATACCTTTATTTGGGTAAATCTCTGTTCATTGCTTCACTCATTTCTTTTCATATTCATTGTGTGAGATGACTTCAAAATCTTAAAAAGGAACTGCAACCTGAGATTTTCAATATTTAGGATGGTAAAATGGAAGTTTTGTTTTAACCTAACTTTTGCTTTGATCTACGTGATTTTTTCATCAAGAATTTCAGAAATGGTATGATATATTTTCCTTTTAGTATCTTAAAGCTTTTACTAAGCCATGTAGACTCAAAAGACAAAATGCTAGGAAAGGAGTGAGTGCCTGGGTTCCAATGCCTGCTCTGCGTTTCACGTAGATCCTTCTCACCTAGACATGGTGCTTTTCAGAGAGAAGAATGAAATAGTGGCACAACGAATTTAAAGTAACTAAATGCATAGCTTGTGTTAAGTGTCTAGTGTATGTGCATTCCCAAAGCCTGAAACTTTTGAGAAAAAACATCTGAAAGTTTGAAAATTGTACAGACTATTTTTTAAAAAATAATTGGGAGGTGCTTTCACTTTAGGCAGATTGTCTCAGTTCAATGGGTAAAACACACATATTCCTTTTTTTTTTTTTCCCCACATATTCCTCTAAAGCAGAGTTAGACAATACCTGAGCTAGCAAGCTTATTAGATGACATGAATCATACAAGTAATTTGGTATCATCTTCATTTTGTGGGGGAAATAACGTTAGACAGCTTGAAAAATGAATCATTTATATAATTTTTTTATCTTTACTTCAGTTGGTAGGTTTATTTATAGTCTCAACATATTTTCTTTCTTCTGCCCCATATACTGCTTTGGATTGATTTCGGAGTAGTTTTTAGTAAAACATATATACCAAAATGGGTAATAGAGTTTTGCTATGGGAAAAGCATCAAGGCACAGCCTTCGGTAGTTTGGGGCCCTTAAAACAATATGCTTCTGAAATGCAGATGAACTTTTGTTTTCTTGAGGATATTTTTATTCATCTTATATCACTATCAGGTATGAAATACATTGTTGCTAAAAATACAATCTGTTTGACAAGGGAAATTTCAATTAGGTAGAAAAAGAATTCTAGAAAACTTAAGTGCTAGAAAGTAAAGGAATTTTCACCGTTTTTGCCCTTGTCAGCAGAATAAATCTTCACCGTGGATAGGTCGAATCACCTATTTTCCTTCTGTTCAACTTACGTCTGTACCCTAACTGAGAAGTTGGGGGGTGAAGAACCTTCTCGTGTCTGTTGTCCGTGCTAACACACAGTGCTCTTTACGTATATCCAGGGTAGACGATTTTAAGGCAATTAAGGGCATTTCTAAAAGCGGGGATCAAAAGCTGCCTGCTCCTCCTTACAATGCACAGGAATTGATTTGAAGATTTTCTCAGTCACTTGCCTTCTTTTCATTTGCCAGAATAGCTCTGTTACCCTCTCCTCATCATCCCTATTTCTAACCCTTCATTTTTCACTTCAGTGACCCTTTAGATCTCAAATTTCACTACATCAAGAAACTGCTTCCCCATGAAAAAGGGCTGAATGCATTATCTCGGCACAGCAACTCTCATAATTATTGTTTACTTTTATATTTCATGACTTGACTATTTAAAAAACAATTATCTCATTTACAGAGTCAGAAACATTTAGATCCCTCTGCTCTTGCTTTAATATTCCTTAAATTCCTGAATAGTTCTTAACTCACCTCAGAGGAGTCGTTTCTAGTTCTTAATGTTTTTGTTGCCTGTGTTTTCAATGACTTAACTATCCATCAGTACTTCTAAAAGTTCATAGGAAGAACAAAAGGGAGGAATAAAGCTGGGCAATTTTCCCCTCTTCAGTTCCTCTTATTAAAAATGGCTAAAGTTAAGTTTAAGTTGATCCCTGCTATGCTCAGAATAAACGATGGTTGTACTATAGTTAAAGTAGACATGCGTAGTTTCTCATTGGGAGATTATTTAAGATGGTTTATCTTGTATGCAGAGTTGTTAAAATAATCAGTGTTTAATCACTCAGTGATTAAATTGTGCAATAGCACAAGGATTAAGTATCTAATAGCTTTTCTAGATAATAATGGATGCATCATTATGGTTTACTTGCCGAATACATGCTAGTTCATAATGTTCTATCTAAACTGTTCTTGTTCTTGAGCAGTGCGTTATTTAACGGACTTCTAAATAATTTCTATATGTCCATTAAAATCCTACATTAACAGCCTCCATGACATCCTGTCTATTTCATCACCAGAGAGTTACTCATTCTCCTGGAATCCAAATTTCCACATCTATAAAAATGAAGTTAATAATACAGACCTGAAAGTTACTGTGAAGCTTAATTTCAGTAGAGGGCATTTATAAAATTCTCACTCGACAGAAGGTAGATACAGACAACAATAAAAGTTAGCTGTTATGTTGCTAAAGGAGATTAAAGAGGCAAACATGGAGGGGAAAGAGAGAAAAATGATGCAAGTGGTTAGTTGTGTTTGGTGACCTTGTCCTTACCAGGTTTTCTCTTTAGAGAGGCACCCCTCATTCAGCTCCCCAGCCCCTGCTGTCTGTAATATCAGTGTCTGTCTTTGGATAAGTGGAAGGTGTCTGGGGTTAGTGGAGGATGTTTATTAGAGGTCAAATCAAATCAAGTGTGGTTTCAAAAGGGGACTTGGCAGTGACATAATTTTTAAAAGATGTGGTAAGAGAGGCAGAACTGAACACATGTCCAGGGTAGGATGAGGGAGGCAAGTATGGTGAATGAGACCTGTGATGGAGATTATCCTATGAGCTTGGTCATCAACAGTCCATTGTTTCCTTTTTTCCATACTGTGGATCAGGATCCATTAGTGGATCCTGAATTGACATGAAAGCAATTTAGTGGGTCATTATCAGAAGTTGTTCTTTCCAACAAAGTTAAGCAGAATAGAAAATATTATAGGATTAATTTTTTGCTCTAGTTATGCGTGTGTTTCATTTACTATAAGTGGTTGTTAAAAAAAAAAAGAAAAGAAAACTACAGAGAACATTCACAGGTTCACTACTCTTGGCAATACCCCATCTTAAAAATACAGAAATACAAAACATTTTGGTTGAAATATGACTCTTGAAGCTTCTAAATATTCAGTTTGTATAAACCACAATCACTAACTAGTATTCGTTTAAGTGTCTCTAAGTGATTCTATTAATGCTTCCACTGACTGATTCTGAAATCAGTGATACCATATTCATTATGAAAGTTGGACCTTTAATAATTCTGTGAAGTGTGAAATAAAATGTTGTTATTCTCTCCCCACCCCTCACAAATCAAAAGCCATTTGCTTCAATATAACAGGTAGGACCAGGAAATTTGCTACATAGTCGCAGTAACTGACAGCTACGGCCTGAGATGAGCACCTTGGATAGCTCCAAAACAAGCCAGTGGCTTTGTCCAAAAGAAAGTAACACTATTTATTTCTTTTTTCTGAAGTCAGTCTTAATCTACAAGATCTAGTACCTGTCAGCGTGTTAAGTCCCTTCAGTCGTGTCCAACTCTTTGCAACACTATGGACTGTAGCCCACCAGGCCCCTCTGTCCACGGGATTCTCCAAGCAAGAATTTTGGAGTGGGTTGCCATTTCCTTCTCCAGGGGATCTTCCTGACCCAGGGATTGAACCCACATCTTTTATGCCTCTGACACTGGCAGGTGGGTTCTTTACCACTAACACCACCTGCGAAGCCCGACCCTCTCGAAGTAGCCCTTTAATTTTAAAGTGATAAATGCACGTATGTTAGAGATTTGTCTCCATCCCTTGAAGTCTCCTTAGACTTATTTTCTGCAGATGTTAATCTGTATTTTCCCTAAGTAGTAATCCCAAAGTCCAAGGAGATCTTTAGATCAACAGTTGGATCAACACGGATATTGGTGTCATCCATTGAGTTCCTTGAGTTTGCCTTCCAAAGGTTTCTCTCTTCTGAAGTACAAAGTCTGCCTAGATACCTCTCTACCTTCAAAGGATGTATCTCCTTCCAGAAAGTCAGTGAGATGTAGTACAAAAGTGCTGGATTTACAGTACGTGGCACAGGTGTTTGGTCTCAGCTCTGTCAACTACTAGCTGTGTCGTCTTGGGATAATTATTTAAATAACTTGAAATCTAAACATTCTGAAATAGTGATTAATATCATCTTAATGGCAGAGTGGTAAAGAATACTCCTGCCAATGCAGGAGACACAAAAGACATGGGTTCCATCCTTGGGTAGGGTAGATCCCCAGGAGTGGGAAATGGCAACCTGCTGCAGTATCCTTGCCTGGAAAATTCCATGAACAGCAGAGGCTGGTGGGCTACGGTTCATGGGATCGCAAGGAGTCAGACACAGCTGAGCACACACGGCACAGCACAGCATTTAATTTATAGAGCTTCAGTAAAAATGAGACGATATTTATAAAGTCAGTTAGTAAAAGCTAAAGATATGCATAAAGTAATATCATCTCATCCATATAGATTTAAATTTGCATTTTTTATATCTCATTATGGAATTAAGGTATTTTGTAAAAGTTAGATTTAGGATTATTAGGTGAAATTATCAGGTAATACTTTGCAACTTGTGATTTCTTGTTATCCTTTTTTATTTTTCATGGCATCTCCTTCCTAAAAACTTCATTATATTTCCAAGTGTTGGTGACCTCATTTTTACATTTGGAAAATGATGTCTATAAGTTTTGGGGATAAATAGTAAATGGAGACTGGCGTTAGGTATTGTTGGCTTCTTCTTGCTGTATGTCTGGTGTGGGATCCTGTCCTACCTGCTTTCAGCTTCATTCTTTAGACTGTTCACTTGGTATTTTTATTCTTCTTCTCTTTCGAAGCTCACCGGTGATCTTCCTGAATTCCCCTCTCTCTTCCCAAAGTGTGTTCAGCCTGGGATCCGGGTCTGGTTCTTTTTATGACCTTTCCTTCATTTTTGCTGCCTTTCTACCATCTTCCTCCCCATTGACCTCCTTCTAACAGTGCTACTGTGTAACACCTTGACTTCTGTTCTATGTGGCTCATGGGGTAAATTCAGTTCAGTTCAGTTGCTCAGTCGTGTCCGACTCTTTGCGACCCTATGAATCGCAGCACGCCAGGCCTCCCTGTCCATCACCAACTCCTGGCGTTCACTCAGACTCATGTCCATTGAGTCAGTGATGCCATCCAGCCATCTCATCCTCTGTCGTCCCCGTCTCCTCCTGCCCCCAATCCCTCCCAGCATCAGAGTCTTTTCCAATGAGTCAACTCTTCCCATGAAGTGGCCAAAGTACTGGAGTTTCAGCTTTAGCATCATTCCTTCCAAAGAAATCCCAGGGCTGATCTCCTTCAGAATGGACTGGTTGGATCTCCTTGCAGTCCAAGGGACTCTCAAGAGTCTTCTCCAACACCACAGTTCAAAAGCATCAACTCTTTGGCGCTCAGCTTTCTTCACAGTCCAGCTCTCACATCCATACATGACCACTGGAAAAAGTCACATCTACTTTTATATCCATTGTCTTTGTATCAGTATCCAGAGTTCTGAGGCATTGGCCTAGGCATTATTTCTCTTTTCCCTTCCGGGCATTTCTCCTTTGGATTACTAGTTTATTTCTCTCACGTGGCTCATCTTTTCTACAACACACCTGATAACCTTGATAGTGTCTAGGTTTCATCTTTTCTTTGTTTTTTTAGTGTTTTTGGTTTAAATCATCCTAATCAAATAAAGCAGAGTCTGTGTGATTTAATACCACTCAATCCTGTGCCCACCTAGAGATGATCAGTTGCAGTATCTATGTGAGTCCTAAGCATTAGACTCTTTTATTAAGCTTAGTTTGATACCAGACCCTATTCTCAACATGAAGAGACAGAAACTACTGTTTATAGTGATCACTGTCTACGGTTTTAGAGATCACTGCTTTTATAGATAGCATATCTGTTCCATAAATAGTGTCTGGCATTTTCTGACTTTCTTTTTTTAAACAGGAGACTTTAAAAATTAATTTAAAATTAAGTTATTAAATATTAATTAGTCAGGAGATCTGTTGTTGCAAATACAGTTATGCAAAGGAAAACATGAGAGAAAAACAGTAAGCATTTTGATAAGAAAGAGAAAAATTTAGAGGGTTTTTTTTTATGTCAGTAACATGGTTTCAGCCCACAGATGCTATTGTAGAACTTTATTTCTATTAAGAAAAATACAATCTCCATTGTAGTAATCCAGTCACCTCTTCTTTATACATTTATTCCCAGAGTAGTGAGTCAAATGAGAATTCTTCCCCTCCCATCTCTCCTAATTTCTGGCTCTTCTTTGTTATTTTTGGAAGGGAAGAGAGGAAGGTATTTTCCTGGCATGAGGGTTTGGGTGATGGCTTGGTCTGATGTCTGAATTAAACAGGGATTGGATACATCTGGTCTCACAAATTCATGGCACACCTGCCTCTGGATGGCTCCAGTTGCAGTAAGTTCTCCATGCTGTGTGAATTGTGCTGCGGAGGCTATTTTGAATCCTCTGTTGTAATCTTGAGGCCTCTTTCTATTGGATGATGCTCTTGGTCTCTGCTTGGACATGCACAGGAAGTTTCACATGTCTCCTTGAAACAGAAGAGAAAGTTTTCCTATTGTAGCCTTTAACTCTCTCTTCTCCAGCTGGAGATTTCTCTTGTCTCCTTCCCACAATCCAGACAGTCTTATGTCCTCTCTGTGTAGGAGAAGAAATACATGACTTCATCATGTATTTCCTTTACATTTTGGTTTATTATAAACAGAGTCTGCCAGAATTTCACATTTCAAACGATAAAGTAAGCTTTTGGAATTCAAAAATATTTTTTTTTTTAATTAAAAAAAAAACATTTTTGCTTTAAAATTTTTGCAACGTTGTGTTGGTTTCTGCTACACAACAGTGCCAATCAGCCATAATTACAGATACTTCCACTGGCGCCTGAGTCTCCCACTCCTCCCCCATCCCACCCCTCCAGCTCATCACAGAGTATCAGACTGGGCTCCATGTCACCAGGTACCTGTCTTACACCTGATAGTGTATATATGTACCCCAGTGTTCACAGCAGCAATATTTTAAATACCCAGGACATGGAAGCAAGCTAGATACCCATTGACAGATGAATGGATAAAGATGTGGTGCGCATATACAATAGAATGTTAGCCATGAAAAGGAATGAGTTCGAGTCAATTCTGGTGGGGTGGATGAACCTAGAGCTTGTTATACAGAGTGGAAGTAAGTCAGAAAGAGAAAAACAAATATAGTAAATTAAAGCATATATATGGAATCTAGACAAGTGGTATTGAAGAATCTATTTGTAGGAAAGGAATGGATGAGGATATGGAGAATAGACTTCTGGACACAATGTGGGGAGGGAGAGAGTGGAACAAATGGAGAAAGGAGCACCGACAAAAATGTCTTTTTAAAAAAAATAAATCTTGAGCCACTGGCTTCCTGATCTATCATTTACCACCATACAAACTTGGATAGCTACTAAGAACTGTAACCTTCTGATAACAGGGAGGATACTTCTCCTACTGATTTATGTTGCGGGTTAAACAGAGGTAACACACACGAGGCCCTAAGTAGAGTTCCTGACTATAGTCAACACTCAGTAAGGATTCATTCTTGACTTTGAAACAACATGTACTCCTGAGGGGTATTCGGAAGCAGCAGCACAGCTGAACTAGCTTGGAAACAGTTTCAAACTCAAAATTTGTAACTGAGAAAAATGCAGTAAACTCTTGGTATCTGAAATGATAAATTTTTCATTTTTGATGAGTGAGTGTGGCTTGTTGTGATTTATAATTTGGCACAGCTCTGAAGTGGAAAGAGCTAGTTCTGTGATAATGCAAGAGCGAGTCACTCAGATACTTAATTAAATTTGCAGTGAGAGATGTTCGACATCAGCACCTGAATACAGCCTTCTGTTTCTGATGCTTTACCACTTTTGGTACTTCAGGGACTCACTGAAGCTCTCTGGGTGTGTACTTCACGCCACTGGTCTAGTATGGTCCCAGAAGTTGTCCTGGTTTAACCACTACTGTATTCTGTGATAGGTGGACAATTTTCTCCTCTTTGACTCAGTTACGTAAGATCATAATAGAAACAAAAGGAAATAGTCTCTCTATTACAGAGCTAATTGGCAATAGAAAATGCATTAAGATCCTTAGATAAAATGTTTAAAAATAATTTAAAAGAAATTATTATATGAATATATTCCTATAACAATGTTCTCTGATTTTGCTTAGCTTAATTACTACTCTTGATGGTGTCTTAAGTATACATTCAGAAGGCCTGATTATATTCTCCCAAAGTTTGTTTCAATTATCTTCTTATCCATTGCATTTTTGCTAATTAAAGTTTTTATGGCATTTTCATTACCTAGACATAAACATAATTATTATACCAAGCAGTCAATTACAATATAAGTATTCATGAATTATGACAGATTTAAAACATCTTTGCACCTGTCTTTCTAACCTGTAATTACTTAATTCCATCTATAACTATAGGCTGATTTCAACATATAAGCTATAAATATTAATTGCTTTATTTTCCCAAATTGAATTTTTCTTTGTATTCCATGCCATTAAATCAAAAGGAAGAACACGTACTCATGTTCTTGATTTTAGTCACCAAACTGAAACTTTCCATATTTCGTATGAGTGCATTATCAATACTTTTGGTCACTAAAAAAGAAGTTGGATGATATTTAAACAAAGCTAAGGTGGCATAACTCAAGATGTAAGAATGAAGTTGAAGTATGTGGAGTAACCTGATTTTGTGTGACTTGTCATCCTCTGAAGCTGTCCAATCATTTGGGATTGTGGAAATATCCCCAGCTTGCTTTGTTTAAGTAGTTTGGTGTTTTGACCATCTTACTTGAATAACATATTTTTAAAATTTAAATAAGAAATGTAGCATAATACAGAAAAGCATGTCACATTTATGCATAGAGTTTATAGGAGGCATGTTATCTCTGTTAATGATAAGCAAAATTCACAGGCTTCGAACTAGGTTTTAATGTCATATTTCAACCAACAGTTATTATACTATAACCAGTAGAATGTGATAGACTGACTAGAATGGATGTTTCCCCAATCTCTCACCGTGTAAGGGCACATATTCTCAGCTGTGTTGCGGTCTGAGGCACTAGTTTCCCCTTGTGGTCTGCAGCAGGTCTTTTGCTTTGGCTGTGATCTAGGTAACTTGCTTGGGATATTCTGAATTCCCACCTGTGAAAAACAAAACATACAGACTGAGCCATGAAATTAAAAGACACTTTCTCCTTGAAAGGAAAGCTATGACAAGCCTAGACAGTATATTAAAAAGCAGAGCCATCACTTTGCTGACAAAGATCCATATGATCAAAGCTATGGTTTTGCCAGTGGTCATGTATGAATGTGAGAATTGGACCATAAAGAAGGCTGAGCACCAAAGATTTGATGCTTTCGAACTGTGGTGAGGAGACTCTTGAGAGACTGTTGGACTGTGAAGAGATTAAACCAATCAATCTTAAAGGAAATCAACTCTGACTATTCATTGGAAGGACTGATACTGAAGCTGAAGCTCTAATACTTTGGCACCTTGATGCAAAGAGCCCACTCATCGTAAAAGACCCTGATGCTGGGAAAGAGTGAAGGCAAAAGGAGAAGGGAGCTGCAGAGGATGAAATAGTTAGCATCACTGACTCAATGGGCATGTATCTGAGCAAACTCCAGGAGATAGTGAAGGACAGAGGAGCCTGGTGTGCTGAAGTCTATGGGATTGCAAAGAGTTGGACATGACTTAGCAACTGAACAACACAACAGCAAACAACAGTGAGCTCTTGGGCCCCAGACTTCTGAGTGGAGTTCCATATCCTATCTCACTTAGAACTGACGGCTACATTTGCAAAGCCTGCCCCGTTATCTCAGCAACACTATAGGACACAAACCTTGAGCTCCTGTTTACTGAGATATTTCCTTTTCGGTTCTGACTACTGGAAATTTCCTTTCTTGCTCTCAAACCAAATTAGTTTTTAAATATGTATGTATATATTCATATTTGTTTTGATTAACACATTTTCCTAAAATTGTCTTGTGCATGTGTTTGGAACAGAGGGAAGCATTATACATGTGCTTGATTTATCACTTTGTTTAAGAACTGGTGTGTGTGTGTGTGTGTGTGTGTGTGTGTGTGTGTGTGTGTATGCATGCTCAGTCGTGTCTGACTCTTTGCAACCCCATGGACTCGGGGCTTGCTTGGCTCCTCTGTCTTTGGGATTTCCCGGACAAGAACACAGGAGTGCGTTGCCATTTCCTCCTCAGGGGATCTTATTGATCCAGGGATTGAACCCAGGTCTGCACTGCAAGCAGTCTCCTGCTTGGCAGGTGGATTCTTTAACAACTGAGCCACCAGGCAAGCCCAAGAACTACTGACATAACTTTTCAAGTTACATGCTCATCTGATAAAGAACTCAAACTAGAACTCTGTTCATTTATCTCTACTTCTACTCTATCCTGTTGCCTCATGACTTTGAAACACACTGACCAAAATTTTGCTAAACTGAAGTTTGAGAAGGTCAGGGAATTCCCCTGATAAACTGTTCTAGTAATGTCATCTAAAAATGAGATTGGTAAAATTTGTTTTCAGTGAATTTATGCAAGTTCCTAATGGTCACAGTTTGAGGCTGTTTTTAGGTATTTTAATTCTTCCTCAAGAGTTTTCAGATAAACTTAGATCATGTCTACATTGGCAAAGCAGAGTTATCTAATAAATTCAGTACAAAATGTGGTTGTAGAATTGTCTAAATTGACTTTCTGGGCTGTCCAGATGATTGCTCAAGCCTTTGAATTATTGACAGTTTAGATGTGAGTTTATGATAGTACCATATTTTATTGCCTATTTCTGAGAGATTAAAGTACTGACTTTTACTGCATAGATATGCATCAGATACTATCTCTTTTGATGACCTTAGGGGCCAGTTCTGACCAACCTGAATTGATCACAAGTTTCAAGGAATAAAGAAAAGATTAGAAAAAGGGAATATTTACTATTACCTCCTAAAATAGTGCAGGAATATTTATGAAGAGAATTTTTGCATGTACATGTTTTTCAAGGGATTCATAAATTGAATATCAACCTCTCTTTATAGTGTGAACTACTGTGAAACTTGCAATATTTACATTATACTCCCAGTAAAAAGTATGCTTACTACTGTGGGCTATGGTATCATCAGTCAATAGTTATTGTTCATGGGTCCAGTGTCCCTTTCAGTATACAGGATTTTAGAAGTCTGGGAGAAACAGGGTACTCAAAGCAAGTGGAAATAGCTGGTGTATTTGGTTCATATTTCTAATATTTGCATAACATTAGATTTGTGTATACAGAGTCAAGGGCTTCCCAGGGAGCTTAGTGGTAAAGAATTGGCCTCCCAATGTAGGAGGCTCAAGAGAGGCAGGTTTGATCCCTGGGTCAGGAAGACTGCCTGGAGGAGGAAATGGCAACCCACTCCAGTATTCTCGCCTGGAAAATTCCATCAACAGGATAGCCTTGTGGGCTACAGTCCATGGGGTCACAGAGTAGGACATGACTGAGTCCACATACACAGATACAGAGCCAATGTAGCGTTCAGCAGGGCAGAAATGCAAAAGTATTTCCTCTCCTGCACCTTTTCGCATATCCCCTTACACTTGAGGTTGCTTGGTAACCAATTAGCTTTATCAATCTTGTCAGTTTCTTTCCGCCAACATTTAAGGTTGCAAATTCTTGCAAAATGACTTTCAGTCCACCTCCCTTAATACATTGCTAAAGGATAATTTTTAAATGCTCTGAGGTTTTGATTTTTAAAAGACATTTGCCAGAACGAAATCTGTTTTGATCTTCAACCAAGCAATGCGGGGAGCCAGCCTCCACCTACGGTTCCTCACTCCAGGTGGACGCCAACCCTTTCCAGACTCCCCGTGGAGGCTTCTGGGGAGAACTTGCCTCAGCCTGCTTGTGCACCCTGGTCCCTCCAGCCCGGAGAATGCCAGGAAAGGCGGCAGGGGACCTCCCTTCCAGAAGAAGTTCAGAACTATCCAGACAGCAGCAGCAGCATAATTTGGCTACTAGCTTTATTACCTGCTCTACGATTTTCAAACGTAGCTTCACTTAAAAGATTCATAATATGTATTTGAATGTAAGAATTCTTAAGGCAGTTCCTTCTTGGCGTGACTTCCAATATTTAAGTTTGGATGAACTCAGGCAGGGCGAAGAAAAAGATTCAAATGAACTTTCGTTTCTTTTATTTCCAGTCACCATCAGAAATTGATTCTACCCATTTCAACTATGTTAAAGGTCCAATTTATTTTCTAAGAAGCTAAAATAAGTACGTTTCCCAAGAGATTTTTCTCTATTTCACTTTATTCTGGGAAACATATACTTCTGTTTTGGCTAATTACTTAGGGAACACCAAAAAGCACATGTTACAATTTATAGCCTGGTTCAAAAGGATTTCCATCTTTTTACCATCCAGTTCCAGCAGAGGCCCATTGGTTCCTCTTGTGCCTTTGATAGAACTAGGTTGCCTCGTATTTGCTCCTGCTCCTGACATGTTGACCACTTTGTTCGCCTGCTTGCTATCTACTGTCCTTTTCCGTAGAGACATTGGCACCAAACTGGTTTGGTTTGGGAATATTATCATTTGTTAATAACGAGTTTTAAGTTTTTCTCACATGATTTAAGAATGTAATTATAACATAGCATCTCAGGGTAATAAAAATGTACAATACACATTAAGTAAAGTTTTATTCAAGCCTTTAGCAGCCTTGAATTCCTTCCAGGTCTTTTTAGGGGAAATTTTCACCCCCAGGGGCTGGGGAACTTGGCATGGAACATCCATTAAGTGTAACGAGGGCTTGATTCCCAGTACACAGCAATGAGAGCTTGCCTTTCAAAAATTCCCTTTGATTTCACTTCAACAGATGGAAAAACATCTCTGTTTTGTGTTTTAGTCTTCAGTTTATGATTGGACAAGGAATAAAGTCCATGTCCCATAAGGTAGCTAGTATTAGTGAATGATTTTGTCCTTATACCATAATGTTTTCTCCCAAATTTGTATTCCAATATAGTAAAGCCCATTAATGTACATAGATATTCCATGAATTAAACAAAAAAGTAACAAATGCTTCTTTTTGGCAACTTATGAAGGAGGCTCTTGGGTTCTCAGGGCGTCCTGCCACATGACTAGGTTGTGTTAATTCCCCTTTATGGAGTTAGCAGCATGCAGTGATGGAACGGGGAAGAGAACATCAAGGGAATTGCTGGTTTTCTACCAAAGTACTATGTTCATTTAGACTGGAACACTCTTCTGTCAGCCTGATTCTTTGCAGTTTTGCAACAAACCTAAATGCCTATGAAGTTTATTCTTCTAGTATGCATATTTTCATCTAATTTTGTAAAGTGAAAGTGAAAGTCACTCAGTCCTGTCCAACTCTTTGCAGCCCCATAGACTACATAGTCCATGGAATTCTCCAGGCCAGAATGCTGGAGTGGGTAGCCTTTCCCTTCTCCAGGGGATCTTCCCAACCCAGGGATTAAACCCAGGTGTCCTGAGTTGCAGGCAGATTCTCTACCAGCTGAGCCATCGTCTTAAAATGGCTGTGGGAAACATCACTGATAGCAATGAAATCTAGGATAGATTTTATCCAAAGGAGAAAGTGGGGGAGTGCCCTTCCTCTGTTCTCTTATGTTGAGCCCTACCCCACAACATACTACCTCTCTGAGAATTTAAGGGTTTTAATTTTACCTGCTTGGGTTCTTAAATAAAACCAAGTGATCTCAGCATTAGGGGTATAGTATAACTGAAGTATCCTGAAACTTTGAATATAGGCAATATTTTAATTGCAAAGCATGATAGTCTTCCTTGACTGGCGTGGTTTGGTAATTTGCCAAAATTGCTACATGTATCTGGAAATGTAAAAACTATTAGGTATATCCTTAACAAGGAAAAGGAGCCAGAGTCTTTATCTTTTCCTTCCCTTGATATCCTTGCTCATCAAATTTATGTTTTTCTTTTTATTTGAAAGCTAATGTTTCTCTTGAGGAAAGAATAACTGGCCAGTTGAAAGCTCAAGAAAATGACATCAAATAGTAATATTTAAATGTTTTTTAAAAGCAAGGGGACACAAGAGATCTTTTGCAGGTGATGAATATGTTAATTATCTTGTCTGTGGTGTTGGTATCATGTGTGCATGTAAATGTCCAAACTCATGAAGCAACTTTGTATATTAACTATACTTTAGTAAAATTGAAAAAAGAATTTATACCTGTATGGGAAAACTTAAAGCATGCTAGAAAGGCTCCTGATTGAAAATATTCCTCATCTATATTGATGTTTAAAATATACCTTTCAATATACCTCTTTTGGCTCAAAGGACTTGTTTTAAGTTAAAATATAAATATAAATGCTATAGGAAAAAAATTTTATATGCAATAACAATTTTTCCATAAGGGAATTTATCCACCCCTTCTTCTGTATTTTGACAGTGTCCTAAAGCCACGAGATCAAAAGCTGATAGTACTAAAAGAGGAAATGGCAGCTTTGGAGCCCAGAGTTATGGGGCTGCCTTGGCAGAGCAGGTCTAGGAGGGACTTCTGGTTGGCCAGAGGCCTTGTAATTTGTCACCTGAGAAAGAGATAAAGGAAGAGAACTATCTAGAGGCTGCTGTGTGAGAGATTAGGATCCTGGTGATGAAATTGGCTTCATCCACACTTTTGTCTAGAGTCGGTCCTAGGAATTGTTTCAGATATAGGAATGTGTTTTGTGCTCACCATTATGCTGGGTATTGTCAACTTTGATCTTCACACACACAAAGAAACAATGATACTGACATGATGATCCTCATTTTAGGGTTCAGGGACCAACTGTGAGCTGCTTGCATTGGACACCCTGATGTTGTCAACCTGCTTGTCTGAGTCTCTACTTGAAAGTCAACAGTTGGAGGCCATTTACTTTTTAATCTATTTTGTGGCTGATTTTTTCAGAAGATAGTGAATGGAATAACCAGTTAATCAGATATAATAAATTTAGTTAAGGTTCTTGGGCTTGAATTTCACTTAGCTCATTACCTCTGAAAGGCAATGTTTTGAGTTTTTAAAGTTGTTTTCTTCCATATTCTACTCTGAATGATATGAGTATTGAATAGCTGGCTGGAAATGAATTGGAGGGACAGGGCTGTAGGGGCTATATTGGCCTATGAGAGTTGGCTAGTTCTCTGCAGAAGTATCTGTGATTCTTTGTCAGCTGATCCTGAGTCTGTCCTGGTAAAAGCCTGTTTCTCAGCTGCCTTGCAACATGAGGACTACATGCCACTAATAAGACATGAGCAGAAGCATGCAGGGCACCCAGAAATGTCTCCCTAAAAGAGGGATAGGTAGTGTGTGTTTGAAGAACACTAAGAACAGTCTCCCTAAGATTATGTGTTTGAAGAACACTCTTTCCTCGATCGTACTGTCAGGAACCAAAGGAGTCTAAAGTGGGAAATTCAGGCTTGAAGCCATTTTTTCCTGGGTTTTCTGTGCTATGTAACCAAAACTAATTCCAACTGGAGAACAGCATTGGAAGCTCCCAGCACTTATCACCCACATGGCCCTCTTAAGAATAGAACGAAGTGACTGGAATGACTGGAAGTGATCAGGTGACGTGGAGCCCCATCCATCCAGGGATTGTCCTCTGGCCCCCAAAATTATCTTCCTCAATCTGGCCATCAGCCCTGAGGTGCCTGGCATGAGGACTCTGATTAAATCATGTTCTCCCATATATAACAGGGGGTAGTTGGGTTCTGAAGCAGGTAGAGAGAAGGTGTAATGAAGGATGGAGCCGTGAAGTCAGATGGCTGAAACCATGGCTGTGTCCTGATTGTATTCCAGATCTCCAGGGAGCCTGGCTGGGGAAATTTTCCTGCAGGCTGCCTGCACTTCCTGGCCTCCTGACTCTCCTGAGGCCATCAGGACTGCAGGGTCTGAAGGACGTTGGACAACCCAGGGTAATCTGCCTAAGCGTGTCTCTGCTGTAGATTCAGAGAGCACCTAAATCACGAGAGTCCCTGGAGTCCTTCACAGGACTCTCTGGAGGTCTCTGTTCTAACCATTCACAATGCTGCCAGGAGTAAAAAGAACAACCCGACAGGAACTCTCATGCACCAGAGATTGCAGAAGAAACACCAGCGCTTGACTATTTACTCTTGCCTTTGATGTTAAGAACAGAGTAAGTCTATTTTTGGTTTTAAGGTACTTTAAATAAATAAATGTATATTTTTATGAATAGTATATGAATATATTAGAGATTATTTTATTTGTTTATTTGAACATGTGACTTCTCCACACTGACTCATGACTCTCCTGCAGCCCTCCAGGCTCCTCTGTCCATGGGATTATTCTGGCAAGAATACTGGAGTGGGTTGCCACATCTTCCTCCAGGGGATCGTACTAAACCAGGGTTTGAACACGTGTCTCCTGTCTTAGCAGGTGGATTCTTTACCACTGAGCCACCTGGGAAGCCCAAACATTGGCATCAGTTCAGGTCAGTTCAGTCGCTCAGTGGTGTCCGACTCTTTGCGACCCCGTGAACTGCAGCACACCAGGCTCCCTGTCAATTAACAACTCCCAGAGTCCACCCAAACCCATGCCCATCGAGTTGGTGATGCCATCCAATCGCTCATCCTCTGTCTTCCCCTTCTCCTCCTGCCCTCAATCTTTCCCAGCATCAGGGTCTTTTCCAATAAGTCAGCCCTTCACCTCAGGTGGCCAGAGTATTGGAGCTTCATCTTCAACATCAGTCCTTCCAATGAACATCCAGGGCTGATCTCCTTTAGAATGGACTGGTTGGATCTCCTTGCAGTCCAAGGGACTCTCAAGAGTCTTCTCCAACACCACAGTTCAAAAGCATCAATTCTTCAGTGCTCAGCTTTCTTCACAGTCCAACTCTCACATCCATACATGACCACAGGAAAAACCATAGCCTTGACTAGACGGACCTTTGTTGGAAAAGTAATGTCTCTGCTTTTGAATATGCTATCTAGGTTGGTCATAACTTTCCTTCCAAGGAGTAAGAGTCTTTTAATTTCATGGCTGCAGTCACCATCTGCAGGGATTTTGGATCCCCAAAAAATAAAGTCTGACACTGTTTCCAGTGTTTCCCCATCTATTTGCCATGAAGTGATGGGGCCAGATGCCATGATCTTAGTTTCTGAATGTTGAGTTTTAAGCCAACTTTTTCACTCTCCTCTTTCACTTTCATCAAGAGGCTCTTTAGTTCTTTTTCACTTTCTGCCATAGGGTGGTATCATTTGCATATCTGAGGTTATTGATATTTCTCCTGGCAATCTTGATTCCAGCTTGTGCTTCCTCCAGCCCAGCAATTCTCATGATGTACTCTGAATATAAGTTAAATAAGCAGGGTGACAATATACAGCCTTGATGTACTCCTTTTCCTATTTGGAACCAGTCTGCTGTTCCATTTCTAGTTCTAACTGTTGTTTCCTGACCTGCATACAGATTTCTCAGGAGGCAGGTCAGGTGGTCTGGTATTCCCATCTCTCTAAGAATTTTCCACAGTTTATTGTGATCCACACAGTCAAAGGCTTTGGAATAGTCAATAAAGCAGAAATACATGTTTTTCTGGAACTCTCTTGCTTTTTCAATGATCCAGTGGATATTGGCAATTTGATCTCTGGTTCCTCTGTCTTTTCTAAATCCAGCTTGAACATCTGGAAGTTCACGGTTCATGTATTGCTGAAGCCTGGCTTGGAGAATTTTAACCATCACTTTACTAGTGTGTGAGATGAGTGCAATTGTGTGGTAGTTTGAGTATTTTTTGGCATTGTCTTTCTTTGGGATTGGAATGAAATCTGACCTTTTCCATTCCTGTGGTCACTGCTGAGTTTTCCAAATTTGCTGGCATATTGAGTGCAGCACTTTCACAGCATCATCTTTCAGGATTTGAAATAGCTCCTCTGGAATTCCATCACCTCCACCAGCTTTGTTCATAGTGATGCTTCCTAAGGCCCACTTGACTTCACATTCCAGGATGTCTGGCTCTAGATGAGTGATCACACCATCATGATTATCTGGGTCGTGAAGATCTTTTTTCTACAGTTCTTCTGTGTATTCTTGCCACCTCTTCTTAATATCTTCTGCTTCTGTTAGGTCCCTACCATTTCTGTCCTTTATTGTGCCCATCTTTGCTTAAAATATTCCCTTGGTATCTCCAACTTTCTTAAAGAGATCTCTAGTCTTTGCCATTCTATTGTTTTCCTCTATTTCTTTGCACTGATCACTGAGGAAGGTTTTCTTATCTCTCCTTGCTATTCTTTGGAACTCTGCATTCAAACGGGTGTATCTTTCCTTTTCACCTTTGCTTTTTGCTTCCCTTCTTTTCACAGCTATTTGTAAGGCCTCTTCAGACAGCCATTTTGCTTTTTTGCATTTCTTTTTCTTGGGGATTGTCTAGATTCCTGTCTCCTGTACAATGTCATGAACCTCTGTACATAGTTCATCAGGCACTCTGTCTATCAGATCTAGTCCCTTAAATCTATTTCTCACTTCCACTGTATAGTCATAGGGATTTGATTTAGGTCACACCTGAATGGTCTAGTGGTTGTCTCCACTGTCTTTGATTTCAGTCTGAATTTGGTTAGAAGGAGTTCATGATCTGAGCCACAGTCAGCTCCCCATCTTGTTTTTGCTGACTGTATAGAGCTTTTCCATCTTTGGCTGCAAAGAATATAATCAATCTGATTTCAGTGTTGACCATCTGGTGATGTCCATGTGTGAGTCTTCTCTTGTGTTGTTGGAAGAGGGTGTTTGCTATGACCAGTGCATTCTCTTGGCAGAACTCTATTAGCCTTTGCCCTGCTTCATTCTGTACTCTAAGGCTAAATTTGCCTGTTACTCCAGGAGTTTCTTGACTTCCTACTTTTGCATTCCAGTCCCCTATAATGAAAAAGACGTCTTTTTTGGGTGTTAATTCTAGAAGGCCTTGAAGGTCTTCATAGAACTGTTCAACTTCAGCTTCTTCAGCATTACTGTTCAGGGCATAGACTTGGATTACTGTGATATTGAGTGGTTTGCCTTGGAAACTAACAGAGATCATTCTGTCATTTTTGAGATTGCATCCAAGTACTGCATTTTGGACTCTTGTTGACTATGATGGCTATTCCATTTCTTCTAAGGGATTCCTGCCCATAGTAGTAGATATAATGGTCATCTGAGTTAAATTCACCCATTCCAGTCCATCTTAGTTCGCTGATTCCTAGAATGTCAATGTTCACTCTTGTCATCTCCTGTTTGACCACTTCCAATTTGCCTTGATTCATAGACCTGACATTCCAGGTTCCTATGCAATACTGCTCTTTACAGCATTGAACTTCGCTTCTATCACCAGTCCCATCCACAACTGGATGTTGTTTTTGCTTTGGCTCCATCCCTTCATTCTTTCTGGAGTTATTTCTCCACTGATCTCCAGTAGCATATTGGGCACCTACCAATCTGGGGAGTTCATCTTTCAGTGTCCTATCTTTTTGCTTTTTCATACTGTTCATGGGGTTCTCAAGGCAAGAATACTGAAGTGGTTTGCCATTCCCTTCTCCAGTGGACCACATTTTGTCAGACCTCTCCACCATGACCTGTCCATCTTGGGTGGCCCCCCACAGCATGGCTTAGTTTCATTGAGTTAGACAAGGCTGTGGTCCATGTGATTAGACTGGCTAGTTGTCTGTGATTATAGTTTCAGTCTGTCTGCCTTCTGATCCCCTCTCTCAGTGCCTACCGTCTTACTTGGTTTTCTCTCACCTTGGATGTGGGGTATCTCTCTCATACTAGCATAAATGTGACTAATTTGCTGTAGGTTGCAAGGGAAAAGATACTAAGATATTCAGATATCTAGACGGGAAGGGTTTATCAAGGTACAATAAAGCACAGTATAGGAGTAGGAAGAATTTTAGGAGAACAATGTGGATTTTGAAAACATGGTCATGAGATTCCAGTGATATCCAAGTGAAGTTGGGTATTCACTTGGTTTCCCAAGAGAAGTTGGCCATTTAGCAATTACATATGAGTCTGAAGGACTTCCCTGGTGGCTCAGACGGTAAAGCGTCTATCTACAATTTGAGAGACCTGGGTTCGATCTCTGGGCTGGGAAGATTTCCTGGAGAAGGAAATGGCAACCCACTCCAGTACTTCTTGCCTTGAAAATCCCATGGATGGAGGAGCTTGGTGCAGGCTACTATCCATGGCGTTGCAAAGAATCTGGCATGACTGAGCGACTTCACTTTCACTTTCACTTTCTATGAGTCTGAAACTGACCCAGGGGTTTAGAATGGAAAGATAAACTTGGAAATCACCAGTGTATCCATGGGCAGTTGAGACTAAGAGGGTGAAGAGATTGTTTTTTGAGAGTACAGAATAAAAGAGCTTTGGAACCATTACCAGTTAGACTCACAGAAGTAAAAGACAACTGGCAGGAGAGGTTTAGGGGATGTCCCACGTACTCTTCTAGGGTCTCTGCTTCATTTCAGCCCAACTCAGGGGAGATCAAACCAGTCAATACTAAAGGAAATGAACCTTGAACATACATTGGGAGGATTGATGCTAAAGCCGAAGCTCCAATACCTTGATTGAAGGCAGGAGGAGAAGAGGGCAACAGAGGATGAGATCGCTGGATGGCATCATGGACTCAATGGACATGAGTTTGAGCAAGCTCTGGGAGATTAGTGAAGGGCAGGGAAGCTTGGCAGGCTGCAGTCCATGGGGTTACAAAGTTTCAGACATGACTGAACAACAACAAAGGGAAGGATAAAGAAGAGGGAGGGTGCCATGATGGTGCTATGGGATCACACTGCCTCAGTCAGCACCAGGTCCTGGCTGTATGACCTGGGACAGTCAGTCTCTCTGAGCCTTACTTTCCTCATCTGTAAAAGGGGTAACCATAATTGTTTAATTGTCTTCTTGTGAGGACTAAATGAGATTATATATCTAAGGCTCTAGCCTCTGGAAAGCTCTACTACTAATAAGATAAGCTATTATCGATGCTTTTTTTCCTGTGGAAACTTAGTGAGGCCAGAGGCTCATCAACTTTCAGTGAGTATTTCACTGAGGCAGTGCTGAGGACTCTGAAATCTTTTCAGGTCCTCACATCCCCAGCGGAGGGTATGATCTGGGCAAAGATGATTACATTATTTTTCTGTCTTACACTTATTTTCCTAGAAGATATTTCTCAAGGCAGATGAGAGCCTTTGTATTTTCAACCTTTAAAAATCAATTATTTCTGAGTTATTCTGCATATATGAAAAGCTCCAAATTAATTTCTACTGAATTTTCTTTTCTGTGATCAACGAAGAGGTCAGCCGGTAGAAGCTATGATATTCTAAACTAGTGCTGTGTACAGCCCCTCAGACTTCTAATTGCCTTAATTCTCTATAATTCTTTTCTGAGAACTGGCATCTTTTTATACAGCCTTACACATCTCAGCTTCTTAATATATGCATGAATGACAAAATGTTAATACGCAATTCATGTCGCAGGGTTTACATGTGATAATTCTGCTCATAAAAAAGCCTTAAAATTCAGAAGCCCTGGTCCCAAATGTTCTCTATTCTCATAACACACGAGGAGACAAAACCTCAGAACAGAGGTGGATCACGATATTCCTCGCTCATTCATTATATACAGTATCTCTGCCCCGGCCTTTAGATTTCCCTGTACACCTCAGGAAAATGTTGGGAGATGGATTGAACCAGCGTCTAGAGGTAAATGATGCACATTGCATTACCTGAGTTGCTATCTCCCCAATAGCTTTTTCTCCCCCCTCCTTTTTTTTTTCCCCAAAAGAGAACATCTTTGGAAATTGAGAATATTCAGTGAACAGAACTCATAAATCAAATCATTATCATTAATAATCAAAGTGAGACGTTGTAAGAAATAGCAAATTAATCACAACTGGCAGCTGAAGCTACTTCCAGCCTGTGTGCTCTCTGCATACTAAAGGGAGCAGAAGTTTCCCCTCTGTGGTTTTATTTTTTATTATTTTCTCAGTGAACACCGAACTTTTTGGCAAACTGGGAACTATATCCAAACCCAGATTTTCATACTATGGGTATGATCGATTCTATTTGATGAAACTTTGTTTTCAGAACCACTTTGGATCCATAAGAAGCTACACGATAATCTAAAGTACTTTGCTGATACTGACACTGTATATTTAAAATTGAAGGCATTTTCTAGAGAATAAAAATAAGGAGTGGTATTACAAATGTGTATTTAACTTACTATTTATGTCCTGCTTTTTCGGTCTTAATTCTTTTATTTTCTTGTTTTTGTCTTTTTTTTTTTTAATAATAATTATTTGACAAACGGAGGAGCCTAATGGGCTGCCATCATGGGGTCGCACAGAGTTGGACATGACTGAAGCGACTTAGCAGCAGCAGCAGCAGCAACCATAGTTTAAATGTCTTTCGGGGGGAAATCTAAGGGAAATTTAAACATAGTATCTTCTATTCTCATAATGGCTTTCAGGAGCACAATACTTTGAATTCTGAGAACAATTTATTTATTCCAGAAAACAAACAAACAAACAAACAAATGTTTTCTAGTATAATGTTACTTTTCTGACTTTCCTGTGAAGAATGACTTTTTTTAATAGGGGGAATGTGAGTCAGAACAATTTAAGTCCTGTCTAACCACACAGCGATTCTGGATTCAAATCTAAAGAACCTGTATTCCCTGAGCCAGCCAGCATTAGCAGTGTTGTCAGAATTTTTGGTTTTGACTGACACTTGAAAAGACACGTAAATTTTAAAAAATAGTAGAAAATAAATACTAATTTGTGGATTTCATTTTTATTTCCATATTTAATTAAAATTTACTGAGTGATAAATGCATTAGTGATTTCAGAAGGTTCAGAAATATAATAAGCTCTAGAGAGAAAGGCAAATCCCTACATACAAAATATGTAGGGATTAGAAGAAAATAGAAATAAAAAGCAAAGTATATTTGAGGTTTGAGAAACATAATATTTCTGTAAAGCCCATGTGGTTATAAGAGTCTGTGCTTTTGCTAGGCATAACTTAACTAAGAAATGAAGGAGAAACACTGAGACTGTCATTTTCTTTTACCCAGAATCATTTTTCCTTCCATGACTGTTACCAATTACCTTAGCTCAATTCAATAATCCTCATCAGTACTCCAGGAGTTTAACTGGAAAGCAATATTAAGGATCTAAATGTTGGGGTTTTGTGAAAGTAGAATTCTCAAAATCTTTTCAGCAGATTCCTGAATTATTCAAGAGTGTCAGTATATATTTCTTTCCTATCACCTATATATGGGTATTTTCTTCCTTTTGAAAGCATCTCAGTTCGGTAGAAAAGCAAACAGTGATTCTATGATGCCTATTTTCTTGAAGGCAGACTGGGAAAGTATTTTTTAAATAGATAAATGTATTTTCTTTCTCTAACATTAAATATGTTGGTTACTACTTCTTAACAATTTTCTGGCCTTTTTTTTTTTTTTTCCAGTTTATGTTTGTGGCACAATTTTTTTTTCTCCTTTACTTTCTCCACTAACCTTTTCACTGGGGGAAATCATTCAACATGACAATGTTCAACATGATATACATTTTATGAGCTCTTCACTGGGGACCCAGCCTTCTCTGGAGAGTTCTGATGCCCTAGAAATCCCAAAGGTAGTTTGAAGGGATAAAATCCCAACTTGTTAATGATGCAGACATTTCTCAAAAGATGCGATCATTTCCATCTGAATAGCTCATTACATCAATTAACTGTGAGAAAGACATTGGCTCCTTTAAGAAGAAAAGCCAAGTAGCAGGTAAGGCATAAGTTTGTCCTTTGGGTTTGTGTTTTGCAGTATTTGAGATAGCTTGTTAGAAGATGCAATGTGTCTCTTTCTAATTGATTCCCGAATATGAAGGAATGAGAGATGAATACAGTTGGTTCCATAACATCTCCTCGTTGGATTCCCCAAAACATTCTGTTCATACTTCCTTGACCCTGGAGAATAGCTTTTATGGTTTGAAACCATTGATAAAGTGACCAATCAGTTATAACTTTCAAGGATCACAGAGGCAGGTTTCTTGACTGTCTGCTGGTGTATATATATATATTTTTTTTTTTTTTTCTTGTAAGCATTTCTGATGTGTGAATAAGGAAATATCATTAGTAAGAAAACACTAAATAAGACTGCAAACCATGGACAAGCAAGGAATAAAACAGATTCTCTGACATGATAGAGTGGCTAATACAGACTTTCCTTCTTCTTTTCCTTTCTTTTCTCTCACATTCAGTCATACCCTCAGCTTCTGTTTTTCGTCACTCACACAGGGCTTCCAAAGAAACTTAAGCTTTTGTGGCCGATTACTCAGGATTTAATTACATGGATGTAAAATAGTGCCTGGGTAATAATGCACGTGGGGTTATTCAATAACACAAGGAACGTAAAGCGATTCCATATCTCCTTGAATCAGGAATATTAATTAATCATATCATGAGAATGCAACATTCTATTTACCAGTGCAAGAGGCTGCCAAGATCTTTCTGACTTTAATAATTGCACATGCTGTTGTGGGAGGAAAAAATTAATTTAGTTATTAAATTGGAGGGTGCTTTTTTCCTGTCATGGAGGAGTTGGAAAGTAGCCAGGCCATAACGTGAAAGTTATGAGGCTTGGGGTGTGGATTACTTTTATTGAAAGCCTTCTCCACCTTTAAAGAAAAGTATAAAAGTGTTGGAATGGGACACAAAGCTTGTTTCTCATGCATGCTGATCACATAGCAATCAGGTTTTTTTCCATCTTGTCCCATGTGGTTTGCAGTGGAACAGTGCACATAAGGATGCCCCCCTCTTAAGGTACACACCAGCTTGAGGAAGTGCTTGCTGCCATGTACCAGCTGCAGTCACGCGATGGGAGCAGAGATAGTCTTCACAAAGGCAGAGCATTTCAGGGAAGTGCAGGTCCATGTATGGAGGGCTGTGGTAAAGAGGAATGTGATGTCTTCCCATCTGACTTTCTTGCATCCTCATCTTTACAGGCTTTTCCTGTTCCTTTTCCTTCTCTACCTTCAGTTTGTAAATTCCCTCTTGCAAGAACCACCTCGAGGGCCTCTACTGATTAGCTCAACCTGAGGAGAATTTGCTTCTGTTACTTCCCCATCCTCTCCTGTCCTTCTTCTTTTCCTTCTTCTATCAGGACTTGAACTCAGTTCAATTTGGACCCTTTCCCTGGTGGCTCAGAGGATAAAGCGTCTGCCTGCAATGCAGGAGACCTGAGTTCGATCCCTTGGTTGGGAAGATCCCCTGGAGAAGGAAATGGCAACCCACTCCAGTATTCTTGCCTGGAGAATCCCATGGACAGAGGAGCCTGGCGAGCTACAGTCCATGGGGTCGCAAAGAGTCGGACACGACTGAGAGACTTCACTTTCACTTTCCCAGACCCTAAATAGCAAACATATATGCTCTATATTTGGGCTTCCCTAGTAGCTCAGCTGCTAAAGAATCCGCTTGCACTGCAGGAGACCCCCAGTTTGATTTCTGGGTCAGGAAGATACCCTGGAGAAGGGATTGGCTACCCACTCCAGTGTTCTTGGGCTTCCCTGGTGGCTCAGATGATAAAGAATCCTTCTGCAATTTGGGAGACCTGGGTTCAAACCCTGGGTTGGGAAGATCCCCTGGAGAAGGAAAGGGCTATCCGCACCAGTATTCTGGCCTGGAGAATCCCCATGGACAGAGGAGCCTGGTGGGCTGCAGTCCATGGGGTTTCAAAGAGTCAAACATGACTGAGTGAGCAAGCATAAATGCTCTAGTTTATGTATATATCACTTTTTAGCTCCTGCTAAACTTCTTGCAGGTGGAGATAGATTCTTCCAATCTTTGCAGTTCTAAGTGGTACGTAGAGGTCTTTTTACACCTTGGTTTTTAACCATTACTCATTGTCTTCGTTCGGAAGAACAGGGAAAGTGAGGTGGAAGTGTAATTACTCATCCCAGCAATTTATTAGAAAAATATATCCTTCAGCAAGTCATTGATGATCCTGGTCCCTAGTGCCTTCATTGTAAAAAGTATTATCCCATGCTGCTGCTGCTACTAAGTCGCTTCAGTCGTGTCCGACTCTGTGCGACCCCCCGGATGGCAGCCCACCAGGCTCCTCTGTCCACGGGATTCTCCAGGCAAGAATACTGGAGTGGGTTGCCATTTCCTTCTCCAATTATCCCATACTTTTATGTAACTAATATTGTATGATCTGATACTGTATGCTTATTTTATTTGGTCTTTTCAAAGTATAGTGCTTTCCCCAAGACACCTAAAAGTTTTCATAGAAATTGTTTAATAGAAATGAAATAGAAGAGTTTAATGGAAAATAGTTTACTAGAACTAGAAGACAAGAACTGTAATTTGGGTAGAAGAGAACTATATCTTTTTGGCTTATTATTTATTACATAAATTTTGAATTTATATTAAACATTGTAATTTTTCTATTTTTCTTTATATTTAATAATTCCTGAATTAACCAAATTTGAGAGTAACTAATTAAGTATATATGCTAATACATGCTGAATTAACATATATGCAATAAATTTTAATATATGCACATAATAATATTCACAAAATATTATGTATGGATTCGAATTGGCTTTTCTTTAGAAAATATGGTGTTCAGAGTTTCATTGCAAATGATATTCCAAATTCAACACATCTTTAAACATTTGGGATCCTAACATTTAGCTGTGGTCTATTACAAGTTAAAAGATGTTATCTCACATTTCTGTCCAGCTCCTTAATTTCATTTGAATATCCATCTCTATCTCCTGTTGAACTTTGAGGGAATTTTAAAGAAACTCAAAAGCATTTACCTGAAGCTAGAATTTCCACATTTCCTTCTCTCAACATATATTTCCATACTTGCTTCTAAAGAATTGAAAAGAGGTTTATGATGCTTTCTGAGGGGAGCCCTGAGTGTCAACAGTATGAAACACTTAACATATAAACAACTTTAAGAAAATCCAGACCTGGGGCAAATAATTAAAGGCAGAACTTCAAAACAGGTTTGTTGATATTACCTGTGTGGGAAGAGAATCACAGCTTTGAGCTTGAGGGACTTTGTCATATTCATTAAAAACTGGAAACCATCATTCTCATATTTTGACAGACTACTAGATCATGGAACAGAGTAGATAGCCAGGAAATACATTCCTCCATATAGGGATTTTTGACAACAATGTAAGGCCAGTTCAGTGAAGAAAGAATCATCTTCCAACAAAAGGTACTGGAATATTGGATCAGTTCAGTTTAGTTCTGTCTCTCAGTCATGTCTGACTCTTTGCGACCCCATGGACTGCAGCATGCCAGGCTTCCCTGTACATTACCAATTCCTGGAGCCTACTCAAACTCATGGCCATTCAGTTGGTGATGCCATCCAATCATCTCATCCTCTGTTGTCCCCTTCTCCTCCCATCTTAAATCTATCCCAGCATCAGGGTCTTTTCAAATGAGTCATTTTTTTTTTTTTTTTTTTACATCAGATGGCCAAAGTATTGGAGTTTCAGCGTCAGCATCAGTCCTTCTAATGAACACCCAGGACTGATCTCCTTTAGCATGCACTGGTTGGATTTTCTTTGCAGCCCAAGGGACTCTTAAGAGTCTTTTCCAACACCACAATTCAAATTAATCAATTCTTTGGTGCTCAGCTCTCTTTATAGCCCAATTCTCACATCCATACATAACCACTGAAAAAACCATAGCCTTGATTAGATGGACCTTTGTTGACAAAGTAATGTCTCTGCTTTTTAATATGCTGTCTAGGTTGGTCAAAACTTTTCTTCCAGGGAGCAAATGTCTTTTAATTTCATGGCTGCAGTCACCATCTGCAGTGATTTTGGAGCCCTCCAAAATAAAGTCTTTCACTGTTTCCATTGTTTCCCCATCTATTTTCCATGAGTGATGGGACCAGATGCCATGATTTCACTTTTCTGAATGTTGAGTTTTAAGCCAACTTGTTCACTCTCCTCTTTCACTTTCACCAAGAGGCTCTTTAGTTCTTCTTCACTTTCTGCCATAAGGGTGGTATCATCTGCATATCTGAAGTTATTGATATTTCTCCTGGTAATCTTGATTCCAGCTTGTGCTTCTTCCAGTCCAGTGTTTCTCATGATGTATTCTGCATATAAGTTAAATAAGCAGGGTGACAATATACAGCCTTGATGTACTCCTTTTCCTATCTGGAACCAGTCTGTTGTCCCATGTCTTGTTCTTACTGCTGCTTCTTGACCTGCATACAGATTTCTCAGGAGGTAGGTTGTGTGGTCTAGTATTCCCATCTCTTGAAGAATTTCCCACAGTTTGTTGTGATCCACACAGTCAAAGGCTTTAGTGGAGTCAATGAAGCAGAAGTAGATGTTTTTCAGGAATTCTCTTGCTTTTACTATGATCCAGTGGATGTTGGCAATTTGATCTCTGGTTCCTCTATCTTTTCTAAATCTAGCTTGAACATCTGAAAGTTCACATACTATTGAAGCCTGGTTTGGAGAATTTTAAGCATTACTTTGCTAGCATGTGAGATGAGTGCAATAGTGCGGTAGTTTGAGCATTCTTTGGCATCACCTTTCTTTGGGATTGGAATGAAAACGGACCTTTTCCAGTCTTGTGGTCACTACTGAGTTCTCCAAATTTGCTGGCATATTGAGTACAGCACTTTCACAGCATCATCTTTTAAGATTTGAAATAGCTCAACTGGAATTTCACCACTTCCACTAGCTTTGTTCATAGTGATACTTCTAAGGTCCACTTGACTTCACATTCCAGGATGTCTGGCTCTAGGTTAGTGATCACACCATCACAGTTATCTGGGTCATGAAGATCTTTTTCATATTGTTCTTCTGTGCATTCTTGCCACCTCTTCTTAACATCTTCTGCTTCTGTTAGGTCCATACCATTTCTGTCCTTTATTGTGCTCATCTTTGCATGAAATGGTCCCTTGGTATCTCTAATTTTTTTGAAGAGATCTCTAGTCTTTCCCATTCTGTTGTTTTCCTCTATTTCTTTGCACTGATAACTGAGGAAGGCTTTCTTATCGCTCCTTGCTATTCTCTGGAACTCTACATTCAAATGGGTATATCTTTCCTTTTCTCCTTTGCTTTAGCTTGGATATTCATGTGCAAATAAATAGTAAACTTTGATCCATACCTTTCACCCTTACACCATATCTAACGTGATTATGAATCTATAATTCCTCCAAACAAACAAACAACCCATTCTATCAGCCCTCCCTGACCCACCCTATAAGAGCAGAGTAGAGGAAATGTTTAAACGGACAGTAGCAATCCTACCACCTTGTAGCAAAATAAGAAGGGAGGGCTTATTGGATGATGAAAATTGAGAAGTGGGAGAGTTTGGGAGAGGTGAGGAAAAGCATATGGTTAGAAATTGATCAGCACTAGTGGGGCAGTTTAGTAAATGTGATATGTACCTGGGCTGCTGAGTTGTTGGCATTACTTGCAATCAGCCAAGAACAATGAGAATACCCACCTACACTTGAGAAGGAGTCAGTTCAGTTCAGTCTCTCAGTTGTTTCTGACTCTTTGCAACCCCATGGGCTGCAGCACACCAGGCCTCCCTGTCCATCACCAACTCCTGGAGCTTGCTCAAACTCATGTTTATTGAGTCAGTGATGCCATCCAACCATTTCATCTTTTGTTGTCCCCTTCTCCTCCTGCCTTCAATCTTTCTCAGCATCAGGGTCTTTTCCAATGAGTCAGTTGTTCGCTCAGGTGACCAAAGCATTGGAGCTTCAGCTTCAGCGTCAGTTCTTCCAATGAATATTCAGGACTGATTTCCTTTAGGATTGACTGGTTGGATCTCTTTGCAGTCCAAGGGACTCTCAAGAGTCTTCTCCAACACCACAGTTCAAAAACATCAATTCTTTGGTGCTTAGCTTGCTTTATGGTCCAACTCTCACATCCATACATGACTATAGGAAAAACCATAGCTTTGACTATATGGACTTTCATCAGCAAAGTCATGTCTCTGCTTTTTAATATGCTGTCTAGGTTTAAAAGGAGTAGGGATCAATATTAGAAGTCTCTATTAAGGAGATCAAACCAGTCAGTCTTAAAATCAACCTTGAATATTCATTGGAAGGATTGAGGCTGTAACTCCAATACTTTGGCCACCTGATGCAAAGAGCTGACTCATTGGAAAAGACCCTGATGCTGGAAAAGATTGAGGGCAGGAGGAGAAGGGGGTGACAGAGGATAAGATGGTTGGATGGCATTACCGACTTGATGGACATGAGTTTGAGCAAGCTCCAGGAGTTGGTGATGGACAGGGAGGCCTGGTGTGCTGCAGCCCATGGGGTCGCAAAGAGTCGGACATGACTGAGCGACTGAACTGAACTGACTCCTTCTCAAGTGTAGGTGCGTATTCTCATGGGTCTCAGTTGTTTGCAATAATGTCAACAACTCAGCAGCCCAGGTACCGGTCATCTTTACTAAACTGAGCCATCAGTGCTTATCTTAGTTCAAGGGAAGGGAAATAGTCATAAAAATCAGAAGTAGGCACTAAGAATGAAGTCTTCTGGGCCTTTTAGTGAGAAAGTTAAATTCCATTTAGAAGTCTTCCCTTTTAGAATGTTAAGAAATGCTTGATGTATTTTAAAATATTTTAATCAAAACTATTGTCTTAAATGTTGCTTATAAGGGGCAAACTATTATTTGGGAAAGCTGTTATGCCGAAAGATTATTCTCTGAGAGTTTTAGCTAGCCAGTATTTTACTTTGTGTGCTGTGTACTGTGCTCAGTCACTTCAGTCATGTCAACTCTTTGTGACCCCATGGACTGTAGCCCACCAGGCTCCTCTGTCGATGCTGGGGTGGCTTGCCATTTCCTTCTGAAGGGGATCTTCCTAGACCAGGGATTGAACCTGCATCTCCTGCATCTCCTGTGTTGCATGTAGATTCTTTACCTGCTGAACCATTGAGGAAGCCCATTTTACTTTATTCCATTTATTTCCCCATGTAATCCATTGTTTCCTTTTAATTACAATTTAATATAAATCTTAATCAAAATTATTACAATTATATGGGAAATAGTTTCAGACACAGGAGAAATTTTTTTTACAAATGACTTTGTTAGTCAAAATCACTTTTGATTTTTGTTTAATTCCTTATTGTCACAATAGCATTTTTAAAGGGTACTTAATCTAAATATTTTGAGAACTGAATATTTTATTCTAAGTTCAGTATTGTATATAATGACATTTTATCAAATTCCTAATCAATAAAATCCATTTTAAATATTTTTATGCACAAAGCATTGCATCAATTATTGGGTGTAATTCAAATTGATTTAATACCTTGTGCTTAGACCAAAAAACTCACATTGAAAGACAAGACAATGTCATAAAATCCATAAAAAGATAACTAAGAAAAAAAATAGGTAGTTCAGGGATGGAATAGACAATATATGCTGAAGAGATCAGAAACAAATATTCAGAGACAGAACTCAAAAAACATCAAACCCATCCTCCCCTAACCACACCATTGTTTTCTCTTGTGTATAAATCTCATTTCAAATTCATATGTGAAGTAAGGGAAAAAGCACCCGGTGGAAATCAGGAGACTTTGACTTTACTTCTTTTACCGAGTAATTTTGGCCATATTTAACATAAAAAGTCAATCCCACAAATTGAGAGAGTTAAATCAGATACCCGCTTCATGCTGAAGATACACACTTCTATAGACTTCTACTGAAAGTATAGTTTGTTGACATGAACATCTATATGTTCATATAAACCATGTCACAGATGGTGGTAGAGTTATTCTGGGACCCACTTACATATATGATTCCTTAGTGCGTCATCTTTAATATGGATATAATTATCATCTTCTTTGCCTAAAGACAGAAGCTCTGCATGCTTTTAAGGTCCTTTTCAGGTCAAGAACCTGTGGATCCATGAGAATTATTAAGTTTATAATTACACACAACAGTTGAGTTTAGATGTATGGCATGGAAAAAATATATTCCAAAATGGTGTTTAAAAAGGGTGCTACTCCAATACTACTCCAGGCTGATGATAGCCTCTGCTTCTAGTAGTTTGAAATAAACCCCAAAATATTGGCAAATTTTTTGAAAGAAATTTGGGATGTAATACATTTAGGGGCAACATATCAAGTAGTTACAAAAATCCCAGGTCATAAAAATTTTCTCTTTCCCCTTTCATTCCTGTGCCCTCCTCTCATCTCCCATTGAGGTGGAACTCTATCAATCAATATATCTTAAATTACATTGGTGTGATCTGTGGTTTAGTCAGTAAGTCATGTCTGACTCTTTGTGACCCTATGGACTGTAGCCCGCCAGGCTCCGCTGTCCATGAGATTTCCCAGGCAAGAATCCTGGAACGGGTTGCCATTTCCTTCTCCAGGGGATCTTCTAGACCCAGGGGTCAAACAGCATCTCCTGCACTGCAGCAGTTTCCTACATTTCGGGTGGATTCTTTACAGACTGCGCCACCAGAGAAGCCCTTAAAAGGATCTACATGCCAACAGAGAGTGCAATGGAACATCAATGCAAATTTGGAAACATAGTCTAAGATGAAAAAAATTAAGTGACAATTATCAAGAAAGATACAGTTGCACATTGATTTCTGCAGACACCCAAAATGAAGCATGGAAGTTTAGTGAATCAAAGGTTGTTTAAAATTTATTAGTGTCTGGAAAAATAAATAAGTCCTGTTTTAAACACTGTTTAAAGTTGCTTAAAATGAAGTACCGATTGCCTTCTTTATTTTTAAGGAAAATTTGGATTTCAAACTATCAAATTTATTTAGAGAATTAAAAATTTAAAACTGGTTATTAACCACCATACATCAAGCCACAAAATGTCTGGAACATGTAGTTTTAGTCAACAGACTTCAAGACAATTAGCAGAGCTGGAAAAAAAATCACAAACTGCACAATTTAAATTATCACAGGACTGTAGCCATCCCCATCTCCACTCTGTATGCTAATGATAAATTCAACATCTAATACATGTGGAAGAAAATGAGAAAGACAAGTACAAAGGACATTTTATATCTGATCAAGGTATTAGTATAGCTCTCTGATTTTAATTAAGGAAATAATAATTAATTCAAAATTATTTAAAATATTTATGACATTATACTTAAAACCCAAAGGATACCATCAAAGGTACAATCTTATTTTGATGCTGGTTTGGCAAACAGAACATGAAATGTCATGGAGGTAATCACTGCATCTTAACTAAGTGACCATGATACTTTCTGACTCATTTTCTTCATCTGTAAAATGGGACATCTATACACGATTGTTGGAAGGATTCACGGCTCTGAGACATGACCCTTAAAGACTTCCTTGAGATCTCTTTACCAGCCAACTAAAAACTCAGTGCAAAGTCATCCAGTCTTACACTAAATTCTATAATCTCAGAGACAGTGACTGGGAAACCATCTCCCATATTTCCATGCAAATACTTTTTCTCATCAACCAGCTGACTGAAGAAAACCTTCAATATGCTCTGTTTCCCATCTTCTTACTTGCTTTCTATTTTCTTACTCCGCTGTGCTGTACTGTCCTTATTCAGTCATGTCCAACTCTTTGGGACCCCATGGACTGTAGCCCGCCAGGATCCTATGTCCACAGGGATTTTCTGGGCAAGAATACTGGAGTGGGTTCCCATGCCCTCCTCCAGGGGATCTTCCCAACCCAGGGATAGAACCCACGTCTCCTGCATTGCAGGTGGATTCTTTACCATCTGAACCACCAGGGAAGCTCACGAATACTGGAGTGGGTAGCCTACCCTTTCTCCAGGGGATCTTCCTGATTCAGGAATCAAACCCATGTCTCCTGCATTGCAGGCATATTCTTTACCAGCTGAACTACCAGGGAAGCCCTCCTACTTCACTCCCCACCCCCAAGTCTGGAAGGATTTATTCAAGTATTACAACTGCAGACAGAAACCAGTGTTATCATTGTGTTTTGATTAATTTGGCTTGGTTTGGGCAACAATTTCATTACTGACCATAAAATTTTCTGAGTTTTATTCTAATATGTCACTATGATACCTGGGTTATTCCTAGGCTATAAACTTGAAAATGTGTGTGAAATAACCTAGTGATAAAACAATTTGCTAGTTGTCAGAAGAGTGGGGTTCTAGCCTCAGTTTCGCCTGAGCAAGTCTGTGATTCTGGTTATATTCTTCTCAATAGAAAATCTTAGTTGGACTGATCATTGGACTGGTCTTAAAGGATCTCTAGCTTTAAAAGTCTAGGAGTAAATAAGAAACACCATACTATTTGGGCAGGTATGGTTTGCTCAATCTACCTGTATGAACCCTGAATTTTCTTTTGTAATGTGTAAATACATAAATAGTGAGCTTCCCAGGTGGCTCAGATGAATCTGCCTGCAATGCAGGAGACCTGGGTTTGATCTCTGGATTGGGAAGATCTCCCAGAGAATGGAATGAAAACCTACTCCAGTATTCTTGCCTGGAGAATTCCACAGACAGATGATCCTAGCAAGCTACCCAGCATGGGGTTGCAAAGAGTCTGACATGACTGAGTGACTAACACAAACATAAATAGTAAGTGGGTTATCCTCCTCTGGCATTTATACTGCTTTTAGGAACACATGGGGAAGGTATACTTTTCAAAATTTCAATATCACTCAGCTCTGTTGACATTAATATTAATGTTAATTGCGCTGCCTTGTGTAATTTGTTATGTTGCTGCTGCTGCTGCTGCTGCTGCTGCTGCAGCATCACTTCAGTCGTGTCTGACTCTGTGCGGCCCCATAGACGGCAGCCCACCAGGCTCCCCCGTCCCTGGGATTCTCCAGGCAAGAACACTGGAGTGGGTTGCCATTTCCTTCTCCAAGGCATGAAAGTGAAAAGTGAAAGGGAAGTCGCTCAGCCTTGTCCAACTCTTTGCGACCCCATGGACTGCAGCTCACCAGGCTCCTCTGCTCATGGGATTTTCCAGGCAAGAGTACTGGAGTGGGGTGCCATTGCCTTCTCTGGATTTATTATGTTAGCACTTTATGAAGACAATGTTGAAGTAGATCAGCATAGTATCTGATAGCTCATAGTAGCTTAGCCAAATAACTTGATGCTGCCTACTAAGAAAGAACCACTCAATAAGTATTCATAGATTTGGTCTCATATCATCACTGAGTAGTGAGTTTTTTCTTCCCCCAGAGCTTTTTATCTGTCACATGCCTTGAAGGTAAGATCATGCCATAAATTCTTTTCATAGTGAACTGTTGCAAGTGGCCCCTGAGCAGTTACTGGTGGGCCCACTAAGATTGGCTTCCTGTTGTTTCAATAAGATTGACACTAAGATCAGCCTAAGATTGATATTTTGTGAGACTGACACATCTGTCGTATCCAACATTCCAGCAGAGAGCAACTGTGAATAGTTATGCATCTCGACTGTGCTCACATCACGAACAGTGTGGGCTTTTTAATTTTGATGTCTTAATTCATCTCTATTTTCAAAATTTTCTGTTTATCATTTCAATAAAATTATTTGAAAATAGTTAAAAATTTCAAAGACTTTTTCTTTCACCTTATATTGAGGAATTGTGTGCCTCTTAAGCCACACAACTCTTAAGTTCAATTGTGTCCAACTCTTTGCGACTCCATGGACTGTAGCCTGCCAGGCTCCTCTGTCTAGGGGATTCTCCAGGCAAGAATCCTGGAGTGGGTTGCCATGCCCTCCTCCAGGGGGTCTTCCTGACCCAGGGATCAAACCCGTGTCTCTTATGTCTCCTGTGTTGGCAGGAGGGTTCTTTACCAAAAGAACCCAGTTCTTTATTACTATTGGTTCTTTACTATTAGCACCAAAATCTGCCCCTAATTAATGTTTGGATGTGTATTTATGTCACCATCTCCACAATCCAGGTATAAACATGTCCCGAAAGTAACATTGCCACAAGGGAGCAAGTTGACTGCAGGATACTCGATTTCCACCATAAGGTCCCCTGACAATAAATTTGACCAAATATTATTATTAACACAAAACTGAAATCATCACTTAATATACCACTGTCTATAATGTGATTTTTTATTCTCTTCAGTTGCCATAGTAGAAATAGTAGCTAGAATTTCTGATTTCAGTTCCTGTCTTTTCAAATACTAGCTCCATGATCTTAGGAAGAAGTTAGCTTCTCAGTTACAAAATGTATAAATTGACAATTACTGCTATAGCATAAGGTGTATTTGAAAATAAGATGCTGTAATTGATGTATGAATCCATTGTAAGCACTCTAAGGGCAATTTTAAAAAATGAAAGGTATTATTATTTTCCCTGGCTGGTTTCTTCTCATATTTAAATAAAGGCATCAGTGTAAACTATTGCCCTGCTAAGCGTTGCTCATTTACTACTTTGTGAATGTCATACTTAGGTAGATAAGTTACATTGCACACATTACGTTCATAATAATCTTCTCTTTGTACAGGAGACATCACTTGCCTCCAGAAGCACAAACTATGGGAACAGACCATAACTTGAACTTAGGAAGCTGAGAATTCCTTATCTTACCATCACTGTTAAGAAAAACAAACAAAAAACAAAGTGAGGAGACAATAAACTAGATAGCCAAAAGACATCTAAAAACAGAGGAGGCACTCTATTTATAAACTGTAGAGAAATTTAGCTTTACAGCCCATGTTTTCTAAATGCTCACCATGAGACAGGAAATATCACCATCTTTCTAGGGCTGACCAAATTGTTGCATTAGTTCAGCCTAGAAATCGAGTTGTGGGGCAAGATACCCACTGCTTTTCTGAGGTTCTGAGTGGACAAGAGCCATGCTGCAAATCAGAGACAGATTTTCTACAAAAAGAGGTTCAGCCTGTAAGAAGCTCTGCACCGGCAAAGAGGATTGTGCAAAGCAGCATGTTCCGTAAGTGCATTTACAGGATTTGTCTTCTGTGATTAACAGTATAAACAATATAAAAATGACCATTGACACTGGGGGAATGTAGTCTAAAAGATCCAGTTGAAGCGTGCTTTTGAAGGCACTTTTTGTAATATCAACGTTATTTAGGAAAACTTGAGGAAGATGGCTTTGGAAATTCTTTTTTCCCGAGGCTGTTTGTTTTTCACATGAGAAAACACATCCTCCCTTCTGGTTTGTCCTGAGAACAAATTACTCTAAAACGGCTTAGAGAATAAGGGAGATTGTTTATCTTGCTATATTTAATAGAATAATACAAAGCTGCAAGCTTTGACTACTTAATAAGGAAAAGATCTTCTGCCATCATGTGGAATGTCGGAGAATCTTCCCTTGTTTGATGTTTTGTTCCTTTACTGGCTTTTCCATGAAATACATTGAATTTCCTGACAGAAGAGTGATTTTTGTTAGTATTACTACAAATAAAATGCTTAAAAATCTTGAGGAAAACAAAGTGAAGGGATTTCAAAAAGATTAAAATTGATAATTTTGGTTCTACCTTTCCCAGATTTAATAGACAGATTTAAGTGGAAAAGAAATCTTCCAACTAAGGGAAAAACCACAAACTAGAGATGCATAATATCTTTTGTATAGGCCCTCTTTATTCCTCTGGGGACTTTTTTTTTAATTGGGAAAATATTTACAAGTCTGTCTCAACTGATCGAATGGTTACACTTTATTTTGCTGCTTTCTTGGGATATTATTTTGTAGCCAGAGTTATCCTTTATGCAAAATCATTTAGTGTTACCAGTGCTTCTTTTTCTTTTAGGAATTCTCATCTCAGCCTAGTTATTAAATACATCTCTCCAGTTTCCTCACCCGGATCTCTCTTTTCATCTCATTGATTCTTTGCAGAGATGGGGGTGACCCACTTCTCTCTAATAAAGGTTAGAGGTGTCAGTTAGCTGGGAGAAAGCTCCTGCCAACGAAATGATAATGCTTGACTCTATCTGCCACACAGGGAACAGATTCAAAGGAAATTTTTGACCAAGTTGCCATTCAAGCTTAATTTATATGCTAGAAAGAGCCTTCACACATATGCCACATATTTCTTGCTGAAGTGATTCATCATATTCCGCAAGTAACACAGTCACCTCTCACATGGGAAAAGTAGTGGAAGAAATGCAATAAGGAAAGGGACAGCTTGTAATGAAAAGGAGAATGGCTCCAAATTATCCCTTATTATGGGGTAAAAAAAAAAATGATGTCAGCAGCAGGAAAGACATTGTTAAGAATTGTTGCTGACTTTGCAAGTACCATTTTTATATGAAATTTCCAGTTTTTCATGGAGGAATATGTCTATATGTAGTTGGACTTATACGGCAGATGCAATTTTCCACTCCTTCATCTAATTTTCCACACAGTTTCATCTCTCTTTGCTCCTTACATGCTCTATGGAAAACTCACTTTTTCCCTGAATTATAGAGTTCTGGGAGTGAAGGAGTTAAACCTATTTCTTTAAGTGAGGGGAAAGTTGTTTCCTGCAAATATATCTCAGTAGCCTCAGAGAAATGTTCTGCTAGATTAGGTTGATTGAAAAACTCCACTGATAAAGAAGGAAATGAAGAAGTAGTACCTGGAACCATTTCCCTCATCCTCTCTGGAAGACTGTGGTCAATCCATCATTTTAAACTGTTGCTCACAACTCACATTTTCAATAGGATCTTCTCCAACTGAATTATATATGATCCACATTATAAACACCCAATTCCTTTACCTTCTTTAAATGTACGTGATTTGTTTTAAATACATCTGTGGACATTGGATATGTATGTTTGTATGTGAGTGGGCATATGTGTGCACATATGTGCGTGCACATTTTCCCATCAAGATGACTAAGGCAAGGGAAATGACTGGAGCAGAACAAGGTTATTCAGTTTTCATTCAGTATACCTTATTGTATATCTTCTATGTGTTCAGAACACTTAGTCACTGATCCATAGAAATACTTGTGATACCTAGTGACCAAGGATTTAACAAGCAGTTAGAAATTTAGGACTAACAGAGGTGAAACAATTGGTTGGTAAGCTTGCGGAGGGCTTTTCTTGATGTATATTTTCTAGAACAAAGCTCAATGCCTCTTAAAATGAGCGCAGAAGGATAACAACTTATCAAATCATAGGGCACTTTCCCTCCCCACTTACAGTTCTTACAGTTACTCGCCCGTCATTTGACCACCAGGCTCCTCTTGGCATGGGAGGAACCGATCTGTGTTTGGAATATATCCTGTTGCTTCAGCTCTTATTAATGATTTTTATCTGGAATCTTTAGTTATAAGCTGAGTTCCTAGGAGTCAAGGGTGAAATCCTCTCTATTTTGAGTTATGTGTCTGTAGTGTTCTGTAAAGTGTTATGTCCACAGGAGATATTTGCTGCGTGTTTATCACAATGACTGTGTGATAAAGAGCTAAGAAAAAGTGCCTGTGCACTGCAGAATTGCTTGGGCAAAGGGGAGAAAGACCAAAGAAGAGAAATATAAAAGAAAAAAAGAAATGATATCGGAAAGAGCAAATTGTTGATATTTGTTGTCATTGCTATCGCAGTGAGACCTATTTAAATAGAAGGGTACAGATAGGAATTTGGTATCAAGTCAATTTACTCTGTGCTCCAAAGTCGCTCTTTGATAGTGAAATATTTGAAAGCACCCTCGACTTTTGATGTATGGCTGTCTGACTCAAACTGATAAAGCCAGAGGCCAGAGATCTTACCATTGTCTTTCTTTAATTCACTAATGAATGTAATGATCCTGTCCGCCATTAGTACTCGTTATGATGATGCCCATTTATCCTGAATTCTTGGTGGGTTAGCTGCTGTTGCCCCTGGACAGTTTTAAGTTTTCTCAGTTCAAACACTGTCAAGCTGTCAATGCACACCCTTTCAAGTAAAAGCAATGAGTTTACATTTCTGCCTCATAAATCAGGACAAATACATGATACACAATTATCCTTCCTGGAAATTATAAGAATTACATATCACTCGGGAAAATAGGGACTTAGTCATTTATAACATCATCGACTTTCAACTGTAGATATTAACGAGTCACTTCCTGAGGTTCACAAAAATAAACCGTCATTGTTTTACACACACACACACACACAGAGTCCATTAACCTGAGTTATTTGCAGATTTTCTTAGATGAGAAATAAAGCATAGAAACCAGGTGGGTCTCAGTGGGACAATTGTCTTTGCCCTGACAGGAAAAATTAAGTGAAAATGACAGCATTTTTAAATAATGTGTTAGAACAAGTTTAAATAAATAAACTTGTAAATTGTTTGAAAGACAAAAGGTAATTATAAGATGTAGCAATCTATGTGGATGTCCTTTTGTGACACTCAATACTCACTACCCTTCGGATATATATATATATTTGTTAACAAATATATATATGTTAAGACCTGGTAGGGCAATAACAATAATGTAAAGATTTTCAGATGTGACATTGATGACAAAAGAGATCTGGCCAACTTTTCGTAGATAAGCTCTGTAAGAAATATACTCTGTTGGACTTTTTACTTTTTGAAATATAATACAGAAAATGCCTATTGATTTCCATGTGGCTATCTGCTTAGAAAATTTGTAAAAATTGTCTCAGTTCCGCAAACAAGCACAACAGTAACACACACACACACACACACACACACACACACACACACGGGAAGAACTGGGATTGAGTGAAAGAGTGATAGAAATAAAGTATAAAAGGTTCACATTGGCACTGTTTTGTTTTCCAATGTCATGTAATAAAGACTAAAATTTTCCTCATTATTACAATAGTTCTTAAAAAGAGGCATACAGAAGCAAGTTCATTACAAATAAAATTTTCCTCCTAGTATTCTCTAGACATTAACTTGACTAGTAAGATCACCTCTGCCCCGAGTCAAAGGTTTTCTAGTTTAAATCAATAAACATGCTGGAATATCTCAACTCTGGTTGAGACTTAAGCGCACAAGCATTTGCCTACAGGCAGTCACAGCTCCTGCCGCTGAAGATGCCGTCAGGCTCAAACACTGTGTCTCTCTTGCGTGTCTTACTTACCATCCCCCAAAGGATAAATACAGAGGCCAATAAGAAGCATGTTTATTTGGTGATACAAAATGCCTCTGGGCCATTCCCAGTTTTCACAACTACTGTCTAAATGTTTTTGAAGACTTCGGGTTGTGTTGTTGTGGCAAAGTTCAAAGGCAGAGTTTACCATTAGCAAAGTAAGAATTACATAGTGACCTGGAATCAGTACAGGAATGTTCTAAAATTTATGTTGTAGCAAGTCCTTGGCAATGTGTGGTGCTGTATGTATTTTTGGAGTGAATGCTAGCGCAGGTGTTTTGAGTACACTGTGTACTTCAGCTCAGAATTGTTAAGTAACTTAACCAAGTAGCAGAGCTAATTTGAATTTTGAGTGATCTTTTAAAATGTAGATTTTGATTGTCACACAGGAACAAAGGAGTATCTTGGAGCTTGTATTCATAGTTGTTTTTGCAAAAAATGAAAGTCAAATACCCTGTGAGAAAGATAATAGTGATGTGCTGAGTCACTTATTTTTATACATAGATTTGCATTAATTAATTAATTCTCAATACGAATTTCTTAGTTTCTGGGAGAGTAAGTTCAGTTCAGTCACCCAGTCATGTCCGAATCTTTGCGACCCCGTGGACTGCAGCACGCCAGGCCTCCCTGTCCATCACCAACTCCCGGAGTTTACTCAAACTCATGTCCATTGAGTTGGTGATGCCCTCCAACCATCTCATCCTCTGTCGTCCCGTTCTCCTCCCACCTTCAATCTTTTCCAGCATCGAGGTCTTTGCAAATGAGTCAGTTCTTTGCATCAGGTGGCCAAAGTATTGGAGTTTCAGCTTCAGCATCAGTCCCGCCAGTCAATATTCAGGATTGATTTCCTTTAGGATGGACTGGTTGGATCTCCTGGCTGTCCAAGGGACTCTTAAGAATCTTCTCCAACATCATAGTTCAAAAGCATCGATTCTTCAGTGCTCAGCTTTCTTTATAGTCCAACTCTCACATTCAAACATGACTACTGGGAAAAACCAAAGTTTTGACTAGACGGGCCTTTGTTGGCAAAGTAATGTCTCTGCTTTTTAATAAGCTGTCTAGGTTGGTCATAACTTTTCTTCCAAGGAGCAAGCATCTTTTAATTTCATGGCTGCAGTCACCAATTGCAGTGATTTTGGAGCCCCCAAAAGTAAAGTCTCTCACTGTTTCCATTGTTTCCCCATCTATTTGCCATGAAATGATGGGACCAGCTGCCATTATCTTAATTTTATGAATGTTGGGTTTCAAACCAACTTTTCGCTCTCCTCTTTCACTTTCATCAAGAGGCTCTTTAGTTTTTCTTCACTTTCTGCCATAAGTGTGGTGACATCTGAGGTTACTGATATTTCTCCCAGCAATCTTGATTCCAGTTTGTGGTTCATCCAGCCTGGCATTTCACATGATGTACTCTGCATATAAGTTAAATAAGCAGGGTGACAGTATACAGCCTTGACGTACTCCTTTTCTGATTTGGAACCAGTTTGTTGTTCCATGTTCAGTTCTAACTGTTGCTTCTTGACTTACATGCAGGTTTCTCAGGAGGCAGGTAAGGTGGTCCGGTATTCCCATCTCTTGAATAATTTTCCACAGTTTGTTGTGATCCACGCAGTCAAAGGCTTTGAATAGTCAATAAAGCAGAAATAGATGTTTTTCTGGAACTCTCTTGCTTTTTCCATGATCCAGCGGATGTTGGCAATTTGATCTCTGGTTCCTCTGCCTTTTCTAAAACCAGCTTGAACATCTGGAAGTTCATGGTTCATATACTGTTGAAGCTTGGCTTGGAGAATTTTGAGCATTATTTTGCTAGTGTGTGAGATGAGTGCAATTGTGTGGTAGTTTGAGCATGCTTTGGCATTGCCTTTCTTGTGATTAGAATGAAAACTGACATTTTCCTATCCTGTGGCCGCTGCTGAGTTTTCCAAATTTGCTGGCATATTGATTGAAGCACTTTCACAGCATCATCTTTTAGGATTTGAAATAACTCAACTGGGATTTCATCATCTCCATTAGCTTTGTTCGTAGTGATGCTTCCTAAGGTCCACTTGACTTTGTATTCCAGGATGTTTGGCTCTAGTTGAGTGATCACACTATCTTGATTATCTGGGTCATGAAGATCTTTTTTGTATAGTTCTTCTGTCTATTTTTGCTACCTCTTCTTAATATCTTCTGTTTCTGTTAGGTCCATACCATTTCTGTCCTTTATTATGCCCATCTTGGAGTAAGGATGAATTTGAAAGGCTCATAATCAAGTGGGGAAGAGGGATTTGCTAGCCAATAACTCCTGTAACAGAATATGTCTAAGGACCTTGGAGAGGCAAAGGGAACCATTGATTCTGCCTAGAAAGAGTGTCGCCAGGTGGGCTGCTCAAGGATGAATTAGTTTCTTTTGCGGTATTCTATATAGAGCTATGGGCTTCTCTAGTGCCTCAGACAGTAACGCATCTGCCTGCAATGCAGGAGACATGGGTTTAATCCCTTGGTTGGGAAGAACCCCTGGAGAAGGGAATGGCTACTAACTCCAATACTGAGTCTTGCCTGAAGAATCCCACAGACAAAAGAGCCTGGTGGGCTCCAGCCCATGAGTCACAAAAGAGTCAGACATGACTGAGCAACTAAGCACAGCCGATATGTAGCTATGGAAGTGTTAGTTGTTCAGTCATGGCTGACTCTGTGACCCTATGGACGGTAGCCCGCCAGGCTCCTCTGTCCATGGTATTCTCCAGGAAAAAGTAGTGGAGTGGGTTACCATTCCCTCCTCTGGGGGATCTTCCTGACCCACGGATGGAAACTGTGTCTCCGGCACTGGCAGTTGGATTCTTTATTTTCTGAGCCACCAGAGAAGCTCTAGATATATATTCTACATCTATTCTGTATCTACATCTATATCTGTCCATTCAGGTTCAGTCAAAGAAGCAGAACATTCAAATTTAAAAACTCAACTGTAATATGTTTAACAAAATAACCTTACACAATGTTTTCAAATGGTGATTAGATTAATGGATAGTATCTTTTTCTAAGCTGTTCTTGTTAGCATTAGAGTTTGTGTTGACATACACATACAGCCTTTCTCCAAATTATGAGAAATTTGAAACCAGTGATTGCTTCTTTTCTTTTGGAACCACATAGACTGTAGCCTGCCAGGCTTCTCTGTCCATGGGATTCTCCAGGTAGGAATACCGGAGTGAGTTGCCATTTCCTTCTCCTTTGGAACCACACACAGGTATTAACAAGCTCTTCACAGAGTATTAAAAAAAAAAAAAGTTTTCCAGATGCTACTAGGCTCAGGGGCTAATTTTTCCAATAAATCTATAACAGCCTCAAACAATTCTCAATGCAAAGTTAAGCTTATATAAATTATTTTTTAAACTCTTATAATTTGTTAACTTCAAATATATTTTAAAAATTAGTAGCTTGACTTAAAGATATTTGGCAATAATAAGCTATGCATTTAAAATTTTCAATTCAGTAAGATTTTTTTCATGAAACCATCACAGTAGTTGAGAGTAAATAGTCCCATAACCCCTCAAAAGATTTATCATGCCCTTTCATAATCCCGCCTCACCACTTTCTCCCTGTCTCCTGACAGCTGATGATATAATTTCTGTCCCTATGGATTAGTAGCATTTTCTGAAATGTTTACTTAAATGGAGTAATGCAGTTTTTAGGATCTTTAATCTGGCTTCTTTGGCTCAGTATAATTAATCTGAAATTCACCCATATTATTTGTTGTGTGTATCAGTAGTCTATCCTTTTTATTGCTTGGCAGTATTCCATTATATGGAAGAACCATGGTTTATTTATCCATTTACTATTTCATGAACTTGTGAGTGGTTTCCGGTTTGGGGTTATTACAAATAAAACTGTTATGAACATTTGTGTACTAGTCTTTGTGTGGGCATATGTTTTGATTTCCTAGGATAAATACCTAGAAGTGGAATGGCTGGATCATATGACAGGTATATGTTTATCTTTTTTAGAAACTGTCAAACTGCTTTACATAGTGCTAAACCATTTTTATTTTCCTACCACAGTGTAAGAGAGCGCTCGTCCTCCATAAGATCGTCAAACCCTGCCACGCCAGACAGCTTTTCATTCCTAACATTTATAAAAGTCTGTAGAAATACATCACTGCATTTTGTATTTTCATTATTCTAGTGGCTAATACTTTTGAGCACATTTTCACTTTGTTTTTGGCTCTCCATATATCAAGGTGGAAAGCTGGAACAGCCATATGCCAATTTTGTTTGTTTCCAGTCTCTTTGATCACAATCCTTCACCGCCTGAGGTCTAGTGTCTTAAAAGCTATCATTTCATATATTTGTCCAATTTTTAACTTGTTTTCATTTGAGGGTAAATCTGATCTTAGGTATTCCATTTTTGTCATGAAGAAGTCATAAATTTTCATTTAATGAGAGCAATTTACAAATTCTTTTAAGTTGCTACTTTATAACTGTATGTGCTTAGCATTTATAGAAGCCTTTGTACAAACACAAAAGAAAACAATATGTGAAATTGTGTTATTTGTTTCTAGTTACACTTATGTCAATGATTAGCCATTGGTTACATTTTGCTTATAGTTTTTTGTTTATTATTTGTTTATAGCTCTCGTCAGCCAAACCTTGTTCCATAAAGCCTGAGATTAAGGGAACACTTGAAAATGCTTTTGAACTGTGGTGCTGGAGAAGACTCTTGTGAGTCCCTTGGACTGCAAGGAGATCCAACCAGTCCATCCTAAAGGAGACCAGTCCTGGGTGTTCATTGGAAGGACTGATGCTGAGGCTGAAACTCCAATACTTTGGCCACCTCATGTGAAGACTTGACTCATTGGAAAAGACCCTGAGAGGGATTGGGGGCAGGAGGAGAAGGGGACAACAGAGGACGAGATGGCTGGATGGCATCACTGACTCGATGCACATGAGTTTGGGTGAACTCCGGGAGTTGGTGATGGACAGGGAGGCCTGGCATGCTGCAATTCATGGGGTCATAAAGAGTTGGGCATGACGGAGCAACTGAACTGACTGAAAATGCTACAAGAGGCATATTTGATTCAGGTGAAACAATCTAACATTTGTAACTACTATTGCTTCATCTCTGAAACCCTATTTAAACTCTAATGTCACTTAGCGTATATAATTTGCTTAATGTTTACGGCAATATATTGAGACTGTCTAATTGCCTGTCAGTAGTGATTATATTTCACTAATATTTTAACCCCTGGTGTCTGGCCCCATGCCTGACAGTCAGTAAAATCTTAATGAATTTTTTGAACTAAAACTGAATTATTCTAGGTCCTGAGTAAGTATATTAGGTTAGTGTACTCTCCCTTTCAAATGTAAAAGTTTCACCTTTTATATCAAAAATAAAAACCTGTTTCAAATTGTCTACTCTCTTATGAAGAGTGGAATTTTTCCAAAATATAAATCTTTAGTTATACCCTTTGACATTAAAACCACTTTTCTGTGGTTCTTCTCTTTTATTTTGGTTTCTAATTGGTATTCACATGATTTATAAATCCCTTTGGCATTATTCTCCTTATAAAGGCATTTTGTCTATCTAAATTAAATCTTATTCACTTGATTTTCTTTTACATCTTAAACACTCAAGATCCATCTGCAAATTTTTCTGCTTTTAAAGTTCTAGTCTTGAGTATGTAATCTCCTCACTTGCAATCATCTCTAGGGTTTACTCAAATTATTTTTTTCCTTTTCTTCAAGTTAACTTATTAGAGGGATGTTGACCATAGGATTAGTTAGCTTTTGAAATCTCTCTTTAATTTTGGGGTAATTCTTGATTATTATCATTGGCATTCACTATTTTCAATACTGAAGCATCATTGATGTGCTTCATGGCTATAACAAAATAAGATACTCCTTGCTTATTTGTATTTCAGAAAGATGATTAATTCAGCCTAAGTTTGACTGGATCACCACCAGAGATGACCTTGCCATCCAGAAAGCATAGTCTTCAAGTGTCAAGAAGCTGTGGACTTATAACGACCACAGAGTTACTAGATTTTTTTTTTAATCACAGTATACTTCAGTTGTTGTTGTTGGTTAGTCACCTAGTCGTGTCAGCCTCTTTGTGACCCCATGGTCAGCAGCATGCCAGGCTTCCCTGTCCCTCACCATCTCCTAGAGTTTGCCCAAGTTCATGTTCATTGCTGTCTAGCCATCTCATCTTCTACTGCCCAATTCTCCTTTTGCCTTCAATCTTTCCCAACATCAGGGACTTTTCCAATAAATCATCTGTTCACATCAGATGACCAAAATACTGGAGCTTCAGCTTCAGCATCAGTCCTTCTGGTGAATATTCAGGGTTGATCTCCACTGAGATTGACTGGTTTGATTTCCTTGAAGTTCAAGGGACTTTCAGGAGTCTTCTCCAGGACCACAGTTCAAAGGCATCAATTCTTTGGCATTCTGCCTTTTTTATGGTCCAGCTCTCACAACTGTATGTGACCACTGGGAAGACCATACCCTTGACCATACAGACCTTTGTTGGCAGAGTAATGTCTCTGCTTTTCAACACACTGTCTAGATTTGTCATAGCTTTTATGAAGCAATCAGAAGAATAAATCGTTTTCTGATTTCATGGTTGTGGTCACCATCGGCAGTGATTTTGGAGCCCAAGAAGAGGAAATCTGTCACTACCTCTACCTCTTCCCCTTCTATTTGCCATGCAGTAAGCCAGGCTTCAATAGTACATGAACCATGAACTTCCAGATGTTCAAGCTGGATTTAGAAAAGGCAGAGGAACCAGAGATCAAATTGCCAACATCTGCTGACTCATCAAAAAAGCAAGAGAATTCCAGAAAAAAACATTTACTTCTGCTTTATTGACTATGACAAAGCCTTTGTCTGTGTGGATCACAACAAACTGTGGAAAATTCTTCAAAAGATGGGACTACCAGACCACCTTACCTGCCTCCTGAGAAATCTGTATGCAGATCAGGAAGCAACAGTTAGAACTGGACGTGAAACAATGACAGGTTCCAAATCGGGAAAGGAGTATGTCAAGACTGTATTTTGTCACTCGGCTTATTTAACTTATATGCAGAGTACATCATGTGAAATGCCAGGCTGGATGAAACACAAGCTGGAATCAAGATTACCAGAAATATCAACAACTTTAGATATGCAGATGACATGTAAGGCAGAAAATGAAGAACCTCTTGATGAAAAAGGAAGTGAAAAAGTTGGCTTAAAACAACATTCAGAAAACTAAGATCATGGCATCTGCTCCCATCACTTCATGGCAAATAGATGGGGAAACAATGGAAACAGTGAGAGACTTTATATTTTGGGGCTCCAAAATCACTGCAGATGGTGACTGCAGACATGAAATTAAAAGACGCTTGCTCCTTGGAAGAAAAGTTATGACCAACCTAGATAGCATATTCAAAAGCAGAGACATTACTTTGCCAACAAAGGTCCGCCTAGTCAAAGCTTTGGTTTTTCCAGTAGTCATGTATGGATGTGACAGTTGGACTATAAAGAAAGCTAGCACTGGAGAATTGATGCTTTTGAACTGTGGTGTTGGAGAAGACTCTTGAGAGTCCCTTGGACAGCCAGGAGATCCAACCAGTCCATCCTAAAGGAAATCAATCCTGAATATTCACTGGAAGGACTGATGCTGAAGCTGGAACTCCAATACTTTGGCCACCTGATGTGAAGAACTGATTCATTTGAATAAACCCTGATGCTGGGAAAGATTGAAGGCAGAGGAGAAGGGGATGACAGAGGATGAGATGGTTGGATGGCATCACCGACTCAATGGACATGAGTTTGAGGAGGCTCCTGGAGTTGGTGATGGACAGGGAAGCCTGGCGTGCTGCAGTCCATGGCAGTCACAAAGAGTTGGACACGACTGAGCAACTATACTGAACTGAACTGAATTAAAAAAAAAAAAAAAGTGGATTCTTCAATACCAATTGCTTATTTTGAGGAGGATGTAATTTTCTTGAGAAACTCAAAGAGCAATTATTATTTCTAGGTAATTATTTAGAAATTAGTACAAATTTTAATACTTTCTTAGTAAGCACTTATCAATATCAGGGATTATTAAATTTGCTCATGGGATATTTTATTTCCTAGAGAACCAAGAGATCAACAAGCCCACAGGGAATATCAAATTCCAAGCAATATCCTCTCATCAAACAGATAACAACTTTTTATCGAAATTCTATAATTCAATTTTAAATTTAAATCTGAATATTTTTAAGTTATAGCAGTGATTATGCAAGTCAATTCTAGTGTTTGGAGTGATACTTTATGAAGGGCTTTTCATGTTCTTCTGTTGTAACAAGAATTTCCTAGTTGCTATGAAATCATGAGACTCCTGTGAAGGTTCGATTTGTTTATCAATATTTTTCCCATGTGACCACAGAGGCTGAAACACAGAGGAAAAAAGTATATTCACTAATAAGGCTATGGAAGAGAGAAAGCAAATGGGACCTTAATGAGATAATGTGTGAAACTATTCACAAAATTACAAACAATAGGCAAATGCAAAGAATTATTATTAGCCATGCTCACTCTCAGCTTCCAATCCAAATCTCTGATGGGAAAAGTACCCCAATCTTTTCTTTTCCTTGAGGTCCATTCAGAAACTTAAATGATATCCATGATCTGTTATTGTAATGATGTAATAATACACTAAGTGATAATAAAAAGTATATATGCTATTAAGAAGCTTGTTATATATACAGATAAAATGACAAAAAACCCACTGACTTTAGGTAAAAAAAGACCTATGTTAAACTTGTATCCAGTATAAACAAAGAGCTCTTAAAACTCAACAATTAGAAAACAAACACCTAATTAAAATGAGCACAAGATCTGAACAGATAGATACTTTACCATAAAGGATATACAGAAGGTAAGTAAGCATAAGAAACAGTACTCAACATTTGCCCTTAGAGAAATGCATAGTATAACAATAATGAGATGCCACTATGCAACTAGTAGAATGGCTTGCCTTATTCACCTCCCCACCTCAAGTGTCAACACCAAATGCTGGCAACAATGCAGAGGAACGAAAAGGCTCATTTATTGCTTGTGGGAATGCAATGGGGTAAAACCACGTTAGAACAATCTGACAGTTTTTAACAAATAAACATAGTCTTATCATATTATCTAGCAATTCTGTTCCTGGGTATTTACTCAACTGATTAGAAAACTTATGTACACACCAAAACATGCCTGTGACTATTTATAACAGCTTCTTTGATAAATGCCAAAAACTGAAGACAATCAAAAATACCCTTTCATATACAGTGAGAAAAACAAACTGTTCTACATCAGATGAATCTAAATGCATACTGCGGAATGAGAGAAGTCTGAAAGGCTGTATAATTCTATTTACATGATATTCTGGAAAAGACAGAACTACAGAGATGGTACAGTTCAATGATTTTGAGGGGCTCTAGGGTAGTTAGGTTAAATAAGTGATATACTGGGGGTATCTGAAGAATGATGAAGTTATTTTTGTGTGATACTCTAATGGCTAATGGGCTTCGCTGGTGGCTCAGCAGTAAAGAATCTGCCTGCAATGCAGGAAACATGGGAGACACAGATTTGATTCCTGGGTTGGGAAGAGTCCCTGGAGGAGGGCATGGCAACCCTCCATAACTCCAGTATTCTTGCCTGGAGAATCCCACAGACTGAGGAGCCTGGCACGCTGCAGTCCACCAGGCTGCAAAGAGTCAGACACGACTGAAGTGAGTTAGCATGCTCATAATGGCTAATACATAGCAATATATATTTGTCAAAAATTATAAAACTTTACAACAAAAAGAGAGAACATTAATGTATGCCAATTCAAGAAATCACTGAGGTGGTCAGGCAATTCCATTGTTAGGGGAAGCACACTGATAGGAAGAAGTTACAGAAGAAAGAGACCTCCACCCCAATCCCCAAGAAGTATCTTGAGTATGAAGTCTCTCAGCGGGGAGTTGTTAGGGGAAGCAGACTGATTGAAACCGCCCACCCTGGCCAGGCACCACAGTAACCATTTGCCTGAGTCGTTTTATGACAGGACATCCTGATAAGGAATACGGAACTAATAAGCCACCACCAACCGAAAGAGTTTGGGAAAGGTTGAAAGGAGACACTGCATGTCCGTCCACCTCCCAGAATCCCTCTTGCTAGCATCCATCTTGGCTGAGCCATGCGTGCACCACCAGGAAAGACCCTGAATTAGAATGATTGGCCAAAGACCACCTGGAAACTAATCCCATCACCATAAAACCCGAGACTGCGAGTCACGTGGCAGAGCTGTTCTCCTGGGTTCCCTTACCCTACTGCTCTCCACCCGGGTGCCCTTTCCCAATAAAATCTCTTGCTTTGTCAGCACATGTGTCTCCTCGGACAATTCATTTCCAAGTGTTAGACAAGAGCCCAGTTTTGGGCCCTGGAAGGGGTCCCCCTTCCTGCAACACCAGGATAAAATTCTCAAAACCCTCTTACTTTCTTAGAAGTGTTAGAAAAAACCTCATTGAAGGGAAGAGGGGAAGGTGCTGACCTAAGTAACTTTGGGAGTAAGTGGAATCTGTAAAATCAAAGGCAAAAGGAACTGCACATAAGCACTGTACTTCAGCAGTAATGTTCTTTCCCACTGGGGTATGGATGAATAATTCTGAAACAACCGTATATACATTCTGTAAATGAACAAATTAAGTAACAGGTTAGTGTGTTAAGCCAAGTGTCTTGTTCTTGGAGTGGGAGATTACAAATTAGCAAGGGAAGAAGTCTAGAATAATCCATGTGATGGAATAATCCATGAATTAGAATTGAGGACATCAGTATGAATATATATTTAGCCTAAAGTAGATACAGATAATTCAATAAAGGAAAATGTATATGTATATGTGAGATATGTATATATACATAGGATAGCACATGCACATATATTTCCTGGTTTTGACAGTTTAGAGATCCTATAAGCAATGACATTTCAGCAGCAGCAAGCATACCTAATGCCTAGATCTTGGCATCTAATTCTGTTTTTCACTGTGAAGAACCAAGTCTTGTTGGAAAAATGGCTGATTTCAGGACTAGGGCATGAAATACACGTTTGAACCTAGAACATCTTACAGTGCCAGGAAGTTAAAAGTTAAAAAATAAAAAACGCACAGTGATGAGAAATTTTGAGAAACTGTCACAACCAGAGGAGGTTATGGAGAAATAATGATCAATTATTATATAGTTTCTTGCATGTAGTTGTGGAATAGAAAAAGACCATTAGATGAAAACTAAGGAAATCTGAATAAGCTATGGGTTTTAATTGATGTCAGTGTATCAATATCATCTCATTAAATGTGACAAATGTACCACACTAATGTTGGTGATGGACAGGGGGCCTGGCATGCTGCAATTCATGGGGTCGCAAAGAGTCAGACACGACTGAGCGACTGAACTAAACTGAACTGAATGTAAAATGATGATAAGAAAGGAAACTTGGTGTGCAGCATATGGGGATTCTGAACCATCTTCAGAATTTTCTTAAAAATCTAAAACTACTCTAGAATAAAAGTTTATTAAAATTTTAAAAATGATAATAATTATAAAAATTATGGCATGATAAGGCATATCTGGGCTTCCCTGGTGGCTCAGATGGTAAAGAATCTGCCTGCAATTCAGGAGACCCAGGTTTGATCCTGGGGTTGGGAAGATTCCCTTGAGAAGGGAAAGGCTACTCACTCTAGTATTCTGGCCTGGATAATTCTCCAGACAGAGGAGCCCGGTGGGCTACAGTCTACAGTTCATGGAATTGCAAAGTCCATCGGACACAACTGAAGCGACTGAGCAGGCATATAAAGGCATATCTAATGAAACAAGAGTCCAAAGTAATCAGAATGAGATAGAATAAACAGTACAGATGAAAACTCTCATCTTGTGCTGAAAGGAAAACATCTCAGACAAATAAGGAGGTAAAGGGGAAAATGGTAAAATGATGATGGCTGATTAATGGAGTTTGTGTATATGAATAGTGAAAGTGTTAGTGTCTCTCAATCCTGTCTGACTCTTTGCAACTCCATGGACAGTAGCCCACCAGGCTCCTCTGGCCATGGGATTCTTCAGGCAAGAATACTGGAGTGGGTTTCCATTTCCTTCTCCAGGAGATCTTCCTGACCCAGGGATCGAACCCTTATCTCTTGCATCTCCTGAATTGGCAGCAAATTCTTTACTATCTGAGCCACCAGGGAAACCCATGTGTGTATATATGTAATATCTACCTATCTATGTGTGTATGCATATATATATGTATATATATATAAATATAATATCTTTGTGTGTGTGTATGCGGTGTGCTTAGTCACTAAGTTGTGTCCAATTCTTTGCAACCCCATAGATTGCAGCCTGCCAAGGCTCCTCTGTCCATGGGATTTCCCAGGCAAGAATACTGGAGTGGGTTGCCATTTCCTCCTTCAGGGGATCTTCCCAACCTGGGCTTTGAACCCATGTCTCCTGCGTCTTCTGCATTGGCAGGCAGATTCTTTACCACTGTACTACCTACATGTATACGTGTGGCTTCAGTCTTCTCAGTGAACTCTCATGCAAATAAATATCCAAGATGAAAGAAGCTGAAGACTGCACTGATGAAGACCTGATGCTGGGAAAGATTGAAGGCAGGAGGAGAAGGGGATGACAGAGGATGAGATGGTTAGATGGCATCACTGACTTGATGGACATGAGTTTGAGCAAGCTCCAGGAGTTGGTGATGGACATGGAAGCCTGGTGTGCTGCAATCCATGGGGTCGCAAAGAGTCGGACATGACTGAGTGACTGAACTGAACTGAACTGAAGACCATGCTGAGGATTTGATGTGAGTGTTGTCATTTTAGAATTGTAGCAGTGAATGGAAAGACAGTACTATTAAGGAAAAAATAAAAACATGTTATTTTGCCTTGTGTGGTGAGCTAGAGTTAGATATCATTAATTTATGGCTCCATCCATTGAGTTTTGTGCTTTAACCTAGGGAAATTGAACTGCTTCACTCTAAGAGTGCAAAGGCAAATTGTTTGACTGATCCAGAAGGAAAATGTCCCATGCAGTTAGTTGACCAAACACATGGACGAGTTAGCTACAGAGGATGGTGAAATGTGCTGAGGGAATCAACCTTAGGGTCCGGGTTTGGCAAATGAGAAAAGTATAGGATTAGGGAGTGAGAGAGTCCAGAAATAGGGAAAGGCAGTGGAGCTATGTGGCTAAAATTCAGATGCATTGCACGTAAGGATGGGAGAAATAATTTTTCACTCAATGGCAAAAGCCATAGGATAACATAAAAGGGAGTATTAGGAAGAACTGTATTTCTATTAAAAATAATAGAATTGTTCTATGCTTGGTTTAAAAAAGAGAACCAGAATTCCCTCTGTGCTTATAAAGATCAAACTACAATATTTTCCACATTATACATGCCAAGTCTTATTACAGCTCCTTGAAGGCTTTAAAGTAAAATATGTATCTTCACTCTCCATTTACTGAGCAATAAAAAGATCTGTGTTTTAAGAAACACATCCAGAGAAAAGAGTCAGCAGCCATTTCCTGGCTCTTCTACTAATTCTTTTCAAATTCCTTGCTTGGGTGATTTTTGTTGGTTTGTTTCAGGTTACTCATAGATATGAAAACTTTGATTTTAGGGTTATTGGGCAAATTAGTGTATGATTTGTGCAATCATTTTTTAACTTAATATTTGTTTTTGACTCCCCTTACTTGAAGCAGCACTGTAATTGCCTTTCATCATTCTGGGTTTCTTTGTTACTGATTATGCATGCTTTGAGTGAAATAAGTTTTCCAAGCCTCAGTTTTCTTATCTTTAAAATGAACATACCAGTGATACATGCTTCATCAGACTGCGTGGAGGGTTGCATGAGATAATGCATGGAAAGGCTTTGCTTTTTTTTTTTCTGGCACATGGGAAGCATTCAAGAAATATTACTTGTGATGTTTACAAAAGTGATGATGATCAAGATGATGGTTTGTTGTTAAACCCTTCGAGTTTTCTGGCTTCAAAGAGATTTACAACCAGTGGGAAGGACCTTTCAGCCTTGAGAGTGCTTCTTTAACATTCTCTTAGGCATTCACTTCCTTTCTACATAAAATGTAAAATCATCATCCTAGTAGTCAAGGGTCACCCAGCCTTCTTCCCACTCCCATTTGTCTTATTGTCTGATTCTCTAATCTGCTTCCCCAGGGTGCTCCCCTTGTCCCAAACAACTTCCTAATTCCCGTCTGCTTTTCTCAATTCAGCTTGCTGTATGAGACCTGTTTTCTTTAATAATTTATACACATCCTTCAGGACTCAGTCTCTAATAGACACCGTGTTGGGTGCTTTCATATACTTTAAATTTTCCAGTACCTATGCATGCTTGGTATGACTTTTGTGTACATGTGAAAGTTGAAGCTCTCAAACAACAATGTGCCAAAGTAACACTGCTGGGTGCTATGTGAAGAGCTGAGTGTGAAATCAAACTGAATGCTTTTTCTACAAGGTTATGTTGTTATCCACGTTTATGAATAGAAAGGGTAATGCTAATTACATTGCGTATGTGCTAAGTCGCTTCAGTCGTGTCTGACTCTGTGCAACCTTATGGACTGTAGCCCACCAGAGTCTTCTGTCCATGGGATTCTCCAGGCAAGAATACTGGAGTGGGTTGTCATTCTTTTCTCCAGGGGATCTTCCTGACCCAGGGATCAAACCTGCATTTCCCATGTCTCCTGAATTGCAAGCAATTTCTTTACTGCTGAGCCACTGGGGAAGCCCGCTAATTACATTATTGTCTCTCTATTTTAAAAGTATTTAAATAGCTTTATATTAAGTCTTCCTCCCCCATAGATTTTAATCTCTTCCTGGTAAGATTTATTTTCCTCCAGTGACTCTACTATTCCATTAAGCTTTGCCAATGGCATCAACACCCATAGTCTTGCTAGAACCAATGAATTGTTTTCAGCATTTGTCAAACTTTCCCTCTCAAGTGGCGTTTCTTCTTGAAATACATTTTTTTCTTTTTTTGCATCACATCATAATCTCCTAATTTCACTGTTACCTGTCTGGCTTCTTTTAGGGTCCCTATTTCTCTGTTCACATTTCACATGTAAATATTCTATCTGAGGCCATTTTCCCCTTGCATTAGACACTTTGCCTAGGAGATCACCTTCACGTTCATGGCTTCAGTTCATTTTCATAAGCTGGTGACTGCTAATTATAAACTTTTTAGATCAATATGCACAGCCATACATTGACTGCCTCTGCTTGGATGTTCCACAGACATTCAGCTGAATCCTTCAACTTTCCTCCCTGCCAACAACCAGACACGCCTTTCTTTCTTTTTCCCCTATTTCAGTGAATGACCCTGTTACTTACTCAATTGGAAATCTCGATGTCATCCTTGTACTCTCATTTCCCTCTTACACCCCTATCTAAACCTGCAAAATGCATGGAGAGTCTAATAACTCCTATCCCACCCAAATGACTAAAACAGCTCTCTAACCAGTTTTTCTTGCCTCTATGTTTGTGTGACTTCTCAGTGATAGACCATTCACCAGACATTAGGAATGGAAGTGTTCCTTAGTTTGGTTATATATTTTTACTACTTTTTATAGCTTTCAACCACATCCTGAAAATGTGTTCACTTTTCCTTGTCTCCTCTTGATGAATAAACCCTGTAATAAGAAGACTGTGTATAATTCCCAATTTTATTTCTCATGGCTTACTATAGTGGCATGGGTTGCCATTCTCTTCTCCAGGGGATCTTCCTGACCCAGGGATTGAGCCCAACCATATCTCTTATGTCTCCTGCACTGGCAGGTGGATTCTTTACCACTGGCGCCACCTGGGAAGCTCTAGCACGTGGAAGACTCTCAAAAAAAAAAAAAAAATTCCTTAGATAAATAAATGAATATACTTGATGACTACATAGAACTTACCATGATGCAAAGTTTCTTTATTCTACTTTTTAAGGATACTTGAAAATTTTTTTGTTTGAGAAGTTTTTAATAAAAGTAGAGTGTGAAAAATAAAACTGCTTCCAGGTATAAGATTTGCAGATGTATACTTACCAAAGGACAAATGGAATAAAAGTTTGGTAAGAATTAATAAGATTAAACCAGTCAACCCTAAAGGATATCAACCTTGAATATTCATTGGAAGGATGCTGAAGCTGAAGTGTCAATATTTTGGCCACTTGATGCAAAGAGTCTGGAAGAAACCCTGGTCCTGGGAAAGACTCAGGGCAGGAGGAGAAGGGGGCAGCAGAGGATGAGATAGTTGGATGGCACACTGACTCAATGGACATGAGTTTGAGCAAACTCCAGGACAGAGTGGAGAACAGAGGAGCCTGGTGTGCTGCAGGCCATGGGGTCACAAAGAGTAGGATATGACTTAATGATTGAACAACAACCGCAAGAATTGATGCATATATAATGCATAGACATGAGGGGAAAGACTGTACTCATTTTCTGAACCATTTTTGGTAGTACTAACAATGCTACAGCTAATAAGACATGTGATCACAGTCATTCACTGGACATTCACTGAATGCTTTCTATTCTGGGTATTAGGCTTGATAGTGTGTCCTCCAAGGGTTCAGTTCTGTGCAAGAGGTGTATTCTAATCCAAGAATTTCATTTTGGCTTATTATTGAGTTCACTGTGATACTACAGACTAGTTTAGATTTCTGTCATCACTCATTAATTCAATTAAAAATATTTCAGTGAGCCTCACTGACACCTTGGGAGTTTGCCATCAAACTACTAAGTATTTTTTTTAACGTTTTATTTCCTTTTGGAGTCTAGCTGATTAGCAATGTTGGGCAGTTTCAGGTGGACAGCAAAGGGCAAACTGCTTGGTATTAATTACTACTCAGTGTGGTCAGTGCTAGGACACAGTTATGACAGGAGATAAACTATACTGGCTGCCCAAGAAGGTTTCCCTGAGAAGACGTTTTGGAGAAATTTTTAAGGAGTAATAGGAATTAATCAACTGGAGGAAAAGAAAGTCTACTCAAGCAGAGACAATGGCAGGTACAAAAAGAATAGATGAGAAATCAGGGCATGTCTGGGGCCCACAATATGATGCTCAGAGGAGGAATGAGAGGGGAAAAGAAGATGCAGTTAGAAATGTAGGTCAGGATCAGATCCAGCTGATTCCTGAATGCCACGGTAGTTAATAGTCCTTGTCCACAGTTTTAATAATAAAAATTCAGGGTGGTTGGTGTAATTTGGTATCAGAGAGCTAATTATTGACTCTCATTGTTATGTATTAGAGTCATAGCCGATCACAAGCTCAGGGAGAAACATAAAGTCATCAAAAGCGGTCAGGTGGATCTGGCAAAATGAAAATGATTGTTGTACTATTTTTGGATTCAGTTCAGCCTTTGAATCTTTTACATCTGTGCTTCCAACCGATTCATTTTAGAATTGCTTCTGAGAACAAATTATGGAATTTCCGTAGTTCAAGGACTTGTTGCTAAAGTGGAAACGAGTCAATTTTAAAGAGTGACCATTGCATTTGGTGTGTTGATAACTTCCTCTAATGATAAATGAGAGAGAGAGAGAGAAAAAAAAAGCAACTCTGTGTTTCCTATCCACAAATAAGTATCTGGAAGTAAAGCATTTATCATTTCCTTTGAATATCAATAGTTTTTTATTTGCGCTCTCTTTCCTCTTTCTTCCAAATAGACTGAAAACCTGATATTTAGTATTTCATCAATCCCACATTATTATTTAACAGAATGTTAAATGCTGTTTAACATGATACTGAGTATCATTTTATAGGATGGGGAAGTAAATGCATTCAAATTCTAAAGTACTGAAATTAGAAAGTAAGATCAAATAATTTTGTTAAATACACATTCCTAAGGAAATTTAATACTTTTTTCATTTTTTGGTACAAGTTATGTGCAATATTACGTGTGGGAATGATCGACAGATTAGGGCCTAAAATCAGTGTTGTGCTATCCAAACTCCTGCATGCTGTGCTCAGTACTCCAGTTGTGTCCGACTCTTTGTGAATCTGTGGACTGTAGCCCACCAGGCTCCTCTGTCCGTGGGATTCTCCAGGCAAGAATACTGGAGTGGGTTGCCATGCCCTCCTCCAGGGGATCTTCCCGACCCAGGGATGGAACCCACGTTTCTTACATCTTGTGCATTGGCAGGTGGATTCTTTACCACTATTGGCATCTAGGAAGCCCTTCTATCCAAATTCAGGGCTTGTTTAACTGGGTTTATTTCTATCTGTTCACCACTCTCAGCACTCTGCTGGCAGGGAATTTGGAAGCTACATTTTACAAGAGGAATTCACCCTACTCTTAGAAACTCTCTCCACTGGCGGAGTATTCCTTGAGTGTCCTTCCTTCTGAAGGACACTCTTTGTACCTGCTGCTTCCTAAACAGAGAAAGTCAGCATAGAGCTTCCCACTGAGCCCTCTGCCACCAGGAATGGCTGGTAATATTCATCTCCCGCCACCTGAGTTTTATTATCCCCTCACTATCACAAATACCAGCAACTCTGTATTCATCTGTGAATAAAAATAGTTTAGCTCTTAATTTCACGTGATGGACTTTGAGACAGATTTGGGAAGAGTCATCCTCATTCATTTGTTTACTCAGAATGTTACTGGGTGCCTACCAAGTGCAGGGAATGAAAATGCAACAGCATTTTCTTTGTGATACTATCTTCTTCTCTTGCATTCTCAACATGGGAGGCTAAAAGTCTATAGGGTGAGAATTATGGTTGTCAGGAGCTGGGGGTGAGGGAAATAGGGAGGTGTTTGAAAAAGTGATTTACAATTTGTTCACATTCAACAGCTATACTCACATCTGTGGCTTCTGAAATCCAGCGAACACACTTTCACTAACTTAGAGAACATTTTTGGTCATGGCCACCCACTTTCTCACAAGAGCTCTTTACTTTTGAACCCCAGCCAAGGTATCCTGTCATCGAGTCTTTCCCTGGTCCTCCATCTCTACATCAAGACCTTGTTCACTGCTTGCTGTGCATCTAGAGAGGCCACTCTACAGAGGTGATTAAACAGAGGTTTATGGTGCTAGTTTCAACTTTACTATTGACTAGTTGTATGAAATCTGGCCACTTGACCTCTTTGGACCTCAATTTCCTGAGCAATTACTACAAATTGGAAATTCCATTCTTCGTTCTGGATTGTTCCACCCAGGAATTTTCACTAGCTTCTCCCTGAGCTCCATGAAAGTTTAAATATATGAATGCTTTGCAGCTCATCAAAACCTAAGATCTTAAACATATTGACTGTTTTCAATGGGGCACGATGCTGTGGTAAATCTTCACTGTGTCAGGAATTAGGAAATCACATCAAGGGCTTGCTTTTTATGGAAATTCTCTGAGTGCATCACTTTTCATCCCTTTTAAATAAAGAGAATAAAGTGGAAGTTCTCCAAATCTTCAGAATTCAGATGCTTTGAGATGCGATATCAACTTAAGTTGGTGAAATTAACATGACAGGATGCCATCTCCTGCTTAAAGTATTCACTTCATTCTGTATAAAAGAGGAAAATGTAAACTTTCATATATACATATATTTTTTAAAATTTCAAGACAATTAGGTGAGAATTTAGCTGGAATATGGAATGAGAAGTAAATTTTTATGTTATTTTCTCAATTAATTCTCATGATTTTTCCAAACTATATCTAAATGAATATAGATAAATCATATTGCTATTAGTATATTTAAACAAATATAAACTATGCAAGTCTAAACTGAAAAGATAGATGATCAAGGAATTATCTTTTTCTCACTTCAAAAACATTTCCTTTATTTCATTTGTTATACATATAAGGATTTTTATGTTTAATCAGAGAGTTTGGGAAGCAGCAAAATATAAAATTACTGCTGAAAAATTCCCATAATTTTCTTTAAAAACTAGTAAAAACTATTCAGTATCTTATATATATTTTATTATTGACTTCAACCCAAACAAGAGTAATTTTCTTCTGAAGGACAGCCTTTTTCATACACTCAATGGTGGTTGAGAAATTTGCTCATGATTTTCTTCTTTTTTGCATTAACAGCCTGTATAGATTAAATAATAGCATTCTTCAATAATCCAGTAAATATGATGGACTAAACTAGTTATGCTCTTTCAGAGGATAGTTAAGATAAAAATGGGATGCTTCTGTATATGATGTGCCCAAGGAGAAATTTATAATCAAGCAGATTACTAGATTGCATAGCTATGTTTAAGAAAAATACTATAAGTCTACAAATAAAGGGGCAGGGTAGGGTGGATTACGGTAAATTCCATGCACCAAACTGGTAAAGCTCTATCACAATTAATCATCCCTATGAGATGGGAAGAATGTCTAATCACACCCTAGCAGCACATTTGCAGAGACATATGCTCACTGAGTTCTCCAACACCTTAAACAGGTACAAATTACTAAGGAAAGAACACTCGCAAGTGGCAGCATCACTCTCAGATACAGAAATGATAGTAAAGTTCTTTTACGTGGTCCGTCTTCATTTTGCATTCTTCCCTTTTTCCTGTCTTTTCTCACCTGTCCCTGGTCCCCGTCTATTAATGTTGTATGGCTGAACCCCTTTCCAGGTTCCAGTGGTCTCATACCCTCCCCTTGTCAAAATCTATTTTAAAGAAAGTCTCTGAAAAAAAGAATTTTTTTTCTGGGATATAACAGCAACTTAGGGTATTGCCATGCCCAAGAGATTTGCATTTTAACAGGCATCAAATGCTTGGGGCTAAGAAATGAAACTCTCCCTGTGTAATTTCAGGCATCAGTAAGCAGATGGAACATTTATTGGGGTGGCCTGAGGGATTTTTTTGAGCTTCTGAAGCTTTATGGGTCTTCCCCAGTTCAGTCTAGGTAGAAAGTTATTCAAGACGTTGCTAATATTATCATCATTTTTTTATCATGTTTTTAATTGTAATAAGTCACCAAGTTCAGAAACTCATTCTCCAGTATCACCTATGAAAATCCATATTGTCACCATGTCCTGGACAATATAAGTCAGGTTCCCATACCACCTATTCTACATATCTCCTCACCAGAGTTATTTAGATGGTTCAGTGTCTGCTGCCTGATTTTCACCCAGTTCCTCCACCTCCCCTTATGTGGCGAAATCAAGATTGGGCATAGAGGGAAAGGAAGAAGAACAGGAATAATCAATAAAATATATGACCAAGCAATGTATGGTATGGAGAACATGATCTTGATCCTTCAGGCTAATTTACAGATGCCGTTCATTATGTTAGGGCATGTCACTGACAGTAGCAGAGTCTTTAATTCAGATAATAATCTCAATCTGCCATTTCCCTGTTCCTTGGACAGATGATCACTTTAAATCTCATACTATCTAGCTGCTGCTGCTGCTAAGTTGCTTCAGTCGTGTCCGACTCTGTGGGACCCCATAGACGGCAGTCCACCAGGCTCCCCTGTCCCTGGGATTCTCCAGGCAAGAACACTGGAGTGGGTTGCCATTTCCTTCTCCAATGCAGGAAAGTGAAAAGTGAAAGTGACGTCGCTCAGTCGTGTCCAACTCTTCGTGACCCCATGGACTGCAGCCCACCAGTCTCCTCCATCCATGGGATTTTCCAGGCAAGTGTACTGGAGTGGGGTGCCATTGCCTTCTAGTTTAATTGATAACACTGAAGTTGCTTTTAGGAGAACTTTGACTGCATGCCAAAATACAGGGCACCTCAGGACACACCAGTGAAGTACCCAAATAAACAAAAAGCAAAGCAACTTCAAGGGAGTTACCGCAAAAGGACAAGCTTAACTGGTTTGACTGTCACTGCTAATTTGACCACTGGGAACATCTTTATGATTATGTGACCATAATAATTTCTATTCATTGGAATACTCATTGGAATATCAGATGGATATTGGAAGGACTGATGCTGAGGCTGAAACGCCAATACTTTGGCCACTTTGATGAGAAGAACTGACTCATTGGAAAAGACCTTGATGCTGGGAAAGTTTGAAGGCAGGAGGAGAGGGCGACGGCAGGGGATGAGGTGGTTGGATGGCATCACCGACTCGATGGATATGTTTGAGCAAGCTCCGGGAGTTGGTGATGGACAGGGAAGCCTGGCATGCTGCAGTCCATGGGGTCGCAAAGAGTCAGGCACAACTGAGCAACTGAACTGAATCAGTTATACAGTGCATGGATTGGTATCAATGTAATTGTAATTACTGAAATGAATTAACGATGCTTTAATCCACTTGATCATACAGATAGTTCTTGAAAGGCCATAGTTTAGTTGCTATTATTACCACCTTTCTAAGTTAAAAAAAAATTCTAATTTTGAGCCTATATTCCAGGTTACTCTGGCCTTTACAGCTTCTGAGTCCTCTGCTATAATAGGTTCTACACACAGTTACCAGTTTAATCTTCTGAAAAGCTGTGTTCATTGTATTATATTGTTCCTAGAAAATCTTTTATAGGAACTGATTCCTAAAAGATAAAGGCAAAATCTTTATTACTTAGAACTCTGCAGAATATGTCCACCTGCTCTTTCAATCTCTTATCTTATGAATCTCTTGTATTAATCTTTAATTCTACCCAAGATTTTTACCCATTCTTCTCCAAATTCCCCTAGAATTCTCTCATTTCACTGTTGCTTTACTCACTCAACCACTAAGATTTCTTCTTATCCATATCTTTTCATTTTTCAATAGGTAACTCAAGTCAAACCTCTTCTAGAAAGCCTTCTCAGATGATCAAACTCTCAAACATTTCCTCTTCCTTGGAACTCATAACTATAGTTTTCTCTATTCAAACAGTATCTAGTCAAGTATTGTCTTGTGATAGCACCTTCATTTTGTCTAAAACTCTTGGCTTTTCCTTATAATTATGTCTTATAATTTAGGCAACTTGTCCACATAAGTCATAGAACAGGGATTCACAAAAAGACATGTTAAAGAAATATTTTTTGATGAAGAGATAACTCATAAATATGGCCAGATTAAAGCCACTTATATGGGGAAAAGTACAAAATACTTTAATTATTAAAATGTGCTGATTTTTCAGTGCTACTACTTTCACAGATCTGTAAGTTTGTTCTTTACGATTTAATACAAGGGACCTCTACTGTCTGTAGAACTGTGTCCTCAAACATCTTTTGTTATAGAGAAAAATCTGTAGGCAACTTTGAACTTGCATATGACTTGAACTTTTTCTTAGTCCAATTAGGGTAGACATTTAATTGGGATTATGGAAATAAGTGTGTACCTGTGTTTGTAAGTTGAATTCTCTAGGTTTTTCTTTTTAGTCTGTAAAGTATGAGATAATTAGACTATCTTCCTTAAAGATTTACAGGATTTAACAATTTTATAATTGCTCTTAACCAGGGTAGGGGTTTTAACACCAGGAGCTATTCATCAATATATGTTGCTGTTGCTATTCTGTCACTCAGTCATGTCCGACTCTTTGCGACCCCATGGACTGCAGCAGGCCAGGCTTCCCTGTCCATCACCAACTCCGGGAACTTGCTCAAATTCATGTCCATCGAGTTAGTGATGCCATCCAGTCATCTCATCCTCCATCACCCCCTTCTTCTCCTGCTCTCAATCTTTCCCAGCATCAAGGTCTTTTTAAATGATTCAGCTCTTCATGTCAGGTAACCAAGTATTGGAGCTTCAGCTTCAGCATCAGTCTTTCTAGTGAGTATTCAGGGCTGATCTCCTTCAGAATGGACTGGTTGGATCTCCTTGCAGTCCAAGGGACTCTCAAGAGTCTTCTCCAACACCACAGTTCAAAACATCAATTCTTCAACACTCAGCCTCAGGCTTCTTTATGGTCCAACTCACATTTGTGCATGACTACTGGAAGCACCATAGCTTGGACTATCCTGTTCTACTCATTTTTCAAGTCTTACCCAGGATTTACCTCCCTAAAAGTGTCCCCAGATATCTCTCTGTCATTATTGGCTCTTAGTATAATTAAAAATTCCTCTTCTACTTCCATAGCTTGCTGGAATTTCTCTTTTAATTCTTAGTTATATTGCATATACAACTATAATTTAATTGTACTTGTTAGTATATACTCTCCTTTGTCTTTCTCCCTGCACTCCAACTTCTCAGCCTCTCCCCAAACATGACCATGGGCTCCCCTAGCAGGGTCTCAGACTTATTTATAACTGTAGTTTTAGCATCTTGCAAAAAGTAGGTGCAATATTTATCTTACAGCTGAATAAAAATATATGGTTATTAACTTCCTATTTCTAGGAAATAATGCTGAATTTCAAAATCATTATATTAGCTTCTGTAAGATGTTAAAAAGATAGACTCATTCTTCAAGAACTCAGTGAGGGCATGGTACTGATATCACTCTATTTCATCTGATGTAAACAGTACTTTGTTATTTCATCTCTAAAGTAAAATGTGCGTGCATGCTCAGTTACTCAGTTATGTCCGACTCTTTGCTACCCCAGGGGCTAAAGCCTGCCAGGCTCCTCTGTCCATGAGATTCTCCCAGCAAGAATACTGGAGTGGGTTGCCATTCCCTCCTCCAGGGGATCTTCCCGACCCAGGGACTGAAACTGAGTCTCCCATGTATCCTGTATTGGCAAATGAATTCTTTACTACCTAAGACACTGAAAACAGTGGCAAACCTTGAAAATGCCCTGACTTTCCTAGTTGCTTTCATCAGCCACTTCGTTGTCAACCCTTGGAGGATGAATGGTAGTTGAGAATTTCTCAGCAATTCCTGCATGACAAGCTGGCAGGATGGCTGGAGGCACAGAGAGAAGGCTTAAGCTAAAAGAACTTCAGGGAGCATCTCTGTTTGATTAGAGTAGATGAGAACAGGCTTCGTAAAATCTAACAATAAAATGGCCATAACTTGATTATAAAAGTGGCAAGAAGCAGTAAAGAATTTATCGGTAATAATTATGGTACATGATGTATGGTTATACCAGTTGATGTATACGCTAGTAAAGTAGTGCTCAAAATTCTCCAAGCCAGGCTTTAGCAATATGTGAACCGTGAACTTCCAGATGTTCAAGCTGGTTTTAGAAAAGGCAGAGGAACCAGAGATCAAATTGCCAACATCTGCTGGATCACTGAAAAAGCAAGAGAGTTCCAGAAAAACATCTATTTCTGCTTTTTTGACTATGCCAAAGCCTTTGACTGTGTGGATCACAATAAATTGTGGAAAATTCTTCAAGAGATGGGAATACCAGACCACCTGATCTGCCTCTTGAGAAATTTGTATGCAGGTCAGGAAGCAACAATTAGAAATGGACATGGAACAACAGACTGGTTCCAAATAGGAAAAGGAGTACGTCAAGGGTGTATATTGTCACCCTGTTTATTTAACTTATATGCAGAGTACATCATGAGAAATGCTGGACTGGAAAAAACACAAGCTGGAATCAATTTTGCCGGGAGAAATATCAATAACCTCAGATACGCAGATGACACCACCCTTATAGCAGAAAATGAAGAGGAACTAAAAAGCCTCTTGATGAAAGTGAAAGTGGAGAGTGAAAAAGTTGGCTTAAAGCTCAACATTCAGAAAAGGAAGATCATGGCATCCGGTCCCATCACTTCATGGGAAATAGATGGGGAAACAGTGGAAACAGTGTCAGACTTTATTTTTCTGGGCTCCAAAATCACTGCAGATGGTAACTGCAGCCATGACATTAAAAGACGCTTACTCCTTGGAAGGAAAGTTATGACCAACCTAGATAGCATATTCAAAAGCAGACATTACTTTGCCAACAAAGGTCCGTCTAGTCAAGGCTATGGTTTTCCCAGTGCTCATGTATGGATGTGAGAGTTGGACTGTGAAGAAGGCCGAGCGCCGAAGAATTGATGCTTTTGAACTGTGGTGTTGGAGAAGACTCTTGAGAGTCCCTTGGACTGCAAGGAGATCCAACCAGTCCATTCTGAAGGAGATCAGCCCTGGGATTTCTTTGGAAGGAATGATGCTAAAGCTGAAGCTCCAGTACTTTGGCCACCTTATGTGAAGAGTTGACTCATTGGAAAGGACTCTGATGCTGGGAGGGATTGGGGGCAGGAGGAGAAGGGGACGACGGAGGATGAGATGGCTGGATGGCATCATTGACTCAATGGACGTGAGTCTGAGTGAACTCCGGGAGTTGGTGATGGACAGGGAGGCCTGGTGTGCTGCGATTCATGGGGTCTCAAAGAGTTGGACACGACTGAGCGACTGAACTGAACTGAACTGATATATGATTATGACACATGGAGCTGGAATATGTATATTTTAGGAGGTGTATGCATTAAGCTTGCAGATTTGAGGCATGAACTCCTGGGTTTCAAATTTTACTGTGCCTCTCACTACTTGGTATCCAGGGCAAACCATTTATCCCTTTGTGCCTTTGATTTCTCATCTATAAAGTGAGGGTAATACAGTACCTACCTCATACTGTTTTACTGTGAATATTAAATAATATAGAAAATACAGAGCACTGTTGCTAACATTAATAAATACCGACAACCTTGCAGAGTCAAATGATTCACCTTCTAAATACTGATAGATGCTGAATATCTAATTTTAGCTGAGTGTTTACAGTTCCTCCTTTTTTCCTGAATAGTATCTATTTCCAGAGAAAATGCAGTTCTTCATACTTCTTGCCTCTCTTACTAGTGGAATTAGAGAATAGACAGTCTGATGATTAGGAAGTTGTTTTCCATCTTCTACTTAATTCCCTTGAGTTATTCCTGGGCTTTTTGGCTTTTCTAAGTGTTTTGATGCTTATGCAATATTTTGAAAATAGGAAACCAAATGATGACTCCCATAGATTAGATGAGAGCCTGAGCAATGAGGATAAGACAAGAAGGTGAGGTACACGCTCTCACAGGGCACTGTTTGCTTCCTTGATACAGTGTCTTGGTAGGACAATTTTCTCCTTCTCCCCCTTTCTCCACTATCTGGTTGATATAATTGAGTTGTTGCAAAGACGTATATCTGTCTTTTACTTTCATTCCACTCTTTCTTTCTGTCCCCTGGAACACTATTGTCTTCCTTTGGAATTGACAGCTGGATCAAGCCATTTCAGAAATTCAGGATTCAACACAGTTGCTTTTACGTTTATAAAACCTGTCTGTGATGATCACCCCTAGAAATTTTTTCCAGTTAAAAAATAGGGAGGAAGTAAAGCAAAATCTTAAAAAGGGAAGGAGACAGTGAGAGAGACAGAAAAGAGAAAGAGATAGAATGAACATATCTGTGATGAGAATCTGAAGCAGGAATCATTAAGATAGATTGACTTGGTGGTGAGCCAAGGTGAGTACCAATTTTACTGGTAGCTCAGTGTTTTTTTTCACAGAGGGCAGCTGACTCTCTCAGGTTAGCAGGATGATGATTATGCTAATCACTTTCTAGGAAAAATTCAAGAATTAAGAATCTATCATGATTCAGAATCTAGGGTTATATCAGTCCACAAGTGTGTGCGTAAGGCAGATTAAATTCTGTGAGAATTCTGGTACCCTGATGGGCATTTAAGTTATAAGAAGATGTGTTAGACAGCCGCTGCACTTAAGTAACCTGAAAGCATGCTAGATAGGTGACATTACCACTAAATAACTAAAGAATGAGATTCTATAACAAAAGATGCTAAATTATATGGCATATGTAGTAAATGCATTAGAAAGTCAAAGCAAGAAGAGTGAGGTTAAGGAGTGTCACCATCTTCAAGGACAACACACTGGAATTTTGAAATGTTCTTTTCATCCATTCATTAAGCAACTATTTATCGAGTATCTACTATATGCAACTTGCTACTTTTTTTGAATTTGGTAAACCATCATGCACATACACACACACACACACACACACACACCTGTACATGTCTAGAAATTAGTTTTAAGTGGTTACAGAATACTGAACAGATCATTTTAAAACAATGATAATATCAAGTTCATGTATTTACTTTTTACTCATTAATTAAAATTCTGTTTTGTCACCTTAAAACAAATGATCGTTGATCTTAAGAGATTGTTTCAATATTGGGGCTTTAAATAAAGACAATGTGTGAGTAATTCAGTGTGCGAACTTTACAGAAAATATTGTCTACAATATGTTATTTGTGGCAAGAAATTTATTTTTCAATTATTGCTTGAATTATTCATAAATTACCACTGTTGTGAATTACTTCAGATTATGTTCAAAGAAGTGAGCAGATGGAGAAAGGGGCATATAAATTTATATGGGCCTTTCCTGCCTGAGTAAAATACATCTGCAAGATGGAGGACATTATAGGAATTACAGTCAAACAGCACTTACAAACTTTAAGAATCAAACTAATGCTTCTTATCAAGAGAAGAAAGTATAAAGCCCCAGCTGTTACTCAGTGGAAAGAGTCTGAGCTTAGAGATGAACAGGCTGTGAAGTAAAGACATCTGTGTGTTCTATTGACTCAGCTACTTGCTCACATTTGGAGTTTGAGAAACAAGAGTACTGGCTTCAAGGGAAAGAGTTCTGGTCTGTGTCCTACTCTATATTTTAGGATACATAGAGGACTTCATATTATATTAATAGACTACCTTTGGGAAATGTAAACATTTTCAAACCCCAAGAGCTGTTCTATAGGTCTGCTCTCTGATATACTCCCTGAGTCTATAGCACTTTCTGATGGCAGTTGATAATTATTGGTAGAATGCTTCAGATCATTTTTAAATGAAGATTTCCTAGACTTGAGACATTCAACAAATAAATACCTAGACTGACCAATTAGTTAACACTTTGCCTCGTTTGCCTTTAGCAGCCTTTCTCCATCACTTCCTTGTGTATATGAACCATTTAAGAGAAAGATGAAGGTGACATTGTACTCTCTTATCCCTAAGTACTACTATTGCACTTCTTAAAAATACTATCTAATATATGCTACAATTATCAAAAACAGAAATTTTAATATTAATACAATCTTTTATCTAGTCCACAGTCTACATTCAAATCCAACTGTCCCGATTAAATTCTTTACAGGATGCTGTCCAGGATGGCGCATTCCATTTAGTTTGATGAGACTTTAGTCCCATTTAATCTAGAAAAGTTCCCAGTCCTTCTCTGTCTTCCCTGACTTTGACATTTTTGAAAAATAAAGATCAGTTATATTGTATAATGTTCCTTGATTTGGGTTTATCTGATGTTCCCTTAAGATAAAGTTCAAATTATGTTTTATGGTTTCTTTTGCATGAACACTACAGATATGGTAGGATGCCCTCAGTGCATCATATCAAGGGCTTGATGTCAGTTTATTGTAATACTGATGAGTTTAATTTTAGTTCCTTGATTAAGGTAGTAGCCACCAGACCCTTCAATTTTATCATCACTATTTTCCTGTTGCAGTTAATAAGCAATTTATGAGGAACATACCTTGACAGTATGTAAATATCCTCTTCTTTTACCAAAATTTAACCTACTGGCTTTAGCATCCATTGATGATTTTTTAATTTCATCATTTTTTTCTAAATTACTTATTGATTAAAGTAGAATTCTAAAGAGACATTTTCAAGTGGAGACCTATAGCTGTGCACAGTTTTTGAAAAGAAAATCACATTAAAGATAAATAGATACACAGATGAGAGCCACAGTGTTCAGGAAGCAGGACTTCATTTTAATGCTGGGGCAGCTTTCTTTTTCAGGATTGAGAAACTTCCTCTAGCTACAGTACTAAACTATGAACCAGCTAGGTCCAGTAAGCCCTGATTCATTGTGTAAGTGTTCATAAATTATTTTATATCACTTGTATCTTGATTTCTCTTTCTTTAAAACCAATACCCTATAATGACCTATTTGGGAGAAGAATCTAAAAAAGTGTGGAATATGTATATATATAACAAATTTACTTTGCTGTACGGCAGAATGTAACCCCAAATTGTAAATCAACTGTACTTCAATAAAAAAAATAGTATAATAGTAATGGTCTTTCTTTATTTCATAAGGATATTGAATGTAAAAAAGAAGAGACCATTATTATGATGACTATTTGAAGTCTTTGATGAAAAGTAATCTATATAGCCCCAGATCAAATTATGTATCCTTATTAGATCTATAAATATTCTTCCTGTTTCTGACGGTACTATATCCCCAAACCTCATTCTATACTAGACACACTGCCAACTCCCATGACCTGATTTCGGGACACATAACCACGTAACAGCTCTTGCTGAGAGAGTTTGACTCAAATGAAGCATCCTCCAACCTCCAGTCCTCCTTGTTCATACTTTCTCTTTAAAAACGTTTCTGATTGATGCTCAAGGCATCTATTTCACAATCTTAATTTCAATTTGCCTCACCCTTAGGTGGGACTCTCTCCTGCTGATTTTGCAGAAGTCCAACTTTTCCTATTTGCAAGTAGATTAGAAAAAGTATTGAGACTAGGACAGCAAAACTGACGGGGTGACTTCCCACTGGGGCTAACTCAGCTCAGCCTCTAAGTACTATCTAAGAAAAACTTGCTATAAACTCAGGCAGCAAGAGCATGGTCTATATATGGGATTGTCTCCGCTGAGTTCTCTGCAAAGAAGACACAGAACACACATATAGGATACCACAGTGATGTTTGGGGGTATCCTTTGAATTTAATGGGACAGGTAGCCATGTCACAAAGTCTGGGGGAAAACAGTTCATCAAACCAATACATTTAAGTTGTGAAATCAGCTTGTTTCTGATCCTCCTTTGTAAAACATGCAAGAGGAGTGAAAGATTGTCATTTTCACACCTAAATATAGACTCACATCCTTTAGTCAAACTTCATTAATCTTCTTAACCCCTCTGTAATGGGGATTGCTTGTACTCAGTCGCAGGACAATTCTTGCAATTGGTTCTTGTCTCAGCAGGAAGCATATAAGAAGTTTCATGGCTAAGCCAGAAATTGTCTTATATGCTCTAGCAACCCATTTGCATTCTGAAACTGAATCGCCTGATTTTAATTCCTATTTGCTCTTATTTGCCTGGGCTCCCTGACTCCCTCCTGGCTCTCAAACTAATCTGTTCTGCCTAACGTATAGACAGACTTGATCTCAATTATTTTATTATGAGTCTTAACCTTCCCTTGACAATCTGGGCTTTGGTTCCTCCTGTCTATTTGTTGTGGCCCATCATCCCAGGGCATCAGAAGTAGAAAGGGTTTGTATGCCCAAAGAAACCAGAAATAGGAGCTTCAGAAAACATTCACATTTGTATTTGTCTGATTGCTATCAGCCATTTCTGCTAAAGAGTAATTTGGCCATCTCTGGGATAGATATTTAACCACTCCTATGAAAACAAGCATGACTCTTTTGCCAGTTATTTTACCAGTATTATCTATACACAATAAACAAATTCTGTGTATTTTCTGTTTGGGCACAGCTATTACTAACCATCTACAGAAAAAAAACTTTGATGACACAAATGATCAAGGCCCTTCGATTTCTAATTAAATTCTGTGGAAACCCCAAACTGAGCTGATGATGCCATGTCTTAGACTAAACAGTGATGTTTCACATTAGAAAAAAAATGATCAGTGAGAATTGGATAACTTTAACAAAAATGTATCAGAGCATCCAGAGGAAAATTTATTCCCCTTTCTACCCGTTTAGCTCTTAATGTCTTTAAATACTAAAAAAGAAGAAGAGGAAAATAGTTCTTGGAAAAAATGTACTTAACTTCAATGTTAGTATCAGCATTTCCACTCCAAGTATTAACTCCTGATACTGTGCTGAGTGTTATGGGTGAGTGTATCACTTAACACCATTTGTCCTTACCTCAAAAGAATTGTAGGGCATAGTGAAATGCCTTTGGTGCTTTTCTGAAATGAATTCACATTCTTTTTGTTTTGGAATATTTCAGTTTCTCAGTTGTGTCTTTGAATTAGATCACATGCGTAGAGCTGGCTTGTTTTGAATGTATGTAAGATGCATATTAGGTTACATCTGTATCTCAAAAGTAGAAACAGCGACACAGTGCTCTAAGTTACTGGCCCAAAAGCTTCAGCCATAACACGACACTAATACAAAATAAGTGTTTAGTCTCTGTTGAGTACATGTAATATACTTAATATACTTTCTTGAATTACAGTCACTGTTGAAATTCTCTGATGTTTCAACTAGCTGTATTTAAGTATTAAGAAGACTCACTTGATACTTCAGTGTGTTAGGTGAAAAGTTTCACAGTATTCCTCATAACTAAGGTAGTTTTTTTTTTTTTTTAGAAACGCTTTCTATAAGTAAAGGTTAATTGCTTTTTTCATGTCAATACATGCATGTTAACTGCCAAAGCTGAAGCCCAAGAGTGGGATATAAAGTTGTGCCGAATTTCAGGAAGATTTAAGATGTTCTTATGAAGTAAGGACAGATTGCCCAATTTGAAAGACATTTTATTCTGAATGGTTGTGTAATATTGGCCACTTTTCAGGAAGAAATGGATTTTGGACTTTTCATGCCATCCACTTCCTGCTTCCCACTCCTCAGACTATACGTGTACACACCACACACACACACACACACTCCAATAAGAATTTAAGAAGAGATTATCTTCCCAAACCCTGATCATTTTTGACATTTTGAAAATTTCCTGAACCAGATACAATGCAGTTGAATGCTTGAAGTGTTCAGAGGAATCTAAAAATATATATTCTAGCTGTTCCAACATAGTTTAGCAGGGGGGATGAGAGATCACCAAAAAATTGTTTCAAAGTGAAGGACAGAAGAGATAAAAAAGAAAAAGAAAATTCAAAAAAAAAAAAAAGAACAATGGGTCTTTTGTACACCAGCAACTTATCATGGCATGTAGTTACTTAAAAAGGAAGACAAGGTAAGGTATGTACCTATATCTATTGTATTATATATACATATATATATGTGTGTTCATTGTTTTTCCATTTATAAAATACCTTATATAGATTCTTCTAAGATAATACATGCTTTGTTTTTCTCTAGTTAATGTTTAAAATACATATTTTGTATTTTGCTAAATGCTTTATGAGGGGGAAGTAATCATAAACAAAGAAGCCTAAGTACAGATTAAAGACAATTTGTCCAGTCTAGCTGAAAATGTAATCATTTCATTCTCACTGAGGCTCTCATTACACAGTCTCTCCACATTTCATTTGTTTTGAAAAATATATACTCTGTGCACTCTCTAGAAGGCAATTGCTTCTCCCCAAAACATGTTCTACTTCTTTTAAAGCCTCTGGTAAAATTTTTATCTAAGCCATCAGATTTAGCAATTTGTAACTGATCTAATCTCTCCACAAAATCCTTGCTTACTGAAATTGCATCCAACAGTTCCTCACTATAAACCTTTCAGTTCACATAAAACTGAATGACAACCTATGTCTCTCCTTCTAATTTTCATCCTTTGCTGCCTTTCTTGTATCCCCAAAGAAGCAAAAATTAAGTAAACTTAATCAGAAATCATGAATCATGTCAGCAAATGCCAGTTACAACATTACAAAATAATCATTCAGGGTTTACATCATTAAAAATTACCACCATATGAGCAATCATTAGATGGAATTTAAATAATTACAAAGTTCTTTTTCATATGTCCCCCAGTAGAATACTATAGGTTTTAAAGGTTTATGGGTAGGTACCAGTATCTGAAGAAGACTTTTGTTTTATTCATTCATTTTTTAAAATCATTCACTCATTTTTCAAATATTTATTGTCTCTTCTATGCACTGAATAGGTGTGGAGGATATAGTAATGAGTAAAAAACAGGTGTGTTCTAAGCAACTCTTTAATTTATAATAATATTGTTTCAATGATTAATTAACTATAGAGTGACACAAACACTGATTACATAAGCCTATTTTGAACAGGGAATTCTATTGGGGTAAATGCCCTTTCTTGTCTTCTGTAATAATTATGAGCTTGGTCTCTGAAACATTAAAAGCTCAATTAGTACACATTTAATAGTGAAATCTCAATTGATATGAAGAGATCTTTGGCCTTTTAGATTTCTGAATTCCACCTATTACAATTTCCTGAGTCCTATATTAAGCTATGACAAAAGTTCCTATTCAACTATAAGTCAAATTCTCACCAGCACCTAGACTGCTCCCTGACAATACATGTGTTTGCAAGGTTCACCATTTCTTGGGTGACAAGCTGAATTTTATGACTAGATCTGGATTCTAAACAAGACACTATAAGCATATAAATTAACGTGCAGAAAGTAGGACAGTTATGAACTTGGGACCAAAGAAATCAGGTGATGCCCAATGTTAAACAAGGTGAATTTGAACAAATTAGGAAAATTGTAATGTCTCTCAGTGACAGGAAGGACATCTATATTTACTTGATCTAGAAATCGTTTGAAGTTTTGCCATACCCTGAGCATTTGGGCTCTAATGTTTAAAAATATGAGGAATAATCTTGAGAATAGCAGCAGGAATTCCTGCCTGTTTTGTATGCTGGAGCATTTTGTTTAGAGAGAGCATTTTATGGCCTTCTCTGTAACAATTGGTTGATTGATTGATTGATTGAATAAATTACTCCTCCTAAAAGAGTAAAGAGGAATACTGAAAAGTATGAACATCAAGCCAACTTTGAGATTTCCAGACATGATTTGCAATGCCATAAATTTAGTATGTGTGATGCCAGGAGGTGAGTCTATTTTATTTAGAATAAATATACTGTGGATCTTCTCCTCCTTCCCTTTTTCCCTGCTTTGTTCTGCTCAAGAAAACTTGCAGTAGTCCAGGTATGAGGAGGGAAACTTTCTTCTGTTTTATATTTTTTTCTGAAGTTTCAGCTTTTTCAAGAACTCAGCTTATTGGAGGGGTGGATGATGCTTCTTTATTAGATTCTGAATATTGGGTGGTTGCAGAGATTTTATTTCTGTTCCTCTTGCCCTAATTCAAGTTTTCCTGAATTAACATATGCCCTTAGTCCTCCACTTACCGCTCTGGGTTACTTACTGTTCTAAGATTCTGGTTGGTGGCTTCTGATAGCTTTCTAATGCTTCTAAAGAAAATTTTTAAAAATATATTTTATCCAACATCTTTTCTGTTTTCAGTAGAAGAATTGGGATGAATAACCTAACCTCATTTAATCTCAGAAGCAAAATCTGGAACCATCCATAGCTTTTCTTAATGGATTTCTTTTGGATTGCCCCTTGCTGCCATAGCCAGCATAATTACCACAGGTGCTCTAGGAAGAGAATTCTACCCTGGAACTTACTCATGCCTTAAAATTTCTGTATCTTCAATTTTTACAAAATGCATAATAAACTATAAGTAAATTTGTATATAGGCTACATTTTCATAATTGTTATGAAATTAATAATGAATTATTCATAATTAATAACAAACAGGCTAATGTTTAGAGTTATTTGCATATGTAGAAATTGCTAAAAAATCTGCTATCACCTTGACAAAATTTGGTTCCTTTGTTAATAGTATGTCTTCTTTGTCATATAAAAAGAATTTTTGTAAAGCTAAATTTTGAGTATATAAAGTAAAATATTCTTTAAATGGCTCTTCCTCATTCTTTCTGTAACACTTTAAAGTGCCATTTTCTGTTCTGAACTAGCAGCATCTTTGAGTTATTCATATTTTTCCAAAGTCATCATGTTATAATGATACCATTATCCAAATAAAGTACAGTGTCAATTAGGCCCTCTTCTCCCAGATAAATGTCCTTTAGCTGCATTCATTTATCCAGTCTGTATTTATTGGATGTCTAATAGAAAAGGCAGAGGAACCAGAGATCAAATTGCCAACATCCACTGGATCATGGAAAAAGCAAGAGAGTTCCAGAAAAACATCTATTTCTGCTTTATTGACTATGCCAAAGCCTTTGACTGTGTGGATCACAATAAACTGTGGGAAATTCTGAAAGAGATGGGAATACCAGACCACCTGATCTGCCTCTTGAGAAATTTGTATGCAGGTCAGGAAGCAACAGTTAGAACTACATGGAACAACAGACTGGTTCCAAATAGGAAAAGGAGTACATCAAGGCTGTATATTGTCACTCTGCTTATTTAACTTCTATGTAAAGTACATCATGAGAAATGCTGGGCTGGAAGAAGCACAGCTGGAATCAAGATTGCCGGGAGAAATATCAATAACCTCAGATATGCAGATGACACCACCTTTATGGCAGAAAGTGAAGAGGAACTAAAAAGCCTCTTGATGAAAGTGAAAGTGGAGAGTGAAAAAGTTGGCTTAAAGCTCAACATTCAGAAAACTAAGATCATGGCATCCGGTCCCATCACTTCATGGGAAATAGATGGGGAAACAGTGGAAACAGTGTCAGACTTTATTTTTTGGGGCTCCAAAATCACTGCAGATGGTGACTGCAGCCATGACATTAAAAGATGCTTACTCCTTGGAAGGAAAGTTATGACCAACCTAGATAGCATATTCAAAAGCAGACATTACTTTGCCAACAAAGGTCCGTCTAGTCAAGGCTATGGTTTTTCCTGTGGTCATGTATGGATGTGAGAGTTGGACTGTGAAGAAGGCTGAGCGCCGAAGAATTGATGCTTTTGAACTGTGGTGTTGGAGAAGACTCTTTAGAGTCCCTTGGACTGCAAGGAGATCCAACCAGTCCATTCTGAAGGAGATCAGCCCTGGGATTTCTTTGGAAGGACTGATGCTAAAGCTGAAACTCCAGTACTTTGGCCACCTCATGCGAAGAGTTGACTCATTGGAAAAGACTCTGATGCTGGGAGGGACTGGGGGCAAGAGGAGAAGGGGACGACAGAGGGTGAGATGGCTGGATGGCGTCACTGACTCGATGGACGTGAGTCTGAGTGAACTCTGGGAGTTGGTGATGGACAGGGAGGCCTGGCGTGCTGCGATTCATGGATTGCAAAGAGTCGGACACGACTGAGCAACTGAACTGAACTGAATATACATTAGATGCAAAGACAGACATTTGTTGAGTGGGCTAGATACAGGAAATTTGTTGCACAGCTAGATTACTTTAACTGTCTCCATGAGAGTCTCTTTTCTGTTATTTCTGAGAAAATTCTATAGTGGACTAATTAACGTGTTACCTTCAACATGATTTCCCTTTCATATGACTCCCCCTAATAATTTCCCAATAATAACAAAAGGAAGGAAGGTGAGTCAATTGTCTTTGAATTAACTTTTAAATGATTCATGGAGATAGTTATCTAAACAGGAAAATACAAAATAGATTATATTTCATTTCTTCATATTAAGCTTTTCTTAAGAATGCCTCTACTTAAATGAAAGCTGCCAGTGATCATGCTTTTTAGAGGCAGATTTAATCACACAACAGTTGAGTTGACTTATATTCCATGTCAATAGTCTTTACTGTTCCTCTTTGTTCTTCAGCCTGAAATTTTTTATTTCAGTGTAATGTTGCCATGTGTATCAGTTGAGATATAGAGAGATTATTATATATAATTTTAGAACATTAAGAATAAGATCCATTTTTGTCTGCATGTATTGAAAGACTGAGTTGAAAAACAATAGATTATGTCAAATAAACTAGGATTAGTAGAGACTTGACCATAATACCACTCCTCTATCTCACATATCCTATAGGTCTGAACTTACACATCATTAACAACATAAGGACAAGGTGCTAGGAAGTGAGTATTTATGTGAATGCTCCTTAATCAAGTCTGTTCTTTCAAATCTACTCTGGAATTTCTTTCTACATTGAAATTTTGGACTAAATTCATGCATAAAAAAGTATCTATTTTGAGACATTATGCTTATTTCTTCCAGAAAGTTTTCCACATTTTAATAGTGAATAAATCATATTTCACTATTATAGTCATGAAATTAGTAAAATTTTAAGTGTAATTATTCTTAAGTTTTCCTACACAAACTCAAATATTGAACTAAGAAACAAAACTTCTATAAATCATCTCCATAGGAAATCCCTCTGCAAATTATAGTCTGAACCTCATTTGATCATAACAGTAAGTTATGAAACAATTCTACTTCATTTCTTGTGTTTGAAATACCTTGCAAAAGCATTAACAAATTAATCAAATTAGATAACAATTCTGTTATGAACTGAGCATCATATAGAATCATTTGCTGCAGAATATCAAGATAGTGTATGTATATATGTCACTTTTGAGGTAATAATTATATCTATGTGCAGTAAAGTATTTATTATCTTATCTAATTAATACACATTTTGGCATGTCAGGGTTTGTGGGTAATTACAGTTTTCTATTGGGTAATAATTTGTATGATTTATGAAGCCTATGAAACAGTGCTGTGAGCCAAAAAGCTGTCTGGAATAATAACAGTTAAGCAATGCAATCAACAGGTACACCCAGCCAAGAGAACGCAGCCCTGAGGATAAGAGCCTCAAACAAACAGAAGCAATCTGAGGTGTTCACTTCTCAGCCTGTTCTTTTCTAACCTGGGAAAAAAAAATGGCCCACCCACTGTTTTCAACTGTAACAAAGAACTGATTGCTTAAGTATAATGTTGTTTTCCAAAGTTCATGTGCTGATGTGGAGGACTTCACACACACATAAAAATAAATATAAGTATCATGGACCATATACATTTGCAATTATTTCAGGAAAGACTAAATGCAGACACATCTAATTTAAGAATGACAATGTTTTCTGTGGTTATTGAAAACTCAGAACTAGAATATGCCCTTTTATGGATCACAGCCTTGTCATGACAAAGGGGTTTGAGTAACTCAGTGAAGCTACGAGCTTTCTTGTACAGGGCCACTCAGGTTGAACAGGTCATATTGAAGAGTTCTGACCAAACGTGGTCCGCTAGAGGAGGGAATGGCAAACCACTCCAGTCTTCTTGCCTAGAGAACCCCATCAGCAGTATGAAAAGGCAAAAAGATATGACACCAGAAGATGAGCCCCACCCACCCTCCCCATAGGTCAGAAGGTGTCCAATATGCTAATGTGGAATAGTGGAGGGCCATTACTAATAGCTCCAGAAAGAATGAAGTAACTGGGCCAAAGTGGAAATGATGCTCAATTGTGGATGTGTCTTTACCTCTCAACTCTGGCCAATTCAATAAGCTCTGAGTCTCATTTCCTCCTGGAACTGAGACACACCTGGAAAAATTGTCCCAGCAGGAATTGAGATTGTAATTTGTTTCCAGAGAAGCTTTGCTTATAATCAGGAGTTGACTGCCACAGAAGCACGAGAGTTACAAAAGAACTCAATATTCTTTTATATTCTCAATGTAAACATCCATATTTATACAATGATTTTCAGGAAGTTGGTGGGTTGTTGTAGACTGTAATGCAGGTTATTCTTTATCAGACACTTCTCTTTTGCTAAGTTTATTTTGACCTTCCCATCAGTCATTCTCTTTTGCCCCATATTAATGCCCTCAAGGTAGATAATGTTTTAATTGGCATTCAGCACATTCACTGAACCAAGAGATACTATCTTACGTGAAGAAGCAGCTGGTAAATTTCTGTGAACTGTTCTCAATATGTGGGGAGTTCTTAAATTAGTTTCATCTTTCTCGGGGAGGCTCATACATTTATATCCTGGAGGAGCATATTGAATTTTTAGTTATTAACTTCAGGTAGAGCCAAGTTCTTACTATTTCTTCTTAAACTTGAAGACTAAAAGATAATGTGAGATAATACAGACTGTTGAAAGCAATGTCACAGGGTATTCCATTTTAAAATTCACACTAAATTGTAGAGTCAGTAATCCACCACACATAATAGATACTTTTGCATAAGTTGGAAAGTAATACTACATGAGAATACCAAGAACTCTAGGAATGGTCTGGAATGGAAATTGGAGATTTCTCCTGAGAAATCCACAAAGCAGCCACCTTCATCAGCCTCACCTTTATCAAACACCTGCTTTGCAGTGAATCAAGGGAGAGAGGAAAGAGATGAGATAGAACAAGGATGCAAACAGAGACGTGAGAAATCCACAGCACATACCACCCTTGCTCCCTGACTTAACTTTGAGCTGGGCAGCCTCTTGTTGCAGTAATCGTTATCCAAAATGAACACACTCTCTGACTTTCAAAATGTACTTCAGGGGAAAAAATGGAGTACACAAAAGAAAAATCACAGCAAAGAAAATTTCTTAATTCCAACAGGCTCTCTTTTGGTAAGAAGTGTGATTTTTAGGATGAATATATGAACGAATGCTCTCAATTTAGACTTGAGTTCTGAAGCTACATGCAAACTCATTCTATCATATCAGGCGAAACAGAGTTCAGGTCACAGAATGACAATAGAAAGAGAAAGCTTCTGTGCATTTAAGCGTTTTTAAGTAGAGTTTTATTGGCAGATATTTGAGTAAAGATATCCAGCTTGTTTCCCTGATGGCTCAGTGGTGAAGACTCCAACTGCCAATGCAGAAGATGCACATTTGATCCCTAGGTCTGGAAGATCCCCCTGGAGAAGGAAATGGCAACTCACTACAGTATTCTTGCCTGGGAAGTTTCAGGCACAGAGGAGCCTAATGGGCTACAGTCCATGGAGTTGCAAAAGAGTCAGATATGACTTTGTGACTAAACAAACAAAAGCCAGCCTGTCATAGGGGTTGGCATGGTAACAGCATTCAAAAATCAGTAGTTCTCTTCCCCCTGGAAAATTTCCATGGACAGAAGGGCTTGGCGGGCTACAGTCCATGGGGCCACAGAGAGTCAGACATGACTGAGCATGCATGCTTTCCCCTCTCCTCCTCTGAGACCCACACTCTGCAGCCCCCACCACACACAACACACACACACACACACACACACACATGCACACACACCATAGTACTTCCTGTGAAAGACAATGGCCCCAAGGAGGTTCAAACCCCTTTAGGAAAACAAACAAAAAAGGTAAAATAAAGTTCAGAAAGATTTACCGGGTCAAAGATCAGAGTGAAACCAAAAGTTATGTCAGGCTATAGCAGAAAGTGAGTTTAGAGTAAAAACACATCATTAATTCTTATGATTATAACATTATCTACCTGCTAATCTTAGACAAAATAGTGTGTTAAAATCTAGGTAGGAATTACACATGCGTAGTAGGGATGAATATATACATACACACACACAGAAACATACTGTTATATATAATTAAATGTATTTAATCCTAGGTGAACTGTTACATATATAGTTCTTAACAAAGACTGTATGTTAAGAGATAGTGTATGTCTGAAAACTTTTATTGTCATTTCTGGATAATCATCCCGTTTGTGTCTTGCAGCCATTTACTTATTGCTTAATTTCTATATCTTTGATATTTGCCATTGACCAAATATTGATGTTTTTATTCAAGGGTTTTATTTTATAAGTATTTTAATTAAGAGCATGTATGATGTTTTCTCTTTAAAGTTTAGGTTTGTTGGAAAAAAACCATAAGGCTTTGAAAATATAAAAACGAGTTCCATTAGAATATGGACACCATTGACGTTATCTTCCAGCATATTTTAAATGTGGAAAAGTCTCGTTCACCTTATCTGTTTTCCCCCTTTAGTTTCTCGTTCCGTTGCATCACCCAGTGGTGCTGTCATGTGCGTTAGTTCTTGCCAAGGGGCACAAAACAGAGCGGAGCGCACGCACAGTCTACACGTCCTATATCTAGTCAGCAGGGTCCTGTTGTTTCCTATTAAACAGGAGTCCACACAGTGATATTGTGGGGACTTTGCGTGGTCTTCCCAGGACAAGAGTCTAAAGCTCTATTTCATTTCGCTTTGCCCCAGGTGTCTTTTGCAGGGAGTAGAAACACATACCAAAATTTGGTGTAACTGGTGAAATTTTTCCTCGCTTTGCTTAGAATCATTTTCTGAAGTGTAGTTTTCTTGCTCTGAAGAAGCAACAGTTTTTGACGTTAGTTATTCTTATTTTCTGGTGGTTGACTCCAAAAAAACAAGAAAAAGATGAACCACCGCCTGAAATGGATTCCTGCCAAGTCGACAAGCCTGCTCTGAGAGTGAGATGACTCAACTGCATGGTCTTATATCCCAACCCACCTTGGGGTTCCTGAATCTTATATTTTCTATCAGTTGACCAGAAGTTGGGGCTGTGGTGGGATCTGATTTGAATCTTCCTGAATTTTAGTAGACCTGTCATTACCTGCAACCAGTATCACAGGGTGCTTTAGTGGTTTGCTTGGAAATTCTTCCTATGACATGCTCTCTACTTCCTGACCATAGAGGTGAAACATCTAGATTACAAGGCATTCACTAAAATCAATAGCTCTAGTTCTTTAAAACTCTTACTTAGTTTACCTTAATGCACTGTGGTTAAATTCATTTGATTATTTGATTGTCAATTTGGGGGCTTCCCTGGTGGCTCAGCGGTAAAGGTCTGCCTGCAATGCAGGGGACATGGGTTCTATCCCTGGGAAAATTCTCTACGGAAGGAAATGGCAACCCACTCCAGTGTTCTTGCCTGGATAATCCCGTGGACAGAGGATACTGGTGGGCTACAGTCCTTGGACCACGTGAGCTGGACATGACTGAGCGACTGAACAGACACACACATGCACACACACACAAGGCCATCCTTAATGGTAGGAACATGGAACACTGCTATGGTGGGTGAAGTTCAAGGAATTTTCTCCTTAGCAGGTAACAAGAATAGGGGCACTTTACAAGTAGGAGATGACAGGTCCTTTAAACATGATCTACTAATATCTCAGATGGGACCCAGTGGGTTCACACTGATGGGTTAGATTTTTAAAATTACAATGCATTTTGTTTAGAAGAGGGATTAAAGTATTTGCCAAAATGATTTGTGTTGACAAAATGGCTTAGTACATTTGGCAGATTTATGTGGAGAATGGAATAAATTAAGGTGTCTAGCAAAAGATGTGCTACAGCCACTGAAACAATTTCAAGTATTTCAGAAACTCTATTTTTATTCACTTTGCAAAATGTGCTTCGTTGAACTGCCAGTCCCTGTTACATTTCCATTTCTAAGCAATTAATTAAAATCCCAAATCAGTCTTTTCTTGATCATGCCAGCAGGAGTCGGTTACCATGGAAATAGGAAGATCAGTAGTATTTGGAAGAGACGGAAAAAAATGGCTTGTATTGGTCTTTTATTTTGGAAACATAAGTGATGGTCTAGAGTAGCTTGTTGGCTCAGTAATAAGAAGATGCGTTCCCCCAGTGGCAAGTGTGGCAGTGACAATTGGAAATTACTGACAGTCTAGGGATTACATTTCACCCCCCAAGGATATCATTTGGCCAGTTGAAAAAGTCATTAACTCAGCTTTTTCATGTGTTCTATCTATAGGTTAAACCCCCAAATGTAATTGATTACAGAGTATTCTGTTGTAGCTAAGCAGGATTTCAAATCAATAATTGGTTACATTTTATGAAAACCTATTTATGATTTTTTTTTTCATATGTCAGGCCAGTGTGCTTTAGACAGAAAGTTTATTTCCAGACAATAGTGCAAACTGAGAATGATTGTGATTGAAACTATATTTCTTTTTACCTTTTGGAAAATGGAAGCTTATGGGACATCATCTTTGGGTATTTAATTAAAACACAATTCAGTAGTGCTGCCTTAAAAAACAGTGCATTAAGAAGACATGATAATGAATGATACTAATATGAGTGTATTAAAAACAAATTAATTGTATTGTTGTATTGGAAAATCTAAACTGTGTGAAAGACATAGTTTTAAAGATGTAGATGGTAATAATTTTCAATATTTAATAACGGTTATGTGCCAAGCACTGCTCCTAGAGGTTTAAAAGTAAAAACTCAGTGTTTCTCAGTGATACCATGAGGAAGATCTTAGCATTCACGGATGCAGTGATTGTCTTAAATTATGGAATTTTTTCTGAGTGAAGAGATTCTGTACTTTCATGTGCTACTAATTAGCCGTCTGTGAAATCAGAAGATGGGTGATAATTTTCTGCTATGCTAGGCTTATACAGGTCCCACATAAAAATTTATATTTTTCTGTTAGCTAAAATTTTCTCTGAAAATAATTAGGAAAAATTAGAAGGAAGGTACAAATCAAGATTTCATGTATTGCTCTAGCATGAAACCCCAGTGGGAAAATTAGTCTAAACCCTCCAGGAGACAGTCCTGCCTATACATAGCGATAATTAGGAAATGAGAATTTTTCAGTAAAGTTTTCTCTGATTGCTGTAGGCAGTCAAAATAATGTTGCCATTTGTCTCTACGAAATGCTATTATGTTTTCCATATAATAAAGTCCTCAAGGCATACCTACGTGTCTTATGCCTATGTGTATTTTAGAAGCGATAATTATTTAAGATGAGTGGTAGTCTTTTTAGTTAATCTTTGGAAGAAAATAACAGCCACAATTCCCTTTAGTTTATTGTAAGATGAATAGAAAGGTAAGGCATGCCTGGCAACATAAGCCACATGGGTGTCTAGAATTTGGGAGTCATATCACAAATGACATATTTTATATGCTGTATGAATCATAGCATCCGTCCAGCTACCTGCTGGCCAGATAGGTAGAATATACTTCAAACACATGCATAGTGTGAAAGGTGATATAATAGGCTGCTATTTGCTGCTTTATAACCCATTCCCACCAATCTAAGCTCTCCCTGTATAATGGCCTGGAAGTCTGAATCAATACTTCCTGGTCTGTATCCCCAAATTCCTTACTTATAGGATTTTCATTTACACTTCCTTTTGTCCCTGGTGGCTCAGATGGTAAAGCGTCTGTCTACAATGAGGGAGACTCGGATTCAATCCCTGGGTCGGGAAGATCCCCTGGAGAAGGAAGTGGCAATCCACTCCAGTACTATTGCCTGGAAAATCCCATGGACAGAGGAGCCTGGTAGGCTACAGTCCATGAGGTCGCAAAGAGTCAGACACGACTGAGCGACTTCACTTCACTTTGTACCTGTATATCAATCAGGTGCATACTAAATAAGTACTACACCACTATTCAGTAATGGACAGAGGACCCTGGTGGGCTGCAGTCCACGGGGTCGCAAAGACTCGGGCGTGACTGAGCGACTAACACACACACACATTCAGTATTGAGAAATCTAAGAATAAGACATATCTACCGATTTCAAGGGGTATACATTTTATCGTATTCCCTATAGCACATAATATGGTGATTTGAACGCTTCAATGACTTAGGAATCCTTGTTACACTGATCTCACAATGAAGGTCGTATACGCTATAGGCAAAGATAAACAGAACGTATAAACTAACATCTAGCTAATTTGCAGTATCCCCTGAGCACACGTTATATTCCAGACACAGCACTAGGCACTGAGGAGTGAAAACACATGTAAGGTATTGAAATGAAAGGCATATACTGTTATTATGAAACATACGATTTCTGATGCCTGGTTAACTGTTTAAGTCCTTAACGCCTCTGCTTACTGTGGAAACTCATCTCAAAGACAGGTTCTCAACAAAACATACTTCCCAGTGTGAATGCCCTTATTAGACGCCTCCCCTGAGTCTGGGTTGGTCTTGTGACTCACATTTCAAACAACAAAATTCGATAGAAGTTATTTCAGGGCTAGGTCTTAAGAAGTCTCACAGCTTTCACCTGGAATTCTTGGGATTTTTTCTCTGAGGACACTCTATAATTCACTCTGAGACTCATTCACAGTCTCATATTGACCCTGAGACTTCAGTGCTATGTGGAAGTCCCAATCAGCCAAACGGAAAGCCACACAGAGGGAGAGAAATAAACCCGACAAGGTTCCAGCAGCTCTAGTCATCCCACTGTGGCAGCAGTGTGCCCGTGCGTGTGTGCTAAGTCGCTTCAGTCATGTCCAACTCCTTGCGACCCCATGGACTGTAGCCTGCCAGGCTCCTCTCTCCATGGGATTCTCCAGGCAAGAATACTGGCGTGGGTTGCCATGCCCTCCTCCAGGGGACCTTCCCAAATCAGGGATTGAACCTGCATCTCCTGCAGCTTCTCTATGGAAGGTGGATTCCCTACTGTTGAGCCAAATTAGTTTAAACAGCAACTTTCTTTCTTTTTTTTTTTTTGTAGTTACTGGAAGCAATTAGTAGAATTATATTCTAGGAATAACTAAAGCACCAAGATCTGGAAAAACAGAAATAAAGGCAACTCTGGAAAATTTAAGAACAAGAATCTCATCTTCCCAGACCATCTTGATTGTCTTCTTCAGCTGATCTTCTGTGTCTGCTTCAGCGTTTCAGGACAACTCCCTATAAGGCTGGAAAACACACCAGCTCCATGGGAAACACAGCTTCCCAAATTCCCTTTCAGAGAGAATGGCCACTCTTCTACATGCAGTTTGAAACATCCTGGGAAATAACCTAGCTTGAGTGGTGCATCCACTGCTGGATTATCACTGTGGGCAGGGAAGCAAGTGCCATTATAACAAAATCACTTGAAAACCTATGGGAAAAACAGATCTTTTGCTTTTTAACAGGGTGATACTTGGAGAAGAAGAGAAAAGGACAGGAACTGGTTAAAGAAGGCATGACAAGTCTGCTATAGTATACAGTACCCAACAAACGACTTCATATTTTAAAGGATGGGGATATTATTGCTGATACATGAATTTTTCCCATGTTAATAGTTTAATAGTGGAAAAGTGGCTTTACCTATGTTACAGAGAAATGTTTTTTATTTGAAATGTGTGCATTTTAGTATCCTATTTAATTTTGGATATTTACCAATGAGGAAGTAAAGCGAGGATGTTTTCTGTTCCTGACATTGGGTTTAGCAGGGCAGGAATAATGTTATCTATTAATGAGCAGAGATGTTAGCTGAAGAGGTCTGGCTACATTCCAGTTTGACTAATTAAATCCTACCTGCTTAAATTCTGTCTTTATTTTCAAATGAATATTCACCGTTATTTCTCATCTGAAACATTATTTGATGTTTGGGACTACCAGTTTATTTGTGAGATAAAGAATTCCAGTTTACTTTGAGTTGAAAATACCCTAGCTCCAGCCCAATGTTTTATATACATATACATATATATACATATACATATATGTGTGTGTGTGTGTGTGTATATATATATATATCAGAGGAGGCAATGGCACCCCACTCCAGTACTCTTGCCTGGAAAATCCCATGGACGGAGAAGCCTAGTAGGCTAAAGTCCATGGGGTCACGAAGAGTCGGACAAAAGTGAAAAACTTCACTTTCACTTTTCACTTTCATGCATTGGAGAAAGAAATGGCAACCCACTCCAGTGTTCTTGCCTGGAGAATCCCAGGGACGGGGGAGCCTGGTGGGCTGGTGTCTATGGGGTCGCACAGAGTCGGACACGACTGAAGCGATTTAGCAGCTTCATATATATACATATACATATATATATATATGTATAGTGTGGACTTTGGGATACCTTTCTTAGGGCTCTCGTGGTAGGACTGCATATTTTTCCTATGACAATGCAGCCTTTTAAAATCCTTTCTTTGTTTCACTTGGTGATGGCAAACTATCAAACACTATGCCTGATGCAAACCAAATTTGATCTGAGCCATTAAAATATGGTACTTTTAACCCAACAATACTTGGATTAGTGAGTAACGTCTAAAATGCGCATGTTGCAAGTTGAGAAAGGATCAAATCAAAATTAATTAATTAGAGTTGAATTAATGACTCGAATTAGTCATTACTGTGTCAAAACCTATTTCATGGAGTCCATCATACAATATGTCAAATCAATATTTTGTAGTTTAAATAGAAGATTCAAGTTATGACTTATTTCTATTATTTGTTGTTGTGATAAAAAATTTTAACACTGTATCTATTCTCATGAGATTTTTTAGGAGTACAATACTAACTACAGGTACATGTCTTAGAGCACATCTCCAGAACTTATCCATCTTGCATCACTGAAACCTTATATCCCTTGGTTAGGACCGCCCCATGTTCCCTCCCCCAGCATCTGGCAATGTAGTTTTACTCTGTTTCTATGAATCTGATGACGTTAGATTCCTTATATATGCAGAATCATGCAGTATTTTTCTTACTGTGACTGGCTTATTTCACTTAGCATAATGTCCTCTATGTTCATCCATGTGTCCCAAACAGCAGTTTCCTTATTTTTTAAGGCTGAGTAACATTCTATTGTATGTAGGTACCTGAAAGGATGGGGAGAGACTAGGGGCCTATGGCAGTATCTGTAAGCTCACTCTTATATTTGCTTTCCTTAAAGTCTCTAGGACATAGGCACCAAGAGAAATCAAGGAGGCAATGCTATAATGAGAGGCTCTGTGATAAGAGGCCATTGAACAAGAGATTTTCTCAAAGTGAAAGTGGAAGAATAATTCAATAGTGTCCATAGAACTTTCCTTCTCTGAAGTCAGAGAGGAAGAGAGTGAGATGGAGTAATAGAGCAAGCAAATATCATGACACTCATTTAGGTTATTTAGAGAATAAGATCAACAATAGGATCATAGATAGATAGATAAAGAGAGTGATGCACAGACAAATCTATAGATTTGGAGTTGCGTGAAATGCACACATTCTAGTACAGTTGAGCCTTCATGTCCTTGGGGGAGTAGTTCTAGGACTCCCTGCAGATGCCAAAATCCAAAGATGTTTAAGTCCATTACAAAACATGGCTAGTGCACTCAGCCCTCCCTATCTTCATATTCCACACCCTGGGATTCGACCAACAGACTTTCTATCTGCTTTGGGTTGAATTCATGGATTTGGAGCATGCAGATAAGAAGGCCTGCTATATAGCTGTTCCATTTACAGTCTGTGTCCAAGATAATTTAAATCTCACTTTTTAGCTAGGAGCTTAAGATCCAATGTCTTTAAAATTTATCTTTTCATTTCTTCTCTTTTACATGATGAAAGTGAATGGATTTTGGAGTGGGAAGTTTTCATTTCAGTAATGGAATACTTTCTCTTTTATCACTTTGCAATAACAAAAAAAAAAATCTGGAAAGAGACAGCTAAAATAAATTTCTGAGTACTTTTTACTCTATATTAGTGGTTGATAAAATATTTACCAAAAAATATGTCTCTGTGTATGTATGTACATACATGTATTTGTGTATTTATATATACACACACAAGAAGGAATCCTTTGCTTCCCTTCTAAGTATTAATAAACAGCATAAAACTTTTTAAGAAGGGGACATATCAAAATGTTTCCAAGTAATGTCTCTACCTCTGTTACTACATTACATTTAATATCTGCTTAGGATAAGCAATTGCCCAGGTGAATGTTATGTACTACAGGGGTTTACAGGAATTTGCAGAGATATATCATGGGAAAACCATAATGTCAGAAATAGAGAGAATGCCTTTCTATTCTGAATTCAAGCTTTTGTAGATGCACATGAATGACTTTTATTTCCACCTAAATCCCCCTCTTAGACACTTCCTCTGCCAATAGGACCCACGAAGCCAGATAGAATTTTAATATGGGACAACAAGCTTAACGTTTGTCATACTTTGTATTACACATTGAATATATCTTTCCTTCTTCTCTTGTAGATACAATATATTGCAGTTCTTGCAATATTCTCCAACTTTATTTGTCATTTCAGTAGCAAATCAATTTGAATTTAAAAAGCAAACTCTAGATTATTTGCACATAAACCATTTCAGTTTCTATTCTATGGAGCCCTGCCGAAGCCAGTGCATAGGTTTGCTAAAACTGCCGTAACAAAATAACACAGACTGAGTGGTTTAAACAGCAAGAATTTACTGTCTCATAGTTCTGGAAGTCCCAGATCTGTCAGAGAGAATTCCAGTTCTGGAAGTCCCAGATCAGGGTAGCAGCATAGCTGGGTCCCTCTTGAAGGCTGTGAGGGTGGGATTTGTTCCACGTCTCTAACTTGCAAAAGGCATTCTCCCTGTTTCTTCACAATGTCTTTTCTCTGTGCATTCAAATTTCCCCTTTTTATAAGAACACCAGTCTTTTAGACTAGAGCCCACTCTAATGACTTCACTTTAACTTGATTATGCCTATAAGAACCTGAATCCAAATATGGTCACATTTCAAGGTACTGGGGGTTAAGATGTCCACATATGACTTTTAGGAGCAGGATTCAACCTGTGACAGAGAGAGACTTGAAAATAAAACAAATCTATTGCAATTCATGGGGTCGCAAAGAGTCGGACACGACTGAGTGACTGATCTGATCTGATCTGATGTAGACATAGGGCTTCTCTGGTGGCTCAGCTGGTAAAGAACTTGCCTGCCAATGCAGGAGATGCAAGAGACTCACGTTTGATCCCTGGATCAGGAAGATCCCCTGGAGAAGAGAATGGCAACCCACTCCAGTACTCTTGCCTGGAGAATCCCATGGACAGAAGAGCCTGACAGGCAATAGTCCATGGGGCCACAGACAGTCAGGCACAACTGGGTGTGCCAGCACGGACACATGTAGATATAGGTATAGGCATGTGGGTGTGGGCACATACGTGTGTGTATACGCAAGTTGTGTATGTACAAACATATGTGATTAGCTTGCATTTTGTTTTCTTGGAAAATCAGTAACAAATGAAAATTTGAGACTAATAACATTCTATATATACATATTGCATTAAAATTTTAAAGGTTCAGTTAAGTTCAGTTGCTCAGTTGTGTCCAACTCTTTGCTACCCCATGGACTACAGCACACCAGGCCTCCCTATCCATCACCAACTCCCAGAGTTTACCCAAACTCATGTCCATTGAGTCAGTTATGCCATCCAACCATCTCATCCTCTGTCGTCCCCTTCTCCTCCTGCCTTCAGTCTTTCCCAGCATCTTTCCCGACCCCATGGACTGCAGCCTACCAGGCTCCTCCGTCCGTGGGATTTTCCAGGCAAGAGTACTGGACCTTCTCCAGGGGATCTTCCTGACCCAGGGATCGAACCTGGGTCTCCCACATTGTAGGCAGACGCTTTACCGTCTGAGCCACCAGGGAAGCACTTTCCAGCATAACAGTCTTTTCAAATGAGTCAGCTCTTCACATCAGGTGGCCAAAGTATTGGAGTTTCAGCTTCAACATCTGTCCTTTCAGTGAACACTCAGGACTTATCTTTAGGATGGACTAGTTGGGTGTCCTTGCAGTCCAAGAGACTCTCAAGAGTCATCTCCAACACTACAGTTCAAAAGCATCAATTCTTCGGCACTCAGCTTTCTTCATAGTCCAACTCTCACATCCATACGTGACTGCTGAAAAAACCATAGCCTTGACTAGACAGACCTTTGTTGGCAAAGTAATGTCTCTGCTTTTTAATATGATGTCTAGGTTGGTCATAACCTTCCTTCCAAGGAGTAAGCGTCTTTAATTTCATGACTGCAGTCACCATCTGCAGTGATTTTGGAGCCCCCAAAATAAAGTCTCTCACTGTTTCCACTGTTTCCCCATCTATTTGCCATGAAGTGATGGGACTGGATGCCATGATCTTAATTTTCTGAATGTTGAGTTTTAAGCCAACTTTTCACTCTCCTCTTTCACTTTCATCAAGAAGCTCTTTAGTTCTTCTTCACTTTCTGCCATAAAGGTGGTGTCATCTGCATATATGAGGTTATTGATATTTCTCCTGGCAACCTTGATTCCAGCTCATGCTTCATCCAGCCCAGCGTTTCTCATGATGTACTCTGCATATAAGTTAAATAAGCAGGGTGACAATATACAGCCTCGACGTACTCCTTTTCCTATTTGGAACCAGTCTATTGTTCCATGTCCAGTTCTAACTGTTGCTTCGTGACCTGCAGATAGGTTTCTCAGGAGGCAGGTCAGGTGGTCTGGTATTCCCATCTCTTTCAGAATTTTCCACAGTTTGCTGTGATCCACACAGTCAAAGGCTTGGTCATATTTTATCTTTGAATCCTCATTGCACTCCCTGTGTGTATTTTTTATATGGATTTTCTTACGTTCTACTGTAGAAAACCCTGAGTATCTGCTGTTTCAAAGTATTCCACTAATCAATTACCATGAGCAAAAAGGACTGGCATCAACAAATAGGGAATAATATGGATTAGGTACCTATCTCCAGAGAAGGTTGTGGCCCCATGAGAGTTTGTTCAAAGTGAGGGGATGTCATAGTGATAAACATTCCTGTCATTTCTAAAGAATTTGATGGTAAACTACACAGTATAGCAGTACAGGGCGGAAGCACCAAGGACAATTTTGAAAAAATATCTATCATCACATTTTCCACTCTTGCAGTAAAAATAAAACTGGATCTTCACAGTAATTGTAACTAAACACTGATAACACTGAATAATACTTCACATGCTATCCTTGCTGGTCACATATCGCATAAGGTTTAATCATGTTTTTGGTTTACTATAGCAGTCTACTTCTTCTTACAGTTTCATTGCTGTAAACGTCATATACTATAAAATTCATCCATTTATCATCATTTGATGATTTTTAGCAAATGTATAAAGTTTTGCAACCTACCCTGCAATCCAGTTTTAGAACACTTTAATCACTCCATAAATTTCTCTGATGCTGCTTTTCACCTTCAGCTTAAGCAACTACTGATCTGCTTTCTCTCTCTATTGTTTTGTCTTTTAGAAATTTCAAATAGGTAGAATCATAAAATACGTAGTCTTTTGTGTCTAAATTCGTTTTGACTTTTAGGTTGTAGACTGGATCACTAGTTTCTTCCTTTGAATTGATTAATACTTCACTGTATAGATACATTACATTTTGGGCTATATTCATCTGTAATGGACATTTGAATTATTTACAGTTTGGGATGAACAATATTGCCATGAAGAGTCACAAATAAGGCTGTGTGTATGCTTGCATTTCTCTTGTGTAGAGATCCAGGAGTGAAGTATTGAGGTTGATTTAAATACACGTCTAAATTTTTAAGAAATTGTTGAAGCGTTTTCAAATTTTTATATTCCCATTCAAAATGTATGAGGATTCAAGTTGTTCCACAACCTTGCAAGCACTTAGTATTGTGCTGAAGTCCAACTTTTCGTTTTTTCTTTTGTGGATTGTGTCCTTGAGGTCATGTTTTATATTTTTTAGAAGTTTTATAGGTTTAGCTCTTACATTTAGGTTTATGATCCACATTCTAGGCAACATTTATGTGTGGTATGAGGAAGGGGATAAGTTTTTGTTGTTGTTGTTTAACAAATACATCCAGTTGTTCTGACACCACTTATTAAAAACCTATTATTGCCTTAATTGAACTATTGTTATACCCTTTGGAAAGATCACCTAGTTGATTTTGGATTAAACCAACTTTGCATTTCCAGAATTAATCTCACTTAGTTATAGGGTATAATCCCTTATACAGACTAACTGTTGGGTGTGGTTTAGTGATATTTTGTTAGGGATTTTTGTACCTATGTCCAGAAAGAATATTTGTTTTTTTTTCCTTGTGATGTCTTTGTTTAACTTAGGTGTCATTACTTAAATGCTACTTAGGAATACTCTCAGAAGATGAGTTGAGAAGTGTTCCAGACACATAGATTCTGAAATTCAAGATGATTTTAAGAGTGATTTCCAATCTGTTTACTAAGAAAATGTAGTGTTTGATAAATGCCAACATTGGCTGGACTTCAAAGTCTGATTATTATTTTTAAAATTCCTGTGAATTATTAAAAATAATAGAGCTCACTCTTATGAACTCAGGCAATTGATCTCTTCTCCTTTATCTAATTATATGTTAAGAACAAAGATATTGTGAACTTTTAAAATATGAGCCTGGAACAAAATAAAATTGCACTTAATACTTCTACTATTTGTAAAATAGCCAGAAAAATCCTCCTGGTGTATTATTAGAAACATAGTTCAAAAACAATTAAAAATTTAGAAATATTATTGGAATATTACAGAAAATTTCCATCAATTTTTACACATGAATTTCTTATTCACTCCTGGGTTATATTTGATATTTACACTTTCTAAAAAAATAATTATACAGAATGAAACTATAATTTCTGTAGAAATATACTCATGTGTTTTGGCAAGTTATAACAGAAATTTTCCAACAGCTAGTGTAACCCAGGTGAGGATAGATTCAGATTCACCCTTAACATGAAACTAGGCATGCTGGAAACTAAAACTATTTTCTCATTATGTCATGTTCAATTAGTCATGCTCTGGGGAAAGAGGTTTTATTATATCTTCTGCCTGAGAAAAAGAAACAGTCAACTCTACCTCCAAGCTAGTTTAGCTTGTGATTTCCCATTCTGGTGGTATTTATGTGAGAGGACATTGAAAGGACAGAAGAAATGGTGGAGTTATAGAGTGGGAAAAGATTGTGGTGATATCCAGTTCAGCAGTCATGTGAATGAGGAGACTGGAAAGTTATTTGCTCAAATCCATATATGAATCAGATTATACTGAGCTGGGGTCAGGACCCCTCTTAACACCCAGGAGAATATACTTTCTACTGTATTCTGATGAAGTTGCTAGAACTTTTAAAATTTTAAATTTATAATTTTTAAAATAAAATGGTTTTAATTTGTAGGACTAGCTTGTTCATTTCCTAGGGCCAAAGGATAGAAAATGGTGGCACAGAACACTTTCATTATCTGCAAAGTAATTTCCCTGGGGGCTCAGACTGTAAAGAATCTGCCTGTAATGCAGGAGACCTGAGTTCGATCCCTGGGTCTGGAAGTTCACCTGGAGACAGCAATGGCAACCCACTCCAGTGTTCTTGCCTAGAGAATTCCATGGACAGAGAAGCCTGGCAGGCTAAAGTCCATGGGGTTGCAAAGTCGGACATGACTGAGTGAATAACACACACACCCCTGTGGTGTTCAATGTTACCAAACAATGGTCCCCATATTTTCCGTCTGGAGAGGCCAGTTTAATATTAATGGGGAGGTATGGATGGTTAGTGTGGTCTACATTCTAGGACAGACTTTATTAATGAGAAGTACATCTGCAGGGAAGGAAAGGGTCTGAATACATGCCAAAGAAAGACATGTAAGCTTAGTCTAGGAAAGAATAGGCAGAGGTTGCTTGAAATAGGGATTTACAACTAGTTGCTGGGCTAAAATGGGAAAAAGTGAGTGAAGTGCTTTCTGTATATTTGAACAGAAGTAGGGAAAAAGGTGAGGCAGACTTTGACTCAGTAAGAAATTTTCAACAATTAACAGCTGTTCAGGAATGAAATCAACCATACTGTCTGGTTTCATTTAAATTCATGACTTTGAGCCCCAAGAGAGTCATTTAATGCTGTCTTGGTAATTTTATTCTAAGTCCCTAGGTTAATCATCCAGGAGAATGGAAAACTATTCTCCAAATGTCATTTTCATTCTTCTTCTCTCTAAATACCTAATACTTCCTCTCATCTTCACTCTCCTCTAGTGTCCTTGTTTTTCACTTTTCTGAGAAAATTATAGCAGTTAGAAGAGAACTTCTAGAACCCCCAGTTACAGACCTACCACCATCTATACCCAGATACTTTGCATTTTTGTTTTTTACCATTGACTGCTGTCCACGCTTCTGCTCAAACCCAATATCTCTCCTTTGGCACTACAAAACATCTCCCATTTACTAGAAAAAGTCATCACTCAGCAATTTCACCTCTCCTTCCTACATGTAATTTTTGGCTTTCCTATATAATTTCCATCATAATACAAAAATATTGCTTTATCTTTTAACAAAAAAAAAAATCTCCCTTGACAAGCTCTTCTGAACCAACTATCACTCATTTCTTTTCCTCTTCTTTACTCACATATGAAGTCTTGTCTATTCTTCCTGATTCCAGTTCCTCTTTGCTCATTCCTGCACAAATCTATTCAGGGCACTATTTTACCCTAACACCACTGCAACAAAACTGCTCCTCTCAAGGTCTGGTGATTCCATGACGATAACTAAATGACCAATTCTTAGTTCTCATCTTTCTGGAACCATCACAGTACATCATTTCCTCCTTATTGATGTACTTTCTTTGTGTGGCTTCCAGGTTGCCACACGCACCTGGCTTTTTCTCCTACCTCTCTGGTCACATCTTCTCAGTTTCTCCTCCTGTCTTTATTGTGGAATGCCTCCCAGTCCAGCCCTTAGACCCCCGATTCCAATCTCCCTTATCTGACTGTCTACACAATACCTTTACTTGGATGTCTCACAGTCATCTGAAACTTAACTTGTTCAAAACTAGATTCCTGATACTTTCACTTAAACCCACTCACCTTCGGGTTCCTTCATGTCAACTGAAGGCAATCTCTTCTTCCTGATGTTCAAATGCAAGGTCTTGGGATTGTCTTTATCAGCTCTCTCTTTCCCTCACACTGCATATCCAATCAGTCCGAAAAAGTCCTATTTGTTTTAACTTCAAAATATATCCCAAACCTCAATACTTCTCATGACTTTCACTGATATTACTCTGGTTTCACTATAGTATTGTATTTGGATTTCTGCAATAACCTCCTAATAGGCCTTTTGCCAGGGTAGTCTATTTTTAACAATATAGCCAAAGTGAGGCACTGAGAAGAAAAAACAGCTGATGTCACTCCTATGTTCAAAGTACTCAGTATATTCTTGCCTTAGGATGTTTTCACTGGCTATTTCTTCTGTTATAAATGTTGTCCCCTCAATTTCCCTATGGCTAACTCTCTTTCCTTCTTCAAGTCCTTGGTCTAATCTCACACTCTCAACATATCCTACTGTGATGCCATTATTTGAAATTGCAATTTATGCCTTTGCTATGCATGTATGTATATGCTGCTGCTGCTGCTAAGTCGCTTCAGTTGTGTCCAACTCTGTGTGACCCCATAGACGGCAGCCCACCAGGCTCTGCCATCCCTGGGATTCTCCAGGCAAGAACACTGGAGTGGGTTGCCATTTCTTTCTCCAATGCGTGAAAGTGAAAAGTGAAAGTGAAGTCGCTCAGTCGTGTCCAACTCTTAGCAACCCCATGGACTGTAGCCCACCAGGCTCTTGCATCCATGGGATTCTCCAGGCAAGAGTACTGGAGTGGGTTGCCATATATGTGTGTGTGTATGTGTGTATATATATATATATATATATATAATGTCACAGCATATTACCTACTAACATGGCCTGAAATATACCTACTTGTTAGTTTTATTTTTTTATTGTCTGTTTACCTCTCTCCCGTTACCCATCTCCCACAGAATGCAAACTCTTGGGTATAAGAATCATTGTTTCATTAGTGTACAAGGCCTTAAATAAAATCCAGACTCCCATAACACAACATGCAGAATCCCTAGACGTCAATCAAAAATTATGCATTATACCAAGAACCAAGAAGATTTCAAATGGAGTTAAAGAAAGCAATCAGTAGATGTTAACATCAAAGTGATAGAGATGTTAGAATTATCTGCAAAGATGTTAAAGTAACAGTCATAAAAATGCTTTAAAGAGAACTGCAAACACATTTGAAACAAATAATAAGAGAAACCTTCTCAGCAAAGAAGTAGGAAGTCTCAACAATGAATTGAAAGAATAAAGAAGAACTAAAAAGAAATTTTGTAAAGCTCAATACCAAAATTAAAAAAATAATAATCAAGAGAAGGGTTTGTCAGTAGGATGGAAGGGGCAGAAGAAAGAGTGAGTAAACCAGAGATAGAATAAGAGAAATTATCCAGTGTAAACAACAGAAAGAAAATAGGCTGGACAAAAAAATGAGAAAGCCTCAGGGACCTGCTGGATTACATATAACAGAAGATCTACCTCTCATTAATGGAACTCTTGAAAGGAGATGATAAAGCATAAGGATAAAAGCATGTTTGAAAAATAATGGTTGAAAAAGTCTTGAATTTGGTAAGAGCAACAAGATAACATATTCAAGAATTTGACCAAACTCTAAACAAGATAAAACTCAAAGAAATCCACCACAAGAAACATCATAGTCAAAAATTTTAAAACTAAAAACAAAACAAAACAAAAACAATTTCAAAACATCAAGAGAGGAATAGCATCTTATCTATACAGGAAAAACAATTCAAATAACAGTGAATTTCTCATGGGAAAGCATGCAGGCCAGAAAAAGGTGACATTTTTCAATTACTGAAAGAAAAGAACTGTCAATTAGGAATCCTATATCCAGCGAAGATATCCTTCAGGAATGAATAAGAACTCAACACTTTCTCAGATGAAAGAAAAATAAGGTATTATGCTATCAGAAACTTATACTAGAATGGCTAAAGAAAAGTTCCCTAGACAGAAAGAAAACAATAAAAGATGGAAACTTGGGACCCCAGAAAGAGAATAGAGTAAACAAAAATATGGGTAAACACAATAAACTTTTCTTCTTGAGTTTTCTAAATTATATTTAACAATTGAAACAAAAATTGTAACACTGACATGGTTTGAAATTCATGTAGGAAAAATACCTATGACAACTAGATCAAAAAGAGTATAAAGTAAGGAGATACAAAGGAAGGTACATTTTTTACTATACTTTATTGGTAAAAATATGGCATAATAAATAAAAACACTATATATAAATCAAAATGGAATCCTCCCTCTCTTTCCTCTTTTTTTTTTTTTAAACATAGCATGCCAAATCTGAGATTGACCCTGTGCCCACCCCTGCAGTAGAAGCACAGAGTCTTAACCACTGGACTTCCAGGTAAATTCCATCTTCCTTTCCTCTTTCCTTTCTTCCTTTACTTTTTTCTTTTCTCTCATCTTCCTTTCCCTCTTTTTCTTTCCTTTCTTTCAATATCCATACATTGTCTTTCCCTCCCCTATTCCTTTTTTTTCTTCTTCCTCTTATATTTTTGATGTTATCATTGGTTTTTAGATTTATTATTGCACTCAGATCAAACATTGCTGAATGTGATTTTTCTACTTTTTGGAATTCAAAGTGACCTTTTATTTCCCAATGTGTGGCCAGTATTTATACATAAATTCTGGGCCATAATTGTTATAATGTTTCAAAGTGGTGATTTTCTAATTTTTATTTCTTCTATATTTGTTAGCTGGCATTCTATCATAGAAAAGAACTTTCTTCTCTCCCTTATTCAATGTGTGTGTGTGTGTGTATATATATAAAATATATGTATGTATATGTGTTTATGTGTGTACCTGCATTCGTTTGCTTGTTAGCAGCTTGGGAGTTTGCACTCTTATTTCACTCAGGTTATAACTTCTCACTGCCATGTTTGTACTCAAATTTCCTAAGTTTGGTCAATAGAAGCTCTTACAGGCTGACTTGTCATTTCGCTGGATTTTCATTCTTTGAGGAGTTTTTTAGGTTTTGGCATAACAAAATGCTTTAGAATCATCTTAGAAGTTTCTTCTCCCTGCTCTGAAATTTGTCATTTTTTTTTCATTTTCTTTTGTGAAAAATGGTGCATGATGATTCAGTAGTGTCAATGAGACTTTGTTATGAAAAAATGAATAAATTAATTCTCTCTGGTTTCTTCTCCCATCTGTAATCATATCATTTAGATATCTCTCAACTCTCTACCTATGCCTGCATCTATCTATCACACATATGCTTGATTTGTTATGGTGAGAGTATTTATACTTTCTAAATTTCAATCTTGGTGATCCCTAAAGCTTTAACATGGTATCTCTATTTTCCTCTTTAAGGACAGGATTTTATCAATCTATAGGTGGTTTCCTCACATTTTAACAGGGGAGCAATGCAAATTTTTTTTTTTTGTATTACAAAAAGTATATTTTTGCTGCTAAGTGAAAAATATACAGTAGTAAAATACTATTAATAAGAATGCTAAGCGGATGAGCCAGGAAGTTTTAAAACTACTTTAAGATGGATGACAATACTGATTTTTTACTGTATTTAGACTCAGTGCAAGGAAACTTGGTCTCAAAATACATCTTGCTAGTAAACTTGAAAGTGGATAAGATAATTGGGAGGAGAGGGTAAATAAGACACAAAAAGAGAGATTAAGATTACCTCCTAGGTTTTACCTGAGCAACCAGGTGGAGGGTATTACCTTGTTAACAGTATAGAAAAACCCCACCCTAGCGTATCAGATTTGGGAGGGTGTTGGGCATTTCAAGATCTTTCTGTGTTTTTAGGTGTTGTCCTTATAGACATGCCTGAACCAGCTACGTCTGCTCCTGCCCCTAAAAAGGGATCTAAAAAAGCTGTGACCAAGGCCCAGAAGGACGGCAAGAAGCGCAAGCGCAGCCGCAAGGAGAGCTACTCCGTGTACGTGTACAAGGTGCTGAAGCAAGTCCATCCGGACACCGGCATCTCGTCCAAGGCCATGGGAATCATGAACTCCGTCAACGACATTTTCGAGCGCATCGCTGGCGAGGCATCGTGCCTGGAGCATTACAACAAGCGCTCAACTATCACATCCAGGGAGATTCAGACCGCCCTGCGCTTGCTGCTACCTGGGGAGCTGACCAAGCATGCCGTGTCCGAGGGCACTAAGGCTGTCACCAAGTATACCAGCTCCAGGTAAATATAATATGCTTAGCCGCTGTTAACGGAGAAGGCAATGGCACCTCACTCCAGTACTCTTGCCTGGAAAATCCCATGGACGGAGGGCCTGGTGGGCTGTAGTCCATGGGGTTGCTAAGAGTCGGACACGAATGAGCGACTTCACTTTCACTTTGGGCATTTCAATGTAGGCAGAGGTAAACTCTGTCGATCAGGGCAGAATTCAAGGAGATACAATTATGGGTGCCGACAACAGGATGATACCGTTTAAATCCATGGCCTTTGGTGAGATTCCCTAGTCAGAAATATAGTCAAAGAAGAAAAGAGGATCCAGGATCTGGATGTATTTCACATAAGCAAACTAAAATTGTAAAATGTTACATGAAACCAATAAAGGAACGAGTATTTGTTTTACAAGGCATTCATTTGATGTGACTTTAAAACACTGAATTTTTTAGAGGATTAAATATTGCTTTTCTAAAAATCCAATTTGGGTATCACTTTTCATGAGTGTATCTAGATTAAAGAGAGGTTCACTTTTACTTCAGTTTTAATATGGAATAATAGAGTTCTTTTAGAATCCTACTGTTTCATTATTTGTTTTTTAAATGCTCAACCATAATTTTGCATTTTCCATTCCATCTCGTATACAGATTTTACACTCAGAATTTCATATGCAGGAAATTGACAAATTGATATGCTCTTGATTTCAGGTGATGTGTAAACCAGTAAATTATATGACATAGGGTATGAGTTTCAAGGGATTTTGTATGTTACTTTTTAAAAAAATGATGCTGAGAAAAGAAAATTTTTTCACTAAAGGCTATATCTGGACATATGAACAACGAATGACTTTAAAAATGACACCAAAGCCCACATAGACAGAAAGTAAAACAAGGAGATGAGGCTGATGGGTGTCATCTGCTAATCCCAGACACTGATATTGATCTGAATGGTGCAGCCAGTTCAGCTGAAAACTGGGATGGAGAGAAACATTAAGTGATTATTGCACTTTAAGTGGTTTTCTAAAATTTCCAATCAGTAACGTAAGCCTGAAAATTGAATCCAGAATAATAACTGGATCAAAGCAACTTCACACTTACTCCTGATCTATGAGCATAAGAAAATAACAGTAATAATAGGCAGATATCATATTTAACCAGGACGATACATTAATGATCGTTCTAGTCATTCTCATGCTCCATTCAAATTTCTTTGCATCCAGCACTCATGGTGGTGTATTTATGCTTGGTTCAACTATCTGATCTTTCACACATTCTCCCTCTCTCAAGTTCATTTGTTTAGGCCTATAATTTTGTGGTTTTTATCTCTGCCAAAGATCCATCTGATTGGGATGATCAGATTTCATATCTCTCAACTGCAGCAAAAAAAAATGTCTTTCATGGAGATACAGAAAATTTGAAACAAAAGTTGTTGTTATCAGAAAGATACCAACAAGAGGATTAAAATTTCTCTTTATAGATTCAATCTAGGTGCTCTCTGCATCATGTAGCCCCAGGCATCACATTTAAAACAGAACTGCCAACAAGGTGATGAGCTGTGCTATATGGAGGATTGTTTGGAGGCAAAAGAAAGACATTATTTTCACTAGTAAAATATAGTAATGAGAGCAGATTGTCTGATTTCTTCTATGTGGAAACAGTAGTAAACTGCAAAGGTTGGAAATGCTCTTATCTTAGAGTCAGCTTTGTTCCAAGACATATATTCCCAAATTATGAGGAGACAATCTATGAGTAATTCAGATAAAGTCAGTCTTTGGCATCTGTCAAAGTCAAGAGTAAATTTGCAAGCTGTCATAAGACTACCATGTCTCTCCAAAGGCTCCCCAGAGACCTGCTTCACAGATCATATTAGAATCTTGGAAATCATGCATGCACTTTATTATATTCCCTATATTCTAAAATGAGCACAGGGGCACGTTTTTCAACTGGACAGCTATGCTGGTGTGATGTAAAGAAGCATGAGTGAGGAGGTACAAAAGGAAGTTGAGTCAGGGAGAAATGAGAGAATAAGGTAAACACAACCTATTCCTACTTAAATTTTCTCTGCGCTCACCATGTACCATTATTTAAAAGATGCATTTATACTAAGTGTTCACGGCCCTTCATTCCTTGACTTGGGCTCTCTATGACTCTGCTGTTTCAGTAACCATGCACTTAAAGCAAGGTGATGCTGTGTCCCAGGAGGCCTGGGATAGTCCTGGGTTTAAGGCTATTGTCTAGACTATCACCAGCACCTACTTTCATTCTGAAAAGTCTTCCCATTTGGACAATAAATTTTATGGTCACCCTATTTAGGGGGAAGTTGATGATGGGGGCATTCTGCAGGGAGCAAAATCATAAAATATCAAGGCAAATGTGGAGACGAGTTTCCACCATTGTCTTACATAGGCCATGGAGGAGTTGAACTTTACTGAAGAGTAGACTTAGCTTTAATTTTTTTTCCCCCAATAAATCAGTGCTTGTGGTAAACAAAACAGGTCATGGAGAGACCAGAAATGAAATTCAATCTTCCTGGAGCCTGGTGCTAAAGTAACCATGACGAGGGTGATTGCAAAGTTAGCACAGAACATTCAGAAATAAGGTGGGTGGCATTTGAAGGGCCAGATGATTTCCACTTGCTTGAGAGTAAAATTTTTTAATGAGGCTTAAAATGGCTTCAGAAATTGTAGATGCTAAGAAATAACCTAAATCTAGAGTATGGCCTGCTGAACATCACCACCTAAAAATATTAGCCTAGACATATAATATCTGTGGCCAGTGCCAGTCAACGTTGAACCTTTAAAAATGGTGGAGGTCACAGTGGAGAGTATTTTGTTAAGTTTGCATTACCCAGGCCAAGACAGGCTGTGCTTAAGAGATAGAGTTTCCTTTTAAAATATATTTGGTTCTATAATGTTTTAAGTAAAATAAAGTTTCCTAATAATTGTTGCTTTAGAAAAACTCTGATCATTTTTTTTGCATAGCCTAATTAGGCAGAAAAGACTGATCACATCTTCAAAAATAGCTGTTTGTATTTGTGGTAAGTCTTGGTGGTGTTTGTCAGTTCCCCACTGGGGAACTGGGGAACCCCTAACCCTAATCCTGAGTGAACAAACAGGCAACCTGGTTAAGTGATCAGTAATGTGCACACTAAAAATCAGAGGACACTCACCCATTAAATGTAATGACAATTATATTTAAATTTTATTGTATACATTTTTGACTCCCCTGAAACAAGCAAGCAAGCAAACAAGTAAACAAAAGACTCCTTTATGGAAAGACCGATACACGGTCATCAAAACAGGTAAGGAGAATCACTGAATTAAATCAGTTTGGAAAATTAGAAGGTACACATTGAGCAGACACAGATACAGGGCATTGGTGATGAGAGACTTGGTCATCTTTAGGTCTTTCTTAAATTGATTTATATTCATAAATCATCGTGCTCATAGGTTAAGCATTTCAAACAAAAAATTGACAAAAATTAGAAATTCATTTTGTGGCATTTTTTGTCTGTGCTAAATAAAAGCAGCAGTTTTTGTTTTGTTTTTATGTTCCATGTCATGTAGTGCTAATGAAGTATAATATAATAAAATAACAGGTTTAGGGAGGATTCACAATTCCCCTTAACCTATTGAAGTTTCCAAGAAATTCTGATTAAAAAGCATGCTAATTATAACAAAACTAGTATTCATGAAAAGTGTTTGACTATATTTAATAAGTATGTAATTGTTTTCAAGTAAAGTCCTATTCATAGAAAAACATTCTTACCTGCAAAGAAAAATCATATAAAATAAGAGCCTTCCACAACCTAAGGTATATTACAGTACAGAATTATACACAAATCAAGTGACTAAAGCTAACCAGAGGGGAAAAATAATCAATATTTGGATCATTCCAGAAAGTACATATTTTTCTTTTCATTTTAGAAACCAAAGGTGCGTCTCCTATTACATGAGCAGTACATTATTAATTTTACACTGCTAAGTGACTTCAGTCGTGTCCAACTCTGTGTGACCCCATAAACGGCAGCCCACCAGGCTCCCCCATCCCTGGGATTCTCCAGGCAAGAACACTGGAGTGGGTTGCCATTTCCTTCTCCAAAGCAGGAAAGTGAAGAGTGAAAGTGAAGTCTCTTAGTCGTGTCCGACTCTTTGTGACCCCATGGACTGCAGCCTATCAGGCTGCTCTGTCCAAGGGATTTTCCAGGCAAGAGTACTGGAGTGGGGTGCCATTGCCTTCTCTGAAGTGATTAAAAATTTATGCAAAAATTAGTCACTACTCACATACTTTTCTCATTTGCGAAATGCCTTTTTTTTTTTTTCCAAATTGATTAAGAGGAATTCTTTTGTAAAATTTTTCTTTATGAATGCTCCTATAATCTTAAAAGTGGTATTTTTGTTTTTAGATACCACAAACTACTCATGCAGCCAGAGGCCCTATAATTTTGTGTTCTCTATTGATTATTTGCTATTCTTTCTAGGAGAAGAATATTGCTGTTGGATTTCTACCGTGAACTGAAAAGATGCAACACTGAACTCAATATTTACATAGCATTCAGTGACATTATAAAATATACCTGGCTATTGGATTCTTAGAATATTTAATCTCCAAGGAAAGCATGAGAACTAAAATGTCAAGCTGTAAAACATTTTGAAAGAGTCATTTATTTTTGTTTAAGCCTCATCGTGAGACAAAGGCAGTAATCCTCAGGGAATCTATTTTTTTCTTCCATGATAAAAGGAGCAACGATGATGATTAACATTTTTTAACTCAAGTTGAAGCTGGTTATAGAGAACTGCCATGTGAAGAAATAGAGAAATCAATCTAGAGAAATCTAGAGAATCAATCTAGAGAAAACTAGCCATAAATGTACTGGCATCAACTTGGGTCAAGCAAGACTATCATTTGCAGACTAAATAATAAATCCTAATTATTGTTTCCAGCTTCACTGTAAATATTTCCTTCTTCATGTCTTGCTCAGTCTTTGCTGTATCAATATCCTGTTTTATGATGTCCATGTCATTCACCCTACCACACAGAACTAGGCCAATTCTGTCTGTAGTCTTTATGATAGTTTATACATTTTTCACTAGCTTTTCACTCAAGTTATGCCACCCGCAGATTACTACATTTATCTGCCTTCAATATACCAGAGGTTTCAGAATTTCCATATTGCTGAGTAAGCTTTCTTTGTGTCGTGGAAGAATTGGGGTTTTCACTGATATACAAGTCCAGAAATTACTTCTCTGCTCTTTAAAAGTATTTGGTCTTTTAACAAATGCAATAGTACTTAACCAATTTGTTGGCTATTTATTCTGAACCCTTAATAACTCAGTGTGCATGAATGTTTTGCTGGAGTTTAAGTTGCCAACATCCGCTGGATCACCAAAAAAGCAAGAGAGTTCCAGAAAAACATCTATTTCTGCTTTATTGACTATGCCAAAGCCTTTGACTGTGTGGATCACAACAAACTGGGAAATTCTTCAAGAGATGGGAAAACCAGACCACCTGACCTGTCTCTTGAGAAATCTATATGCAGGTCAAGAAGCACCAGTTAGAACTGGACATGGAACAACAGACTGGTTCCAAATAGGAAAAGGAATACATCAAGGCTGTATATTGTCACCTTGTTTATTTAACTTATATGTAGAGTACGTCAGGAGAAGGCAATGGCACCCCACTCCAGTACTCTTGCCTGGAAAATCCCATGGACGGAGGAGCCTGGTAGACTGCAGTCCATGGGGTTGCTATGAGTCGGACATGGCTGAATGACTTCACTTTCACTTTTCACTTTCATGCATTGGAGAAGGAAATGGCAACCCTCTCCAGTGTTCTTGCCTGGAGAATCCCAAGGACAGGGGAACCTGGTGGGCTGCCGTCTATGGGTTTGCACAGAGTCGGACATGACTGAAGCGACTTAGCAGCAGCAGCAGCAGAGTACATAATGAAAAACACTGGGATGGATGAAGCACAAGCTAGGATCAAGATTCTGGGAGAAACATCAATAACCTCAGATATGCAGATGATACCACCCTTATGGTAGAAAGTGAAGAAGAACTAAAGAGCCTCTTGATGAAAGTTATAGAGGAGAGTGAAAAGTTGGCTTAAAGCTCAACATTCAGAAAACTAAGATCATGGCATTGGTCCCATCACTTCATGGCAAATAGATGGGGAAACAACGGAAAGAGTGGCTGACTTTATTTTTCTGGGCTCCAAAACCACTGCCGATGGTGATTGCAGCCATGAAATTAAAAGATGCTTACTCCTTGAAAGGAAAATTGTGACCAACCTAGACAGCATATTGAAAAGCAGAGATATTACTTTGTCAACAAAGGTCTGTCTAGTCAAGGCTATGGCTTTTCCAGTAGTTATGTACGGCTGTGAGAGTTGGACTATAAAGAAAGCTGAGTGCTGAAGAATTGATGCTTTTGAACTGTGGTGTTGGAGAAGACTCTTGAGAGTCCCTTGGACTGCAAGGAGATCCAACCAGTCCATCCTAAAGGAAATCGGTCCTGAATATTCATTGGAGGGACTGATGTTGAAGCTGAAATTCCAATACTTTGGCCACCTGATGCGAAGAACTGACTTATCTGAAAAGACCCTGATGCTGGGAAAGATTGAAGAGAGGAGAAGAAGGGGATGACAGAGGATGAGATGATTGGATGGCATCACTGATTCAATGCCCATGAGTGTGAGTAAACTCTGGGAATTGGTGATAGACAGGGAGGCCTGGCATGCTGCAGTCCATGGGATAGCAAAGAATTAGACATGACTGAGTGACTGAATTGAACTGAACTGAAGTTGCCAAGAGATAAAGGCAATTTCCGTATAGCTTTTAATAAGATTGATGTCATGCCATATCTGGTTAGGTTGTTCATAAAGATGTTTCAGGATGACATGTGCTAAACATCAGATATTGGTTAGATGCTTTCAACCAGTTGGTAAACACTATTATATATGCAAATATTGAGATACTGGAAAAACACCAGCATATTCAAGCTCAGAGTCCACCAATTAAGGTTTTGGACTATGTAATATTTATAGACTCCTAGGTTAGCATGCTATCTCGATAGATAGATAGGTTGTACAGCAACATGGAAGAAACTAAGATATAATAAAATAGCCACCCTTATTGAATACCTACTATGGAACTATGTGGGCTTCCCAGGTGGCTCAATGGTAAAGAATCTGCCTGCAGTGAAGGAGATGTGGATTCAGTTCCTGGGTTGGCAAGAATTTCTTTCTCCTGGAGAAAGAAATGGCAACACACTCCAGTATTCTTGTCTGGAGAGGAATGCTATGGACAGAGGAACCTGGGGAGCTACAGTCCATGGGGTCACAGAAGAGTCAGACACAACTTGGTGACTAAACAACAACAATGCAACTATGTACATGCTCAGAACTTTAATAAATCATTTCTGAGTTTTACAATAATGCCTCTAGGTCCACACTTTTGCCATCCTCATATTAAAGATGAGGACGTAGAGACTCACATAGCTTAGGGGACTTTCCTGCTGTTACATAACTAGCACATGAACATTGACATAGGGGGCCCTTTGAGTTTTAGATCCATCAGTTTTCACCTCACTACCCAATATTAACACTACTGACACACTTAGAAGGCAAACTGTGTTAGTGAATCACATGCAAATTGACAAGGTTTAGAAGACAACTAAAGACTGATGTGACAGTAAATAGAATTACCTTCTAAAAAGGAAAAAACATTTCCTCCCTCCCCCACAATTTTCTTACTTGTTTTTTTTTTTTTTTAATAATAGCTAACAAAGGCCAAAAATGGAAAAGTGAAAAAGAACTAGGACAAGTAGGTCAGGTGAGATACCTGCTCCTTTTACATGAAAGGACTTGGATTAATTTGATGAACTTTGTATAATTTAATTTTTCTTAGGAGAAGTATATAAAAACCAGCTCAGGACTAAGTAAGCAGTAGGTTGTTAAAAGAAGCAAACTTCTTGATGACAATGTGAAAAAGAACTGATAGGAAATGAGATGAGCCTCAAAAGACGGGTATTATTATGTGTTTAATAATGAAGGCATTAGCACTGCAATTGTTAGAATTTAATCTGTTCTATCACGAAATAAGGATCTAGATAGTAGGCAGTAATTAAAGATTGACTTTGATTTAGATAATCCATTTTAATTGCATTTTTAATTGTAGTGAAAATTTCATGAAGTACCATCTGAAAATGCTGATGTGGAAAGATTAGCTAATCAAGATCATGCCGCTATATTTGAATTACTAGAAAGGGACCATGAGAAGTCAGTGTAAAATCCATCTCTCAACTAACACACAAGTCCCTCTAATCTCATCTCACCTTCTGGAACAATGTATAACAAATTAAAGCTGGTTCACAAAATGTCATACAATCTGGCAGCAAGATTCTAATTGATGAAGAAACAGCTTTTTAATGGTTCTTTAACAACCAAAGAAAATTTCAATTACCAGGAATCATGAAAAAAAAACTACCTTAAGGGGACAAAATAATTTCTACCAGTTTTCTTTAACCTACTAAGAGCTCCAACTGGACACTTTTTGACCTGTTCACACTCTATTCCGTTTAGTATGGTTGAACAAATGAGCAGCTGGCTTATTACTGTGAATGCTTTTAAAAAATACATGTTCAAAATTAGAAAAAATACAATTTGAGCATTTAAAAGATTTGCTTAGCCCAGAACACCATGTTTCCACTTACACAATCTTACTCATTACTGCTTCCCTCATGAATTCAGTGATCAAGGTTAGCCTTGAAATGAGTTTAGAAATACGAAATTTGGCTTTATTGGTTCCCACCATCCTTTTGAATTCTGTTTGCCAATCTCCACAGCAACACTTACCACACTGTATTTTTAAAATAAAACTTTATTTTCAGTGTTTCCCACTAGCAATGAAACAGTATGTGTTCAATATATACTCTAATGTTGGATAGACTATTATAATTTCCTGATATTTTGATTAATATTCTGGATATTGTAATATGTATTGATGTTCAGAGATTACTAGTTCTATATGCTTCCACAAAAGTACATACACACATTAATTAAAGACAATACACACATATTGTCTTTGTTTTAGATATTCTAAACAAATACACCTAAAATCTGCCAACTAAGCTGGTTTTATGTCTAATCAATATAAAACAAGTATATTAATCATATTCTAGACCCTTATATTTATAATTTAATTTCTCCAGAATTATCTAAGGAGGCAAAAAACTTATACTCTGAAAAATAGAAGATGCTAATGAAAGAAATTTAAGACAACACAGTTGGAAAGATACACTGTGTTCTTGGATTGGAAGAATCAATATTATTTATGTAAGCATGCTATCAATGGCAATCTACAAATTCAATGCAATCCCTATCAAATTAGCAATGATATTTTCCACAGATCTAAAATAAAACAATTAAAATATGTATGGAGACACAGAAGACCCTAAATGGCTAAACAATCTTAAGAATGACGACCGGAGCTGGTGGAATCACACACTCTCACTTCAGACTATATTACAAAGCTACAATAATCAAAACAATGTGGTTTTGGCACAACAAGAGACATATAGATCAATGAAACAGGATAAAGCCCAGAAATAAACCCAAGCACTTATGGTCAATTAATCTATGAAAAAAACACAAGAATATACAATGGAGAAAAGACAGTCTCTTCAATAAGTTGTGCTGGAAAAAACTGGACAGCTACATGTAAAAGAATGAAATTAAAACACTCCTTAACACCATACACAAAAATAAACTAAAAATTGATTTAAGACCTAAATGTAAGGCCTGATACTATAAAACTCTTAGAGGAAAGTATAGGCAGAACACTCTTTGACATAAATCTCAGCAAGATCTTTTTTGACCTACCTCCTAGAGTGATGAAAATAAAAACAAAAATAAACAAATGATACCTGATTAACATAAAAGTTTTTGCACAGCAAAGGAAACCATAAACAAAATGAAAAGACAACCTACAGACTGGCAAAAAAATATTTTCAAATGATGCTACCAACCAGGGATTAATTTCCAAATTATACATAATATGGAGAACAGTATAAAGGTTTCTTTAAAAAATTAAAAATAGAGTTACCATATAATCCAGTGATCCCACTACTGGGCATATATCCAGATAAAACACTAATTCAAAAAGAAAAGATATATGCATCCCAATGTTCACTACAGAAGTATTTTCAATAGCTGAGACATGGGAGCAACCTAAACATCCCTTGACAAGATGAATGGATAAAAAAGATGTGTCATATATGTATTCATATATATATCCATTCATTATATATATATATGCTACAACTCCTTTTCCATTTGTGTGTGTATATATATATATATATACACATTCATACATATATCCATTAACATATATATACATAATATTAACTATACTTCATACATATATCTATTTATATATGTGTGTGTATGTGTATATGTATGTATGTATACACACACACACACACACACACATATATATATATATAAATTATACTTTATTTTCCTGGGCTCCAAAATCACTGCAGATGGTGACTGCACTGACAAAATTAAAACATGCTTGCTCCTTGGAAGAAAAACCATGACTAACCTAGACAACATACTAAAAGCAGGGACATTACTTTGCCGACAAAGGTCCATATAGTCAAAGTTATGGTTTTTTCAGTAGTCATGTATGGATGTGAGAGTTGGACCATAAAGAAGGCTAAATACTTAAGAATTGATGCTTTCCAACTGTGGTGCTGGAGAAGACTGCTAAGAGTCCCTTGGATAGCAAGGATATCAGAACAGCCAATCCTAAAGGAAATGAATCCTGAATATTCATTAGAAGGACTGATGCTGAAGCTCCAATAATTGGCCACCTGATGCAAAGAACTGACTCATCAGAAAAGACCCTGATGCTGAGAAAGATTGAAGGCAGGAGGAGAAGAGGGTGACAGAGGACAAGATGGTTGGATGGCATCACTGACTCAATGGACAGGAGCTTGAGCAAGCTCCAGGGGATGGCAAAGGACAGGGAAGACTGGTGTGCTACAGTCCATGGGGTCTCAAAGAGTCAGACACACCGAGGCACTATAGAACCACAAACACTTCAAGCATAGAGTCCAAAGAAAATTGTTAAAAGCAGGTATCTCTTTATCCCACCCCTAGAAAATCTTCAGTGAGACTCAACAATCTGAAAAATAATAATATATAAGAATTATAACATAGAGGCAATAACTGCCATTTAGGGTCACAGAAAATTATAATTTCCATTATTTCATTTATCTCCAAATTGAATATAATTAAAATGTTCTCAAAATACGTGTGTTAAGATTATTTGCTAGCTAACATAATCAGATCAACAGCAAAGCTCTTCTATCTGCTGAGTACACTGGCTATTCAGAGAGGTTCTTCTGGATGTTGCTTTAGGAGATGGAGTTGGGAGAAGGTAGCTGTCCATAAGCCTAAAGTAGTCCTTTGTGAAGTTGTATCCTGGAGGCACTACAGAATAATCTCTGGTACCTAGTAATCTTAAAACTTTCAAAAGTAATTCTACAACTTCAGTATGGAGGTTAAGCAATGCTGCTTATTAATGTGGGAAACATATTGCAGCTTTAAAAAAGTAAAAATAGTAAGACTTGTGTTACATTTCCAGATTAAGTGTATATCATTTGTAAGGAGTTCAGTGTAGTACAGATGAGTGATTTTGGTGATAATGTGTGAGAAAGCATTTGCTGTTTCTCTCACTAAATAAGAATAACAAGGAAAAAGAAAAATTGGCAAAAACATTATTAACATTGAAACTATGTGAGACATCCACATAGCACATATTATAAGCAGTGTCCTTTACAGTTTGTATAAATGGATTACTTTCTTCTTTATTCATTTCAATAAATATTTACTGAATATTTATTATGTGCATTCAGAATAAATTCATCCACATGCCAGATATTTTTTTAAGGAACGTCTGCTATACTACTGTGTACAGATTAAGTCATATTACTTACTTCAGTAAATATTTATTGAGCATTTACTATGTGCAAGCAGAAATTAGCACCCTCAGAAAGTGGTTATTTTAAAGGAAAATAAACAGAAATATCTTTGCAGACCCTGTTAATATCCTTTATTATGGAGGAATGAAGGCTGTCTTTGGGGCTGAGCCCAGAAAAGAAAAGAATCTTTCTACTTAAAGCTTGTTCCCTGACATAGAAGGCATTGTTCAGGATTGCTTTCTCTGGCTGGAAGTTTAAGGAAAGACCAACCAAACAAAAACCTGCCACGACACAGTCTTATACTGTGCCTGACAGGAGAATGACCCAAGGGGCACTTTCCTGGGATGGGGAAATGGAGAAACTTCAAAATCCTTTAGGGGAACTAGGAAATCTTAGGATTTACTGGCTCTAGAAAGTTTTCCCATACATACACACATATGTGTACAGCCATATGGCTCTTATATTTTATAAAAATGGTGTCAAAGTATTCATAGTTTTCTGCATCTTGGCTTCCCTAACTAACATACATTGTACAAATCTAGCTACAGCTTCACTGCACTCCCAGTGAAAATTTCAACAGATTCATCCGGTCTTGACAAACTGATTCTAAAATATAGATGGAAGAGCAATGAACCAAAAGTAGCTAAGATATCTAAAGAGGGAGAGAAAACTATGCTACTAAATACCTAGGTTTATGACAAACCTAGACAGTTTATTAAAAAGCAGAGACATCAGTTTGCTGACAAAGTCCATATAGTTAAAGCTATGATTTTTCCAGTACTCATGTACAGATGTGAGAGTTAGACCATAAAGAAGGCTGAGAGCTGAAGAATCGATGCTTTTGAACTGGAGAAGACTGTTGATAGTCCCTTGGACAGTAAGGATATCAAATCAGTCAATTCTAAAGAAAATCAACCCTGAATATTCATTGAAAGGACTGTTGCTGAAGCTGAAGCTTCAAAGCTTTGGACTCCTGATGTGAAGAGCCAATTCACTGGAAAAGGCCCTGATGCTGGGAAAGACTGAAGGCAGGAGGAGAAGGGGGTAACAGAGGATGAAATAGTTGGATGGCATCACTGACTCAATGGACATCAGTTCAGTTCAGTTGCTTAGTCATGTTGAACTCTTTGCGACCCCATGGGCTGCAGCATGCCGAGCTTCCCTGTCTGTCATCAACTCCTGGAGCTTGCTCAAACTCATGTCCCCGTTGGTGATGCCTTCCAACAATCTCATCCTCTGTCATCCCCTTCTCCTCCTGTCTTCAATCTTTCCCAGAATCAGGGTTTTTCCAATGAGTCCATTCTTTACATCAGTTGGCCAAAGTATTGGAGTTTGAGCTTCAACATCAGTCCTTATAATGCATATTCAGGACTGATTTCCTTTAGGATGGACTGGTTGGGTCTCCTTGCTGTACAAGGGACTCTTAAGAGTCTTCTCCAACACCACAGTTCAAAAGCATCAATTCTTTGGTGCTAAGCTTTCTTTATAGTCCAACTCTGACATCCATACATACTACTGGAAAAACCATAGCTTTGACTAGGTGGACCTTTGTTGGCAAAGTAATGTCTCTGTTTTTTAATAAGCTGTCTAGGTTGGTCATAGCTTTTCTTCCAAGGAGCAAGCATCTTTTAATTTCATGGTTGCAATCACCATCTGCAGTGATTTTGGAGCCACCCAAAATAGTCTGTTACTGTTTCCATTGTTTCCCTATCTATTAGCCATGAAGTGATGGGACCGATGCCATGATCTTAATTTTTTGAATGTGGAGTTTTAAGCCAACTTTTTCACTCTCCTCTTTCACTTTCACCAAGAGGCTCTACGTTTCTTCTTCACTTTCTGCCATAAGGGTGGTGTCATCTGCATATCTGTGGTTATTGATGTTTCTCCAGGAAATCTTGATCCAGCTGTGCTTCATCCAGCCCGGCATTTTGCATGATGTACTCTGCATATAAGTTAAATAAGCAGGGTGACAGTATACACCCTTGACGTACTCCTTTCCCGATTTGGAAACAATCTGTTGTTCCATGTCCAGTTCTCACTGTTGCTTCTTGGCCTACATACAGATTTCTCAGAAGGCAGGTAACAGTTTGTTGTTATCCATACAGTCAAAGGCTTTGGCATAGTCAATAAAGCAGGAGTAGGTGTTTTTCTGGAACTCTCTTGTTTTTTTTTTTTTTTAAATGATCCAGTGGATGTTGGCAATTTAATCTCTGGTTCCTCTGCCTTTTCTAAATCTAACTTGAACAGAAGTAAGTGTTTTTCTGGAACTCTCTTGCTTTTTTTTTTTTGGATGATCCAGTGGATGTTGGCAATTTAGCCTCCAGTTCCTCTGCCTTTTCTAAATCTAACTTGAACATCTGGAAGTTCACAGTTCACATACTGTTGAAGCCTGGCTTGGAGAATTGTGAGCATTACTTTGCTAGCGTGTGAAATGAGTGCAATTGGACTCATTTTGAGTTTGAGCAAATTCCAGTAGATGTGAAGGATAGGGAAGCCTGGTATGTTTCAGTCCATGGGGTCGCAAAGACATGACTTAAAATATCATAAGTTATTTATTTATAATAACTTAAAATAGCAAGAATATTACTTTAAAGACAGAGCTTTCAAGAAGAAGAAAGTTAGGTACTGAAACAACATAGAACACATAAAGATGAGAGAGAGAGATAGATATAGATTGGTATAGAGTTAAAAGGTATATGACAGAGATGGCAGATGGCATTACAGATTAGCAGGGAAAATATGACTTATACACTATACGGTTTTAGGAAAAAGTAGTTCCATTGGTGGGAAAATGTATTCTCTACCTGACACGATAAAATGCCTTTATACATTCTAGATAGAGAGTATTGTTAAAATAGAATAGAAAATCAGAAACTTCAAAGGATATATTGGCAATCTCAATTCCATAAAATTTTAAATCCTTGTTCAAAGATAATCACATAGAGAGTAAAAAGAGAAGCCACAAACTAAAGGAAAATATTTTGATTGTATAATACTCACAAATAATCACAAAGTGTAGTAAGTCACAGTAACCAATAGGAAATAAAAAAGCTAGTAGAAAAATGACATTTTAAAAAATGCTTCTTGAAAAGCAATGAAGGTGGCAAAAAAATGAGGTAAAGAATCAATCTGTTAAAAAAAATGCAAATACAGATGACAGTGAGACACCATTTCACTACAACTAGATTGCCAAAGCCAAAGTTGAACAGTACAAGGTATTGGTAAAGATGAGACTTAATGGAGAAAGTTATAAAATGTTTATAATAGCAGAAACTGTAAACAACCTAAATGCATCAATATAAGGATGAAAAAACAAGTTGTTGTGTCATCAAGCAACAGAATTCCGTGACAGCTGTACACTACACGCATGGCATTAGAGCCATGATGTTGAGTGACGAGGGCTTCCCAGGTAGCACAGTGGTAAAGAACCCACCTGCCAATGCAGAATACTCAGGAGACAGAGGTTCAATCCCTGTGTTGGGAAGATCCCCTAGAACAGGAAATGGCAACGCACGCCAGTATTCTTGCCTGGAAAATCCCATGGATAGAGGAGCCTGGTGTCCTGTAGCCTGGTGGGCTACAGCCCATGGGATCACAAACAGTCAGTCACAACTGAGCTTGAGTACGCATGCAGAGTGAAGAAGCCTACAAATAACACTAAAAAGTCAAGTCATTTGTCTTAGTCACCTCAGGCTACTGTAAGGAAATACCATTGACCAGCTTACACAACAGAACTTATTTTCTCATGGTTCTGGAGGCTGGGAAGTCCAAGATCAAGCTGCCAACTAAATAGGCTGTTGCTAAGGGCACTCTTTCTGACTACACACTGACTCCTGTCTTCTAGCTCTGTCCTCATATGGCAGAGAGATTTTCCTCTTCCTCTAAGTCCACCGTCCTATTGGATTAAAGACCTAATTTTATGACCTCATTTTATCTCAACTGCCTACTAAAGACTACCTATAGACACAGTCACTCTGTGTGGTAAGGCTTCAACATACAAATTCTGGGGACAAAGTTGAGACTATAGCATCCTCTTTCAGTTCAGTTCAGTTCAGTTGCTCAGTTGTGTCTGACTCTTTGTGACCCCATGGACTGCAGCACGCCAGGCCTCCCTGTCCATCACCAACTCCCGGAGTTCACCCAAACTCATGTGCATCGAGTCAGTGATGCCATCCAGCCATGTCATCCTCTGTTGTCCTCTTCTCCTCCTGCCCCCAATCCCCCCCAGCATCAGGGTCCTTTCCAATGAGTCAACTCTTCACATGAGGTGGCCAAAGTATTGGGGTTTCAGCCTCAGCATCAGTCCTTCCAGTGAACACCCAGGACTGGTCTCCTTTAGGATGGACTGGTTGGATCTCTTTGCAATCCAAGGGACTCAAAAGAGTCTTCTCCAACACCACAGTTCAAAAGCATCAATTCTTCGGTGCTCAGCTTTCTTCACAGTCCAACTCTCACATCCATTATGAAGCTTAAATATAAACACAGTGAACTAATATGTAGATACTTATATATATGCATGTAAAACCACAAGGAAAACAATACAATGAGGAAAAAAAAAAAGCCAAATTCTTTGGCTACTTGGAGGATGGGCCCAGCAAGAGGTCCACATGCTGATTAGATGGTGTTGATGGTGTTTTATTTCTTACCTATGTGATTGCTGTTTATTTGGTTATTAATATAATCTACATTATTTTATTTCTTAATAAAAATGTAAAATTAATTATAGTTTACCACTTGGATAATTAAATGAATATATTTATAGAATGTATTTGAAATAATATGAGCAGAAAAATTTTGTCATAATGCATGCTAAAATCCATAACCTTAGTTTTCTCTGGATGGTGGAATTACGAGTGATTTTTAAAAATTATCTAATTGTTCTGAAATGTATGTCTTCTGTTGAGCAGGTGTTAAAATTAAATAAAGATAAAACAAGTTCACTTCTAAAGACCAAGCAACAATCAGAAACGCCACTTAATATTGAGGGCAGGAGGAGAAGGGGAAGACAGAGGATGAGACGATTAGATGGCATCAATGCACATGACTCGATGGACATGAGTCTGGGTGAACTCTGGGAGTTGGTGATGGACAGGGAGGCCTGGTGTGCTGCAGTTCATGGGGTCGCAAAGACTGGACACGACCGAGTGACTGAACAGAACTGAACTGTGCCATCTTTTCCAGGGAAGTCCTTCTTGTATGAGAGCAGCAGATTGGAGTGAGTGGCACTGACAGGCAGTGCTCAGGGCTGCAGGGGATCGGGGACTGTGGGATTCTCTGCCAAGACTCTTCCCAAACATCTAAAGAAACGTGAATTTTAGTGCTGAATAGCTCAGTTATTACATGGGAAACTTAGGGAGTTCTGGCTGTGGGTATTTCTTCATTTGAGGTGTGACTACTTCTTGAGTACCTGTCAGATTAAAAGAACTAGCTTCCTAGGTTGGGCTTTATTTACTGTCATTATTAATGATCCAAAGGATGGGATAAACACAGAGCCAGTTCGGCCTGGAGGGATTGCTAACACCTGGGAAAACAAAAGAACACAGAAGTTTCAGTACGCTGCTCTACTTCTGGGTAATAGTTTGATTTAAAATCAGTCATTAAAATTCTAAAACTCTCAACTTTATTTTATTTTATTTTTAAGGGCAGAGAACACTTTTAGCCAATGCTGCTTTGCTTTTCAAAGATTACAGGAAAAAAAGTTCTGTTTATAACTTTCCTCCAAGGAAAGGGCCTCAAAGTATCTTACAACTATACACAGAGGGTGATGATGTATTGCTTACTAGGAGCTACTTTTCAACCTCAATGAAATGCATTCTATTTAATTACATTGCCCAAAGGCTGCTTCTAACTTTGAAGTCTCAGAAGCTTGTGAGGAAACCTGGGGGTTATAGACAGAAGCCAACATATGAAAGAACCTATGGGTTTTCAAGAGACTTGCTTTTGTCTCCAAAGAAGTTGGAGAAGACATTGGGCAGGACTTCCCAGCAACGAGGCATCACAGGTGACAATGCTAACCTGCATGGGAGTGGGAAGTCCTGACTACACAGTACGTGAGAGAGAGCTGCTGGGTGGGTAGATGGCAGCACAGATGGTGTGTGTGCATCGTGTGTTTTCCGCTAATGGTCACGTGATTTACAACCAAGGAGCAGTATAATGTCAGGATCATGAAGGTCATGTTGCAGTAGACAAAGGAAAACAAAGTACTTACTACTGCAGACTAGACTCTGAATCCAAGAATACCATAGTCTGAAATGTGGAAATGAGCATGATTTTGAGAAATCCCTGTGGATTAATGACAGAGGTAAAGAAGCAATGATTAAAACAATGTTCAGGAACTCTCGCTGCACAGAGAACCCAGCTTTCAAGAGTACACACATACAGAAGACCGAAGACGGACACATGCCCTTTGATACAAGGCAAAATCCCATAAGAACTGCATCAGAAAAGTCAATACCCAGAATAAAATGAAATTCAAAAGTGTGAAAATATCAACCCAAAGGAGTTATTTAAAACTATTTTAACTGACGGAAGAACTATGATAGGTTTGCAAAAGTACATTTCATTTCCATTTTTACTTTTTTCTTCATCAGAAGATGTGCATTTAATCTGAAGAAGTAGAAAAAACTTTAACAAGGAAGACATTTGTTACCTGAGGCAATGCTAAGCGTGCACGGCCAGTTCATTGCTGCTCCTGACATAGAGAAAGATGATGTTTCCCAGCCACATATTTAGTTCTGAGCAATTCAAGGTGGTGAAAGTCCTGCATGCCAGGGTTTTGAGTTTGGGCTCCCAGCATTTTCTGCATGAGTCTCAGTTTGCCTTCTCCTCGTTCTCTTGACCGCAAGTCAGAGGCAGAGAATCCAACAGAACCTTTGAGGTCTCAAGAACACTAAAGTACCACTGGATGGAAGAAGCTGAGTCCCAAGTTATCTTTTCAGAAGGAAAGACTTCAGACTAGAGTTGCATGAGTATAAACTTTCATGCTGGGATTTGCATGAGTGAGAAGTAAATGTTGATTATGCTAAGCCCATAGAGATTTGGGGATTGTTTGTAATAGCTGTTAGCTTACCCTTCACTAAAACTAGAGTAAAATCTCAAATAATACAAATGTCTTCCTTTTAGCAAAATTTAACACAGTTAAAAAACCTGTGGATGAATTTGCAGAATAATCTTTAAGAAATAATGGGCAATGTACAAGCATCAGAAAGGTAGAAATTGACTAATGCGAATCTTTACAAGAAGAAAAGACAAATTGGTAAGCTTTATATCAATTTTAGGCAAATAATGTACAATGACTTATTGACTAGATAACTTTAATCTAGTCAATAAGTCATTGTACATTATTAAGTGGATTGAAGCTAAGTATTCATTATGAAGGAGTCAGCTTCAGTTCATCAAGAATAAGACAAGGAGTAGTTAGACAGTTGGAAAGAGATTCAGGTAGCAAATTTAAAAGCAATTGTCCCAAATTGGGAAATTTCAAAACACAATAAGCTTGAAGAATGGGTGAAAGAATAAAGTTTGTAAGAAATGAGAATATTTTTAGGAATGCTTTATAGCGTACTTATAATGGAAAAACAAACCTTGAAATCCAAGCTGTTCTCGTTACAGTGGGGCCACTTAGAATGTGATAGGAGTGAAGGATAATGTAAAGATCGGAAGACAAGTATTGAAAGGCAGCCAAGGGAGCAACTAATGATGTTGACTTGTTCCCTAAGCAACAGGGAGCCATGAGATGAGGGAGGAGTCAGTCAAAACAAGGGTAGAGGCTTAAAACACAAATGCTTCCCATATACACAACTTTATGACCATAGATTTCTCCGTGAGGCTTATTAAAGTCATGAACACTTTACCCCAGAACAGTAAAAAATACACCCACATTCACACACAATTTCATTTACAACTGCCGAGGTCCCGTGGGGTCTAGAGTGACCATGGATCCCAAGTTGATGGCCCTTAGCTTTTAAATTTCATGTCAGCTCCACTTTCTTTAAGAGAAGAGATTCATCAGAGAATTAAGAGAGCTACTTGTGTTGAGTTCAAAGTGTCTGTGACTCAGCTACTTGGTCAGAGCATGTGATTCTCACTGTAGAACTTATTATTCATCTGCTAATTATTCATCTGCTAATAGAGAGACAACAATCAACCCCCAGCGCCTGTGCCAATGAAACATTTTACTAAAAACAATTAAATCGAGTCTTAGTTGTGAACTGTTAAAGTAGCTTGAGGCAGTGTCACTTACATGGCCTCAAAGAATGTCTCCAGTGTTGCAGAAACAACTATTTTCTCTCTGCAGTAGAAGAAGAAAGGTTGGGTTTATTTTTTTCCCCTTCTCTTCCCTGAGCAAATCCCCATAACAAATAAAGTTACACTTCAAGACTGGATTACTCAGACTATTGGCTTTGCATGCCAATGTTTACTTTAAGTAAAAATGATACTTCTGAGAATTCAAATAATATGTTTAAGTATTTCCAGGCTATAGTTCTGCTTGCTTTTGTCTTGGCACTAGCTCACCATGAATGTGTCAGCTTTAAGGAAGATGACTCTTTAGTCATAGCTGAATGTCTTCATCCAATGTCTTACACGTGCTGAATGTGTTTCCAAGGGATTTTTTTTGACTATTGTCATTTGATGATAAGTTTACTATCTCACTGGGGCTTCCCTGGTGGCTCAGACAGTAAAGAACCTGCCTGCAATGCAGGAGAACTGGGTTCGATCCCTGGGTCAGGAAGATTCTCTGGAGAAGGGAATGGCAACCCACTCAAGTTTTCTTGTCTGGAGAATTCTATGGACAGAGGAGCCTGGTGGGCTATAGTCCATTGCGTCTCAAGAGTCAGACATGACTGAGCAACTAACATTTTCACTCCACTTTCTTACTATCCCATTGACTATAGTTTCCTGAGGATATTGTGATCTTTAATCTATATAGTTTCATTTTGTTCAAGAAAGAAAATTTTAAAGAGAGAGAGGTTAATTTTAAAAAATACTAAAATAAACTAGGTGCTACAAAATTTATCATAGTGGAGGTAATCAACTACTTCTCCCCAAAGAAGTCAGCCCTCTCCTTGTCCTCGTTTTATAAATGTTAATAATTGGCCACAATTTTTAAGATTACATTAAGTTTATTTTAAAGAACTCAGCACTTTTCCCCTCTCTACTTTCTCAGACTCTGTGTTCTGTAAAGCATATCATCAGATGGTTAGAACAGTTCTCTTTTCCTGGGGATATCTATTGCTTGTACATCAGTTCAGTTCAGTTGCTCAGTTGTGTCCAACTCTTTGCGACCCCATGGACTGCAGCACGTCAGGCTCCCCTGTCCATCACCAACTCCCAGAGCTTGCTCAAACTCATGTCATCGCGACGGTGATGCCACTGTACTTAGATGGTGACTATAGACCTGAAAGAATAGATTAAAGTCCCTACATCTATAATCTAAGAAAATAAAACTTTCTTAAGTGAAGAGACTAGCAATAGACAACCTATCTTTGAGTTACCCGAAGTACAAAGATTTTCTTTTTTTTATTCTAAAGGTACTTTCTTCCCAAGCACTATGGTCAGAATAGTGTGGGAGATATTTTAGGATAATTGAAGGTGAACTTCTTTAACCACACTCATTTGCTTCATTATTTGGGAATGAATCATGCTGAGATTCTCTGACAGCACCTATGACTTCAGTGATGTATGGTTGCTATTCTCTTACTTGGCAAGTTTTCCAGCTATAAACTCTGTGTTTAAAAAATGACCTTGGATATTATACAGTGGATGTAAAAGGTTGAAGGAAACTCTGATCTCAGACATGATTATTTTTCAGCCTTTCTTGAAATATAATTATTTTCCCTGAAAGTTTCTTAATTATCTCATACAATGCTCTAAAATATTTCCCTAAAAATTTTCTGATTTCTAAATTTCTGTAATCCTATTGTAATCCTGCTCCAATCATTAAATGCACCTAAATCTATTTGAAATTAAATTAGAAATCTGCCAAATAAGAAAAAAAAAGTTCATCTAGCAAACCTATTACTCCTTATTTTGCTCTCAGTTGACATCGAGGACAACTATGCACTATTCCTTTGAGATATATATTTATAAATGTTAGGGACTTATTATTTTGTTTATATATGCATAGGGAATGCCAAGAATTCTAATTTCCTAGAAAAAGCAATAGTGTGAAGACCGAGAACAGATCAGTGACTCTCTAGGGCTCAGGGTAGGAGCAGAAAATGACTGTAAAGGGTCATATAAAACTTTATAAGATTATAGAAGTATTCTAATACTGGACTGTGTTGATTCCTGCACAACTACATAAGTTTATTAAAACCCATCCATCTGTATACTTACAATGGGTGAATTTTATGGTGCATATTCCTTAATTGATCTGCATATAAGTATGAAATATATATAGTAGTATAAAATATATCATATATATATATATATCAAGCATGAATTCTATGAAACATTGAGGCATCATGTAGTTACCACATAATTGCAAAATCTTAAATTAACTCTTTTAATTTTGAAAAATTTATACAGCTTTTTTCCCACTAGAATTCAGCTGTGCTTATGTAACCTTACATATATTTTTAAGAACATTCTCTTTTATGGCTGTTAAGCTATGCATTCAAAAGATAAAGCATTTCTTGGGACAAGAAAGTAAACTGTTCACAATGATTGATTTATTGGGAAAAGTTCAAAATCACTTGAAGTTTACTTGTTTACAGTCAAAGAACAATTCATCTTTCCTTTCTTGCATTTATATGGAAACTTCTTATTTGCATGCTATTCACCAAATACTCCTCTGGAGAAGGAAACGGCAACCCACTCCAGTATTCTTACCTGGAGAATCCCATGGACAGAGGAACCTGGCAGGCTATAGTCTACGGGGTCTCAAGAGTTGGACACGACTTAGTGACTAACCCACCATCACCACCACCACCAAATACTTATGGCTGTCTGCCTTCTGGGCTCACGCAAAGATGGCTGTTTTGGCTCACTGCATTTGGGTACTATCACATGACTAGTTGTAGCCTGTGGTTTGTGAGCAGCAGTCACGCCTGTCACTTTTCTGCTGGAGAATTTAATCACTGTTGTGAAATCCACTAGAGATCCCTCTTTTTCCCATGGAGACTAGTCACTCCTGAGGCTTTGTTCCAAGAGCTTGGATCTGAGTGAAGAAATATGGAGGAAATTTCCCAGCTGAATTGCAACAAATTTTAGATTTATCTTCTCACTCTGAGATGTATATATGTTATGAAAGTTAAAGTCACTCAGTCATGTCTGATTGTTTGTGACACCATGGACTGTAGCCCAACAGGCTCCTCTGTCCATGCAATTTTCCAGGCAAGAATACTGGAGTTGTTTGCCATTCCCTTCTCCAGGGGATCTTCCCGACCCAGGGATCAAACCCTCCTGCATTTATGAGGCCCACAAATTATGTGTAATTACTTGTATATGTGTATATATATATACATGCTAACTTACTCCAGCCGTGTCTGACTCAGTGAGACTCTGTAGACTGTAGCCCACCAAGTTCCTCTGTCCATGGGGATTTTCTAGGCAAGAATACAGAAGTGGGTTTCCATGCTCTCCTCCAGGGGATCTTCCTGACCCAGGGATCGAACCCACATCTCTGATGTGTCCTGGACTGGCAGGCGGATTCTTCACCACTAGTTCCACCTGGGAAGCCCATCTACACACACACATATCTGTAGATAGATAGACAAATCAGACTTCTGGAAGTGTTGGTTGCTTGAATAACCTAGCCTAACCTGGATGACTGAGGAAGCAAGCATGTACAGAAAGACCAGTTCAGAAATTGAAATAATCCATGTAAGACAGGATGTTGTGTCAGGTCAGGGCAGCAGCAGCAGAGGTGGTGAAACCCGTCAGATCTGAGATGTAATTTGTGGGTAGAGTGGACAAGATTGATGACCCTGAGTTGGCTCTGCTGTGTGAGAGAAGGGAGGAGTTGAGGATGAAGACGAGGCTTTTCTTATAACACTTGAAGTCAAGACCTTGCCAGGTACTAGAACAAGGAAGATTGGAAAAGAAACAGTTTTAGAGTGGAATATTGAGTTAGAGTGTAGACAATATTAATTTGGGGTTGCCTATTAGATGTCCAAGTGGAAATATTCATTGGCAGTAATTTACATAATTTTGGAGTTAAAGGGGGAATCCAGGGTTGGATGTATGAATTTGTGAGTTACTGGGTTAGAGAAGGCCTTTAAAGCCATAGCACAGATGAGATAATATTTCAGAAACAGAAATCCAAGAACCTAGACTTGGGCAAATCAAGGTTGAGTGGCAGTTCTCAAACCATTTATTTCAGGACCCCCTTGCATCCTGAAAAATTATTAAACTTTTACTTATATGGTTTATATGTCTTGATATTTACCACATTCAAATTTAAAATTTAAACAAACTATATATTCATTGACTCATTTACAATAAGAATTCATTTATATGCTAACTTAACAGTCTTTATATAAATTAACTAACTTACGCCCTCCCCTCCCACAAATTCAGTGAGAAGTATTATATTACTTTACATTTTACAAAGCTCTTTACTGCCAGCTTAATGAAAATAGCCAAATTCTCATATTTGTTTCTACATTAAATCTGTTGGGATATGTTGCTTTGGATGAAATATATGAAGACAATCCAACCTCACAAAGATAGGTAATTGGAAATGGGAGAAATATTTCAATAGATAACTTTTCAGATGTTTGAATCAATACTCAAACTAGACAAGTAGTAGTTTCTTAAAAATTAGCAACAATGTGGAGTATGAAATTGTATCTGTTGCACTAAAACCCTTTAATTTTATACTTTGAATGAATCTTTTACTCATGTGTGATTTTATAACATCAAACCTTGGGTCACTTGAAAAATATTGTTTCATTGGGTTATGTAGATCTTCCAAACGCTTACACACATCAAAAAACACAGTAATTATTATAAACAACTTAATTTATTATTATTTAATTATTTAATTACTGGAGTTTTATCAAACTCACTGTAGCTGATACAGTTCTCCAAAACTTACAGGAAAGCTCAAGTTTTATAATTGGCAACAAATACTAATAGAATTTGCTTGAAGTAACAGGTTCCTTTATGGGTTTTTTTGTGAAAATGTCTACTAATACCATATTTTTGCCTATCAGTCATCCTTTCATGGGTAAATGGTTTTCCATGAAAAATGCAGCTAGGTTAAGCTCATTAATCTGACAATCACACAAAATGTTTTCCTTAATATTATCACTTTATTTCAAATGCAGTAATGATTTACACATTTTTCTCATTTTATTATGCACAAGATTAAAAAAGATGTAATCAAGAGTAGATATTTAGTAAAACTAATAATTTTTACTGCTCTATCTAGGACAATCTTTAATGAATTTTATGAGTCCTCAGTTCATTTCAATTCAGTCTCTCAGTCGTGTCCGACTCTTTGCGACCCCATGAATCGCAGCACTCCAGGCCTCCCTGTCCATCACCAGCTCCCGGAGTTCACTCAGACTCACGTCCATCGAGCCAGTGATGCCATCCAGCCATCTCATCCTCTGTCGTCCCCTTCTCCTCCCGCCCCCAACCCCTCCCAGCATCAGAGTCTTTTCCAATGAGTCAACTCTTTGCATGATATGGCCAAAGTATTGAGTTTCAGCTTTAGCATCAGTCCTTCCAAAGAAATCCCAGGGCTGATCTCCTTCAGAATGGACTGGTTGGATCTCCTTGCAGTCCAAGGGACTCTCAAGAGTCTTCTCCAACACCACAGTTCAAAAGCATCAATTCTTCGGCACTCAGCTTTCTTCACAGTCCAACTCTTACATGACTACTGGAAAAACCATAGCCTTGACTAGATGGACTTTTGTTGGCAAAGTAATGTCTCTCTTTTCAATATCCTATCTAGGTTGGTCATAACTTTGCTTCCAAGGAGTAAGTGTCTTTTAATTTCTTGGCTGCAGTCACCATCTGAAGTGATTTTGGAGCCCAAAAAAATAAAGTCTGCCACTGTTTCCACTGTTTCCCCATCTATTTCCTATGAAGTGATGGGACCAGATGCCATGATCTTCGTTTTCTGAATGTTGAGCTTTAAGCCAACTTTTTCACTTTCACTTTCATCAAGAGGCTTTTTAGTTCCTCTTCACTGTCTGCCGTAAGGGTGGTGTCATCTGCACATCTAAGGTTATTGATATTTCTCCCGGCAATCTTGATTCCAGCTTGTGTTTCTTCCAGTCCAGCATTTCTTATGATGTACTCTGCATAGAAGTTAAATAAGCAGGGTGACAATATACAGCCTTGACGTACTCCTTTTCCTATTTGGAACCAGTCTGTTGTTCCATGTCCAGTTCTAACTGTTGCTTCCTGACCTGCATACAGATTTCTCAAGAGGCAGGTCAGGTGGTCTGGTATTCCCATCTCTTTCAGAATTTTCCACAGTTTATTGTGATCCACACAGTCAAAGGCTTTGGCATAGTCAATAAAGCAGAAATAGATGTTTTTCTGGAACTCTCTTGCTTTTTCCATGATCCAGCAGATGTTGGCAATTTGATCTCTGGTTCCTCTGCCTTTTCTAAAACCAGCTTGAACATCAGGAAGTTCACGGTTCATGTATTGCTGAAGCCTGGCTTGGAGAGTTTTGAGCATTACTTTACTAGCGTGTGAGATGAGTGCAACAGGGCTTCCCTGGTGGGTAAGCAGTAAAGAATCTGCCTGCGATGCAGGAGACAGAGGTTAAATCTAAGGACTTAGAAGATCCTGTGGAGAAGCCAATGGCAACCCACTCCAGTTTTCTTGCTTGGGAAATCCCATGGACAGAGGAGCCTGGTGGGCTACAGTCCATGGAGCCACAAGAATCAGACATGACTTAGTGACTAAACAACCATCACCACCCCAGTTTAATACAGGCTAAGGCACCAGCAGTTACCCATTACAGCTTTCCATCATTAGTACAAGTATCAAAAAAGTGAAAAGGCAGAATATTTTGCTATTATGAATATACTTTTGAATTTAAAGACCCTCGAAAGTATCTCAGAAACACCCAGGTATCAGAGAACCCTACTTTTAGAACCACTGGCTTAGAGATTCGTTTAAGAAAATGAGTATAAAAGGCATATCTGAAAATCTTACAATCATAGACCTATTGCTGTGGAATTCAACTTTTTTTTTTTCATGTAAATGTAACTGTGTTCCTTTTACAAAGTGGAGAGATGTTGAATGTAGTAAATATTTTCATGGATAGAAAAACTATCATAGTCATGTAAAAAAGCTATCTACATAATGAAGTATAGGAGCTAAATATTCTGTGCTGGTCTTACTCTCTTCTAAACAATGAATAAAAAGAAAAGTTGGTCAAGCTAATTAACACTTTGTTAAAGAAAAAAAAGACAATAGTTTTAGGAATGACTTGACTCTGAGATAAAGCAATAAGTCATTAATTGGTTATCTTGTGAAGACTTTGGGGAGAGTCCTAACAAGGTTACCATGACTTTGGCAATGACCACAGCTGTATTGCAGGAACTTTAAGAGAAGGAAAAAACATATAAAGGAAGGGGAAGATAAGAAAATTGGATAGGTAATTATGCAAAGGTCTTAAGTAAGGGTCAGGTGATTTCCAGAAGGTCAAAAGGCAGAGTGTGTAATCAAAATGGTTGAAATAATAGTTAACCCTACATGTACTGTCACTTTTTCAAACTGACATCAAAGAAAATTTAAAAGGGTGATAGGGGTTGTAAGAAGATAATTAAAGGAGAGCCGCTGACCATAATAAAGGTAGCTAGATAGCAGTGCTAATTAAAAATGTATTCAATCTAGGAATACAAATGCTGCAAAATACAAAAAACACAAACAAATACAAACAGTTTAGAAAATCTGAAGTTAGTCATGATGAACATAATTTGAGTTTCCTGTATATGTCATTATGAATATGAGAATTTAACATCTTTGGGGATAGATTTCTTAAATTGGCAAGGTTTATTTTTTTCAGTATTTTTTTTTATCCTTCTAACATTGATTATTCTTTTAGTATTAGTTGGCTTTCATCGCTATTATGACACAGAACATTGGAAAATGTTTTTGTAATATGTAAAACTAGCATAAACTTGGACCAGAAAACTAGATTTCACTGTTGGAAGTTATAAAATGGTGACCCGAAAGCACTGTCATCCTCTTTATTTACCATTGTGCTGTTTTATTGCAAAACCAATAAAGTAAGGCAAACATGCTTGGGGCACTTTAGTAATTAAATCCTTTGGGAAAAGGTCCAAAAGGAACTGCACACACTGCGATCAGCTTCATGGTGAATCTAAGTATGTTTGTGAGCACTTTTTAATTCTGCAAGAGGTGGGAGTATTAGGAAATAAGTACAACTATTCGATGGTTTAGGGATGGGGGGAATGGACTAGTTCTTTTCAGCAAGTGTAAACTGTATCACAAAGAAATTGATTTAGAAGCTTTTAGGTACTGGGGAAATCAATTCTCTATGGTTACTTGAAATGTCAAAAAGGTAATTCTGGGTGCAATTAAAGCAATAAACATGTTTGTTTTGGGGATTACTTTTATTGGCAGAACTTTCTTACTTTTACATTGAGATTTTCACATCCAATTCCATTTATGTCAGTTGCTGTAATTTTACTGTTTTATTATTCTATTAATATAAACCAAGAATTTAATAATATTTTAATAAAGTATAACAATCTATACATTGATTTCATGTCTTAATTAATGAAACAATTTAATTTTCTTAATGTCTTTTTTCTAAATTTCCAGAAATTTAAAGAAAGGATAGTCAGAAAAGAGTGTTCCTTGAAAAACATTATTTTCATGTTTTTAATAGTTATTTTGACTTCCAAAATAAACTTTTGGAAAATATTTGCATGTATCCATATTCTCCTTAATTTCAGGGGTTTCTAGATTATGATAAATCCTTTGTGGTTTGTATGTTGATAGTAAGGACACAAAAATTATTTTTCAAACATATGAAATATTTTTAAAATAAAATGGACTGAAACTATTATTTCTTGATATCTTGATATACTGAAATATTTTATCAGGTATTCGTTTCTACAGGAGATTGTATCATTTATTCTAAAAAAAATTTTAAAGATACTTATCAATTGTTAGGTTTAAAAATGTAGGCTAAAATGAAATTATTTCTCTTAATATATTTTGAAGGACCAACAGTGAATAGTGAATGTATAAATCTAGGCTTAAAAATATGATGTATTAGTTTTTCTCCTAATTTTTGAATACAATCTGAACTGTGCTATGGAGAAAGCATGAACATCCAGAAATAAAAACAAGAATAATAACACCGGTTTTCCCAATTGTCATTTCTCATTCCTTCTTCCTGCTTATCCTCCAAGATTCAAGACCATCCTAGTAAAGAAATTCATTCTATACATTGCAATACTGTAATGTCTACATCAGGCGATGAGGAAGGCTAGAGAGTGCATCAACCTATATTCTGGAAAGAGAAACTGTTCCTTGGTTTTAGATATTGTGAAGATGGATAAAGGAGAGAGTTTATTAAGTTTATCAGGTAAAGACTTTGCAGTTCCTTCAGCTCCATAGGATTAAAAGGTAACTTTTCTGAAAGGAAAAAAGGAAGTGAAAGTCACGGTGTTTCCTACTGAGAATATGCAGTCTGGTTTCTTTCCCTTTGTAACATTTACAATTTATCCCTCACTGCCCTATTGGATTGAATAAAGCTGGTTCCCATAGAAACTGTCTCTGAATTCATACTTTCAGGAAACAAGAGTGATAGCTTCTGCTCAGGGAGGGGTCAAGAGCCAAGAAGAGCTCTCAAGGACCAAGAAGAGGCTGTAGATGCACCCCTAGACTGTGAGAAAGGACTGAGCCTCAGGTTGAGTAAACGGTGCTTGGAAAGACTCACTTTGAACAGAGAAACAACATGATCACCTATCAAACTGTGTAACATAGTCAGTTGGGTTTTCCTAGGTGAGGATAACAACATGTAATTTGTAGAAATTTTTAAGAGCTGAAGCTCCCCAGTGAATGTCCATGCACCCACTTGATGGAGGTGATACCATGTAGTGTTCAGTGAATTCTGGAAGCCCAAATTCAGTAAATTCAGGCCCAAATCCTGCATATTCCACTCTGCAACTGTGGGATGTTTTACATGCTACAAGCACTTCCAAAACTTGTGTTTCAATATTTGTACAATGGGGTGAGGGGAATATATTCCTTGCAAATTTTTAAGATAATTAAATGAGTTCAATCATGTCAAATGATTTAGAACACTGCCAAATCTTATTAAGGATTCAACATACTTTCCCTATGTTTAAAGATTTGCCCCAATCTATTGAAATCATAAAATAGTACATGCTCTTAGACTTAACTTGAAAAGCAGAATAAAACAAATTGCCCTGTCTTTAATAATACTAATCATATTAAAGATTCTTCATCTATTTGTATGATGAGCAAAAAGTACATGTTCCCCAAGACTGAGGAAAGACAGACATTGGTAGGTTTCCCCACTCCACCTTTTTTTTTTTTTTTTACTTCTGATTTGTTAACTTATTCCCTTTCCACTTTCTTAAGAAACTTAAGAGCCAGTTGAAGAATTAATTCATAATAAAATGAATGACTAATTTTCAATAAGCATGTACCACCTTTCAGATGACTAAAAAGATTAAGAGTTTTATAACAATCCATTAGGACCACCATTTTTTGATTTATGTACATCAAAGCTTTGGTCCATCTAAAACAATCCAGTTATAGATATCTTGCTCCTTTTGTTTTAACACCACTGTCTTTGGGATTTTCCAATGCAAATGTTCCAACTGTTGTGTTAGACAACTGCACTGGAAATGCAGCAAAGGATAGGCTGAGGCCAAAATGCATGGTTTCCTTTGTTCTCCAAAAGATTCTGAGCTCCGGGGGTATATCCTTCTTTGTTGTCTAAATATGGTGGCACTTTTGGGAAAAGATGCTGATATTTCAAGAAAAAGTCACATTGTGACCCCTTCCACCAAGGTCCCCACTGGTGTACATGGTGGGGCTTGTCAAAGTCCTTCATTCATTATAATAAGTTTGTTTGGAACAATTTCTACAACCATTTCAAAATGCATAAACCCTCTTTATTCTCCCTTCATCATCCCCACTTTGTTCTCCCTTCATTGTCCCCATTTTCAGTCATCACTTTGGTGATCAGTTGAGGCCTACTCTGTCTTCTTCTTCCCTTCTCTCAGTCGTGTCCGACTCTTTGCGACCCCATGGACAGTAGCCTACCAGGCTCCACCGTCCATGGGATTTTCCAGACAAGAATACTGGAGTGGGCTGCCATTTCCTTCTCCAGGGGATCTTCCCAACCCAGGGATCAAACCCGGGTCTCCTGCGTTGCAGACACACGCTTTACTGTTGCCTTAGGAAGGTCTAACTAGCAACAGAAAAAGATATTGAATCCAGCACACTATCAACAGAGGACATTGTGAGTTTCCTCATCCATAAAACAGAGTTAATTAAACCACCCTGTTTCTAGTCACAGGGGTGCATTCTGAATTAACAGACTCATATTTTAAAAACACATTGGGCTTCATAAAGAAAGGCTCTGCATAAATGCAAGCTATTATTATTATTACTAAAACCACATCTGCGTGTCTATAAACCACCACCTACTTTTTCTGCATCACCCCAGCTTTAACATTAGCCTCTGCCTGGCTCAGCTTCACTGCTTCACAGTTGGGTAACACGTCCTGAGGATGGTGTGATGCTGCAGGCAATTTTACAAAAAAACAAGAAGGAGTGATTTTATACTGGATGTATTTCAGCTGCCAGTTCAAACTAAACTATACTCTTCCCTTCTATCTTTACTTCTAGCTCAAACTGCTTTCACCATGTACAACAGTGAAAAGAAATTAGTTTCATGCTTATGATAAGTGTCCAACTCTTGGTGGTCTATTTTCCTCCTACAAAAAAAGTGCATTTGTTATCATTTTTTAGAAAATAGGTTTAAGAATACATGTTTGAATGGAGCTGAAAATGAACTGAACTGTGTGGATTGGTAAAAGCAGAGTAATTAATAATAATGCTTCTGTGAAAATATATATTGTGTGTTTGAAGGTGTTTTGGGCATCACCAAATTTGCTAGGAAATTTCATCTATAAATTAAGCTCATTACTAAAAATGCTTCATGAACCAGCCTTTAAAATTCCCATTTAATTTTTTTGAACTAGTTTAATTAAAATCTTGTGAATTCCTAGTGTGTTTCTCTTTCAATTTATGGGGAAAATACTTTAGACTAAGCCCTCAGGATTACAAGCCTATAACAACCATTTATAATCATAGGGGTTTGAGATATCTGTCAACGTTCTAAAGTCATCTCATCTTTAATACAATGTTTTAAGCTGACAAAAAATGGAAACGGTTCCAATCAGGAAAATAATATTTCATAGAAGCGATGACTTATTCCTCTCCCCAATAGTGTTAATCAGATTTCATTTATTTTTATAGCACGCCAGGCATTAGCATTACCCTCAACACACAGCCCCGTTTCTCTTTGTCCTTGGGTAAGTTATCTGCTGCATTAGGATAACTTTCTTCCTCAAGATAAATGTTTCCTGATAAAACAATATTATTAACCTGTGGCAATTGTGATGTGAAATAAATGCAGTTGTCAACTCAACTTTGAAGTGGGGGAAGAACTGTGACAGATTAAAAAACTGCTGTATTGTTCTTTGCTTCTCCCGAGTTCATTTATCTTCCCAGCTATCATCTATGACTGAATGGTAGCGGAGGCACCTGCACGCAGGAGCCAATGATAAAAGATATTAGCATCAAGCCTGTTCTCTGATGCTTCACAGGATACCAATAATCCCGCACTGAGTCATCCTGGTCATTTAACTTCATCAACTGAGAGAGAGTTTAATTCAAGGGGCCAATGTTTTCTTTCTCAACAAAAAGGGGATGAAAGTGTTTCAGTGTGTCTCTAACCCTTCTTCCCAGGTTAAGTGTCACTGTATGACCAGACCTTCCTGAGCAACCACCAGAGGTGATCTCTAAATGTCTCTAAGCAGACACTCCTCGCTTGCCTTTGCCTTAATCTGTGCTTTACCCACGCTGAGCCCATCTCATCACAACAAGACATCACTTTTGAAAGCTAATCACACATCATGAACTGGACTAACTACATAAGCTCCTCAAATTCTCACAACAAACACAGGAGGTAGCTTATTGACATCACTTGTGTTTTACAAATGAAGACGCTGATGTGCGGAAAGTCAAAGTAGCTTGCCGGTGGTAACACAGCTGGTAAGCAGGGTTCAAACTTAGGATCCTCTGACACTGGAGGGCTATTTCTTTAACTCTTTGACTTGATGCCACTAGCTTGTCTGTGTAAACTCCAGGCTGCAAACTCCTAGAAAAGAAGTACTACACCTTATTTGATTTTGTTTTGTGTTATCTTCTATGGCTTTTAGCACAGTGATAAGTGCATATTAGGTATACAGTAAGAGTTAGTTGAATCAATAGAAATGTGGACTATGAAAAGCATGAAATAATGCCTGGTTTTCACTTCTGGTAATGATGCTCAAGTTCCAGAAACTTTATGGGAGGAAGGGTCTCTGACACAAAATAAGTACAACCATTTAGGTGACGGGGAGCAAGAGCAGGATTTACACAGGATGGAGTGACGCTGTCTTTGGATTAGGGAGCACTTCCTGTTATTCAGAGGATACCAGAGGAATGGTAAAGAGCGATGTCCTACTTAGGTAAGTATTCTCACTTTGCTTGATTAAGAAGGGAATGACTTCCAAGAAGAAAAGAAATGGGGCTAAAGGAACAAAAGATAGAGAAAGCCAAGTTTGTACATGCATAGGTAAAATGGCATAGTGATCTGTGAACACACTGTACCATCTGAAAACATGTCAGTAATTGGAGTCTTTTCTTATTAATTTGATGCAGCATACTTTATGTAATAGCTGAACAGCAATGCTACTGGGATTCATACTTACTCAGACTTTTTGGCTATTTCAGCATTAACAAATGAAATATAAATAATTCCACAGTTATTGGAAATATTACTTTCACTCTTAAATACAATTGCTCCAGAGTAGACAGACAAGAATTGATGCTTTTGAACTGTGGTGCTGGAGAGGACTCTTGAGAGTCCCTTGTACTGCAAGGAGATCAAACCAGTCAAACCTACAAAAAATCAACCTTGAATATTCATTGGAAGGACTGATGCTGAAGCTGAAGCTCCAATACTTTGGCCATCAGATGTGAAGAGCTGACTCATTGGAAAAAACCAACATGTTGGGAAAGATTGAAAGCAGGAGGAGAAGGGGACGACAGAGGTTGAGATGGTTGGATGGCATCACTGACTCAAGGGACATGAATTTGAGCAAACTCCAGAAGATGGTGAAGGACAAGGTAGCCTGGCATGTTGCAGTCCATGGGTCTCAAAAAGTCATACATGACCTAGCCACTGAAAAACAACAACAGACACATAAGAGAACTCATAAAATCAGATGGAAAAATGTGCATGCTACCAAGGATCAGCTCAGTTCAGTTGCTCAGTTGTGTCCGACCCTTTGCGAGCCCATGAATCGCAGCACACCAGGCCTCTGTCTATCATCAACTCCCGGAGTTCACCCAAACTCATGTCCATCGAGTCAGTGATGCCATCCACCCATCTCATCTTCTGTCGTCCCCTTCTCCTCCTGGCCCCAATCCCTCCCAACATCAAGGTCTTTTCCAATGAGTCAACTCTTCACATGAGGTGGCCAAAGTATTGGAGTTTTAGCTTCAGCATCAGTCCTTCCAATGAACACACAGGACTGGTCTCCTCTAGGATGGACTGGTTGGATCCCCTTGCAGTCCAAGGGACTCTCAAGAGTCTTCCCCAGCACCACAGTTCAAAAGCATTAATTCTTCGGCACTCAGCTTTCTTTATAGTCCAACTCTCACATCCATACATGACCACTGGAAAAACCATAGCCTTGACTAGATGGACCTTTGTTGGCAAAGTAATATCTCTGCTTTTGAATATGCTATCTAGGTTGGTCATAACTTTGCTTCCAAGGAGTAAGCGTCTTTTAATTTCATGGCTGCAATCACCATCTGCAGTGATTTTGTAGCCCCCAAAATAAAGTCTGACACTGTTTCCACTGTTTCCCCATCTATTTGCCATGAAATGATGGGACCAGAATCCATGATCTTAGTTTTCTGAATGTCGAGTTTTAAGCCAACTTTTTCCACTCTCCTCTTTCACTTTCATCAAGAGGCTTTTTAGTTCTTCTTCACTTTCTGCCATAAGGGTGGTGTCATCTGCTTATCTGAGATTATTGATATTTCTCCTGGCAGTCTTGATTCCAGCTTGTGCTTCTTCCAGCCCAGCATTTCTCATGATGTACTCTGCATAAAAGTTAAATAAGCAGGGTTACAATATACAGCCTTGACGTACTACTTTTCCTATTTGGAACCAGTCTGTTGGTTCATGTCCAGTTCTAACTGTTGCTTCCTGACCTGCATACAGGTTTCTCAAGAGGCAGGTCAGGTGGTCTGGTATTCCCATCTCTTTAAGAATTTTCCACAATTTATTGTGATCCACACAGTCAAAGGCTTTGGCATAGTCAATAAAGCAGAAATAGATGTTTTTCTGGAACTCTCTTGCTCTTTCAGTGATCCAGCAGATGTTGGCAATTTGATCTCTGGTTCCTCTGCCTTTTCTAAAACCAGCTTGAACATCTGGAAGTTCACGGTTCACATATTGCTGAAGCCTGGCTTGGAGAATTTTGAGCCATAAAAAATAATTCTTACTCTACTTATTAATTCTCATAAACTAGACATTTCAAAGATCTGACATATCCACCCTATAAACTACCTTATGCGACTGTCCAGGGAGGAAATTGGATCAGCAGCATCAGCTTCATTTTTCAGTTTATTGTTACATGTTTCTTTCTTCTAAACCCTCTCCATGATTAGAAACATTGTTCTAATATGGAGAATAGTATTAAATGAAAGCAAAGGACTGTCTCTCAGCTCTCAAAGTCTGCACGTATTTCCAACATTGTGTTGTAGAGTATATACTATATACTCACATCTTAGATGATCAGATCTATATCTCCATTCTACTTTTTTATGTGTATACATATCTCCAGGTAAAATAAAAAGAAAAAGGGCTCCAGTAGATGTTTTTAACTCTCACACTGCAATCTTTGCTTATTTTTCTTTTATTTTCCTGAGGATCTTTAGTATAAACACTTTTTGCCTACGAGAGTTGTTTTTCACTGTAAAATTAATGAAATGCTTAAGTTCCATTCAGCTGTAGCTCTTCCTACCTGTGGCCCAGCAATGCATATCATGATCAGGCTTTATTTAATGCAGAGCTGTCTTGTTTCATTTCCTTTTAATTTCCTATAATTTTGTTCAATTTAACTTGTTTACCTATTCCTGTATCAAGAGACAAAAATTACCTGACAAACAAGAAAACTCTCAACTAAAGCTACTATTCCATAGTCCTCTTCCATGTGGTGTTATGGTCTGGAACGCACAGGATGGCTGAGGTTCCATTTGCAACTATCTGAATGTTTTTTAGTGTCTGGGATAAGCATTACTAAAATAAGTGTGTTACCTGTCTCGGGGACTTCAGAAACACCTGTAAAGGCCACCTATGCTCCTAGATGCATAGAAAGACCTAACTGTGTACATGAGCCTTTAAGTGGAGTCAACTAAAGAGTTAATGGATTGTCTTCCAAGTCAGAATGGAGCCTTCTCACTGGCCTATAGGGGAGCTACAGAGGAACTCCAAGCCTTGTCTCAGGCCAAAATCACCTGCGTATTCACACCTGTGGATCTGACCTGTTCTTTTCTCTTCTGAATTAGGATATAGCCACAGCTCATAGTTTGAGTAGACAGGTTGAAAAAATGGCCATTTCCATGGAAGCAGAAGTTGCACCATTAAAAATCACCCCCTCGGTTGTTGCTGTTTTGATGCTGCTGCTGCTAAGTCACTTCAGTCGTGTCCGACTCTGTGCGACCCCATAGACGGCAGCCCACCAGGCTCCCCCGTCTCTAGGATTCTACAGGCAAGAACACTGGAGTGGGTTGCTATTTCCTTCTCCAATGTATGAAAGTGAAAAGTGAAAGTCAAGTTGCTCAGTCGTGTCCGACTCTTCTCAACCCCATGGTTTGGCAATAAAAATAGCTGAAGAAGCTCCAACAAGAGCCCTCCTTGGCTGCTACTTGGGGAGCAGGCATTGTAATTGTTCTCTACTTTTTTTTCTTCCTCAGGAGATCTCCTTTGCTGCCTGTTCCTTTTTACATGGTCACTTACATGCATCCCTTGCCTGACCTTATTTCTGTCCATTCTTACCATGATCATCTTGACCCCTTATGAATATCATAGGCCCATACTGAACTAAAGTTCAGACTTTCCTGACTTAAAATATTTAGTTGCTCGACAGCATGGAAAGTCTTAGGTACCCGGCCAGGGATCAAATCCTCATCCCCTGCATTGCAAGGTCGATTCTTAACCACTGGACCATCAGAAAAGTCCCTTGGTAGCATCTTCTAAGCTGAAAACATATCTGATGCCTGAAATTAATGACAATATTTACACAGAAAGTTTGTCCAAACTTTCACACACTTTGTCAGGTCCTCAGTTTCTCCAGTATCTTTACACCTCTCTCAATTGATCTTATCTTATACATAAGACTTTGGTGTAAATGTGTTTTCTGCATTCTCACATGTGTGGGGTGTGTTTTGTTTTTTGTTTTTTACAGTGAGCTAAGCAGAGAGAGACACGACTGAGCGACTTCCCTTTCACTTTTCATTTTCATGCATTGGAGAAGGAAATGGCAACCCACTCCAGTGTTCTTGCCTGGAGAATCCCAGGGACTGGAGAGCCTGGTGGGCTTCCATCTATGGGGTCGCACAGAGTCGGACACGACTGAAGCGACTTAGCAACAGCAGCAGCAGCAAGCATAGAGAGAAGAAGGTCTGCTATTACTCTTAAACTTTATTCAAATGTTTCCATAACATAGCATGGAAACTTTTAGAATAATTGGTAGGATTTTATTCCAGTTCCTTGCATTAGGCTTGGCCCACAGTAAACGCTCAGTAATCCTTTAATAATTTTCTCTAGGAGGTACCTCCTAAAATGTTTGTGGAATAGCAGATTTTAAAACTAATCTAATTAGCAAATACCACAAAAATAAGGGAATGCATTTCTGACTCACTGTCTTTTTTGTGAGCACGTGTGAGGGTGCTTGCAGGCTTGATTCACTTGAGGCAGGAAAGGAACTGCGTGTTGAATGTCTGCTGCCAAGAATTTACTCTAGCGTCTGTTTTCTACTTGTATGTGACAGACTTTGTTTCTATTCACATACTACAGTATTCAGCACATAGAGCTTTCAGGCAGAGCCTATAATTTTAGTGGAGTTGGAATCTAATTGAAAATGATTGGATTATATTCTTCATACCTTACTTTTGAAATACATGTACTGCATTAAACTATCAAGCAGGGATAAAAGGTTGTAACACTTTTACTCCTAAATAATGTGATTCTGTGTTATGTTGAACTAAGAGGTAGTATATGCATGCATGCACATACGGTATAGAATATGAATATATATTTACTATTATTTAGTTCAAATGTATATATGATAGTTCAAAATACATATACCTGTATATGTACACATACATATACATATGCAAATGTAACCCAGACAGAGAGATATTTTCGAGCTGAATTATAATAATTAAATACACCAAATGATAAAAACAAATTGGTTGAAAATTATAGCTTTTGGCTCAGAACAACAGGTAGGATGAAAATAAAAGTTTCTATAAGAAACTGAAAATCAACTAGAAGAGTTGTATTTATAAAAGGAAGAATTGTTCCAACTTATTCTCCTCTAAAGAAAACCAAACCAAAACAGCTTTTGGTAAATTTGCTTTGATTTGTCCCTGAAACAACTTTAAATTCTAGTCCAACCCTCTACTAAAATAAACCAAACTAGAAGGAGTCCGTGAGAATATAAGTTCTCAAATGCATTTTGCCCTCTTGAAAGTAAGAAGCTAATACGCTCACCTAGAATATACTTAGGATACCAAGGAAAAGTTTACTTTTGAGTTAATCCTTGGAACTGGATGGTTCAGTGAAAATTAGATTTTTTATTTCCAAATTAATAAGAGACTGAATAGGCTGGTGATTTATAACTTTTTAATTTTTTTAAAGTGTTGTGCAAGGTGACTTTCTTCATTGTATGGTCTCATTCTCCATTTTCACTGTTCAATTAATATTAGAACTTGCTCATAAATGCAGACTATGTCACACATCCACTTATAGCTTCATTTATTTTATTAATAGATAATCAGCCTTCATCAGTCCCTTCACTACTTCCTCTCATTTGAGCAGATGAAAGGCTAGTCTATTTATTGGCATCACACAGAAGCACATGTTGCAACAATTCTCCCTTTTATATATAAGGAAACTGTAAAAGGAATATAAGGAGTTGGATATGCAATTTCAGGAAATTGCAGCTAACTTTTGTTCAGATAAAGGGATCTCTCAGGAATGTCAAGGAAGTGTGTTCAATAAGACCCCCCACTCCCACTGCTCTACACAGCTCTGTCATCCTGGTACTCTCAATCAGGTGTGATTTCCCATACAGCACTTTCTTTAATCAAACAGTGTAGGAGAGAAGTCAGATATGAGGAAAGAGGAATAAGGCTAATGTTTCTTTCAGCAGATCTAGACAAATTTATATACTCCTTTCCCCTCTTTTACTTTTTGAGTATTTTTACTACATAATTTTTTGAAAAGACTGAAAACTCTTTTGACCCGGAACTAGTCATAGGTGGAAGCCCTACTGTTTTGCTGAGTATTCTTTAGGACTTTTACTATGTTGTGTTGTGTCTCCCACTTCTGCCTTGAAACAGGGAAAAGGTTGCCTTCCGTTGAGTTTCAGGTAGTGCTCCCTTCACATCCCAGCTGCTTGTAGACTGGGCTTTTAGGTTGAATTGGACAGACATTACTCACTAATATGTTGGTTTTCAAATTAACCGCATCCATGAGTCATAGTAAGCATTTTGGTCACTTAACTAAATAAATGAGCTACATGAGCTAAATTAATGAGCTTCTACAACCAGAATATCTCTCATCTTTTATCTTCTCTCTGTCTCTTCCTCTGTTTCTCTCATTCCTTTTTTTTTTTTATTTGAAACAATGGCATGATTGTGCCATGCAATAATAAATAGGGTTTAATTACTCTGGGATTTTTTTTTAAGTTATTGAGTGAGAATTTAAATGTATATTTGCAGGATAGATTATCTACATCAACCAATCTCAGTGATATAAAAAAATTATGCTTTAAGTCTTCAAAGATTAGCTTTTCTCACAACTACAATCACAAGTCTTATTAAAAAGGAGCTTTTATGAGAATTCAGAAGCTAAGTGCTTTTTCTTTAGGTCAGATCACCACAAAAAAACAGACTTCAGCGTGGTATTTCCCTTTTGTCATTCTCTTATAACCTTGACTTCCTCTCATTAACCTTATAGGATAACAAAATGTACAATTGTCAAAAACACATGAAATAAGCTGTTTTGAACTTCAGATAAGACTAAATTGGGTCACTACTTCTGAATCAGTTCAGTTTTGCTCCATTAAAAAGAAGCCCCTTTGAGTCCCTTGTTCCTGAGAATACCTCTCAAATTCCCAGTCCTACACCCATCGCTTCTCAGGTTTGTCTACTGAACATGAAGGATGTGATCTTACTACCAGTGTTATCAGTTATATTCTGAAGATATATTTTAGTTCTGTCCCATTAAATATACATGCTTTATGCTCAGTGAAGTAGCGATAATTAAGCTAAAATATGTAAATGAGCTGGTTCTGGTTTTTCTTTGGTTGCTTGAGGCAAATACCTATTTTAAATGGTTACAAGTTCCTCTTGAGAATAAAAACAAGGTACCAGGACAGTGAAACTCCCAGGTACCATTCTCCAAGGGACCTTTGTCCATAGTGTAATGCAAAGTGACTCAATGTGACAGGGTATACGCCTTGGCAGGTCACATGAAAGCCAAGCCAGCACAACAATTTCCCCAGAAAAAGTGCTCTTTATTAATACCGCCAGACAGCAGACAAGCTGTCACCAACAGAGTCATTAGAATGCACCAGACAGAGTATCCAGATAACTCTGTTTTATCCCCTCGGAGTCACTCTGTGCCACTTTCATGATTGAGTGTCTCCCTCGAGTTTAGAAAAAGAACTTATTCATATTACCACTGTAAACTCAATACCTGTACATATCACCTCACACCAACAGCAGAAAATGCAAATGACAACACTTTGCACTTTATACAGAATGTCCCAGGAAAGACTGTCAAAGTAGTTTGTGACCCAGGACTGTCTTTTCTGAAGGTAAAGAAAGACACCGAGTAGTTAGATGATAGTGTCTCTTAGTCAACAGACCAATGTATAGGAAGAGGGGAGAAAGAAAAATAAAAGCATCTAGGTGTTGCCATATGTCAAATGGGTGTTATCCTTACAGAACTCTTCTAGAAAGAATAAAAGATGAAAACCTGATTTCTGATTTGGCAGAGATGGTGTCATTTTTCTCTAAAATGACATAGTAATTCACTTACCAAAAAAAAAGTGTAAAAATGCCAAATATCAAAATATTTGAGAGGTACATGGGGGTCAAGTCTTCGACTTCTATCCAGTTTATGTTCAAGTTGGGAGTCTCATTTACTCTGCAATCTGGCATTGAGGGACGGTGCCCTGGACTGCAAGGTGCCATGTGTCAGATCAAAGCACCCCTGCTCAGGATTTTACAGTCAGTGACATGGTAGCTTATACACTCTCTCATCCTCCAACAGCTGTGTAGAAAGGTCTTCTGAGAAATTATTCTTCATTCAGCAATCACAGAAGTGATACAAGATGGAGCAGAGCAGACTAATGGCAGTATTTGAAGATTCGTATCAGGAACAAGAAAACTGTTTAGGAATCTTTTCCCTATGCCTCTGTTGTTTTATGAGATGTGGACTTGTTTATTTAAATTAGTGTATTGATAGGTTAAAAAATATCCACTCAGCTTGATGGATATTTTAGAAGAGGAAGCCTATGCAGATTTTTAAGCCCAGAAAATTAGTTAAGAAAATGCTGGCCCCAAAATGGAATGATCAGGAATTCTACTCTCAAAGGCTGTCTGTCTCTTCTGTATCTTACCACTTGCTGCTCTTGAAAAATGACAGGCTTTGGTTCTTGCCTTTCTTTGTTAAGTGAGTAACAATACAATTTCTCTTTTATAGGATTTTCCCCCGTTTTTTCAATTCTGAAAAGTTTCTCCTTACTTCTTTTTCAGTTCTTCCACTTTTCAGGTTACATGGTTTTACTATAAGATGTCCATTGACTTTCATGAGAAAGTTAGAATCTAAGGCATCAGAATACTGAATCCAGAGCTTCTCCACTCAGTGCCACTTGTCAAAGAGAAATGTATTTAATATATGTGAACTGCAGTCTTTTCACACTCCCCTTGTGCTGTTATACAAAAGAGATTCAGGTAATTCTCTGTGTCTCAGCAGAAAGAATGTGAACAAGCAACTTGCTTAAAGTGAATGATAATCTTAGTTTCCCAAAACCCTGGATGCCAGGTCAATATGAAGAGTGTGGTAGGGATTCTTTAGGACTGTGGCATTGTTCCTTAGGATTTATGGATTTACACACCTCTCTATTGTGAAGAACAGAAGAGAAAATGAGAGAGAGAGAGAGTTCTGCCCATCGAGCTGAACAATTTTAGCTATAGTGTCTGCACACATTAGGGTCAGCAGAGAAGGTTTATCTATGTTCAGTCCTAACAAAATTTTCAGGGAGAAGATAGAAGAAGTCTTCTATAAGCAATAATGGATAGTGATTTTTTTACACTGTAGATCAAATGGATAAGGTAAGGCTCAGATGTTAGTCATTTTTTTTTACTAAAAGAGACACAATTCTTGAGGGGTTGTATCTCCTCTATAAAATAAACATTATTTTTTTTGCATTTTCTTATTAATTTTTTCCTATGCCTCAGAGAAAGATTCATTGGGAAATCTTTTTTGATGCAATTTTAAACAAAAAAGTTAGGATATAAAAGATGAAGGATTTTTTACCTCCAATTTGTTGGTATAAATAAGCTAGACAGCTTTACAAAATGATGATAAGTGCATGCACACTTAATAAATTATACTAAATGTGTTTACCATCTAGCTTAATAAGAGAAGAGATTATTAAAAAAAAAAAAAAAGAGGCTACCCTCAGTGGAAACTGTGACTAAGGAAGTTCTATTTCCTTAACCGTTTTGTGCCAGAAGACAGATGGGCACACTGTTACTGTTGCTTTGCCTCTTTGTTACTTCTCACTTCTAATTTGCAAAGAACTAATCTGTAATTTTAATCACAGCCAGAGTGGTGTCATCTACCAACAATAATAAACACAGCATTACAGAATCACAATAATACTGCTGTTGGTAGCATTCACCAGAATCTTTACATATAATGTCATTTAATTTTCATGATAACTTGGGAAGTATGAATCTTTATCCATATATTGTAGATTTTAGTAGGTAAAAAGGCTCAGAGACGTAAAGCAATATTTGCAATTTCTAATCTAGGTTTGTCTCATTGTCAGGCTATCTTCTTGCACTTCTTTTTTATTTTCATTTATTTTTAATTTTCCTTTCTTCTGGATGTGTACAGAATATCTTATAAGTTTTAATTATTCAATTGAAACATGTATAATATCATATATGAAATGAATCGCCAGTCCAGGTTCGATGCATGATACTGGATGCTTGGGGCTGGTGCACTGAGACGACTCAATTGAAACCTTCTTAAAGTGACCTAAACGCTAGCAGTGTAGGGCTGTGAACTTAAATTGAATCCGTGGATGGGAGAGGAGGAGGAGGAGGGATTACAAGGTACACGGAGGCAGTTTAAGGACGCAGGGGCAGGCTTGGGGCAGTGCCAGGCTTGGGGCACTGTCCTGGCATAGAATTTCTTGAGTTGATCAGTGGTATTTTCAGGACAACAATCAACTTGAGTCAACAGCTTCAGGATTTCATCTGTGAAGAGTGGTTAGCTCTTAGTAGGTGGAATCTAGAAAATATTAAGCTTCAAAATAATTGTACCTCCATTAGACCTGTGTGACTAACATTTAGGAGTTAGCTACTCTCAACATTTAAAATAGGGCTTCCCAGGTGTCTCAAGTGGTAAGGAATCTTTTTGCCAACCCAGGAGATGCAGGAGACACGGGTTTGTTCCCTAGGTTGGGAAGATCCCCTGGAGAAGGAAATGGCTACCCACTCCAATATTCTTGCCTGGGAAATCCCAAGGACAGAGGAGCCTGGCAGACTGCAGTCTATGAGATTGCTAAGAGTCAGACATGACTTAGCGACTGAGCATACACACACATGGCAACCCACTCTAGTATTCTTGCCTGGAGAATCCCATTGACAAAGGAGCCTGGTGGACTACAGTCCTTGGGGTTGCAAAGAGTTGGACACAACTGAGTAACTATCTGGAGAAGGCAATGGCACCCCACTCCAGTACTCTTGCCTGGAAAATCCCATGGACGGAGGAGCCTGGTAGGCTGCAGTCCATGGGGTCGATAAAAGTTGGACACGACTGAGTGGCTTCACTTTCCCTTTTCACTTTCATACATTGGAGAAGGAAATGGCAACCCACTCCAGTGTTCTTGCCTGGAGAATGTCAGGGACGGGGGAGCCTGGTGGGCTGCTGTCTCTGGGGTCGCACAGAGTCGGACACGACTGAAGCGACTTAGCAGCAGCAGCAGCAGAGCAACTATCACTCATACACACACAACATTTAAAACACATAATTCTCTTAGAAAGTTGCTTTTAATACTTTACATATTCACTATTTTGTACCAATTAAAAGTTTTGAGATCACTTTCTCTATCTACCTAATAATGTATGAAGTGAAGTGAGGTGAAAGTCACTCAGTCATGTCCAGCTCTTTGAGACCAAATGGACTATACAGTCCATGGAATTCTCCAGGCCAGAATACTGGAGTGGGTAGCCTTCTCCAGGGGATCCTCTCAACCCAGGGACTGAACCCAGGTCTCCCACATTGCAGATGGATTGTTTACCACAAGGGAAGCCCTAATAATGTATAATGTCTCCAAATTATATCTGAAAGCCATTTTAGGATTAAAAATGGAAACTGATTTCTTCTCCCTACTCATATCTTCGTAGAACGGTAAGTCTAACAGTGCACATTTGATATAGAAAGCAGCTGCATTTGGATTTACATGGCTTTGCCTTTCATGTTAATCACCACATCCTCTTTACACCTAAAAATAGCTCCTGTCTTTCCAAATGGGTACCAAGCCCTGTGACTTCTTAGAATCTGTTTTTCCCCCCGACTTACATTTGAAGCCACCCACCCAGTTTTAGTCTTCATGGCTCAAGAGTAGTATTCTGCAGAAGTGTTCATTCATCTTCTCGAGGCACAAAGTTCCATTACTCCCGTCACAGAGCACCTTTGATGTGTTCAGGAGTGAGAGGCCAGAAGAACCCGAGTCAGAGGAGGTTTCAAGATGTGGGTTCAACATTAATTTGCAGTTTGAATAATCATCTCAGGATATGTATACAGGATGTCAGCATATCTTCTTCAAAAGTGGGGAAAAAACCCTGTAGTCAGTCAACACATTGGTCCACATGGCTTTAAACAACCTATTTGGATCTTTCCCCTCAATTTATTATTGTTCTGTCTTCCACTGTAGCTCAGTGGGTAAAGAATCTGCCTGCAATGCAGGAGACCTGGGTTTGATTCCTGGGTTGGGAAGATCCCCTGGAGAAGGAAATGGCAACTCACTCCAGTATTATTGCCTGGAAAATCCCATGGACACAGGAGCCTGGAAGGTTACAGTCTATGGGGTTGCAAGAGTCAAATGCTACTAAGTGACTAAGCACACATAATATAAAGACAATTCAGCTTGAGTGTAGCATAAAAGTTTCCCATCAACCTGAATATGTGCACGTTTAAACAATGTGCTCATGATAAAGAAGCAATGACCATTAGCAAACGTTTTGATGTTTGTTTTTATTTCTTAGGGTATTTGGCTTCCCTAAAATAAATAGTTTCAGAGAAGGCAATGGCACCCCACTCCAGTACTCTTGCCTGGAAAATCCCATGGATGGAGGAGCCTGGTGGGCTACAGTCCATGGGGTCGCTAAGAGTCAGACATGACTGAGAGACTTCACTTTCACTTTTCACTTTCATGCATTGGAGAAGGAAATGGCAACCCACTCCAGTGTTCTTGCCTGGAGAGTCCCAGGGACGGGGAGCCTGGTGGGCTGCCATCTTATGGGGCTGCACAGAGTCGGACACGACTGAAGCAACTTAGCAGCAGCAGCAGCAAAATAAATAGTTTGGGAGTAATTCTCATGATATTCCTATTTCCATAACCTGGTTTGAATTGGAGTGTTTGTTTAAAACATGTCTGATTGAAAAAGGTATTAATTTTTGTCAGGCACTTCTACCTACACTTAAAAAGAGTCACGAAACTTACACTGGCACTTTGAAAACATTTAGAAAGGCCATAATACAGCTTTTAGAAAATGTTTCATTTTCTGTTATCAAGGCCAATGTAAGTTATAAAGTTGACCACAAGCATTTTACAAATACAGAATACTTTAACTCTCTTGAATTAGATAAAATAAGGCCAAAATATATCTATTCAAATGACTACTTACTTTTTTATTGTTTGGGATAATTTTCTACCATTGCACATTGAACGAATAGCTAATTTGATAACCTATTGACAGCTTTATCACATGTATCGGGTAAGAATGGGAGAAGGAATCTATTATGAGTTGAGTTGTTGAGTCAAAATCTCATATGTTGAAGTCATTAATCTCCAGGGCCTCAGAATGTGACCTTATTTTGAAACAGGATTGCTGCAGATGTGATTAGTTAAGATGAGGTCATACTTTTTAGAGCAGGATAGACCCTAATCTGGTATTACTGATGTACTCATAAGAGGGGGAAACTTACACACAGACATGCTCATAGGAAAGCACCACATGAAGATCAGATAAACAGGCAAAGGGATGCCAAACACTGCCAGCAAATGAACAGAAACTATGGGAGAGTCATGGAACAGATTCTCTTGCAGAGTTCATCCTCAGTCAGTTCAGTCGTGTGTGACTCTCTGCGACCCCATGGACTGCAGCACACCAGGCCTCCCTGTCCATCACCAACTCCTAGAGCTTGCTCAAACTCATGTACATTGAGTCAGTAATGCCATCCAACCATCTCATCCTCTGCCATCCCCTTTTCCTCCTGCCTTCAATCCTTCCCAGCATCAGGGTCTTTTCCAATGAGTCAGTGCTTCGCATCAGGTGCCCAAAATATTGGAGCTTCAGCTTCAGCATCAGTCCTTCCAATGAATATTCAGGACTGATTTCCCTTAAGATTGACTGGTTTGATCTCCTTGCAGTCCAAGGGACTCTCAAGAGTCTTATCCAACATCACAGTTCAAAAACATCAACTCTTCAGCGCTCAGCTTTCTTTATAGTCCAACTCTTACATCCACACATGACTACTGGAAAAACCATAGCTTTGACTAGATGGACCTTTGTTGGCAAAGTAATGTCTCTGCTTTTTAATATGCTGTCTAGGTTGGTCAGAGCTTTTCTTCCCAGGAGTAAGCATCTTTTAATTTCATGGCTGCAGTCACCATTGCAGTGATTTAGGAGTCCAATAAAATAGTTTGTCACTGTTTCATGTTGTTTTCATTGTTTTCCCATCTATTTGCTATGAAGTGATGGGACTGGATGCCATGATCTTAGTTTTTTGAATGTTGAGTTTCAAGCCGGCTCTTTCACTCTCCTCTTTCACTTTCATTAAGAGGCTTTTTATTTCTTCTTCACTTTCTGCCATAAGGGTGGTGTCATCTGCATCTCTGAGGTTATTGATATTTCTCCCAGCCATCTCGATTCCAGCTTGTGTTTCATCCAGCCTGGCATTTTGCATGATGTCCTCTGCATATAAGTTAAATGAGTAAGGTGACAATATACAGCCTTGATGTACTCCTTTCCCAATTTTGAACCAATCTGTTGCTCCATGTCTGGTTCTAACTGTTACTTCTTGACCTGCAGGTTTTTCAGGAGGCAGGTAAGGTGGTCTGGTATTCCCATCTCTTGAAGAATTTTCCACAGTTTGTTGTGATCCATACAGTCAAAATAGAAGGAACAGATTTCCAGTCTCCAAAACTGGGAGATTATATTCCTTTTTTTTAAGGATTTAAGCCACCCAGCCCATAGAGCTTTATCAAGGCTGCCTTAGGAAACTAATGCAAGCCCTAACTTGAAAAGACCCATTCTCATCCTTTTCAGAAAGAAAGTTTTGTTCTATGTATCCTTAATAATTATTCTCAGCCCCTTTCTTATATATCAAAAAATCAAATGTATACACACATATATATATATACATATATATCTACATATACACATATATGGGTTTCCCAGGTGGCTCTAGTGGTAAAGAACCTGCCTGCCAATGCAGGAAACATAAGAGACTTGGGTTCGATCCTTGAGTCAGGAAGATCCCCTGGAGGAGGGAATCGCAGGACAAAGGAGCCTGGCAGGCTGCAGTCCATAGGGTCGCAGAGTCAGACACGGCTGAAATGACCTAGCACACACACACACACACACACACACACACATATACATCTATCTATCTATCTATCTATCTATATATATATATATATATAGAAGATGAAGTAGGATACCATATTAAAACTTTGTTTATGCCCTAGAGATTCTGACTTGCACGGGATCATAGATCTTGGTTTTGTGCATTTATTGATACTTTGCAAACCAAACCTTCAGAATTAACAATGTTCTCAACTTTCACATAGGAGTTGAGCCTCAGTTTCCTCATTCAAAAAGAGCCAATAAAATTAATACTGCCCACTTTACTGTATATATTTTATTTCATGTAAAAGTGATTTTGAAATGAAAATTAGGTGATTAAATATTTGATTTAATACAATGACAGAGCTAGAGCCTCAATCTTATCGCTTTCAAAGTTTTATTGTTTGCAGGAAGTTGTAAGCTTGGTGTATATTTTTTTAATAAGTCATCTGAAAAATGTTATGCCATATGAAGTAAAATTAGTCTTTCCTTAGTCTCTTTAACAGGTAAGAGCCTGTTAAATTACTTGGTAAATAAGAATTAACTAACACATGAAAAAAGGAAAGTTTTCTCTTTATTTGTCTGAGAAAGCATTTCCCCAGTATTTTTCACTAAGATTCTTACTTTGAGGTAGCCATAGATTCATGTAACTGAAAGAAATAAAGCAGAGAGCTCCCATGTGCCTTTATCCATTTTCCACCCAGTGGTAGGTAACATCTCATAAAACTATGGTACAATCACAACCAGCACATTGACTTTGATACAGTCAAGGCACAGAATGTTTCCATCACCCCAAGCATCCCCCAAAATGCCCTTTTGTGACACACCCACCTGCTCTTCTGTTCCTACCACCTCCTTTCAACCACAAATCTGTTCTCATCCCTACAATTTTCTCATTTTGAAAATGGTACGTAAATGGAATAATCACATAGTATGTAACCTTTTGAAACTGACTTTATTCACTCAGGCTAACTTTCTCAAGGTTCATTCAGGTTGTCTTGTGTACCAACAGTTTTCCTTTTTAATGTTCTGTCGTAATCCACAGTAGGTTGTACCAGGGTTTTTTGTTTGTTTGTTTTTTAACTGCTCAGTCATTGAACAATACCGAACTATTTCCAGTTTGGGGCTATTACAAATAATGATACCATGAACATCCACATACCGGCTTTTTGGGAGGGAGGATCAGAGTTTTTATTTCCCTGGAATAAATGCTCAGTGGTGGTAGTCATATGATTAACTGTTTTAAAATTGCTAAAATATTAGCCATTAGGGAGATTCAAATTAAAATCTCAGTGAGGTGTCATTACCCACCTATCACAATGACTAAAATAGTCATGACACCAGTGCAGAGGAGGATCTAGAGAACTCGTATGGCTCACACTGCTTGTGGGAAAACAGTTTGAAAAGTTATCTTTTTAATCAATATTTCCTGCGGTCGCCTGCTCTCCATTTTAGATTTACCTCTTGAATGCCACTCGGAATCTACTTGGGTAACCCAGCTGTAAGTGAAGATGCACATTAGCGTTAAGGTAACATCCTACAGTCGATCCTGATTACTCACAGATTTCAGATTTGTAAGTTTGCCTACTCGCTGTGAATCATTTGCAACACCCCAGATCAATCCTCATGGTGCTCTCATGCTCACTCAAGGACACGTGCAGAGCAGCGGGTGATTTGAGTCACTCCCTATGCATGGTCCCAGCTGAGGTGGAGCAAGGGGACACCCTGCCTTCTTGTCTCAGCTCTCACCCTGTAAACCAGCAGTTTTCATGGACTCTACATGGGCCACACTTTTCTCATTTTTATGCCTTTGTTGGTTTCTCACTGTCCAAAATGGACTGCAAATGTGATGCAGAAATATTGTCTAGTGTTACTAAAGGTGACGAGGCTGGAGATGTGCCTTACAGAGAAAATTTGTGTGTTAGTTCAGTTCCATGCAGGCATGAGTTGTAATGTTGTTGGCTGTGAGTTCAGTGTTAGTGAATCAACCGTATATTAAATGAGGTGTCTTTAAACAGAAACCCACATAAACCAAGGTTATATATTGATTGCTTGATAGAAAATATGGCCCAGGCTCACAGGAACCTAATCCTATATTTCCCTTAGGAACAATGGTTCAGTATTCAAATGCCAAGAATTAACTGTATTTAACTGTATGAAGGAGGTGAAGGTAAATAACAACACAAATAAAATCCTTCATCCATCCAAAACATGTCTTTCTTCAAAAATAATCTCTATTTTCCATACCATTAGATTTTTTAGCTATGTCATAAATTTCTGTAGAGACGATTGTGTGAAAATAAAAATTCTGGTCCCCACTTCCAGAGATTCTGATTCAGAAGTTTTGAGGTGGAAATCAAGAATCTACTTTCCAACAGTTCTCTATCATATTTAAAAAAAAAAATCTGCAAAGCTATTTGAGGTACTTACCACGAAGCAGTAAAGGATATAGATACAAAAATAAGTGAAATAGAAAAGCAGGTTGAAACAAGTGCAACTATGTCAAAGATGTATTATTTTTTTCCTGAAGATAACAAAAATGCTATCTCTCATGACACATTTTGTTAGATAATTTTAAGGAACACTGATTCTACCAAACACCAAACAGAATATTTAATTATCCTCCAATTACTCATTCCCCAAGCTAGTCACTTAGCTTTTCTCTATCAGTTAGAGTGACTAGACATTCCAGTTTGGAGGGAAAGTTCTGGTTTATACACATTTTCTTTGCAATTATTAGTCCCTCATTTCATTCTCAAAATAGCATGATTTTAATGATAAATTATATTGTCACTTTAATTAGAAGTGAGATGAGTGGCCCTGGAAGATTGAACTTTCTTGAGGTTTATGATGAAATAGAAATCACACCAGGGGAATTATAATTAATATATCTTTTTGCATTCTTAAATCAATTAATCTTACAGGCTCATTGACTTATTTGTACCATATAGGTTAATTTACTTACTTCATAAGTAAATAATTGACATATTATTTAGAGAGGTGGCCCCTTAGTTATCTGGACTCTGTTTCCTGGAGGGACTGGCTACAAATCTCTCTTCAACATGTGTTGTTTCCAAAAAAAATATTGGGTGAATCTAGGTGTGGGAGAGTAGGCAGCATTACCTATAAGATATGCTGATGTTTCTGCTGTGAGTGACTTTAAAAGCAAAGTCCTTTTGACTTTGGGCACCTTGGTCCCAAGAACATAGCCTTAGGGAAGCACTACTAACTGAATCAAGAGTCTAGGCTTGAACATGAGGAGAATGAACTTCTTCAACCCTCTCAGTGGTGGGGGAGTTCCTGGGGATATTCCCATGTGAGTCAAGGGGCTACTCGTGAACCCCTTGGGTGACGATGCCATTAGGGGTTCCCCAGAGATTCCCCATGACTGGTCCTGGGGATCTCCAGGGCAGAAGGATGTAAAATGTGGAAAGTAGTGCAGTGGCCTGAGTAGGTTTCTGAGGCTATGGTTCCTAAACGTCAGAGCTGTGATTCCCAGTTTGTAGCCATGAGATAGGAAGGCAGATTCTGACAGATTTTCTGTGGTTCCATCAGCATCAAACCTATGTCTGCAGTCAATTGCTCCAAATAGCATCATGTGATTAAAGTGATTTTTCTACCGGAAAAAAAAATTTTTTCTTGCCACATAATTCCAGTACTAGACTACAAAATTGGGAGAACACTTTTCCTTCCAGTGATGTTGTAAATGGTAAATATATATATATATATATATATATATATATATATATATATATTGTTTCAGGTGACATTGCAAAGTGTAGTATATAAACTCTTTCAAGAATTGATAATAGGAGCAAAAAGAAAATGATCTTAGACTGATAAATGTCAATAACATAGAGAATTATTTCAACCTGTCATTACATGTTAAGGATAAGTACATAATTTCATCTGTGTATGCTCCGAGAATAAATTCCTATAATAATATAAAATTTGAGTTAATTTTTTACTCAATTCCAATCCCTAAATTGGTACCTTGTTTCAATGATGCTTAAGGGTAGAAAACTGAAAATAAAAATAGGTAGCATTGACTGTGTGGATCACAACAAACTGTGGAAAATTCTTCAAGAGATGGGAAGACAAGACCACCTTACATGCCTTCTGAGAAACCTGTGTGCAGATCAAGAAACAATAATTAGAACCAGACATGGAACAACAGATTGGTTCAAAATTGGGAAAGGAGTATGTCAAGACTGTATATTGTCAACCTGCTTATTTAACTTACATGCAGAGTATAACATGCAAAATGCTGGGCTGGATGAAGCACAAGCTGGAATCAAGATTGCCAGGAGAAATATCAATAACCTCAGATATGCAGATGAGACCACCCTAATGACAGAAAATGAAGAGGAACTAAACAGCCTTTTGATGAAAGTGAAAGAGGAGAGTGAAAAAGCTGGCTTAAAACTCAGTATTCAAAAATGAAGACAATGGCATCTGGTCCCATCACTATATGGCAAATAGATGGGGAAACACTGGAAACAGTGACAAACTATTTTCTTGGGCTCCAAAATCACTGCAGATGGTGACTGAAGCCATGGAACTAAAAGATGCTTGCTCCTTGGAAGAATAGTTATGACAAACCTGGATGGCTCATTAAAAATCAGATACATCACTTTGTGGACAAAGGTCCATATAGTCAAAGCTATGGTTTTTCCAGTAGTCATGTACAGATGTGAGAGTTGAACCATAAGAAGGCTGCGTGCCAAAGGATCTATGCTTTTGAGCTGAAGAAGACTCTTGAGAGTCCCTTGGACTGCAAGGATATCAAGCCACTCAATCCTAAAGGAAATCAACCCTGAATATTCACTGGAAGGACTAATGCTGAGTTGGAGCTGAAGCTCCAGTACTTTGGCCACTTGATGCAAAGAGTCAGCTCATTGGAAAAGACTCTGATGCTGGGAAAGATTGAGGGCACAAGTTCCCAGAAGAGGACTCAGGTGGAATTTTGAGTCATTATTTACTCTATACTTTGCAAACACTTTTTAAAAATTAATTTATTATTGCTTATGAGTTTAATCATTGCCTGTGAAATGACTAGGGCAAATTTAAAATTCCATTTATGCACATTAGGCAACTGAGTTAAGGACTTCAGGTCACTTGACCAGACACACTAAGTACTAAGGAAAGTGAAAGTGAAAGTAAAGTCCCTCAGTCGTGTCCGACTCTTTGCGATCCCATGGACTGTAGCCCACCAGGCTCCTCCGTCCATGGGATTCTCCAGGCAAGAGTACTGGAGTGGGTTGGCATTTCCTTCTCCAGGAGATCTTCCCAACCCAGGGATCAAACCCAGGTCTCCCACATTGCAGGCAGACGCTTTAAACTCTGAGCCACCAGGGAAGTACTAAACAGGATTCAATTTGGATTTTTTAAGGAAGTGTACCTCTTTTGTCTCTATAGCTCAGTGTTTTTTCCCAAACACTTACTCTTTGCTCCTTTGTCAAATCTCCTCTTCTTGGTGCCACACTAATGTTAGGATACCCATCTTTCTCATTTGAAGTGGGAGCGAAAAAGAATTGAATCATAAAGCCTTACAGTCTTAAATACTATCATTTGGGGTGGATTCTACAACTTTTAAAGATGTAAGGCACCAAAGAGTGCCTTAGGTCTGCTTGGCCTGCTAAGCCTGATCAGCCTTGTAGTTTGATCTGTTGGAAACTATTCATATTTCTAACGTCTAAGTCATATTGGAGCAAGGTGCTAAAACACAATTTGGTTAAAATTCTCATAAGCCTCAATCTTTCCGACAAAGTTAATGCAGTAACAGCATTTTCTCATGTGAGGAAAGAGGAGGATGAGAGGAGAGGAAATTTATAATAGCTCTTTATACCTTTGTTCTAAAAATAAGGTTGTCCATCTAGAAGCTATCTAATGCACTCTCTAACTTTGTGTTTGTACATTTGATGATGCTCTAAGGGTTGGGAATTTATTGATGTGCTTCAATTAGATTGAGTGTGTTGAATTCTATGGAGGTAATTTAGGCATGAATGTCTCCACTGAACTCAAATTATGGCAGTGAGTGAAGGAAATTGGGTGGATTACAGGTCTTTTGAAGATGGAAATGCTAAGATTTCATAAAGGAGGTGATGTTCAGAATAAGATGTAAGAATTCTTCTCCTTCAACCTATAATTCTGCCAGGTTTACAACTGAGCAACCAGGTATATGGTTAATATAATAGCTTTTACAGTATTAGAAACCTGGAAAAGGGAAAGGATGTTATAGGAGGGTGATGATGATGGTGGCATGAGTGTGAGTAGCAGTGGTGACGGGAGTAAAAGATTCCTTAATGTGGACATGCTGAATCTGAGCATCCAACTGGAGCTGAGACATAAAGCCTTACAGTCTTAAATTTGTGGTGGCTTCTACATCTTTTAAAGAGGGCAGCTATGGCAACAATAACTACCCAAAGGACAATTTGCTTGAGCACATCCTGAAAGGCGACCACCAAACAGTTCCTTAGGTCTACTCAGCCTGTGTTGCAGTTTGGTCTATTGGGAATTATTCATATTTTGCTCTAAATATCAGGAATATATAGATACAACTGGGGATTGTCTCTAAAATGCTTCTGTTGATATGTGAAAGGAAATGCAGGGCTTATAAAAATCTCTTCTAGACCTTTAGCTAGCATTTTTTTTTAGCTGTTTGGTTAGTCATATGAGTCTCTGAAATAGTCACTTAAAGCATTCAAACTTAAACATATTTTTTAAGCAAAGAATTCCCATAGGAATTATTTTTAGCTGAGTATAATATGTGGTCAAGTATAATATAAAGATTAAAGCCACACCCAAGTATAGACATTTGATTTTTTTTTTTAACCCTGGGCAAAATATAATGATCTATTTTCAAATAATGTGTATGTGTGTGGGGAAGGATTGGGTTTTATAAGGATATTTTAAAGGCTCAAAGGACTTATAGACATCAAATCGTTCTTCAAAAACAACAACATAGTGATTGAAGTGTAAATGAATCATGAAATATGTGGATTAAATATGCTTGGACTTATTACACATAATTAAAAATTTAAGACTTGCTTTGGGCAAAATATGACAGAGGCTTTCCACTGAGCCTCAAACACCCAGAAACATTGAAACATTATAGTGCCAAATTTTTCCAAGTCTGTAAGGCCTGAAATTTTTATAGATCACATTGACCATCTTCCTTCAGAAAAACATTAACCCTTTAATTAAGAGGTATAAAATACAATTGCTTCCCTGAGGACTAAGACAGTGAAGAATCTGCCTGCAATGCAGGAGACACAGGTTCTATCTTTGGGTAGGGAAGATACCCTGGAGAAGGGAATGACAGTCTACTCAAGTATTCTTGCCTCAAGAATCCCATGGACAGAGGAGCCTGGTAAGCTATATAGTCCATGAGGTCACAAGAGCCAGACACGACTGAGCAACTAACACTTTCACTTTAACGACAATTGCTGGGAAGAAACAGCATATTCCTTGAAAATTCAAATAAAGTGAGTTTGCTTACAAATTAAGTATTAAAATAAAAACACACATTTGGGAAGAATTGGATTTGTTTGACAGAATATGAGTATAAAACAAGCTAGAAGAGTTGCAAACATGGACTACATTTAATTGGTTGAATAAATGTTAGGCTCAGGACTTTAAAAAGATAGACAAATTAACAGCAAATGTAGCAAATAAAATACTATGTAAGGATTTGTGTTGATGATGAGCTCAGTACAAGTCTATAATAGGCTGCCATGTAAAAGCTATCTCAGACTAAATAATGCATTAAAGTGGGTGGACTCTACTGCATGCCCATCAAATCATACTTTAGTACTATGTTCATTATCACACTTTATGACTTTGTCAATCATGAGTAGACTCCAAGCAATTCCTCATGTATGGAAGATCAAGCAAGTTCAAGAAAACAGTAAGCTCAGGGGGACATGAGAACTACCTGAAAAATAACTGAAGGGGAACAATCCAAGAAGGGTCAAGATTTTGATTAATAACAAAGAGCTTTCCACTGATTAGAGTTATCAAAATTGGAAGAACAGCATTGCTTACTGTAGCTTATTGGTACATTTGAATTGTGGTGCTGGAGAAGACTCTTGAGAGTCCCTTAGAGATCAAACCAGTCCATCCTAAAGGAAATCGACCTTGAATATTCATTGGAAGGATTGATGCTGAAGCTGAAGCTCCAATACTTGGCCATCTGATGTGAAGAGCACACTCATTGGAAAAGACTCTGATACTGGGAAACATTGAGTGCAGGAGGAGAAAGGGGGAGCAGAGGATGAGATGGCTAGATGGCATCACCGACCCAATGGACATGAGTTTGAGCAAACTCTGGGAATTACTGAAGGACAAGGAAGCCTGGCATGCTGCAGTCTGTGAGGTCTCAAAGAGTTGGACATGACTGAGTGACTGAACAACAACAATTGCTTACTATTTTAGTAATAGTCATTTCCTCTGATCAGAGGTCTTCAAGGAAATCATCTGAGTTGTAAATTTGGTTGATTATCACCTGTACAATAGCAGAGAATGTTCTGCCTATGTGACTTCCCAGGAAAGCTTCAGCTGCCTTAAATGAACAAGTCCTTTTCTCACTACCTACATTTTATTCAAATTTTGCAATAGATCTGGGACTCTTGTCTGAAAAACTGGCAAGACATGACTGAATGCACCTCAGGATAATATATGTGAAAGACGACTTGCATTCTTTCATTGTTTTTAAAAATCTCACCCTTATTTCTGCAGTTCCACTGTTGGGTCACAACATATGTTTGACTTGAATAGTGAGACACACATTGAACACCCAATAGACTTTTACTCAGGTGGCTCCCAGATCACATCAGTAGAGGCTCTCAGTCACTTGGTTCCTATGTTCAGACATTCTCTAGGCAAGAATACTGGAGTGGGTTGTCATCCCCTTCTCCAGGGGTTTTCCCAACTCAGGGATTAAACCTGGGTCTCCTACATTGCAGGGAGAGTTCTTTATCAAATCTGAGCCACAAGGCTCCTAGATTCAAGAATTCCTTCTATCCCTTTGGAGAATTTTATATACAGTTTGCATCCCAATTTCTCAATGGCACTTTGAGTTTATAGCATTTGTGAAAAAAATGAGTAGCTAATATATTATTTGATATAAACAGTAATCTCAATGTATACCGTGCTAAACCTGAAACCATCTGTCATTTTGTTGGAAATCTTTTGCCGTGTCAAAGGATCTGGTGTGTTTGGCACAAATCACATTGGGTTTTTTACCGGATATAACTCCATCCCCTGCTCAAGTTCTGGAAACAAGTCAATTAACCAGTAGTTGGATCATACATCATAAATTTCAAGGCAAGAGTGAGGAAGTGACAGTGGAAAATGAACATTTACTGAGTGCTTTGTTGTTCAGTTGCAAAGTCATGTTCAACTTTTTGCTACCCCATGAACTGCAGCACACCAGGTTCCTTTGTCCTCCAGTCTCCAGGAGTTTGCTCAATTCATGTCCATTGAGTTGGTGATGCCATCCAACCATTTCATCCTTTGTTGTCCCCTTCTCCTCTTGCCCTCAATCTTTCCCAGCATCAGGGTCTTTTCAAATGAGTCAGCTCTTCACATCAGGTGACCAAAGTATTGGAGCTTCAGCTTCAGCATCAGTCCTTCCAATGAATATTCAGGGTGGATTTCCTTTAGGATGGACTGGTTGGCTCTCCTTGCAATCCAAGGGACTCTCAAGAGTCTACTCCAACACCACAGTTCGAAAGCATAATTCTTTGGTGCTCAGCCCTCTTATGTACTGAGTGCCTACTCTATGTACTAAATACTTTTTATTTGATCTGTATCATAACACTGAGGGATAGGAATTGTGATCTCCATTTTATAGATAGAGAAGTTGATCTAGATAGAAGCCAAGCAGACTATACTATGTGCCAGCTGGGCACTGCACTTATGCTCTGCTTGTCACTGTAGTAAGGAGAGTGTACTCTGTGCTCCTTTAACACGTAATGCATATTTCATTTATTAATTCCTTTATCTCTAACAATTTGCTTCAAAACATACTAAGGAGAAAGGAAATAAGAATACTGGCTGCACAGTTTGCAGGACCTTAGTTTCCTAACCAGGGATTGAACCTGGGCCATGACAGTGAACCACTGGACTGCTAGGGAGAAATTCAATTTTGTACTTAGGAAACTTTGCGAAATTCTTAGTGCAGATTAGTGGTCCTAAAATTGTTTAAGAAATTAGTGAGCAAATAAGTGTAAAGACTGAATAAGCACCTCACACATGCATTTAAATACCCTAGGAAACATACTGAATTCTGCTGCTGCTGCTTCTAAGTCGCTTCAGTTGTGTCTGACTCTGTGCGACCCCATAGACGGCAGCCCACCAGGCTCCTCTGTCCCTGGGATTCTCCAGGCAAGAACACTGGAGTGGGTTGCCATTTTCTTCTCCGATGCACGCATGCATGCTAAGTCAGTGGGTTGTTGTTTCCTTCTCCAGCTGAATTCTAGAGTTGCATAAAAAAAAATTACAGGTGCAATTTTCTACAGTAAGATCCCTGACAATTATGTAATAACTCTAATGTCAGTTATCCCATTAGACTGTGTTGTAAAAACCTGAAAAAAGTGTCTGAGTATGTAAGAAAGTGTGTGTATGTCCGTGGAAAGTTGTTTCCTACCTGATCAATCACAAATATATACTCTCAAAGTATCTCTTTAAATTCCAATTGTAACCTTTTTGTTTGAAAGAACAATTGATTCATATTTCAAATTAGTAATCAAATGGGTATTTGGGGAAAGACTGGATACAACAGACCTCTCAAGATGTCTAAGAAGCACTACTCATACTGGAACAATGATCTAAGAATGGGGTAAAGAAGAGAGACAATTATAGTACATACACATGCCTTCTCCTCTAGAGATGTAAAAAGCAATGATTTTATTTTATATTCTGAATATAGTGCAGTGCATGTCATTTTCAACCACCTAAGCATTTCAAAGGAACCCAAAGGAAGGATAGCTACAACACAAAGGGAAACCTTGGCCAGTGGAAAGTGAGGAGGGGAAAGGCCTGCAGCAAACCACAAAGTGAGAAACTACTCTCAAGTCAACTGCTACACAAATTACAGTGCAACGTGTTCAGTTCCCACAATGCCTTTCCCTTGACAAAGTATTTGTCATTTGAAGTCTTTTCTCACTAGACAGTCATGTGGGTCTTGTTTCTTTGACATGTATTTGTCTATATCTGAGTTAGTGAATATATCTAACGTGTGAGAGGAACACCTAAGTAGTTCTAGGTTTTATATAACAGATACAAGATTTATATAGTCCTGAATTTTGCATCTTCTTCATTTTGCACATAACTGTGCTCAAACAAAATCTGTAATTTTGTCGCCAAATAATTTACAAAAATATGTAGGAGACTTTAGTGTGAAAAATAAGAAGCTATATGTTGCTTGATATCATGAATAATTCTAGTATTAGAATTATTGAATGCATTATTCTAATGAATATCAGTGCATTCCAGCAGCATTTCTTTTTACTTAGAAATGAAGATATGCAGAAGCTACTAGCAATGCCATACTGTAGCTCTACTGTACAAAAGTTGCCACCAGTTGAAATGGAATGTTCTAGGTCCCCACAGACCCATTTATTTCCATTGAACAAGCAATCAAATAACCTAACTGAAAATATTACATTTTGTTTTATGCTAATTTTGTTAAAACCAGACAGGACTGAGCGACTAACACACTTTTGTTATTGTAGGTTTATGAAAACATTAATTTGTTTCCCAAAGAAATATCTTTATAGGTGGCTACATTGTTAGCTAATTTGATCTTTCATTTACATACATGGCTATGTGCTTTGCTCTTCTACTTAGCATATTGTATGTACTTACATATGCATTTATCTATCTCATTCTTCAAACTCATTTGATGTATACTGAGAAAACAGAATTAAACTGATACTGCAATAACACTGCTGAAAAATAGACAGGATGGTAGAAATACATTTTTCCAGAAAGGAAGTTATTACAAGTAAATGTGTATCATGAAGGCTATACTATAGCTGAAGGTCACAGTCATTTACCAAAATCATACATTTGGCGGGATAATATTGTATCAGTTGCTCCATAGGCGGAAAGCTTTTACTCCCACAGAGCTGTATTAGAAATTTCCTTCATGATTTCTCACAACTGTGTCATGCAGTTGGTGATTTAATGATACCTGTGCACTTTCAACAGAATCCTCATAACTTCTGATGATGCTCATGCATCTACTGAAAATGCATGAAGGACATAATACGTAAAGAGAACGTTGAATTTTTTGCAGCACAGTGCTATGCTCCTGTTATTATTAAATTAAATCTACGTCTACAAATTTCCTTTATATTGGTTAGTTCAGTCTATCAGAATTTTCAGAGATTATATAGAACCCAAGTATTCTGTCTTTCAGCTTTCAAATAGAAAACAGGTTTTATTACATGACAAGTACACCAGTCCTTGCTATTTCTTGGTTTTAAAAGGTCAAGTTGACCAAGAAAGTTATCATAACCTGGTAACACTTGAAAAATCCCATCTCACAGGAGTGTACGCAAGCACATTCCCTGAGACTACGTCCTTATACCTCCCTCTCTGTTTGGTGCCTACCTTCTCTTGCCCACAGTGATGGAGGTTGGTCTCTGGCTGCAGCCAACACACCAGGGATGGGGTCAGGGAGTGAATGGGTGGAGATGACAAAGACCTGGGGAAAAGCCTCTTGCCCTGAGCTCCAACTTCTACTTGGTAGAAGTGAGATATTCTTCCCAAACCTTTACATTTACAATGAAAATTAAGGGTGGAAAATACAAAAAGGCACAGAGAAAGCAAGTTCAGTTCAGTTCAGGTGCTCAGTCGTGTCCGACTCTTTGCGACCTCATGGACTGCAGCACACCAGGCCTCCCTGTCCATCACCAATTCCCGGAGCCTACCCAAACTCATGTTCATTGAGTTGGTGATGCCATCCAAGAGGAAGCAAGGGGTAATTGCAATCCACATAGAGATGCAAATGGCCCTTGATAGCTGGGAGCTTTTTGTGAGCTCTCTGCTCCCCTAGTCATTTCAGTTGTGTCCGAACCTGTGCAACCCTATAGATTGTAGCCTGCCAGGCTCTTTCCTGAGAGACCACAGGTTCAATCAGAAAGAGTAAAGCATTTAGAGTCAGTCATGAGGTCAACTCTCCCTCTTCCCTCTTAGTTCAGTCTCTTCTGTCCAAATTTCAGCTTCCTGGTCTGTCAAATAAGGGGTAATAATACTAGAGACTTTTAGTGTTCCAGAAGATGAAAGCTCTTAGGAACTCTAAACAGCTGGCTGAATGTTATTTAATTCCTTGGCTTCTAATGTCAACTTGAGAGAGTTCTTCAGGACAGGATGGTCCTGGAAAAGTGGGCAGAGTGGACAGGAGAAGAAATCATCAGCGGGCAGAGTGGGCAGGAAAGAGAGGAAAGCTGAGACACATCTGTCTAGATGGTTTCACTCTTTCATGATTTTCCTAAAGCACTCGAACTGCTCACCTGCCGCAAGAAATCCCATGAAACCATTAGCAAATGGAAAATTTATCAAATGTCACCACCAGAATGCAATGCTATCCAACTATACCTTAATAGGCTAAGAAGCTGATCAAGCCTGAATGACAATGAGCATTAGTTTCCATGGAATGATTCAGAAGTAATGAATGCTCAACCACATACTATTTGCAAAAATTCTTTTCATCAGCTTACAATGTACTTCTGACTTTGAGAGCATGGAACATAATTTGTGCTGTGTATAGAGAAATAGGCTTCTGTTCAACATGAATTCCCACAATGCAATTCAGCCCAATCCATTTCAATAAAAAACATTTAATATGTTTAGGGCACAGTGCTTAGAGTTCAGCGGTACTTATGTGATCCATCATAAAAGGATACATTGTAGAACCAAAATATTTTAGCAACATGGAGCATTAAAAGTGAAAAATATGACTGGATTAAATGATGCATCAATGTCATATAAAATGAGTTTCCTTTTAATCTTGACTAGTTTTGAACATAAATACTTATACTGTAAAAGCCCCAGGCAATCAGTAAAAATTTGGGAATAATCTTTAAATTTGTTGTCAATGCCACAGTTTATTTAAAACTGGAAAGCACTGCTTACCAGTGAAAAAAGTTGAAAAAAAAAATAGCCTACTCTTCAACATTATTACCCAGCTCTAGAATACATAAATTGAATAATTGTATTCTACTCCCTTTATTTAGAAAGAATACATTTCTTAAAAGTTAAACCCTATTATCATTAATCAAAACTGAGATATCTGCTATTAAATAATTAATATTTATTATTATTATTATTTATAATAAGTCAGGCTCACTGTTGGAGGAGGAAATGGCAACCCACACCAGTATTCTTACCTGGAGAATCCCATGGACAGAAGAGCCTGGCGGGCTATAGTCCACAGAGTCACAAAGAGTCAGACATGACTGAGCGACTAAACAGCAAGCTCACTGAAATTTCAACTCCATGAGGACAGAAAATATGTCTTGTTCTCTGAAAAATCTCCGTTTTAGAGAAAAGTGACTAACAAAACACCAAATTGCTACTGAATGAATTAATGTGATGGATTCATTACATAGGCCAGACAAAGGAGGAGGCTTTGAAATCAAGGTAACTTTTGAAAATAATTTAACATTAAATTTTTAAAAAGCAGTTAAATATTACATATTTACTATGTTGTTATTCAGTCGCCAAGTCATCTCTGACTCTTTGTGAGAGTCCCAATGGACTGCAGCATGTCAGGCCTCCCTGTCCCTCACCATCTCCCAGAGTTCGCCCAACGTCATGTCTCTATGATTATAAATTAATAGTAAATGCTTTATGGGGAATATTTCAAAATATTAACAATCAGTTGCTTAAGGGGAAAGAAATATATTTTCCACTCCCACTCAATTATAATTTTACACTTTCCAAATTTTTCTCAGTGAGCACAGTTTTTAATCATAAAACAGTTTTTAAAAACATCCTTTCACTTTGCAAAATGACTAGAAATGTGAACAATTACGCATACTGATTGGTAAAAAAGGGCAATTCAAAGAGGTAGAAATCAAGAGGAAAATGGACCTTTCTTGTGTTTCGCTGAAAAGAGAGTAGAATATGGTTAAAATAAAAAGAGAACTTTCCTGGACTCCCAGGTGGCTGTGGGGTGTGCCTGTGTGAAAGGCAGTAAGTCGCCTGTGGTAAGGGACAGATTTGGGAGCACGACTTTCTGGATTTGATTTCTGCTTCTGCCTCTGGCTTTCTCTGTGAGCCTGAGGAACCCAGAGACTCAGGCTTGTGTTTCAGAAATCTAGACTGAATTTACTTAAACTCTCTATTTCTCTATTTGTGAAATGGGGGTAACATTAGTACTTTCTTCCTATTGTGTGGATTACTGAAGTTACCATTTGTTAAAGCCTTTACAACAGCGCCTGGCAAATGTTAAATGCTACATAAATGAAAGCTCTTACATGAACTATTATGCACTCTATGCAAGGGACCACAACAAAACAAATAGACGTGTTTGTCTCCATCTTTGTCTTTTAACTTTGCCTAACCCCTTTCCTGTCTAGAGCAACCCTTCCCCTCCCCTCTTCTTGTTTTGCTCAGTGCTGTGTCAGGTCTGGGACGTCAAATACTCCTCTGTGTATGTGTCTACTCAGTCTGTATTATCCAAGCACTGTATTTGTAAATTACTGAAGCCCCACACAAGCTGGAGCCACCTGCAATTCCCACATGTGATCAACCATGATGTTATGATAAGACATGTAGACTCCTTGCTGTATATATTTTTTGCTATGACATTGCTCTGCACACAACTACTCAGAAAAGCATTTCAGGTATTTTTGGCACTCTAGTTAAAAGACACAGAAAAAATGCGCTACTGCCTCAGCACATGCCCCATAAAATAATAAGAGGTATATATCTAGACAACCAACTATATCCTTTTTCAGGGTGGTAAGTGAGTTCTTAGAACCGAGAGGCACTGGACAAGATTTCCAAAATGTAGACCAGTGTCAAACCCATTCAAACCTGAGATCCTGTAAGGTTTCCCACACTTAGTATATCAGGTCTTTAGTCTTTATTAAATGTTTTATATGTTAACGCAAAAAGCAACAGGCTATTGTTCTTTAAAGTAATATCTCCAAGTTCTTAGTCAGTGGAAAGTCAGAGCAGAAGGGAAACACAGATTCCCATGCACATTTTATCTAACACTATTTCTCTAGAGAAAAGTATTCTTCTCTTAGCTTTAAACAGAACCTATACAGAGAAGTGCTAAAGGAAAGAGATACCAAGTACAACCTAGTCAAATTACCCAAGCATAGTGATCAGTGAAAATGGTGGATATCATCACCATTTTTCTCTAACCCCGGGGCAGAGAAAGGGATCTGTGATTAGTGTCAATAAGTCTATGGTTAACACTAATGTTTCAGTAGTGTCAGATAGTAGTAGTAGTAAAGATAACGAAAGGCTAGGTGTCTCAATGTGTGATTTTTCAATGCCCAAGAAAGACCATCCAGGAGATCTTTCTCTCCTCTCCAATTTTCATGATTGGAAGAAGATTAAGATGCTTAAAAAGTAGGGTCAAATTTAGGAGAACAGTGTGAAGGTTCCTTAAAAAAACAAAAATAGAGTTGCCATATGATCCAGCAATCCCACTCCTGGGCATATCCAGAGAAAGCTCTAATTCAAAAAGATACATGCACCCAATATTCAAAGCAGTACTACTACTGTAGCCAAGATATGGCAGCAACCTAAATGCCCATCAACAGATGAATGGATAAAGTAGATGTGATATGTATACACAATGGGATATTATGCAGCCATTAAAAAAGAATGAATAATGCCGTTTGCAACCACATGGATGGACTCAGAAATTATGATACTAAGTAACTCAGAGAATGACAAATATCATGTGATGTTGCTTACATGTAGAATCTAAAAAATGATACAAATGAACTTATGTACAAAACAGAAATAAATTCATGGACAAAAAACAAACTTATGGTTACCAACGTGAAAAGAAGGGGGAGGAATAAATTGTGAGTCTGGCCTTAACAGATACACACTATTATATATAAAATAGATTAACAATAAGGACCTACTATGTAGGACAAAGAATGATATTCAGTATCATGTAATAACCTATAATGGAAAAGATCTGAATATATGACTCACTTTACTGTATACCTGAAACATTGTATTTATATATTTTTTAAAGTGTGCTCAAGACCTTTGAGCAAGATATCATACTACAAGAATAGAAAATCTAATCAGAGTAACCAATCTTGGGGCAATCTCGGAGCTCTAGGAATTTATGCAATAGTCTAACACAAAAGCTTATCTTAGGATGAGGACATAAACGAAAGGAAAGTGATCCCAACAACTAGATTTTAGGAAAACTCCACCTTGATAAATAGCAGGAAGACTGAAGGTGGACTATTTGGAAACCAACCAATTTTATGAGATTATCTGTAGTTATCTAGAATGTCGTTCAAGCTCTAAGATTTGCTGCTGCTTAGAAAAGGGGATTGCATTCTTCTACACAGTTCACTGTATGTTGAGTGTGATCTTGAATGAGTGGAAGAGGAATAAAATTAAGAGTAAATCAACAAGAAAAACACTGAGTCCCAGGATATCTTTCTTTTTGGAGAATCCTTTTCTCTGAGTCTACTTCCCAAAATAGTAGCCATATCTTTTTTCTTTTTTTTTTAAGTCAAGCGAGCAGAAAAACAACTTGCCTCTGAATTCTTTGTTGCACTCTCATTTCAAAAACTGTTATTCTCTGATGTTATATCTGAATTTTGTAAAGAAACATTAAGAATATAGACCTTCACTAATTAGAAGCTGAAAAAAATCTCATATCCTTAATTTTAAAAGGTGCACTTTGAAAGGGTGTGTGTGTGTGTGTATTGGAATTGCTTATGGAAGTATTAATGTAATTCATTTTGTTCAAGGCTTTAAAAGTATTGTTTTGACAAGATCAGGAATTTTATTAAGTTTAACCCTGCTTTATGCAATGATATACAGGTGAACCTTTACCTATCTGCCAGGCTTTTTTTCCTCAGCTTAGTCTATTGCCCTGAAAGGGAAGTTAAAAAAAAAAAAAATGCTGTGGCATTTCACCACGCAGCCCTCAAAGTGAGAGGTGAAAGGCACAGATAGCATTGCTTTTGCTTTATAATCTCGACCATGTTTCCACTTCCTGCCACGCAGCAGTATGATTAAGTACACCAGCCTTGGCTCGCAGCTTTATTTTGCTTTAAATGATACCCAGAGGCTGGCTACTCAATAACTTTCTTTTTCCCTATTTTAAATCAGTGTTGTCCTGATATTGAAACACATCTACTCTCTTCCTGGCTCGGGTTACTTAACCACTTTGAATTAATCTGTCTTGGTCCACATTTTTTTACAAGGGAATATATCAGGGAATGTAGAAAATTCATAAATGACTCTTGATAATTATAATTATGAGAATACCCCTGGTGACTATTGTGATATTTAGAAAGCCTGCTTGGCTAGATATAAATCCCAATGCCATATGGAAAACTTTATATTTACATGAGATCTTTAAACAGTTACATTACACTTCCATAAATTAGTCAGATAGCTTAAAAAAAATCACAGCAACATTCTATGATTATATTTCCTGGAAATAAAATCTGCAAGAAACTTTAACATTCTATTATTTGAGTTATTGTAGCAAAAATCAAGCACAAGACCATTCATTGAAGCTCTGATAGTTGATGGATCTTTGAACTGTTTGTATTATGGTGAAATTTAAATATGATTTAGATAAAAGATATTGGTATGTTTATTCAGTTAAAACAAAAATTATTTCTGAAGAACATATAAAATGCAAGTCATTTAAAAGCTTGAAAGATAATAAGTCATATTGTATTCAAAAATAAACATTTGTTGGAATATTGTGGGAAGAAGGATGTGATAAGTCCACACATAACTGTAATTCAGAATATATTGTTAAATAACCACTGGAAAGGTGAGCTCAAATGCTCTAAATATTGAATGAGAGAGAAATCTTGGACCATAATTGAAATTTCCTCATTAGTTTATAGTATGTTTATGAATTACAAGACTATAACTTTAAAATAGCTTTCAAAATATCTTTAGGTAAACTGACTATATTAAAATAAGATAAAATTCAAATAACTGATTTATTACACATAAGTACCTGGAGCACTATATATATATATATATATATATATATATATATATATTTGTGGGCTATAAAATATCTACATATATTTGTGGGATATAAAATAATATATTATGTTACTATTCATTTACTTTGTAAGTAACCAAAAATTTCAAATAAATATTTCCCCTGAATATGATTTAGTATAAAAAAGAGAAAAACAGTGAAAACTGATACTGAAGGTGGATTTTTCTAAAATATTTTTCAGTATTTGACAGATCAGATAGTAGACTTTCAGCCAAAATTCTGCACTTTTTATCCATAATCTATTCAAACTTCTCCTTTATTTTTCATAAATTATTTAGTTAAATGGCGTTTTTGATCATGTTTCTTGAAATGCCATTTAATTTTGTCAAGGTTTTTATAACTATATCTGTTTTTAGGAAGAAATTTACCTTCAAGTGTTAATAGTAGTCTCTATTACTTAATCTTCTTTAACAACTATAATTTCATTTTCATATGCTTATTTTTTTAGGAGATAAATAGATTCTGGCAATTGAAATCCATCTCTAACCTACCTCCTTGATTAAAAGAGAAGTCAATTATTTTAAGAGAGCACATCTGTTTTAGAATCAAACAATGTAAGGTAGAAATTATATTTAACAGTATAAGCCAGTCCACAAGGCTGATATGATCATGTATTAGGTTTTTAAACTGCTTCCAAGAAACATAAACTATATTTTATTCTTCAAAGATTTAGAAGCAATGCAGGAATATTATAATAATCCTTTGAAAAGGAAGGAAGATAGAAAGGTAAGAAGATAGAGTGCAAGGAAGGAAGGGAGGAAGGAAATGTATGACTAAAGGAAATAAGTAGTATGTCTGTGTTTTTTTCTAAATATTTATCACATATTTTATATTTTACTTATCTTCATGTATATTAGCTTAAAAAGTTACTAGATATTTTTAGGAGCTGGTTTGTTCATCTCTAAATACAGCAGTTTCATGTGGGCTCTATAATCTCTGCAAACCATAGAAGTCTTATACTGCATAGCTTTATATTAAGTAAATGCTTAAATTACTAAACCAATGATTTTGGAACTGGAGGAGTTTATAACAAGATCCTAAGAAACAACATGGTCTAAACTATAGTTATGAATCATCAGTAGAATGCCAGGAAATTCATATATTAGGTGATCCATAAAGAGCATGTCAAAATACTTAGTAGAGAAATTTATCTCATCAAAAATTGGGTAGAAGATCCAAATAAACATTTCTCCAAAGAAGACATACAGATAGATAGCTTAAAAGCACATGAAAAGATGCTCAATATTACTAATTATCAGAGAAATGCAAATCAAAACTACTATGAAGTATCACTGCACACTGGTCAGAATGGCCATCACCAAAAAATCTAAATGTTGGAGAGGGTGTGAAGAAAAGGGAATTCTCCAACACTGTTGATGGGAATGTAAATTGCTAATATCTACTATGAGGACAGTATGGAGTTCCCTAAAAAACCAAAAAATAGAGCTAGCGTATGGTCCAGCAATCCTATATATATGGGCATATATCCGAAGAAAACCATAAATCAAAGATATATATGCATTCCAGTGTTCACTGCAGCACTATTTATATTAGCTAGAACATAGAACTGACTAAATGTCCGTCAGCAGAGGAATGGATAAAGAAGATATGGTACATATATACAATGGAATATTACTCTACAACAAAAAAGAATGAAGTAATGCCATTTGCAGCAGCATGGATGGGCCAAGAGGTTAAAGACAAATATCATACATTATCACTTATACGTGGAGTCTAAAAAAGTAAAGGGTACAAATGAACTTACCTCAAAACAGAAATAGATTTACAGATGCAGAAAACAAACTTATGGTTATCAGGGGCTAAGGAAGGGGTTAATTGGGAGAGTGGGACCCACATATGCACACTACTGTATATAAAACCTGGAGAAGGCAATGGCACCCCACTCCAGTATGTTTGCCTGGAAAATCCCACCGACGGAGGACCCTGGTAGGCTGCAGTCCATGGGGTCGCGAAGAGTCGGACACGACTGAGCAACTTCACTTTCCCTTTTCACTTTCATGCGCTGGAGAAGGAAATGGTGACCCACTCCAGTGTTCTTGCCTGGAGAATCCCAGGGACGACGGAGCCTGGTGGGCTGCCGTCTATGGGGTCGCACAGAGTCGGACACGACTGAAGCGACTTAGCAGCAGCAGCAGCAGCATATATAAAACAGATACTAATAAAAACTTCTGTATAGGACAGGTGATTTTAATCAATACTCTGCAATGGCGTATATGGAAAAAGAATCTAAAAAAATGGATATATATATATATATAAAATGACTATAATATGTGACTGATTCACTTTGCTGCACACCTGAAACTTACAACATTGTAAATCAACTATATTCCAATTTAAAAAAAATAAAAAGAAATATATCTCATGTGTATTAAGGATTTTACTTTCTTGGCAACAGGATATTGTATAAAATCCTACATAATTCAGAATCTGCAAATGAAAACAAACATAATTATCTTACTAGGAGTTCCAATTTTAACTTACCTAGAAATTGTTTTATGCTCATATACATACAGTAGCCTAAAATCTCAGTGATAATGTCACATTTCCAAAAATGCAGGAATTGGGCAATTTGCAAATGAAATTTAGAAGGTGCACTAAATTTAAAACTTTTCACAGTCAGTATTTTAAAAAGATTTAGCAGTCAACAATTTTTATGTTTTTATGTTCAGCAGCTCAGTCGTGTCTGACTCTTTGTGCCCATGAACTGTACACAGGCTTCCCTGTCCTTCACTATCTCCCAGAGTTTGCTCAAGTTGATGTCCATTGAGTCGGTGATGCCATCCAACCATCTCATCCTCTGTCATCCCCTTCTCCTGCTTTCAATCTTTTCCAGAATTGGGATCTTTTCCAGTGAATTGGCTCTTTGTATTAGGTGGCCAAAATATTGGAGCTTCAACTTTAGCATCAGTCCTTCCAATGAATATTCACAGTTGATTTCCTTTAGGATTGATTGGTTTGCTCTCTTTGTACTCCAAGGGACTCTCAGGAGTCTTCTCTAGCACTACAGTTTGAAAGCATCGATTCTTTGGCATCTAGTCTTCTTTATGGTCCAATTCTCACATCCGTACATGACTACTGGAAAAAAACATAGCTTCGATTATGCAGACCTTTGTCAACCTAGTTATGTCTCTGCTTTTTAATACACTGTCCAGGATTTCATTGCTTTATCTTCCAAGGAACAAGTGTCTTTTAATTTCATGTCTGCCGTCACCATCCATAGTGATTTGGGGGCCCAAGAAAATAAAGTCTGTCACTGTTTCCATTTTTTTCCCCCATCTATTTGCCATAAAGTAATGGGACCACATGCCATGATCTTTATTTTTTGAAATTTGAGTTTTAAGCCAGCTATTTCGCTCTCCTCTTTCACCTTTATCAAAGGTGCTTTAGTTCCTCATCAATTTCCACTATTAGCGTGGTATCATCCCCATATCAGAGGTTATTGATATTTCTCCCAGTCAACAACTTAGGCTGGCCCAATAAACTAATATTATAGTCAGATTTACCATTTTTACTCTTGGTCTTAATAATTATTCCTATTGGAATTTTTTTATAATCAAATAAATTAGCAATCATATAGAAATAATTCCAACCTTTGTGGTAAGAATATCAGCTTCAATACATTATTTAATTTGTAGAACATTATCTTTTCTGGAATTCTTTAGAATGGTGCCTAACATGGGAACAGGTACTGCTTTTCTAAAATATGAACACTCTAAGAATTTACTAGAGCTTTGTACGAAACTTATGAGAAGCGAGTTTCAATGCCATGTCTTTTCAGTACTTGCTTTCCCAATTTACACTGTTCTTACACTTCCTTCAGACTTCTACTGTTAATATTCTAATGTGTCTTGGTTGATTTTTTGAGTTATGTATTTCTCTATTAATCTTTTCACATTAAAGCAGGACCTCTTGAGGTCTGGCCCTAGAATGATGGCTTTAGCCTCAGAAACAAGTCAGGCTAAGGGACTTCTATAGGGTCAAGCAAATGCTGTAGATAAATCTTATCTCATTCTACTTAAAAATACATGTTAATGACCAAGAACAGATATAACAAACTTTATAAACTTGACACACTCTATCAGAAAAAAGACACTGTAACACATATTTAGTTCAGTTTCAGTTCAGTTCAGTTCAGTGGCTCAGTCGTGTCCGACTCTTTGTGACCCCAGGAACCGCAGCACGCCAGGCCTCCCTGTCCATCACCAACTCCCGGAGTTCACCCAAACCCATGTCCATTGTGTCAGTGATGCCATCCAACCATCTCATCCTCTGTTGTCCCCTTCTCCTCCTGCCCTCAATCTTTCCCAGCATCAGGGTCTTTTCAAATGAGTCAGCTCTCTGCATCAGGTGGCCAAAGTATTGGAGTTTCAGCTTCAACATCAGTCATTCCAATGAACACCCAGGACTGATCTACTTTAGGATGGACTGGTTGGATCTCCTTGCTGTCCAGGGGACTCTCAAGAGTCTTCTCCAACACCACAGTTCAGAAGCATCAATTCTTCTGAGCTCAGCTTTCTTTATAGTTCAACTCTCACATCCATACGTGACTACTGGAAAAACCATAGCCTTGAGTAGATGGACCTTTGTTGACAAAGTAATGTCTCTGCTTTTTAATATGCTGTCTAGGTTGGTCATAACTTTCCTTCCAAGGAGCAAATGTCTTTTAATTTCATGGTTGCAATCACCATCCGCAGTGATTTTGGAGCCCAGAAAAATAAAGTTAGCCGCTGTTTCCACTGTTTCCCCATCTATCTGCCATGAAGTGATGGGACCGGATGCCATGATCTTAGTTTTCTGAATATTGAGCTTTAAGCCAACTTTTTCATTCTCCTCTTTCACTTTCATCAAGAGGCTCTTTAGTTCCTCTTCACTTTCTGCCATAAGGGTGGTGTCATCTGCATATCTGAGGTTACTGATATTTCTCCTGGCAATCTTGATTCCAGCTTGTGCTTCTTCCAGCCCAGCGTTTCTCATGATGTACTCTGCATAGAAGTTAAATAAGCAGGGTGACAATATACAGCCTTGACATACTCATTTTCCTATTTGGAACCAGTCTGTTGTTCCATGTCCAGTTTTAACTGTTGCTTCCTGACCTGCATACAGATTTCTCAAGAGGCAGGTCAGGTGGTCTGGTATTCCTATCTGTTGAAAAATTTTCCACAGTTTATTGTGATCCACACAGTCAAAGGCTTTGGCATAGCCAATAAAGAAGAAATAGATGTTTTTCTGGAACTCTCTTGCTTTTTCAGTGATCCAGCAGATGTTGGCAATTTGATCTCTGGTTCCTCTGCCTTTTCTAAAACCAGCTTGAACACCTGGAAGTTCACGGTTCACATGTTACTGAAGCCTGGCTTGGAGAATTTTGAGCGTTACTTTACCAGCGTGTGAGATGAGTGCAATTGTGCTGTAGTTTGGGCATTCTTTGGCATTAACTTTCTTTAGGATTGGAATGAAAACTGATCTTTTCCAGTCATATTGCAATCAAAGTTACTAAATCCTATCCCATTTGAGGGCTTGTCTGGTGACTCAGTGATACAGAATCTACCTGCCAGTGCAGATGATGCAGGTTTAATCCTTGAGTCAGGATGATCCCCCGGAGGAGGAAATGGCAACCCACTGCAGTATTCTTGCCTGGGAAATCCCATAGACAGAGGAGCCTGGTGGGCTCCAGTCCATGGGGTTGCAAAGACTTGGACACGATTTAGCAACTAAACAAACAAAAATCAAACATTCCACTTGAAGCATTTTCTTTTACATATTTGCACTCATGTTATTATTTTTTCTATTATAACATTATTATTTTAAACTCATTTCCCCCCTGAGATTTAACTTTTTTATTCCTTTCTTTAGGTCAACAAGTATTCATTTAAAAATTTTTAGCTATTTTTATAATATCCAGTGAGGAAAGAACACCACTTATTCCTCATCTTTTGTGTAATTCAGGATAGCTGGATTTATTTGCCTCCCATTATCTACACAGAGCTTAACTCTGAGTAGACTCAAAATACACACAAGAATTTCAGAAGCTTGTCAGCGACCAAGAACACAAAAGATAATGAAAGTCATCTTGAGATCTTAAACACACTGTCTTTTAACCACAAACACTTTAATTTACTATCTGATGATACAAACCTCTAAAACAGTCATTAGCCTCTCAGTTAAAACACAGCCTTGCCTGTATCTGAATCTGTTCTGTGTATTTCTTTTTTTTAAATCACAAAAAGTGGAGCTATCATTTGTAAAATAGATTTCTCACATTATATGTTTGACCACTCGTCAAAGTATTTAGGTAACCTTTTTTAAAAAAAGTAGCACATTGCAAGTTCAGCTAATTGTGTTGGAAGGATAAGATATATTCTTTTAAAATTGAAGACATCCCAGCCATCCTTAGCTCTTCTCATTTAACAGATGCAACAGTGCCATACAGGGCATCAAATGAGATTCCCTCATGTAATGACCTCGTTTCAGAACTAGGTAATTATGGGAAGCGTGTATTAACCCCTCTGGCTTCCCTGGTGGCTCAGTGGTAAAGAATCCACCTGCCAATATAGGAGACACATGTTCGATCCCTGGGTGGGGAAGATCCCCTGGAGAAGGGAATGACAACCCACTCCAATATTCTTGCCTGGGAAATCCTAAGGATGGAAGAGCCTGGCAGGCTGCTGTCCATGGGGTCGGAAAGAGTTGAACATGACTAGTGACAACAATGACATCAACAATATTGCCCCCACACCCAGCTCAGTCTGCGTAGTTTACATATAGAATTTTTTAACTAAATATTCAAGATTTTTGTTTAGCCAGAGACAATTTAAGCTTAGCAAATACCTTTGAAAAGTTTAATTTTTTTCTTCACCTTCAATTTATATTAATCTTTAAACTGAATTGCTGATTGCTTAAAGAAGACTATTCTTCCTACTTAAGGTTACAGATTTGGGCTTAGTTCTTTTATGCAAGTGAAACTATTGTTAGTCACAGACTTAAAGACTATCTTAGCACTTATTTGAACTGCTTCCTCTCTACCACAACAGTTTTTCCATTCTTTTCTGCTATCAGCTGAAGATGAATCTGTTTTTTGAGATTTGTTCCCAGAACAAAAATGAGGTGATGTAAGTTTGGCCAAGAAATCAGTATTTTGAAGAGGAAGATGTAGAAGTCAAAATCCAAACTAAATCACTCTCTGGGGACACAGGCTCTTGTTGATACACTAATAGGGTTCATTAGTTCTTCTGAATTTCTATGGGAGATCTGTGGGCAGAACTCAACCAGGAAATGGTCTCCTCCAAACTTTGAACATACCAGGGGACAACAGTTGACAGTTTCCACTAAGTCATCCTGCTGACCCTCAAGCTCTGCTTTTAACTTCTCTAAATGAATCACTCAGCTGTGGTTTTAATTAAGAAAAATCATGGGGCATGCAAAGATTGAGCCCAAATTTATACACAACTGACTATCTTACAGATACAAAGGATATTTTTCTGTATAATTCAAGGTCTGAATTTTAAAAAATTATCCTTAGGACAGCAGAGTTATTTTCATAGAAACGTACTCATTCAAAAAATGTTCATTTATTAATTTTATCAGAAGTATCAATTTATTCTATGCAATTATCACACTGCATGAAGCCCCTTAGTCACTTACAGAAAATAATTTCAATTCCTTTGGAAGCCTCTGCTCTTCCTTTCCTGTGTACTGTGGTGTAAATAAAATGGAGTGGCTATTTTCTTAGAATATCAAGCAGTTTTTAAAACTTTAAGCCATTTTGTAACTATAGCAATTTATCTGACCCTAACAGTTTAAACTGATGCTTCTAAAAACTAAACTTGTTACTCTTAGAATTGTGCAGACTATTTTAAAGGCTTGAATGTATATTGGACAACAGGGTTACTTGTGGGGGGTTTGTTTGATAAAAATATGTTAAATATAGTACTGAATAGGCATAGAGGAATTTAGGTAAATGTGACACATTTTAACAGTTTAGTCATAAGAACTGAGGACACTCTGTTTTGCTCAAGAACAGAGAAGAGAGGAAAATGGGGGTATGATAGAAAATGCTCTACTATAGTGGAATGTAAATATATGGTGCTTGATTTAACTGAATTTACCTGATTCTAGGAGACAGCCTCTGAGATGCATCTTAACCATTCTGGTAGTAAGTGAGATATTGTTAAATGATCTTATGCCAGTGTAATTGATTAACAGAGCAAAGTAAAGACTGTTTTGGGGGTTTAGTGTTTTCAAGAAAGTTTGTCATCATTTAAGCCAGTGATTTTAAGAGACTCAAAATGGCTTTCACTTTTTAAAAATGGTTTTTATAATTTAAGATATCATCTGCAGATACTATAGATCACAACTACATTTTTAAATTGCACGTATAAATCTACTTTCTTCTTCTCTAAATTTCTTCCTGAGGTCAGCAGAAATTCACCCTGGTGCACAAATTCAGACTGAGGTACAGCAAAGATGTGATAATAAAGGGGGCTTTTTTAACCCAATAAGTACAAAAGATCCATACTTATGGAGATCAATGAGAATATATAACAGTGAGAATCAAATCAATTTGAGATGCTTGTTGTAGGGTCATTAATTAATTATTCATCCAAATTGTCCTTCTGTCATGTACTTTCTACAGTACAGTGTTAGAATTAAGGACAAAATGGAAAGAACAGTTACATTGTGGGTGGGTACAAAGAGTCTATATATCTGTGACTTCTACATTCATGAGTCTGATTTGACAAGTCTCTTTAATGCAAAGAGTTGACTCATTGGAAAAGACTCTGATGCTGGGAGGGATTGGGGGCAGGAGGAGAAGGGGACGACAGAGGATGAGATGGCTGGATGGCGTAACTGACTTGATGCACCTGAGTTTGGGTGAACTCCGGGAGTTGGTGATGGACAGGGAGGCCTGGCGTGCTGCAATTCATGGGGTCGCAAAGAGTCGGACATGACTGAGCGACTGAACTGAACTGAACTGAACTTAATATTATGATTTTTGGTAAAGTGTGGTGAGAATGACAGAACTGAGAAGACTCATGGAAATCACTTGTTCCAAACTCCCACTTTATAGTCAGGGAACATGGAGCTGAAAATGGTCATGATGTCCAAGGTTACATAGTTTATAGATAATATGATGGCTGTTTCTCAGAACCTAGTCCCTTTATGTATAAATTATATCAAGTATTTCTGAAGTGAGGGCATATTGAAGAGTTTGATTCTAACCCACCATTCCTTTACAGTCTTTAAATAGCATGTTTGTCTCATCAAATACTTCTACTTCAAAAGATTAAAAAAACGGAAAGTAATGAGACATCATAACATGGCAGTTATTGTCTATTTTAGGAAACCCGTTTGGTGTCACAGAGAGTGGTCATGTGAGTTTGTTAAACTGAAGATTCGAATATTTTAACATGGAAAATGCCAGAATGCCAAAGATACAAGCAAACAGGAGAGCGACAGAGGCAGCACGCGTGGTGGGCTGAGAGAAGCCAGCCTGAAACTGCGTGCAAGAGGAAGGTGGCCCTGCAGTGTCAGCCACTCAGAGATGAGGACAGAGCGGCGCACCCATCCACCTAAAGCACAGGCTCACCAAATCTAAAACCCTATTGGAGCGACAACCAGCCCGGTCCATTTATGGACATCAGTTAGCTTTTTGTACCTTCATCACATTGTATAAAGTACAAAAAGCTTCATCTATACACTCACAGTATATAGGATTCTCACAGCAATTTTTTCTGTTTCTGAAAATCTAAACAAAACCAAATATAATAATTTAAGAAGAAATCAACTTCACCGACAATCTGCAGTAGTAGATCCAAACGATACCCATCTTTTCCACCTCTTCTTTGAATAAGGAATTAAACAAGCTAAGACTGTACATTTAGAATTACAGCTCATCTAATCTGCAAATTTGATGTGTAGGATACAGGAAATGCCTCATTGGTATGCCTGGTTTCTCAGACAACTCAATTAGGGTCTTGAAACCACAAACCCATTTTCCTTATATGAATATTTCTACAATAGCAACATCACATATATGTACCAAGACCCTACTGCTGAACGCATATTCTCAGAATGAACTGTGTGCTTACATTGGGTGGTTTGCTAATGTAAAATTTCTCCTAATGAACATCTTTCAGATTTTTGGAAGAATCCCACAAAAGAAGGGGAAAAAGCAGCTCAATTACCATTTTAGTTTTGTGAAAATACTATTTTGGATTGGATAACAGATTAAAAATTAAAATTTCCAAAGCTCTAATATCCATGGAGAAAATATCTGCTAGCATTTAAAAGGACTGAGCAAGGTACTTACACTGCACTGCCAGGGGCCTGGAGAGTCGACCTCCTGAGTCCTCTTGACCAGCCATGAAGGGTTGTTTCATTAAGTACGAAGACATCGTTCTTATTTTGAAAACTATGGGCAGAAACAGAAGCCCAGGGCTGATTTTTTGAGTCCTAATTCTAGAGGTGACTGAAGGTATTCTCTTTGAGAAAGCAATTATTTTCACTCACAGCTAAAACATTAAAATATCTTAGCTGATCAGTGGGCTGAGATTAAAAGGTTTCATTTTTGAATCATCAGATTGAGGTGTATAAGAGTAAGAGTTTGTAGGGCTTGTTTGGAGGAGTTTGCTAAGGTGCTCAGCTCCCAGCATTAAAAAAAAAAAAATGTTGGCATACTACCTCGATTTAAAATATTTCTTTGCAAACCCTAATTATGGGAGAGGAGGAAAACAACAGCTACAATAGCAATTGGTTTATAACTCTCTCCACTGAAATTGAACAAAATTTGCAATATCCCATTTTGGAACTCATTACCTTCTCCATTATCGGGCCAGAAATTACAGAACCAGGTAGAATTTGTATCTAACTAGAGTGACACTCATTGGAGAAGGAAATGGCAACCCACTCCAGTGTTCTTGCCTGGAGAATCCCAGGGACAGAGGAACCTGGTGGGCTGCCGTCTGTGGGGTCTTAGCAGCAGCAGCAGCAGCAGCAGAGTGACACTCTGTCTGTCCTAATAATGACATCCTGTAAGGTTCAGTGGCCCCTATAACTCACTTTAAGTGTAGCATGGGTCTGCAGAAAAAGATCAACATCAGACCTTATAATAACCAGGATTTGTATACTGTGGTTCAGGTTTGTTACCTTAATTCCAGGAATCTGGCATCAGAGGGATGCTAAGGAGACTCTTTAAATTTTAAAAACTTCTCTCCATGCCTGATACAAATGCAAATTACTTGCTGATTACATTCCATCTGCCTTTTAAAACAAGTTTACTAAAGCAAAAGCTTTCTCTGGCAGAAAGACGGCTTACCTGCCAAGCTTGACATTTCTATAACCAAATCAATATTTCAGTAGCCTCCAACTATAAATCTGATGTTGATTTGAATTCAAGAGAGTAATGAATGATCCAATTAGAAAACAAAAAAAAGTAAAAAAAAAATAATTAGAGTGTTTATTCTTCTTTGATGATAAGGAGTCCTTGACAAGACAGAATGCTGTTCCCAGCAAGCCTCTTTCTACAAGTGTAATTGATCTTGGAAGTTAAAGGTTTGCTTGCATTTTTAACATTGGGAGTTAAATATATTGGTTTTGATAGAGACGTTAAGTGGCAGCTTACCTACGCTACAGTTTATTACTCTTTTGTGCCTAAAATACGCAGGAATGTTCTGCTAGGTAAGATTATATTTACAAATGAGCACAGGCTTGATAACAAAATACTTGGCATAGTTCCCATCATGTAGTAGGGTCCATTAGCTGTCTGTTGAGTGAATAATAAATGCTGCTACACTTTGTTTTATAAGTGCTTTTTTTCTCTTGGGAGTCAAGAATGTGATAGATATTTAGGTCCATCCCCATGCTCTCTTCTACTGAAAATTCATCCATTCAATTCCATCCCTCCCTCCCTCCAACCATGCATTCACTCATTCATGTATTCATTCAAGCAATGCTTATTGTAACTAATATCATCAAAACTTCATGGAACATGTGAAGATGAGACAGAAACTGATCAAGATTTCAAAGGGCTTCGTCTGTTAAGAACTGTATGGCATCACCGACTCAATGGACATGAGTTTGAATAAACTCCAGGAGTTGGTGATGGACAGGGAGGCTTGGCGTGCTGCCGTCCATGGGGTTGCAAAGAGTCGGACATGACAGAGTGACTGAACTGAAATATATATAAATTATTTAATATATATTTAAAATTTAAAGCATACTAAAATCACTAAGGGTAACCTGATAAACATTTGGGAGAGGTGCTCCTGTACACTCATTCCTTCCTATTGGATAAGTCAGCTATCTTTTGGAAAAGCTGAGCTCAGATGGTTCTGAGAAGGCATGTTCTCATTCACAGGAGTGAGGCAAAGCATAGGAATAGATCCTGTGTGTGAAAGCCACAGTCTTATGCCCTATTTTGCCTGAGACATGTGGGTGGTGCAGTGGTAAAGAATCTGGAGTGGTGACCGCTCCAGTATTCTTCCTGGAAAATCCCACAGACAGAGGAGACTGGTGGGCTACGGTCCATGGGGTCGCAAAGAGTCTGACTCAACTGAGCAAAACATACTTGGCAGGGACATAAGGAAATGAAATGATGTTATTCTTAGAGGTCAAAATGCTAAGCTAAAGATTTTTATTCCACAAGAAGGGGGGTTTTGGCAGGACTTCAGAACTTTGCATTTTGAAAGTTTGCTCAAGGAGCACTGTATTGTGACCAACTAGAGCTAGGGGTTGTGGGTGTTTGAAACTAGCAGAATGTTGAAGACTGGGAAAAATCAAGGTCAAGGGATTGAAAGTTCTGACTGAACTATGGAAGACACAGAGAATGTACAAAAGAGGGAATATGTAGGAAATAAATTTTGAAATAGAATTAAAATGAGCCTTACTCAACACACACATTTGATTTTCTCCTAATTCTCAGAACTATACAATCTGATATGGATGTTTATATACATATATATATGTGTGTGTGTGTGTGTGTGTATATATATATAAAAGACATCACATATATGATGTACATAGTAGTATTCTTATGGGGCTCAAAATTTGCATCTTTAGTTTACCTCTAGACTAGCAAGATAATTAGATGGATAAAAGGAGACACCAAAATATGCCTGAGGTTTCAAATCAGGGTGAGAAGGGTGATTTCCAGCTGCCCAGTGGTCAGGTCCACAGGCTTTAGAGGAAGAACCACCTGGGTTGAAGTCCCAGCACTGCCTCTCATTAGCTGGGTCAGTTTGTAGCAGCTTAACCTTACCTTTCCTTAAGTTTCCGTTTCCATTTCTGTATATTAAGAACCATAACAATGTATCCTGTACTGTTTGTAGTGAGAATCAAATAAGCAAATGCAAGGGTTTACCACATAGCTGCTTCATGAGTAATACTTATTGTTAAGCATTTTTAACAAGTAAAATTAGTGGCAGAAATTTGGAGAGCAGGTAATGAGGTTAGATTGATCCACATCTGCCAGGGTCCAGCCCCGGCGGACGAGGGGAATTCGAAGCGGGGACAGCGTGGGCAAAGATCAGGAAACAATTGCTTAATTAAACGTTAATTAAGGATATAAAGAGTGGTTAAATAAGGATAGCTCAGTGAGAAAATTCAGTGGAGAAAAGAGGCTGAATAACTTGGTTTACGTGGAAAGCAAATAAAATTCCAAAATAAGGAATTTGCGTCTCCTACGCAGGCCGCAGGCGTTCTCCCATTCTCCCAAAGGAGAGGAGACACTAAGGCCTCCCGGGTCAGATCTTAGACGCCCAGGCATAGTTAGTAGGCTTGACGAGCCTCCCCGCCCCAGATGGGAATTCAGCCAGAAGGTGAGAGAAAGAGCGACATGGGGAGACCGAGTTTCGGTGAACAAAGCCCGCACTTTATTTTCCAAAGTAGTTTTTATACCTTAAGTTATGCATAGAGGATAATGGGGGGAGGGGTAGAGTCATGCAGTAAGCCAGGCTTTCTTCCTGCAAACTTATCATATGCAAAAGTTTAGGTGATTTACACCATCTTCTGGCCCGGAGGCCTGTTAACATAAGACCCTTTCTTCAGAAAACTTATTTTTCTCTAAAGGTGATTATTCTAAAGTCAGGCGCCACCCTCCGAAAGCATTAGATAAAGTTGCAGTCCTATACGGCAAAGGTGTGGTGGGCTATAACAAGAAAAGAATTAACTCAGGAGTCCAAGGTTACAAACATTAAAGCTACTACTTACACCAATTATATTAATCAATACACTGCCAGGGACACAGTAGGTAAGGGATATGGAAACTTAGCAGCAAACATTGGCCCAACAAGTGAAAAACCCTTCACCAATACAATTTCTAATCAATCTTTTAACTGCTCAAAGGAATCTGTATTCAGACAGTTTAGAACATCTCATTCCTCTCACGGTTGTGAACTAAAACACTCTTGTTACGCCCAGGAACTTTATTAACTGCAGCTGTAATTTAACTTTTTTTCAGAGACAGGTGGTGGGGGACAGCCCCCCGTAAAGTTAGAGGTGTAGGTGAGAGCACAAAGCAGTAAAGTAGGCAGACTCTGGTTTTGGGGATAGATGCTCGAGAATTTCCAGGGGGACTCCTGAGGCTCGATCCCACCTTTGCGTATGCCAAGCCTCCTTCCTCATGACCTTTGCCACGGGCGGAGTTCCTCACGCTGGCTCCCTGCACGTATCCAGCAAACATTTAGCATGTGGATTCTAAGAGCAACAATTATGAACTGGAGGGCTGTATTCAGAGATGCTAGTTGGGTAGGAACACAGAAGATGGAGCCTTCAAAGGAGTGCATACACAGACCTATCTTGAGAAATACCTGAATTTAAGAGGTAGGAGGAAGCATCTGTAAATGAATGAAGGAACTGGTAAGTATGAGAAGCATAGCCTTTTCTCTTTCTTCTTTAATTAAAATCATTTGCTCTATTTGAGGAAATAAAAATGCAAACTTGAATTTCAAGCACTTCCTATTTGATTTAAATTGATCATAATTTGAATGGGCTTTCTTAAGGATCTTTGATATGAGTACTTTATATTTTCCTAACTTTGGAAATTCTACTTAATGATGGCTGTTTTAGGGGAGGCTCCATGTGATTTACTAGCTCCTTCCTGGAGCCTTGTGAGTGAACCTAATTTTTAAGTTTACCAATTTAGTAATTCAACAAAATGCCTCTCAGAAAGAGCTTAAGACTGCAGTATGTGACACCTGCCTTTACTACATTGCCTTTTTATTTGTGAAAATTTACATCTGTGGACAACTGTTAGTAAAGATGTGACAAGAAGTGATTGGTAAATAGAAATGTCTGGATGATCTAATAATATTTTATTAGATAATAATTTACTTATTGGCTCATCATTGCAGGTGAATCAGTGAGAGAAGTCTCAGTAGGATCATTTTGGACCCAAGTGCCATCAAAAGCAATGAATAAAAGCCTTCAAATTACAGTTGTCAGTATTTGAGGTCCAAAAAGTTGGGTTCAATTAAGCATTTCAATGTGAGCATGTCTTTTAAGAACTCAAGCTGCTCAAACCATACAGCTGCAATTAATTTTAATTTTTTATGCTAAAATTATTTACTTTTTTCTTTCCAACCAAGAACTCTAGAATCTAGATGTTTGGAGTAACAAAGATATCAGGAACCTACTTTAGTTTATTAACCATAGGAACTGTGTACAGAACCACACCCTACTTCCTCTCTTTCTCAAATACAGTCTGTCTGAAATACAGACAACAAAACAGGGGACCTAAAAAGCTTTAAGATGACAGAGCAGTAATTCCTGGCACGCACAAGAGTTTAAGCTTTATCTCTATATAGTCACAATATATCATTATTTATGTTAGGGACATCTTTTTCTTGAGTCAGAGTTTCTGGGTTAAATAATTTTAAGAAAACAATAATATGATTTTTAAATAAGTACTCTGATACAAGAAATGTGATATAGGTTAAGAGATGGGATTTTATCCTCATTATTAGCCATGTTTATGAGCCTATTATTGCTTTTGAAGAGACATAAAGACATACGTTAGTGGAAACAGTTGTACTATCTCTTAATTTCTATAATGTTCCTTTGTGTTAAATGTTATTATTTTTTTCTATGTGTGTGTTTAGTCTTGGGAGCTAAAGTATCTAGCCCAAAAAGGACCTCAAAGAAAAGATGAGACAAATAATTTTTTTCTGAGGGAATTAAACTCCTGATATATTTTGAACTGTTGAAGTCAGTTTACCTTTCTTCATGGTCAATAAAAGTCAATTCATTTAAAGCAGTCCTTCTAAAGAAGAATGGTTTAAAAAGAATACCCAAAGGGTGCTGAAAATCCAGAGGACTGACTTTATCTCTGTTTTTTTCTATCTTAAATAGGACAATGATAAGACCATTGGTTAAAATGGTATTTTAGAATCATCCATAGATACTGTTTTTCTAATACCAGAGCTTACTGCTTAAAACTGAGTAGCAAAGCATTTATTTTACAAAATACTGTCCCAAAGATCTGATTCTGAAAACTGTGGGACTGGCTAAAAAACAAATAGATACTGAAGCGAATTAAGTGAGAATTACATGATAGTTTGGTCCTGTAAGCGATATTTTAAATCATATAGATTTGGGTTCAAATTCTAGTTCTTTGTATTGTTGGCAGCTATTTGACCCTTGAGCTGTAGTTGATCCCACAGGGAACTGTGAAAATCGAATGAGGTTAAGTACACACTGCCGTATTTAAAATGGAGAACCAACAAGGACCTACTGTATGGCACAAGGGATTCTGCTCAATGTTATGTGGCAGCCTGGATGGGAGGGGAATCTGGGGGAGAATGGATACACGTATATTTATGGCCAAGTCCCTTTGCTGTCCACCTGAAACTATCACAACATTATTAATTGGCTACACTCCAATACAAAATAAAAAGTTTTTAAAAAATCAAATGAGTTGGTCATAGTACCATATAAGAGCACTCGGCTTTTTAGTCGCTCTCTTCCTTCGTTTCAGACTTTGCATTGTGGAGTTGTAGCAAAGGACAGTTGTACTTGGTTTATTTCTACAAAAACATTCATGCATGAACTAAAGAGTCAATTATTGACTCAACTGTTGTCATAATAGGACCATGAAGTAGATCTTCTATGGTTAAAAACACTGGTTTTAAAACTATGGAAAGTCATAAATGAGTCATGGCAACCTTTTGACAAAAGCACAGATTATACAGAAATGTATGATTCATTTGTGTTTTCCTTAAACTTTTACCTGAGTGAGAGAGGGGGTTGTATTGAGTTCCACATCTCCTTCTAGGATTATTAATCATAACTATGAAGTTTACATTGAAAATAGAGACTGACACCTGCCACAAAATATTTTCAATTGAATGGAAAACTTCTTACAGCTTTCCTATTGTATATAATTTCGGGAAAAAGAATAAATCTTATGATCTGAAAAAAGTCCAAAAAAGAATAAATAAAATTACCTACAATAATAAAAAGCTATAGCCCCTTTAACATAGAGTTAAATAGGCAGGATATTTAAGAAAGAATGCCCCTCTCATCCCAAAGTCCTCTCACTTCAATAAGCGTAAGAGAAATCAGTTTCCATTTAGGATGAATATTTGTGAGTTTGTCTTAAAAAATAGAAAAATGGTAAAATTTTTATTGTTTCTAGCTTTTTCCCTTGAATTTGTGAAATGCTACAATATATAAACTGTGACATGCATCACCTCTCACTTGTATGAATAGGTTTATAGGTTAAATATCTAGACATGTGATTGCTGAGTCACTGAACAGAAACTTTAAATATTTAAAGAAAAGGCAAATTTCTCTTAAAAGTTACACTCATTTATGTTGCACAAAGGTATATAAGTATAAACATTTCACCACATCCTTAGTAGCAGTAAACCTTATCAACCAGTGTAAACTTTGTCAATCTGATAAGTAAAAATGGCATTTAGTTGCTTTAATTTGTAATTCTTTAATCATTAGTTAGGTTCAACCTTTTCTCATAGGATTATTAACCATTTGTGTATCTTTTTTTCTGAATTTTACCTGCTCAAGAAAGTTGACATTCTCATGATCTAATTTCAAAATCATGTGACTTTTGTATTTTTATTTATACTGGACTATTTCAATCATTCAGACATTTAGTCAGAAAGTGTAAGCATCTATTATGTGTCTGGCACTGTGACAGTTTCTATATCTACTGTAACGCATAATTAATAAGTATATTAATGAATAAATACTTTCAGTATATAATTCAAAATAATTTTACAAGTTAAGTATTTACAAATGTGACTGTTAGAGCAAAAGAGAATTATGGGCATATGAATCACAAGGGACTGACTGGCATCAAATTTAGGGATATTTGCATAAACATAATCATATATATAATTTGTAGAAAATATTTTGAGAGATGAAAGACAGATGGCTACAATGAAAATGTCTTAAGAATTTCATTTATCCTGATAAAGATCATTTCTTCCAATTTTTAAAATTGATTTTGAAAAAAAAAACTCTTAAAAAAAGATGTGCAACTTTACGGACCATTAAATTTTTTTCTGAACCATCACTTAGCTAATAATCAATAAAAAGAAGGTGGAGGACTCCCCTGGTGGCACAGTGGATAAAATTCCACCTGCCAATGCGGTCGCCATGGGTTCCATTCCCGTCCAGAAAGATGCCACGTGCCTAGGAGCAGCTAAGACCCCAGGGCACTACTGAGCCTGCGCCCTAGAGCCAGTGAGCCACAGCTACCGAAGCCCGCAGGCCCTGGAGCCTGTGTGGCGCAACTACGGAAACCTGCGCTCCTAGAGCCTGTGCTCCGAAACAAGAGAACTACCCCAGTGAGAAGCCCGCACACCGCAACACAGACCCTGACTTCTGCACCTAGAGAACGCCTGTGCAGCGATGAAGGCCGAGAGCAACCAATAAATAAATTAGTTTCAAAAAAAGAATGGGTAGAGAACTGAGATTTTGCTTTAAATAGAGAGAGGTGAGTGTGTACATTTTGGGATACTAAGGAAAGTGATAGAGGAAGAGGTTGTTATAAGAAAAATAAACCTTAGATGAACAAGGAAAAACCTGTAACTCTTCATTCACACGTCTTTGTATTAATAACCTACTTTTGCAGATATATTTTTGAGAAATTAAATGGCTCAGTAGTATAGTGTCTTAACTGAGTTAACCAAGCCAGAAAATAGAACACTAATCAGCTTAGAATTCGGAACAGTTCTGCATATACTGAATATAGTTTCATTAACCATAAAAAGAGAAATATTTTAATATCATAGAATACAGTGGAAAGAAATTTGTGTTATATTAGTTGAGCTCCGTGAACTAGTTAATATTTGACCATTTTAACTTAGGAAAAGTACAATTTTATGCAGTTTAAGTATATATTAAATACATGTACAACAAATATAACTGCTTTCCTTATTTACCCAGAGAAGTGAATGAACATGTCTGTAGGTGATGTGATAATTATATTCTTATTTATGTTATTTACACATGTGAAAAGAGAGAGAGACTTAAGAAAAACAGAGATGCGGGAAACAGATAAAAATGCAAATACTATAGGAAGTCTGCTAATTGTATATTAACGACTCAGTTGACAGTCTCCTGCAAATGGTTAAGATATAGAAAACAGCCTGAAACCTAATATATTTTGTAATTTTGCTTAGATTTTTTTCATTATTAAATTTTGGGTTTTTCTCTGAAAAATAGTGCATTAAAAAAATAAAAATGCAAAAAAAATCATAAGTTTACTGGATACATTATTAAATACATGCACATATATATGTATATATATAAAATACATATATAACATATGAATGTCTATAAATATATCTAGATTTTTAAAAATTTGTGTCTTAAAAATGCTACATGGCTTAAAATGTCATTAACTTAGACACTGTCTTTTCTTTTTATGTTTTCACACATTGCTTTGAATGCTTTGAATGCTTCCAGGTAATGGAAACTAAAAAAGTAGCTTAATAATGTTATTCATGGATAACTTATTTTTATTGGAGTTGGGGTAGAAAGTTGTTGAAATCCATAAACCAGAGAATGTTCCAAAGAAAAGCATTACTTCTACAAGATTAGATACAGTAGAATCTATTAAACTAGGAGCATATAGATCTCCACAATGTATAATTTATAGACTTCTCAGAACTGCATAATCTGAACCAGCTACTAACCCCTCACTTTGTACCAAGGACTATTTTAGATGCTATGGGATGAGACAAAGCCCTTGCTTTAAAAAAGTTTAGTTAGTTTCCAGTGTATTTCCCCAGTTTAGTGAAGTTGCAAAGAGATCTTCTTTTTCCTGTTCTGGTGTATTTTTAATGTAGCCGTGGCTTCTCCAGCATACGAATGAAATAAGTAGATACTCATGAAGATTTACTGAGCCTTATGCCATAGTCAAGGCAGGAAGGACCAGATATAAAATAGAAATACAGATAATTGTCAAAATAATAAAATTTAGTCAAGAAAAAAATCTATTAGGAGTTTCAAGTTCACTGGGATTCAAACATTTTAAAAAATGTATTATTTGCATCAAATTTGTTTTTGTAGCATATTTAAATATACTAACTTTTAAGTAAATGGATGTTTCAGTTTTGGAGTTGAGTTTAATTTCTGGAAATAGCTAATTTATTGCATAATAGTTACAAAAATGAGTTTCTTTATTACAGAATTTATTATGAAACTCATTTGCCTGAAATACTTGGATTAAAACCTGTTTTTTGAATCTTGATAGCTGAACTAATGGCTACTATAAAATCTGTCCAAAAAATGCCCAGTGAGAAGACAGAATTGTCTGACAATGGAGTAGAGTAGTAGTATCACAGAGGATATTTTTTCCCTCCAGGGAACTTGACAAAAGCCTAATAAAAACTTTATTTACCAATTTTCCATTGTGGCTTACCATATCAGAGAGGTGCACGTTCTAAATCTAGGGGAAATTTTAGAAATATCACAAATGCAAACGATATACACGCAAAAAGACATTTTATCTCTTAAAAAAATTTTAACTCCACATGAGTTAACACTTTCAATACCTGACAATTATAGATTCTACATTTATAGATATACATAACAAAGCCACGTTACTTTGCAAGAAGGAAATGTGACATGAGGAAAGAAGTACGTAAGATTTAGTTATATATCTCAGTATTAATTTGGGGTTCTGTCCCTGATTTACTCTTACCTTTAGATAAGATACTGAACTTTACAAATATAATGAAACTCTCTGAGCCGAAGTTCTTCATCTGTAAAATGGGGTTAATATTTTCTAACCTTACCAGATTGTTCCGAGAATTAAACCAAAGTGTGTTAAATGCTTAGCAGTGAATAAGCTTTGCATATATTTACCTATTGCTTTTCTTCCCTCACATATAGCTTGTTTTGTTCTTACCAACAGATTTTCTTTTTTTTTTTTTTTTTTGCTTAAGTTCATGGGAAGCAGATTTGATCAACATTTCTTCAGGTAAGAATTAGCTTCTTATAATTCTTAGAAATAATTATAGTTTAGGACTTACCTAACAATCCATGGATATATTTTTTCCTCTTAGTTTGTGAACATCTCAGACAAAATCCTATCCCCAGGCCATGTTGGTCCAGATTCTCACACCCTCATTTTGAAGTGCTTATCTCCGTGCTGTATGATATACACAAGAAAATCTCAGTGAAATGTGGCTGAGAAAAAGTTGAACGGCAACTTCTTAATAAGTGCCAACGTCTTCTTTTAGTTCAGTTTTTCAAAGATACAGAAGTATAAAGACCTCTTAGTAAATGACTATAACTGACTCATTTACAAGGAACTGTATAATTGAAAGTCATAGTAATATTGAATGTCTGAATCTTTTATTTTCCAGTTCATCACTTAATGTCCTTATTTCAACAGTGCTTACTATATTACTGTAAGACTGTAATTATAAAATGAGAGAAATAAACATAATATCAATGACTGCATTAAGGTGACATTCAGTATTAAAATGAACTAAAGCTTAAAAATTGGAGGTTCTAATTCTATCCCTGCTACAAATCATTTTTGTATTTTTTTGCTTTGGAAAAAGATTTAAAAGCTCCCCCAATGTGCTATTCAAAGTATATTTTTGACAAATTTCATGACAAAAGAAGAAACGTTATTGAAAATTTATAGAAAGAACAGATGTGACTGAATACCACAAACAGTTTATGAAAACTTTAAGAATCAAAAGAAAGTCTCCTTTTCTCCTAGTTCACTTTCCACAAAAATCAAACTTGCCTTCCTGAAATAATTGCTACATACATATGACTAATTATATTTACCTTCACAATACTGGTGGAAGGTGAAGTTTAATTTCATGCATTATCATTTTTTATTGATTGAGGGAGAGTAAGAGCAAGAAATAAAAACCAGAATTAAATGATGATGGGTTATGAAATGATTATATTAAATATTAGTCACTGATGGGGTAGAATCAAAACCAAACTCTCTTACCTGTTTATGACCTCCCAAGATAAAGTCACTGAGCAGAGAAACCATCAGTAATATCATCAAAAGATTTCGTGTCTTTTCTCAAAACAATCAGATGTCCAAATTAAAAAGGTATGTGCCTTTTTAAGTGGACCACTGGACTTTGGGTATGTCCATGAAACTTTCTGGGATTTAGTTCCAATATCTAAAAATTTCAAACTAGGCTAAATAACCTATGAGTCTCCTTCTATCTCTAAAATTCTATAATTTAATCTATAATTATGAAAACATAATTATGAATATAATTAAAATTTATGAATATAATTATATCATTAATTCCTTGAGCAATGGAAGTTACTTTATCTTAAAATTATGCTATTTTTATACTTGGGCTTCCCTTGAGGCTCACATGATAAAGAATCTGCCTGCAGTACAGGAGACCTGGGTTCAATCTCTGTGTCTGGAAGAATGCCTGGAGACGGGAATGACTACCCAGTTCGGTATTCTTGCCTGGGGAATTCCATGAGAGGAGGCTGCGGGGCTACAGTTCATGGAATCACAAAGAGTTGGACATGACTGAGCGACTAACACATGCTTTTACTATGCAATGTTTCAAACAAAACATTATTAGAAAATAATCTTTTAAAAGATCTGTGACTCTACCATCCATCTTTAAAATGGTTAATAACTGTCACATTTTATTCAGAATAATGTATACATATATACATATTATAGAAAAAGTTTTTACTCTTAACTAACATCAGGGAAGTCTAATCAGAGGGGTTTTTTGGGTAATATATATTGCTATTGCCAATACATTTTTGCATTACTATAATCCATATGTTACACAGAATTATATAATAGTTTTTATATTAATTTTTTAATAATTTACATGTAACACTTTATTAGTTTTAGGTGTATCACTGATATCTCAATAAAATAATAAGATAAAAGTAATTTATATAAATAGTATTATAGCAACATTCTTTGTTGATATATGAACATGAAATTAAAAGACATTACTCCTTGGAAGGAAAGTTATGACCAACCTAGACAGCATATTAAAAAACAGAGACATTACTTTGCCAACAAAGGTCCATCTAGTCAAGGCTATGGTTTTTCCTGTGGTCATGTATGGTTGTGGGAGTTGGACTATAAAGAAAGCTGAGTGCCAAAGAATTGATGCTTTTGAACTGTGGTGTTGGAGAAGACTCTTGAGAGTCCCTTGGACTGCAAGGAGATCCAACCAGTCCATTCTAAAGGAGATCAGTCCTGGGTGTTCAGTGGAAGGACTGGTGTTGAAGCTGAAACTCCAATACTTTGGCCACCCGATGCGAAGAGCTGACTCATTTGAAAAGATCCTGATGCTGGGAAAGATTGAGGGCAGGAGGAGAAGGGGATGACGAAGGATGAGATGATTGGATGGCATCACCGACTCAATGGACATGGGTTTGGGTGGACTCCTGGAGTTGGTGATGAACAGGGAGGCCTGGCATGCTGCGGTTCATGGGGTCGCAAAGAGTCGGACACGACTGCGCGACTGAACTGAACTGAACTGATATCAACATTCTTTAGGTTTCCCAGGTGGTGCTAGTGTAAAGGACCCACTGTCAAATGCAGGAGATATAAGACATGTGGGTTTGATCCCTGGGTAAGGAAGACACTCTGGAGATGGTCCTGGCAACCCACTCCAGTATGCTTGCCTGGAGAATCCCATGGACAGAGGAGCCTGATGGGTTTTGTTTTCTCGTATTAAAACATGAAAATCTATTTATTCATTCTCTTGTTGATGGATAAGCACATAAAGTGCTGATAAACTGACTCATCAAACAAGCAAAAAAGCCCTGATCTGAAGTACTCCCCAAGTAGTACAATAAGACTGTTTTCAATCTACTAATGATTTAACAATTGGATCACAGAATTTCTAAATATTTACCAATTAGTTTTCTGTGATCACCCATTGCAGAAAACTTTTTTTTTCCCTTTTGTTGTAATGTGGTGTACCTCACTGAGTGATTTGCAGATGTTAAACCACCTTTTCATATGTGTGGTAACTTCATAGTCATGTTTGACTCTTTGCGACCCTATGGACCATAGCCTGCCAGACTCCTCTGTCCATGGGATTCTCCAAGCAGGAATACTGGAGTGGGCTGCTATGCCCATCTCCAGAGGATCTTCCCCACCCAGGATCAAACCCACATCTCCTGCCCTGGCAGGCAGATTTGTTATTGCTGAGCCATGGGGGAAGCCCCTGATCATGGTGTATGAGCCTTTTAATGTACTGTTGAATTCAGCTTGCTAATATCTTGATGATGTGTGCATCTGTGTTCAAGGATATTGACTTGTACGTATGTGTGTATGTGATTTTTTGTCTGCTTTTGATATTAGGGTAATGCTAGTTTTGTCAAATGTGTTTGAAATAGTTCTCATTCTTCTAAGAGGTTTCCCTTCTCCAAAGTTAGAAACAGATTGGTTGTAATTCTTTGAATGTTTGTGAGAATTCACCAATGAAGCTGTCTTGTCCTAGACTTTGTTGTGAGGCTTTTGATTAGTGATTCAGTCTCCTTGTTAGTAATCAGTCTGCTCAGATTTTCTATTCCATCATCATTCAGTATTGATAGGTTGTATGTTTCTAGGAATTTATCTGTTTCTCCTAGGTTGTCTGATTTGTTGGCATATAATTGTTCATAATACTCTCATTTTTTGTATTTCTGTCCTTGTTTCATCCATCTTGTAGCATATCTCCTTCCTTTTTAAGGCTAAATAATACCCCCATTGTGTGTATATTCCGTAGTTAGCTTATCCATTCCTCTGTTATTGGACACTTGGGTTGAATCCATTGTTTCAGCTGTTATGAATAGTGTTACCATGGACATAATGTACAAATCTCTCTTGGAGATCCTGCTTTCATATATTTTATGTATATACTCAGTAGTGGAATTGCTGGATCATATGCTAATACTATTTTTAATTGTATGCCGTTTTAAAGCTGGTCAATATGAGAATTCTTAAGCATATTTTGTCTTTGTGCTTACTTTTTTTGTGTGATTATTAGTGAAAGTTGCTCAGTCATGTCCGACTCTTTGCGGCTCCATGGACTATACAGTCCATGGAATTCTCCAGGCCAGCATTCTGGAGTGGGTAGCCTTTTCTTTCTTCAGGGGATCTTCCCAACCCAGGGATTAAACTCCGGTCTCCCACATTGCAGGTGGATTCTTTACCAGCTAAGCCACGAGGGAAGCCCATTAGCCACTATTGTTTCCTTGCTCTGGAAACTTATATTCTCAGATTTTATTGTCCAAATTGAATTTGTCTTTCAACGTCCCACTCAAAGTTGACCTTTTCCATAATCTTATTTTTTTTATCTTAAATCTATCACCCATAATACATGCTGATCTTAAATAATTTATTCCTCCTCTTAGTGTACTTAGCACTTTGAGCTTTTCATGGCACTTCTTATTTTTGATGTGCATGCATTATAATATGTCCTCTCTGACATGGCAAACATTTGGGGGGAAGGGCACATAATGGCCATGTCATCACCTGCTTTGAGGTTCAAAGGATGTCTGAACAATAACTGAACAATGATTGAACCCAACAAGTGATTGGGCTTCTTGATCTTAATAAGAATAATGTTAAGTACCTGTGGGGCTTCCCAGGTGGCACAGTGGTAAAGAATCTGCCTGCCGATGCAGGAAACTTAGGAGATGTGGGTTTGCTACTTGTGTTAGAAGGTTCCCTGGAGTGTGAAATGGCAACCCACTCCAGCATTCTTGCCTGAGAAGTCCCATGGACAAAGGAGCCTGGTGGGATACAATCCATGGAGTCACAAAGAGTTAGACACAGTAGTGTCTAAGCACCACTAAGTACCTATAATAATGCTGGGCATATAGTAGGTACTCAATAAATGTCCCTTTCTTCTCACCTAGTATATCTCAAATAATCCAGTGAGGTGTCTAAATTGATTGTGGGGAATAATTCTCATGTCATATGTGCTTTAATTTACTTTTCCAAACACTGATGTTGATCTCTTTTATTAAAATCTCATTAATAATTGCAATAGATAATAAATAGAGGGCAGTATTAGAGTCACTGGAACAGTATAAATTATTTTATAAATACTTTATTAAACAAATGTGCTTTTGTATTCACTGTTAGTGCTTTAGCAGTTCAGTTCAGTCGTGCAGTTGTGTCCGACTCTTAGTGACCCCATGAACCGCAGCATGCCAGTCTTCCCTGTCTATCACCAACTCCTGGAGTCCACCCAAACCCATCTCCATTGAGTCGGTGATGCCATCCAACCATCTCATCCTCTGTCATCCCCTTCTCCTCCTGCCCTCATTCTTTCCCAGCATCAGGATCTTTTCAAATGAGTCAGCTCTTCACATCAGGTGGCCAAAATATTGAATTTTAGCTTCAACATCAGTCCTTCCAGTGAACACCCAGGACTGATCTCCTTTAGGATCGACTGGTTGGATCTGCTTGCAGTCCAAGGGACTCTCAAGAGTCTTCTCAAACATCACAGTTCAAAAGCATCAATTCTTCTGTGCTCAGCTCTCTTTATAGTCCAACTCGCACATCCATACATGACCTCTGGAAAAACCATAGCCTTGACTAAATGAACCTTTGTTGACAAAGTAATATCTCTGCTTTTTAATATGCTGTCTAGGTTAGTCATAACTTTCCTTCCAAGGAGTAAGTGTCTTTTAATTTCCTGGCTGCAGTCACCATCTGCAGTGATTTTGGAGCCCCCCAAAATAAAGTAAGCCACTGTTTCCACTGTTTCCCCATCTATTTGCCATGAAGTGATGGGACTGGATGCCATGATCTTAGTTTTCTGAATGTTGAGCTTTAAGCCAACCTTTCACTCTCCTCTTTCACTTTCATCAAGAGGCTCTTTAGTTACTCTTCACTTTCTGCCATAAGGTTAGTGTCATCTGCATATCTGAGGTTATTGATATTTCTCCTGGAAATCTTGATTCCAGCTTGTGCTTCCTCCAGCCAGCTTTTCTCATGATGTACTCACATATAAGTTAAATAAGCAGGGTGACAATATACAGCCTTGACGTACTCCTTTTCCTATTTGGAACCAGTCTGTTGTTCCATGTCCAGTTCTAACTGTTTCTTCCTGACCTGCATACAGGTTTCTCAAGAGGCAGGTCAGGTGTCTGATATTCCCATCTTTTTTAGAATTTTCCACAGTTTATTGTGATCCACACAGTCAAAGGCTTTGGCATGGTCAATAAAGCAGAAATAGATGTTTTCTGGAACTCTCTTGCTATTTCGATGATCCAGCGGATGTTGGCAATTTGATCTCTGGCTCCTCTGCCTTTTCTCTGGATTTCCAGCTTGAACATCTGGTAGTTCATGGTTCACATACTGCTGAAGCCTGGCTTGGAGAATTTTGAGCATTACTTTAGTAGCGTGTGAGATGAGTGCAATTGTGCAGTACTTTGAGCATTCTTTGGCATTGCGTTTCTTTGGGACTGGAATGCAAACTGACCTTTTCCAGTCCTGTGGCCACTGCTGACTTTTCCAAATTTGCTGACATATGGAGCGCAGCACTTTCACAGCATCATCTTTCAGAATTTGAAATAGTTCAACTGGAATTCCATCATCTCCACTAGCTTTGTTTGTACTGATGCTTCCTAAGGCCCACCTGACTTCACATTCCAGTGCTTTATAGCTTTTATTAAATTTAACTTCTAAAATATATTTTTAAATAAATGTTTTTTTTTAATTCATACAGAAAATCTAAAAAGAAATTAAAGCCCTAAAGTTTCCAAATTACGTTTTGTGAAAGATTTCATCAAGCTGTTACTGAATTTTCCTTCCAAAAGTGGAAACAACTTGGGAAATGACAATGATACCATTTGTTATTTAAGTTTTGGGTTTTTTTTTTTCCTTTAAAACACCTGTTAGTATTTCTCATCATTAGGAATGCACTATGGAAATAGTATTATAAGGGAATGGTTTTTCATCACTCTACAATGCACTTTAATACAGAAGAATTTGAGGAGTTGTTATTGCTACAACCAGTTTTAATAGAATGTAACATGAACAGATTGGATAATGCTCATTAAAAAAAGCACTGTATCATTGTCTGGCTGCTTTCGGAGTAAATATAATCCTCTTGCAGAAAGGATCTTTCATCCAAATCAGATATAGCTTTCCAACTGGGTAACATTTAAACACCACACCTGTGTTTATTTAATGAGATTACAATACTTAAAAATTTTTAAAGTGTATGTTCTCTGAATGCATGTGCATGCTCAGTCGTGCCTGACTGTCTGCAACCCTATGGACTGTAGTCTGCCAGGCTCCTTCATCCATGGGACTTCCCAGGCAAGAATACTGGAGTGGATAGCCATTTCCATCTTTCTGATCCAGGTATAGAACCTGCATCTCTTGCACTGGTAAGTGGATTCTTTACCACTGTGTCATCTGGAAAACACATTATTGTTGCCTGGAGAATTCCATGGACAGGCAGGCTACAGTCCATCAGGTTGCAAAGAGTCAGACACGACTGTGACTGCACATGCACACACATGTTCTCTGAAATAAACATAGGGGCCAAAGAAGAAGGAAATACTGAAATAAAATTTGAATAAATAACTGGTCACGCTGACACAGGAAATCCTTGGCTCTGGGGAGAGTGCTCATACCATACAGTCTTGTTTAATTTGAGTTATGATTTTGATTCTGTGTTTTAAAATAACACTAAACAACAATAAAAATGAGTCTTAGTACCTTAATATGGGGAATAGGATTTTTCTTATTTATCTCTTTAAATAAAATAAACAATGAGAAATATTTATCAATTTATTTTGTCCCTGGAATCTAGCTGAGGAATGATTCTATTAGTCACACTGGGTAAAACAACAATAAGTGAATATCTCCTTGGAGGTTTACCACATAATTTACAAAAGCAAGAAGTAACTGATTATCTCCTGGAGATTACTGTCAAGGAAACCAGAGGAATTCATCCACTGCATCTCTATTCAATATCTGTGGCAATTATAGCCTTTTTTTTGTTACTAAGTAAAATATTTTCATTAATTCCTTTTGCCATAATTAATTTTACAATGATGCTTTTTGATCTTCGACTAATTAAACTACATGGACTCTTGTTTCATCAGATCTGACTTTTTGTTGTTGCTTTTCATAAGTTTCTTAAAGTAGATTTTTAGGTCTAAACATCTAAATATTTCATTATTGATTAGTGTTATATTTAGAAAGCCAGAATCTTCAGAAAAGATTTTTCTAAAGTATTCTGGCAATTTCCCTGGTGGTCCAGTGGTTAAGACTCTGTGTTTTCAATGCAGGGGCCAATGGGTTCGATCCCTGGTTGGGGATCTAAGATCACACATGCAATGTGGTATGGCCAAAATAAAAGACCTTGAAAAATAAAGTAGTCTGAATTGGTCAAGAGAAATTTTGAGAGAGGATGGGTAAGAAGGGATGGAAGGAGGAGAGGGGACAGAGAGACATAAACATACTTATCCTATCAATATCTTCTTCTTGGAAAGTCATAAGTGGTGTGATGGCTCATCCCAGGAAGATGTGAAGTGAAATTGCTGAGTTGTGTCTGCCTCTTTGCGACCCCATGGACTGCAGCCTACCAGGCTTGAGAGTCCTGGAGTGGGTTGCCATTTCCTTCTCCAGGGGATCTTCCCAACCCAGGGATTGAACCCAGGTCTCCCGCATTGCAGGCAGACACTTTACCATCTGAGCCACCAGCATCCCAGGAAACCACATGGTTCAGTTCAGTTTAGTTCAGTCGCTCAGTCGTGTCCGACTCTTTGTGACCCCATGAATCACAGCACGCAAGGCCTCCCTGTCCATTACCAACTCTCGGAGTTCACTGAGACTCACATCCATCGAGTCAGTGATGCCATCCAGCCATCTCATCCTCTGTCATCCCCTTCTCCTCCTGCCCCCAATCCCTCCCAGCAGCAGAGTCTTTTCCAATGAGTCAACTCTTCGCATGAGGTGGCCAAAGTACTGGAGTTTCAGCTTTAGCATCATTCCCTCCAAAGAAATCCCAGGGCTGATCTCCTTCAGAATGGACAGGTTGGATCTCCTTGCAGTCCAAGGGACTCTCAAGAGTCTTCTCCAACACCACAGTTCAAAAGCATCAATTCTTCGGCACTCAGCCTTCTTCACAGTCCAACTCTCACATCCATACATGACCACAGGAAAAACCATAGCCTTGACTAGACGAACCTTTGTTGGCAAAGTAATGTCTCTGCTTTTGAATATGCTGTCTAGGTTGGTCATAACTTTCCTTCCAAGGAGTAAGCATCTTTTAATTTCATGGCTGCAGTCACTATCTGCAGTGATTTTGGAGCCCCAAAAAATAAAGTCTGACACTGTTTCCACTGTTTCCCCATCGATTTCCCATGAAGTGATGGGACCAGATGTCATGATCTTCATTTTCTGAATGTTGAGCTTTAAGCCAACTTTTTCACTCTCCACTTTCACTTTCATCAAGAGGCTTTTTAGTTCCTCTTCACTTTCTGCCATAACGGTGGTATCATCTGCATATCTGAGGTGATTGATATTTCTCCCGGCAATCTTCATTCCAGCTTGTGTTTCTTCCAGTCCAGCATTTCTCATGATGTTCTCTGCATATAAGTTAAATAAGCAGGGTGACAATGTACAGCCTTGATGTACTCCTTTTGCTATTTGGAACCAGTCTGTTGTTCCACGTTCAGTTCTAACTGTTGCTTCCTGACCTGTGTATAAATTTCTCAAGAGGCAGATCAGCTGGTCTGGGGTATTCCCATCTCTTTCAGAATTTTCCACAGTTTATTGTGATCCACACAGTCAAAGGCTTTGGCATAGTCAATAAAGCAGAAATACATGTTTTTCTGGAACTCTTTTGCTTTTTCCATGATCCAGTGGATGTTGGCAATTTGATCTCTGGTTCCTCTGCCTTTTCTAAAACCAGCTTGAACATCAGGAAGTTCACGGTTCACATATTGCTGAAGCCTGCTTGGAGAATTTTGAGCATTACTTTACTAGCATGTGAGATGAGTGCAATTGTGTGGCAGTTTGAGCATTCTTTGGCATTGCGTTTCTTTGGGATTGGAATGAAAACTGACCTTTTCCAGTCCTGTGGCCACTGCTGAGTTTTCCAAATTTGCTGGCATATTGAGTGCAGCACTTTCACAGCATCATCTTTCAGGATAAATATTCAGAAATCCTGTGAGCCAGTAATTAAATCTTCAGTAGCTTGAACTCAGCAAGCACTACAAGTGAGAGATGTTTTTTGTTTGTTTTTAACCAATGCACCTGCTGAACCCATAAACATATTAACACATGTCTGCGAAGATTAAACAACTTTCTGAGAAATAGTACAGTTACAAAAAAGTAGTACATTTATTAAACCAAATGTTTTCTAGATTTTCCGGAGAGGAGAGCTGAAAAAGGCAGTATTTATAGTGGTTCAATTACTTAGGTTCTGGAGCCAGATGACATGGGTTCAATGCTTTGTTCTGCCATTTGCTAGTTCCTTAATGGAATAATTATTTGACTGTTCTGTGGCTTACATTCCTTATTTGTAAAGTTCTATTAAGTATGCAAAGTTACAGACAATGTATGCAAGGTTAAATGCTTCATAAGATTGTTTTTAAGGTGAGGTGAGTTAATATTACAAATAGGATAATATCTGGAACATAATAAATTCTCAATAGATGTGCAGTTCTGTTATTTTAAGAAAATAGTGTTCCTCAGAACTTATTTGAAAAGTTTCCTTGAGAATGTAAGATAGTCCATGGGGAGATAAACTTGGAATCCTCTGATTCATTCTGAGCTACTCTGAAGCCATTTTATTTTTAATACAATGTACTGAAAGCTATTTTATGTTTAGGCTGTATAATTCCTAGGTCAGTTTCTATTATAAGAACAACAACAGTTAGAATTTTGTTTCAATAGAAGAGCTTAGGAAATTCTTGAAGAATCTCAAAATCATCTGCTTCCCATTGAGCAATGCTTTCTTGTACTTGTTTAAAGTGTTACCACTGTGAAAATAAATTATTGTCATTAGTCTGCTGTTTAAATATACTTATACTACAGAGAGAAGTAAAATGGATAGAGCCTGTGTGTTTCTGTTCTTTTGTGTTAGTCCTTTCGGGATGCTGTAACTGGGTAACATAGACTGGATAGCTAATAAAAAGCAGAAATTTATTTCTCACACTTCTGGTGGTGCAGCATCATGGCAGCGATGATGCCAGCACAGTGTGGGGCTGTATTGTAGTGAGGGCCCTCTCTGGTTCATAGCCACTGGTTATGAACACTGATTCACAGTCGGTGTTTCTCGCTGTGTCCTCACACGGTGGAAGAGGGGAGGGAGCTCTCTGGGGTTTCTTTTAAAAGGACACTAATCTCATCATGAGGGTTCAACTCTTATGACCTCTGACCTCCCAAAGGCCTCACTTCCTAATACCATCACCTTGGGAGTTAAGATTTCAACATATGAACTTGGGAGGGGAAATATTTAGACCATAACACCCCTGAAAAGCTTTCTGAATCTATAATCCAAACTAAGAAAAATCTAGAACCGCAATTTCAAAATTCAACGTGACCTTGCTAGGGTGAAACTCAATAGTCTTCAGAGAAAGATAACAGAAACACACAGGATATTCACAGTACATCATCCATAAAGTCCAGTATGCAATCAAAAACTACAAGCCATAAGGAAAAAACCAGAATATGACACAGGGTCCCTAACAAAGAGCCTGGATGTAGAAGTTAGTAGACAAGAACTTTTAAGTAACTATGATGAATTTGTTAACAAGTGTAAAGTAAGGTATATTGTTTTAATGAGTGATGTGATGCAGAATTTCAGAAGAGATTTGAAAACTGTAAAATGGAAACCCAAGAATTATAAAAGACAATGTATGTAATAATTAAAAGTTCATTGGGTAGATTAACACAAATTGAACATGCTGCTGCTGCTGCTAAGTTGCTTCAGTCGTGTCTGACTCTGTGTGACCCCATAGATGGCAGCCCACCAGGCTCCCCCATCCCTGGGATTCTCCAGGCAGGAATACTGGAGTGGGGTGCCATTGCCTTCTCTGAACACAAATTGAATGTAAGAAAAGAACATAACTTCTAAATAACTTACCAGTCAAAACATTATAGAGTAAGTCAGAAAACATTTTGAACTGAATTATCATGACAAAAAATATACCCCCAAGTGGTAGGATGCAGATCTTTAGAGGGAAATTTTAGATTTAAATGCTTCTTTAGAAAAGAAGAAAAGTTTAAATCAATGATAAAGCTTTCACTTAAAGAAACTAAATAAGAAAAATCAATGAAACTGGAAGTAAATAAAAGGAAGAAAATTGTAGCGCTAAAAGCCATAAATGAAATGGAAACTAGACAATCAAAAAATGTAAATAAAAAATGGGTTCTTTTGAAAAGATTAACAAAATTACCAAGTCCTTAGCTAGACTAATCAAGAAGGGGAGAGGGGATACAATATCAGGAATGCCAAGTGGGGACATCATCACAGAACATACAGATATTATGAAGACATTAATGTCAACAGTTTTAGCAACACAGACAAATGAACAAATTCACTGATGAGCACTTCATACCAAAACAAAGACAAGAATTATAAAATCTAAAAAGTGTTATATTTATCCAATAAATTGAATTCACAGATAAAAATCTTTTATCTTAATGATATCCATAGGCCTAAATGCGTTACTTGGTGAATTCAATCAATTATTGAGCCAAGAAATATTACTGGTTCTGTACAAACTTTCAGAAAATAGAGGATTACTTCCCAGTTCATTCTGTGAAGCCTGAATAACTTTGATTCCAAACCTGACATTGTCATTACCAGAAAATAAACACAGATCAATAGCATTCATGAGTGTAGCTGCAAAGATAGCTAACAAAATAGTAGCAAGTTGAATAAGCAAAGTATATAGAAGGTAACATACCATGATACAAGGTTAAATGTCCATCAATATAATTTATCGTACTAATAGAAGTCTTTGTATTGGTCATTTTCTTTCCAAAATGATATAGCTCTCTAAGTATAGCCCTATTTTCAAGGTAAGCTAAACATGAAATGAGTAGCAACTGACTGAATAAGCACTGATCCTTTTAAAATTAACTCTAAGTATTCAGCTGCTTATGTAACATAAACATCTTGCTCTGTTCCCAAAACTAACTGGAAATCAGATGAACATTATTTTAATGTTATGTAATATGTTTGTCTAAAGTCCTTAGGCAAATATACCTAAACTATCTGCCACTGAGTCTTTTTAGGTCACATTGCCACATAAGAAAGGTGAATTCCCCTTACTATGCCAGGTTCAGAAGACTCAAGTGGAAAAACCCCACAGGTTGAAGCAGCTTTGTCACAGCTATCCAGAGCTGCAGAACCTACAGGGCTGATGCAGGTGATTGTGAAACCTAACCCAGCTGTTGGCAGGAAGAAGCCAAGCTGTGTGACAGCATCTGGCCAGTGGATTGCCAAATGCTGAGCCAGGGCTAGATGCTGACCTACTTATTCAGTAAGGTACAAGTGCAAAATTATGGCTGCCAAGCTCCCTTTAAAGTAAATTCAAGTAGAACTGAATTCTCAAGTGGCCTCCACCTCCTAATCCCCCCCAGACTGGGGTGATTTCTTGGGTGACCTAAGTCACTGGAGTCTATAGGGTGGAAATAAAGTAACTGTATCATTCACATTTCTCTTTTGTATTTATTTATGCAATATATACACAACTTGCAGATAACTTACAAATGCAAGGTGTGTTTAACCAGTTAAATTGGTAACTCATGAGGCAAACATACATATATATAATATATATATAAAAGGAAAAATATATATAAAATGGAGCTATAAATGTATTCACATTTTAATTTATAAATTATGATTTACAAGGGCATATCTTTTTCTATATCTTAAAAAATAGAATAGCTACTCTTTTACAAGTACACTTAAGCAGTTGATACACATTATATTTAGTAATGTGAAAACTAGATAATTATGCAACATTTATGTAACTAAAGAAACTGTGTTTTATTAGTGGCCAGATGACCAAGCTGTGAGTCTCATACATTGGTAAGAAGCAAAAAGAGCAGAGAGCTTGTTTAGAAGAACTAAGTTCAACACAACTGTTTGAATTTGATCACTGGACAGTGGGAACCAAAAAGATTTCATTGTTAAAGAGTTGCCTAGATGTGACCTTTTCTTCCTTCCCTGTTTTTGTATTTAGCGTTATGAAAGTGGGAGTTTCTTTGTTGAAGATATTTCTACAGTGAATTTACTCATTTATGGCTTTCTTAATTCACCATATCTCTGTGGGCAAATGAAAGTTCACAAGATGCTTTATGTCCTGCTACTTCCCTGCTGCTAAATTTTCCCCTGAGTAAAATCTGTTTAGCATTTGTTCTGTATTGGTGTGTTAGAACTGCCATACTGGCGTACCACAGACCAGATGGCTTAAACAACAGGAATTCAGTTTTTTCACAAATCAGAAGGCTGGAAATCTGAGATCAAAGTGTCAGCAGAGTTGGTTTCTCCCAGACTCTCTCCTTGACTTGCAGATGGCTGTCTTCATGTTCACATGGCATTCTTCCTCAATGTGTATCTATGTCTAAACTTACTCTTCTTATAAAGACACTGATAGTACCGGACTAGAACCCATCTTAATTACCTCCTTTTACCATAGTTACTTCCCTAAGACCTAATCTTCAAATACAGTCACATTCTAAGGTACTGGGGATTAGGAATTCAATATGTGAATTTGAGGAGACATAAGTCAGCTTATAACATGTATTTTATGGTCCCAATGGTATGAATATCCATGCTCCATTTCCCGACAGTAGAAATGTGTTCACAGAATATCATGTTCTATCTATAATCTTTCTTGTTAGGCAATATTATATCACATATATAATTTTACTTTATATACATTTGTTTCTTGTCTCCAAAACTGGCTTGCAAACTCCTTGAAGGAAGAATCTATTCTGAAAACTAATGGATGCACAATAATTATTAATTGACATAAAATGATATCTAAAAGGAATAAGACCTAGAAAATTATTTTTCCATTCTTGTCTATAGGGTTAAAAGAAGCATATTGGGTTTTTTTTTTAATCAAACAATTTTACTTTGCCTAAAAAATGAATGACAGTGAAAAGAGTGTGCAAAGGGGGAGAGTGAAAGAGCTAGCTTAAAACTAAATATTAAAAAAAAACATGATCATGACGTCTGGCCCCATTACTTCATGGCATATAGAAGGGGAAGTAATGACAGATTTCCTCTTCTTGGGCTCTAAGATCACAGCAGATGGTAACCACAGTCGTGAAATCAGAAGATGACTGCTTCTTGGCAGGAAACCTCTGGCAAACCTAGACAGAGTGTTGAAAAGCAGAGACATTACTCTGGCGACAAAGTTCCATATAGTCAAGGCTATGGAACTCCTTATTGCCAAATTCAGACTTAAAGAAAGTAGGGAAAACCACTAGACCATTCAGGTATGACTTTAATCAAATCACTTACGATTACACAGTGGAAGTGACAAATAGATTCAAGGAATTAGATCTGATAGACAGAGTACCTGAAGAACTATGGATGGAGGTTCGTGACATTGTACAAGAGGCAGTGATCAAGATCATCCCCAAGAAAAAGAAATGCAAAAAGGCAAAATGGTTGTCTGAGGAGGCCTTACAAAAAGCTGTGAAAAGAAGAGAAGTGAAAGGCAATGAAGAAGAGGAAAGATATACCCATTTGAATGCAGAGTTTCAAAGAATAGCAAGGAGAGATAAGAAAGCCTTCCTCAGTGATCAGTGCAAAGAAATAAGGGAAAACAATAGAATGGGAAAGACTAAAGATCTCTTCAGGAAAATTAGCAATAACAAGGGACAATTTCATACAACGATGGACACAATAAAGGACAGAAATGGTATGGACCTAACAGAAGCAGAAGATATTAAGAGGAGGTGACAAGAGTACACAGAAGAACTATGCAAAAAGATCTTCATGACCCAAATAACCACGATGGTGTGATCACTCAGCTAGAGCCAGACATCCTGGAATGTGAAGTCAAGTGGGCTTTAGGAAGCATCACTATGAACATAGCTAGTGGAGGTGATGGAATTCCAGTGGAGCTATTTCAAATCCTAAAAGATGATGCTGTGAAAGTGTTGCACTTAATATGCCAGCAAATTTGGAAAACTCAGCAGTGGCCATAGGACAGAAAAGGTCTGTTTTCACTCCAATCCCAAAGAAAGGCAGTGCCAAAGAATGCTAAAACTACTGCACAATTGCACTCATCTCACATGCTAGTAAAGTAATGCTCAAAATTCTCCAAGCAGGCTTCAGCAATAAGTGAACTGTGAACTTCCAGATGTTCAAGCTGGTTTTAGAAAAGGCAGAGGAACCAGAGATCAAATTGCCAACATCCTCTGGATCATGGAAAAAGCAAGAGAGTTCCAGAAAAACATGTATTTCTGCTTTATTGACTATGCCAAAGCCTTTGACTATGCGGATCACAATAAACTGTAGAAAATTCTGAAAGAGATGGGAATACCAGACCACCGGACCTGCCTCTTGAGAAACCTATATGCAGGTCAGGAAGCAACAGTTAGAACTGGACATGGAAGAACAGACTGGTTCCAAAGAGGAAAAGCAGTACATCAAGCCTGTATATTGTCATCCTGCTTATTTAACTTATATGTAGAGTACATCATGAGAAATCCTGGACTGGATGAAGCACAAGCTGGAATCAAGATTGCCGGGAGAAATATCAATAACCTCAGATATGCAGATGATACCACCCTTATGGCAGAAACAAAGAACTAAAAAGCCTCTTGATGAAAGTGAAAGAGGAGAGTGATAAAGTTGGCTTAAAGCTCAACATTCAGAAAATGAAGATCATGGCATCTGGTCCTATCACTTCATGGGAAATAGATGGGGAAACAGTGGAAACAGTGGCTTACTTTATTTTGGGGGGCTCCAAAATCACTGCAGATAGTGACTGCAGCCATGAAATTAAAAGACGCTTGCCCCTTGGAAGAAAAGTTATGACCAACCTAGATAGCATATTGAAAAGCAGAGACATTACTTTGCCAACAAAGGTTCATTTAGTCAAGGCTATGGTTTTTCCAGAGGTCATGTATGGATGTGAGAGTTGGACTATAAAGAAAGCTGAATGCTGAAGAATTGATGCTTTTGAACTGTGGTGTTGGAGAAAACTCTTGAGAGTCCCTTGGACTGCAAGGAGATCCAACCAGTCCATCCTAAAGGAAATCAGACTTGAATATTCATTGGGAGGACTGCTGAAGCTCCAGGATTTTGGTCACCTGATAAAAACAGCTGACTCATTGGAAAAGCCCTTGATGTTGAGAAAGATTGAGGGCAGAAAGAGAATTGGTCAGCAGATGATGAGATGGCTAGATAGCAACACCAATGCAATGGACATGATCTTGGGCACACTTCGGGAGATGATGTGGAACTGGGAGGCCTGGCAAGCTCCAGGCCATAGTGTCACAGAGTGAGACATGACTGGGCAACTGAACAACAGAAAATGTAATTTGAAATCATCTTTTCACTGCTAAGGCATACTTTTAAACAAGTAGGCAATACATTTTTTCCCCCTTCATCTCTATTCCCTGGAATGCTGTAAGTTATGGCCTTTGCCAGAGAATGGCTTACAAAGGAGCAAATTGAAAATTCATCATTTTCCAGTGTGGTAAGATTCACTTACCCATTCAATAAGGATTTATTGCTTTGCTCTGATGTGCCAGGCACAGGGCTTGGTGTTGGTAATAACTTAGTGAACAAGACATAGATAGACTGTGGAATAGTAACCGAGTTTGGATTTTTACATCTCAACCACTGGAGTGCAGATTAGCATATGAATGAACTATACAACTTATTTTCAGCCACAGTTTTGGTCTAGTCTTTGATATTCTCCCTCTATCATAGGAAATAGCTTTTCTTTCATAAGCAGAAGAGGAACAGGATGAAATAGAGAGCTCTGCTACTCCTTGGCCAATTTCTTTATAAAATTACATTTGGAAATATCTATTTAATTGGTCCCTCCAAGGCCTGTAAGCTGAAAAATTTATGGGCTCTTACATGGTGACAGAGTGAAAAGTGGTCCAAGTGATTTTTGAAAGGTGCCTACCAAAATAAATGAGTTTTACCAGTGATGTCTTTATAAAGTCTGCTGACAGGTGAGAATTCAGGAATTTAGGGATTTACATTCTATTATACTTAGGAGCCCTATTAGAAGAGGACCATATGAGGCATTCTCTGCCAATTACTTTCTTTCATGACATTCTTAATGAAAATAGAAATTCCATTTTTCTCATGGTAGATTTTCTGGAATGGGATACTCAAAAGCTGTATGGTCACACAGAGGGTAATCTTTCTGAAATCAGCAGTGATGGGAGATGAAGTCCACACAGAGACCCTGGATTATACTTGTCATACAAAGCTACACAACCTCCCTCTTGTCACAACCTCCAGGGCTGTTTTTTCCATCCAAGCAACCATCTCCCTTCTTCTACGTTTGTCCCCTTAAAGTCCCATCTTAATAAAGTATCTAAAAATGAAGATTTAAACCAAAATTAAAGCTTCAGAGTAGTACTGCTAAAAAAATAAATAAAAAATAAAATAAAAACGATCCTTTTTACAAAAGTTTAATTAGAGACTTATTACTGGTCAACTCAAAACTCTCTACTGCTCCCCACTTCATGCGAATAAAGGCAGACGTCTTGACCAGGCATAATGAGGCTGTGCTCTATCCATTCCTATTACCTAAAGTGCAAAGATCACAGAGGAGATTAGTAGAAAATGAAGTCTAAGAGGTAATGGGGGTGGATAGAATAGGACCTCGTTTCTCTACAAACACACAAGGAACATTTATCTTTAGATATTCCTCAGCATAGTGTGGTTTTCTCCCATGTATCTGGATGTCTGTCTTTCACCTATTTCAAGTCTTTGGTCAAATATTCTTTTCAGTAATCTCTGACTTATCCCATTTAATGTTGAGTAAATTACTGTACTTCCTATCCTCTCCCTGCTTTTTCTGCCTACCCCAGGTTTCATTACATTTGTATGCCCTTATGTAATGCTTAATATACTTCTGTATTGTATTCACTATCTATATCCTCTAGAACATAAGTTTCTACCCCCAGTGTCCAGGCCAGTACCTGGTAGGAAGGTCATAACATTAAATTTATATTCAAGAGAGAATGAAAATCATGGTTAAAGCTCTGGATTGTATATGGGTAACATTTGGAGAATTTTCAGTTAAATTTTGCAGCAATACTCAGCCAAAGGTCTACTTACACCATTGCCAATGGACTGTTAGAATTTTGATACAAATGGGTGGGAGTTCAAAGAGACATTAGCATAGAATCAAAAATTCTTAAAGCTACAACTATACTTTGGGGTTGAATAAAAGTCTTGAATGGGGGTTGTTCAGATGGAAAGTCAAATTTAAAATATATGTTTTCACTAAATTAATCAAGGTTAAATTATATTTAATAATTTCTAAATTAGAAGGAGATCAGCCCTGGGATTTCTTTGGAGGGAATGATGCTGAAGCTGAAACGCCAGTACTTTGGCTGCCTCATGCGAAGGGTTGCCTAAACTGGAGTTTTTTGGGGTTATCAAAAGATGGTGAATGTCAGGTTTCCTTGGATAAGTTCCAGGAACAGCCCTGTATTCAGATATCTCAAAGATTTCTGCAAGTGTAGGTATTATTCTGGGCCTTGCAATGAACCAGGCTTTGTAATCACAGTTGCAGATTTCCTAATTTTTTTGCTAGCACTGCAGATGGTGATTGCAGCCATGACATTAAAAGACACTTACTCCTTGGAAGGAAAGTTATGACCAACCTAGATAGCATATTCAAAAGCAGAGACATTACTTTGCCAACAAAGGTTCATTTAGTCAGGCTATGGTTTTTCCAGTGGTCATGTATAGATGTGAGAGTTGGACTGTGAAGAAAGCTGAGTGCCGAAGAATTGATGCTTTTGAACTGTGGTGTTGGAGAAGACTCTTGAGAGTCCCTTGGACTGCAAGGAGATCCAACCAGTCCATTCTGAAGAAGATCAGTCCTGGGTGTTCTTTGGAAGGAATGATGCTGAAGCTGAAACTCCAGTACTTTGGGCACCTCATGTGAAGAGTCGACTCATTGGAAAATACTCTGATGCTGGGAGGGATTGGGGGCAGGAGGAGAAGGGGACGACAGAGGATGAGATGGCTGGATGGCATCACTGACTCGATGGACGTGAGTTTGAGTGAATTCCGGGAGTTGGTGATGGACAGGGAGGCCTGGCGTGCTGCAATTCATGGGGTCACAAAGAGTCGGACACAACTGAGCGACTGAACTGAACTGATGCATCACTTGCTTCTTTGAACATTAGAGACTTCTTCAACAACATCCATAACTTTGCCATGAGCTACACACAATATAAGGACCTCAGAAAGTTCTCCCACTTCTGGAATTCATTAATCTCTATTTTACCACCTAAATAGCATTACCAATCACATCTTGAATGTCCATGCTCCTCATATGACTATAGACTATTTGATGGCAACTCTCATGTAATTTTTATTTCATCAAGATAATTAGATCATCCCTCATTCCAAAAGCCAATTAACAACCTCTAAATTAAACCACAATTTTTCCAATTGAGGAAAAAATGAAAATTTTCTCAAACATTTCACTTCAGGGATTCTTTTGATGTGACATTATCACATGTGCACTCAACATTCATACATATTCTTCTTCACCTTAAAGGTTATATTTCATCTCAGATCTTATATTATCTCACAGGCAAAGTCCATTATCAAAAAAAAAAAAAAAGACAAGAAAGAAGAATAGATGCATACATGCTAAGTATCTTCAGCTGTGCCAGACTTTTTGTGACTCCATGGACTGTAGCCCACCAAGCTCCTCTGTCCATGAGATTCTCCAGGCAAGAATGCTGGAGTGGGCTGCCATGTCCTTCTTCAGGGATTCAACCTGCATCTCTAATTTCTCCTGCATTGGCAGGCAGGTTATTTACCACTAGCGTCACCTGGGAAGCCCCAAGAGAAGAATATACAAAAGCAAATGAAGTTTGATGTCTTAATGACCTATGAAAAATGTAATTTAAAAATTGATACATGAGTCAATGCAGCATCGTTTTTGCTCAGTAATTTTCATTTTTGTCAGTCAAAACCAAGAGCAGGCAGAAGCTAGACAAATAAAGGCTTGAAAACCAGGATGCACTAAACTCTAAAACAAAATTCAGTTTTGCTTTTGTTTTCTAGTCTCCTGCGTCTCCTTAGGTTCAAACAATGGAATATATAAATATTCAGGGATCACTCGGTCATAATGCACCAAGCAACTTTAAGTGCACCCTACATCCAGGGGCTGGTACTGAGCAAGATTCTATTAGTATCCATTTGTTGGTATTCCAATAAAATATCTGTCTAATGTGCTTTTCCTGGCACGGCTAGATCTAATGGGAGCCTGTTTAGCCTTAAATGTCATCGTTGCTATTGCAAAGCCACAAAAGTACATCCTGGTCCACATGACCAGGGCTTAATAGAGGAGAGTCAACTAAGTGAAAATCAGAATGTATGTTTAAATAGAAGCCTGGTGAAGGTTTAAAATGTATTTAGTCTACCGACATCATCATTATGTTTTTATTTGAGTTCTGTGGAAATGGGTTTCTGTGTGTGGGAGCTTGATGCTTTCAGTGAAGGGAAATATATGTGATTTTTTGGGCACATTTTAAAGAGAGCCATGGAAAGCATCTAGACAGATATGTTCAAATTCTAGAGGAAAACTGTAATTAATGAATTTTATGTATACTAATTTTTTTAAATTTTTATATAAATTTATATATGTAAGAGTGATAATAAACAATTACTACTGCTTTGCTTTTCCAGAAGTTTGTGACCATCTAGTGAATGTTGAGGATTATTTTTGAGTATGAATATGAGTGCACACTAGGTAAAGGTAATATGGGTTCAAAGTGATATCTACCGTTTACAGAAAGCACTGAAATCTGAGATCAGATCCACATCTTATTTGTCCGCAGGATGGTCACACTCTCAGTAAGATACCAGTCCTTCAATATGGACGGTGATTGTGCTTGCTAACTTCAGTCCATGTATTTTCCCCAGTCCTTTCTTTTATCCAACTTTTTCCAAACCTCTTATATTCTCCTCATGGTAATTTTTACAGATATCAATGCATCTTGGTTTATTTAAGTGAAAAGCGTTCTTTTTTGATTCTATAGTTTATTTCACTTTAATTTCAGGAATCAGTGTCATTTGAATTTTTGAAGTTAGCTCATAGGTGCAAATCCACATTTTCTCTTATTAAGGAAAAAAACCACTCCACTATTTAAAAAAAAAAAGGAAACAAAAGCAAACAAGACTTGCTGGGGCTTCCCCTTTACTATTAAGACAAAGTCCAACTTCCTTAAAATGGTTAATCTTTCTACCCTGGCCTCTCCACTCTCATCACCATTTCCCTTACCCTTATTCCGGCCACACTGCACTTCCTTCGGTGAAGCACAACTGAGAAAGCTCAGGCCTTCCCCCTGCTATTGTATGTTGTTGGAGAATTTAATAAGCATTTGCTCTGTGTGTGTGCCACAGCTATGTCACTATTGATTTTGCTTATATTTGCAGTCTACAATACATTCTATGAATTTACTAGTTAAGCAGTGTACCTTATTTGCCCTATATCTATAGTTGTCTTTAATGTCTTAATGATTATATCTTGGTCTGAGAGTAACAGAATTGGAGGAGATATCTCTGTCCTTTCTAGATTTCACTTCAGTATATTTCCTTTCAGCTTTCATCATTTCATACTGCATTATTATTATGTTATCTAAAGTTTGACATCTACTTGTTTAAAGATTATATCTATCAAAATTACCTTTTAATCCAGCCATCATTTCTTAGGATTTGACTAATGTGAGTTTTGAAACATATAATTTGATTTATTATAAGGATATTAGTTTCATCATTAAGATCATAAGGGATTGGCAACTGAATTCATGCCCATTAGTAGAATACTGGTTGAATAAATTATACTCAGGTCTAAAGCTGGGAAAAAGAATGAGGAAACTATATTCTGGCATGGAACATATTCTAAGATACACTGAGAAGTTAAAATAGCAAAGGACAAAAGAATACATATAAATGTGTGAAACAATGAACATATTGGATAGGATATCTTTATTTGTGTTGGCAGACTGTTTCTGAAACAATCACAAGAAACTTCCAACATTTGTGATCTCCAGGGAGAGGAGATAAGAGCATTAAGAAAAGCTTTTTAAATGTACACTTTAGAACATCCTGAATTTTAAATCATGCACATCTATTACCTGTGCCTAAATAATTAAAATTTTAATTAAAAAAGTGTTTCCAGGTAAGATGGTAGATTCAACTCTACGTTTGCTTCCTCTTCAAATCCCAATAAAACAAAAGTGTTTTCATTCCCTCTTGCTGCTGCGACAAATGATCACAAATTCAGTGGCTCCCCACAATATAAATCTTTTATCTTACAGTCTGTCTGTCAGAAGTCTAACACAGGTCTCACAATCAAGGTGTCAGCTAGGCTGAGTCCCTTGGCAGAGTCTGTAGGGGAGAATTCTTTTCCTTAGATTTTCCTGCCTGGAAATGGTCTCAACGTAGGAAACAGGCTCATCTCGTTTGATTTCCTAATTTGAAAGGTTGTTCTCCTTTTTATCTGACACAGTTGTTTCATTTTTTGGTGTGTGTTTGTTAAATTAAGATAGAATTCAACCCCTCTTTCTCAACTTCAGCTGGAAACAGAAATCTGATATGTATTATTTGTTCTTTTGAGTGCATCTTAATTTTGTTAAAACACATCAATTTTATTTTAGACAATAATTTCTCACGTTTAAGATTCTGGTTGGGCTCTCTATCCCCTTTCTAACTGAAGAAAAGATATTTTTACAGATTAAAAAAATTCACCAATTTCACAGTGAACATATATGCCGATATATGACTATAGTTAATTTGAGTCTATTTTAGAAACAAGAAATCAAACACACTAGAAGTAAAGGAATACCTCTCTTTGTGATAATTTTTAAATATGCTACACATGTGCACATTTTATAGAACATTTTAGCATGTTGGTGGGGATATGTCTGTAGATGTCTAAAAAGAGAATGGCGAGGATAGATAGGGACAATTACTATAGAAAACTTACTCCAGAAGCTTTACCGTGAATACAGGAGATAAATGGGGATTTAGCTAGAAAGAAATTTGGGCTAGGAAGGGATTTTTAAGAATAGGTGACAGTAAAGTATATGCTATGAAGAGGATAATTATGTCTAGATGAAAAGATTCAGGGTCCATTAATTTAGAGTCTCAGTGAAGTAAAAGTAATGGAAAACTACCAACGGTACATTGAATAAGTGATGGAAGAATAGGAGGTGTCAGTTAGACTTGAGGACATTTTTAATCAAGATTTTAAAAGTCATGCTTACAAATCCAAGTACAGAATTATGGGAGCTGGATAGACAATGACTGTTAATGTTGAGGGACCCATGTTTTGATGGGTTATCTACATATAGGTTGAAACAACCAGAATGGTAATGGAGACTGAAATGAAAAACAAGATCATGACCTCTAAAATTCAACATATCAGTAAATGCTTACAACTGGCTGGATGGTTGGTAGTAGCAGCAATGATGAAGGTAGACAAAATCAGATGACATAAGATAGAGCATCTTAGGGGAAAGATTGAAAAATAATATTGTAAATGGAGAACACTTGCCCCACTTGCAGCCCATGATATAGCATAAGAATGAGAGTCCAAGAGCCAAGGGAACTGGAAGTTTTGGAGATTCTATGAATGACTGAATAGGCTTTTTGTAAAAATCATGGAAGGTTTATTTCTAATAGTCTTGAAAAGTCAGGTGTCAGTTTAAACTAGAAATTATGAGGCCACTTTGCCGTTCTTTTAACATGCAGGTAGCAAACATTTATCTCTAGTTTTGATTTCTCTCTTGAACTCCATTTGGATGTTGTAGTAGGCTACAGTTGATGCCCTATTCTCTACCAAGCCTTTACCAAGGCAGGGCATCCGTATCTTCGAGGCTGTGAGTGTTGGCTGTCGATAGAGAAAGTTCATTCTTCTCTAGGGAAGTGACCTCAGCTGTTGGGAGCCATCAAGTTCTGCAGATTAAACAGATTCTTTAGCCTGAGCCACCATAGAAGCCTCTCCCAAAAGATACTTGAGGTCGATGATCCACTAATACAGGCAGTGCACCTCAGTGACCCACTAAGGAGGCAGTGTCCTCAATGACCCACTGAGGAGGCAATGTCCTCAAGACAGGCCCTACTCTGAGCATAAACCATGTCTCAGAACTCCTCATGGATCCTGCTGAGACTCACCTCCAGCAAAACCTTACTCACCTGTTTCCTGTTTCCTATCCTTCCTCTCTCACTTCCTTCGAGATTTCTCCAGAAATCTCTTTCTCAATGCTGCTGCTGCTGCTAAGTCGCTTCAGTCGTGTCTGCAATAAGACATTTAAAAAAGATTCTCCTTCTTAGCCTCTGCCTCCAGAGAACTAAATCTAAGTTGAAAGTGAAAGTGAAGTCGCTCAGTTGTGTCCGACTCTTTGTGACCCCATGGACTGTAGCCTACCAGGCTCCTCCATCCGTGGGATTTTCCAGGCAAGAATATTGGAGTGGGCTGCCATTTTCTTCTCCAGGGGATCTTCCCGACCCAGGGATCGAACCCAGGGATTGAACCCAGGTCTCCTGCATTGCAGACAGACGCTTTTACTGTCTGAGCCAAACTTGCCATTTCCAAAATGAAATTCTTGCTTTTCTCCATCCTGTGACTGAAAACTTTCTCTTTTGACAATTTTTCCTTTCTCAGACAAAAGGCACTGGCATCAACATGGGTATCCAAGTGTAAATAGAAATCCTTGATTCCTCTCTTTCCAATCTATTAGAAAGTTCTATTGATATTACCAAAGTCGGTCCAAACCTTCTCCTAGCCAAAGACTGAGACACTGAGAAGTTATGGGCTTGTTTGAGTGGGTTTCTAACACTTACGCTTCAGGGCTTGCTCATTGTACTCCATTGTCCAAAGAGCAGCGTTATCATTTCCTGATTCACACATGGTACTTTTTATGGCGGCTTCCCTGGTGGCTCAGATAGTAAAGAATTCTCCTGTCCATGCAGGAGACCCCAGTCTGATCGCTGGTTTGGGAAGATCCCCTGGAGGTGGGCATGGCAACCCATGCCAATATTCATGCCTGGAGAATTCCATGGACAGAGGAACCTGGCAGACTACAGGGCTGCAAAGAGTCAGACATGACTGAGCGACTAACACTTAACACAAACTAACAAGTCTGAAGTAATAAATAAAATTATTTTAGAATTTATAAAAATTATGAAGTGTCCTAACTTGTCAACTGATTATATTCCTCTTACCTTAATCCCAATTACACCAAATACTGCTGATGCATAACTTAAATATTTGTCTCTGAATAGCAATAAATATTGTAAAACCTAATTAAAACAGCATTTCTGTGTTCAGTTCAGTTCAGTTGCTCAGTCGTGTCCGACTCTTTGCGACCCCATGAATTGCAGCACGCCACGCCTCACTGTCCATCACCAACTCCCGGAGTTCACTCAAACTCATGTGCATCGAGTTGGTGATGCCGTCCAGCCATCTCATCCTCTGTCATCCCCTTCTTCTCCTGCCCCCAATCCATCCCAGCATCAGGGTCTTTTCCAGTGAGTCAACTCTTCACATGAGGTGGCCAAAGTATTGGGGTTTCAGCCTCAGCATCAGTCCTTCCAATGAACACCCAGGACTGGTCTCCTTTAGGATGGACTGGTTGGATCTCCTTGCAGTCCAAGGGACTCTCGAGAGTCTTCTCCAACACCACAGTTCAAAAGCATCAATTCTTCGGTGCTCAGCTTTCTTCACAGTCCGACTCTCACATCCATACATGACCACTGGAAAAACCATAGCCTTGACTAGATGAACCTTTGTTGGCAAAGTAATATCTCTGCTTTGTAATATGCTATCTAGGTTGGTCATAACTTTCCTTCCAAGGAGTAAGTGTCTTTTAATTTCATGGCTGCAGTCACCATCTGCAGTGATTTTGGAGCCCCCCAAAATAAAGTCTGACACTGTTTCCACTTATTTCCCTAAATCCTAAAGAAAAAGTGCCATGAAATGCAGCCCATCATATTAAAAGGTAGATTAATTAACATGTACACATATGTCTTCAGAAATCTAGGTGGTAGAAATTAAACTACATAATAAAAACAATATTGGACATTTTTGATATTTGTCATAGAGCTTCATATAATATACACTGTAATATACTAGAGTGAATTCGTTTCTGCAAAAATTATATCTAATATTTTTTCATTTCAGTAAGTATCCTTTCCATATTTTATCTCAGAGTAACCTTAGAGAATACAATGCCAAACACTCTGTCTCCTTTGCAAAAATCCCAACTCCTGTGCATTCTGCCACTACATTTTTTTCATATAAAAATCTTATATGCCAAGAGAATTATACCATTGAGTATATTAAAGTAAAATCATCAAAATACTAGCAATATATTAATGCAACTTTGGTGTAAATGGATCAGACAACTGAAACATACTTAAAAGATAGCCATGACACGTTTAAAGCATGGAAATCTCAACAGATGATATGTAAGTCAGAGGGCAAGCTCTGTTTTTCTGCCTTTTGCTTTGTGTGGGGTCATTTAATCATGGTTCTAATCACTGCAATCAAAAATGTACATGACATACCAAAAAGGACTGCATTAATCCTTCTGGACTCAGTATCAGATAACGAGCTAAAAAAGCCCTTCCAGCTACATCCTGTGGCGAGCATCTGTTGTGCTGTGTTTATTAAATAGCTCCTTTATAAGAGTACACTCTTGGTTTTATTAAATCTACTTTAAAGTATCATCTCTGTTTAGACTTCAGCTTTTGTCAGTGGCTGTCTCTAGGTGAAGAGTACAGAAGGATGCACCTTTGACTTAGGGCGGAAACTCTGGTCTAACCAAAGAAGGGCCACGTTTATGAAAGTTATTTCCCTTGAGGGAGTAGCTGTGTATTTATCTCAACTAAGGGAGAGTTTTCTCTCCTATAACAAAACTCCATCTTAATTAAACCACCAGCTAGTTCTAGGATAAAACTTCTACTGATTATAATTGTTCTAGATAACACGTATTTCTCTGTGCATCTCAGTTCAAATTTCACATACAGTCACTTTCATATCCTGATTTGCTTACCAATTTTATTTGTCACATCTATAATAAGGGAGATGTCTGGTGGTGGGGGTGGGCTTTTGTGAGCCACCTTAGAAAAATAAATGCATTTCAACTTATGTGCTATTAGTTTGCTTTTCTGGAAATGGTGCTTTCTCAACATTAGACTTTGAAATATCTTTCTGTTTTACTATAGTAAAATAGGATGTGACCTAAATATCATCTTCTAAACCAATCACACCCAGAAAGAAGAAAGAGTTCACTTTTAACAGTTTAATTTTGTACTTAACAATATAAATAAATATCTATACTTTTTTTTTTTTACTTTACAATATTGTATTGGTTTTTCCATACATCAACATGCATCTGCCACGGGTGTACACGTGTTCCCCATCCTGAACCCCCTCCCACCTCCCTCCTCATACCATCCCTCTGGGTCATCCCAGTGCACCAGCCCTAAGCTTCCTGTGTCCTGCATCGAACCTGGACTGGCGATTCATTTCTTATATGATATTATACTGGTTTTAATGCCATTCTCCCAAATCATCCCCCCCCTCTCCCACAGAGTCCAAAAGACTGTTCTATACATCTATGTCTCTTTTGCCATCTCGCATACAGGGTTGTGATTACCATCTTTCTAAATTCCATATATATGCGTTAGTATACTGTATTGGTGTTTTTCTTTCTGGCTTACTTCACTCTGTATAATAGGCTCCAGTTTCACCCACCTCATTAGAACTGATTCAAATGTATTCTTTTTAATGGCTGAGCAATACTCCATTGTGTATATGTACCACAGCTTTCTTATCCATTTACAACTTGATATAGAACAAATATTGAGTTGGCCAGAAAGTTTGTCAGAGAATTTCCATAAAATGATATAGTATGGAAACACCCAAATGAACTTTTTGGCCAACTCAGTATTTTTCATTAACAGAAAGTATCATGCAGGTAAAAAAAAAAAAAAAACCATTTGAAATAACAACAATGTTGACAGAAATCATCAACATAAAAGCATTCTCTCCTCAAGGAGCAAACTTGGGATTTCTAAAACCAAGAGTTTTTTTCCACTCAAAGTTATTTTTTTTTTTCCATTCAAAGTTATTGATATTGAAATGGCTACTTACAACATTTTGGCACATAGTTGTTATGAAATGAGATATGTGTGCATAGCTTACTGAGACTAAGGCATTCAAAGACAGCATTAAAAACTAGATATAAAGATTAAGACATTCAAAGACAGCATTAAAATCTAGACGTAAATTCCTCCCTGACCCCACTATCTTTTATTTTCTCCCAGTCTTATTCAGATGTTCTCTTTCCTGAGAATAATTGTTTTACCATTAATGTAGTATTCTTTCAAATAGTAGTCCATTTAGTTACTCGGAGTATTTTGATGGTGGGGATGGGGATGAGTATTGGGGTAAGGACACACTTTGCTAAAAGAGATTATTGTAGAATGTTAACTGCAATTTAAAAGCTTTATAACCCCCAATTTGGCAGTCCTGGCATCCCAAAAAAAAAAAAGTTGTCTTTAAGTGGAAAAGTAACTTAGAAATTATTTGTGCAACCAAGGAAAGGAGAATCCCCTGAGGAGGGTTCATATATTACTGTTGATTATATGGGCAGAATTCCATGAACTGCAAATGCGCAGGTAATGTTTGCAGAGAAGAGAAAATAACCAGTAGTCACTGAGCACTTAGAGTTTAGAAATTAAACATGCCACACCACGATGGGAATGGAAACATTGAGTGACACATATTACAAACACCTAGCCATTTTCTTTCCTTAGAATATGCTTACTATCATGTAATACTGAAAAGACAAAAACGTCAACCAGGGAAATGGCATTTTTCAAGAGTATTTGTCATTGAAAAGCATTCCCCATGACTCCAGTCATTATCAACTTTTAAAAATAAATAATGGCTTGGCGTACCGACTTAGCATAGAGGATTGACAGAGAAAACACAGAGTTTTGGATGTCTGGAGCCATGGACAAGAACAGAGCCCATCATCTGCGTGTTTGAAAGCATTAGCAACCACCCACTGTACCCACTGGGACCCCCTCCTACCCTGGCAACCCGCTGAAACTTAGCATTCCTTCTGTAGAAATGGATCCAAATACTTTAATACAAAGATTTTTCAATTGAGTTTCACGTCATAACCTATAAATATGCTGACTATTCACTATAAAAATGAAAGTAATTTATTTGCTAATGGAGAATGGTAGGTATTGGAACAAAATTTAGATTAGGTTAGAAAAAACTATGGTTCTTTCATTGCATTTTTATACACACACACACACACACATCTTGCAAGGAATAGAACTTTTGACTGAGTAAAGGAATATTAGAGGCTAATAGGGGAACTTAGATTCATTTCAATAACTAAACGTTTTGACTCTACAACAATTGTGCTAAAAATTCTGGATGCAGGATGTTAAATTCAGTTTCTATACCTTATGGAAAAACTGGTTGATTTATTTTTAAATGTTTGTTTAAACAGACCGACTTAATGACTATATTAATGTTATGGCTGTAGATTTCTTCTTAATCCTAAATTTTATCCATTGTCCAGAAAATTCTAGAACCTTCAAATCCCATCTTCCCTAAACTTTCACCAGTCAGCCTAATTTCTACTTTCTTGGTATTTCTGTCCTTTAATTTTGATGCTAATTTAGCACTTGTCACAAGGCATTATCATTATTAATTGTAAATGTATTAATTTTCCCATGGACTTGGGACAACGATATCAAACTCTGTAACTTAGTTAGAGACACAATTATCAAAGACATGGCTTAGAGGACTTTTCTCAATAAAATTTTTGTTGAATATCCTCTACTTCAGGGCTTCCCCAGTGCTCAGCAGGTAAAAAAAATCTGCCTGCAACGCAAGAGACACAGGGGATGCAGGTTCGATGCCTGGGCCAGCAAGATCCCATGGAAGAGGGTATGCCAACCTACTTCAGTATTCTTGCCTGGAAAATCCCATGGACTGAAGAGCCTGGAGGGCTACAGTCTAAAGGTTCACAAAGAATTGAGCGTGACTGAGTGACTAAGTGCACATGTACACAGTCTTTACTTCTGTCCCACGTCAAAGTCCATCTAGTTCATTTATACTTACATTACCCTCCAAATACTATCCTTGAAGTAATTGGGATAGTTTTCTTATCAAGTAGTTGGGCAAAAGTGTACTGTGCACAGGACTTAGAGTAGGTAGCTATTTAACTATATTTTAGATGTATGATCTTTAATCTTTATATTCATCTCCATTCTTTACATCTGAGAACTGGGTATCTGATATTAATTGCATATTTTCCTATGAGAATGAGTAATATATTGTGTTTAAAAGGACTTTTTTGGCTTTTAAAATCCCTTACATAAAACATTTTTGCTTACCTTTTGCCACCTGAGGTAACATATTCAATGACTCTACACATGGACATCACTAGATGGTCAGTATGAAATCAGATTGCTTGTATTCTTTCCAGTCAAAGATGGAGAAGCTCTATATGGTCAGAAAAAACAAGACAGGGAGCTGACTGTGGCTCAGATCATAAACTCCTTATTGCCAAATTCAGACTTAAATTGAAGAAAGTAGGGAAAACCACTAGACAATTTAAGTATGACCTAAATCAAATCCCTTATGATTATACAATGGAAGTGACAAATAGATTCAAGGGATTAGATCTGATAGTGCCTGAAGAAATATGAACAGAGGTTTGTAACATTCTATAGGAGGTGGTGATCCAAACCATCCCCAAGAAAAAGAAATGCAAAAAGGCAAAATGATTGTCTGAGGAGGCCTTACAAATAGCTGAGAAAAGAAGACAAGTGAAAGGCAAAGGAGAAAAGGAAAGATATATCCATTTGAATGCAGAGTACCAAAGAATAACAGACAGAAGAAACCCTTCTTCGGGGATCAATGCAAAGAAATAGAGGAAAAGAGTAGAATAGGAAAGACTAGAGATCTCTACAAGAAAATTAGAGATGCCAAGGGAACATTTCAAGCAAAGACAGGCACAATAAGGACAGAAATGGTATGGACCTAGAGAAGCACAATATATTAAGAAGAGATGGCAAAAATACACAGAACTATACAAAAAAATTTTAATGAACCAGATTATCACGATGGTGTGATCACTGACCTAGAGCCAGACATTCTGGGGTGCACTCAGTTGGGCTTTAGCAAGCATCACCAAAACAAAGCTAGTGGAGGTGATGGAATTCCAGTTGAGCTGTTTCAAATCCTAAAAGATGATGCTGTGAAAGTGCTGCAATCAATTTGCCAACAAATCTGCAAACTCAGCAGTGGACACAAGAGTGGAAAAAGTCAGTTTCCATTCCAATCCCAAAGAAAGGCAATGCCAAAGAATGTTCTAACCACCACACAGTTGCACTCCTCTCACACATTAGCAAAGTAATGCTCAAAATTCTCCAAGCCAGGCTTCAACAGTATGTGAACCGAGAACTTTCAGATGTTCAAGTTGGATTTAGAAAAGGCAGAGGAACCAGAGATCAAATTGCCAACATCTGCTGGATCATTGAAAAAGCAAGAGTTCCAGAAAAACATCTGCTTCATTGACTACGCCAAAGCCTTTGACTGTGTGGATCACAACAAACTGTGGAAAATTCTTCAAGAGATGGGAATACCAGACCACCTTACCTGCCTCCTGAGAAACCTGCATGTAGGTCAAGAAGCATCAGTTAGAACTGGACATGGAACAACAGACTGGTTCCAAACTAGGAAAGGAGTACGTCAAGGTTGTATACCGTCACCCTGCTTATTAACTTATATGCAGAGTACATCATGGATGAAGAACAAGCTGGAATCAAGATTGCTGGGAGAAATATCAATAACCTCAGATATGCAGATGACACCACCCTTATGGCAGAAAGCAAAGAGGAACTAAAGAGCCTCTTGATGAAAGTGAAAGAGGAGAGTGAAAAAGCTGGCTTAAAACTCAGCATTGAAAAAACAAGATCATGGCATCTGGTTCCATCACTTCATGGCAAATACATTGGGAAACAATGGAAACAGAGAGAGACTTTATTTTTGGGGGCTCCAAAATCACTGCAGATGGTGACTGCAGCCACGAAATTAGAAGACGCTTGTTCCCTGGAAGAAAAGGTGTAACCATCCTAGACAGCGAATTAAAAAGCAGAGACATTAATTTGCTGACAAAGGTCTGTCTAGTCAAAGTCATGGTTTTTCCAGTAGTCATGTATGGATATTGTACCATAAAGAAAGTTGTACCATAAAGTTGTACCATAAAGAAAGCTAAGCACTGAAGAATTGATGATTTTGAACTGTGGTGTTGGAGAAGACTCTCCAGAGTCCCTTGGACTGTGAGAAGATCACACCAGTCCATCCTAAAGGAAATCAGTCCTGAATATTCATTGAAAGGACTGATGCTAAAGCTGAAGCTCCAATACTTTGGCCACCTGATGTGAAGAGCTGACTCACTAGAAAAACCCTAATGCTGGAAAATATTGATGCCAGGAGGAGGTTACGACTGAGAATGAGATGGTTGGATGGTGTCACTGACTTGATGGATATGAGTTTGTGCAAGCTCTGGGAGTTGGTGATGGACAGGGAAGCCTGGCGTGCTGCAGTCCATGGGGTCACAAAGAGTTGGACACAATTGAGTGACTGAACTGAATTGAACTGAATTGTTATACATTTTTCAAACTATTTAAGTAATATCTTCTTTTCTAAAATGTGTACTTTCTGTTGTTTCTATGGAGAGAAATAGCACACACTGAGAACGTGAAAACTGGAAAATTTAATTTAAATGTTCTCATATGTTAGTCACATAAGGTTTTTTTTAATTGTTAGTTTTCAAGCTAAAATATTTCCCAAATTATGTTCAAGAATGAGTATGGATATTTTTATACATAATTCTAGGAAAACATTTACTTCTGCTTCAGTGACTACACTAAAGTCTTTTCTATGTGGATCACAAGTGTGGAAAAATTTTAAAGAGATGGGAATACCAGACCACCTTACCTGCCTCCTGAGAAACCTGTATGCAGGTCAAGAAGCAACAGCTAAAACCGGACATGGAACAATGAACTGGTTCAAAATTGGGAAAGGAGTATGTCAAGGGTGTATATTGTTTTTTGTGTATATGTGTATTAAAAAAAGTCTTAAGGACTGTTTTATACAGGCAAAATCAAGTGAAAAATAGCAAAATTATTAAGGGTCAAAACCTCAATAGTGGTACTTCTCTTTTCATTAATATGCCAAGGTCAGGAAAGTTGTTTGAACCCAGAGTCCAACTTCTCAATTTTGTAGCCCATTCACATACCTTCATCTAAAACTGTGCACCTGAAGCACATTCTGCACAGAAGCATGCACACATTCTTTTTCCATGTGGACCATCCTATTCTGAAACACACACATTTGGAAATAAATGAGAAATAGCTTCAGCTCTTTGAACTGTGGCAGCTAAGTCCATTTTGTTCATGTCCTATAAATGAATCCCATTAAATTGCTGAAACGGTATACAGTATTTACATGCATTTAAATTCACTATAAATATTTACAGAACTTTGAGATGAATGCCAGTAATATAAGCTAAATATGTCTGAGCATAGTTACTTTTCACGAGTAAATGGGTTTTGCCAAATGGCATTTTTTTTTCAAAGCTAAGTATTTCTGAATTCTGCTCCGATGACAGCAAATTGTAGATAGTCACACTCTACAACAGTTCACATAGAGTTGAAAGAAACTATAGATTTTTAAAGAGATTCATTGTTAAGTATTAGGACTTTTGCTTCTTGACAGTATTCTTTAGTATGTATAATATTTTTTTAATGGGGAGAAAAAGGAACCGTAGGAATTAAGAGAACTATAAAATTGTTGGCAGGTGGTAAAATGATGTTAAGGTATGGATGATTCAGCTAGGAGAATTGGAAGACTCATAATTTTCAAACGATATTTTTAACAGAAATCTCTGGGAAATTAACTGCTTCCAATAGTTTGTTAGAAATTGCTTTGATTGCCATGAGTTTCTAGCAATGGCACGTGAATTTTTAAAGGTTGGTATATGACATGGATGTCACCAAATCTCCAGTACAGGACCCACGACCTCTCCTAAGCATGTCAGTCCGTACTGCTAATAGAAAAAATGCCAAGTTTCTATCAGAAAAGCCATGAGGTTTATCATCATTGCCATGTTTGTAGCAGCATCACTTTTTTTTTTTTTTTAATGGTCTTTGCACAATGCAATCTGTGACCTACATAGAAAATGTGTTCTTTTGAAGGCCGTATTTACATTCTGAATATGAGTCAACTCAAATTCTAAATCAGAATAGCAGAATTATATGGCTTAGACATTTCCCAAATCTGTAAGGAAGACTGAAGACAAAGTTGTGAGAATGTAACTGGTTTTCAAAAAACTTACTGAATGTATAATTTATGACTCTTGCACACATGGAATCTGAGAGAGGGCACACATATATTTGTTTACCTATAATTTTATATTCATTTTCCAGTCCCTTAAGGAGATGGGACAGTTTTTCCCTAACTTGCTATGGGAGTTCTGTATCCTAGTCCAGCATTGATTAGATATGTGACCTTGGAAAATATACACTGAATATCTCGGTCAGAATTTCTTGATCGTAATAATCAGAAATATACTGAGGCTATTCTTTGGGTCCCTTCTAGGGTAATGATGGATATCAATTATATGAGAATATTAAATCTACCCATAACTAAGGAGGAAAGTGAGCCTCCCCAATAGCTCAAGCAGTAAAGAATCTGTCTGCAGTGCAGGAGACACAGGAGTTTTGGGTTCTGTCCCTGGGTGTGGAAGATCCCCTGTAGGAGGAGATGGCAACCCATTGCAGTATTCTTGCCGGGAAATCCCATGGACAGAGGAGACTGGCAGGCTGCAGTCCATGGAGTTGCAAAGCATCAGACACAACTGAGCACACGATGGATTGAAGGAGGAACTTCCCTGTTAAACTAACAGTTGTTCCTATTTTAGAAGACAGAAATTCTTACTATTTTTACTCCCAGAACAAAACTCTGTGCTTTTGCACATAATGAGCACTTATCACATAGTTTACTAAGTGAATAAAATATCCATGTCATTACTGATTAATGGCTTTCTACAGAAAACAAAGAATTTCCCAAAGAATTTTAAAAATTTAATTTAAAAAGAGTGTAATCACCCTACCAAAGGTAAATGAATAGTGAATGAAGTAAGGTACGTGGCAAGTAGCATATAGAAATATTTGAAGAAATTTATACTTGGTGATGGAGAACACAATGGCACCCCACTCCAGTACTCTTGCCTGGAGAATCCCATGGACCGAGGAGCCTGGTAGGCTGCAGTCCATGGAGTCGCTGAGGGTCGGACACGACTGAGCGACTTCACTTTCACTTTTCACTTTCATGCATTGGAGAAGGAAATGGCAACCCATTCCAGTGTTCTTGCCTGGAGAAGCCCAGGGACGGGGGAGCCTGGTGGGCTACCGTCTATGGGGTCGCACAGAGTTGGACACAACTGAAGTGTCTTAGCAATAGCAATACTTGGCGAACCTTCCTTTCACCAAATAAACATTTGTTTTTCCTCATCAGTGGAAATTTTCAGTTTCTAAACAACTACATGCAACTGAAACAAACATGTGGGTTGTTATACATCCAGAAATCACATTGTCCACTTATTAAAATGATTGTTTTATTTGGAATTTTTGTTGGTTATAGTTGCTATAAAACAGATCTAGAAGTTCAGAAATGCATTTATTTATTTACAAATGCATATATATTTACATTTGACTGATGATCAGTTTTCATCCCAGTGTCCAACTGAAAATGTCAGTTTTCATTCCAATCCCAAAGAAAGGCAATGCCAAAGAATGCTAAACTACCGCACAATTGCACTCATCTCACATGCTAGTAAAGTAATGCTCAAAATTCTCCAAGCCAGGCTTCAGCAATACGTGAACTTCTGATGTTCAAGCTGGTTTTAGAAAAGGCAGAGGAACCAGAGATCAAATGGCCAACATCCGCTGGATCATGGAAAAAGCAAGAGAGTTCCAGAAAAACATCTATTTTTGCTTTATTGACTATGCCAAAGCCTTTGACTGTGTGGATCACAATAAACTGTAGAAAATTCTGAAAGAGATGGGAATACCAGACCACCTGACCTGCCTCTTGAGAAATCTGTATGCAGGTCAGGAAGCAACAGTTAGAACTGGAGGGTTCAGGATGGGGAGCACATGTATACCTGTGATGGATTCATTTCGATATTTGGCAAAACTAATACAATTATGTAAAGTTTAAAAATAAAATAAAAAAAATTAAAAAAAAAAAAGAACTGGACATGGAACAACAGACTGGTTCCAAATAGAAAAAGGAGTACGTCAAGGCTGTATATTGTCACCCTGCTTATTTAACTTATATGCAGAGTATATCATGAGAAACGCTGGGCTGGAAGAAACACAAGTTGGAATCAAGATTGCCAGGAGAAATATCAATAACCTCAGATAGGCAGATGACACCACCCTTATGGCAGAAAGTGAAGAGGAACTAAAGAGCCTCTTGATGAAAGTGAAAGAGGAGAGTGAAAAAGTTGGCTTAAAGCTCAGCATTCAGAAAATGAAGATCATGGCATCCAGTCCCATCACTTCGTGGGAAATACATGTGGAAACAGTGTCAGACTTTATTTTTTGGGGCTCCAAAATCACTGCAGATGGTGACTGCAGCCATGAAATTAAAAGACGCTTACTCCTTGGAAGGAAAGTTATGACCAACCTAGATAGCATATTCAAAAGCAGAGACATTACCTTGCCAACAAAGGTCTGTCTAGTCAAGGCTATGGTTTTTCCTGTGGTCATGTATGGATGTGAGAGTTGGACTGTGAAGAAGGCTGAGCGCCGAAGAATTGATGCTTTTGAACTGTGGTGTTGGAGAAGACTCTTGAGAGTCCCTTGGACTGCAAGGAGATCCAACCAGTCCATTCTGAAGGAGATCAGCCCTGGGATTTCTTTGGAAGGAATGATGCTAAAGCTGAAACTCCAGTACTTTGGCCACCTCATGTGAAGAGCTGACTCATTGGAAAAGACTCTGATGCTGGGAGGGATTGGGGGCGGGAGGAGAAGGGGACGACAGAGGATGAGATGGCTGGATGGCATCACGGAATCGATGGATGTGAGTCTGAGTGAACTCCGGGAGTTGGTGATGGACAGGAAGGCCTGGCATGCTGCGATTCATGGGGTCGCAAAGAGTCGGACACTACTGAGCAACTGAGCTGAACTGAACTGAACTGATGATCAGGAGATCAAAAAATTTACATTCTTGAAAGAAACTTGTTAATTTTTTCTCTTTCACTTAAGATAAGGAAACTCTGCCCTGCATATTTGTTTTCCCAAGATGGCAGAATTATAATCAAGAAATTATTCTGATTTTGACCTCATGTGTGCAGATGCTTATTTATTCCTCATGTTTGTCCTGGGTGCTTACTATACACCAAAACTATTCTAGCCACTTGGGATATATTCATGTCCAAAAAAAGTCAGAAGTTTCTGCTCTCTTATATTTTACAGAAAAAGACAAAAAATGAATAATTTAAATTCATAAGTAAAAGCAAGTGAATTTGGTATGTTAAAAAATGAAGGAAAAAAACAATGTGGTCAGGCACAGGGATGTGATATGAGGGGAGAAGGGAGGTTTTAAATTGTGTGTCCTCATTATTCTCATTTAGGAGATGATACTGGGCCAAATACAGGGCAGAGGTGGGGAAGTTCACTATGGGGACCTAGTGGGGGAACACTGCAGGGAACAGCTCAGAAAAATATCCCCATGGAAGAGCTTGCCTGATGTGATCAAGAAGTTCTGTGTGGTTGGAGTAGAATAAGGATGGGGAGGCAGGGAGAAGAAAGATTGAAGGCAGGACAGATCGTGGAGACCTACGAAGCCATTTCACAGGCTGCAGCCTTCCCTCTGAGAAGCATGGGGGAGAGACAGCAAAGCTTTGAGCACAAGAGGAACATGATCATGACTTACAGTTTAAGACAGGAATGGAAAAACATTTTCTGTAAAGAGCCAGATAGTATATACCTAGGCTTTGTGGTCCATGTGGTGTCTGCTGGAACTACTCGGCTCTGCCACTGTCAATGGAAAGAGGTATGCTATGTCACTTCAGTCATGTCTGACTCTGTGCGACCCCATAGATGGCAGCCCACCAGGCTCTGCCATCCCTGGGATTCTCCAGGCAAGAACACTGGAGTGGGTTGCCATTTCCTTCTCCAATGCATGAAAGTGAAAAGTAAAAGTGAAGTCGCTCAGTTGTGTCTGACTCTTCGCAACCCCATGGACTGCAGCCTACCAGGCTCCTCTGTCCATGGGATTTTTCCAGGCAAGAGTACTGGAGTGGGGTGCCATTGCCTTCTCCAGGAAAGAGGTATAGACGACACATAAAGAGATGAGTGCACCTGTGTTCTAATAAAACTTTATTTACAAAAACAAAGGTCAGGCTGGATTTGCCCCATCACTCTGGCTGTGGTGTTGGGACTGGACTCTAGGGAAGCAACAGTAGAAACAAGGAGGCCATTTCTGTTGTGTCTTCTTAAATAATCCTTGAGTGAGCTGTTGATGTGTATATGTTCCCCTGTTGTGTGCCAAGTCGCTCAGTCATGTCCGATTCTTGGTGACCCCATGGACTGTGGCTCACCAGGCTCCTCTGTCCATGGGGATTCTCCAGGCAAGAATACTGGAGTGGGTTGCCATGCCCTCCTCCAGGGGATCTTCCCAACCCAGGGATCACACCCAGGTCTCCCGAATTGCAGGCAGATTCTTTACTGACTAAGCCACCAGGGGATCTAATGTATCTCCTCACTTCCAAAGGGGTTTTTTTTTTTCCAAAGGGGCTTTTAACGGCTGAGGTGAAAGAGAGAAAAAGAGAGGAGAGAAGCAGGGGAGGGGAGGGGGAAGCATGCTTTTGCATAATTTCTTTTTGATGGCAAATGAATGAAAATATAACATTGGGGACACCCTCATAATATCAGTGATTTAGTGAAATTAACAAGTTGCTTTACACCATGAAAAGTAGGTGACTTGGATATGGTAACTGTTTTAAAAAATACATTTTGTATGAGGAAGAAAAACACACATGAAAAAGAGATCCCTTTCAGGCCATAAACAATTGAACACTAAAATCTGTGGATTAGATTCTAACGTATTGTAGAAGTCAGGAAAGTGGTAGTTGGGCTGTGGGGTGTCACATTCTTCCTTCCTTTCTATTTCCAAGAAAGGAAGTTTTCAGAGAGCAAAAGTCTTTTCCTCCAACTATCGACTTGTGAAATCTTACATGATACTTCTGACACTACAGCAATCAGCAAAGATTTTCAAGTGATATTTTAAAATACAAAGCACAGCAGCCAATATACAGTATTTTGAGGAATGTAACCTGTAATCATAAAATAGTTACAACTCTCAGAACTATAAGAGTATCAAGAGTTTAAAATTACGATGATGAAAATATTAAATTATACAAAAAACATGAAGTATAAATTTTTATTATTTCACAATAAAATAATCATTGATTTTTTTCTGATTGTATAAGTGCATGCTTATTGTAAAAAAAAGTATGAAACAAAAAACATTCTCCTTAATCTCCATCCCACATGTTAGTCATTATTAATATTGGCCATTTAATGCTTATATTTATATATTCCTATGTATTTACTTATGTTGATATATCACATATAAAGATATATCAGATTTTTAGATGTGTTTTCTCTTCTTCATCCTCCTTTTTCTTGTTATTACCATTATTACTTTTTGCAATAATTTTTCTTATATTTTAATGATCATATTTCAATGAATCATAATTGGCAATTGTAGTTGAAGATGAGATTTAACAATGCAAAACAACTGCACAGAAAATGTTACTACATTTTCTCACTGAATTAAGAAAGTGATGAGTTGAAAAAGAAGTTGAGGCAAGGAAATCTCAATTAATGAGCTGAATAATATAAAAAATTAGTTTACTGTCAGAGATTAAATATTCATTCCCCAAGTTTTTTAGGGCAGGTCCATACATCCAACAAAGATCAGGAGCTTGCTTAACTTTTGATTCTCTTCCACTGAGTGTCCACTCCATACCTGTCAGCTTCTCATTAATACTGACTCATTCTTTCTACTCATACTGCAAACAAGTAAGTTCTCAGTAATTCGACCTTACTAATTTGAAGTGTGTAGTATGCTGGATGAGAGCTAGTTTAAAAGTCATCTTTGAATGATCAATGAAGAAGGCTGGTTGAGCATGTCAATAGGAAAAATGCAAACCGGAAGATTTAGATAAATGAAAAAAAATAAACTTTCAACAATTAAAAAGCACTTAAGCCTTAAGTTTCAACATGATTAATCTGCTGATTATAAACTGTACTTATTTACACACGTAACAGGGTTAGCTGATTATGTAGCAATGATTCATTTGCTCAGACCGTAAAGAACCCGCCTGCAATGAGGGAGACTTGGGTTCCATCTCTGATTTGGGAAGATCTCTTGGAGAAGAGAATGGCAACCCACTCCAGTATTCTTGCCCGGAGAATCTCCATGGACAGAGGAGCCTGGTGGGCTACAGTCCATGGGGTCCCGAAGAGTCGGACACGACTGAGAACTAAGCACGGTACATATGTATTTGGAGGTAAGGTGCCTGCATTTTTGGCAATTACTTAGTTTTCAATGGCAACCCCACTCCAGTACTCTTGCCTGGAAAACCCCATGGATGGAGGAGCCTGGTAGGCTGCAGTCCATGGGGTCGCTAAGAGTCGGGCACGATAGAGCAACTTCACTTCACTTTTCACTTGCATGCATTTTAGAAGGAAATGGCAACCCCCTCCAGTGTTCTAGCCTGGAGAATCCCAGGGACGGAGAAGCCTGGTGGGCTGCTGTCTGTGGGGTCGCACAGAGTCGGACACGACTGAAGTGACTTAGCAGCAGCAGCAGCAGCAGTTTTAAATGCATTGTTATTAAATATTCTAAAAATCTTGTAAATACTATCCCAAAATGGCATGAGAGCAAAGATTATAAAAATAGCTATAGAATTTTTCAGAGTTTTTCAGCTTTATTTATTCATGCTGCTGCTGCTGAATTGCCTCAATCTGACTGTCCAACTCTGTGATGCTATGGACTGTAGCCCGCCAGGCTCCTCTGTCCATGGAATTCTCCAGGCAAGTATACTAGAGTGGGTTGCCATACCGTCCTCCAGAGGATCTTCCCAATCCAGGGATCGAACCCAGGTCTCCTGCCTTGCAGGCAAATTCTTTACCGCTGAGTCACCAAAGAAGCCCATTTATTCATGATATGTACTTAATTACTGACATGAGAAATTCGAAGTAACTAGTTTTTCAGATGTGATATTTTTGTGTGTGTTTCAGTGTGACTTAGGAACTGTCCTCTGTTCTATATAGCTTTGTGTGGATTTGAGGCAATTCTAATAATAAGCTTTGAGAAATTGCTAAGAAATTTTAAATTCACCCATTGTTGACTCTTTACAGTCAAGTTTTTCTATAACGCAACCCATCAGGTTGGCTTATAGCTCTGTTAGATTTGTAGATACATTTGTCTTTGAACTACATTGCCCTCACTACAACCTTGGGAGGTCAGTCAACTAAATGAAAAGGCATGGTCACTTCCAGCTGAGCTATAGATGTCCACTGAGGAGAGGAATCCAGCATTTCAGAACCTGGGCTTATTTACAGTAAATCACATAGGTTTTAAACATGAACCCAGGTTACGCTCTGTTGCTACCTGGGGTATTCTTTCTATTCCAGTTCTCATATCATCTATCATCTTCTTTTTTCTGTGAAGGCCGTATGTGCACATGGTATATGTCACTATTGTAAAATGAAAAGTAGAGTCCACGATCGTACATAATCCTTTGGCCATGATCCACTCCATTGACCCCTGGCTCTACTGCTACTATTCAGGTTTACATTCAGCATCCTGAACCCAAATATGTAGCCACATCCCACTCAAGAAGCTTCCCCTGTTATCATAGCTCTTGTAAATATAAACATATAAATATTGGCTCTGGGTATTTTTCTGAAATTGAAATTAACCTCGCTTTATACACTTCGGTGTGTACAGATTCATTTCTACCATGTAACTCCTTTGGTAAGGCTTTAAATCTCTCGCTTGTAAACTAGGAATCAGTTTTACAATCTCATGGGTATTGTAAAAGGACAGAGCGTATAAAGGATCAAAGCTAGTGTCCTCCTCTACAAGATGGCGAATGAAGAGTATTTTTGGTCTTATGCTATAGAGCTATGTAAATTTTTGTAACAAAAGGAGAATGGTGTCTTTTGGTCAATTTCTCCAATACTCTTAGAGTAAACAAGTGAATTCAGCCTGAGAAAGAATTGGCTTGAACGCAGGATGGGTTATTTGCTAACAATCCCATCTGCTCCTTATTCTTTGACCCTCGAAGACTTGTCCCATCTTTTATAACATTTTCCCAGTTCCTTGCTCACATAGAGTGGCCAAGTCAGAGGCCTTGCCAGCATTAGTTGGGGACGTCTAGGGAGACATATCAGTTCCATCTTAATCCAGAAAAAGGAACCCTCCATACAAATATTGTTATGTAAGAACACCAGTGCTTAGTCCTTGACCTTTACTCTAAACCATGCAATCTGCGCTTGTTAATGTGTATTGATGTCTTCTTAATGATAAATGAAACATTAACTTAAAATACACATTTTTTGAAAACTAAAATTATGTGTGTTCCACTATGTACCCAATTATGTGAAGCATGAATAAATACCTAAATTAGTAAACATTAAAATCCTTACTAAATAATAAAGAATCCTTCAGTAATATGAATTATCAATCTATTTATTTGCTCTTTAAATTCTAGTTTTATGAATTATTTGAATAATGTAACTGTTTCAAAAAGTTTGAGTAATTGATCTATATGATCACTTTAGTATATTCTATCCCTTACCCATTACATGCCTTCGAACCCACACAAATGGGTTTATATCCTTTAAAAATATTTAATTTTTATTTCTGAAAGAAAGAGGGAGAATTTGATATGTGATAGTGTGAGAAGGGAAATAACGAAAGCTTATGTCTTCTGAGTGGTAGTTTAGTCACTAAGTTGTGTCCAACTCTTGTGACCCCATGGACTGTAGCCCACCAGGCTCTTCTACACTGAGAGTACATTTTAAGACTTCTCCCATTATTTTTGTAGCTCATAAAAGAATACATTTTGTAGAATGCATTTTCAGTAGTGGAATGAAATTCCTATGTTTGCATAGATCCATCACTAGCAAAATAAGAACCATTAAAATAAAAATTGGGACTTGTTAAAAAGGTTGAACATTGAGGAATTACACATGAAAACAGTCAATCCTAAAGAAAATCAGCCCTAAGTATTCTTTGCAAGGACTGATGCTGAAACTGAAGCTGTAATACTTTGGCCACTTGTTGCGAAGAGCTGGTGCATTGGAAAAGACCCTGATGCGGGGAAAGATTGAGGGTGGGAGGAGAAGGGAGTGCACAGGAAATGAGATGGTTGGATGGCATCACTGACTCAGTGGGCATGAGTTTGAGCAAGCTCCAAGAGATGGTGAGGAACAGGGAAGCCTGGCATGCTGCAGTCTATGGGGTCACAGAGTCAGACATGACTTAACAACTGAAAAACAATGACAATTACAAGGAAATAAGGAAAATAACAAGGAAAATAAGAAAGCAAGTGAAGAAGTGAGAAAGATCAAATGAGAGATGATTAACTTATTTATTTTGAATTTTTAAAAAATGATTAACATGAAAAGGTGCAGAATAGTTTGGAAGTAGCATTCATCAGTACTCTTGCCTGGAAAATCCGAAGGACAAAGGAGCCTGGCAGGTTGCAGTCCATGAGGTCGCTAAGAGTTGGACACGACTGAGCGACTTCACTTTGACTTTTCACTTTCATGCATTGGAGAAGGAAATGGCAACCCACTCCAGTGTTCTTGCCTGGAGAATCCCAGGGACGGGGGAGCCTGGTGGGCTGCCATCTATGGGGTCGCACAGAGTTGGACACGACTGAAGTGACTTAGCAGCAGCAGCAGCATTAATCAGGGGCTTCCCAGGCAGTTTGCTGGTAGTAAAGAACCCACCTATCAATGCAGGAGACATAAGGGACATGGGTTTGATCCCAGAGGAAGGACCTTCCAGAAAGGTCCTCTGGAAGAAGAAATGGCAACCCACTCCAGTGTCCTTGCCTGGAGAATCCCATAGACAGAGGAGCCTGGAGGGCTACAGTCCATGTTGCAAAGAGCTGAACACAACTGAAGCCACTGAGCACACACACAGAGAGAGCATTAATCAGATTCAGAGGCGTAACAGTGGAGGTCCATGATCTGAAAAGACAGTTGAATTGTCATGGGATTTATGGCTGCTGTTCTACTCCTGTTCACTGTCTCCCTCTCCCTCCCCTTCTGCCATCATTCCCACCACAAGGTCCCTTCCTTTCTAACACCACCACCACTGTCCCATCTGAAAATTAAAAAAAAAAAAAAAGAAGAAAAAGGAAGGATTTTGTACATAACAAGTATTTTTATAACTTCATTATGGATCCACAGCTTTCATCAATGCCCAGAAACAAAGAAAATGTTGACAGAACCTGTCTCAGCTTTAATCATGTACATATGTGTGTCTACGAATGTGCTTTATTCACTGCTTGGAATTTTTTACATTCCATTGCTCACGTGTATTCCTTTTCTTCAACTAATTAATTTCTGAACATTTGGATGACCAGAAATTTAGGAAACTCCTAAGATGAAGTAACCAAAACACTGGCTCCCATTGGTGATTCACCAGGGCAATATCCAAGTAGGCAGGAAAACTTCACTGTTAACAGATACTGTTTCTGCTTGACTGAAATGTTTAAATTATTTATACTAAAATTTAAACAAGTTCAATGGATTCCTAATTAACTAGGGTGACTCTAATATGAATATTTCATGTATTTTAAAATAGTCATATGTTAATTATGTAAATGATTTTGCCTTCCTTACTTTTTAATAATAATAATAGTTAAGTCTTTCAATGCCAGGTAACTTAATTGGAAGCTGCTTACTCTATTTTGAAAACTGTCTTTATTTATAGTCTTGCTTTGTTCCTTAAACAAGATTTTATCCCCTTTTCTCTTTTCCCATTTGTATACTTAACAACCACAAGGAAAGAATTCTGCAGAGCACAGAATTTCTTTTATGCATTAAGGTTTAGATTTTGTTTAGAAAAATCTGAGAAATTTATTTATTTTCTGAGACTTTAATCTTTTTGATAAGTAAAGTTCATGGAAAACCATGTAATTGGTATAGAACTTTTCACTTGAATTAAATTGCTTAATCCTTCTGTACTAGAATACTTTTGCATCTTGCCTGGAGTAAATTAGTTTCTTTAGGTTAAAAAAATGCTGGAATTATATTTTTCAATTTGAAATTCACTTAATATCAAAGTGCCTATAATTAATTCTTTTTTTCTGATGATCTGAAAAGCTGTAATGAGAAATTACAAATAACATATCAAAGACATTTCATAAAGTATACCTGATAAAAACATTTCAAGTGTGAGGTACTTTCTTTTTTCACACTGAATTAGATTTTATAATACATGAAAGGCATACAATTAGTGCCATCTAGTGCATTAACCCATCATGCTAGCAATCTTATCAATTCATCACATGCCTTGCTTTTCAGAAGTCATTTGTAGTCATACAGTTTCCCAAGATCATTTAATTCAAGTTAATATTAAACAGTTGATTTAATTTTAGTTAAACACTAATCTATTTACATGTTATAGTTCTTAAGGTTCAAAAATCAGATAGATCATTATTTTCTTATCATCACTTTAATTGATTAGAATTTTCATTGAGCATTATGTGACCTACACATTTACCCTGTGCATAAAACAGAATAAATCACTGCTTTAAAAATATAATTTGCTACAGCTGCTAAGTTCACCAGTTGCGTGTGCTAAGTTGCTGATTATATTAGGACAGCAGTTCCTATATAGATATTTTCTCCTAGGTTTAAAAAACATGTGAATATTTCTGAGGTCAGAGTAGGAGATTTCCTTCATCATGCCCTGGCATTATTAGTTTGAGAAAAAACAAAAATGACAAAATACCATATACTGCACTTAAATTAGCCATGAGCACTCCCACACATCTTGTCTATGTAGTTCATTAAGAAACTCTTTTGTGCATTGAAAGCCTGAGAAAAATTTGAGTCAGAAAATATAATGCCTTGAAAAAAAATCAAGTTGATTGATAATAGTAACTAAATGAAGAGACCTCTCCCCCGAAGCTTAGTCACAGAGAAAATTCAGTTTCAGCTGTATTTCATCTGATAAGCAGCCCAACCTCCAGGCAAATGGTTAACCCTGCAAACGGGTGGGCACGCCCTGTACGCCTGATTTCCTTTCTCACCGCTTCTCTGTTCCTGGCCTTTCCATGCTCACTTTCTCATCTTTTCAGTGACCTCTATTCCTTTATTTCCCTTCTTCCTACTTGTAACAACATTAAACTGAGGAAGTGAGGAAGGTTAGAAGCAGCAGTTTCACTGACAGGGTGGTCTGTTGTCACGTCCCTGTGGTGTCAGATAAATTTAAAAGGATAGAATTACACAGACTTTTCCCATTGGGCTCTCAGTCCAAACCAAACTATACCCCCTCTTTACTGCTGGCCTTGATTTCCACTTTAAATTCAAATTATCTTGCCAACTAATCTAGATGTAGAATTACCTAATTGATAGCCTGGTAGCTGGAGTCCAAACCCAGATTTAAGCATTTGTTCAATAAGCATTCATATTAAGTGATAATTCTATTATCGGGATAATTCTAATCACTATTCTGGTCACTGTGATTCAGTGAAACAGAACAATAGCAACAGTAGACAGTGTGAGAATTGAGTTAAATTGTAGGACATCCATCGGGTGGCCACACCAGGAGAACTGCCTGGTGTGGAGCAAGCGTTCACAAGTGGCAAAAGTGAATGTTCTCTGTGAAAATAATGGAGATTTGCCAGTGGAAAACTGATGTTTTCCCTCTGTAATATATTAGGAAAATATATGATAAAACAAAATTTCAGAGGATAATCACATTAGATGAAATGTAGCCTCTTAATGTAATAGTATTTAGAAATTTGCATTTTCTATTAATTATTAACCACAGTTCTTCCTTAACCATTAGTGAATTTGTGAATAGAATCTATGCCTACTTTTCATTCAGGTTCACTATTGAGGTTTGTCTATAAGCACCTATTTTATTTAGGAAATATTTTCCTTGAATGTACATTAATGTGATATGGTCACTAGAGATCATAACTGTCGATAACAACAGGTTTATCAAAGGCCTGGTCATGACAAATCATATTTTTACTATGATATTGTATGGTCCTTCATGTAAACGTTTATTGCCATTAGGCAATTCTTCAGAGAAAAGTTATAACATCTATGTGTTATATGTGTTATATGTGTACACATGTGTTACATGTGTACACATGTGTTATATGTGTACACATGTGTTTTATATGTGTACACATATGTTACATGTGTAGCACTGTAACTGCTGTTTTCTGTAACATCATCAATGCAAAAAAGCCTATTGATTCTGATTTTCAAATTATCTGTTGAGGATTCCAGGGCAAAGAGATAAGTAACGAAAGTTGGAAAACAAGTGATTTTCAAGAGTTTTGAATGTTCTTAAATTATCATTGCTTTATATTGATTTCCATCCATTTTCTTGTTGTAAGAACTGCAAAAGTAAAAAGATATATTGGAAAGATGTTGATGGCTACATAGATTCAAATCTCCCTGGATCCCTACACAGTAATCCACAGAGTAACTAGAGGGCAAAAGCAAAAACCCACGAGCAACGTTAAAACAAAATTCAATTGCCAGGTCTATGAATCACAAAATATAACCGGGATGAGAGAAGCTACCGATAACCACAGACCTCAGGTTTCAGAGTCTGTGAAGAAGGATACAGAGGAGAGTACAGGGTACTGTATGGAACAAGAACCCCCAAAGAGCCATGAGTAATATCATGAAAAGCGTGATGGGCCAACTTGACATCAGCAGCTGAAATGGGAGGATTTTTCCTGACCTAACAGAGGTGAGTACAATGGGTACGTCGCAAGATCTGAAATGGCACCAAAAAATCTAGCTTGGAAACTCTCCAAGATAACCAACCAGGTGCTTTTCCAGATTCTGACTCCACAATGAGGACAGACTTCTGGAAGTGGGATCAAAATGGAGAGGAGCAGAAACAGTGGAGACAAAGAAAAGCAAGCATTCAGGTTAGCATCGAGTGGGGACAGGAGACACACAAGACACATTTTGGGACACAACACAGAAGCAGCAGAAAAGCAGCCCTGTGAAATTAGAAGCTTTACATTAGACCACAGCTCTTTGTAAAAGTGCAGGGAAACTAACTGCACATCGAAATGAAAAGGGACAATTATTAAGGTCAAATCTCAAAGTTACTTTAAAGAGAATGAGTAGCAAGAAAGCATTCTTAAAGAAGGTGGCATTCTTAAAGACAGTGGAAACATTTCAGAAAGATATGGCCATCAAAAAGATCAAAACTAAAGCCTATGTTTCAGAATAAGCTAAAATATTCAAAATCATAAAAGACACAAAAAGGCAATATAAACCAGAACTGGTAAATATCAGAAGTGACATGAGAGTACTTAGAAGGAAAAATAATTGCAGAAAGACTAAACTACAAAGAACACATAAGCAAATAAACCCAACAGTTAATACCTTAAATGAAAGATAAAAAAGCAAACAAATAAAAGTGAAATGAAGAAAGATTAAAGAAAAAAGAAGACCCAATGTACAGTTAATAAAAAGCCCTGAAAAAGTTAACCAAAATAAAGCGAACAGAATGAATACCTAAAGCTTTGAAAACTTCCCTTGAAAATACCCCAGTTCTCAGAATTTCAAACAAAAATGACCAACAGAAAATCAAATTCTAGTGAAATTATTTAACATAAAAAATAGGTCATTTGAGAATCTAGGCAAAAATAGCAAGTGTCTTAAAAGGAAAAAAAAATGAAAAAAAAATGTATACCATCGCATTTTTTGACAACAAAGCTTTATACTAGGAAAAAATAGATAATTATATATTAAGTACACAGAAAAAGAAAATGTGAACCACAGGGATTATACTTAAGAAAACTGACTTTCCAGTACAGAGAGCACAAACAAAATTTTATCGATGTTCAAGAAATCAAGGTAATATTGAAGATGAATTTCAGACAATCAAAATGATGGAAGAGATATAGATGGAAAGCCTAATGTATTCAGCACCAACTACTGCTAAAATCACAAAAAGGAGACAACCAGATCTTTTGTGCCCCCAAGTGAAATAAAACAATGCCTTCTGTCTTTATAAAAAGAGAATTTGAGTGCAATCAAGTCTCTGGACCCAGGCACCAAAGTGAGGGGATTACAGAGAATGGGGGATGGATTAAACAGGACCCGTAGTGAGTCCCACAGGATGAATTTGTCTCACTGAAATCCATACTGTGGGAAATTTTGCAGATTAAATGTCCTACAGATAGTTAATTTAGAAGAAAAAGAAAGGGATGAAGGAGAAGTGTGAACACTAAAAAAGAACAAAAATATATTTGAAAACAAAACAAAAAACTATAGAAGCTGGGATAAACACTTGAGCGATAAACCTAATAATGCAAGGAAATGATTACTAAGAAAGTTGAAAAACAGGAGAACGGACAGTGATAAAACATAAAAGGGGTTTCTGGCAAAGGTCTATTTCCTGATCTGGTCTGTGGTTATAAATGCATTCATTTATACTTATTATTCATTTAATAAGCTACACAATAGTTCTGGATGGTTTTCTGCCTCTGTTTCATTTTACAATAAAAATCACAACAAATTGTATCTGACTTCTATTTTCAGAAAAGGCATATAAAGTTAAAAACAAATCAAAAAAACATGATCCAAATAGATGTATTATAGATGTCAGTTAAGCCAAAGACAAAGGGTGGTATTTTCAGGAGGAATTCAGAAATCACAGTTGTAATGTCAGTAGCATAAGCAGCTGCAAAGGAATGGCAAAGAAGGCTGGGTGATAGTTTATCATTTCTGGTCAGGGTTAAAGCCAAATAGACAAAAAAAAATACTGACACGACAGCATATGTGCCATCATGTATTTCTTTTCACACCACCACTTTAGGAGTACTTCTGCCTGTTAGCCTAAACTGAGTTGAGTTGGCTAAATTTCAATCAGATACTTCATATTGTCACTGCTTACATTAAGTTTCCTAGTAACTTAACTTACATAACTTGCTAGTTTTCATCATATGTCCTCATTTGTGGCTTTGAGTTTTTTCTATGCTTTTAAAATAATGAGTGGTTGCTCTATTAGAAAAAAAAGCACAGAGAAGGTATGAGAATTGCTTCACAAATGATTTCGTGAGTTCATGCGGTTATTATAAATAAAAAGAAGAGTTAACACATTAATTCACATCAAGAATATTAACAATTTTTAACCAAGTAAGCATTTTTAAACGTCCAGGCTTAGAAGTTTATTCACTTGTATTTAACCACTGTTGTAGAGTCAAGAGTTTGAGCTTAGAATTACTGTCTTTGGTTGACGTCTAGCTCCTGTCTGGTATTTCGGCAATAAGTGTGTATGCCATAGATATCTTCACTGTAAGTATTTTACCCTAAACATTTTTGCTGCATAACTAATTGATGGTAAGGTAATTTTGCCAAAAAGAGAAAATAACTCATTGACAGTTTGGTTTAACAGTTTGGTTTCAACTAGTTGACTATTTGGTTTCATTTCTCCATTGACACAGCACTGGTGTTTTTATTACATAAATCTTAGCCCTCGTAATGGTCTATACAGTGATGGGGCACTGTATAGTCTTAAAATGTGTGTCTTAAAATGCGTGCATGCTCAGTTGCTAATTCACGTCTGACTTTTTTTGATCCCATGGACTGTAGCACACCAGCCTCCTTTCTGTCCATGGGACTTCCCTCCAGGGTATCTGCCCAAACCAGGGATCAAAGTTGCATCTCTTACATTGATAGGCAGATTCTTTACACTAAGACACCAGGAAAGCCATGGACAGAGGAGCCTGGCTGGCTATAGTCCATAGGGTCACAGAGTCTGACACGACTGAGTATACACACACACACACACAGCCAATATTCTAAATGTTATGTATTTGATACATTTGTTTATGTCTTTTTATACATTTTGAGAATTTCCCTAACATAAACTTCCACACATGGAAGTGTTTTTCAATTTGATAGTTTCAATTTATAAAATAAAGTGTGTGTTTCATTTTAAAAGGTTTTAGTTTTCTCTCTATGACATTGCTTAAAGTTTTTTTTTTTTTTTTTTTAAATGTCTTGCTAATAGATTCTCTTTTCCAAAGTTAGTACAAAAGAAACTTTCTATTGGGTTTACTTGGATCAAATAGAGGTTTTTATTAGCTTCCTAAATGGTGCTAGAAAGTATTTTTTGAAAGTATGTAAAGAGCTGCAGACAGTTAAAAACAAATACAATTTATATATTTAAACAACAGCTCACTCCAGATAATCACAACTGTGTGATAGGAGTGGTCTTTCTAAATTTATATTATGCAGATTATTGATAGTCATTTGCAAATGATATCAATTCATCAGTGAAGTTAATTAGAATTTAAATCTGGTGGGACATAGGGCAACTTCATCAGCACAAGTCACTTTCCTTCAAACTAAGGCATTCTGAGGTCAGATCAAGCAGGATCCAGTTAAAAGAAATAATTTATCATATTGAAATCTAAAATCAAAAGAGCTCTCGTAATCCTACTGGCAGTTTCAAACCCTCCTATTTCTCCTACTAAACTGAAGCCCTCCTCCAAATCAAGAGCAATTGATTTTTGACAGCAATCCTGCTCAGATACTTACACACATTAAAAAAAAGCATGTGTGGGGAAACAAGGATGTGGACAAATATAATATAAAATATATTATATATATTTTACCGTAATGCAAAAAAAGAGTAGGAAGCTTATTATTTGAGCTTCCTCTCTCTATCTTCCCTCTTTTCACACTCGTGTTGATATTGTCCTTTGCCATATGCTTAATCCAAGTTTTCTCATCCCATGTTTTTCTTCTTTTCTCTCTTTTTTCCCCAAATCCAAAATCCCTGAAATACCTGTTTAGAATGACTAATTAATAGCATGAACATTAAATGGACAACCTAACCTTCTAAGTCCCACTGCAGTGGAGTCTATGGACTCCTGTTCTCTAAGAGAAGGCAGAGATAAACATCTCTGAATAAACATCTTGAAATAAACATCTCTCAAGCCCTGGGGTGGGGCAGGGGGTGGAGGTGAGAGTGCATTTCTTCTAGAACAAAATTATTCAAAAGAAAAATAAGGTGGCATAATTTAGTTAGCTCCCTCTGCAGTGCAGTTTTTTTCCTAAAGACTCTAAGAGAAAAGCTTTCTCTGCAAATGATTAAGTACATGCTTTCACACTGTCATTTTACATAATTCTACAGGATCCTTCTCCCCACCCACACACTATCTCACATTTACCGGAGTGTTTCCTGGGTAGCAAAAGGTTAATTTTGTGACTTCTATTTGTGTGTTCTGTGGTTTTATTATTTATTAAGTGTAGTTCAGGCTCTTCACACCAAAGTAGCACATTTCATCAGCACTGTTCAACATTAACTAGAATGTCTCTGGCACAGTGATTCATTCCAGGATTCTAACTTCTTTTCTCAAGTTTGCAAAAGCTGTGAAGAGAAACATCAGCTGGCAGATTATACCCTCAGTGTGGGTGTGAGATGGGTCTTTGCACAGCTTTCTTTTGTGGTATTTGCACAAACACAGTTATTGCCAGTGAGAACATCTGAAACCAGTCCCTTTCTCTAAGACAAAACAAGCCCCCAGCATCCAGTCCCCTGACCTCTTTTTCAGGACTCACAGGAAATTCTAAAAGAATCCCACCTGAATGAACACTGAGTCTTATCAATCTCTCAGGCAGAGGTAGTCTAAGTGTCATTGTTATAAAGGTAACTCCTTCTAACTACCCCTGTGGCTCAGCTGGTAAAGAATCTGCAATGTGGGAGACCTGGATTTGATCCCTGGGTTGGGAAGGTCCCCTGGAGAAAGGAAAGGCTACCCACTCCGGTATTCTGGCCTGGAGAATTTCATGGACTGTATAGTCCATGGGGTCGCAAAGAGTTGGACACCACTGAGTGACTTTCACTTTCCTTCTAACTTTACTAAAAATTGAGTTAGAATCTTTCTTCAGGAATTTTCCTCAACACCCTTTCCAAAAAAGTCTAACTAGAAGAAAAAAAAAGGTTAACATACTTAAGTAAATACATACAATATTAAAGGACTAAATTGATACCAATATAACAGAAGATGGTAAAAACCAAAACAGAAAATGTTACCAAGGTTTTTAGATGTATCCTTTGGATATTATACTACTCATTATAGACATTATCTACAGACTGTTATATGTTAAAAATGGTGCTATCTAGGCACTGACAGATGGAGAACAAAATAGACTTTTTCTCTTCTCATCTGTAGTTTACAAATTTTAAGTGTTATGAAGGGGAAAGATTGAGCTTTAAGAATATGCGTAAGATTGAGTTATCCAATTATCTCAGAAGGATGACCAGAAACCATCAGACAAAGAGTTGTTTGGAAAAAATCTTCTTAGCAGAGAAAATTCTAGGAAATAAAGGAAAGCCAAGTGTAGTTAAAAGTCAGAAAAAAAAAGCTGCATGAAATGAGGTTGGTGAAGCAGAGAATGTGCTCACTAGATAATGTGAGGTCAATGCAGAGCAAGGAGAAGCCCTTGAGTGATTTAGGAAGGGCTATCACGACCTGGATACTCATGACGGTGTGATCACTCACCGAGAGCCAGACACCCTGCAATGTGAAGTCAAGTGGGCCTCAGAAAGCATCACTATGAACAAAGCTCATGGAGGTGATGGAATTCCAGTTGAGCTATTTCAAATCCTAAAAGATGATGCTGTGAAAGTGCTGCACTCAATATGCCAGCAAATTTGGAAAACTCAGCAGTGGCCACAGGACTGGAAAAGATCAGTTTTCATTCCAATCCCAAAGAAAGGCAATGCCAAAGAATGCTCAAACTACAGCACAATTGCACTCATCTCACACGCTAGTAAAGTAATGCTCAAAATTCTCCAAGCCAGGCTTCAGCAATACATGAACCGTGAACTTCCAGACGTTTAAGCTGGTTTTAGAAAAGGCAGAGGAACCAGAGATCAAATTGCCAACATCCTCTGGATCATGGGAAAAGCAAGAGAGTTCCAGAAAAACATCTATTTCTGCTTTGTTGACTATGCCAAAACCTTTGACTGTGGATTACAATAAACTGTGGATAATTCTTCAAGAGATGGGAATACCAGACCACCTGACCTGCCTCTTGAGAAACCTGTATGCAGGTCAGGAAGCAACAGTTGGAACTGGACATGGAACAACAGACTGATTCCAAATAGGAAAAGGAGTATGTCAAGGCTGTATATTGTCACCCTGCTTATTTAACTTATTTATACGCAGAGTACGTCCTGAGAAACGCTGGGCTGGAAGAAGCACAATTGGAATCAAGGTTGCCGGGAGAAATATCAGTAACTTCAAATATACAGATGACACCACCCTTATGGCAGAAAGTGAAGAGGAACTAAAGAGCCTCTTGATGAAAGTGAAAGAGGAGAGTGAAAAAGTTGGCTTAAAGCTCAACATTCAGAAAACGAAGATCATGGCATCTGGTCCCATCACTTCATGGGAAATAGATGGGGAAACAGTGTCAGAGATTATTTTTCTGGGCTCCAAAATCACTGCAGATGGTGATTGCAGCCATAAAATTAAAAGACGCTTACTCCTTGGAAGGAAAGTCATGACCAACCTAGATAGAGTATTCAAAAGCAGAGACATTACTTTGCCAACAAAGGTTTGTCTAGTCAAGGCTATGGTTTTTCCTGTGGTCATGTATGGATGTGAGAGTTGGACTGTGAAGAAAGCTGAGCACCGAAGAATTGATGCTTTTGAACTGTGGTATTGGAGAATACTCTTGAGAGTCCCTTGGACTGCAAGAGATGCAACCAGTCCATTCTAAAGATCAGTCCTGGGTGTTCATTGGAAGGACTGATGCTAAAGCTGAAACTCCAGTACTTTGGCCACCTCATGTGAAGAGTTGACTCTGGAAAAGACCCTGATACTGGGAGGGATTGGGGGCAGAAAGAGAAGGGGACGGCAGAAGATGAGTTGGCTGGATGGCATCACCGACTTGATGGACATGAGTTTGAGTAAACTCCGGGAGTTGGTGATGGACAGGGAGGCCTGGCGTGCTGTGATTCAAGGGGTGGCAAAGAGTCAGACACAACAGAGCACCTGAATTGGACTGGACATAAGCTCTTGTTTATATTAATTAAATGATTAATCTACTTGCTGGTGAGAATGGATTGAAACAGAGCAAAATGGGTACAGATAAACATATTGAGGGGCTCTTTTAGGCATCCAGGAAACACAGAATAATTTCAAAGCAACAGTTGATGGAGTTTAGTGATGGATAAAGAAATGTAAAGGAAAATTTGCTATCGCCTGGTCTGAAAAATCGGGTGGATGGCAGTGCCATTTGCCAAGGTAGAAACGCTTAGCAGAAAAAAAAAAAAAATGCAGCTTGAGAATGTAAAAGAAGGCAGAATAAAACATTTTGTTTGGAAAATGTCAAGTTTGAGAGCCTTTGAAAGCTAATTGGAGATGCCAAAATAAGAGATAGGTGGGTCTGAAAAGAGGCCTAACCTGGCAATATAAATTTGAGAGCTTTTGAATGTAAGTAGCATAGTAATTTATTGAAAGAGGAGAGTGAAAAAGCTGGCTTAGAATTCAGCATTCAAAAAACTAAGATCGTGGCATCCAGTCCCATCACTTCATGGCAAATAGATGGGGATACAAAGGAAACAGTAATAGGCTTTATTTTGGGGGGCTCCAAAATCACTATAGATGATTACTGCAGCCGTGAAATTAAAAGACGCTTGCTCCTTGGAAGAAAAGGTATACCAATCTAGACAGCATATTAAAAAGCAGAGATGTTACTTTGCCAGCAAAGGTCCATCTAGTCAAAGCTAAGGTTTTTCCAGGAGTCATGTATGGATGTGAGAGTTGGACTATAAAGAAAGCTGAGTACTGAAGAAATGATATTTTGAACTGTGGTGTTGGAGAAGACTCTTGAGAGTCCCTTGGACTGCAAGGAGATCCAACCAGTCCATCCTAAAGGAAATCAGTCCTGAATATTCATTGGAAGGACTAATGCTGAAGCAGAAACTCTAATACTTTGGCCACCTGATGTGAAGAACTAACTCCTTAGATAAGACCCTGATGCTGGGAAAGATTGAAGGCAGGCAGAGAAGAGGACCACAGAGGATGAGACGGTTGGATGGCATCACCGATTCGATGGACGAGTTTGAGCAAGCTCCGGGAGTTGGTGATGGACAGAGAAGCCTGGCATGCTACAGTCCAGGGGGTTGCAAAAAGTCAGACACGACTGAGTGACTGAACTGAACTGAACTGCATATAATACCTAGGGGAATTTACTGCATCATCAATAAAAAAAGACAGAAAATGACTAAAGCCCAAGCTTAGGGCTTCTTTCAAGACAGTGCTCAGCGAGCCCTGCAGCTTCTTGTAAACAATGCTTATGTAGTCCTCCTCCCCTAGAGGACCTGGTGATTTACTTTTAACAAACAGAACCCAGAGGGACAGAATATCACTTCTGAGGTGGGATTAGGATGAAAAAGACTCTGGCTTCTGTCTTGCTTGCCCCTTCTTGCTTTCTGGCTTTCCCATGTTATGAGTGGCCCTGTGGAGAGGCGCACATGATAGACAACTAAGATGCCTGTCCAGTCAACAGCCTGTTTGGGACTAAGTCCTCAACCACACACCTGAACTTGTAAGAAGATTTTTGCCCAGCTGAGCCTTCAAATGAGACTGCAGCCTGCTCCCCACCACCATCCCCATCCCCACCCCTGCCCCAAACAACTATAAGTCCATGAGAGACCTTGACCAGAAGTTCCCAACTAATCTGCACCTGGCTGGCTGACTCATAGAAACTGTTAGATCATTAATGTTTGATGTTTTAAACCTCTATGTTTGGGGATAACTTGTTGGGCAGAAATAGGATCTTCAATAGAGAGGAAAATACGATGGAGACAGAAGAAATGGTTGCATTAGTAGGCTAGAAATTGGGTGCCGCATGAAAGTCTCTTTGAACAAGAGAGTCGTTGAAAGCAGTTAGAGAAACTTAGAGACCTAGTAAGATGAAGACAGAAGAACTGGGTTTGGCAATATGAATGTCATGGAAACTTTAGTGTGTATACTTTCAATAGAGTAGTGGAGCAGATTTCACATTGGAATTTACAGAACAGTAAAATGAAGATATGTTTAGTAGCAAAATGGAGTATAGAAAGAGTGTATAAATAAATAACTTCTTTGAATAGCTTGATTCTGAGGAAATAACAGGCAAGCTTTTGTTGCCCCCACCATCCATTTCCAGTTTCCCCTTAAAGTTGGACTAGAAATTTCCTAGTTACGTGTTTTCAATGGCCTTGATATCACCCTAATCCCAGAAGAGATTTCTGAACAGCTTAATCCTAACAGGTTGTGCCATCTCCCAGGCCATCATAATTGGTACAGGAATAATCAAATGACACAATTCAAATTAATGGGAAAGAAACTCTATTCTGCTGTACCTAGTTGAAAAATGAAAAGATCTTTGTCTCCTATTGCTGCTAGACAAAATTAGGAAGCCAGTAGCCAGAATTGTTGTAGGAATACCATTTCGCTAACATGTGGGAAGTCAGAATATTGAAGTCAGAGTGGGAAGAAGAATTAATTCATTTCTAGGTGATACTGCTGAGCCAAGGCAGTAAACTAGAGGGGAAGCTTGTATTTCCTTTGGAGATTATAATTTGGAGACAATTCATATTCCTCATTGTTTACATAGATTTTAAATTGAATCTCTGTATTACAACTGAAAGCATTCCAATATATGGAGAAAGCATAGCTATAGTAAGGTAGCTCAAGATCAGATAGAGCTCAAGAGAGTATTTTTTTAATTGAAAATGTATAAACTATTTTAAACTCTGACTATAATAATTTGGTAGCATGAAAAGAGAATTGAATTCATAAGAGTTGAGTGGTTTTAGAAATAATCTTGAGAATCTCCTTCTCTATCCTAAGGAGCATTACTGCCCTTTCTTCCCATCAATTCATCATTCTTAGTCTCCTTACTTTTTCTATATATAATACTGTGTCATAATATGCTACTCTTGTCCATTTCCTTTTTGTTCTCAGCACATTGTCCCTCTGCTCGACTTTCATTCCTGTGTTGTGACTTCCGATTTTTATTTTTCATTCATTCCTATTAAGGCTCAGTTTACGTAAGTTTCCTGGTAATATCTACCAGTTCCTCAAAACTGAAGTCATTATCTCTGCATCATCCTTCTATCTCTCCCTTCTTATGTGTTTTTCTTCTTAATGTGTGGCAACCCCCAGCTGAACCAGTACAAAATGTGGGCCATATCCAGGGCGCATCCCTTTGTCTCAAGTCTGACACCAAACCAATCAAATTTCTAATCTTTCCCTCATGATGATAATCTTTAGTCACAGAAGAAAGCTCTGTCGATGTCAAAGCATGTTGATTTCGTGTCTCCAATCTCTCTTCTCTGTAATGAGTACGCTCAAGTGAGTATACTTTTGATGGCAACAGGCATCATTGGGACTATTCTAGACAAACTGAGATGTGTGTGTATATCACTCTTTGTTAAAAATGCTGCTCAGTTTCCATTTCACTCAGCGTCTGAGCAGCATTTAAAATAACTGCTCACTCACGCATCCTTGCTGCGTTTTCTCCACTTGGTTTCCAAGACAACCCATTCTTCTAGTTTTTCCCTGACCTTATGGATGACTCTTCAAATCCCCTAGGAGGTTCTTTCTTTTCTTTCAGGCCCAGTGCTCCAGGCTCCAGTCCTTAGTTCTTTCCTTTTCTCACTCTTCACTAACTATGACTTTAAATAGCAACTATATTGTCAAATTTTTCTCTCTCTAGACCAGACCTCTTTTCCAAACTGAAGACTCAATATTTCCAACTGCATGTCTAACAGACACATTAGACTCAGCATGTACAAAACAGCATAGCACTTGCATTATTTCTCCCCAACCCTGCCAAACCTGCTTTATCTACAACCTCCCATGTTTGAATTGATGAAGATTCCATCTTTCCTGTTGTCTGCAGAAAGAGACTTGGAAACATCATCAGTTCCTCTCTTTCACCTTCTCATGCATCTGTCAGATGATCACTTGGGCTTTACAGTCAAAATGCGTCCACAATCAAACCACTTCTTACCACCTTCGTTACACTCAGCAGATTTCCAAGAATGACCTTTTTAAAGTATAAGAAAGACATCTTTGTCCCTTCTTTGCTCACAATACTCCACGTCTACCCATTTCACTCAGAGTAAAAACCAAAGGCTTGTCAATGGCCCAGATGCTCTTACATAATCAGGGGCCCACTTACTTCCTGACCATATTTGTGAGCACCATGTCCTTGTTTTCATTCCTCTTCAGCCATGCAAGTCTGCTTGCTACTTCTCAAACATGGCAAGCATATGAAGACCGTATGACCACTGTGGTAGCCATTCCCCCAGATGTCTGTGCTTCAAACTTTTCCATATCGTTCAAATGTTTGTTCAAATGTGTTATATTCAATGAGACTAATTTTGAGCATCTTATTTAAATGTGATACTTGCTTTGTATTCCCAGAACTTGAATTCCCTTTACTCTGCATTATACTTAGTCCATTGTACTTACTTCCTTCTGGATTATTATACACACTTTACTTGTTTCTTGTATTTATTGTTATAGTCTGTCTCCTCCTGCTTGAGTGCAAGTTTAGCAGGTCAGAGATCTTTGGAAGTTTTATTTACAGATATACTGCCTGGCACAAAAAATCTTTGCTTCTAATAAACATCCTGCCATCATCCATTCAATTCTTCCTACCACCACCAGAGTGATCTTCCCCAAAGACAAATATTAAAAGACTCAAACAGAATAAGGATATGATTATAGCTACCTTTTGGTTTCAGAATGCATTAGAATTTATTAGTAATGGCAGCCCCTACCATTCAAAATAAATAAGATGAGGCTGGTTTGAATAAAAGCTTTCAGGACTGAATAATTACATTTGCTGTGGTTACTCCACAGAGGAAAATCCAGTAGCCCTTTGATTTCAGAATAGAGCTGGACAATATGATCACTCATCCTAACTGTACCGTGTATGCTTTTGGCCACTGTTAATTACAAGCTTCAAAACCAGGGTATAGAAACATATTATGAAGGCCATAGAAACACTCCCATCAATATGTATTAAGGCAAGTGGAAGAACAGTGAATGCAGACTCAGAAATTACAAGTTAGAAGACTTGAGATTTAGTCCCAACTTCATCACCTATTCCCATTACCAAAAGTAACCTCATTATTCTGGTGTACAGTCTCCTCTGTTAAAGAGAAACATTGATATAAGATGCTGTAGGGTCCTTCTAACCCTACCAATCTGACTACTTCTAGACAAGGTATCTTCAGTGTTTATTTTATAGAGTCACAGACATAGTGTCTTCATGAATTCCCTAACCAAGAACTTGCAGCAAATAGTTCTGGGGCAGTTTGAAAATAATTTAGTCTTTCTTTCTCAGTAATACTATCATGTTGATTGTATAAATGAGAGAGAACACATCCAAACTTTGTAGTGCAAAAATACTACAGTGTACTCTATCCTAACTAGATTAGGGTAGAGAGTTGTTGAAAGACAAAGCTAAATGAAAAATGGCAATCAGGGGGAAAATTTGCTTTCTTCCTTGATATTTTTAAAGGTCAAAACTTAGCAATTTTCGAGTGTTTTATAAAGGGATTTTGAAACATCATTTATTTTTATGATAATTTTATGATAATTCGTATATGTTATATGACTTCCCAGGTGGTGTTGGTGGTTAAGAGTCTGCCCGCCAATGCAGGAGACACAAGAGACACAGGTTCAATCCCTGGGTGGCAAAGATCCCTTGGAGTAAGGAATGGCAATCTGCTCCACTATTTTGCCTGGGAAATCCCATGGACAGAGGAGACGACTGAGCACACAGCACATATATATTATAGCCAATACGTAGTAAAAATTTAAACCAGAAAAAGCCTAGCAGACAAATGATACAACTGGGCATTTATGTCTAACGTATTTACTCAGTAGTTGTTTGCTTGCTTCTCCTTTCTTCTAATAAATATTTGAGTGTTGAAATGTCTCTTATTAAAGTTTACTCAAAACAAAGTTTTTAAAACTCTTCAAATCAAAGAGGTTCTGAATTTATAAATCTTGAAATATGTTGTTTTACCAGCTGGAGCTTTCCTAAAATTTTTATTTCATGTGGAAATTAGTTAGAATTTTCTTTAGGTCCTAGAATACATTATGTGGGACTGATTTCATTCATACTGAAACCAGAAAGGAACTGATGGCGTAACTCCGTCTATTTGGTTTAGCTGCGTGGTTGCTTTCTAAAACGTGAAAGTGACTTGTTGTTGCTTGAATGCTGTATCTCTGAGACCTCAGGATCTGTGTCATTCAGTGAACTGAAAAGTGATTCACATTTCTTAGGTACTTGCAAATAGAAATTTGATTCTTAGAAGTTAAAATTTAGTTGTGTGGGAAGATGTTTAGGTATCAGGTGTGGATTTGAGATGTCTTCAATACTCTCCCCGCTTAAAAAATACACTGCAAAGAGCAGGTTATCTCTTAGATAAGAAGGTCAGAAATTAATGGCAGGAACTAAAAAAATTAGTACCTTGACTTTTGTTTCATCTTGATCAGCAGGAAAATATAGTCATAGTGCTTTTGCTATAACAAACAAGAGGGTTCCTTCATGTTTCACTTTAAATAAACTGATTTTTCTGGTGGAGAGAAAGGATTGTTCTTTTCAAAAGTAGGTGGAAACCACATAACTGAAAAATTACAGGGACTTCCCTGGCAGTCCAGTAGTTAAGTTTCTGCACTCCCAATGCAGGGGACAAGGTTTTGATCCCTGGTAAGAGAACTAAAGATCCCACATGCCCCAGGACATGGCCAAAAAAAGAAAGAAAGAAAGAAAAATTACAGGGGACATTTGAGACTAAGGTAAATATATTTCAGATCAAATTAATAATAAAAACAGCAGCAATGATAGCTTGCACTTATTTAGGAGAACATGCTGGACATCACTCTATCTGTATTTATCTGTATTAATTTACTTAATCCTTAAAATAACCTTATAAAATAGGTTATGTTATTATCCTTAACATTGTTTCAGCACACATGCTAAGTCGCTTCAGTCCTGTCTAACTCTTTGTGACCCTATGGACTATATATAACCCGCCAGGCTCCTCTGTCCATGGGATTTTCCAGGCAAGAATACTGGAGTGGGTTGCCATTTCCTTGTCCAAGGGATCTTCCCCACCCAGGAATCAAACCCATATCTCTTATGTTTCCTGCAATGGCAGGCAGGTTCTTTACCCCAGCACCACCTGGGAAGCCCCCACAACTGTCTATAGTCAAACAAAGCTTCATTTGTCATTTCACAAAACTCTTGTTCTACCATTTCCCCAGTTTTGGAGCTGTGGTCTTCAAAGCAGTTTCATAGTTCTTGAGTTTAAGAAAGAACTCTCTTCAGTAAAGGATACCGTCTCCCTACAGACTGTAACAGAGATGCCCCCTTTTAGTGTATCTGTATCCCAGTATTTTTTCTCACTCCCTTTTAAAATTCACAGCTTCGGTATCCAACAGATCATTTCATAAAAGTCTTGCAGGAGTGATTCTGTGCATCAAGTCATGTCTGTATGTGTGCTCAGTCGCTCAGTCATATCAAACTCTTTTGCGACCCCATGGACTGTAGCCTGATAGGCTCCTCTGTCCATAGGATTTCCCAGGCAAGAATACTGGAGTGGGTTGCCATTTCCTTCTCTAGGGGATCTTCTCGACCCAGGAATTGAACCCACATCTCCTGCATTGACAGGCAGATTCTTTACCAACTTATCCACCTGGGAAGCCCCTAAGTCATGTCTGGAGAATTCCTTCTATCTGCTTGTCACCAAGGTCTCCTCCCACGGCCAGACTGTTATACTCTCCCATTTCCTCTGTATACATTTCCCAGTGAAAACAAAGAGTCCTCTACATTTCAGCTCTTGAGATCTCCCTGCATTCATTTATAATTATTTTTTCATTACCTGTGAATGTCCATGGATATGTAACAGTTCTTCAGCTACTGTTTGACTTCCACATCTCAAGTTATTTATTTGGAGTTTCAAGGAAGATGGAGTAATTGAATAAGCAAGACATAAATAAAGATCGCATCTTTGTCAGAGCTCTGTTATTCTCACCAGTTATATAATTCTGCAGGGTTCTTGTCAGATGTCTTCAAACATATTGGGAAAGACTGAGTGTACTCTATTTTGCAGACAAGAAACTGAGATATAGCAATGTTAAATGACAAACAAGGCCACACTGATAGCCATGGAAGAAGTAGGACTCAAAGCCAGGACATTTTTAGAGTCAGTTCAGTGGATTTTCCATTAACTATTAATTTCCATAAAACAAACCAAAAAAAAAAAAAAAGTTTGAGCATCTTTATATGCCAGTTTCTATGTGATGAGGTGGAAGCTTTCCTTAAAGAACAAATTATGATGGTTTTATGGAATGAAGACTATACTGGGAATCGAGACCCCTAGGAATTTAAACTCTTGTCACTAAGTAATTTTGTGACTTGAAAAAAAAATGTACCATGTTTTCTCAGATCTTAAATCTAAAAGAGGATTTTGAGCTGGTTATTCTGTCAATTTAGTGCTTTCATTGTTATTATTCAGAGACAGATATGGGGATAGTAAGGGGCTAATAAGAATGTGTATAAGATTTTTTGAAAAAGAAAAGAAGCAGGAAGTGTGGCCTTAGGCTGTGCATTTGTTTCATTTCCCTTATCAGTTCCTTAGGTTTTACCTGGAGTTACCTAACCTCTGCCCCTAGAGACATTATCACTTCCCTTAAATACAAATGAAATTTCATATATATATATACTTACTACATACAATACATATTATATATTTTAGAAAACATCTATAAAATATATTTTATATATTTCTCTCTCACACTCTTTTTCAGGAAATCAACAGCTCTCACACTATAGAGAGAATCTGGAAGATAACCCAACTTGTTTTAGTTCTGCTCTCCCCTTCCCCACCCAAACCAGTGATGTGTTGGCCTCCTAAGCGGCAAAGAACCCCAGGCAGATATGTAAAAATCTTTATCTAGTTTAACTGTTTCTTAGTTATTGGATTGAGACTTCCCTGGTGGCTCAGACAGTAAAGCGTCTGTCTACAATGCAGGAGACCCGGGTTCAATCCCTGGATGGGAAAGATATTATAGAAAAGGAAATGGTAGGACTGAATGAATTCACTTTCACTTTCTTTCAGTTATTGGATTGGCTAAAACACTCTTTTGGGTTTTTTTTGTAAGATATTAAAGAAAAATACAAACGAACTTTTTGGCAAACTCAATATTTATATGAAAATGTGTGTGTGTGCACATGTGTGCGTTTGTGTGCTCGGTCACGTCTGACTCTTTGCAACCCATGGACTGAAGCCCACCAGGCTCCACTTTCCATGAGATTTCCCAGGCAAGAGTACTAAAGCAGACTGCCATTTCCTACTCTAGGGGATCTTCCTGATCCAGGATTCAAACCCACCTCTCTCGCATCTTCTGCATTGGCAGGCAGATTATTTACCACTGCACCTCCTAGGAGGACCCTTATGTGGAAAAACACACATTATTTTCTATTTTTCTGAAGGCATTTTCCATACGTGATCCCTATTATGATGCTATTGCTCATTTCCTGTGGATGCAGTATTTTCTCTGCATTTATAATATATTGCTAATCATAAAATCTTTTTCTTGAAATTTAATTTTCAGCTACCCTTAGTTTTTATGTTTTTATTTATAAATCATTATTTTTATCATGTAAAAGAAATAAATGCTTACTTACCTATGCACAAGGTAACTAACTGGGAATAAATATTATTGATATATTAAATTTAATTCTAGTCGTTTTGAATAATTGTGTATACGTGTGTATAGAAGCAAGAGGATTGTACATATGCTTATAAATGTCTTCCTCATGCCTTCTTTTTTCCCAAATAAGGATCTGTACATTGTATTTATTTTTGCCTTACACGTTTTCTGCACCCAAACTTTTTATTATGAGTATTTTCTCATGACAAATATTCTGCAAATAAATAATTGTAATAGCATCCTTATATTCAATTGTAGGGATGTTCTATGATTTAGTTAACTTTTCTGCTTTCATTGGTTTGGTTATTTCTCATTGTTATTAATATAAATAATCCAGTGATAAATATCCTGCCTGCTCAGTCACTCAGTCGTGCCTGACTCTTTGTGACTCCCAAAACCAAACAAAAAAAGTACTATTAAAAGCATTGCAGTCTAAATTAACCCTTGGTTCTAGTTAAATGACAGTTGCAGATCATAAAATAGAATTTTTTTTTAAAGCCACAAAGGCTTTCCTGCAAAAGTAAAAGAAAAGCCCATTTAAAATGAATTTTTTTCCCCAGGTAACAAATATATAAGAGGATAACACAATGACAATGCTTAGTTAGGTAAATACCACGAGGCTTAATCCTCCTTTAAAGTTTAGATTACAGACCTACTCAGCAAGGAACAGTCAACAAACTGGCAGGATAAAGCAAACGTGCATTAAAATAAATGAGTATCTAACAAAACACAGTTACCACAAAACGGGCTATCAGTGCACTGCAAATCTGTCCAAATTACCAGGAAATAGACCATAAGCCATCCTATTTAAAGCAAAATTCCTCACTTGCAAAGTATCTGGCGATTTAGGCAAACCTTAAATTACCTGGGATTCCATCTCTGTCATTCCCTCTCTCCCTCTCTGTTAGTCTCTGTGTGTGTCCGTGTGTCTGTGTGTCCGTCTGTGTGCGTGCACTGTCACTTTCTTCTTTCTCTTTGGAAATTCTCTGGGTAAACTGGCCTTTGAGGGAGCTGAAGGTACGGCAGGGAAACAGCCTGGGCAGGCCCCTTCTGCTTTACACAACTAGGAAACGTAGGCCTCCAGACCTCTTTCGACAAGGAATTTGTTTTGTTTGTTATTCACACAGTAAATCGAGATATAATCCCTAGTTGGCAATCCCTTATTCTCAGAGATTCTGTACTTCTTTTAAAAATTATAAGTACAATATTTTATCATTATTTAAATGGGCAAACTGTTCACTAACATAGAATCTACTCTCATGTTCCATTGAATATGGTTTTTCAGGAATTTCAGATGTTTTCCTTGTGTGTGTGTGTGTGTGTGTGTGCGTGCGCACATGTACTCAGAGTCGCTTCAGTCATGTCCAGCTCTGTGCAAACCTATGGCCGCCAGGCTCCTCTGTCTATGGGATTCTCCAGGCAAGATTACTGGAGTGGATTGCCATGCCCTCCTCCAGGGGATCTTTCCGATCCAGGGATCAAACCCAGGTAGGTCTCTTGGGTCTCCTGCATTAGCAGGCGGATTCTTTACCATTAGTGCCTCTTGGGAATGTAAAAGGTCAGTTTTCTAGGTCAGTTTTTCATAGTAGAAAATAGGATTTTGGAGTCAAGTGTCTGCATATTTTCCCTTTCTAGTGATGTGATCTGGGGCAAGCATTTTCACCTGAGCTTCAGTGTACTTAATCCATAAAATGGAGACAATAAGACCTCCCTCATACAGGGGGTTATAGAGATGAAAATAGTTAATGTATATTTTAAGAGCACCTGGTACCTAGAAAGCACCAAGTAAATGTTGGTCTTTCCTCTATATTTTATTCAATTCAGTTCAGTCGCTAAGTCGTGTCCGACTCTTTGCGAGCCCATGAATCGCAGCACGCCAGGCCTCCCTGTCCATCACCAACTCCCAGAGTCCACCCAAACCCATGTCCATTGAGTCTGTAATGCCATCCAACCATCTCATCCTTTGTCGTCCCCTTCTCCTGCCCTCAAACTTTCCCAGCATCAGGGTCTTTTCAAATGAGTCAGCTCTTCACATCAGGTGGCCAAAGTACTGGAGTTTCAGCTTCAACATCAGTCCTCCCAGTGAACACCCAGGACTAGTCTCCTTTAGGATGGACTGGTTGGATCTCCTTGCAGTCCAAGGGACTCTCAAGAGTCTTCTCCAATTCATCAATTCTTCGGTGCTCAGCTTTCTTTATAGTCCAACTCTCACATCCACACATGACCACTGGAAAAACCATAGCCTTGACTAGATGGACCTTTGTTGACAAAGTAATGTCTCTGATTTGAATATGCTGTCTAGGTTGGTCATAACTTTCCTTCCAAGGAGTAAGCATCTTTTAATTCATGGCTGCCATCACCATCTGCAGTGATTTTGGAGCCCAGAAAAATAGTCTGCCACTGTTTCCACTGTTTCCCCATCTATTTGCCATGAAGTGATGGGACCGGATGCCATGATCTTAGTTTTCTGAATGTTGAGCTTTAAGCCAACTTTTTCATTCTCCTCTTTCATTTTCACCAAGAGGCTCTTTAGTTCTTCACTTTATGTCGTAAGGGTGGTGTCATCTGCATATCTGAGGTTATTGATATTTCTCCAGGAAATCTTGATTCCAGCTTGTGCTTCCTCCAGCCCAGCATTTCTACATTTTATTAGAGATGCCTCTATCAAAAAATGGCAAAAATAGAGACTTCCCAGGTGGCTCAGTGGTAAAGAATCCACCTGCCAATACAGGAGACATGGGTTTGATCCCTGGGTGGGAAAGATCCCTGGAAAAAGAAATGGCAACCTTCTCCAGTATTCTTGCCTGTGAAATCCCATGGACGGAGAAGCCTGGCCGGCTGCAGTCCACGGGGTTGCAAAGAGTCAGACACAACTGAGTGACTGAACACGCAAGAAAAAAGTAGAGACAGTGTTTTTCCAGGCTACTACCTTTCTGTACACCATCCTTTTCTCTCAGGAGAAACTCTATACCATCTGAAATGAGTATCACAGCTCCCAAGTGCTTGTAACCACTACATCCTCATTAAAACATCTTATTCATCCATTTCCTCAAGGATGGAGGGGCGCACAGCTTGCTATAGTCACATCACATTCAGTGTCTCCAACCTAGGAAAGTTTACACGAGTAGGATGTGCAATAATAAGCAAGAGGAAAAGAAGACAGAAAAATCAGGTTGGTAGTGTTAGTTTTGCCATCATCATTCCCACTGGGCAAGGATGGAGACTGGAGAACAGAGGGCAGACCTGTGACTGTGGGTGATGTGATGGCTACTGTCAGTGAAGGGTTTTCAGAGGTCAGTGTGACCAACCTGGTTTTTGCTGTAAGTGTGGTACTTTATTGGAAAGCCTGGCCTCTGTGGGCATCAAGTTCATTGTCAGGGTTAAAGCTTGGCTCTGGGTTCAGATTATGCTTACCCTTCACCTCTCAGCTGGCCTTAGGCAAACTCCTTAAACTTCTCTGGGTCAGTTTTTAATTTGTAAGTTAGGAATTATAATAGCATGGAACTATCATAATGATTTTCACAGAGTGATTTTCACAGTTCCTGGTACAGAGTAAGCACTGGCAAAAATTATTACCAGGAGGGTGAAAATAACTCACTGATAACTCACTGTAATTCACTGCTTACGTGACTGGGCATGCGTACTTGATCCATGCTTGGTCTACTAGGATTCTCCCCAAGTATTTCTAACTAGAGCTGAGAGACAGACATCTCTTTTCTCTTTTGGTCATGAGGATGTAAAAATATGAGTGTAGAGTTCCTGGAACCTGAAAGATGTTAACAAGAGGACAGAAACAGTAGTGATAGCAGTTCTTCCTTCAATTCAGAGGGCTACACTCCCTGGTTATTGTTGTTCCATCCCTAAGTCATGCTGGCTGTTTGCGACACCGCGGGCTGAAGCCCACCGGTCTCCTCCATTATTTCCCAGAGTTTGCTCAAATTCACGTCCATTGAATCTGTGTTGTAATCCAACCATCTCATCTACACAAGTACCCTTCCAATAAACACATTTTTGGCCTAAACCAGAGTTGTGTTTCTGTTCTCAAACTGCACCGTCCTGTCTAACCCATGTATTTTGAGGAATTACACACAGACTGGTAACTTAGCTGCACATGACTTCAAGTATTTGAATGTATCTATTTTTCAGGTAAATGGATGAATAAATGCCTCAAATTAATATGAAAAAGCTTGAAATAGTCACAAGTCAGTGATTTTGTTTTTAATTCTTATCACTGATACCATTAGAACTTAATATTTATATCATTTTCAATAACATTAAAATTTTATTATTTTTTTCATGGAAAGGCATCTTATTTAAAATATAGCAGTGTGTACGTGTTAATCCTAAACTCCCAGCCTATCCCTTCCCCCAAACCTCGCCATTCCCTCCTGGTAACCATAAGTTCATTCTCTAAGTCTGTGAGTCTGTTTCTGTTTTCTAAATAAGTTCATTTGTATTTTTTTTAGATTCTGCATATAAGTGATATCATATGATATTTGCTTTTCTCTGTCTGACTTCACTTAGTATGATACATATAATTTTTTTCTGCTGCTAACCACTAGAAATTAGTCCTTTGAAAACCAATCAGTTTGATAATATTTTGACCTATAGCTCACATTTATCAAGTTTATTTGACATATTATAATTTAATTATACTTCAGTTGGAAGTTTTTTGCATTTTAGGTATCTTTTTCAGTTTTGTCTCCATTTAATGATTTTTAGGAACTTTCTGGTGGGTAAATCTCAGGGATCTTGCTTCTTAATAGCCAACTGAAAATCTGAAAGTGAGGAATTTAGGAGTAATATGCCAAATCCAGAAAGAGGGACAGGCACTTAGGGAAAGCATAAATATCACTTTTACTACAATGCCAATTATAAAAATCTTACAAATGCAAACAAAGTATTTTGCCCTACAAATTGAAAGCAGACATGTGTCTTCACATTATATCACAGTAAAATAAATTCCAGGTGGATTAGGAGAGCTGCAAACAAAAATTTTACCACAGGAACCACAGAAAAAATTATAAATCAAATATGTATTTAAAAATAGAGAAAATGTGTTTCACTATACATAACAAAGAAAAGTAAGAATCCTCTGAATTGCATCTCACTTTTTAAATAACAAGAAAGATAATACAAATCTTATTACCTAAAACAGCCTGCCCTGTTGAGCAAGTGAGAGATATGAAAAATATGACATTTCATTTCATTTTCTAGCCTTTACAATAATTATGAATACACCTGAACATCCATAAATCTTTGAGATTGTCCTCATAGATCCTGAGATTTCTAACAAGTCTATCCTCTAGGTTGAAAGAGATAGTATAGGGAGTTGGTATTTCAATATATTTCCAAGCTGCATGTTTAAACTGTGCTACCTATCAATCATAGTTTTTAAAAAATTCACAAATTCTGGGGGCTACCTATTTGCAAGCATGTTAATAAACTATTGTGTGCTCAGTCGCTCCACTGTGTCTGACTCTTTGTGATCCCATGGACTAGGGGCTGCCAGGCTCTTCTGTCCATGGGATTCTCCAGGCAAGAATACTGCAGTGGGTTGCCATTTCCTCCTCCAGAGGATCTTTTCCACCCAAGGATTGAACCTGCATCTCCTGCACAGGCAGGTGGTTTCTTTACCACTGGGAAGACCTTAGTAAGTTTTATAGGTTCTGTTAAATAACCAGAGTACATTTTAATAAAGATCATCATTCTAATTTACAACTGTGGAAACTGAAGCATGGGAAATACGCCCCTGTTTTAAAAAAATGTACAAAATTCAGTAAAGTAAATCTCAACTATAGTGTGACTCAGTGAGTCACTCAACAGCTTAGCTCAAGCACAGTGACTCATCATGAAGGAGCATGTGCCTGGAATCTGTAACCCAGCAAAATTCAAGTTCTGCTCTAAATTATTATACATTGTATTATATGTATCACATGTAATTATGGCACAAAAATCTCCTTACGCATCAGATAACTCTTTCAGAATGTCAGCTCAATGAATTACATGTAAATGAATAAAAAACATATGGGCCAAGTTTATCTTGAAATATAGAACTTGGCCAAATGTGTTTTGGGTTTTCGCCCACCGCAAATATCTGAAAGATACTCTTGGACCCTGGCTGGTCTTAAATCTCTGTGCGGTGCTTTCTGGGCATTTCCTATCATTACTCAGTCCTCACTATCCTAGCTTCTGTCTGCTGCTAACGTTCCTTAGTGGTTTGGGGCACTCACTGACTGAATACAGCATTTAGCAAGTTGTGTTAAATACGTATCACAATTGGGTAGAGTTAACATAAAATATGTAATGCATTAGATATATGCTTTAATTTGCACATTAAGAACACTTTAGTGTGCAAAAGACAAAGTAGAAACAAAAATTTTTCATTACGTTTTATAATTATGAAAGTGTGTCAGGCTGGAAGAGTTAAATGCTTCAGAAGGTTATGAAATAAAATTAAAATTCACTCTGGTTTCTTTAGAAGTAATCATCAATAATTTAATTATATATGTATCCAAATCTACAGCATCTGTAAATGGGTTCACATATCTGTGAATATTTGCATGTATGTCTAATGAAAGCATATATATCATTGGTCTCACAGACAAGTCAACACTTTATGTATATTCTACTTCAGTTTGATATATTCACTTAACATGTCATGTATTTTTTCTAATATAATGGAGTTTATATGGAACTTATTTTTTGTAGTGACTGCAGAATACTTAGTCAGCACCCTTGTTTGTGAATATTATTGTTTCTGATTTTTTTCTTCCCCCCTCCATGTACTAAATATTGATCTGGGATGCTGTTTCTTTTAGAAAACTCAGAATTATAGGAATTAAAAAGACAAATAATCCCATCATATGCTGCCCTTTCAAAACAGGATTTTTAAAAATCTATTTATTTGTTTGAAAAGAAGAAAATCTCTGGGCAGAAGGTTGGGTTTATACTAACACTTTCAGATATGTTATCTGATCCATTTCAGAAATGATAATCTGGCCTGAAAACCTTTTTCCTCAATTACAACAGAAGCTGGCATTCTTTTGCAGTAAAGTCAGCTCTTGGGAGAGATCCCAAGAGCCAATCTCTTGGGAATGTGAATTTGGGATTATGTCACCACTTAGCAGAACAACAACACTGATGGGCTGAAATGAATCTCTCTCCCAACAGACTGAACTTTTTAGCCTCTCCCATATCAGCCATCTCCCTGTTGTTGGGATACTATTTCAGTAAAGTAAGAGCAAGGCCAAGTTCAGAAAAGGACCAGACCACTACCACAACAAAAACTTGATAATGAATAATACCAATTCTTACATGGCTCCTTTTATCTACTCATGGTGTAAAGTAGCTTTGCTCACTTAATTCCTCAGTGAAAGGATTATACATTGTAGTAAATAATGGCAGAGAAATAGCTCAGAAATGATTATTGTTTTTACTGTAACCTGGGGAAATACACAGAAGCAAAAGTTTGCAGAATAGTACGTTATGTGCTTTGAGAACAGAGCGATGAGAGAAATAGTAATACATGTCTACTTTAATAATTACTTAGAAAATTATCTTTAGAATGCCTACATTACAAAGTAGGGGGGAAAACCTTTTTAGCTCAACTAACTCACTGCTAGTAAGTAGTTCAATTAAGGGCATCTCATGACAGAATCAGAGTACTAAGATTCTCCTTAGAGTTCCATTGTGCTTCAAATACAAAAAATTTCAGAATCATTAACAAAGTCTGAAAATAGTTGAATAGTTGTAGAGTATCAAAATTTTAATACATAGTTAATTCCTCCCAAGGAAGAGAGATTTTATCTTTGAATCACACTGTGTAACCCTGCCTGATATTATTTACAAAGAAATAAAAATCAACATTTCACTGTAATCCATGAAATTTCCAAGGTACTTCACTTTAGTCTGAGGATTTTCTACACTTGGAACCTGGCACTCAGTTTTCAGTTGTCACATTATTAATCGCATAAATACCTCTCTTCTTTAGATATGAGGCTTCCAATTAAAGGAACAACCAAGAGATTAAGTGATGCTTGCACAGCAAAAATCAAATATTTAACCTAAGAATGTCCCAATTTATTTTTCACTTGAAATTGTTTTGTCCTTTTCATTATAAGATTTATTGTTTTCACGTAAGTAAATCCCAGCCAGGAATTTTTAAGGCCTCTAAAAAAGTAGTCAGACTTGGCTAGTTGATATCTTAAATGTCTAATATGTATGCATTTTGAAAGTCACAACTTTATATGATTTACTCACAAAAGTACAATTAACTTTAGAGGAAGTTCAGATGAAACTACTGCTGAATATGTGCCCTGTCTACCTAGGTAGCACAGATCTGTAAAAGCAAAATATTTCTGTTTTGTGTAGAAATTCTGTTTGCAAAATTAGCCCATTGTTCTTAGTTGAACTCCAAGGTTCAGGAAAACAAACTCTGAAAGTTATAAAATAATCATTATGTCTGTCTATTAGAATCCCAAAGCACTTAAATCTATATACTTACTGTACCTTGCTTTGCATAAAGATACATATTTGACTTTTTTTTTTTTTTGGCCATACCTCGTGGCTTGTGAGATCTTAGTTCCCTGACCAGGGATCAAACCTGGGCCCTTGGTAGTGTAAATAAGGAGTCCTAACTACTGGACTGCCAGGGGATTCTCTATTTGACCAATTTTTAAAAAGTGAATTGTAAATAGGAAACAACTCTGTCCAGTGAAACTGTGAATAACCATAGAACCAAAGATACAGTCAACACACACAGACTTTACAATCTCTAATTTATGTAACTTGCTATCATCCCATCTATTGGTGTTCTCAATAGCATAATCTTACCTACAGTTTGTCTTGAAATAACACTCACATTTTTCTCTCAAAAATAGCTTTTTTGGTTCCTCTTTTCAGTTTACTTCCACAAAGAATTAATGTGACTTATTACAGGACAAGCTAGATAGTCACACACAAGAGAACACTCTGTACTATTTCTTTCAACTTTGCTTGAGTAAAAAATAATTTTTAAGTTAAAAAGTATTCAGGTTTATGTTACTTGATATGATTCTCACTTATCTTAAAAACATTTCAGCAATATTTCTGTTTCCATTGTTTGGCACATAACTGATTTAGAATATAAATAACTATAAAACACTTACTGCATGAAGTTTTGCTAAAAAAAAACCAACTTATTTCCATCTCAATGAAACTACATATTATCCTTTTCTCTAGTCATTACTTATCTTTAACAGAAATTCCTTGAAATATTTTATTGCATTGAAAAATATATTTAATATAGAGTAGATGAAAATAATTATATTCAAAATATACTAGTGTAGTAAATCAGAGATAAAAATAAAGTAAATGAAATATTCTAATAGGGCAATATTTTTAAGTGAAGGAGTTGTTTATTTGTGTTCCAATCATGATTATCTATGGGGGGAATCCAGATTTTCATAAATCATTTTCCTTGGATGGAAAAATTTTTTCTAAAAGATTTGGGAGGTCTATTTCTTGAAAATAATGCCATTAAATGTGCTATTTGGTGGGATAACAAATTAATCAACTTTAAGACATTGTTTAATTAAATTTACATATATGTGTGTATGTGTTTACTATTACTGGCAATTATTTTCTTGAAGAGATCTCTACTTGAAGATATCAACGCATTGTATAATTAGGTAGAATTGGATAAATTCAGTACAGTTTATATGAAAGCAACTAACGTTCAAAATGTTGATTAAAAAAAGCCCTGAATCAAAAACTTCCTCTTCACTTTTCATATCTTAGAAGAACTTAACATCTATTTATTATCAAGATCTAACCTTTGAAAGGTTGGATCTGAAGTGGCTTATAAGTCACTTGAGGGCCAAATAGATAATACTATATTCTTGTATTCCTGTTGCCTTGCAAGTAATAAAAATGTGTCCCAGTAATATTCTTTGATAAATGCCACTTACAATCATTCTTACATATCTGAAAGCTCATAAATTTATAAACTTCACTACCACCGTATAAGATTCTGAATCTCCAAAGAAGCATATGAAGGAACAGAGAGCCTAGTGGGATGCCCTTGCTTTGTGAAGGAGCTGAGATGTATGAAGGAGGTGTATGAAAGAGGTATGAAGGAGGTTTGCAGAGGCCCTGGCCTGTGGAAAAGGGTAAAAAGGAGGAGAAGGAGGGACGCAGGAAGAGAGAAAGAACAATCAAAAGTCAGACAGAGCAAAAGCTGCAAGTCAGAAAGATGGCAGACGGTCATTTGCTGCCTCCTCAAATCAGTGAGGTTTTAAAAGTAATAATTTCCATGATGCCTCTGGGTTTTTCACAGAACTGGTGGGAAAATGCAGTTCTGAACTCAAGAAAGCAAACCGTGGCACTGAGGGGAAGTAAAAGCCATGGTCTGCGATCTGGGGTGAACTTCACCCAACTGCCTGGAAGGGAGAGCCCGGCGGGATTCAAGTAAATGGAATGTTTCCTTGGATTTAAAAAGAAAACCAACTATTGCAGAAGTTTATACATAGACACTCACAGCAAATATCTAGAACATTAAGATATAATTTAGGATCTGAGTGGGTTAGATAACTATTTCGATTGGTTTGGAAGTCAGTTGAAGAAATCATGGCATTAAAACATGGAGTTTAAAAAAGGGGAAGCTAAAGATATATTAAACATTTTTGAGGGAAAAAATGGTGATGAGTGTGTCTGGAGAAAGAGAATCTGTAGATGGAATGTGCTGGTGGATCTTGAAAACATTTTTGGCTAAATGCAAAAGGTAGAGATAAGTGAGGGAGGCATATGACTGTGAAATATAATCATTTCTGGACAGAACTCCTTTCATTAAGTCTTTGTTGAAACAAGCACAGCTAATACGTTTGAAAGTGGAGACTAGGTAAAATGATCGGTGATGTTGAAACTGCATGTATTACTTTTGTCCTGGTAAAACCACTCTGGGGAAGGGGAATAAAGATACAGAGAGGATATCAAGTGTTGAAATTGTGACCTTTTGATTGTTATAACATTGAACATATAATATTTAAGTGGAATTTGTAGTTAATGATAAGAGTGGATTAGTACCTCCCTTCTTTTGATAAGAAGGACATTTTCTTAAGAGCTTCTTCCAAAACATTCTTCTTGGGCAAACAAGGTTCTGTAATTTACTCATATTGTGTAGCCCGAGTAGAATTTGCCAAGTGCCAGAAAAAGAAGCATCGATACTTTCTATCTCAAATAATAGACACTCATGGAGACAGAGGAAATTAATTCCACATTTCTGTGAGTCGTAAGATAGGCTTTTGTGTATGTGCAATAGGGGCAGGTAAATTCTAGAAATTTTTGTAAAGCTAGAAACCCTTCTCTACTCTAGAAATGCTCTTCCTCTTTGTTTTTTTCCTTCCACTTTTTTATGTCTACTCACATAAAAGTCACAAATAGACATGGCGATATTTCATGATTCACTGTAACATGTGACTTTTTTCTCTTAATCCTAAGGTTGCACCCAGGGATTCACTGAAGTGTGCTGAAGTGTGTTCTGCAGATCTGGTTTTGAGGGGTGATTTGAACCCTCATCAGGAAGCAACTGCATAAGGGAAGCAGAGAACTCTATATTTTCAACCAGAAAAAAAAATATATATGCAAAAAACTCTTAAAATACTACTGTAATTTCTTCCCAGCCCTGAAAGGGAACTTAATGATTGTGTCCCTGCAACCTCTTAGAAGGCATATTCAACTCTATTAGATTCTCAAGAGGTATGTGACTCAAAGTCAGTAAAGAATACTCCCTAAGTTCATAGACTCTAGTTTGTGTTCATGCGTTTGAACATTCAACTGTCAGAGGATATGATTAAATAAATATTAAAAAAATACATTTTACAATTATTAAAACATAGATCATTACCAGATGAAATTCTAACTCTAATATCATAAGTAAAACTTCTCTATAGAAAGTTAAGAAATGAAGTACACAGCCCAAACAGATCACTAAGGTAAACTCATCTAATCAGCTAAAGAACAAATGTGTTCATTCAAAAAAATTATGTCATTACATCAATCAGTTTCATTTGGAGGTACATAATCTAATGATAGTAATGATGTTTTGCAGACATCCACAATGAGACCTCCATCACAATCAAAGGGGACTCTGATGGCAAGAAATGATTTTCTGTCTAGAACAAATAATACCACTGTATAGAAAAAATACATATAACTCAAGTGAAAATTTCATGCAATTCCAGTGAAAAATAAATAGCATTCTCCTTTCATTTGGCTTCTAAGAATATAACCTAAGAAACAACTTTAGAGAGATAAAGACATTATTATTCCTTGGAAAACCAAATAGATGGCCAATGTTATTTCTGCAATACTGAACAAAAAAATCCATGATTTCTTTTATGACCTCTATCAGATAATATATCACTAAAAATAAATAGCTAACTGTGATGCATTTGAAAGTCAATTAGAAATTATGAATGGATTATGATATTATGTTAAAACCGTCTATGGGTCATTTATGACTATAGTTATTTCATAAGATCTTTTCCTAAGTGATTGAAAAGACACATATGTTTAGTCTATTAAGGGAGACAGCAGGCGCACTCTGGGAATACGAGAGCGTTTCAGTTACACTAATTTAGGAGATAACTCTAACCTTGGTCACCACCTCATCTTTTCTGTTGAGCTGAATTCAGCCTTGGGTGTCTAATGGCAGCCTGATTCACGGAGCTTCAGAAGCAAGAAGAAGCTCTGCGACTGAGTGGCCATAGTGCCTTTCACAAAGTGTTATGTCTCAGGATAAGGACATGATGCTTTCTCATTTTGGTAACACAAATATCGACATTGTTTGTATGTTATCTCACTTTTCAAAACACATCAGACCATTCTATTTTTTTTTAGACATTGGGGGTAAATTACAATAAATCATGTTGAATTTTTCCATCCAAATGAATATACAAATAGTGCTCTATAAAATGGAAAGGGATAAAATTCTTTGGCTGGACAAATATGTCTTGAATACACCTTCAAATCAACCGGTATTTATTGAGTGCAAACTATTCAAGGCATTTTGCTAGAAGGAAAGGAGGTAAGAGTCAGTCAGGGTCCGTGTACATATGCGTGTGTGCGTGTGTATGTTGGTCAACCTCTTCTTTAATGAATTTGCATACTGAGACCTCAGCTACTTGTGAAACAGCTGGTGGCATCTTCTTGAATTCCACTGCTGCTGTGTCCAACCATAATTAGATTGCAGCCTGATGCCCGATGCCCACGCAGCTACCAGGGGCACCTCCTTACGCTGTCACTCAGTTTTCTGGCTGGTGATCATACCAGCACCACTGTGCACTAGAATTGGGCACTCCAGTCAGTCTATATGTTCTCCACTAGAAACATATTTTTGTAACATGATAACCAAACATGGAGCCCAACTTAAAGAAGTGTTAGTGGAACTACTTCTTCCCATCACTTTTCTCCAACTATTTTCAATCATTGATGTGGTCACAAAAGGCTGAACAAAATGTGACCATCAGGCATCATGATTTATCAGATTATCAATCTCTTCTGTTTATTAAGGGTTTATTTGAGGGAGAAGCTTGTCGGTGTGATGCCTTATTTTCTTTAGGATAATTTGAAAGGAGAACAGTTGAGAGTGTTCACTTGACACGGATTGCATCTCACCTGTGAGAGGCTAAGAAAAGGCTTAGGTAAACCCAGGGATTTGAAAAGTAGACAGTACTATTGGTGTGGTAACACAGATGCGGGGGGAAGGTCATTTGGGGTTTGGAGAAATAAAAAGGCTCCTAGGAATCAACTAGGGGCCAGACATTTGGGTAAATGCTTTTGAAGTTCTTTCCATCCAAAATACTCATGGGGTATTTTCTAGAACTATTTATATACAACTCAAAGCAAGGAGAGCTAAATCATATTGGGGAACTACTTAACATTATACCAGCGATGAGGAATTGTGCATTAGAGGACCAATTCATGCATTAGAGATTCAACAGAAAAAGAATTCATAATTTTGTTGATTCATTGTGCATTCTCTTCCCCTGGATAAAATTTTTAGTTATTCGCTTCTATAGGATTTCTATATTTTAGTGCCTGATAACACACAGCTCTATAAAGCCCCTCCCAGAATGGAAGTGAAAGGTATGGTTGATGATACAACAGATGGATTTTGCATCTCATATTTTTAAAATTGCATCTAAAGTATATAATGTGTTAATACTCTGGGAATCTAAGAATTTAATTCCTCCTCCATCACAGATCTAAGAGATTAGTCAATTTACTTATACTTTAGAAATTTTGAGGAAGGCCAAAATGTAATTACTAATATGAGGCTTTGTAAAATGTATGTAATGATGATCACAATGCCTGATTACTTCAAGCATGTCTTATTCATTTTAAGCAAATCCCGCAACCATTTTAATGTATATGAACTTATTTCTGAATTGTGTTTTCTAATTAGAGAAGCTTTTAAGCAGCTATAACTAACTATAAATCATATTTGACCAGAGTTATCTAATACTGCTGCTTGACCGACATGATACAGTACAGTTTGAGTCCTGGCTTAAGCCATTGCTTTCTCACAATAGAATTTCAGAGTAGCTGGAGTTAATTAATTTAGATTTGGCTCCAGCTTGAGTTCATCCTTTCTAAGCCACCCTTTACCCAGTCTCAGCAAAATGGTATTACCTCATTTACTGTAATGGCATCCTGAATACACAGGCTCCACTGTGGGCCACCTGTTAACCCTCTCCACTCAAAACTGGTAGAAAACAACCTCCAGACATGTATGTAACATTAGTAGATTTATTTTTCCATGAGTTGTTTTTCACAGAAGCTCCATCCAAGGAAATAAACTTATATTTACACACACACACACACACACACACACACACACACACACACCAAGACACACACCACTCACATGTGCATGTAGAACAACATATGCATATATAGGTATCAGTTCAGTTCAGTTCAGTTGCTCATTTGTGTCTGACTCTTTGGGACCCCATGAACTGCAGCACGCCAGGCCTCCCTGTCCATCACCAACTCCCAGAGTTCACTCAAACTCACATCCATCGAGTCGGTGATGCCATCCAGCCATCTCATCCTCTGTCGTCCCCTTCTCCTCCTGCCCCCAATCCCTCCCAGCATCAGAGTCTTTTCCAATGAGTCAGCTCTTCACATGAGGTGGCCAAAATACTGGAGTTTCAGCATTAGCATCATTCCTTCCAAAGAACACCCTGGACTGATCTCCTTTAGGATGGACTGATTGGATCTCCTTGCAGTCCAAGGGACTCTCAAGAGTCTTCTCCAACACCACAGTTCAAAAGCATCAATTCTTCAGCATTCAGCCTTCTTCACAGTCCAACTCTCACATCCATACATGACCACTGGAAAAACCATAGCCTTGACTAGACAGACCTTTGTTGGCAAAGTAATGTCTCTGCTTTTGAATATGCTATCTAGGTTGGTCATAACTTTCCTTCTGTATATGAGAATGCAAATATTCTCATACTATAAAATGATTTAACTTCATTATGACTTAAAAAACAGTGAAGTATTTTACATTCTTGTTACTTTCCTGAACCTGCTATAAAAAGCAGACACTTGTCTTTGGAATATTTACTGTAAATAACTATTAAGATCAGTTTTTACAGAAAATTAATTTCTCCATTGGGCTTCCCTTGTAGCTCAGTTGGTAAAGAATCTGCCTGCAGTGCAGGTGACTTTTATACTTTCTCCAACAGAATACATCCTGGTCTGTAATGTTCCTGTGCAAAAAAATGGACCTTTCTGAACCATCTATTGAAATCTGTCTCTCAGCTTCACAGGAGTATTTCATGTAGAGCCCTTTAGAAACAGGGAGGCCTGGCATGCTATAGTACATGGGATTGCAAAGAGTTGGATGCGACTGGGCAAATGAGCAACAACACTCTCACCCTCTTCTCTTTCCCAACCAGTCCACCTCTCTCTCCCCCTGCCTGCCTCCCCTGTCTTTATTTTCTTAAATAAATATTAAAAACTTTGATCTAACTATTTACATGCACCTTAGGATTAATTGGACTGTGAAGAAAGCTGAGTGCTGAAGAATTGATGCTTTTGAACTGTGGTGTTGGAGAAGACTCTTGAGAGTCCCTTGGACTGCAAGGAGATCCAACCAGTCCTTTCTGAAGGAGATCAGCCCTGGGATTTCTTTGGAAGGTACGATGCGAAAGCTGAAACTCCAGTACTTTGGCCACCTCATGAGAAGAGTTGACTCATTGGAAAAGACTGATGCTGGGAGGGATTGGGGGCAGGAGAAGGGGACGACAGAGGATGAGATGGCTGGATGGCATCGCTGACTCGATGGACGTGAGTCTGAGTGAACTCTGGGGGTTGGTGACGGACAGGGAGGCCTGGTGTGCTGCAATTCATGGGGTTGCAAAGAGTTGGACACGACTGAGCGACTGAACTGAACTAGGATTATTTGGGGCTTCCCAGGTGGCTCAGCAGTAAAGAATCTTCCTGCCAATGTGCAGGAAAAGTGAGTTTGATCCCTGGGTTGGAAAGATCCCCTGGAGGAGGAAATGGCAATCCACTCCAGTATTCTTGCCTGGAGAACTCCATGGACAGAGGAGCCTGGGGGGGCTACAGACCATCATGAGGTCGCAAAAGAGTGAACATGACTGAGTGACTGAGCACGCACATAGCATTATTTAGTGCTGTCTAATCTGGTGAATCTGTTGGCAACAAACAAAGATGTAATTTTCCAGATCAAGTTTGAGCTTATAGAGGGCAAACCTCAGTGGCAACTTGAAAATAAGATGGAACAATCAGAGGCTAGGTCCTGTCCATTTACATGGTTATCGAAATAAACCAAGATTAAAACAAAGAAGACCAGACACAAGAATTGTAATGGGAGTTCTTCAGAAAATCAGTCAACTCTTATTCCAGATAATTTTTCTGATTCAATATTATACAAACTAATGTATGAATCATTAGAACTAAAATTAAATAATGACAAGACAATAGATTTCAGGATGCTGTTGTAGAAGACATACTGGGATCATAGTCAAGACACCTTGATTATTCCTCCAAAGGGCTGTGGGACATTGAACTACTTATGTTGTCTTTCCTATTTCAATTGTTACTTCAAAAAAAAAAGAAAATTAGTTAAGATTTTCTCTTGAGACCCTGTTAGGTCTAAGATTCTAGGATAGTAAAGTATATTCACACCATGTGGAAGGAAGAAAGAAAGGAGGAAAGGAAGGAAGGAAGAGGTACTCCTTCATTATGTTCAGAACTATTGCTGGAAATTGAGAACTCAGCACGTGACCACTGGTCTAAGGGGTGTTCCACACTCAGAACACGTAGTTGTCAGCCTCCCAGATGGCTCCCAACCAACACCACTTCTTGGAACTCATACCCCTGTGAAGATACCTCCCACATTTTTCCAGAGGTGGTCTGTGTGGTCAGTTGTATATGGAAGGTGAGATAGCATGTCATTTCTGAGGTAAGGTTATAATAGACACTGTGGCTTCCATCTTGGAGATTTTCTGGGCTTCTCTCTCAAACCATTCTCACTGGGGTAAGCCAGCTACCATTTCAAGAGCCTGGTAGAGCCCATTTAACAAGGAACTCAGACCTTCCAACCTGGAATCAAAGCTCTCAGGTCTTGTTAACCCTTACAAAACTGAAACTTCAGCCAATAGCTTAGCCATGTGTGTATGTACGCTCAGTAGTGTCCAACTCTTTACAACCCAATGGACTATAGACCGTTAGTCTCCTCTGTCTATGGGATTCTCCAGGCAAGAATACTGGAGTGGGTTGCCATTTCCTCCTCCAGGAGATCTTCCTGACCCAGGGACTAAACCCATGTCCTCTTGGCAGGAGGATTCTTTACCACTGAGCCACCCAGGAAACCCCAGTAGCTTGGCTACAACCCCATAAGAGACATGAGCCATAATCACACAACTAAGTCATCCCCATATTTTAGATAACCCCAAAACTGGAGGATAATAAGTGCTCATTAAAAAAAGTACACTGTTATATTTAATAATTCTTTCTACTTCATTTATTTTTTTAACTTTATGTATACAACATGGTGATTTGACTTACATATATAATGAAGATATTACCACATAGGTTCAGCTAATATCCATCATCTCATGTAGACACAATAAGCGGAAAAGAAAGAAAAAGGGGGAAAAATCTTCTTCATGATGTGAACTTAGGGTTTATTCTCTTAACAAATCTCCTGTATGCCAGATAGCAGCGTGAGCTATGGTTGTCATTTGTACATTACATCCCTCATCCTGATTTATCTTAGAACTGGAAGTGTGGACCTTTGGACCATCTTCTTCCAATTCCCCTGCCCCTACTGTCATCACTGGTAACCACAAGTCTGATCTCTTTTTCTATCAATTTTTGTTTCATTTTTTGTTTTGAGATTCCACATATAAATGAGTTCATACAGCATTTGCCTTTTTTTTTTTAATTTCACATAGCATAATAACTTCAAGGTTTATCCTTATTTTTTGGAATGGTGTGATTTCCTTGTTTTTTTAATGGCTGAATAATTTTCTATTACATCCATCTACCAATCTATCTATCCATTTATCCATATCTATATATCACAAGTTCTTTATCCATTCATCTATCAATGGATACTTATGTTTCTTTCATGTCTTGGCTAATATAAATAATACTGTAATGAATGAACAGGCAGGTGCAGAGTTAACTCAAGGGTTATCTGCGTTCCCTGGTGGCTCAAATGCTAAAGAATCTGCCTGCAGTGCAGGAAAGCCAGGTTTAATCCCTTGGTCAGGAAAAGCCCCTGAAGAAGGGAATGTCTGCCCACTCCAGTATTCTTGCCTGGAGAATCCCATGGACAGAGGAGACTGGTGGGCTACATTCCATGGGGTCACAAAGAGTCGGACACAACTGAGCGACTAACACTATTTATTCAAGGAAGACAAATACCTGGTACCTAGCAGATGCTCAGTGGGGATTAATAACAAGTTATGTTTTTAAAACACTTCATATTTTCCAAAAGGCAGTTCCATGTACTGGTAAAAGCAACTACTGTGCTCAAGTTTAACAATGGCATTAAAAATTTAAACCTAAATTATCCCACTCTTAAAACTTATGGCAGCTGGACTGTAAAGAGGGTAAGGCTCGAGAGGTGTAAAGATACTTAACACAGGGCCTAACAATTGCTGAGTACTCAAAGGCTATATTTATGGTCTTTATAAAGGCTGAGGTTATAAATCTATAGATAGTTGAATAATATCAGATAACACATTTCTCAAATTCTTTTTTTTTGCAGTTTACATTTTAGACTATAATGTTTCTTCTGTTTTGCTTTGTTTTGATGGGTTTTGACTCTTTTATTTGATGGAGTTTGTTTCACTTCATATGATATTCTAGAGATATAGAGATAAGATAGATAGATATACGAATAGTTCACTCTCTCTAACTAGGTAGCTGTATCATCACTAGCACGAATCATGTTATTCAACAGATAAAATATAAATTTAGGCATGAGAAGAGCACCAATCCCAATCATAAAGAATGCTATCTTGTTTTTAGTCTTTGAATTGCCAGTCACTAGTTGTATCCTCAGAAACATAACAAATGATCTCAAAAACGAATACAAGTGGGGTATAGAAGGTATATATTTCATGAATGAATTTCGATACTGTGATTTTAGAAAAATGTCTTCAAATTAATGTGTCATGCTTTGTTTCTTAACATCCATATTTCACAAAAATTGAATTCCTTGAAACTGTGGAGATAATGAGTAAAGAAAAATATAATTTCAATAAAATAGAAGGTAGAGAATTGACATTTACTAGAAAGACAGTTACAGGTGGCAAGAATTACAATATAGGAGGAATTTAAACTAAATTAGTAAAAGTCTAAAATGGGAAGGAGGCTAATAGAGACATTAAAAACAGTAACACTTGGCATGAAGATCAGATTCAAAATCGTCATCTCCAATTTAAACATTTAGAGTGACCCTATAACAGTGTTCAATTTTATTTAAAAATTATTTTTATCAGAAGAATATGTTTAAAAATTTATTTGAAGGAAAACATTTCCAAACATTCTTATTATCAGAAATGATTTGTTATACCATATACGTTTATTTTTCATTTTTGTCATAACAAATTCAAAACATAAAGACAATCCTTCTGTCTTTGTAAAAGTCTCATCTTTTAGATTTAATTCCATTTAAAATTAGAGAAATCAAGTAGAGCAGCAGACACATGAATATCTAACAAAAAAGACAGACTCCTTACCTGTAGCTTCACCTTTGAATGCTTCCGTGGCCTTGGTATCTCAAACATCCTAATTCATAAATGGGCAAAATTAAAATATGTTTTCAGTAAATGTTGCACATGACAGACACATAAGAGACACAACTATAAATTACTTAAATAATTATTCTAATAGCAATTAAAATTACTTAGTAGTTAAAGAACAGTGGTGTTTTTCAGTTTTAATAGGTGCTTAATTCCATATTTTTAAATATTGTGGGCTAACTAAATGTAACTAGGGATCATATTCAAATGTTTATGGGAAATTATGCAAGGATTTCAGAGCATTAAAATGTGAAAACATTTTAAGCCTATTTTAAAAAAAACACATTCCTTCATTCAAATCACCTACTGTACTCAGAACACATTATGACTAGGTAGCCAAATGTTGTTTGGGGGATAATATTAAACCTAAAAAAATTCCTGAAAGCTCTTTGTTCTTAAAAAATTTGGGGGTCAAAATACATTTCTATGAAAATTAATTCCACATGCTTTTAATCTGTTTATGCAAACCATCAGACTGATCTGTGAAAGGGGTATTTGATATTTCAAAAAGTTGTTCTTTGAACAAAGAATCTATACTGCGTGTGTCTGTATAGTCTACTTTAAAAAGTAACACATGCTCACAACTTAGAATACACAGAGCATAATAAAAATTGCTCTTAATTTTACTAATGAAAGATGTTAACTGTTTATACTTTGGCACACTTTTCTAGTAATTACACATTTTCTCTATATAGTATAGGTTCTCTCTATAGACAGGTAGAGATGTAAATACAGGTATATAATTTGTGTTTATATTTATCTATCTATATATATATATATAGTTATTTTCTGTCCACACTTAAATACTACATAATACTATATGTAATGTGTTATGTAGATATATGTCATTTAGATTACATATACATAAAGTGATATTCTTAGTTTTACAAATCTCCCAAGTTTTCTCTTTTCAAATATACATATAAGAAAACATCAAGATTGGGGAGCATTCTAGAGTTAACTTTAAGAAAGTAAGCTATTTTTTAAACACAAAGTACAAATGCTGAGGAATAATTTAAAAGATTACAAAGGTATCTAGTTAGTTTCTCATGTAAAAGTATTTGTAGTTTAAATGACTTTGAAAATCACAGTCTATGGTGGAAACATGATATGCTCATATGGATTGTGCAGGGCATTTTATTAATGACTGGAAGCAAATGTAAAAGTCACAAGACATGTAATCTGTTTGGCTGGTGGTTCCAGCGTGTAAATCATACCAGACTATGCTCCCAGCTGTGTAGCGTGCTATTCTCTGATGGCTCCTGAGAGCAAGTATTCTGCTCTGTTAGAACATCACAGACCAGAAGCTCCTCAAAGAACTGGTTGACCATTCCTTGAACCTGATGTAGTAAGAGGATTTCCTTACCAGCTTGAAATAATTAGCTGTTATCCTTTTACCAGCATGACTTTGCCGTGAAACTAAAGATTTCAGGTGTAAATAGTGTGTTCTGTTTACTAATATTTTTCAGAACACAGGGTTAACTATAATTAATAAGAAGAAGAAAGTAGTTTTTAAATTACAGTATCTGCATCATTTTTCAAAGACTAGTCAAGAAAAATGACATTTACTTAGCTCCTTTTTATTGGAAAGTAAATTTAAATAGATGAATTGTGGTTTTTCATTTGTTTGTTTTCTGTCTTTCTTATATTTAATTTGTTAAATAGAACATTTGTATGTCCAAATTAACACAATATCATGTATTAGAGAATCATAGTACCCTCTAAAATAATAATAAGTATTGTATTAACAGAAAGCAAAATAAATGACAGTGGACTGCATACAGATTTGTTCATTTGCCTTTAATGAAAAAGCTATATTAAAATATTGATATATTTTCATTTCATACTAGGCTGTGTGTATATATATATATATAGTTACACAGGTGTATATACAGTGACATTCAACATAAAATGTAAATTTTAGAATCTAAGTGGTTTTCAGTATTCAAGATCTCCCTATTAAAATGGCAATTATGTCAGGAAAAGATCACATACTTTGAATATAAAGGCAATATTTAGTAGCAAGCTTTTGAGTTAATTACTTTATTGCTGTTACAAAGACTTGAGTTCATCTTTATGATCTTAAAGAGACGATGGACGGAGAAGCCTGGTACGCTGCAGTCCATGGGGTTGTTGAGGGTCGGACATGATTGAGTGACTTCACTTTCACTTTTCACTTTCATGCATTGGAGAAGGAAATGGTGACCCACTCCAGTGTTCTTGCCTGGAGAATCCCAGGGACAGGGGAGCCTGGTGGGCTGTCGTCTATGGGGTCACACAGAGTCGGACACGACTGAAGTGACCTAGCAGCAGAGACACGATGCCTGGGAGATAAGCATCAGAGGACATATTATCTATATTTCATGGCTTAGCCAATGTCTGTATTGGGACTTACCCATAAGGTAGCACTCTGGTGGTTCATGAAAACATTTTAGCATGGCTCCCTCCTACATGTAAAGAAGAAGTTATAGTTAGAATACGATACATTCGCTTGGGTGTTCAACTGGGATTTCATAGTTTTGAGTACAGATCCACATCTTCTCACTAAGTAAATCTTTGCCTCTGGGCAAGTTGCTTAACTTTTATGTGCCTCAGTTTACTCATGTGAACTGGGGACTAAGTCATCTAAAATTTATCTCAAAAAATTTTATCTCAAAAATTTATCTCAAAATTTTATCTTAAAAAATCCTCTTTCTCTATAAAACTATTCATTTATTTGTTTTGCACCATGAATGATCATGTCCTAGGTCACATCATATAATTTCAATTCAAGACTAGGAAAAAGAAACAAACCAAAACAGCTGGTGATTCAATTAATCTAGTATTAACATTAATATCTGCAGATTCAAGCTGCTAACTCTGTCATTAGACTCAAAAATGAAAAACAAACAAGCCAAAAAAAACAACTATCAGGGCCAGTTAAGTCAAATGGAGTGAATACAGCATTAACACAACTCAATAAACCAAATAAAACCTTAGAACCAAATGCGTTGCTTTATCTGAGTACAGGCCCTGGTACTGGCATCTGCTGCTGCTGCTAAGTCACTTCAGTCGTGTCTGACTCTGTGTGACCCTATAGACGGCAGCCCACCAGGCTGCCCCGTCCCTGGGATTCTCCAGGCAAGAACACTGGAGTGGGTTGCCATTTCCTTCTCCAATGCATAAAAGTGAAAAGTGAAAGTGAAGTCGCTCAGTCATGTCCGACTCTCAGCAACCGCATGGACTGCAGCCTTCGAGGCTCCTCCATCCATGGGATTTTCCAGGCGAGAGTACCGGAGTGGAGTGCCATCGCCTTCTCCAGGTACTGACATCAGCCAGATGTTATTTTTGAAGAGAATTCTTTAGGCACATCATGGAGAAATTCCAGTTTTCTGTTGACTAATGAAACACAACTTGGCTGTGTTTTTATGCACCTGACCGTTGGTCAGTATACAAGATGAGTTTGTTTGTTATACATGCTCATGTGGTCAGCTGCTCAGCCATGCCCAACTCTTTGTGACCCCATGGACTATAACCCTCCAGGCTTCTCTGTCCTTGGGATTTCCCAGGCAAGAATACTGAAGTGGGTTGACGTTTCCTCCTCCAGGGGATCTTCCCAACTCCTTGTTTGTTACACAGCAGGTAGCAATAGGTGATATGTTTACCAACGGGGAAACCGTTTTTGGTTCTCTCTGGAGCTTCAGATTTTTAAGAACACCAGGATACAGAGGAAAGAGGTCTAGAAGGAGATTTGAGTCAGAACAGGACTATTTCACAAACACTTCTGTCTTGCTTGTGGAAATGTGTGCACTTATGCTTCTCTTTGGTATTTTTACCAAGAAAAAAAAAATAGTAATAATGAACAGTATTCCATGGAGGGTTTGTCTTGTTCTGTTTTGTTTTGTTTGTTTCTGTGTGTGATGTTGAAATGTGCTCTGGGGCACATTAAATCTTAAACCCTTATCTAAGAGATTAAGATTGGCATAATATATTGACTGAAATTGGCCTGCATTACCTAAAATAGATACACATTCCAACAAAGTCAACAGTTTTGAACTAAAACAAGTTACACGACCCCATTACCTTAAAAAGGCAATTGGAAAAACAATCTATGGCCTAGAACATGCCTGATGCAGGAATAATTCAAAGTCGATAAAAATAACAGAATATGTATGTGACCCATGAGAGTTTTTAAATAAATGTGTACTTCCCCCACTAAAAATTGATACTTAGTTTCAAAGAGATTTACTCAGCCTTGGCTATTAATTATTCATCAGTATCCAAACATTTCTACCAAACAGTAAAACTGAGTAGTTGAAATTCCTGAATTTAATATTAAAAAATATATAGTTTATATATGAAACTGTATATATAACTTTGACATAGTCATACACAGATTGTAAAAGCTTTTCTCAGCACATACATGAAGGGATGTTGTTAGAATTAAGAATCTCTTTAAAAACTGGAATGTCACGTGCCAAGAAAAGAAACCATACCTACTCTAGGTCCTTACAGCAGAATTCAGTGTTATTCTGTATAAACAGAGCTGAGGCTGTGCATTGCCATCAGCTCACATATACAAATACTTCTGACTATGTAAATCCACACAAACCCATGAGACTGGGCAAACTGGTCAGAGATTTCTAAAGTGTAAAAGTGAATCAGCAGACTGATTTCATCAGACATAAAGCGGACTCTGTGGCATGATCTGAGGACATCTTCTTAACCACAGAGGCTTCCCAGGGGGGCCAGTTGTAATCAGTCTGCCTGTCAATGCAGGAGACATGGGTTCGATCCCTGGGTGTGGAAGATTCCCTGGAGAAGGAAATGGCAAACCACTCCAGTATTCTTGCCTGGGAAATCCCATGGACAGAAAAGGCCTTGTAGGCTACAGTCCGTGGGGTTGCAAAAGAGTCAGAGACAACTTAGTAAGTAAACAACAACAACAATCTCAACCACAGGCCATGTTTTCTGTACACATTTACTGTCTTAGAACCACTGTATAGAATCGTCTCCTTACATTTCGCTTTTACTTTTCATGCCCACTCAAAAGGAATAAATACCAAACAGAGTCTTTCTTAGTTAGGCAATGAAATGATCCTGATAGAAAGGAGGATCTAGAGATCTGTGAAAGCTTTTGGAATCTAGGTTAAATTGAGAGGAAGCAAACTAGAAAGGAAGATTCTCTGAAGTCAAAGTTCTTCTAACTCTGCTCTTGAGTAAACAACATTGGAAAAAGGGGGGAAAAAATCAGAGGAAGGAAGCAAGAAAGCTAAATATTTCTTTCCTAGCAAAACATCAATACATCTCAAAAACTGAAATAATGAGCAACAGTTGTATATGTATGCCTAATTAAAATATGGAAGTAGCTTCTAATAGAAACTGCTTAATTAACTGGAATAATTGAAGTTGTTTCCTTTAGGAACAGAAACCATGAATGAATTGGAATCAGGAAAGAAATTTGCATTTCATCTTGATTTTGTAAACAATGAGCTTGCTTTATTCCAACAAAAATTTTGGAAAAATCAACACATCAGAAACTGAAAAAAGGCAATGTTTTGAAGGTAGTAGCCATAATTTCTTTATGTAGAATGGACTGATCACTTTTCATATAAAGTCTGGAGTCCAATACTTCTATAAGACTACAAAACAGCAGTTGGCAAACAACAGCCTGTGGGCCAAATGTGGCCTACCATCTATTTTTGTTTGACCTGCAAAACATGAATGCTTGGAACAGTTTTTAAATGACTGAAAAAAATCAAAAGAACGCTATTTTATGGGAAGTGAAAATTATATAGATGTCAGTGTTCAGTGTCCATCAATAAAGTTTTATTAGAACACAGTCATAAGCATTTATTTCTGTTTGTATATGGCTGCTTCCACAGGAAAATGGCAGAGTTAAGTAGTTGCAACTGCACCACCTGCAAAGGCTAAAACATTTCTTATTTAGCCCCATAGAGAAAAAGTTTATCAATTTGTGTGTACTAGGTGAAACAGTTTCCCCCCAAATTCATGTCCATCTGAACCTTGTGGATGTCACCTTATTTGCACATAGGACCTTCACAGATGTAATCAAGTTAAGAAGAGGTCAGAGTGGAGTTTATCCAGATGTCCTTTGCAGAATAGGGAACTTTGGACACAGAGACAGAGACACAGACACACGGGGGAGAACACCATGGGAAGATGAGGGAGAGGTTTAGTGATGAGCCTACAAGCCAAGCAGTGCCAGGGATTCCATCAGCCACCAGAGGCTGGGAGAGAAGCACGGAACAGATGTCTCCTCAGAGACTCCAGAAGAAACAAGCACTGCCAATACCTTGACTCCTAATCTCTAGTCTCCAGAACTGAGAGAGAATGCATTTCTGTTGTTTTAAGCTACCTAGTTGGTGGTAATTTCTCACAGCAGCCTTTTGGAAATGAATACACGCTGGGATAAAGGTTAGCTGCAATCATTACATTTGATATGACCACGATAAAGTTTATATGACAGCAGCCCCATCATGATTAAATTAGCCATTATAAAAAAAATTATAATCAATTCTATATTGAGTTATGTTCTGTACACAATAGTCTCTAAATTCCTTGTCATGCTTTGATAAAACTCTCTTATGAAATAAATAGCATGAAGGACCATGACAAGACCAGAGGCAAGTCAGCTGGCTGAAATGGGGTGGGAGGGAGATACTTACTATTGAAGATAACATCATGAGGTTATAAGATGCAGCTTTGCAAAATGATGATAAGCAAAAACAAAATCTGTGGGATTTTGTCAATATCTGTGGGATTTTAAAAAGCAACTTTAAAAGCCACAGGCTGGGTAACCATGCTTACTGAATACAAGATACAGGGGGCCCCTGAAGTCACCCTGGTGAGGCTGTGCTGGCAGGGGAGGTGGGCCAGCTGACCTGGTCTATCCTCCGTGGCTCCAATTTCTCATTCTGGGCTCTCAGCATCTGGCACAGAGCAGTTATTTTTCATGCAACATTTTCTAAAGAAGGAGAAGGGGTGACTTCTGCATACTATATGCTTAATTTCTGGACAAAGCAACAAGCAAAAATGAGAGATTGATTTCTGAATTTCAATATGCCAAGGACCAGACTTCAGTGCTTACATTCTTCTGGATTGGAAGGTGATTATGTACAGGGTTTAAAGTTTAAAAAAAAGGTTAAGCTAAAACTACAGGCTTATAAATTCTCATTTTAAGATTTTTGAAACAGAGCAGTTGGTTAGAGCAATTATTTCTGGGTAATTTTTATGTTGTGAAAACCCATCCCCAAAACCATAAAACATAAAAGTATAGGATTTTAGAGCTGAAAATTCTCTATGTTAAGGTTTCAAAATAATTTTCTTTTCCCTGTGAAAGCTCTCCAACATCCTTTAACCCTCTGTCTACTTTTACCTATAAACAACGGAAATAGCCTTGTAAAGTTTTTCCCCAACATTGTCATCTTGTGAGGGGTTAGAAATCATTAAAAAAAAATCTTTTGACTCTTCTAGTTAAATTGGAAACACTGCATATTTTGCATAGAAAATTAAACACGTTATAAAATGAGTACTTCTCAATGGCCCACTACAAATAGAACCCATCCAATATTTTGCTAGTCATAAAGTTATTTCGATGGTCAAACTACATTAAAACCATTTACTTCAATAGATACAAAAGTCTCATTGCTCCTAATGACTTCAATGTCGCCTAGAAAATTCATTCCCACAGTTCTATTTCACTAATGAAGTCATACAAACCGTGAGGAAGGTGGCACTGTTGACCCTTCTGTTGCCGTATGCCAAATTTTAAAGGTAACATGATAAGAGTTTTGGATACAGAAACAAAGCCCCCCTATGTGTAACCACACAACCAGGGGAATGCCAAACAAAGATGGTATAGAATGGAATTAGATAATTTCAGACAAGAGGAATGTAAAGTAATCCTTCTTGCCCTGTTTCCTGTACAATAGCATGTTCATACCTTTCTGATTCCCTTCTTTCCTTTTTCACCTCTAAGAGCAAATAAAGAGCTTTGTTTTGTAACATGGATTAAAGCCACCTTAAGAGTGTTACTAATTCCCCCAATTTACAATAAAATGTGCAAGACCCTCAGTCTTTGTTATAAAACTATACACTAACCTTTGGAAGAAGCATCTTGAAATAGATGCATTACTAATAGCTCATTAAACATTTATTTACTCTGGTTCACAAACAGTTCAAGTCCTCATTAATAGCCTTTTTCTTATTTGAAAAACCAAGAAAATAAAATTAAAAAATTAAGACATATATTTCAATTGATAGGTGGGAAATGTTTCATAGGAGTATGTTTTCTCTAAAAAATGATTAAAATGTTCTTAAGAGTTCAGGTAGATATAGGAAAACATTAAAATATTAATTACACTTTTACTACATGAACACATGCTTCAACTTACATTCAAAGATCTAGAACTACATTACAGATATTCTTTAAAAATAAAAAATAGCTTTATGAGGAATGTAAGAAATAGTTAAGCACTGCTTTATCTCAGGATAACCTGCACCCTGAATTGAAACTAAGCAATTTCAGCCACCTTATGTACTGACAATGTTTATTCAACATCATTTTCCCTGTCCATGGGTACTCAGTTTGTTACTCACAGCATGGTTAAAAGAATTAAACTTAATAAATGGTCCCTGTGTGGGTCTTACCACTGGCAAGTACAATCATTTTCATAAAAGCAGGGAAAGGGAGAAGAGGGAATCTTCTTAAAAAAAATGGTAAAGTAAGTACTATAGAATCAAAAATCCAAAATGAGTACATTCATTCAACGTCCTTTGTATAACCATGTAGTTTGCTCAGCATGGGGGAAATAGATTAAGGAAAAGCAAAACAGTAGTAATACATGTTACAAATAAAATTGGTCCAAGAGGGGGTTTAAATTAAGAAAGTACATAAAGTACTATAGAAGACATAAGTGTAGAAAACAAGTCAAGTCTTATCCTTGGTTAAGTCACTTCTATTTTTTTTTTTTTTTTTTTTACCTAGTTTAAAAAAATCAGCAACAACAATAAAATGAAACACCTTTGGTTTTATTAAAACAACAATTACCACTACTGAGATAAAGTTAGAATATTTGGTTTAGGATTTAAAGGCTATCTTTTCTGGTAATTTGCTGTAAAAGTTCTTTTCTTCCTCTGTAAAATAGAGACAATAATGACCATGACATGGTCCTGCTGTGAGAAATCACATTTCTATATTGCTTTGTGGTAAACATTTGATACCCAATTTATATGTATTAATTCCTATGACCTCAACAAAAATCCTATGCAGTAGATACAGATATCTCCAAAGTGCCATTGACAAAACTGAGGCAAGAGATTCAGTTATTTACCCAAGTAATCCAGCTTGTAAGCAGTAAGCTGGTCAGAAGTCAGTCTGCTTCTGAAACTTACACTCTCAGCATGAAACAACACGGGAAAGCAGTGGATACACAGTGGGTTTATGAAACTTCCATTTCTATCCCCAAATCATGTTTTAAAACCAAGCATAAACTATTTTCAGATGACCAATATTTTATACAACATATTCAAATGTTACAAGAAGTAACCTATATTATATGAAAACACTTGCCATCCATAAAGTGATATGTACATAACATGGATTATTATTATCGGGGCTGCTAATTGAAAGTGACCTTATCTTGGAATGATGGGTCACATGTAGGAAGTAGAATATCTTGCAATAAATCCATCTATCTATAAATAATAGGCTATTTTCATAACACACATCAGTTATGGTTCACTCTAGATCTACAATCTCAAAGGATATACTTCGTCTTAGGGAGATGTGTGTGGGGAGGTTTCCTGTGTAAATCTTGTTGAAAATAGTAAATGTTTCCCTGAGGTCCAATTAAGTATGATAAATCTCAAGTTGTTCCTCATAAAGTAAGAGAGTAAGCAACAAATTGTTTAAAAGTTGTTTTAAGATCATGCTTTTCTTACTTCCCACAGTAACTGTGGCACCATGATTTTATATAATTTGAGTTATTTTTATAGGTTGTGATAGAACTGTCTTTATCAAAAATTCCAATCCAAATCAGATTAATCTTTGGAATTGAAAATGGAGACAGTAGATAGCTATTATAGGAATTCTATGAAATCAAGATATACTAGTCAGAGAATATCTCTCAGGGTCTTTGGAAAAACAAAGTTTACCTAAAGCAACATAAATGAATCAACCAAGTATTTACTGGGCTCCTAATACATATTTAGCTTGTACAAGAATACTGAGGAGACTTTTGACTTTTGCTTATAATATGGGAATAAAAAAATCAAATAATCGCAAATGATTAGAAGGTGCTACCTAAGGAGTTCATAATCACACCTTCTTGAATGCATCTGAACTCATCAGAGTATAATTAAATCCTCAAACCTGTCTAATTCATCTTTGCATGTCTGGTACTTTGCATGTCTAGTGAATACAATAGACATAATTGAGATTTACCTGCAATTGTCTTCTTTGCAGCAAAAGCAATGAGTTACTTCCTGACATTAAGTCTAAGATCTGAGAATATTTTAACAGCATTATAAGTAGGAATACATGACCTTCAATTTTCACCATATGCATATCCTACTTTCAACATATATTCTGGGCATTGCTATAGCCTAGCAAATCCTTCCATTCAAAATAGGATTTTACTGCTTTGGAGGTTAGCAAAAGAAACAGTAATTGCTTAAAGCAACTATAATGTTTATCAATCAAATAATTTCCCAATATGAATGGCTTCTCCTTTCCAATAATTTCACCAACACCTGCCTCTCTTTAGACTGTCTTTGACCATTGAATGTGAAACGGAGCTGGGTAAAATAAATATGCTGATTAGCCAAAATAAATGGGCCAATTGAGAAATAGACTTGAAAATATTTGATCTTTGGAAAGTGCCCATGATTTAATAAAATTTGAACTAAAAAAATCAAACATTTGGATAAATTTTAATTTTTCTCCTTGAACAGGAAGTACTTTGCTGTGGAGAAAATGCATTCAGTTCTCTTGTGTATTCCATTAATTAGAGTATATCAGTGTTTAAGACTGGAATGTTTACTTTATGCTTATAATGCCTGTTATAAATAAGTAAACTTTGGAGTTCAAGATTGTCTTTTGAATCTAGGACATATTTAGTGTCAGTTTTTGAGAATCATGAAAGCCAGTGAGAAATGCATGCAAGTTCTACAGCATAATATTTTAGTTCCATTATTCCATCAGAAATACTATCATTAAAATAATTCTCTACACAAATTCTTCCATTAAAAAACAAAAGCAGTGGTGAACTTCAAGCTCTCCCAATATAAAAGCACTTTGATAAGTGCTCTCCATGAATTATCTCATTTGAGCAACAAACACAAGACAAGGTAAATTGGAACAATCTATTTTTTAAATATGAAAATACCTAAATAATTCAATTTGTTGTTGTTATTATTTACTGGCTAAGTCATGTCCAACTTTTTGCGACCCCATGGGTACTGCCAGGCTCCCCTGTCCATGGGATTTGCCACCAAGAATCCCAGGGTTGCCATTTCCTTCTCCAGGGCATCTTCCTTACCCTAGGATCAAACCCCTTTGTTGGTAGGGGGATTCTTTACCACTGAGCCAGCAGTAAGTGTTAGTCGCTCAGTCATGCCTGACTCTGAGACCCCATGGACTGCAGCCCACCAGGCTCCTCTGTCCATGAGATTTTCCAGGCAAGGATACTGGAGTGGGTTGCCATTTCCTTCTCCAGGGGATCTTCCCAACACAGGGATTGAATCCAGGTCTCCTGCACTGCAGGCAGATTCTTTACTGGCTGAACTACAAGGGAAGCCCACCAGGGAAGCCCCCAAACTATTCTGTACTACTGCCAAAATTGATCTAATAAGCCAGATTGGTACAAATTTCTCACTTTGCATTACTAGCCATAAATTTGGGAGAAGGCAATGGCACCCCACTCCAGTACTGTTGCCTGGAAAATCCCATGGATGGAGGAGCCTGGTAGGCTACAGTCCATGGAGTCGCTAAGAGTTGGACACGACTGAGCGACTTCACTTTCACTTTCCACTTTCATGCATTGGAGAAGGAAATGGCAACCCACTCCAGTGTTCTTGCCTGGAGAATCCCATGGACGAATAAGCCTGGTAGGCTGCAGTCCATGGGGTCGCACAGAGTCGGACACGACTGAAGCGACTTAGCAGCAGCAGCCATTAATTTGAAATTCCAAACAGACCTAGAATTTTAATTCTCAAATATTGTATGGAAACAGTTTTCCTGTCTTATTAATAAGGAGACATTCATTGGATGATTAATTGTTCAGTTTTAAGTCAATGTTTATAAAATGAAGGAGAAATATAGTTAGAGACTTATTTTTGAGGGTGGGTAGGATCTGAGTCTCTGTAAAGATCAGAATAAATTTCTAGTATCTTAATAGAGGAACACTAGAGTCCCTTGGACTGCAAGGAGATCCAACCAGTCTATTCTAAAGATCAGTCCTGGGTGTTCCTTGGAAGGAATGATGCTAAAGCTGAAACTCCAGTACTTTGGCCACCTCATGCAAAGAGTTGACTCATTGGAAAGGACTCTGATGCTGGGAGGGATTGAGGGCAGGAGGAGAAGGGGACGACAGAGGATGAGATGGCTGGATGGCATCACCATCTCGATGGACATGAGTTTGAGTGAACTCCGGGAGTTGGTGATGGACAGGGAGGCCTGGCGTGCTGCAATTCATGGGGTTGCAAAAAGTCAAACACGACTGAGCAACTGAACTGAACTGACTGAGTCCCACTAGCACTAAAAACTGATTCTGCTCCATATGCCACTAATACTTTAGACATAATTTGTATTTTGTTCTCAATATTCTTTTTTTTTTTAAAAACTAAACAGGTATAATAAACAGTATTTGATTATATTTTCCAAAGTATTCTGAACGTGACTGCAACTGAGGGCTGGCCAGTGTCCATGCATACACAGAAAAAAACAGCATTCTGTCCCAATATATGAAGTGTGAAGCAAGTTCCCTAGCATTTAATCTACTGGCTTTCAGGGCTATGTTTTTCCTAAGAGTATTGATGTAGAGCTTAAACATGAAGCCTTGCTGATGGGAACGTTTCCCTATTACACGGCTGTTAGTATTACAGTGATAATTTGATTAGGAAATCAGTCTTAAAGTGCGTATTTACTTTTCTTTATCCATAAATAATTATGTTCCCATCTTTATTTTGTGTCAAATACCGAGTGAATACTTACACAGACCACCTCTGTTGTGAGGGTCCTTTGGTTCTTCAGATATCCAATTTTGGGAAAAGAATTATTTGAGTTACAAGTTATAGAAGTGAGTGTGGTGGTCAAGCATTGTACCTAAGAGCTCTTTCTGTTAGTTAGTGTTGATCTGTCTCCATGGTTTATAACTTTGTGATCTTGGACAAGCTACTCACACTCCCCAGATCTCTCTCTCTTCTTATCTGTAATGCAGGAATAGAGAAAAGCAAACTCTTCAGGTGTTGGGAATATTCCATGAGAATATTCCATGAGCTATATAAGGGATTTAGGGATAGTGTTTGGTATATAGTAAGAGCTAGGAAGTTATTTTAAAGTTGTCAACTACTTCTTGAAGTATCTTGATTTTCAAATGCAGTGTCCTGGCGTGCTCCAGTCCATGGGGTTGCAAAGAGTCAGACACGACTTAGTGACTGAGCAACAACAATTCTGTAGATATCTAATACTAGTTCCCATATTTGAAATGGGGTGGTTTATATTATTTGAGATGAAAAATAAAAGTAGTTTTCTGTTCAATCTCATGTTTACCAACTTAGAAAAACAGCATTATTTCTGAGGTCAATATGGGAAAATAAAGATCCATCTCAGCCAGAGAGAGGTCACCCTACTTGAAATAAATAATTTCAAAATTGTCTGAGCACCATTGCACATTTCTTCTCTTACTTGAGATAGCGAACTCCACACAGATAAGATGACGTTATATTTACCCTTATCGTCTACACTGTACCTACTCTTTTGCACCAAGTAGACATCCAATGCAAAGTCTAAATTCTACTGAAATGCCGTTATCTCCTGATCATTTTGTATAATTTTTGAAGTAGTTGAAGTTTCATGCCTTGCATTCTCAAATGGTGCACTCTAAGGCAAGCCCTTCCTTTGGGAAGGGCCTCTCTTTAGAACTGATTGTAATGTTTCAGGAGTGCATAAAATATCCTGCAAGGAAGTATCTATTACTATCCCCTGAGAACAGAGGAGAATGGAGGAAACATGACTGGGACATGGCATGGAGAGCTTTTCTTCACTTCCTTTTGCTGGGGGCAGAAACCTTTACATTATAGCATCCTTCTACATAAGAACATGGTTTGCATATTAGCTTGCTAGGCTACCATAATAAAGTACCACGGACTGAGTGGCTTCAACAATAGAAAGCAATTTTCTCCCAGTTCTGGAGGCCAGAAGTCAGAAACAAAGGTATGGACGAGGTCATTTCTTCTGAGGTCTCTCTTGGCTTAAAAATGGCCATCTTTTCCCTGGGTCTTTCCTCTGGCTTGCTTGTGTCCTGATCTCCCCTTCTCTCAAGGACATCAGTCTTACTGGATAAGCAGCCTCATTTTACCTTAATTAACTCTTCGAAGGTCTTATCTCCTAAATAGTCACATTCTGAGATACAAGACCTGAAGACTTCATATATGAATTTGGGGAAGGTATGATTCAGCCCGGGAGATTATGCTATGTAATGTTGCTGAAAGTGAAAGTGGCTAAGTCATGTCCGACTCTTTGCGACCCCATGGAATGAATATACAGTCCATGGAATTCTCCAGGCCAGGATACTGGAGTGAGTAGCCTTTCCCTTCTGCAGGGGATCTTCCCAACCCAGGGATCGAACTCAGGTATCCCACACTGCAGGTGGATTCTTTACCAGCTGAGCCACAAGGGAAGCCCAAGAATACTGGAGTGGGTAGCCTATCCCTTCTCCAGGAGATCTTCCTGACCCAGGAATCGAACCGGGGTCTCCTGCATTGCAGGTGGATTCTTTACCAACTGAGCTATCAGGGAGCCCTGTGTAATGTTGCTGGAATACAGCAAAGGGAATATATATGCAAGCAGACATTCTTTAGACGCAAGAATTTGTTCCTTTGTCACCCATTGAGCCAAGGAATAATCTCACCCTGCTTATATCTTTCAGTCAAGTGTCCTATCTCTTCGCTTATCCTTGGTGTCATCTAAGAGCATGGGCTTCCCAAGTGGTGCTGTGCTAAAGAACCTGCCTGCCAATGCAGGAGACATAAGAGATGTGGGCTTGATCCCTGGGTTGGGAAGATCCCCTGCAGAAGGACATGGCACCCCGCTCCAGTATCCCTGCCTGGGAAATCCCTTGGACAGAGGAACCTGGCACACTACAATACATAGGGTCACAAAGCATCCAACACTGCTAAAGCGATTTAGCACACATGCATCACTTAATTCAGGATTGTATATCCCTTAAGATCACAAGAATAGAGACGTGACTTATTTAGTATATGTATCGATTCATTCAGCAATGCTTTGAGCGCTTCCTGTGCTGTGCATCCATATTTTGAATTGTATACCTGGTAAATACAGTTATCCAGGACAAGTGATGGAAGAACTTCTCAAGATACACATTCCCTGCAGAGAAAGCATTTCTCACGCTATATTCAGAGGAAAACTAACCCATGAGATTCTCCCCAAGAAAGAGTCCTAGACATGTAAGTTCAGCAGCCATTGTATAATGAATTCCCATTCAACTGCATACTGAGCATTAGCTGTGAGTAGTCCTGCATCCCAAAAGTCTGTGTAACTCTTAGGACATGTACAGTTTCGTCACTGCACCTACGGACCTAGGAAAGAAAGCAAAACCCCAGTGTGACTGACCTTATATTTTCCAAGACAGATAGATGGACAAACATAATTACAGCAATTGCCTATGTAGAGATATAGACATAAAAATAATGATTAGTCATTTAACATACCTATCTATCTATTTAATCTATCCACCTATCATCAATCTATCTTAATCTTCCAAATATATTTTTCTTGGTATCTTTCCAGACACTCATGAATTGTAGTGATTCTTACTCTACAAGATGAACACTGTAGAAAGACATCACTTCCAGTGTTCCCTTTCTTGCATCAGTATCTAGAATATCGAATCTAACATCTTCACTTACATCAAAATGCCATCTCATTAACTGTCAGTCCTGTAAATCAGCATTTCAGATTTCTGGATTATATTCAGAGGATACTGAGTTGCCCTTTTCCTTGCATGATGTATTGTGACTTTTTTACAGCAAAATATAATTAATTGTAGGTGCAGAATAAAACTATAGTCTCTGACTTTTTTTGGTTTGTTTGTTTTCCCTTTGCAATTGTTGCAAACTTTCAAAATCACAACTCATGCTATTAATTTCAACTGATATTTTCAACTCTCTTAACCCAGAATTCACATCCGACAGCTGTAAAGGCTTTCAGCCATAATAAATCTCTGCCTGACTTCCCAAAGCAAACAGTGTTGAGGAGAGTGATCCCTCCAATAACATTTTGTCAGCTCAAATCACCACCACAACATAAGTGATTCAGACAGTCTGAACTGACTCCAGGCTTCCCAACCTCCGGTCCTTATTTCCTATTTTCTTTTACTTATGACCTGTTCTTAATACTCTGAAGAGTCTGAAAATGCTGTGTCCATTCCTCAAGACTGGCTAAATGCCCATTTAGCACATTTTTTCTCCTCTCTCTCAGAGAAGATTCTGCCTTGTGACCTGCTTAGTCTAGTTCGTCTGAAAACTCAGTTTATTCTTCTAATTTTGAAAAAAGAGTTGTTAAACTGTAATAATATAAAATTAAAATTTTAGTAGCAAATCTCTGCTTCCCATATTCAGTGGTAAAGAATCTGCCTGCAAATGCAAGAGATGTAGGAGATGCAGGTTTGATCCCTGGGTCAGGAAGATCCTCTGGAGGAGGAAATGGCAACCAACTCCAGTATTTTTGCCTGGGACATCCCATGGACAGAGGAGCCTGGCAGGCTACAGTCCAAGGGGCTGCACAGAGTCTGAGCACACACACACAACTGAGCACACATGCATGCAACTGAGCACACATAACACACAGCAGACACACACATACAACTGAGCGCACATAACACACAACGAACACACATACACAACTGAGCACACACGCATGCAACTGAGCACACATAACACACAGCGGACACACACACACAACTGAACACATATGCATGCAGCAAGTTTCTGCTTTCTCTATTCACAGAAAGTAAGTGAAATAGAGTGGTTTTCCTCTGTATGCTTACAATTAATTCAGAGACTGAAGATTCAGATACACAGAGTGTATCCCTCTCAATGATTGTTGAGTGAATTAATGAGCTTCCTTGGAGCAGAATGCTATGAACAAAAGTTAGATCAAGCCACATGAGCCTGGTAAAGAAATGTATACACTGTCTAAAACCATGCTTTTCAAATAGCACGTAATGCAACAGTTAAGAGCCCAGAGCCTTTGAGTCAAATCCATCTTTAAATACTGGCTCTGCCTCTTAGATCAGTTTGACCATGGGCACATGGGCCTCATCTGTAACCTAGGGGTTCATTACCCACCTAATTAAGTAAAACAGGGCTTGTTTTTATTGCTGCTAGCAGTGTCTGGGTTTTAAGTCAGACTAAGTTCTTGACTTTGGATGAAATGTTGGCCCTAAAGCAACTGGAAACCTGTAATTTTCCAAATAATTCATTCACTGTAGTTTTTTTTTATCCAGTTTCATTAAGATATAATTAATATATAACATTGTTTTGGGTTAAAGCTTACTACATAATGATCATATACCAAGAAAGAGACAGAGACAAGTAAATTTATTATTTAAGATAATAAATTTATTTCATATCCATCACCTGACATTGTTACAATTTTTTTCTCTTGTGATGAGAACTTTTAAGATCTACCCTCCTTGTAAATCTTTAATTTGAACAATTCTGGCTAAAAATGAGCATCCCTTATCCTCTCCCTCTAGGCTACTTCAGAAAAAATATTTTGGTATTATATTGTGAAACAAAGTAAATATTATGGCTCTTATAAATAAGAATGTAAAATGTCAGTCAGCATAAGAACTAATAGCTATAAAAGAAAGAAAAGTTTGAGCTAGGTTCCATGCCCAGAATCAACCAATGAAAAAATCTTTTTAAAAAATTCACTATCATTTAACATTAATTTTGAAACAAAAGTGAAAAATGATTTAAGGGTGTCAGGAGGCATATAGAGTAATGATTAAGAATCTGAGCCGGATGCCTGATTCAAATTCCCTACTAGTTCTGTCATTTTGCTAATATACAGGTTATTTAATCCCCCTGGGCTTTAATTCTTTTGACTATACCTAAAAGATAGTTGGAGAAGGAGATGGCACCCCACTCCAGTACTCTTGCCTGGAAAATCCCGTGGATGGAGGAGCCCGGTAGGCTGCAGTCCATGGGGTCGCTCAGAGTCAGACAGGACTGAGCGACTTCACTTTCACTTTTCACCTTATGCATTGGAGAAGGAAATGGCAACCCACTCCAGTGTTTTTGCCTGGAGAATCCCAGGGACAGGGGAGCCTGGTGGGCTGCCATCTATGGGGTCGAACAGTCAGACCCGACTGAAGCGACTTAGCAGTAGCAGCAGCAAAAGATAATAAGAGTATCTACTTCACAGGATTTCATAGAATTTAATGAGCTAATATACAGCTCACAACAACACTTGGTACATAAAATTGCTCCCCAAATATTAGTATTATCATTATTAGCAAAGGAGGGCAATTTGCCTAAGGTTACACCATTAGTTCATGATAGAGGCTGGATTTTACTTAGAACTTCATAGATGTATTACATTCTTTATTTGATAACAAATAGGTATTATTTACTATGAGCATCGTGCTACGGACTGGAAAAGCAATGATAAGTAAAGCAAGTTATTTTGTTAGATCTTACTAATAGTCTAGCTTTGGAAAGATGTGGCTTATGTAAGCAAATGATACCATATGTGGGGGGTGTGTGGGTGCTAGTGCGTACAACTCATAGAGGGCACGGGGGCACCCAGAGTAGGAACCACCTCTCAGTGCCAGAGAAGCTTCATGGGAAAAAATAACCATCAAGCAAAGAAGGAGAAAGTGAAGACTGAAGGACTGTGAGCTAACAGCTAGGCAAGGTGGCCAAGGCCCTCAACACTTGCATGCATCAGCCCCATAACTAGTTTTCACACCTAGAAAAGCATCAGTGAGCATGTGTGTGTGCTTAGTAGCTTCAGCGTGTCCAACCCTTTGCGACCCCATGGACTGTAGCCTGCCAGGCTCCTCTCGCCATGGGATTTCCCAGGCAAGAATACTGGAGTGGGTTGCCATACCCTCCTCTGGATGATCTTTCTGACTCAGGGATTGGACCCACATCTCCTGCATTGCAGGCAGATTCTTTACCCACTGAGCCACCTGGGAAGCCCCTTATTAATGAGCATGGGTCCTCTGAAAACTGGCAACCCTAAGGGTAATTCCATAAACTCGATAATTTGAATAAAACAACTGCAAAAGTGCACAACCTCCTGATTTTTTTCTTTTTTTTTTTTTCTTTTCTTCTTTTTTTTTTGAAGGATTAATGACTGTTTATAGAATTCTAAGCCAAAGCCTTTTCAAACTCAGGCCATCTAAGTGCAAAGTGTGATTAATAGCCCTGTGAGGTTAAATGTTTGATTACATGGCGGAAAAAGAAAGTTGCTACTGTTGGTACAAATGGATTTGGTGTGTAACAGAAAGAACACGGAAAAGGCAGTAAAAACATACACTGTTCCTCTTTTAGCTCTGGTTGTTGAACGTACACTCTACTTAAAAACCTTTTTTTGTTTGCTTGTTTAGGAAACAACTATTTCTGTTCTTCAAATAGTTGAGAGTATCAATTTCTGGCTTTAAATACCTCAACTTTACTGAGTCTTTTTTAAAAAGAAAGAGAGCGAGAGCTTGAGAGGGAGAGATTGAGTTATTAACACTTGGCATTGGTTATGAGCAGAAATCTGTAACACTGAAGATAACAGTTTTGCTTGTAGAGCAATCTGGACTTTCATCTTTCAGAAACTATGGTGGTACCTTTTAACTTTGGGATCCTGTTCTCCTGGATGTACAGCCCATCAGACAAGGCAATGATTCTGTTAAAACTATCTCAGTTTTCACGAGTACTGAGAGTAACAGTAGAATTTTCATCACATTTCCAGTTTTGTAAATACACTAGGTAACTAGATAATTGAATCTGGTTTCCTTCAATGCATTCCCTTTATGTAAGTATATACTAGTTCAATGCCTCCTTTCTTCTCCAAATTCATATGTCATTTACAGAATGCCGTGTTGTTCTGTGATGATTAAAAACAGTTATTAAGTTTATGCCAAGTCGAAGAAAATAGTAATGGGACCGCCCAAGAAGATTAAATAGGAAATAAGGGATAAAAATCTTTGCCCCAAGCAATACTTGGTTCATAACATGCTACTGATGTTTAAGACTTCATCCCATTCCCCAAAATTCTTACTACATTTACTTTACTCATTTTATAAACCCAAGGTCAGACATTAAACTACATATAAAGGAAAAGGGGCAAATATTTATAATTTTATAACAAATTAACTATTCCTCACTTACATTTCTAAAAAGCTTAATAATATTCATGCTTCCAACATAAAGTATACACTAGGGGATGTTTTAGCCTGTTGATATTTTATTCTAACAACAGCAATAATAACAAAGGAGCTTACACTTATACAGACTTCATTATATACCAGACACTGTTCTAAGCACTTTCATGTAACAACTCAACTATCCTTACACAATCCAATGAGGTAGGTCCTATTTTATCCCCATTTTACATTTAAGGAAACTGAGCCACAAAGATTAGATAAATTGCCTATTAATGCCATCCATAATAAGACTGGAGGGTGCCAATGTTTCACCTAATAAGCCAATAAATTTTATACAAGAGCTAGCCTGAGGCCGAATCCATCACGGGACTCATGGTTTGGGTGTCCCAGTGAAACAATATAATATATTTTTTGATATGGCTCGTACAAATGAGCTCACCTCCTTCAGCTGTTTGTTCATGGTGCCTCCTAAGGGAGGCTTTCTTGACACCTTTTTTACAATGATACCACTCTTCCCCAAAGGCACCTCTTCTTCCACTCAATTTATTTTTATCCATGTTACTATGTTACTATTTTTTATCTATGTTATCTACCATGTTACTATGTGTGTTATTTATTTTTGTCTTAAATTGTATATCTCTTCACTAGAATACACCCAGACAATATTCCTTAGTTGACCCTCTACATGGTTCCTGGACAAAATCGATGCCCCATAAATGTTAGTGGAATAAACGAATGAATGGATATTTTGGCAATCTTTCCCAGTCATATAAATATTACAGAGACAGACAATTGACATTGAATTTTTTATGAGTATTTACCTGCCTTGATCTAGTCAGTGTTTCATTATTTAACACTGCAAGATTTTTTGTTTCTCTATAGTGATTGCTCTTTATATATATAAATGGGGGAGTTTCAAATGCAATTTTGTTTATTTCAGCAAATTGGAAGAAGTTAGACTTTGGAAATGTTGCTCTTTGAGCCTGTGGGGACCTTCTCTGCCAACCCTTTGCCAGGATCACTCTCTCCTGAATATTAACACAACATCCTACTAATAACAAAGAAAAATATGGGGGAAAAAAAAGACTGTTGATTTGTGCCTATTAGCCCTTTGTCTTCTGCATACACACACACACACACACACAATAATCTGATAAACATCTGCTGAGATGGAAGTCAAGTAAAAGCATCTTTTCAATATTAATTTTGAAACTATTTTATTTTGGTGACTTTATTTTCAATGATTTTTTCCTGCTACATATTTCTCCAGTATTTTATTCTTAAACTTATATTAGTTTGTTGCTCAGTCACTAAGCTGTGTCCGATACTTTGCGACCCCATGTACTGTAGCAGGCCAGGCTCCTCTGTCCTCCACTATCTCTCAGAGTTTGCTCAAATTCATGTCCGTTGCTTGGTGACGCTTACTTTTTTATTAACTAATTTTTATTAGTTAGTCTTTGTTACCAAGAGACAGTCCTGTTTAAATGCATTAAACTTGTTATCTCATTTAAATCCTCAAAAAACTCCCTAAAAGGTAAGTGTTACTATCACCCCCATTTACAGAGGAGGGCAGGGATGGCTTGAGGCACTAAGTCACCTGCCTGAGGTCATGCTGCTATTACAGATTAGTGCAAGACTTAAATCCAGGCAGTCTTGCTTCCCCAATTTTTTTTTTTTTTTAACAATTATGCTCTAACTATATCTAGTACTTCCCATTTTAAGTGCCTAGCATAATACTTAGTTAATCCCTCTTCTCTCCTCTTCTTTCTCTTTTTTTCCCTTCCTTTCCCTTTCTTCCTCTACCTTCTTGCTTTTCAAGACTCATATTTAAAGATTCATATCACTGGCACTTCTGCTTTTTGTATCAGCTGGGAAAATAGTCCCTTCAAAAGAATAAATATTCATGACAATTAATTATCAGACTGAGTCGATATACTTTTCATGTTTGTTCTATCTCTAGGGTTTTAGATTTACTTTATGGTCATAATCTCAATTATATGTTCCTTGTGGCTGAGGCCTCATACCATTCAAGTTCACACTCAATTAGCATTTACTAAACGTTTAGTATTCCAGGTCCTGTTAGGCAGTCCACAACCATGATTCATTTTAAATCTCACACCAATGACAGAAAAACCTCAAAGTCAAGAACCCATTCTCTTATACCAAGTGGTCTCATGTGTACTAACCATATGAAAACAGCCAAAATAAGTATCGATTCTTTTTAAAATGCCTGACATTTCCTTTCTGTGCATTTGGAAGTTCTGGTACCCAAAGTTATTTCTTTATAAGAGTTTTGTATACATATCTGCCACAGTTAAAGTTTACATGGCAAAATAAGAAAACATATTAGCGAAAATGGTTTTAAAATTTGTCTTTAAAAGGATCACATCACAATCCATATTTATTGGATTTCAATGCTTTTTCAGCAACTTCTGTCAGTGAAAACATCTCTTGATTCTTGTCCCTCTCAAAACAAATCCACTTGAAAGAAGAAATGCTTCGCAAGGTGTGATCAATGGAAAAGACATGTATAGTCCTGCGAGGTGGAGCTGGCTCTTCTGAGAAATACTGCCATAACCGAGTCTGCCAGGAAGGTACTGCTTCCCTGTGTTAAATGCATGTACACATTTAAGAAATGATTCACAAGTGCATCACCAGTGCTCACTTCAAAGCTAAGCACTTCTGTGAATCCCTGGTAAAAAATAAGGGTGTGGCTTTTGTATTATAAACCAGCAGCAGGAGTGAAGAGGACTAATGAGAAAGAGAAAGATAGCCAGAAGCACAAGTGAGACATCTTATCTTCACTGATGAAACTTTCCAGTCTCTGGGCACGCAGAAGATACAACAGAGAGATATATAGAGAAATCAAACATGGGGCAAGGCAAAACAAAACAAACAAGAGGCCACAAACAATACAAATCCATGAAAAGACTGAGACTTGCTGCAACTCTTCAGGACAAGAAATCGCCCGCAGTCCATAAAAACTCTGAAAGCGAAAGTGGTTCCCTTTTAAGTTTTGCAAGGTGATGACAGCTTCCTGCAGATTGGCCTTTAACTGATCAAATTTCAGCAGCTCATTCAGCTCCAAGGCCAAGTTCTCATCCTATGTAATAGTGGAGGGTTCGCTCAGACAAGCGCCCATATGGTAGGTTTTGCTGTTCAAAAGAACTTTTCCTCCCCGTAGACTTTTCAGGCAACTGAAGGCCAGTATCTCTAATGCACGCCTGAGTCGGAATTTAAGATTTTCACAATTGCAAACCAATGTTTTCATTATAAATGCAATGGTGCAGCAAGACTTACTGTCCACAATATTAAAGCTTAAAATCACCCTGAGTAGAAAGTTCCTAAATAACAACTTGCAACCTTGAGATACCATTGGCTTTGGAATATTTCTATTATAACTTGATTCATTCAGGGAAACAGCAAACTTAAATGGCTAGAAAAGCCAACATTCCATAATTCTTCTCTTGTATGTTGTACGATATGTGATATCTTATATGATAACTAAGGAAAACATATTTGGAAGAGAAAATACTGGAGATTCAAATTTATTTCATGCAGTGATTTCTCCCCAGTGGGAAATAAAGAAAGTGTGTGTGTGTGTATGTGTGTGTGTGTGTGTGAGAGAGAGAGAGGAATGTCTGAGAAAATGTATTTCGTATGTCTGAGTTATGTCTTTCAAGACCTCATATGATGTTTTCCGGCTTCTAAAATTTTCCAGGTTTGCCATCCAGAGTCAACACACTATTTAAATGCAGAGACCACCATCACTAGCTCAGGCCAAAAGACCTGAACAGTCACAATCGCTTAATATTATCAGCGAAGGCTTCTTGGGAAATTGTCACTCACAGGCAGGGGTCTCTGTGTCACAGAGCAAATCCTCTGAGATCCTCAGTCTCTCCTGCTGAAACTTCATCTTCCACGGCTGCCTTGGGGTCACTCCCAAACAGCAGGGCACCAGACATGTTACCTTACTAGGAGCCATACCTCAGTACAAGAGGATGGAGTTTCAGTATCGGCTCAAAGCCTTTTTACCTTGGAGACTTGACAGTAAGTCAGGACCTTGCTGTAACATGATCATTTGTTGTTTCAGAATGTTAATCGCTCCACTGAGTTATCTAGTTATTTGAAAAATAAAATAAGAACCGCATTGAGATAAATTAACCCTTCTTTCCCATGCCAAGGAGAGAGTTAAAAATTATTTAATTAGTGAACATATTGCTAATGCCCTTCTGACAGTTCAGAATTTCAGATCTGAAGTCAAAAGGAATATTTTATCTGAATTTACTCTAATTCATAGCTGGGGTCCTAACTCTCATTTGTGAATTCGTGCAAGTCACTCAAGGCTATCTTAGATGTCTGAGTTACTTGAGGCTCGTCATTATTATTTTTATACATAGGAAGGAGGGGGGCCTCCAGCATTTTGAATTAAGCTTCCAACATCATCACTGCAGCCTGTGAGAATAGGGGAAGTTGGGCTGTTGTCCCTATGTGCTGATTTGATCCCACTGACTGGCCCTGCCCATTCCTCTGGGCTGGCTTGACATGAAGAGCAAATAACAACAGTGTTAATCCCCAGGATTTGGAAAGGGAGGTGGGGTTTGGAGTTCTCTTTCTCTTCAAACCTTTGCCAAGAGAGCAGTTGAGACTGTGTGGCAGCAGTCAGCAAGACAGGCTGCTCAAGTTATCCTCCACACTGAGAGTCGCCCTTGATGCAGGGGGGGCTCTTTTGTTCTGTTTTGTTCCTTCCGAAGTGAGAACTGGTGCCCTCTCTGTAGCAAAGGGCTGAAAAAGGAGCCATGAACTGGTAACAAGAAAAAAGTCACTTGCTGTCAACCACACAGGGAGCTCCACCCAGTGCTCTGTGACAGCCTCGAGGGGTGGGATAGGAGGGAGCTGGGAGGGGCCGTCAGCAGGGTGGGGACATGTGTCTGCCTGGGACTGACTCATGTTGATATATGGCAGAAACCAACACAATATTGTAAAGCAATTATTCAACAACAACAAAAAGCTTTGCCCACAATGTACCTTTTTTCTCCTGCCACTCAAGAAAGAATCTTTATTCTTTTCCTGGAGTGAAGCATGTGGGTCGATCTTGCTTTAGGCTGAGATTAAGTCTCCTGGTTTAGGAGGAATATGTGAGGAGAAAATGGCTGGGCTAATCATGGTGCCCTCAGGACAGCACTTCCCTGGTGGCTCAGAGGTTAAAGCATCTGCCTGCAACGGAGACCCCGGTTTGATCTCTGGGTCGGGAAGATCCACTGGAGAAGGAAATGGCAACCCACTCCAGTATTCTTGCCTGGAGAATCCCATGGATGGAGGAGCCTGGTGGGCTACAGTCCGTGGGGTCGCACAGAGTCGGACACAACTGAGCGACTTCACTTTCGCTTTCAGGCCAAAACTTGTATTCTGAAGAAATTAGAAGTTTCTTCAGTTGGAAATATATTCATTAAGGGTCTCTTAAGTGCAAAGCTGGAAGTTTTGAGGATTATAATACACTTGGGGGATATACTCCTAACAACCAATAGTTCAATAATTTGAAAAATCAGATTTACTTTATAAATCACACATCTAAAATAAGTAATTATGGAAGTTATTAAACAAATTATGGAATTAACTACAGCATATTTATTAAAGATGGTTTTGAAAATATTTCCTTTAAACTTGCAGTGTAGAATAGTTGAATCATATTTCAAGTTTTATCCATGATATCTATAGCAATAAACTCTTCAAGAAGTGCCAGGGTATTAGCATCATGTACTGGCCTCCAAATCTTTTACAGAGTCTAAAAACTTGCTAAACATTTGTAACAATAGTTTGCCTTCTGACTTTTCTGTCATACCAAAAGCCATTTTCAGCTAGAGAGTTGCCTATTAAAATATAGAAATCATAACCCAATTGATTAACTACCAATGCCACACACATCTGCCTCACTCTAAGTGGTTCAATAAATGATGCTTGACATCTTTATGGTTACTTGAAGACCTCCAAATCTTTTGGTCTACTGACTGAAAAGAAGGCATCATCCTTCAGAATGGGAAAGCCAAAGAAGATAAAAAGGAAAAAAAAGAAGGAAAAACAGGATGATGACATACAACCTCTTTTTAAACTTTTTCATTAATGTATTTTCAAATACCGAAATATGATTTTCCTTCTCAAGAATTCAGGCAAATCCCTAGAGAGAAAAGAACATGATGCCATCATGTTCAATTGGACTTATGAAACAAATAAGAACATGGTTTGGAAAATGATCAAGATCTCTGAAACTTATCAACACGTTCAATGAAAATGAGTCGAGGGCCTTTGCCTTCCTCCTGAGGGCACCTAATTGTTTCATCCTGTGCTTCCTTGGGTCAATTGCTGGTCTGCTCCTTGAGCCTATGTTCTCAGTCTTGTACTCTTTTGCAATTCCATGCACCATAGCCTGCCAGGCTCCTTTGTCCATGAGATTCTCCAGGCAAGAATACTGGACTGCGTTGCCATGCCTTCTTCCAGGGGATCTTCCTGATGACCCAGGGATCAAACCCACGTCTCTTATGTTTCCTGCATTGCCAAGTGGATTCTTTATCATTAGCTCTGCCTGGGAAGCCCCACTAGTATCTCCAGGAGCCCTGAAAAGTCAGAATTTGCAGCCAGGTCACTAAAGGTCATAGAATCTGTAATTTGATAACATCTTTCTCAATTGCTTGAGTTTAAACTATAACAGTATATTTCTCTCTCATGATCTAAGACAGAAACCAATTAGGAGGTGTCACAAATTAAAAATTGTTGGAAATGAATTATTCCAATAGCTTATGCTGAATACTGTTTTATTTTGGAAAAAAATTAATATTAGAGTGAAAAGAAGCTTCTCTTTTTCAAAATGCCCTGTCATTTTTAGAGGTTAGGTAATAGATGACATATTTGCTACAGTTGAAATATATTATCTATTTATATAGTTTTTTTCTAAGGAGGGGCTTTCTAACTTTTAGAAAATTTAAATCATATTTTTAAGGTTAAATATTACAGAATTGTAACCTGTAGTAAATAGAAATTAAAATATAAAGTCAAAGCCATCTTTTTAAACTAGAGAACATATAAAATATATAAAATAAAAAAAAACATCTCGATAACTATAGTTACTTCTCCTTCGTATTTTTCCTCCCAAAGCAGCATTCTGTAAGCAGAGTCAATTAATTCATCTGAATGTATTTTTCCCTTGATTTCTTCAAATACGAAGCCCTAAAACCTTGTCTTATAGAGAACTGTTAAACCTCTTTTGAAATTAGTTGAATTCAGAAGAGGAATATTAGGCAGAAAAATATGCATCCATTCAGGCCAAGAAGTGCTAATTTCAGCCCATTTCTGGCACTAAATGTATTAACCCAATTTCCCTTATCCCAGTATCATACAAATTACATGCAGTTATCCTCCTAATTAACTTCTTATCAATTTTCAATTGAACTCATCCTTCCACAAGTGAGGTCTGGAAACTGTCAGGATCACCTGGAGGATCCATTCTCTTGTGACTCCTGGGTCCCAGCCAAAGCTACTGAATCGGCATTTCTGGGATGGATCCTGGAATCAGCATGTTTTATAGGCTCTTAGAAGACTGAGAATTATTGGTCTAACTCATGTCAGTTCATTCATATTAGCTGGTTGATATAATACTAGACTAATTGATTATGCCTGCTGAAATTAGCATTTATTTCATCATTGGTGTCACATCCCATTTTTCTTAACCTTATTCTGTTGTATTTTCATAGTACCTCTTTTTTTTTTTTTTTCCTGTGAGATGAAAAGTTCTTTTTTTTTTTTAATTTTATTTTATTTTTAAACTTTACATAATTGTATTAGTTTTGCCAAATATCAAAATGAATCCGCCACAGGTATACATGTGTTCCCCATCCTAAACCCTCCTCCCTCCTCCCTCCCCATACCATCCCTCTGGGTCGTCCCAGTGCACTAGCCCCAAGCATCCAGTATCGTGCATCGAACCTGGACTGGCAACTCGTTTCTTACATGATATTTTACATGTTTCAATGTCATTCTCCCAAATCTTCCCACTCTCTCCCTCTCCCACAGAGTCCATAAGACTGTTCTATACATCAGTGTCTCTTTTGCTGTCTCGTACACCGGGTTATTGTTACCATCTTTCTAAATTCCATATATATGCGTTAGTATACTGTATTTATGTTTTTCCTTCTGGCTTACTTCACTCTGTATAATAGGCTCCAGTTTCATCCACCTCATTAGAACTGATTCAAATGTATTCTTTTTAATGGCTGAGTAATACTCCATTGTGTATATGTACCACAGCTTTCTTATCCATTCATCTCTTTATCTTTCTTTAAATTTGACTTTTCTTAAATGATCCACTATGCTTCAAAACTATTATCTTTTCCTATTTTATTCAACTTTGTATATACTGCATGATCTTCTAACAAAATGTGATCTTCTAACCAAGATACTGTGTGATCTTCTAACACTTCTAACCAAATGTTCCTTAAACCCAGAATTCACTGAATGAATGAATGGATTCAGGAGGGATCCTGGCCTTTGTTCTAAAACCATAATATTCCTCCTCATTTGAAATACACTACCAAATTATTCTATATCCTTCTTCTAATTTAGTTAAGACACAATGTGATAGATTTTTTTTTCTATTTCTAGGCACCATGGATATAAAGATGACTAGGGTATATGCCCTTGTACCTGAGCAGTTCAGAAACAAAAGTGAAGAGCTCATTACGCAGTCACCTTCTTCTCAGCTTAATTCAGCCTTTGATTCATATTGTGCTATTTTATCCTTGAGCAGCATTCCAGATGACCCTCCACTCTCTCTATTTAATTTATCTATTGAGAGGGAGAGAGAGAGAATATATATATTTAACAAAATCCAAAAAGACCTTAGAACTTCTTGTGGTAAAGAATCATAAATTTAATAATTACTGGTGAGTGTCTTACAGTGAGTAAATCATGAATATCTGAGTCCCCCCGTAAAAAAGGTTGAATCATGTCATTAGAAGACATTTGAAATCATTATGGAGGAATCCCTAAGAATCTCTCAGACCTCATCAAGAAGTTACCTCTTTATCTTTCTGAGAATTTCAGTACTTTTTAAGTATAACCCCATTCAAACATCATATGTTATATCCCAATTGAAAACTCCAACTTAAATTCTCCCTCTCTTCTCTGCATCTTTCTCTTAGAGCTTTATTTTGTTTTTCATTTTACAATTGGCAGAATCTTATGAAGAGTAATTCAACTCAAGTATCTAAAAATCATCAAGGGATGGTGGGGAAATATTGAATAAAGATGGAACTGAACTCCTTCTCTTTTTTTAAACTACCAGTTACCTAGTCTTGCATCAAATCAAACCTGACTACTATAAACCACATACTTGAATAGCTCACAATTTTAAGTTACTTTACATTTTTGCAGAAATGAGAGCACAGACCTCTTGACTCTCCAGCATTCTTTCTGTCACTGCAAACGGCAGGGCTGCGGGTAATCTTTGAGTCACTGAAGACATGTTGGATGTGTGGGTGGCTTCTATTCTTTTCCTTTTCTTTTTTTTTTTCCCAGAGACTGGTAAAATCACACTGGCTCCAGAGTTTCACCCTCATGCCCTAGCAACAGAGGTCATCAGTAGCATGGAGTCAGTTTGGGGTATCTCCGAATCAGAAACAAATAACAGGGACTCCTTTGGGAATCCACTGAGACCATTACAGACCTTCCAACGAACAGTTCAGCTTTGTAGTGTGCCTCCTTGAGAAACAGCTGTTTGTCTAACCTTTGAACTGACCGAAACATTAATCTGAAGCATAATTTAGTTCTGTCTGAGCTTCTGGGTATGCCATGAATAGCTGGCTTGCTTACATTTTACCAGTCTCCAAAATAATACATTTTCTGCTTTTCTTGTTTTTTTTTTTTTTAAAGGCATTTTCCCCTTCCCGATTTAATTATGTAAGATCACCTGATAAGTAAATGCCAAAGCTGGGGTAGAGTTCCTCCTCTCTGATAAGTGTGCCTCTATCTCCCCTTGATCCTGCTGCTGGGGACTGATACACATCAGAATCCGTAAAGCAGCTACTGCTGGCTCTGGGGCCTCTTTCCACGCCAAAGAGAAGGGTGTGCTCAGGGTCTGACTCTGGTGACTGGTCGAGGAGCGGCACTTCTGTACAAGCCCCTGCATTGTGAAGCAGCGTGCTCACCAAGGGACGTTGTGGCATTCCGCAGGAAGCCGCCAGTGGGAGGCAGTCTCCTGTGGCGTCTCCTTCCCCAGCTCGAAAAGGTTTCCAGCTCACAGAACCCCCTGATTCTGTGTTTCCTTTATTAGAATTTGATTCCTGTCAATTCGGTAGAAAGAATGGGAGAGAAACCCTAGCAAGGGGGAAGATACTTGGACAGCACATGTGTAACCAGAAAACCACATCCCCATCCTCCTGCCACGTGAGCCAAAGGAAGCTGTAAAGAGCAGGCAAAAAAGAGCCTGTTACCTGAAATAACTTAAAGGTTAAGAGAAAATAGTGCAAGTACACCGTACGGGCCTCAGAGACGTCCCAGATGCAGGGCCCATGAGCCTGTTTACTCATTTTCAAAGGAGAAAAGAAAACACCAATCTGTACAACTGAGAAGCAACTAGTAAATAACAGGCTCTTTAATCCAAATGAGGTCCGTACTTATGCTTTTTGTTGTTGTTCAGTCACTCAGTTGTGTCTGACTCTTTGTGACCCTCATGGACTGCCCACCAGGCTTCCCTGTCCTTCACCAACTCCCACAGCCTGCTCATACTTGTATCCATGGAGTCGGTGATGCCATCCAACCATCTCATTCTCTGTTGTCCCCTTCTCCTGCCCCCATCAGAGTCTTTTCTAATGAGTCAACTCTGTGCATTAGGTGGCCAAAGTATTGGAGCTTCAGCTTCAGCATGTCCTTCCAATGAATATTCAGGGTTGATTTCCTTTAGGACTGGTTGGTTTGATCTCCTTGGTGTCCAAGGGACTCTCAAGAGTCTTCTCCAGCACCACAGTATCAATTCTTTTATGCCGAGCCTTCTTTATGGTCCAATTTTCGCATCCGTACATAACTACTAGAAAAACCATAGCTTTAACAATAAGGACCTTTGTTGGCAAAGTAATGTCTCTGCTTTTTAATATGCTGTCTAGGTTGGTCATTTCTTGCAAAAGTTGAGCTAAGTCCTGGGTTACAGAATGAGCTAGACTCTGCCACTGTCCTTTAAGGATAAATTCTCTGAAAACTGAGGAACTGATGATGATACATCACCTTGAAATACACAGTATGATTAGATACATTTGTCAGGAAATGTCCTTTCTCTACAACACGGCTTCCTTCCCCATTATGCTTATGGTTATCACCATCCATAGGCAGGCAAAGAATTTCAGGCTTATGGATATTTGGTAGGAAAATTCAGTGCACTGATGATTCCTAGTTTATAACGGATGCCAGTTTGGGTTGAAAGAACAATTCTCATACAACTTAGAAGAAAATTGTGAGTTTTTAAATATGTTTCTCATACTTAAGGAACTGATTAGAAAAGTCAGAACTCAAGGCAGTGATGTGCTTGTACATGTTTAACTACTTATTCTCTTGGGGGTAGTGAAAAGGAAGCCCTAATTTATATCATTGACAATTTCTATGGTGCAAACACTTCCTACTGTCATTTACTTCAAGCCACCATGACATTACTGAATGTGTAGCTGGGAAGAGATGGTCACAGTCAGATTTTGCAAGCCTGTCGGGACAGCTCTGAACACCATTGAGGAGTGCCCAGTAACTTGAAATATTATGTGTTCTGAATGAATCTCAAGTATAGCTTTTAACACTGTAATGCGTTGTGGGCTCTTAAAACTTGAAGCAATATCCTCAACAGGCTTTGAAGAGGTAACAGATGGTGATGAAAATAAAATATCATTCACAATGTAGTATAAAATTTGTATAGGTAAAATCGAAAATTTATCTATTTTTTACTTACAGTATTTAGTTTGGGCACAATTGCCAATATTTCTAACTGCCTAACAGAAGCTTTTCCTCCTTCCAAACAGATACAAATGTTTTCCTGAGTGGAAGTATGAAAAAATGTATAATTATTGTCTTATAATCAACTAAGTATAACATAAAGATTTAGAACACTTTGTGAGAAAAAATTAATGCTACAGGTGATCGAGAGAGAACAACAACAACAAAAAAAGATAAAATGGTACTTATGAAGTATACTTTCACTTAGGATTCCCCAAATCTTGGTGTACCATCATTAGTTCCTAACATATCAGGGAATTTAACTTCTAGAAAACAAGGATGGAGTCTGGTCCACTCTGTTATTCCAGTGCCTATCACAGTAGGTTTAATAAATATTTGGTTGATTTGGATTAAAGTTTTCCCTAGCTTCCAGTATCCAAACTGACTTTTGTACTAAACCATGAAAGCAGACTTTCCGTTCTTACTTTTTTCATTAGACTGAGGTTACATGGATTCACAGAAGGAAAAAAAAAACCTAATATAATATGTGAATAGACTGTAAACATAGCAACAAATGTAAATGTTAAGGAAATAGATTTTTTTTTTAATTTCCAGATTTTTAGTAATCAAATATATGCAAAGTGAATAAATATTTATATTTAATTTTAACTCATGAAATAAGAATTTAAAACATAATACCTATTGATCCCATATCAGGGATCTAGAGGTATAAGTCAGGGTTCCATTTCCTTCTGCTAGCACTGGACGTTAATTCAAATCTTTTGGGAAAGCAAAATAGATCAAGAGATCACAAGACACAGAAATGATCATACTCTTTGACCCAGAAGTGCTTTTCTATAGGAAAAAAAAATGTACATGTATACATATATATACATTTCACAATATAAATAAAGTAAATAAATTCAAATGGATAGAAGTCCTATATGATGTACAATGCTCTCTGAGTATTTTGGACAATTCAAAATATGAAAACAACCTAAATATTTTATCAAAAAAGAGAGGGTAAATAAATTGTGACTCTACAATGACAGAGGAGTAGTGGATAAGTGGAGAAAGGATTTAGATCATAGAAATTAGAACATACTTTTGAAATATTAAGAAAAAATCATGCAAAATTCTGTACACTTACATTATGAATTTAAAGGATGAGTTGGCAAACTTGTATATAAAAGGCTAGGTAGTAAATATGTTGGTCTTGCAGGACATGTGGTCTACATTGCAGCTACTCAACTGTATTGGTATAGCACGATGGCAGTCTTGGACACTATGTAAGCCAATGATCATGCCCATGTTCCAATAAAACTTTATTTACAAAAGTAGGTGGTAGCCAGATTTGTCCCAAGAAATGCAAATGTTATGAACTAGAAAGACCTATGTCAAACTGAAAGCAGTGTTTTTGAAGTGGGTAGAGTTGCATTTATTTTTCTTAAGCATTGGCTTAATATTTTTACTATGTATTTGAATGATTATACAGCATCCTCTAAACTGTATACATCCATATAAAAATAGCTGCCTCATCATAAACCTGTAGTTATGTTGTGTCACAGTAACATGTCTCAGAATGCAATTTTACATGAGAGAAATTCATAAAGAACATCTATCTGAAATTCCCTGGCAGTCCAGTGGTTGGGACTCAGTGCTTTCACTGCCAAGGGCCCAGGTTCCATCTGTGGTCAGGGAACTGGGATCCCGCAGGCTTCACAGTGCAGCCAATAAATAAATAAATAAATAGATGTATTGCTTTAGAGATCAACATAACAGAAATCATCAAATATTTCTCTAAATAAAAGGTATAAACATCTTATGTCAAATTCATATTCATGAGACTAATAATAACTATTGATGCTTTTGAACTGTGGTGTTGGAGAACACTCTTGAGAGTCCCTTGGACTGCAAGGAGATCCAACCAGTCCATTCTGAACATCAGCCCTGGGATTTCTTTGGAAGGAATGATGCTAAAGCTGAAACTCCAGTACTTTGACCACCTCATGCGAAGAGTTGACTCATTGGAAAAGACTCTGATGCTGGGAGGGATTGGGGGCAGGAGGAGAAGGGGACGCCAGAGGATGAGATGGCTGGATGGCATCACTGACTCGATGGACGTGAGTCTGAGTGAACTCTGGGAGTTGGTGATGGACAGGGAGGCCTGGCGTGATGCGATTCATGGGGTCGCAAAGAGTTGGACATGACTGAGCGACTGAACTGAACTGAACAATAAATTATGTTATTGTTTAGTCACCAAGTCGTCCTACTCTTTGCAACCCCATGGACTGTAGCCATGAGGCTCCTCTGTCCATGGGATTTCCCAGGCACTGGAGTGGGTTGCCATTCCTTCTCGAGGGGATCTTCCTAACCCAGTGATCAAACCTGCATCTCTTATACTGGCAGGTGGATTCTTTATCATTGAACCACCAGGGAAGTCTATCAGTAATTTATAATTTATATTATAAATAATTTATGAGCATCTACTAAGTGACTGACACTGTATTAGGAGATTTATATTTACATACATTATTTCTCTTAGTATTCATGACTATCCTGGAGAAGCAACGCAGATTGGGTTAATTATATTTATTTTACAAAACCTAATTTTTCAGTTTTTAAAGGCTTATTGGAGGCATAATGCTCTCCCTCACCCAAGGATTTACTTCTCCAACAGTGAGGCTGTCACATGATTTGCTGTTTTCTTAGGAAAACTGCCTCCCCAATCCTGCTAAGTTGACCTAGAGGGTAAGCACCAACATTGGTCTTTCCCTGGAGTTCTTTAAACTCACTACTAGTTTAGGATTCCAAACTCTTTCTAGAGGAAAAACTGTGAGAAGAGGCTCCCTACTGGTCCAGTGGTTAAGAATCTACCTTGCAATGCAGGAGACATAGGTTTGAATCCTGGTCCAGGAATATCCCACTTGCCACAGAGCAACTCAGCACAACTACTGAGCTTGCACCCTGGGGTCCTGGAGCCGCAAGTACTGAAGCCTGTGGATCCCAAGCTCCACCATGAGAGAAGCCACGGCCCTGAAAGAAAACCTGTGTGCAGTAACAAAGATCCAGCCTAGCCAAAAATAGAGAAACAAATTTAAAGAATACACATGTACATCCATGGCGGCTTCATGTCAATGTATGGCAAAACCACTACAATATTCTAAAGTAACTAATCTCCAATTAAAATAAATAAATCTATGTTTAAAAATTTTTTTTAAAATAAAAAAAGAAATTACCTGGGGTAGGTAATGAAAAAAGAATTCACAAAGACTGTTCTTCAAAAGAGAAAAAAAAAAAAAACTGTGAGAACCTAAGCCATTTGGTGAGGGTTAGAGGCTAAGAAGTGTATCACTCTGTGATAGACCTATTTTATGTCCTGTGTGAAGGATAGAGATGAGCTAAGAAACAAACTGTCATGTGAGAAAAGACAGCATCTTCAAAACGCACTGTCCAGCCCTGCTTCTACCAGCTCATGTTACAAGGATAGAGGAAGAACCATCCAACTAAGCTCATCCCAAATTCCTGACTCATGCTGCTGCTAAGTCGCTTCAGTCGCGTCCGACTCTGTGCGACCCCATAGACGGCAGCCCACCAGGCTCCCCCGTCCCTGGGATTCTCCAGGCAACAACACTAGAGTGGGTTGCCATTTCCTTCTCCAATGCATGAAAGTGAAAAGTGAAAGTGAAGTCGTTCAGTCATGTCCGACTCTTAGTGACCCCATGGACTGCAGCCTACCAGGCTCCTCCATCCATGGGATTTTCCAGGCGAGAGTACTGGAGTGGGGTGCCACTGCCTTCTCCAACTCATAATCACAGTCAAAATGACTTTGAAGGTACTAGGACTTGGGGTAGTTTGCTGCAGGACAGCAGATAACAGGACCACTTGCTGGAAACAAAAACTTAATGAAAGAAATATTTATGACTAAGACACACATTTAGCTCCTTGATATCCACTGTTTGACTCAAAACTGCAATGAGAATAATGATGGCATCGCTTAAACATCCTGTAGTCTAGTGACGTTTATCCAAAGGAGTTCTATTAAGTGACAAAGAAAGCTACGTCTCATCTCATTACAGGCTGACTCTGTAATGTCTCTGAAATTTTGAGACTATCACACCTGGGTAGGGAATTCATTTTAAGGCCCCTAAACCCCAGACAATTTGGAAGAAGTACAGAGAAGAACAATCTCAACTCTGACCCACACCTCTCCCAATTAAGAAATAAAATTTAAAAAACAACAAAAAAAAGCAGAACTCTAGCAAGAGTCTACCCCACACGTAAAACCACAGTGATTAAAGAGCGGTCTGGCTGGAGATAAAAGACAAAGCATGTAGCTCACTATATGAAAATATGCCTCAGGGCCAGCAACTGGTAACTACAAGAAAAGTATGATCTGAGGCTAGAAATATTTCAGAGACATTTTGCACCAGCAATTGAACGTTTCATGAGGTGTTATTAATACGTTAAAAAAATTTTTTTTTCAAATTTAATTTTTCCCCCAAGTTTACATTAACAAACTTGAAGCAAAATTGTGAACCTATGGAAGAAACAGACTTTACTGAAGGTTGAAGGAGGGGAAAGCTTATTTGTATCAAAACACTAATAAACTAATCGACTTTCTCCCCTGATTCTTACTTAGAGGAAACTTTCCATGGGGCCCCAGCCTCTCCCAATTTTGCCAAACTCCGTGTTTCTCCTCATTAGACTATTGCTCCCACATTTTCAAAACCCCTCCTTTTAAATTGTGCAGAGCATTTCAGTTTACCCCACCTAAATTTCTCTCCACTTATAACTTTACAAAGCGTGTATCTCTACACATCCAGAGATTCCTGAAGCTAGCTGACTATCTTGAGGCCTCATCTGCTAACTGCGGGTTTGAATCTCTGCCTCTTTCAACAGCCTCTGCAAGGAGGCAAAAGAGATTTCATAAATTATGACTACTTCGTAAAAACCTACTGACTCCAGTCAACTTTGATTTGAAATAGCATTTCTTTTTTTTCTTTTTGTCTGTGAATCTGTGACAGGGTTTAGTGTCGGAGATATCTACTGTGTAGTTTCATTGAAATTAACACCTGAAGACAGGTGGGAGGACAGATTGGAATTATGAGAAGCTGTAGACCTGCCAACTTTAGTCCAGTGATTCTCAACGGAGGACAATTTTGCCCCCTGGAAATATTTGATAATGTTGGAGACACTTGTGTGTGTGCAATGAACTGGGGGTAAGGGATTGATACTGTCACATAGTAGATAAAGGACAAGAACGGTGCTGAACATTATAATGCACAGGACAGCCCCTTAACAAGAATTATCCACCCCAAAACATCACTAGTGCCAAACTTGAGCGACCTTGGTTTCAGCCGAATTGATGCTTTCAAACTGTTGTGCTGGAGAAGACTCTCGAGAGTCCCTCGGAGTGCAAAGAGATCAAACAAGTCAATCCTAAAGGAAATCAACCCTGAATATTCATCGGAAGGATTGATGTTGAAGCTGAAGCTCCAATACTTTGGCCACCTGATGCAAAGAACTGACTCTCTGGAAAAGATCCAGATGCTAGGAAAGATTGAAGGCAAAAGAAGAAAGGGGCGGCAGAGGATTAGATGGTTGGATAGCATCACTGACTCAATGAACATGAGTTTGAGCAAACTCCAGGAGATGATGAAGGACAAAGAAGCCTGGCATGCTGCAGTCCATGGGGTTGCAAGGAGTCAGACACGACTTAGCAAATGAACAAGAGTACCACAGAAGTAAAATGGCTCAGCAGGATTGTCCTGAGTTGGGCCAAAATAATTGGCCCTTGATAACTACACCTCCATCAGTAAGTGAACACAGGCAGACCATCCAGGAAAAAGGGTGACACCTGAGGGCTGTCCAGTGACTGCACTCCCGGAGCCGAGACAATCATTCTTTCATTAAAGAGGATGGATGCAGTCATCTCCATTCCTGAGGTTCTTTGTTCTGGCTCTGTGCACAAGTGCACAGACCAGATATTTCATGGAGCTTCCCTTGGACTGCAGTATGCCAGGCTCCCCTGTCCTTCACTATCTCCCAGAGTTTGCTCAAACTCACATCCTTTGAGTCAGTGATGCTATCCAATCATCTCATCTTCTGTCACCCCCTTCTCCTCCTCGTTTTCTCAATTCATTCCAATCTAAGACATATTTCATTGTCTTATTTTTCATTTATTAAGCTTAAAATGTCCTACTCACAATTTCTTCCTGCTGCCCATGTCTTAGGGATATCAGTTTTCTATATGAACAGTGCTGAGAAGTATTTTGTATCCAAATAGACTGCTTCTTCATATCATCCAAATGAAGATATTTTCCTAACTAAATATACCCTTTCTCCTTCAACCTGTGTGATTCATAAGACATGGACTTGGCTCTCTGCTCATATTCTTGGCTCCCATGAACTCTAAGATGATGTATTTGCCTTCTCTAATATTCCTTTGTCTTTCACTTCACCAAATGATTTTGTCTTATTGGTCAAAGAAAAAGGATTCAGAGTAACATATTTCTTTGATGGAATTAATCAGAGACTGACAATCCAACAAAACTTCCTTGTTACCCAATAGTATCATAAATTATCATTTGCCATCTTTTAAAAAACTGTTAAACACTGTTTATTTTTATTATGTCTATGCCAAGAAAGAGAGTCCCTTGGATATCAAGGAGATCAAATCAGTCAATCCTAAAGGAAATCAACCCTGAATATTCATTGGAAGGACTGATGCTGAAACTAAAGCTCCAGTACTTTGGCCACCTGATGCAAAGAGCTGACTCATTAGAAAAGACTCTGATGCTGGGAAAGATTGAAGGCAGGAAGAGAAGGGGATGACAGAGGAGGAGATGGTTGGTTGGCATCACCAACTGAATGGACATGAGTTTGAGCAAGCTCTGGGAGACGGTGAAGGACAGGGAAGCGTGGTGTGTGGCAGTCTGTGAGGTCGCAAAGAGTCAGATATGACTTAGCAACTGAACAGCAACAAATGCCAAGAGAATTGTGTCTGAAAAAATAATGAAGACTTGGGAAAAATAATGGCAATTTTGTTTTTCTCATTATTTTCATTAGGGCAGTTTTTAAATTGGCCTTGGATATATTAGTTATTTTGCTGGTATTTTAAATGGTTGAAGCCCAAAGTGTATAAACGATGTTTGAATGTAATGAGGTTTTTCTTTGTGGAATATAGTCCCTGTTATAAAAACATGAATGATGGTAGCAATGAATGGAATATGTTAATAATTATTCATAATTGTTAATTATAAGTTTAATAATTAACATAAAATTGCAGAAAGAAACATTTGGTCATATATAATATGCATATTGTAAAACGACTTTGCACAATCAGTGCAGAGGAAGTTAATGAGTGCCCATTTGAAACCTCTAGTCATTTATGTTTATGCTTATTAGTATACAATAATTAATAAAATAATTGGTGATAAGAAAATGGAGTATGTAAATAGTTCTCCATATGTAAGCCACCAATGATGACATTTTTCTTTGGAAAAAATGGTTCATACATGTCACATTTTTAAAAGGCCGAGTTTGGCACATCCATTTCAGATACTGGATTCAACTTTTATGGAGTGGATTCAAGACTCTCATTTGCTATAAAGAAATAAGCGTTTCTCCTCTTTGAGTTTTACAGAGTACTGACAACAGTGCATTATTGGCATAAAGAAGGTTATTCTTTCCTCTGTCATTCTCCAAGTTTTATGAATTTGACATCTCTTTTGCTCCAATGGACTTCCCTTGTGGCTCAGCTAGTAAAGAATCTGCCTGCAGTGCGGGAGATCTGGGTTCAATCCCTGCTTTGGAAAGATCCCCTGGAGAAGGGAACAGCTACCCACTCCAGTATTCTGACCTGGAGAATTCCATGGACTATATAGTCCATGGGGTTGCAAAGAGCTGGACATGACTGAGCGACATTCACTTTCACTTCTGCTCCAATCCCCACCTTCAGGGGATAAAACTAATGCTCAATTTCAATGCAGATGTTTAAGAGAAAGAAGAGACTTAAGATCCATATTATGTGGGACAGTCCAACTGCTATAATCAACACTTCCCAAATGGTAAAATCATCTAGTAAAAGTTTATTGGTAAAGTCATCTAGTAAAGGTTTATTTCTGGCTCACAAGACTGTCTGTGGCAGGTTCATTCTGAGGAGGGAGGCCATCGCCTGGTGCTTCGAGGTCTATTTTATGCTGTGTGCAAAGCCACACAGTAGTTTCAGGATCCAGCCTGTCATTTTCATCCACATGGACAGACCTCAGTCACCTAAGGCTAGGAAAGCACAGGAACGGATCTGTGTTCCCAGGAAGAAAAGAAAATGGGATTTGGTGAACAGCATCATCTCTGCCACAAACTGATTTTGGAGCAATTACTTCCCTCATACATACATACATACATACATATATATATATATATATATATATATATATATATATATTTTTTTTGCTATACATTCCTGACCTAAATCTTTTTTCTACATTATACCCCTGGCCCTGGACTGTATTGAAACCTCAGGTTATCCTAGCTTACTGACCCTCATCAGTTTGCAAGGAGAATTAAGAACAAAGAGGACCATTCAGGATGGTGGAGGGCTACTCTGAAGAAGCAGATCGCCCTGAAAGCCCCCAGAAAAGCTCCCTCTATTATCACTGATGTGACCTCCACCACGACAGCCGCCACCTACATGCACCTACACCCTGGTGCCTCAGCCAGCTCACCTGCCCTCTTTAGACCCAGCACACACATCACTTTATGTATGAAGTATGAGTGAGCTGAATTTTTTATTATCTTAGGTTACCTGATAGCACAGATAGTAACTGAGACTGAAGGAGAGGAAACACATTGCTGGAAGAGGAAGAAATGGATATGATGCTTAGTCAGAACTGACTGAAATGCAAAAGAGAAAAGGACAGAGTAGTTATTGCTGATAGAAGTGCATTCAATCCTCATTCAACTTAACGTAAAAAAAATCTCCAAAAGAAGTGAATGACAGAGCAAATGGATGGCATATGAATATGCATTTTTAAGACCTTTTGCCCACACTGGCTAATTATACTATAATCTGTGTCAAATTGGAAAAAGAAAATATTTTGCATGGTCAACAGCTTTAACTCAAGAGGACGTGTGAAATAATACCTCTCTCCCAAACCCACCTGGTTGGCTGAAAAATAGCTAATTTTTTTCTAAATACTCACACAATATATCACTATTGTATTGGACAACCTAAGGTGTGGGTTGAAGTGTTGATGCTGTTTATAAAGCTCAAGCCCAGGCTGCTGAGGGTGAGAAGAAAGGTTGGCATGAGGTAGAGATAAACTGATTGTAGTGCTAGTCACTGGAGAAGGCAATGGCACCCCACTCCAGTACTCTTGCCTGGAAAATCCCACAGACAGAGGAGCCTGGTAGGCTGCAGTCCATGGGGTCACTAAGAGTCAGACACAACTGAGAGACTTCCCTTTCACTTTTCACTTTTATGCATTGGAGAGGGAAATGGCAACCCACTCCAGTGTTGTTGCCTGGAGAATCCCGGGGACGGGGGAGCCCGGTGGGCTGCCGTCTATGGGGTCGCACAGAGTCGGACACGACTGAAGCGACTTAGCAGCAGCAGCAGCAGTGCTAGTCACAGCTCTGATAGTGGCTTCTTCAACACACCCTGTGAACGCCAACTGCTTGCTCAGAAGCTGTGTTTGCTTGGCAAGCAAGACTTTCCTGTAAGGTTCACATGGAGAGATCACACGGAACAGCCTCCCATGAAAGAGGAAGGTGGGGGAAATTTATCTAAGTTTTCCAGTCTTCTATCCCGCGTCACCCCAAGGAGAGCTAACTCATTTCCTCTTTCAAACTGGATCATTCAACCCCTTGTCAGCCTCTGAGCAACTGAATATCATGCTGTTTGTTGGACATTTCACCAAAGTATAGCATTGGAAAGGAAAATCAGCATGGATAGATAAGCCATTGACCATCAGAGAGGAAAGAGACAGTTACGGAAAAATGACAAGGTCTACAAGGTTTATATCCCAGACAGCACCCATTTCAACTGCTAATGTTCATTTGTGTGTTTCAAACAAGACCTGTGTGTTCTCTGGGGAAGTGATCATAACATGCTTTACAAAATAACTTCCAGCCAATACTGCATTTATCACTTGATAGTTGCCCCATTCTAGCCAGTGAATTGTGGTGGCATTTCAAATCCACAGACATCAATTGTCCTCTAAAATTCCATGCCTAACATTATTTTTACAATCTATGTATTTGCTATCTACCCAGTGGCTGAGTGGTAAATAATCTGCCTGCAATGCAGGAGATGCAGGAGACACTGGTTCGATCCCTGGGTCAGGAAGATCCCCTGGAGGAAGGCATGGCAACCCACTCCAGTATTCTTGCCTGGAGAATCCCATGGACAGAGGAGCCTGGCGGGCTAAGGTACATAGGGTCCCAAAGAGTCAGACACGACTGAAGTGAGTGAGCATGCATGCACAGTACACAATTATCTTGGCAAATTTCTACGTGCAATTATTCAGAAGAGTGACTGTAGAAATATACTGCATAGACTTGCTGTAGAATTGCAGAGTCCCTGCTCAAGGTAGCCTAGCCTCCCCTTTCATCAGTGCATTCTGGGGATCTGGCTTATAGCTGGAAACTGGATAAGTAATCATGACTTTCCATTGCAAGAGTTATCATTAACTTTCTGCTAACTTATTCTTGACCATTTCCCAACTACACCAGACATTCAGCTGTCCATGTGTCTCACTTCAATGATATTGTCCTGACCTGACCTGCTAGCTGCCACCGTAGATCTTTGGGAGTCAGTGTCCCATTTGCCACTGCCCATTGTGATGATTATATCCATCTTGGTGCTAATGATTAATTGTTGCTACTTGCACTCTGTCTTCCCGGAATCTCCTCTTTCCTAGACTGAATAGAGAAGCAAGGTTAATGGCTGAATTTTCTAAAGGAAAGAGAAAAAAAAAAAAATACCCTGCAGAGGACAGTTGAATCCTACCAAACTATCAAGGACTCTGGTGGTACCCATCCTCACCTCTGACAGTGTATTTTTCACTCCCTTGTTAGTGGAGGATCCTTCATTGGTTCTCAGGGAACTTAGTCATGTGATAAGTTCTTGAACTATGCATAAAAAGAACCATTATAACATTCTCATATACTAGAACTTTCTGACTTCCTCTTTAACATTTTGCCAAGGAAGTTCTTACAGTCCTATTTTGATTATTTCTGGACACGATTAAGTCCAGACTTCTGAGATCAAACACAGAAAATTATCAGGACAAGCTTCAGGCAGTTGTTTCTAAAGATTAAATCCTGACTCATGAGATTCTGAGCCTATCCGATCTCGCTTTCCATTTCCCTTCCCAGGGTTGCAGTCTCAAGACCCAGACCCGTAGGTACTTTCCGGTTTCTTGTCACAACATACCCTGTTCTGCCACCACTTTTCCAGGGTAGGCTATTTATTCCTGGAGGATCACTTTGATTTCCCCTTTGAAGGTGAGCTAAGACCCAACTTCGGTTTGACCTGTAGGCAACGTAGGGCAGTGGGAACATATCTGGAGGAAAATGTGTCTTATTGCAAGATGGCAGCCTCATGTAAGACTATCACATAGTCTTTAGGTAAGAAGAGACTGGCCCGCATCCTATGGCAACAGAAAAGGGCTGAAATTTGGGGTTTGTTATTGTCAAGTTCATTTACCCACGGCCCCATCTCTTTCAAAGTCCTAACTTTGTCATAGAAGAACCACCAAGCCTGTGAATTTCATGTCCTCTGACTTACTGAGTGTACATTAATTTGGAAAATTTCTTCCTGGATTATTTTCATCTAATATTTAAGGTCTCTACTGCCATCTTGAATAATTACTCCACACTCCTTATAATAACATGGTTCCTAAAATTGCTAAGGTCCCTCCCTCCCAAAGTATTGCCCTCCACCCGCACATCATAATTACTACTGATGGATGCCTAGGTAATTATGATACCACTTGATGCCAGCAATTTTTGTTTTCAGAGAGGTAAGGGACCGAACTCCAAAGCCCTGTGCCAAGGCACGTGTTAACCTTGGCACTCTCAAAAATAACATGAGGCAAAGAATACAGTGCTAACAATTCATTGGGATTTTCAAGTACAAGGCTCTGAGGGCCAGAGAGAAAAAGCATAACTGAGTCAGGAAAGAAACAGGCAAGGAGAGGAGCACAGATATTGTGGCAACCAGATTTTTAAAAAGTAATCATCACATACTGAAATATTTCATCATTTTTAATACACTTTTGTGGTTCTGATCCTTTCATGATCGGATTCAGCATATTTTGCATATATCATTTTCATTGCTGTTTATATAGTATGAACAAAAACCTTATTTACACATGAAAGCAGGAGATAGCACATATTTAAGAGCAAATTCTCCAGTATCTGAAACAGACATAATCTCTTCTAGGTTATCTGGATTGGAAGGTGAAGTAGTTCGTATGCGTACAAGAATAAAGACATTTCAGCACGTCAAATTATACAGGAAATGTCTTTGCTAATGGTTTACTGAGATAATACATCAGAAGTACAAAATCAATAAAATAGGCACTTTCAAGCTATCATCTTCAAAACCTATCTCAAATGTCCCTCGTTTTTGGAACTTGCCCTAGGTTGGGCTGGTTACTTCCTCATATGTATTCATTTAGCAAGAACTGCATCATTTCATATACTTCATATCTCTTTTCCCCCAGTTTGAAGTTCAGTGTTGGCATTTTTCACCTGCCCTTCTGTCTAATACAGTGACTAGCATGTGCAATGTTTTAATAAATAGATGAATTAAAATGGCATTTTTATTTCCGAATGCCTCAAGCTCTTGAGTCTTGCTTGTTTTACCTTTCTCAATAATAATTACCCAGACATTCCTTCAGGCATTCTAGGTTCTTATGGTCTATTCTGTCGAAATATTCTCTCAAGAGAGGAGATGAACCTTAGTTTCACTAAAATGTAAATGAGTTTGAAAAGCTTAAGGATAACATAATACATAATAAGTATAGATTTCTCACACCATTTCAAAAACCTTGGAAAATGCAAAAAGAATGATTATCAAAGAAAAGGAAACATTAGTTTTGAAAGTATAGTTATTTATTGGTTTTCATCTGAGTGTGCATGTGTGTGTGTGTATGTGTGCATGTGTGCATGTACATGGAGAAATTAACTTTCCCCTAAAACTGGAGAATTAGGATGTTTCATGAAATTAATGGAAAGAGTATCCTAGAAAGAATAAAAGGAGGTCTGGATAAATTAAAGATTTTATCTTTAACCAAACTGGAGTAATTTGCTAAATTAACTTGTCTTAAAGAGACACATACAGAGACATTGCAAAATAAAGAAAAGATAAAAGGAAATTAGAGAATGTAATATGGCATATAGACAGCAATAGTTAGAAATAAAGGACAGCAGAGAATACCACTGTAAAGGAGAGAGAAGATTTATATCTATGAAGGAGACAAATGTGCCAATTCATTATGTGAAAAGAAGCTATAACATCTTTCAACTTTCGCGTGGACAAAAATCTTGCATTCATTTTTCTCCCAAATTCTATAAGAAAAAGACCAAGGAATAAATTAAAAATAAAGACATGTAAGCATAAAAAATGATAGTCCTGTCCCTTTTACCCTATCTAAACTGTCAAAATATTGTTCTTGCAGACGTTTATAAATTTGTGCATCGCCAAATATGTTTATTAACAAGAAGTTTAAAGTTCTTATAATTTTCAAACACAGCTGATGACTTTGGCCCTCTTTTTTCTTTGAGTCTTGATCACAGAACTATCATTATAATTATCCAGATTTAGTTAAGAAACAGACACCATTTGGGCAGAAATAAAAATAATATTCATGAATCATATGTGATAGATTAGACTTTTGTTGTTTAGTCACTAAGTCGTGTCTGATTCTTTTGTGACTCCATGGACTGTAGCCCTTGAGGCTCCTCTGTTCATGAGATTTCCCAGGCAAGAATACTGGAGAGGGTTGCCATTTCCTACTCCAGGGGATCTTCCTGAACCAGGGATTGAATCTGGGTCTCCCATATTGGCAGACAGATTCCTTGCCACAGAGCCACCAGGGAAGCCCATAGAATAAGTAATATTTTTACACATGCTTTTCTCAGTAAGAATCTGACAGAATGGAATTGATGTGGCCAAAGAGGTAATTAAATTATATCTCCTATTATTACTCCATAACAAAGATTTAGCATTTGCCTTTGAATCTGGACTGCTGCATCATCAAAGATCATGTCTAATGTCCATCCCTTAAACACAGCAAAGACGAACAATGAAAACATTCACTGCTTAGCTATTACATCACTATTTACAGGTTTTAATTGATAAATTCATCTTTTTTGTCTTATTAGGATAGTTATTGACTACAGATAACAGCCTTGTCTAACTCAATGAAACTAAGCCATGCCCATCGGGCAAACCAAGATGGGCAGGTCATGGTGGAGTGATCTGACAGAATGTGGTCCACTGGAGAAGGGAATGGCAAACCACTTCAGTATTCTTGCCTTGAGAACCCCATGAACAGTATGAAAAGGCAAAATGATAAAATACTGAAAGAGAAACTCCACAGGTCAGTAGGTGCCCAATATGCTACTGGAGATCAGTGGAGAAATAACTCCAGACAGAATGAAGGGATGGAGCCAAAGCAAAAAGAATACCCAGCTGTGGATGTGACTGGTGATAGAAGCAAGGTCCGATGCTGTAAAGAGCAATATTGCATAGGAACCTGGAATGTCAGGTCCATGAATCAAGGCAAATTGGAAGTGGTCAAACAAGAGATGGCAAGAGTGAATGTCGACATTCTAGAAATCAGTGAACTGAAATGGACTGGAATGGGTGAATTTAACTCAGATGACCATTATATCTACTACTGCGGGCAGGAATCCCTCAGAAGAAATGGAGTGGCCATCATGGCTAACAAAAGAGTCCGTAATGCAGTACTTGGATGCAATCTCAAAAATGACACAATGATCTCTGTTCGTTTCCAAGGCAAACCATTCAACATCACAGTAATCCAAGTCTATGCCCCAACCAGTAACGCTGAAGAAGCTGAAGTTGAATGGTTCTATGAAGACCTACAAGCCCTTTTAGAACTAACACCCAAAAAAGATGTCCTTTTCATTATAGGGGACTGGAATGCAAAAGTAGGAAGTCAAGAAATACCTGGAGTAACAGGCAAATTTGGCCTTGGAATATGGAATGAAGCAGGGCAAAGACTGATAGAGTTTTTTCAAGAAAATGCACTGGTCATAACAAACACCCTCTTCCAACAACACAAGAGAAGACTCTATACATGGGCATCACCAGATGGTCAACACCGAAATCAGACTGATTATATTCTTTGCAGCCAAAGATGGAGAAGCTCTATACAGTCAGCAAAAACAAGACCAGGAGCTGACTGTGGCTCAGACCATGAACTCCTTATTGCCAAGTTCAGACTGAAATTGAAGAAAGTAGGGAAAACCACTAGACCATTCAGGTATGACCTAAATCAAATCCCTTATGATTATACAGTGGAAGTGAGAAATAGATTTAAGGGCCTAGATCTGATAGATAAGAGTGCCTGATGAACTATGGAATGTGGTTCATGACATTGTACAGGAGACAGGGATCAAGACCATCCCCATGGAAAAGAAATGCAAAAAAGCAAAATGGCTGTCTGAGGAGGCCTTACAAATAGCTGTGAAAAGAAGAGAAGCGAAAAGCAAAGGAGAAAAGGAAAGATATAAACATCTGAATGCAGAGTTCCAAAGAATAGCAAGAAGAGATAAGAAAGCCTTCTTCAGTGATCAGTGCAAAGAAATAGAGGAAAACAACAGAATGGGAAAGACTAGGATGTCTTCAAGAAAATCAGAGATACCAAAGGAACATTTCATGCAAAGATGGGCTCGATAAAGGACAGAAATGGTATGGACCTAACAGAAGCAGAAGATATTAAGAAGAGGTGGCAAGAATACACAGAAGAACTGTACAAAAAAGAAACTCACGACCCAAATAATCACGATGGTGTGATCACTGACCTAGAGCCAGACATCCTGGAATGTGAAGTCAAGTGGGCCTTGGAAAGCAGCACTATGAACAAAGCTAGTGCAGGTGATGGAATTCCAGTTGAGCTATTCCAAATCCTGAAAGATGATGCTGTGAAAGTGCTGCACTCAATATGCCAGCAAATTTGGAAAACTCAGCAGTGGCCACAGGACTGGAAAAGGTCAGTTTTCATTCCAATCCTAAAGAAAGGCAATGCCAAAGAATGCTCAAACTATCGCACAATTGCACTCATCTCACATGCTAGTAAAGTAATGCTCAAAATTCTCCAAGCAGGCTTCAGCAATACGTGAACTGTGAACTTCCAGATGTTCAAGCTGGTTTTAGAAAAGGCAGAGGAACCAGGGATCAAATTGCCAACATCTGCTGGATCATGGAAAAAGCAAGAGAGTTCCAGAAAAACATCTATTTCTGCTTTATTGACTATGCCAAAGCCTTTGACTGTATGGATCACAATAAACTGTGGAAAATTCTGAAAGAGATGGGAATACCAGACCACCTGATCTGCCTCTTGAGAAATTTGTATGCAGGTCAGGAAGCAACAGTTAGAACTGGACATGGAACAACAGACTGGTTCCAAATAGGAAAAGGAGTATGTCAAGGCTGTGTATTGCCACCCTGTTTATTTAACTTATATGCAGAGTACACCATGAGAAACACTGGACTGGAAGAAACACAAGCTGGAATCAAGATTGCCAGGAGAAATATCAATCACCTCAGATATGCAGATGACACCACCCTTATGGCAGAAAGTGAAGAGGAAGTAAAAAGCCTCTTGATGAAAGTGAAAGAGGAGAATGAAAAAGTTGGCTTAAAGCTCAACATTCAGAAAACGAAGATCATGGCATCCGGTCCCATCACTTCATGGGAAATAGATGGGGAAACAGTGGAAACAGTGTCAGACTTTATTTTGGGGGGCTCCAAAATCACTGCAGATGGTGACTGCAGCCATGAAATTAAAAAACACTTACTCCTTGGAAGGAAAGTTATGACCAACCTAGATAGCATATTCAAAAGCAGAGACATTACTTTGCCAACAAAGGTCCGTCTAGTTAAGGCTATGGTTTTTCCTGTGGTCATGTATGGATGTGAGAGTTGGACTGTGAAGAAGGCTGAATGCCGAAGAATTGATGCTTTTGAACTGTGGTGTTGGAGAATACTCTTGAGAGTCCCTTGGACTGAAAGGAGATCCAACCAGTCTATTCTGAAGGAAATCAGTCCTGGGATTTCTGGGAAGGAATGATGCTCAAGCTGAAACTCCAGTACTTTGGCCACCTCATGCGAAGAGTTGACTCATTGGAAAAGACTCTGATGCTGGGAGGGATTGGGGGCAGGAGGAGAAGGGGACAACAGAGGATGAGATGGCTGGATGGCATCACTGACTCGATGAACGTGAGTCTGGATGAACTCCGGGAGTTAGTGATGGACAGGGAGGCCTGGTGTGCTGTGATTCATGGGTCACAAAGAGTAGGACACGACTGAGCGACTGATCTGATCTGATCTGATCTGACAGACAACCTATCTTTAGATTTCACAGAAACAATGAATTTCACATACCTCAGTATTTCAAGGACAGAAGCAGTCTTGGTAACCATTTCAAATAAAACTACTTATGAAGAGTTTAAAACATGAAGAAAGGAAAACTGTAATCAATGTTTGTGTTGATATATAGAATAATTAATTTAACATATAGAGGATTTAATTTAATGTCTAGTCCTTTCCTGTAGAGATCCAGCCTAACAGTCATATTTCTTTCTTGTCCCTTTCTCTGACACTTATGACTCAGGAACATGTTCCTTCTTGGCAGTTTTCCCAAGAATCCTATCATTCCTGTATTATTTCCCCTGTGCCGGTATCACAAGGGTAGTTCCAGACACAATGACCCAGCTTTGCAATCTAAAGCTTTTGTGACTCTAATAATGAGAGTTTCAGTTAAAGGTGGTATCATGGCATTATGCTAAGAACACTAACATGACACTTTTGTTTAGGGCTGGTCTCCCAAAAGAAAATCTGTGAATATAATTATTGTTATTAAAATATGAAATATCCCAAGTTTCTAGTACAACACAATTAAATGTAGTTTATAGGTTTCTGAAGTCAGCTTTTGCCTGGTTCTTATGATGAATAATGGATTACAAAATCATATGGGGAGAGTAGAAATTTGTGTGGATAACAAAAAATTTGCAGCCAAAGACACCCTTACTATCGTACATTTGTAAGTGGAAGTGTTAGTGTCGGCTAGATCAGGACTGCCGTTATCATACTGGATTCTGCACACACTCCATATGCGTGTGTTTTGGACATGCCATAAGGGCATGGTGCACAAAAATTTTAAATTTTCTAAACACCTTCCCTTTCATCCAACCTAGACAATGACTTGATGACAACCATAACGGTGTCCTTAAGTCATTTCATGTTCAATTTGAAAAATTTATTTAAATCCTTTGGACTTTGTTGTTGTTTGAAAGTGGTCACTCAGTCGTGTCCAACTCTTTGCGACCCCATGAACTGTAGCCCACCAGGCTCCTCCATCCATAGGATTTTCCGGGCAAGAGTACTGGAGTGGGTTGCCATGTCCACCTCCAGGGGATCTTCCCAACCCAGGGATCGAACCCGGGTCTCCTGCATTGCAGGCAGACGCTTTACTGTCTGAGCCACCAGGGAAGCGCCTGTTGTTTACTCACTCACTAAGTCATGTCTGACTCCTTTGTGACCCCATAGAGTGTAGCTGCCAGACTCCTCTGTCCATGGGATTTCCCAGGCAAGAATACTGGAGTGGGTTGCCATTCCCTTCTCTGGGATATCTTCCTGACCCAGGAATCAAACCTGCTTCTCCTGCATTGGCAGGTAGATTTCTTTACCACTGAGCCACTAGGGAAGCCTTCATTTGAACTTAATTTTCCCTTAAGTCAGCGTATCAGCAACAGCAAAAGGTTTTATTTCCCTTCTTGAAAGGGGAGAAATATTATTCCTATAATTTTTACATCTCTCACTTGGGATATTGTTATGGGTTTTGATTGAAATGAGGCTTGAATATTCCAAAAATATATTTAGATAATATTTTCTATCAGTTGAGCTGGAAAATACTCTTGTCTGGTCTCTGGCTTGTTGATTACATTTAAATTATGAACTAAGTGATTTGAGAGATAGGAGACATACCATCAAAGGGCTGTGACAGTCAGAGTGTGGGCAGACTAGGGTAGGCAGAGGCAAGTCTTTATGGAAGAAGCAGGAAATTTATGTGGATGTTGAGTGCTGGCTCAGCTGGTAAAGAATCCACCTATACTGTGGAGACCTGGGCTCGATCCCTGGGTTGGGAAAATCCTCTGGAGAAAGGAAAAGCTACCCACTCCAGTATTCTGCCTGGAGAAGTCCATGAACTGTATAGTCCATGGGGTTGCAAAGAGTTGGACACGGCTGAGGGACTTTCACTTCACTTAATTGGCTCTAGCAATCACTTGAATGATTCACTTCACTTGAATCTATACAGGCAGAGATGTGGGTAGACAGAGAAAAGCATGAGCACAGAGATGGGGTGGGGATTCTATATTCTAGGCACAATCATGACTCAATAAAATATGGTTTTGTCTTGTTTTTTCCTTTTGGATTGCAGTGAAGGCACAAAGGTTAAAAGTATGAGGTTAGATCTTAGAATGCTCTGCATGAAGGTCCAGAAGAGTAACAGTTATTATTGCATAAGCAGGGAGGAATCAGCTTGTATAATGTACCAATTGCTTTCTATTTGAATAGGAAAAAGATAAATGTTTGAATCTCTGCAGGTATGTGCATTTGTTTGTTATGTGAAAATAACAATGCTTAAAATAAGATGTGCCAGTTACCAAATGCTTCATATAAATCTGCATCTCTAACCCATGAGGTACTGTTTTCAGCTTTATTTTAGAGAAAACAAACCAGCAAAAAAAAAAGTAGTAGCTTTTTTGTGGCAATATTATGCCAAGTATCTAGCTGATGTAAAGACCACCACTTTCAACCACTGAATACACTCTCTGATATGTGAAAGGCAGCATCTCTGTAATACAAAATTCTGTATGCTCCTGCCCATTTCCCTCTGAGTTTCCTTACAAATAAAATCATGTCATCCAAGGATGTCAAAGATATATGGTTGTAACTGAAGTTCTAGCAAGAAAACATTCAGTGAAGGCTAGAAGCAGTGGGAGGAGCTTTCTTCACAAAGGGATCTCATTGGGAAGCTGCTGAATAAAACAACAGCAGTGGGTCTAGAAAAGGGACTTCCCCACTTAGTCTCCAGGTACTTCTCCAGGTACACATTTATCACTCGGTCTATTTAAAGAGGGCTTCCCTGGTGGCTCAGCAATAAAGAATCTGCCTGCAATGCACGAGCCACGGGTTCTATCCCTGTGTTGGGAAGATCCCCTGGAAAAGTAAATGGCAATCCACTCTATTGTTCTTGCTTGAGAAATTCCATGGACAGAGAAGCCTGGCAGCTACAGTCCATGGGGTCACAAAAAGTTGGACATGACTGAGTGACTGAACTTGCATGCACTACTTAAAAAGAGATGAGAAAAAAAAAAAAAGGAAAAAAAAAAAGAGAGATGAGAAGAAATATTCTTAAAAAGTAACGCTGGAGCTCTGTACCCAGAGACATTGAATGTTTGTTAGTAATGATGAAGACCTCCCCAGTCATGGAATATAGAATGAATGATATTGATAGATACTTACAGGATTTATTTCAGTGTACTATGAAAACTGATAATCAAAGGAGAAATGACACTCTACTAAGAGTTCAGTGGGATGGTCTTAGGTTATAAGAGAGTGAAAAGCTGGGCTTATATCTAAGATAAAAGGTTACAGACTTTGTGAAATTTGTTTTAAAATTCTTGCTGTTATACTCACTGATTATCTGTTATTATTACTGTGGCCACTCAACTAAAAAACTGTATTTAAAATTCTTTTACATTAAGCTTAAATGAATTATTAATTATTCATTATTAATATTTCCATTCATAATATAGCATACTTTAGCTATGAGTTTTGCAGGACTAGAATCAAAGCCACTGAATACCATCTTTCTAAAATTCTTCAGTGGAAGAAACCAGTAACATTAAAACCATGGAGAATGAATATTTAATTAGAAATGTATGTTGCCAATTCTCAGTTCAAATATTGAATAATAAATACTTAGAACATTAAATTTGTTTATAAATTCTTTCCTAATTTTAGCAACACCTTCCCACAGTTCTAAATTATTTTTCCAGTGTCATTACAGATGTATATACTTTCTTTTCAGAAACCCCACTTGGTACCTCAGAAAACTCTCTGTATGTTTTTCTTGGCTCTTGTCCACTTTTGGCTTATTCTGTGACAGTGGCACCCCACTCCAGTACTCTTGCCTGGAAAATCCCATGGACGGAGGAGCCTGGTAGGCTACAGTCCATGGGGTCGCGAAGAGTCGGACACGACTGAGCGACTTCACTCTCACTTTTCACTTTCATGCACTGGAGACGGACATGGCAACCCACTCCAGTGTTCTTGCCTGGAGAATCCCAGGGACGGGGGAGCCTGGTGGGCTGCCATCTATGGGGTTGCACAGAGTCGGACACGACTGAAGCGACTTGGCAGCAGCAGCAGCAGCAGCAGGAAAAGACTATAAACGCCCAGAGGACAGACTCTTAACTTTTGGCTTTCTCTCTTGCCTAGTACATTGACTTTCAATGCAAACAGTGCTGTGTTCTTTAAATTTGACTGAAATGAATAGTTACCTAAGTACATGGAAATTTTTCTCCAACCATTCACAGTGCAGAAATCATAAAAACCCCATATTTGTGACCTAGCCTTTAATTTTATCTGTTCCCAAAATGCAATCATCAGCCTGGATATATTTGCACCTGCCTAGGAAGGACATGCTTGTACCCAAGGATCCATAAGTACAGTTCATCACCTTACCTGAGATAATGTTTGTGTTTGTGGATAGATACATTGAATTCTCAGAGATTCTGATGTGTCTGATGTTTTATTCTTTCAGTAAAATGGTAACTATAAAAAATAGATACTGTATCACTGTCACAAGGGAGAGATGCCTTGATAGCTGTCTGTGTGTATGGCAAGCCATACAACAGAACTGGCTTAAATTTTTAATCTTAAATAAATCTCATTACTTATAGTTAAATAGTAAAGCTATAGCAACACTGTTGATCTAATAGCCTATGTTTCTGTTTCAAAATACATATAAATCATATTCACATTAATTAAAAAATCTGACTAATACTCATTATGATACTCTTCTGACCTAGATTATGACTTGAATTTACATTAATTTGCACATTAACTGTGTAAATGGAAAAAATCAGTCATCAGCTTGAACTGCACCGGCTTACTTTATCTTGGTATTCTGAAGAAATGCCTGCACATGCTGGCCTCTTCACTTATTTTGAATTTCATAGTCTTTCAAACTCATCCTGATATTAATAGACTTATTATTTCTATGTCCCTTCAAGAATGCTTTATTTTTTAATATCTATATTCTTACTCCATATGGAGTTAAGCATATCTATTTTGTAATTCTAGCTTAGTTGCTGTGTTATGTTATAATAGCTAAGAAGGATAACAGTTTTCATATGCAAAGCTTATAGTGCCTATTTCCAGAATCTAATTATATATATATATATATATATAATGCATATACACATACACGTATTTATATAGATACACAAGTATAGCAAGTATAGGTGGTTTTCCTATCTGAACACTGTTATCACAAATAACTTAGCAACCTAGTGTAAGTGGAGAAAATTTTAGTTATAATCTGTTACAAAAAAATATAAGGGTCACACTGAGAAAATTTTGGTAATACAATGTAGTATATACCACTGCTGCTAAGTTGCATCAGTCGTGTCCGACTCTGTGCGACCCCATGGACTGCAGTGCACCAGGCTCCTCTGTCCGTGGGATTTTCCAGGCAAGAGTACTGGAGTGGGGTGCCAGTGCCTTCTCCAGTAAAATGCAGTATATACCACTAAAAAGTATTTAAGAAAAAAGAAGCAACCTATTATTCTAATTATAAACTTTTTATTCTTACATTGTTACAGACTGATACGAAGTAGGTTAATTCCAATAAGTCTATCAAATTCTCTGCATATATGGTCATATTCTGCTTTTAATTTAATAATTAATAACATATAACTAAAGAAAATATCATCTTTGGTCTAAGGCAATGGTAGCAAACATCAAAAGAAACCAAAAGAAATTATGTATTAATTTTCTGCAGTACAATGAAGAATAAATATGATACTGTTAACAGATTTTTTTTTTCCCTAAGATCATGGGGTACTTTTAAGCAAAAGTTAATTATGACTGTAGCATAACACCACCCCCTGAAGGCAATATACTTCTTGGAATCAGAGTAAATATCCAGCGCACACAAAGTAATTAAAAATACAAATAGTATTATCATTAGTAGTTATGCATCGGTAGAAAGGGTATTATGGGAGTAGATTAGAAAACTAAATTAAATGATTTCTCTTACAAGATACATCTTCTATTTACATAATATTTTTCTTAGAGAAGTTCAAACATTTTAGACCTAACAAAACTCTTCACATAGTATCCTTTGGGTCAAAGTATGTATTAGTGCCTCTCATTTTATGGAGTAAGGAAATTAGTCTCAGCTTCAGGTCACTGACTAACAAATCCTTCAGTACAACGGAGCAACCTCTAATCTATTCTCCACTGGGTAGCCTTCAGTTTGTCATTCTATTGAGACCTATGTTTAAATTCTACTCACAAAACAGATCTCAGAGAGGTCCCATTCTTGGTATTTTACTAGACATACTAATAGATTTAGGTGAGACGTTAGTCCTTTTCTTTGTGTGACTCACCAAGAATGAGGAAGAAGGGTCTTCATGAGCCTGGTGTGTGGCTACTTTGGGACCCTTCTGGTAGTTTATTGTAGAAAAGAGAGATTCAGCTTCTGGATAGGGAAACCGGGCGTGCTGCAGTCCATGGGGTCGCAAAAAGTCAGACACGACTGAGCGACTGAACTGAACTGAAGGACAGAATAACTTTTATCTCAGTAACCTATTTATGGATATTTCACAGGCAACTATAAATTCTAGGAAAAGTATTAAAATCAGTTATTTGGAGGCTCTAGAGAGTGACCAAACTGAGCGTAGATGATAGACACTTGAAGGAAAGAAAATGCATTGAGAAAGATGCCATGTTATACCCTTTACACCTTAGAGTACTCCTGGATCTTAACTGGATAATCAAACTCAGACAGCTGCATTCTTACGGAAGGGGATCTAAGAGCAGAATTCGGGGCTGACCAAGTACTTGAACTTGTGTGTGTGTGTAAGAGAGAGAGAGAGATTGGGGGAAATCTGGAAAAGAGGGAGACACAGAGAACCTTATATGAACCAAACCTTCATATAAGCTATTAATTGAGTTGTGCACACATGTGGGAAAGTGCAAGACCAACAGAAAATAAAAGCTGAAAGTGAGAGTGAAAGTGACTCAGTTGTGTCTGACCCTTTGCGACCCCATGGACTATACCCTGTCAAGCTCCTCTCTCCATGGAATTCTCCAGGCTAGAATACTGAAGTGAGTTGCCGTTCCCTTCATCAGGGGATCTTCCCAACCAAGGATCAAACCCAGGTTTTCTGCATTGCGGGCTGATTCTTTACCATCTGAGCCACCAGGGAAGCCCAAAATAAAAACTGAAAAATCTAAGAACCTGAGCAGTGATGTTAGCTGCTGCCCAAAACAGGGGACATAGAGGTTGGAGCTTGAGTACAAACATGTGATCTGCCTGCTAGAATAAAAATCAGCATTTTTAAAAGAAAGAAAACAGCATCCAAATTCTCTACATTAGTCACAATATTCAGTATATGATAAAATTTTTTAGACATGCAAATAAATAAGCAAAAGTGACCTGAATCAGGAAATAGTCAATAGAAACAGACACCAAGATGAGACAAATGTTGAAATTAGAAGTACTCTGTAGCTACTAAAAATATTTTCAGAGTATTAAATACTATAGCAATGATGGAACAAATGGGGAATCTCAGCAGAGAACTGTAAATGCTATTTTAAGTTAAAAATTAATATGAGAGATAAAGAGGGACATTTCATAACAATAAGACAATCATTTTTATCATAATAATTGTAAGAAGATCATTTCTTTACCATAATAATTGTAAGTACATTTTCAATCACCTTAACCTAAATGAAATTTATCAAACACTTATCCAGACAGCTGAAGAATACCCATTTTTTCTGATGCAGATGAAATGTTCAACAATTTTGACCATATGATAGGCCATGACACAAACAACAATAAATTTCCAAAGAGTGAATTCTTACAGATAATGATATCTGACTGCAATAAGAAAGTAACAATAGATATATCTATATAATATTCAAATATTTGTAAAGTGAATAACATACATCTAAATAATGCTTGAGTTAAAAAGGCATTTACAAGTGAAATTTTAAAATGTTTTGAAATGAATGATGATGAAAATAGACTGTATCAAAGTATAGAATGTGGCTTGAGAGGTGTGCACATTCTACACATTTTGATATAGTCTATTTTATAGAAAGGAGAGAATAAGATAATCATTTCCAGCTCATTTTATTAGGTTATCATAGCCTTTTTAATAAAACCTGACTAAAGAAGTAATAAAATTACAGACTCTTACAAATACAGTTTTAAAACTTTTTACTAAATGATTTGAAAATCTAATCCAGCAATACTAAAAACAAACAAACAAAAACCCGAACATATGGCTGCTGCTGCAGCTGCTAAGTCACTTCAGTCGTGTCCGACTCTGTGCAACCCCATAGACGGCAGCCCATCAGGCTCCCCCATCCCTGGGATTCTCCAGGCAAGAACACTGGAGTGGGTTGCCATTTCCTTCTCCAATGCATGAAAGTGAAAAGTGAAAGTGAAGTCGCTCAGTTGTGCCTGACTCTTAGTGACCCCATGGACTGGAGCCTACCAGGCTCCTCCGTCCATGGGATTTTCCAGGCAAGAGTACTGGAGTGGGGTGCCATTGCCTTCTCCGGAACATATAGGTTAGGTTTATCCTAAGAATGTAAATTCCTTAAAATATTCATAAATCAATCTCATTTATCAAAAATACATGGTGAAAAAAAATAGGATCATTTCAATAAGATGAAAAAGCATTTGACAAAATTCAATATCTGTCCAAAAACTCTTAAGTAGATTGTGGCTTTTTTTTTTTTAATTTTAGTTTTACTTTACATATTTGAGGCTGTGCAATTAGTGTATATATATATATATATATATATATATATATACTATAAATTGTTAAATATTCCTGGTGGATTATAATTGTTAACATACTAATGATCATGACTATGAAGTACTTCTTTATCTCTAGTATGCTTTGTCCTACAATCTACTTAGTCTGATATTACTACAGCTATGCCAGATTCCTTTTGATTTTTATTTTCATTGTATGTCTTTTTATCCTTTATTTTTAACATTTGTGCATTCTGATAATTTAGATTTCTCTCTCATAAGTAGCAAACAGTTGATTTTAAAATCTAGTTTGAAATTCTTTGCCATGCCATTATAATAATTCCATACATATTTAACTTTAGATCTGCTATATTCTCATTTTCTCTTTTCCTCATCCTTTGCTTTTCCTTTATCATAAGCGTTCTTGCTTCATTCTATTAATTACTTTGTCATCCCCCCTTTCCACCTAATAATTCATTATTTTAATCTGTTTTCATAAATGTATTAGTGGATATCCCAGAGATTAAAAAGTGCATTCTTAATCTATTAAAGGCCAACATAAATTTGTATTTTTACTAATTTTCCTATATTGCAAGAATATTAAAACAAAACTTCTATTAGTGCCCCCTTGTTTCTGCTTAGGTTTTCATACAGTTTACTTTTTATGTACATATTTTAAACTCTATAATGCACTACAATTATATCATTTTTAGATCATTACTATTTCTTAGCTTTGCTCACACACTTACAAGACATGTTCTTCATTCCTCCCAGTAGCTCTACACTTCCTTACCTAACTTTTTTTTCTTTTTACCTAGACAATTGTTTGGGGCATTTCCTTCCCTTAGTGTGGGTCTGCTGGTGACCAACTCTGTTTTTCTTTTGTGTGAAAATGTCTATATTTTGCCTTTATTTTTAGCAAGACGACTTTGCTAGATATAGAATTCTAGGATGGTCACTGTATTTTTCCTGCATTTTAAAAAGATGCTTCCATGGTTTTCTGTCTTTCGTTAATTTGGTTGAAAAACAGACCTCATTCAAAGTAAAACCAAAGATTGTGGGTTTCTTTGTTGTTGTTCTTTTGTTTTGGCTATACAACAAGATTTGTGGGATCTTAGTCCTCCCACCAGGGGCTGAATCGGGGCCCTTGGCAGTAAGGGTGTGGAGTCTTAACCACTTGATCATCAGGGAATTTCCTAAATATTATTTTTTGACTGCTTTTCTTTAATGTGTGCTACATGTTGCTATGATGTGCCTAAATGTACTTTTCTTTAAACCTGCTTAATATATGCTGACTTTCAAGACTGTGTCTCAAGATATTTTGTTGGTTTAGGAAAATTCATTGTAATCTCTTCAAATGTTTTCCCATTCTTTCTCCTTTCCTTTTATGAGGCCAATTGTGCATATAATAGGCCTTTTATTATACCCCATTTTTATGTTTTTATTTATTTGGGGGGATATTTTCCTTACCATGTTTCAACCTGAATATATGAATACATATATATATATACACACACACACACACACACACATCTTTTTTAAACAAATCAGTCTTTTTAGTTAGGTTAATTTCCATTACTGATTTCTCAGTTCTAGAGTTTCCTTTGCTTATTTTCAATAGTTAATGAAATTCTCCATTTTATCACTTAAGTTCTTAAACCTATTAACCCTTGTCATTTCGCTGTCTGCATCTGATAACTCTATTATCTAGATTCCTATGTGTTTGTTTCTTTTGCCTCTTATCTCTGCTTTCATTCAGGTATTGTTTTCTCTCATGCCAAGTTATTTTTACATGAATATTGGATATTTCATACTAAAAATTTTAGAGAGAATGTGAGACCTTAGATTACATTACTTCTCTTATAAAGGATTTGCTTTTACTTTGTTTATGGAGTCACACTACGGGCACTAGCAATCCCAAATCAATTTAGGATATTAGATATTAAGATGATTCAAAGATGGTCTTCAATCCTTCTAAGCAGTGTTCTACTTCTATTTTATGACGCATTCCTTTGGTAAGCATGTCACAGTCCCACAAAACCCCTACAGTATTTGTGGCAGCCCCACATGGGTTAGAGGCTGAGCATGCACACACTTCCTCTTTGTAGTAGTGGAATGATAGCTTTTAATGAGATGGTTAGAACCTCTTTTCAGCCTCTACAGACTCTCTGTCACTTTGGCATAATTTCTCAGCCTATTAGCTTTTGCTTTGGAACAGAAGATGTCTTGAGACAGCAACAAGGAAGAGAGTCACCATCTTCTGGAATCTTGAACACTAAGTCTTCATTTCCTTGGTAGCTCTCCAGTAACTTTGAATACATTTTATATCACATCTCCCCTCGATCTCTCCCACACCTGTTTTTTCTGACAGTTCTAGAGGGAGGCAGTTGATCTTCCACTGCCAGACACAGAAATTCACCTGAAGCTATCGGCTCTTCCATCAGAGCCCTCATTTTATGTCTCTACTCGAAAATCAGAAGTCTTCTGATTCTGCTACAGACACTTATTCAACTATAACCACACCTACTTCTGTTTGATATTATAAAATTCTTTGAAATGTCAAGAAGTTAGTACATATCTTAGTACACAGGAACTTCCTTCTTCTTATTTCTCAACCCAAAAAGCTTGAGTCATCCTTGACTCATCTTTTTTTATTAACAGCCCACCTTTAATTTATCAATACATTCTTTGAGCCTGCCTTTAAATATATTCAAATTCTTACCACTCCTGACTACCTCTGCTCCTGTCACCCTGATCTAAGCCACAATTAACCCTTGCTTAGTTTTTTTGGTAACAATTCCTTCACTGCTTTGCTGGCTTCTGCTCTTTATCATGACATCTAGTCTCAACTCAGCAGTCAGAATGATCCTGTTAGAATTAATGTTATTCATGCCACTGATTTACTAACACCATCCAAGGACTTCATATTTCACTCAAAGTAAAAGGCAAAATCGTCTTAATCATCTACCCAGCTTTTCCCAATGTACACTCTTGACCACCCTTTACCTTCCTGAGTGCACATGGGCATGCTCAGTCTTTGCAATCCCTGAATTTGTCTACTCATTGCTCTCTAATTATCTAATCATTCTTACCAGATATTCCTCCACGAAGACATTAGTACATGTTTTTATCCCTTCCTGGGAAAGTTTTCCTTCAGGTATCTGTATGGCTTATTCCCCTACTATTTTACCTCTTTACTCAATATTTACCATTCAATGAGCATAATTCAAAGGAGAAAGAAACCAAATAACCAGTGCAGGAATGTACGCTTAAACTTGTAGGTTAGTTGCTAAGTATGCATTTGACTCTTTGCAACCTTGTGGACTGTAGCCTGCCAGGCTCTTCTATCCATGGGATTTCCCAGGCAAAAATACTGGAGTAGGTGGCCATTCCCTTCTCTAGGGGATCTTCTGGACCAAGGGATGGAACCCAAGGCTTCTGCTAGGCAGGCATGTTCTTTACCACCAAGTCACCTGGAAAGCCCCATGCTTAAACTTAATTTTCTGCAAATTCAAACTACCAAAAGAACCAAATAGCTTTTATATGTGAATAGATAGATGGATAGATAGATAGATAGAGATGGATATTAAGATTCATAATATCAATAAATCACTTATATATGGCTAATTGGAATGGAAATTGATCACTCTGAAAACAAGTTTGACAATATCTAGTAAAATACATATGTAAATATAAAATATATAAATTTTTTACCAGCCTTATAATCTGAACAACTACTGGCATATATACACAATGAGTCATGTGCTACGATGTTTACAAAAGCTTTGTCTCTAATCAAGAAAAAACTATATAAAATTATCAAATTATATCAACAGGGAATGAGATAGGAAAAAAAAACGGTGATGTAATCTCACAATGTAATAAAACAGTTGAAATTAATGGGTTGTGTATACATTAATCAACATGTATATACTTCCAGAATATTATATGGTCATAAAGCAAGTTATGAAAACATCCCTGTAATATGGCCTTTTTGTGTCAGTTTGAAAAACAAACCAAAATACTATATATAATGTATGCATGCAGATGAACCAAAAGTATAAGATTGTAGACAGAAGCAACAGACATCAACTTCAATATTACTGTTATATCTGAGATAGAGAAAATCAGATGGATGAAAATGCTTAACTTGGATCTTTTCCTATTTGAGTTCTTAAAGAATAAAAGAAAGTGACAAAATATGGTAAAAAATATTCCATTTTTTTAAATGGTAAAAATAATTTTACTATAATTATTGAGGGGGAAAACACTTTATAAAAAAATAATAATAGTGAATACCTACTCACTAGTGTTTACTGCGTATTCAGGCACAGTAAAGTTTTAAAAAATCCTTCGTCACAAATGAACTCCTTTGTGTCACCTCTCTGTAGTCACACCCCTGCCTCCTATCTCCGTTTCTGTCCCCAGCAACTCCTGGTCTGTCCTCCATTTCTATAGTTCTGCCATTTGAGAATGTTACATAAATGGAATCATATAATGTGTACATTTTGAGAATGACTGTTTTATTCCACATAGCATAATTGCCTTGAGACCTATCAGGCTGTTGCATGAATCAATAGTTAATTCCTCTTACTGTTGAATAATGTTCCTTTGTATGGATGTATCAGAATTTATTCAATCATTGAAAATAAAGGTTCTACGGACCATAAAGAAAGCTGAGTGCCAAAGAATTGATGCTTTTGAACTGAGGTATTGAAGACTCTTGAGAGTCCCTTGGACTGCAAGGAGATCCAACCAGTCCATCCTAAAGGAGATCAGCCCTTAATATTCATTGGAAAGACTAATGGTGAAGCTGAAACGCCAAAATCTTTGGCTACCTGATGTGAAGAACTAACTCACTGGAAAAGACCCTGATGCTGGGAAAGATTGAAGGCAAGAGAAGGGGACGACAGAGGAGGAGATGGTTGGATGGCATCACCAACTCAAACATTAATTTGAGCAAGCTCCAGGAGTTGATGATGAACAGGGACATCTTTTCAGATATATTTTATATTTGGATGATATAAACTTGGGTGTGCTAGGACCTACTATTTAACACTTGTCTATATAATATATTTAATATTTAAAAAATGGAACAAAGTGGGTATATATACCCTTTCCTTTCATATATGTGCAAAATGAAAATATTTCGGTAGCTTGTCTGCAACACAAAATAAAAGAAGAATGCTCAACTTGAAATACTTCATGTAGTTTTTTGTGAGTTTTTTTTAATATTCCAGATACACCAACTTTTCTGACCTATCAAAACCAAGTATCTTTGAGTTTATTGACTAGGAAAAGGTAAAACTGGATGAATTTACTCAAGCACTTAAAGTATACACATGTGATCAGAGGCCTAGTTAAGTTATAAGACATTATACTTGTGAAGGGGGATGATCCAGTCTATTTTTTTTCCCAGCTGAAAAAAGATCTATAATCTCTAAATACATTAAAAACTTAATTTATACTTTGGGATCAGTTCCCTGTTTAACAAGTTAACCTCTCTTTCATTAGGGATAAGCCGAAAGCTAGACATAATTAAAAATTATACTCAGAAATGGAGAGCTGTGACTTAACCATCCTCCGTGGAATTTTACTGGAAAAATCTTTTTCTTCTCATACAAGAACTCTCCACAAAAATATTTTAAGGTAATATTGCATTTGGTGCGATCAAAGTGTATTCCTTTGAAAGAAATAAGAAAAGATTATGTTGCCTAAACAAACTTACAAATTTCACCTGCATCTTAGTAGAGAGAGATCTCTTTCCACTGAGATTTTTTTAAAATGTGGTTTTCCAGATGTGTCTAAGATATACTCCAAGTTAATGTAATATATTTTCATAATAAAGAGAATAAAGGAAGTTTAAATGTTATCTAGTACATACATTAATATTTTTAGGCGAAGGATCTAAGATCTAAAAAAGCTGAAAGTCTAGGATTTCATAAGAGGCCATGATAAGACTGAGAGCCGCAGAGGCCTGATTCTTGGTTTACCCTCTTTGCTATCTGGTTGCTTTGATTAATAAATCCAGGAGTTTTAAACTTCAGATATCTTTATTCTGTATCATTTCACTGCTTCTAAGACTTCAAAAATTTTAAGATCCTATACTCCTATATTGACAACTATCCATCTACCTTTAGAATTTTAATATGTCTAGATTAAAAAAAAAACCACAATATGTACTAAGAGAATATGGACATAATCTCTCCTTTAATCTTTTTTATTTTTGAAGTGTTTGCTTTACCTTTTCATTTTTTCCTTGAGAGATATTTCATCATTATAATATCAAAAGACATCTAGAATGACTGAATATATGTATTTATGCACCTATAAAGTACACTTGCTTGAGGTTTTCAAAGATGAGATAGTACTTCTTGGGATTTGGGTATAGAATATTCTAGTATTAAAATGTTTTAATGTTCTTCTTATAAGTGCAAATTGCACCTTTACTACTCTTACCTGCTCTCTACTGTTTCTGATACTTGTTACTATGTATGTATGAAGTTTGGAAATTCCCCAGCCTTTTTTTCAGGGTAGTCTTCTGACGCAAAGTGGCTGAGGCTTTCCCCACTGGCCAGAAAGCTGAGCAAAGTGCATTGCATTTTTCTAGAGAAGAACAGTCACTTCTATTTTAAAATGATAACCTGTAAAAGCTTAAGTTCATCTACCTCTGTTAATTATTTTTGGATAAATAAAATGTGGTACTATCATCTAGGTTCACTTCTGTACTCCTCTAAAGAAGTTACTAAAACTTAACCATCAAAGACTTATGTATAGATTAATACAAATTTATTATGCACAATTCTAATGTGGCTTCATATTTCTGAAATGTTTGGCTTTTAATTTTTTTAATATAAATTTATTTATTTTAATTGGAGGCTAATTACTTTACAATATTGTATTGGTTTTGCCATACATCAACATGAATCCGCCACAGGTATACACGTGTTCCCCATCCTGAACCCCCTTCCCACCGCCCTCCCTGTACCATCCCTCTGGGTCATCCCAGTGCACCAGCCCCGAGCATCCTGTATCCTGCATCAAACCTGGACTGGCGATTCATTTCATATATGATATTATACATGTTTCAATGCCATTCTCCCAAATCATCCCACCCTCACCCTCTCCCACAGAGTCCAAAGACTGTTCTATACATCTGTGTCTCTTTTGCTGTCTCGCATACAGGGTTATCATTACCATCTTTCTAAATTCCATATATATGCATTAGTATACTGTATTGGTGTTTCTCTTTCTGGCTTACTTCAGTCTGTATAATAAGCTCCAGTTTCATCCACCTCATTAGAACTGATTCAAATGTATAAATGTATTCTTTTTAATGGCTGAGTAATACTCCATTGTGTATATGTACCACAGCTTTCTTATCCATTTATCTGCTGATGGACATCTAGGTTGTTTCCATGTCCTGGCTATTATAAACAGTGCTGTGATGAACACTGGGGTACACGTGTCTCTTTTAATTCTGGTTTCTTTGGTGTGTATGCCCAGTAGTGGGATTGCTGGGTCATAAGGCAGTTTCTATTTCTAGTTTTTTAAGGACTCTCCACACTGTTCTCCATAGTGGCTATACTAGTTTGCATTCCACCAACAGTGTAAGAGGGTTCCCTTTTCTCCACACCCTCTCCAGCATTTACTGCTTGTAAACTTTTGAATAGGAGCCATTCGGACTGGCGTGAAATGGTACCTCATTGTGGTTTTGATTTGTATTTCTCTGATAATGAGTGATGTTGAGCATCTTTTAATGTGTTTGTTAGCCAACTGTGTCTTCTTTGGAGAAATGTCTGTTTAGTTCTTTGGCCCATTTTTTGATTGGGTCATTTATTTTTCTGGAATTGAGCTGCAGGAGTTGCATGTATATTTTTGAGATTAGTTCTTTGTCAGTTGCTTCATTTGCTATTATTTTCTCCCATTCTGAAGGCTGTCTTTTCACCTTGCTTATAGTTTCCTTTGTTGTGCAGAAGCTTTTAATTTTACTTAGGTCCCATTTGTTTATTTTTGCTTTTATTTCCAATATTCTGGGAGGTGGGGAATAGAGGATCCTGCTGTGATTCGTGTCGGAGAGTGTTTTGCCTATGTTCTCCTCTAGCAGTTGCTTTTAATTAAAAAAAAAAAAAAACTTGTTACTTTTTTTGTAAGTTTTGTATTGGAGGATAATTGCTTAACAATATTGTGCTGGTTTCTGCCATACATCAATGTGAATCAGCCACAGGTATACATACATTCCCCTCCCTCTTGAACCTCTCTGCCATCTCCCACCCCATCCCACCCTCTTAGGTTGTCACAGAGCGTGGGTTGAGCTTCCTGTGTCACACAGCAAATTCCCACTGGCTATCTTTTTACATATGGTAATGTATATGTTTCCATGTTACTCTCTCAATTGGTCCCATCCTTTCCTTCCCTGTGTCTACAAATCTGTTCTCTATGTCTGCATCTCCATTGCTTCTCTGCAAATAGGTTCATCAGTTAGATGTGACTTTTAATTTCTTTGCCATTATCATTATAAATTTTCCCTAGAATACACATTTCTTTAGGACTCTATATGCAAATTGTCACATATGAATCACGCCATGAGCCCTGCTCTGGGTAGCAGCTATTAATATTATACTCAAAGTAAATAGGCTGATAGTTACTGAGCTCTAAAGAGCTTGCACATCCTAAATCTTCAGACAGCAAATCTTTTCTGACACAAACGCCACCTCCCTATGGCCTGGGTATAACAAGCAAAGTAAATTATGCCAATGAAAATGTTTTTAATTTCCACTATTAAAGGGATAGAAGAAAACGGTCTTGTTAGGTAGTTAGAATAGGAAAAAGGAGTCCAGAATGGCAGTGGCCAAAAGCCAAGGAAGGGAGAAAGCCCGCGAAAATAGAACAAAGGAAGGTCCAAGGACCGGAGTGAGGACCTCAGGTAGAACAAACAGCACTCCTGGCTAGCCCAGTTTACATGGGGCAAGCCCAGGGGGAGGAAAAACCATGCAAAAAGAGGGGCCAAAGGGCTGGGGGTCTCTCTCTCACGCCCGCATGCTCTCTCGTTCTCTCTCTCTCCCCTCTTTGTGTCTTTTGGGTCGGCATGCCCTCATGCCTCGAAGATGTATTTTCCTTTATTTTCTAAATAAAACTGAGCTGTAACATGGAGCTGTAACACTGTCCGAGAGCTGTGACGCGCTGAGGGCTTTAATGTCCATCGCTTCAAATTTTTGTTGTGATGAGACAGAACCGAGGAAATCACACACTCCCCTGACAGTCTTATGAGATGTGAATCCATCCATTAAAAAAACAAACTCAAAAATTCCCCATATAGAGAATCACAAAGACAAGAAGAAAGTGTGACAGGGAGGAAACCAATGCTGACCCCATGATGGAACTGTGTCTTTGACTTGCTTTTTGTTGCTGTTGTTATTATAATCATACAGAATGGTTTGACTCAGCTTCTACCTGAGGGTTAAACCAAAGTGCCTTTCTTCAGAACCCTGTCCAACCGTGGATGATGGGAAGGGAGAAATTAACACATCCCCTGCCTGAGGCTTGCCATTTTAGGAGATCTTTGCAAGATGAATGGCCTTTATACTCTGCTTCCTCACCTCCCCCCATCTCTGATCTATGAAAGAACCTGGCATCCAGACTCCTAATAAGATGGTTATTTTGAGGCGCTAGCCCGACATCTTCTCCCTCTACGGGCTTCCAGATTAAAGTCTCTTCCTTGCCTCAACTCCTCATCTCTCAGATTCATTGGCCTGCCATGTGACCAAAGCTCTGCAATTGCAGTGGGACACAGTGCTTGCCTAAATTTAGAATTCTAAGATCCATGTGATGAGGGCATCCGGTGACCAGATAAATGCATAGACAGGAAATGAAATAGACACTGGATGGACCATGGTGCATCAGAAAATACACATTCTTTTTAAATTGGATAAATGTGACATCTTACAATGTGTAAATGTAAAGTGCACAGCATGTCACTTGGAGACATTTATATATTATTATTAATAAAACATAGTTGCTCTTGTACCAATATTTTTCACATTACATACTTAGAGCATAATATTATAGCCTATATCCAAGATACTGTACATCATATTTCTATGGCTTATTTAATACTTGTTACAAGTTTCTAGACTTATCTCTCCATTCCCATCCCCTGGTAATCACACTTTTACTTCCTGGTTTCTTTGTTTGTTTGTTTGTTTGAGGTTTGAGATTGGTCAATTTCACATATTAGTGACATCATACAGTGTTTGACTTATCTCAGATAGCATAACATGCTTAAGGTCCATCCAAGTCACAAATGGCAGGATAACCTTCCTTCTCATGGCTGAGTAATGTTCCTTTGTATACATAGGCCACATCTTTTTAATCCATTAATCTGTTGATGGGCCACAGGGAAGAAAATATGAATTTAAATTTTGCTGTTACTTACTACTCACTTAGAATCATCTACCATCTCTAAGTATCAGTTTTAGTGTTTGCGTGATGAAGATAAGGTCTACCCTATAAAGGAGTAAAAGTCATTGAGATCCTGCAAGAGAAAGTCCCTAAAAAAAATATTGTACAGTGCGTGTTGACAGATTTCAAGATGGGGAAGCTCCTATTTTGTTAATAGTCATAAAGATTTATTTTTCTGGGTTTCCCCAGTGACTCATTGGTAAAGAATACCCCTGCCAAAGACAGGGTTTGATCCCTGAGAACATCAGAGATGCAGTTCCATCCCTGGATGGGAAAGATCACTCCATCCATGGAGTAGGAAATTGTAACCCATTCCAGTATTCTTGCTGGGAAAACCCATGTGTTTCAAAGAGTCAGAAACAATTGAGCATGCATAAAAACTTCTTTGTCTATGTTATCAAGCATTTACATTGCACAAATTTATACATGAAAATGTATAATTTTTAAACTGGGTTTTTTGTTTTTCATATGTATTTGTATAAAATATAGACCATTCAAACCTGATTCAGTGCCACCCCCTGCCTTGGGTGAATTATAGATGTAGCCTAAACTAACTAACCAACTACTGAACTTCTCAGTAAGTTTTAAAGTATGTAAGAGGGGTGACAATTTGAAATATGAATGCTTTTCATTTGCAAATGCCACACATTTGACAGAGAAGAAAAACTAAGGACTTCTAAATAATTTGCTTGAGTATCAAGAGCCAAACATAGAAAATTTGGGGCTTGGGATCTGATCTGATATATAATATATATTACAAGTAGGGAATGACAAAAGCAATTCATAGTAACCTTTTTGTGCAAAATGGTATTGTCATTTTATGGCTAAAACTTACATCGTGCCAACTGTTTGCCAAGAGCTTTTCTTCATTTCATATATATTCACATATTTATTTAATCTCAAGCAACCTATGAGATAGGGAACACTGCAGACAATAGGGATTCAGTAATTTGCTCTAGGTCATCAAGCTGTGAAGGAAAAGATTTGAAAGCAAGCAGTCTGACTCTATAGTTTAATTTCTACACTTGACAGTGTATGGCAATATTTCTGGCTCCAAAATGATAGCACTTCACCGAGAGTGAAGGAAGGGGACCAATGGGATGCATCTAGAACTCAGATTAAAAGAGACTCCTGATAGGGCTCTAGCCCCCCAGGTCAAGTTCCAAGGGCGGGTAGGGAGCCACTGAAGGATGAGAACACTGTGGATAAATTGAAGGGGTGGAGATCAACCCCAGAGCTGTCTTTCCAGTGTCACCAGAAATTACCCCAAGATATCTCATATGGGTCCATCAGTTGAGCAGCTGATTGAGAGGCAGGAAGAATACTGTAAAGGCAACCTTGGGGAATTCTGTTCAACCCAGCAGAATAAGGTTGGATGAGGAGGGTGCAGTATGTGGAAAGGTGGGTTACCCAAAACAGGTAAGATGAACTTTCCTTCCACTGAAGCCTTTGCCAAAAGCTATTCACAACCTTGTCTCTTAGGTCCATGTATTTAGATGGTGAATTGCAAGCATACATTCCTATTATTATCTTATTTTCTGTATCGCAGCAATAACGAGTAACATGTTCAAGGGGAAAAGTTAACAGGTGTCAAAATGAGACACTTGGCATCAAAACACAAAACAGCTAGTTACTTACTTCTAAACCTTCTGCTATTTCAAGAATAGGGGGAAAGTGACATACTCTGTGTATATGTGATTATCTGAACATGTGAAAAAACTTGGGTCCTTGTTCTACTTAAAGCCTAGATGCAGACTGCTACTTATAAAATTTTATTGTTTCATTTTCAATGTCTGGTACTTCAGAACAAGTTAGGATACTGAGTACAGCTCACAAATTCAAAGGAGGACATTTTCTCTGTAAAGTTTATTGTTTCTCGTGATATCTTATTAATATTAGCATTGACAAACACTTCAATGTATGCTTAAAAGTAGAGACTATGAAAAAATTCTATTGTGGAGGTCCTAGCAGGGTCATTTCTATGAATATAAAACACAAAGGAATCATGTCTTTGGGCCACTTGTCTTCAGCACCAGCTCCATCACTAACCTCACTTCCATTTTTACCTAATTACGTGTGTGCATATGTTTAGTTGCTCAGTCATGTCCCATTCTTTATGACACTTTGGATTGTAGCCTGCCAGGCTTCTCCGTCCATGGGGTTTTTCAGGCAAGAATACTGGGGTATGTTGCCGTTTCCTTCTCTAGTGGAATATTCCTGACCCAGGGATCAAACCCTCATCTCCTGTGTCACCTGCCTTACGGGCAGAATTTTTACCCCCTGAGCCATCAGGGAAGCCCCTCAGCTATGTTCAGTGAATACAGAGCCATGGTAGCCTTGCCATGGTTGTGAGTGTATTTTATGTTAATTTTTTTTATTGCCTGCTTCTCATCTTAGTCTCGGAGAAGGCAATGGCAACCCACTCCAGTGTTCTTGCCTGGAGAATCCCAGGGACGGGGGAGCCTGGTGGGCTGCCGTCTATGGGGTCGCACAGAGTCGGACACGACTGAAGCAACTTAGCAGCAGCAGCAGCATCTTAGTTTCACTTCAGCTCCATCCATTTTAATACCTTTCCTTGATTCATCTGCCCCTTCCTATCCAGGATAAATGTTGGAACTAATTTGTAGTTCCTGAAAATAAACTGAGGATCAAGGTAGATGTAGTCCCTCCTTTTGTGTGTATCATAGATATGTCTTATTACTAGAACACCAGGGAAAGAGTTCAAACTTTAACCACTAACATATTCTTACCAATATGAATTTAACTGAAGGTTATATTTTCAACCAATCTTCTGTTTGTCTGTCCATACAAAGAAGGAAACAGAAGCAAAGCAACAATCTGAATACTTCCAGCAACAAATTTTTGCTTAAAATGTCTGTGGGATATTTTACTAAGATAGTAAAAGAGATTAAAAGGAATGGAACAGATATTGATTTCCTCACCTGTGTAATTCTGTGTCTTTGTTATATGAAGTTACTTAGCTGTGAGCATTAAGGAATTCCTAACTGGGCCATAAAAATGGAAAACTTTTCATAGCTTAAAACTGCTGAGTGATTTGAAATATTTAACTATATTAAAACTTAGTTGATGAGATTAAGATACCAATATTATATACACACACAAATTTTTCTAAATCCAGACTCTTTTCTAGGATGCCGTTATATGTCTTTAGATGACGTTATATGTCTTTAAAAGAAATAAGGGTAGAAAAGTAACTCTGGAGGCTTACTTTGTTTCTGAGCTACCAAAGGTAAGAAACTTTCAAGGAGATGCTTTGTATTACTGCTTTAAAGAAATTTTTTTAACTACAGCTACAGGTTTTAAAGGTTTCTTTGAAACAACTGAAGAGTGAACTTTAATTCATGTTTTTTAAACAAAGGTTATATGAGACTTACAGCAGTCTTACAAAAGAAGAATATCGGCAAGAATTGCACATTACACTCAGAGTGCAACTGACTTTCAAATTTCTCTACAGGTATTATTTCCCATGAATAGGAACAAAGAGCAAAAACAGTTAAAAAAGCATATTCAAATGTGTGCATAAAAAGGCATGGTAAATGAATACTGTTTAGTTTGCTGACATAATTACTTGAATGTAATTTTTATGAGTCGTAGAAATCTTGGCATTTTCACTGAACCAGATAATTAGACTCTGAATAGAACAGGGTCAGAATAATTAATACATCAAAACTAGATGAACTTTTTCTAATTATTTTTATTTAATCTCTATTATAATTATTGTTATACTCTGCTGAGCATGATTGCCTCATGTTCATAGACTTGAATGCAGTCTTATAGTTGCATCCTGGGACTTTGAGGAATATTAACAAACCGTGGCATGGAGAAATTAGAATGATGTGGTTTCATGATGGAATTCTAAATTGGAATTTCATATTTTTCTATATAGTTGCATAAAATTTGTTCCATAATCGTAAAAAATATGAATTTTAAAACAAAAGTCTACTTTTCTTTCAAGTTACACTTCTCAAAAGTTCAGGAAAAATTATTTTCTTAGATTTTTTTTTTTAAAGGCATATCATCAGCTATTCAAGTCATGTGAAATTTTCTGAAAGGGGATTACATTAAATTTTTCCTTATTTGAGAGTTTTTAATATCATGATAAATCTTAATCATTAAAGCAAATGTATCAACAGGCAGTAAAGGCTATTACCAATTATTATTAAAGATGCTGAAATCTGTGTTAGAAAGTAATGGTGTAACTTTCAGATGACAGCTGCCTACCTGTGCCAGACTTTGATATACTCATGAAAACACAGAAAAATAAATTGTAGCAGCCGATGAAACCACAAATACTGATGAAATACATTTAAGTCTCCAAGATGAAAGGTTACATATTAGCCAGCTAATAAATGATTAGGAACTAACTTATGTCTGATTATATGAAATAAGAATGCTATTATACAGAAAGAAAGATCTTATCCATCAACATAACATCCAATAAAGATTTTAATTCAAGGAGCCAATGAAAAAGTCTGAGGTCACTCTTAACTCCTAGCTCTCATTCCAGAGTTGGTCAGGACTACTCTCCTAACCTTGTCATTATCTATCATTAGTCTACAGAAGTCCACAACTCTCCCTTGTAGAGGACTGAAAATTGATGAAGCATTTCAAGGATCATTGCAAGGAAAAAGCAGAAATTAGTAGACTACTGCTAACGCCTGAGGATAATTCATTCTGAAAATATATAGCATATTTACAATTAGCTAGGAACTAATTCATCTTCTAATATTTAGAGTAAAGGGCAGGAGACACAGGATAATATTCTGCATAACTTCTGCATAACTAGGCTATTTAAAGGTTTGCTTGATCATGGAATTTACCTAGAGAAGATATGCATCACTGAAGAGAGCAGTAAACCGATTATGAGATTCTAGAAAAAAAAGAAAGTGATATCCATAGAAAAGAATAATGTCCTTTGCAAATATCAACAGTGTTAGGCTTTACCTCATTCAAGGATAAAAAATAACACTGACCTTAAGCTAATAAATACAGTTTTTCCTTAAGAAAACAGTATGCCATAAACATGTCAAATACATATAAAATGGGAAAAATAAGAGAATAGGGAGAATGTTGAATTCTAAATGTTGCTGGCAAGTATATTAAAAGAATATGGTAAAGAAAAAGATACCACACGGAAAAATTAAAGTCAGCTTCAGTTATAGTAAAGAACATAATTGCCCTTGTAGAAAATGCAATCACTAATAAAGATTACAGATATCTAGATATAAAGAAAAATATAATACTAATAGTAGAAACTATAGAAGAAAAAATGACAAAATAAATAATCAACAGCCTTTGGGAATAAATTATAACTATTGAAGCTAAACAATCACTCATTAAGAGAACCGTTTTTAAGAGATTGCAAAAATAAAGAAAGCAAGAGGCATTACCTAAGTTTATGAGTCAATTGAGTTCATTAACCGGCCCCCCACCCCCCCACACACACAAATGAAGTGACTTAGAATAAACTTGGCAGATAAAGATAAAATTCACAAAAAGTAAAAATAAAGTCATACTGGTTTTAGGCTCTACTTAATTCAGAGTGTCCAGAATGCAATGTAAAATGAGAACAAAGTTTTGAGAGTAAAAATATTGTGGCACAAGGATATTTTGACCAAGAACAAAGTATTTAATATGCTGGGGTAACAGAGCAGACATCTATGCTTAGATCTGCAGGATTCAGAACATAGACTGCTCACAGATACATCCCTGGAAACTTTTACCTAAAAATGCACAACAGGGTAATGATAAATAGCATTTAAAAATTGAAGAATGGGATATTTGAATCTGAAATTACTGTGGTATATATTGATATTTAAGACATATTTACTCACCAAGAAAAAAAAGCTCACATTGAAAGAAATAAGAAGTTAGGTCTCTATATATGCTTACAACATAAGCAATACCATAATTTAAGTAACAATATAATTCTTATTCCCAGGAGTTATGAACTTTATGATCATGAATATATTATGAAATTTATATGACCAAATGTAATAATTATCAAATAATTCTGAGATACATGGCTTCTTGGAAAATAGCCCTTAAGTTGTATCCTTATCTTACACTTTAAGTTAGTATGAACTTAAAGTGAAGGAGGATAAGATAGTTGGATAGCATCACTGAGTCAATGGACATGAGTTTGAGGAAACTCCAGGAAATTTGAAGGACAGAGAAGCCTGACACACTACAGTTTGTGGGGTCACAGAGTCAGACACGACTTATCAACTGAACAACAAAAAGGTAAAAGAGGATTCAAATTTATAAAATAAATATATTTTTAGGAAAGATAAAAATATAAATGACAGTATTTCTCAGTGATCACAGAGCTTTTAAACATAAACACAGCAAAATTCACAAAGTTAAATATTGAAAAATCCCTCAGAAGAAACTTTATAAAGTTTATCTTACCAAAATCAATGAGGAGATATGTGGTATAGGTTTCATTAATAAGACAATGTTATACCATAAATATTTTACCCAATGGCCTTGTATATATATGCCTAAACATGTAGTTATAGCAATGTGTGCTATGCTATTTTTAATAGCATTAAAAAATAAAGTAATACAATTTAACACAAGTTAAATAATAAATAGCTTCTGTCTATTATAAACTTCATACAACCCAACATCATATTAAGAGATTTACTTTAATAATATGATTTGGCACCTGCAACAAACCTCTTAGGCAAGTGAATGTGAAAGTCGCTCAGTCATGTCCAAATCTTTGGGACCACATGGATTATACAGTCCAAGGAATTCTCCAGGCCAGAATACTGGAGTGGGTAGCCTTTCCCTTCTCCAGGAGATCTTCCCAACCCAGGAACTGAACCAGTGTCTCCTGCATTGCAGGCAGATTCTTTACCAACTGAGATATCAGGGAAGCCCCTTCAAGAATACTAGAGTGGGTTGCCATGCCCTCCTCCAGGGGATTTTCCCAGCCCAGGTCTCCTGCAGTGCAAATAGATTCTTTGCCATTTGAGCCACCAGGGAAGCTCAAGAATACTGGAGTGTTTAGCCTATCTCTTCTCCAAGGGTTCTTCCCATCCCAGGAATCGAATCAGGTCTCCTGCATTACAGGCAGATTCTTCACCAGCTGAGCTACCAGGGAAGCCCTAGGTAAGTGCTATTCATTTTCCTACTGATGAATAAACTGAAACAGAAAGAACTTGTAGGATCTGAATCTAGATCTAATTACAAAATTAAGTGCTGAATCCACGGTATGCTGCTTTCTAAGTATCTCACATGCAATGTAAGAAAAAGTATTTTCTGTGTTATTCTTATCTATAGCCCCTTGGTTTATCACAGTGCCTGCTTATAGTATGCACTCAAAAATTGCTGCATGCTCAATATATGTAATAAGACACTGTATTAGAAACTAAGGAACATAACACTGAAAACAAATTAGTATCTTACCCCAGGAAGTTTCTCATTAGGGTTTGATAGAATATAGAAATACGGGATATGAACACTACAGAACAGTATAGTCAACAATAAAACTACAAGGCAGATTTTTAAATGTGCACTGCAGTACTCAAAAAGAATGTGCTATCTTAAAGGAAGAGAGAAACGAAATAAGCAGATACCCCATTACAAACTTTGTTTTCAACGTGATTTGACTACTGAAACATGCAACATGGTTTCCTTGAATGCTTTTCACACATAGACGGCTAAAATTAAGTATCCCTCCTCACCTAAGTTATAATGATTTAATAAAACTTTCCACTTAATTAATAAATGTTAGTCTAATCTATTTTAACTATGCAATTAACGTTAAACAACAAGTTTGGTTGGAAAAGCGGTGTTACATTCACTTTAAATTAAGGTAATCCAAAAGAATTGATGGCTGACCTAAGAGGTATCTATACAAGAGAAACACTAATGGGATCCTGAACTTGTCCTTCTGTGTATCAGGCTAAATATGAATAGTGTAGTACTTAGCTATAACAATATACTTAATCCTTGCAGATAAAAACTTAAGATGTGACCATATTAGAGGCTTAAATGTCTTAAGGTAAATAATAATATGTCTCAAGGTAAATAATAATAAATAATAAGAGGAAAATGCCATTCAAAAAAGAACAGATTTAACTTTTAATACACTCAGGTTTTTACTAAAACAGATATCTCTCATACACCATAAACTCTTCTTTGTTTTTGCTTTCTATTCCTATTACTTATGCCTATTTTATCGAAAAAAAATCTTGTTAATATGTTTACAATATTGAATCTGACATTGTCCATCTAAAAGTCATTGAATGGGGTCATTTCTACTTAGAGTCTATACATTCATCTACAAGTTAATAAGTATCTGGCATTTCTGTCTTTGTTATGATTTTCTTGGTGTTTTCATCTCATTTAGCTGACTTGTGCATAGGAATCAGATTGGAAAAAAAAAATTAGGCACACATCGTGATATTTCATCCTAGTCACACAACACCCGTATTTGCAACTGCTCTTCTGCTGCCAGTCTCTGGCAGCTCATTCCATTGTCTCAGATGCTTCATGTGCTTCCTGGCATTTAGTGTTTTATCAGTGAGTATTAACTTACATGTGATAGAAGAAAATGGACTCAGGAACCTGGGCTCTCCACTGGCAGCTCTTTTTATTGGTGCTCCTGTCTGAATTGTTAACTATTCCTAAAATCATGACAGGCTTTCTGTGAACCTCTTCCTGACCTTAGTTAAACACATTTTATTTTTGTCATTTGGAAGTCCACAGAAAAAGTGGACTTTTAGAAAAACTGGTTTAACACAGAGAATGAGGAAATAAGCCGAAAACAAATATTGACCCAAGTGAAATAAGTATTAAGAAGGGAAAGTAAAAACAGAGGCAAGTTCTGGAATCTGTGCGTTTAATTGGATTGAAAATGTCCGTTTGGCAATGCCCAGGAAACCATGAAGATTGGGAAAGTAGAAAAGGGACTAAGAACATCAGTTCTTTATACAAACAGCCATTCCTCAAAGGATTTTCCAAATATTAAATACTTTATGGAGTTTGCTTGACTTTATCACTTACATCAGAATTTGAACCCCTACTTTTACGTATTTAATATTAAAATACATAAACATTCTGTAAAATAAAATTTTAGAATATAGCTTTCTGGAATGTGTAGCTACTATTTTCTGTTGTTAAAGGTTTTTCTCAAACATTATCTACAGCAATTACCTTATTGTGCTGACAAGCATTGCTATTGCAACACAAACCAAGTCCAGGATTAGAAGACTTGGTCAAATGCAAACTGCATTCATAATTTCTTTTTTCAGTAAACAAAATGTATTTTTGCCTTACGAAATATTTAATCCCTAAAATCTATCTCTAATTTGAATGTCTGCCATATTTTCAACAGTGACTTGGAAATATTGCAAAATGATCATAATTTTAATTTTAGTACCTTAGGAATGTCTCTAAAACCACATAAATAACACATGTAAAGGATATAACAGCAGGTGCTAGGTAACTTTCAATGAATATTAGGTTTCTTTCTCTTCCTTAGCATACAGTAGAAAAAAATGAAATATTTGTTATTTAAAGTTTAGTTGTTTGGAGCTATTTCATAGAACTACAAAACTTTAAGCAAACAATGACTTTGGTCTCTTTATCAAGTTTCTGTAACAAAGACAAGGAATTTAAGCCTAGTTTAGAGTCAGAAGTCTAAGAATGTTATTATATGACTAAAATCTATCTTATTTTATTTCCAATAAAAGTTTTTGGTGCATCTTTCATTTAATAAAAAAAACTGTCCTCTCGCCACCCTGTCACACCTGAGATAATCTATTATTTATCTGTCTATTTAATTATTTATTTCTGGGAGTCATAATTTAAAAGTTAATAATCTCATGATTACTTTTGTACTGAAGTGCATATATTTACAATATACAGATTTGGTAAAAAAAATAAAATGTTTTTTTCACAGATGTGACTGGCTTTGCAGATGTCTTGTTTGCTACCTAAAAATTTTTGTTGACCATTGACAGAATTAAGCCTTTTAAAAAAACTGCCTCATGTTTAGACATATGAGACACTTGAAGGATGTATTAATACACACCATCCTTGCTCAAGGACCACGTTCATCTTCTCTGGATCATTCCAGTTTTAATATGTGTGCTCCTGAAGCGCTGCATTTATTTTGAAGGCCTTTAGGACATGATGAGATCTTTCTGTAGTGTTGTCTTTTGGAGGGAAGGTGGAGGCATGTGTGGACAAGCCTGAAGCATTCCTTTTAGCTGTTAAGTGTTTAATATTGTACTCCTTAGATGACATATTAAATGTAACCAACATTCATCATTGTTCATTAATTGGCTTACACTCACGACACTGGAAAATGCCAGCCTATGCAGAATTTAGAGATGTTTCATACAGCATCATCTCCCAGTCTCCAACATCAAGCTATAAAACCACGTAGTGAGACTGTCCCAGACATCTCGCGTCCACTTGTACATCTGAATGCATTCATATACACACAAATTCAAATAACTCTTCACGCTCTTTGCCTTTTAAAGCCTTACAAAGTACTCCAAAATTAGGAAGAACTGTTTGCCTGTACTGCTTCTACAACACTGATGTTTGTGTCCATAAGGACGTGGAGACATTCTTTTTATCTAAGAAATTTTAATGCTGCTTCTCAGATGTAAGGTAAATAGGTATTACTACATAATTTGTCATGATTTCGCTTTCCATTTCTTACTCCTTAAAATTCTTACATAAAAGTCATTGACTAGATTTTCCCTAAATAATTGAAGTTGAAACCTAAGACTCCAGAATAAAAAAATACAAAAACTGGAACACTAGAACATTATTCAAACTTCTTGATCAGTGTATTAATATAATATATATAGTCATAAGAGCGGGTCCTGGTTCTATAGAGGAATCATTTTAGCTTGAGTTCTTGAATTATCTGTTTATGCATGAAAAATATGTATATATTTACAATATTGCAAATATACTTTACTTCATGCGACAAAGTAGCCAGTAAACTTCAACTTTAAAGTACATGGAAAATTAAAACACATTTCAAATAATTCAACTCCATTTCTATCTGGCTATGTCATGAAGAAGAAATAAGAGAAACTAGGGATTTTACACAGCACCAAATAAATGATCTATATCACTTTCAAATACTACTGAATTTTGCCATAATTTTATATGAGAATGTTAACAGAACTGTGAAAAGAGAAATTCCTGTCTTTTCCTGGATTTTTAGAATTTCTTTTTGCAAATGTACTTGATTGATTTATTTGTCTCTTATCTATGGAATATATATAGCTGTCTCAGATCTATGGATTAGATATATTTATATGTACTCCATATATATGGGTTGCTTGTGGGAAACAAACAAAAGATAAATATAAAGAAATAATCTTTATCTTTGTTTTTTGCAGATCCACAATAGATCCCTATACTATATATATAAATTATCTCTTTTCACTTAGTAACAAAATGTATTCATGCAAAATTAGAGGTAACAACTTTTATAGAGATTAACATCTCTTTTCAATCCCTATGCCTACCATTGGATATTTTATTACTCAGCCAAGTTTCCTGTGTTAAGAAAATTAAAACAAAGCTTATTGGAAATTTGACAATTGAAAAAATTCTTATTTTTCGGATGCTTGCAAAGTTTAAAATCACACTACAAAATGCCCCAGAATTCCCATTCTAGTGTTTTTTTGTTTTTGTTGTTGTTTCTATTCTTTAATATTTTATAAACTATTTCAATATCAATTAAAAGATAAATAAGTAGTTTTTTAAAAACAAATAAAAGCACATATTAAGTTTCTTCAGTATAAATTATAACTTTGCATAGATGTCAACTAACTGTATAGCATACTTATTAAGCTTTATTAGCCAGAAAGGCATAGTATGGTATAGGTCAAGGTTTTTATAATTTAAAATAGGAATATACGGGAATAAGTGGGGATGTTCTCTGAAACAGGTAATTAAATGTATCTGTACTGATTAATATATATTTATAAATAATTCACCTTCTTTATTTTATCATCTTAGCCCACTCATCAAAATAATAATCTGAGGTCTCTTCCCTTCATGTAGCCCTGCAAATTTATTAAGAATCAAAAGGCTTTACTCAGGTGAAGACCTTTAAAGGCTTCCTTCCCTGAAAAACAAATTACTTCATTGTTATAAGCTATGATAATATCTAACACCTTCATAATTATTATTAATCTTTGATTGATTTGATTGATAAAAATTAAGTTATTTACATACTTTAAAGCTACAAATTTTTTTCTAAGGATTTTATCAGTCTAACTATATATAAAGAAACTTATTAAAGTATTATTTTTCTCATTGTCAATTAAAAACCAATTTACTCTGGAAAACTAAGCTGTCATCAGTTAATTGTCCCAACTATAAACAATTATTTGAAACATGCATGCATGTTGGACTGTGTGTAGGTCATGACTGAAGATACACTTTTTACCACAAAATGCTGAAAGAAATCAGGGATATTTTTTGCTCTGTGGCAGAAAACAATTAAATAATAAATATATACATTTGTGGTCCTCTGCAAGCTGAGCATCATTCAGTAGCAGAAGGGAATTTGACCTGCTGTTTTTATTTCCCTTCTCACTTCCCTCTCTATTTTCCTATTTCGCCTTTGCCAACTCGGCCTCTATTGACCACTCTCAAGTTGCTAAAAAGTGTAGAGAGAAAGGAAGTTATATTGGCCACCTTAAGATGGGGTAGGACAGAGGCAAGAGATCTGAAAGCAATGTGAACTGTCAGAAAGGAGTGTCAGTGAGTTTTCACACTTTGATGTCCTGAGACTCAAGGCCAAGGGTTGTGTCACTAACCTCTATCATGAGACACGAGCATTCTGGAGACAAAAAGCTGTCACTGCCACCTAGTGGCAGCATTAATTATTGCATGTGCAACCAAACCCCATTTGTTTTTCCTGGTAACGAAGTGGAGATGGACAGCCTGTCCCATCTCTTAAATAGAAAATAAAACACGACAAGTCTACTGTATGCAAGATACACGATGGGTAAACAAAAATTTTTTTAAATCATCTTTCATACTAAGTTTGAGTTTTACGATTTTCTCCCTAGGTTTGAGGGAGGGTATATAAAATGAATAGATTTTTAGGCAAGTCAGAGTTTGCTAGTATTTCTGGATTGATATTTAAAGTACTTAATATAAACTCCAAGTGAATACATCTCCATAATATCAGGGGATTGACACTGATGCAAAAATGCAATGGTTTGGCGTAGTTTTTTTTTTTTCTATAGTGTTATTAATACAAAGATCTACTGATATTCACAGCGAGGTCATAGCACACAGATGAAAGCTATGCAATTAACGTGGAAGGTACAATTGACATATGTGTGTTTAATAAGCATATAAACTGATAAAGAAGAATTAGAGAGGGCAGAGAACTTTTCAGTTCACTGTAGCATAGCACCCTCTTTATTTTTCTATTACTTTGCTGACTATATTTATTCCATACATATAAGAGACACTTTTTTCCGTCTTCTGAGTAAAGTCCTACTAAGGCTCTTTGGCTTTGAATTTTTTAACAACTTAAATTGCCTTATCTTTCAATAATATATATGCAATAATTTATTTTATATAATAGAATGTTATTTTTCCTTAAAAGCTCATGTCTTTCAAAGCTTTCAAAGAGCTTCAAATTAATCTATGTTTCTAATAGATTTACATAGGATTATCCTAAAAAAGGGGCTTTCCTGGTAGCAGATGGTAAAGAATCTGCCTGCAACGTAGGAGACCCAGGTTTGGTTCCTGGATCAGGAAAATCCCCTGGAGAAGAAAATGGCAGCCAAAAAAATGGTATCAGTTCAATTTTTTTACTCTCTCCTCTTTTATCTACCTGTTGTATATAATTAAATCCTACATTTTTGTGTTACACACTCTAGACATTTTGTAGAGATTGATTTTCAATACTGCATTGCTATTTGCTTCCAGCAGGTCTTAGAGAAATGAGATCTTCCATGAAAGGTTGTGTTCTGCATTTTTTCCTATAGTGGAATCATTTTACCTAAGAGAAAGAATGTCTTCATTGCATGGGACATGCATTTATATTATTCTATGTGAATACATATTTACAATGCATTAAGGCTAATCCACAAAGCTAAAGCAAAAATTGACAATCTGAGATTTGTTTCCTTGGTGTTCTTGCTAATCAAGCTGTGGAGGTCCCCTGGCATATAAGTAACTTTGCATTTACTGTGGATTCAGTGGTGTTGGCCATTTCAACAAACCGTGATCTGCAAACAAGCTTCAAAACTTTATATATATATATATATATATACACACATATATATATAGTACATATCTATTAACACCTTGACTAACAATGGTTCTCTTATTTTAAAAGAACTTTTATAAGGCAGAGTCAAACATATAACTGAATAGAACATCTTCATGTATATTCATTAGTTAAAACAATTTGAACATTTTTCTTTAAAAAGAAAAAATGTTTGGATCTATTACCTCTTTGTTTTTCTGTTATATATTTGCTTAATATGTAAGCAAAGGCTTTCTTCTGGAAAAGTTGGAATCCATCCAAATTACAACAAAAAAACCTGCACACAATTACATATTCTTGGAAGCTCCAGACAATGAACTTTTTTCTTATTTGAACTAGAATGTTAATCTCCTGCACCTTAGGCTTTCCGCCTGCATTCTGAGCTGTATTTGTGTGACAGTTTATATAGTCAGGTTAACTGATTCATCATCTTATTACTTATCACATTAAAAATATATGTATACCATTCCTATTTCTGTGCAGATCCCAGGTGCTGTTTAGAGGCTGTTTGAGTTTATGAACTAGAACATTGGTATTACTATTCCAGACCCAGTGTCAAAGAAACAGGTTAGGAGTTTGTGATGGCTTTGTCATTGGCAATTGCAAGACACCGTGACAGTAGGAAGTAAGGCAGAATAGATCAAGTTGTTAGGACAGAGAGCAGGCAGGGAATCTAAACTGCTCCATTGCTGTGAATTATTTTCATGTGTTCAGGGCTAAATTTTAGTGGGGATTTTGCAGTGGATTTAAATTTTGACGTTGACGTGAGGCACTTGCATACTTTCCCAGCTGAAAACTATCTTAAGGTTTGGTACCTTGAAAGTCTGAATTTAAGAGAGAATCTAGTACTCCTATTTAAAATATATATATATATATATACACTTTCATCTGGATTATTTTCATTTGTTCCACAAATACATATTGAAAAGTTAACAACGGAGAGATAATGCAGAGTGACGTACACAAATAGGTTATTTCAACAACAGTACTCCCAAGATACTTGGATTTCTAATTCACGATATTCACTTTTTGTTTTCCCTTGAAGGAGCTTCCTTAAATTCCACGCCCGGATCTCATCCTTCAACATGCCTACATTTCTTACTGAATACAACGACTAAAGTAAAATAAAGACAACAGAAATAACTTGAAAAGGTAGTTGAGTTTCTGCTACAGAAGAAAAACAAATTCCAAAGAAAACAGGCTGCATGTAAAAATAATTAATACCGAAGAAAAATGTATATATGATGCTGAAAACGTAAAAATAAACATTTCATGCTGAAAAAAATGTTTTAAATATGCACCTATAGACTCCATATACAACAACCCACTGCCAGAGTTCATTAAATTTAAACATCTGCCACCCATATACAGTTCTGATTAGAGTTAATGAAGATTTACCCGAATTTACATAGCTTTCTGTAAGAGAAAACTAGGTTTAAACAAAAACCACTGAAGAAAACTTTTAAGAACTTCAAGAAACTTGATCGGAAATACAGAAACACAAGACTCTAAATACATATGCTTCATTATGCAAAGACACCTATGAAAATGGGACTCAAGGAAAATACAACATCTTATCATTCTCTCCTTCTTAGGAGCTTCTATAGCACACTTCCTGCGATCTCTAAAGTGGCATTAGATGGTAGTTTTGGGGCTTGACTGGCGGCTAAGTTGGTAGAGCATTTGCCTGCAATGCAGGAGACCAGAATTGATCCCTGGGTTGGAAAGATTGCCCTGGGAAGCAAATGGCAACGCGCTCCAGTAGTTTTGCCTGGAGAATCCCAAGGACCAAGAGCTTGGCGGGCTACAGACCACGGGATGGCAAAGAGTTGGGCATGACTGAACGACCAGCACTTTCACTCTTACTTTTTTTAAAGACATCTATAAAATTGAAGTAAAAATGGTAACAAAAACATGCAAAGCAAAAATTGCTGATAAAACCAACATATATTTCTAAATAAAATAAATATATGAGATAATTCTAAAATAATCATTTAAATCTATAAACAGTCATTTTTTTAAACTTGCATTGAATATATACTCATAACGCGGGAGAATGATGGTAACTAAATGGAAGAAATTGCTACTCCTAAAGTACACCCTGCCTTTAGAACTGCGCATGTTTGTCCTCATTCTCTTATGCCCAGCGTTGGTTTAGAAAAAGAAATTAACACCTTAACATTTCTTGGTATTACATCCCAACTGAAACTGTTAACAAAATTCCATCTTATATCCAACTTAATTTCCAGAGCTACAGCTTTGAAAGACTCCTTCTAGGCTAGGGATGCAGGGCAGCTAATAATCCTGTCTAAAACAAATACATCACTATGAAGTCATGCAGAAAGCAGCATAATTTACTATCAAAATGAAACATTTTCCTATACTTAATGTGAATATTCTTCCCTAGAAGTGCAAAGAGAATAGTGTAGGAGAAGGAACACAATTTTTGGAGGACCCTCTAAAGGCTTGGGGTTTTTTTTATCTGATGTTGATAAAGAATTAAAAATATCACAGCATAACTACTGCATTTTTTAAAACACCCACATTGATTCTGTTCCCATGAATGCTCACTACTTTCAGACACAAAAAGTTTTAATTCATAAACAATTTGTTGCTGTCAGGTTTGATTTGTATATTTACTTCCATGATATTCTCAGGATATCTGAGTATTCACATTTATCGTGGACTTCAAAAATGACACAGGAGGATGTCACAAGTTTTCCCATTTCTTTCTGTAGCCTCTTACATTCCACAAAGAAAATGGGGAAACTCTTTGGTTGTCTTGATATGACTGACTTTCCTCATTTATATCAAACAAGATCCAATCAGGAAGCAGAATCTATTCAAATTCAACAGGGAATATGAAAAATACATATTTATTAACTGTAACAGAGAATCATCAGAGTACCTGAGGCTTGGGTATTAAGAAGTAGAGTTAACTTGAAAGAATATAGGAATAGAAGATTCTACCCCTAAGGCTGAAATACAGCACTCAAGGCAGGAACAAATTTGCAGTAGGACCCTGTCTCCAGGACTGAGATCCAGACCTCACTTGTGAGGGCATGGCTATGGCCCAGTGTATGGAAGAGAAGTCAGCTGTGGTTCCTTGGCACCCGGAATCACTGGGAATCTGCCCTCTAGGGTGCCAGAGCGAAGCCATCCACGGACAGCTGGCCACATGAAGCTCATTGGAATCTGTTGGTGGGGAAAGTACGCTGGGAAACCTCCCTCTGGGTGTCAGGGGAGACTGCCCACAAGGGATGCCATGCACTGGTGACTGCCACACACCAGAGGAACCTGCTGAGAAAAAACACACACCAGAACCAGGATGAAGAGTCCTTCTGCCTCCAGGTTCCCTCCAGTGCCCCCGCTGAGAAAGCTTTACATGAAGCCAGATGGCAGGGGGAAAATGATTAGAAATCACATGCTGAGCAATGAAGTGTTTAATTAGAGTTGCAAGGCAATAGATTGGTAAATTATATAGAAAATGTCATCATTATCAACATCCTACACCAGAGGAGTACATTTGTTGCAACTGATGAACCTACACTGAAGTCTTGCTATCACCCAAAGTTCACAAGAATTCACTTTTAATATTGTACATGCTACAGGTTTGGGCTTCCAAGATGGCACTAGTGGTAAAGAACCCACCTGCCAATGCAGGAGATGCAGAAGACGTGGGTTTGATCCCTGGGTTGGAAAGATCCCCTGGAGGGGGGCATGGCAACCCACTCCAGTATTCTTACCTGGAGAATCCCACGGACAGAGGAACCTGGCAGGCTATGGTCCATAGGGCTGCACAGAATCGGACACTACCGAAGTGACAACACTCCACAGGTGGGTTTGGACAAATTTATAATGACAAGATATGATCATGGGAAAGACATGTGTTGGGGCAGGGAATATGTGGAAAATCTCTATTTTCAGCTCAATTATGATGTGAACCTAAAACTGCTCTAAAAAATAAAGTTTATTAATTACAAAAAAAGTCATTAGCAGATTATTTTTCTGAACCTATAATTTTGGTATCACCACATTACAAATGGCAAATTGAAGTGTATATTTATTTTTAAAGTTGTATTTTTTTTTCATTATGGATACTGAATATGGCAGAAGGAGCTAACGTATTCATTAATGGTTTGTTATATAAGAATAGAACTTTAGGGGCACAGGCTAGTCCGTTAAAAACTACATTTCCCAGATTCCTTTGCAGTTAGGTGGGCCCATGTGACTAATTTCTGGCCAATAGGATGTGGGAGGAGGCAAGAAGATCTACAACCTCCAAGTCATAACTTTTAAGGAAGTAGACGGGTGTTCCCCTCCCTCCTTCTCCTCCTTCATAGTTAGAAGGTACACCTGGTAATGAACCATCATGGACCACGCAAGCGAAGGTAATTCCCTAAAAAAGATGGAACAACAAGAGAAAAGAGCTTGGGCACATAAGGACTTTTGCAGAGCAGAGTTGGGCTTCCAAGATGGCACTAGTGGTAAAGAACCCACCTGCCAATGCAGGAGATGCAAAAGACGTACGTTTGATCCCTGGGTTGGAAAGGTCCCCTGGAAGAGGGCATGGCAACCCACTCCAGTATTCTTGCCTGGCGAACCCCCATGGACAGAGGAGCCTGGTGGGCTACAGACCACGGGGTTGCAGAGTTGGACATAACTGAGGGACGAAGCACACACAATCTCTACTCGGTTCCCTAGCAGACTGAGGAGAGAAAGGTGAGGATGGTGGGGAAAATAATCTCTCAGTTCTTTTCCTGAAAGATATGTCTTTGCTCTCTCCAGTAAATACAAAAATTCCTGCAGACACGATGTGGAAGACTCCACCTAGAGCTAGGGGGTGCCTTTCTCACCTCACACTCCAGCAGAGCCTACTGCACTGCCAGCTTTCAGCCCTATCAGGTTGGGGTCCCTTACAGGTGCCCCAGCAGAAGTGCAGGTGTATAGCTGAGACCCCAGGTTCCAGTGGACTCAGCAGATGAAGAGGAATGAGATCTGTGGCTTTAGGGGAAGGAAAGGTGGGGAGAAGATGCTGGGTAAAGAGATAGAAGTGGAGAGAAGATTCCAGTGGATTTCTGTCCAGAGCTGCTCAAGGTCGAAGCCATCCTCCTTCATAGTTAGAAGGTACACCTGGTAATGAACCATCATGGACCACACAAGCGAAGGTAATTCCCTAGAAAATGTGGAACAACGAGAGAAAAGAGCTTGGGCACATGAGGACTTTTGCAGAGCAGAGTTGCCACATCAGCTCAACTTCTGTGTGAGAGAAAAAGAAAGAAACCTCTAATTTTATTTAAGCTGCTATCATTTTGGGTCTTTGCCATAATCTTGTTTTCTCCTGTCTCATCACCATATCATTGTTGACTAGAAAGCAAATGTGTTGAATGTAAAGCAACACAGATCTATTCATCAAAAACCTCTCACCTAGATAACTACCATGTAAAACTCAAAAACCACAAAGATATACAAACAAAAGTGAAAAACAACAGTTCCCTTGGTATTTTGGGATGTGCTATATTCATCATTTATTTATTTTCTGAAACATTATTTTCTCAATATTTGAAATCTAGTAACCATAATTAGTCATATTTTTTCAAAGTCTATTTTACTATATTGTTATTTTTAAATACTGCCTCATTGATTCCAATGTCTGTTTTTAGAAAAGAAACATGGAAAATTTTGGCTTTTGTTATGCATCGGATACTTCTGTCTAAACTTCAGTGTATTAATCAGCAAACAATCTTTGAGGATAGATAGGAGAGGATGAATTATTTGTTTTTGTTTTTTGTTTTTTTAAAGAAGTCACTGAAAACCAACAATGCCTGAGGTTGTGTTATGTGTTCTATTGTGTAATGATCAATCAGCTTAAAAGACATTTATTTTCTTATTAAATGTAAATTATCAACTGGGCCTCAGAGATAAGGAAAATGATAATTATACATATTAACACAAAATTATCTTTTGCTGTTTATTTTCCCAAATTTGATATGGCATTACCTACTTTTAGATAATCGGTGCATGATATATTTAGTATGATAGATCATGAAAGCTATTTAGCAAGCATTCTGCATCTTAAATTATTTTTAGGGATACACCTTTAATACAGTAAAAACTTACTAATTAAACAGTGCAGAGGGAGAAAAAAAATTAGAATGATTAAATACTTTTTAACTTTTTTACTTTTAAGTAATACATCCACATTTCCAACTAAAATATCAATGTAAATTTAGGTAATGGAAAATGATAATTCAGAATAAACCTACACCAATTAATAATATGTTACCTACACAAAAGTCTTTTTCCACAGGAGACTTAGGATTTCAAAACATACATTGAAAACATATTAAAATAATTTTAATTCAAAGCTTTTATTTTCTATTCAGACAGCCTGGGTTCGGATTAATTGACTCTTTTAGTCAATTGACCTTTGATAAATCAGTCAACCTCTCTAGTTTTCTTTATGAAAAATTTGAATATTATTATATACTTCATAAACATTTGAACATTGGTGGAAATAACATCCTAACCAGATCACAATTCCTGACGCAATAAGCACACAAACAAATGAGTTTTATTTCACCACCATTTCATTAACCTTGGATTCAAAACGCTCAGATTTGATGCCTTGGTGTCCTTCCTTTTAAATCAAAACCATTTTTTTCCTAATGTATATACATCATCTTTGAATTATTGCAAAATCCAAATTAGCAGGATAGGAATTAGTGTGATTAGATTGTATTTTTGTAAGTCATATATTTTACAGTTACCACTCTTCCAAATAAAATGTGACTTTGATATTCACTGTCTCAAATTTTAAGATTTTGAGGATGCATAAAAATTTTTTGTTGTTGTCGAGTTTTATGACACTTAGTTCAGATGGTCAAGTTCAGATGGATTATCTCTGGCCTTCTCATGACCTCAGCCAGTAAAAAGTCTTGAAGAATTATGTAAGAACAGAAAAAATTTAATATACATTGTTGTGAACAATAACTCTACAAGGTAAAACTCCTTCAGCATAATTTGTAGCTTAAATGTAAAGTGTATTCATACACTTTTATTCTGCAAAAGAAAGTAATTTAAATATTTATAAAATGTGATTTACATGAAAATACCATCCTACTTTTCATTTACTGTGCTGTTCTTGTGTCACTCAAAGTTGCCTTCTTTAAATGTACATTTGGAAACAAATTATATTATGATCCGAAATACAAAAAAGTAAATACAATGCAGAATGTGGGAGCTTGAAGGAGGAAAAGTGACTGCAGGCACAGTGAAAAGAAACTAGCTTGTTGAATTTTCACACCCTGAACTACTGAGCAGGCTTATTTAAATCTATTTTCCTTTATGAATTATACATGGCTATCATCACTGAGGTACACTCCCAGGGTAGAAAACATTTTAAATGACAACTTACTGATAAGCTGTCAAATAGGAAAAATCCACTCATTTCTTCAAATCTGTAGTTGATTTTTTATTAATATTTTAAATAATTTTCCAGCAATGCATTTAGATTACCTTTGACTTTTGGGGAAGAAATACAGAAAAGTGCTCGATCCCACTTTCCACTTTCAATATATAACAAATCTGCATACGAGGTTGTGGAAACAAAAAGAATTCGTTTGGTGTCTTTTTTGCAGAGTACATGTTGGCTTCTCTACGCTCACCTGCCTGGGCCAGCAGGTAAGGTTATGCAGGTGTTTGCCTGCAGGAGAATCCTGCTAATTAGGGAACAAGCTAGGCAGTGGAAACCAGTCTGCAGGTATTTTCAGGTAAAAGTGTTTAAGCAACAAGACTATGGGATGATTAGCAATGTTTCAATAACTGGAAAGTTTTCATCTTTTGATTAAACTCAATCATACTGCTCAATTTCTAAACATCACAAGGCAGCTGTGGTCCTGTAGAAATGTCTCTGAATGAAAGGACTAAGAGCATAAAAAATGATCATTGTAATCATAATAACAAAGAGGAAGAGTCACTATAAAGTAACTTTCATTCAGAAAGACATTGTCTTCATTGCCAGCAGGAGAGCCAGTATTTTTCCAGAAGAGAAACAATGACAGTTTAGCTTCACATCTTGTCCTGCTGTGGCCCCATCTTCTAATGACACAAATTCCCAACAGTGCGTCTCATCCATCATCTAAATTATTTGTTTACAAAGCACATCAAATATTTTCTGTCCTGGGTTAAAGAGACATAGCTCCTGCCCTAAAGGGCTGTATCACCTGGTCTAGGAGTACCACCCTCGGAAATGTCAGTTCTGATTTTCTTGCTCTGTCTGATGGACCTGCACACAGGCCATTTCCTGGCGAGTCAGCTAGAACCCAGGCTAGAGCCTGACTCTAAATAAAAGGTATTTTAAAGGTCATATTATAATTTGCAGACAGTGGTATCAGAGCAGCTTGTGTATTGCGACTGTACCCCCAAGTTTGTCTAAAAGAGAAAAACGAATGAAAGAAGTTTTAGAATTTCAAGCACGTTGAAATGGCTATGGAATAAGGTTAGTAGTGATGATTAGAAAAATAAAAATAAGAAGAGTTGAATGTGGAGAAGGGGAGAATTCTGGGGTCAGGGAATACAACACCAAGTTTATAACCCTATGGGCCCCTTTTCTCCTTCTTTGGGATTATCTAGGCAAGCACATGCTGATGTCATGAGTCATCAGAGCTTCCCAACTCTGACTTTCCTGACTCCAGCTTTCTCACAGCTGCTGTCTTCTGCTGGTCTATGGGGAACCCATCAGCTCTACACACTTGAAAGCCTGGAAAAGGGTTAGGTGTTACCAGGACCCCTTCAGATAGCAGTGGATGCCTTGCTTCTTGCTTCTCTGTGGGAAAATCAACAGAGATGTGGAGATGTGACAGGCGAGGGAAAAGAGAGAGAGGAATTCCACTGGATCAACGTGACTGGGAAATGAGAGTGGGCAGCAGAGTGACTGCCCTAAGTTTCCACTGCTTTACAAGCATTTTCATTTATTGCCTAGAAAATACTGCTAATCTGATTGTGCACTGTTTGTAGCTGTCCTTATCCTTTTTTATGATAAGAGTGGTGTTTATGTTTTTCCTTTCATTTTTGATCCAGATTTGGTTATCTTGAGCGTCTAAAAATTTCCCCATATAAATGAAAGTTGTTGATGGAAAGCCATAGTCGTAATAGGAGACTTAGAGGGCTATAACTGTGCAGATAAATATCTTCTGCAGTTGTAACTTTTACATCTGCAGAACATACTGCAGACATACATATCCATTCCAAAAAAAAGGTGTTGATTTAGTACACCCAGTACATAGTCTGTATATTCCTGGATCTTGAAGTTAAGGAATCTAAAAACTGTACAGAAGCTCCAAAGTGATGACTCCTCAAAAATAGTTCTGAAAATCACTTTTAATTTACTGGTGTTGGGAGACCGCCTGTTAAAGGTCCCCTGCTAAAGGCTGTTTATTGCTCTTAACCTCCCAACAGTTAGAGAGGGCTCTGCCAACCTGTATTCTCCCTGGGTTTCTCAGGGACGGAGGTAGAATACTAACACGCTGATCCTGAGGACTCTCGACCACACACAGCACACTCAACATGCACACTTACGCTCACCCTTACCATGACTAGGCGGGGGGCAGGGGGAGCCGTGGCACTGGCATAGAACTGCCACAGTCCTCACTGCAAACATTGTGTTCTAGCTAATTAACAGTTCTGCTTCTGTGTACCTGCGAGAAGCAAACAATACTTGTCCTGATTCCAAGTATCAGGAAAGACTCCTTTTGACTTGAGATTCACCTATTCATTAACAGCTGGTGTTCAATAAATAGTGTTAAAGCCTTTCAAACCATAGTTAATCCTTAAGTTTCAAAGAAGCCAATGGATACATGATGTTCCATAGCCCTGTGGAATAAATATCACTTTCATATATGAGATTTTATTTTTATCTTGCAATCTCTGCATGTGGCAGGCAGAGCAAATGCATCTAGTCTCATCATACAAATATTGGAACTGATGCTGAGATATTTTCCTAGAAACAATAGGAGGTTCTCTTACAACTGTAAATCCTGTGTTCTATTTATTAATTCAATATCTGAATATATACATGGAATAGAGTGTTTTCAACATGCGGACTATGTAAAACTGATTTCATATCCTCTGAAGTTAGGTTTCGGTAAGATGGAAATTTTAAAAAAAGGAGAGCCACTAGAAAGAAATTAGAGTTGTACTATGCTTTGGCACAGCAAAGGGGAAAAGAGTTGAAAAAGTAAAAACTAGGGTAAAAATGTCACCTTTGTAATTTTATCATTTCAATGAAAAAGTGAAAGTGTTAGTCGCTCAGTCATGTCTGACTCTTTGAGATCCCATGGACTGTAGCTTGCCAGGCTCCCGTGTCCATGAAATTCTTCATGCAAGAATACTGGGAGTGGGTTGTCATTCACTTGTCCAGGGGAACTTCCCAACCCAGGGATTGAAACCAGGTCTCCTGGATTGCAGGCAGATTCTTTACTGTCTGAGTCACCAGGGAAGCCTGGGTTTAAATCATAGCCTGAAGGCTTACTAGTTTTGTGACTTTAGGAGGGTTCCAGAAACCTCTTTGTAGAATGCAGGTGATAATTCATATATCATGAGTACTAACTGAGAAAAGAAAGTGAAGTCCCTCAGTTGTGTCTGACTCTTTGTGAGCCCATGGACTATACAGTCCATGGAGTTCTCCAGGCCAGAATACTGGAGTGGTTAGCCATTCCCTTCTCCAGTTCCCAACCCAGGGAGCAAAGCCAGCTGATTCTTTGCAGGCAGATTCTTTACCAGATGAGCCACAAGGGAAGCCCAAGAATACTGGAGTGGGTAGCCTATCCCTTCTCCAGCAGATCTTCCCAACCCAGGGATTGAACCAGGGTTTCCTGTATTGCAGGCAGATTCTTTACCAACTGAGCTATCAGAGAAGCCCCTTCTAAGAACATAGTGAATGGTGAAGTCGCTCAGTCGTGTCCAACTCTTTGCGACCCCATGGACAGTAGCCAACCATGCTCCTCCATCCATGGGATTTTCCAGGCATGAATACTGGAGTGGGTTGCCATTTCCTTCTCCAGGGGATCTTCCCGACCCCGGGATCGAACCCAGGTCTCCCGCATTGTAGGCAGACGCCCCGCATTGTAGGCAGACGCTTTACCGTCTGAGCCACCAGGGAAGAACATAGGAGTAGACAACTGAAGAACTCTAAAGAGCAAGGCTTTAAGAATTCAGAGTAGTCCAGGGGCCTGAAAGTTTGGAAACTTATTTGTTGTTTGTTGTTGTCCAGTCACTAAACTGTGTCAGGCTGTGACCCTATGGACTGTAGCACACCGGGCTCCCCTGTCCTTCACTATCTCCCCAAATTTGTCCAAATTCATCTCCATTGAGTTGGTGATACTATCTAACAGCCTCATTCTCTGCCACCCCCTTCTCCTTTGCCTCAAGTCTTTCCCAGCATCAGAGTGTTTTCCAATGAGTCCGCTCTTCGCATCAGGTGGCAAAAGTGTGGGAGCTTCAGTTTCAGCATTAGTCCTTTCAGTGAATATTCATGGCTGATTTCTTTTAGTATTGATTGATTGATCATTTGATTGATTGATTTAGTCACCACAATTTATGAAGCAAGTTCCTGTCTCAGATCCTCTCTTAGGGGTCTGAGATACAAAAATATTAAGGCTTTCTTGCTAAAGCATCAAACTTTAGAAAAGGGATCAGTTAAATCAGAACTGAATTTATGTAAGAATAGAGCCAAATAGCCCCATGGATTTGATAAATCAGTCTCCCGAAAAAAAAGCATCAAGTGTAAACTGATCACCAAGGAAGATTATAAACCATCACTGGCCCTTGGGCCTTAGTGAGAATCCAGGTACTGGAGGTCATGTATGAGGGGCCCAGTCAGTTCAGTTCAGTTCAGTCGCTCAGTCGTGTCCAACTCTTTGGGAACCCATGAACCGCAGCACGCCAGGGCTCCCTGTCCATCACCAACTCCCGGAGTTCACTCAGACTCACGTCCATCGAGTCAGTGATGCCATCCAGCCATCTCATCCTCTGTTGTCCCCTTCTCCTCCTGCCCCCAATCCCTCCCAGCATCAGAGTCTTTTCTAATGAGTCAACTCTTTGCATGAGGGGCCCAAGTCTGCAGCAATTTCAAACTCTGGAGGTTGGCTTTAGAGATTTCATTTTCAGCACTGACCAAAAGAATATCTCGCCTCTGGATCCACAGGTATCTCCAGTAGTCAATAGGTCAAAGGGCACTAGGGCTAAAGAAGAGAACATCAGAATATGAACACCTCTCAAGATGGAGAAAAGTGCTGAGCAGAACGGAGCAGGAAGAAAGCGCAAATGGCTAGCTGTGTGACTGAGAACAGGTAGAGAACAGAGAAGTAAGAGCCTGCCTTGTTATCTCAAAGTACTACAAGGGGAACTTATTCTTTTCAAGAGTAACTTAGTCTGGCATTTCTGATATGACTGCTTATTGCATCACCATCCTTTGCTCACCTTAATCATAAAATATCAATAGATAGATCTAGGTTGGATCCTAGCTTTTCCATTAACAAGCTGACAAGGAGAGTCCAATTTCCTATTTTAAGGAAACATCAACTTTCCAGCAATATTTTAGAACGTAACATTTTCTAATAGAAGCAAAAAGTTTCAGGTATTCTAAAACTTCTTAAATTTCTTCATAAATTATTTGGAGAAAATATTCATCTTGAAAGAGTTAAATTGGGTAACGCCTGTAAAATTTAAAGTGCCAGCACAGAAGAATTTCCAGACAAGAATATGGGAAAAAAAAAAAACAATATATTTGCAAATAATTGCATGTTGGTGGTTCTAGCAGATGCGAGGCTAGGCTGCTTGTTAGAGCAAAGCTGATAAAATTCACGGTGAAATGAGAACACAATTCCCTTTAAGTAGTTACTAGGCATTTCTATCACTATTTGTACATTGTCAATATAACATCCTCCAATACAAATTTTTTTTTTCTTCAGCAGATCTGAGTACTTACAATATGAACTCTACAGTTATCAAGACTTTTCTCTTAAATTATATTTTTTAGACCTGAGAGAAAACAATTCTCCCAGTAACTTGCTATATTTTAACCAGTCACAGAAATGTGCTCTACAAAATAGTAGGGTAGCAACTCCTCTTCCCGCCACCAAGGCATGTGATCACAAAACCCAATGACCAAATTTCCCCTCTGAGCTTCACTGAAACACACAAATCCAACCAACCTTAACACCAGCAGGGTAACACGGCAGAACTCCTTGGAACATGTAGCAAGCCTTGGGGCTGCCGTGCGAGGTGCCTGTGGGGAACCCTGATTGGGAACAGGGATGACTGAAACATGACACTTTTTAGTAGCAACTTGTCCACATGGATCCCACACAAGGGGTCAGTTTTGATTCTGTATCCCTTCTCACATTTCTGTGGACAAAAGCCACTTGTTTATGTAATTGGGTCATTACCCAGGAGTAAGCCCCTAACAAAGAATAATAATATTAGCAACTAATGGACTGTGAATGGTAGCTTAGAAATCGAGATAGGTGATCAATAGTTGACTAGTCTTTATAGTAGCCAAGTAGTCTCCAAAAATCCCAATGAGAGAGAATTTTATATGGCCTTGGGACTTGCAATAAAATCTGTATCTGCAACTAACGACAGAAGTTTCCTAAGTTTTTCTCCATTTAGATACAGTGTGGACTCGGCACTTTCGGGTTCTTGCCCCATTTCCTCCACTAATTTTCCACATGACTTCCTTTTGTCTTAAAAATTACGTGAGAGAGAGATTGTGAATAATAGCACTCATTTACTTTGGGATATCCTGAGAAAGAAGCCACATCAAGGTTAGATTTCTAACTAATTTGGAAAGATTTTCAGCACATTTACTGGAGACTTGGCCTTGTCAAATTCTCTTTATCATGATACCACCCACTCTCCTCCTTCCAGAGCTATCATGACTCACTCCCAAATTATTAGTCCTTGGGAATACTGTTTTTCTTTATCTCTTTTATTTTAACTCTCTTTGATCTACTTCAATCAATTTAATATCCTTAATTGTTTTTTATCTGGAGGGATTCATTGCATCTACTTCTCCAGATATGGCCTATTCCCAGTATGGCACTTTAATTTCCTTACAAAATCTGGACCAAAATAAGAGGATGTTGCATGTGAGCTGAAAGGGGGTAACTGGTGTGGCTTTGAGAAATTAAAACTGTTTTGTCCACTAAGTTCCAGTGTGGTATTTTTTTACTTTGATGTTTCTTGACTAATAGTTCAAAAATGAATTTTCTCATATTTGTTTTCCCAATTAAAAGGAATCTGGAATAATCTTTCATATATCAAATTAACATTGGACTAATCTGTTATATGGGGCTTCCCTGATGGCTCAGCAGTAAAGAATCTGCCTGCCAATGCAGGAGATGTGGGAAACACAGGTTCAATCCCTGGGTTGGGAAGTTCCCCTGGAGGAGAAAATGGCAACCCACTCCAGTATTCTTGCCTGGGAAATCCCATGGACAGAGGAATGTGGTGGGCTACAGTCCATGGTGTCACAAAGAGTCGGACATGACAGAGCGACTGAACGACAAATCTGTTATATATCTGTATTGACATGAAATTTATTCCAGCTAATAAAGTTAACTAGTGTGTCAGTATGTGTGTGTGTGTGTGTGTGTGTGTGCACAGTCAAGTTCGACTCTTTGTAACCCCATAGACTGTAGCCCACCAGGCTCCTGTGTCCATGGAATTTTCCAGGCAAAAATACTAGAGTGGGTTGCCGTTTCCTTCTTCAGTATGCAGTGCCCAAAATACATGGTGAGCTTGACTATCAAGACAGTAGATGTTAAACTTTACTCACGAATGAATTTGTTCTGATTTTAAGTACTTGGACCTTGAAATATTGAGATATTAGCTACCCCCCCATCAGCAAGGGACGAGGGTGCAGAACAGGGGGAGACGACACAGGGTGGAGACAAGATCCAATCGCACATCTCTGAAATAAGGCGGATATAACTGCATCATCTTGAGAAACTGCTTCAGGAGTTGCAAAATCTTGAGAGATTCCTTCACTGTATGTCCAGTGGCCAATTATTAAACTCTGAGTTTTTCAAGAGCACTCAGGCTACAGAAAGCCTTTTCCCATGATGAGTTTAGAGAAATTTCTCCTTTGTTCCCTGTACCAGTCTTCATGATGACCATGACATACCACCGAGATCTCTGAGCTTCTTTAAAGGGTGTTATTTTCCAGACTTCATGTGGAGTTACTTAGAGATCTGGCAGGAGGAGGTGCCAAATCACAAATGAAACTTCCCTTTATTCATGGGGAGACAGGTAGCGATTTCCACTTGACCTCACCAACTGAAAATACAAATTCTGTTCTCCCTGCATCAGTCATCCTTTCTTAGAATGCTCACTCACGTAAGCATTTTACTTATTATATCTCTTCACTGTTGAACTTTGTAAATTTGCCATAGGCTTTTTAGCATCATGCTTTAATTATAAACTAATAGTAATAAGGGTCACGTCTTCACAATTTACTCAGTAGAAGACCTAACACAGGAATACTGACAAATGAATCCTTCATGATAATACTGAAACTGAGCGACATTAACTACAAGCTTTATTTCCTTTCTTGTGGCAAACGCAAAAGACTTTTACACCTAAGTCTTTTTTGCTGTTATTGTTTTAACCTTTATGCTTTTCTTTGATAACAAAAGTATGCTTTGGTTAATTGGTTGAACTAAAAGTAATTTACAATTGTCTCTCAATTGCAAAGGAATTCACACAAAGAGAAAGCAGCAAACTCCTTTATCGGACTGAAAGTTGTGTTAAGTTTGTGTACTTCGCTTTCCAGATACACATGGAAGGATTGTCCCTTCTACATCCCTTTATCCACAATGCTAATTCTTTTTAGCAAACCAGAGTTTGTGAGTTCATAGACCAGGATTTCCATATCTTCAGACATCCAGCAACGTCCCTTTCAATACTTCATCACAAATTACGCAGAGTCTCCTTCCTTGTTTGCTGATGTGTAGATTGAATTAGGAAATACTCCTTTACCAGATTCTAACACACACCAGCCTCCTTGTCTTAATGCAACCCAGCCAGTGCCGAGATAATTAACAACACTCACTGCTCCAACTCGATTCTTTACATTCTTTTCTGTCCATGCAAATACTATTGTATATAGTTGTTCCCTATGTGGTTGATTTGCACATGCATTTATCCATGAATCATTTCTAATGTGTCTACTCCAGTCCCCACACTGACCCAAGACCTCAGGAATAAAAATAAATAACTAGAATCTCTGGGGAAGCATACAGTATTTTAGGGGATAGAAGATGTACCTTTGCTTTATATACCTAGTGGAAGAATTAGGCAACTGCAACGTTAAGATGCAAATAATATGCATCAGTGCTATAGAAATGCAAAGTGAAAAAAAAGTTTGCTATCAGCTATGGGCTACCTACGATCAAAGAGAGGGCACTTGGAAGAAGTGGATTTTATGCTGAATTTCAGTGAAGAACTAGTGAAAAAAACAAGAGAAAAACAGGCAAATGTGGAAGGTAAGGGTGTTTACGTGAATAAATGAAAACTGGCCTAAACGAGGGCAGTTGGAGTGGTAGTCAGGAAGCCATTAATGCAGACGGTTGAATAATAATCATATCCCTCTTTAAGTGGTGAGTTGCATTTTTACAAAGCCTGAAAATCCACCTTTGCTTTTCTTCTTTAATCCCATTGACAAATGTATTTGACTGTGGATGTCTTTTTTGAAGAACAGATTCATATTTTCCTACAGTCTTAAAGCTTTTTTTTTTTTTCTTTTTTAAACAACCCTAAGCTTGGTTTACCCTGTGAAATGTAGCTTCATGCTCTTTGGAGTCTAAGTATAGCTCATCTCTCTACATTCATGACTGTATGACAAATGTGACAACTTCTGCTGGTACAAATCCTGTTTAGTGGACATTTCCAGCTAAACCTCTTAAAGATTGCCCTTGTTTTATGATGACCATTTAGCAGAGCAGCATTGTCCACTAGTGTTTAAGAATCCAGTTTGCAAAGCACAGAAGATATGTTATATAATTCATACTTGCTTGACCATACTTATTTTATGTACAGCACATTTACCAGTTAAATAATTGATTGTATTGACGAAAATATCTTACTATTGACCACCAAATGAGTTGCACTGAAAGGCAGAACTGAGTTTGTAAGAGGTGAGATCTCCAAGACAGAAAACAGAGAAAGAGAAGAACACATGGTCAAGGAAGAGAAATGCTTACTTTTAGAGAAACAGGATAGACTTATTGAAAAGGCTTTGGATCAGTGTCAGAAAACCTTGTGAGAAATTAGGTGATTTTCTAAGTCTCCTTTGCTTATCTTCTTCCAATGCATAAGCAGGAATAATTATAAACACTTTTCTATGTTTTACAAGGATTTTGTGAAATTATGATAACGAGATCATCATACCCATGATCACTTCTCAGTGCTCTATGGTGTCCTGAAAATGTAAGGTGATTTTAGGAGGCAGAAAAAACAGCACCAAAACATGGTAACCAAATGAAGATTCATTATGGTTTTCAGAGTATTGCTTTTCTTCTAACAGTTGAATTTAGTGTATTCATAGAGATGAGCTAGAATTTCCAAGAGTCCTAAAGGTCAGATCTAGACAGAAAGAATAAGAAAGGAATGGCTAATTTGATGATTCTCCTGATGCTTCCGCCCACCTTCAATTTTTCAATTCCCCAGGCCTCTGGTGATTTTGTGGGGATACCTTCTATGCCCAGGATCTAGGGGAGTCTTCAGACTTAAGTACATGGTCCACTTGATCCTTCCTTGACCCACCTGAAGGTCCGAGGTTGGCTATTCAATTTGGATATAGTTTTTGAGTCTCTCAAATCCCACCCTGCTTTCTCTACATTCTTCTACTATCTTTTCATAATCAATAGCAGAGAAAGATGAGCTTCACCATTACTACTAGGTGATATCATTCAAATTTGTTCTGAACAAATAAAAATATATTACTAGATAAGCAAGAAAATGTGTCCACCGTCACATTAACTAAAGGGAGTGTGATCCCAAGGAAGAGATTTGAGGATAGTGCCTTGTCCCTTTCGAGATTCCATCCTGAGATCTAAGTCATTTGTACCTGCTCTGTATTGATAGCACCCAGGCATTTTATCTGTCTCTTCATCTTTGAAGTTTCATCCACATGAAGTTACTTTATCAGTGAACCTAAATTTCAACCTCTACACGTGTTACAGAATCAAATTAAACTACAGATAATTTTGTTCTGAAAACTGAGTGTCATCTGTAATTGCAAAACTGATATGGGGAAGAAACACCCTAATTTTAAGCCCTTTGTTATGAATCCGTATCTTCTCTGTGAAATCAGAATGTCAGTCTTCATCCCGTGGAACCAAATGAAAAAAAATGGATCATGCAGTTACACAGGATATGACACCAACTCAATAAGGCACTGGGGTGTATAAAAAAAAAAATCACTGGTACAGAAAAAAAGGATGAAAGTAATATCGGCCAACATTTTCTTATTATTAATGTTCTTTTTTAATATCTAGCACTTTATGTCCTTTATATTGGTTCAGAATCTTATGATAAATAACTGTTAAACAAACTCTGAATTAGGTACTCACACCCGATATTTTAAATGTTTGGTTTTTAATTTGCTTATCTTTTGCTCCTTTCACTTCTTCTAATTATTTCCTAATTATATACTTTAACATGTAAGGCTTTTCCAAATGAGACGTGTTAAATAAAGTTGTATTGCTATAGTGAATATCTACTTACACAAGCTCAAGATAAGCTAGGTCACACAGTGTGCTATATTCTTATATAGCATATGCAATATCTTATGTGTTACTTTCCTTTATTTCTCATGAATGGTTATTTTTAAAAGAGAAAAATGATGAAAAATGATCTGTCAATACGTCCCATTTTATTATAACCATCAAAAATTCCCTTTCAGTATTTTGATATGAAAACGATTTCTAATTGTCTGCTATATCATTTCAATCTTAGTTTCTTTATTCATAAAAACCTAACAGGATTATCGTTTTTGTTCTGTTCTTAATAAATTTAAATGCTGTAAGACCTAAGTAGACAGGTAAATACAAAGATTTGAAAGATCTTATCAAAACAGGTTTATTTTGTTAGAACGGTTTTAATATGAAATCATCTATAATTTTTCAAAATACAGCAGTTCCTGTTTTCTAAATGTATGTCCAAAGTAGTATTTACTGTTTCAGAAATAACCCCCTTTATAGCTATTTCCCATGAAAACCTTAATAAGTTTCAGTTTAGTTCAGTTCAGTTCAGTTACTAAGTGAAACTTTAAGTTTCAGTTCGGTTCAGTTCAGTGCCCCAGTCGTGTCTGACTCATTAGCAACATCTAAACACTTTTTTTGTCCAAAACCAAGATACCACCTTATAAAACATCTGATAGTTTCTCTCATTCAGGGATTTGAAAATACACTTAAAATACTCTAAAACCAGTATTATTTAATTTATACTCAATAAATACCATGTGATAAATTTAAAACCAGTTTTCCAACATTTTTAAGTGTTTGTCATAGTTAACAAGCAAACTAACATTTATAAGACATTTCAGCCTCCACCACAGATCACCACATCACCTAATTTTTGTGAATCTTCATTGTATAAACCCTAAGACAACCAACTGTGAGTCTGAAATACAGGTGAATGTTTGGGTAGGTGGGTGAATATGAAACATGGGTTTACACAGATGTCTCATACATCTCTGTAATATACACAGAATAGACACAGGGGTTATTAATTTTCAACTAAGTATTGACAAGACCTCACATCAATACAAGCCCAAGTTGTAAACCTCAACCAGCACTAACACATTTTCTCCTGAAAGAATAGGAAGAGCCATGCAATTACCAACCTTAGAATTATTACAATGAAGAGAATTAAATCCTACTGAAGTTATAGTTCAGATATGTTTAGGTGCTGCCTTTTTGACTCACCCATAACTAAATGAAAGAGACAAAATTTCATACCATTGAATCGAAAGTGGCTAAAACATACTTGCTTTTTATTTTTTTTTTAAGTTGATTAAAAACATTTCCTCAAATCATGTCTTTTAAAACATGAAAAAAAAAGTTTGGAAATGTCTACTCATAGAGAGTGAAGTACAGCTTTAGTTACTAGCTTGATTTAACTTACAAAGTTAATTCTGAAAAAGATAATGTGCATTTTATGCTTAGAGAAGTATCATTATTTTGAGGATTTTAGGTAATAAAATTATTGAACATCTGCTAATTTCTCTTTTTACAATGTATATCACGCAAGTATTAGCTAAAGGAGGAAGCTAATCACATCTGCCAGAAAAATGTTTAAGTGACAGTGTGATTTTTTTCTTTCTATGGAGAGAGAAAGAACTAGGTTATAAGTAGAAGAGTTCACCTAAGTAAGCATATGCCAAAAAAACACAAAACTTAAAACACCATACATTCTTTTCTAGATTCACTGACCTCTGTAATTAATATTTTAACTAACACATATCATATATATGTGTTATATGATATGTGTTTAAGTAAATGTAAGAATAAGATGAAGGTTAAGGCACACAAAGAATGAAATTGCAAAGGCTTTTTTTTTAATTTGCCAAAAGTTATCTGCCAATTATCAAAGTGTATTAATAACCATAATGAACTACAGGATATTTTCAAATCTGCACATGGTGATGTTTTAACAATGTTGTGAGCTATACATAAATAAATAAATATATATATATATATAGTGACCTTGAAAGTTAAACTTAGATCAAACCAATTTCCCAAGTCTGAAACAAAATGCAAATAGTAGAGATAAGAGAGGAACCACCCCACAGATTTGGTTTTACATATGGATTAATTCACCTTGGGGAAGCAGGACAGGGTATGGCACAGACAAAGCCAGAGTCATTTCCACAGGAAACAGCCAAGGGGAATGTGGTCCCTTTAATTTAATGACTGAACACCCTACAGCCAACATTCCCACAGGTGAGGTAAAAGTGCTTTGCAGAATCACATCATGTAAAAATGTCCCTGCCTTAAGAAACCCACAAATAATGCTAGCTAGATGCTCAAGAATCTTCTCTGCAGTAAATGATGGCCCTAAGTAAGTTAGAACCCAAATCTAAGACATGTTAAGTGGGCAGTCAGAACTCAGCCGTACACAGTGATGGGAAAGAATCAACAATCACACACCAAAGGAGAATACAGACTAGATGCTTATTGTATGTATTTGCTTTATTTTGATGGGTGTTTTTTAAGTTGATATATGCAAATTTAATTTAAATTTTTGAATTTAAAAAAGACATAGACTTAGATCAATTCAGAGGCTTTGGAATCCTAAATTGTAGGAATAATATTTCTGTTAAAACTGAAAGTTATGTAGTTTAGTACTTTAGGGTCATTGGTTTGGGGCTAGAAATGAGAGATTCTGATGATCTGAGGCATCATAGATGATCAGACTAGCTGAATGTTGAAAAGCCATTACAGGGAGAAGACATGAGTTCATTACCAACTCGCCTGCAAACTAGCTGTGCTGACCTGGGAGAGTCATTTAACTTCTCAGAGCAACATGGACTTCAGATTAAAAAATGAAGGAATTAAACCAAATATTCTCTAAGTATCTAGACTTCTAATTAACATAGTTTTTAAATTTAGTTCATCGATTCTAAAGTAGTTTCAATGCATTTTCTATAACAATAGTATCTCTTGCCATTTTAATTTCATTGTACTTTCCTTTATTTTTTGTTTAACTATTTTAAAATTTAAAAGTCCCTATAGGTAAATTGGAGAAGGAAATGGCAACCCACTCCAGTGTTCTTGCCTGGAGAATCCCAGGCATGGGGGAGCCTGGTGGGCTTCCATCTATGGGGTCACACAGAGTCGGACACGACTGAAGCGACCTAGCAGCAGTAGCAGCAGCATAGGTAAATACAGGTTTATTCATAAGTTCTATGAGATAATTTCCATTTTCTTCTCATCTGTCTGTTCCTATGTGAGTGTACTCACAATCATCAGTAAAATTAATTTTTATTGTTATACATTCTTTTTGAACTAACAAAGTTTAAAAAATGTAAAGGCTTAATGTTTTGATAGTTTATCTAAGCTCTCCATGTGTGTGTACAGCGTTATTTGGCTAAGCTTCTCACAAAGTCGAGCTTTTATTAGGACAGTTGTTTCTGGAAGAGAATAACCAGAGGCTCTGGGATTTTGAGGGTCTAGGAACATAAGTGAATTCTGGCCCTTTTCAGGTCTATGGCATGATAGCTGGCAACTGTATATTTAATCATATTAACAAAGATAATTTGTGAATGCAGTGGAGAGACCACTGGGAGAGCTGGAAGTAGAGCTTTCGGTCCTGACTTTGCCATTAATTTCTCTTAAAAAGTTTGTACTAGAATATCTTTACTGTCTACCCCAATCTCATTTGTTATGATCATCAATAAAATACATTAATGAATATGGACTAATTCCTGATTATTTTATTAAACAGGAAGCCTGTTTTCTAAACACTGACATGGGAAGAAAGATCTCTCAGTCGAAGATGATGTTTTTTTATATAGTTCAGTCTACTTATGTTTCCAAAGTTGTTTTTTATATTTAATTGATATCCTCTTGATGTCCTCTTGATCTACTTGATGTCAATTTGGATGTCACTTTTAGTTAAAAAATTGAGTTTCCATATTTAAGCGCTCATACTTTAAAGATAAAATTAAGAGAAATTATATACAATGATAAAATGGAGGAAAAGGAATAGAAACAAATCCCTAAAAAGCCAATAATTTAACAAACCAAATCACTTTTTAGAATAAAATGAAAATTATGTGTCATGGGGCCCACATGAGATTTAGCCTACTGTGTGCAAAACTGCACTCTACATTTTAGAAACATAGTTTAGTCAACGTTATCGGGCAAAATGAGCATTTTTCTCCTTGGTTTGTTGCAAATGGAAACAGTAAAGTAAAATTCTTTGAAACTAAAAACTGATGTGCCCCAATGTCTATGAAAGGAGCAGAGAGTGAGGAACTGACCTGCTGTTCTCACTAGGGGTTAATCAAAGTGATACCTGTTCTTTTGTTAATTGTGCTCAATGTCAAAATTAAATTGTATATCTGATTTCCAAGTCAGTGAAAGAAGATGGCAACAAGGCTGACTTGAAGACCTACATTCCCTCACTACCGAACAGTTGATATTTTAGTTTTGTTTACAGCAGTCTCATCGGAGACTTCCTGTTTCAGTTTAACTTGTTTTTCAGCTTGTGTGCTCCCTCTCCTATTGTTCTTTCTTTAACTCGGGGGGAAAAAGAAGAAGAAGGAGAAGACGGAGGAGGAGAAGGAAAAGAAAAAAAACAAAGGCCAGACCAAAAATAATAGGGATAGTTTTCTTTTAAGCCTTGGCAAAAATGCATAAAGTGCACCTAGGAAGCAAGAATGTAGCAGGGAGGGGGGAAAGAAGGAAAAAGGAGACAGGGCCAAGTGTGTGCTAAAGCCCGAGCAGGCTGGCTCCACGCTAATGGGGCACTCGGAAGCACAGCCTGTGCGGGCACTAGATGTGGCCAGCTTCTGAATCACCCTTGCCTGGAACCCTCCAGGATTGTTTGTCAAGGAAGGGAGAAAAAAAAAAAAAAACCTGCATGAGACTGGGTGGCAGTCACGCACATCTTGCCTCTCTCTCACCCAGCGGTGACCTTGGTATATTTTCATGTTTATCTAAAAAAGATAAAAGGTATGATTCCTCAGGAATGAAAACATGGGTAACATTCAAACAGGGGAAAGCAGAAACAGCAGTTTAAGATGATGAGGGAAATGTAAACCAGCCCTGAGAAACATCTGACATTGCCTCTCCCTCCGCAGAGGTCATGGTCATGTTCTATTGAAACAAATAGGAGCAACTGGGCAGACGGTTTTGATAATGGGGCAAGGACTTTGCCTAGGTCTGTGTCTTACTGTCAGAATTTGTAAGATCCTAAAACTAACAACATGGTCCCAGCCGGGACAAATGGCTTCAAATTTTCTGAACTGCAAAGAGTTATTAGATTCAGGGATTTAGGCAGCAAACTAGTAAAAACACAAAGATTTGATTAGATTCAATGTATGTAATGTTGTTTTGCCACAAAGGAGATTATGTAAGGCTCCAAAAAAATGTAATGAGGGGGAAAAGTGAACCCTTTAATTGTACAAATTTTAAAAGGTAGGGAGCTAAGGAAACAGATCATTTGCGTTAAGAGAGACTAAAGATGTTTTGAATCCAGATGCTGTGTTTGTCACTTGAGGTCCTGAGTCACATATACTTTCTGTGCTCAATCAAAGTTAATTTTGATGTCAAAAATTTCTTTGTGAACCTGAGTACTAAAACATATCAAGCTGAAGCTGCTGAGAAAGAGCTTGTGGGAGGGTCTTGATATCATGGGAAATAGGAATATATTGTGGTTTATGAAAAGTTTGTTCCATCACAGGTTTTCTATTGATGAAGAGCAACAAAAATGTAGTTAAATAAAAAGATCAATTTTTCATTGACACAAAGTAAATCACTACTTTCTTCTGGGATGTGTGGTACCTTTTCCCACTGTTGGTTCTATTTCCCATCATACCCTTGACCTTGGAGGTCAGCTGTCATTGGAAGATGAAGCTCTGAATAAACAGAGAAGACCCTGTGGTGTGTCTTATCTCTGCATTTTGCCTCAAATCTCCGGGCGGAGCTTTAAATTATTCATCCACTAGTGCTCTCTCCGAGTTACACATCTCCATCACCCACTCCCCCTTCCCCCTCCTCCTGTGTGAGTGAAGGCGGTATCCTTGGGAACCTTATCAGAGATCGCAGATTCAGGCTCCAGAAATGAAATAAAAGAGGAAATTGGCTGTATTAGCATAAGAGGAGTCAGCCTGGAGTTGAATACACACATCACCCAGCAGCACACTGGCTTCCCTTATCAGTAGCGTTTGATCACTACTTTCCTTTTATATATATATATATGTGTGTGTGTGTGTGTGTGTGTGTGTGTGTATATACATTCTTTAATTCCATCCAGCCCACTCCTTTGTTCCAGCCCATATGAGGGAACATATGAAATAAGGGCAGATGGCATAAGGTCCTGAATAGTTTTCAACATTCCCAACCTTTCCTAGGTTCAATAAAAATAGGATAAATAAAATGCTCATTTTCAGATAGCTTTTACAGCATAACCTCTCTCTCCTACCCCCAGGAAAAGAGTTGTTATTGTGATTTCAAGGGGGAAAGAAACTGTAAATAGTTAAAGTTTGATTTGATATTATGTTGCTGCAAATTCTGAGTATCATTCAGGAGCATAATCTGAGATACAGGTTAAATACAGTAATGCATTTTCCTTTTTTGGTGGGAGCACAGGTAGCGAAGTGTGATTTTATTTTATTTTATTTTCTGTAAGAAAAATGGGTTTTTCCTCATTGTATCCATCAAAACTCTTTGAGACAAGGCCCTTAGAATGTATTTTGATTAATATATTGGACTCATTTTATCTATAAAAATAGTAGCCCAAAATGCTATTTTTAAAGATACGTTTCATTAAAGTAACACAAATGTACATCATAACAATTAAAAACATCATATTTTTCTGAACCTGTCTTTTCCAAGTTTTCTTGATAATGCAAAGACCAATAATGTTAGGTCAACGCATGTTTACTTCATACTTAATATTTTTTTCCTAAAACTCTTCGAATGTCATCTCTGGTTTTCTCCAAAAGACTAATTTTTAGTAAGCAAAATATGACACTAAATCATATTTATGAAAACTAAAAATTTCAGTCTCACTAATCTATATTATTCATCACCACCAATTAGATGACAGATAACATGCTCTGGGTTTGCTGTAGCATGATAATTATTGTGACTTTTTAAATTTCAGATTTCACTACCATATTTTCTCTAAGCAGAATAATAACTGGCCATGTTCCTTTTACATCTGGACTAAATGCTGTTTTCCATGTAGTATTTGACTTGAGAAGGCAATGGCACCCCACTCCAGTACTTTTGCCTAGAAAATCGCATGGATGGAGGAGCCTGGTAGGCTGCAGTCCATGGGGTCGCTAGAGTCGGACACAACTGAGCGACTTCACTTTCACTTTCACGCATTGGAGAAGGAAATGGCAACCCACTGCAGTGTTCTTGCCTGGAGAATCCCAGGGACGGGAAGCCTGGTTGGCTGCCGTCTATGGGGTCGCACAGAGTCGGACACGACTAAAGCGACACAGCAGCAGCAGCAGTTTCTAATTTGGACTTCCCTGGTGGCTCAGATGGTAAGGAATTGCAATGCAGGAGATCCAGGTTCAATCTCTGGTTTGGGAAGGTCTCCTGGAGAAGGGTGTGGCCACCTACTCCAGTATTCTTGTCTGGAGAATCCCATGGACAGGGGAGCCTGGCAGGCTGCAGTCCACAGGGTCACAAATAGTCAGACATGACTGAGTGACTAACTCTTCCACTTTGCTCACAAATGCTTATTTCATTTAAGTCCCACAAATTTTTAGAGGTTTTTTTTTTTTTTTTTTTTTTACTCCTTTCTATATCTACCTCCTATTAAAAGGAAGAGAATTAGTTTTGGATTTATTCAGTAAATGATAAAGACAGGATTTCAGCTCAACCCTTCCTTCAAAGGCCTGTTGGAAACTTTCTTTATATTCCTTTAGTAAGCAATCAGAAGAGTCATCATCTTTATTCATAAATCATGTGCAAAAACTAGTGAGTGACATAATGATAAACCAGAAAGCTAGTGGCAGGATTTGGCAGAACTCAAGGATGACCCTTGGACTGCAAGGAGATCCAACGTGTCCATTCTGAAGGAGATCAGCCCTGGGATTTCTTTGGAAGGAATGATGCTAAAGCTGAAACTCCAGTTCTTTGGCCACATCATGCAAAGAGTTGACTCATTGGAAAAGACTCTGATGCTGGGAGGGATTGGGGGCAGGAGGAGAAGGGGACGACAGAGGATGAGATGGCTGGATGGCATCACTGACTCGATGGAAGTGAGTCTGAGTGAACTCCGGGAGTTGGTGATGGACAGGGAGGCCTGGCGTGATGCGATTCATGGGGTCGCAAAGAGTCGGACACGACTGAGCGACTGAACTGAACTGAACTGAAGGATGACCAAATTTTCAGTCATGTAATGTACTTCTTTCTCAAAAAGATTCCTAAGAGATACAGGAAAATGGTGGGTATTTCAATTCTGAAACAAAAAAACATCATGTTGGCTGAAATGAACTGATAATATTTTTATTATCTCCATACAGCATTCTGATTGTTGAAGTAGGAAGGAAATAATTAAGTTATTGTAGTATAGAATGTTTGCTAACCCAGGCTCTCAAAGTATAGTAGAAATGTATTTTCAAAGTCAGTGGTGAGAGTGAGATAGATAATTATGATTCAACAGATTAGTCCCTCATAATTGACTCACCCACAAATGTTTACTCAATGCTTATAATGTACAGGCTTAAGAGATCTAGAATAAACACATAAATGGAAGCAATTTTTCAAGAAAGCAATTTTTTCCTATACATGAATATGTTTAAAAATTAAATAGTACAAAAGGACTTAACATTGAAAGGTAAAATCATTGTGTCCTACAAGATCCCTGCATTCTACTTGTATTAATCTACATGCTTTATTTTCCATTACCACCAATTTCTCTATAATTGAGATACATTGGCCTGCTTTTCATTGTTCTAACAATAGTACCTAATTCTCACTGAGCAGTTCCTCTCTGCGAAGCACTGTTCCAATCGCTTTGTATGTTTAAGTGTAATTGTTTCTAAAAGTCACCACATGAGATAGGTTCACTATTCTGCCCACTTTACAGATGAAGAGATTGAGTTTCAGAATCCACTTTGAAAACACTTAAACTCAATTTTTCCACCTGTAAAAGTATATGTATATTATGTAGTGGTTTAGTCACTAAGTCACGTCCTACTCTTGTGACCCCATGGACGATATAGCCCACCGGGGTCCTCTGTCCTCTGTCCATGGGATTTCCCAGGCAAGAACACTGGAGTAGGTTGCCATTCCTCCTCCATGTATATTTTATATATATGCATGTACACTTATATATATATATAATATATACAGATAAAGAAACTTTTGCTACTTTTAATAATATGTGTGTGCTTGAAAACTCTAATGTGAATAACATGAAATGATTAGAAAAAATTGATTTGTCATGCTTACATCTCTATATATTTAAAGTTTTATGTAAACTATTAATGACTATTTTAAGTAAAGGTGAGTATTTTCAATGAAAGGAGAATGATCACAGATACTTACGTAAATTACCGTTTTGAAGCATCTTGTATACTATAACTGACCAGGATGTGTGTCACATATTTGCTATATGTGGTATACATCCTTTTTTAAGAACAGGATTATTTCTCATCCGCCTGTGTAATATATTCTGATGTGTCACTATATGCTATTGCCCTTCTCGATGGTCTACCAGTTGGCTCGTGGCAAGACGCTACATCTCTGTTCAATTCATCTGAGTTAGTATTCAGTCCTTATGGTTCACACTCTCAAGTTTCTTTTCTGCTTTGAGTAATATGTATTATTTCACTGATATTTTTTTCCCTGTCCATTTCTCCTACTCTCTTCCTAGAAATCCTAGTCTTGTCATGTTGGGTGTTCTGGATATCCCACCTAAGTTTTCTACCTTTATCCTGCATCTTCAGACTCTCATATTCTAATGTTCTTGCATTTATCTTCTAAATCTATTTCTGAAGCCTTTAGTTGGAAATTTTACTGTACATTTCTATGTGCTCCTTTTTCACAGCATCCCATTCTCTTTCACTTACTCATTTGGTTTGTGTGGTGTGTGTTTGTGTGCATATTCATGCACGCATGCATGTATATCTTCTCATATTGATCTAAGAATGCGACAGAATTTTTTAAGTTATTGTCTACACCTCCTTTATTCCATTACTACCCTAATAATGGGATCTCAGGTGTGAGTCAAGCTCCAGAAGTGTGTTTGATCTGTCAACCTGAAGGAAAAAACCTCCTGATAATTCATACATTTGAAAGTTACTCATAAGCTAAGAAGCTGACTTGTTTAGTTCAGTAACATGCTGTAATGGAGAAGGCAATGGCACCCCACTCCAGTACTCTTGCCTGGAAAATCCCATGGACGGAGGATCCTGGTGGGCTGCAGTCCATGGGGTCGCAAAGAGTCGGACATGACTGAGCGACTTCACTTTCACTTTTCACTTTCACGCATTGGAGAAGGAAATGGCAACCCACTCCAGTGTTCTTGCCTGGACCATCCCAGGGACAGGGGAGCCTGGTGGGCTGCCGTTCTATAGGGTCGCACAGAGTCAGACACGACTGAAGCAACTTAGCAGCAACATGCTGAAAGCAAATTATGGTTTACCTCAGTTAATGTTTCTAGTGTCTCTTTTGAGTTATTGCTCATATTTCTTAAATATATTTTTCTTTGTTACCATCATGGTGTACTGTATTGCTTATGGAAATAAAAGGATCAGAGTCTTAGTGTAATTTTAAGGTCAGAAAAACTGAGGTAAATGGTTCTGTCTATAATAACAGCATTAAAGCAAACAATGAACAATACTGAAGTACCTTGTAGAACACAATATTTACCATGCTGTTAAATTGTGAGTCTGATACTTAGGTACAAATAGATATAAAAGGAAAAAAATACAAATATGAAATAGAGCAATGAATTATGGAAAAAATTATTAAAGCAATATCAGCTAAGTCTACTTACAGTATTGGATTTCTTGATATTTCACCAACTACCTATATAAAACTGTTAATTAAAATGAATTTAGCAAATCATTGTGACTTCTCCAGCGAATCAACTGGGATTTTTCAGAAAAACACAGGGAATTCTTTCCAAAACAAAATGCTGCTTACATCTAGCAATCCACTTCTGGATATATCTGGATATATCTGGATATCCAGATATATTCTGGCTATATCTGCAAAAGAACTGAAATCAGAATCTCCGAGGTGTGTGCACTCCCAAGTTCAAAGCAGCATTATTCACAAGAGCCAAGAGACGGAAACCACATTCACGGTCGTGTAACGGATGAATAGACAAAGAAAATGTGACACATATATACAACAGAATACTATTTGACCAAAAGAAGGAAATCCTGTCAAATACAACAGCATAAATGAGCCAGGGGGATATTATGCCAACTGAAATAATTCACAGAAGGGCAATTCCTGCATGATTCCTGTTATAAGAGGAAGCTAAAATAGTCAAACTCATAGAAACAGAGCAGAATGGTGTTTGCCAGGGGCTGATGGTTAGAAGTGGGGAGATGATGTTTAATGGGTATGAAGTTTCTGTTACAACATCTAGATATCTGCTGTACAACACTGTGCCTATAACTAACCCATATCACATGTTCTTATCACAATTAGAAATTAACCCAAAAGATTGCTTCCCTTTTGTTGTAAAATTCAAAGCAGAGATCAAAGTTACAAAGAACGGTTGAAAGTACATTTTAAAATGAAAAGCAGCATGGATCCATTCCAAGAAACTTGGAAGAGCTACTTATAAATTACTGATTCCTTAGTGTTTTTTTTTTTTATGAGACAAAATAAACAATGGGGTAAATGATTTTATGAAATGACAGTGTGCACTTTTTGCCTTCAGATGAGTTGCAGTCACTCTGATGGGTACATGTAAGCAGGTATTTTACACTATCAGATCAGATCAGTCACTCAGTCGTGTCCGACATTTTGCGACCCCATGAATCGCAGCACACCAGGCTTCCCTGTCCATCACCAACTCCCGGAGTTCATCCAGACTCACGTCCATCGAGTCAGTGATGCCATCCAGCCATCTCATCCTCTGTCATCCCCTTCTCCTCTTGCCCCCAATCCCTCCCAGCATCAGAGTCTTTTCCAATGAGTCAACTCTTCGCATGACGTGGCCAAAGTACTGGAGTTTCAGCTTTAGCATCATTCCTTCCAAAGAAATCCCAGGGCTGATCTCCTTCAGAATGGACTGGTTGGATCTCCTTGCAGTCCAAGGGACACTCAAGAGTCTTCTCCCACACCACAGTTCAAAAGCATCAATTCTTCGGTGCTCAGCCTTCTTCACAGTCCAACTCTCACATCCATACATGACCACAGGAAAAACCATAGCCTTGACTAGATGGACCTTTGTTGGCAAAGTAATGTCTCTGCTTTTGAATATGCTATCTGGGTTGGTCATAACTTTCCTTCCAAGGAGTAAGCGTCTTTTAATTTCATGGCTGCAGTCACCATCTGTACTGATTTTGGAGCCCAGAAAAATAAAGTCTGACACTGTTTCCACTGTTTCCCCATCTATATCCCATGAAGTAATGGGACTGGATGCCATGATCTTCGTTTTCTGAATGTTGAGCTTTAAGCCAACGTTTTCACTCTCCTCTTTCACTTTCATCAAGAGGCTTTTTAGTTCCTCTTCACTTTCTGCCATAAGGGTGGTGTCATCTGCATATCTGAGGTGATTGATATTTCTCCCGGCAATCTTGATTCCAGCTTGTGTTTCTTCCAGTCCAGCATTTCTCATGATGTACTTTGCATATAAGTTAAATAAGCAGGGTGACAATATACAGCCTTGACATACTCCTTTTCCTATTTGGAACCAGTCTGTTGTTCCATGTCCAGTTCTAACTGTTGCTTCCTGCCCTGCATACAGGTTTCTCAAGAGGCAGATCAGGTGGTCTAGTATTCCCATCTCTTTCAGAATTTTCCACAGTTTATTGTGATCCACACAGTCAAAGGCTTTGGCATAGTCAATAAAGCAGAAATAGATGTTTTTCTGGAACTCTCTTGCTTTTTTGATGATCCAGCAGATGTTGGTAATTTGATCTCTGGTTCCTCTGCCTTTTGTAAAACCAGCTTGAATGTCTGGAAGTTCACGGTTCGCATATTGCTGAAGCCTGGCTTGGAGAATTTTGAGCATTGGACGGAATTGCTGGTAGGCTGAATAAAAGTTGATTTCAGCATATATATGTAGTATATGTGGGGATGGAGAAGGAAATGGCAACCCACTCCATTGTTCTTGCCTGGAGAATCCCAGGGACGGGGGAGCTTGGTGGGCTTCCGTCTATGGGGTCGCACAGAGTCAGACACGACTGAAGCGACTTAGCAGCATATGTGGGGAAGGGCTTCCCTAGTAGCTCAGCAGTAAAATATTTGCCTGCAATACAGGAGACTCAGGAGATGTGAGTTCGATCCTTGGATTGGGAAGATCCCCCCAAGAGGAGGGCATGGAAACCCACTCCAGTATTCTTGCCTGGAGAAACCCATAGACAGAGGAGCCTGGGAGGTGGGGAGCAGCTTCAGTCCATGGGTCGCAAAGACTTAGACATGACTGAAGTGACTGAGTCTGCACATGTGCACATGTATGTGTGGAAAATGTTGGATAACCTTTGGTTTTGTTGATTGTTGAATACCTATGCTTCAGCCTCAACCAGGACTGGGGTAAATTTTGAAAGTAACTGGATCTCTTCAGTTCCTGCCACACATGAGTCTCTCTAACAGACTCACAGACAGACAGACAACTCCTTCCCTGTCATTACAATGGAATTAAAAATGATGAAAACTTAACAACAAAATTTGCCATCATCTTTTTATTATTCTGTGTTTTTGGACTTCCCTTTGCTCTCAACCACTTCTTATTTATACATCTAAAAACAAAACACAGATAAGAGAAAAAAGAAATACTCTGTGAAATCCAGAGCAATTATGGCTTTTAATTATTATCATTTTTCATTATTATTATAATAATTATATTTTGGAAAGTCATTCCTTAAGTTCTGAAACTGAATTTATCAAATGTTATAAATTTTATGCATTATATATAGCAATTTTATTGAGATAAAATTAATATATAAACTGTGCATATTTAATGTATATAATTGGACTAATTTCATGAGTTAGGACATCATCCATGAAACCATAACAACAATGAAGGTAAGAGTTATATCCAACACTTTCAGTTTTCTTATACCAATTTGTGGTGTGTGTATGTGTGTAATCAGTTCAGTTCAGTTCAGTCACTCAGTCGTGTCTGACTCCTCGTGACCCCATGAATGGCAGCACGCCAGGCTTCCCTGTCCATCACCAACTCCCGGAGTTCACTCAGACTCACCTCCATAGAGTCAGTGATGCCATCCAGCCATCTCATCTTCTGTCATCCCTTTCTCCTCTTGCCCCCTATCCTTCCCAGCATCAGAGTCCTTTCCAATGAGTCAACTCTTCGCATGACATGGCCAAAGTACTGGAGTTTCAGCTTTAGCATCATTCCTTCTAAAGAAATTCCAGGACTGATCTCCTTTAGAATGGACTGGTTGGATCTCCTTCCAGTCCATGGGACTCTCAAGAGTCTTCTCCAACACCACAGTTCAAAAGCATCAATTCTTCAGCACTCAGATTTCTTCACAGTCCACTCTCATATCCATATATGACCACCGGAAAAACCATAGCCTTGACTAGATGGACCTTTGTTGGCAAAATAATGTCTCTGCTTTTAAATATACTATCTAGGTTAGTCATAACTTTTCTTCCAAGGAGTAAGCATCTTTTAATTTCATGGCTGCAGTCACCATCTGCAGTGATTTTGGAGCCCCAAAAAATAAAGTCTGACACTGTTTCCACTATTTCCCCATCTATATCCCATGAAGTTATGGGACCAGATGCCATGATCTTGGTTTTCTGAATGTTAAGCTTTAAGCCAACGTTTTCACTCTCCTCTTTCACTTTCATCAAGAGGCTTTTTAGTTTCTCTTCACTTTCTGCCATAAGGGTGGTATCATCTGCATATCTGAGGTTATTGATATTTCTCCCGCAATCTTGATTCCAGCTTGTGCTTCTTCCAGCCCAGTGTTTCTCATGATGTACCCTGCATATAAGTTAAATAAGCAGGGTGACAATATACAGCCTTGATGTACTCGGATAACCATTATATCTACTACTGCAGGTGGAATCCCTTAGAAGAAATGGAGTAGCCATCATGGTCAACAAAAGAGTCCAGAATGCAGTATTTGGATGCAATCTCAAAATTGACAGAATGATCTCTCATTTCCAAGGCAAACCATTCAATATCACAGCAATCCAAGTCTATGCCCCAACCAGTAACGCTGAAGAAGCTGAAGTCGAATGGTTCTATGAAGACCTACAAGACCTTTTAGAACTAACACCCAAAAAAGATGTCCTTTTCATTATGGGGGACTGGAATGCAAAGGTAGGAAGTTAAGAAACACCTGGAGTTACAGGCAAATTTGGTCTTGGAATACGGAACAAAGCAGGGAAAAGGTGAATAGAGCTTTGCCAAGAGGATGCACTGGTCATAGTAAACACCCTCTTCCAACAACACAAGAGAAGACTCTACACATGGACATCACCAGATGGTCAACACCGAAATCAGATTGATTGTATTGTTTGCAACCAAAGATGGAGAAGCTCTATACAGTCAGCAAAAACAAGACCAGGAGCTGACTGTGGCTCAGATCATGAACTCCTTATGGCCAAATTCAGACTGAAATTGAAGAAAGTAGGGAAAACCACTAGACCATTCAGGTATGACCTAAATCAAATCCCTTATGATTATACAGTAGAAGTGAGAAATAGATTTAAGGGACTAGATCTGATAGAGTGCCTGATGAACTATGGAATGTGGTTCATGACATTGTACAGGAGACAAGGTTCAAGACTATCCCCATGGAAAAGAAATGCAAAAAAGCAAAATGGCTGTCTGGGGAGGCCTTACAAATAGCTGTGAAAAGAAGAGAAGCAAAAAGCAAAGGAGAAAAGGAAAGATATAAGCATCTGAATGAAGAGTTCCAAAGAATAGCAAGAAGAGATAAGAAAGCCTTCCTCAACGATCAATGCAAAGAAATAGATGAAAACAACAGAATGGGAAAGACTAGAGATCTCTTCAAGAGAATTAGAGATACCAAGGGGACATTTAATGCAAAGATGGGCTTGATAAAGGACAGAAATTGTATGGACCTAACAGAAGCAGATGTTAAGAAGAGGTGGCAAGAATACACAGAAAAACTGTACAAAAAAGACCTTCATGACTAAGATAATCATGATGGTGTGATCACTCACCTAAAGCCAGACATCCTGGAATGTGAAGTCAAGTGCGCCTTAGAAAGCATCACTACAAACAAAGCTAGTGCAGGTGATGGAATTCCAGTTGAGCTATTTCAAATCCTGAAAGATGATGTTGTGAAAGTGCTGCACTCAATATGCCAGCAAATTTGGAAAACTCAGCAGTGGCCACAGGACTGGAAAAGGTCAGTTTTCATTCCAATCCCAAAGAAAGGCAATGCCAAAGAATGCTCAAACTACCGCACAGTTGCACTCATTTCACACGCTAGTGAAGTAATGCTCAAAATTCTCTAAGGCAGCCTTCAGCAATACCTGAACCATGAACTTCCAGATATTCAAGCTGGTTTTAGAAAAGGCAGAGGAACCAGAGATCAAACTGCCAACATCCGCTGAATCATCAAAAAAGCAAGAGAGTTCCAGAAAAACATTTATTTCTGCTTTATTGACTATGCCCAAGCCTTTGACTGTGTGGATCACAATAAACTGTGGAAAATTCTGAAAGAGATGGGAATACCAGACCACCTGACCTGCCGCTTGAGAAACCTGTATGCAGATCAGGAAGCAATAGTTAGAACTGGACATGGAACAACAGACTGGTTCCAAATGTGTATAATAAGAACACTTAAAAAGAGATCTACCATATTAATAATTTTTTAAAGTCTTTATTGAATTTATTACAATATTGCTTCTGTTTCATGTTTTTTTTTTTTTTTTTTTTTTGGCCCCGAGGCATGTGAGATCTTGGCTGTCCATCCAGAGATGGAACATGTACCCCCTCCATTGAGAGGTAAAGTCTCAACCACTGGACCACCAGAGAAATGCCTTAACAAATATTCAAGCCCAGAGAACAGCATTCTTAACTATAGGTAGTTAAGATCTGTTGTAAAACCTCCAGAACTTATTCATCTTGCTTAACTGAAACTTTATACCCCTTGAACAACTCCCCTCTATATTTTATTTTATGCCTTATGCAATTTTTATGCTCTTTCCAAATTTGAGAAACAGTGTAACTTTCCAAATGTTTCCCTGGATTGTCCGCAATTAAATAAATTTGCTTTCATTTATTTTAGAACATTCATTGATTGTGTAGATTCAGAATTAACTATGAAATTGCATGGTTTTATACTGATCCTTTCTCAGTTGGATCCCTTTTGACTTTTTGCTAGAAATGCACACATCACAGTAAAGTGGGCCAAAAGCTCACCTAACAACTCTCTGCTCAGTTCAGTTCAGTCACTCAGTAGTGTCTGACTCTTTCCAGCGCCATGGACCACAGCACACCAGGCTTCCCTATCTGTCACCATCTCCTGGAGCTTACTCAAACTCATGTCCATTGAGTTGTGATGCCATCCAACCATCTTATCCTCTGTCACCCCCTTCTCCTCCTGCCCTCAATCTTTCCCAGCATCAGGGTCTTTTCCAATGAGTCAGTTCGCATCAGGTGGCCAAATTATGGGAGTTTCAGTGTCAGCATCAGACCTTCCTATGAATATTCAGGACTGATCTCCTTTAGGATGGACTGGTTGGATCTCCTTGCAGTCCAAGAGACTCTCAAAAGTCTCCTCCAACACCACAGTTCAAAAGCATCAATTCTTTGGGGCTCAGCTTTCTTTATGGTCCAACTCTCACATCTGTACATGACTACCGGAAAACCCATAGCTTTGATTAGATGGACCTTTGTTGGCAAAGTAACATCTCTGCTTTTCAATATGCTGTCTAGGTTGGTCATAGCTTTTCTTCCAAGGAGCAATCATCTTTTAATCTCATGGCACAGTCACCATCTGCAGTGATTTTGGAACCCAGAAAAATAAAGTCTGTCACTACTTGCATTGTTTCCCCCCATGGCTATAAAACACTCCATCTGTTTTAAGGTACGTGCGGCAAAAACAAATGGAGAGGGAGGGCAGAATTGGGATGACTTTTTGGCCTGGCATCAGGGAAAGGCTGTTAGAGATGGCCTCTCTGTGGCTCCTTTTCACTTCCTTCTCCTTGACCCCAACATCCTGTTATGATGAGGATATCAGGCAAGAGTCACTACCAAATACACAGATAACCTCTAGAAAAACGGGGTGAGTCTGTTGGGCCACAGCAGACACTTTGGCTTTATGGAGGGTGGAGGTCAGTATGCTGTGGCATCATATGTGTATCATGGGAAGTCCTGTCCTCGTGAAGCACTCAACTTGACTGAAGAAAAAGTATTTCTCAAAAGGAATCACTAGGACTTCCCTGGTGGTCCAGCAATTAAGAATCCTCCTGCCAATGCAGCGACACAGGTTCAATCCCTGGTCCAGGAAGATTCTGCATGCCATGGGGCAATTAAGTCCATGCACCACAAGTACTGAGCCTGTGCTCTGGATTCCAGGAGCCACAACTGCTGAAGCCTGCACTCCCTAGAGCCTGTGCTCTGCCACAAGAGAAGCCACTGCAAAAAGAAGCCCAGGCACCGCAACTGCAGGGGAGCCCCCGCTTTCCACAACTAGAGAGAGCCCAAGTGCAATGACAAAGATGCAGAGCAGCCAGAAAGACAGCAATCAATTAAATTAAAAGAAGAAACATTAAAGAAAAAAAAAAAAAGGAAACACCAATTCAAAAACAAAAGCAAGAGAGTTGTGTGTGTCCTAAGTTCTGTGGGACTCTAGGTGCTGAAGGCATTCAGAAGAGGAAAATCAAAGAGTGTTGCCATGGTCAGGGAAAGACTGCAAAGGAGAAGATATCCAGGTTCCTCCGGTGGGGCGGAGCAGCTGGTCGTCTAAGTCATACATTTCCCTGATCCTGCTTTGCTTTGGCAGGAGAAATGCAAACTGTCCACTTCCCTTCCATCATCAGTCCCAGAGGTGTGAGAACAGCCGTGCCCTCCACACATGACTTAGCAGCTACAAAATCCTGGCCAAACTTCACAATGCTGTGTGTGTGTGTACACGTGCATGCACAAGTGTTTTTCTCTCTTGCACTGCCTGCATGAATCCAAAGTGGCATCCAAAAAGCCCTGAAATTTGCATGATTTGTGAGAGGATCATGTGAGCTGGCAAGGCCATGGCAGCTTAAACAAAACGTGCAGCTGCCCTAACACCCAGCTCCCTGGCACTGGACCCCATCAGCCCCTCCCTCCTGTGTCCCCAGTGCCAACCAGATCAGCTGCAGCACTTCCCTTTAAAGAAACAGTATCCAAATATTTCTAATATAAATACTTCCTTTACACTCATTACCTTCCATGATATCTTCTTGACAAGCATTCTTGCTAGGGTTGAATTTATAACCTTAAAAAATAAAATCTGTACCAGTTTGGGAATCTGTTAGATTTATATTATGGAAGGAATAAAATCCTCCTAAGACACTAAAAAGTATTGTTGTTTAGTTACTCAGTCGTGTCCGACTTTTTGCAACCACATGGACCGTAAGCCTTCCTTTGTCCATGTGATTCCCAGGCAAGAATACTGGAGTGGGTTGCCATTTCCTCCCCCAGGGGATCTTCCCAATCCAGGAATCGAATCTGTGTGTCCTGCATTGCAGACAGATTTTTACCACTGAGCCACCAGCGAAGACCTACTAAACAGTGAATACATACATACATATCTCTATGTATGTGTCCTTTCTTGAGAGGGTTCCCAAGATGTGGTTTGTCATAAGTCTTTTAAATGACTCTTCTTTTGGAATGAAAAGACAGAAGGACTTCTACTTCCAGCTAAAACTGAGTAACTGAGATTGAAGTTATCCATCAGCCTGGAAGGAACTGAAAATTAAAAAAAAAAAAAAAGACAAAATATATGGAAAACGGTGTTTTGTATACTGGATAGCAGGCAGCACAGGCCAGTAATTTCTAAATAGAGGGGAAGCAAAGTGAGCCTGAAGATTGCATCAGAGGACTCTCTGGTGAGTTTCCAGGACACAGTGCAGGGAGGAAGAATCCTGAAGGCCTTCCTGGAAGAGTGAACCACGCAGCAAGAGAACGAACCCTTGAGATCTGTAGCGGGTCTCCCTGAAGTCACCAGCTCAGCACAGATCAGTGCAAGCTTGGGAGGAGTCTTCCCACCAAAAAACAGATGTCTTTGCCTTCAGTCATCTACAGTGAAAATGCAAAGGATGCTGCTTATAGTACTCAGTTGGGTTTAGCCTCAGTAGAGGAGATAAATTTAGCTATAGAATAAGTCTTCACTGACATACCTAAAAATGGTTCAAAAAAAGCCTCAAAGGGTTCAAACTGTTTCCAAGTGACTTATTTTTTCCCAGAACAAAGCTTAATAATTACAAAAATAAAGAAAAATACAAAAATATCTAGCATCAAACAAGATAAAATCCACAAATTCTGTGACTGACATAAAATTACTAGGAATTCAAGGAAGCAGGAAAATATGGCCCACAGTGAGGAGGGAGAAAAAAATAATCAATAGAAACAGAACTCGAAATGATACAGGTGATAAGAAGCAAACACATAAAATGTTTATTATAACTATATTCCATATGCTTAAGAAGGGAGATGAAACACTGCGGGTATTTAGGTAGAGCCAAGGAGACATTGATGAGACCCAAGTCAATCATCTAGAGATGAAAATTAAAAGCATAAAATGCATCAGATGGGGTGGCATGCAGAATAATGGCTCCGTAAAGATGTCTATATCCTAATCCCTAGAACCTGAGAGAATGTTACCTCGTGACAAAAAGGATTTTGTAGATGTGATTAAGTTAAGGGCCTTGATATGGGGAGATTATCCTGGATTTTCTGGATGGATCCAGTGTAATCTCACTGGTCCTTATAAATGGAATGAAGAGGCGGAAGAAAAAAAGATGCCGTAAAAGATGTGACAACAGAAGCAGGTCAGAGGGTGGCTGTGTTGCTGGCTTTCCAAGAGGAAGGAGGCCAAAAGCCAGGGAATGTGTGTGGTCTTTCGAAGCTGGAAATGGCAAGGAAAGATATAATACAGGTGCACTATCCTATGTATAAATAACAAATTACTACACATCTATGGGTAAATAAGAGCTACCATTATGTCAGATAAGGATTAATGTATATTTCTGTTCATTTTATTCTAAGCAAGTTTAATTTTTTTTCTTCAATTTAAAATAGAGTATTTTAAATTGCATATTACTGGTCTAGTATATAGTCATATAGACATGTTGAAAAAAATTCTTTATTTCAATTTATTAAGGGATGGTATAATATGGTGGTACGAACATTGCATTTGGGAGCGGGAAGTAATGGTGAAAATGTTTCCTTTCTGCCACAGCAGTTCAGTGCCCTTTGAATGTCACCTAATCTCTATACATTCCTTTCTTCATATCTGCAAAACAGCTTGTATACCTCAAGGACTCCTTAGCAAGTTGGAATGCCATCATCTAGTTGTCAACATTTTACAAGCTATCCTATACATGTATTCTTGGGTTCCTCTTATTAACTGATAGCATAGCTCCCCCACACTAAATAAGAATTAAGTCTCACACTTTGGTGTGCCATTTCAGGTATAATTTAACCATTTCGTCATATTATAAAACATCCATATAGGCCACCATTAGATGAGAGGAAACATGCTCAATTTTCTAAAATTAATATCCCCAACACATAAATGATGAAAACACACTGATTCATTATTTACACAGAGTATATGGCAATCCTGCAGACCATTTGACCATTTGTGGGTTGTTTTTTTGGCTGTGCACACAGCCTGTGGGATCTCAGTTCCCCCACCTGGGCCCTGGCTTTCGCTGCAGTGAAACCACCAAGGCCCAACCATGGGAACACCAAGCCAGGGGATTCTCTAGGCCATTTGTTTATGCGGCACATGTCAATAAAACTTCTCTTGCCTACTCACATAGGAATTCATGTTTCATACCCTATAGACACATCCGCATCACCACCCACCAGTTCCACAACCAGTCATCCACCATTCATACTTTTATGTACACATGTACTAATTTATTTATTCAGAGACATTTATTAAGCTCATCTATGTACCAGACACATTCATAGCACTGAAAATATATCCCTGGATCAAACATACCTGGTTCACTTCTTCACAGAGCTTATAGTCCAGCTTGAAAAACATTCATTCCAGATCCAAGTACAATTAATTTGGACTAAAGCGTGTTATGAAAGCATGTACCATAACAGACCATTTTTGTTCCTGAAATATTTACTTGCTTCACTTCTATGACATCACCTCTCCTGCTCTCCTCTCACCTTTTGAACCATTCTCTGGCTCCTTGGTTAAAATACTGATTAAAATACTGGGCACTCTTCTAGAGTCATCTCTCTTCTCAATCCACATTCTCCATGGCTAATCTTATGCACATCCCCAGGCCTACATCCTGACCACACCAACACTCCCCGGGCCTCACTCCCACGTACCCAATTTCTTGTCCTGAAATCTCTACTTGTATGTCTCACAGTTGTATGAAACTGTATCTCTAAATTTGAATTAAAATCCCTTCCTATGAACACATTTATTGTCTTTGTTCCCTTTTCCTTGTTTTTCAAATTCCTTCTGTGACTTAAAACATTTGTGTGTCTGCAAAAGCCTCACTGGTTATTAGCCAGGAAGTCAAATAAGCATCTTCTGAAAATAATAGAATTGGGTTAAATTGTTCATTGAACAGTGATGTAAAACAACTTAGTACAATGCTTCCTTGTTTATGATTTTGTTAAAATTATGGTAAACCAAATTTACCACAGCAGCATGGTTTGGGAATATGGACCAAAAATGTCCCTTAGTTTCAGTAGGTTGCATTACATAAATCACACACTATTTATTCATGACTCAGTCCCAGTTTGCAACCACCCTCTTCAACACCAACACACACAAAGACTGCACAACTCATAGCTGCTTGTATTCATCACCGATGTCAATTCATGGATCATATCAGAGAATGGATCCTTCAACATATATCAAATGAGAATGCATTGCCTAAATTAAGGAATCTGCTATGTACTAAGTTTTGCAAAACTCAGTCAGTTTTTAAATGTTAAAGGCAAATTGATTTTGTAATTCTTACTTATTTACATATTCAATTTCATTACAGCTTAATTATTAATAAAGAGTATTAATGAAACTTATTATGTTTGATCTATCTTATCATATGCCTAATAAATGTGTTAGAATAGAGGGTTCAAAACAAAAATAAGTAAACTTAGACTCTAAGTGAAGTCAAAGTTGCTTGGTCATGTCTGATTCTTTGTAACCCTATGGACTGTAGCCTGCTAGGATCCTCTGTCCATGGAATTCTCCAGGCAAGAGTACTGGTGTGGGTTGCCATTCCCTTCTCCAGGGGATCTTCCCAACTCAGGGATCAAATTTGGGTCTCTCATATTGTAGGCAGACTCTTTACCATCTGAACCACCAAAATCCCACTATAATTCTAGGTTTTAAAATATGATGTTGTGAAATATGGTTTAAGAAGACAAAATACAGGAGCAAAGACTCCCAGATCCTCCTAGAAAATAATCATCATTTAAAATTTGCCTTTGGAATACTTACACAGAAAAAAAAGGATGTTTTATCCCTTTTCACCTACAAAGTAGTCAATTCCATGCTTGCTTGCTTCTTTCTCACCAAAGACTAATGTCTTTGTGTACTTACTACTATAGTCCCCTTTGGCAAATGAATATTTTTATTGTAGTAGCATCTGGAAGTTTAACAAAGAAAGATGGATAGAGATATCCACCCACAACATCAGTGTTTGGTTTTTCTTATTTATTGACATCAAAAACAATTATTTTGAAATGTTTAAACAAAGTTAATGCCTGGGAAGACTTAGATTTAACACTACTATTCATTTTTTTAAAAATATATGAAATCAAACTCTACTTTTCCTTAACATATGTACCATGTTGGATGTTTGTCAAACAAAATAATTTCAAAATTTCATGATCTTTACTAGCTGGGGCTATGGGAAACAAATAAAACCCCCCACCCGCCCCGCCTTCAACACATGCACACAATTCCTTCTCTGAATTAATATGGAATCAAACGTTGGATATTTGCCAAAAAAGCTTATGAGAGAGACAAACATTTACTTTGAGTCATAACACATAAGAGTATCTGTGGTAGAAATTCAGAACAGAGTTCAGACTCAGAAAAAGAAATTTTTTTTCCCCTAATTCATAAGCTCAGATTTTTTTTATTTTTTTTAATCTGAAAACTAGCTATTCAATGCTTCATTCTTTTTCATATTGGTCTTTTAAAGGGCATTTCAGAAAATCAATATGTCACAACACATCCAAGTACTTTGAGAAAACACAGAAGTACTTTCAAATCAGGGCTTCACAGATGGCTCAGCAGTAAAGAATCTGCCTGCAATGCAGGGGACACAGGTTCAATTCCTAGGTTGGGAAGATCCTCTGGAGAAGGAAATGGCAATCCATTTCGGTATTCTTGCCTGGGAAATCCCATGGATAGAGGAGCCTGTGGGCTACAGTCTATGTGGTAACAAAAGTGTTGAACACAGTTTAATAAACAACAAACAGCACTTTCAAATCAGGCTTTTTGGATAGACAGTTAATAGTAATCTGCTTATATAAGTTTTTAAAAGCAAATATTAGATTATAAATTTACATTTTGTTTCTCAACTTTTGTAAAAATGGATAGGTATTCTAAACAAACTTACCAAAATACAGTGCTAATTTAGCAGTTGATCTTTTGGGGGAAAAGATCTATATAGACCGAATGGTTGAAACATCCTATTTTCTACATGATGGAAATCATGATGGGATGATTGCATTTCATGAATGAGTAGATAAAACAGGCTAACTAAGTTTAAGTTTTAACAGAGTTAAACAGAGTGATGCCAGAATTCAGGAGGGTAATGGAAGTAGATACAGAAAATATGATGCATTTTCATAAAAAACTACTCTTCAGAATTATTTTTCAATTGTTCCTACCACAGAATAAAATTTATTTCCATGCAATGAAAACTGTTGGAATTTTGGTTATCTTTGGGGAAATCCCTACTGAAAATGTAAGATACACAAGACTTATCAGGAACTTCATTACATGAAAGTTCATGGAGAGAGAGAGGGAGGGAAGGAAGGAAAAGAAAATGAAATAAGTCTCTACTTATCCCTAGATCATATACCAGGCACTTTTTAAGTATTTAAATATTTTTAATTCTAAAAATTATCCATATTTGTGCATATCTATATGCACATAACTATCTATAAGAATGTGTGTATGCTCAGTTGTGTCCAACTGTTTGCAACCCCATGAATTATATAGCCTGCTAGGCTCCTCTGTCCATGGAGTTCTCCAGGAAAGAATATTGGAGTGGATTGCTAGTTCCTTCTCTGAGGGATCTTCCCAACCTAGGGTTTGAACCCAATTCTCCTACATTGGCAGGCGGATTCTTTTCAACTAACGCCACCTGGGAAGTCATATATGTGTGTGTGTGTGTGTGTATTTAAAGTTAGCTGCAATTCAGCATTCCCAGAATATTTCTTTAAACTCTTTATTCTTTTAAAGAATAATAGTCAAGGCTATGGTTTTTCCAGTAGTCATGTATGGATGTGAGAGTTGGACTATAAAGAAAGCTGAGCACTGAAGAATTGATGCTTTTGAACTGTGGTGTTGGAGAAGACTCTTGAGAGTCCCTTGGACTGCAAGGAGATCCAACCAGTCCATCCTAAAGGAAATCAGTCCTGGGTGTTCATTGGTAGTACTCACGTTGAAGCTGAAACTCCCATACTTTGGCCACCTGATGCGAAGAACTGACACATTGGAAAAGACCCTGATGCTGGGAAAGATTGAAGGCTGGGGAGGAGAAGGGGACAACAGAGGATGAGATAGTTGGATGGCATCACCGAGTCAATGGACATGAGTTTGAGTAAACTCTGGGAGTTGGTGATGGACAGGGAGGCCTGGTGTGCTGTGGTCCATGGGATTGTAAAGAGTCAGACACGACTGAGTGACTGAACTTGTAACTTGTATTCTTTTAAAAATTTCTGAATCCGCACAGCGTAATAAATCCCTTTAACTTCTGTTATCATGATAAACAAGGCCTGAGATTTCATTTCAGTTAAGTGGATCTCATGTCATGTGTTAATACTTCCAATAGTCAGCCACATATGATATCTATAGTCATTAATTGAGGAGTCGAACCAGCCTATTTTGTATGTCAGATTTTTAATCTTGATTACTTAGCATTTGCCAATCCAGATGTACTCTGTTACATTGCAAATATGAAATAATTTTTCTTAATTTTACTAAAAGGAGTTAAAGGAGAGTCATTTAAGAAACATCTTACTCTCTGTGATTATTCTCCTCTTAGTCATGATAATTCAAATAATTAATTCCACCTTTTAGAAGCAAAAATAATATGGATATATATTTGAAAATTCTATTCCTAAATATAAGTTTGACGTTTGTTCCAGGTTGTTTATCGACACTCACATCCAGTTACCTTCTCTGTGTAGCATTAATACTGTTGCCTAAATAGCACAGTGTTATATTATTTTAAAGGACTATCGCCCTAGTCCTGTTTGGCATTTTACCAGGAGAATAGTTTGGAAAAGCTTTCTATCTTGTGCCCCAGGCTGTCATTTCATAACATATCACAGAAAGCACAAAACTGGCCAAGCAAATATTTGGTGTCAGGAAAGAATCCATACACTTTTGGGGAAGGGGCATGCAGTGAAGAAATTGGAGCATTTCCTGTCTTTACATTGAATCAGTAAGGAAGCAGTTAGGGAGTATTGTGCCAAACAGCACTACTTAGTAGGGCTATTTTCCATTCAAAAGAATTATAAAACAATAAAGAAAAATGTCAGTTAACATGGTGGTCACAAGTAATGTAAGTAGTAAGAAAGGGTAGCAGGAAGTGGTGGAGATCTGAAAAACAATCATGGGGCAGTTAGTTGTGGGGGTGGTGGGTGGGTGAGTGAAATGAATTAGAAAGAAGTCTATTCTAAGAAGTGGATACAGGAAAGGTAAAGTGCTCATGAGGCAGGTTGACTCTTAAACTAACTTCTCTGGAGTTGGGAAGAATCTAAGGGAAGTCAATAGGCAGAGATCTAGAGAGACTGGTGGTTAAACCCTGCAGAGCTCTAACAACAGAATTAACTTAATCTCTAGGTAGAGACTTACGAATCAACCTTGAGTCACTGGCAACTTTTCAAGGAGAAGAAAAATTCTAGTAAGAAGGAAACAAGATTATCAAGACATTTATTCTTTCATTTTATATTTGAGAAGAATTTATAGAAACTACATTATTTAATGAATGGATAAAAATTATAAAAGTTATTCAACAAAATACAAGTGTTGCTGAGTATCCAAAAGATACTTGAACAAATAAAGAATACATTAATGAAGAAATGTTAATATTTGAACATGTATTGTTCTAAGCTGTTTCTCTCTAAGCTGTTTCTCTAGTGTTAGAACTGATTTGCTATTTGCTTGCTGTCTTCTAAAACCAGATAATAAACTCCAAGTGTACTTTTCAAATTTGATTATCATGACATTGCTGTTTGAAGTACCAATTAGAATAAAACTATCTTTTCCCATGAAACACACACACACTCTCACACCAAGCAGTCATTAAACTGAACATTACGATTTCCCAAGAAAATGACCAAGCTGTGCTTCTCTGCACACAGGTGAGCTTATATAAAAGGACAAGAGGCCCTAGTGACCTATAGAAGACAATTAAATTTGACACACAGGAGGTGGGAAGATCATGAGACTTCGATCCACCTTTTATAATTTTTAGTGTAGTGATGGATGATGCATAAGTCAGTAGAACTTGGCAAATAATATCTCAGGATAGTTAAATGCATCTTTTTAGAGAATAAAAGAAGAAAATGATCATTGTGTGACACAATTATTTTTGAAAGATACTAATGAGTTGAGGCAAGGCGTCTGCAAGAATCCCTGGGGAGTTGATGCCCCCATTCTGCTGTATCCTAATTCCACTGGAAATAAATATTTAGGAAAAGAAAAGTAAAAGATAGGCCTGTATGGTACGAAGGACTTCTTTTCATTTTTCAGCCAAAGATGTTGTACTCAGAAACTGCAGGAAAAGCCTGATTATCCAGGGTTGCATTGTTTAAAAGGTTATTTTATTTTTTTCTTAAAGGACAATGTGATGGTCTTTAAAAAATTCTTTCCTGGACTTTGCTACCATTCTTTACGCAGTTGACACCACCACCATCCTCAGATTCTGTGACACTGTGCGTTGTGTGTGTGCGCCTGTGCTCTTGTGTGTCTGTGGTTACAGAGCCAAATCCGATTGTATCACTACTGTGCATTTCAGAGAATTAAGTCACGTCCCTAAAGAGAATATATGGGATCAACACCGAGCTGTAGTATACTATTCTCCTCTCATTCCATCTCTTTTTATTCCAGTTTCTCAATTAATGAATTTGCCTCATTTATCATTTAAGAAAAAACAAAACCAATTAGATTTGAATTTTACCAATAAACTCTCAATCCTACCACTATCTTGCATGCTGTTTGGAGCGGTTTGCTCCTTCAATTAGTCTTTCTCTTCTGGATCTTAAGCCTCATCAATTCTAAATGAGTCTCATTCATACACAAAATATGACCCATCTTTAAAGCAAATGCCAGTAAGTTAAGTTGCTCAGTCGTGTCCAACTCTTTGCAATTCCATGGACTGTAATCTACCAGGCTTCTCTGTCCATGAGATTTTCCAGGTAAGAGTGGGGCTTCCCTGGTGGCTCAGAGGGTAAAGCGTCTGCCTGCAATGCAGGAGACCTGGGTTTGATCCCTGGGTCAGGAAGATCCCCTGGAGAAGGAAATGCCAGTATCTTTAAAGCAAAAAAATGTCCCTGACTCCAATGTCCTTTCAGGGAAACTTGTTTCTTTTGGCCTCCAGAGGCAAACTTGAATCATCAACATGCGCTGTTTTCTCTTATTTGTTTACATCATCTTTTTCTCCCTCTCAAATGCATTATTGCTGTCTTTGCTCCCCTGAAACTATTCTTATAATTTGTTGTTGTTGTTCAGTTGCTAAGTTGTGTCCAACTCTTTGTGAGCCCATGGACTGCAGCTTTGTATCAGCCTTCTCTTCTGAATTTTAAAGTCATATGGATAATTGCTTACTTATCTAAATAACGTAGCACAATAATAATGGTCAGGTGGAAGAAATGAAATTTTTAAAAAACAAGGATTTTGGATTTAGACTACACAGGCTTGAATTCCAGCTTTGCCACATCTTAGCTATGTGACATTAAAATGCTTTAACTTTATTCAATCTTCTCATCTGTAAAATGGGGATAATAAAAGGAGTAACATTATTGAAAGTATACCTGCATTTATTAAAACTAATTAAAACTCTGCCTGGCTCTTAGTGAAGCACATGATAAATATTTGTAATAGCTATTCTCCTTTTGATATCTATAGGTATTTCCAATTTGTGCATCCAAATATATTCGTTGATTTGTCTTTTAAAGATTTTTTTGACGTGGGCTAGTTTTAAACCCTCTATTGAATTTGCTACAATATCGCTTCTGTTTTATGTTTTGATTTTCTGACCCTGAGACATGTGGGATCTTAGCTCCCAAACTAGGGATCAAACCCTCATTCCCTGCATTGGAAGCTGAACTCTTAACCACTGGACCACAAGGGAAGTTCCTTATTCCTTGATTTTTAATGTTTATACCTATGCTCAACATCACTCTCATCTCAGTAAATGGCATTCCTATCCACACAGGAACTCTAGCCAGAATCTAGGATCTGTTTTTGTATCTACCTGTCCTTTCTTCCACTACATCCCATCCAAGCCTGTATTTGCAGGCTTAGTTCTCTGCTTCTTCCCAACTCCTAGTCAAAGGACTAACATCTGTGGTTTGGTTGATTAAAACAGATTCCTGACTGATCATTCAGCTTCCACACCCACCCTATTCCAATTACTTCCACCCTCTACTCCAGAGTAAATTATCTTAAGATGCAGACTGGGTCATGCTGCTCCCCACACCCATCCCAGCTCAAAACCTGGAAGGATCTCCCATTAGAAAAAGATTCAAACTCAGCCGCAGCCTGCCAAGTCTAGCATCTACTCTCCCAAGCTATTTTTGCTGTCCTTAATAATCCTGTAACCATTTGACTCCCAAGAAGGGCCCACCAGTGCAAATATTCCAGTGGTCCTGCAGGTAACAACAGAAATGTTTTCCCCAAGTACATACAGGTGATGGCCTGGGACCGGGAACATCCTTGAGAAAGCCTCAGTCAGCGCACTCTCTTGAGTTCTGTGACCCGAGCAATCTGCCCCTTTGGGGTTTCCGGACTTTCACTAGGACTCTTAATTCTTATAGGACTCAACAAGCAGTTTGCCATGAATACTCTGGCCTTAAGACTTTAAATTTGTTTTTCTGTGACCTCTTAACCCAAGCCATATGTTTCACATTTATTTTCACTACAACGGGAATGACAAGTCTGAAGTATGATAAAGCTTCTTAAATAATCACTTTTTTTTTTCCAGTTTTGCATCGTTTTTTCATCTCCTCTCCCTGCCCCCGTCAAAAATAAAGTGAAAAAAAAATGGAATTTTTACTTACTTCCACTAAGTCTCCCTTTAGAGCAATAGGTATAATACATTTCAAAAATGTACCAGACATTACAGACAGCCTAGCCCTTCGTGCTCATATATACTCCCGACTTGTGACGTCTTATGTATGTAAGGTATGGGATTCACTTCATGAGTCCTGATGTGACTGGGTTTACATTGCTTTTCAATATTGCCTTTGGGAATAGTATTTTCTGAAACCATATTTTCCATCTTCGCATTCCCAGTGAAAATGAACAGATTCTCTGTAAAATTCATGTCACAGAGCAAGGGAGGGGACACAAGAATAAGCGTTCAAGGGTACAAATTTGGTTTTTTCAGCCATTCTTTTATCAACCTTCCCTAACTGTTCCTGATAGAATAATTTCAAGTAGATTCTTAAAAAGGTTTAAAAGTTACCACCCATCTTAAAGGAACAAATTCCATCTACCATTAGGAGTAGTAAGTAAAACTCTCTGTGGAGGAATGAAGTAATTATGTAAGAAACAAAACTTGGAAATAGTTCCAGATACCATATATCAAAGGCTAAGCATGTGACTACAAAAATATTTTTATCTGATATTTTAGCTGCCTTGACATTGCATGTTAGCTACTTATGTATACCTTCTTAGAATCCTACATCAAAAATATTATTTTGTGTGGCTGTCTTTTATAATACACTGTGATTATTCCTGGGATTCAGGCAAGCAAGATAACATGGAAAATGTTTGTCTTAGAACTTCAGCCCAGGTAACACCATGAAAAGATGTGTGGTCTGTAAACAGAATATACTCCTGATACACAAGTCTTGGATTTTAGAAGTTTGCATCTAAATCTAGCATTATTTTAATTAGATTAAGGGTATTATGCCTAGGAACCTGAGGTGTTAAAGTGATTATGAATCAGAACATATGTATATTAACACTATGATAACAAATTGCTAGATTGCCATAGATAATATGGCATGTGTTTAGAAACTGGAATCCAATCAATTGGAAACAGTCACAGAAGTCTTAATGCTTTGTTCTGTTCCATAGTCTCTTTTCCTTTAGAAAGTTCACTTATTGCATATTTAATTGAGGAACTAAGCTGTTCATACAGAAATTTGACCACATTAATTGTTTCTTATTAAGGTAGGATCTGCAGAGGACCATGTTTTGCCCCACTACTTGGATTTAGGTTTGCTTTGACTTGCACACACATTTCACACATCAATTTCTGGGTCTTTGTTGTGGTGAGCATGGAAAAACTCAGTAAAATACTAAAAAAACTCTGCATGTACAAAGTACATTTTTCTTGAGTTTTCACACCCTTAAATCACAACTCCTCGGGAAATTAAAAGGAATAATGTTAGAGAAGAGACACAGAAGAGCGGGAAGGGGAGAACACAGATGCCCTGAACTGAAAGAAATGCAACAGAAGGTTTCGAGGTGCCCTGGATGTCAGCACATCCATTTCTAAGTAGCATTTGCTCCCCTGGGTTGGCTTGGATGACAAAGCAGAAGAGGTGTCTGGAAGAACATGAGAAGATCATAAACTCTCTCCCTGAAGTGACCATGACTTCAGGAAGAAGACGTTCACTAAAACTTTGCTCAGAATTAAAAAAGCATTGCCCGTCGGGGACTACTGTGCTCACAGAGGACAAGCCTCTATGTGGGCGTGATTTTCTATTATTGAAGAGAGTGTTTTCTCTGTTTTTCACTAATTTGTTATTCAAGATCCAGTATCTTGTTGATATGTGGGTTTGAGGTAAGGTTCCCAGAGTCCTGGTCACACAGCAGAATCATATTACTGCAAGGGAGATAAGGATCATTCCAAGTCTGCGTGTCAGCTTCTATAGTTCTGTTATCTTTTTAACTGTGGAAAGGTGTGCTGGACCCACACAAATACAGTCCATGAGAAAAAACCATAATGTTAACGAATTTGAAAATTCGCAGGTTCGCTCAAGTGGAATAAACAGAATGTTACAGACTTAATTAAAAATTTCCCTGCATTTTAGTATTTTTTAAACAAAATAACCTGTATGTAGGGAAATACATGGCAGGAAAGGTAATTAAAAATTTTTAGCCTCATTTAATTTTCTAAGAAAAGAATTAGGATTTTGAATTCTAGTTTCATAAAGATCACCTTTTGACCTAAAGCAAATGAATAAAATTCTCATTCTTTGGGGACTGTTATTTCTAAATCAGGCTTTGTAAGAACTCACAATAAAATAACTAATTATGTTAAATTTTTGACAAACACATAGTAACAGTTGCATAAACCGTGGTGTCCAGTACCAGAGAGACTAGTAGTCAGAATTCATAACATAGGCTGCTTATAACCAAAACTTTTCTTGTCTGATTCATTCGTCCATCATAATTTAGTTTTTCAAAGTGATAGACCACACAGTGTGAAAAATTGACAGAGAGGAAGCGCTGGAGGCTGGGCATAGAAAACATAGACTCCTCTTTGGAATCTCTTTTGTTCAGTCGCTAAGTCATGTCCAGCTCTTTGTGACCCTGTGAACTGGAACACACCAGCTTTCCCTGTCCTTCACTGTATCCTGGAGTTTGCTCAAACTCTTGTCCGTTGAGTCAGTGATACTATCCAACCATCTCAGCCTCTACCTGACCTTATGATTCAACAGAAAATACTTTGAGCCATTTTAGTTAAAAAGCATATTGCCACTGCCATATGAATACAGAGATACAGGGAATTTATATGAATAAATGAATTGCTTTATACTGATTAATATTTTAAAAGGCATTAGATGAGCTTTTAGTAATAATACAAAACTTATGCAGTGAAAGATAGGGGCTCCTTCTTTGGGGCTTTAAGCAAGTATTTCATGTCTCTGTTTTAGCACTTCTTACAGTTCATTATAACTGTCTCATTATGTGTACTCTCCAGCAGGTTAGTGTTACTGCAGGACAGAAACATATTCTATTTGGTATTCTGTCATCCTGTAAAGTATCTAGTATAAAGTATACAGTAGTGTATACTACTGTATACGAGTAGTATCTAGTATAAAGTATCTAGTATACAGTAGGTGCTCAGTTAACACCTACTATGAGTGGGTAGGGGCTTCCCTGGTGGGTCAGTGGTAAAGAACCTACCTGCCAATGCAAGAGACACAGGTTTAATCCCTGGTCTGGGAAGATCCCCTGGAGATGGAAATGGCAACCCATTCCAGCATTCTTGCCTGGAAGATCCCACGGACAGAGAGGGGCCTGGTGGGCTACAGTCCATGAGGTCGCAAAGAGTCAGACACGACTTAACAACTAAACAACAACAACAATGAATGGGTAGGGAGAAGAAATACAGAGAAGAAAAAAAAAAGATCAAGGCTCCTTAACTTTTATTTTGATTTTTAAATAATGCTGTACCAACATTTAAACGGAAAAATATGCTTTTACATGTCATTGACTTCCCACTTTCAGAAGTAGATATATCAAAATACCAGGGGAAAGGCCATTCTCAGAGTAAGTTTTGCTTTGTGGATGTCAGAAAGGAAATAACAATCATCCAGAGAGCCTGCTTTATCAAGATTTCTATGCTAACATGTAGGACAAAGTGCTTGGATAAATTTAGATAAGTCTTTGGCAGGCATACAAACTACTGGAGGTTTGACCTGGCAATTTCTGTTTAATATTACATGCCAGCCTGGCTTGGGCTTGGTATCCTTAAGAACCCCCACTATTTTAGGTATATCACTGGGGAAAGGTCAGAGTTACTGGATCTCAAGTGATACAAATAATGTTATGTGCAAAGTAATATCGAAGGTACATGACTGTCATTTTACCTTTAAAAAGTAGGTTGTTTCAAAGAGTCAACAGAGGCACAAAGAGCTAATGCTTGACAGTTTCGCTGACTTTCAAATATAGTCCAAATTTTTAAAATTTTGTATTCAAGACTCTTTTAGATTCCATTTCATTCTATCTTTCTATATGCTATTCCCCCATTACTCCTCCCTTTACTAAGACCTAATTCTCAAGTCAAATTTTTTTGTCCCTGTACCTAAATTTCCAAGCGCAGGGTATTTTGTTTTATCTCTTTGGTGCCTAATTCTTTAATAGTTCCACCTGGTCAAGAACATTCTTCTTATTCTCTTCAAATATGTAAATCAGAAACCACTTTTTTCCTGCTTAACTCAATATAAGTAATCTTGTTCCCTTCTGTATATACAAAATAGTTCATATGTCCCTCTCTGTCAGCATGAAGATGTTTTATATCACACTGTTACCATCTTCCTAACTAGGCAGTAACTCTTCGAGGCTGGTATTAATCATTGCTATTTTTAAATCACGCACTGCCTCTCAAAGTGAAGTGTTTTATGTATGTGATTGATGTAATACTATATACACACATATATATTATAGGCATATTAGAAATATATGTGGAATAAATGAATGAGTAAACATTAAAAAAATCCATGTAGAATGAGAAAATCTTAGGATTTAAGCCTATAACATGAAAATTAGAAGTCCAGATACAAATGTCGGATTATTGCTACATCTCAATAACAGAAATATCTAGAAATTATATGATAAAAGTGATCATAAAGAAAGATCAGGAGAGGATTGTTCACTAAATATCTGGAAATGAGTAAGGACGTCCAGGAAACCTTTATGGAAGACCCTGTATGCGAGACAGCAAAAGAGACACAGATACATAGAACAGTCTTTTGGAAGAGACAAATCTTTAGTGACTTAAAGCAGACAAGCATTATTTCCAATATATACAGTACTCAGCACCACCAGACTATATACAAACTCCTAGAGAAATTTAATTAAGTAGATGTTAGATTGTTGACACTGTTACCACACAAAGGACCAATTTGATTGACAGATTAAAAATTTTAGGATAATTAATTTTTCCAAAGAATGTCTTCCTTGTTTCTCTTATTAATGTATTTGGTCCCCAACTCTTGCTGAGTATCAAACCTCCTCATCATATATAGTTCTCTAAAGTATCGATTCAGTCATTTTTGAAGTTCTGTGATATTTTTAAAAACTTTTTATGTTGTAGTGGGATATTAACAAACAATGCTGTGATAGTTTCAAGTGAGCAGTGAAGGGATTCAGCCATCCATGCATCCATTCTCCCCCAAACCCCGCTCCCATCCAGGCTGGCACATAACACTGAGCAGAGTTCCCTGTGCTGTACAGCAGGTCCTTGTTGGTTATCCATTTTAATATAGCAGTGTTTACATGTTCATCCGAAACTCCCTAATTAGCCTTTCCTTCCATCCTTCCTGCCAGCAGCCATGAGCTTGTTATCGAAGTCTGTTAATCTGTTTCTCTTTTGTAAGTTCATTTGTGACACCTAACTTTTTACTCTAATATACTCAATATTCGTGGACCTGACATTAACCCAGTATTTTTAGAAAGAAAAAAAATCAATGCAAAATAGTTGTATAGTGTTTTTGTAGTTACGCTTTATGCCAACTCACTAAAATATACTAAAAATTTTTGAAGGGAGGTGAGATTATAAGATAATGAACGAACAAAGTCAACAATTTAAAATGATTTTTCCAGTGAGAGAAAATGTACTTTCTTTAACCAACATCACAAAGGTTACAGAAGAAATTCCAGTTATGTCCTGAGGTTTACATATTGCCAAATGTAGAAGTAAAGATGAATGCTATTAATAAGTGTACTTTATCTTGTACCATCAGAAAGAAAATAAATGTCTTATCATAGAAACCATTTTAAAAACTCCTAACAGTTTTACACTACTTTCACAAAGCTCAACTTGATCACAATTTAAAGAAAAAGGTAATAATGCCTTAAGACTAGTCTGCCAAAAAAATGAAGAATGATAATTTACTCCAATAATTTAATTCTCAGTTTTCATAAAATTACAAAATTTTACATAACTGAAAGTTAATCATTATGTGGGAAACACAGACTAGATGAGTCAAGAGAGAATCGGCTTTTACCTACTTCCTACGTAGAAGTCCGCAAAAATGTACATCATTTAAGTTATTGGATGTTTTTCTCACGCTAGTCAAATACTTTAAACAATTCATTTTGTTTAATGTTTTTAAATAATGGTCTTGATTGTGTTTGAGATCCGATATACATCGAAGTATAAGAACTGAATTGACTTACTTCTTTGTTCATTCGTGCCAGAGCAGAATCCTTTGTGAACAAATATTTATTGTTTGAGAAAGCTAAAATTTAGAAAGTCAATCATAGAATTTATCACAGACTGTTAAGATGTTCTTATGGATTGAATTACCATCCAACTTTAAGACTTATTAATTGCAGTGGAAATATTTTTCTTTATGCCTTTTATCTAATCTGTATTCTCTGATTAGACAGGCATTTTCCTTGAATTATTTAGAAAAAAAAAGTAAAATATAATTTTACTCACACAAGTGAAGAGGTGGGATAAACAGGGTAAAAGGTGTTACGTGGTATTTAATTCTCAGAGATCTCATTAGGATCTCTTATAATTCTATATGCTATTCAAATTCATTGATAGCATATAGAATTATAAGATATTCAGCCCAAGACTAAAATCTATGTAATTTTCTAAATCTTCTGTATCTATGGGTAATGAATACTTTCCTTAAAGTCTGATTCTGAAATAGTGAATAACCAGATTCATTCTGACAAAGTAAAACAAAGAAAAGGTACATCTCTCAGACCATAAAGAGACATAAAACATTTCCCTCAATTACATTTAGTAGAATAATGAAGCATGAGCCCAAGGGGACATTTGTTTGTCCCTGAATTTGCTGCCTTTTTGTGTCAAAAGGATAACTAGACTCTGGTGTTTCCAGGGTGAATTGAGAGTGTCTGTAAGGTTTAACTATGATATAGAATAATAATTACATTAAATCATACAGGAAGAGTAATGGAGCACATTGGAATACAGTGCCACACACTGACTTTGCTTTTATTTCTCTGACTCATGGGAGCCATGAGAATATGAGTTTATCCTCCTGAAGTGACACCAGTGCAGTGCACACTCTGAGCCACCACCCTACTGAGACAGAGTAGAAAGAGATGTTTAGAAATCACTGTCCGTCTTTTCCCATCTCCATATTGCACATACCCAAATTTCTCTCCATCCATCCACGTACCCAGGGCTTCACAGGTGGCCTAGTGGTGAAGAACATGCCTGGTCAGGAATGCAGGAGACATAAAGATGCAGGTTTGATCCCTGGGTTGGGAAAATCCTCTGGAGAAGGGCATGTCAACCCACTCCAGTATTCTTGCCTGGGAAATTCCATGAACAGTGGAGCCTGGCGGGCTATGGTCCATGGGGTCAAAAAGAGTTGGACATGACTGAAGCGACTTAGCATGCACACACATCAACATAACCAACAAGTATTTCTGCTACAATTAAGGGTCATGGAAAAAAAAGTCAACAAAACTGTGGGCTCAGATCAACTTCCCTACTTGTGGGGGTACCTCTTAGACCTGTGAGAAAAGATAATTTCAATATTAGATGAGGAAACTCAAAAAGTACTTACACCCTCCGAGAGATGTTCTGTGTGGACAGAGAAATCACTCTGAATTAAATAGGAAACTGTTTAATGACTGAACAAGGATACTTTTTGTTGAGTGTGATTCATCTACTGGGCACTTTGTTGGTAGTAAAACACAGATAGTAATTCCTAGCTGTACTTGTTAGCATTAGAAGAGATGGCATATGTAGAATATACAGGATCAGTAAACACAAGGCCAAGGGGAGAAGTGGAGAGTCAGGCTCAATTGGACAAAGGTCCAGTGGGCTGTGTCGTCCGGTGACTCCCTGGCCCTTTGGCTTCTGGAACCTTGCATTTACTCCTAAGCCATTCATAATGCATTCTTGCATAAAATCTATTGCCATGTTTGGTTGCTCAAGTTTTCATTTAGCTACTAAGATTCAATAAATATTGATGACATATGTACTGCATTTCAAGTTGTGGGCACTCAGAGATGATGAATGGCACATGGCTTCTGCCCTCCCCAAATGATAGACTCCAAGTTCATTCTGCAGACTTGTAGGCTGGGGTGGGGATGGGCACAAGGGGAGAGCAAAGAGGGAAGGGAGGTAGGGAGACAAGCTTCAGAGCACAGAATTATATTTGAGCACACAGGTGAAATCAGTATCTCTAGGTTGCTGTCGACTGAAACATCAAGTTTTAACAAAATTTGTAAGCAATGTGCTCTTCTTTCTAAAAGTCAGTTTCTTCACAGATAAAGGTGGCAAGGGCTTTATTGTGTTCTTACAAAGTTATATATCACACCACCACACACATCAACAAATGAGTCGTCTCTCCTTTCATATATATATGTGTGTGTGTGTGTGTCTGCATACATGCATGCTAAATCGCTTCAATAGTGTCCAACTCTTTATGACCCCATGGACTGTAGGCTCCTCGTACAAGCCCCAGACCTGCTAGGCTCCTCTGTCCCTGGGATTCTCCTTGTAAGAATACTGAGTTGTCGTGCTCTCCATAAATATATATGGAGAGCTCCCCACATATATATATACATGTGCTCTGTGAACGGTTATATATATGAGACCAAGAACTGGAAAAATAACTCCTGCAAAGTCTCTAAAGAAAAGTCCACGATGTTCAGTTATAAAGCCCAGGAGAGAAAGGAAGAGAGAGGCGGAGATAATTCTAAGTGATTTCACTTGTTCTTGACCTTGAATGCAATTGTTTCTTAGGATATGTGAACATGTAAGTGAAATTTATTTTCAAGATGAGCAAGAGGAGAAAAGAGTAAGAGTTACGGACTAGCCTGAAGAAACATGGTGGTTGGAGAAAATATGAGGATGTCAACTGACTAGGAAAATGCCAAGGTTGACGGGGATTGGTTAGGGGGAGCCTGTCACAGAATCTGAGCCTCTAATCCAGGACATAGTCACTATAGACTTGCTTTTTCCCCCTAACTTCCAAGAGAAGGAAGATGCAAGAACTCAAATTTACATGTTGCATCACCATTTCATTTACTCTCAGACAAGTCGTTTGGAGAAACAAGATCTTTAGACATTTTGGTCTGGATTCTTACAAAGTTTTGCTATTAATTTGGATGTGATTTGGCGCAACTTAATGGATTCCATGTCCAAACACCTCCCACAGGTTCACTTTCCCATTGGAGTGCTACCCACAGTTTTACAATAACTTTAAATACACAGCCAAAATCTTCTTTTAAAAATGTAGCCTTCTCAGTTTTATTTTTTCTGGTTCAGGTTCATCTTCCCACGCTATGATTTCATATTTACTGTTAGGTTTTATGAGGAGTCGTTTGATGTTTCATTCTTCTATTTTTTCTGATACACTGTTTGTCTCTTCAAATAAACTGTAGTCACTCTGAAGCTTGGAAGCATGTCTTAAACTCTGATTTTTACAATTCAGTTTCACAACTGATTCCTGAACAACCATGCATTCTCAGTCTTACAGTTGGTGTTAGAGCTGAGACTACACAGATAAATAAGACAGGGCTGTACTTCCCATAATTTTTACCCATATCGATTCTCTTTTGTTTGTTATTTTGCAAATGGATTAAAGAGAAAATATTTGGCTAATTGGTAGAGCATCTATCTGATAGTTCAGTAATCAATCTTCAATGGATCATAATACAATACACTCTAAAGAAGCTTCTCCAGATAAGTGATAATGATATGAATGACCTTAACCCTCAAGATATTCTCATCTTGAAGCTAATAGGAGTGTCTGCAGGGTACTTTAGAAAATTAACATAGATAAGCTTTACAGCTCCAGATTTACATCTGTACCAGCTAAGAGTATGTGACTTCTGAGCATGAGTAATTGCCTTTACATTTTGTGTGAATCATTTTCCTCTTTATAGCTGTATTTTCTGCATGTATTAAGTCATGGGGTTTTCTAGTTTCTCTTTCACTTTTCTAGATGCTTACAGTTTTTTTTTTTTTGGCTATGCTGGGTCTCCGTTGCTGTGCCGACTCTTCTCTAGTTGAGGTTCTTGGCCTTCTCATTGCAGAGGCTTCTCTTGTTGCAGAGCACTGGCTCTAGGGCCCACGGGCTTCAGTAATTGTGGCACGTGGGCTCAGTGGTTGTAGCTCTCGGGTTTCGTTGCTCTGCGTCATGTGAGATTCTCCTGGAGTAGGGATCAGACCCGTGTCTCCTGCACTGGCCGGTGGATTCGTCACCCCTGAGCCATCAGGGAAGCCCCTAGAGGCCTATAGGTTCTGACGTCATGTATACATTCATCAGAAATAGGGTAGATATCGTCTTCACAGTGCTGTGACTAACGCATTCAGGTTTCCTACTGTTTCCAGGTTAGAACCTGTGGATTGTTTCAATTGCATATAGATTGGTTTCCATAATACAGTGTTGGTTGATTGCTACAGAAGACTCACTACCGAGATAAACATTGCTGTATGTTATAGTAAAGCTGTCTCGAGATAATACAAAAATGATTTTGGCATACCACTAGAGAAACTATTTGTAAAACTCAAGTGGAAATACAATTATTAATCTTTAAATTAGCCAAGTTATCAAATCCATCATTAAAGATTATCTTAATTAGTCAATTAAGAATGAGTTGGGAGATAAAAAGAAAAAAATTCAATGTTAGCTGGAATTGTTTTCTTGGAAAGCAATTAAATTGTGTTTCTATCCTACAACTGTGTATCTACTTTTCTGACAGTTGGTTTAGTTAATACCTACACATTTGAGGGATCAACCGATTTGTCAAGGCATAAAGGAGAGATCTGGATTGCAGCCACATAGACTGGGATTAAATCCAGACTGTTACTTTTTTGTTGTGTGACAATGGAAAGATTACTTAACCTCTCTGTGTCTTTTTCCTCACCTGTAATAAAGAAACTTCAGGAATATTAAGTAATGTACATACAATACTTACAGCTGTGCCTGGCTCACAAGAAGTGCTACAAAAGGGTTTACTATTATTATCATCCTTAACACCAACAGACTTTATTATTATTATTATTATTTTTGGCTGCACCGCATAGCATGCAGGATCTTAGCTCCCCAACCAGGGACCAAAACCCTGAAGTGGAAGCGTGGAGCTTAACCACTAGACCACAAGGGAAGTCCCCAAACAGGTTAATTAAAGTGTTTTCCTGATAGAAATTAATCACAAGGATTCTCAAGGAAGTTGTTAAAAATAGATTTGTCTTGACCTCAAATGTAGAAATTCAAAACATACTTGTTGACTAGCTGATTATCAATACTGGCTTACATCATGTCTTGATTTTTATGTATGAGGCTGAGAAACATTTGTTAGTTACTCAGTTACTAGGTTTACACGATTGCTATCTGGTCTCCAAGCTTGCTGATTTTCTTTCCTCTTATACATGATGGAGATAAATTGATGGTGTTTTTGTATTGATTCCTCAAAGAAAGCATTTCATTTTGTTTATTCACACATTTTCAATATATATATATAAGAATATACCAATGGTATTTGTTGATTGACATTGTAGAACCTATTTTGATATTACCATGAAGGAATGAATGTAGTTGAATAAGGCCACTGTGTCTCTAAGGTTAAACCAGACCATTGAGTTAAATAAAAATTATCTTGCACTGTAACAGCTTCATTTTAACATTTTACATTTTCTTCCACAAAACACAATATTGCTGGCACTGTATTAATGTTACATCTAGAGTAAATATGTCATTTTCTTAAATTTTATTTCCTCAGCCAAAGTTCCCTAGGTAAACCTAGGTATTAAGACATAATACATTTTTCATATAAATCAGTAACAATGGCCCTCTGCACACAAAAGTGACCCTGACCTCTTAAGAGCACAGCTGTTAACTTTTTATTTTACTAATGTCTATAAATTGCACTGAACTTTATCACTTGATCTTTCATGTCTCAGTGGCCTATACATGTGAGATAAGGCATGAAATCTTCTAAGCATCATGAATGATGAGGAAACAAATTTTAGTTTCTTTGACCCTTTAATATATGTGAAGTGACACTAATGAGATTTGCTCTCATCTCACCTTATTTGTATTATCTCATTTATAAGTATGTGTTGAGGTGTAGATTATGAATGCATCCTTCTCTGGTGCCTTTAACTGAAAATATCTTTCCTCCATGTTTGTGTTTTTGTTTATTGAGATTCTGTGAGCACTTAGGACTTCTTCCCCTACCTCCATGACAATAATATGGACGTTCAGGTTTAATAATATGTCTGTGGCTACTTATGTACACAAGCAATGAGTAGAGCTGTGACTAAAACCCATTTCTATAGGGCTTCATCTTTTTTACTCTTAATAAAATGAGTCGTTCCACATAATTTGTCTGATACTAAGATATCTATATTATGCAAGTCAGAAAGAAGAGAATTTTTTTGTTTCTCAAATAATGCTAGTAGAGTATGTAACAGAGAACATAAATTGAGATACTTTCTATAGGACCTTTAAATACTTTTTAAAGCAAAACTTTTACCATATTAAAATTTCAAATTAATTACTTTATCAAAATTTTAAAGTACATATTTGTTGGTCCAGCAGTCAAATATTTAGGTAAAATGATGTTCACTGCAGCTTTGATTTTTAAAAGTAAAAATATTATAAAGCTACTCAAAAGAAAGAAATAGATCTATATGGAATATATGAGAATTCATAATATTATATGTAAAAACTATCTTTGCAGAACAGTAAGTAAAATATTGTTTTATAATTTTAACAAAAAGAATGGATATTTGTGTGTGTGTGTGTGTGAAAGATATATCTCAAACCTTTAACAGTGAGTATGTAGGAGAAAATTGTAAATTGGTAGGAGAGAGAGAAAGTAGGAAACCTTCAGTTTTCATCTACATACTTTACAGTGCTCGGATTTTCACAAATATGCAGCTATCAACATTATATTTGAACATATATAAAGATGCAAGCACAAAAAAATTTTAAATGTATTAGACAAAATGCAATTTTCCAGGTTGTAACATATCCCAGACTTCATTCACACAAGTGCACAGCACCACATAATTGGGAACAAAAAACGGGCAGCTCTGACCAGTATAAGGTCATCTCTAAGCCTGAACACTACAATCGATGGAAACAAATATTACTTTTTACATACAATAAAAAAATGTTAAGTCACAGTAGTTGGCTGATAGTGCCCAAATCTCACCAGACGCAGTCAACCAACCCAGGTTCATTTCATTCTCAGAATTTCATCTACATTTTCCCGAGATTTTAAATTGAATAATAGACTGACCGTGTGAACAAAATGCATGCATTTCTTTTATACTTTTTAAATAGCAATGCAATCTGGGGAGACCCTGGTGAGGAAGCAGGGGGGCCAGCGGCAGCTGGGGAATGGGTGTTGTGAGAGATAGGGACTTAATGAGATAAGGGAATATGTATTTTTGTGAGGGGAAAAAACTTCATAACATTTTTCATAGGAAACATACACAAGAATAATGGAATAGATTATATCTTATGAAATGTGGCCCACAGTAAGTTACTGTTGCATGTCTTCCTCCCATAGAAAAGGAATGAATTGGAGACATTCACTTATAATGAAAATTGTCTGTATTTTTCTCAATTGAGAGACTTCATTGAGACTTCATAGAGTAGTTTTATTACATATTACATGGGAAGGAAAAAACACATTTTTTTGTTCCAATAACAACCTTTTATCAGACACAACAATACGCCTCCAAAGCAGCTGTATCAAAAAGAAACTGCTGAAGATTGAAATAGTCAAAGTGGATTTTCTTTTCCAAGTGGCTTACCCTGCAGCTTTCTGCAAAGGAAGCAATGGCATATTTGGGGGGAAAACCAAAGCATCTCCTTCTACCACCGATCAGGGCACAGCTTCTCTTGTTTGTGTGTAAATGTGTGTGTTCTTGTTGTTTGCTGCCCACTTTCCAAGCTACTCATTAAAGAGAAGGAAAAGCAGAGAGAGAAAAAGAATGTGAACTTTCTGCTTTGCAATCGTCATGCTCTGGAGGCTTTGAAAAAATAGCCGTCAGCTGATGTGTAAAGATAGAACAGACGCTACACGTTAACTGTATTTCAGTCTTACCAAGAATCCTGGCATCTCATGTTTTATTGCAACCTGTCATCTCACCCACATTTTCAAGGTGACCTCCACATCTTCTAGGTGCTCCTTCTCAAACAATGCTCATGTTTCTTCTTTTGAGCTGTCCCAAACACTTCTGAGCATGGCTTTTAAGAGCTATTTTCCTTTTTTTCTCGTAAAACCTGTCTTGATGTTTCCCCCAAAGCTCCTACTCAAGCAACACCAAGTGACAGCATTTCTACCAAAACCATTCCTTCTGCTGATAATTCAATTTCAGTTTACACTGATTCCTCTTTAGTGACACTGACATACGATAGACTTTGGTTTTATGAATACTTTTGTTTGTGGCCAGCATCAGAATGAAGTGTTCTTCTTCCTATTGCTTTTTCCTGAGAAATAGTCTGTGATTTCTTCTTTGCCCAGGAAATCTTTGGGAGATCTGTTTCAAATTCAAACAGCTAAGAAATTTTCAGGGATTTTTGTCATTATTTCTGGTACCTAAATGCTCTACTTTGTGGACTTTATTTAAATTTTCTTTGAGGCTAAGTACGTGAGCAATTCTTGAAAATTTTCCATGGCTCTAAGAAGAGAATTTGTATTCTTCCTTTGCTTGGTACGTTTGAAGAAATTCTTCCTCTGTGTAATAATGAGGACTTTAGCCCCTAGTTTGGCCAAGAGCAAGCCATTGTCTTCAGCAAAGTTTACCAAAAAAAATGAAAGTGATTCAGATCACCAGTGTAATTCCCCTGTATTTCTTCTGCAATCAGATAGATCACAGTCACACCCAGGACAAGACACAACTAATGTGTTGGAAAGCTGGGGCTTCTCTCTCGGGTCAATAGAGACTTTGTAGGTGGCCATTAAACTCTACCAGTCATCAGTCCATCCTAAAGGAAATTGACCCTGAATATTCACTGAAGGACAGATGCTGAAGCTGAAGCTCCAATACTTTGACCATCTGATGTGAAGAGCCAACTCATTGGAAAAGACCCTGATGCTGGGAAAGACTGAGGGCAAGAGGAGAAGGAGGAGATGGTTGGATGGCATCACTGACTCAACGGACATGAGTTTGAGCAAGCTGCAGGAGATAATGAAGGACAGCAAAATTTGGCGTTCTGCAGTCCATGGGGTCGCAAAGAGTCAGACATGCCTGAGCGACTGAACAACAATGATTAAACCCTAGAGAGGGAAGTCCTCTTTGCTGCCACCGATAACCTGCTGGGGAGGCATGAGAAAAAAAGACCGCAGAGTTTCTAAGAAGAGCCTGGAAAACCTCAGAGCTTAGTCAGGATGGTTAAAGGTCACTACCTTTTCCTGACACAAAAGGAACATGTGACTGCCTTCCTCTCAAGCCAACTCAGAGAATATTTTCCATTTTCACCTCCAAAACATTCCACGTCTGGTCTCGTAAGAATGCAAACCCTCCTTACATTTTTATCTCTGTCTTATAATGCAAACTTCTTAAGGTCATGAGTTTTATCTTTGAGCATATTATATACAAGACTGATCACAGACCTGGGGCTATTTAGTGGTTTCATATCATCATCATCGTTACCATTTTAAGTGTAGGTGTATATCAACCTGACAATTCAAATTTATAGGATAGATAAATGAAGAACATTTACTTACTTTCAAACAAGATCTGCCCAGGGCCTATTATATTTCTCATTCCTCAAAGTTCTATCAACACAGAGTAGGACATTCCAGGAACACACATGATTTTATAAAGTAGAAAATGCAATCTAGATCAGATAAAAAATAAATGTGAGTTTCCTTTCTGGGTTTCCCTTTTAAGGACATCTTCAAACAGGATACGTGTCCTGCTGCCTCTCCAGCATCCTCCCACCTTCACAGATATTTGAGAAACTTCTCCCATCAACATCCACACTTCTGGTCTATGTATAGTTTGGTCTCTTTCCCTAATCATCACTCTTTGCTGTATATGATGGAAATTAAAACATGTTCTTCAATGCTAATGATCATCTTATAACTATAAATTATACACTGAGTGACTTTTATAAAAAGTCAGCTTACTCAAATGATGTATTATTCTTTCAGCAAAATCCTTTTTATTTGTTTTCAACTAGAGGGTTGCTCGGAGAAAGCAACGACACCCCACTCCAGAACTCTTGCCTGGAAGATCCCATGGACGGAGGAGCCTGGTGGGCTGCAGTCCATGGGGTCGCTAAGAGTCGGACACGACTGAGCGACTTCACTTTCACTCTTCACTTTCATGCATTGGAGAAGGAAATGGCAACCCATTCCAGTGTTCTTGCCTGGAGAATCCCAGGGACGGGGGAGCCTGGTGGGCTGCCGTCTATGGGGTCACACAGAGTCGGACATGACTGAAGCGACTTAGCAGCAGCAGCAAAGGGTTGCTAGGCTTCCCAGGTGGTGCTAATGGTAAAGAACCCACCTGCCAATGTAGGAGATGCAGGCAGGAGACTCGGGTTCTATCACTGGGCTGGAAAGATCTCCTGGAGGAGGGCATGGCAACCCACTCCAGTACTCTTGCCTGGAGAATCCCTATGGACAGTGGAACCTGGTGGGCTACAGTCCATAGGGTTGCAATGAGTCAGACACGACTGAAGCGACGTAGCAGCAGCAGCAGAGGTTTGCTAGAGTCTCCTTTTTAGACCTACTGTTCTAGGAAATTCTGGGTTATTTTTGACTGGATCCAGATATGTCAAAGTTTTGTGTTGTGTGTGTGTGGTGGGGGGCAGGGTGTGTGTGCGTTATTTGGTTATTCACTTCACAGCAGACACCTAGTGATCATTTGATTACGTTTTAGACACCTGACATTGCAACAAAAGAAGACATACAGAGGGCTAGCAAACACATGAAAAGACGCTCAACATCACTCATTATCAGAGAAATGCAAATTAAAACCACTATGAGGTACCATTTCACACCAGTCAGAATGGCTGTGATCCAAAAGTCTACAAATAATAAATGCTGGAGAGGGTGTGGAGAAAAGGGAACCCTCTTACACTGGTGGTGGGAATGCAAACTAGTACAGCCACTATGGAGAACAGTGTGGAGATTCCTTAAAAAACTGGAAATAGAACTGCCTTATGATCCAGCAATCCCATTGCTGGGCATACACACTGAGGAAACCAGAAGGGAAAGAGACACGTGTACCCCAATGTTCATCGCAGCACTGTTTATAACAGCCGGGACATGGAAGCAACGTAGATGTCCATCAGCAGATGAATGGATAAGAAAACTGTGGTACATATACACAATGGAGTATTACTCAGCCATTAAAAAGAAAACATTTGAATTAGTTCTAATGAGGTGGATGAAACTGGAGCCTATTATACAGAGTGAAGTAAGCCAGAAGGAAAAACACCAATACAGTATACTAACGCATATATATGGAATTTAGAAAGATGGTAACAGTAACCCTGTGTACGAGACAGCAAAAGAGACACTGATGTATAGAACAGTCTTATGGACTCTATGGGAGAGGGAGAGGGTGGGAAGATTTGGGAGAATGGCATTGAAACATATAAAATATCATGTATGAAACGAGATGCCAGTCCAGGTTCGATGCACGATACTGGATGCTTGGGGCTAGTGCACTGGGACGACCCAGAGGGATGGTATGGGGAGGGAGGAGGGAGGAGGGTTCAGGATGGGGAACACATGTATACCTGTGGTGGATTCATTTTGATATTTGGCAAAACTAATACAATTATGTAAAGTTTAAAAATAAAATTAAAAAAAATTGCATTCCTGAAAAAGAAGGAATGGAGAAGGAAATGGCAACCACTCCAGTATTCTTGCCTAGAGAAGCCCATGGACAGAGGAGCTTGGTAGTCTATAGTCCACGGGGTCGCAAAGAGTTGGACACGGCTGAGCAACTTCACTTCAAAAAAGAAAAAAAAAATGATAAAAGTGAGATACAGTTGATTCTAAGATGAACTGTCATTTCAATGATTTCAATGTTCAAATGTGAAAGCATCAGTGATATACAAGTGATGAAATATAGAAGTGATTGTTTTCCACTCTGCAGTGCAGACTTCAGGACTGGTTTTACTAGTACCATATCTTAGATAGGGATTCTCAGGTGGTGCTACCAGTAAGAAATCCGTTTCCCAAAGTAGGGGATACAGCAGACGTGGTTGGATCCCGGGGTTGAGAAGATCCCTGCAGAAGGGAATGGCATCCTACTCCAGTATTCTTGGCTGGAGAACCCCATGAACAGAGGAACCTGGTGGACTATAGTCCACGGAATTACAGAGTTGGATATGACTGAAACGATTTAACACACACAGGGTTGAGACTGGTAATTGCCGCTGATCAGCTGCGAGAGCTAAAAAAAAGTCTTCTCCTCTCTCTGAGACACAGTTTCCCTTTGTAAACAAGGGCTGTTACCTGCCCTGACTGTATCATTCTAGTGCAACATAGGATCAAAAAAAATGACATAATAAATATGAAAGACCCTGTGAACTTTAAAATGCTGAGCGCCTGAAAGAGAAAATGAACAACCATTCTCCTGGGGACTGTCTAGTCTCATGGTGCGCTTTTCCCATCCCTTTTCTTTTCTCTCCTGGCCCTGATACGCTGAGTAGCTTTAGCCACTTTGGGATCTGATGACCTTGCCTAAGGGTGGTAGTGGTTGGACTAACGCGGGATTCACAGACTGACAGTCCCCCCACCCCCAGGAACCAATTTTAAGTTAGGAATAGATGGGAATAAATGGTGAGAATTCCTCAATGGAGAAGGCAAGAATGAAGGTTCTGTGTGCCAGTTCAAGACTGAGATTAAAAACAGTGTCTTTGATACACACACCCCTCTCCTGCCACACAATGTTGAAACACACTTCACTCACATGCTAGCCTACAGCCTGAACAATAAAATCACACTGTTCGTGCACAGAGCATTTGCACATCTAAGAAACAGGCCCATTGTACATTTTTATTCATTTTATCCACATTTTTTGATAAACTCTATTTGTATGTAGGAAATGCCCACTCCAGACTGTTTCATAGAAATGATCTTTAAGTAATGGTCAATCCTATTTGTGGTACATTTACAGGAATCCTAGAATTTTCTAAACTAAAGGGGAGAATCTGCTGTTTAGCTAAGAAATCTGTTCAACTTAATACAGATTTTATACTTCCTTTCAAATTCCAGTCTGAGCTCTTCTTTTTCAGGTTTTCAGAAGTCAAGAAGCACTTATTTCTAACGAAGCTGTGAATGTAGTACGTATCTCTATTATTAAAGGCAAACAGCATCTTTCTTATATAATAGGAATATGAGTCATCAACTCTAAATCTGATCTGGTCCTAATTCAATTAAATCATTACATTCTTGCCTTGCACTGATTTTCTTGCCTACAGAAAACCATGCAATGGATGTGTTAAATGGCCATTTTAAAATAGTATGTGCTTTCAAAGAGGCGAAAAAAAAAAAAACCCCACAATTTAATGCTAAAAAGGGGAATAAATTGCTGATCTTTTTTTTTTTTTTTTTAACAAATGGCCAGGAGGGTTATAATGTATTAGATTTTTTTTCCAGAGGTAATCTTAGATGTGGAGTGAATGAAGTGAAGTCTCTTATCAATCCATAACATCTGCCGCAGTGTCAAGTGATGAAATGGGCGACTCCAGAGCCCAAGACAGCTGGGACGGCTTTCTTAATGCAGGAGGGTATTGTGCAAACAAACAGACACTGATACGGTCTATGGTTGTCACAATTATTCAGGCTGGTGATACATCTTCCCGTATTAGCTGCTTGAGCAGTCCTATTTCTTTTAAAAGTAAACTACTGTATAACAATCACCATCCTGGCCTGTGAGTCAGTGGGTACAAATAGAATAAATACTCTGGAAATAAAAAATAAATATAAATTAAAATTTATCACCAGAGCAATAAACTGAAAAACAGATGCAAGCTGAAACAAAATATGACAGAACACAGAGAGCAAAAGGGAGGGGAGAGAAGAAGTGAAAATAAATAAGTAAACATTCAAAACACTACTTTAAAGAAAAATAAGATTTAATACGAATTTTCTTTAAGCTTCATCATGCTAGGGATTCATGTATATTTTAAATGAAAGGTATGAAAAACACTGTTAGTGCAGCTAATTTTAATTAACTCCTGCTTCTGCTGAGGTTTGTGATCAGTATTATAGGAACAGTTATTAAAAATAATAGGCCTAAGTTTTAAGCATAAATAAAGGTTGATAAAATTAAGAAAAGTATTCATCCAATAATTTATTATTTACATAAATCTATATCTAAAGAAGCTAACGGAATTCAATTATTAGTGGAAGTTTGACTTCATCCAGATAAGCATGTGGGTGGGTATGGAAATGTTCTGATTCTAATTGGAAATTTTACAGCCTGCACACGACTTCCAGTTCAAATATGATACAACACATTCTCAAATGGATAACCTACTTTCAGATAAACAATCTGGAACCCACCTCAAGAGTTATTATATATTCAAGTTCTCTGTGTACCAGACATTAAGAACCACAGAAAGAAAGACTGCTTTCATGACCCTCAAAGCTCATTTAATCTCATCTAATTTAATCTAGTACTTGTGCCAATGTGAAAAGTACTATTGAAGAAGTAAAGATCTTCCTAACAGGCCATTTACTTTGGGCTCTGTGTTTATCATGTGAAGTTGCGTCTTTCTGTGTTACAAATATCCCTACGGTGGAATCCAAAGTCAGCCAGTTTCTGTTAAAAACAAAGCTATCTGAAGACCAAATAAAAGTGGAGAATTAGTCCAAATTACTCAACTTTTACTGAGACATATTGCGTCTTAAAAATAAGAATAACAAACCCCAAATATTCATTCAGATATTTTTATTTTAAATTTTACTAAGTGTGTACTGGTACAAATTTTGTAACACATTTTTTCCTGTGTATTCATTTGTGATTAAGTCAAGTCCAAGTGACAGGAAGGCTCCAAAATGCCTCAGTTGTTGTTTCTGTAAGGAATGAGTCCTACTTTATTCATCACTGTATCTTTCTCAATATATCACACTATGCCTGGTAAATGGTAGGTATTTCATCAAATGCTGATTCAATTGATGCAATATTTTTTTTTTGGTTATGATGAAGCCAAAATAAGCTCAACTATATCAGAAGTCAGGTGAAATATTACAAGAATACTTCCTCTCTGACAATGGGACACTCCTTTATTCATTCATTCATTCATCACTCCTTCATTCATTCAACAAATGTTTGCTGAGTATCTCCGGTATGACTTGCTAAGTCAACATGTTAAGGATAAAGCACTGAAACAGTGAACAAGACAGAAACATCTCCTGACTTCAGGAAGCTTAGAAAAGTCTCTCAGAAAAGACTGACATTGAGCTGATGATCATGAATATCACAAATGAGAAATTCAGGGAACTGTATATATAAAAGGAAAATTCAACCTACTTAGGTGGAGGCTCTTTGGAACCATAGAAGGTTTCCCTAAGGAACTGGCCTTTCAGGTGAGGTTCTGAGAAGGAGGAGGAGTTAGATATGCAAAGGCTGGGCTGCAAGGATATAACTCCAGACAGAGAGAAAGGCATAAACGTGAAAGAGTAAGGCAAGTTTTTAAGCCTAAAAAAAAGCAGGTGTGATTAAGCACAGGGATCTAGGAAGAGGAAGCATGTGCATGGGGGGAGGAGTGGTTACGCAAAATCAAGCTCAAAAGACAGACACATTGCACAGAGATTTAGAACTGGAATGGTATTCAAAATAGACAGCAGTCACAAAAGTATAGATATCAATCATACAGGAAAGGCTCCCTATCCTGCACTCTAACATCTAAACTGAACCCTAAAAAACAAATCAGTGCAGCAGTAGTTACATATATAAATATGGAGTACAGATCAAAACCTGGGTCCCTATGGCTGAGCAGCCCGACTGGGCTGGACTTATTAATTCAGAACTAGCATTTGTCTGCAAAATACACATTTATATTATTCAAAACACTATATTTGTAGATGTCTTTGATCATCACATGTTAGCTTTATCCTAACATAGTTGGTTACATGGCAACTAACAGAGACTGAATTACAGCTTTTAGAGAATGACTTCAGTTCATTTCAGTCACTGAGTCATGTCCCACTCTTTGCGACCCCATGGACTGCAGCACGCCAGGCCTCCCTGTCCATCACCAACTCCTGGAGCTTGCTCAAACTCATTTCCATTGAGCCGGTGATACCATCCAACCATCTCATCCTCTGTTGTCCCCTTCTCCTCCCACCTTCAATCTTTCCCAGCATCAGGGTCTTTTCCAATGAGTCAGTTCTTCACATCAGGTGGCTGAAGTATTGGAGTTTCAGCTTCAGCATCAGTCCTTCCTATGAATATTCAGGACTGATTTCCTTTAGGATGGACTGGTTGGAACTCCTTGCCATCCAAGGGACACTGAGTCTTCTCCAACACCACAGTACAAAAGCATCAATTCTTCGGCACTCCACTTTCTTTATGGCCCAACTCTCACATCCATACATGACTACTGAAAAACCAAAGCTTTGACTACATGGGCTTTTGTCAACAAGGTAGTCTCGGTTTTTTAATATGCTGTCTAGGTTGATCATAGCTTTTCTTCCAAGGAGCAAGGAACTTTAAATTTCAAGGCTGCAGTCACCATCTGCAGTGATCTTGGAGCCCCCCAAAATAAAGTCTGTCACTGTTTCCATTGTTTCCCCATCTATTTGCCATGAAGTGACGGGACCAGATGCCATGATCTTAGTTTTCTGAATGTTGAGCTTTAAGCCAACTTTTCCACTCTCGCCTTTCACTTTCATCAAGAGGCTGTTTAGTTCTCCTTTGCTTTCTGCCTTAAGGGTGGTATCATATGCATATCTGAGGTTATTGATATTTCTCCCAGCAATCTTGATTTCAGCTTGTGTTTCATCCAGTCCAGCATTTCTCATGATGTATTCTACATATAATTTAAAAAGGCAGGGTGACAATATACAGCCTTGATGTACTTCTTTCCCTATTTGTGACTAACCTTGTCCATAAATATTTTGGTAGTGAATATCCAGATATTCATTACCTTTCAAGAGGTGAGGTCTTACAAATAGTACCCTAAAGAACCATTCCAAGAAATGTTTATATAATTGCAATAAAGGGAGACTTTATATAAATTAGGTGACTGTTTATTTGTTTATGTATTTTTGACAGTCAAAAAAAGATTATTTGACCTAAGACAACCATACACTAGATAGAGGTCAGTGACCACAGTCAATTCTTCCTCCCAAATAGCCACCTTCTGTTATGTCTACATATAAACAATATTTAATATGACCTACGAGAAGGACTCTTTCAGTATGCATCAGCTGTTTAACAGTTGTTATCTGTTGTGGTTGGTTTGAGAAGACTTTGCAGAAATAGCTCTATAAAGCTACCCGAACCCATAGCACTCTCCATTCCCCTTACCTTGCTTTACATTTGTTCCTTCCTGTAATATTTCTCTTTTTATATCATACTTTGTAACTTATTGGCTTCTCTGGTACCTCAGCTGGTAAAGAATCTGCCTGCAGTGCAGGAGACCTGGATTCTATCCCTGGGTTGGGAAGATCCAGTGGAGAAGGAAATGGTAAACCACTCCAGTATCCTTGCCTGGAAAACACCATAGACAGAGGAGCTTGGTGGGCTGCAGTCCATGGGGTCGCAAAGAGTTGGGCACAACTGAGCGACTAACACTTTCACTTGTAAATTATTAATTTACTCTCCTGTGTATTTACTGTATCTCCACATTGGAATGAAAGCTATTAATACACAAAGGGAAGGACCTTCATTTGTGCTATTTTGTTGATATATTCCAAACAATAGCAAAGAAAGGATTTCTTATCCTTTTGTTAGTGGAAGGAAACTGACACTAAATGAGTGACAGATGTGTGCCAATAATTTATATGCTTGTTAATTCTTCAAATAAAATTATAAGATAAGTATTATTGTTAACATTTCTATATATCTTAACATTTCCAGCCTCACTCAGCTACATCCAAACCCCAAAATTATTCTAGATAATAGCATAATTCACTCATTCATTTGCCTATTTTTTAAATTGAGACATTCAAGTGTAAATATAAGCATGTAGGGAGCAGCTGCTACTGCTGCAGCTTAGTCACTCAGTCGTGTCCGACTCTGTCCAACCCAGTGGACTATAGACTGCCGGGCTACTCTGCCCATGGAATTCTCCAGGTAAGAATACTAGAGTGGGTGGCAATTCCCTTCTCCAGGGGATCTTTCTGACCCAAGGATTGAACCTGTGTCTCCTGAATTGCAGGCAGATTCTTTACCGCTGAACCACCAGGGAAGCCCTTAGGGAGCAGAGACCCTATCTATTTTGTTTACACTGATATTCTCAGTGCTTTAAACATTATCAACAGGGTTAAACATTCAATAAAGCACTTTTGAATGAATGAATGTATTCTTAATGGTTGAAAATCGATTGTGTTCAAAACCCTGCTGGATTCTATTCTCCAGGTGTATAATCTTGAGCACATTATAGAAGGTCTCAGGTCATAAAGCCTTAGACTCTAAAATGGAAAATATTGTATGCAACAATATATAAAAGAAAATTATAAATGGCTTCAGGGCAAGAGATGGAGACACTACCCATGTGAGAAATTCATAACAGCTTTCTTTGAAGATGTAACAAGTGAGCCAGACCCTGCAGAACAGATTGAATGCCAACACGCCAAGTTCAGGAGTGAACAGGAAGTTGATGAATGATAAACAAGATAATATATTCAAAGATGCTGAAATGGAAATGCCAGGATAGTACATTCAGAGAACAATAAGTACTCTCAAAAAGTGTTAACTGTTCCCCAAACAGTGACACTGGATGTACCTGTATCATCTGTGATAAGCTATTTACATGGTTTCCATTCTGTGAATGACTATACATGAGGGACCACTGAATCTACCAGAGATTCTTTATCCTTCCTGATGACAATGGTATGGGGTGATGGAACTCTGTAATTTAGCATATTTCTTTGTTCGTGATTAAAAAATGATAGTTCTAAAGAGTTTTCCAAGGACATCCTATAGACAGAGTTGAGCATGACCTCAGAAAATAAAGGGCTCATTTCTTGTTGTTGTTTTCTTTCTACTTTGTAACTAACTCAACCGAGTATCTGAATTGGTTATGCTAGGATGGCTAAGGCTTATCATCCTCCTGAGTACCAACTCCTGACTTTGCTGCCCAGTTGTGTTTAGGATATAGGTGTTGGTAAGAGGATGAATGAAACAGATTTAAGTCACTTAGCATTTATTCACTTATTCACATAGCTACTCATGTTGAGTAGCTATGGTATGAGAGGCCATGTGCTAAGTGATGGCGATGCAGAGATAAATCAAATACAGTCTCTGACCTGAGAAGTCATCATCTGTGTAGGGCAGCCTCCCCACTCCGTTAGTAAGAATCTTGCTGAGTTAATCATGTACAAATCACAGTGCATGGATAGTTTTCAGATTAGGAAGATCTAATATGATCCAAAAGTTTGGAGCCAATTTAGCAAGTTCTAGATCAATTTGTTACATTCTTTTTTATATCTCTTAAAAGAGGCAGCTTTGGAAAAATCTGGAAAAAAAATCTTTTGTACATTAAAGCCAAATGCTGGCAGTTGGTCTGCCTTTCCTTTCTTTCTAATTGCTTTAATCCGATATTTACATTATGGCAAGAATAATTAATATTTTAAAAAAACAGTTTCTCATGACCTAAGCATATAGAAAGTTTCTTTAATATTTACAATGCTTTAGTAAAATAATACTTCCTATACCAATATTTTATCTCTTTATATAACTGACTTATTTGTCATAAAATACGCAGCTTGCTTAAAATCTCTCCTTCAGTGGCCTTGATGAAGATGGAATCTGGTAATCTAAGAAACTTTAAGCAAGCTTCGCTATTTCTGAAAAGCAAACTCGGTTTTTTACATTGGTATTTGTATCACCCAATTTCTCTAACTGAAGATGCATTAATAGACTTAAGAAGGTATGCCTCAAGTTCTCATAATGTAGTTAAGAATCATTATTGAGTGGTTAAATCAGTTTTGTAAGTGAAAACTATATATTTTTCAAATGAAAGATAACATATTAGAATAAAATAGCACAGAGGTGAAAAATATCAACTGCATTGCCCAGAGAAAGCACAAGCTTTGTTTTATGAAACATTTTACAATGCGGCTATGTATGCTGAGTGAGGATATATATTCTCATTTTGGGAAACAGAATAGCTGGGAAATGCTTCATTTAGGCACTGATAATTGAGAGTGATTGGAGGGAGGAATTATTTTGCGTCTAAATAGTTAGGATACTAGTGCTGTGGGCCATGGAGGTCAATCACTTGGTGAAGATCTCTTCCTGGGTCTGCAATGATAGTGGAAGCCGCAAGGTAATTGGTATTCTTTGAAATGGCTCCTGCAGGTGATTTCTCCACTGACTTTTTTTTTCATACATGACAGAGTCTTCCACTATCTTTCTAAAACCAGAAATATATATTTCTTGCTTGAAACTAGGCATAAATTTGGCTTTTCTTTCCTCAAAGGAAAAAACAGACCACACTGTATTGGCATCACAGTATGTTTTGTTGCGTCCATTGTCTTGAAAGCTTTTATGGTACCATCTGCATTAGTTGCCATTCTAACCTTTTATTTTCGTCACCTTTATCAACATCAACAACTGATTACTTAGGGCTTTTCACTTTCGCTGGAATTTGCCAAATTCTGGGTAAACCGCCTGTTTCAAACTACATGGTCAAAAGTCCATACACAGCCAAAGGATTCTCCCACCCATAATGTATTCTTGTTCTTTTTAGATCCTTTGGACTGCAAAGTTGTTGTTGCTGTTTTTTTTTAACCATATTCTCATTTGTTCTGAATCCATTTGTGTCTTGACATAAACGATGTCCAGTTAAAAAGTTAGTTTGAGACAGGAAATAAAGGATATTTCTTCCTCTTTTTCTCAACCTCACCAGTTGCCCTTGTATTTCACTGCTAGACATAATTATTACATCATTTAGGTCTCAATACAATGTCCATGTCACTAAATCATGATAGCAAGCCACTGATAAAGTCTTTTGATTGGGCATGGACAGCTTCTGTAGATGTCAGCTTGTGTTCACTGCTGGCATCTGTTAAACAATTCAGTTCTCTAGTAACTTTGTGTACTCATTCAGTTAATTACTGCCTGTACAGTCTGGGGACTGAGTAAGCTGATGGATGTCAGTTCCCTTTCAGGATGCTAAATAGATGACTCCACAAATTCTGAGGCTAGTAGATGATGTGAGGCTAGTAGAATCATCTGTAGCTACTTTCTAATTTGCACAAGGAAGTCCAGGTAGTCACATCCCTTCTACCTTGTTTTGAGAGATCCTAACCCCTTCTGCAAAAACCCGTGTCTTCACCAACCCATCATGATTCCCAGTATGACTATTAGAAATTTACTCCTATGAGTTGACCATTTTTTCAGGTATCACCGAATAGAACACAATTAGTCCAAAAAAATGTTAACAATTTATAAAGTCTTAGAGTCTCAAGGATAAATGTGTTTGTTCCATTATTTCCTACTACTACTGCTGCTAAGTCGCTTCAATCTTGTCCGACTCTGTGCGACCCCATAGACGGCAGCCCACCAGGCTCCCCCGTCCCTGGGATTCTCCAGGCAAGAACACTGGAGTGGGTTGCCATTTCCTTCTCCAATGCATGAAAGTGAAAAGTGAAAGTGAAGTCGCTCAGTCGTGTCCCCCCCTCAGCGACCCCATGGACCGCAGCCTTCTAGGCTCCTCCATCCACGGGATTCTCCAGGCAGGAGTACCGGAGTGTGGGGTGCCACTGCCTTCTCCATTATTTCCTAGAAGGAATGCTTTTGTGAAAAACAACATGTTTTTAGAAAAAGGTTTTGACTCTCATTCTGGATCTGCTTTCTTCTAGCTACAGCACAGGCGGACTCATGTTATCCATCTGTAGGTCAAGGGATAATAAACCTGCTTGTCCCATCTGCCTTCCTCATGGGACAGTTGTATGGATTAAATCAATCAAGACATGTGCAAGAATCAAGCAGTATCATGTGGTGAAAAAGAGCACAGGTCCTGGAGCGAGAACGCCTGGGTTCCAATTCCACCAAGGCACTAAATGCTGACTGGACAACCTGTCTTGCTCAGTTACCTCGTCAGGAAAATGGAACTAGCGATAGTAACTGACTATGGATACGTGATGGTGAGAGATACATATGTTCGTGTATGTTCGTGCACCACTTAGAGCAGCGCCAGAGCACATAGAAAGGCGCAACCAATCTTCCTGGTCTTCCTAAGGGAGAACACTTTGGGAGCTGAAAATGTACCAACCATACAGAAGACCCTATGACTGCTGGAGATTCACAGTGCCCTGTGAAGAGGAAACAATTCTCCTAAGTCTGATGGAGCAAGTTTGAAGACAGTAGATCTGGGGGATGAAAAGCAGATCTGGATCACGTTTTACAATGGGGAGCTCTGGGTCCCCAAAAGCAATAAGAAATAATTCAGAAAAGAGGAAGCAGATTTGAAGCACAGTGGCAATCAGAGAAGATTGACAGGCGGCATCCACATAACAATTTAGAGTTGGCTCACATTCTATTCCCTGCTTTCTCCTCTGCAATGGCAAATGCATCAGGACATAATGAGAAAGTTTTAGAGATTAAAAAAAGAATTTCAACACCTTATATGTATATTTATCTTCTCATGTCACATTTTAGCTTACCTCATCCCACCAGGAGTAATTCTGATAAAAGAAGCCTGAAAATGACACACACTTAAAAAAAAAAAAACTACCGGAAATTGCACAAATAAATGTACATTTTTCTTCAAAGTAAACATCTTCATTCAATTATAATAATGAAATAAACCTTTTTTATTAACATGATAAATATAAAAGCATAATAAATAACTTAATCAGTTATTCCAATAATGCTGCAATTGCTCAAAATACTTTTAGAACTTTTTTCCTCAAATCACATTCAGAGTCAGTTTTCAGCTACAGGAAGAAATTAGTCATATGAGCTTAATAGCAACATTATTATTTCATTGCAGTTTTTTCATCAGTTGGTTTACCTCTTTTTAAGGTTTCTACGTTTGTGCTAAGGCTAACAACCAAATGTCTTTTCTCTTGTGATCAATGATCTCTTTTCTTCCCAAAGAATTTATTTAACTCAATGATCAAACAACTTTCTTTCTGTACATGTCCAGATATTAAATACTTTAATTTTTGTGGGTCATCTTGATTGTCACAATTACTCAACTGGTGTGGCCTGAAAGCAGTCAGGGATTATATGTATTAATAAATGAACAGGTATTTCTAATAAAACTTTATTTACAAGAGCAGGCAGTGGGATGGAATTTTACCATCTCAAATACTGATGAGAATAATCTGCCTTTCATTCAATGAAAGTGAAAGGCACTCAGTTGCGTTCTACTTTTTGCAAACCCACAGACTGTATAATCCATGGAATTCTCTAGACCAGAATACTGGAGTGGTTAACCTTTCCCTTTCCCAGAGGATCTTCCCAACCCAGGGATCGAACCCAGGTCTCACACATTGCAGGCAGATTCTTTACGGCTGAGCCACCAAAACAAGGATTAAATAATGATGTAACATGGTACATCATTATTATACCGTAGGCCTGATATACTGTATGCCTGCAAGACATTTCTCTCATCCCTTCCCAGCAGCTGTAACACACAGGAAATCACATGAGCTTGGACCAGCAGGCTGTTCAAGTTCTGGCACCAATTAGCAATGCAGTTCTCTGAGGTTCAGATCTCTCATCTGTAAAATGGGGCCAGCTTTTATTACCTTACAGGACTCTTAGGAAACTTAAATATGACAAAGTATGCACAATTTCTGCTGAGAGAAATGATTTTTTTAAAAATAGCTGTTTCAAACTCTCTCTGAGTATTTCCATTTCAAAGTCTTGTTTGAAATCTTTATATCCCAAAAGGCAGATAAATCACCATTATTATTTCTTATCAACAGGAGCAGATTTTGAAATTCCCAACTGTTTTTTTTTTTACTAGAAATCAGGTTCCATGAGAGAGAAATTAGAATGCCTCTTCCTCACATCTCAAGGAACTTTATAACTAAAATCCCAAGTGTCAAGATTAGCCCATCATTCTCACTTTACAGGTAAGGAAACTGAGCCTCCTAGAGATTAGATGACATGCCCAGGCACTCAGTGACTCAGGGACAGGGTCAGACAAGGACTCCGTGCTCAGGACTCTCACTTCCAAATTTTCATACTGTAACATGCAGTCACTCCAGCTTAGTGGCTGTCACTCCAAGTAAGGCTCAGGGCGGGTTCTGCACTCTTTGGGTCATCTGGTTACACAAGTCAGAACTGGCAAATGCAGTTATTTAAGTCATTTATATATATTGCAAAGAAAATGGCTCTGGCCAAATGCAGAGAAGAAAATGCAGTAAATGGGGAGGAGTCCCACTGCATTTCCACCACATCAAGTGAGGCATTTGGACGATAGACTGGTTGACATCTATTGCTTGAGATAGGGTTTCAGCGACATCACTGAATGCGTGCACAGGCATTCCATAGGAGGGCCCATGACACTCGACACAGAATTTTTCCCCGCTGATAGAACTTAGAAAATGTCACCGCACAAACTGTGTGGCCTATATGGCATTTTGAAGACACCAAACAATGGCATGGCATTTTACGCTGCTGAGAGCAAGCCACACGGTGTCCACACTGCACACATCCTAAATAACACCCTGTCTTGTTCTGCCCATCCCTCTCCTGTTAGCTCTCAACCATCCTTACTCCTGTTACTGGTCTAGCTCTATATTTTGGCCCTTCTTCAGCTCAACTTGACTGGAGCTTCATTAACAGAAAATCCTCATCCTCTTTAAAGCCTTTAGAATCTTTAGTGTTTTGTTTGAGTGTAAGAGGGTATAGATATGTACGTATTAGACACATATGACATTTTTGTCCCTGTCAGTGTATCCTAAATGCTGATTATATATTGTGCACATACCAAAGGCCATCTCTGTAAATAAGAGGTTTTAAAAGTATGATTTTAAAAATGGTAGTGTGTACATTTTATTATTGAAAAAAATCTCAGTTGAACTAAACTCATAGAATTCAGCATCCATGTTTGAAATGACTGATGTTAAAGTATACTTTTAAAATACACTTTTTTTACATGGATATATTTTATATACCAATTTGCTTTTTCTGCTTTCTTTCACACTGTCCCCCCCTGCACTTTGGATTAAAATATTCTGGCAATTATATCTGCAATAGAAATCAAACATAAAAACCATGTATATTTTTAAGGAGAGCAATGAATTTACTTTTGCTTTCTCTTTCACTTATGTTTTCAAAGAGTCTACTGTATTCTAAAGACACATGTTATCTGACATGTGCCTGAGGAATCATGAGAAGTGTAGACCCTATGTTAGCCATCTTATATCACTGCATTTTCTTCGACGTGTAAAAATCTGTCTGAAAATTTCGAGTGAGGCGGCACACAGATGATGCTAAGTGACTTGTGGCATGGCCAAGCTGCCACTCCATCACAGGCTCTCATCCCAGCAGCACATTTTCCATTAGGATGTTTCCATCAGGATCAAGTTCCTCTTCAGGGATAAGAGCTGATCATCGTGTCTCCCTGTTCTTCATAAAGGCAGCTTGAGAAAGCCCATAATCAGCAGAGTTATCAGTAGCTGATTTAGTTCCTCTAAATGTATTGGTAAAAGACAGATCTGTGGGTCATTTTAGCCTCTCATTCCTGATACTCCCTGTCTCCACAGGCCCACCCCCACCCCACTGATGTCTCTTTCTACTAATGTACTTAGTATCCATAATATCTGGTACCAGTTTAACTTCATTCTGAGGCTTCACAATCATACTCCTGCCCTCTAATTCTAAATCAAGATTTCATCAAGTGTAACAGAGTACTGAATGAAAAAGCAGAGTATTTATTAAAAATTAAAACAACCCCCACACCCCCAAAATCCCACACAACTTAAAGTATCCAAATAATGAAACAGGAATATTTGGGTTTCAATTATCTAAGTGATATTCCCAATAATTTACTGTAATTCGATGGTATAAAAAAGTTTTAAAAGAAAGAACGGACAAAGCATAGAAATAATTAATTTTTAGGAATTTATTCATTATTATAATTTATTCTTTTTCCCGTTGCATCTTGAGCTACAATCTTAAACCTATTTGCCATCCAAACCTATAAAGCAACAGCAATTTTAGTGTCAGTATCCATATTTTAATACTTACTTGAGTCTATTGATCTGAGATAAATTATGGTTCTAATATTTATAAGTTTTGGGAGCTTCTTTGGTTTTATTAAAATATATTAAACATTTTATTTTGATGAAATAATTTATGTCAAATGTAACTTTATATGAAAATAAATTTATTGTATTCATTATCAATTCTTGATCTAAAGTTGAAGGTATATTTATTATGCTGAATTTGGTAGCATTTTGGAATTCAATCAGAAGGATTGAAATTGGAAGATAGGAAATTTTGGAAGATAAATCTTACTAATTCAAGAAAGACTTGATCTAAAACAGTAAAGAAAGAGTATATATGGCAAAGGCGAGTGACAATTACAATTTGAAATTTATTTCCACTAGCACTTTGTAAAGAATCTTGTTCTACTTGACTTGGTAATGAGACAAAAGTTTTTGAAAGACCAGGCTCTGAAAATATTCATGAACACAATAAGGAAATGAAAGAAAAAAGAACAATCTGAAAGCCAATAGGTGCTAAAAAGGGAGGAAAAAAAGGAACATTATAAAACACCTTTTCAAAGGTCTTCTAATGTACAATATTTAAACACAAACAGTAACTAGTGTTACACCAGCTGCTCTCAGGTTTGCAAAATATATCAAAGTACAGCATATTGGAATGAGTCCTGAGTTTCCATTTACTTTATCTATCCAGACACATCAATTCTTTTTACTCCAGCCTGATAAAGTGGAACTGCAGCAGACAAATGAGCCAGTGGAGCTGACATAATGTGTTTGTCACAAAGAAGCGCTGGATAAAAAAGCATGACTTTGATCCTCAATGAGGTTACTATTTTACAGTACCATGAATTTAATTTTAGCTTGATGCCTTAAGTCACCGCTCACTGTTTATTGGCCAAAGATTATTCTCATTTCATCTTCAACTGTCAAAAGGTTAATTTCTGCAATCCTTATACAAGTAAAACTCCACCCTTCAACCAAAAAATAGAGATAAAATTTACATGCAAAGAGTTGATTTATGATCTTTTAACGTGATAAAAACTGCCCTGGGTTGATGGCAAGAGGCAAACTAGAAGGCTGATGACAACTACTCACAAACCCAAGGTGTAAGTTTGTAATTTTAAAGGAGGCTTGCTTTGTATTTAAATGACAATACTTGCCAGACATTGCCAGAAAAGTATAGACTGAATGAATATATTTTTATGAAAATTTCAGATAATAAAAGCCATTCTTTTTTTCTTCCATAATGACTTGAATGTGTTTGAAAGTAAAGGTTTTGGTTTGAGTTTTGAACAGCATGAAACATTTTCCTATTTCATCACTGTGTCCCTTTATCCATGTAAATTAATTCCACAGTTTTCTTTAGCTCATCAGACAAATAGAAATACCACAGGTGGAATCTGGCCCTGGTGAATAGGCACAGGGAAAGTACAAAATCAATCCTCTGAGCAGATAAGTAAACACTGCCTTGAACAATCATAATGGGGAGGAAGATTTTTTTTCTTTGATACTTGGTACTGTAGCCTCACAGATTTTTTTTTCTTTTAATTTCTTTACAGTTTATAGATCATTAGCTCAACAAATAAAGAAGTGAACTGCAATGAATTAAAATTGGTATTGTGAACCCAAATGAATAAATTAATCCCAGTCTGGCCATAAAGCACATGTTAACATAATGAAGTACAAGTAGGAGAAAAATATTGTCCTCGCCAGCAATCTTTAACAATTAAATATATGTATCTCTCCAATCACATGTTCAGTTGAAATATATTGAAGAGACTATACTACTGTCATATTGCAAAGTTATATTTATACTCTAAACAGGGTTAATGACTGCTTAGTAAAATAATTAAAGTAACACGCCTGCTCATGCTCTCCTAAATAATCTTTTTACAGTATATTTTTTGGATGATGGACAGCAATCTTTATAACACACATCCCCATCTCTCAATAAAGATGACTATCTCTGTTAATGATAGAGAGCAATATTTACAACACGCCTCTCCATTTGTTTTCACCATAACTTGAGTGACAGCCACTTTTTTGGCCCTCCAAAAATCTCCCTACAGACTCTGCAAAGCCTGTCAGCAGTGTCAGTTTCCCCTTTGCTGGATGCCCCCAGGTTGACAGGGGTGCAGAGGCGAATGGGGTTTTTAGGTGACAAGAGGTCAGAAGGCCCAGAGAAATAGCTATACTTAAGAGGGAAGTGAGATTTACCACGTAGAGGGGCCTTGACTGCTCCCGGCCAAGAGAGCTGGGCCATGAGGAAAAGGCCACTGCATCCTGCTTGTTCTCCACCCTCAGTTGGTAAGATTTGGCTAGCTGATAAGTGCTTTAAAGTTAGGAGAAGGCAATGGAATCCCACTCCAGTATTCTTGCCTGGAAAATCCCATGGACAGAGGATCCTGGTAGGCAGCAGTCCATGGGGTCACTAAGAGTAGGATACTACTGAGCGACTTTACTTTCACTTTTCACTTGCATGCATTGGAGAAGGCAATGGCAACCCACTCCAGTGTTCTTGCCTGGAGAATCCCAGGAACGGGGAGCCTGGTGGGCTGCCATCTATGGGGTGGCACAGAGTCGGACACGACTGAAGCGACTTGGCGGCAGCAGCAGCTTAAAAGTTAAGTCTGTCTGCCTCACCAATACAGTAGAGCAGGATTCATTTTGAGTTAATTTCTGAAGCAAGATTAGATAATGAGAAGAAAAGAGAGCTCAAAGTCAAAGTTAATACTACGTCCTAAGATTTCTGGGAAGCTTAAAGCAATGCAGCAGTTGTTATCTGCTGGTGTTTAAGTTCTCTAAGGATACATGAAGCAGGTGTGTCACTATTTCCCACCGGCATTACCTGTTAGCAGACTGATGCTGAGGACCTAGATGACTATGGGCACATAGCCAATGGCCCCCAGTGCAAGACCCTCCAGGACACCAATGATGGACACCAGTCATAGCCACAGATAGAACAGCTCTGCCTTCTGTTCACCTGCTGCACATTAACCAAAGACATTCTGCATGTCCATGGGGAAGGAGAACAAAACAATAAAGCCCGTACAAGCTGAGGCAAGTTGAGAGATGACTCGGGGCCAAGGAGGCAACAAGCGTCATGCCAGACTCATGCTCCAGGATATTGTGCTAATGCCCAGCTTTCTATCTGGTTGAGTGAGTCTGGCCTAGCAAATGGATTGCTTCCAGTTTTTCATGCACTTTCATCTCTGTCCCTCATTAAGCAGCGAAAACATCCTGTTGGTAAAAGCTATGGTCAGTGGAGAAAGCTTCTCTGGGCTGTATTTGGAAATATAACTCATGGGAAGATGAAACTGCTGTTCCTAAAATTCCACACAACTCTGAGATGCTGGTTATCAACTGATAGTAATAAAAGTGAAAGTGAAGTCGCTCAGTCATGTCCGACTCTTTGTGACCCCATGAATTGTAGCCCACCAGGCTCCTCCATCCATGGGATTTTCCAGGCAAGAGTACTGGGGTGGGGTGCCATTTCTGTCTCCAGGAGATCTTCCCAACCCAGGGATCGAACCTGGGTCTCCTGCATTGCAGGCAGACGCTTTACTGTCTGAGCTACCAGGGAAGCACCAATAAAATAGTAATAAAATAGAGCCTACTGTCCTCATGAAACTTCTGTGAAAGCAGTCAATATTATGTTAATTCTGTCAAGTTTAGATTTGAGGCCACAGGAGAATATACAACTTATCTCAAAGTCACTCCGCTAGAAAGTGGCAAAATAAGGACTCGAACCCAGGTCTTTTATGTGTGGTTCCTTGCTGTTTCCAGTGTATCCTGCTGTTACTGCTTCTGTCATATTTCCTAGAATTCAGCCAAGACAAACCACTGGACATAGAATTAGCAAGGCTGATAGCACAGAAACCACAGAAAGAACTTGAGAACAGTATAGAAATTCTGTTCTCTTTATGTGATGCTATGGGTGAGACAAACGAGACAAATAACACACTTCACATAAGAGGCAGGAGGGGCTGTTTATTTCATTCATTCTTTTTAATGTAGAAATATTAACACTAGTAAGAAAGTCATCTAAAAACAAGTAAATATGTGGGCACATTAAACAAGAAAACAAAATCTATGCCTTTTTTTGGAAAAAATCTGTACTTTCATTGAAAAATATAATTAGACTCAGATGAAATCAATAGTCCTCCAAAAGATAATAGAATATAAAAACTACCTATTATAACCTCATATCCAGGGAAATGTGAGGTACAAAAGTATGGCTTTGAACTCATGTAATGGTTTTAGGGTGAAGCCTGACATCCGGTGGCCTCTCCAAATACTACACGCTTATTTGAAAATGGAGATGTTTTTGATTGTTTTGCTTGCACTACCAATTCTCCATATATGATTAGGAAACATTTCAAAAAATCTGATCATAGTTGTTAACAAATGTAAGGATTAACATGTTGCGTATTTATTTCAGGAGTCAGATTATATTGATAATTGTAATCTGGGTTCAACTAGGAAGTTAACAGTAAGGTCCTTTACCAACAATATCCTCAAAGTTTAAGACAAGGGTGTCTTTATAGGTTCAGCTGTCACATAGTGAAACACTTCATCGGTTACTAAACTCCATGTTCACACGCTCCACTCTGTAGTGCAAGGTGACATGGATGAGTCTAAGGAGATTTAGGCATTGTCATTCAGGTTCCTCCACCAGAAGGGTTGGTGCAATTGAACTCAGATATTGCTAATAAGGCAAAGACGATGAGAAAAGCCTTGTAAACAAAAGCATAGGCATTGCATAAAGGCCGGGGGAAGAGCCAAGTTGTATTTAAACAGAAATGTCAGGTCCTTCTGTATACCCAGGTGATATCAAACTCTGCTGCAAAGTACATTCTGGATTTAGCCAAGACATTTTCCTTGTCATTTCAGACCAATCACAATATAAAGCAAACAACCCTTCTAATTTTCCTAGAAGATATTGTGTTCAGTACAGGATTTATTTTCAGCCTTTTAAATATTGTTCTGTGTTTGAAATGATAATTTTTCTATGATTCTTTCATAAAATTACATATCAGAAACATTGTATATTAAAAATCAGTAGATAAGGTTAAAAGCATTTTTTTTTCAGAACAGACTACTGTGAGATATGTATATTTACCTTTGAAATCTACTAATTATACATAGGCAATTACTGAACACAGAAATTATCACAAAAGGTTTATATCTCAATGTGCTTGACTCTAAAACAGGGTGCACGCTTGTCCTCAGTTGCTCAGTCATGTCTGACTCTTTGAGACCAGTGGATTGTAGCCCATAGGCTCCTCAGTCTATGGGATTCTTCAGGCAAGAATACTGGTGTGGGTTGCCATTTCTTACTCCAGGGGAACTTTCCAACTCAGGAATCGAACTCTGATCTCCTGTGCCTCCTGAATTGGCAGGTGGATTCTTTACCACTGAGCAAGCTGGCCCTAGGGGAAAGGTAAGCAGGTGTGCCTATTATGAAACAAATTGTGGCAGACAGTGACATCTTGTGGATAAAATGATCACACATTTAACAAGGTTTCCTTAAATATGTTTAAAGTACAAGCAAAGTTTATAATATAAACCTATTAGGTTAACACTGTGTTTTTGGGTTTTTTCAAGTTGGTTATTTGGGATTGGAACTATTTTGTGTACACATAAATAATGTTTTTGGAGCTTAAATTCCAAAGCAAACTCACAAAATTCGATCTACCTTGCAAAAGAGAATATGAAATGTGATTTACTTTCAAAAACTTTAATTATAGAGTCTTATAGCTGAATGGCATTTGACAGAACTATTCCTAACCAACCGCATTACAGATGAGGAAACTGAGGTCCCAAGAGATTAGATAATTCCATCAGTCGGGGCTGTATAATGATCCTTTAAGGCTAGAATAAATAGTTCAGATTCTTTTGGTCATGTGCTGCAACCTGATGAATAGTACATCCTGAAGTACTCTGTAATTACAGAGTCAAAACCACACAGATAGCAGCACTTCTTCAGACATCAAAATTTCAAAGTATATTGTTAAGAATATGGGTCTTTAGTCTTCTCTGATTTTGCATCTTGAGTAGAGAGATCAAAGATTTCTGACCACTTTTACTACAGCTGATAAAAACTTCCATTTCTTATTCATTGGTGCTGAATAAGAGTGGAGATTGGAGGAATTTAAAAGGAAAGACTGAATTTCATGAATTTTTAGTGAAGGGTTTTTAACTGACGCTTCATCTCATTAGAATGCACAGAGATTACTTTTGCTGCTTGCCCGTTTGTTCTCCAATAACACTCACTCCCTGGGCTGCCCAGGTGGTGCTGCGGTAAAGACTTCACCTGCCGAGACAGGAGACGCAGGTTCGTTACCTGGGTTGGGAAGATCCCCTGGAGAAGAAAATGGCAATCCACTCCAGTATTCTTGCCTGGAGAAGTCCATGAACAGAGGAGCCTGGTGCTGGTGGGCTACAGGCCACGGGGTAGCAAAGAGCTGGGTGCAACTGAGCTGACTGAGTGTACGCATGCACACACACACACACACACACAATACCCACTTCCTACCCCACCAATAAAAACAAAACAACATTCCAAAGGAACTGGTCCACTGATTATCAACTGCTCCATTAGAACACTTGGAAACATTATAAACAAATACTGACATTTCTTGCTGGCTCACTGAGAATCAGAAAATATCCACACATTCTAGCAAGTCCTTGGATGCCAAAAAGACTGCACCCTCATGTTAACAAATCTCCTATTTTCCCCAAACAGCATTTACAAACCTTCAACGAGTGAAGTTTTATCCTGACTTGAACTTCATCAATCTAGAACATTTACTTTTACCAAGATTCTCAATGTCATCTTACTTGTCAAATTCAGTGGCTGAATCCCTTTGTGGTCTTGTTCTCAAGAGAGAACAACCCAATTCTAACAATAAGAGATTCTTAAACTAGCAATGGCTCGTATTGGATGACTTGTAGAATGGCTTGTAGTTTTCTACCTGAAAGATGTCCTAGGGCTGTGCCCGTATTAGGCAATCCACATTCAGTTATAGAATGGGGGCTGGGGGATAGGCAAAGCCCAGCCTATTGTGTGACAGCTCTGATGGGTGCCACTCCACTGGGTTATCCAAGACTCTGTTGATGCTACGTCTTAGTTTACCTGCCCACTTTGCCCAATCCTGCTTCTCCTCTCTTTTTCATGGTTGCTAATCCCAATATTTTGAGGATTATTTCAATTCACAGCTGAGAACAAAGAAAAAAACATAGAGGAACCATTACAACCAGACTGAAGTCTACCCTGTACCTGTCCACCTAGGGACCTGATCCTGTACACCTGGAGCAGCCACCCTCACCTCTGCAGGGTTAGACTCCCCATGTGCTCTGAATTCAGTCTGACTCCCATGCAGAGGGAGTTTACATACATCGTTCAAGCGATTTAGCTTCTGGTCCATCTTACTACTTACTCAGTACAGCTCTGATCTTTACACCCAATTCTAACAAGCACATTTGCTTTTCTTTCTCCTCGGTCTATAGAATTCTCCAGGCAAGAATATTGGAGTGGGTAGCCATTCCCTTCTCCAGGGGATCTTCCCTACCCAGGGATGGATATGGGTCTCCTGCATAGAAGGAAGTTTTTTTTTGTTTTTTTTTTTTACCATCTGATTCACCAGGGAAGCCAATCTATGACAATAGTCTGACCTTACTGAACAAGGGCTATATTTAAGCCCCCTGATTTGTTCCTCTGTGACTAATCCCTACCTTGACACATTCTGATACCCAGTTGCTTTAGAATTGTTAGAACTGTTTCTTGTTGCTGTTGCTGTTCCTTGGGACAGAATCACAGTAGCTGAACCACACAACCTGGCACCAGATAATGCAGCTGCTGACCCTCTGGAGAATTTGTTATTGTGTATCTCCAATTCTGAGTCCCCTTTGCCCAGAAGCAATCCCCGCTGGACTTCCTGGAGTTAATGATATTCCTAACTTGGAGGCTGACTGAAATCCTATGAAAATTGCTTACAGTTGCTTCGTTCATCAGACCCTGCCAGACCCTGAAAATCTGGCACCAGCTCTTCCTTCACTATTACTCTTTTCTTTTCTTCCCACCATTAAAAATAAGACATGTTCTTCTAAGACACTCCAGGTGACTACACCACACTTTGGCCCCTGCCCTTCTTTTAAAGGCCTTTTTTTTTTTAAGTGCATTTTGCTTTGCCCTTAAGGCTTCGCTCATTGCTCAGACAGTGAAGAATTTGCCTGCAATGCAGGAGACTCGGTTTGATCCCTAAGTCAGAAAGATCCCCTGAAGAAGGCAGTGGCTACCCACAGCAGTATTCTTGCCGAGAGAATTCCATGCACAGAGGCTGCAGTCCATGCGGTCACAATTAGACAAGAATGGCATAACTGACTCAAAGGACATGAGTCTGAGTGAACTCTGGGAGTTGGTGATGGACAGGGAGGCCTGGCATGCTGCGATTCATGGGGTTGCAAAGAGTCGGAGACGACTGAGCGTCTGAACTGAACTGAACTGAGCAATACTAAGGGACATTTACATAGAGCAGCAGAGACCTCTACTGGCTCTTCAGGTCAACATCCTAAAATGCTCAGTTAATATTAAATGTTGACTTTCTCTACTTCTCTGTTGGTTGGTAATGGTGGTTATTATGCTTGAGGCCATAGTCAACACAAGCCTAGATTTATGTATATCTTATGGGAACAAAAGATTTGACTCAGAGTACTGAGCTGCAGGAATGATAATCCACAGGAAAGCAGAGGAAATTAAAGAATGGGCAGATCACAGATAAACTGACAGCTTCCAAACAACACAGGCGAAGCCAGTGTGACTCAGTATGGATAATTCACGAAGGAGAGGTGATTACAGCATAAGGTGCCATCAAATGGGAAAGTGGATTTACCCTTGAACATCACGAATGCTTATCTGATTTCCCTATTTTTGATGCAACAAAATTTGAACTATGAATAATGTTTATTATCAATGAATCTTTTGATGCATGGAAGGTCATTATGCATAGTTAATAAAAATTTCATGAGCAAAATATTTTTCTGCTAATAAAACTACTTGGATATTCTAGTAAGCTGAGTTATTTGAGAGTTGAAATAGGTAGAAAATGTTTCTTGGATCCTTGGATAAATCTGAAGCTGAGTTATTTGAGAGTTGAAATAGGTAGAAAATGTTTCTTGGATCCTTGGATAAACCTGAAGCTGAGTTATTTGAGAGTTGAAATAGGTAGAAAATGTTTCTTGGATCCTTGGATAAATGTGACTTCAATCGAAACTGGAAGAGAGAGAGAGAAAGAGAGAGTTGTATTTCTAAAACTCAAAGAGTGGAGAGTACTTAACACACGCTGAGTGACATCTTCAAGATTCATAGTGAATTGAAAGTTGGTTAGTTTGAAGTTGAAATTTTCAAAATTTTTGTGGGAAGATTTTGCGTATAATTGATTATTTCGTGTAGTACTCCATACTAAACCTTGAGTAATCTCCGTCAGCTTTCTCTTCTTAATAGCTCATTTCTGGCAAATTACTTCTTAAAAAGCTTCTTTATGGATCCTTATGGATGCCTTGAATTAGAGAACAGCTGTTCCTGAATCTTAATCTATGGCTGATATGTGTTTCTATTTAGTCTATCTACATATAACTTACTGGAAATGTAAAGCCCTATTTCATTACTAGCTGGTTAGTGACAAAATTAACATCTGAACAGAAATTACATGAATTGAGCCTCTCCATCACTGCACATGACCAGTGTTTACTGTATAATGGAATATGATTCAGAATGGCATGTGCTAAGAGAAAGGCTTACTTTTTAGGGCCTGTCACTACTACCATAGCAGTTGGCATTAGCATGGTTCTAAAAAGCATTTTTATCAAGGGGCAGATAGTATCCCAGCTCCATCTCTTACTTTCTGGCTGGTAGGTTAATAGTCATGCTAATTTTAGTGTACCTTAGGAATTATGGATATTAAATGACACAAGGTTGGTGAGGCATGGAAATAAGAGGAGTATTTATCCACAGCCAATAAAATAATATTTAAAAGAGTAGATGTGACCGTTAACCACAAATCAGTTGGGTTTAATATAAGATGGGGAGGCACAAATGTCACTTTTGTTTTGGCCAAGACATAAAAATGTTTTATTTACCTGAATAATAACTATGATTTTAAAGACAAGATCAGGGACCTCCTTAATGGCCCAGTGGCTAAGACTCTGTGCTCCCAATGCAGGGGGCCCAGCTTTGGTCCCTGGTCAAGGAACTAGATCCCACATGCCCCAACCAAGAGTTCCCACGCTACAATTAAAAAAGATCTTGTGTGCCTCAACAAAGACTGAAGATTCCTAGTGCTGCCATGAAGACCTGGCACAGCCAAATAAATAACTAAACTAAAAAGGTGCCTTTTAAAATTAAAGTATAAGATCAGAGTTGTTCATGTTGCATTGCTGTTTGGAGCAAAAATGTAAAGTTAGTTTTTAAATTGTACTGACAGCAAAAGTAAAATCTGTCCAAAAATATGGCGAGGCCTATAAAGTAAGGGGAAATGGCTAAAAGTTAGAGTACTAAATAATGATAAGTATCAAAGGAGCTATTTTGAGTGTCTATCATGCTCGTTACCCTTGTGTCTTCTTGGTGGCTCAGGCCATAAGGAATCTGCCGTCAGTGCTGGAGACCCAGTTCAATCCCTCGGTCAGGAGGATCCCCTGGGGGAGGGCATGGCAACCCACTCTAGTATTCTTGCCTGGAGAATCCCGTGGACAGAGGAACCTGGTGGGCTGCAATCCATAGGGTCACAAAGATTTGGACATGACTGAGAGACTAATAATTTCACTTTTTTTTTCCTTCATGAATGCGGAACAATTTAAGTGATACTACTGGTCTGTTTCAAAGAGAAATGATAGCAAACATCTCATGAGAATAGTTTTCATAAAGCAAATATATTAATAACAACACCCATTTTCATGTAACTTTATCATCTTGAAAGCAGTTCCACCAGAAATATCATACTCTAACCACACAACAGTCTATGAGTTTTCCAAAGCAAAATTACTTCCCACATAATGCAGGGAAAACATTATAACTAGGACTGGAGTTTACTAACTTCTACTCTGTCTCTTTTTGCCCCACCACAATGCTTCATTCCACAGAAAAATAGGCATGTATTGCTATCAGATAGAGGATCATGGCCACTGCAAAACAGTTCCTCCAGTCTATCTAGGGATAGGATTATGCAAACTACTCCACGGGCTGATCAGCAAGCACCCAGTGACTCTCTTGGTTAAATTTACTTTAGTATCAGTATCAGAGTAAGGGCTTTTCAGGTGGTACCAGTGGTAAAGAACACACTTCTCAATGCAGAAGATGAAAGAAATGAGGGTTTGATCCTTGGGTTGGGAAGATCATCTGGATAAGGAAATGGCAATCCACTCTAGTATTCTTGCCTAGGAAATCCCATGCGCAGAGGAGCCTGGGGGGCTATAGGCCATGGAGTCACCAAGAGCTGGACATGATGGAGCATGTATGCATCAGAGTAAATGTGTAGCAACAACTCTGGAGCTATAAGTGGGAAAGCACAGAACTGCCAACAGGAGGCAAAACCAGGGATAATTGTTTCTATATTGACTGGAAATATACTTACTTTGACACCTTCCTGATTGTGTCAGGATGAGGATTTGCTGCTGAACTTGGGATTGACTAGTCACTGGATGATTTTCAGCGCCTCTATTCCCATCAGTAGATTATTTCCTGGCGTGCCAATATTTATTCTGTTGCTGGAGGAATTTCTTGTAGCTAGTTGTCTCCGTTTGATGCTTATCATGAAGGATTTGGGCCAGCCTTGTACTTGCAGGGCTCAGGAGAGTAACTTTCATCTTTCTGCTCACAGACAAGCCATCACAGGACACATCCAGGACTGCTCATGGCATTGGTTTCTGTTCTTCACGCTGTCTCATTTTTGGCAGTTGAGATATAACCCACAAGGGAAACTCAAAAGATTATTTGAAGACATCAGTGTTCTCTAGTATTGAGGTATTTACTGTTTAAACATCACAATCCTGGGAAAGAGAGTGGACTGTCACACTTTGACACGTGTAACCCCTTCAACTCTGGAAGTTAACATACTGAAGAAGACTCCACACAACCCTAATTGGTCACAAGACTTTGGAGAATTAGGACAGAATACGGTCAAGGTCTCTGATTTGTGGATCCTGGGCTACTCCAGAGCCAGGACTTAAACTGATGAATCGTGAAACCAGGTGCTCTTCACCAATATATACCAAGAGAATATTAAGCTGTTATCACCATGATATAGCTGTGATAGACTCAGGATCAAAAATATTTGGATCTTGTTTGGTCTCTGTTATTTATTAAATATATGACCTCCGAGCCTCAGCTTGTTGCTGTTATTTAGTCACTGCTGCTACTGCTAAGTCGCACCAGTCGTGTCCGACTGTGTGCGACCCGTAGACAGAAGCCCACCAGGCTCCTCTGTCCCTCGGATTCTCCATGCAAGAATACTGGAGTGGGTTGCCATTCCCTTCTCCAATGCATGCATGCATGCATGCTAAGTCACTTCAGTCGTGTCCGACTCTGTGCGACCCCATAGACGGCAGCCCCCCAGGCTCCCCGTCCCTGGGATTCTCTAGGCAAGAACACTGGAGTGGGTTGCCATTTGCGTCCAGCTCTTTGCGATCCCACTGTAGCCCACAAGGCTTCTCTGTCCGTGGGATTTCCCAGGCAAGAATACTGGAGTGGGTTGCCATTTCCTCTTCCAGAACCTCAGCTTCAGTTCAGTTCAGTTCAACCTCAGCTTAAGTATCTGTAAACTGAAGTAGAATGCCACTGTCATAAATCTCGATAGTCCTACATTGCATTTATGAAGAAAGACTGAACCACTGTGAATATTTTAAAGGTCCAGCTGCCAATAGAAAGATACAGTGAGAGGAACAGATTTAAAAGCCATCTCTATTCGTTTTCTCACTTCCTCAAAATATAGTAAATTTTAGAGATACTATTATAGTTTAATATTTGTTAACTTTAAAAAATTCAGGTGTCATACTATTTTACGAGTTAGTTTATGGGGGAGGAAGAATCTTATACTGGTATGGCTATCTCCTTTTCAAAGTTACCCAGTAAGAACCTAAACTTTCTGTTTTTTCAATTTCTTCATCTATAAAATAGGCATGATGGCATTTGTTTCAAATAACATCACGAGATAGAATTTAATAAATTTGTTCATTCATACTCTGTAATGACTGCTTTTTCAGTGGCAGTCTTTTTACTGATAGCTTATAGAACAAATTCCATCCTAATAGTTCAAGATTATATGAAAAGAGAGATTGATTAAATACATAAATATACCAAGGATAATGACATCAGGTAACTCATTGTCCATAGTGAAGTGAAGTTGCTCAGTTGTGTCCGACTCTTTGCGACCCCATGGTCTGTAGCCTACCAGGCTTCTCAGTCCATGGAATTTTCCAGGCAAGAGTACTGGAGTGGGGTGCCATTTCCTTCTCCAGGGGATCTTCCCAACCCAGGGATTAAACCCAGGTCTCCCGCACTGCAGGCAGACGCTTTACTGTCTGAGCCACCAGGGAAGCCATAGAGGGTGCCAGGGAAGCCATCTATTGTACATAGAGGGGGTTACAAATGTAGAAAACAGGAAAGTGAAAATATATGTGGGAGTTTGGCCAAGAGTTGGAATAACAGTATGATCTTATAGTTTTTATTATATAGATAGATAGATAAAAGAAATAAATATAATGTAAACATGTACATTTATATATATATATATATATGTGTGTGTGTGTGTGTCTATGGTATTCATGTGTATGTGGAATATGGAAAAAAGACATAAATAGTAATACACTAGTTATTTCTATGCTAGAAGGCTAACAAATATCTTTTCCAAGCTCAAATTCTGGACCACCTTTGAGGAACAAGGATGTTTAACAAGTGGAATTATGTCACCTTTATTATTGACAAAGTATTTAACAGCATGGCTTATTATGTGACAACAGTGGGCTTCTGAATGTGGTAACACACCAAAGAGGTGGGTTTTCCCCACCCAGTCATATATTGCACTGGTGCCCTAAGACTTGCGAGCTTCTCATTGCCAGGTAGTGAGGAGACTACAGCTGTGCTTTCTGAGAGTAGGTGCATCCCAAAGAGAAAAGGAAAAGAGGACAGGTTAGACATCACCATTCCTTGTCCCAAACTCACTGATCAAGTAAGTCATTCTAAGAAGAGGCCAGAGCTGTTGACCTCATAGGCAAAACAGCACATTATGAACCCAGGAAGCAGAAAGGAGTTGAGTATATGCAGAGTACAAAAATCACTGAAAATAGTGCTGGGTAAAATGAAGGCAGACCACACATCATAAACCCTTTATTAAAGCAAGTTAGAGAAACACTATCAATGACTTGGGTTTCTAGTGCAGCCCAATAAATTTTGAAATCCTGACATATAAATCGGAGAAATTAAATAGACCCTTAAAGTGAAAAAAAAATTTAATATATGCAGAGATAGGAAACAGTTGGAGCTTGAAAGAAGAGACAATCCAATGTATTTAACAGTGTTTTAAGTTTTTTCAAATATATATATATACATTGTGTATACATATATACATTTTATTTGCTGAAATTTGTTATAAAAATCTTAATTAAAATATATGCAATTTAAGAAACCATTCTAAAGAACATTGATAGATGCCCTAGAATTCAGAATGATAATTTCAAGAAAAATCTGGCCTGTTGACTAATTCTGCCAATACTTAAAGTAGCATCATGCACCATGCACATAGTAGCTGTTTTCTGAATTTTAAGCTGTCTCTCTGGTAATGTAAACCTTTCAACAAAGTTTTCCTCACAAACACAAAACTTGCTGGATGAAATAAAATATATATTTAATATGAATATACGGAACACTCCATATAAGATGGTGGTGGTGCTTTAGTCACTGAGTCATGTCTGACTCTGTGACCCCATGGACTGTAGCCCACCAGGCTCCTCTGTCCATGAGATTCTCCAGGCAAGAATACTGGAGTTGGTTGTCATTTCCTTCTCCAGGGGATCTTTCTGACCCAGGAAGCAAACCTGGGTCTCTGGTATTGCAGGCAGATTCTTTCCCAACTGAGCTACAACGGAAGCCCCCATATATGATAGTAAACAAGAAATAAAGGTAAAAAGAAAACCAAATAAAACCTTCTTATCTGTTGAAAATTTCCTTTCATTTAATTTTGATAACAATGAATGAAAGTGTATTCAAAGTTAAAATAAAAAAAAACACTCTTGGGTCAATTTTTCCCCCTAATATTCTTTCTGCTGCTCTTGGCAGAGTCTCCCATATGTAACCAAGAGCATATTCTTGATTGAAAATGTCTCAGGCTTCTTTCTGAGTCGGAACTAAAAGAATTTGCATGTGAATCGTTTGAAGGTACTAATGCAATCCTGCAGAAGACCTTTTTATAACTATATCTTTCCCTGACTTTTATGGAATAAAGAAAGTTATAAAAATCATATTCCAATGAAATCAATGAATTATTTTTCAAGCAGCCATTTACCATTGAAAAGATCTTTCTTAGTCGAACCTAATAATCATTCTTTTTCATCTCCTTTCTTACTTTCCCTATGAGCCTATGCATTTCGATTGTCAGGCATGGCTGAGGTTAGGAGAGATAGAAAGAAACTACTAGGAATAAATCTTGGTTCCTTCAAATGCTTGCAATTTTCTTTGTCAAAATCTAAAGTGTGCCTTATCAAAAGAAAGGGGTTTTGGATTTTCCCTTCACATTTATATAAATTGTTCACAATAGTTCTTTGCTGAGAATAAACACTCCCTATTGTGGGTCATGGGTACATCTATATGTTTAACGTGTGTCATTTACTCCAAATTCAATGCATGTATTTTATTCTTTAGAGAGACTATATTAGTACTTTCTCTCGAAAAATATTGTTCTTGGATGTTTAAATTTAAGTAAAATTTTGCCCCTTTTAAAATGCACACTTATTGTTCTCCAAGTTATATGCTGAAATTTAGAAAGCTAATAGCTGCTGCTCCTTAATTTATTAATTAAATGACTAAGCATTTTGTGGTCAGTGTCTCTTGGCAATACTAGAGCATGTAAAATCCTCCACCCCCGAGTTTTTGCATATATGGCTTCTTCACATAAATGCACTGTGCATATTTTATCAAATATAGCATTTTGACTATTTTAGCTTTCTATTTCATCACCAGTAAGAATAAGGGATAACTAAACCTGGAACTGAGGCAGAACCTTCTCTTGTTTTGTGCCCCCTTCAAACCTATCAGCCTCTGAGTTACTCAGAAAAAAGAATCAGTCTAAACAATATTTGATGTGTGATACATTCTGTCTCCAAAATATACAGAGATTCACAAAGTGCTATGTATTTTTCTTAGTGGCAGGGGATGTGAGTAGCTATTATTTAAATGTCCATTGTCTTAGAAGTGATATCCTGACCAAAACCAAACCATTGGATGCTTAAACATTTCATTAACTGACTAGAGTTTGAATTTCTGTGATGTTTACCTACTACTTTCTGGAATATACCTGCTATATTAGGTCTTCTAGGGTACTCATCAATTTCTGCTCATCAAGTCCAATATGATGTTATGGGGAGAATGGATCAGTGTAATATTCTTCAAAATGTTAAGATGCTCAAAGTCCTCAAGACTATTGATATATTATGACAGAGTGTGCAAGAGTTAACACAGCTACGAGGGAAGAGAGTGAATTCACATTGCTTGTAAAGTAAGCTTTGTTCTTTTCTGCAGGTATGAATAAATAACTCATTCACCAGATCAATGGCATATGACACAACACAGGCTGTATTGATCAGCATTAGTAATGAACCACAACGAGAGCAATTGCCTGTACTGGCTTCAGTAGCTCACCATCCTTGCCATGTTCTGACATTGTCCCCAGGGCCTAAACAGGTATTTTAAACAGGGATATTATGAACATTACCACCCCAACTTCTGTAAATTCTTCCCTGGTAGTGCTGATATCGCTGGTGCATATAACTAAGCCTTCTGAGTTATAATATTGCTTCTATTTTGAATGGGGTGAGTGGAAGGCCTTTTCATGGGATTTTACTTGGTCATGTTAAAATTATGGCTCTTATTCCATTGGCTACAGAATCATAATATGGATTCTTCCAGATGCTGTTTGTCTATCCCAATTAAATGTTTGAGTCAGGAGGAAATAACCATATGTGGGTCTATGGATTTAGTGAACTCATTGTGAGAGAGATTTTGGCCAAGTTCTATTTATCATCTCCCTAAGATAGTCTTAGAAAACCATGAAGATATTTTTGGTGACTTTTTTCAGTTCATCCCAGATCATATGTTTAATATTCCTCAAAAGTTGGAGTATTTTCATTTTTCCACGAAACGGTTATTTTGCAAATGGCTCAGACCCTATTTGTGAACGATCAAAAGGATATTAACAATGATATTATAGTGACCATCATAGTAACTGGCTTGCTCTTTAACCAATGAGCTATATAAATCTGTGAATAAATTAGATATGGGTATTGGTTGAAAAATGCCAACTTTCCATTGATATAAGCCTTTTCCTCACCAAATCTTGAGTTTTAAAATTGTACACATTAAGAGGCTCTGTAGTCTATTGTCCATTTATTTCATGCCTAACACCAGATTGATGTATTTAGCATTTACCATAGGTCTTAATCAAGTCTTCCCAGGTGGCACAGTCAGTAAAGAATTTGTCTGCCAATGCAGGAGACATAAGAGATGCAAATTCAATCCCTTGGTCAGGAATATCCCCTGGAGGAAGAAATGGCAACCCACTCCAGTATTCTTGCCTGGAAAATTCCACGGACAGAGGAGTCTGGTTGGCTATAGTCCCATGATCCCAGAGTCAGACTCAATTGAGCAACTGAGCACTCACAGATCTTTATAGATCAAGATTCCCTGGTTACAAATCATGTCTTTCTGATCATAATGATACCTATGCCTGCTTTGCCTCTGATAGTCAATTGTCTTATCCCTGCCATGCTAGCATCTTATCATCTGCATTTAGATGATGAAGCCCAGCTCTATGCAACATTTCAACTGTCAACTCCAACACTTGAAGACGGTGAAAAGAATGTAGTCTAGGTCCTCCAAGGGAACATAATCACATGGTGTGTTTAAGGTCTAAGGTGAAAATCATTCTAACATGTCCACTTTCCTGAACTCTTTAATCTCTTCCTATGAAATACTATGCTAAGGAAGTTCTGGAATCTTCACTTTATTTATCTTAGGTCTTCACCATGTTCAAGATTTAGGAAACCATGATTAACTAGTCAAATTTGAATTGTCTCAGCAAGTTCTGGTAAAAATCCTAACTCTAAATCTGGACACATGTGTGAACATACCATTTTAATAAATTCTTGCTTATTTAGGATGATAGAACTGTGCATTTGATATTATGTTATGCAAATGGCACTTTACCTCTGTGGTCCTCCTTCCCCAGCCCTACATTGCTAGTCTAATCATGAGAAAAACAGCAGGCATATTTGAGTTGGAGGGGCAATCTGTACAATATATGCCCAATACCCCTCAAATATCAAAGTCATCAAAATAGAAAAATCTAAGAAACTGTCACTGTCAATAGAAACCTAAAAAAAGATATGCTGCTGCTGCTGCTGCTGTTGCATCGCGGCAGTCTGTGTAACCCCATAGAAGGCAGCCCACCAAGCTCCCCCGTCCCTGGGACTCTCCAGGCAAGAACACTGGAGTGGGTTGCCATTTCCTTCTCCAATGCATGAAAGTGAACAATGCAAGTGAAGTCGCTCAGTCATGTCCGATATGAGGACCAGTTAAAAATACTGTATAGCATCAACCCTCATGGATAACTCAGAAGTCGGAAGAAATGAAGAAATTCAACCGAAAGAAAATACCATGGGTGACAGAAGTTTTGAGAGCACCATTGCGATTTATACTTAAACCTCTGTAATGGGCTGGGGATGGGGGAAGATGAGAAATGGCAGGATGGGAGTCAGAAGTTCCCTGACCTTGTGAAAAGGCCAGTCCTCTAGGGACAAGATGATGCACATAATCAGAACAGCACCATGGTTCTGTGAGAAGATCTCAAACCCAGTTTCCTGACCAGAACCCAGGACATACAGAGAAAAGCCAAGCATCAGACTGCAAGTCAGGGGCCCAGTTCTAAAAGTAGACTCTTGGAAACTTGGGCGTATTGTGGGAGGCATGGCAAAAAAATAAGAATAGAAAAAAATCAGGAGAGAGAGAGAGTGTGTGTGTGTGTGTGTGTGTGTGTGTGTGTGTATACATGCACAAGGGAGAGTAGAATATGTGTTTCTGAAAATTATAATAAAGCCCAAGACAGAAAATCAATATGACAAATGAGCTATCTTAGATCTAAAATAATAGGGTTTTATGTTTTTCATTAAAAAGAGAGAATTTTCCCATTAAAAACAGAGCTTTACATTAAAGAGATATTTTTCTTTCCATAATAATTGACTTATTGTTTCACATGCTGCATGCTCACACAGCATTCAGTTTAATATTTTTTTTTCCATTGAGAAAGAATACAATCTCTTCTTCTTGAGTATAATCAAGAGAATGAGAACAGTATTTCTGGAAGATCTGGATACACCACCTACCTGCTTCATTCTGACATAGACATCTGACAAGTCAGAGAAATCCCCTCATTAGGAACTGGCAACATTATGTGCTTATTAAACAGCATGTCACAAAAATAACAATCTGATAGTTTCCTAAGATCATGAAATTCCTTATTTCCCATGAATGTCCTTACTTCTCTGCATTTCTTGCAAACAGAGAAAATGAGTGATTTTTTCCTCCCCAGCGAGTGTGTTTGTGACTGATCATACAGCTCAGGAACCCACAGCGTAAAAGCAATCAGTTACTTAGAAGATTTTATAAATTAAGCCTTTTGTGCCTTGGAGCCTATACGACCTAGGTCGCTTACAGAGCAAGTTAAAATACAAAGAAAACTAACACCGGCTTTTCAAGTGTGGCTTCACTGAACATTCTATTTTCTTCTGTGAACTACACACGTCTGGGAGCGTGGACCTGAGATAGCAGGTCTTCACAAAGAAAGGCACCAAGTAGCAGGATCTCTTTTATTTTATTATCTTGGCCCCGGTTCCAAGTGGATGGTTTCAAATAATAGGAGCAAATAGCCCCCTTCCCTGAGTACAGTGAATAAAATTACCTAATAATCAATGAGCACAGTTCTCAGAGGATCTTGGAGGGGTGGCTGTTTATGTTTACAGAATTATCACAATAGTCCTGATATGATACTCTTAAACCAAGAGTTGCATTTATTCTCTTGACCCTTTGATGATTTTTTAAAGGCTAAGGATACCAGTCTCTCACTAAGTAATCTCCTTTTGTTCGCTTTCAGTATTCTAGTATCATCACTTAAATGCTTTATCATACAAAAAGAATATAGCTGGATTTACTTTACTCAATCTGAGAATATCTTTTCCTTAATGTAGGAAATTTAACCCTTCACAAATATTTTGAATACTTTTATGTACTTGCGTACTTGGTAAGTCTCTTCAGTCATGTCTGACTTTTGCCAACCCCTGGACTGTAGACTGCCAGGCTCCTCTATCCATGGGATTCTCCAGGCAAGAATATTAGAGTGGATTGCCATGCCCTACTCCAAGGGATCCTCCCAATCCAGGGATTGAACATGCGTCTCTTTTGTCTCCTGCATTGGTAAGCGGGTTCTTTACCACTAGCGCCACCTGGGAAGCCCATGTTTGTACTTATTCCTTGTCAATTAAATTTTTTTACTTAACATAATTTATAAACCTTCAATATGAAACAGAATATTAATAGAAAATGTCCTTAGTTGCTTAGTCATGTCTGACTCTTTGTGACCTCATGGATTGCAGCTCACCAGGCTCCTCGGTCCATGGGATTTTCCAGGAAAGAATACTAGAGTGAGTTGCCATTTCCTCCTCCATAATAGCAAATAGTTCATAGCAATATTATGAGTATTAAATGAATAGACATAAATAAAGAACATAAACAACAGCAAAGACCATATACCTGTCAGATAAAAAAGAAAATTCCCCCCTCACTCTCCTTTAGTGTTTGGGTGTATTAATATCAAATCTTATTTTTATTGCTATAATGGTCACAATTAAAGCTTAACCAAACATATTTTAACATTTTTTTCAAGCACCATAATGAAATAATGAGTATATACAAACTTCTTTATTTGAACAAGCCAGGATATTTGAATATCATTTGCTTCAACTTTCATTAACTGTTGTTTAAATACATGACATTCTAGTGGCAGGCTAATTTTTGAATCAGAAGGCAATTCTTTCTGAATGCTACCAGTAATTTTCACTTTTACATTACAAATACATTTTAAGATTTAATGATTAACTTTACTATGTATTGACTCCTGTTTCTTAAACCCTAATTCTTCTCCTTATATTTTATTTTGCTGCTGTGGCTCTTTGATGCTTTTATTTCCCTAAGATAGCTTTATTGGTGTCATTTTAAAATCTTTATCTGTTCTACGATATCTTTGTCCTCATGTTTCCTTGATGATTTGGAGAGAGAAAATTTCTAACTTCAAATAATTTTTCCTTCAAATTGAAAAAAATTGAATAACATTTTGTCAGCTTGATTCTCAATGAGAAATTTTCTGCTACCTGTTCTGATTTTTTTTCCCCCTGTTCTGAGTTCATAAGCTACAGTAATATATGCTTAGGTCAGCGCCTTTTCACTTACTTCTTCATTGCTGCTCAAAGAGCCACTTTAATCTCAAGACTTTTCTGTTTTACAGTTTGTAGAAATTCTTTTTCAATGAATTATTGATTTGGTCACAATTATTACTTCTCTCCCCACAATTCCATACCCCCTATATAATCTTTTATTATTCTTCTTTTCCTGGAACTTTTGCTATACAGATGTTGAAACTGCTCTACCTTTTCTCCACAACTCTTTTCACTTATTAATTGCTTCTCTCTCTCTCTCTTTTTTCCTATGTTCTGGGCAATTTCTTTGATGCTACCTTCAGTTCAATACAGTCTCTCAGTTGTGTCTGACTCTTTGCGACCCCATGGACTGCTGCAAGCCAGGCTTCCCTGTCCATCACCAACTCCAGGAGCCTACTCAAGCTCATGTCCATTGAGTTGGTGATGCCATCCAACTATCTCATCCTCTGTCATATCCTTCTCTTCCCGCCTTCAATCTTTCCCAGAATCAGGGTCTTTTCCAATGACTCAGCTCTTCCCATCAGGTGGCCAAAGTATTGGAGTTTCAGCTTCAGCATTGGTCCTTCCAATGAATATTCAGGACTGATTTCCTATAGGATTGACAGGTTGGATCTCCTTGCAGTCTGAGGGACTCTCAAGAGCCTTCCCTAACACCACACTTTAAAACCATCAATTCTTCAGCACTCAACTTTCTTTATAGTCCAACTCTCACCTCTATACATGACTACTGGAAAAACCATAGCTTTGACTAGATGGACCTTTGTTGGCAAAGTAATGTCTCTGCTTTTGAATATGCTATCTAGGTTGGTCATAACTTTCCTTCCAAGGAGTAAGCATCTTTTAATTTCATGGCTGCAGTCACCATCTGCAGTGATTTTGGAGCCCAAGAAAATAAAATCTGTCACTGTTTCCATTGTTTCCCCATCTATTTGCCATGAAGTGATAGAATCGGATGCCATGATCTTAGTTTTTTGAATATTGAGCTTTAAGCCAGCTTCTTCACTCTCCTCTTTCACTTTCATCAGATCCTCTTCACTTTCTGCCATAAGGGATGCTATCTTACAGAATGCTAATTCCATCTTCTTCCTTCTTTAGCTATGCCCTTTGACAGAGAGCTGACTGCTTCCTCTGCGGCTTTTGGGCTGAGTATCTTGGCTGTTTCTCCTTGATGGTGTTTGTGTGAGAGGCAAAAATTGAATTTGGGAAGTGCATAATTGCCAGTATAAAGAAACTTCACATTCATTGTGGAGATTTTTAGTGTATTTAATTAATAGCAAGGGTTGTCTTTGCTTTTCTCCCCTCTCTTTACTGTTTCAGAGTTTTAGAATTTCCTCATCAGTTATCTCTTTTTATCTCCCATGCCCAGCCCTACTTTCCAGGCCTTCACCCTCCTACAGGTCTCCTATTCTGCTCAGAGTTAATTTTCAGTGCTTTTGTCTGAGGACAAACTCTATAGCCTTGGCCAATAGGCCTTTCATTAATTACCCCACAACTACCCAATGACCACTCTGATTCCTGGGACTTGCTTTCACTACAGCAGCCCTTTTCTCTGTGTGAGTCTGTTGTTTACACTCCTCTCATTTCTCACTCAGGTCTGTCTCATCTGCTTTCTATGCCCATCTTAGGATGTGTGAATGGATCTTATTATTTTTCTTCTTCTTACAGTTCCATTATTGATTTACATGTTTTATTATATATACATATATTTTAATGAGAATCTTAAAAGGGGAAGTAAACAGTTATGCTTAGTCTACTATGTTGAAGAGAAAGTTTGGCAGAATCTGACCAAGCAGGACTAGCTGAACCAACTTTCAATGACAACCTCCTTCTCCTCTGTCATTTTCCATTAATGAAGTTACATGATCTAGAAATGAGAGAATTGTGTCTCCTGTGCAGTGGCTCTGTGACTTAGTTCTGGACAGTGAGATGTAAGCAGAAATCTTGGGTGGGGAGGGTTGGCTGAAAGCCCCTTACCTTTTCTGCCCCCTTCCTCCATAACATTTTCTTTCTTTCTCCTATCATCTGGCAATCATTACAGGTAAAAGCATGGGAGGCTTCCCTGGTGATCCAATGGTTAAGAATCCACCTGCCAATGCAAGAGATATAGTTTAGATCCCTGGTCCAGGAACTAGGATCCCACATGCCTTGGGGCAACCAAGCCAATGTGCCAAAACTACTGAGTTGGTACTCTAGAGCCCGTGCTCCATGATAACAGAAGCCCACAGTGAGAAGGCTGTGCACCAAAACTAGGTAATAGCCCCTGCTCACGACAACTAGAGTAAGCCCAATCACAGCAAGGAAGATCCAGCACAGCCAAAAGGAAATTAAAGGAAAAAAAGGAAGTACAAGCAGCAGAGGCTGGAATCCAACATTCTAAGGATGCTGGAACATAAAGATCTTGGTCTCTGATGGTACAGATGAAGAGCTCAACAAACATGAACTATATTTTCCTCAGGTTTTTCTTCAGCAGGAGGCAGCAATCCTATATTTTATTTTAAAGCTACTTGTCATCAGAAGAGCTGTGTGCAGGCTTCACCTTCAAATCTCACTCATTAATATGCCAACATACACAAGATGTGAGAGTTGGACTGTGAAGAAGGCTGAGCGCCAAAGAATTGATGCTTTTTTTTAAAATTTTATTTTATTTTTAAACTTTACATAATTGTATTAGTTTTGCCAAATATCAAAATGAATCCACCACAGGTATAAATTGATGCTTTTGAACTGTGGTGTTGGAGAAGACTCTTGAGACTCCCTTGGACTGCAAGGAGATCCAACCAGTCCATTCTGAAGGAGATCAGCCCTGGGATTTCTTTGGAAGGAATGATGCTAAAGCTGAAACTCCAGTACTTTGGCCACCTCATGTGAAGAGTTGACTCATTGGAAAAGACTCTGATGCTGGGAGGGATTGGGGGCAGGAGGAGAAGGGGACGACAGAGGATGAGATGGCTGGATGGCATCACTGACTCGATGGACGTGAGTCTGAGTGAACTCCGGGAGTTGGTGATGAACAGGGAGGCCTGGCGTGCTGCGATTCATGGGGTCACAAAGAGTCAGACACGACTGAGGGACTGAACTGAACTGATACACAAGCCACTGTTTTGTTTACTTGTATTTGAAGGAACTGTTTGACTGTAAGCCACGGAAATCCAGTTTGTTGAACATTAAGGAAACAATGTATTGGCCCAGGTACCTAATATACAGCACTTCTATTAGGAGGTGCAGAGGAGAGCTACAAGATCCTAAAACCGGGCTTTGTGAGTGCTTGTACTCTGTACCTCTTTGCTCAGATACTCTCTGCAGGGAGATTTTATCCTCTGACTTTAGCTTTACTGGATGAAAGGACACATGTTCTTGGACCGCTCTGTACTGACATATATGTACAGCTCATGATCAAAGAGAAAAAGCACTTTCTTTTAATTATCTACATTTGAAAGTCTCCAAGGAGCTTGCGCGCAAGGTTGGTTTGGGTCACAAGCCCTGCCCAGGAGCTACTGTTCTTGTTTGTTACACAAGGCAAGGGGGTCAAGACATTCGGGGTCATAGACTGACCCTTGTGACCAGAAGGGCAGCATTCTGTGTTCACTATACTCATCTGCAGGGATGGGGGGGAAGGTGAGATGGATGGACTCTGTGGAGTCAATGCAATGGACAGATGGCTATGTTATATATTATTATTATTTTTCACCACAGGTATGATGATAACATGAATCTCATAGCACTTCTGTGAAAGCTGAGTGTGGTTAACAATGGGATGGGTTTTTGAAATTTATAATGCAGCACAACGCATGAGATTGTTATTCTAATATGACTGAAAGTGAAAAGTGAAAGTGTTAGTTGCTCTGTCACGTCTGACTCTTTGCAACCCGGTGGACTGTAGCCTGCCAGGCTCCTCTGTCCATGGAATTCTCCAGGCAGAAATATTGGAGCAGGTAGCCATTCCCTTCTTCAGAGGTTCCAGATCCAAGGATCTTACATGTACTTAAAATATAGCAATTACCTTTTGTTACCACAAGATGATGGTAAAGTATAATTAGCTTATAAGGAGGCTGCATTTATACAGTTACTAAAAAATAAGCCTAAAACTCAGTCAGTATTTTTTTAAGTGGCCTGAAGGAGCCAAAACGCAAAATGTAAAACAATTTAAAGACAGGTTTACTTGTCCCTGGGAAATAAGATAATGTTTTTCAGCTTTATTTTCTCAAATTAATTTATTCACTCTTTCAAAAGCATTTTGCCAGATGTCCGAATTTTTTTGTTTACTTAAAAAACTAGCATTCTTAACTTATAATCTACACAGTATGAAGTTCATCCATTTAAAGTGTATGGTTCTATTGTCTTTAGTGTAGTTGGAGTTTTGCAATCACCATCGTTAATATAATTTTATAATATTTTCCTCACGCCTCCAAAGAATTCGCCACCAATTAGCAGTCACATCTCACTATTTACTGACACTCCTCCCCTGACCCGCCAGCCCTGGGCAAATAATTGACTTTGTTCTCTGTAGACTTTCCTGTTCTAGACCTGTGCCTAGTTTTTACTGACCGAATGATGCCACTGCTCTGCTGGTGTTTTCACTTGCTCATCGCTCACTCACGCACTCTGTGCGCCTGTAACACGAGTCATTGTGCTGGTTCTTTTCCGAAACGTTAGGGTGTGTGCCTCACTGCAAGTTCAGCATGGCTTCCTATGAGTTGTAAGGAGAGGAAACCAAAGAGCCGGATTTGGATTCTCATTGGCTGTGTGTTCCAGACAGGCAGACTCAATTCACGCTTCAAATAACAACATTGATAGTGTCAACATTTATGGAAAGCATACTGTGTACTTGGCAGTGTTCTAAGTGAATAAGTGAAGTTGCTCAGTCGTGTCCGACTCTTTGCGACCCCATGGACTGTAGCCTACCAGGCTCCTCTGCAGTGTTCTAAGAACTTTGAAAATATTAATATATTTTAACATGAAACCAGATTTTAATAAAATTAAAATATTAATCAAAGAGTGCTTCTTTGAATAAGATAAAGAATGTGAATTACTGTTAAAAGCCCTAATAAACTATGGTACATTATAATATTACTCTAAATTTGTTATGCATGTTCCTACCATAACTTTAGAGATGAGAAAACTTATATACCAGCTGACATAGGACATATATGAATCCCAATTCATACTCAGGTAACTTGTTTCCAAGCCCTGAATGTAGCAATATAAACTCATGGAAACTCATTGAGTGTATGGGGTGTCTTTTTTATTAGCTGTTGTAATTTCAGTCCTGGTACATTAGTCAAAATATAATACACATTCAATACCTATTTTTAGAATTAACTTATATTTTGTTTTATAAAAAATTCAATTTGGAGAATGCTGTCATTTATCCACTTTTTATCTCTCTTATTTCTCACAGTACTCTTTTAAGAAATATCTGGCAGTGGGTGAAGAAGAGTATGTCTGCCTTAAATGAAAAATTTCAAAAAGGTGTCCCACATTTAAATTTATTGAGAAAACAAAAATAGACTTTTGAATGTGAAAAAGTTTTATTGCAAAAAAGAAGACAATTTATCAGTTGTTATAGCCAATATATTGACTTCTGAAATACTCAAGATGTACCTTAGCGCAAAGAAAGAGATTGGAAGACAGATAGTAAAATGCAGTAGGCCAACCTTCAACTAAAATGCAGGAAGTCAACCTCCAATTATGTGCAAAGTATAGAGAGGGAAGAGCTAAGTGGGAAGGAGAGTGGGAATTATAGGATATGAATTGGGAAAATCTTCCTGGAAAAAGTGGCACCTAGCGGAGGACCGATAGAATTTAAAGGATTAAAAGAGACTTCAAGGCCACTCAGAACATTTATAAAGACTCAAGAACACCTGAAGCACAGTGCCTGTCAGAGAGTGGGTTACCCTGAGGTCTAGAGATAGAAGTGAGGCTGGAAATGCAGTAGAATCCAGGTCAGGGAGGGATTTTTCTGCTATGACTTCAGCCACAAAGAGAATCCCTCTGAAGACTTCAAACAGGGGAGAAATGTAATCAAATGTATTTTTCAGAAAGGCAGCTTTAGTGGTGGTTTGGAGAACAAAATTGAAGGAAACTGATGGAGGCAAGATGGTCTATCAGGATGTTGTTAACAATATCCTGATGGACCATCCAAAAACAGACATATAGGAGGGAATCTGAATGTGTTAAGAGAAATGAAACAAGTAGGATTGGCTAAGCTTGGTGACTCATTCAATTCAGGATATGAAAGAAAATGGGATTCAAAGATTATACCAAAGACTTTTACTTGATCAACTAGGCAGGAGGCAATGGCATTTTCTGATATGGAGAATACAAGAGAAAGAACACTTACAGACGGACCGGATAGAGATGAGACTAGGTATAGTTAACCTAAGGTTCCACTAGCTTATCTGAATGGAGATATCCAATTAGCAATTTGAGAATAGGATGCTGAGGCAGAAAACAAATTTGAGCTAAAGATAAACACCTTAGAGATGTTAGCATATAGATTATAGTTGACGTAATAAGAGCAGATAAATTCTATTTGAATAGCTTTTCCCACTCATCTTCCTGGAAAACTTCTGATCATTCTGTAAGTCTTGGTTTTGTGGCTCTCTTTTCTGTAAAGAGTTCCCTGTATCTTTCAGGTAGACACAGTCTAAAAGTACCTAAAAGTACATGGCACTCATTAATTCGATTTGCTCATGAGAGCAGACATCAGCTTGAAACTGTTTGTTTGCATGTCTGGGTATTGAAGTTTTTATATTTTTATTACCAAGTCTTCTCAAGTTTAGCATCCCAGGAGGCTCAGTGGTAAAGAATCCGCCTGCCAATGCAGGAGACCCAGGAGAAGCAAGTTTGACCCCTGGCCTGGGAAGATCCCTTGGAGGAGGAAATGGCAGCCCACTCCAGTATTGTTGCCTGGAAAATCCCACGGACAGAGGAGCCTGGTGGGCTACAGTCCAAAGGGTCACAAAGAGTCAGACATGACTGAGCACGCACACACTCAATGGATATTCAGAAATATATCAGAACTAGTCTTCCTGAACAAAAACTCTAAATAATTTCAAATCTTTATTAGTTTAAAATATAACACTGTAAAAGATAAAGTTCATATTCTGGACTTTGGCGCATGAACTTGTACGGTACCCCAATTCTGGTGTAAAACATTTTGCTTTAAAGTCAATAGGGCCTAAAATCCTTAGATTTCTAAATGGTTAAAGGAAATCAGAGGTTCTTAAATGTTTAATGAAAAATTTTATGTACAACAATTGTATTTGCTTGCGTGACCTTTTGCATTCAGTTTATTGTGAGCCATTAAGGCAATCTCAAGCAATGTTCTCAACAACTCTAAATGCTGTTAGTACCATAACTTAGATCATTTTTTATTATTATATCTTCCCATTGAGAAATCTTTGTAATAAGCTGAGTTCTTAAATACTGACAGCTGGCCCAGAAATAAAGAATTTAGGATACATCATGATATATTAACTGCTTTTCCTGACTTTGGTTGCTGCAAGAAGATGAGATAAACTAGATGGAATTGATGCAATTTTAATAAGGAACTGAGAAACTTGATTATTTTTTATCTGTGTTATTAAGAAAGACTAGTGATTATGAAGTGAGCTGACAACTGTGATATTTAACATAATGAACATTAGAAGAATTATTTAAAATTCTGTTAAAGCACAAGGTAGTCTCTTCGGTTACATAAGCAGTGTGCTGTGAGCCTGGATGCCCAGATATATCTGATGCTCTTGTAGTTTGCGGTGAAAAGCTGCTTTGAAATTCTTAGATGAAAATGTCCAAGTTATAAATTTAGAATATTTCACATCTGAAGAACTATACATTGTATTTATTTTAGCAATGGTCCTTTAAAGTCACCCAGATAATTTGTATTTTAGTTACATGTTTTCCCTTGTCCTCTTAGAATATGTAGACTATCAAATAAGCTTACTTTTATCACTTGCTACCTTTTTCTGTATTGCTAACACAGCAATAGTGCACAGATTTGCATGATGATGGGGCTTCTGTATATTCTCTCAATTTGCAGTCAGGCTCATGCTTTCAAGTCACTCCATCTCATCTGTTCTTGATATTTGTCTAGGTAGTTGTATTAGCAGAGGCTGGGAGATCAGGAATAATGTACAAATCTCCTCTGCATCTCTGATGTATCAGTACAAAGCCCAGAAGGCAGTGTGAAGACTGCTCAAATGTGATAACAGGAGGGACCATACTGAAAATTTATTTGCAAGGGTGTGGGGCAGGGTTTAAGGCAACCAGTTCCAGATGGTGCATTGCTCTGCTGTAGTAATATCAGGGATCCATGATGCTCCCTAAACATGGAGGTACAAGTGGAGGGAACAGGGGCTGTCAAAGCTTGCCTCACATGGAGAAACATCCAACAGCCAAGAAGCTGGGGAAGGAGTTACCTGAACTTCATTCTCCTGTGGCCCTCTAGTCTGCTGCCAGAAGTACTGGGTGCACCCTGAATACAGAGGAGAATGCAGCCTCACCGATGTAGGCCACAGAGACAAGCGTCTCAGGTCCGGCCAGGTGAAGGAAGGTGGAAATGGCATCTGGAGGGTACATGAGGAAAAGCCAGCACTCATGTCTACAGACTCGTGTGAACTCTACGGTTGCTCTCACCTCAAGATTCAATATATCAGTCAGTGGTCCAGCAGAGAAAAAGATATAATAAGGTGGATGGATAGAGAGACAGATGGATAGATGGACAGACAGATATTGGGAAAAAAATTGACTTCCATGATTGTGAAGGTTAGCTGGGTACGTCCAAAATCCATAGGACAGGCTGGGATAGATATATGGATAGATGGACAGACAGATATTGGGGGAAAAAATTGATTTCCATGATGGTGAAGGTTAGCTGGGTATACCCAAAATCCATAAGACAGGCTGTCAGAAAGGATAAGCTGGAAACTCTTAGGAAAGAGGTGCTGTCCACAGGTGAAATTTTTTCCACTTCATGGAAGCCTCAGTCTTGTAATGAAAGCCTTTCAGCTTATTGGATCAAATTAGCAAGGGTTATGTCTCCTTATTTAAAAATAAACTGGTTGTATGTTGATCACATCTACAAAATACCTTCACAACAGGACCTAGATTCATGTTGGAATGGTCACCTGAGGACTACAGGCTGACTAAGCTAACACACACAATGGAACATTCCACGGGAGTATAAAGGTCCGAAGGAGAAAGGACCGCCTTCAAATTGGGTTGGTCATAGAAACCAATGTCAAAGACCAAAAATAACTAAGGTAGAAGAACATGTGGAAAAAGAGAAATAATTTCTTCAAATATGTAAAGGCTGCTCTTCAGGAATATAACATGAGCTTTTTGGAAGCTCACATCCATAGGGAAATGGAGCCAAGCAAAGATCTCTTCTGATTTTATCACTAACACAGTAGAAAGATTATTACTGAAACACCACCGTTTAAAGAAAAAGGTCCCCAGATTGAATGACTGAATGTAACTTAATAGGTGTGGATGCTGTGATAGTCATTTGGGGGACAAGGATAATTAGACACAATCTCTATCCTCAAGAAGCTTATCCTCCAATAAGAATATAGTAAGAACTCAAAAATTATAACAGAATGTGGTGAGTGGCATAGCCTGTGATGCCATGAAAACACTGAGAACAGAAAATGAAATTGGACTGGAGGCTAGGCTTCTGGGCAGAACTGATATAAAAAATATTTGGAGAAACAAACAAAAAAAAGTTTGACAAGGAAAAGCACGATTTGTGAAGGGAACAGCATGATTTGTGAAGGGAACAGCATGCTGCTGAGGAACTGCTATCAGCTTAACGTGGCCAGAGCAAAGTCTGGGTAAGAGGTGCTAGACTCAGGTAGAAAATACATTATAAAGTATTTTCTTAGGCTAAACTTAACCCTCAGAATCTCTTCTTACATAACTTACATCTCATTTCTGTTATTCTTCATATAGGCAAGATTTCTCATTCCCTGGCTTTCCTGTTTAGAATTCTGAGTTCTGGTCCTTAGTGCTACCAGTCATGAAGAGTTTATCTGTGAAAACTTTCACTGAAAAATGAAATTGTACTCAAATTAAGAAATTTGAGTAAATTCTCATATACAGGAAAACCAAGTAAGAGAAATGTTGATGTTTAATACACCATCTTGTGATTTTTCTCTTCATATTCACCAGATTAAAAAAAAATAAAATGTCTACTATTAAAAAAGAAGAAAACGCCTCCCATATATTATGGGAGTCGAAATGGCAACCCACTCCAGTGTTCTTGCCTGGAGAATCCCAGGGACAGGGGAGCCTGGTGGGCTGCCGTCTATGGGGTCACACAGAGTCGGACACGACTGAAGTGACTTGGCAGCAGCAGGCATGAGCTTAAGATTTCTCTTGGACTAGGGCACATTTCCTGGACAGTGGTTGTATCTAAGAGGAGTCTAGTTACATGAACAATGGAAAATGCTCTGGGAAATAACTTGGGAGGAAGGGAGAATTGAGGAGAATCAGGTCAGTGTCTGAGAAGAGAAACAAAGAATATCATGTGTTATCTGTCACTTAAATTATGTCTGCTCAGCCAATATGGGCTCATGATGAACTTAAGGAAAGCTGCAAAAAATAACTGAGCAGAAGTGGGAGGAGCTAAAACCCAGCAACGGATGTGGTGGTCACTATTTAAATATTATTGTCATATTTTAAAAATGTTTTCATACTAATCACCAGTCCAGGTTCGATGCAGGATATAGGATGCTTGGGGCTGGTGCACTGGGATGACCCAGAGGGATGGTACGGGGAGGGAGGTGGGAGGGGGGTTCAGGATGGGGAACACGTGTACATCCGTGGCGGATTCATGTTGATGTGTGGCAAAACCAATACAATATTGTAAAGTAATTAGCCTCCAATTAAAATAAAAAAATTTAAATTAAAAAAAATAAAAATGTTTTCATGAGGTCATTACCACAAGACACTCTACCCATCTGTCATAGGTTGTGGGTTCTGTTCCCAAAGAATCCATCTGCAAACCTCTCCAGAGGACTGCTTTCGGGTGATTTGGGGCACCTCTCCCCTCAGAGGTATGACTGAGTCGTACTTGAGTCTCCAGAAACTGCATGCTGAAGGCGGAAGGGTTGTGCAAAATCCCACTTCCTTGCCACAGGGCGGGAGAGGCTCTGCAGTTCTACTTCAGTTACAGAGAATCACAAAGACACTAAAGCTAAACTTTTGGAACCTCTTTCCTGCTTATATTCTCCGTCTTCTTTACCCCACTTTCCTGAACCCCTTACAAGTTTCTCCTGATAGCATTCCCTCTGTAAAACACTCACAAATAATCCCTCCGGAAGAAAAGCCTAGCAAACAAAAAAACCAAACCCAGCAACTACAAAAACCCAAATACAACTCTGCCCCAGACTTTGCTTCAGAGAATCTATTCTAAGACAGATGTCAAAATAACTGTTAGATCAATTAAAAAAATTTTTTTCAAAATATGAAAGAAAAATGGGTGACTATATTATTTCAAGAAGAAAAAAATTAAAGCCAATAACGAAATGCACAGTTACAGATTTGACATTTTAAAATTCTAAAGACAAGATTTAAAAGTCAAACTGGAGGAAACTTGGAACATATTTGAGAATCAAGGAATTAATATATTTTAAATACACACACACACACAAAAATTCAGCAGTCCAGGCAGAAATGCTAAAAAAATATAATTCTGAAAGAGAAAGGGAAACGGGCAGCACAATAAAACAAACACCCAGTTTATAGCAATGTGGGGCTATGTTTTGGTACATATTTTTTTCTTTTTGAAAATGATAATGTTCAACACTGATAAGAACTGGGGTAAAAGCTATTTTCACACAATGAAGGTAGGGCTGGAAATTGGCATTTACTATCTGGCAGGCATTTTTGTAGTATGCTACTTAAAGTTACGTACATTCTTTTTTTTTTTTTTAATTTTATTTTACTTTTAAACTTTACATAATTGTATTAGTTTTGGCAGATTCATTTTGATATTTGGCAAAACTAATACGTACATTCTTTAATGCAGAAATTCCACTTTTATCTATTAGTTTTCAGCAATTAGATATATGGTTCAAAGTTTTTAAATAGAATTTTAGTTGTACTATTGCATACTACATGAAGAAGTCGAAAAAGCCTCGATGCTAATGTATTGAATGACTATGTGAAGGTGAAATTATAGCTCTTATATTTTCAATTATTATGTTATTCAATCTCATTATATGCTATTTGTGGATATATTATTATTATTCACATTTGCAAAGAGGGTGGCTAAGTTTCAGGAAAGTGAAATGACACCCAAAGTCACAAGGTTGTTTAATTTCTAGAGGAACCATCCCATATTTTCAAACTCAGTCAATAGGCAATATTGGCTCTGCTTGGCCTAATATAAAACACAACCATTTAAAACTCATATTATGCAAATGCACTTGTGGATATTAAGCATGTTCAAAATCTCTTGCTAAGTGAAATAATAATATAGAAAATAGCACATACAGTAGAGAACATCTTTTCATATAAACAAAAGTTGTAAAGCAAATATATTCTCCTATCAGGAACTGTTTAACAGAGTTGTAAACATTTTTAGGAGATGAAGGTTCGATCCCTGGGTCAGGAAGATCCCCCGGAGAAGGAAATGGTAACTCACTTCAGTATTCTTGCCTGGAAAATTGCATGGACAGAGGAGCCTGATCAGCTACAGTCCATGGAGTCACAAGAACTGGACATGACTTAGCAACTAAACCATCATCACTATGATTACGTAAAAATATGAAACTTCTACAGGAATAAAGACTTTGTGGAGTTGAAAGATCTGTAGGCAGAAGTGCTGGCTACATTATTTGTGAAGAGCTGGCTTCCCATTGATCAGCACTGCTGATTCACTTGGGGATCAGCTGAGAACACCAGTAGTAATTTCCAGTGAGCCCAGTTCTTTCTTGTTTCCTGAACGTTTTGGCTTTAGAGACCTGTGCTGCACTGTTCTAATGGTTTTGCAAGACTTTAACTCTCTCCATAAAATTATTTCCTTCTACTACTAAAGGTAGCTTCTATTTACCTGGCTGATAAGAGATCTCTCTGACGATAGACTGGGGCTAATATTTATCCTACTCCCTTTCACAGCAACTTTGTAGGCCCTGAGTACCATGCCCATAAGTGACAGCTGGAAGATTCCACCCTCCATTCAGCTTTCCCTCTTTTTCTGCTAAACAGGAAGACTAATTCCACCTACACATAACACTTTCATTTTAGTATCTTCTCATTTCTCATGACATCATCTTCTCATACTCAGAATGGCATTCCAAGGCTGCTTATTTCCATTCTAAGGGTTTTCTTAGTAGCAGTTAATGACCTGGCTCCTCCCAAAAGGTGAGACTTGAAAACACTGCCTAGGAGAATTTTCAGTTTATTTTCTGTGTCACGTATGCTTAACTTGTATAACTTTCGAACAATAAACACATAATTCTCATTACAACTTTTTACTCTATTTCGTCACTTTCCAACACTAGGTCTATAGTTTTATTCTCACTCTTTTCTGTTGTTAGGAAATGGGAAAAGAAAGAGAAAAAAAGAGAAGATAGAGAAACAAAGCAAACAAGAGAAAGAGAAAACCATTCTCTTCTATTCTTTGTTGTTTGTTACCAAGTTGTGTCTCACTCTTTGCGATCCCATGGACTGCAGCATGCCAGGCTCCTCTGTTGTCTATTCTCTCCTGGAGTTTGCTCAAATTCCTGTCCATTCAGTTGGTAAAGCTATCTAACCATCTCATCGTCTGCTTCCCCCTTCTCCTTTTGCCTTCAACCTTTCCCAGCATCAGGGTTTTATCCAATGAGTCAGCTCTTCACACCAGGTGGCCAAAGTATTAGAGCTTCAGCATCAGTCCTTCCAATGAATACTCAGGGTTAATTTCCTTTAGAACAGACTGTTTTGATCTCCTTGCAGTTCAAGGGACTCTCAAGAGTCTTTTCCAGCATCACAATATAAAAGCAAAAATTCTTCGGCACTCAGTCTTTCTTATGGACCAACTCTCCTATCTGTACATGGGAAAACCATAGCTTTGATTATACAAACTTTGTCAGCAAAGTGATGTCTCTAAAATTCTGTCTAGGTTCATCACAGTTTTCCTTCCTAGGGGCAAGCATCTTAATTTCAGGGCTGCAGTCACCGTCTGCGGTGATTTTTGGAGCCCAGGAAAATAAAACCTGTCACTGCTTCCACTTTTTCCCCTTTCATTTGCCCTGAAGTGATGGGATCAGATGCCATGATCTTAGTTTTTTGAATGTTGGATTTCAAGCCAGCTTGTTCACTCTCCTCTTTGACTTTCATCAAGAGGCTCTTTAGTTCCTCGTCACTTTCTTCCATTAGCGTGGTATTATCTGCATATCTGAGGTTATTGATATTTCTCCCAGCAATCTTGATTTCGGTTTGTGATTCATTCAGCCCTGTGTTCCGCATGATGTACTCTGCATAAGCAAGGTGACAACATACAACCTTGCCGTACTCCTTCAATCAGTTGTTCCATGTCTGGTTCTGTTGCTTCTATGCTTAGATGTTAACTTCTGATTACACACTAAAGAAACTTTATCTAGATAGAATTCAGTAAATACTTATTGATTTGAATGGATTTTCTCTTACTGATAGAGCTCACTTTTCTGGTTTCACTTTGCCAAGAAATCATAGTAAATTTTGTGGCAAGCCCACTTCTCATCCTTTACCTTTTTTTCTTTCCTCCTGTTAGGAATGTTTCCAAAAGCACATGAAGATGACCAACAGTAAACCTCTAGTTGTTTAATGAAAAACAATGAAAAGGGATACAGGTCCAGAAGTGTTACTAGTTACTTAGAAATAAGTAAAGTGGGTTTACTTTCAAATATCATGCAAGCAAAATTATAGAAGGGAAAAAATTATTCCTGTTCCCCCCAAAACATCACACTAAATAAGGAGCCTTTCTTAAATGATTGTCTTTGGAAACTCAGAAATCTAAAAATAATTCACAGTGCACATTAAAAATGTTCTGTAATTAAATTAATTTATTCCTGGTATTATTCCATCAGCTAAAACACGTACAGGAATTATGAGTAGAAAGCAAACATCTTCCCCAGCGTTTGCTTCTTTCCCCATGGATAAAAGCATGCAGAATGCATGCATATCCCATAATAGCCAGCAGAGGGAAGCAGAGAACTTCTCCTGGTGGTTGCTACCCAGCTGTCTTTGTTTCTGCTGTTTTAACTTTGTGTACAGAACAATCATGGAGCTGTCAACCCAAATTAGCACAGAAATGTATGGAATCTGTTCAGTCCAACCACCTCCTTTCTCCAAAAATTGTTCTTCAGTTTATTGTAGCACATTGAGTTATGAAAGGGATATTTGCATGTTCGAAATTAATTACATATAAAATGTGAAAAGGCAAAGAAAAGCACGTGGGCTTTGAAAATGCATGCATTATTTCTTTAGAAAATTCTTCACTATAGGAAGCGTCTAAGATATGATCAATGGGACTACTCCCAGGTTTCTTCTTACTGACTTAGCATTATAATAATATGTACATATTTTTGACTAAGACTTTTCCAATTAAATGAAAAAGAAAATGGAAATCATTATAGCTGACTTCCCTTTACCGTAGATTTGCACTGACTGCATTACGTATTTCAGAGAGGTGTTCCAAAAGGAGACAGGAAAGGCATTAAAAAGTCACTTTAAAAATTTCCCAAGTCATTCAAAAAGCATTCTCCCTTGTGTATATGTTGTAGCCACACATTCTGGGAAACAAACTCACTGAGAAGGACAATGCAGATAGTGGAGTGCAGTTTATTATACTGGCGGGCCCAAGGCAGAGTCTTCTCTTAGCCAAGGACTACGACCAGTTTTTGTGAAAACCTTATATACCCTAGGTGTACATGCTAAAACCCACCTCCCCAAATTCCTTGAAACTAGTCTGGACAAGGTAAAAAAGAGATATGATCAAAGTTAACCCATGATTCGTGTGTCACAAGACTAGATAAACAGTGGATATTTATCAATAGGCCTGTGGTCATATCCTGATAAACATAATGGAATTTACCACTTTGTTCTGTTACAGAGATAATTAGCATATTCTTTCAGGCAACGGAGAGTCCAAGCATGAGTCTGAGGCTCTTTTATGGGGGCGTCTGGTTTTCCATTGCTATGCCATTTCTATGGACGCCGGGCACAAAGTTCAGAGTCTATTGGGAGGGTGACCATGCGTGTAGCCTAATGTTTGCAGCCTGGCCTAAGATGGAATCCAGCTCTGTCTGTTTCCTCCTTCATATATTCAAGCTATTTGTCTAGAATTGTCTATAAAACTCTTTAAAAATATTGAAATTAATACATTTTGCACATTAAATAAAAATAATGCCATAATTTTTTTTAAGTTCTAATTTTTAGCTCTTAAATCTATGAAATTAAATGCATTATGCTGCTCTTTTGACTGGGTTACAATTCTTTTATATTAAGCACATTTATTATTTTTTATCTATTATTTATCATTATGTACATTTTTATGTGCATTACTGAGGGGCAGACAGAACATTAACCAGAATACTTGAAAAGCTACTTATGGATTTGAACTGGATTTTTGCACTGTATGCTTCTGAAAATTTCATTCTGTTACACGTAAATGTAAACAACAGAAAGCAACTTCAACTAATTAGGACATTAAAATATTTCATTAAAGTAATATCTGATTACTTGCACACCAGGAGCAACACCTGCAATTACATGTACAAGGGGATGGTCTGAAATTTATTTCTTCCCAGGACTTCTGACCTACCTCCTTCCTTTTCTTATTACTCAACACCAGAGCCAACAATGGTTAACAAAAAAATCCAATATATTCCTAATAGGTTGAAAATGAGTTATAAGTATTTACTTCTGCTTCCCTGGCATCTAAAGAAAATGACAGGGAAGGTGTTAGTTCCTCAGTTGTGTCTGATGCTTTGCCATCCCATAGTCTGTGGTATTCTCTAGGCAGGAATACTGGAGTGGGTTGCCTGTATTATTAAATTTCCAGGTTTCATGAAAAAATAAATCTACAAGACATACCAAACAGCTGTAGCCCAAACACCAAAAAAAAAAAACCCAAAATAAAACCAAACAGTAACTAGAAACCATTCCTAAGGAAGCTTAGGCATTGGATTTATTAGATAAAGACTTAAAAACAGTCATTATAAACATATTCAAATAACTAAGGGAATCATGTTTATAGAACCAAAGGAAACTATGAGAATGATGTGTTACTAAATAGAAAATATCAATAAAGACATAGAAACTGTGAGAAAGAGAAAAATAAAAGTACTGGAGTTCAAAAGTACATGAAATAAAATTTTTAAAAATCACTAGAGTGGCAAAATAATTAAGATTATCCACGGTAAGTAGCAAAAAGGGAAATAAGGAACAAAATTAAACCATGAATACACACTCTCAGAGATTTACTAGACACAATACATTATATGAATGTAATCACATGGGAAATCTCTAAAAATTAAGAAAGAGAAAAAGGTCAGACTATTTGAGGAAATAATGGTCTAACTTCAATTTGATAAAAAACCCAACAATCTATCATATATATCCAAGCATTTCAACACTCGTCAAGCAGAATTAAATCTAAGAGATCCACACCTGAGCACATCACAGTCAAAATGCCAAAAATCAAGGATAAATTATTGAAAGCAGTGAAGTAAACGTGACTCATTATGTAAAAGTGATCTTAAGATTAACAATTGGCATCTCATCAGAAATTATGGATGTCAGAAAGTAATGGGATGATATATTAAAATTGCTGAAAGAATAATAAAGGAAGACCAAGTATTTACTGAATACTATGTAATACTGTTAAAAGGAAATAAAGACATCCCATCTTTATAATTCAGAAAGCTCATTGACAACAACATTCTCAAAATTGATCTGCAGATTCATTGCAATCTCTCAAAATCTCAGCTAGCTCTTATTCAGAAATTGGTTAGTTCTTTCTAACTTTCTTATGGAAATGCATGGGACTCTGAACCTAAAACAATTTTGAAAAAGGAAAAAAAAAATGAGAGGTCTTCTACTTTCTTATTTCAGAAGTTACTACAAAGCTACACTTATCAAGGCAGTGTGATTATGACGTAGGCTAGACCCATAAATCAAGGGAGCATACTTGACCCCAGAAATATATGTATTCATTCATGATCAAATAAGTTATACAATGATACCAAAAAATTCAGTGCAGAGAATAGTGTTTTCAACAAATGGTCCTGAAACAAGAAAGCATTCACACACATATGAATGAATTTGGACCTATATGAATGAATTTGGACCTGTACTTCACATCATATACAAAAAATCCATTTAAAAAGTATCAGAGACCTATATGTAAGATATATAACCATAAAATTCTTAGAAAAAATCATAGGAGTAAATATTCATAAACTTGAATTATGCAATAGTTTCTGCTATCAAAAAAGCAGTATCGTCAAAAAAAAAAAGTGAAGCCATAACTCATAGAATAGGAGAAAGTCTTTGTAAATCATGTATGATAAGGGGTTTGCATCTGGAATATAAAAAAAAGAATTACAACTCAACCATAAACAGACAAATAACCCAGTTAAAAACAGGCGAAGATTTGAATAGATGTTTCTCCAAAAACGATTAACAAATGGCTAACAAGCACAAGATGCTCAACCTCACTAGTTATTTGGGAAATACAAGTTAGGTTTCCCATGAGGTAGCACTTCATATCCACTGAGATGGCTAAAATAAAGTGAAACAAAAAAGTGCTGATAAAGATATGGAGATAATGTAAAGTTGACAACCTCTCAAAAAGTTAAACACAGAACTACCATTTGATATACTTGTAGGTATATACCCAAGAGAATTAAAAACATATGCCACATAGAAACTTGCGCAGGAATGTTCAGAGCAGCATTATTTGTAATAGGTTAAAAGTGAAGACAACCCAAATAATTAACCAATGATAGATGGAGAAGTCAGATGTAGTATATCTGTATAATAGAATATTATTTGACATTAGAAAGGAATAAATTACATTATACAGCATAAAAGAACAATGAAAATATTATGCTAAAAGAAAAAAATACTATCACAAAAAGCTGCATACTTTAGGATTTGATTTACCTGAAGTGGCTAGTATGGTCAATTCTAGGAGATAGAAAACAAATTAGTGGTTCCCAGTGCTAAGGTAATGGGGAGTGACTACTTATAGGTATAAATTTTTTTTAGAGGGTAATAAAATTTTTCTAAAATAGATAATACTGATATTTTCATAACTTTAAATATATTAAAGACACTGAACTGTGTATGTCATAGAATGAATGTTGCAGTATGTGCATTATATCTCAATAAGCTGCTTTTAAAATAAAAACAGTCAGTTCAGTCGCTCAGTCGTGTCTGACTCTTTGTGACCCCATGAATCGCAGCACGCCATGCCTCCCTGTCCATCACCAACTCCCGGAGTTCACTCAGACTCACTCAGACTCCATCGAGTCAGTGATGCCATCCAGCCACCTCATCCTCTGTCATCCCCTTCTCCTCTTGCCCCCAATCCCTCCCAGCATCAGAGTCTTTTCCAATGAGTCAACTCTTCGCATGAGGTGGCCAAAGTACTGGAGTTTCAGTGTTAGCATCATTCCTTCCAAAGAAATCCCAGGGCTGATCTCCTTCAGAAGGGACTGGTTGGATCTCCTTCCAGTCCAAGGGACTCTCAAGAGTCTTCTCCAATACCACAGTTCAAAAGCATCAATTCTTTGGTGCTTAGCCTTCTTCACAGTCCAACTCTCACATCCATACATGACTACTGGACAAACCATAGCCTTGACTAGATGGACGTTTGTTAGCAAAGTACTGTCTCTGCTTTTCAATATGCTGTCTAGGTTGGTCATAACTTTCCTTCCAAGGAGCAAGCGTCTTTTACTTTCATGGCTGCAATCACCATCTGCAGTGATTTTGAAGCCCCAAAAAATAAAGTCAGCCACTGTTTCCACTGGTTCCCCATCTATTTGCCATGAAGTGATGGGACCATATGCCATGATCTTCGTTTTCTGAATGTTGAGCTTTAAGCCAACTTTTTCACTCTCCTCTTTCACTTTCATCAAGAGGCTTTTTAGTTCCTCTTCACTTTCTGCCATAAGGGTGGTGTCATCTGCATATTTGAGGTTATTGATATTTCTCCCGGCAATCTTGAATCCAGCTTGTGCTTCTTCCAGCACATTAACTAAAATGGAAAATTTGATAATATTTTTGTACTAGGAACATCTTGAGGGGAAACATCCACTGTATAGCATGTGGTATGATAGGGAATGTGGGTCCCCAGGGTCTCTGAAAAATTTCCTTAGCTAAAGAATCATTGACCCATACTAAACATTTTATTTTACTTTTGGAAGTATCAGATAAACCAGGTAGGATGTTGGCCAAAATTTACAAACTCTTTCCCAGGATGTTAATGCTCCTTCTGAGCTTTAACAGAACATGTGAAATTCAAGATAGCAGCTATACTTTTTTTAAAATTTTATTTTATTTTTAAACTTTACAAATTGTATTAGTTTTGCGAAATATCAAAATGAATCCGCCACAGGTATACATGTGTTCCCCATCCTGAACCCTCCTCCCTCCTCCCTCCCCATACCATCCCTCTGGGTCGTCCCAGTGCACCAGCCCCAAGCATCCAGTATCGTGCATCAAACCTGGACTGGCAACTCTTTTCATACATGATATTTTACATGTTTCAATGCCATTCTCCCAAATCTTCCCACCCTCTCCCTCTCCCACAGAGTCCATAAGACTGTTCTATACATCAGTGTCTCTTTTGCTGTCTCGTACACAGGGTTATTGTTAGCATCTTTCTAAATTCCATATATATGTGTAAGTATACTATATTGGTGTTTTTCTTTCTGGCTTACTTCACTCTGTATAATAGGCTCCAGTTTCATCCACCTCATTAGAACTGATTCAAATGTTTTCTTTTTAATGGCTGAGTAATACTCCATTGTGTATATGTACCACAGCTTTCCTATCCATTCATCTGCTGATGGGCATCTAGGTTGCTTCCATGTCCTGGCTATTATAAACAGTGCTGTGATGAACATTGGGGTACACGTGTCTCTTTCCCTTCTGGTTTCCTCAGTGTGTATGCCCAGCAATGGGATTGCTGGATCATAAGGCAGTTCTATTTCCAGTTTTTTAAGGAATCTCCACACTGGTCTCTATAGTGGCTGTACTAGTTTGCATTCCCACCACCAGTGTAAGAGGGTTCCCTTTTCTCCACACCCTCTCCAGCATTTATTGCTTGTAGACTTTTGGTTCGCAGCCATTCTGACTGGTGTGAAATGGTACCTCATAGTGGTTTTGATTTGCATTTCTCTGATAATGAGTGATGTTGAGCGTCTTTTCATGTGTTTGTTAGCCATCTGTATGTCTTCTTTGGAGAAATGTCTATTTAGTTCTTTGGCCAATTTTTTGATTGGGTCAGTTATTTTTCTGGAGTTGAGCTGTAGGAGTTGCTTGTATATTTTTGAGATTAGTTGTTTGTCAGTTGCTTCATTTGCTATTATTTTCTCCCATTCTGAAGGCTGCCTTTTCACCTTGCTAATAGTTTCCTTTGATGTGCAGAAGCTTTTAAGTTTAATTAGGTCCCATTTGTTTATTTTTGCTTTTATTTCCAATATTCTGGGAGGTGGGTCATAGAGGATCCTGCTGTGATATATGTCAGAGAGTGTTTTGCCTATGTTCTCCTCTAGGAGTTTTATAGTTTCTGGTCTTATGTTTAGATCTTTAATCCATTTTGAGTTTATTTTTGTGTATGGTGTTAGAAAGTGTTCTAGTTTCATTCTTTTACAAGTGATTGACCAGATTTCCCAGCACCACTTGTTAAAGAGATTGTCTTTAATCCATTGTATATTCTTGCCTCCTTTGTCAAAGATAAGGTGTCCATATGTGTGTGGATTTATCTCTGGGCTGTCTATTTTATTCCATTGATCTATGTTTCTGTCTTTGTGCCAGTACCATACTGTCTTGATAACTGTGGCTTTGTAGTAGAGCCTGAAGTCAGGTAGGTTGATTCCTCCAGTTCCATTCTTCTTTCTCAAGATAGCTTTGGCTATTCGAGGTTTTTTGTATTTCCATACAAATTGTGAAATTATTTGTTCTAGCTCTGTGAAGAATACCATTGGTAGCTTGGTAGGGATTGCATTGAATCTATAAATTGCTTTGGGTAGTATACTCATTTTCACTATATTGATTCTTCCAATCCATGAACATGGTATATTTCTCCATCTATTAGTGTCCTCTTTGATTTCTTTCACCAGTGTTTTATAGTTTTCTATGTATAGGTCTTTAGTTTTCTAGGTAGATATATTCCTAAGTATTTTATTCTTTCCGTTGCAATGGTGAATGGAATTGTTTCCTTAATTTCTTGTTGATTTTATATCCTACAACTTTACTATAATCATTGATTAGTTCTAGGAATTTTCTGGTGGAGTCTTTAGGGTTTTCTATGTAGAGGATCATGTCATCTGCAAATAGTGAGAGTTTTACTTCTTCTTTTCCAATTTGGATTCCTTTTATTTCTTTTTCTGCTCTGATTGCTGTGGCCAAAACTTTCAAAACTATGTTGAATAGTAATGGTGAAAGTGGACGCCCTTGTCTTGTTCCTGACTTTAGAGGGAATGCTTTCAATTTTTCACCATTGAGGATAATGTTTGCTGTGGGTTTGTCATATATAGATTTTATTATGTTGAGGTATGTTCCTTCTAGTCATGCTTTCTGGAGAGTTTTTTAATCATAAATGGATGTTGAATTTTGTCAAAGGCTTTCTCTGCATCTATTGAGATAATCATATGGTCTTTTTCAATTTGTTAATGTGGTGTATTACATTGATTGATTTGCGGATAAAGGAGTTTGCTAAAATCACTGGCGTGTCTGTTCTTAGGGAAAGACTGGACAGCCTGAGATCATTGCCATTCATTCATTAAAGTGTTTCAAGCAGAACTTTGCAAAATATTGGTGATTAGGAACCAAATGAAATATGTACTCCACCTTCACAACTTAAAGTCAGGTGAGAAAAAAGCTAATGAAAAATTGCTGAACAGAGCCTTAAATTTTATACTGGAGACATATGTTTGGCTCAATGTAAACATAAAGGGTAAAGTATGAATAGTAGCTTTGTTTGGGTGAATCATCGGAAATTCACAGCAACACAAGTTGAACATAATCAAAGGAAAATGTTAAGGTTGCAAATGAGATATTTCAGACAGGACGTTGAATACATCTTCGGAAATTTGCTGCAATACTGACTTCCTCCTTTTGGAGGCAGTAGAACACAGTGGTGTCACCTGTAAACTACACTGTCATCCGGGCTTCTCAGTCGCTTCAGTCGTGTCCGACTCTGTGCGACCCCATAGACAGCAGCCTACCAGGCTCCCCCATCCCTGGGATTCTCCAGGCAAGAACACTGGAGTGGGTTGCCATGTCCTTCCCCAAAGCATGAAAGTGAAGAGTGAAAGTGAAGTCGCTCAGTTAGTCCCACTCTTAGCGACCCCATGGACTGCAGCCCACCAGGTAGATTATATAAACTCTCTATGCCTTCATTTCCACATCTGCAAAGTGGAGATAATACTAGTACTTATCTCATAGGGTTGCAATAAAAATTAAACTTATGCATAGAAAGAACTTGGAATATCACATGGTCCACACTTCAGTTCAGTTCAGTCGCTCTTTCGTGTCCGACTCTTTGCGACCCCATGGACTGCAGCATGCCAGGCTTCCCTGTCCATCACCAACTCCCTGACTTCACTCAAACTCACGTCCATCAAATCAGTGATGCCATCCAACCATCCCATCCTCTGTCGTCCCATTCTCCTCCTGCATTCAATCTTTCCCAGCATCAGGGCCTTTGCCAATGAATCAGTTCTTCACATCAGGTTGCCAAAGCATTGGAGTTTCAGCTTCAGCATCAGTCCTTCTAATGAACACTCAGGACTGATCTTTAGGATGGACTAGTTGGATGTCCTTGCAGTCCAAGGGACTCTCAAGAGTCTTCTCCAATACCGTAGTTCAAAAGCATCAATTCGTTGGCACTCAGCTTTCTTTATAGTGCAACTCTCACATCCATACATGACTACTGAGAAAAAAGCTTTGACTAGATGGGCCTTTGTTGGTAAAGTAATGTCTCTGCTTTTTAATATGCTGTCTAGGTTGTTCATAGCTTTTCTTCCAAGGAGCAAGCATCTTTTAATTTCATGTTGAAATTTGATTTCTCAGTTTAATTTCAGTCACTATCTGCAGTGATTTTGGAGCCCACAGAAATGAAGTCTGTCACTGTTTCCATTGTTCCACATCTATTTTCCATGAAGTGATGGAACCAGATGCCATGATCTTTGTTTTCTGAATGTTGAGTTTTAAGCCAACTTTTTCACTCCTCTTTCACTTTCAATATCAAGAGGCTCTTTTGTTCTTCTTTGCTTTTTGCCATAAGGGTGGTGTCATCTGCATACCTGAGGTTTTGATATTTCTCCCAACAATCTTGATTCCAGATTCTGCTTCATACAGCCCATCATTTCTCATGATGTACTCTGCATATAAGTTAAATAGCAAGGTGAAAATACATAGCCTAGATGTACTCCTTTCCTGATTTGGAACCAGTCTGTTGTTCCGTGTCCAGTTCTAACTATTGCTTCGTGACCTGCATACAGATTTCTCAGGAGGCAGGTCAGGTGGTCTGCTATTCCCATCTCTTTCAGAATTTTCCACAGTTTGCTGTGATCCACACAGTCAAAGGCTTTGCCATAGTCAATAAAGCAGAAGTAGATGTTTTTCTGGAACTCCCTTGCTTTTGATGATACAATGGATGTTGGCAATTTGATCTCTAGTTCCTCTGCTTTTTCTAAATCCAGCTTGAACATCTGGAAGTTCATGGTACATGTACTATTGAAGCCTAGCTTGGAGAATTTTGAGCATTACATTGCTAGCATGTGAGATGAGTGCAATTGTGCAATAGTTTGAACATTCTTTGGCATTGCTTTTCTTTGGGATTGGAATGAAAACTGAGCTTTTCCAGTCCTGTGGCCATTGCTGAGTTTTCCAGATTTCCTGGCTGTTTTTCTTGCTGCCAGTTTTCCTGGCAAATTGAATGCAGGACTACCACAGCATCATCTTTTAGGAATTGAAATACCTCAACTGGAATTCCATCACCTTCACTAGCTATATTCCTAGTGATACTTCCTAAGGCCCACTTGACTTCACATTCCAGGATGTCTGGCTCTAGGTGAGTGATCACACCATCGTGGTTATCTGGGTCATGAAGATCTTTTTTGTATAGTTCTGTGTATTCTTGCCACCTCTTCTTAATATCTTCTGCTTCTGTTAGGCCCATACCATTTCTGTCCTTTATTGAGCCCATCTTTGCATGAAATATTCCCTTGGTATCTCTAATTTTCTTTAAGAGATCTCTAGTTTTTCCCATTCTATTGTTTTCCTCTATTTCTTTAAATTGATCTCTGAGGAAGGCTTTCTTATCTCTCCTTGCCATTCTTTGGATCTCTGCATTCAAATGGGTATATCTTTCCTTTACTCCTTTGCCTTTTTTTCTCTCCTTTTTTTCAGCTATTTGTAAGGCCTCCTCAGACAACCATTTTGCCTTTTTGCATCTTTTTCTTAGGGATGGTCTTGATCCCTGGCTCCTGTACAATATCACAAACCTCTGTCCATAGTTCTTCAGGCACTCTGTCTATCAGATCTAATTCCTTGAATCTACTTGTCACTTCCACTGTATAATCATAAGGGGTTTGATTTAGGTCATACCTGAATGACCTAGTGGTTTTCCCTATTTTCTTCAATTTAAGTCTGAATTTGGCAATAAGGAGTTTATGATCTGAGCCACAGTCAGCTCTCAGTCTTGTTTTTGCTGACTGTATAGAGCTACTCCATCTTTGGCTGCAAAGAATATAATCAATCTGATTTCGGTGTTGACCATCTGGGGATGTCCATGTGTAGAGTCATCTCTTGTGTTGTTGGAAGAGGGTGTTGCTAGGACCAGTGCATTCTTTTGGCAAAACTCTGTTAGCCTTTGACCTGCTTCGTTTTGTAGTTCAAGGTCAAATTTGCCTGTTACTCCAGGTATCTCTTGACTTCTTACTTTTGCATTCCAGTTCCCTGTAATGAAGAGGGCATCTTTTTTGGGTGTTAGTTGTAGAAGGTCTTGTAGGTCTTCACAGAACCATTCAACTTCAGCTTCTTCAGCATTACTGGTCAGGGCATAGACTTGGATTACTGTGATATTGAATGGCTTGCCTTGGAAATGAACAGAGATCATTCTGTCATTTTTGAGACTGCACTCAAGTATTGCATTTCAGACTCTTTTGTTGACTATGATGGCTACTCCATTTCTTCTAAGGGATTCTTGCCCACAGTCATAGATATAATGGTCATCTGAGTTAAATTCACTCATTCCAGTCCATTTTAGTTCACTGATTCCTAAAATATCAATGTTCACTCTTGCCATCTCCTGTTTAACCACTTTCAATTTACCTTGATTCATGGACCTAACATTCCAGGTTCCTATGCAATATTGCTCTTTACAGCATTGGACTTTACTTCCATCACCCATCACATCCACAACTGGGTGTTGTTTTTGCTTTGGCTCTGTCTCTTCTTTCTTTCTGGAGCTATTTCTCCACTTTTCTCCATTAGCATTTTGGGCACCTACCGACCTGCAGAGTTTTTCTTTCAATGTCATGCCTTTTTCCTTTTTCCACAATTAGTGCTTTAATAAATGCTAGTCAGAAGCTAGCACTGATGTGCCATTTCCTAGATTGTGGATTGCTAGTGACTTCTTGGAGCTTACCACTTACTCAACAATACGGCATAAGGCACAAAGCAAATTTCACAGCTGCATATGCTGCTGCACAATTTTTAGGTAAAGTTGCCATCTCATTTTTTTTTTTTCTGGGTTCTCTACCCACTCCTCTCTTGTCTTATCCCACACTTCCAGAAATTTCAGTATCAGCATACAGGTAAAATCTGAAGGGGACTTGCTTTGCTTATGATTTGAGTCAGGGCAATTTATCTGCAATGAAAAGACAAAACTAATATGCTTGTGATTGAAAAATTATGTTATGGAACAGAAATGATCATAGGTAGTAAGCAAGTGTGGACATCATTTTCCATCAAATGAGAGTGTGAAAAGTATCATGAAAGCCATTCTCATGTGCTTATGTCCAAACAGAATATTAGCATGATTGAATTAAATCCAAATCTTTAGACTTTTTAAGCGGTTTGGGAGATATAACCATATATAAGGATCCTGATGATCCCAAGTTCTAATATAACTATTGGACTCTATGTAGATTGAGAAGTACTTGTTAGTAGAGACCTTTGTTTTTCTTAACTTCCAGCTGTGCTGAAATTTGTGCTTTTTTAGGTTTTAAGTTCAAGAGGAGAATTTCAGGTCTTGGTATCAATTCTGTTTCTAGGAGGCAAGAAATAAAGGTGGAATAGAAGAAAAATGTACTACTAGGTATATGGCACCCTACCCCAGTACTCTTGCCTGGAAAATCCCATGGACAGAGGAGCCTGGTGGGCTGCAGTCCATGGAGTCCCTAGGAGTCGACACGACTGAGCGGCTTCACTTTTCACTTTCATGCATTGGAGAAGGAAATGGCAACCCACTCCAGTATTCTTGCCTGGAGAATCCCAGGGACGGGGGAGCCTGGTGGGCTGCCGTCTATGGGGTCACACAGAGTCAGACACGACTGAAGCGACTTAGCAGCAGCAGCAGTAGGTATTAGAAACATGTATGCATATCCAACAATTGTTAGTGAAGAAAAAAAATGAATTTTTACCTCTAAAAATGAACTAAATTTACATACAGTCCAATAGTCATTAAAGGACTTGGGGCCTTCAGAATCTCTATATATAAGTACACCTATCAAACCTTCAAAGATTTGTAGCTATAATAGTATCCATTTAATTCAGTGGTTTTTAAGCACCTATGTAGTATATGCTAACGTTTTATGAAGCAAAGATGGATATGAAACAATCTGTGCCTTTTGAAGTTACCAGTATTATCTGAAAATAGATTACAACAAAGGGTTAATTACCATACATCTTTTTTTGTGTGTGTCAGCAGAGAAGTTTCCTGTTTTTTTTTAAAGTACTCTTTATCACTGAATTTTACATCCATTTTCAAAGTTAAATTAACAAATAACAACCCCCCAAAACAACATTTAAGCAATCTGTCAATTCATTCAAAACAGGTATCTGTCAGCATGTTAGTGACAGTACCAGCTGGTGAGCTAAAATTGTATCTACTCAATTGTTATTCTGCCATGATGAGAGAAACTATCTAAAATAATATAATTACCTGGCTTGTGAATTTCCATAATTTTAAAAGTGTTAGGTTGCAGCTACTAAAAAAAAAAATATAGACTTTTTTTTTTCTTTTAATCCCATCCTGATTCCTTCCTGGGCTGAGAGCATAAACTCTTGCTTTTTAAAGGAATGTCAAATTAATGCCCCAAATAATTTACCACTGCCTATGTTACATGGGAAAATTACCATATATCTCAAGACAATCAAGAACATCTCATATCTGAGATTCCAGGATATCATATGAATGTGTGTTATCCATTATCTCTTCAGCAGAGATGATCCTAAAGCTATTTTATCCAAAGAGTCTCTCTGCTTGAGTAAAATGTCATTTAGCCAAAGATCTCAGCTGCTTACCCTCCTTAGATCCTTGAAATTTATTTTTAGGAAAAGACATATCTCATTACCTATAAATAATTTTTAAATGAAGCCACAGCTGCTGATTCTTATCTTAGTCTTTGGTAGGAAATCTTTGTTTTCTTAGGAACTCAAAGAATGAATTGAGGATTAAGAGATAGAACAGGTATAATGACTTACTGGACAACCATATCTTGAAGGATTATATCTTAAGCAAAATTTTTAATTGGAAAAAATGACTTAGAAATATAAAAGATAGTACTACAGTTGGTAAAGTTTTTCTTCACTGGGGTAGGAGTTAGTAATTGTGAAAATACAACCCAGTTCTTATAAGAAAACATCAATCATTTTATTCCCACAAAACACTAAAAGATAAACACAAATTCATTCTTTGTCTCTCATTTGGAGATTAAATTGACCTGCCTTTTTACTGTGGTTTAACTTTGATATAAGTGGTTAGCTTTTCAGCAATAGCAATACCTTTGCTGGAGAAGAATATCAATACCTTTCTCTGGAGGTGTACTAGTATACAGTATCTTGCCTTCCAAAGCTAGTATATAGGCTTATTTTTTCACATGGATCACAGCCTTGTCTAAATCAATGGAACATTGGACCATGCCACGTAGTGCCACCCAAGACAGACAGATCATGGTGGAGAGTCCTGACAAAATGTTGTCCAGTGGAGAAGGGAATGGCAAACCACTTCAGCATTTTGGCCTTGAGAACCCCATGAATAGTATGAAAAGGCAAAAAAGATATGACACTAAAAGATGAACTCCCCAGGTTGGTAGGTGCCCAATATGTTACTGAAGAAGAGCAGAGAAATAGCTCCAGAAGGAATGAAGAGGCTGAGTCAAAGCAGAAATGATACACAGTTGTGATTGCATCTGCTGATGAAACTAAAGTCCAATGCTGTAAAGAAAAATATTGCATAGGAACCTGGAATGTTAGGTCCGTGAATCAAGGTAAATTGGAAGTGGTCAAGTAGGAGATGGCAAGAGTGCACTTTGATATTTTTGTAATCAATGAACTAAAATGGACAAGTTTTGGCAAATTTAATTCAGATAATTATATTATTATATTATATTTGTATATTATATTATATATACAAATTATTAAGATAATTCTTGCTGTGGGCAAGAATCACTTAGAAGAAATGAAGTAGCACTCACAGTCAACAAGAGTCCAAAATGCAGTACTTCAGTGAAATCTCAAAAAATGACAGAATGATCTCTGTTCATTTCCAAGGCAACCCATTCAATATCACAGTAATCCAAGTCTATGTTGTAACTAGAAATGCTGAAAAGCTGAACAGTCCTCTGAAGACCTACAAGACCTTTTAGAACTAACACCAAAAAAAGATGCCCTTTTCATCATAGGGGACTGGAATGCAAAAGTAGGAAGTTACGAGATACCTGGAATAACAGGCCAGTTTGGTCTTGCAGTACAAAATTAATCAGGGCAAAGGCTAATAGAGTTTTGCCAAAGGAACCCACTGATCATAGCACACACCCTCTTCCAACAACATAAGAGACGACTCTACACATGGACATCACCAGATGGTCAATACCAAAATCAGATTGATTATATTCTTTGCAGCTGAAGATGGAGAAGCTCTATACAGTCAGCAAAAATAAGACAGGGGGCTGACTGTGGCTTAGATCATGAGCTCCTTATTGCCAAATTCAGACTTAAATTGAAGAAAGTAGGGAAAACTAAGTATGACCTAAATCAAATCCCTTATACAGTGAAATTCCACAGATTATACAGTGGAAGTGACAAGTACATTCAAAGAATTAAATCTAATAAAGTACCTGAAGAATTATGGACAGAGGTTCGTGACATTGTATAGGAGGTGGTGATCAAAACCATCCCCAAGAAAAAGAAATGCAAAAAGGCAAAATGGTTGTGTGAGGAGGCCTTACAAATAGCTAAGAAAAGGAGAGAAGCGAAAGGCAAAGGAGAAAAGGAATGATATACCCATCTGAATGCAGAGTTCCAAAGAATAGCAAGGAGAGATAAGAAAGCCTTTCTCAGTGAACAGAAGAAACCTCTACATTTCTTCAAAATACGTAATAACAATATAATAATAATCATTGAATTATATGTTCTCTAACCAAAAAATATATATGAAATAATATCTACCAATAAGTACATATGTAGTAGTATTTTTGCTTGGTCTTGTCCGGAATTTTGTACAAATGCATGAAATAGGAATTCATAAAATTGATAACTGGATAAAAACTAGTAGATGGGCTTGACATGGATAAATGGGCCCAAATATAAAAGCATTTTAAGTATGGAAAAGAGCATGAACAACAAGGGTGTGGATATTGAGTTCATTAAAAGAGGATATAAACTTGCTGATTCAGAAATTCTATATCAACAATGGACAAATATGATTAAATACTAAAAAAAAATATGCAAGACAGAATTACAGACTGGTACTCTGTATCAATTTTATAGACCAGATATTTATGTCTGAATTCTATCTTGGATATTTCCAAAAGGGGGCTTTTAGGAGTTATTTCTTCATCATATTAATAGATTCTAGTTAGGCATAAACTTTTAAAGAAAAATAAGCCAACCTAGATTCTGAGATTAAAAAAAAAATAAGTTTTGGATGTTCCTCTTTGCTGTTGTTTAGTTACTAAGTTGTGTCTGACTATTTGCAACCCTGTGGATTGTAGCCCACCAGGCTCCTCTGTCCATGGGATTTCCCAGGCAAGAATACACGAGTGGGTTGTCATTTCCTTCTCCATCTATCCTCTACATACTTCTTAACTTGCCACACTTATTGCCACAGATCTAGGGTTTCAAATATACTTTTGATTTGGCTCCTTCTATATGTATCACTGAATAAACCCTCATTTTGAATGACTATGTTAGTAACAGGCAGATTGTTCATTTAAATGCCTTATACTATTGAAATGCAGCAGAAGGTCGTGGTTTATGTATGGTTATCAAATCTTTTATGGCAACTTAAGATTCATAGTCAGAGTGATATTCAAATTCTCATTGCTCAAATCTTGTGCCATAGTGCCTCTGCTCCTCCATTTCTCCAACCCTTCACAAACATTTTTGGAGATCTATTGTGTTCTAGGGCTTCCCTTGTGGCTCAGCTGGTAAAGAATCCACCTGCAGTGCAGGAGACCTGGGTTCGATCCCTGGGTTGGGAAGATTCCCCTGGAGAAGGGAACAGCTACCCACTCCAGTAATCTGGCCTGGAGAATTCCATGGACTCTATAGTCCATGGGGTCACAAAGAGTCACATACGACTGAGTGACTTCTACTTTCACTTTCATTGTGTTCTGAGCACTAGCAATGCTAAAAGAAATGGGAGAAGCCAGATGGCATGGTGTGGTTCCCGAAGCTAGTTTTCCTAGTTTCAGATGTCAGCCTGATGTATGCGTGTGTATGTGTATACGTACACACATATATAAGATTGTGCATGCTCAGTCACTCGGTCATGTACAAGTCAGTCATGTCCAACCCCATGGACTGTAGTCCACCAGGCTCCTCTGTCCATGGAATTTTCCATGCCAGGATACTGGAGTGGGTTGCCATTTCCTACTCCAGGGGATCTTGCCAGCCCAGGGATTGAACCCATGTTTCTTACATCTCTTGCATTGGCAGGTACATTCCTTATCACTGTGCCACCTGGGAAGCCCCCATAAGTATAAATATCTATATATAGACAATTATATATGTGGTATATGTCTACATATAAATACATATTTAGAAGAATTTTTTCAAATTCTAAGCTCTTTTATTCACAAAGAAAATAATGTAGTAATGTAGTTAATAAAGTTGGTGACATCACATTTGTCTATGGGCCGTCAACAGTTAATTGCCCCTCCCATTTATGGTTATGAGTATAGTTTTTTCATGTCATATGTTTGATCTAGAAATATAGAATAAAATAAAAATCACAAATAACTTTTAAGAATATGAAAACTTCACTGAAGATTATCTTACCTTTTCCTCCAACCTCGCACCCTTATACACATTGATTCTTAATTCTTCATTTTTTGCCACATGCTGTGCTGTGCTTAGTCACTCAGTCATGTCCGACTCTTTGTAACGCCGTGGACTGTAGCCTGCCAGGCTCCTCTGTCCATGGGGATTCTCTTGGCAAGAATACTGGGGTGGGTTGCTATGCCCTCTTCTAGGAGATCTTCCCAACCCAGGGATCGAACACAGGTCTCCCACATTGCAGGCAGATTCTTTACCATCTGAGCCACCAGGGAAGCCAATTCCTTTTGTTTCCATGTCCTTTAAAGATACTGCTTACAATTTTGTTTTATTTAATGGAGGAAAATTAGGTGCACTGAGTGTTACAGGAAATGTGGGAAAAGAAACAAGTATATAGACGCCCAGGTCCATTTTTCAATGTCTTTTTACCACTGACCTTGGCATCACAGGTGATTTTAAGGTACTAGAAAATATCATATAAGTCTTTAATCTCTGGATGTAACTTTCTAAATTATTTGATTTCCCTAATGATTCTCAGCCTGGTGAAAACAACATATACCTTTACAATTATATCATTTTGAAAAATGTTCTAGAATTGAAAGACTTAGGTGACCTCATGAAATGAAAAAATTGGACCAGATTTTCAGTGAAGAATTACCAATGACTTGGAATGATGCTTCCTTTGCTTCTGAGACTTGAGTAATCTTCCCCTTATTGGGAAGAGATACACAAGCCAGGGAGACTCAAAAAAGAAGAAATAACATACAATCCAAGTAGTCCTTCTTTACACAAAATGGAGTCAAGTGGAGTCTTTAGAAGGACTTTACTACTGGGCCATGCCTACAGAGAGAGCGGCGGTAAATTTTAGAGTATTACTCAAGTGGTCAGTCTGTCTATTCAACACCACTTATGTCTGGCTCGTAATAGATAACACAGGGTATTATGAACTCTGAATGACACAAAGAAAAGAACGCATTTCTGTCCTTTAGAAGCATATGATCTAGTTGGAAAGACAGATAATATAAAAATAAACATCACGAACACAGAATGCCATCCACACTAAAGTCATAAATAAGCACTCTAGAGTCTCAGAGATAGCAGAGACTCAGTTCATGTCAGGGGCTGAAAAAGCTCATGCAAGCAGTGGCAGCGGATCTAAGATTTGACAGATTATTGGACTTGACTGGCAATGCAGGGCTGAGATTTTACATGACATGACCGTAGCCCACTGAGAACTCAGCATGCTGGTGAGCAATCCAGCTAAGGAAAGATGAGGCCCCAGGCTGATGCTGAGAGGAGAGAAGCGCCAGATCAAGGAGTTGTTTAGAGGTGGAACCGATCAGACTCAATGGATGACTTTACTGAAAGTGTGACGATCAAGTGATTTTGTCCCAAACGAGTCAGATACATGTGTGCTCAGACCTTTCATTTGTGTCCGACTCTCTGGGACCCTATGGACTGTGGCCCACCAGGCTTCTCTGTCCATGGGATTCTCCAGGTAAGAATACTGGAGTGGGTTGCCATTCTCTTCTCCAGGGGATCTTCCCCACCCAGGGATTGAACCCATGTCTCCTGCATGGCGGGTGGGTTCTTTACCACTAGCGCCACCTGGGAAGCCTTAATAAGTCAGATATTCTAGTCTAAATCTCAAAAACCGGACTTGAATGAGAGATAGAATTGTAACCACTGAGGTAAATGAGACTGCCCAGAGACAGTACACTTGGAAAAGTCCCCAGTGTGGAAGGCATGCAATGAAATAGGGCAAAGATCTCACTCAAAAGGGCAAACATATAGGGTCACCTGTATACCTGTCACACTGTGGTGGATATGTTTTATTTTTAAATTTCATTTATTCGCATCAAATTCATACACAGTGACTTTTGAATTTTCTTTCTTTATCCTCAAACCTTTCACCATTTTTCTCGTTGTTCTAGTGAACTTGTCTGTGTGGCTATTGATTTATTAGCTGATAAAGGAAAATAAGGCAGTCACTTCAGCCAATAACATGTGTTTTTTTGGTGGTTTACTCTCCCTTACATTGTAAGAAAAATTCTTTGTGGGTATCTCCTATGTTAACTGGCAGCTGATTAACAAAACTACATCATGAACCACTTGATCCAATTTTAATACATTGGCTTGTTAATAAAATCACAGTTAAACATGTGATTACTTCAAGTCAACAGTAAGGAATCTGCCTGCCAATACAGGAGACGTAGGTTCAATCCCTGGGTCAGGAGGGAAGATCCCCTAGAGAAGGAAATGACAACCCATTCCAGTATTCTTGTTTGGGAATCCCTCCGACAGAGAAGCCTGGCAGGCTACACAGTCCATGGGTTCACAAAGGAATCAGACACAACTCAGCGACTGAATAACAACAAAGAATTAAGATATAGATGCATAGAATCAGTTAACATTTTAATGGCACCCTAAAAGATGAATGATTTTGAGAGAAAAATAACCTTTACGTTATCACTGCTGGTATTTTTCACCTCAACATTTTGCTCCATCCCCGTGAACTTTAGTTGTCTCAGAACATTTAAAGTCTGCTAATTTTTTCATTGACAATATTTAGGAAAATGTCATTGGTAATCTACATAGATGGCTTATAGGAAGAAACATTTTGAAGAAAAAAAATGTGGTTCTTTTGGGGTGGGGGGGATGGAAGCGGAGATGAAGGACACAATAAAACCTCCAACAAGGAAAAAAATAACCCTGTAAGCCATTAACACTTTAAAGTGGTTAATTTTATGCATTATTCAATACAGAAGTGTCAATATATAGCATTTGACACTCATGAGAGAAATCTATTGAAACATGCATCGAGGATATTCATCAAGGAAAGTCATTCATGCAAGAGGAGTTATTAATTCTTATTAATTGAATGAATGTATAATAGAATTTCAGATTCTGTTTAACCCCTTGCAGAATATTTGGTCCTGTCTAAAATGTCCAGAAAAAAATTGGGTCCATACAAAAATGTTCTTAATATTTGGTCCCATCCAAAATATTCATAAGATATTTGCTACTGCTGCTGCTGCTAAGTCACTTCAGTCATGTCTGACTCTGTGCGACCGCATAGATGGCAGCCCACCAGGCACCCCCGTCCCTGGGATTCTCCAGGCAAGAACACTGGAGTGGGTTGCCATTTCCTTCTCTAGTGCATGAAAGTGAAAAGTGAAAGTTAAGTCGCTCAGTCATGTCCCACTCTTAGCGACCCCATGGACTGCAGCCTACCAGGCTCCTTCGTCCATGGGATTTTCCAGGCAAGAGTACTGGAGAGGGCTGCCATTGCCTCCTCCGATAAGACATTAGCTGCTGCTACTGCTGCTGCTGCTGCTAAGTCGCTTCAGTCATATCCGACTCTGTGCGACCCCAGAGATGGCAGCCCACCAGGCTCCCCCATCCCTGGGATTCTCCAGGAAAGAACACTGGAGTGGGTTGCCATTTCCTTCTCCAATGCATGAAGGTGAAAAGTGAAAGTGCAGTCGCTCAGTCATGTCTGACTCCCAGAGACCCCATGGACTGCAGCCTACCAGGCTCCTCTGTCCATGGGACTTTCCAGGCAAGAGTACTGGAGAGGGTTGCCATTGCCTCCTCCAAGAAGACATTTGATCCACACCAAAAGATCCTTCATGTCTGGTCCTCTCCAAAACCATCTGGCAAGGACCAAATCCACTCATGAACATTTTGAACAGTGCCAAATATGACCAAACATCAAGGACCTTCTGGCATAGACTAAATGCCTTATGGATGTTTGGGACAGAACTAAATATCTTCTCTCCATGTAAACGGACTTGGAAACTGATTTCTGGGCTTTTTTTTTTCCTGACTTGGGACATCTTATACCTGTTAGCCAACTTACTGAGGTGGATTCTTGACCAGTGAGCCACCTGGAAGGGCTTCTCTACTTACTGAGGTTATGGCACATTTTCTTACGACACTGGATAATTTTCCCCCGGATACTAGCCTTTGATGGAATTGGGACAGACATGGGTAGATAGAGAACTTGAGATTCATTCAGCTGAACATTAAAAAAACCAGTCAACCAGATGCTAGACTGGATGCATTGCTCCCCTAATATGCCCAGTTCTCCTAGTTCTATTTTTTTTTCTATAGCATTTAAAACCTTTAACATGATATAACAAATCACCATACCAATTTTTTTTTATAGGCTACTTCCTCCCATTAGAATATAAGCTCAACAAGGGTGGGGTCCTACAAATTAACTACAAAATTAGGACTCAGATCGTAAGGTACAAATGAGTTGATATCAGTAAGGCACTTTGAAGAATGTCTGCCCATAATAAGTACCATTAAAGCCATAAGTACCATTAAAGATATAATAAATAAATAGCTGTTTTAAAAATATAGCTAAGGTTGGAGGAGAATGGGAGTCTGAGACAGGAAGTTTGTGCTTATGTGAGGAGGGCTTGATTGTAGAATAAAGCTGGTCAAAGATAAGTCAAGTGTGAGCCAAAGCCATAATGAGATCATGAGAACCTCTGGATCTTGCTATACCCAGAGTCAGATATATCTTCAGGTTTTTCAGGTAAGAGAGTCAATAAATTAATTTTTAAATTAAATTAACTAATTTATTTTAATTGAAGGCTAATTACTTTACAATATTGTGGTGGTTTTTGCAATACATCAACATGAATCAGCCACGGGCATTGGAAAAGACTCTGATGCTGGGAGGGATTGGGGGCAGGAGGAGAAGGGGACGACAGAGGATGAGATGGCTGGATGGCATCACTGACTCGATGGATGTGAGTCTGAGTGAACTCCGGAGTTGGTGATGGACAGGGAGGCCTGGCGTGCTGCGATTCATGGGGTTGCAAAGAGTCGGACACAACTGAGCGACTGAACTGAACTGAACTGAACTTTTGTCTTTTTCATTGTTAATTTGATTTGATGTTTCATCACTTGCAACCTATACAATTATGAAAAATGTATAGGCCTACTTCTGCTAAATGAATTTTGATTTTACATTCTGTTTGGGAACATGTATGTATTCTCTATTCTCATCTCTTTATTCATCAGATATGTATATAGAGCTATGTTGAATAAGCTGTCCTCAAAGTGCTTGTAGTCTATCAGGTGCAAAAATGGGCTAAAATTATAAATTATGATACATGCTGTTAAAAATGCACTCAGTATCGGAAAATAAGAGTATGATATTTGCTTAGGATGAATTATCAGAAGATGCCCATTCTGTGCAATTGTTAATTGAAACTAAACATGAAATTACAAGAAGGAAACAATTAGGTAGAAAGTAGGTGAGAGAACATTCTGGGCTGAGAAGAAAAACATGGGTAGAGACCTAAAATAAACACTATTTTGTTGTGTTCAAGAGTTTGAGAGCATGGTGGGGCATGGCGCAATAGGCGAAGCACAGAGATGTTGTTTGACATGGAGATGATAGTAGGTCAGGGCAGACGAGTGAGGACCAGAGAGAATGGTGGTTTAAAGAACACACACATGGTTTGCCTTGGAAATAGAGAACGTGGACATGGGCCATGGCGGGATGAGAGGTGAGGTTGCAAAACAGAGTGCCGACCTAGTGTTCCTAAGTTTCTCAGAGAAGTACGAGATGCACTCATACACGGAGAATGGGGTTTGACATTTCAGATCGAGGACTTAAAACTCTTCATATTTGCTAAGACCCTCTGGGGAGTGTCCTTGATAACTGAAGAGAAAGCATACAGTGCATTAATACTTTCCATGCTACCCTCACAGCTCAGTTGGTAAAGAATCAGCCTGCAATTCAGGAGACCCTGGTTTGATTCCTGGATCAGGAAAATCTGCTGGAGAAGGGATAGGCTACCCACTCCAGTATTCTTGGGCTTCCCTTTGTGGCCCAGCTGGTAAAGAATCTGCCTGCAATGCAAGAGACCTGGGTTCAATCCCTGGGTTGGGAAGATTCCCTGAAGAAGGGAAAGGCTACCCACTCCAGTATTCTGGCCTGGAGAATTACATGGATTGTATAGTCCATGGGGTCACAAAGAGTCAGACACGACCGAGCGATTTTCATTTTCACTTTCACTTCACTTTCACATGCCATGCCCTTAAATTTAAAAGTGTGTACCACTGAAGGTATCTTTCAGCAGCATCAAATGCATATTGATAGTATAAATAAGCAATGTTGCAAACACCCCAGAACATTTATATCCCTTTCTTAACTAGTATGTTCACAGTTACTTTGGAAATGGTGCAGCTTTTTTGACTTAGATTGCTAAAGCATGCATAGTCAATGAACATAGCACTTAAAATAGCATCCAATGTATACATAATGTGATACATTTCCAAAGATATATACAACAGTTCTAAGAATGCTTTTCATGTGACAAGTGCTTGAAAGCTTGCTTATTTAATAATCATGGTCATTGTGTATGATTTCCCCATAGAACACTATCTGTAGTTCTACCAGCAAGTGGCATAGAACCACCTTAGCTACGACTAAATAGATGGGACTTCATGCATACAAACATCCAGATGTCCTCTATGCACTCAGTTATTTTACAGGAGGAAAATGTTTTAAAATTAACCAACAAAATAGGGTTCATTAACACCTTCATCCCTTCACATAATTACCATTTGTGTTTACGTATACATTGAGATTTGGTCCATAAAGAAGGTTGAAGGCTTAAGAATTGCTGCTTTTGAATTGTGGTGCTGGAGAAGATTCTTGAGAGTCCCTTGGACAGCAAGGAGATCAAAGTAGTCAATCCTAAAAGAAATCAACCCTGAATATTCTTTGGAAGGCCTGATGAAGCTACAATACTTTGGCTACCTGATGAAAAGAGCCAACTCATTGGAAAAGACCCTGATGTTGGGAAAGATTGAAGGTGAAAGGAGAAGAGAGTGACAGAAGATGAGATGGTTGGGTAGAGTCACCAATTTAATGAACATGTACTTAAACTCTGGGAGATGGTGGTGATGGACAGAGAGGTCTGGCATGCTGCAGTCCATGGGGTTGCAAAGAATCAGAGATGACTTAGTGACTGAACAACAGCAATGCGTTGAGAACATTTAAGATCTACTTTCTTGGCAACTTTTAAGTGTATAAAATATAGTATTGTTAACTACAGTCACCATGGTATTCATTAGATCCTCTGAACTTACTCACTTTAAAATTTACCCTTTGACCAACATCTATTTCCCTCTCTCTTCCGGCCCCTGACAATCACCATCCTACTGTTCCACTCTCCTGAGCCCTGGCTGTGGACTGCCTTCCTGTTGCACAGCTCATGGCTCAGTCTTCTGGATGAATTGAGAGAAAGATGTAACCTGAACAGCTGAAGAAACCAAGCACTCACACCCATGCTCTCTCTTTCCCTGGTCAGGGGATCTGAGGCTGAGCAGGGCCTTCTTGCTGCTGAACTAGGCTGTCCTGGGGGAGGGGTGATAAGGTTAAATGAAAGCATTGTTTTTAACCTTTTCAGGATGTACGGTCTCAGACTTTTTTTTTTTCCTCTAATGGCATGCTAGAACTTCTCTGCTGGACTCCTGGGCTTTCAAATTAGATACCCTCATCCATGTGTGATTGCCAAAACGGTGGTTTTGGAAAGATGGCTGAAACAAACAAAAACCAACACAAAGTCCTATTCTCCCATTTCATTGATGTCACTCTCTGGGTAGTCTTACTTGTGTTTTTAACTGATCATCACAACTTTCCATTATCCCAAATCTACTCTGAAGAAGTTACTGCTTTATAGAGTTTCTGTAACAGTTTTTTTCTTTCTGATTCTAACTTTCAAAAATATATTTGAAGTTTATTGACCAAGCTAATCTGAATCATTCTCCTGATATAATCCTATAAAAATGTGTATAAAATACCATTATTTAAATATAGCTGAGATTAATGGTATGAAATAAAATGTGTGGGTGGAGGAAGGTATTAAATGTCAGAAATAAAGAGTGGATTTAGGCCTTGAGCATTAAATGTAAATGCTGAAGCTGGGGTAATTTATAAGACTAAGATTTGCCTCCTAGTCTGTAGAAGAATGAAATTTCAATGCCGCATAGGGACAGAAACTGTGGCTTTCAACCAGTATAAGGCAACAAGATAGATTTGGGACCAACTCATGGAGACTGGCCTGGAGGAGGAAATGGCACCCCAATCCAGTGTTCTTGCCTGGGAAATCTCATGGGCCAGGGGACCTGGCAGGCTGCAGTCCATGGGGCTGCAAAGAGCTGGACATGACTGAGTGACTGAATAGGCAAGCAGACTGGGTTTTGAAAGAACTGGCCATTTCTTGGCAGAGGATGAAAACAACTCTGCCCACTGATCCAGTGATGTGATAAAGGAGACTTTCTCTGTCAAGGGCTCTAAATGGAGAAGGAAATGGCAGCCCACTCTGGTATTCTTGCCTGGAGAATCCCGTGGGCGGAGGAGCCTGGAGGGCTACAGTCCATGGGGTCGCAAGAGTCAGACATGACTTCGTGACTAAACTACTACTAATAATAAATGGGAAAAAAAAAAAAAAGAATTCCCGTTAGAAGAACCGAAGGGAGTACTAAGCACAAGCATGGTACCTGCCAACTGAGGCGTGGGAATTTCAATTTGAGAAACTCGTGTAGAAACTGGTTCCAGACTGGGTAGCCCCCTGCAGGAAGCTAGTGAGGACAGAACTGTTCCTTTAGGACTTCTCACAATACAACTCCTACATAGGAAAAAAAATGAACTAAGGATTCCATCAAGAATAATAATTGCAGGGCTTCCCTGGTGGTTCAGTGGTAAAGAATTTGCTTGCCAATGCAGGAAAAACCAGTTCCATCCCTGATCTGGGACAATCCCACATGTTGCAGAGCAACTAAGCCCGTGTACCACAACTATTGAGCCAGAACTCTAGAGCCCAGGAGCTGCAAACACTGAAGCCCACACACCCTATCGCCCATGTTCCATAACAAGAGAAGCCGCTGTGGTGAGAAGCTTGCATGCCGCAACCTGAGAGTAGCCCCATTCACCGCAAGTAGAGAAAAGCCTGCTCAGCAACAAAGACCCAGCACAGCCAAAAATGAATACAGAAATACAATTATTTAAAACAAAGAATAGCAATGGCAAGCTACATGAGGAAATGGTGTATCATAAGGCAGTGGCACAACACAGGGGGATTAGGGCTCCAAGAAAATAAGAAAGATCACAGTGCAAGAGTCTGTCTCTGAGTGAGTGTAGTTTTCCTGGATGTGCTCTTTTTCAGGAGGTTTCTGGTGGAAGTGAGCCAGCTTGGCTTTCCATGCCTCCCACTCAAAGCTTTCCTCCTGTTCCCTTAACACGGGTATGCAGAGCCCTCTACATCTCCCTTTCAGAATCTATCCTGCTCCTGAGGAATGTCTTCTACCACCCACGAGCTCTGTTCGTTTCTTTTCAGGTGCAGCTATCAAGGTGAATGACCCAATTAACCTGTTTCTTGAAGGTGTTCAAATGTTTGATGAGCTTTGAAAAATGGATGCTTTCGAATTGTGGTGCTGGAGAAGACTCTTGAGAGTCCCTTGGACTGCAAGATCAAGCCAGTCAATCCTAAAGGAAATCAGCCCTGAAGATTCTTTCAAAGGACTGATGCTGAAACTGAAGCACCAATATTTTGGCTACCTGATGTGAAGAGCTGACTTATCAGAAAAGACACTGATGCTGGGAAAGATTGATGGCAGAAGGAGAAAGGTGCAACAGTGGATAAGATGGTTGGATAGCATCACTGACTCAGTGGACATGAATTTGAGCAAACTCTGGGAGAACGGGAAGAATAAGGAAGCCTGGTGTGCTGTAGTCCATAGGGTCACAAAGAGTTGCACACAACTTAGTGCCTGAACAGAAACAAATGTGTGATAATCTTTTAGATTTGTCTAAATGCCAGGACTTCTGTTCCTTCTCAGTTCATTTTCTTCCTGGTAGCGGTACAAATTTGATGACAATTATTGAGCACTGCTATGCCTGAAAAATTTCTGTAATTCCCTTTCTTCCTTGTCACTCCAGTGGCTGCTTCCCATCATTGCTTCTGCCAGATTCTACCTAGCTTTTGGTAACATTCACTCATAATTTGGAATTTGTGGGTTATATCTCCTTTCTTGTTTCCCCTCAATTTTTTTTTAAAATTTCCTACTTTTTCTAATAACCCTGGCCAACCTTAGGGTCAAATTTATGGCTAATACTTACATTTACTACCACACACTTAAATAAATTAGCTTTAGATCCTGCTTTTGAAAATCAGTCTCTATTTAACTCTAGCTATGATGATATGCAGGCTTTCCAGGTAGCTCAGTGGTAAAGAATCCTCCTGCCAAGAGGACATGGGTTCAGTCCCTAGGTTGGGAAGATCCTCTGGAGGAGGAAATGGCAACCCAGTCCAGTATTCTTGGCTGGGAAATCCCATGGACAGAGGAGGCTGGTGGGCTACAGTCCGGGGGTGGCAAAAGAATTGGACACGACTGAGACGACTGAACAACTGAACTGACTGAGCAACTAAACAATGACAATGATGATATGTACCCCATAAAAACAGAAAACAGTGAAAAGAGAAAGGTAATATCTGACACAGGGATATAAATTATGTTGAAATGAAAGCGTTTTAATATGGAGTTGCTTATTTGGTCAAAGGAGAGTCAATTTTTATCTGGTTTCCACGTATTTCATCTAGCCTCCCTCTTTCATCTTCTGGTGTACCGTATTGAAGAAAGAAAACTATCTGGAAATAAAACATAATGATCAGACTGTGGGGATGCTGAAACTCCAGTCTTGGCTTCACATAAGTGACTCTGGAGGAAGCCCGTCCCTTAGGACCGCACGGACACTTCCAGTTTCTCAGGCTGAGGATAACTTTTGCTGACTGCATCAGAAAGTGGAAAAGACTATTTAATGCACATGTTTATAAACTCACATGTTGACAGGAAACAAGTCAAACTCAATGAAATATCTGTATCTATGGTTACCCAGGCAAGACAATTATCAGCTTTAAGAAAGAAGTCTTCCACATCACTGTGTATTGTTACAATCTTTTTGAAAGGTAAAGATATTCCTGAAAAGTCAGTTTAATAAATAAATAATTGAAAAGAGAACTTGCATTACTGATCCACTGCTATTTATAATGTACTTTGCAGAGTTACTTAAGTTTTTGAAGGCAGAGAATATTATTTTCATGACAAGGTGACGAACAAGACAGTCCTAAGGATTTGCACAGAAAAGAGATTTGATTTTTTAAAAATCCAGGTGATCAAAGGATCTGGCAGTTTGAAATGCAATACATTTTTCATAAAGATGTAACATAATTTAAAATGAGAAACTTAGAAGGATATTAGGATAAAGTAAACTAGTGTTCAGAAAAAATGAGTCTTCAAATAAATAGGATTTTCAGAGTTTAACAGAGAGTAATTGTATGATAGAGGAATAAAGTTAAAAAAAAATGCAGAGTGACATAAGGAAGATAAGTTAGAAAAATAAATCTGACTAGAATATGTTTTACTATATTAAGTAATTGTATCCTGTCCTTCTTTGGGTCTTTAACATATACCTTAGGAGAGTGTCAAGCTGAATTGTTTTTGTATCTTTCAGAAAGAATTTTTGTTTCGATCATGCAAGCATGTTAATAAATAACTTTCTTCTCAATCTGGATACATTCTGTAGCAAATAATAGTGAGGTGTCTGTACCTGTTTAGGCTGCAAAACATTTCTTGTGATGCCATATGAAATCTTCAGAGTATAATATATTACTTCTATGATAATATTTTCCAGAAAAATCAGTGATGTGGGTAGTTGATTTTTATCATATTTTATGCTACACTTCAAGAGTCAGTCTGCCTCCATTAATATCAAAGAAGCATGAAAAGGCTCTACTGTGCATCTCAGATATTTCCTCCAACAATAGATCTCGGACAAAATATACTAAGCAGTTCTCTATCAAAACAAACAGACCAACACACACACACACACACACACACACACACACACCATATTCTAGGTGAAATAAATGCCTTGTAATTATCTAAGGAAACTGAGCCAGGAGTTGGATACAGTGTACATCAAGGTCAAAATATCACCAAACTCTTTAAGTGAAACAATTGTACTTACAAGACATATATTTGTCAACTCAGCACAGAACATTACATTATAAAAGGAAAATGCTTGCATTTTTTAAAAGTCAAATTTCTGAGCTGTATCATCAACATATTTGATTCTGCCAGCTGGTCAGAAGTACAGGTAAGAACCTGGACTTGCAATTGGTATCACAAGTGTGTTAGGATCTGTTTTGTGAGACTGAGCCCTCAACCTGCGGGGACCCTGATCCTATCTCTAGGCAGACAGTGTTGGAACTGAACTAAGTTGTAGGACACGCAGCAGATGTCTGAGAACTTCTCTGGAGGTGTGGGGAAACCCCACCATCCCCAACAGGTAGTGACCTCAACTAATAATCTCACTAGAACAAACAGCACAGAATCCTCATGGTCCACATGCCCAGATACAATCTAAGAGATGTATTGCCTTAGTTTTCTGCATCATATTGTATGAAATTTTATGTAAAAATACTTTAATGGATAAATTGTATTAGTAGCTGAGGAGGGACTTCAGTCAACAGGGAGTGGAAACTAGCTGTTGCCTGAGACATTTCATTATGTTTCCCTTTCCAATGCATTTAAAACAACTTTGCTATTTGATAATCGTAAAACTCTGACAGAGGTCTCTTGATACTCACTTTTTGAGGATTGGAAAGGTGAGTCTTAAAGAGAATTAGCAACTGTCTCAAAAAAGCAAATGGGATTGGTTGATCATGAATCAGCCACCGTTCTAACTCATGGATCCTGATCTTGGTTTTTTCGTTTTTTTCTTTTTACTGCACTGTGGTTATATCCTTAGGAGGTATTGGTTTAATATGACTAATGAAAGTATGAAGTCCCAGTAATATGTGGGCTCCTTGAATTGGCTTTTTTTCCCTTCTTCTTATAAAACAATGAATGCTACCCTTCAAACAGTGGTAGGAGGAAAAAAAAAAAAGATCTTGACAAGTCTCATAAACTGTACTGCCATTCAAGCTTTCTTTATTATTATACTTATAGAATACAAAACCCCAGCAGGGTTAGCCTTAAGTAGAAAGAAAACAGAAGCATTTTTTACACAAGATGTTTAACATGACATTCCATGACAATAGGAAGTTGAGAGTCCTATACTCATTTCATAGATAAGAAAATAGAATGGAAAAGAGGTTAATTAATTTGTGAAAAATCACAGAATTATTCATTGTGCTCAGGCAAAACCTGAAGTTTATTTGAGAATACTTTGCTTGAGTGAATCTCCCTCTCCTGTTTTTCTCCAAGTAGCTCCTGTGCGAATATCCTTTTATTTACAGCACTCTCTGGAGCCCCAGTGCAGAAGGCAATTGCATCTGCTCTAAAGAGATATGCTTGCTGGAGAAGTCCCTGTTCTATCCTTCCATACGTGTTAGTCCACCTACTTCCTTCAAGTCCAGTATCGAAAGCAGTTATTTAGACAAAGCTCCTCCAGCTGTATCACATTTGGTATGGATTATGGGTTTTTACCCTTATTATAGGGAATTAGCCTTTAGGACCAATTATGATTGAGAAATTTTAGGGGCAATAACTTCAGCAGTAGGGTCTTCAATTTGTATGACTGTGTTTCCCTTCATGCATTAGAGTCAGTCTTTCTCTGAAATTTTACTTTATTGGTATTTGAGCCACTTGCTGTGGTGGGCTCCAGAGGGAAGTCAGGGAAGGGATCTGGTCTGGAGCTGGACCTAAGAAAGCCCAATGTAGAATCTCCCCTTGGAGGGCATCTCCACTAGGATTGAAACTGGGCAAGTCTAAACCAGATTATGTATAAAAAACAGAATCACTCAAACACTGGGAAGGTAGATGAGTAGACCTACAATTGAATAAGAACATGGTTTGAAACACTGATAGGAGATTCCGAGGTGGAGACCGGAATATTGATGACCTCTTTTATTACCTTGAGTTTGTTGAGAAGGGGTGATAAAGGAAAAGATCAAAAGATAGTATACAACTTAGATAGAGCCTACTAAATGCTGTAATTAAACACGCATCCTAAGTGCTATTCCAAAATTTGACTTAATAATAGAGATTCTAGTGTGTCCAGGCAAAATCTTTCCCTAAGATCAATATGCCAATCATGTATTCTTAAACAAACATTGACCTAACCTAGCACGATTTTTCGGAGAAGGCAATGGCACCCCACTCCAGTACTCTTGCCTGGAAAATCCCATGGATGGAGGAGCCTGGTTGGCTGCAGTCCGTGGGGTCGCTAAGAGTCAGACACCACTGAGCGACTTCACTTTCTCTTTTCACTTTCATGCATTAGAGAAGGAAATGGCAACCCACTCCAGTGTTCTTGCCTGGAGAATCCCAGGGACAGGGGAGCCTGGTGGGCTGCCGTCTCTGGGTCGCACAGAGTCGGACACGACTGAAGTGACTTAGCAGCAGCAGCAGCAGCAGCACAATTTTTTTACCCTCCTTCCAACTCAGGACAAACTGGAAAAGCCAATGGTTCTCCTCAAACCAACCACATAAACTGCACTGCTTCTAGTTTGCCTGCCTCTAATGTCTCCGTTTGAACAACATCCAGTCAGAGAACACCTAAAGCTTACTTTTTTTTCCCCACTGTAAGACTTTTCCACTCTCCTGCTTGCTTTTGTGTCTTTGTCAAGCACAAGCAGCTGTGGCTGACTCCCTTCCTAGTGCAAGTTCTGAACAAACAGACTGTGTTCTCTGTGGGGTGGTCTTCATTTCTCCCCACAAACCCATCCTTCAGACTAATTTAAAAAAAGAAAGAAACATGTTTGTGCCTCCTTCCTGTTCCAGTGGTTTCTGTAAGTAAGGATACTTCCCTGTATCTGGATTTTCTGTCCCCAAGGAACCGAGCAACATATTGGTTGCTGAGCAATATGGCTTAGTACCTGTTGCCTGCTTAAGTGAACTGATTTAAGGGGGACTTCCCTGGTGACTCAGACGGTAAAGTGTCTGTCTACAATGCGGGAGACCTGGGTTCGATCCCTGGGTCGGGAAGATTCCTTGGAGAAGGACATGGCAACCCACTGCAGTATTCTTGCCTAGAAAATCCCATGGATGGAGGAGCCTTGTGCAGGCTACTGTCCATGGGATCGCAAAGAGTCAGACACGACTGAGAGACTTCACTTCACTTAAGTGAACTGAAGCTATCAAAAGTTATAAACATGTTGCTGTTGTTGTTTAGTCGCTAAGAGGTGTCTGACTCTTTGAGACCCCATAGACTGCAGCATGCCAGGCCTCCCTGTCCCTCACTATCTCCCAGAGTTTGTTCAAACTCAAGTCCATTGAATTGGTAATGCTGTCCAACCATCTCATTCTCTGGTGCCCCCTACTCCTCCTGTCCTCAATCTTTGCCAGCATCAGGGTCTTTTCCAATGAGTCAACTCTTCTCATCAGGTGGCAAGAGTATTGGAGCTTCAGTTTCAGCATCAGTCCTTCCAATGAATATTCAGGCTTGATTTCCTCTAGGATTGACTGGTTTGATCAGGGTTTGATAATTTTTTTTCTTCTTTGTACTTCTTAATTAGGTAGGCGGTGACGTGGGTAAGCATGTCTGTAAACTCAAAATCTCCTTGGGGTGAGCTCTTAGGGAGTATTAGCTACAGGGTAACGTGAAGATGAAAGTTGCTCAGTCATGTCCAACTCTTTGCGACCCCATGGACTGTAGCCCACTATACTGCTCCCCAGCAGGGAGCTAGGATTTTCCATGCAAGAATACTGGAAAGTATTCCTTTCTTTCTAATTGCTATTCCTTTCTCCAGGGGATCTTCCCAACCCAGGGATCAATCCCAGGTCTCTCTGCATTGCAGGCAGATTCTTTACCATCTGAGCCCAAACTGTCTTTAAACCCAGGCTTTCAGCAATTAAGTTGACATTTGGGCTTCTTACTGCCTAATCATTCGTTTGGATTCAGGGGAAATTTTGAGATGCTCCCAAGTACTAACGGGTCTTTCTGGTTTTATTTCTCTGGTCTTTTCTTTTGGCCTTTTTCTTTTTCTTTCTGACATCAGAGGTGGGGGGAAAAAAGCCTCCGTCCTTCTCTGCTTCACATAACAAAAATCCCTGAAAACTATAAGTCCTTGTTAGAATCACAAGAAAATTAATTTTGTAGGAGAAGTTCTGTTATTTATTTCTTTTCCAAATGCTTGTTGTTTTCTTCTTGATATCACACCCTTTTTTTTTTGTAATTTTGCAAATTTATAATTTTTGCACTTCCAGTGTGTGGGTGTGTGTAAACGAACCTAATGTGCTTCTGTCAGTTTTCACACTGTTTTCTGCTGTGTCCCTGCTGGGCTGCTAAAATAAACTTTGAAAAAAATGGCATTATGTTACCTGGGTATTAAAGAAATTATTTTTTACTCTCATATCAGAAAAACAGTCATTTTAATCAAACAAATAAAATGACTTGCATTATTTTATTTTAGACCACTGGGTTAGCTTTTACATGTCCACAGGAATTCCAAGTCTGTGATTAAAATTTTGCTTCGGAGGACAAACATGGTATTCAGGTATGTTGATAGAAATGCCAAGGCCACGGCAAATGGGTATTTGTAAGAGAACTGATTTATTTACTTTGTCTAAGGTTTGAAAAAAAATCTTTAATTCTTTCTCATATTTAACTTTAATATTTATTCAAGGGAGATTCAGCCAGCTCCTCTCATTGGATCTTATAATGCACAGGAAAATAAAGCATAAACAAAGATAAGACATTCCATCTCCACATCAGGCTAACATAGGACTTCAGTCCTAAGTAAATAGTAAAAATGATTCCAACAGCATCAGTAAATTTTTTATAGGAATATGGCTGCACATTCTGAACGTTTCCACATTTTCCCCCCAGGAATGAAAACAGAAAATAAGAGTAGGGCAAAACTCAAACTATACTTTTTGTGAAAGTAGCAGTCACTGCAGATGGTGATGGCAGCCCTGAAATCAAAACCCGCTCGCTCCTTGTAAGAAAAGCCATGACGAACCTAGACAGCATATTAAAGAGCAGAGACATTACTTTGCCAACAAAGGTCCATTTAGTCAAAGCTATGGTTTTTCCAGTAGTCATGTATGGATGTGAGAGTTGGATTATAAAGAAAGCTGAGTGCTGAAGAATTGATGTTTTTGAACTGTGCTGTTGGAAAAGACTCTTGAGAGTCCCTTGGACTGCAAGGAGATCCAACCAGTCCATCCTAAAGGGAATCAGTCCTGAAGATTCAGTTGAAGGACTGATGCTGAAGCTGAAGCTCCAATATTTTGGCCACCTGATGTGAAGAACTGACTCACTGGAAGAGACCCTGATGCTTCGAAAGATTGAAGGCAGGAGGAGAAGGGGACGACAGAGGATGAGATGGTTGGATGGCATCACTGACTCGACGGACGTGAGTTTGAGCAAGCTCTGGAAGTTGGTGATGCACAGGGAAGCTGGATGTGCTGCAGTCCATGGGGTCGCAGAGTCAGACACAACTAAGTGACTGAACTGAACTGAACTGAGGAGTCAGAGAAAACTCATGAATTCCAAATAGTATTAAGCAATGCTGATACCTGCTGAGACCAGAAAGCTCCAAGTGAGCAGCAATGATGCTCCTGACAAGAAGAACTGGGAGACAAAGTGCCTAGAGGTGGTAGATCTGTTTATCAGTGTTAATGTAATAAATGTTTAAGTAGTGCTTATTATGTTCCAGGTATTGCTTGAAGTGATTTATGAATATTCACTTATTTAAACTTCATAAGAACTCTATAACCTACTGTTATTATCCATATATTATAGGTAAACAAAAAATGAGGTGTAGAGCTTCAATGGCAATCACAGAAATTAATACAAATATTCCCTTTAAGCAGTAGGAATAATGGGCAAAGCTAATAGTCTAGGTAGAGAAAGAAGGCACATAACTATCCAGAGGGACCCACACTTCTTGATATGACTGAATGTTTGTGTCCCCCCAAAATTCATAGGGGCTTTCCAGATGGTGCTAGTGGTAAAGGATCTTCTTGTCAGTGCAAGAGACGCAAGAGTCATGGGTTCAATCCCTGGGTCAGGAAGATCCTCATGAGTAGGAAGTGGCAACCCACTCCCATATTCTTGCCTGGAGAATCCCATGGACAGAGAAGCCTGGCTGGCTACAGTCCATGGGGCCACAATGAGTCAGACACGACTGAGCAAACACTAAGCACAAAATTTGTTGTCTTTTTTTTTTTTTGGCCATGCTATGCACATCTGAGATCTTAGTTTCCCAACCAGGGGTTGAACACATACCCTCTGCAGTGGAAGCAAGGAGTCCTAACCACTGGATCACCAGGGAATTCCCTTTAAATTCATCTGGAGCAGCTTCCCATCTCTAACTTCCAAGCCGTAATCATTTAACCCAGACTGCCAATATTCTTTGTTCAATAAGCCCTGGTGGAAAATATTCATTCATGAGTCACTGTTTACTATCAATAATGCTGAGGCCAAATCGACTTGAATATAAATCTCTTTCCAAACTCTAATCATCATATCTCTTCCATTGTACCAGACTTCCATAGTCATAACCTGGCTCTTACCCTGCTGTCGTTGCATTAATGTGCATTCCAATGGCTTCTTCATGTTCTTCGTTTCTCCGTGTCTTTAAGTGTAGGGTCTCAGCACCTGCTCCCAGGCAAGGGTTCAAGCACCTGCCCCATCACCAAAGATTGCTCCAGTTCCCAGTGTCTCATCACCAAAATTTCCAGAGTTAAAACATTAGAAGCCTTCAGACAAGCTCTCAAAATCCCTTATTTAACATGGGACACCAAAGAAAAATAAAGAGAACTGGAAGGAAGATGAGAAAAGTCTCATAAGCTTATAAAGTCTCATAAGGGATAGGTAAACTCAAAAGCAAACCAATATATTCATTCAGTTAATTATGGACAGAGCATGTTTCATGATCTGCTGGGAAACTGCACTTATAATATTTTTTATGTGGACAAGTGTTGAGTTTTGGCTTCCAAATACCACTAAATAAGCTGTGAAACAGATTCTTTGTGTAGTTTGCAGACTTGTAATTGACATAAGCTCTTAGAAACCACAGTTATAATTTTCTAATATAGAGAAGCAATAAAAGAAAAAATGTCACATTATGTTATTGTCTGGATAAGTCTGGTTGTCATTAAACACAAAAATGCATGCATAAATGTGATTTACTGACAAGGTTAGAAAATGCAAACTGAACCAGCAAAGTCAACAAAATAAAAACAGAAAGAGTGGAAGCTTCCTTCCCCCACTGCAAACTCACCATTACCATCTCTCCTTTCCCTCTGATTCTCTCTGTTGTTGTACACACACACACATGATGTTATTTGCATATTACTTGGAATCTTTCTAAACTTTATATGTGCTTGGGTGTACTTCTTAGTGATAATTTTGTGCCTGATACACCTTGTTATATCTTTCTTTTTAGGTGAATACAGTGATTATATTAATACAGTACGATTCCAGTAAAGTTTATGTCACAGTGTATATAATCAGAAACTTTCTGTGCAAGTTTGATGCATGAAGCGGGGCACTTAAAGCTGGTGCTCTGGGACAACCCAGAGGGACAGTGTGGGGAGGGAGGTGGGAGGAGGGTTCAGGATGCGGGGGTATATGTATACCTGTGGCCAATTCATGTTGATGTATGGCAAAAACCATCACAATATTGTGAAGTAATTATCCTCCAATTATATTGCATAAATTAATTCAAAAAAAGAAACATACTGGTGGGCATGTTAGTTGTTATAAAAGTTGTTTTACTTTTTTTAACAGCACTACTACCATCAATATCTTTATAAATTGATAGGTGCATTTGTTTACATTTCTAGAAATAGGATTTGTAGGTAAAGTGGTAACTGCATTTTAAAATTTGATATAGTTTGTCAAATTTTCAACCAGAAAGTGTGCAACGGTGGTTATACATACATACATACATATATATATATATATATATATATACACACACACTTGAAATATAAATATATACCTACAATGAATAAAGAAAATATTCAGTAGTAAAGACAAGAAGAATATAAACCCTGGTAAGCATTTTGGGAGTTCCTAGGAAAAGTACACTGTGTTAAGTGAGAATTAAGACTGCATCTTATACAATCTGCTTACTAATGAAACCAAATACAGATACAGTAAACTGTAAAGGAATTCTGTGGTTATTGAATGCAGGTCGCTTAGTGCTATTTAGTGAAACATGCCACATCCCAGAGGAAGAGAAAAAGGGGAAAAAAGAGAATGGCAGATATTTTATCCAGAAGGCTTATATCTTTGGAATTCTCCTTCCAAATAGAAGATCTGAAAGATGCAGCCCTGAAGAAAAGCAAAATATAAGATTGAAAGAAATAAGTATGAGACCAATAGGAGAGCTGGGGCCAACTTCTATATTAAGATCTCCCATACATTCAAAACCAAAAGAGTTCAAGATAAAAGAATAAAACTCAAATTGTGGAATGGAAGGGCTTTTACATGGGATTTCCTGAATATTCAGCAGAGAGCTCATGCTGTATTGAAGTTTCAATCTTACACGGCAGTCAGGCAGTCAGCAACTACTCATAGAAGGGTAGAGCTAACATGAACAATCATATATTGTTTAATTCTCTCCTGCCATATCGCCCATCAGTACACTATCCTCAAATATAGCACTGTTTAAAAATAATTTTTGAAAAAAAGATACAATCTTTTTTTTGTATTTTTTTTAAATTTTATTTTATTTTTAAACTTTACATAATTGTATTAGTTTTGCCAAATATCAAAATGAATCCGCCACAGGCATACATGTATTTTTTTTAAAGGTTTTATTTAACCTTTGCTGATTTCCCACATACAAGGTTCTATATTGTGCAGTCTAATCATAATAGAGAATTAAAGGATCAGCACAGGGCTTATATATTGGTTGCAGGAGAGCTGCGCTTGAAAATTATAAAGCGTTGGTCTACCTTACTGAAAGTAGTGGGTTTGCGCTCACAGATCAAGTTAATAACTGGTGTTTTAAATGAGCACAGCCATCCAAGTTCTGTTGCATTTTGTCTTTGTTTGGCAATTGTGAATGCAATATGATAATTAAACTCACTTGTTGAATATAGAGTTGTATATGAAGTCTGTGGGCTGACTTTTTGCATCTGTGAATAATATACAAGTCCATAAAATTGAACATTTTCACACATTGTGAACATGTCCAAAAAAATTGCAGAAGAAGGATCTATCCAACGTATAATTCTAACACTAATCTTAGAAAACATGAATTTTAAACTTTTCCATAACTGGAGAGAATGTGCTTATGTTATTTATAGCTGTCAACATAATCATTTTTTGTATCAAGTTGTCACTGCATTTGATATCTTGTGGGATGACTGATCACCATGATTAGTGTTGAAATAATACATTACAAGGTTTGAGTGAAATTTTTAAAATTTACTGAAAATAAGAGAGCTTTCTTGAAGCAAATTATTTGTGACAGAAAAATTGACTCCATGCATGACTTCATGAGTGTGTAATTTCATGTGTAAAGTTTTGAGTTGAACTGAGTCAATTCATGTGCAGAGAGACTCAAAGATCTAGGAATTATCTATAATATGCAATCATATACTTTGAGAAAGTAATTCTGTCATCACTAACACTTGTCATCACTAATTATAAATGATGTAATACTATATATTAAAAATAGTCAAATGAAAACACATAACACACATTACAAGTTGAATACTACTACCCTTCAAGTCAAGAAACAAGACAATTTTATTTTAATGATCAAATAAAAGATAAACATATGCTATGAGTATAGAAGTAGCTTTGGAATAGCTAAGAAATAAAACAAATTTACTTCACAAACACACCTTTTCTGAGTATTAACAGATCTAATGATGGATAATCTTCCCTGAAGGTGATTTAATAATATAAAAAAAAATCCTCTTTGATAGCTACATATTTACTGCCTGCATATACACGGAACTATGGAAACATTACATCTAAAGCAGAAGTTATGCACAGACTCTGTCTACATGACACAAATTGCCTGTTAATTTTAGGTTATTAAATCATATGGAATCTGGGATAATTTCTGTGACAATATGCCTTTATGTGCATCTTAGAAAATATTCACATAAAGTTGCAGAAAATTATAAATATATAAAATGCACATCAGATGTATGTAACTGTTTGACGTTATTTTGATCTTTATGTTAAGAATATCCATATTTAATTGTATAGAAAGATAACAATTTGTGGCTACTAAAGAGACTCTGGACAGAATAAAAATTCTACTTTCTCTTAGTAATCTTAGCAATCAACAGAATTGTGTTGAGATATTGATCCCATGGACAGAGGAGCCTGGTGGGCCACAGTCCATGGGCTCACAAAGAGTCAGAAATGACTGAGCAATTAAATAACAACAAATTGATTTAAAAGCATAAGCATTGCCATCTCTAACACATATTAGCCATGTGACCTTGGACAACAAACTTTTTTCGATCTTACATTTGAAATATGAGGATACTTACTCATAGATATTACAGTGAAGATTAAATGAGAAAATGTTTATAGTGCAGTACAGCACCAGGTCTCACGCAAATTAAGTTCTCTTCAAATGGTGGTTATTATTTTTTTCCCAATTAATTTTCTAATGCTTTCATTATGTCTTGGGAAATTAAATTTGAATTCTTTGAATATCTGGTAATTATTACTTTGGAAGTGGACTTTATTAGATTTTTTACTTAGCTAAATGTTGAGTGATGTTAGGACAGAGGGCAAGGTAAAGAGGAGATGAATGTGCTTTGCTTTTATTTTTGAAGATATGTCTTTAGTGGGAGGAAATACTATTATATTTATACATATTTATAAAAAATAAATGGAGCATTTAATATTGCATTTCAAGCAGTTGTGAAGTCAGCAAAATAATGATAAATGTTTTTGCTTTCCACAGAGAAATGTTCTGAGAGGAGAAAAAAGAATCAGTTCAAATTATCTCAAGACAGGTTTCTAAGAGTCTTTCAAACTATGTTCCCCAAGACCAGCTAAGCAGTAAGGTCACAACCTAGGTAGTTTTAATTTTACATACTCTATAGTTAGAATACTAATTTTAGCTTATTGAATATAGGAGTTAGATCTTTGTATATTGTTGCACATATGGTTTAAGCATATTTAAGATTTGTATGTCACTGGTATGCCAGAAGAATTAATTTATAGAAATCATGGAAAGGTTTTAATATATGAAGTGTTTAAAAGATGTTGAGAGTATTTTAATGTTTGGATTTATTAAATATTTGGTCAAAATTACGTACATTGAGATATAGCATTGGTGAGAACAAGAATGACAAACTTTTAAGTAGAAAAGTACACAATTACAAACAATTCTTAAACATGTTTTAGCTTTGAAATGAAATTCCAATTTTTTTCAAAGAGGTAATATAGTGGGAAAGTCAGAGATAAAAATATGTTTGACTTTTAAGAAATTTGATTTCCCATCTGCTCTTAAAACCCCCAAAATCAAGCTTCTCCTTCTGACCAGTTGAAGAAACAGGGACCAAATATACCCTTCCTATCTAAACAACTGGGAAACTGTACCAAATGCAAAAAAAGGCAAGAATTTTCATATACTAGACAACAGGCAATGCAGAGTTATGAACTCTGAGAGGACAGACAAAGTGAGTCCTAAAACACCAGGCAATTAATCCAGGTATCTGTAAGCTGCAGTATAAGAAGAAATGCAGAGAAGCCGGAAGTCTTCCTGAGTTGCGGACTCAAAGATCAGAGTATGAAGAAAAGAAAGTAGCTGTAATTTTTAGGCAGAGATGCAGAAAGAAGGAAATGGCACCCCACTCCAATGTTCTTGCCAGGAGAATCCCAGGGACGGAGGAGCCTGGTAGGCTGCAGTCCATGGGGTCTCTAAGAGTCGGACACGACTGAGCGACTTCACTTTCACTTTCATGCATTGGAGAAGGAAATGGCACCCCACTCCAGTACTCTTGCCTGGAAAATCCCATGGTCGGAGGAGCCTGGAAGGCTGCAGTCCATGGGGTTGCTAAGAGTCGGGCACGACCGAGCGACTTCTCTTTCACTTTTCACTTTCATGCATTGGAGAAGGAAATGACAACCCACTCCAGTGTTCTTGCCTGGAAAATCCCAGGGATGGCGGAGCCTGGTGGGCTGCCGTCTATGGGGTCGCACAGAGTTGGACACGACTGAAGCGACTTAGCAGCAGCAGCAGCAGAAAGAAGAGAGGGAGAGACAGAGATGTCTCTGTGTGTATGTGTTGTGTGTGTGTATGTGTTGTGTGTGTGTGTAAAATAGAGAGAGAGGGAGAGATCCAGAGATCTGCAGGGAGATCTTTTCCAGGGCTTTGGCTGAGTACAGATTTACAAGCTTGAGAGAAAATTATCCCCGGAGGGGCAAAAACTACAGAAAGGAATAAACTTTCCTTTGTGTAGAGCTTTTTTTTCATCTGATACCTGCTTACAGAATTTCCTTAAGATCTCTTGAAATTAAGATCTGCTGCCAATGACTTTTCTCAGTTTGAAAATATTTCCTTCCAGTGGGTGGCTTGTCTTTTCATTTCCTTAGCAGTATCACGTGAAGACCATACATTTTTAAATTCTGAAGAAGTCTAATATACCATTTTTTTACACTCATGTTTCATGCAATAGCAAATATTGTTCTATTTTGGAAATCTTTGTGAAACATGATTATAACATTTCCCTGTGTTTTATTCTAGAAGTTTTATAGTTTTGTCTATGACTTTCACGTCTTTGCTCCAGCTCAAATTTATGTGTACTTAGTGTGGCTAAATGTCTGGACTTTTTTAAAGCCAAGGATATATAACCCAGCACCATTTCTTGAAAAGTTTATTATTTCTTCTGTAAATATCTTACTCCTTTGTTGAAAATAAACTTATTATATGTGTGTGAGTCTGCTTCTGTTTTCTATATTCTGTTCTATTAAACATTTGTGAACTCATGAGTCAATGTTGCTCTGTTTTCCCTGTGGTTCTAGTGTCTTAAAATTGTTCATGCTTTCCCCTTATTATCCTTTTAATATCTACAGTTATATGTCATCTTTTATTTCTGATATTGGTAATTTATATATCTTCCCCCTTTGGTCTCATCCACCTAGCTGGCTATTCATTGATTTTATTGATATTTTTAAAGAATAAGCTCTTGAAGGGTTGTATTGACTTTTCTATATTTGTCTCTGTTTTTATCAACTGCTTTTTCATTTTTTTAAATTTATTTTATTTTAAATTTTATTATCACTTCAAATTTACTTCTTTGTTCTTCACTATTACCTTTGTGGTACTTATTTTAGGATTAATTTACTGAAACTTAAATTTCTAGTTTTAGGTTGAAAACAGCACATTGATTTGAGAATTTCCTTATCTTTTAATGATAGTATTTAATGCAGAATGCAATTCCTAGAATCCACAAAGAAACAGGTCTGGTTTGTGTTCTCACCAGCCATGGTAGAGTTTATAGCAGCTGGAGTAGCAGGTAGAAATTCCACCCTAGCAGTGAGGGTAAAGCTGGCCCTGGATTAGACGCTATTCAGGCGCCACACTAAGAAAGTTAACAGTAAGCTCAAAGGTATCTGATTCTGAGTAATTTTACTATATACCAGAAGTAAACCAATACTACTAGAGGATTACAACACAGTCCAGTAGTCAAAATAGAAAATTCACAATATTCAGCATCCATTAAAAATTATGAAAGCTACAAGAAAGTAGGAAAATATAAACCACAACCAAAAGATGGCTTAAGTAATACAAACAGATCTATAAATAAAGACCAATGAACTAAAAGAAACTTATGCTAAAACAGATTCTATAAATATATTTCATATACTGAAGAAGGTAAACAAAAACATGATGAGAATGATGAAGAAATCAATTGAGTCTATTACAAAACCATTTAAAATTGTAATTGAATTGTGTTTCAATTACTAATATCTAATTTCCTGCTGGTCAAAATATATACATTGATTTTTAACTCTTTTAAATATATTGACTTGCTTTATAACCTAGAGAATGATCTATATTGATCATTGAACAGTTCAAATATACTTATTAAAATACATACTCTGCTGTTGTTGGATAAAGCGTTTCACAATATAAGTTAGGTCAAGTTTCCTGATCATGTAACAGAAGTTTTTCTATCTTCTTTTCTCTCTGTTACTATGGAGGAGTAATGGTGAATTTGCCTCTCTCCTCTCAGGTCTATGAGTTTTGCTTCATGTATTCTGAAGCACTATCCTTAGGCTAATAGATATTCAGAAATGTTTTGTTCTTTGATGAACTGATCAATTTGTCAATATGTCCCATTTTATTCATGGTAATATTCCTTGTTCATGCATATTATTTCTATCTCCAAAACCTCATACTTTTTATGAATTTTGCATTAAATGCTGAATTATTTCTTAAGTAGATTTAAAAATAAGAGAATTCTACTTTAAATTCACCCAAATATTTGCCATGTTTGGTGCTACCAGAAGAGCACCGGATAAACAGAAAAAAATATGTGAAGAAATAAGAGCTATTTTTTTCCAAATATCATGAAAATTATAAACCCACAGACTTAATAAGCTCAATGAATTTCCTGCAACCGTCCAATCTTGTCAAGATACATCATAATCATGTGGCAAAAATAATGATAAAGAGAAAAATTTAAACATAGCCAAAAGAATGACATATTAAGTTTAGAGAAATGAAAATAGGAGTGACAACAGATTACACATGCAAAGCTATGCAAACCAGAAGATAATAGAGTGACATATTTGAACTGTGAGTAACTGTCAATCTTGATTTATCTAATAAGAATATCTTTAAAAAATAAAGGTGAAAAATGTTACTATACATATTCAGGTAGAATTCAAAGTCCTACCATTATTTCTAAAAACTAAAACTAAAATAAAATAAACAATTTAAACAAATATGTGTCATTTTTTCCCCTACAGATATGTAATAAGCCATTATCCAATAACATTATAAATGTACTTAATCCCTATGGCATATACTATGCAAGACTGAGGCCAAATCATACATGTAAAATCTCACCCCTTCTGAGATTTTTTGTTTCTTCTTTTATATTATAATTTAAAATCTTCCTTGTATCTGTAGGTTAGTCACTCAGTTGTGTCTGACTCTTTGCGACCCCATGGACTGTAGCCTGCCAGGCTCCTCTGTCCATGGGATTCTCCAAGCAAGAATACTGGAGTGGGTGGCCATGCCCTCCTGTCCTTGTGTCTAGTTAATTGAATTTCCTCTTAGCAAATACATCATTACAATCATCTATAGTTCTTTATTTCTCTTCACATTCCCACAGAAACTATAAACTTTGTGTCCCGCACTTTATCTCCCACTTTTACATGGCTGTGCCCCCTCAAAGGGTGAGGAGTCTGCAGAATTAAGATAATGCGCTCTATGAAGAACAGATCTCTTTTCTACCTTCCAGGACCTTGAGATACCCTGGGAATATCACTAAACCTCTTTTCAAAGCCTAAACATCTCGCTCCAAGGCTTTTTTTCCCCTAGGGCCAAAACACACAAGTGCACACACTCCAAGGACCAAGGAGTATCCGTTTGCTGTAAGGAGTGTGAGGGTAACTCAGCACACTACAGGGTTAATCGGGGCTAGGGTTCAGCTGGTCTCCTTTGGCCACCAGTTCTGGCAAGGAAAGTTGAATAGTTTGAGGAATTGTGGCTTTGCATTCTTAATAAGCTGTATTTGCTGGGTTATAGAACATATTTATTTATATTAGTTTGATTTATAACATTTAAATCATTACCCATAAGGTTTACAGGACTTCATTTATGCTTTGGCCTTGGATGCCTCAAATATTAAGGGCAGACCAGAAGGGCAAACATCAATAATATTTATCTTAGTGTTCACCATTCTATAAATGTTCAATAAATACCAGATGAATAAATGAAACAACCAACCAATAAATCATATAGCTATGAAAGTCTTTGCCTCAAAGATTTTGCAACCTAATGAGGGAGATAATATGTGGATTTTGAAATTCAAAGTGTTTTATAATAAATGTTGTATGGAAAATAAGTCCTTTCTTAAATTAAATTATTTAACCAGAATTATCAGGAAACAGGATGAGATCTTTTTAATAAATGAAAAAAAAATGTTACTGGATGTTTTTATCCTTAAGTAGTGAAATCTTGAATTTAATTGAAAATTTAACTTTAGAGAATAAGGTTTTCCTGCCTTCTTCAATAGAGAACACACATACTGTACGCACATACTATATACAGTATACACACACTGTGTACAGTACAGTATATACACACTGCAAATAGTATACATAGACTGTATACAGCATGCTGTTGTTGTTTAGTCGTTAAATCATGTCAGGCTCTTTGCAACCCCATGGACTGCAGCATGCCAGGCTTCCCTGACCTTCACTATCTCCTGGAGTTTGCTCAAACTCATGTCCATTGAGTCGGCGATGCCATCCACCAATCTCATCCTCTGTCATCCCCTTTTCCTCTTACCCTCAGTCTTTCCCAGTATCAGGGTCTTTTCCAGTGAGTCAGCTCTTTGCATCAGGTGGCCAACGTATTGGACCTTCAGCATCAGTCTTTCCAACAAATATTCACACTGCATGAAGTACACACACACTGTAACCCTAAGGAAACAAATCCCTCATGAACAATCTTTATTACTATTCAGATTCTATTTGGATAATGTGAACAGTTTTTGATTTCTCCCTTATTTACTTTATTGACTTTATTTACTTTATTTTATTGACTTTATTTACTTTATTTATTACTTCTCCCTTATTTACTTTATTAATATTTTTTCTTGGGCACTGTTTCTAACTTTCCATGACTTAGGAAGGCTGCTAAGAATTCTTCAGTCATCAGAACTACACAGGGCATTAGAGAAAATTTAGTTTAATTCCTGCGAATCTTAAAGAAGGTGGCCGAAGTCTAGCAAAACTTGTGAACAACTGAGGGGGAAGATTTAAAGTTTAGATTCTCTTCACAGGTTGGGTTGGCAGAAAACGGATGGATTTTTTTCCCATATAATAGTGGCATCATTTATGGAAAGAAATGAATCTAAGTCATTCACATTTCTCAAAAAGAGTAGCTGATCTTAAACCGAAAATAAAAACAAATACTAAGAAATATTAGAACTACGTATTTTACAGTATAGTATGTTGGTAGAAAATTTTAGATATAGTAAAGCCAACATAGGGCTTCCCTGATGGCTCAATGGTTAAAGAATCTACCTGCAATGCAAGAGACATAGGTTCAATCCCTGGGTCAAGAAGATACCCTGGAGAAGAAAATGGTAACCCACTCCAGTATTCTGCCTGGGAAATCCTATGAACAGAGGAGCCAGGTGGGCTACAGTCCATGAGGTTGCAAAAGAATCAGACTAAACAGACTTAGCGACTAAACAACAAAGCCAACATATCAGGAGACAATTGCCATCGAAAAGGTAGATCTTTACTCACAGTTCTCAAGAAGGGGAGGAAGGTCATGCCATGGGAAGGCCACCTGGGGAAGCTTTCAGGGTCCATCAGGAGGCAGAGAAGAGGGGGAACTTGGGCAAGAACTTTTAGTGTGGTTTCTGTGGTATAGAATAGGGGAGACAAGATACACAGACTTAGGAAATAATTTCAGCAGACTTTGGGGCATGTGACTGCACCTAGTTGTCTAGTACCTGGTCCTGAGATGCTTAGGGCAGGTGGATAGTGACCTGGAGTATGAAGATCCAGTAAAGGATGTGGTTGGGTGTGGGCTCTGTATTTGTCGGTTTGTATTTGAAAAGCATGCTTGAGAGGAGGTGGAAGGGCAGTGCTGAGGGTGGCAAGAGGCCAAGGCAAGGTGACTCAGGCACATTACTGGGCTGCCCAGCAGGTACATTCAGGTTAAAGCATCAAGTTTACAAAGCCAGAAACGTGTTTAACACAGCACAGAAGAATATTTTGGGCTTATAAGGAGATCTGAAGTGTGAAGAGTATTGAGGAAGTGTTTTCATTGATCTCTATGATGACATCAAGATCTTTCCCACAGAGTTTACAGCTAATTCAAAATCTATCAGTAAGAACAAGGTATATAAATTTTTCTTTCCAAGATGAAGTATAACTCACACACCTTTAGACAAATTTCTTTTTCTTAAGTTTTTATCTTGCCAGAACCTTTTTTAGTTATTATTTATTCACACCACAACCAAGTCAAAAAATTGATATCACCCTGAAAATACCTTTAGTGATTTGTATACTTGACCTCTGATAAACTTTAGTAAGTTCAAATCTCTAATGCAGCCATTATACTACCTTATTTTTATCTCTGTACTTCTTTATGTATTTATTCAAATATTAAATTTACATTAATATTTCAGATTCAAATTGTCTAAGGAAATTTTCAAAACAATGTTGAAATCTCTAATTATTGAAAGATTAGAGGAGCATTCATCTTAATGCATTATTTAAAGTTCAGACCAAAGGAGTTGTCTTTACCTATTACTGTGTTAGATAACTTTTTAATATCTTTAAAGTTCAAGAAAATAATTATCATAAAAATTGCAATAGATGAATTTTATCTAAAAAATAAAGTGGAATTAAGATAAATTACAGTTTTGTGACCAAGGAAAACTTTCATGCAACAGAGATAAATAATTATATCCTTAAAATACATTTATTTAGCAAAATAATTTTGATGACATTTTGAAGACAGAAAACTCTGAAAATGTACCTAATTATGTCAAGAACATGTTTTAATATATGAATAAATATTTTTTAACAATTAGGAGACTTAGTTTCAGATAATACATTTATTATTGTTTTACTGAATATGCTAGACATTGGTGAATTTCAAGCCTGTCATAATCCTGACATTATAATCAAGGAGATTTCATGAATATTGTCCCAAAAGATGTTTTTATAAGTTAAAATATTCTATAGTATTTTATTTATTGATAATATTCCTAAGTGGAAAGGAATTAGCATTCTGAGAAACCAAAGTTGTAGTATAATTGTTTTTAAAAAATGGCATTAGAGGGCACTATTGTATATTTTGTAGGAACTGAAAGCTTGAATGTATAACCATGTTGAGAAAGTGTATGTTAGAACACTGTTTTTCTAGTTATTCTGATACGTTGGCTTAAACAGAGGCCATAAATCTCTGTCATTTGTTGAAGAAAGAGAGAGAGAGTGAGGGAGGGAGGAAGGAAGGAAAGAAAACAGAAAGAAAGAAAGAAAGGGAGGGAGAAAGAAAAAATAAAGATCATGGAACATATTACTCTTTAAAAATGAACAAAAAAGGAAAAATTGGGGATACAATTTCAAACTGTAAGCTTTAGAAATACTAAGATAATGAAGAAAATAAACTTGAGTCAGAGAAGAAAAACATCCACAAGCCTGTCTTTTTTTTCCTGATTATTCATTTAGATCAGAATCAGAATGGTTAAGGCTTAATGAACAGCAGTAAGATGAGCTATTTGAACATCATAGACAGCACAATCTTATAAATGAAACACTTACAATAGTGCTTCCTGATAAAAATATTAACTTACTTGTTCAGTGAGGTCATATTTATACATTTACTTAGCCCTATGCTGCATAAAGAGGGATGGCAAATTAAATCGCTCTTGGTCCCATTCTCAAAGTATACATTGCTTTTTCACTTGTTTGCTTAAGATTATTAACCAAAACAAATATAGGAAAGCGGTAGGTTAGTGATTATAATTTTCTCTAATAACTAAATGCTTCAATGATGGATACGATCCTTAAGTCTCTGTTAGCTGGTATTTCTGTTAAATAGAACTAGCAACTAGAAAACTCTTGGAGGTATTTAGGAAAAGCATTACCTTTTCTCTCTTTCATACCAATATCTTATGAATAGAGCACATTGAAACACATATCTGTAACACAACTGAGATTATTAAGTATATTTTTAAAAAAGAAAAATATGAAATTTTAATATTTTACCATAGAGACATTATCTACATGGATCACCTAAAAAATAATCTGCCCACACACCTTTCACCTCCTAGTTTATCACTTCGCCTCTGTGTGCAGATGTGGGTGTACTTCTCAGTATCTAATTATTCCACATCCTATGCAATTTGTGTGCTTTCTGTGATCTGAAAGTTTTTTGTTTCACTTTCCCCTTAGGAGTATTTTCTGGTTTTAGAAGTGTTAGCTTTTTACTCCACATTCTTTTATTTGGTTGATCAGCAAATTCTTGAAATTTTGCTACTGCCTACTTAGGAAGATCTGTTTAACAATTTTAGTTATGTTTTCTGATCACTGGCAGCAGCACGGATTTCTCTGCTGTAGTTTAATAAATGATCTGGACTAGAAAGAAAGTCCTTTACGTGTACTGAATGCAACTGTCAACTCTTGGAGTGGTTTTACTGAAGCGCTCACTTGATTGCCTCTGGTCAATGTGCCATATTGGCATTCTAAAACTCATCGCAGGGGACTTTGGAAGAAAGCATATCAGAAAGTTACTGTTTATTTACATCCAGAAAGTTTGATTTTCCAGCCAGATTATTGACATTAATAACCAGAAGCATTTTGTGGAAATATAGATATATGTTACAATATGCACATGTAATATAAACATATTTTTTGTATTAAGTCCTTTGTGGAAAGACATACACACATACGTGTGTGTGTATCTGGGAATATATGAAGAAAATAGGTTTTTCTTTTTTTTTTTTTTGGATAGAAGGATTAATGATTATTTTTACTTTCTTCTTTGTACTTTTTCTATATCTTTAAAAACTTTCACAATAAACATTTATTTTTGCAATCAGAAAACAACAACAAAATAGCTATTTAAGATAAATAAATGATCAAAGTCATTCATTCCACTGACATGACGGTCATTAATGGGAAGTGAGTACAGGTAAACTGTAACTAAACTGTATAAAACCATAATTTTGTTTTTGATTGACAATTCTGACTTCTGTTAATTTCTGAGTTTCTGAGCCCAACCAATTTACATGATTGGTATAACTGCTTTGGTGGTGATGTGGACTCTGGATTTTTAAGTTAAAGATGGTTTGAGTGTTAATTATTTTTTGAGTATATCATCAGTGTATTTCATCCTTTTTTCCAAAGGAAGTCCTTAAAAACAAAGGTCATCCTTTACTCTCTATTGAGTATGATTTCTGTTATGAAATATCTATAGAAAACAAGGTCAGCAAAAGACATATTTCCTGAAAGTGTTTTTAAGCAAATAAATTATAGCTCCAATCATGGCCAAGGCTACCTTGTTAGCATTTGATTTAATGCCTCAATAATTTTTCCATAGCAATGTGCTTCAAAGGTAAGCCCTAATAGAAGTGGCACATTTGTACTTAATGTGTTGTTAAATTGATATAGAAAAGCAATATCGATGTAATATTTCTCAATCATGCATTCTCTCTCAACAGAAAGTTTATAATAAATTAAAAGTGAGCTGACATGCAAAAACTAAGTAATCTAATATTAATTGTGAATTCCTTAACTTGCCAAAACCAATTGTTGTTTCATTTTGAGTAACATTTTTTCAGTGTTTATTTCAAAATTAGTTGAATTCACCTTCCCACAAAAGGTTCATATTTCTCCTCTTTATAGAAAACATTAAATTCTCTAGTCTAGCTTTTTAAATGAGTACAATTAAAGTCTTCATCAGAAGAAATGAAATTTGCATAAACACATGCCTTAATGGCCTTTGGTACTGAAATAGAAATTACTCTTCTTCTTGATGTACCAACTCTTTTGCACAATTATTACTTTGCTCTAATGTCTTTATAACTGGATGTTTGTTATTCATCTTTTGTTAAAGTTCATTTTGTTTGTGAACAATTCATTTTAGTACGATCCAATAATTTATTTCGAATTTGTGTTAATTATGGGAACTTAATTCTCACATATTTATTGAGGTTGGAAAACTTGAACAATAAAGTCAGTCAAATTGATGTGACTTAAAGTAAGTGAGATGTGGCACTGCTAGAAAAATTATGTACATTTTTTTCAATCTTCATTCAATGTTAAATTATTTGTTTCACATCACCTTTATTGGAATTTATTATGTCTTTGAAATTGTGGTGAAGGGTAAGAAATATTGAATGTATTCTCACTTAGAGAATCTCTCTCCATAGTCAAAATTACAAAATATAACTCACTTTTGTTCATGAAAATATAAGAAGCTATCCGTTCCTTTGATAAAATGGTCTCTTAGACTTAGCACCACTCACCCCTCACACCTAGGATGGAGACATTGGCCTGTTAATTTTAATTAAAAAGAAATAATATCCTATACCTCTTTTTTTTTGCATAAAAAATTATCACAGTGGGTAGTCTCTTATAATAAGCAATAAATGTCAGCCCAGAGTGAGAAAAATAGTAAAAAGCAAATAGTGTCATTGTTATACTTCATCCATAATGCTTCCCATTTCTCCTTAGGTCCCAGGTAGACTACTTTTGACAAAACAAGTTATAACCTGTTTTAAAACCTCAAGATGTACATTGACTTGTTGTTTTGATAGAATGGGAGTATCCATGAGATTACAACCTAAGTTTTCATCAAATAGGGGCAGTGATCTCTATCATAAAAGTGTGTGGGTGGGAGTGTTTTCATGAGAAAATGTGCAAGGTCTAGTAAGTAAGAAAAAGGGTGTTTTTAGAGACAATATAGAATAATCTCACTCATTTTAAACTGGGGCTTTAACCTAGCCAAGTTGACCCACACAAAAACCATCACATATGCACCCTCCCCATGCCCTCTTTTTACACACATTAAATTTTTAAATGTAATTCTTTGGGGCTCAAGTTAACCTACCTATTTACAAGTAAAATATAAAAGTAACTACTGAATTTAAAATTCCAGAGGTTAGTCGTACAGGTGGTAGATGAGAGGCTTTCATTTACCTTTCATTTAGACATTAGGACAGGTCCCTCATTGATGTATTGAAAGAGAGTGATTATCCAGACAACATTTAACATGGAAAGCAAAAATGTTCCAAGAAAAAATATTCCAAAGCTAAATATCATTAAAAACTATTAACAAAACTTATAAAAGAGTATGACACAGCAGGCAATTCTCCTTTCCTTATCAACACTAAGAATCCAAGCCCTTGAATAATATGTAGATGCTTTACACTTTTCAACTGATAGATGAGAGAAAATTTGGTAATGCATCTGATGAGATTATGACTCTTTGCAACCCCGCTGACTGTAGCCCCTCAGGCTCCTCTCTCCATGGGATTCTCCAGGCAAGAATACTGAAGTGGCTTGCCATTCCCTTCTCCAGAGGATGTTCTCGACCTAGGGATTGAACTCAGGTCTCCTGCATTACAGGCAGATTCTTTGCTGTCTGAGCTGTAGGGAAGTCCTCACATTTGAAGAAATACCAGATAACTTTATTTTTCCACGTAACTGAAAAATTTTTCTCGATTCATAATCATATTCAATCACTGACTTGGAAGATACAAATCTATCATGACCTATATTTTGTTAACTAGTCAAAAGCCTTCAGAAGTTGAAACAAAACTTGACCCTGAAGTCAGGGTTCGGGTTGATAAACATTTCTAGGTGAACCAGACCATTTTGAACAGCATAATTTAAGATTGGGGATTTTTTCTTTCCCACTTCCACAATCTTTTTTATTAGTGACATAATAATTCAAAATAATTTTAAATGAATTGAGCATATCCAATTCTGCTTTACACTCCTAGATAAATAGCTTCTATTAAGAAGATGTGGTTTTATTGTAACAAAACAAAGTAAGTTCAGAGCTTATTGGTATAGAATTCTTTGGTATAAGGGAAAAGTAAACTATGCTAGCCCAAAATCACGTATTTATTAGATGTATTTTTAAATGAGCGGCTTATAGTCACTAATTCTCAAAACCAGGTGCTATCAATTTTTTTGTGACTGTTTAGAGAACTTTTCAAGGTGCCTATTCAATTAGATGTTTCATCAGTGTGTTACTGGGAGTTTTTATTACTTTAATCTAGGCCAAAGAACAAATATTTTTAAAGACAAAATCATTGTGACTATAGCCACTTTGAGGCTGCAATAGTTTCTGTGATTGCATAATGGAAAGACCCACAAGGGTAAAACTCTTGACTCTGCCAACAGTCACCATTTAAGGAAGTGTCCTTTGATGCAGGTAAGAGTCTGAATTAAGTGCTTTAGTTTTAATGAATATGTCAATCCTACGTTCTACTTGGTTGATTTTTAAAGTTCCTAGATCTGCCATTAGCAGACACATAGGGGACCTGTAATCTAAACTATTTGCAGGCAATATAACTGCCATTTTTATTGCCTCTCAAATCTCTCCAAATGCTTTTTTTCAGTGGAAACAAGTTAGAATATTTTCTGAGAAGCAAATCAGCATCCATGTTTGTATATACTCCTTTGTACTCTATGTTGCATTTGCTCTTACCTACAACACAATTGCAAGAACCTAATCCCTTGAGAAGTCTTCATGTGATTGGGGTGGAAGGACTGAAGAATGTCTTAATCTGTTTAGGTTGCTATCAAAAAATACCAGAGCTGATGCCTTACAAATTTTCTCACTTTTCACACTTGCAGAGGTTGCAAAGTCTAAGATTAAAGTGCTCCCAATTTCAATGTTTGGTGAGAGCCTGCTTTTTGTTTCATGGGTGTCTTTTCTTATGGCAGACACACTAGGAAGCTCCGTGGGGTTTCTTTTATAAAGTCATTAATCCCATTCATGGGCTTCTCTGGTGGCTCAGCTGGTAAAGAATCTGCCTGCAATGTGGGAGACCTGGGTTCCATCCCTGGGTTGGGAAGATCCCCTGAAGAAGGGAAAGGCTGCCCACTCCAGTATTCTGGCCTGGAGAATTCTGTGAACTGTACAGTTCATGGGGTCACAAAGAGTCCGATAGGACTGAGTGACTTTCACTTTCACTTTCAGTCGGATTCCTGAGAGCTTAATCCTCATGACCTAATCACTTCCCAAAGTGATTACTAATGGTATTAGAATTTCAACATATAATTTTTTTGTGTGGGGAGGTGGGACAAACATTCAACCTATAGCAAAATGGAAATTAAAACAAAAACACAAGCCTGGCCAACTATCTGATCAGCATCCATGCAGCATCTGGCACACACAACCATCCTGGTGGATGCCCAGCAGAGAGAGAGAAAAGCAGATGTTCTTGCTCCTGCTGGCCACCTCCGCTGATTTCTTAGATACACCTGTATCCATTAGGCACCTCTGTCTCTCTGCAGACACCAGTGCCTCCCATTCAGCACTGCTCTGTCCCTCCCAGTTTTCTCATTGCTTGCTTGAGTTAAAGCAAAGGAGCTTCTCAGGTGCAGAAACTGTGCAATGATTTTGCAATTATGCATTGTTTTCTTCTTTTTGTTACTCTTTTCTGGAGAAGTTCCCAAATGAAACTCTGCTCCAATGCATTGCAGAATTTTTCCTCATTACTTTTTGCAGTCCTGTTTGCAACCAAGAATTAATAGATTTTATTTCCCGGCCTCAAACGTAGCCTAGTGGTAGTTGGGGTGCAGGATGGCAATATGCTGTATTCAGAATTACAATTACCCAGAGATAATGAACTTTTATTAGTTGCCCACACAATTGTGTTTCTCACGATCTTTTATCACAACACAATAATGTTAAAACTCCTTATTTCTTCACACGTATAGAATGCAATGTCCCTGCCCCCTTCAAATTGTCAGACCTCTTTCATATGCCTCATGGACATAGTTTTAGGCGCAAACTGGTTCTCAAACTATGCAATATTTTTATTCCTTAATATGGTGAGAACAGCAGGGAACTTACTTATTACAACTTAAAATATTGTTTCTCAACCATCAGCTTTCCTTTTTGGATCCTCCCACCTCATGTCTCCTTACAAAACATGAAAATCAAAATTTAACAAATAAACTTGCCCCTCGCAGAGTTGCCTTTGAACTTTTTTTTTGTCTGCCATATCACTGTCTTTTCTTTTATCCCCAGAAAAATCTGGGGATAGAGTGGAGAGTGGTATTTATTACTTCAACATCCATACATAAATAACAATGCTTCTCCTAAACACATTCAATTATGTAAAATTTAATGGAACACCTGACTTTTGTAACTGACCATTTCCCTGTTTTGCTAGGAATGTTAACACAGAACTTTCACCTTATGTTCCACATCTCCCTATTCCTCTCTCTTCTTTTTATTTCATTGTCATTTGTCTAGTGGGCTCAGGCTGCTGTTAGGAAATGCCAGACTGTGTAGCTTGAAGAAGAGACATCCATTTCTTGCAGTCTGGAAGCTGGAAATTGCAAGGCATATTTGTCCCTGGTGAGGGCTCTCTTCCTAGCTTGTAAGCAACTGCCCTCTTGCTCTGTGCTCAAACAGCCTTTCCTCATGTGCACACATGGGCAGAGAGTGGCACCTTCCTTTCCTCCTCTTTTACAAGGGCACTAATCCCATCATGCAGGCCCCACCCTCATGGCCTCATCTAAAACTAAACTGAGAAGGCAAACATTCAGCTCGTAACATGAGCTGAATTGTGGAAAGTCAAGGGAAGCACATGGTGTGGTGGCCTTGGGTACCTCCTATAAACAAAGGGTCTTAGCAGAAGACATACTTTTTCACATCTGGAGTTTGTGTCTAGAAATAATGTGATACAGCCAACTATAATATCTATCTTCTCACATGGGTGCACGCCATGCTTCATTGCACACATTAAAAAAAGTTTCTTTGAGTAGTTCCAGTTTTGCTGTAGGTATTCCCTTTACAGCAAACTTAAGAGCTAACAGATGACTTTCTTATGAACATTTTTATCACAAAATCTACCTAGTTCCCTCTAGCTCCCAACTCACTCAACACTTTCTATACCTCACTCTAGGCCAGTGCATCCTGCATGCTTTTGAAAGGAAGGGTGTCTTCCTTGTGACCATCTTTCGAGTACTGGAAGGCTGTGGTCCAGGCTCCTTTTTAAGTCTATCCTCCAGTCACATAGAAGAGTTTGCTTATACTATCCAGTCACTCCTTCTGCATAAACAGCATCAATAGATTAGGAGATAATCTATTAAGAAATCCATTAGGTAATCATGGGCCTGTTGGAAGTTTGGGTGTAGTTTTATCCTACAACATAAAACATTTATAACAACTCAGTTCAGTTCAGTTCAGTCGCTCAGTCGTGTCCGACTCTTTGCAACCACATGAATTGCAGCACGCCAGGCCTCCCTGTCCATCACCAACTCCCGGAGTTCACTCAGACTCACGTCCACCGAGTCAATGATGCCATCCAGCCATCTCATCCTCTGTCATCCCCTTCTCCTCCTGCCCCCAATCCCTCCCAGGATCAGAATCTTTTCCAATGAGTCAACTCTTCGCATGAGGTGGCCAAAGTACTGGAGTTTCAGCTTTAGCATCATTCCTTTCAAAGAAATCCCAGGGCTGATCTCCTTCAGAATGGACTGGTTGGATCTCCTTGCAGTCCAAGGGACTCTCAAGAGTCTTCTCCAACACCACAGTTCAAAAGCATCAATTCTTCGGTGCTCAGCCTTCTTCACAGTCCAACTCTCACATCCATACATGACCACAGGAAAAACCATAGCCTTGACTAGACGAACCTTTGTTGGCAAAGTAATGTCTCTGCTTTTGAATATGCTATCTAGGTTGGTCATAACTTTCCTTCCAAGGAGTAAGCATCTTTTAATTTCATGGCTGCAGTCACCATCTGCAGTGATTTTGGAGCCCAGAAAAATAAAGTCTGACACCGTTTCCACTGTTTCCCCATCTATTTCCCATGAAGTGATGGGACCAGATGCCATGAACTTCATTTTCTGAATGTTGAGCTTTAAGCCAACTTTTTCACTCTCCTCTTTCACTTTCATCAAGAGGCTTTTTAGTTCCTCTTCACTTTCTGCCATAAGGGTGGTGTCATCTGCATATCTGAGGTTATTGATATTTCTCCTGGTAATCTTGATTCCAGCTTGTGTTTCTTCCAGTCCAGCGTTTCTCATGATATACTCTGCATATAAGTTAAATAAGCAGGGTGACAAGATACAGCCTTGACGTACTCCTTTTCCTATTTGGAACCAGTCTGTTGTTCCATGTCCAGTTCTAACTGTCGCTTCCTGATCTGCATACAGATTTCTCAAGAGGCAGATCAGGTGGTCTGGTATTCCCATCTCTTTCAGAATTTTCCACAGTTTATTGTGATCCACACAGTCAAAAGCTTGGGCATAGTCAATAAAGCAGAGATAGATGTTTTTCTGGAACTCTCTTGCTTTTCGATGATCCAGGGGATGTTGGCAATTTGATCTCTGGTTCCTCTGCCTTTTCTAAAACCAGCTGGAACATCAGGAAGTTCACGGTTCATGTATTGCTGAAGCCTGGCTTGGAGAATTTTGAGCATTACTTTACTAGCATGTGAGATGAGTGCAATTGTGCGGTAGTTTGAGCATTCTTTGGCATTGCCTTTCTTTGGGATTGGAATGAAAACTGATCTTTTCCAGTCCTGTGGCCACTGCTGGGTTTTCCAAATGTGCTGGCATATTGGGTGTAGCACTTTCACAGCATCATCTTTCAGGATTTGAAATAGCTCCACTGGAATGCCATCACCTCCACTAGCTTTGTTCGTAGTGATGCTTTCTAAGGCCAACTTGACTTCACATTCCAGGATATTTGGCTCTAGGTGAGTGATCACACCATCGTGATTATCTTGGTCATGAAGATCTTTTTTGTACAGTTCTTCTGTGTATTCTTGCCACCTCTTCTTAATATCTTCTGCTTCTGTTAGGTCCATACCATTTCTGTCCTTTATCGAGCCCATCTTTGCATGAAATGTCCCCTTGGTATCTCTAATTTTCTTGAAGAGATCTCTAGTCTTTCCCATTCTGTTGTTTTCCTCTATTTCTTTGCATTGATCACTGAGGAAGGCTTTTTTATCTCTTCTTGCTATTTTTTGGAAATCTGCATTCAGATGCTTATATCTTTCCTTTTCTCCTTTGCTTTTCACTTCTCTTCTTTTCACAGCTATTTGTAAGGCCTCTCTAGACAGCCATTTTGCTGTCTGGGGAGGCCTTACATTATATCTACTAGTAATATCAATAGTTTTGTTTGTTTCATTGTTTCATATGGTTTGTTTCATTTTAAACTAAAATAGAGTAGAAAGTAGGGAAAAGGTATGCATGGCAAAATAATAATTAAAATGATTTTATAAATGCAGAGAAGAATATTCCAGATACAATTGGCATAAATGAGTTTAAAAAGAAATATTTTTCAAACCTAATCTTGATTTTAAATGGATATATATGGAATAAGAAAATATAAAATATAATAATATTTTTAAACATAGAACATCTCTACATAAAAAATAATTTTATGTAAAAACATAGGAGGGCATATTTAAGGACCATATCATTTACTATTAGTATCCTCATATTTTAAAATACACAATTAAAAAAAATAATGTATCTTAAAAATAAATAGATTGAACTTCTGAGTAGGAATTTTAAAAATATTTTAAAATTGCCAACACCTGTGAGTTTGAAGCTTGTCTTAATGGTGAGCTAAGGAAAGTATAAACTTTTTATAGTACATTTTTCCATCTATAAGACTGAAATTACCTCTTGTGGAGGTACTAAATTGAAGGTACATGTATATAAAAGCATGACATTCTTGATGACTATAAGAGCTTTCCTTTTACTTTCCTTGCAGGAATTCTCTAATAATTTGATTTAAATCTTCCTCCAAGCAGAGAATACGGTCTAATTTGCTGTACTGTAGCTCAGAACAGAGTTTATGTTTTAAATGAATCATTCTCCTTTGTAGAGAGATATATATGGCCTCTGAACCCCAAATTACAAAAACTCATTCTCGGTAATTAAAAGATAAAAATAAGCCTGACAGCATATGCCTTTTAAATTTATTTATATATTCACAGTATCTTTCACAGAGTTTCAGGCACAAACTTCCCATCTCTACCAAATTTTTAACAATGATGTGGCCTACTTTAAATTTCATCTTTGCAAATACTTGTAATTTACTCTGATAGTATAGTCAGTGTGCATTTATGGGGAACATCTTCATAGTAAAAATAAGTCTCTTTCTGGAAAGTTTACTTTCCAGAAGACATTGGCATATATATAGGCAACTAGCATAACGCAAGTCAGGTACTATTCTTTCTTATACTTATCCTACTAGGAATATTAAAGCATACACACACACATACACACACACACACACACACATATACACACACACACATTCACAGACACACAGTGCTTGGGCATACGCACAAAGTTCTAGGAAAGGTAGAAAAAGGCACTATATTTAAAGGAGTGTTAACACTAGAGAAGGACAGCTGGAGAAAAACTTTTATATGGTTTACTTTTTGTCATATTACTTATATTAATGTTTCCCCTAGTGTTTATCAATCAATTATCTATAAAGTGATCTGAAAGGAGGCTGGATCCTCTTAGCAGAAAACACATATTCCTCATCAATTTGTAACTCACCAAATGTATTTAAGCACTGGAATAATATTTGATGATAATATGAATTAGTTAGGAGAGAGATCCAACAGAAGGGAGAGTTATTCCCAGGGTATGATTCAAGTCTTTAGACAAATGGCACCACATTCCCAAATCATTAGCAAATTTATCTAGTGACATGGGCAAATTAGAAGGCATATTAAAATGTGTGTAGGAAATCATCCGAGCAAAATGAAATCACGAGGACAATACTCTTATATCACAAGGTTTCTGTCTTTATCTCTGTATGATTAAGTAGTATTAATTAGGAAGTGTAGATGAGGATAGAATTAATTTACATTATTGTTTCAGTGATTCAAAAACAGTACAATGTATTTCTGTAGGTACTAGAAATATGTAAAGCTCTTCCAGGTACCTTATCTCATTTGTTATTTATAAAACTTCTACAACTTATCCAAGTCATATAGGTTTTATGTATGCAGCCCTTATTCTGTTAGGTATTTTCTTAAGAGACTTACAGATATTAATTCACTTAATTCTTGTAACAACACATAAACTATATTCTACTACTATTCTGTTTGCTGATGATAAATATGAGTTCAATTAACTTTTCTTAAATCACATTCCCAAAGACTAGTAGAATCAGGATTCAAATTCAAGATATTTGGCTTCAAAGTGTGTATGTGTGTGTTTTAATCAAGGGTTCCTATTTTAGTGCATTCATTTTTAATGAAATGACTGATATAATACTTGTATATCTATCAATTAATTAGTTATTTTCTAATCTGCATATCTGCTTTATTTTTTCTTCCCTTTGTCTTCTGGGGTTAATACATTTTTCTTATATTGACTTGTTTTTAATACTTCTTATTCTTTTAACCTAGAATTTTAACCTAGAAATAACAAAATTCACCTTCACTTATTGAAGTCTAATGTAAATTACTACTTTCAGAATTTATCTGATACTGTTAGAAATGTAACTTTTTCCATACTAATATTTATGTCATTTTCTTTGTTCACTCATGCTCTCTCGTAAGTGAATGGTCGCATTTACAAAGGTCCATATAAATGATGATGATATTTTTGTGTTAATGGCTAATGGAATATGTACCATTGTCTCCTGTTTTATGTAAAAATTTCTATCATAGAAATCTTAGGGTACAGATATGTAGATTTTCAGAGATTAACATAGCTTACTTTCAACATTTTGTTTGTGCTTATGCTATTTTTCTTATGCTGCTATAATCACTGTAAACATATTATCATCTAATAAATTATTATATCAAAATCCTGAAGTTTGCCTTGCACCTATGCAAACACAAGAAGATAAAAGCATATATAATCATCTTCTTGTGAGATATTTTATTAAAAAAGCTTTCCTAAAATTTTAAATTTAATTTAAAACACTCCTTTAGAACTAAAGTATGTATCGTCTAAAATAAAAGCACATAATACTTAATTTATTATGTATTTAATTATTTGGGAAATGATCACTTCCATAAATGATTGTAATAAAATGATACAACAAATCATTAAATAGATAGAATTTAGGTAATATAAGGGAACTAATATTGGTGATAATTCTATACTGAAGGAAACTACTGCAATTATACTATGAACTTTCTGCCAGTGAAAACATGTACTTTCCAAAATTATAGATGACATAAAGCTAGGAGAAATTGTTAGCATCTGGGGAAAAAAGTCAGAATCTAAAACAGTCTTTTGAATATTGGGTCAAATCTGCAGGATTAAATTTAACATAGAAAAACTGTAGTTCTTAAACTTGGGAATCCTAAAATAAGCCATATTTTCTTTAGAATGCAGTTGGTTTTTGGTTCAATTTAATTCAATTAATAAGTTACCTCCCCCAAGGTAATGTAAATTTAATATACATTTTGGGCCTTATTTATAGGAATGGAGCGTCTTGATTGGGCTTCCCTGGTGGCTCCCATGGTAAAGAATCTGCCTTGATCAATTAATGTGATAGTATCACTTTGCAGTGGTCAATCTATCCTTCATGCTGGTTTCAGGACACTAAAAAAGTGGGACATATTTCAGCAGAGCAACTATGAGACTGTGTTGACTTGAAACTGTCATATTAGGAATGGAGGAACAGTAGAAATAAAATTTACCTTGACTCTATACCACTCACAGACTCAATACTCATGCCTCCTTCTCACACTTGGCACAGCACCCAAATGCAGTGCTCAGCTGTGTTAGAAGAAGTGATCACCCCTGACACCCTAGCTTACTCCTGACCTCTTCCCAGTCCTTATCCAGTTCTAACTCTTGGCTTAATCAAAGGCATTCCTGACCTTTTTTAAAATTTTTTTTTGGTACACAGGCTTTCTCATTCTCAGGATATGCTTTTCTAGATCTTCTTGCTTCAACTATCAGGGATAGGATTCTGCTCTCAGGGGACCTCACATGACCCTATTTCTCTGAGAGGTGTAAATCTGAATAAGGTACCAGAAGTGGTCCCTCTGCAACCAAACCTGCAGCAGGAGGCAGAAGGTAAACGGAGGGCGGAGAGCTCCAGGTAAAGACTACTGATGTCCTGAACCACCTGGAGTTAGAGTGAACGTTGGCACGGATTAGTGCTTCTTCTTTTTTCTACGGCTATTTCAGCCAAAGTTTGTTCTCCCATTTGGGGAACTCTTAAAGTAAACATTTTAAAAATGAGGCCATAAATGATAAAGTCTTTTCTTTTTTAAAACTTTAGAGTATGTGGTCATATGGAACTTTTTAGAAAGAATCATGTAACAAATATTATGCTGGTCACCTTGGACGATCAGAAAATAGAGCTAAAAGCCTCCACATAACGTGACATGATCATGAACTATACTTTGGTCAGTTAAGTCAAGCAATGGAAATTAGCGAAAATTAGTCTGATAATCAAGGGAAGAGACATGTTTACTCAGATAACTGAAACAAAGTGTATTCAGTTATACACTTGATAAATATGAATCACCCAGATTTATTTTTCACTTGTTTCTCTGCTTTAAAATAACTTCATCTTTAACTTGGAAGGTTTTTATATTTATTTATTTACTCTAGGCAGGAATGGATAATACCTTCTCTCAGAAGTGGATTGTTAAAACTATTGAAATTAGCCATTGAAACAATACAATTTGAAGTATCAAAGCAAGCAAATATATTAAGATGTAGACTTAAAGATGTATAAATATTTGTTATATAATGTGACCGTGAAACTACTTTTTCTATTTTATCAACTGTACTAAGAAATCCCTAAACAAGTTAAGATAATAAATAATATTGAATTAAAAGCTACAGTAAAGTAAAAAGTATGTTATGAAGTATAAGTTTTAAAACACAAATTATGCAGAATTAAAAAACAAAATCATGAGGAATGGATTTCTTGAAATTTCTTTAATCCTGTATCAAAGGTTGATTTTTGAACAACAAATTTAGATATTTGTTGCATATATATGTTCATTTTACAAGCTAATACTTATCACGTTATTAAAAACAAACTTTTTTTCTAAAGTCTGTGTTTTTCAGGTTATGGATTTGCACTCTTTCAAAAGCTAAAAAAAGCGATTGATGCCAGGATGTCAGACTATCTCTGACTTTAACAATATTGAATACACATAAAAATATACTATTTTGACATGCACACGTTTAACTGTACTGATTTTAAAAAGAAGCAATGAGTAGAATGCTTACTTGTGACAGAGCAGAGATTGCCCTCACTATGCATATATAGAGCATTTATACCACACTGTAGAGAAAGTATAGCCTTGTCATGTGGTAAAGTCTCCTCTTATTCTTCTCAAAAGTGAGGGTTTATACCCTGAAAATGAAAATCCGGCTCTATTAATCATTTTTGTTGCTTTTAAATTTATAACTAAACCTGTTATATTAGCCCTATTCTGTTAGTCTGCCTACAGGGCAGAGCAATTGTCTTCTAGACAATGAAACAGATATTCTTTCTTTGGTAGAACTTAGCAGCTTAGATTTATTTCTTAATTTAACATGTATTAAGTGCCTTAGAATTCAAGCACTGGGTTAGAACCTGAGAAGATAATGGTGACCATGATGGTCAATTTGATGTGTCAGACTTGGCTGTGCCACAGTGTTCAGATATTTGGCCAAATATTCTGGATATTTCTTTGAGGACGTTTTTGAATGAGACGTTTAAATCAGTGGACTTTTGAGTAAAGCAGATTGTCCTTCATAATGAGGGTGGGACTCACCCAATCAGGTGAAGGCCTGAAAAGAAAAAATGCTGACCTCCTGAGAGTAAGAAGCGATTTTCCAGCATTAAGATAATGCTGAACAACAATGGTTCTTTCTGGACTGTCAGCAGACTGCTTTTGGACCCAAACTGCAACTTTTTTTTCCTGAGTTTCCAGTCTGCCAGCCTCCCCAATTAGATTTTGGACTTGCCAAGCCGCCACACTCATGTGATCCAGTTCCTTAAAATAAATGTTTATATATTTTTGTCAATTTATATAGATATTTCTTTACATAGTGTGTATATATATATATATATATGTATCAGAGAAGGCAAGGGCAGCCCACTCCAGTACTCTTGCCTGGAAAATCCATGGACAGAGGAGCCTGCATACACATACACACATATATAAAATCATGTGATCTGGTTTCTTAAAATAAATCTCCTTATGTATCTGCATTTATACAGATATAATCATGTGATTCAATTCCTTAAAATACACATTTTTATATATCTATATTTATATACACACCCATATATATATATTGAGAGAGAGTGAGCAAGAGAGAGACATAGATCAATAGACATCTCTGTAGACAGACTGTTTTAGAGATAGATATACAGATGCAAAAATATGCAAGGATTTATTTCAAGGAATTAGATCATGTGATTGTCATCCACAATCTTGTAATTGTGGACACACCTATATCCATCTCTATACCATATCTATAGTTATATCTGTGTTTCTGGAGAACTCTGACTAATATAGTGACCAAGACATATTACCAGGCCTTAAACAGGCAGGGAGAATGATTTATGGAGGTATATATATCTACTTAAACTGATAGTGGTGTTGCTGAAGAGAAGTTACTAAAGCTTTGTCTTAAAATCTACATTTATGACTGTAGTGATGGGGATGGAATTTACTACTGCAAGACAAGAATGGAAACATGCATAAGGGGAAAGAGGAGTAACAATGCAGCCTGAAGAATAATTAACAGTTGTTTTGCTGGAAAATTCAAAGCAGAAGAGACAAGCCCACTGAACAGCAAATACTTTTCCTTAAACATACACGTGAGTCAGACAGAATGACTCCATTTAAAACAACTGCCCAAATAAAAGATATTCCCTTCTTTTCAAGTCAGGTTTCAAAAGTTTAGGTCGTGTCTCTGGCTCCTTTGTTGTTGATGTTTGATTGTGCTTCCATGTCCACTGCCCTCATGCATTTGATTGGTCCTAGCTTTCTTTATAGTCCAACTCTCACATCCATACATGACTACTGGAAAAACCATAGCCTTGACTAGACAGACCTTTGTTGGCAAAATAATGTCTCTGCTTTTTAATATGCTGTCTAGATTGGAGAAGGCAATGGCACCCCACTCCAGGACTCTTGCCTGGAAAATCCCATGAACGGGGGAGCCTGGTGGGCTTCTGTCTATGGGGTCGCACAGAGTCGGACACGACTGAAGCGACTTAGCAGTACATCTAAGAGTGATTAAGGTATGGGTAACTGTGCCCTGATTTTTAATTTCATTGCTAACATTTTATTCAGTTGCCCTTCTTTCCCGAATACTGTGTATATGCCAAGTCTTTTGTAACATGACTGCTGCTGCTGCTGCTAAGTCGCTTCAGTCGTGTCCGACTCTGTGCGACCCCATAGATGGCAGCCCACCAGGCTCCCCCGTCCCTGGGATTCTCCAGGCAAGAACAATGGAGTGGGTTGCCATTTCCTTCTCCAATGTAGGAAAGTGAAAAGTGAAAGTGAAGTCACTCAGTCGTGCCCGACTCTTTGCGACCCCATGGACTGCAGCCCACCAGGCTCCTCCACCCGTGGGATTTTCCAGGCAAGAGTACTGGAGTGGGGTGCCATTGCCTTCTCTGTGTAACATGACTAGAAAGATGCAAACTAAGCCATGGTCCTGATCTTCCATGTCTCTAAGAATATAGTAATGTTTAAGTCTGAAGAGTGGACTAGAAAACAGTACAAACATGATTATTAGGACTCAGGAGAATTCTATGTCAATATTCTGTCTGAGATGATTTACAGACCGAACATCCTGCACTAATGATAGAGCTAATTATATTTTACTAAACAGAATGAAATATTTCAAAATGAAAGTATTAAAATCACTACAATGTAAAAAAATCAATAGCCTGCCATATAAGGAAAAATGCTATTAAATAGGATTTCCATTTTAAATACAAATACTGGAGTTGGATCTATATGGTAGTATGATTTATCATAGATAAACAGCAAGTACAGGTAGATTTCAGAATAATTCTGTAAGTATGTCACAGAATCACCTTCCTGAGCTGACTAATTAGCTCATTAAAGCATTCCGTCCCACTGAAAAGCAGTTTTTCTTGATGACTGTCAGCTATGTGATTGAATGACATGCAAAATCTCTTGGTATTTTATGGATATGTGATCCTTGGCATTCAATAATGAAACTGCTCTTCTATGTTTGTAGAAGAAGAGCATTCAATTTTCATGGAAATGTCAGAAAGATTATATTGTTTTCTTCTATTTATTTTTATTGTTTTGGTCTGAGATATATTTGAAAGCCTGTCAATGGTGTCCTTTGCAGTTACTTCAAAAGCTATAAAACCACTGGTACAACCTGAAAATGGTGATTTATTGTTGCATCCAAAAGATAGGAATCTTTTAAAAAGAAATAATGTGAGATTCATAAATTTCCAGCTGAAGATAAGACATTTCAAGTTTTGGATTTACTTCTATTTATGTTAATTTCCCTAAACCTCTAATAAAGCTTTCTACTGTGAGCTCACTGTATATAAAAAGGCAGAACAGTCACTCTGCAACAGTTATATAGGCTAACTTCTTGCACATAATAGGAATTCAATAAATGATTAATTATAAAATGAATAAATGAAACAATTGATTAATATATCTGGAGGTTTCCTTTGCCTAAATTGCCCTCTGACTTCTCTCCAATTGTTCTAAATGCTTCTTTCATGAAATAGTTTCTTAAACCTCAAGCTCAAAACATTTCTATCTCACTTGAATCAATACTACACTAGTTAGCACTCTACTGTGTTTAATTTTAGCAAATACTAACCCAGAGGTCTTAACACTGACTTGGGTTCTAATATATCTTATTGCATGGGAGTTTATCTAACATTGTAGACAGGAAGGTGAAAAGTGAAAGAAGTAGCACACTCAAAGGAAAGACACAAAAGAGTAGGAATGAACTATTAAACTTCAGCTGAAATGAAGGGAAGCTCATCAATTATGTATCCATTTATGTATATATTCAACTCTAAATGTTTGTGAACCTATCGGATACTAGATTATACAGGGAAGGTAACGATGAATAAATACTATGCCAGGTGTTAGCAAAATTTTAAAAAGTATAGCTTAGGAATTATAAAGAAGGGTCGTATAAGCCAGTTTGTTGGATTAGAAACCTACACTTTGTGCCTCAGTTTTCTGACAAGTATTTGCTCTCCTGTTAATTACTGAAGCTCAGGAGGTTTAGATTTTTGATTGTGCATTTGGAGGAGCCCCATCCCAGTCCCAGGGAAGAGACTTAGCAATGAGATGTCAGATTTTTGTAAAATTTTAAAAAGCAAGATAGTTTTGTATTCTCTTGCTTAAAGAGGATCCCCACACCCCTGCAAATGTACAAGCTCTAGGACCATTAAAATTAGCATCTTCCCTGCCCCTGTTGCAACAAATGTTGGACATTTCTGAAATGCGCAATCCATTCATGCATCCTCTTTGTACTGCACCTTTTAGCTCACTGTTAGGAAGTCCGCACTATTTCCATGTCGAGCTTGGATTCCACACATTCTCTATAATCACTCCCCTGTCAATATCACTAAATTTGTTCCTCTCCTTCTCAAAAGTATAAGCTTTGAGAAAATGCCTAACTTGGTGCATTCAGGCACTTGATTTCTCTGCATTAAATTAAATGAGTAAAACTCATGAAAAATCATACTGACATATGTTTGGCTTCACTGTTAGATTATGAACACAGATGTTAAAGAAATGCTTCATTGATCCTGGTGGTTCTTCACTTCCAAGTTGACTATTTCATACTTGCCACTCTCTCCCCGCCTCCTTACCTCCTGCCACTCTCACTTCCTTTAGAAATTATAAGTGATCAGACAGAAGCTTTCTCATCATTCCACTATCAAATTTATACACCTATACACATCTGGATATTATGTTTATCTTTCTTCTTATTACAATGAAAGGAAAGTCATCCTAACAGGGGGATCAACCACTCTACTCTCATCTTAATTCTTAAGGATTTAGGTTCTGCACATAATTTCCTACCTGCCTCATCAATTTTTCCACTTCTATAGGATAATTCCCAAAAACTTATAAAATTCAAGTATGTTCTCTATATTAATAAAATAAAACCCTGTTTTATGAATCACCACCTATCCCAGCCACAATCTTTCTTTTTTCAAGTGGATTACCATTAACACCATACCATTCATCGAATAGTAATCTATCAATATCTCATTTATTTGCAATGCTTTTTAGAGTCAAGTTCCCACATATTCATGGACTGATTTCCTTTTGGTTCTCCATTTTGGGATTCTCCTAATACAACCCACTGGAGCGGATTGCCATTTCCTCCTCTAGGGGATCTTCCCGACTCAAGGATCGAACTGCCGTCTCTTGTGCCTCCTGTATTGGCAGGTGGATTCTTTACCATTGAGTTATTGAGGCAGTCCCTAATACAAGTAAACCAACATTTTTTTATTACTACAACTTTATAATCAGTGCTGACATCTGATAATGGAGACCCAGCATAATCCAGTGGTTATAAGCAAGGATTCTAGAAACCAACAGCTGAGTTCAAAGCCCAGCTACCCTGTTAACTACCTGCATAGTCTTGAGGAAGTTAAAGTTAGTCTCCATAACTCAGTTTGATCAGCTGAAAGAGAGTTGGCTTCAACAGTATGTGAACTGAGAACTTCCAGATGTTCAATCTGGATTTACAAAAGGCAGAGGAACCAGAGATCAAATTGCCAAAATCTGTTGGATCATTGAAAAAGCAAGAGAGTTCCAGAAAAACATCTACTTATGCTTTATTGACTATGCCAAAGCCTCTGACTGTGTGGATCACAACAAACTATGGAAAATTCTTCAAGAGATGGGAATATCAGAACACCTGACCTGTCTTCTGAGAAATCTGAATGCAGGTCAAGAAGCAACAGTTAGAACCAGACATGGAACAATGGACTGGTTCCAAATTGGGAAAGGAGTATTTCAAGGCTGTATATTGTCACCCCCTGCTTATTTAACTGATATGCAGAGTCAGTTCAGTTCAGTTCAGTCGCTCAGTCATGTCCAACACTTTGAGACCCCATGGACCACAGCACGCTAGGCCTCCCTGTCCATCACCAACTCTCAGAGTTTACTGAAACACATGTCCATCGAGTCAGTGATGCCATCCAACCATCTCATCCTCTGTCATCCCCTTCTCCTCCCACCTTCAATCTTTCCCAGCATCAGGGTTTTTTCAAATGAGTCAGCTTTTTGCATCAGCTTGGCAAAGTATTGGAGTTTCAGCTTCAATATCAGTCCTTAAAATTCAGGACTGATTTCCTTTAGGATTTACTGGTTGGATCTCCTTACAGTCCAAGGGACTCTCAAGAGTCTTTTCCAACACCACAGTTCAAAAGCATCAATGCTTTGGCGCTCAGCTTTCTTCACAGTCCAACTCTAACATCCATACATGACCAGTGGAAAAACCACAGCCTTGACTAGATGGACCTTTGTTGGAAAAGTAATGTTTCTGCTTTTTAATAGGCTGTCTAGCTTGGTCATAACTTTTCTTCCAAGGAGTAAGTGTCTTTTAATTTCATGGCCGCAGTCACCATCTGCAGTGATTTTGGAGCCCCCAAAAATAAAGTCTGCCACTGTTTCCACTGTTTCTCCATCTATTTGCCATGAAGTGATGGGCCTGGATGCCAAAACTTCATTTTCTGAATGTTGAGCTTTAAGCCAACTTTTTCACTCTCCTCTTTCACTTTCTTTAGTTCTTATTCACTTTCTGTTATAAGAGTGGTGTCATCTGCATATCTGAGGTTATTGATATTTCTCCTGGCAATCTTGATTCCAGCTTGTGCTTCTTCCAGCCCAGTGTTTCTCATGATATACTCTGCATATAAGTAAATAAGCAGGGTGACTATATACAGCGTTGATGTACTCCTTTCCCTATTTGGAACCAATCTCTTGTTCCATGTCCAATTCTAACTGTTGCTTCCTGACCTGCATACAAATTTCTCAGAAGGCAGGTCAGGTGGTCTAGTATTCCCATCTCTTTCCACAGTTTATTTTGATCCACAGAGTCAAAGGCTTTGGCATAGTCAATAAAGTAGATGTAGATGAGTTTTTGGAACCCCCTTGCTTTTTCAATGATCCAGCAGATGTTGGCAATTTGATTTCTGGTTCCTTTGCTTTTCCTAAAACCAGGAAACATCTGGAAGTTCACGGTTCACATATTGCTGAAGCCTGGCTTAGGGAATTTTGAACATTACTTTACTAGCATGTGAGATGAGTGCAATTGTGCAGTAGTTTGAGCATTCTTTGGCACTCACTTTCTTTGGGATTGGAATGAAAACTGACCTTTTCCAGTCCTGTGGCCACTGCAGAGTTTTTCAAATGTGCTGGCATATTGAGTGCAGCACTTTCACAGCATCATCTTTCAAGATTTGAAATAGCTCAACTGGAATTCCATCACCTCCACTAGCTTTGTTCATAGTGATGCTTCCTAAGGCCAACTTGACTTCACATTCCAGGATGGCTGGCTCTAGGTGAGTGACCACACCATTGTGATTATCTGGGTCATGAAGATCTTTTTTGTACAGTTCTTCTGTGTATTCTTGCCACCTCTTCTTAGTATCTTCTGCTTCTATTAGGTCCATACCATTTCTGTGCTTTATTGAGCCCATCTTTGCATTTAATGTTCCCTTGGTATCTCTAATTTTCTTGAAGAGATCTCTAGTCTTATCCATTATTTGTTTTCCTCTATTTCTTTGCACTGATCACTGAGGAAGGCTTTCTTAACTCTCCTTGCTATTCTTTGGAACTCTGCGTTCAAAGGGCTAGCTCTTTCCTTTTCTCCTTTGCTTTTTGCTCCTCTTCTTTTCACAGCTATTTGTAAGGCCTCTTCAGAAAGCCATTTTGCTTGTTAGCATTTCTTTTTTTTGGGATGGTCTTGCTCTGTGTTTCCTGTACAATGTCATGAACCTCCGTCCATAGTTCATCAGGCACTCTGTCTATCAGATCTAGTCCCTTAAATCTATTTCTCACTTCCACTGTATAATCATTAAGGATTTGATTTAGGTCAAACTTGAATGGTCTAGTGGCTACACATAGACATCACCAGATGGTCAGCACTGAAATCAGATTGATTATATTCTTTGCAGCCAAAGATGGAGAATCTCTATACAGTCAGCAAAAACAAGACTGGGAGCTGACTGTGGCTCAGATCATGAACTCCTTATTGCCAAATTCAGACTTTAATTGAAGAAAGTAGGAAAAGCCACTAGACCATTCAAGTATATGCAGAGTACATCATGAGAAATGCCAGCTGGGATGAAACACAAGCTGGAATCAAGATTGCTGGGAGAAATATCAATAACATCAGATATGCAGATAACACCACCCTCATGGCAGAAAGTGAAGAAGAACTAAAAACCTTCTTGATAAAGTTAAAGAGGAAAGTGAAAAAGCTGGCTTATAACTCAACATTCAGAAAACTAAGATCATGGCATCCAAGCCCATCACTTCATGGCAAATAGATGGAGAAACAGTGGAAACAGTGACAGACTTTATTTTCTTGGGCTCCAGAATCACTGAAGATGGTAACTGCAGCCATGAAATTAAAAGACCCTTGTCCCTTGGAAGAAAAGCTATGACAAACCTAGACAGCATACTCAAAAGCAGAGACATCACTTTGCTGACAATGTTCTGTCTAGTCAAAGCTGTGGTTTTTCCAGTGGTCATGTATGGATGTGACAGGTGGACCATAAATCAATCTGAACACCAAATAATTGATGCTTTTGAACTACAGTGTTGGAGAAGACTCTTGAGAGTCCCTTGTACTGAGAGGTGATCAAACCAGTCAATCTAAAGGAAATAAGTCCTGAATATTCATTGGAAGGACTGATGCTGAAGCTGAAGCTCATTGGAGCACCTGATGCAAAGTACTGACTCATTGGAAAAGACTGGGAAAGATCAAAGGCAGGAGGAGAAGGGGACGACAGAAGATGAGATGGTTGGATGGCATCACCAACTCAATTGACATGAGTTTGAGCAAGTTCTGGGAGTTAGTGGTGGACAGGGAAACCTGGTCTGCAGCTCTCCATTGGGTTGCAAAAAGCTGACATGACTGAGTGACTGAACTGAAATGAACTGAACCATCCTACCTAAAGTTTAGGGGAAGACTAGAAGAAGATGTATTGCTGCTGCTGCTAAGTCACTTCAGTTGTGTCCAACTCTGTTGCAACCCCATGGACTGCAGCCTACCAGGCTTCTCCATCCATGGGATTCTCCAGGCAAGAACACTGGAGTGGGTTGCCATTTCCTTCTCCAAAGAAGAAGATGTATTAGCTAAGATGTATTTAGCTAATACATCAACATTATCATTTTTTGATTGTCTTGAAAATTTTTGTTCTATTTTAATAGAATTTTTCAGATTGGTTTCCATGAAAATTATTTTATAATACTTCAAAGCCAATATACAATGTACTTATTATAACTATGGAAGTACTAACCACTATTGATTCACATATCAAACTATGAAATATTTCCTGGTATATTCAATTATTTGGTTTTCCTTGAATTAATATTTACCTCTTTTTTTTATTATTAAATTGTCTGTTTTCTTAACAAATAATCTATCTCCTAATTTTCTGATAGAATTAAAATCAGGCTTTGGTTGTTTCAAATATGAATTACTATTTATTATCCTTCAATTTGTCAAATTTCTTCAAGAATCCTGCCTTCTTCATATTATAACATATTACTTGTTGTCTAAACTTCTGTGTAGGTTTCATCCTGGGAGCTCCATTTACTATCATGCCAAGGATTCCATTCATGCTTCCTATATGAATACTTTCTATTTTTATCCTCATGTCTTTCTTTTTATTGTTTAGTGTATATTTTCAAATCAAATATATCTCACAGTTGCTTTCTGAGAAGGGGTGGCATGAGGAGTGAATTTTTTTAAGACCTTGATTGACAGTTTGCTAGGTATAAAAAGTGCTACACTGGAAAGCTATCTGTATAATTTTGAAGTCATCAATCTATTATTTTTAACTTCCAAGACAGAAAAAATAGGATATTATATACAGGTTTGTATACATGCTTTTATCAGTTTGAGGAAATTCCCATCAGATCTTCTGTTGCTAAGAATATTTTCATGGGTGGATGTTGAAATCTGCTACATGTTTTTCTGCATACACTCAAATTATCCTGTGGGTGTTTTCTTTAGTCTGTCGATATGGTGAATTACATCACTTCATTTTCTGTGGATACAACAGACTTGGTATTTTTGTGTTACAATCCACTTAGATATATCTTATTCTTTTTCTGTATATTGCAGTATTTGACATCCTAAATTTTTTTTAAGATTTTTGCATCTATGTTAATAACAGACGTTGATCTAGAGTTTTATGTTCTAAGTTTGTTTTTATTGTTGTTAGGGTAATTCTTCCTTCATAAAATGAGTTGAGAAGTCTGTGTAGCAGTGGTATTTCTCCACTAAAGGTTTGGTAGAATTCATCAGTAAAGCCATATATTTGTTTGCAATTTTCTGTATTGGACAAGTTTGAATCACAAACGAATTTATTAATTTGGAATTAATTCTTCTCGGTTGCTATCTGATCTCAAACAAGAAATGTCATGCTTATGTAGATTATTAAATTCTTGTAATTTGTATAGGAGTAATGTTCTCTTATATCTTTTTACAAGTAGAGGCAAACTCTCTGGGGCTTTTCTTAGTTTTTGAATAATACAATTTTCTTTCATATTTTATCTTCTCTCTTTTCAGAGGTCTTATTTTAATTTTTTATTTTTTGGAATAAAACTTCTTGATGTTTTCATCTGCTTTTTGTAAGATTTTCTTTACACTGTCTTCTAACTATATTACTAAATTTTGTTTCAATTTCTGGGGCGTTACTGTTAATTTCCAATAGTATTCCTTTGTCTAACTTACTGTTTATCTTGAGGAATGTTAATATTTCTCTTAACTCCATGAATGTATTGATTATATTTGTTAGAACTTTCTCTCTGTCCAATGCATTGTGTTTGGTTTCTTTGCACTATCTTTTTCTGTATGTTTTGCTTTTTAGGTACTTTATTGAATTTATCAGTGAGGCACTGATTTATGCAGATAGATAGCTCTGAGGGCAGAGCATGGGAAAGAATGCCTGGGTCTCCTCACAATTTATAAAGTAGTTAAACTGTCTCATCTTCATTTTCATCCACAGTTGGAATTTCAAATCTCTTGTTAAACTGTACATATTAAATATGTAGAATCCTCTTCAAGTGAGCGTAGAAGACTTTCTATTGACAAGGTAGGAAAAGTGATCTAACCGTTCCTCATAAAGTCTTCTAGCTAATCCTTAATCATTCAGCCTCTATCAGAATTCCTGCCATCACTGGCAACTGCATTGCTAATTTGTGAGCCTCTGGGTATTTGAGATGCAAATAGTTTGCTTAGTGATTTTATTCCCTGTTGCAGGGATTTCCCCCTTTTTGCCCTTTCTGAGTCAGGTATCACTTATCCACTGGGTTTATTGATTTCAAAACAATGTTCACTGCAGCACTATTTACAATAGCTAGGGCAGGGAAGCGACCTAGATGTCCATCAACAGATGAATGGAAAGGAAGATGCACATATACATATACACAATGGAATATTACTCAGCTATAAAAAGGAACACATTTGAGTCAGTTCTCATGAGATGGATTAACATAGAGCCTATTATACAGAGTGAAGTAAGTCAGAAAGAGAAAGACAAGTATCATATATTAATGCACATATGTGGCATCTAGAAAGATAGTAGAACGATACTAGAAAGATAGTTCTGACGATCCTACTTGCAAGGCAGCAAAGGAGTCACAGACATTTTAGACACAGTGGAGGAAGGAGAAGTTGTGATGATATGCCAAAATAGCATTGAAACATATACATTGCCATATGTAAAATAGATAGCTAGTGGGAGTTTGCTGTATGACACAGGGAACTTAAAGCCAGGGCTGTGTCACAACCTAGAGGGGTAGGACAGGGTGGGAGGTGGGAGGGAAGTTCAAGAGGGAGGACTTATGTATACATAATGTAGATTCATGTTATATATGGCCAAAAATTCACAATATTGTAAAGTAATTATCCTCTAATTAAAAAAAATGGAAAACTTCCTGCAAATGTTTTCTTATTTCTCATTATCCTTGATTTTGTGATTTAATGTATTTCAAAAAATTCGTGATGTTAGTGACATTTTTGGATGGAGGTAAAAGTATAGATGTTCAAAATGCAATGTTTAACTGAAAAGTCAGAATATGTTTAGCTCTGTTAAATGTATTCCTGTAGTTTTTTATCCCTCTCTGCATCTGTTAAAATTTTTCAGTCACAAGTTACATCATTGTCTATGATTGAATTTTCTGAAAATAGATACCCAAATAGTGAATTGCATGAAGAAGCTTTATTGGGAATATATGCAGGAGGTACATCTATAAAGAGAAAAGGAAAGCAAGACTGGGTGCAGAAGCTGACTAGTAATGTGGAGTAAATCTAACCCCAAATCCCATTAACAATCTGCTTCCTTGGACCACTTCTAGCATCAATGCTCTTAAATTGAGTTCCCTGGAAATAGATTCTGAGATGAGAAATTTCTGGGAAGAGCTGTCATGAGACATTCCTCAAAGGAAGTAGAGTCAGAAATTTGGGCACAGAGAGATAATGACTGCAACTGAAGACTTAGCCAAAGCTATGGATCCTGTGGGGAACTCTACAGTTGGCCTTTCAGAGATATCCCAAAACACAGCAAGGGATCACAGGCTTCATGTCTCTTCATCAGCTGCCACTGACCAAGGGTGGCCTTGTGGGAGAAGACACTAGGTGGGATTAGGCAAGGCCGTGAGGCTGAGTAGATTCCCAGTGAGGGACACAGCCATGCATAGTAAGAGCATCTAGTACCCAAAGCTGGGAGATAGGTACACTGGCTTCTAAAAAAGCATGGTGAGCAACCATGTCAATCACTACAGACGTTCCTCACACTCTGTCATCAGGTCCTGTGTCATCTGCACATTTGTTCTTATTCCTATCCTGCTGAAGACAGTACAAGGAGCCCCACATCATCAGACAGCTTTTAATAGTTTCTAACAAAGAAGTTAGCTGCCTGCAGAATTCAGCTCTGCTTTTTTTTTTTTTTTTGGCTTAGGTACCCTGTGTATAAAGTCAGATCAGTCACCAAAGATCTGCTTCTTTTGCCCTTGAATTGGGGCCAAAGATTTTTAGGAGTTTTCCAATTTAGACACTATTACAGTCAATTCCTTTCCCTATACCCTGTGACCATAAGCAACTATTGAATTACTTTTTAAATGTAAAAGAATTTTGCTTATTTCAGAATTTTAAATAAGTGGAATCATACAATAGGTATTCTTTTTTGTTTGCTCAGCATGATATATTTTAATTCATGCATGTTATTGGGTTTATACAGAAGATATTTCCTTCATTGCTGAGAAACTTCCCATTTTGTGGATGAAATAAAATTTGCTTGTCAATTCATGAAGGACATGTGAGTGGTTTCCAGCCTGGGGATACTATGAATAAAGTTGTTTCTAACAACACTGTATGTTTTGTGAGGGTATAGCTTTCTACTTCTCTTGAGAAATTAACTTTGCAGCCTTTCATAGCTAGCCATTAATTATTTTTTTATAACTTCTTAAGCAACGTATTGGAGAAGAAAATGGCAACCCACTCTAGTACTCTTGCCTGGAAAATCCCACAGACAGAAGAGCCTGGCAGGCTATGGTCCATGGGGTCATGGACCCAATGGATGGAAAATCCCATGGATGGAAGAGTCTGTTAGGCTACAGTCCGTGGAGTCACAAAGAATGGGACACGACTTATTGGCTAACCAAGGAACATATAGGCAATACAAAAATTAACATTATACTTCAGGTATATGTAGGTGAGAGAAAACTTTTATTCTACGGCTCTACATAGTAAACATTTTAGGGATTTTGGACTATAGAATCTCAGTAGCAATGACTCTGAAACCCTGATACAGTAGCACAAAAACAAGCACAAAAAATACATTCATTTAAAATGACTGTGACTATGTTCCAATAAATTTTATTTATAAAAAAAAGTGAGCTCAGTTTAGCCTAGGAACTGTAATGTTCTGGCTTGCCTGCTGATCTAGATATGCATTTATGCAAATTCAAAAAGAAAATACATCATTTAAAATTGTAAAATGTCCCCTAACTGTAAGTAGTGCATTGATTGATTTGTAAATATTCACAGAAATGTGAACTGGACAATACAGAGATACAAGGAAATGAATACTTGATACTACTGGAAAATTACATTTCAGAATACATAGATACAGTGTATTCATGCTATTTGAGAAACTGCTTGTGGCAAGTTAAGCATATTTGTATTATCTCTTACCTAACTATTCCTGCTGCTCAAATCCTCCTTGAACACTGGAGTGGTGTCTGTTTCTAACTTTTGACAGAGTTGCAAATCACAGACTTTTGTGTCATTAAAAAACAGTTCCCTTAAGTCTTAAGGACATAGGGTAAGACACACGGAGATGCATTTTTCTGGGGTCTAACTACCATTTGTCTCAAGAGTAGGTATTTATGGTATGAGATGTCCTGTACCAGAGCTGCTTGTCCTGTCCTGAGTGACAAAGGTGGGTACATCTTCTTTAATAAATGCATTGTTGTGTTTGTGATATATGGAGTTTTCTAAAGCGCAAGGGTCAGGCAGTGGACTCCTGTTGCCTGAGTCTAAGGGGAGTAAAAGTAGAAATAGAATAATTGTATAAAAATGTAAATCAGGCCATTATTCTCTGCTGCTTCATACCTTCCGGTAGATTTCCATTGTATTTACAATGAATTCCATATTCTTAATCATGGCATCAGGCTCTCCATGTGGCAGAATGTACTTTCCGCTGCAAGTTCTTATGGTTTTATACTTTCCTAATTCACCACGTTTCAGTCTGCTGGCTTCCGCATGCTCCCACTTTTTTTTTTTCCCCTTGAAGAAATAGTGGGGTGGAAATTTTAATCTTTTCAAAGGTAAATATTTCTCTCCCTTCTCTTTCTATATCCTAGGACACAGAACAGTGTCTGGTAGATAATAGGTAATAAATAAGTGTTTTTAAATAAGTGAGTGAGAAGATGAATAAGCAGGGGAAGGAGAGAAGTTCTGCATGTTGAATGAATGATCTGAGCCCATTCTGGGTGGTGTGAAAATTATTCTTTGTCTTACAGAATGACTAGCAAGAATCCAGTAACATGACTTAAAGGAGGAGGTGATGTTACATAGTAGGGTAGTTAGTGGTGATTTCGTGGAAAAGATAGAAGAGCCTATGATACTTACAATAGTGTTTATGCCTTAGAACCGTACAATGCTTTGCCTTTCTCAAGTACTCTCCCATATGTAATCTCATTTATACAGTCTCTGTTTTTCTAGCTTAATGGAAGCCAGGGATGCATGAAAGCTTAATTAGAGACAGAAGGAAAACATTTTCTTCTTCCAATGATCCATATGTGTCTGGTGGAAGAACAAAAAGTTTTATTTTGTGTGTGTTTTTTTTTTAAAGAATCATCCTAGAACTTACAATTTTATTCATTTCTGATGATGGAAAATGGCTATAGCTGCCAAATCAACAGTCTTCCCAAGTAGGCAGTTGAGAAAGAAGCCAAATGTCTTGTGTGTGAAAAAAAATTATGTATCCGCAATTGGGCATCTGAATGCCACCTCCGGATAAGAAGGAAATGAACATGTGTTCATTTGATCTAACACTTTTAAAATGTAATCTCTCACATTGCTCTCCCAAGACTCATTAGCTTGTGCTTCCAGAGCACCTCTGAGCACCGGAGCCTATGCCCATTTCACAATTAAATACATACAAGCATCTTAAACACGAATTAAAAACAATTACTCAGTTCTTATTGATAACTAGGGTTTTCTTTTATCTTAGTAGTATGCGGTCAATATTTTTGAACTGGCCAGGAGATTTCTTAAAAAAAATAAATAGGCACAATTTGCAAAATGACTTTACTACTTAGGACAAACTATTAGACTGGTGAAAAAGTAATTGTGGTTTCAGACCATGAATTTTAAATCATTATAACTAGGCTCAAACACATCTTTGTTAATCAAAATAGGAACCCCTACAATCAACACATTTTTGCCAATGAAAAGTAAGTTTGTTTACTCCTGGAGCATAAAAACCCATGCTCTGAGATTTGAAGAACCCTTGGAAAGCATTTTTTGCCTTCTGCTGGTTGTGGAAACATTTTCTCTGCAAAAAGTTGCTGAGACGCTTGAAGAATTGGTAGTTGGTTGGCAGGAGGTCAGGTGAATATGGCAGATGAGGTAAAACTTCGTACCCCAATTCGTTCAAGTTCTGAAGTGCTGGTTGTGCGACGCGCTGTGGGGGGTTGTGGAGAACTGAGCCCATTCTGTGACTGATGCTGGCTGCAGGTGTTGCAGCTTTCAATGCATCTCATCAGTCTCCTGAGCATACTTCTCAGCTGTAATGGCTTTTCTGCGATTGAGAAAGCTGTAATGGGTTGGACAGGCAGCAGACCACCAAACAGTGACCATGACCTTTTATGGGTGCAAGTTTGGCTTTAGGAAGTGCTTTGGAGCTTCTTCTTGGTCCAGTCACTAAGCTGGTTGTCGGGTTGTCATATAAAATGCTTAGGGTTAGGGTTGTCATATAAAATGCTTAGGGTTAGGGTTAGGGTTGGAGAAGGCAATGGCACCCCACTCCTGTACTCTTGCCTGGAGAATCCCGGGGACGGGGGAGCCTGGTGGGCTGCCGTCTATGGGGTCGCACAGAGTTGGACACGACTGAAGTGACTTTGCAGCAGGGTTAGGGTTACCTAACGTCTTACCACAACCCAATGGAGAAGTGGTTCATTGTTGTGTAGAATAAGAAAAAAAATGACACTTAAAGATGATGATTTTTTTAGGATCTGTGGTTAGCTCATGAGGTACCCACCCACTTATCCAGCTTTTTCACCTTTCCAATTTGCTTCCAATGCCAAATGACCATAGAATGACCGACCTTGAGTTCTTCAACAACTTCTTGTGTCGTGGTAAGAGGATCAGCTTTGATGATCTTCTCAGTTGGTCACTGCCAAGCTCTGATGGCCAGCCACTGCACTCCTCATCTTCAAGGCTCCGGTTTCCTTTGCAAGAATTCTTGAACCACCACTGCACCATATGTTCATTAGCAGTTCCTGGGTTAAATGTATCATTGATGTTGTGAGTTGTCTCCACCGCTTTATGACCCATTTTGAATCCGAAAAAAAAAAAAAAAGCTCAAATTTGCCTTTTGTCTAACATCATTTCTCTAGTCTAAAATGAATATAAAATAAACAGTAAGTAATTTAATTAGCAAAAAAGCATAAAGGGAGAAATGCACATTAAAATTATATATAACATAACCATTTTATTTAAGAATGCATTTCAATATCAAGCAGCAAAATTCAAAAATGCAAAACCACAATTACTTTTCCACCAACCTAAATAATAAGCAAAGAAAAAGATAATTTCTTTAGTTATGTGGGAAACCATCCCATACTATGTCAGGAAATATACTTACATAGCACATACAGAGAATATCAATTTAATGTGCCCATTTTATTTAACAAAATATTTATTAAGTCAACCTCACCAATTCTTCCCTTTCATTCCTTAGATTAGATTTCCTCTAATTTTCATGGAGAAAAAATGAACTCGTTAAATACAAATCATTTTGTTGCTATGATTATATGTAAGCCTAGTTAGTTCTGGCTCTGGATAGTTTGTATCTAAATAATATTTATTATTAAATAAACAACTAAAATAATGTGTTTCTACCATTGGCATTAATATTTAATTCTAAGATTTGAGAAGCAAGAGGATACATTAGTTTTAATATTGTGGTTTCCCATGCTTAACACAGTGATTGACATATATAAAGCTATTAATTAACAATTTTGAACATGTATTTTGTTCTGAGTACTAATCCAAATATTTTTGACTCTGTTAGCTCCTTCAATTTTTAGAAAATCTTTTTGAGGTAGGTTATTACTATCTTACTGATAAGAAAAGAAACTGAAGGAAAGATAAAGGAAGTAATTTGTTCAAGATTTAATAGCTAATAAGTGGAAGCTTTAGGAAACATAATGTCTCATCCATAAATATTTTAATGGACAAAGCAGACTATGAAAATTACATAAGAGCTGAAGATAGGGAATTTTGAAATAAAATATAGATTTATAAACACTGCATATGTGTATATATAATACCTAAATATACATAAAATAAATCTTCTTTCTCTTATAAGAATATCACAGAGAGACAGTTGGTATTAACTTGTGACCCATGATCGTAACTTGTGCTTTGTAAAGTTTTCCTGGAGACAGAAGGTGGTAAATGCCACATCTAAAAAATTCTAGTGCCCTAACATTGTGAAGACTTGGCAAACCTGCTTTTTCTTGACTCTTAGGCATGCCAAGTTCTAGTTCAGTTTTAAGATTCCGTTCCAAGATACAGAGAGAACAAAAGGGAGGAATTATGAATGTGTGCTCGAGCTGTAAATAGGATATAGAAGATCTTGTTTCTGCAGAGTGAAATTAAACACTGACTCCTTCCCGACACAGGCTAGTAACCATGCTTTTCTTTGGAGAACTCTTGGCGTCCTCACATTTGTTTTGGACTTAGAGGTATTAAACAACCAGAGTTGAATGAAGTTGAGCATCTCGCCGAATGTTATTATCTCTTTAGGTTAAGTCCGTATGATTTTAATTTCCTGCTTAGATGCTGCAGAAAGAATAAATGCCATAATAATCTTTACTTAAATGGTTTTAAGGCTTAGGCTAAACACTATAAAAATATCACCTGGAGCTACTACTGTATTCATAGGCGACTGGGTTAGATCTTGGTGGAGACAATTGGAGGTGCTCGCTGTAAGAAGTTGGGGAGGAGGTGGAGAGTTCTGTTCTTTGTTTCCTTTTGCTCCCAGCCCACTTTAAGCATTAGCAGTCCCTCTTCTAATCAGCATGAAAGAGTTCACAACTAGTACTTTTAACAGAAAAATCAGCAGCCTTCAAAACAAGCACGAGCTCCCAGAATACATCTCACTGCTTCTTACCTTCTGCTGACATGGGGGAGAATTAGCTCCACTCAGAGCTGCAATAATCCACAACTTTCTTGCAGGAGCAGATGGTGCCGATCGCCCCATTCACAATGGTTGGGTATTGTTTCAAGTCACAACCGCACTCCTTTCTGTTATACAATTTTTAACTGTGCCTTCTCTGTTACATTACAAGCATGACACTGAACTGTAGATCTTATCCAATTGTGCTTGCAGAACCTTAAAGAGTTCTAGGTATGAAATCCCATGCCTTGTGGAAAATAGACTTAATCAGAGAATGGTGACATGTTTGTCCAGTAATTTTCAAAGGCTCAGCTTTTTCATATAAATGGTTCCCCCCCTGCTAATTGAAGTTTATTCATTAAATATAATTTTAAATCAACTCTCATCTTAAATAAAATCTTTCTAAAGTGCTGCAATGTTTCTGGAATTCTTTAATGAAATAAAAAAATATGCTTTGGGATTGTGGTTTAAATCATGAACAGATTTTGTTTTTCTAGTTCGATAATGATGCTCTTAGGGGCTATGTAGATACACACACTTTTTTTTTTTTTTTTTGTCAATTCCTCATGTCTCTAGTTTGGCATACCTGTTAAGTTGTTTAATTATCTTTTTTTTTTTTTTTTGCAGTTTTTGAGGTATAATTAACATACAACAGACTGCACAATTTAAACAGAATAATTTAAAGTACCAAATCAGTATATACTTGAAAAGTCATCAGCACAGTCTCAAAAATGACATAGCCACCACCCTGAGAAGTTTTCCCTATGCCCTTCTTACAGGTTTTCCCCAAGATATGTCCCATCTGCAAGTAAGCAGTGATCAGCGTTTTACCGCTATCGATGAGCTTGCTTTTCTTTATAAAATTATATAAATGGAGCCATGCAGTATACGCACATATGTTTTACTTTGAGTCGTTTCAACCAGGTTACTTATTTTAAGATGTATCCATGTTGCAGTGCATATTCTTTTAATTGAATTGCTAACCTGTATTCCATTGTATGGTTATATCATAGTTTACTTATCCATTCACCAGACAATAGATATCTGGGGTATTTCCAACTTAGACTTAAAGCAAATCAAGCTGCTATGATCATATGTGTATATATTTGTGTGAATATATGCTTTCATTTCTCCTTAGTTGATAAACAGAAGTGGATGGTGGCCATGCATATCATATTTTAAGAATCAACGAAGTCTTTCAAAGTGATTGTGTCATTTTACATTCCCAAAAGCAGTGTATGAGTGTTTCATTTCTTCCACATCTTTACCAAAACTTGGTATGCTCATTCTTTTACTTTTTCACCATGTTATAGGTGTGAGATTGTATCTCATTGTGGGTTTACTCTCATCTACCTGAAGGTGAATGAAGTTCACAACATTAAGTGCTTAATGTTGTATCTATATTTTCTTTCATGGTGTGCCTGTTCATATCTTTCTTTTTTATTGGGTTGCTTGTTTATTCATTATTCTTTGGACATTTATTTATAGATTCAGGACACAAATCTTGTATCAGATATGCTTTGGAAAGAGTTTATCCAGTTTTGGTCCATATTTGCATTCTCTTGGAAAAGACCCTGATGCTGGGAGGGATTGGGGGCAGGAGGAGAAGGGGACGACAGAGGATGAGATGGCTGGATGGCATCACTGACTTGATGGACCCGAGTCTGAGTGAACTCTGGGAGTTGGTGATGGACAGGGAGGCCTGGCGTGCTGTGATTCATGGGGTCGCAAAGAGTCGGACACGACTGAGCGATTGAACTGAACTGACAGCATCTTTTGAAGAGTAGTACTTCATTTTGATGAAGTTCAATTTTTTAGATTTTTTTTTTCCTTTTATAGATTAGTGCTTTTGCTGTATACTGAAGAAAACTTGACCACTCCAGGGTCTCTAGACAACCATTAACTTTTTACCCAGATAATTATTTGTTGTCAGTGGCTGCTTTGTACAGTGTAGGATATTTATCAGGATCTGTGGCTTTTACTCACTTAATGCCAGTAACACCTCCTCCTCAGTGTGGCAAACAAAAATGTTTCCAAATATTTCCAAAGGTCCCCCAAGGGACAAAACTGGCCCTATTTGACAACCACTGGCCTAAACCAAGATAGCAAACATTTCTTCTGTTTTTTCTCAAGAAGTCTTACAGTTTTAAATTTTAAATTTACATCTATGATCCATCTTGTGAACTTTTTGCATATGATATGAAGAATTAATTCAAGTTCATTTTTTTTGAACATTCGAGTGTTCCAGAACCATTTGCTGAAAAAAAATAATAATTTTTCCTCACTGAATTGTCTTTTCACCTTTATAAGGAAGAGCTGTTCTTATATGCAAGGTTATATCTGTAACCTGTACTAGTCCACAGACCCATTTGTCTATTTTAATATTAATACCAAACTATCTTTATAATTATAGCTCTACAATAACCTGAATTCAGATTGTTAATTCTCCAGCCATGTTTTCTTTTTCCAAACTGCTTCTGGCCACTGCAGTTCTGTTGAGCCAACAGGTGTTGAGATGGTCAATTAAAACAATAAGTCACAAGACTTTACTCACTTACCATGATAATGCAGTCCAGAAACAAAAGAAAAAAAAAAAGAAAGATGCTGGCTCACCAGCGTTTCATCTTCCCCCAAAGAACAGCATGAAATGAGGGTCAAGCAGAGGCTTGTAGATGAGAGAAGGGCCTCACTGCCAAGGAGGCCCATAAAGAGGAAGAATCATTATCATGCCTAATAATACTTTATAAAGCAACTGATCCATAAACTTGAAACATTTATGTACTATTTTTTTTTTTTTCGTGCTAAAGGGGTAATTTCAGAAACTTAACACTGTTGCAGGTTAGTGGAGATGATACAGAGGTAATATTTAAAGTTTGGCCTTTGTCAGTCAGTTCAGTTCAGTTGCTCAGTCGTGTCCAACTCCTTGAGACTCCGTGAATCCCAGCACGCCAGGCCTTCCTGTCCAGCACCAACTCCCGGAGTTCACCCAGACTCACGTCCATCGAGTCAGTGATGCCATCCAGCCATCTCATCCTCTGTCATCCCCTTCTCCTCCTGCCCCTCAATCCCTCCCAGCATCAGAGTCTTTTCCAATGAGTCAACTCTTCGCATGAGGTGGCCAAAGTCAGCATTCCTCCAAATATCTTTGCAGTTAACTGTTGAAGTCACAGAGAGCTAGCTATTCATGAGAAGATGGTCACCCAAAACACCTCTGTATGGAAGAGGGAAGTTTCACTGATGCTCTTAAGGGAATGCTGCTATGATTATTGCATTTCTGAATTCTTAAGCACCTTAGAATATGTTACAAGTATAAGGGGTAAGGCTTCCTAGGTGGGGCCAGAGGTAAAGAACCCACCCGCCAACACAGGACATAATAGATGAGGGTTTGGCCCCTGGGTCAGGATGATCCCCTGGAGAAGGGAAAGGCTACCTACTCCAGTACTCTTGCTTGGAGAATTCCATGGACAGAGGAACCTGGTGGGCTACAGTTCATGGGGTTGCGAGTCAGACACGACTGAAGTGACTTAGTATAGCACAGCACATAGGGATAATAAAACTAAAGCAACTGTTTGTTTGCATGTAACTATGAATAATGTACTTCCAAGAGATACAAATCCCTCTGATATTCTCTAGAGAGTTTTCTGTACTCTAGAGAGTAACTCTAGACAGTTTCTGTACAGACTCTAACCTAGAGTCTGGGTACCAAATTTATTTTAACTTCATCTTTACTATGCTTTGGATTTACTGTTTAAAATTATTTAGAATTTAAGTTGAACTGAAGCTATTTAAGGTATTTTTAACTGATATTTTCAAGACAGGTATGTGCAAAACTTTGCGTTTGTCAAAATCTCTACTCTCTTTTAATTCAATTTAGAATCTACAAAATCCCCAATGAACATGTGATTATATTTTTAAATTGAAGGCACTTATTTTAGAATTGTAGACTCTCAGCCAACCTAGCTGAATTTTATAAGCACTCACATTTAATTTGAGAAGCATAACTCAATACTGGGTGCTGAAATGATGGAATTTTAGATTTCATTTCCATATTAGCGCTATAATTTTTTTTGCTTTGATAAACATTATTTTAAAATAAATCTGACTCTAAGGGAAATGAAAGAATTACTATTGAACTTTGCCTTATCAGGCCACAAACTTCTGGAGGTATTGTTCTTAAAATATTAAGAAGGATTATTAGCTTGTTTTAAAAAAAAAAGCTCATGGTGAATCTACTGGAGACTGATTAATGTTCTTTCCTTTTACATAAAGCATTTGGCAAAATTTATTAAGATTCTTATCAAGATTTAGAGTCAAAAGTTTTAAGCTGAAAGAGACCTTAGAGTTATCTTGTCCAATCTCTTCATTTTACAGATGATTAAGGAAAAGGAGTTAAAAAATGAATGACTAATTGGTACCAGTTTGCTGTAATGCTTGGAGCATTGTGTTTGGTATTAAAAGCTGAGTTCTAGTCATATAATCTCTGAAATGTTTTTTCCTCATATAAAGTAAGGGGGTGGGAGCTTTCTACATTCATATCTCTTGGCTACGAAACCTGTCAGACTCTGCTGCTGCTAAGTCACTTCAGTCGTGTCCAACTCTGTGCCACCCCATAGACGGCAGCCCACCAGGCTTCCCCGTCCCTGGGATTCTCCAGGCAAGAACACTGGAGTGGGTTGCCATTTCCTTCTCCAATGCATGAAAGTGAAAAGTGAAAGTGAAGTCGCTCAGTCGTGTCCGACCCTCAGAGACCCCATAGACTGCAGCCTTCCAGGCTCCTCCGTCCATGGGATTTTCTAGGCAAGAGTACTGGAGTGGGGTGCCATATTGCCTTCTCCGTGTCAGACTCTAAAGAACCCTTATTATATCTTGTGGTCTTCAATGAATTTCCATATATGGGAGTTATAAACCCTCTGTATAATTGTGAGCTAACTTGCTCATTATTTCGTAACTTCAACAGACATTTAATAGGTACTTAAAATACAAGTGACTTCCCTGGTGGCTCAGACGGTAAAGCGTCTTGCTTACAATGTGGAAGATCTGGGTTCAATCCCTGGGTCGGGAAGATACTCTGGAGAAGGCAATGGCACCCCACTCCAGTACTCTTGCCTGGAAAATCCCATGGACGGAGGAGCTTGGTAGGCTACAGTCCATGGGGTCCCAAAGAGTCGAACACGACAGAGCAACTTCACTTTTAAAATACAAAAGGCATTATGTTAGCTACTAACAATTATTTCATTATACATTTAAATCATACCAAATCAAGTTATGTCTATCATATCATTAATGTTCTTACTTGCTTTAGCTTAGCACCTGGATCTCCTTTATCTTAATGAGGGTTTAGTAAAGATTAGGATACATAATCTTGAAAACATAGAGCTGATCTCTGAATCAACCACAGGATTCTCACCCATTCGGCTTCTCTATTGGTACTATGACTGACCTTGAATCATTTCTGAGGATCTTAAAGATTCTTGGAATATTGTTTGAAAACCATAGTTGGAGTTCTATTCATTGGTTTTATGAATAAGGGATCTGTGACCTAAAAGGGATTAGTAATTCCACCATAGAAAAGAAGCCAGGAAAACATCTGTGCTCTCTTCATTGATTTCTAATCCTACACACAGTCTAGTGAATTACATTATCCTCTGGATTATCTCATGTCTCAAGAGTTCCTGACACACGACAGATTTTAAACATGAATGTTCTTCAAATGGTTTATTATATTTTGTGGGTTGTATCCATTTTTCAAAATCATGAAAGATTCCAGGTGAGTTAAAATCTATTTATAAAAAAATAGATTTGCATACTATGATTCTGTGCAGCATCCTTCTTTTGGTGTTAAACCTAAAAGATAAATAATACCTTTGAAAACAGTCACATCAGCCCATTGCAGATAACTTTGCCTATAGAGTTGAAAAGGTAATACATGCAGGAAATTTAATACAAACAATTTTCAACTGACTCAGCTTTCATCGGCAGTATTCTTGGGACTTACTCAGAACTGAAGAAATTCAATTCTATTGTTGCAACGGAAGCCTTGCCACATGGCTTCTACCATTCTTCCTACTAGTTACACATTTTCTCCCAAATGATATTGTAATGGCCCACATACAATATATAGAAGAGATACACTATAACAGTTATTGAGAGCTGTTTGTTTAATTTTATACCTAACATTTTAAATTTGAGAGTAACCAAGCAATTGACATTTTCACCAGGCTCATGTAGAACTGAGAGAGCTAAAAAAATAGCTGAGAGAAAATATATGCAACAGTCTCCAACAAGCATCTAACTTCCTCTGTGAGACAATGCAAAATGACTCAGGAAAGAAGCTTTTAACTTAAGAAAGGAGAAGAAAAATACTGCAACCTTTAAATGCCTTTTCCCCTGTTTTAAAAACAAAGCCAAAACAAAAAAATGAAACCATCTATTTTAAAAATATAGACAATGACACACATACAGAAAGTGGAACAAAACATAAAGATGCAGCGTAAAGAATTATAACAGAGTAAACATTCATGGAACCATCAGCATAAAGAGCGAAAAGTTTGCCAGCACCTTGAAAAACTCTGCTGTTATCTCCTTTCCATCTATATGTCCTCCTGTGAATAAAAGAAACCACTCACATTTTTGTGAAATTTATCCTAGCTATGTCACTGTTTTCTACTTCCACCTCAAATCTTTAGTTTTACTATATAAACACGTATCTCTTCACACAACAGGTTACTGTGAGCAACTGTATATATACTGTGCATAATTGTTTCCCTGATCCACGAGGGATCCACTATATATATATATATATATATATATATATATATATATATATATATAGTGAAGTAAAGACAGTAAAGTGAAGTATAGACAGTAAAGAATCTGTCTATATATATTGTTTTATGCCAAACATTTTGACTGTGTGGATCACAATAAACTGTGGAAAATTCTTTAAGAGATGGGAATACCAGACCACCTGACCTGCCTCTTGAGAAATCTGTATGCAGGTAAGGAAGCAACAGTTAGAACTGGACATGGAACAGCAGACTGGTTCCAAATAGGAAAAGGAGTACGTCAAGGCTGTATACTGTCATCCTGCTTATTTAACTTCTATGCAGAGTACATCATGAGAAACGCTGGGCTGGAAGAAGCACAAGCTGGAATCAAGATTGCTGGGAGAAATATCAATAACCTCACATATGCAGATGACACCACCCTTATGGCAGAAAGTGAAGAGAAACTAAAAAGGCTCTTGATGAAAGTCAAAGAGGAGAGTGAAAAAGTTGGCTTAAGGCTCAACATTCAGAAAACTAAGATCATGACATTTGATCCCATCACTTCATGGCAAATAGATGGGGAAACAGTGGAAACAGGGTCAGACTGTATTTTTTGGGCTCCAAAATCACTGCAGATGGTGATTGCAGCCATGAAATTAAAAGACACTTACTCCTTGGAAGGAAAGTTATGACCAACCTAGATAGCATATTAAAAAGCAGAGATATAAGAGACAAAGATGGTCACTACATAATGATCAAAGGATCAATCCAAGAAGAAGATATAACAATTATAAATATATATGCACCCAACACGGGAGCACCACAGTATGTAAGACAAATGCTAACAAGTATAAAAGGAGAAATTAACAATAACACAATAATAGTGGGAGACTTTAATACCCCACTCACACCTATGGATAGATCAACTAAACAGAAAATTAACAAGGAAACACAAACTTTAAACGATACAATAGACCAGTTAGACCTAATTGATATCTATAGGACATTTCATCCCCAAACAATGAATTTCACCATTTTCTCAAGCACACATGGAACCTCCTCCAGGATAGATCATATCCTGGGCCATAAAGCTAGCCTTGGTAAATTCAAAAAAATAGAAATCATTCCAAGCATCTTTTCTGATCACAATGCAGTAAGATTAGATCTCAATTACAGGAGAAAAACTATTAAAAATTCCAACATATGGAGGCTGAACAACACGCTGCTGAATAACCAACAAATCACAGAAGAAATCAAAAAAGAAATCAAAATTTGCATAGAAATGAATGAAAATGAAAACACAACAACCCAAAACCTGTGGGACACTGTAAAAGCAGTCTAAGGGGAAAGTTCATAGCAATACAGGCATACCTCAAGAAACAAGAAAAAAGTCAAATAAATAACCTAACTCTACACCTAAAGCAACTAGAAAAGGAAGAAATGAAGAACCCCAGGGTTAGTAGAAGGAAAGAAATCTTAAAAATTAGAGCAGAAATAAATGCAAAAGAAACAAAAGAGATCATAGCAAAAATCAACAAAGCCAAAAGCTGGTTCTTTGAAAGGATAAAGAAAATTGGCAAACCATTAGCCAGACTCATCAAGAAACAAAGGGAGAAAAATCAAATCAATAAAATTAGAAATGAAAATGGAGAGATCACAACAGACCACACAGAAATACAAAGGATCATAACAGACTACTGTCAACAATTATATGCCAATAAAATGGACAACGTGGAAGAAATGGACAAATTCTTAGAAAAGTACAACTTTCCAAAACTGGACCAGGAAGAAATAGAAAATCTTAACAGACCCATCACAAGCACGGAAATTGAAACTGTAATCAAAAATCTTCCAGCAAACAAAAGCCCCGGTCCAGAGGGCTTCACAGCTGAATTCTACCAAAAATTTAGAGAAGAGCTAACACCTATCCTGCTCAAACTCTTCCAGAAAATTGCAGAGGAAGGTAAACTTACAAACTCATTCTATGAGGACACCATCACCCTAATACCAGAACCTGACAAAGATCCCACAAAATAAGAAAACTACAGGCCAATATCACTGATGAACATAGATGCAAAAATCCTTAACAAAATTCTAGCAATCAGAATCCAACAACACATTAAAAGATCATACACCATGACCAAGTGGGCTTTATCCCAGGGATGCAAGGATTCTTCAATATCCGCAAATCAATCAATGTAATACACCACATTAACAAATTGAAAAATAAAAACCATATGATTATCTCAATAGATGCAGAGAAAGCCTTTGACAGAATTCAACATCCATTTATGATAAAAACTCTCCAGAAAGCAGGACTAGAAGGAACATATCTCAATGTAATAAAAGCTATATATGACAAACCCACAGCAAACATTATCCTCAATGGTGAAAAATTGAAAGCATTTCCTCTAAAGACAGGAACAAGACAAGGGTGCCCACTTTCACCATTACTATTCAACATAGTTTTGGAAATTTTGGCCACAGCAATCAGAGCAGAAAAAGAAATAAAAGGAATCCAAATTGGAAAAGAAGAAGTAAAACTTTCACTATTTGCAGATGACATGATCCTCTACATAGAAAACCCTAAAGACTCCACCAGAAAATTACTAGAACTAATCAACGATTATAGTAAAGTTGCAGGATATAAAATCAACACACAGAAATCCCTTGCATTCCTATACACTAATAATGAGAAAACAGAAAGAGAAATTAAGGAAACAATTCCATTCACCATTGCAACGGAAAGAATAAAATACTTAGGAATATATCTACCTAAAGAAACTAAAGACCTATATAGTTTTTATAAACTATAAAGTTTTTATAGTTTTTATAAAACTATAAAACACTGGTGAAAGAAATCACAGAGGACACTAATAGATGGAGAAATACACCATGTTCATGGATTGGAAGAATCAATATAGTGAAAATGAGTATACTACCCAAAGCAATTTATAGATTCAATGCAATCCCTATCAAGCTACCAACGGTATTCTTCACAGAGCTAGAACAAATAATTTCACAGTTTGTATGGAAATACAAAAAACCTCGAATAGCCAAAGCGATCTTGAGAAAGAAGAATGGAACTGGAGGAATCAACCTACCTGACTTCAGGCTCTACTACAAAGCTACAGTTATCAAGACAGTATGGTACTGGCACAAAGACAGAAATATAGATCAATGGAACAAAATAGAAAGCCCAGAGATAAATCCACACACATATGGACACCTTATCTTTGACAAAGGAGGCAAAAATATGCAATGGATTAAAGACAATCTCTTTAACAAGTGGTGCTGGGAAATCTGGTCAACCACTTGTAAAAGAATGAAACTAGAACACTGTCTAACACCATACACAAAAATAAACTCAAAATGGATTAAAGATCTAAACGTAAGACCAGAAACTATAAAACTCCTAGAGGAGAACATAGGCAAAACACTCTCTAACATACATCACAGCAGGATCCTCTATGACCACCTCCCAGAATATTGGAAATAAAAGCAAAAATAAACAAATGGGACCTAATTAAACTTAAAAGCTTCTGCACATCAAAGGAAACTATTAGCAAGGTGAAAAGACAGCCTTCAGAATGGGAGAAAATAATAGCAAATGAAGCAACTGACAAACAACTAATCTCAAAAATATACATGCAACTCCTATAGCTCAACTCCAGAAAAATAAATGACCCGATCAAAAAATGGGCCAAAGAACTAAATAGACATTTCTCCAAAGAAGACATACAGATGGTCAACAAACACATGAAAAGATGCTCAACATCACTCATTATCAGAGAAATGCAAATCAAAACCACTATGAGGTACCATTTCACACCAGTCAGAATGGCTGCAATCCAAAAGTCTACAAGCAATAAATGCTGGAGAGGGTGTGGAGGAAAGGGAACCCTCTTACACTGGTGGTGAGAATGCAAACTAGTACAGCCACTATGGAGAACAGTGTGGAGATTCCTTAAAAAACTGGAAATAAACTGCCTTATGATCCAGCAATCCCACTGCTGGGCATACACACTGAGGAAACCAGAAGGGAAAGAGACACGTGTACCTCAATGTTCATCACAGCACTGTTTCTAATAGCCAGGACATGGAAGCAACCTAGATGTCCATCAGCAGATGAATGGATAAGAAAGCTATGGTACATATACATAATGGAGTATTACTCAGCCATTAAAAAGAATACATTTGAATCAGTTCTAATGAGGTGGATGAAACTGGAGCCTATTATACAGAGTGAAGTAAACCAGAAAGAAAAACACCAATACAGTATACTAACGCATATATATGGAATTTAGAAAGATGGTAACAATAACCCTGTGTACGAGACAGCAAAAGAGACACTGATGTATAGAACAGTCTTATGGACTCTGTGGGAGAGGGAGAGGGTGGGAAGATTTGGGAGAATGGCATTGAAACATGTATAATATCATGTATGAAATGAGTTGCCAGTCCAGCTTCAATGCACGATACTGGATGCTTGGGGCTGGTGCACTGGGACAACTCAGAGGGAGGATATGGGGAGGGAGGAGGGAGGAGGGTTCAGAATGGGGAACACATGTATACCTGTGGCAGATTCATTTCGATATTTGGCAAAACTAATACAATTTGTAAAGTTTAAAAATAAAATAAAATTTAAAAAAAATAAAAGAAAAAGAAAAAAAAATAAAAAGCAGAGATATTACTTTGCCAACAAAAAGGCTATGTTTTTTCCAGTGGCCATGTATGGATGTGAGAGTTGGACTGTGAAGAAAGCTGAGCGCCAAAGAATTGATGCTTTTGAACTGTGGTGCTGGCGAAGACTCTTGAGAGTCCCTTGGACTGCAAGGAGATCCAACCAGTCCATTCTAAAGGAGACCAGTCCTGGATGTTCATTGGAAGGACTGATGCTGAGGCTGAAACTCCAATACTTTGGCCACCTCATGGGAAGAGCTTACTCATTGGAAAAGACCCTGATGCTGGGAGGGATTGGGGGCAGGAGGAGAAGGGGATGACAGAGGATGAGATGGCTGGATGGCATTACTGACTTGATGCACATGAGTTTGAGTGAACTCCAGGAGTTGGTGATGGACAGGGAGGCCTGGTGTGCTGAAGTTCATGGGGTTGCAAAGAGTCGGACACGACTGAGTGACTGAACTGAACTGAACATACATATTTATGTTAATATTTTAAAAATACTTTTATTTCAGAGCAATTTTAGATTCATAGCAAAACTAAACAAAAAGCAGAGTTTGTATACATATATACATGTTGTTGTAGTTGTCGGTCTCTCAGTCGTGTCCTACTCTTTGGGACACCATGGACTGCAGCATGCTAAGCTTCCCTGTCCATCACCATCTCCCTGAACTTGCGCAAACTCATGTCCATCGAGTCGATGATGACATCCAACAGTCCCGTCTTCTGCCCTGCCCACCCTCCACTCCTGCTCTCAATCTTTCCCAGCATCAGGATATTTTCCAGTGAGTCAGCTCTTCTCATAAGGTGGCCAAAGAATTGGAGCTTTAGCTTCAGCATCAGTTCTTCCAATGAATAGTCAGGGTTGATTTCCTCTAGGATTGACTGGTTTGATCTTGCAGTCCAAGGGACTCTTAAGAGTCCTCTCCAACACCATAGTTCAAAAGCATCAATTCTGTGGCACTCAGCCTTTTTGATCCAGCTCTCACATCTGTACATGACTACTGGAAAAGCCACAGGTTTACTAGATGGACCTTTGTAGGCAAAGTGATGTCTCCACTTTTTAATACATTGTCTAGGTTTGTTATAGCTTTTCTTTCATGGAGCAAGCGTCTTTTAATTTCATGGCTGCAGTCACCATCTGCAGTGATTTTGGAGCCCAAGAAAATAAAGTCTGTCACTGTTTCCCCATCTATTTGCCATGAAGTGATGGGACCAGATGCCATGATCTTAGGTTTTTGAATGTTGAGTTTTAAGCCAGCTTTTTCACTCTCATCTTTCACCTTCATCAAGAGGCTCTTTATCCTCTTTGCTGTTTGCCATAAGGGTTGCATCATCTGCATATCTGAAGTTATTGATATTTCTCCCAGCAATCTTGATTCCAGCTTGTGCTTCATCTAGTCCACTATTTCTCATGATGTACTCTACATATAAGTTAAATAAGCAGGGTGATGATATGCAGTCTTGACATACTTCTTTCCCAAGGTGGAACCAGTCCACTGTTTCCTGTCCAGTCCTAATTGCTGCTTCTTGACCTGCATAGAGGTTTTCCAGGAGCAGATAAGGTGGTCTGCTATTCCCATATCTTTAAGAATTTCCCACAGTTTGTTGTGATCCACACAGTCAAAAGCTTTGGAGCAGTCAAGAAAGAAGAAGTAGATGTTTATCTGAAACTCTCTTGCTTTTTTGATGATCCAACGGATAAGTTAGCAATTTGACCTCTGGTTCCTCTGCCTTTTATAATTTCCCCTTGTACATCTGGAAGTTCTCACTTCATGTACTGTTGAAAACTCGCTTGAAGGATTTTGAGCATTACCTTGCTAGCATGTGAAATGAATGCAATTGTTCAGTAGTTTTGAACATTCTCTGGCACTGCTCTTGTTTGGGATTGGAAGGGAAACTGACCTCCAGTCCTGGGGCCACTGCTGAATTTTCCAAATTTGCTGGCATATTGAGTGCAGCACTTTCACAGAATCATCTTTTAGGTTCTGAAATGGCTCAACTGGAATTCCATCACCCCCATTAGTTTTGCTCATAGTGATGCTTCCTAAGACCCATATGACTTCTCACTCCAAGATGTCTGGTTCTAGGTGACTGATCACACCATCATGGTTATCTGGGTCATTAAGATCTTTTTGTATAGTTCTTCTGTGTGTTCTTGATACCTCTTCCTAGTATCTTCTGCTTCTGTTAGGTCCATCCATTTCTGTCCTTTATTGTGCCCATCTTTGAGTGATACGTTCCCTTGGTAGCTCTAATTTTCTTGAAGAGATCTCTAGTCTTATCCAATTTATTATTTTTCCTCTATTTCTTTGCATTGATCAGTGAGGAAAGCTTTCTTATTTCTCCTTGCTATTCTTTGTAACCCTGCATTCAGATGGTTATATCTTTTCTCTTCTCCCTTGCCTTTACCTTCTCTTCTTTTTCAGCTATTTGTAAGGCCTCCTCAGACACCCATTTTATCTTTTTTGCATTTCCTTCTCTTGGGGGGGTGGTTTTGATCACCACCTGCTGTACAATGTCATGAACCTTCATCCATAGTTCTTCAGGCACTCTGTCTATCAGATCTAATTCCTTGCTTCTATTTGTCACTTCCACTGTATAACTGTAAGGGATTTGATTTAGGTCGTACCTGAATGGCCTAGTGTTTTTCCCTATTTTCTTCATTTTAAGTCTGATTTTGGCAATAAGGAATTTATAATCTGAGCCAAAATCAGCTCCTGGCCTTGTTTTTGCTGACCATATAGAGCTTCTCCGTCTTCAACTACAAAGAATATAATCAATCTGATTTCAGTATTGGCCATTTGGTAATGTTTGTGTGTGGAGTTGTCTCTTGTGTTGTTGGAAGAGGGTATTTGCTATGACCATTGCCTTCTTTTGGCAAAACTCTATTAGACTTTGCCCTGCTTCATTTTGTACTCCAAGATCAAACTTGCCTGTTACTCCAGTTATCTATTGACTTCCTACTTTTCATTCTAGTCCCCTATGAAGAAAAGGACATCTTTTTTGGGTGTTGGTTGTAGAAGGTCTTGTAGGTCTTAATAGAACTATTCAACTTCAGCTTCCTCAGTGTTAATGGTTGGGGTATAGAACTGGATTACTGTGATATTGAATGTTTTGCCTTGGAAATAAACAGAGATCATTCTGTGTTTTTGAGATTGCACTCAACTACTACATTTCAGACTGTTTTGTTGACTATGAGGGCTACTCCATTTCTTCTAAGGGATTCTTGTCCACAGTAGTAGATATAATGGTCCTCTGAATTAAATTAGCCCATTCCAGTCCATTTTAGTTCACTGATTCCTAAAATGTCGATGTTTACTCTTGCCATCTCCTGTTTGACCACTTCCTATTTACTTTGATTCATGGACCTAACATTCCAGGTTCCTATGCAATATTGTTCTTTATAACATTGGACTTGACTCTCACCACCAGACACATCCACAACTGGGTTTGCTTCCCTTTTGGCTCAGACTCTTTTTCCTTCTTGATCTATTTCTCTGCTCTTCTTCAGTAGCATATTGGGCACCTACTCACCTGAGGAATTCATCTTTCAGTGTCATATCTTTTTGTCTTTTCATATTGTTCATGGGGTTCTCAAGAAAGAATACTGAAGTGCTTTGCCATTTCCTTCTCCAGTTGACTATGTTTTGTCCGAACTCTCCACCATGACCCATCTGTCTTGCGTGGCCCTATACAGGATGGTTCATAGTTTCATTGAGTTAGACAAGGCTGTGATCATGTGATCAGTTTGGTTAGTTTCCTGTGATTGTGGTTTTCATTCTCTCTGCCCTCTGATGGATGAGGATAAGAGGCTTGTGGAAGCTTCCTGATGGGAGGGACTGGCTGGGGGAAAAACTGGCTCTTACTCTTCAGAGCAGGGCATGCTCAGTAAATTGTTAACCAATTTTCTGCTTCAAAAAGACTTATGCCAGTATGCCGGCACATATATGTACACACACACGCACACACACACACACACACATACACACACACACACACACATATGGAAATTCAGCTTTCTGCTAAAATTAGCTATGAATCTAAAACTGTTACACATACTAAAACTGCTACATATGTATATACGTATACATATATACATACACACATACATATATATATGCACATAGACATGGATATATATATACATACATATATATATGTACACACATATGTACACACATATATACATACATACTTATGGGAACTCTTTCTGGTTTTTGCTATGAATCTTAAACTGCTCTGCAAATAAAAGTCTATTTTTAAAACATTAACATAAATATAAAATACCCAGAAAATATTTACAAAATATTAATTATAAAATTTTTTAAATCTAAATAAATAGGAAACTGTTATTTTCATACTTGTTAAGACTGGAAAGCCCATGATTGATAAACGAGGCTCATACTAATATTAACTTATAATTAATTTCATGTCTGTCATATTTAGTCAATCGATATGAACAAAAATTCCAATACTGATATTGACAATGAAATAAAGAAAAAATCACTAAGAAACATTTAAAGAAGACACTATAAGATATACAGACTTTCTAAATATCACATTATGTAAAATATTGTGCTTTGGTGCAAGGATAAAAAGGAAGACAAACAGACAGATTTAAAAAAAAAAGCCCAAATCACAAACATATGTAAGTGGATTCTTGAATCATCTTTTTAAAAAAGCATGAAGGATTCCTGGAGACAAGATGATTGTTGTAGTAAATGGTATTTCTTGGCCATTTAATACAAAACCCTGTAAGAATAAAGTAAATCTCTTCTTTTATACCTTACAGTGAGTCAATACCAGATTACTTTTTGGTTAAATTACAAAAGGTAATCATTAAGCTTCCCATCACTTCATGGCAAATAAATGGGAAAACAGTGGAAATGGTGACAGACTTTATTTTGGGGGGCTCTAAAATCACTGCAGATGGTGACTGCAGCCATGAAATTAAAAGACACTGACTCCTGGAAGAAAAGCTATGACCAACCTAGACAGCTTGTTAAAAAGCAGAGACATTACTTTAGCAACAAATGTCAATCTAGTCAAAGCTATGGTTTTTCCAGTAGTCATGTATGGATGTGAGAGTTGGACTATAAAGAAAGCTGAGCACCAAAGAATTGATGCTTTTGAACTGCGGTGTTGGAGAAGACTCTTGAGAGTCCCTTGGACTGCAAGGAGACCCAACCAGTCCATCCTACAGGAAATCAGTCCTGAATATTCATTGGAAAAACTGATGCTGAAGCTGAAACTCCAGTACTTAGGCACGTGATGTGAAGAACTGACTCATTGGAACAGACCCTGCTGCTGGAAAGATTGAAGGCGGGAGGAGAAGGGGACGACAGAGGATGAGATGGTTGGATGGCATCACTGACATGATGGACATGAGTTTGAGTAGGCTCTGGGAGTTGGTGATGGACAGGGAGGCCTGGCGTGCTGTAGTCCTTGGGGTCACAGAGAGTCAGACAAGACTGAGTGACTGAACTGAACTGACTCTGTTCATTTAGTTTATATATAGTTAAAAATATTTTATTAAGTTAATGTTCGTTTTATTAAACTAAACTCCTCAATGTCAGGCTTAATTTTGCTTATCATTGTCTAAAATTGATGTTATGCATAGTCATTCCTCACTTACATTTTGCTTTTAGTTTTGCTTTTCCAAGTAACTGTAAGAAGTTGTTAAAAGCATAATGTTTGTGAAATAACAACTATTTTATTAACAATAACTATTGTTGATTGAGCAATTATTCTTTGTGAGATAACCTATTGTGTGTATGTCTCATATAAAACTCATTGAATACTTATATCAGTTTAGTCTTTAAAGACTTGTCTTAGTTTCTAAAGACTCAATTTTCAGATGAAAAGCACTATGCAGAATAAAATAATATTGGTGTTGACACTGTTGTTTACATTCATTATTTAATTTTGATTTGAAATTACAGAATACTCTATATGTTCCTTAGATACAGGCAAGTTGTACTTGTGGAAATATCAGTATCAGGTTTTATATAAATCTCTCAATATTGTGGGTGTCATGTTGGGTAGAGAAATTATGATGTTTTGGAAAAACCAAAGAAATAACTATTCTCATTCATTCTTTGCTTTCTCAAATTTCCACCCCTAAGGCAAAGTGCCCGCCTCATTTTCAGCTCAGAGATATTAATAATTCATAGAACTTCCATGTACTCTTAACCAAAGATTGATGATAATATCATCAACAAAATATCCTGACCAGCTGTGGCTAACGTATTCAACATTGCTTCTGTTTTTTCCAGCCAACTTCCCAAAGAACTCTAGGAACTTGTCATAATTCCAGCAGTTACCCTTAGGACTCTACACCATTTCTAGGTTAGCATGGCCAGTGAGCCAGCATAGAGACCTGGTGACATGATTTGAGTGGAATATCAGCTTTAAATTTGGGTTGATATGTTTTTCTGTTTGAATCAAGTTCTTAATGTTTCACAGATTCTATAGTGTGTTCGGCACTTAATTATTCCAAATTTCAAATTATTATGTATGAACTATATAAGTTAGATTTATTATCTGTTTCCTATATTTTTATGAGCCTTGTTAGCAGAACTACATTATATCTGACTGACTCCCTGATGTCAAGAACCCATTCTTGTTAAAATATTTAACATGAAAATGAGCCCACAAATCATTCAAATGGCTTTGCTAAGCAGGAAAAACAGAGTGAGATATAAAATACTGCTTAGAACACAATTAAAAAATATGGAAATTTTAAAACAACTACTCAAGCACCATACAAAGAGCTGCTTATGAGGAAAGCAATATTCTCCAGATCCTTATAGTCTCATTTTGAGATAATTTTTCTGCTTTTTCCCCACAAGTGCTTTAGCCAACTGGTTCATTGCACTGTACAAGGCTAGTCTTAGACTACGTGATTATTTCTAGGAACAATGTTATGTGACTCCTACCTACAGTACCTTAAGTAAAAAAAATAATAATAATTAAGTAAGATCATAAAGTGAGATCTCACCACCCACTGGCTTTGATACAAGCCTCAATCTTAACTGTGAAACAGCATTTCTAGGATGGGAAGGCTTCAAAATATACCTCACCATTTTTATTTTTATTTTCTTATTTTCTGAGATAATGTACTATACTATATAGGTGTATTATATACACTGTATTATATAAGGTGGTGATAACAGTAATAATTACAATGAGAATAAGAAAAATACTGAGACATCTTTTGAGAATGCAAAAAGAATGGGAGATACTATATTCTGAAATACTATAATATTTTTGCACACTTCTGAAAATGTATACATAAAAAAAAGTTCAGTGTCTCCTGTAACTTTTCAATACAAACTCTTTAATGTCTTTTCATTTTTATTAGTGTGATTCCTATCGGATACTCTTGGCTAAGGGCTTTTTTGATATTTTGCTCATAGTGGCTTTAATGTTAACAAATGGGTAAAACCAAAGAGTAAAAATCCATGAGTAGATAATCCAGACAAACAGCTATTCCTTTTTTTCGTAACAGAAATAGGGACTGTTTAAGAGAGAACGTTTTATGGTAAATACAATAAAATATCCTGAAAAGAAATAAGTAAAATTAATATTCTTGGATATTCACATGTTAAATATGCTATAAAAATATTTCTAACAACATTTTCAATGCACAATAGATTCTGAATTATTTCTTTGGGATTACCAAGAACTACACTTTCAAAGCATCTAACTCTTTATATTTGCTGAAAATAGAGTATGAGTCATATCTCAAATTTTCAAATATAATGTGAGAGTTTTAAAAAAATTACTTCTGATTAAGAAAGCAAAATCAGAGGATATACTCACCAACCACTGAACTACAGAAGTCAGAGGCACATGGAACCTCTTGAATTACTCTAAATTTAAAAGGAGAAGAAATTGTCTGCAAAATTGTATCCTCATTGACCTAGCTTTACACCAAGCTATCAGTATTTTGAAAGTGAAAATTTTGGTGTAAAAAATGCTAGCATCATTTATGTTATATATCTTTTACGAGAGAGAAGTTTGTAGAGCAGGAATTTGTAAAAGTCATGATGCAGTCACATTCAAGAACTGAAATAGAACTCATTTGGACCATTGGGGCCAGTGTGTGTGTGCTAAGTTGCTTCAGTCAAGTCCTACTCTTTGCAGCCCTATGGACTGTAACCTGCCTGGCTCCTCTGTCCATTGGATTCTCTAGGCAAGAATACTGGAGTGGGTTGTCATGCCCTCCTCCAGGGCATCTTCCTGACCCAGGGACTGAACTCGTGTCTCTAGAATTCAGCTCAAATATCACGTGTGAGAAAAGATTTTCAAAATGTCTTCAAATGATGAATAGGAAGCACTCCCCCCACCACCTTTTTTAACAGATAGAGTGTGATGTAAAGCCAAGCTGCACTTTAAAGTAACTTAAAGAGATTCACGGTCAACACATATTTCCCTTTGTAAAATAGTACATAATAAATGTTTTACTCATATTTAATTTTACCCTAGGCAAAAATCTATTTGTCAAAATGTTTCACATATTATGAAATATCCTAGTATTTGTGATAATGAATAAATTATTTAAAAATGGCAATGGAAAAATCAGAGGCTCAGTATAGCAAATATAATTTTATACTGTAAAATGTCAAAGTGTATGTGTGTGTGTTTTTTATATGAAAGCCAAGTGATTGAGTCTAGAATATAGAGATAAAACATTTCCAGATTATTTGGGAAGGAAGATGGATAAGTGCTGAGAGACACAAGGATTGTTGTTTTTTAGTTGCTAAATTATTTCCGACTCTTTGTAACTCCATGAACTATAGCCCACCAGACTCCTCTGTCCATTGGATTTCCCAGGCAAGAGTACTGGAGTGCCTTGTCATTTCCTTCCTCAAGGGATCTTCCTCACCCAGGGCTCCAACCTACATTTCCTGCATTATTAGGCAGATTCTTTACCACTGAGCCACCGGGGAAGCCCGATATAAGGATAAGCTGGCTTTTTAAAATTGACGTTCTGTTAGAGAATATTTAACTCTCCAGCTATACCATTTATTTAGCTATCTGTGCATGAATTTCCCATCTTAGTGAGTCTTATTAACTTATGTTTTAAGAAATAATTATTTTTACAGAGTATGCAAACCTAAGTATTTACATCATTCAGAATTTAATACCCTTTTCACAACATATCTATTTTATAAATATGACAAGTCAGAATAGCACTGGGTACCCCCTTATCTCTCCATACTTATGCCTATGCCCTTCCTTCTTTGCAACAGAACTTCTGAAGCTATCTGTTCAGCTGATTCCTATTAACCTAGCATGGTGATCACATTACCCTTGAGTGTGATTGATGTACCATAGATATGTGGCCTTATCAGGCAGCAAGTATTTGGGGCAAGCATGTGGCTATCTTTGGGGAAGGTATCCTCACCAATTAAGAAAGGAAGAAGGCTCATTTTTTTCTGCTGGATATTGATATCACTGCACATATCACCTAGAATTTTGTAGCAATCTTTCAAATAGGAGGGGATTTCCAAAAGACTACTTGAACAACACTGATTTTATAAGACTGGAAAAAAAAAAAACAAACCACTTTGGGTTCTTGGTGCTAATGGTGAGTAACTGAATGAACCAATCCTGTAGGCACTTTCTTCCTTAGATCTTTTTAAGCGTAAAATTAAGTTTTCTGATTGTTTAAGCAATTTAAGTTTTGAGGAATGTAAGGCTTCTTAAGTAATAGGCAGTAATTTGAGCAACTTAAAAATTGACCAGTTTCAAAAGTATGACTTCTGATTAGTTTTCTTCTTTGTACATTAGAGATAAATGCTCTCAAGCATATTGCTTACAAGGGGTGTGGCTTTTAAGTGGTTATAGATGTAAAATTCCAGTTGTCCTTTTTATAGGATTTTTCTGAGTGCACATTGAGACATACATAACACATCCATATAACTAAAGTAATCCAGTTTTTCTGAGTCTAGTGTTTCTTAGGAAAAAATGTAGATTTGGAATGATGTGTTTCTGTATGTTAAAGGGAGACTCATTATACAGTATAGCATATATTATTGAACCAAGAAGTAATGAAAAATGTCCTTTTTCATGTAAGATGTCCTGAAAATATAGTACTTTCTAAAAGGCAGCATATGTATAGCCAGGACACGGAAGCAACCTAGATGCCCATCAGCAGATGAATGGGTAAGAAAGCTATGGTACATATACACAATGGAGTATTACTCAGCCATTAAAAAGAATTCATTTGAATCAGTTCTAATGAGATGGATGAAACTGGAACCTATTATACAGAGTGAAGTAAGCCAGAAAGAAAAACACCAATACAGTATACTAACGCATATATATGGAATTTAGAAAGATGATAACAATAACCCTGTGTATGAGACAGCAAAAGAGACACCGACGTATAGATCAATCTTATGGACTCTGTGGGAGAGGGAGAGGGTGGAGAGATTTGGGAGAATAGCATTGAAACATGTATAATATCATGTATGAAATGAGTTGTCAGTCCAGGTTCGATGCACGGTACTGGATGCTTGGGGCTGGTGCACTGGGACGACCCAGAGGGAGGGTATGGGGAGGGAGGAGGGAGGAGGGTTCAGGATGGGGAACACGGGTATACCTGTGGCGGATTCATTTCGATATTTGGCAAAACTAATACAATATTGTAAAGTTTAAAAATAAAATAAAATTAAAAAAATAAATAAAAGGTAGCATATGGCATACATTAGTCTTTCATTTCTCTAGTGGTTGTTTAGGTGGTATATTCTAAAAGGATGATTGTATACATATTACACACTCTGTTTTGTAGAACATGAAGACTCCTAGGAAATGCTATCTTTCTGAGCTCTGAGAAATTTAAAAATTGCCCATGTAACTAAAGATGCCCAGATGGAGGAGAAAGTCACTGCTCAAGAGAACAGAATGAAAATATTTTCTATTATGAAAAATAGTTAACAGATATGCACTTCTTCTGGGCTTCTTTGGTGGCCCAGATGGTAAAGAATCCACCTGCAAGGTGGGAGACCTTGGGTTGGGTTGAGGTCGATCCCTGGGTCGAGAAGATTCCCTGGAGGCAGGCATGGCAACCCACTCCAGTATTCTAGCCTAGAGAATCCCCATGGACAGAGGAGCATGGCATGGTACACTCCATGGGGTCGCAAAGAGGCGGACGCGACTGAGTGACTAAGCACAGCACAATCACTTCTTTAACTGTAAATTCCACTCAAATGATTACTTTATCAACTCTTTTTTTATTGAATTATAACTAACTTACAATATTATATTGATTTCAAATGTACAACATAATGATTCGATATTTTTATACATTACAAAATTATCTCCACCATAAGTCTAGCTGCCATCTGTCATCATATGGAGTTAACTCCATAGCTTTTTCATATGTTTAGCCAGTTACTTTTCTGGACACTGAATGACCTTAATGACAATATATTGGCCACAATGAAATGATGGCATATTCCAAACAACTTAACATATGTTTGCAATCAAAATACTTAATTTAAAAAGAAAAAATAAAGGAAGAAATATAATTATGGGAATTTGAACATCTAATCTATATTTATAACTTCTTGGCATATTTTTGTACCAGGATAAGTTTGCAGTTTGATAGTTTAATGATTCTTTGTAAAAGGGGAGAAAAAAGGAAAACACATTCAAATAGGCCTATGATTCTAATGGTTTAAGAGAGATGAAGACAATATAAAACACTCATGGATCTATTTTTGGCATGGGGATTACCTCTAGGTCTAAGAGGGGGCTCTATTACTTTCTTTTACTTGGAATGACATATGGAACTTATTTTCCTGTACTTGACTTGATAAAAAGTTTTCTGTTCACAGATGTCAATATATATAAAACACACTCATTACAACATTTGGATAAGGCTACACATTTGGGAAGTAGTATGCAGTCCTTTGAATTTAAACATTTCTTCCACTTAAAAGGCACCTTGCATCTGAATTAAACTACAACTAAAATCCAAAACACACAGAAATTCCCAGGCATAAATCTGTGTAATGTAGCTAGCATGCTTAAGTCAAATCACTCCTACACAGCATGTAGGATATAATCAGCCTACTTAGGGTTCTTTGACTTGAAAGTTTTATTCCTATGTCAAGCCCAATTGATTCTCTGTCCTTATTTTGTTTAAGGTAGATTACATAGATTGCAGCTATGTCAATAAAAGCTGATTAGGTTTTTCTTCTTTCAAAACACCTAGACAGGTTTGAATAGAATCTTTAAATAATGTACATCCTAGATAAAGCTTTCACATGAGCTCTGTTGTCTGAAAACAGTTTAGAAGTCACTGATTCTCTCATATGTCTGTTGAACACCCATAACGTGTGATTTCCAGCTTCATATTCTGGTTCCAGTCTTGGACATGATACTCACACACAAGCAACTGATATAACAAAATATGGACTGTCTGGCATATTGGTTAAAAGTAATTTTTTCACCGTGTCAGTTTTGGATTGAGTCAGAGTATAACCTTGGTAAGTTTATTGATTTTTAATTTTTTTTTATTGGATTTAATAAGATTTGATGTGTAAAATGGTTAACACGGTGTCTACAGAGTAGGACTCAATGTTCAGCTAGGTATTAATATTATTATCAGTCCTCTCATTGAGGCATGTACCATAAACCACAGAAAATGAAAGGACATGGATTTCCCCGGTTTGGATAACAACTGTGGCTGGAAACAAGGCTCTTCAGAGGAGGAAAAGGTGAGATTAGAGTAAGCTCTTTGGCACTGCAGCTGAAAAGGCTCCAGAATCTGCTCACTGTTCTGCTCACTAATACAGCTCTGTTTTTCACTATCGCCAAACCACTAGGAGCTTTATTTGCACATAAACTATCTTTGCTGAGACATGAATAAAAGTTTGATCATTACTAGTGTTTTGAGGCATTTTTCCTGTAGAGGTTTTTGTTGTTGTTCAGTCACTAAGTCATATCTGACTCTTTGAGGCTCCATGGACGGCAGTACACCAGGCTTCTCTGTCCTCCACTTTCTCCTCCTCCTCAAATTCATGTCCATTGAGTCAGTGATGATATCTAACCATCTTATCCTCTGTTGCCCTCTTCTCCTTTTGCCTTGAATCTTTCCCAGAATCAGGGTGTTTTCCAATGAGTCAGCTCTTGGCATCAGGTGGTCAAATATTGGAGCTTCAGCTTTAGCTGAATACTCAGGGTTGATTTCTTTCAGGATTGATTGATTTGATCTCTGTGCAGGCCAAGGGACTCTCAGGAGTGTTCTCCAGCATCACAATTCAAAAGCATCAATCTTTGGGGTTCAGCCTCCTTTATGGTCCAACTCTCATACCCATACATGCTTACTGGAAAAACCATAACTTTGACTATTTGAACCTTTGTTTGCAAAGTAGAGGTTATTTTCATGCTATTTTGTATTTCCTAATAATAATACATGATGCCATGCTTAGTTTAGAAAACTGCAAACAGGAATATATGAACTGAGAATAATTTTATAGAATGAGTAGTCTTCAACATCTCTTCACTGTATTTACATCCCTTGAAATAGCTGAACATAATACAATGTTTGTGTTAATATCTAGTCATGCTAATTCCATCATTTCTGTTTTTTGAAGTTTTGTTTCTTTTGGTGATTTTACTCTTGATTATGGATCATATTTTCTCCCTTTCCTTGCATGCTCATTTTTTTTATCCGATTCTGGACATTGTACTTGTATGTTGTGTAGTATTTGACTAATGTTGTAATCTATAAAGAATAAATTCATTTGTTCTGATAGGCCTTTGTGTAATTTGAAGTTCAATTTGATTAACTTGAGAATTACACTAAATGCCTTTTTAGCAAATTTAAAGCATTCTTTTCCCTAGCAGTAGTTCAGCCCTGTTACTAAAGCATGGTTCTTTCAGGGGTCTCTACTCAACACTTTGAGTGAACAAAAAAAAAAATGTACTTTACTCCAGTTGGTGGAAAAACTAAAGAGTCCTACTTTTGAGTTAGTTCAGGGAAAATTTCAGAAGCTCTTTGTCCAACCTCACAGAATTTTATCCTATTCATGTATTTTCAGTATTCCTCATACTCAAGAGAACACCTAAAGGATTTTTCATTCTTTTTCCCCATAATCCCTCCTCTAAAGAATTTAATCTTTCAAGTCTTAGCCACCTCTGCCTCCATGAATTCTAATCTCTGTGTCCTTGGTTCAGCAGGACTGCTGGGCTCTGCCTGGCTGTCCCTGGACTCTGGTCTGTAATGTGCCTCCAGCGTGAGATCAGCCTGGATTTCAAGCCTTACCTTGATTGGTCTCTTCTTCAGAGATGACAGACCTATATTGCTTACTGTCCAATTTATGAAAAGTCTGTTTCATGTATTGTCTTCAGGTTTCTAGTTTTATAATGTGAGAGGTTTAATCATCTTTCTGTTATTCCATAATAGGCAGCTGGCATTTCTTTACCAGGCAAATATTGAGTCAAATTAAATGTCCATGAAGAGAAAACCAGTCTTAAACTACTGTGATGTAGTAAAAATGTGGAATTATGGACTTAAGATATTAAAGTGAAGCTTAACTATATGTGTTCTTGAGACATTTTAAGTGAAAAAAGCAGATAGCTCAATAATAATATTTATATTATAACACATATATTAATAAATACTTAACCAAACACATATGCCATACATCACTTAAACACTTGCCAGAAAGGAGATACAATGGAGATGGAGTGCTAGGGATGGGGTAAAAATGGTATGCATACCGATGTTCAGTTCAGTTCAGTCCAGTTGCTCAGTCATGTCCAACTCTTTGCGACCTCATGAATTATGGCATGCAAGGCCTCCCTGTCCATCACCAATTCTCTGAGTTCACTCAAACTCACATCCAACGATCGGTGATGCCATCAAGCCATCTCATCCTCTGCTGTCCCCTTCTCCTCCTGCCCCCAGTCCCTCCCAGCATCAGTTGGTTCCAATGAGTCAACTCTACGCATGAGGTGGCCAAAGTACTGGAGTTTCAGCTTTAGCATCAGTCCTTCCAAAGAATACCCAGGACTGATCTCTTTTAGAATGGACTGGTTGGATCTCCTTGCAGTCCAAGGGACTCTCAAGCGTCTTCTCCAACACCACAGTTCAAAAGCATTAATTCTTCGGTGCTCAGCTTTCTTCACAGTCCAACTCTCACATCCATACATGACCACTGGATAAACCATAGCCTTGACTAGACGGACCTTTGTTGGCAAAGTAATGTCTCTGCTTTTGAATATGCTATCTAGATTGGTCATAACTTTCCTTCCAAGGAGTAAGCATCTTTTAATTTCATGGCTGCAATCACCATCTGCAGTGATTTTGGAGCCCCCCAAAATAAAGTCTGACACTGTTTCCACTGTTTCCCCATCTATTTGCCATGAAGTGATGGGACCAGATGCCATGATCTTAGTTTTCTGAATGTTGAGCTTTACGCCAACTTTTTCACTCTCCTCTTTCACTTTCATCAAGAAGCTTTTTAGTTCCTCTTCACTTTCTGCCATAAGGGTGGTGTCATCTGCGTATCTGAGTTTATTGATATTTCTCCCGGCAATCTTGATTCCAGCTTGGGCTTCTTCCAGCCCAGCATTTCTCATGATGTCCTCTGCATAGAAGTTAAATAAACAGGGTGACAATATACAGCCTTGACGTACTCCTTTTCCTGTTTGGAACCAGTCTGTTGTTCCATGTCCAGTTCTAACTGTTGCTTCCTGACCTGCATACAGGTTTCTCAAGAGGCAGATCAGGTGGTCTGGTATTCCCATCTCTTTCAGAATTTTCCACAGTTGATTGTGATCCACACAGTCAAAGGCTTTGGCATAGTCAATAAAGCAGAAATAGATGTTTTCCTGAAAGTCTCTTTCTTTTTCGATGATCCAGCAGATGTTGGCAATTTGATCTCTGGTTCCTCTGCCTTTTCTAAAACGAGCTTGAACATCTGGAAGTTCACGGTTCACGTATCGCTGAAGCCTGGCCTGGAGAATTTTGAGCATTCCTTTACTAGCGTGTGAGATGAGTGCAACTGTGTGGTGATTTCAGTTGTGTCCAACTCTTTGCAACCCTGTGGACTGATGTGCACCGGGCTTCTATGTCCATGGGTTTTTCTAGGCAAGAATGCTGTAGTGGGTTACCATTTCCTCCTCAGGGGGATCTTCCCAACCCAGGGATTAAACCCATGTCTGCTGTGTCTCCTACATTGGCAGGCAGATTCTTTACCACTGAGCCACCTGAGAAGCCCCCAAAATGGTATGAAAGTGAAAATGTTAGTTGCTCAGTCAATCCAACTCTTTGCTACCCTATGGACTGTAGCCCATCAGGCTCATCTGTCCATAGAATTCTCCAGGCAAAAATACTGGAATGGGTAACCATGCCCTTCTCCAGGGGATATCTGACCCAGGGATTGCACCTGGGTCTCTTGCATTAGAGGCAGATTCTTTACCATCTGAGCCACCAGGGAAGCCCTAAAAATGCTACAGGTGGTTATAAATAAAGACATTTCTAAGTTATGCATTATATACATTGATATTTTATAACATAAGAATTTCAGTATTCCATGTGAAATTTTAAAAATAAAGCAGATTACATATCCATGAGATCAATCTTGTTTGTTGTTGAAACCTAAAAAACCCATGTGATACTGTGACCATTTGAAAGGTATGTCTGTGGCATAGCACAATAAAATACAGTTTATAGTAATAATGTGTAATTTTCATAGTACTGAATCTCTAAGACATAACTAAGTGCTAAGTACAAACTCTGTTATTTACAATATTAAAGAGCATTTTCAATCATATATTATTTTTTCCCTTTATTTATTCCTAAATTATTGCATTTCCCATCAGAGAACTGTTTAGCAGATACTAAGGTTCACAATTATTATTTAAGAGTTATAAACATTTCTATAAATTTTGAACAGCTAAAGAATCATCTGTGATAAAATTTTGTATTGTTACTATATAGCTCATTACCTTTAAATCATGTAACCTAAAAGTCAGATATTGCATACTCATGGGTCTACTTACGGTAGTTATTTCTGCTTTATGAACTAAGCATTCAAATGTGTGGTAGCCAAATGACTTTCAAATTTTTATAACTAAATGCTGCATTTGAAGAGATATGGAAAATTATCACAGTGATGTTTTTATTGAACAGTCTGATAGTGTTCTGAGATAATCTCACTGCAGTACTGCCTTCCTTCCAGTTATGACTGGTATTAGAGGAAGAATGGTCTTAGATACTCAGCAATAAAAGGAAATGGTGCAGTTGTCTCTTCATGAATTCTTCAATAACTGTGAACAACTTATGTGGTTTTACACAATCTTTCACCTCTTTTGTTTTAGTCCCAAAAATTATGTGTTAAATATGCTTCAGGGAGAATAGAGGTAGAAATACAACCCTCGGATAAAACACATACTCATAGCCATGATCATGTTCCTTGCAAAGAGAGAGTCATCCTATTCCCATTATAAATGAAAAGTCAAAATAATGGGAGAAGGTTAAAAACACCTTTATGTCCATTCATTCTTTCATATGGTAAAAACAGTGAAGACTCACTGAAAATGTACATCACATCAGTTTATAAGGTAAACTCTGAGAGCACAGAAATAATAGCATTCACTTGTTCAGCTCTAAAGAGTTTATAATCCAAGGGTGGGGATTATAACACAAAATCATGTAACTATAATACACTACCATGTAACCACAATACACTATTAAGTTAAATAAAAACACACCATGTGCTACAGGAATATAGAGATGGAAAAGTCAAGTCTACTTAAGTAAGTACAACAGAAAACCTAGGCTAAACCCAGAACAACCAGAAGGAATTTGCCCAAACCAAATACATGGGAAACGGATGTAGATGTTAGACACAATTAGGAGAACTGAGTTTGCCCTGCACATATACAAGTTGTGACGATATATATATATACACACACATAAGTGAGATGTCTTAAGGAACGATGGACACTCTCTGTGTTTGTGCTCAGTCATATCTGAATCTTTGAGACCCCATGGCCTGTAGCCTGCCAGCTCCTCTGTCTGTGGAATTTCCCAGCAAGAACACTGGAGTGGGTTGCCATTTCCCTTCCAGGGGATCTTCCTAACCCAGAGGGCATTCTCTGGACCGTTGTTAACCTCTGTCCTCAAGTACGCATGCCAGAATTTATGCCCTGGGACAGGACAAGGAAAAAGATGGCCTTCAGAATTGTCACTGTCCAACACATCTATCTGAAATCCCACTCCTTCTTATGTCTAAATCAACTTCAGCTATTCTCTGAACTCTTTCTTGAAGCAAGAAGAAAATAAACATTTTCCTATAGCATCTCACTTTATATTTGCCTCTGATATCACATTGGTAACGTATTCTGCATCATAATATAATTAATTTTGTTTATATTTTATGTCTTGTACAAAAATGTTATTCTCTTCTTCTGTTTCTATGGACATAGAGGACCTGTCTTTTTTTTTTATTTATGGCTGTGTTTTATTTTTTATTTTTTTTTAATTTTATTTTATTTTTAAACTTTACATAATTGTATTAGTTTTGCCAAATATCAAAATGAATCCACCACAGGTATACATGTGTTCCCCATCCTGAACCCTCCTCCCTCCTCCCTCCCCATACCATCCCTCTGGGTCATCCCAGTGCACTAGCCCCAAGCATCCAGTATCGTGCATCGAACCTGGATTGGCAACTCGTTTCTTACATGATATTTTACATGTTTCAATGCCATTCTCCCAAATCTTCCCACCCTCTCCCTCTCCCACAGAGTCCATAAGACTGTTCTATACATCAGTGTCTCTTTTGCTGTCTCGTACACCGGGTTATTGTTACCATCTTTCTAAATTCCATATATATGTGTTAGTATACTGTATTGGTGTTTTTCCTTCTGGCTTACTTCACTCTGTATAATAGGCTCCAGTTTCATCCACCTCATTAGAACTGATTCAAATGTATTCTTTTTAATGGCTGAGTAATACTCCATTGTATATTTTATGTCTTGTACAAAAATGTTATTCTCTTCTTCTGTTTCTATGGACATAGAGGACCTGTCTTGAACATAATGATTTGTTTTTCTTTTTCTTTTATTTTGGCTGTGCCTGTATGGAAGATCTTAGCTCCCCAGTGAGGTGTTGAAGCTGGGTCCTTGGCAGTGAATACACAGAGTCTTAATCTTGTAATGCCAGGGAATTCTATAGCACATAAATGTTAACTTAAATATATGTTTAATTCCATTCACTGACTCTTAGGATATGAGATGATTTGCTGCAATTCAGTGTAGATTTTCAACAGGTAAATCAAGGTAAGGACAGTCACTTTAAAGGTCAAATAAGACAATATCATATAACATCATAAGAACTCCAGATATTTCAGAAAGTTTTTGCTTTTAAAAAAAAATTGAGAGTGACAGCCTTCTATATAACCCATGTATGTTCCTAGTATTAGAAAGTAATCCATCATTTTCCTGTGTTTTCTTCTTAAATCATCAAATTGCCTGGGGACCTTCTGAATGCCTCATGCCTCATGTTTTTCTTTGATATCAATAGTTTGGTATGACTTTCGTATTAGTCTCATGCCAGTAAGTACAGAGAAACATTATCAGTCATGTTAGCAAGTAAAGGATATGAAACATGTCAGCTGAGTTATCTTCCAGAAAGTCTTTCTATCCACTAAAAACAACAGTGTTTCCTGAAATTTGACAAGACCCATCCTTAAAGTTGTGAGATCAATATGAGTATAACCAGACAGGATTTTTCTGAATTAAAATGGGAGTTGAGTGTCAATCAAGCTTCTCTTTGGAGGCATGCAGTTGCACCAAAATAGATGAACCATGGATGGCAGTTCTTGGATCCATGGAGAACATGATGATAGCCTGATTAAGATATGGACTATGATTTTCTAGGGATGCTATTTTCTAGTTTTGAAAACAAATTTGATTGGAGTTTATAATCTGCTATGTGGCATTGGAGAAGACTCTTGAGAGTCCCTTGGACTGCAAGGAGATCCAACCAGTCAATCCTAAAGGAAATCATTCCTGAATATTCATTGGAAGGACTGATGCTGAAGTGGTGGTGGTGGTTTAGTCACTAAGTCGTGTCCGACTCTTGCAATGTCGTGGACTGTAGCCTGCCAGCATCCTCTGTCCATGGGGATTCTCTAGGCAAGAATACTGGAGTGGGTTGCCAGTTCCTTCTCCAGGGGCTTCCTGACCCAGGAATCGAACCCAGGTCTCCTGCATTACAGGCAGATTCTTTACCAACTTAAGTGGAAACTCCAATACTTTGGCCACCTAATGTGACGAACTGACTCTTTGGAAAAGATTCTGATGCTGGGAAAGATTGAAGGCAGGAGGAGCAGGGGACAACAGAGGATAAGGTGGTTGGATGGCATCACCAACTTGATGGACGTGAGTTTGAGCAAGTTTTGGAAGCTGGTGACAGACAGGGAAACCTGGCATGCTGCAGTCCATGGGGCCACAAAGAGTTGGACACAACTGAGTGACTGAACTGAACTGAACAAAATCTGCTATGTGGAGCTGAGTTTTAATCTTTTTTCTTCTTAACAGCAATGATGATATGCATATCAACAACAACAAAACATCTAATTGCCTATAAAGGCCATATATCAGTGTACATCAGTTCAGTTCAGTTCAGCACACCAGCCTCCCTGTCCATCACCAACTCCTAGAGTTCACTCAAACGCAAGTCCATCAAGTCGGTGATGCCATCCAGCCATCTCATCCTCTGCCGTCCCCTTCTCCTCCTGCCCCCAATCCCTCCCAGCATCAGAGTCTTTTCCAATGAGCCAACTCTTTGCATGAGGTGGCCAAAGTACTGGAGTTTCAGCTTTAGCATCAGTCCTTCCAAAGAAATCCCAGGGCTGATCTCCTTTAGAATGGACTGGTTGGATCTCCTTGCAGTCCAAGGGACTCTCAGGAGTCTTCTCCAATACCACAGTTCAAAAACATCAATTCTTCAGCACTAAGCTTTCTTCACAGTCCAACTCTCATGTCCATACATGACTACTGGAAAAACCATAGCCTTGACTAGATGGACCTTTGTTGGCAAAGTAATGTCTCTGCTTTTGAATATGCTATCTAGGTTGGTCATAACTTTCCTTCCAAGGAGTAAGTGTCTTTTAATTTCATGGTTGCAGTCACCATCTGCAGTGATTTTGGAGCCCCCCAAAATAAAGTCTGACACTGTTTCCACTGTTTCCCCATCTATTTCCCATGAATGATGGGACCAGATGCCATGATCTTAGTTTTCTGAATGTTGAGCTTTAAGCCAACTTTTTCACTCTCCTCTTTCACTTTCATCAAGAAGCTTTTTAGTTCCTCTTCACTTTCTGCCATAAGGGTGGTGTCATCTGCATATCTGAGTTTATTGATATTTCTCCCGGCAATCTTGATTCCAGCTTGGGCTTCTTCCAGCCCAGTGTTTCTCATGATGTACTCTGCATAGAAGTTAAATAAACAGGGTGACAATATACAGCCTTGATATACTCCTTTTCCTGTTTGGAACCAGTCTGTTGTTCCATGTCCAGTTCTAACTGTTGCTTCCTGACCTGCATACAAATTTCTCAAGAGGCAGGTCAGGTAGTCTGGTATTCCCATCTCTTCCAGAATTTTCCACAGTTTATTGTGATCCACATAGTCAAAGGCTTTGGCGTAGTCAATAAAGCAGAAGTAGATGTTTTTCTGAAACTCTCTTTCTTTTTCGATGATCCAGCAGATGTTGGCAATTTGATCTCTGGTTCCTCTGCCTTTTCTAAAACCAGCTTAAACATCTGGAAGTTCATGGTTCACATATTGCTAAAGCCTGGCTTGGAGAACTTTGAGCACTCCTTTACCAGCGTGTGAGATGAGTGCAATTGTGTGGTAGTTTGAGCATTCTTTGGCATTGCCTTTCTTTGGGATTGGAATGAAAACTGACCTTTTCCAGTCCTGTGGCCACTGCTGAGTTTTCAAAATTTGCTGGCGTATTGAGTGCAGCACTTTCACAGCATCATCTTGGTCCACTGGAGAAGGGAATGGCAAACCACTTCAGTATTCCTGCCTTGAGAACCCCATGAACAGTATGAAAAGGCAAAATGATAGGATACTGAAAGAAAACTCCCCAGGTCAGTAGGTGCCCAGTATGCTACTGGTGATCAGTGGAGAAATAACTCCAGAAAGAAGGAAGGGATGGAGCCAAAGCAAAAGCAATACCCAGTTGTGGATGTGATTGGTGATAGAAGCAAGGCCCAATGCTATACAGAGCAATATTGCATAGGAACCTGGAATGTTAGGTCCATGAATCAAGGCAAATTGGAAGTGGTCAAACAAGAGATGACAAGAGTGAACGTCGACATTCTAGGAATCAGCGAACTAAAATGGACTGGAATGGGTGAATTTAACTCAGATGACCATTATATCTACTACTGCAGGCAGGAATCCCTCAGAAGAAATGGAGTAGCCATCACGGTCAACAAAAGAGTCAAAATGCAGTACTTGGATGCAATCTCAAAAATGACAGAATGATCTCTGTTTGTTTCCAAGGCAAACCATTCAATATCACAGCAATCCAGGTCTATCCTCCAACCAGTAATGCTGAAGAAGCTGAATGGTTCTATGAAGACCTACAAGACCTTTTAGAATTAACACCCCAAAAAGATGTCTTTTTCATTATAGGGGACTGGAATGCAAAAGTAGGAAGTCAAGAAACACCTGGAGTAACAGGCAAATTTGACCTTGGAGTACGGGAATGAAGCAGGGCAAAGGCTAATAGAGTTTTGCCAAGAGAACGCACTGGTCATAGGAAACACCCTCTTCCAACAACACAAGAGAAGACTCTACACATGGACATCACCAAATGGTCAACACTGAAATCAGATTGATTATATTCTTTGCAACCAAAGATGGAGAAACTCTATACAGTCAGCAAAAACAAGACCAGGAGCTGACTGTGGCTCAGATCATGAACTCCTTATTGCCAAATTCAGACTGAAATTGAAGAAAGTAGGGAAAATCACTAGACCATTCAGGTATGACCTAAATCAAATCCCTTATGATTATACAGTGGAAGTGAGAAATAGATTTAAGGGACTAGATCTGATAGATAGAGTGCCTGATGAACTATAGAATGAGGTTCGTGACATTGTACAGGAGACAGGGATCAAGACCATCCCCGTGGAAAAGAAATGCAAAAAAGCAAAATGGCTGTCTGGGGAGGCCTTACAAGTAGCTGTGAAAAGAAAAGAAACAAAAAGCAAAGGAGAAAAGGAAAGATATATGCATCTGAATGCAGAGATCCAAAGAATAGCAAGGAGAGATAAGAAAGCCTTCCTCAGTGATCAGTGCAAAGAAATAGAGGAAAACAACAGAATGGGAAAGACTAGACATCTCTTCAAGAAAATCAGAGATACCAAAAGAACATTTCATGCAAAGATGGGCTCAATAAAGGACAGAACTGGTATGGACCTAACAGAAGCAGAAGATATTAAGAAGAGGTGATAAGAATACACAGAAGAACTGTACAAAAAAGATCTTCACGACCCAGATAATCATGATGGTGTGATCACTGACCTAGAGCCAGACATCCTGGAATGTGAAGTCAAGTGGGCCTTAGAAAGCATCACTACGAACAAAGCTAGTGGAGGTGATGGAATTCCAATTGAGCTATTTCAAATCCTGAAAGATGATGCTGTGAAAGTGCTGCACCTCTGTACATAGGGTCTCCAAAATTCAGCTGGCAAAATGAAAGATCTTATTGTCACGTGGTTATTAACATAACTAAAGAGAATCAGTAATAGAGATCAAGAACCAATGGCCAATCACCTTCCATTGATATAAAAATCTGCTTTAGTACAAGGTAACTTATCACAGCATTTCTGTGTTTATAACCTTAACAAAGATGGGGAGAAATATATAAAGTCACTGAGAAAGAATGAATTTTTTTGTTTGATAACAGATATAGTTCATATTTCCCTACATTTTTTCTAAATTTTCCTCATCCCATCCTTGCATATATATGTGAAAATCTAAGCTTTCTGCATGTGTAAATCTAAGCTTTCTGTTCTTTCATAAAATATACAATGAAGCATATTATTATAATTTTTTAAAGAAGTAAAAACTTTTACTGTTTGAACTCCTGTCTAGCTTTGATAATTATGATAGGAAGATGACTTCCGCCTTTAATTATTTTGACATCTCAACCTTGAGGACCATTGGGGTCACATATTAACATCCTTATAGACAACCATAGCCGTTAACACACTTTCAGTTACATAGAAGTTATACAACAAAACTTTATTGATCATGTCCAAAATGTTTTTGAGCTCACTCGGTATTTTGATATACAATATATTGGAGATATATATATATATATATATATATATATATATATATGAAATGTACTGGAAATCCCATGGACAGAGGAGCCTGGTGGGCTACAGTCTATGCGGTTGCAAAGGGTCAGACATGGCTGAGTGACTAACACTTTCTTTGGGTTTTCCCTGGTAGTTCAGACAGTAAAGATTCACCTGCAATGCAGGAGACCAGGATTTGACCCCTAGGTCAGCAAGATGCCCTGGAGAAAGAAATGGATACCCACTCCAGCATTTTTGCTTGGAGAATCCCATGGACAGAGGAGCCTTGGGGGCTAGCGTCCATGAGGTCACAAAGAGTCAGACATGACTGAATGACAAACACACATAATAAACATAACCAGGAATTAAGTTCTGGCTCCACGTCCACCTGTAGCCATCTATGAGATGTCAGACAAATTATGTTGAACCAATGAACCAAAATGGTGGCAGAGAGAGGTATGATTAAACTCCAAGATCCCTTTTGTCTCTAAATTTTAATTTTGCTTATGTTTCACCAACATGCATATTTCTGAGATTCTGAGAATGTTTTAAATATAGGCAAACTGTTATGTATTGTCATTAAAATACTGCTAACTTCCCTTGATTTCCTTTACACATTGTAAAACCTTGATATCTTGACCTATTTCCACAGTTTGTGAAGTCGTTGATTTCAGAGAAGTTACAGGAAAATAGTTTGTCTGAGTAGAACAGGAACCACAGCAAAGTGTATAACCATGATATAGATAGTTAGTGAATGTGCAGGGGATTTGGGAAATTCATGCGTGTGTGTTGTTTGAATGTGTGGAGTAGGAAGAATATAGAGGTGTCCATGCCCTCTAATATGCTGAGACCTTATTTGAGGGAGAAGTCTGCTGGGCTCCTCTTGTCGTGCTTTTCAGAAGATAAACACTTATATTTCTAAATTATAACTTTTCTCCAGCTGAGGATGCTATATGCCAGTTTCAAGGGTTTCTTTCTTTTTTTTCCCCTTCTTTTGAAAGCGAATTTTCTGCTGTGCTATATGGACTTTTTCAGATGTGTTCTTTGGTAGGAATTGAATTGTTTTGGTTTTGTTTTTTTTCCTCTCTTCGTTCGGTTGTTGATTTCTCTTAAGCCCTAACACAGGAGATTTTTTTCCTTTTCATTCACTCCTTTGGCAGCATACCAAATCTCTGACAGAGCCTTGCAAGAATTGGCCTTATTTTCTTGGTTTGATCACATCTCTCTTTTGGGTCAAGTTATAATTTCTCACTTATTTTTTTCCCTTTTTTTGTAATTTGGAGACAATTAAATTCCAACAAGCTATTCTACGAGATGAAATGTAGATGTTTTTCCTCAGCAAAACTTACAAGAAAAAAAGATCCTATTTTATCTAAATAGAGTACCTACATGTGAGTGAGGTACAAGGGTATGTGTGTGGGTGGGTGGGTGTCGGTACATGAATGCATACAACCTATATGAGTCAGATTATGAAATATTGTAAGAATTGACTGAAATTGTAAAAAAATGAAATATCTTGTATAATAAGTTTACAAACTTGTTGAGTAATCAAGATAGATATATATATATATGATCTATAAAACACTGAATAATTGAGTCATTGCCCTAAAGTATATGATGTGGACATTAAGAGCAATTCACTTTTCTCCGTTACTATATACATTTTTGGAGAAGGAAATGGCAACCCACTCCAGTGTTCTTGCCTGGAGAATCCCAGGGACGGGGGAGCCTGGTGGGCTGAAGCGACTTAGCAGCAGCATTTCCATTTAGTATCTGTCTTTGCCAATAAAGAGATGTCTTAATCTTAAAGGCTGCATGGTTTAAGCTATAGATATACTGTGGGTGTATCTATATATATATATGTATATACATAAACACAGAATTATTTTACATTTTTGTTGTTTTGGGACATGAGCAATTTAAAAGATAATATTTATTGCTACTAAAACTTCTATAATGTAGCTCACATAGTGCTGTTTGTGACCCCATGGACTATAGTCCACCAAGTTCCTTCCATCCATGGAACTTCCCAGCAAGAATACTGGAGTGGGTTGCCATTTCTTTCTCCAGGGGATCTTCCTGACCCAGGGATAGAATCTGTGTCTCCTGCACTGGCAGGCATGTTCTTACCATGGAGCCATCAGGGAAGCTCAGCTCACATGTATTTACACCTAACAAATGTGTTCAGATGCCCCTCCCTCAGTGAAACTTTTCTGGGACCAGTTTCTGTTTTCTGAAAAAAAAAAAAAAAGATGCTTTTAAAGTTTATACTTGACAGTGACCATTTTAAGACACTCTACATAGCAATAATATTTCTTTTTTTTAAATTTTATTTTTAAACTTTACATAATTATATTAGTTTTGCAAATATCAAAATGAATCAATCACAGGTATACATGTGCTCCCCATCCTGAACCTTCCTCCCTCCTCCTTCCCCATACCATCCCTCTGGGTTGTCCCAGTGCACTAGCCCCAAGCATCCAGTACCGTGCATTGAACCTGGACTGGCAACTCGTTTCATACATAATATTTTACATGTTTAAATGCCATTCTCCCAAATCTTCCCACCCTCTCCCTCTCCCACAGAGTCCATAAGACTGTTCTATACATCAGCGTCACTTTTGCTGTCTCGTACACAGGGTTATTGTTATCATCTTTCTAAATTCCATATATATGCGTTAGTATACTGTATTGGTGTTTTTCCTTCTGGCTTACTTCACTCTGTATAATAGGCTCCAGTTTCATCCACCTCATTAGAACTGATTCAAATGTATTCTTTTTAATGGCTGAGTAATACTCCATTGTGTATATGTACCACTGCTTTCTTATCCATTCATCTGCTGATGGACATCTAGGTTGCTTCCATGTCCTGGCTATTATAAACAGTGCTGCGATGAACATTCGGGTACACATGTCTCTTTCCCTTCTGGTTTCCTCAGTGTGTATGCCCAGCAGTGGGATTGCTGGATCATAAGGCAGTTCTATTTCCAGTTTTTTAAGGAATTTCCACACTGTTCTCCATAGTGGCTGTACTAGTTTGCATTCCCACCAACAGTGTAAGAGGGTTCCCTTTCCTCCACACCCTCTCCCACATTTATTATTTGTAGACTTTTGGATCGCAGCCATTCTGACTGGTGTGAAATGGTACCTCATAGTGGTCTTGATTTGCATTTCTCTGATAATGAGTAATGTTGAGCATCTTTTCATGTGTTTGTTAGCCATCTGTATGTCTTCTTTGGAGAAATGTCTATTTAGTTCTTTGGCCCACTTTTTGATTGGGTCATTTATTTTTCTGGAGTTGAGCTGTAGGAGTTGCTTGTATATTTTTGAGATTAGTTGTTTGTCAGTTGCTTCATTTGCTATTATTTTCTCCCACAATAATATTTCTTATCATATAAGTTAAAGATAATGATTTTTGTTTGCAATGGATCTTTCTTTCTAGTGAAAGAGTCAACATTTTATGTATTTATTATCTTTTTAAGTTTTCTTTTGTGAATAGCCCATTTATGTTACATTATTTCCCTATTGGGATATTCATCTTTATTAAATAAATTGTGATAATTATTTACATACCAAGAATATAATCTTTTAACTGTTGTATATGTTATAGTTACTTTTTGGTCCCAGTTGACTTTTGCCCTTTGATTTTGCCAATTGTGATTGTGCCACACAATAGTGTTACAATTCCACATGGTCAAATCTACCTTTTCTCTCTCTCTCTCTCTTTTTGCACTGACTGCATCACTCTTTTGAATCAAGTTATAATCATTCACTTATATTCCTAACTTTTTTTCTTTTTGGAAAAAATACAGTTTCCTCTGAACTAACACTAAAAGGGGAAAGAATGAAAACTTTTATTCAGAATGTCAACTTAAAGAGTGAACAAAGAAATTTCTACAGTAACTAAGGCAGAGGCAGTTAGGAAAAGTCAAGCCTCAGAGATGTGAATGCTCACACAAAGATGACCTTCTGTAAACTGGGACACTGTCATGCATGATGCTGTATACATTCTCACTCGCAGGCATACGGGGTAGTGCTCCTGATTGCCAGAATATGTGGATGCAGGAAAGAAGAGGTTGAAACAGAAGTGGCTCACCTAATCAGCACTCCCTTTGACCCTCTTGGGGAACTTGTGCATCCCAACCCTACAATTTTTGTCTCTGCTTGTCCAGTGTCCTAATTACCAAAAGTGAGGAACCCTTTCATCAACGGCCATAGTTAGAGAACATGGTAAGACTTCTATTTAACCTAAATGTGTTCTTGTTCCAACTGACAACAGCAGGCGAAGAAAGGAAGCACTGCTGCTGCTGCTGCTAAGTCGCTTCAGTCGTGTCCGACTCTGTGCAACCCCAGAGACGGCAGCCCACCAGGCTCCCCCGTCCCTGGGATTCTCCAGGCAAGAACGATCACACTGCAAACAAAGCTTGACACTAATTATCCAAAGATAGGTTGCTGGTGATGCTACACTATAGATGCAGGAAAAGGCGTGTCTGGTCCTCAGTGGAAGTAACTTCATTTCTACTCTGCCAGCCCTTTCCTTGCACATCTGCTCTGAAAGCAAAGGAAGCATAAGCAATAGAACATCAGGATTTTGTTTTTTCAAAAATATTTCATATGCCTGGCAATTTAAAGTACCTTTGTCCTCTTTTTATTGAGAAAGGCAAAATAGCATCAAGAATACACAGAACACTATATATGTCTTGTTTCAAACCAGTGGAGCTAAGATATGTACAGCTGTTCTTTCTTGCATTATTTTGAGGCACACTTATGAGAAAAAAAAATCATCTAATCTTTTGTTTCTACCATCTAAATGCTTCCACTAGAATTAAGCAAACAACTCACACACACAGTGTCATAAACATACACACAAATATACATACCCTCCCACCAGGAAAAATGTTAAAATTGCCTGTTTGGCCTTGCTTATTCATCTTAGCTAAAGAACTGTGATTTTTTTTTTCTTAATTGCTGTTCTGAAGAAAAACATGCTGACCTGTTTGATACTATGATTACTTCGGCCATTGTTTTAGAAGCACTGAAACTGTTACCCTGACTCTTCATTTCCAAATTTCCTTATGCTGTAATTTTAGAGTCAGTTAAATTCTTTAACAATCTGATGATGTAGTATTTGTTCACATATAAATATCAGGTTGCCAGAGCAGAAACTTTTGTTGAGAAGTTATATATGAACAAACGTTAAAACATTTCTATAAAGAAAATTCCTGCATTTATTTCTAAATCATTCTGTAACATTTCTTAACATTATTTCATAAGTAGTGCACAGTAAGATAATGCATATGCACATGCTCAAATAAACATTTTACCATCTTTGAGCACAAAAGTAAACCTTCAACTATTTGCTGTTGCTAAAATCAGGCTCCTTAAAATATTGTATCCATTTAATCAAAAGCCTTTTAATATATAAGCTGTAATAATTCGTCAGTATAAGATTCATTTAAATTTTATTTTGCAAAAGGAAGGAAATAATTTAGAGGTAGTTGGAGAAGACTCTTGAGAGTCCCTTGGACTGCAAGGAGATCCAACCAGTCCATTCTAAAGGAGATCAGTCCTGGTGTTCTTTGGAAGGAATGATGTTAAAGCTCAAACTCCAGTACTTTGGCCACCTCATGAGAAGAGTTAACTCATTGGAAAAGACTCTGATGCTGGGAGAGATTGGGGGCAGGAGGAGAAGGGGACGACAGAGGATGAGATGGCTGGATGGCATCACTGACTCGATGGACGTGAGTTTGAGTGAACTCCAGGAGTTGGTGATGGACAGGGAGGCCTGAAGCGACTTAGCAGCAGCAGCCGCAGCAGGGAGGCCTGGCGTGCTGGGATTCATGGGGTCACAAAGAGTTGGACACGACTGAGCAACTGAACTGAACTGAACCGAAGCACCATACACACATCAGCTCTGGAGGTGGGTCGCTGGTTCTGCTGGACATTCTCCTTTGATTCTTTTTTTTGGCTGTACTGGGTCTTCATTGCTGTGCACAGGCTTTCTCTAGTTGGCGTGTGTGGGCTTCTCATTGCAGTGGCTTCTCTTGCTATAGCACACTGGTTTAGTTTCCCTGCAGCATGTGGGATCTTCCCGGACCAGGGATCCAACCAGTGCCCTTTGCATTGGCAGACAGATTCTTAACCACTGGACCACCAGGGAAGTCCATCTCCCTTGATTCTTATTTTCACATCTGGCTTTTTGCTCAAGCCCATCATCAACACAGCTCATAATCTTTTGCCTTCAGCTTCTAGTCTCAGGATTTCTTCTTCTAAATCTGGTAAGAGGCTTATCTTCTCTGCTTCCAACTCTTCCTGAATTATCTCCTGTTCAGGTATCAGCCTCTTTAAATGATGTTCTGGCTGTGTCTCCCTGGATTCCATTCAAGAAGTGACAGAAAACACATCAAAGATTATTTTTGAAATATTCTTTGTACAGTAATCTGCACTGATATTTTTAAGACAGTCAAAATGGTGAGATTCTCTCTTTTACTATACCATCAATTCCAAATATTTAAAAGTCTCTAAAGATGTGAATTAGAGGGCCTCTCTATTTCATATAGTAATATATGATGGCAGTTGCCAGTGTGTGTGACGAAATAATCAAATAACATTAGAAAAATCATCTTATTTTCAGAAGCCCATCTAGGAAGAACGATTTGTAAAGTTGGAAATGTTGAAAGTCTTATTTTCAATGACCATTCAAACCAGAGGGAAAACTTAAAAATGAAAAAAACAAAGTCCCAGCTGCATATGATTTTATAACCTTGGTGAGAGAAGCATGTTAAAAATATTAAAAGCATTTAATTTATCCTGATAATGGTGATATAATCTGCTTGGGCTAATGCTCTTCCATTCCTCTAAACTTGACAAATGGCACCACTGAATCCTTCCTTTTAAATTATTTTTCTAGCTATTGAGATATGGTAGTGCAGTTGGTAAAGAATCTGCCTGCTAATGCAAGAAAGTCAAGAGAGGCAGGTTTGATCCCTGGTTGGGGAGGATCCCCTGGAGTAGAAAATGGCATCCCACTCCAGTATTCTTGCCTGGAAAATCCCACGGACAGAGGAGCCCACCAGGCTGCAGTCCATGGCGTTGCAAAGAATCAGACACAACTGAGCATGCACGCATATTTAGTTGACATACAGCATTGTGTAAGTTTAACCTGTACAGTGTGATGATTTTATGCAGCTGTGAATCGTGAAATGATAATCACAATAAGGTTAACTAGGACAACTGACTCCGTATTCGTGTCTGGAAAATCCCAAAGACAGAGGAGCCTGGCCAGTCCATAGGGTTGTAAAGAATCAGACATGAGTGAGCAACTGAGCATGCATGAGCACAGGCTTCATGTCCGTATAATTACCAGTTTGTAGTTATTGTTATGATGAGAACATTCAAGATCTACTCTGTTAGCAATTTTTGAGTATGCAATATGGTATTTTTAACTATAGTCACTATGCTGGATATTAGTTCTCAAGACTTGTTCCTCTTAGCTTCAAACAACATCTTATCCTTCAATGTCTCCTCCTTTTTCCCAACCCCCAGCCCCTGGCAACCACCATCCTACTTTCTATTTCAGAGTTTAGCTTATTTAGATTCCTCACCTAAGTGAGAGTATACAGTATTTATCTTTTTCTGTCTGTCTTTTCATTTAGCATCATGCTCGTAAGGGCATCCTTCCTTTTGCCCTTGGCAGGATTTTCTTCTTTTTATGGCTGAATAATATTCCATCATATCTATATCTACATCTGTATCTATCGCATTTTCCTTCTTTTTATTAAAGTATAGTTGATTTATGTTTCGGGTGTATAACAATGTGGTTGTTTTCATATATGTATATATATGTTTTTTTCAGATTCTTTACATTATAGAATATTACAAACTCTTGAATACAGTTCCCTGTGCTATACAACAAGTCCTTATTATTTGTTTATTTTATATATAGTGGTAGTAGTAGTAATAGTGTTAGTTGCTCAGTCGTGTCTGACTCTTTGCGACGCCATGGACTATAGCCCACCAGGCTCCTCTGTCCATGGAATTCTCTAGGCAAGAATACTGGAGTGGGTTGCCATTTCCTCCTCCAGGGGATCTTCCGGACCCAGGGATTGAACCTGGGTCTCCTGCATTTCAGGCAGATTCTCTACCATCTGAGCCACCAGGGAAGCCCATACATAGTGGTATGTATCTATTAATCCTAAATTCCTAGTGTATCTCTCCCCTGCCTTTCCCTTTTGGTAGCCATGAGTTTGTTTTCTGTTTGTGAGTCTATTTCTGTTTTGTATCATTTTTATTTAGATTCCACATATACGTAATATCACATGATATTTGTCTGACTTACTTCACTTAGTGTGATAATCTCTGTGTATCACATTCTCTTTAACCATTCATCTGGCAATGGACATTTAGGTCGTTTCCATATCTTGACTACTGTGAAAAACGCCACAGAGAAAATGGAGTACAGATATCTGTTTGACTAGTGATTCAATTTCTTTTACTTGTATACCTAGAGATGCAGGAGACATGGGTTCGACCCCTGGGTCTGGAAGATCCCCCAGGAGAAGGAAGTGGAAACCCACTCCAGTATTCTTGCTGGGACAATCCCATGGATAGAGGAACCTGGCCGGCTATCATCCATCAGGTTGCAAAGAGCTGGACACGACTGACTGAGGAAAGAGGAACTGCAAGACAGCTAAATGCCATGGAAGAAATGATTATAGGGTGCTGTGGGAGGTAGGGCACTGGGCCCTTTGCCGAGAGGTTTCTAGAACACGTCAAATGTGACTAGAAGTAGGTTCAAGAGGATAATCCATTGCAGACGCCAAATACAATAAACCTGTTTACTTGGCCAAGATGTGAAAAAGACTGATGTTTATCAACCCATCAATAAAGACAGAAGTTTTTCCTCATAGCTTTACAGCACCAGAAATTGAGGAACTCTTGCCTGAGCGTGTCATCAAGCTGTATGTGCTGTTCTTTGTCCCTGTCCTACGCGGATATCCTATTTCAGGTCTATTCTCATCCACTGACTTCCCTTTGTGTCAAAAGCTGTGATGTTTGGGGTCATGGTATTGGAATGATGCTTCAAAGGGCATCTGTTTTGAAGCCAGACAGACATGGATTTAAAACCACCTCTGTCCCTTTTGTTGTTGTTGAGTTGCTAAGTCATGTCTGACTCTTTACGACCCCATGGACTGCAGCCCGCCAGTCTTCCCTGTCCCTCACCATTTCCAGGAGTTTGCTCAGATTTATGTTCATTGAGTTGGTGATACTATCTTACCATCTCATCTTCTGCTGACACCTTCTCCTTTTGCCTTCAGTCTTTCCCAGCATCAGGGTCTTTTCCGATGATTCAGCTCTTTGCATCTGTCACTTTCTAAGCTTTTAAAACCCCACAGCTTCCCCAGTGCTAAACGAAGCTAATAATAATGCTTATGAAATAAGGCATCTAAAGGGCATAGCAGGTTACTAATACATACGGGATACATAATAATTGTTAGTTTCTTTTCCAAATTAGGGTGGTTGAACAGATGTGCAACCAGTTCTTGGAAATGTTCTTCAGATTAAAACCCCTCCTAGTTTTGCAGACAATAGAACATTCTTTGACATTAATAGGGGTCCAGAACAACCTGAAAGGCATAATCTGCAATTTCTCACACTTAACACGTTTTATACTATTGTGGCTTTGCATCTGCTGTTTGAGCAAAGAGCTGTGTTACTCATGCTTCAAAGTTTAGTTTGAATATCAAATCCTCTGTACTGCTTTGCTTAATCCACTCTTCCCTTTCAGGTGAAATTGCTCATTTCCTTCCGTGTATTTCACTAAGCCTACAGTTCTCATATGGTCCATTTGCTTCATATACTCCGTATAAAATCTTTTGTTACACATATCAAGCTATATTTGAATGATCTTTATGTGTCTACCTATATAAGCTGTATTAGTTCATGCCTGTAGTTTTAGTGCCCTTCTGCATACTTTGTAACTGCTTTATAAATAGTTGAGTAGGTGAACAGCCAAATAACTGGACAGATAAAGAAGTGATTGTATGGCTAGGGAAAATGAATTTTTACTTGGGGCACAGCTCTACCAAGAGTTAGGAAGATGAACTAGACAGGGTACCCTTGTTTATGTGACAAATCAAATATTTGATAAATTCCATGTAAATAAAAAGCCATAGATAGTGAGAACTCCAAATCTTGAATTAATGAACTTCATATATAGTTTTATAAACTGAGCAAGTTCTCAATGTAAATGGAATCTTTGTACCATATATATATATATGTATATATATATATATAAAATCAGCATTACTATGACACCATTTAATCTGTTACTGTGGAATAACGGGCTCTAGTTACTTAGCGTATTATTATAGTGGACCAAATGAAAAAGTGAAGTTCCTCAGTCGTGTCTGACTCTTTGTGACCCCATGGACTGTAGCCCACCAAGCTCCTCTGTCCATGGGATTTTCCAGGCAAGAATACTGGAGTGGGTTGCCATTTACTTCTCCAGGAGATCTTCCCAACACAGGACTTGAACCCAGGTCTCCTGCATTGTAGGCAGATGCTTTACCATCTGAGCCACCAGGGAAGTCAGTGGACCAAATATTTGACCTCAAAATTGACCTCAAAAATTGCATGCCCAAATATCTATTTTATCAGTAGAGGTGTTTTTTTTTTTTTCTTTCTTTTTGGTTATTATTTCTCTAGTTAGATCTTAATGACTAATTATTCAGCTAAAATCATACCATCTGTTATGTATTAAGATATTATATTTGAGAATGATGTTTAATGAAGAATTAAAAGTGCTGTCTGGATATTTTCCCCATCATGTCTTATAGTAAAATTCTTTTTTTACATCTTCTCGTAAATCTTAGAAATTCAAGTAAAATACACTGGTATGTTGGAAACTGATACCCTATTAATTGAATGAATAAAGCAAGACACAATTTACATTTAGCTTAATAAGCAAACCAATGTGAAAGCAGCTGTGTCCCATTAGCTCCTGAATTTCTGCAAAATGAAGAGGGAATCAGATATACAAAAAGAGTGTCTAAAATTGAGCAGCTTGTGGTTATGTTGCCATAGCTACCGAAGGTCTTTCTGATGCTTTACTGGGTTGGCAAAGAAATAAACCGTTTGGAGTAGTTGCACTAAACACTCTTACTCTCTGCAATAGTGCTGACATTTGACCACAAGCCTTCAGTTCCTCCACAGAGGGATATGAAAGGAAGCAGGGAAAATTCAAATTGCCTCATGAACACTGGATCCATTTTCTACCAGCTGAGGGAGGGAAATCCTGCAGTTTAAGGACAAACATGAAGGTAGAAACATTCCAAATCACTTACATGCTATCTACCAAAAGCCGGTCAGATGCCTCTGCATGAAAATAGACCCACTCGGGAGGCAGTTTTGGATGTGGAGATTGAAAGTGACAGTGAACTAGAAGATTATCTTAAAGGAACCCCCCTTTCCTTAAGGAACTCCCTGTAGATGTACACGGCCACATCAAAGAAATTTCTTATGCTAGTTTGACTCTGCAGGTATAAAGAGAAATGTATCCTAGAGGAAGTAAAGTTAGAGAGAGGTATAAAGTATGCCACTCTTTAAAAATAGATGCAAAGGGTAAATGTTATATTTTTTCCAGGAGTCTCAGTAGCACCAGAGCTGTTTTCATGGCATAATTTTCTAGAGGATCATAGTAGAATCATGGGGAAGTTACAATGATTCTAAGAGTCCTATGGAATGTACTATATTCTTCTGGAATGGGAGCCAACACTGCCTCCATCGTGCCACTTTTTTATTAAAAAAAAAACAACACTTTATCTTTTAAAATAAGATTAAACAGAAAGTTAGAGAAATTTTTGAAGGGTTTAGCATTCTCGGCTGGCATGAGTTAGGGCCACAGGTCTCAGAACTCTTCCTGTTTCAATTTGCCTCCTCGGTGAGTTTTTCTGCCCTGATAAAATCACCAATACTACATTAGCCCAGTAATCATTTTCCTTATGTTTCAAGCTCAAGAATGGACAACCTCTTAACATGCCCTGTTGTTGTTGTTCAGCTGCTAAGTTGAAAGGAACAGACATTTTAATTTCTATTACAGGAGAATGACAAGGTTAGAGTCAAATCTGTTTGTCCTAGGGATTAGGATAGGTCATGGAAAGGCACCCATGTCATCACTATAACTCGAATACAAAGTCCAAAACCTTTAAACCAATCCATTTTCTAAATTCCAAAGCAAAAAGGAAAAAAAAAATGAAAGAAAACTATGAATTAAGGTAAATAATATCATTACTGGTGTTATTCTATAAAAATCCAGTGGACTGTATTTGTACTCTGTTACCAGTTTCTCAGGAGACAAATTATATGATGTTGGGGACATTATTTCTTTCTAATTCATTCATTCATTCTCTCTCTTTCCCCCAATCTCCCTTTCTGTCTAAATCTAAGCACAAATACTTATGTAAAAATCTGCACCAAGCTTTAGCAGTGATTAATCAGTACAGATATCCATAACTATGCTGTGCTGTGCTAAGCTGCTTCACTTGTGTCCAGCTTTTTGTGACCCCATGGACTGTAGCCCACCAGGCTCCTCTGTCCATGGGATTCTCCAGGCAAGAATACTGGAGTGGGTTGTCATGCACTTCTCCAGGGATCAAACCCAACTCTGTTATATCTCTTGCATTGGCAGGCAGGTTCTTTACCATTAATGCCACCTAGAAAGCCCATTCTTAGCTATCAGTTTAGTTCTCCTCCCGCCTTCAATCTTTTCCAGCAGCAGGTTCTTTTCCAATAAATCAGTTCTTCGCATCAGGTGGCCAAAGTACTGGAGTTTTAACTTCAGCATCAGTCCTTCCAATGAATATTCAGGACTACTTTCCTTTAGGATGGACTGGTTAGATCCCCTTGCAGTTTAAGGGACTCTCAAGAGTCTTCTCCAACACCACAGTTCAAAAGCATCAATTCTTTAGCACTCAATTCTTTAGTCCAACTCTCACATCCATACATGACCACTGGAAAAACCAAAGCCTTGACTAGACAGTCCTTTGTTGGCAAAGGTCTCTGTTTTTTAATATGCTGTCTAGGCTGATCATAACTTTCCTTCCAAGGAGCAAGTGTCTTTCAATTTCATGGCTGCAGTCACCATCTGCATTTTTTGGAGCCCCCCAAAAATAAAGTCTGTCACTGTTGCCCCATCTATTTGCCATGAAATGATGGGACCAGATGCCATGATCTTAGTTTTTTGAATGCTGATCTTTAAGCCAACTTTTTCACTCTCCTCTTTCACTTTCATTGAGAGGCTCTTAAGTTCTTCTTCACTTTCTGCCATAAGGGTGGTATCATCTGCATATCTGAGGTTATTGATATTTCTCCCATCAATCTTGAATCCAGCTTGTGTTTCGTTCAACCCAGTGTTTCTCATGATGTACTCTGCATATAAGTTAAATAAGCAGGGTGACAATATATATCCTTAAAGTACTCCTTTCCTGATTTGGAGCCAGTCTTTTGTTTCACATCCAGTTCTAACTGTTGCTTCCTGACCTGCATCCAGATTTCTCAAGAGGCAGGTCAGGTGGTCTGGTATGCCCATCTCTTTCAGAATTTTCCAGTTTGTTGTGATCCATACAGTCAAAGGCTTTGGCATAGTCAACAAAATAGAAATAGTTGTTTTTCTGGAACTCTCTTGCTTTTTTGATGATCCAACGGATGTTGGCAATTTGATCTCTGGTTCCTCTGCCTTTTCTAAAACCAGCCTGGAATCTGGAAGTTCACGGTTCATGTACTGTTGAAACCTGGCTTGGAGAATTTTGAGCATTACTTTACCAGCGTGTGAGATAAAGTGCAATTGTGTGGTATTTGCATTCTTTAGCATTGCCTTTCTTTGGAATTGGAATGAAAACTGACCTTTTCCAGTCCTGTGGCCACTGCTGAGTTTTCCAAATTTGCTGGCATTTTCTCACTGTTGGTTTTACTAAATTAGGTTTCCAAACCTAGCAAAACTAGGTCCTTCTAGTTAAGATCTCACTTACATTTGCATCTAATACAATCATCTCAGCGATTTCCAAGAAGCACAATCTGATTTAATAATATTATAATAGTTAGCAAGTATCTAGATATTAGGGACAGAAGGAAGGTTCAATGAAAGAAACAAATGAACTTGTGTCTATATCAGGTTTCTAAGTGACTTAAACAGAAGACAAAGATTTGGGTTCATTAGTTAGAAATAGCATTTCTGCACTTTAGAGCTCTTATGAATAAGGCAGTAAGATCAACAAATATTCCTAAAAAGAGAACAAGATATATTGGAAGAGATTAATGACTGGAGTCAAACAATCCTATCATTTGAGAGCAGGCAAAACTAAAAATAGATAATATACTTGGTGCCCACTTATAATGTGTCAGTTTGGTTTTGGCTATATGTGCTGATACTCAGTTCTCAGAACTCTGAGATGGTGATGATGGTGATGGTATGAAAGAGAAAACTGAAACGGACCCAGAGGATGAAGGCACTTGCTTTTCAACTACCAAGAGCTTATTAGACAGAGTATATTAGAACTCCAATTCCCAGGCCTCCACCCCTATCCTAAACTGCAGATGTTTAGTGGGGGTTAAGGGGGCAGGGAGACTGCTCTTGATTTTAATCCTTTTCCATCCAATGCCCATCTGGGAGCAGATTACAGTGCCAGGACACATAGTTCCAAATTGACCCTGTGGCTCTAAAAGCGCTAGTGAGAAATTACTCAAGATTTAGAGGACAAACTGGAGGCGAGTCTTTTTTTTTTTTTTTTAAACCACTTCCCTCAAGCAAATTAACTCAGAATCCTCACTGGATGTGTTTCTTCTCTCAAGGTGATGATGACATGATTGAAATGATGAAGGCAAGAAGCCTTGTTATTCTTCTTACATTTTAAGCTCTTGCCTCATCCCACTGACCTGTGCAGCCATTAGATCCTAGCCCCTGTTTTCTCTCTCCCAACGTACCCTTTCCCCAACTTGATGACAAAGGTCTGCCCAGTCAAAGCTATGGTTTTTCCAGTAGTCATGTATGGATGTGAAAGTTGGACCATAAAGAAAGCTGAGTGCTAAAGAATCGATGCTTTTGAACTGTGGTATTGGAGAAGACTCTTGAGAGTCTCTTGGACTTCAAGGAGATCAAACCAGTCAATCCTAAAGGAATTCAGTCCTGAATATTCATTGCAAGGACTGATGCTGAAGTTGAAACTCCAATACTTTGGCCACCTGATGGGAAGATCTGACTCATTGGAAAAGGACCTGCTGCTGGGAAAGATTGAAGGCAGGAGGAGAAGGGGATGACAGAGGATGAGATGGTTGGATGGCATTACCGACTCAATGGACATGAGTTTGAGCAAGCTCTGGGAGTTGAGGATGGACAGGAAAGCCTGGCGTGCTGCAGTCCATGGGGTCACAAAGAGTTGGACACAACTGAGCGACTGAACTGAACTGAACCAAACACCCTTTCCTCAGGTAAGGATTTCACTCTTTCTCAACTCCTCCTTGCTTCCATTTCCATGCGTGGGCCTTCACGTGGAGCTCTATTTAACAGACCCCACTCTGATCTGAAGATTCGAATGTATTATTTTTTTAAAAAAAGAAATCTGATGTTCTGATATGGGTAGGCAACATTTACATCAGATCAACCAGTGCATGAAGTGCATAAATTATTCAGTATGAATTGGGGGACTTGACTTGGGGTTGTGGAGAGAGGCACACAGGTTGTACTTCCTGTATCAGTGAAAGGCAAGCCATTAATAAGCCAGAAATGACCTAGTTTGCAAACTCCTTTAACTCAGAGTTGAAGGTAGAAGCTTAGTTGGCAAATCAGCAGGTAGTAAATGAGATCGTAGAACTCTCCCTTAATTGACTTGGCCAAGAAGTAACGTGGTAACATACAGCAGAGTCAGATATAATCATAGGGGCTGAGTAATTTTGCAGTGATTTAACCAGAGAAGAAAATCTTAGCATAACTACTAATTTCTGAGACAGACACACACTGTTTCTAATTCCTTAAATGAATTTTGGAGCAATCAGTAAGGCAAAATAGGGTTTCGGATTACACATTTCTCAACAGTCATCCTATTTAGAAATCCTTGTTGTGGTGGCTGGCCATCATGATGCATTTACTTTGGCTCAGTCTCAAAAATGACAGAATTCTAGAGCAGGGAACCGAGAAGACCATGACAATGACTCCATTAGAAAGTGTTAGGGTCGTCAGGACTTCCCTGGTCGTCCAGTGGTTAAGACTTTGCCTCCCAATGCCGAGGATGTGGGTTCAATCTCTGCTGCTGCTGCTAAGTTGCTTCAGTCATGTCCTGTGCAACTCTGTGGGACCCCAGAGACAGCAGCCCAACAGGCTCCCCCTTCCCTGGGATTCTCCAGGCAAGAACACTGGAGTGGGTTGCCATTTCCTTCTCCAATGCATGAAAGTGAAAAGTGAAAGTGAAGTCACTCAGTCATGTCCGACTCTTAGCGACCCCATGGACTGCAGCCTACCAGGCTCCTCCATCTATGGGATTTTCCAGGCAAGAGTACTGGAGTGGGGTGCCATTGCCTTTTCCGGGGTTCAATCTCTAGTTAGGGAAATAAGAACCCACATCTCATGGCCAAAAAATTAAGCAAAAACAGAAGGAACATTGTAACAAATCCAATAGAGACTTTAAAAATGGTTCACATCAAAAAATCTTACAAAAAAATAAAGTGCTTAGGTATCTATCCATATATGTTTTAATCCAGTCACAAGAAAGACAGATATAAGTGAAATTAAGTCTATAGACCTAATAAACCAAGGCCACTTAGAATAACCAAGTAGAAGATCAAAATGGGAGCAAAGCAAATGCTTATTTCTATTATTTCTATTTCTAAGTCATCACAGAATGGTGGAAATGGTGACAGATCTTATTTTCTTGGGCTCCAAAATCAATTGTGGATGGTGACTGCAGCCATGAAATTAAAAGACATTTGCTCTGTGGAAGGAAAGCTGTGATAAACCTGGACAGTATATTAAAAAGCAGAGACATCACTTTGCCGGAAAAGGTCCATATACTTAAAACTATGGTTTTTCCACTAATCATGTACGGATGTCAGAATCGGTCCATTAAGAAGGCTGAGTGCCAAATAACTGATGCTTTGAAATTGTGGTGTTGGAGAAGAGTCTTCAGAGTCCCTCAGACTTTAAGGAGGTAAAACCAGTGAATCCTCAAGGAAATCAACCCTGAATGTTCACTGGAAGGACTGAAACTGAAGCTGAAGCTCCAATACTTTGGCCACATGAAGCAAAAAGCCGAATCACTAGAAAAGACCCTGATGATGGGAAATATTGAAGGCAAAGGGAGAAGGAGGTCGCAGAGGAAGAGATGGTTAGATAGCACCACTGACTCGATGGACATGAATCTGAGCAAATTCAAGGAGATAGTGAAGGCCAGGGAAGGCATGCTGGAGTCCATGGAGTTGCAAAGAATTAGACACAAGTTAGTGACTGAAAATGGAGAAGGCAATGGCACCCCACTCCAGTACTCTTGCCTGGAAAATCCCATGGAGAGAGGAGCCTGGTAGGCTGAAGTCCATGGGGTCGCTAAGAGTCAGACACGACTGAGCGACTTCACTTTCACTTTTCACTTTCATGCATTGGAGAAGGAAATGGCAACCCACTCCAGTGTTCTTGCCTGGAGAATCCCAGGGAAAGAGGAGCTTGGTGGGCTGCTGTCTATGGGGTCGCACAGAGTCGGACACAACTGAAGCAACTTAGCAGCACCAGCAGCAGTGACTGAACAACAATAAGCCATCATGAGGGCTTCCCCAGTGGCTCAGTGGTAAAGAATCAACCTGCAGTACAGGAGACACAGGAGATGTGGGCTTGATCCCTGGGTAGGGAAAATCCCCTGGAGGAGGAAGCAACCCACTCCAGTATTCTTGCCTGGAGAATCCCGTGGACAGAAGAGCCTTGTGGACTACGGTCCATGGGGTCTCAAAGAGTCAGACATGACTGAGTGTGCACATACACACACATACACACACACGTAGCCATCACAAGAGAAAGGGATATAGGGTCTGTTCATCTCCTTATCTCCTATATCAGGCACCTCCTGTCAGGAGGCAGAGGCCACAGAACAATTTGAACAAGATAAGTTTAATATAAAGAATTATTAACCACTTTAGAAGAGATAAATTACCAAATGGCAATAAAAGAGAATAGTTAAATAATCTATAGTTGAGGGTGAGAGCCTGTTACACTGAATTATGTAACCCCTGCCAAATTCACACATTAAAGCCCTGACCCCTATGTGACAGTACTTGGAGGAAGAACCTTCAGGGAAATAATTAAGGTTAAATGAGTTCTAAGAGTTGAACCTTAATCCAACATGATTGATGTCCTTTAAGGAAAGGAAGAGATAACAGAGGTGCTGATGCTTAGAGGGTAGACCATGTGAGGGCCCAGTGAAAAGGGGGCCCTCTGGAAGTCCAGAAAGGTCTTCACCAGAAAAGTAGAGTTTGCAGGCACCTAGGTTACGGACTTACAGCTTCCTGAGTTGTGCAAAAATAAATGTCTGTGGTTTAAACCACCCAGTCTGTGCTATTTTGTATGGCAGCCCAGGCAAATAATACAGCTCCCACGAAAGAACAAACATAGACAAAATAAAATATTTTCATCACACATATAGATGTATCTGCCCTCATTCCCTGGCCCCATCTCAGTGTGTATGTCAGAACGTAAGCTGGGAAGTTCCCACAAGTAAGTGGACTACCCTCTTCTCTGCCCAAAGATGTGACACCCACTGCCCCACCAGAAGCTCCACTCCAAGATGGGGATTATTCTGTGTATCAAACTTCTGGAAGATTTCCTCATTTTTGGTCTACCTTCTATTTCATTAAAGACTTGATCTTGGAATTTTTAATAAGAGTCTTTCCAACAGTTATCCAAAGCCCTAACATTGCACGCGCACACACGCGCGCACACACACACACACACACACACACACACACATACAGCTTCTCTCTTCCTTCTGGATAATCCAGTATGACTTTGGACATGAGAAAAGCTCTAGTCTCAGAAACTTCTTACATTTTCCTCCTTGGCCATCATTCACAGGAGCTGGTCAGCAACATATGGTCAGCAATATATGGTACCATTGCTGAAAGTCTGTCTTGTTAGACAAGCTTCAGTTCAGCCCAGAATACACGCCAGTTCAGCCCAGAACCACTTATTTCTCTTCTCTGAAAAGATCTATACTTAGGGCCATATTTTCTTTACAAACATATGATGACTGTGACAGAAATGAAATATTCCTAATAATCACATTATTCACAAAAGGGAAGGAATCTTGTTGCCTTTCATCATACATGTATCTTAACCTTGTTTTCCACCATTTCTGGGGCATAAACAGTGGGTGAACCACATATTGTTCACACCACTTGTGTAATTTTTCCACTCATATTTTTCTGCTCATCCTATTCATGTTTTTATAGTTAATTTAGTCTTTGATGGTTAAAGATATAGCCAAATTAGATGGATGAAAAACAGCAAATCTTGCAAAGTGTAAATTTCCTCTTTTTGGCAAATGACTTGTAGGAAAAAAATTTAAGAGATGCTTTTCAAAAGTGTCAACAATTTTTTCACAGACATTTTATGGTTTGGGTTTTATGGTGAAAGATTTGATACATTTTACAGCTCAACTATATAATTAATTTTGTATACACAGATTCCCAAAACGCTGCATTTTGCTCAAAAGATTCAGCATGAAACAATACCTGTTGTTTAAATGCCCTTAAAATATCTAGAAAACACTTGACTCTTACTCTCATCTACTCATAAAACAGATGTGCATACAAACATCCTTTAATCTCTCTGAATTGGCTTCTTTAGGGATCTTGTTAAAGCTGCATGAGGCCAACTGAAGCTCAAAGGGGGGTAAAAAATGAAGCCTTGTGTGAAGCTTGCTGCCGTATATAAAAGGCCAGAAAACAGAAGATTTTGTAACTGTGTTAAACAATGGGTTTATAGGTCAGGATGCTACTGCTGAGAAAGGAACATTTTTCAGGTTGCCTTTGATGAGACCAGCATAATTTCAAAGCCATTTTTACTGCAAAAGCACCTGACCCAATAAAGGACAATGGTTTATGGATAATACCTAGTTCCCCTTCTGAGTGTGTCAGCATTTTTGTTGATCTAAAAATGTACTAACCCTGTAAGTTCCTCGCAGGAGACCCATCACTGCCAGGTAGTGGCAGAGATCTGGAAGGTTCAGGCAGTGACCAAGGGAACACAGTTAACTGAACGAGATCATCCCTCTCAGCTGTCTCCAGGGAGGTAAGAGATGTGAATACTGGCGAGTAGAAATTAGCCCTCTTTCTTTGCATCTGCTATTAATACTTTGACTCAGCGGTCTCCCACGTGTCCTGAACCTCTTTTTCCATTAGCAGCAATAAAAATCATCTTTTGAAAACATCAAAAATTAGTGATGCCTTGACTTGTTGAACAATAGTTTGAAATGTAACAATGCCTGCTAAATCTTTTTAAAGCTTCTAGATAAAAGGTTGTTTCCTCCACTCTCAGAAGCCACTCATGTGCCCTTACCACTTTCTCGCCATAATAACCACGAAGAAGCAGAGAAAAAAAAAAAGGTTGTTTCCTACTTTTTCCGTGTGTGTGTGTGTGTGTGTGTGAAATCTAAATGAACTGTGGTTCATTTAGATTGATGTCAATCTGCATTTGCCCAGTGCCAGCTATTAGGTCAAATGCTTTCTTTACAAACCTGGATACAGAGTCTCTGAAAAGGCTAGGTTAGCAGTAGAAAAATTGTCAGGTCAAATATTTCCCTGTAAATGATACCATTCTGAAATCCAGGTGTTTGCAGGTAGTTAATTAAACACTTGCAGTTAATTTCCTTTTCCCAGGTAAACACATTCACAAAGTTAGCAAAAATGTTTCTCCTGCAGATGGAGAGTGTTGACCCATATATCTGTGTCATCAAATATCATGAGTTGGAAACTTTGGGAAGATTGAGCATGAATTTCATGATTTGAGTGTCAGAGTAGATACGGACCACTCTCAGTGATTCTGGGTCTATAGGGTAGGACGTTTATTTTCATGTTGAGTTGGAGTTTACTGACCTTATTTTACTTATTGGATGGCATGTATAATTGATATCCAGTCTAAACATAAAACTTAGGCTTAGGTCTAAACAGACTGATGAGTGGCTAGGTAAGAAAGAGAGAGATCATTCTATTTTTTTAAAATATAAATTTATTTATTTTAATTGGAGGCTAATTACTTTACAATATTGAATTGGTTTTGCCATACATCAACATGAATCCACCATGGGTGTACACGTGTCCCCATCCTGAACCCCCCTCCCACCTCCCTCCCCATACCATCCCTCTGGGTCATCCCAGTGCATCAGCCCTGAGCATCCTGTCTCATGCATCGAACCTGGACTGGCGATTTGTTTCACATATATTATACATGTTTCAATGCCATTCTCCCAAATCATCCCACCCTCGCCCTCTCCCACAGAGTCCAAAAGACTGTTCTAGACATCTGTGTCTCTTTTGCTGTCTCTCATACAGGGTTATCGTTACCATCTTTCTAAATTCCATATATATGCGTTAGTATACTGATCATTCTAAATTTAGAAAATTCATACAGAAACAATGCAAATTGCACATTAACAAACTGTTCCAAATGTTAAGTCTAGAGCAAAAATAATGATTATTTATAGATTTGTGATCACCTAAAGTAGGCAATTCAGCAATGTAATATAACTGCACAGAAATGCATCATGTATATATGTATGTGTATGTATATATATATATGCTGTGCTGTGCTTAGTCGCTCAGTCGTGTCCAACTCTTTGCAACCCACTGCACTGTAGCCCACTAGGCTCCTCTGTCCATGGGATTTCCCAGGCAAGAATACCAGAGTGGACTGCCAATTTCTTCTGCACAGCATCTTCCCAACCCAGGGATCAAACCCACATCTTATGTCTCCTGCATTGTAGGTGGATTTTTTTATCTGCTGAGTCATTGGAGAAGCCCTAGGTATATGTATGTGCATATTATCTGCTGAGTCATTGGAGAAGCCCTAGGTATATGTATGTGCATATTATCTGCTGAGTCATTGGAGAAGCCCTAGGTATATGTATGTGCATATTATCTGCTGAGTCATTGGAGAAGCCCTAGGTATATGTATGTGCATATTACCTGCTGAGTCATTGGAGAAGCCCTAGGTATATGTATGTGCATATATATATATACACACACATATATATACACAATTCATAGCTAGATCTTCCAACATAAGTGATTACAGATATATCCTTTATTTAAAGATTTTTCCCTTTACCCCTTTATTTAGGAAGTATTTATGTTCCCAAGGAGCCAAAACCGGCTTCATATCTGTGACAGTATGGGTCTAACATGTTTAGTAATCACACTGGTGCTGAGCATAAGTTTGTAATAAAATCTGTCAAATGTAAGTGAAGAGTAAGTTTAGCAGTACAAATATAGAGCATATTAAGGGTCCTGGCAGACAGGCTTGATATACAAGTTGTTCTGGTTGCAGAATGTTAAATTATTAAAACAAGGTGGACAAGCTCATCCGGACAAGCTAGTGGACTAACTTTTAAGAGGCTCAATTGCCTTGTTCATGCGAATTTTCTTCAGTCTTAGTTTTCTTAGTCCATTTATCATTAGCAATTCTCTGGACAACTCAGACTCACAAAGTGCTTTAGTTCTAGAAGGCACAGCTCTGCAGTGACCATTTAAACTCATTTAAACTTGTGGTTAAATTGGACAGGATCAATTCAACTGAATTCCGCTCACCCTTACAAAGAAATCATTGGCTCAGTTGATTCCCCAACTAAAGTCAAACATCAGCAATAATATCAATAATGAGAATCAGGAGTTATTATCAAAATACCTCAACTTACAAATCAGAAGGCTTTGGTAACATTTTTTAACCACCACATTACTAAGGAGAATGTAGATCACATAGGGACTATTTTTGATATCACATCTCAGTTGAAATGTATTATAATGTTTGTGATGGCGGTAATGTCATATGTGTAGGTACAAATAAAACCGTGAGCAAAAGCCATGTACCTTTGTGAAGAATACTTTTTCTGGAAGGAATGAAGGTGATCCAAATAAGAAAAAATGATATGTCAAAGCATAAATGCCTTTAGAAATTAATGATGAATGAACCTAAACAAGGCATAGCTCAGATTTCACCTGTGTCATTAAGAGTGCAAATGATTTCTATTTCTGAGCTTCTGACATTTTCTATATATTTCATGTCATAGCTGTTTGTGGAGGTATACTTATTCCTATGAGACTGTATTTTTTAGTATTAAGTTTCATTTATTTAGGCATTCAGCACATATCTGTTGAATGCCTACTTTGTATACAGTACTAGACATAGGGAGAAAAATCAAGATCATTAACTTATAAGTCCCGCCCTGAGTGACTGTATAAATCATTATCTGGAGAGCATTTTGCTGTTGTTGTTACTCCCTTCCAAACATAGCATGAATAAATATTCAGTGAACACTCTGTGAATGATAGAAACAATGAGTCAATATGATCATTTTCAAATAAATGTTACTACATATGTGCTTTTTCATTCCTGAGAAACTGACCTTTGTCACTTGTTCCAGAAAGGTGCCCGGGGCTTTTCCCAAATTATGCATTACTGGTTTCCTGTTCTGAATGCGTGTGTGCTCAGTTGCTTTAGTCCTGTCCGACTCAATGACCCCATGGACTGTAGCCTGCCAGGCTTCTCTGTCCAAGTGATTCTCCAGGCAAGAATTCTGGAGTGGGTTCCCACGCCCTCATCCAGGGGATCTTCCAGACCCAGGGATCAAACCTAGCTCTCCTGCATTGCAGGCGGATCCTTTACTGCTGAGCCACTGGGGAAGCTCCTTTGTTCTGACTATGAAGCCTCTTTAACATTTGCCTCATATCTTAACAGTTGATATCTGCTTCTGGTTAAATTTATTCTACTGAGTGGCTAGGTAAAAATTAACTGCCTCTACTCACTCCATTTTCAATTCTACAAGGGGGTTCATTTCAAGAGCATCAGATTGAGGAAAATTTCAATACCAGGTTTGGTACCTAAAAGACTAGGAATATCACAGCTTATTTTGCCAAAAGAGTATTAGTCCCTGAACATATTAAGTGGCCTTTTTCCCTACTAGGGAGGAACACTAAATCCCTTGACTATCTTGTTCTGTTGCTGTTGGTCATTCAGTTTTGTCCAACTCTTTGCAACCACATGGACTGAAGCACGCCAGGATTCCCTGTCCTTACCATCTCCCGGAGCTTGCTCAAACTCATGTCCAGTAAGTTGGTGAGGCCATCCAACCATCTCATCCTTTGTCATCGCCTTCTCCTCTTGGCCTCAACGTTTCCCAGCATCAGTATCTTTTCCATTGAGTTGGATCTTTGCATCAGGTGTCCAAACTATTGGAGTTTCAGCTTCAGCATTAGTCCTTCCAAAGAATGTTCAGGATTGATTTCATTTAGGATTGACTGGTTTGATCTCCTTGCAGTCCAAGGAACCCTCAGGAGTCTTCTACAACACCACAGTTCAAAGGCATCAATTTTTTGGCACTCAGCTTTATATACGGTCCAACTCCCACATCCATACATGAGGAAAAAGAAAAGAAAGAAAGTGAAGTCACTCAGTCATGTCTGACTCTTTGCAACCACATGGACTGTAGCCTACCAGACTCCTCCGTCCATAAGATTTTCCAGGCAAGAGTATTAGAGTGGGTTGCCATGTCCTTCTCCAGGGGATCTTCCTGACTTAGGGATTGAACCCAAGTCTCCTGCACTGCAGGCAGATGCTTTACCATTTGAGCTACCAGAGAAAAACCATAGCTATCAGAGAAAAATGAATGAAAAACCATAGCTTTGACTGTATGGATCTTTGTCAGTAAAGTAACATCTCTGCTTTTTACTATGCTGTCTAGGTTGGTCATAGCTTTTCTTCCAAGGAGCAAGCAACTTTAAATTTCATGGCTGAAGTCACCATCTGCAGTGATTTTGGAGCCCAAGAAAATAAAATCTCTCACTGTTTCCACTGCTTCCCCATCTATTTGCCATGAAGTGATGGGACCAGATGCCATGATCTTACTTTTTTTAATGTTGAGTTTTAAGCCAGATTTTTCACTCTCCTCTTTCACCTTCATCAAGAGGCTCTTTAGTTCCTCTTTCTGCCATAAGGGTAGTGTCCTCTGCATATCTGAGGTTATTGATATATCTTCTGGCAATTTTGATTCCAGATTGTGATTCATCCAGGTTGGCATTTCTCATGATGTACTCTGCATATAAGTTAAATAAGCCAGGTGACAATGCACAGCCTTGATGTACTCCTTTCTCAATTTGGAACCAGTCTGTTGTTCCATGTCTGGTTCTAACTGTTGTGTCTTGACCATCATACAGGTTCCTCAGGAGGCAGGTAAGGTGGTCTGGTATTCCCATGTCTTTAAGAATTTCCCACAGTCTGTTGTGATACACACAATCAAAGGCTTTAGTGTAGTCAATGAAGCAGAAGTAGATTGTTTTCTGGAATTCTCTTGTTTTTCTATGGTCCAACAGATGGCGATTTGATGTCTGGCTTTGTATTTGTATTTGCCTTTTCTAAATCCAGTTTGTATGTTTGGAAGCTCTTGGTTTATGTACCATTGAAGTCTGGCATGGAGAATTTTGAGCATTACTTTGCTAGCTTTTGAAATGAGTGCAATTGTGTGGTAGTTTGAACACTTTTTGGCATTGCCCTTCTTTGGGATTCAAATGAAAACTGACGTTTTCCAGTCCTGTGGCCACTGTTGAGTTTTCCAAATGTGCTGGCATACTAAGGTTTATGATGCACTTGAATAGCATCATCTTTTAGGATTTGAAATAGCGCAGCTGGAATTCCACCACTTCCACTAGCTTTGTTCATAGTGATGCTTCCCAAGGCCCACTTGAATTCGCACTAAAAGATATCTGGCTCTAGGTGAATGACCACACCATCGTCATTATCTGAGTCATTAAGATATTTTTTGTATAGTTCTGTGTATTCCTGCCACCTCTTCTTAATGTCTTCTGCTTCTGTTAGATCCATAACATTTCTAACCTTTTTTGTGCCCATCTTTTCATGATATTTTCCCTTGGTATCTCTAATTTTCTTGAAGAAATCTCTAGACATGTCCATTCTATGGTTTTCCTCTTTTTTTTTTTTTTTGCATTGTTAACTTAGGCAGGCTGTCTTATCTCTCCTTGCTATTCTTTGGAATGCTGCATTCAGATGGGTATATCTTTAAATGGTTTCTGTTTTCTCAGCTATTTGTAAGGCCTCCTCCGACAACCATTTTGCCTTTTTGCATTTCTTTTTCTTGGAGATGGTTTTGATCACCTCCTTTACAATGTCACGAAGCTTCACCCATAGTTCTTAAGGCACTCCACCTATCAGATCTAATCCCTTGGATCTATTTGTCACTTCCACCATATAATCTTAAGGGATTTGATTTAGGTCATACCTGAATGGTCTAGTGGTTTTCCCTACTTTCTTCAATTTAAGTCTGAATTTGGCAATAAGGAGTTCATGATCTGAGCCACAGTCAGCTCCCGGTCTTGTTTTTGCTGACTGTATAGAGCTTCTCCATCTTTGGCTGCAAAGAATATAAATATCTGATTTTGGTATTGGCCATCTGATGATGTCCATGTATAGAGTCTTCTCTTGTGTTGTTGGAAGAACATGTTCGCTATGATCAGTGTATTCTCTTAGCAAAAGTCTATTACCTTTGCCCTGCTTCATTTTGTACTCTAAGGACAAACTTTTCTGTTACTCCAGATATCTCTTGGCTTCCTATTTTTGCATTCCAGTCCCCTATGATGAAAAGGATATCTTTTTTTTTTTTTTTTGGTGTTAATTCTAGAACTTCTTGTTGGAAAATGAAGCAGCAACCCAATCCAGTATTCTTACTGGAAGAATTCCACGGACAGAGGAGCCTGGCAAGGCTACAGTCTATGGGGTCACAAGAGTCAGCCATGACCTAGCGACTAAACCACTGCCTAGAAGGTCTTGTGGGTCTTCATAGGAACAGTCAACTTTGGCTTCTTTAGCGTTGGTGGTTGGGGCATAGACTTGGATTACTGTGATATTGAATGGTGTGCCTTGGAAATGAACAGAGATTATTCTGTCATTTTTGAGGTTGTACTCAAGTACTGCATTTACCCAGCAACACGTCTGTGCCTCTTTTCTATCAAATCTGGAGGTCTTGACTCACTACTCTAATTTGTATTTCTTAATTGTAATGTTTTCTATTTTTCATTGCTTACAAATGTTTTTTACAATCTTCAAATAATTTTCAAATTGAGAGAGATGACTCTCTTGCACAAAATTGCTACTTGCATTTTCATTTCTGTTAAATACCTCTTTAAGAATACATCAGCTTAATGAAGTTGTTCAGTTGAAAAAAATGAATAAATTAATAAAAATTAATAAAGTTAAGATGACTTTTTCATTATTATTATTTTATTAGTTTCTCAATTTTTAACTTTAAAGTTAATGCTTCACCGATTCTTTCTCCAACTATTTAACAATTATTACATCTTAGGCACTCTCCTAGGTGCTGGCAAAATAAAACAAGAATGTGCATGCTAAGTTGCTTCAGTCATGTCCAAGTCTTTGCGACCCTATGGAATGTAGCTCACAAGTCTCCTCTGTTCAGATTCTCCAGGGGAGAATACTGGAGTGCGTTGCCATTTCCTTCTCCAGGGGGATTTTTCCTGACCCAGGGTTCGAACCTGCATCTCTTATGTTTATTGCATTGACAGGTGGGTTCTTTACCATTAGCGCCACCGGGAAGCCCCAAAACAATGAATAAAACCAGCTAAAAATCACTAGCTTCATGGATCTTATCTTCTTGATGATAAAAAATACAACCAACTTTTCTGCATAAAAAGAGCTATTTTACTTCTTCAAATCTGATGCTCTCAGAAGACTAAAATAAATAACCAAAAACATCAAAGAAATATGTGTTAAGAGTAAACATCTCATCTATTTCTTGGGCAGAGATTCATGCAAACGTGGTCAGAAGGCATTCCCAATTGGCTATCACCTCTTTAAGAAACAAATATGTTTTACTTCATCTGTTAGATCAATAGTTCTCAAATTATTATCCCCAGACCAGCAATATTAGCATCAGGACCCTCTGAGAACTTGCTGGAAATGCACATGCTATGGCCTCATGGGCCCTCTGAATTAGACAGACTGATGACAGGGCCCAGCAACCTATGTCAAGTGCTCACACAAATTTGGATGAAACTGCAGAGGGTGTACAGTTAGGAGTTTCAGGCAAAGTGGAGAATGTTGGCATACCAAGATGAGACAGAATTAGCTGGCATGACTCATGTTAGTAATTACCATTTCTATATAGAGATGCAATTTGCAAAGTTATTTTCATAAGTTTTATACCAGTCAATCATTAATGCAGTGTGCTATGTTAAGAAATATCATCTTTGTGATGATTAATTGTGTAGGTCATTTGACTGCCCAGAAATCTGGTTGAACAGGATTTCTGAGTATGTCTGGGAGGGTGTTTCTGGAAGATATTAGCATTTGAATTGGTGAACTGAGGAAAGCAGATGGCCCTTTCTAATGTGGACGGACATCAGCTAATCTACTGAAGGCCTGAATAGAACAAAAATGTGGAGGACAGGGGAATTTGTCCTCTCTTTGTTCTTAGTGAAATCATAAGCCTTGTTTAACTGCATATTGAGGATGGCAGAGAATTTCATGCTCACAGTACCTATGCAACTAACCAGTAAGCACATCATTAGTCATTACAGAAATACAAATTAAAATCACAGTGAGATACCACATAAGGCTTTCCAGTGGTAAAGAATTTGCCTGCCAAGCAGGAGACATGGGTTTGATCACTGGATCAGGAAGATCCCCTGGAGAAGGAAATGGCAACCCACTCCAGTATTCTTGCCTGGAGAATCCCATGGACAGAGTTATATATGACTCAGTACCTAAAGAGCAGCAGCAGAGATAGCACTTCACAAACTTTAGGATGGCTATAATTAAAAGGATGAATAATAACAAATGCTGACAAGAATGTGTAAAGCTTGGGACCTCCATGCAATTTTGGTTTTAATCATAAAACTAATGAAGATACAGCCCATAAGACAGATGAAGATTATGCTAATTGAAAGAAGATAAACACAAAAGAAACATATTATATGATTCTATTTATATGAAATACCCAGATAAGCAAATCAATAGAGACAAAAGTAGATTGGAGCTGGCAGTGGAGGGTAGGGAAGAAGAGGGAGGGTCTAGTAATAGGTATGTGATATTACATAGGGGTGAACTCACTAAATTGCACACTGAAAAAGAACAGATTTTATGGTATATGTATTATATTTCAATTTTTTAAATTGAGAATGACTCATGATCTTTTTCATGATTAGCGGGTAGCTAGTGGAATTGAAAAGCTGTTTGGTTCCAGGGAAAATAAATAAGATTGAAGTTCAATAATCATGCTGTCTAATTTATCTATCTTCATCTGAGCCTTCTTTAAAAGTAAGCAATGTAATTGAGTAGAGCATCAAGGAGAAGTGTGCAATTACCATCCTGGATAAAGGTACTTAGTTAAAGAGACAAGAGGCAGCTCATATGCAAAGCACTGACCACTCACTAAACTGTTGGCTCTGGAATGTGGTTTCGCCCACTCAAAGTGAGGGGTGCTGTTTCTAATTTGCATGAAGGTGCTATTAATATATAGAATTATATGAATTAACACTAATAAAAACAATGGAGAAAAGGGGATATCTGCTAGTTCAATATAATTCATATTTATAGTTCAGTGTTAACAGAACTATCATAATTATGAAAATTGCATTCTTAATCTCAGGCAAGTCATCCTGACAAAAAATTGTTTTTTTTCTTGGCTGTGCCACCTGACTTGGGGATCTCAGTTCTCCAATAAGGGATTCAAGGCAGCGAAAACATCAAATCCTAACCACTGGACTGCCAGGGAATTCTCTTTCCTGAAAATATTTGATGCAAATATGTGCATATCTTTCCAAAATATGATATTTAGTACTAATTCATTAAAATTAATTACACCAGTGAAATGGTTCAGCAAAAATAGGAAAGGGAACTAAATGGAAATATTAACAGATAGCAAACACAATCTGCTTGCAGAGTTCTTAGAATGTTTGCTACAAGTAATAGTCATTTCCATATAAAGTAATATTTATTTCCTGTACATAAGTAGAACAATTTAATATGTAATAACTTATAGATTATAAATTGGGTATGTGCACAGAAGTGACAAAATGTTCTAAGAGGCAAAATATATTGCAAAATGCCAAGTAATAAAACATGTTTTACATACAATAGTTAATGAACTCTGTCTGACACATCTTAGACAGTCTTTAGATTAACACTGAAAGTTTACATCTTTAGCCATGCATAATGAGCTTCATCTTAATACAAGTTTAGTTAACAAACACTAGAACTAATGTTTTTACATTTTCATCTTCAAATAAAATCAGGGGTGAAATATGAAAACAATATTCAACAATTTTACTAGTATGTCAATGACCCACATAGAAAGATGTCAATTAAAACCAAATTGCTGGCTGTCTATCCTCGGAATGACCAAAAAAGCCTACATGTTTTCTACAAAAGTTAGTACAGGCTATAAAAACCAACTTGGGATGTGAATATCTAATGCATAAAGAGTGAATCATTCAATTGTCAAAGCAATATTACCTCTAAATGTTTTCTGGTCAATACACAATACCAAAAACCTACAACTTTGCATAGATAACTTTTTTTGGAAACTGGAGTAGGTACAAAACTTGTTTCACAGTTATACACTGACCAGTATTTGTGAGACTTATGAAATTAAAAAAAAATTGATTCAATGTTAAAATTATGATGTGAATTCAAGGTAGTAAAGAAAAAAATGTGGCTGTGTTATTTAACTGAACACCATCCCCCCCCCCCACCGCAAAAAAAAAAAAAAAAAAAAAAATCATCGAGGCGCTTCCCTGGTGGCTCAGTGGTAAAAACTCCACCTGCCAACACAGTAGACGTAGGTTCAAATCCTGGTCCAAGAAGATTCCACATGCCTCAGAGCAACCAAGCCTATGTACCACAACTACTGAACCTATGCTCTAGAACCCAAAAGCTGAACCTCCTAAAGCCTTCACATTCTAGAGCTCATGTTCTGCAACAAAAGAAGCCACCACAGTGAGAAACCTGAGCACCACAACTAAAGGGTAGCCCCTGATGGCAGCAACTAGAAAGGAGTCCACACAGCAACGAAGACCCAGCAAAACCAAAAATAAATACATACAATTGTAAAAAGTCGCCAAGGTCTAACTGCCATAGATATACTAGCAAAGTCATTGCTACCTAACAGTCTTGACATACTGGCTGTAGGATATACTTTAAGAAAATATTGCTAACTTTAAAGAAGATAATTAATAGGATAATTACTTTCCTGCTGCTGCTGCTAAGTTGCTTCAGTCGTGTCCGACTCTGTGCGACCCCATAGACAGCAGCCCACCAGGCTCCCCCGTCCCTGGGATTCTCCAGGCAAGAACACTGGAGTGGGTTGCCATTTCCCTCTCCAATGCATGAGAGAGAAAAGTGAAAGTGAAGTAGCTCAGTTGTGTCTGACTCTGTTTAATTAATTATTCTATTTACAAATTTAAAAAGTCAATATGCCATCTTCTCCATTTTGACTTTACATCAGCAAGATATAACTGGTAACAACCAAAGTAGAAAGTTTCCATGGTACCTGCATGCAACTCTAACAAAAAGCCATTAGTGTTAAAAGAGAACATTTAAAACTCTTGAGTTGGGAGTTCTGATTGTTGTCTATGCCAAACAAAATATCCTGGCATGACTGTTTCAGTTTCCATAGAGAACAGAATGCATTCATTTAGAAAAATATTTTTCCTACTTTCCCACACTTTTTATTGCCAAGCAAGGAATGTCACCAATCACCATTTTTCTGGCATTTAATAATAGTGACTAGCTAATACAATGAGTGCTTTTTTAAACTAAGATGTTATTTGCAAAGCAGTATTTTTAGTACAGCAATATTAATAGCCTGTGAAGTCTTTTTCATCCTGTTTCCAGCATTTGAACAGATGATGCTACCAACCACGTGGACAGAAATGAGAAATGAGGCATTGTGATAGCTAACTGAATAATCCAGAAATACAAATGCGCTTTGAGTAGACTTCTGACAAATGAGTCAGTATTTCAGTTTGAATTTATGAAAAATATAAATTTCTAAATGATTTGCATCAGAGGGAGTTTAGAATTACTGAAAGAAACCACCATAAGGAAATGATTCTGAAAGAGAAATAAATACGAACAAAAAAAGAGTGTTATACTGACATGTAACATATACATACAGAACCTTAATGGCACACTGTTTCATGGTGTCTGTGGACAATAATTACTGAATGCTGTTAAAGAGCTGCACTCAATATGCCAGCAAATTTGGAAAACTCAGCAGTTGGCCACAGGATTAGAAAAGGTCAGTTTTCATTCCAATCCCAAAGAAGGGCAATGCCAAAGAATGTTCAAACTACCTCAAAATTGTGCTCATTTGATATGCTAGCAAAATAATGCTCAAAATCCTTCAAGCTAGGCTTCAATAGTACTTGAACTGAGAAAGTCCACATGTACAAGCTGGATTTAGAAAAGGCAGAGGAACCAGAGATCAAATTGCCAACATTCACTGGATCATAGAAGAAGCAAGAGAATTCGAGAAAAACATTTGCTTCATTGACTACACAAGCCTTTGGCCACGTGGATTAAAACAAACCATGGAAAATTTGTAAAGAGATAGGAATACCAGAGCACCTTACCTGCCTCATGAGGAACCTGTATGAAGGTCAAGAAACAATTAGAACTGGACATGGAACAATAGACTGGTTCACATTGGAAAAGGAGTACATCAAGGCTGTATATTGTCACCCTACTAATTTAACTCCTAGGCAGAGTACATCATGTGAAATGCCAGGTTGGATGAATCACAAGCTGGAATCAAGACTGCTGGGAGATATATCAATAACCTCAGATATGCAGATGACACTACCCTTATGGCAGAAAGAGGAACTAAAGAGCCTCTTGATGAAGGTGAAAGAGGAGAGTGAAAAATCTGGCTTAAAACTCAACATTCAAAAAACTAAGATCATGGCATCCAGTGTCAACTAGATGACATGGCATTCATGACAACTAGATAGGGAAATAATGGAAACAGTGTCAGACTTTATTTTCCTGGGCTTCAAAATTTCTGTGGATGGTGATTGGAGCCATGAAATTAAAAGATGCTTGCTTCTTGGAAGAAAAGCTTTGACAAACCTAGATAGCATATTAAAAAGCAGATATATTACTTGGCTGACAAAGGTCCATATAGTCAAAGCTATGGTTTTTCCAGTAGTCATGCATGGATGTGAGTTGGACCATTAAGAAGGCTGAGCACCAAAGAATTGGTGTTTTTGAACTGCAGTGTTGGAGAAGACACTCTGGAGAGTCTCTTGGACAGCAAGGAAACCAAAGAATCAATCCTAAAGGAAATCAGTCCTGAATATTCATTGTAAGGACTGATGCTGAAGTTGAAGCTCTGATACTTTGGCCACCTGATGAGAAGATCCATCTCATTAGAAAAGATCCTGATGCTAAGAAAGACTGAAGTCAGGAGGAGAAGGGGGTGACAGAGGATGAAATGGTTGGATGCCATCATTGATGCAATGGACATAAGTTTGAGCAAATACCAGGAGATAGTGAAGAGGGAAGCCTGGCATGCTGCAGTCCATGGGGTCACAAACAGTCAGACATGACTGAGTGACTTAACAACAACGTAAAGAACATAATTCTTCAGAATATTTTTAAGACATATTCTAAAAAAATAATTTTTGTATTTAAATAAATAGGCAAGGATTGTGTTTTAAAAACTAAATACATTTCAGACCACAGTAATTCACAGTTACTATAATGTGCTGTAAATGTGCCCATATACACTGTAAATCTTCTAGAAAATGATATAGTAAGTAACATTTCCCAAATACATAACATAAACTTAGAACACTACAAGCATATTAAAATAAATTTCATTTTTTTGGTTGTATAAGTTTTCATTATTATAAAACTGCAAATATTCTATTTCATGTTCTAATACAAAATCAATCAATATATCCTAATTTATAGTAAAATGTAAAAGGTAACAATCTTTTAACAGTCTCATGACCTAAGGGTAACTACTGTTGTTTACTTGCTCAGTTGGGTCTGACTTCTATTACTAATGCTCATTTACTTTTCTAGACCCTATATTATATTTAGGAAAACAAACATATATGCTTGTATGCATGTATATTATGTTGAAAAATTGCAATATGTAAAGTTTAAAAGTATATATAATTTTATTGTTTTGAAAGTGAAACAGGGACTTCCCTGATGGTCTAGTGGTTAAGACTCCAAGCTTCCAGTGCAGGGGGTGTGAGTTCAATCCCTGGTTGGGAAACTGAGATCCAACATAACACTCGGCATGACCAAAAAATAAAAATAAAATAAAAACATCTTTAAAAAAAGTGAAATAGCACTTTATCCTTCAATTTTCTAATCCTATTTAAACTCTGATAATTATTTTATCCCAGTTTTCTTAAATAATTTTGTCTACTGGACTCTATAGCATTAATTGGTGATATCACTTATTTTACCCTTGGGGTAAGTGGCCTTACAGTGATTTTGTTTATTTGTTTTGTTTCTGATGCACAAGATTTGTTTCTTCAACGACACTCTATGTTTATTGAGGACAAAAAATGTTTCATAGCTTAGCAATTTGTAGAAGACACTGAAAAATAATTATAGGCTTTCAAGAATATTTATTACTGGTACTTTTTAAAAAAATTTAAACTTGCATAAAAATGAAAAATTTTGTTTTTCATAAATTGGTCCCAAATCAATGTGCATTACAGGTGTATTAGATGCTAGGATAATTAGTGAAACAATGGATAACTACCTACTGGCCATCTACCTACTTATTCCTGGACTTCATCAAAATATATGGGCTTCATATGAAAGGTATGTTAGCTGGAGACAATGGAAAACTTGCAAATGTTTAACAAGAGTTTAAACACATACCAATAAACCAGCCAAGGTCAATCAGCAATCACTTATTTATTTTAATCATTCATCCCTTAAAAACTTGTAATTCATCCACTGTGTTAACTTTTCCTGGTAAGAAGCATTAAAAAAAAAAAAAAAGTAGGAAATAGCTTTCGCTATCCTATAGGAAAACGTAATCAAGTTAACTTCGGAAGGAAACTGAAGCAGTGTGAATTTGTATCTTTCAGCGCATAAAGCAGTAGAATAAAATCCAGAGTACCTTTCTAGTGTCATCACAGCTCATTTCACTTCTGTCCCTACACAAACACAGGTTATGAGCCTTCCTTTATGACAAATGCATAAGATTCCTAGCATGACAACAGTTCCTGGTTATCCTAATGAGGTGTTTCATAACAGGGAAAACTGCAAACAGAGAAAAAGGAAAGAAAAATGATCCTGACATCCTTATGGTTAGATGCGTGACCGTCTCACCTGAACAGAGCAGACACTTTCCCTAACAGGTTGTCAGGGTACAAACTCAGATTATGGAGAATTCTTCAATGAACAATATAAATGTCTTATTTCTTTAACAACCAACTATACAGAAAGAGTAAAACAACAGCAATGATGAAAAACAATAGTTTTGCATTGTCTAGAAGACTTAATACGTTTTATCATTTTATCATCTCTGTCTCCTATAATGATGCTATTCTTAATGACCCAAACTAAAGAAATGGTCTGTAATAAAAAAAAAAAAAAAACAGGTTCAGCAGGAACATTTAATTGCCTTTCATCCTTGCAAATGTATTTTCAACAGTCTTGTGATTCAGAGATACAATTAGAATGCTTATCTTTCATTCTTTCAAAGAGAAGGTCATATTTCTGGCAGAGAAGAACTGCAATGATTTTGCTTTTTATTTTATTTTTTGTATTTTTTTGTATCTGTAGTATGTTTCACCTCCTACTGACATCTAATTGAAAATAAAACTCTTTTGGGAATGCATTATGAGCCAGAAAATTGGTAAGAATATGGATCTTCATTGTTAATCGCTTCATTCAAGAATGGTCAAACTTTGTTTCTATATAAAAACATCTTTGATATGAAAAATTCACTGCAGAATGCCACTTGGAAAATTAATACATGTTGTGGAAGCAATTTATGCAAGACAGTTAAGATAATAATCCTGTAGCATCTCATTATTTTGTTAATTCTGTATCTATGGCTTCTTGTGCAAGATTTTTGTCAAAGTTAAAAACACAACGTATTGAAATTGAATTCTTTTCTCTAAAGATCTGAAAGCTTCAGAAAATGAATAACCTTTATTCCACATAAAATACATTTCTACACATAGACTGCTTGTAAATTGAAGACAGCCAAAGACAATTCTTTCTAGTAACTTTGAAACTGCATTTCAGATCTAGGCATGTTAAACAAACAAAAAGTACTAATTAATTTAAAACAGAATGGTAAAGTTAGATGGGGAAAAAAGAAAACTCTAGAACTAGGTTTAGAAAAGATGGAAAAAAAAAAAAGAAAATATTCAATTGTATATTGTGTATGTTGGAGCATTGTGGGTAAAACTAACCTACTAGGTGGTAGATAGACTCATTTCAACAGATAGGTCACATGCTGCTAGCGGGCATTGGATTAAATGTGGGGACAAGGCAAAGGGCAAATATCACTAATTCTATTGGACTATTCAGTAAGTCTGAGAAAATGGAATACAAAGTAAAGACTTTAAAGGAAGAAACAAAATTGTCAATCATATATGATATTTTTGCCTATTTGAAAATACAAGTGAATTATTTGGCAAAATTTTAGAATTAATAAAATATTTAACAAGATTGACAGAAATGTGAGTAATATAAATTGCTTTCCATACAATGCAATAAATACTAGAAAATTATATAGAATATATTTTTTAATTTCCCAAAGCATATGTATTCATGTGTAACTGACAGTAGCAAATATATAGTTGTAAAATGTATATTCTCTCAAAATACACATCTATTTATTTAGGCATATGCTATGCATCTTACGTATCATAGTATGTAGTGAAAGTCGCTCAGTCATGTCCGACTCTTTGTGACCCCATGGACTATATACAGTCCATGGAATACTCCAGGCCAGAAGACTGGAGTGGGTAGCCTTTCCCTTTTTCAGGGGATCTTCCCAACCCAGGAATCAAACTCAGGTCTCCGGCATTGCAGGCAGAATCTTTAGCAGCTGAACCACAAGGGAAGCCCAAGGTACTGGAGTGGGTAGCCATGTATCATGTAATACACAAGTGTTGTTGATTTGGGGCCAAGGAGGAATAGGGATAAAGAACAGATCACTTAATGGATTCAGGCTTTCAAAAGTAGATGGTTCAGTTGACTCAGTTGTGTTTGCTTTTTGCGATCCAATGGACTGCAGCACACCAGGCTTCCCTGTCCATCACTAGCTCCTGGAGCTTGCTAAAACTCATGTCCATCAAGTCACTGATATGCCATAAAACCACCTCAGCCTCTGTCATCCTCTTCTTCTCCTGCCTTCAATCTTTCCCAGCATCAGTGTCTTTTCAAATGAGTCAGTTCTTCGCATCAGGTGGCCGAAGTTTCAGCTTCAGCATCCAATGAACATTTAGGACTGATTTCCTTTAGGATGGACTGGTTTGATCTCCTTGCAGTCCAAGGGACTCTCAAGAGTCTTCTCTGACACGACAGTTCAAAAGCATAAATACTTCAGCGCTCAGCATTCTTTATGGTCCAACTCTCACTTCCATACATGACTACTGGAAAAACCATAGCTTTGATTATATAGATCTTTGTCGGCAAAGTTAATGTCTCTGCGTTTTAATAGGCTGTCTAGGTTGGTCATACCTTTTCTTCCAAGGAGCAAGCATCTTTTAATTTCATGGCCTCAGTCACCATCTGCAGTGATTTTAGAGTCCAAGAAAATAAGGTCTGTCACTGTTTCCATTTTTTCCCCATCTATTTTCCATGGAGTGATGGGACCAAATGCCAAGATCTTCGTTTTTTGAATGTTGAGTTTTAAGCCAGCTTTTTCATTGTCCTGTTTCACTTTCACCAAGGCTCTTTAGTTCCTCTTCACTTTCTGCCACAAGGGTGGTGTCATCTGCATATCTGAGGTTATTGATATTTTTCCCTGTAATCTTAATTCCAGCTTGTGCTTTATCCAGCCCAGCATTTCACATGATGTATTCTGCATATAAGTTAAATAGATGGTACAGGCCTGCTATGATTTCAGTTTGGTTAGAAATGATTTCCTAAATGAAAAACTTGTCTTAATGTATCTTTAAGACAAGACAAGGCATATATCATTAAATAAACTACAGAAATAATTCTTCTAATCATTTTGGTTACTCTTTGTTGTTATTGTTTCTCTTATGTGTGTATGTGTTTTAATCAAAGATTCACTTTGACTGCATGCTAAGTCACTTCAGTCCTGTCTGACTCCCTGCTACCCCATGGACTGTAGCCCACCAGGCTCTTCTGTCCATGGTAATTCTTCATCAAAAATACTAGAGTGGGTTGCAATTTCCTCTTCCAGGGAATCTTCCCTTTGATTAACAGAAAGCTAAGACTATAACCAAAATACTATCCTGTAAGAATCCTAATGTTCCATCCTAACTCCAGATGTTCAAGATGTTGCAGATGTTCAATTCCAGGTGTTCAAGCTGGATTTAGAAAAGGCAGAGGAACCAGAGATCAAATTGCCAACATCCCTTGGATCATCATAAAAGCAAGAGAGTTCCAGAAAAACATCTACTTCTGTTTTATTGACTACACCAAAACCTTTGATTGTGTGGATCACAACAAACTGTGGGAAATTCTTTAAAAGATGGGAATACCAGACCACCTGACCTGCCTCTTGAGAAAACTATGCAGGTCAGGAAGAAAAAACTAGAATTGGACATGGAACAACAGACTGGTTCCAGACAGGAAAAGGACTATGTCAAGGTTGTATATTGTCACCCTGCTTATTTAACTTATATGTAGAGTACATCATGAGAAACGCTGGGCTGGATGAAGCCCAAGCTGGAATCAAGATTGCTGGGAGAAATATCAATATCCTCAGATAGGCAGATGACACCAACCTTATGGCAGAAAGCAAAGAAGAACTTCATGAAAGTGAAAGAAAAGAGTGAAAAAACTGGCTTAAAACTCAACATTCAGAAAACTAAGATTATGGCATCTGGTTCCATCACTTCATGGAAACAGATGGGGAAACAGTGGAAACAGTGACAGACTTTATTTTTTGTGGCTCCAAAATCACTGCAGATGGTGATTGCAGCCATGAAATTAAAAGACACTTGCTCCTTGGAGGAAAAGTTATGACCAAGTTAGACAGCATAGTAAAGATCAGAGACATTGCTCTACCAACAAAGGTCCATCTAGTCAAAGCTTTGGTTTTTCTAGTAGTCATATATGGATGTGAGATTTGGATTATAAAGAAAGCTGAGCACCAAAGAATTGATGCTTTTGAACTGCGGTGTTGGAGAAGACTCTTGAGAGTCCCTTGGACAGCAAGGAGATTCAACGAGTCCATCCTAAAGGAAATCAGTCCTAAATATTCATTGGAAGGACTGATGCTGAAGCTGAATCTCCAGTACTTTGGCCACCTGATGTGAAGAACTGACTCATTTGAAAAGACCCTGATGCTGGGAAAGATTGAAAGCAGGAGGAGAAGGGGACAATAGAGGATGAGATAGTTGGATGGCATCACTGACTTGATGGACATGAGTCTTAATAAGCTCCAGGAGTTAGTGCTGTACAGGGAAGCCTGGTGTGATGCAGTCCATGGGGTCAAAAAGTGTCGGACAGTACTGAGTGACTGAACTGAACTGAAGAATCCTAAACAGTAAATAGGAATGTTCAATAGAATAAATGACAAGAAACTTATATAATAATTAGGCCATCTGAATCTTCATCTCTCTAGCAATTATCTATAACTTTGGAAAATCATATGGCCAGTATGGCCATCAGTTAAATAGTATATGGATGCTAGTTCATCTTACATGTAGAGTATTTAGAAGAGTAGGTGGTGTATAACCAACTCCCAGTAAATTATATTTTGTATTTTTTTTAAATTTTATTTTATTTTTAAACTTTACATAATTGTATTAGTTTTGCCAAATACCAAAATGAATCTGCCACAGGTATACATGTGTTCCCCATCCTGAACCCTCCTCCCTCCTCCCTCCCCATACCATCCCTCTGGGTCGTCCCAGTGCACTAGCCCCAAGCATCCAGTATCGTGCATCGAACCTAGACTGGAATCTAGCCTGAGAACAAAGACTCTGGCTAGGACCTCCAGGTAGACACAGAGGTAGAGCTCCTCTCAGGAAGTTGTGAGGATCACTACGTTTGAGTAAAATCAAGACATTAAATGTAGTTCCTGCTTAATCAAATCCTATGTTGTTCAACCAAATAAGTAATTGGTTGCCATGAAATCTGCTCCCAAATGGACTTGGACTAATCAATACCCAAATAGATGGTTTAGTGGCAGCATTTATTTTCAGTCAATTACCTAGCAGGGAATCTTCAGAGTTTCCATCCTTGTGTTTGAAAACAAAATAGGTTAGATTGTTGCTTGGATTCCAGTTGGACTAATCTGGTTCCATTTATGTCTTCACTATTCACTCACTATGTGACTGTCCGTTCTCTCATTTATGAGTGGGCATAACAGTGGGCTTCCCTGGTGGCTCAGAGGTTAAAGCATCTGCCTGCAATGCGGGAGACCCGGGTTCGATCCCTGGATTGGGAAGATCCCCTGGAGAAGGAAATGGCAACCCACTCCAATATTCTTGCCTGGAGAATCCCATGGACGGAGGAGCTTGGTAGGCTACAGTCCACGGGGTTGCAAAGAGTCGGACATGACTGACTGACTTCACTTCACTTCACTTCACATAACAGTGTTAATAAGCCCATGGAATTATTCAGTGAACTAAATGACATGAAGAATGTAAATCACAGCATAGTGCTAAGGGTATAGTATCTATTATTCAGTAAGTGTTAACTATTATGATAATGATCATAACAATTCTGATGATAATAAATTGAGTCTAGGTGCATAATCATTTATGAATTAATAATCAAAAATTACAAAAAATTACTATACCATTCACTATTTATGTTCTACTAACTTTTTAAAGTTCAATAAATAAAATTATTCATGAGTGTGTAATAATGAAATCAGATGCCACAACCCTCACATAGATAAAATATTTTAGGTTTTTATATGGTTCCCGGTAACACACCTCCAGTTACTTTTCCCCCATTCTTTTTCTAAGAAGAATAACATATTCCATTTTATGTGTATGTTAGCATCCTTTAGGACTACTTAATCTCTTTTTGAAGCACCAAAGAAAGTAATGAGATCCCCAAAGAAAGCCTGAAGGGCCTCTAAATAACCAGAAAGGAACAGCTAATCTCTTACAGCCAAGCCTTGTAAAATAGCAATTTGTTCATTAATGATAGAAATAAAGCATCTTCACTTGAGGATTAATCCTCATCTTCCATAAAACAAAATCACCTTCTATATACATGTGAAAAGAAACAGACTGGGCTATAGTTAGTAGAGTAAATCTTGTACAATACACCAGTATTAACAGTGCTGTTTGAAAAAAAGGAAAGAAGGAAAGAAAATCTCATTAGCACCTTATCTCATGGAGCACTTAAGGTAATCAGCAAAGGAAGGGGGTCTTTCAATGCAATTAGTGGCTGTTAAATTTAGAGAAAATTAGAGGGGCTATTCTCTTTCCAGTTCCTAGTCAACTTTGAGTCAATGGGGCTACATTTTTAAAGGGATGATTCATTAAGAAACAATCACAGCAGGTGTAGTTTTCCATGTTAAGATAAGAGACAGCATATTTTATGCCTCTAGGCAACCCAGTGGGAGACAAAGGGGATGTTTCCCAGCACAGGACACTTATTTGAATTTTTTTTTTTTTTTACCTCTGAATGCCTGTTTCAGGAATGACTCAGTTCAGTTCAGTCGCTCAGTCATGTCGGACTCTTTGGGACCCCATGAGTTGCAGCATGCCAGGCCTCCCTGTCCATCACCAACTCCCAGAGTTCACCCAAAGTCATGTCCATTGAGTTGGTGATGCCATCCAGCCATCTCATCCTCTGTCGTCCCCTTCTCCTCCTGCCTCCAATCCTTCCCAGCATCAGAGTCTTTTCCAATGAGTCAATTCTTCACATGAGGTGGCCAAAATATTGGAGTTTCAGCTTTAGCATCAGTCCTTCCAGAGAATACCCAGGGCTGATCTCCTTTAGAATGGACTGGTTGGATCTCCTTGCAGTCCAAGGGACTCTCAAGAGTCTTCTCCAACACCACAGTTCAAAAGCATCAATTCTTTGGCGCTCAGCTTTCTTCACAGTCCAACTCTCACATCCATACATGACCACTGGAAAAACCATAGCTTTGACTAGACGGACCTTAGGTTCCTGAAATAGCAAATATTTGTATCCTACTTTGTACTTCAATTATGCTTTCTTTATTTTTTTTCACTTTATACACTTCATGTTTGTGCAATATTTTATATTTTACAAAGAGGCCTACAATAATTTCCTTGGGCTACTGCAACAATCAAATGGGGGCATTAAGCACAGTATTAAACCTGTTTTAAAGATGGAAACACCTATATCTATTTATTTATCTATCTACCTATCTATCTACCTACCCTATCCAACCATCCATACGTCACATCTGTTTGTCTGTTTATCTATCTGTCTATGATGTAAAGTTACTTAGGAAATTATCCAGAGGAAGAATTTGATTTTCAAGACCATTTAGTAAGTCTATGGTACAAAGTTTCCTGAGTCTTACAAAGAGGCCAAGTTGTGAAACAAAGATTATGATATATTGGGTCTCACTCTCTAAATACCTTTTTTATTTTTTCATGATCTCCTAGTCTATTTTTAAACACTACACTTAAAGAAATTAAGTGCTGAGGTTCGGTCCAAGATGATGACATGGGAGGCTCTTAATTCACCATCTCCCATGAACACAATGAATGCACACATGTATATGTGGAGAAGTTTTCCCTGAAATGAATCCAGAAATTGAGTGAGTGATCCTTACACTCTGGGTAAATAAGAAGATATCCACACTGATTATATTGATATATTTTCTATATTCTAACTTATTTTTGCTCACTTAATATTTGTTGATTTGAAACTAAAAAGTTAAATTATTATTAATGTACTTCAATCTATGTTTTGTCTTCTATTGATCTATTTCAAAAGATAGTCACCAATATTTGCTATACAGATATTCATTTCATTGTGAATTATGGCTTTTTAGCACTACAAAATTCTTTATCATGTTCAGTGTTTTTAGGACTGATTGGTACTTTAATTTCAGGATTATAATACCTGCTTTTTTATCTATTCCATTGTCTAGAATTCTTTTTCTCTGAATATGTATTTTTAGCCTTAATCAATTGCTTTGTTTAGGTATATCTCTGTCAATAACATATAGTTGTTGTTTTGTAGGTTAAGTTGAATATCTCTTTTTTAAATGGATAGGTTACATACAAAACTATAATCACATTTTCTGAACTTTGAGTAATTTATAAGAACTCTTGCTTACTGATTTATTCTTTTTCTAAAAGTTAAGTTCCTTTGTTTTTTATTATTTTGTGGTGAGAGGAAGTGTTCATTGTCCACCAATATCTTGGTTCTCATAGGATTCTAAATTTCCCCCCTTTGCTCTGCTTTCCAGCTCCATCACACATACCTGATAAGGGGACTTTTTCTTTCTCTTTAACTATTCTCCTTTGTGCTCACGTGTGCTCAGTCACTCAGTCATGTCTGACTCATTGTGACCCCATGGACTGTATCCTGCTAGACTCCTCTGCTCATGGGATTTTCCAGGCAAGAATACTGGAGCAGGTTGCTGTTTCTTACGGCAGGGGAGCTTCCGGAGCCAGGGATAGAATCTGCATCTCTCTGCTTCTCTTTCATTGGCAGGATTCTTTACCACTAACACCATCTGGGAAGCCCGTATTCTCCTTTAGCTGCCCCTTTCAAAAACTAGCACTGGGATCATGCATACTTTGAAGTCCAGCCCCAATACTTATTTTCAAGAATACATTTCTTACCAATTGGTATGAAATTATCTTTCTGGTAATTCTAGAGCAATACTAGCCCAGATGCTAGTTCCCTCTTTCCCTCTTCCCTACAACTTTCCTTAGACAGCACTTGCTTGCCACAGGGCTTTCAGAAAGTATGTGCAAAAGTGTTTGTGGGGTTCAGTAATTTCCCCCCATTTTTTATTAACAGGCATTTTGACTCTTTTCCATCCTCTATCTGCAATTTATACCAAGGATGCTGTTTTGTGTAAATTATCTATCCTTTTTGTCCATGATTTTTTTCTCATGCATGGAGGTACAGAATTACAAAGCAAACAATTTTGTCAGCTCTTCAGAAGTCAGGAATGTATTTTTAACATTTTATTTTACATTCTCTATAGACCTCCTAATTGTACTTTTTGGAGGATAGTTTTACTATTTGCTTCAAGGCTCACAATGTTTATCCTTAACCTACAAGAGTCTCCTTAGAGTCGTGGTTTTCCATTTCACATCCCACCCAAGACACCATCACATTTTCTATCACATTTTATACTTTCTACAATCCATTTGACATTTCCCACTTGGAACTTTAAACCCCATCACAAATACAACAAACAAACTGCAATATGTCTACTTATCCCTCTCCATCATTTTGTGACTTTGACATAAACAGACACACTTGGAGATACTGAGGGTCTGGTTTCAGATCCCCATGATCCAGTGTATCTCACAATTTTTTGGTTTCCCGTGCATATGAAAGTTATGTTTATACTATACTACTATATTGTAATACAGTAGTCTATTAAATGTTCAATAGCATCAGGTCTTAAAAAAAATGATGTAGGAAACACAGATGGCCAACAGGCACATGAAAAAATGCTCAGCATTGCTAATCATCAGGGAAATGCAAATCAAAACCACAATAAGACATCACCTCACACCTGTCAGGATGGCGATCATTAAAAAGGACACGAACAGCAAATGCCGGCAAGGATGTGGACAAAAAGGAACCTTTGTGCACTGTTGGTGAGAATGTAAATTGATGCAACCCCTGTGGAAAACATTATGTAGGTTTGCCAAAAAACTAAAAACAGAACTACCATATAACCCAGCAATTCCACTCTTGGGTATATATCGGGGAAAAAAAAAAAAAACCTGAAAACACTAATTCAAAAAGATGCATGCACCCCAATGTTCACAGGAGCATTACAAACAATTGCTAAGATATGGATGCAGTCTGAGTGTCCATCAGCGGATGAATGGATGAAGAAAATGTGGCATATATATATACATATAATGGAATATAACTCGGCCATAAAAAAGAATAAAATTTTGTCTTTTGCAACAATGTGGATGGAACAGGAAGGTATTTATCTAAATAAGTCAGAAAGAGAAATACAAATTTTGTCTGATATAATTGGTATATGTGGAATCTAAAAATAAAAAAGAACTCAGCTTAATTTTAAAATATTTTTATTGTTAAAAACTGCTAGCCATCACCTGGACCTTCAGCAAGTCATAACAATAACACCAAAGGTCACTGATCATAGGCCACAATAACAAATAAAATATAATAATCAAAATACCTGAAATATTGTGAGAATTACCAAAATGTGACACAGGCACAAAGTGAGCAAAGGCTATTGGAACACTGGCATCCACACTCGCTCATTGCAGGGTTGCTACACACATTCAATTTGTAAAAAAATGTAATAATTACAAAGCACAATAAAACAAAGTATTCCTATATTTTGTTTCTCTCTCTCTCTCTCTCTCTCTATATATATATATATACATATATTTAAAAGCCAACTCTTATTTTTATGACTTTGACTTTAAACAGCTTGTTGTCTTTCAGGAAAACTTATAAGTTAGAAAAATAATAATGCATTTTCTTTCACATTTACTTGTCCTCCTCATTATTCCTTATAATACAGCACTCCATCTGTTAACATTTGCTTTCAGCTTGAAGAATATCCTTTAGCATTTCTTGTAGTGTATTTCTGTTAGCAATTAATTCTCTCAGCATTTGTCCATCTTAAAATGTAATTTTTTTCAGTCTTGTTTCTGAATTATATTATTGCTGAATATAGAATGCTGGGTTTATAGTTTTTTTTTTTTTTTTTTTTTCCTGCCTTTAAAAGTTCATTACATTGTCTTCTGGTCTCCATTATTTATGATGAAATGTCAGACATCATTTTTCACTTTGTTCTCTGGTATGTAATGTATTTCTCTTTCTGCTTTTAAGATTTTCTTTCTTTTTCTTTGGTTTCAGCGGAGACAGGCAATGAATTCTTCTACTGGGGCTGGTAGTTGATACCATAAAATCCATGTGTCTAGGTGTGGATTAACATGTATTTATAAAACTGCCACTTATATATGCTTGATTTTGTGCTTTGATGGGTGATCTGCAAAAATCCAGTTGTCTCCCAAGATTTAGGCTGAACTCAAGCTAGTGAGAGCTTGGCTTTTGATTTAGCAAAGAACTAGACCTTTATAGCATGGTCCTTTCTAACTCAAACTTTGTGATATTCAACTAGATGCTCAAGGTGCTAAAGAGGTCTTAAGGTGGATTCTCCATTCTGGTCTGGTTGGAAAATCAAGGTCTTAAGCAGTACTAGTTTTATAGGGCCTCAATCCCATTGGTTGGCCTTGGGTAGCTAGCTGGTATTTGGACAGTCCATCCTTGAGCCGAGTACTTACAGAACTCCCTTTTGGAAGCTTCCTCTATTATCATTCCTTGCTCTGCTGAGTCCAAATATTTAGTTGCTCTAAACCCTCATCTCAGCCTCCTCAACACATTCAGAACACTGGATACAGTTTGGACTCTAGCTCGATGCCTTATTGTCAGGAAAGTTTCCTGATCAAAGAGCCAGGGCAATCATGGGACTGACCTCATGTGCTTTCCTTCTTTCAGAAAACATTCCTGCATGGATGACTGTCTAGTGTTGCAGGTAGCTGTTTTGTATGTTTTGTACTATTTTATGTTTGTTTATGGGAAATAGATGGGGAAACAGTGGAAACAGAGTCAGACTTTATTTTTGGGGGCTCCAAAATCACTGCAGATGTTAATTGCAGCCATGAAATTAAAAGACGCTTACTCCTTGGAAGGAAAGTTATGACCAACCTAGATAGCATATTCAAAAGCAGAGACATTACTTTGCCAACTAAGGTCTGTCTAGTCAAGGCTATGGTTTTTCCTGTGGTCATGTATGGATGTGAGAGTTGGACTGTGAAGAAAGCTGAGTGATGAAGAATTGATGCTTTTGAACTGTGGTGTTGGAGAAGACTCTTGAGAGTCCCTTGGACTGCAAGGAGATCCAACCAGTCCATTCTAAAGGAGATCAGCCCTGGGTGTTCTTTGGAAGGACTGATGCTAAAGCTGAAACTCCAATATTTTGGCCACCTCATGTGAAGAATTGACTCATTGGAAAAGACTCTGATGCTGGGAGGGATTGGGGGCAGGAGGAGAAGGGGCGACAGAAGATGAGATGGCTGGATGGCATCACTGACTCGATGGACGTGAGTCTGAATGAACTCCGGAAGTTGGTGATGGACAGGGAGGCCTGGCATGCTGCGATTCATGGGGTCGCAAAGAGTCGGACACGACTGAGCAACTGAACTGAACTGAACTGAACATAAGTGATATAGATTTTGGAAACAATGACCTTTAGGTCCATGAAACCTCTCTGTTGGCCAGAGTTCATCAGTCAACTATTATTTCTGAATGCTGGTTCTGTTCTAGGTACTGTGGCAAAAGTTCGAGATAAAGAGATTAAAAAAAAAAAAAAAAGACATGGTACCTAATCTTCTGTGGCTTATAGACATGAAGGGATGACAGGGGGAAAAAATTAATACTCAGAAACGTGGAAACCAGTGGGAAGCCAGAATGCACAGCATTTAGGGAACATACAAAAAAAGAGGACCTACTATACAGAGTGAAGAAAGTCAGAAAGAGAAATATTGTACATTAATGCGTGCATATGGAATTGAGAGAGATGGTACTGCTGAATCTATCTGCAGCACAGCAATGGACACACAGACACAGAGGACAGACTTGCGGACACTGTGAGGGGAGGGAAAGGGCAGGACAAACTGAGAGAGTGGCATGGAAACATGCATTACCATATGCACAACAGCCAGTGGGAACTATCACAATATTGTAAAGCAATTATGCTCCAATAAAAAAAAAAAACATTAAAAAAGAGGACCTAACTTAATTCTATAATAATGAGTGATACTTTCAGAGGAGCTCCATTTATTCTGTAAATTATAAGTAGAAAATAGCTAGTCTTAGTGGTAGGAGGAGTGTTCTACACAGGAACACAAAGTAACACCCTAAGGTGATGAGAGTAAAGGTTTTTTCAAGAAGGACTTTAGGAAAGTTGAAAGGAGAAGGTGGACCCTGGATAAGAAGAAATGGAAGATGTAAGTTGGAACCAGATCTTCAGGACCAATCAAATCATTGTTATCTGAACTTTCAGATTTCCCACTGGCAATCTCTTTAGATTTCTCCCTTCAAAGTGTTTTGAGGACTTAATGTATTTACTTAATTCTGTATGATGAGCCTTAGTAAATCTGAGTTTTCCTCTTAATACTTAATTCTAAAATCATGGGTCCCAGTGAAGGACCTGATTTTTCAAAGTTGTCTTGTTCATGAACACATAGGAGGACATCATCATATCAGATATAAGTTTAACAGTCGGAGGCATGAGAATCTTCCCATCTGCTTCTACATCTCTAGTCTTCTAGGAAAGTATTTATCTCGATCAGATGTATAAAATTGTATTCCTGATACATTGGCATGGACAGGAAATGTTTCTCATGAGTCTAGTATATAATCCAGGAAGGCATCTTTGTATAGTTTACATACCCCATGGGTTTCCTACTTAGAATCAAAGGCTGTCTGTTTCTTTGCTTTCAAACTCAACTTTTCCCAGTCCCTAAACCTCATAATCCTCATATGCTGGTTTAAATGTACTTCTTACTTTCTGGGAACCATTTATAACCAGGGTCAGGATTATTCCTTACCATATATCCCCATATCCTGTTGGCTCTGCTTCTCCAGAAAATCCTCACTAATATGACCTTCTTGTCAAGAGTTTTGGCAAAGGTTTTAGAATAAGCTTTATGAATAAGCTCTCATAGTTCACACAGTCATCCTGAAACAAGGGTTAGAGCCAGACAGGTAAGGGACTCAAACTGGCCAGCATTAGGTCATATATTAACTTCTGTAACTGGTAGGGGATCAAACTGAACTACACAGGCTGATAATACACAGTCATCTAAAAGGTAATACATATGAGTACAAACCTGGATGTATAAAAACCACAAATACCTCTTCTACTAAAACTATGTCATGTTGTGATTCTCCATCCTAGATATTCTCCCTGTATTATAAAACATATCACTTTGTGCAATGACACATTTAAGCAAAATCTGGTATCTAAAACTGTACATATTTGAAAAATAGAGTAGATAGATGTTCAGCAATATGAACATAATACATATGAACATAAAGTTATTTTATTAAATGCCATAGAAGTCTAGAATTGATAAATTTATAAAGTATCTGATTATGTATACAAGGAGGTGGAGACTGAATCAAGTACAGAATAATCTCATTTTTTTTAAAGTTATACCAAGCTGTGGAAAAACTGAGTACATAGTTTTCATAGTTCTAACATATATGCTATATTACCCTATAAAATCACTGTCATTATTCTTAGTGTATTACTTTTCAAATTGAGGAATATAATACCTGCTCTTCCCACCTATAGAACTGCTGAGGAGATTCAAGAATATATATTAAATCACTGTGAAAACCATAAAATCCTATGTAAATATTGAATGTGTGTGCTTGTGTGCTAAGTGGTGTCTGACTCTTTTTGCGACCCTATGGACTATAGCTCACCAGGCTCCTTCGTCCGCGGGATTCTCCAGGCAAGAATAATGGAGTGGGTTGCCATTTCCTCCTCCATAGAATCTTCCCCACCTAGGAATTGAACCCATCTCCTGCATTGGCAGACGGATTCTTTACCACTGAACCACATAGGAAGCCCATATGCAAAAGTCAGGTTGTATATATTTTGGAAGAAAAGTTCTTAACCCTTGTTATTATAAATCTAAGAAGACTCTACAGAGGAGAGAAGTGATGTTTCAGCAGATACAAATGACGATTATCCTGTTGAGTCCAACTTTTATAGCATGTAAGAGCACTCTATTCAAGCATGTTCATGCATGCATTTTCAGTCACCAAGTCGTGTCTGACTCTTTGTCACCCCATGGACTGTAGTCCACCAAATGGGTTGGTTGGCAAATGGTTTGCCATTTCCTACTCCAGGGGATCTTCCTGACCCAGGAATCGAACCTGCATTTCCTGCATTGGCAGGTGGATTCTATACCACTGAGCCACCAGGGAGGCATAGTTTTTTATAAACATAATACTGGGAATATCAACTAGCTGTTGTGAAAATGTATTCAAAGGAAATGAAGTTTTTCTGCAAAAGAATGTGAAATTCTTATCTGACTGCAATCTTTCATCTACAAACAACTATTAATGATACAAACAACTATTAATGATAAAAACCATCATAAGTTTTTCCATTAAAAAAATTCATGTTTTAAAAAATTAGATATACTTCATTTGAAAACTCCAGATATTTAGTACAGAAGGAATTGCTAGAAACTGAGAAAGGAATTCAATATATAGGTAAGGGAAGGGAAAGAAATAAATGGCAGAAATCACTGAATTCTGAAAGTTAACTTGCAGAAAATTGTCCAGTAATAAGTTATTCCTTTACCTAATAATTTCTCATTTTGTAGTCTCCTTATTAAATTCACTTCAAAAACAACTTCACTACTGAAGTTGTTTCACCAATGGTGTACACCACAATATACTCTCCTACATTTAGACCACTAAAAACAAAGCAATATGCCATATTTAATTTAAAATGTAACATTCTAATATAATGGCTAATAATATTTAATGATCACATGGGGTTACACATTTTATATTTGAGAATTAAAAAATATCAATACTGCTCTTGAGAAAGGAAAAGAGAGTTAACTTTAAAAAAAAAAAAGAAATATTATTGAGTGGGAAAAAATAAGCCTATTTTGAAAAAGAGAAAAAAGACATGTGTAACAAAGACATTTAAAAACATTTTTTCATGTTGTTTATCAGGACATATAATTTCTGAATCTATGGGCTTTTGTATTTGTTTATTTTGCTTTGCTTTGGTTTTGACCATTAATATGTTTCCCTACCTCACAGCTTGGAAATAAGCCATCCTTGTCTTGTGGGATGAATGGATTTCAATAAATGGAAAGAACCAACACTATTTTCAAATTTGATCTCAGCAAGAGTGAATATGCTGCAGCTGCATTTCCTTGTCATAATTAATTCCTGTCGGAAAACTTCATTACCAGGAGTTGGAAGGCTAATGTAGAGGGCTGGGTTTCCTGAGGCTCACTTCGGTCTGGAGCGTGTACAGCTGTGGAATTCCAGGAAGAAGGGAAGCTGTTCAAAAAATGATGGAGTAGGCACACACAACACCAGAGAGAACAGTTTGGCGGTACAGCATAGGGCTTTGTAGTTTCCAATCTGAGTTATAAGCAAGATGAGAGGAGAAGTATATCTTTCTCCTTCGGCGTTGACATTTTTTTGGCTACTTATTAAATACCCTGTTTACATGTTTACATGGAGATGAAAACTATTATAGACTGTTGTTGTTAATCTTGTGGATGCCTGATACATTTTTCTCCATTCTAGCCGTATTTTTCTTTAGTCAAGCATAAATTTTATTACAAGATGTTAATTCACTATGCAGATGTGCCTCACTTTAATAAAGAATGTGGTCTCAGAGGCAACGTCTCAAAATACCTAATCCTCAATATTGATTTAATCTCACCAGAAAAAAATATAACTCACAAAAGATTAAAGAAACAAAAGATAAAGCAGAACAGTATCGTATATACTCCTTCATCCCGGGACCGTGCCTGCGAGATGAGGAGACGGGGTTGGGGCGTCAGGAGCCACATTAGGCATTACTGACAGTATATATCCATGGACAGTTAGGACAATTATATTTTTTATTTCTTATATTCTTTCCCTTGTTAAGAATTTGAATTTAGAAAGAAGACTGTTGTCAGTGTCCTTTGCTTCAGGTCAAGTCACATTCTTCATGCTCCTGCATTCTGGTTTCCTCCAATGATATGTCAGATTATTTATTTGGATTAACCCTCCAGTTAAAACAATGAAAAACAATGTGTTATAGTTATTTCTGAAAATTAACTTAATATCTATAAGGTTAAATCCTTTGGCCATTTTTCGGTCCTGCATGAAAGTCTGTATGCAGAAACACACAACATTATCAGAGCACTGAATATGCCTATGTCATGAGTGTATTGCCAACCCTTGGCATCAATATTTCAAAAGAAAGGAAAGGCTTAATAGCAGGTCTGTGACTTAGCCCCTCTATACTCCAATATTCCCTAAGGAATGATTAATCTCAACCAGTCTCCTCATCTGCATGGTTTAATATTTATCAGGAGAAAGATCTGAGTCATTATCATTAAAAAAAAAAAAAACTTTTAGAAGGATATGATCAGTCTCTAAATTGTGTATTATAAATAAATTTTAAATTATGAGGCATTGTTGGATACAGGGTTAGTGGTAGAAATCTCAACACTAAGTGAGCTTCCTTCATGCACAATTCTCACATCATTGAGAACTCATCATTTAATGCAAAACAGAAATAGGTTCTAAGAAGTGCTGGGTAGGAACAGCTGGAAATGTCAATAAAAATGGGAAGTATAAAATAGGCTAATAGGGATAGTCAATAAAATATAAAAAATGTTCTATCTTATTGGAAATATAAATTTCAAATGTCATATATGCTCAGTCACTCAGTCGTGTCCAACTTTTTGTGGCCCCATGGACTGCGGTCCAGCAGGCTCCTCTGTCCATGGAATTTTCCAGGCAAGACTACGGGAGCAGGTTGCCATTTTCTTTTCCAGGGCAATGCCACATAAAGAAGAGGAAAACATTTAAAAAACAGAATTGCTTGACATCTAGCTAAGTGTACAGAAGAAACTCAATGCTTACACAATTTTAGTGGAAATTTAACTGGATAAAACCACTAAATAAAACCTTTTAACATTATCAAGCACACTTGAAGATACAAATGAGCTATGAACAGGATTCTCATTCATAAGTATATAGCACAGAACACTGCATTCACTTATCACTGCTGCTGCTGCTGCTGCTGCTGTCTCTTCAGTCGTGTCTGACTCTTTGGACTGCAGCCTACCAGGCTCCTCCGTCCAAGGGATTTTCCAGGCAAGAGTACTGGAGAGGGTTGCCATTGCCTTCTCCATCACTTATCACTAAGGCATTTAAATTAAGAGAGCCTTATAGACAACTGTTCCACTGGAACCCAGCTGATTGTTTTTCACAGTATCTAGATAAACACATGTCAAAAGACTGAATATTTCACAAAAATAAAAATGGAAAATTACAGCATAGATAAATCTTTCAAACGAAATTTTAAGGAAAAAAAAATACAATAAAATATACATATGATTCCAACTACATAAAGTTCAAAAATAGGCAAAACTAAGCCATATTATTTTGGGAAACACACGTAATTGTTAAAGTAGAAATAAAAGGGAGGAGAAGAGGAAATGGCAATGGGTAAAAATGCATTGAAATTATCTCTCTTCGTATCTCTATGCTTTTTTTTTCCTATGCAGAAACTATAGCTATTTCTTCTTATTATTTATTAATTCTTATAGATGTTATGCACATATATACTTTTATGTAAGATTTCAATATTAAGAAGAAACCTCAAAAAGTCTCTCCTAGAATCAGTCACTTCTCAATATTTAATTTTCTGAGAATACTGGCCAATTTATGTTTCTAGATTCTACAGTTGAGAGAACATGAGTTAGAAATCAGACAGAAATTCTCAAATGAACCTGAAATGTTGACCAAACATCTTTAAAAGAAATATTCACTATACCATTTCTTTAATTATACTGTGATAGGAAATGAGAAAAAAGAGGCAAAGATAAATAGTAGGGAATTCAAGGTGGACATAGTGATTTCTGAGTTGAATGGATGATGTGAAAAAGAAAATTGGCTTATAAAACTTGAAAAGTCCAAAATATATTTCATAATGCACAAGGTATATTGATGATACATAAATAATAAATTCCTTTGAAAATATTAATATTTTATTATACATTGTTACTTTAACAGTATTTACCCTTGGTCTCAAAAGAATGCAAACACAATAAAGGATAATTATAAAATAAAGCATCAAACATATATATTAATACAAAATTAAAATTCTTTGAATTTTCCTTATTTTTGCTTCTAAAGCTTTATTAGATATATATCCCCAAATAAGCAAGGTTACTTTGATTATTCTGTACTTTCCATTCCTCACCAAATTATTTTATATTATCACAGCAAAAGGACCATGCCCTTTGGTAATGAGATGTCAAATATTTTACATATATTCAATGATTTTTGTAAAGAATTTTGATATTATCACAAAGTTGGGACTCTGAAAATGTTTTAAGATGTCTTTGACATTTGTGGAGGAACCATAAATAATCTTTAGAGCTCAGGGAACTTATTTCATCTTTAAATGAAAAATAATCATACCTATTATACTAGGTTTATGAAACTATAAAGGAAATAAGTGCATCTGCTTTAGAGTTGTCTCTCTATTAATATTAGGCAAAAATACACCTAAATGTCTCCTCCAAAAACATATATAGATCAGAGAAAAGAGCAAATAAATCCACATATTACCTCTGCTTTTAGCATGACCAGGAAAAAGAGAATATTACAATATTGAAATTGTTGTTAGTGAAGAGCTGATATTTTATCATGAAGTTGCCATGTTATTTGTTGTACTGCTGCTGCTGCTAAGTCGCTCCAGTCATGTCTGACTCTGTGCGACCCCATAGACGGCAGCCCACCAGGCTCCCCCGTCCCTGGGATTCTCCAGGCAAGAACACTGGAGTGGGTTGCCATTTCCTTCTCCAATGCATGAAAGTGAAAAGTGAAAGTGAAGTCACTCAGTTGTGTCCGACTTCTAGTGACCCCACGGACTGCAGCCTACCAGGCTCCTCTGTCCATGGGATTTTCCAGGCAAGAGGACTGGAGTGGGATGTCATTGCCTTCTCTGATTTGTTGTACAGATATTCTTAAAATTTTTATGCTAATTTTGAATTGTATAATGTCATTTATTTATTGAATCATATTATGTGCAATAATATTACAATAGTATTATGAAGGGTCATTTTTTTTCCAGTTTATTTCTTTTTGCTATTACTTTTGTCATTATCAGAATAGTTAACTCTCCTTTTTAAATTGAGGTATAATTGACATACATTATAACATTAGATACAGGTGTACAACATAATAATTTAATACACATTATATGCATTGCAAAAATAATGATCACAATAGGTCTAGTTAACATCTGCAACCATGCATTGTGCCAGAATTTGAAAACTTTTAAGATTTATTATCTTAGCAACTTTCATATATACAATACAGTATTATTAACCATAGTCACCATTCTGTACATTACATCTCCATGACTTGTTTTATAGCTAGAAATCTGTATCTCTTGGTCCCATTCACTCATTTTGCCTACCCTCTACCTGCCAGCCCTAGCAACTGCCTAGTCTGCTCCGTGTTCGTGAGCTTGTAAACCCTTCTGTATGTTTTGGCCCTTTTCTTTCTTTCTTTAACCTTTCTGAAAGGTTGTTTTGGTTTGTTTGGTTTATTTCTTATATACCACATAACATGAATGTTGTTTTTCTGAACCAACTCAAAATCATTTTTCTTTTCAAGGGTCAGTTAAATCCAATCACATTTGTACATTTGTCTGATAATTTTAACTTTATTGTACCATTTAATAATTACTCTGTACATTACATTGTTTTTATTTTACTCAAATTGATCAGTATTCTTATCCCACTACATAATTTAATTGTGGAAAGATCTTAAATTGTGTATAAATACTTATTTACACTGGTAGTTTTTTGTCATGTCCTTAATTCCATATTATAACACTTATTCCTCTTTTTAACAAACTATTATAAGTTTTACCTGTTTGACTTAATATCCTTTAATACTATTATGCTATGTTTCAAAATGAAGTACACACTGACAAAGGAGGAAAAGAAAACAAATCTTTTATATTGTTAACCCAGACAATATATTCTTAAAGACAAAAACAACAAAACTGCAAAATATACTTTTATTTTACTTTGTGCATTACTGTTGATAATTGTTGGTAATGACAATATGATTATTGAAGAATCAGATCAGATCAGTCACTCAGTCGTGTCTGACTCTTTGCGACCCCATGAATCGCAGCACGCCAGGCCTCCCTGTCTATCACCAACTCCTGGAGTTCACTCAGACTCACGTCCATCGAGTCAGTGATGCCATCCAGCCATCTCATCCTCTGGCATCCCCTTCTCCTCCTGCCCCCAATCCCTCCCAGCATCAGAGTCTTTTCCAATGAGTCAACTCTTCACATCAGGTGGCCAAAGTACTGGAGTTTCAGCTTTAGCATCATTCCTTCCAAAGAAACCCCAGGGCTGATCTCCTTCAGAATGGACTGGTTGCATCTCCTTGCAGTCCAAGGGACTCTCAAAAGTCTTCTTCAACACCACAGTTCAAAAGCATCAATTCTTTGGCGCTCAGCCTTCTTCACAGTCCAACTCTCACATCCATACATGACCACAGGAAAAACCATAGCCTTGACTAGACAAACCTTTGTTGGCAAAGTAATATCTCTGCTTTTGAATATGCTATCTAGGTTGGTCATAACTTTCCTTCCAAGGAGTAAGCGTCTTTTAATTTCATGGCTGCAGTCACCATCTGTAGTGATTTTGGAGCCCAGAAAAATAAAGTCTGACACTGTTTCCACTGTTTCCCCATCTATTTCCCATGAAGTGGTGGGACCGGATGCCATGATCTTCGTTTTCTGAATGTTGAGCTTTAAGCCAACTTTTTTAGTCTCCACTTTCACTTTCATCAAGAGGCTTTTGAGTTCCTCTTCACTTTCCGCCATAAGGGTGGTGTCATCTGCATATCTGAGGTTATTGATATTTCTCCCACCAATCTTGATTCCAGCTTGTGTTTCTTCCAGTCCTGTGCTTCTCATAATGTATTCTGCATATAAGTTAAATAAACAGGGTGACAATATGCAGCCTTGATGAACTCCTTTTCCTATTTGGAACCAGTCTGTTGTTCCATGTCCAGTTCTACCTGTTGCTTCCTGACCTGCATACAAATTTCTCAAGAGGCAGATCAGGTGGTCTGGTATTCCCATCTCTTTCAGAATTTTCCAGTTTATTGTGATCCACACAGTCAAAGGCTTTGGCATAGTCAATAAAGCAGAAATAGATGTTTTTCTGGAACTCTCTTGCTTTTTCCATGATCCAGTGGATGTTGGCAATTTGATCTCTGGTTCCTCTGCCTTTTCTAAAACCAGCTTGAACATCAGGAAGTTTACGGTTCACATATTGCTGAAGCCTGGCTTGGAGAATTTTGAGCATTACTTTACTAGCGTGTGAGATGAGTGCAATTGTGCGGTAGTTTGAGCATTCTTTGTCATTGCCTTTCTTTGGGATTGGAATGAAAACTGACGTTTTCCAGTCCCGTGGCCACTGCTGAGTTTTCCAAATGTGCTGGCCTATTGAGTGCAGCACTTTCACAGCATCATCTTTCAGGATTTGGATTAGCTCAACTGGAATTCTATCACCTCCACTAGCTTTTTTCATAGTGATGCTTTCTTTTTTTTTTTTTAATTTAATTTTATTTTTAAACTTTACAATATTGTATCAGTTTTGCCAAATATTGAAATGAATCCGCCACAGGTATACATGTGTTTCCCATCCTGAACCCTCCTCCCTCCTCCCTCCCCATACCATCCCTCTGGGTCGTCCCAGTGCACCAGCCCCAAGCATCCAGTATAGTGCATCGAACCTGGACTGGCGATGCTTTCTAAGGCCCACTTGATTTCACATTCCAGGATGTCTGGCTCTAGGTCAGTGATCACACCATCGTGATTATCTGGGTCGTGAAGATCTTTTTGTACAGTTCTTCTGTGTATTCTTGCCACCTCTTCTTAATATCTTCTGCTTCTGTTAGGTCCATACCATTTCTGTCCTTTATTGTGACCATCTTTGCATGAAATATTCCTTTGGTATCTCTGATTTTCTTGAAGAGATCCCTAGTCTTTCCCATTCTGTTGTTTTCCTCTATTTCTTTGCATTGATCGCTGAGAAGGCTTTCTTATCTCTTCTTGCTATTCTTTGGAACTCTGCATTCAGATGTTTATATCCTTCCTTTTCTCCTTTGCTTTTCACTTCTCTTCTTTTCACAGCTATTTGTAAGGCCTCCGCAGACAGCCATTTTGCTTTTTTGCATTTCTTTTCCACGGGGATGGTCTTGAACCCTGTCTCCTGTACAATGTCACGAACCTCATTCCGTAGTTCATCAGGCACTCTATCAGATCTAGGCCCTTAAATCTATTTCTCACTTCCACTGTATAATCATAAGGGAATTGATTTAGGTCATACCTGAATGGTCTAGTGGTTTTCCCTACTTTCTTCAATTTCAGTCTGAATTTGGCAATAAGGAGTTCATGGTCTGAGCCACAGTCAGCTCCTGGTCTTGTTTTTGCTGACTGTATAGAGCTTCTCCATCTTTGGCTGCAAAGAATATAATCAGTCTGATTTTGGTGTTGACCATCTGGTGATGTCCATGTTAGAGTCTTCAATGGAGATGTGCAAATATTACGATTCTGTTGAATATCGGGGCTGTTCTCTCACAGGAGAAGAGAGATATATGTATGGGATGGATAACAGCATAAAGAACACTTTGAGCTAGAAGGACAGATTGGAACTAGAATTATCACTATGAATTCATGATAAATAACATCCACATGTGTGTGCTTGCAAGTACATAAGTTTAAGTACAACACTGAAAACACAATGTATAATATACATCTATAATATATATTTCCTAATTCTATCTAACACAGTAACCTCCCCAGTGACACTAGCTCCAAAAATTCATGATAAGGTTTTGATTTTCAAAACCATTCTCCACTGAAAAAAATCAGGACTCCCTGGAGAGGTATATCTGATTCTAGTGCTGATGTAGATATATTATGCAATCAGCCTCTACAGTCTACTTGTGCTAAAAAGCAAGGAAATACCTAAAAATTAATAGACATGCTAAAATGATACATGGGGGAACCTGAAAGCAGTATTGCCAGACAACTGATGAACAACTGAACATCAATATGTTAACGGTCTGTGGCATATTTTAAAAGATAATCTTCATGCAGTAAAATTTATTCTACAACTTCAAGACTCTTCGATTTCCAGAGTTCTACAGGCTGTTAGATGATGATTTAGAAAAGTGAGACAAGTCTAAACACACTATATATTATATATAACATATGCATAACATGAAATTCTCTGCACTTGGTGATGGTGAAAGACAATAAATAATCTATACATAGCACTTGATTCTTCTTATCTATAAAGCTAATGTCTGTACACAGGTAACACATTCTATTATGAAGAAGTCTTCCTCTATTATCTTGGCAAATTAAAAGGAAAACCAGATGAGGGAGGGAGGCGATGTATGTATACCAACCAGTAGCTGAGACAATACTCCAATTAAAAAAAAATTTTAGTAAAAAACATAAAAATAAAAAATAACAAAATGTCTGAATAATGTATATCTTCATAGGGAAACTTCACACAATACAAAGATGAAAAAAAAAAAAAAGGACAATGAAAAGTTCTTCAAAATCTCCTCTCATAAAAACAACTTAGAGGATTTTCCCCTTACTCTCTGGCTGTATGTATCTGAACCGTCAAACATGTAGTAGATATTTACTAAATTATTTGCTTCATATCTCCATGTATTTATCTATCTTGAATACAAATGAAATAATGTAAAACTCAAAGTCTATCAGAAAATTAATGATACAGGTAAAACCCATTAGCAAGTCCTGGGGAATAAAGAGAATCAGGGTAAGAAAATAAAATCTAACCTTCTACTTTTCCTTTGAGCTTAGTCTGTTTTGCTGCCTCCCAGGAGGCCTAGGGTAAAGGCCTCTCACATGACACTTCAGATCAGAGTTTCTGGCACAAAATGGCTGTGCCCAGGCCTCAGCTGATGGGCTGTGAGGAGACACCCCAAATACAGCACTGCAATTCAAGATGGCAGTGGCCCCAGGCACGACGCTGCAATTTCAAGATGGTGGCAGAAGACCAAGCGCAGAGACGCTGCACAGGACACCTCAATTCAAGATGGAGGTGGGTACCCTGTGTAGAATGCTGTGCCTGCCACTGAAATTCAAGATGGCGCTGGTGAGAGGGAATGCTGTTCCGGGCACTTCAATCTGAAGTGAGTGCCTAGAGCAGGGCAGTGGCTGCCTCTCACCTGTGGGAACTCCACACACTTCCCTCTGAGGAGAACCTGATTTCATAGTCCCACCCTCTCGGCCTGTCAGGGAGAGCTGTACTGTAGAGCAAAAGCTGCCACCTCTCCATTGCTCCCTTTTCTGATTAAAGAAAAAGCTTTCCTTTGCATCTGAACCTCACTGAGTCTCCTTTCCAAGGAGATCAGGTTAGGCCCTTGCTGGGGGCCAACTCAGGAGGGTCACTACAGAATTGAGTTAAAATTTTCAATTTCAACAGCGATGACCTCAACTATTCCTTGACCAGGCCTGAATTCTTCCTGTGTACTAGATAGAAAAACAAATGTAAAGAAACACCAGTGTCCACATATGATTTCTTATTATGATCTAACACGCCTATCTCTTCTTCTTATCCTTTGACCCAGAATACAAAAGGAACATAGAAAGAGAAAGGTAAAAAGATAAGAATCTTTTAGTATTCCCATACTTGGCTTTACTCCTTGACTTTTAGCAAAGGACAGGGATCTCCATGGTGCTATAGTTATTCACATACCCCGAACATGAAGTTACATTATTATAAAGATTTTTTCCAACTCTCAAAGCCTTGTCAAAGCTGTTCAGGAATCAGCTGTAGCTCACTCATAGTGGTGAAAGGCTGAGAATATTTTAAATTTTGTTTTCAGCTTATAATCATATTAGTTCTGCACTTCTCAGTTGTCTTACTGAACTGTTTTTTTTTTTTTCTACCTCCCTAAATTCTGGACACATTGATATGTGATTATTACCTAGAACTAGAGAAAAATTTTCTCTGGATACATCTTTAGGTTTAAACTTAACTTTAATATTGGGATTTTTTTTTTTTAGCTAATACCGATTTTACCCATCTTAAGCGTTTTAAAAATCAACTTATATTCGTTTCTACATGTTCTTAATAAACACAAAACTATTATCTTGAAGTACTCATGAACACTGATATACTCACATAAAATATTTCCTCAGTACTGCTGAACCAAAACCAGTTTATTACAACTGTCACTGATCCATGATGAAGCTTGGGGCTGGAATGTATGGAATTTACTGCAAAGCTACATTATACAGTATTACTTATCAAAGTTTGATATAATTAAATTAAAAGGAACTTTCTGAGCACAAACACTTAGACTTATGTTTCCCAGGTGGCTCAGATGGTAAAGAATCTGCCTTTCAATGCAAGAGACCTGGGTTTGATCTCTGGGTTGGGAAGATCCCCTGGAGAAGGGAATGGCAACTCACTCCAGTATACTTGCCTGGAGAATTTCATGGACAGAGGAGCCTGAAGGCCATGGTGTCACAAAAAGTTGGACACAAGTGACTTTTACATAATCTACATACTGTGGCAGAACATCCTTTCTAAAATAATAACAACACTGGCTGTACATACTTAACTTATATCCTATAATCTTTGACTGTTGATGGTGTTCAAAGCTACATAGTATGGGACATAGATACCTGGTAATATGCCTCCAGGCATCAGTAAGCAAAGTGGGGGATGTTTCAGTGAGGGACATCTAGACTTTATACCTCAAAATTCACAACATTTTCTATTAAATATATTTCACATCTATGAACAAACAATAGTGTTAACTACTTCATTTATCATGAATGTACCCAATCAGAAATCACTGTTTTTATGAGAAGTTGACAAGGATGAGACTTTGGGAAGTTTAAGTTCTGATGATGTTACTCCACTAGCAGGAATGCATATCATAAAATGGGTCTTTACTATTTTATTTAAGTCTGCTGCTGCTGCCGCCAAGTCACTTCAGTCTTGTCCGACTCTGTGTGACCCCATAGATGACAGCCCACCAGGCTCCCCCGTCCCTGGATTCTCCAGGCAAGAACACTGGAGTGGGCTGCCATTTCCTTCTCCAATGCATGAAAGTGAAAAGTGAAAGTGAAGTCGCTCAGTCGTGTCCAACCCTCAGCGACCCCATGGACTGCAGCCCACCAGCCTTCTCCATCCATGGGATTTTCCAGGCAGGAGTACTGGAGTGGGGTGCCATTGCCTTCTCTGTATTTAAGTCTGGCTAGGATTCAAATTCAGAGAAGGCAATGGCAACCCACTCCAGGACTCTTGCTTGGAGAATCGCATGGACGGAGGATCCTGGTAGCCTGCAGTCCATGGGGTCGCTAGGAGTCAGACACAACTGAGTGACTTCACTTTCACTTTTCATTTTCATGCATTGGAGAAGGAAATGGCAACCCACTTCAGTGTTCTTGCCTGGAGAATCCCAGGGACGGGGGAGCCTAGTGGGCTGCCTTCTCTGGGGTCGCACAGAGTCAGACATGACGACGCGACTTAGTAGCAGCAGCAGCAGCAGCAGCAGGATTCAAATTGCTACTTAGTATTCAAACCAATAAAAAGTGCTTATCTTTTACCTCAGATATGCAGATGACACTACCCTTATGGCAGAAAGCAAAGAACAAAAGAGCCTCTTGATGAAAGTGAAAGAGAAGAGTGAAAAAGATGGCTTAAAACTCAACATTCAGAAAACTATGATCATCGCATCTGGTCCCATCACTTCATGGCAAATAGATGGGGAAACAATGGAAACAGTAACAGACTTTATTTTCTTGGGCTCCAAAATCACTGCAGATGGTGACTGCAGCCTTGAAATTAAAAGACACTTGCACCTTGGAGATCCAACCAGTCCATCCTAAAGGAGATCAGTCCTGGGTGTTCACTGGATGGACTGATGTTGAAGCTGAAACTCCAATACTTTGGCCACCTGATGCAAAGAGCTGACTCATTTGAAAAGACTCTGATGCTGGAAAAGATTGGGGTAGGAGGAGAAAGGGACAACAGAGGATGAGATGGTTGGATGGCATCACTGACTGAATGGACATGAGTTTGGGTAAACTCCGGGAGTTGGTGATGGACAGGGAGGCCTGGCATGCTGTGGTTCATGGGATCACAAAGAGTCAGACACAACTGAGTGACTGAACTGAACTGAACTGCCCCTTGGAAGAAAAGCTATGACCAACCTAGACAGCATATTAAAAAGCAGAGATATTACTTTGCCAACAAAAGTCCATCTAGTCAAAGCTATGGTTTTTCCAGTAGTTGTGTATGGATGTGAGAGTTGAACTATAAAGAAAGCTGAGTGTCAAAGAACTGATGCTTTTGAACTGTGATGTTGGAGAAGACTCTTGAGAGTTCCCTGGACTCCAAGAAGATCCAACCAGCCCATCCTAAAGGAAATCAGTCCTGAATATTCATTGGAAGGACTGATGTTGAAGCTGAAATTCCAATACTTTGGCTACCTTTTGTGAAGAACTGACTCATTGGAAAAAACCCCTGATGCTGGGAAAGACTGAAGGTGGGGGAAGAAGGGGTGACAGAGGATGAGATGGTTGGATGGCATCACCGAATCAATGGACATGAGTTTGAGTAAACTCCGGGAGTTGGTGATGGACAGGGAGGCCTGGCGTGCTGCAGTCCACCGTGTCGCAAAGAGTGGGGCATGACTGAGCGGCTGAACTGAACTGAATCTTTTACCTGTCTCAATAAAAGGTTTTGTATTTTCGTTTATATACTTTACTATATTTTACATAACCTTTGTATCATGTATATATAAGGGTAAGAATGTATAGTATTTATCAATTCATCTGTAAATCATGCAACTGCTAGTAAACTTTAAACACTGAAATAGAAGTTATCAGTTCCTACAGTCTTTTATGATCGTGGCTAAGCTTTAACAGAAAACTAGTAAACACTGTTTCTTGAGTTGGTATTATATTTCATATCACTAAAGCTAAATCTTGGGATTTTAACAATTTATACACTATAATTAGATACTTATTTCTTGGTAACAATGTACTATTTTTCTCATGTTTTGTGAAGCTATATTTGTGAAACAAGAAACAAGAATGTCATATGGTTTTTCATACAAAACTATCAATGGAGCTCAGGGTAAGGCTTTCTTATTGTTACTTGAAAACTGTTAAAATATTGAAATGTCTACAGAAGCAATAAAATGATCACAGGATTATATGGTGATATTTAATTTTTGTGCAAGTTAAATATCACTGATAATTAACTGTTAGAAGTTTATTTTGAATTGACATTTTCCTGGAATGCTAAATCTTTACAATATAATTTAAGATTTTTTTCATTTTAATAGTGCCCTATTGCTGCTATAAAATCACTTTAAAATTATTCTACTTTATAAATTATTGTACATATATAACATGGAAGGATTTTATTTTTGTTATCTTATTATGAAATTGTTTACCAAAGAGTTCAGGTAGTGATGTTTTCTTTTCTTGGTTAGTCAAACAAGAGATGGCAAGAGTGAATGTCGACATTCTAGGAATCAGCGAACTAAAATGGACTGGAATGGGTGAATTTAACTCAGATGACCATTATATCTACTACTGTGGGCAGGAATCCCTCAGAAGAAATGGAGTGGCCATCATGGTCAACAAAAGAGTCCGAAATGCAGTACTTGGATGCAATCTCAAAAATGACAGAATGATCTCTGTTCGTTTCCAAGGCAAACCATTCAATATCACAGTAATCCAAGTCTATGCCCCAACCAGTAACACTGAAGAAGCTGAAGTTGAACGGTTCTATGAAGACCTACAAGACCTTTTAGAACTAACACCCAAAAAAGATGTCCTTTTCATTATAGGGGACTGAAATGCAAAAGTAGGAAGTCAAGAAACACCTGGAGTAACAGGCAAATTTGGCCTTGGAATATGGAATGAAGCAGGGCAAGACTAATAGAGTTTTGCCAAGAAAATGCACTGGTCATAACAAACACCCTCTTCCAACAACACAAGAGAAGGCTCTATACATGGACATCACCAGATGGTCAACACCAAAATCAGATTGATTATATTCCTTGCAGCCAAAGATGGAGAAGCTCTATACAGTGAGCAAAAACAAGACCAGGAGTGTGGATCACAATAAACTGTGGAAAATTCTGAAAGAGATGGGAATACCAGACCACCTGAGCTGCCTCTTGAGAAATTTGTAGGCAGGTCAGGAAGCAACAGCTAGAACTGGACATGGAAAACAGACTGGTTCCAAATAGGAAAAGGAGTTTGTCAAGGCTGCATGTTGTCACCCTGTTTATTTAACTTATATGCAGAATACATTATGAGAAACACTGGACTGGAAGAAACACAAGCTGGAATCAAGATTGCTGGGAGAAATATCAATAACCTCAGATATGCAGATGACACCACCCTTATGGCAGAAAGTGAAGAGGAACTCAAAAGCCTCTTGATGAAAGTGAAAGTGGAGAGTGAAAAAGTAGGCTTAAAGCTCAACATTCAGAAAACGAAGATCATGGCTTCCGGTCCCACCACTTCATGGGAAATAGATGGGGAAACAGTGGAAACAGTGCCAGACTTTATTTTTGGGGGCTCCAAAATCACTGCAGATGGTGACTGCAACCATGAAATTAAAAGACGCTTACTCCTTGGAAGGAAAGTTATGACCAACCTAGATAACATATTCAAAAGCAGAGACATTACTTTGCCAACAAAGGTTCGTCTAGTCAAGGCTATGGTTTTTCCTGTGGTCATGTATGGATGTGAGAGTTGGACTTTGAAGAAGGCTGAGCGCTGAAGAATTGATGCTTTTGAACTGTGGTGTTGGAGAAGACTTTTGAGAGTCCCTTGGACTGCAAGGAGATGCAACCAGTCCATTCTGAAGGAGATCAGCCCTGGGATTTCTTTGGAAGGAATGATGCTAAAGCTGAAACTCCAGTACTTTGGCCACCTGATGCGAAGAGTTGACTCATTGGAAAAGACTGTGATGCTGGGAGGGATTGGGGGTAGGAGGAGAAGGGGACGACAGAGGATGAGATGGCTGGATGGCATCATTGACTCGATGGACGTGAGTCTGAGTGAACTCCGGGAGTTGGTGATGGACAGGGAGGCCTGGCGTGCTGCGATTCATGGGGTCGCAAAGAGTAGGACACGACTGAACAACTGATCTGATCTGATCTGATCTGATAACAGAATAGTCAGGGTTGGGGTTATAGGTGTTGGAAAAGTATTTTGAGCAGCCAATCTGTAAGCTTTGTTGTTATTCAGTTGCTAAGTCATTTCTGACTTTTTGCAACCCCATGGACTGCAGCATGCCAGGCTTCCCTGTCCTCAAAAATATAAAATAAACTCTGATTCATTCTTAAATAGCCAAAGTAATCAATAACCATAATGGTCCTTATAAGACAATAATATTTATCTTGCTGTAATGGACTGGCCCCCATGAAGAAATTGTGATGATGTCTCCTTTGAAAGATGATTTCCTTTCACCAGGCCTTCTCATTCCCTAATCAGCTGCTCCCACATATTCCTATTGACAGAAATTTCTTTATGAAGGCTCTCTGTTATAAAACACATTGTTTTATTACCTTTTTTTTTTACATTTATGCCTTTTATATCCATTTTACTCTAATGTATTTAAATCTGGTACTGCTTAAAGCTTGTAATATCTCTTCTGGGCATATTTGTTATGCTATTTTAGATTCTCTTTTGTTTTTCCATTTATTCCAGTTGCACTGGCATTCGCAAGTCCATTGTGATCTTTGTTTCATAGTACGGGGTCCTGCTGCTGCTGCTGATGCTAAGTCGCGTCAGTCGTGTCCAACTCTGTGCAACCCCACAGAAGGCAGCCCACCAGGCTCCCCTGTCCCTGGGATTCTCCAGGCAAGAACACTGGAGTGGGTTGCCATTTCCTTCTCCAATTCATGAAAGTGAAAAGTGAAAGTGAAGTCGCTCAGTTGTGTCCTACTCCTAGCGACCTCATGGACTGCAGCCCACCAGGCCCCTCCATCCATGGGATTTTCCAGGCAAGAGTACTACACTGACACTATGAACTATCTTCAGGAACTTTTGTTCCCTTAGGCTCATGGGCTCCCCTAGTGGTCATTCTCCACTATTGCGTTTAGAGGATGCAAGCAGTGGGCCTGAGGATGCCTCAAGGCAGACTTTCCTGTTGTTGTAAATCAATTTCTGCTCCCTTAGTGGCTGCGCTATCTTCCGCAAACAGGCAATGGCTCTTGTGCCTCTTCCCAGGACTCAGCTCTTCCGTCTGACTCTTGGCACCATCCTTTGGAACCAGTCTGCCAAGTCAGAACTGAGGAAGAATCCTGGAGGGGACACTCAGGGCATTGAGTATCGTGCTCATTGCTGTAAGCTCCCCACTCCATCTAGCCCTGGATGCTGTTGCCCTGGGGTCGCTCCTGGACTTTTAGGCTGTGCTGCTGCTCTCCTTCTTCCTGATGACAAAGCAACAGACAGCCATCTGTTCAAGGTGATGTGAGAAAGTGACAAGGGTTCACACAGAACAATTCTCCTCAGCCGGTTTGCACCAGCCTACTGACTTAACATGAGTCCAATTTGTGTGTGTGTGTGTGTTACAAGGGACTTCCCTGATGGCTCAGACGATAAAGAATCTGCTTGCAATGTGGGAGACCCGGATTCAATCCCTGGGTTGGGAAGATCCCCTGGAGAAGGGAACGGTTACCTGCTCCAGTATTCTTGCTTGGAGAATTCAATGGACAGAAGAGTCTTGTGAGTTATAGTCCTTGGGGTTGCAAAGAGTCAGACCTGACTGAGTAAGTAACATACTGGTAACTAAGCATGGCTGTCAGTTTCATCACCCTCTGCACATCACCTTTGGCTTTCATCTTAAACAGGAAGTCATTTATGTCTTCTTTTTGATATGTTTCTTATTTTTCAGATCACTGTTTCTCTTTTGTTCTACCTAATATGCTCATATTTTTCACATATATATTACATATTTTTTTAACCACTTTGAGGAACATGGTGGTTATTGAAACCAATTTTCTTAGGTTTCTCTTTCTTAGGTGGGTGGAAATCAAACCTCTGAAAAGAATGATTGAAACTTACAGCATGTTAAAACGTACTCTACAGAGCAAAGTCATATAATCAGCTCTCTGTAAGTCCAGAGAATTCTGGAATAGTAGCCAGACTTTTGAATTTTGTTGTCAAATTCCAGCTGTCTCTCTGATTACACCCAGCTAGGTCAGCAGACACAGAGATCTCAGTCAGATGGTATGCTCATAAGCCATCTATTGGTTTACATTAAATAATTTGCTCTCACATGGCACCTCTCTTTAAAGTGTTTTATAAATGCTGGTTAATTGCCATGCCCTCAGGAATTGTTCAACATTATGATTTTCATCATACACATTAAGAAACCAACATGCAATGAGGTTAAGATCCTTTAATACCTCACAGTAGTCGGTAGCAGACGAAATCGGGCAAATCAGGCAAAACAGAGATCACCCAAATTTTCATTTCTTAGCTCACATTTTAAAAACTAGGATTTATTTCAGTCATTGGAAAAGCATTATAAGTCTCTTTTATCATAGAATCCTCAGAAATTGGCAATGTGCAGGCTTATTGACTGATATCTTGGCATCCTGTTTGCCACTGAGATCTAACTAGACGACCTAATCAAACACTTCATTTGAAGGAAAATTCTCACACACAACAACTCACTTGGTCTAAGACCAGTCATCATGTTATTATACCTAAGTCCCATCACCTCTGTCACTAGCCTTGCATTTTATTGATTTTTGAGACCAATTGTTATTCATATACACGACTTAGAGTCCTGTACCTGGATGTAGGTATGACCTTTTCAGTAACCCGTGTATCTGAACATGGTCTTAGGTCATGGAACAAACTGCATCTGTCTGTTATAGCCATTTATCTAGTCTCCCTGGGGGAAAGAAAAAGAATCATAGTTATTCTAAGCTAGAGCTGTGGAACATTTTTTAAAGTAAAGCAAACACAATAAAAGTATGTTTGGGGACTCTTCAAACAGTTTTCACCCAGAAATGGCAGACTGAATATCACATTTCTTCATCCTTCTATCTCCATCAGTGTAGGTGAAAACTTGCTTTAGCACTTTTATTTAACAACCCTTGGTATGTTTATTTTAGCAAGGGATTTTTAAAGAAGATAGCTATGTTTACTTTTGCTTTTGGCAATAGTTTCAAAGGCTTTGTTTTGTGAGGCGCACAACCCATTCACACATTTCTATAATTCCACATCATCATAACATTATTCCTAATAAAATCAGAATAAATACTTATTAACACTCAAAGCATAATTGCTAGGAATCTCACACACATAATGATTCTAATCCACCAATAGGAGGAGGTCAACTAATACAAAAAGGAGGAAAGAGATAGAAAATTATAATGTGAAAATACTGAGAACAATAGATTAAAGGACACAGCACCAAATTAGGGATGTTACAAATAGTCTCGCAATGAAAGAATAAAGGATATTGTGATGTAAAGATTCTGAGAGAGAATGCTGCATGGATATATTAGAGACCCACAAGGCTTTTAGGACAATAAGACTTTTTCAGCAAATATGTTAGAATTTGTGTATGAACTGAGCCTGCAGGGATGTATTTCCTAAAACAGTATAGCAACCTTTTCAACAACTGATCGGGTTTTACAGGAAAAGAATGTGTGCTGAAAAGTGTTCATACACTTTGAGAATCTGATTTATTTCATCATTCTGATGACAATCACATTATTATAACATGTTTTCTTCCTTTATTCAATATGCATCAATGACACTTCAGACTAGGTGTAGGGCTAACCCAGCAGTTCTTTGCCTGCACCCATCCATTTCTCCATTCTTGTGTGCGTGCTAAGTTGCTTCAGTCATGTCAGACTCTGTGCAACCCCATGAACTGTAGCCTGCCAGGCTCCTCTGTCCGTGGGATTCTCCAGGCAAGAATACTGGAGTGGGTTGTCATACCCTCTTGCAGGGGATCTTCTTGACCCAGGGATAGAACCTGCGATCTGCATCTCTTACATCTCCTGCATTAGCAGATGGGTTCTTTAAAGCTAGTGCCACCTAGGAAACTCATTTCTCCATATACCCATTTGCAAATATATTTATTGCAGACAAAATAACCAATGAGGTGCTAAATCCAAGGAAATAATAAAATGTATGACCCCTTTACTAAAAACCCTTAGAGTTTAATAATGAAGAGAAAGCTCACATAGATAGCCAGTACTGAGTACATATTAAACCCCACGGTACATATGAGACACACAGAGCTCAGAGAAGGGAAACAGCGAAAAATCCTCTTGGAGGCTGTAGAACAGAGTTGGTTTTTCTACTAATGAAAATAAATGAGAGAAAAAGGGCGCATTTTGAAACACAGAGTACACATCGCCTACAGAATGAGAGAATGGGTAGATAAGAACAAGAATATAAAATAAATCTTTTCTTTCTCAGTCCGGTGTCTTTGAACATGCTGTTTGCTTTAGTCTGTTACTTTTCCTGCCTGTGTAGTTCTATGAAAAAAGTCTACTTAATATTTCTCACTCTATCTTGCCTGTTTATGGGCTAGTTTCTAGCAATAATATGAGTTCTTTATGTATCCCCCAAATCTAGCAATACTAATAGCAATTACTTTTTTTGAATAGTGCATGCATACTAAGTCACTTCAGTAGTGGCTGACTCTTTGCAACCCTATGGACTGTACAGCCCACCAGGCTCCTTTGTCCAAGGGATTCTCCAGGCAGAAATACTGGAGTGGGTTGCCGTGCCTTCCTCCAGGGGATTTTCCTGACCTAGGGATCGAACCATGTCTCCTGCTGCTCCTGCATTGCAGGTGGATTCTTTACCACTGAGTCACTGGGGCAGCCTCCCTTTTTAATTCTGTATCACTTTTTTCTAGTTTATATTGAAATATATTTGATTTAAATATGTTAGTTTCAGTGTACAGAAAAGTGACTCAGATATATACAATATTGTTTTTTAGATTATTTTCCACTATAAGTTATTAGAAGCTAATGAGCATAGTTCCCTGTGCTGCACAGTAGGTCCGTCATGATCTAATTTACAGTGGGGGATATATTTTAATCCAAAACTCCTAATCTACCCCTCTCTCTACCAACTCCTGCTATTTCCCCTTTAGTAACTTTTCTGTTTTTCATGCTCATCATCACCACCTTCGTTCAAGGTTGTGTCACTTCTCAACTCAATCATACAACAGATTAACTGTCATCCACTTATCAACTAAGACTCAGTAATCTTGTCTTCTACATAGCTTCCAAAGTTATCTTCATAAAATGGAAAATTATCATGCTTGCTATGGAATAAACTCTGTCTCCACTTAGTTTGCAGGATAAAATCTTAAACTGATATAATATTATAAGTCAAATATAGCTAAAAATTAAAAAAAAAAAAACTAAATTCTACAGGATAACACATATGATCCCTTCTTATATGGACCCTGCTGTCTCCTCAACCCCAGTTACACCCCCACCGAGCTCTCAGATTCTGTGTTACTTTCATCATCTCAGTGTTCCATACATTCTCCCACTTCTGGACATTCAGGCTTGCTCTGCTGTAACCCTTATATGTTTATGCCAAACTTCTGTTTATTCTTTTGGGATGAGCTGATGAAATTCTTCTAGGCATCATTTGAACGAGAAGAAACTTGTTGCTGTTCAGTTACTAAGTCATGTCTGACTCTTTGAAATCCCCACGGACTAGGCCTGCTGGGCTCCTTTGTCCTCCACTAGCTCCTGGAGTTTGCTCAAACTCATGTCCGTTGAGTCAGTGATGGTACATAACCATCTCATCCTCTGTCAACCCCTTCCCCTCTTCTGCTCAATCTTTCCCAGCATCAGGGTCTTTTCCAATCAGTCGGCTCTTTGCATTAGGCGGTCAAAGCACTGAAGCTTTAGCCACAGTCCTTCTAATGAATGGTTGATTTCAAGTTGACTGGTTTGATCTCCTTGTGGTTCAAGATCATTGGCATTAATTTCATGGCTGCAGTCACTGTCCACAGTGATTTGGAACCCATGGGAAAAAAAAAAAAATCTGTCACTGCTTCCAGTTTTCCCCTTCTATTTGCCATGGAGTGATAGGACCAGAAGCTGGGATCTTAGAGAAGAAATTAGAGACGATCTGTTTGTTTTACGTCATTTCAGTTTGCCAAATGGTTGCACATGTTACTTAGATTATATGAATTTTTGTGATTTTTTAATAAAGAAAAAAGGAGATAGAATTGGCTTCATAGGAAGGCCTTACAGATCTGGAATACTACTGATGAGGAAGAATTGATTCTAGTGTGATGTGGGGCAGATTAAGGGATCAAAAGAAACACTCGTTTTTTTGCTTTTTTTTTTTCAGATACAAGCATTATTACTTCTTATTACAATATCATTATTCCCACGGCTCAGCTATAATAGTTAATATCTTATTCTACTCTTAATCCACAGAGACCAACTTGGGTCTTTCTTCGGCTCCATTTTATGGCTCCATCTGTTTAAAGCTCTGCTTACCTCTGGCTTCTGGCATTCTATTACTGCCTCAGTGTCAGCAAGTCTGACTCAATCTCTGGCCCCTTTCCTCTCTCTGGTTATACTAAATTCATCCAATACATTACAAAATGAATCTCTACAAAAAGGGATATAATTGTTTGGAACAGGCAATTTTCCCTTGTGTATAGAGCTCTCATTCTAGACCTCTACATAACACATTTTTCGGTTGGATTCTCTTGGTTCAGGGTCTTACTTATTCCAGTGTCTGATTTTGGCATGGTCCACTGGTCAGCTTTCACAAAGATGGTTATGGAAATGATTTATATTTAAAAATCATAGTTATTATCTTTACAAATCTCAGGCCAACCACTTTATTTCATAAAGGAGAAAGTTTAGGGCTTAAAATAATTTTAAAATGTACAAAAGATTGTTTATTTACCATAATCAGTATTGTTGTAATATACAAACTGCTGCATTTGAAGGAATCAATGTGGCATTGAAATATGGTGTCTAACACATAAATCAAAAGTAAATTTTGACACACAAAATTCCTAGATATTGCTCACCATGGAGAAGTAAAAGTAATAGGCACTAATGTAGAAATGCAAATTTAATGATTCTCTTATTTTCTAATCAATGCAGTTCAGTCACTCAGTCATGTCGACTCTTAGCAACCTGATGGACTGCAGCACGCCAGGCTTTCCTGTCCATCACCAACTCCTGGAGCCTGCTCAAACTCATGTCCATCGAGTCAATAATGCCATCCAACCATCTCATCCTCTATCATCCCCTTCTCCCATTTTCAATCTTTCCCAGCATCAAGTTCTTTTCAAATGAGTCAGTTCTTCCATCAGGCAGCCAAAGTATTGGAACTTCAGGTTCAGCATCAGTCCTTCCAATGAATATTTAGGACTACTTTCCTTTAGGATGGACTGGTTGGATCTCCTTGCTGTCCAAGGGACTCTCAAGAGTCTTCTCCAACATCACAGTTCAAAGCATCAATTCTTTGGTGCTCAGCTTTCTTTATGGTCCAACTCTCACATACATACATGACTACTGGAAAAACCATACCTTTGACTAGATGGACCTTTTTTGGCAAAGTAATATCTCTGCTTTTTAGTAGACTGTCTAGGTTGGTCATAGCTTTTCTTCCAAGGAGAATGTGTCTTCTAATTTCAAGACTGTAGTCACAATCTGCAGTGATTTTGAAGCCCCAAAATATAGTCTCTCACTGCTTCAATTCTCTCCCCATTTATTTGCCATGAAGTGAAGGGACTGGATGCTGTCATCTTCACTTTTTGAATGTTGAGTTTTAAGCCAGCTTCTTTACTCTCCTCTTTCACTTTCTTCAAGGCTCTTTAGTTTTTCACTTTGTGCCATAAGGGTGGTGTCATCTGTGCATCTGAGGTTATTGATATTTCTCCCGGCAATCTTGATTCCTGCTTGTGCTTCATCCAGCGCAGCATTTCCCATGATGTACTCTGCATATAAGCTAAATAAGCAGGGTGACAATATACAGCCTTGATGTACTCCTTTTGCAACTGGGAACAAGTCTGTTGTTCCGTGTTCAGTTCTAACTTTTGCTTCTTGACCTGCATACAGATTTCAGGAGGCAGATCAGGTGGTCGGGTATTCCCATCATTTTAAGAATTTTCCAGTTTATTGTGATCCACACAGTCAAAGGCTTTGGCATAGTCCATAAAGCAGAAGTAGATGCTTTCCTGGAACTCTCTTGTTTTTTCGATGATCCAACGGATATTGGCAATTTGACCTCTGGTTCCTCTGCCTTTTCTAAATCCAGCTTGAACATCTGGAAATTCATGGTTCACATATTGCTGAAGCCTGGCTTGGAGAATTTTGAGCATTATTTTGCTAGCGTGTGAGATGAGTGCAATTGTGTGGTAGTTTGAGCATTCTTTGTCATTGCCTTTCTTTGGGATTGGAATGAAAACTGACCTTTTCCAGTCCTATGGCCACTGCCGATTTTCCAAATTTGCTGGCATATTGAGTGCAGAACTTTCACAGCATCATCTTTTAGGATTCAAAGTAGCTCAACTGGAATTCTATCACCTCCACTAGATTTGTTCCTAGTGATGCTTCCTAAGGCTCACTTGACTTCGCATTCCAGGATGGCTGGCTCTAGGTGAGTGATCACACCATTGTGGTTATCTGGGTCATGAAGATATTTTTGTATAGTTCTTCTGTGTATTCTTGCCACCTCTTCTTAATATCTTCTGCTTCTGTTAGGTCCATACCATTTCTGTCCTTTATTGTGCCCATCTTTGCATGAAATATTCCCTTCGTATCTACTTTTCTTGAAGAGATCTCTAGTCTTTCCCATTCTATTGTTTTCCTCTATTTCTTTGTATTGATCACTGAGGAAGGCTTTCTTATCTCTCCTTGCTATTCTTTGGAACTCTGCATTCAAATGGGTATATCTTTCCTTTACTCCTTTTGTGTTTAGCTTCTCTTCTTTTCTCAGCTATTTGTAAGGCCTCCTCAGACAACCATTTTGCCTCTTTGCATCTCTTTTTCTTGGGATGGTCTCGATCACTGCCTCATACACAATGTCATTAACCTTAGTCCATAGTTCCTCAGGCACTCTGTCTATCAGATCTAGTCCCTTGCTCCTATTTGTAACTTCCACCATATAATTATAAGGGATTTGAGTTAGGTCATACTTGAATGGTGTAGTGGTTTTCCCCACTTTTTTTGATTTGAAGTCAGAATTTGGCAATAAGGAGTTGATCTGAGCCACAGTCAGCTCCCGGTTTTCTTTTTGCTGACTGTATAGAGCTTCTTCATCTTTGGCTGCAAAGAATATAGTCAATCTGATTTTGGTATTGACCATCTGGTGATGTCCATGTGTAGAATCTTCTCTTGTGTTGTTGGAAGAGGGTTGTTATGACCAGTGCGTTCTCTTGGCAAAACTCTATTAGCCTTTGCCCTGCTTCATTTTGTACTCCAAGGCCAAATTTGCCTATTACTCCAGGTATCTCTTTGGCTTCCTACTTTTGCATTCCAGTCCTCTATAATGAAAAGGACATCTTTTTGGGGTGTTAATTCTAGAGGGTCTTGTAGGTCTTCATAGAACCATTCAACTTCAACTTCTTCAGCATTACTGGTTGGGACTTAGACTTGGATTACTGTGATAATGAATTGTTTGCCTTGGAAACAAACAGAGATCATTCTGTCATTTTTGAGATTGCATCCAAGTACTGCATTTTGGACTCTTTTGTTTACCGTGATGGGGTATTATGTCTTCTTAATTAACTTATAAGCTCATGTTGTTGAATTTGTTCAGATCTCTAGTGTGAACCATGTTTACTTGTATAATTGTTAAATTATGTCTATATCCCATATATTTTACATGCAATTGCATGCTATATTCCCATCCATTAAAACTGGTGTATGTATATAAGCCAACTTGAAAAGGAGAAAATACCATGGGAAAAATTTAGCCTAGCTAGTTTAAAACTCAGCATTCAAAAAACTAAGACCATGGCATCTGGTCCCATCACTTCATGGCAAATAGTTGGGAAAACAATGGAAACAGTAAGAGACTTTATTTTCTTGGGGTCCAAAATCACTGCAGACTGTGACTGCAGCCATGAAAATAAAAGATGCATGCTCCTTGGAAGAAAAGCTATGACCAACCTAGACAGTCTACTAAAAAGCAGAGACATTAGTTTGCCAACAAAGTCTGTCTAGTCAATGCTATGGTTTTTCCAGTACTCATGTATGGATGTGAGAGTTGGACTATAAAGAAAGATGAATGCTAAAGAATTGATGTTTTTGAACTGTGGTGTTGGAGAAGACACTTGAAAGTCCCTTGGACTGCAAGAAGATCAATCCAGTCAATCCTAAAGGAATTCAGTCCTGAATATTCATTGGAAGGACTGATGCTGAAGCTGAAGCTCCAGTCCTCTGGCCACTTGATGTGAAGAACTAATTCATTGGAAAAGACCCTGATGCTGGGAAAGATTGAAGGCAGAAGGAGAAGGGGACAACAGAGGATGAGATGGTTGGATGGCATCACTGACTCGATGGACATGAGTCTGAGAAAGCTCCAGGAGTTGGTGATGGACAGGCAAGCCTGGCGTGCTTCAGTCCATGGGGTCAGACATGACTGAGTGACCAAACCAAACTGAACTGAACCATGGGGAAGTTAATACCATCTTGGAAGTCAAGCAACTCTGGGGAGCATCTCAACTTTGCAATAAATTAGCTCTATGACATAAATAAATTACTTGTATTTTTTGAGCCCCAATTTACCATTTGTAAAAACGGAAAGAGTAATACCTCTCCATTTGGGTTGTTGTGAAAAATATTTTAAACAAGAAAACAAGATGTATCAATGTACTTTGTATCTGGGTACATGTTTGCTTTAAAATGACCAACTTTCTATAATTTTTATCCCACTTAGGTGCAATCTGTTTCTATATTTACATTTTGACATAACCGAGTAATTTTAGAACAAGTCCCTTATTAGAGATCACAATAGAATTTTTATATAAGGGAATGAAATAACTTCAGATTAACTTTAAGCAGTAATTTTAGAAATACACTTCTAACTTAACATTCTTTTATAAAAGTAATATGATAATTGTACTTTTGACTGTCAAACTAGTATTTCAAAAATTTAGCCTAGTTGCTATAGCAAAATTAAAAAATTTCCACTGGGAAGAACTAACAGAAATGAAAAGTACCTTTCATCTTATACCAGACTGTGACTGTCAGATGGTTTGTGTTGGGAAGGACTGTGAAGTCACATCTTAGCTCATGAGGGACTAGAGCAGAGGTTACTTAATGACAGTATATGAAAAGGACTTAGTAGCTCTGTTGTTTTGAAGGTGCCACCCTTGAACATAAACAAAAATAACTGTGAAACTCTATTTCATGTATCACCATCTCTATTGTTCCCCCCATGAAAAAGCAAGCATTTTGTAATTTCTTAGAAGTTGCCACTGGGGTTGAACTTTCTGCTTTCTGGGTTTTCTACTTTCTGATATATGTGCTTTGTTTATTAACAAAAATGCGCCCCCACCCCCACCATATTTCGTTTCAAAGTCTAGGCCAGATTAATTTTATCCTAATAACAAAAAACAAATATGCACAAAGAATATACATAACTTCGTGAAACAAGAAACTAGACTAATATGTTACTACATTGTATCAACCTACAGGATCCCTATTTTTCTACATTAATATGATTGCATGTATACAGTGCAACTAAAATAGGAGTTTAATGAATCATTCCTAAAATACAGTAATAAATGCCTATCTTAATTAGTAAGACGTGTTTTTGACAACAGAGGCAACTAAAATCCTATGTTCCAAGTGTTCTATTGCATAACAACAACTAACCTCTAAGAAGGTGTTTGTCATAAAACAATACATCCACTGGTTTTCATAGCATGAACAATAAGTATCTATGCTATGGAACATAGAGGGAGCTGTTGGCAAAGGTATGGCAAACCAATCAGAAAATATACAGTGAAATTTAACATTGAAATATACTATTTTTGAAGCTTGATTTCTAAAGCATGAATTGATAGCTAGAATCTGAGACAAAATATAACTGAAGTCCATATGTTTGGAAGGAGTGTAACAGAAAATTATAATTGTTTATTTTAAAGATATTCATTAAAAAAAAGTGGTCCTTTTACTATTTAAAACAAGAGTATTTTTAAGAGGATGAAGGGTGATGTAATGTATACTTTGTTGCTTTCACTGTATGTTCTTCCCACAATAATGACTCAGGGATTTATTTAAAATGGCGAACTTTGTCCTATTCCTGTTTTAGGTTGTATACTTATTGAGGGGAAAATGTAAATTGGTCTTCAGGTGTTTACTTTCATAGTAGTTTCATTTTACCCTAAAGTTATAATTTAATAATTCAGGTGATATGATACAGGCAAAACATATTTGGTAAGGTCAATATCACAGTGATTCACGACAACATAATTGCCACAAAAATTCATTACACATATAAAAATGGAGAAACATTTGGTTGATGACAGGTACTGAAGACAAACAACACACGAAAGTAATTGAACATAAAATCTGAATTTCACCACCTGGTTAGTTGTGAATTAAGCCAACATGAATGATAGCATTACCCAAGAACATGCGCTGTCAATTAGTATTTGAATGAGAATTGTAAAGTGGATTAACATTGTTAAAAAATGATTAAAGAAGACAATTGAGGTGCTACAAACAAACTTTATTTAACACTTCAGGAAGCAAACAGCCTCCATTCTGAAAACTGCAAAATCAGTCAGAAGGCAGAAAAGCTTCTATAGTATGAGAATAAAGAACAGGGAAGAGAACAATGAAAATATCTGATTGGCTGGGGCCACGTAGTCAATGGTGTTTGGGGGGAGAAAACCCAGAGATGGCATGGCATTTGGGATTAGATTGGCTATTTATACTGCATTTCTGGAAAAGTGAAGCATACAGAGGAACACAAAAATGGTCTGTATTTCAGTTTGCTGGAACAAATATAACCATGGGGTTTTCCAGGCAAAAATAGTGGAGAGGGTTGCATTGCCTTCTCCAGGGGATCTTCCCAAACTAGGGATTGAACCTGGGTCTCCTGCATTGTAGGCAGACACTTTACCCTCTGAGCCACCAGGGAAGCCCAAAGAATGTTTAGCATCACTTATTTAACAATGCTTCCTATGTAATTTAGCGTATCAAATAAGCTGAATTAATTTAGGAATTTCCTTTTTAAAAGGAGAGAAAACAGATTTTTTTGAGATGTTCCAGGGGCCCTCTTAAAAATCCCAGTTAGTTTGAGATCAAAAAATTTCATTTAAAATTTGATTTTTAGGAAGTTTGTCAAAAATAGCCATTTAACCCAAAGTGACAAAGACTTCAGAGGCAAATACAGAAAAATTAAATGGTTGTATGCAAACTTAGCTCTTTTAATATTGAGAAAACTAGGTTTTCATAAGTACTCAAAGACTTGATAAAGACAATATGAAGCAAAGTAAATTATCTTGGTGAGATATAAAAGTCTTTGTTTTTGAGGTAGATCACATAAAAAGTAAGAAAAAAAATCTTATTAAGAGGAGACCATAATCTAAAATGTCTTTGTCCTTTTAACAAAAAGAAAACCAAATTCTCATTTTGCACTAATGTATTTTTGATCCTAAAACTCATTAAAAAAAAAAGACAAAAAAACTTAAAGCCTTTATGATCTTAGTATGATCAAACATAAAATTCCTTTCTCAACATTCTTTCTCCATAAATCTTCTGTAACTTTTTATACTGATTCAATATTTTCTGCTGAAATGCTGAGTCACTATGCTGCACACCTAAAACTAATATATGATTATAAATCAGGTATACTTCAATATAAAAAATAAAACATTTTATGAAGTGGACAGTCTCGTTTGGAGAACTTCAAAATGGGACAAAAGATAGGAAGCTTTTAGAGCATAAAAATAAAGGACAAGAACAGAAAAACAAATGATTGGCTGAGACCATAGAGTCAACTGTGTTTGGGGTGAGATGGTCCAGAATAGGCTTGATATTTGGGGGCTGGCTCACTAAATGCCATGAGCTTGTGGTCAAGCAGAGCATTTACATAATATGCAAATCCACATATTACTTATCCACATTTTGATTTGCTGACATGGCACCCTGGACAGGACTGGCTCCATTTGGGTGTTGTGTCTAGTAAGTTACTTCAATTCCAGATAATCATTTTTAATAGCTTCTGTTTTACCTCCTAAGTTTATTTTTGGAAAAAAGTCAAGCTCTTAAATACAGTCTGATCTCCTCTCATTATTACATCTAAAGTTTTGCATTCTGCTCTGCTTTCTTAAAATAAATCCATTTACATCCTGTCATAGAGATATTCCTCAATCTTTCAGCTGCTTATTGCTCCACTGCATACACTTATATTTTATTCAACTCATCTTACAGTTGAGCACTGAGGTTATTTTCCAAACATATCATTACAAAATTACTGTAATAAAAAACTTGTACATATATAGTTTTATATTACTGAATATTTATCCTCAAAATAAATGGCTAGAAATTGTATTCTGGGTTGAATGGATAAATATGTATGGTGTTTTGTTATTTATTACAAAATCTCCCACCTTAATGTTACAACATTTCATACTCTGTGAAAAACATATGAGATTGATCTTTTGTTGACAAAAGTCTTTCCATTTCTTTTAACTCTTTCCTATGATAGCAGAGTATCTGGAATTTCATAGTAATTAAAAAGGTTGTTCTAATTCTAAAAACTACCATTGTTTACTTTTAATATTTTTCCAACAACATGGGAGCAAACTGTATGTCATGTTTCATTTAAAGTTTGCTTTTTTTTTTTTTTCTGAGCTATACTGGAAAGAGGATAAATGAACTCAGGCAGATTTCAGAAAAGTTCTTCATTTACTAGACAAAATTTTTGAAATCATCTACCAATGAATATTTTCTCCTACAACTCAGGAACTCAATAAAAATCCTTGTTATTTTGGTATATACATCAGTGTATTTTTGACCATACTTATAAATAGATGGTAATAATCATGAACTATTTGTAGAATCAGGATTTGAAGATAAACTTGAAAATGAGAAAAAAATATCCACTAGAAGCATGTGGGCTTCCATGATGGCTCAGATGGTTAAAGAAAACGCCTGTAGTGCAGAAGACCTGAGTTCAATCCCTGGGTTGGGAAGGTCACCTGTAGAAGGGAATGGCTACCCACTCCAGTAATCTGGCCTGGAGAATTCCATGGACATAGGAGCCTGGCAGACTACAGTCCTGTGGGTCTCAAAGAGTCAGACATGACTGAACAACATTTTACTCTCTCTTAGAAGCATATAACCTTCCTAACACCTTTGTCAAAAATGACCAAGAAGATGTGTGTAGCAAAATACACTCTGCTAAAGAATTACTTCTGCATCTGAATGATAAAGAGTAAAACAGTGGGCCCACAATCAAGAAATCTAGGCATCCATATCTGGAAGCTAACAGAATGTGTTACAATGCAGCACTGAATTCCAGGGTAGACTAACAACCTGTTAGGCAGCGACGCTTTCACACTTCCTTATGGTTTCAGAAACCAGGGCTCAACACATTTCTGACATCCATCTCCTTGGACAATTTCATCTACACTTCTTAGTTGTTCCATTGGATTGTAACAGAAAAGACAAGATCATTAATAATGAAATCCTAGCTGCTGACAGTCTGCCATGATTTAACCACTGCTTACAATAACGAGCTTGCAGCAGTGGTCATAGACACACACTGAATCAACAGTTATCTCCATGCATTGGATAGGTCTTTTATTAGAACACCGGTTTAACAACTATTTCAAATTTTAGATTATTTATATTTATTTCTAGTAGTAACTTGCCAACTTTCTTCCCAAGATTGTACTGACCCTTCCCCATTGTGCCACATCAGTAAACCAAAACTTAGATAATTTTGATGTGCATATAAATAAATGCTCTGTGTGCATCCATGCTTAGTTGATATCTCATTTCTGACTCTTTGCAAGCCCATGAACTGTAGCTTACCAGGCTCTTCTGTTCGTGGGATTTTCCAGGCAAGAATACTGGAGTGGGTTGCTATTTCCTGCTTCAAGGGATCTTTCAGACACAGTAATAGAACCTGTGTCTCTTGCGTCTTTCACATTGCAAGCAGATTATTTACCACTGAGCCACCAGGGAAGCCCAAATGAATTCCTGACTTGGTCATATACACATTATATTCAATCAGCCAAGTCTCACACTCCAAGCCAAGTCTTTGTCTTTTGTCCCAAATAAGGTTGAATATGTGGCCCTAGTCAACCAGATATTTTATTTATTTCTCTTCCTTGTTCTTCTTTCTTTATACTGTAAAGGCTCCTTTCCTGTTCATTTTCAAGTTCTCTGAATGGAGACTGTTTCAGGATGTGTTAAGTTTGGAGCATCTCAATCTTCTTTAACCATTTTTCATACTGTGGTGTGGACAGTTGGTAATGATGGGAGGAGAGGGGATTCAGAGTAAGACTTCTCTGAGTAAACAAGTAAACATGTAAATATTATAAAACATTGGCTTGTGAACCAGGTTTTATATATTAAAAAATTAAGTTAAGAAATGAAAATGCAAACCCTGAATATGATCATGAACAAAAATGAAGAAACACTGTTTTTTTATAAACTATAATCCTAGAGGAAGTATGTATAATTTTTTAGCAAAGTACACTAATTACACAAATTTAGTAGGATATATTCTAAGGAAAAAATAAATTTAGAAATTTGAATTTCCCTTAATAGGTTTTCTGTCAGTAATAATTATATATACTTGTATAATCCCCAGTTCGATTCCTGGGTCAGGAATATCCCCTGGAGAAGGGATAGGCTATCCACTCCAGTGGAGAAGATGATGGCACCCCACTCCAGTACTCTTGCCTGGAGAATCCCATGGACGGAGGAGCCTGGTGGGGTGCAGTCCATGGGGTCAGGAAGAGTCGGACTCAAGTGAGCAACTTCCCTTTCACTTTTCACTTTCATGCATTGGAGAAGGAAATGGCAACCCACTCTAGTGTTCTTGCCTGGAGAATCCCAGGGACGGGGGAGCCTGGTGGGCTGCCGTCTCTGGGGTCACACAGAGTCAGACACGACTGAAGTGATGCAGCAGCAGCAGCAGCCACTCCAATATTCTTGGGCTTCCCTGATGGCTCAGATCGTAAAGAATCTGCCTGTAATGTGGGACACCTAGATTCAATCCTTGGTTTGGGAAGATCCCCTGGAGGAGGACATAGCAACCCACTCCAGTATTCTTGCCTGGAGAATCTCAAAGACAGAGGAGCCTATTGGGTTACAGTCCATAAGGTTGCAACGAGTTGGACACAACTGAGCAACTAAGCACAGTGCAGTGTACTTGTGTGAACTGTGGAATTGAACAAATGAGTAAACACACTGACAGTTCAGAGCCAGGGTTTTCACTGTGAATATACATGAATGTAGAGGGAATGAGGAAGAGGAGGAGAAAATTCTGCAGAGTGGTATTTGGATGTGAGATTGTTGTATAATCTTATAATTTTATATAATTCCTAGCACTATTCATTTAAATTGCCTAGAAGCATAAGACTTCAGTAAAACAAGAAATCAGTTTTCAGATCTTGGGTTCTGATATTGATCCATTCTTTATAAAAAACAAAATTGAGCCCTGAGGACAAATGGCAAGTTTAGGACAGAGCCAAAGGAAGCACAAGTTGAGCCTGCAACATCTTGAAATGATAGAAACAAAGAGGAAAAAAATGAAAATGAAAGAGTAAGTTGCTTGCACAAGTCAAACAAGAAACTTTCATTGGCCAAATTTAAACAATAAGAGCAATGAAAAAATCCTTATAAAGGATTATTATTTCAAAAAATATAAAGTGGAGAAAAGAAAGCAAGATGGAGAAAATGAGATCTTCTTTACACAAAAATGTTAGCTAATGATTTTAGAAGTACTTGTAGAATTAAATGGAACAGTCTTTTGCAATCATGAATATCATTGATTGGGGAAATGCCTATCAAAGGATATTGAACTTTTTGGATGAAGAACTATTGAGCAACAAAATATTCAGTATCAGTACGTAGCACAATTAACTATGTATTTGTTGATAACAAAGATAACAGAGAACTTTTTGCATAAGCATTCTGGCAGTCCTCACTTTGACAATTATTGGGAAAAACTGATATGACTTCTGATGTGAAGTGATAGAAAACATACTTAGTGTCACTGATATATTAATTGCCCCAAAGTGTTTAACCATAAGAAAACCATTAACAAGTCTGGATTTTGAAACAGTAGAATGGTGACTACACCTGTTCATTGGTGTATTCCTTCTACAATTATTTATTGAGCATCTCCAATTCCAGTTCAGTTGTTCAGTCGTGTCCTACTCTTTGCGACCCCATGAACCACAGCATGCCAGGCCTCCCTGTATATCACCAACTCCCGGAGTCCACCCAAACCCATGTCCATTGAGTCGGTGATGCCATCCACCCATCTCGTCCTCTGTCTTCCCCTTCTCCTCCTGCCTTCAATCTTTCCCAGGATCAGGGTCTTTTCAAATGAGTCAGCTCTTCGCATCAGGTGGCCAAAGTATTGGAGTTTCAGCTTCAGCATCAGTCCTTCCAAAGAACACCCAGGACTGATTTCCTTCTGGATGCACTGGTTGGATCTTCTTGCAGTTCAAGGGACTCTGAAGAGTCTTCTCCAACATCACAGTTCAAAAGCATCAATTCTTCGGCACTCAGCTTTCTTTATGGTCCAACTCTCACATCCATACATGACTGCTGGAAAAACCATAGCCTTGACTAGACAGACCTTTGTTGGCAAAGTAATGTCTCTGCTTCATCTAGTATGTGCCAATTATAATCTAGACATAGAGCTTTACAGGAAAGACACATATCTTCTCAACATTTAATAATTTCCTTTGAAATATTTGACAGGGTAAAAGGTTGGTAAGAATAATCTTGAGACCAAATGGATAGAGAAAAAGCCTCTGGTGAAATAATATTTGACTGAGTAGGACCCAAAATAAAGTGAATGGGGCCATAAGAGCCATGTCAGGAACTTGCTTGGCATATTTGAGGAACAGCAAGAAAGTTGGTTAGCATAACTATTGTTGACTCAGCACAGAAAAAGAAGAAGAAGGTTGCCAGGAACCATTTAACCTAAAACAGTTCCTTTAGAATATGGTAAGGTATTTGGATTTTATTTGAAATACAATGGAAAACAATTGGGAAAATCACAATGGCCCACAGAAATTTATATCTTGTAGATGAAGACCATTTCCTTGCTGATTTTTATCTTATTGAGAAGAGAAAAGAGGAAATGATTTACATCTCTTAAAATGTATTTTATGTAGATTTATGCTAAATGCCTCAGGAGTCAACTCTTCATCTCTTAAACAACCAGAGATTATTAGAGAACAATGAAAGAGTCTGGACGAATTCTTAAATAAGACCCTTGTCTTAAAACACAATTATACGGAAACTAGAGGAGGCTCTGTTTCATTATAGGGGACTGGAATGCAAAAGTAGAAAGTCAAAATATGCCTGGAGTAATAGGCAAATTTAGTCTTGGAGTACAAAATGAAGCAGGGCAAAGGCTAACAGAGTTTTGAATAGAGAACACATTGGTCATAGCAAACACCCTCTTCCAACAACACAGAGAAGACTCTACACATGGACATCACCAGATGGTCAATACCAAAATCAGATTGATTATATTCTTTGCAGCCACAGATGGAGAAGCACTGTACAGTCAGTAAAAACAAGACTGGGAGCTGACTGTGGCTCAGATCATGAACTCTTTATCACCAAATTCAGACTGAAATTGAAGAAAGTGGGGAAAACCACTAGACCATTCAGGTATGACCTAAATCAAATCCCTTACAATTATATAGTAGAAGTGACAAATAGATTCAAGGGATTAGATCTGATAGACAGAGTGCCTGAAGAACTATGGATAAAGGTTCATGACATTGTACAAGAGGCAGTGATCACGACCATCCCCAAGAAAAAGAAATGCAAAGAGGCAAAATGGTTGTTTGAGAAGGCCTTACAAATAGCTGAGAAAAGAAGAGAAGCTAAAGGCAAAGGAATAAAGGAAAGATATACCCATTTGAATTAGACTTCCAAAGCATACCAAGGAGAGATAAGAAAGACTTCTTCAGTGATCAATGCAAAGAAATAGAGGAAAATAATAGAATGGGAAAAACTAGAGATCTCTTCAAGAAAATTAAAGATACCAAAGGAACATTTCATGCATAGATGGGCACAATAAAGGACAGAAATGGTATGGACCTAACAGAAGCAGAAGATATTAAGAAGAGGTGGCAAGGATACACAGAAGAACTGTACAAAAAAGATCTTCATGACCCAGATAACCACAATGGTGTGATCACTCACCTAGAGCCAGCCATCCTGGAATGCAAAGTCAAGTGGGGCTTAGGAAGCATCACTATGAACAAAGTCAGTGGAGGTGATGGAATTCCAGTTGAGCTATTTCAAATCCTGAAAGATGATGCTCTGAAAGTGCTACACTCAATATGCCAGCAAATTTGGAAAATCAGCAGTTGCCACAGGACTTGAAAAGGTCAGTTTTCATTCTAATCCCAAAGAAAGGCAATTCAAAAGAATGCTCAAACTACTGCACAATTGCACTCATCCCAGTAATGCTCAAAATTCTCCAAGCCAGGCTTCAACAGTACCTGAACTGTGAACTTCCAGATGTTCAAACTGGATGTAGAAAAGGCAGAGGAATCAGAGGACCAATTGCCAACATTCATTGGATCATTGAAAAAACAAGAGAGTTCTAGAAAAACATCTACTTCTGCTTTACTGTCTATGCCAAAGCCTTTGACTGTGTGGATCACAACAAACTGTGGAAAATTCTTCAAGGGATAGAAATACCTGACCTCCCTCCTAAGAAATCTGTATGCAGGTCAAGAAGCAACATTTAGAACTGGACACAGAACAACAGACTGGTTCCAAATCGGGAAAGGAGTACGTCAAGGCTGTGTATTGTCACCCTGCTTATTTTACTTATATGCAGAGTGCATCATGAGAAATGCTGGGCTGGATAAAACACAAGTTGGAATCAAGATTGCTGGGAGAAATAACAATAACCTCAGATATGCAGATGACATCACCCTTATGGCAGGAAGTGAAGCTAAAGAGCCTCTTGATGAAAGTGAAAGAGGAGAGTTGAAAAAGTTGGCTTAAAACTCAACATTCAAAAATGAAGATGATGGCATCTGGTCCCATCACTTTATGGAAAATAGATGAGGAAACAATGGAAATAGTGAGATACTTTATTTTCTTGGGCTCCAAAATCACTGCAGATGGGGACTTCAGCCATGAAATTAAATGATGCTTGCTCATTGGAAGAAAAACTATGACCAACCTAAATAGCATATTAAAGCAGAAATATTACTTTGCCAACAAAGGTCTGTCTAGTCAAAGCTATGGTTTTTCCAGTAGTCATGTATGGATGTGAGAGTTGAACTATAAAGAAAGCTGAGTGCCAAAGAATTGATGCTTTTGAACTGTGGTGTTGAAGAAGACTCTTGAGAGTGCCTTGGACAGCAAGGAGATCCAACCAGTCCATCCTAAAAGAAATCCATCCTAAATCAGTATGTTGGAAGGACTGATGCTGAAGCTGAAACGCCAAGACTTTGGCCACGTGATGCAAAATACTGACTCATTTGAAAATACCCTGATACTGGAAAAGATTGAAGGTAGAAGAAGAATGGAATGACAGAGAATGAGATGGTTGGATGGCATCACTGATGCAATGGATGTGAGTCTGAGTAAGCTCCAGGTGTTGGTGATGGACAGGTAAGCCTGGCGTGCTTCAGTCCATGGGGTTGCAAATAGTGGGACACGACTGAGCGACTGAACTGAACTGAGGGGAGGCTTAATGGTAAAGAATCCACCTGCCAATACAGAAGATGCAGGAAACTGGGTTGGATCCCTTAGAGCAGAAGATCCCCTCCAGGAGGAAATGGCAATCCACTCCTGTATTCTCACCTGGAGAATCCCATGGACAGAGGAATCCATGGGGTCACAGAGTCAGACACAACTTAGCAACTAAGCAAGCACGAGGGCACATTAATATGTGATTGTAAATATTATTTGTAACTAAAGACAAACCCTTCAGAAATCCCTTGTTGATTCATCTTATCACTTACATTTTATCTGAAATTGTTAGGAATTTCTGATGAATCACCTTTTTATCAGTCCAATTTTAAGGTATTAAAAAAAATAGCCACTGAACAACAACAACGCAAGTCTAAATTATATCACAGGAGACAAAGTGTGTGAGACAGCCATGAATGAAATATGATAAACATCACCCACTATTTGAGGAGCTTCCCTAGTGGCTCAGACAGTAAAGAATCTGCCTGCGGTGCAGGAGACCTGGCTTCAATCCCTGGGTTGGGAAGATCCCCCACAGGAGGGCATGGCAACCCACTCCAGTGTTCTTGCCTGGAGAATTCCCATGGACAGAGAAGCCTGGTGGGCTACAGTCCAGGGGGTCACAAAGAGTCAGACATGGCTGAGCTGCTAAAGACACATTTGAGGGAGTAGTGGGAGAAGGTCCTTTCATAGTTGTATTATACCAAGAGCTTCATTGCTAGCGTGGGGAATCTGGGAAATGCTGCCAGGGGAGGGACTAAAGAAATCTCTGAAAATGCTTAATTTCATTTTCAATTTAAGTAGCCAGAACCTACTCAAAGAGAAAGTCCCTAGAGTGAAATTTTGCAGCTGAGAAATTCTTTCAAGTCTTTCCCATTCTGCTGCTAAAGTTTCCTAAGCAAGAAATAAGCAGTTTGGGTCAGTTCTTGTTTTAGTCACATCTAAGGGAAGAGAATCCCTCTCAGGCTCCCTCCCGTCTGTCTTCACTAATGTCTCTATCACAGCTTCTGATGATGCTTTTAACCCAGATGGACAGGCTAGTCCACGTAGAGTTTTCCTTAGGGCTAACATTGCCCTCAATCCTCTCATGGAATTTCACTGAAGTCAGTGAGAACTACTTGACTGGATCAAGGTGGGATATGTGGCCCCATGAGGTTATTACAGATTTAAACTCTTCGAAAGAAAAGAGAAATGAGGAAAAACGTGATGAAATGACTGCAGCTGAAAACTGGAAATTAATTAGAGATACCACTTAGAGACTTGTTGGGGTATCAAGTTCTATTTATTGAAGTTACAGCTAAGGAAATGAATGCAGTCACATGTTAAAGAAGACTGGCACAAAATCCCAAACACTATGATGGACTAAAGCAGAAGGTCCTTTAGGACATAACTTTTGAACAATGGCATGATTTGGAGTAAATTCAACATCAGACTTGTGGTACAGCCAGGTATTATTTTTAAAGCTCTCATCATTGTCATATCTTAGATCAAGAGAACAATAGACTACATTTGAATTTTTTTCCTGATCTGTTTCATCATTCTAACTCCCAACTGATCAGAAGAACATTCTGAGCTTTTCTTGTGCCTGTACAAGTTCATCAAACTTTCTCAGCCACTGATTTATCTTTCTGAAAATACAGTTAACACTTTGCTTACTGGCTAGTATATTTTCCACTCATTTTGATTGCTGTGATTGTTTGGGGAATTTTCTTGCAGTTCTTGGGTGAAAGATATATGTAAAGTACTCTTATTTCTCTGGTTAGAATCTTTTCTAAATGAAGGTCATCTTTGCATTTGTAAAGTGTGAGTTCTGCATAATGCCTTCTCTAATAACATCATAATCATTTCAACAGTATAAAATTTTTAGAAAGAAAAATATGCTATAGAAAATTTCAACAATTATTGAATTTAAACTGTGGGAGGAGGCTATTGTTAATTTTACTCCTAAAACAGAAAATTGATTATCAAAAGACACACAGGCAAATAAACAATTACAACTTGCTGCTTCCATCCCATGCTATCACAAAATTGATTGAGAATAGATGTAATTTTCACTGTTGTTGTTTAATATTTCAGTCCTGTTCAACTCTTTTGTGACCCCATGGACTGTAGCCTGCCAGGCTCCTCTGTCCATGGTTTTACCCAGACAAGAATACTGGAGTGAGTTGCCATTTCCTTCTCCAGAGGTGCTTCCCTACAGATTGGACTGTATCTCCTGCATTGGCAGGTGGATTCTTTACCACTGAGCTACCACGTAGGTACTAGGATGTCACAGCTGTCCCATCACTCAGTCATCCAATCTAGAAGTTCATGGCCTCTGAAATTTTATCTAACTCATTACAACCCTGATCTGATTTTCCTTCCTGAGTGTACGCAGACTCTGCAACATCCCTGAGCTCTGATGGGCATTAAAGTGAATCACCAACTTAACCTCATCACCAGGTAGCCTTAATATTTTGCCCAGAATACTGTGGCTTCATAGGCATATACACAGTTTTTGATTTAAAAGCATTTTCTCTACCATTTGATTTGATGCCTGAAATGCCACATTAGAATTCATTCCTTGTAGGCTGAATTATTTTCACTCTCCAAATAATTCTCTATTAAAATGCAGATATGATAAGAGATTTAACACCCAAGGTTAATTTCTGAAAATCAACAAATATTTTGAGTGATGGAAAGTAAAAACTAATGAGAATAAAATAAAGAATATGGCCTTAACTAATAAATGAGGTGCTAAGCATAGGAGAATGAGAGAGGGAAACTGGAAGAAGAAATGGAAGAACCCTAAATACAGACTTATTACTTCAAAACCCAAGATACTGAAGTGGAAAGAAGGTTGCAACTAAAGGAAGAAACCCATTAATAGTTTCAAATAACTATCTTAGGGCAATGTTTGCAAAAAGGCATTACTCAGAAAATTTATTCATGGGATCATCTAGGAAAAAATAAATTTCTTGTACAAGTAATTTGAGAAACCCTTACCTTATTCCTCTTTCCTTTAGTTTCATGATGGATATTATTAAGTAAGGGGCTCTGTTTAACTCAGCTTTCTTACATTTAGGTGCCACAAACCTTTTCTTTACCAAATGCACATTAGAAAACTGACACCACACAAATATCAACATCATTATGATAAATATCCAAAGTATATAGAAAAGAACCTTGCTTTGAACTCAAAAAAAAAAAAAAAACTAGATTTATTGGGTTGCCTACTATATACATCTGTGATTTCCCAAAACTTTAGCTTCTGCATCAGTTAACGGGAAGATAAATTTGTATCCCATGATTATTGTGAGGGCTCAGGATAGCACATAATAAACTGGAAACTGTACAGGTGTAAGTTATTACCTAAAGCTGACATAACCTGTTCATGCTGTTTGTGCTGTGTGCTAAGTTGCTTCAGTCATGTCTGAAGCAATCCCATGAACTGTAGCCCACCAGGCTTCTCTATCCATGGGATCTCCCAGGCAAGAATACTGGCATGGGATGCCATTTCCTCCTCCAGGGAATCTTCCCAACTGAGGGATCAAACTCATGTCTCCTGCACTGTAGGTGGAGTCTTTACCACTGAGCCACCTGGAAAGCACATTTGAACACAGACTTATACAAAAGGATGGCTTTGCAAAGACACAGAGAGAAGGCAGCTGTGTATAAGCCAGGAAGAAAAGCCTCAGCAAGACCCCTCTTTTCAGATGTTGTGATCTTGTTCTAGCTTCCAGAACTGTGAGACAACAAAATATTTTGTCACTTAAGCCATTCAGCCTGCAATACTTTGGTTACAGTGGTCCTATCAACTATTTTATATCCATTTTATAGAAACATAAACTGAACTTAGATATGACTATGGAAGGCCACTCATTAATTACAGTATATTCTTTTAAAAAAGCACAAATGAGAGCAAGTATTGATTTGAGAAACTGTATACATCTTCCAGACAAAATTAGGGAGCCAAAGGACTTGGTTAATTTACTGACTGCCTCAATTAAAGATTTATCTCCCCTTTATCTACCATATTCTAAGGTAAAATTCTGAAGTGAGTTCACAATAGTCCAAGGAATTTGCTAGTACAGCACCGTGTTCACAGCAGGATAAAACTAGGAGCAAATAATAGCTTATGAGAAAATAAGCTCAGATTTAAAGACAGGCTATGATGATAAACAACCTTCATAGCTATAAATATTGGAGGGAATGATGACTGACTTTATATATATATTTCATCTTTCAGTATAATATATTTTATGATAGACTGAGGATCTCCAAATTGTCAAATGGCAAGTTGACATTGAAAACTAAATATATATACATACACACACATATATATATATATAACTAAATATATTATTTGTTTGAGTAGTTGGTGAAGGCAAGATGTTTAAGTAAGTGCCAGATTTAGTTATATCCTCTAGAAAGTAATTTTTGTATTTTTTTAGGATTTATGGGTGATCTTTGTGACCTGAAAGTAGAGAAAGTCTGTAGTAGTTAATTCTCAAATGTTATCCTGCAAAAGTTAACCTTATAACCTGCTCAAAATAGTTCCTCTGATTCTCTATGATAAAAATATGGATCTTAAAGTTGAGTTAATAAGAAAAAGGGACTTAAAACTGCAAATTATTTGACTTTGAAATTTAGAAAATGTATTAAAATATACTAGAAAATACATAAGAAATATATATAGTATAGAACGCATCAAATATATCATATAACATTAATTAGTGATTAACACAGGCCAAATAATATAATAATATACATATTAAGTTTGCTAATTGAAAAACTGTGTGTGGGGGAAATTACTTGTCACATTCCTGCCATTAAAATATTTATATCTCTGTTAGGAAGACAAAGAGATTAGCATGTATTCACTGCATTATTAATAATTCTAATGCCTAATATAACTTATTTCTCATAATACTCTGAGACAGAGAGTTTTATTAACCTCTATTATGAATGGGAGAAATTGAGACTCATAAATATTAAGTAAATACTCAAATGTCACACGCCTACTAAGTGAATGGACTGAAACTCAAACTCAATTATTTGAATGCAATATGCATGCTTTTTATTAATAAAAATCCAATCACATCACTTTCCAATTAAAAGTGTACAGTCTACTGAGACTGTAAGAATGAGTATTACTTGCATCTTTGATAGTTGTTATGACAATGCAACACTGTGTAAAGGATCTCATTCCTGTGACTTTGGGTTTGTCCTTCTACTCTGCACCTCAGATTTTTCCCTGCGTGATGTGAACATTTGCACACAGCTCACATGATGTTAAGGAAGACATCATAGCTCAGCATGCGCCATAAAGCATGGACTCAACTGCAAATGAGCTTCCATCCTCACCCCATAAACTCTAAATTCATCAGTAGAAGTTCGGAAGTAGAGAACTGTCTTCAGGATGAGTTTTAGGTAACTCTAAATTCTTTTTTAAAAGAGGCATTTGGTTAGGTTGTGGATGAGATCCTTTGTAGATTGAAGGCCTGTACAATGAACATAGTGGATATTCACTAAAACAAATTATTTTAAATGTGAAAATTGTGACAAGACAGATGTTAATAATTGCACATTGTACCCTGAATATAGTAAGTAAACCTGTTATCGCTTCATGTCATTATTATATAAGTCAAATCAAAACACTTAAAACATAGGGTATTAAATATGGAAATTTATAAAAATTATGTAAGTCAAATCAGTTGTCACATAGAAAACTGACAGTTGAAATAGAGATTGAGATGGATTAACTAGGGCTTGATTTGGAAAGAACCTCAGTTACCAAATCATTTCTTCCATTGCAGTTATTTTCCTAATGCCCAGGTTGCATTTCCGTTTACAGAGTACTGTTTTATCAATTTGGTTTGAGAATTGCTAGCACATGCTAACACAAAAATATCCATTTCCATGTACTTATTGTTTCTTTAGCTTTAAAGTCACAGGAACTAGCAAAGATGTAGAATAATAAAATGGTCTTAATTGTAAAACAGGTATAATTAAGGCATAGAAATAGCCAGGAGAGTTAAAAGTTCAGCCTATTAGTTTCAACTACTTGGATCTTAATAATTTACATTATTTCTAAAGGTTCTGTTAAATAACAATGGTTTTGATTTTGTTTTGTTTTGTCTCCCCTTCCAAGACACCTTCTGGAGGAGGTTCTAATGAACCATGACATGATTTACAAATGAAAACTAGTAGAAATTAGATTCCTGGATAATTCTTTCACTGGGTAATTTATATAGCCTCTTCCTTTCTAGATCAGTGGCCAGTAAATCCTGATTGCCATGAGGTCCTTAGGACACCAAAGGTGTCCAGAGGAATGAACTGATTTGTAAATGTGCTTCCCAGACTTAAAATTCCTTCATTTCACAGAGACTTGTAAAGAAAAACAGAAAGAAATTTTAGTGCTAAAGTGTTAAGAGTATTGGTTATGCGAGAAATCAAGCATAGGTAATTGTACACTATTAAGATGCTTTTCCTCTTCCACGAGACAATAAAACCCTTAAAAACAAAGACATAACTACCTAGTGTGTCCCTTTACCTACCTGTAGGATCTATCACAGGTGTTAAGACCCAATAAAAATTGAGAAAATTTTGAGTACATATATCACTAATCTACAAAACATGCAAATATGGTAAAATGAACTAAAAACCCTGAGTCGATACAGCACACATGTCTGCTTCCCTGGCTTTGTCCATGTCCTTAACTGTAAATTTATTCTGCAAGTCCTAGAACACATTCTCTAATGTCAAGAGTGCAAAGTTCTTTGAGGTTTCAAACCAGCCCTATTGGACTCTAGTTCATTACTTGACAAACCAAAAGAGTTAAAACCAAACCAAGCCAAGTAACTGCCTAAGCATAACATCTACGGTGATATTCAAAACACACTAATGTTTCACTGTACCGAAAGAATCAATAAAATCTGAGATGAAGTCACTAAGAAATGTTAGTCTATATTTTCTTCTATTCAAAATATGCCTATGTATCATCCATTGAAAGAGTTTAATTTTTTTGACACTTTTACTGTCAGAATGCTAAAAGGTCACTGGTTTTAGTGCTTTGTCATATAGTTCCTTATTATAAAATCACCAAAAAAGAAGAATCTTAATGGCAAAGAAAGAGCTCTTCTCTTTGCTAAGGGTTTGATGTTGACTACCCTTGCCTGTTTTTATATAGTTGCTTATCAACTAGAAACTAGTTTAAGCTAACCCCAAAACTTTGGCCAAATAAATGAACTTGATCAGGAGGTAACGAAGAAAGTCCTAAAGAATCTTGAGAAATGTCTTACAGAGTTATGCGATATCTGCCTTTGATAGCAATTATTGGACACGCACATACTGTGTCCAGATTGCCATAAAATCTTGTTAAAGTTAAGGTTAAGTAAGATTTACCATGCAAAACTGTCTGCTTTGATAGATTCCTACTGCCCTGCAATATCTGGAAAATTGTCACCTAATACAGTGAACCTGTCAAAGAAATCATTTTCAACTAAATTTAGAGTTAGAAAGTGTTACCTGTTGGAAAGATAATTTTAAAGCTATTAAAATATTCTAAATTTCCTTAAGTGTATAATGTTTATTCACACAGTCCTTAAACTCTAAAAGTGAATGTAGTGTCATATTGATAAGTAATTTAGACTAAAAACTTTGAGCTTGTATTACCACTAATTCTTCCCAGATCAATGCCTAAATGAATTTAATAAATTAATGTAAAACAGGTAATATTTTTACTAGGAACAAACTTATGGGTTGGTAGAGTGGTATATTCTTTATCAAGTACTCAGATTTATAAACTAATGAGTTCTCCAGGAAAAAATGCACAACCACATATTCCACAAAATTTATGACTGTGATGTTATTTTCCATAGCTGTAAAAGTTTGTGTACCTGTATACATCTCTGCAATCATAATTTACTTAAGCTATGAAAAAACTAATGCACTACAGTTAATGAATTGTTAACTAAGGTTGTTTGCATGTGAGGAATTTGGAAAGAATTTAAAATCACTCTCTTAAAAAACTGTCCAGGGTAGGTTAATCTGGTGCCTTCTTTTTCTTTCTGACAATTTCCCTTGTGGCATTTCAAAGTCCTTCCATTAAGATGGAGCAGCACTTTGAAAAATAGCCTAGAGTTCTTCACTTTTGCTTTTAGATGACAGGATTGTACCTCAATAAGCTGTTGAGTGATTGAATAAAGCCTCCAGAAGCTAAAATGGAAGACCAAATGTAGCACTGTGGATCCATTGTGAAGGTGGAATTCAGAGTTGCAAAAGGTAGAACAGCTTCTACTTGACAGGTGCAGTGAGAACTTAAGATATATTTAAGAATGTTGTATAATCTACATGTTCTCTCAGCTCTGCATTTTCACTCTATGGTGACTATATTCCATTCTGGCCTATGAGGGGTAAATAAGCCACTGATGCAGTATCTTAAATCAAGAGGTAACCTAGAAGTTAATTTGTTTAACCTTTGAGAACAGTAACACCACCTGTAGCAATAATTCTTGCATGTTTATCTTAATAGAAGAACATTTCCTTCAGAAAAATCCTCCTTATAAAAACTGTAGGATGAATAGAGAAATTGTGAGTTCTTTGTCTGGAATTGGGGGGAACAACTGAAATATTCCTTTCCCACAACCTCCTCCACACGTGTGCAAGCCCTCCAGCTCCTGCAGAACACAGCTGAAAAATTACTGTTCTCTGATGATACCAACTGTGCCAGTGAAATCACTACTTAATGAGGCCACCCACTCTGGTCAGGGGCAAGTTAGTCTTTTTATTACTTGATCTCATGTCAAACTACCCTTTCCTTTAATTTCCCACTAGTTTTGCCCTCCATTGCTACTTACACCAGTTCTATTGACTCTTTTTAATATAAGCTCTCCAAAAATCCAAAGCTGGACTGTATCTAATGTAAGTTTTTTTCTCAACAACTCTCAGGAAATATTGAAGTCACCAAATATGTAACAGCTGTTTATATTCTTGGCACATCCAGGTGTTTGCAGTTTGTGTATGTTAACCCACAACAACCCAGTGAGGAGATTAACTGTTATATTTGCAGGTTTCAGAGAGGATAGGGAAGCTCCGTAGGGCTCTGTGGCTACAAGGCAGGAAAACTAAAATTTAAATCATATGTTTTTCTTTTTAAATCAGCTTTACTGACTTTTTCCTTTATTGCCCTGTGGTCAGTTTGGGTTAATGTTCTATGTGCACCTGAAAACATATGAATTGTGTCACTGCTTTTGCACATGATTCTACCTATGTTAGGAGAAGGCAATGGCACCCCACTCCAATACTCTTGCCTGGAAAATCCCATGGACGGAGGGGCCTGGTGGGCTGTAGTCCTTGGAGTCGCTAAGAGTCGGACACGACTGAGCGACTTCACTTTTACTTTTCACTTTCATGCATTGGAGAAGGAAATGGCAACCCACTCCAGTGTTCTTGCCTGGAGAATCCCAGGGACAGTGGAGCCTGGTGGGCTGCCATCTATGGGGTCACACAGAGTCGGACACGACTGAAGCAACTTAGCTTAGCTACCTATGTTAATTATCAAGTTGACATTATTTTCCAAGGATCTGTGTTCTACTATGTTGGTCTGCTTCTTCTATCAGTTCTTATGAGATGAGTCATAGTCTACCGTTATTACTATAAGGTTAGTCATAATTTTTTTGCCTTCTGTAAAATTATCACTAATAAGAGTTTAAAGGAAGGTTTTTAGGAACATGGAAGGGATTGGTGGTTGTATTTCTTAAAATTTTATACTTAAGGAAGTAATGCTTAAAATGTTATGGAATATTATGCTGAATTTTCAAGTCTATCTTTTGAAACTATATAAATAAATAATGCATTATTTAAAATAATACATTATTAATTTTAAAAATAGCAGAGACTTCAACTTGTATTTCTTTTTTTTTTTCTTTTTTTTAAATTTTATTTTATTTTTAAACTTTACAATATTGCATTAGCCCTGCCAAACATTGAAATGAATCCGCAAAAGGCACACCCACGCCCCCTATCCTGAACCCACCTCCCTCCTCCCTCCCCTACCCTCCCTCTGGGTCGTCCCAGTGCACCAGCCCCAAGCATCCAGTACCGTGCATCGAACCTGGACTGGCGACTCGTTTCATACATGATATTATACATGTTTGTATTTCTTAATAATTAGTAGAAGAAACAGATCAGTAATGTAGAAAGCAGAACTTTTGAAAATAATGAATCAACTTGGCATATCAATCAGTTTACTAATGTTGAATCATATGTAAACTTTTGCAATTTGACATATTCAAAATTGATAGCTACTTCATTTCATTTTGAATCCACTTTTCCCATATCTAATCATCATTACCTGAGTCTGAAAGTAGTGTTTTCATTGTATCAGCATAAATTCCCCAGTAATCTTAAAGAGAAAAACAATGATGCCATTCAGTAGGCTTGCTATAATTGTATCAAATGCCAAAAGCCTCCCAGTTAACAAGTAGAGAAGATATGAGCTTAGGTTAAAAGTAACAGAGAAATAACAATTAGGAAAACACTTTGCTGTTGTTCTTGGTCAATACCGAAATCACATAAATTATATCCTTGCAGCCAAAGATTGAGAAGCTCTATACAGTCAGCAAAACCAAGATTGGGAGCTGATGGTGGTTCAGATCATGAACTCCTTATTGCCAAATCCAGACATAAATTGAAGAAAGTAGGGAAAACCACTAGACCATTCAGGTATGACCTAAATCAAATCCCTTATGACTATACAGTGTAAGTGACAAAAAGATTGAAGGGATTGTATCTGATAGAGTGCCTGAAGAACTATGGATAAAGGTTCATGACATTGTACAGAAGGCATTGATCAAAATCATCCCGAAGAAAATGAAATGCAAAAAGGCAAAATAGTTGTCTGAGGAGGCCTTAAAAATAGTGGAGAGAAGAAAAGAAACTAAAGGCAAAGGTGAAAAGGAAAGATATATCCATTTGAATGCAGAGTTCCAAAAGAATGGCAAGGAGAGATAAGAAAGCCTTCCTCACTGACCAATGCAAACAAATAGAGGAAAACAATAGAATGGGAAAGACTAGAGATCTCTTCAAGAAAAGTAGATATACCAAGGGAACATTTCATGCAAAGATGAACACAATAAAGGACAGAAATGGTATGGACCTAACAGAAGCAGAAGATATTATGAAGAGGTAGCAAGAACACACAAAAGAACTATACGAAAAAAGATCTTTCATGACCCAGATAACCACAATGGTGTTATCATTCACCTAGAGCCAGGCATCCTGGAATGCAAAGTCAAGTGGGCCTTAGAAAGCATCACTATGAACAAAACTAGTGAAGGTGATGGAATTCCAGTTGAGCTATTTCAAATCCTGAAAGATGATGCTGTGAAAGTGCCACACTCAATATGCCAGCACATTTGGAAAACTCGGCAGCAGCCACAGAACTTGAAAAGGTCAGTTTTCATTCCAATCCCAAAGAAAGGCAATGCCAAAGAATATTCAAACTACTGAACAATTACACTCATCTCACATGCTAGCAAAGTAATGCTCAAAATTCTCCAAGCAGGCTTCAATAGTATGTAAACTGTGAACTTCCAGATGTTCAAGCTGGATTTAGAAAAGGCAGAGGAACCAGAGGTCAAAATGACACATCTGTTGGATCATTGAAAAAGCAAAAGACTTCCCAGAAAAACATCTACTTCCGCTTTATAGACCACGTGAAAGCCTTTGACTGTGTGGATCACAACAAACTGTGGAAAATTCTTCAAGAGATGGGAGTACCAGACCACCTGACCTGCCTCTTGAGAAATCTGTATGTAGGTCAGGAAGCAACAGTTAGAACTGGACATGGAACAACAGACTGGTTCCAAATCAGGAAAGGAATACATCAAGGCTGTACATTATCACCCTGCTTATTTAACTTACATGCAGAGTATATCATGTGAAATGCTGGGCTGGATGAAGCACAAGATAGAATCAAGATAGCTGGGAGAAATATTAATAACCTCAGATAGGCAGGTGATACCACCCTTATGGCAAAAAGCAAAGAAGAACTAAAGACCCTCTTGATGAAATTGAAAGAGGAGAGTGAAAAAGTTGGCTTAAAACTCAAAATTCAGAAAACTAAGATCATGGCATCTGGTCCCATCAGTTCATGACAAATAGGTGGTGAAACAATGAAACAGTGAGAGACTTTATTTTGGGGGGCTCCAAAATCACTGCAGATGGTGACTGCAGCCATGAAATTAAAAGACGCTTGCTCCTGGAAAGAAAAACTATTACCAACTTAGACAGCATATTAAAAAAACAGACACATTACTTTGATAACAAAGGTCCATCTAGTCAAAGCTATGGTTTTTCCAGTAGTCATGTATGGATGTGAGAGTTGGACTATAAAGAAAGCTGAACACGGAAGAATAGATGCTTTGAAACTGTGGTGTTGGGAATACCCTTGAGAATCCTAAAGGAAATTAGTCCTGAATATTCATCGGAAGGACTGATGCTGAAGCTAAACTCCAATACTTTGGCCACTTGATGCCAAGAACCAACTCATTGGAAAAGACCCTGATGCTGGTAAAGATTGAAGGTGGGAGGAGAAGGGAATGACAGAGGATTAGATGGTTGGATGGCATCACCAACACAATGGACATGAGTCTGAGTAGGCTCCGGGAGTTAGTGATGGACAGGGAAGCCTGGCGTGCTGTAGTACGTGGTGTTGCAAAGAGTCGGACATGACTGAGTGACTGAACTGAACTTGCTGTTGTTCTTCAGTCACTAAGTTGTGAACAACTCTTTGTGAATCCATGAAATGCTGCAAGCCAGGCTTCCCTGTCCTTTACTATCTCCTGGAGTTTGGTCAGATTCATGTCTGTTGAGTCAATGATGCTAACCTAACCATCTCATGCTCTGCCATCACCTTCTCCTCCTGCCCTCAATCATTCCCAGTATCAGGGTCTTTTCCAGTGAGTCAGCTCTTTGCATCAGGTGGCCAAATTATTGGAGCTTTAGCATCAGTCCTTTCAATGAATATTCAGGGTTGATTTCCTCTAGGATTTACTAGTTTGATCTCCTTGCTGTCCAAGGGACTCTCAAGAGTCTTCTCCAGCACCACAGCTCAAAAGCACCAATTCTTTGGCATTCGGTCTTATTTATGGTTCAACTCTCACATCCATACATGACCAGTGGAAAAACCATAGCTTTGACTATACAGACCTTTGTCAGCAAACTGATATCTCTGATCTTTAATACACTGTCTAGGTTTGTCATAGCTTTCCTTCCAAGGAGCAATGTTCTTTTCATTTTGTGGATGCAGTCACTGTCTGCAGTGATTTTAGAGCCCAAGAAAATAATATCTGTCACTGCTTCCACTATTTCCCCTTCTATTTGGCATGAAGTAACGGGGCCAGATGCCATGATCTTAGTTTTTCAAATACTGAGTTTCAAGCCAGCTTTTTCATTTTCCTCTTTCACCCTCATCAAGAGGTTCTTTAGTTTCTCTTCACTTTAGGCTATTAGAATGGTATCATCTACATATCTGAGGTTGTAGATATTTCTTCTGACAATCTTGATTCCTGCTTGGAATCCAGCCTGACATTTGGCATGATATACTCTGCAAATGAAATTAAACAAGCAGGGTGACAATATTTAGTTTTGTTGTATTCTTTTCCCTATTTTGAACTAGTTAGTTATGCCATGTCTGTTTCTAACTGTTGCTTCTTGACCTGCATACAGGTTTCCTCAGGAGGGAGGTAAGGTGGTCTGGTATTTCCATCTCTTTAAGAATTTTCCAGTTTGTTGTGATCCACACAAAGGTTTTAGCATAGTCGATGAAGCAGAAGCAGAAGCAGATGATTTTCTGGAATTCTCTTGCTTTTTCCATCATTCAATGGATGTTGGCAGTTTGATTGGTTACTCTGCTTCTTAGAAACCTAGCTTGTATATCTGGAAGTTCTAGGTTCACTTACTGCTGAAGTCTAACTTGAAGGATTTTGAGCATAACCTTGCTAGCATATGAAATAAGCATAATTATATGGAGAACACTTATGGACACTCTAATCTTATCACTGGGTAAATATGGCTGAAATAATCTTAATGTTACCCTTATAATCTGAAGATTTTAGAGAAAAAGAGGATAAAGGGACTAATTAATAGGAATGGCATATTTCCCAGACTTGTTAATTCTTTCTTTACTAAGAAGAGAACAAGATTCTTGCCTAGAATATTTTGAGATCACAAGCCCTCAGTGTATAATTTTCTAAGGTTTTGTGGCAATAGGGATGTTATTAAGTTAGTGCTAGTGACTGAGAATGTAGCTGCATTTCTACTAAAAACTCATCTATTGTGAGGAAAGTGTTCCAATCCATTAGGTAAATAACATATTTTGTCTTGCTTGGAACTGAACAACAAAGCCCAGAATATGTAAAGATAAACTTTCTTTCTTATTTTTATCTACAGTGTCATTACATCACCCTGGGGTTCTTTAAAGTAGCCATAAAGGGAATTTACCATTTATTTCTGCTTTCCATCCTATAAAACTTGTAAATTTCTTTAATGGTATTTAAACAAAGATCACTGGCCTTACTGTTAAGTCCTTTTATCACACTTTCTGAAGGCCTGAAAATAATAAATTATAAGAAAAAATGTGAGTTTTATAGGGACAAATTTATGAAGAACAAGAAAACCTACTCAATTTCTATTTTCAGTGAGGAGTTTGGTGGATGCATTACACTAAGCAGGGTTTTTGGTTATAAGATCAAGAAAATCTTTGCATAAACAACAACAATAAATGATTGGCTCATGTAATTAAAAGTCCAAATTGCAGGAGTAGAGGTGGCCCTACAGACAAGTGGAACCAGGGATTCATTCTGTCAACAGTTCCATCTTGCTAGTCTCCTTTCTTCTCAGAATGCAGGTGGGATTTGCTTAGACCTCCTGTCTTCATAAGAGTGAAACCTCATAAAACATATCCAAGCTAATGCCAAAACTGCCCTCTGCTTTAAAAGAAAGGAAATGCTTCAACATCCAGTTAGAAAAAAAAGCAGGATATATGTTTATATGTCTGGTTTGGGTGCCATGCCGATCAATGGATCAATAACCATGTCCTAGATAATGCAGTATTTATATTGGCAGCCTCTGCAAGAACTACCTAACTAAAGTAGGAAGTTCACAGTAGCCAACAGATGGGAAGAGGGCTTATCACCCCAAGAAGGGTTAGGGTTGCCAGGGAGACAGACATGCTGGCTCTTACATGTCTCTTCTTAACATGCCTGCTCTTGTCTATATAATCCATTTTCTTAAAATGTAATAAAAAAAAAATCCCGATTTTGTACAAGCTAAAATTCAAATTCCCATCACAACTTTTAGACTTCATATGCCAACCAAAGCTTAATTTTCCTCTATTATTTCCTCTTTGATATACTCTTTGTGCTAATCTCATAGGATTAGTCAGCCAACCAATATTAACTGAGCACCTATTTTATTGACTGGTCCCATTCTAGGTGCTGAAGATATGTTGCCCCCAAGAAGCTAATAACCTAGTGGAGGAGAAAGACACTACTTTAACTCAGCATAACTGCTCTGAGGAGGTAATACTGAATCAAGACATACATGATGAGAAAGAGCTATGTAGACTTGGAACTGGGAGAAAACCATCACAAGCAAAAGCATTAGCAAGTACAGGAATAAGACATGATGTGTTCAGAGATATAAAGGCAGCTGGTGTGCCCAGAGCTTTTAAAATGAAGAAGACAGTTGAGAGACATGAGCTCAAACAAAGACTTTGTGGTTGAGTGCTGTAGGACCTGCTGTTCTGTGTGCTCAGTCGCTAAGTTGTGTCCAACTCTTTGTAACTCTATGGACTGTAGCTCATCAGGCTCCTCAGTCCATTGAATATTCTATGCAAAAATACTGGAGTAGGTTGCCAATTCCTACTCCAGGGGAGCTTCCTGACCCAGGGATTGAACCCATCTCTCTTGTGTCTTTTTCATTGGCAGCTGGATTCTTTACCCTCTGAGCCACTAGGGAAGCCCAGAAGCACTTGGAAGGTCATGGTTAAAATTGCTTTCTCAATATATCGAGAAATCACTGCAATTTAAAAAATCAGGGTGGTAATATGATACAGTTCAGACTTTAAAAGAATTCTCTGGCTTCTCTGTGGAAAGTAGGAGAAGAAACAGAGAGATATGAGAGGAAGCTATTGGTATGCTTTAAATGAGAGATGGTGGTGATGGAAAACAGGTTATAAAAGTAAAGATGGGATCTTTAACTCAATATGGCAGACTAGAAGGATGTGTGCTCATGTCCTCTTGCGAGAACACCAAAATCACAACTAACTGGTGAATAACTGTTGACAAGAGGATGCTGGAACTTACCAAAAAAAAAAAAAAAAGGAAACCTCATGTCCAAAGACAAGAAGCCACAGTGAGATGGTTGGAAGGGCACAATCACTATAAAATCAAATCCCATACCCACTGGGTAGGCGACCCACAGCTGGAGAACAATAATACCAAAAAAGTTCTCCCACTGTTGTGAAGGTTTGGAACCCCACATTAGGCTTCCCAACCTGGAGACCCAAAAAAGAACTAGAAATCCCCAAGGAATCTGACCTTGAAGGCCAGTGGGATTTGATTACATGACTTCCACAGGACTGGGGGAAACAGAGGCTCTAGTCTTGGAGGACACAAACAAAACCTTGTATGCACCAAGACTCAGAGGAAAGGAGCAGTGACTCAACAGGAAACCAAACCAAAACTACCTGCCAGTGTCAGAGGGTCTCCTGTGGAGGCATGGGTACACAGGGACAGGTCATCGTTGGTGTCAACGCTCTTGAAGGATGCCATTAACCTGACCATAGAGCCCATATATCTGAGGGTTGGGTCGCCTCAGGTCAAAAAAACTACCAGGGAGGGAGTGCAAAACCACCCATCAGCAGATAACTGGATTAAAGCTTTAGTGAGCAAGGCCCTGCCCACCAGAACAAGAACCAGTTTCTCCCACCACCAGTCCCTCCCACCAGGAAGCTTGTATAAGCCTCATAGCCTCCTCCATCAGAGGGCAGGCAGAGGAAGCAAGAAGAACAACAATCCCACAGTAACTAAAACAAAACCACATTGCAGAATGTTAATTAGCATGAAAAAGCGGAAAGTTACATCCCAGATGGAATGAGGAGAGAAAACCCGAGAAAAACAACTAAATGAAGTGGAGATAGACAACCTTCCAGAAAAAGAATTCAGAATGATCATAGTGAATATGATTCAGAATCTTGGAAAAAGAATGGAGGCATAGATTGAGAAGATTCAAGAAATGTTTACCAAATATCTACAAGAACTAAAAAACAAACAGAAATGAATAATACATTAGAAGGAATCCATAGCAGAATATGGAGAAGGCAATGGCAACCCACTCCAGTACTCTTGCCTGGAAAATCCCATGGATGGAGGGGCCTGGTAGGCTGCAGTCCATGGGGTTGCTAGGAGTCGGATATGACTGAGCGACTTCACTTTCACTTTTCACTTTCATGCATTGGAGAAGGAAATGGCAACCCACTCCAGTGTTCTTGCCTAGAGAATCCCAGGGACGGGGAGCCTGGTGGGCTGCCGTCTATGGGGTCGCACAGAGTTGGATACAACTGAAGTGACTTAGCAGCAGCGGCATAGCAGAATAACTGAGGCAGAAGCATGGATAAATGACCTAGAGGGCAGAATGGTGGAAATCACTGCCACAGGACAGAATATAGGAAAAAAAAATGAAAAGAAATGAAAACAGCCTAAAGAGACCTCTGGGACAACATTAAATGCACATTCTCATTATAGGGGTCCCAGAAGGAGAAGAGAGAGAAAAAGGAACTGAGAAAATACTTGAAGAGATAATAGCTGAAAACTTTCCTAACTTTCCTATGGGAAAGGAAATAATCAACCAAGTCTGGGAAGCACAGAGAAACCTCCTTTGTAGGATAAACCCAAGGAGGAATACACTGAGACACATAGTAATCAAACGGACAAAAATTAAAGACTAAGATAAAGTATTAAAAACAACAAGCAAAAAATGACAAATAATATACAAGGGAACTCTCATCAGGCTATCAGCTGATTTCTCAACAGAAACTCTACAAGCCAGAAGGGAATTACATGACATATTTAAAGTGATAAAAGGGAAGAACCTACAACCAAGAATACTCTACCCAGAAAGACTCTCCTTCAGATTTGATGGAGAAATGAAAGCCTTTCCAGACAAGCACAAATTAAGAGAATTCAGCACCAGCAAACCAGCTTTATAACAAATGCTAAAAGGACTTGTCTAGACAGAAAACAAGAGAAGGAAAAGCCCTACCTACAGAAAATGAACCCCAAACAATTATGAAAACTGTAATAGGGTCATACATATCGATGATTACCTTAAATGTAAATGGATTAAATGCACCAACCAAGAGACACAGACTGGCTGAGCAGATGAAAACATGTGCATGAATGTACTTCAACTTACTACATCACTCTGCTTCACCCTCCCACAAATTGTGTGCAATTATTTTATACTGTTTGGTTAATCATATTCCCATTATGATTTTCAATTGTAATTATCTTTTATTTTTTTATCATCTGGCTATTGATTATGAAAACTGATAAACATCTTTCAATATTGAAAAATAAATAAATAAATAAAATAGAAGTAAAGATAGCAAAACACAGCTGTAGATGAAGCCAGTCTTCACTATTGAACTTGATATGATGATTGTATCAAAGTAGAATAAAAGGTGATACTTCCTTTTGGGGTGATTTTTTTTATGTTTTTGTTTTTAATTTTCCTGAACAACTAGGTTTATGGTGATATCAATCAATTACCTTACAAGCAGGAAAATCAGGTAAGGAAAACAAAGAGCTCTGTTCTACTCATATTACTTTAAGGATCCGACTATGCGTTCAAAGGACAGTGTTAAATTGAGATATGTACACAGAAAAAAGTCTGGACTAGATAAACTTTATCCATTCATTCAATCAATACATTATAAGACTCTTTTATATTCAGGCAGGGAGTGTTATAGGCATTTGATTACATAAAACAGGGCAACATACAAAAATTCTAAAAGTCCATGGCTCATACTAAGGGGAGACAAAACATTTAAAACATACATTTGAAAAAATAAATACAATTATGTTATACAGTATAATAGGGACAGATAAATGCTATGGAAGGAAGAGATCAGGGCAAATGGGTATAGGAGTTCCAAAAGCAATGTGATTTTAATAAGGTGAGTCTAGTAGTGAAAGTGTTACTTGCTCAGTGGTGTCTGACTCTATGCAATGCCATCGACTGTGGCCCGCCAGGCTCCTCTGTCCATGGGATTCTCCAGGCAAGAATACTGAAGTGGGTTGCCATTTCCTTCTCCAGCAGATCTTCCCAACCCAGGGACTGAACCCAGGTCTCCTGCATTGCAGGTAGATTCTTTGCTGTCTGAGCCACCAGGGAAGCCCTTTAAGGTGAGGTGAGCAAAACTTGAAGATCATAAGAATTATGTGGACACTTGTGGGAACAGTATTCCATGCACAAAAGGAGGATCTGGCGGGTGCAAATGCCCTAAGGCAGGCGCTTGCCCAGCCAATGTGTTCATAGCAGAAGGGGAAGAAATCAGACACAAGACCAGAGAGGTAGAGGGGACCAGAGTCAGTCCACGTGAAGACTTCACTTTTACTCTGAATGAAATACTTCTGAGGCAAAGACTCAACATGATCTTAAGAGCCATACTCTACATGTCTTGTTGAAATAATTCAGTTTATCCTCAATATTTAAAAGCCATGGTTCTGGATGTGATCTGTTAATGAAACAATTTAGATGGAGAAGAGAATCAAGAACAGAGACCTGGACATTAGGACATTGAGTCCTTTGGTCTATTATATCCTCAGTGCCCTTCTAGAAGACTGTAAAGTCAGTGAAAATGGTCCATAGTGCCCAAGATATAACATTTTGTATAATATGAAAAGTAAAATGCAAGAACAGAACAGAATCTTTAAAAGAATCCTTATTTTACTGAGTAACAAAAAGAGTCCTACAGAAGCAGTATTCACCATTCAAAGCTACAACCCTGGGTCCAAAATGCTGGGTTAAAATCCCAGGTTTGACACTTATTAGGCATGCAACCATGGGTCATTTATTTAGACTCCCTCTGCCTCTGAGACCTAGAGCCATTAACAGCCACCACCTGAGAGCATCATGGTACAGATTAAATTGAATAATACATTTAAAATTCTTAAAATAGTCTCCGGCAAATATTTACTTATAAACTTCTATTATCATAAATATTATTAATATCCAGGATGAACAGAATATTGCAAAAATAGATACACTTGTGGCAGGATATGTAGACGATGCCATGAAAGAATCATATTCAGTACAGATGATCCATTTTAGATGTTGCTAGCAGTCATTTATTTTCTCCAAGAGCCCTGAATATAAAGCAAAGAGAAAGATTTAGAAGCAGATGGTTCAGTAGGATATGTTACAAAAGTAGAAAAGGGAATGGAGACAAAGAGATGAATGGCTGAATTGCTAGAGTGAGAGAATCTCTATTCATGGTGGGAAAAGAGGCACTAGATGAACAGGTTTGCAAAACGCCTCTTGCATCACTAATCTTGTCAACTGATTGTTGAATGATAATGACTCCAATTAGCATTGAATTCTGGCTGTGTTATTGATGAGGTAATTTCCAATTTTTACTTGCTTTCATATCAGCTGGATGGGAATTCCCAATTATTTATGATCAACTTGCTGTGTCTCTGTTCCTAAGCAGACTCACTGTGTCTCTGTTCCTAAGCAGATAAAATAATAATAATAATAATGATACTGAACAAGAGAGACTCCATATTATTGGAATGCTGCAATGGAATATGTAAAGACAGAGCAGATGCACAGATATAGATACATTCCATTTATTTTCTTCTGCCGGTTGCTCCATGTCTCTACCACTCCCCACCCCAACAGGTTTAGCCAACAGAGAGCCTGGACTATTCCAAGTACAGAATTTGCTTGATGGGTACTACTATCTGCATACTTTGAATATGCTCTAGAAATGAATGCTATTGCTAAATGGACCAAGATACTGATGGAATCAGAAAAGGCAAGCAGAGCTTTAGCAAAAGGATAAAGATATTCAGCATTTATAGGATTTTTCTGACACTTGTTTTAGGGTTGAGCCACTATTATTAAATTTTATTCTCAATTTCCTATGCTCCCCACCTTAAAATCTCAGTGATTATTATGAAATATTATGATTATAAATTGTAATAGTTTTAAATTTAAATTATGTAGATATAAAATTAACCAGTTCTTCAAGGATAACATCTATATTGAAAAAATAGTAATGGAAGTGGGGAACTTGAATATCAGACCAAGAATATTCTTTGTAAAGGAAACAAAATAACTATCTTCTTAAAATAAGTCCTTTAAAAAACAGTTTTTATCAAGAAGAGAAAAAGACCTGCAAGAGTGTAATACACAATTAATTAAGGTAATGTTTACAGTTTAAAGCCCTTAGCAGATTTTAGACAATAATTTACTCCTGCAGTTTATACATTAGACTTAATATGCAACCTAGTCATTTAAGAATATAAGAATTTGCATAATTGCAAAGCTATGTTCAAATTATATTTAAGATTTTTCATAAGTTCTCAGAATTGTAAATTTTTCCTACCTGGCTACTTAATGCATTTTTTTCTCTCATCTTTATGATTTTAAATGTCAAATTTAAGAAAGAATTATTTGCTTTTATGCTAGTGGGCTATTTTTTCCCTCACATATCTAATCAAAATCTCTTTTTAAAGCAGGAATAAATAAAACAAAATGTCACTAGTTTTCTCTGTGGTGATAGGGGAGAACTATTGGTACTTAGAAGAAAATTATAGTTAGTGTTATTACAGTTGGTTATCGTGGGTTAGCTTTCTTATTTAGTGAATAATAGTTTTCATGTGACATTCCAGTGATAATATATTAGTAACAAAAAATAAAGTTTTGTTCATAATTACACCTGAACATAAGTGTTTTCCTATTTTTGTAAAGTATATATAACATAAACTTACGATATTAATCATTTTTAAGTACAAAATTTATTTGCATTGAGTACATGCACATTGTTGTACAAGCATTATCATCATCCATTTTGGGAAACTTTTCATCTTTCAAACTGACACTCCATAACATTAAGTAATAACTACCCATTCTATTCCTCCTCCAGTCCCTGGAAACTGCCAATATACTTTCTGCCTCTTTGAATTCAACTATTCTAGGTATCTGATATGAAATTTGTCCTTTTGTACCTGCCTTTTTTTTTTTTTTGGTTTAGAATAATGTCATCATTATGCATCCATATTGTAGCATGTATCAGAATTTCACTCCTTTTTAAGTCTAAACAATACGGTATTGTAGTTAGAGGTCACATTATATACATGTTTATTTGTCAGTGGACATTTGGGTTGTTTCTACCTTGTGGCTATTGTGAGTCATCCTGCTACAAACTTTGGAAAGCAAATATCTGAGTCCCTGCTTTCATTTTATGTGGACATATATACCCAGAAGTAAAACTGCTGGATGACACTAACCCCACTCCTGGGCATATCTCTGTACAAGATAATTCAAAAAGATACACATACCAGTGTGTTCATAGCAGTGCTACTTGCAATAGCCAAGACATCGAAATGGCCTAAGTGTCCATCAACAGATGAATGAATATAGAAGATGCAGTACACGTTGATATATACAATGGAATACTATTCAGCTCAAAACCAGAATGGAATAATGCCACTTGCAGCGACATGGATGGACCTAGAGATGATCATATTAAGTGAAGTGAGTCAGAAAGGGAAAGACAAATGTGTGTGGTGTCACCTAAATGTGGCATCTAAACTATGACACAGATGAACCTGTCTGTGAAACAGAGGCTGACTCACATGTACCATCAGAATCCACGCCAAGTCAGGAGACAGTGGAATAACACTTTTAAAAAGCACTGAAAGAAGAATATCCAGAAATCTCTATGTGCAGATTGACAGTCTACAGAAGAATCAAGAAAATGCAATAAAGAACTTTGGAACTGTGTCTCTGCACCACTTGCTCCTTCCCAATATTCTCCCCAGTCTATTCTAGTCCCTTCAGTAACTTTGACATCTATCTCGTCTATACAGCAAGACTGCCAGACTCTGAGTTTCCCTTGCACTGCAGTTTCAGAAACTGCCCAGGTAGAAAGCCTTATCCTGGGCCTTGCTTTATTTGTTTGCCTTTTCTAAAGGATAGCAATCTTGTGGGCTTCTCTGGTGGCTCAGCAGTAAAGAATGTGCTGGCAATGAGGAGACACAGGAGATGTGGGTTCAGTCCCTGGGTTGGGAAGATCCCCTGGAGGAGGAAATGGCAACCCACTCCCGGATTCTTGTCTGGAGAATCCCATGGACAGAGGACCCTGGCGGGCTACAGTCCATAGCGTCGAAGAGTCGGACATGACTTACACGGACATGACTGACCCACCACCACCACCAATCTTGTACAGCCTGCTATTCAGTGTCTGAAAATAATTGTTTGCTATTTTTTATTTTTAGCTTCCTACTTATTTACAGCAGTGGATAAAATATTTTTATACTGTTAGATTTAATTACCTCTTGATTTACTAATCCATGGCAGAAGTAGCTACCCTCTGATCTTTTTCCATTTTAACTGTACTAGAATTAAGTCAGAGAAGGAGAAATATCGTATGACATCCCTTATATGTGGAATCTAAAAAGAAATGATACAAATGAACGTACATACAAAACAGAAAGACTCACAGACTTAGAAAAAGAAATGGTTGCCAGGGGGAAGGGATAGTTAGGGACTTTGGGAATGTCAGTATACACTGCTATATTTAAAATGAATAACAAAGACCTATTGTACAGCACATGGAACTCTGCTCAATATCATGTACCAGATTGGATGTGAGGAGGGTTGGGGGGAGAATGGATACATGTATATGTATAACAGAATCCTTTCACTGTTCGCCTGAAAGTTTTACAACATTATTAATCGGCTATATCCCAATACAACATATTTTGGGGGTTAAAAAATAAATAAAAATAAAATTTTAAAAAATCCACTAAAACATACCAACACACACTAAAAATTATTGTCAGAAAAATTCATTCTTTTTAATATATATTTTTAAAAATCACTGTTTTTACTTATGTCTCATTTTGTTCCTAACGAAACTTGTGCGTTTTAGAGTCAAACACATGAGGCCTCATTGCAAATATGTGTAAGAACTCTTAGATTACCATTTGCTTTTCTCTCCTCTCATAGGAGGCAGCCATGGCTTTTCTACAAAGGCTAGGAATGGTGATTTCTTAATCTAAAGTATTTGAATGAGAAAGAATATGATAGCAATACTAATTTCTCATTAATCCGTGAATGCTTTAATTTTTCCTACTTTTCTATCCTCATCATATTATCTCATGAGTAAGACTCATCCTAAATCAGTTATCATCACAGAAATATTGATGACAGTTAAATGCGATTTGGGAATTTATGGAACACAGAACATTACACTGGCCAGCTGGGTGACATCTGGTAGTCGTCCTTTGGGTTGCTTCTTATCAATTTATATTTCACAATATTTAAAAATAGAGGTTTTCCCCAGTATATGGAAGTGGTGTGTTCCTATGAAACCTTTCATAAACTGAAATGAGGTAAAGCAGAGTATAACTCCTTTTCTGAAAGTTAACATTACACCACTTTGCTTTTTAAACAGGACTAACATTAGGATGATAACAGCTTTTTTTCCATAAAAGCCAAAAGTCTCTTCAAACTTCTTTCAGTTAATTCAAACTTGTGGAAAGCAGTGGGGTACTTATATTCACCATGCAGTTTCATTGTAGATAATATAATAACCTGCAATGGGAAAAGATGATATTGGTGTCAGACAGTCCTTCATCCAATACCAGTTTGCACTCACTCATTAATTTCTTCATCATCACGTTTTCTTTCTTGGGTTACTAGACTATGCATGTTGCCTTAAACCCTCTGACAATAGGCATCCTCATGTGAAATACTGCAATAATAGTTCAGTCACTTGTTGCTGTTTAGTTGCTAAGTTGTGTCTGACTCTTTTGCAACCCCATGGACTGCTTCTGCCAGGATCCTCTGTCCATGAGATTTCCCAGGCAAGAATACTGCAATGGGTTGCCATTTTCTTCTCCAGGGGCTCTTCCTGATCCAGGGATTGAACCCATGTCTCCTGCATTACAGGCAGATTCTTTACTGCTCAGCCACTACTCCAATGTACTTATCTATCTTTTATTAGGAAAACACCTAATATAATAACTGGCCAATAATAGGTCAGTCAATTAACTCAAGCTCTTTCATACCCTACACAGAAGATTCTTATCACCTCCATATAACTTATATTTGGGGATTATACATATCCTACAAACCCAAAGAAGTTCTGGTGATCAAATTCATATATTTAAAAAACAATTGGAAACCAAGCGCTACTAGGTTATCTACAATGTCTGGTTGTCAGACAGAATCATAATCTACAACGTGAACCTCGTGTGCTCTGTCCAATTTGGATTTAAATAACTCAGGTAGAGAAGCTCCCCATGGAGATTCATCCACGTAACAGATCTCACTACTACATAATTGTTCTTAAGATTCTGCTTAGATTTCCCTGTGCTCGATTTCGTCTCATCACTCTCATTAAAACAAGGCACAAGCAATACTAAGAATGAGAAAGCTGCTTGATAGTTTCTCGTTTTGATTTTAGACATTTCCACATTGTCACAGCTTTCATTTTTATTTCGAACAACCACTTGAAATGCAACTTAAAATAGTTGACTCAATGACAGCATAAAGGTTTCCAGTGGTTTGGCTGACCCCAATTTCATTCCCCTCTCCTTCTTTAATAAAAGGAAGAGATGGTCTGAAGTGCAAAATGTTTGGATGTCCGCAAATATTTTAAATGCTTAACTCAGATGCAGAAGCATTGATTTTTCTTAGATCCGATTATCTACTAAAAAGTGCTTCTTTGTGACTTGGCAGAAAATATAGTTTAATTTTATAACCATCCTGTGTGACCCACATCAGTCACACTACTTAGACTTATTTTTTTGTGTCAAGCATTTAGAAGGTGAAGGTCAGTGCTGTCTCTGTCGGACACAAAGCCCTTGATTCATGGCTTAGAAACATCAAGGTTTTATTGGTTGCAATCTATTGTTTGCTGTCTTTAAACTATTCACGAAGGTATCTTGAGTTTACATTGCGGTTGGCATCTTGAATGATGGTTCTTATCAACAGACCAGGCTATTGGGAGAATGGCACACGGATTCATTGTCAATTTCCTAATTGCTTCAAGAATATTTACATGCTCACAACTTGATTTGGGTCTCTCCTTATGGAGGGAATAGGTATTACAGAAAAGGGGAGAAAAACAAAACGAAAAGGAAAAGGGTTGCAACCTTCCTTATCTGCCTTTCATTTAGGATTCATTCTTTTCTTTATATAATGGCTCCCACTGGAACAATAAAATGATTTACACCTTTAAGGCTTTTTGTAACACTTGTTGCCTACATTTAATCGGCATGTACTTTAAGAACAAACTCGTAGAAAGCTGTATGATGCAAATTAGTTAATTAATTCATGGCAATAAGCTTTATAATGACATGACAGTAACTACTTTGTGCCGGTTTCCAGTTTAAAAGAATGGGTGGGAACTCTGCCTTTTTTTTTTTCCAACAAATATGTTACTTCAGTCTCAGATGCTTTTACCAAAATTTTCTTTAAGGAAAAGACAATCTACTTCCTTCTCCATACCCTACTTTTGGTACTCCCTCCTGAAGAAAATCTATCCTCAAGGCTCCAGTTTTCTTCCATTAATACTGCATCATTTCTTATGCTCAGGGTGTATTTTACTCCTGTTACTGCAGAAGTTTTTGAGAGCTGTGACTTTAATTTTGTGTTTTATTCATCTTGATATTCAGGCCTAACACAGTTATCAACTGCATGACAAATTCTAAAAAAAACAAATGGATATAACCTCTATCTTTATAGCAAGAGTAAAACACATGTATCAAAAAATCCCCATGGAATTCAAATAATTCAATTTCAGTGAGACATGATTATCATAAATAATCCCCTAACAAAATAAAACTTTTACTAGACTTGCCTTTGTGTAACACCTTTTGAAGACTAAAATGAGGAATTTCTCTGAATTCATCCCATAGTTTAGGTTGCTTAATTTTCCTGGTGATTCTTGGATCTACTGTGGGTGTTAGGTCACTTTAGTCATGTCCAACTCTTTGCAACGCTATGGACTATAGCCCACCAGGCTCTTCTGTCCATGGGATTCTCCAGGCAAGAATACTGGAGTGGGTTGCCACACCCTCCTCCAGGAGATCTTCCTGAGCCAGAGATCAAACCTGTATCTCTTATGTCTCCTGTATTGGCAGGTGGGTTCTTTACCACTAGTGCTACCTGAGATGTACTTCTATTGCAAGTTCAGTTCAGTTCAGTTCAGTCGCTCAGTCGTGTCCGATTCTTTGCGACCCCTTGAATTGCAGGGCACCAGGCCTCCCTGTCTATCACCAACTCCCAGAGTTCACTCAAACTCATGTCCACTGAGTTGGTGATGCCATCTCATCCTCTGTCATCCCCTTCTCCTCGTGCCCCCAATCCCTCCCAGCATCAGGGTATTTTCCAATGAGTCAACTCTTCACATGAGGTTGCCAAAATATTGGAGTTTCAGCTTTAGCATCAGTCCTTCCAATGAACACCCAGGACTGATCTCCTTTAGGATGGACTGGTTGGATCTCCTTGCAGTCCAAGGGACTGTCAAGAGTCTTATCCAACACCACAGTTCAAAAGCATCAATTCTTCGGTGTTCAGCTTTCTTCACAGTCCAACTTTCATCCATACATGACCACTGGAAAAACCAGAGCCTTGACTAGACAGACTTTATTGAATGACTTATTAATTTGACTGAGTTTTAGCTTATTGACTTTTTGAGTAAATATTAATTAAGTATGGCTTTTAACTGTATTTTAAAAACATTAAAATTCTAATACCAGTGAGAGCAATGACGTATAATCATTGGTATGATTGAATAGCATGACAAAAATTATAAAATAGAATTAAGTTATAGCAAATGCACTTAACTGAAATTGGATGCAGGAGTGGGTTCCATAAAAATCCATACATCCCTGGAATTACATTTAAAATGGTATATCATATTTTTCAACATATTATCCAAAAGTTCTAAGAACTACTATCACCAAACCAAATACTCCTTCACATAATTTTCCTTATAACTCACTCCCACAGCCACTGGAGAACAATTTATTTTCAGTTTCCATATAATTTCATGATTTGATGTGTTAAACAGACATGATCAAAGAAAACATTGCTCTACATTTGATATGTTGAATTTATTAGAATCAAGTTACCATAGACTTATTCTCTCAGAAATGTGCTGGAATAAGGAAAGAGCAATCACATAGAATTTGAATGTGTGTGTGTGTGTGTGTACATATGCATACGCATACAATGGAATACTAATCCTTGCAAAATGAAACCTTGCTATTTCCTACAACATGAATGAATCCAATGGGTATTATGCTAAATGAAATAAGTGAGACAAATACTGTATGAGTCTCTTATATGTGAAATCTAAAAAACTAAACAAATGAACAAACCAAACAATAGACTTGTAGATACAGAGAACAAATTGGTAGTTGCTAGATGGGAGGACGGAGAAAGCAATGGCACCCCACTCCAGTACTCTTGCCTGGAGAATCCCATAGACGGAGGAGCCTGGTGGGCTGTAGTCCATGGGGTCGCTAAGAGTCGGACACGACTGAGTGACTTCCCTTTCACTTTTCACTTTCATGCATTGGAGAAGGAAATGGCAACCCACTCCAGTGTTCTTGCCTGGAGAATCCCGGGGACGGGGGAGCCTGGTGGGCTGCCGTCTATGGGGTCTCACAGAGTCACACACGACTGACGTGACTTAGCAGCAGCAGATGGGAGGAGGGTTGGGGAAAGGAGAAATAGTTGAAGGGGATTAGAAGTACAACTGCTGCTACTGCTAAGTCGCTTCAGTCATGTCCGACTCTGTGCAACTCCATAGACGACAGCCCACCAGGCTCCCCCGTCCCTGGGATTCTCCAGGCAAGAATACTGGAGTGGGTTGCCATTTCCTTCTCCAATGCATGAAAGTGAAAAGTGAAAGGGAAGTCGCTCAGTTGGGTCTGACTCCTAGTGATCCCATGGACTGCAGCCTACCGGGCTCCTCCATCCATGGGATTTTCCAGGCAAGAGTACTGGAGTGGGTTGCCATTGCCTTCTCGGAGAAATACAAACTTTCAGTTAAAAAACAGATCAGTCACAGAGATGTAATGTACAGTACAGAGAATATATTAAGTATGTTAGAATAAATTTGTCTGGTTACATGGTAACTTATCCTGGTGATCATTTCATAATGCACAAAAATATTGAATTACTATAATTGAACATTTGAAACCAGTACAACGTTGTAGGCCAATTGTAACTCAATAAAAAAGAAATAAACATTGAATTCTGTCAAATGATTTTTTGTATTATTGAGATAATTGTATGATTTTCTTCCATATTTTGTTAATGTGAAGAATTACATTGATTGGTTTTTTAAAAGTCAAACCATACTATTCATTCCTACCATAACTTCCACTTAGTCATCATGTATCATTCTTTTCTTTATATGACTGACTTCAACCTCATCCTCATATTTATTCAAGGAAATTTATGCCTTTGTTAATGAAAGATACTGGACTGTGGTTTTCTTTTATATCTAGTCTGCATGATAAGGACATTACTGTTCTCATAAAAGAAATGTTGCATCTTCCTCTATTTTCTGGAAAAGTTTAAATAGGGTTGGTATATTTTTTCTTAAATATTTGATAGAATAGTTTTACTGACAAAATATATGCTTATATGTATAGTAAAATGTGTAACATTTTATAGTATATGTGGAGATATTTTATTCATCAATAAAATGCATTAAGGTTAGTACTTATAACATTATTATGAGAGTTAAAAATAGGATAACTTTTGGATTGCAGCCATTCTGACTGGTGTGAGATGGTACCTCATAGTGGTTTTGATTTGCATTTCTCTGATAATGAGTGATGTTGAGCATCTTTTCATGTGTTTGTTAGCCATCTGTATGTCTTCTTTGGAGAAATGTCTATTTAGATCTTTGGCCCATTTTTTGATTGGGTCATTTATTTTTCTGGAGTTGAGCTGTAGAAGTTGCTTGTATATTTTTGAGATTAGTTGTTTGTCAGTTGCTTCATTTGCTATTATTTTCTCCCATTCTGAAGGCTGTCTTTTCACCTTGCTAATAGTTTCCTTTGATGTGCAAAAGCTTTTAAGTTTAATTAGGTCCCATTTGCTTATTTTTGCTATTATTTCCAATATTCTGGGAGGTGGGTCATAGAGGATCCTGCTGTGATGTATGTCAGAGAGTGTTTTGCCTATGTTCTCCTCTAGGAGTTTTATAGTTTCTGGTCTTACGTTGAGATCTTTAATCCATTTTGAGTTTATTTTTGTATATGGTGTTAGAAAGTGTTCTAGTTTCATTCTTTTACAAGTGGTTGACCAGGTTTCCCAGCACCACTTGTTAAAGAGATTGTCTTTAATCCATTGTATATTCTTGCCTCCTTTGTCAAAGATAAGGTGTCCATATGTGCGTGGATTTATCTCTGGGCTTTCTATTTTGTTCCATTGATCTATATTTCTGTCTTTGTGCCAGTACCATACTGTCTTGATAACTGTGGCTTTGTAGTAGAGCCTGAAGTCAGGTAGGTTGATTCCTCCAGTTCTATTTTTCTTTCTCAAGATAGCTTTGGCTATTTGAGGTTTTTGTATTTCCATACAAATTGTGAAATTATTTGTTCTAGCTCTGTGAAGAATACTGTTGGTAGCTTGATAGGGATTGCATTGAATCTATAAATTGCTTTGGGTAGTATACTCATTTTCACTATATTGATTCTTCCAATCCATGAACATGGTATCTCACACCAGTCAGAATGGCTGCAATCCAAAAGTCTACAAATAATAAATGCTGGAGAGGGTGTGGAGAAAAGGGAACCCTCTTACACTGTTGGTGGGAATGCAAACTAGTACAGCCACTATGGAGAACAGTGTGGAGATTCCTTAAAAAACTGGAAATAGAACTGCCTTATGATCCAGCAATCCCACTGCTGGGCATACACACTGAGGAAACCAGAAGGGAAAGAGACACGTGTACCCCAATGTTCATCGCAGCACTGTTTATAATAGCCAGGACATGGAAGCAACCTAGATGTCCATCAGCAGATGAATGGATAAGAAAGCCATGGTACATATACACAATGGAGTATTACTCAGCCATTAAGAAGAATACATTTGAATCAGTTCTAATGAGGTGGATGAAACTGGAGCCTATTATACAGAGTGAAGTAAGCCAGAAGGAAAAACACCAATACAGTATACTAACGCATATATATGGAATTTAGAAAGATGGTAACGACAACCCTGTATACGAGACAGCAAAAGAGACACTGACGTATAGAACAGTCTTATGGACTTTGTGGGAGAGGGAGAGGGTGGGAAGATTTGGGAGAATGGCATTGAAACATGTAAAATATCATGTATGAAACGAGATGCCAGTCCAGGTTCAATGCACGATACTGGATGCTTGGGGCTAGTGCACTGGGACGACCCAGAGGGATGGTATGGGGAGGGAGGAGGGAAGAGGGTTCAGGATGGGGAACACATGTATACCTGTGGTGGATTCATTTTGATATTTGGCAAAACTAATACAATTATGTAAAGTTTAAAAATAAAATTAATTGAAAAAAAATTAAAAAAATAAAAAAGTCTGAAAAAAAAATAGGATAACTTATACAAAGCAATTTAGGCATTATCTAATAACCCAGCAATAAAAGTAATAATAAATACTATGAATTTTTATTATATTTATTATTTGTACTAGCTCATTTCTCAAGCCACCCTTTTCCTCTACTCTGTTAAAAAGTCAAAACTGTTTATAACATTGGTTTGATGAAACATTTAAGAAATCAAATCTACAAATAGCATTAATTCACAGAGACTTTTCAAAGAAACTGAAACCAGGATAGTAAAAAAAAAGTAGTATCCAATGTATTTTGAACATTGAACAAATATAAACAAATGTAAGGTAAATTTTGTGGCTAAGAACAAATAATAAAAGCAAATCAAGATATATTAGGTAAATGCAATGACAGGACAGAATATCTTGCTCTTGCTGAGCCTAAATAAATACATACATAAATAAACACGTAACAACTTTACAGTGATATATATCCAGTGCCTTGGAAATGTTATAAATAAGAGAGAAGGGACTATTGTAGAAGGCTGAATATTCTTGCCTGGAATATTCAGGCAATTAGAGTTGCTATGAGGCACTTCAGAGATTAGACAGTATCAAAACATGACTCTCAGACTTTGAATGATGTTTTACAATAACTATGATCTCTAAAGCTGTACTCAGTGATTTTAGGTCTCTGGTAGAAACATCTGCACTAGTGCATTAAGAATGAAAAGTCCAGACAGTTCCTTGAGCAGAACATTTTGCAGGGGGACTGTTTCTAGGTCAGGAAAAGTCCCAAGGCAGTGATGCTGATGCTGATGTCTACCATTTGGTTAACTACTTCTGCCATGGGGTTAGAATTAATACTGGGAAGGAGGTACAGGGAAGGAGAAAACACCAAGAGAGGCAAACCAAGCTGGGTAAGTTTCTTTGCTGTGGGGTGTGGAGATGAAGTGCTAACAAGAGGTGAGAGTACAGGGGATTAATAAGAGCATCTCAGCCCCTACCTATTTCCCTTCTCTTTGTGGTCAGCCTGCATATTATAGTTAGGAGGCTTTGTGACTATTGTTTGTTGTAAGTTGCTAACTCATGCCTGACTCCTTTGTGTCCTCATGGACTGTAGCCTGCCAGGCTCCCCTGTCCATGGAATTTTCCAGGCAAGAATACTGGAGTGAGTTGTCATTTCCCACTCCAGGGGATCTTCTGGACCCAAGTTCTGAACTCAAGTCTCCTGCTTAGCAGGCGGATTCCTTACCACTGAGCCACCAGGGAAGCCTACCTCCCTACCACAAATATCTCTTGTATACTGATAACCCATCATGAGCTAAGAATGATAAATATATAGTGTAAATGCATCTACTCTATACAGTCATACTCAGGTCACACCACTGTTTCTGAGAGGGCTTCTGCATTAGTCTCTGAGCAACCAATTGTGGTCAGATGGTGGTCAGATCTACAGTCAGATGGTGGTACTCTGACCACCAACTGGTCCACAGCACATCTTGTAGAAAACTAATTTCCATTAAGGTGCCACTTCCTGTCTTTTCTCTTTGTCTTCTTTTAACATGATTATAAACCATGATTGAACATTTCCATTGCCTGGAGAGTTTCTAAAAGTAACAGTGCCCAGAACTGACCCCAGAAATTCTGATTTAATTGATTTGGGAGGGGGATTCTTGTTGTTCAGTCGCTAAGCCATGTCTGACTCTTTGCAACCCCATGGACTGCAGCACACCAAGCTCCCCTGTCCTCCACTGTCTCTCAAAGTCTGCTCAAATTCGTGTCTATTGAGATGCTATCTAACAATCTCATTCTCTGCTGCCTCCTTCTCCTGTTGCCTTCAATCTTTCCCAGCATCAGGGTCTTTTCCAACGAGTCGGCTCTTCGTATCAAGTGGCCAAAATATTGGAGCTTCAGCTTCAGTATCAGTCCTTCCAATGAATATTCAGGGTTGATTTCCTTTAGGATTGACTGGTTTGATATCCTTGCAGGGGAGGAGTCTAGATGCCAGCTTTTTTTCAAAGCTCCCCCAGGTAATCGTAGGGTGTAGCCAGATGCAACTTTCCCGGGAGGGAATGTATATGCAGACCCTAGAAAGACACAGTGAGAGAAAGAGCTTACCAGGTTCTTTTGTCAGTTTCATAAGACGTGTTGAGGCAAAGGCATGTTGAAAGAACAGCACGGGGTAGTAGAAAAAGAGGATGTAGCAAATTTGAGGGTATTGATTCAGAGTTGTTCAGGACCTGTTGTTCCAGATCACAAGGAACATTAGAAGTTAGCTTTCTTGTTTTAAAGTCAAACTGGTTTTTTTTTGTTTTTGTTTTTTACAAGCTATGTCTTTTGCCTTTGGATCTGGGTCAGATAACACAGAAATTATTTTTAGACATCACACCTCCTCTCTGATGGTTGGAATGCTTTCTAGCATCACGTCTATAGAAACTTTAATAGGTGAAGCTGAAGGCATTGAATTGGTCCTTGTTCTGTTTGTATGTCTCACCTCTTCTCTTACTTAGGTTTACTAGATAAAGTAAAATAAACAACAACAAAAAAAACAGCTGCTGAATTTCAAGTAAATATTAGAACTTCCTGTGATGCTTTGTAAGGCATCCATGATGTATTTTATAGTGATTCTCCCTACTCCACAATTAAATAAGACAGTACTTCATACTGTGAGATGTAAAAGTTAAATATAATTTAAGAATCTTTAAAATGTAGCAGGTTAAGGATTCTCACTTTAAGCTTACTTATCTTGAGATGTTATTTATATTTCCTTTGAAATGCACATTTTCATAACCACAAAAAGCATTCTATTATAAGTAATTGTATTACAGGCAAAGGGATGGACAATTTTGTCCCATCTCATGTTACTCAAAACTTGGTCCACATCAGAAGTATTGGAATTACCTGGGGGTTTATAATGCCAAATCTCAAAGCCCCCAGGTGGTTTATAAGCAATTAAAATGTGAGAAGTACTGAGATCCAAAACATGCTTCCTTATCTGCTATACTTTTTGTCAGTGGAAAAAAATGTTCTTTAAGAAGATTTATGGAGCAAACTTTACAGCCTCAGGAACCACAAGTTCACACTGCATTCTTGGTTCAGTCATTCACCTTGGTTCTTTTGTTTGGGTTTTTGTTGTTGTTTGCTACGCATCTGACTTCTTTTGATATCATTCTTCATTAGTAAGTGGAAGAGTTGAACTATACCTGATAGGTTCACCATTCTGTGCTGTGCTGTGCTTAGTCCCTCAGTCATATCCAACTCTTTGCAGCCCCGTAGACTGCAGCCTGCCAGGCTCCTCTGTCCTTGGGGATTCTCCAGGCAAGAATATTGGAGTGGGTAGCCTATTCCTTCTCCAGGGGTCTCCCTGACCCAGGAATCGAACCAGGGTCTCCTGCATTGCAGGTGGATTCTTTACCAGCTGAGCTACCAGGGAAGCTCCCACCATTCTATTGCTTTCCAATAAATCAGTTTGATTTATTGGAGTAGGTATGTAGGTTGCCAGTATGTAGGTTGTAGGAAAACAGTGGAGAGGGTAGAATCTGGTGATTCTGAATCTATGGGATTTTGTTTGTCCCAGTACCAAATCAGTCTACCCAGAAACTAACAAGTAGAAATTTTGTGACAATAAGAGATGCATAGAGTTGCATACTCATCAACTCCTACAACTCATGCACAGACTTTCATAGAAATATTTTTTCACAATGACAAAAGCTAATGAAGGCCAAGTAGCAACTCGTTTGTTCCTCCTGTACTACCAGAGAACTAGCATTTTTAAGACGCATTATAGATGCAACATATGTACATGCATTTATTCATGCACATTAAGTGGTTGGCAGCTCATCACTGCTCTAACGAATTGATTTAATTTTCTTTAAATTCAAGAAGAGTTATTGTAAAAATAATCCAGCGGTCCTTATGTTCAGGTTCTTGTGTTTTTTTTTTCCCCTTTGGGAACCCTTGGGAACACAAAAACCAGAAAAATATTGACAATTTATTAAAAAAAAAAAACTGTCCAGGGCTCATTCTGAGGTTCTTTCACTTTGCAGTCCTCACACCTTATGCCAGGGGGCATGCTTGTCCAGGAGGATGAAGTGAGGTTACCTTAGCATGGAGGGAGCACCCAAACTAATTTCTTTAGATTGTGGGAGTTTTCAGAGATGTGAGAAGTGCAATTGACAGCCATCCAGCTCCCATCAGCAAATAGTATTATCCATAATCTTCACAAAGGTTACTTTGAGAAACTTACAAGGCTAAACAGTTGGTGAGACTATAGTCTGAATACTGTGTACAAAGATGCACATTCCAAGACTGCTTAAAAAGGCAAAAAAAAAATCATATATATTCAGCTTGTTCAAAATAGAAGAATTTAAAACAATTTTGTTTCAATATAAGATGAAGTAATAGGAACTTAATAAAATTGGTATATTAAAGACCCTTTAGTGATATTAAAATACAATATAATATCTACTGAAAAACAAAAGAACAACTACACAAAACACATCACTTCAGAAACCTAAACCCTTCTTTTCAGTTATCTGTCTCCATCACAGACAACCACTGTGGCACTTTTTAAAAACACATTTTAGACGTGCCACCAGCAAATTAAAAGTAATATACAGGAAATGCAATATTAACCAGCTCTTCACTATATCTTAACATTTCCAGTGAAACTGAAAGTGTTAGTTAGTTGCTCAGTCATGTCCGACTCTTTGTGATGCCATGGACTGTAGCTTGCCAGGCTTCCCTGTCCATGGGATTTTCCAGGCAAGAAAACTGGAGTGGGTTGCCATTTTCTTCTCCAGGGGATCTTCCCAACCCAGGGATTGAACCTGGGTCTCCTGAATTGCAGTTTCTTTACCATCTGAGAAACATTTCCAGAGTCTATCGTAATTGTCAAGTACCTCAAACTGCAAAATCACTTAGCAAGTATCAGTTTATATTCTAAAATTGACAATAGCCTTAAGATCTGTAAACCATTTTAAATGTATAAAACCCAAAGGAGTTTTGTTTCTATATTTTTAGTATAAATACTAAAATGATGTGGTTTTACAGAAAGGCATATAAAGAAAAATAACAAGCATCTGTGAACTTTCCACTGGAAATTTTCTCATTGAAGGGTTAGTAGAGCTATAAAGGTTTCATGACTTTGTATCCTAACAGTCTCCTTTTTAAAAATCTCTCTACATTAGCATAATTAATAAATTATAGGAGAGAACTGAGTTATGACATTTAATCTCCGGCAACCTGTGCCACAAAGTTTCCCCAGAAGAAATGCTTAGCATGGAATCAGGTGTCCTTGTTTGGTGATGAGCTCTGATTCCAAAAGAATTTCTTTCCTCCTTTATTAGAGTACATTTCTTTTTGATATGTTTATTAAAAAGATCATATTTAAATTATTATAGAAAGGTTTCAAGGTTTTAATACATTCACTGTTTTTCCTTTTGTTTTTATTTTGGACACATGGAGGGTAAAATAATACTGGTCTCTGTATTTTGGGGGATGGTCATCTGGTATGCTGTTGAAAACTGCAGCCTGCATTATATTCCTGATGGTATGAATTATGAAATTTATATATAGCTCTTACTGGGGAGTTAAAACAATAAAGATACATTAGACCTAATTAAGCAATTATCCCACAACCAGTTCAGTAGTTCTGAACCAAGAAGAAAAGCACAGAAGCCAAATTTTCTCCTTTCCTTCCTCTGCTATTTGAGGCCACCCCACTGTCTGTGGTTTGAGCTGTGATTTGATTAGTGAACTCTTCTGAGAGAGTGAAGTTGCTTAAAGATTAACACCTATCTGATGCTTAGACTCCAGTGAGCAAGCAATTCTCAATTTTGTTGTAAATTTTTGAAGTGGGATTCTTAGCAAGGTGAAAAAATGCTATGGCCTCAAATGTGGCCTCACAGAGTCTAAATGTGACAAAATGGCCTGTGGAGTGCTATATGGTTTCATAAGGATTGTTTTCACATGAAATTTTTGCAAAGATTCTTTTTTTCCCTCCTTCCACCTCCCCCCAAAATGAGTGTGTGAATTTGTCAAAGTGAAATCTTAACCATTTCCTTTTATATATATATATAATATGTCATAAACTATATATTATAATATATATACTATTTATGTATATAGTATATACATATAATATATATACTGTTTATGTATATATATAGTGAGTTTGCATGCATATGTACTCAGTCGTGTCTGACTCTTTGCAACCCCATGCACTGTACCCTACCAGGCTCCTCTGTCCTTGGGATTCTCCAGGCAAGAATACTGAAGTGGGATGCCATTTCCTCCTCCAGGGAATCTTCCCAACCCAGAGATCAAACCAGGGTCTCCTGCAACTCCTGCATTGGCAGTGAATGCTTTTACTACTGAGCTACCTGGGAATCCCCATACACATATAGCGTATTTTTCTTCTTCCTATAGTAAAGCATTTAGCCATGATCTTAAGGACTTCTTCCCTGATAACTTTTTTGCCCTCCGGGTGTAAACATACTCTGACCTAATTGAAGATGCTGTTTTTAAATAAAGTGTTCAAAGAACTCTTTCTGGATTTTCATCACTTTCCCAAGTATTGCTAACCCTCATCTTGCTTCCCAAAGGTCTTATCTCTGTGAAAGATGCTCTGTAAGTGTTAAGAAGAAAGTGCTAAAAGTACAAATATGATTTATTTTGATATCATTCTCTTTAGATATATTCTGATTCTTCTATTACATACTATGCATTTACATATATTTATACATATATATATATATATATCTGGAAGACATATTCCAAAAGTTTACTGATGAGAAAAACAAAAGAAAAAACTTAGAAACTGCTGTAAATTATTCCTAAGTTTGTGCTCTGAGCAAGTATTGTGTGAATATGTAATCATCACCATATTCCCAGGGACTTTTGTGATCATTTTCTCATTTAAATATGCACATTTGCAGACATATAACTTGGACTGCAAGGAGATCCAACCAGTCCATTCTAAAGGAAATAAATCCTGGGTGTTCATTGGAAGGACTGATGCTAAAGCTGAAACTCCAATACTTTGGCCACCTCATGCAAAGAGTTGATTCATTGGAAAAGACTCTGATGCTGGGAGGGATTGGGGGCAGGAGGAGAATGGGACGACAGAGGATGAGATGGCTGGATGGCATCACTGACTCGATGGACATGAGTTTGAGTGAACTCCGGGAGTTGGTGATGGACAGGGAGGCCTGGCGATTCATGGGGTCACAAAGAGTCGGACACGACTGAGCGACTGAACCGAACTGAACTGAACTGCTCTGCTACAGATGTGAATTGAGTGTGTGGTGATCATTATCTCACGTACTACCTCAAGGACTTTATTGGTGGTTATTATCACAACATTTATACCTCTGATTTGCAAGTTTTCTGTGTCTCAATATTTTACAAATGTGTCAATTCCTAGGACTTCCATTGATAATAAGATCTATGCTAGACAAAGAAAGGAGGTAAACAGCAGTTCAATCACTGTATAAATTATTTGTGGGCATGCACATTCTCTAATTCTTACTGGACTTTTTCTTTTACACCACCTCTAAAATCTCATAGGTGTCCCTGGTCCTATTTGTGATCATTTATTTAAATATTTCTTCAAATTACACAAATTAAATAAAGTTACATGTGTGCTTAGTCGTTCAATTGTGTCTGACTCTTTGTGACCCCATGGACTGTAGCCCTGCCAGGCTCCTGTGCCCATGGAATTCTCCAGACAAGAATACTGGAGTGGGTAGCCATTCCATTCTTCAGGGGATGTTCCTGACCCAGGGATCGAACCCAGTTCTCCTGCATTGCAGGCAAATTCTTTACCATCTGAGCCACCAGGGAAGTCCAATATAAAATAAAGTTAAAGATCAATAAAAGAGCGAGGCATCTGTATTTCTAATATAACGATATCTTTTTGGTATATCATATGCTACTGATTCAAATTTATTTGATTTTATGAGATATTAAGTGAAGATCGTCAAAATACCTGTTCCTGCATGAGAATATACTTTTGAAGAACTTATAAGTATCTTTAATGTCAATTTACTGAATGTTTATTTCCACATACTGAAATAAACTCCAGAGAAGTCAAGTTACTGGTAAGATTTAATTTTTTTTGTAGAAGAAGAACCACAAGAGAACTAGGTGTGATGGTTCGTGATGGTTAATATTACATGTCAATTTGACTGGACCATGGAGGGTCCCCATATTTAGTCAAACATTATTCAGCGTGCTTTGGATGAACTTAACATATAAATTGGTAGAGTCCATAAAACAGCCTCCCTCTGTAACGTGGGCCAGCCTCATTAAATTAGTTGACAGTCTAAATCTAACAAAAAGGCTGAATTCCTCTAAGCAAGAGGGAATTCTTCCTGCCCAATGTTGTGGGTTTTTTTTTTGTTTTTTGTTTTTTTTGTATTCATTTTTATTTATTTGGCTGTGCCAGGCCTCAGTTCTTAGTTGCAGCATGCAGGATCATTAGTTGGAGCATGTAGAATCTTTTAGTTTGGAATAATAACTATTAGTTGCAACATGTGGGATCTAGTTCCCTGACCAGGGATCAAACCTGGGCCCCTGACAGTGGGAGTGTGGCGTCTCAGCCACTGGACCACCAGATAAGTCCCCCTGCTCAATGACTTTTAAACTGGAGCAGCAGCTCTTTGTGGATCTTAAACTCGATGGCTTTCAGACTGGAGCTAAACTATTGGCTTCCCTGGGTCTCTAGCTTGCTAACTCACCCTGAAAATCTTGGGACTTGTCAGCCTCCATAATCACATGAGCCAAATCCTTATAATAAATCAATCTCTCTATATATAAAGATATAGAGATATATGTCTCTATATCTACTTATCTGTCTTATTGGATCTGTTTCTCTACAGAATCCTAAGATCCTGGACATTATGTAACATCACAGAAAGGACTTTTCCCATTCTTCAACTCTACACTGTCTGTTGAAACTTAATATTAGGTGAGAGAGAGGTACCATGCTACACACTCAGGAGTCAATAGGCCCTTCACTGCCCCGGAAGGCCATGAGTCCTATGGGGCCTTCAGAAGAGTGGGAGGAGATGGGGCAGCATAATGCTGGGGATATGATTTATTGCCCCTCTCTGATTGGCCAGAAAGAAGACACAGAGTCTTTCTTTGGTGAAGGAAGCTCTTGAATGCATTCTGATTTCAGGCTGCCTGTCAGTATGCTAGTCATTTTGTGTTAGTCTTTATTCTCTGATCAATTTGAGGAATACAGGAATACCTTGGAATTTTTCTCAACAAAATGTATTATTATATTGGTTTATCCTTATAAACATTATTTACAATTACTATTGATTTCCAAACTTAAATCCCAGGTTTTTAAGTACATAATACATTTATATCATATAAATATATTTATATACATCATAAATATTTGGTCAGTCAATATTTTATCAGTTTTCTCTATATATTTAAATGCAGGGGAATAGTATTATTTTCAAGAGTACTATGAGCACATATTAATGATATTTTCTGTAATGTAATTCAACTATAGCAATAGGCTCTATGAGAATATCAATATCATTCATAGTCTAACCCATCATAACAGTAGCACATAGCCCTTGTTACTGTTTAAAAAATTAACTTCAGGTTTATTTCATGCAATTTATGTTCTGAAGGACATACGGACACTCAGATCCAAATCTGTATATTAATGAGCTAGCTATGCTGTGTTTAGAGTTCCACTGTGTCTTTCTTTGATAGTAATTTTAAAATAAAATCTATTATAATACTGACAAGCCTATGCATCTCAACGAAACAAATCAAAGTTCATTTCTTAAAGACCATGATCCTTGGATAAAATATTGTTAAATACTTCATAATCTATTTCATATGCAGCTAAAAAAGAATAATAGACAGAGGTCATCCGATTTCTCTATTGCCATTTTATGATGTTGGTCAAAGGGTACTTTACTTTTCCCCACATTAGAGATTTGATGGTCTCAGCTTCATTTTAATAACACAGAAATTTAAATGAAATCAAGTCTATTTTGACCCTCATTTGTATTCAGATGGCCAGTATGGAGATTGAATTAGAGAAGAGTGGTCAAATATTTTGAATTAGAATTCTGTGGGAAAACTGGAGAGCTGATACATGAAGTCAAGAATAATACATGAAGTCAAGGTAATAGGTTTATGAGAAATAAGTCTTCCTATTTGTTCTACCAAGGAGGTAGATTGGAAAACTTACCCTTTTCTTCACATTTAACTAGTATTTCCTTATTAATATACTTTGTATTGCATTTCATAGCTAACCCAGAGGATTGAGTAAGAGTATTTGTGAATAAATTTCAAATAGAAGCCTGGAGATGGGAGATGAAAAGAAGGGGAGTGGGATTAAGTGCTGAGCTCTGGTGAGGCAGCAATTACTCTTCAGGAGGCCAGGGTGTTGCTCAGGTTTAAGAGCCAGTTCAAACTGTTATTTAAAAAAAAAAAAAAGTATAGTTGCCATAGCAACCAAAGTGCCACATGACGTTCATATTTTCCCTCCTGAGAAGAAGAAAACCCATTTTAAAGCAACTGTCATACACCAAAAAGAAAAAAAAAGTTTTCTGATAGACTTACTGAACTTTTAACCTGCTTCCTCAAGGACAAAAAAAAAAAAAAGAAGAAGTAAAAAATTCAGAGAGTTTTCCCTATTATTTACAAAATAATCTGAACTCCACCATTCTGTCGCCTCTCCTAAAATGCAATCATGTCTTAGGTGATACTTAAGCTTATGTCAGGGAAGAGTAAGTGGATAAACTGCTTCTTAATAAAGCAAGGAAACTGTGGCCTGTGTTTTTCAAATAGATGACTGATTGATTTCCTTGAAAGTCTTCCCATTCTGACATTGATCTACCTTGAACACTTTATTTATTTATTCATTCGCTCATTCACTTTCTTCCTTTCTAAATGCCTTCATATTTCTGCCATCGGACATCTCATTGTAACACAAGGGTCATCTATCAAAAATTACTCAAGAAAATATAGTCAGCATTCAATGATTTCACTTGATATTAATAAAAGATAAAGATAGCACTGCATTGTGTCTGACTCTTGCGATCCCATGAACTGTAACCTGCCAGGTTCCTATGTTCATGGGATTCTCCAAGCAAGAATACTGGAGTAGATTGCCATTTCCTTCTCCAGGGGAACTTCCCAACCCAGGAATTGAACCCAGGTCTCCCACATTGCAGGTGGATTCTTTACCAGCTGAGCTACAAGGGAAGCCCTGATATTAATAAAAGGGTAGCATTAGTTCAAAATTGTGGCTAGCCATCATCTCCCAGTTCATTTATGTAACAGGTTCATTGTCATTACACTGAGAATATTTTCAGCACATTGATATTTGGAAAGCATCATAAGTGAAGAGAGAGGACCAAGAACTGGGTCCTTCAATATTGAGGGGGGTCAAAGATAAGCATGAAAAACCAGCAAAAGAGAGGAAGACGGAACAGTCAGTGAGATGATGTCTTTATGCCATGTGCTGATGCTGCTTCCCCACCTCAGCCCCATACCCACTCTAATGGCATTTTAGACAGTAAGACCAAACACTTAGTTCCTCTGACCTAACATGATTCGTGCTCCATGCAGGCTGCACTGATCATCGGCCCTAGGGAGGTGCCCTGAAGCTGTGTCCACGTACTGTCACGCTTATTTGTCTGTACCTTAGTCTGTCTGCTTGCTGGGTCACTGAATGAAAGCAACCTTGTCAGCCTCTAATGTCTCTGGACCTTGACCACCTCTTTGTATTCTTAGATATATTAGGCAGAGTGTTACGGTGCAAGTTTGATCTGGAAGGAAATATTGTCAAGAACATAAAGAAACCATACTGTGAAATCAAAAAAAGAATAACATAAGAGAAGCTCAAAATTGGGTCCAATATTAGTGAATTTCATGGTAAATTTGCATAATATATCAATTTTTCTATGCATTATTAAAAATATTGTAGGATCTCTGCAAACTCTGTCCTACTGCCTTCTAGCTATAGAAATTATTGTGAGGAGGCCTGAGGTCTGTGTGATACTGGTTGTCTTGTACATGGCTTGTCCTCTTGTAAATGCCTGGTAACAGTTTTCCTGGTATTTGTCATGATATTTTAAGCAGCAAATTGAGATCTTTATTTCAGGAAAACTCCCTTCTTATATACTATTAAGACTTAGTTACTATGTATTTATTTTTGGCTGTGCTGGGTCTTCATTGCTGGGCTCAGGCTCTCTCTAGTTGCAGCGAGTAGGGCCTCCTGTTCGCTGCAGTGCACAGGCTTTTATAGTGGTGGGTTCTCTTGTTTCAACGCACGGACTCCAGAGCTCAGCAGTTGTGGTGCGCAGGCTTAGCTGCTCCAAGGCATGTGGAATCTTCCTAGACCAGGGATCAAACCTGTGTCCCCTGCATCGGTCATTGTATTCTTAACCACTGGACCACCGGAGAAGCTCCTCTTATATTCTGTTTTGAAAAACGTTGATCTTTATTTATTGGGTGCTCTACTTCAAAGGTACCAATGACTTTTGCTTAATTTATTTTCAATGTCATACAGTTTTTTTAAATTTGTTTTAACATGTTTGTCTTTTTTGGTCTACATTTGCTCAAGATTTTTCCTGTAATGAAAAAAATAACCATGGATTTGGATGATTCTAATGTCATGTTATTCTTCAGAGAAATTATTTTGGCCCTGTATCTATATAGTTAGAGCTATAATTTCTCTTTTTATAACATTCTATCTTTTATTTATTTTCTTTTTGGAATATTTTTATTGAAACCAGTTTTAATAAGATGTCATAATAGGGAATAAAGAAAAAAGAATTTCACTATGCTCATTGGGTTATATTTTCTTTCAGGCACTCTTTCCTTCATCATGCTCTGACCACCTCCTTCCTGCTTTTCTTCCTTCCTATACTTTATTTTGGAGAAGACACTGGCACCCCACTCCAGTACTCTTGCCTGGAGAATCCCATGGATGGAGGAGCGTGGTGGGCTGCAGTCCATGGGGTTGTGAAGAGTCAGACACGACTGAGCAAGTTCACTTTCACTTTTCACTTTCCTGCATTGGAGAAGGAAATGGCAACCCACTCGAGTGTTCTTGCCTGGAGAATCCCAGGGATGGGGGAGCCTGGTGGGCTGCCGTCTATGGGGTCACACAGAGTTGGACACGACTGAAGTGACTTAGCAGCATACTTTATTTACATAGGGGCAATGTCACTTCTCTTCATCTTCCAATGATTAGGGAATTTCTTTGAAAAGCTTCTGCTTACTCTGATACAACAGTGTGAAATTTTAAAGGTTTAATACTTACAATTATATCTGAGACTTGTTTTTCCATCTAAATTATGGCTTAAAGGTGATTACTTGTATTCTATGCACTCAGCTTTTTCTCAATTAGGAGAAGGTCAGTGGGTATAAGAGCTGAAGCGGTATGGTCTTTTGTTGTTGGCAGACTATGTGGCTTCTGCTGTCGCTTGTGAGACAGTTAAATCTATTCTGTAACCAAGATTCACTTTACATACTTTGACAGCAGATGTCATAGCTGGAGGTATAGCTTCAAGTTTCAGATTTATCTAACACATATTATCGTTGTTGTTCAGTCTCTAATTTGTGTCAAACTCTTTGTAAACGCTAGAGACTGCAGTGCAACAGGCTTCCCTGCCATTCAGTATCTCCTGGAGTCTTCTCAAACTTATGTCCATTGAGTTGCTGATACTATCTAACCATCTCATCCTCTGCTGCCCCTTCTCCTTTTACCTTCAATCTTTCCCAGCATCAGGGTCTTTTCCAATGAGTTGGCTCTTTGCATCAGGTGGCCAGAGTCCTAGAGTCTCAGATTCAGCATTAGTCCTTCCGATGAATATTTAGGGTTGATTTCCTTTAGAATTGACTGGTTTGATCTCCTCGCTGTCCAAGGGACTCTCAAGAGTCTTCTCCAGCACCACAGTTTTGAAAGCATCAATTCTTCAGTGCTCAGCCATTTTTATAGTCCAACTCCCATATCTGTACATGACTACTGGAAAAACCACACAGGCCTTCGTCAGCAAAGTAACGTCTCTGCTTTTTAATATGCTGCCTATCTTTGTCATAGCTTTCCTTCTAAGGAGCCAGCATCTAAAATCTGAGTCACCCTAAAATTATTATTTGCATAACAGAACATTTACTTTATTTTTCTTTTCTTATTTATCCTCACCTCATTTCCAACATTAATTTCCTTACTCCCCAGTTGAAAGAAAGGTAAGGGAGGGTACCCAGTCGTCTTCTCATGCTTGGGGATTTGTTAACTCATAAGTACTACTCTCAGGAAATATGAAAATGGTTAAGGATCTTTTTCCCCCAAGAATATCCCATTTATTTCCTTGTTTTCTTTTTTTTTTCATTTTTTACAAAATTTGATTTGTTGATTTGACTTGGCTTCTATTTTCTTCGTAATATTTTTGGAATTTTGACTCTGTTTGTTGGCTGCTGTAAGAGAGAGATTCTATGATATGGCTTTAATCACCTGTCTTAACCTGGAGGTCTCCATTTATCTGCCTTTGAAATGAAGCTTCAAAAAAGAAAACTTCTTGTTAAATAAACCCAAGCAAGGATTTCAACTTTTTAAGGCACCTTGATCTTTTCTATAAAATGTGTAAAGTAGGATCATAGTTGAGGATAATATTTTTCATAAGAATAAACAACAGAAATATTTTCCATTGTCTTTCTCTTGTGGTAATATTGATGCCTTATTTCATTGCATTATTGTTTCCCTAGCAGTGGAGATTTTATTTGCATTCTATTTAAAGAAAAATTATTATGTAATTCAGTAATCTCTACATGAGAGCATTTTTCAATATGTTTACAGACTAATTTTTCTTTTTGATATTGTTTTCATTCAAATAAAAAAAATGGAATTAAAACTCATGCAGAGATTGTGACCACTTCCAGATTTCTTCTGTACAAACCAGAGAACACGAAACAAATTTCCCTTAATTTTCAGGAGGATTTTAAAAAGTGACATCAGTATACATTTTTCTCCCCTTGTTTTGCTGCTTGAATTTATTCAAACTGTTCTGAAGAGAGACCTTGAAATTTTACTTTAGGAAACATTCCTACATTAATTCTGAGCAAATGGACACGAGGCTTTTACAGGTTTTTCCCTCCATCACCCCAATCTCAGCTCAGTAGGACACCCGGTTACTTTTCTTTCTATAGTTGCAAATGCTAAAGAGATTGGTGGTAATTTTAGAAAGGCTAACAGCACCTGGAGGTGTCAGTTCTTCATGGCAACTTGAATTAAAAGGGAATATATACTGAGATTTGAACCTACTCAAACTTCAGGGGATGCAAGGTTAGAATTAAGCACAGTTCTTTTCAGTGGGAAGATCCGGATAATGAGGGAACAGCAATTTACTTTTCCAATTCAATAAATCTTCAAAAAACTTTCAAAGCAAGGTCAGGCAAGCTTTTTAACCTCAATGAGTTAATCCACAGTAACTCTTGGATGCTTCAGTTTAGCTAGATGGGAGAAACTGGGCCAAACTGTTAAAAATAGAAATAACAGACCACAAAAGATGAAGAAAAAAAGTGTATTGGTCACAAGGAATAGACAACTGATTGCAAAGTAGGAAGAAGGTTCACTTAAATGAGATCTGAAAGGGCTGACTGTATAAGACATACTTGGAGCTTTGCAGAATTAACAGCTTTCAAAAAATGTTTGAAGTAATCTGAATAATACATATAAAATTTATTTCTGAATCCAAGGAAAGGCTTTAAAAAATATATTGAAACTTCACAAACTAAAAATTATCTGCCAGAGGAGGTGGTCTTCCAGGCTCTGGGTATTAGTGATTGAGTAATTGATCACAGGATTCTGAACGCCTGCACTGACCTGAAGCAGAGTAGTGATGGTTTGCTGTCCTACCGCATTATTGACTGAATGTCTGTGTTCCTCCCAAATTCATATGTTAAAACCTAACCCCCACTGTGATGGGAGAAGGCAATGGCCCCCCACTCCAGTACTCTTGCCTGGAAAATACCATAGACGGAAGAGCCTGGTAGGCTGCAGTCCATGGGGTCGCTAAGAGTCGGACACGACTGAGCGACTTCACTTTCACTTTTCACTTTCCTGCATTGGAGAAGGAAATGGCAACCCACTCCAATGTTCTTGCCTGGAGAATCCCAGGGACGGGGGAGCCTGGTGGGCTGCCATCTATGGGGTCGCACAGAGTCAGACACGACTGAACTGACTTAGTAGCAGCAGCAGCAGCAGCCACTGTAATGGTATTCCAGGGTGAGCTCTTTGTAGGGTAATTAACTTTAATGAGGTCATAAGGATGGAGTCCCCATAATGGAATTAGTGTCCTTATGATAAGAAACTAGAGAGCTTATTGTCTCTCTCTCCACCATGTGAAGACACCGCAGGAAGGCAGCCATCTACAAACCAGTAAGACAGCTCTTGCATGCATGCGTGCTCAGTCACTCAGTTGTGTCAAACTCTTTGTGACCCCATGGACTGTAGCCCTCCAGGAGGTTTTCCAGGCAAGAATACTGGAGTGGGTTGCCATTTTCTACTCCAGGGGATCTTCCTGACCCAGGGATCAAACCCGTGTCTCTTGCATTGGCATGTGGATTTTTCACCACTGCACCCAATCTTGGCAATCCCAAGACAGTTCTCACTAAGAACCAAGTCAGCTGGCATCTTAAACTTGGACTTCCTGACTTCCAAACTTCACAACATAGATATTCACAGTTTAAGCCACTCAGCTTATGCTATTCTGTAGAGCAGCCTGAACTGACTTATACATAGCGTAACTGCTTTTCTAGGTTAAATGTCAAGCAAGCAGGCCTTTTTGATGGATTAACTCATTGCTGGGGTAAAATAAGCAATGCCTAAAAACATAAAGCAGTTATTTCATTATTCATAATGGGCAAATGATGAATGTTCTGAAGGGAAAGTTTAGATGCAGTAGCAGTATTGATTCTGAATAACAGTTCTAAACAGTGCAGATGACATGATGATGTGCAAAGGATATTTCACAGGGCAGATGAGGAGAGAAAGGATAACAGTGAAAATGAGAACAGGGTGTGCTGATCCAAAAATTGCACTTGAAGTCTGGGTGATGTAAATGGCAGGGCTGCTGCCTTGCAGGTCCTGCAATAGAGAGTTGTGGTATCTAATTCACTGTGCAGCGTGTCTCCAGCTCACCCAGCAGCATTATCAGTAATTACAAGGAGAAAGCATCTCACACATTATGAGAATCCAGTTCTGGCAAAGAGGCATCTGTCATGATCCACCCTGTTTTTTCCTGATGGAGAAGCCACACCACAGCAGGAAGGGCTTTTGCGTTTTGAATCAGTGCTTTCTCCTCTTGCCTGCTCTGTGATGGAAAGTGCTTTGCCTAATTGCACATTTACCAGTATAGCTATAGAATTAGCAAGAATCTCACATTTCTGCAGGATAACCTCATCTCATGTCCATGGCAGGGGGTGGGGAGGATTTTAAAACATGGCTCATACAGACTCTTGTTGCAACTAATTTATTCATATCTTTTCTTCAGATATTAGGAGTCAGAGATTTCCCACTCAAGCTGTTACTGAAATATAGAAAACGTGCCATTTTTAATAGGCCTGTTTTTTCAGGGTCTGGTTCTAAATGGAAAGTAATTAAAAGTGAGTGTATGTCAACAGATCTGCAGACCCCACCTGGGGGGTGTTCTATTACCCTTTGCTTTCCTAGTACCCTTTGCTTTTCCTGTGTGGTCTAAACCTCAGGGATTGACTGGAGGTTATTTTTGTGTTTCAGGATTGTGCAACTGCTGTTTCTAGTAACATTTCCTAAACTCATTTCTGTTGTCTTTCGTCTTCCCTAGCTGGCCCTCCAACACCTAGAGACGATGAAACATGTAATCAAAGCTCACAGTTCCCGTCGGTCTACACAGTCACCCACACTCAGTGTTCCAGATAGAGACATCCCCAGGACAAGGACAATATATTATTCACTTCTGTGTCACCAGCTCACACTTAATATCTGTGTTTTAATAAGTATGCCAAGAAATAAGTATACTAATACCCTATTGAATGAATTGATGCAACCATAGGGGAGGAGGGATTGGGACCAACTTAGGAATTCAGGAAAGGCTTTCTTGAGAAAGTTTGAACTGAGATCTGAAGGAAGGTGGGAATTAACTTGGTGAAGCAAGGAGGAAAGAGAAAATAAAGATTTCTTGTGCATCAAATTGAGACCAAAATATTCTACTTACAGTCTCATAGGATTTAAGATAGAGTCATTCTTCATAATAGGATGACCTGCATTCTGGTGCATTAGTGCTAACCTGTGGAGGCACCTGCTGATCTCCAAACCTCAACTCGCTCTTACTGGGTCTCTCTTCTAAATATGGTGTATTTGTATACAAGTTCCAATCCCGGATATGCTTCTTTCTTTTCCCCTCCTTGATAAGCCCAGTTATAACACTAGACTTACTATTTGAATTATTAATACTATTCCAAATTCTGGTTCCAGGAAAATGTTTCCAGGAATCTGAACTTGAACTCTTTCTTGGCTTTGCCCTTCCCTCTCTCTCTGAGGCAGATGGCTGTGGATGGATTCTGCTATCTGCACATGGAACTGTAGATATAATTAGGTATCTTCTTAACCATACTTGTTAGTCATAAAACCAGATTCTCCAGCACTTTTGTCTGCTTACTAGTTTTTTGATTAACTACATCCTGTATTTCTGGTGATGATGTTTGCTTGAACAAAGACCACAATTTACTTATTTGGAGACTCTGCCTGGCCCATCTGATGGAGCTTAAAGTATTTGCTAAGCTATGGCTCATTAACACACAGTTGGTGGCTACAAGTGAGTCCAGAGTTTATAAGAGCACCTTATCTCACTGGCTTTCTTGGCATGAATAAGTTGTCACTGTTTTTAGTCGTATAAATGTTAACCAACACAATATTGTAAGCACCATGAGAAAGTGAAGCTTGATCTCGGATTTAAAGGAAAGTGGAAATTGATTAGAGGGAGGCAAGAGGAACAAATGTTCAAGGTAGAGATAGGAACATGTAGAAAGGCCCTTTGGTAACACTGGAAATTATGATGGAAGGTTGTGATTCCTGGATAACAAAAATGCCAAATAAACCACAGTGCAAAACAGAGCTACAGTTTACATAGAAATATGCATACAGGGCCAGGTCAATCCTTTTTCAAAGCTTTGTCTTAATCCAAGGATCATTGGAGAAGCACTAGAAAGATTTTGAGCATCTGATTTTCTTTTCGTTTCACAATGATTCTGTAGGTTAAGACCTCCATACATCCACATGATGAACTACATATTGTAAATATCCTCTGAAGTAAGCATGAGAGTAAAACATAGCAGAAATTACAGGAAGAAATAGAAACCTTAGGTTTTAGAAAATGACAAGAGAATTGAAAATCAGTGTGCCAAACTTACATTGAGGCTGTAGCTCCCTGGAGGGGGCTGTTGTCCTCTGTAACTTAGAGTTTGGATTTTAATGACCTGTTGAAAGAGAGGAGAAGAAGATAAAGCCTCATGTCTTTGTGGCTGGGGTGGGAGGGTAGGGGGATTTGAAAATGATACTTCATATAACAAAAGGACATTGGAATGACAACATCACACGGAAATAATAGTCCGAGTGAGAAAAGAAATTAAAACTCAGCCTGTTATCAACAGAGACAATTAGATAGTTTTTCTACAGTAGGCCCTGGGAGTATATAAACATTACAGTTGTCAGAATTCATAACTAGAAGTCATACCTACTGTGAACTGAAGAATCTATTTCATACAGTTTGAATGAACCAGGGCACTTTAAACATGGAAGTAAACCAAAATTAATCACTTATCTGTAGCACTCTATACAAACAGAAGAAATAATTCCAAATTCTTTCTACAGATTCTTACCTTATTACAGTTTTCACAGCATTTTCACAGAAAAAAACAGTGCCTCACTGAGCATTAAGTACAAAATCCAAAATTAAAGAACACACAAAAGAAAACTAATCATCACTAATGTAAGAAAGAATAAAAAATGAAAATTCAAAATCAGACTCCTGAGGTATCTTCAGTGATACACACACAGATAAATTAATAATCATATTTAGTTTTTCAGGCAACAAGGATACATTTAATGTATGAGCAAGACACAAAGCATACTATCATTTAAAACATAACAATTTTTTAAAAGTTGAAATGTGCTGTCATTTTATGAGAAATACTCAAGATATAATACACTGAACTGACTCAAGAAAATTGATCTGTAATTGGTAATGTATTTACATCTATAATTAAACATAGATTCAATGAAATACAGTCTAGAAAATTTCAAAAGTGAATTCTATTGAACTGAAAATGAAGGAAACGTAAAGATGAGATCCCTTGGCAATCCATCTTATAGTTTTAATATAAACTTGATGTCAAAGGCAAATAACTATGGCATAGAAAACACAAAATTGGGGCCACTCTCAAGTAGGATGTTAAGATATAGATATCAATATTTTAATAGCAACAAGGCAAAAAGTTAGCTAACATGAAACTAAATATATTGAAAACTATATGACTACATATGGCTTAACAAGTGAGTCATGAATTAGTTGATGCTGAAATATGTATAAATTAAATCCACCACAATATAAACATAAAATGATGTTCAATCTCAAGAGTAATTAGGGAATTTTAGGCTAAAGGTGATGCTACTTCATAATCAAGAGATAGGTAAATTCAAGTATCAAAATTTTATTGGAAAATTAGGTAATGGCATAGTGAAAACTCATATATTACAGGTGCAAGTATAAATTAGTACTATATCATTATGTATTTGGTAATATCTGATAAAACTTAATATATGCATATTTGGAGGCCAAATCAATTTTACTGTTAATTATATGGCACCACAGAAACTGCTGCACCAGCACACTAGAGACACATTTACGAATGTTACTGGCAACTTTATATATAGCAGCAAAAAGTGACACAAACTAACTGTCCACCAAAAGAAGAATGAATTAATAAACTATGATATAGTCAAAGAATTTTAATGTATAGTAATCATAATAACGGAGAAGGCAATGGCACCCCACTCCAGCACTCTTGCCTGGAAAATCCCATGGACAGAGGAGCCTGGTGGGCTGCAGTCCATGGGGTCACGAAGAGTCGGACACGACTGAGTGACTTCACTTTCACTTTTCACTTTCCTGCATTGGAGAAGGCAATGGCACCCCACTCCAGTGTTCTTGCCTGGAGAATCCCAGGGACAGGGGAGCCTCGTGGTCTGTTCTCTATGGGGTTGCACAGAGTCGGACGTGACTGAAGCGAATTAGCAGCATCAGCAATCATAATAAATGACCAGAAAGATATATGTTGTGCCAGTTACTATGGTTTAATAGTATTGTCCTCCAATACTTAGTGATGAAAAACAATCATTTATAATGCTCTTGGTTTTTATGGGTCAGAATCTGAACAACACGTAGGGGAAATGGTTTGCTCCTTTTCTGCCTTGTCTGAGGCATCAGTTGGTAGACTGGGAGGCTGGGGAACAGTATCCTCTTAAGGCGAGCTCATTCCCAAGTCCACTGAGACCTAGGTCAGCTAACTGTCTTAGTTATTCTCCATAATTCTCTCCACACTGTTTCAGTTTCCTCTTATCATAGTATGATCAAGCATCTCAAAGCTGAGAGCAGAATGAAAGCTGTCTTCTTTTCATGATCTAGTTCAGAAGTTGCATAGCATTGCTTCTGCTATATTCTATTTTTTGGGCAGAATAATCAAAAAACCCCACCCAGTTTCAAGGGGAGCAAACCCCCATATACCTCTTAGGAAAACTCACAAAGCCACATTGGTAAGAAAAGCATAATGCCATGATGAGAAAGATGGTCACAGTCATTTAGGAAAATCAGACCTGCTTAACATTCCAACTGGGCTTCCCAGATGGTGCTAGTGGCAAAGAATCTGTGAATGCAGGAGACAAAAGAGATGCGTGTTCGATCCCTGAATCAAGAACATCCTCTGGAAGAGGGCATGGCAACCCACTCCAGTATTCTTGCCTGGGGAATCCCATGGACAGAGGAACCTGGTGAGATATAGTCCATAGGGTCACAAAGAGTCAGACACAACTGAAGTGACTTAGCATGCATGCACACAACATCCCAATTGGCATGAATACATTTTTGAGTGGAAAAAGCAAGTTGCAATACAGCATAATTCTATTTACGTAGAATATTTCAATGCTTATATATATAATACATAGGCAGTACATTTATATATGTATGCATATATTTTATATGAATGCATATATTTAGAGAAAAAAAGATACAGTTGAAATAAAGAATGAGAAATTCGAGAAAGACGTTATCATTGGAGGTGGTGGACGGAGAAATATGCAAGTATGAAGGAATATATAAGAAGCACCCAGGAATATATTAGAAGCACTCCAAGGTAAAGAATCCACCTGCCAATGCAGGAGACACAGGTTTGATCCCTGATCCAGGAAGATCTTACATGCCACAGGGTGACTAAGTTCTCGTCCCACAACTACTGAGCCTGTGCTCTAGAGCCCAGGAGCCATGATTACTGAGCCTGTGCAACACAACTACAGAGTAACCCCTGCTCTCTGCAACTAGAGAAAATCCTGTGCAGCATCAAAGACCCTGCACAGCCAGAAACCAGTTCAGTTCAGCGGTCACTCAGTCGTTTCCGACTTTGTGAATCCACGGACTGCAGCACACCAGGCTTCCCTGTCCATCACCAACTCCCAGAGCCTCCTCAAACTCATGTCCATCGTGTCGGTGATGCCATCCAACCATCCTATCCTCTGTCATCCCCTTCTCCTCCTGCCTTCAATCTTTCCCAGCATCAGGGTCTTTTCATTTTTTTTTTAAATTTCAATTTATTTATTTTAGTTTGAGGCTAATTACTTTTCAATAGTGTAGTGGTTTTTGCCATACATTGACATGAATCAGCCATGGGTTTACATGTGTTCCCCATCCTGAACCCTCCTCCCACTTCCCTCCCCATCCCATCCCTCAGGGTCATCCCAGTGCACCAGACCTGTCTCATGCATAGAACCTGGACTGACGATCTGTTTCACATATGGTAATATACATGTTTCAATGCTATTCTTTCAGATCATCCCACCCTCGCCTTTTCCCACAGAGTCCAAAAGACTGTTCTATACATCTGTGTCTCTTTTGCTGTCTCACATACAGGGTATTGGTTACCATCTTTCTAAATTCCATATATATGTGCTAGTATACTGTATGGGAAAAGGCAATGGCACCCCACTCCAGTACTCTTGCCTGGAAAATCCCAGGGACGGTGGGGCCTGGTGGGCTGCCGTCTATGGGGTTGCACAGAGTCGGACACGACTAAAGTGACTTAGCAGCAGCAGCAGTAGCAGCAGCAGTATACTGTATTGGTGTTTTTCTTTCTGGCTTACTTCACTCTGTATAATAGGCTCCAGTTTCATCCACCTCATTAGAACTGATTCAAACGTATTCTTTTTAATGGCTGATATTCCATTCTGTATATGTATCACAGCTTTCTTATCCATTCATCTGACGATGGACACCTAGGTTGCTTCCATGTCCTGGCTATTATAAACAGTGCTGTGATGAACATTGGGGTACATGTGTCTCTTTCAATTTTGGTTTCCGCATTGTGTATGCCCAGCAGTGGGATTGCTGGGTCGTATGGCAGTTCTATTTCCAGTTTGTTAAGGAATCTCCACACTGTTCTCCATAGTGGCTGTACTAGTTTGCATTCTCACCAACAGTGTAAGAGGGTTCCCTTTTCTCCATACCCTCTCCAGCATTTATTGTTTGTAGATTTTTGGATAGCAGCCATTCTGATTGGCATGAAATGGTACCTCATAGTGGTTTTGATTTGCATTTCTCTGATAATGAGTGATGTTGAGCATCTTTTCATGTGTTTGTTAGCCATTTCCATGTCTTCTTTGGAGAAATGTCTATTTAGTTCTTTGGCCCATTTTTTGATTGGGTAGTTTATTTTTCTGGAATTGAGCTGCAGGAGTTGCTTGGATATTTTTGAGATTAATTCTTTGTCAGTTGCTTTGTTTGCTATTATTTTCTCCCATTCTGAAGGCTGTCTTTTCACTTTGCTTATAGTTTCCTTCATTGTGCAAAAGCCTTTAAGTTTAATTAGGTCCGTCTTTTCCAATGAGTCAGTTCTTTGCATCAGGTGGCCAATGAATTGGAGCTTCAGCTTCAGCATCAGTCCTTGATGTCCTGATGAATATTCAGGGCTGATTTCCTTTAGCATTGTCTGGTTGATCTCCTTGCTGCCCAAGGGACTCTCAAGAGTCTTCTCCAACACCACAGTTCAAAAGCATCAGTTCTTCAGTGCTCAGATTTCTTTATAGTCCAATGCTCACATCCATACATGACTACTGGAAAAACCATAGCTTTTAGACGGACCTTTGTTGGCAAAGTAATGTCTCTGCTTTTTAATATGTTCTCTAAGTTGGTGATAGCTTTTCTTCCAAGGAGCAAGCATCAACCAGAAATAAATACAACTAAAAGAAAAGAAGCACCCACAGCGATATTTCATAGAAATGTATTTCATTTCTCAATGTGGGTTGCATGGGAAATAAATCCCAGAGGACTTTAAATTTAGTTAAATGTGGGATGTTATGTAAGCAAGAGTGCCAGTGATGCACTCTAGATACAGAACTTAAATAGATGGTTGGATGGTAATTTGTTATTATTCAGTCTCTCAGTCTTGTTCAACTCTTTGTGACCCCATGGACTGCAGGACGCCAGGCTTCCCTATCCTTCCCCTTCTCCCAAAGTTTTGCTCAAACTCATGTTCATAGAGTTGGTGATGCCATCCAACCATCTCATCCTCTGTTGTTCCCTCCTCCTCCTGCCTTCAATCTTTCCCAGCATCAGGATCTTTTTTTACAATGTTTGCATCAGGCTGTTTGCATTAGGTGGTCGAAAAGTATTAGAGTTTCAGCTTCAGCATCAGTCCTTCTAACGAATATTCAGGGTTGATTTCTTTTAGGATTAACTATTTTGATCTCCTTGCTGTTTCAGGGAATCTCAAGAGTCTTCTCCAGTATCACATTTTGAAAGCATCAGTTGTTCAGCGCTTAGTCTTCTTTATGGTCCAACTCTCACATTCTGCCCTTAAATGTACATCAATATTATAAAGGAGGCACACGAAGACAAAAATAGAAGATACACCATTAGTCATAAAGCCCATGGGTCAGTCTTCTTTATATAAATATGATTCTACAAAGAAAACACAAAAATACCAGAAATCATTCTGGTATTTTGAAAAGTCTGTGGTTAAATAATCTCATGTAATAATCAATGTGACTCAGTAAAATTTCTGCTCTACCAAGCATTCAACAAAAATACAAAAGATTTGCAATCCTTTAAAAGTGTTTTATTTACAATATAGCGAGTATTTATGCACACATCTGAATTTTGAAGTCCCTGAATCATCTTCTCCTTAACAAAATTATGTTTTTCAGCACTAAGCATGATGCTGAAAATTGCACCTCTAGAGATTTTTTTAATTTTTAATTTAGGAGTAGCTCTTGAAATTTTCTTCAGAAGGTTTTCTTGCAAAATGCAGAGAGCTAGGGGTAGAACAAACCCAAATGTGGGGACTGTTTATCCACACAGTGATCACAATGGGAAGCACCCAAGAGTAAGATCACAGAGGAATGCTTCTCTGTGAGATAGAGGCCACCAAAAAAGAAAAGGCAGAGACTGAGTACAGAGGAGTAAGGAACACATTTTGTTTTCTTGTCCTTTTTTGTTTTATCTTATTTACCACTTTTCTGAAGAGGGAATATGCTTGGCAGCTTTACTGTGGAATCAACACTTGTGGCTGGAGACATTTAACATTGCCAGCTCAGATATATAAATGGACTCCAGCAGTATGGGAAATACTTCTTAAAAGTATTTAGTAGTGTAAAAATGTTGGTTAAAGAGCTTTGTTGTAAATCTGTTTCAGGTGATATATACACGCAGAGCAAATTACCCATGGAATCAATACAAAAATGTATGAACCATTGTGTTGCTTTAAAAGCAAAAAGGAGAAAAATAAAATAAGGAGTTCAGAATCTATTATGTAGGTCAGATACCTAGTATTAATTGGTTTCAAAGGGGTTTGTGCTTAAAAATAGACTCTATCCTACATAGAAAAGACAGATATTTGTTCTGTTTACATGTAAACTGGGACAGTTTCCTTTAATGTAGATATGAAAACCAGAATAAGTAACTAAGGCCACTCAGGAGAAGAGATTCCCCAAGCTTCTTTTTCTTTTTATTTATTTTTTAAATTTATTTTAACCTGACAAGAAGAAGAAAAGGAAGATTCCAGAGCCACACTAAACAACACCACAGCTATGAAGGAAGATGCTGGAGACAGATAATGCCTCAGTAATATTTGTCTTTTTTATTTTTAAGAAAAACAGAAAGTTTAGCATTTCAAGTTTTTATTATGTGCAGACATTAGCCTTGGTGATTATTTGTCTCATTAATTAATTTTTATTGGAGTATAGTTACTTGACAATGTTGCATTACTTTCTACTGTACAGCAAAGTGAATCAGCTATACGTATAAATGTGTGCATGCTAACTCACTTCAGTTGTGTCCGACTCTTTGCAACCCTATGGACTGTAGCCCACCAGGCTCCTCTGTCCACAAGATTCTCCAGGCAAGAACACTGGAGTGGGTTGCCATGTCTCTCTCCAGGGGATCTCCCCAACTTAGGGATTGAACCCACATCTCTTAGGTCTCCTGCATTGGCAGGTGAGTTCTTTATCACTAGCTCCATCTGGGAAGCCCCATACATATACATCAGTTCAGTTCAGTCGCTCAGTCATGTCCAACACTTTGAGACCCCATGAATCGAGCATGCCAGGCCTCCCTGTCCATCACAAACGCCCGGAGTTCACTCAGACTCAAATCCATCAAGTCAGTGATGACATCCAGCCATCTCACCCTCTGTTGTCCCCTTCTCCTCCTGCCCTCAATCCCTCCCAGCATCAGAGTCTTTTCCAATAAGTCAACTCTTCGCATGAGGTGGCTAAAGTACTGGAGTTTCAGCTTTAGCATCATTCCTTCCAAAGAAATCCCAGGGCTGATCTCCTTCAGAATGGACTGGTTGGATCTCCTTGCAATCCAAGGGACTTTCAAGAGTCTTCTCCAATACCACAGTTCAAAAGCATCAATTCTTCGGCACTCACTCTTCTTTACAGTCCAACTGTCACATCCATACATGACCACAGGAAAAACCATAGCCTTGACTAGACGGACCTTTGTTAGCAAAGTAATGTCTCTGCTTTTGAATATGCTATCTAGGTTGGTCATTACTTGCCTTCCAAGGAGTAAGCATCTTTCAATTTTATGGCTGCAGTCACCATCTGTAGTGATTTTGGAACCCAAGAATTAAAGTCTGACACTGTTTCCACTGTTTCCCCATCTATATCCCATGAAGTGGTGGGATCGGATGCCATGATCTTTGTTTTCTGAATGTTGAGCTTTAAGCCAACTTCTTCACTTTCACTTTCATCAAGAGGCTTTTGAGTTCCTCTTCACTTTGTGCCATAAGGGTGGTGTCATCTGCATATCTGAGGTTATTGATATTTCTCCCAGCAATCTTGATTCCAGCTTGTGTTTCTTCTAGTCCAGCGTTTCTCATGATGTACTCTGCATATAAGTTAAATAAGCAGGGTGACAATATACAGCCTTGACGTACTGCTTTTTCTATTTGGAACCAGTCTGTTGTTCCATATCCAGTTCTAACTATTGCTTCCTGACCTGCATACAGATTTCTCAAGAGGCAGATCAGGTGGTCTGGTATTCCCATCTCTTTCAGAATTTTCCACAGTTTATTGTGATCCACACAGTCAAAGGCTTTGGCATAGTCAATAAAGCAGAAATAGATGTTTTTCTGGAACTCTCTTGCTTTTTCCATGATCCAGCAGATGTTGGCAATTTGATCTCTGATGCACTCTTTTTGAGATTTACTTCCCATTTAGTTCACCACAGAGCACTGAGTAGAGTTCCCTGTGCTAAACAGTAGTTTTTCATTAGTTTTACCTTCTGTGCTGCTGCTAAGTTGCTTCAGTCGTGTCCGACTCTGTGTGACCCCATAGACAGCAGCCCACCAGGCTCCTCTGTCCATGGGATTCTCCAGGCAAGAACACTGGAGTGGGTTGCTATTTCCTTCTCCAATGCATGAAAGTGAAAAGTGAAAGTGAAGTCGCTCACTCGTGTCTGACTCTTAGCAACCCCATGGACTGCAGCCTACCAGGCTCCTCCGTCCATGGGACTCTTCAGGCAAGAGTACTGGAGTGGGTTGCCATTGCCTTCTCCAGAACCAATCTCCCAGTTCATTCCATTTCTCCCTTTCCCCCTTTTTTGTCCAAATGTTTGTTCTCTAGGTCACTATCTTTATTTCTGTTTTGCAAATTTTGGCTTTTAAAATGTATCTCAGGGTGAAAGTCTTTAGTCACTGAAGTTTGACTCCTGAGAAATAATCTTGAGAAAGTTCAAGGTTCTTTCACTCCCACAAAAGGACGACTATATGCTGGCTGGACAAATAGACATTACTTGTATATGCACAATGGAAATATTTTCATTGCAAGACCCTGAATATTTCTGTTAAAAATTGGTGAGTGTTGCTGACTATGATTTAATTAGACTTGAGTTTTGCAAGCATTTCCATTGCAAAAAATTATAAATATAAATACATACACACACATACACACACATATATATTTGTACTTATGTCTAACACTTCTGGTTTACCCACTTCTGGCTCTCTAAGAAAAATTTTACTACGCAATAGTAACAATACTTGCTATGCCAATTAGTCTTCTGTCTAGCTATTGCAATTTTTCTTCACATTATTTTTAATAATTATCCAAAGTAATACATTATAGAAATTAATTTTAATGTAAAACATAGATGGGGATTTTTAGTAATGCATATTTTTATCTCTGAGATACATATACATAATATATCTCTGAGAAGAATCTATTTTATCAGGAGACTGTGTCAAATCTGAATTCAACTTAAGTATGGAGTTTGAAGTTGAAGCTCAGTGCAGCTTTGATCTGCCTACCTACATGGCTTAAAACATGGTGATGATTTAGCAACCATCCTTGGGCCAATACCCCCACCTACACTAGAGAAAAGCTGCTTTGCACGTGGACATCAGAGTGACCTGGTAAACATTATCTGCCAGTTGCTGGACATTTAGGGAAGAAGAACAAGTAAGTCTCAGAAAATGACCCAGGCACAGGCCTTTTGCCTGTCAAACAAGGAGAAACAAGGATTAAAAATAAAACACACATCATGTAAGGTTAAGAACTCCTGTTGTGCTAAGAGCTTTTGAAGCCTGGAAATACCAGAGGCTTAAGTATATCTAGGACGAAAATGAAAGCTCTGACCCCTGATCATTAGTGCAGCACTCAACCCGTGACCAGAACTCTCATAGGTTATTGCATTCAGCTTCACCAGGGTTAGAAGGGCAAGGCGAACACACAGAAAATGACACTCATTCAATTTAAACATAATTTAATTCTCTGAAGACTTTTTTTAATAGGTTTTGGGAATCAACATCTTAGAGCACTCTGACTGAATGCTGCTATTTTGGGAAAATAAATTTGCTGCTATTTCTATTTTCTGTGTGATTCAAGGTTCTTGAAAACTGAGTGAGGTGCCTTTTGGAACTTCCATCCTAGAGTTTAAATTCAACATGTGGATGAAATTGGTGAAACACATCAAATACACTGTGTATTCTATTAATGTGCTTTAAGATATGCTATCCACACCCATTTATATTATAATAATCTAATACGGTATATCTATTCCTCCTCTACTTAATCATAGACTGAACTCTAAAATCATCTCTGTTAAGACCGTCTCAAGGTCTTCATATTATTCAGAGCATGTTGGAAAGTTGCATAAAGAACATGAACACCTAATACACCATAGTAAATGCAAAATGTATTATCATCAATGAGCAACGCATTCTGGTGAATCCAAATCCATCCCTAATACTTTTTAAAATATCATCATCATGGTCTTAGTCAACTGTTTATAAAGTATGATCCGAGACAAATCATCCACTGGCACAAAGCAGGGTGTGGTCAGCTGACTGTTACCTCAGAGACATCCTTTGAGAATCTTGAACTTTGTGAAGGTATATTTTACTTGCAAAGGAAGTAGAAGGTTGAATAAAGAAAATTTTGGTAAACTACAGTTGAGTAAGTGAAGAGGAGGCCCTACAATGCCATAGGTCAAAAGACAAGTAAAAAGAAAGGAAATGTCACTGTTTTAATCTTCTCTTGAATTATTATTTTCTAATGTATAATTTATTTACTTTTCTTGCTTATTGCCTGTCTCCATCTCATAGTCTATTGACTACCATGTAGATTTCCTTAGCTTGTGAATTTTTTCTATTTTTATTCAGACAATGTGTCATCATTACTTTGAATAGGCTCTGACACATTATAGGGGCTAAATAAATATTTAACAATGAATAATACCATTAAGCTACAATTTGTTCAAGAAACCATGGGAGGAAAATGAGTGATTCATAGGATTAAGTTCAAGTGAGACAGAATAAAATTAGAAATGGCCTCAAGGGAGAAGTTTACCTGGATTATCAGCAGGTGTTGATCATGTTTGAGTTTAGAAGAGTACTTAAAATAATAGAGAAAATACTGTAATAATATCTATGAATTTTGAGAAATCTGTTTTTTTTTTTAAAGATTAAACAATAGCATAAGCCAGTTCTTATTAATGTACAATACTAAAGCCATATAGTTTACTTTTCCCATGGTTTTTTGAGTGATTGCTATATACATATGTATATATGATATATATGTGTGTGTGTGTGTGTGTGTGTGTGTGTTGTTAAGTGAAAGAGATGGCTTAAAACTTAAAATTAAAAAATTAAGATCATGGCATCCAGTCCCACAACTTCATAGCAAATAGAAGGGGAAAAGCAGAAGCAGTGACAGATTTTATTTTCTTGGGCTGCAAAATCACTGTGGACGGTGACTGTGGATGGTGAAATTAAAATTCACTTGCTCCTTGGAAGGAAAGTCATGACAGACCTAGACAGCATATTAAAAAGCAGAGATACCACTTTACTGACAAAGTCTGTATAGTCAAAGCTAGTTTTTCCAGTAGTCATGTACAGATGGGAGAGTTGGACCATAAAGAAGGCTGAGCATTGAAGAATTAATGCTTTTGAATTGTGGTGCTAGAGAAGACTTGAGTCCCTTGGACATCAAGAAGATCAAAACAGCCCATCCTAAAGGAAATTAACCCTGAATATTCATTTGAAGGATTCATGCTAAAGCTGAAGCTCTAATACTTTGGCCACCTAAAGCAAAGTGCTGACTCATTGGAAAAGACCCTGATGCTGGGAAAGACTGAAGGCAAAAGGAGAAGGGGTGGCAGAGGAAGAGATGGTTAGATAACATCACCAACTCAATAGACATGTATTTGACCAAACTCCAGATGATAGTGAAGGACAGAGGAGCACGGTGTGCTGTGGTCCATGGAGTCTCCAAGAGTTGGACATGACTTAGTGAGTGAATAAGAACAACATGGAATAAAGGACAGAAAATGGAATCACGGAAAACATTCAATTAAAATAACCTAGGGCAGGAAAAACTATGAAGACAAAAATAGGAACAAAAATAAGGGTAACAAATAGAAAATGATAAGAAATATGATAAGCATGAATCCAACTATATAAATAATCAGCTTAAATGTCAATTGTCTAAATGCACCAATTTAATTACAGAGATTGTGAGAGTGGATCAAAAAACATGACTTACTACTTATGCTGTCTATAAGAAACTATAATTATAAAAAACACAAATAGTTTACATGTAGAAGGATGGAGAAAATATACCATGCAAACACTAATCAGTAGAAAGAAGGACAAGGAAAAGAAGTAGCTATATTATTTTCAGACAGAGCACAATAAACAGCAAGGGAATTTATCACGGATCAAAAAAGGTGTTGCATAATAAATAAAGAGGTTAATTAACTCTACAGAAAACCTATCACTAACATCAAAGTTAATGATGAGAAAATTGAATATTTTTCTACTAATATCAGATACAAGGTCAAATGTTCAGTCTGTTTAACTTTTTTCAACATTATACTGAAAGTCCTTGTTAAGGCAACAAAATCCTTGCTAAAGTTGGATGGCATCACCAACTCAATGGACATGAGTATGAGTAAACTCTGGGAGTTGGTGATGGACAGGGAGGCCTGGTGTGCTGCAGTCCATGGGGTAGCAAAGAGACATGACTGAGCAACTGAACTGAAGGTAATACAACAAGAAAAGAATATGTCTCCATCTTCCCTGATGACTCAGACAGGAAAGCATCTGCTTACAATGCGGGAGACCCGGGGACAATCCCTGGGTCAGGAAGACCCCCTGGGGAAGTAAATGGCAACCCACTCCAGTACTCTTGCCTGGAAAATCCCATGGACAGAGAAGCCTGGTAGGCTACAGTCCATGGGGTTGCAAATGGTTGGACAGGACTGAGCGACTTCCCTTTAAATTTCTTCATTCTCTCTTCACATAATTGTCTATGTACAAAATCTGAAAGAACTAAGAAGCAATTACAACAAGGTAGCAGAATATGATATTAATATATAAAAGTCAATCATTTCCCTGTATACTAGCAATAAAAAAAGTGGATTTGAAGCTAATTCCATAATGTAATTTAATTAGTCAATAAAGCAGAAGTAGATGTTTTTCTGGAACTCTCCTGCTATTTCCATGATCCAACAGATGTTGGCAATTTGAACTCTGGCGCCTCTGCCTTTTCTAAAGCCAGGTTAAATATCTGGAAGTTCACAGTTCATGTACTGTTGAAGCCTGGCTTGAAGAATTTTGAGCATTACTTTGCTATCGTGTGAGATGAATGCAATCGTGCACTCAATTGTTTGAACATTCTTTGGCATTGCCTTTCTTTGGGATTGGAATGAAAACTGACCTTTTCCAGTCCTGTGGCCACTGCTGAGTTTTTCAGATTTGCTGGCATATTGAGTGCAACACTTTCACAGCATCATCTTTTAGGATTTGAAATAGCTCAACTGGAATTCCATCACCTCCATTAGCCGTGTTGTAGTGATGCTTCCTAAGGCCCACCTGACTTCACGTTCCAGGATGTCTGGCTCTAGGTGAGTGATCACACCATCCTGGTTATCTGGGTCATGAAGATCTTTTTTGTATAGTTCTTCTGTGTATTCTTGCCACCTCTTAATATCTTCTGCTTCTGTTAGGTCCATAGCATTTCTGTCTTTTATTGTGACCATCTTTGCATGAAATGTTCCCTTCAGTTCAGTTCAGTTGCTCAGTTGTGTCACTCTTTGTGACCCCATAAATCATAGCACACCAGGCCTCCCTGTCCATCACCAACTCCCAAAGTTTACTCAAACTCCTGTCCATCGAGTTGGTGTGCCATCCAGCCATCTCATCCTCTGTCGTCCCTTTCTCTTCCTGCCCCAATCCCTCCCAGCATCAGGGTCTTTTCCAATGAGTCAACTCTTCTCATGAGGTGGCCAAAGTACTGGAGTTTTAGCTTTAGCATCATTCCTTCCAAAGAAATCCCAGAGCTGGTCTCCTTCAGAATGGACTGGTTGGATCTCCTTGCAGTCCAAGGGACTCTCAAGAGTTTTCTCCAACACCACAGTTCAAAAACACATCAATTCTTCGGTGCTCAGCTTTCTTCACAGTCCAACTGACATCCATACATGACCACTGGAAAAACCATAGCCTTGACTAGACAGACCTTTGTTAGCAAAGTAATGTCTCTACTTTTGAATATGCTATCTAGGTTGGTCATAACTTTCCTTCCAAGGACTAAGCATCTTTTAATTTCATGGCTGCAATCACCATCTTCAGTGATTTTGGAGCCCAAAAATATAAAGTCTGACACTGTTTCCTCTGTTTCCCCATCTATTTCCCAGGAAGTGATGGGACTAGATGCCATGATCTTCGTTTTCTGAATGTTGAGCTTTAAACCAACTTTTTCTCTCTCCTCTTTTACTTTCATCAAAAGGCTTTTTAGTTCCTCTTCACTTTCTGCCATAAGGGTGGTGTCATCTGCATATCTGAGGTTATTGATATTTCTCCCAGCAATCTTGATTCTAGCTTCTGTTTCTTCCAGTCCAGCGTTTCTCATGATGTACTCTGCATATAAGCTAAATAAGCAAGGTGACAATATACAGCCTTGACATACTCCTTTCCCAAATTGGAACCAGTCTGTTGTTCCATGTCCAGTTCTAACTGTTGCTTCTTGACCTGTATACAGATCAAGTTAAAGGCATACAGAGAAGCTAAAGGCAAAGGAGAAAAGGAAAGATTTACCCAGATGGGTTTCAAATTGGGAAAGGAGTACATCAAGGTTGTATATTGTCACCCTGCTTATTTAACTAATATGCAGAATACATCATGCAAAATGCCGGGATGGATGAAGCACAAGCTGGAATCAAGATTGCCAGGAGAAATATCGATAACATCAGATATGCAGATGACACCAGTCTTATGGCAGAAAGCAAAGAACAAAAGAGTCTCTTGATGAAAGTGAAAAAGGAAATTGAAAAAGTTTGCTTAAGACTCAACATTCAAAAAATTAAGATCATGGCATCTGGTTCCATCACTTCATGGCAAATAAATGGGAAAAAATGGAAACAGTGACAGACTTCATTTTCTTGGGCTCCAAAATCACTGTAGATGGTGACTGCAGCCATGAAATTAAAAGATTCTTGCTCCTTGGAAGAAAAGCTATGACCAACGTAGACAGCATATTAGAAGCAGAGATGTTACTTTGCTGACAAAAGTCTGTCTAGTAAAAGCTATGGTTTTTCCAGTAGTCATGTATGGATGTGAGAGTTGGACTATAATGAAAGCTGAGCACCAATGAATTGATGCTTTTGAACTGCAGTGTTTGAGAAGACCCTTGAGAGTCCCTTATACTGCAAGGAGATCAAACCAGTCAATCCTAAAGAAATCAGTCCTGAATATCCATTGGTAGGACTGATGCTAATGCTGAAACTCCAATACTTTGGCCACCTGATGTGAAGAACTGACTCACTGGAAAAGACCCTGATGCTGGGAAAGATTGAAGGCAGGAGGAGAAGGAGATGGCAGAGGATAAGATGGTTGGATGGCATCACTGACTCAATGGACATGAGTTTGAGCAAGGTCTGGGAGTTGGTGATGGACAGGGAAGCCTGGTGTGCTGCAGTCCATGGGGTTGCAAAGAGTTGTGCACAACTGAATGACTGAACTGAACTGAATTGAATTTACATTAGAATGAAAATAAATGAAATTCTTAGGTATGAAAATGAAATTGCCGGTCTGACTCTTTGAGACCCCAGGGACTATGACCTGCCAGGCTCCCCTGTCCATGGAATTCTCCAGGCAAGAATACTGTAGTGGGTTGCCATTCCCTTTTCCATGGTATCTTCCCATCCTACGATTGAACCTGGGTCTCCTGCATTGCAGGCAGAGTCTTTACTGTGTGAGTCACCAGGGAAGCTCTTATACATCTAACCAAATGATTGCAAGATACATATGATGAAACTACAATGCTGTGATGAGAAAAAAAATGAAGAAGATCTAAATAAATGGAGAAATATTCCATGTTAATGGATAGGCAAAATTCAATAATGTCAGGATATCAGTTTTCCTCAGCTAGATCCATAGAGTCAATGGAATCCCAATCAAAATTCTAGCCAGTTATTTTGTGGGCATCGACAAGCTGATTTAAAGTTTACCTGAAAAGGCAAAAGACCCAGAACAGCTAACCCAATGTTGAAGGAAAGGGAAGGAGGACTGATATTATTCAAGTCCAAGACTCAGGGTAAGCTATAGTAATCAAGGCAGCATGGTACTGGTGAAAGGATAGACAGATCAGAATAGAGACTCTAGAAACAGACCCACATAAATATAGTCAACTGATCATTGACAAAGGAGCAGAGGCTAGTCATGAAACATGAAGAGTCTCTTCTTTTTAATTGAAACAAATTTAACATATAACACTGTATAAATCTAAATTATACTATATGTTAATTAGATATATTTATAGAAAGTAACCATCCTGATTTAAAAATGGGCCAAAAATGTCAGACATCTCTATCAAAGAAGATATATACATATATATATATATATATATATATATATATATATATATGACAAATAAGCATATAGACACATGCGCCACATCATTTATTATCACAGAATTGCAAATTAAAGCAACAATGGAATACCACTACACACCTATTAGAATAGCCACAATCTAAAATTTTGGTTACAACAAATATGGCCAAAGATGTGGAGCAATAAAAATATTGATTCATTGCTGGTGTGAATGCAAAATAGAGCAGCCACTTTGGAAAACAGCTTAGTGTCTTTCTTTTTTTACATCACTAATCATACTCTTACTGTATTACCCAGCAATTGTGCTTCTTAGTGTTTATTCAAACATGTTCTAAAGATAAATCCACACAAAAACCTGTTCACAGATATTTAAAACAGCTGTATTCATAATTGGCAGAACTTGGAAACCATAAAGACATCCTTTAGCAGTTGAATGAATAAATGAACTGTGGTAAGTCTAGATAATACAATATTATTAAATGCTAAAACTAAATGAGTTATCAAGCCATGAAAAGACATGGAGGAAATTCAGAGGCATGTTACTGAGAAAAAGAAGCCAATCTGAAAAGGTTAGATAGTATGTGATTCCATTACATGGCATTGTGGGAAATGCAAAACCATGTAAAAAGCAAATAGACCAGTGGTGGTTGGAGGTGGGTGAAAGGGATAAATTTGTAGCGCATGGAAGATTTTTAGGGCAGCTAAATACTCATCATGGTACTTAAAAGGCTGATGTGTGTGCATGTGTGTTAGTCGCTCAGTCATGTCTGACTGCAATCCCATAGACTGTAGCCTGCCCATCTCCTCTGTCCATGGAATTCTCTAGGCAAGAATACTGGAGTGTGTTGTCATTAACTTCTCCAAGGGATCTTCCCAACCCAGGGATCAAACCCAGGTCTCCCACATTGCAGGTTGATTCTTCACCATCTGAGCCACCAGGAAAGCCCAAGAATACTGGAGTGGGTAACCTATCCCTTCTCCAAGGGAACTTGCCGACCCAGAAATCAAACTGGTGTCTCCTGCATTGCAGGAAGATTCTTTACCAACTGAGCTACGAGGGAAGCCCTCAATGGTTGATATACGTCACTATGTGTTTGTTCAAACCATAGAATGTACAACACCAGAAGTGAATCCCAATGTATACTATGGACTTTTGGCGATAATCACATGTCAATATAGGTTCATCGATTGTAAAAAATATATCACTCTGGTGGAGCATACTGATAGAGAGCATGTGTGGGGGCTTCCCATGTGGCTCAATGGTAAAGAATATGCCTGCCAATGAAGGAGACACGAGAGATGTGAGTTCGATCCCTGGGCTGGGAAGATCTTCTGAAGGAGGAAATGGCAACCCACTCCAGTATTCTTGATGGAATAATCCCACAGACAGAGGAGACTGGTGGGCTACAGTCCACGGGAATCACAGAGTTGGACACGGCTGATCACACATGTATGCATGTGTGTGGGCTCAGTAGGTGTATGGAAAATATTGTACCTTCTTTAATTTGCTAAGAACCTAAAACTACACTAAAAGTCAATTATTTTTTAAATGACGAAAATAATTTTTGCATTTATATAAAACCCAAAAGTGGTTATGCTAATTTTTATAATTTAAGGACCTATGCGTGCATGCCTATTCTATTGCTCAGTCATATATGACTCTCTGTGACCCCATGGACTGTAGCCCACCAGGCTCCTCTGTCCATGGAACTTTCCAGGCAAGAATACTGGAGTGGGTTGCCATTTCTTACTCCAGGGGATCTTCTCGACCCAGGGATCAAACCCATGACTCTTATGTCTCCTGCAGTGGCTGGCAGATTCTTTACCACTGCACCACCTAGGAAGCCCATGTACAGAGATTTAAAACTCTCTTTAAAAATCAAGACAGAGATCACAAAAATCAGTAGAGTATTTATTTCTAGTAGAGAAATAGGAAATGTAAAAAACGAGACTGCAGAAGAGGCTGTTGGAGTGCTTGTATTGTTATTACTTGCTCTGACTATTGGGTGCTTGGGTGTTTGCTTTAAAAATCTTAAACAGTACACAGGTCTGATATCTATTACAATAAAAAAGAAAACCTCAGCACAAGGTAGCTGATAGCATACTGATACATCATTATAGCTTCTAACAGAGTGGCTTTTACATTCTGCTTCACAAAGTGCCATTCTGAAAACACCCTATCAAGTTTAAATGCAGAAGAGGTAATGATAACATTGTGTAAAACTTGACCTAGTTCTCATTTTATCACTTTTCCATAGCTTAGATATGAAGCCTGTGATTAAACATAACAGTGTAAAATGGGATGTGTGACACTTATAAGGAAAAAAAAAATTCTATGGGCCCTAATTCATTTCCTCTTTATAGTGAACTGCTTATTCCTTATAAACATTATACAAATGCCAGAGTCTGATAAACCATGGAGTTCCTGGTATACCAAACTTACATCTGCTCAATGTCAGTTGCTTTATCAGGTATGTGTTTTATTTTTCTACCTGATAGAACAAGTTGCTAGAAATCTGTGCTGCAACCCCAGAATAACCCATCAATGTTATATAGAGTTGGGTGGACCCTCTGGTAAAATGGAAGACAGTTAACTATAACTAAGCATCGTAACATTCCTTATGTAAATCCTTAAAGTTTCATTTTATATTCTGTTAAACACTCACAATTCAAGGATGATGTTTTCAGCTGATCAAAGTATATCTTTTATTCCATCATTTCCTATTGCATCCTCACTGAGCTTGGTGAGAACGCACGGCTTCATCTGCTTTCTATTCTTAATTCCTGGAACTCATATAAAACATGCCTTATGTTTTATAATTAGTATTTCTTTTCTTCTTGTGGTTCTTATGCATTATGTATTTTAGGTTTTGCATAGTATAATACACGTTATGAAATATGGTATGTTACATACCCATCTGTGCAGGGTACTGGGAATACATGATAAATGGTATGCATGAGGCTTTGTCTTTCTGAGGTCAAGGCAAAACTAGGCACTGAATTTAAAAGAATAGAATGCTGATAATTCAGTAAAGAATATAAAACATAAAAACATGAAGAGACCTGTGGAGTTACCTTGGCTTTCAGGGTTTAATGTTTAAATTAATGAAGTTAATATTTAAAGATGCAAGCAATGCTCAAATCTGAGGGGACAGCTGATGTTAAAGCTCTAGAGGGAGCCATGATTTGGGCATACTCACCAGAGGACCAGAGTGGCTGAAACTAGTTATTAAAGGAGATAAGACTAAGAAATGAGAACGTGGGAATCGGCAAGAGCCAGAGGACATGAGTCTTGTTGCTGTAATCCACTGGGGAGTTGTCAGCCTGGCAAACTGGGATGGACCTGTGAGTTGAATGAAAGGTTTGAGAAATTCCCAATGGTGTCACTTCTTCCTTTTGTCTTAATCTGTGCTGCTTCTCTTACTTTTCTGGGCTCAGACAACATGAGCTAGTTCAGTATCTTTACTGTGCAGTTAATTGCATGCTACCTGCACTAGGGCTTCCTTGATGGCTCAGTGATAAAGAATCCACCTGCAATTCAGGAGAAGCAGGAGACCTGGGTTCAATCCCTGGGTCAAGAATACCCCCTGAAGTAGAAAATGGCAACCCATTCCAGTATTCTTGCCTGAAAATTCCCATGGACACTCCAAAGGGGGTGCTACAGTCCAAAGGGTCACAAAGAGTCGAGCATGAATGAGCATGCACTTACCTGCACTAAGTTTAAGAATCAGTCGATCTGAGATGCATGTATGCTAATCAATACCCTTGGAAATCTCTTCAATCTCTCATAAAGTACAGTACACTTGTTTGCTCTTTCATAAATCCTATATATCTCAAAATCTTGAGAACCACTTTGACAGCTAATCTAAAAGAAGAACCAAGGGAAAGTCTATATGCAAACGTCTGGACATTCCAACTGTTCAGCCTTTAATAGACTTGCCAACTCTCTGAACTGAAGAGTAGATATTCCTCATCTTGCTTGCAGGGTTTGTAACATCCAAATGTGTATTAAAGAAAATGGAGGCATCCTATTGGGTGGTTTAGGTTCTATAATCAGAGTAAAATGCAAATATATAGATGAGGCTATACCATTCTTACTCCCTGTTTTGACCCTCCTTGTGTCTAACTGCCATGTGGAAAATTAACTCCAACTTCTGGCTTTCTTGATAGCTTTATTTCCAACATGACACTGATCTCTGATGCTTCAGCCAGATCTCCTGTTGCTTCTTCACTCCTGACTCTCTCACTTGTATATTTATCTTTTCACGATTACTTTTCCTTGGCTTTCAAGTAAATCTTTAGACGCTGTCTCTCTGAAGGTTACTGCAAGTTATCTTGCCTTCTCTTTACCATCAAATTCAGCAGAAGCGTAATTTCTGTGCACTGATCTACTTCTTCAGCTGCACCGAATACAAACTGCCCTTGGCTACACTACTGAACTGAAACTTGATTTTCAGTGTTATGAGTGATTTCCTAAATTTCTATTCTAAAGATATATTCTCAAGCCTCCTCCTATATAACCTCTTGGAAAACTTTCGTACTGTTTTCCTGTGCTTCCTTCTCAAAACTTCTGCCTTAAGTTTCAGGATTCTATTTAGATTTATCTCCCATCTAACTGGTTGCTTTCTCTTGTCTCTTTCACATGCTCACTCCTCCATTGTGGATGTTCTCCAGGCTCAACACTCAGCCGGCATGTTTATCTCATAATTCTCCATGCTCCTGCTTTATGATTCCACCACTGCCATCTCCAACAAAATCTCTATTCAAATGACACCCAAATCCATACTTTCAATCTATAGAATTTCTATAACCAAATAAAATGCACATTGGTTAGCTCTTCCTAAACACTAAATCTTCTACAATTCTATAATATTTAATATTACAAATATTGAATAATACTGTAATTGATTCAAGGAGTAAGTCTAAAATTAAATGTGTTATCTTTCTCTGAAAACTCACCCACCTTCTGTATTCTGTATATGGTGTAATGCCACCAGCATGTATACATTCATCCAAGCAAAACTCTCCAGATCAACTGTTATTATTACTTCTCTTCCACCCCTTCATTCAACAGAACAGCAATCCCTGATGTATCTGTCTCTACTACTTTCAAATCCAAACAGTCTGTTTCTCTTTTTTCCTAATCCTACTTATGACAATTTATATTTAATTCTTAGGTTATTTCAATATATTTCTGGATAGTTTTTTTTTCCTATTCTTTCCTTTTCTATTCTCAGTTTCTGTTCAAAGTTACCTTTCTAAAAATGACATACATTTGGAAATTCCACTACCTGCTTAAAAAAATGATGGTTCTTCCCTATTCTCAGTGCCTGATATTTTAGTCATTTTGCAGTTACAGCCCACTTTTTATTCTGACTTCTTTTCCTATAATCCCCATGTCAAATCCTAGTCTCTAGCCACTCAGGTATGTGTACTCTTTACCTAGCATGCCACAAAGATCCAAGTGTGAAAGAGAGGAAGGTTATCTCTTACTTCTGGAATTCTGATGAGTCATAGTTCATGACTTTGAATATATTCTTCAAATATTTTGAAGCCTTATTCTGTTGGATTTCAGACTATATTTTGGACTGTAGATCTGCAATTAAATGTTGCTCAAATAGTTTTTCTTGAGAAGAATGAAAGGGGTTGGAGAAACTTTATCTTCTACTCTTTAATGAAATAAAAGCCTTTATTTCATTTCCTCTCTTCCTTCTAAGCCTTTCCCTTCTCTAGGGGATCTTCCCAAATCAGGGATTGAACCCAGGTCTCTCGCATTGCAGGCAGATTCTTTACCAGCTGAAACCCATTGAAATAAAAGGGGAGGGTAAAGAATATTTTTAAAAGAGAAAGTGGAACATTTGCAATGAAATCAACCTACTTAAAAGGAGAATTCTATCAAATGAAACATTTATTTATGAAATACATTATCACATTTATTTCTAAAACCATGTAATCCCACTTATCAGTGTTTCTTTAACACTTACATCTCCCAGTCAGCATCACTACAAGATTATGTTTTCCAACATTTACTCCTGAAATGTTCAACTCCTCTCATGCAAAGCTATAAGACCTTGCAAAGAAAGCAATACATCTATTCTGCTGGGTTCTCAATTTAAACCTCAATGATGATGATGACAGTACTTTCATAAAACCCTGAGGTATGAGCTTTGCTTCTGATTACCACTGTTCTTAAATTTTATTGAGCCAGTTACTTCTGGTGTCTAAGGAGACAGCTAGGTACTTTCAGATGCTGCATTCACACTTTGAGGCTACCTTACCTGATAGCACCATAATGAGTCATAAGCATTTACTGAGCCTATAGACTGCGTAGCCTATTCCCTTAGAATAGTTTCCTTCCTATGAAAGCCTGAGGCAAATGATTTTGTGGCCAACAATACCATCTTACTCATTCCAACTCATGTAAGTAAACTTCAAAATAGACTACAATATGCATAATGCACTTCCCTCATCTCCAATAAGCATTAAAAATAATAGACTCACAACACTTGCTCATTTAAATACATGCTATGTATTTTTATTCTATCCCAGTTCAATTTGATTATTTCCAGAACTTCTCTCCTTGAGACATCTAGAAGACAACTCCTGTAATTGTCAGAAGAGAGGAAAAGGTATCAATGCCATTATCTTTTATTTTGCCAAACTCAGATGACTTCATAATTAAGTATGGCTTCATGAATCAGAATTATGGCTTAACTTTGTGCAAAACAGTCAATGAGACAATTTAAACTGTGTCTTAGGTAGATCTCACTGTGTAACTGAAGTTACGAAGTTTTATCCGGGAGCTGCTTGGATCTTTATTTACTGTGACTGGAGGCACTTCCCCACACCTCTCTTATAAGTTTTCTTGGGGGGAAAAACAGCCTCAGTAACTAGAAACTTGAGCTAGAAACTGAAAGCCAGTCTACATTTTACTTTTGTGCTCAGGGAAAATGGGCTTCCCTTGTGACTCAGCTGGTAGAGAATCCACCTGCAATGCAGGAGACCTGAGTTTTAACTCTGGTTTGGGAAAATCCCCTGGAGAAAGGAAAAGCAGCCCATTCCAGTCTTCTGGCCTGGAGAATTCCATGGGCTGAATAGTCCATGGGGTCGCAAAGAGTCAGACACAACTGAGCGACTTTCACTTTCACTAGGGAAAACATGAGAAAGTGTTTTTATTTTCCATTTTATATGTTTGATAAATCACCCCCAAAAAGGCTATGGTAGGCCAGGATAACTATGTGCCAGACAAATGGCCCTAAAAACAGATTTCCTCCACTTCCTTTATGTCACAATGAATTTAACTACCTCTCAGGGAGGCCGGGCGTGCTGCGATTCATGGGGTCGCAAAGAGTTGGACACGACTGAGCGACTGATCTGATCTGATCTTTTCTAGGACCAGAAATACGATTATCTGAGGAATTTCCCACATCTTTTTGTATACCAGAAGAATGGGATCCTAATGATTGGAATTTGGAGGTCTGTTTCAGAACAGTGAAGAGATTATTTGCCATTCTAGAATATTTTGTCCAAACTTTTTATGTAACACAGAGAAGAAAATAAATACACAGATGTAATAAGAGTTCTATATTAAGTTTAATAATGTTGGCAACTCATCCTTTTAGTTATTTATTCATTCACCAACTACCCACAATTTCAAATTGATATTTTCCAATCAGTTTATACCATACAGCAAAGTTCCATGAAAAAACAAAAATAATCCAAGATACCACAAGCTACCAATAATACTAGTAATATCTTTCACCTAGATGTAACTGAGAGAATGTATATGCCTTTCTCATTTAAGAATATAATACAAAAATGCTCATCATCAAAATATATTTATCAGATCAGATCAGATCAGATCAGTCGCTCAGTCGTGTCTGACTCCTTGCAACCCCATGAATTGCAGCACGCCAGGCCTCCCTGTCCATCACCAACTCCCGGAGTTCACTCAGACTCACATCCATTGAATCAGTGAAGCCATCCAGCCATCTCATCCTCTGTCGTCCACTTCTCCTCCTGCCCCAATCCCTCCTAGCATCAGTCTTTTCCAATGAGTCAACTCTTTGCATGAGGTGGCCAAAGTACTGGAGTTTCAGCTTTAGCAACATTCCTTCCCAAGAAATCCCAGGGCTGATCTCCTTCAGAATGGACTGGTGGATCTCCTTGCAGTCCAAGGGACTCTCAAGAGTCTTCTCCAACACCACAGTTCAAAAGCATCAATTCTTCAGTACTCAGCTTTCTTCACAGTCTAACTCTCACATCCATACATGACCACAGGAAAAACCACAGCCTTGACTAGACAAACCTTTGTTGGCAAAGTAATGTCTCTGCTTTTGAATATGCCGTCTAGGTTGGTCATAACTTTCCTTCCAAGGAGTAAGCGTCTTTTAATTTCATGGCTGCAGTCACCATCTGTAGTGATTTTGGAGCCCAGAAAAATAAAGTCTGACACTGTTTCCACTGTTTCCCCATCTATTTCCCATGAAGTGGTGGGACCGGATGCCATGATCTTCGTTTTCTGAATGTTGAGCTTTAAGCCAACTTTTTCACTCTCCTCTTTCACTTTGATCAAGAGGCTTTTTAGTTCCTCTTCACTTTCTGCCATAAGGGTGGTGTCATCTGCATATCTTCCTCCGGCAATCTTGATTCCAGCTTGTGTTTCTTCCAGTCCAGTGTTTCTGATAATGTACTCTGCATATAAGTTAAATAAGCTGGGTGACAGTATACAGCCTTGATGAACTCCTTTTCCTATTTGGAACCAGTCTGTTGTTCCATGTCCAGTTCTAACTGTTGCTTCCTGATCTGCATATAGGTTTCTCAAGAGGCAGATCAGGTGGTCTGGTATTCCCATCTCTTTCAGAATTTCCCACAGTTCATTGTGATCCACACAGTCAAAGGCTTTGGCATAGTCAATAAAGCAGAAATAGATGTTTTTCTGGAACTCTCTTGCTTTTTCGATGATCCAGGGGATGTTGGCAATTTGATCTCTGGTTCCTCTGCCTTTTCTAAAACCAGCTTGAGCATCTGGAAGTTCACAGTTCACATACTGCTGAAGCCTGGCTTGGAGAATTTTGAGCATTACTTTACTAGCGTGTGAGATGAGTGCAATTGTGCGGTAGTTTGAGCATTCTTTGGCATTGCCTTTCTTTGGGATTGGAATGAAAACTGACCTTTTCCAGTCCTGTGACCACTGCTGAGTTTTCCAAATTTGCTGGCATATTGAGTGTAGCACTTTCACAGCATCATCTTTCAGGATTTGGAATAGCTTAACTGGAATTCCATCACCTCCACTAGCTTTGTTCATAGTGATGCTTTCTAAGGCCCACTTGACTTCACATTCCAGGATGTCTGGCTCTAGGTCAATGATCACACCATCGTGATTATCTGGGTCATGAAGATCTTTTTTGTACATTCTTCTGTGTATTCTTGCCATCTCTTCTATTTATGCAATACTATTATTTTAAGTTGAAATTAATAATGTGAGAAAAAAATATATATAAAGGGGATGAGTTATGATTTTAATATTGATTCCATGACTCCAGGATGAGTAAATCAAATTCAGTTCAGTTGCTCAGTCGTGTCCGTCTCTTTGCAACCCCATGAATTGCAGCAAGCCAGGCTTCCCTGTCCATCACCAACTCCCGGAGTTCACACAAACTTGTGTCCACCGAGTCGGTGATGCCATCCAGCCATCTCATCTTCTGTCATCCCTTTCTCCTCCTGCCCCCAATTCCTTCCAGTGAGTCAACTCTTCACATGAGGTGGCCAAAGTTTGGAGTTTCAGCTTTTTAGAATCAGTGCTTCCAAAGAACACCCAGGACTGATCCCCTTTAGAATGGACTGGTTGGATCTCCTTGCAGTCCAAGGGACTCTCAAGAGTCTTCTCCAACACCACAGTTCAAAAGCATCAATTCTTCAGTACTCAGCTTTCTTCACAGTCCAACTCTCACATCCATAGATGACCACAGGAAAAACCATAGCCTTGACTAAGACAGACCATTGTTGGCAAAGTAATGTCTCTGCTTTTGAATATGCTATCTAGGTTGGTCATGACTTTCCTTCCAAGGAGTAGGCATCTTTTAATTTCATGACTGCAGTCACCATCTGCAGTGATTTTGGAGCCCCAAAAAATAAAGTCTGACACTATTTCCACTGTTTCCCCATCTATTTCCCATGAATGATGGGACCAGATGCCATGATCTTCATTTTCTGAATGTTGATCTTTAAGCCAATTTTTTCACTCTCCTCTTTCACTTTCATCAAGAGGCTTTTTAGTTCCTCTTCACTTTCTGCCATAAGGGTGGTGTCATCTGCATATCTGAGGTTATTGATATTTCTTCCGGCAATCTTGATTCCAGCTTGTGTTTCTTCCAGCCCAGAGTTTCTCATGATGTACTCTGCATATAAGTGAAATATGCAAGGTAACAATATACAGCCTTGATATACTCTTTTTCCTATTTGGAACCAGTCTGTTGTTCCATGTCCAGTTCTACCTGTTGCTTCCTGACCTGCATACAAATTTCTCAAGAGGCAGGTCAGGTGGTCTGGTATTCTCATCTCTTGAAGAATTTTCCACAGTTTATTGTGATCTACACAGTTAAAGGCTTTGGCACAGTCAATAAAGAAGAAATAGATGTTTTTCTGGAACTCTCTTGCTTTTTCAATGATCTAGCAGATGTTGGCAATTTGATCTCTGGTTCCTCTGGCTTTCCTAAAACCAGCTTGAATGTCTGGAAGTTCAGGGTACATGTATTGCTGAAGCTTGACTTGGAGAATTTTGAGCATTACTTTACTAACATGTGAGATGAGTGCAATTGTGCAGTAGTTTGAGCATTCTTTGGCATTGCCTTTCTTTGGGATTGGAATGAAAACTGACCCTTTTGAGTCCTGTGGCCACTGCTGAGTTTTCCAAATTTGCTGGAATATTGAGTGTGGTACTTTCACAGCATCATCTTTCAGGATTTGAAATAGCTCAACTGGAATTCCATCACCTCCACTAGCTTTGTTCATAGTGATGCTTTCTAAGGCCCACTTGACTTCACATTCCAGGATGTCTGGCTCTAGGTGAGCGATCACACCATCATGATTATCTGGGTCATGAAGATCTTTATTGTACAGTTCTTCTGTGTATCCTTGCCACCTCTTCTTAATATCTTCTCCTTCTGTTAGATCCATACCATTTCTGTCCTTTATTGTGACCATCTTTGCATGAAACAAATGTTACCTTGGTATCTCTAATTTTTTTGAAGAGATCTCTAGTCTTTCCCATTCTGTTGTTTTCCTCTATTTCTTTGCATTGATTGCTGAGGAAGGCTTTCTTATCTCTCCTTGTTATTCTTTGGAACTCTGCATTCAGATGCTTATATCTGTCCTTTTCTCCTTTGCTTTTCACTTCTCTTCTTTTCACAGCTATTTGTAAGTCCTCCCTAGACAGCCATTTTGCTTTTTTGCATTTCTTTTCCATGGGGATGGTCTTGATCCCTGTCTCCTGTACAATGTCACGAACCTCATTCCATAGTTCATCAGGCACTCTCTCAGATCTAGTCCCTTAAATCTATTTCTTACTTCCACTGTATAATCATAAGGGATTTGATTTAGGTCATACCTGAATGGTCTAGTGGTTTTCCCTAGTTTCTTCAATTTCAGTCTGAATTTGGCAATAAGGAGTTCTTGATCTGAGCCACAGTCAGCTCCCAGTCTTGTTTTTGCTGACTATATAGAGCTTCTCCATCTTTGGCTGCAAAGAATATAATCAATCTGATTTTGGTGTTGACCATCTGGTGATGTCCACGTGTAGAGTCTTCTCTTGTTTTGTTGGAAGAGGGTGTTTGCTAGGTTCAGTGGGTTCTCTTGGCAAAACTCTATTAACCTTTGCCCTTCTTCATTCCGTATTCCAAGGCCAAATTTCCCTGTTACCCCAGGTGTTTCTTGACTTCCTACTTTTGCATTCCAGTCCCCTATAATGAAAAGGACATCTTTTTTGGGTGTTAGTTCTAAAAGGTCTTGTAGGTCTTCATAGAACCGTTCAACTTCAGTTCCTTCAGCATTACTGGTTGGGGCATAGACTTGGATTACTGTGATATTGAATGGTTTGCCTTGGAAACAAACAGAGTTTATTCTGTCGTTTTTGAGATTGCATCTAAGTACTGAATTTTGGACTCTTTTGAAACCATGATGGCTACTCCATTTCTTCTGAGGGATTCCTGCCCACAGTAGTAGATACAATGGTCATCTGAGTTAAATTCACCCATTCCAGTTCATTTTAGTTCACTGATTCCTAGCATGTTGACCTTCACTCTTGCCATCGCCTGTTTGACTACTTCCAATTTACCTTGATTCATGGACCTTATATTCCAGGTTCCTATGCAATAATGCTCTTTACAGCATCGGACCTTGCTTCTTTCACCAGTCACATCCACAGCTGTGTATTGTTTTTGCTTTGGCTCCATCCCTTCATTCTTTCTGGAGTTATTTCTCCACTGATCTCTAGTAGCATATTGGGCACCTACCGACCTGGGGAGTTCCTCTTTCAGTATCCTATCATTTTGCCTTTTCATACTGTTCATAGGGTTATCAAGTCTAGAATACTGAAGTGGTTTGCCATTCCCTTCTCCAGTGGACCACATTCTGTCAGATCTCTCCACCATGACCCGCTGGTCTTGGGTGGCCCCACACGCCATGGCTTAGTTTCATTGAGTTAGACAAGGCTGTGGTCTGTGTGATTAGATTGGCTAGTTTTCTGTGATTATGGTTTGTGTGTCTGCCCTCTGATGCCTCTCACAACACCTACCATCTTACTTGGGTTTCTCTTACCTTGGACATGGAGTATCTCTTTACGGCTGCTCCAGCAAACCACAGCCACTGCTCCTTACCTTAGATGAGGGGTATCTCCTCACAGCCGCCCCTCCTGACCTGGAACATGGAGTAGCTCTTCTCAGCCCTCCTGTGCCTGCATAGCCACCCCTCTTTGGATGTGCGGTTGGTAAATCAAATAGGGTTAGTATTATATATTTTTCCTTCTCTTTATTTTTATTTTTGCTAAAGCCTACAGTTCAATCAGTTTTGACCAATACATATACCTGTGTGGTGAAAAAAATGAAAGTGTTAGTTGCTCAGTTGTATCCAACTCCTTTGACCGCATGGACTGCAGCTGTAGCCCACAAGGCTCCTCTGTCCCTGGAATTCTACAGGCAAGAATACTACAGTGGGTTGTCATTTCCTTCTCCAGGAGATCTTCTCAACCCAGGGATCGAACCTGGCCCTTCTGCCTTGTAGGTGGATTCTTTACCATCTGAACCACCAGAGAAGCTCATACACTCATGTAACCTTAGCCCTGTTTAGGATGTGGACAGTATTAACTTTATTAACACATAAAGATCCTTTATGGCCTTTCCTAGTCAATCTCCTTTCATCCAACACAATAACTGATCTGATTTCTACCACATAGTTTTGGCCATTTCAGAAGAGCATATAAGTAGAAGTGTTAGTTGATCAGTCATGTCCAACTCTTTGAGACCCCATGGACTGGGGCTTGCCAAGCTCTTCTGTCCATGAAATTCTCCAGGCAAGAATACTGGAGTGGGCTGCCATTTCCTTCTCCAATATAAGTGGAATCATACAATAAATACTCTGCTATGTCTGAATTCTTTCGCTCAACATGTTTTGAAATTTACCCATGTAGCCATTCATTTCTTCTTCCTTTCCTAAATGGTATTCCACAATTGGGATAGCCATTCCCACGTGGATGGCCCATTGTTTGGCAGTTTTTAATAAAGTTAAACATATGTGTACCTAATGACCAAGTTATTATATCTCCATATATTTAAATGATGGGAAATAAAGCATATGTTCAGAAACTAATTATACAGAATAGCAGCTTTATTTATGACTATGTCATATAGGTTACTGATTCTCAGGTGGTATCAGTTCTTTAGAAAAGTAAAATTACAGAAATGAACTATAAAATAAAGGTTTGCTACTTTTTTTATTTGAGAGAATTTTAAATCTTCTGAATCTTGATTTGGATTCTGTGAAGTAATAGCAACCAACATTTTCTATCATAGTATATCACTTTCATTTGTTTTAACAGAGGCACAATCTATCATATAATCATGTTCTGTTCACCAAACAAATTGATGAACATGGGACATACTTTTATTTGTTGGCATTTTAAGTGAAACTACAGTGCAATTTCCTGTACATAAACCCATTTATGTAACTCTGAATGATTTTTAAGAGATAACATTGGGAGCAGAATTTGCAATTAAAAGTAAAAACATTTTACTAAAAATTGGTTGGGCACTATAGCCAAATTATTCTCAAAAAACCTCTACCAAATTATCCTTCAACTAGTAGACTATGGTCATTATATCTCTCCCATTCTAATGACAGTCTACATGTTGAATAGGCTTGTTAAGTAACTCCTATTTTCATCAATGAAAATAATATGTTGTTGAAAATTAAAATTCCTCCCTAGTCATACTCACTTAATATCTTATATAAATATTGATTATCTATTCATGCATGCCCTACTCATGCCCTTTGCACGTATATTTTCAAATATTTATTTTATTTGGCTGTGCCAAGTCATCGTTGTGGCACGCAGGATCTTTAGTTGCAGCATGTGGGATCCAGTTTCCTGACTAGGGATCAACCTGGACCCTCTGCATTGATAATGTGGCGGCTTCGCTACTGGCCCATTAGGGAAATGCCCCACTTTGCACATTATTAGATGTTTAATAATTTATGTTAACACTAAATATCTATTCATGCTTTTTGTATAGCTTTGCTTGGTTTTAACACTTTTAAATGAAATAACAATAATATATAGCTACAGTATTTCTATGAATGCCTAACTTAAAATAGCACTATATTTTAAGAGTTATCCATGTTGATTCAGTTGGGTATAGCTCATTGTTAATGGTGAATTTTATTCTACTGTATACATATGCCAAAATTAATATTTCATTCTATTATCTATAGTGCCTGGAGGAATTCCAATTTCTATGTTTTAAAAAAATGCTACTACAAACTTTCAATTCCACATGTCCCAGTGCTCATGTGCAAAACATTCTCATTAGATGAGTTTGTCTTCTCACCTTTTAATAGGATCTTTTCCTGTGGTCATGTATGTGAGAGTTGGACTGTGAAGAAGGCTGAGCACTGAAGAACTGATGCTTTTGAACTGTGGTGTTGGAGAAAACTCTTGAGAGTCCCTTGGACTGCAAGGAGATCCAACCAATCCATTCTGAAGGAGATCAGCCCTGGGATTTCTTTGGAAGGAATGATGCTAAAGCTGAAACTCCAGTACTTTGGCCATCTCATGCGAAGAGTTGACTCATTGGAAAAGACTCTGATGCTGGGAGGGATTGGGGGCAGGAGGAGAAGGGGATGACAGAGGATGAGATGGCTGGATGGCATCACTGACTTGATGGACGTGGGTCTCGGTGAACTCCGGGAGTTGGTGATGGACAGGGAGGCCTGGCGTGCTGCGATTCGTGGGATCGCAAAGAGTCAGACATGACTGAGCAACTGATCTGATCTGATCTGATCTGATCTGAATGAAATAAGTTCTTTATTTAATGCAGTTCTTTTTTTCATCAAACTTTTATTTGTGGTTTGCATTTCTGTTCCACGTTCAAGAAACTTTCAATTGAAATTCCACTTCTTCTTAAGATATCTGCCTATGCCAGAACAACAACATAGATCAACTAAACCTTTGGTAAGGACACTGGAGGATATTGGAGGACTGTGGCTATGAGAAAATGTGAAGAAACTAACTTATGAAAAGGGGAGAGAATTTCCAAGTTGAGTCCTATTCAAGTCTGCTATTTAGTTTAAAATTTTCAGTAACCAATATGGTGATCCTGCTGTAATGATAGACATCTAGACTAATAGCACAGAAAAAGATAGTTCATACATAGAACCACAGATAGTAACTTAAGTTTTTGCCAAAGGTACCACTACAGTTTAACAGGTGACATTCTTTTCCCATAAATGGTGCTATAAAAATTGGATATCTATATAAAATGGTTTGAATCTACTCTTACTACCAAAAAGTTACTACTATTTGCATTTTTTTAAAAACTAAAAAGTTAGAGATGGATCACAGACCTAAAAGTGAAGGCTAAACTTGTGAAGGTTCATGAAGAAAATACAGGACAATTTCTTCATGACCTTGTGGTGAGCTACAAATTGTTGAGCAAAAACAAGAAATCAACTAATTTAAAAAGGGGAAAATTTGTGAAGACAGAATTCATGACTGAGAAATGCAAATAACCAACACATAACTGACATCTATTACAACTTTTAGAAAAACATAAAATAAAATATTTTGGTATTTCATACCCACTTGGTTAACAAAATTAAAATATGATCATATATTTTATTGGGTAGAGCATGAAAGAAAGAGTTTTTTTTCATGGAAATATAAATTGAGAAAACACTTGGGAGAAGAATTTGGTAATACATAGTAAAATTAATGGCACCCCACTCCAGTACTCTTGCCTGGAAAATCCCATGGACGGAGGAGCCATGGGGTCGATAAGAGTCGGACACGACTGAGTGACTTCACTTTCACTTTCATGCATTGGAGGAGGAAATGGCAACCCACTCCAGTGTTCTTGCCTGGAGAATCCCAGGGACGGTGGGACCTGGTGGGCTGCCATCTATGGGGTCGCACAGAGTCGGACATGACTGAAGTGACTTAGCAGCAGCAGCAGCAGCAAAATTAAAGCTATGCATATATTCAGATCTAGTAATTTCACTTCTAGGCATACATGGTAATGATAGTTTTGTAAATGTGCACACAGTTTCAAGAAGGCTCAGGCCGCATGTTTGCAGCAGCAAAGATTTGGCAACAGTGAAAATATCTTTCAATTATAAAGGGATGAACTAATTGGCATTTATAGAACATGCCACAAACAAACAAATCCAAATATGTAATCTTTTTAAAGTGCATACAGAACATTACTAAAAGAGAACAAATTTGGAATCACCAAATGCAAGCATTCACAATAAACATAAAGCCAGTATGCTCTCTATCCAGAGTAGAATTAAAACAAAAATAGAGATTTCTGGCAAATGATGCAATATGGATTATCAATAATAGACTTCTAAATAACACATGGGTCAAAAAATAAACGAAAAGAGAAATTTTGAAGCGTTTTGAGTTCAATAAAATTTAAAGCACAATATATTAGAATTTAGGGATGCTGAAAAAGTGGTATTTAGGAAGAAATTTATAGATAAAATATAGATACTAGAAAAAACTTTTAAATTATAACTTCCTCTTCTACCTTAAAAAAAAAAAAGAAAAAACAAGAAAAAAGAGCATATTAAAACCAAAGTAAGTAGAAGGAAGGGACTATCAAACTGCACAGTGGAAATCAAAGAAAAAGAACAAGAAAAACAATAGAGAACTCAATACCAGAAAAAGTTGGTGCTTTGAGAGATCAATAAAATAGACAAAGCTCTAGATCATGACTATGAACAATGAACAAAAGAAGAAAAGGTACAAAATGTCAATATCAGGAATGACAGGTATGAAATTGCTACCGATTCCAGAGATATTAAAAGTACACTAAAACAACATTATGAACAAAACTATGCCAGTAAACTGGAGAACTTAAAAGAAAGTTATGAATTTCTTAGAAAATGCAACTACCAAAACTCTCTTTATAAACAGATAACTTAAACTTCAGGTCCAGATGGCTGCCCTGTAGAATTCTACTTATCATTTAAGGATAAAATATTAAAATTCTTCACCATCTCTTTCAGAAAAATGAAGAAAAGGGACTATTACCTAAGTTATTCTATGTAGCATAACTGATATCTAAACTGGACAAAAACATTTACACAGAAATAATATCTCACAAATTCCTCTCATGAAAGTACATGCAATAATTCTAACCACAATTTCAGCAAATTCAACACAAAAATCTTTTTAAAATATACTTCATCATGATGGAGCATGATATTCTCCCCCAAATGCAAGGTTGTTACAGCATGGGAAAATCAGTCAATGCACTCACAATATGAACAACCTTAACAAAGAAAAATCGAATAAACAAAAAAAGTCTCAAAAAAAAGCATTTCACAAATTGCAATAATCATTTGTGATCAAAAACAGACAGTTCTCAACAAAAGAGTGCATATCTACAAAATCTCTACAGCTAACGTTATGCTTAATGGTGGTATGTTCATTCCAGTTAGGAAGATTTTCTGCAACTCCATGTTATGAATAACATCACCTACGTTAATTTCAGTTTGAATAATTTCACTTCCTATGTTTAAGTCTCTTTTGAATTTGTACTAGACCTACACTCTGATCTCTTTTGAATTTATACTAGAGTATGAAATAATGCATGATTATTTTCTTTACAAATATTATAAGACGTAACCATTTATTAAGGAGTTTATCTTTTCCCTACTAATTTTACATTCCACCTTTGTTATATTCTAAATTCCATATGCACTTGGGTTTATTGCTGACTTTTCATTGTGCTGGATTGGATTGGCTGGCTATTTGTCCACCAATACCAACCACACTGTTCTAACTGTATGTTTAAAATGTGTGTGTGTTAGTTGTTGAATCATGTCCAGCTCTTTGTGACCCCATGGACTTACAGCCTGCCAGGCTCTCCTCTGTCCATGGGATTCTCCAGGCAAGAATACTGGAGTGGGTTGCCATGTCCTCCTCCAGGCGATCTTTCTGACCCAGGGATCAAGCCCACGTCTCCTGCATTACAGGTGGATTCTTTACCGTCTGAGCCACAGGGAAGCCCTATGACAGTTTTTTATAACTGGTGGCATCACGTACACACTGCTCTTGTTTTGCAGAATTTTCCTCATTATTCCTGCATTTTGTTATTTATCTATAAGAACTTTAAAATAAATAAGTTGATATTATGAAAAATATTTTAAGTAAAAATTTGGTGTCAAGTGTTATTTTTTTTTAATATCTCTCTGTGTATTAATTTATCTTATTTTTTGCTTAGTTAAAAGACCTTAGGAATATCAGGTTATCCTAGGAACACACATCATAAATGAGAGAAAAATGTTTCTTATGACACTATTACTCTAGGTATAGGTCAGTTTGAATCAAACTATTACTTGAAAATTCAGGTACTTGTCTTTGAAATTTGGGAACAGATTTTTTTTCAGATCTGTGTGGCTTATCTGTCTTTGATAAATCATTTTGCCCTTGAGATGAACGAGTGTCTAAATAATTGAGTCTGTAGATTTGTGCAAACTCTGGTTAAGGATTCTCTCAATTTTTTCAGTAATTCTTTCATGTGATATTTCTGAAATATTCCTGGCTTGCAATTATCTCACAGGAAATTCATGACTGAGTTTTTTTTATTCCTGTTGTTATATTTTGATTTCATATTATTCAGAAGACTATCAAATGGGTAATTTTATTCACTGACAAAGTGCCTTGATTGAAAAGGGTTTTGGGGTTATTAACCTCATGGTAGATTTGTGTTACCTCAGTAAAATTTTTGCGAGTTTGAATTTCAGAATCTCTCTTTAACGCCAAGGAAACAAATTACTTTGTTCTAAGTGATAACATTTTAAAACTTTAATTGATAGCTTTAAAATAGCACAAAATAAAAATAAAAAAATAAAGTGACTGCACTTTTCTCTTTTATTCTACTTTTAAAACCTTAAAAATAGGCATTTTCAAAGCTTAGGTGGACAATTTTAGACTCACACATTGGGTTTTACTTCCATAATTGATAACAATAGGATTAAAGCAAATACTCTGATTACAATAATTAGATTTTCATAAGTAATCACCTATTAAGAGTTCTTCTCCAATGTTTAAGTACAGACAAAAATTTCACATAGTAATGTGTACTGATATTTTATAAAATACAATAGGAACTTAATTAAATAAAATTCTGCCTAATAAATTTACCTTAATATTATCCAATCATTAGAGCTTTTAATAAATCCCTTACAACTAAAGACGTTAAAAGAGGGATACTTATGGCTTTATTATTTTTTTTAAAAATTAATAAATTTTCATTTTAGAGATTTTACATTCACAGCAAAGTTTCCATAAAACCCTGCCCTCACACATGCATAGCCTTTCCCATTTTTAATAGCTCCCACCAGAGTGATTTATTTGTTACAATCTATGAACCAGTACTGACACATATTTAATACTCTAAGTCCATAATTTACATTAGGGTTCACTCTTGGTGTTACAAATTCTATGGTTTTAGTCAAATGTATAATGACATGGATCTGCCATTACGGTATCATACAGAATAGTTTTCTGCCCCAAGTCCTCTTGATCCATCTATTTACTCTTACTTCTCCTAACCCTCAGATGCTCCTACTGTTTCTATAGTTTTGCCTTTTCCACAATGTCATATGGCAGAATCACAGGATGTAGCATTTTCAGATTGGCATCTTTCTCCTAGTAACAGGTATTTAAGCTTCCTCCATATCTTTTGATGGCTTGATAGCTCTTCATTTGAGTGCTGAAAAATACTGTACTGACCGTATGTAACATCATTTATTCATTCACCTGTTGAAGGATATCTTGATTGGTTCAAAATTTTGGCAATTATGATTAAAGCTGCTGTATATGTCCATGAGCAAGTTTTCGTGTGGACATAATTTTTCAGCTCTTTTGGGTAAATACCAAGAAGCACAATTACTGGATTGAATGGAAAGAGTAGCTCAGTTTTGTAAGACATCACCAAACTGTTTTCCAGTGTGGCTGCCCTTTATGCATTCCATCCAGCAATGCATGAGAAGCCCTGTGGCTCCACATTCCTGACCACGTGTGTTGTCAGCATTTTGACCAGTCTAATAGGCATGTAGTGGAACCCCATCATTGCTTTAATTTGCATTTGTCTGATGACTAATGATGTGGAGCACTTTTCATATGCTTATTTGCTACATATATATATTTGCTAAATATATATTATGCTATATATTTGCTATATATATGTAGTAAATATTAACTGGAAGAAATGATGCTGAAGCTCCAATACTTTGGCCACCTGATGCAAAGCGCTGACTCTTTAGAAAAGACCCTGACACTGGGAAAGATTGAGGGCAGGAAGAGAAGGTGATGACAGGACAAGATATTTGGATGGCATCACCAACTCAATGGACATGAGTTTGAGCAAGCTCCAGGATATGGTGATGGACTGGGAAGCCTGGCGTGCTACAGTCCATGGGGTTGCAAAGAGTTGGACATTACTGAGAGACTGAACAACAACAATATATATATATATGGGCTTCCCAGGTAGCACTAGTGGTAAAGAACCTGCTTGCCAATGCAGAAGACATAAGACACGCAGGTTTGATCCCTGGGTCAGGAAGATCCCCTGGAGTAAGAAATAGCAACCCACTCCAGTATTCTTACCTGGAGAATCTCATGGAAGGCGGAGACTGGCAGGCTACAGTCCATACTGTCACAAAGTCGAACACGACTGAGTGACTAAGCACAGCACAGCACACATATACCTTCTTTGGGGAAGTGTCTATTCGGATCCTTTGCTGATTTTTTTAATCTGGATATCATTTAATTTTAAGAGTTCTTTGACTATTTTAGATAACAGTCTTTAATTTGATGTGTCATTTGCAAATATTTTCTCCCAGCCTACAGTTTATCTTCTCATTCTCTTTTAACATTGTCCTTCACAGAAGTTTTCCGTTGTAATGAAGTCCACTTTATCTATAGTTAATTATTTCAAGGATTGTTTCTTTGTTGTTGTACCTAAAAGGTACCCAAGCACTTGTCTGTGTGTGTGTGTGTGTGTGTGTGCACTACCTTTTTGGAGTTTTATAGTTTTTGCATTTAACATTTAGGTCAGTGATCCATTTTGAGTTCATTTTTGTGAAGGATGTAAGATTCATAATTTGCATATGGATGTTCAGTTGTTCCACAACATTTGCTAAAAAGACTATATTTGCTTGATTGTAATTTTAGTCTTTTTAAAATTTTGGAGGAGGATTTTTGTAAAGATTTCAAATCGCCAGTTTTTCTGTGTTTCTTAATCTTCTGCTTCCAAGTTGATTTTATAGAAGCTTTTAAAAACCACAAGCAGTTACCAAGCACTACATGTTCAACCACTGTGTCAAGTAGATTCTATATGGATTACAAAAAACAGACTTCATAATGGGTCCTCATTTTGAAATTGATAAAGTAAATGTATTCTAAATAATGAGAAAGTAAAATGTGTACTGTGTAATTCTACCTAAATGGAGTAGGGAATGCAACTCACACTAGTATTCTTGCCTGAAGAATCCCATGGACAGAGGAGCCTGGCAGGCTACAGTCCATGGGGTCACAGAGTCTGAAACAACTGAACACACACACACACACATAACAGGCTATCTCACAAAGGAAGCTTAATATGGTTTGATTGACTAAGTTACCAAGCTATTAAAATTGTCAGTACGGAAAGGGGCCTGAGGAAGAAAGTACAGGAAGTTCAGTTCAGTTCAGTCGCTCAGTCCTGTCTGACTCTTTGCGACCCCATGAATTGCAGCACGCCAGGCCTCCCTGTCCATCACCAACTCCTGGAGTTCACTCAGACTCACGTCCATCAAGTTGGTGATGCCATCCAGCCATCTCATCCTCTGTCATCCCATTTTCCTCCTGCCCCCAATCCCTCCCAGCATCACAGTCTTTTCCAATGAGTCAACACTTCGCATGAGGTGGCCAAAGTACTGGAGTTTCAGCTTTAGCATCAGTCCTTCCAAAGAACAACCAGGGCTGATCTCCTTCAGAAGGGACTGGTTGGATATCCTTGCAGTCCAAGGGACTCTCAAGAGTTTTCTCCAACACCACAGTTCAAAAGCATCAATTCTTTGGTGCTCAGCTTTCTTCACAGTTCAACTCTCACATCCATACATGACCACTGGGAAAACCCATAGCCTTGACTATACGGAACTTTACTGGCAAAGTAATATCTCTGCTTTTGAATACACTATCTAGGTTGGTCATAGCTTTCCTTCCAAGGACTAAGCATCTTTTAATTTCATGGCTGCAGTCACCATCTGCAGTGATTTTGGAGCCCAAAAAATAAAGTCTGACACTGTTTCCACTGTTTTCCCGTCTATTTCCCATGAAGTGATGGGACCAGATGCCATGATCTTCGTTTTCTGAATGTTGAGCTTTAAGCCAACTTTTTCACTCTCCTCTTTCACTTTCATCAAGAGGCTTTTTAGTTCCTCTTCACTTTCTGCCATAAGGGTGGTGTCACCTGCATATCTGAGGTTATTGATATTTCTCCCAGCAATCTTGATTCCAGCTTGTGCTTCTTCCAGCTCATCCTTTCTCATGATGTACTCTGCATATAAGTTAAATAAGCTGGGTGACAGTATACAGCCTTGATGTACGCCTTTTCCTATTTGGAACCAGTCTGTTGTTCCATGTCAAATTCTAACTGTTGCTTCCTGATCTGCATATAGGTTTCTCAAGAGGCAGGTCAGGTGGTCTGGTATTCCCATCTCTTTCAGAATTTTCCACAGTTTATTGTGATCCACACAGTCAAAGGCTTTGGCATAGTCAATAAAGCAGAAATAGATGGTATTCTGGACCTCTCTTGCTTTTTCCATGATCCAGCAGATGTTGGCAATTTGATCTCTGGTTCCTCTGGCTTTCCTAAAACCAGCTTGAACACCTGGATGTTCACGGTTCACATTTTGCAGAATCCTGGCTTGGAGAATTTTGAGTATTACTTTACTAGCATGTGAGATGAGTGCAATTGTGCAGTAGTTTGAGCATTCTTTGGCATTGCCTTTCTTTGGGAGTGGAATGAAAACTGACCTTTTCCAGTCCTGTGACCACTGCTGAGTTTTCCAAATTTGGTGGCATATTGAGTGCAGCACTTTCACAGCATCATCTTCCAGGATTTGAAATAGCTCAACTGGAATCCCATCACCTCCACTAGCTTTGTTCGTAGCAATGCTTTCTAAGGCCCACTTGACTTCACATTCCAGGATGTCTCGCTCTATTATCTTGGTCATGAAGATCTTTTTTGTACAGTTCTCCTGTGTATTCTTGCCATCTCTTCTTAGTATCTTCTTCTTCTGTTAGGTCCATACCATTTCTGTCCTTTATCAAGCCCATCTTTGCATGAAATGTCCCCTTGGTATCTCTAATTTTCTTGAAGAGATCTCAAGTCTTTCCCATTCTGTTGTTTTCCTCTATTTCTTTGCATTGATCGCTGAGGAAAGCTTTCTTATCTCTTCTTGCTATTCTTTGGAACTCTGCATTCTGATGCTTATATCTTTCCTTATCTCCTTTGCTTTTCACTTCTCTTCTTTTCACAGCTATTTGTAAGGCCTCCCCAGACAGCCATTTTGCTTTTTTGCATTTCTTTTTCATGGGGATGGTCTTGATCCCTGTCTCCTGTACAATGTCATGAACCTCAGTCCATAGTTCATCAGGCACCCTATCTATCAGATCTAGTCCTTTAAATCTATTTGTCACTTCCACTGTGTAATCATAAGGGATTTGATTTAGGTCATACCTGAATGGTCTAGTGGTTTTTCCCTACTTTCTTCAATTTCAGTCTGAATTTGGCAATAAGGAGCTCATGATCTGAGCCACAGTCAGCTCCCGGTCTTGTTTTTACTGACTGTATAGAGCTTCTCCATCTTTGGCAGTACTTAATTGGAAGAGAAATTCTTACCATGGAGCCTGTGGGGAAGAGGAGGATTGGTGGGTGAACAGGACAGGAAGCACCTTAAAATTAAAGTGTGAAGTTTGAAAGAACAGACAAAAGATGTAGTAGTCTTATTTTCTGCAGCAAAATTGGAATACAGTTTTCAACAAAGGCTTTTTCTGTACATGTCTTTTTATTTTCAATTAATTATAGATTAGAAGGATGCTGTGGAGAATATTACAAAGATGTCTCCTGTACCCTGCACCCAGTGCCACCTATGCTAACATTCTGCAATGACTATAGTACAATATCAAGGCCAGGAGATTGGCATTGGTACAATCCACAGATTTATTCAGATATCACCAGGATCACACACATTTTTTACTTTACGTATGTGTGTATATGTATAGTTCAATCTAAAGGAGGTCAGTCCTGGGTGTTTATTGGAAGCACTGATGTTGAAGCTGAAACAGCAATACTCTGGCCACCTGATGGGAATAACTGACTCATTGGAAAAGACCCTAATGCTGGGAAAGACTCAAGGTCGGAGAAGGGGACGACAGAGGATGAGATGGTTGGATGGCATCACCAACTCAATGGACGTGAATTTGGATAAACTCTGGGAGTTGGTGATGGACAGGGAGGCCTGGCTTGTTACAGTCTATGGGGATGCAAAGAGTTGGACACAACTGAGCGACTGAACTGAATTGAACTGAATATGTATAGTTCTATGTAATTTTTCATTTATCATTGGTTATTGTAGATGCAAATATCACCAATCCTTCTGAGTATTTAGGTCAAGTTCTAAGTTGCAGAAATCCTGAATTCAAAGTTATGAAAATTATTAAGGCTTTTCAGATATATGATTAAATTGCTTTACAAAATATCTGAACCAATTTATACATTTACTGGTATATCTGTGAGTTACTATTTTTCCATGTCATCTCAAAAACACCATAGGCGTAAAATAGTATCCTGTTGTTCAATTTGTTTTTCTCTAATTACTGATATGTTTGTTATAAATGCATTTTTTGGAACTCCTGTTATGGTCTCGAAGAAATAGACACATCCCTCCTTATTTTCCCGTGAAATACAGAGAGAAGTCCTGGACATAATACATAAAACAAGCACAGAAAAACTCTGAAAACTGGAAAGATGAAGGCAGACTTGTTAGGGGCTTTGGGACTCAAGGGATAAAACAGCAGTGACTTCTCTCTGTTTTCCCTTTCCTTTCATTTATCTTGCTAGACATAGGAGAGGCCAACAATGTAGAGTCTCCAATGGGTGGAGAGGAAAAAGGCCTAAAGAAATGCTTGTTTTTCTTAACCAGAGGACTGGGAAAGGCTAGCTAAGCAGGCAGAGACTTTCTGACACCCTGTGCCCTACTCCAGCCAAACATCACGGGAGGGAAATCCATATGGCCACCTGGCTCCTCTCCCCTGGTGTGGTGCTGGTGTCAAGGGAGGCTAATTTCTGCCTCAGCCCAGTAGCAATGACTCAGCACTTCCTTTCCTCCCAACTCCAGCATTGGGGAAGAAGGCGGGTGAAAAGCGGGGCTCTTTAAACTTGAATGTGAAGTCCTGGACAAGCAATTACTTATTTCAAAAACAGAGTTTTCCAGGGGGAAAATAAATCATTTTAAAACATCTGCAACAAATTAAAATATAGTTCGTAATTCTAGAAATAGCATTTTTAATGTTACAGACAATGGAAAATATTTCACGTGTGATGAGAACAGTAGCAAAATAATGCACTGCAAACTATAACAGCATTCATTTTTACTGGTCTGTGGTATTAAATTAAGTGTTGCTGATTGTTTTATGAAGATTTAAATTCACTCATCTATGTGAAGATTTGTCAGAAAGATGTTTTCAAAGACCTTCCTAATAGACTTGACAGGAAGGTGTTTGCTTCGTTAAATCCTGGTGAAGAGCAGTGTGCTCTCAGTTTAGCCAGGCTGAGAACCCTCCCAACCATGTTGCTGTTATTTAGTCTCTAGGTCGTGTCCGACTCTTTGCAACCCCATGGACTGTAGCCTGAGAGGCTCCTCAGTCCATGGGAGTTCACAGGCAAGAATACTAGAGTGACGTGCCATTTCCTTCTCCAAGGGATCTTCCTGACCCAGGGATGGAACTCATATCTCCTGCATTGGCAGACAGATGGATTCTTTACCACTGAACCACCAGGGAAGCCCTCCTAATGATGTGTACAATTCTTTTCTCATAGGAGCTACCTTCTTGCACTAACCTTTTGCATTAGCTCTGTCTGTAAGTGGCTGCTCACTTTTACCTACAGAAAGCCAAGTCATTCATTTTGCTTTGGGGAATACATTTAAGTTTACAAATGAAACTGGATCTAACTGCTTTGAGTGAAATGATACTTCACAGGAAAGTCAGCCTCAAGGAATTAAGTCGATATTTGAGGGAAAAGTATTTTTTAAAGAGGTCTATGCTCAGGCCAAAACTACAAATAATTTTACTCAACACTTGAGATTTTCTAGTAATTAATCATTATCTTGAACTAGACAAGACGTTGTCATTCTTTGGTCCAGAAGGCTGTGCAGTCTGACAAGGAAAAGAACAAAAAAAGAACAATTTCTTCTCTCTTATATTTACAAGTCTGGTCAGGTGAGATTTTAGATGGTACCAAAAAGCCAAAGTCTTATGTCAGACACCTATGTGGGCCTAATAATTCAGCCTTAAGATGACTATTATGTCTCTGTCCCAGTATTTAACCTAAGAATCTGTTTTAGTGAGACTTTGATGAGAAAAAAAGAATGTTAAGAAAACTGATCACTTGCTTTAAAGTAGCCAAAGGTAAAAAGTCTATGACCATTAGTAGCTCATGACTCAACATTAGTAACTGGTCAGTAACTACTAACATTTGTAGCCAGACAGTAACTAGTCAGTAGGACAAATTACCATATATCATCTTACATATGTAAGAATATTGTTCTGTTCATGGTGTTCATCAAAGAGGATTACTTCTCAGGCAAAGTGAGTTGTTCAAAAAGTCTTTATGACTACCTTATCTATTACAAAGAAATTTGTAGAAATTATAACTATTACAATTATAGATTCAAAATATTCCAATATTGTGGTATTTTTAGTACCTGTTTATACACAGCAGAGGTTAATAAACCCAGAAGACATCACTAGGACTATTTCTTTATTGTTGGCTTACATAATAGTAACAATTTAAATTTCTCGAGTTCTTTGTACACTACTAACTTAAGGTAAGTTAAGCTCTACAGTTAAGGGTAGAGGTGACACACCTCTGACTCAAGGAATTCAAATGAGTCTCCTCAGTCCATGTAGCTAAGTAACTGATAAAACAAGGACAAAGATCCAGAACTGCCAAACTATCTACATTTTTCTAGACTGTTTTCTGATTGTTATAAAATTTGTTGATCAAAACATCATCTTTTTATGTATCCTTAGGATGAACCAGTTAAACATATATTACTTAAAGAGAACAGATATGTGTTTCCCCAATGTTTACTGAACCCTAGACTGTTCATTTTACAAAAATTAAACAGATTACTAATGTAGCAGCAGCATCCATCAACTGTCTACTATAGTAAAAACTGGGCTGATTGCTTTATGCACTTCATTGCACTTAATCCTACAAGAATGCTGTGAGGTGTACATTATTATTACAACCATATACCGATGAAGAAACTGATCTCAGAGTGTTTAGTGAACTTGCTAAAGGTCACACAGCTATCATGTATCTGAGCTGGAATTTAAAGTCGAGCCTGTCTGACTCTATGATACAAGGCTGAAAAAGCACAGGTTGTCACATATACTCATGAATATAATAAACACCTTGTCCTACTCCCTACTGATAAGCTAGTCTTCCCACCTTCTGATTATTATTACCATCTTCTCATGACTTTGATCTGAATAGCTGACTTTAAATTTTAAAAGCATGTGGCTTAAAAAGAGGCAGATGGTTACTCTGCCACTGTTCTCCAGCTAAAGGGGAAAAGTACTCTAAACTATTACATATTACTCACTATGTATATTCCCCATCCTTCCTTCTCTCTCCCACATGCATATGCTGTTTGCCTGACTACTCAGTTGGCAACAGCTTCCCTGGTGGCTCAGGTGGTAAAGCATTTGCCTACAATGCAGGAGACCTGGGTATGATCCCTGTGTCAGGAAGATCCTCTGGAGAAGGAAATGGCAACCTACTCCATTACTCTTGCCTGAAAAATTCCATGGACAGAGGAGCATGGTAGGGTACAGTCCATGGGGTTGCAAAGAGTTGGACAGGACTGAGTGACTTCACTTTCAATAACATGCTACATTTTAAAAGGAGTTACAGAATTGGAAGTAATTCAGCAGCTCTTAACCTTTCCTGACTCACCATACAAGAATTCTCTTTAATGACTCATTGTTATTAATGGCAGATATGTTGGGACTTCAAGCAACAGTGAACAGCCCTTTATTCTACTCAAATTCTCTTCTGTTTAACTTTCTGCTCCATTTTCCATTGGCAAAAGCAAAGGGAGGCCACCGGATATCTGAGGTTGTCACATCAGTCTTGCCCAGTATCTGCACAAATCTGATGGCAATATTTGCAACTAGGAAAGTTAGGTTTGCCACTTCTTTTTGCAGTTTCTGGGCTCATCTTTTGGCAGAGTAAGATTGCCCAGTGAGGTACTTTGTGCATGCTTTTTCTTGAGACTTGTTTGCACAACTTTCGAATTTCTGAGAGTCTCCTGAAATATATTTAAGACAATTACAAAAAGGATGCTTTTGGTGTTGACTAATTGACCCACTGTAACACGGCCTCAAAAAGACAGAAACTGAACGAGATAAGGAAAGTAACTTTTAGAGTGAAACCCAAATCTCTATCAGAGAAAAAGCCAAGAACAGCAGCAATACCCTCTCTCTCTCTGCACAGAAGAACTTTGTGTCTTCTTAGGATCTGACAATGGATCTTCACATGCTGAGGCAGAAAACGTGGAAACACTTAATTACTCTTTTGTTGGTATGATCAAAGGTTCCGTTTCCCTCTCTCTCTCTCTCCAAGCACTCCTATTAATGAAATCATAGGAATTTTATAGCACCTCCCTTTTCCACTAAGCTTCAAACTTTCCAAAACAGACACAGTGCTTGGTAGGGTGTCATGTGCTGGTCTTCCTCTTAGTGATGCAGCATTCAGTGGGGAATCCTGGCCTGCTCTTCCTCTTCTAAGGATATACCCAAGGACACCGTTTTCTGCCAACCACTGTGACATCCTGACCTACTAACAGTTTAAATTATGGTCAGTCATCGACAACATCCATTCATATGGGAGATAATTAAATGCTCAAGCCATCTGTTATTACTGTGGTATCTTTTCAGTCAATTTTGCTCCAAACATTTGATGAAACCCAATTTTATAAAGAATGCCGCTCTATTGTCTCAACTTGATTTAACAATCCATCCTATTTACTGTCATTACTGTGCTCTAGGCTAGGATATATACTACTATTGTCATTCTACAGGAGGAAACATAAAGGAAAAAATATTTAGAAAGATTTGAAAATAAATTAACTGAAGGGAGAAAAAAATTACAGTCAAAGTTTGTGAATAATACGTTTTTAATAAAAGGCGTACTTGAAGTGTTCAGGAGCTTCTCTGGTGGCTCAGACAGTAAAGAATCCACCTGCAATGCAGGAGATCCAGCTTCAATCCCTGGTTTGGAAAGATCCCCTAGAAAAGGGATTGGTTACCCACCCAATCCAGTATTTTTGGATAACTGCATGGACAGAGGAGCCTGGCAGACTACAGTCCATGGAGTCGTGAAGGGTCGGACATGATTGATTAATGCACTTTAGGTACAATAACACATACATGTCGTCCATGCATTAAAAATGTGGTAAATAATTAGGCAATAAGAAGTATATAAGAGAGTATTAGGTACTGTTTAACTAGAAAATAGTAGGAAGCAATAAGAAGAAGGTATTCTTCATGTAAGACTTGTTTTTGTGGGTTTTTTTAAAAAAACAATCTTAAATAGATTTCTTATTAAACCTCTTGCTAACCATAAGCTGCTGCTGCATGGTATCTTCCACTGCTCCATGCTGTGAGTGTTGTAGGTTACAATTTTCTTAAAAAAAGGTGTTAGTATCTCTGTTATCACTTCTGTTGATTCAGAGAAGCTGGTGATTTTATTAGCAAGAGTCTGCCTTGAAAAAATAAAATTAAAAAAAGGTATCTTCATTAACATTGACTAAAAACACATCTAGCTATCATCGTGCCTTCCTAGCAAACAGATCATTTTGATTTGTATCTTTTACTATTTTTACCCTGCACTTTTCTTAAGTATGATTAATTACCATGTCCATACTTGGCCTTTGTATGAGAAAAATCTGGAAATCTTCATAAACCCCAAAATGATACAAACCTTCCTAAGATATAATTTTTAATTATAAAACCTAACAATGTTTTTCTTTAAAGAAGTCACTTCATATTCTTTTATGCATAAGCAAATAGCTAAGAAATACTGAAATATCAGTGTAGGATCACTTGACCTCAATGGATGTAACACAAGCACTTCAAAAAACTATCCAAAACAACACAACTTCTCACCAAAACAGTGTTTTCAATGTTCTGTAACTTAGTGCCACTAACCACCTGTATAGACCATAAAACAGATGTTATCTTAAAGTGTGCCTACATTACCTGTATTTCACAATGACTTTATATTTAACCTGTTATTAATATCAAATTCTATCAACTCTCCCTCCTAAATGAGTGCTTAAGTCTGCCCATCTCTTAACGCATCTATGACCAATATTCTAACCCAAACTCCAGGATCTCTCCTGTAGACCACTGTAATTGACTTTTATAAAGTTACTAAAAAACAGCATTCACTTTGCAATGAGAACATGATGTTCTCCAAAATGTAGCAACCAGGATGGCATAAGTATAAGTGAGTAAGTAAGTGAAGTTGCTCAGTCGTGTCCCACTCCCCGAGACCCCATGGACTGTAGCCCACCAGGCTCCTCTGTCCATGGGATTCTCCAGGCAAGAATACTGGAGTGGATTGCCACGCCCTCCTCCATGAGATCTTCCTGACCCAGGGATTGAACCTTTGTCTTTGGCATCTCCTGCATTGGCAGGCATGTTCCTTATCACTAGTGCCACCTGGGAAGCCCCAAATTACTTCCTACAGCAACACAAAAAATTAAGCTATTTACGGGGGTGCAGTAAACACCTTGGACTTCCAGTTAAAATCTCCAAAGTACCATGCCTTAGAAGTAAGAACTATGGTAGAACACAAACTGACCCTGACTTTTCAGAGTGTGAGTCCAGTAATTTAAGTGTCTGTTAGGAGAATCATACTCTTCATAAAATATAAACTTAATCTATACTTTTCACCAGGTTTCTTCCACAGAATCTAGTATATCAACTGCTGCTGCTAAGTTGCGTCAGCTGTGTCCGACTCTGTGCGACCCCGTAGACGGCAGCCCACCAGGCTCCCCCGTCCCTGGGATTCTCCAGGCAAGAAAACTGGAATGTGTTGTCATTGTCTTCTCCAGTATATCAACTAGAAACAGCTAAAGATGCAAAAAAGGAAGACGTGACTCAAGATTAGGGGAAAATTGTAACCTATAGAAATAGACCCTAAGATGACAGTGATGTTGAAAGTAAGAGTTAAAAGTCAAAGCAGCCACTATTAAAGTGAAAAGATAGTCAAAATGAACAAATGTATTTCTCAACAGAGAGATCAATTTTTTTTAAATTGACAATGAAAATTGTTGATATAAAAAGTATAATCTAATACCTATTATGTACATATATATGACAAGTGAGTATTAATCATAGATTGAAGAAGAAAAAGGATCAATAAACTTTAAGATAAATCAGTCTATTTTTCCAAACTGCACAACAGAGAAGTCAAACTGAGACTTGACAACCTAAAATACAATAATACAATATCAAATGGTCTAACATAATTTAAATCCAGAAGCACAGAGAGGCAATAAGGCATAAAAAAAATCATTTGAGGAAATTAATGCCTGAATATAGCCCCCAAACATGAATTATTACTGTTGAAACTCACCATTATTGTTTGACGAAGGTAGAGTTTTTCAGGTTTCTCTTTTTTCCTTTCTATACTGTCTTCTTTGGAAGGAAATCTCTCTGCACAGATCACACTAAAGATGTGGTCTCATGCTTCTCCTACCTATTCTGATGCACGGAAAGTGTGTGGACTGGTGGATATTTATTCTGTACTTTGTGCTATTGTCCATCACTGCTTTGCTTATTTTCTTGCTCAAATTGTTTCAACTTTGGACTGTAGGAGCTTTCTGGTTGGTTCCTGTGCCATTTTGACATGACTCCATCCATATGAGGTTTCTTTATTTGTTACGAGCACTTTACCTTCTGGCCTACAAGATAGTATGGGTTATCTTGTATATTTCCTACCCAGACTTAGCCATTTCTTCAAGGAGTCCTACTTCATTTTACTGGAGAAGGGTATTAGAAATCAAGATATGTATACTGGGTACACTTGTAGCTATTGGAATGTTACTGGTTTTAGGTCCTCTCTTGCTGAGAGAGGAAGGGAATACATGTGTACATGCTAACCTATGTCTATACACGCACCTATAATTGTATTCTTTTGGGGATTAGTTGAATCACAAATTACATATTTCAAAAGTGTGCATACACTAAGATTCACATTTCATGCTGTAATTTTTTCTGACTTATTAATCTCTGCTGTTAACCCTTTAGAGTCTATAGTAGCTGATTATATGGCAGACTTCTGATTTACAAATAAAGCATAGAAACCAAATTTGCATCAGTATTAATAAAGATGATAAAAACCTAAGGAACAAAGTAGGTCACAGCTCATGTTTAAGGAGGTGTGATATAATATTTGGAAGGGATGATAATGGTATGGAGGTGTTTTCCTTACAGTCTGGGAATAGTATAGTTCTTACACATGTAAATCAGAATTAAATTCAAATTGTTGCACACTGGAAACCGATTTTCATATCTTATTTTTCACAGCTGAAAATGAAATATACAAGAGATATCCTGTATTTGTGTTTGTACTCCAAAGTTACACTTATAATTTAAAATTTAAAGTACTACCATCATATTTAGTACTACATGAGATGTATAAATGTTTAATCATAGCATGCCATTGAACCAAATGACTAATTTAAAAAAGTTATTCTTCTATTAAATCTGTGACATTGTAATGTGGAAGATGTGCATGTAAAAGGCAGATGAGGGCTGGACTCATAAAAATACACAAGCTTGCCATTATATTTCCCTTGAGACACTTTTTGCAACTGATTTCCATTTGGAGTTGTTTTAAAAATAGAAGAGACCAGATTTAGGAAACTGCTACATGTTCGACTTTAAAGACTTCCCATAAAACATATTTTTGATGTCATTAAAGTATCTTTAAATGGGTTTCCCAGGTGGCTCAGTGGTAAAGAATCCACCTGTCAATGCAGAAACACAGAAGTTCAATTCCTGGGTCAGGAAGATCCTCTGGAGGAGGAAATGGCAACCCACTCCAGTATTCTTGCCTGGAAAATCACATGGACTGAGGAACCTGGCAGGCTACAGTGAATGGGGTCACAAAGAGTTGGACACAACTGAGTGACTGAACGTGTAAAGTACATTTAAAATGGTAGCAGAATTTTCAGCTGTGTTAATAGTTTGGAAAATGATTAAAGTACTTGAACACTGGCATATATCAGCTGTTAAAGTAGTCCCAAATACCAAGTAATAGTGCTGTGAGACAGTTCAATTTAATTTTTATTTCTATGGTCTAACCAGAGAGTAAAGTTTATATATTTTTCTATGCTCATAAAAAAAAAAGCAAAAGAATACATTTTTGACCAATATAAACAATGCCACAGTTGGAGTTTTTAATGTATTATTATTTATTTATATAACAGAGAGATTGGGATGAAATTTCCCAATGGTTGTTTTCAGACTTCAAATAAACTCTCCTCCTAAAAAAAAAAAAAATCAGACTGTGTAGACCAGATGTTCTCTTATGTCCCATAAATAATACATCATATTAAGCGAAACAAATTACTGGATTGACAGGCTACAATAATCTCTTTACTCCTTGATAGATAAAAATTTGGAAGCATACAACAGTAGTCATAGGGAGGGTTTTGTTTGGTTTGTTTGTTTTAAAGTTATTACCTTTCCTTCCTCTTATAGGCAAGGGAACTTCACTAACAAAAATAAATTAGAAGGTAGACATGGAAAGAATATTTCTATAAGATGGAAGACTGCCAATACTATTTTGCTTCCCTCCTAAATCAGTGAATTAGGGACTTTCCTGGTGGTCCAGTGGTCAAGACTTCACCTTCCAGAGCAAGCGGTGTGGGTTCAATCCCTGGTATGGGAACTAAGATCCCCTATACTTCATAGTCAAAAAACCTAAATATAAACTACAGAAGCAATATTGTAACAAATTTAATAAAGACTTTGAAAATGGTCCACATCAAAAAAAAAATCTTGTATCAGTGAATTAATGTATGCAGTACCTTTAAACTGTGAGATCTCTGAGGGGAATCATATTATACTGCTTCAGAAGCTACAGAGATAATACAGTCTATAAAAGATCATTCCAAATGCAGACTCCTATCATAAATACTTCTGAGGAAATAAATCTATATTTCTCAAAATAAAATACACACCAAAGGGCTATAAGGTAATTTTTTAAACTGAAATTTAATTGGTCAGAAACTAAAACTATTGAGATAAAATTTGCATCACATATAATATTACAGAAACATCCCTAAACCAATATATAATTCAAACAAGTACAAGTTTTACTTACTTAAATTCAGTTTAAGTCAGAAACACAATAAAAATATTTGCTAAAAATGTAATTAATCAAACCAAAAGTAGGAAGATCTAAAGTTAGATCTAAAGATCTAAAGTTCAAAAACGAAAGAGCTCCAAAAAGTCAATGATAAAAAATGTATTTTTTAGTGATCAATTTAAGGCAAGTTTGTACTAAGATTCTCAAATTTCCTGAGTTTAACTTAAAAATGTTAAGGAGACCCAGAACTCTGGGTTTTGCTCCTCTATTATAAAATACCTCTAAAAATACCTATAAAATACCTCCATTCAACCTCTTCAACCAATAAAGTTTCAGTTTTTGCTCACTGTTCGGGCTTAATTACTAAAAGTGTTGTATTTCACTCTCAATGCTGTTTCAGTTTACTAAGTATGAAAACCCACAGTTTAATCAGACCAAGGTTGTGGTCCTGCTTCAGGATGGACAGTGGGACAGCAAGGAACTTCCCTGGGAAATCGTAGTAGGGCTAAATTATGCATGTGCCAGGGAGATGTAAGAGATGTCAGCAAGGAAAACTTAAGAATTGGCTTCAACCTCAAATTGATTCCTCAGTCCACACATAGTTTGCTAGGCAGAGATTGAAAGTCTTACAGGGTCAAGGTAAGTCTTCACCCTGTAAGTCAAGACTTGCCGGATAAGTCACTTCAGCCGTACCCAATTCTTTTGAAACTCCATGGACTGCAGCCCACCAGGCTCCTCTGTCCATGGGATTCTCCAGGCAAGAATGCTAGAGTGGGTTGCCATGACCTCTTCCAGGGGCTCTTCCCTACCTAAGGGATCGAATCTGTGTCTCTAGCGTGCCCTACATTGGCGGGCAGATTCTTTACCACTAGGGCCACCTGGGAAGTATTTGAGCACAATTCCCCCCCCAAATTATTGGGTTTTCACTAAAATTCACAAGGAAGATGCCTAGATATATAGCCTAAAAAAATAAAAATTCAAACAAACTCAAGCATGAGCAATTACATGTCATGAAGAATACAGAATTTATAGTTTTAGGCCTTTCTTACCAAAACAAAACAAAACCCCAACAACTTCAAAGGAAAACAAAACACAGAATTCAGAGTTGCTATAAGATGTGATACAAAATGTCCAGTTTTCAACCAGAGATTACTAAACAAATTAACATGTGACTCATACTCTGCTAAAAATTCATCAATATAAATTGACTTTGAGTGAGTCCTGCATTTAGCAAATGATAATATTTAAAAGCAGCTAATACAACAATATTGAAGAAGTAAAGGAATATATGTTCAAATAAGTAAAAACAGTCTAACAATTTAGCAAATTGGAAATCACAGCATTATAGCTGTAACTACAAAACATTTGAAATGTTACAGGTAATTATGAAGTAACTGATATGAAAAATTGCTGCAGATTAGTTTAACAAGAAATTTTTAGATAGCAGGAAAAACAAACATTAAGATGAATCAAAAGCAGTTATTCAGTCTAAAGAATAATAAAAAACAATATTAAAGGAAAGTGAACAGAATCTCAAAGACTAATGTGGTAGTCAAGTATTCTAAAATATTTGCAACGGGAATTCCAAAATTAAAGTAAAAACTAATGGACAAAAAAATATTTGAAAGAAGAATGACTATAATGTTCTCAAATTTTATGGAAAACATTAATTGGCAGATCCAAGATACTAACAGAACTCCCAGGAGGATAAATACACAGAGAACAATACCCAGACACTTTGTAGTCAAATGATAAAAGACAACGACAAAGAGAAAACCCAGAGAAAAACAAGATATTCCCATCAGAAGCAACAGAAGAAGAAAAGAAGTGAATGAAATATTTGAAGAGTTTAAAGGAAAAACAATCTGTCAATCAAGAATCCTATATCCAGTGAAATTATCCTTTAAAATGTAAGGTAAATTAAAGACATGCACAGATTCACTTATGTCACACTGAAAGCTATTTTAGTTAAAACTATTGTAGTAGAGCGATTACAGCAGTTAGTCAAACAATAATGAATTCAAATTTAAGTTAAAGACAATCCTACTATCAGGCTGAAAAGTGAAAGTGAAGTCGCTCAGTCATGCCCGACTCTTTGGGACCCCATGGACTGTACCCTATCAGGCTCCTCCGTCCATGGGATTTTCCAGGCAAGAGCTGGAGTGGATTGCCATTTCCTTCTCCAGGGGATCTTCCCGACCCAGGAATCAAACCCAGGTCTCCCGCATTGCAGGCAGATGCTTTACCGTCTGAGCCATCAGGGAAGCCCTATCAGGCTACTGGTAAGCAATTTTCTCACGTGTTCTCTCTCTCTGTCTTTCTTTGTATGTGTGTCTAAAATTTAGACTGGCAGGTACAAACTTTGAGCTATAAGATGAATAAGGTCTGAGGAGCCAATGTAAAAGCACGGTGTCTACAGTGAATAAAATCATATGTAGACTTGAGATAAAAATGCTATCCTTCCAGACTGGTTGTGAAATGTAATGTGATACTGTGAAGAAAACAAGTGGAAACTGGCATATAATAAGTGTTCAATACATTTTACTAACTCTCATTCTTTATTTTTCAGACTATAGGTAACCGTTTTCTCATGCCCTATAATAGATAACTACATATCTTTTTACTATACTTATTAATATAAACAAAGAAATAGATATTTAGAATGTATCCTCTAAACATATTGAGAATATTTTTGTCCCTTTCAACCAAAGAATATCCCAAGAGTACTCCTTTACTACATATTTTCATCAACATGGAAATACTACCACCAATCCCCTCTAGAGAGTGCCATCAGCAAATTCCAGAATAAGTCTGAAAAAAAAAATAGAAATATGAAAACGCAGTGTGATAGAAACATTATTAATAGCCTCATCACTACATTATTGATGATATGTTTGCCAAACTAAGGCAAATCACATGAGATTACAGTTCTGTGTTAAGAACTGTAAGAATCCATCGTGTACTTAAAAGAATCTCTGTTTTCACAGTATCCTCAATTTAAATTAAGTCACATAGCCCTTTTGCCTGATAAGGTGAGGAATATTTAGACACAAGATATTCAGTGTTATCAGTAAATTCTAGGGAGGCACGTGAACCTTCAGCAGGTTTGCTTTCTCCTGAAGCCTCTTTCCCTGAGCTGTAGTTGGCCATCTTCTTGTTCTGTCTTCTCATGGCCTTTTCTCTGTACATGCACATCCCTGAAATATTTTTCCATCCTTATAAGGACATTATTCCTATCAGATTAGGCCCCACCCTTATGGTCTTGTTTAACCTTAATCGTATCTTTAAATATCCCCATCTCCATATACAGTCACATTGACAGTTAGAGCTTCAACATATGAGATTTGAGTGGACATATCTCAGTCCATAGCAAGGAGGCAGGTCTAGAGAGGCACTTGGGACCTTATAGGGACAGGCCTCTTTCTTATCAATGCCCACAGGGAGAGTGATGTCTCCTACCATGAAGATGTTTATCATTCCTGCAAAAATCAAAATCCCCAAGCACATCCATCTAGATGACCTCATTCCATGTTCAGGGTTTCAGGTTTTTCCAACCAGGACCTTGACTTTAACAAAATAAATCTGCCTTGCTGAAGGTCTCTGAAAGGGTGAAACTCTTTTTCTCTAATACTCTATGTCTCATCTATGTCTTCTCTTCACCTGAAGGATATAAAGTCTCTTTTTAAACTATTAAAAGCCCCTTTTGACTTTCAAGTTAGTTTCGAAATATTTGTTCACAGCCTTTAATTCTTCCTTGTTCCTCTGCAGTGCCAATCAGATCAGATCAGATCAGACGAGTCGCTCAGTCGTGTCCGACTCTTTGCGACCTCTTGAATCGCAGCACACCAGGCCTCCCTGTCCATCACCAACTCCCGGAGTTCACTCAGACTCACGTCCATCGAGTCAGTGATGCCACCCAGCCATCTCATCCTCTGTCGTCCCCTTCTCCTCCTGCCTCCAATCCCTCCCAGCATCAGAGTCTTTTCCAATGAGTCAACTCTTCGCATGAGGTGGCCAAAGTACTGGAGTTTCAGCTTTAGCATCATTCCTTCCAAAGAAATCCCAGGGCTGATCTCCTTCAGAATGGACTGGTTGGATCTCCTTGCAATTCAAGGGACTCTCAAGAGTCTTCTCCAACACCACAGTAAAAAGCATCAATTCTTCAGCGCTCAGCCTTCTTCACAGTCCAACTCTCACATCCATACATGACCACAGGAAAAACCATAGCCTTGACTAGACAAACCTTTGTTGGCAAAGTAATGTCTCTGCTTTTGAATATGCTATCTAGGTTGGTCATAACTTTCCTTCCAAGGAGTAAGCGTCTTTTAATTTCATGGCTGCAGTCACCATCTGTAGTGATTTTGGAGCCTAGAAAAAAAGTCTGACACTGTTTCCACTGTTTCCCCATCTATTTCCCATGAAGTGGTGGGACCGGATGCCATGATCTTCGTTTTCTGAATGTTGAGCTTTAAGCCAACTTTTTCACTCTCCACTTTCACTTTCATCAAGATGCTTTTGAGTTCCTCTTCACTTTCTGCCATAAGGGTGGTGTCATCTGCATATCTGAGGTGATTGATATTTCTCCCGGGAATCTTGATTCCAGCTTGTGTTTCTTCCAGTCCAGTGTTTCTCATGCAGATGTATTCTGCATATAAGTTAAATAAACAAGGTGACAATATGCAGCCTTGATGAACTCCTTTTCGTATTTGGAACCAGTCTGTTGTTCAATGTCCAATTCTAACTGTTGCTTCCTGACCTGCATACAAATATCTCAAGAGGCAGATCAGGTGGTCTGGTATTCCCATCTCTTTCAGAATTTTCCACAGTTTATTGTGATCCACACAGTCAAAGGCTTTGGCACAGTCAATAAAGCAGAAATAGATGTTTTTCTGGAACTCTCTTGCTTTTTCCATGATCCAGCAGATGTTGGCAATTTGATCTCTGGTTCCTCTGCCTTTTCTAAAACCAGCTTGAACATCAGGAAGTTCACAGTTCACATATTGCTGAAGCCTGGCTTGGAGAATTTTGAGCATTACTTTACTAGTGTGTGAGATGAGTGCAATTGTGTGGTAGTTTGAGCATTCTTTGGCATTGCCTTTCTTTGGGATTGGAATGAACGCTGACCTTTTCCAGTCCTGTGGCCACTGCTGAGTTTTCCAAATTTGCTGGCATATTGAGTGCAGCACTTTCACAGCATCATCTTTCAGGATTTGAAATAGCTCAGCTGGAATTCCATCACCTCCACTAGCTTTGTTCGTAGTGATGCTTTCTAAGGCCCACTTGACTTCACATTCCAGGATGTCTGGCTCTAGGTCAGTGATCACACCATCGTGATTATCTGGGTCGTGAATATCTTTTTTGTACAGTTCTTCCTGTATTCTTGCCATCTCTTCTTAATATCTTCTGCTTCTGTTAGGTCCATACCATTTCTGTCCTTTATCGAGCCCATCTTTGCATGAAATGTTCCTTTGGTATCTCTGATTTTCTTGAAGACATCCCTAGTCTTTCCCATTCTGATGTTTTCCTCTATTTCTTTGCATTGATCGCTGAAGAAGGCTTTCTTATCTCTTCTTGCTATTCTTTGGAACTCTGCATTCAGATGTTTATATCTTTCCTTTTCTCCTTTGCTTTTCACGTCTCTTCTTTTCACAGCTATTTGTAAGGCCTCCCCAGATAGCCATTTTGCTTTTTTGCATTTCTTTTCTATGGGAATGGTCTTGATCCCTGTCTCCTGTACAATGTCACGAACCTCATTCCATAGTTCATCAGGCACTCTATCTATCAGATCTAGTCCCTTAAATCTATTTCTTACTTCCACTGTATAATCATAAGGGAGTTGATTTAGGTCATACCTGAATGGTCTAGTGGTTTTCCCCACTTTCTTCAATTTAAGTCTGAATTTGGCAATAAGGAGTTCATGGTCTGAGCCACAGTCAGCTCCTGGTCTTGTTTTTACTGACTGTATAGAGCTTCTCCATCTTTGGCTGCAAAGAATATAATCAATCTGATTTTGATGTTGACCATCTGGTGATGTCCATGTATAGAGTCTTCTCTTGTGTTGTTGGAAGAGGGTGTTTGTTATGACCAGTGCATTTTCTTGGCAAAACTCTATTAGTCTTTGCCCTGCTTCATTCCGTATTCCAAGGCCAAATTTGCCTGTTACTCCAGGTGTTTCTTGACTTCCTACTTTTGCATTCCAGTCCCCTATAATGAAAAGGACATCTTTTTGGGGTGTTAGTTCTAAAAGGTCTTGTAGGTCTTCATAGAACCATTCAACTTCAGCTTCTTCAGCATACTGGTTGGGGCATTGACTTGGATTACTGTGATATTGAATGGTTTGCCTTGGAAACAAACAGAGATCATTCTGTCGTTTTTGAGATTGCATCCAAGTACTGCATTTCAGACTCTTGTTGACCATTATGGCCACTCCATTTCTTCTGAGGGATTCCTGCCTGCAGTAGTAGATATAATGGTCATCTGAGTTAAATTCACCCATTCAATACCATTTGGCAAAAATTGTCCGATATTGCAGTTCTTATGGGCTTGTTTACCCCATGTCTGTTAAATGCCTGAATCATCCAACCTGAGTCATTCCACCTTCAAGAGCATTTAGCTTGTTCTCCCACATTATGGCTCATGAAATCTTTAGCAATCAGCAATCTTCCTCTTATTTCAAGGACTCTGTGCTCAATATAACACTTGAGATGATATTCTTTTTGCTACCTGGGAAGTGAGTGAACTAATTCTCAAGCACCAACTTACTGCCTGTTTACTTAGACACTCTTGGTATTGTCTGTATTAATTCAGGTCATCCAAGCAGACAACAAAAAGAACATTAGGAGGGCAGGAGGCACAGAAGAGAAGAAGATGGAGCAGGAGGAGTTTCACATTAGAGCACACCCTGAAACAAGCATGGCTCAGGAGCAAGCATGGGGGTCTTGAGCCAAAGTTGCCATCTGTGGGTGTCCTGCATCCAGTAGCAACGGGCCAGCACTGGGCCTCCATCACACTTAGTCATTTTCTCCTGAAGCCTGCCCAGGGAATAAAGCTTGTCTCCACATGAATGACAGCAGATCCACAGGATGTCAATTAACCATGCCTGCCCAGCTGATTCTTTTTTTCTCTTAGAAATGATTTCTATGCCATGCATTTCCAGAGCCACCATGACATCACACTTACCAAAAATTCATCTGATACAAAGACATAAAAAGACTTATAGAGTTAAGAAAAATAAGATGAAGCTAGAGATAAGATTAGTTGGCAAAAATATGTCATAAAGACTTGTAGGTCACAAAATTTGCTCTGAGTTTAAGAAGCAAAATAAGGAGCTATCATCAGTTATATAATTTAGTTAGGTCAACAAATAAATACCTGTAAGTTGCTCAGAGGAATTAAAACTATATCTAAAGCTGAGATGGGAGATACAATCCTAAAATGGATGTTATTCGCTATTGATGCTGCTACAGCTGCTAAGTTGCTCTAGTTGTGTCTGACTCTGTGTGACCCCATAGACAGCAGCCCACCAGGCTCCTAGCTAGTAATCTTCAAAAGACATCAGGAGCGACAAGTACAACATGCCTGATATCATAAAGCTGGGTGTCTGTTCAGTAAAATGTGAAAGTGTTAGTTGTTCAGTTGTGTCCTTTTCTTTGAAATGCCATGGACACGTGCCTGCCAGGCTCTTCTGTGCATGGAATTCTCCAGGCAAGAAAACTGGAGTGATTTGGCATTCCCTTCTCCAGATCTTCCCAACCCAGGGACTGAACCTGGGTCTCCTTCATTGCAGGCAGATTCTTTACCATCTGAGTCACCAGGAAAGTCCTAAAAGTATACATGTAATACATTTATAATAGACTGATTTCAACAAATGATAAAATGTAAGATATCTAAAAAAGCAAATTATCTGAAAAATGGTCTTCCATGAACATTACTGACAAATATTTTATAGTAGCTGAAATAAAGTCTGTACTGTCAATTAAGAAGATAGATGCCTGATTTTATAAACAGCCAAATAAGGATCAAAAATGCCTGAACAACTCATTGAAGCTTGGAGGAGTTGTTGAAGCAGTGTGGGCGACCAGAGCCAACATTTTCTCAGAAAACCCAGGTTCACACCAACAAACTGACAAATGGACAATTAAAGTCTCTGTGTTGTTGTTTTATTTTTCTCTCTTTAGGCAAGGTTGCAATAACGTTAACTTGAAAAGTGTTAAAGTGCTGCTAAATTCAAACTTTGAATGACGCACTTAGAACACATAACTTTAAATAATGTACCATCCAGGTTGAATCCTTTAAAAGAAACAGGTTATAAAAAGTCCTCCAGGCAATTGAAGAGACTGAGCTATTCTGTAGAGTTGTTAACTGAAAGCTGAAGGACACTTACCAAAAATTATTTTGACCTTGGGATACTTCATTTAAAATAATCATTTCTAATAGTAACTATGTAGAATCCCAGTTATCTCTTAAAGCTACCCCTAGCTTCTAATAATATAACCTTGTTATCTAAAACTACAATTGGATACTTAAACTGTTTTCTGTTTTCTAAGGGGACAGAGAAGGACCTCTCAGCTCATCCAAAAATGATTATCAAATCATTGAGGTTCATAAAATTAAAGGAGGGCAGGAACATACCTCTCCTAATTCCAAATGAAAATATTACCCAGTATATTTGGAAACCATGCGTTCTGACACTGATCCTCATGGTATTATTAAGGTAATGTTTAATTTTAGTATCAAAAGCCAGAAAGTTAATATGAACTCACAATGGATTTTTTAAGTTTTGGATTATTTTCCATCATCATCATAGTAAAATTAATAATAAAAGTCTACCATTTATTATGTATTAGTTACCATGTTAACCATATAAAGGAGTCTTCTTTCTCAACAATTAAATCAGAAAAGTAATTCTGCACCCATTTTATAAAAGAGCAACCAGAAACATATCTTTATCAAGATGTGTTATGAAGGTAACAGCTCAAAAGTGGCAGGTCCAAGAGCAAGTTCAACCCAGGTCAAAATCCTGTTCTTTTTCTCTATGTCTTCCATTCAAGGATTTCATAAATATAACAACATTTACGAACAAAAATATTATTTCGCTTAACAAAATCCCAACATGTTTCTAATTATTATGTTCTGGTTCATGTTGACTTCAAAATATTTTAGAAAATACTTAATTTCCCAAAGATAACTCTGTTTTGCAATAATTTAAGGATTGTGGCAACATTGGTTTTTGCCATCCTTCATAAAATTACTATCCATTTTGTGATTTCAGGCCAGAGGAATGCCCAAGCCATCAAATAAAATAGTTTTGTCTTAAGAAATTATATAGGTCATCATGATATGGAGTGTCCATCTCAATCAATATCAGTCGTGGCCTGCTGCTCTCTGAAATAAGCTAACCCAGATGAAATCTATCTTACTAGCCACCCTCTGTCGAACTGCCAGGGCCATGTGTTTTCATCACTCTAAGTAAAACAGCATTCTTTTCCCTCTTGCAAATGACTTTAAATGAGTCTCATATTCAAAAGATGCCAATACGTGGCTTATCAGTCATACCAATGGTATTTAACTAGAGGCTCCAGCCTTGCACCTTGATACTTTCTTCTTCCTGCAGCAGATGATTAAAGAGGTTCAAACAACCAGGGTGAGAAATGCACCAACCCATATAAGTTAGTACTATTTGTATAGAACTTGTAACTATTTTTCTCATTCTCTTTGGTGCTGAGAAGAATCTGGACAGATCACTGGCTGCTTTGTCTTTTAACACTTGCCTAAACTATCCTTTTTGTTATGTTAGTGAATGTTAATATGGGTTTTTCTTTGATAATGTCTTTCACATTGACATTTCCTTCATGATTGATATCTCCCTTGTGATTCATAACACGATTCATTCATTTCTACCTACATAGAGTAGCGAGCCCAGTTACACTACAGGTACACACTTGATAATCTGTTTGCCTCTGCATCTGGTGATGACTAAGACTGCTCTTCCTCGCAAAAGAAAGGGATAAATCAGCTGCAGTTTATACTTTATTTTGGCTTATGTCCTGTCTTCTAATAGTCAAGGGCAAGAAGGCATTATTTTGAAAGCTGGGGAGTTTCCAATATTTATAGTAAAAATGTTTCAAATTGTGCCCCACAAGCCCCTAGAAATTATATAAACAACTCATTTGTAGGCATTTTATATGTTGTTATTGTTCAGTCGCCCAGTCCTGTCCGACTCTTTGTGACGCCATGGATTGCAGTACGCCAGGCTTCAAGTTTGAGAAAGGAGTACGACAAGGCTCTTTGCTGTTACCCTGTTCGTTCAACCTATACACTAAGCACATAATGAAAAATGCCAGGCTGGATGAGTCACAAGCTGGAATCAAGATAGCGGGAGAAACATCAACAACCTCAGATATGCGGATGACAGCACCCTAATGGCAGAAAGTAAAGAGGAACTAAAGAGCCTCTTGATGATGGTGAAGGAGGAGAGTGAAAGAGCCAGCTTAAAACTATATATTTTATATGTTACTTTATATACAAACATTCTTTCATTTCTTACAGCAATGATAGATTATAGAAATACATAAAGGTATATACAATTTTTAAAATATAAATACTATTCTGCTTTTACAGATGGGGAAAGTAAGACTCAGGGAAATTAAGCAACTGCCTAATGTCACAAAACTAGTAAGTTGGATCCAGGAATACAGTCCAGGAGTATTTTATTCTAAATTTACAAGACAAATAATGCTTACATACAAGGTCATAGGAAGGATTAAGATAGAAAAGGCATAATAATTTTATTAAAAAACAAAATAATAATGGTATTAATTTTACTTAAATGTTTACAAGTGTCACTGTAAGCTCCTGAATGATTTTGCATTAGGAGAGATAAGGTATCTAGAAAAAGAAATATTTTATAACATAAAATGTATTACCTGCACAAACCACAAAATATCACCGGAGTTGGAAGGAGGAAGGGAATGTGTTTGGATGGGAAAAATTTATGCAGAAAAGTCACTTTAAAACTGGTCCTGGAAGAGTAGGTGAGATTCCAAAGGGAGTGGATGCAGAAAGTGTAGAGATTTTTTCCAGAGGGCAAAGGAACTTAATGAATTACGGTTTCCACAGGCCCATTTCAATAATTTATAGGATATTTCAATTCCCTTTGCCCACTAGCATGGTTCTTCTAAATTAAGAGTTCTTTAACACTGTGACTTGTTAAAAATCGTAATAAAGAAAGAAATCCTGATTAATTATGTATGTAAAACAGATATAAATGACAATAACCTCCAAGGCAACATTTTCAGCCCTGGAGAGAAACAGAAAGAACATATGCTTTATCTTTAGATGGGTGTGGTCTAACAGGTAAAACATTTCTAAGGAGCTCGTGGGTCATGATCCCCATTTTTCCACATGAGCATTAGGGGAGGGGCTGAAAATTTAGCTTAGGTCTCAGGTACTCATCACTGGAGATGATTTCAGCACCAACCACAAACCCCCAGTTTAGTGACATTCTATTCTCCCGAAGTCCATTTTCCTCATCCATCAGTCTCTCCCATTCTACAGTTCCTCCAATAAATCAGAAATATGGAGTCAGTATCAACTGGATTATTCCCTCTGAAGATTCATGATTAACTACCTTATTTTATTTAAAATGACAGGTTTAAATGAGTTGATCATACTTTAAGCTGGATTAGTCCACTGAGAAATACAGTCCATATGAGAGTCTTGAGCTGCAAATAAGGTGAATGCAGTATCTTGAAAAGACAAAAGAAGGTATTAAACCTTTTTGCTCAGGGTTATCCCTAATTAGAAAGCTGAAATAGGATGATGAAACAGTGTGTGTTATTGCTAACACATACGTTTAGGAGGTGGTGGACTGCAAGTCACAGTGAATGCCTCCAGGAAGAACTGTCAACAGGACTTAGCTACTCGCACGTGCGTGTGTGCCAGGTCCCTTCAGTTGTGTCTGACTCTTCGCAGCCTATAGACTGCAGCCTGCCTGGCTCCTCTGTCCATGGGATTCTCCAGGCAAGAATGCCAGAGTGGGCTGCCATGCTCTCCTCTAGGGGATCTTCCTGACCCAAGGATTGAACCTGCGTCTATTACTTTTCCTGCATTGCAGGCAGGTTCTTTACCACTAGCGCCACCCGGGAAGCCCTAGCTACTCACAAGGGGACTAAAGGAGTCTGTAAAACACATGTGACTTTCCCTTTCACTAAGGAAGACACTCTATATCCAGCTTCTCAGTCAATCCTAGAGGTGCAACTTCATCCCTCTGCTCCTCTGGGGTCTGTAACCCACCCCCCTGCAAACTCTAAGTTTTAGAGCCTGGCCACCTGTATTTTTCCATTCCTATATCAGGCCACGACCGTGGAGACTACCATCATGAGCAGCTGTAGTCTCAATCTGAAGCTGGACTGCCCCAGGACTACTTAGAACTTGTTTAACCTTATTAGCTCCCACTCTCAGACCCCACAGTGACTCATTCAAATGTCCAGCACTCTCCCCTATACCATTTACTCAGCATTTCTCAGAATACTTTTAGCCAAAGACCTCAAATTTACTTAACAGGAAAAACATCAGCCGTCTGTGCTCCAATCGGCTTCCTATAACCCTAAGTGCAAATGAATTCTCTCTTCTTATAAAATAAATAAATAAATAAATAAAACAATTCTTTCTCCTCTTTCCAAACAAATACTTGGAATAAGACTAGCCTTTGGCTAAGGATATGAGTAAATCCTTTCAGAGGGCCCTGAATGTGCAGTCAAGAGTCTCCATTAAGAGAAATACTGTTCAGTTCAGGAGATCATTCTCCTGGGCACCCACGTGGCCCAATTATAAAAGCTTCAAGGGCAGAAAGGAGGAAAGGGACTAACAGCTTAGTGTATAACATCATTCTCCACTGGAAGCAGTTGCCTCGTAAATAGTGAAACACTGAGTAGTCTGAAAAAGTACGTTTATTCTTGTGGGTTTGAATGTTACTATCTCTGAGAAAGTTTGCCTTCAGTAAAGAAGTTCTGTATATGTGTGTGTGAAACAGAGAGACTGAAACAGAGACACAGAAAGATCTAATATATTTTCTGATAGAGTTTGAAGAAATCCTCTGCACATAAAAATTAAAGGGAATGTTTTTCAACCTGATAAAGGACCACAATGAAAACACCTTCAGCTAAAATTAAACTTAATTTTTAGAGGCCTTTAAGATGGGGAATAATGTAACTAGGCTTGCTTTCACCATTTCTATTAAACAAAGGTTTTATTTTATTCCTAGAGGTTTTAACTAGGGCAATGAAGCAATAGAAATATCTAGGAAGGAACCATGTTTATTCACCAACAACACAATTGTTTCTGTAGAAAATCCTATGGAATCCACAAAATGAACCTCCTTTAGGCAAATCAATAGATCAGAATCTGTTGAAAACATAATTTCTCAGTCACCATGACACATAGAGAGACTCATAAGGGATTTTCACTGTCTCAGCTCAAGAGGGCACAGGCATCATTTCTACTTAGAGTCCACTGCCCAGGACTAGTCTCATGGCCCTACCTGGAAGCAAGTGAGCTGGTAAATGGGAGAAAAGCATCAAATGTTTAGTAAGCATCCATCTACACTGTACTTCCTTGTGTCCAGACAATGTCTTGCTCCCTGTTGAATCCCTAGTGTTTAGCCAAATGCCTGGCACTAGTCAGTGTTTCATGGATGTGTATGTGTGTGTGTATATATATATATATATATGTATTTTTTTTTTTTCACCAAGTAGTGAAGGTGGCTCGGTGGTAAAGAATCTGCCTGCCAAAGCAGGAGATGCAAGACTCTGATTTGATCTCTGGATTGGGAGGATCTACTGGAGAAAGAAATGGCAACCCACTCCATTAGTATTCTTATTGGAAAATCCCACAGACAGAGGAGTCTGGCAGGCTACAGTCCATGGGGTCACAAAGAGTCAGACATGCCTTAGCACAACACACAGTAAATGCAGAACTATTAAGAATCATTCCTCAATTGAGTTCATTAGGAAATGCTTCCAAAATGATTGTGATGTTATATTGGTGTTGTTTACTCACTAAGTCATGTCTGACTCTTTGCAACCCCATGGACTGTAACCCGCCAGGCTCCTCTGTCCAAGGGATTTTCCAGGCAAGAATACTGGACTAGGTTGCCATTTCCCTCTCCAGGGGATCGTTCCAACCCAGGGATTGAACCCACGTCTCCTGTATTGGCAGGCAGATTCTGTACCACTGAGCCACCAAGGAAGTCCCTGTGATGTTATACATCTAGTAATTAAAAAAAAAATGAAGTGGAAAGAAGGATGATTTTAAGGAAAATAGGAGGAATCTTAATTTTAAATCTGCAGAGCTATGGCATTTGGCAGGTTCTCGAGGTAGAAATGCTGCACTATGTTTTGGGAGAAAGATCAGGAATTGAGGTTAAGTCACCAAAAGAGGTGATAATTGCAACTGGGCTGGGTGTATACAACCGCCAAAGTTACACAGCTTACAGACGCTGCTGCTTCAAATACGCTGTCCCGGGAAGCAGTCGCTTGCTTGTTGGTACTGAAATGTACTAACTATTCACAAATGGAATATAATTTGTCATTATTCAAAATGATGAAGTGCCCTTAAGGATAGACTTTTCAAATACACAATATTTATGAAAAAAAATCATCTATCTTTAGCATTCCCTGATTAATGCCACTTGACTCAGATCACTCGCTCCCTCTGCATTTCAGGCATTTATTCTTTATGCCAGAGCTAATTTGCTCTTGTTTGTATATTACTTGGTAAAGTGTTTTAAAGCCATGCCTGTATGTGCGCTATCTACCCAAAACTAATTTTCAGTTTCTGAGACTCTATTTGCTTGTCTCTTTTGCACTCATTCCATTTTACATCTTTATCAGGGTTACTGGGTGCCAGATACTATTCTAACACTTGAAAATACCATGTCACTTAATTATTCTATTGAGGCGGCATATTTATTTTTAACAAGAATATCACAGAAATGGTGTGCTCTGCTCAGCACATCTTCTTTGGATGTACATGATGTCTACATTTTATACTAGTGGTGAAGTTAACCATGATCATCTTATTAAGGTGTCTTTGGCTGAGTGACCCCATTGAAAAAATCACCATGTGTTTCCCATTGTAAAACACAAATGATTTAAGACTACACAAGTATCTCTCCTGTCTCTCCTCAAACTTTTGATCACTAATTTTGATTCCATTAATGGATCTGACCTGAAATAGTTATTATGCTGGCATTCCAATAGTGATTTTCTATTTCCCTATTCCTGCATGATTAGTTGGAACCTTTCATAAGAGGTGACATTCCTCTTATTCCCCATTTATTTCAGTATGGAATAATATTTATCCTATTTATGGGTTGTAATCCTGTTACTCCTACTGTTTTTGTGTCCCAAAGTGCTCCAGCCTGGGGCACTGGGAGCTCTTTCAGTTTGCTCCTGTGTCCCTTGCTTTCGGTTTGTTTTTTTTTTTTGTATGATATTGTTTGCCATCACAGGATAGATACTCCAGGCTCATCTGCCAATTTTTCCTGCCCTAGATCTGAAATATACCACTGTTTCTAGGTTTCTTTTATTGGCAAATGGGACTTAGAAACCAAGATCTGAGACCATGATATGCTCACTGCTACTGAGGTGCCATTGCTTACAGGCCTCCTTTGTTGACAAAGTTTAGGACATATCTCTGTATTTACTAACTCATACACATCTGTATTCATTTTTAGATGCATGCACGTCTATAACTCTATCTGCTGCTGCTGCTGCTGCTAAGTTGCTTCAGTCATGTCCGACTCTGTGCGACCCCATAGACAGCAGCCCATCAGGCTCCCCCGTCCCTGGGATTCTCCAGGCAAGAACACTAGAGTGGGTTGCCATTTCCTTCTCCAATGCATGAAAGTGAAAAGTGAAAGGGAAGTCGCTCAGTCGTATCTGACTCTTAGCGACCCCATGGACTGCAGCCCACCAGGCTCCTCCGTCCATGGGATTTTCCAGGCAAGAGTACTGGAGTGGGGTGCCATTGCCTTCTCTAATAACTCTATCTACTATCTATTAAAACAGTGAGTTAATTCTGATACCTCCAATTCAAATCTAACATAAAGTGTTCATTCTAGCCTTATTTTGTTTATTTTATTTCACTTCTTTCTCCAACAGCCAAGAATTCTGGCTCTAATTTCTACAGTATATTTACTTAGTTGCTGAACACTACTGTCCCCAATAAAAGTTTTAGAGTTGCTAACTCATACTTCATTAAGAATCTATTTCTGACTTGAATAGGGAATTGTTTACAGCGTTTCCTGACTTTAGACTTACATTACTCAAAGTGTTTTCCAAAGGTTCTTTCTTTTTTCTTTTCTTCTATGTTCACCTTCATTGCATTACTGTTATTTATTTGTAGCACAGTTAGTTCACTTGGTATAATTTGTATTCTGTTTTGGGTTTTTCATATCCTGATTCTTTTTCATTTACATACAGTAAAATTCACTCTTTGTGGTATATGGTTCCACTGGTTTCAGCAAATATATAGAATTGTGTCTGTACTACCACAGCTGTGATACACAACAGTTCAGCCAATCCAATCAACACTTTGGCGCTATCTCTTTCGAGTAAATGCCTCTCTCCCCTCCAAAACTTGGAAACAACTGATGCATCCTGTTGCTGTCCATCCCATAGTTTCCCATATAGATCATTGTCTCTGCCTCCTTTCACTGAAAAACATGTGTGTAAGATAAATTATATCTTTACATGAATCAACTGTTTTTTAATTATTCAGTAGAATTCTGTTTTACACATGTACTACGGTTTGTTTATCCATTCGCTACTTGAAGGTTATCTTGGTTGTTTCCAGTTTTTTGTGACTATGAATAAAATTGTTATGAACATTTGTAAATGAGTATTTCATATGACAAAAAGTTTTCTTTTCTACTGGGAAAATGTCTAGGAGCAGGAGGGCTTGGTCTTATAGTAATTAACTGTATGTTTAACTTTATAAGTATCTGTCAAAATGTTTTTTACAATGACTGCTGCTGCTGCTAAGTCGCTTCAGTCGTGTCCAACTCTGTGCGACCCCATAGACGGCAGCCTACCAGGCTCCTCTGTCCCTGGGATTCTCCAGGCAAGAACACTGGAGTGGATTGCCATTTCCTTCTCCAATGCAGGAAAGTGAAAAGTGAAAGTGAAGTCGCTCAGTCATGTCTGACTCTTAGCGACTCCATGGACTGCAGCCTACCAGGCTTCTCCATCCATGGGATGTTCCAGGCAAGAGTACTGGAGTGGGGTGCCATTGCCTTCTCCTACAATGACTGCACCATTTTGCATTTTCCCTAGAAATGTATGAGAGTCCCAGTTGCTCTGGACCAGTTTACTTTGCAGAGTTGAGTATAATTTAGAAAGTTTAATGGTCTTTATTGTAATCAATTTAATTTTTGAATCTTTGATTAGAGTCTAAAAAATGAGGAGGGATGCTGCAAACTTGATGTCTATTTATACTTCAATATGATAAAATCATATGGCGAGTTTGCTTTGAGAATAATAAATTATGCCCTTAATAGTTTGCTTAAGATAATTAAGAATCAAAGACAAATCAATTTCATAGGACAGACTATGTCTTTAATTCTCCACTTTTATGTGGTAAAAACAACTTTGGAGACCATGGAGGAAATATGATAAAGTAAGGTATAATTTGTGTGCTCACTCAGTCGTGTCCGACTCTTTGTGACCCCAGGGACTGTAACCTATCAGGCTCCTCTGTCCATGAGATTTTCAAGGCAAGAACACTGGAGTGGGTTGCCATTCCCTTCTCCAGAGGATCTTCCTGATCCAGAGATTGAACATCTCTTGCATCTCTTGCATTAACAGGTGGATTCTTTACCACTAGCACCACTTAGGAAGCCCCAAAGAATGACTAGTGCTGATTTATTAAACATTCTTTTTCTTAAAAGAAAGGCAAAAATAGCTTTAATAGTTGGAAAAAGAAATTTCAACATATATTTTTTTAAAGGCCAGTTCTTTTTTTTTTCCTAATATACCTTCCAGTTGTCTTTTCTTCTGCCCTCCACAAATCCTGGCAATACAGAGCAATCGATATTTGTTACCTTAACATCTTACATTTATAAACTGCCTGAGAAAATATCTGAACCAGACTTGCTAATGATCTCTAAGGTCTGTATGTGGTATGTTTATTTCTAAATATCGTGTTCCTTCTGATTTCTGAGCCCTGGGCACATTAGTTCTCATGACACAGAGTCAAATCTAGTTATTCAGGTCAACTGAGCTTATGTGATCTTCATCTCAGTTCCTTATCTATTACAATTATGCACCTCCAGTATTTCTGCCCTAGTTAAAACAGGACTTTTTCACATTTTTGGTGATAGCAAAATGTTAGTAGCTTAGCTATATCTAACTCTTTGCCACCCCATGAACTTTAGCCTGCCACGCTTCTCTGTCCATGGAATTCTCCAAACAACACTGGAGCGGGTTGCCATTCCTTTCTCCAGAGAATCTTCCCAACCCAGGGATCCAACTCACGTCTCCTGCATTATAGGCAGACTCTTTACCATCTAAATCACCAGGGAAGCCCTAGCAAACTGCTTACTAAATATTCAGTGAATTGTTTTTTCATTTTTTGGTCTTGGTTGAGAGGGAAGCAGTTTAGTTCAAACCCTGCAATACACCCCTATAGCAAGAGAGACGAGGAGACATAAGAACAAGGACCTCTGGGTGTATATAAATGTTTACTAATACATAAACATGTCACAAGTCAAAACCTCAGCCCTCACCTATGACAAGAAAGAATGATGCAATTGACCTCCTAATTAATAAGGTCTTACCAATTGGTCTATTTTGAGGATAATTTATTTCATAAGTACAATCTTCATCAATGTTTTTATGGCTCACAATTAAATTATATGTGAAAAGTTAAACCCCCATGCCTTGTGCAATCTGTAAGAAACATTGCATGCAGGCACACTGACCACACTCGATACTAAATCAGGAGGCTGGCATATGTATAGAGAAAGGAGTGGCCAGTAAGTCAACTAGACCAGAAGTTCTCTCTTTTCACACACAGCTAAAACAGACCCTGGCAAACCAACACTTTTGTTGAAACAATTTGCTGACCCAAATATTTAATATTTGCATAGGAGGAAGCAGAGTATCAAAGAGGTTAATTGAAACCCAAAGCTACATACAAAGAGGTAGAAATGGAACTGAAATTAAGAGCTTCTTTAAGATACTGAGCATGCCCAGTCATCCAAGCCAGCTTGAGCTCAACTATGCAGCTATAGGAGCTATTGCTTCTGATGATAAATTTCCCAATCTTCTGTCTTATTCAATCGGACAGCTTCCCAGCTGCCTTCTGGCTGCTAAGTGAGTCACTCTTAGTGAATATCTGAGGTTTAATGCTTTAATGTGGAGCACAATGTCTTTTTTTTTAAGTCATTCCTAAAATAATGACTGCGGTGTGCCAGTACAATCAAGTGACATGAGCATCTGAAAATCTAAATTCTGCTTAATTAGCCTGTGTTTCCCTAGTGTACAAGAACTGAGAAAATTCTCCTGTCTCTGAGATAATCAGCACTTTGAACAGCAGAAATTGTTGAAATAAGAATGTTAAGAATGAGGCACTCTCAGACTCAAAGACAGATGAGTCCATCGGAGCTTGGATTCTTCATAGATGAGAGAAATGGAAAAAGCTCAGGCCATTTATGTATGTCTCCAGTAATTTGAAAATTAATTATTTTAGAAATTTTATCTTACTACTGCTTTCCTTAAAACCCTATTTCATAAAGTTGTGCTGATTTCTTAGAATAGATCTTGAGATGCTGCTCATAGTTTCAAAAAAGTACAGCTTCTGTTGCTTTATTTGAAATAGAATAGAAGCAACATTGTTATGATATTTAGAACTTTTCCTTCTTCTGCCATGAACTACAAGGGTTACTTTTTTAATTGATGAAATTGAGGAGATTTAGGGCCCATATTGGAGAAGGCAATGGCACCCCACTCCAGTCCTCTTGCCTGGAAAATCCCATGGACGGAGGAGCCTGGTGGGCTGCAGTCCATGGGGTCGCTAAGAGTCAGATACGACTGAGCGACTTCACTTTCACTTTTCACTTTTCTGCTTTGGAGAAGGAAATGGCAACCCACTCCAGTGTTCTTGCCTGGAGAATCCCAGCGATGGGGGAGCCTGGTGGGCTGCCATCTGTGGGGCTGCACAGAGTCGGACACGACTGAAGCAACTTAGCAGCAGCAGCAGCAGGGGCCATATTAGGGAAAGAATGACTTGAAGGCATTAAAATTAAGTGGACAGGCAAGGATCTCAAATAATTCAATCTGTAACCAAGCATCTTGCAATAATCCTCTACCCTGATCCTTATTGAAGAGAGAAACAACTGTCTGTGTTTTTCTTTCTCCTCACCTGCCTCTCAAAATATAGCAGGTTTTCTCATTGCAATTGTATTTCACAGGAAGGGTGTGAAGATAAGTGAGTACCATTTGTAAAACACTTGAAAGTCAGAGGTGCTATGCTCGATGATAGTGAGAAAGTAGAAGGAAGACAGGTGACAACTTGCTGAAAAATATGTCATTGTCCATTTATGGATAACTTCAGGCTGACTCATGACAAAGGCTTCACCCAGAGGTATCACAGATTTATTTGCACTAAGTAGAATGCTGAGTGTCACATAAAGCACACTAAACACCTTTTATATCACTCTTTCAAAATGGCAACAGTTACACAGAAGCACAGAAACCAGGCTACAGGCTGTGCTGGACATAGCTCAAACAACTGAGAAAAAATTATGCAGGGCGAAATAAACTTCCTGCAATCAACACACACACCCCTAAAATCAAAATCATGCACACACCAATTTATACTCTTTTAAAAGTACTGAAAGTTCAATGAACCCCCAAGTGGTTTTTGCTCTTTCTCTGAGGTTCATATCTTGAATAAAGGCTTCGTTACCCACTCAGCATACCAAGTTAGAGTGGAGCACAAGGACTTGATTCATGATTGGTAACTATTTCTCAGTGTCAGATTACCAACCGGTCTTCATAGAAGACAACTGCCAGGGTCTTTTTACAATTTCTTAACTGTAACTCTGGAATGTCTTCTACCTGACATCTTTGCCTTCAGACTTATCTAGCTCCCCAACTGTATAACTCATTCCGATACTGTCATCAAATTCTATTTCCCACACTTCTTTGGTGGCTCAGCTGGCAAAGAACCTACCTGACAATGCAGGAGACCTGGGTTCCATCCCTGGGCTGGGAAGATCCCTGGAGAAGGGAATGGCAACCCACTCTAAAATTCTTGCCTGGAAAATTCCACAGACAGAGGAGGCTTGCAGGCTATAGTCCATAAGGTCACAAAGAATCTAACATGACTGAGAATGCAGGCATACACGTGCCCACCCACGCACACACACACACACACCATTTTAGGTACTGCAACTCCTGCAAAAACCACTCCATTGATGCTTTACACCAACAGGATCAAGTCCAGAAATCTCAGCCTTGCAGCCCAAATTACTTGAAATTGTTCATTTGTATCTGAAGCTTATCTCACACTCTTCACCAAGCATGCCAGTTCCTATGATAAGAGAAATTTGCATTTCCCAAAGACATCATCCTCTACTGTTATTATCACCTCTTCACTGTGCTTGGTCACAGTTTTATTTCTCTATCTCCCCATATGAAGCAAAAAACACACACCAACCCCGCCCCCAACACACACACACACACAAAAACCCTGCTCATCTGAATTAAGCAAGGGCATTATCTTGCTTTGTAAAGTTTGACAGCACTAACATGAGTTTCCCTCCTCTTTTTTATGCATCTTTCTCTGTCACTTTGTTCCTTGCCTTGTATTGCAGTTATTTATTTACTTATTTATTACTTACTTGCTTATATAATTATTTGCCTGGCTTGCCACTGTGATCTCTTTAAAGGAAAGGTGCGTGTGTGCATGCTAAGTCACTTCAGTTGTGTCCAGCTCTTTATGACCCCATGGACTCTAGCCCATCAGGCTTCTCTGTCCATGGGATTCTCCAGGCAAGAATACTAGAGTGGGTTTTCATTTCCTCCTCCAGGGGATCTTTCCGAGGCAAGGATCAAACCCGCATCTCCTGCATTGGCAGGTGGGTTCTTTACCAGCTGAGCCACCCACCAAGGAAGTGTGGGAAATGGAATTGCATGACAGTTTTAGGAAGAGTCGTACAGTTGGGGAGTTAAATAAGTTTGAAGGTAAAGAACCCACCTGCCAATGCAGGTGTCACCTGGGAAGCCCAAGGGAAAAGTAGTCTATCTTATTTCTGTACCCCAGAGCCTGTTATAGGGCCTAACACACAGTTCGTTCTCAATAAATAGTTAAGAGAGGAAGGGAAGGAGGAGAGGATTTTAAGGAAGGAAGTAGAGGAAATGAAGTGAGCGAGTGAAGGAAGACATGAAGGAAGGGTGGAAATGTATTTCTTTCCTGAAAATGCAACTTGACATTCAAAATGCATTTTCCCAAGAAATACTATTATTATGGTAGCTTAAAATGAAACTTAAAAAGAATCCGCCTGCAGTGCAGGAGACCTGGATTCGATCCCTGGGTTGGGAAGATCCCCTGGAAAAGGGAAAGGCTACCCACTTCAGTATTCTGGGCTGGAGAATCCCATGGACTGCATAGTCCATGGGGTCGCAAAGAGTTGGACATGACTAAGTGACTTTCAGTTCACTTCAACATGAAGCTAGAACACAATGGTTGAATTTGACACTTGATAAATTCTCTTGATACTGTTTCCCTTGAGTGAGCTTCTCCAATCCACCTCTGCATCAGAAAATCACAGACAAGTTGTTTTTGTTTTTTTTTTAGTTTGGTGATTGTTGTTGTTTTTTAAATAAAGATTTCCAAATCTACCATTTAGTACAGGAATATGATATAATAGCTACTTTTACCCTAATTTCAGGGGTTTTACTAACTGAACCAAAAGTTTAGGACCAATGTATATTCATGCAGTTGCAAAACTGATAAAAGTGATATATTAAGGTCATGCAGCATTGCTTTAAATAGCTCTTGGATTTTTTTTTCTCCTAGTTTTCTAGACTTCTTTTCTGAATGTCACCTAAGATAAGATAAATTTTCATTCCCTCATAGACATGGCCAAATAAAAGAGGATGGTATCATTTTAGGAAGATGATCAATACACTGACATTTTCCAATAGTGATGTTTTACAGAGATTTAAGACCAAACAAATCCTAACATGCAGCAATACCTCTAAAAGATTACTTTGTTCTAAAGAATTCCCAAAGAGTTAATTTTCATTAGTGACATACTAGAAAGCTAAACTCTATCAAAACTCTTTCCAAGAAGTCTGTGGAAGGAAACTGTTGGTTTATTTGCTCAATCCTTGTAGGCAAGTAATGCAACTTCATTTTTAAAAAAGAAGGTGAAACTAAAGGATTTTAAGTTTTGTTTTGTCTATTAATAGTCAGTTCTGTAAAGAAATTCTGCAATCTTGTGCAGACAAAAGTCAGATTGACAAAGATCACCATAGACTGCTTAAGAAATAACATTTTCAACATTTTATTTCAACATTGTGATAAATCTTTCTCATCCTGTGGATGAAAGAAGAAATAATCCCTCTTGGGACTTGTCTGTTCGGTCCTCCACTTGAATAGTTCAGGCTGCCTACAGACTGTCAGTGCTAAGCTTGTTTTGTTATCTAATTCTGTAGAATTAGTGCACAGTGTGAGGAGGAAGTTAGCTAAGTTTGACTAATTTCTTCTCAGAGCCAGAGATCACTCACCTCCTGAGACCTCTTTTTTAAGTGGAATTGGGAAAGCAGAGGGAAAAACAACATTCAAAAGCCAATATTATAGCCCCTGAGGCTGATTTTTATCACCATCCCCATTCTCTCAATGCATTCCTACTTTTTCTATAAAACACTTAGGGTAGGGAATCATGAGAAAAATAAGGTAATGAAATCACAGAATAGCCTTCTGCCATTCTCTACATGGCAATACCACTTGCTCTGTGTGTATCAGGGCACATACTTTGACTTCATCATTCAGGTGGGGATAATGACAGTTTCTGTCATTGCACTACATGCTCTTTGGACTTCTGCTTTACATTTACAAATTTCTTCAGTGCTGTGAATCCCCTGGGGTGTCAGAGGAACTGAGATTCCGGTTTATAGAATCTGTTGGCTTTTAAACGTTTTCACCTGATACTTTGGAGAATCCTTCTAGAAGCATTCTTTAACCATTTAGCAAATCTGGTCATGGTTATTTGGGGTGGATGCAGGCAGGTTAGATAGGAAACTGAAGCAGAAGACCATGAACTGTTTATTCCCAACAAATGCAGATATGGGAAAGAGCTAAGCAGTTCTTGGGGAAAACTTCCAAACCTGAAGAACTGGGTAAGCCTTTAAGCCTGAATCTGGTAGCCAGTGATATTATGAGCATAAAAGCTGACTGAGCAACTCCTCTTGCAGGAAATATCACAGCTTCCTTGATATTTATTCTAGTAATTATCTGACCATACTTTTCAAGGCAAGGGTAGCCCTCAGATTCACAGAAACTTCGCTTCTTCATCAAGTTCATCTCCTCAAGGAGAGCTCTAAAAGCATGGGATAGCAAACCCCACTTAGAACACTATGAGTCTTGGCTGGCATGCATTTGATTCAGCATCTTAATCAACTAGCAGTAAAAGCTTCATGGGTCTGATATGGGGATCCTGTGTCACCTACAGAAGTGTATATTTCTACCAAAAAATAAGGAAGAGAAAGGAAAATAAATATATTTAAATGAGGGAGTCACAAGCATTGCTGAAAAAGAAGTCAAGGCCATTCTAAAAGGCACCTAGAAACTGGAGGGCCTCCCTGGTGGCCCAGATAGTAAAGAATCCACCTGCAATGTAGGAGATCTGGGTTCCATCCCTGTGTCGGGAAGATCCCCTGGAGAAGGAAATGGCTACCCACTCCAGTATTCTTGCTTGCAGAATCCCATGGACAGAGGAGCCTGGTGGGCTACAGTCCATGGGGTTGCAAAGAGTTGGACAACAACTGAGTGACTGAACACTTCAACACACTTCAACAGAAACTGGATCTAAAGGAAAGGGGTGGGAGGATTGGGAAAATTCGTAAACAAAAAAGTGAACAGACAGGAGCATCTACTCCAAATTTCCAGAACCTTCCCACTAAGTAGACAGAAGTACTCTATTCCTTTGACAAATAACAGAAGGATAAACTATTAAATAAAATAATATACAGTAAGACAAAGTAACGTTATGAAGTGAAGTTGCTCAGTCGTGTCTGACTCTTTGCAACCCCATGGACGGTAACCTACCAGGCTCCTCTGTCCATGGGATTTTCCAGGCAAGAATATTGGAGTGGGCTGCCATTTCCTTCTCCAGGGGATCTTCCCAACCCAGGGATTGAACCCGGGTCTCCTGTATTGCAGAGACAAAATAATGCAACAAAATATTCTTTATAAATGCAACTAACATTTTTTTTATTCTGTACTTCAAAGATGTATATTTATCCTTAATTTATTTCTTGCATTGACTTTTTTGACTTTTTTTCAGTTTCAATCTATACATTCTATAGATCTAATGTATTCCCCAGGCCCAGTAAGTTCTGAGCTTTGAATTGGCATTCCTTATTGATAAGCTGAACTGAGGAATACAGTATGGGAACAAAAACATATCTTCTACCTTGAGCGAGATCTCAGATCCAGTTAGCAAATATACATTCTTCCAAACTGAGAGAAGAAACCCAAGAAAGCTGGGTTTATGGTTCTTTTGCGGGGAAGGGAGGTATCTTTTTCCTTTTCCCCAGCTTTACTGAGATATAATTGACATACTCTCTTGTAGAAGTTTAAGGTGCAAAATGTAATGATTAGATACACTTATATATTGCAAAATGATCACAAACATAACTTTAGTTAACACCTCCATTATGTCACATAATTACCATCTTTTGTGTGGTGAGAATATTTAAGATCTACTCTCTCAAAAACTTTCAAGTATTTAGTAAACTGTTATTAACTATTATCATCATGCTGTACGTTAGATCCCTAGAATTATTCCTCTTGCAATGGGAAGTTTGCACCCTCTTACCAACATCTGCAAGTTCTCCCCAACCCCCCAACTCAGACCCTTGTGATACCCATTCTATTTTGTTTCCTTAAGTATAACTTTTTAAGATTCATATGTATGTGGGATATGCACTATTTGTCTTCCCCCGTCTGACTTATTTGCCATATTAACATTATTAACATAATGTCCTCAAGGTCCATCCATCTTGTTTCCAGTGGCAGAATTTCCTGATTACTCATGGCTGAATAACATTCCACAGCATATATATGACCATGGGATCACAAAAAGTTGGACACGACTGAGCGACGTTCACACATCACACACCCTATTAATTATAAATATGAATTATTAAAATGAACAACTGAAATAATGTTATTAATGCAAATATTAACATATAGTTAGCACAAAAAATGGAGATTTCATAAACATACCTATGAAATGTATCATTTTTTATATAAGGTAATGTTAAAATCACCCAGCAATTATAAATTCAATAAATGTTTTAGAAATATGTATATGGCAAAAGAGAGAAGAGGAAACTTCCTGATGGATTTGAGAACTAGAAGAGTAAAAGAATAAAGTGTAAAGTAGTATTTTATGACCATCAGAAGCAAGTCATATAATCCAAATATCATAAAGGGAAGGACTGACATATTTTACAGAATCAAAAACTCCTGCATAACACAGTACAACATTAAAGTGTTCAAATTCAACAGCATATGTAAGTAATATGTGCAATATATAAAACATAAAAGGTTAATATCCTTCAAGTTAAAATCTCCAATATTAATCTCAATGATGCAATAAAAAATTTAGAAGATTACAAACTAGAAAGGAATAGTGGCAATACAATGAGTAAACACACAAAAAGATGATGACTCTCACTAACAGCCAGTGGAATAAGATGTTTTTCATCATGAGACAGTCAGTAACAAAGAAGTATATTTCACAAGTAGGGATATGGATGTGCGTTTTTATTTGTTGTTGGTGAGAGAAGTCATTGAAAGATTTTGGTGGAGACTTGGCAGTTTCTGTGGGCTTCCCTGGTGGCTCAGATGGTAAAGAATCCACCTGCAATGCAGAACACCTGGGAATGGCAACCCACGCCAGTATTTAGGGCTGCAGAATCCCATGAACAGAGGAGCCTGATGGGCTATAGTCCATGGGGTCACAAAGAGTCAGACACAACTAAGCAACTATCACTTCACTTTGTCAGTAAGTGTATTTTCTTAACTGCACTAACTAACGACTCACTAACCCCATTTAAACCTATTCACTGAAATGTTAAAGAAAAAGTGTTTCACAATTTAAATGTCCATCAGCAATCCAGAAGTTACATACCTCATGGTGCACCCATACCACAGCCATTAGAAAGGAAGATGAAGCCCCATCTACCTACCCTGCAGTGCTCATAGAGAACTGCAGGCTCTATTAAGGGATTAGAAGGTAAAGCCTGGAAAACAGTTTAACCAGACTACATTAAATATATGCATGTGTAAATGCACAGACAGGGGAACAAAAAGATAGGCACTAAATGACTGACAGTGATTAACTCAGAGTGGTAAGAGGAGTAAGGGTATAAAGGGAACATATTCCTGAGTTACGTAGTAGAAGTGAAAAAGTAAAAGAGAAAGTGGAGTGGGTTGTCATTCCCTTCCCTAGGGGATCTTCCCGACCCAGGGATCAAATCCAGGTCTCCTGCATTGCAGGCATATTGTTTACTGTCTGAGCCACTTGTGTGAATTTTTACAAAATAGGATCTAAAATTATCAATTGTATTTAGCCAACTGGAGTTTGGGACAAAGAAGCTCAACTGTAGCAGACTGAAGATGACTAGGAAAGAGGTCACTGAAGAAAATGAAAGGAAACATTCTTTCCAGAGGTCTATCTGTAGAGGGAATGATGACCAGAACAGGACAGCAATGAGCAGAGAATATGATTTTTAAAGCAAATAATTACAAGCTTGATGTGTGCTTGTTTAGCCTATGTTTTAAAGTTGAAAATGTAAGTACTTGATAAATACTATTATTGCATGCTCTAATTTAAACAAAGCAAAAGATCTTTCCCAATTTTTAAAAAGTGAAATGGAGCATAGAAAACTAAACTGCAGAAGGTTTAGAAGGAGGGTGTGATATTGCTCATCTAACTACACACTGCCCCCTAGAACAACAGAATCATATACAAACTAACCCACTTTAAAGCTTGGCTTTTAAATGCCTCATTTTTCTGACAAGCATTATTGATCTTTGCTTTTAATTCTGATGCTAGCTTAAAGATCTCTTTCAACTTACTTTTCTCTGAGACTAAGCATTTTTTAAATGAGTGACTTCTCAGTTAAAAAGTGGGAAGGATGGCATTGAAGAAAGTATATTACTTCATTGCAGGAACAGTCAGAAGCATAGACTGAATGTTGTACTGTGTTTATGAGTCTCCCTAGATCCTTGACTAGCCTCTTCTCTGTTCACAGATGTTTCTGGCTATTTGATGAGAGCTTTGAGAAACAGACTTCCCTGGTGGCTCAGATGGTAAGGAATGCCTGCAATGTGGGAGACCGAGGTTCAATCCCAGGGTTGGGAAGATCCCCCGGGAGAAGGAAAATGGCAACCACCTCCAGTATTCTTGCCTGGAAAATCCCATGGATAGAGGAGCCTGGCGAGTTATAGTCCATGGGGTTGCAGAGTCGGACACGACTGAGTGATTTCACTTCACTTAATGAACAGAAGGATCATTTATGGAGTAATTTGATTATTTCAAATTAAACTTATTTGGAAAAAGAGCAGTTTAATTCAGGCTAAAGTGCTTTTTGTTGTTGCTTTCGACTTATCTTTTGGTGTGTTCTTGTTGCTCGGAGATATCATCTTTATTTTTGTTATTTTTGAAGAATATCAACCAAGAGATAAGTCCACATTTGCAAACAAAGGAATAAAATTAGAATCTGGTTACTAAATGCAGAGAGATGAGAATAAGCAAAAGATTCATATTTTGAGTGGTGTATTTAATATGACTAGTGTGGGCATCAGTTTGCCAATCTAGTATGCATTATGTATGACTTGGATAGTTGTTATGGGTATATATTGTTCAGGGGCAGTAACTGGAAACAGTGCAATAGACTGAGGATAATGAATTACAAGCCCGGACTTTCTATGTATTGAGTTTTCTTTCTGCCATGTGAAGCTGCTCAGATACTAACCACAGGTTTGCAGATGAGGCATAATGCAGAATCGCATATCAGCATTTTTCTTGTTATTCTCTGCAGCCTATTTTACTAATCCTCATAGGTTCAGCCTTTCCTCTTTACAGGCTGGCAAAGTCAGAGTTCCACACTCAGAAGTGAAGATGGACGTGCTGATTTTTTTTCCCTCCCCTTGGGAGAAACCCTCTGGCCTCCAGGCAGTTCTTTTAAAAATAGCTTCTGTCTGCCTCATGTCATTATTATCACAGATAGAATCCCCATACTGACTGCCCAGGACTGAAATCAGTCTTCCGTTGTCACGAGCAGTTCATCTGCACGAGCTTTCATATAAGTCATTGTGGTCTATGACCACTTGAGTTGTTGGGGTTTCCATGAAGATTTTACTTTGGGTTCTTAAGATACAGTAAGATATAGAAAACGCAGGAAACCAAAAGTATCTTTGTCCCACACTATCTTATCTCTACATAGAACTTATCATCCCAGGCATGCTGTCAACTAATATAAAAGCCAGAAGGAAGGTGATTTCATTCACCCACGGAATGTAAACATTTCATGGGGTCTTTGTATCAGTTGCACTTATGTTTAAGATGACCCATTATTTAGCCAAGAAAACAAAGAGCAGCATTTGAAAATGTAGACTTTCTAATAATAAGGAAGAAGTGGCTGAATAAAAGTGGACCTGTATATAAAAGAAGCCCAGACACTTTCTGAAATGCATAATATGTTAAATAAAAATTTACCCTTTCTTCATATTATATTGTTTCTATGAATCCATAATTGTAAATTCTCCCTGAAGCAGTATCAACTCTAGAATATAAATAGGAAATGGAGTCCATTTTTCTTTTTAACCAATTTATATCAGTATAATGAAGTTGAAAATAAGTTGAAATTATGTATAAAGGTATAGTCTGTGACTTGGCTAGTATAAATGTGATTCCCTGGGTCACAATGGTTATTAGCTAATAAAATTACATCAGAAAGGTAACAATGGTTATAAGCTAATAAAACTGCATGAGAGAGGTAACAAAAAAGAACTAAGTGTTTGTATACTTTCCCCAACTTAAACAAACAACAAAGACAGCTAAAGACCATTCAAGCAGCAAGGTGACATCATTTCTGTGCCCTGTGACTAACAAAATGACTTGGTTAGGGACTTTGATCTCTTATTATAACTAGCTAGATGTTTTCGAAGCTAGTAGTTTTACCCACTGCTGCTGCTGCTAAGTCGCTTCAGTCGTGTCCGACTCTGTGCGACGCCATAGACTGCAGCCCACCAGGCTTCACCGTCCCTGGGATTCTCCAGGTAAGAACACTGGAGTGGGTTGCCATTTCCTTCTCCAGTGCATGAAAGTGAAAAGTGAAAGTGAAGTCGCTCAGTCGTGTCCGACTCTTAGCGACCCCATGGACTGCAGCCCACGAGGCTCCTCCATCCATGGGATTTTCCAGGCAAGAGTACTGGAGTGGGGTGCCATTGCCTTCTCTGAGTTTTACCCACCTCTATGGCTAAATATCTCTGCCAGCAGGAAGGCACGCCAGTGCCATTAAGTAGAATAAATGATGTCAACAGAAGTCCAGGGCCATGCTTTAGATTTCTGGGGCACTGTAGATCCTGATGGCACCACTAATGTAAAACTTTCTTAGACTGAGGGCCATTACGAGAACTTCTACCACTGCTGTTCACTGATTTATTTATTCATGACGTTATCTTATATTGAGTGTCTGCAAGCTATATCTTAGCTGTTTGAAGGTGAAGGAAAAAGGACATTGCAAAAGAAAAGAGTAAATAACAGTAGCATGCAACAGACAAAGAGAGTCAGGCCAAGGTGCATCTTTTCACCCTATGACATTGCCTCTCTGAGAACTCCCTCTATAGGTCAGGAAGCCGTTCAAGCAGGAGGACCAGAAGTCTACATGTATTCTTACAGCCTCAATCTACCTTGAGCTTCAGTGTTCCATTTTTGTGCTTATTTTTTCTTCTTGGATAATTATATTTTGAGTTTGATTCCTCCTTCTCTTTGTTGATTCATCTCTCTCTCTCTCTCTCTCTCTATATATATATATATATATTTAATTCCCATGTTGTGCCACAGGGTAAGCTCAAGAGTAGAGACAATCTTGCATTCAAGGAGGTTACAGTTTAGAAAGGGAGGCAGACAGGAATCAAATACTTATAATTTATCATTACAGGCATTAGTGAGTGAAAGTCACTCAGTCGTGTCTGATTCTTTGCGATCCCATGGACTGTAGCCCCCCAGGCTCCTCTGTCCATGGGAATTCTCCTGGCAAGCATACTAGAGTGGGTTGCCATGCCCTCCTCCAGGGGTTCTTCCCAATCCAGGGATAAAACCCAGATCTCCCTCATTGCCGGCGGATTCTTCACCAACTGAGCTACCAGGGAAGCCCAAGAATACTGGAGTGGGTAGCCTGTCCCTTCTCCAGGGTATCTTTCCAACCCAGGAATCTAACTGGGGTTTCCTGCATTACAGGCAGATTCTTTACCAACTGAGTTACCCGGGGAAGCCCCAATTATCGACATTACATAGCATTATAAGTGCTATAAAAGAAAGTCACAATTAAACAAGATCATGTATCAAGGGTCTGCTGTTCTCATGCAGCAAGTCACTTTTAGATTGGGAGAAGGAGGTGCAAAAAGTGACTCCGAAATGAGAAAGGCAGAGTAGGTTGAGCTAGCATGGTTTGCTGAGGGGCTGTGCTGAGAGGTGGCATCCTCCACTCAGGGAATGGAAGGGTCAGTGAAGCTCGAAGTCTTATGGGAAAGAACAGGGCAGGAGATATAGTTAAAACATTACACAGAAAGTCAAGTTGGCCTCTTTCTGTAGGAGTGATGAAGAGGTGATTAAGTATGAACATATTTGTTATTCTTTAACTTTATCCTCTGCCTCCCTGAGTGGCAAGCCTATCACTTCCTCAGTTTTATTCATCTTCTACACCTGAAGTAAATAAAATCATTTCTACTTTTTCTCAGATTTTTAGTAAGTCAACTTGCCTTTAGGTATATAGACCCTTTTCTTATTACTTACCAGCACTTCTGTTTTATTCAGTTTTGCTACCATTTTTTTAGTTTAATTCTTCATCTTTTTTTTTTAAGTTTAATCTCAGTGTCATAGGTTAATTTTTCCACAAATCACTTATGCTTCATGGGGTTTGTTTGTGACTTTGTAATAAGAATATTCAAAAGCAGAGACATTAGTTTGCCAACAAAGGTTCGTCTAGTCAAGGCTATGGTTTTTCCTGTGGTCACATATGGATGTGAGAGTTGGAATGTGAAGAAAGCTGAGCGCCGAAGAATTGATGCTTTTGAATTGTGGTGTTGGAGAAGACTCTTGAAAGTCCCTTGGACTGCAAGGAGATCCAACCAGTCCATTCTGAAGGAGATCAGCCCTGGGATTTCTTTGGAAGGACTGATGCTAAAGCTGAAACTCCAGTACTTTGGCCACCTCATGCGAAGAGTTGACTCATTGGAAAAGACTCTGATGCTGGGAGGGATTGGGGGCAGGAGGAGAAGGGGACGACGAGGATGAGATGGCTGGATGGCATTACTGACTCGATGGACATGAGTTTGGGTGAACTCCAGGAGTTGGTAATGGACAGGGAGGCCTGGTGTGCTGCAATTCATGGGGTTGCAAAGAGTCAGACACCACTGAGTGACTGAACTGAACTGAATAAGAATATATTCTTTCTGGCTTCTCTGGTGGCTCAGATGGTAAAGAATCCACCTGCAATGCATAAAACCTGGGTTCGATCCCTGGGTCAGGAAGATCCCCTGGAAAAGGGAATGCCTTCCCACTCCAGTATTCTTGCCTGGAGAATTCCATGGACACAGGAGCCTGGAGGGCTACAGCCCATGAGGTCTCAAAGAGTCAGATATATTCTTTTTAGTTAGTGTTCTCTTCTTAAACACACTATTCCAGAGATCTAAACCATGAAACAAAACCTTTTTATTCTTTACAACTTTGAAAAAATCTGATTCTTTAGAACTCTGATCTTCTCTTGTAATATAATTCCTCTGGAGTTTCTCATTCTTCTTTTAGAAAATGAATCAGATAAGTGTTTGGTTAGAGCAGTTGTCTTTAAAATAAACTCATTTGCAAAGAGCAGTCTGGAAGTCTATTCCCAACTTTCAGAGAAGATGTAACTTAATCAATTAGAAATTTTCTTCAGTTATGGATTCCTATCTCTTAAATTCTCTTATGCTTTGGGACCTGTTCTTGATCATTTGTTAGGTAAGATATATATGCAAGACCCAAAATATGGCTATTCTTCATGACAATCTTTTTTTTTTTTTTTTTTTTTAGTTTTCTTATAGCATTTTTATCTGTTTTAGATAAACTAGTAAGACTGGTCTCAGAGAAAGAGTCTTAGGAAGTAATTTCTTCTCGATGTTTTGGGTTTATGTGGACTTGTTACTATTTCTTCCTTGAACAGTCTGGTAGAATTCAACATGATAGCCATGATTATCTGGAGTTTTCTTTGTGGAAGGTATTTAACTATGAATTCATTCTATCTAATAGACACGGACCACCTAGGTTGTCTCTTCCTAAGTGAGCACTGGTACTTCATGTCTTTCGAGCAACCTGACATTGTCATATAAGTTGTTTGACCCTAGTGGCACAAAGTTGGATATAACATTTACTTACCTGTATCTGTAAAATCCGTAGTGCTGTCCCTTGGTACTTAATGTCTTTTCATTTTTCTTGATCAGTCAGTCTTAAGAACAGTCAATTATGCTGAGCTCCTTGAAGAAAAAGAATCAGCTTTTATTTTCACTCATTTTCTCTTTCCTATTTTATTTATGCTCTTGTGAATATTACTTCCTTTTCTCTACTTTTTTAAAATTTTATCTTTCCTTTTAGTTTCTTAAATTGGAAGCTGATCTTTAATTCAAGTCTATTCTTTTCTAATATGAGCATTTAGTGCTACAAATTTACTGCTTAACTGCAACCTACACATCTTGATAAGCTGCACTTTATTTGATTCAGTTTGAAATACCTCCTCATTCCCATTTATATTTCTTCTTTCACCTAGAAATTATTCAGAAAATACTTAGCATCAAATATTTGAAGATTTCTCATATTTTTGTTAATGCTTTTCAATTTAAGTCCATTATAAAGAAACTACTTTGTAAGATTTAAATTAGTTTGAACATATGAAGTCATGTTATATGTCACAATATGTCTATTAAATATCTGGGTATAGTTGGAAAAAATATGTCATTTTAGGAAGAGTATTCAAAATGTCATTTAGGTCAAGTTGGTTGATAGTGTTGTTCAAGTGTTCTATTTGCTTACTGATTTTCCGTCTACTTGTTCTATCAATTCCTTAAGGAGAGAGGTTGAAAATTTCAACCACAACTGTAGATTTGTCTAGTTCTTCTTGCACTTTAAGTAGTTTTTACTTTCTGTGCTCTGAGGCCTTGTTATTTGAAGTATAGGTATTCGGGACACAATAATCTCTGAAATTTACTTCATTTCATATCAAAACACTGACTCCAAATTTATGGTATATCCTTCTATATCCGTTTACTTTAAACTTGTGTCTTCATAAAAAAATTAGATTTCTTATAGCAGCAACTAATTGAATCTCAATTTTTATCCATCTGAAAATCTCTTTTTTAACCAAATGTCCATTCTATTTTCAAGCAATAAGGCTACATTTAAACCTTTCATCTTGCTCTTTGTTTTCTATTTGTCCCATCTGTTCTTTTTTTTTTCCTTTCTTACTTTTGAACTGAGAATTTGTCATGATTTCATTTTATTTCCTTTCTTGATTTATTAGCTAAAACATGTTCTTGCCTATTTTTAGTGGCTACTTTGGGGGTTATGGTATGCATTTTTAATTTATCAAGTCACATCACACCACTTCACACATAACACAAGAACCATGCAAAAGCACATGTCCTTGTTGCCCTCCTGGGCTTTGTGGTATTATCATAAAATTTACTTCCACCTCTCTTATAGATCACAGTATATTATGTATATTTAAAAATAATTTTTGAAGAGACTTTTAAGATACCTTTTTCATATTTACTCATACACTTACCATTTCCTATGCAATTCTCCCTTTGTGTACATACACATTTCTATCTGGTGTCACTTTCCTTCCATACATAGGAATTCCTTCAGCATTTCCTTTGATGTAGGCATATTGGTGCTTACTTCTTTTAGCTTTTTATATCTGCAAACATCTCTCTTGCCTTTGTTGTTGAAAGATATTTTTAAACAGTATAGAATATTAAGCTAATATTTTTTTTTTTAAGTTCGTTAAAAGATGTAGCTTCATTGCAATCTGAAGTGCATTGGTTTTGATGAAAAATCTCTTGTCACTTTTCTGTTTGCCCGTCAGTGCATTATGCTTATTTTCTCTCTGGCTGCCTTTGAAACTTTCTCTATATCAACTGTATTATGATATGAATCTTTCCAAAGTTCTTATGTTGAACCCTTAACCCTCCAAAGTGATGGTACTCAGAGGTGTAACCACTGTGAGGTGATTACAGTGAAGATCACTCAGTCGTGTCTGACTCTTTATGACCCCATGGACTGTAGCCTACCAGGCTCCTCTGTCCATGGGATTTTCCAGGCAATAGTACTGGAGTGGATTGCCATTTCCTTCTCCAGGGAACTTCCTGACCCAGGGATCAAACCTAGGTCTCCCACATTGTAGACAGATGCTTAACCTTCTGAGCCACTGAGGTGATTAGGTTTAGATAAAATCCAGAGGGTGGACCCCTGTAATGAGATTTAGTTAAGTTCAGTTCAGTCACTCAGTCCTGTCTGACTCTTTGCAGCCCCATAGACTGCAACATGCCAGGCTTCCCTGTCCATTACCAACTCCCAGAGCCTACTCAAACTCATGTCCATTGACTTGGTGATGCTATCCAATCATCTCATCCTCTGTCATCTGCTTCTCCTACTGCCTTCAATCTTTCCCAGCATCAAGGTCTTTTCAAATGAGTCAGCTTTTTGCATCATGTGGCCAAAGTATTAGAGTTTCACCTTCAGCATCAGTCCTTCCAATGAATATTCAGAACTGATTTCCTTTAGGGTGGACTGGTTGGATCTCCTTGCTGTCCAAGGGACTCTCCAGAGTCTTCTCCAACACCACAGTTCAAAAGCATCAATTTTTTAGCGCTCAGCTTTCTGTATAGTCCAACTCTCACATCCATACATGATCACTGGAAAAACCATAGCCTTGACTAGATGGACCTTTGTTGGTAAAGGAATGTCTCTGCTTTTTAATATGCTGTCTATGTTGGCCATAGCTTTTCTTCCAAGGAGCAAGCATCTTTTAATTTCATGGATTCAGTCACCATCTGCATTGATTTTGGAGCTAAAAAAAAATAAAGTCTCTCACTGTTTCCACTGTTCCCCCATCTATTTGACATGAAGTGATGGGACCAGATCCATGATCTTAGTTTTCTAAATGTTGAGTTTTAAGCCAACTATTCACTCTCCTCTTTAGTTTTCATCAAGAGTCTCTTTAGTTCATTTTCTGCCATAAGGGTGATGTCAATCTGATTTTGGTATTGACCATCTAGTGATGCCCATGTGTAGAGTCTTCTCTTGTGTTGTTGGAAGAGGGTGTTTGCTATGACCAGCGTGTTCTCTTGGCAAATTTCTATTAGACTTTGCCCTGCCTCATTCTGTACTCCAAGACCAAATTTGCCTATTACTCCAGATATTTCTTGACTTCCTCCTTTTGCATTCCAGTCCCCTAATGAAAAGGACATCTCTTCTCAGTGTTAGTTCTAGAAGGCCTTGTAGGTCTTCATAAAATAGTTCAACCCTCAACTTTTTAAGCATTACTGGTCAGGGCAGTGATACTGAAAGGTTTGCCAATTCAATGAATGGTTTGTAATGAGATTAGTGTCCTTAAAAGAAGAAAGAGAGATGAGAGCTCTTCCTCTCCACATCTGAAGACACAGTAAGCAGGTAGCCTCCCTTGGCAGTAAGTTAAAGCAGTCACTGGGCTCAAGGGCTCACCTTGTTTAGTTCCCCTTTCTCAGAGATAACAATGAATAAATATTGTGTCATTTAATGAGGAATGAATTTAAAGGCAGATGCAATTGTCTGTAAAATGTTCCTTCAGAAAGAATTATGAGTTTCAGGTGCTTCTTCTTTACAATAATCTTTAGTACTTTAGGGACATATTATCACCCTGAATGGCCACACATTTTAAACTACTCCATACTCTTGTAAATGATATTTTATTTAAGTTTCACTCCATCTAAAGATAAGGTTAACATGAAAGTGAAAAGTGAAAGCGTTAGCTACTTAGTTGTATCTGACTCTTTGCAACTCCATGGACTATAGCCTGCCAGGCTACTCTGTCCATGGAATTCTCCATGCAAGAACACTGGAGAGGGTTGCCATGCTTTTCTATAACATACATAATTTAAGTGTATATTTGAACAACTATTTAGCTGTTAAGTGATAGCAGTACAGAGTTTGATAAATCCAAACCCTATTCAGTTCAGTCGCTCAATCGTGTCTGACACTTTGTGACCCCATGAACCGCAGCACATCAGGCCTCCCTGTCCATCACCAGCTCCCAGAGTTTACCCAAACTCATGTCCATTGATTCAGTGATGCCATCCAGCCATCTCATTCTCTGTCATCCCCTTCTCCTCCTGCCCTCAATCCTTCCTAGCATCAGGGTCTTATCAGATGAGTCAGGTCTTCACATGATGTGGCCAAAGTACTGGAGTTTCAGCTTCAACATCAGTCCTTCCAATGAACACCCAGGACTTATTTCCTTTAGGATGGACTGGTTGGATCTCCTTCCAGTCCAAGGGACCTTCAAGAGTCTTCTCCAACACCACAGTTCAAAAGCATCAATTCTTAGGCACTCAGCTTTCTTTATAGTCCAACTCTCACTACATGACTACTGGAAAAATCATAGTCTTAACTAGACAGACCTTTGTGGACAAAGTAATGTCTCTGCTTTTTAATATGCTGTCTAGCTTGGTCATAACTTTCCTTCCAAGGAGTAAGTGTCTTTTAATTTCATGGCTGCAATCACCATCTGCAGTGATTTTGGAGCCCCCCAAAATAAAGTCAGCCACTGTTTCCATTTCTCTGGTGGCTCAGACAGTAAAGCATCAGTCTACAATGCGGGAGACCTGGGTATGATCCCTGGGTCGGGAAGATCCCCTGGAGAAGGAAATGGCAATCCACTCCGGTACTATTGCCTGGAAAATCCCATGGACAGAGGAGCCTGGTAGGCTACAGTCCATGGGGTCGCAAAGGGTTGGACACAACTGAGTGACTTCACTTTCACTTTCACTGTTTCCCCATCTGTTTCCCATGAAGTGATGGGGCCAGATGCCATGATCTTCGTTTTCTGAATGTTGAGCTTTAAGCCAACTTTTTCACTCTCTCTTTCACTTTCATCAAGAAGCTGTTTAGTTCTCCTTCACTTTCTGCCATAAGGGTGGTGTTATCTGCACATCTGAGGTTATTGATACCTCTCCTGGCAATCTTGATTCCAGCTTGTGTTTTTCCAGCCCAGCGTTTCTCACAATGTACTCTGCATATAAGTTAAATAGGCAGGGTGACAATATACAGCCTTGATGTACTCTTTTTCCTATTTGGAACCAGTCTGTTGTTCCAAGTACAGTTCTAACTATTGTTTCCTGACCTGCATACAGGTTTCTCAAGAGGCAGGTCAGGTGGTCTGGTATTCCCATCTCTTTCAGAGTTTTCCAGTTTATTGTGATCCACACAGTCAAAGGCTTTGGTGTAGTCAATAAAGCAGAAATAGATGTTTTTCTGGAACTCTCTTCCTTTTTTCCATGATCCAGGGGATGTTGACAATTTGATCTCTGGTGCCTCTGCCTTTTCTAAAATCAGCTTGAACATCTGGAAGTTCATGGTTCATGTATCTGAAGACTGGCTTGGAGAATTTTGAGCATTACTCTCAAGAAGTACAGACATTTACGGAAACAGACAATTTCTGTATAATATTTTCTCCTGTTATACAGGTAAACAAATGGTGCTACAGGAGCACAGAGGGTAGGCTGTATCAAAGTTATGCTCTAAGTCATAAGAAGGGGCACGGTGCTGGAAACCAAACATCTTATGAGAATAATACAGGATAATCTAAAACATTACCCCATAAAACAACGTAGTATTAGAGCAGGTAGGTAGTATCAGCCCTGGGTTGGGAAGATCCCCTGGAGGATGACATGGCAACCCACTCCAGTATTCTTGCCTAGAAAATCCCCATGGAGAGAGGAGCCTGGTGGGCTATAGTTCATGGGGTAGCAAAGAGTCAGACACGACTGAGCAGTTAAGCACAGCACAGGTAGTACCAGGGTGTACAGGACAAGTTAAGAGGCAGCATTCAGTTTCCTGGAGAAATCTGTAAGGGCTTATCAATTCTCCTAAACCATGGAAGGAAAAAACTAAAATTTTAGCATATATGGTCAAGAAATTGACCCTTTGAGAAAATTTTCAAGTTCATTGCAATATGTAGATTGGCACTAGCTGAACAAAACTGTATAGTTGATTATCTGGAACGCACAGAGTAAATGCTATTGATCTTTGGATTGTGGCTAAGCAAGAAATTGTTTTAATAGAGTCTCATTTTCAACAGGACGTGCTGATTAGCAAAATGGTTATGTTATGAGACACTGGGGACTTTTACGTTTGTTGGTTATTTTTCTTAAGTTAAAGGATGAAAACATAAGGAAAAAATAAAAACCTAATGTATTTACAACTATGAAGACATAGCTTTTATTCTTCAAACCATATACAATATCAATATGCAGAAAAAGAAAACACAGACTTCTAAGTGGGAATAAAATACAGTCATATGTTATTGTCCTAATTTTGTCTCAAACTTAAAAATATAAAAGCATATATATAGCCACTAACTGGGTCAAATACAGTGAAATATGAGTTAGAAAGGTTACAATCTGTGATTAATAAAAATTGGAAGTAGATAAGTCAGATAGAAAGCTTATAGAAAAATGCACCATTCTCAAAGATATAAAGGAAACATACTGGTGAGAATAATTTTAATGAGAAGCTCATAGTCATTAGATTGGTGATCAGAAATATGCACTATTGATATTCTAGGCTTTTATTTGTACAGATGTTTGTGACATCAGTCTTAATTTGTAAATATAAGGTATAGTTGAAAAATACATCTATCTCACTAAGAGCAATATATTACAAGTCAACACAGGTAAATGCTTTGCTTTATGTATACTTGATATAATCAGAGATAAAAATATCAACTGTTTTCTCTGAATATTTCAGCTCTGAAAAATGTGGAACATATAATAGATATATTCTAAATAGTATCATAAAGGAGCGTAATCCTTTTGAAAAACAAGAAATCTATATTTTAAAGAAGTATAACAATACCTGAATGTCACATAAGAAAATGAATTTATTGTGGAAAATCATCAGAAGGAAGTAGATAAGGGTTTTATTCAAATGACTAGGAAGTCTGACAGAACCAGAACAAAATAAAGACCTTAGGAAGATTAGAGAATAATATCCTGGCACTCACGTTTCTAGAGATAGTCTAGGGAGCTAAGGCTGCAGCTATTTGCATGTGTCAGGGCAAAGGGATTTCTCTCTCTCTTTTTTTTTTTCCTTTGTTGGCATGAATATAGCTCCTCCTATTCTCATCGGTTTCTGCACAGATGATTTGTATCAGTCCAGGAAGTTGTGTTGAGTCTGGTCATTATGGATGACAGGCTTCAGGAAAGAGATAACACTGCACATTCCACTCTACCCTGATAACATTCTATAAGCTAAATCATCTTTTAATATTCTGCATGATCAATATTTACTATTTAAAGTAATTCTGCAAAAGTACAAGCTAACACTCTACATTTTTATTAATGCTAATGAATTTTTGTTTATTGAGTTGGTAGAAGGGAAACATATTGTCACTCACAAGTAATATTATTTCTACTCATGTGTCTACTTGTGATTGATCTGGAAGATAATATTTAAAAAAGTACAGTGAGCTGTCAGTTGCTTAATGGTAGTCCAACTCTTTGTGACCCCATCGACTGTAGCCTACCTTGCTCCTCTGTCCGTGGAATTCTCTGGGCAAGAATACTGGAGTGGGAGCTCCCCTTCTCCAGGGGATCTTCCCAACCCAGGGATCGAACCTAGGTCTCTTGCATTGCAGGTGGATTCTCTACCAGCTGAGCCACTGGGGAAGCCATTGTGAGCTATGCTTTATTGTAATCCTTACCTAAAAAATTATGTTTCTGTACTCTCCTTTGTTAACACAGAAAATAGAATATTTTAGAAAAGAAATTGGGAGATCAAGAACTAAGCAACTCTAGTGAGAGTTCAACCTTTGATGAGCAGTTATTTGAAATGGAAGGAGATGATCCAAGTTTTAGAAAAGGCAGAGGAACCAGAGATCAAATTGCCAACATCCGCTGGATCATCAAAAAAGCATCAGAGTTCCAGAAAAACATTTATTTCTGGTTTATTGACTATGCCAAAGCCTTTGACTTTGTGGATCACAATAAACTGTGGAAAATTCTGAAAGAGATGGGAATACCAGACCACCTGATCTGCCTCTTGAGAAACCTATATGCAGGTCAGGAGCCAACAGTTAGAACTGGACATGGAACAATACACTGGTTCCAAATAGGAAAAGGAGTACGTCAAGGCTGTATATTGTCAGCCTGTTTATTTAACTTATATGCAGAGTACATCATGAGAAACGCTGGACTGGAAGAAGCACAAGCTGGAATCAAGATTGCTGGGAGAAAGATCAATAACCTCAGATATGCAGATGACACCACCCTTATGGCAGAAAGTGAAGAGGAACTCAAAAGCCTCTTGATGAAAGTGAAAGAGGAGAGTGAAAAAGTTGGCTTAAAGCTCAACATTCAGAAAACAAAGTTCATGGCATCCGGTCCCATCACTTCATGGGAGATAGATGGGGAAACAGTGGAAACAGTGTCAGACTTTTTTTGGGGGGGGGGGCTCCAAAATCACTGCAGATGGTGACTGCAGCCATGAAATTAAAAGACGCTTACTCCTTGGAAGGAAAGTTATGACCAATCTAGATAGCCTATTCAAAAGCAGAGACATTACTTTGCCAACAAAGGTCCATCTAGTCAAGGTTATGGTTTTTCCTGTGGTCATGTATGGATGTGAGAGTTGGACTGTGAAGAAGGCTGAGCGCCGAAGAATTGATGCTTTTGAACTGTGGTGCTGGAGAAGACTCTTGAGAGTTCCTTGGACTGCAAGGAGATCCAACCAGTCCATTCTAAGGGAGATCAGTCCTGGGTGTTCATTGGAAGGACTGATGCTAAAGCTGAAACCCCAGTACTTTGGCCACCTCATGTGAAGAGTTGAGTCATTGGAAAAGACTCTGATGCTGGGAGGGATTGGGGGCAGGAGGAGAAGGGGACGACAGAGGATGAGATGGCTGGATGGCATCACTGACTCGATGGGCGTGAGTCTGAGTGAACTCCGGGAGTTGGTGGTGGACAGGGAGGCCTGGCGTGCTGCGATTCATGGGGTCGCAAAGAGTCGGACATGACCGAGCGACTGAACTGAACTGAACTGAACTGATTCAAGATGAATATTATTGAAGTATTTATGACTATCCTTAGCATGAGAGTGTACACATAGAAAAAACAATGCCAGCAGTGCCTAAGATAAGCCTATCAATAAAGAGGCACATAATGAACCAGAATTCTGTTCTATATAGTACATGGCTGCAGGCCAGGGAATTTGAAAGATATTTAAGATTCCTTTATACTGAGCAGCCATCATGTTTCTCTCCAAATTAAAAAGGTCTGAAATGCACATGACCATATGTCATGTAACATCTTACAAAATGCATAAAGAAAAACACCTGCCAAATAGGAAAACTATCGGTTTCTTTGTAATTGGTTATCTTCAGCCACTGGTAATTTCTTGTACTGCTTGTTTCGAAATGTTCTTCCATTTGTGGAATTCAATATTCCTATAAAGCTGATCCATAGTCACACATTAATGCTTAATCTGTTCTCTACAGTACAGCAACAGAGTCTACTCGGGGACTAGAACATCCCTATGGTGTAAAATAACGGAGCAGGTCATTCAAGTGTGGAACTGGGGGGTACTGACAATGGCAAATACAATTGGGTTTAAAATGAAAATGCTCACTTTGTGCTTTTCAGAATTTAATTGCTGCCAAGATAATGCTATCAACTGTATTTTTAGGTACTATCCTCTAGCATGGCACAAGATATATGAGTTTTAATATCAGTAATACCTTGAAGTTAAGTAATGACCATCTCCTTTGCCCTCGCCCAAGGTGTTCATGGAATTCTAAAGAACAGTTTTGCAGTTAGCCTCACAGTGACCCTATAAGGGAGAGAGCTATGGACATCCAGAAAAAAAATCCATAAAACAGAGGGAGATGCAGGTTATCAAGAGTTTGTATTACATTTCTTTACTTTCAGAAGGTTTTAGAGTGAAATTTGGCTCAGACTGATGGTCACCATTATCAAATTTGTTAGGATTGAAACAGGAGTATATCCCTGCATTGAATCTTTATTAAAATATTTTTCTTTGATAAATGAACAAAAATAATTTTAAATGCAAAATGAATGTGCTTAGACATTGTGGAAAATACATAGCAATGTTTCAACTTTTCTTCTACTCTCAAATGGGAGATAAAATTAACAAAATGAATTTCAAAAGGTACTTTTAGAAATTCCACTGGTTAGGATAATTTTCCCTTCACACTCTCCTTTATGGAAAATCTGTTGTTGCTGTTTAGTTGCTAAGTCACATCCAACTCTGCCACCCCACGGACTGTAGCACACCCCGCTTGCCTGCCTTTCACTATTTCCCAGACTTTGCACAAATTCATGTCCACTGAGTTGGTGATGCTATCTAACCATCTCATCCTCTGGCACCCTCTTCTCCTTTTGCCTTCACTCTTTCCCCGCATCAGGTTCTTTCCCAGAGAGTTAGCTGTTTGTATCAGGTGGCCAAAGTATTGGAGCTTCAGCACCAGCGTCAGTCTTTCCAATGAATATTCAGATTTGATTTCCTATAGGATTGACTGGTTTGATCTCCTTGCAGTCCAAGGGACTCTCAAGAGTCTTCTCCAGCACCACAATTCGAAAATATCAGTTCTTCAGCACTCAGCCTGCTTTATGGTCCAGCTCTCACATCTGTACGTGACTACTGGAAAAACCACAGCTTTGACTAGATGGTCACTCTACGGTGAGGGTAACGTGTGGCCATTTACTTTCAGACAGTTCCAGGATTACATGCAAAATCATCCGTAAACCAGGCCCATATTACTTGTTCCACAGTCACCTGATGCTAAAAAACTTCGTTTGGGACATAAGGTGCAGATTGAGAGGAGGGAACGGAGCAGAAGTAGGAGCTCTGAGTATGTGAGCCGCTTACTGGTAAATTCACATATGCTTTTAATGCCTGACTGCATACATACTTACTTCCGTTTGAGAACAGGGTCTCCAAACAAGCATGCTGTACAGAATCAAATTGATAGTGATAGCTTAGGTTGCTTATAGTAGGTTCTTTGTATGACTTGCCTTTGCTCTGTAAAGTTCTTTTTTTTTATAGCTAGGTCTCTCATGACACCACCCTTATGGCAGAAAGTGAAGAGGAACTAAAAAGCCTCTTGATGAAAGTGAAAGTGGAGAGTGAAAAAGTTGGCATAAAGCTCAACATTCAGAAAAAGAAGATCATGGCATCCGGTCCCATCACTTCATGGGAAATAGATGGGGAAACAGTGGAAACAGTGTCAGACTTTATTTTTCTGGGCTCCAAAATCACTGCAGATGGTGACTGCAGCCATGAAATTAAAAGATGCTTATTCCTTGGAAGTAAAGTTATGACCAACCTAGATAGCATATTCAAAAGCAGAGACATTACTTTGCCAACAAAGGTTCGTCTAGTCAAGGCTATGGTTTTTCCTGTGGTCATGTATGGATGTGAGAGTTGGACTGTGAAGAAGGCTGAGCACTGAAGAATTGATGCTTTTGAACTGTGGTGTTGGAGAAGACTCTTGAGAGTCCCTTGGACTGCAAGGAGATCCAACCAGTCCATTCTGAAGGAGATCAGCCCTGGGATTTCTTTGGAAGGAATGATGCTAAAGCTGAAACTCCAGTACTTTGGCCACCTCATGGGAAGAGTTGACTCATTGGAGAAGACTCTGATGCTGGGAGGGATTGGGGGCAGGAGGAGAAGGGGACGACAGAGGATGAGATGGCTTGGTGGCATCACTGACTCGATGGACGTGCGTCTGAGTGAACTCCAGGAGTTGGTGCTGGACAGGGAGGCTTGGCATGCTGCGATTCATGGGGTTGCAAAGAGTCGGACACGATTGAGTGACTGATCTGATCTGATCTCTCAACTGGCTGATTTTTAGCTCTCTTTATATTAGCTCTCTCAAAACCATAGCCTTGACTAGACGAACCTTTGTTGGCAAAGTAATGTCTCTGCTTTTGAATATGCTATCTAGGTTGGTCATGAAGTCATGAACACCATATAATCATTTATTTTGTGTTGTTGAGTTGCTAAGTTGTGTCCAGCTCTTTTACAACCCCATGGATGGTAGGCCACCAGGCTCCTCTGTCCATGGGATTCCCCAGGCATGAACACTGGAGTGAGTTGACATTTCCTTCTCCTGGGAATCTTCCTGATCCAAGGCTTGAATCCACATCTCCTGCTTGGCAGCCAGACTGTTTATCACTGAGCCCCAAAGAAGTCCTTATTTTATGTTCAGTTCAGTTCAGTTCAGTCGCTCAGATGTGTCCGACTCTGCAACCCCATGAAACACAGCACGCCAGGCCTCCCTGTCCATTACCAACTCCCGGAGTTCACTCAGACTCACGCCCATCGAGTCAGTGATGCCATCCAGCCATCTCATCCTCTGTCGTCCCCTTCTCCTCCTGCCCCCAATCCCTCCCAACATCAGAGTCTTCTCCAATTAGTCAACTCTTCACATGAGGTGGCCAAAGTACTGGAGTTTCAGCTTTGCATCATTCCTTCCAAAGAAATCCCAGGGCTGATCTCCTTCAGAATGGACTGGTTGGATCTCCTTGCAGTCCAAGGGACTCTCAAGAGTCTTCTCCAACACCATAGTTCAATAGCATCAATTCTTTGGCACTCAGCTTTCTTCACAGTCCAACTCTCACGTCCATACATGACTTCTGGAAAACCATAGCCTTGACTAGACGGACCTTTGTTGGCAAAGTAATGTCTCTGCTTTTGAATATGCTATCTAGGTTGGTCATAACTTTCCTTCCAAGGAGTAAGCATCTTTTAATTTCATGGCTGCAGTCACCATCTGCAGTGATTTTGGAGCCCAGAAAAATAAAGTCTGACACTGTTTCCCCATCTATTTCCCATGAAGTGATGGGACCGGATGCTATGATCTTCGTTTTCTGAATGTTGAGCTTTAAGCCAACTTTTTCACTCTCCTCTTTCACTTTCATCAAGAGGCTTTTGAGTTCCTCTTCACTTTCTGCCATAAGGGTGGTGTCATCTGCATATCTGAGGTTATTGATATTTCTCCCAGCAATCTTGATTCCAGCTTGTGCTTCTTCCAGCCCAGCGTTTCTCATGATATACTCTGCATATAAGTTAAATATGCAGGGTGACAATATACAGCATTGACGTACTCCTTTTCCTGTTTGGAACAAGCCTGTTGTTCCATGTCCAGTTCTAACTGTTGGCTCCTGACCTGCATATAGGTTTCTCAAGAGGCAGATCAGGTGGTCTGGTATTCCCATCTCTTGAAGAATTTTCCACAGTTTATTGTGATCTACACAGTCAAAGGCTTTGGCATAGTCAAGAAAGCAGAAACAGATGTTTTTCTGGAACTCTGATGCTTTTTTGATGATCCAGCGGATGTTGGCAATTTGATCTCTGGTTCCTCTGCCTTTTCTAAAACCAGCTTGAACACCTGGAAGTTCACGGTTCACGTATTGCTGAAGCCTGGCTTGGAGAATTGTGAGCATTACTTTACTAGCATGTGTGTTAACAGACAACAAATATGAAGACTTGTTGATCCTTTTCTCTCTGCCCCCAAATACATAAAACCCTCCACTGTAAAATCAAGGAAGACCTTATTGTGGAGTGCCAACAAACCAAGTAAAATTTCCAGAAAGATAATTTGATTTAAGATTATAATCATTCAGTTTTAATCTGAAGGTAAGTACTTTGGTTGCATGCTGAGGGATGGAGACAAAGGGTTGATGAGGCTGAGCCATTCCGTCATTCATTTGGAGTGCACCGACTAATAACATTGATTTCCAACACGCTCCTCTTTCCTGATGCTTGTTTTTTATAACTAAGAACTTCAGATTTACAGCCTCTCTATGGTTCCATTTCTTAGGAGAATGCTTCCTGCTTCATACAGCTTTTCCTGTGTCTATTCTGAGTCATGGTTTCATTTCTACGGTATCTATTTCTTTGCATTTTTTTCATCACTGCAGTCTAATGTGCCTCTGTTTTCCAGAAAGTTTTCAGGATAGCTGTTTCTCTAATATATTTTTCTTCTTTCTTATCCATCTTTTAAGCATATGCTCATATAGACACTGTCTCTGCTATGGGAACAGGGTTGGTTACAATGAAAGGAAGGAAAACACAGGGAGTTCTTAGTTAAACTTTTTAAATCAGTTGTGTACCATGGAGCTGAAAAGCAATGTATCATCCTCCTGTACCACTTGTAAATTATGTCTTCAGAATTATCTTGACACATAAGAACTGATGTACTTGAATGAGGTACTAGCTCAAGAATTCTAAAGTCTCCTCACATATAACAGAAGTATGTGGAATCCAGGATCTAGCCTTTGACACTTCTTCAAGCATATTCTAATTCCTCATCTTTTCTGAAACTCCCCTTTCCAGACTCATGCACTAAAGTACTGAATTGTTTCCTTTTACAGATGAATGTGTTTTATAAATACGCATATATTTATTTCCACATCCCTGTCAAATGTAATCTGCTTATTTTCAAACCTAATGCTATGAAATCCACTTGCTCTTGTAGGACATGTCACCCATACTCATACCATCTACAACTTCTGAAATTTCCTACATTCCTTTAAAATCTCACATATTTTACATTCATTGAGAAAACTTTTGGAAATAGGAGATACATCAGTTCAGTTCAGTAGCTCAGTCATGTCCGACTCTTTGTGACCCCATGAATCACAACACACCAGGCCTCCCTGTCCATCACCAACTCCTGGAGTTCACCCAAACTTACGTGCATCGAGTTGGTGATGCCATCCAGCCACCTCATCCTCTGTCGTCCCCTTTTCCTCCTGCCCCCAATCCCTCCCAGCATCAGGGTCTTTTCCAATGAGTCAACTCTTCACATGAGGTGGCCAAAGTATTGGAGTTTCAGCCTCAGCATCAGTCCTTCCAATGAACACCCAGGACTGGTCTCCTTTAGGATGGACTGGTTGGATCTCCTTGCAGTCCAAGGGACTCTCAAGAGTCTTCTCCAACACCACAGTTCAAAAGCATCAATTCTTCAGCACTCAGCTTTCTTCACAATCCAATACTTATATCCATATATGACCACTGGAAAAACCATAGGAGATATATAACCAAGTATAAAAAATTATATACAATTTTAGGGTTGGGAGGGAGGAAAATGTCACTTTTGAGTAAAAAGTAAGTGATAGGGATTAAGAATGCACTTGACTTATAGTTCACTTATACCACAGGACCTAAGAAACACAGGCTCTCATAAAAGCCCAATCATTTGTATAAAAACAAACATTTATTCACAGCGTTTTAAAGAGAATTGGGTATTTTTTTATACCATTATTGCCTGGATTCCCTTCCATCCTTTCACCCAACTTCCTCATTTAATCTACACTCCCAGATAATGATCAAAATTTTCTCATAAGCATCAATGTAAAACTTGACCAAATTTTTCAGTCAGCTCTACCAGGCTGTGATTCACACCACACCCCTAAATGCATTGTAATGCTTAACCACTGTTTGTTGCTGCAATATTTACATTTGGTCATTAAAACAGAAGGCATACTTCTTTGTGTGTAGCTTGACTTTGCAGGATCGTGAAGAACTGTCACCCTTTCAGGCGGGGATTGCAGAACTCTTCATTCTTTATGTCTGAATATCAGCTTTCACTGAGTCATTGGATATAAGATTGTAAAAGAGCAAATATGTTGTCAGGCAGTAAGTTAGTCTATCTGAATAAACAACTATCTCAAATTTATCCTTTCCTCGGATGCCAGCTTTTGCCTCAATGATCCATGATGTAGGCACTGTCCGAGGTTCAGGATAAGAAAGGACTAATCTTTGAGTCCTTTCCTCTCCTTCGCTGAGTTCAATTGAGTCCAATACTCCAAGCTCTTTATCAGATAAACTTAAAATGTAAAGGGACTTGATGGGGGGGCCTTGGAGGAGGTGGGGAACCTTACAGGACACAGGTCAAATGTGTTTTTCAATTAAGGGGAAAAATTTATTTAAATAAATTTATGGGCCTGCAAAGGCATGATGATATTATCCTTTTTGTTTTCCTATATTGTTTCTCCCAACTCAACTGGGGGCACTGCCAGAAGTCTCTCAAAGAAGCTTACAGGAATGTGGAAAGTCTGAAAGGAGTGGGGGTGAGTAGGATGAGACGTTAATGAGAAGGGACGGTTCTTAATTGTACTTTGACTTCTCTCCCAAGCAGCGTGTCTTACTGGAGAGCTGCTATGGGGACTGTGGTGTTTAATTTCCTGACGTTTCTGAGAATCAAACCTAACGGGTATGGTTCGATTAACATAGTTTAGTAAGGATGTTGGCTTTCTGGTCTCCTCTGACATGTAAGAGAGGCCAAACTAATAAGAAACTCTAAGCAGGCCTTTTGTTACAACAAATATTCTAAGCGGATCTTCCTGTCAAGAGAACAAATCCCCTTATAGATCACGCTTAGACTTCTCCCTGATTTCTTTGGTTGGACATCTGGCCTCGCCTTGGCTGGGGCCTGAGCCAGTCTGAGGGGAAGGATGATTTTTTTTTTAATTTTTGACTGTCCTGTTCCTAGTCCCTAACAGTGTCTGGCACACAGTATGTAGTAGTAGTGTTAAGTCACTTAGCTGAGTCTGCCTCTTTGCAACCCCATGGACTGTAGCCCTCCAGGCTCCTCTGTCCATGGAATTCTCCAGGCAAGAATACTAGGGTGGGTTGCCATTCCCTTCTCTGGGGGATCTTCCCAACCCAGGGATCAAACCCAGGTCGCTCGCACTGCAGGCAGATTCTTTACCATCTGAGCCACCAGAGAAGGCCAGTACACAATACATACGGACTATATTTTTGTAAAAGAGTGAATGAATAAAGCGAAGGATGGCCCAAAGCCCCTGTCAATCAGAATACTAAAGATTAATATTTAAGATGGGTGTCGAGGACATGGTCACTTTTACCACATCCCTCCTGTCTGACTGTAAGTCTCTGGAGGACTCAAAGAAACCCAGTTCTAATTGGTGTACTAGCTCAGTCCACAATCAATCCCCTGTGAATGAACGTCTCTAGTTTCTTACAATCACACGGCAACCATTGCAAATTGTTTTCAATAACATACTTATCCCTGCATGGAAATGTCTGCACATTTCTTGACTTTCTACAAGGGGTAGAAAGACAGAGACCTGACTTTTGAAATGGATAGACCTAAATTCCCATCCCTCTGGTCCTTCCCAACTCAGTCCGCCCTTATCCTTAGTTTGACTCACCTATAAAACGGACCTGGTAAAATGTTCAGTGTGGTTAAGAAGACAAGAGATAAATGATTTAGAGTACTTAGGTCAGAATCTAGCTAATTTAGAACTGAAACATGCCATATACACCTTAATCTTTCAAGTAGTTAGTTCAGGATTTGGGCGCCAAATGTACTCCTTGAGTGTAAGGAGTAAACACATGCTGCTGCTGCTGCTAAGTTGCTTCAGTCGTGTCCGACTCTGTGCGACCCCAGAGATGGCAGCCCACCAGGCTCCCCCGTCCCTGGGATTCTCCAGGCAAGAACATTGGCATTTCCTTCTCCAGTGCATGAAAGTGAAAAGTGAAAATGAAGTTGCGCAGTCATGTCCGACTCTTCGCGACCCCATGGACTGCAGCCTACCAGGCTCCTCCGTTCATGGGATTTTCCAGGCAAGAGTAAACATATGGCACTCCGTTAATGCTTTGTACTCTGAAGCTGAGGATGGTCATGACCTGATGACTCTATTCAGGTACAGAGAAATATGTAATGACTCTGGCCAGGGAAAATGAGAACAGAGAAAGCAAGCACATTCTCTGTTCCCTCTGTAGACAATCAGCCTGTGACTGTAAGCCTAGGATCTGAGTGCCCTTCTTAATAGTATCAGCAAGTATAACTATGAAATGTAAGCAGCCAAGTAATTACTGAATTTTTTAAAGTCAAAGTGAAAGTCTCTCAGTCGTGTCCAACTCTTTGTGACTCCATGGACTTTACATTCCATGGAATTCTCCAGGCCAGAATACTGCAGTGGGTAGCCTTTTCCTTCTCCAGGGGATCTTCCCAACCCAGGGATCGAACCTAAGTCTCCTAAAATTTTTAAAAGTCTTTTCAATTAAAGTGGTCTCAAGGGTTTTAAAACCTCAATGACTCTTGAGGTTTATCTTTTGTCAGTTTTTCTTGTTTTCAAAACATGTATCCAGGAGAAGAATGGATGAGTTCTTAAATGTACTTTCATCATGCTTATTCTATCTACACAACACATGTCTGGGCAACATTTTAAAATATTTTTTCAAAAGTAGCTAAACATAAAGAATATTTAATCTGACTATATTTCTTTACTTCTTTGGGACAAGAATCAACTTTCTTAAAAATTTTGGAATATGTTTAATAATTTTAGAGGTATCCGATAGTTTTTGTACCTTTTTGGAAAATGCAAAGAGGGAGAGCCAAGAGTATGAAAGATGATAGAACTGCCATCTGTTGAACAATTTTCTGTTGTCCTAACTCAGTGGAGTATATTCCAGAATGTCTTGTGCTGATAGTCCCATATGGTTTCAAGCCAGTTAATTTAAGTACATATCAGCTTCACAATATAGATGATGATCTAGACAACCTGTCCAGCAGAACTTTCTGTGATGATGGAAAGAGTCTGTATCTATGTTCTCAAATATGACTCAGCAGCCACATATGTTATAAGAGCTACGTGTGACTTGTGGTTTAATATTAGCAAAGTGCTAGTTTAACCTTTATTTCAATATTTATTTCAATCTGGTATGAAGCCAAATGAGTGCCCCAAAAGATGTCTTCCACTGAGTTTTACTTTCATTCAAGCACAGAAAACTGGAAGGACAACAATTCAGATAGCAATGCAATTTCTTTTGTTACTACTGAGAAAAGAAACCCATTATTAGCAAAAACACACATAGAATGAACATTTATTCCTTACCTACTTTGTGTCCAATACTATGTAAGAAACTAGGGAAACAAACATAAACATAAGGCACCAGTTCAGTTCAGTCCTCAGTCGTGTCCGTCTCTTTGCGACCCCACGAATCGCAGCACGCCAGGCCTCCCTGTCCATCACCAACTCCCGGAGTTCACTCAGACTCACGTCCATCAAGTCAGTGATGCCATCCAGCCATCTCATCCTCTGTTGTCCCCTTTTCCTCCTGCCCCCAATCCCTCCCAGCATCAGAGTCTTTTCCAATGATAAGGCATAAGCCCTAAGAGCCATATAAACAAGTGAATAAACAGGTAAATAAGCAACTATAAATGCACTAATAAGTACTGTAGCAAAACCACATGCTTGTGACTATGGAAAGGTAGAAATGAAATTAGAAATTTGCCTATATTTGGTATAAAATGGTATTAGGTAGGAAATTCTTATAAGAAGAATATTCAGAACAGCATAAGATGCCTGTATTTTAACCCATAGCTGGCTATATTATGCTCTAAAGCATGAACATGTTATTCTTGCACTTTTCATTGAATTTTGGCCATTGGATAACTATAATCACACACACACACACACACATATATATATATATACACACACATACACATATATATATTTCAGCATTTATTTCAATCTTGTATGAGGCCAAATGAGTACCCTAAAACATGTCTTCCACTGAGCTTTATTTTCACTCAAGCACAGAAAACTATATATATACATATACATATAAATATACATATACATATATATATACACATACACACACATTCATTTCTGAATGAAGGAGATAAATACTATTTGGGAAAATATTTTTCATTCTAGGTTTTATATTAGTACTACTTGTACCCACCAGTAAAAAAAATTTTTAATCATAGAAAACAAACTTATGGTTACCAAAGGAGTAATGGGATAGGGAAGGAATAAACTAGGAGTTTGGAATTAACATACACAAACTATTATTAAATAGATAAACAACAATGTCCTACTGTAGAGCACAGGGAATATCTTCAATATCCTATAACAAACCATATGAAAAAATATATGAAAAATAATACATATTAAAAAACTGAATCACTTTGTTATATACCAGAAACTAACGCTTACTCCTTGGAAGGAAAGTTATGACCAACCTAGATAGCATATTCAAAAGCAGAGACATTACTTTGCCAACAAAGGTCCGTCTAGTCAAGGCTATGGTCTTTCCAGTGGTCATGTAAGGATGTGAGAGTTGGACTGTGAAGAAAGCTGAGCGCCGAAGAATTGATGCTTTTGAACTGTGGTGTTGGAGAAGACTCTTGAGAGTCCCTTGGACTGCAAGGAGATCCAACCAGTCCATTCTAAAGGAGATCAGCCCTGGGATTTCTTTGGAAGGAATGATGCTAAAGCTGAAACTCCAGTACTTTGGCCACCTCATGCGAAGAGTTGACTCATTGGAAAAGACTCTGATGCTGGGAGGGATTGGGGGCAGGAGGAGAAGGGGACAACAGAGGATGAGATGGCTGGATGGCGTCACCAACTCGATGGACGTGAGTTTGAGTGAACTCTGGGAGTTGGTGATGGACAGGGAGGCCTGGCGTGCTGCAATTAATGGGGTCGCAAAGAGTCGGACATGACTGAGCGACTGAACTGAACTGAACTCTAGCATTGTCAATCAACTGTATTTCAATAAAAAATTATCAATACACAAGGAATATTTTTAAACAATTTGAAATGCTAAACATTCAAATATACACAATTTTAACAAACTGAAGAAATCTACAACCATGTAAACACACACACGTGTGTGTGTGTGTGTGTGTATAACATAGTGAGCTGCACTATACATACCATAAACTGCCACCACCGCCAGGGAACAATGCAGTGTTTTTTAGTAAATGTACAAAATCGTGAAACTTTACCACACTCACATTTAGAACTCTTCAATGAGCACAAACATCTTCCTTGAACTGGTGTGCAGTCCACCCCTAGCCTCACTATCCCAGACTAGACAATCACTGATCTGGCCTCTATACATTTAGAGCATATTTGGCCTCATTTGGGAGTATTTTATCTAATGGAACTCTAGGACTGTTTTGGAACTATCCCTTCCTAGCTCACTGGTAACTCTGCCTTAGTTGATTCAGAAAAATGTGAAATCACTACCACCCTTACAAGGCCATGGGAGAAATGCAGTACCTTGAGGAGAGAGTCTTGAATTGGGCACCAGGTTGGAGCATCCTGCCTTTCCTGATTGGGGAGAGCAGTGAACTCAGTTTTAGAGCTTGTCTTTTCTAACCATCATTGTGATGACTAATTGCTGCAGAAAGAGGACTCCTATTCAGTGCCTGCTACCTTAGTCTCAAGCAAATGTCTGTGTATTTGAGATGCCATCCTCTTCTCTGTTGGAAGACAGCAATTTCACAATGCTGGATCAATAAGTAGGAACCAGAAGAAAAGTGGGAAACAACAGTTTCCAGGAGGTTGTGCAGTTTCCTCAGAATGTACTTCATGCTAGAGAACACTTTCTTTGATAGAGTCTTTAAAAAAGCATTGATTACTCACACTCCCATACATGCACACACAGACAGAAAGTCAAGTGCCACTTATGTAAGAATAGGGACTTAAAGTTCACTTGGGATTAATTTTTCTTCTTTTCTTCCCTTCCCTGCTAAATAAAAGCATGGAAGATGTGTCAAACCAGTGTGCCCTACTGTGAGTTTCTTTGCATTCTTTTTCAAAAGTCTTTTTGGGAATGAGGCGAAAGCCATGATTAGTGATTTGTGATTTACTTCCATTCTGATTAACGTGGATTTAAGCTGCAATTTCTGCCATTATGAATTAAATGTCACAGTTCATTAGAGTGGAGCCAATTCAGTCCATTTCAAGTTTATATTCATGTTTCCGATATTAAATCCTTTCCTCAGGATTTATTAACTTGGCATCAAGATGCCCCAAGTGTATCTTTTTTCAATTAGAGAAGAAAATATCGGAGCATAACTTTTTCAGTTGCATTAATGTTCAGGAGACAGGTGTGAGTTAGAGAAGCAAAATGATCTCTTGGTCTAATCCTAATGATGTTAGAAATAAGTTGAAATATAAGATATTAAGAATTTGCAGACAGAAGCCAGCTTTTGCTTTGGCTGATGAATATAAGACATGGAAACTAATCTTCTGCCCCCTCCAAACTGTTGATAATTTTATGAGGCTCTCATACATCCCCAAGTTAAAATGCAAATATAAGTCCTATAAAATCATTTTAAAATATTTGATAATATGGCTAGTTGATTACTTAAAATTGTATTTTTTCCATGTACTTTTAAAATTTTATGTGTAGGGAGAAAACTTTCAACATTTTAATCCAGCTGACTCATATGAGGTGCTTAATATAGATTAGCTGAATAAATTTGAAATTGTTAAGGATATAACAAGATTCAGACCTATAATCTGAAGATACTTCTTAAAGTTATATAATTATTCTTCACATATTACAATTTATTATACCAAACTACCATAATAGATAATAATTACTAACTTGAAATGTATCTTTCAGACAAATAGGAATTTGGGTGAATATATAGGAACATAAAATATTTAATGACCCAGAATAAAAAATAAAAATGAAATCATCTGATTTGGAGACATAATTAGTAGTCATGTTGTTGTGTTGTTGCTTAGCTGCTCAGTTGTGTCCACCTCTTTTCAACCCTGTGGACTGTAAGCCTGCCAGTCTCCTCTGTCCATGGGATTTCCAAGGCAAGAATACTGGAGTGCCATTTCCTTCTCCAGGGGACCTTCTCGACCCAGGGATCAAACTCACATCTCCTGCATTGGCAGGTGGATTATTTACCACTGAGCCACCAGGGAAGCCTTATTGGGCCATAGAGGTATTATTTACAAAGAATTGATAATCGACTGATTCCTATAACTGTGCTCATCTCAAAAAAAAAAAAAAAAAAAACTCATCCAAAGAACTTTTCTATATTTACTTCTTTCAGTATCTCATCTCTTTTTCTCTCCCAAACTCTTTTTAACCAGACTTTCACCTCAAATCCTTTTATCTAGCTCATCAAAACCCCTATTCCTGGTAAATCCAACAGGCAATTCTCAATCCCCATCTTATTCATTTGGTATTTCTTACAATTGATCATCCCGTTGTCCAGGAAACACTCTATTCAGTTGGTTTCTGGACCAACACTCTCCTTTGTCTTCCTTCTAATTTTGTGGTGGTTTCTTGTAAAGGAATTTCATGTTGGTTTGTCTATCTATTTCTGATTCTCCCACCTGAATTACATATCATGGTCCACCCAATGGCTTCATTCTCAAACCCACCTCTGCCATATTTTATACCATTATCTGGATAACTTATCAAGTTCCATTGCCTTGATGTAATCCACATTAGTGTCATATCATTATGGGTTGAATTTCATCAACCTAGATTTACATTTTGAAATATGTCATTTCAAGTCAAATCTGTATTTGTCTCCTAGGTCTGCCACATACTGGCTGGCTTAGACCACAGAAATATATTGTCAGTTCTGGAGGCCAGAATGTGACTTAATCTGGATATAATTTTCACACCCCTCCCCCCACAAGAGAGTTCATAATTTTATGGAGATACGAATTGCTTTTAAATGTTAATTAACTTTGCACGGTGGTCATTACAGGTGTAATTAAGTTGCAATGGGATCATACCAGTGTAGGCTGAGCCCTTAATCCAAACACTAGTGTCCTTATAATGAGGGGAAGTTTAGACACAGATATGAACATAGACACAGATACGAACCTGGAGAAAATCAGGTGAAGGTTAAAGCAGAGATTTGGGAGTTGTTTCTACAAGTCAAGGGAGGGCAAAGATTGCCAGCAAAGCACCAGAAGTGAGGGAGGAAGCATAAATCAGGTTCTTTCCCACAACTCTCAGAAGGAACAAACCCTGCCTATAACACACTGATTTTGGACTTCTATCTTCCAACTAGAACACAATGAACTTCTGTTGTTCAAACCACTCAGTCTGTAGTACAGCTGACCCTTGAACAACGTCAGGGTGGGGCAACAACCCTCTCAGCTGAAAATTCGTGTACTGTTATCTCTGCCTCAAAAATACAGGAACTGATAAATGACTCACACCCAAGGGGCAGAGGCACATATTATGCTCTCTAAGCAAATGCAAACTTTTCCCTAAACATCTGCAAAAATGAAAATGCAGGGACTTTATTTATTGGGAAAAATCCACATATAAGTGGATTCATGCAGTTCAAACTCATATCGTTCAAGGGTCAGCTGTATCCTGGCTGACCTAGAAAACAAACATAGATTTGATCTGAAATAGATTTGATCTGAAAGGATCTACCAACATTTCATTTCTCTAGCTTCATCACTTCCTGGAAATGTATATGCAGTTATATTCTCAGGTTTCTCACCAGCATCTTAAATTGATCTCTTGATTTCTCCTACCCCAACCTTGCCCTGCCCCAGTTATTTACATCTTGGAAAATGATACTCAGCTGTTAAGGTTAAAAACCTCAGCGGCATGATGTCTGTGAGTACTCACATGCAAAGACATCAGAAGCCTTGCTGGTCAGAACTTCAAAAGACCTGCTCACTTCAGCCATTTCATTTCTCAAGGTTGCATTCCTAACCATCACTTCAGTGCCACACAACACCATGCTGGTCCACGTGCCATTTCATCCATCTGGATTAGCAAAGCAAAAAAAAAAAAAAAACACTCTCTTAAATGTTATACTTCTTTCCACTGCTTACCTGTATGATTCATTTCCCACACAGCATTAGAGTTATCTTTTAAAAATGTACATCAGATTTTTTCTTTCTCTGTACAAAACCCATCAATGGTTTCCCATTAAACTCTATGGCATAGTTTATAATGTACTAAAGCACTGGTTCTCACTTTGAGAGGGAAGGCAATTTTGATCCCCCCACTTCCTTCCTGGGGCTATTTTTTGTCTGCAGATATCGTCATTTGGCACAACTGGAGGATAGAGTGTTACTAGCATCTCATGGCTAAGCATCCTGCAGTGCACAGGGCAGCTCCCAACGACCATGTGCTGAAACTGGGACGTTCTGAACTACAGAACTTGACTCCTGACTCATAGCCCGTTACGTGGTCCATCCAGTGTCACCCACCCTAGCCACTTGTGATTCATCTCATAGTCATGTTTTCAAACATGCCAAGCATATTCCTATGTTTTGCACTATTTCTTCTGCTACAACGATCATATCCTAGATTTCATATTGCACTTTCTGTTACAAAGTCACGTCCCCAGAAAAGCCTTCTCTCATGCTTCGTCTAAAATAGCACCTCCCCAATAGTCTATTACTTATCTTCTTTTAGTTTTATACTTATCATTCCTTATCTGATATTTTCTGTTTATTTGAGTGTTTATCTTCACTATTATTAATACCATCACCACTACCCCAGCTAAAATGTAAATTTCTTAATTAATACCAGGAATTTTTAAAATTTGGTTATTACCACTCTACCCTTAGCACACAAAAACCCAGAAAAACAAAACAAAAACAACAACTCTTGTGAAATAAGTAAATGGGTTTGTTAGTCTGGCTGATATTCCATGGCTAGAAGTCAACAGGGAACCTGTGTTGGAGTATGAGAGTTGGATTCCCTGGTGGCTCAGTGATAAAGAACTCGCCTATCAATACAGAAGACATAAGAGACATGGGTTTGCTCCCTGGATCAGAAAGATCCCCTGGAGGAGGACATGACAATCCACTCTAGTATTCTTGCCTGGGAAATCCCATGGACAGAGGAGCCTGGTGGGCTACAGTCCATGGGGTCGCAAAGAGTTGGACACAACTGAAGTGACTTAGCATGCATTATCAACATGGAAAACCCAGCAGAAGTCAGACAGGAGGGCCACAGCAGCATGTGCAACTGACAAGACCTCCCGCCTCCCATCCCCTGAAAACACACAGCCTCAGACAGTTATACACTAAGAGGCCATTCAAACTAATCTCAGCACAGTCATTCCAAGAAGCCACTGTCTACCAGAGCATCTCTCATCATTCTGTGTCCAAAATTTATATTCAAGCTCCGTTGAAAATGCTGGTTTGTTATAGCAGGCAGATAGAACTTGCCTCACCAGGAACAGCTTCAAACCTTTGCTGACGTCATCCTCCAGAAATTCCGATACTCCTCCACTGCACCCTCTGGACCTCGTGGCCAATGATCAGCAAAATGCAAACTGCCCTAGCCTCTTCTCTGAAATCCCTTCACTTTCTCCAGTACTTCACTTGCCTCGAGCACTTTCTCGAGGCCTTGCTATGAGTATTTTCTCTTTAGGACACCCCTCTGACCTCAGACCTGAAAGGGACTGGATGTCCACCCTCCACCATTTTGCCTCAGATCTCCCTTCTTCAATAATCCAGCTTTTAATGTCGTGTCTTCTTATTATACATTGTGCCACCTTGTTGCCGTGGTCGTCCAGGCTTTAGGGAATTTCCTCTCCTTTAAAGAATATAGCTCCTAGTGAATGGCCACTCAGTACAGTTGTATAATATTATATGTTGCAGGTGTGCAAAAAGGTGGTTCTCAATTTTTAAAGATTATATTCCATTTATAGTTATTGTAAAACATTGACTGTATTCCCTGTATCATACAATATATCTTTGTAGATTATTTTATACATAGAAGTTTGTACTTCTTACTCTCCTACCACTATATTGCCCCATTCCCCTTTCATCCCCCTACTCAGTTCAGTTCAGTTCAGTCACTCAGTCGTGTCCGACTCTTCTCGACCCCATGAATCGCAGCATGCCAGGCCTCCCTGTCCATCACCAACTCCCGGAGTTCACCCAGACCCACGTCCATTGAGTTGGTGATGCCATCCAGCCATCTCATCCTCTGTCGTCCCCTTCTCCTCCTGCCCCCAATCCCTCCCAGCATCACAGTCTTTTCCAATGAGTCAACTCTTTGCATGAGGTGGCCAATGTACTGGAGTTTCAGCTTCAGAATCATTCCTTCCAAAGAAATCCCAGGGCTGATCTCCTTCAGAATGGACAGGTTGGATCTCCTTGCAGTCCAAGGGACTCTCAAGAGTCTTCTCCAACACCACAGTTCAAAAGCATCAATTCTTTGGTGCTCAGCCTTCTTCACAGTCCAACTCTCACATCCATACATGACCACAGGAAAAACCATAGCCTTGACTAGATGGACCTTTGTTGGCAAAGTAATATCTCTGCTTTTGAATATGCTATCTAGATTGGTCATAACTTTCCTTACAAGGAGTAAGCATCTTTTAATTTCATGGTTGCAGTCACCATCTGCAGTGATTTGGAGCCCCCAAAAATAAAGTCTGACACTGGTTCCACTGTTTCCCCGTCTATTTCCCATGAAGTGATGGGACCAGATGCCATGATCTTCGTTTTCTGAATGTTGAGCTTTAAGCCAACTTTTTCACTCTCCACTTTCACTTTCATCAAGAGGTTTTTGAGTTCCTCTTAAATTTCTGCCATAAGGGTGGTGTCATCTGCACATCTGAGGTTATTGATATTTCTCCTGGCAATCTTGATTCCAGCTTGTGCTTCTTCCAGCCCAGCATTTCTCATGATGTACTCTGCATATAAGTTAAATAAGCAGGGTGATAATATACAGCCTTGACGTACTCCTTTTCCTGGTAGCCACTAATTTGTTCTCTGTATCTGAGTCTGTTTCTTTTTTGTTATATTCACTAGTTTGTCGTATTTTTTAGATTCCACATATACGCGATATCATACAGTATGCCCTCCAAATCAATCCATGATGCTGTAAGAGGCAAAATTTCATTCTTATTTATGGCTGAGTAATATTCCATTGTACATATATGTATGTGTATACACTTCATCTTCTTTATTCATCTGTTGATGGATAGTTAGGTTGCTTTCATAGCTCAGCTATGATAAATAACCTTTCCTAATTCTTGATACTTTCAATCTTAATGTACATTTTCCTTCTAATAACCAATCCTTTAGCTCCTTAACCTATTTCCCTTCAATAACATAGTTCACTATCCCAACTAGAAATTCCCAACTATGAATGGTGAGATCATATGTGAACCCTATAATTGTGCTGTTGCTGTTGTTGTCCAGTCCCTTAGTCGTGTCCAACTCTTTGGGACCCCATAGATTGCAGCATGCCAAGCTCCTCTGTCCTTCATTATCTCCTGGAGTTTTCTCAAATTCATGTCCATTGAGTTGGCAATGCTATCTAACTGTCTCCTCTCCTGGCCTCTTCTCCTGTTGCCTTCAATGTTTCTTAGCACTGGGGTTTTTTCCAATGAGTCAGCTTTTTGCATTAAGTGACCAAAGTATTGGAGCTTCAGCTTCAGCATCAATCCTTCAAATAAATATTTAAGGTTGATTTCCTTTAGAATTGATTGGCTTGATCTCTTTGCAGTCCAAGGGTCTCTCAAGAGTCTTCTCCAAAACCACATTTCAAAAGCATCAATTCTTCTGTGCTCAGCCTTTTTTATAGTCCAGCTCTCATATCCATACATGCCTACTGGAAAACCATAGCTTTGACTAGACGGACCTTTGTCAGCAAAGTAATGCATTTGCTTTTTAATGCATTATCTAGGTTTGTCATAGCTTTCCTTCCAAGGAGCAAGTGTTTTTTTTTTTTTTTTTTTAACTTCATGGCTAAATTCACCATCCACAGTGATTTTTTGAAACCCAAGCAAATAAAATCTGTCACTCCTTCTACACTTTCCCCATCTATTTGCCATGAAATGATGGGACTGGATGCCATGAGCCTTGAATTTTTTTAGTTGTGAAACTATACAATTTTTTGTAACCTCAATTTTCAAGCATTCTACTCTCCAAACATCTATTTTTGTCTTCATTCCAACATAATACTTCTAATAATTGGCAAACAAACTTGGAGTTAATTATGATTTTTTTTTAAAGTCAGTTATACTCAGGATTCAATCCAACCACTGCCCACAACCCTCTACTGTAATCAGCTGCTCACGTTTAAAATAGTTTTTATAAATATTATTGAAGATAAAATCATCATTTAATATGCAATGGGTAATCCAATTTTTAATTTAATTAGGGGAAATACTTTTCTCAAGAAAAAATGGATATGTCCTTTTAAATGATGTATACGTAATAGATACAGTAATAGGAACACATAGGGTGAATTTGTGGAATAGGTCCATGAGTCCATTTTGAAATAAGTCTTATTGAATAAACAGAGTATGTTGTTTAGTGTCACAAGCTAAAAAGAGATGTTTGTTGTGTTCAGAGCTTGGGTTAGCTTTGAATGTAAGGGAAAGTGACAGGACTCATTTCTGAGCAGGGATCATTTATGAAGTTGACTTTCATTCTGTAACAGGGCCTGATAAAGGTGTTATCAGAGTTTGTTCATTTTATTTTAGTGTCCTGAAAAACATTTCTTTATGGTTAATTTAACAGAAACCGGCTGACAATCCTGCATGACAAAGTTTTTCATTAACTAATGGATATAAATGATCATATGATACAAATAATCTTCTAGTTTTGCTGGGGAAAACTGGTTGTTTGCAAAAAAATAATGCACATTATCGATTTCCTCTAGTCAACAGAGTAAAACAAATGGTGACCTTTTCTTCATTTAATAGCTCAAAATTATTGGTTGTAAACTAAAAGAAACTGACTGGGAGCGTGGCTCTATATTAATTTTACTTATAGTCTCTATTTCAGAGTTTTGAAGCAATCATTAAAGGGTCAAAATATTTGAAAATCACTGGTAATTTCAAAATCAGATGAGATGCTTGGCATCTCTTTCTTTCTGTATCTATAAATTAATGCTTGTGATTAACCTGTATCTTTGGTCTTCTTTGTGTCAACAGGACTTATTACAATGATGAGGTATTAAAATATAGGAATTTAATATAATAACTTTACCTCTGTGTCTATATAATCACTTTTTCACATTACTTTTAAATGCACTGCTCAACAAATCATCACTAAATAAAGACACTTAATACCAAGATTTACATCAAGAAACAGAATCCGAGTAATCACTTTCATACTTCCCAGTTACATGAAGTTCCCTGCCATTTAAAAATAACCACCATGTGAATCACTCCTTAAATCTTCTTTATAGTCTTAACTATGTCAATGTACAGGCAAAAACATTAAACTCTAGTTTTATATGTTTAAAACTTCACAAAAAATGAATTATATAGAATATAATCTATAATATGGCTTGATATTATGCTTATGGAAATAATTTTTCTGATCATTTCATGCCACTGTGTAGTATTCTAGTGTATGAATATAACCTGATTTAGTTGTCTTTTCTTTTAAATCAATGACATACTTTTGGATTTATGGCATCCAAGACTGGCTGGATTATGCCAAGAAATAAAATTCCCCAAATCTCAATGGCCCAGTGAACAGAGGATTATTTCTCACTCATTGCTTCATGTCCACTGAAGATTGGCTTGTGACTTACAATCTGAGTTGTCATCCTTACTCCAAGATACACCCTGACAGAGTAGCTACTACCTAGAGTGCTGCCTGGTACAGCAGTGGTGAGGAGTGGAGAGGAAATTGTAAAGCTCACATCAGCTCTAGAAGCTTCTATTTGGAAATGACATGTGTCACACTAATGTCATTTCACTGACCAAAAAATGGTACAAAGCCTTGTCTGACTGCTAAGGATAAGGAAAATGAAATATTCCAGAAAACATTGAACTGGACACTGGAGAAGAGTAACACAATCTACCAGATGCTATCCTTGATTTCTGCAAATACTTGTTTAATTCAACCTTACATAATCAGAACATATTCATACTCACTGTGATGGAGACAATTCAAAGGTTCCAAACAGTCCCTACTTTGAATTCAAAGGTCAGGATCTCTATATAATGTTAGCTAATTCCTATGTCAGGTCTGGATGTGGTGCTGCTTGATGCAGAGAACTAAAAGGAAGTGAACCCATCAAATAGCAGCAAAATTCACATTTTTTCCCCAAGGGCATGAGGAAAATACTTCAGGATAGATCATGCAATAGGTCACAAAATAAGTCTTAACAGATTTAAGGAGACTGAAATCATATCAAGTATCTCTCCCAATCCCAGTGGTATAAAGTAGAAATGAGTAACAGGAGGAAACTGGAAAATTCATGAATAGGTGGAAATTAAGCAACACACTCCTAAACAACCAGCAAGTCAAAGAAGAAATCAAAAGGGAAATCAAAAAAGACCTTGAAACAAATGAAAAAGGAGGCACAACATACAAAAAACCTATGGGATGCAGCAAAAGCAATTCTAAGAGGGAAGTGGATAGCAAAATGCCTACATTATAAGGTCTCAAACAATAACCTAACTTTGTACAGAAACTAGAAGAAGAATAAATCAAGCCCAGAGTTAGTAGATGGAGGAAAAACAATGAAAGATCAGAGCAGAAATAAATTAAATGGAGATGAGAAAAATAATAGAAAAGATTTTTTTTTTAAAAAAGCTTTTTTTTTTTTTTTAAAGAAAATGAAACTGACAAACATTTAGGTAGACTGAAGGGGAAAAAAAGACACAAATAAAATGAGAAATGAAGGAGATATTACATCTGACACGACAGAAATATAAAGGATCATAAGACACTACTATGAACAAACTTATAAATTATTTTTTATATTACTTATATTTATAAGTAATTTGCTTTATGTCAATTATTATGCCTTTCATTATCTTTGCTGGGAAGTTAACTATTACAAGAAATAGTTACTCATTTTGAAAGCAATATATCCTTTTCTGGCTGCTTTTAATGTATTTTCCTTGTCTTCATATTTGGGCAATTTTGCTTAGTTGAAAAGTTTGATCTTTCTTCCCTTTCTTCCTCCTTCTTTCCTACTTCCTTCCTTTTATAACCTTGGTGATCAAAGGAGATCTTAAATTTGTAACATGGTGTCTCACATCAGTTTTGGAAAGTTGATAGTCTTTATTCTCAGTTGTTGTTTAATCACTAAATCATTTCTAACTCTTTGCGACCCCATGGACTACAGCATGCCAGGCTTCCCTGTCCTACATAATCTCCCAGAATTTGTTCAAACTCATGTCCATTGAGTCAGTGATAGCATCCAACCAGCTCATTCTCTGTTGCCCCCTTCTCTACCTGATTAGGGTTTTTTCCAATGAGTTGGATCTTTGCATCAGGTGGCCAACGTATTGGAGCTTCAGCATCAGTCCTTCCAATGAATATTCAAGGTTAATTTCCTTTAGAGTTGAGTGCTTTGATTTCCTTGCTGTATAAGGGACTCTCAAGAGTCTTCTCCAGCACCCTAGTTCAAAAACATCAATTCTTCAGTGCTCAGCCTTCTTTATAGCCCAAGTCTCACATCCATGCATAGGTACAGGAAAAACCAAGCTATGACTATACGGAACTTTGTTGACAAAATTATGTCTCTGCTTTTTAATATGCTCTATTTTTATTACAATTTTCCTCATCTTTTTCTAGTTATTTTTAAGCATTTTTACTTTGTGGAAAAAAAAAAAAACCTGTCATGTCTTTTAACATTTTAAACATTATAACAATTTTAAACCTAAGACTATAATTTCATTCTCTAGACCTCAGAAAGTTCTATTTTGTATTGTTTTTTCTTTTTTTGTTGTTGTTCACATTGTCTTTTTGGATGCTTGGTTATATTATAAAAGTGTCACATGTTATATTTTAAAACTGTACTTAGCAATAACTTGAAAACTGGGATGATTTTTATCTTACCCCAGAGTGAATAAATTGGAACTTCCTAGTTGTTGGGAGCTAAAGAAATATTAGGCAACTTCAGTTGCAGTTTAGAGCCTGAAATGATTCACAGCAGAACTGCACTATCTTCAGTGTGTTGCCTTTTAAAATGTAAACTGTAGTCAGTGGTACAGGTATTCTTAAACCCTCCTGAGGGAGTGAGTGGTAGAGACTATCTGATAATTCACCTTCATCCCCAATAGAAGCAGGATTAATGACTGCACATCCTAGTTCTTCACTCTGGTTCTAGTTTCCATTGCTCTTAAAAATACGGTTCTTTAAACAAAACATAACAAAGCAACACATAACAAAAGCATAAAAAAATTCACTGTGAGAGTCCAGCAAGAATGCTCTATGAGATTGCATTCTCCCTGCCAGAAAGATATTTGCTGTACCATTGGTTCCCTGTGAGGTTCATTTAACACTGTGTAGCAAATCTCTTTATATCCAGAAAAAAAATATGCACAGCCCTAGGCATATTCCTTCAATAGAAAGATTTATAACAGTTTATGATTTGCAACTTAATGGAGTAAGACATCTCCTACAACACCCTTAACTGAGAACCAAGTCTACATCAAAATGGTTTTCTTAAGGGGTTCTTCATATGTTAACAAGCTTCATTACTTCTGAGATTTGATTTAGGAAATTCAGAGAGGAAAACAAAAGACCACAAGCTACACTTGGCACTCCACTACTCAGAAAAATAAGGAGCATCCTTATTTTTGAGGAATGTCCTTAGGACCAAACACCAATTCATTACTGACTATCCGTTTCAGAGCACCATAAGCATTTCAGGACCCAGGACAGCAACAGTCATTTCTTTTCTGTCCATTTGGTGTCTCCAAGACCTGGCACATAGCAGATTCTCCACAAATTACACTGACTGGCAAGAATGCTTCATCACTATCTTCTACCCATCAGGCAAAAGAGTAGCCTTCTCAACGCAGACAGAAGGGTGTCCATCTGATTTGTAAAGGCCTTCAGAAAAGGCATGCCACCACCCTCAGAACCCTTTCCCATATCTCCCAGTAAACCTGGGCCCCTGAATGTGATCTGTTCACCAGCTGCTATGGCTTCCCACTGATCTGGCCAGAAATGCATTGGCTATTTTCCATTTCAGCAAGCTCACTCCTTAATCAACTTCTACAATGGCAAAGGAGGTGTTAGAAACAATCATAGCTCTGTGGCAATATTGAAATGTATCTAATTCTGAAGCACTGAAAAGGTTAAAATAGAAAAAATCCATCCATAAAATGAGCCTTAAATAAATTTCATCTCATGTATTTGGACAAATCTTTTCACAAAGAATATAAGGAGGTGAAAACATGATTCTCATTTAATGTTAACCAGGACGTCAGGTTTCACGTGAAGATGAGCTTATTTCTGGCTTCAGATTTACTTAGCATGATTATGTTCCTCAACATTTTCTTTCTCCTATTGAGGCAAAAGAAGTTTGGGGCTTGTGTTATAAGATTGAAATACAAAAATATTTATTACTTTAAATTGATATAGGTTCTTAAAACTATTATTTTGCTGTGGAAATATGAGCTTCTCCATCCATAAAATTCTTGAAGGACAACTCCAGGGAATTCCAGGCAAATAAATAATGCATATCAGATCTCAAAAGGAGAATGAATGTTAAAACTCTGGGTTACAGATTTCACATCTATGAAATTTTAGTTTTTACTGGAAATACAACTTCAATTTTTACCCAAAAGAGGGTGAGGGACGAGGTTCTACTGGGGAACAAAATGATTCACTTTAACATCTTTTTTAAATTTATTTTCCATTTATTACATTATAGGCTCTATGAGTATAGGATTTTATTTTGTTCAGTGATGTATCTCAACTCCTAAGACAATTCTGAGCACAGAGGCAGCACTTAATACATACAGAATCCTGATTGTGTTTGTCCATGTGTTTCTCACAAAAGTGGTTAACTGCTAGTAGACCTTCAGAAGAGGGTTACCATGCTCAGGAAGCTATTTCCCTCAAATAAGGATCTGAGACATATACCTAAGTTTTGCTGTTGTTGTTCGGTTACTGAATCATGTCTGACTTTTTGTGACCCCCATGGACTGCAGCCAGGCTCCCCTGTCCTTCGCTCTCTCCTGGAGTTTGCTCAGATTCACATCTATTGAATCGGCAATGCTATGTAACCATCTCATTCTCTGCTGTCCTCTTCTCCTTTTGCTTTCAGGCTTTCCCAGCATCAGGGTCTAGATCATAAATCTTGAAATATTCTTAAACATTATTCTGCCAGTTGCATAAGGATGTTTTGGGTTGGGAATGTTGCTAAGCCCCATAAAGCTCTGTGCTTTCAATGCAATGAGCCTTTGAATTGTTGATTCATCCATCAGTAACTGCCTTCTGATCTTAGATAATAAACTCTTAATGGGAAAACACTATGTCTTTATAACTCGTATGTTGAGTGTATAACCTGTGGAATACAATGAACCACAATTTTAATACCTTTTCCTCCCACTACTCCTTTTACATTTAGACTTTGGCAACAACTTCTTTTGCCTTGGAATGCAAAAGTGGGCAAAATCCTTAGTTTTTCTGTTTACTATTAAATAGATATCATATGGTAATTCTTTGTCACAAAATATAACTTGATCTATTAACTAGAATAAGATCAATCAAGCCATTAACAAACACTTCAACTTCATTCAAACTTAGGACTTCCTTCCTAGCACTACCTTTAGACCCAGGCCCCAGAGAGGTCTGGGACCCCTGCTCAGTATCCCATGCTTTGCTGCTACAGCTGCTAAGTTGCTTCAGTCGTGTCCAACTCTGTGCGACCCCATAGACGGCAGCCCACCAGGCTCCCCCATGCCTCGGATTCTCCAGGCAAGAACACTGGAGTGGGTTGCCATTTCCTTCTCCAATGCATGAAAGTGAAAAATGAAAGTGAAGTCGCTTAGTCGTGTCCAACCCTCAGCGATCCCATGGACTGCAGCCTTCCAGGCTCCTCTGTCCATGGGGTTTTCCAAGCAAGAGTACTGGAGTGGGGTGCCATCGCCTTCTCCGATCCCATGCTTTACTTATCACAAAAAATACTAAAATATCCATTAAAGAAATTAGGAGTGCCTCTGTCACTTTAGAGCCTGATGGTCAGGGCTGGCAAAGCAGGATCCATAATTCTAAACATCTACTCTGGTATATCATCCAGGATACAATAAAACACGTATCCAAATCTCTTGTCCCATGTTCTTGAAACAAAAGAACACTGTCTCTCAATGCCAGGAAGATTTAAGAGCTGTGTCACTGCTGATGTCAGAGGCAGATAGTGGGTGAGATTCCTGGAATATTTAAACAGTAGAAATGCTTGAATAAATGAACTAATCACAAAGATTAGGATCACCCTGCTGAAAGCATTTCATAGACAAGGGCTCCCCCACTAGCAAATACTAGTAGTATTAGTTTGTTTGCCAGAATGCTGTTATTATCATGTTTATTGGAGATTTTATTTGGGTCACTTGCTTTCTCTACCTCTCAGTCTACCGCAACTCTGAAAATGGGAAAGAAAGAAACTGATTAGTCACCTAACCCTTTCTTCATTAGTAAGAGGAAAACAAAAATCAATTTGTCAAATCCTTCTGAAGAATTTAGTAACACAACAGACTTTCACATAATGAGGTCTTTCTAGTAATGATAAATGTCCATTTTCTTGCCTTATATCCCAACTGATGGTTCTAGAAGTATTCATAGATCAAAGCTGCATTTGCAATGGTTGGTTATATATGGTGACTGAGAACTATTTTGCACTTATAAGCAGTTCAGAATAATCTAAAATAGAAAGATGGATACATAGATACATAAATAATGATTTGATGCCTTTGAACTATGGTGCTGGAGAAGACTCTAGAGAGTCCCTTAGACAGCAAGGAGATCAAACTAGTCAATCCTAAAGAATATCAATCTTGAATATTCATTGGAAGGACTGATGATGAAGCTCCAATACTTTGGCCACCTGAAGCAAAGAGCCAACTCACTGAAAAAGACCCTGATGCTGGGAAAGACTGAAGGCAAAAGGAGAGGGGGTGACAGAGGATGAGATGGTCAGATAGCATCACCAACTCAAGGACATGAATTTGTGCAAACTCTGGGAGATAGTGGAGGACAGAGGAGCCTGGCATGCCACAGTCCATAGGGTTGCAAATAGCCAGACACAACTGAATGACTGAAAAACAACAAGAAATAAATGATAAACACAGATGCAACACCTTTCACAGCATTATACATATCTAGATATTACTTTGAGAGAAAACTGGTCATTTATAGGCCATATTATTTAAAATATTTTATAATATTTCCCATAATAAGCAGCAAAGACATGGAAGCAACATAAATGTCCATCAATAGCAGAATGGATAAGGAAGGTGTGGTACATATACACAATGGAATATCAGCCATGAAAAAAGAATGAAATACTGCCATTTGTAGCAACATGAATGGACCTAGAGATTATCATACTAAGTGAAGTTAGAGAAAAATAAAAAACGTATGTGATCACTTACTTGTGGAATCTAAAATATGATACAAATTAACTTATTTACAAAACAGAAACAGAATCACAGACATAGAAAACAAACTTATCATCACCCGGGTGAAACAAATTGAGGGATATATTAGGAGTTTGGGATTAATAGACACACACTTCTATATTAAAAAAAAAAATCAACAACACAGTCCTACTGCACAGCACAGGAATATCTTGTAATAACCTATCAGTTTAGTTCAGTCACTCAGTCATGCCCGACTCTTTGTGATCCGATGGACTGCAGCACTCCAGGCTTCCTTGTCCATCACCAACTCCTGAAGCTTGCTCAAACTCATGTCCATTGAGTCGGTGATGCCATCCAACCATTTCATCCTCTGTTGTCTCCTTCTCCTCCTGCCTTCGATTTTCCCCAGCATCAGGGTCTTTTGTAATGAGTCAGTTCTTTGCATCAGGTGGCCAAAGGACTGGAGTTTTAGCATTAGTCCTTCCAATGAATATTCAGGACGGATTTCCTTTAGGATGGACTGGTTTGATCTCCTTACTGTCCAAGGGATTCTCAAGTCTTCTCCAACACAACAGTTCAAAAGCATCAGTCCTTCAGGGCTCAGCTTTATGGCCCAACACTCATATCCATACATGACTACAGGAAAAACCGTAGCTTTGACTAGATGGATCTATATAGGTAAAGTAGTGTCTCTGCTTTTTAATATGCTGTCTAGGTTGGTCAGAGGTTTTCTTCTAAGGAGCAAGCATCTTTTAATCTAATGGCTGCAGTCACCATCTGCAGTGATTTTGGAGCCTAAGAAAATAAATTCTGTCACTGTTTCCATTGTTTCCCCATCTATTTGCCATCAAGTGATGGGACTGGATGCCATGATCTTAGTTTTTTGAATGCTGAGCTTAACCTAGTAATAGCCTATAATGGAAAATAATATATATGTAAAGGAATATTATATATATAATGGAAAATATATATTTATATATGATATATATAATATATATAATGGAAATATATATATATATATAAACTGAGTCACTTTCCTATATACCAGAATCTAACAACATTTTAAATCAACTACACTTCAATGAAAAAGAAGTCTGCACAATTTTTCTCCCCTTTCCACACTTCAATTCCCTTTTGTATTTTTTACCTGGCTGTAGGATCTATACAACATTTGTTCTGGTAACTGATATTTACTGTATTGTTGAAAACATATTATTGAGACACAACTAGCTTTTAAAATCCTGGTACATCTGTTATAGCTCATTGTTATATTCACTGGACACCTTCTTTATTATTCTAATGCTAATGTGCAATATATCATAAAATATTAATGGTGGAAAAATCCTTTGAAAATAATAAGATTTCTTAGCTACCAGCATATATTGGCAAAACCTTGACACTTGATAAAATAAATATGACTGGCTCCCACCACTTAAGAATCTGACCCTAAAGCTGAGGCTTCCTACTCATCCAGTTTTTAAAAGCTGCACAGCTGATTTTGATGCCATCTCAGTTTAAAATGGAAAATTGTGTTTCATTTCACTTTACATGTGAACAAACAGAAACCCAGAGAGACAAAGAAAGTGAACCGATTCAGTAAAGAGGAAACGTTGGGGCTAGGAACAGGCTCCAACTCCGCATCTCATGTTCTTTCCACTTCACCAAATGTTGATCTGCTATTATCTAAGTCTTTTGATGGTACTTTTTCTGTTCACCAGTGTCATTATTCCCCATCAGGAAAGGGTTCCACAAGTAGGAAATTACTCCCCAAAGGGTTTTAGAGGAAATCATGGGAGCAGGATAGAAATTTACTGTGCTGTTTGAAGGTAGAAAACCAGACATGTCCCAGAGAAATATAGGTAATTCTTTAGTCTACAATGAAGTCATTTAGTTCTACTGGCTGTCAGCATTTGCAGTATCACCAGATGAGGAATGCTCCTAACTCATGGCTCACAAAACAAATCAATTGTTACATTCTACTAGTAAAGTAGTACCTGAATGCTACTCTGGAGAATCTGACTTACAATTAGGTCTCATAATAACAACATTACAGGTGAAAGCAAAGTTTTCAGACTGATGAATCTGTACAAGACTGTTTTATTGGAAGGACTTAAAATGCAATCACTAACATCCTTCAAATAAATAGATTCTTAAAGATGAAGTATGCTCTTTCTGTTCCCATCACATTCCCTCAATAAACTCACCAGTTTGCTTTTTTTTCCCCCAGAGAACTATCAGAACTATTCTTAATGTCTTATAGGGCAACCCAAATATTTGAGACCTTTTCTAGCAGGGCTAATATAGCTGTTTGCCAGCCTAAACTCATTGAGTCTAGATTGTTTGGTAGTTTTGTTTTTTAAAGGAAGCTGACACATCCTTTCACAAATGGTCTCAATAATAAAATTTATCAAGTTTCAAATTAGTTTATGCTTAAATATTAAAATTAACTTTCAGTTCTTAGGAAATGAAAAACAATTAAGATCAATCATTCTGATTTCTTTGATCTTCATGACTTCATTGTTATTCAATCTGGTTAGGTGGGCACCTCTTCAATCATGGAACCACCAAATTCGAGAGAACTCTAGGGTCCATCTCTTCAGCCTCCTTCCAAATGCTATGATTGATCGATGTCTTCCTCAAAGAAATCTGATGTTCTGCAAAAGTATACTTTAAAATAGTGTTAGGGGAAAATGGGTTAGAGGCAGTCTGCTCCAACCCTAAGAAAGGCTGAGTCTGCTGAGTTATGGAAATCAGGGGAAAAACGTAGAAAGTGCTGTGCAGTGGCCTCTTCAAAGACCAAATTCAAAACCAAAGGTGGTAGAGGAGGAAATGAGCAACTTTTGAACATTGTATTCTTTCGTGCTCTGTGTGTTTACTGCCTCAGTTGACTTTGTTTTACTTGGTTAACAGTACAAACCATTAACATCCTTAGAACAATCACACGAATGCAACTTCCATGTTACAATGACACCATTCCCCTCCTGGGTGAGTGGGAATTTTGCACTTACCATCCTATTTTGCATTACAGAAATGTGTTATATTGAAAGAGACTGCATAGATTCTTCTGGCCATTCAAAGTAATATTCAGGCTCTGTTTAAACATGCCATAACTGATAATCAGCTCTAGTTATTAGAATATTCTTTCTTTTTTCGAGAAAAGTGTTCCACCTATCTGCTGGTTTGAAATACATACTCTTTAGTAGGATAAACGGCTTTTTGCTAGAGGAAGATTTTGAATTACTGGAGGAGAGTTTTTTCTTCACATACCTGAACTCCATGCATGTGTGAGCATATGTAGTTTTTGAATGTGTTTAATAGCTTTAGTTCAGTCACTCAGTCACGTCTGACTCTGCAACTCCATGGACTGCAGCACGTAAGGCTTCCCTATCCATCACCAACTTCTGGAGCTTGATCAAACTCATGTCCATCGAGTCAGTGATGCCTTCCAACCATCTCATCCTCTGTTGTCCCCTTCTCCTCCTGCCTTGAATTTTTCCAAGCATCAGGGTCTTTTCAAATGAGTCAGTTCTTCGCATCAGGTGGCCAAAATATTGGGCTTCAGCTTTAGCAGCAGTCCTTCAACTGAATCCTCAGGACTGATTTCCTTTAGGATGGACTGGTTGGATCTCCTTGCTGTCCAAGGGACTCTCAAGAGTCTTCTCTAATACCACAGTTCAAAAGCATCAATTCTTCGGCGCTCAGCCTTCTTCATAGTCCAACTCTCACATCCATACATAACCACAGGAAAAACCATAGCCTTGGCTAGATGGACCTTTGTTGGCAAAGTAATGTCTCTGCTTTTGAATATGCTATCTAGGTTGGTCATAACTTTCCTTCCAAGGAGTAAGCGTCTTTTAATTTCATGGCTGCAGTCACTATCTTCTGTGATTTTGGAGCCCAGAAAAATAAAGTCTGACCCTGTTTCCACTGTTTCCCCATCTATTTCCCATGAAGTGGTGGGACCGGATGCCATGATCTTTGTTTTCTAAATGTTGAGCTTTAAGCCAACTTCTTCACTCTCCTCTTTCACTTTCATCAAGAGGCTTTTTATTTCCTCTTCATTTTCTGCCATAAGGGTGGTGTCATCTGCATATCTGAGGTTATTGATATTTCTCCCGGCAATCTTGATTCCAGCTTGTGTTTCTTCCAGTCCAGTGTTTCTCATGATGTACTCTGCATATAAGTTAAATAAACAGGCTGACAATATACAGCCCTGACGTACTCCTTTTCCTATTTGGAACCAGTCTGTTGTTCCATGTCCAATTCTAACTGTTGCTTCCTGATCTGCATACAAATTTCTCAAGAGGCAGATCAGGTGGTCTGGTATTCCCATCACTTTCAGAATTTCCCACAGTTTATTATGATCCACACAGTTGAAGGCTTTGGCATAGTCAATAAAGCAGAAATAGATGTTTTTCTGGAACTCTCTTGCTCTTTCTATGATCCAGCGGATGTTGGCAATTTGATCTCTGGTTCCTCTGCCTTTTCTAAAACCAGCTTGAACATCTGGAAGTTCATGGTTCACATATTGCTGAGGCCTGGCTTGGAGAGTTTTGAGCATTACTTTACTAGTGTGTGAGATGAGTGCAATTGTGTGGTAGTTTGTGAATTTAACTCAGATGACCATTATATCTACTACTGTGGACAGGAATCCCTCAGAAGAAATGGAGTGGCCATTATGGTCAACAAAAGAGTCTGAAATGCAGTACTTGGATGCAATCTCAAAAACGACAGAAGGATCTCTGTTCGTTTCCAAGGCAAACCATTCAATATCACAGTAATCCAAGTCTATGCCCCAACCAGTAACGCTGAAGACGCTGAAGTTGAACGGTTCTATGAAGACCTACAAGACCTTTTAGAACTAACACCCAAAAAAGATGTCCTTTTCATTATAGGGGACTGGAATGCAAAAGTAGGACGTCAAGAAACACCTGGAGTAACAGGCAAATTTGGCCTTGGAATATGGAATGAAGCAGGGCAAAGACTGATAGAGTTTTGCCAAGAAAATGCACTGGTCATAACAAACACCCTCTTCCAATAAAACAAGAGAAGACTCTATACATGGACATCACCAGATGGTCAACACCGAAATCAGATTGATTATATTCTTTGCAGCCAAAGATGGAGAACCTCTATACAGTCAGCAAAAACAAGACCAGGAGCTGACTGTGGCTCAGACCATGGACTCCTTATTGCCAAATTCAAACTGAAATTGAAGAAAAGTAGGGAAAACCACTAGATCATTCAGGTATAACTTAAATCAAATCCCGTATACAGTGGAAGTGAGAAATAGATTTAAGGGCCTAGATCTGATAGATAAGAGTGCCTGATGAACTATGGACTGAGGTTCATGACATTGTACAGGAGACAGGGTTCAAGACCATCCTCATGGAAAAGAAATGCAAAAAAGCAAAATGGCTGTCTGGGCAGGCCTTACAAAGAGCTGTGAAAAGAAGAGAAGTAAAAAGCAAAGGAGAAAAGGAAAGATATAAGCATCTGAATACAGACTTCCAAAGAATAGCAAGAAGAGATAAGAAAGCCTTCTTCAGTGATCAGTGTAAAGAAATAGAGGAAAACAACAGAATGGGAAAGACTAGGGATCTCTTTAAGAAAATCAGAGATACCAAAGGAACATTTCATGCAAAGATGGGCTCGATAAAGGACAGAAATGGTATGGACCTAACAGAAGCAGAAGATATTAAGAAGAGATGGCAAGAATACACAGAAGAACTGTACAAAAAAGATCTTCACAACCCAGATAATCATGATGGTATGATCACTGACCTAGAGCCAGACATTCTGGAATGTGAAGTCAAGTGGGCCTTAGAAAGCATCACTACGAACAAAGCTGGTGGAGGTGATAGAATTCCAGTTGAGCTATTCCAAATCCTGAAAGATGATGCTGTGAAAGTGCTACACTCAATATGCCAGCAAATTTGGAAAACTCAGTAGTGGCCACAGGACTGGAAAAGGTTGGTTTTCATTTCAATCCCAAAGAAAGGCAATGCCAAAGAATGCTCAAACTACCACACAATTGCACTCATCTCACAAATACCCATAGACAGGATGAATTAAGTAACAGACATTCATTTCTCACAGTTATGGAGCCTGGAAGTCTAAGATCAAACTTGGCACTGACTCAGCCCCTGGTGAGAAGCCTGTCCCTGATTTAAAGAACATCTTCAAGGACCCACCTCCTAATGCCATCACACTGGGGGTTAGATAGAATTCCACATATAAATTTTAGTGGGACACAAACATTCAGCCCCTAGTAGGAATCCTAGAAAACTAATAGACACACACACACACACACACACACACACACTCTCTCCCTCTCTCCCTCCCTCCCTCCCTCTCTCCCTCTCTCCCTCCCTCTCTCTCTCTTTCCCCTACCCGCCTGCCAAACTTGAAGTCTAGAAACTGACAGGGTAGTTTGGGGCTGGTATGGCTTCTGAGACCAGGTTCTTTCAACTTTCCTGCTCCACCTTCATACTCAAGGTGACTACTGGAACTGCAACCAGCAAGCCACATCCCAGGCAAGGAAAAAAAAAAAAAGAAGAAGAAGAAGAAAGCTTAATGACTTGAAAGTTTATGAAACAGTTTGGAAAGAGGAACAGTTTAGTATAGGCTTCCCTGGTGGCTGAGAAGGTAAAGAATCTGCCTGCAATGCAGGAGACTCGGGTTCGATCCGTGGGTAAGGAAGATCCTCTAGAGAAGGGAATGGCAACCTGCTCCAGGATTCTTGCCTGGGAAATCCCATGGATAGAGGAGCTTGACTGGCTACAGTCCACGGGGTTGCAAAAGACTTGGCAGAACTTAGCAACTAAACAACAGTAACAATACTCAAGACCTTTTGCAGGACTCTTTAAATAGTCATTTCTTTTTTCCAGACCTACCAAAGCTCCTGCACTGCCCCAGTTCAATTTTTCTCCTTCTTCTCTATGGGATTCATTTTTCACCAGGCCATCCAAGAGCTATTCTGGTGCAGATATTTTAAAAAACTTGGACTGTTTCTAATCTTATTCATGAATTACAAAAGTCTGGTTGGCCCATGTTACTATGTAAATCTTTAAGCTATACAGTTGCCTCTTTTCATAATATCTGAAATGTTCCCTAAGGATAAAAGAGAAGTGAATGGATAAAGAGAAAAAAGTCAAATATTTCCTGCAAAAAGATATAAAACAGTACCTGTGTCTGATTTACTATGCACCACACGGGGAAGACTATTAAAACATATATTCCCTTAGCTTTCAGAAAACAGGTTTAAATATTCCATATCACAATAGAATTGTAAAATAACTGTAAAAAATAAATATCTCACTAAAAGTATTATTATACCATGTCTCAATATTTTCTCCAATGGCACTATATATTATTTAAATTCTACGACAAACTCCTAGAAATACTAATTTTTTAAAATTTCCAAGTAGTTTTAAGCCACAGTGAGATTGTCTGAGATTTTTTACTATTTAGTGCTTACCGATCTGAAAAATATATTTTTGTCCCTCTCTCTCTCTCTCACTCTTTAAAGATTGAAAGAGGACTATAGAAGGCATGTTTCGAAACTTGCCTGTAGAGCATAAACCTAATGATCCAGTAACTTTTTAATTCTTTGTGAATTCTGTGTATGTGATATTTCTTCATGAAAAATAACAACATTACTAACAGTTTTGTTTCTTGCCTCTTTTTATCTATGAGATATGTTTGGTCTTTTCTGCTACTAAAAAAAGAAAGTATTTCTAACATTGTAGATTTTCATTAAAATATAAGACAAATTCAATTATTCACTAAATTTGAATTCAAACTTTAAGATACATGCATTATATTTGTGTATGCTCATAAATATATATAAAAACTTCATGACAGTTCAGATAATGAAAATAAGAAACAGAAAATGATGAAATATCATAATTTGGATTCAAATATTTGCTTCCAATATGGAAAAAATATGGACTATCTTTGAAACTATATCTCCCTTGTTAACTCTGAGACATATTCTTGACCTTTTAACCTAAAAGACATTAATATTTCACCCAGAAGACAAATAAACAGATGTGGCTTAATAACCATGGTGGGATTTTAGAATGTTGGTACATTTGGTCTCACTTTCCCATCTGTAAATGACATGTCAAAATGTAGGCAAGATGTTCAGGTACAGAGGTAGTTGTTGTAATATATTTCTTATTAACTAAACGTCGAGTTTTTACATGGACATTTTTCTCATAGAATCTCTAGAAAATTGATGATCTACTATAATTTTACCAATAAAAATATATGTAGACTAACAGCATACTATCTGAAAATAAACCACTCATTAAAAATATGACTTATTAGAATCTCAGAGAGAAAAACTGATTTTCAAATTAGAAAACACATCCACAAAAATAAAATAAACAAGGTCAACTTGGAACATGATAGGGAGCAATAATGTTTCTTGCCTCAAATGTGCAGATTTCCATCTGTGAGGTACTTCTGCTTTCACAGTACACATATTCATAAATTCACATATTCTTTTATTTAAGAAATATTAATATCTGATATAAACCTATCACTTTGCAGCCATGGTGCTTGGTGCTATTAGTGTAATGATTATCAGTGCTGTGTTTCATGGCGCTTACAATCTATTGCATGAGACAGACAAGAATCCATTCATCAGAGATTATATTATTTTGTGAGTTATGTGCCACCAGAGAAGGCAATCTGATGCTTGGAGATTATACAACAAAACAAACTAGATTAGGGGTCAAGCGAGGGAAGAAAAAAATCCAACCTGAGCTCTGAGCTATGTGCAACTGTTAATAGGAAAAAGGAGATTGCATTTCAGACAGAAGTGGAACAAGATTAAAGAGACTAGGTGGGGAGAGACCATAGTGAATTTGAGAAAAGTTAGAAAGAAATCCCCCACAGTTGGGCACAGAGAACCATGGGAAGGGGGCAGAGGAGGGAGAGGAGGAGCACAGCCACACAGAGCCCTGTACTCATTTGGGGGGTTCTGTGTCTCAGAGCAAAGAGAAGCCACTGAACAGGGTAAGTCAGATATGGGCTTCAAAGGGATCAGAAAGTAAGCAAGCTACTGTTGCAGTCCAGTGAGAAATGATGATAGCTTCAGATACAGAGGTAGCTGGGGAGATGGCATAGAGCGGTAAATTCAAAAGCGTAGATGCAAACACTGGAAGGACTTGTCGATGGACTGTATGTAAGGATATGATGAGGAAAAGGGAGAACGTCAGGGGTGAGTCCTACATCCACGCTTGCACAACTGAATGATCAATGAAACTGTTCTTAAGAACGCTGAAAGAGAGTCAGGCTTTTGAAGACAGATCACGCATTAGAAAGACTGGGATTGAAAGGCTTTAAGTATTGTAGCAAAGTCCATTCAGGAGACAGAAACCTTACCAGTAGTTTTAACACAGGGAATTTAATATAAAATTAACCTAGGTATAAAATTATTAACTAATTTAAGCATAAAGAGAAAAAAAGATGCATCAGATGTGTAAACTGCAGGAACAACTAGCATCCTTCTAGTTGAGTGCATAAGAGGAACACCAAGACAAATGTAGGATCTTAGAAGAGACTCTTAACAAATTCAAAAGATCTTTGAGAAGGTAATATCTTGACTGAACTGGACTGAGTGTCTAGGAACTCAAAAATGTCCCCCCACCCCCTCCCCCTTCTCCTGTGGGTCCAGGACACACAGCTCTGAGATGCAGAAACTGGCAGCCGGTTCTGATACCTGAGTTAAAGCTCTTTATGCAAGTGTTGGAAAATAAGTAAACTGGATTCAGCCGCTGTTTCAGGAAAGAATGGCTGTTGCAGGAGGGAGGAAGCCACAGCACTGAGAGAAACCCCAAGCAAGAATTTGCCCATCAGAAGCAACTGCGTCCCCGCTCTCCCCCCCCCCCCCCCCGCCGCCCCGCCCCGCCCAACACACACACAACAAGAAAGATAAAAAGACTGATTCTTCCAGCCTTCAGTCTTCCCCTGATGCTCCTACCGGCAGAGGCTAAAAGGAATGCCCAGGAAGAAATGTCGTTTTCAGGCTCCCAGTCAGAGCATCACAAAGTAAAGTGAGAAAGAATGAATTTAAAGCTAAGAGGCAATAACATAATGCTTAACATGACATCCAAGTGGAAATGACAACCAGGGCAGTCACTGTATGATCCTGAGACTCAAGTGAGGTCTGATGTGTATAGTGGAGGGTCTTCAGCACATTGAACCCATGATGCTGCCTGGGAGGGAGGAGAGAATGACTGGGTAGGGTCTTGAGGAGCTGGATTCTTGACAGTTGAGGCAAACAGTCCAATGAAAACTGGGAAAGAGAAACCACAGTGTTAAGAGAAAACAGGGTAGGAGACTTTGTGTTAAATTTTAAAATGATGGGAAATACCCTTTGAAAATATAGCGTTCAACATTGTTAGAGCTGCTGAAAAGTCAAGTTACATGATCAGTGAAAACAAACAGGCTTTAGGCTTTTTAAATATATATATATATAATATGTTTATAAACATAAACCTCCACTTTGCAGGGAGGAACTGGTCCCAGGATGTGTGTGAGTGCCTGGGGTTTTCTGGTTTATGCATTTCTGAGTGAGTGGGTGTGTTTGCATGTTTTTATGTATGTGTTTACATGTTTTTTCATGCCTTTTAAAAAATTCCTCCTACTGCATAAAGTGCACTAATCATGGTCTCCTACTCATTCTGGAGAGCAGTGTCCAGCTTAGGGAGTCCAAGGTGCCTTAGGACCAGCCATAGACTGTGAACTCTTCAGAATACCTTGGGTTTCTGGAGTAAGGGTCGTTTGCCACCTCCCCGCCCCCCCCCCCCAACTCATCCCCCGCCGAGGACCTTGGCTCAACGTGCACAAGGAAGGCCATTTCATTCAATGTAACCCTTACCCCTGTCTAGTTACGGGACCATCCACTCCGCCACGGTCCGCGGCATCTGGTCCTTGTTTCGGAGGGTTGCTGTTTCCCGGTGAAGGCAGGTGCCCTAAGCACTCTACAGGTCAGAGTCGGGAGCTGCTCTCTAGGGTATCCCTGTCGGCCCTGACCTGCATGTCCCCAGGCAGTGGCAGAACTGGGGTGTCCCGCTCCGTTGACTATCCAAGGTCCTAGGCAACTACGGGGGACACTCTGTGGTTTGTGTGGATGCAGAGGCAAGAGGGCATCAGACAGCACTGTACTCACGTTTGCAGGAAGAGGAGGCAGAGGGTGGCTGCGGACCCGACAGGTGAAGAAGACAGCGCCTGCTGACATCAGGCCAGCTCCCACTCAGGCCCTCTGCACGCACGACATAGCTTATTTTCTGATTTCAGAATGGACCAGGTCATTGGGGTTCACTGAGGACTTGCACAGCAGCAGACACCCGCTTAAGCAGAGGAGCCCACGAGGCTGTGGCAATCTTTGGGGGCTGCTGTTCCGGGCGGCGCACTTTACTCCTGAACTCGCCTGAGGGTGGTCCCTCCTGGGCTCAGCCCGTGAAAAAGAGCAGCAGGTCATCTGCAGGAGCCTTGGGGGCTCTGATTAGGGCGACGAGGAGTTCACGAGCTCCAGGCTTTGCAGGACAGGTGGTGCAAGTGAAACTCCTTAGGAGGAGCCTGGAGGGAGGGGGTCTTCGCACAAGGGTACCCACCTGTTTTTCATCTTAGGACTCTATTAGGCGCCTGCATCTCTCGAGATCCCGCGAGATCCTGCTTCCTGGGACCTGTAGTCTCGCCACAGTGCCTGCGGGTGATTCTTTCTCCGAAGGCTTCCTGGTGCTCTGCGCATGCCAGCCTATCTCTGGCAACTTTAAAAAAAGAGCCCTCTTGGTGGTGATGTCAGCCAAACTTTCAGTAGTAAAGAATCCACCTGCAAATGCAGGAGATGGAGGTTAGATTCCCTGGGTGGGAAATATTCCCTGGAGAAGGAAATGGAAGCCCATTCTAGTATTCTTGCCTGGAGAATCCAATGAACAGAGGAGCCTGGCAGGCTATAGTCCAAAGGGTGGCAAAGACTCAGACACGACTGAGTAGCCATGCAGACTCGTGAATCAAAGATGACCTAAGTGGTTTGAGAGGTGAGTGGGGTTGGGAAAGCGAGAAGAGTCAAAACTTTGTACTAACTCCAGCCTCTGCAAAGGAAGTCCAAGAAGTAAGTAGTAGAAATATGGAATTGTGAGGGGTTTCCTGGTTTGATTTTTAAAAGGGGGATAAACTTGACTAAGTTAATCTACTCCATGAGATTATCGGAATGAGAGGAAGTTACACATAGAAGAGAAAGAAGAGATCATTGGTGAAAGTCACCTGAGAAGGCAGGTGACCCTAGACACGTAAGACACATTAGGAAAGAGGATTAAAAAAAATAACTGTGGTGGTCTGTTTTTATTAAACAATTGTTTTAATCAGTTCAGAAAGGTGAAGAAATATGCATTAATACTATAATTTGTAATCACATAATTACCATTACCTGTGCTCTGTTTTTTTTTTTTTTTTTTATTGTGGGTTAGAATTACCATCTGAGGTTACTTGTTTTCAGCCTAAGAACTGTCTTAAGAATTTTGTTAAAGGGATATCTGCTAGCAACATATTATTTCAGTTTTTTTTTAATCTAAGAATGTCTTTATTTTGTCTTTACTTTTGAAAGATAGCTTTGATGGATATCGGATTGTTAGTTGACAGCTGTTTTCTCTGAACAATTTAAATATGCTTTTCAACTGCCTTCCAGGCTGTATGGGTTTGATGAGCGAAGTCAGCTGTTGAAATCATATATTTTGAACCTTATTAAAAGACACCACATCAACTTTCATGTTAATTTTAAAATTGATGCTGAAAATACAAAGTCCTGTTTTTCTTTTTAAAATTTATACAAACTGGAAGTAATGGCTACAGATTGAGCAAAAAAGTATTAGTTGCTTAAGAACTATATATTTATTAAAAGTTCTCAAACAGCCAAAACTGATAGTTCCTCTTTCTAGACCCTAAACAAGTCATGATTTTCCTTGAAAAACAAACAGATCCTCATAAAGCAATTGAAAATGATGTATGAAATTGCTGAAAATAGTTCCACAATGTGGACCCATAAACATATGTCAGTACTGCTGCTACTGCTAAGTCGCTTCAGTCGTGTCCAACTCTGTGCGACCCCATAGACGGCAGCCTACCAGGCTCCTCCGCCCATGGGATTTTCCAGGCAAGAATACTGGAGTGGGTTGTCATTTCCTTCTCCAATGTCAGTACTATGTTTCCTAAAATTTGTTTCATGAATGATCAGTGCTGTAAGAAGCTCATGGAGTAAATTTATGGTCAAATAAATTTGGGAAATTCTACTTCCTCAATCTCTCTGAAATAGTTCCCTATTTAAGATTCTGCAGTGTATTACACTAATAATTCTACTCTGTCTATTCTATTTGGGCAGAGGACCCTTTATTCATGGGTGTATTAACATCCTATAAGCTAGTGTTCTATGTACCACACTTTAGAAACTGTGACCTGAGGAAAGAGTCTGTTAACAAGCTATAGATCAGATATCTTACCAGCCACATTGTCTTAAAAATAAGATTCTTTCATTGTGCCTGATTTCACAAGTTTTTCTCTAAGTTTTATACAAATTTTCACATCATTTCTCACCTTACAATGCCAATCTATATGTATATATATATATATATATATATATATATATATAATGCCAACAAATAATCAAAATGTAGATTATTTGTTCTTTTAATGTGAGTCCCAGTTATTATACTTCTTGTCATCCACCATCCTTTTTGTCCCCACTCATTTGCCTTGATGATTTTGGAGTAAAATAAGATAGATGAAGGTAATTTCATTCAAAAAATAAAGCTAGTGTCTTCTGTATATTACCTTGTCCTGGGTACTTATGTATTCTACAAGATGTAAATATTATTTCATGTAAAAGATCGTCCCTTCTTCCTTGCAACCAAGACAATAGATTTTACTTAAACAGAGTCACAAGATCATCTCTCCCCTAACATCCTAAGGTGCCATTGATTGAAGACAGTTCTTTACTATTGTATTTGGTTCACTTGTACCAAAACTAATCATAATAGTTTGTTCTACCTGTTTAAGTGGCCCTCTAACGTCATCAATTAATAAAACTAATGACAAAAAGGTGATATTTTCACCTTTACCTCAAGTTGAAATATACTGTAGAGATGCACAGTACTTGCAGTATTTCAAATACAGGATTGCCTTCTTATTAGCAAAATGCAGTTACACAACTAACTGGCTGTTACACTGAGTGTGATCCAGGTTTGGCCCACACCTCTTCTCCTGCTGGCAGTGCAGGAGTTTGTCTACTTTTGGGCCCCTTTCAATATGTTTTATTATTTAAGCCAAGAGAATGGTCACTCCGTAGATGTTCTTGGCAACACCAAGGCACAGATTCTGGGCTCTTGTATTTATCTTTTTCCCAACAGGAGCAATATGGAAATAAGTGCCTAATTTCTTGGCTTAGTAGCCAGTGAAGCGTTTTACTAGGCCTACTTGCTAGGTTTTGTTACAGCCACACTTTTTCCCTTATGCCAGTTACATGTTAAATGGCTGATTATCACTTCTGATTATTTGTGATGATGGGCTTCTTGCAGAGTGATTTTAATTTAAATGATTTATTTCATTGACTAATCCTGACTCTTCATTGATTTTATACTCTGGCCTATAATTTATGGTACTTACTCCCCTAAATTTCTTCTACCCGTTTGTTGTTCTTCTGTTACTCAGTCCTGTCCAACTCTTTGTGACCCCATGGACTGCAGCACACCAGGGTTCCCTCTTCTCCACTGTCTCCCAGAGTTTGTTCAAACTCATGTCCATCAAGTTGGTGATGCCATCCAACCATCTCATCCTTTGTCATCTCTTCTCCCCCTGCCTTCAATCTTTCCCAGCATCAGGGTCTTTTCCAACAAATTGGCTCTTTGCATCAGGTAGCCAAAGTATTGGACTTTCAGCTTCAGCCCTTCCAATGAATATTTAGGGTTGATGTCCTTTAGAATAGACTAGTTTGATCCCCTTGTAGTCAAGGGACTATCAAAAGTCTTCTCCAGCACTCGTAAGCACTTCTCCAGCCACTCTTAAGAAGTAATAAATTGGAGAACTAAAATTTTAAAGTTTTAGAAAAATTTGTGTAACATGATAAAATCAATATTTGTAACTAATTTGTTCTAAGTTCACTTATGTATCTAAATCCTCATATTCTTTTTGATATAAAGAATAGACATGATCTTTGACATTGAAGATCATCTAGGCCAGTTTTTAAATAATGTAGTAAGCATTATCCAAAATATCTAATTGTCATAACTGATCCTAGAATTGGAAGGTAGTAGTTTAGTCGCTAAGTCATGTCCAATTCTTGGGACTCCATGGACTATAGCCCACCAGGTTCCCCTGTTCATGGAATTTCCCAGGCAAGAATACTGGACTGGGTTGCCATTTCCTTCTCCAAGGGATCTTTTTGACCCAGGGATCAAACCCAGGTCTCCTCCACTGCAGGTGGATTCTTTACTGACTGAGCTGCCAAGGAAGCAGAAGTAGAGTAGTGTTAAAAGAACCTGCCTGCCAATGCAGGAGACATAAAAGACAGTGGTTCAATCCCTGGGTGGGGAAAATCCCTGGAGAAGGAAGTGGCAACCCACTCCAGTATTCTTGCCTGGAGAATCCCATGGGCAGTGGAGCCTGGCAGACTATGGGCCATAGGGTTGCAAAGAGTCGGACATGACTGAAGTGACTTAGCACACTCACAAAAGTGCTAGTTGCCTAGTTGTGTCCGACTCTTTGCAACTCCATGGACTGTAGCCCACCAGGCCCCTCTGTCCACGGAATTCTCCTGCAAGGATATCAGAGTCAGTTGCCATTCCCTTCTCTGGGGGATCTTCCTGACCCAGGGATCGAACCCAGGTCTTGTGCATTGCAAGCAGATTCTTTACCATCTGAGCCACTGGGAAAGCCCCAGAATTGGAGTAAATATATAGATAAAGTCTGAAATGATGACAGCTTGGTTTTAGGTAGATACAGCAGGAGACACTCTGCTGAGAAATAATTGAAGCAGTTCAAGATGGAACTAGTAAGGTTTCCAGTTAAAACAACAGCAGTGGAAGGGGTGATAATTAGCAGGGCTTCTGAAAATATTTCAGTAAGAAAATATATATTACTGCACAAAGCACACTGAATGTATCTCATGACAGCTTTTCCCTCCCAACTCCATGCTAGAACAATGTGAGGATAAAATAAACCTAATGTTACACCCAGACATAAATCAGAGGATTTCTGAGGCCTTAAATTACCTACAGAGAAAAGGAAACATATTTTTTGGCTTTTATTTCATTTTATTTTGGTCTGGGAAGCCTGTTAGAGAACAGGGAGGCTGCTTGAGAAGGCTGGCACCAGTGTTCTCAGAGCAAGGATGTACTGACAGCCCTCAGAAAGAAGTCTGTTCCCACCCCTATATACCAGGAAGCCCTGACATTTGGGAGCCAAAATTGGAGGGGTGACTGCAATTTTGACAACATGTTTCAGCGGGCTTACTAAAACAAGTTTTAAAGAAGTAGTAACTTTGGTGGCTTTAGCATGATCTGAAAAGCACCGGCAGCTTTGCCTCCTAAATAACTCTTGTCTCAAATTGAAAATAAGAATGACAAAATCATTCAAAAGTTTAATAAAAACATAAACAGTATCAAAATACATTGGAAAAGAAGTAAAGCCGTGTGAAAAGGAACACCAGTGACACATTATTGTTAAAAATAAAGACAATAGATATATAAGAACAGTGTTATTATGTAAAGATAAAAGAAGACAGGGAAAATTAGTAAAGTATTATCAGATAAAATAAAGATGGATAAAGAAAAAGTAGTGAAAGGCTAAATAAAAATAAAATTTAGCTTTTTAAAAATAAAATTTTAATACACTTAGACAACCTGATAAAGCCAAAATAAGCCAAAATAAACAGGTTGAGTATGCAAACTGATACATTATCACAGATATAGAAAGGGTTAAACATACCATAAAATTGTAAATATGTAGTAAAGAATATTATATGCAATTTGATGGAGGTAAGCTTGAAAATCTAGAGGAAATGCAAATTTTTTTCTAAAATTTAATTAGCAAAACTGACCCCAAAAGTGAGAAAATCTGACCAATTATAGTAGAAATTGAGAAGATTGATAAAAATCTAACAAAAATAGTAAGGTAGAAGAGTCAGACTTGTGAGTTGATTTCTGTTTTAACTTTAGCAGCTATGTGTGTTTTAAACTGTTGGAAGACATCCAAAAAAACATGACTTCCCAACTCACTTTTTAACTTTTTTTAAATTGAAGTATATTTGATTTACAATATTCTGTTAATTTTTTCTGTATGGCAAAGTGATTCAATTTGCATATATATACATTCTTTTTTATACTCTTTTCCATTATAGTTTGTCATAGGATACTGAATATAGTTCTCTGCACTATAAAGTAGAACCTTATTATTTACTTATTCTATATATAATAGCTTACATCTTCTGGCCCCATCCTCTCCCCCAGTCCTCTCCCCCTTGTGGCAACCACTGGTTCATTCTCTATATCTGTAATATTATTTCCGTTTCATAGATAGGTTCGTTTGTGTCATATTTTAGATTCCACAAATATTAGTGATATCATGTGGTATTTGTCTTTCTCTCTCTGACTTACTTCCCTTAGTTATATAACCTCTAGTTGCATCCACATTCCTGCGGTTGGCATGATTTCCTTCTTTTTGATGGCTGAGTAGTATTCCATTGTATATAAGTACCACATCTTTTTTATCCATTCATATGTCAATAGATATTTAGATTGTTTCCATGTCTTGGCTATTGTGAACAATGCTGCTATGAACATAGAGGTGCATGTATCTTTCTGGATTAGAGCTTTGTCTGGGTATATGCCTATAATAGGGAAGAACCTTTGATATTCTATTACAAGTTAATCACTAAAGGGATGTTTCCTATAAGCTTAAATTATATATAATGGCCCATCTTTGGGAACCCTGCCTACCAGGTAATGAGCATTAAGCTAAAATGCCTTTGTTTAGCTCACAAGAAACATCCTGACTGAGCTCACCTGTGAATGGCTACAGGGGGAAAGAATGGGACACAGGAAGTGTTTGACTTTAATCTACATCCCCCTTTTAGTATGAAAGAGGCCTGAACTTTAACTCAGGCAAGATGGTTCTTGACACATGAGCCTACCATCTTCTCAGTTTTCTGGCTTTCCAAATAAAGTTGTCTGTTACGCTTTGCCCATCAACTCATCTTTAGATTATTGGCCTGTCATGTGGTGAGCATTACAAGCTTAGACTTGGTAACATGCCCAGGAATAAGATTGCTGGATCATATAGTAATCTTATTTTTAGTTTTCTGAGTGACCTCCACACTTATCCACAGTGGCTGCACCAATTTACATTCCCACCAACAATGAAGGAGGGTTCCCTTTTCTCCACATCCACTCCATCATTTCTTATGTGTAGACTTTCTGATGATGACCATTTTAACCATGTGAGGTGGTACTTTATTGAAGTTTTGATTTGCATTTTTCTAGTAGTTGGTGTGGAGAAGGCAATGGCACCCCACTCCAGTACTCTTGCCTGGAAAATCCCATGGATGGAGGAGCCTGATAGGCTGCAGTCCATGGGGTCACTAAGAGTCGGACATGACTGAGCAACTTCACTTTGACTTTTCACTTTCATGCATTGGAGAAGGAAATGGCAACCCACTCCAGTGTTCTTGCCTGGAGAATCCCAGGGACGGGGGAGCCTGGACACGACTGAAGTGACTTAGCAGCAGCAGCAGCAGCAGCAGTAGTAGTTAGTGACTTTGAGCATCTTTTAATGTGACTATTGGTATTTGTATTTCTTCTTTGGAGAACTGTCTGTTTAGGCCTTCTGCCCATTTTTGATTGGGTTGTTTGGTTTTTTTATTGTTAAGTTTATATGAGCTGTTTGTATATTTTTGAAATTAAGCCCTCATCAGTCATATTATTTGCAAATATTTCCCCCCATTCTATAGGTTATCTTTTCATTTTTTTATGGTTTCTTTTGCTGTGCAAAAGCTTAGAGGATCGATTAGGTCCCAATTCTTTATTTTTGTTTATTTCTATTGCTTTGCAAGACTGACCTAAGAAAACATTGGTACAATTTATGTCAGAAAATGTTTTGCCTGAAATAACTTATAGTAGTTTTATGGTAGCATGTCTTATGTTAAGTCATTAAGCTAGTTTGAATTTATTTTTGTATATGGTGAGAGGATATGTTCTAAATTCACCAATTTACATGTGACTGTCCAGCTTTCCTAACACCACTTGCTAAAGAGACTGTCTTTTCTCATTGTATATTTTTGCTTCCTTTGATTAATTCACCATAGGTGTGTGGTTCATTTCTGGGCTCTCTGGGCTCTCTGTTCTGTTCTGTTGATCCATATGTCTGTTTTTATGTCAATACCATACTGTCTTGACTACTGTAGTTTTGTAGTATTATCTGAAGTTTGGGAGGATTATGCATCCTCTTTGTTTTTTTCCTTCAGGATTGCTTTGTAAATTCTAGGTCTTTATGATTACATATAAATTTTAGGATTATTCTAGTTCTGTGAAAAAATATCATGGATTTCCCAATTCATCTTTAAACCCATAATCTCTAAATTCTAGCCAGGTTAAAGATACACAAAAGTATTTAATTTCATTAGTATTATAAAGATGAAATTTATAAATAAAATTAGAGCAAGCCAAGTTCAATAAATACAGCAATATGCTATGATCAAGTAGAGTATTAGAGATATGGAATAATGTTTAAACATTAAGAAGTGTAGATTTTTATGTTAACATTTTAATAATTTATTAACTTAGTACATTAAGAACTTAAAACATAAAACATGTAAATTCAAAATACTAAATATTTCCTATATTACAGTTATCTTTCTTAGTATGTTTCTTAAGTAAATTAGGAAGAGATAACCTATTTGAATATGTTCTCGAAATGTCTGAAATACCATATGAAATTTCAAATACTCCACTATTTCTGTTCCAGTTAGTAATGAGAAAGAGAAACCTACATATGATTATAGACACAGGAAATTCAAGACACATAATTAAAGACTAACAAACAGTCACTTTTTAGAATTACTAAGACTTTGATAAAACACCTACATAGACATAATAAATATGTAAAAGTCTATAGACTGTGTTAACAATAAACACTTTGAAATGGAAATAGGGGGATTAAAGGAGACCTTCACTCAATAACATCAAAACTGAAAATCATAAATAGAAGAAAAGAAAGGTGTGGAATATAATATGAATATGATCACTAGACTTTATTGAAGAGTAAAACATAGCTGAGTGATTAGAGAGAAATATTTATACCATCTTTCTGGAAAGAACCAGTATCATTAAAAATGCTAATCATACACAAATTAACAATTTCAGTCAGAATCCTAAATTGTGGTTTAATTGAATGGAATGACTTTCAAGTCCACATGGGAGAATATGAGTAAGAATTTATTTCATAGAGTAAATTTGTGAAAATGAATGGTAGTAAATGGAGATTCTCCTTAAGAGATGATTATATGTTTTGATTTCAATCAGGTTGTTTGGTTACAGCCATAATAGTCACTTCTGGCAAATATAAGTTGGGAAATAATTCATTAATGATACTGGGTAGCATGTATGATCTTAGACAAGAGAATGCGTTTAAAAGACTATGTAACCAGGATCATCTCCCATGACCATATAAATGGAAGTCCCATGAAAAAATCACTGCTGCTGTAACAGGAGCAGACCACTATAGTCAACATAGAAATAGAGGAACAAAAATATGAGTTCAGAGCCTGCTGAGACCTGGACTGGGATACCAAAAGGCTATATAATAAGAATAAAAATGATCCAGAAATATACACATCCTGAGAGATACTGAAGCCTTTGAATCATGTTAGTCCCTATATTGAATAAAGTTGGCATAGGATAGCCAGGGTCCTCAAATGCCTGTTATAAATATGCATTTCTCTTCAGAAAAATTTATCTGCCTCAGACCTAGAAAATTTTTTTTGGTTACATGTCTGTTATGTCTAATGCCTAATCAAAACTAATAATGTATATGAAAATATAACATGGCTGAAAACCAAGAGGAACTAATAATAAGAACAGTTCCAAAGGGGATAATACTTTGAAATCACTATGTGATACATATTCAAAAAAGTGAGGGATACAATTAAACTTTTGGCAGACAACTAGAAACTAGGGGAAAATAACAGAATGTAAATTTTGAAACATGTGAAATATAAAAGAGCCACACTCTTCGAAAGTAGAATGGTGGTTGCTGGGGCATGGGGGAAATGGGGCCATGTTGGTCAAAGAATACAAACTTACGGTTGTGAGATGAATATGTCCTAGGTGTCTGCAGTACAGCATGGAGACTAGAGTTAATACTGTGTTATACACTTAAAGGTGTTAAAAGTGTAGATCTTAAATGTTCTCACCACAAAAAGGAAATGGTAACTATATGATATGATGGGGTTCTTAGTTATGAGTTAGCTATGTGTTAGCTAAGTTAGTGACTATGGTAGTAATCATTTTGCAATACACACAAGTGTATCAAGTTAATGTATTGAACACCTTAAACTTACACAGTGTTGTATGTCAGTTACATCACAGTAAAGCAGGAAAAATGCAATAACCAAAATCAAGAATTTAAGGAGTGGATTTAGTAGCATTTAGAAACAACTAAATAGACAATAATGAAAGAAAAGTCAGAATAAAACATCTAAAAGCAATTTATAGAGAAAGTTAGGATTGAAAACAAAGAAGTAAGGATCAAAGATACAGGGGCAGAGCATATCTGAGAATTGTATACTTGTAATCCCCAAAGGAAGAGGAATAATGAGGCAAAAATAGTATGAAGTTTTTGTTTTCTTCAAAATGATGAAAAATACCAAGTCACAGACTCAAAAAATGCCTACAAATAACAATTAAGATTTTAAAAATTCTACAGATACTACTTAACCACTGAAAATGAGATTAAAGGACAATCTTAGCACAGTCAGAAATATGAAGATATATTACTTTCAAAGAGCACAATAAACACCGATGACTAATATTTCATAGTAGAAACAGGAATTAAAAGACATCTGTATGTATGGCTGAGTCCCTTTGCTGTCCACCTGAAATTACCACACATTGATAATCAGTTCTACTCCAATGCTAAATAAAAAGTTTTAAAAAAAACACCAAGCCTGAAACACAATTATAAATGTTTAAATAAAAGTTAAAAAAAAAAAAAAAAGACAGCAGGATAATAACCCTGAAAGGAAATAACTGCCCAAGAAGAATTGTATGTAACTGTAAGGTATCCAAACATGAATAAAAATAAATATTTAGACAAACAACCATCCAACATATACTAAGAGAAATAAATGATTCCAGATAGAAGTTTAAATATTTAAGAAGAAATAAAGAGCAACAATAACAAAATGGATATGTAAGTACATCTAAATGAATATTGACTCTATAAAGCAATAATAGAGATGTTTTTGGGATATACTATAACATGGTATTAAAAAAAAACAGTAATAGCACATAATTTGTTGGTGTTGGAATATGTAGTTATGTTGTTCTATTTGTGCGTTACTTGACAAGAGACAAAATAACTAGTTTATATCAGACTTTGATAAGTCAACGATGAATACTTATTCCTTTAGTTTAGCTGCTAAAATAAAATTAAAATATAAACCTACCAACCTAATATTGTATATTAAAAAAGTAATATTCTGTTGATCAGTGGGAAGGAAAGAAAAAAAGAGAGAAAAGAATATAGAATAGATAAGATAAATATAAATCAAGTATTGAGATGATGGATTTAAATCCAAATATATTATTAAGTATATTATCTAAATGAAATTTTGTTCTAAAATACAAGCCAAAGGTTGTCAGGCTGGATAAAAAAAAATAAATATCCATGTGTTTCTTGAAAGAAAGGCATCAAAAACTAAAATCTCAGAAATAATGTGAAGATATAGAAAATTATACTTTGTAAACATTAACCAAGGACATGTGTTTAACTCTCGTGTTACCAGATGAAGAAGAGTTGAGGCACAAATGTCATACTTAAACATGGACTTTCATAACCATGAAAGTTTCATTTTGCCAACAATGTATAAAAATTTCAACTTTTTTACATGACTAAAACTATAGCATAAAACTCATCAGAAACATATATACAATGGAATACTTCTCAGGCATAAAAAGGAACACATTTGAGTCAGTTCTAATGAGGTGGATGAACCTAGAGCCTTTTATACAGAGTGCAGTAAGCCAGAAAGAGAAATACAAATATCGTGTACTGATGCATATATATGGAATATAAAAAAATGGTACTAATGAATTAATTTTCAGGGCAGCAGTGGAGAAACAGACATAGAGAACAGACCGATGGATATGGGGGGAGGAGTTGAGGGAGGGGTGAGATATATGGAGAGAGTCAGATGGAAATTACTCTTATGGCTGCTCTGCACTGGAGCGACTGTGAGGAGATACCCAACATTGAAGGGCAAAGGAGAAGCCTCAGCAAGACAGTAGGAGGGGCAAAATCACACTGAGAATCAAACTCCATACCCGCCCGAGACTCAGAGGGCTCAAACAAAAGTTGTGCACAGGACCCAGAGACCCCACAGAGACTGAGACAGAACTGTGTTTGAACATCTCCTGTGGAGGTACAGGCCAGCAGTGGACTGCCACAGGGGCAGGGGCCCTGGGTACAGCAGACTTGGGTATGGCATAAGCCCCCTGGGAAGAGGTCACCATTAACTCTTCCAAAGAGCTGCCAGACCTTACACAGATCAGATCAGATCAGTTCAGTCACTCAGTCATGTCCAACTCTTTGCGACCCCATGAATCACAGCATGCCAGGCCTCCCTGTCCAACACCAACTCCTGGAGTTCACTGAGACTCACGTCCATCGAGTCAGTGATGCCACCCAGCCATCTCATCCTCTGCCATCTCCTTCTCCTCTTGCCCCCAATCCCTCCCAGCATCAGAGTCTTTTCCAATGAGTCAACTCTTTACATGAGGTGGCCAAAGTACTGGAGTTTCAGCTTTAGCATCAGTCCTTCCAAAGAAATCCCAGGGCTGATCTCCTTCAGAATGGACTGGTTGGATCTCCTTGCAGTCCAAGGGACTCTCAAGAGTCTTCTCCAACACCACAGTTCAAAAGCATCAATTCTTCGGCACTCAGCCTTCTTCACAGTCCAACTCTCACATCCATACATGACCACAGGAAAAACCATAGCCTCGACTAGACGAACCTTTGTTGGCAAAGTAATGTCTCTGATTTTGAATATGCTATCTAGGTTGGTCATAACTTTCCTTCCAAGGAGTAAGCATCTTTTAATTTCATGGCTGCAGTCACCATCTGTAGTGATTTTGGAGCCCAGAAAAATAAAGTCTGACACTGTTTCCACTGTTTCCCCATCTATTTCCCATGAAGTGATGGGACTGGATGCCATGATTTTCGTTTTTTGTATGTTGAGTTTAAGCAAACTTTTTCACTCTCCACTTTCACTTTCATCAAGAGGCTTTTGAGTTCCTCTTCACTTTCTGCCGTAAGGGTGGTGTCATCTGCATATCTGAGGTTATTGATATTTCTTCCAGCAATCTTGATTCCAGCTTGTGTTTCTTCCAGTCCAGCGTTTCTCATGATGTACTCTGCATATAAGTTAAGTAAACAGGGTGACAATATACAGCCTTGATGAACTCCTTTTCCTATTTGGAACCAGTCTGTTGTTCCATGTCCAGTTCTAACTGTTGCTTCCTGACCTGCATACAAATTTCTCAAGAGGCAGGTCAGGTGGTCTGGTATTCCCATCTCTTTCAGAATTTCCCACAGTTTATTGTGATCCACACAGTCAAAGGCTTTGGCATAGTCAATAAAGCAGAAATAGATGTTTTTCTGGAACTCTCTTGCTTTTTCCATGATCCAGCGGATGTTGGCAATTTGATCTCTGGTTTCTCTGCCTTTTCTAAAACCAGCTTGAACATCAGAAAGTTCACGGTTCACATATTGCTGAAGCCTAGCTTGGAGAATTTTGAGCATTACTTTACTAGCATGTGAGATGAGTGCAATTGTGTGGTAGTTTGAGCATTCTTTGGCATTGCCTTTCTTTGGGATTGGAATGAAAACTGACCTTTTCCAGTCCTGTGGCCACTGCTGACTTTTCCAAATGTGCTGGCATATTGAGTGCAGCACTTTCACAGCATCATCTTTCAGGATTTGGAATAGCTCAACTGGAATTCTGTCACCTCCACTAGCTTTGTTTGTGCTTTCTAAGGCCCACTTGACTTCACATTCCAGGATGGCTGGCTCTAGTCAGTGATCACACCATAGTGATTATCTGGGTCATGAAGATCTTTTTTGTACAGTTCTTCTGTGTATTCTTGCCATCTCTTCTTAATATCTTCTGCTTCTGTTAGGTCCATACCATTTCTGTCCTTTATCGAGCCCATCTTTGCATGGAATGTTCCTTTGGTATCTCTGATTTTCTTGAAGAGATCTCTAGTCTTTCCCATTCTGTTGTTTTCCTCTATTTCTTTGCATTGATCGCTGAAGAAGGCTTTCTTATCTCTTCTTGCTATTCTTTGGAAGTCTGTATTCAGATGCTTATATCTTTCCTTTTCTCCTTTGCTTTTCACTTCTCTTCACAGCTATTTGTAAGGCCTCCACAGACAGCCATTTTGCTTTTTTGCATTTCTTTTTCATGGGGATGGTCTTGATCCCTGTCTCCTGTACAGTGTCACGAACCTCACTCCATAGTTCATCAGGCACTCTATCTATCAGATCTAGTCCCTTAAATCTATTTCTCACTTCCACTGTATAATCATAAGGCGTTTGATTTAGGTCATACCTGAATGGTCTAGTGGTTTTCCCTACTTTCTTCAATTTCAGTCTGAATTTGGCAATAAGGAGTTCATGGTCTGGACCGGGAAATAGAATCTTAGAGGGCACAAATAGAACCTTATACACACCAGGACCCAGGAGAAAAGAGTAGTGACCCCACAAAAGACTGACCTGGACTTGCCTGTGAGTGTCCAGGAGTCTCCAGCAGAGGCATGGGTTGGAGATGGCCTGCTGCAGGGTTGGGGGCATGGAGTGTATCAGGGCCTGCATGGGACCTTTTGAAGGAGGTAGACTTTATCTTCATTACCTCCAGGTAGTTTAGGAAAGGAAAGTGAAAGGAAAGTGAAGTCGCTCAGTCGTGTCTGACTCTTTGCGACCCCATGGACTGTAGCCTATCAGGCTCCGTCCATGGGATTTTCCAGGCAAGAGTGCTGGAGTGGATTGCCATTTCCTTCTCCAGGGGATCATCCTGACCAAGGAATTGAACCCGGGTCTCCTGCATTGTGGGCAGATGCTTTACCTTCTGAGCCACCAGGGAAGTCAGGTGTTTGGCCCCAGGTAAATAACAGAGAGGGAACACAGCCCCACCCATCAACAGAAAATTGGATTAAAGATTTACTGAGCATCTCCCCGCCCATCAGAACAAGACCCAGTCTCACCCTCAGTCAGTCTCTCCCATCAGGAAGCTTCCATAAACCTCTCATCCTTCTCCATCAGAGGGCAGACAGACTGAAAACCACAATCACACACATGTATACCTGTGGTGGATTCATTTTGAAATTTGGCAAAACTAATACAATTATGTTAAGTTTAAAAATTAAATAAAATTAAAAAAAAAAAAAGAAAGAAAACTAAGCAATCTGATCATATGGACCACACACAACCTTGGCTAACTCAATGAAACTATGAGCCATGCCATGTAGGGCCACCCAAGAAGGACAGGGCATGATGGAAAGTTCTGACAAAACGTGGTCCACTGGAGAAGGGAATGGCAAACTACGTCAATATTCTTGCCTTGAGAACCCCATGAACAGTATGAAAAGGCAAAAAGATAGGACACTGAAAGATGAGCTCCCCAGGTTGGTAGGTGCCCAATATGCTACTAGAGATCAGTGGAGAAATTACTCCAGAAAGACTGACAAGACAGAGCCACAGAAAAACAACACTCAGTTATAGATGTGACTGTTGATGGAAGTAAAGTCCGATGCTTAAAAAGAAATATTGCATAGGAACCTGGAATGTTAGATCCATGAAACAAGGCAAACTGGAAGTGATCAAACAGGAGATGGCAAGAGTGAACATCGAACATTTTAGGAATCAGTGAACTAAAATGGAAAAATGGGTGAATTTAACTTGGATGACCATTGTATCTACTACTGTGGGCAAGAATACTTTAGAAGAGATGCAGTAACCATCATAGTCAACAAAAGAGTCTGAAATGCAGTATGTGGATGCAATCTCAAAAATGACAAAATGATCTCTGTTCGTTTCCAAGGCAAACCATTCTATATCACAGTAATCCAAGTCTATGCCCTGACCATAGACTTGAAGAGTGGACTCATTTGAAAAGACCCTGATGCTGGAAAGATTGAGGACAAGAGGAGAAGGGGATGACAGAGGATGAGATGGTTGGATGGCATCACTGACTCAATGGACATGGGTTTGGGTGAACTCCAGGAGTTAGTGATGGACAGACATGGTTCTATGAAGACAGACAAGACCTTCTAGAAGTCACACCCAAAAGAGATGTCCTTTTCATTATAGGGGATTAGAATGCAAAAGTAGGAGGTCAAGAAACACCTGGAGTAACAGGCAAATTTGACCTTGGAGTACAGAATGAAGCAGGGCAAAGACTAAAAGAACTTTGCCAAGAGAATGCACTGGTGATAGCAAACACCCTCTTCTATCAACACAAGAGAAGACTCTACACATGGACATCACCAGATGGTCAGTACTGAAATCAGATTCATTCTATTCTTTGTAGCCACAGATGGAGAAGCTCTATACAGTCAGCAAAAACAAGACTGGGAGCTGACTGAGGCTCAGATCATGAACTTCTTATTGCCAAATTCAGACTTAAATTGAAGAAAGTAGGGAAAACCACTAGACCTTTCGGGTATGACCTAAATCAATCCCTTATGATTATACAGTGGAAGTGAGAAATAGATTCAAGGGATTAGATCTGATAGACAGAGTGCCTGAAGAGCTATGGATGGAAGTTCGTGACATGTAGAGGAGGCAGGGATCAAGAAAATTCCTAAGAAAAACAAATGCAAAAAGGCAAAATGGCTGTATTAGGAGGCCTTACAAATAGCTATGAAAAGAAGAGAAGCAAAAGGCAAAGGAGAAAAGGAAAGATATACTCATTTGAATGCAGATTTTCAAAGAAGAGCAAGGAGAGATAAGAAAGCCTTCATCCAGTGATCAATACAAAGAAATAGAGGAAAACAATAGAATGGGAAAGACTAGAGATCTCAAGAAAATTAGACATACCAAGGGAACATTTCATGCAAAGATGGGCTCAATAAAGGACAGAAATGGTATGGACCTAACAGAAACTGAAGATATTAAGAAGTAGCAAGAATACACAGAAAAACTATACAAAAAAGATCTTGATGACCCAGATAATCAAGATGGTATGATCACTCACCTACACCCAGATATCCTGGAATGTGAAGTCAAGTGGGCCTTTGCAAGCATCACTACAAACAAAGCTAGTGGAGGTGATGGAATTCCAGTTGAGCTATTTCAAATCCTAAAGATGATACTGTGAAAGTGCTGCACTCAATATGCCAGCAAATTTGGAAAACTCAGCAATGCCCACAGGACTGGAAAAGGTCAGTTTTCATGCCAATCCCAAAGAAAAGCAAAGCCAAAGAATGCTCAAACTACCGCACAATTGCTCTCATCTCACAAACTAGTAAAATAATGCTTAAAATTCTCCAAGCCAGGGTTCAGAAATACATGAACCATGAACTTCCAGATGTTCAAGGTGGTTTTAGAAAAGGCAGAGGAACCAGAGATCAAATTGCCAACATCCGCTGGATCATGGAAAAAGCAAGAGAGTTCCAGAAAAACATCTATTTCTGTTTTATTAACTATGTCTTTGTGTGGATCACAATAAACTGTGGAAAATTCTGAAAGAGATGGGAATACCAGACCACCTGACCTACCTCTTGAGAAACCTGTATGCAGGTCAGGAAGCAACAGTTAGAACTGGACATGGAACAACAGATTGGTTCCAAATAGGAAAAGGAGTTTGTCAAGGCAGTATATTGTCACCCTGCTTATTTAACTTGTATGCAGAGTACATCATGAGAAATGCTGGGCTGGATGAAGCAAAAACTGGAATCAAGATTACCAGGAGAAATATCAATAACCTCAGATATGCAGATGACACCACCCTTATGGCAGAAAGTGAAGAAGAACTAAAGAGCCTCTTGATTAAAGTGAAAGAGGAGAGTGAAAAAGTTAGCTTAAAACTCAACATTCAGAAAACTAAGATCATGGCATCCAGTCCCATCACTTCATGGCAGATAGATGGGGAAACAGTGGAAACAGTGTCAGACTTTATTTTTCTGGGCTCCAAAATCACTACAGATGGTGACTGCAGCCATGAAATTAAAAGATGCTTACTCCTTGGAAGAAAAGTTATGACCAACATAGACAGCATATTGAAAAGCAGAGACATTACTTTGTCAACAAAGGTCCGTCTAGTCAAAGCTGTGTTTTTTCCTGTGGTCATGTATGGATGTGAGAGTTGGACTATAAAGAAAACTGAGTGCCAGAGAATTGATGCTTTTGAACTGTGGTGTTGGAGAAGACTCTTGAGAGTCCCCTTGGACTGCAAGGAGATCCAAGCAGTCCATCCTAAGGGAGATCAGTCCTGGGTGTTCATTGGTGGGACTGATGTTGAAGCTGAAACTCCAATACTTTGGCCACCTGAGGTGAAAAGCGGACTCATTTGAAAAGACCCTGATGCTGGAAAGATTGAGGACAAGAGGAGAAGTGGATGACAGAGGATGAGATGGCTGGATGGCATCACCAACTCAATGGTCATGGGTTTGGGTGAACTCCGGCAGTTGGTGATGGACAGGGAGGCCTGGCATGCTGTGATTCATGGGGTCGCAAAGAGTCGGACACCACTGAGCGACTGAACTGAACTGAAACCACTTAATCCAATAACCATGATATATTTATTATATTCAAGTGCACATAAGGATTTTTAGATAATTAACCCTATGCTTAGTCACAAAGCAAAATTTACAAATTTAAATGAATTAAAACATTCACATGATGCTTCTAACTGTAGCATGGTTAGGCTGGAATTTAAATGCAAAAAGATAGCTCTAAAAATCTCCGTATATTTAGAAATTAAAAAAAAAATTACATTCTAAGTTAGTCATCATTCAATGAAAAAATAAAATAGAACTAATCAAATATTTCTGAAATTAATTGTAACATAAGTGATATTAAAAGTTCCTAGTGCAGCTTAAGCTTTCCTGTGAGGAAAATTTATAGCTTTAAATGTATAAAGAAAATAAGGAAGGGTGAACTTTATTTAAAAATGTAATTCAAAATGTAGTAATAAATTAAAGTCCAATTGTACAAGTAGTAATATAAAAAGCAGAAATGAATGAAATTTAAAATAAAGAAAATTAGCAAATTAAAAATTCCTTTATAGAAAAGTTTGATAAAATTATGTCTCTATAATGATATATTTTTATATATAAAATATGAGAGATTATAGCAAAAGAGGATAAAAAGGATTACCCACTAGATTACAGATAAGTTAAAACTATATGAATGTATATGATGTAAAAATTTTGCTCATAAACTTAAAAGCTAAATGGTAAGATTCCTGGAAAATACAACTTATTAAAATTGCTAAGGAAGGAGTAGAAAATCCGAGCACTGCTGTAAGTATTGAATACGTTTGATTTGTGATAAAACCTTCATAAAAGAAAGCTTGAACTTATTTGGCTTACTAAATTCTTTTTTTTTTTTTTTTTATTTGGCTTACTAAATTCTTAAGGAAAAAAATATATTTTTAATATATATATTAAATATATATATATATATTATATATATAATATATATTACATCTTTAATATAAATAACAAAAAAACTACACTGGTGAACAAAAAGGAAAAAGAATGTTTGTGTATGTTGGCTTTAGCTGCTGTAACAACCTGACATAGACTTGGCAGCTTGAACAAGAGAAATTTATTTCTCTCAGTTTTGAAGGCTAGAAATCCAAGATCAAGGTGCCAGTCAATTCGGTCTTTGATAAGAAATCTCTAGCTTGCATATGATTGCCTTCTAGCTGTGTTCTCACATGTGGCGAGAGAGCAGAAGAGAAGGCCACCAATGCCATCCTGAAGACCCTACTCTCATGACCTCTGCTGTTGCTAAGTCGCTTCAGTCATGTCTGACTCTGTGCAACCCCATAGATGGCAGCCCACAAGGCTCCCCTGTCCCTGGGATTCTCAAGGCAAGAACTCTGGAGTAGGTTGCCAATTCCTTCTCCAATGCAGAAAAGTGAAAGTGAAGTTGCTCAGTTATGTCTGAATCTTAGCGACCCCCTGGACTGCAGCCTACCAGGCTCCTCTGTCCATGGGATTTTCCAGGCAAGAGTACTGGAGTGGGTTGCCATTGACTTCTCCACTCATGACCTCATCCAACCCTAATTATATCTCAAAGGCCCTATCTCCAAATGTCATCACAGTGGGGGTTAGAATTCCAACATATGAATTGGAGAGGTACACAAATGTTCAGTTCATGACAGTGTTTAAATAATGTTTGGTAAAGAACTCTAGACTTATTTAAATATTGATTAGGGGCAGAGATTTCTAGATAGTTTTGCCTAACGTACTCTGATTTGGCCTCTTAGACCTTCATGAGATAATTTTCCAAATCACTGTAGGTATTTGAGCGATTCTGGCACTAATGAGAATGAAATGGCTGTCTTTGGAGCCTGTGCCTGGGCTGTTGTATTTACACTCTTCAAATTCTTTTTAGCTTATTGTTGCTTTCTAATCCATTGCATTCCAGAGAGTACATCTGGCTAGCAGCCCAATTTTCAAAGTTATCTTCAGCTATGCAGGTGATAAGCTCCAAGCATAGATAAGGAAAGTGGGATGATCATTTTTTTCCCCAAACCTTTCAAATATTTATCCCATGATTGTCTCTCATAATTATTCATCAATAACTTCAAAAAACAGAAATTTAAGGGAAATGATACCCTTATATTTCTTTTAGACATTCTTTGCATTTTGATTCCTGAACTGTTTGAAGTCTGGGATGAGAGGACATTTTAGGATTTTATCAGCTTTTAAAATACGCTCTTTCTCCCTTCCTCTCTCTCTCTAAAAAAATGCAAATGCTTTACTATTTAACTCATCTTGATCCCTTAAAGGACCAACTTGAACAGTGTTGCTTCATAGAGCAAGTTAAAAGCAGGTTGGAATCCGTAAGGTCAATGATAGGAATGGGAAAAAAGGAGACTGCTTTCATTATATTATTCTTTACCTCATGCTTTTTTCCTCTTTAACTCCATAAAACTTAAAGTAATTTATCATTTGCTAACATGTGCTACAGAGAAGGCAATGGCACCCCACTCCAGTACTCTTGCCTGGAGAATCCCAGAGATGGGGGAGCCTGGTTGGCTTCCATCTATGGGATCGCACGGAGTCGGACATGACTGAAGTGACTTAGCAGCAGCAGCAGCAACATGTGCTAACATATAGTACCTAACTGTTAATAGAATGCAGTCGGAAGAAGAAAAACACATGCAATATTTTTTTTCTTTCTCTCCCAGTAGCAGGAGTAAAAGGTCTAAAGATAAAATTTGCTTTTATCTGGGCACTATGCTAAAACCTTTAACTTAATGCTCCAGCAGGGATTGGAAGAGTATACCTCTCCTTTCTGGATCTTTTGGCATTTAAAAGGTGTTAAGTAACACAAAATATGTTTTTCTTTCTGTTTTTAAGAAGTACAGTGTTCAGAAAGTATATTTCTTAATCAACATATGGGCTACATTTTTTTCTGATTAAGACCAATAGAATTTCTCAGGCTCAAAGCATGCCTATTGAATCAAGAGTGCTAGAAAAACCTTGAGAAATCCAGGTTTCAAAAGACCGTTTCTGCCTCAGTAGTCTTTCATTGCAAAATAAAATTTTATAAAAATTGCTTTAATGCTGAAAATTTGCCTGGACTTTCATGCAACAAGTTAAAGAGGAAAAGGTAAATAGGATGTTTTGAAAGAAGAATGACAAGATTTGGTATGTATTTAGAGAGAGATATTGAATCATCACATTTATAGAAAAATGTACTTTTAAAGTTATCATTCTCACATTTCTTATCAAGTCATAGAAATATTTTAAATTAGGCTTAAAGTAAATTTTACTCTAAAATATAGAAATTAATATCATATGGAATTATGTTATATCTAAAGACCCTCCCCAAATATCCCACTTGGAGCTCTATGTTTAGGCTGGTTTCAGAAATTTCAACATAATATAGTTTTATGATCATTGGCTTTTTAATCACAGAGTAGATAGTCATCAACAAGCCATCAGATAGAATTTACTGAAAATGTCATGACTAGCCTGAAATCTATCAATGCTCAAGGCAAATGCATTTGAAACATTTTTAAAGTCATTTGATAAAGGGGTAAATTTCTGTTTGGTTGAACATAAATGTCATTCTTATTATAAGGTAGGTTTTAGTCCTTGGTAACATCCTTTTAAAAGATTATTCATAAAAGATTGAATTCTTATAGTACCAATGGATACCAGTTACAAACTGAAAAATAAATATATTCAATGAATTATAACCTACCAGAACAAAACACAGGCTTTTTTAATATAGTAGAATAAAATATCTACCTTTCTTAATATAATTAATTGTGCCAATGATAAATGTCATGCTATACTCTCTAACACATATATAAAGATGTTTTCTTGCCTATCAGTGAGAATTTCTATCAAGATAGTAAAAGATAAATCATGCTGTCTTTAATGTACTCTTAGCCTGTCTGTGTGAGAAGGTCAGTTCAGCTTTATGAAATGTAGGTTGCTGGTTAAACAAATGTGTGTGTGTGTGTATGTATATGTGTGCACATCTGTATACTATAACCATACACATAAATGTAGGTAAATGCATACGTGGATGCTAATACATATGTTTGTAGCCACATGTTGATATATGCGTGTAAATACACACAGTTATTGCATTAATTCTATTCTTCTGGGAAGCCTATGTCACAATGGGATTAATACTGTGAGAAATTCTCTGGAGTAAACATTTCTGAACCATAAAGAGAGAAGGACCTGGAGTGGACCAGGGAGAACCTTCATGAGCCAGTTTTGGTCTGATGCCTGTGAGAAAAGAGAGGAAGGATGGAGGAAGGAGAAAGAGGAGCCTTGGACTCTATGACAACTCAGAGGAATTCTTAGCCAGGCTGACGGTAGCTCCAGAGAAAAGACTGCACATTGGAAGCTTTCTGCTTGGCTGACCCCAGGATTCCTACCAAGCTCCATCATTAGCTAGGAAAACAGCCTGGGGAGATGGCGCCACCTTGGCCTCGACTCTGATGGATCCTGCAGATGTCAGCCAACTCCTCCCCTTACAGCAGACTCTGTAAGGAGAGGAGATCTGAGCAGGGCAAGCCCAAGGCCGCCACACACATACATATACTAATTTCTATTAGATTAGTCATTCTTCAGTCTTTCTGAACCTAATGTTGATTATTTATGACCTTCCCAACTTTTTATCCCTTGCCCAGGATTCTATAATTTTTCAATGGATTTTCAAAGAGAGAGATGCATTTTGAAGGGAGAAGTTATGCATTGCCTCAAATATTTCAGATACTTGAGCCATGTGTATAGGATAGAGATGATTATATTTAAAACATTGTTATGTTTCCAAGTTGGCTGATAATTCCATCATTTTCTTTGCCAGGGGAATGGATTATCCTTGGAATCTTATTTTGTATTGTTCAGTATCACTAATAGTCCCTTAACTATTAGAAACACAAAGTAATGTGATTGATGCCTGTTCTCAGAAATGCTTAGACCAGAGTTAGGTTTAAGAACTCCAAGATGTTTACTTGTGATTTAAAGCCCCCTTCAATTCCCTAGGTCCAAACAAAGAGAAAGGGTAGGGTTTTGATCCAGCAGATAAATGTGACTAGTGTTGGGACTAAAACAGGCCAATTCTCTTGAGATAGCTCTAGATGAGGGGTCAGAAGGAAGCCGACCAAAAACAGCCCCTGTTATAGATGGCTTGCTAATGCCCCCAATTCATATTTGAAGCCCTAATTTCTAATGTGAAGGAATTTGGAATTGGGGCCTTTGGGAGGTGATTAGGTTTGGATGAAGTCATGAGGGTGGGACCCCCAAGCCGGGAATAGAGTTCTTATGTGAAGAGAAAGACAGAGGAGTTGGCTTTCTCTCTCCCATGTGAGGACACACCAAGAAAGCAGCTGTTTGTGCGCCAAGAGCATTCTCATCAGAAGCCAACCATGCTGTCACCTTGTTTTTTAAACCATTCCATCTGTGGTATTTTGCGGTGGCAGCTAAGCTAAAACAGCCCTTTATCAGAGAAGTGGAGGAGAGAAAGATGAATCAACCACTTCTGTTTTGGGGTGACTCACATGGTCGCCTGCAACACAGAGATGTAGAAGCTTCCTGAGTGATAGGATGCCAGGAGAGGTAAGAAGCCCAGAGCAGAACAATGAACTGAACGCCAGCCCTGTCTTGACCAAGAACTCTGCCACCAACTCCAGCAATGGAAGGGGAATAAACAATGTAGACAGTAAGTGCGGATCATTGACATTTACTGCAGCCAGGGAGCTTCTGGACAGCATTGATCCATGTGCCGAGAGCCCAGGGAGTGTTGAGAATATCTTCCTTTTTCCGCCCACTCTCCTAGCAAATAGAAGAACCTGAGAAAGAAGCATGGTTCCAGGAAGCATACTAGAGGGAGGAAATCCTTAGCTGATGTTTTCCTTGCCCAGTTTGTTTTTCACATTCTCTCTGTTGTTCTTCCCCTGGCTGGTGCTGCCTGTGTTTAAAACTCAAACTTCGCAGAACATGGTGTTTCTTTCTCCTGCCAAAGTGAACTGCTTAGATTTCCCCTTCAATATTATCAGAATCCCTTAAAGTGAAAGACAAAATAATCATATTAGATATTCTTAAAGGCAGAGGGAGTCTTTTAGCATATAGTATTTTCAGTTTGCACACCTTTCATGGATGTAAAAGGCTTCCCGGGCAGATTGTAAAGAATCTGCCTGCAATGCAGGAAACCTCCATCCAATGCCTCGGTTGAGAATATCCCCTGCGGGAGGGCATGGCAACCCACTCCAGTATTCTTACCTGGAAAAGACCATAGACAGAGGAGCCTGACAGGCTACAGTCCATGGGGTTGCAGAGAGTTGGACATGACTGAGCAACTAGCACATGAGTTTAAAGCTAAATATAGTCTTAGAAAAAAATGAAAAATGGTAATATTAGGGACTCTGAAGTACCTGTTTACTTTTGAATGGCAAATTTGCAAAAAAAATAAGATGATGGTTCATTAAATATACATATCTGACAATTGTTAAGATTTTTAAATGTATTTATCTGTAGAACAATATATTGATTGATGTCATTTCAGTCTAAAACCTTGTACAACAGTGCTTCAGCATCTTCAGAGAGGAGTCCCTAGCCTTGTATTGAAGAACCAAGAAATCTGGATTGTTCAGATAAAGTTTAGGTAAGAATCTGAATGTCACATGCTTATTCCACTGAACCAGTTGCAATTTACTGATCTCTTCTGCATGTGCGATGCACTGTGATGTGTGCCAAGGGTGAATTTCTTTGTACAACTGAATAATTTCTTTACACTCTGGTCTTCAGTGCTGATTAGTTCTTTCTTCTTTGGCTTGTTCATACAAAGGCTGCCTTGACATAAAGAAAGCCTGGAAACATCTAGAAACAACTAGAATTATACAGCTAGAAAAAACCCAGAGATTTTCATTAGCACACTCTGTCTATACATAAATCCATATATAGTCTCTAGGAACGGATGATATATTTAACTATGTGAGTTAGTTCATTTTAATTAAAGCAAATGTAGCCTTTTGATCTACGGAATAAACAATCTAACAATAGGAAAAATGCAATCTGTCGAGACATATTTGAGTTATTTTGCCGTAATTGGCTTGGCAGCAGCTTCAGTCACAGATTTCTGTTTCACAGATTGTCCCCAAATGAAAAAAAGGTTTGCTTTGAAATGTAATTAATATTACGTTCAGCTGCAAGACATTCTCAGGTTGTCAAAGGAATTTGAAGGAGGTGGTTACAGAAAGTGAACAAAATAAAAGTGAAACTGAAAAGTAAATTAAGTCAAATTAATGCACACAAAGGAAACTGGACCAGTAAAAAATGTTAGTGTCATGAGCTAGGTTTTTACTTTCAGCTCAATCTCCCAGAAACATTAAAATTATGAATATGGCAAAATAATTCACAGGATATATATTTATCCACAGTGATGGCCTCATTTTATCATTTAAACATGAACAAAGAGTGTAGGAAATGTAAACACTATTCTCTTCTCTAATGAACTGGAATAGATCAGAAGTTGTGGGGCCATGCTTCAGGAGTCAGGTCCCCTGAATTCTACATGCACTGATCAGTACTATCCTTACTGTAATCATTAATCAACTCCTTGCTACAGGCGTTTGAATAAGTATTGAGTTCTATTCAGTTCAGTTTAGTTTATTCAGTCAGTCACATCTGACTCTTTGTGACTCCATGGACTGCAGCACACCAGGCCTCCCTGTCCATCACCAACTCCAGGAGTTTACTCAAACTCATGTCCATTGAGTCAGGGATGCCATCCAACCATCTTATCCTTTGTCGTCCCCTTCTCCTACTGCCTGAGCACTGAAGAATTGATGCTTTTGAACTGTGGTGCTGGAGAAGACTCTTGAGAGTCCCTTGGACTGCAAGGAGATCCAACCAGTCCATTCTGAAGGAGATCAGCCCTGGGATTTCTTTGGAAGGAAGGATGCTAAAGCTGAAACTCTAGTACTTTGGCCACCTCATGTGAAGAGTTGACTCATTGGAAAAGACTCTGATGCTGGGAGGGATTGGGGGCAGGAGGAGAAGGGGACGACAGAGGATGAGATGGCTGAATGGCATCACTGACTCGATGAACGTGAGTTTCAGTGAACTCCTGGAGTTGGTGATGGACAGGGAGGCCTGGCGTACTGCGATTCATGGGGTCGCAAAGAGTCGGACATGACTGAGTGACTGATCTGATCTGATCTGATCTCCTACCGCCTTTAATCTTTCCCAGCATCAGGATCTTTTCAAATGAGTCAGCTCTTCCCATCAGGTGCCCAAAGTATTGGAGTTTCAGCTTCAGCATCAGTCCTTCCAATGAATATTCAGGACTGATTTCCTTTAAGATTGACTGATTGATCTCCTTGCAGTCCCAGGGACTGTCAAGGGTCTTCGCCAACACCACAGTTCAAAAGTGTCAATTCTTCAGCACTCAGCTTTCTTTAGAGTCCAACTCTCACATCCATACATGACTACTGGAAAAACCATAGCTTTGACTTTTGTTGGCAAAGTAATGTCTGCTTTTTAATATGCTGTCTAGGTTTGTCATAGCTTTTCTTCCAAGGAGCAAGCATCTTTTAATTTCATGGCTGCAGTCACCATCTGCAGTGATTTGGGGGCCCAAGAAAATAAAGTCTGTCACTGTTTCCGTTGTTTCCAAAGTGATGGAACTGGAATTTTATTTTTATGTTTTGCCTGTGCTGGGTATTCATTGCTCACAGGCTTTTCCCTCATTGTGGCAAGTTGGGGTTACTCCCTTGTTGGGAGTACACGGGCTTCTCATTCAAGTGACGTCTCTCGTTGCAGAGCACTGGCTGTCGGAGCTCAGTAGTGGGAGCTTCAGTGGTTGTAGCTCCTGGGCTCGAGAGCACAGGCTCAGTGGTTGTGGCGAACAGCCTTAGTTGTTCCGCAGCACACAGGATCTTCCCAGACCAGGGATGGAACCCATGCTCAATCCACCAAGCCACCATGGAAGCCCCACACAGTATATTTTAAACACCAAAGCCCATGATACACCAGCAATTAAACATAAGTGATATTAACTGCAGACACTAGTGGAATCTAAAATATCTTTTCTCCCCCTTTTGACTGGGAAATTTGTAAATACATTTGTATTTACTAGCTTTAAGAGTTGACTGTGGTAGTTAATATAAAGATAGAAAAAAAGTTGCAATTTGCAAGTAAGAACATATGGTTTATGAAAAGATAAGCACAGTGATTTTTTTTTTCAGTCTGCTGGCATTAGGGAGTTGCCTTACAATATCTCTTAAAAAGGTACGATTGCTTCACAAATCAGCAGCAATGTTGTGTTTTTGCAGAGCAGAATTTGTATCAGAAGATTATTTTATTCTGTGTTCAAAATCTGGATTGCTTCCTACTCACAATTAACCCAGTTTTCTGGTGACATATTTATCACTATCATTACATGACCTAAATTAGCTTCAACCTGTGATATGTGGAAAATTGGATAACACAAAGAAGTTTAGGAAGGCTATTTTAAAAGGACAGAAAAGGGGAAAGATTGGAAATGTGCCTTACCGTATATCCTGACTCTGGCTGGAAGATCAGCTTTTGAGCAAGCTGTTATTTTCCACATGGGAGTAGCATTGCTACAGTAAATTGCCAGATTTCATCCATCATAATGTCATGGCTCATATTAAAATGTCTTCAGGGACTGAAGGGAGGGATGGGCAAAAGACATCAAATCAATTTTCAGGCAATTGCTATGGTTTTTAGAAACTAAGCCCTATGTGATAGTGTTATGGCTGCACAAAGGGAGGTTATAAATAAGGTCCATACATCAAGGGAGGAAGTAATTTAGAAAAAGAAAGCTGATTTGACTTTTGTGTGAATCTGAACATATGGTCAGGGTACAGCTTGGTTATCATGCTATACGTTCTTACGAGAGAAAAGAACTACATTAACACCTCAGAGAAATTAGCCCAAGAACAGAGTCTTGTAACTGACAGCTCTGAAACTATACATTCTTCTTGATCAGTTTATAAGGACTTCAGGTTGTTTTGCATTTTTTATTATTTGATCACAAGGAACTCTAGTTAAGCATTATTATTTGGTGACCTGGAGATATCTTTTCCTTGGAGTGTTGGGAAGAAGGATTGGCCCATTAAGAGAACTGCAAGGCAGATAGCCTTTCATACGTAAAATTCCTTTTTCTTCCTAGTTTATTGTTAAACTAGAATGCAGCCTATATTTGTCAATACTACCTGTACTCTGTAAGCAGCCTGTCTTTCAAAACCTTAACCATCACTAAATAAGCCTTGTGTGAATGGGGGAGAACCTTGTGGTATTTCCATGCATTAATATCACTTAAAAAAAAAAAGATGTGAATAATGTGACATGATTTGCCCAGGAGGATAAAAATTAAAATCTGTTTGTGATATCCTAATCTCCTGATACTTTAATTATAACAATATAAATGATATCATCCTTTTAAACCGTAGAATCACAGTAAGTCAGCATATACAGTAAAAGTGCTTCCATCAGAGTTGCTAGTATAGAATTTTTGCTGTCTGGTTTGAGGATATTTAGCTCTGTAAAAGTATTAATCTTCAAATGCTCTGTTTCCCCAAATTATTACATGCTGAATGAAGTTATGTTTCAATTTCCTGGTCATCAAAGTAGGTTAGTACACCTCCCTGCCCTCAGGAAGGAGATGTGGTTTGACATACGTTTGACATATTAGAGGGCACGCAACCCCACATTACTATTATGGAAGATAGAATGTTAAAGAATACTTTTTAAAACTATAGTACATGCAGAGATGATTAATAAGGGGTCTAATTTGGGGGAGTGACAAGCTACAAAGTTTGAGAAAATAAACTGCCTCAAAATTTTGCAATAAGCAACTCAGTTGGAAATAGTTGTAATATGTGCTAGGGAAACAAAATAAGAAAAAAGATGTTTCTTTTGACTATTCATTTATGCTTTATTCACATCCAAATCAGGGATTTCATAGACTCTGAGAGGTCAAAATTAGTTCAAGAAAGTCTGGTTTTAAGTTAATATAGATGTCTTGTTTAACTGTATATAAACAAAATTCTATTATTTACAAAAAAATAAATGATGCACCATAAACTTTAAAGTAGATTTTGCTGTGCTTAATTATGTTTTCAATTATAATTTGATTTGAAGTTCTAGTAGAGTGATGCAATATAATTTTAGCCTTGGATTCATTCAAAATGCATTTACTCTATATGTTTATTATCAAAAAACACAGTGAGTTAGCTAAGTTTAAGCTAGCCATTGATTTATGAAAAACAGGGATAGAAAAGAAATGAGCTAGTTTGTAGAAGGTCTCAATAGAAATCTATGGCCAGAATGAAAATAAATCAACCAAGGACCTGGTTACTGATGTATAATTTTATTAAAATACCCATCCTAAGTTTTTCATAGGTAACAGGAAACTTGTAGGTTACTAAAACTGCCACCATTTCATTCATTTTCTGCCTCAGTTTTAAAACAATGGACGAAGCATTAAATGAAGACTCATTAGAAATCAATGTTTTATTTGTGCTTACTTTCCAAAAATGATGAAACTTCCTATAAATTGAAACATTGTTTTAATATTTTATCATTATTTTAAATTAATAAACTGGGTTACATATAATAATATAATGCTTGGTCTCAAATGATTTGTTTATTTAATAGTTATTGAGAGATTGCTATATTATGTAAGATATTGTTACAAGTACTGGGACTATCAGTAGGAATAATGAGTATTATTAGTGTTGTTGTTGGTATTATCTCTAATGCCTATTGAGTACTTCACATGCCAAATTCAGTTAATGCTCATAACAACATGATAGGTTAGTAGCTACTATTATCCCCACTTTCCAAATGGGGAAAGTGAGTCTTTGAGAATTTGAAAAACCTTGCCTATGGGTACAAAGATAGTAACTGGGAAGTAAATCCAAGACTTCCTGGCTGAATCCTTTGTCTGGCCCTGCTCTCAAGGAGCCATATGTAATGAGATAAGGGTTATAAAAATAATGTGTAACACAAATTGGAGCATCCTGTGAGACAGAGAAAAGAAATCATATTGATGGCAGGTCATGAACTTTTGAGGAAATTTTCCTGACACTGCAACTGACATATCTTTGAGAAAACTCCACAATCTTTCTTCCTCTTTTTTTCACCTGATGTATGGAAATATTTTTCCCATCAATTCTTCGTTGAGAAGAATGTTGAACGGTTGGCTTGAATTTCTAAAGTGCCTTTCTTTAGAAGTAAAGAACAGCTGCAGTTGCTGAAGTGAGATTTCCTGTCCTGCCATAGTCAGACTTCAGCTTTGGGACAACAATCTTTTCACTTGTCACATAGCACGAAAGAGGTACCCACCTGTGTGGAGACGTTCTGAGTCCGGTACAAATTGAGACACAGGACTTTCTCTCTGGGAGTGTGAAGTACCACTATTACCTCCCGATCCCAAACACAGTTTGCTGACCATGATTTGCTTTAATAAGCATGTGTTTCATTGACTGGCAATATAAACAATCATTAGAATCGGGCTTCCCAGGTGGCTCAGTGGTAAAGAATCCACCTGCAAATGCAGGAGACGTAAAAGACACTGGTTTGATCCCTGGCTCAGGAAGATCCCCTGGAGGAGGAAATGGCAACTCGCTCCTGTATTCTTGCCTGGAAAATCCTATGGAACAGAGGAGCTTGGTGGCTACAGTCTGTGGAGTTGCAGAGTCAGACATGACTGAGCACACATATATGTAACCATTAGAATAATGAACTTTGAATTGGTAATCAAAACCTAAAGAAACTATAGCAATTGCTCAAACCAAGAACTGAATCAAACATTATATTTCTTTTTGATATAGTAATTAAAAGGTAGGCAGGCAGGGTATTTATATTAGTGGTTTAGGTACATGAACGAAGGTAGATGAGCAGCTAAGAAGGCAGAGAATGTGGAGTTAAAACAAGTGAGATAGTGTATTTAGGTCCTTTTCTTAGATCAGTACCTGGAACTCAGTTAACATTACAAATAGGGGGAAGTAGTTAGTATCATGGAGCATCAGTTTAAAGGTTGTAGTGTCTGGACTTACCCAGCTGTGTACACTTAAGAAGGACAACTGCAAAGATGAGAAGCAGGAAACACAATGTGGAGATGAAGGAATGGGAAGAATGGATTCACTCAGTAAGCATTAGCTCATCAGAAGAGTTAGTATAAACATATAATTGATGTCTTCCAGACTGAGAAACGTAAGCCATAATGCTAATTTTTTCTGTAAAAATTTATAAATATCCCAAAGCTCAGGGCTATTTAGTTTGAGTGATGATATAATTTTCATGCCACTCTGCTATTTGAGAACGGGGAAGAAATTAATAATTATAGCAGGACTGGGCCATTCCAGACACAAGAGAATGTGTCTCAGCTTATATGTTGGAAACATTTACACCGTGGAAAATGTCTAGTGATGGTTCACATACATAAAGAATGAGTTCTCGGCATCAAGGAATAGAAGTAAAACATCTGATAGAAAATTTTAAAATCTTTGAGTGTTATTTGTATTAAATACAAAAACATTATTGTTTCTGCAGTTTTTTTTTTTTTTAAATTAAGCCTATTATCATTCAGTTCATTTCAGTCACTCAATCGTGTCCAACTCTTTGCAACCCCATGGACTTCAGCACACCAGGCCTCCCTGTCCATCGCCAACTCCTGGAGTTTATTCAACTCATGTCCATTGAGCCTAGTATACTTTAATTAAAATACTTTAAAAAGTAGTAAGATAAATCTTATAATGGGTTGTACTAAGGGAGGCCTATTGTAGAATTAAAAAACGCTAATAAAAATACCTTTATTAATATAGAAACATACTTATTTAATTGTCCAAAATAGCAAGTATTAATTTTCCTATATTTTATTTGTTCTGTGTAATTTGTTATAGTTTTAAATGAGGTTTTGTATTTTTTCTTTGTTAGAGGTCTTTGAAATTCATTACACTATTTAGGGTTTTGAACCTTAATTTTTTAAGAGAAAAATTTATTGCAGCTTTAAATCAAATTAATAGCTGAAACTATTGGAATAGTAAAGCATTTAAATCTCTCTTGAATAGAGTTTTCCTCTACACATTATAAAAATATCTATAAAACTTGACATACATAATTCCCATTCATATCTGTGTTCCAATCATAGAGAAGATTGATTTGTGTATCTGAATGCATTTTCCCTCATTATTAGCAAAATATTGGTTGCTGTAATAATATGCATTTTTTTAAAAAGGTGTTTGTCACTAAGAATGTGAACAGTTTTTCTCACTGTACTGAACATACCACTTCAGTTCAGTCGCTCAGTCGTGTCCGACTCTTTGCAACCCCATGAATTGCAGCACGCCAGGCCTCCCTGTCCATCACCAACTCCCGGAGTTCACTCAGACTCATGTCCATTGAGTCGGTGATGCCATCCAGCCATCTCATCCTCTGTTGTCCCCTTCTCCTCCTGCCCCCAATCCCTCCCAGCATCAGAGTCTTTTCCAATGAGTCAACTCTTCACATGAGATGGCCAAAGTACTGGAGTTTCAGCTTTAGCATCATTCCTTCAAAAGAACACCCAGGGCTGATCTCTTTCAGAATGGACTGGTTGGATCTCCTTGCAGTCCAAGGGACTCTCAAGAGTCTTCTCCAACACCACAGTTCAAAAGCATCAATTCTTTGGCGCTCAGCTTTCTTCACAGTCCAACTCTCACATCCATACATGACTTCTGGAAAAACCATAGCCTTGACTAGACAGACCTCTGTTGGCAAAGTAATGTCTCTGATTTTGAATATGCTATCTAGGTTGGTCATAACCCCGCTTCCAAGGAGTAAGCGTCTTTTAATTTCATGGCTGCAATCACCATCTGCAGTGACTTTGGAGCCCAAGGGCATACACACTGAGGAAACCAGAAGGGAAAGAGACACGTGTACCCCAGTGTTCATTGCAGCACTGTCTATAATAGCCAGGACATGGAAGCAACCTAGATGTCCATCAGCAGATGAATGGATAAGAAAGCTGTGGTACATATACACAATGGAGTATTACTCAGCCATTAAAAAGAATACATTTGAATCAGTTCTAATGAGGTGGATGAAACTGGAGCCTATTATGCAGAGTGAAGTAAGCCAGAAGGAAAAACACCAATACAGTATACTAACGCATATATAGGGAATTTAGAAAGATGGTAACAATAACCCTGTGTACGAGACAGCAAAAGAGACACTGATGTATAGATCAGTCTTATGGACTCTGTGGGAGAGGGAGAGGGTGGGAAGATTTGGGAGAATGGCATTGAAACATGTAAAATATCATGTATGAAACGAGATGCCAGTCCAGGTTTGATGCGTGATACTGGATGCTTGGGGCTAGTGCACTGGGACGACCCAGAGGGATGGTATGGGGAGGGAGGAGGGAGGAGGGTTCAGGATGGGGAACACATGTATACCTGTGGTGGATTCATTTTGATATTTGGCAAAACTAATACAATTATGTAAAGTTTAAAAAAAAAAAAAAAGTCTGACAATGTTTTCACTGTTTCCACATCTATTTCCCATGACGTAATGGGACCAGATGCCATGATCTTCGTTTTCTGAATGTTGAGCTTTAAGCCAACTTCTTCACTCTCCTCTTTCACTTTCATCAAGAAGATCTTTATTTCCACTTCACTTTCTGCCATAAGGGTGGTGCCATCTGCATATCTGAGGTTATTGATATTTCTCCCGGCAATCTTGATTCCAGCTTGTGCTTCTTGCAGCCCAGCGTTTCTCATGATGTACTCTGCATAGAAGTTAAATAAGCAGGGTGACAATATACAGCCTTGACGTACTCCTTTTCCTATTTGGAACCAGTCTGTTGTTCCATGTCCAGTTCTAACATCCCACTTATAAGCACCCAAATATTTAGACTAAAGCCTTCCTAATCTACAGAGAAACAAGAAAATGCATGTATCACTTCCATTCTCCCCAGGAAACTCAACAGTCTATTTTATATAGAAAATTTACAGACAGCCCTCTCCAGGCATTGTGTTAACATCAGTTCAGTTCAGTCACTCAGTCGTATCTGACTCTTTGCGACCCCATGAATCGCAGCACACCAGGCCTCCCTGTCCATCACCAGCTCCCAGAGTTCACTCAAACTCATGTGCATGGAGTCGATGATGCCATCCAGCCATCTCATCCTCTGTTGTCCCTTTCTCCTTCTGCCACTAACCCCTCCTAGCCTCCGGGTCTTTTCCAATGAGTCAGCTCTTCACATGAGGTGGCCAAAGTATTGGAGTTTCAGCCTCAGCATCAGTCCTTGCAATGAACACCCAGGACTGGTCTCTTTTATGATGGACTGATTAGATCTCCTTGCAGTCCAAGGGTCTCTCAAGAGTCTTTTCCAGCACCACAGTTCAAAGCATATATGCAGGTCAGGAAGCAACAGTTAGAACTGGACATGGAACAACAGACTGGTTCCAAATAGGAAAAGGAGTACATGAAGGCTGTATATTGTGTTAACGTGTGGAGTGGTAAATCAGAAATGGCTTCCAAAGGAAGGGTGGGGTTTTCTCTTGACCCCTTGGTTATTGTCTTAAAACCTGATATTTGTAGGTGGAAAAAAATCTGAAGTACTGAAATAGGATCCCATTGGGAACTCTCATTAGGATTTGCATTTCACGGTCACAGCCTTCCTCCCTTCCTCCCTTAGAATTGCACATGTCCATTGTGTTCTCTTCAGCTTGATGGCTCTGGCATTTTCTGTCCTGCCCAGCATCACCTGCATATTGGCCTGCCCCTTGCCAGTTGTTCGCTCTTAACCTTCTTGTTATTAGTCAGTTTTTTTTCAGTTAGCCTCTGATTGTACTCTTTTCTCTCTGCATGCTCCTTTCTCACCTAATTATCCATTTATTTACCCTTCAAAGACTTCTTTATCCTCACTGTTTAAGGCTATACTTGGCTGTCAATTTGGGAAGAGGTATTTCCCCCACCCTATTATCATGATCATGTCTTAGTGAGCAAGGCAGAGTGTAGAGCTGTGGCTTTTACTGTAGACCTCTTCAAAGCGCATATATGGATCAACACTGAGTAAATGCACTTAAAAAAAAAATGGGTTCAGTGAAGTGATGTCCCATGGGATGAAGTCCCATCCCATGAAGTGATGGGACCAGATGCCGTGATCTTAGTTTTCTGAATGTTGAGCTTTAAGCCAACTTTTTCACTCTCCTCTTTCAGTGAACCTATTTTTTTTAAGTGCATTTACTCAATGTTGATCCACATACGCACTTTGAAGAGGTCTATAGTAAAAGCCACAGCTCTACACTCTGCCTTGCTCACTAAGTCATGATCATGATAATAGGGTGGGGGAAATACCTCTTCCCAAATTGACAGCCAAGTATAGCCTTAAACAGTGAGGATAAAGAAGTCTTTGAAGGGTAAATAAACAGAAAATTAGGTGAGAAGGAGCATGCAGACAGAAAAGAGTACAATCAGAGGCTAACTGAAAAAAAAAAACAAAAAACTGTCACTGTTCTTAGTTTTGAGCAGTCAGCTATGATCCTGTAACTCTTGGGATTAGAGAATTTCATAGAGTAAGAATGATTTCTTAGCCCATTGATTTTCTATCCCCTCTAACCTCCCAATCCTATGAAATTCTCTATTTTCATTAACTGAATCATTTATTCTATGACTTATTCTTTCCAATATTTAAAGAAGAAAGCAGACACGTTGAATCTGGGTGAATATTGTAGTTTAGTTCAAGAAACAAACTTTGAACCTAGTTTCCCAAGAGCATCATTATATATTTCACGATTGTAAATTCCTACTGGAATGTGAGTTCCATGAAGGCAAAAGTTTTGACTCATGGTTTCCTGGTCTGTCCTTGGTGCCTAGAATCTTGCCTGGCACATAGTAGTTGTTCAGTAGAAAGCTTTCAACACAAAAATCATTCTTCTTCCTAATCTGCCGGTGTTGTTGTTCAGTCACTAATTCATGTTCACTCTCTGCAACCCCATGGGCTACAGCACACTAGGCTTCCCTGTCCCTCACTATCTCCTGGAGTTTGCTCTAAACTCATGTCCACTAAGTCAGTGATGCGATCCAACCGTCTCATCCTCTGTTGCCCTCTTCTCCTTCTGCCCTCAGTCTTTCCCAGCAGGGGGTCTTTTCCAATGAGTTGCCTCTTTGCATCAGGTAGCCACATGTTAGAGCTAAAACCAAGTAAATTTCACCCAAAACACATAAATTTCACCTTACTATGTTTTTTCAAAATAGCACCCACTGCACAAAGCAACATGTACAACATACAGTCACATTAAGAATGAACTCAAAATAAGGAGCACTGAACAAATGGAAGTATTTTATGGGAACCTGGTTAAAATGAAATTTGCAAATGTAAAGGTAAATTTCATAATGACATATGAACTGGGCATGCATGCCTATATCCACACAGGGAGAGTGAGTGTGTTCACTCATTCCTAGCACTTTGCCTGAGACACCTGAGCATGGCTCATAGACATCTGATGTGTGTAAAGAAATCTGATAGAGTAGTTTCACTTCTTTTTAGCATTCACAGTTTATCTCAGAGCTTTAAAAAGACTTTTACATATTTTGCAATTACTGAATGGAAGTCAGTGACAAGGGATAGGTTTCTATACAGGAGATTTTTTAAAGTAAAACTTCCAGAAGACATTCAAATCCTTTTGTTAGGTAAGGAGAAAGCGAGCTATACAGGAAAACAGAGGAAGATTGCTAGACAATAGAATGAGAGTAAGGAGGTTCATCGGAGAAGCCAATGGCACCCCACTCCAGTACTCTTGCCTGGAAAATCCCATGGACAGAGGAGCCTGGTAGGCTGCAGTCCATGGAGTCGCTAAGAGTCGGACGCGACTGAGCGACTTCACTTTCACTTTTCACTTTCATGCATTGGAGAAGGAAATGGCAACCCACTCCAGTGTTCTTGCCTGGAGAATCCCAGGGTCGGGGGATCCTGATGGGGTCACACAGAGTCAGACACAACTGAAGCGACTTAGCAGCAGCAGCAGCAGCAGCAGCAAGGAGGTTCATGGACAGGACTTGGTGACCTGTCCTGTCCCAGCACCTTCCACATGCCTGAGAAGTGGCTCCAATAGAACTAACTCCAACACTTTGATCATGACAGAAACAGTATTTGGGGGAGACTACTGGGCTTGCTTGAATTGCCTGAATGTTACCAATGGAGGTAGTTATAAACTCCATCTTAAAGGCTGACACATAATTAGCCTTTCATCTGGAACTTTGAGTAGTTTGCAGGCTTAACACATCTTATCTCCCTAATCCTGATCCCTGCTGGAGCAGCAAAACCTTGCTCAGAGGACCTCTAGGAAGCAGTTCATGGCTCAATCTTATCCTAAAATGTTGCCAGGATCCTGATGGAGGAAACTGAGGAGGAGTGAAATCTATTAATCTCATCACATTTTTTCATTGCCAGTGTGTTGGGTTTCGTTACTTCCTTTTTAATCACACATACAGATGTGAGAGTTGGACCATAAAGAAGGTTGAGTGCCACAGAACTGATGTTTTCAAACTATGGTGGTGGAGAAGACTCTTGAGAGTCCCTTGGACAGCAAGGAGATCAAACCAGTCATTTGATCTTTCCTTTGTCATTTACTTTAGAATGTACCAATTCTAAAGGAAATCAATCCTAGATATTCATTGGAAGGACTGATGCTGAAGCTCCAATACTTTGGCCATCTGATATGAAGAGTCGACTCACCAGAAGTGACTGTGATCCTGGGAAAGACTGAAGACAAGAGGAAATGGGGACGACAGAGGATGAGATGATTGGATGGCATCACTGACTCGATGCACTGAGTTTGAGCAACTTGAGATAGTGAAGGACAGGAAAGCCTGGAATGCTGCAGTTCATGGGGTCACAGAGTCGGACATGACTTAACCACTGAACAACAATGAGATTTTAAAAACTCAGTAATGACTGTTTGGCAAGGAGGTGTATTTATTTTTATACTACAGGTGTGTGTCTTTTTAGAAAAGACAACACTAAAGAGTTTTTAGGTTGAGTAACAGTTGAAAAATAAAGCTGGAGGTGAATCCTATTGTGAAGAAAAGACACCTCTGTAATGAAAACCAACCCTCCCAAGCCACTTACTCAAATATAGATCCAAGAAGCATTTACTAGCCCAGTGGTTCTCAGCCCAGCTGCAAGAAGCTTTTTAAAATATATTTATTTCCATGCTTCACCCCAGGCCAATTAAATTAGAATCTCTTGGTGTGGTGCCCTGGAAATAGTTTGAATTTAAAAGCTCTCTGATAGTTCAAAACAGGCAGCCTGAGTCGAGAGCAATTGATCACACCCTTTTTTAATCTATCACTTTCAAAGGAATTGTATTCCAGAAGTTTGTTGCGCATTTGTTTGCATTTGGGAATACATTGTGGTTAATTCCCCGGGCCTTTCCATAAAAGTCTAATTAAGTCCAATGTATCTGAAGCTTAGTACTCTGCTAATGGAATTATAGAACTTAATCACCATGTATAACAATGTTCCTGCTAAAATAGGCTCCAGATTGTAATGGGGAGGGAGGAGAATAGAAAACAAGATCACTGCCTGCAGCCCAGACAAGGAGTCTCGCGCTGCTCATGCTCCAACCCTTCCCCACCGGCACCTTCCTGCCTTCCAGATGTTAGGAAGCTTGAGGACCTTGAACTGTATCTCTCATGTTCCTGATTCATTCTCCTCCATCAGGTAGAATTTAACCAGCCAGCAGCTTCCCCTCTTCTGCCACACGGGTGCTCCTGATCAGGAGTTCCTTCCTTCTCTGGATGCACACACAGGACCTAGCCCCCTGTATTGCTTATGTGAGTGTGTGTGGTGCAGTGTTACTAATGTTGTGGTGGTTGATCATTGCTTAGATCAGTCTTTTCCTCCCCTATTCTTAATTACTTCCTTTTTAAATGATGAAGTTGTTTCTCTGCCATCAAAGTGAAATAGACAAGAGATAAAATGATTTTTTTTTTTTTAATGGTCATCCCTCCCCATCCTCTTTTTACATTTAGGCACTATAAGCACAATGTCCATATAACTTGACTTCACATACAGGGCACTTTTGGATAGTAAAAATGGGACACTAAGTAATTGTGCTGGACAGCCCTAGGTGAAAAGGGATTTTGGGAATGATTGTTCCCACTAAATGTGGCTGTTTGGCAAATCAAAAGAGTGATATCAGATTTACTTGCATTACACTGCATGTTGGCAAAGGATTAGGAATCAGGATGAACAGGAAATGTTACTGTGATCAAGGGAGAGATATTAGGTATTAATTTCATTGGTATTGATTTTCCCCTTTGCCACCCAAATTGCCTCACTGGTCTAGTCACTGCAGTTTGGGATAATGAGATAGGGGAATAGGGCAAAGTCTCTACCTAACAGTGGTCCCAGTGACAAGAAAGGAAAAAGAAAATGTCCCAAAAGGTTGAGAGAGAAGAAAATTGTTGTCAGGGAGTCACTAAGAAATATGTTGGTTATTTTAGGGGAGGGGTATTCACTTATAGAAGGATAAAAATAAGTTAAAGTCGAGTGAAAACTATTCATAAATCTGAATGTTAAAAAGTGATTAAATAAAGCAGAGTACTAGGGATGTGAGAGTATTTTATGCCCCATTCTTTGTTCAAAGAGACTGAATTGTACTGAGTTATTTCTGCTGCTTCTCCAAATGTCTTCCCATGACACCCTTTCCAATTGTATGCATATGGTTGGCATCTACTTAGTCAAACCAAGATGGCAGAATCTGGTGCTCCCAACTCAACTGGGAGAGAGTCCATCTCTACTTATGTGGACATCTGTCAGAGGACATTTCTGCTCCCTTCTACACAGCAAGGATGGGGAAAAGGAGCTAGAGAAATCAGTATGTGAAATGTCAACCTCATGGCACATTGCTTTTTGGATTTACTTCTTTGTCCCTCTGGGAATCTCACTCATGTAACACTTGGCACAATTCCTCATCCTCATCCAACCTTATGTACTGGTATTTTGAATGCTTTCAGTTTTTGAGCAGGCTGGCAATATGATTGATCTTGTCATTATTTTCTTTCAATCTGAATTATGATCTAACAATCAACTTGATCTTTAGGGAACATTTGTAATTGAACTAGATTAGTTTTTTGGGGGTGTCCAACTTTCTTCACAAAACTCCCACTATTTCAAAGACTTCTGACAACCAAATTAAGTCTCTTGGCCCACATAAAATTAATAGTACAGGATGACCAGATACTGTTATTTCATGTTATTAGAAATGATCTGTCTTAAAAACCAAAAGCTTTCCCTAATATGACATCAAGTTTTTTTTTAGATTTCTAATAAAAGTATGTGAAATGAATACATATATCCACATTGATAGGGTTCATAACAATCATTTCAAAAGAATATTTGATTATTTAAAAATAATTATTAAGTGTGTACTATTTGCTGGGCACTTTCAACTTGATAGATGTTTTATTTGGTCTTCATAGTCAGTCCCTGATGTAGTATTGTTTTGAGGAAAAGGAAATGGAAATTCAAAAATAACTGAATATACAAAGACTATATAGTTTTAACTGTCTGGATCAAGATTTTAACAAACCTTATTTTTCCTGACTTCAAAGCTTTGGTCTTCACCACTCTTCTCCTCAATCAGCTGCTAACATATTTTGCACAGTGAAAAGTTGCTCGGTCATGTCCAACTCTTTGGGACCCCATGGACTATACAGTCCATGGAATTCTCCAGGCCAGAATACTGGAGTAGGTAGCCTTTCCCTTCTCCAAGGGATCTTTACAACCCAGGAATCAAACTGGGGTCTCCTGCATTGCAGGCACATTCTTTTCCAACTGAGGTGAGCTATCAGGGAAGCTCCTCTCTGTATATACATGTATCCTTTATATTAATTCTGAGGAGTCCTGAACATGTGCTTTAATTTTCATATAGCTGCTGACAGAAAGTTTGCTATGACAGAAAGTTTGCTATGACTTTTGAAGTTATTCAATCCCTGTTTGTGGTATAGAGGACATATTTCTAGAGCATATTAGTGATCATGTTGTTTGATTCTCCATCATCACTACAAGATGGTCAAATTACTTAGCAGGGCTTCAAGGGTGCCAAAAAATGTACCCTCTTATCTATTAGCCTCCTATACATAGAAATATTCCCATACATAGAAATATCCCCATAGAAACACATGGAGTTCTTATAACACTCTGGGTTTCCCACATGTACCTTTGTATGTGGTCTTTTCTCTGCTTAGAATCCATCCTTTATCAGCAGCCCTTTCTCCCTTAGCCTGAGTACCTCCTATATATCCTTCAAGTCTACCTTACAGTTTATCGATCTGTTGAGCATGCCTGTTTCCAGTCTTTATATTACAAGGTTATTCGGTTTTCTTGCCTCTCCACATTCTGACTTAGGCTCAGGGACCATGCTCTATCCACTCTTTAATTTCTGCAGCCAGTAGTGTTCCTGGTGTTTCTCTCATGGCTAATAAAGATGGAATGACTAAAACAAAAATAAATTTATTAATAAGTAACGTGTGGTATACTGCTCCCAATAAAAAAAAAAATTGTTAATCTGGGTGGAATTAGAAACTTCAATGTGTAATAGTAATGCTTTTCTTTACCTTGATGCCTTAGAAGAGTGAAATGAAACATTTCTGCATCAACTCTTGGGAGTGCCTAAAGTTTAAGCTCTTCATCCAGTCTTGATGTACATCCAGTCTTGACAGTACTGATACATCTTTAGATAATATTAGGTAACCACCGAATATAATCAAAAAGAAATAGAAGGAAGGGTTTGTAGTACTATAACAAAAGAGAGTAAGCATGGCTTCTGAAGCAATAAGAAGCACAGGTTTGGGGAGTTAGCTGGTGGGGCTCACAAAACTGGGGGCTGGTCCTAGAATATCTTCTGAAAAGAGCACTCACATAGCAGAACTCTATTCTACTATTCTTCATCCCTGGTGACTCAGACGGTAAAGAATCCACCTTCAATATGGGAGACATGGGGTGGATCTCCAGATCGGGAAGATCCCCTGGAGGAGGGCATGGCAATCCATTCCAATATTCTTGCCTGAAGAATCCGCATGGACAGAGGAGCCTGGGGGGCTACAGCCCATGGGGTCGCAGAGAGTCGGACACGACTGAGCAACTAAGCACACGGCACAGCAGATTAGTGGTCGCAATGCTGGGTCTCTGCCCCAGCAGGCCATGCTCTTTGGAAGTAATGAAATACAGATATTTTTATTGCTAAAGTGTCATCACCTCAGACATGAGTAAGCAGTTCTTTCTACATTGTCAGCTGTCTTTCACACCCTTCTCCTAATCTCTTCTACTTTTCGCTGCTCTGCTTCCCAGATCCCCCTTTCCAAGTTGTCTTATGAAAAACTAACTACTATTTTCTAAACTATTTAATTTGTATGCTATTTTTTTCTGGTCATTTCATGGCAAGCCAGTAAAAAATTCAACATAATCTGTCATCAGTGTACACATCAGCCCTTGTGAACATGGCTCCAAACCCTTAGCTCAGTTTTCTGTTTTAAAAAGTTCTTATATAAATAGCTATTGATCTATTTTAAACCTCAAATGTCTAAAAAAAAGAATGATTTTTTATTTTTCCCCAAATTCAATGCATTCTAGTCCTAATGTTAATTTAAATGTGTTCCTTAATAGAAAATTAAGAAAATAGACTGCTTACCTCATTCTCCACTTATAAGTTATTACTAATATCTCCCTTTGACAAGTTGTCTGTTTTCATTAGATCTGGAGAGCACTGAAAAACAGATTTCCAGGACTGGGATCTCCTGGAGGAGACCTTGGAGGAAATTTCTAATCAGAAAAACTGAAGTTGATCTTTGGGATGTGGGAGTGTCCACATATCTTATGTCTAACAATTGAGAGCTCATAGAAAATTAGCCCACTGGAACAGAATGATATTTGAGTAGTGTGTGCATATGGTGGGCAGTACACAGTACCTGCAGGACCACTTCCTCCCAGGGTCTCTGCCGTAATTAGGGTGTGGTGTGGAAGATAGAGTCAAGCAGGTCTAGGCTAGAATGGTAGCTATTCCATTTACTGCTGTCTGTTGTGATCTTGGACCATAAAGAAAGCTGAGGGCAGAAGAATTGATGCTTTTGAGCTGTGGTGTTGGAGAAGACTCTTGAAAGTCCCTTGGACTGCAAGGAGATCAAACCAGTCAATCCTAAAGGAAATCAGTCCTGAATATTCACTGGAAGGACTGATGCTGAAGCTGAAGCTCCAATATGTTGGCTATGTGATGCAAAGAACTAACTCATTGGAAAAGATCCTGATGCTGGGAAAGATTGAAGGCAGGAGATGAAGGGGATAACAGAGGATGAGATGGTTGGACATGAACAAACTCATTGATGGACATGAGTTTGAGCAAGTTCCGGGAGTTGATGATGGACAGGGTAGCCTGGCATGCTGCAGTCCATGGAGTCGCTAAGAGTCGGACATGACTGAGCAACTTCACTTTCACTTTTCACTTTCATGCATTGGAGAAGGAAATGGCAACCCACTCCAGTGTTCTTGCCTGGAGAATCCCAGGGATGGGGGAGCTTGGTGGGCTGCCATCTAGAGGGTCTCACAGAGTCGGACATGACTGAAGTGACTTAGCAGCAGTAGCAGCAGACACTACTTGCTGTATAAATCTGTTTAGTTCAGAATCATTTAAGACACTGATTGAACCCCTTCTATAGCATAGGAACTTGAACTATAAATTGCTTTGGTCTGTGGCCAAAAAGAAAGCTACATACTGTTGATAGCTGCTTATCAAGGAGACCTAAAGACATACTGGTGAAAGTATTGAGGGCTTCACTAAGTACATACCAATAATTCAACAGAGTCTGTGGTTGGTTGAGTTGGTAGGTATGGAACCTTGGATAAGGAGGGCTGCCTGGATTTTTGCCTAAGTGAAGGCTGGATCCTCAAACCCCAAAGTCAACTATATTTGTTATTGGGGGTAAATGTGCTATCAATAGCATTAATTATTGTCTGTTGCCTTATTAAACGGATAGCAGTTTCTTTCCAAGATAGGGATCTCTGAAAGAGAATCGCTTGTGACCAGTTTGAAGTGGGTGATTCAGGGAGTAATAATGTCTCTCACTTTAGATATTTTGAGTCTGAAGTGCTTTTTAAGTAATCAAGAGTACTACAACTGCATTGTTGGGCAGATAGTCTAAACTTAGATGAAGATTATAAATATGTGAAGTATCTGTGAGCAGACAGTAATTAAACCATGGGTATATAAAACAGAGATGGAAAAAAAAATAGATGAGAAGGCCCATTACTGTGGCTGCTGCTGCTGCTGCTAAGTTGCTTTGGTCACGTCCGACTCTGTGTGACCCCATAGACGGCAGCCCACCAGGCTTCGCCATCCCTGGGATTCTCCAGGAAAGAACACTGGAGTGGGTTGCCATTTCTTTCTCCAATGCATGAGAGTGAAAAGTGAAAGTGAAGTCACTCAGTCATGTCCGACTCTTCGAAACCCCATGGGCTGCAGCCTACCAGGCTCCTCCGTCCATGGGATTTTCCAGGCAAGAGCACTGGAGTGGGTTGCCATTGCCTTCTCCCATACTGTGGCTGGAGGGAGGCAAATATTTCATGTTAAGGGGTAAAGATAAGATTTGACAAAAGCATGGGGAATGAGTGGTCAAAACCTTTTGTTGTTTTCAGTTGCTCAGTTGTGTCCTACTTTTTGCAACCCCATGGACTGCAGCACGCCAAGTTTTCCTGTCATCCCCTGTCTGCTGGAGTTTGCTCACATTCATGTCCATTGAGTCATGATGATATTTATCCCAACCTCTGCCATCCCTTTCTCTTTTTGCCTTGAATGTTTTCCAACATCAGGTTCTTTTCTAGTGAGTTAGATCTTTGCATCAGGTGGCAAACGTATTGGAACTTCAGCTTCAACATCAGTCCTTCCAATGAATATTCAGGGTTGATTTCCTTTAGGATTGACTGGTTTGATCTTGTTGCAGCCCAAAGGACTCTCAAGAGTCTTCTTCAATACCACGGTTCAAAAGCATGTGTTCTTTGGTGCTTATAAACCTTAGGAGACACAGAGAGTGAACCATAATGTGAACAATGCATTTCAGGTGGTGGCGATGTGTCAGTATAGATTCATTAGTGGTAACAGGTGTACCACTCTGGTGGGGATGCTGACAGAGAGAAAGCAGTGTGTGCGGAGAGCAGCGGGTATAGGAGCTATCTCTGTATCTTCCCCTCAGTTTTGCTGTGAACTTTAAAATTCTCTAAAAAATAAAGCCTTAATAATAGTAATTTTAGAAATTGTTGGAGACTAAAAAGGAAAGTGTTGGGTTATATGGCCAACATAAAAGAGTGTTTTTTAAGAAAGTTTATAGTCTCACTACTGTAGAATCAGGTCAGCTGAGGATGAGAGATTGCCTGCTGAATGGAGTGATATTACATGTGGAAGGAACATTGGGAAAGGGGAAGAAGGCAGGATTAGATATGTTTATTCAATATCATGTGTCCTTAATGTTTTATAGTATCTTTTTCTATTTCATAATAGGCTTGTGAAGGTATTTCCACAGTGTTAACCTTCTTCTAGCAGAGTTCTACCACAGTTTATTCAATGCATTTCATGTTGTTGGCCATTTAGTTTGATTCTAACTTTTTTGCCACTATAAACAACCCTATAATGAGCACCCTTGTAGCTGTGTCTTTATGAATATAATTATGTCCTTGGGCTACATTTCCAGAAGTGTAATTGCTAGGTTAAAAGTTGTTCTATTTTTTAAATACAGGGTTACATAATCACTAGAACGTTATTACCAAACCACTCGGAGGCTAAGGCTGCGTAATCTCCTGATGTCTTTTCTCTGGGGAATGAAGTAAAATCAAAGTGATTTTTTTTCATTGATTATCCACATTTTGATATGTCTATACATGTCTCTGAGATTAGTTTAAGTTGAACCATAGTATAAAACTTTACTTCCAAAAAACAATCATTAACATTTTGTTGCCACTTACTATATGGCAGGAAGGAGTCTTTTTTAAGTCGATGGATAAATAGATGATGGATACAGAAAAAAGAAAGATATATGATGGATGAATAGAGACAGAGAAATCGAGATAGAGATAGGTAAGTGGGTAGTTAGATAGTTCATAGATGGATATATACTACATGTACAGGCAGACATCACATTAGAAAGCCATGAGCACTCTGGAGACTGCTGTATCTTTTTCTTAGCATCCTCCATCAATCAGGTTACTTTAACTGTGTCATGTGTCCATGCTGGGTACTTGGTTTAAGTGTACTTCCCTGCTTTCCTCTATTGGAATTTACACCTAGCACTTAGGATCCATAGTCAGTATGGGGACCTACTATTTGGGACCTTTATTTTTTTTTTTTTCTTAACTTTTATGTGATGAAGATTTTTGTTAGATGTATTCTAAGATCCCTTCCAGCTTGAAATCATGCTTCTTATTTTCATCTCTTGACACTCTTTATTTTTTTAAGTATCACTTTTACACAATTAGGATTTTTCAAGTGTGATATACATTTCCGAAGGTAGAATTTCTGTTTGTCCATGTCTCATTTCGAGCTAGTAAGGCTTGCCTGACTTGGAACGGCATGGTATTCCAGGGGTTACTCATACAGTAACAGAAACTGGCATGTAGTTTCTGACCCTTATGCATATCTCATATACTGATACTATCATGATGATAATACGTGTCATTACTATACTTGTCCCATAGCTCAAAATCAGTTTACTATGCATATTACTTATTCACATATTGATAAAGTTATAAAGGTATCTGACCTATATTTAACATTTCCTTGAAAGGACAGATTTACTGTAGTTTAAATTGCCATTCTCAGTATGAAATAAAGATAAATTACTTGTCTTTCATCTGTACATTTGTCTTGTAAACATTTACCAGCAGAGACTTCCTTACTTAGCAAATGGGCTTGGTTTTCTTCCAAACAATATTCTGTGAAGCTGAATTTGGTTTCAGAATTTCAAACAGAGCAGAAATACCATGAGTCTTATTTTCCCTCTTCTGAGAAAACTAAATTGTTAATCCTCTGCATAACAAGAGTTGAAAGATTCAGACTTAGAGAAATTATAATTCAGTGTCTGGGAACATATTCCTTCTGATTTCCTTCTCTGCTGTGTTACTGACATTTTAAGTGACCTGAAGTAAGAATATAAATGCATGATTTCCCTTTAGTAAATGAGTATTCTACAGAGTCTCACAGGGGTTTGTGTAAGTTGTTAATTTGTTGAGAGCCTTGTGTGTGAAGAGTAGTTTAAAATTACATTTCTTTTACATACAGTTTTGAAAAAATCAAGAATTAGAATCATAGGCTCTTTCATAGTATATTTGATACACACCATAAACTTTTTACTTCCTCTCCTCTCCCCCTCCAGCTTATCTTCCCCCGCAAACCACCCAGAGGAACATATCAATGTGAAAGTGCTGTGAAAAATGTAAAATGCCCACAAGTGAAGAACTTTCTTAATATTAATATAAACTCTTGAGTTGGTATAATTACTAAATAAAAGCTAATAATCGCTTTTAGAAATAAAATTAGTCATCTTGGGAGAGGTTCTCCATTGAAAGTAGTGTCTTCCATATATTAGCTTTTTTAACAGCACTTTTTTTTTTAAGTCAGTGGGTTGAATTCATTTAAGTTACGGTGTTCTGAATATGAAGGCACACTTTTTGTGTCTGCAGAAATTCAAAGTATATAGACTAATGTAATGACACAGTACCAATGGCCTATAAAATCAAATGTCTAAAAATGGAATTTTACATATTTTATAAGTATGCTCTAGATTGTCTTATTGCAGGCAACTCATTCTAGAGGTTTTCAGGAAATTCAAGTCAATTCAGGGATTTCTTGGCCAAATTTAAATTCTATACTTCTTTTGTTAAATTAATTCCTATGTCTTTTATTCTTTCTGATGCTGTTGTAAATAGGATTGTCTCCCTAATTGTTATTTTTATTATTCTGGGAGTTGTTCTTAGAGGTCTAACTTAGAGCCAGCTCATTCAATTCTTTGATTATTATTTTGATTCTTTACATTAAACCCCTTCCTGTTTAAAAACTAAAAGTGTTTTGCCACAATATTTCTTCAGAAAACCATCCTTTTAGATTGGATAAGGGATGTCATTTTTATAAATATCTAGCCTTAGTGATCAGGTTTAGTAATTCTCAAGGGGCTTGTACTTCCCAGTGATACGTACCAGTGAACAGGACATTAGGAGTTACAGGAGTCATTAGATGGCTCAGCAGCACCCTCTTCTCTGCACCAGGTACTCTGTTCTTGGTGTTGTCCAGTTGTTGAGTCATATACAACTCCTTGGGACCCCATGGACTGCAACATGCCAGGCTACCCTGTCCTTCACCATCTCCTGGAGATTGCTCAAATCCTGTCCATTGAGTCAATGATGCCATCCAATCATCTCATCCTCTGTCGCCCCCTTCTCCTCCTGCCCTCAATCTTTCCCAGCATCAGGGTCTTTTCTAATGAGTCAGCTCTTCATATCATGTGGCCAAAGTATTGGAGCTTCAGCTTCAACATTAGTCCTTCCAATGAATATTCAGGGGTTGATTTCCTTTAATATTGACTGGTTTGATCTCCCTTGCAGTCCAAGGGACTCTCAAGAGTCTTCTCCAGCACCAGAGTTTGAAAGCATTAATTCTGCAGTGCTCAGCCTTCTTTATGGTTTAATTATTGCATCCATACATGAATTCTATGTAATTGTGTCATCTGAAGGGCAGTAGCAGTTAAGGCCCCTTATGGTCACTATGCTGTGTGTCCACCATGTCCTGCATCTTCTGGAAAAAGCCCACCTGTTACAAAATCAGAGGGCTCCTTTATCTTTCCATGTTGCATTAACCTCTCCAGAGTGTTTGATGCTTTTAGTCACTGATGCCAGATGACAGAGCATCACTTTCCTTGGACCATCTCCTGATTTTCCTCTTAATTCTACAGAACAGCCCCTTCTCAGGCTCCTTAACCCTCTACCTCCACACACTCTTCCTCTGCAACCCCATGACCACAGAGAATGCTGCTGATAACTTTAAAACTCATGTATCCAGTCTGAGTCCCTTTTACCTGATGGACCCACCCTTCCAGCTGCCCATTGTAATAACTTGCAGGCACCTCACACTCAGATGTTCATGACTCTAGTGCCGTCTGCCCTCCCACCCTTCACCAACCATGAAAATCTTTGAGCATTCAGCATCCAAGTGCATTACCTCCCTCGCCACCTGAAAGCACATGTGCTCACCTGTGACCTTCTTCTCCCTGTCTTCTTACCCACCTCTGCCAGTCTGTCGTTGAGCACTGCTAGTTTTTCCTCCTAAATTCATCTGGAGGGCAAATGAAAGACAGAACTGTGAAGCCAGGCTTCCTGGCTTCAAACTAGCTTTAGTCTTTGGGGAAGTTTGAGCCAATTTTCTCTTTGGACTTGAATTTCCTCATCTTTGAATAGAAAAAAATGGTACCTATGCTATACTGGTGGGTCAGATGGTAAAGAATCTGCCTGCCAATGCAGGAGACCCTCGTTTGATCCCTGAATTGGGAAGATCCTCTGGAGAAGGGAATGGCCACCCACTGGAGAATTCCATGGACAGAGGAGCCTGGCGGGCTACAGCCCATGAGGTCTCAAAGAGTTGGACATGACTAAGCAAATATCACCTATATTATAAGGTGTGTGTGTGTGTGTGTGTGTGTAACAATTTGATGAGACTATATGGGAAAAGCACTGGGTAATAAATACTCAAGTGTTGTGATAAATACTCACTACTTTGAGCTCTTCTTATCATTGGTCCCTCTCTCCCCACCTGGTCCACCCCTGGCCTCCATCCACAGGCATTTCTCATGAGGATCACTTCAAAAGCTTCTCCAATGACCTCTTGTCCCATGTCTGCTCCAGAATCCCTTCTGTTCTCCACGCTGCAGTCAGAGAGAGCTTTCTGAACTATAGGGATGTGTGCGCACTTCGCCACATCCTTAATGCTTTCATTGTCTTCATTTACTTCCCATTGCTTTTCAGCTGCAATCCAGCTCCTTCACCCCATCTCACCTGACACTCTGACCTCATTTTGGGCCCCTTCTGCTGAGCACCATCTGCTTCAAGTGCTCTAGAATATCAGTCCCTAGAATACACCATGCTTTCTTTCTTTCTTCCTGACCCTCAAATATACTCTTCTCAGTGTCAGGAATATTCTCTTCACTTTCTTCCTCACCTGGGCAAGGCGCCTGCATCTTAGTCCTTTGCCCTACGTTTAATTCAGTGCCTTTGTGGCAGCTTCTAACCACAGGCATTCATCAGGGTGCTTATCTTGTGGTTCTGGAGGTTTTAAAAACAATGTCTCTCCTAAGACTGTTCTGTTGGCTTCTCTTCCCTTCACCTAACCTTTGTCTGATACCAAGCACCATTATCTCCTGCAGAATAAATGGCCTCCAGGGTAACAGAACAGGTTTGCAGTCTTGATTCCTTCTCTGGAACCTCCCAGACAGAATTGCTCGGGATGAGTCTTGTGATGTCCCCAGGGGGCATAGGTGAACCAGCTCCCAGGGATAAATATCCTTTGTGCTCCTTAAATTTAAATACTTTTGGTTATACTTGTCAAGTCTGTTTTTTTGTGTTTTTTTGGCCATTTTTCTCTCTTGCAAATGAAGCAACTATGGAGCAAAAAAGTTAACTGACTTCAAATCATTTATCTAAGTGGAAGAAAGTTCTTTAGACCACATCATTAACAAGAAGAGAAAAAAGAGCATTAGTTAATAGAGTAGGCTTGCAAAATTTGAGGAACTAAGAACATCTCTGTCCTGATGAGCAGACTGAGACCTGAGTGACTTGTTTGGGGTTTGTTTGAAAGTCTGGTAAATGAAAGGCAGAAACAGCAGCACCTTGCACTGATAATAAAAACAATGGTGTCAAATGCAGCAGCCTTTGCCAGAAGAAAACAGATCAGTCTTTTCAGCAATAACAACACATGTAGAGAACAGCACTGACATGAATATGTCAAAAGCACCAGTGTGTAAAAGGTGTTTTCCTCAAGAGAGTACTTCATGTGCTTTAAATAATTCTTAAGTGTAAAATAAAAGTGATGCTTGAACTTGCACATGAGGTATTTTGCTTCAAAAACCCTCAAACCAGATTTGAGGACAAACTCTGCATTTTTTATTACCTAACCAGAAGAGAATATTTTAGATATTTTTCAGCTTCGTTAAACATCAGCTCTGACTAAAAAAGTGTATGCCTAGGTGGGTGTTGATTAATGCTGCTAAGAACACTTTGTGTAGGATTTTATGCTAATTACCCTTTATACCCTAACCCGTGTCAGTTTTAACAATCTAAATTAGCATTTTCTCCCAGGACTCAGGAATGTGAGAATTGTGAAATTGGCTCAGTAAGCTGAGTTAGCAGTGAGAAAATTGAGATGTTCTATATTTCTGCATTAACATCTGCTGCTTGTTCAAAGCATGATCCTTTCAAAATGATTAAGATATTGAACAAAATAAGAAGAGATGGGAGAGGTGCTGCATACTTTATATATATTTTTAAATTGTGATATTTGACATTGTTATCAACAGTTCCCAGTAATCATGGCTAGAATAATCAATTTTTGATCTGCAGTGTTTGAGAAATTGATTGCACTATTATAGATACAAATATTTTAGCTTCTTTGTCATTTTGGCACTTGTATAATAGGACACACTCTAAAAGATGCTTGGTTATGGAAAAACATCAGGTTAAGCTCCAGTAAAAATTAACTTTCATTTTGCTTATTTTTGAGGCAACTCTAATAGGAAACAGGCATTTCCAGATGGTTCTTTTTGAAAATAGAATACCAGATCTCTTCTAGAAGGCAGATTTATAATAAACTTCTATCTCACCAAGAGGGGTATATAGACTTGAGATATTTGAAAAGCAATGTAGTAGCTGTAAACTGCATGGAGAAAAAGCTCTTCCAGGTTTGTGAGGATATCCAGTGCAGTGTCATTATCATAACCTGTAAGACCTAAGAGATAATACAGTAGTGTTAAGGTAACATGAATAGAACTTTTCAGCCTCAGATGAGTATTACTCAGATACTCTCAGGTCAGGCAGAGCCAAGTACTTGCTTTTTAACACTCACAGTGTTGAGGAATTTGAATCATAGACTAATCTCAGTTCACATTTGAACGTGTCCAAACTTTCTTGACTTGTTCTTGTCAACTTAAAAATATTCACAACCTGAAATTTGAGTCTGTTGTTGTTGAGAGCTATGTTTTATTCAGTGGGAACTTTTAGGACTGCAAGCTCAGGAGACAGCATTTCAAGTGACCTGAAGAGAACTGTTCCGAGGAGGTGAGGGGAAGAGCCAGGTTAATGGAAGTTTTGCAACAAAGGGCAGGTAATCTTAAGATCAAAACACTTTGTTTTTATTGGTGTTGTTCAGTTGCTAAGTCATGTCTGACTCTTTGCAACTCCATGGACTGCATCATACCAGGCTTTCCTGTCTATCACCATCTCCTGGAGTTTGCTCAAATTCATGTCCATTGAGTTGGTGATGCTATCCAACCATCTCATCCTCTGTTGTCCTCTTTTCCTCCTGCCCTCAGACTTTCCCAGCATCAAGCTCTTTTCCAGTGAGTCGGCTTTTTGCATCAGGTGGGTAAAGTATTGGAGCTTCAACTTCAGCACTTCCAATGAATATTCAGGGTTGATTTCCTTTAGAATTGACTGGTTTGATCTCCTTGCAGTTTAAGGGACTGTCAAGAGTCTTCTTCAAAACCACAGTTTGAAAGCAACAATTCTTTGGCACTCAGCCTTCTTTACGGTCCAACTATCACATCCATGCATAACTACTGGAAAACTATAGCTTTGACTATCTGGATATTTGTCAGCAAAGTGATGTCTGTGCTTTATTTTTTTTAATATTTTATGTGAGTTTTATTCTTTTTTTAAAATTTTTGTTGGAGGATAATTGCTTCACAGTATTGCGCTGGTTTTAAGACCTCTTAGAACTGACACCCAAAAAAGATGTCCTTTTCATTATAGGGGACTGGAATGCAAAAGTAGGAAGGCAAGAAACACCTGGAGTAACAGGCAAATTGAGCCTTGGAGTACGGAATGAAGCAGGGCAAAGGCTAATAGAGTTTTGCCAAGAGAACACGCTGGTCATAGCAAACACCCTCTTAGAACCACACAAGAGAAGACTCTACATATGGACATCACCAGATGGTCAACACCGAAATCAGATGGCTTATATTCTATGCAGCAAAAGATGGAGAAGCTCTATCAGATCAGATCAGATCAGATCAGTCACTCAGTTGTGTCCGAATCTTTGCGACCCCATGAATCGCTGCACGCCAGGCCTCCCTGTCTAACACTAACTCCCGGAGTTCACTCAGACTCATGTCCATCGAGTCAGTGATGCCATCCAGCCATCTCATCCCATCATCCCCTTCTTCTCCTGCCCCCAATCCCTCCCAGCATCAGAGTCTTTTCCAATGAGTCTTTTCCAATGAGTCTTTTCCAACCCTTTGCATGAGGTGCCCAAAGTACTGGAGTTTCAGTTTCAGCATGATTCCTTCCAAAGAAATCCCAGGGCTGATCTCCTTCAGAATGGACTGGTTGGATCTCCTTGCAGTCCAAGGGACTCTCAAGAGTCTTCTCCAACACCACAGTTCAAAAACATCAGTTCTTCGGCACTCAGCCTTCTTCACAGTCCAACTCTCACATCCATACATGACTACAGGAAAAACCATAGCCTTGACTAGATGGACCTTTGTTGGCAAAGTAATGTCTCTGCTTTTGAATATGCTATCTAGGTTGGTCATAACTTTCCTTCCAAGGAGTAAGCGTCTTTTAATTTCATGGCTGCAGTCACCATCTGCAGTGATTTTGGAGCCCAGAAAAATAAAGTCTGACACTGCTTCCACTGTTTCCCCATCTATTTCCCATGAAGTGAAGAGACCGGATGCCATGATCTTCGTTTTCTGAATGTTGAGCTTTAAGCCAACTTTTTCACTCTCCACCTTCACTTTCATCAAGAGGCTTTTTAGTTCCTCTTCACTTTCTGCCATAAGGGTGGTGTCATCTGCATATCTGAGGTTATTGATATTTCTCCCGGCAATCTGAAGATCTATACAGTTAGCAAAAACAAGACAGGGAGCTGACTGTGGCTCAGATCATGAACTCCTTATTGCCAAATTCAGACTGAAATTGAAGAAAGTGGGGAAAACTACTAGACCATTCAGGTATGACCTAAATCAAATCCCTTATGATTATACAGTGGAAGTGAGAAATAGATTTAAGGGACTAGATCTGGTAGAGTGCCTGATGAACTATTGACAGAGGTTCGTGACATTGTACAGGAGACAGGGATCAAGACCATCCCCATGGAAAAGAAATGCAAAAAAGCAAATGGCTGTCTGAAGGGGCCTTACAAATAGCTGTGAAAAGAAGAGAAGTGAAAAGCAAAGGAGAAAAGGAAAGATATAAACATCTGAATGCAGAGTTCCAAAGAACAGCAAGGAGAGATAAGTAAGCCTTCCTCAGCAATCAATGCAAAGAAATAGAGGAAAACAACAGAATGGGAAAGACTAGAAATCTTTTCAAGAAAATTAGAGATATCAAGGGAATATTTCATGCAAAGATGGGCTCAATAAAGTACAGAAATGGTATGGACCTAACAGAAGAAGAAAATATTAAGAAGAGGTGGCAAGAATACACAGGAGAACTGTACAAAAAAGATCTTCACGACCCAGATAATCACAATGGTGTGATCACTGACATAGAGCCAGACATCCTGGAATGTGAAGTCAAGTGGGCCTTAGAAAGCATCACTACGAACAAAGCTAGTGGAGGTGATGGAATTCCAGTTGAGCTAATTTAAATCCTGAAAGATGATGCTGTGAAAGTGCTGCACTCAATATGCCAGCAAATTTGGAAAACTCAGCAGTGGCCACAGGACTGGAAAAGGTCAGTTTTCATTCCAATCCTCAAGAAAGGCAATGCCAAAGAATGCTGAAACTACCACACAATTGCACTCATCTCACACACTAGTAAAGTAATGCTCAAAATTCTCCAAGTCAGGCTTCAGAAATATGTGAACTGTGAACTTCCCAATGTTCAGCATGAAACCAACTTCAAGCTGGTTTTAGAAAAGGCAGAGGAACCAGAGACCAAATTGTCAACATCAGCTGGATCATGGAAAAAGCAAGGGAGTTCCAGAAAACCATCTATTTCTGCTTTATTGACTATGCCAAAGCCTTTGACTGTGTGGATCACAATAAACTGTGGAAAATTCTGAAAGAGATGGGAATACCAGACCACCTGACCTGCCTCTTGAGAAACCTATATGCAGATCAGGAAGCAACAGTTAGAACTGGACATGGAACAACAGGCTTGTTCCAAACAGGAAAAGGAGTACGTCAAGGCTGTATACTGTCACCCTGCTTATTTAACTTATATGCAGAGTACATCATGAGAAATGCTGGACTGGAAGAAACACAAGCTGGAATCAAGATTGTGGGGAGAAATATCAATAACCTCAGATATGCAGATGACACCACCCTTATGGCAGAAAGTGAAGAAGAACTAAAAAGCCTCTTGATGAAAGTGAAAGAGGAGAGTGAAAAAGTTGGCTTAAAGCTCAACATTCAGAAAACGAAGATCATGGCATCACTTCATGGGAAATAGATGGGGAAACTGGAAACAGTGTCAGACTTTATTTTGGGGGGCTCCAAAGTACTGCAGATGTTGATTGCAGCCATGAAATTAAAAGATGTTTACTCCTTGGAAAGAAAGTTATGACCAACCTAGATAGCATATTCAAAAGCAGAGACATTACTTTGCCAACAAAGTTCCATCTAGTCAGGGCTATGGTTTTCCAGTGGTCATATATGGATGTGAGAGTTGGACTGCGAAGAAAGCGGAGTGCAGAAGAATTGATGCTTTTGAACTGTGGTGTTGGGAAAGACTCTTGAGAGTCCCTTGGACTGCAAGGAGATTCAACCAGTCCATCCTAAAGGAGATCAATCCTGGGTGTTCATTGGAAGGAATGATGCTAAAGCTGAAACTCCAGTACTTTGGCTACCTCACGGGAAGAGTTGACTCATTGGAAAACACCCTGCTGCTGGGAGGGAATGGAGGCAGAAGGAGAAGGGGATGACAGAGGATGAGATGGCTAGATGGCATCACTGACCTGATGGACGTGAGTTTGAGTGAACTCCAAGAGTTGGTGATGGACAGGGAGGCCTGCCGTGGTGCGATTCATGGGGTCACAAAGAGTCAGACACGACTGAGCGACTGAACTGAACTGATTATGCTGGTTTCTGCTGTATATCACAAGGAATCAATCATGGTGTACATTTGTTAACTCCCTCTCAGACATCCCTTCCATTTACCACCTGTCCCATCCCTCTAGGTTGTCACAAGCACCAGGTTGAGCTTCCTGTGTCACACAACAAATTCTCACTGGCTATCTATTTTGCATATGGTAATGTAGATGTTTCCATACTACTCATTTGATTAGTCCACCACAGATGGAAAGATATACCATGTTCTTGGACTGGAAGAATGAATATTATGAAAATGCCTGCCTCTGCTTTTAATACACTGTCTAGGTTGGTCATAGTTTTCCTTCCAAGGAGCAAGCATCTTTTAATTTAATTTAATGTGGTGGCTGCCATCACCATCCACAGTGATTTTGGAGTCCGAGAAGATAAAGTCCATCATTGTTTCTGCTTTGTCCCCTTCTATTTGCCATGAAGGACAGGGACTGAATGCCATGATCTTAGTTTTTTGAATGTTGAGTTTTAAGCCAGCTTTTTCATTCTCCTCTTTTCACCCTCCTTAAGAACTTCTAGTTCCTTTTCACCTTCTGCCTTGAGAGTGATATCATCTGTGTATCTGAGGTTGTTGATATTTCTCCTGGCAATCCTGACTCCAGTTTGTGATTCATCCAGCCCAGCATTTCACATGATGTACTCTGCATATAAATTAAATAAGTTAAATCAAATGACTGTTGTTAATTAAAGAAGACTAGATATCTGAAGTTAAGGGATCTAGCATGTTTTTATGTATGGGAAGATTCAAGAGTTTGGGCTTACTGAAATCATTCCTTTCATATGCATCTCAGATATCCTGGGCCAGGGTCCTGTGGTTTTTTTCCACATCCTGAGCTTCCGTGGGGTTTACCATGGAGAGTGCTTGCAGTCTGATGGCTCCTTGATTATAGGTATTCTTCTCCTTCCTGAGTACCCTTAGGGCTCACCAGCTTCTCATTGGAGGACTGCAATTACTGATGACTATGACATCTTTGTGTACTGAAAATGGCAGGAGATATTTCATTTCTCATTTGCCAAATCCAAAATTGGTGACTGTTGACAGTTAAGAGTTGAGACCTGGATGCAGGTGGGTTTGGATTATTAAGCAGTGGTTTTAGTTTCCCCAGCACTTGGGGAAATGTTTGAGTGGGGATCAAGACTTCTCTCTAACCCTTCAAGTTCCAGCATTAGAAACAAACATTTTAGAGGGAATGGCTTCTTTCCAAGACACTAATGTAAGGGCCATGCAGGGAGGCTACAGGGAAGCAGCTGCAGACCACTGCTCCTGAAAATTTCCTAGAGAGTCTGTGGCTCCATGAGGATGTGGCAGGCAGGTTGCCTGAAGTGGGGGGCTCAGGTGAGCAATGCTCAGGGGTACTGCCTTCTGGCACCCCTCATTTGCCTTCACTTCTCAACAAAACCACTTGCTCTCCTCTTGCAATACCCCTTTTGGTTAGAACTTCCTTTCCAAACATAAAGCTTTAAAGTCATCTTCATCAGGCTCAGCAATGTTGTGTTCTTAGCCCCGTGGGTTGTATTATAGAACAAACATAATACAAACATAAAACAAAATACAAGCACTTTAGGTCACGCAAAATCACTTAATTTAAGGCCAATTTTAGAGAATAAATGTGAGTTTATGAAGAGGGGAAATGTAGCTAAAGTGTTTTAGAAGCATATTAATCTAGCAATTTTAACACCTTAGGATCACATTTCTGCTGTGTTATACTTTCCAAGATTTATCTTTTTACCATTTTCATTATCTCTGTCGGTTATGTGATCATTTTTGCAAATGTAAAGCTTTACATGCTCTAATATTGCCGACTTTCTCAAATTTCTAATGTTTCATGGAAAGCTGTTTAACCATTTCCTTAATGTTTTACTGCATCTAATTTATGTTCCAGCCTTGCTGATTTCCAGTTTGTCTTTCAGCACAAGGTTCACCACTTAAGCCGTGTTTGGGAGACATTTTTATAGGACATCAAAATATTCTAAATTATAATGAGGGAGATTCATATAACAGCACAGAAATCACTCACAGTTTTTAACAATGGGATTTTTCACAAGCTGCTAACAGTGTATGTTACTAAATTTCAGTTTATTAACTGAAGTGGAACCCTAAAATTACAAGCATAGCTGACAATTAAGCTTGAAATTATGGAGGTCTTGATTTTTAAATATTATGGAATTTACTTTTCAAATGAATCCATAAAAGGATGATATCAATACTTTGCATAATATCATTCTGAATTCCGGAAATAGTCATGAGAAGCTGTGTATAGAACATGTGACACTATGCCTGGCATAAGAGAGGTGTCCCAACGTTTGTTCTCTTATTTGAGTTTCTTCTTCCACTGGCACACTAGTCCTCTCTTCTACCCACACTTACCTGCCCCTCCAACCAATTGTGTATATTTTCCCTTATCATCTTTATCTTTCTTTTCCTTCATTGTGTCCACTTTTGGGGCCATCTCATCTACTGTTAGGTTTTCAAAGAGTCTGTTGTGTCAATCATTTCTAAAATGATGTCTCTGGACCAAATATTTCTGAGTCAGTCTTTTATTTCTACAACCTCCTGGATTTTACTGGGTTTCCTTCAGGCTTCCCAAATCCAAGTATTTTAATATAAATTGTGTTTAATTTTTTCTTGTTTTTCCATCTGTCTAATGAGACAGGAATCCTATTAATCACACCTCCTCAATGTCATTTGACTCCATCTTCCCCTCCTTCACTAGCATCACCTCTGCTAATGCAGATGCCCTCATCCCTTCCTGATCATCACAGTAGCCTTCACTCTTGCTCATTTCCATCCCATCCTCAGAATGACTTGCAGTCAGATCTTTCCACAGTGAAAATGTAGCCATATAACTTCTCTGGATTAATTCATTTTTTAAACTATTTTCTACTTTTATGATAGAATTTAGTTTCCTTTGCATAACAGCCAAAACCCTTCATACTCACTCTAGATTCTGTGCTTTTGCACACTCTCTCTCCTTCACCTGGAACATGTATTCTCACCTTCCCAGCCTTATGAATTCCTGTCTGTATTCAGAGACTTATGTCAGGTCCACTGAAAACAGCTACTCTTGGTACTCCACAGACAGAATTGGACTCCTTGGAATCTTACATGTTATGTAATTGCAGCATTAGCCATTTGAAAGAGAGGTGTTGCAAGTAACTGGTTGCAGTCGACTGGAGAGAGTACTTTGAAAGCAGTACCTGTTTCTTAAACATTTTACTTTCCCAGAGTCTGTACATAGTAGGGATTGCTTTATGAATGAATGATAGAGTAAGTGAATGAACTTGGTTCCTTTCTATCTTGGTGTCGGCACACCAAAATGCACGTGGTAGCTTCCTACTTTTACTTATATGCTTGGGAGTCATTATATATTCCAATAGAAATGAGTTTGGACTTTGTCCATTCTTTCATTTAAGTAAAGGAGACATCCTGCCAAACCTGACTTTAATCTTTAAAATCTCTGTCTTCAGAATAAACTTTTGCCCTCTTTCCTAGCCAGAGAAACTTCAATAATTTTGCTTTTCCTTTGAGAAAGATTTGTGCTATCATTTTTCATATATAAAGATTTCAAAACCTCTAGGATCTTATTAAAAATTAGATCATAGACTGTAAAAGGGATTTGACAACAAAATCATTCCCAAATAAATACCGAAATACTCCTTAATGCAGTTATCCTAGTTAGGCATCAGAAATTAAATTTTTGCTACATACACAAGAGATTGATACCTGTACTGTGCTTAATGGCCTGAAAAATGCAGCGAGATGACTGAATTACTCAGTATGCCACATACATCTAATGAGGAAATGTTGCACATTCTCCAAACTACATTTTTCATCACTTATGGGATAATTTAAACTATTTTCATAACTGAACAAAGTGTTGCCTTCATTTCTTTCATTGAAGCATTTACACGTCTGAAGTCAAAGCTATTTCTTGCAAACTTGATCTTTATTAAATATATCTGATTTACGTTCTGCAGGCTTGAGAAAGGTCAAATTAATTTCATCATAGTTTCCCTTTGCAGTGGCATCTGTTAGGAGCATGGTACTGCTGTTATGAAGAAGGCTTCCCCCTAAGAAACAACATGGTGTCTTAAATTATACTCAGCACCATAAAAATATTCCAAGTCCCATCTAATCAGGCTCCATGTCTCTGGCATGTCACATATGGCTGCTTTTGAAATTTGTTCCAATAACTCTTTATATTTCAAAGAAGTGTGTATCCAAAGTTAATTTACAAGAAAGAAACTCAAAGAACTGCGCAGAAAAGTGTATGTTCACTAAGGAGATATAAGAAATTGTAAGGGTGACATGGCTTTCAATACATGCATGCCTGTATATGTAAAATGGGTGGTCTTGTAGGAATCTATCTTTTTCAACTCCCTGTGCTTGTCTATTGTAACCCATTAACTTTGCCTAAAATCATTAAGAGCTGGTGAAACCAAATAAAATGTCAAAACACTATGTGGGTGAGCTATGGATGATGCAGGTGCAAAGAGCCCATACTTGGAGTATAATTAACAAAATCTGAAGTGGTGTCAAACTAAGAAAAGTTGCTCATGAATAAATGGTGAAAAAGGACAGAGAATCGGCTTCCACTGGGTTCTGGAATTTTTAAAATTGCAAATTAGGTTTTCTTCTGTAAATGTTATCTTTGCTTTACATTTTACTACTGGTTGTTGTGTGAACATATACAAATTATTAATCTTTCCTCATTTATCTTGTGAGTGATTTCATCATCCTTCAAAACTTTATGCCTTCTTAGTGGTTTGGGGGAGCTTTCTTACATGTTCCCAGTATCAGGTTACTTCATTTGAAAATAATGGCAAATTTGCCCTTTTTCCTTCCAGTCTTTAAAAATCCAATCCTTAAAACAATCAGAAAAGTAATTGGTAGCATTAAGTATATCTAAATGTCTTGTTCCTGACTGTGAATAAAATGATTATATCAGTAAATATATTCTATACTGATTGCTTTTGATAATCTTCTAAGGAATAATTTTAAGGTCACTTCATTTTATTCCTATATGCTAAGTCTTCTTAAAATTAAGAATTACTGTGAATTTTAAAAAGTGCCTTTCAACAACTATTGTGACAGTAATTCTTGTTCTTTTGAATGAAGATAATAGCAAACTATAGATGTGTAAAGTTACAAAAGCAAAAATGGAGAAGAGACAGAAACATGTGTTGGACAGAGAAGACCACAAAATGGTGATGTTGTCTCCCTGGGAAGAAATGGTGATCAAAGGCTTCATATCAGAGGCTGATTGGATGATAATTTCCTGATCAGCAGTCTTAATTCCTCAGTTTATAAGTGCCACAATGTTGATTGTAAAATATTCAAAAATGTTGATGGGACAGTTCATTTTGCAAGATATGTTTGCTTAACAGAGGAAAATCAGAAGTAAACAAAGTGGTGGAAAATGCCAATGAACAAGTTACATGTACTTGTTGGGGCCCAAGTAAAACATAGAGAGCTTTTGACAAGGACTCCAGTACCACAACCACCCATAACCCATCCCAAATGAGCAGCATCACTTTTAAAAAAAGACTCACAAAGAGAACATGAATGAATTCAACCTGAATCAAGAAAATTGTTGACTTTAGAATTGAACATTAATTGCAGTGTGAGCTAATTTTCCTGCATGTACTCCATGCTCCTCTGATTATTTCTCAAGTGAAATAGTGGGGGATAAAAATAAAGGGGAAAAGACATGAAAGCTTTGTATAATAAAATTTGCACTGATGTGTGGAAGTCAGATCAGAAAATAGAACATGTCAGTGACACCAGAAAGTATCCAGAATACCAAAATACACCACTTTCCTAACATCATAACTGTGCTACAAGCAGAAATGAGGCTAACAAAATGGATTTCCAGAGCAGTGTGTCCATTTGTGAGGACAAAAATCCGATTGTAACTAAAAAAAAAAAAAAAAAAAGAGGCTCTTTGAGAATACGACGTAGACTGAGAGTTGAATTAGTTTCCTAGAGAGAAATTTTGCCCTGCTACTGGGTACTTTTAGCCATTCCCAATTATTTTCATGGCCAACACACACTATAAGCAGAGAAGGTAATTTTCACTGCCACTTGGTCAAAGCCTCAAATAATTTGTTACAACTGCCTAAGCTTTCATTTCCTCCCAATAATGGGACCTTGATCCTCTCCTTCACAGGGACAGTGAAAGTTATTTATGATACCTAAAGCACCACTTCAGAGAAGATTCTAGAAAACTAAAAAGCATTCAACTAGCACTTGAAGGCCACTTACTTGATTCTGTGTAGGTCTTCTTTACCAAATTTCTCAGGATTCTGAAATTTTTGATTACAGTATTTTTCAAACATCTTTTGTTGTTATTGTTGTTTAGCAACGTCCTTCTACTGGTATACATGCTTAAACTGTCTGTTATGTGTCTAAAACAATGGCAAAAATATAGATACAAATTTGGGAGGTAGATGAAGAATGATACAGCACGGATGCAGTTTTGGAATCCCAAAGCTAATGTGAAATAACAGAACCCAAAATCCACGATTAAATGACTGAAGTCTCAGTGTATATACTCATCTTTTAAAAAAAAGAAATAAATTACTCTTTTCATTTTAGTTCAGTTCAGTTCAGTCACTCAGTCGTGTCCGACTCTTTGCAACCCCATGAATCGCAGCACACCAGGCCTCCCTGTCCATCACCAACTCCCAGAGTTCACTCAGACTCATGTGCATCGAGTCAGTGATGCCATCCAGCCATCTCATCCTCTGTCATCCCCTTCTCCTCCTGCCCCCAATCCCTCCCAGCATCAGAGTCTTTTCCAATGAGTCAACTCTTCGCATGAGGTGGCCAAAGTACTGGAGTTTCAGCTTTAGCATCATTCCTTCCAAAGAAATCCCAGGGCTGATCTCCTTCAGAATGGACTGGTTGGATCTCCTTGCAGTCCAAGGGACTCTCAAGAGTCTTCTCCAACACCACAGTTCAAAAGCATCAATTCTTCGGCGCTCAGCCTTCTTCACAGTCCAACTCTCACATCCATACATGACCACTGGAAAAATCATAGCCTTGAATAGATGGAACTTTGTTGGCAAAGTAATGTCTCTGCTTTTGAATATGCTATCTAGGTTGGTCATAACTTTTCTTGCAAGGAGTAAGCGTCTTTTAATTTCATGGCTGCAATCACCATCTGCAGTGACTTTGGAGCCCCAAAAGAATAAAGTCTGACACTGTTTCCACTGTTTCCCCATCTATTTCCCATGAAGTGATGGGACCAGATGCCATGATCTTCGTTTTCTGAATGTTGAGCTTTAAGCCAACTTCTTCACTCTCCTCTTTCACTTTCATCAAGAGGCTTTTGAGTTCCTCTTCACTTTCTGCCATAAGGGTGGTGTCATCTGCATATCTGAGGTTATTGATATTTCTCCTGGCAATCTTGATTCCAGCTTGTGCTTCTTCCAGCCCTGCATTTCTCATGATGGACTCTGCATATAATTTAAATACTTTAATCTAGAGTTAATTTGGCTCTGACATCCAATTTCCCCAGATTTCAAGGACATTCATTCTTGGTTATTGTTATGGCTTCCTCTTCCTATAAAAGGTTAGGTTCTAGGAAACCAATACAGAACCCAGAAATGAGGAATGGGTAACATTTCCATTTCTCCATGCTTTTGCTGACATTCATTTCTCCACCCTTTCGACAAATAATTTTAGAATACATTAGCATAGAGCTTAAAAGTACAAATTATTCTAGACTTTGAATCTAAAGTGCAAAATAACTGGATACCCTTAAGAGAGTTATTTAATCTGCCATCTTCTCAACTTCAGATAACCCAAATGGTACAGGTGGAACTTACTGAAAGTTACTCCTGTGGGCAGATGTACACATGCCTTGTCAAGAGGAGTGGGAACTAGAATTCCTGGGAAGGTCAGGAAAAGCTTCACTGAAGATGTTGAATGAGACTAGAAACTGAATGAGGAGAAGTTCCCTTGGATAGAAAAATCTCAAGGAAATTGTGTGAGTTATGGAGAACACAGCAAACCTGAGGGCCACATCATGCTGGGACTTTAGGTAACAACTATGTTTTCATTTTAAGTAAGGGGAAGATTTTAGAGGTTTTGGAAGGAGAATGACATAATCTAATTTCATTAATTGATAAAATCAATGTTGTAGAGTGAAAGCAGGCCAGCATGTTGGAAGTTAGGAAGCTATAGCAGAGAATATGGAGAGTGGTTAGTGTAGGGAGTAGTCACTGAAGATGATAAAGGTAGGAAGGTGATGAATTTAGAAATATCAGAACTCGCTTTGTGGTTGATGGGCACAGGATTGGCAGGATGAAGAAAAGGAGAAATTAAGGACAACTGGAGTTTCATAATTGTTACTGAACTAATGGCAAGGTTGAAAGTATCAGGGAAATGTTTTGGGGGGGGGTAGGGAAGAAAATATTGAAAAGTCAAGTGATTCATTAACAAAACATCTTCACAGTCTAAGCCTAGGATGGACTCTTGAAGCTAGACGTATTACTTCAACTCTTATGCTCTTCTAGGCCATAAAACTCTCTAGTGAGCCTGGGCCCCCTAAGGCTCCATGTTTTTAGAGGTGTTTCACAGTGACTATGACAGCCTTGCCAAGGAGCTAGGCCAGGTTGCTGGGCCCTCAAGGGCCAAGAGCCAGAGACTTCCTTATTTCATCAGGAGGCAGTTTCTCTCTCCTAACTTTGCTCCATCAGTTTTTTAAAATGTATTTTATTGAGGTATAGCTGATTTATAATGTTGTGTTAAATTCTGCTGTACTGCAGAGTAATTCGTTTTTACATGTATACATACAGTCTCTTTCGAAAAAGGCAATGGCACCCCACTCCAGTACTCTTGCCTGGAAAATCCCATGGATGGAGGAGCCTGGTAGGCTGCAGTCCATGGGGTTGCTAAGAGTTGGACACGACTGAGCGACTTCACTTTCACTTTCATGCATTGGAGAAGGAGATGGCAACCCACTCCAGTGTTCTTGCCTGGAGAATCCCAGAGACGGAGGAGCCTGGTGGGCTACTGTCTATGGGGTTGCTAAGAGTCGGACACGACTGAAGCGACTTAGCAGCAGCAGCATCCAGTCTCTTTTACATTCTTTTCTATTATGATGTATCACAGGTGTATTATTATGGTACTCAATTAGGGTGTATCGCAGTTTTCTATGCTATAGAGTAGGACCTTGTTGCCCTCAATTCTATAGATAAAAGTTTGCACCCACTGACCCCAGCCTCCCACTCCATCTCTCTCCCTTGGTAACCACAGGTCTGTTCTTTATGTCTGTGCGTCTGTTTCTGTTTCATAGATAGGTTCATTTGTGACACATTGTATCTTCTACCTGTAAGTGATATCATATGATATTTGTCTTTTCTCTTTAAGACTTACTTTGCTTTAATGATAATTTCTACAGTCCATCCATGTTACTGAAAATGGCGTTATTTCATTCTTTTTTGAAGGCTGAGTAGTACTTCATTATACATATGTCCCACCTCTTCTTTGTCCATTCATCTGTCAGTGGACAGTTGGACTGTTTCCGTGTCTTGGCTGTTGTGAATAGTGTTGCTGTGATCATAGGGGTGGATGTATATTTTCAAGTTATAGTTATTTCTGGATATATGCCCATGAGTAGAGTTGCAGGATTGTATGGAAACTCCATTTTTAGTTTTCAGAGGAACCTTCATGCTATTTGCCACAGTGGCTGTACCAATTTACATTCCCAGCAGCAGTGGAGAGTTCCTTTCTCTAGCATTTGTTATTTGTAGACTTTTTAACGATGGCCATTCTGACCAGTATGAGGTGATACCTCATTGTAGTTTTGATCTACATTTCTCCAATAATTAGCAGTGTTGAGCATAGCTATGAATTACAGTTTTGCTCTTCAGTTATGTGCCTTTGAACAGCTGACTGGAGTCTTCTGAGTGTCCTTCATTCATTTCTAAAAAGAGCCAAGGTAGGGTTGAGTGTTAAGTGAGCTGATATGTGGAAGACTTAGCACAGAGCACAGGAATTGTGGATGAACCATAAATAGAAGTTCTCGTCCACCTTCCCCCCTTGTACACCTGAAACTTTTTCACTGATTTTTTTCAACAGGTATTTCAGAACTCCTTCAAAGTGCTAATCTTCATGAAGGCAGGGGCCAGTGTTTTCATTTTAGAGTTCTCAGCAGAGAGTAGTTCCTGTGTTATGCTCATGTCTGCTTAATAAAGAGGCTCACTTATTTATTTGCTGTAGTAGAACAGAGACAGCACCAACACTGAGAGTGGCATCTTAAAATGCTTAGGAGGAAAAAATAAAACCCTAATTAAAACACTAATTACTTATTTATGAGACAAAGGACATAGCAGCAATGGAATAATGACACTTCGGGCATGGAGTACATAAAACCTTTTCAGGTATCGTGACACACAGCTTAATTGCCATACTTCTGTTATCTCAGAATATTTTATTTTTAGCTTGATTTGAAATGTTCCTTAGTATAGTTATTGGTTCTGGATCAGCTGGAAGAACACCTCTGGGCCTGTTATTTTGCTACATTTTCCATATTTATTGATTTTTAAATATTCTCAGACAATGATACCCTTTTCATAATAGTCCTGTAAATACCTCCAGTGACATTATACTGTGCTTGCTTCATTGTATAGTGGAACTTTTTTCTAGTCTTTTAAGTCAGATTGTATAAAAATATATTGGAGGAGAGGGACAGGGCATTCCAACCAATGTTTGTCATAAAGATCAATTTCTAAGAACAGCTCACAGCAAAAGAATATAAGGCTAGAAGTTATACAGCACCAATTTTTTTAAATGATGGTAGATAAAATTCTTAAGGAGTTAAAGGTGGCATCTTCACAGGCTAGCTTCACCTTCAATTTGTAGTTTTACAATATGGATTTTGTGAATCTTAAATTTGCTAGCTTTCATAGATGCATGGTTATATCCATATAGATTATTGAAGTGTTCCCTATAACCTAATCAAGCCTCTTTTATTTCATCTGTTAAGAAATGGAGACGTTGCATGCACTCTCCTTACAGTGCTCTTCCAAATTGACATAAAACCTCAGCTCCTTTGGTTGAAAACACTTTGGAGCTTCCTCATATTGTCATCTCGGGAAGTAAAAATAAGTTGGGGTATTTGAATATCATCTGGCTAGTGTGTAGTCGTAGAAGAGCAGATGTCCAGCCCTTGAGATCTAAGTTCCAAAACATCTCCAAGTACCATATCATGTTACTGCTCGACCCCCAGGGTATCCAGATAGAGCGTGGGCTTCCCAGGAAGTGAACTAGATGATTCATATGGGTGTGGGAAAAAGCTTTTGAAGTTCTTTTTAAAGAGCACATTAAAATTGAGGTATAATTTGCAGCCATAGAAATGCACTCATATTAAGTGTACAATTTGATTAGTTTTGACAAATGCATATACTTGTAAAACCCACACACCTTCCAAGGTGTTGAATATTTCCATCACCCTGCAGAGCTCTCTCCTGCCCATTTCCAAATAGGCCTCCCCCCAGGCCACCGTTTTCTGACTTCTGTTACCACAATTAGCTTTATTTGGATTCAAGCCTCAAACAAATAGAACTGTAGGCTCTGTATTTTTGTCTTTTTTTTTTTTTCCTCCACACAAAATCATTCTTTTGAGATTCATTACTGCTGTTGTGTATATCAAAATTTATAAGCAAATTCTGTTGCTTAATAGAAAGCATAGTATGTTGCAATGATAAAATATTTGTATTTTAACCTATTATTTTCTTATTTGTTTTTGGTTAGTCCCTTTGGCTTTTTGTGCCTCTGTTTTCTCTTCTTTGTCTTCCCATGGATGAATTAATGTTTTGTATTCTACCTTAAGTTCTCTTTTGACTTTTTAAAAATTTGAAGCAATCATAGATCCACAGGAAGTTGAACAATGACTAGATCTGTCTCATGTAACCATAACGTGATTTTTCCCAGTGAGGACCTCTCATATAACAGGAGTACAATATCAAAACCAGACAATGGCTATCAGTGCAATCCACAGACCACTGGTCCTTCATACTGACACCCCCTGCCCACCGTATCCCTAACCCCTGGCAACCACTACTGTATTCTTCATCGCTCTTGTACATAAATAGATTTTGTCTTAACAACTCACCGATTCCTCTGTTATCTTCATTTTGCTATTGAACCCAAATAATGAGCTTTCTTTTTGTATTTTTCAGTTTCTAACATTCCATTTGGTCCTTCTTGATATCTTGTATTTCTTTGCTATGAATTCTTTTTTTTCATTTTTTAAAGCATCTTTGTAATGGCCCACTAATGTGTACGTATCGTGGCTTCTTGAAAGTTCTTCACAAAGAATTCCAACGTGAGTCTTCTCTGCATTGCTTCTGCTGATGGACTTTCCTAATACACGTTTGGATTTTCCTGGTTCTTGAGATGATGGGTGATTTTCAGGTCTTTACCAGATATTTTAGGAATTATGGTGCAAGACTCCAGATCATATTCAAGCCTCTTTTTTTGGAGTCAGTCATCCTGTTTAGGTGAGGTGTACATGGCTAGATTGGGGTCAAGATCTAGGTGCCCACTGGCCCCTGATGAAACCAGCCCAGCAAATGCAGAGCACTCAGTGGACAACCTCATTCTGCCACATGGGGATAGGAATTCTCCAAACTGTGCCCCCAGAGGTGGGACTAGAAGGAAGTTTCCACCAGTTTTGCCTTGCCTCCCTTCATTCTGCTCCCCCATTGCTTTGTAAGAGTGAAATTTCTGCTCCATCCTGGGTCCTGCTGATACCAACAGGGACAAAGCAGGCCACTGACTCCATAACTTCCTTCTGTCTTGTTCTTACTCTTTTGCCTTCAAATGTGAGGAGAAGCTCAGTCCCCTGTTTCCCAGAGTGGCACCAGTGGGGTTGAACACAAGCGAAAATGCCAGCTGACAGAGGCTTGCTCGGCTCCTTCCAAGCAGTCACTGCTGGGTGAGGGTGAAGCCCCTGGACTCCACTGCCTCCCTGGGGTTGAAGGCAACAGTGCCTGCGTATCACCAAGCACTGCCTCGTCCACTCATTGCTGCCATGTGTGGCAAAGTTCAGTTCCCTGTTGGGCCACATCCTCATTTAGGAGGGGTGGTGGAGCAGTGACTCTATCACCTCAGTGCTCCTGGGATGGAGGAAAAGTTCCTCTTCTCAGTGGCCCCCAGTGACATCATCCCAGGGAAGGAGGAGCTCTGAGTCTACCACTTGCTACAACCAGCTGCAGCTGGAAGCCCAGCATCCCATCCAGTCACAGAGACACTGCGGAGCCGGGCAGGTCTCACTTTCGTGTTTAGTTAGAGCAGGATGGGTGTCACCAAAATGGTTTTCTATTCTGCTTAATGACCCTGGTGGCTCAGTAGTAAAGAATCCTCCTGCAGTGCAAGAGACGCGAATTTGGAAGGTTGAGAAGATCTGGTGAAGTGCATGGCTTCCCACTCCAATATTCTTGCCTGGAGAATCCCATGGACAGAGGAGCCTGGTGGGTTATGGTCCATAGAGTCGCAAAGAGTCTGACACGACTGAAGCACCTGAGCATGCATGCATGTAAACCACCTGCATCCCACTTCTTTGGCCCCAAGGAACAAGCTGTCCTTGGGGCTTTGGTGGTGGTGGTTGCAGGTCACAAGTTTTCTCTAGCGCTCTCTCTGGGATATATTGTGTTGCTCCTGAGGCCACAGAGTTCCTAACCAGGATGCCTTCTTGTCTCCATTTTCAGTTCAGTGTCTGCCATTGCTTCCTATTTATGGCTCCAGTGTTTTAGTTGTGAGAGAGAGTAGCCTGGACTAAACCTGTGGAAGGGGGCTGTATCAACTTCACCAGAACTGGAAATCACTCTATTAACTTCTTACTTACACCTTTCTTGTTATTTTTAGTTATTACTCTGAAGATTATACTATGCATCTTTATCACAGTCAAGCTTCAAAGAATATTCTGTTGCTTAGTTAAAAATATAAAAATCTTACAACAGTATGCTTCCAGTTACCAATCTTCCAATATTTATACTCTTGTTATCATATACCTCACTTCTACATATAAGTTGCACAATATATTTTATTATTTTAAAAACTTTAGCAAATAGCTCTTTAAAGATATACAAAGATTCTGTACAAAAACAAAGAAATGTTTGAGTTCCTTATATTTTCCACCATATTAACTCTTTATTGTATTTCCATTCTTTCCTACAAAACCTGTTTGCTATTATTTCTCTGCAGCTTAAAGCAGTTCCATTAGCCTTTCTGTAATTGAAGTCTGCAGGAGATAAATTTCTTCAGTTTTTGTCTGTTTGAAAATGTGTATATCTTGCCTTCATTTTTGTAGGATTTTTGTCTAGTTTTAGAATTCTAAAGCAGCTTGCCTTTTTTTCTTTATATATGTGGTTTCATTATCCTTCTGACCTGTGTTGATTCTGATGAGAAGATAGCCATCATTTTTTTGCTTCTCCTCAAGAACAATATGCCCCGCACTCACCCATGTCTGGTTTTCAACACCATCTACCAGCTGGGTGCAGCTTTCTCACTTTTGTATTTGCTGAAATTCTTGAATGTTTTATTGGTTAATATGTTTTGTCAATTTAAAAAATGTGTATTGGCCGGTCTCTCTTCAAATCTTTTTTGTTCTGCCCCACTTTCCACCTTTTTTCCTGCAAGTGTTAGTTGCTCAGTCATGTGCAACTCTTTGCAACCCCATGGACTGCAGCCCATCAGGATCCTCTGTCCATGGGATTCTCCAGGCAAGCATACTGAAGTGGATTGCCATTCCCTTCTCCAGGGGAACTTCCCAACCCAGGGATCAAACCCAGTCCTCTGCATTGCAGGTGGGTTCTTTACTGACTGAGCTACCAGGGAAGCCCAAGAATACTGGAGTGGGTAGCCTATCTTTTTTCCAGGGGACTGAGAGAGTCATTTCCTAGGCAGGTTGATAGGGAGTCTAGGGGTCCCCAAGGAGAGAGGGGTCTGGAATTCTCAAGGAGGAAGAAAGGACAAACTTTTTTTCTTTCTCCACATTCCTTAGGATTATATAACAATAATGTATCCTGCCTGAGGACAGTCTCTGGATTAAGGACAGTCTTTGGATTAAACCTTCTGGCTAATTCTGTTATCTTAAAATGTAAATTATGGGAGTAGGTCTGATGAGGTCTTTACAACCTCCAGACATTCTTTGGATTCACTGGAGAGTATATAACTTCATTGTTAACACTAGCAAGCGGATACTCTTTCTACCCTCTTCTGATGCCTATGTCAGAAGCTTTCTCTATCTCCTTTATACTTTAATAAAACTTTATTACACAAAAGCTCCGAGCGATCAAGCCTCGTCTCTGGCCCCGGATTGAATTCTTCTCCTCCGGGGGCCAAGAATCCCGGTGTATTCGTGTGATTCAACAACAACCTTTCAGGACCTTCCCAACTCAGGAATCAAACCTGGGTCTCCTATGTTGCAGGCAGATTCTTCATCAGCTGAGATACCAGGAAAGCCACTAAGAAATACAGTAGACCTTTTGATACCGTATGGTGTATCTTGAATAATCATTTCTGTGTTTAATGCTTCTCCTCTCTTTTGTGTCTATGTTTGGACCACCGCTCTATCCTATGCAGTTTGAAAATCACAATGTCTAAAGTGTTTCTCTGATTTCTTCTTCCCACGCTCAGAATTCAGTGGGCACCATGGCCCTGAACTTCAGGTTGGGGGGTGGGGGTTGGGTGTTCCTCCGCTTTTCTGCCTTGTCCCATTGTCTCCCAGCATAATTGGAAGTATTTGGTGAAGACCTATGGAGAATATTTGGCATTTTACTTCTAATTCTCTTTGTCTGTGAAGGTCCAAAAGCCCATAAACTATCAAGTTCATCCTTGAACCTTTAAACTTCATTAAAAGTCTAGCTGTTTTATCCTCACCCACATCCATGGTGGCTGCTTCTTATTTCCAGTGTTTCACTAGGGGTGATGACAGTCATGGGTACCTTCTCTCCTACAAAGGACCTTTTGTTTTCTAAATTTTACATCACTGGTGTCTTCACATGCTTAGATCTCTGATGTGTTAAAAATATAGTTTTGTCATTTATATGCCTGACTATCATTGCTATATTGGCAGTGGTATTCTCTTGAGGTTTTCAAAAGCCTATGTAGGAGGAAAGTCTATTTTTTTAAACTCTTAATTTGTCTTTTATATTTTGTGAATTTTATAATGCAAATAATGTTTATTATACAACAAATATTTATTTAAGTCTTCTGTTGATTGACAAATTGTACATTAGCGAAGTTTGGATGCTGTGTTAGTCAAAATGGACTAGACTAACCAGTCCATTAAGTAACCAAAAAAAACTTTAAAATCTCAGTGATTTCAATAAATAGAGAATTATTTCTGGGTTACAGAGATTGTTTATAAATTGGGGATAGTTTTCTCAGTGACTCAGAATTCTGAGCTCCTTCTATCATGCATTACCAAAAGGAAACATTTAACTATTTTTAAATAACCAGCTCTCAAAACCATTTACATCACTTCCACCTACACTGATTTGGTCAGAACTCAATTGCATGGTCTTGATTCTGAATAAACACTCCTAAAAGAGCTTCAGGGGTAGGCTATTAGAAGTCAAGAAAGAGAGGCACCAAACAGAAGCTTACAGAATAAGATTCCAAAAACATTTGGGTATGGTGTGGATTTTATCTGATACTGTGGCAATATTTCTTTTTCTCATTTGTTTTAATAGGTTTATTCTGGTATAATTTACATACCATGTAATCCATCCATTTAAAATGTACTAACAACAGTCTAATTTTAGAACATTTTTCACCCCAACAAGAAAACCCAGTACCCATTTGCAGTCACCCCACCCTGAACTCTAGGCAACCATTAACTGCTTTCTGTCTCAATGGATTTGACTATTCTGGATATTTCAAATCAATGTGATCATGTGATACATGGTCTTTTGTGACTGGCTAATTTCACTTAGCATTATGTCTTTGAGATTCATATATGTTGTAGTATGTATCACTATTCATTTCTGTATATTGCCTGATAATATTCCATTGCATGGATAGACCAGATCTTATTATCCACTTATCAGCTGGTGGACATTTGGTTTATATTCACCTTGGGGAATGACAATAGTTTTTTGATTACCTTAAAAGAAACATTTTGGGTACAGCAGGTACCCACTGTGGACAACAGAGAGGACAGGAAAGAGTTTTAACAGGGTAAAGGTGGGGAAAGAGAGGTCTTTACAGTGGTGAAAGATGATGCTGTGAAAGTGCTCCACTCAATATGCCAGCAAATTTGGAAAACTCAGCAGTGGCCACAAGACTGGAAAAGGTCAGTTTTCATTCCAATCCCAAAGAAAGACAATGCCAAAGAATGCTCAAACTACGGCACAATTGCCCTCATCTCACACGCTAGTAAAGTAATGCTGAAAATTCTCTAAGTCAGGCTTCAGCAATACATGAACCGTGAACTTCCAGATGTTCAAGCTGGTTTTAGAAAAGGCAGAGGAACGAGAGATCAAATTGCCAACATCTGCTGGATCATGGAAAAAGCAAGAGAGTTCCAGAAAAACATCTACTTTTGCTTTATTAACTATGCCAAAGCCTTTGACTGTGTGGATCACAATAAACTGTGGAAAATTCTGAAAGAGATGGGAATACCAGACCACCTGACCTGCCTCTTGAGAAACCTGTATGCAGGTCAGGAAGCAACAGTTAGGACTGGACATGGAACAACAGACTGGTTCCAAATACGAAAAGGAGTTCGTCAAGGCTGTATATTGTCACCCTGCTTATTTAACTTATATGCAGAGTACATCATGAGAAATGCTGGGCTGGAAGAAACACAAGCTGGAATCAAGATTGCCGGGAGAAATATCAATAACCTCAGATATGCAGATGACACCACCCTTATGGCAGAAAGTGAAGAGGAACTCAAAAGCCTCTTGATGAAAGTGAAAGAGGAGAGTGAAAAAGTTGGCTTAAAGCTCAACAATCAGAATCATGGCATCTGGTCCCATCACTTCATGGGAAATAGATGGGGAAACAATGGAAACAGTGCCAGACTTTATTTTTCTGGGCTCCAAAATCACTGCAGATGATGACTGCAGCCATGAAATTAAGAGATGCTTACTCCTTGGAAGGAAAGTTATGACCAACCTAGATAGCATATTCAAAAGCAGAGACATTACTTTGCCAACAAAGGTCCGTCTAGTCAAGGCTATGGTTTTCCAGTGGTCACGTATGGATGTGAGAGTTGGACTGTGAAGAAAGCTAAGTGCCGAAGAAATTGATGCTCTTGAACTGTGGTGTTGGAGAAGACTCTTGAGAGTCCCTTGGACTGCAAGGAGATCCAAGCAGTACATCCTAAAGGAGACCAGTCCTGGGTGTTCACTGGAAGGACTTATGCTGAGGCTCAAACTCCAAAACTTTGGCCACCTCATGCAAAGAGTTTATTCTTTGGAAAAGACCCTGATGCTGGGAGGAATTGGGGGCAGGAGGAGAAGGGGACGACAGAGGATGAGGTGCCTGGATGGCATCACCGACTCAATGGACAAGAGTTTGGGTGAACTCCAGGAGTTGGTGATGGACAGGGAGGCCTGGTGTGCTGTGATTCATGGGGTCGCAAAGAGTCGGACATGACTGAGTGACTGAACTGACTGAACTGAAGTGTCTACTGATATAGAGTTATCATCTATGACTCTCAAAATTGACTGATCAGTGAAGAATGAATACATATATTGTTTTCTTTCAAAAAATAGTTTTATATTCTTTAAACACTCAGTGAAAATAACCAAAGCGAGTATTACTCAGCCATTAAAAAGAATACATTTGAATCAGTTCTAATGAGGTGGATGAAACTGGAGCCTATTATACAGAGTGAAGTAAGCCAGAAGGAAAAACATAAATACAGTATACTAACGCATATATATGGAATTTAGAAAAATGGTAACAATAACCCTGTGTACGAGACAGCAAAAGAGACACTGATGTATAGAACAGTCTTATGGACTCTGTGGGAGAGGGAGAGGGTGGGAAGATTTGGGAGAATGACATTGTAACATGTAAAATATCATGTAAGAAACGAGTTGCCAGTCCAGGTTCGATGCACGATACTGGATGCTTGGGGCTAGTGCACTGGGACGACCCAGAGGGATGGTATGGGGAGGGAGGAGGGAGGAGGGTTCAGGATGGGGAACACATGTATACCTGTGGTGGATTCATTTTGATATTTGGCAAAACTAATACAATTATGTAAAGTTTAAAAATAAAATAAAATTTAAAAAAAAAAAAAAAAGAAATGTATCTCATTGACTTAATAAAATTGCCTTTGCCAAACTAGTAAACATATTTTTTCTCTTTAAATATACAAGGCTTTTAAGGGAGGACAGCACACCCTAGGGTAGCTTCAGTTCTAGTCAGTCCCCAGTCAGATGAGATGGAGACTTCTGGTGTCTTACTGGTGATGGGCTAATGCAATTAGGTGCCTGAAGCTTGTCATTTCCTTCTTAATAGGCTTCTGGGTTTGCCTGCAGCTTCCTTAGCTGGAGAAGGCTGTAATTCACTTGACATCAGTGGGTTATTTATAGAACATTGGCTCAGGAACTGCAACCTATATAAAACTGGGCTCTTTTATTTCCTGTATGAAGACATATTTGCTGAAAATCTGTGTGTTTGAATTTAGAGTATGAGTTGACGTGCTGCTTCCCTTTATATCAGATTAATATTCCATGTTCATTAAATTGTAAGACAAGTTTTACCTCTCCAAGTGAGCTCTCCCACCAGAGGACATAATTACTGTTTTTTCCTTTGCCCTTGTCACCTTTCTCCTTGCTCTGTATCTTGTTTCATGTCATTTTTTTCCTTTTGAAAGATAATTTTCAATTTCACTTTTTTTTTAAACACAGAATTAGATTTGGCTCTTAGTTCAATGATTTTCTAAGTTTGGTTGACACATACCTGACAAATTTGCTCTTGAGTTGCCTTGGCTAAACTGCTCGAGTTTATTATGAATCCACTGGGCATTATCTTATGTCTTTGTGTTATCTAAAGTTGTACTTTAAATTGTATATCTTAAAACTTAAAAAGTTAGCAAATATTGTAAAATAAAGAGATTCTCTGAAATCATAGGTTGAAATTTCTGTGTTGCTTTTCTTATTTTAAGGTTGGTCACAGTCATTAAAATGAAGCATTTTTACTATTACTTTTGAAACATCCGTTATTCTAAAGACAGATAATTTTCTCTCACTTTCCTTATCTTAACATTAAATGAGTCTAACATCCATAGAAAATGCCTTCCATTTTCCTTCAGATTCTTATTAGCATGTTCCTGATACTGAGGCCTCAAATCTACTCTGGAATGTTTAACAGGTTTGGAATCATTACACTTGCAATTATAGACCCTAAAAGCATGTACATCTGAATACCCTCTCTCAGCCTAAATGTCCTCGTCACTAATTGAAGAAAATGAAAACACCTACCCATGAGTTTGTGGAGATTAATGAGATAATACCTGAAAAAATGCTTGTCTAGATCAGGACTTATAAATGATCACTATCATTATTTTAGTCAAACTAATCTTCAAATAAAAACAAAATTTAAATTCCACTCTTGCCACCATGATCCAGAAAAATAATATTTATTATTAGATAGTCATGGTAAATATCTGTTCGTATCTTCCCAACTTACAGTGACCTTTGACATTCTTTATTCAGTAACAACCCACAGTTGGTAGTCCTCATGTCTGAGCCTCCAGCTGCTCTGCATATATCTCATGGTCTGCCTCACTATCTGCAATCAGATAATCTCCCCTGAGGAGCTGAACTGAGTGACAGCAATACAGTTGGGATGTTCTTCTGAATAGGGAATATGCAACCTTTTAATTGTTGGGCAGACATGAATATGAAGCATTGAGAAATCTTGAGTTGCAAAGAGAGAGAAAGAAGCATGCTGCTGCTGCTGCTGCTGCTAAATCGCTTCAGTCGTGTCCAATTCTGTGCGACCCCATAGACTGCAGCCCATCAGGCTCCCCCGTCCCTGGGATTCTCCAGGCAAGAACACTGGAGTGGGTTGTCATTTCCTTCTCCAATTCAGAAAAGTGAAAAGTGAAAGTGAAGTCTCTCAGTCGTGTCCAACTCTTAGCGACCCCATGGACTGCAGCCTACCAGGCTCCTCCGTCCATGGGATTTTCCAGGCAAGAGTACTGGAGATGAAGCAAAATCATGAAATGGAGAAAGTACAGGGAGTGTTGCTAACAGCTTTGTTAATTTCCAGTTCTCCATCTCTGCCTGTCTACTGGGTGCCCAGAAAAAGGAGACACTATGCTTCCTACGAATACCCTTCTTTCTACTCTCAGCCTGTTTGTCCCTTCTTTTGCTTTCTCTTCCTCCTTTACCTCCTCTTCTTTCTCTTTTTCTTTTCACTAACACTAATTTATATCTGTTTATGTTACTTGCAAGTGTGCAACCACAAAAATGTAACATAGGTATTTCTTGATTTAATCAAGATGTAGTCTGAAAAACTGCATGTAAATTTTTGTTTTTACTCATACGAAGTGCCTTGTATGTTATAAAACGTATATAATTTTAACCATCTCTGTTTTACAGTGAGGAAATAGAAACTCAAAAAATTTAAGTTCTTTTTCCAAGATTACCTATGTGAAATATGTGATTCACATTCTGGTGTCTAGATTCTTTTTCTACTTAGGTCTCTCTTTGAGGGCTCAGTTTATAAAATCCAAAGCAAGGATTTTATAGATATTTAATTTTTGTCTGGGTAATACTTAGAAATGCTTGTCCTTCAAAGCAAGTGATAAGCACACCATTTATATCCACAGAATCATAGGAAACATAACTAGGTATTTAACATTAAATCAGTGTCAGACATTATTTTTACCAAATCTCTCCTTCAGTCTTGTCTTGCTCTCAGAGCTCTCAGGATGAAGGCTGCCTTCCTCGCAGAAACTTCAGTGGTCTTTCTTCTACTCAGGTTGTGAGTTTCATCTGGGTCACAAGAAACTGTAGTCACATCACACTGTGATGCGGTGTGATCCACTGGGGTTCATATGCTTGTTTAATTATTGCAGTTTGATAGCAGTATTAGGATAATCAGGCTGTCTGTTTTCATTCCCATTGACCATTTATTTGTTTTGTAAGTGTTGACAGTTAATAAGTAAGCAGCGTTTACAGCTTTTTGCTAAATCTTCAACCTCATTATGTTTTCTGGTCAGTCCTACTGAGGAAATCAAAGTCCGCTCAGCCAGTAGTCAGGCTGCAGTGTTCCTAACATAACAGTGTGTCCTACAAGACTGGTAGGAGATAGACCAGGCCAGAGCGTAATCCTCCACATGACTAGCACACCTGTTGTAAAATGCCACTGTGCAGCTCCGCTCAGTGCTCTGCACCAGCACAGAGGGGAGGGGTGGGGGTGGGTGGGAGGCAGGTTCAAGAAGGAGGGGCCACGTGTATACGTATGGCTGGTTCACATTGTTGTATGGCAGAAACCAACAAGATGTAAAGCAATTATCCTCCAACTAAAAATAAAAATATCACCACTTCCTTATCATTTCTAACTCTTGCCCCTGATTCGAAGAGCTGACTCATTGGAAAAGACCCTGATGCTGGGAAAGATTGAAGGCAGGAGGAGAAGGGGATGACAGAGGATGAGATGGCTGAATGGCATCATTGACTCAATGGACATGAGTTTAAAAAAACTCCAGGAGAGGGTGAAGGACAGGGAAGCATGGTGTGCTGAGGTTCATGGAGTTGCAAAGAGTCAGGTATGACTTAACAACTGAACAACAGCAACACTTTAATATTTTCATCTCAGGGACAAAAATTATCACAGTATTACATTACTAAATTGTTCCTGCTTCTGGCCTGCATCCTATCCTGACTAGGACCCTGTTTCCCCAGTCCTCCAGAATCATCTGGCACGAGTGCAGGCCCCCCACACCCTAGAAGGAGCCCTTGCCATCTCTCTCCTAATGAAACCCTCCTCTGGTTCCCCTTGAGCGTGGTCTCCTTGTTGTAGCAAACAAATAGCTCGAACTGACTTTTATGAGACTACTAAGGTACTCCTTGTGGCCTTTGGTTGGGAAGCTTTAATACCATCAATAAATAAGTGACATTCTTTATTCCTTTGAGCCTGATCTCTGTGTTTACATCTGGAGTTCTTATTCTCTTCACAGTAAATTTATAGATCTCCTTGGGTGAGTGAGACACTCAACTTCTAAATTGTGAATCTCTGCTCACATTGGTGAATACAGATAGCTATGCCCTGTCACCCCTTCACTGAGAGCAGTTGACTCCTTCTGTTTCTGTGACCCTTCATGGTGGAAGCCAATCAGCCTGTGAGCAAATGGGAAAGGCAGGAAGCAGGGGCTGAAATGAAGAATCCATCAACCACACACTGGTCCTTCAGCACTTTTCTTTCTCTTGTTCCAGAAACTCATGCATTCTATGCAGAGAACCTCCAGTTTGATAAAGGAGATGGTTTCTAACCCAACCACATATGTTTATATCACTGAATTCCAACAGTAAAAAAAAACCAAAACTCTAACATCCAGTGTGCTAATGAAAATACTATTGCTGCCTTGACGTGTGTATATCCAATTAGAGTATATGTTAACTAAATTCGACTAGGTTATAATTGAAAAACAAATGGCATGCTATTGATGTGGAAGAATTGTAAAGAAAATTACAGACAGTACAGAAGATATATAATTTGGTCCATTTCTTTAGCAAAATGGAGATGCGTGACTGGGAAATATGTCACACTCAGTAGCCTTGTTCTCTAATTCACTAAATTCTAGCGAATGTTGAACAAAATGCTTAAAAACATTTCTCATTGACTTTTTCTTAAAGCTGCAGTCAATACTTTAGAAGAATAACTTGACCCTCTTTCTTTTGTTATGTTATTTTTAGTGTGTATATATATATATATATGTACATACATATTACAAAATACATATTTTATATTAAAAATACCTAGAATTTAGAACATATATGAACAAATATATTTAGCATAAATAAATACTTAATAAAAGACCTAATATCATAGATGGCTTGGTGAGATCTTAAATCAAGAACTGAGGTCACCAAAGCAGAACACAGGATTTTTAAGATGATTTTTATCATTCTTGTACGTCTTCAAAGTCATCTCATTTTATTAACATCAACCACTGGGCTCTTGAACCATGAGTCACATAAAATAAACCATACAAAGTACTGAGAGGCACTGCAGTTTGTGACAGGAGCTAAAGACTTCAGTAGCTTCCCATGCTTTCAGCAGAGATGATAGTGCCTGGTGGAGCCCCGTTCTGCCCTCCAGATCTGTACCACACATTTGCTTGTGGCTCAGAAACCGGAACTTCACTATAAAACTCCTAGAGGAGAACATAGGCAAAACACTCTCCGACATACATCACAGCAGGATCCTCTATGACCCACCTCCCAGAATATTGGAAATAAAAGCAAAAATAAACAAATGGGACCTAATTAACCTTAAAAGCTTCTGCACATCAAAGGAAACTATTAGCAAGGTGAAAAGACAGCCTTCAGAATGGGAGAAAATAATAGCAAATGAAGCAACCGACAAACAACTAATCTCAAAAATATACAAGCAACTCCTACAGCTCAACTCCAGAAAAATAAACGACCCAATCAAAAAATGGGCCAAAGAACTAAATAGACATTTCTCCAAAAAAGACATACAGATGGCTAACAAACACATGAAAAGATGCTCAACATCACTCATTATCAGAGAAATGCAAATCAAAACCACTATGAGGTACCATTTCACACCAGTCAGAATGGCTGTGATCCAAAAGTCTACAAATAATAAATGCTGGAGAGGGTGTGGAGAAAAGGGAACCCTCTTACACTGTTGGTGGGAATGCAAACTAGTACAGCCACTATGGAGAACAGTGTGGAGATTCCTTAAAAAACTGGAAATAGAACTGCCTTATGATCCAGCAACCCCACTGCTGGGCATACACACTGAGGAAACCAGAAGGGAAAGAGACACGTGTACCCCAATGTTCATCGCAGCACTGTTTATAATAGCCAAGACGTGGAAGCAACCTAGATGTCCATCAGCAGATGAATGGATAAGAAAGCTGTGGTACATATACACAATGGAGTATTACTCAGCCATTAAAAACAATACATTTGAATCAGTTCTAATGAGGTGGGTGAAACTGGAGCCTATTATACAGAGTGAAGTAAGCCAGAAGGAAAAACACAAATACAGTATACTAACGCATATATATGGAATTTAGAAAGATGGTAACAATAACCCTGTGTATGAGACAGCAAAAGAGACACTGATGTATAGAACAGTCTTATGGACTCTGTGGGAGAGGGAGAGGGTGGGAAGATGTGGGAGAATGGCAATGAAACATGTAAAATATCATGTAGGAAACGAGTTGCCAGTCCAGGTTCGATGCATGATGCTGGATGCTTGGGGCTGGTGCACTGGGACGGCCCGAGGGAGGGTATGGGGAGGGAGGAGGGAGGAGGGTTCGGGATGGGGAACACATGTATACCTGTGGCGGATTCATTTTGATATTTGGCAAAACTAATACAATTATGTAAAGTTTAAAAATAAAATAAAATTGGAAGAATAAAAAAAAAAAAAAAGAAAGTAACTTCAGATGTGGTAGAAACAGCAAAAGAACTAGAATTAGAAGTGGGATCTGAAAATGTGGCTTACTTCCTGTAATCTCATCATAAAACTTTAATGGATGGAGGGTTGTTTCTTGTGAATGAGCAAAGTTTGAGATGGCATCTCCTCCTGATAAAGAGGCTCTGAAGATTGTTGAAATGACAACAAAGGATTTAGAATATCACATAAACTGAGTTGATGAAGCAGCGGCAGGATTTGAGAGGGTTGACTTTCACCTTGAAAGAAGTTTTACTACGGGTGAGATACTATCAAACAGCGTTACATGTGACAGAGAAATCAGCTGTGAAAAGAGGCATCAGTTGATGTGGTATACTTCATTGTCTTATTTTAGAAACTGCCACAGCCACCCCAAACTTCAGCAACAACCATCAGTCATCAACATCAAAGCAAGTCCCTCTACTAGCAAAAAGATTAGGACTTGCTGAAGACGCAAATGATGGTTAGCATTTTTTACCAAAAAAAAATTTGTTAATTAAGGTAGGTACATTTTTGAGACATAATGTTATTGCACAACAGACTCTAGTACATAGTGTAAACATAACTTTTTTTAATTAAATGAATTAATTTCAAAAAAAAAAAAAGAAACCAGAACTTCAAACCCTAGGAATCATGAACACAAGATTCTCCCCCAAATAACTTTATGTCATATATATAAGAATGTGCTTAGGACACAACCATTTTTGGTAACTATAGGTTCAGTTCAGTTGAGTCACTCAGTCGTGTCCGACTCTTTGCGACCCCATGAATTGCAGCACGCCAGGCCTCCCTGTCCATCACCAACTCCCGGAGTTCACTGAGACTCCCGTCCATCGAGTCAGTGATGCCATCCAGCCATCTCATCCTCTGTCGTCCCCTTCTCCTCTTGCGACCAATCCCTCCCAACATCAGAGTCTTTTCCAATGAGTCAATTCTTCGCATGAGGTGGCCAAAGAACTGGAGTTTCAGTTTTAGCATCATTCCTTCCAAAAAATCCCAGAGCTGATCTCCTTCAGAATGGACTGGTTGGATCTCCTTGCAGTCCAAGGGACTCTCAAGAGTCTTCTCCAACACCACAGTTCAAGAGCATCAATTCTTCGGTGCTCAGCCTTCTTCACAGTCCAACTCTCACATCCATACATGACCACAGGAAAAACCATAGCCTTGACTAGACGAACCTTTGTTGGCAAAGTAATGTCTCTGCTTTTGAATATGCTATCTAGGTTGGTCATAACTTTCCTTCAAAGGAGTAAGCGTCTCTTAATTTCATGGCTGCAATCACCATCTGCAGTGATTTTGGAGCCCAGAAAAATAAAGTCTGACACTGTTTCCACTGTTTCCCTATCTATTTCCCATGAAGTGATGGGACCAGATGCCATGACCTTCATTTTCTGAATGTTGAGCTTTAAGCCAACTTTTTCACTCTCCACTTTCACTTTCATCAAGAGGCTTTTGAGTTCCTCTTCACTTTCTGCCATAAGGGTGGTGTCATCTGCATATCTGAGGTTATTGATATTTCTCCCGGCAATCTTGATTCCAGTGTGTTTCTTCCAGTCCAGCGTTTCTCATGATGTACTCTGCATATAAGTTAAATAAACAGGTGACAATATACAGCCTTGATGAACTCCTTTTCCTATTTGGAACCAGTCTGTTGTTCCATGTCCAGTTCTAACTGTTGCTTCCTGACCTGCATACAGATTTCTCAAGAGGCAGATCAGGTGGTCTGGTATTCCCATCTCTTTCAGAATTTCCCAAAGTTTATTGTGATCCACACAGTCGAAGGCTTTGGCATAGTCAAGAAAGCAGAAATAGATGTGTTTCTGGAACTCTCTTACTTTTTCCATGATCCAGCAAATGTTGGCAATTTGATCTCTGGTTCCTCTGCCTTTTCTAAAACCAGCTTGAACATCAGGTAGTTCACGGTTCACATACTGCTGAAGCCTGGCTTGGAGAATTTTGAGCGTTACTTTACTAGAGTGTGAGATGAGTGCAATTGTGCAGTAGTTTGAGCATTCTTTGCCATTGCCTTTCTTTGGGATTGGAATGAAAACTGACCTTTTCCAGTCCTGTGGCCACTGCCGAGTTTTCCAAATGTGCTGGCATATTGAGTGGAGCACTTTCACAGCATCATCTTTCAGGGTTTGGAATAGCTCAACTGGAATTCCATCACCTCCACTAGCTTTGTTTGTAGTGATGCTTTCTAAGGCCCACTTGACTTCACATTCTAGGATGTCTGGCTCTAGGTCAGTGATCACACCATCGTGATTATCTGGGTCGTGAAGATCTTTTTTGAACAGTTCTTCTGTGTATTCTTGCCATCTCTTCTTAATATCTTCTGCTTCTGTTAGGTCTATACCATTTCTGTCCTTTATCAAGCCCATCTTTGCATGAAATGTTTTCTAATAGCATTCCAGTATTTACATCTTTTTTTTTTTCCTCAAAATCTGATGTTTGTCAAAATCTATATTCTTGGGCCCCTTTTTATAACCAAATTAAATCAGAATTGCCATTAACTTGGACTTTATAACAGTTCCCTCTAGTGATACTTTTTCCCACTAGAGATTGAAACTGTTTTACAATCCACTTTCAATCCATCAAGTGCAATATGTGCTACCACCAAAATGCACCTTTAACAGTCCTTCTTCTGTTCATTTCTCATCTGGGTGACTAAAATAGCCATTTAATCTAGTTTCATTTCCTACATTCATTTTTGAGCTTACTCATTCCCATCCATTTCTTACACTGTGGTCCTTCACCAGGAATGACTTGCCTCTAGGAGACATGTGATGATGTCTGGAGATATTTTTTGCTGTCACAATTGGGAACATAGGGCTACTAGTGGCCTTTAGAGGGTGGAAGCCAGGGAAACTGCTAATTATCCTGTTCTGCACAGGAGGACACAAAAAGGATTATCCAGGCCAAAATGTCAGTGGTGCTGAGAGACCAAGGTTGAGGAATCTTTGCTCTGAACTGACATACTTCCACTCTTTCCCTGTTCAAATCCACTATCAGTTTCTTTAATGGGTCTGTCATAGTGTCCTCATTACCTTTGTACAATTACCTTTATACAATTGTGTGTGTAATATTATTTTAAAAAGGATGTTTCGTGCTCTGCCTTTATTTCAAGAATATAAACATTTGATGCCTAGTGTCTAGCATAATAATTTATACATTATAGCTGCTTATTAAATTTTAATTGGAATAAGTAGGCCATGCTTGTTTGTATATTGTGTGTGTTTGTGTATATGGGTAATTCAAAAGCAGCAATATATGTAAAAGTGACTCAAACATTAAATCAGTAGCTATACAAATATTCTCTGACCCCCTAGGGGACTTTTCAAAATGCCAGGAAAATCCTCAAAAAATAATTTTTGTATTCCACTGAATGAACCACTATGGATCATAAAAATGTAATAAATCTATTATTTTGTATGTTTGGGCAGAGTTCATCTGCACTGTAGATTAAAAACAGTGTTTCAAACTATTTTAGATCATTTCCAGTTAAGTGAATCAGATATACCATAGGTCTGGCATGGGAATCAGAATTACAGAAAAGTAGGTAATAGAGTTAGAAAGTGCCTACCCATCCTAGACCCTTGAATGTAGGGAAGTCAGGTATCATTATTCCCATTTTTTAAACAATGTGTCTGAGTCCATGAACATTTACATGCCTTGGCCTAGATTCACAGCGGTGATACATTTCTGAGACAGAATTTATATCCAAAACCCTCATATTATAGATCATCAAGGCTAATAGTTTTTTAAAAAAATCAATAATTATTCCTTCTACTCTCTTGTCCCTCTGCCTTTAACTTTTTTTTTCTTGTGGCATGTATCATAATACAGCTGAAAAAGCACTGGCAACGGCATCAGAAAACCCTGGATTTGAAAGGCCATTCTCACTGAGTAGCATAGAGAAAGGATCAGCAATTTTTTTCTATAAAGGCCTAGATAATAAATCTCTGTGGTTTTGCACTGCTATGGTCTCTATTGAGTGACCTCAGTCAGGTCTGACTCTTTGTGACCTCATGGACTGTAGCCCACCAGGCTCCTCTGTCCATGGGATTTTCCAGGCAGGAATACTGGAGTGGGTTGCTGTTTCCTACTCTATAGCATCTTCCTGACCCAGGAATTGAACCTGCATCTCCTGCATTGGCAGGCAGATTCTTTACACTGAGCCACCTGGGAAGGCTATGGTCTCTACTGCAAATACTCAATCCTTACATTGTTGTGAGAGAGCAGCCATAGACAGTAAGTAAATGATGCTTGCGACTGTATCCCAATGCAACTCCAATTACAAAAACAGGTGGTGGGCATGTTTGGACCACAGGCCATAGCCTGTCAACCTCCAATGAAGGGCAAATTCCTCTCTTCTCATCTACACATGGAAGTACCAAAACTTAGATCATAGCTTTGATGTAACTCAGGGCAACTGAGAGAATGTAAGTAACATACCTCTGAGGGGATGTAGCCTGTTATAGACATTAAATGTAGCTATTGCTATGATGGAGGCAAGCAAATTAATGTTCAAGCTCACTCATGCAATATGCTCTAGGCAAGTCCATGAGAGAGAGTGAATTATTTAAGTAACAAAAGACTCAGATTATAAGGTTACTTCAGCTTTAATGATACTCATGTCAAAAGTTCTCTATTCAAAGCTCTGTATCTTAAAACTTTAGTACAATATTTTTTTCCTACAAGGAGAGAAAATTTAAAATTATTCTTTGAAGAAGATACTACAAGAAGCAATTAGATTCTCTAAGTAAGTACTACATTATTACAAGATAGAAAAAAAGTGTAAGTTTGTTTTATAAATTGTTCTCACCGCTAGTAATTACTGAATGCCTCTTTAATGGCTCATAATGAATTCCATGCTTTTTCTAAGAATTATTTTGCTCCCAGAGTTATGTGGATTAATTTATGTATATTTAATTTAAAAATTAGCATCACTTTGGGGATTTATCTGTGTCCCCTCAAATTTCATAAATAAACCTGCTAGCTGAAGCTTTTTGAAAATGCATAAAGATGTACTGTTTAGCACATTTGCTTTGGAAAATAAACAATATTTACAGATAATTGAACTTTTATTAACTTCAGCTAGCCAAACTTTTAAAAGAAAAAGAAATGCAATTGTGAGCAGACTATATGTCTAATACTTTGTTCTATGTGTTTATAGCTTGTTTTGTGTGAATATGCATTTATCTCAAAATTTAAAATTTTTGTATTGCCTCTCTTACACTAAACCAGTGGATAACATTCAAGGTAGACATCTCTTGAAATTAAAAAAAAAAAAAAAGAAGGAGTATACCCATTTTAAATCATCTTACTCTATGGATTAAATTATATGTCCCATATGTAAATGCTATATAGTTTACTAATTGTTTACCAACATCCTTTTCCAAAATGCCTTAGCTCACTCAAATTACATTAACTGGGGAGATGTGCCAGCATGTTAATTCTTATTTGAAGAATGTGGAATTGCTTTATCAAGAAATTTTTCATCAGTTTCTGTTCATTAGCATGGAGAAAATATAGATAATAAATAGCTGAATATATACATTTAGATATTTGTTGTTGTTGTTCAGTCGCTCATCAAATCCGACTCTTTGCAGCCCCATGGACTGTAGCACGCCAGGCTTCCCTGTCCTTCACCATCTCCTGGAGCTTGCTCAAACTCATGTCCATTGAATCAGTGATGTCATCCAACCATCCCCTCTGTCGTCCCCTTCTTCTCCTGCCTCAATCTTTCTCAGCATCAGGGTCCTTTCCAGTGAGTCAGTTCTTCACATCAGGTGGCTGAAGTACTGGAGCTTCAGCATCAGTCCTTCCCATGAATATTCAGGATTGATTAACTTTAGGATTGACTGGTTTGACCTCCTTTCAGTCCAAGGGACTCTCAAGGGTCTTCTCCAACACCAGAGTTTAAAAGCATCAATTCTTTGACGCTCAACCTTCCTTGTGGTCTAACTCACATCCATACATGACTACTGGAAACACCATAGCTTTGACTAGACAGACCTTTGTCAGCAAAGTAATGTCTCCGCTTTTGAATACACTGTCTAGGTTTGTCATAGCTTTTCTACCAAGGAGCAAGTGTCTTTTAGTTTCATGGCTGCAGTCACCATCTGCAGTGATATTGGAGCCCAAGAAAATAAAGTCTGTCACTGTTTCCACTCTTTTCCCATCTATTTGCCATGAAGTGATAGGACCAGATGTCATTTTTGAATGTTGAGTTTTAAGCTAGCTTTTTCACTCTCCTCTTTCACCTTCTTCAAGAGGTTCTTTAATTCCTCTTTGCTTTCTGTTATAAGGGTGGAATCATCTGCATATGTGTTAGTCGCTTAGTTGTGTCTGACTCTTTGCGACCCCTTGAGCTGTAGCCTCCAGGCTCCTCTGTCTATGGAATTCTCAGGCAAGAACATTGGAGTGGGTTGCCATTTGCTTCTCCAGGTCATCTGCATATCTGAGTTTATTGACATTTCTCCCAGCAATCGTGACCCCAGCTTGTGCTTCATCCAACCCAGCATTTTGCATGATGTGCTCTGCATAAATTTAAATAAGTAGGGTGACAATATACAGCCTTAACATACTATAATTTTTTATAAAGTATTATAATACTTTATAATAAAATAATGTACCATGGATTTGACTCTATTGGGGATCCTTCCAAAATCCTAAATATGTGCAGTTTGCAAAATTCCATGCTAATTTTTTAATTTTGATTTTAATATTTTTAATTTAATTAAAATTTGATTTTGATTTTGAGATTGAGAGCTTGCACCCATGAAGACCAATTTTACCCATTCTGTGCTATGGAAGTAGACTGTGCCATCAAAACCACTCATCTCACAACATTACATGGCCAGAAAAACAAGGATGAAGCACTCTAAATCCACGATGGTCACAATTATGCAAATCTAACTGTACCTCAGTTCAGTTCAGTCACTCAGTCGTGTCCAACTCTTTGCAATCGCATGAACCACAGCACACCAGGCCTCCCTGTCCATCACCAACTCCTGGAGTTTACCCAAACCCATGCCCATTGAGTTGGTGATGCCATCCTACCATCTCACCCTCTGTTGTCCCCTGCTCCTCCTGCCCTCAATCTTTCCCAGCATCAGGGTCTTTTCAGATGAGTCAGTTCTTCACATCAGGTGGCCAAATACTGGAGTTTCAGCTTTAGAATCGGTCCTTCCAATGAATATTCAGAACTGATTTCCTTTAGGATGGGCTGGTGGTATCTCCTTGCAGTCCAAGGGACTCTCAAGAGTCTTCTCCAACACCACAGTTCAAAAGCATCCATTCTTTGGTGCTCAGCTTTCTTCACAGTCCAACTCTCACATCCATACATGACCACTGGAAAAACCATAGCCTTGACTAGAAGGACCTTTGTTGACAAAGTAATGTCTCTGCTTTTCAATATGCTGCCTAGGTTGGTCATAACTTTCCTTCCAAGGAGTAAGTGTCTTTTAATTTCATGACTGCAATCACCATCTGCAGTGATTTTGGAGCCCAGAAAAATAAAGTCAGCCACTGTTTCCACTGTTTCCCCATCTATTTGCCATGAAGTGATGGGACCAGATGCCATGATCTTCATTTTCTGAATGTTGAGTTTTAAGCCAGCTTTTTCACTCTCTCTTTCACCTTCATCAAGAGGCTCTTCAGTTCTTCTTCACTTTCTGCCATAATGTGTCATCTGCATATCTGAGGTTATTGATATTTCTCCCAGAAATCTTGATTCCAGCCTGTGCTTCCTCCAGCCCAGCGTTTCTCATGATATACTCTGCATAGAAGTTAAATAAGCAGGGTGACCATATACAGCCTTGATGTACTACTCCTTTTCCTATTTGGAACCAGTCTGTTGTTCCATGTCCAGTTCTAACTGTTGCTTCCTGACCTGCATACAGGTTTCTCAAGAGGCAGGTCAGGTGGTCTGGTATTCCCATCTCTTTCAGAATTTTCCACAGTTTATTGTGATCCACACAATCAAAGGCTTTGGCGTAGTCAAGAAAGCAGAAATAGATGTTTTTCTGGAACTCTCTTGCTTTTTCCATGATCCAGCGGATGTTGGCAATTTGATCCCTTGTGCCTTTTCTAAAACCAGCTTGAACATCTGGAAGTTCATGGTTCATGTATTGCTGAAGCCTGGCTTGGAGAATCTTAAGCATTACTTTACTAGCATGTGAAATGAATGCAATTATGCGGTAGTTAGAGCACTCTTTGGCATTCCCTTTCTTTGGGATTGGAAGGAAACCTGACCTTTTCCAGTTCTGTGACCACTACTGAGTTTTCCAAATGTGCTGGCATATTGAGTGCAACACTTTCACAGCATCATCTTTCAGGATTTGAAATAGCTCAACTGGAATGCCATCACCTCCACTAGGTCTGTTCATAGTGATGCTTCCTAAGACACACTTGACTTCACATTCCAGGATGTCTGGCTCTAGGTGAATGATCACACCATCGTGATTATCTGAAGTGATCACACCATTGTGATTAACTGAACCTAAATAAAACAAAAATCCCTCAGAGTGTAAGCAGCAGGACATTGATCTTGTGCCTGTGTAATTGATCTACTTAATAGGAAATGGCAACCCACTCCAGTGTTCTTGCCTGGAGAATTCCATGGACAGAGGAGCCTGGTGCACTACAGTCCATGGGGTCACAAAGAGTCGGACATGACTCAGTGGCTAACTTTTATCCCGTCCTCACATTCCTTTATTTCTCAAATCTTTTACATTTGAAACTACCTATAAGTAGAACAACTCCATTCTGTCCTTGATGTATTATCCTGACTTGAATCAGGTAGAACAGAAGGTCCTCCAGGTATCCCTTAACTGTTCAGCATCATCTTTCCTGTAATTCCTCTGAGTTACTGGTCCACACTCAAGGAGTGGGGTGAGCCACAGAGAGAAATTTCAGTCTTAAAGTTGCACGAGTATAAGCCAAGAAACTTTTAAGGAGGTGTACTTACAGGAGGCAACTTAGAATCCATAGACTCCAAAAGGCTCTATGAAAGTAAACAAATAAATAGTGTATGCTGTGAGATATTATAAAGTGCTTAAAAAAAGAATATTATACTTTTTTTTAATATTCAGGGATTATATCCCCTACAGATTTTACCTTCAGTGTGTATGTGCCTAAGTGGCCAACAGTCTTAAAACTCACTCTAGACTCAATAATCTACTTTTAAGGAAGTAAATTTTACTCAAGTAGAGAGTCTCACTTGAGTTCCATTCACTTTTTATTTTTTAATCTAAACCCTCTAAATTACTAATGTGTGTAGAATAAGACCTTTGTCAAAATAATAATTTACACATTATGTTCAGCAGTTCCACAATTTCAACCCTCCAAAAGTTAAGAGGAATTTATTATGGCCCCTATATTGATATCTTCCTTGCCAAGAAATTCTAGAAGACTTCATGTGCACTGCTGATCCCGACTTCAAAGGAGGACTTAGATAGCAATTCATCCAAAGAAACCCCATTAAAGCATGAATGAAATAATCTAATTATTTTCTCAATTACTTTTTTTAATTCAAAGCTTACTTTGAATAACCTCTTTGAATGGTCCCCCAGAATGTTTTCTTTGAAGAACTTCAACTTTGATTGTAGAGTTCCTTCAAAACCCATCAAATGTTTTTCTTTTCTTTCTCTCTCTCTCTTTTTTTCTGAGCACAGTTTTTTATTGGCTTCTATCCAGCCATTAATTGTGGACTTTTGTTCCAGTTATATATGGCTGCCCAATAAACCATCCAAATTGAGTAAAGTAATAATAGTTACTTATTTTGCCCCCAAATTTTCAAAGTGGGCAGATATGGTAGGAAAGACTCACCTTCTCTTAGGGCAGCTTCAGCTGAGGGCTGGAGAGTCTGCTTCCAATTTGGCTCACTCAGCCACAAGTTGCTCCTTACTGGCTGTTGTCTGGGAGTCAGATAGTGCTGAGAACCGGGTCCTCTGTTTTCCTTGATGTGAGACTTCATATGGCTTGGGCTTCTTGGATTCCAAAGATGAGCGTCCCCAGACAAAGCCAGGTGGGAAGTTGTGTTACCTTTTGTGATCCAGCCTCTGGAGTCACCTAGTGAGACTTTCCCGATATCTTAGTGGAGGCAATCACAATCATCTCTGCAGTTTCAAGGGGAAGGAAACAGACTCCACCTCTTGCTGGAAAAGTAGCAAGATCAGGAAGAGCATGTGGGGTAGTAGATACTAATATGGACTTCCAGGGGAAAAACAATCTGCCACACATTCTCCATTATCATTGAGGTGATTGTTACCATGAAGCCAATTTAGATGTTTGGTACACATGGTTTCCAGAGCCTACCCTCTGAACAGTCTAGTCTATCCTGTCCCCCAACCCCAGCCACCATAAATGCCTTTTAAATGTCTTTTACTCACTAAAACAGGGATATAGTTCTCAGAATATTTGTATGATCTTATCCTGAATTCCAAAGAAATTTGGGGTTTATACCTGATGATGCCCCTGGTGCTAATGGTGATGGGGAAGTTACATGTAGGTAAAACCTCTGTAAGGAGGAGAAAGAATATACTGTTTCTGTCTCTTATAGACCTACACTATGCCAACATCTTGAATATTAAACTTAATTCAGGTGGTGAGATGCAGTTTTAACAATTTCCAAGCTGCTACAGGAACTTAAAATCTTGAGTTTAAGCCTTTGTGTGGCATTTCACCCCTTGGCTTCCAATATCAGTGGAGGCAAGCTGGGGAAAACAACAATCCTTATCAGGACATAAGCATTCTTCTATCAGGATACAAATTTACCATGACATTAGACAAAGCTGCTTTCAAATTTCTAATCCATTCGAGCAAACTGACTAATACCAAGAAAATAGCAAAGCATATTTACAAAATGAGCACACCATGCCCAGCTGTGCAAGCAGTAAAATATCTATCCAAAGTGATTAGCTGTGTTTTGTCTCTTGATTCAGTGTATTTGATTTCTCCTCTGGCTTGGTTTGCTTCTTTAGGGCAAAACAACTTTATAATTCAGTGTAGGAATTGCTAACCTGATGACTAAGTAACTTCAGTAGATCACTGTATTTGAGGCTGGGGTCTTCATAAAATAAAGGTATTGTCAGTAGTATTAAACAGTAACTACATAGGGGTTTTAGAAGGGAATTATTATAAGGGTTGGCAGATTCTTGACATAGAATGGGGGCAGAAACCTTATAAAGGCACAAAAATGTAAAGGTCCTCTAGCAAAAAAATCTACTCACTTCCTTTTAAGATACTATTTCAGCTTATTCAAAACACCTATCTTATAGTAATTTATTTAAAGGATCACTCTAGTGGTTCAGACAGTAAAGCATCTGTCTGCAATGCAGAAGACCCAGGTTCGATCCCTGGGTTGGGAAGATCCCCTGGAGAAGGAAATGGCAGCCCACTCCAGTATTCTTGCCTGGAAAATCCCATGGATCTCAGAGCCTGGTAGGCTACCGTCCATGGGGTCGCAAAGAGTCGGAAACAACTTCACTTTCACTTTCATGGTAATTTAAACAAACTCTCCAAAATAACTCATTCTGAGCAAAAAAACAAAACAAAACAGTAAGTATATTACTTTATGAGAATATGCATTTATATTTCCTTTCATTTAAAAAATTGATTATCATTGCTTTATTCTGGCCTATAGATATGACATATTTGTGCAATGTGAAGAATGCTAATCAAGAAATACATGTGTATGCATTGTGTCTAGCTGAATAAATAGAATCCTGTCAATAGTGTTGGAAATTCCCCGTAGGTATCTTTTGGATTGGATCCCAGTCTTTCTGCAAGTAATTAACATCTCGATTTTGTGTTAATAATTCTCTATAAAAATTAATTTGATTAATTTTTGTTTAGTTTTGCTCATTTGTCACCCAGATAAGAATGGAATTACTATATATATATATATATATACAGACCTGTACATATATATATACACACATATATATATTTTCTGTGACTGTATTTTTCCTTTTACATCATAAAATGTGTAACTATAGTATATTTTTACTGTTGTAACATATTCCCTTGTATGATTGCCAGTTATGCTACTGCTATCATTTGAATTGTTGTCAGCTTTTGGTCTTTTAAATGCTGTGCTGTATACAATGTTCAGTATGTACCTTGAGGGAAATGAACATTGGTTTCTTTGAAGTAGTCATCAAACCATGAGGGATACCAATTTGTCACTTACAGGATGGGAGAAAATATTTTCAAATCATATATTTTACAATGGACTTGTATCTAGAATATATAAAGAATATTTAAAACTCTTTAATTAAAAGACAAATAGTTCAATCAAAAACTGGGAAAAGGATCTAAATTGATGCTCTATTAATATAAACATATATTTGACAAAAATGAGAAAAGACGGTCAACATTAGGAGCCATGAGAAGAATGTAAATTAAAATCACACGTCTTTGAACCCTCTAGGATGGATTAAAAAAAATATGGCCACAAGAATGAGGGTAAATTAGAACCCTTAGCCATTGCTATTTGGAATGAAAAAATGGCTGCTGCTGCTGCTAAGTTGCTTCAGTTGTGTCCGACTCTGTGTGACCCCATAGACGGCACCCCACCAGGCTCCCTGTCCCTGGGATTCTCCAGGCAAGAACACTGGAGTGGGTTGCCATTTCCTTCTCCAATGCATGAAAGTGAAAAGTGAAAGTGAAGTCTCTCAGTCATGTCCGACTCCTAGTGACCCCATGGACTGAAGCCTACCAGGCTCCTCCGTCCATGGGATTTTCCAGGCAAGAGTACTGGAGTGGGGTGCCATTGCCTTCTCTGGAAAAAATGGCATAATGCCTCTAATAAACAGTCTGAAAGTTCCTCAAAGATTAAACTTTAGAACTATCATGCTGCTGCTGCTGCTGCTAAGTTCCTTCAGTCATGTCTGACTCTGTGTGACCCCATAGATGGCACCCCACCAGGCTCCCTGTCCCTGGGATTCTCCAGGCAAGAACACTGGAGTGGGTTGCCATTTCCTTCTCCAACGCATGAAAGTGAAAAGTGAAAGTGAAGTCGCTCAGTCATGTCTGACTCCTAGGGACCCCATGGACTGCAGCCTACCAGGCTCCTCCATCCATGGGATTTTCCAGGCAAGAGTACTGGAGTGGGGTGCTATTGCCTTTCATGTGTCCCAGGAATATAATTCCAGGCTGATGTAATAAAGAATAGGAGACCTGGGTTCAATCCCTGGGTCGGGAAGATCCTCTGGAGAAGGGAATGGCAACCAGTATTCTTGCTTGGAGAATTCCACGGACAGAGGAGCCTGGTGAGCTGTAGTTCATGCGGTCACAAAGAGCTGAATACAACTGCGTGACTAACACTTTCACCTTCATACACCCAGAAGTGTAAAAGTGTCTGCAGAAAAACCTGCACATGAATACACAATAAAGCATTGTTCATAATAACAAAAAAAGTGGAAAACAAATGTCCAGTATATTATGACTAAATAAAAATATGTTACAACAATACAACGAAATATCTCTCAACTGTAAAAGGAAACTAAGTACTGATACATATTATAATAGGAATAAACCTTAAAAACCCATGCTAAGTGAAAGAAACCAGACACAAAGGATCACATATTATGTGGTTCCATTTAAATTAACTTCCATTAATAAGCAAGGCTCTAGAGATGAAAAGTAGAGCTGGACAGTCAGGGAATTATGGCTAAGAGTTGCAAGGTTTCTTTGGAAATGATGAAAATACTCTTTAATTGATCATGGCAATGTTTGCATCACCTGTTTATATACAAAAAGTCCTTGTTTTTTGCACATTTTAAATGTGTTTGACATGTGAAAAGTCATTTAAATGTGTTTGCTATATGAATTATCTGTCAATAAAGCTATTAAAATTGTATTCCTAATCATATTTAATAAACAGAAGTTATTGGAAAGTATGTCAGGCATAATTCTAAAATATTATATGTATGCACTGACTCATTGGTTTTTTAAAATTTACTTCTTTTTAATTGGAGGATAATTGTTTTACAATGCTGTATTGGTTTCTGCCATACCACAATATAATCAGCCATAAGTATATATATGACTGACTTGCTCTTTTAAAAAAACCTTATGGAATTGGTGTTACTATTATGTTCCTTTTACAGATGGGGAAACATGGGCACACACACAAAAAGTCAACTTACATGTGCAAGTGATTTTGATAGTCATGTTGTTACATCATGCTTGTCACCCCTTTCAAAGCTCTGTAAAGAAATATTAATGCCAAATATAAAAATTATTTGCAATACTAACACCAGCCAGTTTGTATATAAAGTCCTCTTACATTGAAATAAAAGTAAAATAACATTCCAAATTTCATTGTATCTTAGGAATTAATAATAATTCAAAGAAAAAGCAACTCAAGAAAAAAATAGTGACTAAAGCATGTGACTGGACATTTACATTCCAATATAATCAAAGTAACTCTAGTTTAAAATAATATACTATTTCACATAAAAATTGGTAAACACTAGACAAAAATATTATCAGACATTAAAATAGACTTTTGGCTAGAATGCAATTACCACAAGCCTTCTAAAAATAATTTTATAAATATGCATCTGAAGATTTAAGTGAAGAATAACTTTTTAGCAGGTATTTATAATTCTGATAAGGAATTATTCAGAATTATAGTCAAAGCTAAAGCTTCCCAGGTTGTGCTGGTGGTAATAAACCCACCTGCCAATTAAGAGATTCAGATTTGATCTCTGTGTCAGGAAGATCCCCTGGAAAAGGGAATGGCAACCCACTCCAGTATTCTTGCCTGGAGAATCCCATTGACAGAGGACCCTGGTGGGCTGTGGTCCATAGATTTGCAAGAGTTGGACATGACTGAAGTGACTTAGCATGCATGCATGCACACATAATCATAGCTACATACTCAAAAATTACGTAGGTAATAGTTATTTATGTTTATTAAAGATCACTACACAGCTAATTTGGTGCCATGTATCCAAATAATAAAATGGAAACATGGTCATAATATACTTTCCTGTGAAAAATATTAAAACATTCATGTAAATGTTTGTCTTAATATGGCATATTCAGAGGAGAAATTGATCAATTATTTCACATGGAATAGAGTGGAAAAATAGATTTATAAGTGTTTTATTTTTTCTTATATTTTTATTTATTCAAAAATTTTCTAAAATCAGGGTATATCATGATTTCCTTGAGCAACATGATAGAATTACTAAAAAGGCAGTGGTAGTTTAAGTGCATTACTGTTTAATTTGTGCCTATCACATGTTTGTAAATATAAGTGAAAGTTGCTCAGTCGTGTCCAACTCTTTGTGACCCCATGGACTATACAGTCCATGGAATTCTCTAGGCCAGAATACTGGAGTAGGTAGCCTTTCCCTTCTCCAGGGGATCTTCCCAACCCAGGGATCGAACCCAGGTCTCCTGCATTGCAGGCAGATTCTTTAGCAACTGAGCCGCAAGGAATCTCAAAGCAAATATAACTCCTAACTATCTGCTCTAATTTTTTTTTTTTTTCAAAAGAAGTGAAAAGGTAGCTCATTCTTTGAGAATTTGGGGTGGGGGTTGCTGTGTGTGGTGTTGTGTCAAAAGTCAAAGTGAGCTTGTAAACTAGTTGTACAAGTAAGATTCCACAGAGAAAGCAACTAAAAATCAATGATGACAGATTTAAATGTCAATGCAGGTGGTTGACATTAGAGGTATGGTAATCACTCAGAGCTGAAGAGAGTTATTAGAGGCTGGATTTTGGGAACTTTTTACAGAAGTGTGTGTCATTGGGGTGGGGTAATTATGCAAATACTGGAGTATGTAGGCTGTACTAAAGTGGAAGCATAATGATTAAAATGTTAAAAGTTATAAAAATGGGAGCAGTATAATATGTGGAGAACAAAAAGAAACTAGAGCAGATGCTGAATTTATTCTAGGCATATTCATTTTTTTAAATTTAAAGTTATAGAGAATTAAGTGTCAGAATTGAGACTTTTTTCAAAAAGTTTTGGTTCCTTGGAAATAACCAATGTGATGGGGTTAAACTGATTGTTAAATATGCTGGGAATGCTTCTACATTCTGATTCCTGGATGAACTTGAATAAATTTGAGAAATAAAATTTTTCCATAAATAATGAAATATAATCTCAAGATGGAAAATATTTTGTAACCATTATCTAAACTACTATCAAAACAACCAGTAAAACTTAGGAAAGATTTAGTTATTAAGAGTTCAAATCCTATAGAAAGGATTTGAAATGTAGGCAACACCATTTGTAGCCCAAACTCTGAAAACAAATGTCTTCATTTTTCATTTCTGCTTTACCTAGAGACCAACCCAGGAGCATATATGCTGCTTGTCTCTAGAGTTAGAATTGCCAGATAAAGTAAAGGATGCCCAGGTCATTTTTAATGTCAGATAATAAATATTTTTAAGTATTTCCCAAATATTATGAGACATACAAAGTGTATACATATTTTAATTTATCCCCAAGCAATAATTAACTGGGAATTCTGTGTCCCCTGAATCTGGTAGCCTAAACCTAGAGGCTGATACTTTTAATTTGAAGACATTCTAATGACCCCAGTTGGGAGAGAAAAGGATCCATCTTCCCCTTAGAAGGCAGGACAAGGTAACTCTCCATATCTCGTCCATTATCTGACTAATGAATACACTCTGACATCCAAGCCAAGCAATTGCCTTAATACATTTCGTTGCAAAAAAATTGAATTTGATGTGCTTATAGGACAAGCAAGGGGAGTGGTCCAGTGAATTTAGACAAGTAGTATTTAGATTTCATGATAAATATCTAATTAGGAAATGTTGGAGGCATTTTCAGTCAAAATGGTAAATAAGATTGACCAGAAAGAACAGGCATAGAAAGAAAAGAACACAGATCCTTGAGACATTGATATCATAAATCAGATACATAAGAGAGGAAGTTCTCCTTAACAGGCAAAAGTGACCAGTTATTAGCCAAAAATAAATTACCTGTTTGATAGGTAATAAAAGTTTGTAATAAAATGTGTAATAAAAGTTTGATGGGAGGCAAACTGTAGAAGTTCCTTGTTTGTATCTCCTAACAGTTTTTAATACAGTTAAACATAATATATGTTCAATGTTTAGTAGAGTTATAGCAATAGCTGTTTACAGTACTTTTAATAAGATGCCAATTTTCCTTCTCACATATATGTTTTAACATACCAAGATCTTTGAACCATAGAAATATAGAGGGAGAATTTCTATATTCTTAATAGATCCTAAATAACATTTTAACTGTACATTAATGAATTGTTTTAGTACAATCAGTGTAGTGTGGCATGTTGTAATAAATGCCATTAAGTTCTCTGTAGAATAAAAAGTTATCAACCAAACACTTCAGAAAACACATCCTGTAATTTCCAATAATATAAAGATTTCTAGGCAATAGTTAAATTGTACCTGATTGACCATTTAAACATGTCTCCAAGAATAATTCCATTTCGTGTCTTGTCATTAAATGGAGTGAAATAAGTTTTTATGGAGATTTTACTTTATAGAGATTATATCAATAAACTTCAATATGGCTTTCACTGGAGTTTTTCATTTCTGAAAGCCTTCAAACAAGACATGTCAAAAGCAATAAAATAAATACTAGCTTCAATATTTGGCCTTAGGTTCACCATATTAAAAATACTATAATGTAACAATTTTAACTTCAATAAAATATAGTAATGATTTCTTTTAATGTCTTATCCTGCAAAGGTAGAAGAAACCAAAATATCTCTAAACTGTATTTGTATAGCCCTAAACATAACTGCAGAAAAGCATTATTCACATTTGCAATACAGCTTTATGGCACCAATTTAACTGAAAGAATGTATATGTTTATATCTTTTATGGCATTTTCACTTCAGAGAATTAGATATGACTTGTTTATGTAACGCTGAGTAAAATAGATTTTTTTTTTTCCTGGTAGCAAAGTACACTATTAAGCATACTTCATCTTATAGGGAAGTCTGCATCCTGAATGTAACCAAAGTCACATTTCAGAAAAGGCAATATTGAACTGAAGAATATATGGGGAACACTTGTGACATGTGGGACCAGTTTTGCAGCCACATTATGAGAAAAGGGGAAATATAGAGGCATTTGTCACCAAATGCTCTTTCAGCCACACAGAAAATACCCAAAATCACAGAATCACTAGTGATTCTCCCGTGCCTTTTGTCCTTACATGTATGTTGCACTCTGCTGCTGCTGCTGCTAAGTCGCTTCAGTCGTGTCTGACTCTGTGCGACCCCATAGACGGCAGCCCACCAGGCTCCCCCGTCCCTGGGATTCTCCAGGCAAGAACACTGGAGTGGGTTGCCATTTCCTTCTCCAATGCACTCGAGCTATATCTATATATAAAGTCTGCCTTCTTGGCGTATTAGGCAAGGATTCCAGGATAAGATAGCAAGCAGTTGATGCTGTCTCAATTTTGTATTTAGACATTTTTATGGCCACTGAAAACAAGCAGGCTTTTAGAATTGTCTCTGTGGGAATCCTGCCACAATGTTTAATTTACTTGTTTGTTCTGTGCTGCTCATGTCCATTTTCCCCTTTTTAAGCCACATGACTCTACCTAAAACTTTGTCAAAGGAGAAGGGAGAGAAGTCCTCTGACTCCTCATCACATTACATCTTTCTTCTTAGCTTCATCTCTGATCTTTGCTCTGCATCACCTCAGCAGAACTCTTCAGAGTAAAGCTTGTTTATCAGTGCTCTCCTAATTTCTCCAAATTTATGGGGGACCACTACCTTCCTCAGGATGTTAGGAAACATTAAATAAAAATGGTTCCAGGGTCAACTCTGTCTGGGAAGTATTTGGAAAGTTGTAACAGGAGTATTTTTTAATTGCAAGAGTTTTTCAATTCTGCAACTTTTATATTTTATGTTTTTATATGCTTTGAAATTATTTTAATATGCTAAAGTACAGTGTGATTTTCTAAGCTGGAGACACAGTAAGCAACATTTCCATATATGGATATGGGATTATTTTTTTGATGAGCATTTGTAGAAGCAACACTCCATCAAAAAACCGTGTAAGAAATCTGAACCTAGGGCAGAAGCTTCCATCTCTTTATTATTTTGATCATTATAAAGATTTATGCTTTTAATAAAAGAACAGACATGTGCTAATAAAAAGCCAGGAAGCTGAAGATATCACTCTTCACTCATTCATTCCTTCACTCATTCCTTAGACACTTGGTGAACTTTTATATTATTCACTTTACAAACCTAACTGCTGGGAAGTCCTCAGTGAAAAAGACTGGATTTCCCTGTTAGTCTTTTACACTCTAATGGGAGGGAGGTGGGAGGGAAAAAAAAAAGGAAAAACACCAGTGTCTTCGTTGTTGCTTGAGAGCACCAGATATTCAGCTGTGTTAAAGTCTTTGGACTCACAGTCTCCTGTGCTGAAAATGTCACTAACTAGGGCATAGAATAGGTATATGTTCAGCTCTTTAGAAAATACTGCCAAACAGTTTTCAAATCACAGAAGCAATTTACCTTCTCACCTGTGATACATGAATGGATCAATTCCGTATGTTCTCCAAACTCTGTGTTTTTTGCCCATTTGAATATCCTGTGTTCAAGTTCATGACCCATCTTTCTGTTAACTTTGCCTTTTCATGCTATAAATGGTATTTCAATGGACAAGCATTCCTAATTTTGCTTTATTTCCAATTAACAATAATTTCTTGGTTAAGACAACTTTGACTACCTTAAAATCATGAAGCTTTTCTCCTGAGATACCTTGAAGAAGATTATTGTTTGTTTTTTATCTCATAATATTTGTATCACCCATCTGGAATTGATTTCAGTGTATAGTGGGGGGTATAGGTGAAAATACATTTTTCTAAATGACATTAACATTGATTGAACATACCATCATTTTTCTGCTGTATCCATATACATGTGAGTCTCTTTGTTGAACATCTATTTCATTTTTCTCTGTGTCTGTCCTCCTGTAGCTTTATAAAATTATCTTCCATTTTTCTTTTTCTTCTTCAAGATTATCTTGGCTCTTCTTGGTATTTGATTTTGACTGAGATTGTGTTTATCACATAGATCAATTAGAGGTGAATCGATGGTTTTATAATACTCATCCTTTCCATCCATGATGTATTCCTGATAAGTATTCTGAATCTATCTGTCTGTGAATCTATGGGAGAGATCGGGATAAATTAGTAGACCACGTAGAGAAGATTGCCTTCACAAATGACAGTAGGTATTGTCCAATCTGTTGAGGGCCCAAATAAAACAGAAAGGGGGAGAAATTAACTCTCTCTGCTTGAGAAATTAACTCTCTCTGCTTGAGCTGAAACATCCATCTTCTTCTGCCTTCATGCATTGGTGTTCCTGGTCCCTGAGATTTGGGACTGAGATCAGGACTTAAAACATCAGTTCCCTAATTCTCAGTCCTTTGAATTATATCACTGGCTTTCCTGGTTCTCCAGTTTGCAGATTATCGGACTTATCTGCTTCTATTAACCAGGCAAGCAAATTTTAATAATTCTCCTCTTATACACCTCTCTATATGTCCTATTGATTCTTTTTCTCTAGAGAACCCTGAGTCACTTTTAGGACAAACTTATCTGGTCAAATGGATTCAGCAGAGCCCAAAGTCAGAGGCATACAGAAAAATGTCATCATGCAGAATATTTCAAGAGTTCAGAGCTTATTTCAAAGGAGCCAGTTAAGCGACAGTCCTAAAGACAAGCCTTTCTTTGGAAGGTGTAGGGTTTGAGGAACTCTGTTTTAATGAGCTAACCCTTTCCTACAGAAGCACTGAAATTTTATGGTGTTTTGGTCAAAGAAGCTGGGAGAATGTACTCTTACATGAACATTGTTAGTTTAGAAGAAATACTAGGTTCCAACCTTGAAATGTGTTGAATTTGAAGAGCCTATTGAATATCCGATAGATGTTAATTAAGTAGCCAGATATACAGGTCTTGAGTCTGTATGGAGTTCTAATTAAGCAAAAAATATCATTTTGAGAATTATGGTCATACCAGCATGACAGTCTATGGGTTCATCCAAGTATTGGATATTGATAACTAAGGAAAGAAGACCAAAGACTGAGAACCTAATCCATTCGAAGATTGAAGGTCTTAGAGCCAGCAAAGGAGAGAGAGGAGAAATGTCCAGTAGAACCAGTTTCTCTTTTCATTCATTTTTCTCTATTGGCTGAGGGTCATCCCAGGAAGAAAGGAACTCTCGGGTACTTATGGTTCTCTGTGCATTTAGCTAAAGTGATTCTATTAGGCTAATGGCAGTTATCATAATCAGTATACTTAAGAGCTTTTATAATCAATAAGATACAAAGCCTAAAAAGAAGCATAAACAGTAAGTGGGACCTGAAAAGAAATGGGCAAAGCATTAGCAATACCTATTATACAATGTATGTAAAAATTATCAAGCCAAATAACAGAATGTACTGGTAAACCCACCATGGAATTTGGTAAGTAAATCATCTTTGCCAATGTAACCATTAGTATATTTTGTTCTGATCCTTGGAACTCCTTAAAGTAAGCACTGTTGTGAATATTGTATTTCCCAGCTATTTTAAAACACAAGTTATTTTTTTAAACATTGCACAAGTTTAAATATAATGAAGTTGATTTTGCTGTTTTCAGTGTTATAAAACTGACATCGTGCCATCATAGCCTTTTGAGTATATATTTTTATTCAATATTACTTGAATTATTTTTTAAGATTTTATTTGTTTTATTCCTTTTATGAATATTTGCTCATTCACTTCCTCTGCTATATAAAATTATATAAAAATTAAACATTTTTATTAAAATGTTTATTTGGGGACTCCCTAGATTTTGGCAATTTCATTTAATATTGCTACATTCATTCTTATATGCATGTATAAATAAAACAATTTAACAACTTAAAAAATAATGTAAGTTTGGAGAAAAGCATATTCTATGTTCATCTTTAAGAGCATCTTTAGGGGTGTTGCTTACAAAGAGATCTGTTTGTATATTCATGTGTCAAAATCAAACCTTTATTTATGCATTTTTTAATTAAAAATTTTTGTTGAAGTATACTTGATGGACAAAGTAAGGTACCGGTGTACATTATAGTGATTCACAATTTTAAAAAGGTTATACTCCAAAAATAGTTACTGTAAAATATTGACCATATTTCCTATGTTGTATAATATATCGTTATATATCTTTGCACATAATAATCTGTACCACTTAAGCCCCATTCCTATCTCACCCTTCCTCACTACCCTCTCCCTACTGGTAACCCCCAGTTTGTTTTCTGCATCTGTGAGTCTGCTTCTTTTCTGTTATAGTAACTAGTCTGTTGTATTTTTTAGATTCTACATGTAAGTGATATCATACAGTGTTTGTCTTTCTTTGTCCACCTTATTTCACTTTGCATGATGCTTTCCAGGTTCATTCATGTTTTCCAAGTGGCAAAGTTTCATTATTTTTTATGGCTCAGTAGTATTTCATTGTGTATATATGCCACATCTTCTTTTTCCATTCATCTGTTGATGGATCATAATTTCAAAATGATAGAGAATGCATATATTTTTAATAATTATTAGAGCTCTAGTTCATCATTTCTCTTCTTTTAAAATGATTTTCCAGCTACTCTTACTTGCTTTCTCTTTCAGATTAACTATATAAATTTTATAGTAAGCTATTTTTCTCTTAATATATTAACAAAAATCCTTAAATGAAAATATTGAGAAGAATCCTTAAATGGAAACTAGCACATATGCACTAATATACTTTCTAAGAGGAAGTACAAAACAGTATATCCAGGAAGAGGAATTTGGTAAAATACACCTGACCTTTGAACAATGCAAGTCTTGTAGTTGCTGACCGTCATACATTCAGAAATCTGCATACACGCTTTATAGTCAGTCCTTCCTACCTATGTTTCTTCATTCACAGATTCAGCCAATCATAGATCAGTGAGCCTTTTGCTGACTTTGCATTTTGTTTATTGTTCTTTTTCTAATTCCTTTAGGAGGAAAGTTAGGTAGTGTCTTTGACAGTTTTCATATTTATTGGCCTCTAATTCATATATAGGCCTCTAATGCTATAAACTTCCCATTTAGAATGCATTTGCTACACCCTGTAAATTTTGGAAATTTGTGTTTCTTTTTTGTTTTGTTTCAAGGTGTTTTTTTGACTTCCTCTTTGATTTCCTCATTGACCCATTAGTTTCTTAATAGAATGTTGTTTAATATCCACATATTAGTGGGTTTTATTTTTTCAGTTTTCTCCCTGAAGTTGATTTCTAGTTTCATATCATTGTTGGCAGAAAAGATGCTTGATATGATATCAATCTTTTAAAATTTCTTAAGATTTGTTTTGTGGCCTCGTTTGTGATCTACATGGAGAAAATCCCATATATATTTGAAAGAAATGTGCGTTCTGTGGTTTTGGATGAAATGTTCCATAGATACCAGTTAGGTTCATTTGTTCTAATGTTTTGTTTAAGGCCACTGTTTTCCTTTGTGTTTTATCTTTTCACTGATATATATGTGTGTATATATAGTAATACTGCATTGTGCCACTGTCAGTTTTTCCCTTTATATCTGTTAACACTTACTTTAAATATTTAAGTGCTCCTATATAAGGTACTGGAGAAGGCAATGGCACCCCACTCCAGTACTCTTGCCCGGAACATCCCATGGATGGAGGAGCCTGGTGGGCTGCAGTCCATGGGGTCGCTGAGGGTCGGACATGACTGAGTGACTTCACTTTCACTTCCCACTTTCATGCATTGGAGAAGGAAATGGCAACCCACTCCAGTGGAGAATCCCACAGACAGAGAAGCCTGGTAGGCTGCAGTCCATGGGGTCGCACAGAGTCGGACATGACTGAAGCAACTTGGCAGCATATAAGGTACAAACATGTTTATGAATTTTATATCTTATTCTTAAAATAGGTATATGTTTTCATGCAAATTTTTATAATAATCAGAAAACCAGAAGAGAGAGCAATATTTTTCAAGGTCATAATTGGCCATGAGAAACTCACCTTGTACATGCTAAAGTCATCATAAGAAAAATAAATAATACCAAAAAACATGCCTAAATAATTTAATGGAGGATTTTGCAATCTGTTGGAGCAATTGTGACATCGTTGATTCAACATATCATAACTCTGTGTCAGTTGCTGTTGTCGATGCTGCTGGTACAATGGCCAACAAGACAGTACAGTGTCTGATATTTGTCTAAGTTGCATAATCATTTAGGGCTTTAATTATGGTGGGGATGTACAGAATAGTGGATGTGATACACTGTTCCTGAAATAACTTACCTGTGTTACCAGTTAAAAAGAATCACCACAAAACTGTTATCTTCATTACGTTTGTTCCTCTCTGAAGTAGCACTGCTAAGTATTACTAAAGCAAAGTTGTGTGTGTGTGTGTTTTGTGTACACATATATTAATTCTCCAACTGGAGAGATCATACATGCTGGTACACCATCAATGAATATAGTTATGTAAAACTTATCTTCATAGACCACTGATGATGATTTTAAATTAATTTAACTTAAAATAATCTCCTGAAAACTCATGGTTAACATTAAAAGGCAATGCATTACCCTTCAGTGAGGAGGTCACCAAGCAAATGAGCACAGAGACTGAGTGGCCTTTCCTTCCAGTCCAGTTAGAATGTCTCCATCAGCAAGACCCTGTCACTGAAGCAGCACCATGCATTAGAAATGTAACTAACTGCAGCAAGCTTTCTCTGACAGTATACAACAGAAAGAATGTTTCTCGATGAAATTTTAAGGATTAGAAAATGGATTTTTAAGTCAATGGCATCATGTGAGTAAAGTTTTATTTAACTCTCTGCTGAATGAATCAACACAAATTGAAGTCATTCAACCATAAGGGGCACTTTACCCTTCAGAAACAGGATGAATCAGGCATTTTTATGAAATAAGAAAACAGCCATCTTTGGTAAGCCTTGGCAAAAGATGTGTGTGTGTGTGTGTGTGTGTGTGTGTGTGTGAGAGAGAGAGAGAGAGAGAGATAGGTACTTGCTTTTTACCATCTGACCTTGTAAAGGAAGGAAACTTTTCTACTAAGGGGTGGAATATATCCTAGTTAGTATAGGTTTGTCTCAATTTCTACTTTGTATTTCCAACAGGAGATAAAATCTTTCAATTTTATGTCCTGAAATCTAGGCAGACTTTTTTTTTTTTCTTTTGGAAAAAAATTAAGAAAAGCACATGTTATTCATGCTTTAAAATAAATTATTGCCACTACATTTGCCTGCCAGTTCCTCATATTTTGAAAGCAATACAAGAGCATAACCTATTGCTTGAGCCACTGCACTTGTTTTCTTTATAAGATGATATTTTTTAGATGAAGAAAATCTTTCTGAGAGTATTATGAAAAACTAGGTTCTTCTCTTTTGGTATTTTTGTCACTGTATTCTGAAATTCCTTGCTGAGTCTGGACCTTTATAGCTAAATGCTTTACTAAAGACAGATGAAGAATGCACTTACTTTATTGCAGAAAGAGACCCTAAGAAATAGGAATTGAAATGTCATTTTGATGCATACTGGGAAGTCTCTGTGCTTGACTATGTTTGGGTGTTACTATAACTAGTAAACTATTATGTATGTAAAAGCTATCTCCTGAAATAGACATACTTAAAGAGAAAAATTTAACAATGCTCAGTAGATATTGACTAGTTGTCCTTTATATGTTTCTAAAGAACAAAATGCTTTTGCCATCAACACATATTTAATTATTAGGACTCATTCTCTAACCAATATAGGTGATAATTCTATGTTCTTCTATGTATTCTTCACTGATCATTCAATGGAATTTAGATTAAAGCTCTGATATTTGATATCTGTTAAACATTTTGAAATCAGTTTAGGCCTTTTTTCATGAGTGGTGAGTTGTTTCTATAAATCATGCAGTTCTGCAAGCATACACACACGGAGACAATGCAATTTTATTTCCCTTTCATTTCCAAGAAGATATGCCAAAAGAGACCAATTGTAATGCCATTAAATTGAAAGCCACGTCTTTTCTGGTACTGCTGTGCTCTGAGAAACACCATGGATTTTATGTTGGCATCGTTGTATTGTAGGTATTTGCATAATCTCTATTTCATTTTGTACCATAAGCATTGATGATGGGCTAAAAGGCTGTTGCAGAAAGCCAAGAACTGATTGTTACTATATAATACATTTCTGACACGAATACTGGGTCCTGTGTTTCTCTGCTCGCAAAGGATGAATGTTTACATTAAGAGCTGGAGGAAATATGGCAAGCCCTGTGCCTACGACAGTTTCTCTCATTGAGAACAGAATGGAGAAAATAACTGAAGACCTGGAGTTGCTTAAACTGAAGACAGGTTTATGGAAACTGGTCCCTAGGAAGAGTGACATCAGCATTTCCAACTTCATTTCAAAGTTCTTGGATTTTTATGAAAGTATTGATTACTCACATTTTTGCTTTACTTACGCTCTTCTTTGGCTTCATATTCCCTTCTTTCACTTTATCAGAAAGAGCAATACTTTAGCTCTATTATTCCTCTTCCTGACATAATACTTGGAGTATTGTGAGTCCTAAATAAATATATCAGAGGATCCCATGAATAAATGAAACTATTGGGCATCTACATATTGTAAGGTCTTTGATTATGAGATTTGGTTTTTTACTGTGTATGGTTATAAACTCTGTTGTTTCTACAGGCTAATTGTCAATATTTCAGATCATCAAAGAAAGGAATCAAAAGGGCATTTTGGCCACTGAAAATTATTTTTGGTTCTCAAGCCAAAATTGTATTTCAAACTGATGTGGATAGTTTCCCCCATTCTCTCACTATGCATCCACCTCTGTAATGACATGTACCACACTTAAATTCATGTAGTAATCTAGATTTAATTATTTATTGCTTCTACTTTGATGCATTCGTTTGCACAAGTATTTATTGAATGACTATGATGTGACAGACACATAATAGGCAGCATAACATATTGAACAAGAGCCATGTTGTCTGGTTCAAATTCTTTCTCCAAAGAATTCTGTTGTTATAACTTTGTGCCAGTTAATTAATCTCTCTTGGCTTACTTTTTTCATCTTTAAAGGGGGATAATAATAGTACCATTTACAGGGCTTTGGGGTATTCTTAAATTATGAATTTTGTCATTATTATTTATTTAAACATATAACTTTATTCCACTTATGTATCAGTCAGTCAGTCAGTTCAGTCACTCAGTTGTGTCTGACTCTGTGACCCCATGAACCGTAGCACACCAGGCTTCCCTAGCCATCACCAACTGCTGGAGTCTACCCAAACCCATGTCCATTGAGTTGGTGATGCCATCCAACCATCTCATCCTCTGTCATCCCCTTCTCCTCCTGCCCTCAATCTTTCCCAGCATCAGGGTCTTTTCAAATGAGTCAGCTCTTCACATCAGGTGGCCAAAGTATTGGAGTTTCAGCTTCAGCATCAGTCCTTCCAATGGAACACCCAGGACTGATCTCCTTTAGGATGGACTAGTTGGATCTCCTTGCAGTCCAAGGGACTCTCAAGAGTCTTCTCCAACACCACAGTTCAAAAGCATCACTTCCTCAGTGCTCAGCTTTCTTTGTAATCCAACTCTCACATCCACACATGACCACTTGACAAACCATAGCCTTGACTAGACAGGCTTTTTTGACAAAGTAATGTCTCTGCTTTTTAATATGCTGTCTAGGTTGGTCATAACTTTCCTTCCAAGGAGCAAGCATCTTTTAATTTCATGGTTGCCATCACCATCTGCAGTGATTTTGGAGCCCCAAAAATAAAGTCAGCCACTGTTTCCACTGTTTCCCCATCTATTTCCCATGAAGTGATGGGACTGGAAGCCATGATCTTAGTTTTCTGAATGTTGAGCTTTAAGCCAACATTTTCACTCTCCTCTTTCACTTTTATCAAGAAGCTCTTTAGTTCTTCTTCACTTATGTATAAAAAGGGAGAATTGCCTATTTTTTTTTTTATTTTAGACCTAACAAGAAATAATTATGCCAAAGTATCTTATTTTGGTAAGAAAATTACTGGCTCAGGAAATAGGCACTTAAGAAGGATGTTGTCTTAGATGCTGACTTATTAAAAAAAAAAAAAAAGAACAATGGGATCTTGGCAATTCCTTGTGGGTGAACCCACTGATACTACCTTGGAGTAATAGTATCATGAAGGTCTTCCCAGTCTATGGTGTTGGATCATGTTGTCATATTACCTAGTTTTAAGACTATGAATGTGTAGAGGTTTTAACCTGTGGTTGTGAATGCAGAGCCAGAATTCATGGCTATATATGCTTTGGACTGAATATACGCGTCCCTCCAAAATTCATATACTAATGCCACAATCTCCAATGTGATGGTATCTGGAGATGGGGTCCTTGGGAAGTAATTAGTCATGACAGTGGAACCCTCCTGGTGGGATTAGTGCTCCTAAATGAAGAGACAGGGGAGGGCTTGCTTTCCTCCCTCTTTCCATCATGTGGGGATAAAAAGAGAAGATGGTTATCTTCAAACCAGAAAGAGTACTCTTACTAGACATTGATCTGCTGATCTGCCAGAACCTTGATCTTGGATTTCTTGACCACAGAACTGTGAGAAAGAAGTGTTTCTTGTTTAAGCGACTCAGTCTGTGGTCTTAGAGTAGGCTGACCTGACTGAAATACATGGCAAGATCTGAATTACCCACAGGAAGAGACACTAATCAAGCCCCCGAGAGAGACTTATTTGAGGAGAAGACCTCTATTTAATAACAAAATTAAAACACTGGTGCTGATATCAACTCCGTCAACACATCCTTGGGGAGACTTGGGCCACATGGGGTGCCCGAAGCCTTCTCAATACAGTGGCCCCTCCTGATCCGTGGTGTCACTTTCTGTGATTTCAGATACCTGTGGTCAAGCATGGTGCAAAAATATTAAATGGAAGGTTCCAGGCACAAGCAACTCATAAGTTTTAAATTGTACACTGTTCTTGGAAGCCTGATAAAATCACTTGCCTTTCTGCCCTATTCTGCCCAGGACCTAATCATCCCTTTGTGCATGCTGTATTTGCTATCTTATCAGATTGACTCTCACAGCATCACAGTGCTTGTGTTCAAATAACCCTTATTTTACTTAATGTCCCCAAAGTACAAGAGTAGTGACGCTGGCAATCTGTATATTCTCTTACTGTGCCTAATGTATAAACTTTATCATAGGCGTATATGTATATGGAAAAACCATAGGATTTAGTACTATTTGTGGTTTCAGGCATCCATTGGAGGTCTTGGAACAATGTATTCCCCATGGATAAGGAGGGGCAGGGCAATGTATTCTCATTTAAGAGGTTGGGAAAGGTTTCTCTGTCAACCATGGTTTAGGGATTAAGAAGAAACAGTCATGAGTTACATATTCTCTGTCTAGGACCACTGTGAGCTTTACCAAATCTATTTCATTCTATCTAAATTATTCTGTCTCAAACTGACATGGTTAGTAGGGTTATTCAAGTTTACAGCCTAACAAAACCAAAAACACAAAAACTGAGAATCCCAGAGAGTTTACATACTTTTTCCAAGATAATAAAGTGAAAGAGCCAAGATTCAAAACCATAGTTTTCAAAAATCTAAGTCTTATTGTCTTCATTCATCTCCACAGTCACCAGCTTCCCTCTCTAGCTTCAGTTCTACCTTTAACAAGAGCTAACAATGTCTGTCTACTTCTGCTTTATTGACTACACCAAAGCTTTTGACTGTGTGGATCACAACAAACTGTGGAAAATTCTTAAAGAGGTGGGAATACCAAACCCCCTGACCTGCCTCCTGAGAAATCTGTACACAGGTCAAGAAGCAACAGTTAGAACTGGACATGGAAAAATAGACTGGCTCCAAATAGGGAAAGGAGTTCACCAAGACTGTATATTTTCACCCTGGTTATTTAACTTATATGCAGAGTACATCAAGAGAAATGCTGGACTGGATGAAGGACAAGCTGGAATCAGGATTGACAGGAGAAATATCAATAACCTCAGATATGCAGATGACACCACCCTTATGGCAGAAAGTGAAGAGGAACTAAAGAGCCTCTTGATGAAAGTGAAAGAGGAGAGTGAAAAAGTTGGCTTAAAGCTCAACATTCAGAAAACGAAGATCATGGCATCCGATCCCACCACTTCATGGAAAATGGATGGGGAGACAGTAGAAACTGTCAGACTTTATTTTTCTGGGCTCCAAAATCATGGCAAATAAATGGGGAAACACTGGAAGCAGTGAGAGACTATTTTGGGGGGCTCCAAAATCACTGCAGATGGTGACTGCAGCTGTGAAATTAAAAGACAGTTGTTCTTTGGAACAAAAGTTATGACCAACCTAGACAGCATAATAAAAAGCAGAGACACATTTTGATATTTGGCAAAACCAATACAATATTGTAAAGTTTTAAAATAAAATAAAATTTAAAAAAAAAGAAAAAAAAAAGCAGAGACATTACTTTGCCAACAAAGGTCCGTCTAGTCAAGGCTATGGTTTTTCCAGTGGTCATGTATGGATGTGAGACTTGGACTATAAAGAAAGCTGAGCACGGAAGAATTGATGCTTTTGAATTGTGGTGTTGGAGAAGACTCTTGAGAGTCCCTTGGACTGCAATGAGATCCAACCAGTCCATCCTAAAGGAGATCAGTCCTAGGTGTTCATTGGGAGGACTGATGCTGAAGCTGAAACTCCAATACTTTGGCCACCTGATGTGAAGAGCTGAGTCATTTGAAAAGACCCTGATGCTGGGAAAGACTGAAGGTGGAAAAAGAAGGGAATAACAGGATGAAATGGTTGGATGGCATTGCTGACTCAATGGACATGAGTTTGAATAAACTCTGGGATTTGGTGATGGACAGGGAGGCCTGGCATGTTGCAGTCCATGGGTTGCAAAGAGTTGGACATGACTGAGTGACTGAACTGAACTGAATAATGTATGTGTTAGCTAAGTGCTTAGATTTAAGTGCTTTCTATCCATTAGAACTTCCAACAATCCTGTTTGACAGGCTCTGTCATTCTCTTCATTTTACAGGTCACTCTTTGTGTGTGGTAGAGAGCCATGCAGCCCATTCTGTGCTCTTAACCACTTACGTTAGTACCAGTATTTATTTTACTTTACTTACTATTTATTTTACTTACTTCTTTTATTTTTTGTTGGTTTATTCCACTCTGACTATACTGTTAACTCCATAAGAATAGATTCTCATCTCTCTTTTCTTTGATTTGCTGCCTTTTTCCAGAGCCTAGTATATTGAGGACTCTTAATATTTATTGAATAAATTGTGTTGATTCTTTTTTGGGGATATAGAGAAACTGACACTGAAGATGTGAGCTCTCAAGAGTTTGGCCCCAAATAGCTCAACCTAGGGTGTCAGGAGTGAGGCATTTCCCAATTATGTGTGAAATAATTCAGTTGTTTCCTGGCACAATACAGGAAAATTTCTGGTTAAATTAGCTCTGTTGCTCATCCTCTAAGGATTATCCATTCTGGTCCAAGCGTCTAATTAAGAGTCATAACAACTCCGATTGCAGATTTTTGTGGGACCCCCCCTAGATCTGCACTCATAGAGGTCTCAGATACAAAGTAACACACTATGAAGAATACAACAACTTGAAATTAAATTGGACTTGACTACTCGGACATTTGCAACCTAGGGGATGCTTCTTAGGATTTCTAAGCTTTGGTTTTGTTCTCTTTAAGTCAGGCTTGAAAATATTGAGCTCACAATAATTAGACCATAATGTGGTCCTTAAGAAAAATGCAAGTTTATTCATGCTCTGGAATTTGGAGGTGGTTTTAGTTCTTTTAACTCAGAGTCTACCTACTGTTGAAAGTTAGAGTTCAGATCAGATCAGTCGCTCAGTCGTGTCCGACTCTTTGCGACCCCATAAATCACAGCATGCCAGGCCTCCCTGTCCATCACCAACTCCCGGCATGCACTCAGACTCACGTCCATCGAGTCAGTAATGCCATCCAGCCATCTCATCCTCTGTCGTCCCCTTCTCCTCTTGCCCCCAATCCCTCCCAACATCAGAGTCTTTTCCAATGAGTCAATTCTTCGCATGAGGTGGCCAGAGTACTGGAGTTTCAGCTTTAGCATCCTTCCTTCCAAAGAAATCCCAGGGCTGATCTCCTTCAGAATGGACTGGTTGGATCTCCTTGCAACACAATTCTTTGGTGTATTTTGACAATAGAAAGCTGCTTGGATGTTAGGTCTGCAGCTCAATTATGATTGTTCCATATATTCATCCCTGAAAATAAAGTTATTAGGGCAAAGGTCAAGCTCATCTGACTAAGTATGAAGTCATCTTTTCTAAGAGTTGGAACAACTATATAGTAAGGTTGGGGGTGAAACACAATCACTAGTGTTTGAAGGGGAGGCCAGGTTTAGAAAGTGGAAAATATTTTCAAAATAAATGTTGGTTCTTGTCTGACACCTTGTCAAGCTGATCAGTAAAATGACATGTCTAGAGCAGTGATTCTCAGCATCTTTAAAAAATATATGACCTCCTTCTTGGAGACTTTAAAAATATTTTTCCATATTCATAATCATTTTATGAAAGTATAATACCACAGATATGTTAGGTACCTGTGTATTAATTTCCTAGTCCTCCATAACAAATTACCATGAGCTATGTAGCTGAAAGCAACAGAAACTTATTGTCTCATAATTCTAGAGGCTGGAAGTCTGATATTAATATGCTGGAAGTATCTTGTAGTTCTCTGCATATGGATTGTTTGTCTCTAGGTAGGTTTATTCCTAGGTATTTTATTATTTTTGTTGCAACAGTGAATGGGATTGTTTCCTTCAATTTTCTTTACGATTTTTCTTTGTAAGTTTATCCCATGTACTTCAATGTTCACTGCAGCACAATTTACAATGAGCCAGGACATGGACGCAACCTAGATGTCCACCAGTAGATGAGAGGAAAGAAGTTGTGGTACGTACATGCAATGGAATATTACTCACCCATTAAAAGGAGCACATCTGAGTCAGTTATAGTGAGGTGGATGAACTTAGAGCCTTTATAAGAGTGAAGTAAGAAAGAGAAAAATAAATGTCATATGATAAAACATATATATGAAATCAAGGAAAACAGTACTGATGAACCTATTTGAGGGAAGGAAGGAGACACAAATGTAGAAATGGACTTGTGGACACAGCAAGGGAAGGACAGTGTAGGACGAATTGAGAAAGTAGGATTGACATATACCATGTGTAAAATAGATAGCCAGAGGGAAGCTTCTAACATAGGGAATCCAGCCTGGGTGCTTTGAGATAATCTACAGGGGCAAGATGAAGGTAGGTGGGAGGAAGGCTCAAAAGGGAGGGTGTGTATATGTGTGTATATAGGTACGTATATATATATACATACACACACATATGTAAATATACATGTATATGGGCTTCCCTGGTGGCTCAGAGGTTAAAGCGTCTGCCTGGAATGCGGGATCGATCCCTGGGTTGGGAAGTTCCCCTGGAGAAGGAAATGGCAACCCACTCCAGTACTCTTGCCTGGAGAATCCCATGGAGGGAGGAGCCTGGTGGGCTACAGTCCATGGGGTCACAAAGAGTCAGACACGACTGAGCAACTTCACTTTCACTTTCATAATTATGACTAATTACTGATATATATATAGCAAAAACCAACATAACATTATAAAGCAATTATCCTCCAGTTAAAAAAAAAAATTAACTGAAAAAAAGATGCTGGTAGGTCACGCTTTCTCTCGAGGCTATAGCAAGGACCCTTCCTTGCTTCTTTCTTGTTTACCCTTGTTACTGGCAACCTTACTTCTTTGGCTGGTAGAAGCACCCCTCCAATCACATGGCACTTTCCTGTGTATCTTTCCACTGAAACCTCTGTGCACATCTCTGTGGCCAGGCTTCCCTCTTCTGATAAAGACACCAGTCATTGGATTGGGACCCATTCCAAATCCAGTGTGACCCAATCTTCACTTGATTATACCTGCAAAGGCACTATTTCCAGATAAGTCACATTCTTAGCTTCTGGGTAGACATCAATTTTTGGAGACAATTCAACTTAGAACAGCCTGTTTCTGTACTTTAGCTGGGCTTGGTACAGAGAGTAAGATTTTTTTGCAATCTCCTCCCAAGATCTAATTTACAGTTCCTTGGGGGTGACAATTGTATGCTTTAAGACAAGGGTAAACGAAGTATGTTTTGAGGGTCAAATCTAGCCTATCACTTTTGTGCATGTGTGTGTGTGTGCACTAAGTCATGTCTGACTCTTTTGCAACCCCATGGACTGTAGCCACCAGGCTCTTCTGTCCATGGAATTTTCCAAGCAAGAATACCGGAGTGGTTGCCATGTCCTTCTCCAGGGAATCTTCCCAACCCAGGGATCAAATCCACGTCTCCTGCATTGGCAGGTGGATTCTTTACCACCACACCACCTGGGAAGCCCAGGGTATCACTTATTTTTACAAATAGTTTGATTGGCACATAATCATGCCCTTTCATCTAGCTGTTTCTGGGCTGTATCTGCAGGGCTGAATAGTTGTTGCAGAGACTGTCTTGCCCACAAAACCTGAAATATTTATCATCTGGCCCTTCACAGAAAAGATTGGTCATGCTCAGCTTTAGAACACCTGGACTGAGATTCAGATGCAGAGAAGTATTTTAGTTCACAGAGTGACAAGTTATCAAACACTATCTTGGCTTTATGATTTCATAATATCAATAGGACCTAAGGTGTTGTCCTCCAGGGGTGTTCATTGCAGTGGAACAAAGGAGAGTCAGCAGAGGTCAAGCTAATTCCAGGAGGCTATTTAGGTGGAAGGGTGCTTTTAGATTATGTGAGCTTAGATAGAATTGATCAGGTCAAGGGTTTTAAATATTATCAGGACAAGCAGTCCAGTACCACAAAGCAGGGAGACTGAATATTAAATCTGGATACTTTCTTAGAAAAGAAATGGGAAAACTTCAGTTAAAAAAAAACAAACAGGCAGAACCCATGAATCAAAGGTAAGCTGATATTAATAAAATAATATTGCTTTAAAATGTACCAATAGCTAACATTTCTATGGAACTTTTTTTGCTTGGCATTATTCCAAAAACTCTGAACATATACACTCAACTCCTCAGAGCTGAATATTAGCATAATAATAATATTTAAAATAATATCAGCAAAAGGATTTAACATTTATTAACCACCTGTTCTGTAACAAAACTGAACTTCAAAAATCACCCATCAAGATAGGCAGTTTCTTTCCAATTTACAAATGTATAAACTGATGTGTAGAAAAGTTCCTCACATGAAATTATAGATATACTCAGTATACGGAAAGGGCAAGACTTGAACCCAGGTTTTGTGTGCGAGTTGGACTGTGAAGAAGGCTGAGCACCGAAGAACTGATGCTTTTGAACTGTGGTGTTGGAGAAGACTCTTGAGAGTCCCTTGGACTGCAAGGAGATCCAACCAGTCCATTCTGAAGGAGATCAGCCCTGGGATTTCTTTGGAGGGAATGATGCTGAAGCTGAAACTCCAGTACTTTGGCCACCTCATGTGAAGAGTTGACTCACTGGAAAAGACTCTGATGCTGGGAGGGATTGGGAGCAGGAGGAGAAGGGGACGACAGAGGATGAGATGGTTGGATGGCATCACTGACTCAATGGACGTGAGTCTGAGTGAACTCCGGGAGTTGGTGCTGGACAGGGAGGCCTGGCGTGCTGCGATTCATGGGATCGCAAAGAGTCGGGCATGACTGAGCAACTGAACTGAACTGAAAGTGTGTTTTGGTCTGCATTTCTTCAGATGCATACCAGGAGTATAGGTAGACAACTAGAATCCAAAGACCAAGAAGGCAATAAAAGTAGGATAGATGGGCAAAAAGAGTACCAAAAAGAAAAAAAAATGGTTTCTTTTCCTAGAACAAGAAACTTTTTTCCCCCCTCTTGCTGTGACCTTCCACGTTCTGCTTGGGCTTCCAAACATTTGTAGGTTTGTGTTTGTACACACTAATGTGCCTGCTCAGTCATTCAGCTGTGTCCAACTCTTTGTGACCCCATGGACTATAGTCCACCAGGCTCCTCTGTCTATGGAGTTCTCCAAGCAAGAATACTGGAGTGGACTGCTATTTCCTTCTCTAGTGTATACTGAAAAATTCCAATTAAAATGACAGATAAAAACATAAGCTTCATGATGACACTTAAGAGTAGTTAAAATTTTTTCACTTCTGATTAAATGGCATCTACTGATAGGATTTCAGACTGATAAGAATTTTAACTGAAAGAGATACTCAACTCTGCCTCACCCTCCCAGTCGGATCAGGGAAGAGATAGAGCATTGGTGTCCCATTCAATTTATTTAGCACTGCGCCTGGTGTCTGATACTGCTCTTCCCTGTTAGACACAAGCCAGGAAAATGCAATCTTCTGCTAGGCTAATTCACAGGGGATGGCAGAGTGGGAAGTACAGTGTCCTTAGCTGTGTCTGATAAGAATGCTTACCTTATATTATTTTTGCGAGTATGCAAGAGTCGGACACAACTAAAATGGCTTAGTATGCTCACACATATGTGCTAACTCATGTCTCTGTGCAACCCTATAGACTGTAGCCTGCTGGGCTCCTCTGTCCATGAGATTCTCCAGGCAACAGTACTGGAGTGGGTTGCCATGCCCTCCTCCAGGGGTCTTCCTGACTCAGGGATCGAACCACATCTCTATGTCTCCTGCATTGGCAGGTGGGTTCTTTACCACTGTTTTAAGAGGTTTACATCAGACAGTATATAAAACAATATTTGGAGGGGTACTTAGCCCAATAGTTTCTCAAAAGGAAGCTGCTATTTTTTTTTTTTTTTTTTTAAGGATCAAGAGCTAACAAGATAAGCTGGGAAAGCATCTTGGTCAGAGAAACCAAAGTCAAGGGGGAGAATGATGACACCTGGAGACAGTAAAGTGAAGTATTTCTACTGAGTCTTATTGTTCATAGTCTGAGCCAAAAACAACTATTTCTGAATGTTCTATGACAACAGGTCATCCTTTACTATAATAACTGGCTGCTCTAGCAATCGTAGAAAGCATTTAAGAATCGTGTGAGACCAAGGAAAACACACCTAACTTTCCAAAACAAGGAGAAATAGGAATTCATCTTTAATTCTCTTCAAGGCATGTTCCTTCAATAGATTAATTGAGATGCTACAAATTACAGGCTTTCTATTTTTGAACACATTTCAATTCAGTCTATCAGTCATGTCCAACTCTTGGCGACCCCATGGACTGTAGCACGCCACGCTTCCATGTCCATCACCAACCCCTGGAGCTTACTCAAACCCATGTCCATTGAATCAGTGATGTCATCCAACCATTACATCCTCTGTCGTCCCCTTCTCCTCTCAGCCTTCAATCTTCCAGCATGTGGGTCTTTTCCAATGAGTCAGGTTTTTGCATCAGGTGGACAAAGTATTGGAGTTTCAACTTCAGCATCAGCCTTCCAATGAATATTCAGGACTGGTTTCCTTTAGGATGTACTGGTTGAATCTCCTTGTGGTCCAAAGGAATCTCAAGAGTCTTTTCCAACACCAAGTTTAAAAGCATCAATTCTTCAATGCTCAGCTTTCCTTATAGGCCAACTCTCACATCCATACATAACTACTAGAAAAACCATAGCTTTGACTAGATGGACATTGTTGGCAAAGTAATGTCTCTGCTTTTAATATGCTGTCTAGTTTGGCCATAGTTTGGTCATAACTTTTCTTCCAAGAAGCAAGCATCATTCAATTTCATGGCTTGCAGTCACCATCTGCAGGATTTTGGAGCCCCTCAAAAATAAAATGTCTCACTGTTTCCATTGTTCCCCCATCTATTTGCCAAGAAGTGATGGGACTGGATGCCATGATCTTAGATTTCTGAATGTTGAGTTTTAAGCCAACTTTTTCACTCTCCTCTTTCACTTTCATCAAGAGGCTCTATAATTCTTCTTCACTTTCTGCCATAAGTGTGGTGTCATCTGCATATCTGAGGTTATTGATATTTCTCCTGGCAATCTTGATTCCAGATTTGCTTCATACAGACCATCATTTCTCATGATGTACTCTGTATATAAGTTAAATAAGGGTGACAGTATATAGCCTTTATATACTCCTTTCCCAATTTGGAACCAGTCTGTTGTACCATGTCCAGTTCTAATGTTGCTTCTTGATCTGCATACAGATTTCTCAGGATGCAGGTCAAGTGGCCTGCTATTCCCATTTCTGTAAGAATTTTCCACAATTTGTTGTGATCCACATAGTCAAAGGCTTTGGCATAGTCAATGAAGCAGTTCAGTTCAGTCACTCAGTCATGTCCGACTCTTTGCGACCCCAAGAACTGCAGCACACCAGGACTCCCTGTCCATCACCAACTCCTGGAGTCTACCCAAACCCATGTCCATCAAGTTGGTGATGCCATCCAACCATCTCATCCTCTGTCATCCCCTTCTCCTCCTGCCCTTAATCTTTCCCAGCATCAGGGTCTTTTCAAATGAGTCAGCTCTTCACATCAGGTGGCCAAAATATTGGAGTTTCAGCTTCAACATCAGTCCCTCCCATGAACACAAGGACTGATTTTCTTTAGGATGGACTGGTTGGATCTCCTTGCAGTCCAAGGGACTCTCAAGAGTCTTCTCCAACACCACAGTTCAAAAGCATCATTTATTCTGTGCTCAGCTTTCTTTATAGTCCAACTTTCACATCCATACATGACCACTGGAAAAACCATAGCCTTGACTAGACAGACCTTAGTTTGCAAAGTAATGTCTCTGCTTTTCAATATGCTGTCTAGATTGGTCATAACTTTCTTTCCAAGGAGTAAGCATCTTTTAATTTCTTGGCTGCAATAATCATCAGCAGTTATTTTGGAGCCCAGAAAAATAAAGTCAGCCATTGTTCCCACTGTTTTCCCATCTATTTGACATGAAGTGATGGGATCAGATGCCACAATCTTCGTTTTCTGAATGTTGAGCTTTAAGCCAACATTTTCACTCTGCTCTTTCACTTTCATCAAGAGGCTCTTTAATTCTCCACTTTCTGCCATAAGGGTGGTGCCATCTGGATATCTGAGGTTATTGATATTTCTCCCAGCAATTTTGATTCTAGCTTGTGCTTCCTCCAGCCCAGCATTTCTTATGATGTACTCTGCATATAAGTTAAATAGGCAGAAGTAGATGTTTTTCTGGAATTGTCTGGCGTTTTCGATGGTGATCCAAGAGATGTTGGCAATTTGATCTCTGGTTCCTCTGCCTTTTCTAAATCCAGGTTGAACGACTGGAAGTTCATGGTTCACATACTGTTGAAGCCTGGCTTGGAGAATTTTGAGTACTACTTTGCTAGCATGTGAGATGAGTGCAATTTTTCAGTAGTTTGAGCATTCTTTGACATTGCCTTTCTTTGGGATTGGAATGAAAACTGAGCTTTTCCAGTCCTGTGGCCACTGTTGAGTTTTCCAGATTTGCTGGCATATTGAGTGCAGCACTTTCACGGCATCATCTTTTAGGATTTGAAATAGCTCTACTGGAATTCCATCACCTCCATTAGCTTTGTTCATAGTTTTGCTTCCTAAGGCCCACTTGACTTCGCATTCCAGGATGTTTGGCTCTAGGTAAGTGATCACACCAATGTGGTTATCTGGGTCCTGAAGATCTTTTTTGTATAGTTCTTCTGTGTGCTCTTGCCACCTCTTCTTAATGTCTTCTGCTTCTGTTAGGTCCATACCATTTCTGTCCTTTATTGTGCCTATCTTTGCATGAAATGTTCTCTTGGTATCTCTAATTTTCTTGAAAAATCTCTAGTCTTTCCCATTCTGTTGTTTTCCTCTATTTCTTTGCACTGATCACTAAGGAAGGCTTTCTTATCTCTCCTCCCTATTCTTTGGAACTCTGCATTCAAATGGGTATATCTTTCCTTTTATCCTTTGCCTTTTGCTTCTCTTCTTTTCACAGCTATTTGTAAGACCTCCTCCGACAACCATTTTGCCTTTTTGCATTTGTTTTTCTTGCGGATGGTCTTAATCAGTCCCTCCTGTACAATGTCACAAACCTTCGTCCATAGTTCTTCAGGCAGTCTGTCTATCAGATCTAATCCCTTGAATCTATTTGTCACTTCCACTGTTTAATCATAAGGGATTTGATTTAGGTCATACCTGAATGGTCTAGTGGGTTTCCCTACTTTCCTTCAATTTAAGTTTTTGAACTAGCCTTTGTCTAAAATGTATATAGCTGGCATTTGATGGCCCCTAGAGATGTTTATGCCCTAATGCCATGTGAATATGTTATCCCACATGGAAAAAAGCATTTTGTAGATGTGGTTTGGTTAATAATCTTGAAAGATTGTTTTGATTACCAGTTTGACTGGCTTGCCATGCAGCCCAGTGTTGAAGAATCTGACTGCCAATGCAGGAGATGCAGAACACCCAGTTTCAATCCCTGGGTTAGGAAGACCCCTTAGAGAAGTAAATGGCAACCCCTCCAGTATTTTTTCCTGGGAAATCCCAAGGACAGAGGAGCCTGATGGGATACAGTCCTTGGGGACTACAACCTATGAGATTGCAAAGAGTGAGACACGACTGAACACACACATTGAAGACCCCACAAGGAAGACGGTTCTGCCAAACCTGACATTAGCTAAGTGAAACCCATTTTACATATCTGTTCTCAAAGTTGCATGATAGTGTGTGTTTTTTTTCAGCCACTAAGTTTGTGGTAAGAAGCAGTAGGAAACTAACACAAGCATTCTACCCTATTCCAGGGTACATCAGTAGATTTAGTGTCCTCAGTCTTTTTCACTGGCACTCAGCTGTCTCATGATTCTTATTCAAGTATTTAAGACAGGTGGAAGATTGCTCTTCACAACCCTGAATATAGTTTGTATGACCGAGCAGGAATTCAGTGTGTTACTTTTGAGCAGAGTTAAAGTCTACTAAGGTTTGAATGGTCAAATTCTATGCCAGGGAGGCAGCCTCATGCACTACTTCATCTGAGTGTAATATATGGCAGACTTAGAAGCATGCATTGCTTGTAGAACTCACCCTGTAGGTCTGCCTCTATCTTTGATGTTTTCAGTTCAGTTCAGTTGCTCAGTCGTGTCCGACTCTTTGTGACCCCATGAATCACAGCACGTCAGGCCTCCCTGTCCATCACCAACTCCCGGCATTCACTCAGACTCATGTCCATCGAGTCAGTGATGCCATCCAGCTATCTCATCCTCTGTTGTCCCCTTCTCCTCCTGCCCCTAATCCCTCCCAGCATCAGAGTCTTTTCCAATGAGTCAATTCTTCACATGAGGTGGCCAAAGTACTGGAGTTTCAGCTTTAGCATCATTCCTTCCAAAGAAATCCCAGGGCTGATCTCCTTCAGAATGGACTGGTTGGATCTCCTTGCAGTCCAAGGGACTCTCAAGAGTCTTCTCCAACACCACAGTTCAAAAGCATCAATTCTTTGGCACTCAGCCTTCTAAACAGTCCAACTCTCACATCCATACATGACCACAGGAAAAACCATAGTCTGGTTGTAAATACATTTCAGAATGCACAGGGCTATACACCTGCCTTCCTCTTCTAATACTTCATGCTGAAAGTTATGGACGGAAAGGAAGTAAAAAAGGCTGATGGACGTGAGTTTGAGTGAACTCTGGGAGTTCACAGCAAGCGAGGCCTGGCGTGCTGCAATTCGTGGGTCACAAAGACTCAGACATGACTGAACGACTGAACTGAACTGACTGAGGTGAAGATGAGAGTATAGAAAGGAGACATATCTCTGGCTGTTTCACAGTTTGTTTCTCACATCATGGAGATGGACAGACGTGGTGTGGGAATTCTTGGATTTCTGTTTAGTGTAGCCACTGTGCTCCAGAATTATGCCAAACAATAAAAGAAAGCCAGAGGCTTATTTAAGCCATTCCCCACTAGCCAGGATCTTCTATAGCAGCTGCTGTTGCTTTCGAATTCAGTCCAGTGCCAATTAGCAGACATTCTTTCATATGCTACCATGAGGTCTCCTGTTAGCCTTTGTTCCTAGCACTTGTACACTTCATCCCTTTAAAAAAATACACACTCTCATGGGAAGCTGAAGAGAGTTTATTTTATTGGTTATTATTTTATTGAATTTACTTTTTAAATCCAGAGAAAAACAAGATCCAAAAGGATACATGTACCCCAATATTCATTGCAGAACTATTATTTACAATAGCCAAGACATGGAAGCAACCTAAATGTCCATCGACAGAGGACAGGATAAAGGAGACATAGTAAATATATGCAATGGAATATTACTCAGCCATTATAAATCCAGAGAAAACTTTTTTGTTTGTGGCAGACGTTTATATGGAATAAGATCAGCTAAAAAGTAAATATTTGGAGGGTTGTGTTCCCTCATGTCATTATACATGTCTACACATGTCATTATACATGTATTTCCTCATGTCATTCTACAAATTCTGCAGCTGTTATCATGTGGGAAAACTGTTATCCCATTCTTTGTTTAAAGCAGAGTGAAGTATATAGTAAGTCCATTTTAGACCACTTCCACAAGATTTCATTTCTGCAGAAAAGTAATCTGTGTCATCCACACACAGTTTAGAATTCTCAAGATTTCTTTGTCATGTCTGTGGTGTGCCTGCCCATTCCCTTCCATTCCTCTATAACAGGCTTTCTCAATCCCGGTGCAGTTGGCATTTGAGAGAGATGGATAATGCCTTGTTATGAAGAGCTGAGCTGTCCTGTGCTTTGTAGAATAGTTAGCAGTCTCCTTGGCCTCTACCCACTGCTTGCCACTAGGAGTTGCTTAGATGTCACAACTGAAAGTGTTTCCAGACACTGATGAATATCCCCTGAAAGGCAAAACTATCACCAGGTGAAAAACACTGCTATTTGACAGGATCGAAAGGAGATGATGGTTCTAGGTCCTGATTCCATTGTGAAACTGTCGTCTGCGAGCTACGTTCTAGTCACAGAGAAAAGGCCTATGAGTGAAATAAGAAAACTGTTTATTAAACACTGTAATGTCTTGGAAACCAAACAAGATTTCCCTCGGAGTCTTAAAATGCTCAGCACACAGGGAAAGAGTCCACTGTCCTTTCACTTTGCCACAGAGCCTGAGAACTGGCAGTTCCAGTGGGCAGCAAGGAGGGTTGTCAGAGCAGCAGAAGGCAGGGGTGGATAGGGAAGACCTTGGACCACTTCCAGCAGTGGTCAGCAGCAGCAGTGAGTCAGGAGCCACAGAAGCAATCGCTGATGGTGACACATGATACAGCAACTAACAACCCAGACACGAAGACATAAGTTACCCAAAGCTGCATTCCTAAGGCAGTGTTAGAAATAACACTGGTTGGTCAGATCTTACAGTGATCAAAGTGACCTGTGTTTCCAAGCTGAGCTTAGATCAGAAGGGGTGATTTATAGGAGGAGCAGTTCACACTGATAGTAAGGACAGGTGGTTCTGCTCTGAAATAGTCCAGCAGAGTGTGAAGGGATAGGAAAAGGTAGCTTCAAGAGGGCTTCAGTCCTGAGTGGATAAGTATGGGAAATAGCAAGATGTGGGTTTTAAAATTCAAATAGGCTCCATTTGAATCCATAGGCTACTGAAAGCTAAGAAAACTAGTGTTATGCGCAAGTCAATGAATTATCATTTAAAATGACTATGCTTAGACACCTTATGTGTTACTAGTTTGAATTACTGTCAAACTAGTAATGAAAAATGAAATTCTTAAAAAGTTTTAGTGATGCTTCACTGTATCTTACGACAACCAAGAAAATTTTTAAATTGCTTAGGAAGTCACGGTTTTCCTTCTGTTATTTTAATAAATGTATTTTTAAGTGAACTTATGGTCCTATCCTACCAGAGTCTATTTGAAGTTCACTTAGTTCTTTGAAGGTAAAATGTAATTATTTGTCTGTGGTTACATTATGTGATTTATGGGGCTTGGCATACATAGTTTAGTGTATGACTAAAGTACAATGGTTTCAAGCATGGACTATTAAGAAAATATACTGAGGCATTCTGATAAAAAAAAAAAAAACACAGCTAATCAACCTCATTTAGCATATAGTATGAACTATTTAGTGACCCAATAATGATCATTAACAACATCTTTAATAGTGTGAATCTTATAGATGCAAATGGTGACAATGTAAGACTTAATACTGACTGTACATGTTTATTTCCTCTTCTTTAAATGTCATTAAAATGACAGTAAGATAATGATAAGGGCATAGATTCCGAAGGGCAAAGAGAAAAGATAACATCAGACAAGTAATTTTAATAATGTTCAGGATGTAAATAAGATGCTTGATTGGAGGAGAAAGTTATAACTTAGGTGGCTACTGAGGTTTATGTCAGTAAGAAGCAAATTTACTTGTTCCTATAAGATCATCTCCAAATGGTTAGGAATCGGAGAGACCCAGTTTATCTCAGGAACAGTAGGTCAGGTGCTAAACTGAAAACATGGGAATTGGTTGAAAATATGAATATGGAATGATTAGAGAGCTAGCCCTTCTGTTAGTGGGAAATTGGAAAAGCTGAGCAAATAGACTCTGGAACTTTGGTGATGTGACAGGATAGAGAGGAAACATGGGAGAAAACATGGGGATGAAGAGATAGGTGTTGAAAATAAAAATTAAGTGACAATCTATTAATAAACAGACAGATGGACACCCAGCTCTTTCACTCTATTGACTTCTGGAATGGCAATGGCTGGAATTATATCTCATCTTAACTAGGGCATAGCATCTGAAGACTAGAGAAACTAAATCACCCCAGAGAAAAAGACTTTTATAGATAATAATTGGGTCTTATCCTCATTTTTAAAAGCCACATGGTCACACATGTCATACTACAGTAAACCCAATAATCAATAAGCCTTGGCCACACACAGAAATTCTAGTCAAATTTATAATGTCTCACTCTTAAAAAAAAAAAAATTCCCCTTATCAAACCCCTAGAAGATGACATAGAAGAAAACCTGTATGACCTTAGGTATGGTGATACCTTTTTAGATACATCAACGAAGACAAGGTGCATGAAATAAATCATTGATAATGATTTGTTCAAGACAAATAAACAAACAACTGCTCCATGAAAAAACAACGTCAAGAGATTTAGAAGATAAGACGACTGGGACAAAGAACTTGCAAAAAGAGCAATCTAATAAAGCACAGTTATTCAAAATATACAAAGAAGCCTTAAAGTTCAACAGTAAGAAAAACAAACGATTCAACTAAAAATGCACAAAAGGCCTTACCAAACCCCATACCAAAGGAGATATAAATACAGATGGCAAATAAGCATATGAAAAAGATGATCTACAACATATGTTTTGGGGAAATGCAAATTTTAAATAACAAGCTTATACTTACATCCCTGTTGGGCTCCCCAGGTGGCTCAGTGGTGAATCTGCCTGCCAATGCAGAAGATGCAGGCTTAATCCCTGGGTCAGGAAGATCCCTTAGAGAGGAAATGTCACCCCACTCCAGTATTCTTGCCTGTAAAACTTCACAGACAGAAGATCCTGGAGGGCTACAGTCCATGGAGTTACAAAGAGTTGGACATGACTGAGGGACTGAGCACACACCTATTAGAAAAGCCAAAATCTGGAAACATTGACAACATTAAATGCTGGTGAGAATGTGATCATTTTTGTTCAGTCATTAAGTTGTGTCTGATTCTTTGCAACCTAACCCTAACCCTAACCCTAATTGAGACTGGATGGTGGACTGCAGCATGCCAGTCTCCCGTGGAGGATGTGAAGCAATGGGAATTCTTATTCATTGCTGGTGATAATGCAAAATGATGCAGCCACTTTGCAAGACAGCTTGGCAATTTCTTAAAAACACTAAACTTCCCTGTAGGTCCAGTGGTTAAAACTCCAGGCTCCCAATGCAGGGGGCCCAGATCAGGGAAGTAGATCCTACAAGCCACAACTTAAATTGCACGGGGAAAAAAAAAACAATTAAGCATACTTTTCCATATGATATAAAGGTCGTGCTCCTTAGTACTTACACAAAGGAACTGAAAACTATATTCATACAAAAACCTGCACACAGATATTTATAGAAACTTTTTTCATAATTCTGAAACTTGGAAGCAACTAATATGTCCATCAGTAGGTAAATGAATAAATAATCTGCATCGCATGTAGACAACAATACCATTCAGTGCTAAAAATAAATGAACTTTCAAGGTGTGAAAAGACATGGAGGAATCTTAAATGCATATTACTAAGTGAAAGAAGCCAACTGAAAAGGCTAAATGCTGAATGATCCCAATTACATGACATTCTAGAAAGGGCAAAATTTTGAAGAAAATAAAAAGATCCATTTCTAGGGTTTAGGGAGATGGGGAAGGATGAATAGGCAGATCATAGAAGGCTTTTAGGGCAGTAAAAATACGCCATATGATATTATAGTGATGAAAATATGTCACTTTCCATTTGTCCAAACCCACAGAATGTACAACACCAAAAGTGAATCCTAATGTAAATTTTAGACTTTGAGTGATTATATCAATGTAGATTCATCCTTGGTAGCAAATGTACCACACAGGTGAGTAATGTTCATAATGAGAGGAGACATGTGTGGGGACAGGGGACATATGGGAAATCCATGTACCTTTCTTTCCGTTTTTCTGTGAATCTAAAACTGCTCTAAAAATTTAAGTATTTTTTTTTAATTAAAGAATTCTGTAAGCTCTAAAATACTCATGGAAATGAACAAGCAGAACTGGCATTAAAATTATAATTATAAAATGTATACAGTAACATTAAAGGAAATTAACCCTGAATATTCATTAGAAGGACTAATGTTGAAGCTGAAGCTCCAATCCTTTGGCCACCTGGTGCAAAGAGCTGACTCATTGTGAAAGACCCTGATGCTGGGAAAGATTGAAGGCATAAGGAGAAGGGGACGAGAGAGGATGAGATGGTTAGATAGCAACAATGACTCAATGGAAACGAGCTTGTGCAAACTCTGAGAGATAGTGAAGGACAGGGAAGCCTAGTGTGCTGCAGTCCATCTGGTCACAAAGAATCGGACATGACGTAGCGACTGAAAACAGCAATGCAGTAACATGGAAAGTTCTTATGACATAATGTGAAAAAAATTATGAGACAAAGTATTTCAGATTTTTTTTTTTACTGTAGGGAAAACAGAAGGATAAATTCTAAAAGAAGAATAAATAGACTACATGGTGGGAAGAAGGAAAATTTTCCAAAAAATAGTCAGCTATAATTGTTGGCATTAGAAAGGCAAAATATGAGATAAGATGCTCTGAATAAAAAAAAAAATTCAGAGGACAAAAATAAACTCTTGGTAATCTGCTTGAGTGTCCTGGTTCCAGGATGATGTAATAGATGTACTTTTTCTTGTTCCTCTCCTAAGTACAACTCAATATCCTGGACATTGTATATTAAACAAATGAAAGAAGACTCTGAAAGGTGGAGAAAGAAGGCAGACTGGCTAGGTAACGTGGAGCCCAAGAGACAACACACTGATGAGACTCCAAGTTTTGTTTAATTTTTTTTGTCTCAGATATCCCAGACTAGGTGCTGGAGAAATTGGCATCAGGGAAGTGTCAACAGGTGCAGAAGGAAAAAAGCGCCAAGAAAACCTTTTTATTTTTAGCCAAAGGATGGGAAAGAGGGTGCCTAACAAAACAAGACTTTTAGATAATAACTATACTACTCCAGACAAACACCAACAAAATTAATGTTATTCTAATCCCACCTCTGCCAGCAAAGGAGCCTAGATGTCCAGCCTTGTTGAGCTGTAACAAAGTACTCTGGACCTCTGTGGTGTCAGTTGGGATTATAGGGAGATTGGACCTCTACCCCCACCCCCACCTCCATTCAAAGGTAAGGTGGTACTCTCCTCTTCCCTGCTCAGGTGATGTCAGAGGAGGGGTAGGGGAGAGGTGGGGCTTTCATCACCCCTCAGCAGGAGCAAGGTAAAGAATCAAGATTTAAAACTGATTGAGAAAAGACTATGAACAGGTTCCAATACTAAGAGAACACTGATATTAGCAAGATGTTAGAAATATCTGACAAAGTTTTTAAAGCAGCCATAATAAAAACGTTTCACTGAATATTTGCAAATGTGACTGGACAAATGAAAAAATAAGTCTTGGCAACAAAAAAAATGAAGTGGCAGAAAAATATATAGAAGTATAAAGTAGAACCAAATGATAATTTTTTAATTAAAAAAATAACTGAATTGGTGGACTCAACAGCAGAAAGAAGAGGAAAGAAGAAATAACCTGTGATCTTAAAACAGAACAATAGAATCTACCAATCTAAAAAATGGAAAAATTAGACCAAACAAAATAAAAACAAAAGAAGTCTCAGGAAACTGTGGGAAGAGTAAAGAAAAAAAAAATGATTTGTGTCATTGGGGTCCCAGAAGGAGAGGATAAAATGCATGAAGTTGAAAAATATTTAAAGAAATAATGATATAAAACATCCCCAATTTGGCAAGAAGTATAAACCTACAGAGACACATGTACACCCGTGGCTGATTCATGTCAATGTATGGCAAAAACCACCACAATATTGTAAAATAATTAGCCTCCAATTAAAATAAATAAATACATTTTTAAAATAAAGTATATTTTGGGGAAAAAAAAAAAGCTGAGTAATTTGCAGAGAGAATAAATTCAAAGAAAATCTATGCCAAAGCACTTTGCAGTGAAACTCCTAAAAAGGAAAAACTCTTTTAAAAAGTCAGAGGAATAATGCTTTATATATAAAGGAAAGATCATCCCAATGACAGTGGGTTTCTCATCAGAAACCATGATTTCCAAAAGGAAGCACTGAGATATTTCCCCAGAGCTGAACAAAAAGAACCATCAACCAAGAATTTGATACTTAGTGAAAACCTCCTTCAGGAATGAAGGGGAAATCAAAACGGTCTCAGATCAAGGAAAGCTAAGATAATCTTTACCCAACAATTCTAAGAGAATGGAAAAGGAAGTTCTCTAAATAAAAAAGTAAATGATAAGAAATCTTGGAACATCAGGAAAAAGATTAAATATAGAAAGAACAAAATTATGGGTAAATACAACAGATTTCCCTGATCCACTTGAGTTTTCTAAATTTTGGTTGATGACTGAAGCAAAAATTAGAGTGTCAAATGTGGTTCTCAAATATGTAGAAGTGATATTTAAGAAAAGTACGTTATATATGGGGGAAGGTAAAGGGAAATCAAAGGAAGTCAGGTTTCCATGCTTCATTTGAGGGAGTAAAATGTCAACATCAGAAGGCTGTGATAAGTTATGAATACATGGTATAATATCTATAACAACTTTTATAAAGCTGCATAAAGAGATATATTCAAAAACATAGGTATATCAACATGGAATTCTTTTTAGTGTTTAAGTAATTAATTATAAGGCAGGGAAAAGGAAATAGAGAAACAAAAAATCAGGGTGAACAGAAAGCAGATTTAAGCCCTAACCCAACAGTTGGGCTTCTTAGGTGGCCCAGAGGTAGAGAATCTGCTTGCCACTGCAGGAGGTACAAGAGATGCGGTTTTGACCCCTGGGTCAGGAAGATCCTCTGGAGTAGGAAATGGCAACCTGCTCCAGTATTCTTGCCTGGAAAATTACATGGACAGAGGAGTGTGGCAGACTACAGTGCCTGGGGTCACAAAGAGTCAGACATGACTGAATGAGCATCATGCACACAAATCAAAGACTACATTAAATGCCAATAGTCTAAATATATTAAAATACATTTGCAGAAGAGATTAAAAAACCCCTATATGCTGACAACAGTTAAATGGTATATGTATGTTAATGGTAAAAAGTCAGTAAAATATATAATCAAACATTAAGCAAAGGGAAGCAACTGTAGCTATGTAGAAGTGAAGTGAAGTGAAAGTTGCTCAGTCATGTCCAACTCTTTGAGACCCCATGGACTTTACAGTCCATGCAATTCTCCAGGCCAGAATACTGGAGTGAGTAGCCTTTCCCTTCTCCAGGGGATCTTCCCAACTTAGGGATCGAACCCAGGTCTCCTGTGTTGCAGGCAGATTTTTTACCAGCTGAACCACAGGGAAGCCCAGTAATACTGGAATGGGTAGCCTATCCCTTCTCAAGAGGATCTTCCCAACCCAGGAATTGAACTGCAGTCTCCTGCATTGCAGGTGGATTCTTTACCAACTGAGCTATCAGGGAAGCTGTATTAATGTCAGATAAAGTAGGTACCATATCAGAGAAAATTATCAGGACAGAAGAGAACATTACATAGCGGTAAAAAGGATCAACCGTCTAAGAACTATAAAAATCCTCAATGTGGATACACCCACCAAGAGAGTTGCAATACATGTGCAGCAAAAATTGATTTAAAAAAATCAAAACACTTTCCAAATTATGGTTGGAGACTCCAATACCCTCCTCTTAGCGACTGGTAGAACAGTTAGACAGAAAAGAGTAGTTACAGAGTAATTTAACATCACCTTCAGTCAACAGAATGTAATCAACATATATACCACACTCCACTCAACAATGGGAAAAAATATTTTTCAAGTGACCATGGAACTTATACCAATGTAGACCATTCCCTGGATTATTAAGCAAACGTTAGCCAACAAAAACACTGAAAGCATACAGAGTTTACTCTCCAACCACAGGGAAATCAAAAAGAAACTGGAAATGATTAAGATGTATTTTAATAGGAGTATGGTTAAACTAATGATGGTATACCATAGAACATTGTTCAGCAATTACAAAAAAGAAAAAATTACTAATACACTCAACAGCTTAGATGGTTGTCATGCTGAGCAAAAACTGACCAGTGTGAAAGGTTACATACTGAATGATTCCATTTATATAAGCTTCTCAAAATGACAAAATTATACAGGTGGAAGACAGATTAATGGTTGCCAGGCATAGGGATGGTTGGATGGAAGAGCATGAGGGTGTCTGGGGAGAAGGGGAAGTATAGTTGTAAGTAACAGTTATCATAAGAGAAGTCTTTGTGATGGTGGGATAATTCTGTATCTTGATGGAGGTTGTAGTTAACACAAATTTACCCAAGTAATGAAATGATACAGAATTATATACACACGTCATATCACTGCTAAATTTGTAGTTTTGATATTGTATTTTAATTAGGTGGCTGTGGGGAGATACCCCTCATCCAAGGTGAGGAGCAGCAGCTACACTTTGCTGGAGCAGCTGTGAAGAGATAACCCACGTCCACGGTAAGAGAAACCCAAGTAAGATGGTAGGTGTTGTGAGAGGGCATCAAAGGGCAGACACTGAAACCATATTCACAGAAAACTAGTCAGTCTGATCACATGGACCACAGCCTTGTCTAACTCAGTGAAACTAAGCCATGCCATGTGGGGCCATGCCTTGTGGGGCCTAAGACAGATGGGTCATAGTGGAGAGGTCTGACAGAATGTGGTCCACTGGAGAAGGGAATGGCAAACCACTTCAGTATTCTTGCCTTGAGAACCCCATGAAAATATGAAAAGGCAAAATGATAGGATACTGAGAGAGGAACTCCCCAGGTTGGTAGGTGCCCAATATGCTATAGGAGATCAGGGAGAAATAACTCCAGAAAGAATGAAGGGATGGAGCCAAAGCAAAAACAATACCCAGTTTTGGATGTGACTGGTGATAGAAGCAAGGTCTGATGCTGTAAAGAGCAATATTGCATAGGAACCTGGAATGTTAGGTTCATGAATCAAGGCAAATTGGAAGTGGTCAAACAGGAGATGGCAGGAGTCGACATTCTAGGAATCAGCAGACTAAAATGGACTGGAATGCATGAATTTAACTCAAATGACCACTATATCTACTAGTGTGGGCAGGAATTCCTTAGAAGAAATGCAGTAGCCAGCATGGTCAACAATAGAGTCCGAAATGCAGTACTTGGATGCAGTCTCAAAAATGACACAATGATGTCTGTTTGTTTCCAAGGTAAACCATTCAATATCACAGTAATCCAAGCCTATGCCCCAACCAGTAACACTGAAGAAGCTGAATGGTTCTATTAAGACCTACAAGACCTTTTAGAACTAACACCCCAAAAAAGATGCCCTTTTCATTATAGGGGACTGGAATGCAAAAGTAGGAAGTCAAGAAACACCTGGGGGTAACAGGCAAATTTGGCCTTGGAATATGGAATGAAGCAGGGCAAAGGCCAATAGAGTTTTGCCAAGAGAACGCACTGGTCATAGCAAACACCCTCTTCCAAAAATACAGGAGAAGACTCTACACATGGACATCACCAGATGGTCAACACTGAAATCAGATTGATTATATTTTTGCAGCCAAAGATGGAGAAGGTCTATACAGTCAGCAAAAAAAGGACTGGGAGCTGACTGTGGCTCAGATCATGAACTCCTTATTGCCAAATTCAGACTGAAATTGAAGAAAGTAGGGAAAACCACTAGACCATTCAGATATGACCTAAATCAAATCCCTATGATTATATGGTGGAAGTGAGAAATAGATTTAAGGGCCTAGATCTGATAGATAGAGTGCCTGATGAACTATGGACTGAGGTTTGTGACACTGTACAGGAGACAGGGATCAAGACCATCCCCATGGAAATGAAATGCAAAAAAGAAAATGGCTGTCTGGGGAGGCCTTATAAATAGCTGTGAAAAGAAGAGAAGTGAAAAGCAAAGGAGAAAAGGAAAGATATAAGCATTTGAATGCAGAATTACAAAGAATAGCAAGGAAAGATAAGAAAGCCTTCCTCAGTGACCAATACAAAGAAAGAGAGGAAAACAATAGAATGGGAAAGACTAGAGATCTCTTCAAGAACATTTCATGCAAAGATGGGCTCGACAAAAGACAGAAATGGTATGGACCTAACAGAAGCAGAAGATATTATGAAGAGGTGGGAAGAATACAGAAGAACTGTACAAAAAAGATCTTCATGACCAAGATAATCACAATGGTGTGATCGCTCACCTAGAGCCAGACATCCTGGAATGTGAAGTCAAGTGGGCCTTAGAAAGCATCACTACGAACAAAGCTGGTGGAGGTGATAGAATTCCAGTTGAGCTATTCCAAATCCTGAAAGATGATGCTGTGAAAGTGCTGCACTCAATATGCCAGCAAATTTGGAAAACTCAGCAGTGGCCACAGGACTGGAAAATGTCAGTTTTCATTCCAATCCCAAAGAAAGGCAATGCCAAAGAATGCTCAGACTACTACACACTTGCACTCATCTCACACGCTAGTAAAGTAATGCTCAAAATTCTCCAAGCCAGGCTTCAACAATATGTGAACCGTGAACTTCCAGATGTTCAAGCTGGTTTTAGAAAGGCAGAGGAACCAGAGATCAAATTGCCAACATCTGCTGGATCATCGAAAAAGAGAGTTCTAGAAAAACATCTATTTCTGCTTTATTGACTATGCCAAAGCCTTTGACTGTGTGGATCACAATAAACTGTGGAAAATTCTGAAAGAGATGGGAATACCAGACCACCTGACCTACCTCTTGAGAAACCTATATGCAGGTCAGGAAGCAACAGGTAGAACTGGACATGGAACAATAGACTGGTTCCAAATAGGAAAAGGAGTATGTCAAGGCTGTATATTTTCACCCTGCTTATTTAACTTCTATGTAGAGTACATCATGAGAAACGCTGGGCTGGAAGAATCACAAGCTGGAATCAAGATTACGGGGAGAAATATCAATAACCTCAGATATGCAGATAACACCACCCTTATGGCAGAAAGTGAAGAGGAACTAAAAAGCCTCTTGATGAAAGTGAAAGAAGAGAGTGAAAAAGTTGGCTTAAAGCTCCACATTCAGAAAACGAAGATCGTGGCATCTGGTCCCATCACATCATGGGAAATAGATGAGGAAACAGTAGAAACAGTGTCAGACTTTATTTTTCTGGGCTCCAAAATCACTGCAGATGGTGATGGCAGCAATGAAATTAAAAGACACTTACTCCTTGGAAGGAAAGTTATGACCAACCTTGATAGCATATTGAAAAGCAGAGATATTACTTTGCCAACAAAAGTCCATCTAGTCAAAGCTATGGTTTTTCCAGTGGTCATGTATGGATGTGAGAGTTGGACTGTAAAGAAGGCTGAGCGCCGAATAATTGATGCTTTTGAACTGTGGTGTTGGAGAAGACTCTTGAGAGTCCCTTGGACTGCAAGGAGATCCAACCAGTCCATCCTAAAGGAGATCAGTCCTAGGTTTTCATTGGAAGGACTGATGCTAAAGCTGAAACTCCAATACTTTGGCCACCTGATGTGAAGAGTTGACTCATCGGAAAAGACCCTTATGCTGGGAGGGATTGGGGGCCGGAGGAGAAGGGGACAACAGAGGATGAGATGGTTGGATGGCATCACCAACTCGATGGACATGAGTTTGAGTAAACTCTTGGAGTTGGTGATGGACAGGGAGGCCTGGCGTGCTGTGATTCATGGGGTCGCAAAGAGTCAGACATGACCGTGTGACTGAAGTGAAGTGAAGTTAGAATGCAACCATCAGGAGAAGCAAGGTGAATAGTACCTCTACTATCTTTGCAACTTCTATAAATGTATAAATATTTCAAAATATAAGTTAAGAGAAATAATATCTTTACTTTTAAGAAAAAATTAGTAACATAACTCTAAGGAGGTTTCTTGGAAGTAGGAGAGACAAAGATAGATAATAAGAAAAGGATAAAAAATCATAGATCATTAGTAGGAATTCTAGAAAGATTCCAAGTGGAAAACAGAAGAGAAGGAGTCCTTAAATAAGTATGTGTGTGTGTGTGTGTGTGTGTGTGTGTGTGTGTGTGTTAGTCCATCAGTCATGTCCAACTCTTTGTGACTCCATGGACTGTAGCCTGCCAGGCTCCTCTGTCCATGAAATTCTCCAGGCCAGAATACTGGAGTGGAGTTGGTTGCCATTCCAATCTCCAGGGCATCTTCCCAACCCATGGATTGAACCCAGGTCTCCTGCATTGCAGGTGGATTCTTTAGTGTCTGAGCCACCAGGGAAGCCCCCTTTAAAGACATAATGCCTTCCATATTGTCAGAATTCACAGATATATACTCCTGGGTTCCCAAGTTCTGCTGAGTATTCATCATCATAAATGAAAAAATTTAAAAAAAGTGTAAACCAGGGATATCCTTGGTGGCTCAGTGGTAAAGAATCTGCTTGCCAATGCAGGAGACATGGGTTTGGTCCTAGATTGGGGAAGATCCCACATGCCACAGAGTAACTAAGCCTGTGTGCCACAGTGATTGAGCCTGTGCTCTAGAGCCTGGTAGCCACCCACTACTGAGCCCACGTGCTGCAACTACTCTAGGCCGTGCACCCTAGAGCCTGTGCTCTGCAACCAGAGAAGCCACCGCAATGAGAAACCCATGGACCACAGCTAGAGAGTAGCCCTCCCCACGACTAGCCCTCACTCTCCGCAACTACCAGGGCCTTCCCTGGTAGCTCAGCTGGTAAAGAGTCCGCCTGCAGTGAAGGAGACCCCGGTTCGATTTCTGAGTCGGGAAGATCCCCTGGAGAAGAAAACAGCTACCCACTCCAGTATTCTGGCCTGGAGAATTCCATGGACTGCAGAGTCCATGAGGTCACAAAGAGTCAGACACGACTGAGCGACTTTCAGTTTCTTTCACCACAACTAGAGAAAAGCCCTTGCAGCAATGAAGACCCAGCACAGCCCAAAATAAATAAAATTATTAAAGCAATATGAAAGCCATGTTACATTATTATAAACTACCAGAACATCAGTAAACAAAAAATAAGCAGAATTTTCTTGAATGACACTTGGTGTTCAGGTTTGCCTCACTAAACTCTGTGAAGCAATCAAAATACGGCAAATTATGTTATCAACGCACAGATGGCAAATTAAGTCACAGTCAAATTCCCACCCAGTTTCCCTTGCTTCGTGTGATGGATAAGTGTGAGATCTGTTGCAGAACCACAGAATGGTGGACAATAATGCTTAGTACTTTGTGTTCAATAAACTTTACAACAGGCAATCTTGCAGTTCAATGTTATTTCCTGTGCTTATTTAGACTAGATTATATGTAATTCAGGAGCAGATACTTCTGTTTACAGAGTAACTCAACATTCCTCTTAATTTTTTTGGTCTTTGATCACATTATGTTATATTCTGCATAATTTATCAACATTTATATCAGTCACTATTTAACAAACTGTTTAAGTTCTTAGGATATAATCTCAGATGAAAAAGTAGAATTGAGGAAACAAGGTAAAAAGAAAAGGTAACGAAAATTTAAGCAAATATGCTAGGTAATAAGGAAATAAAAATGGAAATCAAGAAGGGTGGGCAAGCAAATTGCTGGCCATCGAGCAGAAATAAAAATATGTATCTTTAAAAACTAAAAGTGCAATACACTTCTGAGGCTATGTGTGGGTATGAATATTTTTTTAAAAATTCAATTTGCATATATGCAGATAAACAGCTTCCTGAATTTCAAGGATTAAAATCTGAATTTTTATATAAAGAACAAAATTTATGCCCAGCAGTTACTGCCTATGGTTCTGGTAGTGATATTATGATCAATACAATAAATATGCATATAAACTTTGAATACACAAGATTTACACCACAGAATGTTATAAGGCCATGTAAGATTTCAGTATTTATGAAGCCAATAAGACCAGTTTAAAAGCTTGATAAAAAATTCTTATGGACACAATCAGGTTACAATCTGTATTGCAAATAGCAATTCAGTATGAAATAACCAATAAACTTTAACTGTGGGCACATAATCTTACTTTGCATTATAATGATTGTTGGAATAGATTGAGGGAGTTTTAAAAGACAAACATATCACAGAAGATTTTGCTTTTTAAAACATGTGCAATGTATTTTTAAATAATTCCAGTGGCCATTAAATTTCATTAAAATAATGTGAATTTTAAAGATTCTTTTACATCAAAAGGCAGTAAAAAAAATTGAGAATGTAAGTAGTGTGAATACCAGAGCTAACTGAACGATAAAGAACCATCACCATAAATTTTTAACACCTATCCCAAGATGACATAATGAATTTCTGTCAGTATTAAAACCAAAATTCCTATTATCATGTTTAAGTAAAATTGTCCAGTCCTTGTTAATGACATCTGTGTGGTGGCAGAGAAAATCTAATGCAATCTTCAACTTAATTTTCTTTACCTTTTGGATACTCAGAAAGATTGTATTTCCAAACTTGCCTTGCAGTGAGATGAGAGACAGATGACTGAACTCTGAGAAATGAAAAATGGTGGGTCATGCATGCTGTTTACAGGCTATTAACCAATGCCTCTCAAATAACCCTCCGTGCTGGCTGCAGACCTTTCTGCAGAAAGGATGGGAAGGCCAGTAATATAAAGGAGGTTTCCTGGGTAATTGAAACCCCATTTCTTGCTCACCCTGCCATTCTACCCATATTACACTCTGATATGAGTGAGAAATAAGCCTTTATTTTGTTAAGCCAAAGTAATTTTGAGTTCTTATAGAAGTTACTCGAACCATACTGATAACTATCTCATTCATTTTTTGACAAAAGAAAAAAATTAATATAAAATGCATCACTAACCCACTAGGATGCGTCTGCGTGCTTACTCAGTCATATCCGACTCTGTGTGACCCCACGGACTGTAGCCTGTCAGGCTCCTCTGCCCATGGGATTTTTCAGACAATACTGGAATGGGATCTTCCCATCCAGGGATCAAAGTCGTGTCTCCTTTGCCTCCTGCACTGCAGGTAGATTCTTTACCATGGCTGAGCCATGGGGGAAGCCACTAGGATGGTTATTAGCAAGCAGTGGATAATAAGTTTTGGCAAAGATGTGGATAAATTTGAACCCTTCATACATTGCTGGTGGGAACATAAGTTGATGCAGCTGCTGTGGAGAATAGCTTGGCAGTTCTTCAAAAATTTCAATGTAGAGTTACCACATGATTTATTAGTCACACTGCTAGGTACATACCTACAAAAAAGAAAACATATTCATACAAATACATGTAAACATAGCAACATTGTTCATAAAGCCAAAAAACGTAGACTTAGCAATTCCACTCCTATGTATTTACCCAAGGGAGCTAATAATATGTGTTCTTACAAAAACTTATAAATGAATGTTCACAGGAATGTTATTCATAATGCTGAAAAGTGAAAATAACCCAAATGTCCATCAACTGATGAACAGAAAAATATTGTATATCTGTACAGTGGAATACTACTTAGCAATAAAAAATAAATGAAGTCCTCAATTATGCTATCATATGGATGAACCTTAAAAACATTAATCCCGATCTCCTGCTGTGGGTAAAACAGACAGACAGTGGGAAGCTCTGTAGAGTGCAGAAGCTCAGCTTGGTGCTCTGTGGTGATGGGATCGGGGAGCAGATGGGATGGGGGCTGGGATGGGATGGGGTGCTCTGCGGATGATGGGATGTGGTGATGGGAGGTCCAAGAGGAAGGCAGTACATGTATACATACAGCTGACTCACTTTGTTGCATGGCAGAAATTAACACAACGTTGATAAGCAACTATGATCCAATTGGAATTCCTTAGTGGCTCAGTGGTAAAGAATCTGCCTACAATGCAAGAGGCACAAGAGATGTGGGTTCGATCTCTGGGTCAGGAAGATCCCCTGGAGTAGAAAATGGCCACCAACTCCAGTATTCTTGCCTGGGAAATTCCATGGACAGAGGAGTCTGGTGGGCTACATCCATGGAGTTGCAAAGAGTGAGACATGACTGAGCACACACACTAACTAGATACTCCAATTAAAAAAAAAAAAAAAAGGATACTACAGAAAAATCAGAACCAAAACAAACTAAAAAAATCTGTATGTTAAAAGAGAAAATCTATCACATACTATATGACCCATTTGTATAAAATATCTAGAATGTGCAAATCTATATATAATGAGAATATGTGTTGGTTGCTTAGGGTTGAGGCGAGAGGGTTGGGGTAGGGAATGGGGAGGGGCACCTAATGGGTGTGAGGTTTTTTGAGGGGAGATGCAAATGTTTTACAGTTAGATTGTGGTGATGGTTGTGTAATGCAGTGAATACACTGAAAACATAGTATCTTAATAAAACTATTTTATAAAAAAGGAAAGAAGAGAGAGAATACTGTTTATTGCCTAGATGGTAACTGCTTACTGGAATACACTGTTGCAAAGCTAGTGTTTTGGTTTTCATCTTAGACTGAACAGAGGACCTCAAATCCAGTTTTCTTCTGACCCTTCTTTTCTCTGTGGCAACTTCCTGCTGGCCTCTGAAGCAGATGAAACCTGCCTCAGTGGACCTTATCTTACACTTTCTCTTCTGGCTTCATAAACCTCCGTCACAAAATGCTGGTCAGAACCCTCCTCTCGCCCCTTAAAGAGGAGCCTCCCCAATTCTAGAAACTGAAATAATAGTTCCTTAGCGCTCTTCCCTAGCTCATCATAGGAAACAGTGGACAGGAGCACATATTATAAGGGAAAACGTGCTGTTACTGAAAGAACATGCACTTTGAAATCAGAAAGACCTGGGTTCAAATCTTTGCTCATTCCCTCAAATACATTAATATATGCACTGGTCAGTTCATATTTTTCATCAGTAAAAGAGCAATGCAATGATGTTTATGATTAATAAAGATTATAACTAATAAAAAATTAATAGTTCTTTTGGCTTCTGAATTATACACAAGTTCATGTGTAGGATACCCTGAACTCAAACTTTTTGACCCAGACATTCTTATGTCATAAGAGAGAACACCCCGTACTAGCAGGGTCGCTAGCAGAGTGGTCCTTAAGCTGTGGGAAATATGAAGCCACAATCCTCTCTCTCTCCAAGCTTGGAAGTTAAGGATAAGGCTGGGGGGTTTTTGTTTGAGAATTTAATATGCTCCTCCTACCCTATCCCAAGTTGAGATCGCTTCTAATCCTTCTAAAAAGTGTACACCTTCTAATCCATATCTCTCCCATGTCTTTATGGGGAAGGGAATTTTCACCATTTAAAACAAATACTAAAAGCAGCCACTGTGGAAGAGTGTCCTTCTTATTTCAGAAAACCCCTTGATGGACTTGTGTTTTTTTGTTGTTTTTTTTTTTTTAATGTAGAAGACCCTTGGCAAACATAGATGAAGGAAATGAGAAAAGAGTAAATTGATCTATTAAAACAGAACATTAGCCCTACAAAATTTTCCTCTTGGTAGAAAAATTGTAAAGTATGATTTTTTCATTTATTCAAATATATATTTTTAAGTTTTACAATATTATGTTACAGTATTACAATATTTCTGCCATACAACAGCACAAATCAGCCAGAATTATACATACACCCCTCCCTCCCTCATCTCCCTCCTATCCTGCCATCCCATCCCTCCAGGTCATCACAGAGGGCCAGACTGGGCGCCCTGTGCTACACAGATTTTTATTGCAAATAAGAAAGAGTAGCAGGACTTAAGTATACAGAGTAGTAAATCTGAGGGGAAAAAGTAGGGTTTCTGTGAAGAGGAAGTATGTTCATTGATAATAGGTCTAAAAGTTCTACTTAAAAATGGGACATGGCTAGTGAGAAATTTCCTGTGGCAACAAATAATAGGTGTATTTTGTAGCATCAGTAAGTTCGGAATTTAATTACCAGTATCTTCATCCGCTGTTTTTAATCCTTAAGCCTTCTGTAGAAGTCTGGTATTAATGTTACTTTGGAATACTAAAAAGAGAATGGCAGTGTTCCAAGAATTTGAGTTGGTGACCAATAGTTAAATAATAAATAACTGGGCATAGAGTTTAAAGCTATCATTGAAACTAGAATAGTATGGCTTGAAAGTGGACTGACTCAGAAGGGGATATGAGCCAAACTCTTTTGTAAGATATGGGATTGTAAAATAAGATGATATTCTTTGAAGTAATACACTTTACATATATATGTACATATTTTTATATAATTCATATACAATATGCAAGTATTATTCTGCACATAAACAACCCAGACCTAGGGAAATATTTAGATGCCAGAAAATGTGCTAGCTTGGTTTTCAAAGATTTTCCCTTTCTTTGATAGGGTAAACTAATAGGGTTTTAGTCTCTCATAAGAAATGAGAAAAGAGTAAATTGATCTATTAAAACAGAACATTCTTATACCAGTTGACAAGGTATAAAATTAGACTCATTTATGTGGAATTTACAGATTTGATCATGCCATAGATAGATTCTGAATATGGCTTAACAGTTCCTCCCTTCCCTGTTTGTATGTGCCTGCCTTTCTTTCCATCAGCGAATAAGTCCATTTCCATCCGCTGGAACTGTGGCCTGTTTTGACATTGTGCCTTGCTTTTAAGTAACGTGGCAATTTCTGCTTTTTCACTCCTGGTGATGTGGGCTGTATGATGTAAAGGAGTTTGAGCTAGACTGTTATATGAGAAGACGGAAGCAGATACAGGGAGAACCCACATGAAGAAGCACTGAGGCCTCAGACATGTGAATAAAGCCATCTTGGATATTCCAGCCCAGATCAGCCAGCATCTAAATGCAGCTGATGCAGCACCCTTAGGCATTGCCAAGTGGAGCTGCAGAAACACCCAGCTGACTCTACCTGAGTTCCTAACCCAAAGATTCATAAGAAATAAAAAAAAATCATTGTTGTGATATTCAAACCACCAAGTTTGAGGATTGTTTGTTATCCAGAATTAGATAACCGAAACAAAAATGAATACCAGAAATAGGTTGTCACTGTAACAAAACCCTAAAATAGGTGCTAATGACTTTGTAGGAAGGAAGGTAGAAGCCTGAGGACTCGTGAGGAGATTGCTAGTGGAATTTGGAAAACAGTGAGAAAATTGGTCTTGGAGGTTAGAGAAAAGACATCCCCTGCAGTAACACAGTAGATGAAAATTACAGAAAATGTCCCCAAGGAACATGAGAATCTGGTTAAAGAGATTTCCAGGAAGAAAATATTAGAGTAAGTGATCACAGCTAACACCAGCTGGGGCATAAGCAGTACAAAGATGAGCTCTGCCCAAATTCTAACCCACAGAATCATAAGAAGAAAAAAAAAATGTTGTTTGAAGCCTCTAAGTTTTAGGGTTATTTGTTATATACTAACAGGTAACTAATACAGACCACCATCAAATTCCAACTGGAAGAACATTTGCAGGATACTGGGGATCAAGAATGGTCTCCCAAAGACAGTGACAAGCATAACTGTGTACCTTCTAAGCTGCAAACACCACGAAGTACAATTAAGTTGCAAAGCAATAAAGAACAACATTGAAACTTTCAAGGTGAAAATCGGCTGTGCTTTCTGATGGTTTATGCCTATAATCATGGTTCTTAGGTGACTTATTCATAACAAAATCGCTCCCATTTTTCCATTTTGAAGAACTCGGGGGCGGGGGGTGGGCACGTGGGGGTGGGGACTGCCACCACACTTCAAGCCTCAGAAACTTTCTGAAGGCCTCTGGGGGCAGTCTGACCCTGATTCTTTAATTTCTTGTGAAAATCTTTTTGATTGTCTGTGTTTTTCCTTGGAAGGAGAATAAAGTGTTGCATGGTAGGTACTCCCAGACCTTTGTTTCTCAGGCAAAATATGTGCCAAGGAGCTTCTTCCTGCAGTTGTGTTATCTAAATGAGTGTCCTCGATAATGATCATAATTTTCTCCATGATTGCTCTCACTAAAAGGGAAAACCAGAAGTTAAAGGATTTCTCTAGTCTCCTCTAACTTATAATTTATCCTGAAAGCTGAAATAAAAGCATGTCCCAGATGACACAGTAGTAACCCTTTTCCATCAGATGTTCCTGTATTTTAAGTGTCTTAGCTGTACAACCTAAAGTAAATACACCTACTCTGGAAAAAAGAATTGACTCAGTATTCGCATTTGTCACCATTAACTCACTTTTGATTGTCAAATTATTTTTAAAGTTTCATTGTTTTGTTTTCTAATGATTACATGGAAAAGGGGGAAAGAATAGGCAAAGAGAGCCCTGAGAAGGAAAGACCTAATGCTCTGCTTGCTCCTTTTCTATTTGTAATTGCATGAATTGAAATGATAACTGGGCTTGGTCCACTCCCTGGTCTAATTGCTGTTGTAAAATCTGTTTTAAAAATCTTGCATCTTTTCAGACTAACCTGACACAAACTAAAAAACCCAGGCTGTGTTCTTGGTTCCTCTTTTCTACTTATTTACAATAGAATATACAACACATTTTTAAAAACATGAAATGAGTAAAAGTCTTAATAATGGTGTATAAGTTGGCTTTACCTAGATATATAACATCTATTTCTGCTTTATTGACTATGCCAAAGCCTTTGACTGTGTAGATCACAATAAACTGTGGAAAATTCTGAAAAAGATGGGAATACCAGACCACCTGATCTGCCTCTTAAGAAATTCGTATGCAGGTCAGGAAGCAACAGTTAGAACTGGACATGGAACAACAGACTGGTTCCAAATAGGAAAAGGAGTTCGTCAAGGCTATATATTGTCACCCTGCTTATTTAACTTATATGCAGAGTACATCATGAGAAACGCTGGACTGGAAGAAACACAAGCTGGAATCAAGATTGTGGGGAGAAATATCAATAACCTCAGATATGCAGATGACACCACCCTTATGGCAGAAAGTGAAGAGGAACTCAGAAGCCTCTTGATGAAAGTAAAAGTGGAGAGTGAAAAAGTTGGCTTAAAGCTCAACATTCAGAAAACGAAGATTATGGCATCCAGTACCACCACTTTATGGAAAATAGATGGGGAAACAGTGGAAAGAGTATCAGACTTTATTTTTCTGGGCTCCAAAATCACTACAGATGGTGACTGCAGCCATGAAATTAAAAGACGCTTACTCCCTGGAAGGAAAGTTATGACCAACCTAGATAGCATATTGAAAAGCAGAGACATTACTTTGCCAACAAAGGTTCGTATAGTCAAAGCTATGGTTTTTCCTGTAGTCATGTATGGATGTGCGAGTTGGACTGTGAAGAAGGCTGAGGGCCGAAGAATTGATGCTTTTGAACTGTGGTGTTGGAGAAGACTCTTGAGACTCCCTTGGACTGCAAGGAGATCCAACCAGTCCATTCTGAAGGAGATCAGCCCTGGGATTTCTTTGGAAAGAATGATGCTAAAGCTGAAACTCCAGTACTTTGGCCACCTCATGCGAAGAGTTGACTCATTGGAAAAGACTCTGATGCTGGGAGGGATTGGGGGCAAGAGGAGAAGGGGACGACAGAGGATGAAATGGCTGGATGGCATCGCTGACTCGATGGACGTGAGTCTGAGTGAACTCCGGGAGTTGGTGTTGGACAGGGAGGCCTGGCGTGCTGCGATTCATGGGGTCGCGAGGAGTCGGACATGACTGAGCAACTGATCTGATCTGATATGATCTGATAAATATTATTTTAGCATTTAGTAAATATATATTTTAGGATATCCATTTTTGGAAAATACATTGCCTATGACAAAGATGTCAAATACATTTTAAGTTCCATACCACTCTTGGGACTTCCCTTGATTAACTTCCCTAACTAAGAATGCTGGTTAAGAATCCACCTTCTAATGCAGGAGAAGGAGGTTTGATCCTTGGTCAGGGAACTAAGAGCCTACATGCTGGGGGGCAACTTAGCCTGTATGCCATAACTACTGAGCCCGTGCACAATAAAGAAGCATACTGCATGATCCAGCTAAGACTCAATGAAGCCAAATAAATATTTTAAAAATAAAATAAATTACATACCACTCTCATAAATAGATCATAGCTTCACCAAGATTGTGTTGTAGACCTATCTTTGCTAGTATGAAAGAGTATCATGATTCATTCATATCTATAATAGAAACAAGGATAACTGTGCTAAAAAATTTCACTTCTGTAAGAAGAATAACTGAATTAGGTATATAGAAAAAAGACATTATCAATTGCAGGAAGTTAATGGAGTTCGCCAACTGAAAGAATAGATATTCTAACAGGAAAATGTTTTATAAATGCTCATTTATTGAAGTATCAGAAATTTTAATTATTTTGGTCTGGCAAAGGAAGATTTGTAAAGTGTGCTCCTCTTTAGCTGAACTTGAAGAGTAGCATACATTTACTTATGCCCAAATCAAAATGAAAATATCACAAAACACTGGACCAGGATGCCAAAACATATAATTTCCATGATCTGTAGCATAAACACAGTTATATATGATGCCATGCTCTTTATCAATATTTGTTCCCTAAACTTGGAGAATATGAGGAGGATAACAGTCTTTGATTGAAGAATATCTCCTTGTAGTGAATATATTTGCATTCTTCATAAGTCAGAAAACAAAGGAAACGATACAGAATTGCCAGAGAAATTGAAAACAGGATTCATAGGAAAGAAAGATCATGATAATAAATGTGATCTAAGGAAACACAAGTAGGTGCATAGTTGGGGGTGGGAAGCAGGGCAAAGGCATAGAAGGCAGAGCATGCAATCTTCTTGTTCAGCAGGGTTCCACTGACAATAAAGCTAATCCAGTGTGCACACACATACAGAAAATCACTCCATACCAAATAGGTACATAAAGTGAGCAGCAGTGATGGATGAACAAAATATGGCTTGTGGGTAATTAATGGACACAAATGAACATAATTGACAGAAAATGTACTGACCTAAATGGAATCAATAATCTCAGCCTCTTGGAGAAAGAAACTAAAATCCAGCAATGATAAGAGAGTCTGTGTTCATCAATATCTGGCAGATGACTTAGAGAAGAAAAAAAGCAAATGGTATGTGACAATAGAAAGATAGCAAAGCAAAGATGAGGAATGTGTGAAACAGAAGGCACACGTGAACCAACAACTGGACAGGGAAGTATGGTGCCCCCATGCCTGGGTAACTGGGAGCATCTTCCATTGCAGACTCTGAAAGGACTGTCAGGGAGCCTCAGAAACATTTGCTCCGATGCTATAACATTTTACATGGTGGCTGCGCCTACTTCAAGGTGCACTTTTTCTTGTGATTTATTCTCACAGCAAAGTGAAACTAAGTTGCTCACAGTATGAATATAAAGTTTTCCCTGCCTACAGTTCTCTCAAGAGCAGCCTATTGGAGGCCTTTGAATTCTTTCAGCTTATGCAGAGATCTTTTATAATAAATTGTGTTTTTCATGTTAAAAAGGAAACTTCAAAAGAAGGTGTTAACATAATTGAGGCATGATAAGTTTGACAGTAAGTGTCATTATCAGAGTTCCACTGACAGCTTTTTGAAGTTAAAAAAAAAATCTTTCTACATAGGCACAAAACCTCTTGCAGTGCTTAAACAATTTCACCAAATATATTAATATTCTACAACAGCCCCTACATTCTGAAGGTTACCCAAGTGAAATGGTTTTCAGGATATTTGGGGTTTTTAATCTATTGAACACAGATGCAGCACTCTCTGGTATTCAATATAGAGAAAATACAAAAGTTTAAAGGATAAGATGAATGATAAAAATATGAAAAGGTGTTCTCATGTTTGCCTTCTGCACACCAATAACTCACCTTGTATGCATACCAGCATGAACACCCTACACTTTGAATATCTTCACTGAGTAATGTGGAAAAGATGGATAAATAAGAAGTCAGATAAATCTGGATCATTCACAGTTTGCCTAAATTTAGCATAAAACCAAAATGTGTTTTCCAAATGAATTATTCCTATTTTTAGAAGTCCCTAAAAATAGAATATGCCTTAGTTGAGAAATTCCTTACCTCTATGAGAGTCCCTTGGACTGCAAGGAGATCCAACCAGTCCATTCTAAAGGAGATCAGTCCCTGATGTTCCTTGGAAGGACTGATGCTAAAGCTGAAACTCCAATACTTTGGCCACCTCATGTGAAGAGTTGACTCATTGGAAAAGACTCTGATGCTGGGAGGGATTGGAGGCAGGAGGAGAAGGGGACGACAGAGGATGAGATGGCTGGATGGCATCACTGACTCGATGGATATGAGTTTGGGTGAACTCTGGGAGTTGGTGATGGACAGGGAGGCCTGGTGTGCTGCAGTTCATGGGGTTGCAAAGAGTTGGACATGACTGAGCGACTGAACTGAACTGATGTACAAGCTGCTACCTCTTATATAGGGCTTCCCTGATGGTTCAGAGGGTAAAGAATCTGCCTACAATGTAGGAGACCCAGGTTCAATCTCTGGGTTGGGAAGGACCCCTGGAGAAGAGAATGGCTATCCACTACAAGACATTTTAAATTCTTCCTTGGAGTTTTCTGGATTTCTGAGTTTTGGTTTACAAAGAAATTACTACTGTGAATGTCCAATAAAACAGCAAAGAACATTCATAAAGAATTAAGCAGTGATGTGTTGGCAAGTAAATCTTGGAAGGAGAAATGTGTGATTAAAAAAAAAAGTAAGAGACAAGTGTGGAACAGAAAACATCAATTGAAATAATGTAAACAAACAAAAAAAATCTGCAATTAGATAGAGCTCGATTTTTAACACACTTCCTTTGTGGCTCAGCAGTAAAGAATCCACCTGCAATGGAGGAGCCTCAGGAAACACGGGTTCCATCCCTAGGTTAGGAAGATTCCCTGGAGAAAAGAATGGCAACCCACTCCAATATTCTTACCTGGAGAATCCCATGGACAAAGGAGCCTGGCAGGCTACAGTCCATGGGGTCACAAAGAGTTGGACATGACTCAAGAGACTTTGCTCACACGTACACATTCTTCTGAAGTGCCTTGAGGGAAAAATAATTAAAATTCATCAGAAAAGAAACCTAAGGAAGAGTTTAATGACCAAAGTCTGGCTTAAACATATTTTTTCCCATATGTTTTATCTTACAGAGGGTAAAATTTAGTGAAAGTTGAATTTTTTTTAAATTTGTGTTCTACATGCATTTTAAATATCCAGTATTTTCAATTGGATACACTATAATGATATTAACTTAGGGCTTGCAGCTCTGAACACATAGGCACAAAGCAGGTGCTGAAAATAATGCCAATAAATAAAAGTAAATCCATTTATTATGAGGTCTACGTTGTGTTGAAAGAGCTGAAGAAATCAACCACTTTGACATCATTTGACACAATTTATGAACATTTAATCTGGTTTTACCAGTTTTTAAATTTTCTCATCCTTTATAAGACCTACGGGAATAAGTATTACATTATAATTTGTCATTTCTCAAATTAAGATTTTAATATGTGCTGTGCTGTGCTCAGTCATGACTGCTTTTTGCAGCCCCATGGACTATAGCCCACCAGGTGCCTCTGTCCATGGAATTCTCCAGACAATACTGGAGTGGATTGCCGTTTCCTCCAGGGGATCTTCCCCAGGCAAGGATCGAACCTACATCTCTTGCGTTTCCACTTTGCAGGTGGGTTCTTTACCACTAGCCCCACCTGGAAACCCAAGAGATTAAGATACATTGGCCTAATTATTGTGCCTCCTGCCCTATCTTCCCTCTAGCCTAAGTGATTTCCCAATATTAATCAATACAGATGGGGAAACCATCCATAAAATCAAATTAATTCCCTAAAATAATAATCCTACCATACTGTATATAGGGAACTATATTCAGTGTCCTGTAATAAACCATAATGAGAAAGAATATGAAAAAGAATATGTGTATAAATGTATCATGGAATGACTTTGCTGTACACCAGAAACTAACACAATGTAGGATATCAACTGTACTTCAATAAAAAATTAAAAAAACAGTAAAGAATATAGGCTTTTATATTTTGTTCATGCAGGGTAGCAGAGTATTTCTCTGGTATTTTAGGCAGTCCATATATTTGAATTCCCACCAGTTTTGTGGATAAAATCTCATTACTAATATGTCTTTTGTGCCAGTTAATAACCACCAGAACACACATGCACATTTTTATCATAGCATAAATATAGAAGGATAGCAGAGACAGTAGTAACTGGAATGTAGACTTTCTGAAGAAATAATTCCTATACATATTCCAGTTTCGTCATTTGACCTGATAATGGCCTATATAGCAGTTTCTCTCTGGTGCAGGATCCAGTCTAGGTTTAGGAATGATCAAGTTGCTGTGTCTCTTTACTCTCCTTGAATCTGCAACATTTCCATAGCCTTTCTTTGACTTTTATCTGATTGACATTTTGAGGAATGCAGTCTCCATTTTTGTTTAAATGCAATGTTTCTCATATTGTCTGAGTTTTCTTTAATTATATTTAGGTTATACAGTCTCAGAAAGCTGCTTAGTTTATGCTGTTTCCTTCTCAGAGTATTAAACCTTGAGACACAGAATATCCATCTGTCTTTTATATGTGATGCTAATCGTAATCACCTCATTAAGGAGTTGCCCAAATTCTCCACTTACTGACTGCATTAGATTTGTTACAATGAAGATACCATAAACAAAGTGTAAAGATAAGACATAGACCGTAGACCGTAATGAACATATCCAACAAAGTTCTTGTATTTCAAATTTTTAAATGTCCAAAAGGCTTGTTAAATACTCATTTTACAAAAGAGGATATCAGAATGGCCAGTAAACCAATGAAAATGGTTCTCAGCATCATTAATCACCAGATAATTGCTTATTTAAATTATATGCAGAGTACATCATGAGAAACGCTGGGCTGGAAGAAGTACAAGCTGGAATCAAGATTGCAGGGAGAAATATCAATAACCTCAGATATGCAGATGACACCACTCTTAAGGAAGAAAGTGAAGAGGAACTAAAAAGCCTCTTGATGAAAATGAAAGAGAAGAGTGAAAAAGTTGGCTTAAAGCTCAACATTCAGAAAACAAAGATCGTGGCATCTGGTCCCATCACTTCATGGGAAATAGATGGGAAACATTGGAAACAGTGTCAGACTTTATTTTTGGGGGCTGCAAAATCACTGCAGATGGTGATTGCAGCCATGAAATTAAAAGATGTTTACTCCTTGGAAGGAAAGTTATGACCAACCTAGATAGCATATTGAAAAGCAGAGATATTACTTTGCCAACAAAGGTCCGTCTAGTCAAGACTATGGTTTTTCCTGTGGTCATATATGGATGTGAGAGTTGGACTGTGAAGAAGGCTGAGTGCCGAAGAATTGATGCTTTTGAACTGTGGTGTTGGAGAAGACTCTTGAGAGTCCCTTGGACTGCAAGGAGATCCAACCAGTCCATTCTAAAGGAGATCAGCCCTGGGTATTCTTTGCAAGGAATGATGCTAAAGCTGAAACTCCAGTACTTTGGCCACCTCATGCGAAGAGTTGACTCATTGGAAAAGACTCTGATGCTGGGAGGGATTGAAGGCAGGAGGAGAAGGGGACGACAGAGGATGAGATGGCTGGATGGCATCACAGACTTGATAGACGTGAGTTTGAGTGAACTCTGGGAGTTGGTGATGGACAAGGAGGCCTGGCGTGCTGCGATTCATGGCGTCGCAAAGAGTCGGACATGAGTGAGCGACTGAACTGAACTGAACTGAATCATATTGTATCACTTATATTTATTAACATATTCATTCAACTAATATTTGTAGGCTTTTCTTTGGCTCTATCACTTTACTAGATGCTATTTTTGTACATTAACATGGTCAAAATGGGCACTCAGTAAAAAATGGATAAACAAGCAACAAAGTAAATAAGATGTGAAGTAAAGATGTGTAATAGAGTGACTACAATTTAGAAAACCAAGAAAAGTCTAGGGGTAGAATTGTACATATACAGTTGAAGGAAGGAGCCACCAAAGAATTGTGGGGATAATCAGGTTTAGAGGAAAGCACACAAAATAAATATCTGAAAACTTAGTCTGAGTCATGGCTTTGCCACTTACCACTGGGTGACCTCAGGCAAGTAACTTAAAACTTCTGAATTTCAGTTTTTGATTGATTATGCTGGGGAGAATAACACCAACTTACCAAACCTTTTACTAGAAAGTAAATAATGATTTCTACTTTCTATAATGGTGGGTGATAATTTGGACCAATTCTCCTGCTAAAGAAACCTATGGCACGTTTTTCAAGCCAAGATCTGGGAGACATTTGAGATTAAGAGAAGTGAGTCTGACATTTGGGGATGTTTTTTCCCCGGAGATGTTAACCTATCTGAAAAATTTCAGTAAGTTTCTGAGCACCTAAGAAGTTTTGTTTTTTACCTATTCTCAGTGTTTTGAGAGTGAAACTGTGGATACAGAGCTAGTCATTGTGTGTGTGTGCCTGCTAAATCACCTCAGTCATGTCTTACTCTTTTGTGGCTCCTTGGACTGTAGCCCACCAGGCTCCTCTGTTCATGGGATTCTCCAAGCAAGAATACTGGAGTGGGTTGCCGTGCTCTTTTCCAGGGGATCTTCCTGACCCAGGGATCGAACCCCTGTCTCTCAATTCTCCTGCACTGGCAGATGCGTTCTTTACCACTAGCACCACCTAGGAAGCCTTAAGTCATTGTATAAGTTATAATAAATCTCACGCCCTATGTTTTAGGACACTTACAGTTGAACCATAGGTAAAAACATAAACTGGAAATAGAAGGTACTGCAACTCAATTAGTCTAATACTAAATGTGGAGACAGTATCCCCTAATTGTTGGTGACCATAAGCATCTGAGAGTAATAAACCTAAATCTACCAATCTTATAATTAAATTATATCTAGAGGTGAATGTTTCAAGTAAAGAGTTCTGTCAAAATGAGAAAAATAGCTAAGTCTGTGAAAAAATGACCAAAGTGAATCATGAACTAGAAATAGCACAAATACAAGTCCAGACTATGTATTTATCAGATATAATCATTCATAAAATAATCTGCCTGCTGTGATTGAGAGAAAAAAAAAAGACAAATTGAGAGTCTCAGAAAAATTCACATCATAAATAAAATGACATGGAAGATTCCTAAAAATAATGAACAGTTATGCTTGAACTGAAAAATGAAATAACCCAACTTAGAATAACAACAACAACAAAGCTTTTACATGGAAAACAGAATTCTCAATCTGGAAACAAAGTCACAAGAAAATAACAATGACTCGTGTGAGGAAAAAAAAGGGAAAATGAAGAATAGGAGATTTAGGATACAAAAATACAGCAAAAACATGAGAGCAAAAAATTATAATTTAAATAAGGCCTTGCCTAGATTATGTTTGCGAGGCCTCTGTTTGTATGAGCAATTTGATTAAATTTTAATAAAGAATTGATGAGTCCATTGTTGTTATTATTTAGTCACTAAGTCCTGTCTGACTCTTTTGCAACCCCATGGATTGTAGCCCACCAGGCTCCTCAGTCCATGGGATTTCTCAGACGAGATTATTGGAGTGGGTTGCCATACTCCAGGGGAACTTCCTGATCCAGGGATCAAACCTGCTTCTCCTGCATTGGCAGGTAGATATTTTACCACTGAGCCCCGATGAGTCCATAGTGAGTTCAATCAGTCAGTCAGTTCAGTCGCTCAGTCGTGTCCGACTCTTTGCCACCCCATGGAATACTGCACGCCAGGCCTCCCTGTCCATCACCAACTCCCGGCGTCCACCCAAACCCATGTCCATTGAGTCAGTGATGCCATCCAACCATCTCATCCTCTGTTGTCCCCTTCTCCTCCTGCCTTCAATCTTTCCTAGCATCAGGGTCTTTTCTAGTGAGTCAGTTCTTCGCATCAGGTGGCCAATGTATTGGAGTTTCAGCTTCAACATCAGTCCTTCCAATGAACACCCAGGACTGATCTCCTTTAGGATGGACTGGTTGGATCTCCTTGCAGTCCAAGGGACTCTCTAGAGTCTTCTCCAACACCACAGTTCAAAAGCATCATAGTGAGTTACTTATATATATTTAGAATAACTAGTAAAGACGAGGCACTTATGTACTTGTTTATCATCCAGTCATTGTAGGTGAAGTTGTTTTACAGAATTCAAGATCTTCTCTTCCTATTCAGGTCTGGGAACCATATCTAATGTTTGTTTTAACCAAATGAATGGTTCTTGGCTAACTTTATATCACCCACTATGAGAATCTGCCTGCAATGGAGAAGATATGGATTCAGTCCCTGGATTGGGAAGATCCCCTGGAGAAGGGAATGTCTACCAGTTTTCTTGCCTGGAGAATTCCATGGATAGAGGAGCCTGGTGAGCTCCAATCCATGGGGCTGCAAAGAGTCAGACACAGCTGAACAACTAACACTTTTACTTTAATGAGAAAAGTTGACAACATTCACTTCTTTCATGAGAAAAGTTAGTTAACACTCACTTCTGTCTTGGCTCCTGGTTAACACTGCCTTGGCTGTCTTGGCTACTGTATTGAGTCAGTACAGATGTTCTTGCCTCTGAAGTTTTTCAGTTCCGATTACTAAATGCTGGTTGCATCACTACTTATACTGCTGCTTATCCATCATGCCTCCCATAAACATTTTTTTCACTCTCCCTCTCTCATAATTAGTACTGTGTTTCTTTGATGATGACCACAAACACAAGTCTTACCCACTTGAAGGAAATGTCCTTATTCATATGAAGGAAATGTTAGCAGTCATTTATTTTATGCTATTTTAAATTTACTGTTTAGAATTTTATGACAAAAATAAAGGCCTCTATCAAGAAATTCCTTCCTTAGATACTGCTTGCTCCCCAGTTTTCCATACAGTGCCCAGGGAGACAATCAGCAAGGGGCCAATGCACAAAGCAGGAAGCGTTCCTTTATTCACAAAGGAACATGCATTCCTTATCCAGAATGGCTTGGGGCTTCCCAGGTGGCACAAGTGTTAAAGAACCTACCTGCCAATGTCAGAGACCCAGGTTCCATCTCAGGGTCGGGAAGATCCCCTGGAGGAGAACATGGCAACCCACTCCAGTATTCTTGCCTGGAGAATCCTATGGACAGAGGAGCCTGGCGGGCTACTTTCCTCAGGTCACAAAGAGTCAGACATGATAGCACACACACACAGACACACATATACCAGAATGGCATAAACAGAGACAAAGGGAAGTACAATATCACTACAGCTATCAGGGCAAGAGAGAGCAGGATCAGAAAGGCCCACTGGTTTTGTGGTGTAACGGTCTTCAAAGCCCTCAGAGAAGACAGAAACAGCCCTCTCCAGAGGACTGCCTGGACCTCCCACAGAGCCTGGGGACAAGGCGGGTGACCTCTGTAGAAAGGGCGGGATCCTATACCTGGGGTAAAGGAAGCCTGCTGACACTCCTTCTGGCCTGGGGGCTGTGGATCAGAAGTAGCAGCCCAGTTAGGTCATGGGTAGGTGTGGGTTCGTGCTCTTAACCACATCCACAGGCAGTGGACCACTGGAAGCTCAAAGCCCTGAACCTGTACTGTGTCCAGTGTCAGTCAAAATCACTCGCGTTATGTCAACACCATTCTGGCAGCCCCATATGGGATGATCCCTTAAAAGAAATACTGCCCCAGCCAGAGTGAGTGAGTGAGTGATAGCTGCTTAGGCGTGCCTGACTTTTGGCAACCCCATGGACTGTAGCCTGCCAGGCTCCTCTGTCCATGGAATTCTCCAGGCAAGATTACTGCAGTGGGTTGCCATTTGTTCTCCAGCCCCAGTCAGAAGGAGCCATCTATTCACCGGGCTGTCCTGCTGAAATTACGATCCAGGCATAGGGTCCCAGGAAGACTCTATGAAGAGAAGTTCTGGAGCTTCTTGGGGGTCTGATTGACCCACTTGCAGTATAAAGCAGGAGTCCTCAACATTTTTGGCACCAGGGACTAGATTCATGGAAGACAGTTTTTCCAGAGACTGGAAGGAGGTATGGTTTGGGGATGATTCAGGCACATCACATTTATGGTGCTCTTTATTTCTATTATTATTACATTAGCTCCACTTCAAATCATCAAGCATTAGCTCCCAGAGGTTGGGACCCCTGGTGCAAAAGGTTGGAGAGGTCTTCAAATGTTCATATGGAAGAAACAAGGACCAGGGTCCACACAAGTCCCAGTCCAGGCTTAGGCATTCTGCCCAGTTGACACTGCCAGAAAAAAAATTTTAAGCTCCCTGAAGCATGGGACTTAGACCATAAATCTTGCTTTCTTTGTCTAGAAACAGCAATTAACAAACATAGATATTAGAAAGATATCAGAAACAGAATAAAGTCAAAGCAACATTTCAAGCAACCTGGTAAAAGCAAATATAAACCATAAGGACATACTGCTAAATTGGCAAAAATTTGTTGTCGTGTTGTTGTTCAGTAACTAGGTTATGTCCAACTCTTTGTAACCCCATAGAGTATAGCGCGCCAGACTCCCCTGTGCTTCTCTACCTCCCAGGGTTTGCTCAGATTCATGTCCACTGGGTCACTGATGCAATCTATCTCATCCTTAGCCACCCCTTCTTCATTTGCCTTCAATCTTCTGAGCATCAGGGTCTTTTCCAACGAATTTGCTCTTCATATCGGGTGGCCAACGTATTGGAGCTTCAGCATCAGTGAGTGTCCTTCCAGTGAATATTCAGGATTTATTTCTTTTAGACTCGCTTGATCTCCTTGTAGTCCATGGGACTCTAAAATTAAGAGAGTAAATAATATACTTTAGGGAGGGCGGGGATCAGTGTGAACTCGTATACACAGCAGGTGAAGAATAAAATTGGTACAGCTACTTGTGAAAAGAATTTGGCATTATCTTATGCATTTGGACCCTCATTACTCCCTAACTCAGTAATTCCTCTCCTGTCTGTATATGTATATCCTAGAGATAGTTTTTATGTGTGTATATCAAGAGAAATTCAAGACTGATTTGTGCAAGAATAAGTTTTTATTATGGAAAAAATAAAGAATGAATGCTCATACTAGCATCAATCATAGTTTCAGAAAACTAGGAATAACCCCAAGGTCCAAACAAGAGTGAAATAATGCAACAATGAACCAGAAGTGGTTCATGCATTTTGCAGAAGAATATATAAAGTCAATTCTGTTCTCTTAAACTCAGAAAGTGCCAAGACTAAATATATTATTTAAGCATATATTCATAATTAAGAAATTAAAAATAAGAATGAAAGAATGACATTTTAAATTTTATTTTTTATAGAAGTCAGGATATTCTTTGTCTCTGGGAGAAAAGCAGGTTATAAGATGAGAGAACCACATAGGAAAAAGCAAGATATTGGTAATATTCTAATTTTTAAGCTGTCATAAGTTCATGGGTGCTCATTTTATTGCTATAGCTTTATGACTTCCATATATTCCTTTTTATGTACAAATATTAAGGCCAGTATTTTAATAAGAAACAAGATTATGAACTAAGAATTTATATTGAGAATGAGTAGAAAGCCTGTGAAATATCTTGAAATATACTAGATTCTTGATGAGGATGTTGTAGATTATTAGAATGTATTGAACCAGTAAAAAGGTGGGAGAAATATACGAGCTTTAAGGAAACTGGAAGATTCTAGAAAATAACTATGACATTAAGTAAATCATGATCGACTTCATGAGGAATATACACAATGCTATTTAAATTTAAATCGTGAGAGATGGTCATTTGGAAGTGTCCAGCAAGGTTCATTAGAACATGTAGCATTAGAGAGTGGCCTTAAAAGAAGACAAACTTGACTACCAAAGCGATACTGAGAATATCTTCCAATAGAAAAATGAAAAATTGGGAGTATTAGTGAAAGTCAGTTGATGTCATATTTGGAGTATAGACAGATATTGATTTTGCAATATATGAAAATTTCCTCTGGGAGGGTAAACAGGGATCGTGGATCTAGAAAATTAACCTTGAAGGCATATGTAGGGCAATGTGACTTGCGAGTGACCAGAAATGAGATCTGTTAGAAAGCTCCTGCATCTTTTCAAAAATTAAAGAGTAAGGGCTCCAACTGGAATGGTGGTAAAGGAGACTGAATTCTCTAAGTCCATACAGTTGGGAAAAAATTTTCCAAGGAGATTTGCAGCTCTGAGTTTAATAGGTAGAATACTTAAAGCTCTGATTTTCTCATGGAGACATTAGAAAAACTAGCCCATCTGTATGTAATTCTCCAAGCACAGATTTTAATGAAACCAGTCTGAATGAATTGTAGCCCCAGTCTAAGGTTCCTAGGGTCTTTTAACATAGTTTTGCCCTAGTTTTTCTCAATATGAGGTACTCTTTGGTTTACTAGTTTCCATTATAATTTTGAAAATGATCCCAACCTACAATATGAGTTTAATTCTGGTAGCCTAATAGAATGGAAATCTTGGAGCTTGCCTAGAGGCCATAAAAGATGAGGTGTCTAAAAAAGGCTAAATGAGAGGGAATCTCTTCCTGAGACTTCCCAGAATTACAAGAAGTAGACAGCAGTGATTTTCCTTTTCTGTGGGAATTTTTCAAATGAATTTTTCAAAAATTTTTCAAATTTTTCAAATGAATTCTGTGGGAATTTTTCAAAATCTAGTACAAGGAATGTGTCATTGCCAAAATTATTGAGAATTTCAGTGTTGGAAGTAATTATGTTATCTTGACACTATTGGAAATAATGAAATAGTGAATCAAGGGGTCTTGGCTTTAAAAATACCTTAAGATTTTTTCAAATGCATTAAATGTATGTGTGCTTGTATGTATATATGTATGCATATGTACACACAAGTATTCAGATTAGCTATTCTTCCACTATATGCACATTTAATGAAGTAGTTTGTTGTTATTTTTAACAGATTTAAGGAATTAGTATTATTCATAGTAAATTATTTGTTTTCACTTGCAAAATTGACCCTGGAAAAATAAATTTAGTGTTTAAAAAGCCTCTTAAATTTTGAAAAGATAGTTGGCTGTATTAGTCGAACTCTAATTAAAACTACCCTGCACTAAATTCAACAGTGGCCAAAATTTAAAAATTGGAAAATACAAATGTTGGCAAAGATGTGGAATAGCTAAGGCTCAAATTGCTGGTGAGTCTGTAGTGTAAATTGGTAAAATTATTTTGCTAAATTGTTAGATGGGGTCTACTAGAATATGTACATGTTATGACTCTGTGGTTCCAATCCTAGAGATGTACACAGCAGAAATAAGTTCAGATATTCAAAACATGCAGAATATTCAAGGAAACACCAGAGTTAGTAGGTCCTAATGAGAAGCTTCCAAAATGCCCAACAATAGCAGACGTGCATTGGTCAGTCATGCAGACATGTTCAACTCTTTGCAACCCCATGGACTGTAGCCTACTATGCTCTTCTGTCCATGGGATTTTCCAGGCAAGAATACTGGAGTGGGTTGCCATTTCCTACTCCAGGGGATTGTCCCAACCCAGTGATCAAACCCACATCTCTTGTCTCTCCTGCATAAGCAAGAGTGTTCTTTACTACTGAGCTACCTGGGAAGTCTTACTATATAATCCTAATTATATATTCTTAATTACATATATATATATATAGGAATAAAGTTTTATAAAGTATTATTAAATCATTTAACTTTTAATGACCACTGAGAAGACAATAACTTCAGCTGAAAAATATGTAGCTGATAATCATTTCATAAAAATTAAATGCAAACTGTGGAGGGAGTTAGGATTCTCCAAAGAAATAGAACCAATAGGATATGTATACTATAGAATGAAATTTATTATAAGGAATTGGAACTCATGATTCTAGAGAATGAGAAATCCCACAATCCACTATGTGCAGGAAGAGGCAGGGTGTCAGCCAGGAAATTAAAAGACGCTTGCTTCTTGGAAGGAAATCAGTGACATACCTAGACAGCGTATTAAAAAGCAGAGATACTACTTTACCAACAAAGTCCTTCTAGTCAAAGCGATGGTTTCTCCAGTAGTCATGTGAGTCCAGTAGTCCAGTAGGATGTGAGAGTTTGACCATAAAAAAGGATGAGCACCAAAGAATTGATGCCCACAGTGTGAGAGACCTGGGTCCGATCCTTGGGTTATAAAGATCCCATGGAGAAGGGAAAGGCTACCCACTCCAATATTCTGACCTGGAGAATTCCACGGAGTATATAGTTGGACATGATTGAGTGACTTTCATTTTCACATTCACTTGAGAGTCCCGTGGACTGCAATGAGATCAAACCAGTCAGTCCTAAAGGAAATCAATCGTGAATGTTCATTGAAAGGACTAATGCTGAAGTGAAGCATTTCACTTCAATGAAGCATTTCTTTGACCACCTGACGCAAAGAGCCGACTCATTGGAAAAGACCCTGGCAGTGGGAAGGATGGAAGGCAGGAGGAGAAGGGGATGACAGAGGATGAGATGCTTGGATGGCATCAGCAACTCAATGGACATGAGTTTGTGTGAACTCCAGGAGACGGTAAAGGACAGGAAAAACTGGAATGCTGCAGTCCATGGGGCTGCAAAGAGTTGGACACAACTGAACAGCAACAAATAAAGATAATAACCCAATCATCTGAAGAATAACACCAAGAACATATAAGTTCACAGGCATGTCAACCAATATACCAGTATTCATTCATTTAAAGTATTTGTTAATATTTCAGTTTGTGTCAAGTGATGTAGCAAATGCTCTGGGTATAATGGTGAGCAAACCCTCTCTGGCTATCGCTGGCTCACATTCTGTTGGGAGAGACAGAAAATAACCACACAATCACCTAAAAATATATCTAACATTAAAAGTGTCATGAATGTCATGCCAAAGAGACAAATGCTCTGAAAGAGTAAAAAAAAGGAGCATTTGACTGGTGGGGAAGGATAAAAGTGCTGTGATCTGAAAGAACAGGAGATGGCTATTGTACAGGGCAGAGAAAAAAGACTCAGAGGAGAGACCATGTGAAAAATGGGGGCACAAGAGAGCATGGCCAATTCCAGGAGAAAAAAAAGTCCACTGTGGGAGGAACACAGGCATCTGAAGTGGTGGTTGTCAAACTATCATGCATCAGAATTTCCTGAAGAGCTAGTTTAAATACATAGTGTTGGGAAGGAAATCCAACAAAAAAAGGGCATATGTGTATACATATAGCTGATTCACTTTGCCATACAGTAGAAATGCTGGTGCACTGGGACGACCCAGAGGGATGGTATGGGGAGGGAGGAGGGAGGAGGGTTCAGGATGGGGAACACATGTATACCTGTGGCAGATTCATTTTGATATTTGGCAAAACTAATACAATTTTGTAAAGTTTAAAAATAAAATAAAATTAAAAAATAAAACACAACATTGTAAAGCAACTTTACTCCAATAAAAATTTTTTAATTTATTTTTAACTGGGGGAAATTTTCTTTACAATACTGTGTTGGTTAAAATGTTTTAAATAAAATTACACACATATATACTGTTGATCCCCCAACTCTTCCACCAGAGTTTCCTTAAGAACAATCTTATTTATATATTTGGCTACACCGGGTCTTAGTTTCAGCATGTGGGGTCTAGTTCCCTGACCAGGGATTGAACTCAGGCCTCCTGTGTTGGGAGCACAGAGTCTTAGCCACTGGACCATCAGGGATGTCCCCACCTCTACCAGAGTTTCTGATTTAGTAGTTTTAGGGTGGAGCCTGATAATTTGTATTCTAACAAGTTCCCAGGTGATAATCTATGCTGCTGGTCTAGAAATTATACTTAGGTAGCATTTAGTGTGGAGAAAACATAGTGTAACATGAGGTTTAATAGGAACCAGACCACTTAAAGCTTCAGTGGATATGTTCAGAAATCAGTTCTTAATTCTAAAAGCAGTGGGAGAAGGACTTCCCTGGCTGCCCACTCGGCACTTCTGATGAAGGGGGTATGGGTTCGATCCCTAAGAGAGGGAACTAAGATCCCACATGTTGCATGACACAGCCAAAAATAAACAAACAAAAGCAATGGGAAGTACTAATGTGTTTTGAGCTGGAGGTTGATGTGATGCTTGGTTGATGAATGGAAGTACTGGAAATCAGAAAGCTGTTGTAATGCTCTAGGCAAGGGCTGAAAGGTAGCTTGGATTATGGTCATACTGAGGAAGATAGAAAAGTAAATGTTAGGTTTTGGGACTCATCCTTTAACCATAGGACCTTGTGATGGATTGGACACAGATGGTAAAAAGAAGACAGGAAACAGGGATGATTCCTGTATCTCTGGCTCTCCTAAGTGGATGGTTGGAGGTGTCATGCACTGAAACAGGGAATAGTGAAATTTAGTTTTGATTGAGGTGTTGCAATGTCTTTGAGATGTTCAGATACTGATATTTAGCACGCCATTTTGATTTACCAGTCAGGAAGAGTTCTGCTTGTTCAGAGAATGAATGTGTACATTTAGAGTCACTTGGAACTTGGTTGCCATGAAACGGAATTGGCCTAGAGAGAGAATTTAAAGTATGAAGAGAAAAAGGACTCAGGCTTGAGCCTAAATAAATTCCCACATTTTGCAGCCAAGTAGCAGTGATGAAGCCAACAAAGGAGACAGGGCACATTGCCAGAGATATGGAGGAAAAAAACAGGAGTGTGTGGTATCTGAAAATTCAAGGGAAGAAAAGTGTCCAGTAAGGTGAAGACTTTTCAAGAAATATATCAAATGATGGAGAAAATAGGGGAGTAGCAGGGAGGGAGATTCATTCATTCATTCATTTTGGAGAAGTAAGCAAATCGAGCCCATTCAGAGGGAGGGTTAATGTCAGCGGACCCCAAGAGATTTTACATTCTGTCTCTCTGTGTTTGTCTCTCTCTCCCTCTGTCTCTCTCTTTATCTCTCCCTTTGTCTCTGTCTCTGTCACACCCACACAAACATACACAGTAATTATGATGAAAAAGTACACCTTGATTGAAGTGGCATTTTATTACTCATTTAGTTGAATCTTTTTAATGTAGCATTACCCGTTTGCATTACTTTTTTGGCATATGAGCTGCCTACTGATGTCCTTAGTATATTTTTTTCTACCAGAGAATTCATTTTTTCTTATTGTTTTGTGACAACACATTATACATATACAAGCTACTTGTTTTTTGTTTATTCATATTACTTTTTAAAAACTTTTTATCATTTACTGTTTATATTGTATGAATTCTAAAATGTCATTTAATCAAGGCTATCAATATTGTCCTTTTTAAGCCTCTGATTTTGGTGCCAAGCTAAGAAACTTTTTTCCCACATGGAAATTACATAAATATTCACATACATCTTATCCTAATAATTTTAATATGCTATTTTCATCTTTTGAATTTTGAATCCAGCTTCTATTTATTCTTCCAAAGTATGAGACAGAAACTTATAATTTTTTCCCCCGAATGCTTAACCAGTTTTCAAATACTAAGTGTTTTCAAACTTAAATTTGAAATGTCTAAAAGGTGATGCCAAATGCTGAGCTGAATTGTCACTTTGGATTTTCCTCTGTTCAAGTGGAGAATGTACTTATGCTTTTGAAATTTCCCACTCAAGAGAAGTTGACTTTTAATGTGCAGCCTTCATATTCCTTCACATTTTTTCTTCTCTTAGCCAAGTTAAAGTACTAAAATTATTTCCTTTCAAACACACACACACACATACACATACACAGACACACCTAGAAAGTTGACCTAGATTGTAGTTGCCCATCTGTTTAAAGAAACATACTGCCTGAAATATTCTCTTTCTGTTCTGGTTATCTATTAGCAATTTAGAACATATACAAGGGTACCCAAAATTCATTACATTTAGAATTTTGGTCCCTTTAGAGACTACTTTTTTCCTTTAGCATACCTTTTTAGGAGCCAAATTATATATATATATATATATATATATATATATATGTATGTATAAATAACAAGTTTTTAAGAATATTTCCCCTGTCACCGGACAAATAGATTATTTCAAGGGTACAATGCAAATACCACATTTGTAACAGCCATGCTGGAAAAGATTGAGGGCAGGAGGAGAAGGGGACAACAGAGGATGAGATGGTTGGATGGCATCATCGACTCGATGGACGTGAGTTTGAGTGGACTCTGGGAGTTGGTGATGAACAGGGAGGCCTGGAGTGCTTGCGGTTCATGGGGTCGCAAAGAGTCGGACACGACTGAGCAACTGAACTGAACTGAACTGAACTGAATAGTCATACTTGGAAAGATATGTTGCATTCACCATTTCCTTTATTCCCCTCTTCAAAAGGTATGATATTTAAAATTACACAATAATAATAAATAAATGCTTGTATAAGACCCAGTAATTATGACTGTGTAAAAGGAATGTGTAAAAGGCCACTCTCTTACCACCCCCACACCCCAACCCTGCTCTTTGGTTGTATATGTAACTAGAAAGTTTTTCCTGACTAATGTGCAGATTGACACAGTTGCTTTTTATATTTAGGGTCTTTTTGTTTTCTTTTGCATAAATGAGATCAATGGAAATATATTTTTTTGTTGTTCAATAATGTGTCTTGGGGATTTAGTAAGCTTACCTCATTCTTTTTAATGGCTATATAATATTCTATAGACATATAATTCAGCTAAGTCTGTAAGAGAGTAATGATGAGTTTAGATATTTTTTTTTTCCCTTTCTCTGCTACAGTGTTGCAATAGATATGCAAAGATACTGTATACTCTTCCTGACTGGTCTCCCCAAGCCTGCACTTGCCCCTCCAGGCCTCTGTAATGCAGTAGTTAGATTACTTTGCAAGAGTCTTCTTTAAGTGTGGACTTCTATGTCAGAGGGTAGCTCGCAGTCCCCACATTGTCTGAACTTTTGTTTTCTCTCTGACCTCACTTCCTCTTTCCTTCTCCTCACTCAGCTGCACTGGTGTTTTTGATGTTCACTCATCACTGCAGACATGTTCCAGCCTCAGCATCTTTACCATTCAGGCTTTCCATCTGGAATGCTCAGTCATCTGTTCTCTACATAGCTTTTTTTCCTCTTCTTCTGGAAGCTTTTCTCAAATGGTGTCACAGTGAGGCCTCCTTGGCCATCCTCCCTGAAACTGCTACCCATGTGCCCAGTCATGTGTAACCTCAGCACCCGCATCCTTATTTTTCTCCCGAGCGCTTACTACTTTATGTATTGTATGTAACACTAATGTACATACTAATGTCTTATTTTCTTTGTTTACTGCCTACTCCATCTAGCCAGTAACAGAGATTGTTTTCTGTTTTATTTCTGCTATATCTCTTCTGTATCCATCTTCTCTAGAAACATGCCTAGCACATAGTTTCCATTCAATAAATATTTCTTTAATTTTTTTAAATTTTGTTCATTTGTATGCAGATTGATTCCTAGGAGTGAAATTGTTAATAGGAAAATTATGGCCATTTTAAATTCCAATGGTCCTCCAGGTCAATGTCAATTACATTTGCATGAATATTTATGAGTATTTATTTCTTCATATTCTTGCCAATAATGGATATCACCAATTATCTATGTTTGTTTAATTAATATAAGTGATATTCTTTGTTAAAATAAATTTCTAATTGTTTATGAGGAGGTAATTTCTTATGTGTATATATTTATTTCTCCATATGACCTAATTGCTTACTTCTTTGCCTTTTTTCTAATTTAAAGGTAATTGCATTTCTTTTTGATTTATTAGAACTGCTTATATATCTTTGGATTTAATTTGTCCCAAAATTTATAAATATTTTCTTTTGTAATAATGCATGATTTTAGTTTTATGACAACTTCTTTTTTCAGAAATTTCTTTCTGATTTTTATTCATTCACAATTTGTTCTTTCTTCAGGGATTCAACTTTATATCTGCATTAAGAAAGCATTCCCAACTTCAGGAATAAATTTTCCTTTAATGCTTTTGTGTTTTACATTTAAGTCTCACATATGCCTGAATGTTGTTGTTGTTTTAGGGAGCAGTAGTATAATATGAATATTATACTATGGCTTCTTTGCTAAAATTTTAAATGATTAAAAAGTCACCTCTAGACAGTATTTAATGCTTAAAAGATATTCATTTCCACTGTTTTTGGAAAGATGCATATATTCCCATTTAACTTGTTTGAATATTCTAAGGCACTGATATTATATGTATTTTGGTAGAACAAAGACATTATGTTTTATATAAATTTGAAAGAATTTTGTTAAAGTACATTCTCTCTTGCGGGATATTATGCTTTTGACAGCTGAACAGACCTTCACAGAGCCCGACTGGCCATTAGTCCTTTGATTTTCACAATACTTTTCTTTACTTAATAGGCCCGAAATATTGATTAACATTTACAGACTCAATTCCGAGCTCTTGCCAGAGAGGTTAGGGAGGGCCTAGAGTGAGCTGTTCCTGCCACTCAAATACTAAGGTGTAATGAAATTCCCCACCGTGCCTGTCAACTCATCTGCTGAGCAGGTCAGTTCCCACATGGTCTCTTGGTGTTGGAAGAAGCCATTTCCACTTCAAATGTTTCATAGACAATGGGAAAAATGATACGGCACTAATATTGTGTTCTTTACCCTGCTGCGGAGGGTTGAATAGACTCCATTATAAAGTAATGCTCTTTTAAATGATGGGCTTTTCTGTCTAGAGGGGTTCATGAGCATTTCCAAGGGCAACATGACATTTCAGGACTGACTTGGGCATTTCACGAGTCTTTGTCTTCCTCCTCGTTTCCAGGTGTCAGGTGCTGGGGATTCACAATGGACTAAGTACAGAAATCACAGGCATTCACTTCAGCCTGATACTTCCACATATAATCCACTTCAGCCTGATGCGTCTACATATCTACTGACCCAGCCATGTAGGGGGCTGGGCTCTCATTCCTTCCTTTTGATCAATTATCCTTCAGTTCTCCTTGCTACTTTTAAAGATTCCGACCACAAGAACTTGGAAACTAATCCAGAGATTAACACTGTGGTTCTTAAGATCATTCTCATCTCACTGATTTGGAAATGACTAGTTGATTTCTTTCTCCTCAAGACATGATATAATCTAGAATTTCACCGTTCAGACCTTTTCTTTGTTCTTCTTTCCTTAAGGGATATAGAAGTATGGCCATTATAGAAATCACTTTGCAGCCAAAGGTCCATATAGTCAAAGCTATTGTCTTTGCAGTAGTCATGTACAGATATGAAGTTTGGACCATAAAGAAGGCTGAGCACTGAAGAATTGATGCTTTCAAATTGTGGTGCTGGAGAAGACTCTTGAGGGTCCCTCGGACAGCAAAGAGATCAAACCAGTCATTCCTAAAGGAGATCAAACCTGAATATTCATTGGAAGGACTTATGCTAAAGCTGAAGCTCACATACTTTGGCCCCTTGATGTGAAGAGCTGACTCATTGGAAAAGACCCCGATGCTGGAAAAGATTGAAGGCAGGAGGGGAAGGGGATGACAGAGGATGAAAGAGTTGGATGGCATCATCGACTCAATGGACATGAGTTTGAGCAAACTCTCAGAGATGGGACAGGGAAGCTGGCATGCAACAGTCCATGGGGTCTCAGAGAGTCAGAATTGACTTAATGACTGAACAACTAAAAATGATAGAAATCCTGGAACTCAGAGAGCAAACTATTTAAAACATTGGTCACTATTTGGGAGATCTATAAATAAGCAGAATTTCTACATAAGGGGTAGCTAATTAATGTCATACACTTGGCAACTAAATAGGGTTATTTCTTTTAAAGGTAAGAAGTATCTAAAAAGTAACCCATCAAAATAAATGGAATTTTCTTCATTGGAAATAGTCCAGGAGGGCCATTTTACTTCACTATGGTGAATCAATTTGACTCAATTATTTTGAAGTACCATGCATATGTTTATGTAAGTGCCACATCTGTTTTCTTAAAGAAACTATTTGGAAAGATTTGGAGCAGTTTTAAAGTTTGTGCATTTTTCCTTTTGTTCACAACTTTTTTCTCAATGCCCGACACTCTGCCAATGAATCCAAGTGGTCAGTTTTATTTTTGTTTTTATTTCTGTTTTTCTTGGTTTTCCTGGAATTGGAGGCTGGGCTGGATTCCTAACATTCAAGGTGACTGGTAAGCCTCTTACTCTCCAGGCTGACTAAAAGTATTTGTGTTCATCTTTTGAAGGGGCTCAACTTTCCCTGGTCTAGTTACATAGATTCGCATGCTCAGTCATGTCTGACTCTTTGCAACCCCATTGACCGTAGCCTTCCAGGCTCCTCTGTCCATGGAATTTTCCAAGCAAGAATACTGGAGTGGGATACCATTTCCTACCCCAGGGGTTCATCCCGACCCAGGGATCGAACCAACATCTTTTGCATCTCCTGAATTGGCAGGCAGATTTTTTACCACTGAACCACCAGGGAAGCCCAAGTCTACAGGTTTAGTTAGCAGTAATCTGGGAAAAACAGAAAACTCAGGTAAGAGCTTGAGAAGACCCAATCTCCCAGAGCAAAAGCCAGCAAAACAAGAAAAAAAAATTTGCCCGAGAGGCATGGGCTACGAGGTCACTAGTTCTTACAAGCAAATAAATGACCATTGATAAACCAGCCAAGAGCCACTTCTGTGTAGGATTGAAGCAGAAATGTAGGGAAAATGTAGGAATCATGATTTCCTGAGAAGGGGACGCACTTTCACTGTAGATCATGAATAAGAGGAGAGATTGGGAAGGCTTAAGGCAAATATCCTCAAAACCTACATTGCTTTGCTTCAGAGGAAAAGAATTCCACTACATTCATGACTCTCACCTCTCTTAGCCAACCAGTCTCATTCTACATCCTCCATAATATTTAATGTGAAGAATCTCCAGCTTTTGCTTGGACAGCACCTCATTGGGTATTTGCTAACTTATTTACACTAATTAAAAAAAAAAAAAAAATCATGTGCCAGAGAAATATTTACTAAGTAATGGAGGTTGGAAATATTCAGTTTTCCTCACAAGGAAGCAAAAAGCATCCCCCAATATCTAATCTCCTTAAATATTGAGCTTTGAAAAGTGCAGACTCCTTCTTCCAACACAATCTTACATTCGAAACAAAACAGTCACACACATGAACAAACAAGAAATAAGCAAAAAAATCAACCATTCTCAAAATTTTTCTCTTTTTGTATTTTTGTCTGTGTGATATTTGTGCATAATACAGTCAATGTGATTTTAGGTGTGTTGACATTTTCAGAACACGAGTCACCCCAGGCTACAGTGCTGCTATGGGCATAGACAAAGGTCTTAAGTAGGCAACATCTGCTGGAGAAGGCAATGGCACCCCACTCCAGTACTCTTGCCTGGAAAATCCCATGGACGGAGGAGCCTGGTGGGCTGCAGTCCATGGGGTTGCTGAGGGTCAGATACCACTGAGTGACTTCACTTTCACTTTTCACTTTCATGCATTGGAGAAGGAAATGGCAACCCACTCCAGTGTTCTTGCCTGGAGAATCCCAGGGACGGGGGAGCCTGGTGGGCTGCCGTCTATGGGGTCGCGCAGAGTCGGACATGACTGAAGCGACTTAGCAGCAGCAGCAGCAGGCAACATCTGCATGATTGGGTGCAGGTAGAAAAATCAAACATAATGAATACAAATTGATAGTGTCAAATATATTTAGCCAGGAATAGAGTAACGTGGGAGGGATAGGGTTATTTTTAATTTTTTTTTCTTTGAGCTTTGTTTTGTTATTAACTAGTTTCAGAAATTAGAGAGCCCCCTTACCTCATGGGGTGGTCATGGCAGCAGTCATGATTGCACTAGGGGAAACAAGATTTCAAGATGTATAATCTCTATACACTTAGTCACTCCTTATTTCTGTGGCCCGGGACAATTATCTTTTCCCCTCCTTATCTAAGTCTCTTCATGCCCATAATCATCAAAAGAAAGAAAGAGATGAAGGTCATATTCTGGGAACCAGGGAAGCACAGGAAAAATAAAAATGCCACTAGGGATATTATTAGGAAAAAAAATACTTGTCTTTAAACTTTAGCAGCACTGCAGCACAAAAAAGTTGACTGTCATGAAATCATTAGTTCAGCATTGAGTTTGACATAAATAAGCAGATAAGGAACATTCCTAGTGTAAGGGAATTGGTCATGTGTGGTTGTTTTATTGTTATCTAGTCGGCAATTTTAAGACATGTAGAAATAATAAGCAATGGTTTAAGGAAATCTAAATTCCCCCCCTTTCAATCATTTGTACTCATTCATGTAAGCCAGACCTTCTAGGTAAAGAGAGAGTGTGTTTCCATGGTAAAAATACAAGTTGGTAAATCTGAGTTCAACAGACAAAAACATATTTCTCTAGGACTTCTCAGATGGAATTCCAATTGAGCTATTTCAAATCCTAAAAGATGATGGTGTGAAAGTGCTACACTCAATATACCAGCAAAGCTGGAAACTCAGCAGTGGCCACAGGACTGGAAAAGGTCAGTTTTCATTTCAATCCCAAAGAAAGGCAATGCCAAAGAATGTTCAAATTATCACACAATTGCTGTCATCTCACACACTAGCAAAGTAATGCTCAAAATTCTCCAAGCCAGACTTCAACAGTACGTGAACCGTGAACTTCCAGATGCTCAAGTTGGATTTAGAAAAGGCAGAAGAACCAAAGATCAAATTGCCAACATCTGTTGGATCATCAACAAAAGCGAGAGAGTTCCGGAATAACTTCTACTTTTGCTTTATTGACTATGCCAAAGCCTTTGACTGTGTGGATCACAAAAAAAATGTGGAAAATTCTTCAAGAGATGGGAATACCAGACCACCTGACCTGCCTCCTGAGAAATCGGTATGCAGGTCAAGGAGCAACAGTTAGAACTGTACGTGAAACAATAAGTTGGTTCCAAATCGGGAAAGGAGTACGTCAAGGCTGTATATTGTCACCCTGCTTATTTAACTTATATGCAAAGTACATCATGCGGAATGTCTGGATGGATGAAGCACATGCTGGAATCAAGCTTGCCAGGAGAAATATCAATAACCCCAGATACGCAGATGACACCACCCTTATGGCAGAAAGCAAAGAAGAACTAAAGTGCTTCTTGAGGAAAGTGAAAGAGGAGAGTGAAAAAGTAGGCTTAAAATTCAACATTCAGAAAACCAAGATCATGGCATCTGATCCCATCACTTCATGGCAAATAGATGGGGAAACAATGGAAACAGTGAGAGACTTTATTTTCTTGGGCTCCAAAATCACTGCAGATAGTGACTGCAGCCATGAAATTAAAAGATGTTTGCTCCTTGGAAGAAAAGCTATGACCAAATTAGATAGCATATTCAAAAGCAGAGACATTACTTTGCCAACAAAGGTCCATCTAGTCAAAGCTGTGTTTTTTCCAGTAGTCATGAATGAATTTGAGAGTTGGATTATAAAGAAAGCTGAAAGCCAAAAAATTGATGCTTTTGAACTATGGTGTTGGAGAAGACTCTTGAGAGTTCCTTGGACAGCAAGGAGATCCAACTAGTCAATCCTAAAGGAAATCAGTCCTGAATATTCATTGGAAGGACTGACACTGAAGCTGAAGCTCCAATACATTGGCCACCTGATGTGAAGAACTGACTCATTGGAAAAGACTCTGATGCTGGGAAAGATTGAGGGCAGGAGGTAAAGGGGACGATAGAGGATGAGATGGTTGGATAGCATCACCGACTTGATGGACATGAGTTTGAGTAAGCTCCAGGAGTTGGTGATGGACAGGGAAGTCTGGCGTGCTGCAGTCCATGGGGTCTCAAAGAATCAGGCACAACTGAGTGACTGAACTGAACTGAACTGAACTATCTCCAAGAGGAGAAATAGCAGAAAGCATTTCCAAATGTACTGGGACATGGAACATCCTTTCTCATAACATACCTATCAATGTTTCAAGATGCATTTTGGTTCTACAGAACAAAGTTTAGGACATGTTAAGAGGATTCAATCCAGACAGCTGTTTGATTTCACCTGTATATTCCAGGAAATCAGAGGCCAAAAGATATATTACCCTAGATGAAAATAGAAAAGCAATTTTTGCTTTGTTCTGTTTAGTTTCTTCTATCCTTATCTTTGTCTTCATCATCTTTTGTTGCTAGGAGATGGAAGTGATATTTTTAAGTGTTTTTTATTTTGTTTGGATAAAACAGTTCTTTAATTTTTTAAAACTAATTTAGGAGGAAATCCCTGTAGTTATGGCCTTCCCAGGTGGCTCAGTGGTAAAGAATCCATCTGCCTAATAAAGACACCAGAGATATGGGTTTGATATTATGGTTGGGAATATCCCCTGGAGGAAACAGCCACCCACTCCTGTATTCTTGCCTGGAAAATCCCACAACAGAAGAGCCTGGTGGGCTACAGTCTATGGAGGTCAAGCGAGTAATGCCCTTGACTATTTTAGAAACCTAAAGGGTTATATTGGAAATACAGTGTGTGCTACTTCTCAGTGATAATGCTGCAATGAAGTCCAAAGAGAAAAGCAAGTGTTAACCACATTTATGTCCTTTGTAATAAAGCTATATAGAAGGACATTGTGTTAGTATGATTCCTCTGATCCCATGTACTTCACCAGTTCCCTGACTCAGTATACACATTTACTATGTAATAGATTCTGTCAAGACTTAACACTTCCTGGGTGGAGACTTCCACTTCACTTTCCCTTTAATATATACACCTTGGGAGTCTTAGGAAAAGTTCACTGCATTAATCTACTTCTCTTTTGTGCAGGATATAAAGGGAAAATGGGCTTCCTAGGTAGCTGCAATGCAGGGGATAAGGGTTTGATTCCTGGGTTGGGAATATCCCCTGGAGAAGGAATCAACAACCCACTTCAGTATCCTTATCTGGGAAATTCCATGGACAGAGGAGCCTGGAGCGCTACAGTCCATGGGGTCACAAAAGAGTCAGACATGCTACTGCTGCTGCTAAGTCGCTTCAGTCGTGTCTGACTCTGTGCGACCCCATAGACCGCGGCACACCAGGCTCCTGCGTCCCTGGGATTCTCCAGGCAAGAACACCGGAGTGGGTCGCCATTTCCTTCTCCAGTGCATGAAAGTGAAAAGTGAAAGTGAAGTTGCTCAGTCATGTCTGACTCTTAGCGACCCCATGGACTGCAGCCCACCAGGCTCCTCCGTCCATGGGATTTTCCAGGCAAGAGTATTGGAGTGGGGTGCCATTGCCTTCTCCGAGTCAGACATGACTTAGCGATAAAAAACAACCAAAAAGAGAAAATATGAGAATAACAAAACCACAGACTATTATACTAAAATTGCATAAACATCTGTTTCACAGAATGTGCAATAAATATAAATATGTTTACCTCAACAAAAATCTCTCTTAATGAAGAAGTGACTGTTTGGGTGCCCATGGGACTCCCTTTGTACATTACAGAAGACTGGCTGTGCTCAAAGTAGAGTGGAGTTCATCAGAAAACAGCTATGCTGGGCTCAGTTTGCAGTGCGGTGCTGTGCTGGGCTGTGCTGGGCTGCATGAGCCATTCTAGGAAGTGCTGAGGGAGTGGCCCTTCTGCACATCATGCACTCAGGTGTACGTCTGAATGTTGTCTGTTGTCCATCATGATTTTGTTTTATCAGAGACTTACAACAGTTATAACAGGATCCATGCTACTGCTGCTGCTGCTGCTGCTGCATCACTTCAGTAGTCTTCAACTCTGTGTGACCTCATAGATGGCAGCCCACCAGGCTCCTCTGTCACTGGGATTCTCCAGGCAAGAATACTGGAGTGGGTTGCCATTTCCTTCTCCAATGCATGCATGCATGCTAAGTCGCTGCAGTCATGTCTGACTCTGTGTGACCCTATGGACAGCAGCCCACCAGGCTCCTCTGTCCATAGGATTCTCTAGGCAAGACTACTGGAGTGGTTTGCCATTTCCTTCTCCAACAGGATCCATAAATATAAACTATCTAGGCCTTTGATAAAAGTCATTTGATAAACAAGGAATGCAGACAGGGTGATGGCATTAGTGGCTCCAGACCACGCCAGCATCATCACAGGGACAGGCAGCAGCTGGATTCTACAGGTCATCTTCTCTGACCTGGGTGAGGGGCTGTCACTAGCCATCAGAGGTCAAGACAACATCTGTGCTCAAAGTCCAGGATGACCCTGAAACGTTACCTTCCTTGTGAATTTGAGAATTACCAGTTGCTCTCGTTTCTGTCATGGTTTCTACTCCAAGGATCACAATATCATTTTTCAAAAGTCTAAAAGTTACTCAAGTCAGACGGTGGCCCAAAGTGAAACTTAAAAGAGAAAAGAAAAGTGATCAAGTCCAGAACTAGTTTGAACACAATGATCAAGCTTCCCTACTCGTCTTCCTGCAGGCTGAAGGATATGGAGTCCCATTAATGTCTCCAAGTCATTTTCATTAGACAAAGAGCAGGTTTCTAGTTCTGTATAAAGTCAGGAGTGAGTGAGTGAGTGAAGTCACTCAGTCGTGTCTGACTCTTTGTGACCCCGTGGACTGTAGCCCACCAGGCTCCTCCGTCCATGGGATTCTCCAGGAAAGAATACTGGAGTGGGTTGCCATTTCCTTCTCCAGGGGATCTTCCCAACCTAGGGATCGAACCCGGGTCTCCCACATTGCAGGCAGACGCTTTAACCACTGAGCTACCAGGGAAGCCTGATAAAGTCAGGATCACTATTCTAAACATTGAACGAATGCTAGCATTGGTTATATATATATATATATATATATATATATATTTATAAAAGCCCACCTAGAGCTCTTAATTTTTAATTTAACATGTAAGTAGTAAATCTAGGGTAATAAAACATTACATATCTTCTGTCTTATTTCATCAGAGATTCTATGCATATTTGAACATCCCATGAATAAAATACAGTTCCTGGAGAAGAAGGAATGAGGAGTTAGTGACTCTGAGATGAGTGGCTAGAGAAATTCTCCCAAGAAAGAGGAGGTCAAGAGGCAATATGGTGGCAGGTGAAGTGCTGGGTTGTTGGTAGGTGGAGGGGATGTGTCTGGTCCCCTAGGAACCACATGCAATTCATCTCTCTGCTGTGTATGCATATGCATCTCTTCAGTTATTTATTTTATTCCTTCCATTCTTTTAAAAATGACATTTTTATAATTCCATAAATTCTTTTTCACATAGATTGGGTCTGTTTTATTTCCCATGTCTCTCATACACTATCTTTTACTTGTGAATTCTTGGTATCATCTACATGCATAATCATTTCCTCCATCTATCTTTTTTTTCTGTGGTGGTATCTCTCCCATTTCACGGTTTCACCATCTTGTTTAAATGTCTTCTCTTCCAAATCTTAAATATATTTTTTCCTTAAGATATCAAAGTAGTAGAGTTGATATATTTTTGCAGTTTTCTTCAGAACTTGCCTCTGAATTAATCTATATTTTCTGTTCTATTCAGTATGTCTCTTTCAGAGAACTGAATTCCTTTTGTTTATTAATTGATAGATGGCCCCTTTATTTTGACCCAGTTGCCTTTTTATACTTATAAAGTTATATAGTTTTATAGGTTTTTACTATTTTTCCATGAAGTGGGAAGCACAGCTGGGCTAGTTTTTGTTCAATATGGATGCTTCTGAGGAAAAAGAATTCTCTCTAGTCTGTACACTCACTTCTGACCTTTGTACAGGTTCTCACCTGGTCCTGAGGGACATCCTACAGACCCCCTGCCTGCAGCCTCAGCTCCCACACCAGGAATCATGCCAAGGGCTATGTTCTCCATCTAGTTCATGGTGGTGTAGGAAGCCTGACCAGGCCTTGCAGCAATGTATTCCTGCACAGCTTCTTTTCTTCTTTATCTTCCTGTCTCTCATCCTTTCAAAGCAGTGGTGTTTGAACAGTGTAGGGATTTTGTCTCCATTGTTGTTGTTTAGTCACTAAGTCATGTCTGACTCTCTGTGACCCCATGGACTGTAGGCCACCAGGCTCCTCTGTCCGTGGGATTTCCCAGGCAAGAACACTGGATTCTGTTGCCATTTCCTTCTTCACCGATCTTCCTGACCCAGAGATGAAACCCCCATCTTCTGCATTAGCAGGCAGATTCTTTACCACTGAGCCACACCAGGGAAGCCTTTGTCTCTGTGACCTCTATTTATTTCCAGTTTGCCCTTTATGCCTCCTTCATTACATTCCCATCTTTACTCCATCTAAAAGGCATTTTAATTTCTGACCTGTTACAATCATCCTTTTGTTGTAGTCATTCCCACTTTCCCTCTGGGACTGTCAGTTGCAGGGATTGTTTGAGGTGGGGGAGGGAGGGGCAGCTAATCCCTGCCAAGAAGTATTTCCTCCCTTGAAGTCAGAAAGCATCCCATTCATTTCCCCTCTTTATTCTCTAATTGCTCTGTTGTGGACTGAGTGCTTGTGCCCCCACCAGATTCACACACTGAAGCCCCAACCCCCAGGTGATGGTATTTGGAGGTGGGGACCCTAGGAAGAACTAGCTTTACACTTTACAGGAGGTCATGAGAGTAGGATTAGGGTCCTTGTCGGAGACATAAGAGTGCTTCTTCCTTTCTCTGACTCCCTGTCCCATGAAGAGACTACAAGAGGACAGCCTGGCAGAGAGCTCTCACCAGAGCCTACAGAGGTGGGCACCCACATCTCAGACCCCCAGAAACTGTGAGGAAATGCATTTCTGTTTTTTCAGCTGCTTGGTCTTTAGTATTTGTTATGGCAGCTAACAAATATGGAGCAGACTGTTATGGAGCAGACTAAGCCATGATCCTTCTCTATCTTTTCTCCACTCACTTAACAAGTTTTTCTTGAGCCTCCTGTGTGCTCCAAGATGTGTGTTAGACAATAAATAAAGCAGAAAGGAAAACAAGAATCCTTGCCCTCGTGTTGAGTGGAGGAGGGAGGTGCCATATAGTGTGTGCTCCATGGTGACATATCCTGTAGAAAAAAATGTAGCATAAAGGAAAGTTGGGAATCCAAGTGAGGTGATTTGCTCTGTTAGACTCAAAAAGGGAAGCTTAACTAACCAAGTGGCATTTGCACAGAGAAATGAAAGATGGGACAGAATAATAGGAGGTCGTGTAAATACCTGGGAAAAGAGGTGTCCTGAAAGAAGGAACAGCAAGTTCAAAGACCCAGAGGTTGGAGCAGGCTCGGTGGGCTCGTGGAACAGCAGGGAGGCACGTGGAAGGATAGAAGACGTGGGTTCAGGGAGCCCCTTAGCACTGAACTCCATGTGGCACTACTGGTAAAGAACCTGCCTGCCAGTGCAGGAGATATAAGAGATGTGGGTTCAGCCCCTGGGTTGGAAAGATGCCCTAGAGGATGGTATGGCAACCCACTCCAGTATTCTCGCCTGGGGAATTCAATGGACAGAGGAGCCTGGCGGGCTACAGTTGATGGGGTCACAAAGAATCAGACATGACTGGAGCAACTTAGCACACAAATCCATAGGTGCACCTCTGCCCGAAACCTTCAATGGGCTGAAATTGCCTGAAGAATATATTTCAGACTCTTTAACATAGAATTCAAAGTCTTGTTCCACCTGGACTTTCCAATACATTTAGTCTTACTTCTTCACCCTCCTTAGTTCTTCACTCTGCTTACATTCACCATTTTCCCCGACATATTTGTGCACATTCTGAGCTCTCAGTGGCTATCCCAGAACTCTCCTTACCTACCAAAGGAAGTTTCATCCTTAAAGATTCAGCTTAAATGCTACCTTTCTTTCAACAACTTCCTCTAGTTGTGGCTGGGTAAATTGAATCACCTTTACCTCTGTTCTTCCACAGAATTTTTACTTTATTTTTACTAGTCTATTTATTTAAATTATTATCAGTACTTAATAGTTACTTACATGGCTGATTCTCCTTCTAAATGATAAGCTCCCTGGGGCAAGGGTCAATGTGCATCTAATATATTAATTTTGTTAGTTATTAAAAGAGAGCTAACTCAGAACTGATTCTTTTTATAATCTTTCAAAAGGAAAATGGACATTTGCCCCCAGATTATTTAAATCCCATTTTCATAAGCTAAGGTGTCTGTAGCCAGATGATATCTCAAGGTTCTTTCCATTATTCCAGAGCTGTGTTCCCACCAACAATTTCAGAGATGTGAAATCTAACTGACTCTAGATTTTGTCTTTGGTGGTCAAGGTCGTTCACCGTGAATTGCACACTGAAGTTCCACTGTAAAGAAGAATGTTCACAGCCCTCTGTCTCTTAGAAGCCCAAATTTAAAAATCCATAGCATCACAAAGCATGTGAAGTCCACATACTGCTTTTTAAAAACTTTTTTTGTGTAAGAGAGGCAGCTTCAGGAATTAGCATGTGAGTCCCTGTAACTGTAGGCAACCTCCAAGGAATATTATTCACAGCTGCCAGGTACCTAAGGATGCTCTGCTCCTGGTTTGGATGGACTGAAAATAATTGGCAACTCTAAGGAAGTATTAAGATCCTGGACGAAACACCTGTCACCATTCCAGGAGAGGTGTTTTCTGAAGAGTTCCTGCTGCCTGTGTTTCTCACATCTCCTGTCCCAGCTTTTCACCTAGCATGACAAGATGCTCGTGTCCTATCGCTCTGTTATAGTGGGGACAGATCCATCTTTAGAGGATTGGCAATGAGAATAACAAAGCCCCAAACAGTAAAACCAAACAAAAATTCACGATTTCAAACTTTTTCCTTGAAAACCCATAGCTTCCCAAGAACAGCTCCCTGGAAGTCTTTCTCAGTCGTCTGGAATATGACACGCAGAAGACTGTCCCTATTTGTACCTTGGCTTCAGGTCAGTGATGGTCATTAGACATTTTTCCCTGCAAGTAGAATTTGTGATTATAAGCGATCCATTGTTCACTACCACATCTTGCTCAAAATCTGTTTGCAAATACAACCAAAGAATGATCTCTGTCTTGGAAAAATCGATATAGCTTTGAAATAATGTCCGTCAGGAATAGTCAACTGCAACATGAGAATGATGCCACAAAACAGACAGCATCGCTGTGTCCCTCTGGCTCCTCTGCAGCCTCCACCAGCAAACACAAATGCAAACACACACACACACACACACACACACACACACAGACTGACTCAGGGATGTCACAAAAATATTCTTGAACTTCAACAATGCGAGAGATAAATGTCTTGTGTCAGAGCTTTATTCAGAAAGGTACTAGCTTTTGTCATGTTGAAATTGAACATACAGGCTACTGACCAAAAACAAACAAACAAAATTGTGAACAGAAAATTATTGTAAACAGAAAATTATTATTCCAGCAGACCCAACAAATTCAAAGGTTTGGTCTCTACTAGATACTCAAAGGGCTTCCCTGATGGCTCAGATGGTTACGAATCTGCCTGCAATGCAGAAAACCTGGGTTCTATCCCCTGGAGAAAGGACTGGCTACGCACTCCAGTATTTTTGCCTGGAGAATTCCATGGACAGAGGAGCCTAGTTGGTTGTAGTCCTTGGGGTCACAAAGAGTCAGACACAACTGAGCAACTAAAGCAAATACTCAAGAATAGTCCAATTCATATGAAAATGAAGAATGTCTCTTCAAAAATTAAAGATGATCATTATAAATGGGAGTTTGATCCTTAATTTGGTGCTTAGCATGGAGGAATCATATTGTTTTTAAAGCCTCTCATAATGTTTTATGTAACCAATATAAATTAAGGAGAACATGGCAGGATTAAAGTTCATTGAAACATTAGAGACCATGAGGATAATACCATGAAAGCCTCTCTGAACTGGACGTCAGGCACCCTGGGTTGTGGTGTTGGTCACACCCTTTAACCTTTCTGGGACATAGTTTCCTCTAAAAAGAGATGTTGAGCTACCTATTTTCTACAACCTTCTAAGCTCTAGAATGTTATTTTACCTAATAGAGAGAGGAGTACAGGAGACAACTATAGTCTGAATGATGGTCTTATAAGACAGAGGCATCAACATTACCTGGGATTTGTGAGAAATACACATGCTCTGGTCCCACCCAGACGTACAAACTCAGACATGGCCTGAATGGAGCCCAGCGCTGACCTTTCAGACACCTTCCAGGTGATTCTGATGCCAACTCCAGGTGAAAACCGCTCATCTAAGACTAGTACCTCGGCTTCCCATCCTACACTGCTAATGCCACAGAGGTGGCAATTAAATAAGGTTTATGCTCATTCTCCGGAGAAGGCAATGGCACCCCACTCCAGTACTCTTGCCTGGAAAATCCCATGGACGGAGGAGCCTGGAAGGCTGCAGTCCATGGGGTCGCTGAGGGTCGGATACCACTGAGCGACTTCACTTTCACTTTCCACTTTCATGCATTGGAGAAGGAAATGGCAACCCACTCCAGTGTTCTTGCCTAGAGAATCCCAGGGACGGGGAGCCTGGTGGGCAGCCGTCTATGGGGTCGCACAGAGTCGGACACGACTCACATGACTTAGCATGCTCATTCTCAGGTCAGAAGGGGACATCAGAGGTGGATGGGAAGGAGATGAACAGCTCAGCAGCCCTTGGAACAGGAGACCTCTGAGTGAAAAAGTTGGGCTGAATAAAGGTAAGGCATCATTTAGTGCCAGCATTAATGCTTCCTCACTAACTCTCATTCCTGGTATTGGGGAAAATAATGTTTAAACATGGTCCTAAAAGGTTAATTTGTGAAGTCAAGTCTGAGCACCGCTTGTTCTCTTAGAGTTTGGTCCTCAAGCAGGAGTTGCCTTGTTGTCAAATCCAGTCATCGGTAGCTTATTCGCAGAGCTTTATAACTAACAGCCTGAACCTGTGGACTCTCCACACCTGAACATGGGATTCGCCTGGGAAAAGGGGGCTTGGCTGCAAGAAGATGGTCAGGTGGCCCTGCTATTACACATGTCAAAGCACTCTGTCGTCTTAAGGTTATGCTGCTTAGGATGTTGGAAGGATGTGTTCAATGGTTGTTGGTCTGATTGAGGGGTGTTTGTTGCCATTTGGTGGGCTTCCCACTTTGGACAGAGGCTGGAAAATGATGTCCATTCACTGTGTTTGCTGTGACCTCCGCACTGGTCATCTCAAGGTCCACCGTGCAGTGGTCCCTTTGATGTGCTGAAATGCTGTTCCTCTGACATGGTCTCTTAGCAGCTCTCACAAGCCCCTGACGTGCCCATCTGACGCTCACAGATGTTTAGTATCTCCTTAGCTTCTGCAACTGCTCGGCCCAACAGCTCTGGACTCTAGTCTCCGGCTCGCCTCCTGGGCCACAGTTCTGTTCTTGACATCTGATGATTTTGTCCATGGCACAGATCAACTTGTGGATGAAAAGCAGCCTCCTCCAAGAGTGTTTTTGAAACTGCTGCCATTTTAGTTCACTTTAGGAAGAACTGCCTGCATCTCCAATATGTTCTTTCATATTTCGTGTCACATACAGTTATTCAGGGTAAAACGTGTTAATGTGTAGTTGTTCTGGGATTAGGCAAACCAGACCTAATGTGGCCACCTCTTAGCTCTGTCAACCAAACCTGATGAGTAGAGGTGTGTCTGTGTTTCCTTTTTACTTCTGAGGGTCAGCTAATAATTAAGGCAATTCAAGACAAAAGTATTTTTTGAGAAAGCAAAAGAGAAGAAATGTGTAATCTCCCTTGTGAGCTGCATTTACCCTAAGTCGCTTTTCATAACATGCACTTTGTTTCTGATTACATCACCCGGACAGCTGGGATGAGGAGGCAGCCACACTGGGAGACTGTCACACACTGTCACAAGCTCCTTTGGCTTCTATCAGTTTTATCTTTATCCATCTTCCAACCAGAAAACTCTTGGTTCAATTCCATTTGAATGTCAACAATAAAAAATAAAAACATAGCAAAGGCTTCATGAGCAAATGTTCAAACTTCAGGGAAAAATAATCAAAGGACCAGTTATTCCTATGTACTTGCCTAAAGATACATACCATTTGATGTGCACATATAATTTAATATGGCCTTCTACAAAGCTAAAATGATCAGAACAAGAAAATTCACGATTTGAAATATTTGGGGAAAAGTTTTGTATCATCTTTTCATGTGAAACTTTTCTGAACAATGGCTTTCCTGGAAAATACAGAAATAACATGGCTTACATTTTGGTAGAAGTATATGTTTGGGAGGGCTTCCCAGATGGTGCTAGTGATTAAAAAAAACCTGCCTACTAGTGCAGGAGATGTAAGAGACACAAGTTCGAGGCCTGGGTCATGAAGATCCCCTGGAGGAGGGCATGGCAACCCTCTCCAGTATTCTTGCCTGGAGACACTCCCATGGACAGAGGAGCCTGGTGGACTATAGTCCAGGGTCTCAGAGTTGGACACAACTGAAGACACTTAGCAGACACGCAAGCATATGTTTGGGAATATCTTCCCAGTGATGTTCGTGTTGTAACAGAAAAGGGAAGAAGACAATAAGAACTATTGGTCTCGTTTCCTAAAACTGGCTCCTAAATGTAAAGAAAATAAATATGACACCCTGAGGCCCTCAATCATTTCTAATGATCACTGTTATTTTAACAATGGGGGAACAGAGCACAGGTGGGTAAGAAGTCGGAGATGACCTTGTAAGTCGGTTGCTCTGGATGAAATAAAATCCCAGAGGCCTCTTCTTTCTGTGCTTCAGCTGCTGGCTTGTGTGGGTTTTTTATTTTAGTTGTGTCTTGGCTATACATTTTTAAAGCATCTAATGGCATGCAACCCAGCAGGGTCTGAATGTGATTAGACCCAAGTGAAGCACCATTAAAAATGAGAGACATGTTCGAATGACATGACATTTTGAATGAGTGCCCAACGTGGACCCCAGTGTGTTGGCTTTGTGTTTGTACTCGTTTCTTTGATTCTTAAACTGATTTCTTTTCAGAAGAAAATGTGCTTTTCTGCAACAGCTAATAGAATGCTTCATAGGTCACATGCTATTTTCAGGACCAGAGAAGAACAGCATGTGTTATGGATAAAGTGAAAAACATCACCGCTGAGTCTCCCAGCTTCTGTGAGCTCAGGTCAAGGCATTATCTTTGATTTTACTTTTCAGGTGTTATTAACTTTTCTTTTTTCTTTGTTTACTAACATGCAGCTTTGCTCCACCAATCAACCTTAACACATTCACCTATAATTTCTCTTTGAACTTTAAAGCTGTAATGGTCTCATCAACCCAAACCTTCTACAGCCTTTAGGACTAGCACTTGGTTTCCTGATTTCAATTGATCTCAACCAATTCAATAGGTGTTTATGCCATACAAAAAGCCCTGTGCCAGCCATTGTTTGAAGACCGTTTTAAAACTCTATGTCTAGCCTATGTATTATTCAAAAACTCATACATTGTGTGTCACCATAACATAATGTAAATGAATATATGGGTATGTTTTTGGAATTTTTTTACTTTAAATTTTACTGTATTTAGTAATGGACCTGATAGAAGGGGAAACAGTGGAAACAGTGTCAGACTTTATTTTTTTGGCCCCAAAATCACTGCAGATGGTAATTGCAGCCATGAAATTAAAAGACGCTTACTCCTTGGAAGGAAAGTTATGACCGAACTAGATAGCATATTCAGTTCAGTTCAGTCGCTCAGTCGTGTCCAACTCTTTGCGACCCCATGAATCGCAGCACTCCAGGCCTTCTTGTCCATCACCAATTCCCAGAGTTCACTCAGACTCATGTCCATTGAGTCAGTGATGCCATCCAGCCATCTCATCCTCTGTCGTCCCCTTCTCCCCCTGCTCCCAATCCCTCCCAGCATCAGAGCCTTTTCCAATGAGTCAGCTCTTCGCATGAGGTGGCCAAAGTACTGGAGTTTCAGCTTCAGCATCATTCCCTCCAAAGAAAACCCAGGGCTGATCTCCTTCAGAATGGACTGGTTGGATATCCTTGCAGTCCAAGGGACTCTCAAGAGTCTTCTCCAACACCACAGTTCAAAAGCATCAATTCTTTGGTGCTCAGCCTTCTTCACAGTCCAACTCTCACATCCATACATGACCACAGTAAAAACCATAGCCTTGACTAGACGGAAGCAGAAATATTACTTTGACAACAAAGGTCCATGTAGTCAAGGCTATGGTTTTTCCAGTGGTCATGTATGGATGTGAGAGTTGGACTGTGAATAAAGCTGAGCGCTGAAGGATTGATGCTTTTAAACTGTGGTATTGGAGAAGACTCTTGAGAGTCCCTTGGACTGCAAGGAGATCCAGCCAGTCCATCCTAAAGGAGATCAGTCCTGGGTGTTCATTGGAAAGACTGATGCTGAGGATGAAACTTCAGTACTTTGGACACCTCATGCAAAGAGTTGACTCATTGGAAAAGACCCTGATGCTGGAAGGGATTGGGGGCAGGAGGAGAAGGGGACAACAGAGGATGAGATGGTTGAATGGCATCACCAACTTGATGGACATGAGTTTGAGTGAACTCCAGGAGTTGGTGATGGACAGGGAGGCCTGGCGTGCTGCAGTTCACAGGATCACAAAGGGTTGGACACAACTGAGCAACTGAACTGAACTGAACTGAATGGACCTGAAGTTTTCAGAGTTTGCAATAGGCAAGCTATGAGACCATCTACACTGTCATTTCTGACAATGTTATAGGGAGAAAAAAGCTTAACATGCCTTTTAATAATATGATCATTTCCCTTCACTGTCAAAGTTTTACATTCAAAGTTATTACTATGAACATGTGACACAAGGCAGGAAAGGGAGAGTGAGATGAAATTGGGAGAGTAGGACTGACATATATATACTACCATATGTGAAACAGACAGCTAGTGGGAAGCTGCTGTGCAGCACAGGGAGCTCAGCAGCTGGTGCTCTGTGATGACGTAGAGGGGTGGGATGGGGCGTGGGAGCGGGGCTCAAGCAGAAGGGACGATATGTATGCATATAGCTGGTTCACGTTGTTGTACAGCAGAAACTACCAGCACAGTGTAAAGCAATTATACACCAATTTTAAAAAGTTATTACCATGCAAGACATTAGGTAAGAAATGAGGGTAAAATGTTGACTGCTGGGGTCCAGCCTCGGCTGATCCAGGGAGTTAGAAGCGGGGACGGCGTCGGCGAGGATCAGGATACAATAGCTTCAATTAGGTATTAATTAAAGATGTAAAGAGTAATAGAATGAGGATAGCTCAGTAGGAAAATTCAGTGGAGAAAAGAGGCTGAGTAGCTTGGTTTACACGGGAGACCAATAAAACTTCAAGACAAGAAGCTTGCACCACTTACGTAGGCCGCAGGCATCCTTCCATTCTCCCGAAGGAGAGGAGTCACTGAGGCCTCCCCGGTCAGATCTTAGAAGCCCAGGCAAAATTAGTAAGCTTGGTGGGTTCCGCGCTCCAGATGGAGACTCAGCCAGAGTGAGAGAGAGAGAGACATGGGGAGACCAGTATTTCAAGAAACTGATCCCAATTCTTTATTTTCCATGGTCTACTTTTATACACTGAGATGTTACTCAAAAGTCACGCAGGGTCAGCAGTCCTGACTTTTATCAAAGTCAGGTGCTTCATACAAATGTATACAGAGGTCTTAGGGGTGTTTCATACAAATGTATACAGAGGTCTTAGGGGTGTTACATCATCTTCTGGCCAGGGGGCCTGCTGACAATTTATGACCCTCTCCTTGTGACAGCGGTCAGTCAACCAGGACACTTATTTCTCCAGGGGTGATTATTCTTAAAATAGACGCCACCCAAATAAAGTTACATTCCTGTAGGGTGAGGGTATAGTGGGTTTTAGTTACGGAAAGAATTTACTTAGCCTAAGGTCTAACGTGATTTATATCAAAGGTTAATACTTATTTCTTCTATATATTCATTAATGTGTGTAATGGCAGGGGATATGGAGACTTAGCAACAAACATTGGCTCAACAAATGAAAAACCCTTCACCAATACAATTTCTAATCAGCCCATTATACTTATACTAATAGTTTTCTAAGGAACCTGTTTTTAGAAGGTTTAAAGCATCTCGTGCCTCTCACGGTTGGGAGGCTGTGAGCAATCACATGTGGCTGGACAAGCCTGTCAGGCACGCTAGAGAAACTTCAGAGGAGTTTGTAGGTTAAAACACTCTTGTCACACCCAGGAGTTTTTATTAACTGGAGCTCTAAGTTAACTCCTTCTCCGAAAGAGGTGGTGGGGGACAGCCCCCCGTAAAGTCAGAGGTGTAGATGAGCACAAAGTAGTAAAGTAGCCAGGCTCTGGTTATGGGGGTAGATGCTCGAGGATTTCCAGGGGAACTCCTGAGGCTCGATCCCACCTTTGCGTATGTCGAGCCTCCTTCCTCGTGACCTTTGCCACGGGCCGAGTGCCTCACTCTGGCCCCCAACAATTGACTGTTTTAATTTACTATGAAGTTGCCATTTAAATGCATTTTAGTACAGTTGACCAAAACACAACATTTGCTTGTGACTGCTGCTGCTGCTGCTAAGTCGCTTCAGTCATGCCCGACTCTGTGCAACCCCATAGACTGCAGCCCACCAGGCTCCCCCGTCCCTGGGATTCTCCCGGCAAGAATTCTGGAGTGGATTGCCATATCCTCCTCCAATGCATGAAAGTGAAAAGTGAAAGTGAAGTTGCTCAGTCGTGTCTGATTTGTAGTGACCCCATGGACTGCAGCCCACCAGGCTCCTCCGTCTATGGGATTTTCCAGGCAAGAGTATTGGAGTGGGGTGCCATTGCCTTCTCTGTTGCTTGTGACTAACAGCTGTAAAATCACAGTATGTTAAGATTGTAATTTGAGAAGGGCAACTAGAATTTGTTAGCTACCTTTTATGGCCCATGTATCTCTAGGTGACTTTCTGTTAGATTTTAGAGTTCTTATATCAAGCATCCACACTTTAGAGATATTGATAGTGGAATCTAAAGCATTATTAATTCACTTTTTTACTCGTGAGTCAGGAGTTAACTACCATGACCCTCAATATCAAGTGAGTTCTCTGTTCACTACTGCCTGCAACATCTCATTACCTCTGTTGTAGATGAGCCTGGTGGAATCCTTAGTTTGAAATTTTGTTTTATGAGTTTTTCCACCCACTCCATCTCCAATTGAAGATCTATTGCTTCAGGAAATCACAAATTTTTACTATTTGTTGTATGCAAAATAAATCAAAATAACTTCATTTTGACCCCCATGTGAAGATCAAAAGCCTTATAACTTAGACGATGACATTGTAGCCAAACATGATTATAATAGCATGGAAATTATAGAACCCAAAGGAAAATCTTCATACATTATAGCATTAAAGATCTCATTTTTGCCTGCTTTTAGCACATAGAATTCTTCTTGGTAAGTGTAAAGTGCTGCATATGTACAGAGAACTTGTCAGCTAAAAATGCTTGAGGCTTTAGTCTGTATTTCAACAGGATGTGTTTGAACAGATGTTTATTTCAACACTTCATCATTTGAGCCTTCACTGTATATTTGCCTAAAGAGGAAGAAGACAACAGCTGAAATGGATGAAGGAGGGAACAATGAAATACTCAATGTAGGGCAGATAGGAGGAAGCAGAGAAAGTCACTTTAGGTGATATTCTAAGTGTTTAACACCATACAGGCTCATGTATTGGAAAAAAAATGCTACCCTCCAATTTCCATAGACTTGTACCAGTGACTACCAGCTCAATAAACCTCCTCAGTTGTTCGTATCACCTTTGTTTACAGTGTCTTGTAAGTTAGTCTCGTTCTTCGGAGAGAGGACACGCTAGAGGTTCAAAGGCATGTGCTGGTCTCCTTTTCAAGAGCCTCCGATGATGAAATATCAGATGGTTTATCTAATCTGACGTTTTCCTCATTGTCCTTTTTTTCCATTCACTCATGCTCAGTATACTTCTTTGATTTGTATTTATTTGTCTCCACAAGTATTGGCAGTCTGTATATTCCCAATTTCTACCCTCTTTGTATACTACTTACCCTCCTTCTTTTCAGGGCTGCCATCCTTTCCATCCTTTCCTCACTGGAAAAGACCCTGATGCTGGGAAAGATTGAGGGCAGGAGGGGAAGTGGGTAACAGAGGATGAGATGGTTGGACGGCATCACCAACTCAATGGACATGAGTCCATTGTTGGAGTTTGGATTTTGGTCAAACTCCAAGAGATAGTGAAGGACAGAGAAGCCTGGCATACTGCTGTCAATGGGATCACAGGGTCAGACATGACTTAGTGACCAAACAGTAATAACAAATCCTTTCCTAAGGAGAGGTGGCTTCCAGCTTTGTAAACCTTCATTTCTTAAAACTGATCATACTCTCTGCTCACACCACCATATGCACCAGACTTGCTGCTCCTCCCATATCACCTACTGCAACCAAGTGCATCTTGGTCATCCTTAATTCCTCTCTCAACTTCGAATCCACTTCCTGCCCATCAGCAATTGCTCTTTTTCTTACCCCTCTCAGTGTCTGTCTGCACCCTAATTGCTGTCTTTATTGTCAGAGCTTAGTACAGTCCCTAATCATCACTAACTTGGAGAAATCCGATGGTCTCCTAATGCATCTTGATGTCTCCATTCTTGTGCAGCTCAGTCCATCTTCTATTCTGCTACTGGAAAGCTTTCTAGAAAGCACAGGAACAGTTGGTCATACCCTGCTTTTTCCCCACTTTCCTAATATTCACTGTGACTCCCAGAGGTGAGTTTGTTTGGTTATCTTCTTTGAAATCACTTGGAGAAAAATCAGCTTTAACAAGAAAAACTGTGGGTAATATTTCTGAATGAGCAAGAAAGTTAGAATATTCTAAAAACTGTTTATCAGATAAAGTGCAACTTAGCAGTAGCACAAAGAAAACTTTTTGCCTATAGAAGGAATTTATGAGGCCAAAAAAAAAAATTAATGAGGCACCTATGGCAGAGCTAAATTGCAAATTTAGGTTAAAAAAATGTCAGGGCAGCACTTCCTATATTAAACTTAATTGAACTAGATTAAGCTGAGTTAAAATTGATTAGACAAAGCCTGACATCATTATGAATTTTAATACTGATAATTAATAATGTTTATTGAACACCTAGTTGATGTCAGGTAAGACAAAGTCCCTTCCCCTGAGTTTATAATCTAAATTAGAAAGGGAGACTAAGAGTCTCCTGAAAAAGTAAAAATGAGAAATAGACCTCAGGGAAATGAGTTCTAATAGCACTGACTCCATCAAGAGAGGATAGCTTAGTGTTGTAATGAAAGTAGGTAACTGAATAGAATGTTGGATTCTTTGTAATTGTTTAAGGGAGGGATAACTCCCAGAAACATTATCTTTATAGTAGTTACTGGTGAGGTGAAAATGTTTGTCAGTTTTAGTGTAAAAGGAAAAATTAAGTAAATAAGATACCTGGTATGATGAACCAGGAGGAAAAATTCACATATCAGTTCATTTTCTGAGGAATAAAACTCACTAAACCTATTAATGCATAGGTTTCTTATGCATATTTGCAATAGCTTAATTTCTTTAAACCTCAGTGCTTCCTGTTCAATTTTTATATAAACCCAGAACTCCTCTAAAATATGTCTATTAAAAATTTAAAAATACCTTATCAGCCCAACTCATAGAGAACCCTAATACCACCATGCCCAGTATTTATGTGCCTTCCTAAACCATCTATGGATCTAGGAGTCCTCAGGCACAATAAGTGGGTTTAGGGTCAGTTTTCTGTACTCTGACCGAAGCCTATGTGATTTAGTTTGATAGAGGGCATATATATATATATTTTTTTTAAATTAGAGATGGTTTTTGTTTTGTTTTTTGCAAGCAACAAGGTAGCATTTAATCTGACTTGACAAGTACTTGTCAAATGTTTTCACATAAGGACTTTCAGTGTACTCAAGACACATGAGATCACCACATTGACACAATTTTTTTGGTTAAGGTAGTTTGACTTCAGTTATTAAAGCATGTTCCATGCTCTGACAATGGAGTTGATGGTTGAGTGGTAAACATATTTCTAGCTGCCCTAGAAGTCCAGCATTAAACCTTGTCACTGTTAGCCAGGGTTAGAGCAAAAATCACTTGGCACATTACTGTCTTCTCTATAGACTGGCTTTCCACACACTTTGAAATACAAAAGACAAGTACTGATGGAAAGATTCGACAACCTAAAGATCACAGGAGGGGACCTCCCTAGCAGTCTAGTGGTTAAGACATTGCCTTCCGATGCAGGGGAACAGGTTTGATTCCTGGTCAGGGAGTTAAGATCCCACATTCCTTGTAGCCAAAAATCCAAAACATGAAACAGAAGCGATACTGTAACAAGTTCAATAAGACTTTAAGAATGGTCCACATGGGAAAAAAATGAATCTCTGAAGACAGTTCCTTATAGTGAAATAAATGGTGACATCAATGGAATACAGATAAACATTACAATTCCAGGGATTTAAATTAGAAGTGTTTTCCTAATTCCTGTAAGGGTATATCATGAGAAATTCTGGGCTGAATGAAGCAAAAGCTGGAATCAAGATTGCTGGGAGAAATACCAGTAACCACAAATATGCAGATGACACCACCCTTAAGGCAGAAAGCGAAGAACTGAAGAGCCTCTTGAAAGTGAAAAACAAGAGTGAAAAAGTTGGCTTAAAACTCAATATTCAAAAAACTAAAATCATGGCATCTGGTCTCATCACTTCATGGCAAATAGATGGGGAAACAATGGAAACAGTAAGAGACTTTATTTTCTTGGGTTCCAGACTCACTGCAGATGGTGACTATAGCCATGAAATTAAAAAAATTAAAAGACACTTGTTCCTTGAAAGAAAAGCTATGGCCAACCTAGATGGCATATTAAAAAGCAGAGACATTACTTTGCCAACAATGTCCATCTAGTCAAAGCTATGGTTTTTCTAGTAGTCATGTATGGATGTGAGAGTTGGACTATAAAGAAAGCTGAGTGCCAAAGAATTGATGTTTTTTAACTGTGGTGTTGAAGAAGATTCTTGAGAGTCCCTTGGACTGCAAGGAGATCAAACCAGTCAATCCTAAAGGAAATCAGTCCTGAATATTCATTGGAAGAACTGATGCTGAAGCTGAATCTCCAATACATTGGCCACCTGATGTGAAGAACTGACTCATTGCAAAAGACCCTGATGCTGGGAAAGATTGAGGGCAGGAGGAGAAGGGGATGACAGAGGATGAGATGGTCTGATGACATCATTGATTTGATGGATATGAGTTTAAGCAAGGTCTGGGAGTTGGTGATTGACAGGGATGCCTGGTGTGCTGCAGTCCATGGGGTTGCAAAGAGTTGGACATGACTGAGCAACTGAACTGAACTGAACAGTAAGGCTATAATCATTGTGATATATTTATATTGATATATATATTTAAGATCCACATAGTCTTGAAGGACCAAATCTGATGAAGGTTTTGTCACAAAGTGTGGCTTCCTTAGTCACACAGGTGTTATTATTCATCCAAAGAATGATAAGAGAGAGAGAAAAATAATACATGGAAGCTGTTTGGGGACTGCTTATTACTTCTGCCTGCATTCTCTTGGCCAGAATTCACTCATTGGGCACATCTAAGTATAAGGGAGGCTGGGAAATACTGAGGTAAAGGAAGTGAGTATGTTGATAAATATAAATGTAGATACAGTTATAGATAAAATGAAGTGTTAGTCACTCAGTCGTGTCTGACTCTTTACAGACCTCATGGACTGTAGCTTGTCAGGTTCCTCTGTCCCTGCAACTCAGGGATCGAACCCAGATCTCCCACATGCAGGCAGATCCTTTACTGTCTGAACCACAGTTATAGATAATATAGATAGATAGATAGACACTATTATATATCTAGATATAGATGTTGCTATAGAAAACTATGGGGATTCCATGGTGGCTCAGATGGTAAAGAATCTGCCTGCCAATGTGGGAGAGCCGGGTTTGATCCCTGGGACAGAAAGATCCCCTGGAGAAGGAAATGGCAACCCACGCCAGTATTCTTGCCCAGAGAATCCCATGAACAGAAAAGATGGTGGGCTATAGTCCATGCGTTCACAAAGAGTCAGACATGACTGAGCAACTAGCACACACACACACATAGATAACTATACAGATATGGGCTTCCCTGGTGGCTCAGCAGTAGAGAATCTGCCTTCAATTCAGGATACTGCCTGCAAAGCAGGGGATGCAGGCTTGATCCCTGGGTCGGAAAGATTTCCTGGAGAAGAAAATGGCAACATGCTCCAGTATTCTTGCCTGGAGAGTTCCATGAACAAAGAATCCTGGCAGGCTACAGTCCATGGGGTGGCAAAGGGTTGGACAAGACTAGGGACTAAGCATACATAGATATATATAGATATAGATATAGATATATCCTCCGAGTGCATTAATTTGTATTATGTATATTAATTAAGATAAGGATGGATCGGAAATGGGGGTGAATAAAATTTGATTAATGAAACAAGAGTGAATCTTTCCATGACAACACATTATGTTTTAAGGAATGTATATATATGAAAGAAATGAGAAAGTTAGGACAATCCTACTAAAAATGAATAGATTTTTTTTTCAACTTGTTGAGGAGAGACATCATAAGCTTCTTTCTATTATTTTAAGTTCCATCAAATTTCTTTCTTTCCCAGGAGAGCTAATTTCTCACTGCAGTCTTGAGTCATGACAGATAATTAGGAAATCTGGTCAGGCTTCTGCGGTGCCATATTTCTGAAATTTTTATATTGTTATAAAATAGCTTCAGGGGAGACACACATGCAAGAAAAAAAAAGGATAATAAGGGTAAGAGTGCATTAGCCTAAAGTATAATTTTATTGTTTTCCATCTGTTGTAATTATAAAAATAAACTCTCTTGTACTCTGATCAGCAGGATAAGTCATCAGAAAGATGCTGTGTCTTGCTACATATCTTATTATATGTTATAAATAAGAGCATCTTATCTGTATGGCTTTTTTTATTCTATCTCTTTGCCTTAGGAACAGAGCCATTGCAATCTTCCCATTAGAAGAGTAATTTTTTCCCCCAAACCAACATTGCTTGAGGGAGTAGTATTTGTTTCAACCAAATCATTACTGCCTGTGGGATTTAGATTTGCATTTGCACATCTTTCCAAGGTGACTGAAAAAGCATTATTTTAAGAAAAGAACAATTTAAATATCATAGTTTGGGGGATGTGTTTTCTCTGCACATATTGATTAAGAGTAATGTATGTGCTTTCGATTGAGAGTAGGGGAAGACTCAGGGAGCATCTTTCACCTAAACTTTACAGTCGCAAACAAACTGACTCAAGAAAAAGGAGCTCTATTCTTCCTCTTTCTTACAGGTATATTGTCTGAGCTACTGAAAACTCTCCTTAAAGTGTGTGCTGATTATTTTAGAATATTAAGGAATGATTTCATTATACTGAAGAGGATGGCCATAGTCAATTGCCTTAACCCTGCATTTATTCTAACGTAAGGAAAGGACCTAACTTTGACACCAATGATAGAAAAAAATAAAAACCAAAGTAAAGCAATAAACTAAAAGTAATATCATTTTTATCTTTTCCTTAAAAATGAAATATTAATGGCTCTTCATTGACTCCTATTGTATCCTACAATGCATTTTTAATAGACCTTAGTTTTTGGAGCAGTTTCAGGTTTACAACAAAATTTGGCAGAAGGTGAAGAGATTTCTCCCTAGCCCCCATCTCCTACATATGCACACCACTCCTATTATCAGCAAGCCCCACAAGAGTGGTATACTTGTTACAAAAGATAAACCAGCACTGCCACATCATTATCACCCATGGTCCACAGTTTAGAGTAGGGTCTACTCTTGGTATTATACATCCTGTGGGTCTGGACATTTACACACGATATGTTAGCATACACACAGGTGGTCTGTGTTCCAGCTATTTGTCTCTTCCTCCCTCCAAGCCTTTGACAACCACTGGTCTCTACTGTTGCCATCCTTCTGCCTTTCCCAGCATGTCATATTCTTGGAATCATACAATACACAGCCCTTTGAGATTGGCTTTTTTCACTTAGGAATGTGCATTTGAGTTTCCCCCATGACTTTTGATGGCTTGATAACATTTATTTTTGGTGCTGAATAATATTCCATTGCCTGGATGTTCCAGTTTATCCTTTCACTTACTGAAAAATAGCTCGGTTACTTCCAAGTTTGGGCAATTATGCATGAAAGATACTATAAGCATCTTTGTGCATACAATGTAGGTTTCATTACGGATGGGAAATGGAAGGGATAGAGACACAAAAATAGATTTTTTAGATTTTTGAAGGGCCTTTAATTCTCTCAAATCTAATTTTCATAAGTCTCTTGATAAATGCCTTATACAGATACCTTAACATATTGAATAAAAATATCCATGGATGAAAGCAGAAAAGTATATTTTCAAAAAGTTTGTTAAGTGTCTCTAGTCAGCCAGATTTGGAAGCCACCACTCTTTGAAACTCATTAATTTTAGGAACACAAGAAATGGAGAGCTTAAGTCATTCAGGTAGGGAGTAGCAGAGTCAGGGCAGTAGCAGAAAACTGTTCTTGTTTTTAGCTCCATGTGATCATATTAATTATAAATGTGAGAGCAGAGTTTTTTCCTTTCTATTACCCAACATACAAACTTGACATTACAGGAAAGCAGTGATGCACATTCTCTACCTTTACACTATATGAAGACCCAACAAAGTAGACAGAACCCATTCTTAATCCAGGGTGCTCTGAATGGACTCAAATTTTAGCAGAATAGAATATTGTCAATTTTCTTCTTTGGGCTGTCCTAGTCAATCCATGAAGACTGCTTGAACATTTTGATTTTCAACATCTCTCCATTTTGGGTATTTGAGCAAAGGGTTCCACTTGCAATTTTTTGAAGGGAATTTTTTGAAGTCCTTTTGAGGGGAAGGACTCTGAAGAAGCCAACGCATAGTGTGATGGAATTGTGATGAAGGCATTTTTCCTGTTTTTGTTATTTAATATTTTTCTCTGAAAAGAAGACCCTTGTAAGTACCTCTTCTGGTGCATCTGTGCTCTTATCCTCAGACCTAAAGACCCATTATAGTTAGGTTGTATGGTTTTAGCTGACTCCTATAATGTATAATAAATGTGATTTTTAAAAAAATTATTATAATAATATATATGCTGTTCCCAGCTCTGTAAACATGAACAATTAGGGACAGCCTTAGAAAATAATGGAAAGATTAAAGGGGCCTCTTGTCTCAAATCATTCTGCATAATGTCTCCCAAACTAGACAGGAAATTATCAACTCCTCTTGCTGGGAGCCCACCCCACCCCAAGGGGAAGAATGACTTAAAGGACAAGCAAAAGTATGAAATGACAATGATTATTTTGTGACCAAAGTGAGTGTAAGGAACAAGCAATTCTGAATGGTGCAAAATATATTAAAAAAATTAAACTGTAATCAATCTTTTGGTTCCTCAAGGGGGTGAACCATTTGAAAAATATTTTGCATAACAAGTTTCATGTGAACTTTGGAGGAAGAAATCTTTCATGTGCTTCTGGCTAGGTGTTTATAAATGGATATATTTTCCAGTATGTATTGAAGCTGGATAATATTTGTGGATGGGGAAGACAAAAAGGAGATTGTGTCATGGCAGGATGGTGAGCGGGACCAAAGTCATGAGTTAGAATACCTCAAAATGCCTGTAGGGAATGATGAGTCAACAAGGCTGTGCACAGGGATGAAACTCTAGAGACAGGACAGAACTAGCTTGCAGCTGACTGAAAAGTATTGAAACAGAGCAAGACTCTCGGGTCTTTCCCCCATATTTCCTGCCTTGTCTTTTGCCTGTGGAGAAACTTTAGCCAAAGAATAACTTTAATCAGAGAAGTGAGACAACACAGAAACAAAGAAAAGAAATAGGACAAAACAATAATAGTTTAGTCATCAAGCAAAGCCAAGGACCTTTAGTTACCCCGCTGAGCCACAACCTGTGAGCTGTCTTATAGATACTGGAATGCCCACGAGGTGGGTACGTGATGATCAGACTGTAGCCATGACATAAATTGTGGCAATTCGAAGAACCAGCCTCAAAGAAATGGGAACAAATTGATCCTGGAACTGAAGACTAACTGTACTTTTAACAGTCAGGTAGATGCTGATTAGACAACCCACAGTCAATTTCAAGAGGCCAGGCAGAGCTGACTGTGCATGTAGCCTCCCTCCCCTCTTCACCTCTAAAAGCCCCTGCCTACTGATTGTTGGGGGCTGAGTGGGGCAAGAGTCAGCCTTTGAACATGAGCCCTCCCACCCCCCCCCACCCCCTCACACTCCAGGTTTCCAGCTTCCAAAATAAAGCAAACTTTCCTTTCCACCAACCTTGCCTCTTTATTGGAATTAGAGCAGCAGTCAGACCCTTATTTTTGGTCAGGTTTTTTGGCATACAGCGTGAGGCTGCTGTAGTCTCGCGATACCTGGCTGCCCCGGATTTCTACCATCACCCTCCCACCACCTGCAGAGCAGTGGCCGTGATGGAAGGCGCATTGGGAGGGCTGTGAGGAGGCCGCTGCTCCTGACTAGCTAGCCCTCAGAGGGGCTTTGGAGGGAAAGTTCCCGGCAGCTGACGAAACCGTTTGTTTCGGGGATTCTCCCTGTTTCTCCCCAGCTTGGCACTGACTGCCAGCTGATGTGTACTCCTCTATGGAATGGAAACGTGCATCTGGATGAGCTGAGGAGCTCCAAGACTGAGTAAGTCCACCAGTGCGTGGCAGGCAAACATCTCTCTTGAGCACAAAGTACTGTTTGGGCTTTTTTTGTCAGTTGGTTCTGACGTGTGTCTGACTTTGAGGACCGTTTGTGAGCACTGAGTGTCATTTGGGCATTTTATCAGGTGGTTCTGAGGTGTGTCTGATGCTGAGAGCTGTTTCTGTTGGGGACATGTTTGTTTGGAACTCTGTATTGATCGTCGTAAAGTTAAAAACGTTATGCATTTCAAAAAAATCTTTATTCCATCAGTAATGTTCGCTTTATTACAAATTGAGGAATATATAATGCATAAAACTTTTATCCTGTGTTGTCTTCATTTAACCTGGATGTTGTTCTAGAAGTTTCAGTCCATAAGGATTCTCATTGGTTAGGGGATTTCTATATTATCCTAGAGCAGTCATTCTCAAAGTGTGGTCTGCAGACTGACAAGATCAGTGTTATCAGGAAATTTCTTTGAAACATACAATAGGAAAAGCATTATATTAGCCCTGCCAGGTGACTCTACTTGAAGAATGACTAGAGCAGAATTACTGATTTCTTCACTTTGTATCTCTGTTATGACTTCAGACAGTACTGTCAAAGAAGGATACGCTAAATAACTATAAAGAAGTGGATTTTTTTTCATATTTTTGTTGATTTTACTTCCTGTTAGAGGGAGTGTTCATACTTAGTCACCTCTGTCATGTTCGACTCTTTGCAACCCCACGGACTGTAGCCCACCAGAATCCTCTGTCCACGGGATTCTCCAGGCAATAATACTGGAGTGGATTGCCATGCCCTCTCCAGGGAATCTTCCCAACCCAGGGATCGAACCCATTTCTCTTACATCTTCTGCATTGGCAGGAGGGTTTTTTTTTTTTTTTTTTTTTTTTTACCGCTAGTACCACCTGGGAAGCCCCATAAACAGGACACACCTAGTCAATTGGATCATACCTGACTGGTCCTTCTGTATGCAGATCCCCAAACCCCAAGAATCCATAATAGTTTAGTTTTGTGATTTTAGCAGACTTCTAAGGTACAATTGACCAAAAGTATATAATAAATAGATTTTGTATTTTAGAAATTATTACAGCAAAATATATAGACACATGAATAGGCATGTTTGAGAAAGATCTGAGATATCATTATCAGCAGTGGTTCCTTTCAAAACTGCCCTGTATGGTTGTTCAGGCTGTAAACTGCACAACTTCTGGGAGTGCCATTCACTAAGACTGAAGAATAAATAATATTTCTGGGAGTTGCACAATACAGAGGCCCTGATTTCTATGTTTAGGTGAGAATTATGGATTGTAATAAGAAATATGGGTAGTCTAATTTTCTAAAGAGGTGACTGATGTTTATCTTTGATAATCTCTATTGCCATTTCAAATTAGCTATTTATTTGTGACTATGGTATAAGCTTAGATAAGGTGTTTTTTCATACAAATTTTTAAAACTTAATACAGATACATTCTCATAAAAATGGCTGCCATTTAATTTTGCACAGCTGACACAGGAGTGTAATTTTTGAATGAACTAATATATCAAGGATCATTTAATGAAGAATCATTTAGACATTTTAGAAGAAAACAACTAAATAACCTTTCATTTGGAGTTATTCTGAAATCTCTTGCTTTTCAAGTCTTCCTGTTGAAATTAGTGAACTTTAGAAATTTATGCTAAATAGATGGTTAATTTAATATTCCTCTGTATGTGCTTATTTACCTAATATATTCTAAATATTCACATATGAAATCATCAAGTTAATGTTTTCATGTAGACATTTCTAGATATGTTCTGTATAGTATGGCAAATGGACACAATTTTTGTCTTCTATAATAACAATATAATTTCTCCTAAAACTGTATTCTTCATGAACAAATGACACATTGAAAGAGTGTACAGGAACTTATTTATATCAAACAAATCTTGATTGGAAACATATTCCTCATTTCCTTTGTAATCCTAGTCTTTGTTTCTATTTAGTAACTAAGTCAAGTTCAACTCCTTGTGACCCCGTGGATGATAATCCACCAGGCTCCTGTGTCCATGGGATCTTTCAGGCAAGAATAATGAAGTGGGTTGCCATTTCCTTCTCCAGGGTATCTTCCCAACCCAGGTATCAAACCCACGTCTCCTGCTTGGCAGGCGGATTCTTTACCACTGAGCCACCCAGGTCTAGTCTTCATTACAATTACAACATTAAGGTGGAATCACCTACTATAGTAGTAGGTTCAGATAGGGAGGCTTTCAAATATCACATCTTCCAGTAGAACTAGTGACTCCAGATGTTTTAACATCTGTTTTTTGTTTTGCATAAAGTTTTCACATGAGGACTCAAATTAAAATGAAAAGAAAAATTTTATTATGAAGATAAAGATATTCACTATGTTTCTAGCTCTGGCATTTGATCTCAAAGACAAAAGTAAGTGCTAATTTATATACATTTACTTATATACTTTTTTTTAACCCCACAAAGGGGTTTTCGAGGTTTATAAAATTGCATACAATAAATGGAAAGACTACAGTTAAATTCCTGCAGCAAATAAATGTGAACTAGTGTCCAACCATTGCAGACACTGAGTAGATTGCCTTGATTAACATTCTCAAGAAGTATTTGGACAATTCTGAGCAACTAAACAAGATTTCCAGGCTGAGTATATGGTGCCATAATCCCAAGTTATATCTCACAGATTTTAGTCCCCCAACTGAAGTATTATCAGTGTATATAATAAAAGCATAACTATAAAGGCACTATTGGAAATTCTCGGTTAACTTAGATATTAGCATCTCGTTGTTCCTGTTCTTTTGGATCTAGTCTTGTGTGCTCAGTTGCTTCAGTTGTTTCTGACTCTTTGTGACTTCATGGACTTTAACCTACCAGGCTTCTCTGTCCATGGGATTTTCCAGGCAAGAATATTGGAGTGGGTTGCCATGCCCTCCTTGAGGGAATCTTCCAACTCAGGGATTAAACCCGCATCTCCTCATTGCAGGCAGATTATATACCTGCTTAGTCTTAATGAGTGATATTCTTTTGTTGGGCACACTGAGAACTGTGACAGCTCAGGTAGTAATCAGTGGGACTGGCTGGCATTTTGTACCTAAGCATGCCCATAACATTGGCCATAAGGAAAAAGGTCACTCAACATACAGTGAAAGGTCATTACTAAGGAGTGATTTCTAGTCGCTGGAAGAGATGCTCAGGGTGTGCCTTAACATTTTGGAAAGTTTCTTTCTGGTAGGTGATAAAGTGTCTCAACTATGGCTAACTTTTGTGACAGGAGAACGAGGTGAAAACTGACTAGCCTCAGGAAGGCTTGAAGCTCCTACTGTATTTTTGAAGTTAACATATCACTGTTATCTCCTATGTGCAGTCACCATTCACCCAAATGTCTGACTTAGGAAAGATATTTGACATCTCTCTGTTTATCATCCCACACATTCAACAGCCATTTCTATCAATTCTACCCTATAAGTGTCTTCCTATTCCTTCGAAGATAAATGTATCATTCTGTCTCATTAAACCTTAATTTACTAATCACAGTCTGCAAAACAGGTTGAGATGTAAATGACTACAATTTATACACGTTGTCATGGTTTCTCTTTTGTCTTTCAAGAGAAAGTAGCATTGACAGCAGGTGGTGGAGGAACCTGGCTTGTCTGGGTTTCAAGCCAGTGCTGGGCTTTGTCCATCCATGTTTCAAGGCCATGGGTGGCTTCAGGGGACAGGGAGTCAGCTCAGTGGAAACCTGGATTTGGTTCTAAGAGCTGTGGAATTGAGAAGTGACATGTATACTACCATATGTAAAATAGATAGCCAATGGGAAACTGCTGTATAGCAAAGGGAGCTCAGTTTCGTGCTCTGTGATGACCTAGATGGGTGGGATGGAGGGATAGGAGGGAAACTCAAGAGGGATGTGATATATGCATAATTATGGCTTATTTGCATTATTGTACGGCAGAAACCAGCACAACATTGTAAATCAATTTTCCTCCAATTAAAAATTTTAAAAATCCAGTCAATGATTCATTGATGGCAGATCTTTGAGCACTATGACTAATTAGGTTAGGCAAGCAACATGGGAAGCAGTATTATATTTTTGCCTTTTTGTTTTTGCTATTTGGTACCATGAGTAGATGATTCAGGGCTTCTGTGAAGATATTTACACAGATTTACATAGAATTTCCATGAAATTCATCTATTCTATGCCACAGGTTCCTGGTCCCTAGTTGCTTTCTAAAAAAAAAAAAAAAAAAGTGTTTCGATCCCTCTCACCTACTCCACCTCCATCAGCCTTTAAGGCAACTTTAGTTCTTTCTTGAAATGCAATGCACTACAAGTCAGACACACTGTTTTATTCCCTACAATAGTAGGGTTTTTTTTTTTTTGTTTTTTTTTTTTTGCCATGCTACACAGCATATGAGATCTTATTTCCCCAACCAGGGATCGAACCCGTGTCCCCTGTAGTGGAAGCATGGAGTCCTAACCACCGGACTACCAGCGAATTCCCAAATCCTGTGTTTATGGTCCACCACTGAGAGCGTCCCACCAACTGTAGTGTGGCCTGGAGTGGTGAAATCTGGAACCGTGAGATCTGGAGGTCATTAAAATATGCCAGAAATCAGACTGCAGGCCTCTTGGTTCTTTCCTGGTATTATCTATTTCTGATAATAACGGATAAAAGCTGATCCTGCATGAATTCTTCCACAGATGAGTTGGGGAAGGACCAAAATTAGGGCCCCTCTCTTATGCCATTTCCCTCCTCCAACCTATGCTGTTTCTTGTCAAACTGGGAGAAAATGAAGCCCCTAGAAGTTGCATTTCATAAAAATACAAAAGAGAACGATGGCTTACATATTTCACACATATAACTGTAGGAAAAGAGGATGGTGGACTTTCGTGTGTTCAGAATTGTTCTCATATCTGGGAAGGGCGTAAGTGGAGAGGAACCTGGGTACTGAAGACAGTAGGCAAACCAGGCTTATTGCATCTACTCCACAAATCTAGGGAGTATCTGAATCACCCAAGTTGAGGACCACTTCACAGGAGAAAAGCTACAGTGTATTCAAACTTTTTAAACATCTCAGATAATGAATCCATTAAAAATGTTCTTGTTCAGTCACTTTAGTCCTGTCTGACTCTTTGTGACCTCATGGACTGCAGCACATTAGGCTTCTCTGTCCTCCACTATCTCCCGGAGTTTGCTCAAATTCATGTTCATTGAGTCAGTGATGCTACCTAATCATCTCATCCTCTCTTTTGCCTTCAGTCTTTCCCAGCATCAGGGTCTTTTCCAATAAGTCAGCTCTTCGCATCCGGTGGCCAAATTATGGGAGCTTCAGCTTCAGCAACAGTTCTTCCAATGAATATTCAGGGTTGATTTCCTTTAGAAATAGGTCTATTTTAATTACATGAACTCTCTGGTCCCATCACTTCATGGGAAATAGACGGGGAAACAGTGGAAACAGTGTCAGACTTTATTTTTCTGGGCTCCAAAATCACTGCAGATGGTGACTGCAGCCATGGAATTAAAAGACGTTTACTCCTTGGAAGGAAAGTTATGACCAACCTAGATAGCATATTCAAAAGCAGAGACATTACTTTGCCAACAAAGGTTTGCCTAGTCAAGGCTATGGTTTTTCCTGTGGTCATGTATGGATGTGAGAGTTGGACTGTGAAGAAGGCTGAGCGCAGAAGAATTGATGCTTTTGAACTGTGGTGTTGGAGAAGACTCTTGAGAGTTCCTTGGACTGCAAGGAGATGCAACCAGTCCATTCTGAAGGAGATTAGCCCTGGGATTTCTTTGGAAGGACTGATGCTAAAGCTGAAACTCCAGTATTTTGGCCACCTCATGTGAAGAGTTGACTAATTGGAAAAGACTCTGATGCTGGGAGGGATTGGGGGCAGGAGGAGAAGGGGACAACAGAGGATGAGATGGCTGGATGGCATCACTGACTCAATGGATGTGAGTCTGGGTGAACTCTGGGAGTTGGTGATGGACAGGGAGGCCTTGCGTGCTGTGATTCATGGGGTCGCAAAGAGTCGGACACAACTGAGCGACTGAACTGAACTGAAAGTCATCATTCTACCCATAAGTGTTTTTAAGGAGGTTGCCTTCTCCTGTAATCTTTGGCATCCATATTGAGCCCAACAAATATACAAAAATAATAAATGACATTGAAAGCAAGAACTTCCATCTTTTAAACTCTTCTAATAATTAAGCAAATAGTTCTCTCTTAATTTCTATGACTTTGCTCTAAGGCAACACAAAGTTCATAGAAAATAAAAGCATGCATTGCATGATGATTGAAGAATAACTACAAACAATTGTTTTAAAACTGAACCATTTTAAGATCTGGAAGTATTTACAACATGTGTTCATTCCATTAAAACCCAAAATGAAGTGTGTAAAATGTCTATTTCTTTTATACTAATTAAAGAAGTTTTTTCCTTTTAATTTTAGCTGAATTATTATGTATTTTCACTACACAGCAATAAATTGCCTAACAGAGATATGTAGAGGTTAGAGCACTAAAAATTGTCAACCTCCTATTGGCTGATTGCACAAACAAAAGGATTTATTACACTTAAAAATGGCTCTGCAGTAAGGGAATTGTTTCCAATGCGCATGTATAAAACTCCAGTTTGGGTAAGAGTCCAGAAAAGATAGTCTACAGCATTTACGGGAAAGAATCAGACATGAGCTGTGGGATACTATAAATACTAGTTACTATTTTATTATTCCCTCTCAGTGGTCTCTAGATTTCAAAATATTTTATCCTGACTGAAATTTTGAACACTCTGATTATCTTGTTTTCCCTTAAGGGTGGGATTTTATGACCCCTCCCTAAATCCCACATCTGTGGTTCTCTCCAACACTGTGATTCTTTAGCAGACATGACCATTTTGGAGAATGAGAGAAAATAAATAAATGTAGGAACTTCTCTCCCAGAATTCAAATAGCACGTTTTTGGGGGAATGCTAGGAGGAACAAACCACTGAGTCCAGATTAATTACTTTTCTCTGTTTCTCTTTTTAACTAATAATTATAGTAAGAATATGCTTGGTTCAACTTTTATCCTGCTTTTCCCCCATATTTAGATGTTGTTCATTATAATTTATTCTTATAAGCTATGCTAATAGAAAGAACAAAGGAATTATTTTGGAAACTGTACATGACCACTAAATTTTACAAACATTGCATATATTTTGTTTTATGGAATACATTTATGTTATGCTTAAGCACAACTGTCTTTAAAATCTGAGATGCTGATGGAAACAAAGGGGCTGATGTTTAGTACAGAGATCAATCATTTTGATTCACCAGTTATCTCCAAAGTAGTAGTAAATAATAAAGTGTGATCCAATTTAGGATTAATTAAAACTGTTTAAAGTAGATTATGTCATAATTTTGCTGTAACATTTCATATATAGTTTATACTATCTATCCACACCACAGATTTAGTCATATCATGAAGTGCTTTTATAAAAAAATATTTATTTATTTATTTAAGTATAATTGATTTATAATACTGTGTTAGTTTCAAGTGTATAGCAAAGTAATTCAGTTCTATATACATTTTTTCAGATTATTTTTGATTATAGGTTAAAATGTTGGATATAATTCCCTGTGTGTACGTGCTAAGTCAATACAGTCATGTCCAACTCTTTGCGATGGATTGTATGGCCAGGCTCCTCTGTCCATGGGATTCTTCAGCCAAGAATACTGGAGTCAGTTGCCATTCAGGGGATCTTCCCAACCTAAAGGGTTGAACCCACTTCTCTTATATCTCCTGTATTAGTAGGCAGTTTCTTTACCACTAATGCCACCTGGGAAGCCCATATTTTCCTGTGCTATGCGGTAAATCCTTGTTGCTTATTTATTTGGATATAATAGTTTGTATCTGTTAATGCCATACTCCTAATTTATGAGTGCTTTTATAAATAAAATGAGACAAATATGTACAATTTCTAACCTTTAAAAAATCCATCCTATTTAGTTTGCTTTGTGTCAAATTCTCATTTCTTTTCATACTTCTTAACATTTTTTAACTTCTTGTGGTTTGAACTTCTTTTAACTTCTTGTGGTTTCTTTCTGAAAGAGAAAGCCACTCAACTCTGAATGATAATCTCCCTATAGATGTGAGTACCTGGAGAGAAGAATATGTTTTCTATCCTGAAGTCATGACTCAAAGAATAACAAAAATAACTCTTTCCCTTTACAAAAAGTACTAAATCTAAGCAGAAATATTATCAGATGAGCAATAAGTTATTTCTAGTAAAATTAGTCCTGGCACACTGAAGAGCAGAGAGTCTTTGGCCTGCCAAGAATTTCTTTCCAGCCAATCAATCTGTGACAGGAAGTGAGATTTAAGGAAAGTCTTTCTCACTCTGAAATTCTACCATTAGCCCACATGGCTGAAGACTCAACATTTTTTATCTCATTTGAAAAAAAAAAAATACTACTGTTGTATTATATTGTATAGTTTTTAAGAAACATTAATAATCTCCTTTTTGATCAGAGTAATTAAATGTCTATTACAAAAACATCCTGAGTGTTCAAACACCATAAAATGACATTAAAACTGCAAGATATTAGAAAAGTATTGCACAATAATATAATAGCCATGCAAGAGGAAAACTTCAGAATAGAAAATGAAGTCTGTCACTTGGCTATCCCGCTGGACTAGGCTGACTTTTTTAAAAAAGATATTTTACAGCTCCCTGAAGAGCTATGAATCCTGGATCTGCCAAAATAGATTAAGCAGTTGGTTCACAAGATAAGAGCTCTACAGGGAAAACATTTAGGGTCCAATTATGTTGGGATATCGGCAAAACTAACTGGAAAGAAGGTCCATGATGCCAGCCAATTGGGTAGGATTTACAGCGACTGAAGATTTCTTGATAAGTGCTAAAATTGCAGGTTATCTCTGAGATGGCTTCATCTCTGAGCTAAGAAGCCATTCAATTGCCCTTTAAGTGTCACACAATTATTTTCATGGACTCTTAGAGTCCTACCAGGTCAACTGTCTGTTTTTCTAGCAAATTCTGGATGATGGTGGTTTAGTGACTAAGTCATGTCCTACTCTTGTGACCCCATGAACTGTAGCCTGCCAGGCTCCTCTGTCCACAGGATTTCCCAGGCAAAATTACTGGAGTGGGTTGCCATTTCCTTCTCCAGGGGATCTTACTGACCCAGAGATCAAACCTGTGTCTCCTGCATTACAGGCAGATTCTTCACCTCTGAGCCACAAGAAAAGCCTTCTAAATATCTCTGAAAAGGCTAACAGCTCTTTGTTTAAACTCTTCCAAATGATGGGGAGTTCACTACTTCACAAGGCAAGTAATCTTTTTCAATCAGCATTTTGAAGATTTTACTTTATAATGAACTAGTTTTACTTATACCTCACACTAAACTGGTTATATCTTAGAGTTCTAATTAAAACTCTTCAAATGCAATTAAAGTCAATACATAGATTAGCACACAGAAACCCTCAAATGTTTGAAGACATTCTGGGGTTTGCTTTTGGCTTCTCTGAGTACTACCTGTGTGAAAATGGTTAGTTTTTTTAAGTTCAATTCAGTTCAGTTGCTCAGTCATGTCCAAGTCTTTGAGACCCCATGGACTGCACCATGCCAGGCCTCCCTATTCATCACCAACTCCTGGAGTTCACTCAGACTCATGCCCATTGAGTCAGTGATGCCATCCAACCATCTCATCCTCTGTTGTCCCCTTCTCCTCCCGCGTTCAATCTTTCCCAGCATCAAGGTCTCTTCAAAAGAGTCAGCTCTTCGCATCAGGTGGCCAAAGTATTGGAGTTTCAGCTTCAACATCAGTCTTTCCAATGAATATTCAGGACTGATTTCCTTTAGGATGGACTTAAATTTTTTAAATTACTTCTGCCTTTCAATTTCTCACTTCTAAAATAGGTATAATAAGAATACATCTTTTATTGAGCCAATTGGAGGATTAACTGCCTGACACAGTAATGTTCAGATAATGTATGTTTCATCTACATAATCAGTCTGTCACTAGCCTCCTTCTTATATCTGATGTTGGAGAAACAAACTTTACTTAATCAAGTTTTCTTTGTAATGAAGAAAAAGACAAAACATTGAACATGCAATATCAATAACGAGTGCTGGATTGTCTGAGAGAAGACATACAGTGCTCAGAGGAAGGGATTATTGCCGAGGTCCAGCCCCGGCTGATCCAGGGAGTTCGAAGCGGGGACGGCGTCGGCGAGAATCAGGATACAATAGCTTCAATTAGATATTAGAGATGTAAAGAGTAATAGAATGAGGATAGCTCAGTAGGAAAATTCAGTGGAGAAAAGAGGCTGAGTAGCTTGGTTTACACGGGAGACCAATAAAACTTCAAGACAAGAAGTTTGTACCACTTACGTAGGCCACAGGTGTCCTTTCATTCTCCCGAAGGAGAGGAGACATTGAGGCCTCCCCGGTCAGATCTTAGAAGCCCAGGCAAAATTAGTAAGCTTGGTGGATTCCGCGCTCCAGATGGAGACACAGCCAGAGTTTGAGAGAGAGAGCGACATGGGGAGACCAGTATTTCAAGAAACTGATCCCAATTCTTTATTTTCCATGGTCTACTTTTATACACTGAGATGTTATGCAAAAGTCATGTGGGGTCAGCAGTCCTGACTTTTATCAAAGTCAGGTGCTTCATACAAATGTATACAGAGGTCTTAGGGGTGTTACATCATCTTCTGGCCAGGGGGCCTGCTGACAATTTATGACCCTCTCCTTGTGACAGCAGTCAGTCAACCAGGACACTTATTTCTCCAGGGGTGATTATTCTTAAAAAAGAATCCACCTTCCGAAGGTACCAGATAAAGTTACATTCCTATTGGGTGAGGGTGTAGTGGGTTTTAATTAAGGAAAGAATTTACTTAGCCTAAGGTCCAACGTGATTAATATCAAAGGTTAATACTTATTTCTTCTATATATTCATTAATGTGTGTAAGGGCAGGGGATGTGGAGACTTAGCAACAATGATTGGCTCAACAAATGAAAAACCCTTCACCAATACAATTTCTAATCAGCCCACTATACTTATACTAACAGTTTTCTAAGGGACCTGTTTTTAGAAGGTTTAAAGCCATCTCGTGCCTCTCACGGTTGGGAGGCTGTGAGCAATCACATGTGGCCGGACAAGCCTGTCAGGCAGGCTAGAGAACCTTCAGAGGAGTTTGTAGGTTAAAACACTCTTGTCACGCCCAGGAGTTTTTATTAACTGGAGCTCTAAGTTAACTCCTTCTCCGAAAGAGGTGGTGAGGGACAGCCCCCTGTAAAGTCAGAAGTGTAGGTGAGAGCACAAAGTAGTAAAGTAGACAGGCTCTGGTTATGGGGGTAGATGCTCAAGGATTTCCAGGGGGACTCCTGAGGCTCGATCCCGCCTTTGTGTATGTCGAGCCTCCTTCCTCATGACCTTTGCCACGGGTGGAGGTCCTCTGCCGGCTCCCTGCAGATTATTGACAAGAATGAATAGTTTGGGGATCTAGAAACAATGTCTGTCAGAAAGGATGTTTGACGTGAGATTTGATGGATAATGGATTGACCAAGTAAATAAGATGAAATTATGAGTCCCAAGTAGATGGAAAAAACCATGAAAAACACTAAGAGTTAAAGAGGAGAATAAAGGTTGTAGAAATTAAGGCTATTTAGTGTGACGAGTAGAGTATGTCAGGTTATGGGCAATAAGAAAATTATGATTTTGAATCCTAGGATTTCTAGAGGGACCTTGTAACTATGTAAACTACTCGGATAATTAGAAACTATTGAAAGATTTTTATTTATTTATTTATTTTTAATTTTATTTTATTTTTAAACTTTACATAATTGTATTAGTTTTGCCAAATATCAAAATGAATCCACCACAGGTAACAGTATTATGGTTGATTTGTTGTAAGGGGATAATGTGACCATTATTCAGGTGGGCCAATGAATGGTGAGAGAATGAAATTGTCAGAGTTTACAGTCACAGTAATGTTCCTCCACCTTGGGACATTTCAGGGACATAATATATAAACTTTTTTTTTTTTTAATTACCTTATGTCCGTTTTTTTAGGACACTATTCAGTCGCTCAGTTGTGTCCGACTTTGCAACCCCATGAATCACAACACGCCAGGCCTCCCTGTCCATCACCAACTCCCAGAGTTCACTCAGACTCATGTCCATCGAGTCGGTGATACCATCGAGCCATCTCATCCTCTGTCGTCCCCTTCTCCTCCTGCCCCCAATCCCTCCCAGCATCAGAGTCTTTTCCAATGAGTCAACTCTTCGCATGAGGTGGCCAAAGTACTGGAGTTTCAGCTTTAGCATCCTTCCTTCCAAAGAAATCCAGGGCTGATCTCCTTCAGAATGGACTGGTTGGATCTCCTTGCAGTCCAAGGGACTCTCAAGAGTCTTCTCCAACACCACAGTTCAAAAGCATCAATTCTTCGGTGCTCAGCCTCCTTCACAGTCCAACTCTCACATCCATACATGACCACAGGAAAAACCATAGCCTTGACTAGATGGACCTTTGTTGGCAAAGTAATGTCTCTGCTTTTCAATATGCTATCTAGGTTGGTCATAACTTTCCTTCCAAGAAGTAAGCGTCTTTTAATTTCAAGGCTGCAGTCATCATCTGCAGTGATTTTGGAGCCCCAAAAAATAAAGTCTGACACTGTTTCCACTGTTTCTCCATCTATTTCCCTTGAAGTGATGGGACCGGATGCCATAATCTTCATTTTCTGAATGTTGAGCTTTAAGCCAACTTTTTCACTCTCCACTTTCACTTTCATCAAGAGGCTTTTTAGTTCCTCTTCACTTTCTGCCATAAGGGTGGTGTCATCTGCATATCTGAGGTTATTGATGTTTCTCCTGGCAATCTTGATTCCAGCTTGTGTTTCTTCCAGTCCAAGGCTTAACTATGCTTAGTTACCTCTCCTTGTTTCAGAATTGTCCCATATTAAATGAAAAAGTCATGGTCATTTTCTGTAGTACCCAAATTGTCAATTAACCATATGTCAAAATGGTCAAATTGTTGACAGCCATGAAAACTGTATATACCTTGGCTAGTATTTGCACATAACTTCAGTCCTAACCATTCTGACTTCATACACAGCATGTTATATTAACTCTACACAACTCCAAGGGTTAATTCACTTCACACCTGTTTCCCCACAATGTCTTCTCTTAATAATACAGAAATCCAGGAACATTCACACATACAAAACCCATTCCATGCTTGATTGAGGCCATAAAATGAAATGTTGCCAGTTGACCACTGGGAAATGCCTGGTTGCCCCGTGGAGTCATCTGACCCTGACTTCCAAATCGTCAGAAGTTAATGTAGTAAAAGCAAAAATTCACCAACTAATTATTTGCTTCAACAGAACTGAGGAGGAAGGGGTTTGCTGACAAAATAAAGGATGCCCCTTTTTACTGCTCTAGTTTAGATAATGCCAGATTCCAGACTCTGTGATTTTGCCTCCAGGAAATTCCCATATTTGCAGAGAAAGGATCATGAGCCTGGAAAAATGAACACAAGTGACTCCCTTTTGCAGAGAGAACGTCTTAACTTCAAATGCAGGGTTTTGATGGAGTCTGTGTATCTTTTTACCACTCAACAACTTAAGTAGGAGTAGGAAGAAGCTTTGAATGCTTACTCTTCATTTAATCCATGTTGAGAAAATTGAATACAATATTTCTTTCCAAGGTATTCTTCATCGTAAGTAGAAACATCAAAGGCACTTGGAGTTGGCGTTTAAAGAACTTTTTTTTTTTTTTTTACCTTGAATGATCTACAGATACTCACCCTAACTTATTTTATTATTACATAGAACTATCCACTGTGGTTTAAATATGGATTTTATATTTGGTTAATTTCATGCTCACAGATTGAAAAAATTAACCCATGCGTCTATAGAGTAAGGATCTTTCATATTCATGATCTAAATTGAAGATTCAGCCATGAATTGGCAAAGAGATGCTACAGGTTGATGAATGTCTCTAGTACCTGCCCTCTACCCTCCATCCCTGGTCCAGCTACATACTGGTAGATTGTTTCACTATTGAAGTTAGGGACTGTGTTGTTATCTACTGTTTTCAGCAACAAGAATGGTAGGTATCACATAACATGTACTCAATTAACTATGTGTTGAGTGGGTTGCTTCATTCATTCTTTAATTATGTATTGATATTAACAGCATAGAACATCTTTCAGGGTAATAAAGAGGTCAAATGCCAGCACAACCAGTTCAATTATTTATGCACAATGCCTTCACCTGTAATATGAAGATTAACCTCTTTCTTTTTAACTCTCCTGGAGATAACTGAAAATATTAAGTTTTGAGTAAGATGGACTCTACCCAAAGTGGGATTTTTCTGCTGGGCTAATAGAAGCCATCTTTGAAGGTATGTCCCTTTTTAAATGTTCTTTAAAGGAAATACCTTTCTACAGCTCTGACACTGACTTCCTCCTGCTGGTATCTTTTTCAGAATATTTTCCCCCTGATATATCAGCTCATATTTTTCAAGTTGGATCTCATTTGTCATGTCCTGCCTATTTGCCAATTCTCTGTAGTCCTTAAAAGAATTATTATTTTACCTTAGTCCTGATTGGGGTTTATAACACCTTCATCTCATGTATTATCTCTAAATGTTTTTAATATTTGGCTTGGATCATTTGAGAAGACATCACATTCAAATAGACCTTACATCAATATTTATAGTCCCTCTGGTCCATCCCCACTTGATGTCATGTCATTTATAATGTTTCTTTATCCTAAGTGCTTTGCCAACTTTAGACACATAAAGCAATGATCATACCTAAACAAATGTGAACTTTACTTCAATAATGTCAAGATATCAGACCCTCCTTAAACTATAATAATAAAATATTATCTACTCAGTATCCCTCCCCATAACTCTACCCTGACATCATTAAGTTATTATATTTTTGCTTGTAAACAAAAAATCCCTACATGAACCCAGGTTGCTGTGAGAAAATTTTTTCTTTTCTAAATTGTAGAATAATATACATAGTGGAAGGTTTTTCTTTTTTTCATTTTTATATAAAATTGAAGTTGGACTAACTGGCCAATGAATTTATGGATTATTGCTCTTGTGCTTTCTGAACACCAGAAACAATATTGCTTCTTTTTTTTTTTTTTTTTTTGGAGTCCTTCAATTTATCACTTTCCCAATTCTAGAAGACTTTTCAAAAATAATTACCAGTGTTCCAGTAACTTCATTAGCTAATTCCTTAACAATCTAGTAAGTATGTCATCCAGAGCTGCAGAAATGATACAATTCAGTAATTTGACAGGAAATTGGGGTCAGGTTCTTTGTAACATCTTAGCCCTTTTTTTTTTTTTTCTTTTTTTGAATTTCTTTACTATTTTCATCAAGTTCTAGCATTTTTCCACTTTTTACTCATTTGCAAACTAGATTTCTCATTCTTTGATTTTTCCCTCAAAGTGGTATGTTTTCTCAGGCTTTCAACACTTTTTAGACTTATGTCTAAACCTCTGTTTCTCCCACTAATTAAGTAAACAGCTTTACCTTTCAGTCACTAACATGATATCAGTAAAGAGGATATTTTCATGTGTCAAGTTATCTTGAAAAAATTCTGCCTTTCTGGTTAATAGTATAACTTAAATTTTTCCTGGATAAGAAATGAAATGGATTCTTTAAATATTAGACCATGTAAATATCATGTGATTTCTCAGGTAGTAACCATTTAAATATTACTCTAAAAGTTATATCTATTTGCTGGCACACTTTTCAGTTCTTTAAACCCACCGATATAAATTATTTTTATCATTATTTGAATAATGGAAAAAATCATGCATTAGTAAAAGCTGCACAGGCTTTTCTCTTTACTAAATATTTGAACACATTTTGGGCTTCCCTGGTGGCTCAGATGGTAAGAATCTGCCTACAATACAGGAGACCGGAGTTCAATACCTGGGTCAGGAAGATCTCCTAGAGAAGAGAATGGCTAATCACTCTAGTGTTTTTGTCTGGAGAATTCCATGGACAAAGGATCCTGGTGGGCTACAGTCTCTGGGGTCACACAGACTTTCCTCTCTACTGAATATTTAAATATGTTTAAAAAATCATACTGTTTTAATATACACATATAAAATTATAACTGATATACATATAAGGTATATACATATAAACAGGGTCATCTGAAAGTATATACTTCAAGAAGCTGAGAATCTACCACACACAGAAATGAAAATTTTAAATGAAAGCATTTATTTTAGAAATTTGCTTTGAATCATTCCATTGTCCAATCTCACTTAAGTTGTACAAAAAGATACTTGTTCCTGGAAAACATTTTTGATGATTTTAAAATAATTCCACTCCTTAAATATAAAATTACCCTAATAGAAGTATTGGAACAACTAAAGACAATAACTCATTTTTAACACTGAATGTATAAATTGTGGGTTCCTAACAATTTTATTGAATGACTTGTGCTAACATGAGCTATGACCTAAGTTGCTTCAGTTGTGTCCTACTCTTTATGACCCTATATACTGTAGCCCGCCAGGCTCCTCTGTCCATGGGATTCTCCAGGCAAGAATACTAGAGTGGGTTACCATACTCTCTTCCAATGTACTAAAATACATAACATTAAAACCATGATTTGTCACTTAAGAGTATATAATCAGACTAAAATCACCCATTCTCTAAAAGATACATAAAATTGTAAATGGAGAATTTATTAATTTTCATAAACTTTCTAGAAAACTTTAAAGATTTTAAATAATAACACTAACTTAAATTTGGACAGACTTGTTTTGCAATCTTTTAATTGTTATCTGGCCTTCCTTCTGTTAGTTAGAGAAACTAGAACCCACTTTCATTGGAGAAGGAAATGGCAACCCACTCCAGTGTTCTTGCTTGGAAAATCCCAGAGATGGGGTAGCCTCGTGGGCTGCCGTCTATGGGGTTGCACAGAGTTGGACACAACTGAAGCGACTTAGCAGTAGCAGCAGCAGCAGAACCCATTTTAATATTGGTTATTATCCCTAATATTTTAAATATAGATAGAAGTAAAATCATATGATGCAATAAAAAACAGTATCTGTTTATTGATTGAAGGTTGTCTATTTTATGATGAGTGACTTTTATCTTAAAAAACATATTTTCATATCATTAAGAGGTTTTATCACTTCATGGGAAATAGATGGGGAAACAGTGGAAACAGTGTCAGACTTTATTTTGGGGGCCTCCAAAATCACTGCAGATGGTGACTGCAGCCATGAAATTAAAAGACGCTTACTCCTTGGAAGGAAAGTTATGACCAACCTAGATAGCATATTAAAAAGCAGAGACATTACTTTGCCAACAAAGGTCCGTCTAGTCAAGGCTATGGTTTTTTCAGTGGTCATGTATGGATGTTGGACCACTGTGGACTGTGGTCCACACAGTTGGACTGTGAAGAAAGCTGAGTGCCAAAGAATTGATGCTTTTGAACTGTGGTGTTGGAGAAGACTCTTGAAAGTCCCTTGGACTGCAAGGAGATCCAACCAGTCCATTCTGAAGGAGATCAGCCCCGGGATTTCTTTGGAAGGAAGGATGCTAAAGCTGAAACTCCAGTACTTTGGCCACCCCATGTGAAGAGTTGACTCATTGGAAAAGACTCTGATGCTGGGAGGGATTGGGGGCAGGAGGAGAAGGGGACGACAGAGGATGAGATGGCTGGATGGCAAAACTGACTTGATGGACATGAGTCTGGGTGAACTCTGGGAGTTGGTGCTGGAGAGGGAGGCCTGGCGTGCTGCGATCCATGGGGTCACAAAGAGTCGGACACAACTGAGCAACTGAACTGAACTGAACTGAACTGAAGAGGTTTTAATGATATACCTGTATGTCTTCTTTGGAAAAATTTCTAGGCAGATCCTAAGCCCATTTTTTAATCAGATTTTTTTTGGAGGATTGCTATTAAGTTGTGTGAGTTCTTTACACATTGTGGATATCAAGACTTTCTCAGATATTTTCTCCTTTTTAGTAGGTTGCATTTTTGTTTTGTATCAGAAACTTTTTACCAGAGTTTAGCAAAGATCCAAAAATCTATAGTAAGCAGAGACTTGACTGATATCTCTTCTATATTATCACATTTGGAGAAACTGAGAAGGAGAGATGAATGAATATCTCAAGGTTGCCCACAATAAAAGAAAGAGGACATTAAAATGTTCGTATGTACCATTCTATGTTTACAATTTTCAGGAGCAACCCCCAAGGTCCATGACCCATAGTAAATTGGGAATTTTTTTTATAAGGTGCTTATTTTAATCACAATTAAGTACACTTTGGAAGAGAAATGGATCTCTCAGCATTTTCACCTCAAACGAGCTTCCAAGGCTCATTTGATTTTTATCACAACTCAGGAAGATAAGTGTTATTGTTTCTATTTAGTAGCTGAGAACAATATATGCTATAGTTAATTGTGTGAATTTCAAGATCAAAGAAGTTCTTGAGTTAAATCTCTGGTGAATGTCCAAGAAATACTTAAATAATTTGTCACATCTCACTTTTATCCTTCAAGCCTCTTTTGTCTCAATTTCTTCTTCTTTGACCAGTGTGTTACTTTAGAAAATTAATTCCTCAGCAGAATGAGGAATACATTGGAGTTGAAAGCTGAGAGTCAGAAACCAGCCCTTTCATGCAACCTGCTCTGACAAATCACCATGCCTTTTTCCATGCTGTCCCCTTGCCTGGAGTGCCTCTTCCATCAAATGCTCCATGTTTTCCCGCCATATTTTTGCATCTGACTCTTGGGGTCCAAAATCTCTGCAGACAGTGACTGCAGCCACAAAATTAAAAGATGCTTGTTCCTTGGAAGAAAAGCTATGACAAACCTAGACAGCATATTAAAAAGCAGAGGTATCACTTTGCTGGCAAAGATCCATGCAATCAAAGCTATTATTTTTCCATTAGCCATGTAGGGATGTGAGAGTTGGACCATAAAGGAAGCTGAGCACTGAAGAATCGATGCTTTTGAACTGTGAGGCTGGAGAATACTCTTGAGAGTTCCTTGGACAACAAGGAGATCAAACCAGTCAATCCTAAAGATCAATCCTGAATATTTATGGGAAGGACTGATGCTGAAGCTGAAGCTCCAATACTTTGGCCACTTGATGCTAAGAGTCAGGTCATTGGAATCAACTCTAATGGTGGGAAAGATTGAGGGCGAGAGGAGATGGGGTGAGAGAAAATGGGATGGATAGATAGCATCACCAAGTCAATGGACATGAATTTGAGCAAACTTTGGGAGACAGAAAATGACAAGGAAGTCTGATGTGCTGTAATCTATGGGGTCACAAAGGGTCAGACACAACTTAGCAACTGAGCAACGTTTCCTCCTTACTGGGAAGTTCTCTGAATTAGGAAAGTGTATCTTAATCATGATTACATGCTCAGTGACTCTGATGGTGCTGACACCATGTCAGTGCTACTTTTTTTATTTCCCTGTGGGAAGCCCCTGGTGCAGACCCTGCAGGAGTGGAAAAGGAATGGAACCAATGTCCACAACAGGCAATGGGAGTTTAATCCTTCAGAGAAACTTCAGGAAACAGTGTGAAGCCCAGTGTCAGATTACACCTGGTCAGAGGTGTGTGAGCTGGGAGTTCATATGGCAATTCCCATCAGTGGTTAATTGAGGGCTACTCCCAGAGTGTCAATTCCCTGACGCTGGGGGCCTGCAGTGCATATGAAGGCAAAAGGATTTGTACTAATGGAAATAAGTTACTCAGGCAAAAGTTTCCAGGTGCTATAGTCTGACATCAGCCAGAAGACACTGACTTGGTAGGAGCTAGCCGTATGGGAAAGGGGTCACAGCCAACGTCTGCTGGAGTGTGCGGTAGATGATGGATGTCATTAGCACAGTGAGCAGCCAGATGTGATTGACAGATACTTCTATATATAAAATACATAGACATCAAGGACCTACTGTATAGCACAGGGAGCTATGCTCAATATTTTTTAATAACCTATAAAAGAAAATAATCTGAAATATATACATATATATGTATAACTGAATCACTTTTCTGTACACCTGAAATATTGTAAGTCGACTATTGTTCAGTAGCTAAGTCATGTTGGACTCTTCGGGAGCCCATGGACTGCGAACACCAGGCTCCTCCGTCCTCCGCTATCTCCCAGAGTTTGCTCAAATTCATGTTCATTGAGTCCGTGATGCTACCTAGCCGTCTCATCCTCTACCACCCGCTTCTCCTTTTGCCTTCAGTCTTTCCCAGCATTGGGATCTTTTCCAATGAGTCGGCTCCTTGCATCAGGTGGCCAAAGTGTTGGAGTTTCAGCTTCATCATCAGTCCTTCCAATGAATGATCATATTTCAATTAAAAAAAACAGGTGCAGGAGAGTGTGGAATTGATAAGATGGAATTGGGCCAACTGTCCTCTGGCTGAAATGCAAGGCACCAACCTTTCTGTATAGCAGAGATTCTCCAAACCCTCTCTGCTGTAAGACGAGAGCATTTGATCGTTTTTAACAGTAGAGCTGGTGAGTGTTGACCCAGGTATGCTTCCTGACCTTGCCAATGGATGGACAGCTTGATCCGTTGTGAACAAATGTTCACACAGAAGTCGAACAGATATGAAAAGGACAAGAAAAGCTAATGAGCCATAAAATATATCCTGAAACAGCTTGCAAATGAGTCTGACATTCCTTTTCCCTTTAAATGATGATCATTTTCAATGATTGGGAATTTCTACTTCTCATTCAGATTGTCAACATGTAGGGCTGCACTTTCTTTCTAATCTCAGATGCCTGCATAATAACTGTCAGTTCAATTAGACAATTTTTTTTTCAATCACAATTCTTTTTTCTTCAAAGTAAAGACCTCTTGTCAGTTATAATTCTGAGTTTTGATAAGAAGTGGTTTAGAATTTTAACTTTGATGTCCAACAAACAGGATTTGATTCCTGATTCACCAGTACCTTAGTTACTTGCCATGTAACTTTGGGCAAGTCACTCTAAACTCTCAAAACTCACTATTTTCTCATCTGTAAATGGTTAAAGTGATGGTGGTACACAGCTCATAGATTCATGAGGATTAAATTAAATAATCTATGTTTGAAATTATTGCCTGAAATATAGAAAGAATTAAGAAATAAACTTAATTCTAATGTTTACATCATTGCTGTGGTTAAAAAGGTGGTAGCCATGGTTGTATTAATTCTGGTATTACAAGTATGTTATTCCCTTTCACTGCAGAAGGCCCTGGAAAGAACATAGATTTTGAAGAAGAATGATCCTGAATATTAATTTTTCCTGTATGTATGTTTAAGCATTTGCTGGAAACATGCTGGGAAATGCTTACAAAACACCAAGAAATATTTGAAACTGAATACAAACTAGAAGCTCAATACATATGAACTACTTTTTCTTCATCTCTTTTCATCCCAGCTTAAGTGCCTCCAAAGGTGAATGGGCTTCCCTCGTGGCTTAGTTGGTAAAGAATCCACCTGCAATGCGGGAAACTTGGGTTCGATCCCTGGATTGAGAAGATCCCCTGGAGAAGGGAACAGCTACCCACTCCAGTATTCTGGCCTGAAGAATTCCATGGACTGTACTTCCATGCGGTTACAAAGAATCGGACAGGACTGAGGAGCTTTCGCTTTCACTTTTTTTTCACTTTTCTTCAAAGGTGAATGATCCTTAGGATTTATAAACATTTTCTAAATTATTATTTTAAAAAATTATTGATAGCTCTAGCATGGAAATAAAATGTAAAAATTTTCATCTGTATTGTAAACCATTTGACAGTGTTATTGGGGCTTCCCTGGTAACTCAGATGGTAAAGAATCTGCCTGCAATGCAAGAGACCTGGGTTCAATCCCTGAGTCAGGAAGATCCCCTGGAGAAGGGAAAGGCTACCCAATCTAGTATTCTTGCCTGGAGAATTCTGTAGACAGAATTTCATGGTGGGCAACAGCCCATGGGGTCGCAAAGTGTTGGCCATGACTGAGCAACTAACGCTTTCACCAAGGCAGTCTTTTAAATCTATTGGTATTTCATTCACCAAAATAATTTTAGCCTCAGGGAATATGACACGGGAACAAATCTGTACCTCTGCAGAATATGCCATGACCCAGAGTTTAAAAACTTAATAGGTAAAACAATTTCATGGGAAATAACAGACAGGCTAATACATGTAACTTGTGTATGCAGTTCAGAATAGGCTCAGAAAAAGTCCATGTCTAAAACCCTTAACACAAGTGAAATCTTTTCTTCTAATCTGTGAATCTTTGGGTAGGAGAACAGCTTTTGACTATATTGTTCAGTTCAGTTCAGTTGCTCAGTCGTGTCCGACTCTTTGCAACCCCATGAACTGCAGCACACCAGGCCTCCCTGTCCATCACCAACTCCCGGAGTTCACCCAAACTCATGTGCATTGAGTCAGTGATGCCATTCAGCCATCTCATCCTCTGTCGTCCCCTTCTCCTCCTGCCCCCAATCCCTCCCAGCATCAGGATCTTTTCCAATGAGTCAACTCTTCACATGAGGTGGCCAAAGTATTGGACTTTCAGCCTCAGCATCAGTCCTTCCAGTGAACACCCAGGACTGGTCTCCTTTAGGATGGACTGGTTGGATTTCATTGCAGTCCAAGGGACTCTCAAGAGTCTTCTCCAGCACCACAGTTCAAAAGCATCAATTCTTTGGTGCTCAACTTTCTTCACAGTCCAACTCTCACATCCATATACGACCACTGGAAAAACCATAGCCTTGACTAGATAGACCTTTGTTGGTAAAGTAATATCTCTGCTTTTGAATATGCTATCTAGGTTGGTCATAACTTTCTTTCCAAGGAGTAAGCGTCTTTTATTTTCATGGCTGCAATCACCATCTGCAGTGATTTCGGAGCCCAAAAAAATAAAGTCTGACACTGTTTCCACTGTTTCCCCATCTATTTCCCATGAAGTGATGGGCCCAGATGCCATGATCTTAGTTTTCTGGATGTTGAACTTTAAGCCAACTTTTTCACTCTTCTCTTTCACTTTCATCAAGAGGCTTTTTAGTTCCTCTTCACTTTCTGCCATAAGGGTGGTGTCATCTGCATATCTGAGGTTATTGATATTTCTCCCAGCAGTCTTGATTCCAGCTTGTGCTTCTTCCAGCCCAGCGTTTCTCATGATGCACTCTGCATATAAGTTAAATAAGCAGGGTGACAATATATGGCTTTGACGAACTCCTTTTCTTATTTGGAACCAGTCTGTTGTTCCATGTCCAGTTCTAACTGTTGCTGCCTGACCTGCATATAGGTTTCTCAAGAGGCAGGTCAGGTGGTCTGATATTCCCATTTCTTTCAGAATTTTCCACAGTTTATTGTGATCCAATAAAGTGGAGTCAAAAGCTCCACTTTGCAAAACATAAAATATTTAACCACTTATGAAGAAAAGTTGGCAGTGGAAAAATTGTGTTTTTTTTTTTTTTTCAGAATCACAAAGGTGGATGGTGCTTTGTCTGTGAAAGCAAGTAATTTAATGACTTATTAGGTAATAGAAACTCATATTCAGTTGTGCCCAGTATACCTCATAATATTGGAGTGTGACTTATATGCTGTGATACACTTGTGATACACACTTTTATTATATAAAATATTTTATTTTCTAAAAAATATGGAATTGTCCATGTTGCCTACTTTTACAGTGTGTTTTATAGAAATGTTATTATTAGCATATATTTTTACATGGACTATTTATCACAGGATGAGATATTAATTTAAATCACACTGTTTCAAAAACAATGATGAGCCTCAATTAAAGATGATAAACAGTCAGACTAATATAGGTTCTAAAATCTACCTTTGTTTCTCTCATTGTAAGTCCTCATTTTGGTCCTTCAATTTCTCCATCAATTAAATGGGAAAATTTTCAATATATTCTGTAGGAAAACTACCTGTCACTCCAAAAGGCTAGAACTAAAACTCGGGTTTGTCTCTCTTCAAGATCAGTGCTTTTATTTTTACTAAGTGATTAAAGGGAATAGTCATCTTTTCCAGTCTTTCTATGGTTTTCATAGGGAATAAAGTCTCAGTAATATTTACATGTAGAAGATCATCTAGCATGCTTGTATGTTGTATGTTTCTGTTTGTCTCCATCTCAGTTGGATATGTTAACACATGAGAGTGCACCTATGGAATTTAGATGCCTCACTGCTATAGAATACAAGCATTGAATCCAGGTGTCCTCTTTTTATTTACCAGCGATGCATATTTCTGGGTTTTGGCAAATCACAACTGTGTAGCAGAGCGAACATTACAACCATTCACCCCTGCTTTACTTCTTCCTGGTCTATTATATGTAGGTTTGTACTTTTGCATTCCCTCTTGTATCCTGAACTTCACATGAGGTGTAGCTATGGGATGAGCTTTGTTTAAAAAGTGTGCATGGCAATGGAGTGTGTTGTTTTGAGCAGAGGCATTTCATTGCTGGTACACAGCTCTCCCCTTCTCATTTTCTCTTGCCATGTCTATTGTGAACACCGATGGTGACATGCAGATGCAAGGTTAGGCATCTGGAGAACATGTGTCCTGGAGGGTGGCCTCACCCCACAGCACACTTTGACTATATCGATAATTAACCACCATTGTTTTAAGGTCTAGAGATTTTAGAATCCTTTATTATTGCAAGAAAACTCAACCAAGCCCAATTAATGGATATGGACACAGAAGAGCCAGATCTATTTATCCCCAAAGCAGCACTTTGAATGTTGAGTAGGCAGGTACAGCCTCAACTTTCAACCACTACAAATTAAAAAAGGTCATTTTTCATCAGTTTGAATATGCTTACATGTCCCTCTTCAGGCAGTACTCTGACTAGTAGAAATATGAAGGGATATAAACTCATGATTAGATTTTCTCATCTCTAAGTGGAAGGTCAAACCTCATAATCACATTATCAAAGAAGAAATACAAATAATGAATGTCCCACTGGACTCTAAATAGATGAAAGCTATTTTTCAATTGCAATCTATTTTTCTTACATTGTAACGGTGAAAGTTTCCATGGAGTCCTTAGGATTTTTGAGTGAGATTCTTCAGACATTCAAAGTGCCATTTCACTCTCAACATACAAATAACATCTTTATAAATAAAAGGAAGCTTCTGTGTACTTTGATTGTTGCCATAGCATATTAAAATGGTGGTAATCTTTTCACCATATTGAGAAATTGCATTTGGAATATTATTTCATAAATTACAGATTCTGTGATATATTCAGGAGTCAACCGGCAAGATAAAATACAAAGTTTAAAAGAAGAAATTGATAAAAATAAACTGAAGAACATAAAAAAAATTAAATCAAAATAATGAAAAGTTAAAATATTTCTAGAACCAGAAGACAAAATTATAAATATGTAAATTCTCCTTCAAAATGTATTAGTGTTTAGAATCTTGATAAGTTTGATCAATAACTTAGTGCACAGTAAAATAAATTTCAAAGGATCCAATAGATTTTTTTCCTAAATAATTATTGCTGATATAGTTTTTAGTTCAGTCATTCAGCAGAAGTTTATTGAACACCTGCCATATGTCAAGCAATGGGCATCAAAAAATAGAAAAGGCTTTACAGTCACTTCTAATGGAGTATCAGTCTTTTCTGACAAAAGTGGGGAAAAGCACAAAAATAAACAAAGAAAATACGTACAGGTTGCATTTGTGCTTGAACAAGTAAACAAAGAAACATAAAAGCAAAGGAGTTTATGATTCCTCAGCCTGAAGGTAGATACTTTCAACCAATCAGAGAGTATGCTGCTAAGTCGCTTGTCGTGTCTGACTCTGTGCGACCCCATAGACAGCAGCACACCAGGCTCCCCTGTCCCTGGGATTCTCCAGGCAAGAACACTGGAGTGGGTTGCCATTTCCTTCTCCAATGCATGAAAGCAAAAAGTGAAAGTGAAGTCGCTCAGTCGTGTCCGACTCCTAGCGACCCCATGGACCGCAGCCCACCAGGCTCCTCTGTCCATGGGATTTTCCAGGCAGGAGTACTGGAGTGGGGTGCCATTGCCTTCTCCGCAGAGGGTATGCATGGGCTACTAATCAAAGACTAGTAGAAACACACTCACAGCGGTGAATAAATTGGGTTTCATTCTTTGTTGCAACTGGGGAGACCATACACAGAAACTATGGGGCATCTCAGTACGAGGATGTGAGAAAGGGCTTCTTAAAGAATCTGGGCTTTGTTTTGATGGTCTGATGACAATTCAAGGAAGTAGGCATTTTCTCTGCATTGGGTGATATCAGGAAATGGCATAATTCTGTGATTGGATACGTTGATAAATCTTATCTAGAAAAAAAAGGCAGACTAGAAGGAGGCTGAAGGCATATTGTTAAAGAAGCAACAATCACTCATATTAACCAGCAGTTGGGGAATGGTCAGTGTTTTGCTGGATGTACAGGAAGTTTGCTGATATCTGTAATTAGACACAAATGTGAAGGCGTCTTGATTTTGGTAACATAGTAGCCCAGTCTGATGTTTCTCTGAAATTGATTATGTTCAACAAAAGGATGCCTAAGTCTAGTGTGAGTGAAACCTGAAATGTAAATGAAATATGTATATTTAATGTGTATTTGTATGTGTATCTCATTAGAAAACAAAGCAGGCATAACTTCAAAATGAAGAGAGATATTGGCAAAGAACCTTTCGACACATTCGTGTTAATAGTTAAGAAACTTTTAGTGGAGGATGTTCAGGCCTTCAGACCCTGAAAATTCCTTCTCCTCGGTACTGATGTGCAAACTGTATGGCTTATCTTGCTTTCAAAGTGAAAGTTGTGATTTATTGATGTCATTTATTCTCTGAAAGAGAAACACATATTACATTGGCGACTTGTGAGAGGCTGTGATAATAAATTTGAGTATCTTCCCAAAGAAATAGGAGAAAGTTGAAGGATTTCAACAAGAAAGTGAAAAAAAAAAAAAAGCCCTTTAGTTTAGAATGTTCACTCAGGAGTTCAGAGAGTGGAGCGGCATGAAATAGAATCAGAAGCAAAGGCAGGTAGGAGGCCAGGCCTGAGGCAGTAGACAGACATGAGGGGTCTGGTAGGTAGGCATCACCAGATGGGAAGTGAAAGTGAAGTGTTAGCCCCATGGACTGTAGCCCACCAGGCTCCTCTGTCCATGGAATTCTCCATGCAAGAATACTAGAGTGGGTAGCTAGTCCCTTCTCCAGGAGATCGTCCCAACCCAGGGATCGAAGCCAGGACTCCTGCATTGCAGGCAGATCCTTTACTGCCACCAGGAAAGCCCGCACAGGCTGGGGCAGGTGGCTAAAACTGGGAAGCAAAGAGAAATGAGACTTCATGGTGTTCCGATTTAACATAAATCTTCCATAAATGTAACTTAAATAAGTGATCATAATGATAAAGGTTGATGGGACTAGTGACAGCTGTTGTTTGCAGATAAATAATACCTCGTCCCGACTTTTCTTCCTTCAGGAGCAGTCCTCACTTTGTGACCTAGTGAGTCATTTCCACTCATTCGTACAATGTGGTTTAGAGCAGCTACCTGTTCACTTTGCCTCATGGATTAAAGCAACCACTGTTGCATTTATGGGCTGAACGTGTGCCGTGCTCTTCTCACTGCAGCAGGAGCATCCTGCAGCCATAGGATTTTCTGTTGAACAAATAGTTTATCATCCAAAACTGAGTGCAGTGCTGCCCTTATGCTCATATTCAACAGGGATGCCTTGCCTTTTCTCAGTTTCTTGAGTCTCAACTGCCTGTTCTTTCTATTTTGTGGCTGAATCAAAAATGGTATAAATAAAAATAAATAAATGTGCTCTTGAATAACCCTTCTTGACAATTCCTGGAAGAAGTAAAACAACAGCTACCACCAGTATAACATTCAGAGCCTTCTCTTGAGCACTTGAGTTCCGCATACAAAGAGGGTGAATAGGAGCTCTAGTGAATAAAAAAAAACAGTCTGAAAATCAGGTCTCTATCCTCAGAATTTTATGATAGACAGATGACAGGAGAAAGAGGAGCATCTTTAACAGGAATTATGGGAAACTCTATAAAACTACCGTGTGTGTGTCCTGAAAGAAACAAGAAAGTGCCATTTGTAATTGACCCATGATGATCTGGGACTTTGAAAATGTGGCTTCCTGTATATGATCGATTTTAAGATATTGAATGCAAAGGAAAAGTAGTGTCACAAATCTCAGAGATGAAAACTCATCTGCCATTTGCAAACGTTGATAATAACAGTAAAAATAATAACAACCTCACTGATGTGTTAGAGTCTGTGGAAGGCTCTTCATAGATGTGACATAATGTGCAGAACAATCTCATACAGTTTTATAGAAGATAAAACTGAAATTAAGAGAACTTAAGTAAATTGCTCAATGTAAAGGTTGTATAACCAGTAAATGATGTTTCTAATTGATCTGTAAAACTGTGGAACTAGTCCTAATTTATTGTATTGCCACTGTATTGGAATTCCAACAGATTTGGACTAGAATGGTTATTTAATTTAATAAATATTTATTGAGCATGAAATTTATGCTAAGCACTAGTCACTAAGGATTTCTTAAATGAAAAGTATGGATCAGAAACTAAAGGAGTTTGAATAAAATTCTGTAAGTTATATGAGCAGCCACAGTTCAGATGAAATCACTTATGAAAAAGTACCACAGATATGTCAAACCTGGGCCAGAACTTAATGGGAAAGGCTTTGCTAATTTTTTGCCCAAGATCTGTTCCTAATTCCTCTTTTCTTTTTCTTTTTTTCAATGACTTAGTTGGAATAAAGCTGAATTCATACCACTGAGATGTTCTCTTTAAGAGATAAGGGTGTATGCTATTTTAAAAAAATAACAAAAGTAAAAACAAAAACAAAGAGATAATGTAATGATAATGCCAGTAGAGGAAAATCTCCCCACAAATAAACTGAGCTAATTTAGAGACACAAAGTGTTCCTTCGTTTCTACCTCTATTTTGCTACAAGTATCAGTGCTTTCTTATTACTTTAATAAAACAAGAAATTATATGAATAAAGGATATTCATGTACTGAAATATTACTGAATGATTTTTCCATGTAAGTTTGGAGTTAGATTTCCCCAACTGCCCATTCATCCTGTGAATGGGTGAGACAGTATTGGAGTCTCTGGTATTTTTTCTATTAACACAACTGGTGCTGAGAACCAGTTTTCTGAGATTCAGTCTTTCTACATCAGTGCTTTCCCCATTTTTGATCACAGAAATCTTAGAAGGCAGCTTTCCTGATTCTCAGAGAAAAGCTCACCTCTTCTGATCTGGCACTTTAAAGAGAAAGATATATTCACTCATTTTCTGGTTTATTTCAAGGTGTAGCATTTATATTCTAATAGTGAAGGGCTAGAGAGTTCTGATGTGAAGACTTTACTCTCCTTGACATACTTATCTTTTATTGCTGCTCTCAGTCATACCTTTTCCTTTTCTGATGTAATAAAAACAAAGCAGTACCTGCCCCCCCCCCAAGAAAAGAAATAAGATTTGAATGACTATATTCTCAAAATGTTTCTTTAACACTTACTTCTTTTCAACTTTAATCAATTTAGAAGTTGCAAAACTTGAACACTTTGATTTTTAGATTGCCATCTTCAAAAGCCAATTTCTGACATTAAATGAAAATCGTACCCAACATAATGGCTGGTTTAATACAGCCTATTATGTTTATAGAAATCTCTACTTTTATTTCAGAGGTCTATTCTAGTTCTTTGTGCATGAAATAAACACAGCATTAGAAACAAATTTTAAATTCCAAATTCCTACTAATTCTTAAAGTAAAAGTGGTCATTCTGTTTTCCCTGTTTTATTCATGCTTTTTCATAAAAATGAAATTTTGAATACAAACTGACTAGTATATTCTTCATATTATGATTAAATCTAACAACTAGTATCAGAAAGGCAATGTTTTAGAATGAATCATAATCATGTCCACAAGTGAGCACATTCAGTCAATGTTTTTGCTTTGTTGTTTCATTTTCATGGTTTATAGGATTATGTGAATTTTGGCTTAGACTTACTTTTGATGATACAATATTTTGTTAATATTAGCTACTTTAATCTGGGACTCTGAAATATAAAATATAAAATTGAATTGATTTGATACGCATCTAGTAAAAATAATATATGAGCTTAAGAAATGTGTTATAGAAAAAGAAATAACATTTTCTGTCTTTATATTCTCAGGATCTTGTACATGTAAGTATACATTTACAAGTGAATTTGTTAGATTCCATGAATGTCTGACATAAATTATCATTATTTAGAATAATGGTTCTCTCCCTGTTTCCCTAACTTTAGTAAATTCACAGTCCCAGAATCTCTTGAGTGAAAAGAATCTATAATGAAGACTGAGATCCCCTTGAGGAAGCACCCTACACCAATGCCTAGACTTTATACTGTAAACCTTCCCTTTAGACTTGCCTCAAAGGGACTAATAGCTATAGTATTAGAGAAAGGGAAATACAAAGGCTTTGAGGGGATTATTGAACACTAACTCTGAACTGTTGCTAAATCCTCACCAAACAAAAAGTGATTGTGATCTATCAGTAAGAGTGGGAACTTTCAGGTTTGGGTAATTAATTGAGTTTTTATTTTGGTCTATCTCACAGCAGGCCTGAAAGATACCAGAACAACCCCCATGATCATTTACCCATTTCTGAAATACAATTGAAATAGACGTACTCTGCAACTGGTAAATTCTCAATATTGGTTCCCTCCCATATGAAATATGGATCATTGTGGTAGGAAATAATCAAGTTTAAGCACCTAGAAATGCCTCTGTCTACCAAAATAGAAAATCAAAAGCAATACAACATTCTTGGAAGGGCTGCAGAGATGCAACTGCTTTTGCAATTGCAGTTCGTTTGTAGATGCAAAACATCATATAGCTACCTGGTATGCAGGTATTTATCTGTTTTTTTCCCCCCTATATATATGTTAAAAGCCTCTTGGTTTCACCTGAAAAGGACAATGATATACTCTCACAGTCTTACTCACCAGTATCACAACACTTTGATAATTTAGTCTGCATAATACTTGATTTCCAACCATTCTATAGGAAATCAGCCTGGTCCATGACATTGATGATATCACAATGATGATTGTTGGTATCATAATGATATGTGTTGGTCAAAAACTAGAGAATATGCTAGATAATTTGTAAAGAAATGTTGGTTCTGAAGGATAAAGTAAAACAACAAAAATTCAAGATCCTGTCACTTTGGTGAAATTTCTAGAGGTTCAGTGGCCCAGGATATGTCAAATGTCCTCTCCAAGGTAAAGGACAAATTAGTTTATTTAGCATATCTTATCACTATAGAGGAAGCACAGTGTCTAGTAGGGCTCTGAATTTTTGACGGATTATATACTTCTGTGAGGTATTCTAAGCCATACATTGTTGCCAGTTTTTAGTGGACCTCTGAAAATATAAAGGCAGCTCCAAAAGAGTTGCTGCCACAAAAACTACTTTGTCAAATAGGCCACGCTGCTGCTGCTGCTGCTGCTAAGTCACTTCAGTCGTGTCCGACTCTGTGCAACCCCACAGACGGCAGTCCACCAGGCTCCCCCATCCCTGGGATTCTCCAGGCAAGAACACTGGAGTGAGTTGCCATTTCCTTCTCCAATGCATGAAAGTGAAAAGTGAAAGTCAAGTCGCTCAGTCATGTCTGACTCTTCTCGATCCCGTGGACTGCAGCCTACCAGGCTCCTCTGTCCATGGGATTTTCCAGGCAAGAGTACTGGAGTGGGGTGCCATTGCCTTCTCTGCAAATAGGCCATAAGACTAAGCATATCAAATGTTAATTGAAGGGTCTGTGGAAGACAGTGATGTGTTATGGAATCTATAGGGTTCTGAAGATGAATCACAAAAAAACCCTGAGATTTCAGGGGAAAAGCTGTCTTTTTCAGATACCTATTTGAAAACCAACTGCCAGCTTGCTCCTGGGCCTTAGTGAAGATTGAATGTCTTCCCATGAACTTTCAGTGTGCCATGCAACACAAATTGACTACTATGAACTGAGTTGTCTGAACCATAATTTGGTGCATGGGCAGGAGCCCTCCATCATCAAATGAAACTCCTGTTTAGAAATTTGTGTTTGAGCACATCCTGAAAGCACAAGTGGGTAGCATGAACAAGTGGTTCTAATTCCCATGGCAACCGACTGCAGAAGACAAATGCAGTTTTATAGACAGTTCTGAACAATATTCTGGTCCTTTTCAAAAGTGGACAACTTCAGCACTATAGTCTTGCCGTAGTAGTGTGGCCCTAAAAAACATCTCAGCAAAAATTACTCCTAGAGGGAAAAAATTAAATAATGCTTTTTGTTTGGTTGGTTTTTCTTTTATCTGAAAAGAGGGTTGATGTTATAGTTCCAGTCTGAGTCCAAGCCTTCAAAGACTGATGTCTAACTCTCAGAGTCAGAGAGAGAGATATATATTTTTAATTGAACCTTTTATTTTGTATTGGAGTATAACTGATTAACAATGTTGTGATAGTTTCGGGTGGATAGCAAAGGGACTCAGCCAAACATATACATGTATCCAGAGAGGGAGAATTCTTACTCAGCCTTTTATTCTACTCAGGCCTTCAAAGGTTTGGCTAAGGCCACCTATATTAGGAAGGACCATCTGCTTAATTTAGCCTATTGCCTTAAATATTAATGTGAGCAAGAAACACCCTCATGTATACCAAGAAACAAGATTCAACCAAATATCTGGGCATGCTGTCAAGTTGACAGTCAAGTGGATACATAAAATTGTCAAGTTTGATACAAAAAATTAACCATCACATTCACTTCCCTTAAGTTCTTTACTCTTTCCTTTGTATTTTCCAGGGTAATTCAGGCATTTTTGCTTTGCTGAGACTTGGCCATCATTTCTTCCAGGCATCTAAGAGCCAGCCCAGCAGCAAATTTGCCACATTCCCTCATGGTTTTGTAGGGTATTGAATTATGCCTCCTGAGGAAGTACTTCTAAGTCAATAAATTCTTGCTCATTCAGCCTTAAATTGCAGCCTTCTTGATGAGGTACCCTAAAATAAAACCCTGGGAATACCTTCATAGCTTCTGTAGTACATGTCACCTAATTCTTATATTTCTTAATATCTTCTCTTTACAGGCCAACCATTGGTCATAGGGCCTTGGGGGTTGTTTATGCTAGGATTTGAAATTTGGTATCAGCCTGACCTGTGGGACAGAAGGTAGGGCACCTCCTGAGGGGACGTATGTTGTTTTGGTGAAAATGGACTTCTGCAATGTCTTCCAGCACAGTGTAAGTGCTAAAAATTGCTACAAGTGCCTCTACATATCCCCAAAGTCCAGGAGGATGGTAGAGTCAATACTCTCAGGGATAGTTGTCCTGGGGACCTCATCCAAGTTTTCAGGGTCCAAAGTTTCTTCTACCAGGTCCTGACCTTCACATACCAGACCTGCCTTAGCTGAGAATTCAAGCACCTCTGGAGTTCTGCTTTCACAGTTAAGTCTGCAAACTGCTATTCATCTGTATCTGCCCTTCCAGCACAGGTGATAAGGACCCTTTATATGTACCACGGAGGCTCTCTGACTCTCACGTTTAGCCATTAACGGCTGTTTGTTAACAGCTCTGGGTCTCCCATCATCCTTCTATAGGGAGTGACTACAATTTGGCAGGAACCACCTGACCATATTATTTGTACACTTTACTTCATATATTTCAAATGCCTCCATCAGTGTACCTGCTACAGCATCCCAGCCCCACTGGGATAATTACCAAGGTCAGGTCAGGTCAGTTCAGTTCAGTTCAGTTCAGTCGCTCAGTCGTGTCCAACTCTTTGCCACCCCATGGACTGCAGCACACCAGGCCTCCCTGTCCATCACCAACTCCCAGAGTTCACTCAAACTCATGTCCATTGAGTCGGTGATGCCAGCCAACCATCTCAGCCTCTGTCATCCCCTTCTCCTTCCATCTTCAATCTTTCCCAGCATCAGGGTCTTTACAAATGAGTCAGTTCTTCACATCAGGTGGCCAAAGTATTGGAGTTTCAGCTTCAGCATCAGTCCTTCCAATGAATATTCAAGACCGATTTCCTTTAGGGAGGACTCGTTAGATCTCCTTGCAGTCTAACGGACTCTCAAGAGTCTTCTCCAACACCACAGTTAAAAAGCATCAATTCTTTGGTGCTCAGCTTTCTTTATAGTCCAACTCTCACATCCATAGATGACTACTGGAAAAATCACAGCTTTGAATAGATGGACTTTTGTTGACAAAGTAATGTCTCTGCTTTTTAACATGCTGTCCAGGTTGGTCATAACTTTTCTTCTGAGAAACAAGCATCTTTTAATTACATGGCTGCAGTCACCATCTGCAGTGATTTTGAAGCCCCACAAAATAAATTCTGCCACCGTTTCCCCATCTATTTGCCATGAAATGATGGGACCAGATACCATGATCTTACTTTTCTGAATGTTGAGTTTTAAAGCCACTTTTTCACTCTCCTCTTTCATAAAGAGTCTCTTTAGTTCCACTTCGCTTTCTGCCATAAGGGTGGTGTCATCTGCATATCTGAGGTTATTGATATTTCTCCCGGCAATCTTGATTCCAGCTTGTACTTCTTCCAGCCCAGCGTTTCTCATGATGTACTCTGCATGTAAGTTAAATAAGCATGATGACAATATACAGCCTTGATGTACTCCTTTCCTGATTTGGAACCAGTCTGCTGTTTCATGTCCAGTTCTAACTGTTGCTTCCTGTCCTGCATACATATTTCTCAAGAGGCAGGTCAGGTGGTCTCATATTCCCATAACTTTAAGAGTTTTCCAGAGTTTGTTGTGATCCACACAGTCAAAGGCTTTGGCATAATCAATAAAGCAGAAGCAGATGTTATTCTGGAATTCTGTCTCTTTTTTGATGATCCAACGGATGTTGGCAATTTGATCTCTGGTTCCACTGCGTTTTCCAAATCCAGCTTGAACATCTGGAATTTCACAGTTCATGTACCATTGAAACCTGCTGTGGAGAATTTTGAGCATTACTTTGCTCGCATGTGAGATGAGTGCAATTGTGCAGTAGTTTGAGCATTCTTTGCTGTTGGCTTTCTTTGTGATTGGTATGAAAACTGACCTTTTCCAGTCCTGTGGCCACTGCTGAGTTTTCCAAATTTGCTGGCAGATTGAGTGCAGCACTTTCACAGCATCATCTTTTAAGATTTGAAATAGCTCAACTGGAATTCCATCACCTCCACTAGCTTTGTTCATAGTGATACTTTCTAAGGCCCACTTGACTTCACATTCCAGGATGTCTGGCTCTAGGTGAGCGATCACACCATCGTGATTATCTGGGTCATGAAGATCTTTTTTATGTAGTTCTTCTGTGTATTCCTCTTACTACTTCTTCTTAATATCTTCTGCTCTGTTAGGTCCATACAATTTCTTTCCTTTATTGTGCCCATCTTTGCATGAAATGTTCCCTTGGTATCTCTAATTTTCTTGAAGAAATCTCTAGTCTTTCCCATTCTGTTGTTTTCCTCTATTTCTTTGCATTGATCACTGAGGAAGGCTTTCTTATCTCTCCTTGCTATTCTTTGGAACTCTGCATTCAAATGGGTATATCTTTCCTTTTCTCCTTTGCCTTTTGCTTCTCATCTTTTCACAGCTATTTGTAAGGCCTCCTCAGACAACCATTTTACCTTACTGCATTTCTTTTTCTTGGAGAAGATCTCGATCTTTGCCTCCTGTCACGAACCTCTGTCCATAGTTTCTCAGGCAGTCTGTGTATCAGATCTAATTCCTTGAATCTATTTGTCACTTCCACTGTATAATTAGGAATTTGATTTAGGTCATAGTTGAATGGTCTAGTGGTTTTCCCTACTTTCTTCAATTTAAGTCTGAATTTGGCAATAAGGAGTTCATGATCTGAGCCACAGTCAGCTCCCAGTCTTGTTTTTGCTGACTGTATAGAGCTTCTCCATCTTTGGCTGCAAAGAATATAAGCAATCTGATTTTGGTATTGACCATCTGGTGATGCCCATGTGTAGAGTCTTCTCATGTTGTTGGAAGAGGGTGTTTGTTATGAACAGTGCCTTGTCTTGGCCAAACTCTGTTAGCCTTGCCCTGCTTCATTCCATATTCCAAGGCCAAATTTTCCTGTTACTCCAAGTATCTCTTGACGTCCTACTTTTGCATTCCAGTCCCCTATAATGAAAAGAAATCTTTTTTGGGTGTTAGTTCTAGAAAGCCTTATAGGTCTGCATAGAACTGTTCAACTTCAGCTTCTTCAGCATTACTGGTCGGGGCATAGACTTAGACTACTGTGATACTGAATGGTTTGCCTTGGAAATGAACAGCGATCATTGTGTTGTTTTTGAGATTGCATCTAAGTACTGCATTTCAGACTCTTGTTGACTGTGATGGCCACTCCATTTCTTCTAAGGGATTCTTGCCCACAGTAGTAGATATAATGGTCATCTGAGTTAAATTCACCCATTCCAGTCCATTTTAGTTCACTGATTCCTGAAATGTCGATGTTCACTCTTGCCATCTCCTGTTTGACCACTTCCAGTTTACCTTGATTCATGGACCTGACGTTCCAGGTTCCTATGCAATATTGCTCTTTACCGCATTGGACTTTACTTCCATCACCAGTCATATCCACAACTGGGTGTTGTTGTTGCTTTGGTTCTGTCTCTTCAGTCTTTCTGGAGTTTCTCCACTGATCTCCAGTAGCATATTGGGCAGCTACCAATCTGGGGTTTCACCGCTGGTGAAATCTTTCACAATCAAGTTGATACTTTACCTTACCTATATCTGGGCCACTTCCCACCTTTGAGTCAATTCCAAATACCCATCTTGCTGCCTGTTTACTCAGACCACTCTTGGCAACACTTATGTCTGCCCAGACCTAACAGAAGAAGCACACTCTGAAATGAAACTAAACATGTGAGTATTTTATTAGGAAAAGTGCCTGTGTGAGGGAACTGGGTGGGAGCCAGAGAAATATGGAAAAGTTGTCAGACCAGGATGCAGTTCTTGCCCAGGGTGAAAGAGAAAGAAAAGGTAGGGTGAAAGGGATCTAGACTGCAGGTGATCTCAGAAAAGCAAGCTAGGCAAAGATATAGAGAAATCTTGAAACCAGAGGTGGCTGTTGGAAGGGCCCTATGAGTATCTTAGTGTCTGTGTGCATCACTCAGTCATTGCCTAAATGAAGCCAGTAGGAGTTGTGGCATTGTTACAAGCAACAATCAAGTATATGAAAAAGATGACACTGTAGCACAGAGAAGATAAGAATAGCTGCATCAACAAATGATCTGGATAAATTAGATCACTGGTAAATAATGTTCACCTCTACCTCACTGCACATGAAATATTCAATTCCAGATTTATTAGACTTCTAAAAATAAAAACTAAAGCCGGGATTTCCCTGGCATTCCAGAGGTTAGGACTGCACTGGCAATGCAAAGGGCATGGGTTCCATGCCTAGTTGGGGAATTAAGATCCCCCATGCTGCGCAGCATGGCCAGAAGTGTAATAATAATAATAAAGCACTTAGAGGAAACATTGGCTGGGAATAGAATGTATTACAGAGGAGACCACCAACTGAAAAATAAAAAATGTACTAATTTCAATGTTAGAACTTCTGTCCATGAAATAATACCACTAGGAGAGAAAATAGAAACCACAATAGGGAATTGATTTTTATACATGTATTTAAATGTATTTGTATAAGATCCTTATTGATTTTATGATTTTGTATGCAAAACCCTCATAAAAATCTATCAGAATATGAAAATAATTTCTTAAATGAGCAAAAGACATCAACAGTTACTTCACAAAAATGAGATTATCCAGATCAAATGAATTATCTAATATGAAAAGATGTTGTTTTATTAGACATCGTGGAAATACAAGTTAAAATCACAATGAGGAATCACTACAGATAACAGAATAATTCAAATTAACTAAAATAACAGGACTTCCCTGATAGCTCAGTTGGTAAAGAATCCGTCTGCAATGCAGGAGACGTGGGTTCAATCCCTGAGTTGGGAAGATCCCCTGGAGAAGGGAAAGGTTACCCACTCTAGTATTCTGGCCTGGAGAATTCCACGGACTGTATAATCCATCAAGTTGCAAAGAGTTGGACACAACTGAGCAACTTTTACTTTCACTTTCAACTAAAATAAGAAGTGTTTGGAACAATTCGGTCTTTCCTAAATTACTTGTGCTTCGTCATTCAGTCATATCCAACTCTTTGTGACCCCATGAACAGTAGCCCACCAGGCTCCTCTATCCATGGGATTCTCCAGGCAAGAATACTGGAGTAGGTTGCCTTCTCCAGCTAAGTTATTTCGGCAGGTGTAAATTTGTCAGAGCGATTTGGAAATCTATTTGACACTACCCACTAAAGGGGCTTCCCACATGGTGCTAGTAGTAAAGAATCTGCCTGCCAATGCAGGAGAATCAAGAGATGCAGGTTCAATTTCTGGGTGGGGAAGATCCCTTTTGTTGTGCAACTTAACCTATTCACAGCCTCCAAGGATTAAGACAAAAAATGTCTTTGTTTAGTCCCTAAGTCATGTCCAACTTTTTATGACCTCGTGGACTGCAGCATGTGAGGCTTCTCTGTCCTTCACTGTCTCTTAGAGTTTGCTCAAACTTGTGTCCATTGAGTCAGTGATCTAACCATCTCTTCTGCCTCCCCCTTCTTTTGTCGTCAATCTTCCCCAGCATCAAAGTCTTTTCCAATGAGTCAGTTCTTCGCATCAGGTGGCCAATGTATTAGAGCTTCAGCTTTAGCATCAGTCCTTCCAGTGAATATTCAAGGTTGATTTCCTTTAGGATTGACTGTGTTCTTAGTTAGAACACTGTATTAGTATTGCTTGGAGCAATAGTATGAGTGAAGTTCGTAAAGTAGAATGAAAGAGGCCCCATACACAAAAATGTACATACTGTGTGGTTGATTCTGTTCATAATAAAGTTCAAAAAAATGGTTCAGAAATCAGAACAGTGTTTACAGTTGAGAGAAAGGTAGGTCATGTAAAGTGCTGGGAATGTTTTATTTCCTACTTTGGGTTCTGGTTCCATATTTGGGTTTAATTCATGAAACTATATAACTCATCACTTGTGAACTTTTTGTATGTATATTATCCTTTCATAAAGAAATATTTTTTTCTAAAATAATACAGATTTTTGGATAATTTCCCAAAGAAATACATCCTATTATCAGAAGAGGAAACATCTACTTCAGACAGGCAAAACCAGTGTATTCAAGTGCAGCATGTAATGTTTTTAAAAAATGTATTAATGTGTGTATATAATAGGTTCATATATGAGAATAAATAATAAATCCAAACAAAACCAAGAAATATTGATAAGTTTAAATAGTACAAAGAACACTAGGGGTGATTTGGGATAAGGTACCAAGGTGTGACTTTCTCCAAGACACGAAGCACCTATTAGTTAGGTATATAAGAAGTACGGGAGGTAGTCTGAGCAGAGAACGAACAGGAAATTGGCTTACCTTATATGCAGCTTGTTTAAGTGACATAATCTTTTAGAGGGCCATTTGGCCATGGGTAACCTTTCTATCTGGAGAAGGCAATGGCACCCCACTCCAGTACTCTTGCCTGGAAAATCCCATGGACTGAGGAGCCTGGTGGGTTGCAGTCCATGGGGTCACTAAGAGTCGGACACGACTGAGCGACTTCACTTTCACTTTTCACTTTCATGTATTGGAGAAGGAAATGGCAACCCACTCCAGTGTTCTTGCCTGGAGAATCCCAGGGAGGGGGAGCCTGGTGGGCTACCGTCTATGGGGTCGCACAGAGTCGGACACGACTGAAGCGACTTAGCAGCAGCAGCAGCAGCCTTTCTATCATTTGCCCACCTCCCCACTTCATAGCTCACCCTCTGGTCAAACTGAGATGTATAAAATGTCTATACCATGGTTTTATTCAACACAATGTTCCATCCTTTATATAAAGTATAATACTTGTGTTCTCAGTTTATATTTTTTAGATATATCTTGTTTGTTTACCTAAATTGGTCGTGTATTTGTTTCAACTTGCTTTTTTCTGAAAAGGAATATCTTCTCATTAAATCCAGTATGTACATCAGGCAGAAAGTAGCTACAGCTCCCATTCTAGCATGTTCTTAAAAAGAAATGTTAAGCCCTAAACTAACTAGGCATATGTCTATCACAGCAGATAGAAAATAACCTTGAATATTATGAGTTAGGAAAACCTTCAAAATAATTCCAAACAAAAATATTCCTACAGCAGAAAATAACTTTTGGAGTTTTAGTTGGAGTAACAGAGGTGGGGACAGATTCAGCAGTTATAGCAGAAGTTTAAAGAGTACTTACTAAAGGGAGAGTCTCTGTAACTATCTAAAGGAGTCTCTGGTGTCTGATACGATATCTCGACAAGCATGCATGCATGCGTACATACTCGGTTACTTCAGTTGTGTCTGATTCTTTGCAACCCCATGAACTAACTGTAAGCCCACCAGGCTCCTCTGTTCATGCCATTCTCCAGGCAAGAGTACTGGTGTGGGTAGCCATTACCCATTCCAGGGGATCTTCCTGAGCCAGCGATCGAACCCGTGTCTCCTGCATTGCAGGTGGATTCTTTACCGACTGAGCCATCAGAGGACACAGCTAATTCAGCTCAATTAATCAGGAATTAGAAAAAGATTATAGGCTTCCCTGGTGTCTCCGACAGTAAAGAATCTGTAATGCAGGAGACCTGGATTTGATCCCTAGGTTAGGACGATCCCCTGGAGTAGGACATGGCTACCCACTCCAGTATTCTTGCCTGAAGAATTGCAATGGACAGAGGAGCCTGGCAGGCTACAATCCATGGGGTCGCAAAGAGTCAGACATGACTGACTGACTAAGCACAGCACAGCACAGCACAGGATTAGGGAAGTTACAGGGATGGATAGATAGAACACAGAGAAATTTTAGGGCAGTGAAATCTATTCTGTGTGATATTAAATGGTGAATGTATGGCATGATACTTTTACACAAACCCATAGAATCTACACCAGGAGTGAGCCCTGATAGCAACTGTGACTCCATGTGAGAATGATGATGTGTCAGTGTAGTTTCATCAGTTCTAACAAATGTACCATCTGGTAGGGGTGTCGATAATGGGGGAGGATCCAAGGAGGGGGCGCTGCGCGGGTGCAGGAGGACCAAGAGGAGCTACTCCACGTTCAAGGTCAGGAGGAGCGACCTCCTCCAAGGTAAGGAGCAGAGGCTGCACTTTGCTGGAGCAGCTGTGAAGAGATACCTCATGTCCAAGGTAAGAGAAACCCAAGTAAGACGGTAGGTGTTGCGAGAGGGCATCAGAGGGCAGACACACTGAAACCACACTCACAGCAAACTAGCCAATCTGATCACACAGACCACAGCCTTGTCTAACTAAAAGAAACTAAGCCATGCCATGTGGGGCCACCCAAGATGGACGGGTCATGGTGGAGAGGTCTGACAGAATGTGGTCCACTGGAGAAGGGAATGGCAAACCACTTCAGTATTCTTGCCTTGAGAACCCCATGAACAGTATAAAAAGGCAAAATGATAGGATATGGAAAGAGGAACTCCTCAGGTCAGTAGGTGCCCAATATGCTACTGGAGATCAGTGGAGAAATAACTCCAGAAAGAATGAAGGGATGGAGCCAAAGCAAAAACAGTACCCAATTGTGGATGTGACTGGTGATAGAAGCAAGGTCCGATGCTGTAAAGAGCAATATTGCATAGGAACCTGGAATGTTAGGTCCATGAATCAAGGCAAATTGGAAGTGGTCAAACAGGAGATGGCAAGAGTGAACAATGACATTCTAGGAATCAGCAAACTAAAATGGACTGGAATGGATGAAATTAACTCAGATGACCATTATATATACTACTGTGGGCAGGAACCCTTTAGAAGAAATGGAGTAGCCATCATGGTCAACAAAAGAGTCTGAAATGCAGTACTTGGATGCAATCTCAAAAACGACAGAATGATCTCTGTTCGTTTCTGAAGGCAAATTATTCAATATCACGGTGATCCAAGCCTATGCCCCAACCAGTAACGCTGAAGAAGCCGAAGTTGAATGGCTTTATGAAGACCTATAAGACCTTTTAGAGCTAACACCCAAAAAGATTTCTTTTCGTTATAGGGGACTGGAATGCAAAAGTAGGAACTCAAGAAACACCTGGAGTAACAGGCAAATTTGGCCTTGGAATACGTAATGAAGCAGAGCAAAGGCTAATAGAGTTTTGCCAAGAGAATGCACTGGGCATAGCAAACACCGTCTTCCAACAACACAAGAGAAGACTCTACATGTGGACATCACCAGATGGTCAACGTCGAAATGAGGTTGATTATATTCTTTGTAGCCAAAGTTGGAGAAGCTCTATACAGTCAGCAAAAAAAGACCAGGATCTGACTGTGGCTCAGATCATGAATTCCTTATAGCCAAATTCAGACTTAAATTGAAGAAACTGGGGAAAACCACTAGACCATTCAGTTCTGACCTAAATCAAATCCCTTATGATTTTACAGTGGAAGTGAGAAGTTGATTTAAGTGACTGGACCTGATAGAGCCTGATGAACTATGGACAGAGGTTCATGACATTGTACAGGAGACAGGGATCAAGACCATCCCCATGGAAAAGAAATGCAAAAAAGCAAAATGGCTTTCTGGGGAGGCCATACAATTAGCTGTGAAAAGAAGAGAAGTGAAAAGCAAAGAAGAAAAGGAAAGATAAACCCATTTGAATGCAGAGTTCCAAAGAATAGCAAGGAGAGATAAGAAAGCCCTCCTCAGTGATCAATGCATAGAAATAGAGGAAAACAACAGAATGGGAATGACTAGCAATCTCTTCAAGAAAATTAGAGATACCAAGAGAACACTTCATGCAAAGATGGGCTCGATAAAGGACAGAAATGGTATGATCCTAACAGAAGCAGAAGATATTAGGAAGAGATGGCAAGAATACACAGAAGAACTGTACAGAAAACATCTTCATGACCCAGATAATCATGATGGTGTGATCTCTAACCTACAGCAAGACATCCTGGAATGTAAAGTCAAGTGGGCCTTAAAAAGCATCAGTACGAACAAAGCTAGTGGAGGTAATGGAATTCCAGTACAACCATTCCAAATCCTGAAAGATGATGCTGTGAAAGTGCTGCACTCAATATGCCAGCAAATTTGGAAAACTCAGCAGTGGCCACAGGACTGGAAAAGGTCAGTTTTCATTCCAATCCCAAAGAAGGACAATGCCAAAGAATGCTCAAGCTACCACACAATTGCACTCATCTCACATGCTAGTAAAGTAATGCTCAAAATTCTCCAAGCCAGACTTTAGCAATATGTGAACTGTGAACTTCCAGATGTTCAAGCTGGTTTTAGAAAAGGCAAAGGAACCAGAGATCAAATTGCCAACATCTGCTGAATCATGGAAAAAGCAAGAGAGTTCCAGAAAAACATCTACTTTTGCTTTATTGACCCTGCCAATGCCTTTGACTGTGTGGATCACAATAAACTGTGGAAAATTCTTCAAGAGATGGGAATACCAGACCACCTGACCTGCCTCTTGAGAAACCTATATGCAGGTCAGGCAGCAACAGTTAGAACTGGACATGGAACAACAGACTGGTTCTAAATAGAAAAAGGAGTACGTCAAGGCGGTATATTATCACTCTGCTTATTTAACTTCTATGCAGAGTACACCATGAGAAACGCTGGGCTGGAAGAATCACAAGCAGGAATCAAGATTGCCGGGAGAAATATCAATAACCTCAGATATGCAGATGACACCACCTTTATGGCAGAAAGTGAAGAGGAACTCAAAAGCCTCTTGATGACGGTGAAAGAGAAGAGTGAAAGAGTTGGCTTAAAGCTCTACATTCAGAAAACGAAGATCATGGCATCTGGTCCCATCACTTCATGGGAAATACATGGGGAAACAGTGGAAACGGTGTCGGATTTTATTTTTTGCGGCTCTGAAATCACTGCAGATGGTGATTGCAGTCATGAAATTAAAAGATGCTTACTCCTTGGAAAGAAAGTTATGACCAACCTAGATAGCATATTAAAAAGCAGAGATATCACTTTGCTAACAAAGGTCCATCTAGTCAAGGCTATGGTTTTTCCAGTGGCCATGTATGGATGTGAGAGTTGGACTGTGAAGAAAGCTGAGTGCTGAAGAATTGATGCTTTTGAACTGTGGTGTTGGAGAAGACTCTTGAGAGTCCCTTGGACTGCAATGAGATCCAACCAGTCCATCCTAAAGGAGACCAGTCCTGGGTGTTCTTTGGAAGGACTGATGCTGAGGCTGAAAGTCCAATACTTTGGCCACCTCATGTGAAGAGTTGACTCATTGGAAAAGACTCTGATGTTGGGAGGGATTGGGGGCAGGAGGAGAAGGGGACGACAGAGGATGAGATGGCTGAATGACATCACGGACTCGATTCACGTGAGTTTGGGTGAACTTCAGGAGTTGGTGATGGACAGGGAGGCCTGGTGTGCTGCAATTCGTGGGGTTGCAAAGAGTCGGACACGACTGAGCGACTGAACTGTACTGATGCATGTGTTGGGAAAGGCCTTCTATGAAAACTCTGCACTTGCCTCTCAATTTTTCTGTGAATCTAAATCAGCCCCGAAAAATAGTTTTTGAGGATTTAATAACATTTCTTATTGCTGACTTATACTGCATGATCTTTAGCTTCTTGAGGCTATGAATTACAGTGGAATACTTCTTTGCCTTGGTCTTCCCAGTTGGACCTACCAGTAAAGAACCTGCCTGTCAATTCAGGAGACATAATAAGACACAGGTTCGATATCTGGGTAGGGAATATCCCCTGAAGGAGGAAATGACATCCCACTCCAATACTCTTTCCTGGAGAATCCTGTGGACAGAGGGGCCTGGTGGGCTACAGAGTTGGACACAACTGAAGTAATTTAGCATGCATACACATCCTTCTTTACCATATGGGAACTATCTTTTAAAAGAAATAGTTGTTCTTTAATAATTCTTGATTTTTTTCTGTAATACAGTCATATTTTCTTTGCTTTATTTTTATTTCTTCCCCAGAATCCTTTTATTCAACATACAGTATTTAACATTTTTATATTTAAATTGTAATAATCTGATTGATCCCAAGCTCAACTTTACTTTCTTACCTTATCATATCATGTCCAAATGTTTACCATTTTGCTTTTTTTCTTTTATTTACTTTTTTAAATATATTTTTTAATTGGAAGAAAATTGCCTTACAGTGTTGTGCTGTTTCCTCTGTACAACAATATGAAGTTTCTACATAATGTAGGGAGCTCAGTGCCCTTATTCTTTTTTTTTTTATTTTATTTTATTTTTAAACTTTACATAATTGTATTAGTTTTGCCAAATATCAAAATGAATCCACCGCAGGTATACATGTGTTCCCCATCCTGAACCCTCCTCCCTCCTCCCTCCCCATACCATCCCTCTGGGTCATCCCAGTGCACTAGCCCCCAGCATCCAGTATCGTGCATCGAACCTGGACTGGCATCTCGTTTCATACATGATATTTTACATGTTTCAATGCCATTCTCCCAAATCTTCCCACCCTCTCCTCTCCCACAGAGTCCATAAGACTGTTCTATACATCACTGTCTCTTTTGCTGTCTCGTTCACAGGGTTATTGTTACCATCTTTCTAAATTCCATATATATGCGTTAGTATACTGTATTGGTGTTTTTCCTTCTGGCTTACTTCACTCTGTATAATAGGCTCCAGTTTCATCCACCTCATTAGAACTGATTCAAATGTATTTTTTTTTTAAACTCTCTTTCCAGTAATTCTTTCAGGTTTTTTAGATGGAACATATAATTTGTGCTATATATAATAATAATAAAAACAATATTAATTATCTACAAGCAACCTAATATTAATAATTCTATTGGAAACTACCAGATTAAAGAGAACTATATTCCTTTTGATGACAAAGCAAATGAACAAAATTAGAAAGCAGGAATTACCCAGAAGTTTCAGTGATTTCAACTGATTTTTATCACATTCAGCATCTTAGAAATCTTCTCACTTGTCTTTTAAAAGTGAAGAAATCTTAACTGAGGAAAGAAAATCTGAGGGATGACTTAATACATTCTTTCAAGTGTAAGTGGAGTATGCTGATCTTCATCTCTTCTTTAGGAATGTTGATATAGGACAAAAAAGAAAAAAAAATTTGTATGGCAAAAAAATAGATTCAGTAAACATATACGAAAGAACAGTTTCTATAAGAGAAATAATTTTTAAGTACTCAGTTCCACTAGAAGCCTAATCTCTTGAATGTTCATTCTATTAATAATTCTAAAGAATGATTTAGAACTATTAATAGAATGAACATTCAAGAAATTTGAGATGAGTCAAAAAATTTGATCCATTTAGAGTACCATATTGTTGAAAGAATCCAATTTGGTTTATGCAACTTAAACTATAAGTATTAGACTCTAGACATTTTAAAAAAATACTCTCACCTTTTGTAATCATATTGCTTGTTTTTAAGAAAAAATAATAGGATAGTTTTCCAAGTTTCATTTGATTAACAAGGCATTTACTTAATAATGACAACTAACTAGAGAGAATAAAGCCATTAATTTGATTTATAATTAATAAATATATTTAAATAAGCTTCTGTGCTATACATACATAGAAATTCAAGCTGGAGAAATTTTAACACCAAAGTGCTTTTTGTGAATACAAAATATTGATACTGATAAAAATGTTAGAGTAACATATCAACAGAAGCCTCATAGGATTTTATGAAATACTGTCGTTAGCAAGTTTTAAAAGTCTTTAATTCTTCATTTGTATTTAATTTTTATTAATCAATCAGTTTATTGGAAAAATAATAATAATTGGCCATTGAGATATACAATATAAAATCTATTAATCATATACAGTGAGTAAATATCATTTTCTTATCTATAGTTCTAAATCACTGTGACTAAAGTGCTAATTAAATGCTATTTTAAAATCCATCATTTGAATAAATTTTCTTCTATCAGTTTACTGTAAAAACATATGTCATTTTGAAATTCACCCTACTTAAATATTTTGAAAAATTTTTACCAAGAGCCTGCAGTTTTAATTAAAATTTATAGGCTTGTGCTTAAATTGCATTCTAAGCTAATTTGATTTGTTCTTAATTAATTGGGAGAGTATTTCTAGGTACAATTGAGATAAAAGAGCAGTGTGGAAATGTATTGGCATCTCTTGGAAGCATCTTGAGCTTAGACATTTTCTCTTTTTCCTGCACTAACCTTTGAAACCATGTGCTTCTTCAAAGTGAGAGATGTCACTTGTGTGTTTACAGTGGATACTGAACAAAAGTCAGGGTAGAAAATGGCTAGCTTATTACCTTGAAGCTATTCTGTTTGAGTTAATACCAATAGTGCTTTCTACATAAATTCTATTGTTGGATGTCAGCATTTTACAATTAAAAGGAGTATATATTGTCGCTGTTCAGTCACTAAGTTGTGTCCAACCCTTTGCAACCCCCGGGACTGTGGCCCTTCAGGCTTCTCCATCCATGGAATTCTCCAGGCAAAAATACTGGAGTAGATATCCATTCCCTTCTCCAGGATCTTCCCGACCCAGGGATCAAACCTGCATCTCTGGCATTGCCAGAGCCATATACATTTCCAAGACTCACCACAGCCTAAGTTAAATTTATGTAAGCTTTTTTTTTTTTTTTTTGAGTGAGTGGGGCAGTGGACACTAACAGTATCTTCCTAATGCTACTGAACCATTGGCAAGCTGTTTAAATATTTGTTGACTCAAAGTTCAGATATACAAACAATATGTTAGTATTGGTAATTATATTCAATACCAGCATTAGTGAAAGGGACAATGTTATCTTGCAGTTGGACCATCTTACAGCAAACTATTTTATATCGGCAATTGATCTTTGAATGAATAGATATATTTAATCTTTACAATGAATAGATATATTTAGAATGAATAGATACATGTATTTAGTCTTTAGAATGGATAAATATATTTAATCTTTAGAATAAGTAGATATAGTTAAATTTTATAGGATAATATAATACTACACTTGATCTATTATGTAAACAGTAATATTTTAGATACAGAGTATCTAAGACAGATATGAAGATGAAACCCTATGTGTTCTATAGTCACAACATATAAACTACTTTCCTAGCAGAACTGTTTTTATCAGTTAATATTTCTTTTTAAACTAAGACACAAAAGAATTGTTTTCTCTGAACTAAAAGATTTTATAAAATAAGTATTCCAAGTTTAATTCAGGGTAAAGTAGTGAACCTAAAGCTCATGCCTACCAAAATCAGCACTATATAAGATGGCAGTCTTTTGAGGGACATCACTGTAAAGATGATTAAATGTCACAAAATGCTCTGAAACTTTGGTTATTTAAGTGCAGAATGGCCTTCATAACAAATACATTAGTGCTTATAAGGAACAGAAACACCCCCCAAAATAAGCCAAAAATTAGATAACTGTGACCATTCAAATGAGCTTGTTTTTCAGATGCAATGCAGACTCCTGTTCAACTCTCAGCCTGTTATTTTTCCCTATTATACACAGTGTGTGTGGGTATACCCAGTGCTTTAAAGGCTACTAATACTACAGCAAGTTTCAAAGATTAGATCACCGTTAGCCTTGGTTTTGTATTTGTAGCAGAAACAAGCTTCCCAGTGGCTTGTTAGTGTGCTTTGATACTCCTGTGCTCTTGTTTCCTTGACACGCACAGGGCTGACATCCAGAGACACTCTTTTTGGGCATCCGTGTGTGTCAGGTCTGGTACTCTCACTGTCAGCTTGATGGGCCCACTAAATGTGCATTGATCCAGAAGCAGCTGTTCTTCATTCTCTGCAACTTGTTGGAAGATTTATGCATAGTGTTCAGGATGGCAGCTACTTGTTTTTTGTCAGTGATTATACTCAAATTTAAATGTTTTTCCACTCTCTTCCCCATCAGCTAACATTTTCTCTTTTTGTTTTTCGACCACCTTTTCTCAAAAGATTTAATTCTGATTGCACATATGCAAAAGAAACTTCTATCATTTTTATAACTGTAAGGTGAGATTTGTTTTCCTTGGGGATGGTTCTGTGTTATGTGTGGTGAGGGAGTAGGGATGGAGATAGGGAGGTGGGAAGGGAGAGATCAATCTTATGAGACAAGCAGGTGGATATAGTGTCAAAGACTTTGCTCTCTATTATGAATTCTGCATAAAGTCACTATTGTAAAGCCTATCCTAACTCATTTTCACTTGTTTTCTAACACTATAAGGAAGATAGTAGCTAATACATCTATTTTACTCATTTCAGCATTTTATTATTAATAATCCTTTTCTCTTTATCTCCCACATATCTGTTTAGTTCATCCTTTGATATTAAATTCTTTTGCTAGCTTCCAGAAAGTTTGCCCACGTTTGTAAACCAAGTAAGCCCAAAATGAATTGTGTCTTAATCAATTACAAAAGATCCTCTAAAGTTTTCCCCCTCATAATATAATGAGTCATTATAATTGTGCTTATGTGTAGGCTCAACACTGCTTATGAGTCTTAGAAAATATTTAAACAGGTTTACTTTATAAGTGGCCTGAAAAGTTAATCCAGATTCAGAAGACAGTGTATCCCTCTGAATGTATGACTCCACAAGTTGATAGAAACTACCAAATATATAGAAGTTTCTTCCTCCTAGATTATATTTTACATATCATTCTAAAGTAGATTTTATGGAAACAAATTTGACCAGAAACAATACACTATATTTTTGAGAGCCATGATTTAAATCTAAGGCCTGGAGAAATTACTAAAGTGCTAAACCCTTCAGTTTTCTTGAATTTCTTATGTGGGTTAATAGTATCTGACTGATGTTCTTTTGAGAATTAAATGAGGTAGTACTATGAAGTGCATATCACCTTATCAGAGACACAGTTATTGCTGAGTAAATGGTAATAATAATAATTAAAATAATAACAAGAATCAGAATCATTCTCAGATATTCCAGTCAGAACATTACTGTATTGCAGGCACATTTTGCTGAATATGGTGGAATCCACTATTTTGAGGTTAACTGTATATTTAAATGAAGCCAAAAGTGAGCAATTAGATGAACTGAGAGAATAAGACACAGAAAACATATCAAAACTCTCTATCATATTGAATTATATTCAGGGCTATCATATAGCAAAAATCACTGCTCATTTGAAGAGCGAAAGAACTAAATTAAAAGAAATTTAACAAAGAATTCCATGATACAAGACATGGAAAAGGCACAGTTAATGTATTATTTCCTATGAATTTTATGCTTAAATACTGATTCTACTATCTAAATACATGAGATAATTATTCAGCATCTTTAAAGCTCTGACCTAAGAGTTCAGTCTAGCATCCCACGAGAACTGCTTATAAGGCTTTATTACAGTGTGATGATGATATAATTTAACCTCTAAGTACATATGTGAGCCAAAAGGCTACATTTTATAGACCCATTATTACAAGCCTGAGGGAAAAAAGCATAGAATTATCATCTGAGAATTTGCATTGGTATTTTTAAAATATGAGTGAGCAATGACATCATATTCATTTTTTGCAGGAGAAAATATCACTGAATTTTAGTTTTTGTTCACTAAAGTGAACAGTACATTCCACTGAATCCTTTTGGGCTGTCAATCCTAGAGATAATGTAATAGACTTGGGAATGCTTATCATTTTAAGAGAAGGTGTGTTCAATTAAGTCTCATTGCTAATGAGGTCATAAAGGAGAAGAATAAAAAAGAATAAAGAGAATGAAATGGGCACTACTTTCAGGGAGTGAGAACTTAAAAGACTATTACTGAGCCCCTCAAGGCAATTTCATTAAACATAAAGATAGGTTCATTGAACCCTTTTCTACAGACCATTGCTAGGCATTCTTATACCCTATTCCATTCCAACACCCATTCACACAAAAAAAGAAATCACAAAGACTTAAACAGGTAATATCCAAAGTGTTTTTCATTTCCTTGCTTTCAGAAATATGTCCTGATAAATGAAAACTTTTGAATAATTCAGTTACGTTATATAAGGTCAGTCTTATATGTGGACCTAGGTATTCACATGTGTTGTAAAAGTTTTTCTGTCACTGTCTATATCATCTATCAGATGTGTTTTCTGCCGGATGATCCTATTCTTAGGATTCTCCTGTGAATGTTAGGTTGTCATTGTGTAACTAAGAGTCCCATGATAATTTATGAATGTTGCTAACAGGCATAATATATAAAACTATCTTTACCTAAACAACAAAAGTTTGCGTGAAATGATATTACTAGCAAGAGCGTCACTGTATCTGTGCTGGGACACAATTGTTCTGAATAATATAAATTTTGATATGAGGAGAGAAAAAAAGGTGGGACTGAGGATTAATTATTATTCAAGGGAATCATTTTATGTAAAAGCAGCCAAATATACAGTAGATAGAGGGATTGAGTACCTAAAGGAAAGAAATATTGAAATAGTTTTATTGTATTTTAATTCTGATGCTGTATATGAAATAAGTTTACTTAAAATTAAAAGTAGAATGGAAAAAAGAAAAGAGAGAATTAGAAGATAACTGGTCAAAGCTCAATAAACCTCAAGTACTTAATGCTTGAAGAAGACCACAGCAAGACACATCATAATCAAATAACTTACAGCCAGTGGTAAAAAGAAAGCCCTAGAAGTAGCAAGAGAAAATGTACACAATATGTACAAAAGGCAAAGAAAAAGATAACAGCAGACTTCTCCTGGGAGATAATGCAAATAAGAAAAAGTAGAGCAACATCTTTGGAAATAAGTTTTAAAATAGTCTAGAATTCTATATCCAGCAAAAACATTTTTCTTGGAAACGATGATAAAATATCAAATTTCTCAGATATAGAAGAGTTGAAAGAATTAATTATCAGCACCTGCATTATAAGAAATAGTAAAGAAATTCCTTTAGGCCAGATACCAGAAGGAAACATAATCCACCTAAAGTAATATAAAGAACCAGAATGGTAAATTCAAAGTTTAATATGTATAATGTTTTTTATTATTAAGTAAATGCTTTAAAGAAAAAGTTGACTGCTTAAAACAGAAATAATAGCAATATGCTGTGGGGTTTAAAAATGCATACAAGTGAAATATAGGACAACTATAACACAAAGGATAAGTACAGAGAAAAATGTGTGTCTGTAGGGTTCTTTACTATATGTGAAGTTGTATAATATCACTGCAGTGGACATTCGTAAGTTAAAGATGCTCACTATGTACCTTATAGAAGCTACTAATATAACACAAAATGAAGAGTTAATAAGATAGCAAAGGAGATTTTAAAAAGTACTGCAAATACCCAAATGATATGATATAAAAGAATAAAAAAGGAAAAAAAAAAAAGGACTGATGGGAAAAAATAGAAATGGTAGAGTAAGATGGAACATTTAACCCAGTTAGATCAACAATCATATTAAATGTAATAGTTAAATATCCCAATTAAAAATCCCAATTAAAATTTTAAATACCCCAATTAAAGCCAGACATTGGGAGACTGGATTTATTTTAATCCAGACCCAACTAGATTCTGCCTATAAGAAATTCACTTAAAATTAAAGACACAAATAGATTAAAAAGACAGGATAATAAAAAATATAGTAAGCTCACTCTGTTCCAAAAAAAAAAAGTGGAAATGACTATAGTATCCTATTTCAAAACAAAAGAAGGATCATTTGATAGTGATAGAAGTTTAATTCACCAAGGAGAAATAATAAGGCAGGAGGAGAAGGGGACAACAGAGGATGAGATGGCTGGATGGCATCACCGACTCGATGGACATGAGTTTGGGTGAACTCCGGGAGTTGGTGATGGACAGACAGGGAGGCCTGGCGTGCTGCAATTCATAGCATTGCAAAGAGTCAGACACGACTGAGCAATTGAACTGAACTGAACTGAACTGAAACGTGCATGAACTTGATATTAAAGCTTAAAATTCCATGAAAAAAAAAAAGGTAGAGCATCAAGGGTAAATAAATAAATTTGCACTCTTCTTTCAGTATTTTATAGAATGAGCCAATAATAAATCAGTAAGGATATAGAAGACTTGAACAACACTATCAATCAACTCAACCTAATTGACATGCATAGAAGACTTCAACTTACAACATCACAGTACACACATTTTTCAAGGGCACAGGAAAATTTATAATGACCAACCATTTTCTAGACCATTTGTGTTAACAAATCTCAAACTTAAGAGGAGTCAGGTCATAAAATGTATGTTCTATGACTACAGTACAAATAAATTAGAAATAATTTACAGAAAATATTTATAAAATCCCCAAATAACACAAAAACTAAACAACACATTTCTAAATAACTCCTAAATCAAAAAACTCAAAAGGAAATTAGAAATTATTTTAAACTGAAAGAAAGTTAAAGCAAAGTATAAAATTTGTAGGATGCAGCTATAGACATACTTAGAGGGAAATGCATCACTTTATGTATACCTGTGGCAGATTCATTTTGATTTTTGGCAAAACTAATACAATTATGTAAAGTTTAAAAATTAAATAAAATTAAAAAAAAAAACCTGTTTTAGAAAAAAAGGAAAGATCTCAAATTAATGACTTCAGTTTCCAACTTAAAATTAGAAAAAAAAAAAGTGTAGCAAATGAACCCCCCAATGATCAGAAGAAGAGAAGTAATGAAGATCAGAGAGAAATAAATGAATGGGAAATAAAACAAAAAGTTGATTCTCTGAAAAAGTAAAAATTGATGAGCCTCTTGCCAGACTAATCAAGAAAATCAAGGTGGAAATGCAGATTATTAATAGTAGGAATTAGGTAACATGACAAAAGCTTCTACAGAGATTAAAAGGATAATGAAGAATATTATGAATAGCATTTGCCAATAAACTCACAAATTAGATAAAATGAGCAAATTCCTTGAAAGATGTGAACTATTTGCTAAAGGAAAAAATAGTTAACCCAATTAACCCTTCTTTTATTATATATGAAATTGAATTTGTTTTTTAAAATCTCACAGCAAAATCTCTAGGCCAGAGGGCATCAGTGGTAAATTCTAATAAACTTACAAGGAAGAAATAATGTCTGTTCTACACAAATTATTTCAGGAAATTGAGGAGAAAATCTTTCCCTACTGACTTTATGAATTCCATATTATTCTGGAACTAAAATGAGACAAAGACATTATAAGAAAACTTCAGGTTACTATCCCTTGGGAAAATAGAAAAATTCTTAAAATCTTAGCAAATAGAATCCAAGAATACATTTAAAAATGATACACTAAGAATAACTGCATTTTATCCTAGAAGTACAAGTTTTATTTAACATTTAAAAATCAATGTAGTCAAGTACATGACTGAGTGACCAAACTGAAAAAAGATTAAGAAAACAATATATAGGAGCCCTCAAAGGAGCTCAGTTTACAGCCTTTGATAAAATTCTACTGTAATTTATAATAAAATATCAGCAAACTGGAAATAGATGGGAACTTTCTTAACTCAATAAAAGATAATTTGAAGAAACCTGTAACTAAGAACATTCTTAATGGCCAAGACAGAGTGCCTTCCTCCTAGAATGAGTATCAAGGTAAAGGTAGGGATACCTGCATTCACCACTTCTTTCCACATTGTAGTAAGCGTCTAGCATGTGCAGTAAAGCAAGAGGAAGAAATTAAAGGTATTCAGGTTGGAAAGTTTTTTCTAGAGACATATGACTGTGTAGAATATCCTATGTAATCTGTTAGAAAAATAGTACCTAATTAGTGAAAAATAGAACTAATTAGTGAGTTTAGAACATATGCAAGATTTAAGACCAATATACAAAATCTAATTGTATTACTATATACTATTAATGAACAACTGAAAATTGAATTGAAAACATTATCATATGTAAGTCTGAGCAAACTCTGGGAAAGAATGAAGGACAGGGAAGTCTGGCATGTGAAGTTCATGGGGTCACAAAGAGGTGGACACGACTTAGCGACTGAACAACAATCGTGTAAGAGTAGATCTCAAGTATTCTTATCATAAATTTTTTAAAATGACTATTGTACTTCTTGAAAGCTATTTTAAATGGATTTAGTCCTCCTTTTGTATTAAAAAAACAAATCTATAGACTCTTTTTCAAGTGATAGGGATTCATTTTGAAAGTAAAATTCACATTGCATCAAAAATCAGGTTAGCCTCAAAAATATGGTGTATTTTGAGAAAAAATTGGCAAAAAAATAGCAATATCAATATATAGAAAATTATAAAGCATTGTTTAAGCAAATTAAGGAAGACATAAATAAATTAATATATGATGTTAATTGATTCAAGTATTCAATATTATGTAGATATCAATTACCCCAAAGTTTGTCTACAAATTCAATACAATTCCAGTAAAAATACAAATTGATAATCTTATTCCAATGTTCAAATGAAAAGTGCCAGAAACCTAAAATAGCTGAAACACTTTGAAAAAAGAGAATGTAGTCTAACATTCTGTATTCTAGACATAAAGATTGACAAATAGATCCATGAAACAGAATTGAGTCCAGAAATATGCCTACAGATGGATTCAATTCATTTTTGACAAAGGATACAGCAGTTCAGTGCAGCAAGGGGAGTCTTGTCAACAAATCATCCTACAATGACTGGATATGCATATTTTTAAAAAATTGTTCATCTGTTTGTCTCCTCATATAAAAAATAAGCCACATTAATAAATCCTTCTTTTTCTGGAGAACTCTAATACTTGTAAACATGCTATTATTTCCTCATGTTAATTTTTTTTTCCCATGTTTATCTTCATCTTTGTTGTTCAGTCACTCAGTCATGCCTGACTCTTTGTGACCCCACGGACTGCAGCACTCCAGGTTTCCCTGTCCTTCACTATCTCCTGGAGCTTACTCAAACTCATCTCCATTCAGTCGGTGATGCCATCTAACCATCTCGTCCTCTGTCATCCCCTTCTCCTCCTGCCATTAATCTTTCCCAGCATCACAGTCTTTTCTAATGGGTCAGCTCTTCATATCAGGTGTCCAAAGTATTGGAACTTCAGTTTCAGCATCAGTCCTTTCAATCAATATTTAGGACTGATTTCCTTTAGGATGGACTGGTTGGATCTCCTTGCAGTTCAAAGGACTCTGAAGAGTCTTCTCCAACACCACAATTCAAAAGCATCAATTTTTTGTCACTCAGCCATCTTTATTGTCCAACTCTCACATCCATACATGACTACAGGAAAAATCATAGCTTTGACTAGATGGACCTTTGTTCGCAAAGTAATATCTCTGCTTCTTAATATGCTGTCTAGTTTTGTCATAGCTTTTCTTCCAAGAAGCAAGGGTCTTTTAATTTCATGGCTGCAGTGATTTTGGAGCCCAGGAAAATAAAGTCTGTCACTGTTTCCATTGGTTCCCCATCTATTTGACATGAAGTGATGGGACTGGATACTATGTGATCTTCATTTTTTGAATGTTGAACTTTAAGCCAGCTTTTTACTCTCCTCTTTCATCTTCATCTACCTCCTCCAATTTCTTGCCTCTCATTTGATGCAGAATTCCTGAAAGGGTTGTCTATTCTTACTATCTCCAGTTTCCATTCTCTGACTCTTCAATCCACTCTGGTCAGACGTTCATGCCAATCACTTATCTGAAAATGTTTTTGTCAAGACCGTCAATGATTTCTGCACTGCTATATGCAAGAATCATTTCTCATTCCTTTTCCTTGATAAATCAGCAGCATTTGACATAGCACATCACTTCCTCCTTGTTACAGCTTTGCAATTTTGCTTCCAGGACACCTTTCTCTATGTTTCTCCTACAAAACTGCCCATTTTTCTTCAATCTCCTTTCCTCTTTTTTCTTCTTATTCCCAGCCTCTTGGCATTGGGGCATTGTAACAGTCAATACTTTTCATTGTCCCTCTTTTCCTCTCTGTAAACACTCAAATGTTTGATGAACTCATCCCTCGCATGCTTCTAAATACGAATCATTTAACAACAGTCAGATGGACAGATACAGCTCACACTTTTCACGTTGTTCCTACTCATGTATCCAAAAGATATGTGACATCTCCTCTTAGATGTTTTATGAGCATCTATGCTTTGACATGCGCAAACTTGCCATCTTCATCTCCCACACATTTGCTCCATGAAGAATCTTCTGAATCAGTTGTCATTAACTACATTTTTTAGTGACTCAAGCCAAAAATCTCACACTTACATTTGATTTTCTCTTTTTTACATCACAAACTTTGTTTTAGGATACATTAGAATTTGGCCTCTTCTCACTATTTCCAATGCTAATGTACTAGACAGGCACTTATTTTTTCTTAATTTAGAGAATATCTCTATATATCTCATGTAATAACAATGCTTTGCCTGATACAGTTCATCAAAGATTTTTAGCTATCTCTCAATCTGTGCTTACATATATAATTGTAATGAATTCAAATGTGTCTGTATTTTCCTTTAAGCCTTGCCTTTTGTGGCTTATTCAATATATATTCCTTAATATCTGATTTAATAAAATATATTTTCCTGTATTTTATTCTGCAGAATTTAAATGTTTGCTTTTCACAATTATGTCTCTTAAACCATTAAAAACATTTTTCTGTTTGCTGTCAAATAAGGATCCACTTTCATTTATTGAATTGTATATTCTTAAAATGCTATATTGTAACACAATTTTAATAATGTTTTAGTCAATGCTGTCTAGAAAGCAAAATTAGGAACTGACACTTTATTTGCAAAAATGCAAGCTTAGATGAGTAGGGTAAGGAAAAAATGAAAGTGAGGTAAGAAAAGATGTTAAGCAAAGCTATATAATGCACTACCATTCCAGCAGTATTTTAATGCTGCTTCCAAATGAACTTCTAAGGCACAGCTCCCTCCAGGCTCCCCTGGCAAGGCTGACCTGGGATTACCTTAGAGCTATCCAGAGGAGAGTAAGTGAGGTGTTAGTCACTCAGTTGTGTCTGATTCTTTGTGACCCCGTGGCCTATAGCCCATGAGGCTTCTCTGTCCATGGAATTCTCCAAGCAAGAATATTTGAGTGGGTTGCCATTCCCTTCTCCAGGGGATCTTCCCAATCCAGGGATCAAACCTGCTTTGCAGGCAGATTCTTTACCATTTGAGCCACCAGGGAACCCCCAGAGGAGAGAAGGCAGTGAGAAAATATATCTGCCTTCTGCTTCCCTTGTCCTAATGGTTCATTGGTCAATGCTCACAGCATAGGATGTTAAGTCTCCTGTGTATTTGGGTTACATCTCCAACCCCTCAGCCACTTTTCAGGAAGCCATATTTCATACTCCATGGGAGAGTGTATTATCCTAGTTTTAAAAAAAGAAAACTGATGGGGAAAAGGTTCCCGTTGGGCAGTTGGGAGAAAAAGAAATGAAAGGTCAAGCGATTCTGAGAATGCAAACAAGATTTATGTCTAAAATAGCAGAACCACCAATTTAAAAAAGGAATTTAAGAAAACTTCTTACTAATCACAACAAAAAACCCTAAAGCATAAATCTAACCTAAATGTTCCAGATGTTTGTGGAAAAAACCCAAAACATTATGTTCAAGAATGGAAAGACTCTATAGCATAAACACGATGATTCTTACCAAATTCATAAATAGAACTGAATAAGAAACAATAGGTCAGCTACAAACTAGTGAAGTACCTATTAATTAATATATTTAAGCAGAAGCAGGGTAGTCATTTGCAAAGGATAGTCTAAAACCAATTCTTCTTTCCTTTCCAGTGGAAAGTTTAAAGATAGGACTATTAAAATCTATATTATATGATTTTATGTTTCTATTTTTTTAATTAGTGTACCAAACAAGATATATTGTATACAGTAGGCACCTAGGTGGCCTTCATCTTCCTATACTATAAACTCTGTGGGGATAAGAACAGTGTGTGCCTTGAAATCTACTCTGTGCCGATACAGAAAAATACATGGTAGATAGTAGAAAAATGGTAGGTAAATATCTATGTGTTGAATAAATGAATTAATGGCTATTAAAAATGATAGACTTGAAGCTAAAATGACTAGGAAATGTATCTCTGTTTTAATGAGTTTTAGATTGACACTGAAGATTTTAAATATTCAGATTTTGTATTACAACATGTTTTACTACATTGTAAAAAGTATTGCATAAACATAAAACACAAATGCAGTTTAGTGCATTTCTGGCATTTCTCTGGAGCCTATTATACAGAGTGAAGTAAGCCAGAAGGAAAAATACCAATACAGTATACTAACGCATATATATGGAATTTAGAAAGATGGTAACAATAACCCGGTGTACGAGACAGCAAAAGAGACACTGATGTATAGAACAGTCTTATGGACTCTGTGGGAGAGGGAGAGGGAGAGGGTGGGAAGATTTGGGAGAATGGCATTGAAACATGTAAAATATCATGTAAGAAATGAGTTGCCAGTCCAGGTTCGATGCACAATACTGGATGCTTGGGGCTAGTGCACTGGGACGACCCAGAGGGATGGTATGGGGAGGGAGGAGGGAGGAGGGTTCAGGACGGGGAACACACGTATACCTGTGGTGGATTCATTATGATATTTGGCAAAACTAATACAATTATGTAAAGTTTAAAAATAAAATAAAATTTAAAAAAAAAGCTTATAGCAGTTCTTTCTCTCCTGAAATCACAGAAATGATGAATGCTGTTTTGTTTTGTTTTGTTTTCAGGTACAAAATGACTGTAAACTCATTGCTATACATTAGCCTCTCTCACATGAATTGGAATCTTTGTTCAGCTTGTAAATTCAAACAGTTAGTATTTAAATTAAAAGGGGTTGCAGAGTAAAGAACTTAAGATAGTGTCAGTGTCCCAGAGGCATAAATTTTCAACATCTTTCATACATCTCAGTTTCTGGTAATTAAGATTATCCCACTTGTAAGACCTGTTTTGGGGACTGGGTTGCAGAAGATAAATATTAACAATATTCTCTATTCTCTCTTTTTCTGTCCCTCCTTTGTATCATTCTCTTGTTCTCCCTACTTCTACCAAATCCATTCCATTCATCCTACTTGTATGCTCTGCCCAAATTTTCCCTTGGGCTTTTACCAATGTCTTCCTTTAATCCTCAAGCCTACATTATTCAAATATATGCTATCCCTGAATACAGCAGTAACAGGATGTAGAAGCTATAGAAATCATGTGGAGGATTAAGGAAGAGATGAAACAGAAATAAAGGGAAAAATGTTGTTTTTCCTATATTTAATAACTGTTAGAATCATCCAGAAACAATGTTTTTCATAGATTTATTTCCTCTCTTATTCTATTCTCTACCTTATTCCTACTTCCAAATTGCTTGGATCAGGCTTTTAAGAATTGGTGGTTAAATTTTGATCAAGCATATTACAGTGCACCGTATACTCACATATTAATACATGTCACTGTTAAGTCAGCCGTAACTCATATGCTCTATGTTATTCCAGGGATAGATGAAAACCAGCTCTATTCTATGATATTTTATGAAAAATGCATTTCCGACATGAGTAATAATATCAAAGACTCATATATCCCAAAGCAGCAATTCTGATTTTTATAGCAGAATCTACTTAAGATTTTTAAATGACTTGACTCCTCCAGAAGAATAGAATATTTGCTCACATGCGAATAAGACTGAATAGTTTTTGTAGAGGTCCCTGGTGAAATGTAGGGGCTTACTTTGTACTTATAAAATGTCAGGGACATTTTGAGAAGTAGATGAAATCAGAGAGTGGAGCGTATCATTCAGTGGTAGATTGAGAGGCTACCTATGGCCTAGTGAGTAGAGAAATTGGTTTTCACGTGCACTGTCAGAGTCCTAAGTCACATTCAGAAAACCCTGATTTTTCACCACACTAAGTTAACCCTTACACTTATTTAATATTACTGCTTCAAGATCAACAGTTTACTTTTGATTTGACCCATTAATTTGATACTTCCCAGAAATATTGATGGCAGAGTCACATATATCATCAAAATTTGCTCTCAAGTATAATCTACAAGAAGAGCTTGTAGAAAAGCAGTATCTTGCTGCCTGTCAAGGTGCAGTAAATATGTCTCTTCTATAAGGGCCATATATGTATAATCTAAACAGGGCTGGAGCTACAGAATCTGCCTTACACATCCAGCTGTCAGGTAGCACATATGACCTTGGCTAAGTTATTTAATTTTCCTGGGCTCATTACTTCCTCTGTGAAGTGAGGGATTAAGGCCAGATGATCACTGAAATTTTTCCCAACTCTTCCTTTCCTTGAAGGAAATCCCCCCAATGAAGGCTGTGAGGCAAAGAGTTCTTCCTCATGCGAAGAACTGACTCATTTGTAAAAACCCTGTTGCTGGGAAAGATTGAAGACAGGAGGAGAAGGGGATGACAGAGGGTGAGATGGTTGGATGGCATCACCAGCTCGATGGACATGACTTTGAGCGAGCTCCAGGAGTTGATGATGGACAGGGAAGCCTGGCATGCTGCAGTCCATGGGGTCAGAAAGAATTGGGCATGACTGAGCAACTGAAATAACCTCAAATATGCGATGACACTACCCTTATGGAAGAAAGTGAAGAGGAACTAAAAATCCTCTTGATGGAAGTGAAAGAGGAGAGTGGAAACGTTGGCTTAAAGCTCAACATTCAGAAAACGAACATCATGGTATCTGGTCCCATCACTTCATGGGAAATAGATGGGGAAACAGTGGAAACAATGTCAGACTTTATCTTTTTGGGCTCCAAAATCACTACAGATGGTGACTGCAGCCATGAAATTAAAAGATACTCCTTGGAAGGAAAGGTATGACTAACCTAGATAGCATATTGAAAAGCAGAGACATTACTTTGCCAACAGAGGCCCGTCTAGTCAAGGCTATGGTTTTTCCAGTAGTCATGTATGGATGTGAGAGTTGGACTGTGAAAAAAGCTGAGTGCCGAAGAATTGATGCTTTGAACTGTGGTGTTGGAGAAGACTCTTGAGAGTCCCTTGGACTACAAGGAGATCAAACCAGTCCATTCTGAAGGAGATCAGCCCTGGGATTTCTTTGGAAGGAATGATGCTAAAGCTGAAACCCCAGTACTTTGGCCACCTCATGCGAAGAGTTGGCTCATTGGAAAAGACTCTGATGCTGGGAGGGATTGGGGGCAGGAGGAGAAGGGGACGACAGAGGATGAGATGGCTGGATGGCATCACTGACTCGATGGACATGAGTTTGAGTGAACTCCGGGAGTTGGTGATGGACAGGGAGGCCTGGCGTGCTGCGATTCATGGGGTCGCAAAGAGTCGGACACGACTGAGCGACGGAACTGAACTGAACTGATGGCAGGTCTATACTTAGTTTTCTGAGGAAACTACATTGTTTACTTGAGTCCTCTTGCTTTTTGCTTCATGAGCCTGACTAAAAGTTTATCAATTTTGCTTATATTTTTAAAAAATCAGCTCTTATTTTTATTGATCTTTTCTAATTTTTCGCCTCGTTTTAAAGTCCCCTCTTATATTTATTATGTTCTTCTTTCTGCTGACTTTGGCTTAGCTTGTTCTTTTTTTCCTAATTTCTTTAGATGGTTAGGTTAGGGTGTTTGAGGTTTTTCCTGTAGCCTGTATCACTGCATACTTCCCACTCAGAACTGATTTTGCTGCATTCCATAGATTTGGAATGGTGTCTCAGTATTTTCATTTGTCTTGATGTATTTTCTGATTTCCTCTTTGATTTCTTCATTGACCCATTTTTGTTTTAATAGCATGTTGTTTGGTCTCCATGTGTTGTTGTTCTTCCCATTTTTCTTTCTGTAATTGAGTCTAGTTTCATACCATTGTGGTTGGGAAAAAAAAAGCTTCAGATAAATTCTGTTCTCTTAATTTTGTTAGGACTTGTTTGTGGCCCAGCACATGATTCATGCTGAGGAAAGTTCCACGTGAACTTGAAAAGAATGTGTGTTCTGCTGTTTTTGGATGGAAAGTTCGTCGTTGTTGTTGTCGTTTAGTCTGACTTTTCTGTGATTCCATTGCCCACCATCGCCCACCCGGCTGTTGTGTCCATGGTGTAGGGTAAGGGAGTTAGAGAAGGTAAGGTTTGGAAAAAGAATGAGACCCGCACTTTATGGGAACAGATCACCTTTAATGAGGTGAGAAGGGGCAGCAGTCAGATTAGTGAACTGCTGCACTAACCCAAGAAAAGAGTAAGTATATATAGGCCTGTATGTGGAAATCTACTGTCTTAAGGGGGCCTGTTCTTCTCCAAGGTTGTTCGGATTAATTATCTCTTAAATGGCTGGGGCAAGGAGTTCTGGAGATCATCCAGAGGCTGGGACCAGCTGGGAGCTGGGCAGAATCAACCTTAATGTCCATTTTTTTTCCTCAGGTGAGAGAGTTCTTTGTTTTGCATACAATGGTAGGGAGGACCCAGAGGGGAGTTTTAACTCCAGGCTATTTTGAGCCCTTTAACTTTCCTTCACATGGGAATTCCCAGGCAAGAATACTGGGATGGGTTGCCATTTCCTTCTCCAGGGCATCTTCCTGACCCAGAAGATGTCTAACTGGTCTGTTGTGTCATTTAAGACCCCTGTTGGTTTGTTGATTTTCTGTCTGTATTATCTGTTCACTGATGTAAGTGGGGTTTTTTGTTTTTGTTTTTTTTCCTTACAGTAGCCATCCTAATGGATGTTGTAGCTAAGAAAAACTAAAGGACACAAAAGTGAAGGAAGTTACAAAATATTCAAGTAATTATGCCAAACCTGTATAAAACAAGATCAAAATTACATTCCCTTTCTGCTACTTTGTCCTGTTAATTTTCAGTTGGGCCAGAAACAAACAAACAAAAAAAAAGTCCTTTTTTGAATTATCTGCTTAGTAGTCAGACTTACAGTTGGAATAGAAAACACAATATTTAAATTTTTTTTAGAGTTAAGAAACTAGGTACTTATCTGTTGTCTCTAGTTAAGCCGTTCATTTTCCTGGGAGGGTTCTGAAGTCAAATTTCATATAAAGCATTATTAACTTTCCAGTTGTTTTGAAAAAATAACTTCTTAAGGAATGTGACTCAGAGCATGTTCTCTTGAGAGAGTGCTGGTCCCAGTGGTGGTTACTTACTCCAGTTTCTTGTGCCCATGAGCTAAAATGTTTGCTCAACTCCTCTAAAGTCTGGGTTTTCATTGTGCCATGTGTCACAAAAATTGGATATTTTATTCTCTAGCAAGTTAGGCCATTAAATGAAATTGTGGAAGTGGTTTTGTTTCTTTTTCTTACATAAACCCTTCCTTTGCTATTGTTAGTTTTGTCCTCTTTTAGTACTATTCTTTTTGGTCTCTCTTCCTATCATCACAAGAACCAAAGAGTTTCTGCAGAGCTGAATTTCTTCAAGCAACAGAATGATCCATATGCCTTCCCTCTTCCATTCAGTAGGTGATAAAGTTCTAATTTTATGCTTTTTTAAAGATAAATTTCAGTTACACCTAAATGTTAAACTAAAGGAGAAAAATATAAATATGAAGTCATTATGAATAAAATATGGGACATCTACAACTTGAAATTCATAAGGGAAAAATACAGTTTTTTTCCTTTCTAGTCATCTCTAATTAATCTGATAGTTTTGATGGTATTAGATATAAACAGCTTTGAAACAAAATATGCCCTAGTACAATAAAATACAAGGAACAGGATGGGAGAAAATATTACAACATATAAAACAGAGGTAAAATATTGTAGATATATAAATTAATAAATGTATACTGTTTAATTAAATGTAAAAGGTATACCAATTAATAAACATTGATAGTACAAAATATGATAGATATATATAAAGGCAAAAAAACAGATGAGGTAATAAAATGTCCCCAAATAATTTTCAACCTTACTAATTAGTAAAGAAATGCAAGAAAAATTTTAAAAAACATTGAGTTGTAAATAAACATTTGCAAAAATGCAAAGTAAGTGAAGTTTTGTGGAAATGAACATATGAAAAACTATGCAGGAGCTTTAAGGAGTGAAGTATTTCTAGACTTAGAGACATGAAAAGATCTTAAGGACAAGTCATTTAATCAATAACAGGTCAGATTCAACATATTCTGGGTGAAAAATTTTTTTCTGTTACGTTACACTAGAAGTATAAACCCAAAAATACAGAAACTCAGAGGATGGATTTTAAGTCCAGAGGACTGCAAAAGATATGACCATGCCGTCAATTGCTAAAATATATGTGAATATTAGACAGACAGAAAAGTGGTGTTGGAACTTCTAAGATGAGGCTGTGCTCTGAGTCTAAACTCCTTATAACTGCTTTTCCGATCTCACCTGTCAATCCTGCTACTGCATCTGTAATCAATCCCCAACCTTTACCCTCTGGCAGGTTGTCATCTTTCATGCCATTTTGCCTTGAGCCAGTTGGTTTCCCTGTACTTAATATATTCCTCCAGCCTCCCCTCAGTCCTTCTTTCTTCCTATTTGCTTGGCTAATTCCTCCTGTTACCCTTAGCTAGGGAACCACCTGCTTTGTAAATCTTTCCTGCTCCCCATTAACTCTCTCTGAGCCTTTTTAATTCCTCATTCTTCTTTTCCCATAGAGGTTACTCTGCTATTTGAGATCCAGATTCAAAATGGGTTAAAGACATTGACTCTTATAAAGTCAGTAAAATATTGATAATAGAAATGAACTATACTTCCTATTTAAACCAGTCAATCCTAAAGGAAATCAACCCTGGATATTCATTGGAAGGACTGAAGCTGAAAGTGAAGCTCCAATACTTTGGTCACCTGATGTGAAGAGCTGACTCACTGGAAAAGACCCTGATGCTGGGAAAGATTGAGGGCAAGTGGAGAAGTGGCCAAGAAAGGATGCGATAGCTGAATGGCATCATCGACTCAATGGACATGAGTTTGAGCAAACTCCAGGAGATAGTGAAGGACAGGGAAGGCAGGTTGCAGTCTATGTTGTCGCAAAGAGTCAGACGTGACTTAGCAACTGAACAGCAACCACAAACTTCCCATGCAGTTTGTGCATGTGTGTTTCAATGAATAAATATGGAAAGTGAAAGATGAATGAAAGAACCTGAACAATTCTGTAAAATGGGTGCTAATTATGCAAATAATGTCATGTCAAAATTAGTACAAAAACTATGTTATTCACCTCCTAATTTCCCATAATCTTGCTTGTAGATCAAGTGTGTGTATTTTATTCGGTTAGTCGTGTCTGACTCTTTGCGATCCTATGGACTGTAGCCCTCAAGTTTCCTTTGTCTGTGAAATTCTCCAGGCAAGAACACTGGAGTGGGCTGACATTTCCTTCCCCAGGGGGGAGTCTTTCCTACCCCATGTAAAGTTTCATTTCCTTGATATACCCACATAGATGTGAAGATTGTTTCACATAGATTGTGATTGTTTCACATAGATGGGAAGATTCCTCTTTAGGAATGAATCCTGGCAGACTGCAAATGTCTCTTCCTCTTATTATATTTATAAATGTCAAAAAGAAAAAGAAAGTAAATGGATGAGGTAAAACTTAAAGATTTGCAATATCAAGCAAAGTAATTTCAAAAATACTGTTGTACTCTCACAGATGCTAGACTGTAAAATTGAGGATGAAAATGCCCAACAAGTTTAAAATAAGTAACAAGCAGAGTCAGCAAATTTTTTTCTAACATTATCAAGAATTCAAAAGAAGTGAACTCTGTTGTTCACATTATCAAGTATTCAAAAGAAGTGAACAAGACTGGGAGCTGACTGTGGCTCAGATCATGAACTCCTTATTGCCAAATTCAGACTGAAATTAAAGAAAGTAGAGAAAACCACTAGACCATTCAGGTATGACCTAAATTAAATCCCTTATGTCTATACAGTTGAAGTGAGAAATAGATTTAAGGATCTAGATCTGATAGACAGAGTGCCTGATGAACTACGGACGGAGGTTTGTGGCATTATACAGGAGACAGGAATCAAGACCATCCCCAAGAAAAAGAAATGCAAAAGAGAAAAATGGCTGTCTGAGGAGGCCTTACAAATAGCTGTGAAAAGAAGAGAAGCGAAAAGCAAAGGAGAAAAGATATACCCATTTGAATGCAGAGTTCCAACGAATAGCAAGGAGAGATAAGAAAGCCTTCCTCAGCAACCAATGCAAAGAAACAGAGGAAAACAATAGAATGGGAAAGACTACAGATCTCTTCAAGAAAATTAGAGATACCAAGGGAACATTTCATGCAAAGATGGGCTAAATAAAGGACAGAAATGGTAGGGACCAACAGAAGCAGGAGATATTAAGAAGAGGTGGCAAGAATACACAGAAGAACTGTACAAAAAGAGCTTCATGACCCAGATAATCACAATGGTGTGGTCACTGACCTAGAGCCAGACATCCTGGAATGTGAAGTCAAGTGGGCCTTAGGAAGCATCACTAAGAACAAAGCTAGTGGAGGCAATGGAATCCCAGTGGAGCCATTTCAAATCCTGAAAGATAATGCTGTGAAAGTGCTGCATTCAATATGCCAGCAAATTTGGAAAACTCAGCAGTGGCCACAGGACTGGAAAAGGTCAGTATTCATTCCAATCCCAAAGAAAGGCAATGCCAAAGAATGCTCAAACTACTGCACAATTGCACTCATCTCACACGCTAGTAAAGTAATGCTTAAAATTCTCCAAGCCAGGCTTCAGCAATACATGAACTGTGAACTTCCAGATGTTCAAGTAGAGGCAGCTGTTCAAGATGTTCAAGCTGGTTTTAGAAAAGCCAGAGGAACCAGAGGTCAAATTGCCAATGTCTGCTGGATCATGGAAAAAGCAAGAGAGTTCCAGAAAAACATCTATTTCTGCTTTATTGACTGTGCCAAAGCCTTTGACTGTGTGGATCACAATAAACTGTGGAAAATTCTTCAAGAGATGGGAATACCAGACCACCTGACCTGCCTCTTGAGAAACCTATATGCAGGTCAGGAAGAACAGTTAGAACTGGACATGGAACAACAGACTGGTTCCAAATAGGAAAAGGAGTGTGTCAAGGCTGTATATTGTCACCCTGCTTATTTAACTTATATGCAGAGTACATCATGAGAAATGCCGGGCTGGAAGAAGCACAAGCTGGAATCAAGATTGCCGGGAGAAATATCAATAACCTCAGATATGCAGATAACACCACCCTTATGGCAGAAAGTGAAGAGGAACTAAAGAGCCTCTTGATGAAAGTGAAAGAGGAGAGTGAAAAAGTTGGCTTAAAGCTCAACATTCAGAAAATGAAGATCATGGCATCCGGTCCCATCACTTCTTGGCAAATAGATGAGGAAACAGTGAAAACAGTGGTTGATTTTATTTTCTGGGCTCCAAAGTCACTGCAGATGGTGATTGCAGCCATGAAATTAAAAGATGCTTGCTCCTTGGAAGGAAAGTTATGACCAAACTAGACAGCATATTAAAAAGCAGAGACATTACTTTGCCAACAAAGGTCCGTCTAGTCAAGCCTATGGTTTTTCCAGTGGTCATGTATGGATGTGAGAGTTGGAGTATAAAGAAAGCTGAGTGCTGAAGAACTGATGTTTTTGAACTGTGGTGTTGGAGAAGTCTCTTGAGAGTCCCTTGGACTGCAAGGAGATCCAACCAGCCCATCCTAAAGGAGTCATTCCTGGGTGTTCTTCGGTAGGACTGATGTTGAAGCTGAAACTCCAATACTTTGGCCACCTGATGGGAAGAGCTGACTCATTTGAAAAGACCCTCATGCTGGGAAAGATTGAGGTCAGGAGGAGAAGGGGATGATAGAGGATGAGATGGTTGGATGGCATCACTGACTCAATCGACATAGGTTTTGGTGGACTCCAGGAGTTGGTGATGGACAGGGAGTCCTGGCATGCTGCAGTCCATGGGGTCGCAAAGAGTTGGACACGACTGAGCGACTGAAGTGAACTGAACTCTGTTGCTAAATTTTAAACAAAAAAGAAGGAAAAGCAATATGGATTTATCATCAGTGAAGAAAAAATATTCATAATTCATAATGAGATATATAATCTTTCTAATTATGGTAACATTATATGGCCACATAGTAAACAAAACTATGACCAAGCAAAGGGATTTGAAAGCTCAAGTGAACAGTCTATGAGTAAACAAGGCAATCAAGAAAACCAGATAAGAGGGAAAAAAAAGAAAATCTGGATATTATTGGAATGACTTATTTATATCAGGCATTATCAGCCAACTTCAATTACCTTTTTCGATTTAGTCAAGGTTGAAACTGAGGTTATTGAGACTCAGTTCAGCTCAGTTCAGTCGCTCAGTCATGTCTGACTCTGCGATCCCATTGACTGTAGCACAGCAGGCTTCCCTGTCCATCACCAACTCCCGGAGCTTGCTCAAATGCATGTCCATCGAGTCGGTAATGCCATCCAACCATCTCATCCTCTGTCATCCCCTTCTCCTCCTGTCTTCAATCTTTCCCAGCATCAGGGACTGATTGAGACTCAATCATGCAATCTATGTGGAGCGGGACGATTGTCATCTGACACCTGAAATCTGTGAATTCTAATAATGACTCCCTCCTCCTCATGTTTTTTTAGAAGAAACAGAATAAAACTCAGATCCCTAACTGCCAGGAAGTAACCAACAGTTGCTGAAGCAAAACAGTGTTGTCTAGATTTAGATGATTAATTGTGGTGCACAAATCATATTTTGGGCCTGTCATGTTATACCTCAAAGCACTGTGTTTGCTTAATGGGTTAGAGACTCCATGCTACCCTTTAGGTAGCTCAATTAATACATCACTAACTTAGAAACCTTTCAATCCAGACGGATAGGAAATTAACTTGTTACTAAGTGAATTACATCCATGGTTTAGGAGAGAGGGGAAAAAAAAAGAAAACACAACAGTAACAATTCCAAAACAGTGATTTGAAAGAGTTATATATTGATTTCTGTTGTTAAAGTGGATTTCAATGTACAAAATGCTAACTCAACAAAAATCAATAACTCCTTTCACTTCCCAGTGTGCTTTTAAAAACATCATTCAGTTTTATTCAAAAGGGGGATGTTTAATCCAGGACACGTTCCTAATAGTTGCTGCCTTAGTTTAGAATACACAGTACAGTACAAGGTGGCAGAATAAAGAGGGAGGGGTTCTGACTAATGGTGATGTTTGTGCATTCTGAGATCTATTTATTAGACTTATTCTAATAGGGAAGGATAAAGTTAACATGACTAAAAACTAACATTTTCATCAAATCCCAAGGTCCAAGCTATGTGATGATAGTATTAACACTTCATATGATATGAATGTATCATATGATACATTTAATCAATATAATATAAATATATATATCAATATATATATTGATATATATATTTATATTGATATATATATCAATATAAATCAATTTTAGCTTCAATTTTGTGGGGGAAGCAAGAATATATTCAAGACAAAGGATTTTCTTTATTACTTGGCCATTAAAAGACCAGATAATTCAAAAGCTCCTATCTCACTAGAAGCTTTACTTATATTATGAGACAGCTTAAGACTCTACCTGGTTCTGGTCTCATGTGTTGAAGAAACATGTCCATCATAGTATAGGAACTCATAAGTTACTATAGAGCTAAATTTAAAAGGTGTTTTTTGTTTTCTCTCTAAAAGTCCTTCTCCTTAACCAAAAGCATTAATCCAAATAGAAGGAAGAAAGAAAGAATTAATCTCTCAGTCATGTCCGATTCTTTACGACCCTACGTACTGTAGCCCACTGGGCTCCTCTGTCCATGGAATTCTCCAGGCAAGAAGATGAGTGTGTTGCCGTTTCCTACTCCAGGGGATCTTTCCAACCCAGGGTTCAAACTTCAGTCTCCTGCATGGCAAGCAGATTCTTTACCATCTGACCCACAAGGGAAGCTATGTTTGCTAATTGAGAAGTTCTCTAATGTCACCCATAATTATGTTTAAGCATTATTAGAAATAGTTACTTTTATAATATATCTAAAATGTCATTTAGTACTAAATATGAAAAATAATTTCATATTTATTTTCAGTAGTGAAGAAATACAATACGCTATCACTTTTCTTAAATTGTTACAATTTCACAAATATAAAGACACCAATTTTTTTTTCTGCCAACTCTGATACCTTTCCTTAAAGAATTTTAAAGGACAGTCTAATCACTTCTACAGGAAATGTGTTTTATTTTTATCTACTCTACAATTTAAAAATTCTTTCAATTTTTCTCTTGCAAGGAAAGTTTAATGAGGCATATTTGCTTGTTTCCATGGTATTTCAAAGGAGGATTCCTAGCTGAAGGCAACAAGATGTATACAAAAAACAACAACAAAAAAAGGAATAAATAACAGCCCTTGCAATAAGAGAGAAACTGCATTTCAAATAAATTCCATAGGGTAGTAGTTACTCATTTACTATCTGTAAAATACCATGAGTCATTTTGAATGTTGAAGACACATTTTCCTGGGGAAAAAAAAGGTAACAAATTCATTATATAACACAATCTGTCACTACAAAATCCAAAAATACCCTATCTTAGACATGGATCAAAATTCAGTTCTCTATAAAACTATTGTATGTATAAAAAAAAAAAAAACAAGGATAAAGTCCACTTGCATTGTCTTGATTTGGTAAGTGACATGCTGAGACTTTTCTGTGTTACAGAAATAGCCAGTGACTTGTTCTGTTAGCTTTGAATTCCAACACTCACAAATCTAATCATAGGAGGTTGATTCTCCTAGCAGCAATCAGCAAAGGAGCAGGTTGGGCTGTTCAGGGTCTCTGTCATCTCCAAAGTATGTAGATTTGTGTTTTTCTTTTTAATTTGTGTTATAGGTATTTGCATTGGAGAAGGAAATGACAACCCACTCCAGTGTTATTGCTTGGAGAATCCCAGGGACGGGGGAGCCTGGTGGGCTGCTGTCTTTGGGGTTGCGCAGAGTTGGACACAACTGAAGCGACTTAGCAGCAGCAGCAGCATAGGTATTTTGATAAGGTCTGTATTTAAAAATACAAATCAATTTATTGGAAGATTTCTGTAACTCATGCAAGCATATTACAATACCACATTTATAGCTTGTGATGATAAATACTATTCCATTAGTATCTTCCACCTCTCTCTTACGTATTTCAAATGGAGTGGGTGAGAGATCATATGTAAGGAGGAGAGCAGGTTTTAAACTCACAAGTGTCTAATAATATAATTCCTATTTTAGCCTCTCTGAAAAAGGAATACCACGCATGAGAAATGTAATGTTGTTGGAGGCACTTAAGTACATTGCCAATAGATAAAATGTCAACAAAACAAAAAAGAGTACATTAACAAAAAAATGTCGATTTTATAAGGCAATGTGTTCTATTAGAAAGGACCATGAATTGAAGTGGGAAGGAGCTGATCTCTAATCCTAAATTTGCTGTTAAGTAGAAATACAAAGTCTTGAGCCTCAGTTTCCTTGATTGTAAAATGGTGGTGGATTAGATGATGTCTAAAATACCTTTCAATTCAGGCTAGTATAATTTTATTTAGGAAGGTAGTGTTTGGTAGGTATTATCTCTCTGGTTTTTAGTAGCTGTGAGCTCAAATTTAGAAAGGAAAAAAGAGGCACAGAAAGAGATTAAACACAGACAGCACTATTCTATCTTGGTCTTTTCCTTGTGTGCAATCAGAAGACCACAAAGTCAAAAATCAAGGAGCACAGGGCTGGCGGCCAACCACTCAAACCTTTTCTGTTGTGAAGAATCATGTGGCCGCTGCAAAATGAATCAGGGCATCAGAGAAGTCAGACTCACTCAAGATAATGGGACAAGTGGGGGTGTTAGAGAAAACCAAACAGATAGTAATTAATGTGGTAAAATCAAGATTCATCCAGGAAGTACTGAGTAGGGGGAAAGACACTCCAGTGTAGAACTGGGCTTGACTCCAAATGCAAGTATAAGTGGGGATATACAGCAAAGAGACAGAGTGAGGGGATCAGTGGATGGGAAATTCCTAAGAGGGGGCCTCAAAGGCAGGGGAAGCCTCGCTGAACTGACCCAACAGGTTTCTTGCTGAAGGCACATCGGGGTGATCAGATATCATCTGGGATACGTTTGATCACGAAACTGTTGACTGGAAAAAACAAAGCAACATGAGGGGCAAAATGAGAACTCTAGTCCAGCAGATAGCACTTCAGATAGTTCTGTGAAACTGCTCCAAAGAGGTGGGGAGAAGATCAGTATAAATGTGATTTTTGTGAAGGGGGAGTACATGTAATCAAGCACATATTTTTTCAAAAGGTTTCTGTTAGTGTTGTGAAGGTTACTGCTAGTCACAAGAAGCAGACATCACCATAAAGGATTTTAGCGATTTTCTAGATTTGAGGAGATGCAATAATTGGGCTCATAAAATCTTCTCCTGAAAATAAATATCTGAAGATCTGTTCTGCCAGCTTTGTTCCCCGCCCCCCACCCCAGAACACAGAGTGCCTTATTCTGCTCTCCACGTTGAACTCTTTTCAGGGGGTGTTGATTGTCAGCAGCTGCTGAGGCTCATAATTTAATCCTTGTAGAAGTAGAGGGCAAGTGCTGCTGTGTAGATGGCATAACAAAGGTGAGTAGATGTCAAGCGTAGGGAATTTTCCCTAAAGTTACTTAACAGGATTCTTGGCTATAACTGAGATTTGCAGGCTTGGCAAGGATGGAGGACTAAGGTCAAGGCCTCCGGGTGAAAAGGTTCAGTGTAAATTGACTAACGCTTGGTCCAGGAGAGAGTCCTTTTCAGGGACAAGCAATGCACACAGAGGACCCAAGGAGCCTGAGAATCTCTCAGGTCAGACGCCCCAGTGAGGGAACTTCCAACTTCAGATCTAAATTGCTTTAAGAATTAAAAATAAACAAAAAACGTAAGCAAATATGTGGGTCTATTACAAGTTACATCTGGGACTTCCCTACGGTCCAGTAGCTAGATTTCACATTCCCAATACAGGGTTGGAGAACTAAGATCCTGCATGCCGCACCACATGGCCACAAAAATAATAAAGTAAATAAATGAATAAGTAAAAATTAAAAAAAAAAAAAGAGTTACATACAGCAAACCTAGCCTGTGCTTTCTGTTTTTTCCTTTTATCCCTAGCAGAAAAAAACAAACCATTGGTGGTCTTTGCAGCTCTGTTGATCACTCACATTTAACAAATGTCCTCATTAAAAATTCAGATCCCTGAAGCTCTCTGCAGAGAAGACCAGTGCCCATTTGAATATTTAATATAGTTTAAAATACAAAGGCTAAGATTTCCTTGGTTAGTTGAAATGTTCTGAGGTGAAAAAGAGGAGAAACTTATTCAAGTAAAGTGTTAAATATTCTCCAATATCTAGAGCTAGCAACTTCTCGGCATGGGTTGAGCTGAATTTCAAAACCATTGTCATTCCTGAGACAACCTGTAGTTTTAAATGACTAGGCTGTCAGCCTTTTAGCTCTCCACATTTCCCTTTTCTGCTTTAGTGAATAGTAACAATTACATTGCAAACAGCATGTTATTTCCAACTGTTTTTTTGACAGAAATCTTTGTGTTACAAATATTGAAAACTTGAGTTAGTTTGCATGATTCATTTTTTATGTAAATCATAAGGGTGGGGAATTTTTTTAAGGCTTCCATAAATTTGGTCTTTTAAATAATATTGACTTATTTTTCACATGAAAAAATACATAGAATACACATTAAAAAATAAACAGAATAGCTCAGAAGGGGTTGTATAGATTTGAAAATGATTTTTAACACTCAATTTTTAGATTCATTATTGTTCAGTTGCTAAGCTGTGTCTGACTCCGTGACCACATGGACTGCAGCATGCCAGACTTCCCTGTTCTTCACTATTTCCTAGAGTTTGCTCAAACTCAGACCCTTGTACCAATCATGTCAGATAACCATCTCACACAACAAACTGGAAAATTCTTAATGAGACGGGAATACCAGTCCACCTGAGCTGTCTCCTGAGAAATCTGTATGCAGTTCAAGAACCAACAGTTAGAACTGGACATGGAACAACTGACTGGTTCCAGATCGGGAAAGGAGTATGTCAAGGCTGCATATTGTCACCCTGCTTATTTAACTTATATGTAGAGTACATCATGAGAAATGCTGGACTGGATGAAGCACAAGCTGGAATTAAGATTGCCTGGAGAAATATCAATAACCTCAGTTATGCAGATGACACCACACTTCTTCAAAGAAGAACTAAAGAGCCTCTGAGGAAAGTGAAAGAGGGAGTGAAAAAGTTGGCTTAAAACCCAACGTTCAGAAAACTAAGATCATGGTGCCTGGTCCCATCACTTCATGGCAAATAGATGGGGAACAATGGAAACAGTGAGAGACTTTATTTTGGGGGGCTCCAAAATCACTGCAGATGGTGACAGCAGCCATGAAGTTAAAAGACACTTGCTCCTTGGAAGAAAAGTTATGACCAACCTGCTGCTGCTGCTGCTGCTGCTAAGTCGCTTCAGTCAACCAACCTAGATGGCATATTACTTTGCCAACAAAGGTCTGTCTAGTCAAAGCTTTGGTTTTTCCAGTAGTCATGTATGGATGTGAGAGTTGGATTGTAAAGAAAGCTGAGCACTGAAGAATTGATGTGTTTGAACTGTGGTGTTGGAGAAGATTCTTGAGAGTCCCTTGGACTGCAAGGAGATCCAACCAGTCCATCCAAAGCTAAATCAGTCCTGAATATTCATTGGAAGGACTAATTCTGAAGCTGAAACTCCAATACTTTGGCCACCTGATGCAAAGAACTGACTCATTTGAAAAGACCCTGATGCTGGGAAAGATTGAAAGCAGGAGGAGAAGGGGACGACAGAGAATGAGATGGTTGGATGGCATCACCGGCTCAATAGACATGAGTTTGAGCAAGCTCTGGCAGTTGGTGATGGACAGAGAAGCCTGGTGTGCTGCAGTCCATGGGGTCACACAGAGTCAGACAGGACTGAGCAACTGAACTGAACCATCTCATCCTCTTGTTGCCCCCTTCTCCTGCCCTCAGTCTTTCCGAGCGTCAGGCTCTTTGCATCAAGTGGCCAAAGTAATGGAGCTTCAGCTTCAGCATCAGTCCTTTCATTAAATATTCAGGGTTGATTTCCTTTAGGATTGATTTACGTTCATAGAGCAAGGCATTTTAATGGTTAGAATTCCCAGACTGAAAGAAGTTATGCCATTTGGAAAATGGAAATAGGGATATTGTCAACTAAAAAACATAGTCACAACCTGAAAGCAGAGAGTTATTTCATTTGGTGGGAATGTTTAGGACTCTGAACCTGGGAGATAGCATCTCAGGAGTGCTGAGGAAACTGCTCCAAGGAGACAGGAGGGGAAGTCAGGCTATATATAAGTTTGCAACTAAGGGAGCAGCCAGTCTGAACATCAAAGGTCAGGAATCCAGTTAAGGGATTTAGCATTCTGTGTATGGGAAGATCAAGCCTCCGGGCTCTCTGAATTCGGTTCTTTCACATGCACCGCAGCTATATGGGGCCAACTCTGTTCCCTGTTCACCTGCATCCCCCAGCTCCTCTACAGTTACCCTGGGGGTTGGCAGCATCAGCTGGCTCACAGCTTTGGGAGCCTACATTCACACATTCACATTTGGAGGCCAGACATCGCTGATGGCTGTCACATTTCTTGTTTATTAATATGGCAGGAGATATTTTCATTTCACAATATTATATAGTCCTTTTTTTCAAACAACTAGTTGCAGTTTCCCCACTCTTAAAAGGGATAGATTGATTTGTTTTAGATGTAACTGACTGAAAATATCATTTCTGAATGAAGACAGAATTTAAGGAAGAAGAAAGAATTTTTGTGTTATAAAGTGCAATAAGCTTAGGGATAGCACTTGATGAGCCATACACTTCAAGATGTTTATCTTTCAAGCTGATTTAAACTTTTAGTAACTACTGCGTCTTTCAAGATCTAAGGAAAAACCAGTAGGATCAAAGCCTATGTTTTAACTTTTTAAACTACTCTTAAATATCTGAAATAGACTTTTCTTAACACAATAGCATAGCTTAGAAATGATCACATCTAGCTTTTGTAGTATATATATAATTATCTCTGGTAATTTATAATTCATGTGTGTGTTTTATGTATTATATATTATACTATATATAATACATATAATAAAAATGTATTAATGCAGAGGATTGGATTGAATGTGTCATAAAATCTTTTCCATCTTTAACAGTTTGTGGTTTTATTAAATATTTACTGTGCACTAAGTATGTACAAGATGTTTATCTTTGTAAAGAGAAATAAATGGATACAAATGTTTCAGCCCTTGATCAAGAGGGCTTTAATGTTCCCCCAGCTTGACTAAACTTGAGACAAATTCTTTCCTGTCTATAGGCCCTGACCTTTTTTTTAGAGCATTTCATTTAGAAAACTTATAATTGTAAATTATTTCTCTGTCCTTTTGAGATGTGAATCTTCTCCCAGCCTATTTACTTTTTTTTCTCCTTTTTAAATTTTTTTATTATTATTTTTTTAATTTTATTTTATTTTTAAACTTTACAATATTGTATTAGTTTTGTCAAATATCAAAATGAATCCGCCACAGGTATACATGTGTTCCCCATCCTGAACCCTCCTCCCTCCTCCCTCCCCATACCATCCCTCTAGGTCGTCCCAGTGCACTAGCCCCAAGCATCCAGTATCGTGCATCGAACCTGGACTGGCAACTCGTTTCTTACATGATATTTTACATGTTTCAATGCCATTCTCCCAAATCTTTCCACCCTCTCCCTCTCCCACAGAGTCCATAAGACTATTCTATACATCAGTGTCTCTTTTGCTGTCTCGTACACAGGGTTATTGTTACCATCTTTCTAAATTCCATATATATGTGTTAGTAAACTGTATTGGTGTTTTTCCTTCTGGCTTACTTCACTCTGTATAATAGGCTCCAGTTTCATCCACCTCATTAGAACTGATTCAAATGTATTCTTTTTAATGGCTGAGTAATACTCCATTGTGTATATGTACCACTGCTTTCTTATCCATTCATCTGCTGATGGACATCTAGGTTGCTTCCATGTCCTGGCTATTAGAAACAGTGCTGCGATGAACATTGGGGTACACGTGTCTCTTTCCCTTCTGGTTTCCTCAGTGTGTGTGCCCAGCAGTGGGATTGCTGGATCATAAGGCAGTTCTATTTCCAGTTTTTTAAGGAATCTCCACACTGTTCTCCATAGAGGCTGTACTAGTTTGCATTCCCACCAACAGTGTAAGAGGGTTCCCTTTTCTCCACACCCTCTCCAGCATTTATTATTTGTAGACTTTTGGATGGCAGCCATTCTGACTGGTGTGAAATGGTACCTCATAGTGGTTTTGATTTGCATTTCTCTGATAATGAGTGATGTTGAGCATCTTTTCATGTGTTTGTTAGCCATCTGTATGTCTTCTTTGGAGAAATTCTGGTTAGTTCTTTGGCCCATTTTTTGATTGGGTCATTTATTTTTCTGGAGTTGAGCTGTAGGAGTTGCTTGTATATTTTTGAGATTAGTTGTTTGTCAGTTGCTTCATTTGCTATTATTTTCTCCCTTTCTGAAGGCTGTCTTTTTACCTTGCTAATAGTTTCCTTTGATGTGCAGAAGCTTTTAAGGTTAATTAGGTCCCATTTGTTTATTTTTGCTTTTATTTCCAATATTCTGGGAGGTGGGTCATAGAGGATCCTGCTGTGATGTATGTCGGAGAGTGTTTTGCCTCTGTTGTCCTCTAGGAGTTTTATAGTTTCTGGTCTTACGTTTAGGTCTTTAATCCATTTTGAGTTTATTTTTGTGTATGGTGTTAGAAAGTGTTCTAGTTTCATTCTTTTACAAGTGGTTGACCAGGTTTACTTTTATAGCTGAGAAATGCCTTTCTCAAGGACTTGAGAACCATCTTTTGGAAATGGCATCATCAAAGGAGACCACACTCCTATTTTCCAGTCTCTTTGAGAGGGTAAGAGCCCAATATTGAAAAGTTACAATTAGCAAACACAGATGCCTAATTCATAGACCAACTTTCCCCCAACCATCTCCAGTATATGCTCGCCACATTTGCCAGTGCTTAAAAATCCTCCTGCCTTTTATTTTAGTGGATTTGCATTTAAACTCCATCCTTTATTGTCATAGTACTGAATAAGATCTACCTGTTTAATTCTGTCCACTGCAGTTTTTCTTTGGTAGCCACTAGGAGGACAAAGACTCTTATGTGGAGAAGACTCTTGAGAGTCCTTTGGACTGCAAGGAGATCAAACCAGTCAATCCTAAAGGAAATCAATCCTGAATATTCATTAGAAGGATGGATGCTGAAACTGAAGCTCCAATACTTTGGTCACCTGATGTGGAGAGCAGAATAATTAGAAAAGACCCTAATGCTAAGAAAGAGTGAAGGCAGGAGGAGAAGAGGACGACAGAGGATGAGATGGTTGGATGGCATTGCTGACTCAAAGGACATGAGTTTAAGCAAGCTCCAGGAAATGTTGAAAGACAGGGAGTCCTGGTGTGTTGCCATCCATCGGGTCACAAAGAGTCGGACATGAATGAGCAACTGAACAACAAATGTATTTATTTTGCTGTGTCCGGTCTTAGTTGCGACCCACAAGCTCTGTAGTGGTGGTGCAGTGTGGCATGTGGGATCTTAGTTTGCCAACTGGGAATCAAACTTGTGTACCCTGCTTCACAAGGCAGACTCTTAACCACTGGACTACCAGGGAAGTCCCTCAATTTATATTTCAACTAATACATCATCTCTTCTTTTATCTGTATGTCTTTTCTATGGTCTAGTTTGTCTACCCTTTGTCTGCCCTTTTTGAAAGCCTGGTATACAAGTCATTCTTGTCACACATCTGTCCCCTAATTTTCTCTAAGTGCTTTGAACGCTTTAGTTCTATCTGCCTATCTGATTGGTTCCTTGAAGACATGAATTTGGCTCTGCATTGCTTTTTAACTTTCTATGACGAACTACCAAAGTATTTAGAAATACTAAATTCATAGTTATATATCCAGTCAACTTTCGGTGCTTACCAGCTTGCACCAGCTTCATGCTCTTTCCATTTTAATTGAACTCGTGATACGGCTATACAAAAGATAACTCGTGATTAACTTCTAGTGCTATCCAAGTGCTCTTATGTACTTTTATGTGAGTCAATATTATCAAATCAATGAATGATGCAGAAGTAGATAATTTCAAGGTTTATTTTTTATTTATCTTTCTGAAGCATTATAGTGATCTCTTGGCAGCTTCATACAACAAACTGCATGTATTTTAAATGAACAGTATGATAAGATTCAACATATTAAATTAGTTTCCTGGGCCCAATTCCAATGTGTTTTTTGGGGATGAGGAGCCAGGGCTTCCTACACACCTCCAAGCAATTGTCATGAAGAGAAAAAGTTAAAACTTACAATAACTTCATGCTCATTCTGCTTCTGTAACTCAGCTTGCTTCTTGCAAAGTCAGGTAAGTCATGTAACCTCTGGGAAATGGAGACTTACAACAGTGCTAAGAACTGAAGCTTATCTCATTCACCCTTGCTCTGCTTTTTCAATTGCCCAGCCCCTGTAATCCTGCTTAACCATGCTTGTTTGTATAAAGGTCAGGCATTCGCCTGCCCTGTCCTAACCTCTGTTCCTGAATATGAAACCCCTAGTTTAAACCGACCTATTAAAAATCAGCATCATCCATTATAGTCTGATGTCATACACTCTCTATAAAAACTTTGTAACCCCTTTGTTCACAGCTCAGAGCTTGGAGCGTTAACTCCTCTGGGCCTGCCAGCATGATAAACCTGAATTTTCCAACTCTCTGAGTGCTGCTTGGCTTCTCGATAGATGGTTTCTGCAACACTTAGACACCATCAGGATATTTGGGAGTTCAATTCAATTCCATCTCCCCAGATTTAGTATTAGATTCTACGAGTTAGGGGCTCAGTCCTACAAGATTACATCCCTGACCCCTAAACACACTCTTGCAGTTCAGTTCAGTAGCTCAGTCGTGTCCGACTTTTTGCCACTCCATGAATTGCAGCACACCAGGCCTCCCTGTCTATCATCAACTCCTGGAGTTTACTTAAACTCATAACCTCCCTGTCTATCCTTGTCTATCCCTGTCTATCACCAACTCCCAGAGTGTACTCAAACTCATATCCACCGAGTCGGTGATGCCATCCAGCCACCTCATTCTCTGTCATCCCCTTCTACTCCTGCCCCCAATCCCTCCCAACATCAGAGGTCTTCCCCAATGAGTCAACTCTTCACATGAGGTGGCCAAAGTACTGGAGTTTCAGCTTTAACATCAGTCCTTCCAGTGAACACCCAGGACCGATCTTTAGGATAGACTGGTTGGATTTCCTTGCAGCCCAAGAGACTCTCTAGAGTCTTCTCCAACACCACAGTTCAAAAGCATCAATTCTTTGGCACTCAGCTTTCTTCACAGTCCAACTCTCACATCCATACATGACCACTGGAAAAACCATAGCCTTGACTAGATGGACCTTTGTTGGCAAAGTTATGTCTCTGCTTTTTAATATGCTGTCTAGGTTGGTCATAACTTTCCTTCCAAGGAGTAAACGTCTTTTAATCTTATGGCTGCAATCACCATCTGCAGTGATTTTTGGGCTCCAAAATATTGTATGGTAAATGTTATTAATATAGATATCCTAAAAACTATATGGAGTTCCTAAAATTCTGATCTTTTTGGGTAAAATGTTATCAGTTATAATTCTAGTTACTATCTTAAAATATTGTCATAGCACTTACCAAGTTTTGCAAAAATGCTTCCTCTTCAAAAAGATTTATAGAAAGGACTTTTGGATAAATACAAGTTTCTGTACTGGGTAAAGATTCTAATGAAAAAATCTGATGACTTCACAATGGTTAACAAAAGGACTGAATGAACTGGTGAATATACTTGTAACTTTTAAGGTTTCTACCTGAAAAATTAATGATTTGAATCTGTGTTTTCTGGGTATAAGGAAAACCTTCATGTCAAGCTAATTATGACAGTAATTTGGTAAAATTATATTTTATAATTAGATAAGTCAGGAAGATTATCTCACTAACAAGTACAGAAATCTCAAGGAATTTTGGAGACCTTGAGAAGGGAGGAATTCATTTAGATCTGTTAGGCAAAACCTGTGATAAGCCTTTGGCATGACTTTTCTAGCCCTAAAGGTTTTATTTTAAAGGTTCAGTCTGAGACTTTATGAAAGTTTCAGCAAAGCAAAAGGGTCTATGATCAATTTTCATTATATAAATCATCAGGCCAAGTCTATTGAGACCAGACCTATAATACAAATAAGTCTTAATTTGTTTATATTTGGTAAAAATGTGATTTTAGAGAGAAGAAGATGTTTCAATGTTTGTTAAACCCCAGTTTGTTAATGCAGATCTGTATCTACTAAGACGCATTTCCTGGATAGGTCTTTGCTGTTAAGCAGTGAAGTTGCTCAGTTGTGTCCATCTCTTTGTGATCCCAAGGACTATAGCCTATCAGGCTCCTCCATCCATGGAATTTTCCAGGCAAGAGTATTGGAGTGGGTTCCCATTTCCTTCTTCAGGGGATCTTCCCAACCCAGGGATCAAATCCAGGTCTCCCGCATCACAGGCAAATGCTTTACCATCTGAGCTACCAGGGAAGCCCTCTTTGCTGTTAGGGTATATTACTGTAAAATTTAATTGAATTATTAAAGGACACTCCAGGGTTGTTTCTGAAGCTTATCTCAGTAATCTGTCTTTGGATGAAGATCAGATGCCTCACCCATGACCTGCAACCAAGACTGGAAGAAGACATAATTTAAGGAACTGTCTCCAACCTGGATGAAAGATCCTTTCTTTTTATTTAGGGATGAATTAATTTATTTATATAAAGTACCACAGAGACATAAATTATTTCTTGGTAAGTTGCAACTAACCATCACCTTTATTTTTTATTTTTTTATATTACATTATGTTATTTATTCTTATTCTCCTTCTTGTTTATTTTAAAAAGCAATTCTTCAGTTTTATAAGTATACATTCTAGTTTATCATTGCAATATTAATCAATAATGAGGAAACTTCTTTGATATGCCTATTTTCCCATGTTAGTACTGCTACAACAAAATACCATAAACTGAATGGTTTATAATCAACAGAAATTTCTCTGTCATAGTCCAGAAGGCTTGAAGTCTGAGATCAGTGTACCAGCATGATTGGGTTCTGGTGAACATTCTCTTCTGGGTTGCAGATCGCCAGCTTCTCTTTGTAGATTTCCCTGGTGACTCAGATGATAAAGAATCTACCTGCAATGCAGGAGACCTGGTGTGATCCCTCAGTTGGGAAGACCCCCAACTTCTCTTTGTATCCTTACATGGCCAGAAAGAGTGAAGGAGCTCTCCAGAATCTCTTTTGTAAGGGCACTAATCCCATTCATGGGGCTTCCCAGGTGTTACAGTGGTAAAGAATCCTCCTGGCAATGCAGGAGATGCAGGGGACATGGGTTCGATCCCTGGGTCAGGAAAATCCCCTGGAGGAGGGAATGACAACCCACTCCAGTATTCTCACCTGGAAAATTCCATGGGAAGATCCTTTCTATCAGGTACTCTTAACTAGCTCATACCCAGTGAAACTCAAGGGAAATTGACTCTTGGGTTAACTCCCACTTCCAAAGGCCCCTAAGCTGGACTGGTCTCTAGAGAAGCCTGCTGACTTCAAACTCACCTTAAAACAATGCTCAAACAGAGGAAACTGTACTACACTAGGATGAAAAGAAGACAATATCAGAAGTAGACAGCTTGCCCAAGATGCTGATCTGACTTGCATGATTATTTGTGTTTTCTTGATTCGTTGGACCTATGCCTGTCAATCAAATGTTTTCTATCATGGACATGATTCTATGCTGGTTTGAAACTCAATCCAATTGTTTGGTTGTGAATAATTACCTGTGTCTAGTACTTCTGGGTTACCTTTGGGGATTTCTGATCTCTAGGGCTCTAATTGGATACCCTCTAGCAAATTTATTTCAGATGAATGTTCAGTGTTGTTCTGTCTGTTCATGATATTACTAGATGGGATCCTCTCACCTGGCCAATTAACAATACCTGCTCTGATGCTGGCCATAGATTTAAGTTTTCTCATAGGGTCATTCAAACTCAATTGGAATGATGAGCTAAATCTCAATGAAAAATTAACCTCTCAGCTATTAAAAGGAAAAGTCCCACAATTATGGAGTGGATCTACATGGTTAGCACCAGGCTATGGTTCAGTTCAGTTCAGTTCAGTAGCTCAGTCATGTCCGACTCTTTGCGACCCCATGAATCGCAGCACACCAGGCCTCTCTGTCCATCACCAACTCCCAGAGTTCACTCAAACTCATGTCCATGGAGTCAGTGATGCCATCCAGCCATCTCATCCTCTGTCGTCCCCTTTTCCTCCTGCCTCCAATCCCTCTCAGTATCAGAGTCTTATCCAATGAGTCAACTCTTTGCATGAGGTGGCCAAAGTACTGGAGTTTCAGCTTTAGCATCATTCCTTTCAAAGAACACCCAGGGCTGATCTCCTTTAGAATGGACTGGTTGGATCTCCTTGCAGTCCAAGGGACTCTCAAGAGTCTTCTCCAACACCACAGTTCAAAAGCATCAATTCTTCGGTGCTCAGCTTTCTTCACATTCCAACTCTTGCATCCATACATGACCACTGGAAAAACCATATGACTAGACAGACCTTTGTTGGCAAAGTAATGTCTCTGCTTTTTAAGTTTAAATGCTCCTCTATGTTGGGAATGGTTAAATCATACTAAAAATGGTCAACCTGATAATTATGAGACAGGGCTGGGTCCTTTATGAACTATGCCTATTATTACCCTTAGAGAGAGTGATTGGTATGGAACTCAGTGGATTTGTGGCACTAATTTATGGCCCTGACATCTACAGGGATGGATATGAAGGTGTAGCCTGAAAGCCCCATGAATTTAAGGTCATACATTTTAACAAATTAGAGGTAACCCTAACCAATCTACCATTGGTATGATCCCAATGGGTCAAAGATCTGTATTCTACTGGTATGACCATTTAGCAGCTTAGTGTGTGTGTGTGTGTGTGTGTGTGTGTGTGTGACCTCAACGGGGTTAGAGGATGTAACTGACCATACTGAAGCCTTAAATTTCATAAGTTTACATGATAGTAACTGGGCTATTAGCCTATTGAATTCTGAGATCTCTATGATGAGAAAGGCAGTGCTACACAACTGCAAGGCCCTTGACACCTTACAGCATCTCAGGGAGATATCTGTGCTACAGTTCAAAGTGAATGCTATATTTTCATTCCTGAAAATCCTTTAAGGTAACGCATTTGATGAACCATATGAAAAATCAGATTTCTGCTTTAAGTGACCCGTTCCCTAGTCTTGCTGCTGCTGCTGCTGCTGCTAAGTCACTTCAGTTGTGTCTGACTCTGTGCCACACCATAAACGGCAGCCCACTAGGCTCCCCCGTCCCTGGGATTCTCCAGGCAAGAACACTGGAGTGGGTTGCCACTTCCTTCTCCAATGCAGGGAAGTGAAAAGTGAAAGTGAAGTCGCTCAGTCATGCCTGACTCGTAGCAACCCCATGGACCACAGCCCACCAGGCTTCTCCATCCATGGGATTTTCCAGGCAAGAGTACTGGAGTGGGGTGCCATTGCCTTCTCCGGTCCCTAGTCTTGATGATCTTTTTAAAAACTGGTTTGGTGTGGGAGACTAATGGCTAAAATATTTACTTTTAATTCCACTAATAATATTAACTATACTATTTGTATTTTGCCCGTTTCAACAAGATTCTTGCTTCTTGTATTACAAAGTGTGTAACTGAGCCTCAAAAGAAAATAATGATGATTAGACTTAAAGCAGTTGATCAAATGTATAGCTCAATATATGATCAATGATTGTAATAGTGTAACTCTAGATATAGGAAGATGCAACAAAAGAGAATACTTTTCTGGATCATAACTAGAAGACAGGTATCCAGAGATCTTTGACTTTTAAGACCTAGTCCATTAATAAATAACACATTGAGTGGCCTATCAACAAAAACCTTCTTCAGAACTGGGAATGAGCCTTCCTAGCAAAGTGGGACAAAATGGTCATGAAATGCACCTCAAAGTATGGTCAGATTTATGCCCACAAGGGGGCCATGTCAGCTAGAAATTGGCACTTACCAAGAGCATTGCCAACGACTGAACAACGAAGGCATTTGCCATCTTAACAGAAGATTGAGCCCCGTGCTGCTATAGCTGTTGACCTTCAACAACTCCTGAGGGAGTTCAGGGTGGAGTGAGGTACTCTGTGCTCCAGGGAATCTTGTGGGACAGATCTTTAGATAGTTGGATGCTTTTAGGAACAGATTTTATGATCCCAATCCTTGCATCTCCTCATATCTAGAGAAACACTAAATCGCTTCATGGTGACATCAGATCTTCATGACTAACAAAAAACCTTTTGTAAAATGAGTGCCTCATAGTGCTGAACTCCCCCTTCATGAAAGCCTTACATATTGACTTTGTCCCACTGCAGCTTTGGAGCAGTCTCTCAAAGCTATCTGAGATGCTCTCTCCCAGGCTGCAGTCTTCATTTTGCCCTCAAAGAAAACTTAACTTGCAACTCTCAAGTTGTGCATCATTTTTTAGTCGACAGATATATGGGTTTTCTTTCATAATATATTAATAACTTATTGATCAGAGATGTATGAATACATCTTTTGTTAACCAAACTTTAACCAGAGTGTTTCAATAATCACTTACATGACAAATTGCTGGCCACAGGCATTAGTTTCTGCAAAAATTCACCATTCAATAATATGTTAATATGGTGAATCCATTGACAGATTTTTGAGTGTTATATCAAACTTGCATTTTTGGGATAGACACCCAATTTGTCCTAATATATATTATCATTTTCATATGTATTATTGGATTAGATATATTATGATTTTGTTTATAATTTTTACATCTAGTTTATGAGAAATATTGGCCTGTAATTTCTTTTCTTGTCATGTAATTGTCTGATTTTTGTATTGGAGTAATGCTGGCTTCATCATGGTTGTTATGTAGAATTTGTATTATTTTTCCTAGAAATTCAGTAGAATTCACAAGTAAAATTATCTGAGTCTGAATTTTGGGGGGAGGGTTTTGAACTACAGATTATTTCCTTTAATTCACATGGGCTACTGTGTATATTTGTCTATTCTTGATTGAGCCTTTGTAGTTTAAGACTTTCAAGGATTTTTTTTTTAATTTCATCTACATTGCCAAAGTAATTACATAAAATAATCTATAATATTTCATCCTTATCTTTTGGTGTTATTGACTTTGTTGTTATATCAACACTCTCACTCCTGATACTAATAATTTGTTTGTTCTCTCTGTACTTCCCACCTAGAAGTTGATTATTATTATTGAATTTATAGAAAAGCAGCTTTCCCCACTTATTTTCTCTATTTTTTTTTCTGTTTAATTGACTTTTGTCCTGATATTTACTATTTCTTTCTTCTCCTTATTGAAATGTAATTTATCTTTACTTAGTTCTAATTTGCCTTCAGGTAAATTCTAAGGCTATTGCTTTGAAATTTTTTGTTTTTTTACAAAATATGTTTTGTTTCAATTTGTTACCTTTAAAATATTTTCTATTTTCCATTTTGATTTTTTTGACTTCTAAATTATTTAGAAGAAAGTGATTTAGCTTCCAAACATTTCAATTTGTCAAGTTTACTTTGTTATGTATTTCTAATTTAATTTTAATGTAGTCAGATGACATATTTTATATGATTTGATTACTTTTACTTTTATGGTGACTTCTCTTATGGGCCAGATTATTTTGGTTTTAGTTAATGTTCTACAAATGAGTCGACTCATTGGAAAAGACACTAATGCCGGGAAAGATTGAAGGCAAAAGGAGAAGAGGGTGGCAGAGGATGAGATGATTAGATAGCATGACTGACTCAGTGGACGTGAATTTGAGCAAACTCCAGGAGACAGTGAAGGACAGAGGAGCCCGGTGTGCTACAGTGTATGGGGAGTCACACAAGAGTCAGATGTGACTTACCAACTGAAAAACAACAACTGTGTTCCACATACATTTGAACAAGTACATTGACTCTTGTATTCATGGGATCTTATTTTTGGATGGAATATTCTGAAGACATCAACTAAGTCAACTTAGTTGAGTATTTTTCACACCTTTCATTTACTTATTTATGGCTTGTATACTTATATTGATAATTAAGCCTGTGTGCGTGCATGCATGCTCAGTTGCTCAGTCAAGTCTGACTCTTTGGGATCCCATAGACAAAGAGTAGGTTATTAAAATTCCTTAGTACAATTATGGATTGCTCATTTCCCCTTGCAGTTGTATCCATTTTTCCCTTCGTGCTCTGGTGCATGATCACTGATGTGATCAGGTGCATGATTATGTATGACTGTTGTGTCCTCTGGATGAACTGACTCCTTTCTCATTTTAAAATGGTCATGTTTATCCTTAGTAATATTTTTTACTCTGAAATCTACTTCCTCTGATAGGAGTAGAGCCATTCCTTCTTTCTTTTAATTGGTGATTTTCTGGTTATATTTTTCTTACTCTTTTATATTTAACCTATTTTTATCCTTATGTGACATCAGTTTTAAACAGGGTCTTGCTCATTTAGGCAAAATGATCATATCTGCCTTTTAACTGGGCTATCCAGACAATATCATACATTATCATTATTGACAAAGTTAGATTCAAATCTACTTGCTTAAAAAATTTCCCCATTTTCCTCTCTTTTTTCTGGCTTTCTTTTAATCAAGTATTTCTCATAATTGCATTTGATTTCACTTGTTGCCACCTGGGGTGTAATTATTTGTTGTGTTGTTTTAGCAGTTACTTTTGGATTTGTATTATATATCATTTACTTATCATATTGCACATTCAAGGGACATTATAATCACTTCCCATATGATAATCTTATGAAAATGTACTTCTTTCTGTCTTCCTATTCTTTGAACTAGTCTTGTCATACATTTACTTATGCATCAGACAGTTATTAGATCTGCCTTAGTACATACTCTGTTGTTGTTTTTGTTTTTAATAGACTGCTTTTTAGAGCTGTTTTAGGTGCATAGAAATTTTGATCAGAGTTCCTGTGTAGACTTTGCCTCTCCAAACCTACAACCCAACACACTGTCAACATACTGCACCAGAAGTCGTATAGTTGTTACAATCAGTGAACCTATATTGATACATCATTATCATCCACAGTCCATAGTTTACCTTGGCTTGTCCTATGGGTTTTTACATTCTGTCATATTGCACATTCTATGAGCTTTTTCAGATGTATATTGACATGTATCCACTATTGTAGTATCATACAGAATAGTTCAACTGTCCGGAAAATATTTTGTTCTGCCTATTTTTCCCTCCTTCCTCATTACACCTAAAAATCACTGAACTTTTAATTGATATCATACAATGTTTTCAGATGGCTTCTTTCACTTAGGAATATGCATTTAAGTTTCCTCCATATTTTCTCATGATTTAGTAGCTCATTTATTTTTAGCACTGAATAATATTTCATTGTCTGGATATATTAATACCATGGTTTATGTATTCATTCACTTACTGAAGGACTTCTTAGTTGTTTCCAAATCTTGGCAATAATAAAGAAATCTTCTATAAATATCCACATGCAGTTATTTGTGTAGACATAAAATTTCAACTTATTTGAATAAATACCTAGGAGAGTGATTGCTGGATCATAGGTTTAATTTTGCAAAAAACCTATTAAATTGTCTCCCAAAATGGCATTACCATTTTGTATTTCCACCAGCAATAAGTGAGATTCCCTTGCCAGAATTTGGTGTTGTCAGTGTTTGTTTTAGAATTTATTCTAAATTCATTCTCATAGATATGTAGTAAAATGTCGTTGTTGCATTTCCCTGGTCACATATGATGTGGAACATATTTTCATATGGATGTTCATCTGTATATCTTCTTTGGTGAGATAGCTATTCAGATCTTTGCTTCTCAAGTTTTTGTTTGTTTAGTCTGTGTCTTGTCTTCTCTTTCTCATGATCCATTCCCCTTTAAAGAGATTCAGTTCAGTTCAGTTCATTTCAGTCACTCAGTCGTGTCCGACTCTTTGCGACCCCATGAATCGCAGCACACCAGGCCTCTCTGTCCATCACCAACTCCCAGAGTTCACTCAAACTCACGTCCATCGAGTCGGTGATACCATCCAGCCATCTCATCCTCTGTCGTCCCCTTTTCCTCCTGCCCCCAATCCCTCCCAGCATCAGAGTCTTTTCCAGTGAGTCAACTCTTCGCATGAGGTGGCCAAAGTACTGGAGTTTCAGCTTTAGCATCATTCCTTCCAAAGAAATCCCAGGGCTAATCTCCTTTAGAATGGACTGGTTGGATCTCCTTGCAGTCCAAGGGACTCTCAAAAGTCTTCTCCAACACCACAGTTCAAAAGCATCAATTCTTCAGTGCTCAGCCTTCTTCACAGTCCAACTCACATCCATACATGACCACTGGAAAAACCATAGCCTTGTCTAGACGGACCTTTGTTGGCAAAGTAATGTCTCTGCTTTTGAATATGCTGTCTAGGTTGGCCATAACTTTCCTTCCAAGGAGTAAGCGTCTTTTAATTATATGGCTGCAGTCACCCTCTGCAGTGATTTTGGAGCCCAAAGAAATAAAGTCTGACACTGTTTTCATTAAATAGTTATAAATATGGTCTTTAATGTTTACCCATGTTATTGACAATTCTGGTGCTCTTCATTCCTGTGTATAGGTCTATAATTTTACCTTATATCATTTTCCCTCTCCCTTTGACCTTTCAGTGTACTTCTGCTATACTTAGGAACCCATTCAATGTCGCTACGTGTTGAAAGTACTTATCTTGTCTTTAGTTCTAAAAAATATTTTCATTGGTGTAGAAATCTAAGCTGAGAGTATTTCTGTTTAATTTAATCATTTTAGTACTTGGAATTTTTTGCTCCACTTTCAGTTGGCAAGCATTATTTTTGATGAGAAGTCTGCTGCTATTATGATATTCATCTTTTGGAACATATGTGTGATAATTGTTTTTGTTAAACTTGGATATTTGGGACATTATTTCTTAATGTATTTTTCCTTTACAGACTCCAGTTAAGCTGTTTGAAGTTTTCTCAGAAATCATGATATTTTGTTTACTTTTTACCTATTTTTTCCCCTCTGTATTTCATTTGTATGGTTTTTATTGCCATATCTTCAAATTTACTGATATAATCTATGGCACTGTATAATATACTGTTAAACTGTTAAGCCCTTTTGTTTATTTTTTACCTCATATATTGCGGTTTTCATCTCTAGAAGTCCAGTTTGGGTTTTTTCTCTCTCTTATCTTTCACTCCTCTATATAACATCCTCACTCATTCTCCTAGTTTTTTGACCATATTATATACACAGTTATAATAACTATTTTGATGTCTTTATCTACTTAATCTCGGAGAAGGCAATGGTACCCCACTCCAGTGCTCTTGCCTGGAAAATCGCATGGACAGAGGAGCCTGGTGGGCTGCCGTCTGTGGGGTCGCACAGGGTCGGACACGACTGAAGCAACTTAGCAGCAGCAGCAGCAGCTACTTAATCTATCATCTGTTCCATTTCTGGTATGGTTTTTGCAGATTGTCATTTCTGTTAATTATGAAAAATATTTCTGCTCCTTTGTCTGTTTAGAAGTTTTGTGTTGGATTTTACTCATTGTGTCCTGATATTTTTGCTTTCCTATAAATATTTTTGAGAAGTTTTAGGGAGATTTGGCTAAGTTGTTAGGAAATTGATCTTTTTAGGTCTTGCATTTTCAGGTGTGGAACAAAGAAGTAGTTATCTAGGGTTAACTTCCACCCACTACTGAAGCAAAGCTTTTCTGCATGCTCTATGTGATACCCTCTGAATTACTCTGTTTTTGTAGTAAAAGGAATTATTTTCAGCCAGGTTTGAACCCTTGGAGTTTGTCCTTCTAATCCTTTTAATGGTACTTTCCCACATGCATTCACTGATCAGTATTCAGCTGAAGACTTAAGGGAGATCCTCTACAGATCTTTAGAGATCTCTTTCTGTGTGTAGCTCTCTCTCTCTCTTTGTCCTGTAAATTTTAGGTATCTTTCCTGATCAGAATTCAAGATTTATTCCATCACAAAGAGATCTCTGGGCACTGCTCTGGTTCCCCATCTTATGCTGGGCCCTGGAAACTGTCAGTTGGTGATAAACTGATGAATGTAAGAGCTCATCTCATTTGTTTCTTGTCTCTCATAAATCATTGCCCTCTATTGCCTGATGTCCTATTTCTTTTAAATCATTTTTCCTATATTTTGCTGTTTTTTCTCCTTAGTTGTCTCTGGTGAGAAGGTGAATTATGGTCTGTAACTTCATCTGGTTTAGAACATAAATTTTTCTCTGTTATTTTAAAGCCAGTTCAACTTGGGTTTCTGATCCATGCTAATTATCTTATTTACTATTTTATTGAGTTTGAATATTGTTATAACCAGAAAACTATTGAAATTCTAAAGATGCAACATCTGGACATATTTTACTTTGGAATTGCAATAGCCACAATTCAGTCATCTACTCTTTTTTTAGATGAGCCCTTGCATATACATTAAAAAAAAATTATATAAAGCCAAATTCAAACATTTTTTTCCTCTGTTTTTATGTAACATTTTGAAAAAATAATTTTCTATAGGGTTTTGAAGTATGTAGGTTTTACTGAAGAATATGTTGCTCCTTCTTTGGATGGGAAAATTTTAATGAGGTACTCTTTCAAGACAAAAGAGTGATTTTTAAGGCCCTTTCCAAGGTCTTTCACACTCTGTAATACTAAAAGTTGCTTTCATTGCTAATTTTTATAATCTCACATATAATTTTTCTTTGCCATACAATTCTCATACATTTAAAAATTTTGTCTAGGTTTACATGAAGCAATTCCAAATTTTTACCTTAAATTGTTAAACTTCCTTGTAAATATTAACATTATTATTGGACTTGTAAATACAGTAAGGTTAGAAGAGAGTTCCATAAAGTCAATGTCTGAAAATATCTCCCAATATTTAAAATATGAAAGTCAACCCCAAACACTTTTCATTTAATAGATGGTAGATTAATGCAGAATAACAATGGACTCTTAAGAGCACTTTGATTTCCAGGCAGCTCCACTTACAACTAAATCAGCTTTACTGGTTCATTATTCTTCCTTCTTTCCTACTTTTTTTCCCTTTTTTAGGGGTATGTTGGAAGTGGCATTGTTACAATGATAAGTAATAATTGTAAAGTGGTACCTAGTAGATTTGAATTCTAGCACAAATAAAAGTGAATAGGATTTACTTTACTTTTCTCCACATTTTTTTCAGTTGAAAGTACAAAGAATAGCTTTAAATTAATGCAGGTAGAAGTCTCACAAATACATACACAATGAAAAAAATTCAAAGCAATTACTCAGAATTAAGGCCGTAACATTCTCACTTTCATCTGATATTTCAAAATAATAATTTCAAAAACTGTTTTTCCTTAAAGTATCTAGACCTATGTGTTATTTGCACTATGCCTTTTGCATACAAACATATCTTGATTGTTTCTTGGAGGCTTCCAGTCATGTTAGAATTTTTTAATTGATTTGACTGGTAATCGCACAATTGTATTTAGATATTTATATCCAGGCAATTATCAGGTGCTAAAATAAGCTTTGATAAATGACAAATATAAAAACTTTTCCAAGTTAAATAGTGGCTGAGCTGAAACAGACTTGTGAATTTAATGATCCCTAAACTTGGGATGTGTGCATGTTAATATATCTAAATAAAGAGTATCCAGTCTATACTTTTCTCAAGTTTTTATCCACCAAGCCAGCTTTATGAAACAGATGTGCTATTTATCATGTCTTTATCTTCTCCAAGTTGATGTCAATTTTAGAAGTCAATGAGAAGCATTAACTCTAAAAGCTAAAAGCCTTTGTCAAAATAAATGTGGCAGAGAAGACATCAGAATATTACAAGCATCTATTGGAAATATATCTGCTCATTGGTTCTTATATAGTCATCTTTCTGCAGGAATCTATATTTATGCATGTTCCTTGTTTGGTTCCTTAGAAATCTATAAATTATATCTATATCTGTCAGTCTGATAAATGTATTACTTTATACACCAAAGGAGAATTTTATCAGGAGAATTTTAATGGCCTGTAGCTATCGAACACAGCTGGTGAAAAATAATTTCTTCTGTTATTGACCAGAGTTTTAGAACAGCTTTCAAAAACAGTATCCTAGAAAATCAGGAAAATTGGGTACAATATGCCCTCTTTCATTTAAAATAAGATGGTATTTATAGAACAAAAATGCAGATTAAATTTAAATTGCAATTGAAGAAGTTGAAGAAATGCCATAATTATTATATCTGACCCTCTGAAAAAAAAATCTTTACATTTAAATCCTGAAAAAAAATGTTATAATAGTACACCATTTAGGGGACCAGAAGAGGTTCAGTAATTCTTATTCGTAACCCTTCACATTCAAAGTACAACTGTCATCTCAAAGTTTTCTAAAATGTTTCCATTCACTATATGTCTGGTACTTTAATGTATTATTTAATATTCGCCAAAAATTTTTTTTTGTGGGGTAGGAAATCTTTTACTAATGAGAAAACTAAAACTTGATTAAAATCAGTATATATAGTTGACATTTGAACTAGGACTTTTCTACTTACAATTTTTGTTTTTGTTTTAATTACACAATATGCTCTCAATTATGTGGTAAACTGTGATGCTATATGTGAGAACTGCAGTTAGATTGTTGATTTCAAAAATATTTACAACCTGAAAGTTGAGGATTGTTTTATTCGATGGGAATTTTTAGGACTTTAAGCCCGGGAGACAGCATCTCAGAGAGAACTGCTCTGAGGAGGTGAGGAGTCAGATTATATAGAAGTTTTGCAACAAAGGCAGGTAGTCAGAACATCAAAAGAGTATTGCTAATTAAAGAAAACCAGATAACTGAAGTTAAGGAATTTAGCACTTTCCTATGTATAGGAAGATGTAAGAGTCTGGGCTTACTGAAATCATCCTTTTGATAGGCCCTTCAGCTGTCTGGGGTCATTGTCCTATGATTTTCACATCCTGAGCTTCCTTGAAGATCACCTTTTAGGAGTGGGGAGTAGCTGCAGCCTGATGGCTGTTGGATGGCAGGTATTCTTCCTGAGTGCCCTTAAAAAGGGCTCAGGAACTCACATTGGAGGGCTGCAATCACTGATGACCATGACAGCCTTGTTTACTGATATGGCAAGAAATAGTTCATTTCTCGGAGAAGGCAATGGCACCCCACTCCAGTACTCTTGCCTGGAAAATCCCATGGACGGAGGGCCTGGTGGGCTGCAGTCCATGGGTCACTAAGAGTCGGACACAACTGAGGGACTTCACTTTCACTTTTCACTTTCATGCATTGGAGAAGGAAATGGCAACCCACTCCAATGTTCTTGCCTGGAGAATCCCAGGGACGGGGGAGCCTGGTGGGCTGCCGTCTATGGGGTCACACAGAGTCAGACATGACTGAAGCGACTTAGCAGCAGTTCATTTCTCAGGCAGATAGTTAAAAACAGGGATTTAGATATTCCTTAGCACATCAGATAAGATCAGATCAGATCAGTCGCTCAGTCATGTCCGACTCTTTGCGACCCCATGAATCGCAGCACACCAGGCCTCCTTGTCCATCACCAACTCCCGGAGTTCACTCAGACTCACGTCCATCAAGTCAGTGATGCCATCCAGCCATCTCATCCTCTGTCGTCCCCTTCTCCTCCTGCCCCCAATCCCTCCCAGCATCAGAGTCTTTTCCAATGAGTCAACTCTTCGCATGAGGTGGCCAAAGTACTGGAGTTTCAGCTTTAGCATCATTCCTTCCAAAGAAATCCCAGGGCTGATCTTCAGAATGGACTGGTTGGATCTCCTTGCAGTCCAAGGGATTCTCAAGAGTCTTCTCCAACACCACAGTTCAAAAGCATCAATTCTTCGGTGCTCAGCCTTCTTCACAGTCCAACTCTCACATCCATACATGACCACAGGAAAAACCATAGCCTTGACTAGACGAAACTTTGTTGGCAATGTAATGTCTCTGCTTTTGAATATGCTATCTAGGTTGGTCATAACTTTGCTTCCAAGGAGTAAGCATCTTTTAATTTCATGGCTGCAATCTTTGCTTCCAAGGAGTAAGCGTCTTTTAATTTCATGGCTGCAATCACCATCTGTAGTGATTTTGGAGCCCAGAAAAATAAAGTCTGACACTGTTTCCCCATCTATTTTCCATGAAGTGGTGGGACCGGATGCCATGATCTTCGTTTTCTGAATGTTGAGCTTTAAGCCAACTTTTTCACTCTTCTCTTTCACTTTCATCAAGAGGCTTTTGAGTTCCTCTTCACTTTCTGCCGTAAGGGTGGTGTCATCTGCATATCTGAGGTTATTGATATTTCTCCCAGCAATCTTGATTCCAGCTTGTGTTTCTTCCAGTCCAGCGTTTCTCATGATGTACTCTGCATATAAGTTAAATAAGCAGGGTGACAATATACAGCCTTGACATACTCCTTTTCCTATTTGGAACCAGTCTGTTGTTCCATGTCCAGTTCTAACTGTGGCTTCCTGACCTGCATACAAATTTCTCAAGAGGCAGATCAGGTGGTCTGGTATTCCCATCTCTTTCAGAATTTTCCACAGTTTATTGTGATCCACACAGTCAAATTCTTTGGCATAGTCAAGAAAGCAGAAATAGATGTTTTTCTGGAACTCTTTTGCTTTTTCCATGATCCAGCGGATGTTGGCAATTTGATCTCTGGTTCTTCTGCCTTTCTAAAACCAGCTTGAACATCAGGAAGTTCACAGTTCACATATTGCTGAAGCCTGGCTTGGAGAATTTTGAGCATTACTTTACTTTATTACTTCCTTTATTTACTTTATTATTACCTTAGCACATACTCTGTATTAGTTGAAATAATGGGTGAATAAGTTGAACATCAAGAGGAGGAGATACATTTCTTCTTGAAGTGTTTCCATTCTTTCTCTCCTCTTGCCTTTCTTGCTCTATAGTATTTAATAATATAACATTGTAAGAAAATAAAACTAAAGTAAAAGTTCATAGAAATGGTCATTAAGCACTCCAGGTAGGAGAAGTCATAAACCCATTTTATTTCAGAATAATTTTCAAACCACTGTGTTTGACAAATTGCCATGCATTTTCAGAATCAACAAGTAAGATGCTTTCTTTACAGGTTGTTTTATGGTGATAGATGTCATTTACATGTGTACCATCAATTGCAATATTACACTGAGATTTTCGTTATTGTCTTTCTTAGAAAAAATTGTATTCTTTAGAGTGCCTTAACTGGAATTCCATTATTACCTTCTTGAAAGTTGGCCCAAGCTAGACCATAAAGGTAGGTAACTGCATTAATCAGTAGTACTTTTACTACTTTAAAGATGTTACTCTATTTCAAGTGCTTAGTTTTGTGTCTTGAATATGAAGATCAGATATTATCTCTTATAATAAAAGAAAGAGGGCTTCTCTGGTGGCTCAGGGAATGCAGGAGACCCAGGTTCTATCTCTAGGTAGGGAAGATTCCCTGGAGGAGGGATTGACAACCTGCTTTGGTCTTCTTGCCTTGAGAAATGTACGGACAGAGGAGCCTTTCTCTTCTTTTGAATTGTATGACTCCATGATCCTTTTCTTTTTGAATCAAATTCATATCTTAGGGATAATGATTCTTTTCAAATAATGAAATAATTATAAAACCTCAGGCCTATCCTATTTAATAATTTCAAACCTTAAAGTTAGTTTTTTATTGATTCATTCATTTATGAAATATTATTGAACACCTGGGCTTCCCTGGTGGCTCAGATGGTAAACAATTTGCCTGCAATGCAGGAGACCTGGGTTCGTGCCCCTGGGAAGGAAGGTCCCCTGGAGAAGGGAATGGCAGCCCACTCTACTATTCTTGCCTGGGAAATCCCATGGACAGAGGAACATGCCGGGCCAAAGTCCATAGGGTTGCAAAGAGTTGGACGTGACTGAGCAACTATCACTTTCCTTCTCACTTTGAACTTCTGCTATATACCACCTCTGGTGCTAGATTCTAAGAATAAAGTGATACAACAAAGGAAACATGATCTTTTGCAGTGGGCTGTAGTAGGTTGGCCTGGAAGATATTAATCACATTAGGATAGAAATGCATTTAATTTCTTATCAAATCACTTAATTCTGATAAGTGATGTCAAGTGCTTAGAAGAAAAAGGACAGGGTGCTCTAGAAATATACATCAGAGAACCTAATGTGGTCTGGTATGGGATGGGGAAGTAAGCTTGAGAAGTCTTCCCTGAGAATGATGTTAAAATTGATATATAAAAGGAACAATACAAGCAAAGACTCCTGACATGAATGAGAGCATTGCTGGCTTAGAAGGAAAGCAAGAGTGACATGAGATTAACTAAGAGAGAGAGAGGTAGGCCAGATTACATAAGACTTTGAGATTAGTCTATGTTTTTAGTCTCTATCCCAAGACCATTGGGAAACCATTGAAGGATTATGCCTTATTGCCACTGAATAAATATCTAGACCTTCTATCCCCCCTAACTACCCCACAAGATAGAAAAAGAAATATTCTCTTCGGTTGTACATTTTAAGTTGAACATGGTAGAGTATATATTTGGTCTTGAAGTATAATGCTATCTTCCTGTAAGTGAATAATGACTTAGGACTAAAAAAGGAAATAAATCACAATATTCACTGTTTGTTGGAGCAAGGCTTGATAAATGTTACTACAGAATTGCTCTGTGGTGGCTATAGAATATGAGCATTCTAAACTAAATTCTGTTGCAACAAGTGCTTAACCCCACATCCCATTCCTTGGAAAATTTGATTCTCCTTGAAGTTCCAATAGAGTAGTTAATTAAATTCTGAAAGGGTTAAGTGTGGAGAATCTGTCATCTGCAGCTGCTTGGTCATCTCATTACTCTTTCCTGACAACTTATTTTCTGTTTATCTAATATATCTTCAAATAATGCTTTCCTAATTTATGTCCTCTTAAACTTCTTTTTAAAAATTAGTTATGGCTGTGCTGGGTCTTTGTCAAGTCATTTCCTAGTTTTTCAGTCCATTTTTCTTTCACATATTAGGCTTTGTTTTTAGAAATACTTCCTAATTTCATCGAAGATTGAGTTTATTTTTCCAGTTCTCAGACTTCTAAAAATTACTCATTTTAGCAATGATTTACTTATTTGAAGATTAAATGAACACCAACTCTTTGCCAACTAAGAGAGCATGTGTGCATGCTCAGTAGTCATGTCTGACTCTTTGTGACCCTATGGACTTTAGCCCACCAGGCTACTGTGTTCATAGGATTCTCCAAGCGAGAATACTGGAGTGGGTTGCCATGTCCTCCTCCAGGGGATCCTTCTGGCCCTGGATTGAACTCGTGTCTGCCTGTCTCTCCTGCTTTGTAGATGGATTCTTTACCACTTGAGAAGGCAACCAAAAGAGCACACACATGCAAAGAGTAAAAATCTCTTTCAACACTTACTGTATTACCTAAGCCTCACATTGAATAAAGTTTCTAGTTTTATTTAAAGGGAGTTAGACTCTAAGGCCAGGGGAAAGGTATTACCAGTCAGGTGGGTCAGGCATCTGGAACTCCAGGGGTGCTGTTGCATAAAATGATATATGCAATGGGAAGGTGGCTAAAAGAAGATGAAAAACAAAGACTTCTGTCTTAGTCCAAATGTTCAAAGATAATCCAAGAACATAGATCTTCAGGAACTGGAGTCTGAGATTTATCGTGGCTTTGGTTCTTTATTCCATAATAGGAACTTTAATACCAGCTGTTTTTACAGTGTTGCTTCAACATGAGCATTTCCATACTCCCGAACTATTCTTTCTATCCTTAAAATCCCTAATCTGAGTGTATGAGACCTATCCTCCTCAGCACATATTTACTAGTGCAAAAGACAGACCATACAGAGGGTCTGAATTGCAATTTCTGTTAGGAGTTCAGGGGTAGAAATCAAAGGGGACCATACATCAAGGCGTACCAAGAAATCTGGGTCTAGATAAGAATGAAAGAAACAGGCAAATTATCTGGTTTATTTTATTTTATTTTGGCTGTACTTACGTGACATATGGGATCTTAGTTCCTTGACCAAGAAAGGATGGGGTCCTGCCTTTAGTTTCACACAAATTGAATTGGAAATTTTAGAGGACAGCAGGATTTATAAGTATAATTATTTGTGTTTATCCTGGAAGTTGGAAGAAAGGTACTGTGATGGGCAGAGGAAAGAGAATATTCCAGAAGGGTGATTCTCAATCCTGTCCAGACCAATCAACTATTTTGTAATCCTTATTTACTATCCTGAAATTAAATTTATAGATTGCAGAACCTTCATACACACATTTTAAAGTTATTATAACTATAATATAAAGTAGCAATTAAAAGGAGACAATTTATATTTAAATGATAGATGTTTCCACATGTAAATACTTGGGCAAATAACTGTAGAAGATTCAGTATTCAAATGTTTGCATCTATCTGTAGAATAACCAGACAAGGGGGTAGCTTTAGTAGGAAGAAAAAATATGTGGATTATGTTGGTTACTTAAGTGCAATGAGTGTAATTGTCAAGGTTGGCATAATTTTTTTGAAAATGCAGAACAACTCTTGAACAAGTTGCAAAGGAAAAACATATTTTTTTCTCAACTAATATGTTAGTTTCATTCTTGTAAAATTTGGTACATATGCAAAGTGTACAATAATATACTGTTTACACATAAAATAGACTTATGTTCTTAATTGTAAATGGGTTTTACATCTTCATAAATATCTGGGAAAATTTGAGAAAGTAAGGAAAACCATATATTTTATTTTTTAATTTTTTATTTTTAAATTTTATTTTATTTTTAAACTTTACAATATTGTATTAGTTTTGCCAAATATCGAAATGAATCTGCCACAGATATACATGTGTTCCCCATCCTGAACCCTCCTCCCTCCTCCCTCCCCAATCCCTCTGGGTCGTCCCAGTGCACCAGCCCCAAACATCCAGTATCGTGCATCGAACCTGGACTGGCAACTCATTTCATACATGGTATTATACATGTTTCAATGCCATTCTCCCAAATCTTCCCACCCTCTCCCTCTCCCACAGAGTCCATAAGACTGTTCTATACATCAGTGTCTCTTTTGCTGTCTCGTACACAGGGTTATTGTTACCATCTTTCTAAATTCCATATATATGCGTTAATATACTGTATTGGTGTTTTTCTTTCTGGCTTACTTCACTCTGTATAATAGGCTCCAGTTTCATCCACCTCATTAGAACTGATTCAAATGTATTCTTTTTAATGGCTGAGTAATACTCCATTGTGTATATGTACCATGGCTTTCTTATCCATTCATCTGATGATGGACATCTAGGTTGCTTCCATGTCCTGGCTATTAGAAACAGTGCTGCGATGAACATTGGGGTACACGTGTCTCTTTCCCTTCTGGTTTCCTCAGTGTGTATGCCCAGCAGTGGGATTGCTGGATCATAAGGCAGTTCTATTTCCAGTTTTTTAAGGAATCTCCACACTGTTCTCCACAGTGGCTGTACTAGTTCGCATTCCCACCAACAGTGTAAGAGGGCTCCCTTTTCTCCACACCCTCTCCAGCATTTATTGTTTGTAGACTTTTGGATCACAGCCATTCTGACTGGCGTGAAATGGTACCTCATAGTGGTTTTGATTTGCATTTCTCTGATAATGAGTGACGTTGAGCATCTTTTCATGTGTTTGTTAGCCCTCTGTATGTCTTCTTTGGAGAAATGTCTATTTAGTTCTTTGGCCCATTTTTTGATTAGGAAAACCATATATTTTAGGACAGCTAAGCTACCATCACTGTGTGGCCCAGTCAGTGTAATTAGCAAACACACACATCTTCATCATAAACACTGAGACAATAAAAAACGTCTCCAAAAATTCCTAAAAACGTACTGGGGAAAGGTAACATGGCTTACTAGTCAGTGTTCTAGAGACATAGGGAGAGTGGACTAGAAATTAATATGATTGGATTCAGGATTTAAAAAAATATAAGATGATAGATTCTTTGTTGTTTTTCAGTCACCCAAGTCATGTCTGACTCTTGGCAACCCCATGGATTGCCAGGCCTCCCTGTCCCTCACCATCTCCTGAAGTTTGCCCAAGTTCATGTCCATTGCATTGGTGATGCCATCTAGTCATCTCATCCTCTGATGCCCTCTTCTCTTTCTTCCCTCAATCTTTCCTAGCATCAGGGACCTTTCCAATGAGTCAGCTGTTCACGTCAAATGACCAAATACTGGAGCTTCAGCTTCAGCATCAGTCCTTCTAAGGATCTAAAGAGATACCCTTAAACATCCCCTAAACGGGATGTTGCACTTTCTTTCTTGCACAAGCTTAATTTTTATCTTTTTTTTCTCTTCCATATAATGTTTCTCACTCTTTACCTTTCATCTAGATGAAGTGTACAGACATAGAATTATTGGCTTAAAGAGTGCTAAAGCTGGAAGAGTCTTTAGAGATTTCCTTCATTTTAGAGCCAAAGAGGGTAAATTTACAAACTGCATAGTATGTCCCACTCGTGGTGCAAAATTGCCAGCGGAAAGTAGAAAAAGTTGATATTTTACCTGAAAGATAGATGATATTTTTAACCATATGTACCAAACACATGGCTTCCCAAAGGGCACTAGTGGTAAAGAACCCACATGCCAGTGCAAGAGACATAGGAAACACAGGTCTCTAGGTCAGGAAGATCCCCTGGAAGAGGGCATGGCAACCCACTCCAGTATTCTTGCCTGGAGAATTCCATGGACAGAGGAGTCTGATGGGCTACAGTCCATTTGGTCCTAAAGAGTCAGACATAACTGAAGCAACTTAGCACATGCACACACACATACCAAATACATAGTTTAACAATAAAAAAATCACAAACTTTTAATTATTATAGAAACACACAAATTATAAAAGCACATAAAACTTACAGAACTTGGCTGTAACTCCACCAATGCTGGGCCTTCAGTTCAGGAATCTGTAGCCAGTTGGTATCTCGAAACTTGTCCGCATATAGGTCTATGCCTACCCAACTCTAACAGAACTTGACGTCTCTTAGCATGCTTCTTCTTTCTAACACTTGTTTATTACATATTTTATCCATTTTGGTTATAACTTTTTTCGGTTGGGTTGATACTGTTTATAAATTTTATTTTTAAAAAATCAAATTTATTTGCCCTCTGGCCATTTCAGGGCATAGTGATGGTGGTGGTACTCAGTCATATCTGACTGTGACCCCATGGGCTGCAGCTTGCCAGGCTCCTCTGTCCATGGGATTTCCCAGGCAAGAATACTGGAGTGGGTTTCCATTTCCTACTCCAGGGGATTTTCCCAACCCAGGAATCGAACCCACATCTCTTGCATCTCCTGCATTGGCAGGCAGATTCTTTACCACTGTCCACCTGGGTATCCCTTTATAGGGCATTACTACTCCAAAACTTCTGTTGACTTAGTTTCTTCACTTCTGTCTTTCACATCATGATCTCTTTCCTCACCTGGCCCATGATCCTTGCAAGTGATCATACAATGTATAAACAGAGTCCCCAAATTAGGAGACACGACTTCACTTTCACTTTTCACTTTCATGCATTGGAGAAGGAAATGGCAACCCACTCCAGTGTTCTTGCCTGGAGAATCCCAGGGACGGGGGAGCCTGATGGGCTGCCATCTATGGGGTCGCACAGAGTCGGACACGACTGAAGCGACTTAGCAGCAGCAGCAGCAGCAATATATTTTCATGTACAATAGGGTTTTGGAATTAGGAAGAGCAGCCTATAGCTTCCTCATTCATAGTATGTATACATGGATATATGTACATATATATGCATATATATGCATGTATATGTGTATATCCACACATGCATATATACCTATGGATGCATGTATTATATATTTAAAGTAGCTCAGCAGTAAAGAATTGACCTGCCAATGCAAGTTACTTGGGTTCAATCCTCAGAAGGCTACAGTCCAAGGGGTTGCAAAAGAGTCAGACAGGGCATAGCAACTAAATAACAACAATAAATACTCATGTATTCATTCATCTATATGGTTGGTAATAGACTTTCTGTTGAAGTTCTTGTTTCTAAGCTACTACGTATTTAGAAATATTATGCATTTAAAATTCCTACTATGTATTTGAGAGAAAGACAAACTGACGTGCAAGGATACACAGTAGGAAATCAGATTATAATCTCAGTTCTGCCACTAACTGATAATTTAGTGCTTCTTCAAACAGTAAGAATTTCAAGGGAGTTTCTGGTCATACTGTTGGATTATCCAGTATGCCTCTGAGGATCTTTGCACTAGAATGAATTTGTAGAGAAATTTTCTTTAACCAGAGATTTCCTTCCAACATATATATGAAGCCAAATGGCCAAGCCCTGTGGAGGAAGAGCTGTCCTCTCTCACTTCTACATTAGGAAAGAAATTTCTACATGGACTAAGATACTCCCATTCAAAGGCTTGTAATTTACAGAGGAAACATATTATGTTTATAGTAGTAGTGTTAGTTGCTCAGTTGTGTTTGACTCTGCGACCCCATGGACTCTAGCCCCCCAGGCTCTTCTGTCCATGGAATTCTCAAGGCAGGAATACTGGAGTAGGTTGCCATTTCCTCTTCCAGGAGACCTTCCAGACCCAGGGATTGAACCTGGGTCTTCGGCATTTCAGGCAGATTCTTTACAGTGTGAGCCACCAGGGAAGCCCCTATTAAGTCTACAGGTAAGGTCAATTTTAGTTGCTCAGTCATGTTCAACTCTTTGTGACCCCATGGACTGTAGCCTACCAGTCTCCTCTGTCCATGGAATTCTCCAGGCAAGAATACTAGACTGAGTAGACATTCCACTGGATAGTCATTCCCTTCTCCAGGGGATCTTCCTGACCTGGGGATCAAACACATGTCTCCCACAGTGCAGGCAGATTCCTTACCCTCTGAACCATCAGGGAAGCCCACATTGTGTCTGTGCATGTGTGCCAAGTCTCTGTGCGAGCCTATGGACCATAGCCCACCAGGCTCCTCTGTCCATGGGATTCTCCAAGCAAGAATACTGGAGTGGGTTGCCATGTCTTCCTGCAGGGCATCTTCCCAACCCAGGGATTCAACCTTTGTCTCTTATATCTCCTGCATTGGCAGGCATTTCTCCATACTCCCTACCACTCTTGCTGCCTGGGAAGCCCCATATTTTGTCTATAGTGTATTTTTATTTCAGTTGTAAAACAAATCTGGGATCTATATATTTTCTCTCCTTTTTTTCTCCCCTCATTGCTTACTTTCCCTAACTTTGGTTACTTTGGACATATTTTAATGGATGTTCTCATAGTAATAGGGAAAGTTGGGATATTCATGTCATTTCACTATCTGACATTCAGGAATGATTCATCAGTATGTCAAAACAGCATCACGAGAAATAAAAACACAGCCTATGCAATCTGGTAGCCCCAACATACAGACCACATCCTAACCACTACCCAGAAAAAGCCATAAAGTATTTTGCTTAGGAATTTTTCTTTTTTTTTTTTTTTTCATTCAGGCAGTGTGCCCTTAATGATATCTCATTGATTTTGTAATGTTTAATTTAAAAGGGCAGTCAGGCTAGTACATAATCTTGTGTCGAGTAAAGACAGGGTTATTTATATGGCAAAGCACCAGATGAAATGTAAAATTTCCAATTGACTAACGAGTACATAATTCAAACCAAATCACATCAGGAGAGACTGTGTAGACTCCAGCATAAAAGCATCCCCAGGGACTGTGGCACAGATCTCTTTGCATTGGAATCAAACCTACACAAATTGCACAGAGTTCTCAGGGTTTGGACTTTCAGTATGAAACTCACCTTCTGTGAAAATTCATCCCTGCCTCCTGACCATAAGGTATACTCTTTCCGTGTTTTCTGGAGCCCTAACAGTCATTTCTTCGAATTTTAAAGGGGCAAAAATAAAGCCTTTATCATAGGGTTATTCTGAGTATTAATGAAACAGGTATCCAGTGTGCTTAGCATACTGCCTGGCACAACCCAACATTTAATAGATGGCTGTCATTCTTTTTCTTCTCCTTTATTCCTTACACAGATAATTACTGAGTGTCTCCTTACTGCTGGGTGTTGGGTGTCAGGCAAATGACATTGATTACAATAGACAAATTCCATGCTCTAGGTGGGAAAGGATGGGTCTATAAATGAAATAAGTAAGTGAAAATACATATATCAGGTCCCGAAAATGCTATGACAACGAAAAACTATCAGACTAAAATAAAGGAATCAGGCAGTGGTGGGAGGGATGTTTTTATAGGGTGGTCAGAAATGTATTCTCAATGACAGTGACAGTTAAGCAAAACCTGAGGCATGGGAAGGAGGAAGCTCCCTACATGTCCAGGGAAGAGCAGTCCAGGTGGGCAGGAATGAAGATACAAACGCCCTGAAGCTGGAGAGTGCCTTCTTGCTTGGAGTTCAACTCAAAGTTTTATCCAAGTCAAAGGGAAAAAGTAGGAGAAGAAAAAGGAAAGAAAGGATTCTTTTTTAAGGAGCACATTGATTCATAGGTAGCTATGGTATATTGGCTACTTTCTATACATGCTCACTTGATCCATAAGGGATGCTCATTTAATGTCTGTGAATGAATTTAAAAACAGCTATAATATGGAGACACTATTTGGGGAAAGATCCCCGGTAATAATTAATAAATCCTTCCTTCTCCTGGAAAAAAAAAAGCTATATCAAGCACTGACTCTAGTCTAGATCTGGTTCTAAATCTATTTTATGGCATAGCATATAGAATTCTACAATAAACTAGAAATTGGTGATCCACAACCACATCATCCATGAAATGTTAAGATAAATTATTAAACAAAGAGATTGTGAATATTTATTAAATAGCAAACAGTCTAAATATGTGTTTACTTCCATGAATGCCAAATGCTTGTTTTAATTTTTGATGGCCACAGAAAAAAAAAAAGTCTCAGAATTGCACAAGGTAATAAGATGTCATTGTGTACTTGCCAAAGACTCTCAGGGCATACTGTCCTCGCTGGCTCAAGCCTGGGTGTTCTTATCCAATGAAGAAGTTAAATTAGAGTTACTAAGAAAATAAGGAATTAGATTCCCCACAAATAAAGTGAATTTATCTACTTTTACTCTTAGCACTTCCCCTGCTTTCATAATTCGCAAAAAAAAAAAGAAAAAAAAGGTCATTTTTCAGGTCCCCCGAATCATCCCTATAATGTTCTTTCAAAATACTTCTTTTTCTGTTCCCCTCAGGGGAATTCCCACATAACCAGCGCTTCGATTCTGTGGTTGTTCCTCACACTTTGCGTGAGCTGGCCTTTCTTCACCAGTCCCACAGCCATTAGTCAAGTCCAAGGTTGCTTCCATTTCACCTTGTAAATCATCATGTGTATAACCTCTAAAGGCAAACTGATTATAATTTATTAATAATCTATTCAATAAAAATATCAACTTCAAATTTTTATTGAATTGTATCTATAGTCTCTATTTGCTCTTTATTCTCTCAGCAAAGAGTGATAATTTTGTGCCGAGGTTCAGCAGAATTTACTAAGATAAACAATTGCACAAGACATTGTGTAAAGAACTTTGGTTCTAAACTAATAACTTAGAGCTGAAGGCAAGTTGAGTAGGCAAAATGAGAGACTAAGCAGAACAAGTATTAATATTTGGTGTTGGGTTTAGTCACTATGTCATGTCTGACTCTTTGCAACCCCATGGACTATAGCCAGCCAGGCTCCTACGTCCATGGGATGTCCCAAGATAGAATACTGGAGTGGGTTGCCATTTCCTTCTCTAGGGTATCTTCCTGACCCAGGGATAAACCTGGGTCTCTTGCATTATAGGTGGATTCTTTACCGACTGAGCCACCAGGGAAGCCCTTATTAATACTTAGGACAGGTTTTGAAAGTTCTGATATCAAGTGAGATTGTCTAGTTTCATAACCACACAATTATTAGACAACTTTTACATGGCTCACAATTTACTTGCTCCTGCTTTGATAGGTTCCTCATGGCAATTCAGAGGCTCTTGTCTCAAAATTTACATTTTTGCTTACCCCAGTACTTGTCGCCATACAAGACTCATCTTCTGTGTTTAGTCAATAGATCGTTTATAGCTCTGTCACTAATTAAGTCTGGTGGTAAGTCACTGCAGTCATGTCCTACTCTTTGCGATCCCATGGAGTGTAGTCCACCAGGCTCCTCTGTCCTGGAGATTCTCCAGGCAAGAATATTGGAGTGGGTTGACATGTCCTCCTCCAGGGAATCTCCCAACCCAGGGATCGAACCCATGTCTCTTATGACTCCTGCATTGCAGGCAGAGTCTTTATCACCGGAGCCACCAGAGAAGCCCAATGAAGTCTATAACTTTGAGCAAAAATTGTAAAGTCTTGAACCCTTATTGGATTAGATCTTCTCTAAGCTCCCATTTGACTCCGAAAGTCTATGGTCACATGTTAAGAGTAGAATCAGGAAATTCCCCAGAGGGTGTTAAGAATGTGTTCTCTTAAAGATTGTTCATAAAAACAAATATTAAATATCCATCAATAGAAGATTGGCTAAATAAATTATGGCATATTATTAAGATGGATTAGGCATGTTATTTTTAGTGACTCTGCAGTGAACTGCTATTCGTTATTGGATATAAAAACAGTTTATAAATCATGTATAGCATGGCCTCGTTTGTGGGAGGGTACAAACCGCAGTGCACACATCAATCATCTCTGGGAGGAAGACCTTCAGAGAAATTCTATTTTCTCTCTTCATCGTTTGATGATGTTTGCAATATCCCTGGATTGTTTTTGGATTCAGATAAAAAAGCGATCTAAGTGTTGGAGAAAGTAAAATTGACTACATTAGATTATCAAAGTAAACATAAAATCTAACCCTGTGATTATGTAAATTAATGTGCCACCCCTCTAGATATTTCAGAGCTTCCTCGACTTATCTTTCCTTGGAACAAAAATCTCATTTCATTCAAATATTAGAGCACTCTAAATGGTGAGAGAGAGAAGCAAATGTTTAAGTCTGCTATCACGGTGATAGCTTTCTTGTCTGAAGTTTTAAAACATTGCAATCATTATCCAAGGCAATGGAGTAAGTCGATGCAGAAAAATCTGAATCTCAGTATACTTATCGCTCACTTCTTTTTATTTATTGGTCATAATAGGCAATTAGCCCATTAAGATTTCCATTCAATTTCTCATGTGAAGATGTGAGCTGCTTTATTTCTTCCCTCTGCCTTATTAAGTAGAAACTGCAAGAAAACTCAGAATCATAGTACCTTAATTCAATCAGCAGAGTCCTTTGCAGTTTCAAAGAGAAATATAGTTTAGCTGTTCAGTCCCCACAGCCTGAAAATTCTATATTCCCAATTTAGGGTGTCAAAAAACTATGGCTAATTATTCTCATAGCAACGATAATCACACTAATTATGATTCTTAAAAGAACTGAAGAACAAAAATACAGATAAAACTCACAAAGACAAGTTAGGAAGAAAAAGAGAACGCTTTCAAGTGTTATGAACCTAAATCTACATAGACTTTTCCTTTTGGAAAGAATAACAATTAAAAAGGTATGAAAGGATCAGATTATTCCTATTCAATCTGTTGAAGGTGGGTGAGACAGCATTTGTATTATCGCAGTTATTCCCACACATGGGGACCACTGCCAGCTTCCTGTTTGTCGCTGTCAAACTCCATCTTTTTCCCACTCCAAAATGTATATATATTAAAAAAAAATGATCAGCAGGAACTTGAAGGAAAGGAAAATTATAAAAGTAAATATATGGCTTATGTGAGAGAGTTTATCTTTAGGAAGCTCTATGGAAGGTCATAAAATTTACAGCTTTTATAACAATGAGTCTTAGGTTAATGCTTTATTAGAAAGAAACACATTTCCTTCTATTTTATTTCAAAACTCAAGGAAGTCTTGTATTTTGCTGTATTAGTAATAGTAACAAGGAAAATCATCTAGATTATTCTTTTTGTCTGTTGCTCAAATATTTGATAGATCAGTAAGTGACAATTTTTTACTTCAAAATTATACTACATATTTCATGTCAATTTTTATGATCAAGACAGAAAGTGTTAGCCATTCAGTTGTGTCCAACTCTTTGTGATCCCATGGACTGTAGCCTGCCAGGCTCCTCTGTCCATGAATTCTCCAGGCAAGAATACAGGAGTGGGTAGCCATTCCCTTCTCCAGGGGATCTTCCTGATCCAGGGACTGAACCCAGGTCTCCTGCATTGCAGGCAGATTCTTTACCATCTGAGCCACCAGGAGAGCTAAAACAGAGATCATAACACAGTGGAGTATAATTTAAAATCTATTAAGTCTGTAAAAAGATTCAAATGTAACAAGTACAGTCCTAGAATCTAAATCGTGGGTACATCATGGAAAATATGAAATCTATAAGCTTGTTGTGCTCTCAGTTTCCATAGGAAGATAATTTTCTCAAATTAATTGCAAAATCTGCTATACTAGAGTGGATATAATTAGAGTGGATAGGTATGTAAAAAGCAGTCAAAGTTTATATCCCTTTGCTTGGTTTAAATTTCTACAACAAAGTACCATAGATTGGATGGCTTATAAACAAGCTTGATTTCTCCTTACTCTCAAGGGTGGAAGTATAAGGTAAAGGAACCAGCAAGCTGGGGTTCTGATGAGAGCTCTCTTCTGGTCCCAGACTGCTGGCTTCTCAATGTAGTCTCACTATGGGAGAAAGAAGCTGGCTCTCTGGCCTTTTCTATCAGGGGGCTAGTCCCTTTCAGCAGGGCTCCAACTCTCGTGATCTAATCACAGTCATGAGGGGCTACAATGGCAGGCTACAGTCCATAGGATTGCAAAGAATTGGAGACGACTGAAGCGTCTTAGCAAAGCACATGGACTGCGTGTCTGTGCTACCCTAATATCATCACACTGGAGGTTAAGCTTCCAGCGTATGAACTGGGGGACGGAAACATACACAATCTGTGTGCTGTGCTAAGTCGCTTCAGTCATGTCTGACTCTTTGCAACCCCATGGACTATGCCCACCAGGCTCCTCTGTCCATGGGGTTCTCCAGGCAAGAATACTGCAGTGGGTGGCCATGCCCTTCTCCAGGGCATCTTCTTGACCCAGGGCTCGAGCCCACATCTATTAAGTCTCCTGCATCGGCTGATGAGTTCTTTACCACTAGTGCCACCTGGGAAAGAGGAAGTGTTTGTGGCTCAGTCTTGTCCAATTCTTTGCGACCCCTTGGGCTGTAGCCCATCAGGATCCTCTGTCCATGGGATTGTCCAAGCAAGAATACTGGAGTGGGTAGCCATTCCCTTCTCCAGGGGATCTTCCTGACCCAGGGATCGAGCCCAACTTTCCTGAATTGCAGGCAGACTCTTCATTGTCTAAGCTACCAGGGAAGTCCATAACAGTCCATAACACCCTCCAATTCACTCTTTGGAATGAGGTAAGTTATCAGTGAGTGAATGAAAGAATGAATGAATGAGTCAGGACTTGTTGCCTCTAACGAGAGCATACCTCATGGTTGCTGTGAACACAGATGGAAATGGCCATGTCCAGCATCCTTGTTAAGGGTCCCTATAAAAGAACTAAGTGTTGATTTAAGCGGAAATCAGGCTGTTTCTCTGGTTTTTATACTGTGATGATTTCATCCCATTTTCTATTAATGCTCTAGGTGCTTCTGAAAATAATGCCAAGGGACTGTGCTGCCATATGGCTGAGAAGCAGGCCTTTCTGAAAAGTGTCACCCAAAGGAGTTAGCAGAGGACTCTGAGCTGTGAGCACATCCCTTTTTCTCTTTCTGCCTGCTTCACTCCCCCACATCCCCACCCTCTTTCCACTCCCCCCTGCAAATGTTCTGTAGCTGTCAGGTTTCTTTTATAGAAATAAGTGAAATTATAATGAGACAAGAGTTAGACGTGCTGGAGATGAAAAGAAAGACTTTAAGGAAATAAGAAAAGGAAATGGCTCTTTCTCTTTGAAAGCCCTAAAGAGGAGGAAGGAGGTAGATGAAGGGGTTACTCTGCTCAGGAAGAGCTCTCCTTGCACATTTGACTTTCAAAAATGCCTCTGATCTTTGCCCAGAGAGCTGGTACAGAATTCAACTGGATGCAAACAAAGCTTCACTGTGGGGGCTGAAACAAGTCCAGACCTGAGATTTCTTTCCTTTCAGCCTGAATGGCTGTGGCCTCGAGTTGCCAGTCACGATTCCTGACCTCGTCAAGTTTTTCCATTCAGAACAGAGACTGCAGTTGTATCGGAAAAATAAGTCTTAAAAGTCTTAAGACCTAATGTACAGCATGATGACTATAGTGAATCATACTGTTTTCTATACTGGAAATTGTCTAAAAGAGTAGATTTCAGATGTTCTCACCAGAAAAATATACAAAAGGTAAACATGTGAGGAAACATATTTGTTAATGAACTTGACTATAATCATCTCTGTATCACATGTATATAGAAACATTATGTTGTGATCCCTAGATACATACAATTCTTATTTTTAAAATATTTAAATTAAAAAAAAAAAGAGAGAACAGATACCTTCCCACTTCCTGATTTTTATAACATAGCCAGTTGGTTTGTTGTATTCAACAGGATATTCTGGTCTGCTCCTTTCCACACCCATAGAAACTGATTCAAAGCTTTAAAAAAATTAGAGATAATAATTATAAAAGAAAGAATTTGTGTAGTGTTATACATTTTACAAAATGCATTCATCTATATATCCTTTGGTTTGGGAGGGTTTCCTTTTCCCTCAACAACCTTACAAACTTTGTGTTGTTATTATCATTTTACAGATGACAAAATGGTCAAAGTCGCATAGTTAGGAAGTGGTAGCTGACATTGCTGCTGCTGCTAAGCCGCTTCAGTCGTGTCCAAAGTGGTAGAGTCAGGTCTAAAAACTTGGCCACCTTCCAATTAAGAATATCCCATTTTACTGGTGATGATGTTTAGGTTCCAGAATGTTCAGTGATTTGCACAAGACCTCTGCCTAAAATTAGAGGCAGAGCATGCACTGGAATCCTGGCTTCCTTATCCCAAACAGACAGCCATGCCTCTCTGTGTCCTGGTTGAGGGACTGTTCTGGTGTGAATATGCATGCTGTTTACCAAGATAAGGGAGGCTTGGAGGAGAAGATTACAAGCTTAATTTTTAATATGATGAGGCTGACCTCTCTGAGGTAGAGTTAAATGGAATTCTATCAGGTCTGTGGAACTGGTGTTCATGGGAGATACTTGGACAGGAGATACAGACTTGTATTCATGAGTCAGAAACTGAGTCCAGAGGAATAGATAAAAATACCCAAGGGGAGTGCGTTGAGTTTGAAGAGAAATAGATTTCTAATTTGGCGGTAGGGAATGACCGCATTTAAGGTCCAGGTAGGAGATCATGTCTTTGAATAAGGAAGAGAAGAAGTAACTAAGTACCTGGGTAAATTAGAGGACAGTTTTTATTAAAATTATGAATTTTTTTTTAATTCTAAAAATTAAGTTTTTGTAGCTTGAAAGTGAAGTGAAAGTGTTAGTCGCTCAGTTGTGTCTGAGTTTTTGGGACTCCATGGACTGTAGCCCATCGGGCTCCTCTGTCCATGGAATATTCTCCAGGCAAGAATACTGGAGTGGGTTGCCATTCCCTTCTCCAGGGGATCTTCCCAGATCCAGGGGTCAAACCCAGGTCTCCTGCACTGCAGGCAGACTCTTTACCACCTGAGTCAGTAGGGAAGCCTCATTTTTTTTTTTTTTTAGTTGCTCAGATGGTAATGAATCTGTCTGCAATGCAGGAGACACAGGAGACGCGGTTTTGATCCCTGAGTTGGGAAGATCCTCTGAAAAAGGAAATGGCAACCCATTCCAGTATTCTCGCCCAGGAAATCCCATGGACAGAGGAGCCTGGTGGACTACAGGCCATGGGGTTGCAAGACTCAACATGACTTAGCGACTACACTATCATTTTGTAGCATATTTGTCAGCAAAGCCTGACGTGACTTCGGACTGCATACTAAATTCCAGAGCATCTCTTGATTTATAATGAAGAGACATATCTGGAAAACCACCTAGGATTGGAATAAAGACTTGATTAAATGAACCATAATTCTATGTCTTCTGAACTTACTCATGTTATATATCGATGAGACTAGAGTCATATGGGTAGTGATGGTTTTAGCCACCTGTCTCTATCAATACCTGGGTAAGGACAGGCTCTTAGCAGTTCCTGCAGCAACAGGTATTGTTGTGAGCTTGTCTGTCTTTTCTTATCAGAGCTCTCTGCTGAAGGGATCAAAAAGCCATTGTTGGCAGGAGCTCTTCCAACGCTAAAAAAGGAACTAAGGAAATAAGCATGATAAGGATTTGAGATACCCCTGACCCTATTGTGAAGCTGACTTAAGCCCAAATATTACTTATCCCAAATGTCTCCCTTGAGTCTTACTGGTCCCTAGATCATAGTAATAGTAGTAAGCTGGATCCCCAGAAATTAGTATTAGCTCAGAGACACTAAAAGTTCTGGCTGGATATTTCCTTTATTCCAGTGTTCATTTATTCCATGTGTTATGGTTTGATAGAACTCTTCCTGAAAGTTGCCAGCACCCTCTTTTATTCTAAGTTTGTGAATGGATTCACATCAGAGAATTAAGACAGGGCTTGTGACTTTAATGGGGTCTTTTAAACCAGGGCTGTCTTTGGTCAACCTGGAATTTTCTCATTGTATACATCTTGGAGAAATTATACATGTGTCTGATCCTATAGACATGTTTGTGGAAACATGAAGTCACAGGTGGGGAGATGCTGGGCTGCTGTCAGGGTCACCACCTATCCCTCGCCTCTGCTGGTTTAGTGTTATTTTTTGGTTCCACCACCCCAGGATCTTGCTGTTTCCTTTGCAAGTCAGAGATGCCATTCCACTAGCAAAGTCTCCCACACAACAGCAACTACCAGCCTCCAAATACAGCTGTGAAATTCTTGCCCAAGAGCCACCTCACTACCTTCATTCGCCACAGTCTTTCTCAAGATTTTGGGATGGTTCTGTCTTTTAGGTCCTCCCAGGGGCCATAGATTGAACTCAAGTGGTTGGGGGAGTGGGCAAAGATAAAGCAATTCTAGTGATCCTTTCTCTGTGGATGTTTGGATCATTTCTTCTATTATTCCAAAAGGTTTCTGGCATATTGTCTCCTTGGAGACGCTCTTAAAGATAATGGAATTTGGGTCCACAAAATACAGATGATGTATGGTTTCAGTGGAGCTGGGTTCTGTGATGTTGGACTTGTGCTCTGAACATGAATATGTTAGTCGCTCAGTCGTGTTTGACTCTTTACGACCCCACGGACTGTAGTCTGCCAGGCTTCTCTATCCATGAGATCCTCCAGGCAAGAATACTGAAGTGGGTTGCCTTTCTCTTCTACAGGGGATCTTCCTGACCCAGGGATCAAACCTTGGTCTCCTGCATTGCAGGCAGATTCTTTACTATCTGAGCCACCAGGGAAGCTCTGAATGTGGGCAGGTACTTTGATGAGGGTGTGTTCAGACCTATGCTGAACTGGTCAGCTTCTTACAGTGGTACAGTTGGCTTTAAGCTGTCCTGGTTGGGGTAAGAGACTTTAAGTCAGCCACGGGGGTTTTGACCTCAGGGGCTGATTACACTTTGTGCTCCACAAGTAAGTGCCTATTTCTGTATAAGAGGATACTGAAACAAAGACTCTTGGGCTTCTACAAAGCACAGGTCACATATCCAAGCCAAGAGGCAGATGACCTGAGTCAAGAAGGAGACAGGCTTTGGCCAGACATTGGGACCCACATAGCAAGGCCAGCCACATGGGTCTTTATGAAGTTTTACCATTCAGTATCAGGACCTCAGGATGAAGGCTGCCTCAGTTTATTGCCTTGGTTTTCCCTAGGAAGACATGATTAGAGCTAATAGGTATTGGTATCCAGAGTGGATCTTCTATGAATACCCAGTCATCTATATGATGAACTTACTTTTCATAATAACCATGTAATAATCAGTATAATCATTGTTTTTGTTCTTCAGTTGTAAACAACAAAGGAAGAATAAATTTCTGTTTTAAAGATGTTATTGAAATTCAATAAAATATTTCATGTATGAACTAAAATTTAGACTTGACAAACAAAAATACTACATCTCATAGCTGGGATTCTGTTTCATTCTTGCAAAGGTTAAACACAAATACAAGCTTCAGTGTTTGCACAGACAGAACTAAATAAACCAAAATTAGTTTCTTTGCCTTTACAGTAACTGTGCCATCCTGCTTATGCAAATCTGCAGTTTAAATGTGGGAATATGTAATACCACAAGGGCATCTGGGGATACAAATTGCACCTGGAACAAACTTGAACAGTTCCCAACATTTACACACTTGCTTTTGAAACAAATGTATATAGATGAGTCTGTATATGTCAGGGGTTTACATGGGGGTATAGCCATTTACATGGGGGTGTTCAGAATTATCTTCCAGGTAAAATAAGACATTTGTTAAAGGGTAGGTAAAAATGTGCAAATTTAATGCTTATGTATTATTCATACTTAATGATAGCAATCATTTTGAACTTAGACTAACAAAAGATTTTATCAGAAAGGACTATTTTATCACTTATGTTGTTTAGAATTGCTGCTGCTGCTAAGTCACTTCAGTCGTGTCCAACTCTGTGCGACCCCGTGTCCAACTCTGTGCGACCCCATAGACAGCAGCCCATCAGGCTCCTCCGTCCCTGGCATTCTCCAGGCAAGAACACTGGAGTGGGTTGCCATTTCCTTCTCCAATGCATGAAAGTGAAAAGTGAAAGTGAAGTTGCTCAGTCGTATCCGACTATTAGCAACTCCGTGGACTGCAGCCTACCAGGCTCCTCCATCCATGGGATTTTCCAGGCAAGAGTATTGGAGTGGGGTGCTGGTAAATGTTAATAGTAAAAAGACCAATTTTAATAAGTTTTATCATGTTTATAATTTTATTTATTTATTTTTGGCTCAACTGGGTCTTCATTGGTGCATGCAGACTTTCTCTAGTTGTAGCTAGTGGGAACTACTCTCTAATTGCAGTACACAGGCTTCTCATTGAGATGACTTTCCTTTTTGCAGAATATGGGGCCTAGGCATGTGGGCTTTCAGTAGTGTTGGTGAATGGGCTTAGTTGCCCCATGGCATATGGAATCTTCCCAGACCAGGGATCAACTTGTGTTCCCTTCATTAGCAGGCGTATTCTTAACCACTGGACTGCCAGGGAAGTCTGTAAAGCATATTCTTAATGCTTCAGACCAGACTGACTGACCCCTCCACCCTGCTCTTGGTATGTCAGTGGTTAAGAGTTCCATGGTCGAGGAAACAATGTTATTTATAAACCTTTTAAATATAAGGAATGAGAAATAATATTTGCTCTTTTCAAGCTCTGTGGCTTGATTGCAGGCATCATAGTGAACATGGGTAGAGTTGCCATTGTAAATGGTTAATTCCTGGCCTAGTGAGAAAGAGTAGACAGGGGATGTTGGTGAATATCTTCCCTGATCCAATGCTCCCATGATTATATGAATTCATTATTAGCAAACATACTTGACTAAGAGACTAAAATTGTGGTTACCTACAGATTTCTAGTGGTAGGACAACTTTCTAGAGAGTTGATGTATTTGCCTCCATCTTTTCCTTCTGCTTCCTTTCCAGAGTTGTTCTTCAACTGGGCAGGGAACTGAGTGCTATATACTGCACATTTCAGCAGCAGTCACTGTTTCATCCAGGATTCATTTAAGTAACCGTGCAAAAATGTAGAAACAGCTCTGTCTACTCCAGTTAGCACACTTAGTAGAGGATCTCTGATCAACACATCTCTCTTGATAAATTCAGACTAATCCAAAAGGATGCTCTACCCTCTTTCCTTTAATCTGTTTCCACATCTATTCCCCAGGTTTTTACTGAAATTTAAAAAAAAAAAAAAAAAGATTAAGTTTTACAACTTGGAGGATTTGTCAACTTTCACCTCCCAAGGTGAAGCGTGTAATTTTGTGCTCCTGAAGCTTGCCAGAATCTGATTCTAATCAGTAGTCTTGAAACTGATTGCTGATGTCAGGGTATGAAGAGAATTGCCATCTCTTTGTATGTGACCATGAATAAGGCTGTTTTTTGGTCTTTGGAAGGATAGCTAAGTCCCTCCAAGTAAGAGAAGGGAGGGTGCCCACTTCTCAAAGAGATTTAAGGAGGGTTTGGGTGCAGCCGAGTCAGAGGACTAGAGTACTTCAGGAAACTCAGAATGCTCTCGAATTACTCTGGCGGGAGTCATACACTTTTCTAGGAAATGTCCTAAAATTCTCATGAGAGACCTAGACTGTAAATATAAGCGCACAATCATGGGGTCCATTGGATTAGCCTTACTGGTGCAGCAAGAGAAAAGATCTCTCAGCCTTCATGAGAAAGCTAAAATGAGAGTTTCTTATAATATAGTCATAAAAGAAAAAAAATCTCTTTTAGTATAGTCACAAAATATCAGTCTATAACTTGTTTGGAAGATTTAAGAATTTCATATTGGCACTCCTTTTTCTTTAGCTTCCCAGCATTTTGTTAGAAATAGGCATCTATATCACAGTCCTTGAATTTAGCCATCTCTTCCTGGAAGGGTCTTCTCAAGTCCTCACAGCTTAGCCTTCAATGGCACTTCATAGCAGGTGACCATAGGTGAGAATTAGGTAAGAATTAGGTAAGCTTCTTCACCGCTGCTTTCCATGAAGTGCTGAGATCATATTCCCTAGCACTAGTTGATTTTTATTGCCTTCAGCTCTAAGCAAGGCAGAAAACCAATTCCAGCTCGCTTCCCCCAACCATAATGGTCTGTTATGTGGATCCACTCCTGGAGCCAATTTCTGTATCAAGCTGAAAGGCTTTCAGTTGCAAACAACCAGACCAACTCTGAATGATTCAAGCAGAAAATAAAGGTTTTGAAAAGTTATTATCTTCTTCATAGACTTACAGGAGATGCTGGAGAAGTAAGCAGAGAAAACTGGAAAAATCAAAGGGACTTGAAAATAATGTTCAGATCCATTCTTTTCTCTTCTCGTTTTTGGCTGTGCTGGGCCCTGTTGCTGTGCACAGGCTTTCTCTAGTTGCAGGGAATGGGAGCTGCTCTCCAGTTGTGGTGCCTGGGCTTCTCACTGAAGTTCTTCTCACTGAGGTTCTCAACAGGAGCTTCTCTGGTTGCAGAGCACAGGCTCCAGGCACTTGGGCTTCAGTACTTGTGGGGTACTGGCTTAGCTGCTCCGTGGCATGTGGAGTCTTCCCAGGCCAGGGATTAACCTGTGTCCCCTGCATTGGCAGGCAGATTCTTCACCCCTGGACCGGAAGAGAGGTCCTCAGATTCATTCTTGTGAGATGTTTCTGCTGCCTTCAATGAGTATGGGATATCAGACTTGACTCTGTCTCTCTGAGGTCCTACCTTAGACCTCAGTGGTCTCTGTTGGCACCCCTGCCACTGCTACATCTTGTTGTCATCCATCTCTAGCTCCAAATGCAAGGTCTGTCCTATTGGTCTGGCCTTATGCTTATGGCTTTCTGTCTCCACCTTATCTGGTGTTTGCTTAGAGAAGCTGAAAAACCAAGAGACGTGAGTTGTTAGTTCTATAGCATTACTCCCTCAGTGTCAGACTTTCTCCACCCCATGGACTGGCCCCTACCAGGCTCCTCTGTCCATGGGATTTCCAGGCAAGAATACTGGAGTGAATTGTCATTCCTTTTTTCAGGGGTCTTCCAGACCCAGGGATTGAACCCAGGACTCCTGCATTGCAGGCAGATTCTTTACCATCTGAGCCACCAGGGAAGCCCTGTTAGTTACTATAACAGGAGGAAACTTCTGCTTCCCGCCAGAGTGTGTAAGGTGAGGAATTCTCTAAACATTGGGAAGAGGGCTGCTGTAAACCAGCCAATGTTCACTATATCCCTGTGTTCTGCACCAACCACATCGGCCACTTTCTTCTTTCTGGGAAATCTCCAACCACCTTCTTTTTAATATCCTCCTGTTGGGGACTCTTCCCCAGATCTTCCTATTAACGAGTTTCTACTCATCATATATGTCCCATAAATGTCATTTCTTCAAAGTGACCTTCCTCAGCTACCCTATCTGAAGGAAGGTGGCTGGCCTCATCCTTTTGCATCAGTCACTCTTTACCCGATTGCTCAGATTTATTTTCTGCATCCCTTCTCACTATCTGAAATGGTCTCATGTAGATGTGTAAGTGCTTATTGTCTGTCCTTTCCATCTAGAATGTAAGTATTATGAACTCAAACATCTCAACTGTGACCTTATCTGTTTTGATTATACCACTGAATCCCCAGCATCATGAATGGTGACTGTCACATATCAGAGTTCAGCTGGGATGCATGGAATAGATAAATTAGTCAAGATCCCAGTCTGATGTAGGCAAAGACATCTATGGAATCCAAAGCCGGGACAGAGCCAGGACACAGGTACCTCCTGTAACTCTGGTGTGTACTATTAGTGGCTTTCATTTTCCCCAAAAGGGTGCTCAGCATGGGGCATCAGCTCCCAGGTTCAGTGTGAATCTAAATAATGCATGATTGTGAAAGACTTTGAAAATATAAAAGACCACATCAATTCTAAATCGTATTCTCGATGCATGTGGATTGTTCTGCAGGTACCACTTTCTGGTCAATCAAACCACACATTATATGTGATGTACTGATCCTACTGAGCAAATCACCATTTCAGCATATACTGATTTATGGCAATTTTTTGCTGAAATGATGAACTCTGCATGCTTCTATGGTGTGTGCCTTTGATAGGCACTGGGCAATGTCACAAATTTCAGTGTCTGGGGTTTTTTACCTTAGGGGATTCAACATATTTCCTGATGTCACTGAAATGGTTGGAAAACCATGAAAACATCCTAGAGGCAAGTCCCAGTGGTTCTGGGACACCAGGCAAAATTTCCAAGCATATCCAGATAGGGCTGTCCTCACACTCTGTTTCTAAAATGACATAAAACACTGAGTGAATGATAATTTGCTTGAAACAATTAGACCTTGGCTTTGGCATCTCAGTTCAACCAAAAGAAAAAATAAATTGTTCAGAGACCCAGGACTGAATCCATAAAATGAGACAATTTTATTTCTTCCAGAACATAGATGTATGATCTTGGGAAGTCACTTTATCATTATCAGCCACAGAATGTTGGATAAAATTCTAAGTCCCATGATACTGATACTCCTGTTCTTTGAGTTCTAGGAATTCACCTCTACATACTCTGTGTGGTGATGGTAGAAACCTCTTCATGATGAAGAGGTGGAACTTGGCTCGATTTTGAAAAACATCATGTCTCAATCCTATTTTTTGGCATTCATTTTCCCCCATGTGAATTATAAATGTGATCTCTTTCTATGAGGTTTCCCCATCAGAGAAGTATTGTCTATTAACTAAAAACAGGGAAGCATCTGAGATTTCCGTTCCGCAACTGCCTTGGTCTCTTTCTAAGTAGCCAATGTTTTGAACTCAGGTGATGACTTTTGAAATCCTCTTCAGCTCACTGCCTCATTTAGCTTTGATGCAGAGGAGACTCACCGTTATCTCTAGAAATTCCTTCTTTTCTTGTTAGCTCTGCAGAGAATCATCTCCATTTTTATTACTTTGTTCTATCAGTGATTGCCGTGGAAGCCCCTGATGTCACTGTAAGAAGCTCCAGATCAGCTTTGGTTGATTAGCTTCCTGGAGGAGAGGGACCAGGGTTCAGTGAAAGCACCTCTGGTTTTGCTTTCAGGCAAAGGCAGCTGGGCTCAGCTGCCAACTTGATAAGGAACAGAGAACTGGGCACCATCCAAGCAGAAAACTCAGAGTCTCAAAAATTGCTAAGGCAGAGAAAGGCATAAGACACATGTGACTAGTTCTGAGCATATGTGCTCAAGCCAGAGAAGAAAAGTTAAGAGAAAGCCTGCTTTCTTGTGCCAATTAGAACTCCTTATATCACCCATTTGACAGGCAAACCTATATCCCTTGAAATTTCTAAAATACAACATGTCTCTCACATATGGCATAGGGTATTTTTATCCCCAAATCTGTATGATCTCAAATGGGAAATTATAAAGACAGAACCATAGCAATGTGTCTGGGGGAAAAATTGGCCACTCCAAGACCCTTGTATCTCTCCCACTCCATCCCCTGTCCACTCCACTGAGAGCTACAACTTGTGTTTCCCTTATATCTGCTCCTAATATGTATAATTATTTATTTTAAATTGTCAAATTCACTGAACATGCATCAAATGCCTATTTTAATAGAGTGCATCAAGGAAAGTAATGCTGCAGTAAATTTGCATGCAGCAAAGTTTTCAAAATTATGAGGCCCAGAGACACTGTAAATTTCTACCACATGCTGTTATTGCAAAAATAAAAACCTAAATGGACATGAAAAGATACATCATCCCTCCAGGCATGGACTCTTGATGAAGCTGTTCAACTCTAAGCTCAGGTCACTGCCAGCATTAGTATTCTATGATTATCTGTCTTCTCCACAAAACAAACCTCAATTTAAACGTCCTATTCAACTGGCTGCGGAAACACAAACAAAACTCAGGCATCTTGGTGTCCCCTCCAGTCTCCCAAGAGATTCTTCAAGGAGATACTGACTCACTTTGAAGAATGTGACACCTGGTGACTCTCAATACATTTAGGAAGGCCACACCCACCCCACCTTCTAGCAGTCCTGTGCTTTCTCATCTGCATTAAAAAAATAATTTTTTTTTTTTTATTGGAGAATAGTTGATTTACAGTGTTGCATTAGTTTCAGGTATACAGCAAAGTGGATCGGTTATGCGTATACATATATCCACTTTTTAAAGATTCTTTTCCTTAGCGCCTCTTGATGAAGGTGAAAGAGGAGAATGAAAAAGCTGCTTAAAACTCAACATTCAAAAAGCTAAGATCATGGCATCCAGTCCCATCATTTCATGGCAAATAGATGAGGAAACAATGGAAACAGTGACAGACTTTATTTTCTTGGGCTCCAAAATCACTGCAGATGGTGACTGCAGCCATGAAATTAAAAGACATTTGCTCCTTGGAAGAAAAGCTATGACAAACCTAGACACCATATTAAAAAGCAGAGACATTACTTTGCCAACAAAGATCAACTCACTGCAACTAGAGAGTAAGCCCTGCTAACCACAACTAGGGGAAAAGCCCACACAGCAACGAAGGCCCAGGACAGCCAAAACCAGTTTTAAAAATAATAGTAATCAAAAAGAAAAACAAGCTGCTTTCCAATGCGGGGACATGTATTGAATCTTTGGCTGGGAACTAAGATCCCACATGCTTACGGGCAACTAAGCCCACTCACCAAAACTGGAGAGATCCCACGTGCTGCACCTAAGACCCAATGCAACCAAATAAATAAATATTTAAAAAATGGAAACTGTCTCAAAGCTGTGGTAATAACTAAAGGAGTAAAATATCAAAGTGTTTAGAACTGTGCCTGGCCCATGATAAGCATTCTATATGTGTTTGCTGTCATTATTATGTGATACATCAACTTTTTACTTCTAAATTAATACTTTATGTAACAATATAGATGATTCCCTCCATTGGTTCCACAACTCTGTGCACTTCATAGGAAAGATAAATTTACCCTTTTTTGAAAAACTTGATATTTCTAGCTGTTAGCTATGAAGTTAGAAAGAAGGAAAATTGTATCAATATTCACATTTATTAAGTGATGACAACTGATCAGACAGGATCACCAGTTCAAAGAAATGGCTGAAGAAGCCATTCTGAGGTTTTGGCTCTTTAGAATTGTATATTTAGTTATGAACACAATGTGAGTAGATACTTTTTAAAATCCATGTGCTAAAAGAGTTCTTTACTACTGGTTTCTTGAAACCATTAGTAAAGAGCTCTTTACTAATACTAGCTAATGGTTTCCCTTGTAGCTCAGGTGGTAAAGAATCCACTTGCAGTGCAGGAGACCTGATTCAATCCCTGGGTCAGGAAGATCCCCCAGAGAAGGGAATAGCTACCCACTCTGGTATTCTTGCCTGGAGAATTCCATGGATAGAGTAGCCTAGTGGGCTACAGTCCATGGAGTTGCAAAGAGTTGAACACATGACCAAGCATATAGGAGACAAATGACTTTAGCCTGGGGAAATCAGGAAGGGATTCACAGAGGAGGTGCTATTTTTGGATGGCCTTTGAAGGAAAAGTCAGATCGATCTAGAAGAAGAAAGAAGCAATGGTGTTCCAGGAAGAGGTTTGGTGACTTCTAGCTAGGTATCTTCTCATGACAAGTCTGTTCTCATCAGTTAATAATATTTCCTGAAAACTGGGTTTACCTGTGGGTGGGTGTTGAGCCAATAGACACAACCAAAAATTAGGAGAAGGAAAGATTTATTATTACTTGCAGCAAATAAAGAGGACACCAGGGATTTTCCCCCAAGGCATATCTCCTCAACAACAAAACTGGGCAAGATTTAAGCTAATGGTACATGAGTTGGGAAGATCCTCTGGAGAAGAAAATGGCAACCACTCCAATATTCTTGCCTGGAGGATTCTAGGACAGATGAGCCTGGTGGGCTATAGTCCATAGGGTTGAAAAGAGTCAACACAACTGAGCAAGTAACAAACATATACACATGCATATTCATGAAGGGGCTAGACCAGAGGAGAATTTAGCATAGAATTGGGACAAAGGTCAAGAGAGTCCAAGTCTTAGTTGATTGAAGTCAGGAGGATCAACATCATCATTGCATCCTCCACCTTGTTGGGCTTTTGTTTCTGTAGGAATCAAAGATATATTATGATGTAAATCCTTTCAGAAGGAACTAGGACTCTGCTTTGAAAGTGAGTGTGGTTGCCTAGTCATGTCCAACTCTTTGCAACCCCGTGGACTGAAGCCTGCCAGGCTCCTCTGTCCATGGGATTTCCCAGTCAAGAATACTGGAGTGGGTTGCCGTGCCCTTCTCCAGGAGATCTTCCCAACCCAGGGATTGAACACGGGCCTCCTGCACTGCAGGCAGATTCTTTACCATCTGAGCCACCTCGGAAGCCCAGGACTCTGCTTTATCACTGCACTGTTGTTTGACTGCCTTTTCTCTGTTCCTGCATTCCTTTGTTTCCTTAAGATCCTTCATTACCAGGACCTGTTCAAGGGCAAGCATTATAACCAGGCTTAGATCACAAAATGGCATAGGTCAAAATGGGTTCTCTCCTGTCAAGAAAGCCATGGTTGGTCCTTTTTCTCCAGGGCCCACCTGTCATATCTGCTTACAGTAATCCCTGTCATCCCTGGAGATGCTTTGGAGAGCCTGGGAATGCTGCCGTACTCTGCTCTCTTTACTGATGCTCTTACCATCTTATCTAGAGTAGTTCGTAGGAAAAAAAAAAAAAAACTAGTATAGACTTGAATATCCTGTCAACATATCTGACTCACCTACAAGAGTCTGTGGAAGTCTCTTAGTTAGTTTAAAGTATTTTACTTCCTTGAAAACATCTCAAACTTGAATTCCTTTATTTAAGTCACTAACTGCAGCAGACATTATAGAATATCTAACTTAACTTGTGGGCTTCCCTGGTGGCTCAGTGGTAAAGAACCCTCCTGCCAATGCAGGAAACAGGGTTTGATCCTTGGGTTGGGAAGATCCCCTAGAGAAGGAAATGGCATCACACTCCAGTTTTCTTGCCTGGGAAATCCCATAGACAGAGAAGCCTGGCTGGGTATAGTCCATGAGGTCACAGAGTCAGACATTATTTAGCAACTAAACAGTGGCAAAAACTTAACTTGGGTTCTCAACTCTTCTCTAATACTTCCATTTTGAAAGTTGTACATTTAAAAACCTCTACTTAGTCTTCCCATGGATCTCAAAAGCCCAAATAATACCATTTCAGCCAATGAGACATGGCTGAAGTCTACTGAGGAAGGTATAGCTGCAACTCCTAAAATCCCTCCCCACTTCTTTTTGTCTCTAATGCAGATATTTTGCTGAACTTCAGTGCCCAACTTGTGTCTGGGAAAGAAAGGTCACGAGAATCACATAGATACTATGTGTCTGCCTTAGTTAAGCTATTAAGTTAATGTCAGCAGTCACTTAACTTCATACTTCTTGTAATATGTGAAATAATCTGCTAGTTGTATGCTGCTGCTGCTGCTGCTGCTGCTAAGTCGCTTCAGTCGTGTCTGACTCTGTGCGACCCCAGAGACAGCAGCCCACCAGGCTCCCCTCTCCCTGGGATTCTTCAGGCAAGAACACTGGAGTGGGTTGCCATTTCCTTCTCCAATGCATGAAAGTGAGAAGTGAAAGTGAAGTCGCTCAGTCGTGTCCGACTCTTAGCCAGTTGTACAAACTTCTGTAAATTAGGTTTCTTGTTACTTGCAACTAATATGTTCCTAGCCAATGAACCAAAGCCGTATTCCAGACCTGGAACCACGGTGCCATCATGGGCTGCCTTCTCTTCACCAGAACGTGATCTCATTCTGGACCCTATAGTGCAACCCCTGTTGTTGTTGTTGTTCAGTCACCCAGTCAGGTCCGACTCTGCAACCCCCTGGACACACCAGGCCTCCCTATCCCTCACCATCTGGAGTTTGCCCAAGTTCATGTTTATTGCATCAGTGATGCCATCCAGCCATCTCATCCTCTGATGCCCTCTTCTCTTTCTGCCCTCAATCTTTCCCAGCATCAAGGACTTTTCCAATGAGTCATCTGTTCACATCAGATGACCAAAATACTAGAGCTTCAGTTTCAGCATCAGTTTGTCCAGTGAATATTCAGGATAGATCTCTCTTAAGATTGACTGGTTTGATCTCCTTGCTGTCCGATGGACTTTCGGGAGTTTTCTCCAGCACCCCAGTTCCAAATTATCAATTGTCTGTCATTCTGCCTTCTTTATGGTCCAGCTCTCACAACCATACCTGTCCACTGGGAAGACCATAGCCTTGACAATATGGACCTTTGCTGGCAGAGTAACATCTCTGCTTTTCAACAGACTGTCTAGGTTTGTCATTGTTTTCCTGCCAAGAAGCAATCATCTTCTGATTACATGGTTGCAGTCACTGTCCACAGTGATTTTGTAGCCCAAGAAGAGGAAATCTGTCACTACTTCCACCATTTCCCCTTCTATTTGCCATGCAGAAATGGGGCCAGATGCCATGATCTTAGCTTTTATAATATTTATTCTTAAGCCGGCTCTTTCATTCTCCTCCCTCAACCTCATCTAGAGGCTCTTTAGTTCCTCTTTGCTTCCTGTCATTAGCGTGGTACCATCCACATATCTGAGGTTGTTAATATTTCTCCCACCTATCTTGATTCCAGCTTGTAACTCATCCAGCCTAGCATTTCTCATAATGTGCTCAGCATATAGGTTAAATAAACAGGAAAACAGCCAACAGCCCTGTTGTACTCCTTTCTCAATCTTGAACCAATCAGCTGTTCCATACAGGATTCTAACTGTTGCTTCTTGACCCACATACAGGTTTCTCAGGAGACAGGTAAGATGGTCAGGTATTCCCATCTCTCTAAGAGTTTTCTGCAGTTTGTCATGATCCATACAGTCAGAGGGTTTAACGTAGTCAATGAAACAGAGATAAATGTTTTTCTGAAATCCTCTTGCTTTCTCTATAAGCCAGCCAATGTTGGCAGTTTGACCTCTAGCCCTTCTTCCTTTTCCAAACCCAGCTTGGACATCTGGAAGTTCTTGGTTGCATGATGCTGAAGCTTAGCTTGCAAAATTTTAAGCATGACCTTTCTAGTATGGAAGATGAGTACGATTGTCCGATGATTAACACATTCTTTGGTACTACCCTTCTTGGGAACTGGGATGTAGAGCTCTATAATTCTGGAATGAAATAAGCAATGCCTATTTCCTCTTCAAACTGTTTTTTTTTTTTTTTAATTCACAACTTGTATACTTTTACTAGAATAGCCACCACACATATAAAGCAAAAGTTGATAAAAATACAAGGGGTAAAAGAAATCCATCATCATAGTGGGAGATTTTTCACTCACCAATTTTAGTAGTAAAACAGATCTTTTAAAAGTCAGTAGACAGATAGAAGGTTTGAATAGTACAATTAAAGTTGATCAAATGGGTATGTTTACAATTAACTCCAAAATACACATTTTTATGTGCATATGAATAATCTATGAAAAACAATCACCCAATGGGTCAAAGCACACACATTTCAAAGTAACTGACAACATATAGAGCATACTGTCTGTGCTATGCTGTGTTTAGTCACTCAGCTGTGTCCAGCTCTTTGTGACCCTATGGACTGTAGCCCCCAAGGCTCGTCTGTCCATGGGATTCTCCAGGCAAGAATATTGGAGTGAGTTGCCATGCCCTCCTCCAGGGGATCTTCCCAACCCAGGGATCCAACCCTGGTCTCCAGTATTGCAGGTGGATTCTTTACCATCTGAGCCACCAGGAAAGCCCAGATATTTATGTGTGTGTGTACTTAGTCACTCTTTGCAACTCCATGGACTATAGCCTGCCAGGCTCCTCTGCTGATTGGGATTCTCCAAGCAAGAATACTAGAGTGGGTTGCTATGCCCTCCTCCAGGGGTATCTTCCCAGTGGGGGATCAAACCCAGGTCTCCCATATTGCAGGCAGATTCTTTACCATCTGAGCCACCAGGGAAGCCCAAACACTTTGGGGCCCACAGGACACAGCTAAGACCATTGAGGGGGTGCCAAGACAAAAGGGGCAGGGACTGGTGGTGGCTTGCCTCCAAGTGCCCACAGGCTCCCAAGATCCAACTAAGATCTTTTTAACTGAAGTAGCGTTTGGAGCTGGAGTTACAGCAGCTGGTGGCACCAGACTTGCCCTCTAATATATTCTTGATAAAGGATTTAAAGGATTCAATCCAACTACAGGCCCTTTAAAGAGTCCTATATTGTTATTTTCCATCACTACCTCCCCTGGTCAGGAGTGGTAAATTTACACTCTTGCTGTCTTCCTTGGATGTGGTAGCTGACCACAGAATAAATGTTTTTGTTATCTATTTTTACTCAAAAAAGAGGAGTAAAAAGAGGAGTAGAAAAATTCATAAAAATTAAAGTTAAAAATTGAAAGTGAAGTCATTCAGTCGTGTCTGACTCTTTCTGGCCTCATGGACTGTAGCCTACCAGGCTCCTCTGTCCATGGGATTTTCCAGGCAAGAATACTGGAGTGGGTTGCCATTTCCTTGTCCAGGAGATCTTCCTGAGCCAGGGATTGAACACGGGCTTCCTGCACTGCAGGCAGCTGGTCTCCAGCATTGTAGGCAGATGCTTTACCATCTGAGCCACCAGGGAAGTCAGAAAAATTCATAAGTGAAATTTATTTTTTCTTTTTCTTAAAATTGTTTCTTTTCAAACATTTTAAAATGATTCTCCAGTTCTAATCAGATGCAGGTCCAATGGCCTAATTTGGCAAATAATTCTGAGTCCTCCACAATCTCTTTGTAATTTACCTTTCTAGACTTAACTGTCCTGTTAACATCATGAGATGTTCTGCTGGGCTGGAAGAAGCACAAGCTGGAATCAAGATTGCCAGGAGAAATATCAATAACCTCAGATATGCAGATGACACCACCCTTATGGCAGAAAGTGAAGAGGAACTCAAAAGCCTCTTGATGAAAGTGAAAGAGGAGAGTGAAAAGGTTGGCTTAAAGCTCATCATTCAGAAAATGAAGATCATGACATCCGGTCCCATCACTTCATGGGAAATAGATGGGGAATCAGTGGAAACAGTGCCAGACTTTATGTTTTGGGGCTCCAAAATCACCATAGATGGTGACTGCAGCCATGAAATTAAAAGACGCTTACTCCTTGGAAAGAAAGTTATGACAAACCTAGATAGCATATTGAAAAGCAGAGACATTACTTTGCCAACAAAGGTCCGTCTAGTCAAGGCTATTGTTTTTCCTGTGGTCATGTATGGATGTGAGAGTTGGACTGTGAAGAAGGCTGAGTGCTGAAGAATTGATGCTTTTGAACTGCGGTGTTGGAGAAGACTCTTGAGAATCCCTTGCACTGCAAGGAGATCCAACCAGTCCAGTCTGAAGGAGATCAGCCCTGGATGTTCTTTGGAAGGAATGATGCTAAAGCTGAAACTCCAGTACTTTGGCCACCTCATGCGAAGAGTTGACTCATTGGGAAAGACTCTGATGCTGGGAGGGATTGGGTGCAGGAGGAGAAGGGGACGACAGAGGATGAGATGGCTGGATGGCATCACCAATTCAATGGACATGAGTTTGAGTGAACTCTGGGAGTTGGTGTTGGACAGGGAGGCCTGGCATGCTGCGATTCATGGGGTCGCAAAGAGTTGGACATGACTGAGCGACTGAACTGAACTGAACATACATACACATTTTATCCATCTTACTTACACATTTATCCCATCTTACTTCTCCAGCATCTCCTTAAGTATTTATATTACTCCTTCCACATCCTTAATTATAGTCCCCCACTCCATGTCTGGACTACTTTGCTTTTGCACGGCACTGTGGAAAGCTTGCCATCTTTTAAAAGCCAAGTGATATGATCACCTTTTCTGATTCCTCTCCAGTCAAAAGTGAGCGCATCTATCCTACAGTCCTTTAGGTCATGCACAGATTTTAGTAAGGCCCAGGCATACATAACAAGCACTGTGCTAGGTATTAAGAATTGAAAGATGAGTCGGACACAATCTTTGCCATTGATGTGCCTATATATGTGTGAAAGAGATAGAAAAATGTAATTTCAGTATGTAAAGGTCACTTAGCTCAGCCTTGGAGGGTCAGCCTTTGAGATGGTGATGCTGAGGCAAAATGAAGAGTCAGTAACCAAGTGAAGAAGGCAATGTCATTCCAGACAGAGGAAATAGACAAGAAACACCATGCTGGGTTTAATGAACTATAAGCAATTCGCTATCGCTAAAGTTGTCTTTCATTCAGTGATCAAACTTTATAGAGATGAAAGGCAATCTGATGGATTAAAATGTCCTCAGATTTGATTTGGTGGCAAACACTTACATAATACCACACTTCTTTCTATGACCAGGCTATTAGTAATGCTTCACTTTATTTTTTAAAATAAGAAAACTAAAACAAAATGACCAACATATCTAACTTGGTAAAACTGTCAGTCTCTTCTCTTTTTGTTCCCGTCCTCTGAATTCAAAATTCAATCTCTGGTGGGTATTTATTAGAAGAAAATAAGAAAAAGTATTTACAAAAATATTAACTCTCATTTATTAAACTATGCTAGCATGGAAAAGCTACATATAAAACTCAGGGGTCATATTGCTTAATTCTTATACTGTCACGTGAACTTGAGTTGATTCATAAAGGTTTTACTTATGATCAGCTGTAACAGATCAAATCTAAAATTTCTGTTGATTAGCAAAATGAAATACATACAAGTGTACATATCAGACCAATGTGAACCTCTCTACTTGAACAGTTCTCTTCCACGGACTGATTTGGAGATCCTCACTCTATCTTAAGGCTCAGTTTTCAATACATGGTTCTTAGGTTCACCTTTCACTGTTCTAACTGCATGGGAAGGACTTCCCTGGTGGCTCACATGGTAAAGCATCTGCCTACAATGCGGAAGACCCGGGTTCGATCCCTGGGTCGGGAAGATCCTCTGGAGAAGGAAATGGCAACCCACTCCAGTACTCTTGCCTGGAGAATCCCATGCATGAGAAAAGAAAAAGCAGAACCTTGTATAGGTGAGCACTTCTACACACTACATTGTTTCTGCTCACACTGCTTTACTTGGAATTTCCTAAGTATAGGGGAGGTTTGGGAATATGGTTTCATTTGCATTTTAGAAACATAGAATGGGCTACTTGAAAAAACTAATGGGTAAATTAATTTATCCCAGTGGACAAGTGATGACTTTGTTCTAAAATTAAGGGGCTAATATATTGTATTAAGAGAATGAAACTGCCTATTATACCACTTTTATCCTCTAAAGGCATTTAATTTTATTCGTTGATTGATTCACTCCCTTGTTAATGTCAACAAACATTCACTTAGCACTTAACATAAGCTAGGCGTAATATTAGGAGTGACTGCAAAGAGATGCAAATCAGAGATATTGATATGGAATAATCTGTCTTTCCATCTGGTAGAGTGCTTGTCCCAAAATAGGTGTTCTCTAAGCATTTGTTAAAATAATTATTCAATAAATGATCAATCCAACATTGCAAAATACATTGTTAAAAAGCTGGAATAATTGCCACAGAGGTGATGGAGCTAACAGTATTTTATATAATATTGAGCTATCTGAATTCCAAAAACGCTGCCCTGGGTGTATTTTGGCTATTTGTTGGAGAGATAAAAATCTCATATACTGATTTGCTTCCACTGTTCATTAATTCCTTAGCTAAATACTAAAACACCTAGAACTGTGCCAAATACCAAAGGAACAGTCAATTATATGCTATTTAATGAGGGTGATGACAATAAAAGTTACAAGTCTGGAAAATGAATAGCAATACAATGATCCCATTTTAACAAGCTGGATGGTTCTTCAAAATTGCTACATTTAGGAATTGGGACTTTTTCCTTGTTTTTTTTTTGGGGGGGGGTTGCTTTTTTTACCCTAAATAAGAGAGTTGTTGCCATCTAGTATAGCATTTACAATTCTTTTATTGATAATAGAATTTGTTTCTGAAAGCCACATAAGTGTTAACAAGGTAACCATAAAGAGGAAAATCTGTGAATTTGATTTGTGGCAAGGGAGTTTAGATCAGTCAGTTGATCAGCTTACCACATTTTTAGAGAATATTGTAAGATTAATTAATCTACAAGAAATATATTTTATACATATTTCTGAACATGCATGTTCAGTTGCTCAGTTGTGTATGACTCTTTGTGACCCCACGGACTATAGCCTGCAAGGTTCCTCTGTCCATGGGATTCTCCACACAAGAATACTGGAAGGGGTTGCCATTTCCTACTCCAGGGCTTCTTCCTGACCCAGAAGTTGAACCTGCATCTCCTCAGTCTTCTGCATTGCAGGAAGATTCTTTACCAATGAGCCGTCTGGAAAGCCCATATTTTATAAGTATGGTACAATAAATGTATGTTTTGGTGTGCTCTCTTCTCCAAATGATATCAATATAGAATAATAATAGATAACAGTGTAAATGAGATAGTTGGTAGGTTGTCTCTAGTCTTATAAACAAGATAGACATTTCCATCGATGCTAAGAGTGCAGAAAACTGACAGGTGTAAGAGAGGTAGACGTAGAAACTAGAATCTTGGTTTCTCCTAGGGAACAAAGCCTAAGAGTGAGTGCTCATTATAAAAAAAATAAAAGAGCTAATAAGATGAATACCTACATTTAAAGCCAGGGTTGGATAAATTGGTGCTTAGCAATATACAAGAAAGACTGGAAAAACTACTCTGCATGGATCCATGGCTTCATAGGAAGCTCTGGGCCTAGAAAGGCCAGAAGGCAAAGATGAATTCTGATGCCAAGGAAGTGGAGAGGATAGCATCTACTCCATGAATAGGTGTTTAAATATTCCAATCTCCTAGCTGAGGAGGATCCCCAAACCTCACTCCTGCCAGGTGGCTACAAGCAATTATGTGAAGGAAATACATAAAAGTTCAGATAAGAAAGGGTATAGTGAGAAACAGGCAAAATTCAATACATAATTGTTTCCACATAAAATAAATCATTAAACCAGAATTTCAAAGCTATATGAAAAAAAAAGAAAAAAATAAGATGGAACACCATAGAAATAATGATAGGTACAGACTTAATTTCAAAAACAGTATTTTATTTGCTGAATTTGGAAGAACTTTAAATAGAATTTAAATGCTCAAAGTAATAAATGAGTTAATTTTTAAAAGAAATAATTACTTATATATGAACCAATATTTTCATTTCTTAAAGATAAGCAAAGATCAAATTAAAAAAATCAGAAATGATACAACAGGAAGATTTTTTAAACCCTATGCATACATTATAAAGGAAAAGCATAGCTTTTGAAATTATAAATATATATTAGCATAAAAATATCTTCCCAAGACAGTATTCATGAATTGGAAAATTCACCCAAAATTCAACAGAAATAAAATGCGTTCAGAAATATGAAGGAATAATCTATTTCTAAGTGTAAAAATTTAAAGATTGCAGATTTTATATGTGTTTTTTTTTTCAATATACATACACTACAGTGCTATCTAATTCGTGGTTGATTAAATCCAAGGATGCAAAACTTTGGATGGCCTACTGTAAAATTACGCTTGGATTTTCAACTGTGCTCAGGGTGGGGCTGGGGTCAGTGCCCCTAACCATCACTTGTTCAGAGGTCAAGTGTACTTTAGGATGAGACTCAGGAAGCTTTCCTTACTGAGTGCAAAAATCATGGCAACTCAAATTGGGAGCTGTCAGTTAGCTACTAGGATCACTAGCTTTCTTGCGGGTAATATATTCCAGTGAGAAGATTAGATCTGCAGTTTTGTCGGGAGCAAACATGGTCCTATGTCTTCCGATCATTCTCTAGCATTGAAGATGGGATGGTAAATCCAATACCACCTGTTAGATGTTCAGTGCCTGGATTACTTACTCAGATGGCTAACTACCCAGTGCTCCATACCTGTTGATTCTGAACCTGGAAACTCTCCATGGGGGAAAAAAAAAAGACTATAGGTTTCTCCTATCCTTTTCTTGGCTTTGATCTCTTCTACCCTAATTTATCCCTTAATTTGTTCTCATTCACTTTCAATTTTCCAGAAGAAACTCAAATAGTTTACCTGTTAGTCTTCCTTCTTCTTGTTCATAGCATTAATATAAATTCATTCTTTCATGTGTTTCTGCCACCTTAATGAGATTTTCTGAAGGAAAATGTGTATATATATGTGTGTGTGTGTATGTGAGTTGCTCAGTCTTGACTGACTCTTTGCAACCCCATGGACTGTATCTAATCAGCCTCCTTATATATATATATATATATATATATATATAGTTACCAATGCTTATGTAGAAGTGAGTGACAATAATGATATAATGGATGTGACTGAGGAATTAGGGGTATTTTATCATTATAAGGTACCTGCACTACTTGTGAATCAATAGAGTGTTATCTGAAAGTGGACTTGAATTAGTTGTAAATGAATATTGCAAATTCTAGGACAGCTATTTTTAAAAGTTTTAAAAAAAGAAGAGAAAATAAAAGCATATGAAATGTTCAATTAAAACCACAAAGGCAGAAAAAAGTGTGCAAGATGAAAGTAAGATTCCAACCCAGGGATTGAACCCAGGTCTCCTGCATTACAGGCAGATTCTTTACCATTTGATCCACTGGGGAAGCCCAATAATACTGGAGTGGGTAGTCTATCCCTTTTCCAGCAGATCTTCCTGACCCAGGAATTCAACTGGAGTCTCCTGCATTGCAGGTGGATTCTTTACCAGCTGAGCTACCAGTGAGGTCCCTTGTGAAAGACAGAAGCAGAGAAAACGCTTCCTAACTCACTCTATGAGGCCAGCATTACCCAATACTGAAATAAGATATTGAGGCATGGAATATTTTCATGATTTGTCCAGTGTCACATAGCTAATAAGTGACTGAGTCAGAATTTAAACTTGGACCCATCCATTTTCAAACATCATGTTATTTTCTGTGTTCTCAGCTACATCACTGTCAGATCAATGACCTCCAGGATTTTTTTTTTTTTTTCTGTAGCAGTTTGCCTTTCTTACTGTGGGGCTGGTAAGTCCATGAGCATAATCACACCTTTACTTCTCTTGATCTGGCATTTGAACTTGAAAACACCAGGAACTTGAAAACCTAACTCTGACAATCTGTATATCTTATCTCACTTTCTGCTTTCTGTCTCTGATCTCTCAAACTCATCCCCAAATTTGAATTTTAAAATTATTAATTTTTAAAAATTTTAATTGTGACAAGTCTGATCTTAATGCTAATTAGTTCAGGGTGATTTTTTTTTCCAGATAGAATAGTATTTACAGTTTGAAAGATGACTAACCAAAATTAGGAGTATGTTATGTGGCTATTCAATAATGTTTTGTTGAGTGCAAGTGGTATTTTATTCTAATATTCAGGTTCAAGTAGGAATTAAACCTTCCCCTTATTTGCATCTGTCATTCATGCAAATAGTCTCAATAAGCAGTTAGAAATAAATGCTATTAAAAACTGAGAATTTTGGCATAAAATATAACACTATCCTGAGAAATGTATATGTCTGGGAGTTCTAAATTCAGTTAATACATGTAAAACATAGGGAGAAATGTAAATTATTAATATTTTATTTGACACCTTTGCTAGTATATACTAGCATCAATTTCAACATGACTTTTTTCCCCGGAGAAACACTTTTCTTAGTTTATTACTGTTTTTAAATTCAATGTCTTTTTAAAATGCCACCAAGTTCACTATGGTATATATAGATATAGCTCTAATGAAAATACAAACAATATTTAATTTTTTCTTCTTCTTTTGCAGAAACACTTACTCAGTATTACCCAATAATAACCTATATGTCACATCTCATTTCCACTTCCTCCTTTATAACCTTTTGCAATGATTATAAACTAATGTAACTCAACAGTACAGACTTCATCAGAACACACATTTATTGGGAGACTTTTACTTTTGTCTGATTCTGCTCAGAACATAATCATCAAAAACTTGTTGACAATGTTTGCCTATTAAAATTAGAAGAATAGCTTAAAAAGAAAATTAAAACTATCAATTACTGAAAGAAAATGCAAAGCAAGTGGACTTCTCATAGATTCCTAGTGGAAGTGCAAAAGGGTAACCATTCTGGAAAACAGTTTGAAATTTTCTCATAAAGTTAAACATACACCCAGCTATGGTTCAGAATTCCATTGTTTTATTTACCCAAGAGAAATAAAATAAATAGCCAAAAACATGCATGAAAACACTTAGAGTGGCTTTATTCACAATTGCCACAAATTAGAAACAACCGAAATCAGTTCTGAATATTCCTTGGAAGGACTGATGTTGAAGCTGAAACTGCAGTACTTTGGCCACCTGATGCGAAGAGCTGACTCACTTGAAAAGACCGTGATTCTGGGAAAGATTGAAGACAGGAGGAGAAGGGGACGACAGAGGATGAGATGGTTGGATGGCATCACCAACTCAATAGACATGAGTTTGAGTAAACTCCAGGAATTGGCGATGGACAGGGAGGCCTGGCGTGCTGCAGTCCATGGGGTCGCAAAGAGTTGGACACAACAAGCAACTGAACTGAACTGAACTGAACTGAGAAACAATTGAAATGTTCATGAGCTGGTAAAAAGAATATCCACATAATGAAATACTGTTCAGCATTAAGAATGGATAGAGGACCACTACTCTCAATAACAGGGAGAAATCTCAAATGCATCAGGTTAGGATAAAGAAGCCAAAATCAAAAAGTTGTATAAATACTGTATGATTTCATTTATATGACATTCTGGAAAAAGCAAACCTAAGCGAGTAGAAACCAAGTCAGCCCTGCGGCTGGGCCTAGAGTGTGTGTGTGCTCAGTCATGTCCAACTCTTTGCAGCCCCATGGATTGTTGCCTGCCAGGCTCCTCTGTCCACGGGATTCTCCAAGCAAGAATACTGGAGTGGAGTGAGATGCCATTTCCTCCTCCAGAGAATCTTCCCAACCCAGGGATCAAACCCACATTGCTGTGTCTCCTGCATTGGCAGGGGATTCTTTACCACTGAGACACGTGGGAAGCCTGGACCTGGAGGGAAAAGATTAAATATGAAGAGTGAGATAGAACTTTTGGAATGATGGAAATTCTCTTGTGGTAGTTGTGGTTATATGAATGTTAATCAAACTTCTTTAAATTTACACAAAAAGGATGAATTTTATTAGATAGCAATTTTATTTCAATAAACTTGAAAGAGGAGAAAGAGGGGGAGGTGCACTGAGAAGGAGGAAAGGACAAGAAGGAAAAAAAAATGAAGAATGGAACTGTCTGAGTGAATTTTCTGGGCACAAGGCTTTCAGTATCCTGATGCTCACATTGGTCAGACCCAGGCCTTGTGCAAATTCAGCCTTTCCTTTCTGTGCAAGCAGATTTTCCCCCTTGCATACAACCCCTCCAGGCTCTTCACTCACTTCTGATCCTTTATATGGAGCTCAGCTTCCAGCACGCACAAGAGAATGTAAAGCAAAACAGAACAGATGGCAAAATAAAACAACAGCAAAATCTCACATCTCCAAGATGGAATGGCCTGGCTGAACTTGATACCAATGAGTTTATCTTGGAAACAATGGCCATTTCCTAACACAAAAGGGAAGTTGGTGTGATAGAAAGAGGGTGTCAAATAATAAAGAAACTAAACAATTTGCTCTACAAAATCTCTTCGATTTTTAGTCTTTTCTCTTTGACTTTATTCTATTTCTGAGGTTAAAAAATAGTCAGATAGATATGTGTGCATGCTCAATCACGTCTGATTCTTTGTAACCCCATGGACTATTTATTGCCAGCAGTCTCCTCTGTTCATGGAATTTTCCAGGCAAGAATACTGAAGTGGGTTGCCATTTCCTTCCCCAGGGGATCTTCCCCACCCAGAGATCCAACATATATTTCCTGCATTGACAGGCAGATTCTTTACCACTGTGCCACTTAGGAACCCCAGATAGATAGATAGATCTATATATGCAATAGGTTACATTTTTTTGGTAAACTTGTATCATAGTTTTAAAAGCACAGTCCAAAACATGTAGAAAAGAATTTAAAGGAATTCACAACTTATTATTTTTTTTTCTCGAATGATATGAAGGACTTCCAAGTCCTAACCATTAGCAATATTTCTCTCATTCTCCCCCTCCCCTCTAGCCCACCCCTACCCCATACTCCATGTGCCCTCTGACTCACCAGATCCTCACAGCACTCTTTCTCATTCATCGCTGCTTACTTTGTACTTTGAGGCAAAAATATTCTCCACCCATTATTCTTTGCCAGATCCTGACTGTGGCTCCTTAAGAATGATGTTTCTTTTTGTGTCTTTGCTTTTCTTCTGAGCATCCTCCTGGGTGTCTTTAGTTCATTTCATCACTTTCCATTGCAATTCTGCATCTTCTGAGGAGACTGGATTTATCATAGTTTATAGAGTATAGAAAATGAAGCCACTTCCTGTGCAGCCAACTTTCAATGTGAAGTTCTTGTGAAAGAAGCACAATATAACAAACAAACTTACTGAGTTTCATTTACTCTATGACACACATTTTCCTACACTTTTATATCTCTTATTAATAATTTGTCTTAGTTTAAAGGGCAGCATTAACTTTTCTTAGTGATATAAAATGTTATATCTTTGAATCAGGGACCACAGATGGCATAAAACCTCAGAAATGCCTTTATCATGTGTTCTCAACACTCAGAAGACACTGTGTAACCTAGAGTAAGTACACTGGAATCTCTCTTTGTATACCTTAGCTCTCTCTTCTAACTCACTGAAATTCTCCCTTGCCAGCCTGTTCAGTATGTCATTTATCCCCAAGTCCTTTCTTTAGTACATATAACGAAACATTTATTTTTTCTATGGCACACAAGCCCAAAGAACATAACTGGTGAGGTAGGAGAAGAAACTAAGCCCAAAGAACATAACTGGTGAGGTAGGAGGAGAAACTAAGGAATCAAGAGTTCAGTTTGGATGAGCAGAGATTGAACTTCTAGAGTTCATATTAGCAACTTTGACCCTATCACATTTATTAGGAGAAGCCTAGGAAGCAAGACATTTAATATCCCTATACTTGTTTTCTTCACTTATGAAATAGTGAACTTTAGCATAATAGTATCACTGATTCATTTCTCCGATTTCCTGAAATAAAGTGCCTCTAATCAAATCCCTTATGATTATACAGTGGAAGTGAGAAATAGATTTAAGGGCCTAGATCTGATAGATAGAGTGCCTGATGAACTATGGACTGAGGTTCGTGACATTGTACAGGAGACAGGGATTAAGACCATTCCCATAGAAAAGAAATGCAAAAAAGCAAAATGGCTGTCTGGGGAGGCCTTACAAATAGCTGTGAAAAGAAGAGAAGCAAAAAGCAAAGGAGAAAAGGAAAGATATAAACATCTGAATGCAGAGTTCCAAAGAATAGCAAGAAGAGATAAGAAAGCCTTCTTCAGCGATCAATACAAAGAAATAGAGGAAAACAACAGAATGGGAAAGACTAGGGATCTCTTGAAGAAAATCAGAGATACCAAAGGAACATTTCATGCAAAGATGACCTCGATAAAGGACAGAAATGGTATGGACCTAACAGAAGCAGAAGATATTAAGAAGAGGTGGCAAGAATACACAGAAGAACTATACAAAAAAGATCTTCACTACCCAGATAATCATGATGGTGTGATCACTGACCTAGAGCCAACCATCCTGGAATGTGAAGTCAAGTGGGCCTTAGAAAGCATCACTATGAACAAAGCTAGTGGAGGTGATGGAATTCCAGTTGAGCTATTCCAAATCCTGAAAGATAATGCTGTGAAAGTGCTGCACTCAATATGCCAGCAAATTTGGAAAACTCAGCAGTGGCCACAGGACTGGAAAAGGTCAGTTTTCATTCCAATCCCAAAGAAAGACAATGCCAAAGAATGCTCTAACTACCGCACAATTGCACTCATCTCACACACTAGTAAAGTAATGCTCAAAATTCTCCAAGCCAGGCTTCAGCAATATGTGAACCGTGAACTTCCTGATGTTCAAGCTGGTTTTAGAAAAGGCAGAGGAACCAGAGATCAAATTGCCAACATCCACTGGATCATAGAAAAAGCAAGAGAGTTCCAGAAAAACATCTATTTCTGCTTTATTGACTATGCCAAAGCCTTTGACTGTGTGGATCACAATAAACTGTGGAAAATTCTGTAAGAGATGGGAATACCAGACCACCTGATCTGCCTCTTCAGAAATTTGTATGCAGGTCAGGAAGCAACAGTTAGAACTGGACATGGAACAACAGACTGGTTCCAAATAGGAAAAGGAGTACGTCAAGGCTGTATATTGTCACCCTGCTTATTTAACTTATATGCAGAGTACATCATGAGAAACGCTGGACTGGAAGAAACACAAGCTGGAATCAAGATTGCCAGGAGAAATATCAATAACCTCAGATATGCAGATGGCACCACCCTTATGGCAGAAAGTGAGGAACTCAAAAGCCTCTTGATGAAAGTGAAAGTGGAGAGTGAAAAAGTTGGCTTAAAGCTCAACATTCAGAAAATGAAGATCATGGCATCCGGTCCCACCACTTCATGGGAAATAGATGGGAAAACAGTGGAAACAGTGTCAGACTTTATTTTTCTGGGCTCCAAAATCACTACAGATGGTGACTGTGGCCATGAAATTAAAAGACACTTACTCCTTGGAAGGAAAGTTATGACCAACCTAGATAGCATATTCAAAAGCAGAGACATTACTTTGCCAACAAATGTTCGTCTAGTCAAGGCTATGGTTTTTCCTGTGGTCATGTATGGATGTGAGAGTTGGATTGTGAAGAAGGCTGAGCACTGAAGAATTGATGCTTTTGAACTGTGGTGTTGGAGAAGACTCTTGAGAGACCCTTGGACTGCAAGGAGATCCAACCAGTCCATTCTGAAGGAGATCAGCCCTGGGATTTCTTTGGAAGGACTGATGCTAAAGCTGAAACTCCAGTACTTTGGCCACTGCATGCAAAGAGTTGACTCATTGGAAAAGACTCTGATGCTGGGAGGGATTGGGGGCAGGAGGAGAAGGGGACGACAGAGGATGAGATGGCTGGATGGCATCATTGACTTGATGGACGTGAGTCTGTGTGAACTCCTGGAGTTGGTGATGGACAGGGAGGCCTGGCGTGCTGCGATTCATGGGGTCTCGAGGAGTCGGACATGACTGAGCGACTGATATGATCTGATCTGATCTGATCAGGACAATGGACAGTTGTCTTTATTCACTCATCCAATGACAGACACCTAGCTGGATTCCATACCTTGGCTATCGTGAATGACACTGCCATGAACACGGGAGTACAATGTCTCTTCAGGAAAATTATTTCATTTCCTCTGGATAGAGATAGAGAAGTGAGATTACTGGATCATATTGTGGTTCTATTTTTAATTTCTTGAGGCAGTTCCATACTGTGTTTCATTGTGGCTGTGCCAATTTACATACCCACCAACAGTGTACAAGAGTTCCCTTTTCTCCACATCTTCACCGGTGTTTGTTATCTCTTCCCCTATTTTTTTTTTTTTTAATAATAGCCATCTTAATAAGTTGTCTTCCCTCGTGGCTCGATGGCAAAGAATCTGCCTGCCACTGCAGAAGACATGGGTTCCATCCCTGGGTTGAGAAGATCCCCTGGAGAAGAAAATAACAACCCACTCCAGTAGTCTTGCCAGGAAATCACATGGGCAGAGGAGCCTGGGGGTGCTGCAGCCCCTGAAGTCACAACAGAGTTGGACACAACTTAGCGACTAAACAACACCACCAATCCTAACAGGTGTGATGTGATCTCATTGGGGTTTTGATCTGCATTTTTCAGTTGATTTGTGATATTGAGCATTTTTCATGTACCTGTTGGTCATTTGTATGTCCTTTTTAGAAAATTATCTATTCAAGCTTCTGCCCGTTTCTAAAGTGGGCACCACTGAATAGAATTTAACCTTAAAAAAAAAGAAGAAGAAGAAATCATGTCATTTGTGACAACATGGATGAACCTGGAGGATATTGGAGACTATACTAAGTGAAATAAGCCAGACAGATAAAGACAAATAGTCCATGGTATCACTTATACGTTGAATTGGAAAACTTAAATTAAAAAGTTGAATTCATATTAACTATAGTTGGTAATACTGTACTATATAATTGAAATTTACTAAAAGAGTGGAACTCAAATATTCTAACCCTAAGAAAGTAAATATGGGAGGTGATAGATGTGTTAATTAACCCAGTGGAAGGAATCCTTTCGTAGTGTACACATGTATCAAATCATCATGTTGTACACTTTATTTTATTTATTTGTTTATTTTGCTTGCACCGGGTCTTCAGTGCTGTGCTCAGGCTTTCTCCAGTTGCGGTGAGCAGGAGCTACTCTCTAGCTGCTGTACAAGTGCTTTTGAATACAGTGGCTTCTCTCGTTGTGGAGCATGGGCTCCGGGGTGTGTGGGCTCAGTAGTTGTGATGCACCAGCTTAGTTGCCCCCCAGCATATGGGAACTTCCTGGACCAGGGGTTGAGCCTGTTCCCCTGCATTCGCAGGAAGTTTCTTAACCACTAGACCACCAGGGAAGTCCATGTTGTACACTTTAAATGTCTAACAATTTTATTTGTCAATAATACCTCAATAAATCTGGGAAAAAAGGACAGTGAACTATTTTCTTGTACATAATATTGAGACAGATAACGTTACTTTGGTTACATATATCATTGCAGGTAGGGAGCATCAGGATATTTCCTTGGAATTAAAACCTTCCTCAGAAGCTAGACTCAACTTAAATTTTTGACATGAAAGCCATGATTGCACTAATAAAAATATCAGCCTTTGGTCATTAGTTTTTGGCAACTCTTATCTAATGGAATAAGTTAAAGTAAACAAATGTATGCCAAGATAATAATTGGGTCAAAGAATGTATTTATCACAGATCTGTAGCCAGTGATTTATATACTTTTTTATTCCATCAAACTTTGTGACTTCAACTCTGGGGAATTCATAATTTATGCCAAAGAGATAAGAACAATGGTTTTGTTTTCATAGATTTATTTACTTCCTTTTAAAATAAAGAAATTATAATACTAAGGTGAGATTTGCTACTTTAGCATGACTGCAATTATGCTAAATAAGAACATATGCTCACTCTGTTGGTGAAAAAAATTCAGTGGCATTAATCCTAAAGCAGACTAATGTAGCCATTTGCTAAGACATATATTCATGGACATATCTTCCAAGAGGACACTATTTCCTATGTTGAATAATGATCCCAAGGGCTAAAAAAACATCTTTCCCTTCTGATATATTCTCTTTCCTCACTTCCTATGTCTCTCTAGAATCTTAGCTGTATATATAATACTAAGGTTGGAGTAATAATTACATTAAGTAGTTATCTCCCTAGGTTAAGCATGACTTCAGCTAATGTCACTCCAGATAGTTTTAGATTTAATAATATCAGTGTTTCAGCACCTTATCCTGAAAATTTTACTGAAAACTCTAGTGCTTGGGACTTCTGAACTGATCGAAATGTGTGATGATAACACTGGACAAACAAAATTTTGATTGATAAAAGTGTTCCTGTTCCTTCCATAAACTCTACATTTTTTTGTGTGAACTATAACTCTGTTACTGTACATATTCTAGAAAGTTTTATCAAATCTATTTTTATAGTTTAATTTTTAAATATTTTATAACTGCTTTATAAGTATCCAGTAAGGCTTTTATCCTGGCTTTGAGGAGGTTTGGTTCTAGGACCTGCTCCACATATCAAAATCTATGAATGTTCCAGAACCATAGTCAGCCCTCTGTATCCATGGTTCCACATCCACAGATTCAATCAACCTCAGATTATGTAGTATTGTCATTATTTATTGAAGAAAACACCACGTATAAGTGGACCTGTGCAATTCAAATGTATGGGTCAGTTGTTCAAGAATCAACCGTCCTCATTTCTGTTTCCCGTGGCCATTAAAATTGTAACTCACTGTTTATCAAGATCTGAAATCCTCCTATGAAAAACTCTTTGTAAATCTTTTTTGCTATTCTTCTTTTAAATTTTTTTTTTTAACCTCAGAAGATTTCCCTTGATTCCATGGGAGCTTAACTCTGCATCTTAATGAATGTTTGTTATATTTATTCAGAATTTATCTTTGCTCTATAAGTGGAGTTTTTTTTTCAGCTTATACATTATATCACATTGTCAAGAACAAAAACATATTCTTTATTGGGAGTATTCTGATATCATTATTATATATTTGGCTTCTCAGACCCACTCCAGTGTTCTTGCCTGGAGAATCCCAGGGACGGGGAGCCTGGTGGGCTGCCGTTTATGGGGTCGCACAGAGTCGGACATGACTGAAGTGACTTAGCAGCAGCAGCAGCCTCCCCATTAGTCATATCTCATAAAACACAAAACATCATTCTTTCTGACATCAAGAAATATGTACATCATTAATCTATGGTGGTGATTTATTTCCCGTTTTATCCTTAGTTAAACTCTAGTCCTTAAAAAACATAGCATCCATATGTATGATAGCTGCATCCATAGATAAAATGAAAGGAATAAAATTTTAAAACACATATAATAAAAATTAGGTTTCTTCATTAACATAGCACATTAGTATGATTGAAAAATGTAATGCTGTTTTATTTAAAACCTTTTATTTTCTTCATCTGAGATTCAGAAAAGTACTTATAACACAACATCTGTGTAATGATTCAATATGTCTCTTGACATTTTTTAGAAATGCCACCCAATTTATTAATGCTAAGTATATTGTTGCTGAAAGAAAAGTTAAGGACATGTTGAATATCAAGATTCTGATCACTGAAATAATATGACATAGTCTATTCTTTGTAATTGCTGTTGAAACCAAATTGATCAAAGAATTAATTCAGAGACTGTCATAATGTTGTTTTCCGTTTCTGGCCATATTCCATGATTATATTAACCACTAGCATAGCTATTTTATCAGAGATAAATGTGCCAAATTAAGGATGACTGAAGATCCAAGGACAAGAAGGGCCCATTGAGATTCACAGAACACATACTGCTGTAAAAATAGTCTTAGTAACAAAGAGGAGGGAAAAGTATAATATGAGAGGTATGTGAGTAAAGGTCCAAGGTAGAGAATCAGTGGACAGTGTCAGAGTTTAATAACATGGTGATTGATAATTCACTATCCTTGTGTTTCACAGGTAAAACCAACCAGAGTTGTTAGCAACAGGTGGTAGAGATCCAGCTCATATTTCAGACTTTGAAAAGACTAAGGGAAAAGGCAAGAAGTGGTGCCATTACTTCTAGGTCATGGTTACTCCTTGCAAGGCAATCTAAGAAGTATTAAAGGTTAAAACAATAGAATTGGAATCAACCTGGGCAAAACTCAGCAGAAAATATTGATAGACAATTCCTCACTGTAAGAACAGAGTCTTTATATTCCCTTTATCAAGGGCCAAATTGATTACATAAATTAAGATGAATCTGAAGTTTTAGGTGTGAGGAAAGGACAAAAAGCAGGTAGGACTTTGTAGACACAGAAGAATGCATTGGAAGGACTCAGGAAGTTTGTCAGACAAGACACGGGGTCAGTAGAATTCGTTAGTCTAGTTGGCTTTATGCATAATCGTAACAAACACTTCCATTTATGCACTTCTAATGTTATAGTCCACTCATTCAATTTCCTTTTTTTTTTTTTTTATTTACTGTTAGTAGAGTATATTTTTGCTAACCCATTTTCATGGTAATTGTGACACAGCAGACATTGTAGATGGATATGTTTATAGGATGGGATATGCTTTTGAAAATGATGAAAGTGCTCCCCTGGTGGCTCAGATGGTAAAGAATCCCCCTGCAATGTGGGAGACCTGGGTTCAATCCCTGGGTTGGGAAGATCGCCTGGAGAAGGGAACGGCTATCCACTCCAGTATTCTTGGCCTGGAGAATTCCACAGACAGAGGAGCCTGGCAGGGATGGGGTGGCAAAGAGTCGGATGTGACAGAATGACATTCACTTTTACATGCTTTTGAAAATGATACAAGAACATCCTATTCTTATATGTTAAAGAAAAAAAACAGAAATATTAGATGTAGTCTTAATAAATGAAGTGTATTTTCATTAACAATTCCTCAAGTTTTTAATTACTATCTATTTACAGAGGCTGGCTTTATATTTCACACATTAATGTTTAAAAAGTCAATTTTCTTTCCATTATATTACATAGTGTAGAGGGCTTTCCTGGTAGCTGAGTGGTAAAGAATCCACCTGCAATGCAGGAGATGAAGATTCGATCCCTGGGTCAGGAAGATCCCCTAGAGAAAGAACTGGCAACTCACTCAAGTATTCTGGTCTGAGAAATCCCATGGACAGAGGAGCCTGGTGGGCTACAGCCCATGGAGTTGGGAAGACTTGGATACAATTTAGCAACTAAACAATGGCAACATATTGCATTATGTATGCTTTTCAAGGTTATACCACAATTATCTTTGTTTCTTGTAATTGTTTTAAATTTAAATATGAAGCAAAAGTTGTGTGATAGAACCACGGTTTGAAAAGTTATACCCAGAGCTCTCTGGAAAGTCTTATATTCCACAGCTGGAAATAAACACTTCAAAATCAATTTTAAAATTGTAGGCATTGGCTCTACATTTATTTAAATGGTGTGGTTTCTGCATCGTATTCCCAATGAGTCATTCTCAATGGGAAATAGAAATCTCTTTATCTGCATGAACCACTGTTACATTTTCCCCCCTTTCCCATTAATTACGAGCTGAAATTAGCATGTGAATTCTATTAATAATAATCTAGAAGGATATTGTCATTTGTATTATTAGTCATGACCTCATTCTTATTAGCTATATTTCTTGCTAGGAGAGGCAGATCTATGAAGTGGTAAAACTTGGGAATTAAAAAGTCCCTAGCTTGACTTGGTCTGCACGTTTAGGGTGTACAAAAAAACCTCTGTCTGCCAGGCTCTTGGCTACCCTTCTCTCTTTCACTGTCCATTCAAAAGTATTATTGTTCTGAAGCAAAGGAAAGGAGGACTTGCCTGGTAGTTCGGTGGTAAGACTCCTTGCTTGCAATGCAGCGGTGGGGGGCGGAGGGGAGAGGGGGTGTGTTGTGCTGTGCAGATTTCCATCCCTGGTGAGGGAACTAAGAACCTGTGTGCCATGTGGAAGTGAAAGTGAAAGTGAAGTTGCTCAGTCGTGTCCGACTATTTGTGACCCCATGGACTGTAGCCTACCAGGCTCCTCCCTCTGTCAATGGGATTTTCCTTTGCAAGAGTACTGGAGTGGGTTGCCATTTCCTTCTCCAGGGGGATCTTCCCGACCCAGGGATCGAACCCAGGTCTCCCGCATTGTAGGCAGACACTTTTACAGTCTGAAGCATGGCTAAAAGAAAAAACAGTGTCAAAAAAAAGTATTACTGTTCTGTCTTGGTGAATGACTCTGTGATTCACATAGGAAATATTTATACTTAAAATGACATCTTTTTGACATGTGACTTTTAATGTCACACTTCCAATATCTAATACCAAATTCGATTATTTTTCATGTTTAGCAGAGATGGGAGATATGTGGGAAATGCCAAAGAAAGTGTGCCACCTGATATTTTTATTTAATCCTAGAGTCTATTCTTTGTTCATTTTCCCCTCAAAAGATAATGATTGTAGACAATTATATTATTCTTCCTAATTATTTTCTATGAGAAAATTATATTTTATGAGGTAATCTGTCCCAGTGTGATGCAAAGTGCTCCGCACTATAATTTGAAGAACTCAGTGACTGCCTTTTCCTATTTTATGCCATTGTGGGATAGTGCTTCTAAAAGAAGGATTGAACTTGTCTTTGGACTTTAAAATTAGCAACTGTGCTTCAAACTGAATGGTTTGAGGTCCAGTGAATTAAGCTTAATAAAGCCTTTCAATTCCTCAGTGCACAAGTACTGGGTGTGCGGGAACAGTCTGTTGAAGGGCATATGTATTTTCAAAACAACTGGCTTTTCTTCCCTTTGTAGTTGGAATTCTTTTACAATTGTTAAGGTGAAAATAAAAATGCCAGAAAAGAACTCATGTGTTTAGCTTGGAAAGTTGGTGTTCTAGAAACCTGGGGAATGATAAACTGACTATCCTTTCTCCTCAAGAATATCACATGCCAGGGGCTTCCCTGGCAGCCCAGTGGTTATGGCTCTATTACCACTGAAAGGAGCACAGGTTTGATTCCTGGTTGGGGAACCAAGACCCAACATGCCACCAGGAGTGGCCCAAAAATTAAAAAATAAAGTAATTTTTTTAAAAACAGCATTATGACATCTCCCCATAGTGATAAAAAATAGAATGTTACAGGCCCATATGTAGTTTATATAAAGTTCATGAATTGCCTCTTTTCTGCATCCTCACCACTCTTGAGAAAGGAAGGGGCAGAGAGCAGAGTGACATGTAATTAGATATTCCTGCAAACCTCCCCTTGGAAGATCTGGTAGAGTCTCCCCATGGGGTTGAAGGCTAACTGGCCAGCTGACTGCTATGAGATGCAGTGGTAACGTTTTGACACCAACCAAGAACAAATAAAATGTCCTCCTAATGGAGGCATCATATCTGAATGTCTTTTCTCATAAGTACTACTTTTTCACAAAATTTAAACTGTGAAACTAAGACTTCACTACTTACAATCTTAGAATGAGAATTCAGAATATTTGTGAGAATGTGTGCAAAGTTCTGGGCTTCCCTGGTGACTCAGACAATAAAGAATCTGCCTGCAATGCAGGAGACCAAGGTTCTAACTCTGGGTCAGGAAGATCCCCTGAAGAAAGGAATGGCTACCCACTCTAGTATTCTTGCCTGGAGAATCCCATAGACAGAGGAGCCTAGTGGGTCACAGTCCATGGGGTCACAGAGAGTTGGACACAACTGAGTGACTAACACTTTCACTTTCACACTCTGCAAAGTTCTACTGGCTACTTTCAGCCTCATCCAGCTTGCCTTATTAAACATGAAACATTAAGAGAGGAAAGGGAAAAACTCCTTCCTTCTAACTTGCAGGATTTTTGAATGGAGGCTTAGTCTTATTTGCCCTTGGTCCTAACATATTCATGCAAACCCACTGCACTTTAAGACATTTCTTCATAAAAAGCTCTCTTTATAGATGACCTTTTTTTGATGGGCATTAATTACATTAAGAGTTTCCCAGGTGGCTTTTGCGGTAAAGAATCCGCATGCCAATGCAGGAGGCACAAGAGATACAGGGGGTTCAATCTCTGGGTGGGGAATATCCCCTGGAGAAGGAAATGGTAACTCATTCTGGTATTCTTGCCAGGAAAAGTCCATGGATAGGGGAGACTGGTGGGCTACAGTCCCTGGGGCCACAAAGAGTCAGATACAGCTGAGCACACACACGCACACAAAATTACATCATGTGTGGGACATATGTAATGCTGTTTCTGCAGACAAGTATTGACATAGTCACATGTGGAATAACATATGAATAGTGGAGAGTTGCAAGTGCCTTTTTCATCATCACAATGGCTATTTCTTAATCAAGTTCAGTCGCTCAGTCGTGTCTGACTCCTCGAGACCCCATGAATTGCAGCACGCCAGGCCTCCCCATCCATCACCAACTCCCGGAGTTCACCCAGACTCACATGCATCGAGTCAGTGATGCCATCCAGCCATCTCATCCTCCGTCGTCCCCTTCTCCTCCTGCCCCCAATCCCTCCCAGCATCAGAGTCTTTTCCAATGAGTCAACTCTTCACATGAGGTGGCCAAAGTACTGGAGTTTCAGCTTTAGCATCATTCCTTCCAAAGAAATCCCAGGGCTGATCTCCTTCAGAATGGACTGGTTGGATCTCCTTGCAGTCCAAGGGACTCTCAAGAGTCTTCTCCAACACCACAGTTCAAAAGCATCAATTCTTCAGCACTCAGCCTTCTTCACAGTCCAACTCTCACATCCATACATGACCACAGGAAAAACCATAGCCTTGACTAGACGGACCTTTGTTGGCAAAGTAATGTCTCTGCTTTTGAATATGCTATCTAGGTTGGTCATAACTTTCCTTCCAAGGAGTAAACGTCTTTTAATTTCATGGCTGCAGTCACCATCTGCAGTGATTTTGGAGCCCAAAAAATAAAGTCTGACACTGTTTCCACTGTTTCCCCATCTATTTCCCATGACATGATGGGACCGGATGCCATGATCATCGTTTTCTGAATGTTGAGCTTTAAGCCAACTTTTTCACTCTCCACTTTCACCTTCATCAAGAGGCTTTTGAGTTCCTCTTTACTTTCTGCCATAAGGGTGGTGTCATCTGCATATCTGAGGTTACTGATATTTCTCCCGGCAATCTTGATTCCAGCTTGTGTTTCTTCCAGTCCAGCGTTTCTCATGATGTACTCTGCATGTAAGTTAAATAAGCAGGGTGACAATGTACAGCCTTGATGTACTCCTTTTTCTATTGGGAACCTATGTCCAGTTCTAACTGTTGCTTCCTGACCTGCATATAAGGTTTCTCAAGAGACAGGTCAGGTGGTCTGGTATTCCCATCTCTTTTAGAATTTTCCACAGTTTATTGTGATCCACACAGTCAAAGGCTTTGGCATAGTCAAGAAAGCAGAAATAGATGTTTTTCTGGAACTCTCTTGCTTTTTCCATGATCCAGCGGATGTTGGCAATTTGATCTCTGGTTCCTCTGCCTTTTCTAAAACCAGCTTGAACATCAGTTCATGGTTCACATATTGCTGAAGCCTGGTTTGGAGAATTTAGAGCATTACTTTACTAGCATGTGAGATGAGTGCAATTGTGCAGTAGTTTGAGCATTCTTTGGCATTGCCTTTCTTTGGATTTGGAATAAAAACTGACCTTTTCCAGTCCTGTGGCCACTGCTGAGTTTTCCAGATTTGCTGGCATATTGAGTGCAGCACTTTCACAGCATCATCTTTCAGGATTTGAAAGAGCTCAACTGGAATTCCATCACCTCCACTAGCTTTGTTCGTAGTGATGCTTTCTAAGGCCCACTTGACTTCACATTCTAGGATGTCTGGCTCTAGGTCAGTGATCACACCATCATGATTATCTGGGTATTACTTAATTAGTTCTCACTGACTAAATGGACATGAGTTTGAGAGAACTCTGGGAGATAGTGAAGGAGAAGGAAGCCTGGTGTGCTGCAGTCCATGGGGTCACAAAGAGTTGGATATGACTTAGTGACTGAACAACAACAATTAGTGCTAGTTAATAGATATTAAAATTTTAATTGACGCCTCACCATACTTATATTTGTCTTTCTTGTCAAAAGCAAAATTCTTTCCTGAGAAGGAAAGGATTGGTGAGTCAATATTTTTGTTTTATCTTGCTATTCCAGATCTTCTAAAATATGAGGTATTTCATTTATTCCTCTTCATTCATTTCCTTGCTACCTTCCTTCTTGAATTTAAGAAGCATTGCTCAATTAGCTAATAAACATAAAACACTATAATTGCCATTAAAGAAATAGTAAAACAACTATATAAAGAGGTTGGGCTTCCCTGGTGGCTCAGATGGTAAAGACTCTGCCTGCAATTCAGGAGATCCAGGTTCCATCCCTGGGTTGGGAAGATCCCCTGGAGAAGGGAATGGAAATCCACTCCAATATTCTTGCCTGGAGAATTCCATGCACAGAGGAGGATGGAGGGCTACAGCCCATGAGGTCACAAAGAATCAGACACAACTGTTACCACCTTATAATAATAATGATAATAATGATAAAAGATACCACCCTATAATAATAATCCATTTTCTCTCTTAGTTGAAAATTACTGTCAGACATTAGGTGATTCTTGTTATGGTAACCCTTCCCTTTTAATGCTAGAAGGGGCAAAGGAACATGTCATGGAATAACATTAAATAAGACTTAGAGAGGCATTCACTGGAGGGCTATACACGTGAACTTGTTTCCTTCCATGATTTTAAAACACCCATGCTTAACCCAACTCGTTCAGTATCTCACTCTTGTCTGGCTACACATCTCCACATCCATGAGTTTATTATTCGTGCTCCCTTGAAAAGCCCTAAACTTGTCCAAGTCCTATTCCTTCAAATGCCAACTCAAGTCTCTTCCTTTTGATGAAGATTTTCTGACCTGTGGTACCCATTGTTCACTTCCTTTTTTCAACAATAGTCCATTGTTTTGGAGATCGCTCTATTCTGCATGAGTTTAGCTTTTATGTATAGACCTGATCTTTACAAACGGATTATTAATAACTTACAAGAAGAAATAATACCTTCTGTTTCACTGTAACCCTCGGCTTTGCCTTGCAAATTTCTTAAAGGTAGGTAACAATGGAAAATGGATCCAGATAATGCAGAAAGGATGTCATGTTAAATTATGCTCCCTCTTTCTTCATGTCCCATTGGTAACAGGAACACCAGGTCCACAGATTTCAGATTTCATTCTCGTATATGTGTTGCTGTTTTACAGTTTTACACACAATTTTTAAAATGAATATCTAATAAATAAATTTAAAATTTTACCAACCTGTCACCAGGTGGTGACAAAGTCACAGAGGTGCATAGTTTGAGCATTCCCAAATGGTAAATCATAAACACACTTGAACATATAATAAAAGTATGCGAAAATAGACACATGTAATTTCAGATTCTTCTTTAGCTACTTTCTGTTCTATATTCTGGAAGCACTCAAGAGATCCTCAGCTCAGATTGGAAGAGGGACTCTTTTCTGTTCCTACACATTCACTTTTGTAAATCTGCTTTCCTGGCCACCTAAAGTGCATAATTCACATATGTGTTAGTTTCTCCAAACTCTCAGCTCTCAGAGAGACCTGAACATGACAAAAAGTTGGCCTCCATTTTCCCTCTTAGTTGAAAATTACTATCGGATACTAGGTGATGTTTGTTATGGTGACTCTTTCCTTCTTTTATTATTTTTATTTTTTAATCTTTTTGGTTGTGCTACACTGCATGGCAGGATCTTAGTTTCTTGACCAGGGATCAAACCAAGGGACCCTGAAGTGGAAGCTGGGAATCTTAACCACCGGAGAGAGGTTCTGAACCCTTCCCTTCTTTAAATGACTGACATAAGGAAGAAATTAACAATAACACAAAAATAGTGGGAGACTTTAATACCCCACTCACACCTATGGATAGATCAACTAAACAGAAAATTAACAAGGAAACACAAACTTTAAATGATACAATAGACCAGTTAGACCTAATTAATATCTATAGGACATTTCACTCCAAAACAATGAATTTCACCTCTTTCTCAAGTGCACACAGAACCTTCTCAAGCACACAGGTTCACATCCTGGGCCATAAATCTAGACTTGGTAAATTCAAAAAAAATTGAAATCATTCCAAGCATCTTTTCTGACCACAATGCAATAAGATTAGATCTCAATTACAGGAGAAAGACTATTAAAAATTCCAACATATGGAGGCTGAACAACACGCTGCTGAATAACCAACGAATCACAGAAGAAATCAAAAAAGAAATAAAAATATGCATAAAAATGAATGAAAATGAAAACACAACAACCCAAAACCTGTGGGACACTGTAAAAGCAGTGTAAGGGGAAAGTTCAGAGCAATACAGGCATACCTTAAGAAACAAGAAAAAAGTCAAATAAATAACCTAATTCTACACCTAAAGCAAGTAGAAAAGGAAGAAATGAAGAACCCCAGGATTAGTAGAAGGAAAGAAATCTTAAAAATTAGGGCAGAAATAAATGTAAAAGAAACAAAGAGACCATAGCAAAAATCAACAAAGCCAAAAGCTGGTTCTTTGAAAGGATAAATAAAATTGACAAACCATTAGCCAGACTCATCAAGAAACAAAGGGAGAAAAATCAAATCAATAAAATTAGAAATGAAAATGGAGAGATCACAACAGACAACACAGAAATACAAAGGATCATAAGAGACTACTATTAGCAATTATATGCCAATAAAATGGACAACTTGGAAGAAATGGACAAATTCTTAGAAAAGTACAACTTTCAAAAACTGAACCAGGGAGAAATAGAAAATCTTAACAGACCCATCACAAGCACGGAAATTGAAACTGTAATCAGAAATCTTCCAGCAAACAAAAGCCCAGGTCCAGATGGCTTCATAGCTGAATTCTACCAAAAATTTAGAGAAGAGCTAACACTTATCCTACTCAAACTCTTCCAGAAAATTGCAGAGGAAGGTAAACTTCCAAACTCATTCTATGAGGCCACCACCACCCTGATACCAAAACCAGACAAAGATACCACAAAAAAAGAAAACTACAGGCCAATATCACTGATGAATATAGATAAAAAAATCCTCGACAAAATTCTAGCAAACAGAATCCAACAACATATTAAAAAGATCATACATCATGACCAAGGGGGCTTTATCCCAGGGATGCAAGGATTCTTCAATATTCACAAATCAATAAATGTGATAAACCACATTAATAAATTATCTCAATAGATGCAGAGAACGCCTTTGACAAAATTCAACATCCATTTATGATAAAAACTCTCCAGAATGCAGGAATAGAAGGTACATACCTCAACATAATAAAAGCTATGTATGACAAACCCACAGCAAACATTATCCTCAATGGTGAAAAATTGAAAGCATTTCCTCTAAAGTCAGGAACAAGACAAGGGTGCCCACTTTCACCACTACTATTCAACATAGTTTTGGAAGTTTTGGCCACAGCAATCAGAGCAGAAAAAGAAATAAAAAGAATCCAAATTGGAAAAGAAGTAAAACTCTCACTGTTTGCAGATGACATGATCCTCTACATAGAAAACCCTAAAGACTCCACCATAAAAATACTAGAATTTATCAATGAATGTAGTAAAGTTGCAGGATATAAAATCAACACACAGACATCCCTTGCATTCCTATACACTAATAATGAGAAAATGAAAGAGAAATTAAGGAAACAATTCCATTCACCTTTGCAGTGAAAAGAATAATATACTTAGGAATATATCTACCTAAAGAATCTAAAGACCTATATATAGAAAACTATAAAACACTGGTGAAAGAAATCAAAGAGGACACTAATAGATGGAGAAATATACCATGTTCATGTATCGGAAGAATCAATATAGTGAAAATAAGTATACGACCCAAAGCAATCTATAGATTCAATGCAATCCCTATCAAGCTACCAACGGTATTTTTCATAGAACTAGAACAAATAATTTCACAATTTGTATGGAAATGCAAAAAACCTCAAATAGCCAAAGCAATCTTGAGAGAAAAATGGAACTGGAGGAGTCAACCTGCCTGACTTCAGGCTCTACTACAAAGCCACAGTCATCAAAACAGTATGGTACTGGCACAAAGACAGAAATATAGATCAATGGAACAAAACAGAAAGCCCAGAGATAAATCCACCCACCTATGGACACCTTATCTTTGGCAAAGGAGGCAAGAATATACAATGGAGAAAAGACAATCTCTTTAACAAGTGGTGCTGGGAAAACTGGTAAACCACTTGTAAAAGAATGAAACTAGACCACTTTCTAACACTATACAGAAAAATAAACTCAAAATGGATTAAAGATCTAAACATAGACCCGAAACTATAAAACTCCTAGAGGAGAACATAGGCAAAACACTCTCTGACATACATCACAGCAGGATCTTCTATGACTCACCTCCCAGAGTACTGGAAATAAAAGCAAAAATAAACAAATGGGACCTAATTAAAATTAAAAGCTTCTGCACAACAAAGGAAACTATAAGCAAGCTGAAAAGACAGCCTTCAGGATGGGAGAAAATAGTAGCAAATGAAGCAACTGACAAGCAATTAATCTCAAAAATATACAAGCAACTCCTGCAGCTCAATTCCAGAAAAATAAAAGACCCAATCAAAAATGGGCCAAAGAACTAAACAGACACTTCTCCAAAGAAGACATACAGATGCCTAACAAACACATGAAAAGATGCTCATCACTCATTATCAGAGAAATGCAAATCAAAACCACAATGAGGTACCATTTCACACCAGTCAGAATGGCTGCGACCCAAAAGTCTACAAGCAATAAATGCTGGAGAGGGTGTGGAGAAAAGGGAACCCTCTTACACTGTTGGTGGGAATGCAAACTAGTACAGCCACTATGGAGAACAGTGTGGAGATTCCTTAAAAAACTGGAAATAGAACTGCCTTATGATCCAACAATCCCACTGCTGGGCATACACACCAAGGAAACCAGAATTGAAAGAGACACATGTACCCCAATGTTCATCGCAGCACTGTTTCTAATAGCCAGGACATGGAAGCAACCTAGATGTGCATCAGCAGATGAATGGATAAGAAAGCAGTGGTACATATACACAATGGAGTATTACTCAGCCATTAAAAAGAATACATTTGAATCAGTTCTAATGAGGTAGATGCAACTGTAGCCTATTATACAGAGTGAAGTAAGCCAGAAATAAAAACAGCAATACAATATACTAATGCATATATATGGAATTTAGAAAGATGGTAATGATAACACTGTATGTGAGACAGCAAGAGACACACATGTATGGAACAGTCTTATGGACTCTATGGGAGAGGGAGAGGGTGGCATGATTTGGGAGAATGACATTGAAACATGTATAATATCATATAAGAAACGAATCGCCAGTCCAGGTTTGATGCAGGTTACAGGATGCTTGGGGTTGGTGTACTGGGATGACCCAGAGGGATGGTACAGGGAGGGAGGTGGAAGAGGGGTTCAGAATGGGGAACACGTGTACACCCATGGTGGATTCATGTTGATGTACGGCAAAACAAATACAATATTGTAATTAGCCTCCAATTAAAATGAATAAATTTAATTTTTTTAAAAAAATGACATAAGGAGAAGGAATGAAACAAGACAAAGTAAATTTTCACTCAAATTTTCAAAAAATTTTATTAAATGTGACAGCTATTATTTATCAATTAAAAGGAGTTATTTGGTCTCTTAGGGCTTCCAATAAACTGTGGACAATTCTGAAAGAGATGGGAATACCAGACCACCTGACCTGCCTCTTGAGAAACCTATATGCAGGTCAGGAAGCAACAATCAGATCTGGACACGGAAAAACAAACTGGTTCCAAATAGGAAAAGGACTACGTCAAGGCTGTATATTGTCACCCTGCTTATTTAACTTATATGCAGAGTATATCATGAGAAACCCTGGGCTGGAACAAGCACAAGCTGGAGTCAAGATTGCCGGGAGAAATATCAGTAACCTCAGACATGCAGATGACACCACCCTTATGGCAGAAAGTGAAGAGGAACTCAAAAGCCTCTTGATGAAAGTGAAAGAGGAGAGTGAAAACGTTGGCTTAAAGCTCAACATTCAGAAAACGAAAATCATGGCATCCAGTCCCATCACGTCATGGGAAATAGATGGGAAATCAGTGGAAACAGTGTCAGACTTTATTTTGGGGGGCTCCAAAATCACTGCAGATGCTGATTGCAGCCATGAAATTAAAAGACACTTACTCCTTGGGAGAAAAGTTATGACCAACCTAGATAGCATATTCAAAAGCAGAGACATTACTTTGCCAACAAAGGTCCATCTAGTCAAGGCTGTGGTTTTTCCAGTAGTCATGTGTGGATGTGAGAGTTGGACTGTAAAGAAAGCTGAATGCCAAAGAATTGATGCTTCTGAACTGTGGTGTTGGAGAAGACTCTTGAGACTCCCTTGGACTGCAAGGAGATCCAACCAGTCCATTCTTAAGGAAATCGGTCCTGGGATTTCTTTGGAAGGACTGATGCTAAAGCTGAAACTCCAGTACATTGGCTACCTCACGCAATGAGTTGATTCATTGGAAAAGGCCCTGATGCTGGGAGGGATTGGGGGCAAGAGGAGAAGGGGACGACAGAAGATTAGATGGCTGGATGGCATCACCGACTCGGTGGATATGAGTTTGAGCAAACTCTGGGAGTTGGTGATGGACAGAGAGGCCTGGCGTGCTGCAATTCATGGGTTCACAAAGAGTGACATGACTGAGCCACTGAACTGAACTGAGGGCTTACCCAATAGCTCAACAGTAAAGTGTCTGCCTGTAGTGCAGAAGATGAAGGAGATTCTGGTTCAGTCCCTGGGTAGGGAAGATCCCTTGGAGGAGGGCATAGCAATCCACTCTTGTATTCTTACCTGGGAAATCCCATGGACAGAGGAGCCTGGTGGGCTACAGTCCATAGGGTCACAAAGAGTTGGACATGATTGAAGCAACTTGGCATGTATGCACACATTTGGTCTCTTCTCTAAGGCCTCTTATCCTAAGGTTCTCTCTTATCCTTTTATGCTCCTTCCCACACTCTTGGGCTTCCCTGGGTGGCTCAGATGGTAAAGAATCTGCTTGTGATGCAGGAGACCCGGGTTCAAGCCCTAACTTGGAAAGATTCCCCTGGTGAAGGGAATGGCAACCACTCCAGTATCCTTGACTAGAGAATTCCATGGACAGTGAAACCTGGTGAGCTACAGTCCATGGGGTCACAAAGAGTCAGACACAACTGAGTGACTAACTTTTTAGAGCCCTAGTAGCTTAGCTGGTGAAGAATTCACCTGCAATGTGGGAGATCCCGGTTTGATTCCCAGATCGGGAAGATCTGCTGGAGAAGAGATAGTCTATCCACTCCAGTATTCTTGGGCTTCCCTGGTGGCTCAGATGATAAAGGATCTTCCTGCACTGTTCTGTGTATGTCAGTAAGTATGGCTTCCATCTCATCCTCTGAACATTCCCCATATTTCTCAGACTCTGTGCATTTACCTTGCTTGTAACCTGCTTTCTCTGCCAGTCAGAATCTTACTTAAATTTCAGGTACAGAGCAAATATCACCACCTACATAAAATATTCCCTGATGCCCATTGCTGTTGGGATTCTTCCTTCTTTTAAATGCTTATCTTTGTTTGTTCATTCCTTTACTGACACTCATATACAGCCCAGGATTGTATTTATTTTAGTCCTATTTTACTTTCTGCTAAACTGAAAGCATCTCAAAGCACAGACCACGCTAAGTACCTTAATTTCCTCTATTCCTTTAGAAGTCCTATTTACATTACAAAAGCCTGGTGATTTCATATGAACAGAACTTGTTTTATTATATACAATATGACCTAACTTTTGAGTTGCTTTGGTTATATACAAGATATTTTTTAAAAAAGAATGAAGAATTAGAGAGAAATTAGAGAAATTTTTATCAAATGTGCACACATAGAATGTTAAACTGAATTTGTTCACATACAAGGACATACTATTTCGACTCACACAAAACAAGAAAACACAGGGAGCAAAGAGACTTTTTTGAGAACTTAGGCTAATCAAGCCTGTACTAATGATTTTTGTGATGGAAATTTACATGAAGAGAGGAGCATGAAGGGAAGTTTGGGAGGCAGGTAAGTAGCATTAAAGTAATTGACTAGATGGAAAAAGGAAAAGTGTCTCTAGAAATAAATTAATAAGTGAAATAAATTACTAAGGGTAAGCTTAGAAAGCTTGAATTATATGTATAAAGTAAGTGGGTGCAAGAGAAATGACTCAAAGAGAAAAATTACATGAATTGAGTGGGAGAAATGTATGATTTTACAGTAAAGCATTTTTTAAGTACACAGGAATGAAAGAAGAAGAAAAAAATCATACGCAGTTACAAAAAGTAAACTTCCCTCAATAAAAAATGTGAACAATCACACACAGAAAATGGTTCATTTCAGAATGAAGGGTGAACCTCAGATCTGTAACAGTCATCTCAGTATGTTGACCTTTGTAGACTGAAGAACAAATAGGAAACGCCAACAGGGCATCCTCCATCGTCACAAAGGAGGCAAAGTTACCATAAAAATCATAGATTCAAGCTACTATTGTGCCAAATAGGAGCCAAAGCCCTAGACAAACAAAAGCCTAAAATTTTTTTTTTTTGTAAAGGCTAAAATTATATGCATCTCCACTGTGAAAATACTTCAGATATTCTGGGGACCGAAGAACACGTCTATACAGTATAGTTTTTTTTTTTTTTAAGTTTTTTGCTGTTGTTGCCAAGAATGTATTTACAAATCTGTTTTAACAATTGTATATTGACTTTAATATTAGAATAAGACTGATTTTTATTTTGATCACAGTTCAGTCACCTCCTCTCTGTAATTATAGGCAAGTTTATTACATAAACTTCCCTATTTTCATTGTCTTTGCTGGTAAAATATGAGTAATGCTACCTACTGATCACATTACTTGGAGAATCAGCAAGGTGAATTGAGTAATGTTAAGCTCAGAGCTCGTCAAGAGGTAAGCCTTCAGTAGGTTCTATTATACATTGTGACACTTTGTAAATAATGCTTCTAATTCACACTTTGTAAAGAGAGATTTTAATTGAATATTTAACAATGTGTTAATTTATTGAATATGCTAATATCCAGGTGATTTTCTCCGTGACTTCTTAAGTTCAACTCAAACTTAGAGACTAGGTCTCATAAAATTGTAAAGTTCTGATTTCTTTAGCAATCTATTGTCTTTCCTTTGGATGTTTTCCACATTCACCCCCCATCCTAACTCCCACACCACTATTGCCCAATATTTCCGTTAATTAGTCAGGAATGTAGAGAGATTTTTTATTCAGGAGCATGATGGTGCTAAGTGAATACAGAAGAATCCATCCAGAGTAAAAATCAACACAGCAAAATAAAAGAGAAAGAGATCAGACAAGACAAATTTTGACTTTCAAGGTCTCTATAAATTTGCACCACAAGGAGTTACTTATTATTGAAAACCTGTGGAATATGTATGTGTTTGAACTCCTGTGAAAGCAATAAGGCTATTGTATGAAAGTTAACTGCCGGGCTTCCCTGGTAAAGAATCACAGGACAGTAAAGAACCCACAGGAGACATGGGTTCAGTTCCTGGGTTGTCAAGATCTTCCTTCCTGGAGAAGGAAATAGAAACCCACTCCAGTGTTCTTGCCTGAGAAATCTGATGGACAGAGGAACCTGGTGGGCTACAGTCCATGGGGTCACACAAGGGTCAGACACAACTTAGAGACTAAACAACAGCAATCCCATAACAGAACATCAAAACATCTGAAGCAAAGACTGATGTAAGTGGTAGAAGAAATCAACACATTTTTAATTAGTCAGTGATTACAAAATCTCAGTTCAGTTCAGTCACTCAGTCGTGTCCGACTCTTTGCTACCTAATGGATTGCAGCATGCCAGGCCTCCCTGTCCCTTACCAGCTCCTGGTGTTTACTCAACTCATGTCTATTGAGTCAGTGATGTCATCCAACCATCTCATCCTCTGTCGTCCCTCTCTCTCCTGCCTTCAATCTTTCCCAGCATCAGGGTCTTTTCAAATGAGTCAGTTCTTCGCATCAGGTAGCCAAAGTTTTGGAGTTTGAGCTTCAGCTTCACTCCTTCCAATAAATACTCAGGACTGATTTCTTTTAGGATAGACTGGTTGGATCTCCTTGCAGTCCAAGGGACTCTCAAGAGTCTTCTCAAATACTACATTTCAAAAACATCAATTCTTCGGTGCTCAGTTCAGTTCAGTCGCTCAGTCATGTGCAACTCTTTGTGACCCCATGAATCGCAGCATGCCAGGCCTCCCCATCCATCACCAACTCCCGGAGTTCACTCAGACTCACGTCCATCGAGTCAGTGATGCCATCCAGCCATCTCATCCTCTGTCGTCCCCTTCTCCTCCTGCCCCCAATCCCTCCCAGCATCAGAGTCTTTTCCAATGAGTCAACTCTTCGCAAAGTACTGGAGTTTCAGCTTTAGCATCATTCCTTCCAAAGAAATCCCAGGGCTGATCTCCTTCAGAATGGACTGGGTGGATCTCCTTGCAGTCCAAGCAACTCTCAAGAGTCTTCTCCAACAACACAGTTCAAAAGCATCAATTCTTCAGCGCTCAGCCTTCTTCACAATCCAACTCTCACATCCATACATGACCACAGGAAAAACCATAGCCTTGACTAGACAAACCTTTGTTGGCAAAGTAATGTCTCTGCTTTTGAATATGCTATCTAGGTTGGTCATAACTTTCCTTCCAAGGAGTAAGCGTCTTTTAATTTCATGGCTGCAGTCACCATCTATAGTGATTTTGGAGCCCAGAAAAATAAAGTCTGACACTGTTTCCACTGTTTCCCCATCTATTTCCCATGAAGTGATGGGACCAGATGCCATGATCTTCGTTTTCTGAATGTTGAGCTTTAAGCCAACTTTTTCACTCTCCTCTTTCACTTTCAACAAGAGGCTTTTGAGTTCCTCTTCACTTTCTGCCATAAGGGTGGTGTCATCTGCATATCTGAGGTTATTGGTATTTCTCTTGGCAATCTTGATTCCAGCTTGTGCTTCTTCCAGTCCAGCGTTTCTCATGATGTACTCTGCACAGAAGTTAAATAAGCAGGGTGACAATATACAGCCTTGACATACTCCTTTTCCTATTTGGAACCAGTCTGTTGTTCCATGTCCAGTTCTAACTGTTGCTTCCTGACCTGCATACACATTTCTCAAGAGGCAGATCAGGTGGTCTGGTATTCTCATCTCTTTCAGAATTTTCCACAGTTTATTGTGATCCACACAGTCAATGGCTTTGGCATAGTCAATAAAGCAGACATAGATGTTTTCTGGAACTCTCTTGCTTTTTCCATGATCCAGCAGATGTTGGCAATTTGATCTCTGATTCCTCTGCCTTTTCTAAAACCAGCTTGAACATCAGGAAGTTCACAGTTCACATATTGCTGAAGCCTGGCTTAGAGAATTTAGAGCATTACTTTACTAGCGTGTGAGATGAGTGCAGTTGTGTGGTAGTTTGAGCATTCTTTGGCATTGCCTTTCTTTGGAATTGGAATGAAAACTGACCTTTTCCAGTGCTGTGGCCACTGCTGAGTTTTCCAAATTCGCTGGCATATTGAGTGCAGCACTTTCACAGCATCATCTTTCAGGATTTGAAATAGCTCCACTGGAATTCCATCACCTCCACTAGCTTTGTTCGTAGTGATGCTTTCTAAGGCCCACTTGACTTCACATTCCAGGATGGTTGGCTCTAGGTCAGTGATCACACCATCGTGATTATCTGGGTCATGAAGATCTTTTTTTGTACAGTTCTTCTGTGTATTCTTGCCACCTCTTCTTAAGATCTTCTGCTTCTGTTAGGTCCATACCATTTCTGTCCTTTATCAAGCCCATCTTTGCATGAAATGTTCCCTTGGTATCTCTCTTTTTCTTGAAGAGATCTCTAGTCTTTCCCATTCTGTTGTTTTCCTCTCTTTCTTTGTATTGATCGCTGAGGAAGGCTTTCTTATCTCTTCTTGCTATTCTTTGGAACTCTGCATTCAGATGCTTATATCTTTCCTTTTCTCCTTTGCTTTTCACTTCTCTTCTTTTCACAGCTATTTGTAAGGCCTCCCCATACAGCCATTTTGCTTTTCTGCATTTCTTTTCCATGGGGATGATCTTGAACCCTGTCTCCTGTACAATGTCACGAACCTCATTCTATAGTTCATCAGGCACTCTATCTATCAGATCTAGGCCCTTAAATCTATTTCTCACTTCCACTGTATAACCATAAGGAATTTGATTTAGGTCATACCTGAATGGTCTAGTGGTTTTCCCTACTTTCTTCAATTAAAGTCTGAATTTGGCAATAAGGAGTTCATGATCTGAGCCACAGTCAGCTCCCGGTCTTGTTTTTGTTGACTGTATAGAGCTTCTCCATCTTTGGCTGCAAAGAACATAATCAATCTGATTTCAGTGTTGACCATCTGGTGATGTCCATGTGTAGAGTCTTCTCTTGTGTTGTTGGAAGAGGGTGTTTGCTATGACCAGTGCATTTTCTTGGCAAAACTCTATCAGTCTTTGCCCTGCTTCATTCCATATGCCAAGGCCAAATTTGCCTGTTACTCCAGGTGTTTCTCGGAGAAGGCAATGGCACCCCACTCCAGAACTCTTGCCTGGAAAATCCCATGGACAGAGGAACCTGGTAGGCTGCAGTCCATGGGGTCGCTAAGAGTCCAGCATGACTGAATGACTTCAATTTCACTTTTCACTTTTATGCATTGGAGAAGGAAATGGCAACCCACTCCAGTATTCTTGCCTGGAAAATCCCAGGGACAGAGGAGCTTAGTGGGCTGCCATCCATGGGGTCGCACAGAGTCAGACACGACGGAAGTGACTTAGCAGCCAGGTGTTTCTTGACTTCCTACTCTTGCATGCCAGTCCCCTATAATGAAAAGGACATCTTTTTTTTGGCATTAGTTCTAAAAGTTCTTGTAGGTCTTCATAGAACCGTTCAACTTCGTTTCTTCGGTGCTCAGCTTTCTTTATTGTGCAAGTCTCACCTCCATACATGACTGCTGGAAAAACCATAGCTTTGACTAGACGGACCTTTGTTGGCAAAGTAATGTCTTTGCTTTTTAATATGGCATCTAGTTTGGTCATAACTTTCCTTCCAAGGAGCAAATGTCTTTTAATTTCGTGGCTGCAATCACCATCTGCAGTGATTTCGGAGCCCCCAAAATAAAGTCTGTCACTGTTTCCATTGTTTCCCCATCTATTTGGCATGAAGTAATGGGACCAGATGCCATGATCTTAGTTTTCTGAATGTTGTGTTTTAAGCCAACTTTTTCACTCTCCACTTTCACTTTCATCAAGTGGCTCTTTAGTTCCTCTTTGCTTTCTGCTGTAAGGATGGTGTCATCTGCATATCTGAGGTTGTTGATATTTCTTCTGGCAATCTTGATTCCAGCTTGGGCTTTGTCCAGCCTGGTGTTTCTCATGATGTACTCTGCATGTAAATTAAATAAGCAGGGTGACAATATACAGCCTTGACATACTCCTTTTCCTGTTTGGAACCAGTCTGTTGTTCCATGTCCAGTTCTAACTCTTGCCTCCTGACCTGCACACAGATTTCTCAAGAGGCATGTCAGATGGTCTGGATTCTATCTCTTTAGGAACTTCCCAGAGTTTGTTGTGATCCATACATCAAAGGCTTTGGCATAGTCAGTAAGATGGAAGTATATATTTTTTCTGGAATTCTCTTGTTTTTTCGAAGATCCAACGGATGTAAAATTACAAAACCTACCCTTCAATAATAGACGGGCTAAGTAGACAGAAAAATCATTTAGAATATAGAAGACCCTGAACAAAACTATCAACCAACTAAATGGAATGAATTGTTTTAGAACATTTCTACTCATCTACAGCAGAAAACTCATTCTTTTAAAGTACACATGTAAATTTTACAAATAGAACATACCATCTGAGCCATCAAACAAGTATTAATAAATTTAAAAGAATACAACCACAAAATTTTGTGCTATGACTAAAAATAAGTTGGTAACCAATAACCAGTGTTCTTGCCCGGAGAATCCCAGGGACGGGGGAGCCTGGTAGGCTGCCATCTCTGGGGTCGCACAGAGTCGGACACGATTGACGTGACTTAGCAACAGCAGCAGCAGCAGCAACAGCTGTCTTAAAACTCCCCAAATACTTGGAAACTGTTATATAACCCATGGGTTAAAAAAAGAGCGGAGGGGGGTGTAAGTCAGATATTAACATGTGGTGGATGAAACTGAGACAGTACTTATTGGGAATAAATGCCTGAAGCTCCCACATTAAAAAAAAAAAAACTAGAAGAAAAGAGCAAATTAAACCCAGACTATGTATATTAAAAGGAAATAAATATAAGAGAAGGCAAATTAAATAGAAAATACAAAACTAATAAAAAAGTTAATGTATTTTTCCTTGATAAAATCAATAAAATTAATAAATGTCTAGTGAGATTCATCAGGACCAAAAGGAAAAAAAATTACCAGTTCCAGGGATGATATTTGTACTCATTGTGCGCTATATCTGACTTCCCTCCCTGTTTTAATTTTACTCATTCTATAAATGGTGTTATAAGAAATATATTTGATTTTGTCCTCAGTTCCTGTACTGAACTCCTAAAACCCTTGTAATTTCCTTAGTTATTATAGGAGTGCTAGAAGCATATGTTGTTCTAATGTTTGCTTGTTGATTCTGGTTCCTGACACAAGAACTTCTAAGACTCTTGGAGTCTCTGGAGTGATAATTGTTTTCTTTGTATTCTAGTGAAATGGCTGGTAGGTGGGAGCCTCTAGATAGCTTCAACATGAGAAGCTAATCACCAGAAAGACCAAACCATGATTAGACACTTATAACCCAGCCCAACCCCATTCTCCAGAGAGGAGAGAAGGGCTGGATTTTGAGTTATTAATTAATCAGGCATATGTGATGAAGTCTCCATAAAATGTCTAAACTCTGGGGTTTGGAGAGCATCTGGATTGGTGAACAATCTATATGCCTAGAGTGTGGTCACATTTCAGCTCCACAGGGACAAAAGCTTATACAAAAGTTAACAGATAACTGAAATACCTTACATTTGTTAAATAAATAGAATTTATAGTTTAAAATCTTCCAATAGGAACAACTCCAGGACTGGGTCTTCACCCATTAAATTCCACCAAATATTAGAGGTAACAGCAACTCTGCATCTATTATTTGTGAAAATTGAAAAGGAAAGAACACTTCTCAGCTCCTTCTATGAGGCCAGCATTGCTTTGATACCCAAATCATATGAAACATTCAAAGAAGACAGACCAACAGCCTTCATGATTTTCCTAAAATTTTAGCAAATCAAACCTTATATAGAAAAGATAATATAGCATTACTTGATTAGGGAATCCATGGTGATTCAATGTAAAAAATCAATTAATGTAATTCACCATACTAAAGGGACTTCCCAGGTGGAGCTAGTGGTAAAGAATCTTCCTGCCAGTGCAGGAGATGCAGGAGACACAGGTTCAATCCATGGGGCAGGATGGGAAGATTCCCTGGAGGAGGGAGGGCATGGCACTCCATTCCAGTATTCTTGCCTGGAAAATCCCATGGACAGAGGAGCCTGGTGGGCTATGGTCCATGGAGTCGCAAAGAGTGAGACACAACCCAGCACACATGTGTTCACCATACCAAAAGCCTAATAAAAATATGATCACCCTAATAGCAGTAGAAAAATAATTTGACAAAATTTAGCATCTATTCATGATAAAAACTCTCAGTGAACATAGTTTTCTGACCCTTCCTACATGTTAAGCACTTCTATTTTCTGTTTCCATAGCTTCCTATTATATTTTTTTATAAAATTTCTCACTCTTTGTTGCTTAATTGCCTTTTTAGTTAGCTTAGTCCTAACTAATTAAGATGTTGTAGAATTTCTGCTATGTAACTAACCCTCAGTTGACAAATTGCTAATAAATGATTAACATTTGGTTCTTGGCTAACTAAGAGACTTGCTGCTGCTGCTAAGTCGCATCAGTCGTGTCCGATTCTGTGCAACCCCATAGATGGCAGCCCACCAGTCTCCTCTGTCCCTGGAATTCTCCAAGCAAGAACACTGGAGTGGGTTGCCATTTCCTTCTCCAATGCATGAAAGTGAAAAGTGAAAGTGAAGTCGCTCAGTCGTGTCCGACTCTTAGCGACCCCATGGACCGCAGCCTACCAGGCTCTTCCATCCATGTGATTTCCTAGGCAAGAGTACTGGAGCGGGGTGCCATTGCCTTCTCCGGAGAGACTTAGGATCCTTTTAATACAATGGGAATTCCCAATAGCTAATTTTTTTACAATAGCTACTTCTTTTGGAATATTTTTTATATGCCAGGTAAAGTGCTAAGTGACTTACATCTAAAAAATGTATTATTTTTACCACCACCACATAAGAAAGGCAGTATTATTATAATTTGAGTTTTACAGATGAGGAACTGAAAGTACAGCAATTATAAGTCATGGACCCAAAGTCACATACATGGTAAATACAGACGTGGGACTTGCTTTCAGGCTATCTGATCCTGGAGCCTCCACTTTGTACCCCATTCTCACTGCCCATCAATCAGAAGTGCTGATATGGGAAAGGTTATAGGGGAGAGAGGGCTTCCTAAGGGGCGCTAGTGGTAAAGAACACCCTGCCAATGCAGGACTCCTAAGAGACATGGGCTTGATCCCTGGGTAGGGAAGATCCCCTGTAGGAGGGCATGGCAATCTACTCGTGTTCTTGCCTGGAGAATCCCATGGACAGAAGCTGGCGGGCTACAGTCCATGGAGTTGCAAAGAGTTGGACATGACAGAAGGGACTTAGCATACATGCATAGAGGAAAGAGCATGTGTTTAACCAAGGCCAGGATAAGTTTAAACCTTTACATAAAACATTTATCTGTTAACAGCTGCTGTGTGTAACTGAACATCAATGGGCTACAGTGTTTGCCCTCAATAAGAGCAGAGGAAAGATAAAAATGCAGTGATTTGGTTAACTGACATACATTGAGAAACTTATCTGCTGTAACTGACTTGGGTGAGGGTTTCACAATGAACAAGATGTAATCCCTATCTTTGGTGACCTCAAAATCTATACAAAACTTGACAAATTAAAAAATATTTTCTACCTTTTTATTCTCCCTGTTTTCTGACTTTATTTCTACTTTGAATTTATAACATTGTGATCATAAGAAAAAATATTGTTTTAGTTCTAGGTTATTTTTTCTAGTACATAAAAATAAAGTTTGTTTTCTTTTTGAAAATTATGATAATTGAAATGTTTCAATGTGAGGATTTAGAGTGAAGTAAATAAAGCACATGCAGGGAAACATAGATCATGTGACATTCATGTCATATTCCTGAACTTTCTTGTAAAAAAGATATAAAAACTATACAACTGCTAAAAAAAAACAAAAACCCTACACATCTGCTAAAACTGACATCTTAACTATTTCCCTTAGAGCAGTAAAATTCCATTCACTAACAATTTTTCATAATATAACACAGATTAGTGAAATATCAAATGTCTTTTTCTACTGTTGCAAACTTTAAAACACTTGTGTTTCAGAGAATATATTATACAGAATAGATTTTAAAAGGGCACTTGACACAAGAGAAATACAGAAAACTAACTACTTCTTAAGGCTTATTTAAACCAAAACATATTGATAACTACCCTATGTTGAGGAAATAGGGTTACCTGGGTCAACATCCACGTCAGTATGTGTATTTGCTTTCTGTCAAATCAATCAGTTGAGCTGCTTCTGCTAATTTATTTGATCAGAGGCTTGCCAATGTAATTAGATTAAAATGGTCCCTCCACTTCAGTTGCGTGACACATAATTGAGTATATATACATGTAGAATGACAAAAAGCACCATAAGATATGTTTTTAATAGCAAAAACAACAGAATAGACAAAACTGCCTGAAATGCTCAAAGGATAAACATTTTGGGGGGGATATGGAGCCAGAAACAGTATATTTTTTAGGGTTTTGAGTTATAGTCAAAAGGAAGGGGAAATCCTTTGATGCTTCTTAGAAATCGTAAATGTCTCGATATGAATGAAAGAAGTGGGGGTGTTGCCAGACAATGGGAGTTTCAGAGTTGACAGAGAAGATCTTGGAAGGAAGTTATCTTACTTTTATCTGAACTACCACGAATTCCCTAGAGAGTACAGAGTGAGTCTGGCAAGATGGGCGTCTAATGTTATTTAGTGGAAGAGAAGCATAGCAAGCTAATACACAGAGAAGTTAGTAGACAGAATAATGTTGACTTGAAGAAGAAAAAAGTGCATGAAATTATATATATATTATATATTTCAGAGGGCTTCCCTGGTGGCTCAGTAGTAAAGAATCCACCTACCAGTGCAGGAAATACCAGAGATACAGGTTTGATCCCTGGATCCAGAAGATCTCCTGGAGTAAGAAATGGCAACCCACTCCAGTATTTTTGCCTGGGAAATACCATGGACAGAGGAGCCTCATGGTCTACAGTCCACAGGGTGGCAAAGGGTCGGATACAACTGAGCAACTGAGCATGCATACAACCCAAGGAAAAATATATTTATCACCCCAAGACTTTGATTATAAACAAGGAGAAGTATTTAGTGTGAGTTAGGAAGAAATACTCATTATGTAAACATTACTATAAAAATAGGATTAATTTGTCTTCATATGTCCAAAATAAGAGATACCTAGGGTTTCCCCGAAAGCTCAGTTGGTAAAGAGTCTGCCTGCAATGCAGGAAAGTGAAGTGAAGTCGCTCAGTCATGTCGGACTCTTTGCAACTCCGTGGACTGTAGCCTATCAGGCTTCTCCATCCATGGGATTCTCCAGGCAAAAATACTGGAGTGGGTTACCATTTCCTTCTCCAGGGGATCTTCCCGACCCAGGGATCGAACCCAGGTATCCTGCATTGGAGGCAGATGCTTTAACCTCTGAACCACCAGGGAAGCCTTGTTCAATTCCTGGGGCAGGAAGATCCACTGGAGAAGGGATAGGCTACCCACTCCAGTATTCTTGGGCTTCCATTGTGGTTCAGTGGGTAAAGAATCCATCTGCAATGAGGGAGACCTGGATTCAATCCCTGGGTTGGAAAAATCCCGTGGAGAAGTGAAAGGCTACCCACTCCAGTATTCTGGCCAGGAGAATTCCATGGACTATATAGTCCATGGGTCACAAACAGCTGGACATGACTGAGTGACTTTCATTTCACATACCTAGGTTTAATTGTGTTGGTTCAGAATTCTCAAAAGAAGTCTTTATTTTATGATATATATATATATATATATATATATATATATACATACATATATACATATATACATATATACACTACAGATATCTGTGGATATGTGTATTGTGCAATATGCTTACATGACTTAAAAAAAAAAAAAAAACACTTGTAGGTTTTGATCTGACATGTAAAGAACTTGGAAGTCAATACCCCCATATACAACAAGAAAAAAAAAAAAACATGCAAAAAAAATCCTGAAAATATTATTTTATCATCTATTTAATTTTTGATGAAGTGATGCTTGATTTTTCACTTCTGATTATATATGCCCCTCCCCTCTCTTATGGAGTAGGAAATGGCAACCCACTCCAATATTCTTGCCTGGAAAATTCCACGTATAGAGGAGCCTGGTGGAATACAGTCAGACATGACTGAGCACACACATCTCCTCTTTTAACCTACCAATACTAATCTGTTAATTTCCCCCATCACTCTTTATGGTCAGTTTTTCTAAGAGGTTACCTTTGCTTTTTCTCTGCAGTTTCCAACAACTAACTTTTGGCTTTGTTGGTTTTCGCTATTACACATTCATTTTCAATTTTGTTGATTTTTCCTTATATTCCTTAGTTCTACTTTCTTTGAGGTGTATTTGCTGTTATTTTATCTCACTTCATGACATAGACACTTACAGCATTGTTTTTTAGACTGTCACTGTTTCTAACATATAAATATAAGGCTATAGGTGACTCTCTGAACTCGGATGTACTTTTCTTTATCATTAGTTCAGAAAATTTATCTCTGAATTTACTTTCTTATTTTTCTCTTTTATATGTAAATATAAAGATATATATACATATCTCATATTTTTTATCCATTTATCCATTGGTGGGCATTTAGGTTGCATCCATATCTTGGTTATTTTACAGTAATGCTGCAGTGAACATAGGGGTGCATGTATCTTTTTGAATTAGATTTTGGTTTCTTCAGATAAATGACCTAGGAGTGGAATTGCTGGACCATGTGGTAGTTCTATTTTCCTTTTTAATTTTTTGAGAGATCTCCATATTGTTCTCTATAGTGGCTGTACTAATTTACATTCCTACCAACAGTGCATGAGAGTTCCCTTTCTCTCCACATACTTGCACCATTTGTCATTTGCTATTTTTCTGATAATAGCCATTCTGACACGCGTGAGATGATTTCTCATTGTGGTTTTGATTTGCATTTCCCCAATGATTAGTGATGTTGAGCATCTTTTCATGTGTCTTTTCAGGTCTTCTGCCCATTTTCTAAATTGGATTGTTTGTTTGTCTTTGATATTCAGTTGTATGAATTCTTTGTGTATCTCATGATAATTAAATATTGGACATTGTGTACAAAGAAATCTAGATTCTCAGACTCGAGTCCACATGAAGAAGCAGGGAATGTCCCCAGGTGAGCATCAGCTCTGTGCTCCTAAGTTGTCTTTCAGAGGTTCTTCCCACTCTGTAGCTTAGTCCCTTTGGTCCTCATTACCTCCATAGTCTGTGATGACTTCACAGAGATGGTTGTTGTATGTTATCTGGCTTGCAAGTTGTTTCTAACAGAGCAGTTGTTCTACTGCCAAATTCTACATCCTAGCCAGAAGTAAATGTTCTGTTATACCATTTTTATTCTGATAGTGAATTGAAAGAAAGATACTGTTATTCTTCACATTTTGGCATAGACTTAGAACATATTCTTAGAGAAATAGAACAACTTACTAAAGGACACACAGTTAACTTGATCAAGGTTATCAGAAGGATGGACAAGTCTCAATTGCAGCCCAGATTCATCTTACTTCAGGATCTGGGTTCTCAAGCACTTGGTTATATTTCTTTAGTATTTCATTCTTGATTCAGAATTCTATCTAGAAATAAAGGAGGCCCCTCATAACTAAAGAAAGTCTTTGTGGGTCCTGGCATTAATAAATAGAAGGGAATAAAGTATGTATCCATCATAAAAGTCCATCTAAGGACCGCAGTTATGCTTACTATTCACAATCCTGAACATAAATCCTGAACATAAGGATATACAGTGAGTTCTTTGCTAACAAAGAATCTGTGTTGATTTCCACATCTCCCCAGAGTTCAGAGATTAATGCAATTTTTTATGCCTCTTTTCATCACAAATAGAAATGGGCTTTTTAATCTAACATACTTGGAATTCTTTAAAAGGAGAAAGTTTATAGAATTTAATACCATTGTAGGGCATTTGAAATAGCTTTACTTAAATCAATCTGTGGTGGCTTATTCTGTTTTTTTTTTTTAATGGAAAAAATATAATTCATGTTATAACCTTTCATTGTCAAGATTTAGAGATCATATAATTTAAAGGGTGTTTACAGCACCTTTGTCTCTTGTAGTGGCAATGAAGCCCCTGGAATTATTTTGTGAATGCAAGGATACAAATTTAAGAATATGTATGGGAAGACTTTTCTCCATAGCTAAAGTAAAAACGTAGCACCTAAAATTAATACAAATATGCTATCACGAATCTCATGTACACTGTCATATTCTTTACTATTAATACATGCTGCTATTCACTGTGTACAGTGTATAAATATATAAAATAAGACTTTGGAAACCAATGTATGCATTAATGGAGAATCTCAAAAATTGATAGTTTCCTGTGTTCTAATGTCAGAAATTCCAGAAGGAGCATCTTTCTGCCCAGACACTTTACCTCTCTCCTCGCTGTTATCTAAAATTTTTTGAGTAGCATAAATTCTTTCATTTTACCTTTTTTTCTTTTTGGAAAACATGCATTTGAAGGAATGTGCCACCACGTCCAACTATATTTGCATTCTAAGTTGGCTGATGGCAAGTGGGAAGCAGAGATAATCCAGGCATTCAGAAATATACTCAGTGTCCCAAGTTGCTTTCTTATCTCTGACGTATGTCTTCCTTCTGGCTTTAAGTCTATTTGGAAAGAGAGGAGGAGATGTGGGGTCCTCAAACCCTTGCTTTAGTTACAAGAGACTGAATTATTCCTCCTGCAGAAGGCCAAAAAATGCAATGTACTTAAGTTTTTTTTTTCTTCCTTGAATCAAAAGGTCAATTAGAAAGTAATATCTTCTCTCAGATGAATTTAGTAGAGAATAGAATTGGATTAATCAAGGACAAAATTTATCCAGGAGAAAAAGATCAAGTGAAATTACCAAGAAAATTATTGAATAATAGATACTAAATAAGGAAATATTCCTTAGTTATATCCATAGGTCTAGCTGAAGTTTTGCCAAGAGACAGAAATCAGGACCAAAATGTCAGGTAAGGTACTTTACGGTAACAATCTAAGGAGAGCACTAAGGATTTACCTAAATAAACAGTTTGCAGAAAGTGACTATACTTACAGCTGATTCATGTTGTTGTATAGCAGAAACCAACAAAACATTGTAAAGCAATCATCCTCCAAATAAAAATAAATGTTAAGAAATGTTATTTTAAATTCTAGTTTCCCAGTATTGGAGATTGCAGCTTTAACCACTTGCTAGTGTTCAAATTACTTAATGTTCTCTTAGCATTTTGCCTCAAGTTTAATCCCAGATTTCCCTGTCAACTTTATGGTGTTAGCCCTCTGATTATAATAATAGTTCTCATATCTTTCATTTTACCTCCAAGCACCCAGTTAGATCTACCCTTGCTTCAATCTCTTGTTATAGGGAGATGCTTTAGAAAATATTCTAATAATGTGTACAGAATAAAAACACAGTTGCCTAAATATCTTAACTTTGCTTAAAAATGCTAAAATCCTAGTGCAACCAATTCTATTATATCTTTTAAGTCCAAAAAACATTGTGTATGAATTCAACAAATATTTGCGTTTAAGAACCTAGTTGTAGTAATACAGTAGGGAAATACAGAATAAATAATGTAACACTGAATGTACATCATGAAATAGATCTAGAATCTCAGGTAATGTGTATGTAAGCAGCAAATGGCACATTGAACTGTAAGTGTTCAAAGAAATATTCAGTTCAATTCAGTTCAGTCACTCAGTCCTACTCTTTCTGACCCCATGGACGGCAGCACACCAGGCCTCCACCAACTCTTGGAGTTTACTCAAACTCATGTCCATTGAGTTGGTGATTCCATCCAACCAATTCATCCTCTATCGTCCCTTCTCCTCCTGCCTTCAATTTCTCTGCAACAGGGTCTTTTCGAATGAGTCAGTTCTTCGCATCAGGTGGCGAAAGTATTGGAGTTTCAGCTTCAGCATCAGTCCTTCCAATGAATATTCAGGACTGATTTATTTTAGGATGGACTGGTTTGATCTCCTTGCAGTCCAAGGGACTCTCAAAAGTCTTCTCCAACACCACAGTTCAAAAGCATCAATTCTTTGGTGCTCAGCTTTCTTTATAGTCCAACTCTCACATCCATACATAACTACTGGAAAAACCATAGCTTTGACTAGATGGACCTTTGTTGGCAAAGTAATGTCTCTGCTTTTTAATATGCCATCTAGATTGGTCATAACTTTTCTTCCAAGGAGCAAGTGTTTCATAATTTCATGGCTGCAGTCACCATCTGCAAGGATTTTGGAACCCCCAAAAATAAAGTCTCTCACTGTTTCCATCGTTTCCCCATCTATTTGGCCTGAAGTGATAAACTGTGGAAAATTCTGAAAGAGATGGGAATACCAGACCACCTGACTTGCCTCTTGAGAAACCTATATGCAGGTCAGGAAGCAACAGTTAGAACTGGACATGGAACAACAGACTGGATCCAAATAGGGAAAGGAGTACATCAAGGCTGTATATTGTCACCCTGCTTATTTAACTTATATGCAGAGTGTATCATGAGAAAAACTGGGCTGGCAGAAGCACAAGCTGGAATCAAGATTGCCAGGAGAAATATCAATAACCTCAGATATGCAGATGACACCACCCTTATGGCAGAACGTGAAGAGGAACTAAAAAGCCTCTTGATGAAAGTGAAAGAGGAGAGTGAAAAAGTTGGCTTAAAGCTCAACATTCAGATAACTAATATCATGGCATCTAGTCCCATCACTTCATGGGAAATAGATGGGGAAGCAGAGGAAACTGTGTCAGACTTTATTTTTGGGGGCTCCAAAATCACTGCAGATGGTGATTGCAGCCATGAAATTAAAAGACGCTTACTCCTTGGAAGGAAAGTTATGACCAACCTAGATAGCATATTGAAAAGCAGAGACATTACTTTGCCAACAAAAGTCCATCTAGTCAGGGCTATGGTTTTTCCAGTAGTCATGTATGGATGTGAGGGTTGGACTGTGAAGAAAGCTGAGCACGGAAGAATTGATGCTTTTGAACTGTGGTGTTGGAGAAGACTCTTGAGAGTCCCTTGGACTGCAGGGAGATCCAACCAGTCCATTCTAAAGGAGATCAGTCCTGGGTGTTCTTTGGAAGGACTGATGCTAAAGCTGAAACTCCAGTACTTTGGCCACCTCATGCGAAGAGTTGACTCATTGGAAAAGACTCTGATGCTGGGAGGGATTGAGGGCAGGAGGAAAAGGGGATGACAGAGGATGAGATGGCTGGATGGCATCACCAACTTGATGGACGTGAGTTTGAGTGAACTCTGGGAGTTGGTGATGGACAGGGAGGCCTGGCGTGCTGCAATTCATGGGGTTGCAAAGTGTCGGACACGACTGAGCGACTGAACTGAACTGAACTGAACTGATAGGACCAGATGCCATGATCTTCGTTTTCTGAATGTTGAGTTTTAAGCCAACTTTTGCACTCTCCTCTTTCACTTTCATCAAGAGGCTCTTTAGTTCCTCTTTGCTTTCTGCCATAAGGGTGGTGTCATCTGCATATCTGAGGTTATTGATATTTCTCCCAGCAATCTTGATTCCAGCTTGTGCTTCATCCAGCCCAGTGTTTCTCATGATGCACTCTGCATATAAGTTAAATAGGCAGGGTGACAATATACAGCCTTGACGTACTCCTTTCCCTATTTGGAACCAATCTGTTGTTCCATGTCCAGTTCTGACTGTTGCTTCCTGATCTGCATACAGATTTCTAAGGAGGGTGGTCAGGTGGTCTGGTATTCCCATCTCTTTCAGGATTTTCCTCAGTTTGTTATGATCCACACAATCAAAGGCTTTGGCATAGTCAATAAAACAGAAGTAGATGTTTTTATGGAACTCTCTTCCTTTTTTGATGATCCAACAGATGTTGGCAATTTGATCTCTGGTTCCTCTGCCTTTTCTAAATCCAGCTTGAATATCTAGAAGTTCGCGGTTCATGTATTGCTGAAGCCTGGCTTGGAGAATTTTGAGCATTACTTTGCAGGCGTGTGAGATGAGTGCAACTGTGTGGTAGTTTGAGCATTCTTTGGTGTTGCCTTTGTTTTGGATGGGTCTCCCTGGTGGCTCAGAGGGTAAAGCATCTGCCTGCAATATGGGGGATCTGAGTTTGATCCCTGGGTCGGGAAGATCCCCTGGAGAAGGAAATGGCAACCCACTAATGAAAACTGACATTTTCCAGTCCTGTGGCCACTGCTGAGTTTTCCAAATTTGCTGAAATATTGAGTGTAGCACTTTCACAGCATCATCTTTTCGGATTTGAAATAGCTCAACTGGAATTCCATCACCTCCACTAGCTTTGTTCATAGTGATGCTTCCTAAGGCCCACTTGACTTCACATTCCAGGATGGCTGGCTCCAGATGAGTGACTACTTATCATGGTTTTTCGGGTCATGAAGTTCTTTTTTGTATAGTTCTTCTGTGTATTCTTGCCACCTCTTCTTAATATCTTCTGCTTCTGTTAGGTCAATATCATTTCTGTCCTTTATTGAGCCTATCTTTGCATGAAATAGTCCCTTGATAGCTCTAATTTTCTTGAAGAGGTCTCTAGTCTTTCCCATTCTATTGTTTTCCTCTATTTCTTTGCACTGATCACTGAGGAAGGATTTCTTATCTCTCCTTGCTATTCATTAGAACTCTGCATTCAAATGGGTATATCTTTCCTTTTCTCTTTGCCTTTCACTCTTCTTTTCATAGCTATTTGTAAGGCCTCCTCAGACAACCATTTTGCCTTTTTGCATTGCTTTTTCTTGGGGATGGTCTTGATCCCTGCCTCCTGTACAATGTCACGAACCTCTGTCCATAGTTTTTCAGGCACTCTATCTATCAAATCTAGGCCCTTAAATCTATTTCTCACTTCCACTGTATAATCATAAAGGATTTGATTTAGGTCATTCCTGAATGGTCTAGTGGTTTTCCCTACTTTCTTCAATTTAAGTCTGAATTTGGCAATAAGGAGTTTATGATCTGAGCCACAGTCAGCTCCCAGTCTTGTTTTTGCTGACTGTATAGAGCTTTTCCATCTTTGGCTGCAAAGAATACAATCAATCTGATTTTGGTATTGACCATCTGGTGATGGCCATGTGTAGAGTCTTCTCTTGTATTGCTGGAAGAGGGTGTTTGGTATGACCAGTGTATTCTCTTGGCAAAACTCTGTTAGCCTTTGCCCTGCTTCATTCTGTACTCCAAGGCCAAATTCGCCTGTTACTCCAGGTATCTCTTGACTTCCTACTTTTGCATTCCTGTTCCCTCTAATGAAAAGGACATCTTTTTGGGTGTTAGTTCTAAAAGGTCTTGTATGTCTTCATAGAACCGTTCAACTTCAGCTTCTTCAGCATTACTGGTTGGGGCATAGACTTGGATTACTGTGATATTGAATGGTTTGCCTTGGAAATGAACGGAGATCATTCTGTCATTTTTGAGATTACATTCAAGTACTGCATTTCAGACTCTTTTGTTGACTATGATGGCTACTCCATTTCTTCTAAGGGATTCCTGCCTGCAGTAGTAGATATAATGGTCATCTGAGTGAAATTCACCCATTCTAGTCCATTTTAGTTTGCTGATTGCTAAAATGCCAGTGTTCACTCTTGACATCACCTGTTTGACCACTTCTAGTTTACCTTGATTCACAGACCTAACATTTCAGGTACGTCTGCTATATTGCTCTTTACAGCAGCAGACTTTACTTCCATCACCAGTCACATCCACAAATGGGTGTTGTTTTTGCTTTGGCTCTGTCTCTTCATTCTTTCTCGAGTTATTTCTCCAGTGATCTCCAGTAGCATATTGCGCACCTACTGACCTGGGGAGTTCATCTTTCAGTGTCCTATCTTTTTGCCTTTTCATACTGTTCATGGGGTTCTTAAGGCAAGAATACTGAAGTGGTTTGTCATTCCCTTCTCCAGTGGACCATATTTTGTCAGAACTCTCCACCATGACTTGTCAATCTTGGGTGGCCCTACATGGCATGGCTCATAGTTTCATTGACTTAGACAAGGTTGTGGTCTATATGATCAGATTGGTTAGTTTTCTGTGATTGAAAGATTACAGAGTTCAATGGAATGTGGGTTTTCATCTTATTGGAAATGAGGGAGAAGGTATCTATAGGAAGGTAATATTTGATTTGAATCTGGAAATACCTGTAGAATATTGGGCAGTGAACATGTTGGGGAAGGTCACCCAGCTCAACCTCACAGGATTATGTAGGAACAGGAATACATGAGCAGGCTAATTTAACAGAGCAAAGTCCAGTGCACACATAGAATGTAACATGGTAATTAATGTTCAGTTCAGTTCAGTCGCTCAGTTGTGTCCAAGTCTTTATGACCCCATGAAACACAGCACGCCAGGCCTCCCTGTCCATCACCAACTCCCGGAGTTCACTCAGACTCATGTCCACTGAGTTGGTGATGCCATCCAGCCATCTCATCCTCTGTCGTCTCCTTTTTCTCCTGCCCCCAATCCCTCCCAGCATCAGAGTCTTTTCCAATGAGTCAACTCTTTGCATGAGGTGGCCAAAGTACTGGAGTTTCAGCTTTAGCATCAGTCCTTCCAAAGAATACCCAGGGCTGATCTCCTTCAGAATGGACTGGTTGGATCTCCCTGCAGTCCAAGGGACTCTCAAGAGTCTTCTCCAACACCACAGTTCAAAAGCATCAATTCTTTGGCGCTCAGCTTTCTTCACAGTCCAACTCTCACATCCATACATGACTACTGGAAAAACCATAGCCTTGACTAGATGGACGTTTGTTGGCAAAGTAATGTCTCTGCTTTTCAATATGCTATCTAGGTTGGTCATAACTTTCCTTCCAAGGAGTAAGTGTCTTTTAATTTCATGGCTGCAGTCACCATCTGTAGTGATTTTGGAGCCCAGAAAAATAAAGTCTGACACAGTTTCCTCTGCTTCCCCATCTATTTCCCATGACATGATGAGACTAGATGCCATGATATTAGTTATCTGAATGTTGAGCTTTAAGCCAACTTTTTCACTCTCCTCTTTCACTTTCATCAAGAGGCTTTTTAGTTCCTCTTCACTTTCTGCCATAAGGGTGGTGTCATCTGCATATCTGAGGTTATTAATATTTCTCCTGGCAATCTTGATTCCAGCTTGTGCTTCTTCCAGTCCAGCGTTTCTCATGATGTACTCTGCGTGTAAGTTAATGTTAGTTTGCAGCAACTCCAAATCTCAGTAGCCTAACAAACTACCTTGATTTCATATTCACCTCATAATTCCATGAAGTGTTCTGCAGACAGCATTGCACGTGACAGCTCAGGAATGCTGGGTTCTTCTACTCTGATATGACTTCCTTTCATGGAGGTCTCTGCAAAGCTTCCCAGGTGGCACAGTGGTAAAGAATCTGCCTGCCAAATCAAGAGATGCAGGAGACATGGGTTTGATGCCTGAGTCAGGAAGAGGCCCTGGAGAAGGAAATCGCAACCCATTCTTGTATTCTTGCCTGGAAAAACCCATGGTCAGAAGAGCCTGGCAGGCCACAGTCCATAGGGTCACAAAGAGTCAGACACGACTAAGCAACTGAGCACATCCACAGGCAAAAAGTTCAGCTGGCCCACAGTTAAAGAGACTAAAATTAAAAGGTATCATTCTTAAGGACTGGATTCACTGTACATCACTTCTGACCAGAGTCCATTGATGAGGACTTAATACGTGGTACTATCTGGAAGTCAGGGGTTTAGTGAAATGACATCTTCCTGTATGTACGAGAGTAAAAGCAAATGATGTGTTGAAAACATAGTACCATAGGAAACACCGGCTGATAGAACTAGGAAAGGAAGATGGATTGAAACCATGGACGGCCTTGGATGCCAAGTCTCAATATTTTTACTGCTACTCTTTTTTCTCTTGCATCACATAGGTTCTACTCATCACACAACACTGTTGACTAAAATCATTATGTCATGATAGCAAGGTTGTTAGAAAACTTTTCATGTAACAACCAAGTCTAAGAAGGACTAATTTGTAAAACCCTTTAGTATGTGACACTATTCTCTCTGCTTTTAGAAATTCAAATCAGCCAATACAGTTATTTTAAAGTGATTATCACTTGGGAATGAGTCTGTTCATGTCAGTTTAACTTTTCCTGATTTCTCTCTTCCTTCTCTACATCCTAACATAAATTTCTAACATTTACATAGTTCTAATACACAGGCTGATTTCTATGTCTTATCACTGCCATGGTATGAAATATTCTTTTAGGATAGAGACCTTAGTAGACAATTCTTTTATTCTTCTCCAAAATTATGCCTTGTTCTTTGAAGACAGCAGACCCTCAATAAGCTCATGAATAAATGGTTCTGTGAGGAGGGATTCTCCATATTAGAACCTCCTGTCTTGATATCAACAGAATCTTGTACTGCCTTTGTGATAATTATGGAAAGCGAGGAAAAGATGCCAAATCTATATAAGCAGCAGACACTTAAGGAACACTTCACATATGTCAGGTATTAGAATGTGGCTTAGGAAATCAAACTTAAACAGGATAAATTAAAAATAAAACAAGGAAAATGAAATCATATGAAAAGATATTTATTGATATTTCAGGCCAATTTTGTAGCCTGAAAAGTTCCCGATACTCATCTCCCCCCTGCCCCCAAGCTTTTTCTGGATTCTATAGATTGCTCTGTCCAGAATGTATTAACTGATTTTTTAAAAGCACTGTCACTGGGGAAGGAATCAAACACGTGTTGTTACTTCCAGTGAGAAGGAGTTACACATGACTCAGAGATTTTGGTTGTGTCTCTGCTGATAATGTATGACTATTGGAACAGGGACAAGAAATGAAAAAGAAATTTGATGGAATAGACTTCAACTTCCAGAAGTTGAACAAGGTTGCCTTCCCTTGCATGTTTCAAAACTGATTACAAACAAGGGCTTCTTTTTTGTTTTCTGTTTCAACTTTTCATGTTTGCTCCAGCCACTTTTTTTTTTAATTGAATAGAAGCAGTTTTTTGTTGTGGTTTTTTTTTTTTTCATAGAGAAATGCTTAGTTTGGTAGCTTGAATAACATTCAAGTTCCGGTTGCTGACTCTGCTGCAATTTAAATAACTCTTTGGCAGTGTTACTTTCCATGTTTTCTGTTGATACTATGATCCACTGGCAATTCATATTTCTGATAGTACTATAAACTCGGGTAGACACATACTTTGTCAAAATCATTACTCCATATGCTTTATTATTACTATGATATTAAAGAAAAGATATGACAAAAGATAAGGTCTCTAAGAACAAAATGAAAGTTTTGGCTTATTAAAAAGATTACATCATCTGAGAAAATAGCTATCTGAAGAATATTTAGTGGTCAGAGAGTTCTATAAGGAGAAGTTTAAAGGATATACTAAACGTTAAGAGATATACATAATATATGTGAGTCTAAGAAAGGAGCACAAATTTAAAAGAATACTTTTAGGAAAGTTAGAGACTGAAAGGAGGATTCTTTAGATGAAGAGAACCCCAGTTGGTTGACTATCATCTGCTGTCCATTCCAAACTGGATCTCAAACTCACTGTCAGTGTGATGTCTTATTTCAACATTACCTAATCAATCATCAATTTCTTTCAGGCTCAAAAATGTTTCTTTTTATATTTTTTTAAAAATCCTTCTTTCACAATAGTATTTCAGACCCCTCTTACCATTGTCTGATATAATACAGTAACATGAATTTGTCAAAACTGACCCCACTAACCTTATGGTTTCAGAATGAGCTCTGCTATTGTTTCCAAACGATCTCTTTTTTTCACTAACTACAATTTATAGAGTTTTTAATATTAAGATTATGCAAAGTGCTTTTGCATACATTACATATGTTATTTCAGTTGGTCCTTATAATAATTATAGAAGGTGCATGAGTGCATATTAAGCCACTTCAGTAGCATCTGACTCTTTGCAGCCTGTGGACTATCGTGTGCCAAGCTCCTCTGTCCATGAAATTCTCCAGGCAGGAATACTGGAGTAGCAAATACTTGCCATGCTCTCATCCAGGGTATCTTTTTGACCCAGGGATCAATCTGCATCTCTTACATCTCCTGCATTGGCAGGTGGGTTCTTTGCCACTAGTCCCATCTGGAAGCCAAATAATTATAGAAGGTAAGTGATATTATCATTATATTGCAGATGAGAAAACTGGTAAGGATGTGCCTAAAAGGGAATTCTCATATAGTCTTGGCGGAAATGTAAACTGATACAAGCATTGTAGAAAACAAAATGGAGGTTCTGAACAAACTGAGAATAGAAGTACACTATGACCCAGCAATTCCATTCCTGGGCATACATCTGAAAGAAATAAAAGCAATAATTTTAAAAATACTTGCAAAGCAATGTTCATAGCAGCATTTTTATCGTTCCCAAGATATGGTTGCAACCTAAGTGTTTATCGACAGATGAATGGATAAAGAAGATGTGGTTTATATATACAATGAAACATTCAGTTCAGTTCAGTTCAGTCACTCAGTCGTGTCTGATTCTTTGCGACCCCATGAATCACAGCACACCAGGCCTCCCTGTCCATCACCAACTCTCAGAGTTCACTCAAACTCATGTCCATCGAGTCGGTGATGCCATCTAGCCTTCTCATCCTCTGTCATCCCCTTCTCTTCCTCCTCCCCCCAATCCCTCCAGGCATCAGGGTCCTTTCCAATGAGTCAACCCTTCGCATGAGGTGGCCAGAGTATTGCAGTTTCAGTTTTAGCATCAGTCCTTCCAATGAACACGTAGGACCGATCTCCTTTAGTATGGACTGGTTGGATCTCCTTGCAGTCCAAGGGACTCTTGAGAGTCTTCTCCAACACCACAGTTCAAAAGCATCAATTTTTCGGTGCTCAGCTTTCTTCACACTCCAATTCTCACATCCATACATGACCAATGGAAAAACCATAGCCTTGACTAGATGGACCTTTATTGGCGAAGTAATATCTCTGCTTTTCAATATGCTATCTAGGTTGGTCATAACTTTCCTTCCAAGGAGTAAGCATCTTTTAATTTCATGGCTGCAATCATCATCTGCCATGATTTTGGAGCCCCCAAAAATAAAGTCTGACACTGTTTCCACTGTTTCACCATCTATTTCCATGACATGATGGGGCCAGATGCCATGATCTTCGTTTTCTGAACGTTGAGCTTTAAACCAACTTTTTCACTCTCCTCTTTCACTTTCATCAAGAGGTTTTTATTTCCTCTTCCTTTCTGCCATAAGGGTGGTGTCATCTGCATATCTGAGGTTATTGATATTTCTCCTGGCAATCTTGATTCCAGCTTGTGCTTCTTCCAGCCCAGCATTTCTCATGATATACTCTGCATATAAAGGACAGAAAGGTATGGACCTAACAGAAGCAGAAGAAATTAAGAAGAGGTGGCAAGAATACACAGAAGAACTGTACAAAAAAGATTTTCACAACCCAGATAATCACGATGATGTGATCACTGTCCTAGAGCCAGACATCCTGGAATGTGAAGTCAAGTGGACTTTAGGAAGCATCACTATGAACAAAGCTAGTGGAGGTGATGGAATCCCAGTTGAGCTATTTCAAATCCTGAAAGATGATGCTGTGAAAGTGCTGCACTCAATATGCTAGCAAATCTGGAAAACTCAGCAGTGGCCACAGGACTAGGAAAGGTCAGTTTTCATTCCAATCCCAAAGAAAGGCAATGCCAAAGAATGCTCAAACTACTGCACAATTGCACTCATCTCACACGCTAGTAAAGTAATGCTCAAAGTTCTCCAAGCCAGGCTTCAGCAATACGTGAACCATGAACTTCCATATGTTCAAGCTGGTTTTAGAAAAGGCAGAGAAACCAGAGATCAAATTGCCAACATCCGCTGGATCATGGAAAAAGCAAGAGAGTTCCAGAAAAACATCTATTTCTGCTTTCTTGACTATGCCAAAGCCTTTCCACTGTTTATCACAATAAACTGTGGAAAATTCTGAAAGAGATGGGAATACCAGACACCTGACCTGCCTCTTGAGAAACCTGTATTCAGGTCAGGAAGCAACAGTTAGAACTGGACATGGAACAACAGACTGGTTTCAAATAAGAAAAGGAGTACATCAAGGCTGTATATCGTCACCCTGCTTATTTAACTTATATGCAGAGTATTGTATACCAACTATACTTCAATTAAAAAAAATTTTTTTCAGAAGACCTAACTCAATGGTAAACTACTGTATAAAAACTTGAATCATTCAACCAGGTACTTTACATTGCTCTCTCTTTATTACAAACCTTGCACTCTTTTTTTAAATAGTAATTAATCCTGCTCTTGTACTGTAATCATTTCTTATGACTCTATTCCACACCGCCCCCCCCCCCAGAACATAATGGGTTCTTTAACTGATATATTGTTAAATTCCCAGTGCTTAATGCCTATAATATCTGACATGTAGTATGTGCTCAAATATGTTTTGCATAAATGGATGGCTATTTCATGTCAACCTGAAGTGTTTTCTTTGCCACAGCTATCAGCCTTCAATCTGTGACAGTAATATTTTAACTAGATGAATGTGTAGAAACATGGCTGAACAAAATTGCGGATGTCAGCAAGCTTTTTAACATAGATGGTCCTTCATGATGTATTTTAAAACTTCCTTCTTGAAGATCATAAGGAAATCCATTGCTGTCTCCTGACCTGCTGCCAACAGCTGTCATCTCCTTGATGTCCCTCAGAGGCCCTTTCACAACCACAGATAAATCGAGAGACCTCAGTGGCCACCCTGAGGTTGCAGAGGCCAGTGGTTCTCTAACTTGAGCATACATCACAGTCACCCGCAGGGCTTGTTATGACACAGATGGCTGGGGTCCAACCCCAGAACTTCTGCTTCATTTGATCTGGGCTGGGACCCACTGATTTGCATTTCTAACATTTCACAGTTTACACAGTCCCTTTGTCCTGGTGACCACCCTTTGAAAACCACTGGTGTACATTTTTTGTCTCCACAAACTTGAGGTCAGCCAATTCTGACCATGAGTCACATCATTAATCTTCTGAGTCAACAAGAAAAAGGACAATCCCCTGCCCCTCATGATCTGTAGATTGGTCATAATTTCCCAGGTGGTCATTTTCACTGGGTCAACAGAATTTATGTACCCTACACAAAATGTCCACTCGCACATCACCCCCAGATCATTCCACCAAATCTTGATTTAACCCCATAACAGACTTCCAATAGCCTAGACTCTGTACTCCCATTACTGCTCCCTCATCCTGGTGAGGTCACCCTGTTCTACAGGGGCTCAGCAATCCTCTGCTGTGGTCAGGAAAGCATCAGGGCAGATATGAAACTTACCTCACATGTTTTCCTTCTCAGAATCACAGTCTTGCTCTGTAGGAAATTAGTTACTTCATATATATATATATATATATATATATATATATATAATTTTTTCCCAGACTGGGGAACAGCCTAGAACCAATTATTCTATCAAATATGGTTGCAGAAATCTGATATTAGATTTTAATCTTTATTTGCTCTGTACTGCTGGTGTACATTTTTGCAAGTTTATTTATTTATTGTAATTTTATCAGTTTGAAAAATGGAGACTTTATACTCTGGGTTGTCTCTGCCATATTCCATGAGAAATCTCCAATTTTTATTATAATTATTTATTTTAAGGAAAGGTTGACAATACATGGAAAGCATTCTTTTCCATGAATTTATAGAAAATGGAATCCAATAGGTATAAAATGTTATTTCCAATTCATTTTGCTAAATGACTATAGATAATTTCCCTTTGTATTTTGTTTTAAAATTTAATGATATATAAAATCTGAGAGACTAGCCAAATATTGTTTCCTTGGATGTAACCTGTTTTTGCTACATAGCTATTGATAGCATTCTTTCTTTGCCTCTTTAAATATTTTATAAATATATTTTTACATGTTAGTTTATTGATTTTTGGGGGGTCATGTTAGTTTATTGACTTTTTGGGTAGATGATAAATCCTATCAATTTTTATTTACAGATCTTTCTTTGATTTACGTCTTATGGATCCATTAGATTTTTGACTATTCTTCTTCTTCTCAAATGTTTTTTTTTTTCCTTATATCTATTAAACAAACAAAACCTTTTATGATGGTTATTTGTGTTTCACCTTTCATAGCTATCATTTCTCTAACATTGTTTTTCTTCATGTTCTGGTTCAATTTTTTGATGACTCAGTCTTGCTGAAAATGACTTTTCACATAGAATTTCATGCCAGTATTCACTTTTTAATTTGTTACAAATGTTCAGCATACTTTTCTATCTCCTTCTTTATTTCTACTTGATGACTTCTCTTGTCTTTTACTATAGGTACCTGTGTAGTTTTGAACAGAAGGGGGCTCTACTATATGAGAAAGTAAAATTATAAAGACAAGTTAAAAATTAAGTGAATTAATATGAAAAGGTCAATAAAAATGTACAGGTCATTAAATCCTTAAGCAATAGACATATAAAAGGAAAAACCTGAGTGTTTGTCATCACAAAAATAAGAAAAGTTAGAGAGCTGATGGTTAACTAAATGAAAGAAAAGTTCCAACTGAGATTGTTCAAAGCATGATCCAATGTTTATTTCCTTGACATTTGGGCTTCCTTACATTTTAAGCATTCTTATAGCTGAATAATAATTATGGTCAGGCTACTGAAAAAGGAAAATGGAAATAAAGCAAGCAGTTTAAGTGGCCAAATTCTATGTGGTATAAGGCTCCATCGTGATTGCTTTTTTGACATGTCCACTTGGGTAGGCTACAGTACCCAGTTATTCAATAAAGTGTTAATGTAGGTGTTGCCACAGATCTAATTAAAATCTCTAATCAATTGACTTTAAGTAAGTAAGATTATCCTGGATACTGTGTGGCACCAGAATCAATCAGTTAAAATACCTTGAAAGCAAGGTTGAAGCTTTCCCAAAAAGAGAAATTCAGCCTGTAGATGGTAGTTTTTACACTTGCCTGTGAGTTCAAGCCTGCCCATGCTATTCCCTTAATGAAATTTATTTTCCTCATGAAATCCTACAGATTTCAGACACTCAAGTTGTTCTGTAAGCAAGTTTCTTATAATGAATATTTCTGTGTCTGTCTTCCTCCCTCATAATATCAATATGTATGATATTAAATGGTATATGTGTGTGCATGTGTATAGATAGATAGATAGAGGTTTAGATGGATAGATAGAAATAATTGAATGTTTGGAGAGATAGGTACAGATAGATATCTGGATATTTAGAGAGATCGATAGGTATACATAGTTGGATATTTAGATAGATATGGATATATATGGATGGTTGGATGTTTAGAGAGAAAGATAAGTAGATATAGGCATTTGGATATTTAGAGAGATAGATACAGATACATAGATAGTTGAATGTTGAGACAGAGAGATCAGTCAAGGTAAAACCAGAGATGGAAAATGTATACTTAGGACTGTGACTGATTCATCCATCTTTAGTGAAGGTCTTGTGAAGAGGTGTTTTACATTTGGTTTTAGGATTTTAGGGAAAATGGAAATGATTCCTGCAGATGGATAGCAGCTAAGGTTATGAGGGGAAAAAAAAATAGAGTTAGTAATACAAGGATTAAATTGTGTGTGTGTTAGTCATTCAGTCATGTCTGACTCTATGTGACCCCATAGCCCTCCGGAGGAACGAAAAAGCCTCTTGATGAAAGTGAAAGAGGAGACTGAAAAAGTTGTCTCAAAGCTCAATGTTCAGAAAATGAGGATCATGGCATCTGGTGCCATCATTTCCTGGGAAATAGATGGGGAAACAGTGGAAACAGTGTCAGACTTTATTTTGGGGGGCTCCAAAATCACTGCAGATGGTGATTGCAGCCATGAAATTAAAAGATGCTTACTCCTTGGAAGGAAAGTTATGACCAACCTAGATAGCATATTGAAAAGCAGAGACATTACTTTGCCAACAAAGGTCCGTCTAGTCAAGGCTATGGTTTTTCCTGTGGTCATGTGTGGATGTGAGAGTTGGACTGTAAAGAAAGCTGAGCACTGAAGAATTGATGCTTTTGAACTGTGGTGTTGGAGAAGACTCTTGAGAGTCCCTTGGACTGCAAGGAGATCCAACCAGTCCATTCTAAAGGAGATCAGCCCTGGGTGTTCTTTGGAAGGAATGATCCTGAAGCTGAAACTCCAGTACTTTGGCCACCTCATGCTAAGAGTTGACTCATTGGGAAAGACTGATGCTGGGAGGGATTGAGGGCAGGAGGAGAAGGGGATGACAGAGGATGAGATGGCTGGATGGCATCACCGACTCAATGGACATGAGTCTGAGTGAACTCCGGGAGTTGGTGATGGACAGGGAGGCCTGGCGTGCTGCGATTGATGGAGTTGTAAAGAGTCGGACACAACTGAGCGACTGAACTGAACTGAACTGAAGCTTTCATTTGCAAAGGAAAAACCTTTTCTTCTGGTTTTAAAATTATATTCATCTATGTAGAAGAGTTGAACACGACTGAGTGACTGAACTGAACTGAACTGAACTGATGTAGACTTTTATCATGTGGCAAATCTATCACCATTTTTCCTGTGTTTGTCTTTTTCTAATGATTTTTCCAGTGGATATTTGAATATTTGCATATTTACACAGCTATGTTTCTAAAGAAACAGCAACACATCCCAATACATCTTAGGTATGTTCAGTCAAGCTCCTGAGAGAAGATCAAAGAAACAAGAGAGAGAAAGAAACAGAGGAATTACCATAATATACCATAATACTAATTTTGAGAAATCTTAGGAAAATGCCATGAAGTGAAAGTGAAGTGAAAAGTCAATGAGTCGTGTCTGACTCTTTGCAACCCCAAGAACTGTAGCCTGACAGCTCCTCTGTTCATGAATTCTCCAGGCAAGAATACTGGAGTGGGTTGCCATTCCCTTCTCCAGGAGATCCCAATCCATGGATGGAACCCAGGTGTCCAGCATTGCAGGAGTATTCTTTACCATCTGAGCCACCACGGAAGCCCAAGAATAATGGAGTGGGTAGTTTATCCTTTCTCCAGGGGATCTTCAACCCAGGAATTGAACTGGGGTCTCGGCATTGCATGTGGATTCTTTACCAGCTGAGCTACCAGGTAAGTCCCAGGAAAGATGCCATAATAACAGTAAATTGACCCTAAGGACTGTTGTGCACCTGGCTCCCCTGTCCATTGGGATTCTCTGAGTGAGAATACTGGAGTAAGTTGCTGTGCCCTCCTCCAGGGGACCTTCCCAGAGATCCAATCTGTGTCTCTTACATCTCCTGCATCGGCAGACAGATTCTTTATCACTAGTACCACCTGGGAAGCCCACTGCCTGAAATACATAGCTCTAAGAGAAAAGCACGTTTGGACGTTTTCTGTTATGCAGATCAAGCAAACACCTTTGATGTCAACCCATGAAGTTTGTTCTTAAGGAGAATGGGATGTCTTTTCATGTTCTAGAATATCACTCAAAGGTATATATGAGGACCTTGATAACAAAAAGCTAATGAGTTTCTTCATGGTTTACAAAACAATTTGCTGTTACTATGGCATCTTTCAGATTTCCATACATCCATTCAAATTGCCAACATCCGTTGTATCATAGTAAAAGCAAGAGAGTTCCAGAAAACATCTACTTCTGCTTTATTGACTATACCAAAGCCTTTGATTGTGTGGATCACAACAAACTGTGGAAAATTCTGAAAGACATGGGAATTCCAGACCACCTTACCTGCCTCCTGAGAAATCTGTATGCAGTTCGAGAAGCAATAGTTATAACTGGACATGGAACAACAGATTGGTTCTATGTCCAGGAAGGGAGTATGTCAAGGCTGTATATTGTCACCCTGCTTATTCAACATATATGCAGAGTACATCATGAGAAATGCTGGGCTGAATGAAGCACAAGCTGGAATCAAGATTGCCAGGAGAATTATCAATAACCTCAGATACGCAGGTGACACCACTCTTATGACAGAAAGCAAAGAGAAATTAAAGCGCCTCTTGATGAAAGTGAACGATGAGTGAAAAAGCTGGCTTAAAGCTCAACATTCAAAAAACGAAGATCATGGCATCTGGTTCCATCACTTCATAGCATGTAGATGGGAAAACAATGGAAACAATGAGACACTTTATTGTCTTGAGCTCCAAAATCCCTGCAGATGGTGACTGCAGCCATGAAATTAAAAGACATTTGCTCTTTGGAAGAAAAGCTATGACCAATCTAGACACCATATTAAAAAGCAGAGACATTACTTTGCCAACAAAAGTCCATCTAGTCAAAGCTATATTTTTTTCCAGTAGTCATGGATGTGAGAGTTGAACTATAAAGAAAGCTGAGCGCCAAAGAATTGATGCTTTTGAACTGTGGTGTTGAAGAAGACTCTTGAGAGTCCCTTGGACTGCAAGGAGATCAAACCAGTTAATCCTAAAGGAAATCAGTCCTGAATATTCACTGGAAGGACTGATGCTGAAGCTGAAGCTGAAGCTCCAATATTTTGGTTACCTGATGCAAAGAATTGACTCATTTGAAAAGACCCTGATTCTGGGAAAGATTGAAGGCAGGAGGAGAAGGGGACAACAGAGGATGAGATGATTGGATGGTGTCACTAACTCAATGGACATGAGTTTGAGCAAGCTCTGGGGGTTGATGATGGACAAGGAAGCCTGGCATGCTGCAGTCCATGGAGTCACAAAGAGTCAGACAGGACTGAGCAACTGAACTGAACTGAACTGATGGCATCTTTCTTTGCCCTCTGTAAACCAGAAACTCATTTCCTTGTGGTCATCAAGGTCCTCATAAATACCTTTGAGTGATATTCTAGAACATGAAAAGACATCCCATTCCCCTTGAGAATGAACTTATGGGTTGACATCAGAGGGGTTTGCTTGTCCAAACTTGCTTTTCTCTTAGAGTTGTATATTTATGGCAACAAGCTTCCCAGGTAGAGCTGGTGTAAAGAACCTGCCTGCCAGTGCAGGAGACATAAGAGACACAGGTTAGATGCCTGGGTTGGGAAAATCCCATGAAGGAGAGCATAGCAACTTACTCCAGTATTCTTGCCCAGAGAATCCCCATGGACAGAGGAGCCTGGTGTGCTACAGTCCACAGGGTTGCAAAGAGTTGGAAACAACTGGAGTGACTTAGCAGACATGCAGATAAGGCAATAGCTATCTATCTATTGGAATAGCTAGGTATGCTATATTAAGGAATCAATGAAGGAAACAAAAATCTCAGTGGCTTAACACAGTAAAGGTGTATTCCTGCTCCTGCTGTACTGTCTCAGACCTGGTCTCTAGGACTGAGATCCTCCATCTGGTTTCCCTGTCATCCCTCTCTATTAACACGTGCATGCACAATCTGACCCAGGAGAAGGGGGAATTCAAGAATTATTTATCAGTGCCCTCATCTCATTGTGAAACAAGTCACGTGGTCACTGCACTTCACAAGATCAGGGAAGCACACTCTTGTGTGCCCCCAAAGAGCAAAACCAGCCAACCTGCTGAGTAGCACTGAGAACCGCCATGGTGACCACTGCAGTATCCTCAGTGTCATCACAGACCAGTAGAGTAGGCAACATAGTATTAGAGAAACCTGTTATTTGTGTAATATTTAACACTATATTTTATCTCTAGGTGTAATTTCAGTTGAAGTGATGCTTTGTTTCATCTAGCAATGATTGCTGAACCAAATTACTATTTATCTTTTATTCAGAAGGGCTTGTGAATGAATTTTTTGAGTTTTAGTAAGCTCAATTGAGGGATTCTAAATATAATTCTTACCATTTTCTTTCATACTTTGAATTTTGTTCAATTCCAAGGTAAAGTAACATTTATGTAATGGAATGGAACACATGGACAGAAAGTGCACTGGACATTTGTCCAGTATTAAGAAAAATTCCTACAATATTTTTCTCTGAGTTTCCACTGTCATTAAACATCAAAAATTACCGAAGCACATTATAATTTTTGGATATTCTGTTCTTTGTACAGTAACATAAGAAAATACATCTTAAACTTTATAAAAATGTTGCTAAAACATTTATGAGTCAACCCAATTGATGGGAATCTAGTTTAGAAAAGTGCTTCTTATATGGAGGATACATATTTTTATTACTAAAAATGTTATTATTATTATGCAGAAAACAGAAGAAAGTAAATCACAGGCTTATTTGTTACAATGTGTACTTTTGAAATGATAATAAAATTATTGCCTCCGGAATGTTTAACCTTATAATTTACACATCATACACTTGGAAAACAGATATGAAATCTAGCTAATTGAGGTGTACATTTGCTCATAAGAAGTATAACATCAAATCCCCTGTAGAATGAGTGTGAACCCTCTTTCTCACAAAACCAAATGTGTGCACTTTGGTTCTAGTGTCACTATGTATGGTAAGGAATGCTCTGAGGGTAATAAAGAATTACATCTACCTACCTCAGGAGAGAAGATCGAAACTGAGAGATGATGCCTTGATGACTGAGAATTCATGGAAAGGTAAGGTTATTTGGTGTACCCTCTGGAAAACACTGACTCTGAGGATACAGATCCTAATTTCAGGCTCAGGAAAGCCACTGTGTGTGATGGTTACCATTCTTTATTCTTTGTCCTGTTAAAGAAGCCATTATTTCTAGAATATCAGCAGGAAAACTTGAGCAACTACCTTTATTTGCCAAATGTACTTCAATATATCAAAATAATTATACACCAATGGTATTGCTTTTATGCTCATTTCTTTTTTCATATTTGCATGCTACGTTCATTCTCTGCTGTTTAAAATCTAGTTAATTTTGAAATGAAAGTTTCTTATACATTCAGGGCATGTGTGTATATAAGATCAGGAATTTTACGTTTATTTTTGAAACCAGCTGTATCTTTATGCTCTGCCAGCATTTGAAAGGGATCTCTGCATAGCCTTTCCATGAGAGAAAAGCAGCCGCCTTCTGATTGAAGGAATGCTGGTAACAAGATCAATTAGGGAGGCACCATTGCTTCTTTGTTCTAGATCCAATATGTTTTCCAAAATCACATCACACTGAAAAGGCAATTCTAATCTCTGTCCACTTATTCAGAGAGGCAACATGGCTCAGTGGCCTGAAATAACAGGCTGGAAGATAAGGGACTATGGGTTCTGATGTTATGTTTTTTTTAAAAAAAAGCAAAAATATTGCCTGGTGTTTTTAGAAACCTTTAAAATGCTTCTTTATTTCTGTGTTTCATTTATTCTTTCCTTTTCTTGTCATTCTATTCAGGTGGCATTTATCTTGTGGGTCATGGACACTAAAGTAAAAGTCAAGGCTCTCCCAGTGACTAAAAGGCACCGTAGGAACACATAGGGATGCATCTTTCAGGGACAACAGCTTCCATCTTGTTCGATTAATACCTGGAAGATTCTCAAAATAGTTGAAAAGTAAGTACTGGTTTAATGCTTAAAGAACAGAATGGGATGCAATTAAGAGAGAAGGCTCAGAAAGCTGCCCTTAGACAATGGGTTATACTGAAATTGAATCTATGGGAATATTTCTGTAGATCTAATTTAAAATGGGGTATGAGGATATGGCCGCAACTGAGATGTCCATTGCCTTCTCTATTTCTCTAAAATTGTCAGAATAAGTCAATCAAATATCAAGTTCTATTTTCAGATCATGTGCAAATTTTAGTGTGTTCTGCTGAGCTATATCTGTAATCATACACAATTTTTTCTTCTTTCATGCTTGATGTGGGCTTTCAACATTCTAAATTTCATAAAATTAAAAGTGAAGAAGCTATTCGATAAAGACACAGATTGAAACAGAGCCAAATAAATGCTGAAGAGAAATGAGCTTCACTGGTTTCTGACAGATCAGAATTGGATTTACTACTCTAATATATAAGGCAAGGCCAAAGCACTCTCTCCCTCCAAGAGTTTCTACAGATGGTAGAAATTACTGAGAAAACTGCAATGTGCAACTTGCAAAGATTTTCTTTGTGTTGCTTCCGAGGGCCTCCTTTATGACCCTAAAATATAACTAAATTCAATAGCAATCATGTTTACTTATGTGCCCTGGGCTAATAATAAGCTTTTATTTTAAACAATCTACAGTCAGATTTCTAGTGTGACATCTAGTGTTATACTTTGTGGGGACAAATTCTATTATACAAAAATGATATAAATTGCTATTGAGTGCTCATCAGTACAGTACTATACATTTTAAAAAGTAAACATTTACATGGATCAATCTATATTTTTTTTAATTACAATAAAGCTTATTTTATAACGTCAAAAGAAACTCTAATCCAAAATTACTTAGGAGCTAGAGCAATAGGAAATGCATGTGTCAGAGAAGTGTAAACATGTGATTATCACACTTGCTTCAGGATAGAAATACATGAGTATAATCAAATTATGGAAAATTTTCATTTACTTGGTGTCCTGTCCCCCCAAAATTATATCAAATTTCTCAGTTTGGACGTTTTCTTAAATGGGTCTAATTGTTCATCTTTGCCTTAACAAATAAATACCTTACGTGTATTAGTAATAGTTCATATACATAGATAACAATGCAAGTTTATAAAAATTTCATCCACATTTCAGCTGTTTTTAATCAGCGAACATCTATTGCAAAAAGGCCCATCTAACTTTTTCCTGGTTGATTTCTTTCTCAGAAGTCTTAATTCATTACAAGTATTTTTACGAACAAGTTTAATACTATAAACAATTTCATAGTTACAAAGCAAGTTTCATTTCTTGGAAATGATGAAGTCATTGATCTTCATATTGAAAGTCATAGAAATTTTATAAGATGGCAAAGGTTGAGATGAAATTCTTGTTAATAAAGTAATTTTATGCTGTTTAGGCCAGCGTTACTTTCATAGGATAAAAAAAAATCATTAATAGTAAAAAATATTTTTTGCATGGTAAGTACTCGACAAATTATTAATTCTCTCTTTAAGCCCAGGAGGAAACTGATTAATCACCTTCTAATCCAATAATTTGTCAATTGTAGTAATTTCATTGCAGCATCTCTGATAGCTATCTCAGAAATCAAAGGCATTCTGTTTCAATCTGCTTGTTTTAGAAATGGAGAAAACCGGTCCTATTGAATTGATTAGATCAAGATTACAGAGCTAAGAGCTGACGGAGGATCAGAATGTAGGTGTTTTTCTTTTTAATGCCAAATCTTCAATGTTGTCTCCAAATCAGATGAAGTTTTTTCTTTTAAAAAGCTTTAAAACAACTGAATTTATCTTGTTAGAGCTAATACAACCAAATAGAAACAATGAGTTATATTTCATTTTTATTACAAAATGTATCTACAGCTCTTTGTAGCAGTTAACAAGAAACATCTTTGTTCTGAAGTAACCTGCCATGTATGTATACATCCTCTCTCTCTCCCTCTTTCTGTCTCTCTGTTAAACACACACACACACACACACACACACACACACACACACACACACACATTCCAACACAGGCTCACATGATTTCCTTCTCAGACTGTTGCAATAGCCCTCTTGTTGAAACTCTGCATTTAAACTCATCACACCACCCTTGCTCCTCTCTCTCCCACTCTGTGTCAGTCCTTTCCTCCACACCATGCTTTGTTCCATGATCTCCTTAGTTATACCTTAGTCTTTATTTTGGAATAATAGAGTGACATAAAAGTCATGATAGTGCTGCAAGTTCTCATAGAATGCTCACCCAGTTTCCATTCAGGTAAACATCTTTTATTACCATGGCATAGTTTAAAAATAAAAACCAGGAAACCAACATTGGATCAGTGAATGATGACAGAGTCAACTCCAGATTTTATTCAGATCATACTTGCTTTTCTCTAACATCATTATCCTCTAGGGATTCAATCCAAGATGGTGCATGATATATACCATCATATCTCCTTAGTCACTTCTGGTGAGAGGGCCTCCTTCGTTCCTATGGCTCTAAGGAGCAGGGTGTCCAGAGGCAGAGATGAACGGATGCTTACAAGGGAGGAGAAACCCAGTCTAGACAGGAGGGTGGGATGTCAGCAGCTAGCAGAGCCAGAGAGAGTCACTGCTGCTTCTCTGATGAGGAGTTCCTCAGCCAGGCCGGCACAGGATGAGGTAGCCCAGCTTCCCCCCAAATAACCCACACACGCCACCTACCTGGACACACTTCCTGCAGCATCAGGCGGAACCAGCCAGACCCACAAACTCAGTGCCACGAGGAGACCTCTGCTGCTCTAGCTGTCTGGCAGGTACATGCCTTCACACTGAGACTGGGAGCACAGTTCCAGGCTGAGCTCGTGGAAGAGAAGAGCTGAGCTCAGAACTGATTATCGCACAGAAGTTTTATAAATGACAAGACTGGGTGGCGATGCATCAATGAAATGATTACACAGGCCCATTTATTTTCCCACCTGACTGTTCTTTCCCATTCCCATATATTTCTGTTTTATATCCACAGCCTCTTTTGAGAGTTCTCAACCTGGAAGTGGGGGTATGATGGAGCGAGGTCGGGTCAGGGGGGTGGGGTGGGGAGGTGGAGTTGTCCTTTCTCCTCCAGAATGTTTGGAATTGAGGGTTTTGTTCTTTTTTAAAATATATATATATATATTATTTCTTTTCTTTTAAAAATTTTTTTGGTCACGCTGGGTCTTCATTGCCGTGTGTAGGCTTTTCTCTAGTTGCAGAGAGTGGGGTTACCCTGCAGTTGCGTCACCCGGGCTTCTCACTGCGGTGGCCTCCGACATTGTGGAGCATGGGCTCTAGGCACTCAGGCTTCAGTGGCTGTGGCTCGTGGGCTCAGTAGTTACATCTTGCGGGCTTTAGAACGAGGGCACAGTCATTGTGGTTCGTGGGCTTAGTTGCTCCTCAGCGTGTGAGATCCTCCCCGACCAGAAATTGAACCTATGTCCCCCTGCACTGGCAGGCGGACTCCTATCCGGGAAGTCCTGTTCTTTGTTTTTTATTTTCTCCTTTTGGTTGTCACATGACTTGGGAATTCTTAAGCCATTTAGTCAGTGGGAACCATGAATTCTAAATGGTCTGCAGGATCGTGCAGTGGAGACATGAATGAAGGGACAAACATGAATGAATGAGTTAGTGAATGAATTTATCTATTCTTTATTGATATAACAAATGCAGCCAAAACTTTTCTAATAATCGAAAATGTGACTTCCAGAACAAATGAAAATGGATTTTAAAGTCTTTGAACCTCAAACATTAATATAAAAATAAAGCTGTGCTTTGTATAGGACAAAGAGTAATCTATTTTCCCACCTTCTGCAATCACATTTTAATGTGAATTTTATTAACATATTTGCTAGGAGACAGAGCATATCTTTGTTCCACTAAAATTACAAATTTTCTTCCTTAAGTATATCTCCTAAGAATCTCCTTGTAGTATGGTTCACCCATACACTGTCCTAAAAATGGAATTTCTACCCGCTGTGCCCCCTTTTTTTTTCTCATCTAACCTCTTTCTTGGTGTCACTGTCTTCCCTTTTTCAGCTATCTCTGATCATCCAAAATTCAACATTACTGTATGGCTGCTATTAGGAGACTATAGACCCAAATAGAAGCACTGCTCTGGGTTTTATTTTTGTTCCCTAAGTACTCAACTTATTCCACCCACATGATTGCCAGAGCCTCTGAGAATGCTAATTCCCCATCCTATTCTTCTTAAGAGAAATGTGCTTAAGGAAGGACACATGTGGCTGCCCATTCAGAGAGGTAATGGGGAATAGAGGGAGTCGGGGAGCTGGGAGGGCTGACATTTCCTTAACAAAGTCACTACTGTCTTCTGTGAAGTGTCAGTGCCTTGGTGTTGTTTTTTCCTGCCAAAACTGTGTACGTATGTGACTCCAGCTTTCTTTACAAGGGGAGCCATGACCCCCGTAGGGCCTCCGTCTGTCTGCCTGGAGCAGGTGGTCTCGTCGGTATGGCAGTTCGCCACGGTTAAAGCTCATTAGAAGATGCGCTGACATTGATGTCAGGTCTTTACATTCCATTATTTTCTTCAAGCTAGCTTACTTTTACATGGAGAGAGTCCATATAAAAGAACAAAAGGAAATTTCCTGTGCTGTAATATACTCTAATATATAAATGTATGCCGCTGACAGCAGGGAAATCAGAGAAATTTCTGAAGCCTCACTTACATAGGAAACAAGTCTATTAGAAACACTTCTAAAATCGTACAAAACAGTCAATAGAGCTTTACCTGGCCCAGCCACCAATTCCCACCCCAAAGCAATAGGTAAGTCTTTGGAAAGTCTTCTTCAAAGTTTCAAATATAAAGATTTCTTTCTTCCTTCCTTATATATTTTTCTTTTTTGCCAAAATCTGAAAGTCCATATTCTTAGTCAAATCTGATTCAAAACAAGACTAGAAATAGCATGAGTACTGGCACACTGGGGCATTTTCATTCCTAAAAGTTCCAGCTGGAAATTCAGCAGTAACTGTTCCCTTGGCACTTCCCAATAAATATGACAGGTTTCAGAACAGCAACTGAAGTAGAAAAAAAATGAGGCCCCACCATCACCAAAACAATAACAAAAAACAGCTATTGAAATGTTTTAGCATTGAAGGTTCAGGGATTTTTTGCCTTTTTGAAGTTGCAGCAGGAGAGCTGTGTCAGTTCCTGAGACTACAGATGGATAAACACAGACTGGAGAAAGGTGGAATTGTTCTTATTCCCTGGTTATAAAATCAGCACCAGAGGGGATGTCTTACATTATCCTAGAACCTTTAATTCCCTGCCCGTCCCTCCTGGTTGCCCCTCACTAGTGACTTTGCATCACCGCTAGGAATACTCGGTGTGTAAACAGGGCTCCCAGAGCACATTGCCTCCTCCTCCAAACCCATTACGCTTGAGAAGCACCGTGGTTTAGTTCACATCTCAGGAAAGCTTTCATTCCAGCCTGCTGACCGCCGGCTGTTCCCCACGCCCCTGAGAAGCATGTATCTAGAATAGTCTAAGAACGCAGGTTTCTAATGCTCTGTTCTCATTGTTCAAAACCACATACATAGTATGTCATGAGCCCTGATATTTTTTACATATTAGAATTTCTTTGTAAAATTTATACCCAGTTTGTTGCCTGCTTTGAATGTTGAAGACCTTTAAGTGTCGATGACTTTTTTCTAGGAGTTTACCTTCATAGTAGTGTCCTCTCTGTCCTATTTTGAACTGGATTTGAGCCTGGCATCTGTGTGTGTGAGCGTCTATTTGTGTGTCAGTTCGAGTGCCTGTCTGTGTGTCTTTGTGTCTTGTGTTTGTGCCTCTGTGTGTCTCTCTGTGTGTGTATCTGTGTGTATATGTCTCTCTGTGTCTCTGTGTATCTGTGCGTGTGTCTGTGGTCTCCGCACATGTCTCTATGTGTGTGTATGTCTGTGTGTGTCTTTGTGTATGTATAAGGTAGTGTGTGGGAGATATTAGCCTGGGGATAAGACATGAGAATGTAGAATACTCGGAGATGTCCTGGAGGTTTTCTATATGATTACGTGGTGAACTGAAATGTCACAGGTCCCCAAACAGATAGTCTTCTCCAGTCAAACATACAAAGCAATGCTCAGCAAGGTACCATTTCCTCGGCACCAAGAAGGGGTAACATTTCCCAGTGGGGTAAATGGCAATGAATCAGATGATAATACAGCACCATGGTTTTAACAGAAAATGCTCTGGAAAATTAACACCTTTGGACAATATAAAGACTAACACCCTCAATCCTTTGCTGTAGAAGGGCAGAGGAACTCTGCGTGTATGCGGGCTGCTCCGAATCTCAAATAATGATTTCTCTGATGTGGTAATGTTGCCGCTACCATGGGCTCCAAGAGAGCAGAGCTAATTGTACGGTGTCAGATGGTAGGTGTGTCGATGGAAAAATTTTAAGAGCCACATCAGTGCGACTTTCTAGAGCATAATAGGCACTGATTAGCCAGCCGTGTGGTTGGCAGCAGTGTGCTGGCCGCCAACTGTTAGCTGTGAACACGGAGGCCGACTTAAGCTGCAGAAAAACACAATGGTGCCCAAGGAGAAAGAGGCTACACGTCCAGTGTTTTTCATGAGGGATTAACCGTTGCTCTGGAAAAGGATGGGGTAGGGAATGACTGCAAAACTCCTCTGTAAGGCTTCTCAGATGCCTGACTGTTGCATTCTGGCTGGCTCTGATTTGAGCAGAGAGGCCTCTTTGCTGTATTCCTGGAGGCAGGCAGTTCTACACCTGGATGGGGTTCTCTCAGACCATCTAGTCCAGTTCCCTGTTCCCAGACAGACTGTCCATTAGCCCCCAATGTCTTTGACAAACATGGAAAGCAGCGCTATAGACTGGTGGGTCTCAGTTTCCTTTATTATTAAAATGACACCTCTGTCCAGTGTGGAATCAGAGGTGACAGTGGACAGGGGCTGGCCCCTTTCTCCCCACTTCCTCTACGTGATGTCACCCAGTTATACCTAGCACTTCTTCTGTCAACCTTCTGACTCCTGATTCACGCCATGTTTTCCATTTCCAGAGTTTTGCTCCTAAACCAGGCTGTTGTGCCCAGGATTCCAGGCCCTGTCAGAACAGAGGTCCTTAAACAACAGGGGTCAGATCTGCCTCTCCTGCATTTCAGGCTGTTCATCACTTGTCTACTCCCCTCCAGCTCCTGGCCTCATCTCTCCCTAATTTCCCAAACAGAGCGTCTCATACTGACGGTGGTGGTAGTTTAGTCGCTAAGTCGTGTCCAACTCTTGGTGACCCCATGGACCACCAGGTTCCTCTGTTCCTGGGATTTTTCCAGGCAGCAATACTGGAGTGGGTTGCCATTTTCTTCTCCAGAGGATCTTCCCAACCCAGGGATCGAACCCGAGTCACCTGCATTAGCAGGCGGTTTCTTTACCACTGAGCCACTAGGGAAGTCCTCTCATACTGACAGGATAGGTTATTTTCCTTCTTTCACACATGCTTTGTCTCATTCTGTGTCTCTGGTCTCCCTTCTCTAGTCCATACTTGGAATCCTGGCTTCTGTACTCCTTTCAGTGGAGGCTACAACATGTGCGAACTACTAAAACTTCTCCCCCTTAAAATTGTCTTTCCTGACAAGTCATTTGATTGGACTACAGGCTGCTTCCACTGTGGACTCCCACTGGCCCAGTGATTGAGAACAAAGGCCCTGGCCCCAGTTAAACCCAAGTTAAAACTCTGGGTCTCTTATTTAACCTCCGTCCCAGCTTTCTTCCTCATAAAACAGAGCTGACTTCACAGTGTTATTGAAAGGATTTAATGGGATAAATGATATAAAATGCATGACACATGGTGGGTAATTGAGAAACGATATTAATTAATACTATTATTTTTAGTATTGAACTAGTCATCTTATCCAAGTTTTAGTAGCACTTCTGTACAGGAGTTGTGGGCTTCCCTGATGGCTCAGATGGTAAAGAATCTGCCTGAAATGCAGGAGACCCAGATTTGATCCCTGGGTTGGGAAGATACCCTGGAGAAAGGAATGGCTATCCACTCCAGTGTTCTTGCCTAGAGGATTCTGTGGACAGAGGAGCATGGGTGGGCTACAGTCCATGGGGTCACAAGGGGTTGGACACAACTGAGTGACTAACACGTTTTCACTTTCACAGGAGTTGTACTTCATTATTGTTCATTAATAAAATATTCACATATGGAGATTCACATAAGCCTTGAGTAGTTCAGAACAAGAGTCACAGACCTTCATCCTTTAACTTGAACTCTAATACCTGCCCCCAAATCACACAGCATTAGACTGTGGTTGGGGTCAACCTAAATATTAGAATGAATGTCTGTCTGGTATTAAAAATTCATAAATGAAAAATACTCTTTTATGTTTATTCAAGAAGGATTATTTTTTGTTCCTACTAGTTTTATCATATTTCCTTTTCCCACAAAAATATGACAAAAAGATGATTTAAGTACATTTTATAAAATTTACAAATTCAACATTATGATGAGCCAGGCTTCTTTTTTCATTTAATCCTTCAAACTTTTTAATCCACATCTCTAGATTTAGGATTTTAAATTTACCTAAGTAAATTAAAAAAAAAAAATTAACCCAAACCATGCATTAATCCAAATCAGCCCTTATATATTGTTTGTTGTTGATTTTTATATTCCATATTATTTTAAGTAATTGTATCATTATTCACTATGATAAGAGATTATCTAACATTGTACTTGCTTTTCCCTAATTTTGAATGTCTACTCTGAGTCCTCCCTGCTTTTGAGCCCTCACTTCATGGCAAACAGATGGGGAAACAATGGAAACAGTGACATACTTTATTTTCTTGGGCTCCAAAATCACTGCAGATAGTGACTACAACCATGAAATTAAAAGAGACTTGTTCCTTGGTAGAAAAACTATGACAAACCTGGACAGTATATTAAAAAGCAGAGAGACATTACTTTGCCAACAAAGGTCCATCTAGTCAAAGCTATGGTTTTTCCAGTAGTCATGTGTGGATGTGAGAGCTGGATGATAAAAAAAGGCTGAGTGCTGAAGAATTTACACCTTCAAACAGTAGTACTGGAGAAGACTCTTGAAAGTCCTTTGTACAGCAAGAAGATCAAACCAATCAATTCTAAAGGAAATCAGTCCTGAATATTCATTGGAAGGACTGATGCTGAAGCTGAAACTCCAATTCTCTGGCCACCTGATGAGAAGAGACACTCATTGGAAAAGACCCTGATGCTGGGAAAGATTGAAGGCAGGAGGAAAAGGGGATGACAGAGGATGAGAGGGTTGGATGGCATCACTGACCCAATAGACATGAGTCTGAGCAAACTCTGAGAAATAATGAAGAACAAGGAAGTCTGCTGTGCTGCAGTCTGTGGGGTTGCAAAGAGTTGGACAGGGCGGAGCAACTGAACAACAGCAACAATGTGATGAATAAAAAGATCATGAACAGTAACAGTCAATATGAATCAAGCACTCACTCTGTGCTAAGCCCTTCACATACAGGGTGCTGCTACTCTAGGCCCTTCAAGATAGGATTAGACATGCAAGAGATTTACTGAGTAAATAGCTACGAAGGATAAAGGGGAAGGAGCCTAAGAAAACAGGAGGAACCTGTGGGCAATGATGCAGGAGATTGGGAAGAAAGATTTTCAAACTGTAGAGCGGTCCTTGGAACTTCCAGCCAGGATGAGGGGGTTCCTTAAGCCAATGTTGCCCATCAGAGGTGTTCCTCATTCTGTAGGCATTGGGTCTGCATTAGCACCTTTGCTGAACACAGGGGTGGATCCAGGAAATCAGCAGCTGGGACCATCAGTCAGTTTTGTTCCCTGCAGGGGTGTTTCTGAGCAATGCATTTCCATGACTGCTACAGGCACAAATTCACTTAATCTTACAACAGGTAAAACCAGAGAGGTTACATAGTTTCTCTAAAGTCACGCAGTTAGTGACTGACATAGCTGGATTTTAACAAAAGTAGTTGGATTTCAGAACCTGTGACGGGTGGGTCTGTAGGTAGGCAGGTGCACAGCTAGTTATGCTAGAATATTTATGAAACAAAATAGTGTGGTAGGTATGATGTAAAATGTTAACAAATTCAATACTTGCATGATTCTTTTCCTTTTATAAATGTCATAAATCACTCTTACGCTTTCAAATTAGTCATAGGAAGTCATGATCATTATTTTGGAGAGTGCCTTGCGCATTTCAGTATAAATAGCTTTAGACCAAATGTTGAGTTATTTGCAAAGAAAGTAAAGCTTCAATCTCTTTTTCTTGTATTTAATTCAGCTACTTGCCTGGATTATAAATGGTAATATTTCATTCTTCAAATAAGTGAAAAACATAGAAAGCTCTTGAAATGATGCTTTATTCTATCAACCAATTTCTTTTTAAAATTTCTTCTTTCTGTAACTTCATCCTTCAGGAGTACCAGTAAATTACCTCAGGGTTTTTTGTTTGTTTGTTTCTCTATCTCTTCATTATTACTTTGTATACTTCTATTGATCATTTGTATTAGAATATTAGGATAGGCTAGGGCAAAATAACAAAGAAACCCAGACATGGAACCCAGGAGATTGAGCCAAAGAAAACAAGAGGAACTTTTAAGCAGTAATACAGGAGATTGGGTAGAAAGAATTTTAAGCTGTAAGGGCAGTTCTTGAAAGGTTCTCTCCAGGATGAGGGGGGTCCTTAAGCCAACATTGCCCATCAGAAGTGCCAGAAATGTTCTTCTCCGTGTAATCATACAGAGGTCCAAGCTCCTTACGTCTCACAGTTACTCGTTCAGAGAATTCATGGTGAGCCAAAGTTGGTGAGTGTTTATGGCTCAGACCTAGAAGTGGCATGTACATTCTCAGGCACACCCCATTTGAGAGTCCTGACTCACATGAATACATCTAACTACGTGGAAGACTTAGAGATAGAGTCTAGTCTTAAACCCAAAAGAGGGGTCAACAAGTTTTGGCTATTGAGCTGGTAGTCTCTGCCAAGCCATATAGAATATTCTTATAATCTCTTCAATACTGCAAGTTTTCCCAATTAGGACTGCCTTATAATTAATCTTCTTAGTTTTAGACAATTCCAAAGGCCTTTCTGCATATAGATGAAGCCTCATTTCAACATCTGGTTTAAAAAGTTGTGACTGACTCAAGCAACTGTGTCTGCCCTACTTATCATGGCCAACTGTTATATTTGTTTTATCATGTTACTCCAGAAAATCTTGTTTATTCAGGAAAAATACTCATTCAAATATGCTCAAAATAAGCTGTTGGGGCAAAAGACTTAGTTCTCCCTTTTATTGACCATCTTTATTCTTGAGGATATTTTGTAAGGCACCAGTATGACCATGGCCCCTTCAGGGTAAGGACTATCTCTTTATCATCACTGGACAACATTGATTGTTGTAGTTGCTGTGTGTGATTCAGTAGAAGGAAACCTGAACTAGAAATTAGGAAAGAGTGGAACTGGTTTTAGATCTGCTGTCTATTTGTCATGGAAACATGACAAATGATTGACCTCTCTTAGCTTATGTAAGTCCCCATTCATCTGTTTATGGGAGTCTTGTGCCTCTGATTTCACCGGGTTAGGGTGGGTGAGGAATATGAATGCGCTTCAAAAACTATGGCTCAGGTGCCAAAGGGTAGCAGTTCTTATTATAGTCACATCAGAAGATGACAGATAAACCTTTGTTGAGCTCCTAATTTGTTCAGGTTCTGTACAAGGCAGGATGGAGTGATAAACATGAATCAGGAGCCATAAGTTAAGTGTTCAAGATAAAAGAAACAGGCACAAAACTAGGATAAAAGATACCAGCTCAAAGAAAATATGAAAGCAATTGCAAAGGAAAACAGCTTGGCAGAGCTGAGAGAATGCTAGAGATAATCTTTTGATCAGTGTGGTGTGGAATGAATTAGGAGAACCTTGCTGATCACCTTTGCTTTACTTGTGGTCGGTACCTTGACGTAACCAGTGCTGCCAAAGCTGCTAATTTCACATCAGCTTCTCAGTGTGTATCCTGTGCATTTAAAAAACTCAGTAAGAGTTTCCTTAAAGGACCCAGGACCTGGATCCTTAGTGAAAATCATGAGGATGGATATGAGGCCAACTTTTGATTAGTATGAAAACTATATCTTTGAGAGTCCATTTTTGTGATGGTTCAGGTGCTAAGTTGTGTCTGACTCCACAACCCCATGAACTGCAGCACGCCAGGGTTCCCTGTTCTTCACTGTCTCCTGGATCTTGCTCAAACTCATGTCCATTGAGTCGGTGATGCCATCCAACCATCTCATCCTCTGTCATCCCCTTCTCCTCTTGCCCTTGATCTTTCCCAGCATTAGGATCTTTTCTGATGAGTTAGCTCTTCACATTAGGTGGCCAAAGTATTGGAGTTTCAGCTTCAGCATCAGTCCTTCCAGTAAATATTCAAGGTTGATTTCCTTTAGTATTGACTGGTTTGATCTCCTTGCTGACCAAGGGACTCTCAAGAGTTCATAGCTTTATATGAATCTTTCAAAACATCCATGGAGGTCCTATGACATTGTGATATGAGCAGTACAACTTTCTTGGTCTTAGAGTGAAGAGACAGTTCATGTGGTCACCAGAATGTGCAGTAATTTGCCTCACGAGTAAATCTGAAAGCAAGATCACTGAAGTATCCAGGACACACAGTGACCACATCGGGTTAAAAGATGACCAACTAAACAGTGGAATAACTGGGCGATAGATGCCCGAACACTACTATACTGCAGGAGTGCTTTTGATATAATGCAGATGACTTTCAGATCCTTTAATCATTTCAAGTGTGCTCTAAAAGTTCTAGTCTTTGAAAGTGTGCTGCCAACCCAGAGAAGCTGAAAATAATCACAGATATTAGAATAAAATAATTGGCTAGCATTTAATAATAATAATTCTGTATTAATCAGGGCTGTGATAGCTGTTGGGCCAGATAAACTAAAAAAGTACCAATGCTAATATGAACACAATAAAGATTTAATTGCTACTTTTTTTTTAATTGCTATTTTTGTGAAGTTAGTTGGCAGCAGGATTGGATGGGGACTCTGTCCCATGAAAGTATGCAGGTACTCAGGCAGTTGAAGGCTTCACCATCTTCAATACAAAGCTTCCAGGTTTACTCTGGGCATCAGTATCTAACCGGCTGACACAGAAAGAGACTCACATGGGAAATTTTTAATGTGTTAGACCTCAAAGTACTATCTGTCTGTTTCTGCCCATTCCATTAGTCATAACTTAGTCATATGGCCATACCAAACTGCAAAGAATGATTTGACATATAACAAATTTGTGCACCCAAAAGGAAAACAGTTATAAAGATGAACTAATTATTATTGTTGGCACAGGAACTAACATTTTGTATAGGTCTTGTACCTATATATCTCTTTGATCTGCTTAGACTCACTGGATTATAAATGAGTCAAAACTCTGTGAATTATTTTAGTCATCAACCTTATTTTTCGAAATAGAAACAGGAGTTCAGTGGTTATTCGAATTGCCCATAATTAGCCTGATACTTTGAGGACCTAGTACTCAAATTCAAGTCTTTTAACTCCAAAGCCCACCTTCTTTTTATTGCCCCCTGCAGTCCCCTTTGCCACATGCTTTAGTAGGAAAGACAGAAATACCACAGGAATTAGGAGATCTTGCCTTAAAATTGCTTATAAGAATGCACATACTTGCAGAGTAATACAACTAAATATATATAGTGGCCAAAAGCAATGAGATTTGGAAAGATAATTCATCTAAAGCTACTACTCACGTAATATTTATTTTGAAACCTGAGATATTTGTCTAGGCTTTTCATGAGCTTTCTTGGAAATAGAGAATATTCTAAACATAGATCTGGAAGCTGTTTCTTTTCTTAGTCCTGAAAGTGGGTTCCACTGAAAGCTGTTCCACTTCTGGGATCTTGTAAATACTCAAGTGGTGATCCATGAAGCATGCTAAAAGGAGAGCAGTTCCAGAGGAAAAACAAACAAACAAGCAGAAAACTAGAGCAAAACCCCCAAAATGAAACAAAAACATTTTATGAGAAAAAAGTAGGTTTATTAGTTTTAGACTCAGCCAGCATGTATTGAGTACCTAATAGAAACTCAACACTGCAGATGATTTCACCATATTATTTTGTTTGTTCAAATGAAATTACATAGAAGCAAAATAGGATTTGTATTGTCTGGAGATATAAATTATGTATGTTATCCTTGGATCTCTTTAGTATGGGTAAATGTTATTTGGCTTTGGTGGGGTTTTTTTGTGGGTTTTTTTTTTTTTTGCTAGTTATTGCTGACTTTCCAAAATTTGGCTTGATTTTTTTTTTTTCAATAAAACCACAGATCATGGAGCAGGAGGACATATCAGAAGCACATCCGGTTTCCCCCACTACCTTCAGGTAACGAGTGTTGTTTTCCTTACTCATTGCCTGGGTAACCGTAGGCAAGTCACATTTCTGAGCCTTGGGAGCTTCATATGATAAATGATAGTACTAATAAGCCTTCCCTGTCTCCAGCGCTGATTAGCTGGAAGCATCGAATGCTCACTGTGTTTCCTAAACTGTGAAGCACTATGTAGAGAGCAGGTGGTGTGTGATTGCCGTGGAACAGAGGAGACAACCAAGGGCCAGAGTACCACTAGGGCCTTCTAGGTGTTGTCCAAGTAGAAGGTTGTGGAAACCTAGACTCGTCACTTCCAGGACCACCTTCTTTTGACCTGAACTCTAATTGCTTTAGTTTCAAAGGACTTGACCAGAATTTGCACAGGTTCTTTTGATCTTCCCCAAGATTAAAATGGATAAAATATCAATCCAGAATCATTTTGTTCCATGAGTAAAGGAAACAGCAGCAACAACCTCCCCTATTAGAGAGAGTGCATGGCCTCCATGAACTGTTGTGCATGCATTTTAATCACAAAATTTCAAGGGCACCCTGAATTAGCTCTGTTTGGCAAGTGCCTTTACAGAACACACACACACACACACACACTATGTAGGAAATTGGAACCATTGTATCTTTTCACACAGACTGGTAAAATGGCACCAATTTGTACAAGGGTGAGTTCTAGGGTATCAAATGATATGAATTTTGTCCAGTGATAGACTAAACATTCATTCCTCCTTATATTCTCACTGCAATTAGTGTCAGAAATCCATATCCGAGTGTCAACTTTGAGAATTCATTTCATATTCTGGTAAGAATGAGCCAGTATCAATTTGGAACACAGTTCTGGCTGAACAAATAGACACTCTCGAGGCAGGCTTTTTAAATAAATGGGAGGAAAATAGCGTTGGTAAGTGTGCCCAGAGTCATTGTGGCATTAGGGGCATTCTGATCAATTGAAATAACAAAGTAATTAACACCTGCTGTGTGTTACAGTGGGGAATGAGGTAAATTGTGTTCTCTTGGAAGCCTTTGCCTTCCACAAACTCTGTGTTGAAGTCGAGTCAACAGGAATATCGATGTGCTTGCATGAAGATCAGTTACACAAAGGTGAAGCCTGCAGAATGTGACTATAAATTTCAATAAACATATATGTCTATTCTTGCACTCTAGAAAGAGGATTTTAGTCTCCAAGGATGACATTTAAAGAGAAGGCCAAATAATACTTAGCTCTGCTAGGCAATATCTTCTATCTTGGATGGGGGATTTCCATCAGTTTCAAAAAGAAATAGAAGGACATTATGTATCAGTCTGGGGAATATATCAGTCAACAGTCTTCCTCAAAAACCTGATGCTGTAGATTTAGTCGTATCCACCCTCCAAATTCATATGTTGAAGTCCTACCTACCCCCAGTATCTCAGAATATGATTGTATTTGGAGAAAGGGTCCTTAGACATAATTAAATAGAAATAAGGATATTAGAATAGGCATTAATCCAACATGACTGACAACCAATTAGAAGAGAAAAGGCCATGTGAAGATACAGAATACAGCCGTCTATAAGCCAAGGAGAGAGGCCTCAGGAGAAACCAACCTGCTGATGCCTTGATCTTGGATCTTTCCAGCCTCCAGAAGTGTGAGAGTTAAAAAACAAAATTCAACCAACTAAATTTGATGATCTAACTGTCATTATTTAATGATTCATGAATTGGGCAGTATCCTAAAACAAGTAGAGAAATACTATGAGGAGTTTTACAAAACGGAAGGTTTTATAGGCAGAGGGAGGGTGGGGCAAGCAAATCATTAGCAAAAGAAAAGAAAGAATTATTTCAGGCCTGGTCATCTTTTGGGGAAAAGGAAATGGCAGAGGTATTATGTGTATTACTTCCCTGGTGCTCATCAGGAAATTTCAGATTATTTGTTTAAAGGTCACATTCTTAAGAAAGGTTGAAATGGCAATGAAATGCTGGTTTGTTCTCCTGGGTTTGAATGATTCCATTGTGAGCCTGTTGATTTTTTTTTTTTTTTTTTAGCGTGAGAAAAAGAATTTCTATTGCTTAGACCACCCAGTCTGTGGTACTTTGTTATGACAGCCCTAGTAAACTATTTTATCTGTACTCCCAAGAATACGAGTTAGGTTCCTGGACCCAATTCCAGTGTGTGTGTGTGTGTGTGTGTGTGTGCTTCTCTCCACCAACAAGCAATGCTCAGACACTGGATATAGCATCAGATTCCACAGGTAAAGGGCTTAGTCCCACGAGACTGCCCTCTACTTCAGACACTAGTCCCAAGTCCAGCTTGTTACCTGTATTTCTCCCTTGTACTTCTCATCAACCACCTATAAATCAGAGGTTCCTAGCACCTCTTTGTGGAGAAGGCAGTGGCACCCCGCTCCAGTAAGTACTCTTGCCTGGAAAATCCCATGGACAGAGGAGCCAGGTAGGCTGCAGTCCATGGGGTCACTAAGAGTTGGACATGACTGAGCGACTTCACCTTCACTTTTCACTTTCATGCATTGGAGAAGGAAATGGCAACGCACTCCAGTGTTCTTGCCTGGAGAATCCCAAGGATGGGGGAGCCTGGTGGGCTGCTGTCTGTGGGGTGGCACAAAGTCGGACACGACTGAAGCGACTTAGCAGCAGCGGCAGCACCAGCACCTCTTTGGGTCTAAGCAATTTGCTAGAATCAGCTCATAGAACTCAGGAAAACCTGTTTACCTACCAGATCACCAAATATATTATGAGGATACCAGTCAACAGCCTGAAGAAGAGATACACAGTGTGATGTCCTAACAGAAAAGCTCTATCCTTGTACAGTAGGGGTCCCAGCACTATGGAACATTCTGTTCCCCAGTGTGGAAGCTCTCTGTACCCCTTCCTTTTGGGTTTCTATGGGGGCTCCATTATGTCGGCATGATTGATTAACTCATTGGATTTTGGTGATTGATTCAGTCTCTAGGTCTTTCCAGTAGTCATGTACAGATATGAGAGTTGGACCATAAAGAAGATTGAACGCCAAAGAACTGATGCTTTTGAATTGTGGTGCTGGAGAAGACTCTTGAAAGTCCCTTGGACTGCAAGGATATCAAATCAGTCCATCTTAAAGGAAAGCAATCCTGAATACTGAAGCTGAAGCTCCAATGCTTTGACCACCTGCTTCGAAGAGCTGACTCACTGGAAAAGACCCTGATGCTGGGATAGATTGAGGACAAGAGAAGAAGGGGGTGGCAGAGGAAGAGGTGGTTAAATAGTGTCACTGACTCAATGGATGTGAATTTGAGTAACTTCCAGAGATAGTGCAGGACAGATGAGCCTGGTGTGCTGCAGTCCGTGGAGTCACAAAGAATTGGACTCAACTAAATGACAACTAGCCCTTTTCCCTTCCCTGGATTTTGGCAGGGCGGGACTAAAAGTTTCATCCCTCTACTTATGATGGTTCCCCTGACAACCAGCCTCATCCGCAGGTGCTTTCCAAACGTCACCACATTAACATGAATCTAGTTGTGGTGAAAAGGACTGGTTATGAGACACTCATTTCACCTTATATCACTAAAGTGTTTTCAAGAGCTAGAGACCAAATATTATAAACAAAGATGCTTTATTGCTCTGTCACTTAAGAAATTCCAAGGGTCTGGGGAGCTGTGAGCCAGGAACTAGGGATGAAGATCAAATATAATGAGAAATATATTTTGGTCAACTAAATGACCAAGTGCATATACATGTTCCTTATAAATCACAATGTCATAGACACTATATCTGGAGCTACCCTTTTGTTCTGTTTGATTGAAATTACTGGCATTATTTGAGAGACACCTTTGTGTTAGGCATGCTGGTATGGTGAAAAGGTATGGTCCTGCTACCAGGATGTAAGTAGGCCTCTAGAATCTGGCATCTCCTTCCTAAAGAGGCAAAATAAATGAAATAAATATACTGAAGAGTTCATTATTCCAAATGTCATCACTGAAATTATGGGATAGGAAGGGAAATGAAAAAGAATATGAAATCATCAATTTAATAAATAAGCAAAAGATTGGATTTAGCAGGTGGTGTGATTGTCTCCCAGCCCTAACTTTATATTTTTCACAAATGAATATCATATTTTAAATATTAGTTTTCTTATTTTAATGTTCTTCTATTGTACTCCTGCTTACTTGCCGGTCAACTTCAGTGAGTGTATTTTCCTGCTGCTTGTAAAAATGCATTTTCATTTAAGAAAGTTGAAGACACTTAAGTAAGGAAAAACAATTATCTGTACAGTCACTTCTGGGAAAAAAGCAACAGTGTTTATTTCAGGCTATTTTCTATGTTTAAGTGTAGATCCATGTTTCTGGGTTTTTTTTTTTAATGTTAATAACAATTGTTTTATAAATTATGGCTATATAGCCTTGCTCAGGTAGAGACTCGGATTGAAAGGGAAAGCAGAGAGAACTAATGTACATCCATCACATTTATGGGGAAGATTCAGTGTTGCAAACTGTCATTTTATTTTCAGTGGCTTCCCTTCTTCCCCCACCCCTTTGTCATTCTTGAATGTTGTCCACTTTTGTTTTCAGGACTGGTTCTCTGATGGGAGGGAGAGAACTCTGGTGGGCTAATGGAGTGGTGACTTTCTCACCACCCCATCCATCATCAGGGTGGAGCTGACAAAGCACAGCGACTTAGTCTCCATTCCAGCAGGAACCTAGTCTGTCATCTTCCCAAGGGCTGTGGAAGCCCAAGAGCCCTAGGAAGGCAGATGTTGAAAGGACACGCTGCCAGGTGGAGAGGACAATAATTTCTCCATAAATTGACTACTTCTGCTTCTGTCTGCCTCCTCCATCCCTCTCATCCTTTCCAGTACCTTTTAGTACAGTCATTTCAGCCTTAGTCTGTTAGATCACCTGCCCCCTTTGTCAGACCTGGTGAGCCATTTGGCGGGGTTGGCAGTGGCCATCTGTATGGTTTGAACAAGGCTCTTTTTCATCCTTTACTTGTCTCTCCCATTCCAAAGAGTCTTGGCTTAAGGGACTCAGGTGCCTCACTTTTCTGGGCTTATTGCCACCAACTGGGTGAGTTTCAAATCTTGGGCTGGCCTTCTCGGTAGGAGAACCTACAGGGGATTATGTTTCCTTGGCAATTTCCTTTCCAGTCCCAGAGTTCTGAAATTTACCAGGTTATCCCCATCGGCTTGCTCTATTAAAAGCTCTAATTCCAGGGATTTACTCTAAAAGTCTGGTTAACCAAGGCAAATGAGAGTTTGCATAATCTGAACAATAGGAAGTGATGAATGGGCTGCTTTCCATTTCTTGGAAAAAAATATAAATCTAGGCTGAGGAATGAACTAAGATCATTGCACAATAGTATTTAAAAATACTACTAAGAGAATACTCAGGCCTGTAGAAATAGCCCCAATTAAATATGTGCCATTCATACTGTTTTTAGGTTTTCTTGGGTCACATATGCTTTCATTATATTAAGAAGTAAAAACAAGTTTGCAAAACCAAAGTCCTTCACTTTTGGACAAAATATAGGGAAGCCTATTTTATAAAAACTTACCACTTAAGAAAAATGATTTTCATATAACCCAGAGACTACAAGAGTTCAGCAGTTTTCTACCATGGTTCAATTTTCTCTTTGAATATATTGGCAAAGGTCAGTAAAATCAGTGTTTAACTCGGAATATTTTAAAATCTGACAGCTATTTGGTGGTGTGGAAGCACAACATAAAAACAACTTTTGTGGACAAAATACAATAATCCAGGTTGTAAAACTGGGTGTGTGATGTGTCTTAATTCATGAATGATCATAATGAATTACTCAAAATTAAAATTATTTGTTCCTTTCTTGTGTGTACTTAAACCAGGGAGAAAGAATATTTCTCTCCTCCCTAGCTCATAGCAATATCATAAGTATTGAAGTAATTAATGGTTATGAAGACCTTAGAAATATTGCATTATCATAAAATGAAAGGTATTAGACTGTAATAAATTCTCATTCATCCAGACACTTTTAATTTAGAATTTTGTATAATATAGAAAGACACACTTCCAAAGTTTGTATTTCACTGTATGAAAAGAAATAGTTTGCTAAGCAAGTTGAAAAGGTAAACAGAATTATTGGAGGGTAAGTATGAAATACATATAATTAAAAGCTTTTGAGTAATTATTTTAAAATAAAAAATGATCTCCAAATTGACTGTCTTTTGGTATTACCATACTTTTTAAAAGATAAGTATTTATATCAAATTGATAAGATAACATATTAGTCCCAGATATTTATTAGTTTTCTCCCTGTTCCCCATCTCCACCTTTTTTGTTATGTTGTTTAGTCACTAAGTCACTGTTTTGCAACTTCATGGGCTGTAGCCCACCAGGCTCCTCTGTCCATGGAATTTTCCAGGCAAGAACACTGGAGTGGGCTGCCATTTCCTTCTTCAGGGGATTTTCCTGACCCAGAGATCAACCTGCATCTCTTGCGTCTCCTGCATTGACAGACAGATTCTTTACCACTGAGCCACCTGGGAAGCCCCATTTCCATGTTAGAACTTAGCTATACTATAACCCCAAATTACATTTTCACCTTTCATTAGAGTGTAGAGAAATCAGGGAATTCTCTGGTCACCCAAGTGATTAGGACTTTGTGCTTCCACTGCAGGGGGCCTGGTTAAATTCCTGGTCAGGTATCTAAGATCCTGCAAGCCAAGTGGCATAGCCAAAACAAACAAAAAATGTATAGAGGAATCAAGTTTCACATTGCAGTGTAGGAGGGCTACCTATAAACAGGCAATAAATATGGTTACAAAAGAACATATTATGGTAATAGGAAAAAGAGAGCATTTAGTTCTCACTAGTAAGATTCAAGTTGGATTTTATAAATGAGTTGAATTTCCATCACATAGATGAAAAAAAGACATTCTGGGAGGATGGCATAAAAAGGAAGTATGCTGGATGCAGGCATATGATGTATCTTTGTTCACCATTGTTGGGTAACAAGGTACACAAAAGTAAATCATAGAGAAAACATAAAAATAGAGTATGTGACATGAATCATCTTTGGGTCTCATGCTATGAAATTCAGAATTAATTGTGAAGAAAATGAGAGCATATGGGTATATTTTAAAAGAGGCATGATATAATGAAATATGTGATTTTGAAAGCGCTTTAGGATGAGACTTTAGAATGGCCTTTGGGTTTGTGTTAGTGTTAGGGATGGGGAATCAACAAAGATATCTATTGTGGACTTAGCTTGGGCAAGTTGAATACTCTGCTCTGGGGGCTATATCCAAGAACCCTTGCAAGATATCTGCCCATCAAAAAACAACATCCAAGTTTCATGTTTCCTATGTTGAGATGCTGAAAAATAGTTGAGAATTTTTCAGTATAGATATCAAATCAGATCAGTTGCTCAGTCGTGTCCGACTCTTTGAGACCCCATGAATCGTAGCACACAGGCCTGCCTGTCCATCACCAACTCCCGGAGTTCACTCAGACTCACGTCCATAAAGTCAGTGATGCCATCCAGCCATCTCATCCTCTGTCGTCCCCTTCTCCTCTTGCCCCCAATCCCTCCCAGCATCAGAGTCTTTTCCAATGAATCAACTCTTCGCATGAGGTGGCCAAAGTACTGGAGTTTCAGCTTTAGCATCATTCCTTCCAAAGAAATCCCAGGGCTGATCTCCTTCAGAATGGACTGGTTGGATCTCCTTGCAGTCCAAGGGACTCTCAAGAGTCTTCTCCAACACCACAGTTCAAAAGCATCAATTCTTCAGCGCTCAGCCTTCTTCACAGTCCAACTCTCACATCCATACATGACCACTGGAAAAACCATAGCCTTGACTAGACGGACCTTTGTTGGCAAAGTAATGTCTCTGCTTTTGAATATGCTATCTAGGTTGGTCATAACTTTCCTTCCAAGGAGTAAGCATCTTTTAATTTCATGGCTGCAGTCACCATCTGCAGTGACTTTGGAGCCCAAAAAATAAAGTCTGACACTGTTTCCACTGTTTCCCCATCTATTTCCCATGAAGTGGTGGGACCGGATGCCATGATCTTTGTTTTCTGAATGTTGAGCTTTAAGCCAACTTTTTCACTCTCCTCTTTCACTTTCAACAAGAGGCTTTTGAGTTCCTCTTCACTTTCTGCCATAAAGGTGGTGTCATCTGCATATCTGAGGTTATTGATATTTCTCCTGGCAATCTTGATTCCAGCTTGTGTTTCTTCCAGTCCAGCGTTTCTCATGATGTACTCTGCATATAAGTTAAATAAGCAGGGTGACAATATACAGCTTTGACGTATTCCTTTTCCTATTTGGAACCAGTCTGTAGTTCCATGTCCAATTCTAACTGTCGCTTCCTGACCTGCATACAAATTTCTCAAGAGGCAGATCAGGTGGTCTGATATTCCCATCTCTTTCAGAATTTTCCACAGTTTATTGTGATCCACACAGTCAAAGGCTTTGGCATAGTCAGTATAGATATAAAAACTGCTAAAAATGCAATTTGTTGTGATTAAGTTGAAGAATATCACTTAAGTTCCCAAAGTTCATAAAATCAGAAGGGAAAAAAAAAAAAAAAGACAAACAAAAAAGCTTGTAGCAAATGGAAAGTAGCGAAAAGTGGATGAAGTAACACAAGAACAATCTCCAGAGGGAAATTAAAAGCACAAAGTGTTTGGAGCGTTACTGAAGCCAAAGGAGAAAATAAATAAATAACTCAGTAAAAAAAAAACAGCACTTTCAGATACCATAGATGAGGGTTAAGCTATTGGTATTTGATAACTGTGAAGACACTGGTGACCTTTGAAAGCACAATTTTAGTAGAGAGAATGAGAAGATAAAATAGATAGCAGGGAACAGAGAAAACTGGAAGAGGTTGAGTGATAAGTACTACCAGGTATAGGCCGTTTCTTCTTAAAAAATAAGTCCAGAGAATGGATGACATTTATAGATGATAAAGAAAAAAATCAGTGGACAGGGTAAGACTGAAGATTTAAGAGAACAAAGAAAGAGAGGGTTCATGAAGATAGTCCTATGGAATGTAAGAGTGGGTGGTTTTTAAAGTTCAGGTGTAGGTGTAAATTTTGGAAAGGAAAATGGTTTCGAACTTCTTGGTGATGAAAAAAAGACAATATTATTGAAGCTATGGAGTTTTGAAGTTATAAGAAAATTCCCATCAGTCGTATTTGTTTTTCTCCATTGATATCAAAGCTCAGTGGAAAAGAGGGCGAGTAGGTTGGTTTGCGCATGTGAGGAAGATTAGAAAATATTCAACAGCAAGATGGGCCAGGGAATCAGCTAGAGTTGAAAAGAAATACTGGCTAGGAGCATCCTGAGCAAAGCAGATGCTGAATTACATGGCTTGATTGTGCCTCATCATGCATCTGGATCTTTTTCTAAAAGCAAGACATGTTCAGCATGTTGCTGTTTCGTTGCTCACTTGTGCCTGACTCTGCGACCACATGGACTACAGCATGCCAGGCTTCCTGGTCCTCTGTGAAAAAGATTATAATACTAAAAATAAGTGACCTCATATCTTCTGTATCTTTTTATCTGTCAATTTATATGTGTGTATGTAGGTATGAAGTGAAATGAAGTCGCTCAGTCGTGTCCGACTCTTTGCGACCCCATAGACTGTAGCCTACTATGCTCCTCAGTCCATGGGATTTTCCAGGCAAGAGTACTGGAGTGGGGAGCCATTTCCTTCTCCAGAGAATCTTCCTGACCCAGGGATCAAACCCAGATCTCCCGCACTATAGGCAGACGCTTTACTGTCTGAGCCACCAGGGAAGTCCGTATGTATGTATATATATGGTAAGGTTCAAAGCAGGAAAAAGATGGCACGCTAAGATGCAGTAATTGAGAATTTAATAAAACTTCATTTATGAACAGGTTGGTTGGTAAAGAGAAATAACTAAAAATTGATGGACTGAGGAAGTATCCTAGGGATGTTGTTGTTTAGTTGCTAAGTTGTGTTTGGCTCTTTCACGACACCATGGATTAGCCCACCAGGCTCCTCACCAGTGCATAGAATTTCCCAAGCAGGAATACTGGAGAGGGTTGCCATTTCCTTCTCCAGGGGATATTCCTCACCCAGAGATCGAACTCATGTCTCCTGCATTGGCAGGAGAATTCTTTATCACTGAGCCACCTGCCACAGGTTAAGGGGAGATCTAGGATGGCTGAGAGCGTGAGAGGGGAAATGATTAATGAAACCAAGTGCCTTCTGTAGCTCTAGAAAGGTCCATTCCACTGGAGTTCTGGTCCTGGGAGACAGTAAGACTGGGTGATCAAATCCATGCAACCAGTCTCCAGCAGGGCAGGTGTGGGTAGAGAGGACCCAGAGGGGTCAACAGACATTAACAAATGCAAAATGTTTGTGATATTGTTATTTATTTTTGGGCACACAGCTTCTAAAGCTCTTTGAATTTCTTTTTTTTTTTTATTTTATTTTTAAACTTTACAATATTGTATTAGTTTTGCCAAATATCGAAATGAATCCGCCACAGGTATACATACGTTCCCCATCCCGAACCCTCCTCCCTCTTCCCTCCCCATACCATCCCAGTGCACCAGCCCCAAGCATCCAGTATCGTGCATCAAACCTGGACTGGCGACTCGTTTCATACATGATATACATGTTTCAAAGCTCTTTGAATTTCTTAAGAGATAAAGATAATAAAGATGTCTTTTATTATGTTAATGAAGTAAATTTTGGACCTTGGCTAAGGATGGGGGCTGGATGGTATTGTTACCAGCCAAACTTGGGTCCTGTCACCTATGCATAGTAAAGCCGATGTAATGATACCTGTTTGTGCTGGAGGAAAGTGCAGTGTTAATTGTAAGGTGCCAGACAAGGAGTCTGTGACAGCTAGTGCTCAAAACACCTGAGCTCCCAGGTGAGCTTCAACAAAATTTTTTTTTTTAATAATTTTATTTATTTACGACTGTGCTCAGTCTTCATTGCTTTGAGCAGGCTTTTATCTAGTTACGATGTACAGGATTCTTGATGCCCTGCTACTTTTGTGAAGCATGGGCTCTAGGGTGCTCGGGCTTCAGTAGTTGCTCTCTAGAACACAGGGGCTTAGTTATTCCTCAGCGCCTGGGATCTTTCCAGACCAAGGATCAAACCTGTGTCTCCTATAATGGCAGGAGGATTCTTTACTACTGAGGCACCAGGGAAGCCCCTCAGCAAAACATTCTTAAGGGCCAGGCAAGGGAGGGGAGCCCCAGGATATAGGAGCAACTCACGCACAATTCTCTGTTGGTTGATGGTGTCGACTGAAAAAAATTATTCACAACCTAAAAGTTCAGAGCTATGTTTCATTTGGTGGGAATATTTAGGACTTCAAGCCCTGATGGCGGCATCTCAAGTCACCCTAAGAGAACTGCTCAGAGGAGCAGCCAGGTTATACAGAAGTTTTGCAACAAAAGGCAAATAGTCTGAACATCAAAAGAGTATTGTTAATTAAAGAAAACCAGATATCCCAAGTTAAGGAATTGAGCACTTTTCTATGTGTGGGAAGATGCATGAGTCTGGGCTCACTGAAATCATTCCCTTCATATACACCTCACCTTTCTAGGGCCAGTGTCCTATGATTTTCACATCCTGAGCTTCCTTGGGGCTCATCTTCAGAAGTCGGGAATGGCTGCAGCCTGATGACTATTAGAAGGCTGGTGTTCTCCTTCCTAAGTGCCCTTAGGGCTCAGGAACTCATATAGGAGGACTCCAATCACTGATGACCATGACATCCATGTTTACTGATATGGCTTCATTTCTCAATGGTGAAGTAAAGTGAAAAGGCAATAAGTTGCTGGAAAAGATTTCCCGATTCCAGCCAGGCTCTGGAGGGGATGGGTTCACTTCTTCCATTTGGTGGGGGTCCCAGCGTCCATAAAACAACTCAAGAGATGTGCATCAATTTATCATTTGGTACTTTGCAGAGGAGCTACAGCAGAGGGTATTGGGGGTCTGTTCCTGGAGGGCCCATAAGGTCCTGCTAGTCACGCCGGGGGAAACAGCCTTATGGTTAGAGTGTTGTGGTCAGAGGGATTATTCCCACCCCTGACCTCCTGGGATAGAGAGGGACTGAAGGTTGAATCAGTCACCGGTGGCCATGATTAAATCAATTATGCCTCGTTAATGAAGCCTCAACAAAATCCCAAAGTATGGGTTTCAAGGCTTCCACACTGTGTAAACTCATGGAGATGCAGGCAGAATAGCATCTTGGAAAGAACTCGGAAGCGCCCCAGGCTTTCCTGTGCACTGCCCTGTGTGTCTCCTACAAATGGCTGTTGCTGCTGTTGTTGTTGTTGTTGTTGTTCAGTCACTAAGTCGTGTCTGACTTTTTGCGACCCCATGGATTGCAGCGAGCCAGGCTTCCCTGTCCTGAGCCATATTCTTACCTAATAAATTGGTGGGGCTTCCCAGGTGGCTCAGTGGTAAAGAATCTGCCTGCCAGTGCACGAGACATGGGCTCGATCCCTGGGTCAGGAAGATCCCCTGGAGAAGGAAAGGGGAACCCAGTCCAGTAATTTTGCCTGGAAAATTCCATGGACTGAGGAGCCTGGCAGGCTACAGTCCATGGGATTGCAAAAGTCAGACATGACTGAACACACACACGCACAATAAACTGGTGATCTAGTACATAGAATGCTTTTCTGATGCTAGCAGAGGAAGGGACCCCAAGGAAGAGGGTTTGGAACACTCACTCTATAGCTGGTTGGTCAGGTGCACAGATGAAACCTAGGCTTGTAATTGGCAGGAGAGTTGGGGTGGTGGAGGGATGTCTTTTAAGACTGAGACTCTAAGCTTTGGAATCTGTTGCTTTCTCTGGATAGATAGTGTTAGAATTGAGTCAACTTGTCAGACATCCAGCTGATGTCTAAGAACTGCTTGTTGATGTGGGAAATCCCCTTCTCTCCACATACACACTGGAATTAACTGCTCAGAACACCAATTATGTTTTTCAGGATTGGAATTCAGCATTCCTAAAGCAGAAACAAACAAATAAATAGATGAATTTTCAGTGTCTTCAACCAGGGGAGGGGGTGTAGGGAAAGCAAGTAGGATTTCAGTGGGAGGCAAGGAAGTCTGGACCACTATGAGATAAGTTTGAATAACTCAGATCGCAGCTCAACCATGCTCAAGAGATAAATGTTCACGTTCAACAAGTAAAGCATTTTTTTTTCATTTTATCATCAAATGGAGGGAGTAGCCATAGCTTGCTGGACCTAGAAACCCTTTTCACTGGACTGGAGAATTTCCTGGATTATATGGAAGGGAAAGGAAAGGCAACTTTTGTTTGAAGTCATTAAAACACCCCAGATAAAATGCAAGTGGAAATCTGAGTATTGATGTAGATGGACTACTTGTATTCATATACTTACTTTTCTGAATCAAAATGTCTTAAAATGCAGGTGATGTTTCCCTTTTTCTCTTCTAAAAACTATTTTTATATTTATGTTAACTTTTTCAGTCAAAGGTGTTTTCGTGTGTGCCTGATAAGTTGCTTCAGTCGTGTCTGATTCTTTGGGACCGCATGGACTGTAGCCAGCCAGGCTCTCTATTTCCATGGGATTTCCCAGACAAGAATACTGGAGTGGGTTGCCATGCCCTCCTCCAGAGTATCTTCCCAACCCACCAATCGAATCCATGTCTCTTAAGTTTCCTTCATTGGCAGGCGAGCTCTTTACCACTAGGACCACATGGGAAACACTAATAGGAAACGTGAGAAGTCATAAAAACATACACACACACAAGAAAGTTTGAGGTTGGCATGATAATTACTAAAAAAACTTTGAATCAAAATGCTCTGAATATTCTTTTGGCAGGTGTTTATTGATGCAAATTGAAAGGAAGATGAAGTAAGCAGATTTCCATTTGAAACTTAATTAAGACTTAAATATCAGTCCAATCTTTTAGAATTCTCAGTAAACAGGGAACAGTACTCAGCTATCACCAATAACAAGTGGGAAAACATTAAGGAGCAGCCTTAGCATATTTTTCAATTTATCACTTCCAACCCAAATGAGATGAGGCAAAGGAGCTAAAGAATGGTTCCCTAAAGAATCTCTAGTGGCATTTTTGAAATTGCACCCAGGACCACCCACTGCTGCAACAGCCACACAACATAACCCAGCAGTTTTCAGGAAATCCCATGTTACTCATCTGTGCACAGATCAGAAGTTCAAGGAAATCTTGCTAAAGGAAAGATGTTGGAACTGGTATGTGTTGTGATTGAGACCTTGCTTTGAAATCTCCCGGGAACTATGGGGTTGATGTCATTATTCTAGTCTCTTTATGTAATCAGGCTTCCTTATCCTGTTTCATATCCAGCTGGGAAACTAGCTGATTTTTTGGTTGCCTCACAGAAAATCTTTTTAGTCCATTCATTATGAGCCTTCTGGAATAGACTTAAAGTAATGGCACCCCACTCCAGTACTCTTGCCTGGAAAATCCCATGGATGGAGGAGCCTGGTAGGCTGCAGTCCACGGGGTCGCTAAGAGTCGGACATGATTGAGCGACTTCACTTTCACTTTTTCACTTTCATGCATTGGAGAAGGAAATGGCAACCCACTCCAGTGTTCTTGCCTGGAGAATCCCAGGGGCAGGAGAGCCTGGTGGGCTGATGTCTCTGGGGCCACACAGAGTCGGACATGACCGAAGTGACTTAGCAGCAGCAGCCTTAGAAGTTATCTATACCAATCTCTAATACCTAATTTAAATGACTTATCCATAATAGAATATATTGAGCACCATTCTAAACATGCTTTACGTAAGACACTAGGGTTACAGGGCTACTAGGGATCACAAAGTGTCAGGCATGACTTAGGGACTGAAGAACAAGGGTTACAGAGATCAAACACAGACATTTTATTCATTCAATTTTAAATAAAAGTTGGTGCTATTATATTTAACAAACATGAATTGGAATCTTACATGTAGACGTCTTATATGAGGATGAATATATTTAAAGACACAAAAGCAAAGACCTTGAACCAATGGTGCTTTACATTTGAGCAAGAGACATGCACACGCATAAGAATAAAGTCTGTATCCAAAAAAGTCTGTGAAGTCTATTATGTGCAGGACAAAAGAACTAAAATTGTTGATGAAAGAAGCAAAAATCCTATCAAGGAGAACCACAGAAGTTTCTCAGAGGAAGTAAGTATTTCTATTCATATAGTTTGAATTGTTTTCTCAGCCACAGAGACAGAATTGTCCCAGTGATGGATTGTACTGATTACCATGTTCAGGATCAACTGTGAAAGATCTACAAGGCCACACTTGTCAGTTAAGCCTCCTGGCTGTGTGTGCAATCCATAAGATTGTGGTGATAACGTGATATGTGATAATGTGATGCTGGAATCGTCAATGACCTTGATCTCAATGTCACAGAGAGTCTTTTTACACTATTATGTCAAGCCACACTACTGGGTCCCAACTAGTGGGAAAAGGGTGAAGGTATAGCCCCGTCTCTGTGAATTATGGATAATTTGCAAATTAGTTTTTTTACCCAGAAACTTCTGATGATCTAAGGCAACCAATGAGAGCACATCAGCAAATAGATTTGATTTTTTTTTCAAGCAGGCATCAGATGAAGCAATAAACCATTGAGGATGACTGAAACTAATTGACTAAACTAAGGAAGATTTGAGGCATGTCTGAGATTTAGGTTCCTGCCCAAGCCCACTTACTGGCTTTGGCAGGAAATGCAGACGCCTCATATCCTCAGATAAACAGACTTACCAGATCAAACACTGGGGTCCTTCTGATGTCATGGGAACCTCTGATCTTCAAGGCATCCTCAACTATAAAATGGGACTGACTGGCCTGTCAAAGTTCATGGAATGAATTAAAAATGATTGAGTGGAGTAATTTTTAAAAACAGCAAATAGCAAGTGCCATATAAATGCTAAATAATAATGCTAAATTTTCAGATGCCCCAGAAAGTGGCACTAGATAAATGCAGAGTAGATTAGCACCTATTTGATTTGCATTTAACTTTAAGAAAATAGAATTTTGGAAGTAATTTTGTTTTTATACACCATAGCTTCTAAAGAGTCATAAATCTTGTTTGTGTCTTTGATACTCTGTGCAACTCTTGATTGAAATAAAATGTATCATCTTGTTTCCGTGTTGAATTTGCCTGAGCAAAGAAAGAGTAGATTTTCAGGACTACAAAAGCATATCTGATATAGTTGCACATTTAATACAACATTTCACTGCCTGTTGCCATGAGAAATGAAACTGTGCTGCCCTGTAAAACCTTAGTAGAGTAGCTTTCTGTTGTTTGGAGTGAAAAGACACAGTTGGGAAAGTGTGAATGAAATTCTGGAACTAAGTATTGGACCTAGTTTGCCATGATGGAGACAAAGAACATGTGTTTGAGCGCAAGGTTCTCAATTGTATATAATCTCTGCTCTGTAATGAGTTTATGGATTTCCTTTGTGTATGTGTTTGAAGCAAGTACTTATCTTAGTTGCCATATAAAGGCCAGTTGCCCGGAAGAGTCACCTACAGCCACACTGAGCTTTTATTAGTCATTCTTTGCAGGGTGGGGGCCCTTTGTTTCTAAGCATAACCTTGCCTACATTGACTAAAACGTCACCATGAAACTATTCTTTTCTTCTCATTAGAATCTGAAAACAACAGATTTTAATTATCATCTAAATAAGGCATGCATTTTTCTTTCTTGACCCTCTCAAGAAGATTTAAACAAGAAAGAAAAAATGAAAACCTGTAAATAAATTTCTTTCAACTATTAATATTTGTCTCTTTTATGGAAATTATGTTTGCTTGCTTCTTTGTGTTTCAGTGATAAGGTAGGTCCCCAGTGTTCTCTGAAGCCCACATTTCAATTAGCTGCTTGGATAGAATCATAGGGATTGAAGTAAAGCCTGGGCAATTCTGCCATTCACCTCTATTCTCAGAAAAATGGCAGTACTGGGCTCATGGGTCATGTGGACTGTTCAGAAATCCTGCCTTCAGGTGGAGAACTTGGGCGGGTTGGGCTTCATCATTGCGCCCTGTGCAAAGACACAGAATCCTGAGCTTAGAAGTGTTCTGTGAATGGTTTGATGCTCTACTATATCCACCTGGAAATTCTTAATGATTTACAAACAAGACTCTCTGCCTTTTCAGTCTGCACCGGTACCCACAAATTACGTAGCTGATCCTACTTTAAATTAGTAGAATTAAACTAACTTAATTAATTTAAAGCTAGGGTAATACTTTGTGTTGCCTGCATTGTATAGGGAATCCAGGATATGTTAAATTCTGTGACACTGCTCTGTTTGTTGGTGAACTGAAATTCTGGCCTCATTTTGATATAAAGAGGCAAGTTATAGTCTTCTTCAGGGAGGGTAGAGAACGTCACTCTTGATAGATACTGTATGAACCCATTTTATCTTTGGTATTTTCCACCTCAATGGGAGGGAAAAGAGTAGACTCTGCCTTGTATTTGAAATACCCAAAAACCTAGAAAAATAAGTACAAAGATTTCTCAGGGGCCCCAGAATTACGTGATTTATTTAAGTTCTGTAGTAGAGAGTGCAGTATCACTCCCTGTTGTTCTTGGTATCAAGCTGGGAACTCAGAAGCTCCATGTTAGAGGGCACAGTATCAGTAGGTCTAATTGGCAAATAGCAGAGGTAAATGAGAATAATCATTGCTAAATGAGGAAATGAGCTGATAGAAGTTTTTCTCTTAATGTAAACAAAGCATTTAAAATTGTTCCTTCCTTGTCTTCAAGTCAAGATTTGTTGCTCATTCTGTCTCCTCGAGTTCAGGTTTTCATGGCACTGGGTAGTTCCTTCTATTAAATAAAAGACAGTCTGCCCAAGTTGCAGTTAGACATTAAATTTCACTGTGAATCATATTTATAGGGATCTCTCCATGTGTAATATACCATCATTCCTTCCCTCTTCTCCCGACCCTCACCCGGAATGTCTTGTGTTTCATGTGATTATGTTGTCTCCCTCTCTAGACAATAAAAGCATCAAAGGCAGTAGTATCTCACTCTGTGTATTCCTACTTCATCACACAGAGGAGCCATGCAAAGAGTACTTGATTGACTGAGTGAATCCTACCATTGTCAGTAAGTTAATAGACAATGGAACAAATCTGAAGATTTTGACCCTGAAATAATATGACTCCATTACCAACTCTTCCCTTCATTGTTTTTTATGAATATGCCATGATTCTGGAATTAAGAATAAATCCTACTTGGTAAAAAAAATAAAATAAACTTAATAACTTTGAAGAAAGAGACAAATATTTTAAGCAAAAGAATAATGGACAACCTCTGCCCATTAGCAAATAGTAAGCAAATATTTGGGCTTCCCAGGTGACTCAGTGGTAAAGAACCTACCTGCCAATGCAGGAGACACAGGACACAGGCTTCGACTGCTGTGTTGGGAAGATCCCCTGGAGGAGGAAATGGCAACACACAACCCACCTATTCTTGCCTGGGAAATCCCATAGACAGAGGAGCCTGGTGGGCTACAGTCCATGGGGTTGCAAAATAGTCAGACACAACTTAGCGAATGAGCATATAGATACACACACACACACACAACCAAATATTTAAGAAATTAATGGTTGAACACATATTGTCCTCTCTTGGATCCTGCCACTAATAATAATAATTGTGAACACATACAGTGTACCACGTGTGCCAGAAACACTGTAAATGTTTTCTATGTATCATCTCAATTAATCCTTAGAACAACTCTAAGTAGCTAATATAATTATCCTAATTTTGCAAATGAGGAAACTGATATAGAGAAAGGTTTAGTAATTTGTCTGAGGTCTCCTAGCTGGTAATTGATATAGACAAGATTTAAAGGTAGGCAGTCCCGCTCCATGATCTGTGGTCTTACCCTCCAAGTAATGCTATTATTAATAGTTGGAGCAGGTGGTATTGTTGTTAGAATATTCACTGTTCTCCCTACCAGACCCATTCTGGTTTCCCCATACCATTTGTTAAAGAGACTGTCCTTTCCCCCATTGAATCGTCTTGAATCCTTGCAAAAGTAATTTGACTGTTTATGTAAGACTTTATTTCTAGGCTTTCTATTTTATGCCATTGGTCTATATGTGTGTCTTTGTGCCAGTACCATACTGTTTTAATTACTGTAGCTTCACAATAAGTTTTGAAATCAGAGAGTATGTGAATCATCCAACTTTGTTGGGAAAGGTATTCTTATGCATGGAGTCTTTTGAAACCCACTTGGCTGCATAGAATACAAGCCTTGAGCCTGGAACACTTCTTGATGAAGAGCTAAAGAGTCCTCATAGCCTGTGTTGGACTTATTCACCTTGTGTGGGAATATCTTTCCCTATTTCAGATTCAATGCTGTGCTCCTTTGTCCACTTGAGCATCTACATTATGTAGCATCTGCCCAACATACTGCTGTATCTTTGCAGAGGAGATGAAGTTCTTCTGCTGCAGCACAAGAAGGAGGCATGCACACCAGTTGCTTTGCATCAACTGCTGGGAGGGACAATTGACCGTGGGGAACAGATGCTACCACTGAAGCTGATCTTGGTCTTTCTCTTCTCTGTGTGAGTAAAATGTTGTTCTATCCAGTGCTTGACTGCACTGTGTTTCCTTCATTGTTGTTTAATCGCTAAGTTACATCCATCTCTTTGTGACCCCATCCATGGACTACAGCATGGTGGGCTTCTCTGTCCTTCACTATCTCCTGGAGTTTACTCAAACTCATGTCCATTGAATGGGTGATGCCATCCAACCATCTCATCCTCTGTAACCCTCTTCTCCTACTGCCCTCAATCTTTCCCAGCATCAGGGTCTTTTCTAATGAGTCAGCTCTTTGCATTAGAGCTACAGCTCCAGCATCAGTCCTCCCAGTGAATATTCAGGGTTGATTTCCTTTAAGATTGACTGTCTTGATCTTGCAGTCCAAGGGACTCTCAAGAGTCTTCTCTAGCACCACAATTCAAAAACATCAATTATTTGGTGCTCAGCCATTTTTATGGTCCAATTCTCACATTTGTACATGGCTACTGGAAAAACCATAGACAGACCTTCCTTTGTGACTTTGATAGCAAGATGCAGTGGGCAGACATGTCCAGACTTTTGCTCCTAATGAAAAGCAACAGATATCACTTGTGCAACATTGTTTTTCTGGAAGAATTTTTTGGCTTTTTGAGGTCCCTTGAGATTCCATGTGAATTTTAGAGTGGATTTTTCTGTTTCTGCAAAAAAATGCCTTTGGGATTTTGGTAGTGATTGCATTAAGTGTGTAGATTGTTTTTTGCAAAGGAGATAAGGATTGAATAGCTGAAATACGAGGGATTTGTAGGGTGGTGAAACTATCCAATATGATAATAAAAATAGTTGATCCATGACATCACACATCATCAAAACTCACAGAGCTCTACAGCACAAAGAGTTGACTTTAGTGTATGCAAATTAGAAAAAAATAGGAGGTTTTGAGTGTGCCAGGGAGGAACGCAAACTGTCACAAGAGAATCTAGCTCTATTTTAAATGTATGAAACAACCTCAGGTAAGGGAGTACATGGGGAAAGGACTAACCTAAGTAATTCTGAACCTAAGTAAATTCCGTAAGATTATAACAAGCAAAGGAACCACACATAAGTGCTGTACTACAGTTGATAAAGTTGTTTCTCAGGAGAGTACTGGGATATGATTACCAATTCTGATACTGCTGTATGAGTTTCCTTTGCTTTTCAAAAGTTCCCTTTATGCTACTTCACTTTTAAGTAAGACCTACACTAGTACCCGTTTTCAGTAACTGAAAGAAGTCCAAGAGGATTTTTGCTCTTATGAAAAAAGGTGAAAAGCAAGAATAGCATTCGACATTTGTTTTGCACTGAGCTGTTACAGAGGTAATTTGCACCCCACACAATGGGACTGGCACTACCAAACTCCTTCCCCAGGAAGTACACTCACCATATCAGCATCGGGGTGCCATTGCTTTGAACTGTCTGTTAGCATCTCCATCTCAGTTTATTTTGTGCATCCATTAGCAAGGTGTGTCTTCAGGTAATTGCTTCTTTGCTTTCTTACCAGAGCTTACATAGGAACACTCCACTTTTGAACAGCAGAGGAAATGTATGTGTGCATACTGGGAATTAAACAATTAAGTACGGGCATAGCTCCTTTTATCGTTCTTCAATTTATTCCTTTTGTATGGATTAAAGTTAGGTGGCCACCCTGTGTTGTTAGATGATCGTTAGCATTTTTAGCGATAAAGTATTTTTAAATTAAGGTGTGCATATTGTTTTCCAGCCATAATGCTATTGCACATTTGTTAGGCTATAGCATCATGCAAGCATACCTTTTATATGCTGCACTGGAAAACCAAAAACTTCGTGTGACTCTCTTTATGGTGGTATTTTCTTCACTACAGGGGTCTGGAACTCAACCCACAATATCTCCAAGGTATCACTATACAGATCTTCCTTGACTCACAATGGTGTTTTCTTTGGTGGTTTTAGTCGCTCAGTAATGTCTGACTCTTTGTGACTCCATGGACTGTAGCCTGCCAGGCTCCTCTGTCCGTAGGATTCTCCAGGCAAGAATACTTGAGTGGGTTGCCATTTCCTTCTCCAGGGGATTTTCCTGACCCAGGGATCGAACCTGCTTTACTGCATTGCAGGCAGATTCTTTACCAACTGAGCTATGAGGGAAGCCCCACAATGGCGTTATGTCCCAATAAACCTACTGTAGGTTGAAAAATGCCTGGGATTCCCTGGTAACCCAGCAGTAAATAATCCACCTGCCAATGCAGGAATTATAGGTTGTATCCCTGGGTCAGAAAGATCCCCTGGGGATCCCTTGAAGATCCCTGGGTCAGGAAGACCCTTGGAGTAGCAACCCACTCCAGTATTCTTGCCTGGGAAATCTCATGGACAGAGCAGCCTGGCAGGCTATAGTCAATGGAGTTGAAAAAATGTCAGACATGGCATAGCGACTAAAGAACAACAAGGATGAAAAATATTGGAGCCCAAATATTCAGTTAGTACCCCTAACCTACTCAACGAACATTATAGCTTAGCCCAGCCTACCTTAAACACACACAATCAGTCTACAGTTGGGGCAGTCATCTAACATAAAGCCTATTTTATAATGAAGTGTTGGGTATCTCATTTCATCTTTTGAATACTGTACTGAAAGTGTAAAACAGAATGGTTGTCTGGGTGCAGAATGGTAGTAACTGTTATCAGGTTTTTATTGTTGTGATTGTGTGACTGACTGGGAGCTGTGACTTGCTACTGAACAGAATCAGGTGAGTAGAAGACCTTTTGATTCAAAATTCAATGTACATTTTCTCCTGAATGCATAACACTTTTGCCCTATCATTAAGTCAAAAAAATCATAAGTTGAATCACCATTATGTCAGGACATTTGTAAATGGATGTCGGGTGAGGGGAGTCAGGTTTTTTTTTTCACTGTGACAGTGGGAATTTGCTGAGAACCAGGCTAGAATGATCCATGTTGTAATAGATTAAAGTCGAGGGCTTCAGGATGTTCTCATGTTTAGCTATCTATATACAGTACTTTAAAGAATGGAACGGAGAAGGCAATGGCACCCCACTCCAGTACTCTTGCCTGGAAAATCCCATGGACGGAGGAGCCTGGTAGGCTGCAGTCCATGGGGTCGCTAGAAGTCGGACACGACTGAGAGACTTCTCTTTCATTTTTCACTTTCATGCATTGGAGAAGGAAATGGCAACCCAGTCCAGTGTTCTTGCCTGGAGAATCCCAGGGACGGGGGAGCCTGGTGAGCTGCTGTCTATGGGGTCACACAGTCGGACACGATTGATGCGACTTAGCAGCAGCAGCAGCAAAGAATGGAAGTATGTATCCTCACTCCCTATGGGCAGACTGTGTACAGTGACTTCCCGACAAAGAGTATAGGATGGAGAGGGGGGAAATGAGTCACTTTCTCACAAAGAAACCTGCCAAACATGACCTCAGCCAGGTGTTCAAGGTCTGCTTCGACAGTGATACCATGTTGATAGTATGTACCCTTGAAATGATGTGATGAAAATTGTACCCCATCCTTGTGATCTTCATCCCAGTAATCCATACCCTGGTCTAATCATGAGGCAAACGTTGGAAACATTCCAGCAGAGGAGCATCTTACAAAATGCTTGACCAAAACTGTCTCCTCAGAACTGTCTAGGTCATCAAGTATAAGGAAATTCTGAGATACTGTCACAGCCCAAAGGAGCCTGGAGACTTGATGACTAAATACAATGTGGTGTCCAGATGGAATCCTGGAATAAATATTAGGTCAAAATAAATACATCTGTATAAACTGTGGATGCAATAATAATGTAGCAGTATTGATTTGTTGATTATAACAAGTAAACCAGACTGATATCAAAGTAGGGAAAACAATGTACAAGATATTAGGTTGGCCAAAAACTTCATTCAGGTTTTCCGTAACATTTTACAGAAAACCCTAAGTGAAATTTTTGGCCAACCCAATATATATATATATCAGATCAGATCAGTCACTCAGTCGTGTCCAACTCCTCGCGATCCCATGAATCACAGCACGCCAGGCCTCCCTGTCCATCACCAACTCCCGGAGTTCACCCAGACTCACGTCCATCGAGTCAGTGATGCCATCCAGCCATCTCATCCTCTGTCGTCCCCTTCTCTTCCTGCCCCCAATCCCTCCCAGCATCAGAGTCTTTTCCAATGAGTCAACTCTTTGCATGAGGTGGCCAAAGTACTGGAGTTTCAGCTTTAACATCAGTCCTTCCAAAGAATACCCAGGGCTGATCTCCTTCAGAATGGACTGGTTGGATCTCCTTGCAGTCCAAGGGACTCTCAAGAGTCTTCTCCAGCACCTTAGTTCAAAAGCATCAATTCTTCGGCCCTCAGCCTTCCTCACAGTCCAACTCTCACATCCATACATGACCACAGGAAAAACCACAGCCTTGACTAGACGAACCTTTGTTGGCAATGTAATGTCTCTGCTTTTGAATTTGCTATCTAGGTTGGTCATAACTTTCCTTCCAAGGAGTAAGTGTCTTTTAATCTCATGGCTGCAGTCACCATCTGTAGTGATTTTGGAGCCCAGAAAAATAAAGTCTGACACTGTTTCCACTGTTTCCCCATCTATTTCCCATGAAGTGGTGGGACCGGATGCCATGATCTTCGTTTTCTGAATGTTGAGCTTTAGGCCAACTTTTTCACTCTCCACTTTCACTTTCGTCAAGAGGCTTTTGAGTTCCTCTTCACTTTCTGCCATAAGGGTGGTGTCATCTGCATATCTGAGGTTATTGATATTTCTCTTGGCAATCTTGATTCTAGCTTGTGTTTCTTCCGGTCCAGAGTTTCTCATGATGTACTCTGCATAGAAGTTAAATAAGCAGGGTGACAATATACAGCCTTGACGTACTCCTTTTCCTATTTGGAACCAGTCTGTTGTTCCATGTCCAATTCTAACTGTTACTTCCTGACCTGCATACAAATTTCTCTCTCTATATATATATATATAGAGAGAGAGAGAGCGCCTCTCTCTACAATCTGAATTTTTCTATAAATCCAAAACTGTTCTAGAAGAATAAATTCTGTTTACAAATTAACTTTTCTAGATATATAAAATTGTTCTAAAAATAAGACTTATTTTAAAACCTATTTTGCACATTCCAAAGTTTTATTTTATTCAAGTTGTATTTAGTATTGTAGGTGAATATAGGGTCTGAAATAACCTAAAACTATTGAAATTTTCCATGATAATTCCATTTCATTTTCTCTTGGATCTCAGTGGCAGGAGTTCTCTTTGGGTTAACTTGGATTTTTTTAATGTCACCATAAAGAAAAGGTCAAATTTTAAAACATAAAAGTTATAAAAATTTAACCTATAAATTACTCTAAATCTAGCAGGAAAATATTTGTGGTTTCTCCTACAGATCTGCAAATGGCTTTATTGTCTCCTGTCTCCAAACCATCCTTACTCCTCTTCGCTTTTTACCTAATTGTACAGAATATCAAAGTTCAACTTTTGAACTCTTGGCAAGTGAAAATCTTTATCACTGCCATTAAACACGTGCCCTCCAGGAACCTTGCAACAAACCATGAAAATGTAAGTTATTCTGGTTGTACCACCGCAGCTTCTAAAGTGGTTTCACTCTCTTAACGCATTTCTTAGATATCAGATGAGACAATTCTACTGCTGTTCCCCATCCTCTCCCTTTCCCCCGACATTTATTATTTCAAATTCAGGAGCTTATGAAAGTCAGTTTGTATACCAGCAGGCTCAAAAACCAGTAAAAATGACCTTTGTTCCAATGTATGTGCCTTGCTTTTAATGTGTTGGCCAAGAAGAACGTCTTCCTCTTACCAATTTTATCCCTGATTATGGCTTTTGTAGGAGCTGCAATTTACTCTGCAGATTATGACTGTGATTTGAGGTATTCTGTTTTGCTAAGTTAATATCAGCTTTAAAAAAAGGGACGTTAGCTCTGAACACTATGTATACAAAATAATCAGTTAAAAGCTGGTGTACCTAATGTGAAAAGCCAGGCTAATTTTTTCACTATTTTTTAATTTCTCTTTTTTTAAAAAGTAATTTTTATTGGAGTATACTAGCTTTACAATGTTGTGTTAGTTTCTGCTATATAGCAAAGTGAATCAGCTATATTTATACATATATCCCCTCTTTTTTTGGATTTCCTTTCCATTAAGTTCACCACAGAGCATCAAGTAGAGTTCCCTGTGCTATGCAGTAGATTCTCATTAGTTATGTGTTTTAAACATAGCATGAATAGGGTATGTATGGTTTTGTAACTTCTCATTGAATTGGTATTCCTATTGAGAAAATGGAAAATAATGTAAATTTTATGTGCTTTTTATAAACACTTTTTTTTTAAGATTTTTTGTGTGTGTGGACCATTTTAAAGTCTTTATTGAATCAGTTACAATATCATTTGTGTTTTATATTTTGGTTTCCTGACTGTGAGGCATGTGGGATCCTAGCTGTCCTACAAGGGATCAAACCCACACTCCCCATATAGAAAAGTGAAGTTCTAACCACTGGACCTGTGTGTGCTTTTTAAAATTTTATTTTTAGTGAACTCTAGGCTTACTATGAATTTTGAGAGGGAGGTATGGAGGTTCCACACATGTCTTGGACCCACATGTGCACAGCCTCTGATAATATCAATGTCACACATCAGAGTGGTGCATTTTTTCCCCCCTTAGGATGAACTTATACTGACACATTATGATCATCCAAGTCCATAGGTTGCATTAGGGTTCACTCTTGGTCTTATACATTCTGTTCAGTTCAGTTCAGTCGCTCGGTCATGTCTGATTCTTTGTGACCCCATGGATTGCAGCGTGCTAGGACTCCCTGTCCATCCCCAACTCCCTGAGCGTACTCAAACTCACGTCCATTGAGTCAATGATGCCTTCCAACCATCTCATCCTCTGTCATCCCCTTTTCCTCCTGCCCTCAATCTTTCCCAGCATCAGGGTCTTTTAAAATGCGTCAATTCTTTGTATCAGGTGGCCAAAGTATTGAGGTTTCAGCTTCATCATCAGTCCTTCCAATGAACATTCAGGACTAATTTCCTTTCGGATGGACTAGTTGCATCTCCTTGCAGTCCAAGGGACTCTTAAGAGTCTTCTCCAACACCACAGTTCAAAAGCATCAATTCTTCACTGCTCAGCTTTTGTTATAGGTCAACTCTCACATTCATACATGACTACTGGAAAAACCATAACTTTCAATAGACGGACCTTTGTTGGCAAAGTCATGTCTCTGCTTTTCAATATACTGTCTAGGGTGGTCATAACATTTCTTCCAAGGAGCAACCACCTTTTAAATTCACGGCAGCAATCACCACCTGCAGTGATTTTAGAGCCCAAAAGATAAAGTGTGTCACTGTTTCCACTGTTTCCCCATCTATTTGCCATGAAGTGATGGGACCAGACGCCATGATCTTAGTTTTCTGAATGTTGAGCTTTAAGCCAACTTTTTCACTCTCTTCTTTCACTTTCATCAAGAGGCTCTTTAGTTCTTCTTCACTTTCTGCCTAAGGGTGGTGTCATCTGCATATCTGAGGTTACTGATATTTCTCCCTGCAGTCTTGATTCCAGCTTGTGCTTCATCCAGCCCAGCGTTTTTCATGATGTACTCTACATATAAGTTAAATAAGCAGGGTAACAGTATACAGCATTGATGTACTCCTTTTCCTATTCGGATCCAGTCTGTTGTTTCCTGTCCAGTTCTAACTGTTGCTTCCTGACCTGCATACAAATTTCTCAGGAGGCAGGTAAGGTAGTCTGATATTCCCATCTCTTTCAGAACTTTCCACAGTTTGTTGTGATCCACACACTCAAAGGCTTTGGCATAGTTAATAAAGTAGAAGTAGATGTTTTTCTGGAACTCTCTTGCTTTTTCAATGATCCAGTGGATGCTGGCAATTTGATCTCTGGTTCTTCTGCCTTTTCTAGATCCAGCTTGAACATCTGGAAGTTCATGATTCATGTATTGTTGAAGCCTGGCTTGGAGAGTTTTGAGCATTACTTTTCTAGTGTGTGAGATGCGTGAAATTGTGCGGTAGTTTGAACATTCTTTTGCATTACATTTCTTAGGAATTGGAATGAAAACTGACCTTTTCCAGTCCTGTGGCCACTGAGGAGTTTTCCAAATTTGCTGGCATATTGAGTGCAGCACTTTCACAGCATCTTCTTTTAGGATTTGAAATAGCTCAACTGGAATTCCATCACCTCCACTAGCTTTGTTTGTAGTGATGCTTCCTAAGGCCCACTTGACTTCACATTCCAGGATGTCTGGCTCTAGGCCAGTGATCACACCATCATGATTATCTGGGTCATGAAGATCTTTTTTGTACGGTTCTTCTGTGTATTCTTGCCACCTGTTCTTAATATCTTCTGCTTCTGTTAGGTCCATACCATTTCTGTCCTTTATCGAGCCCATCTTTACATGAAATGTCCCCTTGGTATCTCTAATTTTCTTGAAGAGGTCTCTAGTCTTGCACTGATCACTGAGGAAGGCTTTCTTATCTCTCCTTGCTATTCGTTGGGACTCTGCATTCAGATGCTTATATCCTTCCTTTTCTCCTTTGCTTTTCGCTTCTCTTCTTTTCACAGCTATTTGTAAGGCCTCCCCAGATAGCCATTTTGCTTTTTTGCATTTCTTTTCCATGGGGATGGTCTTGATCCCTGTCTCCTGTACAATGTCACAAACCTCTGTCCATAGTTCATCAGGCACTCTGTTTGTCAGATCTAGTCCCTTAAATCTATTTGTCACTTCCACTATATAATCATAAGGGATTTGATTTGGGTCATACCTGAATGGCCTAGTGGTTTTCCCTACTTCAATTTAAGTCTGAATTTGGCAATAAGAAGTTCATGATCTGAGTCACAGTCAGCTCCTGGTCTTGTTTTTGATGCTCAGTGAATCTTTAATCCAACTTTCTTTTGATGGGTGGGGCTGTGTTCCCTCCCTGTTGTTTCACCTGAGGCCGAACTATGGTGGAGGTAAGGAACATAATGCTGACTTCCTTCAAAATGTCCCATGCAGGCACTGCGGCACTCAGTGCCCCCAACCCTGCAGCAGGCTACCACTGCCCCATGCTTCTGCTGGAGACTGCTGGACACTCACAGGCAAGTCAGGGTCCATGTCTTATGGGGTCACTGCTCCTTTCTCCTGGGTCCTGGTACACACAAGGTTTTGTTTGTGTCCTCCAAGAGTCTGTTTCCCCAGTCCTATGTAAGTTCTGGCAGCTCTGTGGTGGGGTTAATGGTGACCTCTTCCAAAAGGGCTTATGCCATATCCAGATATACTGCACCAGAGCCCCTGACCCTGCAGCAGTCCACAGCTGACCTGTGCCTCCACTTGAGACCCTCAAACACAGTTCTGGCTCAGTCTCTGTGGGTTTTCTGTGTCTGGTGTACACAAGGTTTGTTACAGTCTTCTGAGGGTCGCTAGTGGGTATGGGGTTTGACTTTAAGCACAATTTCGCCCCTTCTACTCTCTTGCTGGGCTTCTCCTTTGCCTCTGAAAATGGGGCATCTTTTTTTTTGTTGGATCCAACATTATTCTGTTGTTATTTTGAAGTTCTTGCAGGAGAAGGTGAACACACATCCTTCTACTCTGCCATCTTGGAGAATGTACATCTGTGGGTTTGGACAAATGCATAATGTCATACATCTGTCATCATGTTATACAGAGAACTTTCACCACCCTCAAATTCTGTTCTTTGACACTTCCTCTCCCCTTCCACTCCCACTGCCTGGAGACAATTGATCTTTTTCTGTCTCCAGACTTCTGCTTTTTCCAGAATGCCATCTAGTTGGAATCATTCAGTATGTCGCCTTTTCAAATTGGCTTCTTTCACTTAGTAATATGCATTTAAAGTTTCTCCATGTTTTTTCATGGCTTGATAGCTCATTTCCATTGTCTAGATGTATCACAGTTACTGTATCCATTCACTTAACTGAAGTACATCTGTTTTCTTCCAAATTTTGACAATTATGAATAAAGCTGCTGTAAACATCTGTGATGGGTTTTTCTGCGAACATAGATTTTAACTTCTTTGGATAAATAACATAAAGCACAACTGCTGGATTATATGGAGTATGTTTGGTTTTGTAAGAAATTGTCAAACTGTCTTCCAAAATGCCTGTGCCATTTTGTATTCGAACTAGCAGTGAATGAGAGTTCCTGTTCATCTACACCCCTACCAGCACTTGGTGTTCTCAGTGTTTCCATGTTCTAGAAAGTGGCCATCTAATACGAGTGTAATGGCATCTCATTGTCATTTTAATTTCCCTGATGACATATTTGGAGTTTCTTTTCATATGTTCATTTGCCATCTGTATATTTTTGGTGAGGTTTCTGATGAGGCCTTTGGTCCTTTTTTCTTTTAACTTGAGTTGTTTGTGAACTTATTAAATTTTAAGTATTCTTGCATTACTTTAGATAACAGTCCTTTATCAGATCTGCTTTTCAAATATTTTCTTCAGCTCATGGCTTGTCTTCTTCTTCTCTTGATAAACTCTTGCATAAATTTTTAATTTTAATGAAGTCTGGCATATCCATTTTTTCTTTTATGAATCATAAATTTGATGTTGTGTCTAAAAATGTCTTAGCAGACCGAAGGTCATCTAGATTGTCTCCTGTGTTATATTCTGAAGAGTTTTACAGTTTTGTGTTTTTACAATTAGGTCTACTTCAAGTTCGGAGAAGGCAATGGCAACCAACTCCAGTGCTCTTGCCTGGAAAATCCCATGGACAGAGGAGCCTGGTAGGCTGCAGTCCATGGGGTTGCTAAGAGTCAGACATGAGTGAGCGACTTCACTTTCACTTTCCACTTTCATGCATTGGAGAAGGAAATGGCAACCCACTCCAGTATTCTTGCCTGGAGAATCCCAGGGATGGGAAAGCCTGGTGGGCTGCCATCTCTGGGGTCGCACAGAGTCGGACACGACTGAAGTGACTTAGCAGCAGCAGCAGCAGCAGCAGGTGATTGAGGAGGTTATTCATTTTTGATCCAGTATCTTTAATAAATATATGAGTATCCATATCATCTGTGTCTTCTTGTGTACATGTTGACAGATTGTGTCTTTCAAGGAAATGGTCCATTTCATCTAGGTTATCAAATTTGTGGGCATAGGGTTATTTATGGCATTCCTTTATTACCCGTTGAATGGCCACCTGATGTGAAGAGCCTATTTATTGGAAAAGACCCTGATGCTGGGAAAGACTGAAGGCAAAAGGAGAAGGGGGATGGCAGAAGATGAGATGGTTATATAGCATCACTAAGACAATGGACATGAATTTGAGCAATCCAGGAGATAGTGAAGGTCAGAGGAACCTGGAGGGCTGCAGTCCATGAGGTTGCAAAGAGTTGGGCATGACTTAGCAACTGAAGAGCAACAGCAAATGCCTATCAGCTCACTTTCACTCTGATATTAGTAACCTATGCCATCTCATGCATTCTCTTGAGTAGCCTGGCTAGAGGCTTATCAATTTTATTGATCTTTTCAAAAAACCAGCTTTGGGTTTCTTTGTTTTTGAGGATTCTATTAGTGTGTCATCTAGCGGAGACATTCTTTCCTCAGCTGAGTGTAGTTTAATGGATAAGCCCATCATGGCACATGCTATTTCTTTTACAATGGCTTATATAGAATTTCCATCTCTGTACTTAGCCTGCCCATGTATTTTCACATACAGTCTACTTTATCCATTAGAATCCTTAGTCTGTTATTCAGAGTTGTTTTAAATTCCAAGCCTAATAACTCCAATCTCCCTGCCATATTTAAGTCTAGTTCTGATGTTTGCTCTGTCTCCTCAAATTGTGTGTTCAGCCTATTGGTATGTCTTGTAATTTTTTTCTGAATAGCCAGCTATGGTGTACCAGGTGAGTGGAATTGCTATAAATAGAACTTTAGGAATATGGTGGTAAGGTGTACTGAGATGAGAAGCTCCCTATAGAACTACGATCAGGTTCCAAGGTTTAGTGAGCCTATGCCTCTGGCCTGTGAACTTCTCAGGTCTCTCTCTCTCTCTCTCTCTCTCTCTCTCTCTCTCTCTCTCTCTCTCTCCCTCCCCCCCCACCCCCCGCCCCTTAGGTGCATGCATGCTCAGTCAGTCCTGCCTGACTCCTTGTGACCCTATGGACTGTAGCCCATGAGACTCCTCTGTCCATGGGATTTTTCAGGCAAGAATACTGACATGGGTTGCTAGTTCCTCCTCCAGGAGATTTTCCTGAAATTTTACCCATGTCTCCTGGGTCTCCTGCATTGGCAGGATTCTTATACTGCTGAGCCACTGGAGAAGCCCCTCCCCTTAGGACAGGATAGCTACAGTGGGCTGGAGCTGGGCAATTCCCTTGCTCAGGTGTTGGTTATGCTCTGATAATAGCCCTGCAGCTTGGGCTCTGGTTAATTAATTTCTCCTGAGGTCTAGTCTTGTTAAGACCCAGCATATTTCAAAATGGTTCCTTTTTCCCTCCCTGCCAGAGAATATTTCTCCAATATTTACTGGGACCTTGTCAAGCTCCTAAAGGTAAGCCTCTCAATATTTTGGCCCCACCCTCATGTCTGGTTCCCCCTGGAATATTAATTCTCAGACTTGTCTGCACTGAGCTTCCAGCAGTTTGTCATTTTCAGTTTAGATTTGCCATCTGTGTCAATTTCTGCTCAAGGGTCTCTACTCTGATAAGCTAGGATGGCTTGTATTCTCCTGTCTCTGCAATCTTGGACACCCTGTTTGTTCTGTGTCCTCTTCTCTCCTCTCTTAAGAATGCAAGAGTTCTTGATTTTCCTATTTGTTCATCTTTTTACTTGTTGTCAGGATGAAGTGGTGACTTTCAAGCTCCTTACATGTGGCTCTGGAGAGTGGAAGTTAAATTGTATTTTTCTTTCCTAGTTGAAAAGCATAAAGTATTTTTAGGGGACACAGTTGCCTTAAAATACTACATTAGTTTCTGCTGTACAATGCAGTGAATCAGCCACATATTAGAGAAGGTGTAGAGAAAAGGGGACCCTCTTGCACTGTTTGTGGGAATGTAAATGGATACAGCCACTATGGAGAACAGGCTTCCCTGGTAGCTCAGCTGGTAGAGAATCTGCCTGCAATGCAGGAGACCCTAGTTGGATTCCTGGGTCAGGAAGTTCCCCTGGAGAAGGGATAGGCTACCCACTCCAGTATTCTTATGCTTCCCTGGGGGCTCAGACAGTAAAGAATCCACCTGCAATGAGGGAGACCTGGGTTCAATTCCTGGGTTGGGAAGATCCCCTGGAGGAGGGCATGACAATTCACTCCAGTATTCTTGCCTGGAGAATCCCCATGGACAGAGGAACCCGGCAGGCTACAGTCCATGGGGTCGCAAAGAGTTAGACACGACTGAGAGACTAAGCACAGCACAGCTATGGAGAACAGTATGGCAGTTTCTTAAAAAAATAAACAGAGGTACCGCATGACCCAGCCATCCTACTCCTGGGAATATACCCTGAGAAAACCACAATTCAAAAAGATGCATACACCCCAGTGTTCATTGCTGCACTATTTACAATAGCCAGGGCATGGAAGCAACACAACAGTGTTTTTATATCAGTTTGGCTATGCTGTTTTCTGGAAATTTTACTAGAAAGCAGCCCATTGGATGGAGAAAAATCCTGCGATTTAGAGGTAGAGCACCTGATTTGAATCCTGTCTCTGTCATTTGCTAATTGGATGTGCTTCAATGACTCAGATTTCAGCTTCTTCAGTTATAAAAAATGAAATGAGAATAAAACTCATTGGGTGCACTGTGGATTGAATGAGATCATTTATATCCAGAGAATAGCTCTGTGCCCCACACATAGTGTGTTTTAAGAAGTTTATTCTTTTTTATCTACATTATATTTAGGAAAGCTCTTTTTTTAATAGATGAGAAATATGGTTAAGCTACAATAGGAAAGGGGAAAGATACAATTTGTATCTGAAATTGATAATTAGTGAAAGTATGCTACTAAAATCTGAAACTCCAAAGACTTATCCTACGTTTTTAATGTTTGTGTACAGTATCTGAACCAGGGGAAGAGGAATTGTGTGTATATTTACATGCATACACACATAATTTTTGGCTTAGAAATTTAATCTCTTGTAAAATGCATCCTAAGAAAATGTGGGTGAAATAATTTGAAGGATACATTTTACAATACTATTTAAAATAACAAATATTGGAAAGGATTTGACTACTTAAGTAAATGATTGTACATATATAAAATGGTATATTATGAAGTTCTCAAAATTGTACGGTGGATTCCATTAAGATAAATGCCAATCTGAGACTGAGAGAAAACATTCATAATGTAAAAACTCACATTTATTTATACAAAAGTACAAATCAATCTAAAAAGTTTAATGACCAAAGCTTTGAACACACACTTTTTAACATTACTTTAAAAAATGCTCAACCTTATTACTAAGAAAATATAGCCACAGTTTAACACCAACCTACATCTATAAGAATGATTGGAAAAAAGCTAATAATATGAAATGTTAACAAGGATGTAGACAAACTAAAGCCCTCATACATTGCTGGTGTGAAAGTAGAATCATATAAGCCCTTAGGTAAACTGTTAGGATGTTTCTAATACAGTTAACCACATATGTTTGTTACCCAGCAATTACACTCCCAAGTCCATATGCCCAGGAGAAATAAGTTCATATGCACACAAAAATATTTGTGTAAGAATGTGCATGGTATATTTTATTTTCATAAAATAATAAACTGAAACATACCAAATTTTCATCACCAAGACAACAGAAAGTACAATATGTTATGTTCATAAATATTACTCAGCAACAACAAGGAGCAAATTAGATATATTCAGTTACCTAGAGAGAGCTCCAAAACATATACTACATCCACAATACTTATTGATGTTGTAAATGGAAATGTATACATTCTGACCTCTATCCATTTCCCTCACTCCCAACGCCTCTCTCTGGTAACACAAATCTGATGTTTTGGGTGTTTTTTTTTTTTTTTATCTTTTATCTTTTTTTTTTTTTTTTTAAGATTTCAGAGTTAAAGGAGATCACACTGTAGTTGTGTTTTTCAGTCTTATTTCACTCATCATAATGCCCTTGAGTTCCATCTATGTTTTTGCAAATGCTAGGATCTCATTATTTTTTATGGCTGAATAATATTTAATTGTATATATATACCACATTTTCTTTATTCATCCATCAATAGACACAAGTTGCTTCCATGTCTTAGCTGTTGAAAATAATGCTGCTATAAACATAGTGATGTTTTTGACGTAGGATTTTTGTTTCCTACAGATAAAGTGAACTTGCTGGATCATATTTTAGTTCTGTTTTTAACTTTTGAGTGACCTCCATGCTGTTTTCCACATTGGCTGTACCAGTTTGCATTCTCACCAGTGCGTGAGGGTTCCCTTTTCTCCACATCCTCACTTGTTATCACTTGTCTTTTTCATGGTAACTGTTGTAACTGGTGTGAGGTGATATATCATTGTGGTCTTGATTTGCATTTTCCTGATAACTAGTGGTGTTGAGCATATTTTCATGTATCTGTGGTCATCTGTATGTCTTCTTTGTGAAAAATGTCTATTCAGGGCCTTGACCTGACATGAACGACTTGACATTTTTTAATCAGGTTGTTACTTTTGCTGCTATTGAACATATTTTGGACATTAATCCCATATTAGATAAGTGAATTGCAAATATTTTCTCCTGTTCCATGGATTAGTTTCATTTTGTTGATTGTTTATTTTGCTGCATAGTAGCTTTTTAGTGGAGAAGGCAATGGCACCCCACTCCTGTACTCTTGCCTGGAAAATCCCATGGATGGAGGAGCCTGGTAGGCTGCAGTCCATGGGGTCGCTAGAAGTCGGACACAACTGAGCGACTTCCCTTTCACTTTTCACTTTCATGCATTGGAGAAGGAAATGGCAACCCAGTCCAGTGTTCTTGCCTGGAGAATCCCAGGGACAGGGGAGCCTGGTGGGCTGCCGTCTATGGGGTTGCACAGAGTCGGACACGACTGAAGTGACTTAGCAGCAGCAGCAGCTTTTTAGTTTGATGTGTGCTTATTTATTTTACTTTTATTGGTTGTACTTTAGGTGTCATATCCAGATAATTGCTGCTGAGACCAATGTCAAGGCGCTTTTGTTCCTATATTTTCTCCGGAGAGTTTTACAGTTTCAGGTCTCACATTGAGGTCTTTAATTAGTTTCCAGTTCATTATTGTAAGTGATGTAAGATAGGGGTCTAGTTTTATTCTTTTGCATATAACCATCTATTTTTCCCAGCATCATTTGTTGAAGAGACTATTTTTTATTCATTGAGTATTCTTGGTTCCCTTGTAAAGTTATTAGTTGGAGATATATCCTGGAGTTTTTGTTTAGGCTCTCAATTCTATTTCATTGCTTTATAGGTCAATTTTTATTCCAGTGTCATACCATTTTGATTATTATAGCTTTGTGCTACCTACCATTTGAAACAGAAACTGTGATGCCTCCAGCTTTGTTCTTTTTTCTCAAGATTACTTTGGTTATTCAAAATCCTTTGTGGCTCCAGGGAAATTTTAGAATTTTTTTTTTTTTTAACTTTATGCCTGCTTAGATGTTGGTGTGATTTCCTGTGGCTGCTGACTGTGTGTGTGCACAGCAAGGCTGGGGCCCAGTGATGAGTCAGGTTGGGGGCTATTTATAGGTGGGTGTGGTGTTGCCTGTCAGGGGCAGAAACCCCCTTGCATGTCATATTCCCATGATGGGGTAACACGTTACATACAACGGCTAAAATAATATAATGTCTTATATTATTGGTCCTTAAAATACTTTGTTTCAGCTTCAGTTAATGATAATGAATGCTCTGATATACTAAGAAAGCCGAGTCATCTTTTGTTTATGGCCTTTGACTTATGTTTTTCTGTCAGAAAAACTTGTATGGATGTCACCACCTCGTAATCCACTGACTAACCTTTGCTGTTTTCTCAAGCTTTAGAGAAAGCTGAAAAAGTGCCCTGTCCACTGAGAGCTACTGGGCACTCTGTCATTTAGACAATTACATCTACATTAAAACTGAAGTGTAGAAATGACTTTCACTGCCAGCACTTTCTTGCCCTTTTCTTGGCCTCACTTTCCCCACTTTAGTTTCTTTCATGTATTCTGAATCATCTTATTTATAATCAGGTGGAAGGGAAAAGGGGGAAAAAAAATCCTTAGGATTTTATCACATCATTGACACTGGTGATGAGTGCCAGTGATATACAAAAATAACCGAATGTACAATTTCTATATCAGTGCACAGATGTTCAATACTTGATGCCCATTCCTTTTTGCATCTCAACCTTCTCCATAGTGACACCCATGATAGGATCTGAAATACCAAAGGTTATGTTTGCATCCTCATTATTAGAATTCTGAAAATCTGTGTTCTCATGCATATTGCAAATATAGTCATATGTATTATTTTCTAAAAGAAAGAGTACATAATAAATAATTATAGAAGGTTATGTTGAATTAGAAGCTGGAATATTTTGTGACAGAACTTGTTAACTATGTTTTAACTATTGAATCATGCACACTCAATTTGAAAGAAAATCCACATAAAAATTTGTTGGTTGGTTTTATCCAAAGTGTAAAGATTGAAAAAATGTAATTCATAAGAATACACTAACTATATTTAGAAAAAAATCAGTATCATTATATCCTACTGCTTTGGTTGTTCCAAATTCAGAACATTTATCATGAGCTCAGATTCACTTTCATCAGAACATGTATATGACAGGAATAGAGAAAAAGACCTACAGGACTAGAAAGACTTCTCCCCAAACCAATACTTAAAACTTTTTTGACTGCCCTAGAAATGTTTTAACCCAGCTAAGGGTGCTGTCATAAGACTTGGTATGGGTGAAAGATATTCTTTCCTTTTGAAAGAAGGGAGAAGGGAGAATACAGATATATACATTGCCCAACAACTTAAGAAAAAGGATGGGTCTAGAAACCAATTAAGGGATTATACCACCTGGCAAGTATTGTCTTTTCTAACTGCATACTTAAAAATGGAAAAAGAACTCCAGATAAATTTGTGGACCCACTGGATACATCAAGAAATAAGAGTCAGGCCTGAAGCTTATTTATCACCAACCCTCAAAAGTCCCCATCTTGATTAATAGACTTCCTGGGTTTAGCACCAGCTCAGAGTCAGTGTCCAATAACCTCAGATAGTCCTACTTCCCTTTCTGAAATGCACAGTTGTCCAAGCTAAGAGCTCCCCATTTCTTTGGGGAAGGAAGGGAGGGAGGAAGATCTCACACTTGTGTACACACTCATGACAGCGTAGCAGGGTGCTACCTCAAGAGGAACTGCCATCACCCCTCCTACCGAGGTTGTCTGCAGAGCTTTCTGAGGAGGCTGGTGCTTCCCTCACCAAATTATTACTCAATGCTTTTGTAAAGAGTGTCCTCTGAACACCAGGAAATGGTAAGTCACACATTATACATCCACTCCATCATTCCCATTTCCCTAGATCATTAGAATTATTTCTCTACATTATAATAAGGAAATTGCACATTTCAACTTTATTTTGTTGTTGTTTTTGTTTAGTTGCTAAGTTGTTGTCTGACTCTTTACTACCACATGGACTGTAGCCTGCCTGGCTCCTCTCTCCATGGGATTTTCCAGGCAAGAATACTGGAATGGGGTGCTGTTCCCTACTCCAGGGGCTCTTCTCCACCCAGGGATCAAACCCCTGTTTCCTATATTAGCAGGTGGATTCTTTACTGCTGAGCCACCAAGGAAGCCCTCAACTTTATTTAGTGTGTGAACCAATATGACATCCAGGTTTTAGTCACCTGGGAAAGCAAATTGCGAAGGTCTTTCCCAGTTGCTCAGTATAACATGTGAAATCCAGAATCCCTGAGAAGTGTACCATATTGATGGGTTTGGCCATTCCAACCTTGTTTTCTTCTACCCTGGTCAAGTACACATATATTCCATTTATGCATATATATATATATATATATATATATATATATATATATATATGCATATGTATACATATGTTAATTTCTACCTATATGAACTAACCACATTTTGCGATTTTTTTCCATATGTAAGTTGACTCCACTCAAGTCAGACTTGGTACTTATTTCCTTTGATTATTAGGTTCTGTTTGACTCTAGCATGGTTCTGGAGGCCATGAGGGATAGCAAGGGCTGATCATTTGAAACTAAGCTTTCCCTTGCAATGTAAGGTCATTTCACTATCCTCATGATGAGAGAAGCTTCTTCCTGAGAAAGAGGAGGAGAAACAGGATCTGTTGGAGAAGAAGGCTTAAAGGGAGGTCAAGATACCCAGATTTATCTGATTTGCCTTCATTCCAGTTCTCAGCTTTCTGTCCTTTTCCCTTGTTGTTGTTATGTCGCTAAGTCATGAGCAGATTCTGACCCCATGGACTGCAGCACACTAGGCTTCCCTGTCCTTCACTATCTCCTGGAGTTTGCTCAAATTCATGTTCAATGACTTGGTGATGCTATTCCAGCCACCTTATCCTCTGTCATCCACTTCTCCTGCCCTCAATCTTTCCAACATTAGGGTCTTTTCCAGCAAGTCAGCTCTTCTTATCAGGTGGTAAAAATATTGGATATTCAGTTTCAGCATAAGTCCTTCCATTGAATATTCAGGGTTGATTTCCTTTAGAATCAACTGGTGTGATCTCCTTGCAGTCCAAGGCATTCTCAAGAGTCTTCTCTAGCACCACAGTTTGAAAGCATCAATCCTTTTCCTATCAATTCCCCTAACATGCATGTGAGAAATTTAATAAGGATGAGAAATCAGCTTGAACTATAACTTGGAGCTAAAAGAGATTAATTTATGATAATCATAGAATTTCCTTCCCAAGATTCTCTTAACTCGGCCTAGAGGGGTTCATTTTCATTCTACCATTTCCCCAACGCAATAAGAAGTACTTAGCATAGTCCACAGCACCAAGGCAAGAATTCCTATCATAGTAGTCTTTTGAAACAGTCTCTTGCTCTCCAAAGGCTTCTGTTTAATAGGCTTATTATTTCAGGCAACATTTGAGGCTATGCCTTAAAAAAAAGTCCCCACTGTGGATACTGTAGTAGGTTTTGGAATAAATTAAAGTGATGAAAACCACAATCACAGGAAACTATCCAATCTGATCACCTGGACCAAAGCCTTGTCTAACTAAATGAAACTATGAGCCATGACATGTAGGGCCACCCAAGACAGACAGGTCATAGTGGGGAGTTCTGACCAAACATGGTCCACTGGAGAAGGGAATGACAAAACACTTCTTGTCTTGAGAACTCCATGAACAGTATGAAAAAGCAAAATGATAGGACACCGAAAGATGAACTCCCCAGGTCTGTAGGTGCCCCATACACTATTGGAGATCAGTCGAGAAATAACCCCAGAAAGACTGAAGAGATGAGCCAAAGCAACAACAACACCCAGTTGTGGATGTGTCTGGTGATGGAAGTAAAGTCCGATGCTGTAAAGAGCAATATTGCATAGGAAGCTGGAATGTTAGGTCCATGAATCAAGGCAAATTGGAAGTGGTCAAACAGGAGATGGCAAGAGTGAACATCGACATTTTAGGAGTCAGCGAACTAAAATGGACTGGAATGGATGAATTTAACTCAGATGACCATTATATCTACTGGTGTGCACAAGAATCCCTTAGAAGAAATGGAGTAGCCACCATAGTCAACAAACGAGTCTGAAATGCTGTACTTGGATGTAATCTCAAAAATGACAGAATGATCTCTGTTCATTTTCAAGGCAAACCATTCAGTATAAGAATAATCCAAGTCTATGCCCTGATCAGTAATTCTAAAGAAGCTGAAGTTGAATGGTTCTACGAAGACCAACAAGACCTTTTAGAACTAACAATCAAAAAAGATGTCCTTTTCATTATAGGGGGCTGGAATGCAAAAGTAGGAAGTCAGGAGATACCGGAGTAATAGGCACATTTGGCCTTGGAGTACAGAATGAAGCAGGGCAAAGGCTAATAGAGTTTTGCCAAGAGAACACACTGATCATAGCAAACACCCTCTTCCAACAACACAAGGGAAGATTTTATACATGGACATCACCAGATGGTCAATAGTGAAATCAGATTGATTATATTATTTGCAGCCAAAGATGGGGAAGTTCTATACAGTCAGCAAAAACAAGACCAGGAGCTGACTGTGGCATAGACCTTGAAATCCTTATTGTCAAATTCAGACTTAAATTGAAGAAAGGGGGAAAACCATTAGACCATTCAGGTATGACCTAAATCAAATCCCTTATGATTATATGGTGAAAGTGACAAATAGATTCAAGGGACTAGATCTGATAGAGTACCTGATGAACTATGGACAGAGGTCCATGACATTGTACAGGGGCCAGGGATCAAGACCATCCCCAAGAAAAACAAATGTAAAAAGGCAAAATGGTTGTCTGAGGAGCCCTTACAAATAGCTGTGAAAAGAAGAGAAGCGAAAGGAAAAGGAGAAAAGGAAAGATACCTATTTGAATGCAGAGTTCCAAAGAATAGCAAGGAGATAAGAAAGCCTTCCTCAGAGATCAATGTAAAGAAATAGAGGAAAACAATAGGAAGGGAAAGACTAGAGATCTCTTCAAGAAAATTAAAGATACCAAGGGAACATTTCATGCAAAGCTGGGCTCAATAAAGGAGGGAAATGGTATGGACCTGACGGAAGCAGAAGATATTAAAAAGAGGTGGCAAGAATACACAGAACTGTACAAAAAAGATCTTCACAACCCAGATAATCACAATGATGTGATCACCATCCTAGAGCCAAATATCCTGGAATGTGAAGTCAAGTGGGCCTTATGAAGCATCACTACGAACAAAGCTAGTAGAGGTAAGGGAATTCCAGTTGAGTTATTTCAAATCCTAAAAGATGATGCTGCTGAAGTGCTATACTCAATATGCCAGCAAATTTGGAAAACTCAGCAGTGGCCACAGGACAGAAAAAGGTCAGTTTTTGTTCCAATGCCTAAGAAAGGCAGTGCCAAAGAATGCTCAAACTACTGCACAATTTCACTCATCTCACACGCTAGTGAAGTAATGCTCAAAATTCTCCAAGCCAGGCTTCAACAGTACATAAACCGTGAATTTCCAGATGTTCAAGCTGGACTTAGAAAAGGCAGAGAAACCAGAGATCAAATTGCCAACATCCACTGGATCATTGAAAAAGCAAGACAGTTTCAGAAAAACATCTACTTCTGCTTTATTGGCTATGCCAAATCATTTGTGTGGATCACAACAAACTCTGGAAATTTCTTAAAGGGATGGGAATACCAGACCACCTTACCTGCCTCTTGAGAAATCTGGATGCAGGTCAGGAAGCAATGCTTAGTACTGGACATTGACCAACAGACTGGTTCCAAATTGGGAAAAGAATACATCAAGTATATTGTCACCCTGCTTATTCAACATATTTGTAGGGTACATCATAAGAAACACCAGGCTGGATGAAGCACAAGCTAGAATCAAGATTGCCGAGAGAAATATCAATAACCTCAGATATGCAGATGACACCACCCTTTTGGCAGAATGCGAAGAAGAACTTAAGAGCCTCTTGGTGAAAGTGAAAGAGGAGAGTGAAAAAGTTGGCATAAAACTCAACATTCAGAAAACTAAGATCATGGCATCTGGACCCATCACTTCATGGCAAATAGATGGGGAAACAGTGGAAACAGTGACAGACTTTCTATTTCTGGGCTCCAAAATCACTGCAGATAGTGACTGCAGCCTTGAAATTTAAAGACGTTTACTCCTATCAAGCTACCAATGGTATTCTTCACAGAGCTAGAACAAATAATTTCACAATTTGTATGGAAATACAAAAACCTCAAATAGCCAAAGCTATCTTGAGAAAGAAGAATGGAACTGGAGGAATCAACCTACCTGACTTCAGGCTCTATTACAAAGCCACAGTTATCAAGACAGTATGGTACTGGCACAAAGACAGAAATATAGATCAATGGAACAAAATAGAAAGCCCAGAGATAAATCCACGCACATATGGACACCTTGTCTTTGACAAAGGAGGCAAGAATACACAATGGATTAAAGACAATCTCTTTAACAAGTGGTGCTGGGAAATCTGGTCAACCACTTGTAAAAGAATGAAACTAGAACACTTTCTAACACCATACACAAAAATAAACTCAAAATGGATTAAAGATCTCAACATAAGACCAGAAACTATAAAACTCCTAGAGGAGAACATAGGCAAAACACTCTCCGACATACATCACAGCAGGATCCTCTATGACCCACCTCCCAGAATATTGGAAATAAAAGCAAAAATAAACAAATGGGACCTAATTAAACTTAAAAGCTTCTGCACAACAAAGGAAACTATTAGCGAGGTGAAAAGGCAGCCTTCAGAATGGGAGAAAATAATAGCAAATGAAGCAACTGACAAACAACTAATCTCAAAAAAATAAATGACCCAATCAAAAAATGGGCCAAAGAACTAACCAGACATTTCTCCAAAGAAGACATACAGATGGCTAACAAACACGTGAAAAGATGCTCAACATCACTCATTATCAGAGAAATGCAAATCAAAACCACTATGAGGTACCATTTCATGCCAGTCAGAATGGCTGCGATCCAAAAGTCTACAAGCAATAAATGCTGGAGAGGGTGTGGAGAAAAGGGAACCCTCTTACACTGTTGGTGGGAATGCAAACTAGTACAGCCACTGTGGAGAACAGTGTGGAGATTCCTTAAAAAACTGGAAATAGAACTGCCTTATGATCCAGCAATCCCACTGCTGGGCATACACACTGAGGAAACCAGAAGGGAAAGAGACATGTGTACCCCAATGTTCATCGCAGCACTGTTTATAATAGCCAAGACATGGAAGCAACCTAGATGTCCATCAGCAGATGAATGGATAAAGAAAGCAGTGGTACATATACACAATGGAGTATTACTCAGCCATTAAAAAGAATACATTTGAATCAGTTCTAATGAGGTGGATGAAACTGGAACCTATTATACAGAATGAAGTAAGCCAGAAAGAAAAACACCAATACAGTATACTAATGCATATATATGGAATTTAGAAAGATGGTAACAATAACCCTGTGTATGAGACAGCAAAAGAGACACTGATATATAGATCAGTCTTGTGGACTCTGTGGGAGAGGGAGAGGGTGGGGAGATTTGGGAGAATGGCATTGAAAAATGTGTAATATCATGTATGAGACGAGTCGCCAGTCCAGGTTAGATGCACGATGCTGGATGCTTGGGGCTGGTGCACTGGGACGGCCCAGAGGGATGGTATGGGGAGGCAGGAGGGAGGAGGGTTCAGGATGGGGAGCACGGGTATACCTGTGGCGGATTCATTTCGATGTTGGGCAAAACTAATACAATATTGTAAAGTTTAAAAATAAAATTAAAAAAAAAAATAAAGACATTTACTCCTTGGAAGAAATGTTATGACCACCCGAGACAGAATATTAAAAAGTGGAGACATTACTTTGCCAACAAAGTCCATCTATTCAAAGCTGTGGTTTTGCCAGTAATCATGTATGGATGTGAGAGTTGGAGTTTAAAGAAAGCTGAGAGCCAAAGAATTGATGCTTTTGAACTGTGGTATTGGAGAAGACTCTTGAGAGTCCCTTGGACTGCAAGGAGATCAAACCAATCAATCCTAAAGGAGATCAGTCCTGAATGTTCATTGGAAGGACTGATGCTGAAGCTGAAGCTCCAATACTTTAGTCACCTGATGTGAAGAAGTGACTCATTTGAAAAGACCCTGATGCTTAGTAAGATTGAAGGTGGGAGGAGAAGGGGATAACAGATGATGAGATGGTTGGATGGCATCACTGATTCAATGGATGTGAGTTTGAGTAAACTCTAGGAGTTGGTGATGGAAAGGGAGGCCTGGCGTGTTGCAGTCCATGGGGTCACAAAGAGTTGGACATGACTGAGCGACTGAACTGAACTGAAAATGATGAAGAAATGCTAGTGTTCTCTACCCAGAAACCCAGAAGTTACTCATCTCAGCGTATTAGGTTTTGAAGGTAAATTTTTTTGGACACATGACCTAAAATTCTGTGTTTTGCCACCAAACAATGAGACATCAGCTTTGAAGTGGCTCAATCTAATTCTTCGACTAATGTGAATATCAGATAAAGCCCAATCTAGCATATGAATCAGTCTTTTACATACTGATTATAATCCATTCATTGAAAATAAGCTCTTATTTTAAGAAGAAAATTATATTTATATCACCGAGAAACTGAAGTTTAGGTCAATGCAACTTGTGATCTTGTGACTGTTTTCTCTGAGATCATCAGAGACATCCTAAGGTTCTGAGCTTTCTGACCATGCCCCTTTCTTAATCCATCAGATTCTTTCTATTTCTGGCCAATGTAAGGTCTCAATAGATTGTAAGCAGTGCATATGAAAAGTACATTTTACTAGAAAGAAGACATTAATTTTCATACTTGGAATTTCTAATTATCTTGCAGTTCGTCTCCATTGACAAGGGATGTTTAATGCTGCTTTTCTGCTTCTAGTAGCCATCTCCTGTATCCCATCTCTGTTTTCTTTCCAATCCTTAGGGAGAAAAAAGTCAATGTATTTCTTGTTTCTTCCTGAAAAGTTCAAAACTGTAGGATTGTGTCTGTAGACTCAGTTTCCCCATGGTCTATCACCAGCATTAGAGAATTCCCTGGCCAACAATACCCAGGGATTCACTATCTGGGACTCACAATCCAGATTATTGGATAAAATGTAATATGTGGTCTTCTATTTTTAGATAGTTTTATTTTGTCAACCAGGTTTCCAAACAAAAGTCAGAGCCAGTCTTCTCCTTTAAATATTTTTAAAGTATATAAAAATAAAATAATGTGTACAAAATAATGGAATTGTTTTATTAAAATTAGAAAATATCACAAAAATTTTTGAGGTAGGATTATATGAAGAAAAATGTAGATTTGCTATAAAGAAGTATTACTACTCAAGTATTCTCTAGAATTATTAAGGAACAGTTTTTAATATCTCATGGTAAAATATAAAATGGTCCAGGAAATACTAATATTCTTAGAGATGAAATGTCATCTTGGATAAATTTATCGAGTCCTTAGAAATTAGATAGTGTAAATAAACTCAAAATAATAATCCCTCCCTAGTTAATTTTTCACTGCAACCTGCTAGATTCTTTTTATCTTTTAAAATAAAAGATAAAGTGTAAATGAATCTGGAATTCTATTTTTATTTACAACATATTTTCTAGGTTTAATTAGCATTCCATAAAGTCTTTAGTGTTTAAGAGTGGTTTGGTTTTGGGAAATATGTTATCTCCTTCCAAATTCAGGAACATAAAACTGTCTTTAGGCACATTTAAATAAAATTTAGCTGCTTTAAAAAATTGCAGCCCAAAGTGTGTGTTTTTATGAGGTGTGAGTAATTTAGGAGGCTCAGTGGCTTTGTCTTGAACAGATGCATGATAACAATCTAAGAGCGTACATCTAACAGTGAGACAGCAAATGATGAAATTATGTATGTATTTTTAGTACTTATATTGTTCACTAGCTCTTTATATAACTACCTTTTCACTTTGGGGCTTTTTTCATAGTGTATGTTGTGATCTTATCTGTTTGCTTTTCTTTTCTTTGGGGACAATGGGTTATTTAGTATCGCTTTTAAAAATGCGTTTAGGGGTGTGCATTTTAACAGCCTTGTCTACTTGAATTATTTGCTTGATTTCCTCCCTATAACATCTCTCCCTTATGCATCAAGCAAAGAAAATAATTTGGGGTTTGGCCAATTGAGAATCTTGTGCTACATATGAGTATCGGACAAACCAGGAGAAGTTTTAAGTATCTTAAATGAGTTTTGCCAGAATTCTTGCTTGTTTTTTTTAATTCATTATAAAATTAATAACATTAGGCATTTCTAATAGAAACTATAGCTTACTGTCAGCCTTTACTTTGGAGACACAATTCTCAGTGCTTCATATACATTCACATACTGACATGACTCTATTCAGTCCTCACAGTGATGCAGAAGGCAAATGTTGTTCATTTATTCACAGATGAAGAAACTGAGATGCAGAGAGGATGAGCAATTTTTCCATAATTACATGGTCAGAGCATGACAGAACTAAGAAAGTAGCCCAGTTCTCAAAGACTAAAAACCCTGTGCGATCGATGACAGTCAGAGCAATAAATATGAGGATTGGTCCGTATCTTGCAAGGACTGGAGGTAGAGATGGAAACAATGGTGAAAGTAGTAACAGGACTAATAGTAATAATAATAAAACTGCACGACTGAGGACCAAAAAAGGGCCTTCACATCAAGTGTTTTTATATCATAATGACCCTAAGGAATGGTGTGACCATTCCCATTCTAAGATCATAGAATTAAAATCAGGAAATTTAGGAATCTCACTCAAAGTTACATAGCTAGTACATCACGGGAGTCCAGCTGAGAACTGGGTTCTATATTCCAAACTTAATCTTCTGATCCGTCCTAAGCTGTGTTTCTTCTGTACTTGTGATCTCATCTAAGAAAATCTTCCTGCCTCTTTAGAACAAATTTTCCGTATTTTTGTAATACGGAAAAGCTGAATATTTCCAAATCTTCAAGTTCTGGTTCTTTTTTGCTTAACAATTCCTTCTTCAATCTCTCTCCTTTCACATTTTAACTTATCAGAAGGAATGAAGCCATAGTTTCAATACTTTGCTTAGAAATACTCTCAGCTAAATATCTAATTTCATCACTCACAAGTGCTACCTTTCATAAAAGACTAGAATACAGTTTGGTCAAGTTTTGCCACCTTATATTAAGAATCACTTTTCCTCCATGTTCCAGTAACATGGTTCTCATTTGCATTTGAGTCCTCACCAGAACCCTGAACATCCATATTTCCAGTATGCAACTCAGAATTCTCCCAGTCTCTCTTCATTATTCAATTCCACATGTTTTGTTAATAATTACAGGAACACCCCCACTTCCCAGCACCAAAATCTGTCTTAGCTCAGGTTGCTATCACAATGTGCCATAGATTGAGTGGCTTAAGTTTATGTCTCACAGCTCTGCAGTCTGGAAGTCCGAGCATGGGTGGGTTCTAATGAGAGATCTCTTCCTGGCTGGTAGAGGGCAGCCTCCTCACTGTAATCTGTACATACAGTGGGAAGAGAGAGTGAGCGAAGTTTCTGGTACCTTGTTTTACAGGACACTAACCCTATCTTGAGTGTCCCTCCCATGTGACCTTATCTGAATCTAATCAATCACCTCCCAAAGGCTTCATCTCCAAACCCCACCAAATTAGGTCTTCAAAACATGAATTTTGGGGAGACATGAGCATTCAGTCCATAATATAAACATGTGCAAACACACATATATACATATATGTTTACATGTGTTGAGAGATAGATTATACATATTCTAGCTACATATTCTGCTAACGATAGACTCAGAAATATCATTAGTAGAATCAAGTATAAAAATAGAAGTGATGACATCTCCTTTCACTCTTTCCTTATATATAGCACATAAGCTGTTTTTGAAACAGCTGGCAGAAGTGTTACTTCTTAGTGTGAAATTTAGTTAGACTTAGCAGGGTGAGATCAGCCATTTATTCCTAATCAGCATTACAGATAGGCCAACAGCAAAAGCACCCGGAATTGGGGCTCCTGCATCTCTTTACAGAAGACTGAGCAAAACCCCACAGCATTATCTTAAACTTTCAATTTGATATCTGCTGGTCACTGTAGAAACAACCCTCTCATTTTCTTTTAAAAGATATTAGATAGGAATTCCATTTCCCGCATATTTCTATGGAAGTATTTAAATTGTGGATATGTAAAAATGTATATCTCTTTACATATGCCCTCTCTAGTGTTATTTACATCAGTAAAACAGTTGAGGAATCAAATGGTTGGCAATGTCTAAATAAACAACTGTGTAGCAACACAGCAAATGCTAATAAAGTCATTAAGTTGATAATTCTGTTTAAACAAAGAGAAACTAGAAATAGAAAAAAAAAGTCAAAGGATGAGATTAGAAAAAAATGGTAAAGTGAACACTAGTACCTATTTTCTCTTCCCATCAAAATCACTGAAATACCAGATAATAAATTGTGTTTTATAAAATAAAGTCATAACCACAGTGGAAAACAAGGAAAGATACTGGCAAAGACAATTTCTGAGAAATTCCTAAGAGCTGGAAATGGAGTAACATCAGAATCACAGAGAAGCAAGAGCAGAGGAAATGAAAATCCAAAGCTCATTCAGGAAGAAACCATGGCAGCATAGGAGAAGTTTCAGGGAATCTCAGAGTTACCTGGAGCAGAAGCAGGAGGAACCATGTTGCAACAGAAAGGGGAAATGTAATCTGACAATAAGCCATAGATTTATTCAGCCTCCACCCATTTGGATTCAGCAGGAGGCAATGTGTCCACAGAGAACCAAGCACAGGCTGCGACTCTGAGGTCCAGAGCAGTGCCCAGGTCACTCCAGAGAAGAAGGAGCAGCATCTGAGGCTCGCTTCCCATCAGGCCCATAAGATGCAGCCTCCTGGAGTCAGAACCAACCTCAACTAAACCTGGGGAGATGGATCTCTCAGAGAAACACTACATGCTAACCAAGAGTCGAAAAGCAAACACCATTAAAGAGGGTAACAAACTGGCACCCAAGAAAATCATGCTTTTACTGCAAACTGAATACTCCACAGTAAGTTTACTTGATATCCTTCTGAGATGTGTGTGAAATGTGGAAATTTCAGTTCAGTTCAGTTAAGTGCTCAGCCACGTCCAACTTTTTGCATCCCCATGGACTGCAGCACGCCAGGCCTCCCGTCCATCACCAATTCCCGGAGTCCACCCAAACTCACGTCCATTAAGTCGGTGATGCCATCCAACCATCTCATCCTCTGTCATCCCTTTCTCCTCCCGCCCTCAATCTTTCACGGTATCAGGGTCTTTTCAAATGAGTCAGCTCTTCGTATCAGGTGGCCAAAGGATTGGAGTTTCAGCTTCAATATCAGTCCTTCCAATGAACACCCAGGACTGATCTCCTTTAGGATGGACTGGTTGGATCTCCTTGTAATCCAAGGGACTCTCAAGAGTCTTCTCCAACACCACAGTTCAAAAGAATCAGTTCTTCAATCCTCAGCTTTCTTTATAGTCCAACTCTCACATCCATACATGACTACTGGAAAAATCATAGCCTTGACTAGACAGACCTTTGTTGGCAAAGTAAAGTCTCTGCTTTTTAATATGCTAAGTTTTTCATAGCTTTTCTTCCAAGGAGCAAGCATCTTTTAATTTCATGGCTGCAGTCACCATCCACAGTGATATTGAAGCCCAAGAAAATTGTCTCTGTTTCCATTGTTTCCCCATCTATTTGCATGAAGTGATGGGAGTAGATGCCATGATCTTAGTTTTTTGAATATTGAGCTTTAAGCCAGCTTTTTCACTCTCCTCTTTGACTTTCTTCAAGAGGCTCTTTAGTTCCTCTTCACTTTATGCCATAAGGGTGGTGTCATCTGCATATCTGAGGTTATTGGCATTTTTCCCAGCAATTTTTATTCCAGCTTGTGCTTTATCCAGCCTGGCATTTTGCATGATATGCTCTGCATATAAGTTAAGTAAGCAGAGTGACAATATACAGCCTTGATGTACTTCTTTCCCAATTTGAAAATAGTCCGCTGTTCCAAGTCTGGTTCTAACTGTTGCTTCTTGACCCACATACCGATTTCTCAGGAGCCAGGATAGCTTATCTGGTATTCCCATCTCTTTAAGAATGTGGAAATTTAAATGTTTCCAAAACAAATATCTCATTTGAATTGAATTGCTGAAAAAAAGCAGAAATAAAACCAATTAATGAACTAGAATATCAAATATTTTCCCCAGAATGTAGCCCATTTCCTATACAGTAAACATAAAATGTGAAAGAAAAATGAATAACATATAGAATATATCCAGAAATTCCAACAGCCTTTCAGAAACAAATTATATCGAAAAATTAGAAGTATACGTAGTTAGAACTACATTTATACATATAAAGATATAATAGACAAGCTGGAAATATGACTAAAAATATAGAACCTATAGAGGATTATGAAACATTTTAAAAGCAGCAAATGAAACTCTGAGGAAGAAAAGAATAGTGTACAATTTCAGTGGCTAGATTAAATTCCAGATAAACATATATAATGAATGAATTAGTGAAGGATGTAATCCAAAAAGGGTATGGCTAAAAAAAAGAAACACTCAGGAAATAAAACACTAGAAAAATAAGAAGAAAGGTTAAAACATAAAAATTCAGTTCAGTTCAGTCACTTAGTCATGTCCAACTCTTTGCAACCCCATGGACTGCAGCATGCCAGGCTTTCCTGTCCATCATCAACTCCTGGAGCTTGCTCAAACTCATGTCCATTGAGTCGGTGATGCCATCCAACCATCTCATCCTCTGTTTTCCCCTTCTCCTCCTGCCCTCAATCTTTCCCAGCATCAGGGTCTTTTCCAATGAGTCAGCTCTTCCCATCAGGTGGCCAAAGTATTGGAGTTTCAGCTTCAGCATCAGTCCTTCCAATGAATGTTCAGGGTTGATTTCCTTTAGGATAGACTGGTTGGATCTCCTTGAAGTCCAAGGGACTCTCAAGAGTCTTCTCCAACACCACAGTTCAAAAGCATCAATTCTTCAGCACTCAGCTTTCTTTATAGTCCCACTCTCACATCCATACAAAAACCAGTAGTTTTTCTAGTTTTTCTAGACAGACCTTTGTTGGCAAGGTAATATAAAAAGTCAGAATTAAAAAAATAATATCTCATCAGTGTGCCAGAGGAAATTTAAAAGAGGCGTGGGACAAAACTATTTCTAAAATACAGTAGCTAGGAATTTGCCTAAAATTGTTGAACTCACCTGTGCTTCCCTGCTGGCTCAGGTAAAGAACCTGCCCACAATGCAGGAGACACAAGGAGATGAGGTTTCAATCTCTGGGTCGAGAAAATTCCCTTGAGGAGGAAATGGCAACTTGTTCCTGTATTCTTGCCTTGGAAATCCCATGGACGGAAGAGCCTGACAGTCAAAAGGGTCTCAGAGTCAGACACACACACCCTTAACTTCAAATCATAGAATCCTAAAAATATCTAAGCAGAGAGGAGTCTCTTTATTGTGATATTTGCTTTATGTAGGAGATCTAGAACCAAGCCCACAATATCTCCAGGGTCTGCCTGTATGTTTCAACTATAAGAGTGAAACAAATTTCAATAAAACCTGAGAGATATTTACTACCAACAGATCTTCAACTTCAGTAAAGGGATTCATAAAGGAAATACCTTAGGCACAAAGAAAATGATTTCAGGTAGAAAGTCTAAAGTGCAAAGAAAAAATGGTGAATAGAGATGTTGGAAAAATTTTAGGGAATTCAAAATAAACATTGACTATGTCAAACAATAAATCTCTTTTAGAAAGAAAAAAACAGGAGAGAGCTGAAATACCAGACCACAACATCATTTAAATTACAAAGGAAGTTGATTGGAGCTAAAGCTTTCTATAGTTCTTGAACTAGCTGAGAGGGGAGTAAATGATTATGCTAAAAATTTGTAGAAAGTCGTGGCCTTCAATTTCCAGATACATAAAGGCAGGGAAATCAAACAAGAAAATTGACACAATCAATGAGAACGAGAGAGAAAAAGTGAGACAAAGGAAAAGGAGGAGGAAAAAAAGACGAGTAAATAGAAAACCGTAAGAAAGAAAAAAATATTCAGTTAGAACACAAGAAAGGAATGATAGAAAATGGGAGGAAATCAGGACAGTAGGAACTATTTAATGCAATATTAGAAATAATTCAGAAGTCGAATAAATGCAATTGGATGTAATGCTCTAGGGAAAAGACAAAAGTTCTTTTTGGATTAAAAAATAGCTAATTTATATTTCCAAATATAAATTTTGTGAGGTTTGCTTGCTAATGATTACTTAGGAGTTTTTATCCATGTTCATGAGTGATATTACTGGAATGTCATTTTCTTCTTACCTTAACTAAATTATACTGGCTACCTAAAAAGGTTGAAGACGTGGTTCTCCCATTTTTCTCCCTGCTCTTGGGGGTTTATATCACACTGGAACTATCTCTCCCTTCAATATTTGGTAGAAGAGGCCTAAAAACTTATATGAGCTTATATTTTCATTGATTTTTTTGTTAACAGTAAATTATTGTCTGTGGGATGACATCTTTAATAATGAGACATCTCTTCAGATTTTCTATTTCTTCAGTATGCTTTGGTATATTTTCTAGGAAATGGCAATTTTTATCTATTTTCAAATTTGCTAGGAAGATATTTTTTTAATTTTCTCTTGTAATATTTATAACATATCATTGATACTAACTATATTTAATCCTCCCTTACATTTCTAATATTCGTTATCTGTGTTGCTTTTTGATTCTTGGTTTGTTGTGCCAAAGATTTATCTTCTTTATTAGTCTTTGTAAAAATTAGCTTTCATGATAATCTTCCCATTATATCTTTATTTTCAATGTAATTAATTTTTGGTTGTATCTTTATAATTTTGTCTCTTCCACATTTATTGACTTTATCCTTTTAATGAGGGGGGAAACTTAGTAAGGATAAGGAAACATAATCTAGTCCTAGCTCCATGTTCTGCCATCCACTAGTTGTTTGGAAAGTTACATAAATCTGGACTTAGGCATTCTCATTGCTTAAGAGAGGTTACAATCCCTTCTTCCTATGTCATCAAGTTCAGACAAGAAAAGACAAATATTTCTTACATTAGCAGTTGCCAGTTTGAAACACTAAGTTTGGAAAGCTGATTAGACTATATATAAATTTAAAAATCAGTGTAAGCTCACTTCTAGAAATGATCAGTCTCAAAGTGCCTTAACTAAATATTAATATTCCATGAAAACAAAGTGCTCTTTTACTGCTAATCTCGAAATTACTCATTTTATGAAGTATCTATTCAAAGAATTTGTATTGCTTGTCTCATACTTTGATACTATAGGGTTAAGTGAACTTCACAAAGGAGTTGTATTAAGTTATATAAATATAACAGGAATAGTCTATTTCCATTCCATAAAAGAAAATTCAATATTGGGTTCATAAGCAAAGTTTCTGGCGTGATGCTTTTGCATATTCCTTGAAAGACATTTTGTTAAAACAACATACAAATTAAATTCTTAAATTAACATTGATACCCCTTCCTTAAGGGAAGTATATTTAAAATTAAATTTGTGTGTGATTACCTCAAACATAGCCTTATTAACAGCCACCTAGATGTTTGTGGGTTTTCATGCATTAAATTTTTGTTCCAGATTATTCACGGTTTGTTAATTGGTATGATACTTGATGAATATTGATGGTGCATATTGTGGAAATAATTTCCATATGAAAGGGGGTAAAAGCATTTCCTGCTCAAGCAAAACTGAAAAGAAAAGAATTCTGAAAGGCTGAATTTAGAATATAAGTTGACACTTTTATTTATTTAACAGTTCAGAATTCTCTATAACCAGGCATCCCAAAAGTATGTATGCCAGATTATAGCTGAATACTTTAACAGCGTCCAAAACAAATGAGGAAATTAATTGATTTATTGAGGCCCTGTTTAAATGTCTAATGTGGAGGTTAAATATTTGCTTTATTTAAATGAGATGTTCAGGCTTTAGAACAATATACTAGATTTCACTTCTAAAGTGCCATATTCTAAGGGTGTTTACATTTCTCATTTTACAGCAGATTACACAGATAGATTCAGTTAATACATTTGCATAGGGAAGACTTTGATCAACTCACAGGATCTTCTTTAGCCAGCAAATGTACGTTATGGTACCATTTCTTGGGGTCACCAGCCAGCCACTTAGGGCAGGAAAATTATTCTGACCACTTCCATCATGAAGGAGGAAGTGATTTGCTCCCACTGGAAGAGTCACTTATTCTAGAAATGGATTTGCCTTCCCTTCTGGAAATATTTTCGCCAAAATCACCATCTGTGAATTGACAGACTACCTTAAGCATTGTCATAATACCCCTTGCTTCTGACAAGGCCACTCCAGTTTGCTGCCTAACAGACCACTTCAACACTTAGTGGTTGCACAAAAGCCATCATTTTTAACAGAAAAGTGTCATTTCTGATCGTGTGATGCGTTGCTCAGTGTGTAATTGTTCCGTGTGGTGTCAGTTGGTACTCCAGGCACTGGACACCTCAACAAGAGCGGGTATCTGATTAGGTGGTAGATGTCTGGAAGGCTGGCATCCGCGGAGGTGGCTAGGCTCCTCTCTCTTTCCCTGGAGTTTCAGAGTCTTGATTCTTCATGTGGCATTTCCATATGTTCTCTGAATAAAGTCCTACTTTTTAGATAGCAGCTCAAGATGCACAAAACCATAAAAAGGAAAAGTGACCAGGTTTTAAGGTTTAGAATCAAAGCTAGCTCGGATTGTTCAAAGCATTTATATGCCAGCAGTTTCAATTCTGCCTCTAGAAGGGAGGAAGGGGAAAAAAATGACATATTTAATCCATCACAGGGAGGAGGGCATTCAAAGTGAAACTAAGGGTTTTTAGCTAAATTCTAAGAAGGAACATTGTATTTGCAAGCTGGAGTGCACAAAATGAGGAAAAGAGTAACATGCGATGTGGCTGTCCCAGAAAAACCCATGGTCTACAGGACTGGGGGACTTTGTTCTAAATGATATGTTATTTGTTTGTTTTAGTCACTAAGCCATGTCAGACTCTTTGTGAACCCATGGACTGTAGCCAGTCAGGTTCCTCTGTCCATATGATTTCCCAGGCAAGAAAACTGGAGTGAGTTGCCATTTCCTTCTCCAGGGGATCTTCCTAACCCAAGGTTCAAACCCAGGTCTCCTGCATGGGCAGGCAGATTCTTTACCACTGAGCCACCTGGGAAGCCAATAAATGATATGAAAGGAAGCTATTTAAGGATTTTAGACAGAGAGATCAAATAAATAGATTTTAACTTTTACCAGCCACACTGCCTAGAATGGAAAATGGTTTGACTGTGAGCAGGAATGGTGGTAGAAAGACCATTCAGTAAACTTCTGTGATAATATTGCAGAGGGTGCTTGTTTCTTAGAATTGGGCAGAAAAGTGGAATTGAGAAAAGCATGCTGCCTCAAAACTCACAAAAGTGATATACTCAACGGGACCTTATTATTGACTAAATGTAAACATACAAATCTCTGGTTTGAATCACTAGGTGAGTGGTGATTGAATTACCAAGACAGGAGACCTGCAGAAGTAGGTTTGGAGAGGAATAATGGTGAGTTCTGCTCTGGGTTCCTTGAGTTTAAGGTCCTGTGAGCTATCTAGATGAAAATGTTGTTAAACAATCAGTAATCTACTTGAATGTGGATTTCAAAAGAAAGAGCTGGGGCTATAGAATTGGGAAAATTGTGAGTCATGATGGTAATTAAAGCAGTGGATGTGGGTGAGGCCGCTTCCTGTTGGGAGAATGCAGCCATAGATAAAAAGAAAATGGGCTAGAATCATTAAAAATAAATGTTTTACTGTGGTTGCTGTTCAGTTGCTAAGGTGTCTCTGACGCTTTGCGACCCCATGGACTCCAGCACTGGAGAAGGAAATAGCAACCCACTCCAGTATTCTTGCCTGGAAAATCCCATGGACAGATGCGCTTGGTAGGCTGCAGTCTGTGGAGTCGCTAAGAGTTGGACATGACTAAGCGACTTCACTTTCACTTTTCACTTTCATGCATTGCAGAAGGAAATGGCAACCCACTCCAGTGTTCTTGCCTGGAGAATCCCAGGGACAGGGGAGCCTAGTGGGCTGCCGTCTCTGGGGTCACACAGAGTCGGACATGACTGAAGCGACTTAGCAGCAGCAGCAGCAGCAGGACTCCAGCACACCAGGCTTCCCTGTCCTTCACCATCTCCTGGAGTTTGCTCAAACTAATGTCCATTGAGTCGGTGATGCCATCCAAACATCCCTTCCTCTGTGATCCCCTTCTTCACTTGCCTTTAATGTTTCCCAGCGATCAGGGTCTTTTCCAATGAGTCGGCTCTTTGTATCACATGGCCAAAGTATTAGAGCTTCAGCAGTAATCAACAAATCACAACTTATAGCAATGAGCTATCATTTTAAACCAGTTATCCTCATAAAAATTGGAAAAGCAGATAATAAGTAATGGTAAAGATATAGGGAAAAATAGAATCACAAGGAGAGCTGATGGGAATTTAGAATGATGTGGGATCAGAGAAAATCTCTCATAATTTCATAAAAGAAAAATATGTACAAATAGGACTATTCTTAGGGCATGCTGAATGCATACAAATATTTTTGTCAGAACCCTGGGCTAAGCATAAAAAGGAGAAAAATATATTTAAAATCTAAAATTATATTTTAAATATTAAAAATCAAGGAGTCCATGTGAGGTATAGTAGCTTACTGATTATTCAGAATAATGGGTAGAGAAGAGGTATTGAAATATTTGTTCATTTTCTAAGTAGTGCATGTGAATACTCTTCATGGTGTCCAAGTACTATTTCTTCTTGGTCAGATCCGACAATAATCTATTCAAGTTCCTTATTGTCAAATATGTTGTTTCTGGCCAATTTCTTACCTCCTGCCACAGAAGAAGGGTAACATGGTCATTACTCACATGGCTATTTGGAATTAAAACAAACAAACAAACAAAAACAGCTTCTTAAAAAAATGCCTTCTTGCCTCTGCAGATACATAATTTCAGTTATTTAATGCTAGTTACATAATTACTCATACATTCTGCTCTCTATGAATACTGAATTTCAAAGACTATCTCAGTGTCACTTCATTGATAATGACCACAAATAAATGACCACCTAAATTGGGCAGGAAAATACGAAAGACAATTTATCCTATTTTCATGTTAAATTTCATTTTGAGGATTTTATACCAGTACCATTCTCTCAAAGAATGTCCATCCTTCATCTGTCACTGCCTTAGACCAGAGAACATGATGCCATGATGCATCTAATTGACTGCAGATGAGAGAAGATACAGATTAGAAAGGCCTGTTAGAATTGTGAACCAAAGTTTAGATCTCCAAAACTCTTGGAGGAGATGGGCCCAGCCAACCATGGAAAACTGAATGACATGAAGAGCCTGTGAGGAAGTAAAGTGACCAGTCTGGGTGCCAGCAGTGGGGGAGAAAGAGAGCTGCGGATGGCAGAGAATAAAGGATGGATGCGATCACTTTGGCTGCCTTAGAGAATCTTCCAAAATTAGTGCATCAACACCATTCTGGCAACCCAGTCTCATGGAACTTGGGCCCACAGGCCTTGGGGAGACCTATAGATGTGAATATTAGAGCTCCCTAGAGCAACTAATTAGCCCCACATGTAGGGTAGAGAGTCAGAAACAGCCCCAAAGGGAAGAAATAGGGAATGAGATCCAGATAGATCACTGTCCAGGCTCAGGGCACCCCCCAAATTGCTCTGCCAACGTGGTATGTCCCAGGCACTATAAGGGTACTTAGAGCATTTCAAGAAAGTTCTCCAGAGCACAGCAGTGCCTGGAGCCTGAAGTCCAGGACAGGAGCCCCTGTGCCCAAGTCTAGGGTCATTACTGTTGAGTGAGGATGTTCACTCCAGTTGTGGTTTTAGAGGGTTACAGATAAAATAAGAAGATTCTGTAACAACACAATAGAAAGTGGCCCAAATAGGAGCACAGTAGCCTGGTGTATCATATACGTATGGGGAATTACTCCCTAGTTTGTAGGTCTTACCAAGAACTCTAGGTCACTGCCATAGCAACTTCCCACTTCAGAGAGAGTTGCCTGGGTGCAACCTGATGGTCCCTGATCTTCACCCATATGAAAAAGCACTGTTTCCCGGGGCTTCTCTGAAGCTGTGGGAAGGTGTGCCTTGGGGAATCCTTCAAGGTCAGTCCCAAAGTATCGGGGAATTAGTGCTGTGAGGCTCCAGTTGGCCAATGGAGGACAAAAGCCAATGGATAAATACAGGCTTCCCACTTCCCTCCCCTGGATAGAGAATTTTGAGATGCGTTTCATACAATTTCTAAGTCTAAGGGATCATGGGCACATCATAGGGTCTGTGATGATGACTCAAAAACAGATTTATGCATTGACTTTCTTCACTCTTCCTGTCCCTGGCACCAGCGGTCTGGGATCATTCTCAAATAAACCACCTGCACAGAAGCTTTTGTCTTAAGTTCCCCTTCAGGAGAACAAAGGCTAAGACACATGCACAAATTAAAAAAAAAAAAAAAAATCATACACACACACAATGTTGACTGAAAAGGATAAGAAAGAATGAGATACATAGTGCTATATTGCTTACGGAAACTAAAAGTCATACATACACAGAAGGAGCTGTATATATGTTATATATACACACACACACACATGTACTTATAGAGAGACATATATATTAATAGATATTTAAATATATATTTTATATATTCATGTTTGTTTATATAACATGTTTTATATGATTCAGCTCAGTTCAGTTCAGTCACTCAGTCGTGTCCGACTCTTTGTGACCCCATGAATCACAGCACGCCAGGCCTCCCTGTCCATCACCAACTCCCGGAGTTCACTCAGACTCACGTCCATCGAGTCAGTGATGCCATCCAGCCATCTCATCCTCTGTCGTCCCCTTCTCCTCCTGCCCCCAATCCCTCCCAGCATCAGAGTCTTTTCCAATGAGTCAACTCTTCGCATGAGGTGGCCAAAGTACTGGAGTTTCAGCTTCAGCATCATTCCCTCCAAAGAAATCCCAGGGCTGATCTCCTTCAGAATACAACTTTATATGTACATACATATATGCATATATATATACATGTATGTGTGTGTGTGTGTATATATATATATATATATATGGGATACAATTAAAACAGAGTGTATACTTTCAAGGAGGGGAATGAAAGGAATTTGAAAATAAAGGAGAGGGGAATAAGATCAAACAAAAACAGACTCATAATGATACCAAATTCCCTGAGGTGCCATCATTTTATGGAAACAGAGATTAAGAAGCAGAAAGATAGGTAAACATGGACACGTCTCAAACAAAGGAAGCTACTTTATGCCATAAAATGTCCTTTAGCATCTTCATAATTGTGAGGAAGGAAATACACCTGAAATAAGTGGGAGTGACGTGGGCTCTCCTGGATGCCATCACATCCGAGCTTCTCAGCCAGCCTTCTCTCTTTACTAAGGCACCAGTTCTCGTGCTTAAGCATCCTGCCAGTCCTTGGTTTACATTCTGGCCTTGGCCAGAAAATGTAGAATGGATATATTGCTGCCCTCCAAAGCCTAGCCATCCACTCCATCCCATTTTATTTTTTTCATCTGCTTCTGTACTGTTTGCACTTGACTTGCTGAAAACATTGCTTCCTGAGGTTAGCGGACAGGACAAGGAAAAGAGACTTCCCGTCCTGAAATTAGCTGTGCCACTTTGCTTCCTCACACACAAGCATTCTGAAGTTTCACCCAGCCTCTCTGGGTATTTCAAGAATGACTATAATTATTTTGCCAGCGTTTTTCAAATTTGCATTTGTTCTGCTTTTTTTCTTAATGTGTGAAGTGTTATCAGAAAAAGAGAAATCTTTAAGACAAATGTGGGCTTTGTTTCCTGCTGATGGGTGAGTTGCCCAGTTTCCAAGTGCTCTTTGGTTAGATTTCCTGGCTGAGAAGGCAAGTCTGGTGGTTGGTTTGGCACAGATGCCACTTCCAAGAAAATGAAAGAAACTTCTAATCAGGAAAGATAACAGGACTTCCTATTCCTGAATCTACTCAGTGAGAGATGACATGGAGGGAATATGTATAATTTGCAACAGCTGAATTATCCTTTGTAATTTATCCTTTCCCCCCAAAATTAAGCGTTTTTCCATCACCCAAATGAAGGGAAGCAGGGTGGGGGTGTGGATGCTCCCTTCAGTCACAGGTGTGAACAGCATGAGCAGGTGAGCAGAGAGATGAAAAATCCAAACTTGGGCACGACTATTCCCCAAGACAACCTGCCTCTGGGCATGGGGCTGCTGTCAAGCCCACAGATGCTTTTCAGGGTGATCCCTGGCTCCAATCACTCATGTTTCTTGTCCTTAAAATTTCATGTCATAGCTAAAAATGTATGTTTCAAAAAATTCCTTCAGCCCATTTAAAATTAGAGTTTCCCTGCTAAAAGGCAGGTGACATTCAATTTCAATAAGCTTGCTTGAAGCATTTCAGGCTTGCCTCATAAATCCGCTCCCCACCCCACTCCAGGGAACACTAGACACTTTACAGAGACAACTAGGAATGGCAGAAAGAATAATAGTTTGTAGGGGAAGGTGCGCCCGTAAATCTCATCTTTGCTGCTTATGAGCTGTATGAACACAGACAAATTTTAAAACTCCTATGAGACTCACCATGGCTATAAAAGTGAAGCTGGTACTATCTATGCTCTTCACACATAGCAGACCGCCAGGCACATAGGAGGGTATTTGACCATTCTTTCTTTCTTCTTTCCTACTATTCTCCCTGCCCTAATACCTAGAAGTTGAAGCCTTCAGTCCTGTTGACTGAAAGCTCATCTGAACTATTCATGATTCAGTTCCTTATCTTCTCTCTCCCTCTTAAACTTTTTAAAATAAATTCTTTATCCACTACTTTTATGAGGGGGACATGAAATCTTTCAATGCTAAAAGAAAATGAGTACTCAATGTTAAGAATTTTTAATAGACTATGTCTTTTACAAGCCATAGGTACTATGAAGAGGGTACTATAATAATTACAAAAGTTATTCTACAATACACCAGTTGAGGAATGTAATATTCCCTTTCTTTCTTTGTTTTCTGTTTTGTTTTCCTCTCTCCCAAATTTAATCTTCTTGGAGACTCCACTTTCCTAGCTAGGAAAAAAATGCCACTTTGTCATTATCAAGGTGCCTGCATTCCTACCTTTATTTTATGAAACAAGAATTCTGGGCTTATATGGCCAGGGCAGGGCCAGACTCTGCATCTGCAGTGTTGCCCATCCCCATCGTTACAGCATGAGGCACCTGCTCCAACCATCTGCAGGCTCTGGGGCTCTGAGTAAGCCTTGGCCCTCAGACTGTACTGCAGAAACCTTGGAGCCTCTGTGCACCCATGTCTAAGTCTTGCCACATTCTGGGGGTGCTCACAGTCCCTGCCAGGATTGACAAAACCTTGCCATAAAGGGGAAGTTCTCCAAATTCTCTCTTCTAAGGTTGGCACACATCTACATCTTACAATTCTAGACTTTTCCCTCTAAATCTAAAGTCTGCATGGAGGTTGCCTTTTGGGTAATGCCCAATCTGTTCTGGGCCAGCTGGCAGAAGCTAATATTAATTCCTTGAAGGCAAAGTTCTCATAACTTAAGAAACAAAACATACCTACATTTTGAGGGGGTGGAATAGAGAAATTTCCTTCTATCCCTAGCTTTTCCTTCTGACCTTTTAAGCAAGGAGATAATGCAAAAGTTAGTTTCCCGGTGGAAGATGACCATTTTCTGAGCACCTCTTTTGTGTGTTGTTTTATCGGCAGGAAAGTAGATCTTAATATATGGCCTCTGATTTGGTATATATTTTAAAGTTGAGGACATTGAAGTTTAGAGACTTGTAGTGACTTGGGTGTGCGTGGTGTGTTCAGTTGATCAGTCATGTCCAACTCTTTGTGACCCCATGGACTGTAGCCCACCAGGCTCCTCTGTCCATGGAATTTCCCAGGCAAGAGTACTGGAGTGGGTTGCCATTTCCTCCTCCAGGGGATCTTCTCAGCCCAAGGATCAAACCTCCTTGGGTTGAGACCTCCTTGGGACCTCGCCTCTCCTCCTTGGGACCTCGCCTCCTGTGTCTCCTGCATTGGCAGGCAGATTCTTTATCATTGAGCCACCTGGGAAGCCCTTTGAGTGACTTACCACAGTTCAAAAAGCTAGTATAGAATGGAGCAAACATGTAAACACAGAATTGCCTAATTTTAAAAATCGCAATCTCTCTGCTACCTCATGCTATAGTCCAATCAGGGAATCGTGATGCCCGTCATTCTTTTAATGTAACGTTTAATGAACACATACAGTATCAGTGGCAGAAAGTTACTACCTCAGGTGGGAGCCTTTTACATTACTTTGCACAGAAATTCACTGTCAGCAGCTTGGAAATACACCCTCCTAGTTTTAGCAAACTTCACTTGAAAGCAATATGACCATAACTATATTAGAGGGAAGTGTAATCAAAGGAAAGAAAAATGAATAACAAATAGTTAATGAGTTCTAAAATAGTTTCTCAACAGCTCCTCAAGAGTGGCTAAATTATTCATGAACAGAGCATCTCTCTGGACTACGCGTGTATCCCATTGCCTTTTGATGGAATGGCCCACCTAGGGTACATTCTCGTACAGTTTCTTTGCTGTCGGCACTTCTGACTTGGTTTGCCATGCTGTCACGTTGGCGTGTTGGTCTGTCTGATGAATATATCCTCAATGACCTAAATGATCCATTTGGAGTTCTGTGAGGGCCTGAGATCACAGGACTGGATCGTGGATGAAGTACTGGTCAGAAAACTGAAATTAGGAAGGCTGCAATCTTGGGTCTACTACCAGGTTGTATTACGTTGATTAATCACTGAGTATTTCTAAGCCTCAGTTTATAATCTGTAAGGCGATGGTAATAATAATATTGACTTCATAGGATGTGAGGGTAGTACAGGGTAATGAATGTAATTTATACTGATACCTTGATCATTGTATGTTAACTGTGGGGAAAAAAAAGGCACATATTATTACAGCTATTTGGTAGTAATTTCAATAGCAATTTACCTGATTGGGCATGTCTTCTTCTTTGGGTGTACGCCCTCTGTTTTGGATAAGCATTCTTTTTTCCTGGACACTGCCCTAGAAAGAGCTCTCCCTTGGAGCTCTATGTAGAATGTAGCTTATTGGCTTCTCAAAGACCATACGGTAAGTGAAGACCTGTTTTCACTACAAAGTTGACCTCTAGTCCCTGCTGGAGGGAACTTCTGTGCAGCTCTAATCAAGGGTCATTGACTTGGTCTTTCCTGATACTTGAATGTACATTGTCTTCAAACCCTAATTAAAAGATTATAAAGGGATCCCCCTTCCCCAAAAGAATGAATTGTATGGCTCTCTTGAAGCTGTCAAACTTTTCCTTAGTTCTTCGTTCATGCCAGAGAGGCACTGGGGCTCATTATGCAAATTTAATTGACTTATACACAACCCAAATCACCTTAGGTTATACTAATGAGTTCCAGATAAGAAAGAATGGACATAAAACTGCATCGAGGGTATTTAGGGAAAACTGCCCAGCTGAAAGAATAATGAGATAAACGGTACAGGAAAACTATGGAGAGATATTTAAAATAATGTATTACAGCTTCAATCATTTTTGAAAAATAGATTCACCTGCTAATGTGTGGAGCATCTGAACTATATGTGTGAGCAAGAAACCTTGCTAGGGAGTGGTCTTGGTTAGAAGAGGGGATTTTGTATCTCCAGAACCAGTTTTAGGGCAAGAGAGTCCCACATTCTACCCCTAAACCTGTGAAGTTGGTGCCTAGAGATGTCAGTGAAATGGTTTCACTGTACTGAACAGAGATGAGGATTGCTGAAAGCACTGATTCTTCCTGAACCAGATAACTCTTCACCAAACCTATGAGCCATCCCAGCCTCATGGGACTTCAGACCTAAGTGAAAGTATTCAGCTCTCCAAAAAGCATGAGGAGCACTTCTAAATTGACAGTAAAATAATACAGATTTTTCAGAACTCTGCCCCTTCAGGAGTTCTCGGATTGGAGGTCTGCTTTTATGCCCTTTTCAGAATTTATTAGGAAGGCTTCAATTTCTAATAAAAAAAATCCATCTTATTCATAGTTTAAGCAGAAAGACATTTATTATTGAATGAAGTTTGTGCAGAAATGGTGTTAAACGATCTAAAACTAGTCCGTAGGGTAAAGAACCAAACTGTAGGCTGAGTTTCCAGGAATGACTCCTAAGGCCACATTACAAAACTGGGTCATCAGAGTGCTACTGCTTCCATCGACAGAAAGCTGTAGAATCAAGAAGGCATTCAGAACAACTTCTGGGTCCAGAATGACATTGCCTCGGCTACAGTCCACTCTAAATGCATGACTGAGTCCTGCCTCTGTCCTCATCTGACTCCTTCACATGGAGGACTCAAAAGAGAGAATCTGTTTGTCAGGACCTAAAGCATGCCTGGGAGCTCTAGCTGCAAGGAGAGTGCTAGAAATGGAGTTTTTAGCTTGTCAGGCTCTGTGTACTAGGAGGCGATCACAGTGTGTACTGAATGAATGAGCAAGTTCATAGTCTCTGCCAAACTGCCACTGAAAATCCCAGATGCTCCTGATCTTACAGTCTGATTCCACGAAACAAGGGAGGGAAACTCTGCTGTCTTAAGGGAAAGGTGGTATGGGGGTGAAAAGAACCCATGCAGGTCTCAGGGGCCCCTGTACTCATGTGGACATGAAGAGAAGTACAGAGGTCATCCTTTTTGTTTTGCAATGTCTGCTTCTCTCCAAGTGTGCCCTATTACCGAAATTGTGGTGGTGATTTTTAGAGTGTTTATCATGGCTGAAAAAGATGAATTTAACTGTCATACCCACCAATAATGGCCTTCTTGGTGCACCAGTATCAAGAAAGTGGTCTTTCTAGGGTTTTTTTCAGAGGTATTTGCCGGAAAGCATGTTTAGCATAGGAAAAGGGGGCGGGGAGAGGAGTTGCAGATAAGCACTATAACCCTGTGATTGTTTTCTCTTTTAAGATTAAATGAAACTAATCAGCTTCAAAATAGAAATGGATCACTAAAGAGCATCAGATAAGTTTGTAATTATAATAAGACAGTAGAGAAACATCTTATATGAAGTTTTCATTCTAAAGCCAACTCATAAAATAAAAATTGTATAGTCAAATTAAACCTTGAATTTTCTAAATTACCTATAAAATAGCATGTGGCATGTTTGTTTGCATGCAGACCTGGAGTGGAATTCTTATGAACCTTAAGATTCATATTCACTGAGCTAGCCTAAAAGAGGACATAAAAGAAGAGGTACAGATGTCTGGACATTCTGACTACTGTCCTTTGGGAAAACAAGCAAAGGCTTAGACATGAATGTGGGTTAGAAGGAAAACTTTAAAATGTTCCTGGTGGCCTGCAGAGATCCCTCAAATTGTTGTGTTTTTTATTAAGAATATTGATGGTAATTTATGTTACTATTTGTTATTATGAGGACGGATCAATACAAAAGAGTTACATCATAGAAAGGGCACAAATTCAGCTCTAAAAGTATCACGGGCTTATGGAAATTTACAACAATCTAGAATAGACCCATGGACTGTAGCCCGCCAGGCTCCTCTGTCTGTGGGATTCTCCAGCCATGAATACTGGAGCAGGTTGCCATTTCCTTCTCCATGGGATCTTCCCAACCCAGTGATTGAACCCATATCTCCTGTGTTGCAGGCAGATTCTTTACCATCTGAGCCACCCACCAGGGAAGCCCAATTTAGAATAGAGATGAAACTTTAAAAGTTTGGATACCGTTCCTGATTCTATCATTAATAATGACCTTAGAACAAATCATTCTCTTTTCCATTCATCTTAGTTTTTCTTCTGAGAAATAAGGTTGTAGCCACAGCTTCCATGACCTAATATTAGAGTGAATTTTCTAACCCTTGTGCCTGAAAAACCTTCTCCAGTCTGGAATTCCACCAGGCTGCTCCACAACCTTTAGTCCTTATTTCAGTCCTCACCTCTTCAGGTGATCACCCAATTGACCCTGTAGGACAAACAAAATCACCTCTATTAAAGTTCTAACTGTTTAATTGTTCACCTTTTGTTCTTCTTCAGTATTGAAAGTTCCTTGTCACTTTAGCAGTCTCCCCATTGCCGAGTACAATGCTTGGTTAATTATAAAAGCTCAGTAAGCATATGCTCGAGGAATAGAAGATGAAACAATAGAATCTTAGGAATGGAAAGCAGTAATTTTAAATTTCAGATTCAGATTTGGCATCTCCTTATAATAGTCTTGATAAACGGATTCCAGACTTTTATATTTAATAAAATGAAAGCCCACATTCTCGTACAACTTGCTACTTTATCCTTCAATTAAATGAATAGGGCCCGCCTCTGACTTAAAAAGTATTTATCCAAGATTTTATTAAGCATATTTTAGTTCTATTCTAGTTAAGACCTTGTCCTTGACTTCAAATTGTTATTTTTTAAAAAGATTTATTTATTTACTCTTGGCTGTGCTGGGTCTTCGTTGCTGTATGCGGGCTTTTCTCCAGTTGCAGAGAGCATGGACTACTCTTCATTGCAGTCAGCGGACTTCTCACTGCAATGGCTTCTCTTGTTGCCCAGCACAGGCTCTAGGCGTCCGGGTTTCAGTAGTTGCTGCACGTGTGCTCAGTGGCTGTGGCTCCCAGGCTTAGCTACTCTGAGATATGCAGGGTCTTCCCAGAGCGGGGTTTGAACTCATGTCCCCGCCACTGGCAGGCAGATTATCAACCACTGGACCACCAGGAAAGACTGCCCCTGATTTCAAGAAACCCTTAATTTAGTAGAGAAAACAAACATGAAGACAAGTATTTAAAAATTTATATTTACCAAACATGACATCATTAAGAATTGAGGTCTATGCTGTGAGACCAGGGGTTTGCCTAAATTGATGACTTGTGGTGCACTGAGTGATGATGAGTATATTATGAGTAAACTTCTGCCAGACTGCATTCCAGATGTATCACAGAGGAGTAAGTCATAACATTGCCTATTATATGCTAGGCACCAGTCTAAGAAATTTTCATTATAAAATCATTAATACTGACATACCATAGCAAGGTTGGTACTGGGACAAGAGAGGCTAACTAACATGCCCAGGCTCCCACAGCTGGTGACAGTCTGGCTGCTGAGTGTGCATTCTTCACCCCCATGCCATGCTGCAGGAGAGAAGTGCTTTCCCATGGGAGCTTCATAAAAGTGCATGTCATCTGCTTGAATTCTGCTATTATTTAGGCAAAAGCAAAATAGAAAAGCAGTATCTAGAACTAAATAAATATAGACTCGGTGTGTGTGTGTGTATAGAGATTAATATTAGTATTATACCACTTAGTGATTAATATAAGAAGTTTTTTAACATTATAACTCCATTTATACCCCTTCCTTCCTTTATACTCTTGTTATGATTTAATATATATAGATATGTCTCTTATATATGTATAGTCCTCTAGATTATTTATCATAATTTTTAAACCCCTGCCTGCTAATGCTTACCTCGGTTTCTCTGCTTTTACTGGAAGAGTTAAAAACAAAAGGTACAAAAGGCCTGGTTTTACAAAATTATTTTTCTCACTGTTTATCTCCATTTTCAAAAAAATATATGGATTATATTTTGTTAAGACTCTGGGTTCTATTGCCTATATTTGAGGAATCAGAAAAGTCTTATTCTAATAAGTAGTTAAATTGCTTGCAAATCCACTTGGACTGGTAGAAGCTTGGTTTTTAAACTTCACTAAGGTGGGTCTATTTTAGTTTTGTCCTTAATCCTAGTGTGACTGGCTTAGTCCTCAAGTAGTACTCCCAAGCCTTGTGAGGTTTCAGTAAAAAGCTGAAAGTCTTCACCAGCCTCTCTAACTTGATGAGGCCGCAACTCCTGATTCAGTCTTCCATGCAGTGGGCAGCTCTGGAATCCCCATCAGCCCTCTGGTGCTTTACACTCCTATTACCCTGAAGTCCTAGGTGACTTGCCTCACAGGGACTCCATGCAAGGTCTGAAGCATTTGAAGGGAATTTATATGCCAATTTAGGGGCTTCTCCCTCTGTGATTTCATTCTTTTAAGGTATCCCCCTCCCCCCACCTCTCAATTCCCAGCCTTTCTGCATCCTGAGACTTTATCTGCTTGTACATCAGGGTAATCAAACAGTGTCGGTTTGCCTGATCTAATCCATCCTTGACTGGGAGGACTGGTGGTTTCCTTCAGGAGAAGAGCTCTGTTACCTTGGTCTCACCCACTGTGGTTTCCTTCTGTAATGAGTTGAGCCCCCTTGAGTTTCTACTTGATCACTCTACTCGGTCACTCTCCAGCACTTTCAGACATCTTTTCAAAGATAGTTATCAGCAGGAGAATTAATCCAATACAACCTACTCTGCAAGTACTGAAAATCAGAATCCAAAGATATATTTTAAAACATGAATTTATTTTATCTAAAAAAAAAAGAATTCTATTTGTAAGTAACAGAATGGTACAGTGGAAAGAGCTGGCTCTGAATCACTGTCCAAACTGGGACTACATCTATGACTGCAGGGAAGTTGTTTCATCTGTATGCTTCGTGTTCCTCCTCTCTGAAAATGGCCCTTTCCCTGGAATGCTGTGATTCTCAAAAAACAGCCATTTCTTCTCTCATTCCTCAAATGAAGAAGACTGGATTTAATATAACACTACTGGAGAGAAGAGAGACCTGAGAATTAATACAGATCCCTAGATTGTCTAAAACAAGTGAGAGAGGTATGTGTACTGTGAGTGAAAGAAAGAAGAGAAAGTGTTCGTCACTCAGTCGTGTCCAAGTCTTTGAGACCCCAGGGACTGTCACCTGTTAGGCTCCTCTGTCCATGGAATTCTCCAGGCTTAACACTGGAGTGGGTTGCCAAGCCCTTCTCTAGCGGATCTATGTGTACTATAAGAGTCTAATTCATTAAGTTCTACAAATAGCACTGCATAGCCCTATTTCTCATTTCTTGGACTGGACTTTGCCTCCTTCGTGGGAAGAAGAAGGGAGAGATGAAGGTAAAAGTTGCCTTCACCAATAATTTTTACAGCAAGTAAAGATGTTGCTGCCTGTATAACTGCTCTCATGTTCACTAAGTCCTCTTTCAGAAGTAAGAGAGAGAGATAGATATTGGTGGGCTTGGGGGCAAGCATAAGCCACAAAGAAAGTTATGATAGAGGTTTAATTAAAAAGAGAATTATTTTTCTGTTTGGATATATCATGAAGAATTTTTGATTGATTAAAGCCAATAATTATGCCATGTGACTCCTCCTTTGATCAAAGAGTTGCTTTCCAATCTGTGTATTATGATATTTTTTAATCCTCTTCACTTGTTCTCTTGAAGTAGCTATTTAGTCAAGTATTAGAAAATAGTTTTAACAGCACTGCATATACGTTAATCATATTTTACTGCTTGGGGAAAATTCTACTATGAAACACTGGATATTAAATCTTACAAACCAGAATTTGGATTTGTGATCAAATTCACACTCCTAAAATTTTTAGGCCTTCTGGCCCATGATTATTTTATTTTATCTTTAAACAAAGTAGAAATGAAAATAAAACTGAAAGGAAAAGTGGGAACAAAGCATGTAAATTTTCAGCCTTGTATTTAGGATTTCTGCTTAAGTTTGGGCAGGAAGAAGTCAGAGGACCACGTCAAGGAGTCTGGATAGGTGACACTCCTGTATTACAGGAGGATCTTTCCTCCTTTTATTTTTTTTAATTTAATTTTTAATGGAGGACAATTGTTTTACAGTGTTGTGTTGGTTTCTGCTATGCAACAACACGAATCAGTCATAAGTATAAACATATCCCATCTTCTTTTTTTTATTAATTAAAGAAGGGAAACAGCCAAAGTACTTCTCAAAAACCTTTCCAGATAAAGGACTATGCTAAATAAATTACAAAATATTGGGTAGAAAGGAAGGTACTCCAGCAGGAGAAATATACCTGTGCAAAAAAATAGGGAGGAAGGTAAGGAATAAAGAATAGAGAACTATCATAACCTGGGATGATAAAACCACTGTGACATCAAGAAGGTGACATGTCTTTATATCATGAGAGAAGCTTACGTCAAAGAAAAACAATCGTCTTTGTTTAGCTGGGTGTACATCTTGATTCTGCCTCATTCTTGGTATGATTATAGAAATTATTTTTGAGTTTTAGTCTTTTCATCTATAAAATAGGAACCATATCCAAAAACCAAATATATTTCAAAGTTATCATGAGGATTAAATTTGTTAATGGATGTGAAAATATGTACCACTGTGTCACAGGATGAAATCTCAGTGACTGGAGTGCAGATGAGCAGGTCAGTGAGCCAAACTTCTAGATTCACTCTTGGTTAGACATATCCTCTTGGTATTTTTTTTAGAAAGAAAAGCAGAATCCCCACCTCCTGCAAAAAACTCTTGACTCCAGTGTCTGTACAAAGGAATTACTTTTTTGTCTAATATGTCATTATCCTGCATGTATCCTACAGATACATCACTAAAATTATTTCAGCATTTTATGTTTTTCAATAAACAAGTTCAATTTTCTATTTCTAAATTTTAAAGAGTAGGTTGAAACCTTACTGCTGCAAAGGATATTTTTGAAATCATGTGTTCCAAAAAGGGTCAGAACTAAACAGATAGCTCCTGCTATTAGTATTTAAATCCTAAGTGATGTTCCAGGTGGTAAAACAATACATGAGCTAATTCATCCACCCATCCCTTTGATCAAAGCACTGGAAGGGTTAGCAGTAATGTTCACTTGAGATGACCTCATGTAGCCATTTGGGTCACCTATTCTTCAGCTACATTTTACTGAACATTTATTGACCCTGTGCACATTACCTTATATAACTAACAAAAATCCTCTAAGGCTGGTACTGTTTTCTCTTCTTTCTAAGCAAGGCAACTGAGATTTAGTGAGCTTTCCTAAAGTCACAGGACCAGAAAGATACAGAGCTGGATTCGGAATCAAACCTCTTGTTCATCAAAGCTCTGCTGTTGCAATCAGCCTCCCCAAGTAGATGATCACAGAAATCTCAGTGGTTTCTTTTGGGTAAAGAGATCAGAGTTAACACACCCTATGTTTGGTCCAGTTGCTGCACATGGACCCTTTCAAAATTCTGTAAGTTGCAAGTATGTGAAACAGAAAACAGAGGGATTTTTTGGATGAGAAAGTAAGACACAAGCTTCCCAAGTGCATGAGTGTGTACATGTGCGGTCACCTGGGTACTTCAGGACAGCTCCCAGCTGTGGTGCTTTGACCCTGTGCATTGCTTGTGAGATAGTTTTATACATATACTGACCTCAGGGTTATTTGTTTCTGCACACAGACTCCCACGTCCCCCAACTTCTTTTCCCCAAATCCCACCTGAACACATTGTCTAAAATCCCTGAATCTGTGCCCAGTTCCCCAGCATGAGCAGTCTGAGAGAGTCCTCAAAGTTTGTGGTCTGTGAATGTCTCCTGAACACATTAACCTGAGAAAGGTTTTGTCCACATCACTAAACAAATTATTTCAAGAACAGCTCTTCTCTAGGCAGTAATGGGCAGAATAGACAACAGGTAGGTTTTTCAGGGGAAAGAAGGATTGAGAGCTGAATGCAGAGGGAATACTGCCTATGTGGAGGAATACATGTTTGCTTGCATCCATGCCCTTAGCCCTTCAGGAGGTTTTACTCCCCTTCTTTTTGACCCCACTTCCCAAATTTTCCCTGAGAATTTCATGTCATTCTAGGTGATTTTGAAACCAAAGTAACACTGCTGCTGCTGCTGCTGCTAAGTCACTTCAGTCGTGTCCGACTCTGTATGACCCCATAGACGGCAGTCCACCAGGCTCCCCCGTCCCTGGGATTCTCCGGGCAAGAACACTGGAGTGGGTTGCCGTTTCCTTCTCCAATGTGAAAAGTGAAAGTGAAGTCGCTCAATCGTGTCTGACTCCTAGCGACCCCACGGACTTCAGCCTACCAGGCTCCTCCGCCCATGGGATTTTCCAGGCAAGAGTACTGGAGTGGGGTGCGATCGCCTACCTCCATATGGTTAACTGGCAAAACTAGATTTTTATAAAAGGAGGTTGGGATGGATGAAACTAAGGACAACTTTCTAAAACCTTATGACATAACTATGAAGAAAACTGTTTATAGTTAATGGTTTGTTTTATTCAGTGATCCAGTTTCATTCATTCACACCCCAAATAAATATTTGTCGGGGATAAAATAGTGAATAAGACTGCGGTTTTGCCTTCTCATGCAATGACAATGCAACAGGATGCAACCATTAATAATGCAGCAAACCTGATAGCCCATAAGAGGGGTATCTAACCAAAGAAGGATAAGGGGAGCTTTTGATGGAGTTGATGAAAATGGACTTAAAAGTTGAGTAGGGGATTTACTGAGAAGGAAGCGGTGGGAAGAAATACTGTGGGAGAAGACGGGGAGTTCAGCTTTGCACATGCTATCTTTAAGGCATCTAAAATACATTCTAATAATAGCTAACATTTCCATGGAGAGCTGATAATGTGTCAGACAAGTTTTAAATGTTGTCTCCAATGTTCTCTACAGCCTGAGGAGGTAGATTTTTTATCTTCCCTTTTACAACAAGGTTGAGATAAACATTTCTGAGTCCTTAGTGTGTTGATGGCCATTGAAGCCATGGGAGGGTTTGAGGTTGCCCAGGGGGGAATGGAGGGGCTTTCCAGGTGGCTCAGTAGTAAAGAACCCACCTGCCAATGCAGGAGACATAAGAGACGTGGGTTTGATCTCAGGTTGGGAAGATCCCCTGGAGAAGGGAATGGCTACCGACTCTAGCATTCTTGCCCAGAGAATCCCATGGACAGAGGATCCTGGCAGGCTATAATCCATAGGGTCACAAAGAGTCAAACATGACTGAAGTGACTTAATAAATTAATACATAAAATAAATGAGATGGCAGCTGGAGGAAGAAAGAGGGTTCATGAAATAGTCTGAGGAATATCGAAAAGCAGGCAGAGGATAAACAACTGAGAAGGTGGAGGAAAGGCCAGGAGAGCACCGTGTGATGGGAACAAGGAGAAAGTTCACCTAAAGAAGGCAGGAGTGGTTCTCCCTTCCAGAGGAGAAGCCAGGGGCTATCAGGACTCAGTGTGGGACCGGGAACTGAGGAGAGAACAGAAAGTGAGGAAGAAGGGTGATTAAGGAGACTGGAATTCACTCAAACACCAGGCTGAAAGAGGAGAGAGAGAACGCACTCCAAAGTAGAACTTGGGCTTGGAGATTTTATGGACATGTATACATGAGACCCGGAAAAAGGTATACCCAGGGTCTGTGAAGAGGGTGGGAGCTGAACCCCAGCAGGGTCAGCTTGGGCTGCAAGGAATAATGATTCTTTCACAGAGCAAGACAGAAGGAGCAAAGATTGCCTCTGGATATGAGTGGGTTTATATATTCTCTGTTCTCCACTGTGACTCCTAATCCTCTGCATTACACAATTAGACCGAGTAATGAACTCCAGTAAGTCCCCTACTATGAACCTTCAAGTTGTGAGCATTCAAGTTGTGTACATTCCATCAACATCAGTGGTGAGTGAAATTGCAGCTTGCCCTCCATATCCTATTGCTGACGATCCTTCAGCTCTACCATCTCTCACCTCCTCTCCCCACTTCAGTCAGCAACTCTTCTTGCCTGTTCACTCGATGCCAGCCCCTGTATGTCAGCTATTGGACTATACTACTGTACTTTTCAGGGTACTGTACAGTAAGATTAAAAAGATTTTTGTGCTTGTTTTTTATGTATTCAGTTCAGTTGCTCAGTTGTATCTGACTCTTTGAGACCCCACGGACTGCAGCACGCCAGGCTGCCCTGTCCATCACCAACTCCCAGAGCTTGCTCCAACTCATGTTCATTGAATCAGTGATGCCATCAAACCATCTCATCCTCTGTCATCCCCTTCTCCTGCCTTCACTCTATCCCACATCAGGGTCTTTTCCAATGAGTGAAAAAATACTGAGAACCTATTACAGTACAGTGCTATACAGCCAATTGATTTAGCTGGGTACCTAGGCTAACTTTGTCAGATTTACCAACAAATTGGACTTAACGAATGTGCTCTCAGAAGGGAACTTGTTCATATGTAGTGGACTTACTATAATCAACCCAAACTACCACAATCCAATTGAGATTCCCAGACACACTGAGTTATTTATTTGCTTGTTTAGTCAGTCACATACTAGTTTGTATTTACTTTCAATTGTAAAGAGAGTTTTTAAAAGAATCAACAATAAGCATAAAATTATCATATTCCACCACTTCATTTATTCATTTTTTTCTTTTTGATTTGGTCACTGCTTTTTAATATTGGGAAATGCTATCAGGATTTCATATTAATCTGTTGAATTTGGAGAGAAGGGGGATGGTGAAGTTTAGTGACTTCAATGTGGCTCTTGAAACAAACATGTCTATACCATCTTGGATCCTGCATTGGAATCCTTTTTGTTCAGCATTTCCACTGAAGTTATTTTTGGGATATCATATGGATTTTTCATTGAAACATCTGTGTTAACTTTTATTATCCCCGGCCTGCTTTGTAGTTTTGGAAACAGATATAAAGAACGAGCAACCCAAAGCAGAGTAATATAGTGGGAAGCATCCTTCATAAGTCAATTGAGGAATTTAATAATCTCTTTAGAAATAAGCTCTGCAGCTATGAGAAAAATGTGTGGGTTAAAGGCCTTCCAATTAAGAAAGGTTTCTCTGTGGATTTATAGGCTGGTGGTTCACTCTTCCTGTTCGTGTTGCCATAGCAACTGTCAGGTAGATTTTCTGCTACTTGCTAGGAAGTTGGAAATGTTGAGACTGGTTGAGCCTTTTCAATTCAGTGAAGCTTAAATGAAATTCTTTGCAAGGAACTGGCATTTAGCCTGGGTCATTTATTCATATCTAGAAGAAAAAAATCAATTATAGTAATCAAATGTGCAAATTTTTTATTGGGATTATTTTTGGTACATATTTTGTGCTGTAATCTATTTTTAATGCTGGGGTACTAAAGGTTTGAAGGGCTGCAGCTGGCCTCTTCAGTATCTGATGGCTCATGGCTTTAATTACAGCCTGAGACATAGGAAGGCATGCCTTTTTCTGGTCTACTTTTGCAAGCTATAATCACCCCTGGTGATATTCAGACGCAAACTAGGTATCCAGGAGACTCATTAGGTGGAGACACCTTTACCACACCAAGTACAGTGCACAGCCTTTTATTGTTTTATTTTTCTTGTCCTGTTGGTTATTTGAATTACAGCCTGGGAAATAAATAATTGATATTCCATTATTTAAACTTCCTGCGAGTACAGTATCTTCATTTTCCCTTCAGATTCAACCCACTTGGGTTCGTCTCACTACGGTTCATGTCAGCCCACACTGAGTAATGTGTGACAGCTGCATATAGAATGGTGTCCTTTAATCTTTAAAAAAAATCAAGCATGTAGGTGGGCAAAGTGAGCACACTTGCCCTTGCTCCTTACATAACACACCGAATCTGCCACAGGAAGGAAAGACATTGATGGGGCATCGCTTAGCTTGTTCTTTTGTTAGCATCTTCTCGCTGGCACAAAAACAGCAGCTTCTACAAGAAATAAGGCACGGTCCTTATTTCACACTGAGATGCTATTTATACACCAGCTCCCCTGTGGACATTTCTTATAAGATATATCATTTACCACAATGGCTGTGGATGTATATTTCAGTTCCTTTTGTCCCATCTCTCGTCTTTTCTCTTGTCATTTGTACCCTACACCTTTGACTATTCTATTGATAATTCATATTGTATTCTACAGTGGATTATTGGTGAAAAATACAAATCAAACTAAGAGAAAAAGAAAGAGAGGAAACTTCTTTTTTTTTTTTTTTTTTAATGTCTGAGCTGAAATGTCTTTTACTTACTTGCCTTGCCTTGTCTTATTTTCTTCCTCTTCGGTCTAGAAACCATGCTTTCTTCCATTAAGCTAAATAAAAACTTTCTGAGAAGAGCAATTGGAGTTGAAGGAAGCTCCCTCTTCAGTCGCTATACTGGGAAGTGGAAATGAAGTCGCTCAGCTCTGCTCTCAACTTTATTTACTCTAAACGGTGGGCAATTTTCTCCTAAAATAAATCGTACTTGGAGTTGCAGGGCTCCATCAGAAGAAGATGCACCTCTATCCAGGAGCTGAGAGACAGAGAAAAGTGAGGTTCTGAATGTCTGTCAGGATTTAGAGAGCAGGAGAGCCATTCTGGGTAAAATAAAGAAGTGAGAGCATCTTGCTTTGGGGGAGCAGCGAGGATTTCATTTTGGCTGTCACTCTTCAGGAGGAAAAAGCAGAGCTCTCTCTGCTGCTGGTGTTTGTCCATTGGAGCTGAGCTTTCTCCCACCCCCTCTCTTTCCTCCCTGGCAGCTGAAGGAAACCAGGCCCTTTGGCCCAGCTCTCGGCCAGCCTGGGCACCCACTTATGGGATGCAGGACAAATGGTCGAGGGGGTCACTGGTCCATCTCACACTGTTCCCTGTCTGAACAGGAATTTCATTCAGCGGCGGCAGCGGGGGGGTGCCTTCCAGGCCCTCCTTATGGTCCTGGATTTCAAAGTCCCTCTGCCCAGTCCCGGAGGCCAGCGTGTCCTCTAATTGTCCGAAGCCTTCAGGCCAGCCTGAACTGTCTCCTTCTAGACCTCAGATCCACTTTGGCTTCACAGTAAGACAGGATCCCTGGTACTGCCTCCCTGCCTCTTAGCTTCTGACTTTTCTCTGGCTGACAGCAAGTGTCCTACCCCATGGTACTGAGCTGAGCCAAGCCCTGGGCTAAGATAATCTCTCTTCTTCTCCTTGTCTTTCCATCACCCTCATCATCCATCCAATTCTGGTCTTGCTTCCTTCCTTCATTTGGGACTATCCTCCCAGTTTTTCTGCTCTGGGCCAGCTCCTCCCTCATTTTCTCTGAGACATGGAAGGCACAGGAGTCCTGGCACCAAACCCTGATCAGGTGTCTATTTCCTGCATCTTGGGCCACCGCCTGCTTCACTGCTCCCACTCCACCCACACACACTGGGGCTTTGCTTATATAAAAGTGCAAATGTTAGTGAGTTTCTCTCATTAGTTCTAGCAAACTTCCATCAGATGTATCTCCTTTTAGAACTCTGGCAAGGATTAGGTAGAGAACTTACGCCAGTTTTTTAACTTCTCTCAGTCTAAGTTTCTACATCTGTGAAATGGGTACAACTGTACATAAATCATAAGTTCATGAAGATTAAATTAGTTCATGCATGTACAGACTACAGGAGGTACTCCAAAAATATTCACTTACTACTGTCATTGTATTTTGGGGGTTGCAAGGTGCTTAAGTGTTATAATTCTACAAACAGATGTTTGAATCTCATATCCACTATTCATTGCTTATGTGACCTTGAAGTGAGGTGAGGTCACTCAGTCATGTCCGACTCTTTGCGACCCCATGAACTGTAACCTACCAGGCTCCTCCGTCAATGGAATTTTCCAGGCAAGAGTACTGGAGTGGGTTGCCATTTCCTTCTCCAGAGGATATTCCCAACCCAGGGATCGAACCTAGGTCTCATGCATTGCAGGCAGACACCTTACCATCTGAGCCACCAGGGAAGCCCTAATGTGACCTTGAGTAGATGTTAAACCTTCAATGAACTCATTTCCCTTTTCGTAAGATCAGGAAAATCACTGCCTCCCAAAACAGTGGGGCATTTACTAAGTGAGAGTTGTGTACCATGTCTAGTGCCTTGCCCACCTGACAATAATAATAATAAATAATACCCTCCCCTCCTTCAGCATGTTTATTTTATAAAACTTTATTAATTGTTACTTTCATTTTAACTCTCCATTGTATACCAAAAACACTAATTCGTAATCTCCTCCCATCATACTGTCTCCTCCTTCTTTCATTCTTGAGGGCTTCCTTGATAGCTCAGACAGTAAAGCATCTGCCTGCAGTGTGGGAGACCCAGGTTCGATCCCCAGGTTGGGAAGATCCCCTGGAGAAGGAAATGGCAACCCACTCTAGTACTCTTGCCTGGAAAATCCCGTGGATGGAGGAGCCTCGTAGGCTACAGTCCATGGGGTCTCAAAGATTCGGACATGACTGAGCGACTTCACTTTCTTTCTTTCTTCTCTCATTCTTAAGGAAATCTGTTTCTTTAATGACACAAATCTTTGAAAGAAGACAAGCATTGTACCCTCCAGCTCCATCCCCCTTACAATGTGGGATGAATCTTTTTAAGAGGCTGCTTCCGAAAGAGAAGGAGCGTATCTACTCACTGGGTTAGGATGGCAGGTGGTGAAGAAACCATGTTGTACTTTGGTGTGGGGAATGGAGATGAAGAGAGGTGTCTTCTAAGCACCCATGCCCTAAGGAGCCCTCTCTTCATTCCAAGCATGAAGTTATCCTGCCCACAGGGCTGTGAAGCTGGGGGTGTTCTGTGTTCAATTTTTCTGACATCCTTATCCTAGTTTCACATTTGGATTATTTTTTATTCCATCAAACCCAGATGTGGTCCCAATTCCCTTGTTATATTTGCCGTCTCTGCAAGTGCAAACTTTTTTGAAATTATTCTTGTCAAATATACCTCTTCCAGATTGGCTAACCGGAAGATCAGAGCTTTCTGCACAAGAAAAGACTTCCTGGCTCAATGTGTCAGTTCCTTTTCATGTAGCTGGATCTTTCAATTTGTAGCATAACCCCTGCAGCACGATAGAGAAAAGATGATACGTCTGAAACGCTGAACCGTAGTCACCCCTGTCTGCCATTATGTTTCCACAGGCATTCTATAAAAAGCTGCAAAACCATGGGGTCTGAGATCTGACACCTGAAATGGCTACAATCACTCAAAGGCGCCCCTTTTCCTATCTCTTGCTGATTGACCCCATCCCATTGCGCCTTTCAATACACAGCCCACAACTCTATATTTAGGGCGATGACCAGACGTCCATGCTGGCTCCAAACACTTCTCACTCCACTTGGATAGTCTCCCCTGTGAGTTGGGCGTTAGAGGAACAATGTTCCTATCTTAGCTCAGCACCTGATTGTGTGCTTTCGTACACTTTTAGGAGCTTTCGTGCCCTAGAAAAATAATAGACACTTATGACAGCTAATATAGCTGAGTGCTTGCTGTCTGAAAGATATAATTCTAAGTGTTTTCTGTGTATGTGTTGGCGCATCGATTTTTTTTTAAATGACACCACAATCATGAATGAGGTCCTTTGGCAAGAGAGGCAATTGAAGCCCAAACTCCCCCATGTGGTACATGGTAGACCTGGGATCTGAACTCATATTGTCTTATTCTAGAGCCCATGTGCTTAACTCTAAGTTTTATTTGTTTGTAATACACACAACTCTAGTCCAGTCTTATTATCTGCAGGAGTTCTGTCCTATAAGTCACTGTGAACACTGAGTTAGCCAATACCAAGTGACTACTCCCAAGGGAAATACAGGGTTGGGTTCCTGAGAGCCTCCGGTCACAACATTTTCATCCATCAATTCATAACCCCTCAATACACAACCCTGGTTTATATGGGTTTCTGTTTAAAGACAGCACACTTTATAGATATTGAAGATTCATTAACATTGAACTCACAGTCAACAGCATTATAGCTCATGCCCGAACAAGCTTTTCTCACACACCTGTTTTCTCTGTAAGGCACAGCACAGTCTGCTTATGTTTAGGAACAAGTCAGCATTTCAGTACTACTAGGGTGCCATTCTAAACAGCAAAATCACCCAAAAGAGTGTACAAAATTGCAAGAAAAACAAGGCATTAAATAAACCACAAAAAGGACCCTTACTTATGACATGAGGGCTGAAACAAGAAGAGTGTTGCCTTGTTAGACCTGAGCTGAGAATGTGCACATCAGGTGACTCAGTTTTTTGCTGCTTTTTACATGTCATCAGGTAACTGTGAAAGCACTCTGAGTTATTGATTTAGGGGTTCAGAGTTACTGGGTAGGTCATTTACAAATACAGAATCTGAAATGATGAAGATTGGCTCTAGGCAACAATTGCAGGGAGAAAATCTCAGAAGATCTTCAAACAAGAGTAGGACTAGTAGGTAGAATTGAAAAGAGTTCAGTCCAATCCAGACAGGAGTGCTTCCAAGCAGAGGCTTGGGGCCATTCTACTACTAACACAGGCTATGTCTCTACTCGTCTCTCCAAATCAAAGAACTAATATGGAATATCCTTGCCAACTGACCTTGTGCTGAATGAAGCTTTATTTCTCTATGTCTTGACTAGATACTTCTTATAGTTCTACTCCTTTTTGGTTTTCCAGAAGATGCTTTAATTTGCATATATATATAACCTCTGTATCTACAACTAACATTTCTCTTTCTTTATTGGATTATAAAGGCATCTGAGTAGTAGATAATAAAATGCATTTTCTTTGCAGAGAAGATAAGCGGTTGGTGGGATGAAATACTGGGATTACTTCACACCTGTCCCTACACCCCAGCTCCAGGTGTGCATAGCTCTGTATGTAACCACAGATATTGTAACCACATATGGCCATGTCTGCTCAAACAGTGAATGTAAGTTGATTTATAAAACTGAGAAGTAGAGATGGCTGAATTTCTGCTGTGGTTCTTTATCGTTTTCCTACTCCATGATGGTATGCGGACCAGCTGCATTGGTGTTACCTGGAAGCTTGTTAAAAATGCAGAAACTTGGAGACAGAAGAAGATGGTGGAGGAGTAAGGCAGGGAGATCACCAGCCTCCCCCCAGATACATCAAAAACTCATGATGATATGGAACAACTCCTACAAAGTACAAATTCTAGGTGACAGCAGAAGACCCCAGGCCTCCAGGGGGACAGGTTAAGCTCCCTGAAATGAGGTAGGAGAAAGGAGGGAGACATAAAAAGGGAAAAGACGGAGAACTTCTGGGCAGGAACCTGTGCCCCAAGGGAGGGAGAGCGCCCTGAAACAGGAGTTCCTGTGCACAAGGAAACTCCCTCACATGCAGGCCCAAGGGGGAGCTGCAACATCTTTGAAAAACCAGGCAAAGCAGGGACTTGGAGGGCAGTAAACAGAAAGCTGCACTTCTCAGCCCATTAACAGCTCATGGACTGTGGCCCCAAACAGGTGTGGGCTCAGGGAACCAAGAGTGGCATGGCATACAAACCCAGCCAATGCACACAACCCTTGCAGCACATAGGGCAGGCCTAGGAAGCCAAGTGTGACGCAGCAGACAAACCTAGCTAGCGTGCAGCACAGTAGGGCAGGCCCAGGAAGCAAAAATCAAAGGGAAGAAGTAATACAACCTTATTGAAATAATAAAGCCTGGGAAAAGGAGACCTCAAGGCAAGCAAGTTAGAGAAAAAAAAAAAAAGATGAAAAGACAGAGAAATATAGCACAAATGAAAGGGCAAGGTAGAAACTTACAAGACTAAATAAAGGAAGAGGAAATAAGTAATCTCCTTGAAAGAGAATTCAGAATCATGATAGTAAAGGTGCTCCAAAGACTTGAAAATAGAATGGAGAAAATGCAAGAAGCATTTAACACAGTTAATACAGTCACCAAGAACATAGAAGAAATAAAGAATAAGCAAACAGAGATGAATAACACAATTACTGAAATTAAAAATACTCCAGAAGGAAACAATAGCAGAATAACTGAGGCAGAGGAACAGATAAGTGCGCTGGAGGATAGAATGGTGGAAATAACTGCTAAAGAGCAGAATAAAGGGAAAGGAATGAAAAGAATTGAGGAAAGCCTCAGAGACATTTGGGACAATATTAAACACATCAACATTTGAGTTATAGGGGTCCCAGAGGAAGAACCAAAACACAAAGGCACTGAGAAAATTTTTGAAGAAATTATAGTTGAAAACTTCCCCAACATGAGAAAGGAAAGAGTCAATCAAGTCCAAGAAGCACAAAGACTCCCCTACAGGTTAAACCCAAAGAGAAACACATTGAGACATGTATTAATCAAGCCAATAGAGATTAAGCACAATGAAAGAATATTAAAAGCAACAAGGGAAAAGCAACACGTAACATACAAGGGAAAACTCATCCGACTAACAGTATATCTTTTAGAAGAAACTCTACAGGTCAGAAGGGAATGGCAGAGTATATTTAAAGTACTGAAAGAGAAAAGCCTACATCATGATTACTATTCCCAGCAAATATTTCATTCAGAATTGATGGAGAAATCAAAAGCCTTACGGACAAGCAGAAGTTAAGAGAATTTAGCACAAGCAAACCAGCCTTGCAACAAATACTAAAGGCTATGTTTACATGGCCAGTAAACACAAGAGAAAGGAAAGACCTACAAAAACAAACCCAAAACAATTGAGAAAATGCCAGTAGGAACAGATGTATCAATAATTACTTTAAATGTAAGTGGATTAAATGCACCAACCAAAAGATACAGACTAACTGAATGGATACAAAAACAAGACCTATATATATGCTACCTACAGGGGACCCACCTCAGATCTAGAGACACATGCAGACCGAAAGTAAAAGGATGGAAAAATATTCCATGCGAATGGAAACTGAAAGAAAGCTGGAGTGGCAATCCTTATTTCAGACAAAATAGACTTTAAAATAAAGAATATCATAAAAGACGAAGAAGGACACTACATACTGATCAAAGGATCAATCCAAGAAGACATAACAGTTGTAAATGTCTATGCACCCAACATAGGAGCAACTCAGTACATAAGACAAACACTAACAGGCGTGAGAGGAGAAATCAACAGCAACACAATAATAGTAGGGAACATTAGCATCCCGCTTTCACCAATGGACAGATCATCAATAAGGAAACAAAAATTAAATGAAACATTAGACCAAATGGACCTAATTGATTCCTTCAGGACTTTCCATCCAAATGCAGAAGAATACACTTTCTTCTCAAGGGCACTTGAACATTCTCCAGGATAGACTACATGTTGGACCACAAATCAAGCCTCAGTAAATTTAAGAAAATTGAAATTGTATCAGGTATCTTCTCTGACCACAACAGCAAAAAACACAAACTCATGGAGATTAAACAGTACATTACTAAATAACAAAGATGTTACTGAAGAAATAAGAAAAGAAATCAAAAGATTCCTAGAAACAAATGACAATGAAAGCATGACAACCCAAAACCTATGGGACTCAGCAAAAGCAATTCTAAGAGGGAGGTTTACAGTGATACAATCATACCTCAAGAAGCAAGAAAAGCATCGAATAGACAGCCTAACTCAACATCTAAAGCAGCTGGAAAAAGAAGAACAAAAAAACCCACAGAGTCAGCAGAAGGAAGGAGATCATAAGAATCAGAGCAGAAATAAATGAAAAAGAAATGAAGGAAACAATAGCAAAGATTAATATAACTAAAAGCTATTTCTTTGAGATGATAAACAAAATTGACAAACCACTAACAAGAAACAAAAAAGGGAAGAAAAATCAAATCAATAAAATTAGAAATGTAAAAGGAGAGATTACAACAGACGACACAGAAATACAAAGGATCATAAGAGAATATTCTGAGCAACAATGTGCTAATAAAACAGACAACCTAGAGGAAATGGACAGATACGTAGAAAACATCAGCCTCCAAAGACTGAACCAGGAAGAAATAGAAATTATGAACAACCCAATTACAAACACTGAAATTGAAACAGTGATCAAAAATCTCCCCAAAAACAAAAGCCCAGGGCCAGATGGCTTCACAGGGGAATTCTATCAAATATTTAGAGAAGAGCTAATGCCTATTTTTCTAAAACTCTTCCCAAAAATTGCAGAGGAAGGAACACTTCCAAACTCATTCTACGAGGCCACAATCACTCTGATACCAAAACCAGGAAGAGACAATATGAAAAAAGAAAATTACAGGCCAATATCACTGATGAACATAGATGCAAAAATCCTCAACAAAATTCTAGCAAACAGAATCTAACAACACATTATAAAGCTCAGACACCATGATCAAGTTGGGTTTATTCCAGGGATGCAAGGATTCTTCAATATACACAAATCAATCAAGGTTATGCACCATATCAACAAATTGAAAGATAAAAACCATATGATCATCTCTATAGATGCAGAAAAAGCCTTCAGCAAAATCTAGCATCCATTTATGATAAAAATGCTTCAAAAAATGGTCTAGAAGGAACCTACCTCAACATAGTAAAGGCCATATATGAAAAGCCCACAGCAAACATTATTCTCAATGGTGAAAAATTAAAAGCTTTCCCTCTAAGATCGGTAACAAGACAAGGGTGTCCACTCTCATCACTATTATTCAACATAGTTTTGGAAATCCTAGCTATGGCAATTAGAAAAGAAAAAGAAAAGAATAAAGGAATCCAGATGGGAAAAGAAGAAGTAAAACCCTCACTGTTTGCAGATAACATGATACTATACATAGAAAACCCAAAAGAAACTACCAGAAAATTACTAGTGCTAATCAGCGAATTCAGCAAAGTCATGGGATACAAGGTTGATACACAAAAATCACTTGCACTTCTATATACTAACAATGAAAAATCAGAAAGAGAAATTAAGGAAGCAATACCATTCACCATTCCAATGAAAAGAATAAGATATCTAGGAATAAATCTACATAAGGAAAGAAAAGACTTGTATACGGAAAACTATAAGACACTGATGAAAGAAATCAAAGATGACATAAACAGATGGAGAGACATTCCATGTTCCTTGGTAGGAAGAATCAATATTGTGAAAATTATTATACTACCAAATGCAATCTACAGATTCAATGCTATCCCTATCAAATTACCAATGGCTTTTTGCACAGAACTAGAACAACAAAAAAAAATTACAATTCATATGGAAACACAAAAGACCCTGAATAGCCAAAGCAGTCTTGAGAAAGAAGAATGGAGCTGGAGGAACCAACCTTCCTGACTTCAGACTATACTACAAAGCTACAGTCATCAAGACAGTATGGTACTGGCACAAGAACAGAAATATAGACCAATGGAACAAGATAGAGAACCCAGAGATAAACCCACACACCTATGGGTACCTTATTTCTGACAAAGGAGGCAAGAATATACAATGGGGCAAACAGCCTCTTCAGTAGGTGGTGCTGGGAAAACTGGACAGCTACGTACAAAAGAATGACACTAGATCACTACCTAATGCCATACACAAAGATAAACTCAAAATGGATTAAAGACCTAAATGTAAGATCAGAAACTATCTAACTCTTAGAAGAGAACATAGGCAGAGCACTCAATGACATAAATCAAAGTAAGATCTTCCATGGCCCACCTCCTAGAGTAATGGAAATAGAAACAAAAATAAACAAGTGGGACCTAATTAAACTTAAAAGCTTTTGCACAGCAAAGGAAGCTACAAACAAAGTGAAAAGACAACCCTCAGGATGGGAGAAAATAATAGCAAGGTAAACAACTGATAAAGAATTAATTTCCAAAATATACAAGCAGCTTACACAACTCAATACCAGAAAAGCAAACAACCCAATCAAAAAGTGGGAAAGGGACCTGAAGAGACATTTCTCCAAAGAAGACATACAGATGGCTAACAAGCACATGAAAAGATGCTCAGCATCACTCATTATCAGAGAAATGCAAATTAAAACCACAATGAGGTACCATTCCACACCAGTCAGAATGGCTGCCATCAAAAAGTCTGCAAACAATAAATGCTGGAGAGGGTGTGGAGAAAAGGGAACCCTCTTGCATTGCTGGTGGGAATGTAAACTGATAAAGCCACTATAGAAGATGGTATGGAGACTCCTTAAAAAACTAGGAATCAAACCACCATATGACCCAGCAATCCCACTCCTAGGCATAATACCCTGAGGAAATCAAAACTAAAAAAGACACACTACCCCAATGTTCACTGCAGCACTATTAACAATAGCTAGAACATGGAAGCAATCTAGATGGCCATCAACAGATGAATGGATAAAGAAGCTGTGGTACATATATACAATGGAATATTGCTCAGCCATAAAAAGGAATGCGTTTGAATCTGTTCTAATGAGGTGGATGAAACTAGAGCCCATTATACAGAGTGAAGTAAGACAGAAAGAGAAATATAAATGTAGTATACTGATACGTATATATGGAATCTGAAGAGATGGCACTGATGAATTTATTTTCAGGGCAGCAGTGGAAAAACAGATATAGAGAACAGACCTATGGACAAGGTGGGAGGAGAGGAGGGAAAAGGAGAGATGTATGGAGAGAGTAACACAGAAATTTACAATACCATGCGTAAAACAGATAGCGAAAGGGAATTTGCTGTATAACTCAGGGAACTCAAACAGGTTCTCTGCAACAGGCTGAAGGATTGGGTGGGGAGAGAGGTCTGGGAGGGAGGGGACATGGGTGTACCTATGGCTGATTCTTGTTGATGTATGACAAAACCACAAAATTCTGTGGAGCAATTAAAATTAAAATTTTTTAATTAAAAAATTTTTTAATTAAATTTTTTTAATGCAGAAGCTTAGCCTTCCCCCAGATCTACTGCATTTAAAAAAAATTTTTTTTTGTATTATGCTGGATTAATAAGATTGTGTTAGTTTCAGGTGAACAGCAAAGAGATTCAGTTATTTATACATGTGTATCTATTGTTTTTCGACTTATTTTCCCATTTAGGCTATTACAGAATATTGAGCTGAGTTCCCGATGCTATACAGTAGGTCCTTTTGGTTATCTATTTTAAGTATATCAGTGTGTACAAGTCAATTTCAAACTCCCAATTGATCCTACCCCCTCCCCTCCACTCCCCACCTCGTAACCATAAATTCATTCTGTAAATCTGTGAGTCTGTTTCCAGTTTGAAAATAAGTCCATCTGTATCATTAGATTCCACATATAAGCAATATCATATAATATTTAAACAAGATCTGCATATGCTTCATATGTACAATAACACGGCAGAAACAATGCTTTACAAAATCAAACCCAGGTCCTAGTTTGCTATCTCTACAGTTAATTTAGCACCTGTTAATTATTTTCTTCCATTTTCTATGATCATAACTCTGACCACAGCTTTTGCACAGTCCCCTGGTGACTAAAACCCTATATAACTCCCAAACCCTCCAGGCTTTTGGCACCAGGTTCCCAGTGACAATACGTCTTTGGCCAACTGGCCTGAGCTCCTTTTTTTTTTTTCTTCCCAGTTTTATATCCATTCTCACTTTAAGCAGCCAGTTGTGTTTATCATCCAGAACAAATATCCAGACTGAAATGTTTGTTTTAAGTTTCAAAACAGTTCACTCAGCCCTCTTGATCGAACATAGGATGTCTCCCTTGTCATATATCCTAGATGTCAAACTATGACGTTCTTAGCCAACTGAGAAAAATATATAGGAGAGTTTTTAATAATTTATATGCATTTTTTCTAACCCAGCTTCTGTCCCAAATTTTTGCCTAACTCAGGGGTCTATGACTCTCAAAACTAAACAGTCCTTAAGCATCAGACAATTCAGTGCAGATCCTTAACTTTTCTACGTAACTGCTTTTTCCTCAAATTTCCCATTCTGTAAAATAATAAGAGGTATTGGTCACTGCTCTAGTTCACAGACTCTTGGTAAACATCATATTAGAAAGCTCTGGGCACTCCCCTCAATGTTCACTCTCTGACTCGCTGACAAGTACAACTTCATAGACATTAGTGATGCCTGTAAAATGCTATAAAAATATAAATTACTTTAATTACTATTACTAGCAAGGATAACCCACAGTACTACTGCTCCCCCATATCAGCAACTTACTAATATATAGGAGAATATATATGTGTATGTTAATTTTGAGGCATAAAAACGTTTTCAGTATAATGAATATGACATTTCTATAAATAACCCCTCAGAGTCTATAGAATCAGATCACATCTTATAAACACTTGGATACTTGCCTTTGACAGTGACTGCTGGACTTGGAGCAGACAGGAAGACATCCTAGTTCTCTTTCTACAGTCTGAGCTACTTAAAAATGCAATGAAAGTATTTGGTCCATTCTTAATGGAAATGTCATCCTTGATAGTTATAAGACTGTCTTAGAGACTGCCAACTCTCTTAAACACCTCTTTTTAAGTAGCTTTCGTGAAGCATGAATGGTCTTGTCCTTAAAAAGCCAGTCATGCAGTCCTGCCCTCCACACACAGCAATATATTTTTCAAGCAAGTGTATGGAGGGCTGTAATAGATAACCTTAACTCCTCCTCAGATGCAGGAGCTGGTTGTTCCCCTGTTTTCAAAGATTAAATAAGATGTGTGTCATTTGGGAGGCCCTGGCTGAATAGCTACTGGACATTTCAACCCACAAGTACCCATTCAATCATTAACCCGTATTGGCTGATGAACAGAGGGATCCCAATGACTATGTAATTTCTTCATGCTAAGGGAGATGTTCAGCCAGACACATTTACTGGTCTGAACCATTAGAATTCTCTGGTTTGAGCTACTAGAATTCAATGGTTTACTAATTCTGGACAAGAATAGAACCATCACTCCTGACCATGTCTGTTCCAACTGAGATGAAGGAGAGATGGAACACATTTCTGGACCAGAGAACAGACTAGCCAATCATGAGTTCATCACTGGACAGAATGGAACATAAAGGTGTCTTTTTTTTTTAACTTCTTTCTATAAAACTGAAAATATCTAGTTAACTGCTTTCTGGTTAATGACAGGTGATTCTGGGGCTCAGTATGTCCCCTTGGTATGAGATTCTTCCATTCAGAAATGCACGTGTACACAGAAATAGCACCAGAAATTCTATCTGTTCTGCAAGAAACAGGCAGATAACTTCCAATGGCATTTCTCCTCCTTCTTTCAAACGTTCCACTCCTTTTCATTCCAATGTTCTGTTTGTTTGTGATTTAAGTTTGGTTCAAAATGAGGTATGTAATATAATGTTGGAAAAATACATACCCTTTATTTAAAAAGAGTTGGAAGACAATTACACCAGAAGAATTAATGTCAACATTCATGTGTGCGTGCTGAGTCGCTTCAGTTGTGTCCGACTCTGTGTGATCCTATGGACTGTAGCCTGGCAGGCTCCTCTGTCCATGGGATTCTCCAGGCAAGAATACTGGAGTGGGTTGCCTTGCTTTCTCCAGGGGATCTTCCTGACCCAAGTATTGAACCCATATCTCTTACCTCTCCTGCACTGGCAGGCAGATTCGTTACCACTAGTGCCACCTGGGAACCCCCAATATCATCATAATAATATTCAATTGCACTGCCTAATAGTTAAGACTGCTAAGAGACTGGCCTTCTTGCCTCATAGTGGTTTGATGCCAGACACTGTGGAGTCAAGGGCTTCCCAGGTGGTTCAGAGATAAGAATCTGCCTGCCAATGAAGGAGACACTGAAACACTAGTTCGATCCCTAGGTCAGGAAGATCCCCTGAAGGAGAGTATGGCAACCCATTCCAGTATTCTTGCCTGGAGAATACCATGGACAGAGGAGCCTGGCAGACAACAGTCCATAGGGTCACAAAGAGTCAGACATAACTGAGTGGCTAACACACATACATATACACACACATACTGAGGAGTCAAAGGTGGGAAAGAGTTTTCCTGACCTAGGATAATCATAACAGCATGAAGACAAAAAGTGGGTTCAATAGGATAATGGGCATGTTTATGAAGTTAGTAACAGTCACTGCAGAAACCAAGAGAAAGGAAGTTCTCCTGGGGTTCCAGGGAAGCTTCCTAGATGAGAGCACATCTGTGTATGAAAAGGAAGAGAAGAAATACATCAGATTGAGCAGGTGGGAGAGCAAATTCCAGGAAAGAGGAATCACACAAAAATGCAGAGGTGTGAAGAATTTCTATGTACAGTGAATGCCAGGCATCCTGGAATCATCAGACAGTAGCCCTCTGGAAAATGGGCAAGAGTGAGGGTAGAGAGCAGAGGAGCAGCCAGGCAGATCACATGGCCAGGAGTTTCAGCTTTATCTTCAGTCACTGGGGGACTTTGAAGGGGTTGGATGCTACAATCATCTCTGCTCTGCCATTGCTCTGAAGAAGATGGGGGTGAGAAGCCAGGACTAGAAGCAGAGCAAAAGAGAACTGAGGGGACTGGGAAAACCAGTGAGGAAACTACCCAGTCATCCAGATAAGATGGAAGGAGAAGTTTATCTAGGAAGGCTGTAATCAGAAAGAAGATGGGGCAGCAGTTTCAGGAAATCACTGGGAGGCAAAATTATCATAAGTCAGAAATTTGTTGGATATTTTTTAAGGAATGAGAATGGATTCTCGAAGGAGAGAGCATAAAACAGTCATGATGTTTCTGATGGAAATCCCTAGGCAGGTGGTTTTGCCATATACAGAAACAGGGAGGCCAGGATGAAACACAGTTGGGGTGGGTTGGAGGTCATCATTTCAGCTGCAGAGCCTGTGAAACATCCAGAGAGAACTGGATATTTAGGAGAAGGTCTTTGTCTAAAGCTCAAAAGCATAGCTTATGATTTTAAACAGTGTTGTAACACATTTATTGCTTAGTGACTCTGCTAATTTATTACCTGTATGTTTCAGTTCAGTATTTTAAGAACCAACCTAAACTCTCCACTCTAACTAGTATATTAATGGCATGGCTATTTCAGGAGCTATTATTCTTTTGTTTCTTTGAGGGTTTCTTTCTTGTTTTTTTCAATGGTTAACACTTTTCTGCAGTGATGTAATGTTTAGCCATTAACTACTTATTTATTTAAAAATATGAAACATTCTTATTTGTGACTATATGTTATATATTTAAAAAAGGAAAGCATTCAACATTTAAAAGGTAATGTTCAGCTTCCTAAGTTTCAGATAGGATTCTCTTAAAATAAACCCGACTCCTTTTCAGAGTCAAATAGCAAAAACAAAGTATTATTCATCATACACCATAAGATTTCATATTATTTGGAAGTTTATGTCACTTGATGGTTTTTGTGAATATTTCAATGACTTTTTATTAAGAAAAAGTCTTCCATTCCCATTTTAGCATATTCTTTCAAATATTTTAGATGATTGCAAAAATATTCTCCAAGACATCTATGGAAAAGTTTATTGTAAAATATTTCAGCTTCTGCTTATTCTTCTTATAATAAAGAGAGAATAAGTGAATCTATATCCAGTGTTGCCATGGTAACTAACATATTTTATATATTGAGAGAGGACATGAACATTTCTAAATGCATTTTCATCCTTCTGATGTATGTCTCTGTATATACAACACTGTATACTTGGGGTTGACTTCGAATTCAGAGATTCTAGGACATGCTCCCTTGTAGCTATTCTGGACTATCATCCCCGCAAACAGAAAGATGCTGTCAGATCTGGGTCTTAGCATTTAGTTTGTTGGACATGAACTATACACGTGGTGCAAGAAGTGAATTGATCACTATTATTTTTAAAGAAGATTGGAAAATATTCCTAACAGGATATTTATGCTTCAACTGTTTATTAAATTCTATAAATATCTCAGTTTTTTAAAGAGACTTCAAATTTGAAAACCATTGATAATCCACTCATCTGCCTGAGTCCTAGATTGGCTCTAAATTAAATGCGTTGTATGTACATTCATTCATCAACAACTATTTCTGACAGCTTTCTAAATTTAGAATCTATGCTAATTTAATAATCTAGACAGTCACATACCAGATAAGTATAACTGCCAGGAGGAGAAACATAAACAAAGTATTATAGGAATGGAGGAGAATCAACTAATTTACACTGAAGCCATCAAGCAATATTTTGAGGGTACATGGAAGGAGGGGAGTCAGAGAGAGAGAAAATGCCTAAATAAAATCGTGAAGAATGAGTCTTACCTTATAGGACATTTTAATCTAAAAAATCAGCCGGGAGGAGCCAAGATGGGCTGGGAGGAGCCAAGATGGCGGAGGAGTAGGACGGGGAGAACACTTTCTCCCCCACAAATTCATCAAAAGAGCATTTAAACGTCGAGTAAATTCCACAAAACAACTTCTGAATGCCGGCAGAGGACATCAGGCACCCAGAAAAGCAACCCAACTCTTCGAAAGGAGGTAGGAAAAAATATTAAAGACAAAAAAAAGAGACAAAAGAGGGAGGGACGGAGTTTCATCCCGGGAAGGGAATCTTAAAAAGAGAGAAGTTTCCAAACACCAGGAAACCTTCTCACTGCCGAATCTGTGCCGAGCTTTGGAAGCACAGAGGGCAACATAACAGGGAGAAAAAATAAATAAACAATTAAAACTCGCAGATTGCGAGCCCTACGGTAACTCCCCCAGCGGAGAAGCAGCGCAGACGCCTGCATCCGCCATTAGGAAGCGGGGACTGGGCAGGGAGGCGCGGCGTGGGCTGCATCGCTGAGAGTAAGAATCTGGCCTGAATACCCTGAGCGCTATCTGAGCGAAATAATTTGGGCTAGCAAACCAGACTGTGGGATATCTACCACGCGAAAAGCCAGCCCTAACCTAAGACCGCCAGGCCTGCGCGTGGAACAAAGGACTGAACAGAGATAGCCGGCTGCCAGACCTTCCCCCTCCGGTGACAGGCAGCCAGAGCCGGAAGGGGGCAATCGCAGCCCCAGAGAGACATTATCTATAAAACTGTAAGCAGGCTTCTTTGCTAACTAAAACTTCTTGGGGGTCTGGACGGTCAACATCTGCCTGAGAAGGTGCGCCGGTTTTACACCCAGATAACCGAGTGGCGGGGAGGCGATAAGTCGCAACATTGGCGCTCGCCAAACACCTCATCACCTGAGCTGCTCGGACCTGGGAAGAGCACAAAACGCAGGCCCAACTGAGTCTGCGCCTCTGAGGACTACCCGAGTGCCTGAACCTAAGCGGCTTGGACCTGGGAGGTGCATGCAACCCAGGGCCGGCCTCGGATTGTTCCCGGCGGAACAACCTAGAGCCCGAGCAGTGTGGGCAGGGTGGCTACACACGCCGTGAGAGGGGGCAGACCCAGGGTGGCTGAGGCACTGCGAGCCCACGCCAGTGTTATTTGTTTGCAGCATCCCTCCCTCCCTCCCCACAGCGCGACTGAACAAGTAAGCCTAAAAAAAAAAAAAAAAAGTGTCCTCCACCATCCCCTTTGTGTCAGGGCGGAACCAGATACTGAAGAGACTAGCAAACAGAAGAAGATATAACAGAGGGAAACACCTTGGAAGCTACAGGCAATAGATCAAAACCCTGTGGTTACTACGGACTACATAGGAAGGGGCCTATAGATCTTGAGAAATATAAGTCTGACCAAGGAACTAGCCAAAAATGAACTGAACCCACAACACCCACAACAAAACCAAGAAAGTCCTAGATATATTTTTATTATTTTTACGATCATTCTTTCTTTTTTTTTAATTAAAAAAAATTTTTTAAGTCCTCTATTATTTCTTTAATTTTCACTTTTATAACCTATTACTTTGCAAAAAAAAAAAGACCCTATTTTTTTCTTCTTCAGCAAACTTCATATATATATATATTTTATAATTTTTTGACCTTGTTTTTTTTTTTCTTCTTCTTCTTTTCTTTAACATTGTATTTTTGAAATTTCAAACTCTACTCTAGATTTTTAATTTTCGCTTTTTGGTATTTGTTATCAATTTTGTACCTATAGTTTTTTTTTATATATAATTTCTGTGACTTTTTTTTTTCTTCTTCTCTGTTTCTTTCTCTTCTTCTTTTATGTAACATTGTATATCTGAAATTCCAAACTCTACTCTAGATTTCTAATTTATGCTTTTTGGTATTTGATATCAATTTTGTACCTGTATTTTCTTTATAATTTTTGTGACATTGTTTTTGTTTGTTTGTTTTCTCTCTTTATTTTTCTTCTCTTTTTTTTAACATTGTATTTTTGAAATTCCAAACTCTACTCTAGATTTTTAATTTTTGCTTTTTGGTATTAGTTATCAATTTTGTACCTGTACTTTCTTTATAATTTTCGCAACCTTGTTTGTTTTTGTTTGTTCGTTTTTTCTCTCTTTCTTTGCCTTCTTCTTTTCTTTAGCATCGTATTTTTGAAATTCCAAACTCTACTCTAGATTTTTAATTTTTGCTTTTTGGTATTAGTTATCAATTTTGTACCTGTACTTTCTTTATAATTTTCGCAACCTTGTTTGTTTTTGTTTGTTCATTTTTTCTCTCTTTCTTTGCCTTCTTCTTTTCTTTAGCATCGTATTTTTGAAATTCCAAACTCTACTCTAGATTTTTAATTTTTGCTTTAGGTATTTGTTACCAATTTTGTACCTTTAAGAACCCAATCTTCAGGACCCGTTTTTCACTAGGGAGCGAGATTACTGGCTTGACTGCTCTCTCTCCCTTTGGACTCTCCTTTTTCTCCACCAGGTCGCCTGTGTCTCCTCCCTAACCCCTCTCTACTCTATCCAACTCTGTGAATTTCTGTGTGTTCCAGACAGTGGAGAACACTTAGGGAACTGATTACTGGCTGGATCTGTCTCCTTCCTTTTCATTCCCCCCTTTTATCCTTCTGGCCACCTCTGTCACCTTCCTCCTTCTTCTCTTCTCTGTATAACTCCATGAACATCTCTGAGTGGTCCAGTTGTGGAGTGCACATAAGGAAGTGACTACTGGCTACCCCACTCTCTCCGCTATTGATTCACCTCATCTCATTTGGGTCACCTCTAACTCCCTCCTCCCTCTTCTCTTCTCCATGTAACCCTGTGAACCTCTCTGAGTGACCCTCACTGTAGAGAAACTTTTCATCTTTAATGTAGATGTTTTATCAATGGTGCTGTATAGAAGGAGAATTTTTGAAACTACTGTAAAAATAAGACCGATAACCGGAAGCAGGAGACTTAAGTCCAAACCCTGACTCCAGGGAACTCCTGACTCCAAGGAACATTAATTGACAGGAGCTCATCAAATGCCTCCATACCGACACTGAAACCAAGCACCACAAAGGGCCAATAAGTTCCAGGGCAAGACATACCAAGCAAATTCTCCAGCAACAAAGGAACACAGCCCTGAGCTTCAAGATACAGGCTGCCCAAAGTCACCCCAAAACTATAGACATCTCTTAACTCACTACTGGACATTTCATTTCACTCCAGAGAGAAGAAATACACCTCCACCCACCAGAACACCGACACAAGCTTCCCTAACCAGGAAACCTTGACAAGCCACCTGTACAAACCCACACACAGTGAGGAAACGCCACAATAAAGAGAACTCCACAAACTGCCAGAATACAGAAAGGACACCCCAAACTCAGCAATTTAAACGAGATGAAGAGACAGAGGAATACTCAGCAGATAAAGGAACAGGATAAATGCCCACCAAACCAAACAAAAGAGGAAGAGATAGGGAATCTACCTGATAAAGAATTCCGAATAATAATAGTGAAATTGATCCAAAATCTTGAAACTAAAATGGAATCACAGATAAATAGCCTGGAGACAAGGATTGAAAAGATGCAAGAAAGGTTTAACAAGAACCTAGAAGAAATAAAAAAGAGTCAATATATACTGAATAATGCAATAAATGAAATTAAAAACACTCTGGAGGCAACAAATAGTAGAATAACAGAGGCAGAAGATAGGATTAGTGAATTAGAAGATAGAATGGTAGAAATAAGTGAATCAGAGAGGATAAAAGAAAAATGAATTAAAAGAAATGAGGACAATCTCAGAGACCTCCAGGACAATATTAAATGCTACAACATTCGAATCATAGGGGTTCCAGAAGAAGAAGACAAAAAGAAAGACCATGAGAAAATACTTGAGGAGATAATAGTGGAAAACTTCCCTAAAATGGGGAAGGAAATAATCATCCAAGTACAAGAAACCCAGAGAGTCCCAAACAGGATAAACCCAAGGAGAAACACCCCAAGACACATATTAATCAAATTAACAAAGATCAAACACAAAGAACAAATATTAAAAGCAGCAAGGGAAAAACAACAAATAACACACAAGGGAATTCCCATAAGGATAACAGCTGATCTTTCAATAGAAACTCTTCAAGCCAGGAGGGAATGGCAAGACATACTTAAAGTGATGAAAGAAAATAACCTACAGCCCAGATTTTGTACCCAGCAAGGATCTCATTCAAGTATGAAGGAGAAATCAAAAGCTTTTCAGACAAGCAAAAGCTGAGAGAATTCTGCACCACCAAACCAGCTCTCCAACAAATACTAAAGGATATTCTCTAGAAAGGAAACACAAAAACAGTGTATAAACTCGAACCCAAAACAATAAAGTAAATGGCAATGGGATCATACTTATCAGTAATTACCTTAAACGTAAATGGGTTGAATGCCCCAACCAAAAGACAAAGACTGGCTGAATGGATACAAAAACAAGACCCCTACATATGTTGTCTACAAGAGACCCACCTCAAAACAGGGGACACATACAGACTGAAAGTGAAGGGCTGGAAAAAGATTTTCCATGCAAATAGGGACCAAAAGAAAGCAGGAGTAGCAATACTCATATCAGATAAAATAGACTTTAAAACAAAGGCTGTGAAAAGAGACAAAGAAGGTCACTACATAATGATCAAAGGATCAATCCAAGAAGAAGATATAACAATTATAAATATATATGCACCCAACACAGGAGCACCACAGAACATAAGACAAATGCTAATAAGTATGAAAGGAGAAATTAACAATAACACAATAATAGTGGGAGACTTTAATACCACACTTACACCTATGGATAGATCAACTAAACAGAAAATTAACAAGGAAACACAAACTTTAAATGATACAATAGACCAGTTAGACCTAATTGATATCTATAGGACATTTCATCCCAAAACAATGAATTTCACCTTTTTCTCAAGCGCACATGGAACCTTCTCCAGGATAGATCACATCCTGGGCCATAAAGCTAGCCTTGGTAAATTCAAAAAAATAGAAATCATTCCAAGCATTTTTTCTGACCACAATGCAGTAAAATTAGATCTCAATTACAGGAGAAATACTATTAAAAATTCCAACATATGGAGGCTGAACAACACGCTGCTAAATAACCAACAAATCACAGAAGAAATCAAAAAAGAAATCAAAATTTGCATAGAAACGAATGAAAATGAAAACACAACAACCCAAAACCTGTGGGACACGGTAAAAGCAGTCCTAAGGGGAAAGTTCATAGCAATACAGGCACACCTCAAGAAACAAGAAAAAAGTCAAATAAATAACTTAACTCTACACCTAAAGCAACTAGAAAAGGAAGAAATGAAGAACCCCAGGGTTAGTAGAAGGAAAGAAATCTTAAAAATTAGAGCAGAAATAAATGCAAAAGAAACAAAAGAGACCATAGCAAAAATCAACAAAACCAAAAGCTGGTTCTTTGAAAGGATAAATAAAATTGACAAACCATTAGCCAGACTCATCAAGAAACAAAGGGAGAAAAATCAAATCAACAAAATTAGAAACGAAAATGGAGAGATCACAACAGACAACACAGAAATACAAAGGATCATAAGAGACTACTATCAACAATTATATGCCAATAAAATGGACAACGTGGAAGAAATGGACAAATTCTTAGAAAAGTACAACTTTCCAAAACTCGACCAGGAAGAAATAGAAAATCTTAACAGACCCATCACAAGCATGGAAATTGAAACTGTAATCAAAAATCTTCCAGCAAACAAAAGCCCCGGTCCAGACGGCTTCACAGCTGAATTCTACCAAAAATTTAGAGAAGAGCTAACACCTATCCTGCTCAAACTCTTCCAGAAAATTGCAGAGGAAGGTAAACTTCCAAACTCATTCTATGAGGCCACCATCACCCTAATACCAAAACCTGACAAAGATGCCACAAAAAAAGAAAACTACAGGCCAATATCACTGATGAACATAGATGCAAAAATCCTTAACAAAATTCTAGCAATCAGAATCCAACAACACATTAAAAAGATCATACACCATGATCAAGTGGGCTTTATCCCAGGGATGCAAGGATTCTTCAATATCTGCAAATCAATCAATGTAATACACCACATTAACAAATTGAAAAATAAAAACCATATGATTATCTCAATAGATGCAGAGAAAGCCTTTGACAAAATTCAACATCCATTTATTATAAAAACTCTCCAGAAAGCAGGAATAGAAGGAACATACCTCAACATAATAAAAGCTATATATGACAAACCCACAGCAAACATTATCCTCAATGGGGAAAAATTGAAAGCATTTCCTCTAAAGTCAGGAACAAGACAAGGGTGCCCACTTTCACCATTACTATTCAACATAGTTTTGGAAGTTTTGGCCACAGCAATCAGAGCAGAAAAAGAAATAAAAGGAATCCAAATTGGAAAAGAAGAAGTAAAACTCTCACTATTTGCAAATGACATGATCCTCTACATAGAAAACCCTAAAGATTCCACCAGAAAATTACTAGAAATAATCAATGACTATAGTAAAGTTGCAGGATATAAAATCAACACACAGAAATCCCTTGCATTCCTATACACTAATAATGAGAAAACAGAAAGAGAAATTAAGGAAACAATTCCACTCACCATTGCAACGGAAAAAATAAAATACTTAGGAATATATCTACCTAAAGAAACTAAAGACCTATATATAGAAAACTATAAAACACTGGTGAAAGAAATCAAAGAGGACACTAATAGATGGAGAAATATACCATGTTCATGGATTGGAAGAATCAATATAGTGAAAATGAGTATACTACCCAAAGCAATTTATAGATTCAATGCAATCCCTATCAAGCTACCAACAGTATTCTTCACAGAGCTAGAACAAATAATTTCACAATTTGTATGGAAGTACAAAAAACCTCGAATAGCCAAAGCTATCTTGAGAAAGAATGGAACTGGAGGAATCAACCTACCTGACTTCAGGCTCTACTACAAAGCCACAGTTATCAAGACAGTATGGTACTGGCACAAAGACAGAAATATAGATCAATGGAATAAAATAGAAAGCCCAGAGATAAATCCACGCACATATGGACACCTTATCTTTGACAAAGGAGGCAAGAATATACAATGGATTAAAGACAATCTCTTTAACAAGTGGTGCTGGGAAATCTGGTCAACCACTTGTAAAAGAATGAAACTAGAACACTTTCTAACACCATACACAAAAATAAACTCAAAATGGATTAAAAATCTAAACGTAAGACCAGAAACTATAAAACTCCTAGAGGAGAACATAGGCAAAACACTCTCTGACGTACATCACAGCAGGATCCTCTATGACCCACCTCCCAGAATATTGGAAATAAAATCAAAAATAAACAAATTGGACCTAATTAACCTTAAAAGCTTCTGCACATCAAAGGAAACTCTTAGCAAGGTTAAAAGACAGCCTTCAGAATGGGAGAAAATAATAGCAAATGAAGCAACTGACAAACAACTAATCTCAAAAATATACAAGCAACTCCTACAGCTCAACTCCAGAAAAATAAAAGACCCAATCAAAAAATGGGCCAAAGAACTAAATAGACATTTCTCCAAAGAAGACATACAGATGGCTAACAAACACATGAAAAGATGCTCAACATCACTCATTATCAGAGAAATGCAAATCAAAACCACTATGAGGTACCATTTCACACCAGTCAGAATGGCTGCCATCCAAAAGTCTACAAATAATAAATGCTGGAGAGGGTGTGGAGAAAAGGGAACCCTCTTACACTGTTGGGAATGCAAACTAGTACAGCCACTATGGAGAACAGTGTGGAGATTCCTTAAAAAACTGGAAATAGAACTGCCTTATGATCCAGCAATCCCACTGCTGGGCATACACACTGAGGAAACCAGAAGGGAAAGAGACACATGTACCCCAATGTTCATCGCAGCACTGTTTATAATAGCCAGGACATGGAAGCAACCTAGATGTCCATCAGCAGATGAATGGATAAAGAAAGCAGTGGTACATATACACAATGGAGTATTACTCAGCCATTAAAAAGAATACATTTGAATCAGTTCTAATGAGGTGGATGAGACTGGAGCCTATTATACAGAGTGAAGTAAGCCAGAAGGAAAAACACCAATACAGTATACTAACACATACATATGGAATTTAGAAAGATGGTAACAATAACCCAGTGTACGAGACAGCAAAAGAGACACTGATGTATAGAACAGTCTTATGGACTCTGTGGGAGAGGGAGAGGGTGGGAAGATTTGGGAGAATGACATTGAAACATGTAAAATATCATGTAAGAAACGAGATGCCAGTCCAGGTTCGATGCATGATACTGGATGCTTGGGGCTAGTGCACTGGGACGACCCAGAGGGATGGTATGGGGAGGGAGGAGGGAGGAGGGTTCAGGATGGGGAACACATGTATACCTGTGGTGGATTCATTTTGATATTTGGCAGAACTAATACAATTATGTAAAGTTTAAAAATAAAATAAAATTTAAAAAAAATTAAAAAAGAAATCAACACACATAGATAACTGAGCTAATATTTAACAAATACACAAATATCCATTATGTATTAATACTTTAAAAATTATGTGTGTGAAGAAAATCTAAGCAGTAGCATGATTAGATAATGAGAGTTCAGTTACATGGCACTTACTGAATTTCTGTTATATATTATACACTAACTAGATTTAGATTCAATGCCTAAGGCATTCACTTTTATGAAACTTAACCTTAAAAAAGCATGATAATCTTGAACTACTATAAAACTTTAAAAATATATCTATATCTAAAAATATAACTTCACTAATAACTTATTTTAGAGTAAATAGATTTAAATTCCCAGATTAGTTATATTATATTAGTTTATTCCTTGAAAAAAGCAGCCATGTGACAGGTAAGCAAAATCAGACATTACAGATTTTACAGTGGTAATCGGTGTAAGGAAATAAATATTTCTTTTTTTTTTTCTTTTAATGTTGAAGACTCAATAGGACACATGGCAGCTACAGAGGGAAACAATACAAGTGAACTAAAATACAAAATCAAAACAAAACCCACTGAATTGAAAGTCAGGCAATCTTGGAACTAATCTTTTCTCTGCTTATTCACTTGCAGTGTGCTTCTGGGCAATTCCCTAACCTCATGACATCAGGGGCTTAAACAAGTACCAGCACTCAGCCGGGCAAGAAGGAATCAGGGATGAGTGGGACATGGTACTTGTCTGAAACGCTCACATCCTGGTGTGGAGATACCAGGAAGATTCAGCAGTGCAGTGAGGTTGCTGTGGAACACAGAAAGGAAGTTCAGCCTAGAGTTTCTATGACTCCAGATAAGGCTGTCTGGGCAACAAGATAATTTGTCCTATAGTGATCCATCATTCTAGACTTGAATGCAAAGTCAAAACTCAAACAAAAGTAGAATAATATGGAAAGTTACCCTTACATATTGAAATATATAACTATAATATTTAAAAGGTATGATAGAAATATACAGAAATACCAGTAGAAAAAAATTGACAGTACAAAATATTCCCCAAATGGTGTTTTATTGTAAACAAGAGTTAGCATTTCAAATCAATAAGAACTGGAATATTTTACAAAAATATTGTGAACCAACCAGCTAACCACTTACTATAACAAACATTTAAACACAAAATATGACAACAAATACCAGAAAACAACAAGTAAAAACATAATAAGAAAGCAAAAAGACATTCTAAAGTGACATCTAAGCTAAAAACAAATGAGGAAAAAGAGTGAAATATGAAGTACTGAGTCCATTAAAATTTTAGAAACTTCTATAACATAATAAATCATAAAATTGAAAAGGATTCCACAAACTTAGAAAATGTCAATAACTGGAAATGTATGTAGTAAAAGTTTTAAAGCCCTTCATTTTTATCTTATTTTAATTTTAAAATGGGACACTGCTTTCTCACCTATTAGTTTGACAATTATAAAAATTACTAATGTCCAGTATTGATCTGCCCATGAAAAAATGACCATTGAATAGATTACTCCAGGATTTGTAAAAACAAATAAAAACAAACTTTTTTAGAGAGTAATTTTTGAATATGAATGGACAGCCTTTATGAAAGTAGCCTTCTGAAGTAGCAGCTCCGTTCTAGGAACATATTCTAATTAAATAGATAAATAATCATAGATATGTGCAAAGATGCAGTCACTAGGGGTTTCAACAAAGCAGTGAGTAAATGTGAAAAACCACCCATGCCCAAAATGTCCAAAACACATGAGTGCTTTCAAAGAGTATAGTACACACTGCATTTGTCATTGTTGTTGTTTAGTTGCTCGGTCACGTCCAGCTCTTTGCGACCGACCCTTTGGCCTGCAGCATACCAGGCTTCCCTGTCCTTCACCATCTCCCAGAGTTTGCTCAAATTCATGTCCATTGAGTTGATGATGCCATCCAAATGTCTCATCCTCTGTTGTCCCCTGCTCCTCCTGCCTTCAGTCTTTCCCAGCATCAAGATCTTTTCCAGTGAGTTGGCTCTTCACATCAGGTGGCCAAAGGACTGGGGCTTCAGCTTCAGCATCAGTCCTTCCAATGAATATTCAGGGTTGATTTCTTTTAGGATTGACTGGTTTGATCTCCTTGCAGTCCAAGAGACTTTCAAGAGTTTTCTCCAACACCATAATTCAAAAGCATCAATTCTTCAGTGCTCAGCTTTCTTTATGGTTCAACTTTCACATCCATACATGACTACTGGAAAAATCATAGCTTTGGCTATATGGACCTTTGTCAGTAAAGTAATGTCTCTGCTTTTTAATACACTGTCTAGGTTGGTCATGGCTTTTCTTCCAAGGAGCAAGCATCTTTTAATTTCATGGCTGCAGTCACCATCCACAGTGATTTTGGAGCCCAAGAAAATAAAGTCTGTCACTGTTTCCATTGTTTCCCCATCTATTTGCCATCAAGTGATGGGACTGGATGCCATGATCTTAGTTTTTTGAATGCTGATTTTAAAGCCAGCTTTTTCACTCTCTTCTTTCACCTTCATCAAGAGGCTTTTTAGTTCTTCATATTTGTCATAATGGGATAATATTTTATTTATTATATAGTTATCACGTATTAATATTATCATGGAAATACTTTCATCAAAAAGTTTTCTTTAACTAACCCCAAGAAGTATGGTATGATTGTATTTTTGAAATACCTAAATTATCTGCTCCTCTAAGACAACTATAATTGACATTGCCTATATGGTATTTTGCTTTTTTAAATGCATTTTACATAAAATTGAACTGAAATATAGAGCCTAAAGTCATGGTGAAGAAGAGGAAAGAGATGTGAACATGTGGCATGCTGGAAAAGAAAAATTTAGCAATTGGCCAAGAGTGTCTTAGAAAAGGAGAATTCAGCTTGAAAGTGATTTTTATAAAACAGTCATCAGATGCTGGAATCAGTACTAAGTTGCAGCTAAAGAATTAGAATAAGTTTGCACGTGGTCTAAGAAAATATGGCATAAGTAGGTAATGAACAAGATCTGAAGACCAAGGAAATCAACACATTTACTATAAATTTATATTGACTTCTGGATTGGAAAGGCAGTCATGAGATAGAAAAGCTAATCAGAAGAACAAAAATGGGTTCTTGGACTGGGAGGACACAGACTTTTTGAGGAAGTGAAAATGGGGGACCTGTTGAACCTCTGAAATAGAAGTGAGCACACTATGACCTACCATTTTTGTTGTACAACCCCTGAACAAATGATTTTTAAAGACGGAAAAACACCAAGAAAGCATTATTTCTTCATATTTCATGAAAACATGAGATTCAGATTTCAACGTCAGTAAAGATTTTGGGGGACACTGCTGTGCTCTTTTGTTTATGTATTACCAGGACTGCTTCCATACCACAAGAGAGAGTTGAGGAGTAGTAGAATATGGCACATAAGACTTAAAATATTGATATCTGGGCTCCCTGAAGAGATTTTTCTAACCTCTGATCTAAAGACTAAAGAAGACATGAATGAACAGGCAAATATTTGGGAAGGAAATTAAATGAAGATTCCTTGCTTGAAGTCAAGAGTAAAAGAGAATCAGAAAAGTTAAATAATTGCTATTAATGGTTTAGAAGATATAGAAGATTGAAACCTTTGTTTGTATCTAGCCTAATCATCAGTTAACACCTCAACAACTCCATTCCACCTCAATGCCACATGTCTCAAAGGTCTGTGGGTTCTACCCTTCCTATAAGACTCTGATACAATAGAAGTTGTCTCTAACTAGCTGTAATGGAAAGTCAAATTTTTGAGAACATCATAAAGTGGGCTTACAGAAGCAAAGTTTAACTGGACCCTATAGGAATTAGAAAACTCTGATGCTGGGAAAGACTGAGGGCAGGAGGAGAAGGGGGTGACAGAGGTTGAGACAGTTGGATGGTATCATCGACAAGTGTTTGAGTAAACTCCAGGAGATAGTAAAGGACAGGGAAGCCTGGCATGCTGCAGTCCATGTGGTCGCAAAGAGTTGGACATGACTGAGCAATTAAACAACCATAACAACAACTGGATTCTGAGGGTCCCACTTTCTCCATTGCCTGTGGGGTCTCTGTCTTGCTTATCTTCCTCCTCTCATTGAAGACTGTCTTTTCTTGCTTAATCTCTAACTTTCACGTGGTTTAGGGTGACAGCCAACTCATTATCTCTAACATAACCTCTCTACCTAAAATCCTGCACACACAAAAAAACCCTGTACCAAAACCGGACAGTCCTGCAGTCCTCCTCTTTCAGATACTGGGGAGAGAATAATATGCCTCATCTTAGCAAGCTGATTTATTACATTGGCAAACATGTGATCCAAATGTGCAAACCTCTAATCCCATCAACTGTACTGTGGTGGGTGACCTACATAGCCTACTTCATACTCACTAGGGTCTTACTTTGGGTGGACAATGATAATTAAAATGAGAAAATGGTAAAGAGTATGTTCCATATTTATATAGAGACTTTTCCTCTTCTAAGAAGTGCAATCTGATTTAGATGCTTTTTCTCTACATTTCCAGAGCATCTTGTTTCTATTTCAGTCCTGGGCAAATTCATTAACAAGTTGCACCTTTATTATTTGAGTCATCCCTACATTTCTAATAATAATGTATTCAACAAATTAACATTGAAAAGATTAATTAGTATACATGAATAACAATCACTTGTGGGATCAAACACAGGCAAGGTTGATTGGGTAGATGAGCGACTGGCCTTCTGAATGGGAAAATTAAATTAAATATATTAGTTGTCAGCCCTGAGTCCTTTGTAAATCCTAGATTATATATATTCCCAATTTCATAAAAGAAAAATTAGTACAGAAAAAAAATTTTTAAGTTAAATTATCCCATAGGGAATGTAAAGCTGATTCACTATTTAAAATTCAATTGTTATTTACTATAATAACAGAGTTGAAGGAAAAGAACTCATCTGAACATGTTTTGAAAATCTCTCAGCAAACCAGAAATAGAAGGGAATTTCCTTCACCTGATAAAGGGCATTTATTTTTAAAACAATCTATAGCTAACACATACTTAATGGGGAAATACTGAACAATTTCTTCTAAAATCAGGAACAGGACAAAAACTCCTCTTAACACATCTATTCAACATCAAACTGGGATCCCTAGACAGTATAATAAGGCATATTAAAAAGTTCTAAAAGAATCTACAAAACAGAACAAGTGATTTTAGAAAAGTCACAGGGCACAAGGTCAATACATAAAAATCAATAACATTAATCCCTCAGTCGTGTCCAGCTCTGCGTGATCCATGGACTGTAGCCCACCAGTCTCCTCTGTCATGGAATAGTCCAAGCAAGAATACTGGAGTAGGTTGCCATTTCCTCCTCCAGGGGATCTTTCTGACTCTGGGATCAGACCCGAGTCTCAGCATTGGCAGGTGAATTCTTTACAACTGAACCAACTGGGAAGCCCATTGAAAAATTGGAATTCATTAATTTCAAAGTTACATTTACAATAGCACCAAAACAAAGTAAAACTTAGGTATAAATCTAAAAAATACATGTAGAATCTATATGCTGAAAAGTATAAAACACCAATTAAAGAAATCCAAGAAGAAGACCTAAATAATTGCAGAGACATACCTTAAGAAACAGAAGACTCAATATTGTTAAAATGTCAGTCCTCACCAGACTGAGGACTTGGTTTAACTCAATACCAATAAAAATGCTACTAGGGCTTTTTGTGAATACCATGAGCTAATTCTAAAATTATTGTAGAAAGACAAAGAAATTAAAATAGTGTAAACAACTTCTGACAGAGAATTGGTCTCCAGAATACATGGGGAACTCTCAAAATTCAATAAGAAAACATCAAACAAAAATCCCAGTTTAAAAAAATGGTAAAATATTTGAACAGACACTTCACCAAAGAAGATATACAGATGGCAAATGAGCTCATAAGCAGATGCTCAAAATCATTAGTCATTTGGGAAATATACATTAAAACCACAGTAAGATACCATTATAAACATATTAAAATGGCTTTTATCGAGAAACACTGACAATACCAAATGCTGACAAAGATTTGGAGCAAGGGGAACTCTATACACTGATGGTGGAAATGCAGAATGGTACAGCAGCTTTAGAAAATGGCTTGACAGTTTCTCATAAAGCCAAACATACATTTGCTATATGACCCAGTGATGCTACTTCTTAAAATTTACCCTAACAAAATGAAAATGTATGTTCTGACAGACATAACAAAAATAAATTAATGTGAGGTGAGTATCACTCAGAACATCTTAATGTGTCAATGTTCAAATTTGATCAGAGTGAAAAAAGAAAATATGTAAAGAGATAGATAAACTGATAAGAAAATATTTGACTGCAGAAATCCCTTAAAAATAAAATCTGTGTGAGACCTAAAGGATGAGAAGAATGGAGAGTTATTGTTTAATGCATACTAAGTCACTTCAGAAAACTAGTCAATCTAATCACATTAGGACCACAGCCTTTTCTAACTCAATGAAACTAAGCCATGCCCTGTGGGGCCACCCAAGATGGGCGGGTCATGGTGGAGAGGTCTGACAGAATGTGGTCCACTGGAGAAGGGAATGGCAAACCACTTCAGTATTCTTGCCTTGAGAACCCCATGAACAGTATGAAAAGGCAAAATGATAGGATACTGAAAGAGGAACTCCCCAGGTTTGTAGGTGCCCAATATGCTACTGGAGATCAGTGGAGAAATAACTCCAGAAAGAATGAAGGGATGCAACCAAAGCAAAAACAATACCCAGTTGTGGATGTGACTGGGGATGGAAGCAAGTCCAATGCTGTAAAGAGCAATATTGCATAGGAACCTGGAATGTCAGGTCCATGAATCAAGGCATATTGGAAGTGGTCAAACAGGAGATGGCAAGAATGAATGTCAAAATTCTAGGAATCAGTGAACTAAAATGGACTGGAATGGGTGGATTTAACTCAGATGACCATTATATCTACTACTGTAGGCAGGAATCTCTTAGAAGAAATGGAGTAGCCATCATGGTCAACAAAAGAGTCCAAAATGCAATCTCAAAAAAGACAGAATGATCTCTGTTCATTTCCAAGGCAAACCATTCAATATCACAGTAATCCAAGTCTATGCCCCAACCAGTAATGCTGAAGAAGCTGATGTTGAACGGTTCTATGAAGACCTACACGACCTTTTAGAACTAACACCCAAAAAAGATGTCCTTTTTTATAAGGGACTGGAATGCAAAAGTAGGAAGTCAAGAAACACCTGGAGTAACAGGCAAATTTGGCCTTGGAATACAGAATGAAGCACGTCAAAGGGTAATAGACTTTTGCCAAGAAAACACACTGGTCATAGCAAACACCCTCTTCCAAAAACACAAGAGAAGACTCTACATATGGACATCACCAGATGGTCAACACCGAAATCAGATTGATTATATTCTTTGCAGCCAAGGATGGAGACGCTCTATACAGTCAGCAAAAACAAGACTGGGAGCTGACTGTGGCTCAGATCATGAACTCTTTATTGTCAAATTCAAACTTAAATTGAAGAAACTAGGGGTGGTCATATATGGATGTGAGAGTTGGACTGTGAAGAAGGCTGAGCACTGAAGAATCGATGCTTTTGAACTGTGGTGTTGGAGAAGACTCTTGAGAGTCCCTTGGACTGCAAGGAGATCCAACCAGTCCATTCTGAAAATCAGCCCTGGGATTTCTTTGGAAGGAATGATGCTGAAGCTGAAACTCCAGTACTTTGGCCACCTCATGCAAAGAGTTGACTCACTGGAAAAGACTCTAATGCTGGGAGGGATTGGGGGCAGGAGGAGAAGGGGACGACAGAGGATGCGATGGCTGGATGGCATCACTGACTTGATGGACGTGAGTCTGAGTGAACTCCGGGAGTTGCTGATAGACAGGGAGGCCTGGCGTGCTGCGATTCATGGGATCTCAAAGAGTCGGACATGACTGAGCAACTGAACTGAACTGAGGGGAAACTACTAGACCATTCAGGCATGACCTAAATCAAATTCCTTATGATTATAAAGTGGAAGTGAGAAATAGATTTAAGGGACTAGATCTGATAGAGTGCCTGATGAACTATGGACAGAGGTTCCTGACATTGTACAGGAGACAGGGATCAAGACCATCCCCATGGAAAAGAAATGCAAAAAAGCAAAATGGCTGTCTGGGGAGGCCTTACAAATAACTGTGAAAAGAAGAGAAGTGAAAAGCAAAAGAGAAAAGGAAAGATATAAGCATCTGAATGCAGAATTCCAAAGAATAGCAAGGAGAGATAAGAAAGCCTTCCTCAGCGATCAATGCAAAGAAATAGAGGAAAACAATAGAATGGGAAAGACTAGAGATCTGTTCAAGAAAATTAGAGATACCAAGGGAACATTTCATGCAAAGATGGGCTCGATAAAGGACACAAATGGTATGGACCTAACAGGAGCAGAAGATATTAAGAAGAGGTGGCAAGAATACACAGAAGAACTGTACAAAAAAGATCTTCACAACCAAGATAATCAAGATGGTGTGATCACTCAACTAGAGCCAGACATCCTGGAATGTGAAGGCAAGTGGTCCTTAGAAAGCATCACTATGAACAAAGCTAGTGGAGGTGATAGAATTCCAGTGGAGCTATTTCAAATCCTGAAAGATCATGCTGTGTAAGTGCTGCACTCAATATGCCAGCAAATTTGGAAAACTCAGCAGTGGCCACAGGACTGGAAAAGGTCAGATTTCATTCCAATCCCAAAGAAAGGCAATGCCAAAGAATGCTCAAACTACCGCACAATTGCACCCATCTCACACGCTAGTAATGTAATGCTCAAAATTCTCCAAGCCAGGCTTCAGCAATATGTGAACTGTGAATTTCCAGATGTTCAAGCTTGTTTTAGAAAAGGCAGAGTAACCTGAAATCAAATTGCCAACATCCACTGGATCATTGAAAAAGCAAGAGAGTTCCAGAAAAACATCTGTTTCTGTTTTAATGACTATGCCAAAGCCTTTGACTGTGTGGATCACAATAAACTGTGGAAAATTCTGTAAGAGATGGGAATACCAGACCACCTGACCTACCTCTTGAGAAATCTATATGCGGGTCAGGAGGCAACAGTTAGAACTGGACATGGAGCAACAGACTGGTTCCAAATAGGAAAAGGAGTATGTCAAGGCTGTCTATTGTCACCCTGCTTATTTAACGTATATGCAGAGTACATCATGAGAAACACTGGGCTGGATGAAGCACAAGGTGGAATCAAGATCACCAGGAGAAATATCAGTAACCTCAGATATGCAGAACACAACCCTTATGGCAGAAAGTGAAGAGGAACTAAAAAAGCCTCTTGAGGAAAGTGAGAGTGAAAAAGTTGGCTTAAAGTTCAACATTCAGAAAACGAAGATCATGGCATCTGGTCCCATCACTTCATGGGAAATAGATGGGGAAACTGTGGAAACAGTGTCAGACTTTATTTTTCTGGGCTCCAAAATCCCTGCAGATGGTGATTGCAGCCATGAAATTAAAAGACGCTTACTTCTTGGAAGGAAAGTTATGACCAACCTAGATAGCATGTTGAAAAGCAGAGACATTACTTTGCCAACAAAGGTCTGTCTAGTCAAGGTTATGGTTTTTCCAGTGGTCATGTATGGATGTGAGAGTTGGACTGTGAAGAAAGCAGAGCACCAAAGAATTGATGCTTTTGAACTGTGGTGTTGGAGAAGACCTTGAGATTCCCTTGGACTGCAAGGAGATCCAACCAGTCCATTCTAAAGGAGATCAGTCCTGGGTGTTCTTTGGAAGGAATGATGCTAAAGCTGAAACTCCAACACTTTGGCCACCTCATGCAAAGAGTTGACTCATTGGAAAAGACTCTGATGCTGGAAGGGATTGGGGTCAGGAGGAGAAGGGGATGACAGAGGATGACTGGCTGGATGACATCACCAACTCGATGGACATGAGTTTGGGTGAACTCTGGGTGTTGGTGATGGACAGGGAGGCCTGGCGTGCTGCAGTTGCTGGGGTCACAAAGAGTAGGACACAAAGAGCCACTGAACTGAACTGACTGAACTGAAGTCAGTCAGTTGTGTTCGACTCTTTGAGACCCTATGGACCATAGCCTGTCAGGCTCCTTTGTCCATGGGATTCTGCCAGCAAGAATACTGGAGTGGGTTACCATTTCCTCCTCCAGGGTATTGTTAAATAGGTACACAGTTTCAGTTTTACAAGATGACATGAGTTATGGAGATGGGTGGTGGTGATGGTTGCAAAACATTATAAATGTATATTGTACCAGGAACTGTATACTTAGAAAATAGTTAAAATAGTTTTATATATTGTATATTTTACCACAGTAAAAATGTTAAAACAATATTTGGCAAAACTAATACAATTATGTAAAGTTTAAAAATAAAATAAAATTGGAAGAATAAAAAAAAAAATTAAAAAAAAAAAAAAAAAAAAATAAAATTTAAAAAAAAAAAAAACAATATTCAAAGATACTAACAATAAAATATTAAAATCTCAAAAAAAAATTTAAAAATAAACGTGTCAATTTCTCTTCACTCAGTGTCACATGAAACAAATTTATACTACTTTAGCCTAGTCATTTAGATATACATCGTTGGTAAAGCAGATTTAATTTAAAATTCCTGATCTTTCATTTCAATTACATCATGATATTGTGAGGGTTCAGTTCAGTTCAGTTGCTCAGTTGTGTCCAAATCTGTGAGACCCCATGGACTGCAGCACACCAGGCCTCCCTGTCCATCACCAACTCCCAGAGCTTGCTCAAACTCATGTCCATCGAGTTTGTGACGCCATCCAACCATCTCATCTTCTGTCATCCTCTTTGCCTCCTGCCTTCAATCTATCCTAGCAGCAGGATCTTTTCCGATGAGTCAGTTCTTCACATCAGGCAGTATAAGTATTGTGAGGGTAGCCTCCTGCATATTTCAGAAACAATGAGGCCAAGAGTTTGGTCATTATTAGACAAATGTACACTGATTGAGACATCTTTGTCCCTTTCAATAATATAATTTTAATATAATGCATAATTTTTTTAAGAATTATGAAATCTGTGACCTGTACCCCAGCTAGTTTTTGCAGAACTGGTTATGTTCCACCTGCCAGTCACCTCAGGAAGTTACTACAATGGTTTGCTTTACTGTGTGTCTGTTATTAGGGTTGACAAGGCTAATATCCCACCATGGGTTCTTTCCCTGACCATGAGAGATTATAAAATAACCTGCAGCAGATTTCACATCTTAATATGCTGGTATTGTTATTTTCTTTCCCAGTCACACAGTTGACTGGATAAAAATTCCCAAAACCCTACTCAGGTTCCTACAAGGCAGTGAAATGGAATTTGTGCTCCCTCCACCCCATCTAATGTTCTTCTTTTTAATCGTGAAACTATCCTGGGTACTGTTTCTCTATTTATAGCTCAGACAATTCAACTCCAGGCAGGTGGTTCTACTGAAAGATAAACAGACTTGTAACAAACCCCCACTGGTTCATAAATGGTCAGCTGTGCTGACATCCAGGCTGCAGGTGACTAAACCCATCTGGGAATGTTTGTCATTTACCACACAGTGCTGGGAATCCCACAGTGTCTTGGCCAAAGGACAGCTGATTCTCAGCATTTTTATCTCTAAGAAAAAAAAATCAAAATCAGTGGTCATATAAACTGGTTAAAAGTATCAGGTATGTATCGGTAGAATCTAATATATGAAATCCAAAAATTAACCTCATTACTACCTTTTCCTAAAGTGCTTGTTGATTGTGGAAGATATTTTAGAGGATCTTGTTAAACATTCTTGCCTTTGAAAATGTGGTTTGGTCCAGCTGGAGTAGCCTTAGGCATCCTTCCAGCCTTCTTCCTTACATTTTTTTTTTCTGTCTTTCCCCATGCATGGAGTGAGATCTCATACACTGTTACATGAAGAGAGTAGATAAAGAATGACAGGAATTTCCCTTTCAGGAGTGTATTTCTGCATGGTGGTAGTTTAGTCGCTAAATCGTGTCTGACTCTTGTGACCCCATGGAGTATTGCCCACCAGGTTCTTCTGTCAATGGGATTTTCCAGGCAAGAATACTGGAGAGGGTTGCTATTTCCTTCTCCAGGGGATCTTCCCGACCCAGAGATTGAACTTGAGTCTCCTGCACTGCAGGCAGATTCTTTACTGACTGAGCTATGTCAGCTCTCTATTTAGGGATTTCTGTATGCCCTCTTTCAATTTCCCATTCCCACCACAGTCTCCTTGGATTTTATGCCATCCAGTTAATGAATTCATGTTGTATCTTCTTACCTCCTAGCTAATTAAATCTACCATGATAGTATGAGCTATTCTTTTGGTCACAAATGCATTCTTCTCTCTATATGTAATTGACATGCAACATTAGTTTCAGGTGTACAGCATAGTGATTCAGTATTTGTATACATTGAGCAGTGTTCACAATAAATCTAGTTAACATCTGCCACCATAGATAGTTACCCAACAAAATTTTTGGTGTGATGAAATTAAAAGATGCTTACTCCTTGGAAGGAAAGTTATGACCAACCTAGATAGCATATTCAAAAGCAGAGATATTACATTGCCAACAAAGGTCCATCTAGTCAAGGCTATGGTTTTTCCTGTGATCATGTATGGATGTGAGAGTTGGACTGTGAAGAAGGCTGAGCGCCAAAGAATTGATGCTTTTGAACTGTGGTGTTGGAGAAGACTCTTGAGATTCCCTTGGACTGCAAGGAGATCCAACCAGTCCATTCTGAAGGAGATCAGCCCTGGGATTTCTTTGGAGGGAATGATGCTAAAGCTGAAACTCCAGTACTTTGGCCACCTCATGCGAAGAGTTGACTCATTGGAAAGGACTCTGATGCTGGGAGGGATTGAGGGCAGGAGGAGAAGGGGACGACAGAGGATGAGATGGCTGGATGGCATCACTGACTTGATGGACGTGAGTCTGGGTGAACTCCGGGAGTTGGTGGTGGACAGGGAGGCCTGGCGTGCTGCAATTCATGGGGTTGCAAAGAGTCGGATACAACTGAGCGACTGAACTGAACTGAACTGAGGCCACTTCAGATCTATTTTCTTAGTGACTTTCACATTAAAAATACTGTCTTATTAACTATAGTCACCATGCTGTATGTTACATCCCTGAGTTATCGTATATCAGGAAGTCTGTACCTTTTGACTACCTTCATCTATTTCCAACCCCTACCACCCCCTGCCTCTAGCAACCACCAGTCTGTCACTCTGTTCTCTTTATCTGTGTGCTTGCTATTTTTTTTTGTAAGATTCCATATATAAGTGAGATCATATGGTATTTGTCTGTCTTTGTCTATCTTATTGCACTTGGATAATGCTCTCAGAGTACATCCATGATGCAAGTGCCAGATTTCATGCTTTCTTATGGCTGAGTAATATTCCATTGATTACATAATATTACATTCTCTTTATCCATTCATCCAGCAATGGACACTTGCATTGTTTCTTTGTCTTGGCTGTTGTGAATGATGCTGAAACAAATATGTGTGTGCAAATATCATTTCAAGTTAGTGTTTTTGTCTTCAAATCATACCCAGAAGTGGAATTGCTGGATCAGATGGTAGTGCTATTTTTAATTTTTAAGGTACCTCCACAGAGTTTTCCATAGTGACTGCACCTTACATTCCCATCAGGATGAATAGCCACACAGCAAGTTCTAAAGGCTGTATTTATCCATCCTGGAAAAAATACATTTGACATGGCAACTTTTTTGGATAAGTATGATTGGTTAATTTTATGTGATCATACACAATGGTTTATGGTAGGGCAATATCAGTGAATTAAATTTTTGTGATGGGGAACACCATCCCTACATACTTTGACTGTAAGGGTGTTGCTGTTGTTCAGTCGCCCAATCATGTCCAACTCTTTGTGACCCCATGGACTACAGCACACCAGGCCTCCCTGTCTGTCACCATCTCCCGAAGTTTGCCCAAGTTCATGTCCATTGCATTGGTGATGCCATCCAGCCATCTCATTTTCTGATGCTCTCTTCTCCTTCTGCCCTCAGTCTTTCCCAGCATCAGGGTCTTTTCCAATGAGTCAGCTGTTTGCATTAGACGACCAGAATACTGGAGCTTCTGTATCAGTCCTTCCGATGGGTATTCAGGGTTGATTTCCCTTAAGATTGACTGGTTTGATCTCCCTGTTGTCCAAGGGACTTTCAGGAGTCTTCTCCAGCACCACAGTTCCAAGGTATCAATTCTTTGATGTTCTGCATTCTTTACACTCCAACTCACACAACTGTATATGACCACTGGGAAGACCATAGCCTTGACTGTATGGACCTTTGTCAGCAGAGTAATGTCTCTTTTTTTCAACACACTGTCTAGGTTTGTCATAGCTTTCTTTCCAAGAAGCAAACATCTTCTGATCTCATGGCTGCAGTCACCCTCTGCATTGATTTTAGAGCCCAAGAAGAGGAAATCTGTCACTACTTCCACCTTTTCCTCTTCTATTTGCCATGAAGTGATGGGTCCTGATGCCATTATCTTAGTTTTAATATTTAGTTTTAAGCCAGCTCTTTCACTCTCCTTGTTCATCCTCACCGAGAAGCTCTTTAGTTCCTCTTTTCTTTCTGCCATTTGAGTGGTATCATCAGCATATCTGAGGCTGTTAATGTTTCTCCTGCCTATCTTGATTCCAGCTTGTAACTCATCCAATCCGGCATTTCTCATGAGGAGGACCATGATGACATTTTGTATCGGTGTCATTTCAGATCATCTATCCAACAAGGCTCAAATGATCTTGGTTATCCCCCTTTCCTGAGTATATGCTATTAAATGGCCTTAGAAGACTGAGAAATGTGCACCTGTAACCATGTATACTTTCTGTGACATTTCAGAAATGTGGCACTTCTGTTGGGGGCCAGATTCACTTTCAATAGATGGGCTCTGGGTCTGTGAATTTGCTTAGGTCTGGAACGGAAGGAAGGCGTCGTGATTTTTCCATAGCAGCAGTTGACATCTGCCTTCTGTTTCCTTGCTCTTGATCTCTTGTCAATGTTATAAAATCAAGTCATATCCTTGCTGCTGGCCTAGTTATCTCACACCATAGGTCTTTGCAAGTCAAGACCCCCTGGTTGTCAATCTAGTTTTGCTCTATATTACAGTGTTTATATCCAACTTACTTCCAATGGTTAAATGCTGTTACTTGGGTCTGAATATTCTAGAATCCTCTTACCTCAAAAGCACAAGGAAACCCAGTTTCAAAGCAGCTTCTTCCACTGTCAAGATGGACTTACAGACGATAGTCCCCATTAAACTTTCTCCACATGTAAAATGAGATTGGCAATCAAAAGAGGCTGATGTTTGTTTTACAAAAATAAGAGTGAAACACTTGACAGCCTAAGGAGAAAGCGATTCATTGTCCATTACAAAACGAGTTGGGAGCGCTTCTAATCCATGTCTGGCATAATGAAGAGAAAGGGTCTTAACATATGCTCCCCACTGAAACCATGAAGAAGTTACTTCTTACTCTCTTCATTTGCTAGCTGAAGAATCCCATTTTCCTTCCCAAGTAGCATCTAACTGGTAGCGTATATGGTGATAAAATTGGTTTGGTATGGAGCGTGAATGCAGTTTTAGTACTGAATTTATCTAAACTAGGACATTTCTTCTTGTACATGTAAGTGTAACTTAAACAAATCAATTCCATCTGATTAAACTCACTTTACATGGTTAATGTACCGTGGACACTCTTTCTCCTCTGGTGCTTTTCCCAAAGATCACAGGAAGAACATTTAGATGTTCGTTTTGCATGTCACCCCAATGCACATAAAATCCAATAGATTCAAAAGGAAACATTGCATTAAATTAATTTGGTTTCAAGTTCAAAGACTCATCATGTATGATAAACAAAACCAAAGGAAATGATGAGATGCAGTGTCACATTTCATTTAATATCTAAATCCACTCAGAACAAGGTAGTATTTAATTCACTGTAGCCTCACTGTGTACTCATATGGCACAGCTCCTTAGGGAAAGAAAAACGCTCCAGGAACTCAGAGTTGGCAAATATAATGTGAAGTTATAAATGATTTAGAGCAGCAGTTCTCAACATTGGTTGCACATTAGAATCACTAGGGGAGCTAGTACAATTCCCAATTCTCTGGCCTCACCTTGGACTAATTAATTCAGGACTTCTGTGGTTAAGACCCAGGCAACAATATTTTTTAAACCTCCCCAGATAATCCCAATGTGTAAGTAAGCCTGAGATCCTCTGATTTGGAAAATGGTTCTCAAAGGTTGACATGGCTCAAATCATGTAAAAGTCTTATTAAGACTCAGATTCCTGGGCCATACCAAGAGTTTCTCAATCAGTAGGTCTAGAATTTGCATTTCCAACAAATTAAGGAAATGACAACCCACTCCAGTATTCTTGCCTAGAAAATTCCATGGACAGAGGAGCCTGGTGGGCTGAAGTCCATGGGATCACAAAGAGTCAGACACGACTGAGCGATTTCACTTTCTTTCTTTCTCAGTTTATGTTCTTGCCATTGGTCTAGGAACCACACTTTGAGAACCACAACTAAGTGCTGTTTTCCTGTGTTATCTTCTGGGAGCTTTATAGATTTGTGTTTTACATTTAGGTCTATGATCTAGTTTATGTTCATTTTGTGAAGACGGTAGTGTCTTTGTCTAGATTCATTGTCTACCTGTCCTAGTACCATTTGTGAAAAGCATCACCTTTGCTTTATAGTATTGCCTTTGCTCCTTTATCAAGCAGCTGGGTTCATTTGGTCTTTGTGTAAACTCTGTCTTCTGTTCCCTTGATCTGTTTGTTTCTTCCTTTGCATATGCCACAGTCTCGATTACTGTAACTTTTATAGAAAGTCTTGTAGTCAAGTGGTGTCTGTTCCCTAACTTGGTTCTTTTCCTTCAACATTATATTTAGTATTCTGTCTTTCACCTAACCATATAAACTTTAGAATCAGTTCATCAATATCCACAAAATAATGGGATTTTTGTTGGGAGTGAATTGAGACTATAGATCAAGTTGGGGAGAACTGACATCTTGAAAATATTGTCTTTTTATCCACTAACATGGATTTTTTTTTATTGTGGTTAGATATTTTGTTCACATTTTTGTAGTTTTCCTCATATAGATCATACTTTGTTAGGTTTATACCAAAATATTCCCAGGTGGCACAGTGGTAAAGAACCCACTTACCAGTGCTTGAGACACAATCCCTTGGTTGGGAAGATCCCTTGAAGTAGGAAATTGCAACCCACTTTTGTATTCTTGCCTGGAAAATTCCATGGACAGAGAAGCCTGGCAGGCTACAGTTCACGGGGTCCCAAAGAGTCACACATGACTGAGCACACAGATATTTCATTTTTTGAGGGTTGCTAGTATAATTGGCAATGTGTTTCTAATTTTAACATATATATGTTCATTACTTGTATACAGAAAAACAATTGACTTTTGCATTTTAATCTTGCAAACTTGCTAAAATTGTAAATTAGTTACAAATTTTGTCAGTTCTTTTGTATTTCCCGTATAGATGATCATGTAATATGTGAACAAAGACGGTTTTAGTCTTCTCAATTTGTATACCTTTTATTTCCTATTCTTGTCTTAATGCATTAGCTAGGACTTCCAGTATGAGGTTGAAAAGCAGTGGTAAAAGGAAAAATCCTTGCCTTGTTCCTAATCTTAGTAGGGAAGCTTCAAATTTCTCACCATTAAGTCTAATAGTTACTTTGTCTAAGCTCTTACTGCTTGCTGCACAACAGGCCAATAAATCAAGAAATGGCTTACTGGGGCGATTCATGATGCCAGCAAACCCAGAAGATGGTGGACTCTTATCCCCAAAGAGCCATCTTGCCTGAGTTAGAATTCAAGCTTCTTTTATACCAAAAGAGGAGAGTGTGAAGTCAAGCATTTCTGTTTTTGGTCAGCCTCCAGAGGGGATGTGTTCATTTCTTCCTCCCTGCAGTCATTCACAGGTGGGGCTGGCCTCTACATTTTCTCTGAGCTTAAAAGGTATTTTAGCTTCACACTCATTGCCTGGGAGGCAGGGTTCCCACTGATGGGCCATTATGTGTAATTTAAGCTTATAGACAACATCCCTTTAGTGACTGAATTGTTTTCTAATAGAATACAAAAGGTTGTTCCCCATTACAGATCCCCACTTTTAATGCCCATTCTACAGTCTTATGGGAAAAGGGATAAGACCACTCTGGCTGGCTACTCCCTGATGAAAAGAGGTGATGACTATTCCTTAGAATCTTTAGTCAGACCTTTTTTATCTACAACTATTTGAACCCAGTTCCAACTATTTGAAACCTCCTAGCACTTCGCTGTCTAATTTGTAACTAAACTTGAGGTTTTTGTTTCAGTTGCCAATACATATACTAAATTCCTGTGCTTTTTTTTGGACAAAATTAAACAAATCAGTTGACCCTTCTGAGGCTACAGTGGAGTTACTTCAGTTGGATAGGCAACCCTGTTGTAGGCAAACCCATGTTCAAAGATTAGTATAGTGCCCAAGTGTCTTTCCAAGGTGGAGACAGTGGTGAAGAAACTGCCTGACAACGCAGGAGACATAAGAGACGTGGGCACGATCCTTGGGTCTGGAAGATTCCCTGGAGAAGGAAATGGCAATCCACTCCAGTATTATTTCCTGGAGAAGCTCATGGACAGAGGAACCTTGTAGGCAACAGTCTGTGGGGTCAAAAGAGTTAGACAAGACTGAAACACCATGCACACATTCATGCATAGTGCCCAAAGATTTAATGTAATTTGGCATCTGCTAGGTCTTTTTGCATTTATACATTCTCCTGCCTGGGAAGACACCTGTAATGGCTTTTACCATACAACATTTTAAAGGGGCCTAATTGAATCCTGCTTCTGGGAGCCACTGATCTGTAGTAGGCCAATTGGCAAGGCCTTATCCCAAGTTAAATTCATCTCTTAATATTTTAGTGACATTCCTTTTGAAGGTGTGAGTCCTTCTAGGTGAATGTAGATGAATGTAATTTTAATGTCTTCATCCAAATCAGGGGATGATTTCCCTAATGGAGGGCTTTAACTGCATCAGAAAGTTTCTGTCCAGGTAGGATTTGTTTCCACTCATCCTGAAAATACTTTGGCCACCTGAATAGAAGAGTTGACTCATTGGAAAAGACCCTGATGCTGGGAAGGTTTGAGGGTGGGAAGAGAAGGAGACAACAGAGGATGAGATGGTTGGATGGCATCACCAACTCAATGGACATGAGTTTGAGCAAATTCTTGGAGATAGTGAAGGACAGGGAAGCCTGGTGTGCTGCAGTCCATGGGGTCACAAAGAGTCAGCCATGACTGAGCAACTGAACAACAAAAACACCCTGAAAAAGTGTCAGCACAAACATTAGCAGGTTATCTGAAATTTCTTGCAGGTCAAGGCATTTGAATAGAGTCTGTTTTTCAGTCCTCAATAGGGCAGGTTCCTCTGTGTTGACACCCCATCTGGGGAGGTCTGATGTGGTCTTTGGGTTATTCTTAAGACCTTGTGGGAAAGAGCTGGGTCTTCTTTTCTGGGGTTTGCAGGAGAGCCATCTGAGGCTTAAAGCATGTTTTTGTGGGCCTCTGTTATCAAGCTGTTCTGGTGTAAAATTTCAGGGGGAGATCTGTCAGAACTTAATCAGTTTACTCTCCACTGTCAGTTTTACTCAAGGGAGTCCCTGGACCTCCTCAAAGTGTTCCTCTTTCTACCATATTAGAGGCTCTATTCTTCAGTCTCAGAGGGCAACCCGTTTTCCAATGTTCCTCCTCCTTACAGTAAGTGTGTAGTTCCTTTCCCAATGGTGACTTAGCTGTTTTCAAGTTACTTGCCTTCCAGGAAGCCAATGCCAAATAAATGACACTTTTCTTTGCATCTTCTTTTTTCTGCTATTGCTCCCTGTTGAATACTTTAAAAGAAACATCTACCAATTGAGAAAAGGTCATTCCAAATATACTGTCTAATTCTTTGCAACTTTCTCCTGATTCTGAGGTACTTGGCCTGAAAGTCAAATTGACCATTTTAATATTGTCAGGAACCTTAAGATCTGCATTGGTACAATGTGTGTAGGCCTGATAAATCCTTTCCAGAAATTCAGAAAGGTCTTCATTTGTTTTGCTGCATTTCTTGAATACTGTTCAGACTTTCTTGCTTTGGTTTCCCTTTGCAAAGTTCTGCCAAGATGCCCCAATAAGCAGTGCTCTAATAAGGGCCTTCTTCCCTCACTGGGGTCCCCATTTAATTCCAACCTTTCCAATTAAACAAATCTGAGAAACCCAACCAGTGATTTGTTTGCATTTAGGCAGCATCTGATATAATGGTGGAAGGGAACTTGCCTTGACCCGGAAGAGGCTCCTGACCCAAACTGGGTGCCCCGTCAGGCTTCAAATTGCAATATTAGGCCAAGTCCCTGTGCCCTAGAGCTAACAGAGGATTTTCTAATTGAGTTCTGTAAGGAGGGGAAGTCCAGAACCCAGGGTCCAAAACTGGGGCAGAATAAGAACAGAAGGTGGTAGAGGGGGTGCACATACTGGCATAAGTGTCCAGAGAGTCTGGGGCAGCTTGCTCAGCCAGAGTTTTTAAGGTTTGAAGCCACATAGTCTCACTTCCATTCCCTTCCTTTTCTTATCCCCCTGATAGTAATACAAATGCTTGCATAATAACATATTATCATTCTTCCTTGCTTCTTCACAAAATAGTTAGAGTATTCAAAAGCCACCATAAAACCATACATAGCAGTGAATCATCTAATCATTGTAAGGATGCCTTTTTGCTTTGCTATCAACCAACTGGGATTACAATGCAATTGAACAGAAACTTGATTACTGTTGTAACAATTTAAGATAATTACTAAAATCATGACTGATATAATTTACAAGGATATATCAGAATTTTAGGAGTTCCATATAATTTATAAAATGTGTATTAATGACATTTACCATATGATAGCATCTAAGTTTTATCACCACTTATTTGACAAAGCCTCCCATAAAATTCAATATGACAAATGAGCCCAGTTAGTTTAATAGTCCCCTCTCTGTGATGGAGAAAAACAAATAATTTGGGGGGTTTCAGGGACCCTTGCCTGGCAAATCCCATGGACGGAGGAGCTTGGTGGGCTGCAGTCCTTGGGGTCGCTAGGAGTTGGACATGACTGATCAACTTCACTTTCACTTTTCACTTTCATGCATTGGAGAAGGAAATGGCAACCCACTCCAGTGTTCTTGCCTGGTGAATCCCAGGGACGGGGGAGCCTGGTGGGCTGCCGTCTCTGGGGTTGCACAGAGTCGGACATGACTGAAGGGACTTAGCAGCAGCAGCAGCAACAGGTACCCTTCAGAGCCAATGAAATAAAGCTCTTGTACAGACTAATCTTGGCAATGCCACTCATGTATAACACATGTACAAACACAGAAACAGGGACCTCATAGTTCCCATTCAGAAATTTTAGCCATGAAGCAGGCACAACAATATAAAACCCATCAGTTACAAGAGGTTGTATTCAAGTGGGGGTTTCTGGCAGGTGGGACAAATCAAGGTCACCTGTCTAGAGAGCTAACCCCTTTTTGCTAATATTTATGGAAAAACATACTTCTATTTTCTCTTTGTAGCTTTTGATGATTTGGGGACTAAATGGAACTTTTATCTTCTTCCTCAGAATGTCCCACTCTTGGGCAAGAACAGACAGGTTTTGTTCCGATTCCTTCTTTCCATTTGACATCAGTAAATGTTTCAAGTATCACAAAGCTAATTTGGCTATAAATGGAGAAACAGCACCGAAGAAAATGAAACAAAAACTCAAAAGAGCAAACAGAACATCCAAGCATTCAAGTTTGGTCTTGAGTTTTTACATATACCAAAGACACAGGAGACCTTAAACAACATAATTAACACAAGATAGCAATCTATGGGTTTGGGGGTCCTGAGATAACCTTGCCTAACCCCCCGGGGAGATCCTAGCAGGTACTGTGGTCACACCTTGCTACAATAAAATAGTTTCTTCCTCTTACCCAGGGGTTCATAGATGTAATCAGATCCCTCATCCAAACTGTGTGGCAGAAGACTTTCTTTAGGGCTGGTTGAAACATGCCCCATTTTTAAAGACATAAATTCAAGACAAACACACAAATGACACATACAAATGCTGACATCATTTGGTTCACAAGTTGAGTGGAAGTCCAATAACACTTGGCTCTTTCCAACAAGGTGCCCTACTCAAATGCAAAACAGATTGGCTTATTCTCAAGAAAAAGCTCCAAATGGAGAGGAAATAAAGTTTCCAGCTATACACACTGAGTGAGTGACTTAGCCTACTGCATGGTAGCTCCCAAATGGAGATTCTTTGCTCCAACTGGCAAGCTCTGGGGCAACGGGTGCTGCTTCTGGGAAGTTTGAAGGGAAGGTCCTCAGGACAAATAATCCCAGCAGCTTGCTAGGGCTTTGTGTGAAAATTCCTCAACCGGAGCCTGTTGGCCATGAGCAGTAAGTCTCCTGGATGGCTTCCCAAAACCTGTTGCTGAGTCCAAGCTCATACAACTTGCCACATGACAGGCCAATAATCAAGTGAGGAATTTTTGGGGCAAAAAATAGTGACTTTATTTGGAAAGCCAGAAAACTGATAAAATAGTAGGCTTAGACCGCAAAGAACCATTGCTTGAGTTAGAATTCAGGCTTTTTTATACTAAAAGGGGTGGGGCTAAAGTCAAAGTTTTCCTGTTTCCCGTCAGCCCCTGAAGGAGAGGTGTTAATTGCTTCCTCCTTGTAGTCATTCACAGATGGGCCAGGTCAGGATGTTTCCTGGGAGCTAAGCAAAGGTATTTTAACTTAATGCTCATTACCTGGGAGGCAGGGTTCCCAGAGAGGGCCATAACTTGTAAGAGAATACAAAATATTCTTCCCTGTTGCATAATATTACCTGTTGTTTTTTTTCAAGATGTTCTTTAGTGAGGAGGGCATGTCAACCCACTCCAGTTTTCTTGCCTGGAGAATTCGCATAGACAGAGGAGCCTGGCAGGCTGCAGTCCATTGAGTCTCAGAGAGTTGGACATGACTGAGCAACTAAGCATAAAGCAAGTTGAGTAAGTCCCCTCCATTTCAGCTTACTGAGAGTTTTTACCATGAATAGGTGTTGGATTTTGTCAATTGCTTTTTCTGAATCTCTTGATATGATCATGTGATTTTGTATTCTTTATCCCGTTGATGTGATGGGTTACATTGTTGTTTAACCAGCCTTGCATACCTGGAATAAGACTCATTTGGTCATAATAAATATATGATTCTCCTTATACATGGTGTTACATTCCATTTGCTAATGTTTTTAAAGGATTTTTGCATCTGTGTTCTTGAGAGATACTGGTCTGTAGTTTTCTTTTATTGCAATGTCTTTGCCTTGTTCTGGTATTACAGTGATGCTGATCTCATGGAATGAGTTAGGGAGTATTCCTTCTTCTCTTTTCTGAAAATTAGTATAATTTCTTTCTTAAATGACTGGTAAAATTTACTTGTGAACCCATCTAGGACTGATGATCTATGTTTTGGAAGCTTATTATACTTATTGATTTATTTTCTATCATTGCTATTGTCTATTCAGATTGTTTTCTTCTTGGGTGAGTTTTGATAGATTTTGTCTTTCGAAGAATCGATGCATTTCATCTAGGTCACCAAATTTGTGGGCACTGAATTGTTCATAGTATTCTTTTATTACCGTTTTAAAAAGTATCAGCAGTATCTATACTGATATACCCTGTTTTATTTTTGGCAGCATTAATTAATGTCCTTTCCCTTTTTCTCTTAAGCAGCATGGCTAGAGGCTTATCAATTTTATTGATCTTTTTAATAAGCAATGTTTGCTTCCATTGATTTTTTTCTATCAATTTCCTTGATTCCTACTCCATTATTTCTTTGCTTCTTGCTTTGAATTTTCTAGCAAAAAAAATTTTCTCTTTTTCTAGTTTCCTGAGGCAGAAACTTAGATTATTTTTAGGTAATATATTCTAATATACACATCCAAGACTATAAATTTCCCTCTTAGCACTGCTTTTACTGCATCTTACAAATTTTGGCAAGTGTTTTTGCTTTCAATTAATTCAAAGTATTTTTGAATTTCTATAGAAAAATTTTTAAATTATATGTTATTTAGAAGTGTGATATTTAATCTCCATGAATGTGGGTGGTTTTCAGTTATCTTTCTACTCTTGATTTCTAGCTTGAGTTCAGAGTGCTCTGAGAACATTGTATGATCTCTAATATTTTTCATTTTTTAAGGTGCATTTTATGGCTCAGAATGTGGTCTATCTTGGTGAATGTTCCATGTGAACTTGAGAAGAATGTGCAGTCATACCTCAGAGATATTGCACATTTGGTTCTAGACCATCACAACAAAGCAAAAATTGCAGAAGCAGTAAAGCAAGTTGCATAATTTTTTTATTCCCAATACATTTAAAAGTTATATTTATACTACACTGTAGTCTATTAAGAATGCCATAACATTAGATCTTAAAAAACAATGTACATACCTTAATTAAAAATACTTATTACTAAAAAATGCTAACCATCATCTGAGCCTTCAGAAAGTAATCATCTTTGTCATAGTGACATTAAAGAGGACTGATCACAGATCACCATAACAGATGTAATAATAGTGAAAAAGTTTGAAATCTTGTGAGAATTACCAAAATATGATATAGAGACATGAAATGAGAAAAATCCTGTTCAACACAGGATTGCCAAAAGCGTTTAATTATAATAAATGTGAAATGCAGTAATGTGAACCATAATAAAACAAAGTATGCGTGCATGTTCTGTTGTTTGGGATGATGTAGTCTATTGATGTGTTATATCCAGTTGATTGGTGTTGGTGTTGGGTTCAGCTGCATTCTTGCTGATTCTGTGCCTGCTGGATCTGTCCATTTCTGAAAGAAGTGTAGTGAAATCTCCACAGTGACAGCAGATTTATCTATTTCTCTTTGCTAGTCTATCGGTTTTTGCCTCCTGCACACATGTTATTTTTGGGCACATAGACATTAAGGATTGTTACATCTTCCTTGAGTATTGACCCCTTAATCATGATATAATGGCCCTTTTAATCCTTGATAACTTCTTATCTTGAAGTCTACTCTCTAGTTAAAATAGCTACACCTGCTTTTTAAAATTAATATTATTGTGGTATATTTTTCTTCACTTATTTTTACTCTATTTGTGTTTTTTTAAAGCAGCATATATTTATATCTTGTTTATTGATTGACACTGACATATCTTTTAATTCATAAATTTGGACCATTGACTTTAAAGTAACTATATTTTGGAATTATTGAGTTAATGTGTATAATATTTGTGACTGCTTTCTCTTGATGGCTCTTGTGTTTTGTTTCTAATTTGTCTTCCACTTTTTTCTGTCTTTTTTGTTTTTAATTGAGCATTTCATATGATTTTATTTTCTCTCCTTTCTTAGTATATAAGTTTCTTTTTTTTTTTTTTTTACTTTTTTCAGTGGTTACATAAAAGTCTGTATAATACATTTTCAGCCAATTCAGGTCTACTTTCAAATAACTGTACAGCATGTCATGAGTAATGTGAGTACTTTATAATAACAAAATAATGAAAATTCTTCCCAATTGTCTTTTGTATCATTTTGTCCCTCATTTTACTATATAAATATAACATACGTTTTATATTTCTGATGCTTGCTCTATTGCTTCAGTTTGTCTTTTTTGCTTTTTGTATGTCTTGTAACTTTTTATTGATAGCTGGATATGATGCACTGGGTAAAAGGAACTGTTGTAAATAGGGCTTCAGTAATGTTGTGGTGAAGTGTGAATGGAGGGGAAGTGTTCTGTGTCTTATTGTTAGGTCTCAGTCTGTTAGTGAACCAATACCTCTGGACTATGGACTTTATTAGGGCTTCTCAGAGTTTTCTCTCCCCTCTTAGGTAGAACAGGATGACTAGAGTGGGCTGCTGCTGCTGCTGCTAAGTCACTTCAGTCATGTCCGACTCTGTGCGATCCCATAGACGGCAGCCCACCAGGCTCCGCCGTCCCTGGGATTCTCCAGGCAAGAACACTGGAGTGGGTAGAGTGGGCTAGAGTTGGGCATCTCTTTTCTCCCACATGAAAGGCTGGAGGGGGCTGGGTTTAGGTGCTTCCCTTCCCCCCAGGCTCATTAGGCCCTGATAATTGCCCAGCAGGTTGGCTCTGGTTAACTAATTTTCCCTGACAGCAGGCCTTGTTGAGAAGGACACATTCTGTAATCCAAAGTTGTTCTTTTCTACCCACTCCCATAGAAGAATGAGGGAAATTTTGTCCAATATTTATTGTGAGAACCTGGTTAAGCTCCTAGAGGTAAATCTCAGGATTTCAGGGGTGCCTCTATGACGAGGTCCCCCTGGATTATTTTTTAACTCCTAGACTTGTCCACACTAAACCTCTAGTAATTTTTCAGTTGAGGTTGCCATTAAGGTTTTCCTACACCAGCCTGGTCCCCACAGTAGTTTTTGCTTATCAAGCACTACTTGGTAAGCCACAGTCACGTGTCTGTCTCTCTAATACTGGGAGCCATGGTTTGCCTGTGCTCTTCCCCATCTAATGGATTCAAGAAGGGATGTTGATTTTTCAGTCAGTTCAGCTTTTTACTTGTTAGTGGGACACAGTGGTGACTTTCAAGCTCCTTACTTGCAAAACTAGAAACTAGTAACTGGGCCATGTCTTTTCTTTACTCCTTCCTTCTTCTAATAATGCAGATATGATGTCTTGATCATGAGTAGTTAACCAAGACCATGAAACAAAAACCATATAGATGATGGGGGGAGATACAACAGATAGAAAGAAACTTGGTTCCCAATACCATGGAGGCCATTCTAGCCTGCATTTCCTGATTCCAGACTTCTAGAACATGAGAAAAAAACAAACTTTATTTGCATTCAGCTACTGTTTATCTTCAGGTTTTGCATCACTCAGAACTGAACCATGTCTTAAATGTTACACCAAGGAGGAAGAAAGTCTGTATTTCAAATCTTGATTTCTAGGAGATGTTGATGATATGAACATGATATACAAAGTTATCACAACTAGAATATGGCTTCAGGAAGAGAAAATAGACATCTTATGGTAATTTCTGAAGTCCTGGCAGGACTTTGAGGATTTTATTACTGTTTAGTTTACAAGGAAAACAAAATTCCTGCTGATATCATGACAGGAGAAGTTGGAAAGACTTCTTTTGAAGCTGTCTTCCAGATGCAGAAAGTGAATCACACTTCTCTGTTCATTAAACAAGTTGTATTAACTTCCTAAAAGACCAGAAAATTAATACAGAATGGAGGAAACTACCTCCCAGTGAAAAGACATTTGATTAATAGACATTTAAAAGTAACTTTCCTAGCTTTAGTTTTTCAATTTAGAGCTTTTCTGAACTGCCATTACATCACCAACAAGAATGTACAGAAAATCAATAAACTCAAAAGTTCAATGTAGTGTAATATGATTAAACTTGAAAATATTGTGCAATATGGTATTATCATGAGTTAATCCTACCAGATTTTTTTCTTGTTACTAGAATCCCTTTTAATGCATCATAGTCCTCAGATAATGTACTTTTTATTTTTAAGTCAAGTCATTTCTGTACAGTGAGGAGTGATCCCTTGAGAGTTCTTTTTTTTAAAAGCAAAATGAATGTCAGGTAAAGTTTCTAGATAACCCCTGAAAATTCAGAACTTATCCACGGTAAATTCTCAGTGTGCAAAATCAAGAATTAGGGAAAGCATGGAACAAAAATACGGTGGGGTTTTTTTCAGATTAGCAAACAGGTTACACAATGCTAGTGCAATTGTGAAGTACAGCAATGTGTACATTTCCCATTTCTTTGGGGGAAAAAAAGAGATATGATCTTAAATTTGGGGTGAATGGTATTTTTAAAATTTTTTTAATTTGGGAACTATCAAATTTAACTGGCTTCTAATCATGTTCTGAATTTTAACTCATGAATTACTCTTCAAATAACTGGACATACAAATATTCTCAGTTCTAAGCCATTTTCTTCTTGCTTCTCATTATCAACATAACCCCCTTCCAAAATATTGAGAAAAATTTTAACTACTCTATTTAAAATGCTCAACTTTATTTTTGCAAATTAGCCCAGCTGCTCATAGTCCATGGTATCTCAGGTGTGTCCAGGGCTCCTCCATATTATGCCCCTGGGTATGAGCTGGGCAGAGAATGTGGAGTTTCCTAGACTCACCTAGTAGGGTGAGTTAGGAACTAAATTGGCTGTTTTCCCCTTTTGGAACTGACAGCAGAGAAGCCAGGAGGGCAAAATGCATAATGCATGGTAGACAGTTGCCTCAGGACATGGTCATTATTGGAGTCTTTAAGTCAGCAAGCAGAAACATCTGGAAGCTGGGTTCTAGCAAAGAAAACCAGAAGATTAAGTGTGCCTAATACGAAGTGTGCAGCCCTTCAGAATCATGATATTTGCTGGAAGCATTCAGAAGCATGACTCATGTGTTTGAGGCTGAGTTAGTTTTCCAGGGCCTGGAAAGTGGAGAGAACAGGAGAGCCAAGGTATAGGAGACAGGAGTTTTTAGGCAGCTATCAAGCAAGTGCTCTGTAACAAGGACAAAGACAGTTCCTCATTTGAACTCAAGTTGAAGAAATCTGCTCCAGAAACCCCAATATCATAGTTGAGGTTCACTTTGGCTGGAAAGCAGGGAAGAACATATATGGAAACTGAATCATGAGATGTAGAAATAAATATAGATATTAGTGGATTTAAAAACAATGTAAAGAAGGAAAAGGTAGAAAAAGAGAAGGAAGAGGACAGAGTCAGAGGAGAGAAAACAGAAATAGAAGGAGAAATGTTGAATGATCTTTTATTCTGTGCAAGGAACTGTTGTAGGCATTTTACCTGTATTCACTCACTGAATCCCCACAGGCCCATTCTAGCGGATTGAGTAGATGCCTCTGAAAAGATACATCATGTCCTAATCCCCAGAACCTGTGAATGTTACCCTATTTGGGCAAAAGAAAGGTCTTTGCAGATGTAATTAAGCATCTTACTATGAGGTCTTCCTGGATGATCCAGTGGACCCTATATCCAATGACTTTTGTCCTTTCAATAGACATACAGAGGAGGTGCTGTAACAGTGGAGGCAGAGATTGGAGTGGAGTGATACAGACAGCCATCAAGGATGCCAGTAACCCCCATAAATTGAAGGTATTAAGGAACAGAAGCTCCCTTAGAGTGCCTGGAGAAAGTTCTGACACCTGAAATTTAGCTTCTGGCCTTCAGAACTGTTAGCATAAATTTCTGTTGTTTGATGCCACCAAGCCTGTGGTGATTTCTTATGAAATCATAGGAAAGCCAATATACCCATGAAGTAGATGCCATCATTATTCACATTCTACAGATGAGGAAGCTAAGCCTCAGGAAGGTTGAGAGAGACATACAAGGTTGTCTTATCAGCGGCAGGGCAAGGATTGGAATCCAAGCCATCTACCTTCATAGTCCACACCCTCACCCCTACATAACATCATTGATTCAATTGCTTAGTATATAATTATGTATGTATCAGGAGGCTGAAGTTGCTCTCCCGAAAGTTCAGATAACAGTGCAGGCTGCAACTTGTAAGTTCCCAATGACTTTAGCTGTGTATACTGGGGAGGTAGATGAGAAATGTTGTAGCAGTGAACCCAACAGCTCCAATAACTTAACATCTCTTGCACTGTGGGAGACCTGGACTTGATCCCTGGGTGGGGAAGATCCCCTGGAGAAGGGAATGGCAACCCAATCCAGTATTCTTGTCTGGAGAATTCCATGGACAGAGGAGCCTGGTGGGCTACAGTCCATGGGATCACAAAGAGTAGGACATGACTGAGTGACTAACACTTTTAAAAAAAGAGCTCTTATATTATCTGAGTTGGCTAACATTCCACAAAGATTATACCAGTAAGCATGATTTTAGGCGTGTAATATAAGGTTAGAAAATGATAAAAAAAAATAAATCTATGAGAAAGTTTTTAAAATACCATAAAAATAATGTAGTTACAGAGATTTATCATTTCCTTTGTCAAAAATATAGTGTGTCTGAGCATCACTGAATTGACTCAGGAAGGGATGAAAATAATGTGTTATTTCATTTCCAAAATAGAAGTCAAATTTAGAAATGTGACATTTCAGTAGAATCTGGACTTATATTTATGTGACACTAAGAGCACAGACTTCTAACTGTGTATCCAGTATTCAGGTGCTGTGGACAAAAGTGCAGAGTGAGGTCATGAAATTCACATGTAACTTAGACTCTATCCAGGGGTTCCCTGGCACCTTGAGATTTTTATTCCTCCTGTAATCTCTCCCCCAACACGTCCTGGGCCGTCTAACTTAACCCCTAGTCTCTTGAAATTCTGAGGGTTGGGGAGTGGTTCCTGGTAAACACTAACCATCAGACTTTCCTCAAAAATGTCCAGATTATAACATTTGCCAGTGTCCGTGATGTCCACATTCAGACCAGCTCTGGACACTGCAAAGGAACTGTATTGTCCAGCTTCAGTGATACATTTAAGTGTTAGTAAGGTCCATCTAGTCAAGGCTGTGGTTTCTCCAGTAGTCATGTATGGATGTGAGAGTTGGACTATAAAAAAGCTGAGCGCAGAAGAATTGATGCTTTTGAACTGTGGTGTTGGAGAAGACTCTTGAGAGTCCCTTGGACTGCAAGGAGACCCAACCAGTCCATCCTAAAGGAAATCAGTCCTGGGTGTTCATTGGAAGGAGTGATGTTGAAGCTGAAACTCCAATATTTTGGCCACCTGATGCGAAGAGCTGACTCATTTGAAAAGACCCTGATACTGGGAAAGATTGAGGGCAGGAGGAGAAGGGGATGACAGAGGATGAGATGGTCGGATGGCATCACCGACTCAATGGACATGAGTTTGGATAAACTCCGGGAGTTGGTGATGGACAGGGAGGTCTGGCATGCTGTGGTTCATGGGGTTGCAAAGAGTCAGACACGACTGAGTGACTGAACTGAACTGAACTGAATGTGAATGGCAACCCCAGGCATGGTGCCATTCATCATATTAAAATATTATAAAATAAAAAATTAGCATCATATGTCATTTTATTGCCCTTACTGTTATATATAACTGTCTCTGTGGCATAAATGATAACAATATCTCTGATGTCAGAGAACATAAGTCTAGAGTAATTCTACACTAAATTAAGTAGCTGATCACTTATATTTCAGCCCAAATTCTTGTTTTCCATGATACAATTTCAACTACACGCATCTTGTGTCACTGAGTGCAAATGAGTGCATGTTGTCTTGTCCAACTCTTTTGTGACCTCGCAGACTATAGTCTGCCAGCCTCATATGTCCAGGGAATTTTCCAGGCAAAAATACTGGAATGGGTTGGCATTTCCTACTCCAGGGGAGCTTCCTGACCCAGGGATCGAACACTCATCTCTTGTGTCTCCTGTAGTGGCAGGCAGATTCTTTACCCAGTCACCTGAAAAGCCACATGTCATTGAGATCGCATCAATTTTTTATAAAAATAAATTAGTAATTCTTAAGATGTGTATGTACGTTTCTGTAATCACAAAGACTATTACAGAATATAAGCATACTTCCGACTTCTGTGAAAATAATCCTGTCTTATTGTATTTCATATAACAGAAGAACACGCTGTATTAGATATGGCATAATAGGCATATTAGCTTGAAATCCATTTCAGGTAAAATTTCTATTTTACCAAGCTTGGTTGGGTATCGAAATTGCTACAGGGTAGTCAAACATCATCAAAATAAGAGTTTATTTCTAATGCACACACAGGGAAGACTATTGTTTATTGAGTCTTTTCTTATTTGTTTACAAAAAGCAGATGTTTAATGCACATTCTTTTTACAAACAATAACAACTCTCTACCTCTGTTTGGCTCTTTACACAAAGAGGAGCATATTGTGGACTTAAAAACTATATGCCCTAGGAGTAAAAATATATTTGTGCCTGTGTGGATTTAATTTTCTCACTTGTATTTGAGTGAGGTATGAGAGAGTCTTGATGAGATTTAATATTATCCAAAATGTGCTCTTGGTACGTCTTCTTTTATAATGAGCCCATTATTTGAATTCATTCTTATAAACCAGGCTTTTCATATTTGACCCTAGGTTGTGAGCTTTTTGAGGGCAGAAATACATACGATTTCCCTTTGTATCCAAGCAGATCTAGACATTTAATAGATGTTCTTAAATGTTTGTTGAATAAGCAGGATTGCAATGAGTCTGACCTTGGGCCCAAATGTCAAAGCTATTTAGTAGAAAACTGAAATATCTGGTAGGGCTATAAGGTCAAAATCCAAGACCATTGGTAGAGGCAAGAAGAATAAGGGAATGTAGCAGTGGGCTTTGGATAGAAAATCTCGAAGCCAAAGTGGTGCCAAGTGGAGCATGTATTAGAAGGTGCAGCTCCCAGTTAGAGAAGTCATGTGGACCAGGAGGAGGCCATAAGAGACGAGACTTCTCCCTACCAGTTTCTTGAAGATTTAGCCTTACTCCAGAGCTGGCTTCTCATAATTCTGTTTCTCCTCAGACCTGCTAGTCACATTCTTACGTGCTTGGAGAATTTTATCCTCAGTCTTGTGGATCCCCATGTCTCTGCCTCCCTCGTTTATGTCCTCCCACTCATATCTTCCTGACTTATAACACCCTAAGACCACAAGCTCACACAGATGATTAGTCAAGTGAAAACGGAAGTATCACTAGCCTGTGAAACAACAGATTCTCTTCCCATAGCTAGTACTTTTATTCAAAAGAAAAGATGGAGGGAGGAAGGAAAGAGGGGCATGAAGAAGAAAAATATGTTTATTTCCTCCTCCTAAACAACAGTTTGGGTAAAAATGTAGATGCAAAGAATTTTCAGTATCTTATAGTGAGAACACTTATAAGTTTATATATAGAAATGATGTAGGAAAAGAAAACCTTCAACTTGTTTTCTGCTTAATGACCAGAGATTTGTAAACACATTAATTAAACAGAATTTTCATTGTATCATATGACACATGTCACCTCTTTAGAAGTCTGATATTATTGATTTTCCTTCAGACACAATTTTATTTTAAAATTCAGTGGCACTTAAATTGTCAAGTCTAAATAAATTATCATGCATTCTTAAAAACAAGGGCAATTAAGCATAGCATTTTTAAATTCCCAAAATACATTGCCCACCTTAAATGTTAGCAAATGTACTTTATATCTTCAATTGCATAGTGCTGAATTTTTTAATTATAATTATTACTGATTATGGGGTATATTCAGTCATTTTTAATTATGAAACTAAAATGATAGATCATGTCAGTTCTCTTGAAACTTCAATTAAATATCACTTTTCATCCATATTATTTAATTCGTTCATTAAACATATATTGAAGTTTAAGTTCCTGGCAGTGAGCTCAGCATGAGAGTTACAGAGATAAATGATGTAGTTCCTGCCTGGGATGAACCTACAGTCTAATGAGGAAAACAAAAAAGCAAAAGACAGAGCTCACAGCCTGAAGGAGTCACGGAACATTTCCTGGGAAGAGATGATGTTGGAACGACCTCTTGTGTGTGTAGAGGGGAGCAGTAGTGGTTCAAGCCCAGTGGCTAAGCTATCATGAAGAATCTTGCACATTCTGTTGTGAAGTTATAACCATTGGTCATGTTTCAAGAGGGAATTACTGTTTTACGCTTGCTCTTTAGAAAGATGACTATGGTGCCATGATAGAGTATGGGTTTGAAATGAGCAAAAATAGAGTCAAGTTTTGTATCATCTGAGTGAAAATCATGGGTTTCTGAATCAACTTAGCATTGCCTGTGCATTGCTTTATTTCAGACAGTAGGAGCTTTACAAGTTCAAGTGCAAAGTTATTGTATATTCTGAATGAAATACTGTATCTATTGATGGGATATTAACTACAACTGTATTTTGTGTTTAGAGTGTGTTTGCCTCTAGTTCATCCTACATGTAATTTCAGATCAATACAGGCTGCTTAATTAGCAGCTAGGTCAACTAGTAGAATTACTTTGCAATTCCACTTTGATAGTTGTAACACTGTAATAAAATTTCCTACAACTGGCCCATAGAAATAACTGATAGTATCTGTCCCAACTTTCCACCCAATGCAAAAATTAATTGGCAAATGGCTATTCAACTTCCAGCTGACCACAGTGATGGGGACTTCACTATCTGATGAGGTCTTACGGTTTGACAGCTCAATGTTCTAGACTGTCATACAGCATTTAAATACGCAAAATTCAGCAGATTTCTTGGCCATTAACTCTTACAGCAAAGATAAAATAATTGGTAGCATTAAAGTGACAATAATTTATATTAACTTAAGAGACTTGTAGGAAATGCATGTTCAATCTCTGGGTTGGGAATGTGCCCTGGAGAAGAAAATGGCAACTCACTCCAGTATTCTTGCCAGGGAAATCCCATGGACAGAGAAGCCTGGTGGGCTACAGTCCATGGGGTCGGAAAGAGGTGGACACTACCGAGCACACACGCACACACAGTTCCCTTTCCATGTAGAGTGAATTTTACAAGAGAGAACATAAGCCATATAAACAAAGGTTATCCTGTTTTTCTCATTGAGAATGAAAAGGGCTCAGTTATTAATCTGAGTATTAAAACCAATAAGCACTGCTCTCTCTAGGGTATTTCAAGGGTGTGTGCTTAAATCCCAATACTTCCAGCCTTTAACTGCTTATATCCTTGTCCCTAAACATTCAGATGTTCAGTTCAGTTCAGTCACTCAGTCATGTCTAATTCTTTGCAACCCCATGGACTGAAGCACGCTAGGCTTCCCTGTCCATCACCAACTCCCAGAGCTTGCTCAAACTCATGTTCATCGAGTTGGTGATGCTATCCTCTGGTGATGCCAACCATCTCATCCTCTGTCATCCCCTTCTCCTCCTGTCTTCAGTCTTTCCCAGCATCAGGGTCTTTTTCCAATGAGTCAGTTCTTCATATCAGGTTCAGCTTTATCATCAGTCTTTCCAGTGAATATTCAGGACTGATTTCCTTTAGGATTGACTGATTTGATCTCCTTGCTGTCCAAGGGACTCTCAAGAGTCTTCTCCAACACCACAGTTCAAAAGCATCAATTCTTCGGTGCTCAGCTTTCTTTATGGTCCAACTCTCACATCCATACATGACTACTGGAAAAACCATAGCTTTGACTAGATGAACCTTTGTCAGCAAAGTAATTTCTTTCTCTGCCTTTTTTTTTGGGGGGGGGGATTCCAGCTTTTTTATTTATTCCCCTTTTAACAAAATAGAAGAAATAATACAGGATTAAAACTGCAAAAGTAGTTAATTGGTAGAACACACATTCACACAAAAAATCTGGATAGGAAGACAAGCTTATATACAATGAGGAAACACACGTAAATTATGGTAGTTTGTAGGTTGTATACGAAACATTTAAAAAGTCAAACATGCTCTGCTTTTTAATATGCTGTCTACATTGGTCATAACTTTTCTTCCAAGGAGCAAGCGTCTTTTAATTTCATGGCTGCAATCACCATCTGCAGTGATTTTGGAGCCCAAGAAAATAAAGTCTGTCACTATTTCCATTGTTTCCCCATCTATTTGCCATCAAGTGATAGGACTGGACACCATGATCTTTATTATTTGAATGTTGAGTTTTAAGCCTGCTTCACTCTCCTCCTTCACTCTCATCAAGAGGCTCCTTAGTTCCTCTTTGCTTTCTGCCATAAGGGTGCCATCACCTGCATATCTGAGGTTATTTATATTTCTCCCAGCAATCTTGATTCTAGCTTGCACTTCATCCAGTTCAGCATTTCACATGATGTACTCTGCATATAAGTTAAATAAGCAAGATGACAATGTACAGCCTTGATGTACTCCTTTCCCAATTTGGAACCATTCTATTGTTCTACGTCTGTTTCTAACTCATGCTTCTTGACTTGCATTCAGATTTCTCAGGAGTCAATAACTCAAATGTTATTTGCCACTATTATTCATGATAAACTGAATTGCCTCACCCCTTAATCTTTGTTCCCAGTTTGGTGGCATGACCCCTTCTGGATTGTTCTTTTTCAGTATTCAAATTTGCCATCCTTGGCATTATAATGTATTCTAGTTTTAATTGACTCAACTCCTGGTTTTACATGAGAGACAGGCCTTTTTCTGACCATGCTTGTAAGCAGCCTATTACTGATTTTACAAACAGAGAAAATCCTTCATCCAGCAAGGATATTTAGAGCAACACAAGGAGAAGGACAGAGAAGGTACATCAGCTGATCAGCCTCGTGGACCATGAGTAAAAGATGAGTGGTGATAGAGAGCCAGTCTCACTGTTTTCGTTGAAATTTGCCCCCTTTCTCCTTAAATGAGCCAACTTTAGATTAGAATTGTGTAGAAGGAAAAGCAGTATGTGTGGAAGATGATGTGTGCTTCTCATGCTAATTCCATGCCCTTCATCTCTCTTAGCTGGAACTTCAGTTTCAGAAATAAAGATCAAGCATGCAGCACCTTGCATTAAGTCCCACTGAGGCATGGGTGGCCCTGGAGCAGGTGGGTGTCTCAGGAGATCATTATCTGGCTAGAAGTAGGTGAAGAAGAATGTCTGTGGCAGAGATCTAAGGAACTCACAGAATTCAAAGCAAAGTGTTTGGATCTCTATTCGAAAAATTTTGACAAATGCCGCAAGGTGCAGAGGCAAGAATTACAAAGATCCCATTTCTCAGCTTCTCCTTCTCCCCTGCAGAGCTCCCATTGATTTCAAAGACACACCAGGCTTGGATCAGCTCTGTGGGGCCTGGACCCAGGCGAGGAATGGACCAAAGACAGGAAGAAAGAAAGGCTAAATAGGGGAAAAGGAAAGTTCTGTGGATGAATTTTAGTACAAAAGAGTACCCTTTTCTTCTGACCCACATGAATGCTCATTCAGCTGATATAAGCCTCCATCATGTATTTATAAAATATATTTCTAACAGAAACTAAATTATATATAAGATTCAGGTACACATGATTATGTACCATATACAGAATAGATAAAATAGAAATGCTCTTTTTTCAGAAAAAAAGCCTGAGTGAAACATGGATAGCAGAAGTAAGTCAGTCACTAGAGAATGCCACCATAAATCCTAGCTGTTGGTTTTTTTCTTACCAATTAATCATTGATCACTATTTTTCATCAGAAAGACCATCGTGAGGGATACTATTTTATTCAAATCAATTTCGATACTGAGCAATGAAAGTTCAGAGAGTGAGAGATTTTTCTGGAGAAAAGGTATTCATATGAAGATTTTAGAAAATAGTTAATGTCTATTTCTCCTGTAGGTCTTGAATTTTAATATTTTACGTTTAGGCTTTTTATCCATGTGGCATTTATGCTTGTGAATGCTGTGGTATGATAATCTATTTTAAAGTATCTTAGAGTAACTTTATGTAGGTGACTATCCCAAATCTTTTATGAAATGACTCCATTTTCCCGGTAATGTACAGTAGCTGCTGCTGCTGCTGCTGCTAAGTCACTTCAGTCGTTTCCTGCTCTGTGCGACCCCATAGACGGCAGCCCACCAGGCTCCCCCGTCCCTGGGATTCTCCGGGCAAGAACACTGGAGTGGGTTGCCATTTCCTTCTCCAATGCATGAAAGTGAAAAGTGAAAGTGAAGTCGCTCAGTCGTGTCCAACTCTTCGCAACCCTATGGACTGCAGCCCACCGGGCTCCTCTGTCCGTGGGATTTTCCAGGCAAGAGTACTGGAGTGGGGTGCCATCGCCTTCTCCAAATGTACAGTAGTACCTGGAGCTTATTAAGTTCCTATGTAAGCTCAGGTCCATTTTCCCATCAGGGGTCATTTGTCTGTCCATGCCTACGTGCATACCCAACTGTCTTAATTGCTATGGCATTAAAATAAATGTTGTTACATGATAGTAAAACACACACACTCACATACCTCTCTCTTCAAAATTGGTTGGTATTTGTTTTGTCAAGTAAATTTAAAATCAGATGGTCAAATTCCACTAAAACTCAATAAGGATTTTACCTTAAATTACATTTTAATTATAGACTAATTTTGAGTGAGCTTACATCTACACAGTATTTAGTTTTCCTACCTGTTAATATGGGCCTCCCTGGTGGCTCAGATGGTAAAGAATCCACCTGCAATGCCGGAGACCTGGGTTCAGTCCCTGGTTTGGGAAGACCCCTGGACAAGAGAAGACTACCAATTCCAGTATTCTGGCCTAGAGAATTCTATGGACAGAGTAGCCTGAGAGCCTACAGTGCATGGAGTCCCAAAGAGTAGGACACAACTGAGTGACTTTCACTTTTACCTGTTAATATAGAATCAGAAGAGAATTTACATAGATTCCAGACAACATATCTATTCACTACTGATGTCTGCCTCAGTTTACTCTTTGTGCTGCTGTCAGTGAGCTATCCATGCTCCCATCTGAAGTCAATCCTGATGATTTTTTACTCTTTTTATCTCATCAAGCCCATCCCTCTAGTAATTCTGTCCTTTTCCCTTACATTCCTACCAGATTATTCCCTCCAGTGTATAAATATAATGCTATTTCTGCTATCTTAAAGAAGTATCTTCTCTTGACCTCATTTCTCTCTCCATTTACCCTTTATTCCTACACCACAAAATTATTCAAAAGCACTTTTTAGCTCAGTTCCTCTCCTTCTAACCTCCCTTAAATGCCTTTGAATCAAGATTTCTTCTTGTTGTTACTTAGTCACTAAGTCGTGTCTGACTCTTTTGTGACCCCATGAACTGTAGCTTGCCAGGCTCCTCTGTCTGCTGGATTTCCCAGCCAAGAATACTGGAATGGGTTGCCATTTCCTTCTCCAAAGGATCTTCCTGACCCAGAGATCCAACCCGCCTCTCCAGCATTGGCAGATGGATTCTTTACCTTCTGAGCTACCAGGGAAGCTCCAAGATATCTTACCAATCCACTAAATCTGCTCTTATCTGCATAACTAATGATATATGCAATGCTACATCCATTTGGAGCTCTATTTTTCTAGGAAACAGTCCAATTCACCTGATTTTCAAATCTATTGGCAAATAATTATGTATCATGTAATCTTATAATCTTTTCAATGTTCCCAATATCTATAGAGGAAGGTGTCATCTTTTATTTCCACCTTGTCCCTTCTGTTTTTTCCCACAAATAATTAGTATTTTTTGTTGTTGTTGTTGTTGACTTCTTTTATCAGTTTCTACGCTTGCTTCAATATTTTTGTCTAAACTTTCTTTGGACTCATTTTTCTATTCTTTTCCTACCTTCTTGAGTTTGAAACTTAGATCTTTTTTCATCTTTCTTTTTTTTTTTCTAATGAAAATGTTTATGCTTCTAAAACCATTACATGTGGCATTTTATCACTGTTAATTTCAAAATATTTTCTAATTTTCAGTGTTATTTTTTATGACTCATGATTTATTTAGACACATGTCTTGCAATTTCCAAACATAATTTTTGTTACCCTTTAGAACTTTACTTAATTGCATCCAGATCAGAAAAATGCTCTATCTTATTTAATTCCTTTAAATTTATTGAGACTTGGTTTGTAACCTAGCATATGATCAGTTCCCTTACATCTTTCATGTGAACTTGAAAGACATGTATTAATATATTCTGCAGTTTCTATGTACAGAACTCCATGTAGTCATAGATCAGGTTTGACAATTATGATATTCACATTTTCTGTATTTCTGCTTATTTTTGTCTACTTGTTCTGTCAATTACTGAGAGTTGTATTAAAATTTCCAATTGTGTCTGTGAATTTCTCTTTTTATCCTTGTAGTCCTGCCTTGTTTTTGTCACATATTTAGAGTCTGTGTATTAGAGGCTTATAAATTTAAAGTTATAGTTTTCTGGTAAATTAGGCTTTTTACCATTATGAACTAACCCTTTTATGCCTAATAATGCCTTTGCCTACAACTAGCTTCTTTTCAGAAGAGTTAATCTTGTATGTCTTTCTCTACCCTTTTAATTCAACCTTTTTGTGTATTTTAGATACATCTCTGGTAAAGCATATGTAGTCAGATCTTATTTATTGCTGTTTTGTTTTTCAGCCTAAAGTATCTTTGATTTTCTTTAATTAAAGCACTCAATCCATTGCCATTTAATATAATTAATGATATTTTTGGATTTGTGCTTAGTTTTCTTTCCCCACCTGTTCAGTATTTGCTCTTTATTTCTCCTTTTCTGCTTTCTTTTTAAGAGCTTTTTTTTTTCCTCTTTTTTCTGTTTATTAATGCCTATTAGATTGGAATTTTATACTTTGTTTTTAAGGAACTTACTTTTTCAGTTGGTTTAGTGTTATAGGTAGAGTCCTCAGATGATCTCAGTGACTTATGCCTTTGGGTAACCCTCTCCCCTTCACGGTGAGCAGAATTTATGACTATGATGAGGCATCATTCACATGACTGTAGTACTTAGTATGGCAAAAGAGAGTTTGCAGATGTCATGAGAGTCCCTAGTCATTTAACTTTGAGTTGCTCAGAGGGTAGATTATCACAAAGGGAAGGGAGATGCTGATGTAATGAGGTGAGCCCTTAAAAGAGAAAAGAAGCAGCAACACAAAAAAGAACATGTGTTAATAGGAAAAGAATTTAAAAGGCAGATTACTGGCTGACTTCACAACAGCAACAATGAAAATCAGAAGTTAGTGGATTCCTGTCTTCAGTGGCCTGGGAAAAAAAGTCCATCTAGAATTCCATACTAGATTTTTAAAAAACTTTCAACAATGAGAGGATGAAAGAAATGAAATTTTTCCAGACAAGCAAAAACTGAGTTTTTCACTAAATGAAGTCATGAAAAAAATTATAAATACAGATCAGAAGTGATATGTTCCAGGCAAATAGTATGAGATGTAAGAATATATAAAGAACAAAGAAAATGATAAGTTTGCAAGTAACCCTGAATGAGCACTGGTGGTATAAACCATGAAAACCATATCTTATGGCACACTAGAAGTGTAGCAAAATAGATTCAAAATGTATTAAAATACTACATTTTATTATTAATAAAAATCTACAAATGAAATGTTAGGATTTATAAGTGAAATTCATGAGGTTATCAGATATGAGGACCATATACAAAACAATTTTTTATATAGAAGCAGCCAAATAATTTTTTAAGATTCAATTTATAGCAGCTACAAAAACATTAAATAAACATAAAACATGTGCAAAAATTCTCCACTAAAATTGGAAAACATGGCTGAGTACATTTAAAGAAAATCTAAATAAATACCTTCGGTACTATGTTTGTGGATTGGCAGACTAAATATCTCAAATTCTTCCCTAATTTATCTACAGATGTAACGAAATCCTGATCAGCACCAGAATATTTCTTTTATTTATCTTTCTTTTTTTTCATAATGTGAAAACTGATAAGTGTATTCTAAAATTCACATGCAAATGCAAAGAGCAAAGAATTTCAAAGATCTTAAAGAAGAAAGACAAATTTGAAAGTGTTATGCTAATAGCTGCCAAAACTGATTTTTAAACTACAGAATTTAAATTACAGTGTATTACTGGGGCGAGGACACGTACCTAGACACATGAAAGGCAAATATACAGTTAATTAACTTGTGGCAAATCGTCACCATAGTGTGATAGGGAAGGATAATCTTTACCATGAGTGTATGGATCAGTTGGATATTTCCCATCCGGGAAGAATATTATGATCCCTGCTTCCTACCATAAACAAAAAAATAAGTTCCAGATAGATTATATATCCAAATGTGAAAGAGAAAAATATTACAGTACTAGAAGAAAATATGGGAGAATCTCTTCATCATCCTGAGGTTGACCATGAGTTCTTAAGACATAAAACATGAACCATGAAAGGGAAAAACTTGATAAGAAGGAATATATTAAAATTAATAGTTTCTGTTCTAAAGAAAACAATAAGTAAAATAGCAAACTATAGAATGAGTATGTGCGTGTGGGTGTGTGTTCAGTTGCTCAGTTGGGTCTGACTCTTTGTGACCCTGTAGACTGTAGCCTGCCAGTATTCTCTGCCCATGGAATTTTTCAGGCGACAATGCTGGAGCTGGTTGCCATTCCTACTCTAGGGGATATTCCTGACCCAGGGATCAAATTTGCATCTCTTTTTTCTTCTGCATTTACCACAAATGCACCTGTGAAGCCCCAGGTGGGTTCTTTATCACTTGTGCCACTGGGGAAGGCCACAGAATGAATAAAGTACACTTTATCCTCATTGTTCATGGATTTCACCTTTGTGTATTTGTTTCACACTAAAAAAGTGCAGAATAGCAGAAAACTTGAGTCACCTGAGGTGGGGATGTTTCCCGCTGAGGTCAAAGTGACACTGGCCTTCTTGTTTCAGCTCTTATGCTGTAAATGAGAATACTTTTTGCAGTATAGTACTACAAAAGTACTTCATTAATGGTACTAGTTCTTTGCACTTTGAGCTTTTGAGGGTTATTTCACTGTTTCACATGGTGCCCAAGCATAGTGTTGAAGTGTTGTTAAGATATCAATATATCTAAACGTGAGATATCTAAACGTGAGAAGGCTGTTTTGTGCCTTGCAGAGAAAATACGTCTGTTAGAGAAGCTTCAGAGGCATGAGTTACAGGACTATCAGCTGTGAGTTTAATGTTAATGAGTCAGTGGTGTACATCAGATGGGTGTCTTTTTTATTTTTTGAGTTGAAGAACAGTTGACTGACATGTTATACTAGTTTCAGGTGTACAACATAGTGATGCAACAGTTTTACAGATTATACTCCATTTAAAGTTATCATAAATTTATTGACTGTATTCCCTGTGTGTACATTGCATCCTTGTATCTTATTTATTTTATACCCAACACTTTGTGCCTCTTAATCTCCTTTCCCTATTTTTCTCTTACGTCTACCCCTATCCCCACTGGTAACCACTAGTTCAGTCTCTGTATCTGTTTTTTTTTAATATTAAATCATTTGCTTTATTTTTACATTCCACATATAAATGAAAACATACAGTATTTGTCTTTCTCTTTAGCACTTATTACTAAGCATAATACTCTCCAGGCTCATTTATGTTGTTGCAAATGGCAAAATTTTATTCTTTTACATGGTTGAGTAATATTCCATTGTGTGTGTATACATATATATGTGTGTGTGGGTGTGTTTGTGTATGTGTGTATATATATATATATATATATATATATCAGATTTCTTTATTCATCAAATCAGGTATATTTAAATAGAAAATGCATAAAATAAATTGATGTACTAATCATTTGAAAAAAATATGACCAGAAGCCTACAGGAAACTAACCCTGCATTTCTCCTAGGATAAGTGGTTCAGTGTTCATTAATCTAGTGTTCACAGTGATTTTATAGAACATAGTTATTACAACTAAGAAGAATTGACAGTACTTGCAATACATGTGCTTTATAAAGGACTCATGTACAGATTATCCAAAAAATCTTATAAAACAATAAGAAAATGATAGAAACCTAGTATAAAATATGGCCAAAGGACCAGGATAATAAAGTCCTACAGAAACTTCATGTAGGATACCCTAATAATCAATAAACTTATGGAATGGTAGACTGGGCTATGGATGCCTTCTCTCTGCTCTGTCCCTCAATTTCACTCACAAAGATAATAGCCTAAATTTCCATAGTATAGTTATTTTTAAATTATGTGATTTTAGTTTGGTGGACTCCTAATGCCAAAATATTGTGTTGTCATTCTGGTAGTTTCCTTTATAAGCAGTAGGAAATCATGTCTAATAAAGTCTCAACTCACATGGCAAAAAAATAAATATATTATTTTAATCATCTGCTGCTTCTGCTACTGCTGCTGCTGCTGCTAAGTTGCTTCAGTCGTGTCCAACTCTGTGTGACCCCATAGACAGCAGCCCACCAGGCTCCTCTGTCCCTTGGATTCTCCAGGCAAGAATACTGGAGTGGGTTGCCATAATGCCAATCAAATATCACATGGTTTGCAGACCTCAACATTTTGAAAGTAATATTTGCTTAGATTCATAATATATAGGGGTCTAACTGAGTGTCTCAGTATTTTCTCAGAAAACAGTGAAAATGATAAATTCTTGTGCAGAAATCACATAAAGAAACAAACAAAAAAAAAACTGGAAGATTTTAAGATTATAAAATTCTACCCAGACAATTTTGTCAAGATCTCTTTAAATCTGCTATTAACTTTGCCACTACTGGGTCTTCTTGCTTATGCATTTCCCTGTAGGGCTCTGCCCATTGCAATGTATGCTTAGTTATGTCTGACTCTTTGCAATCCTTTGGACTGTAACCAGCCAGACTCCTCTGTCCATGGGATTTTTCAGGCAAGAATACTGGAGTTCATTGCCATTTCCTCCTTCAGGGGATCTTCCCAACCCAGGGCTCAAACCCGTGTCTTCTATGTCTCCTGCATTGCAGGCAGATTCTTTACCCACTGAGCCATTGGGGAAGCCTGCCCATTGCAATACCAGCCACAATTCACTGCCCAGCTAACAATGTTCTCACTCCTTTTGAAGTCCTTTTTTGTTTTTTCCTCTAGGAGTAATCTCTCTGCTTCTGAGCTTCCACTGTACTTTTAATACCTTCAGCTCTTTCCTATCTGCTTGGCAATGTAGTTGTGTATGTGTATATTCTATGTTCCACCCTAGATTATAAATCCCATTCAGGATAGAGACAATGCATACTACCAGTTTGGGTCCACATAGCACTGATCTCACACAGCAGCTTAAAAGCTTGAGATGCATTCAATAAATGCTTAATCATTTGAAGAAAATGTACTTATTCTATAAAGTAAGTTTTAATTGTCATTTTCTAAAGAATGAAAAATAAGAAGGTAGGAAATAAGTAGGGCAAAAACAAACAAAAATCCAAACAGCAACATAAAATATAGTTGACAAAAGTAGTTAAGGACAGAGAGTGACCAGGCAAATTCATTATACCTTTTTATTCTATTTCCAGTTCTTCCCATCTCTCCTGTGTTTCTGGTTTGCCTGTTTAGCTTCCAGTTTTCATTTTGTCTTTGACTGCTGAGTTCTGCTCTCTCCACTCCTCACTGCCCCACCTGGTTTAGGCTGATGCATGACTGTGGCCGTGGCCTGACCTTTGAATATTTGTGTTTCCATCCTTCTCTCAGCCACAAAATTTACAACCATGTTAGTTCCTTGAGTGCCCAACCACTGTGCCACGAGACAAGACATTTCCTGACTACCTTCATAGAGACATCCTTTTTAATTTTGGTTGCCAGTTGCCTGAAAAAACAATTCAGGGTGTCATATTACCACGTGTGTGTGTGTGTGTGTGTGTGTGTGTGTGTGTGTGTGCATGCATGTGCTCAGTTGTGTCTGACTTTGCAGCCCAATGGTCTGTAGCCCACCAGACTCCTCTCTCTATGGAATTTTCCAGACAAGAATTCTGGAGTGTGTTGCCATTTCCTATTCCAGGGGATCTTCCCAACCCAGGAATCAAACCCTCATCTCCTGCAGTCCCTGCACTGGCAGGTGGGTTCTTTACTACTGCCCCACCTGGGAAGCCCATAGGCTCTCTGAAATATCACTGGGCATTCAGAGAAATCTGAATCAATTTTCTTATCTTTATCCCAGCAGATTAATAGTCTTATGTTCAGCACATATTCTTGAAAGTGTTACATTTTGAACTGTATGGGTCACTGGTTTGCTGGAATAGAGAAAAATAAATAAATACATAACACAGCACCTGGTATAATGCCTGAAGCAGAGGATGATTAATGTTAGTGGATGATGATGTTTAAAGCAATGTGTTTCTTTTTCCTGAATTGTGAGAAAACATACCATCCCAACACTCTGGAGACAGCTGTTTTTCTCATGGCAACAGCTGTAGTGACGGTACCCTGTGGGCAACATCAGATCATGTTGTGGACTCTGGGTTTCCCCGGAGACACTAGTTAGAGTCTTCTCTACAAGCAAAGGACACATCAAAGGAAATGACAAAATAGAGAGAGCAAATAATTTAATGGAGCCATCCAAATTGTTTTAAGTCCAACCTCAGAAAAAATTCACCCTTACTTAAACTGTGTCATACGCTGATAAAGTACACATCTGATTAAAGATTCATCATCATTAGCACCATAATTACGACCATCATCAAAGAGCTGGAATGAATAGATGCAGTGCCAGGGCCAGGTGGTAAGCTTGGGGACACACAGAGGAAGAGACACACGCCAGCCTTCTTCCTGGAGCTCTAGAATCGACACTTCTGATGGCCTCCTGGGCAGTTGCCTCAAATTATCCCAGGAGCAGGAACATGCAGAACTTCAAAAGTCCCAAACAAGCTTCTTGTTTTCCTTTCCATAGAGCTCTCTACCTTCCATTTCATCCTTTTCCTTGTGAGCAGCACCAGCATTCACTAAGGTAGACACTTAGGAATGATTCAGACGTCTGAGCATCCCCATCCCCCTCATTCATCGAGTTCTTTAGCTTATGGCACTGAGATAGTTCTGTACGCCCAATTGCTGCCTCCTTCAACATTTCATATTGTTTTCTGCAAGTATGTACTGTCTTAACCTATTCAGGCTGCTATAACTAAACCACTGTAGACTGAGTGGCAGTTCTTGAGCTGAGAAGCTTAAGACCAAGGTGCTAGCAGTTTCTGTGTCTGATGAGGACCCACCTCCTGGTTCACAGACATATTCTTGCTATATTGTCATCTGGTAGAAGGGGCAAGAGAGCTTCCCTGAGGTCATCACCATCCACTAACATTAATCATCCTCTGCTTCAGGCATTCTACCAGGGGCTGTGTTATGTATTGGAGAAGGCGATGGCACCCCACTCCAGTACTCTTGGCTGGAAAATCCCATGGATGGAGGAGCCAGGTGGGCTACAGTCCATGGGGTCTCTAAGAGTTGGAAATGACTGCGCGACTTCACTTTCACTTTTCACTTTCTTGCATTGGAGAAGGAAATGGCAACCCACTCCAGTGTTCTTGCCTGAAGAATCCTGGGGACGGGGGAGCCTGGTGGGCTGCCGTCTATGGGGTCGCACAGAGTCGGACACGACTGAAGCAACTTAGCAGCAACAGCAGTGTTATGTATTTATTTTTCTCTCTATTCCAGCAAACCAGTGACCCACACAGTGCAAAGTGTAGCACTTTTAAGAATATGTTTATTGACCTAATCACATGTGTCTTTTTATAAAGGCATCAATCCTATTCATGAGGGCCCAACCTCCTAATAGCACCTAATCCTCTTGGGGGTTAAGATTTCAACATACAAATTTGGGGGGGACAATACAAATTTGGGAGGACATAAAATTTCACTCTACAGTATATACCTTTAATTCATCCTCCTCCGATCCATTCTCCACAGTTTATCAAAAACTAATAATTTCTGTTGCTAGCCTATATAAACCATTGCTTAACTTCCTTTGGCCTTAGGATGACATCCAAGCTATTTTTTATATTTTTATTTTACATTGGAATATAATTGATTAACAACTTTATGTTGGTTTCAAGTGTACAATACAGTGATTCAGTTACGCATACACATGTATCTATTCTTTTTCAAATTCTTTTCCCAATTAGGTTGTTGTAGAATATTGAGCAGAGTTCCCTGTGCTATACTGTAGGTACTTGTTGGTTATCCATTTTATATATAATATAGCAGTGTGGACACGACAATCTCAAATTCCCTAAATGTCCCTCCCCACAACCATTTCCCCCTGGTAACCACAAGTTCATTCTCTGAGTCTGTGAGTCTGTTTCTATCTTGTAAACAAGTTTGTTGTATCATTGTTTCAGTTTCCTCATATAAGTGATATCATATGATGTTTCTCCTTTTTGGTCTGACTTACTTCAATCAGTATGACCATCTCTAGGTACATCCATGTTGCTGCAAATGGCATTATTTCACTCTTATTAATGACTGAATAATATTCCATTGTATATATGTACAGCATCTTCTTTATCTATTCCTCCGTCAGTGGACAATTAGGTTGTTTCTGTGTCTTGGCTGTTGTAAACACTGGTGCAATTAATATTAGGGTGCATGTATCTTTTTGGACCATGTTTTCTCTGAGTTTATGCCCAGGAGTGAGATTGCAGGATCGTGTGGTAGCTCTATTTTTAATTTCTTAAGGAACCTCCATGCTGTTCTTCACAGTGGCAGCACCAGATAGCATTCCCATCAGCAGTGTAGGAGGGTTCCCTTCTCTCCATACCCTCGTTAGTTGAGGGCGGATTAGTTCTTTGTGGATTTGTTGATGATAGCCATTTTGACTAGAGTGAAGTGCTATCTCATTGTAGTTTTGATGTGCATTTCTCTGATAATTAGTGATGTTGAACATCTTTTCATATGCCTCTTGGCCATCTGTATTTCTTTGAAGGAATGTCTGTTTAGGTCTTCTGCCCATTTTTTTGATTGGATTGTTTGTTTTGATGATATTAAGCCACATGGGCCGTTTGTAAATTTTGGAGACAAACCCTCTGTCGGTCACATCATTTGCAAATATTTTCTCCCATTCTTGAGTTGCCTTTTCATTTTGTTTATGGTTTCCTTTGCTGTGCACATCTTTAGCATAGTACAGGAAACCTTTAATCATCTGAGACCAAGTATCATCTGCTGATCTCCACTAATTGAAACGTTATGCTCTTTTGGTGCTGAACTACTTTCATTGCCCCAAATGTTACGTGCTCTAGTCCTTTGCACATGCATCCCTTCGGCCAAAAATACGTTTTTCCTTATGTTTCCCTTGCCTGAGGAACATCAGCTCATCTCTGAACCCATCACAGTTGTCACATCTCAGAGGACCGCTTCCTGACATCTCTCCTTCAGTCCTGTGCCTTCCTGCCCTCTACCCGTGACTTGGCCACACTCTGTGCTTGCACTTACCCCCCTCTACTCAGGTTATGTGCAAGCCTCCTCATCTATACACTAAACTGTTTACCGGGGTATTTGTCACCAGCATCTCCAATAGTCCCTGATGTGTACTAGGTACAGAATAGATATTTTAAACTGAATGGGATTGGATTGAGCAGAATTACAATCTAGATGTTAAGGGAGTGCAGACAAATAAAAAGATTCAAATGCCAAGTGCAAGATGAGGGCTGAGAGCTGTTCAGAAGAGAGAGTGATTATTCCAGGCTGGGGAGATGTGGATGAGGCAGCACATTTGATAATATCATTTGTATTTCATGGGCACATATGTTCATTTCAGTCTCTCAGAGATGCAGTAAATGTGGAAGTGGTTGATTCAGAAGTATTGGGATAGTATCAGGCACACTTCTGGTACATAATGTGTTCCTTAAAGCGCTTGGAAAGTCAAACAGTAGAGGTGTCCTTGGATGCTTCTGTTGTTCAGTTGCTCAGTCGTGTCCGACTCTTTGCAACCCCATGGACTGTAGCCTACCAGGCTCCTCTGTCCATGGGATTCTCCAGGCAAGAATACTGGAGTGGGTTGCCATTTCCTTCTCCAGGGGATCTTCCTGACCCAGGAATTAAACCTGCATCTCCTGCATTGGCATGTGGGTTCTTTACCACAGAGCCACCAGGGAAGTGAATACTTATGGGGGAGGGAAAGGTAGAAAACTAGATATTCTCACAATAATTTCTCTTCTGTTGCAATAACCATGGTTCCATCTCCACCATGGACCACAGTCTTGCTCAGATTAAACACAAACAAACTCCACTGGGGGGCACAGAGTTGCCTAGTCAGTGGTCATGTAGATCTCTAAAGAATAATACAGGGTAAGATATGAGTAACATATAATATTAATGCACATGTGTATTATTCTATATACATATATAGTCCTCTGAGTTCAGGCTGCTATAGCAAAGTACCATAGACTGGGTAACTTATAAACCATGGAGACACATTTCTCACATCTCTGAAGGCTGGAGCATCTGGGAGCCAGCACCATCACATCTGCTGAGGACCTACTTCTGAGTTACAGACGGTTGTATTCTCATTGTGCCTTTACAGGGTAGAAAGAGGGTGAAGGAAAGTCTTTCATAAGGACACTAATCCATTCATGAGAGCTCCAACCTCATGATGTAATCACCTCCCAAAGATCCCCGCCTCCTAATACCACCACCTTTGGAGTTGGGATTTCAACATATAAATTTGGGGGGGATGCAATCAGTCCATAGACTTCCTGGTGGCTCAGACTGTAAAGAATCTGCCTGCAAAGCAGGAGACCTGGATTCAGTCCCTGGGTTGAGAAGAGCCCCTGGCGAAGGAAATGGCAACCCACTCCAGTACTCTTGCCTAGGAAATCCCATGGACAGAGGAGCCTGGTTGATTACAGTGCAAAGGGTTGAAAAGAGTCAGATTTGACTGAGCAACTAAAACTTTCACTTTTCTTTTACAGTCAGTGCATAACAAGAGTGATTTATATTTTTTAGCTACAGAAGCTATATTTCGTTTATTACCTTCTACCAAGCATTAGAAGGGGCTCATACAGGGTTAGGTTTTCTAAGAAAGGTGCCCTCTTCTTAGGTCCATGGAAGGATGTGCCTAAATGCTCCCCCTCTCCACCAAGACCCTTTCTCCCTCCACCCCTCAGGTGTCTGCTTTATGGACTTGAGTTCTCCTTTGTGCTCTCCAGGTCTCACTGCAGCAAGCCTAGTGCTCGTTAACTCCTTAGCTGACCTACGGAGCCAGTGTACACCTCAGCAAAGCCAGTGATGTATTTCTCCAGAGACAGCACAGCCCGGTCTCACTTGAGACAAGTCTATCCCTCCTGTTAGCATGACACTAGCTTCTTCAAAACAGAAAGTACAACAGCATAATGCTAAGGAGTATTGATTCTTTTCTGGGCCTGCTTTACTTCAAAGAACCACCACGTACTTGTCAGTAGCTTTTCCCTTGACATTGGGACTGGGGGGATGAGCTCTGATCAGATTATTTTTATTTCATATATGACTCACTCGCATCCCATCCATCTCCAGTTGAAGGGGAGTGTCTAGATTATTTCACCACATTGATTTAGCACAGAAATATACTATTAAAAATATGTCTAAAGAATATATGCAGGCAGTGACTATATTTGAGATTGCATGCATGAGTCATGTAATGATTAGCATTTTCATCTTGTTCAAAAGCCATGTAATACTAGGAATTTTAGCTAAGGCTCCTACCCAGGGTAGAATGTTGTATTCCCATAGTCATGAATATGTGGACAGGTTAATTTAAATCAATAAAAATGGAGAGTCTGTAAGGTGAGATATGTCCAGTGCCCAAGGGGAGAAGTGACCTGAAGATCAGGACATGAGGAACACTATCGTCATTTAGTCATTAATGTCATTTAAAAGTTAAGAAACTTAACCCTTAGGTAACTACACTATGAATAAGAGGATAATCTAATAGGAAGGAATGTGTTAAGACTATTTTCTTTGGATGACTAAATGCATAGTAAGAAAAGGTTATTTAGTTAGTTATCGGCACACAAACCACTGCCTTGCTAAGAAAATGGTGCTTTTGCAGGGTACTGTATAGATGTTTTCTCATCTGTAAAGTATCACTTTGAGGAAGCAAGAGCATGAGTTTTATTTATTTTATTTTCTCCAAGTTTGGGGAAAAAAACAAAAACAGATCCTCCAAAGTTGAATATTTTGAACTGCAGATATTGCGCAGAACTCATGGTTATAAAAGTTGACCTTAGTATCATAGGGGATAAAATTATTTTACCATAGAATCTTGACAAAATCTAGCCACTCTCAGATATATTCCATGAAATTCTGCAGCTGTTTTACTGCCAATTGGTCCAATGTCAACTTTGATTTCCAGTTATTTATTGTTGGATATTTTATGTTACTTTTATCCAAGAGCAAATAAATACACAAGTAAATAAAGAGATTAGAACTTTTTAAGCTGCTTCCCTAATTCTTCATTTATTCATTGGTTTAATAGACATTCACTGAATGTCTTTAAAGTTCCAGGTCTATATCAGAGCACCAAGAGAAGGCTAAAGGGTAAAAAAGGAAGAAAAAAGGAAAGAAGAAAGGCACTATTCCTGTTTGCAAGGCTCCTGCAATGTAGTACAGAGAATTAGAGGAGAAAAATAAAGAGTTAAAATGAGACAGAATGTCACACATGTTATGTGAAAGGTGCGCACAGAATGCTATGGGGTTTAGTGAATGGGTCATTCATGTCCAGTTAGTGACGCTGAAGAAGACAGTGGAGGGTGTCATGTTTGAATTCGATCTCAAAAAGCAACCTGAGGTATATTGGAAAATGTAGATCACAGAATGGTCTGAAAAAAACATGTTAAGGGCAGAAGGTATAGGGTGATTCCATGCATTATCAGAGGGTCCACACACCCATCCCATAAAATTCTGTACATAGTTCTTCTGTGGAAAGATCCCCACTTTTCATCAAAATCTTATAAAGGGTTCACATTTTTAAAATGCTTAGGAGCTCGCTGGTTATATCATGTTAAGGGAATAGCAAGAAATTCGAGTTAATATGCAATACACATTTTATCTTATAAACAACAAACCAAAAAGAAAGCAGTTTAACTCACTTCATTTTTAAATCAAGGAAATGGGACTCAGAGAGGTGATGGGTCTTGATAGAAGTTAGAATGAATTTTAGAAGCACTCCTTAAATATATGTGAAGAGTAGGCTGTATTTACTAGACAGATAAGAGTCATTGAATTGCTTTTGGACACGGGACACATATGGAAGTTATGTAGAACAGAGGTTGTTGTTACTGGAGAGGGCAGAGTCCAAATTCCACAAGGCCAATTGGAAAGGTATCACTGTGGCTCAAATCATAACTATAGATAGTTGAAAATAGAGTGGTAGTAGAGGGAATTAAAAGGAGATGATAGAATCAAAAAGCTTAATAAAGGTGAAATCCATAGACTTTGGAATGGAGCAGGTATAAATAGTAAAGGAGAAGTGGATGTCTAATCTGTCTCAGAATTCACTCTTTTGAACTGGGAGATGCTATTGAAATACAACACATAACATGCAGGGAGAGCAAGTTTTGGGAGGTAGGTGATACTTGTTTGGAATATGAATCGTTTGATTAATGAAATAAATTATGCCAATGTCCTAACAAAATTTATGGCTATACAGTTAGTGTTCAAAAGAGAATTGGCATTAACCTAACAACAATTTCATGGTAAGAGCAGACATCCATTTATTGTCCTGATATTGACTTCCTACTAAGATATACACATCATGTGAAAGTAATAATAATACAGTCAATTGAGTCTGTTTTGTGGCCATTACATGGAATAGTAGGTGTAGAAAAAGTCAGAATAATTCTTATCCTGCCCATTTGTGTGTGCATGCATGTTAAGTTGCTTCAGTCATGTCCAACTCTTTTGCGACCCCATGGACCGCACCCCACCAGGCTCCTCTGTCCTAGGATTCTCCAGGCAAGTATACTAAAGTGGGTTGCCATGCCCTCCTCCAGAGGATTTCCCAACTCAGGGACTGTACCTGCATCTCCTGCATCTCCTGCATTGCAGGAGGATTCTTTACTGCTTAGCCACTGGGGAGGCCCCATCCTGCCTGAAGGTTTATGAATATTGATTACCATAGTTGCATCAATCCCCATCACTTATAAAAAGGATGCTATTGTTGTTCAGTCACTCAGTCATGTCTGACTTTTTGGTGTTCTATGGACTGCAGCACGCCAGGCCTCCCTTTCCCTCACGATCTTCTGGAGCTTGGCCTAGTTCATGTCCATTGCATTAATGATGCCATATAGCCCTCTCGTCTTCTGATGCCCTCTTTTGCTTCTGCCCTCAATCTTTCTCAGCATCAGGGACTTTTCCAGTGAGTCAGCTATTCACATCAGGTGTCCAAAGTACTGGAGGTTCAGCATCAGTCCTTCCGATGAGCATTCCTTCCAGTGAGTACGCTGGGGTGGTTTGTCATTCCCTCCTCCAGTGGGCCACGTCTTGTCAGAAGTCTCCACTATGATCTGTCTGTCTTGGGTGGCCCTACATGGAAGACTCATAGCTTCATTGAGTTATTCAAGTACCTTTGCCATGACAAGACAGTGATCCATGAAGGGGGAAAATGATGCTACTGACTCAATTTAGTAAGTATTAAATGACATGTAATAGGAATGATATGTGACTGGCTGTTATAGGGACTTTTAAAGGTGAGGGAGGGGTTGCAAAAAAAAAAAAAAAAAAGAATATTGTCCAGAAAGTAAGTAACTGATAGTTTGGTTAGACTTGTCAGGAAAAACACAATCACTGGTTTCCCATTGACAGCGCATTTTTATCTAAACCTAAAGTGCTTGAGGGCTTCCCTGATGGCTCAGCAGGTAAAGAATCTGCCTGCCAATGAAGGAGTTGCAAGAGATGCAGGTTATACCCCTCAGTCTGGAAGATCCCCAGAGGAGGAAATGGCAACCCACTCCAGTATTATTGCCTGGAAAATTCCACGAACAGAGGAGCATGGTGGGCTACAGTCCATGGAGTCACAGAGAGTTGGACATGACAGAGCACACCTGCAAAGGGCTAGGAGCCTCATAAGATATGCATATCCCTTTTGCTTTTTCCTTGCAAATAGTTTTACTCTGGTAGAATTTGTAGGCAGATAAATTGTAGGATTTGTAAATTGTAGATAAATTGTAGAATTTGTAGGATCAGTTAAAAAGTCAAAAAACAAACCTTACACTATAGAATAGGAAGAAACACTTGCAAACTTAAATACTTACCTCCATGAAGTTGATGGTAGCCTTTGGATGCCAGAGTCAAAAAAATCATGTTTCAAACTTCTGGGCATATCTTCAGAGTTTAAGCAGAAATCCACTGTGAACTGTTCTAGCCTCTGATTATTGTAGGTCTGAATCTGCCAAACACAGAAAACCTGACAAGTTCTCTCTACCTTAAACTCTAATTTCTGTTCTGTGTGTAAGGCACACTGCTTCAATATTCTTGAGTTTCTACTTCGTATGCTTCAATATTCTTGAATTTTCATTTTGGTTTGTCTCTCTCAGACATTTGTAACTTCCTGTCCTGTTGGCAATACAAGTTTTACTTTTCTTTCAGTTAGACTTTTGTTAAGGACACAGCGAAAATAAATGATTCACAGTGAAAAGACAAAGCCAGGACGCGTGCCAGTTACTGAGGGCTCTCCTCCCACCGTGCCTGTCATCCTCCTGCAAGCTGCTGGCTTCTCTGAAGAGGTTCCAGCCTTTGTTTGAGACCCTAGAGCTCTGGACCAGCAGCTGGCATATGTCATAATTAGTTTAGAGTTGGACGGTTCTGTGAGTGTTGAGAAATAATGAGATTTGCCAGAAAAATTATTAGCAGAACATCTTAAAGATTTAGATCAAGGTTTGCCTCTCCTTATTCTCAAGTGTTAAATATGTGAATGGCGTGGCCTGCCATAAAAAGAGAATACTCTTCCTGCCAGTGTGAATGGCCCAGAAATAGACGACTGGAAGTAAGAGCATCTGAGCTGTGAACATATGTGGTGCCATTACCAGCAAGTGGAGTTGGATGGAAAGAGAAAAGGACCAGCCCCTGATAGCTGAACTGAGAATAGCAGGGCATCTCTCAGGGGCCTCCATGGCTTCAGAAGTCAGTCATTCCTAAAGCTGTATAGATCAGCCCCTACGTTTAAATCCCCCCATCTTCTTGAGGTTTTCTAGTGAAGTTATAGATTGTGAAGGTTTTCCTTCATAGGAGCTGTAAGATCTAGTAGAAACAGCTTGGCCCATCTGAAGGCAGTGGAATATGGTAAAAAAAACATAGTGTTCTGAAGTGAGATGAATTGAACCTGAATCAAACTTCACTTGTCCCCTACTATCTGTGTGACCTTTCCTTGGAGTAAGTTAATTTACAATGTTGTGTTAATTTCAGGCATGTAGTAAAAGGAAGCATATATATATATATATGATCATATATATGACATATATGATCATATATATATGATATATATAATTTAATATATGTATTAATATACAATAGTATATATGTATATATACATATAATTATATATATGTGTGTATTTTCAGATTCATGTCTCACATAGGTTATTACAGAATAGTGAGTAGAGTTATCTGTGCTATACAGTAGGTCCTTGTTAGTTATCTATTTTATATATAGTAGTGTATGTATGGGAGAAGGCAATGGCACCCCACTCCAGTACTCTTGTCTGGAAAATCCCATGGACGGAGGAGCCTGGTAGGCTGCAGTCCATGGGGTTGCTACAAGTCGGACATGACTGAGCAACTTCACTTTCTCTTTTCACTTTCATGCATTGGAGGAGGAAATGGCAACCCATTCAGATATTCTTGCCTGGAGAATCCCAGGGGTGGGGGAGCCTGGTGGGCTGCCATCTCTGGGGTCACACAGAGTCAGACCCAACTGAAGCGACTTAGCAGCAGCAGCAGCAACCCCACGTTTATCCTTTGATTTCAGTTCAGTTCAGTTCAGTTGCTCAGTGGTGTCCAACTCTTTGTGACCCCATGTACTGCAGCACCAGGCTTCCCTGCCCATCACCAACTCCTGGAGTTTGCTCAAACTCATGTCCATTGAGTCAGTGATACCATCCAACCATTTCATCCTCTGTCATCCCCTTCTCCTGCCTTCAATCTTTCCCAGCATCATGGTCTTTTCCAATGAGTCACTTCTTCACATCAGGTGACCAAAATATTGTAGTTTCAGCTTCAGCATCAGTCCTTCCAATGAACATTAAGGACTGATTTCCTTTAGGATGGACTGGTTGGAGCTCCTTGCAGTCCAAGGGACTCTCAAGAGTCTTCTCCAACACCATGGTTCAAAAGCATCAATTCTTTGATGCTCAGCCTTCTTTATTGTCCAACTCTTACATCCATACATGACTACTGGTAAAACCATAGCTTTGACTAGACAGACCTTTGTCAGCAAAGTAATGTCTCTGCTTTTTAATATGCTGTCTAGTTTGTCATAGCTTTTCTTCCAAGGAGCAAGTGTCTTTTAATTTCATGGATGCAGTCACCATCTGCAGTGATTCTGGAGCCCAAGAAAATAAAGTTTCTCACTATTTCCATTGTTTCCCCATCTATTTTTCATGAAGTGATGGGACCAGATGCCATGATCTTCGTTTTTTGAATGTTGAGTTTTAAGCCAGCTTTTTCACTCCTCTTTCACTTTCATCAGAGGCTCTTCAGTTCCTCTTTACTTTCTGACATAATGGTGGTGTCATCTGCATATCTCAGGTTATTGATATTTCTCCTGGCAATCTTGATTCCAGCTTGTGCTTCATCCGGCCTGGCATTTCATATTATGTTCCCAACCATTTTGCATTTCCCATGGTCTTCCCAACCCAGGGATTGAGCCCAGGTCTCCCATATTGCAGGCAGATTCTTTACCAGCTGAGCCACAAGGGAAGCCCCAAAATACTGGAGTGAGTAGCCTATCCCTTCTCCAGTGCATCTTCCCAACCCAGGAGTCAAACCAGAGTCTCCTGCACTGCAGATAGATTCTTTACCAACTGAGTTATGAGGGAAGCCCATCCTTTGGTTTATCCATGGTTTTCCTTTGGTAACCATCAGTTTGATTTCAAAATTTGTGAGTCTGTTTCTGTTTTGTAAAAAAGTTCACTGTGCCATTTTTTAAAAATTTCATATATAAGTAATATCATATGATATTTGTCCTTTCTCTTTCTGACTTCACGTACTATAACTATCTCTAGATGTATCCATGTTGCTGCAAATGGCATTATTTTATTCCTTTTTTATGGCTGATTAAAATTCCACTGTATGCATGTACCACCCTTTCTTTATGCATTTTTCTGCCAATGGACATTTAGGTTGCTCCCATGTCTTGGCTATTGTAAATAGCGCTTCAGTGAATGTTGGGGTGCATGTATCTTTTTGAATTATGGTTTTATCCAGATATATGCCCAGAAGTGTTGTGTGACTTAAGCATTACCTAATGGAGTCATTTAAGCCATGTTATACTTATCTTCAAGGTAAGAGTAAGGATCAGTCCTGCTTTATAAATATTTGTCATGATAAAATGATAATACATTTGAATTGCTGAGCAGAGTGCCTGGCCCTTTGTAAGAGCTCAGCAATGTTGCTATTATTGTTATGATATATCCTCAGTTTTTTATAGGGTGTTCAGCCATCTCTCCATGAAATGTTTCCCCTAGTGACTCAGCTCAATAAGCTCTTCACACATCGATGAATCTTCCTTCTTCAAGAACCTGCACTCGTGTGTCCATCCTATCATCCTCTGGCCCTCCTCTCACTCCTTCCTGAATCCTGCTGCCATGACTGTGGGACATGTGATTTGTAATAAACCTATGGGCTCACCTTCTTCTCTGTTTCCAAGAGTCAGTTGTGTTTTTCTTGGAGCAGTGTCTCCTGTATCTCGTCCAACATCACCTTCTCACAAAGAATCATATGCATTCGTGTTTTCCCTTACCAACAGGAATGATTCTATTCTGTCACCTTCCTCCTTTATTAAGTTAAAACTGACTAAAGAAATATAGTTACTTTAAGAAATATAATTAGAAGAGGAAATCTACAAAGACAGTGCATTGGAACATATTTTTTTTAATGTAAGGGCATAATTTATTATTTAGACTTACAGGGGAAAAAATCCCATTTTACTGATTCCTACTTTTAAAAAGGGGTATGATCAAGTCAATTTCTAGATCCCTGGGTGGGTCATTATCCAGAAAGTTGGATCATGAAAATTACAGTTCATTAATATGTTTACAAATATGGATATCATGTTAAGCATATATTTTAGTAGAAGAAATCATGTATGTGTACATATTACATAAGGTAAAAAAATTAATCTTGTGGCTTAAATAATTGCTATGGAAGCTCAGAGGAGAAAAAGTAAATTTCCCAATGAAGAATCAGGGTAAGTTTCTTAGTGAGAGAAGGAGCTGAATTTTGAACAATTTAGGTGTGTGATTGTGGCTTTCTTGTTTGATGAATACACTGCAGAACAGAGGCATAGGCAGGCAGCGTGTTTGCTTGTAGTTAACTGTTAGGCTCCCTTGTACCCTGTCATGTGGTATCTAGTTTCTTCTTTGTACCCCAAATATTACTAAATCAACTGATGATGGCCAAAACATTTGGCTGCCTTCTTTGGTCTATAACAAATGTCAACAAGCTTTTTCTCTAAAAAGCCGGATAGTAAACATTTCCATCTTTGTAAGTCACAGGGTCTCTGCTGCAACTACTCAATTCTGCTGATAGCATGAAAGCAACCATAGACAACCTGTAAACAGTGTGCATGGCTGTGTTCAGATAAAACTCTGTTTACAAAAGCAAGCGACAAGTTTTGGCCTATGGGTGGGCGGAAATTTTCCAGTCTCTGATCCATAGGCTCACTGATGCATCAGTCCAAAGAAAATATTTCTGTGCCCTGATGTTCAGAGGAATGGTACTTTAACAGGTAAGGAATCAGCATTCCTCCTGGGCTATGCAGCCAGCTGTCAAGGGCAATAAGGGGTCTGGGGATGGTCTTATTCTGCTTGCAAGTGATAAGTTAACCTGACACTGTTTCAAAAACATTGCCATAAGACACGAGATTCCTGGATCAGAAACAAAGGAAATCATTGTAACAGCAAAGTTAGAGCATCAGCAGTTCTTGTGTCAGTTCCCGGTGCCCTAATTCCCACGGGGCAGTGCAAAAAGAGCCAGACAACGACTGCACATGTGGTGCTTTGTATTATGGGGGAAAGCCCTGAGTTCAGAGAACTCAACCTTTTATAGCAGGCAGTAAGTCTGCTTGACCTGTATTACACTAGACAATAAATGTGCCTGCCCTTTGCTCTGGAGAGAAACTGTGTCTCTCTTTCCCATGGCTGTTCACCCACCATACAGACATCCATGAACAGAGAGATATTCTAGAACAAAGACAGATAGTGATTCTACCTGTAAGATGTGCAGAAATGCCAGAGATTCAAGAATTGTCTGCCAGCCAAGCCTCCCAAACCATCCCCATGTTCTTGCAGGTCTGGAATGCTTTGAAAGAAGCACAAAGTTAAAGCAAATGCACTTAAATGTCTACAGAATTTACCAAAACATGTATAAAAAGAATCTAGGAAATGGGCAGAAGCACTGTGTACCTTTTTAACACAAAATCCCAGCTAATCAATCAAGATGAACATCAGCCCTCTTTCAGTGCCATCTCTGGCATGTATTTCTTTAAAGAAGATTACATGAAGATCAAATGACTCCAATGCCACTTACTTATACTACAGGTTTTAGAAAGTTTTTACATGTGTAAACATGGTCCTTGGAAGAAAAACTACGACAGTCTAGACAGCATATTAAAAAGCAGAGACATCACTTTGCCGACAAAAGTCCATATAGTCAAAACTATGGTTTTTCTAGTAGTCATGTATGGATGTGAGAATTGGACCATAAAGAAGGTTGAGCACCAAAGAACTGATGCTTTCAAATTGTGGTACTGGAGAAGACCCTTTGATAGTCCCTTGGACTACAAGAAGATCAACCCAGTCAATCCTAAAGGAAATAAATCCTGAATATTCATTGGAAGAACTGATGCTGAAGCTGAAACTCCAATACTTTGGCCACCTGATGTGAAGAGCCGACTCATTGGAAAATACCCTGATGCTGGGAAAGACGGAGGGCAGAAGGACTAGGAGCGACAGGATGAGATGGTTGGATCACTGACTCAATGGACATGAGTTTGAGCAAACTCTGGGAGACACTGAAGGACAAGGAAGCCTTGTGTGCTACACAATGTGTGCTACAATCCATGGGGTCGCAGAGTCAGAGATGACTTAGCAACTAAGTGTGTATACACAAACATGTGTATACATGTTTGCATGCACGTGCACATTTATGGAAAAGTACCCTTTGTTTGCTATTCAAAGTTTACAAGGAAAAGGGAAAAAACTGTTGTTTACCTGAACATAAGGTGAGAGGCTTCAAGCTTCAAAAAAACTGACCAAAAGTTTAAACATATTAATGAGTCACCCTCTCAGAAGTTTAAAATTAATCTCTCTGTGTGTTCAGTCGCTCAGTCGTGACCAAGTCTTTGTGGCCCCCCATGGACCGTAGCCTTCCAGGCTCCTCTGCCCAAGGAATTTTCCAGGCAAGAATACTGAAGTGAAGTACCATTTCCTCCTCCAAGGAATCTTCCTCACCCAGGGATTGAACTCGCATCTCTTACATCTCCTACTTTGGCGGGAATATTCTTTACCACTAGCAGCACCAAGGAAGCCCCTCAAGTGATCTAGAATAATTTTGTTATTACTTTTGACTCTATTCCACAATCTATATATCTCATCACTGTGAATCCTTGATTTTGACACTGAAAGTTTGCACCTCTTGACCTCCCTCAACTATTTTACTCATTCCTCTCATTTGGCAACCACCTGTTTTATCTCTGTATCTATGACTCTTGTTTCTGCTTCATTTTGTTTATTAATTTTTTGGTTTCTTAGATTCCACATATAAGCAAAATTATACAGTATGTCTTCCTCTGTCTGACTTGTTTCACTTTAGCATAATATGCTCCAGGTCGATCCATGATGTTGCAGATGCCATGAAGTCACCCTTTTTTATAGCTGGTGACTGCAGCCATGAAATTAAAAGACACTTATTCCTTGGAAGGAAAGTTATGACCAACCTAGACAGCCTATTAAAAAGCAGAGACATTACTTTGCCAACAAAGTCCATCTAGTCAAGGCTATGGTTTTTCCAGTGGTCATGTATGAATGTGAGAGTTGGACTGTGAAGAAAGCTGAGCACCGAAGAATTGATGCTTTTGAACTGTGGTGTTGGAGAAGACTCATGCGAGTCCCTTGGGCTACAAGGAGATCCAACCATTCCATTCTAAAGGAGATCAGTCCTGGGTGTTCTTTGGAAGGACTGATGCTAAAGCTGAAACTCCAGTACTTTGGCCACCTGATGCAAAGAGTTGACTCATTGGAAAAGACTCTGATGCTGGGAGGGATTGGGGGCAGGCAGAGAAGGGGACGACAGAGGATGAGATGCCTGGATGGCATCACCGACTCCATGGGTATGAGTTTGAGTGAACTCCGGGAGTTGATGATAGACAGGGTGGCCTGGCGTGCTGCGATTCACGGGGTCACAAAGAGTCGGACGTGACTCTTTGAGCGACTGAACTGAACTGAAGTGAATATTCTACATACCACATCTTGTTTATCCATTCATCTCTCAGTGGGCACTTAATTTGTGTCCATATCTTGGCTACTGTGAATAATGCCACAGTGAGCATAGGGGTAAATATGTCTTTTTGAATTAGTATTTTTGTTTTCTTTGGGAAAATATACTAGAAGTGGAGTTACTGGGTCATTTGGTCGTGCTGCTTTTAATTGTGTAGGATCATTCATTCTGTTTCCCACAGTTGCTGCACCAGTTTACAATCTCACCAACACTGCATGAGAGCTTCCTTTCTTTGTGTCCTCTCCAACACTCATTATTTGTTGTCTTTTTGATGATATCCATTCTGACAAGTTTGAGTTGGTATCTCATTGTGGTTTTTGAATTTCTCTTATAATTAGTGACGTTGAGCCTTTTTTCATGTGTCCATTGCCATCTATATGTTTTCTGTGGATAAATGTCTGTTCAGACCCTCTGTTCATGTCTTCAATCAAGTTGTTTTTTATATTTAGCTATATGAATTCTTTGTGCATTTTGGATATTAGCCCCTTATCTGATATATTGTTTGCAAATATCTCCTCCCATTTATTAGTTAGCCTTTTCATTTTGGTGATAGCTTCCTCTGTTGTGCTTAGTTTATGGGACAATATGTTTATTTTTGCTTTTCTTTCCCTTGCCTGAAGAGACTTATCCAAAAACATATTGCTAAGACCAATGTCAGCAGTGTACTGCCTATGCTTTCTTCTAGGAGTTTTAGGGTTTCAGGTGTCCAAGTCTTTAATCCATTTTAAGTTTATCTTTGTTTATGGTGTGAGAAAGTAGTCCAGTTTTATTCTTTTGCATTTAGCTGCCCAGTTTTCCAAGCACCATTTATTGAAGTTGTTCTCTTTTCCCTATTGTATAGTCTTGCCTCCTCTGTCACTGTAATTATATAATTATGTTAATTATGAGAGATGACCTAGGCTGTCCCCAGTATGCAATATTTGGAAATAGAATTTACTGTCCATAAAACTATTTGACCAAAACCAATAGACTAAATTAGAATAAAGCCCATATTTTAAATGGTCTATTTTCAAATAAAATATCTCATGTAGCTATTACTGAATCAGTCTACTAGCAAAGAGACATAAACACAAAGAAAAAATAATTATTTTCTCAATAAAATACGTTCAACCGTCCAGATAACGGTGGCTCTTTTCAGTCTGACATGGCAAAATACTAGTGACCTAGTATAGCGTGAATCCCTTGTAGAGACACCTTGGTTCTTCTCCAGTGTCTCCTTTGGAGTTGCACTTGGTTTTATTATCAGTTTTCACTCAGATCCATGGGTACATGGGACAATTTTGCTTCTGTTTCTTGGCCAGGAGTTGCTTGAGCCTGAACATCTTATGAGAAGACCTGGCGAGGAAGGGGGGAAACCACACGTGCCATGATGGCAGACAAAAGGAGGGGCTTGATCATTTTTTAACTGACAGCTATAAAGTTTTTGAAGTTCAATGCCCCAATTATTTTACTGAAATGGAAGATGTGTTAATTTTGCTCTTGCTCCTGCAGTCACTTTTTAAGCCTTTATGTATTGCTACGACAGTAGCGCAGGTTCCGTGGAGGAAGCAGGATGTAGGATCATCAGTCTTTGTAAAGGCAGTGTGTGATTGACATCAGGGCACATGTGGTACACACATGTGTGAGCAGAATGCATGAGCATGAGGGCAGCCTGGTCAGGGCAAGCAGGATGTTGATGGCTAAGAGCTGAGAGCAAGACACCTTGTGCTGCACAGCTCCCCCCGCCCCCCAGAGTACATCTGTGCCTCTCTGAGCAACTGAAGATGAGAAGGAAGATGGACACAGGCAAACAGCAAACAGATGTAGGTATCTGTGCGTTTTCACTTCAGAAGACTTGTTCCTTCCTTTTACCCGTTGGCCTGTCTGGAATCATGTATCTAGAACTGAATCATTTTTAACTTGGACTTCTGGAACTAAAGATGGCTGATTCATCTGACGGATAATGACTTATGTACTTTCTTGAGTATAGACATCTTTCAAGCATGTCCCTGTTTGTAGATGTGGACTCAAGATTCCTGGGAAATGCTGTTGACATCTCTCGCTCATGTCTCATGGAAATGGGAGAGATGGTTTGGCAGTGAGAAGACAAAGCTGTGGCAGGCATCAGATTTCACATTTTATTTTTGCCATGCTTGTACTTTGTTCCACTCTCAGTAGCAGCATGATGTCAGTCACATTTCAATCAGGTGAAAACCTGAATTTTTCATATTAATTAAAGTTCGATGGATTCTTTATAAAGAATACATGAAAAGATCAGCAGTGGTGGGGTAGGGGAAAGTCATATGGGGTGGATTTTCTGCAGATTAGCTAATTTGAACTTCCCCCTGGGTTTTCTGGATGGATTCCAAATATAGGAAGAAATTGACAATGTGACTTTATCCTGCATGATTTTCTTCCCTGGTGAAGAAGACCACAAGGAAGAGGGAGAAGAAGTGCTTTAAATGAGTAGAGATAGAGACAGATTCATGTGCATGTGTGTTTGTGGGTGTATGTGTGTGTGTGTGTGTACTGTTGTTCTCCCCTGAAATAATACAAAATTGTGCAGGAAAAAATAGAGTAATAAAGCTTCTCTGTGTGCATGTGTCTCTAGCAGCATACGACAGGCAGCATACTAAGGCCTGTGCCCCTCAAGCTCCCTTATCCCGGTTATAACAGGTGCCCAGGAAGGCATCTGAAAATTCAGCTAAAGTGGACTTGCCCTAGTCCCTCTATTATTACCATGTAACTAGTCAAATGCATCTGAGTTCAATATTTTTTTTTTAATCTTCTAACTCAGCGGTCCCCAGCCTTTTGACACCAGGGATCTGTTTTGCGGAAGAACATTTCTCCATAAACCAGGGGAGCAGGTGATAGTTTCAGGATGATTCAAGTGCGTTGCATCTGTTGCGCACTTTATTTCTATTATTATTGTGTCAGTTCCACTTCAGATCATCGAGCATTGGATCCCCGAGGTTGAGGATCCCTCTTCTAATGCGTAAATGCAGGTTTTTGTTGGGAGGAGCGGCACTGCTCCCCCAGTGCAGCTTTCTTTGTTGTTGCAGGAGGGTTTTCCCGAGTTGCGGCATGGCGGGGTTACCCTTTAGTTGCAGTGGATGGGCTTCTCACTGTAGTGGCTTCTCTTGTTGCAGAGCACAGGCTCTAGAGCTCGTAGGCTCAGTAGTTGTGGCTCACGGGCTTAGTAACCCCGCAGCATGTGGGATCTAGGACCAGGGATCCAACTGGTGTCCCCTGCACTGCAGAGTCTTAACCACTGGGCCACTAGGGAAGCCCCAGAATGCAGATTTTCGAAGCATCATTTGACAAAGACATAGATAAGAAAAAAAAAATCAACACTGTGGAGACATGTATAGTCTAAGTGAAGTCACTCAGTCATGTCTGACTCTTTGTGACCCCATGAACTGCAGCCTATCAGACTCCTCTGTCCATGAGATTTTCCAGGCACAAGTACTGGAGTGGGTTGCCATTTCCTTCTCCAGAGAATCTTCCCAATCCAGGGATCGAACCTGGGTCTCCCGCATTGTAGGCAGATGCTTTACCATCTGAGCCACCGGGGAAGTCCTTCATGAATAGCCTTACTAAAACTAAATTCAAACTTAAATTCATAAACATCACTCTAGTGGAACTGCCTGTTACACATTCTGAAGGTTCATAAAATCTGTCCTGAGTAAGAGAGATAGTCTTCGTCCTTATTCTCAGGTTCAGTCAACCTCCTGTCAGCTGTCTTCTTCCCAGAAGGTTTCTGAAAAGATCCTGACTAAAGGAAGTTCACAGACACTCTGTGCCCTTACAAGCTTCAGATTCCTAATGTCTGGGGCTTCCCACTGTAACAGTTACTGCTGTTACAATTCCTGCTATGTTAATACTATTAGTCTGCCTGCTTTATCCATCTCTCTCTTCATATCTGTCTCTACTTAGGAAAACTTATGTTACTCTTTTCATCTTTCACACTTCAGTTTTGGGGCTCTGCATCCATCTGTGATAGCACCCATTTCCCACATGGAAGTAATGTTTCACATGATCCCATTGAAACCTTTCTCAAGACTTCACTTGTTGTTTGATCAGTTGCCCTGGCAGAAGTGGAGTTTAGGATATTCACTCCTGAGGACCCAATATATCTCTTGACAGTGATTCTCCAGTCATGGGACATGAAGTGGTGGGGGTAGGGGAAAGTCACTTGGGGTGGATTTTCTGCAGATTAACTGTGGGCTGACTTGAACTTCACCCTGGGTTTTCTGGATGGATTCCAAATGTAGTAAGAGATTGATAAACAATGTGACTCATCCTGCATGATTTTCTTTTGAGTGAAGTGGTAATAGTGCACGAAGTATGACAGAATTTACTTAGCCATTATTGAGGCATTAACAAAAATTGCATAAACATACTATTATACTGATCATTCTTTAAAAAGCAAAAACAGGTTTCTCTCACGGTGGGACTGACTCTGTTATAGTGATTGGGTGATAGAAGACCTATAAAAGTTAGCAACAACAGCTCTGGTCCCCAAGCAATGCAGTTTCTCTAGATCCACCCCCCTTCCTTACTATGACCATAACATCATGATTGTACCTCTGATGTCAAATACCAGGTGGAATAATTTACCCCTTCCTTATGTTCTTTATAAGAATGAATAACTTCCAAGGACAATGCCTCTGTGAAGTGCCTGCCCCCTGGAAACCATATACGTTTATCTCTGATGCTTTTTGCTTTCTTTTTTAATGCCCCAGCCCTCCCAGCAGTGAGGCAAAGGGTACAATGGCCATGTGAATATGCATTTGAAGAGCTCTCATAATACCATGAAATTGCATTTTAAATACTTTATCTTTTTCATGCCTCTTCATTGTTATAACACATTACTGACTTGCAATAAGTCAACTATTGGTTATGTTTAATGTAGCATGCTGATATCTACAAGATCTTTAAGTTGTTGGGGAGAAAAGCCTTTTTATAAATGAAATGAAACATGGTATCATGTTATATGAGTCAGAGAAACCAAAAAGAAAGAAAGGGAAAGTGCAGTAAAGTAGGAATGAAGGTTGGTAGGGAATATGAGGATGAAATGAGTAGTATAAATATTTTACAATCAGGCAACTTAGTTGAGATTAATTTAAAGAAGTCCCATAAACAATCACCTGATAAAAAATTTTATGCATTAAATGAATAGAGAAAATAAACATTTTATGACGCTTGATCACTGGTATATATTATTTGGGAAATAATATGCAAGCCTATTTATTCTCTCCTTCTCTTGGTTGCAACTACCTTTTGTTCACTACCCTCTTGGTTAGAACTTAGTGAAGCAAGCAAGTAAATACCATAACTAAACCAACTGATACATTCTGTGGAGATGTTGTCAAATGCTGAATGTCACAATATACATTTCTAATATAAAAATAAATAATTTTGAGTGCTTTCTCCTTGCCTGTCATTTGTTGTAGACTGGCACACTCTTAGTGAGCAAAATAAGGGTTAAGTCTCCAATGAATAATAAAATTAAAATGTGCAGAATGGATATTTAAAATGAATGCGTGAGCCTTTAAAATTCATGATGATTTGTTTGTACTGATTTGTAATATGAAATAGAAAATTTGTCTTCAAAATTGTTTTCGAATGCTTGATGATAAGTTTGAATAAAGCCAGCCATCACGAATCTGCTAAACTCACTATGAATCACAACAGGACACCAATGCCTTCTTTGACTTTAATAGTGAAAGACATGACTCAAATGTTTTATTTGATAATAACTGAAAACCTTGGTATTGAGCAAATTTATTTTCTACCATGAGACTATTTTTTTTATGGAATGAATGCAATACATTTTCTAATCCATCATTCAAAGGTTATTTTCATTCATCAATTTAGAATGTACTTTCTTTTTAAACAGCTTTTTTTTTTTTTGGTAAGGAAAATGAAAGAATAGAAAAGTCTTCTTTAAAATTGCATATGCGGTTTTTGTACTTTCTGATTGACCAAATGAAAATATGATGTTTTTTATATCTTTCATTTTTTGAGAGGGGAAAAATGCTATGTAGTTCTATCATATTTCTTTCTTAGTATATACACTGAATATTATGTCCCCTCAAAATTCATATGTTGAAACCCTAACCCCCAAGATGATGCTATTAGGAGATGGTCCATCAGGAGGTGACCAGATCTTGAGGGTGGAGCTGTCATGAATGGGATTAATGCCCTTATATGAGACACCATGGGCTTCCTTTGTGGCTCAGTTGGTAAAGAGTCTGCCTGCAGTACAGGAGACCCAGGTTCAATCCCTGGGTGAGGAAGATCCTCTGGAGAAGAAAACGGCACCCACACCAGTATTCTTGCCTAGGAAATCTCATGGGCAGAGGGGCCTAGTGCTATACTATCCAAGAGGTCGCAAAGAGTTGGATAGGACTCAAAGACTAAACCACCACCACCATGAGACCCCACAGAGCTCCCCTCCTCTTTCACCATGTGACAGCACAGGGAAAAGACACTGTCTCTGAACCAGGAGAGACCACATCTGCTGGAGCACTGATCTTGGACTTCTAGTCTCCAAAACTGTGAAGAATAATTGGCTGTTGTTTAAGCCACTCAGTGTGTGGTATTCTGTTATGGCAGCTGGAATGGACTAAGATACTTCCTTATTAATACATACATAGTAATAGAAAGTCAAGACAGATAATAAATCAAAGAATTAAACCCTGCTGACAGAGGATGTTTTTAGAAGGAAAGCAAGGTGACTTTTAGCAAATCTCTACAGGACGAGAAGATAGGAGCCTTTTGATGAAGCCTTCTTTAGTGGTACAACTTTAAAAAGGAGAGGCTCCATCTCTCTATGTCCTCTGCTCTCAGAGTGATAGATACACATGAAAAGATGATCACTCATAATGCAAATCACTGATTTGATGGAAATATTGGGGGAAGGAGAAAAAAGTTTCTTCTATTTTCACTGAAGGAGTAATGCTCTTGGATATTAAGAATGGAATGAATCAATTCACTTATGAAAACTTTTGTGGGAGCCAAAGAGAACTCCTATTCTGATTGAAGACAACAGTGACTAATAATTGAAACTGTTTGTTTATTGCCTATTGTGTATCTAGAGTTTTGTGTCCTTGTCTTTAATTCTGCAACCACCTTTCATGTCAAATTTTACTACCATCATATATATTGCAGATGAGCAAAATAAGATTTGAAGAGGTTAACTGATATACCCAAAGATAAATAAATAGCAGTTTCTTAAGACTGAGTTCCAACACAAAGCTTCATCTTAAAAGTAGAGACCATTCATTGCCTTGTACTACCACCTGGATGAAAGAGATCCTGAGTTAACACATTTGGGAAAGGTCATGTTCCCTTAAAAGGGATCTACAGTTTAAAATAAGGCAAATTTAATGGAAGAAAAAAAAACAGAAGAAAAATTTAATAAAGGCATAAGCAATCACTAAATTTTATTTTAAGCTCATTTCTCACAACATTCTTGCATTCCATTCCGAATTTTGCTGTGGGTTTTTCTGGCATACAAAATGAAAACTATAACAAGCCTTTTGGGTAAAAGTAACTCATAAGAATTGTAAGATTCTTTTAAGAAAGTTTGACAGTAGTTTATATTAAAAGAGAAAAAAAAAATCAAATGCATACCAATCTTTTATCCAATGAAATACCCAAAGCCCAGTTTAAAGATGAAAATATTTCTCATGATTCACTTTCCAGAATCTAAATATATGGAAAATATGTACTATTTAGATAACAGGTAAATTATGAAAATTGTCATCATTTGAATAACCTTTCCTAAAGAAAGAACAAACTTCCAGATGATTGAAATTTTATTTTTAATCTGAATTCTTGTGCCACAATTAATATTTGAGTCAAGCCTCCCTCATGTTGACCAGAAAAAAGCTAATTTTTTCCCTCATACATAAACATTAATATTTAATTTGCAAATAATAAGGCTTGCTTATGCAAAAAAGGGCGTGGTTAATTTTTGAAATTGTTTAATAGCTCATGGAATTTGAGAAGAGAAATACATCTGAACCAATGAAAAACCAGAATTACAAATGATATCAAAACTCAGTTTTTATCTTACCATTTCTGTTCCTCTCTATTTTCCCTTCTATCCATTTCTCTCCATCCCTCCCTTTCCCTCTCTGCCCCTCCCTTCTTCCACATCCATCTTTCTCTCTCTCCCTCTCTTTCTCTTTCCCTCCCTCCCCTAAAAAGAATGCTACCTTTCATTTTCTAATCCATATGACAAACTTATGATGACCTCTAACACCCAAGCTGTTTTTCGTAAAGACACCATCTGGGTTCTACATCCACCTACCTCCTGGAAGAACTGAGCTTGAGCCAGCATGAGTCAGACACCCTCTTCAGAACCAGTCAACTGTGTCTCTGTGTGCACAGTGTTATGTGTACAAAAGGGACCACGGTGGTACTTACATGGATAGAGGTTATAAATCCAAAAATTGAGGCATTGACCTCTGAGAATAAAATCCACAAATGTCACTATTCTATAACTTAAGTAGCCTTTTCAGTGCCATTCGAGGATAATGATCACATTAGCTTATCCTTTGATTCTTCCAGACCTTAAGATATATAGTCCAGTGTTTCTTGACTCACCACAAATCAGCCATCATTTTAAGATGAACACTGCTTGATTCAGTTGCTTTCTGAGTCTGGACTCATGAAGCATTCCAACTGTACTTGGCATGAGTTATTAGTACACTTAGGGAAGCTGCCAAAATATGCAGAGTGTCTTTGGCAGAAGGAAAAAAAAGACAGATGGTCCCATCAAATGGATCACGTTCATGGGCATTAAATTAGATTCAGAGAGAAAAAATGATATCTGCTGGGGGAATGTTTAAAGGGTTAAGTAGTTCAGTTATCATAAGCTCAGACATAAAGCTTTGGAAAACTGACTGTGAATTTGAGGATATAGGCCAGATTCCAGATATTAAAATGGTAATAGGAAAGGATGCTTCATGATCTGAAACTCTACAACAGAGTTCCTAGGGGCTAGGAAGCGCCTGATAGTTCACACTGGCCAACAGAGTCAGACATGACCAGAGTCAGTGTGTAAAACACGTCAGTGTGAATGACAACTGCACAGGAGAGCAGGATGCTGGGCTGAATGAATCACAAGCTGGAATCAAGATTGCAGGGAGAAATATCAACAACTTCAGATATGCAGGTGATGCTAATCTAGTGGCAGAAAGTGAAAAGGAACTGATGAGCCTGTTGATGAGGGAGAAAGAACAGAGTGAATGAAAAAGCAGTCTTAAAACTCAACATTCAAAAAACTAAGATTATGGCATCCAGTCCCATCACTTCATGGAAAATATAAGGGGAAAAAGTGAAAACAGTGACAGATTTTATGTTCTAGGGCTCCCACATCACTGTGCAGGGTGACTGAAGCCATGAAATTAAGATTCTTACTCCTTGAAAGGAAAGCTTATGACAAACCAAAACAGTGTATTAGAAACAGAGACATCACCTTGCTGACAAAGGTCATATAGTCAAAGCTATATTTTTTCCAGTAGTCATGTACAGATGTGAGAGTTGGACCATACAGAAGGCTGAGTGCTAAAGAGTTAATGCTTTTGAATTGTGGTGCTAGAGAATATGCTTAAGAGTCCTATGGACTGCAAGGAGATCAAATCAATCAACCCTAAAGGAAATCAACCCTGACTATTCATTGGAAGGACTGATGCTGAAGCTGAGGCTCCAATACTTTGGTCACCTGATGGAAAGAGCCAACTCATTGGAAAAGACCCTGAAGCTGGGAAAGTTGAGGGCAGGAGGAGAAGAGGGCAACAAAGGATGAGAAGGTTGGATGGCATCACTGACTTAGTGGACATGAATCTAAGCAAACTCCAGGAGATAGTGAAGGACAGAGGAGCCTGGCACACTGCAGCCCATGGGGTCACAAAGAGTTGGACACGACTTAGTGACCTAACAACAATGACAACAAAAGATGTGTAAGCAATATGATAGGCTTCCATCAAACTCTGCAGTAATTTTAGAGCATAAAGAGAACTTGGAGGTCATTCCATCTAAGCGCTTCATTTTGCAATGAAGGAAACCAAAGTCAGAAAAGGAAGCATTCAAAAGGAAGCGTTTTCTTGTTGTCAAGGAAAATTATCAAACAGGTACTTTGAGTTAGTAATCAAAAAGGGTAAAAAATCTGCTGAGGAAGGCATTTTCATAAAAGTTCATCCAGGACTGCTTTATCTGATAACTACTTTGCTTCTGGCATGCCTTCGTATTTTAGTAATGAGTGTAATGGGAGAAATACAAGTCATAAGTGGAGGAATACTACCATCAAGCTGGGGACTGGACTCAGCCAAAAATCTAGTTTATGGTTTAATGAAGTTGGTAAAAGTTCATGTGTGGGTGGTCACTTAACAAAGACACATAGTGACCTGGGCTCTAAAGGACAGCTCTAAACACAAGCCTTCTAAGAGTAATTGATATATTGGGTGGGGCAAAGATAGCTGTCAACATCCATGCTTTTCCTTCATAGCACAAAGTCACTCTGGAAAGAAACTACCCAGCCAGGAATTGGCATTTCCCCTTCATTATGACCACAAATGAGAACAGAAGTGATGTGTGTGCCTCCAGTCTAAAGGGGTTAAGAAATGGTATGCTTTCTCTATACTTTTCCCCCCTGGCTATTGGTTGGAAGCAATGGCACCCCACTCCAGTACTCTTGCCTGGAAAATCCCATGGATGGAGGAGCCTGGTAGGCTGCAGTCCATGGGGTCGCTAACAGTCAGATACGACTGAGCGAATTCACTTTCACTTTTCACTTTCATGCATTGGAGAAGGAAATGGCAACCCACTCCAGTGTTCTTGCCTGGAGAATCCCAGGGATGGGGGAGCCTGGTGGGCTGCCATCTCTGGGGTCACACAGAGTCAGACACGACTGAAGCGACTTAGCAGCATTGGTTGGAAACAGAGGACTCTACAAACCTGAAGACTGATGTAGCTACAAGTGGGAAAGATGTCTCTATATCAGAAGAAAGTTTTCCAGAGTCCAGGAACATCTACTTTCCATTGCTACTTGAGTGAGAAATAAACCTCAGGAGAACTGAGCTACTGAAAATTTGTTATTCATTAAAGCAGCTAAAATTCTCCCAATTAATACAGTAGACTATTTCCTTATATAGATGCCATGTTGGTTATGTCTGAAAATGTGTGATAATAGGTCATGTTCCTAAAGGGATATGTTTGAATGAAGTAAGTCTATTAGAAATGCAGAATGCACAGGAATTTCCAGCCTGAGCGTTTTAGTTACACCAGCATTTCTTTAGAGCTTCAGAGCAGATCTGTCTCTTTGTATAATAGAAGACAAAGTTTTATGCTGAAATAATGACTTATAATTTGTTGCTATGGCTTGATTCAAAGAATATTATTTGAGTGAAAATTTCCAAAGAACTATTGGGAATTACATAAGCTTCAATTTCTAACACAGTTCTTTAACTTATCTCTGTTAGGGCCAAAACAGCCTAATCTGTTTGTGTCAACAAGAAAATCTCAAAGAAGATGACTGAGGCACTTAAATATCCCAACAGATAGAACACAGCCTCAAGGGGTATTAACATAGTAAAAGGCACATGGAATATTGTAACAGGACAGAACCCTAACAATCGCCTGGCCCAATTTCTTCATTTTACATAGGAGAAAACTATCTTTAGTTTTTAATATCACTCAGCTAATAAATTATTTAAGACCTCTGAGACTTTTGACTTTTTCTAGAAAACTGTAGTTTCCACTAAGAAACATTATATCCAATTGAATTACTGGATTCAATAATTATATCCAACAAGAATTTATCACAAACCCATATTTTCTTTTACTTCTCTCTTATCTCCTTTGCATCTCAAACTGGTTTCATGTGCTGATCTGTAAAAGCAACTTGACTTAAACTCACCCAACACTGAGATCTTTTCTGAGGATTTAAGCTTTACATAGTAATGTTTACTTCTTTGAGTCTTCAAAGCCATGAGTAGGCAGTATAACTTTCCTTTTGGCTATGTATACCTGTGAAAAATGTAAAAGCATGACCTTAGTATCCACATCATAACCAGGAAAAAAATGTAATGGTAACAGAAGAATGTGTTAGAAACTTCTGCCAGTTGCTTCTAATACACACTCTATGAGAAATGGGGTGATTTGCACAAAAGAATTTTCCAATGGGGCAGTTGGCACTAACACCCAGATTCTTGATTCTATGTCCTATACTTAAAGCTTAAAAGACTAGTTACTTGAGTTCTAACCATTTCATTCAACAAGTTTTTTGTTAAATAGAATGGATCTGAGGATTGATAATATCACCTTTTGCATTGAAGGCTCCAAATTAGTTGTAGTGGAAAACATTCAGTTTTGTTTAACTTCTCAAGTGAAAGATAACAAGTTCTTAACATGTTCCCACGGAGAAGTAAGAGAAATCAGAGTTCTGCTTTCTTCCTCCTGATTGCTTTTCTAATCATTTTTTTTTTAAGTCTTAAGCAAAGATAACTGCAGTGCTAATGCATTAAAACCAGGAGGATTTTTGTTTTTCAGGGGAAGAAAATCTGTAGTGAATTTTACGCCAGATAATTTTATTGTGTAGACACTGTGTGATATCCCTTAAGGCATGACCACATGCATGGCAAAAATAAATTACTCCATTGGCAAAACACTGGAAAAGAATGAAGATTTATAATCCCAGTTATTGATCACTAAAATGGTAGGAGTGTCATTCTCTGCCAAGAGAAATTGTTAAAGAGGAGAGAAACTGACAAAAGAGAAAAGAAACTCTCAGTAATAGGAGCCACAAAACATATAATCAGGTCTTCTTCCTCTATACAAATAAAGAAATTATATCAAAGCAAAAGAAATAATTAACTTATATTACCTATCAGGCAGGCCAAATAACCCAAGAAAAAACAAATCCTTTAGACATCTAGCTTAGGGAAGATAAAATCACATTACACCAAACACATGTACAGCTCTTTGTGTGCATATGTGTGATTATGAACAGTGATTCTTAAACAGACTAAAAAATGGTTAGATAATAACATCCACTAATGCTCTCATCACAAAAATCATTCTTCAGGCTTACACATATGGAAATAATGCTCTTAGCTTTTTTTTTTTTTAATTAATTTTATTTTATTTTTAAACCTTACAGCTCTTAGCTTTAAATAACAAGATGAGAGGTCAATGAAAAAGAATTTTAAAACAACATGAAACAATAATCCAAATGAAAATGATTGTGAATCACCCAAAGAACTCTGATTATTTTATAAATTCTGTTTTTAAAACTTTTTAAATGTGTATACAAATTTTAAGACTTTTATTTAAAATAGTGAGTGTTATTTTTACCTGTATAATGGAAAAGATAAAGATAAAAGTGTTAGCACCAGTAGTTACACCGTTCAATCTTCAGGAGTATCTCTTTTTTTATTTCTTTGTGTTAAATTCCTGGCAATTCAACCACAGAGCAATTGGCTGTGTATATCTTTAACTCATAATAGACTTTAGACTGTATATTTCTTTTCTTCTAATATCCATGTCAGGCTTTATACTCCTCCATTTTCAAAACACTTTGTGTAAAAATGGGCATTATTCATTTGATGATTCACCAGTGTATCTGGGTTTGGACTTTGCAGAAAGATATAGTATTAAAAATCTAGTTATTTTAATAAATAAATAGTTTTCAGATGTTCTGTTTTTTCTGGTGTCAGATAAATACAAGCTTTCAAGGACTGTGTAAAACTTTTACCTGATTTCTTACTGATCTGCGGTTTTGGACAATGCTCCCTTATTCTTACAAGGTCCGACAGTATGTAGCAATGCTTCCTCTTCTATTCCTGATGTTGGTCATTTGTTTCTATTTTTTCTATCTTTTAAAATTTATTAATGCTTGATTTTTGGCCCAAGATACTATATATCTGACTGCTTTATGTGCACTTGAAAAAAAAAACAAACAGTGTATTCTTCAGTTACTGGGTATAATGTTCTGAGGACAGATCTTCTACATCCTTATTGATTTTTTTGTCGGCTTGTTCAAACTATTTCTGTAGGAAGAGTCAAAATCTTCAACTTTATCTTTGAATTTGGTCTCTTTCTCTCTTTAGTTCTGTCTGTTTTGCTTCATTTTTGGAAAATTCTGTTATTAAGTACATACATGCTTAAAATTATGTTTTCCTGTTGAGATTATCCTTTATCAGTATAAAATTCCCCCTTCTATATTTGCTATACTTATCTGAAAATCTTAGTTTTATATGTGTTTAACTTGTCATATTTGTTCATATTTTTCATGGTTTTCATAAACTTAATATTTACATCATATACCTCTGTATCATTTTACTTCAAACCTAATTGTCTTATATTTTAAAGTGAATCTTATAGACTGCATTTTGTTGGTTCTTACTTTTTATACAGCCTGATACCCTCTGCTTTTTAATTGGCATGTTTGATTCATTTATATTTAATGTATTTATTGATATTGTTGTTCAGTCACTAGGTTGTGTGTGACTCTGCGACCCCATGAATTACAGCACGCCAGGCTTCTCTGTCCTTCATTATCTCCATGGGTTTGCTCAAACTCATGTCTATTGAGTCAGTGATGCCATCCAACCATCTCATCCTCTGTTGCCCCCTTCTCCCCTTGCCCTCAATCTTTCCCAGCATCAGGGTCCTTTCCAACAAGTCAGCTCTTCACATCAGGTGACCAAAGTTATTGGTATGTTTGGAATTAATTCTGCCATATTTCTATTTGCTATTTGTCTCATTTATTGTTGTCCTATTGTTTTCTCTTTTCTTGCCTTCTTTGGGATAAAACACACACACACACACACACATATCAGGCCTATTCTAATATCTACAGAATATGTAAGAAAGCTGGTTAATATGGGTAGTCAGTTGTAATAAGACTAGATTAATGTCTTTTTTAAAAGAGTGTTAAATTTTTTTGCAATAGCAAGTTAATTAACTGGCATCTCTAACTTGATTTAGTTGAAGTTCAGTTATGGGTTTTGTAAGGAATATTGCAGTAACTTTTGGATATGATGTTACTTCTTTTTTTTTTTTTTCTAATTTTATTTTATTTTTAAACTTTACATAATTGTATTAGTTTTGCCAAATATCAAAATGAATCCGCCACAGGTATACATGTGTTCCCCATCCCGAACCCTCCTCCCTCCTCCCTCCCCATACCATCCCTCTGGGCCGTCCCAGTGCACCAGCCCCAAGCAAAAGTGTAACCATGCTAGTATATCAGCTGAATGCCCAGGGTATTAACAATGTCCTTCCATTATGATTGGGTCAGAACACCAGCCTCTCCTAAAACTGTACAGTCTCTTGGTTCCACTTTCAACCTTGTAGCAGTCACTCTCTGCTAGACAATGTGGAATTTCTCCCTCACTTTAGGCAAGGAACACATGCTCAGGAGTTCCTCTCTCCATTGCCTCCTCCCTTCTGGCAACCTGTCCTGCAAATCTGAGCTGCTTGCACAGCCTGAAATGTGTTCTCAACCTTCTTGTGTCAGTGAGACTAAGATGTTCTGCTTTAGCTCTACTTTTCTTTGCTGCATTTAGGAATCTCTTTCCTAGGTTAGGAGCTGGGGTGAATATGCTGCTAACCTCACAGGTTTCCCTTTTCTCAGGGATGACCATCCTGAGCTTTCTATGGTTTAATATCTGTGCATGATTGTTTCTTATATTTTACCCAGTTTTATAGTTATACATGACAGGAAGGTAAGTCCAATAGTTAGTTCTTTCACAGTAGCTAGAAACTGAACCCTTTAAAAAACACCAACAACAACTTTTTCTCTTCCTTATGTATCAATACAGATTTCTTTTTATTCAGTTTTTAGATGTTTGCTAAAGTTATTGCTTTATGTTTTTCATCATGAATTAATGGGAATTTTTCATTAATTACTCCTCCAAATATCACTCCTCATTTATTCTCTTTATTCTTACCTTCTGGAACTCTTCTGATACATTTGTTTAAATCCCCTGCTCTCATCCAATATTTCTGCCAATCTAGGTTGCGTGCTAGGTGAGGGGTACCAATACTTTCATTCCTGAGGGATCTGGGACTTTTGTTGCCTTACTGTCATCTTGCTATGGTTATGGCAATTATCTGTTTACTTTATTGTAGACATGGAAGTACATATTTATGAGATTTGTAACCAACAATATAACCCTTCGTGTATAATGTTTATAAACTAAAAGAAATAAATAACAGAGAGCATATACTTTTCATGTCAGCAAAACAACCAGAAATGCGCAGCAGATGGTATATAATATGCACACTTTTTATAGTAACCAAAACGAAACAGACAAAAATTTATAAATAACCCAAATACCTATCAACTGAACCGTGAACAAATAATTTATGTTGAATTAACAATGGGATAGTCCACATAAGTGACTCTTCGTTATCTACAGCTACAACATCAACATGCTTACTAGAAATCTAACATTAAGTGAAACAACAAATTTCAAAAGACCAAGTATAGCATGATATCATTTATATAAAAGTCAAAACTAAGAAGAAATAACATTATATTTTAAGAAAGATAGGATGGAAATGTTCATAGTACAACAACCTCATATTGAGAAAAATGTGAAGAACCAGATGCATTCTAAAAATAGAACAGTTTTATGGACTCTGTAGGAGAGGGAGAGGGTGGGAAGATTTGGGAGAATGGCATTGAAACATGTATAATATCATGTATGAAATGAGTTGCCAGTCCAGGTTCGATGCACTATACTGAATGCTTGGGGCTGGTGCACTGGGACGACCCAGAGGGATGGTATGGGGAGGGAGGAGGGGGAGGGTTCAGGATGGGGAATGCATGAATACCTATGGCGGATTCATTTCGATATTTGGCAAAACCAATACAATATTGTAAAGTTTAAAAATAAAATAAAATTAAAAAAAAAGAAATTGTGTTAAAAAAATAAAGTAAGTACTGATAGATATGTGCAAAAAAAAATAAAAATAAAAATAGAATATTTATACACACCATAGGCATATAGATGCAATAAGGATTCAGTCAGTTCAGTTCAGTTGCTCAGTCGTGCACAACTCTTTGCTACCCCATGAATCACACCACTCCAGGCCTCCCTGTCCATCACCAACTCCCGGAGTTCACCCAAACTTATGTACATCGAGTCGGAGATGCCATCCAGCCATCTCATCCTCTGCCGTCCCCCTTCTCTTCCTGCCCCCAATCCCTCCCAGCATCAGAGTCTTTTCCAATGAGTCAACTCTTCGCATGAGGTGGCCAAAGTATTGGAGTTTCAGCTTTACCATCAGTCCTTCCAATGAACACCCAGGACTGGTCTCCTTTAGGATGGACTTGTTGGATCTCCTTGCAATCCAAGGGACTCTCAAGAGTCTTCTCCAACACCACAGTTCAAAAGCATCAATTCTTTGGCATTCAGCCTTCTTCACAGTCCAACTCTCACATCCATACATGACCACAGGAAAAACCATAGCCTTGACTAGACGAACCTTTGTTGGCAAAGTAATGTCTCTGCTTTTGAATATGCTATCTAGGTTGGTCATAACTTTCCTTCCAAGGAGTAAGCGTCTTTTAATTTCATGGCTGCAATCACCATCTGCACTGATTTTGGAGCCCAAAAAAATAAAGTCTGACACTGTTTCCACTGTTTCTCCATCTATTTCCCATGAAGTGATGGGACCGGATGCCATGATCTTCGTTTTCTGAATGTTGAGCTTTAAGCCAACTTTTTCACTCTCCACTTTCACTTTCATCAAGAGGCTTTTGAGTTCCTCTTCATTTTCTGCCATAAGGGTGGTGTCATCTGCATATCTGAGGTTATTGATATTTCTCCCAGCAATCTTGATTCCAGCTTGTGTTTCTTCCAGTCCAGCGTTTCTCATGATGTACTCTGCATATAAGTTAAATAAACAGGGTGACAATATACACCCTTAACGAACTCCTTTTCCTATTTGGAACCAGTCTGTTGTTCCATGTCCAGTTCTAACTGTTGCTTCCTGACCTGCATACAAATTTCTCAAAAGGCAGATCAGGTGGTCTGGTATTCCCATCTCTTTCAGAATTTTCCACAGTTTATTGTGATCCACACAGTCAAAGGCTTTGACATAGTCAATAAAGCAGAAATACATGTTTTTCTGGAACTCTCTTGCTTTTTCCATGATCCAGCGGATGTTGGCAATTTGATCTCTTGTTCCTCTTCCTTTTCTAAAACCGGCTTGAACATGAGGAAGTTCACGGTTCACATATTGCTGAAGCCTGGCTTGGAGAATTTTGAGCATTACTTTACTAATAGAAGGTAATAATTTTGTCCAAGAAGTTCTTGCATAGTGTGATAGTATTAGGTGCTCAGTCATGTCTGACTCTTTGCAACATTATGGACTATAGCCTGCCAGGCTCCTCTGTCCATGGAATTCCTGAGGCAAGAATACTGGAGTGGGTTGCCATCCCCTTCTCCAGAGGATCTTCCTGACCCAAAGATCAAACCCAGCCCCCTGCATTTACCATCTGAGCCACCAGGGAAGCCCAAGATCTTACCTATCTTTTGTGAAATCTATCTTTCAAGGATTCAGTTTTGTTCCAAGTATATGGAGAGTTGTGTTTTCCACTAAATTTTTTATTGCTTAAGTATAGAAATATTCTTGAATTTTGTGAATTTATTTTGTATCAGTAACCTAAATGATCTACTGCTGATTATAACCATTTACATGAAAAGCCTCTTGAATTTTCTATACACATAAATATGTCATCTGAAAAAAGAAATGACGAACTATTGAATTTGTCTCTTCCTTCTGAAAAGAAATATTGCTTATTTATTTCCCTCCTGTCTAATTATACTGGCTAGAATCTGCAAGAAAATATTGAAAAACAAGGATAATATAAATCATTCTTGTCTTACTCCTGATTCTAATGCAAATGCATTAAATACAAGGAGTGTGCATTAAATGCAATATTACAGGTAAATGACATTAATTATATTAATTCAAGTCTGAATTTTGCAATAAGGAGTTCATAATCTGAGCCACAGTCATCTCCCAGTCTTGTTTTTGCTGACTGTATATAGCTTCTCCTTCAGCTGCAAAGAATATAATTAATCTGATTTTGGTATTGACCATCTGGTGATGTCCATGTGCAGATTCGTCTCTTGTATTGTTGGAAGAGGGTGTTTGCTATGACCAGTGCCTTCTCTTGGCAAAACTCTGTTAGCCTTTGCCCTGCTTCATTTTGTACTTCAAGGCCAGACTTGCCTGTTACTCCAGTATCTCTTGACTTCCTCCTTTGGCATTCCAATCCTGTATGATGAAAAGGACATCATTTTTTTGTTGGTGTTAGTTCTAGAAGGTCTTGTAGATCTTCATAGAACTGTTTCACTTCAGCTTCTTCAGCATTAGTAGCTGGGGCATAGACTTGGATTACTGTGATACTGAATGGTTTGCCTTAGAAACAGAGATCATTCTGTCACTTTTGAGATTGCACTGAAGTACTGCATTTTGTACTGTTTTCTTGACTATGAGGGCTACTCCATTTCTTCTAAGGGATTCTTCTCCACAGTAGTAAACATAATGGTCACCTGAATTAAATTCACCCATTCCGGTCCATTTTAGTTCACTGATTCCTAAAATGTCAGTGTTTACTCTTGCCATCTCCTGTTTGACCACTTCCAATTTACCTTGATTCATGGACTTAACATTACAGGTTCTGATGCAGTATTGTTCTTTACAGAGTCAAACGTTACTTCCATCACCAGACACATCCACGGCTGGGGGTTGTTTTTGCTTTGGCTCTGTCTCTTCATTCTTTCTGGAGTTATTTCTCCACTCTTCTCCAGTAGCCTGTTGGGCACCTACCTACCTGGGGAGTTCATCTTTCAGTGTCCTCTCTTTTTGCCTTTTCATGCTGTTCAGGGGGTTCTCAAGGCAAGAATACTGAAGTGGTTTGCCATTGTCTTCTCCAGTGGAGTATGTTTTGCCAGAACTCTCCACTATGACCCATCCATCTTGGGTGGCCCTTCATGGCATGGCTCATAATTTCATTGAGTTAGACAAAGCTGTGGTCCATGTGATCAGTTTGGTTACTTTTGTGTGATTGTGGTTTTCAAAAGGCAAAATGTTTGTCTGAGGAGGCCTTACAAATAGCTGAGAAATGAAGAGAAGTGAAAGGCAAAGGAGAAAAGGAAAGATATACCCATTTGAATGGAGAGTTCCAAAAAATAGCAAGGAGAGATAAGAAAGCCTAAGTGATGGATGCAAAGAAATAGAGGAAAACAGTAGAATGGGAAAAACTAGAGATCCTTTCAAGAAAATTAAAGATACCAAGGGATTATTTCATGCAAAGCTGGGCAAAGTAAAGAACAGAAATGGTATGGACCTAACAGAGGCAGAAGATATTAAGAAAAGGTGGCAAAAATACAAAGAACTATACAAAAGAGATTTTAAGGAGCCAGATAACCATGATGGTATGATCACTCACTTAGAACCAGACATCTTGGAGTGCGAAGTCCAGTGGGCCTTAGGAAGCATCAGTACAGACAAAGCAAGTGGAGGTGATGGAATTCTAACTGTGCTGTTTCAAATCCTAAAAGATGATGCTGTTGAAGTGCTGCAGTCAAAATGTCATCAAATTTGGAAATCTCAGCAGTGTCCACAGGACTGAAAAGGGTCAGTATTCACTCAAATCCTAAAGAAAGGCCATGCCAAAGGATGCTCAAACTACCACACATTTGCACTCATCTTATATGCTAGCAAAGTAATGCTCAAAATTCTCCAAACGGAGCTTCAACAGTATATGAAACAAAATCTCCCAGATGTGCAAGTTGGATTTAGAAAAGGCAGAGGAACCAGAGATCAAATTGTCAACATCTGTTGGATAATAAAAAGAGCAAGAGAATTCCAGAAAAACTTCTACTTATGCTTTATTGACTATGCCAAAGCCTTTGACTGTGTGCATCATAACAAACTGTGGGAAATTCTTAGAGATGGGAATAGTAGACCATCCAACCTGCCTCCTGAGAAATCTGTATGCAGGTCAAGAAGCAACAGTTAGAACCAGACATGGAACAATGGACTGTTTCAGATTGGGAAAGGAGTACATCAAGGCTGTATATTTCAGCCTGCTTATTTAACTTATATGCAAAATACATCATGCGAAACGCCAGGCTGGATAAAACACAAGCTGGAATCAAGATTGCCAGGAGAAATGTCAATAACCTCAGATATGCAGATGATACCATCCTTGTGGCAGAAAGTGAAGGGAAACTAAAGAGCCTCTTGATGAAAATGAAAGAGGAGAGTGAAAAAGCTGGCTTAAAACTCAACATTCAAAAAATGAAGATTATGGTATCCGGTCCCATCACTTCATGTCAAATAGATGGAGAAACAATGGAAACAGTGACAGACTTTATTTTCTTGGGTTCCATAGTCACTTCATATGGTGACTGCAGCCATGAAATTAAAAGATGCTTGCTCATTGGAAGAAAGTGATGACCAACCTAGACAGCATGTTAAAAAAGAAAGATATAACTTTGCCATCAAAGGTCTGTCTATTCAAAGCTATGGTTTTTCCAGTAGTCATGTATGAATGTGAGAGTTGGACCATAAAGAAAGCTGAATGCTGAAGAATTGATGCTTTTGAACTGTGGTTTTGGAAAAGACTCTTGAGAGTCCCTTGGACTGCAAGAAGATCAAACCAGTCCATCCTAAAGGAAATTAGTCCTGAATATTCATTGGTAGGACTGATGCTATACTGAAACTCCAATACTTTGGCCACCTGATGTGAAGAACTAACTCATTGGAAAAGCCCCTGATGCTGGAAATGATTGAAGATGGGAAGACAAGTGGACGACAAAGGATGAGATGGTTGGATGGCATCACCAACTCAATGGACGTGAGTTTGAACAGGCTCTGGGAGTTGATGCTGGACAGGGAAGTGTGGCATGCTGCAGTCCATGGGGTTGCAAAGAGTCAGACACGACTGAGTGGCTGAATAACAAGAACATATTAAGCAAGGGTTATTCTCTGAACAGTTGTTAAAAATTGTTTTTACTTAAAAAATTGTTAAGATTTCTCTCTTCTAGGTACTGTGATTAAATTTTTTATTTCATTTGAAAAAAAGTTGTCCACTTCTTTGTTCCTTGTCATTGTGGCGATTTCATTGATTCCCAAGTCTCTAGTCCCTTCTTAGTTTCTTCAGGATGCTATACAGATGGCAGTTCACTTGGAAGCCATGTTCTCATAGGTTTCAGATGGAGCTCACCTTTCTTTGTTTTACTTTCTACTTTACTTTCCTCATCCTTATACTCATCACTCAGGACTGCAATTGTCTGTTAACTAGTCTTCACCCCCAACAGTCTACACATAAATATTGTCTTGTTCCTCACTGAATCTTTAGTGACCAGGTCAAAACCTGGTGTAAAGTAGGTGCTTATGTATGTGGTTAGTCATTCAATCATGTTCAACTCTTTACCACTCTTTGGACTGTAATCTGCCAGGCTCCTCTGTCCATGGGATTTTTCAGGCAAGAATACTGGAGGGGTTGCTATTTCCTCTTCCAGGGGATCTTCCTGACCCAGGGATTGAATCTGCATCTCTTATGTCTCCTGTATTGCAGGTGGGTTCTTTACCCACTGAGCTATCTGGAAATTTCCTAAAGTAAGGTGCTTGATATTTGCTTTATTGATGAGTTAATTCCTTACTATATTTTCCTAATTTGTTTTTAGGGCCAAAGTAGAGCATTGAATTATTTTTCAGCTAAAAATTATAATCACTTTGAGCTTTGATATAAGAAGTTTGTCTTATTTATAGGCAAAGTCAGGCCCATTGTACATAAAATATAAATGTTTGTGTTGAGAAAGCTGTTTCATACACCATGCTGGGACCTCTCTCTGAGAACCTGTGAGAGAAATGCCCATCTAGTTTCCCTTCTCAAAGACCTGTATTTCTCCTAAACAACTGGTTTGTTTTTATCTCACACAGGATGACAGATGAAGCTGACTGTGTTTTCTATTTCACATTGTTTGGAAAACTTAGAATCAAATTGCAGCTTACTTCTACCAAGGATATAGAACATTATAGCATCTTTTTTCACATAATTTCTGATTTTTTTTTTCTGTACTCTTTTTTTTCCCCTCTCCTCTATGTCATTAAATTTTATTTTTTAATGGTCACATTATGTTTTCCTATAAAGTACCTTACATCGTTTTTCAACCAAGCAAAAACTTTATCAGGGTAATAATATTACTGAAGACATTCTCACCATTTTAGCCAGTTTTAAGTACTGCTAGTAGACATGTCTTTCAGCAATACATGTATAAATATGACTTGCTCCTGCATAAAATACTACCAGTGACTTCCTATTGATTCTAAGATGAAACACAAAACTCTTAGCAAGCTGCACATGGATCATCATGCCAACTTTTTTCAGTGCACTCTTGACACATGACCATTTAAGTGCATCATGTCTGCAGTTGACAGAACCATTTGGAAAATAAAATATACAAATAAATGTACTTGGCAATACACTGGCTATTCTTCCCACCAAAATTATAGAGTAAAACATTTTCTTTTCACAATAGTGAACACAAGGATATTTAGCTTTATTTTTGTTTATTTTATTTTTTGTTTTTCCCCAATAATATATATATATATATTGGACTATACTTGGCAAAAAATGGAAATTCCAGATAGTGTATGTGATAGTACAAAAAAATGAAGAAGAAGAACGAGACCATAAGTATCAATTGTTCAACTGTTATCTATATAAATAATAAAATATTAACATGCTGCACCCTATGGAGCAACATAAACAAAATTAATTGTATAAATTAACGGAAAGTCCAGGAAAACTTGTATATGTTATCACCAAGTTTGAATTGGCTTTAAATTAAATGAAAGTGTTAAATTGTTACAGAAAAAAAAAAAAAGACTAAAGAATATTTTCAGGATTCAAATCTATTTCCCCACTGTATCATTCTTTTTATTTTTCTCCCTACAACTTAAACATGAGAATTATGTCAATTCTGATAAAAATAGCAAATCATGATTTGAGAAAAAATAATAATTCTGCCCTATTGGAGAAGAGTAGAGAAATAACTCCAGAAAGGAAGAAGAGACGGAGTCAAAGTGAAAACAACACCCAGTTGTGGATACGACTGGTGATGGAAGTAAAGTCCAATGCTGTAAAGAACAATATTACGTAGGAAGCTGGAATGTTAGGTCCATGAATGAAGGTAAATTGGAAGTGGTCAAACAGAAGATGGCAAGAGTGAAATCAACATTTTAGGAATCAGTGAACTAAAATAGACTGGAATGGGCAAATTTAATTCAGATGACCATTATATCTACTACTGTGGGCAACAATCCCTTAGAAGAAATGGAGTAGCCCTCATAGCCAACAGAAGAATCCAAACTGCAGTACTTCAATGCAATCTCAAAAATGACAGAATGATCTCTATTCATTTCCAAGGCAACCATTCAATATCACAGCGATCCAAGTCTATGCCCCAACTACTAATGCCAAAGAAGCTGAAGTTGAACAGTTCTATGAAGACCTCTACAAGACCTTCTAGAAATAACACCAAAAAAAGCAATGTCCTTTTCATCATAGGGGACTGGAATGCAAAACTAGGAAGTCAAGACATACCTAGAGTAACAGGCAATTCTGGCCTTGGAGTACAAAATGAAGCAGGTCAAAGGCAAATAGAGTTTTGCCAAGAGAATGCACTAGTCATAGCAAACACCCTCTTCCAACAACACAAGAGATGACTCTACATATGGATATCACCAGATGCTGCTGCTGCTGCTGCTAAGTCTCTTCAGTCGTGTCCGACTCTGTGCGACCCCATAGACGGCAGCCCACCAGGCTCCCCCGTCCCTGGGATTCTCCAGGCAAGAACACTGGAGTGGGTTGCCATTTCCTTCTCCAATGCATGAAAGTGAAAAGTGAAAGTGAATTCGCTCAGTCGTATCTGACTCTTAGCGACCCCATGGACTGCAGCCTACCAGGCTCCTCCATCCATGGGATTTTCCAGGCAAGAGTACTGGAGTGGGGTGCCATTGCCTTCTCCGATATCACCATATGGTCAATACCAAAATCAGATTGATTATATTCTTTGCAGTAGAAGGAGAAGCTCTATACAGTTAGTAAAAACAAGACTGGGAGAGCTGACTGTGGCTCAGAATATGAACTCCTTATTGCAAAATTCAGACTTAAAATGAAGAAAGTAGGGAAAACCACTAGACCATTCACATGTGACCTAAATCAAATCCCTTAGGTTTCTACAGTGGAAGTGACAAATAGATTCAAGGAATTAGATCTGATAGACAGAGTCCCTGAAGAACTATGGACAGAGATTCGTGACATTGTACAGGATGGTGATCAAAACCATCCCCAAGGAAATAAATGCAAAAAGGCAAAATGGTTGTCTGAGGAGGCCTTACAAATAGCTGAGGAAACAGAAACCATTTAAAGACATACCCATCTGAATGCAGCGTTCCAAAGAATAGCAAGGAGAGATAAGAAAGCCTGCCTAAGTGATCAATGCAAAGAAATAGAAGAAAACAGTAGAATGGGAAAGACTAGATATCTCTTCAAGAAAATTAAAGATACCAATGGAATATTTCATGCAGAGATGGGCACAATAAAGGACAGAAGCGGTATGGACCAAGCAGAAGCAGAAGATATTAACAGGAAGTGTCAAAATACACAGACAAACTACCCAAAAAAATTTTAATGAGCCAGATAACCACGATTGTGTGATTACTCACCTAAAGCCAGACAACCTGGAGTGCAAAGTCAAGTGGGCCTTAGGAAGCATCACTATGAACAAAGCAAGTGGAGGTGATGGAATTCCAACTCAGCTAGTTCAAATCCTAAAAGAAGATGCTGTGAAAGTGCTGCACTCAAAATGTCATCAATTTGGAAAACTCAGCAGTGTCCACAGGACTGAAAAAGGTCAGTACTCATACCAATTCATCCCAAAGAAAGGCAAAGGCAATGCCAAAGAATCTTCAAGCTACCACACAATTTCATTCATCTCACATACTAGCAAGGTAATGCTCAAAATTCTCCCAAACGAGGCTTCAACAGGATGTGAACTGAGAACTCCCAGATGTGCAAGTTGGATTTAGAAAAGGCAGAAAAACCAGAGATCAAATTTCCAACATCCATTGGATCATAGGAAAAACAAGAGAATTCCAGAAAAATATCTACTTCTGCTTCAATGATTTCACTAAAGCCTTTGACTATGTGGATCATGATACACTGTGGAAAATTCCTAAAGAGATGGGAGTAACAGACCACCTTACCTGCCTCCTGAGAAACCGGTATGCAAGTCAAGAAGCAACAGTTAGAACCGGACATGGAACAGTGGACCGCCTCCAAATTGAAAAAGGAGTACGTCAAGGCTGTATATTGTCACCTTGCTTATTTAACTTACATGCAGAGTACATCATGCCAAATGCCAGGCACAAGATGAAGCACAAGCTGGAATCAAGTTTCCCGGGAGAAATATCAATAACCTCAAATACGCAGGTGACACCACCCTTATGGCAGAAAGCAGAGAGGAACTAAAGAGCCTCCTGATGAAATTGAAAAGGAGAGTGAAAAATCTGGCTTAAAACTCAACATTCAAAAATGAGGATCATGACATCCAGCCCCATCATTTCATGGCAAATAGATGGGGAAATGTGGAAACAGTGACAGACTTTATTTTCTTGGCTCCAAAATCACTACAGATGGTGACTGCAGCCATGAAATTAAAAGATGCTTGCTCCTTGGAAGAAAGTGATGACCAACCTAGACAGCATATTAAAAAGCAGAGACATTACTTTGTCTATAAGGTCCATCTAGTCAAAGCTATGGTCTTTCCAGTAGTCATGTATGGATGTCAGAGTTGGACCAGAAAGAAAGCTGAGAACCGAAGAATTGATTCTTTTGAACTGTAGTGTTGGAGAAGACTTTTGAGAGCCCCTTGGACTCCAATACTTTGGCCACCTGATGTGAAGAGCTGACTCACTCAAAAAGACCCTGATGCTGGGAAAGATTGAAGGCAGGAGGAGAAGGGAACGACAGAAAATGAGATGGTTGGATGGCATCACTGACTCAATGGACATGAGTTTGGGTAAACTCTGGGAGTTGGTGATGGACAGGGAGGCCTGGCATGCTGCAGTCCATGGGGTCGCAAAGAGTCAGACACGACTGAGTGACTGGACTGAACTGAACTGGACTGCAAGGAGATCAAATAAGTCACTCCTAAAGGAAATCAACCCTGAATATTCATTGGCAGGACTGATGCTGAAGCTGAAGCTCCAATACTCTGGTCACCTGATGCAAAGAACTGACTCATTAGAAAAGACCCTGATGCTGGGAAAGATTGAAGGCAGGAGAAGAAGATTACGATAGAGGATGAGATGCTTGGATGGCATCACCGATTCGATGGACATGCGTTTGAGTAGGCTCCAGGAGTTGGTGATGGACAGAGACGCCTGGCATGCTGCAGTCCTTGGGGTTGCAAAGCTTTGGACACAACTGAGTGACTGGACTAAACTGAATTCTGCCCTAAAAAAGACTTTCTCATATGAGTTTTGTAATGAAATACTATATTCTTTTGCGAAAGTGCCAAAAGAGCAAATTATTTAACTCTGCCTTATTTACAGTATCAGAAAATAGAAGTATGTCAAAGAGTATTTTGCAGAGCAAAATGAATGGTAGGGCTAAACTTCTTTAGCCCTAAATTGATTGATAAAGATTCTTATTTGAGAAAACTCAAAAGCAACAAAACTAATATCCTGAAAAGGGGGGTTAGGTATCCCAGTTCAAACCTGAATAAACAATCACTTAATCTCACCATTGGAGGCAACATTATACTTTTAAACGTATGTGGATTCCAGAATGTTTAAATATAAAATGTGTTACAGTGTACTTCATATTTAAGTACTTAGTTATTCAACAAATTTTTCCTCAGTCTTGTTAAAAGTGCCGCAAAACCATTTCCTTTGAAATTATATATATGTATACAGTCCTCCCAAACTGAACACCAAGTATCAGTACTGTGTGACTGTGTGTACTTGTGCTCAGTAGCTCAGTCATGTCTGACTCTTCTGCGACCCCATGGACTGTGGCCCGCCTGGCTCCTCTGTCCATGGGATTTTGTAAGCAAGAATACTGGAGTGAGTTGCCATTTCCTCCTCCAGGGGAATCTTCCCAAGCCAGGGATCAAAACTGCATCTCCTGAGTCTCCTTACAGGGACAGGTGGATTCTTTACCACTGAGCCATCTGGGAAGCCCACAGGTAGCATAGTTATATTATTTATATTTTTTATTTTCTAATACAATTTTCCCTACATGAGACAGTTTTCTAGTAAAACTCAAAATGTAATTGTACCTATTCCAAATGCATTATCATATATTATTATACAGATATATCAAGAGTTAAAAACCTTGCAATCTAGTTCCTCATATCCTTTGTGTGTGTGCTCAGTTGCTCAATCCTGTTCACATCAGATGGCCAGAGTATTGGAGCTTCAGCTTCAGCATCAGTCCTGCCAATGAATATTCAGGACTGATTTCCTTTAGGATTGACTGGTTTGACCTCCTTGCAGTCCAAGAGACTCTCAAGAGTCTTATCTAACACTACAGTTCAAAAGAATCAATTCTTTGGCACTCAGCCTTCTTTACGGTCCACCTCTCACATCCATACATGACTACTGGAAAAACCATAGCTTTGACAATACGGACATTTGTCAGCAAAGTAATGTCGCTGCTTTTAAATACACTGTCTAGGCTTATCTTGGCTTTTCTTCCAAAGAGCAAGAATCTTTTAATTTCATGGCTGCAGTCACCATCTGCAGTGATTTTGGAACCCAAGAAAATAAAGTCTGTCACTGTTTCCACTGTTTCCCCATCTATTTGCCATGAAATATTGCAACTGGATAACATGATCTTCGTCTTTTGAAAGCTGAGTGTTAAGCCATATTTTTCACTCTCCTCTTTTACTTTCATAAAGAGGCTCTTTAGTTCCTCTCTGCTTTCTGCCATAAGGGTGGTGTCATCTGCATATATAAGATTGTTGATATTTCTCCCAGCAATCTTGATTCCATCTTGTGCTGCATCCAGTCCAGCATTTCACATGATGTACCCTGCATGTAAGTTAAATAAGCAGGGTGACAATCTACAGCCTTGACGTACTCCTTTCCCAATTTGGACACAGTCCGTTGTTCCATGTACAGTTCTAACTCTTGCTTCTTGACCTTCATACAGATTTCTCAGGAGGCAAGTAAGGGGTCTGGTATCCCATCTCTTTAAGAGTGTTCCAACAGTTTGTCATGATCCACATAGTCAAAGGCTTTAGTGTAGTCAATGAAGCAGAAGTAGAAGTTTTTCTGGAACTCTCTTGCTTTTTCTATGATCCAAAGGATGTTGGAAATTTGATCTCTGGTTCCTCTGTGTTTTCTAAATCCAGCTTGAACATCTGGGATTTGTCATTTCACATACTGTTGAAGCCTCGTTTGAAGAACTTTGAGCATTATCTTGCTAGCATGTCACTAAGTTGTGTCTGACTCTTGATCCCATGGACTGTAGCCTGCCAGGCTTCTTTGTCCATGGGATTCTCCAGGCAAAAATACTGGAGTGGGTTGCCATTTCCTTCTCCAGGGGATCTTCCCGACCCAGGAATCAAACCCAGGTCTCCTGCATTGCAGGCGGATTCTTTACTGACTAAGCTACGAGGGAAGCCCTGTGACAAGGGAAGTCACTGCTAGCATGTAAGATGAGTGCAAATGTGTGGTAGTTTGAACATTCTTTGGCATTGCCCTTCTTTGGGACTGGAATGAAAACTGACCTTTTCCAGTCCTGTGGCCACTGCCGAGTTTTGCAAATTTGCTGACATGTTGAATGCAGCCCTTTCCCAGCATCATCTTTTAGGATTTGAAATAGCTCAACTGGAATTCCATCACTTACACTAGCTTTGTTCATAGTGATGCACCTAAGGCCCACTTTGACTTTGCACTCTAGGACTGGCTCTAGGTGAGTGATCACACCATCATGGTTATCCAGGTCGTTAAGATCTTTTTTGTATGGTTCTTCTGTGTATACTACCTCTCAAAACCTAAACTAAACTATGTTGTCAGAGAGAACCTCAGGAAGATGGCTAAAAAGTTGTAATTAAATTTAATCATCTTGTCATTAACTCCATGAAATCTTGCCTTTGGCAGTTCCCTTTTTTCCCAAATACTGTGTGGCAACTGACTCTACCACTGCAATGAAATCACTTTGCAAATCGCCTTTAACTGCTATTTCCAATCAATATTTTCTAGTCTATTCCAGTCCAGATTATAAATATTTGTAATCTTTGCAGAATTTGATACCCTGGAGCAGTCTAAATGATCTTACTTCGATTCTTTTATTCCCTCTTGTTCCACATTCCTTACCTCTCATGCCACTTCTCAGTCTGTCACTTGAGCGCTTCTTCGTTTGCCATCCCCGGAATTCTGCTAATTTCTTGGCTTTCTCTTGAAGAGCTCATCATTATGTGGTTTCTGTTACCTGCTCCTGACTTTCATCATTATCGCTTCTCCACTGATCACTTTCTGGAGAGCTTGACCGGGTCCTGGAGCTCTCCTCTACTTTGTCCCGTGAACGTGTCTCACACCAACCACATCATCACACACTGTGCAAAACTTGCACCTCTCTACAGCCCCCACAGGATAAGCTGTGCTGCCATCCACTGCAGTACCCAAGCAAGATGTCACCCCTTCTTTCAAACACAGATGTTTTCTATGGATCCTATTCTCTAACACTTTGTCTTTTTTTTTCCCCTCTCCTTGGTCAGTATATTAGTTGCTCAGTCATGTCCGACTCTGCGATCCCATGGACAATAACCTGCCATGTTCCTCTGTCCATGGGATGTCCCAGGCATGAATACTGGAGTGGGTCACCATACCCTTCTCCCTTGGTCAGTGTAGGGATTCAAATTTCTTTGGGGTTTCATCTTTGCACATACTATCTCAAAATACCATCTCTTATCCACTGATTTGTAAGGAAGCTTTGCTCCTTAACAATATACTCTGCAAAATCTAGCTGCCAGTTTAACCAGGTAATCTACATTTCTGAAAAGCACTATAGTTCTGTATATGTCTAACTTGGGTGTTCTTTTTATTTTCTGTAGCTTACTGTGTTCTCTGCTTGTATCTTGAATGTTTACTCTATCAGAGGAAAAATGTATACTTTGAGTTTAGAAATAGAAATTAATATCATCTCCCATTATAAAGTGCCACGATCCTTGATGGATCACAAGTTCCTGGCGCCACTAGCAAAGGGACGTTATGCTGAGTCATTTGAACCCACTCTCATCTGGACTACCTCACACTTCAGAACTGAATTGAATTTAAAAACAGTTCATTTTTAGCATGTATGCCCATCTTGGCATCTTTCTATGTTGGCAGCAAGATAGAAATGGCCTATGGAAGTTTAAAGCATCGGATAGGCTTTGTTCAATCTGGGTCAAATATTAGTTTCCAAGCTGATCCCTTTATAATCTAAATTCCCAGGCTAAACTCTCCATAACTCTGTGTGTATTTGGTGATACCAAATAAATCATTGTGAAAATCCTGTTAAAGTCAGGAATTCTGACTTTCTGTGTAAGCATACACTTAGAAACTCAAGTTAAACTTCATAAATTTGATAAAATTAGTTTAACATTGGAAACTTGGGTCAAAAGACAACCCAGGGTCAGTTGGCCATTTTAATGAAGGTAGAGAGATATTTTCTGGTTATTAAGGTTTAAAGGGGTTAATTATGGTACTGAAGTATAGCAATAAATGTACACAATTTCTCAGAATTTTTTTTTTTAAGAAATTGTTCATGGGCTATTGTAGTCAATAATATAGTAGGGTCATAATAATGTAGTCAGGGTCATAATATATCATTCATTAAGAAGTGTTTTGCTGTTCCAAAGACAAAACAGTAAAATCACACTGAAGATAGTTGATTCAGAATTAGGGAGACATTTTCAAAAAGTAATAAAGTTATTTTAAAATCTGCAGTAAGTTTGAAAAGTATTTTATTGTCATTTATAACTGAAAAGGTAAAAATGTATTAATTTGAAACACATCAAAAAAATAAACCAGCACTTCCTCCCCTAATATTGTTTCCATGGGCGTGAACATTTAAACCATATATCACATTGCGGCTGCTGCTGCTGCTGCTGCTAAGTCGCATCAGTTGTGTCCAACTCTGTGCAACCCCATAGATGGCAGCCCACCAGGCTCCACCATCCCTGGCATTCTCCAGGCAAGAACACTGGAGTGGGTTGCCATTTCCTTCTCCAATGCATGAAAGTGAAAAATGAAAGAGAAGTTGCTCAGTCATGTCCAACTCTTAGCGACCCCATGGACTACAGCCCACCAGGCTCCGCCGTCCATGGAATTTTCCAGGCAAGAGTACTGCAGTGGGGTGCCATTGCCTTCTCCGATATATCACATTAAACCTACTCTTTGAAACACATTCAATGTATTTCTTTAAGACACATTTCCACAATTTGAAAGCTATACAATGTATATCACCACACAGAGTTCCCTAACAATTTAGTAGGATGTTTATGAAGTGTTTTTTTTTTTTTTCCCCTAGATTGGCTACGAGACACATGATAAGCCAGTACTTGGTCCCTCAGCACCAAGTAGAAACTTCCAAAGTAACAAGCTAAATGTCTAGTGGAAACGTGGGGCTCATACATTTCCTAAATACTGCTCCTGTTCTAAAGTTAAATGTCAAGATTTTTTATTTGATTAAGACTAATATTCTGCTAATTGTATCCAGGCAGCACTGGCAACCATAAAAATACTCTTTCTTCTTCATTTAAAATAGAGACATTCAGAGCACAAGACAACATGTGCTGATCTGTGTCTATCTGTATTTTATCTCACATGTTCTCAGTGTGCGCTGTTATCCACCATGATACCAAAGTATTTCGTGTTGGCATATTAGTTATAAAAAACATGTATCTCTAAAATAAGAAACCAAACTAAAAAAGAATCATTTATTTTTTTCCAGTTCTATGTGTTTGTCTCTTCTGTGTGTATCTTCAGTTCTACGTTGCTTTCTAGAACTCTTTAAAATGAAAGGGTTGATAAAAATCCCTTGCATTTACAGAACGCTTCAGGAAAATAAAATCTCTCTTCAATTAAATCTTTTGAAAGAAATCTATGCATGACACTTTCCAAGCCAAAGCATGGGTTGGTTTTATTGCATTTGATGCTGTGACAAAGTACCCTAATTAGCACATTGGTGTAATTTACCACTGTTTCATTAAAGCTGATTGCCTAACTACCTGGGAAGTTAACATGGCTTCTTGAGTACTTGACCTGCCTTATTTTTCTCCACTACAGCTGTTTGTGGGAACGGAGCAAAAAGCATTTATTACTACTGGAGAAAAAATTCTGATACAGATTTCACTACAAGAAAAAGATGTCATTTTGTTTTGAGACACCTCAACCCTTTCCACTTTTAATTGGGTTTGAATTTATTATGAGACCTCAAATGACAACATGAATTCCTGGCACTCAACTAAATTTTTACCGATTTGGAAAACTAAATCATGTTCACTTAATTTATACTTGTATTCATTTCAGATGTGAAAATCTGACCTTAAAAAGTGAAGTATGTTAAAGTCCACTAAATTAAGCCCATTTTTGGCTTTCAGGGATTGTATGAGTTATGAAAAAATATTGAAATCCTTCGAAAGGGCTTGAGGTAGGGATAAGGGGGAAATATTTTTAAAAATAGGAAAACTAATAAGCAAGGGTAGATTAAATGCTATCATGTTGGTAAGAGTAATTTTCTTTCATGTTTTTAGCCACTGGCGAAAATCTACACACATTTTATCTTCTATTCTTAACCACCCTGGCCCCAACTATATGACATGACACTCATCAGCATGGTACTCTTTCTGACGTCAGAGCAGTAGAATGATATAAGGAACATCCATAGTTTAACAGGAGAAACAACGTTATCTTCCATTTTAGAAGCAATGCTTCAGATTAAGAAGCAAACCTGCAGATAATTCATACTCCATGGAGGTTTGTAATATCGTCATACCAAAATAGCCCATAATAGCCTCATCTGAAAAGAGCATTTAGAAAACAACAACAAAAAGGCTTGTTGTAAATTCTGGGTAAGCCATCAAAATCCTGACAAAAGAAGTATGGGTTTCATTATCTTTCATAACTCCTCTGCTACAGACTGACAATCTGCTGTGCATTAAGTAACCATTTTATTTTTGGTGCTAAAATTAAAGCAGTTTTCTATAGAAGACACCTCAGGTGAAGTCTGTAGTGGAGACCAAATTTATCTGTACGATTTTTAGCTCTTTGCCCAGTTCATGAATATGAATAGGAACTTTTTGGATCTGGCTGCAGACTTCTTACATTAATATTTCATCCTTCTTAGAAGTTGCTGGTGCTTATGGAATTTTCTTCCTGGGCCCTTCTGTCCCTGGAATTATTCTCAACATTTCAACATTACATGCTCAAAAAAAAAAAAAAAGTATTAGAAGAAAAGTAGAAGCCCTAGTAATCTTGGTATTTCTATCATTCCTAGAAATTACAGTGTTGACATGTTAAAGGAAAAGACAGGAGAGAGTCTTTCTTGGAGAGGTGAAGAGGACAGTGGGAGATGTACAGGATGGCAATAAACAGATATAATAGTAAAATATCAATAATAGTAATAACTCATTATTATACAGATTAAGAAAAAAGGAAAGACAAAAAAAAAAAAAACAAACTAATCAAACCCCATCATCATGAGCTATGGTGTATCAATTAAAATGGAAGGGAATTACATGCAAATGCTTCAAACAGAAAAAGCTGAATACCTTTCCACTGATGATTTTTAGTTGTCAGGACAAGTGAGACCCAAACAGCAGACAGAATGGTCCCAGCATGCTTGTTGCCTTTTTTTGTTTGCACAGTAGCTGTCAATTTCAGCCTTGCAGGTAGGGGAACCCAGCGGGAGGCAGGGGCGGGACCCAACCACGCAGGCTGAACTGAGAGCAAATTTAAATTACTGAGCCTTTTTTTTCCTTTTTTATTTTTCTACTCTGCGACAAACTGAAAAGATTCCAGCACGCTAATTTAACCACCCTGCTTCTTCTTTGCCTTTTTTTTTTTTTTTTTTTGTCTCCCTGCTTCCAGGATAATTAAAAGAGAAACCTGTAAAGGCAACATTCCTGTGACCGAGTTGGTGCTGCTACGTGCTGGTAAGAAAACACATTTAATTTTTTTTTAATTCTTTTTTTTTTTTTTTGCTTTTCATTTTTTAAAAAGAAAAAATAAAAAGAACTGAAGGCTTTGTCTGTCTAATGCAGTCATAAGCGTGGCTTCCCTGCCGTGAGGGGTTAGCATGTAATGAAAAGGTGTAATTGCCTGATATGTGACCTTCGCGTCATACTTAAAATGGGTAATAACAGCATCCCTATGTACCCTGATGATACTTCTCTCTGGGAATTGATGAGTCGCCCAGTTGCAACAGGGCTAAGACTGTCGCACTATGGCAATGAGTCGTTGATCGTTTAAGGTTGGCGTTTCAGTGTCCTGTCAGGGAGAATTCTTGACTTCTCCAAGTTACTAGCTTCTGCAAAGTGTCATGGGTTTTAATAGGTGCCTTACAGACCATAAATGTTTTATTATTTACTCGCCAAACAGGAAGTACAATGATGAAACTTTTTTTTTAAAGTAACACTGTAATTATCCTAGACTTCCTTAGTCCGGATAATGAAACAGCCTAAAGTGAGTTCTGAGCAGTGTTATTTTAATCTCTTTCATCTACAACTCCTCAGGAGTTCATTAGACAGTCAGCTGTGGACAGCCTAGATCATCAGGGGACCTTGAACTTGAGATGCCAACTTTATTCTTTAAAAGGACAAATTTTAATTCAGCCCAATTAAATTCAACAAGTATTTCTTTATACCCTGCCTGGGGCTGGTACTGAGAGTGTTCTTGCCTGTTTTCTGGTATGGGGGGATAGAAGATTGAACCTAAATAATGTGAGTTTTCAGCAATTGGGTCTTCATTCTGCTGTTGGGATTGATCAGATCATTTAAGACACATTTCAAAATGCATGATTGTTGACTCAAAGTTCCCAAGCTTACGTCTCTTATAACCAGTGTACTTCTGTTCCTCCTACGCATGTAAATTTTGTTTACATCAATTTGCAACTCTGGTCAGTACATTTTAGACTTCATTTTAATAGTATAAAGAAAGAAGAAAACATAGAAATCTTATCTGTCTTGCAAACTATGTCATTCGTGCATACATCCATGGGGCAAACTTAGAGCTTTGAGCTAGCTCAGGTGCTAGCTTCAGAAGCCAGAATACTCAAGGAAAGGTTGAAGTTGGTCAGGAATGTCCTTGGATTTGGGTCAAGAAACTTAGGAAATATTCTCTTTTATTGCCTTAAAAAAACCATATACAATATCAAGGGATATATTTGTCTGTTCTTCATGGTTGTTTGTAAACTGTGGTAGTTTTTGTTTTTATACTTTTTATTTTTAAGAGATAATTAAACATGCAGTAGGGAGATCTTTAAAAAGAGGATGTAGTTACCAAATGTCCATTAAGAACTTTTTCAAAGAAAAACATCTCTTGTGAAAGCTTGAAGACTGTGTGCCATTTGCATCTGGCAGAGAACGTGGCATTCTGTACACTGGTAACATTCTGTCCCTAGTCTCTGTAGCTTTTCTAATTGTGTCATTTCCACATTTAACAGCTCTGAACCGTGCCACCCCATGAGTCCTCATCGATGCCCCCCAGATCACTTGAAATGTCTAAAAAGACCTTGGAACATTAGAAAATGTCAATTGTTAGAATAATTTCTGCCTCTTACAACAAGAGAAAATACTATGGATTTAATAGTTCATTTTTAAAATCTGTTTTTATCCACCAGTAACTGTCTATTAGGAACATTTCAGTTATAATTGGAATAAATTGTTGCTCGGTAACAAGCAACTAACTCTGAAGCTACTTTCCATAGAAATCAGTGACTGGAAATAGCTACAAAGAGCTATACGCAAGTTAAACCGCAGCACTTGCATTTCTTAATTTTCTAAGAAAATACTCGTTTTTTAGTAGTTTTACTATTCTACTAAATTCTTGAAATTTTTAAAATCAAGGTACCTCTTCTATGAAAATTTCTAACTGATCAAAATCCCCGATATGAAAAATAAAGGCCAGAAGACCTTTGAAAAAATTTTTCTTCTTGATTCAAAATAAGGAACGATAAGCACAACCTCTCAGTCTATGAGCATTAACAAGATTCTGGGCTAGCAATACCATTATATGTGAAGAACTGCTATCATCTCTTGCAGAACGTAATGTAAAATTATGGGTTTCATTGTAGGACTCTGTCATTTGAACTAGTAATCAGTCCATAATTCTATAGATTGCTGCAGTTAAAATGATGCTTCCCTCCATTAATACGATATTGAATAACACTGAAATTACTTTAGTTAGAGTTTTACCCTATCCATTTTTTTTCCAAGAGAAACAGAGCCAGTAATAACCCTCAATCCGGATATCTAACCATACACAATATAAGAATGTCTTGTCTTCTTCCCTGGCTGAAGTGATATAACATTACAATTTCAAGAGAAAAATTCTTCAACAGTGCTTCTGCTGTAGCTAAATTTCCCATTTAGCCCTTGTGGCGATTGGAAATAGTTCTCACCTTACTATTGTGCAGGTGTTGAAACAAATTACCTTATGGAGAGGGCAAACGCTGTTATTGACACACAGACATTTGAACAGATAAAATTACATATGATGCTAGAATGAAAATGTCCAGCCCACATAAAAGTATAAGTGATACTTTCTGAAAATATGACATTTGCTTAATTCATTATAAATATTTAGTGAGTATGAACAATGTTAGAATATATGGGAAATTGAATAATGACAAAGCCATATCATGGTCATGCAGGGAATTACAAAGTAGTAGAAGTTTAACTGGTGTTTAAAAAAAAAAAAAAGATGTAATTTGAGCAATTAGCCTACAACCAACTTAACATCGTGTTAGGTTCTTGAGAACAAGGAAAATTATAACTTATTGTTTCTGACCTTTTGGAACCATTATATTCTTCATGTCCCACTTTTGCTTCAGTTCATCTTCTATAATCACATATGTTTCCCATGTCTCGTGTTTTTAGAAGATTATTATTATACATATAGTTTATATCTGTATTTTTTCCACTATATAAGAAAGCAAGCAAGAAGCAGTAAACTGGGTATCAGGAGATAGCCATTCCAAACCCTAAATACCCACTGATTTTGTTACTGAATCTTGTTGGGCCTCTGTCTCCACATCGTTACAGAGAGGAAGTGGCCTCACCCAACAGGAGACATCTTTCAGTTCCACCAAGGTGAAGACGGGTAACTTCTAAGGCAGAGAAAAAGGGCTGCCAGTTACGGACCACAATGGCCCAGCTTTTTAAACAAAGTACAAGAGAATCATCACCAATGAGTAAGCTACAAGGCCTAGCCTCTGTGGTTGGGCTGAGTCGATGTGTGCTTATGCCAACCCCTTGATTTCATTCTGTGTACTCTCTTCACTGACACAGTGATGCCCGAAGGACTAGAGAGAAACGTTTCAACAGAACAGCAAGTGTATATAAAAACCACTGTTCCACCACCTACTGAAATGATTCCTACATGGTTCCCAAGAAAATAAAGAGAATATCTCTCTCCTTAAAACTAAAATATAGAGCAATCCTTTTCTTAAAGACATAAAAAATTATTATGTTTATACTAGTACTTTTGCCTGGAAAATCCCATGGACGGAGGAGCCTGGTAGGCTGCAGTCCATGGGGTCGCTAAGAGTCAGGCACGACTGAGCGACTTCACTTTCACTTTTCACTTTCATGCACTGGAGAAGGAAATGGCAACCCACTCCAGTGTTCTTGCCTGGAGAATCCCAGGGATGGGGGAGCCTGGTGGGCTGCCATCTATGGGGTCACACAGAGTCGGACACGACTGAGGTGACTTAGCAGCAGCAGCAGTATCCATCCTAATAACACTTTAGTCATGAAATAATTTTTGAAAAAGTCATAGTTTACAACCTATACATTAATAATAGAAAATATATGGGTAAAATTGGAATATTTTTTAAAGCCCGTTTCTTAAATATCCATCTTATACTTCTTGCATAAATATATAAATGCTTAGGCATACTAAATCTCATAAGCCTTTGTTTTCTCCATGCCTCCTTGGTTTCCTATTGTTTGTATAAAAAGAAGATGAAAAAAATACTTTGAATGTATACATATTAGAAACTAGTTTAATTTTTTTTTCTTTATTCCCATCCAACTATGAATTAATCTTTTAGAAACTCGAGTTTGGAAGGAGATAAAAAGAAATTGAGTTGCTCTTAGATTATTTCTATTGGAAGAGTAGCAAGAGAAAAGGACTTGTAAGTTCTTATTTCATTCAAAATTTGTTCTTAAAGGCATTGATATACCCTTATTAAAGAAAGAGATATGGTTCCTATCCTCAAGAAGCTCAAAATATAAGATGTTTTGAAACAAATGATCATAAAATGTATCCTTACAAGTGGTTTTAAACATTATGAAAGACAAATTTCAAGTGCTCCCATAGAAACTAGGGAGCAGACAAGTAAGATTGGTGGGTTCCAGAAAAAACTGTTCTAACCCAAAGAGAGACTAACTCTTTCTAAAGTGAAAAAATATACTTTTTTTCTATTTCTTCCTGTCTTTGGGTAGTGGAATTAAGGAAGTTCTTTGCTTACCTGGAATTTTGTAATAACTTCCTGACTGGTCCCATGCTTCTACCCCAGTCTTCTTAACACAGCAGCCTGAGTGTCCATTAGAGATGAGAGCTGTGTTGTATCACTCCTGTGTCCAAAGCACTGCAGTAAAGATACCTTGGAAACTGATAATAGCAGTTGTGTCCAGGACAGGAACACACGGGTGGGAGAAAGGGCACAGGGTGAGAGAAAGGCTTACATGGACTATGTAGCCTTTTGTACTTTACAAGTTTTCATATCATCTACACATTTTACTCATCTGATTTTTTAATTTTTTATTTTTAATTGGAGGATAATTGCTTTACAAACTGATTTTAATTGTCACTTTTAGAAAAATCTCTTCATGTTTCCCTTCTCATTCAGAGAAGTCAATTCCTTATAAGATTATACTAGGGTGAGCATGTAATTTTTCACTTTAACCTGAACACTTTTGGTAGTAAAAGGTGGTAATGTACAAATCTATCATGGCATGAGAATAAAATAGAGCTGTCCAGGGCCAACAAGCATCTACCTAACCCCGCACATCCTGCTGGCTCTCCCATCATCTCCTTTTGCCCAGTGTACTTCAAGTACATTCATGGACTTATACACAGAGCACACCACATATGCTCTTACCTCAGGATCTTTGAACTTGCTTTTCTCTAGGTCTAAGTTGGAGAAGGCAGTGGCACCCCACTCCAGTACTCTTGCCTGGAAAATCCCATGGACGGAGGAGCCTGGTAGGCTGCAGTCCATGGGATCGCAAAGAGTTGAACACGACTGAGCGACTTCACTTGTGCTTTTCACTTTCACGTATTGGAGAAGGAAATGGCAACCCTCTCCAGTGTTCTTGCCTGGAGAATCCCAGGGACGGGGGAGCCTGGTGGGCTGCCGTCTATGGGGTCGCACAGAGTCGGACACGACTGAAGCGACTTAGCAGCAGCAGCAGCAGCAGGTCTAAGTTATTCTCTCAAATGTCTTTATCAGTTACTTGCTCACTTCATGTTTTGCCCAAATGTCACCCTGTCTTATGACCCTATTATAAATACAACTCATCCTCACCTTCCCTGTCCTCCTTCACTGCTTTGTTTTTTCTCCATAGGATATATCACCACCTACTATAGAGTATAGTCTACTTTGTAATTTGTTTATTGTTAGACTCTCTCCATTAAAATAAATATTTTATAAAGGCAGACATTCTATTCTGTTTATTGCTGGCATCTAGATATACCCGGCACATAGCATGCACTCAATAAATATTTGTTTAATGAATGTTGAATGTTATCAAAAATGTCAAGATCATCCTAATCAGTAGACTTAGGCTGAGTTCCAGACTGAGTTTCAGAAGCTGGGTCTGAGTGCAGAAGTGTAGAATAGTGGCTCAGAGATGTGGGGAACACAGTCAGGGAGGCTCAGAAAGACAGATTGAGAAACAGATAAGGTCAAAAACTGAAATAGAAGAGCCAAATAAGTATCAAGTTCAAGGGTGCAGATGAAGACACAAAGACAGGTAGAAACATAAGACATAACAGAGGTGACATGAGGCAACAAGGAAGTTTCATAAGACAGATGGCACATGTGGGCAGTACTTGATTTCTACATGTGTAAAGAATTTTTTGGACTGTGGATCAGATCATCAGGAATCATTTATGTATTTCTGTACACTGTACATGTGGCTTTGCTCGAATCTCCAGAGGACTTCCCTAAGGAACATCTGTAGTTGACTTGAACAGGAATGAACTGATCTGATAAGTGACAGTCATAGAAAAGAAAGCCAAGTTTGAAGGAGTTGGGAGCCACTGTCCTAAAGTTGTTTTTATAACCACAACACTCAGTCTGACACTTTCTGTGTACTTTTTAAGTAGCCCTTGAGTAGTATGAAGAACATACCTGAGAATCTACCAGTTATACTATGATGGAAGCAGGCCACAGAGAAACTCATGAAACAAGTTCTTTTGTTCAATTTTGTTTGATGGGGCCATGCTGCTGCTAAGTCACTTCAGTCGTGTCCGACTCTGTGCGACCTCATAGATGGCAGCCCACCAGGCTCTCCCGTCCCTGGGATTCTCCAGGCAAGAACACTGGAGTGGGTTGCCATTTCCTTCTCCAATGCATGAAAGTGAAAAGTGAATGTGAAGTTGCTCAGTCGTGTCTGACTTTTAGTGACCCCATGGACCGCAGCCTACTAGGCTCCTCCATCCATGGGATTTTCCAAGCAAGAGTACTGGAGTAGGGTGCCATATTTGTATATTAAAACAGTCCTGTGTTCTGCAGATGACATTATAAGGAGATAATGCTCTCTGAACATTCATCTTTTTAAAGGTTATTATAAAAAATTAAGGTGAGATAGCATTCTTTTCTGGCAAGGAGATAATTTGCAGGTAAATGATTCTCTGAGTATTTTTATCACACTATGCGTATTATCTAGAGGAGCAATGTACGTGAGGAATTGAGGGGTGAATCCCCAAAATTCTGGCCTCACTTTAAAAGATATTTGGTAGGTATTTCAATCAACTGAATTGATACGTAATTTGCATGCAGTAAAATGGATCCATGTTAAGTGTACAATTTGATGTGGTTCAGCAGGCAAAGAATCCGCCTGCAGTGCAGGAAACACAGATTCAATTCCTGGGTTAGGACGATCCCCTGGAGGAGGAGATAGCAACCCATTCCAGTATTCTTGCCTGGGAAATCCCATGGACAGAGGAGCCTGGCGGGCTACAGTCTAAAGGGTCACAAAGAGTCGGACACGACTGAACAACTAAACATACACACACACTGATGTGTGCACTGTGGAGCCACCATAACAATTAAGATATAGAACATTCCAGCCACATAAAAGTTTTCTATGTCCATTTGCATCAGCCCTGTCCTCCACACCTAGCCTTTAGGCCACCACTGATTTGCTTTCTGTCACTAGAGATTATCTACATTTTATTAAGTTTTATAAGTGGAATCATAGAGTGTGTCCTCTTGTGTCTGGCTTCTTTCATTCAGCATCATGCCTTTGAGATCCATACATATCGTTGCATAGATTTTTAATTGGTGAGTGGCATTCCATTATACCAATGTCTGACATTTTACTCATTCATTCCTCTGTTGATGGACATGTGGGTAGTTTCCATTGGGAAGCTGTTATAAACAAAGCTCATGAGCGTCCATGTACAAGTGTTTACGCTCTGTGGCACGTGGGATCTTCTCAGATCAGGGATTGAACCCATGCCTCCTATTGGCAGGCGGCTTCTTTGCCACTGGATCACCAGGGAAGTCCTCTTTCTGTATTTTCAATGGCGTCTTTCAAAAAGCGTCATTTTAAAATTTGAATTCATCCAATTTAAACATACCATACAACCAATGTACCAGTTTTTTTTTTTCTTTTATAGTTATACTTTTTGTGTTCTAAGAAATCCTTAATTGTTAGAAGATGACAAAGATTTTTCTTCTGTGTTTTCCTCTATATCTTCTATAATTGTACTTTTTATGTATAGATCTCTTATTCATCTCTATTTTTATGTTTGATATGAGGTAAAAATCAAGGTCTTTTTTTAGTATATAGATACCCAATTGCTCTAGCACCATTACTGAGAAACTTACTCTGTTTGCCTTTTCATTACCTTGGACTATTTGTGAAAAATCAGTTGACCTCATATGTGTTAAAATAGGTAATATAATTACTCCAACTTCCTCTTTCTCAAAATTGTTTTGTTTTTTTCCTCAGTCGTTACCATTTTCATATGAATTTTAGAAGTAGCTTATAAAATTTGTCCCCAAATAAAATTCCTGCTGAAATTTTTATTGCATTTGCATTGAATATATAGTTCAATTTGTAGAACTGACATTTCAAGTACACTGATTCTTCCATCCATGAATATTAATTTAGTTGTGCTCCATTAATTTAGTTGTTCTTTAGTTTGAGCAAAGATTATAGTTTTGAGCATACAGTATTTTTCTAGTTTATTAAAATTATCCCTAACCCTAAGTATATAATATTTTTGAATACTATTAAAGTGGAATTATATTTCACTTTTAAACTTCTGTTGCTTTCATATATACACACACACACACATATATGTATATACACTACTGGTGTTTGTATTGTGACCTTCTATACTGCTATCTTCACAAATTTACTTTTAGTTCTAGTGGTTTTAGCAGATTTTTCTCACTTTCTGTTTATCCAAAAATGTTTTAATTTCATTTTTATTTTTTAAGATAACTTCATTAAACATGGAATTTATTATTGACAACCTTGTATTTGTTTCAACACTTTTATTGTATCATTGCAATATCTTTTGGCCTCCACAGTTCCTTAGAGGGGGCTACAAACTATATTTTATTCTGCCATCCCCAATCTACTGTTGAGCATATCTAGTCAATTTTTTTAATTTATCAAATTTTTAAGTTGTCAGATTTCTATTTTTCTGTGGATGCGTCTCTTTTGAGACTTTCTTGTTTTTCACTCATTGATATTATACTTTATTTAATTCTTTGAACATATTTTATAAATCTCTGCTTTAAAGTTTTCGTTTGCTAAATTCAACCTTTGGGACCATTGGGAGTCAGTTTCTACTGATTGTCTTTCTTCCTGTTTATGAGTCACACTTTGCTCTGTCTTTGCATGTCTAGTAATTTTTGGTTGTAAATTGAATATTTAAGATAACACATTGCTGTGACAGTGAATTCTGTAGTGTTCTGGAAATTGCTTTTCTTCCCCCAGTGTTCAGTTAATCCACTTGGACATGAACTGCAACATTTGCTTCCTCTGTAGTATTTAGCTACTGGTATCTCTGGTTGGTTCTTATACCTTCCCAATGCTACTTTACTAGCTTGACCTCCTGGAGGTCTCCCCTGGGCCTGTGTAATTTGGCAACTAGGGACTTTGGCAAAGATTTTACTCATATTTGGGGGCTTACCCTTTCGATGGTTTCTTTGCTTCTAGGAATTTCCTTCTAAATCTAGCTTCCATGGCATAGCCTTAGCATCTCTCTTCTGACACTTTAAATCCCTGAGGCTACAGCTTTCTCCTGGCTATGTTTTATATAACTGGAAAATATATTCAACTTTAAAAGCAGCAAAAGCATATATTTGGGGCCATGCGTCTTTCATCTCTCAGTAGTAGATTCCTCTTTGACCTTTTCTTGTTTTATTGTCAGGCCCTATAGAATTTCTTTTCACCATACATAGTTTATCTGTCAGCCAGACACTATGGATTTTTGGTTTCATTTCTCTACAATTAACCTGCTCTCAGCACTTTATCTTTACATTTCCAGTGTTGAACTCTGATCTCTGCAAACATTTGCTGACAAGGCTGTGTTTTTCCACAGCCATTTTCTTCCACAATAGCCATGAGGATTGGGAAACCCCTTACATTGCTTACCTTTTATACTTATGAGTTGGTTTTTTCTTCCCCCCAAGAATAAACAGTCTCTAGTTTTTGTATACTTACAGACACATTCCAGTATCAATGAACTATTAAAGTCTTTTTATGTGTATCCAGTCGTTATGATTTTATCTGGAAAGGGTTTGCATAACTACTTAACTCCCCTGCCATAATTATAAACTCTTTTTATAAGCATATTGATATATTTTCTGTGTCTCAAATAACAGGGACTACAGTATTTAAAAAATAAGAAATAAACTAATCCAAAGAGTAAGCTCTTTGGCTTTTTCATATATATCAGTTTTAAACCTGCACTACAGTCATTACATTCTCTCATTAAATGGCTAATACATTCACATCTCACTCAGTTTAAGAATTGGCAGCATTGAATTTTATTAAAAAGGCTATAAATGAACAGCATTTCATGGGATTTTTTTTTTCTACTTTAGAACAAACTAACAAGATTCCAACCCACTAATCTAACAACTTCAAGGTCTTATTGTAGCTATGAGGCTTTAAGTGATGGTAATAAGTGTGTTAGCTCCACGTGGAAGATAGACGATTAGGTCATCAGTTATTTATTCTCAGGCTTCATTTCAGTTCAGTCAGTCAGTTGTGTCCAACTCTTTGTGACCACATGGACTGCAGCATGCCAGGCCTCCCTGTCCATCACAAACTCCTGGAGTTTATTCAAACTCATGTCCATTGAGGCAGTGATGCCATCCAACTATCTCACCCTCTGTTGTCTCCTTTTCCTCCCACCTTCAATCTTTCCCAGCATCAAGGTCTTTTCAAATGAGTCAGCTCTTCACATCAGGTGGCCAAAGTATTGGAGTTTCAGCTTCAGTATCAGTCCTTCCAAAAAATATTCAGGACTGATTTCCTTCAGGATGGACTGGTTTGATCTCCTTGCAGTCCAGGGGACTCCCAAGAGCCTTCTCCAACACCACAGTTCAAAAGCATCAATTCTTCAGCACTCAGCTTTCTTTACAGTCCAACTCTCACATCCATACATGACTACTGGAAAAACCATAGCTTTGACTAGACAGACCTTTGTTGGCAAAGTAATGTCTCTGCTTTTTAATATGCTATCTAGGTTGGTCATAACTTTTCTTCCAAGGAGTAAGTGTCTTTTAATTTCATGGCTGCAGTCACCATCTGCAGTGATTTTGGAGCCCAAAATTACAAAGTCTGTCACTGTTTCCACTGTCTCCCCATCTATTTGCCATGAAGTGATGGGACGAGATGTCATGATCTTAGTTTTCTGAATGTTGAGTTTTAGGCCAGATTTTTCACTCTCCTCTTTCACTTGCATCAAAAGGCTGTTTAGTTCTTTTCGGCTTTCTGCCATAAGGGTGGTGTCATCTGCATATCTGAGGTTATTGATATTTCTCCCAGCAATCTTGATTCCAGCTTGTGCTTCATCCAGCCCAGCGGAAGGATGACACGCAAATCTGGACCTTTAACACTACTTATCAGAAGAAAGCCAATACCACCAAAAGAAACTGGGCAATCTCAGTATCAATTTGTTAATACTCTCCCCAAAATGAATGCTATTTACAGTGAAAATTGACAGATACACATAAAAGAATATGCTTTGGTGAGAACAAGGAGTTCACGTGTATCTATGAAGATATGTATTAAAGTGGAGATCCTTGCCATTGCACTGTGGGATGCTATTGTGGCTTGTATTGTGTCTCCCCACAAAAGAGTAATATTGATGTTTCGACCCTCAGCACCTCACAATGTGACCTTAGCAGAAAAAGAACCATTACAGATGAAATTGGTAAAGTTATGATGAGATCATTCTGGCATAAAGTGGGCCCCCAGTCCAGTATGACTGTTGTCCATAAAAACATAGTCATATGATGACAGAGACACACAGATACAATGCCCTGTGATAGCCAAATCAAAGATTAGATTTCTGTAGCTGCAACCCAAGGAACATCAAAGATGCTGGTGAGGCACCAGAAGCCGGAAGGAGGCAGGAAAGAATTCCGTTATAAGATTCAGAAGGAACATGGCTCTGCTAACACCTTGATTTTGAACATTTAGCCTCCAGAACTGTGAGGCAATAAATTTCTGTTGTTTTAAGCCACTCGGTTTGTGGTACTTTTTAAAGACAACCCTAGGAAACTAATAAAAGTGCCATTGCTAGATACGTAATTTGAAAATTTTAGTAAAGATAGTGTTCTTTTTTTTTTTATTTTATTTTTAAACTTTACATAATTGTATTAGTTTTGCCAAATATCAAAATGATTTCTAAGGAAAAATCTTAAGAATGACACCTTGGTAAGGATGGCATTGTATGTTGAAGAGATGTTTGGTTGTTTCTGATGCTCTTAAGGCTTTTCTTAATGCAATGGTTATATGTCTATGTTTATTCATCATATTTGCCGTATAGCTCAAGGGGAATAACCATTAAGTCATTGAAGGGAAAACTGAGATTCCTTATGCCAAATTATTTGTGCAGAGTCACAAACTAAGCTCTAGGAGAGCAGGAAAAAAAAATAGAGAGAGAGAGAAGCATGTCATTTTCCACTCCCAGTTTGTCCTCTAACCTGTATCTGGTTCATTCATATTAAATATCTGATATTTAATATTAACTTTTAATTATTAAAGAAGTCAACATCTAAAACAGAAAGAGTTTGAACTCAGAAAAACTAGAAACTATAACTTAAATGCAAATTTTTGGGGTGCTGTTTTTAATTTTATAACAGTGCTATTTTCTGTAAGATTATCAAGGAAGAGCTCTCTGGGGGAGGTACCAGATTCTAGAGTGATGTGAAAGAAGAAGGTGTAGGAAATTGAGGGTAATAGTATCCAAGGGTGAAAGGAAAAACAGCATATAAAAAAGCACTGTAGCAAGGACTAGTGTGAAAGAGTGAGCTATCAGCATGACTAGAGAAGAGCAGCAATGAAAAGAATAGCAGGAAAGAAGAGAGGTCATACCCTGTGGACAGAGGTTGACGAAGTTTTTCTGTAAATTTCTAGATGTGAACATTTTAGGCTCTGTGGGCCATAATATGTAGGTAACAACTCAACTCTGTGTTGTGGAATGAATGAAAGCAACTATAGACAGTATGTAACTAAATCAACATGACTGTTCCAATAAAACTTTATTTGTGGACACTGAAATTTGAATTATATATAATATTCATGTGGCATCCATTAAAAAATATAAAAGCCACGGGTGCAACAAAAGCAACAGTTTGCCACCGCCTACTCTGGGGCGTTGTGAGACATGGTGAAGGCTTGTGTGAGAAATTCTCTGTGTGAGAGGAAGTCATCAGGAGGGCTTTGAACTGAGGAGTGACAAGATTTGACTATTAATTTCAAAGGATTGTTGTGGCTACTCTGTGGAGAGTGGACTGTTGGCTGAAAACTCATGGCGGCAGGAGAACAATTGGACTAGTCCTCTAAAAGAGGATGCGACCAGGACTACGATGTTAGCTGTGGAAGTGATGAGAAGGGGGCAGCCTTACGACGTGATTCAAAAGAAGATCTGAAAGATTTCTCTGATGGACTGGGAATGTTGTCCCTAACATAGAGGTCTGTAGAAGAGATAGAGAAGAGGACTGACAAGATTTCGGGGTCAGAGTCTCCAAAATGGTGTTACAAAAAATAGTTAAGGAGCTTTCATAGAGGAAAGGATCATTATGGGCTATATTTTGAACGTTCCCCACCTCCCCGACCACCAGTTACATTTCTAGAGCACTTTGCTGTGAACACAGGTAGTGACTTCCCTCTGCATCTCTCTGATCTGGGTAGGGCAGTAGTTGTTACCATCACTCTAAAAATGAGGCAGGTAGACAGGGAATACCGAACTCAGAAGCACGCAATGGGCTCCTTCTTAATGATCTCATCCTCAGTTCCGTGTTCTCTGACACCTTGACTGGGACCCACACCAGTTTCCCTCTGACTCACTTATATATATATATATATATATAAGTTACCATATCGAGTTACCCATTGAGTTACCCATATTGCGAGTCAATTATTGGCAGCATTTTTCAAGCTCTCATGCTTGGCCACTCAGAGAAAAACAGTTGAAAAATTAAGCAAGGTGAAAAGGCAATGTTCAGAATGGGAGAAAATAATAGCAAACGAAACAACTGACAGAATTAATCTCCAAAATACACAAGGAGCTCTTGCAGCTCAATACCAAAAACGAACAACCCAATCAAAAAGTGGGCAAAAGAACTAAACACACGTTTCTCCAAAGAAGACATACAGATGGCTAATAAACATGAAAAGGTCCTCGACATCACTCATTATTAGAGAAATGCAAAACCACAAGGGGATATCATCTCACACCGGTCAGAATGGCTGCCATCAAAAAGTCCACAAACAATAATTGCTGGAGAGGGTGTAAGGAGAAAAGGGAACCCTCTTACACTGTTGGTGGGAATGCAAACTGGCACAACCACTATGGAGAACTGTGTGGAGATTCCTTAAAAAACTGGAAATAGAACTGCCTTATGACCCAGCAATCCCTTTGCTGGGCGTATATACACACTGAGGAAACAAGAGTTGAAAGAGACACATGTACCCCAGTGTTCATTGCAGCACTGTTTACAATAGCTAGGTCATGGAACCAACCTAGATGTCCATCGGCAGACAAATGTATAAGAAAATAGTGGTACATATACTCAATGGAATACTACTCAGCTATAAAAAGGAACACATTTGAGTCAGTTCTAATGAGGTGGATGAACCTGGAGTCTATTATACAGAGTGAAGTAAGTCAGAAAGAGAAACACCAATACTGTATATTAGCACATATATATGGAATTTAGAAAGACAGTAATGATGACCTGATATGCAAGGCAGCAAGAGATGCAGATGTAAAGAACAGACTTTTGGACTCTGTGGGAGAAGGCAAGGGTGGGATGATTTGAGAGAATAACATTGAAACATGTATATTACCATACATAAAGTAGATGACCAGTGTAAGTTTGATACATGAAGCAGGGAACCCAAAGTCAGTGCTCTGGGACAACCCAAAGGAATGGGGTGGGGAGGGAGGTGGGTTGGCGTACAGGATTGGGGGGGTCACATGTGTACCCGTGGCTGATTCACATCAGTGTATGACAAAAACCATCACAATATTGTGAAGTGATTATCCTCCAATTAAAATAAATGAATGAATTGTGAAAAATCACAGTTGAAAAGTATTTCTCTTTCTTTCTTCCAGATCAAATTTCAGGATGGCATCATTATCTAGGAAGAAAAAAAACTGCAATTATATAATCTGAGGGTCTCTTTCTGGGGAACAAGTGTAATTTAGTTCATTGGTAGTACAAGGACCAAAAATATATTGTCCCATAATGAAAACATTTTACTCCCTAACTTGTATGCTCAATAGATTGATACATTGTTCTCGTAGGTAATTTAAGGCTAGCCAAAAAAAAGCAAAAATCTTCTTGGTTACTTGATAACACTTGGTTCAGATCCTGTCTATCTTTATGGAGAAGAAGCCTTGACTTTTAAGTAATGAACCCTTAAACTCTCAATTTGGGCAGCTATGATCAGAAAGTGCATTTTTCTGTGAGTGGGCAGACATTTTCTTCCTTTTCTTCTTTGGTATATTCCACTGTTAAAATTGTTTGGCTCATTGCTTTGTAGTGGTCGTTGACAATTCCCTTTCATTTTGCATACTGTGACTTCTGAGTTACTTGGGCACCTGTTGTGCTAAAGTTATCTATGGATTGTGCTTTCCAGTACCAAGACTGCTTGGGTTTTGTGCTCTTCAGAATACCTATTCCAAGGCAGAGAGTTGGTTAGCAGAGATTAGCAAGAAGCAATTGAAACAATAACTTGGTAAATTTCTGCAAATTCAAGAATGCCTTTGGTAAAGTCCCATGATGTCAACTCGATTCAATTTCATGCCATTCACATTGGCTAGTAAAGAGGTTTGGTTTTTTGGTTTTTATTTTTTTAATAATTCTACCACTCTCAATTCTGATCTAACTAATCATCCAGCCCTTCCCCTCTGTCTCATCCCACGTAGGTCCAGTCACATGATAGGAAATATTCAACTTTGTGTTTACTCTCAGAAAGGTACTCAAGGGACTTCCCTGGCAGTCTAGTGGTTGAGACTTTGCCTTCCAACACAAAGGGTGTGGGCTTGATCCCTGGTTAGGGGGCCAAGATCCCACATGCTTCGCAGCTAAAATAACCGAAACATAGAACAGAAACAATACTGTAACAAATTCAGTAAAAATGGTCCATATCAAAAGAAGTCTAAAAAAAAAAGTTATTTGAGAAGTAAGTTTGATGCTGAAGCCAAGGGCTAAGTGTATGTAAATGTCATCTTTTATTACCAAGTTAAGAACATTAACAGTGTTATGATATCAATAAACATCTCCTCTGGGGAAAGGGCATGAGCTCCAGAATCCAGGAAGAGAGGGTAAAAATGTCATCCCATCTGGCTGATGCTCTGACATCAGTGTTTGAATGGGTACACTCTCATCCTACTTTCAAATATCTTTAACCTAGAAGTTTTTATAGCAAGTAAAAATCTGCACTAAATGTATTTGCTAGCATGCAAGTTTTGAAAAAGAAAAGCATCAAATGCCCTAATACATAACCAGCTTCAGGTGGGAAAGTATTTATTTCTCATCAGAGTGTTAACAGTATAGAATGATTTTTTAATGAGAATCTTTGGCGTTTCTTCAATCACACTATTTTTTCTGAGTTTTTATTTCCAGAGTGATGATTTCCTACATTCCCTGTGTTCTTTTTCATAAAGTTAGTGAACTGTGGTTGCCCTATTTTAGCCTTTAATGTTTAGGTTCTCTTCAACCATGGACAAGCCCAGCATCCACCCATACCTCTCTTCTTAAGTAAGGATCTTAGCTGTTTTTCCTTTCCTGGCCCCACCTGGAGACCAATATATTTTTTAATATGTATTCCTTTAGTAAATCAGAATACTTTGAGGACAAACAAGATAATGTAGTTGAAATTGTTTTCCAAAAAAGAAGAAATTCCAGAAATTTAGGTAATTTAAACAAATACATTTTTCTTTAATTTCTTTAACAGTCAGCTCAAGTATCTGCACAAATGCAAGGGATCAGAGAAATAAAAAATTAAAATAACTAGCCTTTTTCTTATATTTTAAAATGGAGAACTACTGTAAATTAAACCATCATGCTGGGAATAGTGACCACTCCACAATCCTAGGTCAGCCTCATGATTGGACATTTCCATAGCACATCCCATAACACTGAAAAATAAAAGCATGAATTCAACATATTTAAAAATGAAATTATCAATTCAGCAACAGTACTCCTTGGTATTTACCCAGAGGAGCTGAAATCTTATGTCCTAGGAAAAATCTGCCCAGAGGTGTTTATAGCAGCTTTATTCATAATTGGAAAAACTTGGAAGCAACCAAGACTTTCCTCAGTAGATGAATGGATAAATAAACAGTTGTAGATGCAGACAATGTAATATTATTCAGCATTAAAAAGAAATGAAATATCAAGCTATGAAAAGACATGTTGTTGTTTAGTCACTAAGTTGGGTCCAGTTCTTTGTGACCCCATGGACTGTAGCACACCAGGCTCCCCTGTTTTTCACTATCTCCTGGAGTTTTTTCAAACTCAGGTGCAGGGAGTCGATGATGCCGTCCAACCGTCTCATTCTCTGCCGCCCCGCCCCTACTACTTCTTTTGCCTTTAGTATTATAGTTTCAGCTTTAGCATCAGCCCTTCCAATGAATATTCAGGGTTGATTTTCCTTTAGGATTGACTGGTTTGAAAAGACATGAAGGAACCTTAAACGCATATTACTAAGTGAAAGAAGGCAATCTGAAATGGCTACATACTGTGTGATTCCAACTAGATGAAGTTCTGAGAAAAGCAAAACTACACAAATAGCAAAAATATCCATGGTTGCCAAGGACTGGAAAAGGGATGATTAGGCAGATCACAGAATATTGTTTAGGACAGTGAAACTAGTCTGTGATGCTATAATGATGAATATGTGTCATTATACACCTGTTCAAACGCATCGAATGTACAATATCAAGAGTGGACCTTGAGTGATGCTGACGTGTCTTCGTAGGTTCATCAGTCGTACAGACCTACCACCCTGAAGGGGATGTTAATAATGGGGAAAGCTACGCATGTGTACGGGGTTCTCAAGGCAAGAATGCTGAAATGGTTTGCCATTCCCTTCTCCAGTGGACCACGATTTGTCACTTCATGGCAAATAGATGGGGGAAAGATGGAAATAGTGACAGACTTTATTTTCTTGGGCTCCAAAATCACTGCAGACCGTGACTACAGCCATGAAATTAAAAGATGCTTGCTCCTTGGAAAGAAAATCTATGACAAAGCTAGACAGTGTATTTAAAAAAAAAAATTTTAATAAAAAGCAAAGATATCACTTTGCTGATAAAGATATGTATAGTCAAAGCTATGGTTTTTTCCAGTAGTCATGTACAGATGTGAGAGTTGGACCATACAGAAGGCTGAGCACTGAAGAATTGATGCTTTTGAATCATGGTGCTGCAGAAGACTCCTGATACTCCCTTGGATAACAACAAGATCAAGCTAGTCAATCCTAAAGGAAACCAACCCTACATATTCATTGAAAGGACTGATGCTGAAGCTGAAGCTCCAATATTTTGGCCACCTGGTGTGAAGACCCGATTCACTGAAAAAGACCCTGATGCCAGGAAAGATCGAGGGCAGCAGGAGAAGAGAGTACAGAGGGTGAGATGATTGGATGGCATCATGACTCAATGGATGTGAGTTTGAGCAAACTCCAGGAGATAGTGAGGGACAGGGAAGCCTGGTGTGCTGAGTCCATGGGGTCACAAAGAGTCAGACACGACTAAGTGACTGAACAACAGCAATGCATGTGTATAAGGGAGAATAGCAGGGATTTTATAGGAAATCTCTGCTCCTTCCTTGCCATTTTGTTGTGAACCTAAAGCTAGTCTTTAAAAAGTTAAGCTTAAAAAAAAAAAAAGGTTGTCGGAGATAATGGACAATTAAAATTATGACTCTGTCCACCCTCTATTGATGCAGCCTTTGATTCAGAGGGACTTTCTGTGACTGATAAAAATATAATAGTTGGCTCAAAAATGTTTGATCCCTCTGGTTTGCCCGAGACATTCATAGCAAGGTAGGTAGAAAAAATGAAACCACTTGGTTGACATTCAGATATTCAAAGTTTGGGAGATTATCCTTTCTTAATTAAAGCCCTCGTCCATCAAATCTGCATCCCCACCACGTCCTGTCTTCTTGACTCAGCAAGTTTCTAGCAGAGGATTATCATATATATAACATCCCTAAAAAGTAAATATGATTTTTTTAAAGTAAATATGATTAACAGGCCCATAACCTGCTGTAGTCATAGACCTTGAGCTAAGAATGTTTTTACATTTTTAAGGGTTGTACAATAAAAGAAAGAAAAATAGAAGAAAGGAAAGAAGGAGGAAAGGAGGAAAGAGAAGAGAAACTGCGTGTGACCTGCAACACCTAAAATAGTTATAATCCGACTCTTGATGGGAACTATTTGCCCACTGCTGACCTACAGGATTTATGATATTTTAAACTCTATAGCATAGCGTCTTTGCCTTCCTCATCTTATTTTAGTAAGAATATCAATAACAGCTCCCCAGGGAAAATAGATCCTCCAATAATGTGACAGGTTACTTATTTCTGCCCGACAATGTCTGTAATACAATTTAATGTCACAGACATAGGATTCTTTCAGAAGTTATTTTGACTCTGTCTTCTTATGGTTGAGTCATTGCCAAACACACTGGGATGACCCAGAGGGATGGGATGGGGAGGGAGGTGGGAGGGGGGTTCGGGATGGGGGACACATGTACAGCCATGGCTGATTCATGTCAATATACACCACAATATTGTAAAGTAATTAGCCTCCAATTTAAATAAACTAATTAATTAAAAAAAAATCACTCAGACACCAGTTTCCATGTTTCTTATCTATCCTCCAAGAACAAAAACTAGCCATCAGCTTTTCACCCTTTTGTCTAATAGAAGATTATGTTTTGTGGGATATAAATTGCTTTTGTCAGTAAAGCATCTGCCTGCAATGCAGGAGACCTGGGTTTGATCCCTGGGCAGGGAAGATCCCCTGGAGAAGGAAATGGCAACCCACTCCAGTATTCTTGCTTGGAGAATCCCATGGACAGAGGAGCTTGGTAGGTTATAGTCCATAGGTCGCAAAGAGTCGGACACAACTGAGCGACTTCACTTTCACTTTCACTTTCAAACCATGACTTGGATAGGAAAAACTATAGACCCCAATGCTTTTGAGTTCTCAATTACATTATGGGTTTCTACCCACCAAAAACTGAAATCAGGCCAGTGTTAGGCTTTTTTATTTATTGACGTTTATAACCTTAGATACATGTTTTCATCATGAAGCATATTAAACATCTTGTACATTTGTGTGCCTAATGAAACTCAAAAAGCTACCAGAAAATTCTGAATTCAAGAGAGAAGGTCTAACGTATACATTCTCTTTAGTGCAGTTAGGACATTGTTACTATAGCTAATTTTAGATTAGGAAAAAAAATATGTTTTGCGAGATAAAGCCTTCTCTAAATATGCCAGGATATAAAAATTGAGTTAAGTCATTAGAGGAAAATATTTTTCACTTTTATTTGGGCTTACTGGGTGACACTAGTAGTGAAGAATCCACTTGCCAGTGCAGGAGGCATAAGAGACATGGATTCAATCCCCGGGTTGGGAAGATCCCCTGGAGAAGGAAATGGCAACCCACCCCAGTGTTCTTGCCTAGAGAATCCCATGAAAGAGGAGCTTGGCAGGCTACAGTCCATGTGGTCACAAATAGTCTCGGACACGACTGAAGCAACTTAGCACAGCACCATGAATATAATGCATAAGAGAAAATTCTAAATAAATTATTCAGTCAGAATGACAGACATGACTGCTGGGTAGACTGGGGCTGTAAGAAATTAGTACTCATGAGCACAATTGTCCATGCCTTTCTTTAACCCCAGACATTTCTCAAAATAGATGTCCAACCACCATCATTTCTAGCTAGGACAATTTTGGCTTTAAAATCATTCCCAGTAAAGTGTAAATTACTGGCAGCAACTGAATATTTTATCTGGTTTGGGAGCAATATGAAGGTAAAAGCACCAAGAATAGGTTAAAGTGATTGATTTTGTTTAGCATGATTTGGTGAAACTGGAAGGATTTCTTAATCTTTCTTTCTACCATACACAGAATTCTTTGGGGTAAGAAAGGAAAAATTCTCTCAGCAATAATTTATTCCAAAGCTGAGGTTATTAAATTTTCTAATGTCCTTTTCCCTTCTTTTAAGTTGGTTGTTTTAGACTCAAAGTTATCATCCCAGTCACAGTGACATTTGCCATTCGGGTTTATATGATACTACTGGAAAATTTATAATTGGGTGAACAACACATAAGTAGATGAAGAAGAAGGGAAACAATATCATTCCTTTGTTTTCAGAGTTCACCATTTTGTGTGTTGAATTTTTTCCCCTTTTAATTGTAAATTGTCAACTCAGTTCTCTAGTATGGGGGGAACCATGCTAATGTTATGCTCCATTTTCCTTCGAATAACTCAAAATAATTATTCACGGGCAGAAACACAGGGTTAGCAGTACATGAAATAATACAGCATCAGGCCTCATTGCATATGCAGAAGGTCCATTTTAGGCAAAAGTTATTTCTAGCAATGCATGATTCTGAATCCTCAATGGCCACGTTTTAAATGTCCTTAAACTTATTAATGTTAAGAAATCATTTTCCTATCTTTAAAATAGGTATAAGAGTTAGCATTATAGGAATTGCTGTAAGTGATTTGTACACATACTTAGTGTCTGTGAAAAGCACTGTAAATGGTTTGCATAGTGTTTTTGAGATGATTCCCTTTTGGAAATTGTTGGTTGTATTAATATCTTTCCTTGCCTGGGGAAAAATTCTATCCAGGAGGATAAGTGTTCCTCAGTATCCCAATGCAAATGATAATTTGGGACAACCTTAAAAAGTACTGTCAACACACAAAGTGTGTGAAATGTACATTGTGATTAATGTTCAACATGAGATTGATAAAAATCACTCAATTTAAAGTATGAAAAAAACTGGTTAAAAAACTTGTTTTGTAACATTAATGTTCTGCTAAATGTTAAGAAGTGTCGGCTGCAAGGGGTCAAATCAATTTAAGGAACTGTGGGTTAAACGGAGCGGAAAAGGTCACTTTACTGAAGGACTTCATGCAAACTTATATATGGTAATAGATATTGTGAATATTCATGCCAAGTAAAAAGTCTGTGTGATTTACCACATTTATACCAAAGACAGTTTTCTTCTTCAAACAGCGGTGTACTGGTTTTCTGTATTTTATGTTATTTTGACATCTTGAGGGGCTTGCTAATCCTTGACAGATGACCCCTTCAAGGGCTAAGTCCTAAAGGCAGTAAACTTTCCTCCCGTCTTAATTCATTCAGCTGCTGTAACAGAATACCACAAACCAAGTGGCTTATAAACAGCAGGAATTTACTTCTCACAGCCCTAGAGGCTGGTAAGTCCAAATTCAAAGCCCCAGCCTGGTCCCATCCTGGTGAGGGCCCTCTTCGTGGTTCATAGTTGGCGGAAGGGGCAAAGCAGCTGTCTGGGATCTATTTTAACAGCACTAACTCCATTCATGAAGGCTCCATCCCAACTATCTAAGCATCTCCAAAGGCCTTTCCTCCTAATCTCATAGCACAGGGGATTTCAACATGTGGTCATCCCTTGATACCTGTGGGGGACTGGTTCTACAACCCACCATAGATACCACAGTCCTCAGATGCCCAGGTCCTATAGTGGGCCCTCCTGTTCATGAATTTTCTATCCATGGGTTAAGATAGGAATCTTAAAATCCCATGGATACAGCTGAGATAAACAGTTTAGTCAATAATGTGGTCAACACTGGCAGAGTAAAGAGGGACATAAACTTTAGTAGAGTCAAACTGGGGGTCCAAGCCAACTCTATTTCTTACTACCTAAAATAACGGGGGATTAACTTCTCCAAGCATCTGTTTTCTCATTCGTAAAGTGGGGACAATAGTAATAATCTCTCAGAAAGGACTTCAAAGATTTGGTAATCAGTTCAGTTCAGTTCAGTCACTCAGTCATGTCCGCCTCTTTGCAACCCCATGAATTGCAGCACTCCAGGCCTCCCTGTCCATCACCATCTCCTGGAGTTCACTCAAAGTCACGTCCATCGAGTAGGAGGATGTGTAAATCTCAGCTCCCATTAGCAAATAGAGAGTTCAGTGTCTGTGTATGTATATGCATTCAGTCTGTAGAGGAATGCCCATACCTAACAGTGAATAAAGTCTTATATCACTCAGTTATATCCTCAAGATATGAAGTCATATTTATTTGTTTGTAAATAAAATCAACCAGCTCTGACAATTTTAAGATTGCTATTGATGTCTTTGGTTTTGCTTTACCTTACTTTGGTAGCAAAATGAAAACAGAATCAATTGATCAATTTCATTTTTTATACATTCCACCTACTAGACTAGTCCCTAGACTTGTATTTGTCCAACAAAAGAATGAAAAGACTTAGAAAATATAGCAAAATAATTGATTCAAAATATTCTATTTTTTAATTTATTTTTAATTTAAGGATAATTGATTTACAGAATTTTGTTATTTTCTGTCAAGCCTTATGTTTCTCTTGAGCTCTAAAAGTTGTAATATTGCATTCCTCTCAAGATAGCTTTCATCTTATATAGTCGTGACCTTTGAGTGGGTTAGGAATATAAGCCATTTTTCTGTCTATATGCAATTGACTAAACATGCTTATACATCTTAATGATCAAAAAATTAAGTCAACTCCCAACAGGTGAAGAATCTAAAAATTCAATATACCAAATAAAATAATATCATAAGCCATATAATGTTGTACCTAAGTGGCACACCTATTAATTAGGCAGGCAGTATATCTGCTTTTTCAGATATGGGTTTTATTTTTAAATCATGCATTCCAAATCAATTATGAGGGAAAGAGTATTTTCCACACTAAATATGATCCTTTTTGTTGAATTTTTCTTCTTAGATGGCTTCTTGATGATGCTTTATGGGCAGTCTGTACTTTATATCTCTTTATGTACTCTTTGATGCTACTAAGGATTGCCTTCTAAGGACACTATGACATTTCACTGGGGCATTTGAGTAATAATTTTTATGTCTCTGCTAAAGGGACTGGCCTCACTAAGGGTCAACTTCTTATTCAGTCATTGATAATAGATTTAATTACACTGACTTCCACTCCTGAGCCTTATGGCCTTGATAAAATTCATACCATTACAGCATAATCTTTATTAAAATGTTAAAAACAATGATGAGTAATGCCAAGGACCTGCATTTATAAGGTGTGACTGTACACAGGGAACATGTATTCATTTCCTCTTTCAATAGACGCTCTTCCCTACCAACAAGTCTATACATTTTTATTTCAGTATGCTGTATTAACCTCTTCCAACTGGTTTGCAGTGGGAAGCACCTGCATAGGTATAGACTTTTAAGCTTGGAACATTGCTTTTCTACCAAACAAGTCTTCAGGTCACACTTGTGAGTGATCAGATACACACACATAGGCTGGCATTCACAAAGCAATCCAATGGATAATTCCCCTTAAGAAATGAGGGGGGAAAACAAACAAACAAACCAACTGTCATCCCTCAAGCAGTGAGAGAATATCATCTGTTTTATTTGTGGCACTGAAAGATCTGTATTAACAATGTCCGCAGCACACCCACTTCAAGATGTTATGAGGATAAATGTGACTGTTTTTGCAGAGAGCTTTGTGTTCCTCTAGCACCTCTTCTTAGAAGACTTACAGAAGTTGGTGCAGTAATTGTCACTGAACTTAGCTGTCTTGGTCCTGTTCTTCTCCAAAAGAGGTGTAAAAGTACAAAGCCAAATTTCAGAACATCAGCATAATCAAGATGAACAGGAAGCTTATTTGTGCAAAAAAAAAAAAAAAAAAAAGTTTGAAGATTCCAGTGTAGGGAAATACAGGAGAGTAAGTGAATCATCCACGTTTGTGATCAGAAACTTTTAGATTCTACACTTGACCATCATGTGAAGAAAGACACCATTTTAAAATGAGTTAATTGCAATCATTAGAGTATGGAGTAGAATTAGAATCATAGAAATGTAGAACAGCAGGATCTAGAAATTGAAGAAACCTAACATCTTTTAAGGGATTATCCTCTTTATTCTCCTGCAAAGGTCAGAGACTCCAAGAGCTGGTAGTGGAGAATTGAAGGTCCTACTCTTTTTGTGGCTAAGTCTGGACTGAACAGCAGCAAGAAAAACAATGAACAGTAATTATGATCACAGAAGAAAAGAACCCAGATCTTGTCATTTTCCCACTGATTAATTAAACACACAGAGGCACATAAACAGAACATAGACACAGACACACATATACAGAAAAGCTTAGCACTGGCCTCTATGATGAACCTTTAGTACCACAGTTTAGTTACTTGTGATTTAGAGGCCATGACTGCTAAACATCAGAACTCATGAGTCTTTCATAATACATAGTATTTTCTGTCTTCTGTTCAAAAGTAACTACACACTTCAGTCCATCACATGCTATTTTATTTTTTGTTTACTGTCTTTATACTATGGTATTTTTAAAAAATAATTTAGGTAAACACCTCTAGGTTTGTTGTCCTGGAGTTAGTACATCAATTTAGGAGGAAGTTGCCAGGAGGTCAAAAGCAGAAGGATACAACAAAGATGGGGAAGAATTCGTCAGCTGAAGGTCAGTTAAGTGGAAAAACAGAATAGAGAGGAGTTATTATAAAGAACTTAAGGCAACAAGTTGATAACTGGATTGACTGTGCTTTTCTACCTCATCCTCTTCTATTCTCCCCAGTATAAAATGAGATTTCTCTTTCCATGGTGTATGTCTAGGGATGCTCTGCATTGCCTGGAGAAAGTGTAAGCACTTTACAGTTGCAGTCATCATGGTGAGACTGCTTCAGAAGTAGATGATTTCTCCCTGATTTCTGGAAGGGCTCTCGGAGAACCACATGTGGGGTGCTGCAGTATGTTATTTTGTTCATTCAAGTCACCTCCTTGTGGCTTGAATTTTTAATTTCTTTATCATTATTATGCATGAGTTGTCCATGTCTCACTCATAGCACAGAGGTAAAATCTAAATTTTAGAAGGGCCAAGTGACCATGTAAGAAGTAAGAACCTCATAAAAGCTCAGTATTTATAGTCAAAACTTCCCTCTCTGAAGACTCAGCTTTTAAAAACCCAAACTTCACTTCAGCCTGATCGGTTTAATCTCGCATGGATTGGATTGACTCTGAAAGTTTGTGCATTAGCCTCCAGAAATTTAAAATCAAACACACCAGAGAACATTTGTTTCTGTTATTATTTGGGTTAGTTTTTGACTGTTCTTTTATGATTTCTATAAATCCATCCTTCTATTGCTACTATCCTCTGAAGAAATGAAAATAGTTTGGTTCTCCCTTTAACTTTGGCTGTTTAATAAAGAAACAAAATGTTATACTTTAATATGTATTTGAGAAGATATTGAAATAACAATAGACTCTTTAACTGGTAAATTATAATGGAATCATTTAGAAATTATACATTATATCCACATTTTTACCAAATTAATACATCATGATTAAAGGTCTTATAATGAATACCAAATGAATTAGTAATGATGGTCTTTATGCATAACCCTTTAAATTATACAAAAGTATATTTTTAGCAAATAGTCCAACATGAGAATGAAAAATCGAAGGTAAGTTTTATTTATAATAAAAAGATTGCAGAAATTCTTTACTTTTTTTTCATTGACATATAGTTGGTTTACAACACTGTATTCGTTTCTGGTGTACAGCAAAGTGATTCAGATATAGTTTTTCCTATTTTTTCCATTATGATTTATTTCAGGATTTTGAATAGATTTCCCTGTGTTAGACAATAGGACCTTGTTGTTTATTTACTTAATATATGATAGTTTCCATCTGCTAATCCCAAATTTCTAACACCTAATTTATCCCTCCCCCACCATCTTTTCCCTTTGATAACCATGTTTATATTCTATGTCTGTGAGTCTATATCAATTTCATAAATAAGTTCATTGTATCATTTTATATCATATATAAGAGATATCATGTGAAATTTGTTTTTCTCTTTTCAACTTCAGTTGTATGATAATCCCTAGGTTCATTTTGCTGTTATTGTTATTCAGTCACTAAGACGAGTCTGACTCTCTGCAGCCCCATGGACTGTAGCACGCCAGGCTTCCCTGTTCTTTACTGTCTCCATCTATGTTGCTGCAAATGGCATTATTTCATTCTTTTCTTATGGCTGAGTAGTATTTTATTATATATAGAACTGCGTGTGTGTGTGTTTATACACACACACACACACATATATGTATATCTACACCACATCTTCTTTATCTATTCATCTGTCAGTGGACACTTAAGTTGTTTCCATGACATGGCTGTTGCGAATAGCACTGCAATGAGCATTGTGGTGCATATATCTTTTGAAATTAGAGTTTTCTCTGTATATATACCCAAGAATAGGATTGCTAGATCATATGGCAACTCTCTATTTTTAGGTTTCTGAGGAAACTCCATACTGTTTTCCATACTGGTTGCACCAATTTACATTCACAGCAACAGTGAAGGGTTCCATTTTCCCTTTTCTCCACACACTTTCCAGCATTTGTTGTTTGATGGACTTTAAAGTCTATAAAAACTGCCATACAGTTGAACTCATTTCACATGTTAGTGAGGTTATGCTCAAAATCCTTCAAGCTAGGCTTCTGCAGTATGTGAACTGTGAATTTCCAGGTGTGCAAAGTAGGCTTTGAAGAGGCAGAGGAACCAAATATCAAATTGCCAACATTTGCTAGATCACAGAGAAAGCAAAGGAGCTCCATAAAAACATCTACTTCTGCTTCATTGACTACACTAAAAGCCTTTGACTGTGTGGATCAAAACAAACTGGAAAATTCTTCAAGAGATGGGAGTACCAGACAACCTTACCTGTCTCCTAGAAACCTGTCTGTGGGTCAAGAAGCAACAGTTAGAACTGGACACAAAACAATGGACTGGTTCAAAACTGGGAAAGGAGTACAACGAGGCTATATATTGTCACCCTGCTTATCGAACTTACATCCATTGTACATCATGGGAAATGCTGGGCTGGATGAATCATAAGCTGGAAAAGATTGCTTGGAGAAATATCAACAGCCTCAGATATGCAGATGATACCACTCTAATGGCAGAAAGCAAACAGGAGCTAAAGAGGCTCTTGATGAAGGTGAAAGAAAAGAGTGAAAAGGCTGGCTCGAAACAGCCTTCCAAAAACTCAGATAATGGAATCCAGTCCCATCATTTTATGGTAAACAGAAAGGGAAAAATTTGAAGTAGTGACAGATTTTTTTTCTTTCCAAAATCACTGTGGATGGTGACTGCAGCCATGAAACTAAAAGACAGTTGCTCCTTGGAAGGAAAGCTGTGACAAACCTAAACAGCATATTAAAAAATAGACATCACTTGGCTGACAAAGGTCTGTATAGTCAAAGCTATGGCTTTTCCAATAGTCATGTATGGATGTGAGAGTTGGATCATAAAGAAGGCTGAGCACCGAAGAATTGATGCTCTTGAACTGTGGTGTGGGAGAAGACTCTTGAGAGACACTTGGACTGCAAGATCAAACCAGTCAATCCTAAATGAAATCAATCCTGAATATGCAATGGAAGGACTGATGCTGAAACTGAAACTCCAGTTCTTTGGCCACTTGATGTGAGGATCTGACTCATTGTATATTGGCACCCAGCTTATATAACTTTTATGCAGAGAACATCATTTCATCATCAGGGAATACAATTCAGATGCACCCCAAACACCCAGTCCTGTAAAATACCTTTTAGGAACTCCATAACATTTCAGTGATGTATAACTTATTTTCAAATCAACTTTTTCACCAAAAATCCCCTTCACATAATCAACACCCTGCAGAACATGAGTTCAGTTCAGTTGCTCAGTCGTGTACGACTCTTTGCGACCCCATGAACTGCAGCACGCCAGGCCTCCCGGTCCATCACCATCTCCCAGAGTTCACTCAAACTCACGTCCATCGAGTGGGTGATGCCATGCAGCCATCTCATCCTCTGCGGTCCCCTTCTCCTCCTGCCCCCAATCCCTCCCAGCATCAGAGTTTTTTCCAATGAGTCAGCTCTTTGCATGAGGTGGCCAAAGTACTGGAGTTTCAGCTTCAGCATCATTTCTTCCAAAGAAATCCCAGGGCTGATCTCCTCTAGAATGGACTAGTTGGATCTCCTTGCAGTCCAAGGGACTCTCAAGAGTCTTCTCCAATACCACAGTAATGAGTAATAAAGTATAATAGTAATTCAACCTAGTAAGAATGATATCCTCAGCCTGCAAAGCTTCTTTCTTACAGAGGCTAGATTTAATCTTTATCCAGAGTGATTAATAGCCCTAGGATTTCAGAATTTTGTTAGAACAATGTATACTTTACAACACAGTAAGAATCCTCACCACTGATAATTTACAAATTAGGCACTTGACCAGTGTCTTCTCAGTCTAGGATTTATTGTGCTGATAGCATCCAATAATGTTGTATTTTTTTTTGTTCATTTGATAATTCACATTATTTAATCATTTCATTGACGGCCCTCCAAATACATTATTCAGTGAGTATATAGTATATATTTGGGCTTCCCTGATGTCTCAGAATCAGGGAATTCTGCAGAATCCAGAATTCAGAAGAATCCACCTGCAGTGCAGGAGACCTAGGTTCAATCCCTGGGGCAGGAGGAGCCCTTGGAGTGAGGAATGGCTACCCACTCCAGTTTATTCTTGCCTGGAGAATTCCACAGCAGAAGAGCCTGGTGGGCTTAAGTCTATGGGGTCGCAAAGAGTCGGACACAACTGAGCTACTAAGCACACATATACATAGTATATTTTAGAAATGCACTCAATTTCATTACATTTTGATTTTTATATAAGCCAGTCAAATAACAGTAACAACGGTAGTTAAAGATTATCATCTAAGCATGAGAAACTAAAACTTTCCACCAATGTTTCTTGCAGTGCTTGAAATTTTCAATATTCAAAAGAAATTTTGTCATAAAATAGCCCATGAACTATTTGAGAATGATTTGCATTCTCAATATATTGAGAATGATTTCTGTGCCGTGTGCTTAAAAGTAAACTGTGGGGAAATTCAGCAAAATGGCAAGATTTTAGGAGCAATGCTAATAATTTCATGAGCTCTATGAAACTGAAAGTGTTAGTCACTCAGTCGTGTCTGACTTTTTGCAACCCCATGGACTGTAGCCCGCCAGGCCCCTCTGTCCATGGAATTTCCCTGGCAAGAATACTGGAGTGGGTAGCCATTCCCTTCTCCAGGGGATCTCTCAACCCAACGATTGAACCTGGGTCTCCTGCATCGCAGGCAGATTCTTTTTTGTCTGAACTGCCAGGGAAGCCCCTATAATTTTAGCAAAATAGCTCTCTTTCATTCATTTTTCTTGCTTAAAAAGATTAATCTACATGAGCATATCACAGACTTGAAGGGAAAGTGTAGCTATATATATTATGACACACCATAATATATATAATATATAATGTATATATTATATATATGATACACCATTATTTAGAGGAAACTCATTTCTATAAATATTTGGTACCAAGATTCAATGCCCAGGAGGAGTATAGTGTTTTATGGAATGATTAAATCTTATAAACTTTTGTTAGTTATCTGAAAAATCACATTTGATGATTCTTCCAGTAAAATTCTCTGGCATGTCAAGGGGAAAATCACTCCTGACATATTATCAAAAAGCAAAAACTATTAAAACATTCGACTTTAAATTAACTATTCACCATTTCTTGGTCTGAAGTCTATTTGATATGTACATGTGGGTAAGATGAGCTGTTTTGGAACTGTCTGATTACCAGATATTGGTGTAGGTCAATTTTGCCTAAGTTGGAAGCAATCCTATCATTCAAAGATATGTTAGGGTGGGGAGAATCTGTAGTTAGAAATGTGAATTTTAAGACTTGCAAAATTGTCATAAGCAGTAATCATTTTAATCCTTTATCACATGACATCTGCCAAGTATTCTAATAGAACTATTTTCTGGAAAATGACCTTGTCTATTCCAGAAAATTTCATTATGTTTACTTTTTTGGACTTTATTCAACAAACACACTAGTGGATGTTCACAATGGAGTCAAACCTGCCTTGGATTATTTGAGGGGAAGAAGTATCTTTAAAGAAATGATCCCTGTTGATCCAGAGATTATTGTCTGTGTTCCATCTACCCGAAGAGAGAACATGTACACAATAACTTGGGAATATTCATAGACACACTTATGCACACACATATACACATTAATGTAGGGGAAAGCATATTACACGGAATAGAGAGGAAGGGCAGGATGGAGGAAGGAATATATGGGCAGACTGTGAATTCGTGCAGGGCTGCAGGCTGAGAACGGTCATTCCTTCCCCCTTTGAGTCCTGTCAGATAAACAGGTTTGTCATTGCATGGAAACTGAAAAGCAAAAATTGATATAGTTTGTCCAAGGAAATTAATAAAGAACGTCTACTTGGGAGGGAAGATAAACTTCAATTTAAATGGAAGACTCTTAGAACCCAAGATATTTCACCTCCAAAAGATAACCTCCCAAACTGAAAATGAGAAGGTCACATAAAAATACAGCTTTAGTTGGGCAGATGGTTTGAAGTTATCACAAAATTAGTCATTATTTGCTCCCCAGGTGACTATTGTAAGAAAATCAATACTATTTAAATGTCTGTAGGGGGACAGGCTACAGAAAACAAAATCTCATCACAGCTAGAAAACCACTTGATTCCTCCTTCTCCAAGGCAGTTTTTATCTCCCAAGGTCAAGGTTAAAGAAACTTGCTTGGCAATGAGGCTTCCCCAGTGGAGCAAACAAGTGCATCAGGTCCTTCAAACCAGCCTCTTTCACTAATGTAAAGATTTACTCAGTATATTTTATTCAATGTGTTTCAAAAGTTTCATCCAGACACATTCAATAAGTATAGAATTGTCTTGCACAGAAATTATACTTGTTTGCATAGCATATTCTTTCTAAAATATGACTAAATGAGGTTTCCAGTGGCGTCTGCACTGGAAATAGTTTTGAATTCATTTGGTGCACTTTTGCTCTTCTTCGTCAATATCTTCAGGAAGATAATCGTTCTAATCACTCTTAAAAGCGTAAGCTCACACTCTGTGTTTCCCTGAGCATGGATGGCTACTGGATCTTATTTCTACCCTTAGGATTTTCTCTTTCTTACTTTCCTGATGGGGCACTTGTGAATTCTTTTGGAATGTGAATTCCTGTCTCTAATCTCCAAAACTAAAATTTGTTTCATTTTCATACACAAAACTGGTGTGATCTTTTTATTGGTTACATAGGTACAATCCAGTGCTGCCACCATGATAAAAGTGATTGAACTAGTATTGTCTCCTAGAATTGTCTCATTTATATTTGGGGGAGAAAAAAGATTGTACCTTTTTTGTCCGTTGCTTTGCCAACCACTTCTCAAGTACATCTTAATAGATTTAAAATTTTTTCTCAGGTGCATATAAGCCTGTATGAGCATATTTTCATAAACATATTCAGAGGGTCATTTTCTTTGAGTTTCTTTTCCTCTTTCCTTGGTTTCCTCGGTTTCCTCCATCCCACTCTCTCATGCTTTCCTTATATCCTTTCTCCTTTCCTCTCACTTCTTGTGCTATTCCGGTCTCCACCATCCCCATGTAATTCATTTGACAACTAAGGATGTATTTTTTCCTTAATTTTCTCCCCCATGGCAGGGACTGGCTATCAGTGATACCGTTATGCCAGAATTTCCTTGAGCACTTTTGCATCATGAGTGTTCAGTCACGTCTGACACTTTGCTACCCCATGAACTGTAGCCTGCCAAGCTCCTCTGTCCATGGAATTTCCCAGGCAAGAATGCTGGAGTGGGTTGTGGTTTCCTCCTCCAGGGGATCTTCCCGACCAAGGGATCAAACCCATGTTTCCTGTGTCTCCTGCATTGCAAGTGGATTCTTTACCACAGAGCCACTGTAGAAGCCCAAGCACTCGATTGTACTTCTCTCAAAAGCTCTAAAACTTATCACCTGTCGTCATCCACACAGGGTCAGCTTTGGGTCACCTCTTCCTCATCTCTAAGCTGTTTACACGACAACCTAACTGCAGGCTTGCTGCCTCCCTTCCATTCTCTGCACAGCAGGCAGGCAGAGAACGCTCTCAACCAAACTGATGAGGCCCTTGCTAGCCTAAAATCCTTTAAAAATCAAACCTCATTTGGGCATGTAAAAGGGTGCGGCTGCTTTGGGAAACAGGATGGCAGATGCTCAAAAAATTAAACATAGAATTGCCATATCACCCAGTAATTCCACTCCTGATTATCCAAAAGGAACAAAATCATTGTCTTGAAGAGGTATCTATACTCCCCTGTTCACGCAGAGTTATTCATAATGGCCAAAAAAGGTGGCAGCCGCTCAAGTGCCCGTCAGTGGAAGACTGGAAAAGCCAAATGGGGTCTATGCCTACAATGGGATGTTGGTTACCCTTTTAAAAAAAGGAAGCTATGACACATGCTGCAATACGGATGAATATTGAAGACCTTGTGCTTAGGTGAAATAAGCCAGTCACAAAAAGATACATATGATTCCAGGTATATGAGGAAACTAGAGTAGTCAAAATCACAGAGATGAGAAAGTACAGTGGAGGTTGTCAGGGGCTGGGGGATGGGGAATGGAGCATTATTGTTCAATGGCTACAGAGTCTCAGTTTTATAAGATGAGAAGTTTTGGAGATGGATGGTGGGGATGGTTGCCGAAGAATGCAATGTATTTAATATCATCAAACTGATACTTAAAAAATGGTTGAAATGGTAAATTTTATGTTATGTATATTTGACCACAGTAAAATAAATCAAACCTCACTGTCTATAGCAAAAAGCCCAGATTCTTTTTTTTTTTTTAATTTTTATTTTATTTTAACAAGAAAAAGGAAAGCCCAGATTCTTTAACATCACTGGATACTCTGTGCCCCCTTTCCTCCAAGCCTTGGCCATGATGTTCCTTCTGTCTATAAAGTGTCACTTTGCCAACCTCCCTCCAACCTTTTCCTAACAATCCAGAGAAGAATAGACTCCTGTCCCTGTGGGGATCCAGTGTTCTTTGTTCTCTCCAGCTTGCAGCGTTGCTACAGGAGAAGCTCTGAGAGACTCATGCCAGTGTCTTCCTCAAGAGAGGATGAGTGTTTCAGAAGTAGAGCAGTCTGCCTGGCACAGAGGCGATGCCTCATACGCACCGAGCTAATCATGGACGTGTGAAGTTTGAAATGCCAGTGACCCATCTAAAGGTACATTATGACTGGACCATTTGCAGCCCCTTCTTAAGGAGAATGAGAGACAGGGAAACAGCAGTGCTGAGTTAGGGACGGCCAGGGTCACAAGTACGGAGGTGGTTGGTCGGGGCCAAAAGCTGCAGATCAGCTCACAAGGGTGAAACTGGGGCCAGGGCTCTTGGGTTTGATGAACAGCAAACAATCTTGAGCTCAGTTAGTTAGGGCAGAACTCTGGATGCCAGGGGTTGAGAAAAGAGGAAAAAGTAGAGGAGAAAGCACAGACTAGGAAGACTGTAACTGGATGAACGAGACTAGATGGACATACCATGTGGTGCCTTCCAAGTTCATGAGACAAGGCCTTTCTGGCCAGTGTAATTTTGCAGCATTTAGTCGAGCCTCCCTTCTCTCTCCCCTCCTGCTCGTCATGGAACTAATGGCTAGTTCAGAGCCACGCTGAAAAGACCGAGTAACAACAAGCTATGCAATGAGAGCGTTCCATTCATGAAAAATTAGGAGGTAGGGACTTGCAGCTAAAATTTGATTAACTGATTTTATTAAAAAGGACATTTACAGACACAAACATGTAACATAATTAATGGTCTCATTAAAATATTTACTCACAAATTAGAGAAGGACGACAGGGAGGTGGGGAAGAGTTGGAGACAGAAGAAAAGGGCAGGGCAAGCATACACTTTAGTATTTTTCTAGCCCTGCCTCATTCTCATGTACTAAAATACAGATGGGAGAATTCAAAGAGAGGCTGTGTGTCCCTTCCCAGCTCCTTTACAACCACCAGCCCCACAAGAATAACTGTTCTTCCACAAGCATTTTACCAATAACAAAGTAATTTGTTAGTTTTGCTTCTTTTGAAATATGGCATCCAGAAGGAGGGTTAAAACCCACCTGCAATAGAATACTAAGATGAGTTTGCTTAGGAACTGGAACCAGCAGGTTAGGTTGAGACAAAAGTGGGAATGGAGGGGAAGAACAGTAATGTGTGCCTTCTAAGGCGAAAGGACTGGGGTGATGCTGTGCAGAAACAGAGATTCTTGATATGGTGGTACTCAGCAGCAGAAGCCAGGACCGAGGGCAAAAGACATACTTGGAGATGACATGCTCAGTTATGTCATTATGTTTGCACTGGCTCCATGAAACATGAGGAGGAAAGACAAACTCACCACGCAAACTAGGAAAGGGAGCAGTGTTTCAGTAACATTTACACATGAGTCGTGGATAGGAATCGCTGTAAGAAGAAGCCTCTCAAGTCTGCTTTGGACACTACATAATAATGATTTGTCATTTTGGGGTAAGGTCTATTTTACCTTGTTGCCTGAGTTATTTTTACATACTCTATGCTCTTAGTTCTTTCTGTAATTTAACTTTGATTGAGATTGTTGTGAATTCACATACAGTTGTAAGAAATAATACAGAGAGACCCCATGTGTCTTTTACTCAGTTCCCCGCAATGGTAACATCTTGTAAAACTACAGTATAGTATCCCCACCAGGAAGCTGACACTTCATCACCACCAGAAGCTCTCATGATGCTCTTTATAGCCACACCCGCTTCCCTCTGTCTCCTCCTCGACCCCAGACCACTGTTAATCTGTAATCCATTTCTCTAATTTTGTCACTTCAAATGAACTTATATAGACTGACATCACATAGTATGTAACCCTTGAGGAGTGAATTTTTTTCATGAGCCTAATTCACTGCAGATTCCTCCAGGTTGCTGCATCTATCAATAGCTCATCCTTTTCATTGCTGAGTAGTATTCCAAACTACTAGTGTGTTGAATCATTCACTCACTGAAGAACATCTAAGTATTTGCCAGTTTGGGGCTATTCTGAATGAAGCCGCTGTAAGCAGTTCTGCACAGGTTTTTGAATAGTATTTTTCTGTGATGAGTGCCACTACACGGCTGTATGGTATTTGCACGTTCACTTCATCTAAGAAGCAGCCTAACTTTTCCAGATTCGCTGTGCTATTTCACATTCACACCGGCAGTAAGCGTGATCCAGTGTCTCTGTATCTTTGCCAACATTTGATTTTGTCATCATCTTTGTATTTCAAACATTCCAATAGATGTGAACTGATATTGCCTTGTGACTGTAATTTGCATTTTCCTGCTGGCTAATAATGAACTTCTTTTCATGTGCTTACTTGACATCTATATATCCTCTTCCATGCGGTGCATCTTCATGTTTTTTTTTTTTTCCCCACTTTAAAATTGTTTGATTTTTGAGTTGTTTTTTGTTTGTTTGTTTTACTGTTGAGTTATGAGAGCACTTCATACATTCTAGACACTAGTTCTTTGTCAGATACGTGGTTTGCAAAGATTTTCTCACACGCTGTATAGCTTCTCTTATCCTCTTAATAGGATCTCCTACAGAACAAAAGTTGTTAATTTTGATAAAGTCCAGTGTGTGAGTTTTTTCCATGCTTTTGGTTTAACGTCTATGATTTTTTTGCCTAGCTCTAGATCCTGAAGATTTTATACTATGATTTTCTCTGAAACTTTTAAAGGTTTCTGTGTTACATTTAAGCTTGTGACCTATTTTGAGTTAATAGTTGTAGAATGGGACACAGGTCAAGATCCATTTTTTTTTTCCTTTGCCTATGAATGCCAATTACTCTAACACAATTTGTTGAAAAAGATATATCTTTCCCCCCATTGAAGAGTGTTGCAGCTCTGTGAAAAATCAGTTGTGCACTTTGTGTGGATCTCTTTTGGGGTTCACTGTTCTGTTCCATTCATTTCAGTTCAGTCGTGTCCGACTCTTTGTGACCCCATGAACTGCAGCACGCCAGGCCTCCCTGTCCATCACCAACTCCCAGAGTTCACCCAGACTCACGTCCATCAAGTGGATGATGCCATCCAGCCATCTCATCCTCTGTCGTCCCCTTCTCCTCCTGCCCCCAATCCCTCCCAGCATCAGAATCTTTTCCAATGAGTCAACTCTTCGCATGAGGTGGCCAAAGTACTGGAGTTTCAGCTTCAGCTTCAGTCCTTCCAAAGAAATCCCAGGGCTGATCTCCTTCAGAATGGACTGGTTGGATCTCTTGCAGTCCAAGGGACTCTCAAGAGTCTTCTCCAACACCACAGTTCAAAAGCATCAATTCTTTGGTGCTCAGCCTTCTTCACAGTCCAACTCTCACATCCATACATGACCACTGGAAAAACCATAGCCTTGACTAGACGGACCTTTGTTGGCAAAGTGATGTCTCTGCTTTTGAATATGCTATCTAGGTTGGACATAACGTTCCTTCCAAGGAGTAAGCATCTTTTAATTTCATGGCTGCAGTCACCATCTGCACTGATTTTGGAGCCCCAAAAAATAAAGTCTGACATTGTTTCCCCATCTATTTCCCATGAAGTGATGGGACCAGATGCCATGATCTTCGTTTTCTGAATGTTGAGCTTTAAGCCAACTTTTTCACTCTCCACTTTCACATTCATCAAGAGGCTTTTGAGTTCCTCTTCACTTTCTGCCATAAGGGTGGTGTCATCTGCATATCTGAGGTTATTGATATTTCTCCTGGCAATCTTGATTCCAGCTTGTGTTTCTTCCAGTCCAGCGTTTCTCATGATGTACTCTGCATATAAGTTAAATAAACAGGGTGACAATATACAGCCTCAACGTACTCCTTTTCCTATTTGGAACCAGTCTGTTGTTCCATGTCCAGTTCTAACTGTTGCTTCCTGACCTGCATACAGGTTTCTCAAGAGGCAGGTAAGGTGGTCTGGTATTCCCATCTCTTTCAGAATTTTCCAGTTTATTGTGATCCAAACAGTCAAAGGCTTTGGCATAGTCAGTAAAGCAGAAATAGATGTTTTTCTGGAACTCTCTTGCTTTTTCCATGATCCAGTGGATGTTGGCAATTTGATCTCTTGTTCCTCTGCCTTTTCTAAAACCAGCTTGAACATCAGGAAGTTCACAGTTCACATATTGCTGAAGCCTGGCTTGGAGAATTTTGAGCATTTACTAGCGTGTGAGATGAGTGCAATTGTGTGGTAGTTTGAGCATTCTTTGGCATTGCCTTTCTTTGGGATTGGAATGGAATCTGACCTTTTCCAGTCCTGTGGCCACTGCTGAGTTTTCCAAATTTGCTGGCATATTGAGTGCAGCACTTTCACAGCATCATCTTTCAGGATTTGAAAGAGCTCAACTGGAATTCCATCACCTCCACTAGCTTTGTTCGTAGTGATATTTCTAAGGCCCATTTGACTTCACACTCCAGGATGTCTGGCTCTAGTGATCACACCATCGTGATTATCTGGGTCGTGAAGATCTTTTTTGTACAGTTCTTCTGTGTATTTTTGCCACCTCTTCTTGATATCTTCTGCTTCTTTTAGGTCCATACCATTTCTGTCCTTTATCGAGCACATCTTTGCATGAAATTTTCCCTTGGTATCTCTAATTTTCTTGAAGGGATCTCTAGTCTTTCCCATTCTGTTGTTTTCCTCTGTTTCTTTGTATTGATCCCTGAGGAAGGCTTTCTTATCTTTTCTTGCTGTTCTTTGGAACTCTGCATTCAGATGCTTGTCTTTCCTTTTCTCCTTTGCTTTTCACTTCTCTTCTTTTCACAGCTATTTGTAAGGCCCTCCAGACAGCCATTTTGCTTTTCTGCATTTCTTTTCCATGGGGATGGTCTTGATCCCTGTCTCCTGTACAATGTCACGAATCTCATTCCATAGTTCATCAGGCACTCTATCTATCAGATCTAGGCCCTTAAATCTATTTCTCACTTCCACTGTATAATCATAAGGGATTTGATTTAGGTCATACCTGAATGGTCTAGTGGTTTTCCCTACTTTCTTCAATTTAAGTCTGAATTTGGTAATAGTTCATGATCTGAGCCACAGTCAGCTCCTGGTCTTATTTTTGTTGACTGTATAGAGCTTCTCCATCTTTGGCTGCAAAGAATATAATCAATCTGATTTCGCTGTTGACCATCTGGTGATGTCCATGTGTAGAGTCTTCTCTTGTATTGTTGGAAGAGGGTGTTTGCTATGACCAGTGCATTTTCTTGGCAAAACTCTATTAGGCTTTGCCCTGCTTCATTCCGTATTCCAAGGCCAAATTTGCCTGTTTTGCCCAGTGTTTCTTGACTTCCTACTTTTGCATTCCAGTCCCCTATAATGAAAAGGACATCTATTTTGGGTTTTAGTTCTAAAAGGTCTTGTAGGTCTTCATAGAACCATTCAACTTCAGCTTCTTCAGTGTTACTGGTTGGGGCATAGACTTGGGTTACTGTGATATTGAATGGTTTGCCTTGGAAATGAACAGAGATCATTCTGTCGTTTTTGAGATTGCATCCAAGTACTGCATTACGGACTCTTTTGTTGACCATGATGGCTACTCCATTTCTTCTGAGGGATTCCTGCCCGCAGTAGTAGATATAATGGTCATCTGAGTTAAATTTACCCGTTCCAGTCCATTTTAGTTCGCTGATTCCTAGAATGTTGACATTCACTCTTGCCATGTCTTGTTTGACCACTTCCAATTTGCCTTGATTCATGGACCTGACATTCCAGGTTCCTATGAAATATTGCTGTTTACAGCATCGGACCTTGCTTCTATCACCAGTCACATCCACAGCTGGGTATTGTTTTTGCTTTGGCTCCATCCCTTCATTCTTTCTGGCTTTATTTTTCCACTAATCTCCAGTAGCATATTGGGCACCTACTGACCTGGGGAGTTCCTCTTTCAGTATCCCATCATTTTGCCTTTTCATACTGTTCATGGGGTTCTCAAGGCAAGAATACTAAAGTGGTTTGCCATTCCCTTCTCCAGTGGACCACATTCTGTCAGATCTCTCCACCATGACCCGCCTATCTTGGGTTGCCCCACGGGCATGGCTTAGTTTCATTGAGTTAGACAAGGCTGTGGTCCTAGTGTGGTTAGATTGACTAGTTTTCTGTGAGTATGGTTTCAGTGTGTCTGCCCTCTGATGCCCTCTTGAAACACTTACTATCTTACTTGGGTTTCTCTTACCTTGGGCATGGGGTATCTCTTCACGGCTGCTCCAGCAAAGTACAGCCATTGCTCCTTACCTTGGACGAGGGGTATCTCCTCACTGCTGCCCTTCCTGACCTTCAATGTGGGATAGCTTCTCTAGGCCCTCCTGCGCCCGTGCACCCACCAGATCTATTCCATTGATCCATGTTTATTCTTCCAACAATATCACATAGTCTTGATTACCATGCTGCTGCTGCTGCTAAGTCACTTCAGTCGTGTCCTACTCTGTGCAACCCCATAAACGGCAGCTCACCAGGCTCCCCCGTCCCATAGGGGTGTAATAAGCCTTGTAATCAGCTATACTTATACCCCCTACTGAACTGTTTTTCAGAAGTGTTTTAGATATTGAAGTTCCTTTACCTTCCCACCTAAATTTTAAAATAATATTATCTATACATACAAAATCTTGAAAAAACTAGTTTTTGATGGGAATTGCCGTAAACCTATATATTAACTTGGAGTGCATTGAAATTTTTACTATGCTGAGTCATCCAATCCTTGATCATAGTATGTCTCTCCATTTATTTAGATTTTTTATGAAAATTTATTATTTTTATTTCTAATTTCAGTGTTTTCTGCTCTTACCCTCATTATTCCCTTCCTTTTGCTTGATTTTGGTTTACTTTGCTCTGTTATTTTTAGGTTCTTGAGGTAAAAGTTAGATTGTTGATTTCAGATTCTTCTTCTTTTCTAATATGTACATTTAGTGCAATAAACTTCCCTCTCAGCATTCCTTTAGCTGTGTCCCACAAATTTTGAATGTGTTTTATATTAATTATCTCTCAGTTAACTATTTTTTCTTATTTCTTTTGAGAATTCCTTATGACCAATGGATCATTTAGAAGTGGACTGTTTCACTTCAGTGTGTTTAGCTATGTTCTTATTATCTTTTCAAAGCTGGTTGTAGTTTGATTGCATTGTGACTGGAGAACACACTCTGTATAGTGTGAGTTCTTTTAAATTTATTGAGATTTGCATTATCCACAAGATATGGACATCGTAGTATGTGTTCCATGGATACACACAAAAGGGTTTGTGTTTTGCTGTGTTGAGAGGGATGCCCTGTAAACGTCTGTCAGGTCCTGTTGATGGCTGATGTTGCTGAGCTCTTCTATACCCTCGCTGTTTTTCTGTCTAGTTATTCTGTCAGAATCTCCATATATTTGCTTCACATAAAATGTCTAGAGTTTTCAGGGGGAAGAATAAAAATGGTACACTTACTCTATTTGCCTAGAAATGAGAGTCACTGTTGGCCTACCTGTGTTTTAAATATTTAATTCATGAGTTAATTGTTATATTTCTTGCCCCAGTAAAATCCAGGGAGGAAAACCTCCTCAGATTGTCCATTCAGATAGAAAATAATCAATTCTTCACCCATGGGTTCTGTGGGGTTTTTGCTTTTCACTCAGCTGTTACCAAATCCTCAGGATGTTCATATTGGGTAGGGGTGTGTGTGTGTATGTGTGTGTCTGTCTGACAATAAATAATTCAAACTCATCCTGAATCTCTACCATGAACTGATTTTACAATGAGTAGGGGGTCCTTAAAAGTCTCATATTTGATGCTTCTCAAATAATACCAAAAAAGACTACCAGAAATCACTGAGCAGAGCTTCAGTTCCAGAGACAGTCATATTCATCCACTCATTCCCTACTCCATCCTAGTTTCTACTGAGGAAGAGAGCAGGCTCTAGAACTTGAAGGAATTTAGCCTTGAGAAGCCCAAATTTTAACCCTGGGCTCTGGAGAAATACATGCAGAGCACACTGTCATTACCCACACCACTCCACGTCCTGTGTGGAATAAAGTCATTTCTTATGGTGCACAGACATGGGATATGCTTTGTGGATTAGCTGAGATTTTTGGATTTACATTTCTGGATTTTGGAGATTTTTGGATGTTTGGTTTTTAGTTCATAGAATTAAACTAAAGGAATTCACTTTGAACCAGAAGCAATTTCCTTCCTAACTTCAAAGACTCCTGCCTCAAGTTTCAAGGACTTCAACATTACATTAAAATGAGCTCTTTCCCTTTTTTTATTGTCTTGATTCAATAACCTAGCTGTAGTCATTATATTTTCCAATTCTATAGCTCTCTGAGTCAAAAACACAAAAGGCAGCATTTCTCTATGTCTTATACTAACATCTAGAAATTTGTCAGGGGAACCACAATTTTGAGAAGCAAAATATCCACCAACTTTTCTCTGACACCACCACCAATTTGACAGGCTTTTTTGTTTTGTTTGTGGTTTTCCTTCCAAGCAGTACTGTGCTAAGTAGAGGAGTCACTTTCCCTGTCCTTATATCCTTCCAGCACCTCCACCCCTACTGGGAAGGACAGCATGGACACCATTTGGCCAAATGCATGGCCAGGCACTGTATGTTTTAGAGGACCTGCTTCATAATCGCCAAGATGAAAGAGAACAAAGAGCCACTTCATCTTCTTAACTCAGTCCCTGCCTCTGCTATAACCCACTTCAGGATATGTTACAAGAAACATAGGGTATTCCTGGGTATCATCTTTTAGCAAATTTAAACTCTGAGTCTAAATGGGATAACAGAAATAAAATAAGCTGGGAAAACCCAATAAATTCTGGCCCAGACCCTCTCTTTGCCTAAACAGGAAAAAATTGCTCACAAAGTTTTAAGAGATGATATGCAAATGCAAAGAAGTCTACACAATGTTAGGGATTAGGCCTGAGAGTTGAAAGTTCTCATAGCTGCGTAATCCAGAAATTATGGTGTGCCTTAGCATAATCCCATGAAGCAGAGAGGCCGCAATAAGGAAGAAGAGGAGATTGATATTTTCCAAATAAGTGCATACCCAAACTTGCATTGGAAGGATGTATAATATTAATGTGGAATTTTTCTGAATGTCTTGGAATTCAAGTTTACTCTAGCCAAATGAAGGCTGACTATATGAAATAGCATTTGGGGCGAAAGAGAATTGTGTTTAAAATTAATGCAATCTAAGAGATCAGATATGGTCTATAATGATGAACATCCTGAAATTTAGTAGAAGTTTGAAGGTGTCAAGTGTTCTTCTAGGCATACTACTTAGTATAGTCTATCACTTTCTGAATTAATATTAGACAGGCAAGGAAATAACTAGCTTTCCACAGCATTTACCATTGGTTGTATGTGTTACATATGGCTCCGGGGGAAAGAACGCTTGCAAAAAGTAAAATAAAAATAAATAAGCCAGAAAGACTTGGAAATATTTCCTAAGTCTTGCACTGGTCCAAACTGGAACTCCTAGGAGGTGTCTGTGCTGTCTCACACAGACAAATCAAAAATTCATGTGCTTTGCTATAAGCAGCCAAATTGTGCATCCTGCTTCTGGCAGATAAGCCTTGATGGTTGTGCAATGCTGTCTAGCAGGTAAAAGGAAAACCACTGACCCCACCGAGCGGCGCGCAATACTACTTGAACATGAAAATACCAGATGGATTGAAACTGACAGTCCTAATAAGCAACTTCCAGAATCTGCATGAACCTAATTGCAGAAAATCCTTAATGCAGCTGCTTCCATTTGCTTCCTCAAATCCTTAAGCCAAACAACCTAGATCAGAAAGCCTCCGCGTGCTCTCGCACCGCCCAAGCCAGCTTTAATGTACTGTCGGATTTATCTGAACCACAGCTCCAATTAGGAATTATTTGAGGAGATTTCCCAATATTTCACAGGGACGAATGTCAGTGAGGCATAGTGGTTGTGTTGGGGTCTAATTTTTTATATTTTAAACCTTCACCTGTATTTCTTAAAAGGAAGGGAAGAAGATTTTCAATTAATGAAGTAATAATGGTCAAATGTCTTAAAATAGCTATGTGGCTGGGTGAGCCTGGAACATTCTTTCAACTGAGAAATATGTAGTTTCTCAGAATTAGACACTGAAGAATTAGAGTGTCTACTTTTCTACCATTTATTTTCTACAGTTTCGCCTGCCTGCTTGATTTCCTTCATACACAACTTCAGGTGCTGGAAGAATCAGGAGGAGCTTGTACAGAGGTGGAAAGGATTGGATATCACTTACTCTTTTTTGAGTAAACTGGTCGATTTCCATCATGCCTGCTTGTGACAGTCTCCTCCAGAATAATCCCCAGCCCACTCCAGGGAAAACCTTCACTTGAGAGAATGAACTCTGAGACTCCTCTGCCTTTCGTAGGCAGACTTCCTTTCAGATGAACCACATGTCCTGCCAAGCCACGATTTCAGCTTTGGTGTAATCTTGGGAAAGTGGGTCAGGGACCACTGCAGTCGCACTGCAGAAAATCTCCATGGCATCTTAGGAACACATCCCCAGAGGACTTAAAGCTTTAGGCATCTTTCTCAGTTTCCCCATCAGCATGCACACTGGTGAGTTAGGCGGTGGAAGGGACGCAAGTGACCCTGCATGGCTCTTGCCAGTGAACTTGATTTGTGTTTCTATGGATGAGGTCCAGTATCTGCATAGGCATTTCTACTAACCAAGGGATACAGTACCTTCTGAACCTGTCTGCCCTTATCCATGCATTATACTCCTAGATGGTGTTCCCGTTCTTCTGGAAAAGAAATTATACTCACCTGGATCATAATTGCCTTTAATATTAATTTATTGGCTCTTTGTGAAATGAGGCTTGATTTTAATGATGGCCCCTTTGGATGTGTGTTTCATCGTGATATTTACTTCCTGTTCACATACCACGAAGTGCTGTTACCGTGAATGAAATTTAGACACTTTCACTGATGACAAGTCATCCTTTAAGACTTGATTCAGGAAGGCAGTGGCTTCTAGCCCCTTATACAACTATGTATCGAGGAAAAAGATCTCTTTTAGCAGGGTTACTTTTAGATTGTGTTGTTTAGAAACGTGGTTCCGAAAACAGGATAATGAGGGAAGAGAGAAGTAAAATATCAAATCTTTTTGCATTTACTTTTCCCTTGACAGAAAGTTTATCTTCCCCTAGGTGACAGTTCATCCATTTGCTTATTTATTCATTCATTCATTTACCAAATACATATCAGAACTGATAATATGCTGGACTGTGCTCTTATCACAGGGTTTGCAGCAGTGAACAAAAGGGATGTAATCCCTTCCTCATGGGGGTGTATATACTAATAGCAGTGACAGGAAACAAATACATGAATAATAAGTTGCCAAATAATGATATGTCATAAAGAAAATATAGCAATGAGGGAGTGCAGAGGGCTAGTCAGTAGACAACCACTGTAGGGCCTGTCCAGGGAGGTGATATCTGAGTAGAGATCTGAATAAACTAGGAGGGAGCCGTGTGCAGAGCTGGGATACAAGCCTTCTAGAAACAGGGATGGCACATGCCCAAGGCTTGAAGAGAGAAGGAGTTGAGACATTGCCAGAGTAGAGAGGCCAGCAGCACATAGAGGAGATGGCAAAGGTACAGGAGAGGATAGAGGAGCCCCAAGACGCGACAACAGCAGAGCCTGGGGGCACACCTATGCCTGCAGAGGCGTTTGAATTGGATTCTGCCAACAAAGGTTTTCCCCGGTGGCACCAGTGGTAAAGAACCCACCTGCCAGTGAAGGGGGTGTGAGAGACATAAGTTCAATCCCTGGGTTGGGAAGATCCCTCGGAGGAGGGCATGGCAACCCACTCCAGGATTCTTGCCTGGAGAGCCCCATGGACAGAGGAGCCTGACGGGCTACAGTCCATAGTTTCACAGAGTTGGACACCACTGAAGCAACTTAGCATAGCACGACACAAACAAGTGTCTGAACCAGAGCATTGTACGATCTGTTTTATGTTTTGAAGAAAATCTCACTCTGACGTTTGGAGAACAGATTGTAAAGGAGAAAAATAAAAATAAGAACAGTCTGATAATAATGTAAGTAAACTCAGCATTTAAAGCCCCGTGTAGCATGGGGGTTTGTGCATGGAGTGACAACCAATGCTACAGACCTGGGGCTTCTCTCCAGAGCTGGGATGCTGGTTCTACAAGGAGACCTTGAATCAGGTCTGAGTTCCCCTATCTATGGAAAATGAACAATGAATAATAACATCACTTCAAGGGTTATTGTGAGAATGGGTGAGTAAATATACATAAACCACTAAGAACAGACTACATCACACAGTAAGAACTACAGAAAGCTTGCTATTATTACTTTCTTTCTTGAGGTTAATGCTTTGCACTTATAGTTTCTCTTTTCATATTGATTGAAAAATTTTTGGAAAGCAAGAACCATGTCTTTTCTTCTGAAAAGTTTTTATAGAACCAACAAGAGATTGCAAGGGCTACACCTTCAATACAGAGATAGCTATTGAATTGAATTACGGGAACCTCAAAACAGAGGGATAACAAAATGGGTATATTCCTGAAGGACTATGGGAATCTGGCAAAGTTAGCCTCATTTTTCTTTCTGGTTATTCATTTTTAAAAAAAAATAAACTAGCAAGCTCCTTCTCCAGGGTGTAAATAAAGCAATCAGTTTAGGAGGTTTCTGTAACTGAAGAGCATGCCTCCTCTTTAGTCTCTATTCCAGTGGTGGGAACTCAGTAAATCTTTGTGCTCCTGGTGACAACATCTATGGTGACAGTATTTGGAATGCATGGCTCTACGTGTAATAGTTCCACACCAGGAAATATAAAACAATTTATCTACTGCCAATGTACCTCTTACATGAGACCTTGCTTCTTCTGAAAAGCCCAAGGTAGACACCTCTGGGAACCCTTAACAGGATCGATAAAAGATATTTTGATTTCTGCTCCTTGGCAGTTCCTACCATCCTGTAAAACCACAGTTGACTCTATTTGCTTCTTTGAATTTTCTTTGGCATCAGAAGATAGAAAAATCCACTATTAGTCTTTATGGGTGATCAAGTCAACACATTGGCTTCAATCCCAGGCTTAAAAGAAACAGTCTTCTGACAGTTTTAGCCTACTCCTTCATGTGAAGCTGCCTGTTGTCTAAAATTGCCTGTTGAAATCCAAGGTTTCAGTGATTGATAAGACACAATAAAAAAGGGTGTGAAGGTGGTGGATTTCCTCAGATACATCAGGTCATCCAGGACACCCAGTCTTTCATTTGTTATTGTATCTGTGTATGGCACAATGATAATAATCAGTGTCCATTAAATGACTCAGGTTAAGCATTCATAATGGCCCGAATTCTCTGCTACCTTAATTGTTCACAAGGCACTGGGGAATCTTGGCACTTTTTCCCTTGTGAGTTGCAATGCCATAAGTAAGAAAAGATAACATCCTATCGACTCTGGTAATCCAAGGATGATGGGTCACAGCCAGATCATCCCCACACTAATCCTACTGGTCCTGATCTGTTGAAGGGCCAACATTTCCTTTAACCCAATATGATCAACTTAATAGGCTTCCCTGATGGCACAGTGGTAAAGAATCCGCCTACCAATACAGAAGATGCAAGAGACATGAGTTTGATCCTTGGATCTGGAAGATCTCCTGGAAAAGGAAATGGCAACCCTCTCCAGTATTCTTGCCTGGAGAATTTTATGGACAGAGGAGCCTGGCAGGATACAGTCCATGGGATCAAAAACAGTTGGACATAATTGAGCATGCACCCGCCCACATTGATCAACTTATTAGGCCCAGAAGATTTCCCTCTTCTACTATCTGTTCCAAAGCTTTTCTAAGAGGAAAATGAAGTCAGTCCATAAGAGCAAATGCTTTTTTCCTGTTAGGTGAAATCTTCCTTTTTCATTTAATATAAAGTAGCAAAGAGAGAAAAATGGAACACCAAAAATAAAAGGAAACCTCAGTTTATCCTAAGGTTTCAAAACTGTTTGAGCAGAGCTACTCACTTGTAATCTGTTCTGCATGCATGCCCAGATGTGTCCAACTTTTTGCAGTCAATGGACTGTAGCCCACCAGGCTCCTCTGTCCATAAAATTCTCCAGGCAAGAATGCTGGTGTGGGTTGTCATTTCCTCCTCCAGGGGATCTTCCCAACCCAGGGATTAAACTCACATCTTTTGTGTCTCCTGCATTGGCCAGCAGATTCTTTACCAATAGTGAGGCCTGGGAAGCCCTACTCACATGTTCAAATTATAGTAAAATAGTCAAGATGCTAATATCAAAAGATGTGTAGTTGACCTAAATCATAAAGTATTTACTTTCTTTGAAGATTTCTCACTTTTAAAAATAGGAATACTGTGATTCTACTTTGCAATGGACCCCACCACCTTCTAAATTAGCTCCAAACAAGGGGCAAAAGTAACATATGTCAGCAGAACCTAGATTGCTTCCCTAAACAAAGCCTAGATTCTTTCTCTTGCCAGCAAGTCTCCTTACTTTTCATCACCTACTCAAATACCCTAAAGCCTTCCACTCCTGATGGCTGCCAACCTGACAGCCTCATTCATATTCTTTGCCAAGTACACAGAACCCCTGAGGGTTTTAGTAGATATTATTCCTAGATCCTCTGGGCATATACACAAATGTAAAGTTCTTGATTGCAAGTGTTCTGGAAGGAGACATGGTAAAACTCAGTTTGGAAGAGTGGGAAAGGAGACAGTTCCAGAAGGAAATGGTCCTGTACCGTTATTGCACCCTGATCCATCCATGGAATTGGCTTTCAATCAGTTGGTCAATTGGCTTTCAATCAATTGCACTTCCCTGGTGGCTCAGACGGTAAAGCATCTGCCTACAATGCTGGAGACCTAGGTTCAATCCCTGGGTTGGGAAGACCCCCTGGAGAAGGAAATGGCAGCCCCTCCAGTGTTCTTGCCTGGAAAATCCCATGGATGGAGGAGCCTGGTGGTCTACAGTCCATGGGGTTGCAAAGAGCCGGATACGACTGAGTGGCTTCACTTTCACTTTCAATTGGTCAAGAACACAATTGACCTACTGATGGATGATGAGTCACTGGATCAAGCATGCCTTTTATTGTGAATTTAATAGTTTTTGAGGACCATCTGTATATACAGCATCCTTTAGGTGAGATAGAAGATCAGAAAAATGACAGATAGGGCCCCTGCTCCTCTGGAACTTAAGAAAGGAACATCAACCCACAAAGCAGCAAGTACAGAAGAGAGGACAATTAAGTGCTGGAAATTTCATGACCCAGAAAGCTTCCTGAGGACAGTATCTTGAGCCTCAACTGAGAGAACAATCCTAAGGTGAGCCCTGGAAGAAAATAGGAGGAACTTGTTGATTCCTTGCACAGTGAGGAGAATAGCTGGTGGGATTGGGAGTCCTTCAGGGCTCAGAGGAGCTGTTGGCAAAAGAGGTGGTTTTTTAGAGTCCCTTTCCAAAGAGAACAAATAAAATAGATGGTTGTATGGCTTAACAGAGAACCAGCAAATCAATAACAGAAGTACTAATTCCGAAACTGCTGTTGGGTCACCATTTGGCGTGATTCAAATGATTGCTCCCCAGTAAATTGTATCCTCTGTTTCTTCTTCAGTCAAATTAGGACACCCTCTGGATGCCTAGCAAAGTACAGCTAATTAACATTTGTTTACAAAGACTTAACAGAAGAGGCCCTGGGAATGTGTACTAGCAGCAAGGACCAAAATGTTTGCCTGTGGCACTTTGACTTGAAAGGAGATCCAAAATTAAAAAAATAAAGCAAAAACCACCAGGAATTGTAAGAGCTACTGAGGACAGCAAGTACTGAACACTCGAAACCCTCTCTGAGCTCTGTGCAAAAATTCTGAACTCTACAATAACATCTGGTCATGTTTGCTAAACCTTGAACTGTGTTCTCCCAATCAATTCCATACATGTAAGGAAGCTGAGGTATACTATCCATGCAAATTCATGAAATCACTCGTTATCAGATCAGATCAGATCAGTCGCTCAGTCGTGTCCAACTCTTTGCGACCCCATGAATCGCAGCACGCCAGGCCTCCCTGTCCATCACCAACTCCCAGAATTCACTCAGACTCACATCCATCAAGTGGATGATGCCATCCAGCCATCTCATCCTCTGTCATCCCCTTCTCCTCCTGCCCCCAATCCCTCCCAGCATCAGAATCTTTTCCAATGAGTCAACTCTTCGCATGAGGTGGCCAAAGTACTGGAGTTTCAGCTTCAGCATCAGTCCTTCCAAAGAAATCCCAGGGCTGATCTCCTTCAGAATGGACTGGTTGGATCTCTTGCAGTCCAAGGGATTCTCAAGAGTCTTCTCCAACACCACAGTTCAAAAGCATCAATTCTTTGGTGCTCAGCCTTCTTCACAGTCCAACTCTCACATCCATACATGACCACAGGAAAAACCATAGCCTTGACTAGATGGACCTTTGTTGGCAAAGTAATGTCTCTGCTTTTCAATATGCTATCTAGGTTGGTCATAATTATGATATGTACTAAACCTGGTCATCTAAGTACAATGACATGCTGAAAATACTTCAGTGGAGTCACACCATTTATTGTCTTAATTGCTTTGACTAAAGATCACTCATTCGAGCTGGAATCTCTCCTACTACTCTTGTTTTCAAACACTAATCAATAGTAGGAAAACTAAGAAATTAGGAAAAATGAATATCATTCAATCTAAGGGGAAATAAAAAGGGAAATCAAGTGACCTTGAAGGGAACAAAGAGGATCCCTAGAATTCAAAGGATCTTTTTTAGCACCGTATCCCACTGTGCTTCACGAATACACTGTTATTATCACTGTTCACTTCACTCGAAACAAAGAAGGAAAGCAGGGTAGCATAAAGAGAATGTGTGACTACTCAAGGTCACAATGCTGAACAAGTGAGGTTGGAAAGACTTCTAGAGTCAGAAACTGGAGACTAGAGATTCCTGGGTTTGCTATTTAGTAACTAAGTGAACTCCATTAGGTCACTTGGCCAGTTTCTTCTCTGCAAAGTGGAGATGTCATTTTTCATAAATTCTAAGGTTACAGTTTTCTCTGATTGAACATCTCTAAAATGAAAAAACCTCTTAACAACATGGTCTGGTACAGTTCAGGGGAAAGTACTTTTTCTTAGTGTCAATGAAATAGCAGTGTGTTTTGACATCCCTGGAGTTTAGATTTGATAAAAGACAATTAGAATAACTAACTCTGATGAGGCTAGAATATGGTAAGTGCAGGCACATGGATTAGTAGAGCTGGAAAGTATGGCAATCAAGGAAACACACTTCAGTGACTGGAATTTACTAGGTGAATGTAACAAAAAGAAAAAACTTCACATCTTATCTAATACTAACTTTTGGAACACAGGCCTATTAAATCTGACACCCTTGAAATACCTGGCCACAAGTTAAGTGCAAACAAAACCAACAGAAGTTTCATGGAATACTTCTGAAGAGTCTATTATTTAAATCTGAATTCCATATTAGCTTGTCATCTTGATATTCTTGACAAGTGCACGTAAGGGTTTTGACACTAGGGAAGTTTCCAATATACTTTTACTATATATATATAAAAAAAAAAAGAAATGTAAAATACACAACTGTGTTTCTAAATTGCTACTGTTTATTTTAAGAAATAAAACATTCATCATCTTAAAATTCTGTACTTCTGTAGACTGATTGCTATGTGGTAAAGGGTGAGGGTAGCAGCAAATTATAGTCAATTCGGCAGCACAGATAAACTGCAGCTGTTTTTGGTTCTGTTTCTGTAATATCTATAGCGGAATTCAGAATTTACTGAGAGCTGGCTTTTCTCATTTTACTGGCAAAGGAATTGCTGGCTTAAATTATGTCCATAGATCTGGAGAGAGAAGATGGCAGAAAATAAATATTCAGCCGCATTCAAAAAGAGAGATAGAGGACTTCACCTCTGCCGAGCATGCATTCTCTCCCCTAACACCTCTGAAGTTTGGAAGGTGACAATCCCCTCCTGGTCTTAGATGAATCCTTAGTTCTGCTACATGCTACTCATCTCAGAAGCATCTCTCTTAGCCTAGAATCTTCATTCACCAAGACCAAGTAAGCCTGGGCTTGGGTGGCTGTGTTTTGTCATTGTCATTGTCTTTTAGCCACCAAGTTGTTCCAGCTCCTCTGCAACCTCGTGGACTGTAGCCCTCCGGGCTGGCTCCTCTGTCCTTGGGGTTTCCCAGGCAAGAATACTGGACTGGATGCCACTTCCTACTCCAGGGGATCTTCCCAACCCAAGAATTAAACCCACGTCTCTTGCAGTTTCTGCGTTGGCAGGTAGATATTTTTTTCACCACTGCAGCACCTAGGAAGCCCTGGCTGTGTTTACTTCTTCATTTATCCACCATGCGGCCAACGTTTCTACCCTTCCATAGAGCCTTTGATCTTATCCGCTCACGCTTTAATGCTGAAACTACTGGGAGAAATGCATGGGCACATAACATGAATTAAAGTGTGAACTAATTTATGTCTACCTGTGAAACAAAGACCACTAACTTAATACCTAACATTTATTGAGAGTCACTGCTCTGCCCCGATCTCCTCCAAACTTCACAATCCCTGGGTCATAGGCAGGCTTTACGAGGCGTATTCTTAATTCAGTGACTGATTTTTGGTACAGGTTGGAGGGAACTGCACGTAGGTTCAGGAATCCCAGACAGAGGGGTAAGTAACTCTGGCCTGGAGTAGTAAGAGGTAGAGCCAGTTTTCATCCAAAAGCAGGCTGTCTGACTCTTGAGTCCACACTTTTAACCAACTAATTCATTTTTGCCTTCTTGGTATTGAATTTGGGGACTGAAGGAGGGAAGGAGAGTCTAGTAAGAAAAAATGCAAAGGCTGTCAAACCTCCATGCTGACCTCAGTCAGCTCAGCTTATATACTAAGAAATAGGAGGTTTTGACATGTGACTCTTGCCTGGAGTTCAGGCTGACACTCTAAACCTCTATTTTGCATCCATAGCCTGCATCCCATCATCCAGCGCACTGAAGGCACCAGGAAGTGCTAATGTCAGATTGTCCCCTGAAATTAGTCCAGTTCTAGGGAGCGATCTGGATTGGCAGTGTTCAAAAGGAAATAGGTGGAGAGAGCAGTGGTGAGGTGTGGTCTCGCCAGGCACTGAAACGCTGCTGCAACTCCCAATAAGAGCTCTGAGGCTTTTCCAAACACCACCCTACAGTGGAAATTATGTGGGAGAGGTCTGCACTGTGCCCAGAGCCTGTGAGCCTGCTGAGGAATTATGCAGTTAATGTGCTAGAAAATCCTTTATGAAACGGCGCTTCCTTTACCAGCGTCTCAACCGCCCACACCTGGGTTGTGCCTCTTGCTTGCGTCTGTGCAGCGACCTTCCTGGCACTATTGTATTTCATTTCCATTGAAAAGGCAACAAACTGTGTCATAACCACGCACTGTCTCCTTACCCACCCAGGTATGCAGACACCCCATCAGACCTAGCATCTCTTTCACGTTACAAATAGAGTAGCTAGCTAGCCTCTCGTTGACAGCACCCTGCCCAACTGCAGCACTGCAGCTAGAAATGGCCCCAAGATAAGTCCTGGGCTTTCTCTAGCCCAGATTTCACAGGGACATGTGTGTGCATGATACTATGATAAAAGGAAAATGCAATAGAAAGCTGGATGGTATATTTCCACTTTTGGGGTCTGCCACTGCGCTACCTCAGAAAAGTTACTTAATCTCTCTGGATTCTGGTCTCCTCCTAAATACTGAAAGAGAATTGTACTGGAGAATGTTTATGGGCTCTTTTAGTATGTGTCTATAACTCCAAACATTGCAAGAATAGGAATCCTCTCTTATTATCTTGAGTTACAAAGTATTAACCAAGACTAAAGCAGGAGATGCAGGAGACATGGGTTTGTTCCCTGGGTCAGGAAAATCCCTGGAGAAGGAAATGACAACCCACTCTAGTATTCTTTCCATGATAATCCCATGGACAGTGGAGCCTGGTGGGCTCCAGTCCATGGGGTCTCAAAGGGTCAGAAATGACTGAGCGACTGAACGTGCATACACACACACAATAAAATTATTAGTTAAATACTGTGATGATGCAGAGTCTAAAAGAAGCTGGATGTTTGCACCCAGCGTTGGCATGGATGTGCATCTGACGGACCTGAGTAGATAGGGCACACCACAAAATGGTAAGAGACAGCAGAGCTGTACTCCAAATAGAAGCCACTTCTAAAGAGCATCGTGTTAGTGACCCAAACTCCAAAGATGCAGAAGAGGACAGGTTGGCTGAGAGGCTGCCATCAAAGAAAATCAATTTCTCCCCGGGGTGGGGAAGCATCTTGCTGGCAGCCAGGCATCAGAGGTGGCAGCCAGGCATCAGAGGTGAGCCCAGTGGAGCTTTCCAAGTAAACAAAAATTTGTCAGGAGTTCAATTCAAAAAAGAGTCAGGAACGGGATGACTCAGAGCCAAGTTTTAAGGAAAGTAAGCAGAATTTCAGGAAATCAGTCAGTCAAAATATCATAAAATACGATGATCTGAGGCTGTGTTATGAGCACACACTTGAGGGCAACCTGGCCTGGATTTGGGGCGGGGGCAGGTCAAGCAGCAAACTAGGAACAGAATTCAGCAAAATGGGGTTTGCTCAAGTCAGGGAAGGAATTGGGAACATTATTTGCCTATTTGGGGGCAGAAAGGAATGGCTACCCACTCCAGTATTCTTGCCTGGAAAACTCCAAGCACAGAAGAGTCTGGCAGGCTACAGTCCATGAGGTTGCAAACAGTCGGACATGACTGAGTGACTAACATTTTTCCACACTTTTTATGTGTTCATGAAGCAGGGTCTCCACTGATCTCCAGAAAAAAATGCCATTTAAAGGGCCAGGTTCAGGAAGTCCTATTCAGACAGGGACACAGGAATATTTTGAATAAATATTCTCTAAAATCAAGATAGCCTAATATTAAACCAATTTTAAAAAAGAATGCAGACCATGAGTGATTAAGCTGGAATTTTAACAAATGAAATGACCCACGCCATTACTTTGGACAGTCTTTGTTCTGGTACATAAGATATGCCTGCATTATTACCATTTAGGACAACATTATGGAAACTTTGGAACTTCACAAGTCAACACCTAATTTGACTTCTTAGTTGTAGAAAAAGAAAAGAAAAATAATCCTGACAGCTGTATCCCATGAAAGCCAAACGCTGAAAATTAAAGAATGCCTGCACTGTTCCCGTCAAGTCCCATTCTCCTCAAGAAAGCCTTCTTGCAGGTGGACAATTTCAGGTTTTTCCATTGGTGAAAGCCATCTCCCAGAGGCTGGGTCTAGCCACACCACAAGGCCAGTCCCAGCTTCAAAAAAAGTGAGAATGGTGAGTTAGTCTCAGTTGGGCTGGTTTCTCTCGCACTTACTATTAAGCCAGCACTCAGTTCAAGCAATATACATGAAGTGGGTGAAGGGGTGAGGCTCTCTCCTGCCCTGATGACTCCACAGTGTTCCAGGTGGACTCTAGAGAGCAAGGGAAGTAAGGAGTCTTTTAGCGTAGATAAGCCCAGAGCCTCTGGCTGGTTACTGCAGCTAAGAAGGTAAAGCAGGAAAGGGCCACACATATAACCAGCTGAGGAAGTCTGCACCCCAATTAAGGACTTCATCACTCGGTTTCTACTGCATAATGGGATCTTCTAAATGGTTCCGTGAACCAGGGCAGACAATGGACCACCAAAGATTTGAGTCTACCTCACATATTAAAACCGGCATGACAACACTGAACTGTCCCCAACTTGGTAAGCATTTTTGAAAGACCTAAAGTGCATGCATGTGTGCATACATGCTCAGTCCTGTCTAACTCTTTGCAATCCCATGGGCTATAGCCTTCCGGGCTCCTCTGTCCATGACATTTTCCAGGCAAGAAAATTGGAATAGGTTCTCATTTCCTTCTCCAGGGGATCTTCCCAGCACAGGGATCTAACCCGAGTCTCTTGCATCTCCTGCATTGGCAGATGGGTTCTTTACCGCTGCACCATCTAGGAAGCTGCAAAAGACCTAGAGAGAAACCTAAAATTTCTACCAGTTTTCATAGAATCAGGAAAGAGCAAGAAGAACTAGCTCCTTTCATGCCCAATGCCTGGTCCAACTTCCACTGAAGTCAATCCAGGATGCCAGTGACAACTGTAGAATCCCCAGACCATGCCATAACCTTGTGGCAAACTGTCCAGACTGCTGGGTCAGGATAAGTTGACTCTCCAGAATATTTTAGATTTTGGGTCAAGCACTGGCTACCATGGAGCCAAAGATTCGTATTCACCCGTGCTTATGTGCTTGTCGTGAAGCTTCTACCCTGCCAGTGATTCAACGGAAAGCAAAGCCCATGCTGTGTTTTAAGCTGCCAGGATAGAATGACATGCAGAGGGGAAATGAGGGCACACTGCTGAAGGCAAGGGGGAGAGAACAGGGCGTGTGTGATATGGGAACAGCAGCCGGAAAGCCAGAGCACAAGCGGATTTGCAACTAGCAAGAGAAACAAAGGGCAGCCCGACAATATTTCACAAATACATTAGGAGCAAGACAAAGGCGAATGTAGACCCGCTAATTAGTGGGGAGGGAAAACAAATAGCAGATGCATCAGAAGGCCTGAGCTTTTAATACCTATTATGCTCCAGGCTTCCCAAAAATGGTTAGTTCTCATCAGAAGCTGAATAAAAACCACGGTAATGAGCACGTGGTGGGAAAGGGAAGTTTAAATGGAAACCAAGCCGATTAGTAACTACTTAGTCAAGCTGGATGGTTTCACATCAGGCCCTGACAAGAGCCACGGTGCTAGGGCAATGAAACTAGCTTCTGAAATGCAAGTTCTTATTTTAAAAAAAAAAAGAAAGAAAAATGGAAAAATGTATCAAAGGAACGCGGAGATTTCAGGTAGCTGAGTCCGAGGCAAAGGCAGGGTCAGCATTGAGCTTTTGCTCAAGAAGTGGCTGGAAAGGAGGAGAGAAACATAGGCATACCCACTGTGTGATGGTTGTCCATGCGAAGTCACTTTAGTCCTATCCGACTCTTTGTGACACCATGGACTGTAGCCCGCCAGGCTCCTCTGCCCATGGGATTCTCTAGGCGAGAATATTGGAGTGGGTTGTCCTGCCCTCCTCTAGGGGATCTTCCTGACCTAGGGAAGGCAGGTTGGCCGACAGGTTCTTTACCACTAGCATCACCTGGGAAGAGTAAGTTAAAGAGATTGCAGAGGGAAAGAAACTCAACCAGCAAGGGAACTTGCAGTGCCACATTCCAAAACAGACCTTCTGTGTCTGCAGAAAATGGCAGGTGCTTGACCAAAGAAGGCAAAGGTCAGAGCCTAGGGTGGACCTGGGAGGCTGAAGACAGAGAGTATAATATGAAGCCGGGTTAAGGTTCCATCCCTTTAGATTTTGGATTCGTAGGAGACAAGAGTCAGCATCTCTACCCTGTACCATGCACGGTGCTAAGTAGAGTGTATGCATTTTTAAAAGTTTAATATTCTCAATAACCTGCTAGGATAAGTGCTCCAATGATCCGAGTTTTAGAAACTCTTAACTTGTTAGGCCTCAGATCCTTTCTGTAAATTACTTTAAAAAGTGGAGCTAAGATGGTGTGCGAAAGAGAAGCAGATGCATTTATCTGTTTATTTGGTCACCCTAAACTGCAAAATCTATACAACCTTTTTGATTTGTTAAAGCAAAGTACTATTAACAGATTTTTATCTACATGTCTATTAACAGATTTTTATCTACATGTAACTCACAGGGTTCCATCAAGATGTCCATACTTTTTTTTAAGCTTTAAGCAGATGTGTTACTTTAATAAATAAAAAAAATTGAGGCTTGGCATACTTTTTATCCTTCTCTAATTAAAGAAGAAGAAATGCACTGGGTAACTGGGCAGTGACTGTCAGCTGGCTGCAGTTAATGAAAGAGAATGATCACAGCCCAGTCAGGGTCTCACCAGGTGGCAGCATCTGAGTGTTGTTTTTGTTGTTCAGTCATTCACTTGTGTCCGACCCTTTGCGACCCCATGGACTGCAGCACACCAGGCTTCCTTGTTCTTCACTATCTTCCAGAGTTTGCTCAAATTCATGTCCACTGAGTCAGTGATGCCATCCCACCATCTCATCTTCTGTCACCCCACTTCTCCTTTTGCCTTCAGTCTTTCCCAGCATCAGGGTCTTTTCCAATGAGTCAGCTCTTCACATCAGGTGGCCAAAGTTTTATAGCTTCAGCTTTAGCATCAGTCTTTCAAGTGAGTATTCAGGGTTGATTTCCTTTAGGATTGACTGGTTTGATCTCCTTGCACTTCAAGGGACTCTCAAAAGTCTTCTCCAGCATCATAATTCAAAAGCATCAATTCTTTGGCACTCAGCCTCTTTATGGTCCAAGTTTCACACCCGTGTGTGACTACTGGAAAAACCATAGCTCTGACTATATGAACCTTTTTCGGTTAAGTGATGTCTTTGCTTTTTTAATATTTTGTCTAGTTTGGTCATAGCTTTCCTTCCAAGGAGCAAGTGTCTTTTAATTTCATGGCTGCAGTCACCATCCATGGAGATTTTGGAGCCCAAGAAATAAAAGCTGTCACTGCTTCTACTTTTTCCCCGTCTATTTGCCATGAAGTGATGGGACTGGATGCCATAATCTTAGTTTTTTGAATGTTGAGTTTTAAGCATCTTAGTTTTAAGCATCTTAAGTCATTTTTATCAGAAACAAGGATGATAAAAATGACCAAGTCCCTCACAATGGCTGCACCTTTGGCATTTATTACTAAATCATCCCAGCAGTCTCTCTTTTTAGTCCTTCTTGAGCCCTAGGAGTTCGCCACACAAAATACAAGATTCTGTTTGCCAAAATATTTGCCAGTACTCTGGGGAAATTCTTCTTGGTATCAAGGTGTCTGGGCCGTCACATGAACTGCCAGTAGAATACTTGGTGAAGAGGGACCTAGGAATTAGCGCTTCCTGGCTTTTCTGTTGTTGTTGTTTCATTCATTCAAGAAATATTGGGAAATGTTGGACTTCCCTGGTGGCTCAGGGGTAAGGAATCCATCTGCCAATGCAAGAGACACAGGTTGGATCCTTGGTCTGGGAAGATCCCACATGCCATGCAGCAACTAAGCCCATGCACCACAACTATTGAGCCTGTGCTCTAGAGCCCAGGAGCCCCAAATACTGAAGCCCATGCACCGTACAGCCCATGCTCTGTGAAAGGGAAGCCACCACGATAAGAAGTCCGAAACCACAACTAGAGAGTATGCACCCCCGCCCCTGCATCTGCAGAAAAGCCCGTGCAGCAATGAAGACCCAGCACAGTCAAAAATAAACAAGTAAAATGCAAAAATATTGGAAAATGTTGCACTCAAACAGACAAAACTCATTTCTGTACTGTATCACTTCGTAATCTTTGACATGCCGATTTGAATGCTAAGGATATATATAAAGTGGTTGTGGTACACAGCATTTCCCAAACAGGAATTACTGGAACAGCTAGCTTCAAAAATATGAACTGTGCAGTGTCCGATAGGATTGTTCCATGTTTTGTGGGAATTTCCCACGTGGCACTAGTGGTAAAGAATCAGCCCACCAATGCGGATTCAACCCCTGGATTGGGAAGATCCTCTGGAAGAGGACATGGGAACCCACTCCAGTATTCTTGCCTGGAGAATCCCATGGGCAGAGGAGTCTGGTGGGCTGCCATCCTTGTGGTCACAAAGAGTCAGACACAACTGAAGTGACTTAGCATGCACGCAGGCATATTTAACTGTATGTTGCCAGGGGGCTAGTGAAACATAGTTAACTTAGTATTAATATAAAACCAGCAAAGGAGATCTCCTTAGTTTCTACCAGCAAAGCTGCCATTTCCCAGAGCCAAATTAAGGAGTTGCTCCTGTGCCAGGGCTGGGGACATCATGCAACTCCTGGGCCTCCATCTAGCACTTATTCACTCAACAAGAATTTCTTGAAAGCAATTCTTCCCTGAGACAATAGAGATGCAACACTCAAACCAGATGTAGCGCACCTTCAGCCTTCACATTGATGATGGTCCTGCTGCTGCTAAGTCGCTTCAGTCGTGTCCGACTCTATGCGACCCCATAGACTGCAGCCCACCAGGCTCCCCCATCCCTGGGATTCTCCAGGCAAGAACACTGGAGTGGGTTGCCATTTCCTTCTCCAATGCATGAAAGTGAAAAATGAAAGTGAAGTCACTCAGTTGTGTCCGACTCTTAGCGACCCCATGGACCACAGCCTACCAGGCTCCTCCATCCATGGGGTTTTCCAGGCAAGAGTGCTAGAGCCGGGTGCCATTGTCTTCTCCGGATGATGGTCCTGGTGCTGTCTAAATGGTGGAGTGATGTAGACATGAGGTCAGAGCTCCAGCACAGCAGCCAGGAATTACCCACAGTTTCCATTTAGCAAGTGAAAGACTTGATATTTCAGTCTGGTTGGACATTCAGAGCAACAGGGGTGTCTCACATGTATGAATGGCAGCACCCGGCATCCAGCACACATCCTTCAGCCAGCACAGTTGTTACAGACCCACACTTGTGTAGATAAACTATCTGTGACAATGTTTAAGGCAGATTTAGTTTCAATTTTACACAGACGAATAAAAGTTGTACACAAAAGAAGCTGTGTGTTCTCATTCAATCCCAAAAGACTTTCAATGAATGAAGTCTTCCACAGACAGTGAGTACTTAAAATAATAAGAAATGTGGAAAGATCAAAGTAAAATAAAAGGGAAGGAATAAGAAAGAACTGGAGTGACAAAGAATATGGGGACTCTTGACATTTTGCTTTTGAGCTAAACAGGTTTCTCAGAGGGCAAAGTTCATCATAGACATTTGAAAAAGTATTTTCCTTCTGGGTGTATGTGTGCGTGTGCGTGTGTGTGTGTGTGTGTGTGTATGTGTGTGTACATAAATCTAAAAGAAAAATAATCTCCTAGGAAATTCAGAGCTTCTGGAGGATGCAGTCAGTTCCTGATTAGTGTGAGCACAGGATGGACAGACCCTTGAATAGATGCTCAATTATTATTAACACAGTGTTGAGATCAAGGGGCTGTGGCCTTTGCTATACTGTGACCACAAAAAACTGCCCAAATGCCTTGAAGACAATCCACCATGACCTTAATTTTAAGTTGCTTCAAAGGAGATTTTTGCTTTCAGAAATAAGGATTTAGGAGACAGTCTTTAGAAGTGATAGAATTTCTCTCCCTGAAAGCTTCAGGAATGGGTAAGTGGCTTTTTAAAGAGATTTCAGACATTCTCTTCTATTTTCTATCACAGCAGTATTCAAATGATGCCTCACATACTGTCTGAGTATGTGAGCATTTTCCTTTGAGCTAATAAATTACCAGGATAGTTTTGAAACTTTGGGTGAAACTTGAAAGTTTTTGTTTGGAAATATGGGCTATGTGAGCTTTCCAGGTGGCTCTAGTGGTAAAAATACCTGCCTGCCAAAGCAGGAGACCAGGGTTCAATCCCTGGGTTGGGAAGATCCCCTGGAGGAGGGCACGGCAACCCACTCCAGTATTCTTGCCTGGAGAGTTTCATGGACAGAGGAGCCTGGTAGGCTACAGTCCATGGGGTCACAAAGAGCTGGGCATGACTGAAGCGACTGAGCAGGCACGCACGCATAGGCTGTGTATTTCTCAAGGAGAGGAGCAATGTCTACCACTTATTTAGTGCCTGGAGGCCTAGAAAATTTTCATATGGACGGCAAATGTTCAGCCCTTGTGTGTGTGTGTGTGTGTGTGTGTGTGTGTGAATACATGGACTGTTTCTGTAATGGCATAGTCCTGGCCCTAATAACAAAGTGTTCTGAAATGGTGCTATATTTCTTTGTTGCTCAACTCTTTAAAAAAAAAAGCTTTTAAAGATTTGCTTAATGGATTTGTTAGGCTTTCAGTCTGGTTATTAACCAAGTATACACCCCTTTCTCCTCTAAACTATCACTGCAAAGACATTATAGACTCAAAAATAATAGGCTGTCACATGCAAAACAATATTCTAATCAAACTTCACTGTGATTCAATATGTAAGAATTTCACTGAGGATCTCTTTTTTGGAATTAAAGCTTCAGGTAGAATTATATAGAGAAACATCGCATGTTACAAGGGAGAAAACAGGGCTGGTCTTAAATTTCTGATGACTTCTCAGTAAGCTCCTTCTGTGTACCCTTATTTATTGCTGTTTGATAGGCTCTCCTCTGTCATCACTATTTGTCACTCCCCCCGAAATCTTTTGGAACAACTTCACACATGGTGGATACTGATGGCTCCTAAACCAGCCCTCTGATCCAATGACGTATATCCAGCTGCCTGCTGGACACGTCCATTTGGGTGACTGACAGACCTCTCGCATTCCACAAGTCCATTCTGAACTCATCCCCCACCAACCCTAACCTTTGCCACATGCTATTTTTTTTAACTCAATAAATGTTTGTTAAATAAGTGAATGGATGATCTCCATTAATTGCTAAATGAATGTCATATAGAAGACAAGTTCTTATTTCTACATATGCTGCTGCTGCTGCTAAGTCGCTTCAGTTGTGTCCGACTCTGTGCAACCCCATAGAAGGTAGCCCACCAGGCTCCCCCGTCCCTGGGATTCTCCAGGCAAGAACACTGGAGTGGGCTGCCATTTCCTTCTCCAATGCATGAAAGTGAAAAAATAAAGTGAAGTCGCTCAGTCGTATCCGACTCCTAGCGACCCCATGGATTGCAGCCCACCAGGCTCCTCTGTCCATGGGAGTTTCCAGGCAAGAGTACTGGAGTGGGGTGCCATTGCCTTCTCCGATTTCTGCATATAGTAAGACTTAAAGTGGGTGGACCCTTTCTAAATAGAGTTGGTTTTTCTACTCTTTCTGTAAATCACAGGCTAGTCAATCACTGGGGAGCCGGACTTCTGGTTCCCTGAGCAAAGAGGCAAATCCCAGGCTAGGACCAGAGGAGGCTGTATTCAACTTCCACTGCAGTTTATAAATCATCTGTGGCATTTTCTTTTGAACCCTCCAAGCAAAATGTTATGCTTTCATCACAAACAAATAGAGATCCAGATGTGTTTCGTTGCACACACACTTACATCAAAGGAAAGCAAATTGCTCAATATTTGGCTGACCATCTTCTACCACTGTGATACTCAGTGATATCCCAGCCTGATGATGACTGAGGCTGTGACTCTGGCCTACTCTTTTTAAAATTTATTTATTTTTCACTGAAGGATAATTACAATATTGTGTTGATTTCTGCCATACATCAACGTGGATCAGCCATAGGTATACACATGTCTCCTCCATCTTGAGCCTTCATCCCACCTCCCACCCCATCCCACCCCTCTAGGTTGTCACAGAGTCTGGCCTATTCTTAATTAACCAAGCTACAGGGTAGAATAATGTGTTAATGCATGCTCCTTTTAAAGAGAATATATACCATAGAATATGTGGAATTTATTTGGTTTTCCTAAGTGGCTCCAAAACTCAAGTTCTTCTAAATGATGCTTGTATTTCCTTTGAGTCTTGAACTTCTTACATGGCTGGGGCACCAGAGGTACCCTGGCCAATGCCCAAGGAATCTCAAACCAGTGATTGAGGCCCAATTATTGCTTCCAATGCATGACAATAGTTATTTACAGTTAGAAAAGTACTGTTGCTCTCATAGCTGTTCTCCTCTGGAGTTTGGACACCCTCAAGAGTAAGTACACGGGTCAAACCATTGTGAAGGGGTCACTAAGACTAAGTGACTAATCCTTCTTTGACTTGTTTCTGTGATATTCACTCAAGAAAGGCTTTCATTTCAGGGAAGGTCGTAAATCAACTCTATGACATGTATACAGAGATTTTCTACTCAGTTTGGGTGGGATTTTCCATGCGTTATCTTATTTCGCGTCCAGAGAGAGTAAACAACTTACCCAAGATCACACAGTGGACGCTGTCCAATCGGTCACACATCTGTGTGCAACCTCCCTAATCAAACCACCTCACGGATTGGATTTCAGCTCACAGCTGCTTGAATTTCCACAATTTGAGGTCTATCTCTTTTTTCTAATTGTCACAAAATACACCAGGAAGGGGTAAGTGAATTTAGACTCTCTGGAAGTAGATGATGATAAGATGGAAGACATAAAAATAAAAGGCACATGTTGTCTGGAGAGCAGAAAGCAGGCAGGTATGAAGGTGCTCCTGGGACAGCAGACACCTTGGCCTTCCTCTCTATTGTGTGGTCAGCTAGTTGACATTGACATTTTATATTAATGTGGAAAGTTTCCTGGATAGCAAACAATATCTACACAACAAGAGCAAAGTCTCATGCTTAGAGAACTGCCTCCTGAGCTTAAGAAATTATGTTAATCTACTCCTCTTTAAATAGCAGGAGACCTTGCTGTGCTGTGATGTGCTAAATCACTTTAGTCATGCCCAACTCTTTGCTACCCCATGAACTGTAGCCTGCTAGGCTGTGGGATTTCCAGGCAAGAATACTGGAGTGGGTTGCCATGTCCTCCTCCAGGGATCTTCCCAATCCAAGGATTGAACCCACATCTCTTATGTCTTCTAAACTGGCAGATGGGTTCTTTACCACCACCACCACCTGGAAAGCCTAGAAAGAGACCCTGGGGATGAGGAATTCCATAGCATGAGCTCTACGCAGGAGTCTCTCTGCAAGCTGGCCTGCGTCAGTGTTTCATCGATGTTCAGGCCACACTGGTTGAGATCTGAGTGAGGACCATTATCATGGTGTCATAGTCCTGAAAAGACTGCCGTGCAATTGCACATGGCAATATTTATCACCAAACAAGTGAAACAGAAATGCAGATAGTTCACTCGTGACTCTTTGATAATTTAAAGAGACGAGTGTATTTTGATCTTAAAAGTATTTTATTCTCCAATACTTTATCATGATTATTAATTTTATTTTGATACTAGTATTTACCCAGGAGTATCTGTCATAGTACAACCAAGAAATGTAATTGAATCAAGAATTGATTTTTATTGTAGCTAATAAAAAGCAAGTCATTATTATTACAAATTGCCCATAATTACAATTGTCTGGAGACTATCTTATCAGTCTGAGTGAGATAGAAAAAGCTAAGATGTATAATAGCATGTCCTCTGCTATGAGTTAAACGTGTATGCTTATTAATGACATGTAAATTAATATTATAACAAATTGAGTCTATTTCACCCTATAGGACAGAGCCTAACACTGGTGATGAGTGTTATTTAGTAAATGTGTCATTTATTTGCCTATATAACCCTATAATCTCTGGGCTTCCCTGGTGGCTCAGATGGTAAAGAATGTGCCTGTAATTTGGGAGACTTGGGCTCGATCCCTGAGTTGGGAAGATCCCCTGGAGAAGGGAATGACAACCCACTCCAGTATTCTTGCCTGGAGAATCCCATGGACATAGGAGCCTGGCAGGCTGCATGCAGTCCATGAGGTTGCACACAGTTGAACACAGCTGAGCAACTAACACACCAGTATAACATGCGGATTTGCATATAGAGTGTGCCTAGCATTTTTTCAAGTGAGTGGAGATTCTGTCAGTCTTTCACATCAGGGATTGGTTCATAAAATTTTAAGTACCTGTCATGCTTATTTTGTAGTATAATCTTTTTATTTTATTTTATTTTATTTTTAAACTTTACATAATTGTATTAGTTTTGCCAAATATTAAAATGAATCCGCCACAGGTATACATGTGTCCCCCATCCTGAACCCTCCTTCATCTTGAAGATTAGTAAACCATTTGCTAGCCATGTTCTGGAGACCCCTTGTCTAAGTCTAAGCTCCTGTCTTCCAGCCACGCTTCTCATCTGCTTTCTTGGTGGACAGCTAACATGAATGAAGTCTACCCTTCTCTCAGCTGGAACACTAAATAATTCCAGTGGAAGGACAATGAAGGCTCCCTATCCAAGTCCTTCTGACTGGCTCTGAACCAGATTCCAGGGCAGGGTATACATCTACCAGCTGTGTCTTTGCTCATATCTCAGGATAATTCTCCATTCCCAACACAGTGTCCAAGGCTTGTAGAAGCTGAGCAATTTCTAGGGGTGCTTATCTGCCTTGATGGGAAAAGGGAGGGACGTTTCTCTTCTTTCTCTACTCGCCACCTCCCCACCCCCTGCCACACACACAGAATCCAGGGGAACTCTTTCTTTGGGTGCTAAGGGGCCCCCTCTGCCAAACAGGTAGAAAATGCAGAGAAGTTAAGGCAGATGGAGAGAGAACCATTCTCAGTTGCCATACAACCATCACATTTTGAAACATGGTTTCCTGCACAGTTGTTTAAAAACAGTGAGGCCTGAAATCAGACTGGGTGTATTGGACGAGAAAAGGTTTCTGAAACAGCAAATACAACATGCTATTCGCTAATTATCAAAAACTATTTTCAGTGTTGAATTGGTAATGTTCTTTTATCCCAAATGTGGACTAGAATGATCTTTTTAATGCTGAGTCTTCAAATTACATAGGAGTGAACCAGAGGGTGGACCCACACCTGCAGCTGATGACTGCTCATAGTATTTATAATGCAAGTAGCTAATTAGGATGATGGCCAAGTGGTAGTCTTCTGCTGATGTTAGCACAGAAAAGCATGGTTGTGTCTCTGTGTGCTTTTACCATGTACAGAATCATCAAGATAAAAACTAATGGTTATTTTCAACACCACATCTTTCAAAAATAAGCTAACCTTATCTTCTAAAAAGGGCTTCCCAGGTGGCTCAGTGGTAAAGAATCTGCTGCCCATGCAGGAGATGTGGGTTCGATAACTGGGTTGGAAAGATCCCTTGGAGAAGAGACTGGAAAACCACTCCAGTATTCTTTCCTGGAGAATCCCATGGACAGAGAGACTTGGTGGGCTAGGGGTCACAAAGGGTCGAACAGGACATAGTGACTGAGTACATCTTCTAAAAATCAAATCTATAATTCCACAGAGACAAAAAAAAATAGGTTAATAGTTGCTTTGGGATGAGAGTGGGATTTGGGATAGGGAAGTGGAGGGAATAGGAAGTGACAGCTAATGAATATGGAGTTTTTCTTAGAGGGGTGTGAAAATGTTCCAAAATTAAATTGTGGGGCTGGTGCACTGGGACGACCCAGAGGGACGGTATGGGGAGGGAGGAGGGAGGAGGGCTCAGGATGGGGAACACATGTATACCTGTGGCGGATTCATTTCGATATTTGGCAAAACCAATACAATATTGTAAAGTTTAAAAATAAAATAAAATTTAAAAAAAACTAAAATTACAAAAAAAAAGAAAATGTTCCAAAATTAAATTGTGATGGGTCTACAGTTCTGCAAATATACTGCAAATCACTGAATTGTTCACTTTAAATCAGTAAACTTTATGAATGCCATTATATCTCAATATAATTAATTATATTTCAATAAAGCTATTAAAATGTTCTAGTCAACATTGTGAACTCTTTAGCTTTATCGAACTATTTGCGAGAAAGTGCTTAATTGCTAAATTGCATTTCTGTTTTATATTTACTGAATGAATTTTTAATTTTCTGGAAAAAAAACCCATTTGACTTGGCATCACCTACAGTCATAAATCATCTCAGCGTGAACTTTAAACCACTGTCTTTCAAAGTAGGACATGAGGATCATATACATCAGAATCAACAGGGAGCACTTTAAGATGCAGATGCCTTAACCTTCCTCTGGACCTACTACGCTAAGTTCCAGGAATCTGCAGACTCTTAATGATCCCCAGGTGATTTTGATAGACAATGTGATTAAGAATCACTTTCTGAAACAAAATGAAATAACTGACCAAAGTCCTGTAATGTTTTTATGATGGTAAAATAAAGATGTTGTTTACCAGGCTCTGATTCCTGACCTCAGATTCTATCCTGAACCACTCTTTTTGGCAGCTCTGGGCTCTGACATCGGCCACTCCTAAACCTGCCACTCTCAGTCAGCTCTTCCCAGTCTGTGGGGCACTAGTCAAGGTTGAGATGCTCTTATCTGTGAATTCTGCAGGAGTAGGAGGCTAGTGATTAAATCCCGTGAGTTCAACTTCTTTCTCACTTTTTGAAATACATTTTGAACCAGAAAATTTTAATCGCCTATACTGAGGTTTCTTGTTAGACCTTGTTTAATTGGAAATTTGTAATCTTTAGAAAGAAAATAAGGCATGAAATGTGATCAGAGTTAGCACTTTTTGGTCCCATAGCCAGTTAGGAACAACTGGTGGCCATAGAAGGGCCCAGCATGTCATGATGCCTCAGCCCCGCTCGTGGGGTTGCAGGTGCAGGACTGGCTGCACCTTCTCTTCCACTGGGGGAAAGCAGGCAAGCAGAAGTGGACATAACTCAATATATGAAAGGCCATGTATGACAAACACAGGCCTTCCCTGTGGCTCAGACGGTAAAGAATCTGCCTGCAATGCAGATGACCTGGGTTCCATCCCTGGATCACGAAGATCCCCCTGAAGAAGGGAATGGCTACCCGCCCCAGTATTCTTGCTTGGAGAATTCCATGGACACAGGAGCCTGTCAGGCTACAGTCCACGGGGTCACACAACTGAGCAACTAACACTTCCACTTTTCATGACAAACTCAGAGTTGACCTCATTCTCAACAGTGAAAAGCTGAAAGCTTTTCCTTTAGGATCAGAAGCAAGAAAAGGATGCCCACTCTCACTACTTTTATTAAACATTATATTAGAAGTCCTAGTCACAGAAGTTAAGCAAGAAAAAGATCTGTACTCTGAAAACTATAAGGTGTTGAGGAAAGAATTGAAGGTGACCCAAATAAATGGAAAGATAGGCCATACTCATGAATTGGAAGAATCAACATTGTTAAGATGTCCAAACTATTCCAACACTATTTACAGTAGCCAAGATACAGAAGCAACTTAAGTGTCCATCAGTAGAAGAATGGATAAAGAAGATATCGTATATACTTCTACATCCAGTGGAATATAACTTGACCATAAAAGGATTGAAATCTTGCCTTTTCTGGCAACATAGATGAATATGATACTAAATGTAATAAGTCAAAAAGAGAAAAATAATACACCATATGAATCCACTTATATAGCAAATCTAAAGAACGAGACAAACAAAGCAAAAGAGAAACAGAGCCATAGATACAGAGAACAAACTGGTGGTTTCCAGGAAGAAGGCAGTGGATGGAAGGATGAAATAAGAGGTACAAAGTACAAGCTTCCAGCTATAAGATAAGAAGTCATGAGGATGTCAGGTACACATGGGGAATATAGTTAATACTGTTACAGCAACTTTACATGGTGAGGGGTGATAGCTGGTCTTATTTTGGTGATCATTTCATAATACAGAAAATTATCGAATCACTGTGCTATACACTTGAAACTAATATAATATTGTATGTTAATTATAACTCAATTAAAAAAAGAAAACATATCAGCCAAGATGAAGAGTCTTGTTCTTGGGTTGGTGATTGACAGGGAGGAACAGATTGACTTGGCATATATGTAGGACTCATTCATCTTTTTCAAGTACATTCTGGGGAAACATGGAGTTCTCTCAACAAGCTGTTACCAAAACAGCACTTTTATTTGCGCAGTTGGAATCCTAACAGTTTAAGTGGAAATCCCAAGTTAAGATAGAGGGGCATACTCTCCTGTGATAAAGGTTTCTGTGATTATATAACCTCATATTATAAGTAGCTCAACAGGAGTTAAACAATATAACCATATAACTGTTCCAGATGCTGCAGTCTTCGTATCTAAATAGGATACTTAATAACTAAGGTCAGCATTAGCTATTACTTGTTAAATGTTGATCCTTTTCTGTTAGTAAAGTTCGTGTCCCCTTTAGGTATCACATATTTGTATTTTAAAAGGAAATCATTTACTTGCTAGAGATCTGAGAGGTTTCTAAGCTATCTTAGTATATCATTGGAAGATAAAATGCTACAGCAATCCAAGAGGAGAAGAAGATAAAATGTAGCTTTCATTTTCTTGAAGAAAGAAATCAGTCAAAATAAAACAAATTTAGAGCAGACACCCTCAAGTAGACACCCGACAAATATTGGCGGGAGATCTGGGCTGATGGGAATTTTCACGAACTTAGCATTTCTGGCTTTGTTCTTCTTCTGAATGCTGTCTCTGCAGATTTAAATCCATCTTGTTTCAGAATGCAGGATTTGTAACTGAGAAGAAATAGTGCAGATGGCTAAATTATCCTTACTTGTTTGAAACCATGACAACTCACCAGAATATAGCTTTAAACACCTGAAATTAATTAGAGAGAGTACATCTGAATATGGAGACTATGATTTACAGTATGGGCTTAAATACAGAGATATGTTTTGATTTCAGGTTGCCATTTATTGTTTTAGCTATGAATGTTGTTCAAACAAGCTTTGTTTCATTTTTTAATGAAGACTATTTTAAGGGGCAGTAGAAAGGGTATTCTGTCCAGTATTTAGAACATAGATACTTTTGAAGAGTCTGGAAAAAAACTCCTTATAATCATGATATAATCCTTTACTGATTATTACGGGGAGGTAGGAAGGTACAGCAATAATCTTTAAGTGCCTTCTAAGGATCTTTAATTTTTTTTACAGTAATATTCCCTGAACTTTATTATAGGTCCTTCAAGAGTTGAAACTAGGTCCTGCTGGCTCTTCACCTCAGAGCAGCTTATAAAGAGAAAGGCACAGCATAGTGGAATCCATTTGAAACTAAATTCACAGCTGACTAACCGTGTGACCTTGTGAAAATAGTTTAACCGCTCTGATATAGAGGGAGGACTCACAAATGGGGGAGAAATGGAATCAGAGACAGTGGGACAAAGACTGTGCCCAGGAGGAAGCTCTCCTGAAGGAAATAAATGGGTGGGTAGGGTTTAGATGTTTTGAATCTGAGGTTTTGGTGGGCCATCCAGTAAAAGATGTATGGCAGGCGGTGGGACATTTGGACACTGGAAGGACTAGCATATACAGATATATACTTGGCTCTCCCTGTCATCTAATACTTGGATTTTTGAAAGTGAATAGATCATCCAATTTCCTTTCCCTTCTTTCAAGTATAAAGAGGAAAGAATAACTCTAAGGATATCATTGGAGACTTGAAAGATCGGTGGCAATGAAAGAAACAAAGAAAGGACAGTCTTAAAATAGAAGGAAAATCAAGATGCTACCATTTGACAGAGTGTTTGAATAGGAGAAAGTAGACTGGAAGATCAAATGCTTTAGAGTGATCAAAAAAGATCAGGACTGGAAAAATAAAAGGTAAAAGGTTAGGAGTAAACACAATTTAAAAAAAAGCAGACACTAAATATAGACACACTTTTAAGAAGTTTAGGGGAAAGGAAAGGTTAAAAAATAGCACAGTGATTTGAGGCACTCTAGAGAACTTCTTTTAAAGTTGGGAGACTGGAGTATGTTTGTTGATGGGGCAAAGAGCTCAGAAAGAAAAAGAAATTGAGTTTCTAATAAACTCAGGAGAAAATAAGGTGAGGGACGCAGAGTTAGATTAACCTTGGAAAGGAGGGAATCTCCCTCTGAGCCAGAAAGAGAAAGGACAACGGGAGGTTCAGATAAATTTTATGTCATTCACTAAATTGAAAATATGGATCTTATGCTTTGATTACATTTCTCTTTATTCAGTTGTCTGTTGCTCTGTGCCTGTCTCCGCCACCCCACCCTGGCCACACACACATACTTACCAGATATCAAGTAAAATTCTATCTTTGAGAAGAAAACAATATACTCGTTTTTAAAGAGATGGTTAACCTCAGGCCACTGAGATGTTTCTTAGAAGGAATCAAGAGGTTATTCTGATACATTATTATGGTCTGAAAGAGTTGATGCACTTGGAAAAGGGGGCAACTTGATTTTTCCTGTGGTAGGGTTGGGTATTATATAGAATAATTAATACTTGAAAGGACCTTCCGAGTTCTTCTCTATAAGCAGTGCACAGTGTAGTGTTCAGTTGCTCTTTCATGTCTGACTCTTGGCAGCACAGTGGACTGTAGCCTGCTAGGCTCCTCTGTCCGTGGATTGGACAAGTATGGGGAAGTGGGTTTCCATTTCCTGCTCCAGGGGATCTTCCTGACCCAGGGATCAAACCCACGTCTCCTGCATTGGCAGGTGGGTTCTTTACCACTGGCCCCACCTGGGAAGCCCATAAACAGTACGGTGTTAAACAAATCTGTGAGTATATATTCACATATTTTAAACTTATTGGTTTAACACCACAGAACTCATTACTAAGAAGAGTTTTAGGAGAAGGAAAAGGAAATGTATTTTCTGTAAACAAGATCCCATGATATCAGCTCTAGTGTATGTTTGGAGAGCTCCATTTCATCCACTTTTTTTTTTTCTTTTTATTTTTCAGCTGCACTGTGTGGCTTGTGGGATCTTAGTTCCCGAACCAGGGGTTGAACCCACAGCCACGGCAATGAAAGCACTGAGTCCTAACCACTGGACCACCAGGGAATTCCGCCATCTTAACCGGTGTTTAATCACTTTCTGTTCACTGCGTCGGTGAGGTCAGGGCTTCTGCCTAGGTTATGACGGTGCCTCTGAACACAGGGTGCCTGATACTGGACGGGAGAAATCAACTGCCGCTCCTTAGTCACACATACTCACAGCCTGAAGGAGACACTGCATGCCACCCAGGGCACATGGCAGCTACATCTGGGAACAGAACAGTTAGGGGTTGTGGGAGCCAGGCTTTGTAGCATCAGAAGGTTGAGGTGCCCTGGTACCCATGGGAGGACCTGACTTGATTGATTGAGTGAATGATTGATTGAATGAATTGAAGCTTGACTGAATGATTCTGTGAGCTGACAGGGGCCTGGGACACACTGGTACTCAGGGATGAGCAGGAATTCATCCTGGTCCCTTTGATAAGGAAGGCTGTTTGTCTAAGGGACCTTACCCAAAGCAACAGAGGAGGGGGAATTTGTGGCGACACCATTTGAAGCTCTCCTGACTTCACCAAATGTTAGACAGCTCAGCATTTTGAGCCTTAATTTTATGCCTTTACACCACACCTGTAACATAAACAAATCCAAGGCATAAGTGGTCATGTTATAATGGGATTTCAGTGGAATCTGTGGTAGCTTAGTCATTATACTGGGGTATATCTGCCGTGACTTCAGGCATGAATTTGGAGTCCTGCGGGAGTGATTCCTATAAATGATACTTTTTGTACTTTCTACATACACAGTTTAAGAGAACCACCAAGAAGAATTGGTTATAGAAATACCTCCTAATGCTTTGGTCTGTTTTGAAATGGCATCTGCTCAGTAAGCATATCTTTTATCTCTAAATGAAATCTTCCTTACCAGAGGATTTGTTGTTTCTGTTATTCAGTCACTAAGTCATGTCCAACTCTTTGTGATTCATGGACTGCAGCACACCAAGCTTCCCTGTCCTTCACTGTCTCCTGGAGTTTGCTCAAATTCATGTACATTGAGCCAGAGTCGGTATCCAACCACCTCATCAACTGTCACCCCCTTCTTCACCTGCCTGACAGTCTTTCCCAACATCAGGGCTTTTCCAATGAGTCGGCTCCTTGCATCAGGTAGGGGTTGGAGCTTCGTTGAGTTGCACAAGCACCTTAGCCACAACAAGGCTGTGACCCATGGAGAGGAGGAAAATTTAAGGAATCCAAAGCCACTGATTAGACATCAAGTGGGTTTTGTGTCTGGGAATGCTCATCACTTACTCAAATTGTGACTTCAGAAACAGGATTCCTGGGTTAACTCTTGGCTAAGAGTATCATTCAGGGTCCCAGCAGGAGACACTGGCCACAATCAAGCAGGGCCATTGAAAAGGATTTGATGGTGGATGTCATTGGAGTCAGAAACCACACCAGTTATTTTACAAAGAGAATTTAGTATAAGGATAGTATAAGGATAGTGTTTAGTGGATAGCTGAAAGAGTAAAAACAGAACACTAATAATCACAGAGGAGAAATCAGCTGCAGGAAGTAGCTTGGGCAGAGGGACGGTGGGCAGCAGTGGAAACTATTAAAACATAGACAATTAGAGAAGGCATCTCATGGGGCAGGAACTAGATTTCCTAGGATGGGGCTCCTCTGGCTGGTGCTGATGGCTCTCGAGGGAGTGCAATGAGGCTGCGTCGGCAAGCTTTGAAAAACAAACTGGCTTCTATTTTTGCTGCTACTGGAGAAAATGCTGCTGCCAGAGTGAAAAAGTGAAGGTGCAGTGATGCTGATAGGAACAAGAAGCCAAGACAAGGGAGAAAATTCCTTCTTCTTCCTCCAGGCTCACATCTCCCACAGTGGGAAGGACCTAACAAATAGCTCTGGCTCTCACAGAGATGCAGAACGGGTCCTGTGTCACGAAGCAGGATACATGAGTGGGGTGGGGAGGGTTTCGACGCTGTGTTTTGACCCTGAGAATCAAGAGCCTTACAAGCAGCATGGGAGTGTTTAGAAAGGTGGGGACAACATTAAGGGAAACAAAGCGGGTATTTGAAGACTCTCAGGGGGGTGGCAACTGAAGGGGTAGCCATCAGGCCAATCTCAACATTTGAACATCTTGGGGCTAAAGCACAAATGGAAACCCACCTACCATAAGTCTATACATATTTCAAAGTTACATATTAAGCAAACAAACTGAAATAAAATATATTCTATCTTCTACCCTCTTACCTTAAAAAATATCATTTCACGATAACCTGAAAGCTGGCTTTGAATTTATAATTTTGGAGCTCTATTGGAAATGTGTGGCATAGAGAGAGCCAGCAGTCCTTGAATTATGTTTATTTGGCAGACAAAACTGAGAGCTTAAGCATGGGATATAGTATCTTAGATAGCTCAGAAAGACTGCTTCAAAGAGGCAAGGGAGGAGCCAGGATATATAGGAGTTTTTCCAATAAAGACTGGGAAGTCAGAATTTCAAAAGATTATCTGATTTCCTAGGTGGCTCAGCAGTAAAGAATCTGCCTACCAAGCAGGAGACACAGGTTTGATCCTTGGGTCAGGAAGATCCCCTGCAGGAGGAAACGACAATCCATTCCAAGATTCTTGGCTGGGAAAAATCCATGGACAGGCTACAGTCCATGGGCTCATAAAAAGATCAGACAAGACTTAATGACTGAACAACAACTGTTAATTAAAGAAAACCAGAAATCTCAAGGAATTTAGTGCTTTTCTAGGTATACTACTACTAAGTCACTCCAGTCGTGTCCGACTCTATGCGACCCCATAGATGGCAGCCCACTAGGCTCCCCTGTCCCTGGGATTCTCCAGGCAAGAACACTGGAGTGGGTTGCCATTTCCTTCTCCAATGCATGAAAGTGAAAAGTGAAAGTGAAGTCACTCAGTCGTGTCCGACTCTTAGCAACCTCATGGACTGCAGCCTACCAGGCTCCTCCATCCATGGGATTTTCCAGGCAAGAGTACTGGAGTGGGGTGCCATTTCTATGTACAGGAAGATGCACGAGCCTGGGCTCACTGAAATCATTCCTTTGATGTGCACCTCAGCTCTCTGGGCCAGTGTGCAGTGCTTTCTCATCCTGAGTCTCCTCGGGTACACCCCTGGGGTGGCTGCAGTGTGACGGTTTAATGGCTGCAGCGTCTTTTGTTTACTAATCTGGCAGGCAACGTTTTTTCACTGAGCGGCTTCAAAAAATTAGAATCCTCCCATTCTGTGCTAATTTCAGAATTGAGTTACCCATTAGGATTTCACTCATAATCACAACAAAAAAAAGCTGGGATAGGCATTTCAGCCCCACTCTGCAGATGGCAAAGGCCAGGCAAGGAGGAGCACACTGCCTGATCCAGGCTGTGCAATGCATCGCTGCTGCAGCTGAACAGTTACCCTGGGGCTGCAAGTCTTAAGAGATTATTTTTACGATGGCACTGTGATACTGCTTTTACTCAGCTTGCACTGAGAACGCCTCCCAGTTAGAAATTGCACCGCCAGGCATTAGAACTCTGTGCAAAGTCCATCATTGAAAAAGGCTGAGGCATAATAGAACGCATTTGAAATAGCGCAGCAAATACACATGTTCAGTTACAGCAGCTTTCAAAGTAAATGGCTTGGCTACTTGAAGCAGAAAGTAAGAAAATAAGCCTGGCTAAATAAGGGAATCTTTTCTAGATTTCTATTTCTTTTCCCTCGGGTGCTCAGGGAAGACTTCCAGGTGTAGTTCTAGCAAATTTTAGGAAACAGACTATTTCAATAGAGGTAAAGAGAGAACTTGACTTGTCTGCTTCCCTTGTTGTTGTTGTTGCTTTAAGTAATATTTATACTCCAGCCCTTTCCAAAAAACACTGAAAGAGCCATCATTCCTCCTGCTCCAGCATCTCAATTTTGAGCAGAGTTGGTTTAAGAGCTCTGCAAGTTCTCTTGCTGGAGGCGGTGTTTCTCAGTTAGCTGAAGAAAGACTTCAAGGTGAAGTTTTAATTGTGTCACAGCCCAAGTTGTTTCATTGCAAATCTGGGAGCATGCATATCAGTACATACAGCATAATACATCGCCACCCCAAACCAAAAACCCAAGGAATGGGTTCAATTTAATGTGAGACAAAGGACAGCATGTTTCTGGCTGTAACACCCACATTATCCTTATCTCCTGCATGCAGTTTCAGGCTCAAGGCTCAGAAACTGAGATCCTCTCAGCAACTATTTGCTTAGGGGGATGTTCATAATAGCCATCAAGAGAAATCTCATGGCTTGCCTGTTTTCCAGTAAAACATCTAAGCTGGGTTTGCCTTTTGACAGAGAAAAGGGGCTTTTTAAAATTCCTAAAATCTAAAAGATCTGCCTCTCCATATAGTGATTCATGGCTAAAGAGGAGGCTTCAGAACAGGGGCCATGTGTGGAAGCGGGTCGGGAGGCGAGGAGGGGAAGGTTGATCCTCTCCATCCAAACTGGCAAATGTTACAAGTGATAAATTCTTCAGATAGCATCCTGATGAACAGAAATAGAAAGTCTGCACAGGGAGCACTGGATTTCTTCTGGAGGAGGGGGGAGGGGGCTATCTGCTTCCACCCATAATTAAAATAGGTGAGGCTGTCACTGTAAGAATCCTGGCCTTGTTAAGTGGATGGAAATTCATGGTACTGAGGTCCATTTTCAGGAATCCTCCCCTACGGCCATATGTACACATCTTAAGGAATTTCGCACCTTACTGCTCTTGTCCCTTCCGTGTTCATCCACTGCCCACTGAACTTCCCTGTTACCTACCCACCTCACTACCGCAAAAGACCCACACATCTGAGCCCTTTCTCAAGCCTTGCTGATGTCAGATTTATTTCCAAGACTCTTCCTAAGATTCATAAATCTCACCTGCTAATTCAGGTTAATTTGTGAATAAATGTCAGTGGTTTCAAGAAGTGGCTTCAAGCCTCTGCAGATTGGATTTACATCTTGCTAAGATGCATACTTGCTGATACAGTTATTAAAGGAAGGAGTAATGGGACAATGAACTTCATTGGAACAGGGCTGATAAAAATAGCCACCACTAGCATTTTGAAGGGCTTCCCTGGTGGCTCAGCAGTAAAGAATCTGCCTGCAGTGCAGGAGACACAGGAGATGCAGGTTTAACCCCTGGGTCAGGAAGATCCTCTGGAGGAGGACATGGCAGCCCACTCCAGTATTCTTTTCCTGGAGAATCCATTGGACAGAGGAGCCTGGTGGGCTACAGTCCATGGGGCCACAAAGAGTCAGACATGACTGAGCAACTGAGCACAGCACAGGGCACTTTGAATAGATAAAGTCTGGTGCTTAGAAGGGAATCAAGTCATCAAACTTGCATCAAACTTATGAGGCAAATCGTTCCCATCTTACAGATGAGGAAACTGAAGCAGTGGGTTAAATGACTTACTAAAAGCCACACAGCCAGCAAGTGTCAATGCCCATATTCACTACAATGCTACAGTCATCAATCCAGTATGGTACTGGTACAAATACAGGCACATCGATCAATGGAACAGAACAGAAAGCCCAGAAATAAACCTAGGCACTTTTGGTCAATTAATCTATGACAAAGGAGGCAAGAATATATGATAGAGAAAAGATGGTCTCTTCAGTTCAGTCTCTCAGGCTGAAAGATATTCTGGAATCATACCTTTGGCCCCGGTATGGAAGTAGGCCTCTCTCTGGAAAGGAGCCCTCCAACTAAGAGCAGATGCTTTCACCAAGGCAGGTTTGTGGAGCAGTTGGTCTTGATCTCTGGCAAAAAGATATCTATTGAGTTCCCTGGTGCTTGTCTTCCCCTGTTGTTGTCGTTCAGTCACTAAGTTTTTCCAACTCTTTGTGACCCCATGGACTGCAGCACACCAGGCTCCCTTGTCCTTCACTATCTCCCAGAGTTTGCTGAAATTCATGTCCATTGAGTTGGTGATACCATGTAACCATCTAATCCTCTGCTACCCACTTCTCCTTTGGCCTTCTATCTTTCCCAGTATCAGCATCTTTTCCAATGAGTCTGCATCAGGTGGCCAAAGTATTGAAGCTTCAGCTGCAGCATATTCCAATAAATATTCAGAGTTGATTTCCTTTAGGATTGACTGGTTTGATCACCTTGCAGTCCAAGGGACTCTCAAGAGTCTTCTCCAGCAACACGATTCAAAAGTATCAGTTCTTCCATGCTCAGCCTTCTTTATAGTCCAACTCTCACATCTGTATATGACAACTGGCAAAACCATAGCTTCGAATATACAGACCTTTGTCAGCAATGTGAAGTCTCTGCTCTTTAATACACTGTCTGGATTTGTCACAGCTTTCCTTCCAAGGAACAAGCATTTTTTAATTTCATGGCTGCAGTCACTGTACACAGTGATTTTGGAGCCCAAGGAGATAAAATCTGTCACTGCTTCCACGTTTTCCCCATCTATTTGCCATGAAGTGATGGGACAAGATGCCATGATCTTAGTTTTTTGAATGTTGAGTTTTAAGCCAGCTTTTTCACTCTCCTCTTTCACCCTCATCAAGAGGCTCTTTAGTTCCTCTTCACTTTAGGCCATTAGAGTGGTATCATCTGCATATCTGAGGTTGGTGAATGCCAGCGAGCAGTGTTAAAATTGGCATCTAATACAGAGTAAAACAAAGGTTCCTCCTAACTGCCAAGTGAGCACAAACCCAAAAGCACGCTGGCAACTATCAGCATAGCTGAAATGCCGATGAAGGCATGCAGTGTTTGGCCAAGAATGTGATCTTACTCACTCCTCCTGGCAGGAAGCAATTTGGGGCCAGGGAAAAGGTCACAGGAAAGCAGAGGTAAGGGCTGTCCTGTCACATGGGGCTCAGCAAGGATAGCTCACAGTTTGATGAACCTGGTTCTAGCCTGATTCAGTTACTACCTAGTGGAGTGACCAGGCAAATTGCTTCCCTCTCTGGGTTTCAGTGGAGCTACATCGGTAACACAGGTGATATTTTTGAACAGATTTGTGTATAGACCTAGAAAGTGTTTTTAAAGTAAAATAAAAGTAACATGACTAGTATTATATATTAAAATGATAGTTACATAGTTTTAGGCTTGTTTTCTTCTTATTCACTTAATCATCTGCTCGTATTTCAAAATTATAGCTACATAGAAGAAATGTCGGAGAAGGCAATGGCACCCCACTCCAGTACTCTTGCCTGGAAAATCCCATGGACGGAGGAGCCTGGTGGGCTGCAGTCCATGGGGTCGCTAAGAGTCGGACACGACTGAGCATCTTCACTTTCACTTTTCACTTTCATGCGTTGGAGAAGGAAATGGCAACCCACTCCAGTGTTCTTGCCTGGAGAATCCCAGGGACGGGGGAGCCTGGTGGGCTGCTGTCTATAGGGTCACAGAGTCAGACACAACTGAAGTGACTTAGCAGCAGGAGAAGAAATATGAGCAGATAATTAAACAAATAAGAAAAAAGCAAGCCAGAAATTTTGCAAACCCTTCTCACCATTTAACTATGGAGGTAGAGACAAAAAGAGCATTTTCCTTTAGGAAGACATACATGGAACAGAAAAAGAAGTGTAGGAGATTGCCCGTCAACCAGGAGTGACCTAATCTGAATATTCCTCCCAATAGCATATGTAAAATAAGTCTCTAATTTGATACCCTATTAGCAAAAATTGCCACAACGGACTCAGTGGTCTTTCCAGAATGCTTGAATGAGTGTCTAGGCTTCTACAGCTAAAGGAAAATATTTTGTCCAAAGTCGTCTTTAAGATTCTTAAGCCTGAAGAGCCTGGATTCCTAATCACTGTAATACATGCATCTCAATGGGTTTTCTGTTTCTCTTTGATACACATGCGGAACTAAGCAATCAGCCCACGCAACTCCTCAGCTCTTCTCAGATACTTGATGAAGAGAATGAGAGACCACAATAAAACCTGCAAGATTACGCTTTCTATTTTTAACATAGACGATGCCCATTTCCACCTTAAACTATTCCTTTGTGATTTTTTTTTTTGAAAGCCAGACATAATCTCCAGAGATGTGTGTAGGCAGTCATGCAACTGCGTGTGTGTGTGTGTGTGTGTGTGTGTGTGTGTAAAGAACTGGAATTACACATCCCCACTCAGGTTACAGCAATTATCTGTATATAAACATCCCACTTAATCTAGTATGGCCAGTAATCCTATAACTGGTTTAAGTGGATTTCTGCCTACAATCCAAAGAAACCCAAACAAGGCCCACTTTAAAAGAAGTGACACCAAGCACTCTTCTCTCAACAAAGAAGAGGATGTTTTAATTAACACAAAAGATGTCCTATTGTATTAAAAATCAAGTGATCACTCACTGCATTCTTCTCAACAGTGAGCCAGAAAAAAACATGCACACAGGTCCACAAATAAAATAATGCTTCTGCTCTATTTCTTGACTTCTAATTTTCTGTCATCAAATTTTTTATTGGGTTGCTATTATCCTCAGAATAGAAAAATATATATGCGTATATATATATATATTGTGTCATAATACACACACACACACAAATAAATAGATAGATACATATCTTTTTATGTGAAGGAAAATCAAACCTTGAAATGGAAAGCAATGTTTTAAAAAGAAAAAAAAATGAAGTTCAATACTTTTAGGATGAGCAAAGTAGCAAAGCCACCGGAGGAGACATGTTGCAGTGCACTGAGAAATGTGAGCAGCAGACGCCCAAGTCTGGGCACAAGCCGCTTTTAAATGAAGAGCATATCAAAACAAGGGCACGTCTCTGGTGAAGAGCATGGAGGCAAGTGGGGACACATCCATGGAGGAGGTGTGTTACTTTGGCTGTATTCCTGGAAGAAAGTCACAATCCATTGAGAGGTTCAGAGAGCAGATCCCATGCAGACAACCCTTCAGGATGTAGGATGACTCTGACAACAAGCAGGGAAAGAAATTTGACAAGCACTTAAAAAAGATTATTCCTGTCTAAGGTACTTGGCACCAATAATCCATTCAAAATGCACTTTAGAAGCACTGAGGCTGTGTATCCAATGGTGGTTATCTGAGAAATTGCCACTGAACACTAAAACCATTGCTACAGATTGCCATGTGTGGGTGGTGTACAAACTCACACGTCGCAGAATAATGTGGCAGTCCTCCCCAAAGAGTCTCTATACTGCTAATTATACTCACCAAAATTTGACAAAAGACCTAGAAATAGCAAAAAGTGATGCTTTTTTGTTGGCAGAGTTCAGGCAAATATCTTTTTTAAGGGCTCATTTTGATTTTGGTATATTTGGACTGGTTGGCGCAGGTTTCGAGAGTTTCCATGGTCATTGGTGAGTTTAACTCTAGGACACTTAGATAGATGAAACTCGTGTTTTTGAATTTTGTAATTGCAGTGTGGTTGATTTACAATGTTCGATTAGTTTCAGGTGTATAATAAAGTGATTCAGTTATTTGTGTATTATATATATTTTCAGATTCTTTTCCATTGTAAGTTATTACATGATGTTGAATATAGTTTCCTTTGCCATACAGTAGGTCTTTGTTATCTGTTTTATATATAGTAGTGTGTATCTGTTAATCCGAAACTCATAATTTATCTCTAATGAACCCTGTATTTTTCACGACACACTGACCACATTATAAATACACTGGTTACGAGTGTTGGCATGAGTCAGCGTGCCTGCCTCTCTGCCCTGGCCCCTCCTTGCGGGGTAACGAACCCGCTTATCTGAGCAGTTACACAGCATGAATTGCTCTCCAGTCAAAAGCACCATACATTAGCATGGATTTATATGCTGTAGGTACATTATCTTCCTGACTTTTGTCATCAAAGTGCACTTGACACAATCTTCTCCCAAAAAGTGAGGAGAAATGAGAAACAAGTACCTGCTAGACATTATTTTCCTTAATGGTTTCTTGAGACTTGATTTTTAAGAAAGCATATGCTAATTAAAATGATTTTGTGTATATGGGTGGGGGAGAGGGGAGCAGTGTGTGGAAAAGAGTCTTGGAGAGACCAAGTTTTAGAATCCTGACTCTACTCAAAGTGCTTGCCTATCAAGAAATATCCCTTACAAGCTTGTCATTGTTTTCCCAAAGGTACAGCCCCACCTGAGGCTATCTGACCAGGCAAGCTGTGTCCTGGGCAACCACCACACACAGTAGTCACCTTAATTGGCTTGACAACTGTCAGAAATATGTTGAGGATGGCAGGGGATTTTATTTCCACTGACTTTTCCAGTGAAAGAATTAACAAGAGATAAATGGTGGCTTGCTTCACAAATGAATTCCACAGGACACTCAGAAGCAAAGCACAGATATGGGAGGTCCTAGGCCTTATATCTCAGTGTCTTTTAAATAAGCATTTATTCTTGGAGGGTAGAGAGCACTCGCCTCTCGTCATAGGAGTCACTCATGTGTGAGCCATATTTCTCCTTGGAAATCTCACCACTGTGGAGATCTCCCCCTGGAAATATCACTGTCTTTGTTCTTAGAACACCAAAGAGTGCAAGTAGGCTTCCGGTGCAGGGATTTTTCTTTCTCCTCCAGCAAAATGTTCTTGTCACGTCCATTTTTATGAACACCTGATTCATCGAATAGGCCTGTGGTTCTCTAATCTTTATTGTTGAACAAGTTTTGCTCTGTCTTCTGTCAAGCATCTATCATCCTGCCCTCCAAGAGCTAATATCATATTGTGTGACACAGAACACAAGAGTAATGCTTAGATTAATCCCATTTACAACATGAAGTGATGAAAACTATTCACAAAAGGAGTGGTTCTGTTTTAAAGATTACTTTCGGATTTCATTAAACTTGATTACATTTGTATTTGAAGTTCAATTTCTGAAGAAAGAAAAGGCAGCAGGTCATAGGGCAAAGAATTCCTGGCCAGGAGTGGGGGGCTGTTGGTTCCAGGCCTGGCTCCAGCACTAATGAGCCCACGACTGTGGACGCATCATTTAATCTTGCTGGCCCCAGTGCTCTCATCTATTAAATGGACCAGAGAGTTTCCAAGTCCCCTCGCAGCCTAACACTCAACTCCAAATCATTCACTGTCCACCTCCTTGTTTATAATTCTGACTGAAGCATGCATTTGCTGATGGTTTCTTCCTGAAGAGATTTTTGTCATAATTTCATCTGTATATGTCAACCTACCTCTTCCTAAACTCCAAGATAACTGTTCAATTTTTCCCAATACAAAGAGTGATGCTAGTTGGAGAGATGAAACTTTCAGCCATTCTAATAAAGGTTTTTTTTTATTATGAATATATAGTCTAATAAATATCCTAATAGTGGAAAGAATATGGTGTATCTGACATATTAAACTTTTAAGTTTCAAACTGCAGTTCTTATTATTTTATGGTTATGGAAATCACAGTATAGTGCAAAATTGAGTCTTTACCTTCCAGGGTAAACCAATAATTTTCCCTCAGCTAAAATTAGGCCGTGGTTTCTCATTTCTTATGAAATTCATCCAGGTTTACTTAATTTCTCTTTTGAGGTGGGTTTGAAGTTAGTGTAGTTTTCATAAATAAATTATCTATTTTATATCCCATAATTATTGTTCATCCCATATATTGCCCTGAATTTTGTAAGGATGTTTGGGGTAGGAGGAAACATACTATTTGTAATGATTAGTAAAGTAAATAAATAGCAGTTTGTAGCTTGTACCTCTGAATCAACCCTATTAGAAAAAGGCAACATTCTGGACAGGGGTGAAATACCATTGAGTAGTAATATTTAGTGTTTTTCGTAAGAGTTAATTGTGGCCATCAAGGGATAAGCAGGTGGCAGTGGGAAGCTTGGATTTCATCTCATATAGTAGAGAGACGTGGACTGCATGAGAACTCCAGCTCTCTGGCTCTATGACTTTAGGCTCATTCTATAACCTTTCTGACCCTCGGGTTCTCATTTGTAAAACAGAGAGCTGGAGACAGAGATGTCTCTTCTGCTGTCTTTCACATGCCTGTGGGTCCTTTCTTGGTATTTTTGTTGTTGTTTGTTTGATTTTTATTGCAATATAGGTGATTTACAATGTGCTAATTTCAGTTGTACAGCAAAGTGAATCATATACACACACACACACTTCCCTGGTTGCTCAAATGGTAAAGAATCTGCCTGCAATGCAGCAGACCCAGTTTCAATCCCTGGGTCCAGAAGATCCCCTGGAGAAGGGAATGGCTACCCACTCCAGTAATGTCCCTGCCCGTAGGCCCCTCCTAAACAAGTAGATCCTGAAGCAGTGGGGTCCTGGCCTCCCACACAGCATTCCTGAATCCATTCCTGGCAAATAGGAACAGGGTCTGGGAGAGCTGGTTTTCAGGTACTTTCCAGTGTTGATTTTTATCTTCCCTCCCCTGTGACCCCCTTCCTTCTGCTATTCCCCATAAGCCGGAATCAACAGTACATAAACCATCTGAACTCTTGATCAATGGGGTTCTTTAGGCAGCCGCATGCCACTCAACTGCAAAGCTCTATAATTTTCAGGGTGATTTTTTCCTTATTATTTTTAAATACCCTGCATTTAAAGTTTCACATCTGCAGAGCCACCGAGAAGAGCGTGGAGAACATAATGCACAGTGAGCCCTGGAGGAAAACAAAGGAGGAGTGGGTGGTTTCAGACAAAGAGGTTGCCTTGAATCTCTGACACCGGAGTTTTCTCCTTGTTGTTGATCAGTATAGATGAAAGGCCGCTGGGGACGGCCGCGTGACTCTCTACACTGTAAAAGAGTGCTTCGTGGCGTCGAGTCCTTGGGTTGAGGACCAGTTAGGTGTAGAGAGAGAAACTAAATGGCAGCCCATTGTTACAGAAAGTGTAACCTAGCAATGAATGGATGGGAAGAAAGAAAGAATTTTCGGTAAAGAAAGGCCAGGTATGAAGCAAAAGAGATACAGAGTATCCTTCTGGCCTGCAGCTTTCCTTATGGAGACAGGAGAACATACATGGAGGGTTGCCCAACATAGTTGTCCTCCCAAGGACAAACCTCACATAGCCTGTCCTTCCAGAGCATCCACAGGTGGACGCTATTTCCGGGTGTCAACTCACACTCCTCACAGAAGGAAAGATAAAGTTGCAAAATGCTTCGGGCCATGAAACAGTTTCTTCTGACCTCAAATGAGCCTTCAGAGTGTGGCAGGCATAAAGCAGATTCACACCCTGCATGATGGCTAGAGAAGATAAAAGGCTATTCCACATTTAGCAAATTAGGCACCAGTGAAGAATCTCAAGGGGGGTCTGTGGCTTATTGAGCTGCCATTTCCCTTCTAACACTCTTCATTCATTCCCCATTTACTCTGTACCCTCTCTTTCAGTCAGCTCATGCTGCCATAATAAAAAAATGCCACAGACTGGATGGCTTTAAAAACAATTCCAGAGGCTGGAGGCACAAGATCTAGGTGCCAGCAGATTCGAGTTCCCGGTGAGCATTCTCTTCCTGGCTGACAGATCGTCACCTTCTCGCTGTGCCCTCACATGATAGAGAGAGAGAAAGAGAGAAAGGTCCCTGGCACCAAGCCCATCCCGAGGGTTCCCTCCAAATGACTGTATCTAAACCTAATTATCAATGCTTCCCAAAGGCCCCAGCTCCTAATACCATCACATGGAGGTGAGGGCCTCAACAGATGAATTCTGAGGGAACATAACCCAGTTCATAGTGCCCCACCTCTTACCCTCCAAAATTCAGGTTCTCACATGCAAAACACATTCCTTCTACTCAGACAACCCAAAAGCCCTTAAGACATTCTAGCATCAACTCGAAAGCCCAAAGTCTCATCTGGATATCATTCAAAATCAAATATGGGAGAGACTCAAGGTAAGACTCACCCTGAGGCAAAATTCCTCCTTTTGAGCTGAGACCTTATAAAACTGGACAAGGTATATGCGTCCCAAGACACACTGGTGGGAAAGACCTATTCTAAATAGGAGAAATAAGAAAGAAGGAAGGGGTGATGGGTCCCAAAGAAGCCAGAATCCAGCAAGGCAAATTCCATGTACCTTAATGCTCCAGAATAATCCTCTTTGGCTCAATGTCCTGCCTTCCAGGTCTGCTGGGGTGGCAACATCATCACTGCAGCTCTGAGTAGAGGCCCTGGCCTCTTGAGACCACCCTTGAAGCTCTCTGTGAAGGCAGCACCATCCTAAGGTCCTGGGAAGGGGCATCTTGACCCACCCAAACCAGAAAGGCAAGCCTCACCTTTTGAAATTAAGGAGGAACCAACCCTGCTCCCTGGGGCTGTGGTGGAGTAGTAATTCTGATAATCTCTGAATCATTCTCAACTTTTCCTGGAGAATACAATGCATGCTATGCTTTAGAGTCCTGCCTTATAGAACGTGATAAATTCCACAGCTCTCCTTCATGACATCCTGCTTTTTCTGCCCTTGCAATTCACACTGGCAATGACTTTGCTGACATAATCGCATCTTCTCTTCTCCTCTGAACAGGCCTGCTCATCTTTTTCAGTATGGACAGAATGAAGTTGTTAGGTAGGTAGAATAGGGAAAAGGAGTCCAAAATGGTGGTGGCTAAAAGACAAGGAAGGGAAAAGCCTGCGAAAATAGAACAAAGGAAGGTCCGAGGACCAGAGTGAAGACTTCAGGTAGAACAAACAGCACTCCTGGCTAAGCCCAATTTGCTCAGGGCAGGCCCAGGTGGAGGAAAAAACATAAAAGGAGGGGCCAAAGGGCTTTCTCCCTCTCTTTCTCTCCCACATGCGTGCGCTCTTTCTCTCTCTCTCCCTCTCTCTCTTTCTCCCTCCCCCGTGCGCTCCTCCACTCTCTTCTCTTCGAGTCTTTGGGTTGGCATGCCCTCACACTTCGAGGATGGATTCTCCTGCTATCTTCTAAATAAAATAGAGCTGTAACGCTGATTTGCCTAAGAGCTATAACACGGTTTGTCCAAGACCTGAGAGCTGTGATGCGCCGAGGGCTTTAATGTCCGTCGCTCCAAATCTTTGTTATGATGAGACAAAGAACCGAGGAACATACACTCGCGTGACAAAGTGAAAGTGCAAGTTGCTCATTTGTGTCTGACTCTTTGCAAACCCATCCACTGTACAGTCCATGGAATTCTCTAGGTCAGAATACTGGAGTGTGTAGCCTTGCCCTTCTCCAGTCATTGCAGGCAGATTCTTAACCAGCTGAGCCACAAGGAAGGACCAAGAATACTGAAGTGGGTAGCCTATCCCTTCTCCAGTGGGCTTTCCCAACCCAGGGATTGAACCAGGATCTCCTGTATAGCAGGCGGATTCTTTACCAACTGAGCTATCAGGGAAGCCCCATGGACAGAATGAGAGTATTCCAAATCTTCAAGTTCTGGTTCCTCTTTGTTTAACAATTCCTTCTTCAATTCACCCCTTTCCTTTCACTTTTTACTATAAGCGTAGGAGGAACCAAGCTGCTCCATCAATACTTTCCTTAAATCTCTTCAGCTAAATATCCAGTTTCATTGCTCACAATTTCTACCTCCCACCAAACACCTAGAACACAGCCAAGTGTTTTGTCGTGTTTTAACAAGGATCTCCTTTCCCCAGTTTTTCATGTTTCTCATTTCTGTCTGAGATTTCTCCATAATCAACCTCCCTGCCTGCTAAGTCGCTTCAGTCATGTCTGACTCTTTGCGAGCCATGAACTGTAACCTGCCAGGCTCCTCTGTCCATGGGGATTCTCCAGGCAAGAACCCTGGAGTGGGTTGTCATGCCCTCCTCCAGGGAGTTTTCCCAACCCAGAGATCGAACCTGCATCTCTTACGTCTCCTGCATTTGTAGGCGGGTTCTTTACCACTAGCACCACCTGGAAAGCCCTATTATCACCCTTAATGACCATATTTTTAGCAAGCACCTCAAAACTCTTCCAGTCTCTGCTGCTGCTGCTGCTAAGTCACTTCAGTCATGTCCGACTCTTAGTGACCCCATGGACTGCAGCCTACCAGGCTCCTCCATCCATGGGATTTTCCAGGCAAGAGTACTGGAATGGGGTGCCATTGCCTTCTCCACTTCCAGTCTCTACCTCATTTCAAAGAGCTTTCCACATGCAAAGAGCTTTCCACATGCTAAGGCATTTATTACAACTTTACCCTACTTCTTGGTGCCAAAATCTGTCTCAGTCAACTCAGGCTGCTCTAACAAAATATCATAGACTGAGGCTTAAACAGACATTTTTATCTCAGTTCTGGAGACTGGGATGTCCAAGATCAAGGTACCAAGATATTCATTTCCACATTTCAGCTGTCTTCTTGGCTCTCAAATGGCCACCTCCTCAAGGCACCATCCTCAGGACCTCATCTGAATCTAATCACCACCTCCCCACTCCCCAGTACCATCACATGGGATGGGGGATGGTTAGAGCATCAGTGCATGAATTTAGTGTGGGAAACACATTATCCATTTACCTTCTATGCCATAGAAAGAAGGTTGGGGGAGATAGGATTTTTGCTTCCAAAGATCTGAATTACCAAGATATAATTTTTTTGGAGAAGTCCAAAAAGACTTTCCCCAAAGAAATGATGACTGAGCCAGGATCTGAGAGATAAACAGAGGTCAACTAAAAAGAGCATTCAAGGCACCTGGCAGTGTCTGCAGATACTCTATAGCAGGAAGCAAATGTGACAGATTCAAAGCCTGAAGAAGGTCATTGTAGCTGAAGTAGAAAAAGCCCAAGAAAGCACAATGAGCAGAGTGAGGTTGGAGAAGCTGATGGAAGCCAGGCCAGTCCCAGCTTTGTCCATCCTTGTTAAAAAGCTGTCCTTACCACTGAACCACCTGGGAAGCCTGGAGTGGGGATAAACGGAGACTACAAAGAATGACAAGGAGAAGGTCAAGGAATGAAGGGCTTAGAAAAATAAAGTGGCACATGCTAACGATTGACATGCTTCAAAATGTGCCAAGGGCAAACCATAGGGTGACACCATTTTTGTACAGAATTATGAAGCTGCTGCTGCTGCTGCTAAGTCACTTCAGTTGTGTCCGACTCTGTGCGACCCCATAGACGGCAGCCCACCAGGCTCCCCCGTCCCTGGGATTCTCCAGGCAAGAACACTGGAGTGGGTTGCCATTTCCTTCTCCAATACATGAAAGTGAAAAGTGAAAGTGAAGTCGCTCAGTCGTGTCCGACTCTTAGCGACCCCATGGACTGCAGCCTACCAGGCTCCTCCATCCATGGGATTTTCCAGGCAAGAGTACTGGAGTGGGGTGCCATTGCCTTCTCCGAATTATGAAGCAACTCTGCCCAAAGGTTGGGTAAGCTACATAAAAAGGTAATAATAATAATTAGACAACTGAAAGGATCTCAAGAGAAATAGTTGTAAATGTGCATTGGCAAAGTCTGGAGACCAAATAGTTTACCCTGCTTTTTGCTTTGTCTGTGGGAAAATTAAAATAATTTCCACCTGAAATCTGTAACAAGCTATGATAGTCATCCTATCTCCATTCCATATTGAATGCCATTTACAAATTAAAAAAATGTATTTCTATAGTCTACATATCATTGGTAAGGACATGCCTAATGTACTGGAGCAGGAGGCAAAGCATGAATTCAAGTTATGTTTGTTCAGACTTTTTTATACTCGTGAGGATAATTCTAGTGTAATACAAAATTGGATTTGCTCGCTTGTAAATATAACCTATGTATTAGCAACTTATGCTGTGATTGACCCAGATCATGGCTTTTATAAATAGCCTGCACTGTTTGGTATGGAATACACCCTGCACCATTTAGTACATCGAACAAGCTGAATTCTGCAACCCCTCCACCTCCCTAAGTGGGCGCGCACACACACACACACTCACACATATTCTTACATCCATCTTGCAAATGTTTTTAAATGAAGATTTGCAAGTGAAGTTCAGTAAGCTGTGACAGTATCTTACACACTAAGATGAGAGCCTCACCTGGCCCTCCGTGATTGCTCACACTAATTTTTCCATTTCCAGACCTTAGGAGATATAGGGGGTTGCGTACAGTCTCTTCTCTCAGTAGAGAGAGGGCGATCGAAGTTAGCAGATGGCTGGAGACAGCGAGGATTTTACTAATACAGGTCTATATAGAAGCTGACTACCCCTTAATAGCAGTCTGTACTTAAATGTGCCTCAGGTAAAAGGTCTTAATAGTTAACCTACAAACTATGCAGATTTTTCCTGGGTCACATCATTAATAATGTAAATTTCCCTATGTTCATATTTGCATCAGTTTATTTTCATTTACTGATCAGTTTGTTCATAAAGTATTAATATGCCAAATGTGGGTTCTATACCTGCTGGAGGTCAGTGCTGAGTGCTGGTCCTCCCTTTTGTGGCCTTTGCCATCCAAATCTGTGCTGTCAGATGCCGCACGGGCCACATGTGGCTGCTGATGACTTTAAACGTGAATAGTCTGAACTGAGATGTGCTGTGCATGTAAACTATACCCTGGATTTCCAAGACTGGTTACAAAAATTCTATACAATATCTCATTAATAATCGTTGTGTTGAATTGATGTTGAAACAATATTGTTTTTGATAGACTAATTACATAGACTTCTAAAATTTATCATAACTGCTTCTTTTTATTCTTTTAATGTGGCAACTAGAAAATTTAAAAATACCCATGGTGCTGAGATTTAAATAAATAATCACCCATCTAATGGCAAATTGTAGTAAATACCATGAAATTCAAATGTCCACCACCCTCATTAAGCATGTCACTGATGATTTGAAGAAGTTAATATTTCTTCCTAGAGATATGGAGTGTAGCAAAATAAAACAAGGTTGGTAGACAGAGAAACCTGGCTTTGAATCTAGCACTCACTAGCCATGTGGCCCTAGACAAGTTTTTGAATTCTCTGAGTCTTGATTCCTTCATCAAATAAACACCCCACAGGATATTAGAAGGATTAAAGATAATGAATGAATGAGTACCTAGCTCAGAATCTAACATATACTCACTGCTCAAAAGTAACCCCGATTATTTAGTGTATGTGTGTAGTTTAATCACGTATGCGTGGAGCAGGTGGGTAGCACCGGGCTGACTTTGTATCAGTGTCACCACTGTCAGCTCAAGTGACATCAGTGGTGACGATGAGCAGTGGAAATAGCACATGGACGCAGGCTGAGAAAGGCTCCCACCAGCAAAGTTCTTTTTAATACAGGCTCTCTTAACCCTTCCTTGATTATAAACCATATGAACCTCCAGCCCATGAAAGGTCTAGCTGGAAATCCTAAGGTAGCTTGCATGCCAATGACATAAGACAGATGATCAAGGCATGAGTCCCCCATTCTCCATGTATGACTAAGGCTTCCACAACCTTAGCCATGACCTTTGGTAAGCAGTTCTAAAAGTATAAAAATGTGCCCTGAAACAGTTATTGAATGCAAATTTGCCATTTGCTGACACATTAGAAGTTTCTGATAGCACTCTGTACTTCTTATAGACGACAAAGCCAACTTCACACTGCTCAAGGTTGACTTGCCAACTGATTAATCAGGTAAAAGAGGAAATCTTAAATAAAGACTCAATGTTTTGAAATCCTGAATCTGATTTATATCTCTTATGACCATGGACAGACAGACCGAAATTCAGGTCAATTTACCAAGAATTTACCCTTGATTGTTTGTGTACATGAGAATTCACTGCATTTGTGTCTGACTCTTTGTGAGCATATGGACCATAGCCCACCAGGCTCCTCTGTCCATAGGATTCTTCAGGCCAGCATACTGGAGTATATTGCCATCTCCTTCTCCAGGGATGGAACCCACATCTCTTAAGTCTCCTGCATTGGCAGGTGAGTCCTTTACCTCCAGGCACCTCCTGGGTTCATTGTACCTATAGCCAATCCAAAAGGGAATTTTATTCTGAATCCATTCTTCCTAAGGCATATTGGCCTCCTCTTCCCCATCCCCATACCTCCCAAAAAGAATGATAGATAGCATTGAACCAAATGTAGGCATAAAAATATGCATGCCTATATTAGTCGCTCAGTCATTCCTGACTCTTTTTGACCCCATGAACTATAGCCTGCCAGGCTTCTCTGTCTATGGGGATTCTCCAGGCAAGAATATTGGAGTGGGTTGCCATTCCCTCCTCCAGAGGATCTTCCCAAACCAGGGATTGAATGCAGGTCTCTGGCACTGCAGGCGTATTATTTACCATCTGAGCCACCAGTGAAGCCCATATATATGTATGTTGCTAAGTCACTTCAGTCGCGTCCGACTCTGTGCGATCCCATACACGGCAGCCCAGCAGGCTCCCCCGTCCCTGGGATTCTCCAGGCAAGAACACTGGAGTGGGTTGCCATTTCCTTCTCCAATGCATGAAAGTGAAAAGTTAAAGTGAAATTGCTCAGTCGCGTCCGACTCTTAGTGACCCCATGGACTGCAGCCTACCAGGGTCCTCCATCCATGGGATTTCCCGGGCAAGAGTACTGGAGTGGGGTGCCATTGCCTTCTCCGATATATATGCATAGTATTGTTTAAAACAGACTTTTGTCCACATTTCAACAATAATTTATGTGCCTCTGAAACACACTAAACTATTACTGACAGAGATATTAACCACCTAATGGTCTCAGGGGGAAACGAGTCCAGAACCTAACTTTACTCCAGCATAATACTTCTTTCTGGGCTTCCCAAATGGCATTAGCGATAAAGAATCTGCCTGCCAATGAAGGAGACACGGGTTCAATCCCTGGGTTGGAAAGATCTCCTGGAGGAGGACATGGCAGCCAACTCCTGTATTCTTGCCTAGGAAATCCCCTGGACAGAAGAGCCTGGTGGGCTACAGTCCATGGGGTCGCAAAGAGTCCAACACAACTTAGCAACTGAACATGCACATACTTCTTTCTGCCCTCGTGGAATTGGGCATAATGTTCTCTCAGTCCTCAGACCCTTTGGTTTTCTCACTTATTCCCTCCACTTGCAAAGAAATGTCCAACCTCCCTCTCACACAGTCCCGTGCATCCTTGCTTCCTCCCTCCCAGCTACCCTGGGACCCATTTTTGTGGCAGACTTGCTGACCTGGTTAGTGAGCATCCAAATATGTTTACCTGGCAGAGGTTTGCTGGTTGTATGGGCTACCATGTGTTAGAGGTTACACAGACACACTCGCATTCCTTCTTCCCTTTTATTCATTCAATAAACACATGTTGAATGCCTTCTCTAACCCAAACATTATTTCAGTGGCTGAAACAAAGCAGAACCAAATCCCTTTCTTTGTGGAATTTACATTTTCTCTGGGAGTGATTCTCAACAAGACAAATAATGAAAACACTGCAAATCTCAGATGATAAGTGCTAAGGAGAAAAATAGAGCAGGACATGGGGGAGTCAAAGGTGTTGCATTTTAAGACGGGACAGAGGAGGTCAGTGTCACTGAGAGGTGGTGTGATAACCTGGACCTGGATGCAGAGGCAGGCACCCTGCTCCCAGTTTCTCCTTGACTCTGTTCCTTCATGAGACTGGCTAGAGAGTGACGCAATCTCAAGCTTAAATCTTGTGGAAAACATCTAAGCTGTGTGCTCCAGTTCTAGCATTTACCAGAGGGCTCCAAGCCTACCAAATGGACAAATTCAGCTCTGCATTTCATCGCCTAGAATTCCCTTGGGAATTTCCCCAATGTAGAGGTTATTAGCAGGGCAGGATTTGAGAACCACTGGACTTCCAGCTCTAATAGTTCTCAAATAGCATGAAAACAACACTCACACCCTCTGGTAACAGTTTTCTCTCCATCTCCCCTAAACCCCTTCTGAGGCAGGAGTTCAGATTCCTAATATAAAACTGTGAATTGTGACTTCTGCAGGCAGGCCTGGCTTTCTAATTCAGTAAAGCATAAAAAGGAGCAGTTCCGTGCCATTAGAGATGAATAATAATAATAATCACTTTCTTTTATTGATTCCCCCCCTTTCTTTTTTTTACTGAAAATCCTATGCTTTAGCACTTTTCTAAAAATTTACATAGATCATTTTATTTAATCTGCTTCCCTGGTGGTTCAGATGGTAAAGAATCCGCCTGCAATGCAGAAGACCCAGGTTTAATTCCCTGGCGAAGGGAATGGCTATCCACTCCAGTATTCTTGCCTGGAGAGTTCCATGGACAGAGGAGCCTGGCAGGCTACAGTCCATGGGGTCACAAAGAGTTGGACAGAACTCAGCGATTCACACTTTCACTTTTCACAAAAATTCATTTGGGTCTGCAAGTAATTATCCACTTCTTAAATTTGAGGAAGGAAACACAAAGAAGTTAAGTCACTTGCAGCTAGTCGTGGCCAATCTAAGACCCACACTAGACAATATTTGCCTGGAATACTGGAATGTGGTGGTTGAAAGGTTCTTGCTGGCCAAGTTGCCCATGCATGCTTTGATCCCTCCAGGTTCCCATGACATCGTTCCTTTCTCTTCTTTCTCTTCTCTTCGATTCCCATTTCTCTCTTTCCCCTTCATTTCTGGACCGGATGTTGACTTCACATCCTTGCTTTCCACGGTCATGTTCCCTCCAGTCCAGGACCCTCTCCTCAGACTTTCCAGAGGACAATACCTACTTCTCTAAGAAGCATAGATTCTCTGGAAAGTCTTTTTAATGCTTTTTTCTAAACACCAGTGATAAAGATAAAAAGATAGAACATAGAGACCTCTACCTAGGGCCCTTCCTCCTCATCACCTTCTCTTTTCTCTCCTAAATCCTGTTGAGCAAAAGTTATTATACCTGGTGGCTCAGATGTTGAAGAATCCACCTTCAGTGCGATCGAGACCTAGGTTCGATCCCTGGGTTGGGAGGATCCCCTGGAGAAGGGCATGGCAATGCACTCCAGTATTCTTGTCTGGAGAGTTCCATGGACAGAGGAGCCTAGCAGGCTACAGTCCATGGGTCACAAAAGAGTCAGATATGACTGAGTGTCTAAGCACACACAGAGAAATACTGGGGAGGGAGGGGAAATTATTTTTCCTTCTACCTTCCTAGGTTCTCCAGCTGAAGCCCCATTGATGGGACTGACAACAGACAGGGTAACAAGAGAAAAACAAACCAGAAATTTTTTAGCACGTGCATCCTGCATTCACAGGACATCCAGTGATGAGTCCCTGAAAGGGATGGTTAGACTGGGCTCTCTACACCCAACTCAGTCAAGGCAGGAGTAGGGGTGATAAGGGGGACAGAGGGCACTTCTGTAAAAGCAAATGACTTTCCGGAAAATACGTGGGCCCTTAGCAGAGCAGGTGGGAGAAATGATCATTTGTGCAGGGGTCTGGGTGGGGCACCTGAAGAGACTGTAGAGTTGCCTAGGGAGGGGGGAAATTATGACAGTTTGGTTCTTTGAGGGAGGCTCTGCTTTTAGGCAGATAAGAGGTTTCAGGAACTTAAATGCCTTCAGCTCAAAATCACTTCTATGCCAAATGGCATATTTTGGGATGGCCAGTCCTGATCCTCTTCACTGTGTAAATGTTCAAAAAGAAGCTTCTATCCGATAACCCAGGTGTACCGCAGTGTCTCTGAATGAGGGACAGTGTTGGTGGGGAGTCCCTTGGCCACTGGGAAAGAGAGAAAGGCTTACCTCTGGCATTTATCTCTCATTCTTCATCCCCTCCGAGGCTGCTATCACCAATCCTACCTGGAGGGCACCCAGGCTGAAAAGGTCTTGGGTGAGAGATGAGGAGTCAGGCTTTGCAAAAAGGCAAGAGAAGAGAGATGCTAAGAAATTATTCTTGGCTGAGGTGGGCCCCCCAGGTCACTGGCCATTCCTAGATTTGTCGGTTCCTCCGTGCAGGTACATTCTCAGCCCTTCTATTCAAGGACCTCACAATCCAGACAAATCTAACCGTTCATTGCCTTGAAAATATTTAACCTTCTCACTTATTGAGGTTTGTGGGAGGTAAATTGAAATTGTTGATATCAGTGGAAGCAAATCACAATTACACTTTGTTCTGTAGACAAGAGTTGCTCAAGCCTTGGGACTGGATGCAGCTTTCACGTTTTTACATTAAAAAGTGCTAGTAGAAGTGCAACGTGATACACGGCAAGTTTATTTAAATTTTTGTTTTAAAAAAGAAACTCTCTCTCTGCCACACTTTGCCCCCTTCCTTTTGCTTCCAGTATCTCTGTGTGAGATATGAACCACTTCCAAACATGTTAAACTTGAAGCCCTACTTAGTTTCTCAGGCTCATTACCAAGGATTTAAAACCTCTCTATTCATTCGACAACAATGGTTTCCATGGCAATTACTGCAACACATGACATTCCCTGCAGCTCTGCTTAAAAATGCACCACAGAAACAGCTACACATCAACTCAATCCTTAGGAAAGGCGGATTTTCTTCTCACTGACGCTGGCCTTGAGAAATTAACAATAATAATGATAATAATAATAATAATAAGTAAATTGATCATTTGGATTTCTTTGTAGAATATTGATTTTCTTCTCCTTTTATTCCCACCCATCACACCTGTGAAGACATAATTTCTTGCAGGAAATCATTTGAATTGCATTTATACAAAGGTGGCTGGGGTGAAGACAAAGTACTGACCATAATTCCCATCATCCCATTACCCCTTTCATCTCTTTCTGACTCTTCATTCATTTTCTGTAGCCCTTTCCCCTTCTAAGAGAGACATAAATTCTGAAATAGTAAGTAGAGTGCCAAAGCAAAAACCCAGACGGAGCAGAGAATCACCTTCTGCACAATCTGTCTGCCCGTCCTGCCTCCCACCAAGGAGTCAAACAAAAGCTGCACTTAAAATGCACCCACAAGAAATGAGTCCAGTGGATGCACTCCTCAGTGAGGATACCTTTCGTTGAGCACAGGTGATGTGCAGGTACCATGGCAAAGAGCTTTGCGTTAATTACTTCATCACCATCCTGTGAGATCTGTATTTTCAGCTCTGTACAAATTAAGAAATGCATGCTCAGAGAAAAAGAAATTTGTTTGAGATCATGCAGCCAGATGAGTCAGAACTGTGATTTTTTTTTTTTTAACCCAAATTGACCTGGCTCCAGAGCCCCTGCTCTTGAATTAATTGATAAAAAGACTTATTGTCTCACTCAGATTTGAGAGAAGATAGAGTGGGGAAGGCAATGGCACCCCACTCCAGTACTCTTGCCTGGAAAATCCCATGGATGGAGGAGCCTGGTAGGCTGCAGTCCATGGGGTCGCTAAGAGTTGGGCACGACTGAGTGACTTCACTTTCCCTTTTCACTTCCATGCATTGGAGAAGGAAATGGCAACCCACTCCAGTATTCTTTCCTGGAGAATCCCAGGGAGAGAGGAGCCTAGTGGGCTGCCCTCTATGGGGTTACACAGAGTTGAACACGACTGAGGCGACTTAGCAGCAGCAGCAGCAGCAGCAGCACAGTGGGGAAAGGACAGTCAAGAAGAGGTCCAAGCTGTTATCTGAGTTCTTGGACAGGCCCCTGTACACTGGCTGAGACAACTCTAAACAAGTCTCTGGAGTCTTATCCCTTCATTTATAATAATGGTGATGTTGACCTGCTTCCCTGGGTTAAGTAACAAGAGACTGTGAAATAAACAATAGGGGAGAGTTTGGAAATGCTAAGCGGTAGTGATGGTGATCATAAACCCACAGGGAGAGACATATGCAAAGGAAAGACAGAGGGGAAACGCAGAGAACAAGAAAGCTTTAAAATGAATGGGAAGAGGGGCTTGGCCCAGAAAGAATGAACAATGTAATCCAGTCACCCTCATTCCGTCAAGCCCTAAGCAGATGTGTTGGACAAGAAATACAGCTCCTGATTCTAGCTTCTGGAAGCTTCTGGAAGACCTGACTCTAGAGGAGACTATCTGGGTCATTCCTGACTGTTTCCAGTCCAGAAATACATACGGCTCTGGAAGATTTTGTGCATGTGTGTTCACTTCTTCACAAGGAAGGATTGTGGACATAGAGGTTTCCTTTCAACAAGCATTGTAGTGATGCAAATATCAGTTTTCTTCTGCTTGGGAGCCCAATTATGTAATTATTAAATAAGGAGCTACATTAGCTTCATATTAAGGTAATAGCTATGCTTATCTAATTTCGCATTTACTTTACTTAAGCTAAGTCCTTGATGATGGATGATACCTTTAATTAAAGGTTGGCAATTAATGAAGTGGTTAAGGTTACCATGCTTGACTTTATGTTTATGTAGCAGAAATGAAACATGGAGGACCTTTGCATTGTCTTCTCCTTTTCCTACACTTTAGAAGCTATTTAAAGGAAAACTTTGGAATAATATTCATCCATGTATTTTTGTGAAGAGCATTATTCAGTAAAAAAAAAGAATGGGATTTTATTTTAAAACTAGAGAGTCGTGTAATACTTCCAACAAACAGATGAAGAAAACTGTGCTGACTTTAAAATTCAATAAAATTGGTTTGAATCCCAAGTTGCCATTTACAGATCAATTAAATTTTGGCAGATGTCACCGGGAGGGTTCCCTAAGGATGCTGACTCTAAAATAGAGATTGGAATATGGGAGATTTATCTGAGAGTGCCCTTGGGATGTACATCCAGGGAAAGGAAAAGAAGGAAAGAGCTAGAAGCAGGATTGAACAGAGAGAGAAGCTGAGATTTCCTGTAGTCCCGACAGTTTTCAGCTGGCTCTCTAAGAACCTTAAAGCTGGGGTGACCCTTCAGAATGGTCCTGCATTTAAGTGAGGGGACCAAGCCATTGTCATTCCCACACTGATTAGTCATTGGATGGAGCCCACCTAGGAAGAGGCCATGACTTTGGGCAATGGGATTCCTTTCAGCAGAGGCACAAGCAATGATCCACCTCCCAGAAGCACCCTCAACATCTGGGGAAATACATTCTAGAAAGGGCATATGGACAGCACATGACAACATCTGAAATGATACATTGTATCCATCCATCCATCCATTTATCCAACAGGTAGTTATGGACCTGCTGCCATCTACAATTAGGGTACCCAGTCATTAAGTGACCACCAAACCAGACCAGGCCCTTACCCTCATGAAACTTTCACTCTGAAAGACGAGGAAGGGGTTGTACCAAAAGAAAACAAACAAATGAAATGATTACAGACTGACAGTACTGTAAAGGAAATAGAGTGGTAAGTTAGGGACTCTTGAGAGTTGAGGCCACTTTAAATATAGCCCCTTCAAAAAGAAAAGATTGAAGAATGAATAGACAATAAGGGAGTAGAGAGTGAGGAATTCATTTGAAAACACTGGCCATGAGATAAAGGAGAGACCAGAGCTGCAGGAGGACCTGGTGTCCGAAAATGTCATTACTATTTTCTTGAGATGTTTGCAAGGCAATTGAGTAGAGAGGAAGGGAAACATGGGTCGGGAGAGAAAAGATAACTCAAGAAGCAATGGCAGGAGTTAGTGAAGTAGGGCCTGAAATCCAAACTAGCATCTGTTTCTGTAAACAACGTTTTACATGCCACATCCCCTTGACGACTTCATGCTGCAGTTATCAGCCTTGAGAAGTTGTGACAGGGAACTTATGCCCACAGAGCCTGGAATTTTTGCTGTCTGGGACTTTACCGCAAAAGTCTGCCGACTTCTGGTCTAGAGGAAGGGAAACAGAAGTACAGATCGGGATATACAGTGATGGAGAAGAGAAGGAAGTTGCATTTTGATGGCTTCCATTTCCTCCCGTGACCAATTAAATAAGAATGTGAGGAGTTGGGAGCATTTGTAAAGAGAAGTTTTGAAGTTCTTTGTTTAGTGGATTTACCATCAAAGTGTAGTAGAATTCAAAGAAGTGGTATTGATTGCTCCTTGGAGTTCTGGTCACAAATCTAAAGTAAACTCAAGGTTTAAAAGGAACTACCAGTTAAGATGTTATAAGTTTGTGCTTTGCCATCACTTCCTCTCTTCCAGCCCATAGCAGTGAGAAATAAAATACAAAAAGAAAAAAGAAAAAAGGGTTGATTGAGCTTAGGAAGAAGATAGTCCTCTCAGTTTATTCAAACAGAGCAGAAAAGTAAGACAGCATTTGCAGTTGAAGCTGTGAGGCTGCTGGTAACTGGTCTAGAATCAGGCATTGATGGTTATAAATGTATATCCCTCAGGTTAGGGGATAAAATATGTTTCATTTCAGGCTCTCTTAAAGCTGAGATTGGGCGTATACATCAGTTAGGTTTAGCAGAAGAAACAAAATGTTCTAGAAAGTTGAAGCATAGAGGAATTTAATACAAAGAAAATCACTGGGAAGTTGAAGAATCAGCTTCTTAGGCTAGGTATCTTGGGATGACTTCCAGAACACCGTGGGGTCGACCAGCCACTAGGGAGCCACAACTTTAGAGCTTTGGGAGCTGCCCTAGGTAAGCAGCTACACAAAAAGGAGAATGTTAACTAGAAACTGCCTCAGGAAAACACTGCCCTTGCTACCCATCAGAGACAAACAAAAGCTGCAGGAAGATTGCTTCTACCTCACTTGCACTTTCCTAATCCAGAATGGATGTACTTAATTGGCAGAATCTAAATCACATCTGAGAAAGAATTTGTAGCTTTCCGTTTTTCCAGTAGTCATGTATGGATGTGAGAGTTGGACTATAAAGAAAGCTGAGTGCCAAAGAATTGATGCTTTTGAACTGTGGTGTTGGAGAAAACTCTTGAGAGTCCCTAGGACTGCAAGGAGATCCAACCAGTCCATCCTAAAGGAAATCAGTCCTGAATATTCATCGGAAGGACTGATGCTGAAGCTGAAACTCCAATACTTAGGCCACCTGATGCAAAGAACTGACTCATTGGAAAAGACCCTGATGCTGGGAAAGACTGAAGGTGGGAGGAGAAGGGGATGACAGAGGATGAGATGGTTGGATGGCATCATCAACTCAACAGACACGTGTTTGAGCAAGCTCTGGGAGTTGGTGATGGACAGGAAAGCCTGGCATGCTGCAGTCCATGGGGTCGCAAAAGGTCGGACACGACTGAGCGGCTGAATTGAACTGAACTGAACCTCTCCAGATAAAAGGAAACAGCAATGAAAGTGAAAGTGGCTCAGTTGTGTCCTACTCATTGTCACTCCATGGGCTGTAGCCCACTAGGCTCCCCTGTCCACAGAATTCTCCAGGCAAGAATACTGGAGTGGGTTGCCATTCCCTCCTCCAGGGAATCTTCCTGACCCAAGTATTATCCACACTGGCTCACATGGTAAAACATCTGCCTCCAGTGAAGGAGACTCAGGTTCAAACTTACCACAGTGAAGTGTCATTACATAAATTGTTGCTGACCAGAGCCCCGGGGTCTTTCATTAAAAAGAATTATGAATCTTTTGAAATAAATAGGGGGAGAAAAAGGTCCTCAGGAACAGAAACTGAGTCAGATCACTTCCTGGGTCCGTGAATGATCTGGTGAGCCCTGAAATACCGTTGTTGTATTTACACCTGAATAGTGACATGCATAATGTATTTCTGAAAAGGAGTCTGGGCCAAGGAACCACACTGCAGAGTAAGTCTTTTAAGAGTTCCTACTTGTAAGGCTTAATTAGATATAAAGGGAACCCAGAAAATTATTTTTTATTGGGGCAGTTTAGTGTCTATTGAGGTCCCCGTAGATTTCTTTTTTCCCCTGGATGTCACTAGATTAAATCTTACAACTATATTTCAGGATTCTTGGAATTTATACCTTATCTCCATTGCCTTACAATTCCATCAGTATCCAAGAGTTTTATGTAACTGTATGTCTTCTTTTTTCTTAATATTTTAACTTTATTGGAGTTGTTGTTTGGTTGTAAAGTCGTGTTTGACTCTTTGTGACCCCATGGACTGTAGTGTGCTAGGCTACGCTGTCCTTCACTATCTCCTGGAGTTTGCTCAAACTCATGTCTATTGAGTCGATGATGCAACCCAACCATCTCATCTTCTATCGCCCCCTTCTCCTCCTACTGTCAATATTTCCCAGCATCAGGGTCTTTTCCAATGAGTCAGCTCTTTACACAGTTGACTTACAACGTTGTGTTAGTTTCAGATGTACAGCAAAGTGATTGCTATACATGTATTCATTTTGTTAGGTTCTTTTCTCATATAGGTTATCACAGAATATTGGGTAGACTTCCCTATGCTATATAGTAGGTCCCTGTCAGTATCTATCTTATATGTAGTAGAGTGCATGTGTTCATCCCAAGCTCCTCACTTATCCCTACCCCTTATATCATGTTACTCTTGAGGGAAGTAATCTGTACTAAGCCAATATTGGGTTCTCTTTATCAAGAAGTCTACAGTCCAATGAAATAATAGTAGAAAATAGATCATTATGAGTACATACACTTATGTTTTTACTGTTTATATTGATTATAAACACAATATGCAAACACCCTGCAGTATACAGATAAAATCTATCTGTAACATAAGTTTAAATCTGTAAATAGGCTCAAATTAAACAAGGAATAGCCATTCTGATTAATCAAGTATTTTAGACTTCACCTGATTAAAAAGTTAGATAAAAATACTTATTGAGCAGGATCTCCTGGTGGTCTAGAGGTTAAGACTCTGTGCTTCCAATCCCTACTTGAGAAACTAAGAGCCCTCATGCTGAGCAGTGCAGCTGAAAAATTAAAAGGAAAAAAGTTATTGCACCCCTTGCACGTTTAGGGCGATGGTTTCAGTGTCACAAGTAATACAAAGAAGTATCAGAAAATGTCCCTACTTTCCAGAATTTTAGCTTATGTATTTTTAAATTTATAGAATATTTTATAAAAGCCATTCAATATTAAATATTTAATTGAAGTATGACTCAGATTATTTTAAAAATTTCTCTGGATGTTCAGAGCAGAAAAGGATTAATGTGGTCTGATCTGGTCAAAGAGAACTTTAGAGAGATTCTGTGTTTTTAAAGAGAAATTGGAACGTTTTAAATGGTTAACATATAAATTGGGAAACAGAAATGCAGAAGACATGTTTCATAGCATCAACTTCTTAGATAAAGGGTGTTTGTACAGGAATCATGGGGAAATCAGGTTACATGGTGAAGGACTTGGATGTCAAAGACATTAACCCCCCAGGAGGTATTTGGGGCCAATAGGAGACTTTGGAGCAGATAAAGATACTATGAAAGCAAGAAAGTAGGACTAACTGATGACAAGATACAAGTAGGGTTATATAAGAAAGACATTAGGGGCTTGAAATATTGTTGGTGGTGTAATATAGTGCCAGGCATGAAGGGTTATACCTCTACTCCAAAGTAAGGAGAAACGTGAAGAATAAAGGTCTGAATAAGAAAAACATTAGGATCAACCAACAGACATTCATACTAATTATTAGCAGTGAGATGACAACAAGAAATGAAAAACCAGAGACTCCAGAGGATCCTGCAAGATTCCATTTAGTTAGGAAAACTGGAGTATTTCTCATGAAAATAGTGAAAAACAGGAAAGAAAGCTGCTTTATCTCAAACCAAGCGTCCTTATATTTTTGAGGGATAATATGTACAAGCAACCCCAAAATTAGTAGCTGACAATGTGTGTGTTCATGTTTTATCTCAAGCAATAGCTTTTTACTTTGTCATAATGCTAAGAAATGCTAAGCACATCTAATAACTTTTTCTAAAAAGCAACTTTGACAGTGGAAAAATAAATATTCAATAGGAGCGTAATTGTTCACCAGGTCAGGCATACGGTGAATGTTTCATTGAGCCAGTGCTCCTGATAATGGCGAGAAAGCATAAATAAACAAACACAAGCATGTGTATTACTCATTAAATCATCCTTGACGGGACTTAGACACTGAATAAAGAGAATTTATAAAATGCCCAATGTAGTTTAAGGGCCGGCTCATGGAAGAAATCTTAGGAAATCCAAGCTTTGTGTTTAGCTTATACTTCTCTTCCTGTTTTGCTCTGTTAACAAAAGTTGTTGGCCTTGGCTAATTGGTGTTTCAAATAGATTAAGGTAATGGACAAAACTTCATTGATGTTGGAGATTCATTCTTGTGGAAATGTAAAGAAATTTTAATCTGCACATTATCTGATCCAGAAGGTTCTTCTTCTGCTAAGTGTGTTTTATTAGCCATGTCAGGAGTTTTGTTTTGTTTTTTTTCCATTGCGGGATCCATTCTACCACCAGGCAAAAGGAATACTCTCTCACTCTGTGAATTCTCTGTTTGACCTAACATCAAGTAACTACCGTCTATTCCAAGAATTGAAAACCTAGCTTGCCTCTGGCTCCTAAGGTCATGTGTTTAATTTTTTTCTAATTTATTTGTTCCTTTGGCTATGCCAGGTCTTAGTTGCGGCATGCAGGATCTTTTAGCTGTGGCATGCAAATTCTTCATTATAGCATGTGGGATCTAGTTCCCTGACCAGGGATTGAACCTGGGCCCCCTGCATTGGGAGCGTAGAGTCTTAGCCCTGGACTACCAGGGAAGTCCCATGTCTTCAATTTTTTAGGTCATATACATCCAATTAAAACAGATTCAGCGCAGAATAAATGATAAAAGGTGGAAGGCTCTCAAAGGACAGGTATTTACTTCAAGTTAAATAAATATGCAAGGGAACAAAAATTTATTCCTGGTTTGTACTGGGAGTATTGGGCACTTTAAAATTCAACAACTCAGAAAACATCTTTCAAGACAGCATCAAAGGAATCCTGTGACCCCTGGCAAGGTCAAGAATCATGAACAGACATTATCTTCCAGATCTGGAGGAGGAAATCATATCAAAGTAGACTTTAAATCAAAGTGAACATTTTATCAGTCTCATGAACTAATAAAAGGGTGCTGTATCTTGAACCCTTTGCAAAAATTACAAAGGATAACCTTTCCAAGTATCCACCTGCTTCTTTATCTGACTAAGCCTTTAGTCCCAGAGTCTTTCTGCTTCTCATGTGGCCATAACTCCAAAAGCCCTGTCTCATCCCTATAGGGAAATAGAGACCAAATCAGGTGCTTCAAGCTGTAAGAAAAGCTAAAGGACTTGGAAGGTCAGATGATTAGGCATAGCTAACTGAAGGTTTCCTACCCATTTCCCCTTTCTTTAAATTTTGTGGTTAACATGGCAGGAGAGACTACCCAGATTGATTTTTAGGTTCTTTTCTTTAGCACAATGTGTGATGAGCTTTGTCGGGCTGTGTTTTGACACCATCTGCACCCGAAGAAGAAGAAATCAACCCCAGAAAAGGCTCTAATGCTCTTAATTAACTAGTCAATATCTCATTAACTATGAATCTATCTGAATAGTTAAGGGAGATGGTGTGTCTTCAAAACAAGCACATGTTCTCCCTGAGTCAAACTCTTGAGTTTGTGTCCAGGGTCTGCCACTTATGAATGTTTCACCTCCAGCAAATTGTTTCAACACCACAGGTCTGAGTTCCTCACCTATACAAAGTAGATAAGAACAGTGCCTGCTCCTCAGGGTTCTGAAAGTGAAATGAGCTAACACACGTGATGCATTCAGTCCAGTGGTTCTCTCCTGCTTGGTGCTCCATACAAGTCAGCTGTTGGGACGCTGTTACTATTCCGACTCACAGTGAAAACTTGATAGCAGCACAATAGTACTCTCCTTTTGTGAAACTGCCTAATTTTCCTGGGATTCCTTGTCTATCCTATCACTGTGCCCTTACCATGCTATTTCCCTTATCTGGATTAACCACTGACCCTCCCTCCACTGAATGCTAAAACCTGACACAAAATTTAGGATGTTTTCTCTATCTCACCCATTTCTATCCACTCTGATCCTTTCTCTCATCCCTCATCCATCCTCAGTGACATACACTACATTATCCTGAATAACCTACATAAAGTTAAATACACCAACATTAGAGTTACTCTTGCCAGTAGTAAGTTTGTGTTATACCAAAAATGCAGTGTTGCTTACGCATATCTGGATGAGAGACATGTTTTCATTTTAGATACCAAACAGGAAGAGGCTATTCTATCCCCAAAGGGGTTTACAAGCCCACTACCGTAGCAACAAGGCAAGCACTAATCATACCAGGAGAACACAACCATTAAAGCTAAGGTCTCTGATCACAGCAGAGAGAAACTCAGAGGCAGATACTATATATACTCAGAGCAAGTGCCGAAGCAAAGACTAAAACACAGGCCCTGAAGCAAGAAGAAAACTGCTGTGGGCCAAAAGTGAACGAGGACAATATCACAGGACACACAGAAGAATATCTAGACTGAACTCAAACTATTCACTGAGCCTCCATGGCCATCGGTTATTTTTTCTTACTCAAGAACTGAAGGTGGAAAAATCACTTAGTCCACTCTTCAGGTGTTTCTAGTAGAAATAAAAATCTATATGTCATTCTTATTGTAAAAATTGGGTTCAACTGTTCTCAACAAATCAATTTATCAACTTTCATGAGGTCTTCAATTTTCATACATGACAGAAATAATCCAATGTGAGCATGTACCTGGGGTTTGCCCTACAAGACTGTTTCCAGTGGGCAAAATACCATCGAACATCCTCTAACCACAAAACACCATTGTCTTAACCAAATCATTCTTTCTGTATATCCTGTCACTGCCTTTGTGTCTTTCACTAGAATAACTTAGGTTGCTCATAGTTTGTACACATATATGGTCCTACCATGGGTCCAGATACTCTAGGCTTCCAAATCTTTTTTTTTTTTTTAATGGGTGATTTGAAAATTTTAATTTCTTACAACCTTATATTTAAAAACAATAAGATATTTTACAATATCTTACGTAGATGCTGGGTTATTTCAAATTATTTACCAGGTTCACATTAGCTGTCCAGCCCACAGAGTTTTTTTTTAGTTGGGGTATAGTTGCTTTTCGATGTTGTGTTAGTTTCTGTTGTACAGTGAAGTGAATCAGCTACATGTATACATATGTCCCCCCTCCTTCTTGAGCCTCCCTCCCACCCCCCAATCCCACCCATTTAGGTCATCACAGAGCACTGATATGAGCACTCTGTGCTGTACAGCAGGTTCCTACTAGCTATCTGTTTTAAGGCAATGGCACCCCACTCCAGTACTCTTGCCTGGAAAATCCCATGGACAGAGGAGCCTGGTAGGCTGCAGTCCATGGGGTCGCTAAGAGTCGGACACAACTGAGCGACTTCACTTTCACTTCTCACTTTCATGCATTGGAGAAGGAAATGGCAACCCACTCCAGTGTTCTTGCCTGGAGAATCCCAGGCACGGGGGAGCCTGGTGGGCTGTGATCTGTGGGGTCGCACAGAGTCGGACACGACTGAAGCGACTTAGCAGCAGCAGCAGCAGCAGCAGCAGTGTATAAATGTCAGCCTTAATCTCCCAGTTCATCCCACCCCACCTATTCCTGCCCAGTGTTCATACACCCATTCTCTACATCTGCATCTCTATTCCTGCCCTGCAATAGATCCATCTGTACCATTTTTCTAGATTCTGCATATGTGCATTATACTCATTCTTCCTATCAAAGCTGAGAATAATGTCATTCTATTCGGATCATCCCACTCAGTACTTTACATGTTAAGGCTAATAACTCTTATACTTATTAGCTTATACATGTCTTGCTTCTTTAGCTTCCTTATAATCTCCAGGTCTAGAACATAGAAATTATTTTTCCTTCTTTGGAAAACTTCAAAATGCTGACTAGTTCCCTGCGCATAGTGGGATAAACATTTTACTTTACTAAATGACTGAAGAGATTGATGAAAGGCCAAACAAGTGCTGTAAGAGGGATAACAAGTTTCCTCTAGGTTCTTGGAACTTTAAACTGGAAAACTAGAAAAATTCAGATCCTAACAAATTCCTTTAGGAGAGGGTCATGAGATTGGGGTTTGGAGATCAAGAAGGCTGAATGTATGTAATCTAAACTCATGAAGACACATACACGTAAGAGCTGTTTTATTCATTGTCTTTCAATGCTCTTCATGTCATTGACTTTTTCCACGGGATGGAGGCTCTAAAGTAAAGCGGGAAAGGAAGACTCATTTTGGCTTACTCTGCATAGATCCTCAAGGATCAATATAGGCTGTTAAGTGGTTACTTAAAATAAGTGTTTCATTGTGTTGCATTTGTTATGGCCTTAAAACCTCTGGCTGTTGCATAGCTTTGGAATTAGGATTAAAAAAAAAAAAAAAACCTATAACCTAGAATAATCTCTTCCCCCAACATTGAAGAGGCAGCATCTTTAAAAAAGGGTAAACTTTGGGAGTCTCTTACCAGAGGCAGTGTTGCCCCAGAATAATGATATTCATTTTTTGGTCCTATAATGTTCCCTTCAGTACCATTTTTTAATCTCCTTTGGGAAACAAACTGCCTGATACTGAAAAATACTTTAAAGTTCCAAATATCTGGGAAAAGAAACAAAATTGTTTTTGAGTGGGAGCTGCAGAGTAAAAGAGATATGCCCAAAACACAATGAGGTATTGATGAATGGCTTATAAATAGAATGCTGGTAGAAGAAAAAAAAATTGAATTACAGGAACAGATAACAAAGAATGTGAGATACGGATTGACATCTGGGGACTTGGGAATGTGTTGGAAAAGGTTACCATAAATTACATTCTCCTGCTACACAGCAGTAATAGTCATCACACAAGAAAAGTGTATTTAAATTAAAATTTTCCCTTAAAACACTGCATCACAAAATATGTCTCCATGTGAACTTTAAAATGAGAGAATGAATTGGCAAGCCAGTTGAGCCATTTGAGAAGCTTATAATCACTCTTGGATTCATCAATATGCAGACAACCTTATGCAGAGGAAGAGAGAGGAAGGATTTATTCTTTTCCCAGATTCATCCTTATACTTTGCAAGGATTAGTTTCTTAGTTTTGCTGTTAATCTCTTAACTATACTGATATATCGAGCCACTCATTGAAAGGAAGACTCCAGGTCCTATACCTACAATGGATTCACTCAGGAAAAAGTAGGAATTTTTTTTTCTAATCTTCAGAGCTCATAACCTGTTCTCCAGTGAAAACAATTTGCATTTTTTCAACATTACCAAGACCCCTAGGTTGAGCGTTCTGGCCATATCGTTGATCAGTTGTGTGACCTTGGGCAAGCCTTATCTTCTCCGGTCTTCAGTTTCTTCATATTTAAAATAAAGCAATTGAGCCTAACAATTTTTAAAGTTCCTGGCCATTCTGCAGTTCATGTTAATGGATTAATACATGGCACAGGTCATAATATATACAAAAAAATATGATCTAGATCCTTGTATTTCCCAATTTCAAGACCTCTTCTCTTCATAATTGTGTCTCCTGAGAATCAGAGACAAGGCAATGGAAACGGATTAAAAAACTATTCCATTTACTGTAAATATTTGCCTTTTGGTTGAGTCAATGGTGAATTGATCTCATAGTGACTACATAAACTCTATAGAAGTCAATAGAATTATCTGAAAATATAGTGCATGTGGTAGGGAGTGATTTCCATTTATCCCTTTCTCTTCCTTGTGCTAACATCCATGGGTAGGTTCTAAATTTAAAGAAATGGATTTTTTCAGGTCACAATTACAGTTACACAGTTATATCTCTGTGTTGGGCCTCTCAGCTCAGTGTGGTCATTCCTGCCTCTACATCAGGAATAATGTGTTTTCATTGTTTAAATGTTGGTGAATTACACATATCCTGAATCTCCTGACAAGGATAAGATGTCAATATTTGTACATAATGATTGCTGTGTAAGATATGTGGTATTTACAAGCTAACAAATGAGTAATATTCACAAACAGAACTGAGAATGTAAATGTATTAATTTAATTTGCTAATCCTTGCTACCCAGATATTAGTTTAAGTATAATCTGTAGTTGTAATTTGTATGTTTAAAATAGTTGTAGAAGTAGCCAATTATTTGAGAAGGAGAAATCTATGAAAGTTAAGTTGGAAAGAGTGCCAGTTTTGATCCATTTACTATCAAGAGGGTACCTTGAAGGAAAACCCCTAAGCACTGGAACTTGGATTGACCATTGCAAATAGGAGATGACAGTCAAGATGAGAGATAATGAGAAGACTTTGGCAGGGGTGAAAATTGTGTCAATAGCACTCAGAAAAGCTGGCACACTGACACAAGTAACAGAAAAAGACCACTCAGTCTCCTGCCCACACTCAGGCAAACGGGCCTTTTAGCCACACGCGCCTTCAACAAGAAGTCCTGAGAAAGAGACAAAGCTGAGGAGAGCAGCTGCAAGCATCTCAGAGGTGAATGCTACAAAGCCGTCTCCAGATTCTTTTGAAAATCAAGAAAAATCTCTGGCCTGAAAATTTGATTATTACTAAGATGCCCTCGCATCCTTCCTTGAGAGTTGTGTATTCCAACCAGCAGGAGCAAGAGCGCTCAACCCTGTCCATGTTTTCCTGAGTCTCTATAGAACCCCATGAAGGTCCTTTAGCAGTCAAATTTCATTTCTTCTCGACTCGGTTTTCTTGCACACCACCGTGTGCTTGTGAATCCCAGATCGGGCACTAAAGATATCGTAACTATTTGGGATAACTGCTTCTATAGAAAATTCCTTGTAACACTCTAAATGTGTTATCCAAATGTAAATATATTGATGTGAAACCCATTGTTAGATACCTCTCTGTGTCTTTAATGAGGCTCTTTGTCATTCCTAGATAACCAAGATATAAGAAAAGCTGGAGCTATTTTTGCTAATGCCTTTAAGAGCTTCTGGGGCTTCAGATTTTTTTTTTTAATATATTAACTGATAATAGGCAGGAAACTTAGTGATTACAGAGTTCAGACTTCTCACTTAATAGATGATTCAACTTCGCTATCTAGAATTTTTTTTTTTCCAATCACAATCCTAATCCTTTCCAGTTTCCAGTAACAACCATGTTATTGTATTTATTTTGTACTTTCATCAGAATGAGTATTTTCTCTTAGATTTTCAAGCAATCAATAAGCATTCTGTTGGGAGTACTCCTCCTCCTCTCTGAGTTATGTTAGCTGATCTAGGAGATGGAGTGAACTATTTACATCCCGGTATTTCCCTAAAAAATCATTAAAATCAGAAAACAAGGTAAAATAAATGAAGGAACAGGGGCCAGCAGACCCTGAGCTTCTGCTCCATTTAGCCAGGCTTTGCCTTCAGCATACAAGTAGAGGATTTTGAAAGAAGGAAAGTGATGGGTCTTTTCTATTCAAAGGTGATCAAACCACATCTGGAATAAAAGGTTCCCTCCTGGACTCTTCAATTTAAGAGGAGTTAGACAAGCCGATATGTGCTCAGAGGATAATGAAAAACTCCAAGACCTTGTACCGTAATGACAGATTGAAGAATAATATAGACTTTAAAGAAGAAAAGACATAGGGGATAGTGAAAACTATCTTCAAATATTGGAGGGTTTTGCAGTACAATTGTGTGAAAGAGGATCATGCTCCTATAGAAAGAGATAACCTCAATATCTCTAAAATCAGTGACCTGAGGGTATAGATGAGGACCCATCAGTGTCTGGACTTTATTTAACTTCCCCGCCCCACTTGAATAACTGCGGGTTCGGCTCCGCCCCGTTTATGTCTGCGTGCCTTCGGAGTATTTTCTTAGTACTTTGCACTTGTCCCCTCTGGTTTGTTTCCCGTCACCTCCATTGCCTGTGAGGGAAGGACTTCAGTCTACCGACGCTGCTGGCGGAAACCCTATTACTCTGCAAGGGGTGTGGTCTCTTCATGCCTCAAAGCTTAAAAACCACTGAAACCCAAACATCTATGGATCCTTTAGGCTAAACTGATGTTGCTTCTGAATTGGTCTCAGTAAGGAGACCTTCCCCTCTCCCAGTAAAGCCAAGACCTGGTTACTGGGGTAAAACTGGAGACCTGATTCCTTTCCATCACACCCAAGACAGCTCACTAAAAGTTTCTCTTTTCCAAAAGCTCTTTCTATCCATAAAACATATATTCCTAGAGCATGACACCTGGATGAGAGGGGCTGGGGCTGACATCAGTTTCACATACTCAAAGTCAGGATTAAGTTCTGACCAGAGCAAACTGGGACTGATGAAGGAAGATCCTGGAGATGCTTCAATATAAGTGGCTTTATCAGCTCAAATGCTGGAGAAGTGGGTTTGATCCCTGGGTCAGGAAGATCCCCTGAAGAAGGAAATGGCACCCCACTCCAGTATTCTTGCCTTATAAAGAGTCAGATATGACTTAGCAGCTGGACAACAAAAACAAAACAGCTCATATGTGCTACCTGGAGAATTTTTCCCCTGTCACTGTTCCTGTTCAAGTGTATACTCTATAAGCATTCCCTGGAAAGTGACCTGGAGAAGATGCCAGCAGCAAATGAGTGTTTGGATTAAATAACCTTAAAGATGCCTTCCAAGTCCAAAACTGTAGGAGTCTAATCCTGCCTCTTCTCCTGATGCTAGAATGTTGGTGATAGAGACAGATTAGTAGGGCAGTAAAAACACAGGCTTTATGACAAATACCATGTGATATCATTACATGCCGACTCTAAAATGACAGAAATGAATTTATCTCCAAAACAGAAAGAGACTCACATAGAAAAAAGACTTGTGGTGGTGGTAGGGGGTGCTGGGGGAGAGATGGGATGGGAGTTTGAGATTAGCAGATGCAAACTATTAGCACATAGAATAGGTAAACAGCAAGGTCCTAAAGTATTATTGTTGTTTGGATGTGTCCAACTCCTGGGGACCCCATGGACTGCAGTACCCCAGACTTTCCTGACCTTCACTGTCTGCCAGAGTTTGCTCAGATTCATGTCCACTGAGTCAGTGATGCTCTCTAACCATCTCATCCTCTGTCTCACCCTTCTCCTTCTGCTCTCAACCTTTCCCAGAATCATGGTATTTTCCAATGAATCAGCTCTTCGCATCAGGTGGCCAAAGTATTCGAGCTTCAGCTTCAGCATCAGTCCTTCCAATGAATATTCAGGGTTGATTTCCTTTAGGATGGACTGGTTTGATATCTTTGCTGTCCAAAAGACTCTCAAGAGTCTTCTCCAGCACCACAGTTAAAAAGCATCAATTCTTCATCACTCAACCTTCTTTGGAAATGGCACTCGGTCTTTGGAAAAGGAAATGGCAACCCACTCCACTTTTTTTGCCTGGAGAATTCCATGGACAGAGGAGTCTGGCAGACTACAGTACATGGGATCACAAAAAGTTGGACACTACTGAGCAATTATCATATTCAGTATTCTTTATGGTCCAACTCTCACATCTGTACACGAAAAAACATAGCTTTGACTATCTGGATCTTCATTGGCAGTGATGTCTCTGCTTTTTAATTTGCTGTCTAGGTTTGTCATAGCTTTCCTTCCAAGGAGGGGGTGTCTTTTAATTTCATGGCTGCAGTCATCATCTGCAGTGATTTTGGAGCCCAAGAAAAGAAAATCTGTCACTGTTTCTACTTTTTCCCCTTCTATTTGCCATGAAATTATGGGACCAGATGCCATGATCTTACTTTTTTGAATGTTGAGTTTTAAGCCAGCTTTTTCACTCTCCTCTTTCACCTTCATCAAGAGACTCTTTAGTTCCTCTTCACTTTAGGCCATTAGAGTGGTATCATCTGCATATCTGAGGTTATTGATATTTCTTTTGGCAGTCTTGATTCCAGCTTATGATTCATCCATCCAGGCATTTTGCATGATGTAATCTGCATATAAGTTAAATAAGCAGGGTGACAATATACAGCCTTGACGTACTCCTTTACCAATTTGGAACCAGTCCATTGTTCCATGCCAGGTTCTAACTGTGGCTTCTTGACCTGCACACAGATTTCTCAGGAGACAGGTCGGGTGGTCTGATATTCCCATCTCTTTAAGAATTTTCCACAGTTTGTTGTGAATCACACAGTCAAAGCCTTTAGCATAGTCAATGAAACAGAAGTAGATGTTTTTCTGGAACTCTCTTGCTTTCTCCATGATCCAACAAATGTTGGCAATGTAATCTCTGGTTCCTCTGACAAGCATAGGGAACTATATTCAATACCCTGTAATAAACTGTAATGGAAAAGAACATGAAAAAGAATATTTGTATGTATTCTTTATATATATGAATAATAATATGAATGTATATATACATTCTTTATATATATTATATTGTTATATGTATTATATAGGAATAACAATATGAATGTATATATATTACATATATATGAAAATATGAATGCATATATACATTCTTTATCATATTATATATGAAAATAATATGAATGTGTATATATATATATGTTATATATACATTTATATATATATATATATGAATAAATGAGTTCACCTTCTGGTACAGCAGAATTTAACATAACTTGTGAATCAACTATACATCAATAAAATAAAATTTAAAAAGTAACACAGGCATTACCCTTAACAAAAAGTAGAAAACAAGGGGTCAGGATGTCTGTAGGCCCTTTTCTTAGTGCTGTTTCCAAGTGTGGTGTGTAGACACTGCATTATCATCCCCTGGGGAGCTTATTAAACTTTTAGATTCTTGGGATGAACCCTTAGAAACCACTGTCTCTCTGTTGGAAAACAATTCTCTCCAATAGAGCTTGCTGCAGTGATAATAGCACTCCATTATCTATGCCATACAGCGCAGTATCCACAAGCCAGATGAGACTATTGAGTATTTCAAATGTGGCTGGTATGACTAAAGAACTGAAATTTTAATTTTAATTTTAATCAGTTTAAATAGCCACATATGGCTGGAGTCTGTCATGTGGAACAGAACAGTTCTGAAGTCTTAGAAGAAGGGAGTTGAGAGAAAAGTAAGTTTGAGTTGTATAGGATAATGGTGGACATTGGAAGCAAAAACATGAGATTAGGGCCAGGATACAGCAAAAGTTAATGAGAATTATAACAGGAAGCGACCTAAGAGATCCTCTAGTACAATAGCTCATAACGTTTCTGAGGTTTGGGTACCCTCTGGGAATTGTTGAAAGCAACGGATATTCAGAGTCAGTAATATGCTCACACTAATTCATATGATAAATTTATATGAGGTTTCAGGGCAAGAGAGTTAGTAATCCCTAAAGCTCATCCCTTGTCCCCTTTCCAAACCACAAATCCCTGTTTGGGAATTCCTGATATAGTAAAACACCCCCTCATCTATAAACAGAAAACTAAACCACAGAGCCTCAGGGTTGGCTCAAAACCATTCATGTATCATCAAACTTGGCTTCCATTGTCTCCCTGTCTGATCCTCTGTACATCTTTCTTTACCAGAGTCACATAAACTTGTGTTTGATCTGGATAGTAGAGCTAGCTAAGATTTATACATAAAACTCAGGAGTTGGAGTACGCCCACTTAGATTTATTTGAAAGTGCAGTGTTTTGAAAGTGCAGTGTTTTGAAAGTGCAGTGTTTTTAGCAGCACTTAACCTTATTCTCCTGTTTTTTGGAAATGAAGGAGCCGCTAGTTCGATATTCAAAATGCTGGAAGAACAAGGTGCATTTGACTATCTTTTCTTTCTCTTATATGAATAAAATGTGGTTAAAGTACATCAATAAAGAGACATCTTGCTCCTTGGTGTTTGATTAGGAGAGCATTTATGCAATTGATTTTCCAAGTTCTTAGTCATAGAGCAGAAAGGTCCCCATATGTTTCAGGAGTTTTAACTGTTAAAAATAGTTACAGTTGCTGGGTAAATACCAATTTGCGGCAATTGGTAAGAAAAATTTCGCATGACTATTTACATACATTGTAGAGAGACCATTAGCATCACCTTGAGCTATCTGTTGTTTGCTTGTATGTGTGAAGGGAGAAAAGCCAATGCTTAATACAACACTTAGAACTCACATTTGCTATTGTATGTTCATAAATATTAATCTAGAGAGATAATTAGCTCCATAAATTTTACAATTAGCCTTTCAGAAAAGAAGTGGATACTAATAAAAATAAGGCATGCTTTTAAGCATCTCCACTGCAAGTGTTTTCACTCTAAGAGCTCTGAGTCAGATCAGTCTTTGTTTAATCTTTTCCTGAAATAAGCATGTTTTACACTTATTCCATCTCCCCCTTGGGATGATAGCCTTGCAACAAGGAAAATAGGTTTCTATTCTTAAAATCTAAGTACCACCTACTTTAAAAACTATTTTCTTTTTTTCTCTGAAATACTCTGGGATGACACAAAGGCCATGGTTCACCCGCTTGCAGATGATTCCAGATCAGGCCAAGGGAAACGTACATAAGTATATTCCACAAGTGAAATCAACATCTTTATTTTCACATGTTCTTCTGCATCTGTGGATTTGAAACAATGCTCTAGTCCTTAAATCTAAGAGTGAAATCCTACCATTCAATATCAGTTGCAAAATAGGGAGATGTTGGTCCCAAAGTCTAGGTCAAGGCCCTCTTCTAGAAGCTATGTGGTATTGTGGGGAAACTAATCCATTGGAAGTTAACAGTCCTGAGTCCTAGTACAATTCATATTAAGTCTAATTAATATTAATTAAATGGGTAAACTTGGATAAATCACACAATTTCTCTTTCTTTAAGAAAACAGATTATTTATCGCTGTGCTGGGTGTTCACTGCTGCGTGGGCTTTTCTCTAGTTGCAGCAAGCCAGGGCTACTCCCTAGTTGCGGTGTACAAGCTTCTCATCGTGGTGGTTTCTCCTGTGGATCCGGGGCTCTAGGGCTTGTGGACTTCAGTAGTTGAGTCACATAGACTCTAGACATTGCAGCAGGTGGGCTCAGTGGTTGTGTCTCTTGGGCTCTAGAGCATAGGCTCAATAGTTATGGTGTGGGGTCTTACTTGCACCATGGAATATGAGATTTTCCCTCATCAGTGATCAAACCTGTGTCTCTTGCATTGGCAGGCAGATTCTTTACCACTGAGCCACCAAGGAAGCCCAGTTTCTTTTTCTTTGAAATTAAGAGGTCAGCTTGCTTGGTGGATTCCTAATCTGTCTATACATTAATTAGCATGCAGCTTCCTGGGCCTCTCTCCAGTACTATGAAATCAGAATCTTGAAGGAGTAGGGCCCGTGCATCTATCTTTAGAGACAAGCTCCTCTGGTGGTTCTCATACATCCAAAGAAGCCAAGTGGGTTTTCTGCAGCAGCTGGTGAATTTGGTGGTCTTTACAATTCCTTTGTTTTCTCAATGTCTGTGACTAAAATGCTCCCATGGATTGATGTAGGGGACAGCAAGGAGACCTCTAGAAGAAAGGGGCTGCTCATCTGGACCATGCGAATAAAATACAAAATGTGAACAGAATCAGAGGTTGGTTGTGACCTTTCTGATTCACTTGAGGCTAATTCTTCACTGTACAATGAAAAGGGTTGTGGTAGTGGAGTGTTAGTTGCTCAGTCATGTCTGACTCTGCAATCCCATGGGCTACAGCCCACCAGGATCCATGGGATTCTCCAGGCAAGAATACTGGAGCGGGTTGCCATTTCCTTCTTCAAGGAATCTTCCCAAGCCAGGGATGGATCCCAGGTGTCCCAAACTTCAGGCAGATTCTTTACCATCTGAGCCACAAGGTAAAGGGTTATAAGACTGCTCAAATTTTTCTCTTGAGGCAACCTAAAATATTCTCAGGATAGGAAATGATTTTGCTCTCTCACACCAGCCATAACTGATCATTCGTGGAGCCTGAATCCCTGTATTGTGAAGGACAGCAAGGTCACATCCAGGGCCAGCCCATGTTCTGCTCTCAGAGCTTGTAAGAAGTCTGACACGTGCCAACTTCAGAGACCTGGATTCAAACCCCAGCCCTGCCATTCTCAGCCATGTCACCTTGACGTGGCCTCCTCTGTTCCACATTCATTAAAAAATAGGGATAATAAAACGTATCTCATAAAGGAATCTGAAGACTAAATCAATAATGTTTGAAAAGCTCATAACTTAAAAGGTAAAAAATATTAGTTCTTTATTCCCCTACATCCCTCGAGCAAAAATTCATATCTGATCTATCGACAGAACTTCCAATTAAGCCAGGGCCATACCTGGAAGATGAGAATAATTGCAAATGGATAATGAGTGAATAATAAAAGAAAACACATATATAATGCTTTGTGTGTCCCTGGCACTGATCTAAGCCCTTGAAAAACTCATTTATCCACATCTGCCCTTTTAGAGATGAATCAACCTAAGACAAAGAGGTGAAATATCTAGCCCAGAGTGACACAGTTAATAACTGGACTGCAAGTATCCATGCTCTTAAATACCTTGCTGAGCTACTCTTGGGATGGAGGCAGGGAGGGTAAGAGGATGGAAAGGATTTCACATCAATATCAGTGAGCAGGATGAGAAGCCCACAGACCCCACCATGATCAAAATGCACACTTTATGTGGCCTGCCTGGGATCTACTGAAAAGTCACAGTGACAGCTGTAGGTAGGACATGCACATATCAGGTACTTTATTCTCCCCCACCTCATTTTTTTTGGTAACCAACCTGCTTTATTTATTTCACTCATAAGCTTCCTTCCCTGACCCCAAAGAGTCTGAACTTGATATTACTGTTTTTTAAAATGTTTAATTATTTTTAATTGGAGGATAATTGCTTTACAATATTGTTCGTTTCTGGCATATATCAACATAAATCAGCCATAGGTATATGTGTGTCCCCTCCCTCTTGAAATATGAGTTTATCCGGTGAGTCCCAGTGTTGCATACTGAAATTCGTAGTTCAGTTTTTTTCTTATTCTTTTTCTTGATGGGAGTGGTTTTCCCCTTCCTAGTTTTCCTACTAAAGAGGCTGACTTAACTAAATCCAAAAGGAGGAATGAGGGCCTGGATGATGACGAAAAGTAGCTTCTAGCTTTCTGCACTTCGTGGGGAAGACCCCAGGGTGTGTTAGGAAGAGACATTCGCAGCCCCGAGAGTTTACAAGATGATCACAGTTTCAGCTGGCCCCCACACACCCTGAAGAGGAGGAGCTGGCAGGAAAGAAGCGATTTTAACTTTCTGTTTTTAGCAAACATAAAATTTTAACTGTTGAAGACAAAGATGCCACCCCCTTCTAACAGCTTACATGTTAAAGAAACATAAAATATTTCCTCCAACAGAACCATTGGTTCTGCAATTGTACATGTTTCACACTTGTCAATCTCCTCATGGGCTGGTGGCCCCATGATCCATTCACCCCCCCAAATCTCAGGGAGGCTTGAGACCACCTCCCACCCACTAGGATCTTCCCAGTATTGCTACTGAACTTGGAGCCATGGGAGGAAATTTGCTTCAACTTGAAAGCTTTTCACTGCAAGGAAAAGGCAGATCAGTGAGACCAATTACCTTGGTCTGATCTAGGACCCCACACCTGTCACTCACTCCTTCAAACCTCAGAGGAACCTTGTAGCTTCTGTGATTTCGAGGTTGGTTCAGAGGCACTGCTGTGCCACCCTGGGTTACCCGGAAACATCTTGGGGAGCCATGGCTCTCATCTTATGATTTCCTCCAGAGCAGTGATGCTCAGTGTGGTGTCTGGGTCAGGGGGACAAGCTAGGGGCAGCTCTTTCAGGGCTTGTAGATGATATAAGTTTGGTCTTAATAATTAATATATTTTGACATTTCAAACAGCATTAAAGAGATGTATTAGACATGTACATTTATCAAAAGAAGTCATGGACATCCCTGGTGGCTCAGTCAGTAAAGAACCCACCTGCAATGCAGGAGACCTGAGTTCAATCTCTGGACCAGAAAGATCCCCTGGAGAAGGAAATGGCAACCCACTCCACTCCTCTTGCCGGGAAAATCCCATGGACAGAGGAACCTGGCGGGCTACACAGTCCATGGGGTTGCAAGAGTCAGACACGACTTAGGACTAAACCACAACATTACCTGCAAGTCATTAATGGAACTAAGAAGCCTCTAGCTATTCTCAGGGTACCCCAGGCTTGAAAACATACCATCCTCCCCACTCTGGTGTGGATGCTAATATTAGCAGAGCACTGCCTCCTTCCATTGAAATGTCAGTTTAAACTCTCCCTGCACAGGCCCTAGAGCTTTCATCACATCAACTTACTGGATCACTACACTGTTAACCACTTGGGTTAGGTAACTGTCGTGGTAGCGTTCACTCCCATTTGATAGGACATGAAGCCAAGGAAGGTGAGCATTCAGTGAATACTCCAGGGTCTGGCCAGCTGGGGAAGAAAACATGTCCTTTCCACACCACAGGACAAGAGCCACTGTCCTCACTGTTCACATAAGAAAAGTTAAGAACCATAGAAATTAGGTGAGTTCTCAAAAGTCATTTAGCCTGTGAGTGGTGGAGAACACAGCTATAATCCAGGTTTCCCAACTCAGTTTTCTATTGTTTCACATCTTACTGCTGCTATAACACTGGCTAAAGCCCCAGCCCTTCCTCAGACACTAGGATCAGTGTCCTCAGGACCCTGAGACTAGTGGGTTTGAGATGCCCACTTCTGGCTAGGCAGCTTTTCAGTCGAGGCAGGAATTTGAGGCAGCCAAGTGCCAGTCTCTTCATGGGCAGCTCAGCAACCTTCCACACCCCCACGGAAGCAAACATGGGTAAGGCCACTCTTCTAGGTGTTCGGTCACCTCCAGGGGTGTAAAAGTGCTCCAGGACCCGAGTGCGACACACAAGGAAGACATGCAATCATAAGCACATGCACACACTTGCACACATTTACACACACACACACATGCCAATCTTGTAGCAACTCTACGCCAGGTGATGGAATGGGGAGAAAAAGCTTCTGAAGGTTAATTTGCTATTTTCTTTTTTGTGGCAACAGGGGTCAAGGCTATTTGGAATCCACAGATAATCCCCAATCCTCCCTTTTAGCCATTATTTGCTAACATTTCAGAGAGAAGCTTAGGAATAAAAAAAAGTGCCTAAAACTCACCCCGGAGCAAGAAAAACCAGGAACCAGAACAATTTACTAGCTGGATTATCAACCCCACCTGGAGAGTAAGTTCTATAATAAACAGCAGAATTATCAGCCCCAAATCGAGAGTGAGTGGTATAAAGGAAAGCAGAGAGATGTGCTAAGCTATTTTCATCTCTGGTTCTGTCTTGATAACTTCCTTGCCCTGTTACCATCAGCAGCCCTGAAGGAGCCCATGCCTTCAAGCTGGTCCCCCTTAACCCTCTCCCAGAATCCCACCAAAGCAGCCTAGACACTTCCTGCAAAGCTCCATCCCCTGCTCCCTTTCTGTCTTTTAGAAAACACCAAGGCCCCACCTCTCCATGACCAGTTAATTCAAAGTCTTCATAAATTCCTCAGCTGGCTGTTTTGTGCAGCTATGTCTAAGCTCTGCACGGTTCTTTCTTTTCTTGCCATTTTCCATCCAGACATTTGTCTGGGCCCCATCCTTTCATATCCCACTCCCTTCTAGTGCAGAATGCATACGTTGAACTGCTGTCATAGACAAATGAAATTGTTTATCCCTGTCAGGACCAAGAGAAATGCAAGTTAAAACAATGAAGTAGACCTTTGAATTTATCACAGTGACGATATCTTAGAATATTTAATTCCTGCTGTTCACAAGTATATGGTAAAGCTTGCAGTCTAATATACCTTTAAGTGGGTATAAACTGATGCAATATTTCTAAAAAATCAATTTCATCATCTGTATTAAGACTTGAAAGAGCTCAAAACTCCTGAATCAAAAACTTATTTCTTTGAATTTACTAAAAGGGATTAGTGAAACCTATGCACAAAGATTCATTATGGGAATGTTCAATATTGAGTTATTTATAACATTAGAAATGATAAATAAATGAAATGAGACATGAAATAATAATGGGATGGCTCTAAAGATACCACACTCTACCCATACTACAGAATAATAGTTGATCATTAAAAGTTATACTTTCAAAGGTGCATAACATGGGGATATCCTTTCAGTATATTAATAGTGATAAACATGAGATACAAAGTTATGCATATGAGCATATATTTACATAAATACATATATAGGGAAGTTTTTTAAATATATGAAATTTTAGTGGTTATTTCTGGGTGGTGGAATTATAGATAATTTCTGTGATTTTTCTCCCTTGCATTTCTTCATTTTCTAAATGTTCTGACAAAAAACAAAAAATGCATTATTGTGATAACTAGAAAAACCAAAAAATGCATATTTCATTAAATATTGCTGTGAAACTGGCAATTTGATCTCTTCCCTTTCCCAGATAACATACTTGCACTTTTTCAAGAAGCTGACTTTCATTAGGACATAGGGTTTCCATGAGTAGAAATCTCTGGCTGTTCAGATGAAGAAGATGATTCTACAGAGGGAACGTTTCCCAGCCTCTCAACTCCCAGGGCTACAAATGGCTGCTTTTCCCAGCAGCTCCAACACACCTACCCCAGCATCACACACAAGTCTCTTCTGTACTCACCGTCAGACGTGGGGTTCTGACGTATTATGTGTTTGCTGCCTGTGGTCCTGTATGTACCCTCACACACACTCACACTGTCTTGTAACTGGGCATCTATTTGTTTCATTCAATTCACTCTGTCAGCAGTTTCTGCTCTAAACAGTCCCTGAGGCCAAAAGAAAAAAAAAAAAGTCAGTAATCAACAGACTACTTTCAAGTACAGAGTACCAACCTATTTATAAAAGGAAATTAAGTAAAACCGGTAATTATAACTAGCGTACAACCTTTCAACATAGTCAATGAGAAATTCAATTTGCTTAAAATAATGAGATACTCTGGCAGGAACAATCTGTTCGCGCGCTGTTCCCAAGAGCCTGGGGATGGAAACAAGCCCTGCCTGACATTTGATACTATCTGTCAGTTTATCAACTCTGTCTGGGGTGAGTTTTACGATTGCACTAGGAGGTTTAGAAGAGAGAAAGGAAAGGAAAATTCTCTTTTCTACCCAGCAATAGGAAACCCGTTAGAAAATGAGTTCAGATTTCTATTTTGAACACTTGAACAGTTGAAATAGTCTATCTCAGACCTACTTTCAGTGGGTTTAATTTAGCTACTTTCCACCCTTTTCTGCTGCTGCTGCTAAGTGGCATCACTTGTGTCCGACTGACCCCTGAGACGGCAGCCCACCAGGCTCCCCCGTCTCTGGGATTCTCCAGGCAAGAACACTGGAGTGGGTTGCCATTTCCTTCTCCAATGCATGAAAGTGAAAAGTGAAAGTGAAGTCGCTCAGTCGTGCCCAAATCCCAGCGACCCGATAGACTGCAGCCTACCAGGCTCCTCCGTCCATGGGATTTTCCAGGCAAGAGTACTGGAGTGGGGTGCCATTGCCTTCTCTGTTTCTACTATATCCCAAACCAAATGGTTGAAGTCTCTTCAGTCTCTGCCCTACTTATATGTTCTTTGTCTAAAGTTTATCCATTAGTTTGTTTTCTGTTTTGTTTTTTTTTTTCTGTTTTTTTTTTTTTCCTTTGTGGTTCCCATCTTATTGAAGTAAGACAAAGAAATATAAAAGTTGAATTAATAAGTGTCAACACAAATCAGTATCTACTGATTTGGGGGGCTTTCCCTACCTAGCTTAAGACCACCTCCTGGGTTTCATTCCTTCATTGGCTCCACACATTTTATTGGCTACTAAGTGTCAGCCCCTCTGCTTGGTGCTGGCAGGAAAAAAGAAAGAATAAAGCATGGACCTGTAGTTGTTGTTTAGTCGCAAAGTGGCGTCTGACTCTTGTATGACCCCGTGGACTGACTGTAGCCCGCCAGGCTCCTCTGTCCATGGGATTTCCCAGGCAAGAATATTGGAGTGGGTGCCATCTCCTTCTCCAGAGGATCTTCCTGACCCAGGGATTGAACCCGAGTTTCCTGCATTGGCAGGCAGATTCCTTACTGCTCAGCCACTAGGGAAGCAAAGCATAGCCCGTGTCTTCCTAAATCCCAACAGCTAGCAGGGAAGTAGATTCATAAACAGGCCATTATAAAAGCATTTGGAGACATGGTAATGGGCATCCTTGAGAAGGTTTAGAAGAGGTACCTACCTAAGTCAGCCTGAAGGGCTATCGGAAATTAGGATAGAAGCGTCAAGGAAGAAATAAGGAGATAAAATCCAAACTAAGTAGGAAAGGATGAGTCAGCGTTAACCAGGCTGAGAGGAATCATGCTCCCAGTGAAGTGAAGCCAATGAGGCAAGAACCCCAGGCCAACAAGCAGAATGCCCTTGGTAGCCAATGAGTGGCCAGTGAGGAGTGGTGAAAGATGAAGGTGGGAGGGGAGACAGGTGTATCAGTTGGCTTTTTCTGTGTAACAAACCACCCTAAAACTTTATGGCTCGAAATGCTGCTGCTGCTGCTAAGTCATTTCAGTCATGTCCGACTGTTTATGACTCTATGGACTGTTGCCTGCCAGGCTCCTCTGTCCATGGAATACTCCAGGCAAGAATACTGGAGTGGGTTGGCATGCCCTTCTCCAGGGGATTTTCCCAACCCCAGGGATCAAACCCAGGTCTCCTACATTGCAGGCAGATTCTTTAACACTGAGCCACCAGGGAAGCCCCAGGGCTCAAAATAACCACCATTATATTTATTAATACTCATAAATCTGTGGATCAGCTGGGCAGTTCTTTGGGTCTGGACCAGCTTGGCCAGGAATGAAAGGTATAGGATGACCTAACTCACACATCTGAGCTATCAGCTAGGATACCTGGGGTGTGGTCACTCATCCTTGAAAGAGTTCACTTGGATTCTTCATTTGAAGAACGTCAAGTGTTCCCAGAGAGCCCAGGAGTAAAAGCATTTTCAAGCCTTCACTTGGATTCACTTGCTAGTATCTAACTGGCTTAGCCCGTGTGGGAGAGGACTTTCAAAACCATGGGAGGTGTGATACATTGCAGGCTGATATGTTAACAATCTCCTACAAGAAGAAGGATGATAGAAGGTCTTGAGTGTTATGACATGCTAGAGAAATGGGAGACCGTTTAAGACTTTACAACAGAGGGAATATATATACACAAACATATATTTGAAAGCTAATGTTGTCATCTGTTTGGATAACTATCCAGAAGTAGAATTGCTGCATCCACTTGGTTTTTGGTAGTTCTGTTTTTAATTTTTTGAGAACCCTCCACCTGTTTTCCATAGTAGCTACACCAATTTGTATTCCCACCATCAGTGCACAAGGGTTCCTCATTCTCTACTAATACTTGTTATTTGTTGATAGTAGCCATTCTGACCGGCGTGAGGTGGAATTGCATTGTGGTTTTGATTTGTATTCCCCTAATGAAGAGGGATGTTGAGTATCTTTTCATGTGCCTGTTGGCTATCTGTATGTCTTCTTTGAAAGAAAAAAAGTCTATTCAGATATTTCGCCTATTTTCAAATTGAATCGTTTGTTTTTTTGATGCTGAGTTAAATGAGTTCTTTATATATTTTGGATATTGACTCCCTGGTAGCTCAGACAGTAAAGAATCTGCCTGCAATGTAGGAAACCTGGCTTCAATCCCTGGGTCAGGAAGATCCCCTGGAGAAGGAAATGGCAACCCACTCCAGTATTCTTGCCTGGAGAATCCCATGGACAGAGGAGCCTGGTGGGCTACATACAGTCCATGGGGTTGCAAAGAGCTGGACACGTCTAAGCAACTAATCACACATATGTACTGGGTTTTGTCAGCTATATGAGTTGCAAATATTTTATCCCATTTTATAGATTGCCTTTTCATTTTGTTGATGTTTTCCTTTGCTAAGTGGAGTTCTTAGTTTGATACATCCCCACCCTTAAAAAAAAATGTTAGAGTAGAGCTGATTTACAATGCTGTGTTAGTTTCAGGTGTGTGGCAGAGTGAACACTTACACATACCATAAATCCACACTTTTTAAAATGCTTTTCCCATATCGGTCATTACAGAGTATTGAGTACAGTTCCCTGTGCTATACACTAAGTCCTTATGAGTTTTCTATTTATAGTAGTGTGTATATCTCAAGCCCAATCTCCCAATTTATCCCCCTCTCCTGAGCCCCACCCATCCATAACGGTTAAGTTTGTTTTCCACATCTGTGACTCTATTTCTGTTTTGTAAATAAGTTCATTTGTACCTTTTCCTTTTTTAGATTCCACATATTAAGTGATATCATATGGTATCTGCCTTTCTCTGGTATAGTCACATTTGTTGATTTTTGCTTTTTTTGCCTTTTCTTTTGGTGTAAACTCTAAAACTCATTGCCAAGACCAAAGTCAAGGAGCTTACCACCTATGTTTTCTTCAAGGAGTTTTATGGTTTCCAGTCTTACATTGAAGTATTTCATTCATCGTGAGTTAATTTTTGTGTCTGATGTATGATACTGGTCCAACTGCACTTTTTTGCATGTGGCTGTCCAATTTTCCCAGCACCATTTATTGAAAATGTCTTTCTCCCCACTGTATAGTCTTGGCTCCTTTAGTAGAAACTGACTATATATACTTAGGTTTATTTCTGATTTCTCTATTCTGTTCCATTGATCTACATGTCAGTTTTTACACCAAAATCATACTGTTTTGATTATTCTAGCCATGTAACATAGTTTGAAATTAGGGAGCATGATGCCTGTAGCTTTGTTCTTCTTCAAGATAGCTTTGTTCTTCTTCAAGATTGCTTTGGCAATTCAGAGTCTATGTTTCTTAGGATTGTTTGTTCAACTTCTGTGAAAAATGCCATTGATATTTTGATAGGGTTGCATTGAATCTATATATCACTTTGGATAGTATAGACATTTTAACAATATTGAGTCTTTCAATACATGAGCATAGAATATATCTTTTAATTTATTTGTGTCTTCATTTTCTTTCATCAATTTCTTATAGAATTCAGTGTATAGATCTTTCACCTCCTTGGTTAAATTTTTTCTAGATATTTTATTATTTTTAATGCAATTGTAAGTGTAATTTTGATAGTTCATTATTAGTATGGAAATGCAACAGATTTTTGTCTATTGATTTTATATCCTGCAACTTTATTTAATTTGTTTATTTGTTCTAACAGTCTTTAGGGTTTTCTATAAATAATATCATTATTCCATCTGAAAATAGTGACAACTTCACTTATTCCTTTTTTATTTGGATGCCTTTTATTTCTTTTCTTGCCCAATTGCTCTGGCTAGGACTACCAGTACTAGGTTGAATGAAAGTGTCAAGAGTGGGGATCTTGTTCTTATTCTTAATCTTGGAGGGAAAGCAATCAGCTTTTCACAATGAGTATGATGTTAGCTGTGGACTTGTCATATTTATATTTTGTTTGTATTTTAAATGAGACAACCAGGAAACTATAATTTCACAGAAATCATAGACTCTGTGTCATAAAAGCTCATTCATTGAAGACAGAAAGACCTGGATTTACTTTGAGAAAGTTCCTCAACATTTGCAAGCCTCAAATTTTCCCATCTTTCAAAGTGGAGATAAAAATATCAGATGCCTACCCCCATAGGGTTATAATGAGGATTACATGAAATAAGGCATACAAAGCACATCAATAAAGTCTAAACTTGTGATAAGCACCCATTAAGCATTGGTCATCCCTAGTTTATTATTATCATTATGATTGGTTTCTAGGAGGCTCAGCTGAGAGATGATCACCTAAAAGTTGAAAATGGGCAATAGTAGTTAGGGCAGAGACGAGAGGATGGGTTTGAGAAATATTTGGGGCTTAACACTGGAATAAGAAGGAAATTGATTTTATGGAGAACTCTAAGAAGAAGAAAGACTCAAGAAAAATCTCCAGATTTTTTTCTGACTTAGGTTGCTGAGAGGATTGCTTCTAGCTGGTACAGCTAATATGGGAGGAAAGCCTCATTTAGCAGGGAAAATAAAGATGAGTTGTATGTGAGGCGAATGCGAGATACCTGTGGGAGTCTAGGTATCTGGGCAGCCATTGGACAGACCCTGTGAGTTTAGTTGCAAGCCAATTAATGGCCAGCCTTGAGAGAACATAATGTGAAAAGAAACTACCCATATACTCTACTTTTGCTTGCAGGCAAAGGATCTTATTTTCAGAAGTGAATAGAGCATTATTCCTCCATAAAATCCAAATCCAAACAAGCAAATGTAAGTGACTGGAATTCCTCCTCTTGTTCACTGTGGGTTAACCGACCACAGCTTCTCTGAAGGGTAATGCAGAGCTCATTCTGTCATCCATCAGAAGTCTCCATAGGGAGGGGCTAAGCTAAGTGAAATGCTCAGAAGCAGAGAAGACCAAAACACAGGAAGGGCAGCAGTTGTCTGGAGAGAAAGGGAAAGAATTTCCTCTCCTCCAGGAGGAAAGAGCAATTCAAGATTGGTCCCAACAAAGGCACTGCATTTGTTGGGAAATGCCCAATCAAAAGATGAGTGTCAAGAGTCACGAGGCAGGAAGAAAAGAAAGATGCAGCTTTGCTTAAGAACCATAGAACTTTTACTGGAGGAGTATTGAGTACCAAGTCAATTCTCCTGGGAATTCTTTCAACTCTTAATTCTTAGACAACTAGAAAAACTCCTTCTCTTCCCCTAAAGGAGGGTACAAAGTCTTCCAGGTGGAAGAGATTTCAGAGGGTGTGCTGGTTGTCTTACTTTGATATCTGGAGGACTGCTCCCAGACAGCATGTGCCTCTTCCTTTGGACTTAGAATAGACAGAAACCAGTTTCCAAACATGCTAGAGTATAGGATAAAGGATTTGGAAATATTGACCTCCTAGGTCATTAGCTCTTAAACTGATGAAAACCATGGACATCTTGCCATAAAAATTCATATTCACACACAGTTATTCATAGGATTTGAGGACTTGTTCAAGGCTCTTAGAAGTAATCCATGGAAATTCAAAGGTCTGAGGACCCAAAGCTAACATCCTGACAGAGAAGTGGGGTAGGAGGGAGCACGAGAGAACAAGTCAGGCAGGGACAGGCAAGGAATGCACAGTTTCACCAAGATATTAGCAGGAATGGCTGAGAGATTTGATAATGACATGTTGAAAGTAGTTCATGAAAACCTTTGTTCCCGCTCCCTTCTGGTGTCATGGGTGCTGAGGCTCAAAGGGCTGAGTTTGATGAGAAACCAAGGAATTTTGAAACTTGAGACAATGTTGCAGTTTCTGTATATAAAGAAAAAAAAATCAGTGCCAAATTCACATCTTCATTATAATGTTTGCTTTGAAAGAGGCATTTAAAAAACTTAATTTTCACATTTTGGGGGTTTGGTGAAGAGGGTGGAGAATGGCAGGGGCGGTGGTAGATTACTGTTCCAGGACCGTCCACCCACTCTGCCTTTTGTCTCAGATTTGGGCACATGGCTTGGTGTCCTTTCAGGGAACTCTGCATGCCTGGGACTTGAGTCTGCTCTGCTGTTCTGGGTGGGTAGCAATCTGTGCAGGAGGAGCCCCAGTTGCTAGTGCAAAAAGTGTAGGTGTCCCAGGATACCAAACACTTCTGTGTTACAAAACAAACAGGAGTAGAGAGGATGGAGTTTATGTCCTCTCCAGCCACATCATCGCTTCCTGTTTAAAGAGTTTGAAGTTCTCTGGTATGGGCTCCTGGTCAGCCCCTCCATGTATATACATGTGTCAGCTTATCATTTACCCAGTTTCTCAGAGGAGATGAAAGTCATAGCCTCAGTTGTCTTTCTTCTTCCTCTTGAGCATTTCCCATCTTTCCTCTCTTCTGTTTGAAGTAGAGCATTGAAAGGTGTGGTCATGGCAAGGGACTCAGACCTTCAGCCTCTCTTTTGAGTGTAGATTTCCTCTTCCTGTGCTCCCTAACTTCTCTCCAATTGCTTTCACTAGGATTTCTCCCTCTTCAGACCACTGAAATACAGTGGTTCCTCAAAGTTCATGCAAGAGACCAATACTTTTTAAACATCAATCACTACCAAAACACCAAAGCTGTGCCTCAACCTTCCTATGTAGCAGTCATATGTTTGGTTACCCCAGAACATCTATTAAGATTAGGAGAATATAAAGCTTCTTTTCAGTTCAGTTCAGTTCAGTCACTCAGTTGTGTCCGACTCTTTGCAACCCCATGAATCGCAGCACACCAGGCCTCCCTGTCCATCACCAACTCCCGGAGTTCACCCAAACTCATGCCCATCAAGTAGGTGATGCCATCCAGCCATCTCATCCTCTGTCGTCCCCTTCTCCTCCTGCCCCCAATCCCTCCCAGTATCAGGGTCTTTTCCTCACATCATATATGAGTGTCTGAAGTGTGTTAATTAAGGATAGAAAGATACATGTTTCCAGTATCTTAAATGTTAGAGATAAGTGATTTCATCTATGGGAATGAGGAGCCCAACAACTTAGAATGTAGAAATTCAGTGAATTGTAATCATCCACACTGAACTCTGGATGATGGTATATTTGGCAATACCATTCTGAGCAGTGGGAATATTTTAACTAAGCCTTGAGAACAGAATTTCCTTTTGTCTTAAATATCAACAGCTCCTAGAAACTAAAGTGTAAACATCACACCTTAGTATACTATGGAAAGAAAGCGTTAGTTGACCTCAGTTGTGTCCAACTCTTTGGGATCCCATGGACTGTAACCTGCCAGGCTCCTCTGTCCATGGAATTCTCCAGGCAAGAATACTGGAGTGGGTAGCCATTCCCTTCTCCAGGGAACCTTCCCAACCCAGGGATCAAACCTGTGTCTCCTGCACTGCAGGCAGATTCTTTACTGTCTGAGCCACCAGGGAAGCCCCTTGTATACTATGAAAAGTGTACTCAAAACTTTGAGTTTATTAAGTAATAATGATAAAATATGCTTCCAAATCCTTTCTGGACAGGCATAAATGTGACACAGACAAAATCAACACTAATAGCCAAGAGAACATTGTGTTTAATAACCTTCTGATATTACATGGTAATTATAATTAACTTTAAAGGACTACTATGTGATACACAGTCCTCTAAAACATCTTTGTAGTTGATTCCAAATTATTGGTAAGATTGGACAAATGGATACAATAAAATTGTATCATTAACAGAAGTTGCAACATTAACAGAAATCACATTTCAAGGGCCCTGATCCCTGGGCCTCTTCTGCCATGAGGTTTTGTGTTTCCCAATCTTTCTCAAGTGCCTGTTCTAGTGACCCTGACACTTGACCGTAGATAAAGCAACACATTTTCCCAATTAAATATTTTCTCTTAAATATTCCCCAGTGCCTTCAAAAAAATTGGTGTCCAGGATAATACCTAAATATTTCTTTTCAATAAAACCCAGGGTTAAGCTTTTTATTGTAATGACTGTAGTCTAAGGAGACTACCTTTTTGTGCATGGTGGATATATTTATCAATACAGTGCTGTATGGTTAAAAAGGAACGGCTTCATGCATGGGTGGAAAAGCATTTCAAATACTTTCTCTTAAACTGATGGAAACCTTGTGTCCAGAGAGAACACGGGTCCTAATGAATGGAGCTCTTCTAGAGTGTTTCACATGAAATCTTGTATTTAGTATGAGATATCGATACAGTCAAAGATTGTGTTCTGGAACCTCAGATAGACATGAATAAAATATGGACGTATTTATTACATGAGGTATTAGTTCCTCCTTAGGAAAGGTCCATTATAGATTTATGTCAGTCATCATTCTTTCAGAGGAGACTTTTGTATCTTTGCCATAGTTCTTTAGGGACTTGGCAGTAGGTTCTGCACCATGGCATGACTCATGTTCAACAACTGTAATAATCAATATTGAAACATGACCCTGCAACACTGCAGTAAACGCCTCACTGCAGGCAGCTGGGGTCTGGTGAGAGGCCCGGATCCCTGACCACATTGGTCAGGGGCCACATGACTCCAGTTGTGGAGTCATAATGCATATGGTTATGAAAGCATCCATATCTATATAAATGATCATGAATGTCCATGGACATTCAGAGCACACTATTTAGATGAACTCAACTGAAACTGAAGAATTTAGGCATGCTGAATACTTTGTGGGATTTTGTCAGTTTTTGATGACTTTTGAAAACCGAATACTGATTTTCTGAATTGTGTGTCATTCAGCATTTTGCTTCACTTCGTTTCCCTGTGCCCAGGTTTGGCACTGATTTTTAAGCACTGTTTATGAAAATTATTAGCTAATATAAATTGTAAGAAGAGTTACTGTGGTCTGAATATTTGTTTCCCCCTCCTCCCTGCCCCAGAATTCATATGTTGAAATCCTAACCACCGAGGTGCTGGTTTTTGAAGGTGGGACCCTGAGAGGTCATTAGGTCATGAAGGTGGGGTCTTCATGACTGGGATTAGTGCCCTTATAAAGGAGACCACATACAGCTCCTTCACCCCTTTCTCATCTGAGGTTGTGGTGAGAAGCTGGTGGTCTGCAGTCTAGAAGAGAGCTCTCACCAGGGTTCAACCATATTGACACCCTAATCTAACTTCCAGTCTCCTGAACTGTGAGCAGTAAATTCCTGCTGTTTATCATACACCCAGCCTGTGGTGTGGAGAAGGCAATGGCACCCCAATCCAGTACTCTTGCCTGGAAAATTCCATGGACGGAGGAGCCTGGTAGGCTGCAGTCCATGGGTTTGCTAAGAGTCAGACATGACTAAGCGACTTCACTTTCACGTTTAACTTTCATGCAATGGAGAAGGAAATGGCAACCCACTCCAGCGTTCTTGCCTGGAGATTCCCAGGGGCGGGGGAGCCTGGTGGGCTGCCGTCTATGGGGTCACACAGAGTTGGACACGACTGAAGCAACTTAGCAGCAGCAGCAGCAGCCTGTGGTGTTACATCACAGTGGCCCCAAAGGACTAAGACAACAGTCCAGAGAAGTCATTAACAACAATGGCTTTTGATGAGATTTGAATTGAAATTTTGGCTTCACTTCTTGTTAACTGTAATGAGAGCCTGTCTTAGGCTCTTAACTTCTCTGAGATTCAAGTTTCTTACCTGTAAAATGGAGATAAGAGTAGAATATCTCTCTAGAGTCATTGAGAAGATTAAATGAAATAAAGTAAAAGCATTTAGCTTGGAGTATAAACTCAACACATATTAGCAGTCTTGATGTTTACTAGCAGTAGACAGTCATATTACAAAGAATTTATTCTGTTACCAAATTCCAGCTGACATCCTTAAGTGTGCCCATCAAGAATGTAAAACAATGGCAAGTAGACATTACGAGAAACATGAGCTTTGAAGCTGGTGGGCATGCAAAGGAGGAAACGAAAGCCATGCTTTAAAAGGATGAAAAGATTGTCACTATCCTCTTGGCTGCCAAGCCATCTGTGGCATGTTTTATTGTTTATTTCTGTTGTCCTTATTGTCTAGTTCCTGCCCCTTTTCTTTATAAGCCTTACTGCTGACCTCCTACAGAAATACACTATTTAATCCTTAACAATTATGACCAGCTAAGGGCAACTGAACAAAAAACAAAAAAAAGTGTACTGGGGGCAGCTGGACACTGTAAAGTCTGTCATCAGGAAAATAGAGAGTAATTCATGCCTCCTGGGATGCAGATGTGAGGAAAGAGGAAGCTGGCTCATGATTTGAAGATACAGATTTTGCTGAGTAAGCATTCGTTTAAAAGTTATTTTCTTAATTGGCATTCACAGAGAGTCAATTTCCAAAATTCTAGTTTTAAAACCTCATAGAAGCCTGGTCTCTCTCTGAATTCATGTTGAAAACCACAGTGCTATTCATAATGTATACAGTTGTCATTCTGCTTTGCATTCTCTTAATGGAAAGGATTATAAGCATTTTTGCTTGTAGTATTTTTAAAAGATTTATTTGGATAAAAACAGAAATGTGGAAGTTGCCTGGCTGGTGACAATATTTGTAGCCATGGAAACAAATAAAATCCCAAAGTGGAAGGGGAAGCATGAGATCTTGGTGCAGACCTTTGGGAAAAGCCTTCATTCAGATGATGGATAGAGGAAGAAGAGACAAATCGAATAGTTTGAGAGGGAGAAGAACCAATATATTCATTTAACACATAATGCAAGAGGGACAAAACTTTAGCAGGAGTTTTCACAGTTTTTAAGACACAGATCCTTATTCTCAAAGGATTTTACTTCACTTTCAATAAATAAAGTAACAAGAATAAACTGGTAGGACTTACTAATATGGCATTTTTAAAAATATTTATGCATTTATTTGGCTGCATTGGGTCTTGGCACGTGGGATCTTCAATCTTTGCTGCAGCCTGTGTGATCTTTACTTGTGGCGTAAGAATTCTTAGTTGAGGCGCGTGGGATCTAGTTCCCTGACAAGGGATCAAACCTGGGTCTCCTGCATGGGGAGTTTGGAATCTTAGCCACTAGACCTCCTGGGAAGTCCCACTGTGTGACATTTGTAAGCACGCTATGTAAAGCCACTCTTAAATCTTATGCAAGTCTGGAAAATAGGTATTTTGATTACTCCCTTCTATTTTCTTATTTTACAGATAAGCAAACTGAAACACAGAGAGGTGAAGCAGCCTGCTCAAGGTCACAGAATCAGTAATGGGTAGATCCAGAAAGAATGACTCAGGGTTTGAAAGGTCTGGGAAGATACCACGAAGGTGGAGGAAGGGGCCTTAAAGGGGCCAGAGCAGCAGCCAGACTAAGAGAAATGAGGAGAGAGCAGAACAGAGCAATGATCTTCTGGCTCCAAAACGTTCAGCCAACACCCTAGCTTTAGAACACACTTTCCTCTTCATTTTTCATAACCAAATGGGGGTTTAATATCCCAGTTGAAATCTTGTAAAAAGTAGTCCCACACTTTTCATAGTGCCTCAACTCCAATCTCTCTCTCTCTTTCTCTTTCTCTCTCTCCACACACACACACACACACACACACACACACACACACAGTTTCAAGGGAGAACACAAGGAAATGAAGAGGAAACCACTTCACGTTACTGCTGCTTTGGCAGTGAGTGTCGGGATGGGGAGTGACGGTGAAGGAGATAAGAGGAAGATTTTAATGATGCTGTAAAGATTGTAGTGCATCTCCAGTCAGGGTGATGGGATTTAATCAGGAAACATAATGAACTTTTGATACCCCAAGCTTCCATTGCACAAAATACATATATTTAAGTGAAAAACAGACACTACTCCTTAAACTTTGGGCCAGGAAAGCCTGTACTGAAATGAGGCACATTTAAATTGCAGTTGATTCCTCTTCAAACCATTCTGTCTGTAACCTTTTAACTGTCTAATTTACTGCATTGTAAATCTAAGGAATGGCCCATCTGTGTTCAGTTCCCTCTTAGAAACAAAAAACAAACTGAGCTCCTATATTTGCTTTCTCTTAATAGCAATTTGGCTTAAGCCTTGGATTTCTTGATACTTGAGAGGGGTAGCTCCACCCATGGTGAGAGGCTGCGGACATGGGTTTTCTCTGAACTTCCCAAGGCATGGCTGACCTTGTACGGTGTCACGAAGTTCCTGGCCTCTGGCTTCAAGTTTGGGCTCCTTAAATGTAGGTACTTATTCCTACTCAGGTCTGTTTACCCCCAAATCCCTTCAAAAAGAATAGCACATTTATGCACCCACTTGGTCCTCAATCTTTTTAAAATAGAATAGAACTGAATTGCTTGCAGGAGTATATGACCTCGATTAACCAAAAGCATCAGGAACTATGATTTAAAAATCCTTTTTGCTGGATCATAAGGCAGTTCTATTTCCAGTTTTTTAAGGAATCTCCATACTGTTCTCCATAGTGGCTGTACTAGTTTGCATTCCCACCAACAGTGTAAGAGAGTTCCCTTTTCTCCACACCCTCTCCAGCATTTATTGCTTGTAGACTTTTGGATCGCAGCCCTGGGATGACCCAGAGGGAGGGTATGGGGAGGGAGGATGGAGGAGGGTTCAGGATGGGGAACACAGGTATACCTGTGGCAGATTCATTTCGATATTTGGCAAAACTAATACAATATTGTAAAGTTTAAAAATAAAATAAAATTTAAAAAAAAAGAAATAAAATGAACAGAAATTGCAAAAAAATAAATAAATAAAAATCCTTTTTATTTAGGTCAATTTATTTCCTTTTCACAAATGTTTATTGAGTGTCTACTGTGTATCAAATTTTAGATTTGGTGATGAGCTTTCAAAAATTAATATAAATATTGTAATTTGGGCAATGAGTCCCCTGCCAAAGTTGGACAGAGATGAGAACTTTATTTCCTAACCTGATTTTCAGCTGTTTTTTGATTGATTGACCCTTGGTAAGCACATACACATTTAAGGAAAAAATTAGGCAGGCATTGCAAAGTATCCATGATGGCAACATGGAACTGGTCTTCTGTTTTCAACAACTTGTCACAAAGGAGCCACAAAATAGCCCATAGCCAGATAATAGGGCTTCCCTGGTATCTCAGATGGTAAAGAATTCATCTTCAAATCAGGAGACCCAGGTTCAATCCCTGGGTTGGGAAGATCCCATGAATATTCATTAGAAGGACTGAGTCTGAAGCTGTAGCTGCAGTACTTTGGCCACCTGATGTGAAAAGCGGACTCATTGGAAAAGACCCTGATGCTGGGAAAGATTGAAGGTAACAGGAGAAGGGGGTGGCAGAGGATGAGATGGTTAGAGAGCATCACTGACTAATGGACATGAATCTGAGCAAACTCCAGGAGATACTGAAGGACAGGGGCGCCTGGCAAGGTGCAGTCCATGAGATCGCAGAGTCAGACACGACTAAAGTGACTTAGCACAAAGCACACATAAACAGATAATTCACAGATAAATTTTCCTGTCTTTTCATGACTGATATTGTTTGGGGATTTGGAGTTGTCTCTAAAACACCTGACTGTGCCTATCATTCAAGAAGGAATGTACATTTATATTTGAAAATATTCTGGATCTCATTTGTATCTTTGCCAAGTGGTCATCAAGCTGCTCTTAGACCATTGTTTTCTATCAAATCACACTGTAACCATAAGTCTTTGATGTTATTTTTTATGATTTCTAACTAAGAGGGGCATGAGATAAATGTGTGTGTACTAAAACCCCTGTCCCCTCCTCTGTTGGATAAAGAATTGGAGACTCAGTCCTGTAGGGAGACTTGAAGCTCCTTTAAAGTAATGTGAAGTGTGCTGGGAAAGCCCAAAATAGTTCCATGCAGCTTCAAAATGAGAAAAATAGCTAAGAGGACAATGAACTGGAGGTAGAATTGTTTTCCATATATTTTGCAAATCTAGGCAATGCATTCTTCATTCAAGCCACAAAATGAATGAACAGCGGAGACAGTAAGACTCAGATGAAGACTCAAATTGCTTTTTACCTGGGGACCACTGTCTTCTGTCTCTTGGGATACATTTCTATCTAAACTCTTAGTATTTGGGGAGAACGGAGAGGAAAGGGGGCTAATTATAACAAGAGCAGATCTCATCACTAATCTTATTGCCAAAACTGAACCAACAACTTCAACAGAAATATGGAATATGTTACTGTAAAAAAGAATCCATTCTCTGAATAAAATAAATATAAATGGCTTTTTTCTAATAGTCTGCTAATAAATCTCTAAGTCTTTAGTGTTCCTACAGAAGGCGGTCAGATCTCATAGCTTAAAGATACACAAAGTAAGGAAGCCGTGTCTGAAGTATTTCCACCCCTCTCCCCCAGAAAAAATCATCTCTAAAAAAATTTCAACTTATAAAATTAATTTCTTCACGATATAAATGATAAAGGTTAGAATGCTTCAGAGAGGTATAAAATTAAAATGTTGCTTAAAAGATTCACAAATACTAATTCTCATAAGGTAAAACACATGAGCTTAAGATTTAGTAATTTTGCTAGGAAATAATGAATCAAATGATCTGGTCAAAAAGAAATTTGAAGGTTGTGAAGCCTTGACCAAAAGGATAAAAACTTTACATTACAAGATTCAGTGAATTTACCTCCTATAGACAGAGTAAAATGATCTTTAAGATTCTTCATAGTAGTAATAATATTAGTAATTCACTGAACCATTATATAAGCTATGATAAGTACGCTGGGAGCAAACATAAGATTTATTGAATTTATTTAGCTGTTCTTTCTACAAAGAGTTACTAGTAAATTTGGCTAGAAATACTTACCTGTTCCAATCAGCAGCACAGAAGTCTTGATCAGATAATAGAAAAAGAATAGTCAATTACGCATGTCTAACTTCTTCACTATCAATATAAATGTTTTGTTCAAATTAATAACTAATGAAGAGGATACCCTTACCTTTGTATTAAAAAAAAAATGAAAATACCCTTGGTGTCTCTCCTTTGAATATATATATTTTATATCATCATTTCATGACTATCTTCCTAAAAATATCATTACAAATAAAAGCACATAATTTCAACTATAGAACGAAGCTTTGGATTTTCCGTGAGATCAAGGAAACATCTGTCTTTGCCGCTGAATCACCCCTAATATGATTACTCTTTTGGCTGGCTTATTGGTCAAATCAGAGTGCATGGTTGACCCTGCGGTTTACCACATCATCAAACATGAAACCTGCTTAAAGTAGTGACTGGACCACACCCTGGCCGATTTGAGCACATTGGACAAGCATGTTTACTCTGAGAAGCATCCAGGCAATGGAGGTCACACGTGTTTGCACAAATGTTCGGTAAAACTCTGTGCAAGAACATAGGGTCACACCAGTCATGGACAAAACAGCGAAGTTATACTGCAAGTGGAAGCTAGGCTTTGGGAAGGCTTTCTTTAATCAGTCCAAGGGGCTTTAGTGCAGAAAGCAAATATAATGAAGTATTTGGAAGTGTACTAGAGCCTCAGGAATTGCCTGTAATCAAAAGCCAAGAGGCATTTACATCATATACTTGAAATGCATGATCTATGCTGAGTGTTCTGCCAACATCTCCAGAGCTATAAGTCATTTTACAACCGTGCATGTGACTCAGAGTTGGAGAGTGCGGGTGTTTTGTTGTGCTCATGGCTCCTTCCTTTACCCTCCCATCCCTTTCTGCCCTAACCTTTCTCTTTCCTTTAAAGAAGGTAGACATGGCCCTCGTTTTCAGAGGTAAACAAAGGGGCTACTAGGACTCACTGCCTGCGTTCAGTCCTGCAAGTTAAGACACATTAAATGGACTCTCTGCTGAGATATCTGTGTTTTAGTCAGAAAAATATGACTGGGGAGACTTGGCTAGTTTCACTCCTCTGGGAGAACTTGGGAGGATTCAGACTGTGATGGAAAATCTGCTGGACAGAGAATAAAAGGCCTGAGTTTTAGTTCCAGTCCAGAAACTAAAGGCAATTGCATAAGTTTTTGGGCATGCATGCCCTTTGGAAATCAGCACAGTGGCACTGACCCATGGTTAGTTGAGAAGGAGCTTTGAATTGAGCTGATTTACTAATGATAAATTGAGCAGAAGACACCATGGCCACTCCTGAACCACTGGCATGTATTTTCACAAAGTGAGGTATCTGTATGGCCATGAAACATTAACTAGGGGTTCATTGTATGGGGTTCCAGTCAGTAAACGGGGTTCCTTGTAACAAGTTCTAACCAGTTTGTGAAATAAATTCTTGTGAATCTGTAAAATTCCATGGGTCCCTTTGTGAGCTGTCCCTTACAGCTCTCAGAGGTCACTCTAGTAAAACTAGAAAACTGAGATAATAATTTATTTGATAAAATGGGGTTGAGCTAATGATGACAAGGATTGAAAAAGTCTGGTTTTTCATTTACCTACAGATGTGTGCCTTTGTGGAAGGATGTTCAGACTGGAAGGTGGCAGATGCGGGGTTTAGACTAGGTTTGCGAGAATCAACTGTGTAAACAAAGGAAAGGGTTCAGTTCAGTTCAGTCGCTCAGTCGTGTCCGACTCTTTGCGACCTCATGAATCGCAGCACGCCAGGCCTCCCTGTCCATCACCAACTCCTGGAGTTCACTCAGACTCACGTCCATCGAGTCAGTGATGCCATCCAGCCATCTCATCCTCTGTCGTCCCCTTCTCCTCCTGCCCCCAATCCCTCCCAGCATCAGAGTCTTTTCCAATGAGTCAACTCTTCTCATGAGGTGGCCAAAGTACTGAAGTTTCAGCTTTAGCATCAGTCCTTCCAAAGAAATTCCAGGGCTGATCTCCTTCAGAATGGACTGGTTGGATCTCCTTGCAGTCCAAGGGACTCTCAAGAGTCTTCTCCAACACCACAGTTCAAAAGCATCAGTTCTTCGGTGCTCAGCTTTCTTCACAGTCCCACTCTCACATCCATACATGACCACTGGAAAAACCATAGCCTTGACTAGATGGACCTTCGTTGGCAAAGTAATGCTATCTAGGTTATGCCCACCTTATTCTGAAGTTCTTTCTAGACCTGAAATTCCGTGATTTTCATCAAAAGAGAAACCAAGGAAAAATATTACTGAGGTGGTCTTTAAAGACCATTTATGCTCCCTATAAATATTCAGAAGCTGTTTAATGCTGGAAGATGATCCTTGACCAAGAACAATTTTATTTCCTGACTCAATTTATAACCTTAGTAATAAATACTGCTAACCCTGAAATCTGCAGCAAAGACCATGTGTTGACCCACCACTGGAGATGAGTAACGTACATGCTCTCAGGGGCACCTCCCCATGTGTTTTTGTTCAGGTGTTTCATTTTTCACAGTGTTACATTTTATTTATGTAAAGAGAATGTTAAAAATAGGAAACGGCAGTGAAATGAGCTACCTGACAGCCCAACAAAATGCCTGCCACAGGAGTTGTGACTTCCATTTGTAACTTGTAGGTTCAAACTACAAGTATTGGAATTACAGGCTTATTCTTTGATAGATCCCAAAGCCAAGCATGGGTAGAATTCTGTGCTGAAAGGCAGTGGGTATTTTCCATTCATCCTGATTTGGAGCCCCCAAAACACAAAGTTATGGAAGGAAAATCATCATAGACAAAGACAGGGGGATGCCTCAGTGACTGTTTCTCAAGACTGTTAGGTACATTTTCTTCCAACATTGGGCCAGAAGTATAAAAGTTAGGATGTTTTAAACTTAGTGACTCATTTTCAATCAGGCTCAACTATTTGCCCACGATCATTGAAAATGAGAGAGCAGGCATTTTAGAGTGACACAGTGTCTGTTTTCTTGGATACCAACAAGGGGAAGTTCTAAACATAAGTTGAAGAAGGAAAAGGATTTCTCATATCTCTGGTTACATCCTGGAGATCTGTGGAATTACACAAAAAGACATTTGGTTGGAGGATTTCCAAGTTAAAGTAGCTGTTTGATTTAGATGAGAGAGAGCATTTTTGAACACCAGATGTGTTTACCTTAAGACAAGCATATTAACACTGGCCTAGGGACCTAAAATCATTCATCCTTAGTGACTGTCCATTACTTGCGGCAAAACAACATCCTGCACACAGTGTCTCCCACAGGATATTTCATTAGCTCCAAAGACAAAATTAGACACTGCGGATGCCTCTGTTATTTTATCTTTGAGCTGGAGGGGTTGAATGGATCTTGAAGCCAGACTACTTCATCATCTTTAATGGGTGTTCTTTAAAGACTTAAAACTCCATCCAGGTTGAATTGGAGGCAAGGGGAAAAGATCTGAATGAAAGGAAAGCAAATGAGGCCTGGCCTCACGGACAAAACTAGCTTGTGCCCTACGGTGAGTGCTTTCCCAGGTCTTCCAACTCTCCCCAGAGACTCAATGAAACCACAGAGATGGTGTGAGGTAAGGAGTCTTGAGAAATCCTTAACTCTCTGCCAAATATCTTCCCCTATTTTCTGGAATTCCGTGGAATCCAGCAGTGATTCCTAACTAGAACTATGTATGGAGAAGTGCCTATTAGAAACACCTCAGGGTCTTTTAAAAAAAAAAAAAACATAGGTCGAAAACCTACAGAACTCCCAGAATCAGCAAGCTCAGTATTAGAATTTTCAAATGCTCTGAGGATGAGGGATGTCTATGATTTATGGCCAGTGTTGAGAACACTCTGAAATGAACCAGGACCGAAAGGCATCCTTCTTGCAAATGTGATCTCCCCTGAGAGAACCATTGATCTTTCCTACCTTAATTGAACCATTTCAATCACATTCTCGCATCATTTTAGAATTGGCACAGTCTAAGTGTTCATGCAGTCCAGTGTGCCCTGCCAATATTCCCAGTGAAAGAGTTAAGTCCGGAGATGGAAAAGTGCATTAACTAAGGACACATGAGTTTTACAGCACAGCCAAAGTCAGAATCCAGTTATTTTCGCTCTGATTCAATAAACGTTCTGCCCTGCCACCACCCACACCGTCATCACCAGTGTGTCTCTGAAGCATCTATCACATGCATCGAGCAATATGCTCCCTCTCCAATAAGTTCTAGTGAAACTGGAATGAGAAAATGGCGCCATGTCCCATGGCTGTGTTTGGGACATAGAAAATGGCTTATAAATATTTCCTTTCTCAAAGATCCCCCTTTGGGACTTCCTTGGTGGCTCAGTGGTAAAGAATCCGCCTACCAATGCAGGGGACATGGGTTCGATCCCTGGTATGGGACGATCCCACATGCACTGGAGCAACTAAGCCCCTGTACTGCAACTATGAGCCTGTGGTCTAGAGCCCTAGAATTGCAACTACTGAGCCCCCGTGCCACAGCTACTGAAGCTTGTATGCCCAAGCACATGCTCCACAAGAGAAGCCACAGCGATGAGAATCTCACACCCCTAGGGCTAATCCCACGACTAGAGAGTAGTTCCCCCTTCCAGCAACAAGAGAAAAACCCATGCAGCAATGAACACCCAGCACCGCCTAAGTAAATAAGTACATAAAATTATTTTTTAAAAATGAGTAAAAGCTCCCCTTTTGCCACCCAGGTACACATGCCCTCTCTGGGAGCATCACAGCAGAAGGCTCTAAATAGCTGACAAGAAGACTGGTTGGAAACCAAGAGGGCAGGCAAGATGGGTAGGGACCCAGAACAGGAAGATGTGCAGGAGTGGGGAAGTCTAGGCCAACTCTGCTAATGCCAGTTCTGTCTCTACTAATAGCATCAATGGATTCTTCTTACAAGAGGACAGACAGTTGGCTCCCAAAGTCTCTTAAAGAACAGATGGAAAGTGGGAGTTAAGAACTCTATTCTAGGACAGCAGTAATCACTGCAGATGCTGTGGTCTTAGCCAAATCACCCAACTGGCTTGTGACTCAGTTCTCTCCATCTGCTAATGTGCTAAAATAATGGGCCACACCATCTTCTGCACCTACTTGCCTCACAGATATGCTTTGAGGGAACATTACAGAGTCTCTCAGAGATTCCAGGTTAATTCAAAATGTTGCAAGGTACAGAAAAACCAACTAATCACTATTGTTAAGGGGAGATTTATATTAACCTTTGTATTCATTGAGCATCTGAGGCCCTTTCTAAATGTAAATACTGTTTTCAAAAGGACAATTGATCTGGGACCGATTCCTGTGGATCAATACATTTTTCTGTGTATCGTATAAATTAAGATAACTAGTTCAGGCTGAAATACCCTTTGATATTTTGATTAAAACTAAAAGGCAGCAACAATATGAGCCTTGCTTTTCTTCAGGCAGTTAGATAAGATCTATCAAAATGAATATGCTACGTGTTTGATTGAATATGCCACAACACCCAGCATTACTAATCAGAGCTGTATCTTTAAGATATTCATGGTTTGAAAAAATGAAAATCTTCTTCCCAAACAAGCAAAGATACATCTTCACATTTCTTCTCCCTCAATGCTTCTTTAAAATGGTGCCAAACAAAATTTTTCATTCTAAGCTTCAGAACATGTGTGAATATGATTTTATTCTGTGAGTGGCTGGTAATTTTTTTTTCAGAGTTGACATTTTTTGACAGTTCATTTCAAATGATTATTGCTCCAAGTTGTTTTCACTAATGTGAAATAACTTTAAAATCTTAAGTTTATCTTTAGACAGACTTACACATTATTTGAGTTGAAAGCTAAAAGTTTGAAGAAAGGAATTTTTCTTTGATTCAATTCCACATAACGTATAGGAAACTGTTCTTTCCTGGCAATAAAGACTTCTGTCTATATGGTGCCAAAAGAGCCAATGATGGATTTGGAAACGTCAATAAAAAATAGTCTAAGGCATAATTTGGTAGGTACACAGAGAACAAGTTAACTGTCTCACTTTTAGAGCAGTTAACAGTGCTTGAAAGGAGTAAATTGTAGAATTCTGGGTTTAGAAAAGAAAGAGAAATGAAATTGACAACTAAGTCAACATAGACATCTTTGCAAGTGAGTCTTGGTTCAAATAAGGGAAGCTGGAAGCCAAATGACCACCCAACACTTTAGGACTGCATTAATTTGTACCCCCTGAGTTATGGTGTGGGCCAGGAAGGCACTGTGCTGGCTTCATGTAGACATGATCAGAGCCAGGAAGTGCCTGTCACTCTCCTGCACAGAATCCCAATGCAACAGGGTCCTTCTAGGAGGCTGGCCCTATAGCTGGACACAAGGACCTTAGAGAGTCCTGGGCGCATTCACTCACCCCAGCTTCCTGCACTGAGGGATATAAGGGAATGCCGTGTCCTCTCATTTGGTATTTCCTCTTTGAGCTGCAAGATGCCACCTCCAATAAATACACCTTAGCAAAATGCTTCAAAACCATGTACCTTTATTGCATTAGTAATGCCTTCTAGAACCCATAAGTCACACACATCTGAAATGAAGACACAGATATTATAAGCCATATTTGTTGCAAAACATAACTGACATCACTTCAAATGGCTGTCCCTAAAAATTCAACATGATTGTTAAGCCCTTCTTCTGAAAGAAAGATCCTGAAAGTCGACATCATCTCTGTCTACATCTAATTTGATTTCCTGGCTTGGTTAGAGATTAATGATAATGGGCCAGAGACACATGACACCCTTAAATTATATACAAATCCTCAAGTACACACACACACACACACCTCTCTATAGACATATGTATATTATTATATGCACACATGTTATATATTATATACATAGATACATATAGTAAGAGGTTTCCCAGGTGGTACAGTGGTTAAGAATCTGCCTGCCATTGCAGGAGATGTGGGTTCCATCCCTGGTTTGGGACAATCCCCTGGAAAAGAAAATGGCAACCCACTCTAGTAATCTTGCCTGGAAAATCCCCTGGACAGAGGAGCCTGGTAGGCTACAGTCCATGGAGTTGCAGAGTCAGACACAGCCAAGTGAGCATGCACACACTTGTGCATACATACAGTATATGTATATAGTATATTAATACGCATATTACTATATAATATAATGTATCATATAAATATAATATAATCTCTTTATGTTTCTGTTTTATGATCAGCCAGCTATCTTGTAATAGCCAGCTATTTGTCAGAAGGCAAACCAGGCACAGATTTACTGCAGCTCATCATGACTGGAGAGAGGAGGAAGTAGTGGTTCTGTATTCATATGTAGCATCATGAAAGCATGGCTCCAAGGAGATCTATTACTTCAGTCTAATAGTTGCTTTGAGGAAAAAGAGAAAAGGAATCACCATCTATCCATTACGGTATTGCATATAGAAACAATCTGTTAGAAAAATGAAACTTTCCTCTTAAGCCTAGTTATCGCCATATTAGGTAGACCCACCCATTAAAACATGGCAGTGACTTTTATCCAAAGTACTGGCAGTGGTGTTTTCACAAAAGAAATAACTGCAAAAAGGACCCATTATACATACTGTATTTTTCCAATGATATGACGTTCTAGAAAAGGCAAAATTATGGAGATAGTGAAAAAAAAATCAGTGATTGCCAGGAGAAGAGAGGGATGAATAGGTGACACACAGAGGACTGTTAGGCCAGTGAAGCTACTCTGTATGATACTTAGTGATGGATACCTGTCATCAGACACTTGTCCAGGCCCATACAGACCCCAAAAATGAACCCTGGTATAAACTATGGGCTCCGAATGATTATAATAGGTCAACATGGGTTCATTCATTGTAACAAATGGACCATCTAAATCAGGGAAGCTGTCTAAGATGGTGGGGGAGACAGGGTAAATGGAAACCTCCATACCTTCTGCTCAATTTTGCTGTAAACCTAAAACTGCTCTAAAAATATATGTATATAGTCTTTTTCTTTAAGGCCCCATTGGCACAAAAAAAAAAAAATGCCAATTTGCATTATGAGTAAATCCTAAATCCAATTCTACATGTCATTTTCCACTTCTTGTACATTCTGCAGAAAATGATGAAATGATAAGCTTTTCTATAGATGGTGTGCAGAGAAGAAAGCATAAGTAATAGGGAAAAACACAGACATATAAATAAATATGAGTTCTAATTTCAGATCTGTCACTAATTAGCTGTATGATCATAAGCATCCTATCTCCAAACAATTATTAAGAATGTTATGTACCAAGAACTCTGCTAGATACAAGAACATACAAGCCAGAGAGATAAAAGGGCAATAAATAATTCTGGTTAACAGAGACAAATCTCTGATAGAAGCAAGTGACTTATTCTTCCTGGACGAAGGGACAACCCATGGAAAGATATCGAAGTTCTACAACAGAAGATACTAGCAGGGTGATAGAAGGAGGATGAATTACGATGAGCAAACTTGTTAAATCTTCAGACCTCAAGTAAGCATCTTTAAAGTAATTGATTTGTGGGGCTTCCCTGGTGGTCCGGTGGCTGAGACTCCATGCTCCCAATACAAGGGTTTGGTCCCTGGTCAAGGAACTGCAAGCCACAGCTAAGACTTGAAGCAGTCTAAATAAATAAGTAATTTCTTTAAAAAACAGTAATTGATTTGTATTGGATGCCTTTCTTCCATGAACCCTGTGATACACTAGTTGCTCTCATCTGTAGCCACCATATCTAGCCAGTTGCTGTGTACTTTCAGAGTCAGATTCTTGCAGTGGGTCCTCTTGACTTAGCAAAGGTGACCAATCACTTCATCCTGATGAAAAGCTTTGTTTTCTGCAAAGAGAAAGGTCTTGTTGTTGTCTGAGTTGTAAGGACAAAGTCTGAGCTGGACATTTCAATCAACAGTCAGATGAGTGCAGCTGTTTTAATTATCCAGTTAGCATGAAGTGATACATTTAGAGGAAAACAAAATTAACACGAGAAATAAAGCAGTGTAATGAAACCTATGGCAGATACCCATTCAAGGCATCAGTTTGATAAATTAAACTTTCTTAGCTGTTAAACTCTTAGCTCAGTAACTTTTAAAAGTAGATTTTTTTGGGGGGGGGGCGGTATTTCCTTTTCCACAAATCATGAAACAAATGTCAAGTGGAATTACAAAGGGTGTTCCCTCTCTCAGTATTAGTAGTGAGGGTGGGCCGCATGGGGGTGAGGAATATTACTGTTCCTTGACAATATTATGCTCAGAAAATATCAAAAAGCAGAGAGTTTAAAATGGGTATTTACACATAATATCCATGCATATTTACATTTAATATCATATTGGATTTAATTTTATTACTTTCTGGAAGGCAATTGGGGGAAAAATAAACACAGTGGAATGCTATCTCTTTGCGTGCAGAATCAATATGATAATCACATGGCTGATATAAACTCATAAGAAAATGCATCTGACATTTCATGGGAGCTTCTTAATTTAGTATTTACAATGTCTGTGTCAAATGATATAGCTTTATTGTTTAATTATGGAGATGGCAGAATGTAGCAGATTCCTGACTTTTCCCCCTTAATTACTATTAGCCTGCTTTCAAACTGGTGGATATGGTACGTAGGTTGGTCTCCTGTTAGGTTTGCTGTTGCTCAGATTTTATATAATTTCTAATTCTCCTTGAAATGCTTTAGAAAAAACCCTTTTCCTCTCCAATATGTGGACTTTTATTATGAGCAATAATGTAACACAAGGGTATGATTATGGTGAGATAATCACAGTGCAAGATAGAAATGATGCTTTGGAGTACTATAACCTGCCCAGAATAATTATTCATCTTGCCGTTGTCCCTTAGATTTATTGCTCCTTCCTGTAAGGTGATCAGCTCTTTTGGAAATAGGGCTGGATTTTTTTTTATGACACTCAATGTGCATAATTTTTAAATGCCATTATTTGCACCAGCAAATATTTAATAGTGGGTAAGACAGAATGAGGGGATAAACAAATGCTTTGGCCCTCTCCCCAGCTGATATAGAATTCATGAACATGGGCTGTAACCCAGAGTAATGTTTGTAGAAAGGAGACTGAGCTCGTGTTTCTGGAGTAATTTGGATTTGAGGATCTGAATTAACTGATTGCTAGGGTGATTAGGTTGACCAGATGTCTATTTTCTCCTCCATTGATCCTTTGGTAATTTTAACAATTCTTATTATGCCTTTGGTTTTACCACCAGTTAGATGTCTATTGGGCTTCCCAGGTGGCTCAATGGTAAAGAATCTGCCTGTGATGCATGAGACTCAGGTTTGATCCCTGGGTCCAGAAGATACCCTGGAGAAGGATATGGCAACCCACTTCAGTATTCTTGCCTGAGAAATCCCACGGACAGAGGAGCCTGGTGGTCTATAGTCCATGGGTCGCAAAGAGTAGGACACAACTTAGCGACTAGACAACAGACAAACAGATGTCTGTTAGTATTCCTACTCTGCTGTAGAATGAACCCCCCACAAACACACAAACACCCTTTTCCTCCAAATAAGCTGTTTCCCCTTCCTGGGACCCAGGACCCATTGATGAAGCCAATGTGAAATATGTCTGACTGGCATCTTCCATAAGGCCATCTCCCCAGAAGCTGCTTTTGTAATTTTAAAGGCAGATTTATCTTATGGCAAATTGCTCCATTTAAACAACAGGAAACAAAAGTTATAAAATCCCACTGTCTCCAGAACTGATAGTGAGTGATTAACGTTACCCACAGCTTCACAGAGGCTGCCACAAGGAAGTCAGCAAGGGAGAATTGATTGAGTCACTTATTCAAGAATAAAAATGAACAGGGTGCCAGGCCTGTAGACAGGGAGAGATACGAGTCCAGCCTTATCTTCATGCTATTGCCCCTGCCAGTTGCTATCACACTATTAAGATAAAGCAGATGACCCAGGTTTAGAAGCCACTGATTGGAAGTTGGATAGTGAATTTAGGATTTTTTTTTTCTCTCTGCAAGTGTTGGCTAGAGCCCGGACAGAGGTGAATTGGTAAATGAAAAATTCACTCTCTGGGAAACAGACATAAGGTACAAATCACAGCACGTAGGTAGCCAGACAGATCTTTTACTATAAAGTAGTGGGTGGCGATCAAGTGATGGGAATGGATGAAGATCTTGATGGTATCTACAGGCTCAAGTAGATAACTGTTCAGCTTGTTCAGCCTGGCTCATATCTCCCAGCTTCTCAGAGCCATCTTCCCATTAATAAATGAGGTCTACTACATTCTAATCCCTGTTTTAGGACTGTGTGACTTATTCACTATTCTCTGTTGTACTTTAAAACTGGTGAATCAGAGGTAAAAAATATTTAATGTAATTACTGGAGAGACAAGATATGTATCAAAGTACTGTTGCTCTTAATTAATCATTGATCCCATATTTGCCAATTGGCCTCATTACCAAAATGTATTTGTAACCCCAAAATCAATGCAGCATTTTTGCAATCATTTGTGGACATGCATGAAAGTGAAAGTGTTAGTCACTCAGTCATGTCCAACTTTTTGTGACCCCATGGACTGTAGACAGGCTCCTCTGTCCATGGGAATTTCCAGGCAAGAATATTGGAATGGGTAGCCATTCCCTTCTCCAGGGGATCTTTCCAACCCAGGGATCAAATCCAAGTCTTCTGCATTGCAGGCAGATTCTTTACTGTCTGAGCCACCAGGGAAGCCAATGTACATGTACAGAACAGCAAAAAACTTGGATTACCAGACGCATGTGTCCTCAGCTGAGGTCAAGCAAATCCTAAATATAAACAAGTATCCTCCTCCCAGTCTGTTTTGTACCATGTTCTCCACATTTAAAATGTATTTAAAATGGCCATCAAGCATAGTGCTGAAGTGCTATCTAGGATTCCTAAAGGTAACATGTTACATGAAGGCTGTAACATGTGCATACATGTGCTAGGTCAAGATTGTTCAAGGATGAATTACAGTGTTCTTGGCCGTGAGCACAATGTTAATGAATCAACTGTATATATTATATGAGGTGTCTTTAAACAGTAAGGAACCTCCATACTGTTCTCCATGATGGTTGTACCAACTTAACATTCCCACCAACAGTCTAGAAGGGTTCCCTTTTCTCCATACCTTCTCCAGCATTTATTTGTAGATTTTTTGATGATAGCCATTCTGACCAACATGGTGATACCTCATTGTTGTTTTGATTTGCATTTTTTTAATAATTAGTGATGTTGAGCATCTTTTCAAGTGGTTTCTGGCCATCTGTGTCTTTTTTGGAGAAATGTCTATTTAGATCTTACATCAATTTTTCTATTGGGTTGTTTGGTTTTTTGATATTGAGTTGCATAAGCTGTTTGTGTATTTTGAAGATTAATTCCTTTTTGGTCACTTTGTTTGCAAATATTTTATCCCATTCAGTGGGTTGTTGTTTCATTTTGTTTATGGTTTCTTTAAGGCTGTTTTAAAGTGAAGCAAGGGAAGCAGAAAGAGATTAGCTAATGGATGAGTTTGAGCAAACTCTGGGAGATCATGAAGGACAGGGAAGCCTGGGTGCTGCCGTCCACAGAGTCACAAAGAGTCAGAGGTGACTTAGTGACCAAACAAAAACAACAACTTGCTGAAGGTTACACAGCCATTAAGTGGCTAAACTGGGTTTTGAACCTGGGTCTTCTGATTGCAGATTCTTGTGGAAGCTTGAAGCCTTGCTGGGTCTTGGTAACCATGAACCAGAGTGCAGTGGCATCACCAGAAAGGGCGCAGGTCTAATTTACATTAATATTCCAATTCCATAGCAGCTCATTCTAACCGGTAAAATTTTTGTGTTGGAACCAGAAAGCATGAAGCCGAGAAAGGACCCTGGTCATTACCCATGTCTTCTGTTCCCTGCCTCTTTCTGTAAATCAAAGAACTCTGACCAATTCACTGTCTTAATACTTCTTGATTCTAACCAGCCCTCTCAACCCTCACATCTTCAATAACTCCCCACCATCTCATGCTTGGATTTTTGCCACAGCCCACTCTGGCTTTCAGGCTTGCATCTTTCCAACCCATTATAACCCAATCTGAGGAATCTTTTCAACATGTAGATTTGGTACTTATAATAATTTGATGGCTCCCTAGCGTTCTGAGGCATAAACCCATTTCCAGATGCAAGACAAGGTAGGCCTGTCTTTCCACCCAGTCTCATCACCTACAGCTTTCAGTGCACCCATGTTTTTCCTGGAAAGGGGCTCCTTTGTACCTCAGGACCTCTGCGTTTGCTGGACCTTTGGCCTTCTAGCTCAATTGCCTCATGAGATCCCACTGGTCTTTTGCATATCAAATGAGCTATCACACCATCCAGGGAGCCACCTTCATATATGATTCAGTTCAGTGACTCTACCATGCCAATGCAAAGCACCCAACTGATCCCCATCAATATAATGATTACTATTATTATGATGATGATGGTTTAGCCCATTTTCACCCTTCACTTTATAGTTGAAAAAAAAAAAGAATAGAAAAAGAAGCAACTCCTCCAAGAATATGAAGAAACTCACAATGAAATAAATAACAAATATATTTATGAGAGATATTAAAACTGAATCAAAAAAGAGGGGATCAACTATCCATGCCATGAGAGCCAGCTAAGATGGTTTCTGTCATTGAATCTTAAATTTATTCTAAGCTTCCCAATATCGGCTATAATAAGAAGTAAAGTGTATTATACAAGTCTCACTTTGTAGGAGAGGAAAGAAAATTGAGTCTTTTACAAGGAAAAAAAAACTTTTTCAGCCCTACATTCTAAAATGTGTGTATCACATTGAACCTAGAGAGTACTCGAAGCCACGAAGTGAAAAGCAGAGTGGTTTCCTGGCTAACCGCACACTGCAAGCCCTGTGGAGGTTTCTGAAAGCTCCCATTCCTAGGCTTTGTCCCCGCTATTGACATTCTCTGGGACTGAGACCCTGATGGCCCCATAAAATCAGCATGGGTGGTTCTGAGTTACAGCCAGAATTAACCACCACAGGCAAATCCATTCTCTGATTTAGATCATTCTTTTTTTACAATTGTATTTATTTATTTATTCATTTTTGGCTGTGCTGGATCTTCATTGCTGCCCCGGCTTTTCTCTAGTTGCCGTGAGCGAGGGCTCCTCTCGAGGTGCGGTGCCTGGACTTATTGCGGCGGCTTCTCTGTTGTATAGCAGAGGCTCTAAGGCGCACGGGGCTTCCTTCGTTAGCTGCGGCAGGTGGGCTCAGTGTTGTGGCTCCCAGGCTCCAGAGCACAGGCTCAATAGTTGTGGCACACAGGCTGAGTTGCTCCTTGGCGTGTGGGGTCTTCCCAGACCAGGGATTGAACCCATGTCTCCTGCACTGGCAGGTGGATTCTTTACCACTGAGCAACCAGGGAAGCCCTGATGTCGATCATTCTTGCAGCAAATAATGTATTTTTGGCTTTGAGGCTTACCAGTACAAACCTTTTACTATAACTCAGTGAAGGATTAAGCACATGGAAGATGGATTGATTCTTGACAGACGCCAAGGATTGGCATGGATTGGGGGAAAGAACTGAGCATTTTCAAGTTGAGATAAAGATTGCTAATAGGGCAAAGGAAGGGACTCCTGGCAGGGTGTGTGTCTGGTGTCGAAGTAGGTGGTTCGAGCCCTCTTTAGGGCCATAAGCAACCTTGGTCTAAACAATACGACCATTTGATGAAATGCCTTCTTTCACTCCCAGGTGGCGCTAGAGGTATAGAACCCGCCTGCCAACGCAGGAGACTAAAGAGACCGGGATTAGTATCCCTGGGTCGGGAAGGTTCCCTGGAGGAGGGCATGGCAACCCACGTCAGTATTCTTACCTGGAGAATCCCATGGACTCTCCAAGGAGCCTGGCAGGCTACGGTCCATGGGAATCGCAAAGAGTCGAAAGCGACTGAAGCAACTCAGCAAGCATGCACTTCTTTCACTCACACAGGAGACGCAGCCTGTGCAATCCCTAGAATGATAGCACAGTTGTCTCTGTTTCCCAGAACTCGAATCCAATCTGCAGAGAGCATCTTCTTATTCTCCAGAGGGCAGCAAATGTGGTAATCTCTGCCATAAACACACATCAGAAAAGAGCTCCATACTTTGCTCAAAGTAAAAGGGCAGTTTGCAAGTTGATTACAGAGTAATCATTTAATTTGCTCTGAGTTATTTCTACTAATACTGTATTCCGATTCTGCAAAGATGCTAATCTTAGCAGTGGGGAATTATGTCATACTGGCAGTATTTCAGTAGCATGGAGCCCCTTTCCCTTGGGCAGAGTTGGCGCTCACTGCACTTTGCTGGCCATGACTTAATCTAAACCCACTGCAGTGGGAAATTCTCCTTGGGAACAGCACGCCAGCACCAGTGGCTTTTATATCTGAGAGGAAGTTGGTTGTTATTATAGTTCAGTCCCTAAGTTGTGTCCAGCTGTTTATGAACCCATGAACGGCAGCACACCAGGCTTCCCTGTCCTTCACCATCTCCCTGAGTTTGCTCAAACTCATGTCCATTGAGTTGCTGATGCCATCCAAACATCTCATCCTCTATTGACCTCGTCTCCTCCTGCCTTCAATCTTTCCAAGCATCAGGGTCTTTTCCAATGAGTCAGCTCTTTACATCAGGTGGCCAAAGTATTGGAGCTTCAGCTTGAGCATCAGTCCTTCCAAAGAATATGTCCTTTAGGGTTGACTGGTTTGATCTCCTTGCTGTCCAAAGGACTCTCAAGAGTCTTGTCCATCACCACAATTCAAAACCATAAATCCATCAATTGGCACTCAGCCTTCTTTACAGTCCAGCTTTCACATCCATACATGACTACTGGAAAAGCTTACCTGAAACTAGGTATTAAGAAGCTGAGGGAATCAAGATAAACCAGAGATGATGAGGGGGGGAAGACATCATGGAATAGAAATGAGGAAGAGGATAAAAACAGAGCTTAAATATAAGAATTTATAATGTGTCAGACACTGTACTAAGTGCTTTACATAATTTTATCTCATTGAAAGCTTAACACAACTCTATGAAATTGAGTCTATAAAACCCAATTTACTGACCAGGAATTTGACATGCAGAGAATTAAATAACTGCCCAATGTCAGCCAAGGAGTGAAATTAGCTAACTTGGCCCAGAATCCAGGGAGGTTGACTGCAGGGTCATATATGTAACCCCAGAGGCAAGAAAGTGTGGTGTGGGTCTTATAAGACTCTGATAAAACTGGACTCAGCAAGCCTTTCTAGGTTGCACTCTTATCTCTGCATTTTCATTGACTATTTATCCAGTGTTTGATGTTTGTTTTTTTAATATATCTCTGTGACTTGGAATGAGAAGGAACAGTATGCACTAGGCAACAGCATTAGGAAGACTATCCCATGGGAAACACACAGATCCTTTCTTCATGGCATTTGCTTCATTTTTACCATCTCTTCTGCTTTAGTGACAATTGACATGGATCATAGCTGAGCTTATGTACAGATTTCTATAATCCATACCAGAAATCTGCTCCCGATCATTTTCTAAAACAGAAAGGCCTTTCAGCAGATCTTATACCTTGTTCCATTACAGGTGATCCACAGAAAGTCACTGCATGTACGTAATAGCTCTGTAATGCATTGCATTTTTCCAGTCACCTAAAAGCTTGGGTCTGCATCTACGTGGTCAAAATAATTTTGTTTCAGTACAATCAATTAGTAAATCTGGCTACTTTAATCAATTCACATCACAGTTGGCTAATTTGGTCAATCGATGCATAATGGCTTGTAAAAATGACCCAGATTAATGCTGAACCATGTTTTCCGCATATGAACCTAGTCCTGATGCTATTATATATGTTGACTGCAGAAAACTCTAGGGGATAGTCTCAAATCCCAATAGGTCTAGAAATCTGTGAATATCATGCTATACACTCAGATGTTTTCCTAGAATTTGACATTAAAACAATTATTCTGAGCCCAGAGGTTTTCAAGAGAAATTCCACACCACCAAAATCACTAGCAGACATTCATCTCCCTCCATGGAATGAGGGGAGAAAAAGCAAACTCAGGACATGCAGAAGCAGATGGCAGGAGAAAAGGTCCTTGTTCTGCTTCTTTTATTGTTGGTTATAAAACAAGACACCACAAGTAGCCCCACCGTCAAGTCTAAGTGGGTGACAATATTTACTCAAGTTTACCATAAAATGAACAAAATAACTTTTTTAAAAGTCTTTGAATTGCCATTTTATGACTTTTATCCCTTAAAATTTCCCATGATTGGTTTTCAGTTTAATCAGATAGCCACTGAGTAAAAATATATGGACGGCTTCCCCTGTGGCTCAGGAAAGAATGAGTAAAGAATCCACCTTCAATGCATTAGACACAGGAGACACAGGTTCGATCCCCAGGTCGGGAAGATCCCCTGGAGGAGGGCATGGCAACCCACTCCAGCATCCTTGCCTAGAGAATCCCCATGGACAGAGGAGCCTGGCAGGCTACCGTCCCTGGGGTCGCAGAAAATCAGACATGACTGAAGCCACTGAGCACACATGCATATTTGCAAAAATGTAGGGAAGGTGCGAGATTTTCCCTATTCCTAAAGGTATAGTATTCATGTCTGTGTGTTTGTGTGTGTGCTCAGTCGTGTCCAACTCACTGTGAGTCCAGGGACTATAGCCCACCAGGTTCCACTGTCCTTGGAATTTTGCAGGCAAGAATACTGGAGTGGATTGCCATTTCCTCCTCCAGGGGATCTTCCTGACTCAGGGATCGTACCCCCGTCTCTTGTGTCTTCCGCACTGGCAGACAGATTCTTTACCTCTAGCGCCACCTGGGAAACCATATTATTAATAGACGTGACAAACTAAAAATTTCCCGCATTTGGCCTTTCATCCACTTGCTATGTGATCATTTGCCTGCCTTCTATATACGGTAGCTGAGGGCAATTCTTACTATGGAAACATGGCCATAATATCCACAAAAACAGTAGTAACAGGAGCCAAAGATCATTGACCTTGTACTATATGAGGCTGCCATTATCAATTAATTTATTTAATGCTTATGGAAACCTTTTATAACGTACTTTAGTGCATACTAATATTAATCCCATATTACACGAGGCAACATTGCATGTGTTAGAAGCGTAGTAATAATGTCCTATATCTTCATAGAACAAAGAGTATCACGCTTTGCTGGATCACCTGGGAAGGCAGTGAGGTTTTAAAACTTCAAATCTTGAATCTCTGACCGGCAAGGTTTTCCCTGGAATGAAATAGCCTCAGGGCCAAAGTGAAAACCCCTTTCTCGATCATGTATATCTCAGGCTGGGTTTAGAGAGCATCCTTATAGGGCCAGCAACCTTCAGCTTCCCTTTCTTCCCAGCATCCTTCTTTTCTGTTCTTAGCCCAAGTCTCTAACTGAGCTTCTTGTCTGTTCTGTACTGAAGAAGTGCAAAAGGTACAAGGCACATTCAGCACCATCCTAAGCCCCAAAAGGACAGGAGGGTGAGTCCAGGTGTTTGGGTGTAACCTACCCACCATGATTTTCTGCTTTCGCTTCATTCACCTCATTCATTTCTTTGAAAGTCCTAGCCATGGCATCGATTCCATATGATTTTTTTTTCTCTAAAAATATGTGCTAACAAGATTCAAGCCTGGGACAGTGCAATTCCATGTGGTTTCACCTGCTTTCACCTAGAAAGAGAGTATTTTTGCTCCTTGCTCCCAACTTGAACCAAAATAAAAAGCTAATGTAGACTTTTTCTCGCCTTGAACTTACTTTCCTTCAGCTGTCTCGTGGGCCTGAACACAACTGTGGAGCATGCTAGTCACTTTACTGATTTACTGTGTATTCCTGGGTTGGAACTGCAGAATCACACCTTTACCAAACAGCTCTGGAATCGCATCTGGGCTGTCATTCATAGGCAAGGAAAGGGTCACTGTCAAGTCAAGCCTCACGTATTCATGTTAGGAGGAATTTGTATTAGTGCTGGGTATAGAGTACATGAAATAAGACTGATCTGATGGTAGTAAATCTGCCTGATTTAAGTGAGTTTCATAGGCAGTTAACAGCATGTAAATTTCCTAAATGTGATTAACAGCTTCATACACGTGAGACCCATCAGCTACTGACAAACTTTTTCAAAAGGGAATGAAAAAAGATCACAAACAGATTTTCTTGAATTCTCCCTTTAGGGTTTTGTCTTTTTGCTACAGATTTTCACTCTTTCTACTTTTTTCTCTTATTTTAGAACTTAATATTTAATGCTGTTAAGGGTTCCTATATGATTGAGTTGAAGCAGAATAATTCTTCTTCAGCTGTTTAGCTCTGATAGCAGGCAGCAGTATATTTTCTATTTGGTGTACTTCATTGACAGCTTATTAAAATGTGCTGTCTCTTGTATATTAATTTTGGAGTCCTCGGATCCTGAAAAATCAATCTTTAATCACATGTTTACAATAGAACTGTTGAGTATTTTTCTCCATCAACACCACTGATATATTGATGCCATATCAAGTGTTATAGGGCTCAGAGGGTTTGGGTTTATTTTATTTTATTTTTTTTAACATTCCTCAAATCCTAGCATGGGATTCTGAAATAAGCACAAATTTATTAGCAATCCTCTAATTCCAAACTCCAGGTTTCTGGCATTTAAAAACTACTGCCAAACTACTGCCAAGTGGCTATTATAACTAAACAAAGAATATATCAGAGGAGTACAAGTGCTAGGGACACCCAACAAAAAAATACAGCTTTCCTGTACAGCCTCCAAAAAAAGCCTCATTTTATGCCTAAAAGGAGGTGAACAAACTTGCTCTCATACCAAGAACTAGAAGAATTCGGCCTATAGGACTTCACATCTCCCAGCCTTACACTTTACAATAAAACCTAGAATCAAACGCTTAAACCTTTGGAGGGAAAGGGTAGAGTGTGGATTTTGGAGAACACTTTAAGGATGGATGATTAGAGAACATAATTATGTTTCAGCCTCACTGATGTTTTTCGCCGCTGCTGGTCGGCTGATATTCCATAAGTGAGTGGTCTCAGAATGGTCTCTGGGAGCCTTCACTGTGCCCCCGGGGAGTTTACATCCATGGGCAGAGCAGGGGGAGAGGCTGCCCGACATCAGAACTCCCAGAACCCTAAACAACTAAAGGAGTGTGCTTCTGTCTGGCCCCTCATGGAGCCCCAAGCCCTTTCACCTTTTTGTTTGAACTTCACCACCTGCCTCCAGGCACTCAGTGATCTCCGTGGACAGCAACACTGGGGTCAGGGATGTGTGTGCAAGGGCACCATGTGGCGTGAGAAAGAATGGGACTCAAACCTGCCCTGAACCCAGCGGACTCAGTCCTGTTCTGTACTCTGGGTCTTCTAAAGTCTCAGAGCACCTCAGCTTCTACTCTTTGAAAGAACCATTCTACATAGCCTCTTGAAAATGGGATTCTTTTCCACTTTCTACAAGAAGATAAGATGGAGGATGGTAGAACTATAAGTATGGAAGTTCTTTATCACTGTATTGCCGACGTTTAACATATTATTTGGGACACAGTAGATGCCTGGGCTTCCCAGGTGGCGCTAGTGGTAAAGAACCTGCCTGCCAATGCAGGAAATGTAACAGACGTTGTGTTCAATCCCTAGGTTGGGAAGATCCCCTGGAGAAGGAAATTGCAACCCACTCCAGTATTCTTGCCTGGAGAATCCCATGGACGGAGGAGCCTGGCAGAATAAAATCCACAGGGTCACAAAAAGTCAGACACAACTGAAGCAACTGAGTATGAGATGTCTATTCTTGGTCTAACCCTCTAAAAATCAGTGAGTGCCACTTGGCGCAATCAGAAACTTTTGTCAGGATCCTTGTGTCTACAGAACCAAATATTATATGATCGTGTAGACTGAGATACTCCTCTTTCAGAAAAGGAAACAGGAGGAAGGCAGAGAGAGAATTTCATTTATGGAGCACCTACCATATGCCAACCACTCTGATTTCACCATCCTTTCAAAAAAAATGTATGAAATTGAGAACATAATTTCCACTTTGGAGATGAATAAATCAAGTCTCAGAGATGTAAGTAGCTTATCCAAGTCACTGGTCTAAAATGGCAGACATTCATAGTTACGTTTCTGACTATGAAACTTTCCTCTTTACCAGGCAGTCTTGCCATAGATTTGGGGCTGTTGAGAAGAAGAAATCCAGAAAAGGATTATGACCATAAGTAAGAGAATCACTTTCTAATTTTAAAGCTTCAACAGAATAGAGAGGACCCACATTTTTAATCCAGTGGCATTCAGTTCAGTTCAGTAGCTCAGTCGTGCCCGACTCTTTGCAACCCCATGGACTGCAGCGCGCCAGGCTTCCCTGTCCATCACCAACTCCTGGAGCCTACTCAAACTCATGTCCATCGCAAAGGTAGTGTATACCATTTTCACAAGAGAGGTGGTTAATGCTGAATCTCTCAGTTCCTGGATTCTGGTGTGCAATTGCCCCAAACTACTTCACTACCCTGACCTTGGACCTTTGCTCCAAATATTCCCTGCTGACCTTTCTTGTCCTCTCACCATGGTTCATTTTCCCATCCTCTGAAAGTAGCCTCAAGTCAATAATTCTCCCTTCCCCCCATGAGTTTAGAAAGAAACTATGGTCACAAAAGGCACTTTTATCCCTGGAATTCAGTTTACAATTTATCGGACTAATGGATGCATTTGTTTTTCAACATTGAGGTTCTTATATCCCCTAGAAAACTGGCCAACTGTTTTTTACCATCCTTTTGAAAATTTGATTTCCTTAAGTTTAATTAAGTCTCCCTTTATGTCGTCTTAAATAAATGTCTCACTAGCATGCTTTATGCAACATAAACTTCAAAATCATTATTACTTGAGCTGCATTCTTTTTGGATGACATAGACCTAGATACTTTGGGAATAACAGTCTCTTCAACAAAAGAACTAGTGTGTTTAAAAAGAGAATAATTCTTCCAGTGAAATGTTTTCTAGAGGGAATGTTGGAGTGCCCAGCGTACTCCATTTCAAAATACTAATTGGAGGCATTTGTTGTAGGAATCTGGATGTACTGCACACGATGTCACGTATGCAGTAGCTCTTTGCATAAGTGAATCATTGCAAAGCACAAATGGAGACAAAAAAAAAAAAGAAAATCAAGCTTCTGTAAAGCTATTAAAGAATAGCCCGTTAGTTGTCTTGGCCCTGAAGGAGTTTTACCTGATATTTTATTACTGACAAATCTGTATCGACTATTATTCTATGTTCTCCCATTTCAGAAGTAAGATAATAAAAGAATAATGGAATAATATCTTGCCAAGCAAGACACTCCATCTGCTTTTGTTTGTTATTTTTTTTTCCCAACCCATCGCCCACTTTCCCCAAATGCTTCCTCTAATGCAATAATTTTCCTTTAACACAGACCTATGATTTTAATCAGCCCATCTGTGTGGCTCCATCTGGGGGGAAGGATTGAGGATTCAATGTTTCACGTTCAATTCACATTTTGATTGTAAGGGCATTCACAAGCACCAGTTACCTTCCAAAATGCAGAGTTAGCCCTTGTAAGTCTGCAATTCTCACCAACTTTTTCTTTTCTCAGTAGGAGTTAAACTACATATTAGGCAAGGAATCGTGCATTATCTGAGAAGAAAGCAAATCCATGTCCCTATTGTCTGGGTCAGAGGTCACTCTGACCTCTATCCTACACTTACTGGTCCCCCTGGCTGTAGAAAGACAGAAGCCAAGATCATGAGTGAATGTGACAGGACTCTGGTGAGTAGTTGAAACCAGATCCACTCTGTAGAGACTGTGACTAAAGATGCTATAAAACATTCTGTAGCCATTAAACTAATGGCTCATAAAATGAGTGAGATTTGGACAAGCATAAACATAGAATCTGTTAATTGCTCTGGAAGATCGTATGGATTGGAAGGGAAATTAATGAGAGTGGGAAAAATGGAATAGGAAAAGGAATTGAATGAATATCTCCATTGTACTAAAAGCATATGCAATGCATTAGAATTACTGAGTTGTAAGAACTGCAGAGAATATAGCTACAAATAAAGAAACTGCAAATATGAAGCATTGTAACTAAGATTTCAAAGAGATGGCTCCCATTCTCCCTTTAACTCATACTCCCCTGAACATGAGTTTGCTCTGAGGTACACAAAATGTACATTTTTATGCCTTATTAGATAAAACGTGATGTCACAGAGTGAAAGTTGGCAGGGGAGCTCTAATTTGGAATTGCCCGTGTTATACACCTTAAGATTCTCAACTATAACGCAGCATTAAAACTCTTCTCACTGAATTCCTTCAATAAAAATCACAGCTGTGAGCATTCATTCAAATACGTACTTATCATGTTTTATTCCTACAAGTAATGACTTCCAGATTCAGCTTGACATTTGGAACTCTGTTTCTAAATGCAAGACTTAGAATTAACAAAGGTACCTCTCTCATCAGAAGCAAAGTCAAACTCATGGTGAGTCTGAACACACCAAACTAGTGAACGCGTATTTGAAAATCGTCATTTGGACCTGATTCTCTTCTGTGTGTGCACAGAAGTGAAGGAAGGGCTTGGGATCAACTTATTATCGCCAACCCAGAAATACACCTCCTATCTGTCTCTAGAGGTCATGTCAATCTGAAGAATGTTAGCTTTAGAAAGTTTCAGAACTTCTCAAAAAGCAAGGATACCAGTCATGCCAGCACTAACCAACCATTCCATTGAGAAATGATTTACAACATAACAACGAACCTATTTAAGTTGCTTCAAAATAGGAAACATCAAGTCATACTTTCTTTGATGAAAAGAGGAAAGATGTAAATTCCCAGAATGTGAACAAGTTGAGATTTTAGAGAATCACTAGACTTCTTTCTTGGAAGAGCATCCACATTTGACACTCAACTCCTATTCTAAGTTCTTAGGATCAAAGTTTTCCCTCACATAGGAGAAATTCTATTCATGAAGGAAGACGGACACTATACAAAATGTGAAACAAGGAAACGGGGAAGAATTGAGCAAAGATACTAAATAATGGCCAACATTCCGATGCCATGCCAGTTTGTGTGAAGTGGGTGGAGAGCCTGGTTTGCCTCTTCCCAGCTGCAAGATGCTCAAAATGATATTAATGATACATAACTCTTCATGCTGTTGTCAGGCATAAATGAAATATCTGTGTGAAATACTTAGCACAATGCCCACCACCCAGCAGGTGTTCTTGAATGTTAGTTCTCTTTGCTCCCACATACCAACCCATACTCATTCTGTCTCCCCTTCTGCTGTATTTTCCAAAGCCAAATGTTTTAAGCTATATTCTCCTAACGAAAAACAAAGTGGAGAAGTTGTTATTTCTGAATTTATTTTAAGACAGAAATCTGAGGCATACCTTCCACATGCTGGAGCAGGGCAGATGGCACCCTCTTCTTTCTGGCAGCTGTAGATACACAGGGTTGGGCTACAGAAAGGAATGAAATGAGTTTTATTTTCATCATCTCACCTTGTAAGTCATCACCTGGCTTATCCCGTGATGTCTTTGATATTCACAACTAGTTCTTAGAAGCCTCATGTTGTATATTCTGCAAACACACCTCAACTTCCAAATTCTCCAATAATTTGTTTAAAGTATAAGCTTCTACTACATGGAAGAGTAGATTGTCTAGACATGCTAGGAAAGGTGAGGTGAAGTGGAGGCATTCTGCCATCTGGCAATGAGGTCACTTAGAACAGCCAGACCGACCCACATGTGCAATTTGTCTTTTCAAGTTCTGTTAGAATGCTAACACTTGGTGAACCTGCACTTGCTCTAAAATCTCTAAGCCTTCTTTTTGTTTACCTTTGTTTGCTGATCTTTCTTTTAAAAATTGTTTCAGATGTTTTAGTAGATGATAAGGCATGTAGGTTGAAATTCACATGGTGGGAACCAGGTCTTCCCTGCCCCTGAACCTAGTATTTCAAGTCCAGCGTCTAGAAGTTACCACTATTGCCAAGGCTGTAGGATATTTTCTCAGAATTATGCTCTGTGCACAGAGAAGTACAAATATATACACCAATAGGAGCATAAGATACACACAGAATAGCTTGAATCTTGCATTCCTCACTTAATATACCTTGTAGCTTATTCTGTATTAGCCATACAGAGAAGCCTCATTCTTTATAAAGGCTGCATAATATTCTGCCGTATGGATGAATGAATGCTTTGCCTTAAACTATTTCTATATGAGCATTGAAGTTATTCTTTAAGCTTTATTATCATCATGATCATTACTCATTACTACAGAGACTGACTGGGGGACTATGTACCTGGACCTAGTTCATTTCACACTTGTGTGAGTATATCTAGAAGATAAATTTACAAAAGTTAAACTAATGGTTCAAAGACTATGGGAAGTTCTTCTTCAAGGGTGTTTAGACATGGTCAAATTAATCCCATAGAGGGTTTAATCAGTTACACCATCAGAAATGCAGGTTGGTTCCTGTTGCCCTACATTCTTATCAACACTGTCTATAGGCATTTTTGATATTTCTTAATCTGTGAAAATAATCTCTCAGTATAGTGTGTGCTTGTATTTCTCTGGCTTGGTATCCTTCTGTATGTTTCTCATCCATCATATGTGCTTTATTTCGTACATAGCACTCATGTTTCTATTGGACTGTTGGTGTTTATGCTGGTTTATATCTTTTTATATTAATACTGATAACTGTCATATGGGTTGAAAATTCTTTAAGATTTGTCCTTTTCTTTTTGTATATTTTTTAGTCACCTAGAAAACATTTCTATTTTTATGTAACTAAAATTTTCATTTTCATCTTTTATGTCTTCTTATATCACATTATAAAAACATCCCTATTTTGAGATTATTTTTTCTATTATTTTAAGGTTTTTAACCTTTAAAAATTTGACTGCACTATCATGTATTTTCGTGCAAAGAGTGAGATAGAGATGTGATATTTTCATGATATGTATACATTTGTTATTTAATGAACATTACATCCACTCCCATTGATTTAAAACACCATTATATATATATATATATATATAGCTATTGCCCAGTATTTTACACTGATATAGTTGTCAGACAATGATATGTTAATTGTTAAGCAAAGTATTTTGAAGTTTTTCTTTTCAGTTGAAAATTTTTAGGCCTACCAGTTTTGGGTTTTTTTTGTTTGTTTTTTAAAGATAAATACCATGTGATTCCACTTATCTAAAATATTTAAGATCGTCAGATCCATAGAAATGTAGAATGGCGGTGAGCAGAGACTGAGGGAAGAAGAAATGGGGAGATGTTGTTTAATGAGTAGAGAGTTTCAGTTTTGCAAAATGAAAAAGTTCTGGAAAACTGTTGAAAAACATTTTGATATTTAATACTACTCTCAGATCAGATCAGATCAGATCAGTCGCTCAGTCATGTCCGACTCTTTGCGACCCCATGAATCACAGCAATCCAGGCCTCCCTGTCCATCACCAACTCCCGGAGTTCACTCAGACTCATGTGCATCGAGTCAGTGATGCCATCTAGCCATCTCATCCTCTGTCATCCCCTTGTCCTCCTGCCCCCAATCCCTCCCAGCATCAGAGTCTTTTCCAATGAGTCAACTCTTTGCATGAGGTGGCCAAAGTACTGGAGTTTCAGCTTTAGCATCAGTCCTTCCAAAGAACACCCAGGACTGATCTCCTTTAGAATGGACTGGTTGGATCTCCTTGCAGTCCAAGGGACTCTCAAGAGTCTTCTCCAACACCACAGTTCAAAAATATCAATTCTTCGGCACTCAGCTTTCTTCACAGTCCAACTCTCACATCCATACATGACCACTGGGAAAAACATAGCCTTGACTAGACGGACCTTTGTTGGCAAAGTAATGTCTCTGCTTTTGAATATGCTGTCTAGGTTGGTTATAACTTTCCTTCCAAGGAGTAAGCGTCTTTTAATTTCATGGCTGCAATCACCATCTGCAGGGATTTTGGAGCCCCAAAAAATAAAGTCTGACACTGTTTCCACTGTTTCCCCATCTACTTCCCATGAAGTGATGTGACCAGATGCCATGATCTTCGTTTTCTGAATGTTGAGCTTTAAGCCAACTTTTTCACTCTCCTCTTTCACCTTCATCAAGAGGCTTTTTAGTTCCTCTTCATTTTCTGCCATAAGGGTGGTGTCATCTGCATATCTGAGGTTATTGATATTTCTCCTGGCAATCTTGATTCCAGCTTGTGCTTCATCCAGCCCAGCGTTTCTCATGATGTACTCTGCATATAAGTTAAATAAGCAGGGTGACAAGATACAGCCTTGACATACTTCTTTTCCTATTTGGAATCAGTCTGTTGTTCCATGTCCAGTTCTAACTGTTGCTTCCTGACCTGCATACAGATTTCTCAAGAGGCAGGTCAGGTGGCCTGGTATTCCCATCCCTTTCAGAATTTTCCACAGTTTACTGTGATCCACACAGTCAAAGGCTTTGGCATAGTCAGTAAAGCAGAAATAGATGTTTTTCTGGAACTCTCTTGCTTTTTCCATGATCCAGTGGATGTTGGCAATTTCGTCTCTGGTTCCTCTGCCTTTTCTAAAACCAGCTTGAACATCTGAAAGATCACAGTTCACATATTGTTGAAGCCTGGCTTGGAGAATTTTGAGCATTACTTTACTAGCGTGTGAGATGAGTGCAATTGTGCGGTAGTTTGAGCATTCTTTGGCATTGCCTTTCTTTGGGATTGGAATGAAAACTGACTTTTTCCAGTCCTGTGGCCACTGCTGAGTTTTCCAAATTTGCTGGCATATTGAGTGCAGCACTTTCACAGCATCATCTTTCAGGCTTTGGAATAGCTCAACTGGAATTCCATCACCTCTACTAGCTTTGTTCATAGTGATGCTTTCTAAGGCCCACTTGACTTCACATTCCAGGATGTCTGGCTCTAGGTGAGTGATCACACCATCGTGATTATCTGGGTCATGAAGACCTTTTTTTGTACCGTTCTTCTGTGTATTCTTGCCACCTCTTCTGAAGAACATTTGCTTCTGTTAGGTCCATACCATTTGTGTCCTTTATCAAGCCCATCTTTGCATAAAATGTTCCTTTGGTATCTCTAATTTTCTTGAAGAGATCTCTAGTCTTTCCCATTCTGTTGTTTTCCTCTATTTCTTCGCGTTGATTGCTGAGGAAGGCTTTCTTATCTCTCCTTGCTATTCTTTGGAACTTTGCATTCAGATGCTTGTACCTTTCCTTTTCTCCTTTGCTTTTCACTTCCCTTCTTTTCTCAGCTATGTAAGGCTTCCTCAGACAGCCATTTTGCTTTTTTGCATTTCTTTTTCTTGGGGATGGTCTTGTAAGATGGTAAATTTTATGTGCTTTTTTAACAGCAATTAAAATTTGTTTCAAATATACAAGGGAAGCAAAACAAAATAAAACATCCCACAGATTAAAAAAAAAAATTTTATCATTTACTAAATCCTTATATGCATTTGGGCTTATTTCTACTCTGTTCCAACTATCTACTCTACTCTGCATCCAATTCTGCCTTTTTAACTATTTTCCAGAGACAACAGTTTTTCATTATTGCAGCTTTATAACACATTAGTTAGTACTAAGGCTACTGTACTACTCATTTCCCTGCTTATCTAGAATTTTCTTGGCATTCTCTTTTTATTATGCCACATATACTCTGGAGTAAACTTCTCTTGGTATTTTAATTAGATCACATGGAATTTGTAAATTAACATCAGATTCTTCAATTTCTGTGATACTATCTCTTCTTATCGAAGATGTGACATGCTATTATATTCATTTGTTTTCTTTTGAGTTCTTTAGTAATGTCTTTACATTTTCTTTATATATATTATGCATGTCTCATTAATTTCATTCCTAGCTATGTTCTGCAGAAGGAAATGGCAACCCACTCCAGTATTCTTGCCTGGAGAATCCCAGGGATGGGGGAGCCTGGTGGGCTGCCGTCTATGCGGTCGCACAGAGTTGGACACGACTGAAGCGACTTAGGAGCAGCTATGTTCTGAATTTGGGGATGTGACTGTAAACAGAAAGCATTCTTCTACCATACTTTTTTAATATTTATGGCTATTCACTTTGTATATTAATTTTTCACCAGACCGCTTACTGAATTATACTGTTTGTAGAATTTTGTCAGCTGAGTCTCTGCGTTTCGTGTGTAAGTCACATATCAACTGCAAATATTCCTTACTAACATTAGCTTCTGTTAGTGGGGATAAGGTAGCCTATGCTGCATCGCTGAACATCCCCACATTCTTAGAGGTTTAGCACAACCAAAGTCTGTTTCCGGCCCAGCCAAAGTCTGCTGGGGGTCCAGGTGATTCTCCAGGACAGCAGTGCTCCAGGTGTGGCTCAGCACCCCAGGTGGCGTGACCCTAACAGCACTTTGACACTAGCACTTGTTTCCATGGATACCATGCAACAGAAGAGAGAGACAAAGAGTGGACTATTGGCAATTAAACCCAGTAGGCCCGCGTATCACCTCTGCTTGAATCATTGTTCAAGGCAAGTGAAACATTATACTCATCCAAGGGCAAGAAGGTTAATCCTCTTACCGCCCAGGAAGTAGAGGCGATTTGAATACAATACAATGTGTCTTCTCCTTTAATTCCCTGGACCCAGTTAGCAAATAGTTTTTCCAGTGGCCCCCAGCAGAGTTAGCTCTTTGGTTTATTTATCACCCTGAAAGTTAAAAAACGTACATGTGAATAATTCAAAACATCTTTTTAAATCCTGCTAAAAGGAAACATTATTGAAGCCCAGTTCTCAAACATATTTCAGGAATGATCCCAAGCCCGTGTCCCTTGCTCTGTGTAAGGTCCCATGTATCAGTTTATCAGTGTTTCTTGCATGAGGCTATGCCACATTCTAATCTGATCCACTGTAGGGTTTATCTCCTTGAGCTTTCCTTGCATGGTTTATCCCTTTAATTCTAGATTAACTCTGTACCTCTGAGAGGAGGAGAGAGATTTTATTCTTTAAAGCACTGTGTGTTATATAAAATCTTTTTTTTTTTTTTGTATGTGTAGAAGGGGAATGAACTTATGTATATAAATATATATATCTTTGCCTTCTCCATCTGCTGGGCTCAAAAGCCACTACATCAAAAGTAAACGTATTCAAGTTGTCTCTAATGAGCAAAATAAAAAATGTTGGCATAAGAGAGGAGAAATACTACGTACCTATGGAAAGATTTTTAGATTGTCATCAAAGTCTATCCCAAAACAAGGTAATTACTTGATTAGTAAACACATACCACCCCGTGACCTGCAAATCCTTCCTACTAGTTGAAATGGTGACTAGGATAACAAAATTTCTAATAATTCATGTCTTCTTAAAAGGCCTATTGTGTTTTTGGAAAAACTTTCCTTCTTCCCCAAACCCATTTGAGTCCATCTAAACAGAAGTATATTGTGACAAATGTGCTAAAGAAAAGATTATTGAGCAGAAATCTTTTTCACATAAGAAATACAAAAGAACCTAAAGGAGTGAATTTCTAGTACTCCCAAAGTATCATCTTAACGGCCAATTAGTCAGAGTTTTTTATTTGAATTATTCCCTTCTGATCAATAATATATACACAAGAAAATATCTGTTTTTAAAAATTCTCTGCATGATCAACACAACATGTAATTGCTACTTCACTTGACTTACCTTGTAACAGAGCTAGTGTTTGGCTTTTCAACCCGCAATAAATACCTTCCTCTCTCTTCTCTTCTGATTGTGCCATAATTAACACCAGGGAAGCACACGTTTAACTATATATGACAGATATTTATTTAAAATACCTTCTGGTGCATATATTAACATTTTTCTTTCTACTTTTTAAGTAGCCTTGAGTTCAGCAATAAAATCAGATTACATTTCTGTTATGTTAATAGCCCCATGCTAGCACAGAATATATCAGTTCAGAGGAAGTCAGTGAGCTATGTTACAATAATTGTGTTTACTGCATTGGACAATTTAAATAGAAAAAAAAAAATGCTCTGGAAATGTGGCATCCTCACTGTCCCCTACCATCATGAAGCACCAACATCAAAGTCATGTCCAAGGCCACTAGCAGTAATCTGTTAGATACATGCCCAATAGTCAGTTTCCTTCTTATTTTTGAGAAAATGGAAATCTCTATTTTTGAGAGTCTTTACCCTAATATCATGGAGTGAATAATTTAAGTAAGTCTACTGTCAAAAAGACATTCTATGTGAAGATCATCTGTAAGAGATGAAGGTGCCTGCTTCACCAAATTCTGAAAACCTAGACTAATGAGACATTTGCATGTGGGGCAATGAAATTATTAGAATAAAGAGAAATAAGGCTATTTTCATATTAGTATATAAGTTTGGAAATGTATTTTCTCCCAGAGGTTATATAGGCGAAATGCATAAATAAAATCTACAAATCAAAACATTTTTCCAGATAGGAAGTGTGTCAGATATCATGATAATTGTGTAGATGAGCCCCTCTGGGACTCAGAGGGGTCCAATAGTCAACTCCTAGGAGTTGCACTTGCATTATATCCCAGTGTCCTGGCCCACTTATTGAAGGAAAGCTATGACTGTTGAAGTACAGTCTGCATCCTATAGAGATTTACAATGTTCCTTCAAAACATAGTTTCCCAGAATCGCAGACACAAAGGCATTCAGATGAAGATCATGTATTTATCCAGTGAGGACTGGACTGAAACCCCATCCGAGCAGTACAGTTTCCCCAGCATGGTACCGTCCACCTTAGCACCCCAGAAAGGATATGTTCTGTAGCCATCAGTGTTGGGCTTATGAGTTTCTCAGAGCAGGAGGAGACATTCTACATGAGCACTGGCTGTGCTAACTGGTAGTCAGAGAAGAAGCTGGTAGCCATCACACCTAAATCAAAGAACACATTGCTTTCAGATCAGATCAGTCGCTCAGTCATGTCCGACTCTTTGCGACCCCATGAATCGCAGCACGCCATGCCTCCCTGTCCATCAACAACTCCGGGAGCTCACCCAGACTCACGTCCATCGAGTCAGTGATGCCATCCAGCCATCTCATTCTCTGTCGTCCCCTTCTCCTCCTGCCCCGAATCCCTCCCAGCATCAGAGTCTTTTCCAATGAGTCAACTCTTCGCATGAGGTGGCCAAAGTACTGGAGTTTCAGCTTTAGCATCATTCCTTCCAAAGAAATCCCAGGGCTGATCTCCTTCAGAATGGACTGGTTGCCCTGATATTTTATCACTTCATTGTGCAAAATGCCCAGCAAAGGTAACTGGTAAAACTATCCTACTACCCGGTGGGCATGAGATCACAACTGTTATCTGAGACATTCTGAATTCACCTTTCAGTTGAACAACTGAATTGAATCAAGATGATTTGAACTTGTCATGGATTCTCTGCTCTGCATAAATTAACCTGAATAGACCCTCCCTGGTCCTTCTTGGTCTTTTGCATCAGAAGTCTCTTTGTTGCAGCCCCATTAAATTCCATGGCCTGAATAGGGGTTAAGTAGAATTTCTGAGGTCCTGAAAATAAGCATCCTATTTATAAGGTTTCATAATACATAGAAATTGTACTTCTTTAAGAAGAAAAGAAAAACCATAAGATTCTTATGTATGGCTTCCCCTTTAGTCCAATTGATGAATAGTTCATCATACACAGAATCTTGAGAAATATTCAGTTTCTCAAGTTTAATCAAGAGCATGATATGGATAAACTGGAGTACCTTTAAATATTGTAAGCAAAGTTTCCAGTGACTTTCTGGCACACAGAGTAAGACACCACCAGCATGCCACTTTCTTTTGTTTATATAACTTAATGTAAGCATATGATATCATTGACACCAGATTACTAAGAGGCCCAGCATTCTATAAATCCATAGATCCCTGGATCATCTTGGCTTCTGTGTCTGAAGTTCTCCTTTAAGTATCCTCTACTCCAAGCCTATAATCTGACCACCAAAGGCTTCATTCATTAGCAAAATCCTACATAAATCTATTTTTCACTGATCCATCTGTCTATTCATTTATAAATGAGGGGAAATTATCATATTGTGGTGTAATAAGAGTTTGGGACTGTGAAGTATTCTGTACAGTATCTACTGGAAGGTCATGCATATCATGAATAAGATTAGCTCCAGATACTCTGAGTCATTAATGGAAAAGAAACATTTTACTGAAATGCCTATCTTGGCATGAGTAGTCACTGCATCCACCTCAGTTTGAAAGGTGCCCAATACTGTTATCGGAGAAGGCAATGGCACCCCACTCCAGTATTCTTGCCTGGAAAATCCCATGGATGGAGGAGCCTGGTGGGCTACAGTCCATGGGGTCACTAAAAGTCGGACACAACTGAGCGACTTCACTTTCACTTTTCACTTTCATGCATTGGAGAAGGAAATGGCAACCCACTCCAGTGTTCTTGCCTGGAGAATCCCAGAGACGGGGGAGCCTGGTGGGCTGCCATCTATGGGATCGCACAGAGTCGGACACGACTGAAGCGACTTAGCAGCAGCAGTAGCAGCAATACTGTTATGACACATAAGGTTCTGAAAGTAAGTACTCACTGAAGAAGTTGCTATTAGGAGTGTGTGATGAAGAATACAGGTGTCTAATTATATCATGTGCCCCAGGGTAAGTCAAGACCTGCTGGCAAAGGAGCAAATTCTCCACTCTTTCTGGAGCAAATGGTTTCTACAAAAGCAGAACTTTCCTCAAAACCATGAAGAGTTGGTTTCTATGTAAATTGGAGTCAAATGCCACTTTCTTCTCAAACTTTTCAACCTCACCCTGACTAGCAAAGTAGAAATCCCGGTATGAAACTCATCAAATACGGAATTTTGCTATTCCCACAATTAGGGAGACCCTGAACTCACTTCCCAAGTGGTAAAGAATATGTCTGCCAATGCAGGAGACACAGGAAATGCTGGTTCGATCCCTGGGTCGGGAAGATCCCCTGGAGGAGGAAATGACAACCCACTCCATATTCTTGCCTGGGAAATCCCAGGAACATAGGAGCCTGGCAGGCTACAGGCCATGGGGCCACAAAGAGTTGAACAAGACTAAATGACTAAGTATGCATGAACTGTTGAGACCCTGTTTTTGCACCTCCAGAGCCTCAATTATCACATACATATAATTAACATTTCTTCCTCTAAGTTTTTATTTGTCTCTTGGATTTGTTCTTTCTTTTGAAAAAAAAAAAAATCCAAAAGATAGCTTTAATATCCAACTCTGGCTACCACCTTTTGATCACAAGAAAACAAACCAAGACATACCCTAGAAAAATGTGCAATTGTGCAATTAACATGGACATTGTGAAATTCTTTCTAAGTAATTGAATACCCTAAGTGTCTTGAATAGTCTTACTAGCTAGTAATACCATCAGCTTGTGGCATATGGTCCTGTTAATTATGACAAAAAAGTATTTTCCAATCTGGACTATATCACAAATTGCTATATATCTCTTGAGAGCTCCCTCTTTGGATATTGAAATGGTGGTTGCAATTTACAGGGCTTCTGACATTTTGCAAACATTTCTATTTTTTAACTAAACATTCAGTCACTCAGTCATGTCCGAGTCTTTGTGACCCTGTGGACTACAGCATGCCAGGTTTCCTGTCCATCACCATCTCCCAGAGTTTGCTCAGACTCATGCCCATTGAGTCAGTGATGCCATCCAACCATGTTGTCCTCTGTCGTCCCCTTGTCCTCCTGCCCTCAATTTCCCCAGCATCAGGGTCTTTTCCAATGAGTTGGCTCTTTACATCAAGTGGCCAAAGTAGTAGAGCTTCAGCTTGAGCATCAGTCCTTCCAATGAATATTCAGGACTGATCTCCTTTAGAATGGACTGGTTGGATCTCCTTGCAGTCCAAGGGACTCTCAACAGTCTTCTCCAACACCACAATTCAAAAGCATCAATACTTCGGCGCTCAGCCTTCTTCACAGTCCAACTCTCACATCCATACATGACCACAGGAAAAACCATAGCCTTGACTAGATGGACCTTTGTTGACAAAGTAATGTCTCTGCTTTTTAATATGTGGTCTAGGTTGGTCATAGCTTTTCTTCCAAGGACCAAACACCTTTTAATTTCATGGCTGCAGTCAACATCTGCAGTGATTTTGGAGCCCCCCAAAATAAAGTCTGACACTGTTTCCACTGTTTTCCCATCTATTTGCCATGAAGTGATGGGACCAGATGCCATGATCTTCGTTTTCTGAATGTTGAGCTTTAAGACAACTTTTTCACTCTCCTCTTTCACTTTCATCAAGAGGCTCTTTAGTTCTTCTTCACTTTCTGCCATAAGGGCGGTGTCATCTGCATATCTGAAGTTGTTGATATTTCTCCTGGGAATCTTGATTCCATTTTGTGCTTCTTCCAGCCTGGCATTTTGCATGATGTACTCTGCATGTAAGTTAAATAAGCAGGGTGACAACATACAGCCGTGATGCACTCTTTTCCCAATATTTAACCAGTCTATTGTTCCATATCCAGTTCTAACTGTTGCTTCTTGACCTGCATACAGGTTTCTCAGGAGGCAGGTAAACTGAAAAATATGTAGGGACTTTTATAAATGTCAGAGGAGATATCTATTTTCACAGAGTATTGATGCAAATAGTGAGTTCACTTTTTTATTTTTCTCATTTCCACTTTGACCTTGTTCAAAATTTAAGTGGCAAAAATCTTTAGAATAGATGGATCTTAATTGCCCTGGTGTTGTTGTTGTTGTTTAGTTGCTAAGTCATGTTCACCACTATGGACTGTAGCCCGCCAGGCTCCTCTTTTCCCTGGGATTTCCCAGGCAAGAATACTGGAGTGGGTGGCCATCTCCTCCTTCGGGGGATCTCCCCGACCCTGGATGGAACCTGAGTCTCCTGCTTGGCAGGTGGATTCTTTGCCACTGAGCCCCTATGGATGCCAAGTTCCAGTCCAGCAGAACACGACTCATCCTCAGAATAGTCCACACCTTGTGTCTTTGAGCACCTCGTTCTTGCTACCTGTGACGCTTTCTGCCTCCTTTTTGTCTGTTGACCAAAGCTTGCTCATTGTTGAAGTCCCATTTTGCATGTCATCTCCTCCAAAAAGCCTTTCCACTCCCTTAATTAACTACCCCTCCTTTTGCACTCTCAGAGTATTATTTCCATCCCAGTTTTACACTGTTCTCATTGTGCCTTTATTTATTTTTACTTATGCAATTAGGTGTGTATCTTTCTTTCAAGAGAGATTAAACATGCGGAGAAGGGAGACCTTAGCCTATCTTTGTATCTTTGTGTCCCTAGAAATATTTTGACCACATCAGGTGTTTAGTCAATGCTTGGCTAAATTGCTTTTTAATTCTGTGAAGATATTGTTCTCTTTTTATCTATCTGCCTTTTTTAAATTCATTTATTTTTAATTGGAAGATAATTGTTTTACGGCATTGTGTTGGTTTCTGTGTAGGTTAATACATCAACATTAATCAGCCAAAGTATACACGTGTCCCCTCCTTCTTGAGCCTCCTTCCCATCTCCCACCCCATCCCACCTTTCTGGGTTGTCACAGACACTGGGTTTGAGCTCCATGTGACAAAGAGAAAAAAATATCATGTATTAACTCATATATATGGAATCTAAAAGATGGTACCAATGAATCGTTTGTCTATATTTGTTCATACTGTTGTCCCCTCTGCTCAGGTTGCCTTCTCTCAGGTCCTACCTCCTTCTTGACCCAAATCTCTTACTCATCCATCAAGACTTCTTTGATTGTCAGGTCCCTGTAGTAAGTTTTCTTATTATCACCCTCCCCTTACCAAATTTACAAGAGACTTGGGCCTCCCCTCTGCATTTTTATAGAAATCTCTATCTCCTCACGCATAGCAAGGGTCACATGATGCTGTGATAACTTGTAGTCTTGTGAGTTTCTTAGGTGCAGGAATTATTCTTGTCACTCTGAATTTCCAAGACCAACTGAATAGGATGACTTTGGCAGATAAAGCAAAGCATCTTACAATCATTCTTGTGTAATTTTCTAAAAATGAAAGGAAGGAAAGACAGAAGGAAGAAAGAAAGAAATATGTTTAATTCACTTAGCATGTTACAAAATCCTTGACTTTATTTTCCTTCTACCTCTCTATTCATTACCTAAGTATATTGGCCCAGTTATGGCAAAGGAGAGCCCACCTAGAGGTCACATTTATTTTCTTCCGCAGTCTGCTTGCCACCCAGTCCACCTACTTGACTTCGAGGAACAAAGAGATTCCGACTGGCAAGAAGTCAATTACATGAATATGATAGACCTTCTATAAAGAAAAAGAAAAGTTTAAAAATCTCCAAACAGAGTAAACACTATGTTGTGGAGAACTTGTGGAACATAATCATAGTCATATCTTACTAGACATTCTGGGTTAATATAAAATTTCACCAGCTTCCCATAGTCTGAGCTCATTAACAACACTAATAATATTTTTATCAGGAAGGAAGTATAGAGTAGTGGGAACAAGTATAAGTTTTGTAAACAGACCAAGGTTTAGATTAGATAACTCCACTTCCTAGTGCGACCTTAGACAAGTTACTTAACCTCAGTTTCTTCATCTGTCGAATGGAAATAATATAGCATTTTGTCACACTGTTACTAGGAAGTAAACTTTGAAATATATGTCTATACTTTGCACAGTGTCTAGATAATAGTGTGAAGACATTAATCAGTTCAGTTCAGTTCAGTCGTTCAGTCGTGTCCGACTCTTTGCGACCCCATGGACTGCAGCACACCAGGCCTCCTGTCCATCACCCAACTCCCAGAGTTTACGTTAATATTAAGACATCCCTCTCCCCATTAATATAATGCCAGAGTTATTAAGACACACTTCTCGTTATCTAGGTTTTCTCTCTCATATCCCTCACCTCAACCCGTTATCATTTTTAGATAAAAGTGGGCAAAAACAATATCAAAGTTCACCTTGGTAACCCTCGGTCTGTAAATCTCTGTCCTTATTCTCCCAAATATATCCTCCTTATTCTCCCAAAATATCAAGCCATTTTTCACATGGTTTATTTTAATAAGCTTTCAAACTACATCATAAACTCATGAGAGGAAGGACCCTGCTTTCATTTCTGATTTTGAGTGCCTTGTAAAGGCCTGGCAGGACACGGCCGGGAAATGATTGAGCCCTTCATTTATTTAATAGTCCCTCAAGCCCATCCTGGAATAAGAAAGGAAACAGGAAGTCAGCAGCATACAGACTGAAAAGCAGAAAGGGGCGACTCCCTTTGCCTTGGCAGCAACGTGGTCTTTCTGTTTATTATCTCAGCCAAATTTTTCTCCCTTTCTCACGATTGGCTGTCTCTTGTCAACAGAGCCATAGCGTGAAAGGAGCTTCCGACAGGTCACACCAACCATCCTACTCAGACTCATTTTCCCCCGCAAAGCCCCAACGCCAACCTCAGATGACCTTCCGATTCACTTTAACCACCAGACAGAGTGGGGCAGGGTCGCCTGTCTTGACTCGTGATGTCACAGCCTGACTGAGGAGGTCTTTCTGGCAAGGAGCAATAGGAAAACTGAAACAACTAGGGAGAGAAACTGTTTATTGAAATGCAAATGAATCCTTTGTGCCTGTACTTTAGCTCCTTTGAAAAGGAAAATCTGTTAGAAGATAGCAGTATTGCCTCCCCCTCCCCCACCTGCTTATCTCTACAAAGTTTTAGGGCACGAATACTATGAAAACACAGATGCATTTTGGAGAGGAAATACATATTTTTAAAATGCATGCTTTCTTTAAAAATAGCAAATGGAAGAGTAAAAGGTCCCAGAGGAGTAAATTAAGGTTGGCTCAAAAATCATTCATTTTCCCCAACGGGCCTGCAGGCAAGCAGGAAGCCTGCCCCACTCTGGGTTCCTCAGGAAGCCAGTGGCCGGGATGCACGGTATGGTCCCTAGACAGGCGGGGCATCAGACCCCAGAGCTGTCACCACACAAAAGTTGCCTCTCAGCCTGCCTGGCGGCTGCTGGCCTTCTCAAAGAACAAGGGCATTCCTCATCTGCATTGCTGGTAAACAGCGGTTGTTGTGAGAATTGGAGCCAGCACAACCCTTTGAGTTCTGCAGATAAGAAAGTCCTCTTGAAATGTAAAATATTAGAAAATGTTTCAACTATCACAAGGCTACATCCACTGCAGTGCTAAAGAGGGTGAGCAGAGGACATATGTGTGTTTCAACATCTCACTTGAGCACTTTGCACAGTCAGACTTCTGACAATTACACAATCCTTGTAAATGGAAATTTTTGGAAAATTGGGCCACAGAGTTTTAAAATATTTTCCTGGCTCATACCCTGACCCCTTTGTCTAATGCTCTCTTTTATTATTCCTGGATCTTAGGGAACAATATCTAAGTATTGATTCCTGTTGGGTCCCTTATTTTAGAAAAGTGAATGCCGGGAGGGTTTTCTATACCCACATTCTCCTGGGCCTGAAATTGAATATCACTATTTTCCTTTTTGTCTTCATGTCGCCTCTGAAAATTCTAAATTGTGTTCATCTTAAGTGGAAATTTCTCCCTTTGCATTCCAAGTATTTGACACAGTTACACTTTAATGAGTAAACTCATGTAGTCCTTAGTCAGAAATAACCTCTCTCTCTTGTTTTCCAATCATTGCGTGGACACTGTCTTAGCCTGGAGGTAAAAATGCAGGATTATCCTGCATTTGCACAGTCATCCTCCCCTCCCTTGCATCCCTCAAGCCCAGGCCTCACTTTGCTTTCTACCAGGTGACAGAAGAGGTTTACCTATGGCTGAAAACACGGCGCTGGCAATTTAGGCTTTCTTTACAAAATCATGTCTCCTCTCTACCACCCCATGATAAATAGAATCTGTGCTGCCTGACACTTGTGAACAATGGGTGAAATGGATATTAGAAAAATCTCATTTATCTTCTGCTTTATTTCTTGATAGGGGTCCTTGTCACTAGGGCTATTGTGTGACCAGCTCCAGAAAGGGCATCTCATTAGTTTTTCTTATCAAGATAGCAAGGTCCTTTAAACAGCAAAGCACTTACATTTTAGATTCAATTAGGAAACTGCATAGTGTGTGTATGTGTGTATGTGTGCATTCATGCACTTCACAGCGTCTGCTTTGAGACACAGCTGTGTCAGATTTATTCTTACAGATTCATGTTTACCACGGCTGAAGCCAGCAGCCTGGCACAGTGAACCACACACTGAAACTCCGCATCCACCTCCACAATAGCAGGCTGATGAACTCATCTTCCTCTGGTCCCACAGTTTTGCGTGAGACAGGATCCCTCTAAGCCAGATAGGGGGAGCACAGAAACCATGTGGGCACGGAGGGATACTGGTGGATTTCTTTTCTGAGGGGGTTTGTTTGAAAAATCAAGCAAAAGCCCTTTTCCAGCTCCATAAAGCTTCCGACTTTGGTTGCCCCTGCCCCTCTCACACAGCAGCCTTTTTGGACAAGTGCATTTTGGAAAGTCACAGTTACCACCCGGACAACTGGGAGAATGTCAACAAATCAGCCATGATTTCAAATATGTCAGAGGGAATTCAACTTTTTCACATCACTTCAAAAATCCTAGTGACAGGCGGATGAAGTGAGACAACTGGACATCAGGGTACATTTGGGTAAATTTAGCCAACAGACCAAGAGAGCCCTGCTCTCCACTAGCAGCTGTGAAAACAAACCAAAAATGAAAACTCCCACCAGAGTTGTGAACGACCCCTGGGGACACTGGCCTGTTTCGAAAGCACAGTGAGGATGCCAGTACAGTAGGACTTGGGGTACCTCGCTTGTTATGTGGACGGGATGCTGCTGGCTGGCAAGGATAAATCCCTGCCCCCTCCAACCTTGTCTAACGTTGCCGAATACCCTCCTGTTGAATGGATGTTTCGAGGAGAAGGTCCAATCACCCACCTTGGAATAGACGGTCACCACCCGTGATTTAGGCTCATCATAATTGTGACGAAGAAATGACTTGCTTATATGATATCACTTATATGTGGGATCTAAAAAATAGTACAAATGAACTTATTTACAAAACAGAAACAGGCTCACAGACATAGAAAGCAAAACTTATGGTTACCAAAAGGGATGGAGAGAAAGGGATAGATTGGGAGTGTAGGATAGTATATACAAAACAGATATATAATAAGAATCTATGTATAGCACAGGAAACTATATTCAATATCTTGTAATAAACTATAATGGAAATGAATTTTTAAAAGAATTTGGATATATATATATATATATATATATAGCCCTTGGACTACAAGGAGATCAAACCAGTCAATCCTAAAGGAAACCAACCCTGAATATTTATTAGAGGGACTGATGCTGAAGCTGAAGCTCCAATACTTTGGCCACCTGATGCAAAGAGCCTACTCATTGGAAAAGATCCAGATGCTGAGAAAGATTGAACCACAGGAGATGGGGCAACAGAGGGATGAGGTGGTTAGGTAGCATCACTGACTCAATGGACATGTTTGAGCGAACTCCTGGAGATAGTGGAGGACATGGGAGGCTGGTGTGCTGCAGTCCATGGGGTCACAAGGAGTCAGACATGACTTAGCAACTGGACAACAACAAATATTTGAATCACTTTGCTGTACACCTGAAACTAGCACAATAAGTCAACTGTCCTTCAATGTAAAAAGAACTGTATTAAGGAATTGCTATCATTTACTCTGATGCATGTAATGCATGCTTAATTTTCAGATTTGTGTTAGTTGGGGAAGGGCAGTTTCGCTCAATGTGGAATGATAACCTGGAAGAGAAATTTACAATATTAACAAAATTAATGATATTAAAGCTCTCTGAAAATTTTTTATTTTTTTACAAAATTGGAGTATCATTGCTTTACCATGTTGTGTTAGTTTCTGCTGTACAACATTAAGAATCAGAAGAGATTTATTTGTTGGCAGGTAAGTTTCTGGAGTGTCCTGTTCACTGTAGATCTCCTGACAAACAGCACACATTCTGCACGTCTATTTTTGAGTGAGTGACTACTGAAAGCAAGCTTTCCTTTCATGATGGAAGAAACTCCATTCTGAGATTCCAGGAATGCGTCTTGTAGGGTGACAGGGTCCAGGGCCTGGCTTTGTGCTGTGCTGGCTGGGACTGATACCGGGACCCTGGCTTCCTGGAGCCTGCATCCAGTCTCCTGTGATGAAGGGTGTGAACCCAAATCTCCTTAGGAGATGCTCCAATCTTATTCCCTGGTTTAGGATCCTAAGAGCTTGACCTCTTACTTCCCTTAGAAATGTGCAGCTTCTCAGATAAGTGCTAATACATGCCAGTGCTAACAATTTATTAGGCTTGGGTTGCTCCACTTTTCCCTACAAGACAGGGCATCTGAGGCATCTAAGTGTTCCGAGCACCCACAGATAAAGGGCCACAAAAGTGGGGTCTTGAGTGAGGACAGAAAGAGAAGTAAAAAGCCACCAAAATCAGAATCCACCTTCACCATTATCCCAATGGCCAGTCAGTAAACACCCACAAATAAAAGTAATGTATGTTCCTGGGTACAATGAAAACCAACAAATCCAAATGAAAGTCACAAGAACTTGATGCAAATTCCACAGTTTCCCCATAAAACACGAGTCTGTCACTTGTCGCCCATCCCTGAAGAATATGGAGTCTTCTGCACATTGTCCCTGGGTCCCTCACTCTGCTCCCACACTATTTAACCAAGCCTCTTTCTGTCCCTACAACACTTGATAGCGTTAAATATTATAGCAGTCACATCCATCTTCATGCATAATTAAGACATGGATTAGATGCTTGGAAAATGAAAATTGCTGCTACGACTTCCGAGACTAGAAAAAAAGTCTCCAAATCCAGTATTACTTCCTGAATTTTGTTTCATGGAATATTTATGACAAGCTGTGATAAAATATTGAACCAGGATGTTCTAACTAGAAACAGGTGCCACAGAGGGGCCACATTGTTATGTGGGACTTGCCTGCCCCATGTTTGCCAAGAGCCTGTCTCTGCTACTTTAGATCTCCTGTGCTTCTGTTTTGGCAGCTCAGCTCTTTCAGTGCTAAGACTGAAGAAGCAGAGCCCGGAAGGGTGAGCCGGGTGCCCACGTCAGTGCTTTCTTCCTGCTCTTCATTGAGCTACCCACATCCTAGCTTGTCCACATCAAGCCTCCTCGTTGGTGGGAGAAATGATGAACTGAAGAATCAGTCACATTTCCTGCTATCTAATATCTCTATGAATTTACAAATAGGGACATATGGATGTGCCTGACTCTCCCCTCCTTCCTGAATTCAACCCTCATTTCTGAGTTTGATGATCTGGCCTCTCCTTCCTTGTTTCAGCTCAGCCCCCGCCTCTTCACTCCCAGCCAACTCCTCTTGCGCCATTTCTCCTTCAAGCCAAACACTATACCTCCTTCAGAGCTTGGCTGAAGTGTCAGTTGCCATGACACCTTTCTTGCTAATGAACCCTAGTCTCTGAGGTTCCCTGTCCTTTGAATCCACTCTTTACTCCACCCCATGCATGGGTAGTCACGTTATCACTGCCTTGACCTAAAATCTGCTTTTCCATTGGATCACTTCTGTGTTTTTTAACAAATTGAGAACTATTTTTAAATGTAAACATAAATGTGGGTAGGTTTTAGCCACCAAATCCCAAAGCCATTTTTCCACAGCTGAGGTGGAGCTCTTGTTTGTGAGAATTAGATGACTTATCTATAAGCAATGGTTACAAAGCATTAAGACCTCTGTTTGGACAGTGCCCTGCATTTACACAGTTCCTGCATCAACAGCATGTCTCATATGTCTGCACCACCCCTCAACACAGATGTGAGTGTTGGGCTTGGGAATACAGACCCCAAAGAGAAACAAGCATAAAATATTTTATATCTCTTGCTTTATTTTTAAGACTTGGTGTGAACTTTCTATCTCCCACAATAAACCATCTTGTTTTCTATTTTATTTTTTTAAAACATTTTTATTGAAGAACAGTTAATTTACAGTTTGTGTTAGTTTCAGTTATACAGCAAAGTGATGCAGTTATTGAATATAGTTCCCTGTACGATACAGGAGTATTGATTATTTTATATATAGTAATGTATATCTGTTAATCCAAAATTCCTAAATTAGGAGTCTGCTTTCTATTTTAAAATCATTCACCATTTAGTGAAAGTGCCAGACCCAAAAGACCCCATGAGCCTGTAATATCAGTTTGAAAAACCACTAGAACATCATTGAAAAGATCCCCATCATTATTCTGTAAAGAGGTGACACATTTGTTATTAATTCATTGTTAGAAAAGAAAAAATCGATCATCAGCTTGAATCACTTCCCCAGGTCACAGATTAGTGACAGACCAGAATTTAAACCCTGATATATTAATTCCAAACCTCATGTAAAAATGTCTTTGCCCCTCAAGAAATTTCCATCTTCACTGGCCTAATGATATATCAAAGTGTTTTTTATCTACCCCCGGCAACCTAGAAGCAACAAAGGAAGCCATTCACTGCCCAGACAATGTGCCAAGGCCCAGGTTTTCTCTGCTGGAAACCTTGCTCCCGGTTCTTGGCTCTGGTCCTCTCTGTGTCCACAACCAGCGTTCAATCTAGAAACTCAAGAGAAGTTCAACATCCTCCCTGTGTACTGGAGCATTTTCCCACCCTCATTATTATCATCCATCTGCCTTTTTTACTCAACGATAAAATTCTTGGATGTATGAATCATCTCTTCTGCATCTTTGATCAGTGTCTGGTCTCTTGTAAGCTCTCTTTTGTCTGTATTTATCAAATAAGTGGACTAGCTTCCTAGTTTCCTGTAGCTAGGTGGAGAGGGTTGAAGTATGTGAAAAATGTACCATTTCCCCAAAAGCCAAAGCCCAAGAATGACTGTGATGAGAAATATATGATGCAGTGTTGCGCCATGCCAGTCTCCAACCTTCCCTCTCCCCTGTATGTGGTAGGTCACATTCTGAAAGTGGTGTTCTGTGGCTTAAATGCATCAGATGTGTACTTAGATCTCCTGTTACTGCCTATTTTTATTTTATTTTACCATTTTGTAATTTGTTTCTTAATATCCAAGATGATTGACCATGCTACCCAGCAGCCTGAAGGAAGATATTCCTAAATGTCATGATTATTTATCCCAAAATACTCCAACAATCGTATTTGAAATTTGATGTTCTCAAACATATTACTGTAACTGCTTTCCATTTCGATTCAATGACGGAAATAAGGGGAGAGAGACGAACTGCTTATGAGCTATGTTCTTTCCTATTACTTGTCTTCTCTCACCAAGAGCCCTGGAATTGAAATGTTACATGTTCCTCTCCTTGTCTCATGATATATGGGGACTTCTCAAGGCTTGAGATTTCAATCCTGGATTTTCATCTGGTAAGCTAAGACTGATTTCCCATCTATTTTTCTTTGAAAGAGATACTATATCTAAAGAAACCATTATCCTCTGATATTTTCACTCTGGTGAAACCATGGATCATTTTAGATAGATCTACACACACTTACACACTCTTCATAGCCTAGAATGGCAAGTCTTTCATTTTCTAAATGACCTAATAAATAACAGGTAACTGCATATTCTGAATACGCTCGCCTTCACAGTCACAGAATAAAAAAGCAAGTCCATTTTTCTGTTGCAAGTTTGGAAATTGTTCCAAGTAGGTGGCAAGGTGTGTCTTCTCTTTTATTTTGACTTGAGGTCAATATTACCAACTGTTTTCTCTGGGGAAAAAAAATGAGCTGCACCATCCCCCAGGTTGTATTTTTATGTCTATATGTTTCATATACAGATACATCCTATAGAGAGGAATATATCACCCGATACCACACAGCTTGTCTTGGACAGCAGTTTACATTCTCAAGCATCACCTCTGTGCAATAACAGACTAACAGACTTGTAAAGCATATTCTAACTTTAACCTACAGGTGTCATGATTCACGTTCTGAAAGAAGCGAGCAGATCGCCATTTCCTCAGGTATCTCTGGTGTTGCCAAAACACTGGATCCTGACTGCACGCGTGCCAGTGCTGTGAAGGCCTCAGCATAGTGTAAATAAACCCCAAATCTGGGATCATGCCCACATGCGGTCACAGATTCTCCGACACCTGAGCCTCTGCCTTCAGAGTCCCCCAGATTGTGGCAATCCGTCTACTCGCTTATGCCACCTCCACATCGATCTCTGCAGGGGAATGACTTAAGGGGCCATTTAGATCGATGCCTGAAACAGCCCAACAAAGATATCCGCCCAGCCGTAATCTGCTCGTTCTGTACAGAGAGACGTGGGCTTAGCTCCAAGAACTCCAGTTGCATTACAAGCTGCTGGAAACTTTCAGGCTGCTTAATGCTCAGCAAGTGCTGTTCCCGAACCCAAAGAATAATAAAGAACAATGCAAAGCACAGCCTTCTCCCTTCATAGCATTTTATTAAAGCCTCAATTTGAAGCGATGAAATGGAAAACAAAAATATAACAAACAAACAAAGCAAAACAAAAAGCCCCTCGTTGAAAGCACTGTGAGTGTTCAAAGCGTCCCCTTGTACAGAAAGAAGTTATGAAGAGCAAGGCCTCTCGGTAAGAGAATCAAAATTGTTTTCACTGAACACATTCAAATTTCTGCTATACACCTTACTTGCCATTAGTAAACCTACTCATGTTGCTCAAACTCGCAGTCAAAATATAGCTACCATAATTTTTCATAAAATTGAAGATATGCATACTCTAGTTCCAATCTTGGATATATTCCTAAAGGCAACAAAGCAGCCCATGTAAAAATATACTTACAGCATTATTTGTAAGGAAAAAAAATATATGTGTATATATCTTCCAATAGAAGAATGAATTTTTTAACAAAATGAAATACTATATAGCATTTAAAACTGAAATAGAACCTCAACATACCATTTTTATACGCTCTAGGCTCACTATAATCAAAATGACAGAAAATAATAAATATTGGCAAAGATGTAGAGAAATGGGAATTCATGTATTGTTTTTGTTTTATATACTGTTGATAGGTAAGCAAAATGGTGCAGCCACTTTGAAAAAAAGTCTGGGAGTTCCTCAAATTGTTTAACACAGAGTTACCATCTGACTCACAAATTCCACTCCTGGGTAAATACCCAAAAGGTTTAAAAACAAATTCCACATGAATAGTTTCTACATGACTGTTCATAGCAGCATTATTCATAACAGCCAAAAAATGGAAACCATCCAAATGTCCATCAAGTGATGAATGGATGAATGAAATGTGGCATATCGATACAATAAAATTATTATTCAGGCATAACAAGGAATAAAGTACTGATACTTGCTACAACGTGGATGAAAGGAAGTCAATATAAATCTGGATATTCTGGTTCTAGGACCAGATCTCCTACTAGCCAAGAAACTGTGTGCACCCATCCATAGGAAGCCAAACCTCGGCCTGTTGACCAATCTTTATACATTTTTTTTTCATGAAAGTATTTTTGACCTGTTTTCTGCATTTTTTCTCAAGTTTTCTGCATAGAAAAAGACAAAATCAGAGAGTGTCACCTTCAAATATATTCTCTATTGTTACAACTTCTGAATATATTCCATATAGATTCTTTTTGCTTCTTTTTCAAGTCAAGTATTTAACCTTTCAACTGACCTAATAGAATTTGTTCTTCACAAAGCCTAGACAGTTATTATCCAGACTGTGTTATGTTCCAGGACTTTGTACATCTTGCCAAGATAATACATAGAAAATGCCTGGGTCTCTTTGAGAATGATAGGGACTTCAAGGGAGTTGAGGGAACCTTTTCTGAGATTTGAGTGGCATCTGTAGCGTCTTTTCTAGGGATGATGTTGAACTCATAAATCAACCTGCATTATTGTTTGAGATGTTTGAGGTGATGAAAGTTCATCAGAATAATGCTAAAAAAATAAAGTTTGTCTTCTAATTATTAGGAAAAGCAAGCATAAGCTACCTGGGCTTTTGTAGCAAAATGTTGCTCAAATTATTTCTATTGAATGTACAATGACCCCAAGTTCTTGATAATAAGGGTTTTTGTTCTCTAAGATCTTCTTGACCCGTCTAATCCCTCAATTCGTTAAGAAAACAGGAGCATATTAAGGAGATCGTGGCCTGTATACAAATAATCTGTCACTGTTTTCATAATGAGGGAACTTTCTCCCAACCAGGTTAGTCAGTGAATTGTTTGTTCTTTAATAAAATATTTATGTTTTCAAGTCTAAAATGCCCTCAGTGTTGCAATATTTAGAGGAATTTCAAAGTGAGTAATTATAAGTAAGTTCTATGAAAGTAATTTTCCTTTCCTATTCTGTCAAAACTCTGAAAATAAGAAACCCATGCTTCTTCCACCCTTCTCCTTCCCTTCTCTATCTTCTCTCCAACTCCCCTCCCTCATTATGGTGATTAAGGATGGAATCCATCTTGGGCAAGATTAAGAAACTGGCCAACTTCCTAGTTTAGACCTCATTAGGACTCTTGCAATGACTTCAAGGTTACAGCCTCACCTCCATTTCCCAACCCTTTTAGCCACCCTCCCTACCAACCAGAACTGGTTCCTGCAGTGCAGACCTAAGCTTATCAGTGTGAGACTTCTTCAGGACTTTCAGGACTTCTTCAGGACTCCAGACCTCCTCTCAAATCCATGCATGGTTTTTCCTTCCTCCCAACCAGCCTCTCATCTGCCCAGTCTCACCAACTGAGCTTTCACCTACACTCAGATTCTCCAGAATGGTGTCCAAATAGTTCATGTATCATCTGTGGTAGGCTGAACAGTGCCCCCTCCCCAAAGAAACCTGCAGGTAATTCCTCAGTACCTTCAATACATTACTTGACACATGAAAGGGAACTTTGTAGAAATGATGAAGTTCAGGATCTCGAGATGGGAAGATTCTCCTAGATTATCGAAGCGTCCTCAATGTTATCACTAGAATCCTTATGAGAGGCAGGAGGACCAGAGGGCGAGAAGGCAATGTGATGACAAAAGCAGGGAGAAAGTAGATGTGACAACAGAAGCCGAGGTCAGAGACTGAGTGATTTGAAGATGCTACACTGCTTCGTTTTGAAGGTGGAGAAAGGGGCTATGAGCCAAGGAAAGCAGGGGGCCTGTAGAAGATGGAAAAGACAAGGAAATGAACTGGATTTTGGACTCGCAGCATCAAATTTCACTGGTAATCTTTGCTCTCTGCTAGATTGGGTTGCTAATCTGATAAAGCAAAGTGGTAATGGATGATCCTGACTTAAATATATCCTCTTTCCTAGATAATGATAACAATTAGTGAGATATGATGTTACAGCAACACTGCAAGGTAAATATTATTTTCCCACGTTAGAAATAATGACCTGGAGGCTCCAGAAAGATGAGCAAATTGCCCAGAAGGATAGAGTGTGTTTGAGGTTTGCTTAAACTCAGTGACCTCACGCTGTCCCTTGTCCTCATTCTATAGGACCACACAGTCTGTGGTTTTCTAAAGATCTGGTGTGTTATTTCAGGCATCACCTCCTCTGGCTGTTCTTAGTACCCCAGATGGATTTCCCCATCTGCTGCATTCAGCATCCGCTATGCCTGGTACACTCCTTCGTTCTACCATTTACCATCCATTTATCACCCCAACGACTACAATCAATTTCTTTAACATATTCCTTGAGGCTAAGAAAGTGCCTTATTTTCCTTCATGTTCCTAACATCTAACCCAGTGGCTGCAATGCTATAAGCTACAAATGCTTGACAGAAGAAAATGAAGGGTGGGACCTTTTATAGATCTACAAATAAAGTGTCATCAAAGTGTATGACCCATTTACATTCATCTTTAAAAAGCAATCTAGTGAATCAGTTCTACTTCCCACCCCTACCCCTCTCAGTCCCAAATAAACCTAAAGTATGTTGACCCTAAATGGAACACTCTGTAGAAAAGACACATAAAGATGCTAACATATTGCAACCAATTACTTTGTTATTGTTGTTCAATCGCTAAGTCTTGTCCGACTCTGCGACCCCATGGACTCCAACACTTGAGGCTTCCCTGTCCTTCACTGTCTCCCAGAGTTTGCTCAAATTCATGTCCAGTGAGTCAGTGATGCTATCTAACCATCTCATCCTCTGCCACCCTCTTCTCCTTTTGCCTTCAATCTTTCCCAGCATCAGGGTCTTTTCCAGTGAGTCAGCTCTTTGCATCAGGTGGCCAAAGTATTGGAGCTTCAGCTTCAGCTTCAGCATCATCATCAGTTCTTCCAATGAATGTTCAGGGTTGATTTCCTTCAGGATGGACTGGTTTACTCTCCTTGCAGTCCAAGTGGTCTGTCTCTAAGCTATCTTTGTCAGAGTCCCTCTTCAGCAAAAGTTTATGATCAAAGTAAAACTCAGAAAAGATGTGTTTTTCACATCTGCTCTTCTTAAATAATTTAGTATTTTAATTAATTGAGGTATAATTTACATACAGTAAGATGCTCAGCTCTTCGATGTGTTCTTCCATCAGCTTTTTAAATAATAACTTTATGTATTTGTTCATTAATCTTGGCTGTGCTGGGTCTTCATGGCTGCACGCGGGCTTTTCTCTAGTTATGGTGAGGGGACTACTCTAGTTTTGGTGCACGGCTTCCCCTTGCAGCGGGTTCTCTTGTTGCAGAGCACAGCTCTAGAGTCTGGGTCAGTAGCTGCAGTGCACAGGTTTAGTTGTCCTGCGGCATGTGGAATATTCCCAGAGCAGGGATCAAACACCTGCATTGGCAGGTGGATTCTTAACCACTGGACCAGCAGGGAAGTCTCTTCCATCCAAAGTCTCTTCCGTTTTGATAACAGCAAATCAAAGCACTTTCTATCACCCCAGAAATTCCTTCTTGCCTCTTGTCAGTCACTTCCATGTTCTCCTCCAAAGATTGCTGCTCTGATTTCTATCTTCTGGGTTAATTTTGTATACTCTGGACTTTCACTTAAGTTGAATCGTAGAGTGTGTACTTTTTGAGCTTGACTTTTTTCACTCAATCTAGTATTTTTGAGATTCACTTGTGTTGTTGCAGCAGTAGTTCATACTCTTTGTTGCTGGGTTGAATTTCATTTTAGGAACCCACTCCAGTTTATGTTTCTGCTCTTCTGTTGACAGACATCTGGGTTGTTTCCAGGTTTGGGATTTTTTCAATAGGTCTGCTATGAATGTTCTTGACCAAGACTTTTTGTGTGCATATGTTTTCATTTCTCTTGATAAATACCTAGAAATGAAATCGTGGGTTCACATTGTAAATCTATATCTGCATTTTACCAGATAGAGTATATATATCTAAATACTAGAGTGTTCAAAAATGTATGAATTATCATAATTGTTCTGTGAATGTCAGTGTGTTCCCATAGCAGACCTAGCTACCATGTGTCTTGGGTCACGTTCTCCTGCAGGAGAGGCCAAGACAAGGATTCCTGTGGATGTGATCTGTTGAAATAATGCTGTGGGAGAAGCATGTTAGAGAGAAAAGGAAGCAGGGTGTCAAAGGGAAGCAGCTAAGCAAAGAGGTGGTTTCAGCTGAAGCCCAGCCTCATTCTTATTCCAGAGAATGCTCTAGAGCATCCCATCTTTTCTTCTTTTAATAATTTCATTTATTTGTTTTGGCTGCGCTGGGTCTTTATTGGTACTTGGGCTTTTCTCTAGTTGTGGGGAGTGGGGGCTTCTCTCTAGCTGTGGTCAAGGGCTTCTCATTGCGGTGGCTTCTCTTGCTGTGGAGCATGGGCTCTGTCTAGGGCATTAGGGCTTCAGTAGCTGCAGCACCTGGACTCAGTTGCAGTTCCCAGGCTCTAGAGTACAAACTCATTTGTTGTAGAGCACACACTTCGTTGCCCTGAGGCATGTGGGATCTTCCCAGATCAGGGATGGAACCTATGTCTTCTGCATTGGCAAGCAGATTCCTTACTGCTGGGCCACCAGGGAAGCCCTGGAGCATCCCATCTTAAGGTGGGAGAGCTGGGCCCTTTGTATTCAAACTTCAGACAGACATCAGCTGAAGATAGTCCTCCTCCTCCTCCAGGGAGTGGATTATGTTTCCCAGGCATCTGTTGAGTATTATGGCTTCTGTGGAGGCCCAAAGCAATTCAGAGGGGGAACCATAAACAGCTAACGCTCACAGCAGCTGGGGCGGGGGTTGGGCGGAAGCAGCAGCCTGGTGAAGAGAACCTGGGTAGGGCTCTAAGAGTCCTCTCTCCCAGCTTAGCCACTAGAGTGCATGAATTCTCTCCACCCCACAGTTCAGTTCAGTTCAGTTCAGTTGCTCAGTCGTGTCTGACTCTTTGCAACCCCATGAACAGCAGCACGCCAGGCCTCCCTGTCCATCACCAACTCCCAGAGTTTACCCAAACTCATGTCCATTGAGTCAGTGATGCCATCCAACCATCTCATCCTCTGTTGTCCCCTTCTCCTCCCACCTTCAATCTTTCCCAGCATCAGGGTCTTATCAAATGTGTCAGCTCTTCGCATCAGGTGGCCAAAGTATTGGAGTTTCAGCTTCAATATCAGTCCTTCCAATGAACACCCAGGATTGATCTCCTTTAGGATGGACTGGTTGGATCTCCTTGCAGTCCAAGGGACTCTCAAGAGTCTTCTCCAACACCACAGTTCAAAAGCATCAATTCATCAGCACTCAGCTTTCTGTATAATCCAACTCTCACATCCATACATGACTCCATCCCACAATTTTCCTTCAATTCCTTTAGGATGGGACAACCCACACAGAGAAATGCATTCAGGCATTACTCCAAGAGGCTCACCTCCACGGCCCAGATTAGATGATTCTATATAGATAATAGCTATCCCCCCAGACTTAGAGAGCATGCATGCCTCTTCGAGGAGTAAAAAGCCAACAGAAGCTGCCACCTCTGAGCATCTACCTGGCGGCCTTGCACCCCAGGGATGGTGTGACTGCTCTCTGATCTCCCAGCCCTGACCCCACACCCAGCGGTAGCTCCACCCCTCCATCATGGTACTGAGGTCAGCACTTAATATCATGGACTTGTAGTCCCAGCAGTCTCAGCAGGAGTATGAGGAAAGACAGTTTCCTTTGTGACCTGAAGGAAATTTCCATGTCTAAGTCTCATTTCACACTAACAACTGACCCCTCCTTCATAGACCTGGTCTTTTGAACAAGCGGTCTCTCTCATTGAGAGATATTGTAATCATAAAATGACAGAAATGGGCATAAAAATGAAGGACCTACTGTATAGCCCAGGGAACTCTGCTCGATATTATGTAGCATCTTGAATGGGAAAGGAATTTGAAAAAGAATAGATCCATGTACAGGCATAACGAAATCACTGTGCCCTCAACCTAAAACTAACACAACATTGTTAATCAACTGTACTCCAATGTAAAAGAAAAAGTTTTTTCTTTTAAAAAAAATGAAACAGGATAGATCACAAAATGGCAAAAGATTAATTTATCTTCTTTCTGGCCGAGCCAGCAATGGTGGGGGAATGGATGTAGAGGGGTCTCGGGAACCCCAGATGATCTGTGAACACAGTTGCCTTGCTTTCCGACGTGTTAATTGGAGAGCGTATTAACCACTTGCCGAGAGAGAGGAGCATCACTACAACATTGCAATGCATCCATGGCAACTCGATGTCAAGATGTCTTTCCGTGACCCTCATGGCACTTGGTGTGAAGAAAGCCCCATTCCAGCTTCTCAGTGTGCACTGCTTCTGTTCTGGAGGGGCTCATTCTCAGCAGTATAAGGAGCTATTGTTCCACTTCTTGGAAATAAGATGGTGGTGGGAACGATAGCTGTTATTGCAAACTCATTGTAGTTTATTATTTCCATCAAAGAAAGAAAGCAAGGAAGTCCTCAGGCAGGCTTAGCTGAAATATTACAGGGGCTAAGAGGTGAACTTGAAAAGCCTTTCATTTTAAGCTTGCAGCTGCGGTGTGCGACTGAAAATCCAGCGAGGAAGAACTTGCCCCAAAACAACCACCGTGAAATTGAGCAGCATTTATTAATCTTCGGTTATTTCTGTCTGGTTGTTTGAGAGCAAGTAGCCATAAGTTCATATGTAAGGCAAGAGCCCCGTACATTACAGCTCCTCCCCAGCTTCCTCAAAAAAATAAAAACACAAGAAAAAATCGAGAGTATTCATATGCTGATGAAGAGAAAGTCATTTTCAAATACCCACTCATAACTCTTTAAATTGTGGTCCTTCTCCGAGTCCTGGGACATTGATTTTGGCTACTAAAGCTGTCACTTCATTTGATAACTGTGACCCCAAGAATAACTATGTAAGCAGCTGACCCAAGAGGAAAACAAAGAGGAAAAATACCTAAAGTTCATTATTTCTCAGTGATGCCCAGTTGTTAGAAAAGAGAATCCTACATGGAAATTACATGGTAACATGATAGGAAAAGTGTACATTGGCTAGCCCATTGAAAAGCTGACTTTATGTTTGAAATTACTTATTACTGATATCAAGGGCTCATGTGCCTGGCGGCAGATGTCCGTCCTTTCCCTCAGAGGTAAAACTCAGCACACAGCAGAAGTGTGATTACATTTCCAACTCAGCAGTAGTGACCTCTTACGGAGTTAGAGCACAAGAAGATTCCTCCTCACGTCATCTTCAGTTTACTACCACTGGTTAACCTAGTGGCACAAAAGAAACCCATCTGGTTAGAAGTGACATTTTGAAAGCCATGTTGACTTTGAAAGCTTACATTTATTGGGCCTCCTGGAGCTCATCTCAAAGAATGTTGAACTCTTAAAAACAAATTAGGTTAAGGATAAAAATCGTTGAAGAAAGACCCCTATTAATATCCTTAGAGTTTATAAATTCACTCAAAATCTGGGTAAAAGAGAGGCAGAGTTTTGCACAAAAACACAGTTTCAGTGTAGTCCAAGCCAGTTGCAAACTGAGGATAAATTTCCAGCAACTCAAAGGGTAGACACAGCGGTCTAAGGAGAATAACTGTATGGATCACCACAAACTGTTGAAAATTCTTAAAGGAATGGAAATACCAGATCACCTTACCTGAGAAGCCTGTTATTGTTGCAGAAACTAGTACTCGAGAAACCAAGCACCACACTCAGAGAGTTGGAGAACTCAGGTTTATTACACCAGCAGGCCCAGAAGAGTTAACGCTCCAAGCTCTGAGCCCTGAACAAAGGGATTGCAGAGTTTTTATAGACAGGCTATAGTGGGCAACATTAGCTATTAATAGGCTGGTTTAAACTAAGGGGTTTCACGTGCGTGGGAACAGCAGTCAAGATGGGGAGGGGCATGCCTGCCTGGTCAGCCATGATTAAGCAGGTTTGCAGGGGCTGGGTGATTGCAAAGAGCAGGACAAGGGCGAGTGAGATAAACTCCAGTTCCTAGTATTCAAGTCCCCATTTTCTGAGACTACGTGACCTACCTGATCTAGACTTTGCAAGGGGCAAGCTGAGTTACAGAGGCAGAAGGAGAAGGAGGTTACGTAAAATTTTAACTTTTCCTCTTCACTGTGTGGGTCAAGAAGCAACAGTTAGAACTGGACATGGAACAACAGACCGGTTCAAAATTGGGAAAGGATTATGACAAAGCTATATATTGTCACCCTGCTTATTTAACTTATATACAGAGTACATCATGCAAAATGCCAGGCTGGCTGGGATCAAGATGGCTGGGAGAAATATGAACAACCTCAGATACGCAGATGATACCACCCTAATGGCAGAAAATGAAGAGGAACTAAAGAGTCTCTTGATGAGGGTGAAAGAAGAGAGTGAAAAAGCTGGTTTCAAACTCAACATTCAAAAAACTAAGATCATGGCATCCAGTCCCTTCACTCATGGCAAATAGAAAAAGGAAGGGTGGAAACAGTGACATATTTTCTTTTCTTGGGCTCCAAAATCACTGCAGATGGTGACTGCAGCCATAAAATTAAGACACTTGTTCCTTGGAAGGAAGGCTATGACAAACCTAGATAGTGTATTAAAAAGCAGAGACATCACTTTGCCGACAGAGGTTTGTATAATCAAACCTATAGTTTTACCAGTAGTCATGTACAGATGTGAGACTTGGACCATAAAGAAGGCTGAGCACCGAAGAATGGATGCTTTTGAATTATCATGCTGGAGAAGACTCTTGACAACAAGAAGACTCTGGACAGCAAGGAGATCAAACCAGTCAATCCTGAAGGAAATCAACCCTGAATATTCATTGGAAGCACTGATGCTAAAGCTGAAGCTCCAATATTCTGGCCACCTGATGTGAAGAGCCAACTCATTGGAAAAGACCCTAATGCTGGGAAAGAATGAAAGCAAAAGGAAAAAGGGGCGGCAGAGGAAGAGATGGTTAAAAAGCATCAATGATTCAATGGATATGAATTTGAGTGACCTCCAGGAGGTATTGGAGGACAGCAGAGCCTAGTTTGCTGCAGTTCCTGGGGTTGCAAAGAGTTGGACACCTCTTAGCAACTATTCAGTTCAGTTCAGTCTCTCAGTCGTGTCCTACTCTTTGCGACCCTATGAATCGCAGCACGCCAGGCCTCCCTGTCCATCACCAACACCCAGAGTTCACTGAGACTCACGTCCATCGAGTCAGTGATGCCATCCAGCCATCGCATCCTCTGTCGTCCCCTTCTCCTCCTGACCCCAATCCCTCCCAGCATCAGAGTCTTTTCCAATGAGTCAATTCTTTGCATGAGATGGCCAAAGTACTGGAGTTTCAGCTTCAGCATCATTCCCTCCAAAGAAATCCCAGGGCTGATCTCCTTCAGAATGGACTGGTTGGATCTCCTTGCAGTCCAAGGGACTCTCAAGAGTCTTCTCCAGCACCACAGTTCAAAAGCATCAATTCTTCAGTGTTCAACCTTCTTCACAGTCCAACACTCACATCCATACATGACCACAGGAAAAACCATAGCCTTGACTAGACAGACCTTTGTTGACAAAGTAATGTCTCTGCTTTTGAATATGCTATCTAGGTTGGTCATAACTTTCCTTCCAAGGAGTAAGCGTCTTTTAATTTCATGGCTGCAATCACCATCTGCAGGGATTTTGGAGCCCAGAAAAATAAAGTCTGACACTGTTACCACTGTTTCCCCATCTATTTCCCATGAAGTGATGGGACCGGATGCCATGATCTTTGTTTTCTGAATGTTGAGCTTTAGGCCAACTTTTTTACTCTCCTCTTTCACTTTCATCAAGAGGCTTTTTAGTTCCTCTTCACTTTCTGCCGTAAGGGCGGTGTCATCTGCATATCTGAGGTTATTGATATTTCTCCTGGCAATCTTGATCCAGCTTGTGTTTCTTCCAGTCCAGCCTTTCTCATGATGTACTCTGCATATAAGTTAAATAAGCAGGGTGATAATATACAGCCTTGACGTACTCCTTTTCCTATTTGAAACCAGTCTGTTGTTCCATGTCCAGTTCTAACTGTTGCTTCCTGACCTGCATACAGATTTCTCAAGAGGCAGGTCAGGTGGTCTGGTATTCCCATCTCTTTCAGAATTTTCCACAGTTCATTGTGATTCACACAGTCAAAGGCTTTGGCATAGCCAATAAAGCAGATAGATGTTTTTCTGGAACTCTGTTGCTTTTTCCATGATCCAGCGGATGTTGGCAATTTGATCTCTGGTTCCTCTGCCTTTTCTAAAACCAGCTTGAACATCAGGAAGTTCATGGTTCACGTATTGCTGAAGCCTGGCTTGGAGAATTTTGAGCATTACTTTACTAGCGTGTGAGACGAGTGCAATTGTGCAGTAGTTTGAGCATTCTTTGGCATTGCCTTTCTTTGGGATTGGAATGAAAACTGACTTTTTCCAGTCCTGTGGCCACTGCTGAGTTTTCCAAATTTACTGGCATATTGAGTGCAGCACTTTCACAGCATCATCTTTCAGGATTTGAAATAGCTCAACTGGAATTCCATCATCTCCACTAGCTTTATTCGTAGTGATGCTTTCTAAGGCCCACTTGACTTCACATTCCAGGATGTCTGGCTCTAGATGAGTGAGCACACCATCATGATTATCTGGGTCTTGAAGATCTTTTTTGTACAGTTCTTCTGTGTATTCTTGCCACCTGTTCTTAATATCTTCTGCTTCTGTTAGGCCCATATTCAACAACAACAAAAAACAACAGTTACCTCTTGAGAATGAGATGAGGCCAGGAGTGAAACAATGACTCAATTTCAGTATTTATAAGAACACGTTTTATTGCAACCAGTTTGGAGCTCAAATTTTTAAAAATGAGTATAACAATACAAACACATATGAAACAAGCTCTGTGATGAAAGATGAATGATAATAGAGGTGATTTAACCTGGGATAGTGAAAAGTGAAGTCGCACAGTCGTGTCTGGCTCTTCGCAACCAAGCTCTGCCGTCCATGGGATTCTCCAGGCAAGAATACTGGAGTGGGTTGCCATTTCCTTCTCCAGGGGATCTTCCCAACCCAGGGATCAAATCCAGGTCTCCCGCATTGCAGGCAGACGCTTTAACCACTGAGCTACCAGGGAAGCCCCTGGGAAACCTGGGAAAGTGAAGCTAAAAAACTATTGTCAGAGCAATCCTTGAAACAATAGTACAAAGAAGATACAAAGGGGATTTTCTCTATATTTACAAAGATCTAGCAAAAGAGAACATGCAGAAGTAGAGTTTGGCTACAAATTCCTGCAGGTCCTTTTTTACTTTAGCATTGGAATGGGCTCTCAAGGAAAAGTTTAGAATCCTAGAGAGAGCTGGAAAGAAAACAAACCAGGATAGAAAACCATCTGAAGGAATTCCCTAGCTGCCCAGTGGTTAAGACACTGCATTTCCAATGCAGGGGGAATGGGTTCAGTCTCTTGTCAGGGAACTAAGTTCCTAGATGCCAAGCTGAATGGCCAAAAGTAAATAAATGAATAAAAGAACTAAACTGAAAACCATCCGAGCCATCTGCCTTCAATTCCACTAAACACAAGAAACTGCAGACAATTCTTGCCTCGCCTTCATAGTAGCCACACCCTTCCCCCTCTAACCCCAGTGTGTGGTTTCGGAGAGTCTATAGTCCATGGGGTCGCAAAGAGTCGGACATGACTTAGTGACTAAAACCACAATGACAATCCCTATATGCGTACCTTACTTGCCTTCTTTTCCTCCCAAAGTTGGATGTGAATAGTTTAAAAACCGAGTGAAATAGTTAAGACATTTTTGCAGTTGCAGAGAAGTGTCCATGTTAACTGCAATAACTAAAAATCATCATCATTCCAACAAATCCAATCTAACCCAGGAAAATAACAATACCAACAAATGAAGCCAGTGTGAAGCCACTCAGCGCTGTGGTACTGGATTAATCATGTTGCTCTTTGAGAATGTAAAGCTTTTAATCATGTAGGGCTGCAGTCTTTGGTGAAAATTCATGGGCACTCTATGGGTTTATTTTGGGCCCCAGGGCCCCTGTATTGTTCACTAAGTACAGTGAAAACCTGTTAAGGGTAAAGAATAAAAATTAATGTCAAAGCGAATAAAGGAACTGAAAAGGTCAAAACTTGTTCCTAGGGCCAAGGAATATGCCTGCCCAGGGTAAGAACCATGGAAATCAAAATTAAATAGAGAGCTTATGCCCATAAACTTTCAGAAGTAGCAAAATTGCTGCAATTCAGCTTTCCAATGGCTCTGCGTTACAGACACATAATATGCATAGGGATGTATTATGGCTATGTGTAGACATATGTATAAGCAAGAGACAAATTTCAGTTTTTTATTCTTGTAATTCAAATCCTTGAATTATCTTTTGAATTATCTGGCCTGAAGGAAGTACATAGCAGGCTCTCTCAGAAGACCCGTGTCAACCTTGGATATATATACATGCCTCCTGGTAGCTGTATGCATATATATGTACACACACACACACACAAATAAAAATCATGGAAGTTGAATTTATTAAATGCATTCCTCAGATGTTCAGGAGCCTTTTTACTTTTATGTGCAGGAGCCATATTATCCTTATGGATGAATGGTGTGTGTGTGTGTGTGTGTGCCTACCAGCAGGCATTAAAATTTTGGTATCTAATGAACACCCATTTTGTATTGGAAAATAAACATAACACTGATATAACAAAAATATGATTACATTTACTTAATCCCAACCTCAGTGTATCACAAATTAGTTTGGGTTGATTTTTTTTTTTTTTGCTTAAGTATTTATTTGTTTATTTGGCTGGGCCAGGTCTTACTTGTGGCATGTGGGATCTTTTTCTTGCTGTACAGGGGATCTTAGTTCCCCAACTAGGGATCAAACTCAGGCCCCCTGCATTGAGATCACAGAATCTCGCCACTGGACCACCAGGGAAGGCCCACAAATTAGTTTTAAAAGAGGGGTGATGCTATCATTTCACACGTCATTTATATGAAACACTAGGATTTAGGATGGTTCGAGGGTAGGGTAGGATACATCAATGTCTGACAAATTATTCCTAAATATTAAGGTCTAAAAATAGCTCATTTGGTAGAAAAAGGTCCAAAAAATTCTAAGAAAAGAAAAAAATGTTCTACAAAACTGCTGGTACAGATGTAGCCCTTGCAATCACCAGTAATCGATGGTCCATGAAGGCAGCCATGGTCCATGAAACCTAGATTTGGGTTTCACCGGACATACTGCCAGGCCCGCGTGATATCAACAGTCAGGGCGTCGACAGTCAGGGCGTTTCTCAGCAGGCCCCCACCTTCTCCCTGCCTGCACCTGGAGAAAACCATTCCATCGGCCCTGTTGCCTCCCTGGCTGGGCTTTCACACATCTTGGCTTTCCTTTCTTCCATAGTCATTACCTCGGCTTCCAAGTCTACTAATCAACCTGGCAATACAAACCTATTCTTCCCAGTGGGGCCCTCAGAGCATTTACCTTTCCCTGTTCCAAGTAAGAAGTCCCAGCCAAGCACCAGGGACTGGGTGTTTGCCATCTGTAGATTCTACTGGTCAAAATCAGTTCTGGATGGAAGACCCTGCATTGGCTCTGTGTCCCCCAGGAGGTTGGGGTGGGGGGGGATGAGTTGGAGGAGGACCATTCAGTGGCCAGCAGCTCTGCCTGTGACCTGACATGACCTCCAGCAACCATCACCTGCCCCTTGAGCATTGTAGAAGAAACCAAAATGGGTCTCAGGTGGTCATGGGAACAGCAGATGAGAAGGGAAGGAAAACCTCAGAATAACTTACTTCAGAAACAGCCAAGGCTCCCCCTTGAGGGGGAAGGTTGTGTGCCAGCAAGAGTCAAATTCACTCTGTAGCCTATTCTCAGGGTGTGTGTATATCTTGTGTGTGTGTGTGTGTGTGTGTGTGTGTGTGTGTGTGTGTACATACATACACATTATACTACAGCATATGTTTATAAGCCAGCAGCCCGCCAAAATAAATCAGATGGAGGGGTGAAACAGGAGGGAAAATGAATACCTATTCTGGGCAATCATAAAGGTCCCTGTTCATTTGTAAATGTTTTAAGATGTCAGGTTGAAAGGTGCCAGGCTATTTGAATAAGTGAATTGGCCCACAGGTATTATGAATATGGCAGTAACAGTTATTATTAATCAAATAGCTGACTATTTTTTAAAGTCATGCAATAAGATCAGGAAAATACTTCTGGGGGTCAGCTTCCTATTTCAGTGACAGCCTGTATCAGGACATGTTGTGAAAACAGACCAATCATTTGTTTTAGAAAAAAAATAATATATTCAAAATCCATTCCTGCCTTTAATTCCTTCCAAATAAACAAAAGAGTATGTGTGAGTGGCTGCAGGAGAGTGTGCTTAGGTGTTGACATATTGAAACAGAGATGTTTTTCAGCGCAAAAAGCCACCAGAACATTTGCCAACCTGGTCACAGCTCTAAATGAGTGTTGAAATATTTCCTTTAACTTAAAGAACATGTAAACTGAGTTATTGAATGCATTCCCCAAGTTCCCAGGAGTCTTTTTGTTTTTATCTGCAGGAACCATATTATATGTAATGGATGGATCTTTTAAACACCCCGTCATGTGTGAGTTTATGTAAATTCGAGTTTTTCAAAGGTGCCTCTGCTAGACGCACACATATTAGCCCCCCACCGCCCTGTCCGCTGGAACACCTGGGATCACAATGTAAGGTGTGATCAGAGGAAGCTCATATGGAAACAAAATTGAGCCTTTCTGTTTGCTAGTGGCATAGCTCTAACCATTTTCCCATCGGGACTATTCTGGGCAGAATGGCAGTTCATTTTAGCTTTTTACCCTGAAACTAACCCCATGATTCTCTGCACACCCTCACTCCTGAACAGATATATTTGACTACACCAGCTGCTCAAACGATGTGCCCCAGAGAGGCACAGATCAAAACATCAGCCATACCAGTTCTTTACTTTTCTCTACCATTTGAAAAGATGAAATAGACAATTCAGGCAAAGCACCGGTTAAGACGGAGATGCTGAGATACCCAGAGATTTAGAATTGTTTTCACCATTGCATCTTTTTCAGTTTTACTGTAATATCATTGACATACAATACACTGTACGCTTTGATAGGTGTTGCCGTGTTTAATCATCTGTGACATCATCACCACGATCAAGGCAGCAATTCTGCTTGGGTCTCTTTATCACTCTTCACTTTCACCCTGTCCTGCATTCTCAACCCCATCCTAAACTTAGGACCTTGCTCTGGTAAGGAAGCCAGGTGATTTTTCCTGTTAGATTGTTTTGGACTGCTTTCTTCTTCTTGGTGTCATTTAGCTTATTCCTCTCTCTCTCATGTTTCCCATAAAGTAGAAGTTTTATTTAGAGGCTTGATGAATTCCTGTTCAGCATTTTTGGCTAAAAATAACATATGTATTTCAGGAGGCATCATGTCAAAGACACAATATCTGATTGATCTAAATGTTTCTGTTTTACTTTCCTAACACTCGCTTTTGTCTTTTTTTTTTTTTTTTTGCTTTGCTTTTAATGATGTATTTTCTTCCTTAAAATTTAACATGTAAGAAAATCTAGGTTAGGGTTAAAATAACTCGTAGTTGAGTTACAGAAAATGGAGTTTTAATGTTGCATCTATTGTAAAATATGTCTGTGCATGAGTGCTGTCTCTTCAGTTGTGTCTAATTCTTTGAGACGCTGTGGACTGTAGCTCACGAGGCTCCTCTGTTCATGGGATTCTCCAGGCAAGAATGCTGGATTGAGTTGCCATTTTCTCCTGCAGGGGATCCTCCTGACCCAGGGATTGAACCTGCATCGCCTGTGTCTTTTACATTGCAGGAGGCTTCTTTACCACTGAGCCACCAGCGAAGCCCCATGAAATATGTTTATTCCTCCCTTATTTACTCCTCACTGTGAAGAGAGGCAGCTTAGTAATGGTTTGGCAGCAAGAGGCGTGGATTGGAATCATGGCTCTCCCATTGAAAGCAGTGTGGCCTTAGACAATTAGTTTATTTTCCTCCACACCTTTGTTTCCTCACCTGCAAAATGGAGATGAAAATGCCAGCTCCAAATACATGAAAGGTACTTTATAGAAACCGAAAGAGATAATGTTGATGTCTTATGAAGAATAACATTCTAATCACAGGTTTTATTATGCTGATGTTTCTTTGAGATAAGGAGAAATCCTCACTAATAAATCACATAGGTGGAGAAACTGAGACACACAGAGAGAAAATGACTTTACAAAGCCAAGTAAACATCATCTTCTTGGTTCCCACCATGGTGGTGGATCCTGGTCTGAAATCGGTGGTACCTCATAAGAGCCAGGACCCAAAGACATAGAGGGATAATAGCCTACAGCCTATTGTGTGCTATCATTCTCAAAATGCAATTAACTGGGTGATGTATTTTCTCCGTGTGCATGCTAAGTCCACTTCAGTCACGTCTGACTCTTTGAGACCCTATGGACTGCAGTTCTCCAGGTTCCTCTGTCCATGGGATTCTCCAGGCAAGAATACTGGAGAGTGTTGCCATGCCCTTCTCCAGAGGATCTCCCTGACCCAGGGATTGAACCAGCATCTCTTATGTCTCCTGCACTGGCAAGCAGCCACCTGAAGTGAAATGAAAGTTGCTCAGTCATGTCCGACTCTTTGTGACCCCATGGACTACACAGTCCATGGAATTCTCTAGGCCAGAATACTGGAGTGGGTAGCCATTTCCTTCTCCAGGGGATCTTACCAACGCAGGGATCAAACCCATATCTCCTGCATTGCAGGCAGATCTTTACCAGCTGAGCCACCAGGCGGGAGACCCATCTGGGAAGCTCCTGACTTTCTCCACACTTGCTGCCTAACTGCCATAACTATGTCAGCTCTTCCAGGACATCTTCACTCATCCTCACAATATAATTTTCTGTCTCTCTCCACCCTAGACAATTTTACCTAAACTCCCCTCACATTTTTCACAGTATTATAGCTACTTAAGACTACATGCCTCTTGCAAGCAAAGACTGAATCATCTACATGCCTTAAACACAGCATATGCTCAACATACTTGTTGATCTAAATTAAACTTTCAACAAGAGTAATAACATCATTACTGATTGGTCAGCCCCATTGTGACCATTAGACAAAACAAGTCACTTATCCCAAACCTAAATTTTGATTAAAAATTGAAAGACGTTAATATACATTGTTATAGTTTAGCCCTTAGACTTAATGAGTGCCATATTTAAACTTGAGGAATAAAGTTGAAACTGCCTTTATAATCTGTCATTATTCTAAGGGCTAGATGAGCTTAACCTTTAGTTGCCTTCATTTATTAACAATATAAAATATTTTAGTATATTCCAGAAAAAAGCAGACTAGCTCAGCTGGTTTTATTTGACAGCTGTAAGGTAATGATGACAATAACAATGTGTGGTCTGAGGAAAGAAATCTGCTAAGATTATTCTCTGAGGATGTTAGAATATACATTTACACAATGTTAATAAAGTACTTTGATGGGTCATATCCTTTGTTGTTGTTATTCAGTCACGAAGTCATGTCCGACTTTTTGCAAACTCACGGACTGCAGCATGCCAGGCTCCTCTGTCCTCCAGTGTCTTGGAGGCGTTTGCTCAGATTCGTGTACATTGAGTCAGTGATGCTATCTAACCGTCTCATCCTCTACATCCTCAAAATTAAATAGAAGCCAAGTAAGTACCATTTATACAGAGTCCAGATGAGTCCTGTGGCTAGTAGACAAGGTCCCTGGGTGCAACCTTTTCTACTGGGTCATAGAATGTGTGCTATTCAAGGGTCCTGGCATAAAGCACATGAATTATATGGTGACAGTGGAAACCAGCTGCTCCTTTTGGAAGCTTAGAAGCAGTTCTGACTGTTTAGGACTGGGCTATAGGACAAACCCACTGGAGAAGGGATAGGTTACCCACTCCAGTATTCTTGGGCTTCCCTTGTAGCTCACCTGGCAAAGAATCTGCCTGCAATGCAAGAGATCTGGGTTCGATTCCTGGGTTGGGAAGATCCCCTGGAGAAGGGAAAGGCTACCCACTCCAGTATTCTGGCCTGGAGAATTCCACGGACTGTAAAGTCCATGGGGTTACAAAGAGCTGGACACAACTGACTTTCACTTTCACAGGACAAAGAGAAACTTAGTGTTTCTCAAAGTTTCTCCAAGGCCATTAATAGCAGAATGACTTGTACTTCTTGAGAATCTAAATCCTGGAGGCCCTAACATAAAATACTGAATCAGTATCTCTGGAGTGGGACCTGCCTAGGAATTAGAGTTTCTAGACACATTTCACTGAATGGTTGTTACACAGTATGAAGTTGAGACCTGCCAAGAGTATGTCCAATGGATGTAAAAAGAGGTGATGCCCACTACTCCACCCAACCCTGGTTTCTTCCTTTCAAGCTCAATCTTTGCTTGGAAGCTGTCTGGCATTTGGTGCTTAATTTGGCCCAAATGAGGCTGACTCCTCTGGCTTTGGAGGAACCCTAACTGCTATCTGCTAAACAATGAAACTGGTTGCCACTGGGTCAATTTGATTGAGTTGTTCAGTTGGCCAGAACAAGCCGCTGATCAATGAGATTGGCCTGATTCTATAGGGCCATATGAACAATGGAATCAGATGAAGCCAGGTAATGCAATTACTGGGAATTGACTTGTGACAGTCGATCTGGGTGACTTTTAAGAGGCAGTCACTTTAAAAGATGATCCAGTAAGTTTCTGTCTTCGGTCTCTGAGTGTCCCTCTGTCTGAGCAGACCACTGATGGAGGTCTGTACCAACATTCTGCTTCTTTGGCATGTTTTTACTATTCTACTCAGCTAGTGGCCAGCCAGCTTTATAATCTTTTTCCCTTTGTGGTCTACAACTATATTATTTTAGGGAGATACTCATGTTCCCCACAGCTAGCAAAATTTTTTCCAAGCTCAATTTTTTCCCAAGGTCAGTAAATTATATTCAATACCTTAAAAAATTAAATGAACATTTTAAATTATTTTACTTTGTTGTGACCATATTACATTTCTATTTTCAGGCTATAACTGACTTTGTCAGACGTTAGGTACTTACAACTGCTAAAGAAGTTTAATGATCCGATCACCAGGAGTCATGAGCTTTCTTTGGTCTTTCTGTGTGACAGTGATCTTTCTATGTGACAGCATTGCATCTGTCGTGTAGGCTGGCAAAGACTGCAAAAAGGTTAGAAACTGGGGCTGAATGGATCTCTGGGTGCAAGGGACTGACTGTTGATGGGTTTGAATCTGCCTTCTTATCAAGCGGTTTAGAATTATTTACCTAGGCATGCATTAGTCCCAGAACGAGGAGAGGTGCTGAAAAGGAGAGAGAAATCCCAGTTCCTGTCCTTAAAGGAAGTCACAATTCACTGTTATGATCTTATGTGGCTGTACAGTGTAACTGAGATTTTAAAGTCATTTCATCTAACCTACACAGATGGGGTTCTTTCTACTACAATGAAGTCAAAAGATAAATCACATAGTCCATTTCAAGAGACACATGTAAGTAGTGGGACAGAATTTTCAAGACTCCAGAAACAACTAAGACAAATTAAGAGCCATATTCTGTCACATGACCATGAAATTGTGATCCTTGAACAACTAAGTGACTGATTTCTTCAAAAAAAAAATAGATAATAATCCTTGAGTAATTAATTGATGCTTTTGAACTGTGGTGTTGAGGAAGACTCTTGAGAGTCCCTTGGAATGCTAGGAGATCCAACCAGTCCATTCTGAAGGAGATCAGCCCTGGGATTTCTTTGGAAGGAATGATGCTAAAGCTGAAACTCCAGTACTTTGGCCACCTCATGTGAAGAGCTGACTCACTGGAAAACCTCTGATGCTGGGAGGGATCGGGGGCAGGAGGAGAAGGGGACGACAGAAGATGAGATGGCTGGATGGCATCACCGACTCAGTGGACGTGAGTTTGAGTGAACTCTGGGACTTGGTGATGGACGGGGAAGCCTGGCGTGCTGCGATTCATGGGATCGCAAAGAGTCAGACACGACTGAGCGACTGAACTGAACTGACTGAATTAGACTAAGGACAGAATGACTATCTTTTCTATAGCTGAATACCTTAGTTGATACACTGGACCGTGTGTGTGCATGTGTGTGTGTGTGTTTATAGCAATGTGCTCCATGGAGATATTTTTACTCTTTTCAAAACAATGAAATATTTTAAACACAAAGCAGTATATAAAACATATAAATACAACTTAAAGAGTAATTATATGTTACTGCTGTTGCTGCTGTTAAGTCGCTTCAGTTGTGTCCGACTCTGTGCAACCCCATAGACAGCAGCCCACCAGGCTCCCCCGTCCCTGGAATCCTCCAGGCAACAACACTGGAGTGGGTTGCCATTTCTTTCTCCAGTGCATGAGAGTGAAAAGTGAAAGTGAATTCGCTCAGTTGTGTCCAACTCTTACCGACCCCATGGACTGCAGCCTACCAGGCTGCTCGGCCCATGGGATTTTCCAGGCAGGAGTACTGGAGTGGGTTGCCATTGCCTTCTCTGAATTATATGTTAATATCCATTTAACTGCCATCAGATCTAGAAATACGACATTGCTAGCATTCTAGAAACTACATGTCATGCCCAGCCCCCCAGTGCAGGTAACCACTAGCATGAGTTTTTTTGTGATACATATGCATATGAATGTGTATATACATTTTTTTAAAAACATATGTATACTACAGTTTTCAGGGGCTCCCAAGACTACCTTCATTTCTGATACCAGGTACAAATTAGAGGGTTCCTAAAACCATCCTCAGGTTCTATAATTTGCTGGAAGGAGTCATCAGTTCAGTTCAGTTCAGTTCAGTCGCTCAGTCGTGTCCAACTCTTTGCAACCCCATGAACTGCAAAACGCCAGGCCTCCCTGTACATCTCCAACTCCTGGAGTTCACCCAAACTCATGTCCATCAAGTCAGTGATGCCATCCAGCCATCTCATCCTCTGTCGTCCCCTTCTCCTCCTGCCCCCAATCCCTCCCAGCATTAGACTCTTTTCCAATGAGTCAACTCTTCACATGAGGTGGCCAAAGTACTGGAGTTTCAGCTTTAGCATCATTCCTTCTAAAGAACACCCAGGACTGATCTCCTTTAGAATGGACTGGTTGGATCTCCTTGCAGTCCAAGGGACTCTCAAGAGTCTTCTCCAACACCACAGTTTAAAAGCATCAATACTTCGGCGCTCAGCTTTCTTCACAGTCCAACTCTCATATCCATACATGACCACTGGAAAAACCATAGCTTTGACTAGACGGACCTTTGTTGGCAAAGTAATGTCTCTGCTTTTGAATATGCTATCTAGTTTGGTCATAACTTTCCTTCCAAAGAGTAAGCGTCTTTTCATTTCATGGCTGCAATCACCATCTGCAGTGATTTTGGAGCCATAGAACTTAACAAAACTGTTACACTCACAGTGGTGGCTTATCACAGTGAAAAGGTGGAGATTAAAATCAGCTAAGGGCAGAGGACATGGGGCATGGTCCAAGAGGGTTCTCAGGACAGGGTTTTTAGCAGTCTTCTCCCAGTGGTGTTTGGACAGTGCTTACTTCTGCCAAAATGTGTAGTAATACATGCACACTATTGCCAACCGTGAAAACCCATCAAAGCCTTAGAGTCCAGAGGTTTTTCTTTTTTTCCCATTATTTATTTATTTATTTATTTATTTTAATTGGAGGCTAATTACTTTACAATATTGTATTGGTTTTGCTATACATTGACATGAATCAGCCATGGGTGTACATGTGTTCCCCATTCTGAACCCCCTCCCATCTCCCTCCCCATCCCATCCCTCTGGGTCATCCCAGTGCACCAGGCCTGAGCACCCTGTCTCATGCATCGAAACTGCACTGGCGATCTGTTTCACATATGACAATATACATGTTTCAATGCTATTCTCTCAAATCATCCCACCCTTGCCTTCTCCCACAGAGTTCTAAAGACTGTTCTATACATCTGTGTCTCTTTAGCTGTCTCACGTATAGGGTTATCATTACCATCTTTCTAAATTCCATATATATGTGTACCTCATTAGAACTGATTCAAATGTATTATTTTTAATGGCTGAGTAATATTCTATTGTGTATATGTACCATGGCTTTCTTATCCATTCGTCTGCTGATGGACACCTAGATTGCTTCCATGTCCTGGCTATTATAAACAGTGCTGCAATGAACACTGGGGTATATGTGTCTCTTTCAATTCTGGTTTCCTCGGTGTGCATGCCCAGCAGTGGGATTGCTGGGTCGTATGGCAGTTCTATTTCCAGTTTTTTAAGGGATCTCCACACTGTTCTCCATAGTAGCTGTACTAGTTTGCACTCCCACCAACATTGTAAGACAGTTCCCTTTTCTCCACACCCTCTCCAGCATTTATTGTCTGTAGATTTCTGGATAGCAGCCACTCCGACCGGCATGAGATGGTACCTCACTGTGGTTTTGATTTGCATTTCTCTGATAATGAATAATGTTGAGCATCTTTTCATGTGTCTGTTAACCATACGTATGTCTTCTTTGGAGAAATGTCTGTTTAGTTCTTTGGCCCGTGTTTTGATTGGGTTGTTTATTTTTCTGGAATTGAGCTGCAGGAGTTGCTTCATTTGCTATTATTTTCTCCCATTCTGAAGGCTGTCTTTCTACTTTGCTTATAGGTTCCTTCGTTGTACAAAAGCTTTTAAGTTTAATTAGGTCCCAGTTGTTTATTTTTGGTTTTATTTCCATTACTCTGGGAGGTGAGTCATAGAGGATCCTGCTATGATTTATGTTGGAGAGGGTTTTGCCTATGTTTTCCTCTAGGAGTTTTATAGTTTTGGGTCTTACATTTAGATCTTTAATCCATTTTGGTTTATTTTTGTATATGGTGTTAGAAAGTGTTCTAGTTTCATTCTTTTACAAGTGGTTGACCAGTTTTCCCAGCACCACTTGTTAAAGAGATTGTCTTTTCTCCATTGTATGTTCTTGCCTCCTTTGTCAAAGATAAGGTGTCCATAGGTGCATGGATTTATCTCTGGGCTTTCTATTTTGTTCCATTGATCTGTATTTCTGTCTTTGTGCCAGTACCATACTTTCTTGCTGACTGTAGCTTTGTAATATACCCTGAAGTCAGGCAGGTTGATTCTTCCAGTTCCATTCTTCTTTCTCAAGATTGCTTTGGTTATTCGAGGTTTTTTGTATTTCCATACAAATTGTGAAATTATTTGTTCTAGTTCTGTGAAAAATACCGTTGGTAGCTTGATAGTGATTGCACCGAATCTATAGGTTGCTTTGGGTAGTATACTCATTTTCACTATATCGATTCTTTCAATCCATTAACATGGTATATTTCTCCATCTATTTGTGTCCTCTTTGATTTCTTTCACCAGTGTTTTATAGTTTTCTATATATAGGTCTTTTGTTTCTTTAGGTAGATATATTCCTAAGTATTTTATTCTTTTCATTGCAATGGTGAATGGAATTGTTTCCTTAATTTCTCTTTCTGTTTTCTCATTGTTAGTGTATAGGAATGCAAGGGGTTTCTGTGTGTTAATTTTATATCCTTCAACTTTAATATATTGATTAGCTCTAGTAATTTTGTGGTGGAGTCTTTTCTATGTAGAAAACCCTATGTGGAGGGTTTTCCATGTAGAGGATCATGTCATCTGCAAACAGTGAGAGTTTTACTTCTTCTTTGCCAATCTTGGATTCCTTTTATTTCTTTTTCTGCTCTGATCGCTGCGGCCAAAACTTCCAAAACTATGTTGAATAGTAGTGGTGAGAGTGGGCACCCTTGTCTTGTTCCTGATTTTAGGGGAAATGTTTTCAATTTTCCACCATTGAGGATAATGTTTGCTATGGGTTTGTCATATATAGCTTTTATTATGTTGAGGTATGAGAAACGCTGGACTGGAAGAAACACAAGCTGGAATCAAGATTGCCAGGAGAAATATCAATAATCTGAGATATGCAGATGATACCACCCTTATGGCAGAAAGTGAAGAGGAACTAAAAAAACCTCTTGATGAAAGTGAAAGTGGAGAGTGAAAAAGTTGGCTTAAAGCTCAACATTCAGAAAAAGAAGATCATGGCATCTGGTCCCATCACTTCATGGGAAATAGATGGGGAAGAGTGGAAACAGTGTCAGACTTTATTTTGGGGGGCTCCAAAATCACTGCAGATGGTGATTGCAGCCATGAAATTAAAAGATGCTTGGAAGGAAAGTTATGACCAACCTAGATGGCATATTCAAAAGCAGAGTCATTACTATGCCAACAAAGGTCCATCTAGTCAAGGCTATGGTTTTTCCAGTGGTCATGTATGGATGTGAGAGTTGGACTGTGAAGAAGGCTGAGTGCCGAAGAATTGATGCTTTTGAACTGTGGTGTTGGAGAAGACTCTTGAGAGTCCCTTGGACTGCAAGGAGATCCAACCAGTCCATTCTGAAGGAGATCAGCCCTGGGATTTCTTTGAAGAGAATGATGCTGAAGCTGAAACTCCAGTACTTTGGCCACCTCATGCAAAGTGTTGACTCATTGGAAAAGACTCTGCTGCTGGGAGGGATTGGGGGCAGGAGGAGAAGGGGACGACAGAGGATGAGATGGCTGGATGGCATCACTGACTCGCTGGACGTGAGTCTGAGTGAACTCCAGGAGTTGGTGATGGACAGGGAGGCCTGGCGTGCTGCGATTCATGGGGTCACAAAGAGTCGGACACGACTGAGCGACTGAACGGAACTGAACTGATGTTCCTTCTATTCCTGCTTTCTGGAGGGTTTTTATCATAAATGGATGTTGAATTTTGTTGAAGGCTTTCTCTGCATCTATTGAGATAATCATATGGTTTTTATCTTTCAATTTGTTAATGTGGTGTATTACATTGATTGATTTGAAGATATTGAAGAATCCTTGCATCCCTGGGATAAAACCCACTTGGTCATGATGTATGATCTTTTTCATATGTTGTTGGATTCTGTTTGCTAGAATTTTGTTAAGGATTTTTGCATCTATGTTCATCAGTGATATTGGCCTGTAGTTTTCTATTTTTGTGACATCTTTGTCTGGTTTTGGTATTAGGGTGATGGTGGCCTGATAGAATGAGTTTGGAAGTTTACCTTCCTCTGAAATTTTCTGGAAGAGTTTGAGTAGGATAGGTGTTAGCTCTTCTCTAAATTTTTGGTAGAGTTGAGCTGTGAAACCATCTGGTCCTGCACTTTTGTTTGCTGGAAGATTTCTGATTACAGTTTCAATTTTTGTGCTTGTGATGGGTCTGTTAAGATTTTCTATTTCTTCGTGGTTCAGTTTTGGAAAGTTATACTTTTCTTAGAATTTGTCCATTTCTTCCACGATGTCCATTTTATTGGCCTATAGTTGCTGATAGTAGTCTCTTATGATCCTTTGTATTTCTGTGTTGTCTGTTGTGATTTCTCCATTTTCATTTCTAATTTTGTTGATTTGATTATTCTTCCTGTGTTTCTTGAAAAGTCTGGCTAATGGTTTGTCAATTTTATTTGTCTTCTCAAAGAACCAACTTTTAGTTTTGTTGATTTTTGCTATGGTCTTTTTTGTTTCTTTTACATTTATTTCTGGCCTAATTTTTAAGATTTCTTTCCTTCTACTAACCCTGGGGTTCTTCATTTCTTCCTTTTCTGGTTGCTTTAGGTATTGAATTAGGTTATTTATTTGACTTTTTTCTTATTTCTTGAGGTAAGCCTGTATTGCTATGAACCTTTCCCTTAGCACTGCTTGGAGTCCAGAAGTTTAACCAGGACTCAGTCACATAAGAAAGTTGGTCATCTGCTAGGCTAATCTTTGTCTTCAGCCCCTCCAGAGGTTAAGTTTCAAGGTCCAAACTCCCCGTGGGCTATAAATCACATTGGCAGCATAAATTATTTTGTACAAACCAAGGCCCCCAGGTAAACAACAACACTCTTATGAGGTAGGGTATCCCAAGAGCTGAGGGCAAAGGCCAGAAGTCTCTTGGGAAAGGTTAACCCTTTACTGCACATTTCCTTTCATTAAAAATATAGTTTGGTTATGTCTATTTTTGAACCTCATAGAAATGCTTCATATAAATCATTGTATGTATATACTTATATGATATGTTTCATTTCCTTTAAGAGTTGTTTTTTTAATTTATTCCATATTGGGTTAACATTCTAGATATTCTTATCAAATATTAAGGAGAGTCTTGAAATCTTATTATTGATAAGTAACTAGAGGCCAGCAATGAAGCCAGCCTAGAACTCGCCACGCAAACAGCTAAGGACTCCATGTGTTTATAAATTCTCCCCATACAGTCTTCATCCTAGAGGACCCCAGAATGAAATGCAGTCACTTTTGTTTCAATTGTCTGAAAAGGTCTCACTTGCCCACCTGTAATGATGAGCTTCAGTTATTAGGATCTCATCATATCACCTCCCACCTGTGTCCCCAACAAAGATGGAATCAATCACAGGCTAAGAGATCAATACATTTTTTCCTAAAGAGCCAGGTAGTAAATATTTTACGGTTTTCAGGCTATATCCTCTTTGTTCCAACTACTTACCTCTTATAACTACTTACCTACTTACCTCCACATGGGTTATAGCATGAAAGCAGCCATGGACAACATGTACACAAATGCGTGTGTCTGTGTCCCAATAAAACTGCATTTATGAACACCAAAATTTGAATTGTGTATTATTTTTACATACTATAAGATACTATTCTTTTTCATTTTTTTCAATACCTTACAAAGGTAATAATCATTCTTAGCTCATATAAAACAGGTAGCAGGCTGGTTTCTGCCCTTTGGACCACAGCTTGCCAACCACTGGGTAGGCTAATCCATTGATTCAGAGGTTCTAGAATTGGATTCAGGTTTTCCATTTATATATTTATATTCCTCATTGCTCCCGGTTCATCAATCTTATACTCTTGACAAGCATGAAAATGAATGTAACTCATCTAAAACATTTTAGAACCCAGTTTTTATTGCTTGGTCAAAAAATGAAAATGTTACACGTGGTAAATGGATTTCAGTAAACATCAGAGCAGAACAACTGGCTAATGTTCTAGGTTTTACAACCTAAATAAAACGGACCAAGCAGATTCCTATAATAATTCTGTGACATTAAGTCCCTAGATAGAATTTCTATGGCAAAGGAAGGGCATTGATTCTCTTTCTTCCCCACAATTCAATCAACATGGATAAAATAGAGGGTAGTCATTAGGTACCAAAATCCCTAAGACAGTATAGACAAACCCTTATAAAACCTTACAGCACAGCTGTAGCAACAGTCAGAAATCAGTTACTCAGCACCAACATTCTATTCTGATGAAGACTGAACAAGTTCCCCACAACTAAATCTTTCTCCTGCTGTCACTTTAGGTCAATGAGCAAATTGCAAGAGCAAATAACAGAAAATTCATATCATTTGCTTAATTACTATGCATTGCTTTCATTCCATCTTTATTTAACCAAAAAAATGAGCACATTTAAAAAATTAGCATAGAATATGTTTATCAAATTAAAGGACTGAACGTAATTACTTGTATTGTTTTCATCTTTAGATCTGCAGAGCTTGAGACAGAGTGATCCCACCACACAGGTAAGAGATTGCATCTTTTGTAGACCGAAGATGGACAGTTTAAAGATACCTATTAAAAAGGTAGTGATGGCGGTTAACTCATGTGAATTCAGTTTTCTGCTTTTTGACGTATAAACACTTCTGTTGTTTCTCTTTGCATTTTTCTCTTTTGGGTTGTGTTTACTGTTGAGTCTGCCCCATTTCCTCTTTGGATCACATTAACATCAAAGTTTTCCTGTTGTTGCATATTGACATCCCAGTATGACTATTTGATTTCAAATCCCTATACTTCTATTGCTTTTGGTTTCTTGCAAGGTGTTTTATTTTGTTTATCCAAAACATTGGCTTTTGAAAAAATATTTTGAATACGGTTATTGTAAGAATATAGAGAAAATTAGGTCCGAATATAGTTTTAAGGTTGGAAGCAGCCAGCTATATGATAATGCCATCCTTTCTGCATTGACAAAATGGCACACCACACCCAATGAATCTCATTGTCACATTATGCTTGTTCAGATCACTCAGCAAGAATTTGTAGAAAGAGATATTACTTAACTTTTTCTTTTCTGTGATTTTATCAAAATAACAGTATTCAAATTAAAAAGGATACTTAATTCTCCTTCTTAAATAATCTAACACAGGATCACCTCCCTACTGTAGTGTTTCCATATCCATATCTCGTGCACATTTATGCACTGCCCATTTTTTAAGACAGTTCAGAAGATGCACAGAAACTAATCAGCCATCTTCAATTCGTCCCCACAGAAAGGCTATTCAGAAGAACCCTTTTCCTTCTTCTCTTAGGTTTTCAAATATCATTGCAATTGAATATTGATAAACTCTGAAACATTGTACCTGATAAATGATTTCTATTAATAGCAATTTCATCCATTAGAGCTTTTTAATTTGTTTTGGCTTTGTTGATTTTCATGCTCTAGTCTTTCATTTTTTCAATACATTCCATTTTTCTGTTTCTTTTCAAACTTTTAATCCAATTACCAGCCCTGTAAACAAGCATTTGCTGCTTCTCCAGTAGATGCACTGAACTGTGAGGGGAAGTGATTTCTGATTACAGACAGGCCAATTTTCAAGGGACAAGAGGAACAAAACACAGTGAACTGAATACAAGAATAATGGATAATACCTTGTTAGGTGACACATGGCACAGACTTAGAGCACAGATGGAAAAGCGAAAACTTAACTTAATCCTAAAATGTGTATGCATTGCATGGATAGTAGTTGTGATCTGGGTCACATACCATCGCTTGGTTATGAGAGGGAAGTTATTCACACACTTTATTGCTCAGGAGTGTTCAATAACATCAGGATTAGCTTCTCTAATTGAGAGGGTGACAAAAAGCAATTTAGATCCTGTAAAGCCCTAGAGTTTTGTCAATGGGGCCAAAAGCAAAGGCTCTTAGGCTGGAACATCTCCACAATTTCTAGATTTTTTATTTCTTATCCCTCTCCTTTCTTGGTTCCCTTTCTCACATATTTCCTGAACCTTGAGGTATAATTAATAACATCTTGGGAGTTATCTATGTTATAGCCTTCACATATCACCTGACAGTCGTCTGGGGATCAAGAGAACACCACTGATGATGGTGAATTGTGCTTGTTTTAATATGAGGCAAGAGTTGGGAAACGCAAGGAGTCAGATGACTATCAAAAAGTCCCTAAAATCATGGGGGTCACACTACTAAATGTCTTGATCCTCCAACAGTGTGAAGTCTGATCATGATTATTACCTATTTAAAGCAGAAGCAAGACAAAGTGACCTTGAAACTAGATGCCACTGTTTTCTGGCCATAAATCTTACCCAGCATCTGAGGGGCAGGGTGTAAAGGGTAGGAATGGCAAGTCCTTTGCATTGGCAGAGGGTTAAGTAGAGTAAAGTTGAGAAATCGCAACTAATGAGTACTTCGTCATACTAGGCCGCCTTCCAACATAAGAATAGAACATCCTGTTTTGAAGATCCTAAACCGAAGAACAAGGTTTATAGGCAATAGAGTTTTTAAGAAAACCAGCAGGCACATAATAGTCACAGCACTGGAAGCTACCACAATGAGCCTTTCACCGCCGTGAGCTAAGATTCCTCCAAAATAATGAATTATCTTTGGTCACAGCAAAGCTCATAAAGGCAGGAGGCTAAATACTAAAGACCACCAGAGACCAAAATATCAATTTTTCAGAGAGAAGAAGAGCTTGATAAGGCTGTCAGAGTAAGTTAAATGTAGTGATGGGAAAGCGGTAAACTCCATGAATTTTCTCTGTAAATTTTCTCCGAGCATCTTGTTGGTTTGATGAGCTTCTGGGAATCAGAAGTCCAGAGGTAGACAGATCAGCTTGAACTTTGGCCCTGCCTTCCAATGGTCTCGTGAAGCGTAGTCTGACTCTACGTAGTAGCATAGTTCAACATATTTCTCTGTGTTCTTTGGGCAAACATTAAATCATGAAACCTTGCATAGCACTTAAGAGACATTTAGCTGCCAAATGATGAGTAAAATGGGTGATTTAGACACTAAAATCCAAAGCTTGATGTCATTTTTATCATCTCATTTCATTATGTACTATAAAATACAGAGCTATAACTTATAATGACAATGACAATCATAAACCGTATATTCTGTAGATTCACTTCTAACACTCACAGAATGCATTTTAGACAGAGTATAGTCCGTATACAACTAATAAATAGGGCATTTGACTTTAGCTTCAAAGGTTTTATGTAATGTCTCAGAGGCCATGACCCCAAAAAATCAGATGTTCATTTGAATCCTGACTTAATGTAAGGCTGACTTTATAACTATCGATAAAGAAGACTTTTAGAAACAGTCTGTTTCCTAATAGACCAAGAGCACTTGTAAGAGCTAGATAAAGAGAATAAACACAAATAAGACTTTAGTCAATACAATCTGACATTTAGAAGGTGAACGATCTAGTTTGGCTTTCTACATTGATCAAATACACTAGATACTAGATACTGAAGAGTAAAAGAAGAGTCAGAGGAAAGAGCCCAGTTCAGAATGGAAATGGCAGGATAAGGAGTGAAGTGCCTTCTCTGGCTTTTTTCACCCACAATTGTCACAGGAGTCATTGTAAACCACAGCTGGGTCATCAGGACCCTGGACCATTATGTGACAGGGAATTTTATTTACATTTCCTCTGTCAACATAGTAACCATATTGCAAGAAGTTGGACTACATTGTTGGCAAATAGTATTTGATTCTTTCAATTTGTTGATAAGATTGGAGGGGTGCTGTTTCACTTTGCCTTGTTGTTGTTGCTATTCATTCAGTCACTAAGTCACGTCCAACTCTTTGCCACCCCATGGGCTGCAGCATGCCAGGCTTCCCTGCCCTTCACTATCTCTCAGAGTTTGCTCAAATTCATGTCCATTGATTCGGTGGGGCCATCCAATCATCTCATTTTCTGTTGCCCCTTCCTTCTCCTGCCCTCAATCTTTTCCAGCATCAGGGTCTTTTCCAATGAGTTGTCTCTCCACATCAGGTGACCAAAGAATTGGAGCCTTAGCTTCAGCATCAGTCCTTTGCATGGCCCTGTGCTATTTGCAGATTAGTTGGCAAGGGGTTTGAAGTTGTTATATAAGTCTAAACCAGAGAACGTTAACAGGAAACTTAATTGCTAAAAAAAAAACCTTAATTTTCTGTGTGTGTGTGTGTGTGTGTGTGTGTGTGTGTGTGTGTGTTATAACCTTCTGCTAACCTCATCCCTTCTCCAGTCAGGCAAGGCAAGTGTGTTAGTCACTCAGTCATGTCTGACTCTTTGCGACCCCATGGACTGTAGCCCACCAGGCTTCTCTGTCCATGGGATTCTCCAGACAAGAACACTGGAGTGGGTTGCCATTCCCTTCTCCAGAGGATCTCCCTGACCCAGGGATTGAACCCGGGTCTCCCACATTGCAGGCAGATTCTTTACCGTCTGAACAACCAGGGAAATCAGGGCTGGTCTGTTCTCCGATGACCGGTCCTGTGATGTGGCTTTCTCATCTTCCTTTATCTGGGGCTCTCAGTCTGCCCTGATTTCACATTCTTGATTAAAGCTCAAGTAATAGTTTTCTCCCCTAAATTCTTGAACTCTCATAATTGTATACTCTTTAAGGAACAGGGAACAGTCATCTTTCATCTATTTTGGTTCTGTTTTTCTAGATCTGATCTATGCCTGAGGAGCTCTGTTCCCTTCCTGTCTTCAACCATGAAAACACCCTGTGCTTAAACCCTGGGGGTTCCTCTTCCACATCCATATTTCACAAAAGAGTCTATTGTAAAAATCACTGCACAGGTTGGCATAGTTGCAGAGCATTGATGCTGTGGGACTGAGTGGTTTTTTAATGGATGTCCAGAGTCTGTGCCCAAAAGAACTTCCATAAAATTGCTAAAGGTTAACTTTCTTCCACCTCAGATTTGCTACTGAAATTAGCAGAGCTCATTTGAGAGATAAATTTGCTCTTTAAAAATTTATTTCCTCTTCATTCATTTTCTCCTCCTATAAATGGGAACCTGGGATCTCGTAAAACTGTATTAAAATTATCAAATACTATTGAACCAACCTAATGAAAATTTTAACCAAAAGTCATTGTAAATTAGGTATGTGCTGAGAACACAAGCCCTTGTAAAGTAGATATTGTTCTTATGTAAACTCATGAATGGAGACCTTCTTGAATAAATTACTTCTTAATAACATCAGAGAGTCATTGGCTGGGTAAATACCTCCCCGGGGCATTCACTGAGATCCTTGAATTTAAATGTTCAATAGAACTTCATATTTGTCACCTTTACTAATGAGTTTTTCTTTATGAAATCACTATTAGCATGAAAAAGTTAAATTTTGTGTATAATTTCTAAAATTAATGCTCCTTGAAAGACCTCAAGGGCTTGAAATTTGTCTTGCTGGAATGCAACATTTACATAATTTCTATTGCCCCAACATTTACACTCCCCAACTTCACTGTCAATTTGCTACCTGGAGCAGGAGGGAAAACATAATCTGAACAGCCAGAAAGTCTGGAAACTTCTGCTAAGAAGAGTGATGGACAGCAAAGAACTGAGTAGCAAAATCATATTCTAACTTGTGATTCAGGCATCAGCAATCTTTACAGTGGTTTTTTTCTAGGCCACACATTTCCAACAAATCCTACTGTGGCTACCACATTGGTCACACTCAGGCATGAGCTACTGAAATGTTAAATGATTCCCCGAATGATAAGAATTTGCTCTGTTATTTGTCTCTGCGGAGTTTTTATTTGGGGATTCAAGATTTTACGTGCATTCTCATTTCAACTTTGCAGCAGATGCTGTAGGTATTCTCTTATTAAGATAAGAACTGCAGGTCCTGTAACTTCAGCGTGGAATTGTTGAGATACCACACCCTACAGCACTCTTTAACAGGGAAGGTGCCACCCTTGCTTGTAAACAAACCTGAAGCTGCCTTTCCGCATACGGAGTAGCACAGCAAAACCATGAGGCCTAGAGAGGCCACTCCCATGACATACTCAGGAAGAAAGAGGCAAATAGACTACAACCATTGTTTTCTTGTGCAGTCCAGATCCTGCCCAGGCTCCTCCTGTCTGTGGCCTACTACATCCCCAAATTTACAGATGATTTCTTGCCACTAAGCCAATAGGCTATTTGCTGCAGGAAAATGCAGAGAACACCCTGAGTGCCACACAGGGAGTTCAGTGCATTGCTTCCCAACCATGGCACCCCTACAAGACTTACAGCATTTTGCTTCCGCCCAGATTGAATCAAAACCATAAGACTAATTCATGGTGATACAATTGGTTGTAAGAAAATGAGTGGTACCCTTTCTGAGTGCCATAATTTTATACCACCTTTGCAATATATCCAGTCAAAAAAGTGTCTTTAACAAACTCAAAATGTGAAAAGTTAAAAAGAGTACTTGAATAAACTTCATATTACTGTGAAATATTTTCTAACATATAGGCTAAAGATATTAACAAAAGTTACTCAAGGAGGGTTTTATGTCAATGAATTTGCTAAAATACACATAAACGCTGTGAGTTAAGTTTTATTTGGGGGCAAAATGAGGACTCTAGTCTAGGAGACAGCATCTCAGGTAGCTCTGAAAAACTGTTTCAAAGAGGTGAGGGGTGGAGAGAAGTTCAGAATAAATGTGATTTTGATGAACAGGAAGTACATACAGTCAAGCACATATATATATATACATTTTTTTGCAGAGGTTTCTGTTACTCTCATGAAGGTTACTGTTAGTCACAAGGGGCAGACATTACCAGGAAGGAATTTAGTGCCTTTCTAGATATGAGGAGATGCAAGAATTGGGATCATAAATTCATCTCCTGAAAATATCAATCTGAAAACCTGTCCTACCAGTTTTTCCCAGAGTACAGAGTCCCCCTCATTCCTGATTTCCACCCTGAACTCTTTTCAGGGTGATGAAGATCTATAGCTGCAACAGCTCTTGATTTAATCCTTGTGGAGGTGGATAGCAAGTGTCAATCTGTAGGTGACACATGCAAATCACCAAGACACAAGGCAGCCTTGCCAAGACCCCAGATTAGCAAAAAACTGAGCATGTACACCAGCCTCCACAAAGAAAACCCACATTCAGCCAAAGATTTTAAACAGAAGTGAAAGGTGCTTCCACATTATGCTACAGAGTCATTGAAATACATATATTCTAACAAAATTATATATATATATAACATTTTTTCTGCTGAATTTCACATCAAATCAAATATATTTGAAATCAAATATGAAGTCCCACCAAAAATAGTTCCCAGGTTAATTCATTCAACAAGTACAAGTTGAGAACAGTCTAAGCACCCGACGGATTCCAGTGGCAAGAGTCCTAGAAGACAAGATTGAGAGTGAGGGGCCAGGAGTGACCAGCTCTGTGCAGCGGGAGGTGTAATATGCACACACAGAAAGCTCTTCGGTTGTCCCTTTCTGTGTCATTTCCCCAAGTCCTAATTTCTCTCTTCTCCCAAGACCCTTCAGGATCATAGAGAGTTCCTCCATGCTAACACATGCTCTGACCTCACATGGAGTGTCAGAACTTGGAAACTTTTTTTCTGTTTTGACTTGTTCATTACAGTGTCTGAGTGGCAGGTGTCATCTTCTAGGGTACAAAGTACACTTATATCTGTAAATCCCCTTGCAGGGGTGAGGTTTGAGTTATACAAAATCAGTATGTTTCCTGCCTATCAATTTTGTATGATAAAGATTATCTATATATCTTATTTAGTATCCATATCTATGAGCTTCCCCAATGACTCAACAGTAAAAAAATCTACCTGCAATGAAGGAGACACAGGAGACAAGGGCTCTATCCCTGGGTTGGGAAGATCCCCTGGAGGAGGAAATGGCAACCACTCCAGTATTCTTGCCTGGGAAATCCCATGGACAGAGGAGCCTGGTGGGCTACAGTCCAGAGAGTATCAAGGAGTCGGACACAACTAAGCCACTGAGCACCGTACAATACATCCATGTCTATGCTAAAGCAGCACACTGCGTATAATGTACTGACTTGCCAAAATAAAGGTAGAAAACAAAGTCGAGGATGCCCACCTATTCCCATCCAGCATTCATACATTCCTGACATTCTGAGTGGCAACCATGCAGGCCTCAAAGAGAGAACACCTGTGTGCAGGCTCCAGCTCAGCCTCTGTCAAACTCTGTATCCTTGGAGAAGTTTTCTTTTGTTTCAGCTTCCTTTTCAGAAAAATGGAGAATCACAGCTATTCCTATCTTTCAGTGTGATTTTATGGGTTAGATAATAAAATATATTGAAGATGCTTGGTATCATGACTGGAACATGTCATCATGACATCCTGACTCAGAACAAGATGAAGGAAATAACGGTCCACCTGGAACAAGCATCCAGACTCAGCAAGCTGAGTTTGGGGGAACACTGAGTGTGACACAGTGAAAGTGGAGGCCACTCAGCTGTGTCTAGCTCCTTGTGACCCTATGAACTATACAGTCCATGGAATTCTCCAGGCCAGAATACTGAAGTGGGTAGCCTTTCCCTTCTCCAGGAGATCTTTCCAGCCCAGGAATTGAACCCAGGTCTCCCGCATTGCAGGCAGATTCTTTACCAGCTGAGCCAGAGTCGGACACTACTGAAGCAGCTTAGCAGCAGCAGCAGCAGCACAAGGGAAGCCCAAGAATACAGGAGTGGGTAACCTATCCCTTCTCCAGGGAGATCTTCCCAACCCAGGAATTAAACTGGGGTCTCCTGCATTGCAGGCAGATGCTTTACCAACTGAGCTATGAGGGAAGCCCGAGTGTAATTCCCAGGCCCTGTCCTTGGTGTTCCCACCCTGTTATTTAGGACGCTCAAGCTTGACACATGAACATTCCAAATTACAGGGCGGAAACACCAAGGACGGGGCCTGGGAATTACTGACATGGTAGTGGCTTTTTGGAGGATATTACCAATGTGATAGAGGTGTGGAGAATTAGTGACAAAGTAGCAAAGCAGCTCTTGGATGACAGCTGTCCATTGCAAATAAGGAGGACCATGGAAAACCCATCTCATTAAGAGTGCTGCCAAGTACCACTTAGGGCAAGGTGTGAGAATAAGGAGTTATATACAAGCCAGCTCTGTAGGCATCTGCAGAGAGTTGGCATGGCAACCCCAAGCCCTGACATCATACCAGACATTTCATTTCATAGATCCTAGGAACTCATCTGATGGGACAGTCAGTTTATGATTGAATATTCACTTTAACTGGAAAATGTCTCCAAGAGGATCTTAAGCTCTTGGAATTGATTTGTGGAGCTCAGAGTGGTAGAACAGCTCAAGGATACCCCTTGACACAGTGCATGTTAACTGACTTCTCTGCTGTAACATGGCAATAATAATACCTCCGTCTCTCAGGGTGTGGGGAGGATTGAATAAGAAAGACAAAACATTGGAAATTGCTAAGCAAAGTCTTGGATGCAAAGTAAATGATAAACACTTGTAACTTTCCTTTCTTTGTTCCTCCTAATTCCTTCTACTTTAAAAAGGAGGAATTCTACCTTTTCTCCAAATTACTTGTCCTTTAGTTTTCAGGCTTACCCATCCAAACTGTGGAGAAGTCTTCTCGGTACACTGCAGGTCTGGGGCTCTGATCCAAGAACATGGTTGTCAGCAAAACCATTTTGGGCTTGACTGCTTCCTGACTTCAGTTTTATTCTCTCTCACTTTACAGAAAAGTCTGCAATGAAAGATTTCTCATAGCAGCCGTCTATTTATTTTCATGAGCAAACAGCAAAAGATTGTGCAAAAATTAAAGAGCTTGTTTTCACACACGGAAGGAAGAATTGTCTGGAGTCATTCTTTTCAATACCACCCACATAGAGTTTTAAGCATCTTAATCATCACTCCGGATTATAAAATTCCATAATGAGTTCTGTGTTTGCAGCAAGCTTACAGGGTGGCTTTAGGTAATTATGTATAATATGCTGCTTTGCTGTTGTTCAGTAGCTTAGTCGTATCTGACTTTTCGACCCCGTGGACTACAGGACGCCAGCCTTCCTTGTCCTTCACTATATCCCAGAGTTTAGTCAAACTCATATCCATTGAGTCAGTGCAGTGATGCCATCCAAATATCTCATCCACTGTTGTCTCCTTCTCTTTTTGCCCTCAATCTTTCCCAGCATCGGGGTCTTTTCCAATGAGTTGGCTCTTCACATCAAATGGTAAAAATATTGGAGCTTCATAAGTCCTCCCAATGAATAATCAGAGTTGATTTCCTTTAGGATTGACTGGTTTGATCTCCTTGCTGTCCAAGGGACTCTCAGGAGTCTTCTCCAGCACCACAGTTCAAAAGCATAAATTCTTCTGCATTCAACCTTCTTTATGGTCCAACTCTCACATCCATACATGACTACTGGAAAAATTATAGCTTTGACTAGACTGACCTTTGTTGGCAAAGTGATGTCTCTGCTTTTGAATACACTGTCTAGGTTGGTCATAACTTTTCTTCCGAGGAGGAAGTGTCTTTTAATTTCATGGCTGCAGTCACCATCCGCAGTGATTTTGGAGCCCAAGAAAATAAAGTCTGTCACTGTTTCCATTGTTTCCCCATCTATTTGCCACGAAGTGATGGGACCAGGTGCCATGATCTTAGCTTTTTGAATGTTGAGTTTTAAGCCAGGTTTTTCACTCTCCTCTTTTACCTTCAAGAGGTTATTTAGTTCTTCTTTGCTTTCTGCCATTAAGGTGGTGTCATCTGCGTATCTGAGGTTTTTGATATTTCTCCTGGCAATCTTGATTCCAGCTTGTGATTTATCAAGCCCAGCATTTCACATGATGTACTATGCATATAAGTTAAATAAGGAGGGTGACAATATACAGACTTGATGTACTCCTTTCCCAATTGGTTAATTGACTTATATGACATATATAATATCTATTATGTTTATATAGTATATAATTGCATTCTAATAAATTAGTATATATGTTATGATAACATGTATCTACCACACAGTATATAACATATAGTATATACATTATTTTGTTATTGTTTAGTCTCTAAGTCATGTCCGACTCTTTTGTGACCCCCTGGACTGTAGCCGGCCAGGTTCTTATGTCCATGGGATTTCTCAGGAAAGAATACTGGGGTGGGTTGCCCATTTCCTTCTCCAGGGGATCTTCCCAACCCAAGGATCAAACCTGTGTCTTCTGCTTGGCAGGCAGAATCTTCACCACTGAGCCACTTGGGAACCCATATACATTATATGTTAGGATATTTTATGCACTATTATATATCTACCACACATTATATGTAGATATCTACTACATACTATAGTAGATACTTACTATTATATTATATATATGTGTTTGTGTGTGTATATATATATATATATATATATTAATTTCTTCACAATAAAAGCCTTACTTTCCTCACAGAGATTTTTTGATGAGCAAGTATGATAGATGATGATATGAAAAGTCCTTTGAAACATTAAATATTCCAACTATGCTGCTCATTTACTTATGTATACATATGTATATATACACATCAAACTTACCAAAGAAAACAATACATATATTGATGACAACTCCACTTAAGTTTCTGACCACTGAATAATTAATAATCAATAATTATAACAATTAATTAAAATTATATTAATTAATTAAAATTATATTAATTAATATTAATAATTATGGCTTGACCAGCAAGACCATAATTATTCATTGAGGATAAAAGAGAATTTCTATGAAACTTCAGGGTTTCTGTACAATAAGCTCATTGAGAGCATACTTAGTTTTGATTGCAGCCTGTGAGCCTAGCAGTGTGCTAGAGAAGGATGGAATAGCCAGGGTGAGCAATTCACATCACATGCAACCTTTGTCCTTGTGGAGATGAACACTGAGACATTCAGTAAATAATGGCACAAATAGATGTATAATTGCAAATTGGCTCCATGCGCTAATGGATAAGAACAGAGCAAATAACATGGGCATGGGACCTAATCATCAAGGTGTTCCTTAAGGAACAGACATCCTCCAGTATCTGAAGGGTGATTTGCAGTTATCTAGACAGACAGCGTGGGAAGGGGGATGTGGGATGCCTGCTCCAGGAGACGGGGTCTCAGGTGTCCTGGCTGGAGGACGGAGCATTCTACCTGGCAGGACAGCCTTCTGGTTGGGGAACTGGGAGATGGTCTGTGCAGGAGGAGTTCAGGAGACAAGCGGGACCCAGGTTGCCAGAGGAGGCTGACCTTGCTGACTGTGTCAGGAATGTTGCTCTTTTTTTATTAGTATTATTCACTCATTCATGATTGCATCCACTTGTACAGACACTTTGTAGGCACTGGGGCTACAGATAGGAGTGGCCCGATCTCTGCCTGAAAGACTTACAGTCTAACAGAAGAGGCGATGTTCCAGATACATAGAAGATACAGATAAGGAGATTGGTCAATTCTACAGGGACTGGAAATCAGGAAAGACCTTATGGGGAAAATGACCTTCGTTCAGGATCAAGACTTCAAATCAAGAAGTCTTTCTTGATTTCCAGTCTCCATAGACCTGACCACTCCCCTCCTGAACTCGGGACAATCCTATCAGCAATTGATAATCAGTCGTACTGTGACAACTTTTCTGGCTTGAATTATCCACATAGACTACTAGAATGACTCTCACAAGTGTTACAAGTGTTAATCACTCACTCAGTTGTGTCTGACTCTTTGTAACACCATGGGCTGTAGCCCTAGGCTTCTCTGTTCATGGAATTCTCCAGGCAAGAATACTAGACTGGATTGCCATTTCCTTCTCCAGGGGATCTTCCTGACCCAGGGATCAAACCTGGGTCTCCTGCATTGCAGGCAGATTCTTTTTTAATTTTTTAAAAATTAATTTATTTATTTTAATTGGAGGCTAATTACAATATTGTAGTGGTTTTTGCCGTACATTGACATGAATCAGCCAGAGGTGTACATGTGTCCCCCCATCACGAACCCCCCTCCCACCTCCCGCCCCATTGCATCCCTCTGGGTCGTCCCAGTGCTCCAGCTTTGAGTACCATGTTTCATGCATTGAACTTGGACTGGTCATCTATTTCACATATGGTAATATACACGTTTCAATGCTATTTTCTCAAATCATCCCACCCTCACCTTCTCCCACAGGGCCCAAAAGTCTATTCTTTACATCTGTGTCTCTTTTGCTGTCTCGTATATAGGGTCATTGTTACCATTTCTCTAAATTCCATATATATGTGTTTTTCTTTCTGACTTACTTCACTCTGCATAATAGGCTCCAGTTTCATCCACCTCATTAGAACTGACTCAAATGATTTCTTTGTAATAGCTGAGTAATATTCCATTGTGTATATGTACCACAATTTTCTTAACCATTCATCTGCTGATGGACATCTAGGTCACTTCCATGTCCTGGCTATTGTAAACAGTGCTGCGATGAACATTGGGGTACACATGTCTTTCAATTCTGGTTTCCTCTGTGTGTATGCCCAGCAGTGGGATTGCTGGTCATATGGCAGTTCTATTTCCAGATTTTTAAGGAATCTCCACACTGTACTCTATAGTGGCTGTACTAGTTTGCATTCCCACCAACAGTGTAAGAGGGTTCCCTTTTCTCCACACCCTCCCCAGCATTTATTGTTTGTAGACTTTTTGATAGCAGCCATTCTGACCAGCATGGAATGGTACCTCATTGTGGTTTTGATTTACATTTCTCTGATAATGAGTGATGTTGAGCATCTTTTCATGTGTTTGTTAACCATATGTATGTCTTCTTTGGAGAAATGTCTGTTTAGTTCCTTGGCTCATTTTTTGATTGGGTCATTTGTTTTTCTGGTATTGAGCTGCATGAGCTACTTGTATATTTTGGAGATTAATTCTTTGTCAGTTGTTTCATTTGCTATTATTTTCTCCCATTCTGAAGTCTGTCTTTTCACCTTGTTTATAGTTTCCTTTGTTGTGCAAAAGCTTTTAAGTTTAATTAGGTTCCATTTGTTTATTTTTGCTTCTATTTCCATTACTCTGGGAGGTGGGTCAAAGAGGATCTTGCTGTGCTTTATGTCAGAGAGTGTTTTGCCTATGTTTTCCCCTAGAGGCATGATACACTGCTTCTGCCTTTCAACTGGAGTGAAGAAATTTGTGTTTTCTAAGTGATTATGGTAATCAGTAGTGAAGAAGAGAATGGCATCTTCAAAAATATCTTTCAGATTTCACACCCCTAACTTCATCTTAGGGGAGACTGATCTTGTACCGAGAGAAATGGCATCTATAACACTTAAATGTTGACTTTTTTCCTTTTTAAAATTTTTATTGAAATATAGCTAATTTACAATGCTGTGTTAGTTTGGGATGTACAACAAAACGATTCAGTTATACATATAAATATTTATTCTTTTTTGTTGTGGTGTAGTTGCTAAGTCATGTCTGACTCTTCTGCAACTGCACGAGCTTATAGCCCGCCGGGTTCCTCTGTCCATCAGACTTCACAGGCAAGGAAACTGGAGTGGGTTGCCATTTCCTTCTCCAGTGGATCTTCCCGACCCATGAATCAAACCTGAGCCTTCTGCATTGACAGGAGGATTCTTTACCCCTGAGCCACCTGGAGAAAGAAATGGCAACCCACTTCAGTATTCTTGCCTGAGAAATTCCATGACAATTTTTAGAAATGTAGATCCTGGCGGGCTACAGTCCGTGGGGTCACAAAAGATTCAGACATGACTTGGTGACCAAAACAAGAGCAAACAGCAACATATTCTTTTTTTTAAACATTCTATTCTGTTATAGGTTATTGCAAGATGTTGAGTATATTTTCCTGTGCTTTATAGTAGGTCCTTGTGGTTATATATTTTATATATAGTAGTGTGTATATTTTAATTCCAAACACCTAATTTATCGCTCCTTCCCTGTTTTCCTTTTGCTAATCATATGTTTCTGACATTTTTGTGATTCCAGAAAAATCTCCAGTCTTCACCTTAAGATGGAAATATCATCCCCACAAGAGATCTGAAATTCCCAAACCAAAAGGTTTAGGCCTTTGGCTTAAAGGCTTTATCCCTATTAAGGGGCTGGTGGCTCAGTCAGTAAAGTGTCTGCCTGTAATGCAGGAGACCCAGGTTCAATCCCTGGGTCGGGAATATCCCCTGGAGAAGGAACTGGCACTCCAGTATATTTATCCCTATTAAAATGGTTTAAAAAAAGAAACATTCTAAGAAGTAGCAGATAAACCTTTTCTGTATGATTGTATGAATAAATCATTGAGTCTTTTCAAGGGAAGAGGTTTTGTTTAGGAAGAGGTGGAATAAAACCCAAGTATTGGAAGATGGGTGGGATGAAATGAGTAATGCCAAGGAGACAAAGAGAAGACCCAACAACCACATTCAGAGACTACAGTTTAATGCAGTCACTCCCTTGCATGAGAAATTTTGTGTTAAACCCCCAAATCCCAAGTTCCGGTTTCATTGTGGCTTCTGCTGGACCTCATCTTGAGGATCTAACCCTGGCGGCTCCTTTTTTGCTCCTGTGATAAATAACACTTGTGAGGCCTAAACTCATAAAAGCTCAGAGTAGTATTTGCATTTTTCCTGGAATAGAAAACGCCAGGTTTCCAGTTGGAAGCCCCAGCCGGAGAGGAGGGAGGCGGCTGCAGTGAGCACGTGCAGAGAGGAGGGCATCTCTGAGCCTCCTGCCAACGCAGAGACGATGCTGCATCCCCACCCGCTCGGAGGGATTAGGCAGACAAAACCCAAACACAGAAAGAGATGCAAATATCCCCAGGAACTGGGACAAGTAGGAGCCTCAGCTCCAAATGTCAATTACTGGAAGTCTCCAGAGCCTGGTTAAAAATAGATATGCAGGTTTCTTTGTTCACAAGTCAGAAAGGGTCATCCCCTCAAATCAGATTCCCATCACCCTCTTTTCACCCAATAGCCGAGTTGTCAACCGTTTGCAACTGTAAATCTTGGTTACAGTGCTGTCACAGGCTCTAAATTAGCAGGCGCCCTTTCAATTATATTCAAATACTGCTGTTTCCAGGTTTTCACAGGATGTGCATGATATGGAGATGCACATAGACATAATATGTGTAAACATTGCTCTATCCGGGTTTCCCCCACTCCCTCTGTGTGTAATGCAGAAAGAGAGAAAGAGAAGTGTTGGGGGAGCAGTCAGGAGTGCCAGCGGGCAAGTTAGGCAAACCAGGAGTCAAGACAGGATGGAGGTGAGGACAACCACATCCAATCTTCATTTTCTGCCCTCACCGCACTTACAGAGCTTCAGAAAGCCCCTCACGCTGCAGTTTTCCTTGTCTCCATACTTAGGCAAATCCCTTGGTACCCACCTTTGCCCAAGAAATACTGTACAAATGAATTAGATTTAGCCTGAATGACTCATGAACTTCTCCTGCTAAAAGTGCTTAAATTTGCAGTCAACTCCAAATTAGACTTGGTAATTGAAGGAGCTGTGGTACAGATATTCCCAAATAACAGACAATCTAAAAGTCATTTTGACTTGATTCTGGTAGGTGATATTTGATTTTCAAGGGGAGCAGTGGATTTGCTTCCCTAATTAGTTTTTGCTTAAACAGATATCCAACTTGGATTCTCTTCTATGAGCCCTGCCTGTCTTGAAATAAAAGGAAACAAAACAAGAAGGATAAGTCCAAAATGCAAATGTTGCCACTCAAAGGGGATGTAGCTACAAAATGAACGATTTGCAAATTCTCAGAAAGTCTAGGTTATAATTGTGCCTATGTTTGGGACATTTAACACAGCATATTGTATCTCTGCAGTACTTCCTTCCATGGATAAGCAAGCATTTCAAAAACTAGTCCACCCTCTAAAAACTGGTCCAGATCTATTTTTGGTGATGAACAGAATTTATTAGAGCTCAGGAGGACCTTTCTTTAAATATAAGCAATTTTATTCCCCTGGACCTTTTCTAATATAAGTTTTCTTCCCCGAAATAGGTACAAAATAAAAGGTCCTATAAAACTGACTCTGCTTCAAACCATTCATGGTGTCTACACAAAAGGGCCATCCTGTTCTTTCTGACAGCTCTCAGCAATTCTTCTGCCTCCGGTGGCCCCGGCCTAATCTTTCAGAACCTACAGGCATTGTAAAGTGGTGCCTTTTGCTTTCTCTCTCTCTTCCCTCCAGATCCCTTTGAATAACAACTCCAAGTTTCCCGTTCTTGCCGTGTTTTGAAAACTGTTCTTAACCTTCCATGTATATTAACTCATTTAATCACACCTCTATGGGTGGATACCTTCACTAACTGTATTTTACCTAGTAAGCCGTAGAGTGAGGATTCAAACCCAGCAGTTTGATTCCAAGACTCACGCTTCTGCTCCTTACTTCTACCTGAATGTGACATGGTTCCCTACCCTGGAATCTACACGAATCCCCACTGCTGTGGCTCTACTAAAGACACAGAGTGTAATACTGATGACGTGATACAAAAACACAGCCATCCGTGGGTCCTTTCAACTCCCACCACTCTCCCAGTGACTCAGTCAATTAAGGCAGAATGTCTGCACGTGAGGAACGCTGTGTTCAAATAGCTCCCCAAGTGACTCAGTGGACAGCGGGGTTGAGAACAATTCATCAAGATTAACAGAGGGAAGAGGGGGAGGAGATGATGGGGAAATGATGGATAATAAAAATCTAAGTGTACATGTGTCCCCCATCCTGAACCCCCCTCCCACCTCCCTGCCCATCCCATGTATACCCATGGCTGATTCATGTCAATGTATGGCAAAAACCACTACAATATTGTAAAGTCACTAGCCTCCAATTAAAATAAATAAATAAAAACAGCATTGTTAAATCAGCTTATAAAATTGGCAATATCAATAAAAAGATGATTTACTAAAAAAAAAAAAAAATTATCTAAGTATTTGAGATTCTGAATCCCAACATTACCCCTGGGTCTGGATCCCATTACACACATAACAATGTGTAGCCTTTTCTCAGGCAAGGGAGTGTTGCATGTAATTAAGTTGGACCTCCTCCATTCTTGAAGGGAAGAGCATAAAATCCTAATCAATATAGCAGTAGAGTAGACAAGGAGGTTGTGAGAGAGAACACATATGAGCTCTCTTCTGCCCCCAAAAATCTGTGATTGCAGAGAAAAAATACGAGAGTAACGCTAAATGCAACCAATTGTTGTTGTTTACTCATAAGTCGTGTCCAACTCTTTTGAGACCCCATAGACGGTAGCTCATCAGGCTCCTCTGTCCATGGGATTTCCCAGGCAAGAATACTGGAGTGGGTTGCCATTTCCTTCTCCAGGGGATCTTCCTGAGCCAGGGATCAAACCTGTGTTTCCTGCTTGTCAGGTGGATTCTTTACCACTGAGCTACCTGGGAAGCCATGAGATAGATTAAAACGTCTTTTTACCTCTGTTCCTCACTTTGCATATGCAGTAGACGTTGTGTCACTCTCACTTCAGTACTCTGTAAGCCAGATAATTATTTGCAACCCCCTGCAGTCCCAGAGCGATCTCTGAGCAAAGATTTAATGTCTGACTTCTATAGTGAGATTTCTGATTACTAAGACTTCATTATCTTTGGGAAACAAGCGTCGATACATTTATATCGAGGTACCGGAAAGTTTTATCATAGACTGTGAAGTCTGAACTACTATTGTCAAAACAAAGGGATGAAGCATATTGTGTGGTTTACATTCCTTGATTCTTGTCTGTCTGTTTGCATACCCACTCATCTGAAAAATTTGGTAATTCACAATGGGGCTCTCTGTCATTAGTCTGAATTAGGAAGTTTCTACTGTGTTTTAGAAATCAAATTGAAGTCCTCAGGAGGTGAAACGCTTGAAATTATCTAAATGATTTTCATTATTGTAGCTCCGATTTTTATTAAACATGTTATTACTTTTCAGAAATAATGAACAATAATATAATAATTAACAACCAAATATACGTCAAGGGGTACTTTAATCCAAACTAGAAAATTAAAAGGCTGATGATCAGCATCTCTGGCAGTGGAGGATAGCCTCTGGTTTCCCTGTGAGGCCTTTTTTGCTGGAAAGTTTAGATGTGGAAGACAGACGAGCCTGGCGGGCTATAGTCCATGGGTCACAAAGAGTGGGACATGACAGCGATTGAACAACAACAACAGCAGCAACATCGGGCTTAGGTCAGTCCCGCACAGGCACACTGCTTCCTCCTTCATTCTGTCATCTGCATTGGTATTCTGCTGCATCATGTCTATCGTGCTGTGCTTAGTCACTCAGTCGTGTCTGACTCTTTGCGACCCCATGGACTGTAGCCTGCCAGGCTCCTCTGTCCATGGGGATTCTCTAGCCAAGAATACTGAAGTGGGTTGCCATGCCCTCCTCCAGGGGATCTTCCCAATCCAAGGACTGAACCCAGGTCTCCCTCATTGTAGGCAGATTCTATACCATCTGAGCCACCAAGGAAGCACAAGAATACTGGAGTGAGTGGCCTACCCCTTTCTCCAGGAAATCTTCCCAACCCAGGAATTGAACTGGGGTCTCCCGTAATGCAGGCGAATTCTTTACCATGTGAGCTACTGGGTCCCAATATTTGCTCTTAATCAAAGAAGCATAAGTTTTAATGATGTTCCTAGTATTTAATGGCGAAAGACTGGCAGCATTCCCATTAAAATATCCCCCATACCATCTCAGCAGACATGAAGAAACTTACATAATAATTTTTTTCTTTTCTCTTTCCTCTCCTATCTATCCAACCCACTTGCCTTCAGACTCTTCTATGAATGAACATAAAGTCACAGGTATATTTGTGAAGCGCTCGAACTGTGTGAATGTGTGAGATCCATCTTCCTCTCCTTTCTCCTCTGGCTCAGCCACCCTGAACTCACTGCAGTGTAGAAGTTCACCTCCTTCCCGTAGAAACTTAGAAGTCTCAGGGGGAGACTTACCAATGGACTGACTCTCAGAAACATTTGCATTTAAAATATTTGATTCCTATTTTGGAATGAAAACCTGTGTTTCAACTTTAAGGTGGAACTAGCAGAGAAGGCAAAGGCACCCCACTCCAGTACTCTTGCCTGGAAAATCCCATGGATGGAGGAGCCTGGTAGGCTGCAGTGCATGGGGTCGCTAAGAGTTGGGCACGACTGAGCGACTTCACTTTCACTTTTCACTTTCATGCATTGGAGAAGGAAATGGCAACCCACTCCAGTGTTCTTGCCTGGAGAATCCCAGGGACAGGGGAGCCTGGTGGGCTGCTGTCTATGGGGTCCCACAAAGTTGGACACAACTGAAGCGACTTAGCAGCAGCAGCAGCAGCAGCAGCAGCAGGGGAGTAAGAGTCCTGCAGGGTAAAGAGATGCCACCTGGAGAAATGACATGGAGAAACACATAGAGAATAGACTTATGGACATGGGGAGAGGGGAGGAGAGGGTGAGATGTATGGAAAGAGTAACACGGAAACTTACATTACCATATGTAAAATAGATAGCCGACGGGAATTTGCTGTATGGCTCAGGAAACTCAAACAGGGGCTCTGTATCAACGTAGAGGGGTGGGATTGGGCAGGGGATGGGAGGAAGTTTCAAAAGGGAGGGGATATATGTATACCTATGGCTGATTCATATTGCGGTTTGACAGAAAACAGTAAAATTCTGTAAAGCAATTATCCTTCAATTAAAAAGTAAATACATTTTTTTAAAAAAGAAATGCCACCTGAAATTATACACAAAAATGTGAAGTGGAGCCTCACATGTCTCACTTAGCACTTCAATTCAGTTCAGTGACTCAGTCATGTCCAACTCTTTGCAACCCCATACACTGCAGCACGCCAGGCCCCCCTGTCCATCACCAACTCCCGGAGCTTGCTCAAACTCATGTCCATCCAGTCGGTGATGCGATTCAGCCATCTCATCCTCTGTCGTCCCCTTCTCCTCCACCTTCAGTCTTTCATTTAGCACTTAGAGGAGATCAGAAAAGAAAATAAGTCTGGGCTTATTTCTTTCTGCCAAAATCTTGTTGAATTTCTCCTGTCACCGCCCCGCCCCCCACTTTGTGGAAATCAGGATGAACTACTATTTTTACTAACATTTTATTGGAACAGATAAAATGTTCCAATATTTTAGAATATCTATTATCACATCCATTCATTTATATATTACCTATGGCTGCTTTTGGACTACTATTGTAAAGTTGAGTAGTGTCAGAAACTGTGTGGTTCACAAAGGCAAGCATATCTATTCTTGGTCCTCTATAGGAAAAGATTGCCCACCCATAGAACTTGTTTACTTTTTACAAATTTTTACACAATTTTTAAAATTCACTTTCCATTTGCAGTTATTACACAATATTGAGTATATTCACCACACTGGAAAACACATCCCTATAGCCTGTCTTACGCCCAAGTGTTTGTATGTCCCACCCCTCACCCCTGCCTTGCCCTAGTTTGTTCTCTATACACGTGACTCTGCTTCTTTTATGTTATATTCACTAGTTTGCTTTGCTTTTTAGATTCCACGTATAAGTGATATCACTCAGATCCTATGATTATTTTTTTACCTAGATTTTATAACTTTAAGCTTTATTATTTTACCAAAACTTTAGACAAATAGATTTGCCAGCCACCCAAAGATTCCTTCTCTATATGTCCCCTACCGGTTTGAAGGAGAGAAGATAAAGTAGATGAAAACACCAAAGCTCAGAAAGTCTTTAACAGTACAAGTAGGAGAGCAACTAGTCCACCAAGACTGGCCTACAACTCAGACTTTTATCTTCTAAAAACAAGCCAGTTTTCCAGTGGAACTCAACTCTTGAAGTAAACACTAAAATCGTGAGCTTGTGGGGTGGCTGACTTTCCACCAGTTTATTAATCTGGGTTAAATATTCAGATTCGTTTGAAATGGTGGCTCTTTGAGTACAATGCTCTAGAGGACATGTAAATAATAACTCAATGTTAAGGGTGCTAATTACAGACCCCAGTCTCTGTAATCATTGGGGTCATTTCTTTCCTCTATTTAAGGTAGGAAAAGTTGGTCAATCAAATGAGTAATGTCAGATAATGGGGAAATGATCATTATCATTAGTTGGATGGTAACAATGTAGATGAATTCCTTATAAATCTAGAGGCAAAATAAAAATTGATAAAGTATAGAGAGACAGAGTTTTGGTTCATGTACAGAAAACAGTTCTCATCAGAGCTGGTCAATAGTTATGAATGACCCACTATAAGAATATGTGAACAACTTGTCACTGCTGAAGCAGAAGCAGCCTAGATAACCATCTGTCAAGGGTGGTGAAGGTGGGATTCCTATGTTGGGTGGGGAATTCAACAAGGTGACTTCCTTTACAATAATTTCCTTCCAATAGCAGGCATGATAAAATTCTGAAATTTTTAATTGATTTTAGTAAGTTTTATATTATTAGCCTAAATCGATTATTACTATGCATCTAAAGATGCACTTTACTAGACAGTGTTTTAAAATGTTCATTTTTATGTTTTTATTTATTTGGCTGCTTTGGTTCTTAGTTGTAGCATGCGAACTCTTTAGTTGAGCCATGTGGGATCTAGTTCCCCAACCAGGGATTGAACCCAGGCCCCCTGCAATGGGAGTGTGGAGTCTTAGCCACTGGATCAGCAGGGAAGTCCTTAGATCCTTTATAGGGAGAACTTCAGGAATGTGGATTTTATGAACATAAATAAATGCACATAAACAAAGGAATAGGTAGGATTTCACATTTTATGCTTTTGGAGCTGATTTGAGAAAGGGAAGTTATGACAACACTGAGTGTTTGAGGCAGGAAGCAAAATTAAAAGGGAAAAAGAGGAAACATCAACTGTTAAATAAAATTTTCCTGTTGCACAATAATTCTATTTCAGTCTACAAGTTGAGAAACACAGGATCATGTTTCAGTACTATCACATAATTGTCGACTGAAAAAAAAAAAACCACACACACAATGTGAAAGTAAGGTTTTATCTGGGGCAAAATGAGAACTCTAGCCTGGAAGACAGCCTCTCAGATAGCTCTGAGGAACTGCTCTGAAGAGATCGGGGAGAGTGAGTATACATGTGGTTTTAGTGAAGGGGATCCATGCAGTCGAACACACACTGTGGCAGAAAGTTGTTGCTGGTCACAAACAGCAGAGTCTCTGTTCATGATCTAGTGATTTTCTAAATGTGAGAAAATGCAAGCATTTGAGCTCCTAAAATCTCTTCCTGAAAATGCCGAAAGCCTGTTCTCCCAGTTTTCCCACAGCACAGAGGGCATCATTCCCAATCTCCACCCTGAACTCTTTTCAGGATGTGTTGAAGGTCAGCAACTGCCATGGCCAGTGAATTTCTCCTTGTAAAGGCAGATGGCAAGTGCCAATATTTGGCTGGCAGAATGAACACATTTTAAAATAAATATGTAAATAAAGTCTCAGAGCTGGAAGTCACTCTAGAATCCCATCATCTTGTTTTTCAAATGTGGGGATTGAGGTCCCAGAAGGTAAAGGACTTGCCCACAGCTCATGGAATGATCATGGTGCTGAGGGATCTGGGTGGTGTTTATAGCCAAACTAACTCATTTATGTAAGGACTAATGTCTTAGGACACGAGACAGTGGCATTAAATGAACCTGAGGAAGGAAATGCAAACAAATTACTTGGCACATATTAAATATCTCCAAATGAAAGCATAGCAAAAATTATGTCAGTGTGTGAAACCGATTGGAGAGCAAGAATATTGTGGAGATTTGTGATAAGAAAAGTCATTGACTCAAGAAAGAAAAGCAAATCATAGGGAAACGGGTTATAGATTATTCCATTTTAGAGCGATTTCTCTTGTTTTCCTCTCTTTTTGTGAAGTCTATCTCACTGTGAGATCTTGCCTTGGGAGTTTGATATAATCGGTATTGTTGAGCCAAGAATAATGTCAAACATATATGATTGAAATAATATATGGAGAACAGTTATAAGTTATACTTAAGCTAAGAAATAATAATCCTGTTAGCCTATTGGATTCGCCTTGACCCTTATACACACACACATATAAGCAGACTAAATTTTTATCTAAAAAATAAAGTCTTGTTACATAAACTCTATAAAGGCACAAACTATTTCTGGCCTGTGGTCTTTAAGCTGCCTGCCCTTGCAAGGTATTATATATGCAATATGTGCTTAATAAATACTCGTATATGAAAAGCATGATGATGATAACAACCTTTGCCAAATGCCAATTACAGGACATCCAGTCAAAGCTTCATGGGTCAATACATCAGCAGAAAGGAAGCAGCAAATGGAATTAAAATAATGTATCTGTTTGTTCATTGTTAATGGCTGCTATGAATTTGAATTAGGCCAGTAATTGCTTCCCTGATATGAGAGCAAAATGCCAAGGTAAAGACTGTAATTAACATTCAGAAGGAATAGAAGCCCAGAGTGTGCGGACTCTTTTGAAAAGAAATCTCTAGTTTCCGCTGTCCTTCTTCCAAACCTCTTCCAAATTTTTTAGCATTCTTTCCCCTCAATTCTGTTTTTGTTACTTTTGATCTCTCTCCTCACTTTTAACTACTGTCCCCAATTTTTAAGCCAGCAAAATACCTATGATTAAAGGCTGCTACTTCTTTCCTGTGAAAAGTTATGGAATAAGAAGTAACCATGGACGGAGGAGCCTGGTGGGCTGCAGTCCATGGGGTCGCTAGGAGTTGGACACGACTGAGCGACTTCACTTTCACTTTTCACTTTCATGCATTGGAGAAGGAAATGGCAACCCACTCCAGTGTCCTTGCCTGGAGAATCCCAGGGACAAGGGAGCCTGGTGGGCTGCCATCTCTGGGGTCACACAGAGTTGGACACGACTGAAGTGACTTAGCAGCAGCAGCCCCACCAGTAATAATCGAAGTCTTGATGAAGAGAATGTGGAACGGACTCTGAGATACTCAAGTTTTAAAATAACACTTATTATCCAAGCTCCTTTGTATCCAAGGAGAGGTGAGCTGCTCCTTTTTGTCCTATTTGATTATCGCTTTATAGGGAAAGGGCAGTAGTATGGTCAAACAGCTTAAGTCCAAAGGAAACTGTCTCAGTTACATCAAACAAGAATCAAACAATAGTTATGTTGTTGCTGTTCAGTCACCAAACCATGTCCAGCTTTTTGCAACCCCATGTACTGCAGCATGCCTGGCCTCCCTGTCCCTCACTATCTCCCAGAGTTTGCCCAAGTTGTAGTATAGTATAGTTATTATAGTAAATTTTAAAAATCAAGCACTCAAGGTTTCTCCAGTTCCTATCAGTTGGGATCAGTTAGTGATCTTGAACTACTTAGAAGGTGATAGACTGATGTGTCTTAGTATATCCTCTATTTTCCCTACAAATCACAGAATTCTAAAAGGAACACCCATCTTTGCAAGGGAAGCTGATGTCTTGGTGCTTGGGTAACACAGCTCAGAACATTTGCTTTGTCCATTCCCTCCCCTATGGCTCCTCCCTCTGCCTTGGATTCCTCAACCCCATAACAATGTTTTGACTGAGGATTCCAGAATACGCTTATGAAAACTCACAGAGCCCTTTGCTGGCCACTTTGCAAGGACTCAGCTCCTGCGGTACTAAAAGAATGCTTTAAAGAGCAGACCAAAACCAGTTTTCCTTTCTAGGATAAGGAGCATAGTAACAGTATTTTTTGAAAAAGAATAGTGGGAAATAAAAATGGGTTTCTCAAAGTCAAACCTTCAGGCAGGGTGGCATTGTTATAATCATAAGGTGGGGTAAAGAGATGAATTTGAAATAAGTGCCTCCGTCATCTGGGGATAACTAGTGTCCCAGACAAAAATTTGCCAAGACCAGGATTTCATATCGCTAAGTAGGAATAATTACAGGGATGCAGGAAGCACATGCCGATCAATGAGCTTCTCTGATTCAAGATGCATATACTAAGCGTTCAGTGCATGGGTAGCACCGTCTTACAAGCATCACAGAGTCCAGCAGAAGTGTGGTGTTGATTTGATAATATGATTAAGGAAAGAGTTGTTTGGTTGAAAATCAATTACAGTGGTTTATCCACTACCCGGTGAGCTTGAAATCTGAATTTTTTTTTTCTTTTCATTTTTGTTCCTCCCTTGAAATGACTTTAAAATGTCAAATTGTGTTGTGGAAGCAGTGGGGGTTTCATTTACAATATCAGCATCATGAAATTTCACAAGAAATGCTAAAATGCATTAATGGATTCAGTAGCGAGCCATGGGCACTTGTGCACTTCTTCTAATGGAATACCTTTCTCATTTTTCTTTTTACAAAGTGAGACAAATGGCAAAAAATGGAGACACAGATGTTGTTATATAATGATAGAACAGCCAGGAAAATGAACTCATGAGATGGTACACTCAATGCATTTGAAAAGTAAGTCTAATGATAAGAATTAAAGACGGTTTTTTAGTTTTCTTTGTATGAGACTTTCTCGATCTTGACTACATTGACATTTTGGGTCAGATAGTTCTTTGTTGTGGGGGACTCTTCTGTAGGTTGGGGGATGTTCAGGAGCATCCCTGGCCTCTACCCACTAAAAGCAGCAACAGGCCCAGTGTGACAACCCAAGCTGCCTGTCTCCAGACGTTGCCAACTGTCTCTGCTATATACTGAAACCGCCTCATTTAGAAACTCTGCTTTCTACTGATGCCTAAGGAAGAACAAGTGTTGTGAACTGCTACTGGCTGTGAGAGCAAATTCTGGATTCAATGCATCACTGTTGCTCTAAGTTAAACCAAGAAATCACATACTCCAGGAACTATAACATTATCAAATTTGTGTGTTTTTTTTTTTTATTACAGTCTAGTTGATGTCCAAAATTATGTAAGTTTCAGGTGTATGACAGAGGGATTCACCATTTTTAAAGGTTATACTCCATTTATAGTTATTATAAAAAATTGGCCATAATCCCTGTGAAAGTGGAAAAAAAAGCAAAAGTATTAGTCACTCAGTCGTATCTGACTCTTTGTGACCCCATGGACTGTAACCCACCAGACTCCTTTCTCCATGGAATTCTCCAGGCAAGAATACTGAAATGGGTACCAGTTACCTTCTCCAGGGATCTTCCTGACCCAGGAATCAAACCCGGGTCTGTTGCATTGCGGGCAGATTCTTTACAGAGAAGGGAATGGCTTCCCATCCCAGTATTCTTGCCTGGAGAATCCCATGGACAAAGAGCTGGACACAACTGAGCGACTAACGCATATTCCCTGTGCTGTACAATATATCCTTGGAGCTTATTTATTTTATACAAAGTAGCTTGTACCTCTTAATCCCTTACCCTTTTTCTGTCCTGCCCCACTAGAATTCATATTTTTATCGTGTGACTCATAAGTTTCTTTTCTTAAGAAAAAAAATGCACAGTGTTGTGATGTCCTGGTCCCAGGGTTGCCTTTCTGTGTCACCAAGTAGCCTCTGTATCTCAAGTTCATGCCTTAACTTCCCTGAGCAGAGACCACCTGGAACTTTTGCTCTAACTCGTGTGCATGGGGGTTAGTTATAATGACAAGCCATGTGCACCGTAAGAGAGGGAAAGATGAATGTGTTTATTCTACCATCTGCTTACCCCCTGCGAGGATGGCAAACTGTTTATCTCTGGATTTGCAAGGAAGAGGCCACAAAGGGAGCACTGAGCCCAAACAACCCTCAGCTTTTCTAGACCCTTATTTCCCTATTTATAGAAAATTGAGTATCTTTTTCCCTTGGACCTTTCTTGTCTCAGAAGACTTGAGGATGTCTCTGTAGTTTTATGGAGCTTCTTGGAGATTGGTAGGATTTAAACATGAAGAACTGGAGTTTATCAAAATGGGAAAAGGGCATCAGTCCCCTTTTAATGGTGTGTCAGCTCAAGCTTGCCTTGTAGGTCAGGAAAGATTTGGACCCTCACAAGACCCAGGAGTTTTCAGAGCAGATGGTTCTTGCCTAAAGTTAGAGTAGGACTTGCCATGATGGACTACATTCTTTTTCTCTATTTACTGTCTGGATTTCCATAAACTATGTTCGTCTCATTTTCCTAACACGTCACAGGTAAGCTCCTTTCTTGGGTCCTCCCTTCTGTGTATGTGTGTGTATGTTAGTTGCTCAGTCAGGTCTGACTCTTTGTGACCCCATGGACTGCAGCCCACCAGCTTCCTCTGTCCATGGAATTCTCCAGGCAAGATTACTGGAGTGGGTTTCCATTCCCTTCTCCAGGGATCGTCCCACCCCAGGAGTCGAACCCAGGTCTCCTGCATTGCAGGCAGATTCTTTACGATCTGAGCCACCAGGGAAGCCCCCCCTCCCTTCTATAATACCTACCAATAGAACAGGGTTCACAGGACAGTGTCCTCAGCTCTACTCTCCTCCTTCTGCTTCCTCCTATGTGATCTCATTCAATTCCAGTTTCAAATAAATTCACCTGTCAATGGTGCATTTCCACAGCCTACAGTCACTGCACTAAGTTCTGTCTCCTTCATCCAACTTGTACTTAGTGTCTTCATCTCAATACAAATGATCACCTCAAACTTAACCTGGCCAAGGGCCAACCACTGACTTCTGTCTTCTCTCCCTCAAACACCCAATCCTCCCCCAAATCTAGGAGGCATCCTTTCTTTGCTTCATACGCATACCTAGTTTTCCAACCACTGTTCACATTCTCCACTCTCATACCCTAGTGCAAACCACCTGCATCTCTCACCTGGACCAAAGCAATCATCTCTGAATTACCACTCTGTCAACAAAGTAATTCCAAAGCTTTCAGTTTTCTTCTTCCCATTATGCTTAGGGTGCAATTCAACCCTTATTAAAATCCACAAGACCTCCAAATCCTGGCTGTCACTTCCCACCACCCCTCCCTCACTCACAACATAATTGTCACACTGACCTTACTTCAGTCCCTAACACATCTTATTTGTTTTGGTGTGTGTGTGTGTGTGTGTGTTTGAACATGCTCAGTCACTCAGTTATGTCTGACTCTTTGCAACTCCATGGACTGTAGCCTCCCAGGCTCCTCTATCCCTGGGATTTTCCTGTCAAGAGTACTGGAGTGGGTTGCCATTGCCTTCTCCAGGCTGTCTTCCTGACCCAGGGATTGAACCTGAGTCTCTTCCATCCCCTGTATTGGCAGGCAGATTCTTTACCACTGCCCCACCTGGGAAGCCCTTTGTTTTGATGGAAAAGCTTTGCCTGTTTCCCTTTATGTCTGTGACACTATTTCAAGACTTTCTAAAAAGCCAACTACTTGACTCTATCATGTGCTTGCTGACCAACAGAGTATTTTTATCCATCTTGAGATCTGCTGCTGCTGCTAAGTCGATTCAGTCATGTTCGACTCTGTGTGACCCCATAGACGGCAGCCCACCAGGCTCCCCCATCCCTGGGATTCTCCAAGCAAGAATGGAGTGTGTTGCCTTTTCCTTCTCCAATGCATGAAAGTAAAAAGGGAAAGTGAAGTCTGCAGAGAATCCCAAATAGCCCTTCAGTGATTTTTAAAAAGTCAACATATGAACTAATCAGGTGAACTCCTATTTCTGGGTAGCTTGCTTCAAATTCTGGTATGTCATGCAATTCTCCTTTCACATTTTTGGTTACCTCTTAGGCCCAGTGATGCCCAAATTCTTTTTTTTTTTTTTACAATAGGTCCTTGTTGGCTATCTGTTTTATTTTATTATTTATTTATTTTTGGTTGTGCTGGGTCTTGGTTGCTCTGTGAGGGCTCCTCATTGTGGTGGATTCCTAGGCGGATGGGCTCAGTAGTTGTGGTGAATGGGCTTAATTGCTCCGCAGCATGTGGGATCTTCCTGGATCAAAGATTGAACCCGTGACCCCTGGATTGGCAGGTGGATTCTCAACCACTAGACCATCAGGGAAGCCCTGGTTATCTATTTTAATTATAGCAGTGTACACATGGATTGGGAATTTGGAATGCCAGAATTCTTAAGGCAACTTAAGAACAGAATGAGTCATTGTGTGTGAATCGAACTAGCACCAAAAGGAAATAAAGGTATGGATGCTTTCAGAGCAATGGGATCAATGCAGGTTTCTTCTTTCGGGCAATGTTTAGACGATAATTAAAACCATAACCCCTCCCAAAATATCAAACATCTTTTGGCCACTAGAAAATATGAAACTTCCTTCAAGAGTAGTCTTTAAATTGAAGCAACTCTCCAAAGCTCGTTTTTTCTTTTTTTTGTATTTACACCACTATTATTTTCTCTATAATTACTTTGTTGTTGCCTACATCAACAGAATTATCATTGGTAAAATAAATTTCTATCTGAAAAACAAAGCAAATATGCAGTACAATGACCAATATTGACCTGAAATATAAAACAAGATGGTAGCTGAACGATAACTAATTAGAGACAAGCCATCAGAATTAGGGAGCCCTGCTAGTTAGACATATTCAGCTTCAAAAGGAAAAAAAAGTGTGAACTACAAGGGAAAAAAATATCCGAATCTACCTTGCATCTTTCCACAGCTCAGCAATTAAATGAAATTCACACCAATTGAGATCAAGGATGCCTGTAGGCTGACACAATAAAAGAAGGTTACATATGCCCCTATGACATGTTGACAGAATTACAATCATTTCACCGCTAGAAGGACAGGAAATTTTTCATGAATTCCATACAAAGTGATATCCTTTAATCATAGGGAAAATGATTTCTCCAAAATATAAAAGTGGGCATGTTAAAATACTATTTTTGCATCCCCATATGTATATTTTAATTGACAAATAATTATGTTGGCTTAGACCTACACTGAGCTCATCCTTTACTCATTTCTACCCCATACAAACATAAACATATAAAAGCCATGTAAAACATAACAAACATCTAGCTTATTGAAAATGTAGTTTCTACTACAAAGGGATTTTATTTCCACCATATAAAAGATTCATCACTGGATGACTTTATAAAGAGCTCTCCTGTGTTTTTTAAGTGTTTGCTTGGAGATTATTATTGGACCTAGATAATAAAAAGAAAGAAATTTAAAGTTCACATTCCAGAAAGCCATAACCAATTGAAGAGCTATCAAAAAAAAAAATTTTTTTAAAGCATCTCTAAAATCATTACATGTGTCGATAGGAATGTAAGTCAACATTTTAAGAATTTCATGGATCTCTTTAAAGAACAAAAACACGATATAAAACAGGACATCGGTAGTTAACCAAAAGCCATGAAAGAAGAAAATAGACCCTTTGCTTTTTAAGTAACTGGAACAAAATAACCTTGTTCAACCATACTCATAGAATTTTTAACCCTCCAGACTCCAACTTAAAAGCTAGATGATCAAATTGTACACACAAAATAAGTTTTCATATATCAAAACTCTGGTCACTGTTTAGTAACCTCCTTTTACTTTCAAATTGCTAAATTATATTCTTGGATAAAAGTGATTTTTTATTTTTTTATGAAGGCTGCTTTTTCAATATCTACTGCTTACTACACTTATAGCAAAAAGGCTTAAATCATCATTTCTTTTATTAATCTATGTTACGTAACATTGTGGGTTCAAATAGTGAGTCTAAATCACCATTGTGCTGTTCTCTGAAACCAAACATAGCTGACACATTAGCCAAAAACTCTCATAAAAAAATTACAACCCAGGATTGTATTTCAGATGATAAAGAATCTGCCTGCAGTGAGGGAGTCCTGGTCTCAATCCCTAGGCTGGGAAGTTCCCCAGGAGGAGGGCATAGCAACCTACTCCAGTGTTCTTGCCTGGAGAAACCCTTGGACAGAGCAGCGTGGCAGGCTATAGTCTATGGCGTCACAAAGAGTCGGATACGACTGAGCGACAAAGCATAGCAGAGCACAGCACAAAACCATCATTTTCTTTAGCAGTGAAATAACTCACCTATCTGCTTGTCTTAAGGGATTTCTATAAGGATAAGATGGACTGAGCTACCTGAAAACTCTGAGAAGCATGAATAGCTGTCCATACAGCCAATAGAAACAGGGATAGTTAACACTGGTATGTCATTTGCATTTATCAGCCACAGGTGATTAGAAACTACCCCCACGTGGTCCCTGAAAGTGACACGGTGAACCTTCTGGCAGGTCCCCATCTGTGACAAAGGGACACTTCCTCTTCTACGTGACCTGTTCTTTTGAAATCAGCTAGAGTTAATATAGTTCAGATCTAATTCGCTCTGTACTTTAAAACACAAACTTCGTTCTCCATTAGTTAGAAAATTTCTGCTTGAACAACAGAAACCATGTGGATTTACCAGCTGTAAAGAATGTACCAGCTGATATTGCTAGCTGACCCACCGATATAATCACAGATAGAAATCCTATCCCCAATAACAGTCGAGAGCAATTTTTATCAATTATGCTCTGTTACTATTCAAATGGTCAAATAATTCATGAAGTTCTATCATAGTATCCACACTTACGCTTTGTAAAAAATTTGAGACTGATCATTGAAAAACCAATTCCTTTTGGTTATTGTTGTTGTTGTTTGAGTCAGTTAGTGTTACTTTCAGGTTATTGGCATGCTTGCGTCCCTGTCCTCCTTTGAATCTCAGGTGGGTACTGTATCTGAGTATGAGAGACCAAAGTGATCAGTACCACCCACAGCACAGGCAAAGATAATCTGTTGTTGGAATATTCCTTCCCACAGCAACAGTCTGGACTTCCTTTGTTTTTATTACTGTGCCCAAAGTTTGTACCTAAATCTCATGACCCAGATGTTTTAATTACGCCAAGCATAACTAATCAATACCAGCAAAATGCTCCCATAATTTAATAGAGTAGATAAAGCCTGGATGTCTAACAGATAAGGATAAATCATGTGGGCGTGTGAATCACAGTTTTTATCAGAGACTCAGTGGGATCATAATGTATTCTTTCAATCTGCACCTAAGGTAGTAGCAGGAAGCTATTTTATAGATTTCTTGGTAATCTGAGCTGATGTTATACCTGTTATAGGAGTTTTCCAATAAAATAGAAACACAGCAGGATAAAAAAGATACAAATGGTGATTTTATAACAGTCAATAAAAGCATGACTCTATAGTAATGGAAAATTTGTTCATGAATTGGGAAGTATCAGTGGCTCAGTTGGTGTGGTAATAAAATAATTTGTGTCCTGCCATTGGAACTTTTTTTAACGTGCCAGCATGTACCTTTAATTTACCGGTTTTTTCTTCCCTTTGAGAGAGGAGTCACCAAAGGCAATGAAACTTATTAAGAAAATAATGTATCTTAGTCAAATACAGGCGCTTCATCAAAATAGCCTTGTGAATGGCTTTTTAAACTACTTCATAGGCCATTACTTTTATTCATGAAAGAAAATTTAAGTCTATTATATGAAAAATAAATTTATATTTAGCTCTCTCTTTTCATGCACATGGGAATGAAGCATTTTATGTATAAAATAGTTAACCTCATGCCTCCCAAATTAAGAGCTTTTACAACTCTTTATGTTAAGTCATGTGTTGACCTACAGGAAGTAAAATGCAGAAAGAATGAATCGCCATTGTATGTGATGATTTAAGTGAAAGGAAGAAAAGCCGAGAAAAAGGAACCAGGGTCATATGAGGGAAGAGGGCAGAAATGATATGATATTCTATTTGATCCATCAAAGTATGTTCTATCCAAAAAATTTATCCCCAATCTTCTCCAAAGGGAATACTATGCTGCTTTATAGGTTTCTGTTAGTGTCTTTGTGGATATTAATTGGCTTGGGAAACTTTTCTCCTCTACCTTCACCCCATTCAGATAATGACTGAATCATGTTTCCTACTGAAGCTATGGGAGAAGGAAATGGCAACCCACTCTAGTACTCTTGCCTGGAGAATCCTGTGGACAGAGGAGCCTGGTGGGCTGCTGTCCACAGGGTCACACAGAGTCAGGCACAACTGAAGTGACTTAGCATGCATGCATGCATTGGAGAAGGAAATGGCAACCCACTCCAGTGTTCTTGCCTGGAGAATCCCAGGGATGGAGGAGCCTGGTGGGTTGCCATCTATGGGGTTGCACAGAGTCAGACAGGACTGAAGCGACTTAGCAGCAGCAGCAGCAGTGAAGCTATACTCTCAAACTCATGAATTATCAGTATTCTCCCCCAGTAACAAGATGCATTCACTTAAATTATACGACTTCATATTTGGTATTAAAGATAGAAGGAGAAGATCACTGTTATCTCAAGAATGTGGGAAATAAAACATCAAAGGGAGAAAGAAGCCACTTATAAATGCTTTCTTATCTAACAAAACCAATCCAATTTTCTTTAAATTTCTCAGAGTTTAAAGAAACACACCTAAAAGCTGTGTTTGGGAATGTGGATGTCATGTTGTTCTTAACAGGAATAAAAGAACACTAGGAAGTTTGAACCCAAGACACATCGACTCAGTCTGGTCTCTTGCCCTTTTGGTGACTTCCCATGAGTTTAGGGCGGCTCATCCATCATGTTCAGGAGATTGAAAATCTGGGTGTACCCAGGAGCACAGGTCTTGGCCAGGGCTCCTCTCAAACCACATCACATTGTGTGGGCTGATCAACATCACATTCCCCTTGAGCTGTTTGCTTAGCTTGTCTTCATCCCTCTTGGCAATCCCCCCTCTTCTTTCTCTGGGCTGGTCTCAGAGTGAGGTTCATCACTCAGATCCAGTGCGGCCAAGGGCGTAGGAACAAGACCAAAGCCGCCACACTGCAGTTGGTGGTGTCTGCAGGGTCCTCAGAGGTGGGATAGGAGTGACCCTGTCTCTGTGTCTGCATAATCCACACTGTATGACACGTTCAGGCAGCACCTAAGTGCTGGTCCCTGCTAACACCAGCATCCTCCTGCCAGGACTCATGGCCCTTGCTCAGGGGAAGCCCTTTGTTGCTCTTCACTCCCTCAATTCACTGAATGGAAAAACAGCTCTATCGGGGGCTCCCACACTCCCGCTGAAAGCTAGGCTGGAACCTAGCTGTCACAGGGATTCTCTTCCAGGAAGCCAACCAAGGTTAGGCCACCAAACACCAGGCCCCCGGGCACCTACTGCTGTGTCCTCCTCACACCTGGGGAAAGAAGCCAGCAGGCTTCCCACATTTGGCAGTGAACTTGTCACCCGATGACAATGAACCTGAATGCCCGTTGCACCAACTCCCCAGACTTCTTCAGCCCAAACATTTTAAGAAGCAAAAGATAAACTATTATTTAAATATTTCCACTCATTCTGGGCTCCAAATTCACTGCAGATGGTGATTGCAGCCATGAAATTAAAAGACGCTTACTCTGTGGAAGGAAAGATATGACCAACCTAGACAGCATATTAAAAAGCAGAGACATTACTTTGTCAACAAAGGTCCATCTAGTCAAGACTATAGTTTTTCCAGTAGTCATGTATGGATGTGAGAGCTGGACTATAAAGAAAGCTGAGCGCAGAAGAATTGATGCTTTTGAACTGTGGTGTTGGAGAAAACTCTTGAGAGTCCCTTGGACTGCAGGGAGATCCAAGCAGTCCATCCTAAAGGAAATCAGTCCTTAAGTTCATTGGAAGGACTGATGCTGAAGCTGAAACTCCAATACTTTGGCCACCTTATGCGAAGAGCTCACTCATTGAAGACCCTGATGCTGGGAAAGATTGAGGGTGGGAGGAGAAGGGGACGACAGAGGATGAGATAGTTGGATGGCATCACCAACTCAATGGACATGAGTTTGGGTAAACTCTGGGAGTTGGTGACGGACAGGGAGGCCTGGCGTGCTGTGGTTCATGGGGTTGCAAAGAGTCGGACATGACTGAGCAACTGAACTGAACTGATTCATTCTGAGGAAGCCTAAGTTTATTCCAGAATAATTAGTTAATGGAAGTTTGATATCACTTTTGAATGCTGTATGACAGTGGCCAAGGGCTTCATTCAATGCTGTGAACTACACAACAGCCCTAAATCCAAACGACCTGGGCTGTTTTCCTGACCTTATTATCTAGCTGTGTGACCTTTCTGTGCTTCATCTGATCTCTTACGAAGGAATTAATGTACTACTGATCCTGTAGGAAGATTAGAAGGATTGATAGAGGTAAAATAGTTAGCTTACCTCACAGAAGGTAGTAAACACTCAATAAATGTTAGCTTTGATTCTGATTTGGATGGCGGGATTAAAGCAATCTATAACATAATTTGAAAAGGACCAATGAGGCTGTTTTCATCCAAAGACAGACATTCAATTAATCACAGGTTACAGATATTATCAGCCCTTTCATCTGCCTGAATTTCATCATTTCTTGATATCTGGTTCAGTCCTCAAATGATACAGTGTAATGCAACTGAGTAGATCCAGTCAGACTGCTTTTCATGAAGAGGGGCAGGAAATGTCAGATGGGAAGTATTAGCCTCTATACTAGTCTGGGACTCTGGTTTAACATTGAGTCGGACACCTGGTGGGCTTCCCTGGTGGCTCAGTCAAGAATCTGCCTGCAATGCAGGAGACCCAGCTTCGATCCCTGGGTCAGGAAGATCCCCTGGAGAGGGGAATGGCTACCTACTCCAGTATTGTTGCCTGGAGAATCCCATGAACAAAGGACCCTGGCAGGCTACAGTCTATGGGGGTCTCAAAGAGTCAAACACAACTGAGTGACTAACACTTTCACTTTTTCACTTTCAGGACATCTGACAAGTAACTCATTAATAAATAGGAGTTACCATAATTCTACAATCTCATGGTTTTGGTGTAATAAAATTTTAAAACATTATTATGTTAAGTTTAGAATACCAGGCAAATATAAGGGACTGTTACCATCTTCAGTAGCATATTCCTTGCCCATGATGAATTTGTCTACTTCCTAACTGCTTTTTTGAAGTTGCTGTCAACACCCAATGTCTTGAGAGAGTCCCCATTGTCAGCACCAGCTCTTAAAAACCCCACAAAATGATGTCAGTAATGATTACATGAGAACACTTAGGTAAGGCAGCTCATGAACAAGAGGACAGCTTCCTTAGATACCAGGTATCTTCACTAATTCTTGTGGCCACCTATACCTGCTCCCCTGTGTAGGGAGGAGGAATGGCACAGAATCTGGGAGGCAAGAATTTTGAGAAGAACAGGGTAGTGCCAAGGGTCAGCTCATCCTAGCTGCAGTCAATGTTGACTGGATGGCCTTCGTTCGAAAAATAGAGAAATTCAGACACCATGAAAAGCTTAAGAGTACCATTGAGGTCTGTTTATCTAAACTTCCTTATCCAAAGTCACGGTTCTTAATTAAGAGTCCAATCATTTGATCCAGACTCAAACAATTTTTTTTTTTCCTGACCATAGTTTACTGAGAGCTTCCCATGAGCCGAGTATCATTCAAAACTATTTGAACATATTAGTCCTCATCCTCACACTTGGGGTTATCAATAGTCCTTGGTGTGGGAATGAGGGAAGAGGCTCGAAGAGGTTCAACAGCTGCCCAAGCTCCCACGGGTGGGGAGTTGCAGAGCCTGGGTTCAAACTTTGGGCACAGAAACCCAAGGCCTGTGACAGTTGCCACAACTCCACTGACAGCTGGTGTTCAATCCAGATAATCTTGATGGGCAAACCATTGCAGGTAATCCAATTGGGTTCTTGCCTGGGACCAGTATGCAACCCCCTCCCCCAATTGAATTCAGCATCAAATGCACCATAAAGTAAGCAGAAATCATATCTTAGGAAAGGCAGGTGGAGGAAAAAAAAATGAATGCAAATTCTAAAACTATCATTTAAAACCCTACTGGATGTAAAACAAAAATGTTCTGCCTGGTAACACAGATTAATAAAATAATTAAGCCGTGTTAGACAGGTAATGTTTTAGTCAATTTAGTGTGGGTAAAGCACTCCTGCACAGATTGCAACTTCTGCACAGAGACTATAAACATTTGCCTTTTATGAGTTTTTAAAAGCATATCTTACTTTAAATTCAAGACCTTAGTGTCACACACAGCTGCATTTGATGAGTTATTCCTGCACCATTTGCAAAGAGGAGCCTGCCTCTGGGTTTTGGCAGAGGTTTAGAAGTAGGGGAGGTCAGTCTTTAAAAGTAACCAAGTAGATCCAGCTTGAAATATTAATCATTTGTTTACCCGCACCTAAGGCATTTTACTCCTGTTCATCTACACGGAAATCTCACTTGGAATTTAACAACAATCTATACCCAACCATCAAATATTTAGTGTCTGTTTAGGAAGAGTAATCGGTATAACTCAAAGTTACTGTTTGTTCTGTTTGATTAATGTTTGCCAAGTGGAAGTTTTGGAACAAAATGATACATCAGCGTTCCATACCTTCCTCTGCTTATCGATACCATGTCTCCTGATCTTTCCTTGCATCACCCTTTGAAAGTGGAGCACAATGAGTATTTTCTTGAATTAAATCTTAATTTCTGTAAAGAATTCGCATTTCCCCTGAATGGCAGACGTTTCCTTCTCAAAAGTCACCCTAGATAAACTAGCAGTATATCCACTTCTCACATATTTGCCTTCTCTACAATTTCACTAATCGCAGTTATAGCCGAGAACATCCTTCCTCCTGTCCTGGCTCCTTGCCTGTTGCATTTCTTCAGAGCAATCCTTTCATCTCTGGGGGCAGCACAGGACTATAAGTTGAGAGTTTGATGAATGAAATAATGAGCATCCTCACGTGTATAGTGAGGATAATGGAATCCACCCCACTCATCGAACAGGCTGTTGCAATGATTAAACAAGTCAGAATCTAGGCAAACATTTTAAAAGTAGTAAAATAATGTATAAACATATATTCTTATTACTATTGCCACCGTTTGAATAGCGCATGGTAAGAAATTTTTGAAAGAAGTTGAAGGTAGGAAATACCTGTAGGCTCATAAAAATGTGCATAGCTTAAATAACTTTGTTCCATAAAAGGTAGAGTAGTTTCCTCAATGCTTGAATTGAAACATTGAAAGCAAAGGAATGCCCTTTATTTTCTCCTCTCAACTCTGACTCAGAGCCTAGTTCTCATAACAGAAATGTTTTTCTAAGTAAAAGTTATTTTTTTCAAGAACAGAATTTTGTAGCCCAATGCTTAAAGTCATCAATGTAATGAGTTTCAATAGGGGAACAATTCTGCTGTGTAGGAATCATGAATGACACCTGATTTACTACAACCAGCCGTCTACCAATGACCAGAAAAATTAAGAATAACTTGCATGGATAAATCGAAGCAAGCTTTAGCATTTCCTTTTATAATAACCATCTTGATTATCTTAACTTGGGCAAGATGCCAGCAGAAGTGAGATTTCAGAACCGGGCAAACTAAGAGATAATGAGCCAAGATACTTCTTTTTCTGACAAGGAAACAATACTTCTCTTCCTTGATGTTGGATCCTGATGTTAATCTGATTTTGATTTTTCTCAGAGGAAATGCTATCATCTCAACTGCAAAATCGATTCCTTCTTCATAAATCATTATGCTCTATGCTATTCAAGGATTTTATCTTTTCTCTGAATTTGATTTGGTGATATCTGTAAGGAACAAGACTTTATTTTTTTTTAATTTTATTTTATTTAACTTTACAATATTGTATTAGTTTTGCCAAATATCAAAATGAATCTGCCACAGGTATACATGTGTTCCCCATCCAGAACCCTCCTCCCTCCTCCCTCCCCATACCATCCCTCTGGGTCATCCCAGTACACCAGCCCCAAGCATCCAGTATCATGCATTGAACCTGGACTGGCGACTCGTTTCATATATGATATTATACATATTTCAATGCCATTCTCCCAAATCATCCTACCCTCTCCCTCTCCCACAGAGTCCAAAAGACTGTTCTATACATCAGTGTCTCTTTTGCTGTCCTTGGAGAACAGTGCGGAGATTCCTTAAAAAACTGGAAATAGAACTGCCTTATGATCCAGCAATCCCACTGCTGGGCATACACACTGAGGAAACCAGAAGGGAAAGAGACACGTGTACCCCAATGTTCATCGCAGCACTGTTTATAATAGCCAGGACATGGAAGCAACCTAGATGTCCATCAGCAGATGAATGGATAAGAAAGCTATGGTACATATACACAATGGAGTATTAGCCATTAAAAAGAATACATTTGAATCAGTTCTAATGAGGTGGATGAAACTGGAGCCTATTATACAGAGTGAAGTAAGCCAGAAAGAAAAACACCAATACAGTATACTAATGCATATATATGGAATTTAGGAACAAGATTTTAGATAGACCCAGATGTCACCAATTGAAAGTGCTAAATATTCCCTAAATTTATCTTTTTTTCTATTTAATATGACCTTGGGCTGGGTCTGTGCTTTCCTCAGGATGGCTGTTCTTAGAGTGGTTACAATAAACATTCCATAATACGTATACAAAAATGAATATAGTCGTCTCAGAAAAAAAAAAAAAAGGATCAAACATTTCTTGACTTTCGGTAAGCTGAAATAAGCGAGATTCTGGTCTACAAGATTTTCTAAGCTATGTCCCCAGCATTCTAGAAAGGGAATTCTCAGTGGCTACTCAAACAGATCCAGTTAAAGAGAGAGACACAGTCAGAGACCAGTAAAGACAGCATTTGTGCGAGTGTGTTTTCAGTTCTTAGTTCATTGTCATTTGAATAGTGTTTGAGCTGATGGAAATTCTTCTAGAAATTCCAAGCAGTTCACTAGTTTTTACCTTGAAATGTGAGTCTTTCTTTGAAACTTACTTAAACCATCTAATGTACTTCTACATCTTTTGCTGTCCCTTCTTTTTTTAAAAGCCCAGAACCTGATTACTAACCTGCAAAAGTGAATTAGCAACATTAGGTAGGATAAAAGAATACTGCTTTGAGAACTCGGGAAAGCACCAGCATGTCTTTCTGGGAGGAAGAGAGAGAGAGCGTTCTAAAGGAGGTGAAAATTAAAAGCCGTAGTACATACTTGACAAACAGCCAATGCATTTCAAAATGTTTTGTTATATTTACATAAATCACATCTCATTGGTAGTATTCTTCACATCTTGGTCGGATAATTGCTCTAAATACCACCGGAAGGGTATTGGGAAGACTAAGGATTGTCTTTTCTTTTTAAAGTAAGCATGATATTTGATTTTTAAAGGGCCAGTAATATTACCTATCAATCTGTTAAAGCAATGTAGGATCAGTGTGTTGGTATATTCAGCAGATGAATATCTGTGTTCCTCCCACTTGTGTCCCAAACCCAGCCCCAGGATGGCTGACTTAGAACTGCAGAAAAATCAAGGCCCCATCCTTGATTCTAAACTATTGTAAATCACTTCATCTCTGTGCATTTTCACAAAAAGTTCTATTCCTTTTATTTTGAATGAAAACAAATCAAAAACAAAAATAATAACATCTGGGTAGTAATCCTGACATGTTTTTATTCTCAAGGCCATTTCTTCCAGGATGTACAAATTGGGAAGTCATTTCACCTCTTTTGACTTCAATCTCCTGAACTATAAGTTAAATTTATAGTTGAAGCATGGATTAACTCTTTTGTGCTTCAAAAGTCCAAGGTCACACTACGACCTTAATTATGTGGATTTTGTCAGTGATAGTTGTCAGCATGGTGTTCGTATTGAAAACATACTAATTGTTCATATCTTTCTCTAAAATCCTTGCCTCCTGTAAATATTTCTAGCCCATACGTTTCTATATAAATGACTCCAAATGGCCACATAGAGTTGACTTAATCATTGAGTCTATTGGGATATTTCTAAGTGATAATGATCTTGATATACATTCAGAAAGCTCTGAAAGGAGTATGATTTTTAATGTAATTCTAAGATGTACAAGATGGCAGTTCTACTTAAAACATTTAATCCTGATGAGTAGAACTAGTTGGCAACCTCTGTTTTCTGCTGTTTTGGATACATGTTCAACTTCAGGACTAACTTGTGTAGATTAGTCTTGGATTTCTTTCTGCTTTTACCAGAATTCCAACTCCTAGCTCAATTATTGACTATAATTTCCCTAAGGGTATCTTTCTTTCTGTATTACTGAAAAATCTATTTTTTGTTTGTCTGTTTCTGGATATGAATAAAAAAGTGACTCTAATGAACTGACACTAACAAGAATAATAATAATAATATATTTGTAGGTGCTTACATTTATATAGGATAGTCTTTCTATCAAAAGCGGATAGAGGCCTTATCCTGTTTGACAGGGTGATAAACAAACTGAATCAAAGTGATCAATTCCATCACCAGGGGTGAAATGTCACAGGTATTAAATAGTCCACAGCAATACAGGAGTGAAGGGTGAACACAAAAAAAGATTTCTTTCTTTATCATCTTATGGGATATATCTCTACTGTTGGTGGTCCTTGTCAGACTGCCAGAGAACATCCCAGTGTGGTTGTAATAAATTTCACCTCCAGTCATTTGTGTTCCCACCGTGGGGACAGTATTAAGACAGAGTGTTGAAATGGGACTAGTGTGGGATTAGAGACTGATGGACCTGCTCTCTGGTTCCATTTCTTCCACTTAGGAACTTTCCAACTTGGGCCAGTCACACAGCTTCTGTGAGCAGTGTTTGCCATCCATGTGTGGTCAGTGCAGGATGTGCTGATGACTCCCCGGGCAGGATGTTAGAACCATTAAATGATATAAAATATTCCAGGTGCCCAGTGTATGCTTCAGTACTTCACATGCGATAATTCCTCAAGGAGGAAAGTACAGAATTGGTATCCAGGGCTGAGAGTGGGACAGTGGGTTTTTTTCCACTTTGTTTGGTCATTGTCTACACATTTTCTGTCTTGCTAATTGGTCCCTTCTTGGTCTTTTGGTTAGAGAGAGAGTTTTTTTCAGCTTTTCTTCTGACATTTTTTGTCTACTCCCACTGTAGTTTTGGGGTTGTCACTTGCTACAGTCCCCCGCTGGGGATATTTGAGGCATGAAGAAAACCCGGGGGACTCACTGCCATATTGTGGATCAAGTCCCATCGAGTTTAGCTGGACTGCTTTCTCCACTTGTCAGTCTTCTTATGTCTGTTTCATAGACACAGTGACCGAGTGTTTGGCTGAACTTAGCATGTACTCCATCCTGGTCATGAATGTGGAACACAGATTTTCTGTAATAATGTTTATTTTTGAAAAATACATCTCTAAAGTATGTCCGTATCTTCCTACCTTCCTAAGCATCCTATACAAAACACAATTTAATCTTTTATCATTAAGATATTACTATGTTAAATTTTTTTTTAAGAATAATGGTATGTTCACTCTCATAACTGCATAGTATTGTAGACACAGATGCTATAGGGGATTTACCTCCACTATAAGCTAAATCCTAAATATTACTTTCAGGCAAAACTAAGGCCCCTGTAATGGTTAAATCAGTTTGCTTCATCATCCTGTGTTACTTTTCTTTTTTTATGCAACTACCTATCCTAACATTCTTAGAGACCTTCATACCTTCTTCCCAATACTCCTCACGTTGTTTCTAAACCACTCTATACTGATACTGATAGTGAACTAAAGTCCAAGGTGACTCTACAAATCCTCATTGGCAACAACACCGAACACCTGCCCTCAAAGGCTTGATGAAGAAAAACAGGGTGCCATCTTAAAGATTCCTTTATGGTAGACAATAACCTGGTCAAACAGAAAATATCTTCTGTTCAATCCAATTCATTTTTATCAAGCACTGTGATAAGCCAGGCAGTGAGCTGCTAGGGGACACAAATATGAGAAAGATCCTCCCTCCCCAAGTTGTTTACAGTAGAGGGAGGAGGAAGAGGTCCCGCACACTAAGGACAGGTAGTGATGACAGAGCTCAGTTGGTAAAGAATCCGCTGCAATGCAGAAGACCCCAGTTCAATTCCTGGGTCAGGAAGATCTGCTGGAGAAGGAATAGGCTACCTACTCCAGTATACTCGGGCTTCCCTTCTGGCTCAGTGATTCATAAAGAATCCACCCACAATCTGGGAGACCTTGGTTCTCTCCCTGGGTTGGGAAGATCTCCTGGAGAAGCAAAAGGCTGCCCACTTCGGTATTCCGGCCTGGAGAATTCCATGGACTGTATAGTCCATGGGGCCGCAAAGAGCCGGACACGACTGAGCCACTTTCACTTTCAGCGATGGCATAATGCTGATGGATTGAGAGAAGAGGGTTGAGGAGAGCCTCTGCGTAGAGGTGACCTTTGAGTTGGATTTTGAAGTATGAGAGGAATGTTTTTGTTTAAGTAAAGGGAGAAAGAAAAAAATACAAGCATGATCATGGGGGCTAGAAAACACCCAGAAAAGTCCAGAGCTTGGCATGGTGCCTGATGTGCTGGGGATTCTCAGCTGATACTTGCAGAGCTGTTGATTTAAGCTTGCATGGTGAGTCGGAGAGATAGGAGAAAGTTAAAGGACTTTTGCAAGACATTTCTTCTCTGTTATTTTCTATTTCATTAGGTGCTTTTGCTCCTTTATTTCTGTTTGCCTGCCTCTGGTGTACAGTGATAATATGTGCACATGGCAAACTGCACAGTGTGAGAACTGCCTCTTTCAGGACAACTTGCCACAAGTAGCCTTCTTTCTCTTTCTTAAAAAATCTTAAGAACATGAACTGGTTAAATTACTTTGCCGCCTCTAAATGTGGAATCTAGTTGAGTTCTGGAGGGGAAAAAAATTGATTGCCATAACAAGGTCTACTGCTAAACTGAACATATGTTGCTCATAATGTCACTTTCTAAATCAATGAAATTATCATTATAGAACATGTCGACAAATTAGACATGTAAAGCGCCGGCTGTATGTGGGAGAGATGTAATTTGGCTCCATAAAAAGAAAATTAAACAATAAAATATCAATGACAGATGTAGTTAGCTAAAGGTTTTGAGGTTTAAATACCAATTTGTGGGGAAAAAATTATGCAGACAAACTGAGGGTACCACATAAAAATACGAGTCTTCATGAGAGAGGAAGTTTCAGTCTTTTGACCAGATGTTCTAAAACCTTAGCTGTGCCCTTTATTTAATGGATGAGTCTACAGACAAGTTTCTAACTTTTCAAAATCCAAATAAAGTAGGTTAGTTAGTAGATAATAAAAGAAATAAAGCTAATCAAATATTTAATTCATGTCTCTGACTGTAGTCCATAGAATTCTCTAGGCCAGCATACCAGAGTGGGTAGCCTTTCCCTTCTCCAGGGGATCTTCCTAACCCAGGGGTCAAACTCAGGTCTCCTGCATTGCAGGCAGATTCTTTACCAACTGAGCTATCAGGGAAGCCCGATTTGAAAGATATAATAGATTAGGTTAGATTGGTCAAGCCACATTCTCTGAACCTGGGATTCTTCAAGTGGAATTGTCTTGTCTTTCTTTCCTTAGAAAGCAACATGATAAAAAAACCCCACAGGTTGCAATGTATTTCTAGTTGTGATTAATTATTCCTAACAATAACAGCGTCATAGAATTACATAGAATCTTAAAGATAAGTATGAAAAATAATCAGCACAATTATTGATAATAAGCTTATCGTTATCACTAATAAAGTTGTAGGGTGTATTATAGCAAAATAAGTGAAAATCAATCATCTTTTGTACTCCAGAGAAGAATTTTCGTACACTGGCTATTCCTAGCAGGTTTCAGACTTTCAATGTCTATATCTGGAAGAATAGATAGACCCAAACTTTTCTCAGCACTGAAGCCCAGGACAGAGTAATGGCATACAAGCAGTAGAAAACACCCGATGATGGTCTTCAACAACCCCTATTGATTAAGATAGGAAACACGACATATGCCAAGATTATAGAAACGTCAGAACATTTCAACGTCTATGGAATTTACTAAGAGACTTCTCTAATCTTTTATAAATCTTCTACTTTTTCCCTCACTGTGCCTTCAATCTTGGAAATCAAGAATTGGTTCATATCTTGTCTCCTAGCATTGAGCACAGTAATGGGCACATAGTAGTAACTAAATAAACACATGTTAAAATGATATTCAGATGGATAGAGGCAGACATAACAAGAAGAAAGGTTAAAATATTTCCCGAGTGAAAACCATTCATTCTGTCCATAAAATAGTTCTGTTTCTGCATGCAGGAATGTTGTAATCTGGCCCTTGTGTAGTTAAGTGGGGTCACATGAATGGGAATTCCAGCAATCACTCGTAAGAGGAAGTAGCCGTAGTCACGTCCGGGCTGGCCAGTCTGGCTGCTAGTGTGAGACTTGGTAGGGTGAACTTTCACTCTCTTGGTGCTCATGCCAGCTTCTCAGCAGCCTGAATTATAATCCCAGGTTAATTATAATGAACAGAGTCCCAAACTAACCTATGGACATAATGTAAGAGTTAGAAATCACCTTTTGTGGTGCTAAGTCCCTGAGATGATGCTGGATGGTAGGATAGGCAAAGATAAAGTGGCTGCTATTATCTCCCAGGAAACATTCCTTCTCCTATTTAAATGTCGTATGGTATGCATGCATGCTTCCTAAATTGTTTCAGTTGTATACAACTCTTTGTGACCCTGTGGACTATAGCCTGCCAGGCTCCTCTAACAGGGATTCTCCAGGCAAGAATACTGGCGTGGGTTGCCATTTCATCCTCCAGGGGATATTTCCAACCCAGTCTCTTATGTCTCTTGCATTGGCAAGTGGGTTCTTTACCACTAGCACCATCTAGGAAGCCCACACCATATGGTATACATCTTCCGGATCATCTCAACCTCACTCCCAACCTCCATCCCATTCCCAAAGGGGCCAGTTTGATTAAACTTCCAAGTATTGCAGTAGTCCACACCTGAAGATTTTCCTCCAGTGGAAAAACTTTTCAGAGTGGGCTTACATACTAAGTTGACAAGGATGACTCTGCAGAACATTACACAAGCACACACATCTCAGCAACTTCATTCACTGTCTTTTTGGTCAATATAGAAAAAGTCTTGATATAAATAGATAGATTACCATGATCATTCAAGCAGATATTATTTTCATGTCTAATGTTATTGAATGGATGGAATTCCCATGTCTAATGTTACTGAATGGATGGTTCCATTATATTGCACACAATATAATTAATAGAAAAAAATGACAGTTTTGTAAAGTAGGAAGAAATGAGGATCTAACATAAATGACATTCTCTTCTAAAAGTTGTGGATTGAAAACTTCCCCAGCATCTGTTATGGAAATATGGAAACTTATATTTTTAAATGCAGTGTGAAATGTAAAATAAGAGATAAAATGTGGTGAGTCCATATTTGAAGATCCATGCTTGTCAAAATAACACTTTCCAAAAAAATCGTTTAGAAAGGTTACCCCTCGGAATATTGCCACCAGCAGTGCTACTTTCAATAATTTGTATGTTTGGTATATCCATACAATACTCAGCCCTACCAATTCATAACCCCAGGAGGAAAAAAGAAGAAGCATACCAGTACAATAGGTAACCTCCAGACTGTGTGAAAGGAGACATATTTTGGCAGGCAGGTTGGGATTGGGAAGCCCAACCTCAAACTAGCCGAAGAGAGAAAGAAGTTGTGATGGGATCAATTAGTTGGCAATGAAAATTAAGAAAGAAGCATCCAGCAATAAGGAGTGAGATGTTGTAACTGAAAGAGGGGTTGGGTTACTCACTCCCTTTTGGATGCTGGCAACCGTGGGGGAAGGGGTGGGGCAGAGGGTGGATGCCTATTCAGAGACCAACTCCCCCAGCTAACAATCAGTGGGCAAGAGCTTTTATTCACAGAGGGCCATGTGTAGAAAAAAGCACAGTCAACTCTGACAGTCATCTTGATATCTGTCATCAGTGTTCTGATGTTCCATTTCTTGAGGCCAATTCTTGGCATTGTGGGAGCTTATGTCAGGACTCCAGTCTGGTCTTCACATAGTTAACTTCTCCACCTGGTGGGGGTTTCAGTATCTATAAGGCAGCTCAGAGGCTATGGCTCAGAGTATTACCGATTGCCTTTGAAGAGGTCCTTGACTTTGCTTAATGACTTAACTACTATTATTTGGTCTCCGTGGACTGTTCCCCTTGGTTTCTGCATTTTCTCACTTCTCTGATTAAACTTTTTCTTTGGCTAAAGTTTTTCCCATAGCCAAAAGGCAGAGGACATGATGGGGGGTAAAGACCAGAGTGTCCTGCTCAGTTTCAATGTTGTGTAGAGTAATTGTGTCCTGGAAGTTAACTCTGGGACCATTTTCTTTATTTTAACAAGTAGCAAGAGTTCCCAGACAGACTAGTGTTTAGGATTCAGCACTTTCACTGCTGTGACTGGGGTTCAGTTCCTGGTAGGGAAATTGAAATCCTGGAAGCCGTACAGCACTGCTAAATTTTTCTTTTAAGTAGTATTGTAATACAACCTGCTAACAGTTTATCAAGCAATGAAGACCACACTCCTCAGGGAGAAGGAGAGGACCTAAAGGATGCTTCAGCACCTGCATCTGACTTGCCCACAAGTTCAGTCTATGCCTAGGTTTATTCCACCTGTCAATTTCTATAAGGGATTTGCTATTCTTGTTTGCATTGCATGTAGCATGTCCATAATCACATCCATAATTTATATTTTTCTTCAAACTTTCCCTCCCTCTGCCTTTCAGTAGAGATAGATATTCCAACAACAGTCATCAGAGAGACAAATTTTAAGCATGTAAAGAGAGTATGCCCAGGAGAGGCCACAGAAAGTGTACAGCCTGCAGAATCCATAACACCTGCGACTTTATATTCATCGAGGATTGGCTGCAAATTTTGTGGGGCCTAAAACTTAAATTTGGTAGGCCCTTTATAAGAATGATACAAAATTATAAAAACAAAGTCCACTTAAAGTCTCTTTTGAGCATGAGAAATCATAGGAAATAACAAATTTTACAAAACAAAAAATCCAGAAAAATAACATATGTATATTTATTAATAGCTGTGAAAATGCAGGCTTAAAACTCAACATTAAAACTAAGATCATGTCATCCAGTCCCATCACTTCATGGCAAGTAGAAGGGGGAAAAGTGGAAGCAGTGGCAGATTTTATTTTCTTGGGCTCCAAAATCACTGCAGATGGTGACTGTAACCATGAAATTATTTAGAAGACACTTGCTCCTTAGAAGGAAAGCTATGACAAACCTAGACAGCATATTAAAAAGCAGAGACAGCACTTTGCTGACAAAGGTCTGTGTAATCAAAGCTATGGTTTTTCCAGTAGTCATATATGGATGTGAGAGTTGGACCATAAAGAAGGCTGAGCGTGGAATAATCGATGCTTTTGAATTCTGGTGCTGAAGAAGACTCTTGAGAGTCCTTTGGACTGCAAGGAGATCAAACTGGTCATTACTAAAGGAAATCAACCCTGAATTTTCACTGGAAGAGCTGATGCTGAAGCTGAAGTTCAATACTTTGGCCAACTGATGCAAAGAGCTGACCCACTGGAAAATACCCTGGTGCTAGGAAGGATTGAAGGCAAAGGGAGAAGGGGGCTGCAGAGGATGAGATGGTTAGATAGCATTAATGACTCAGTGCACATGAATACGAGTCAACTCCAGGAGATGGTGACCAACAGGGGAGCCTGGCATGCTGCAGGATTGCAAAGAGTTGGACGCAACTTAGCGACTGAAAAACAACCACCACAAAAATACCTCAATATTACTCTTTCTCCAATATGCATTTTGGTTACAAAGTCTTTGATCACCTTTGGATATGATCATCTTTTTTTTGTTTTTAATGAAGCAAGTGGAAACGTGACTCCATCTTCCAGAATGACTGACCAGAAGCTGATGGTGATTGTTACTATTGCTTTGAGAGCTTCCAACTTCATAAGTTGTCATTGGTAGTAGCATATACACATTTAGGATTGGAGTTAAATTTGGGAGAAGTTCTTCAAGTTTCTTTCCTATAAGAACTGTGAGGTTTGGAAGAATTTTTTGTAGGAGAGCTTCACAATTGTACATTTCACGTTTTGTTTTCTCTCCACTTCCCACACACTTCAGTGCAGGATGCTATTAGGGCATATTTATGTCACCATTGGGTCTCCACCTCAGCAATATCACTACAGTGCTAAGTAGGTTGGCCAGGTGGGCATAGGAGCAGCCCTGGCAGCCGTTCCTAATCCAGAAATTCTAGCAAACTTTTAACTGATCACAGAACCAACCATCCACATAAACATGAATCACAACATAATGTCCCCTTAGCTAGACCCCTAAAATACCATGGAATACCACTAACAGAAGGGGAGCCATCACAGATGGGAAGGTAATATGAGTGGGAAAAGGCACCTGTCTTAATCCATTGGAATCATAACATCTCACTTTTAAATTTCTTTTACAAACCTAGGACACTTTATAATAGGGTGACCAAGCATCCCAGCTTGCCCAGGACAGCCCCAGGCTTAGCACTGAAAGCCCAGCCTCCCCAGCAACCCATTAGTCTCCAGCAACCAGAACACTCAGTCACTCTATCTTATAGACATATTTCTGGGGCACCTCCCAGGGCCTTCCAGGGGCCCCGTGAGTGAGCGGCCGTGGAACTCAGCCTTGTGGTCCACCAGCCTTGTGGTCAATCTCTCTCCAGTTGCAGACTTTATCCTGAGAGTTATTACCTTGTGACACTGGACCATATTCATTATCTTCTGAGTTTCTTTCTCTTTTAACAGTTGTAAAATATGGTTTCTTGAGATGATTGCATGAAATTATAAGCATCCTGTACAAAGTGGGAAATTGGCCCTTGGAAGTTATTATTATAGGCTATTATTAACTGCAGAAACCAAGAGATTTCCATGGTTACTTGTCTTCCATATTTTAACGTAAAATCAGTGATAAAAAATTAAAAGTTAAATTCTGAATTTATTTAAGCCAACTTTACATAATCCCATCCCTGTCATGTTTTATGAACTATTTCTATGCAGCCGTATGTTGTGAAAAAAAGTCACAATTAATTTTTTATGAGCTTAGCATCTCAGAGAGAACAGCAGTGATGCACTTTATACCAAAAACAACTTTGCAGCCCAAACCAATGGAATTAATAGTTTGAAACAAGACCTCACAAGAAACAAAAAGAATTATTTAGAACAAAACTAAAGTTGAAGAAGAGGAATATCTATTTCACTCTATACTATCAACATACTCCCTTGATAATTTCAGGGTTTAATCACCATAGCATCTGAGAAGTTGTTTCTTATTTTTAACTAAACTATGGATCTGTTTGTCTTATTTGTATCCCTATGGTGATAAAAACAAACGGTCAACATTTTCCTCAGAATATTTCTCATCTTTGTGGATGATCATTGTCACCTAGCCTTTCCTAGTCAAAGTTAAACAACATTGTGTCTTTATAGCCTTTAAGAGAGAAGCAGTGTGTCAGCCACAGGATAGCTTGTATTGAAAAGAAAGTGAAAGTCACTCAGTTGTGTCCAACTCTTTGTGACCCCATGAACTATACAGTTTATGGAATTCTCCAGGCCAGAATACTGGAGTGGGTAGCCTTTCCCTTCTCCAGCGGATCTTCCCAACCCAGGGATCAAACCCACGTCTCCCGCATTGCAGGTGGATTCTTTACCAGCTGAGCTATCAGGGGAAACCCAAGAATACTGGAGTGGGTAGCCTATCCCTTCTCACGCAGATCTTCCTGAGCCAGGAATCAAACCGGGGTCTCCTGCATTGCAGGTGGATTCTTTACCAACTGAGCTATCAGGGAAACAGGATAGCTTACTTGACAATATCTTTTCTGTGCCTAAAATTCAGCAATCCTCAGAACATAAACTCAACTAATGGGCAAAAAACACCTGCTAAATGAGTAAGCCAATAGCTCAATGTGTGAATTGAGAGAAGTCACCAATGTCAATGGACTTGATCATTCTCATCTTTAAAATAAGGAAATTAGATTGCCTTGAGCACTCAGTCCAGCCTTGAAATTCTACCATCTTAGAATCTATTGTTTTATTCTTCATCCTGGATTCTTTCTAAGTAACCAGAAAAGGATACAAAACCCTGAGAAAGGATCTAGCCCAACATACTGGCAAGACTTTATCCTTGCCTCTTTGGCTATTCTCCTGTAAATGTTCATTAAACCCACTTGCTTTTGAAATAAAGGTGTTGGGAAGGTAGTCCATGCTCCAGCCCGGAGTTCTTTGCTGCTAAGATCATTTCTACTCATTTTTTACCCATCTCCTAAATGTTTTTGCATGCCTTGTTACAGAGATGTATCAAGCACATCAAATTTGAGTTTCTGTAGATCAATACCTGATAAAATACTCCGGTTACAAATAATACAACTGAAGAGAAATATATTGAGGGTTTTGTTTGCTTGTATGCTTGTTTTAGTTCATGAAGCCATACCTATATGGTGAGATGATTGAGTTGGGAAGGGGTGGAAAAAAAGAAGAAAAAAAAAAAACTTCTGATCCAGTCTTGTCAGCACTCTTAGTAGCCAAAAGATGCTGACCGTCGATTTTGCAGGATTCAGTTGGTAAGATGATTTAATCATTTTTGAAACAGGAGACCACCAAGACCAATCCGTTCAGTGGTTTCATGTGAATGCTGGCTAATAATTTTGATCATGAGGATGTGGTACCCTGGTATACCAGTTTAAAATACTCTAAGAAATGAAAGAATCACTGTGCCTTCCAAATGGCACAGCTTAATCCCACAGAGAAAATGACTCCAATGGGATGAGAGGCCCCTATCTGTGCAATTATAAATTATAAATAAGTAATTAAAGATTAATTCTAAATCTCTTTAGGCCCTAAGATGGATGGGCCATCTGGTTATTCCTGAGATGCTTAAAGAGCATTGATGCTCATATGTCCCAATCAATGGTAAGACCTTTTAGAGAGAAAAAAATGCAAGAAGTCTCAGTGTTTTGTTCTTGAATTTATTTATTGGTCCCATCTAACTCTTCCCTAAACATGTAAAATTTTTCTGGTGGGTCTGTTTAGTAGCTCATGTACTGTTGCTAGGGATTCCCTGGTGGCTCAGATGGTAAAGAGTCTGCCTGCAATGCAGGAGACCTGGGTTCAAATCCTGGGTCAGGAAGATCCCCTGGAGAAGGAAATGGCAACCCACTCCAGTATTCTTGTCTGGAAAATCCCATGAATGGAAAAGTCTGGTGGGCTAAAGTCCATAGGGTCACAATGAGTTGGACACGGCTCAGTGACTTCACTTTCACTTTTCTTTTTCATACTGTTCCTCTAATTCTTATTAATCCTCATTTTTTGAAAAGCTATAAAGATTTAGGAGATTCTGTGACTTTGTATCAGCCTTTGTCATCCCAAAGTCTTTGTCATATAACCATCTTTGTATGAAGAATTACTAAGTCACACCAAAAGACAGGTCAAGATTGCCAGGAGAAATATCAATAACCTCAGATGACACCATCCTTATGGCAGAAAGCAAAGAACTAAAGAGCCTCTTCATGAAGGTGAAAGAGGAGAATAAAAAACTTGCTTAAAACTCAACATTCAAAAAACAAAGATCACGGCATCTGGCCCCATCACTTCATGACAAATAGATGGGGAAACAATGGAAACAGTGAGAGATTTTATTCTGGGGGGCTCCAAAATCACTGTAGATGGTGACTGCAGCCATGAAATTAAAAGAGCTTGCTCCTTGGAAGAAAAGCTATGACCAACATAGACAGAATATTAAAAAGCAGAGATGTTACTTTGCCAACAAAGGTCTGTCTAGTCAAAGCTGTGGTTTTTCTAGTAGTCACGTATGGATGTGAGAGTTAGACTATAAAGAAAGTTGAGTGCCAAAGAATTGATGCTTTTGAACTGTGGTGTTGGAGAAGACTCAACCAGTCCATCCCAAAGGAGATCAGTCCTGAATATTCCTTGGAAGGACTGATGCTGAAGCTGAAACTCCAATATTCTGGCCATCTGATGTGAAGAACTGACTCATTGGGAAATACCCTGATGCTAAGAAAGATTGAGGGAGGGAGGAAAAGGGGATGACAGAGAGTGAGATGGTTGGAGAGCATCACCGACGCTATGGACATGAGTTTGAGTAAGCTCCAGGAGTTGGTGATGGACAGGGAAGCCTGGCGTGCTGCAGTCCATGGGGTTGCAAAGAGTTGGACATGACTGAACAACTGAACTGAGCCAAGTCCTTCCCAAAGAGCCATCTCTGAACAGCTAGCTCTCTCCAATGCTTCCTCATTCCCTCCTTATCCTGGGTAATGTATTTGCTGCCAGGATTCAAAACCGGCAGAAAACTGTCAGCTGTCAGGGAGTCATTGCTTTCACCTCTCCATTGCCCTTCATTGTACACAGTGCGGCTCATTGTGTACAGCAGGCAAGGCCGAGTTCATTAGCAGAGTCATGCAGAAAGCCGTCAGCAGTGGGGCGGTTCTTCTCATTCTCTGCCCTCTCCATTCTGCCACCCGGCACCCACTCTGACCCCCAATAAATCATCTGGCATTCCCTCTTCTCATTCTAGTTCCAAATTCTGCATTTCCTCACCTGATGGCAAGTGAGATAAGGAAGAATGACAGGTCATCTGTCACGTCACCTTTTTAAGCAGAAGACCTTGAGTCAAGGTGGAAAGAGACACTGTCAGCCATAATCTCATGGACCGTTTTGAGAACTCAAACACGGTTCCCATCACATGAAACTGATCAGCCTCTCCCCTGTGAACCAGCTTCAGGTCTTCCGTGACACCAGGAATAAAAGGTGAATTCTGCACACCCTGCCCAGCTGGTCCTCTGCCCACCATTCCAACATCATCTTGGACCACACTCCCTCACCTTGACGACACACAAGTAGTACAAGGGAACAGTACACTCTCTCTGTTATAGGCTGGTGGCACTAAGAGCTGCCATAGATATTCTGGAGATCTGTTTTGCCTATGTATCAAAAGACTTGCTGTACTTATTCTTTGACCCACCAATTTCACTTCTTGCTTTTTACCCTAAAGAAATAGTCAGGACACATGAAGAAATCAATATACTAGTTTTGAATGCATTGCAAAGTTCTTTGTAGAACTTAAAACTTGAAAACCCTCTTTATATCAACCAAAAAAGAAGCTGATTAAATATAGAAATTCATTCATAATTCTGAACCCATTAAAATTTGACTGTCTCCTTAAATGTGGGATATGCATTGTAATTTGCTTCTGAAGAGTATAGTATGGAAAAATTGCTAGAAGAATCACTTTTACAGTGGAGAAACCTGATAAACAACACTTAGCCAGGTGATTAACATTGATATCAGCATGTTGATTTAATCATTCTGGTGGTAGTGATGTGGTGGTGGTGGTAATTCATATAGACACACACACACACACACACACACACACACCAGCCCCTTTTGTATTTCTGTGGGGCAAGTCTGGAGTCAGCTATGTCTCCAAGGAACTCTGTTCCCTTTTGTTGGAAAATGATGTTTAGAAACAAAATCTAGACCCAAGGTATGCTATTAATACTGGAAAACCATTGCTTCTAGGACCTCTAGCCAGAGTGACCTAGGAAATACATGTGTGTGCATAAACCCACACATAAACACAAACACCTACATTTCTACATCCGTCTGCCTAGATGATATATAGACAGATGATTGATAAATTCCAATTCACCACCGTAGATTCATTGTGTCTTCCATGTTTATAATTTTTCTCTAATATCAAAAAACCTGGTCCTCATTATCTGTATTTCTTGTACTTACTTATTCAATCCTAATAAACACATAAAGCAGTTTCAGAATTGCTAACCCATACCTAATAACAAATTTAATAACTGAATTAAACTCTAAACATATGTATATATTTATTTTATTAAGTTTTTCTTTGACTCTTTCCCCATGTTTCTATTGTGTTTTTGATCCTTTGTCTCTAAGTTTTTAAGGGTTCCTTATGTATTAAGGATATTTTACCTTTTGCTGTGATATATGTTGAAATATCATCTCCCAGTTTATCAGTTGCCTTTTGATGTTGTTTATGAGGTATTTTTGCCATGTGAAATATTTTAATTATGTCATCAAATTTATCAATCTTTCATTACCTCTGGATTTTAAGACATAGTTAAAAAGCCTTTTCCCCCCAAATTTAAAGAGGAATTCACTCATATTTTCTTCCAATGCTTGTATGGTTTCATTCTTAGATGTATAACTCAATCAAGTTAACGTTTATTCCCAGGTATGGTTACACACTTCTTTCTGCATCATCTCTTTACAAGAACATTTTCATTTGAGTGAAATCACCTTGGAAAAAATCAGGTTAACAGAAAGGTGTAGCATTAAGTTAGCTGTGAAGAAAGAGCAAAGCTTTAACTTGAAATGGCTAGAGGCAGAGCCAGTGCTTATGATGACTTCCAGGATGGCTTGGTCTCTACCTGCCTCCCTAGCTTCAGCTCTCCATGATCAGGACAATCTTCTCCACAGAAGCCAGGCTCTTGTATCAACACTTCCCTGGAAATGTACATAAAGGCAAGATTCATGATCTCTATTAGCAACAACCGAGAATGGCAGCTTCTTCTGGCAAAGGATAGATTAAATTTGTATTCCTTGTGGTTGGAATCTTAACTTCAGGGTGAAACATTCTAAGTTACATCATAGGCATTTCCACCTTTGCTTTCAAGGTATCCATTGCTATGTTCGACTTAAATACTTTTTTGTGCCCAAGACTGTTACCATTTCTGGGTAAATGGTGAAGAAAATGATCTTGCCTCCCAGAAAGTTTACCTTCCACTATAGAATACATGTCCACAGTTCACAGATTCTTCTGATTCCAAATACTGTTGATAGTCTTTACCTAAAAAAACTCCCTCCAAACTTGAAAAGTTTCTAAGGATACCCTGTGATTTAGGGTGCTAGAAGTCTCCATTGAATGAGAGATGATCTTTAGAGGCAATGTAAGCTTCTTTGGGCTGGAAGAAAAGGGAGCATTTCTGATGAAAACCAAAAAATGGCAAGTTACGGGTACCCACGATAATAAAGTTTTTCCACAAAGTATTTCATTCTATGCACGCAGCTCAAGGACTGCCCTTTGATAACATAAGAATAGCTCTAATATCTAAATGGCGACAGAGAGTTGGGCCATTATCACCCCTGATGAGAAGACACTATCTGCCCAAACTCACATTTGAGGATTCCCTCTGTCTTCCTGCAGTGTGGGAGACCTGGGTTCAACCCCTGGATTGGTAAGATCCCCTGGAGTAAGGGAAAGGCTACTCACCCCAGTATTCTGGCCTGGAGAATTCCATGGACTGTATAGTCCATGGGGTCTCAAAGAGACTGAATGACTTTCGCTTTCATTTTCTGACAGGCAACTTAACAAGTGCAGTGAATTTTTTTGATTGGAAAACACTGCTGTTCCATTTTGTCTATTTCCCACTCATGTACTTAATGCCTCAGCAGCATCTTTGTCTTAGTGATATTTCGTTCCTATTGTTTATTCCTCACCTGAAGTCATAATCCTCTTTGTGACATCTTAACCCATATGGTTGCTATGGAAATGACTAGAATGTCACATGCAAAAGGATCATTACCTTTGGTTTGGTGCCATCCGGACCATGTAAACTCTTAAGAGACATTATTTAAGGCAAATGTTTCAAAGCAAAATTAGAGAGAAAATAGATTTCTGGAAGCATAAACATAGTGATACAAGTGGAGTAATTCCAGTTACACAAACTTGGTCATCTCTAGTAATTCCAGAATATGAATTAGGAGGAAAAATTTTTCTTAGTAACTCACTTTCCTTCTTTACATTAATTTTTTTCAATACAAGTTTTTAAAATGTATTTCTTTGTAAGAGGATCTTTTCTCCAAATAGTTTGAATAAGACTATATTAAAAATATCTGATGCAAAAAAAAAAAAAAAATGAGCCTATGCTGCTCAAAGAAACTCTAAAATCTCAAGGGAGAATAAATAAGTATAAATGTCATCAACTGACTCCACCAACTATATAATGGAAACAACTTCAGAAACCATATCCTCTTGTAAACACATATTTCTCTTCTCTCTGAGTTTAAAAAAGATCAATGGTGTTTTGCATCCTAAATCATTCAAATGCATATAATTTTTAGCGCCTGGAGATATTAGGTATAATTATTCACATATGCAAGAAACGAAAAGACATCTTTTGGTCATAGATTAGCAGTAATAGTACATGTAATTTAGTATTTATTTATATTAGTGCATTTCCAAACTGTTTAAAGAATGCTTTTCAGAGCAATTCCCTAGGATATCTGCTTGTTCCCAATTAAGGAAAAGTTGGCACAAGTGATTTTTTTGACCCTATGCTACACCAGCCCCTCTCACCAGGGACCACCTGTGCAGAAGGCACATGTACCTCATTCAACCAACCATGATGGCTGTGTTCCATGTCAATTCTCAAATGCCTATGCAATGAGAAGACACTGCATTTTTTTTAATTCAAAATATGCATGTTTTACTTCAAAATATGCAGTTATATCTATTATGCTAGTAAAAATGATTCCACTTTTTTTTTAGTAATTTATTGAGTACCTACTTGGAGTTGGACCCTTTCTAGTTTGACATTTAATTGGCCAACACTGCCATTGATTTTCTTTTTCCCTCATGCTCTGACTACAGGATCAAGATTTGTAAGTCAAAGAGAGGCTCTCTACCAAGAGGAGGGATCTTTTCTTACCTGAATGAACTCTCTAACTAAATTGGAAGCCAATCAGCAACATATCCTGTTCATATTCTATCAACTTTTTCTGCTACACAGGATTCATACATGGTGTTCCCAAAACAGCCCACTCAAAGCCAGACTTGCGGGAAGATAACCAGAGCAGGGAGGCTCAGAAAAGCCAACTCAGAGACATGAATATGAGTTTATTCCTGTGGGAAAAGCTTCTTCCATAAAAGATAGGAGGAATGTGCTTGCTGTCAAATCCGTCAAAACTATGCCATGTAAAGCTATAGGGGAGAAAAAAAAAAGAAAACTCTGAGAAAAACCGAAGAGATATTTGCAAAGAGACCTGTTTTATGGGCATGGCCTACTTGGGATTTTTTTTTTTCTATCATCACTCAGCAAGCACAGAAAATTTACAGAATGGGGGGTTAGAACTAATGCCAAGTAACACTGTAGTGGTCAAAGCTGTGCCTTCATCACCTTGATTTCTTAATAAATTAGTTTCCTTTTTTTTTTTTTTGACTCATATTTCTTTTTATAGTATTCAAGGCAATTTTCTAGTCCATGTGAATTTGTTCAATCTTTTCTCCTAGATCCATGTAAACATTTTCACATATTCATCCAAATTCTTCCTTTCACCGGCACCCCTTCGGAGCTCTCTTTGAAGTGGAGAACTTGGCAGATCCTTCCTAGCAGAGCAGCATGCTTCCTCCTGGGGGTTGGAGATGTGTGTTGTGTTTAACCTCCTCCTAACTGGCCTGCCTGCCAATAGTTAGCATAATTTTAAACCAGTTCCATTTCCCTCCAGTGGGTATATCTATCTCCACAAAGACCACCCATCTTTGTTCTGCTTCACTATTTATGGATTACTTTCTGCCGGCCTCTGTCTGATAGAGGATGATCCCTCTAAAAGGACCATGGAACTAGCTGATCATCAGTACTCATTATCTTTGACCTTGATGTAGGGATCTTTGGGTAAGTAGCATAACACTTGGTAATTTCTCATTCCTTCCGTACATGACCAGGGATGATCTCCTGCTCTGCCCATCTATTTTGTGCTGTCAGAGGGTAAAACATTTTTCAATGTTGTCTGCAGCATGTTGATATTATCTCCTGCCTGTCGTTTGGATTGGAGGACATAGAGATGGAAATGAGCACTCTAAAAAACAGTGTCCTTATTTTGCATTTGTGGCTGATTATTAATTCTCTCAACTGCTTAACTTCCACCCATGCCATTTCTCATTTTAATTTGATGGCCCATCCAGGGCATGAATCCTGCTGCACCTAAATCTTACCCATCCATCTAAGGCAAATCAGCTGCCTTATCATTCATGCTTTCTTTCATTGTCTTACTTTTGAGTCTTGCAGCAGAATTCTTTATTAGGAAAACTTAATAGTTTGGGTTCTTTGAGAGCAACAGGCAAATCTGCAGAAAATTTAGACAATAGATAATAGTGCTGGACAATATTGACCCAGACTTTTAAAAAGTCAGATGGTTACTATTAATTATGCATTTATTATCAAAGCATGCTGTCATCATTATTTTGGTGGATGGAGAATATAAGAATTTAACTAACGCTGGCAGCCTCTTAGAAAGATTCTGTGTCAAATAAGCCAAAAATGAGGCCTGGATCAGGTATTGATTAGCCATTGGATACAGAGTACTACTTCAAAAATTTTAGAAGTTTGCATGAATCATTTTAACTTTAACTTCTGAATAAGGCCAAACTCAAAAAGTAAGTTTCAAAGCATATTGTTAAAGAGGGAATTCTCATTATCCTTCTGGTGTCTTTCTGCCTAAAACTGAACAGAAGCCAACAATCACAGTGAAACAGTCTCTTGATGTTTTAAAACTTGTTACTAAATCTTTTAGATCTCAAAATTGAAAATGTGGGTGGCATTGGCTTTAGAGTTGCTATTCTTAATAATAATTAATAAATTTAAATAATTATATTATTAAATTATTCAAATAATAATTTAAATATCTCAAATGCACCCAAAATAGATGACTGCCATGTCACCACTGACTCATACATAATTCTTAGCAGTCTTAGAAAGCATCACCATGTGTGAAAGAAGAGTGTGAGAGAAGTAAATGGTTGTGGTAATTTCCAAGCAAAAGCTGGGTTGGGTAGCATCAGAGTTTAGCACCACTAGAGCCTTTGGCTACCTCGAAGTAGGCTTGCTTAAAAACTATTTGGATTTATCCAGCACTATTTTTTCAGAAGTAGAATTCTTTCAGGAAACTTAAAAAAAAAAAAAAAAACCTGCAACAGTTTCTGATGTTGCCCAACTAGAAAAAGAACTATCCTTTGGGAGCCTGTAAGCTTGTGCACCTATAGATAGAGATTATTCTAAGTTATCCCTACACCACCCTGGAGTGACGGAGCCTAAAGCTTTGTCTCTTTCAACAAATATTCCTGAAGGGTCCACTGTGTGCCATGTACTGTACTGAGCACTGAGTAGAGCACTGTAAGTAAAGTAAGTGGGATGGACCCTGCTTTCTTATAGTTTTCAGTGTAGTGATGGAGACAAAGAATAAATAAGTAAGCCAATTAATAAATATATTTGCAAAGTATGGTAAGTGCAGGGAAGAAAATGAAAGAGGCACATTGATAAAAAGTGACAGGTATTGTAGGAGATGGCAAATGGTTGGACCTGAAGTCTGAGAGGGATCCAGCTTTGCGAAGGGAAACAGAGAAGAGGGTGAGGGGTACAGAACAAAAGAGGATAGCCTCAGTGGGTTCTCAGAGAACAGGAGACACTGCTTTAGCCACAGAACTTACAGAGGATCTGTGACAGGAGACAAATCGGGTAGAGTCTTGCAAGCCAAAGTATGGAGCCTGAGTTTCTATTTATTAAAAGTTCTAAATGCAAAAGACAGTGTTTTTTTCCAAAAAGAAGTAGCAGAATCCTTAAATGTATTGTAAAAAAAAGTCTGTCTGAAAACAGTCAATAGTGGAGGTGAGAAGACCAGGAAGAAGGACTCAGGGTTGGACCACCATGGTTGTAGCAATGAAGGGAAGTGGATGGATTGGAAGCGGTTCTGTCAAGGAAGCATCAGGACTTGTTGAGTGGAGAGAGGGAGATAAGACTGTCAAGAGTGATTCCCAGCTTTCTGGTTTGACAAAACATGTAAATTGTGACCCAATTTGCTGTGATGGGGAGGAGAGAGAGAGATGGGTAAATTTTTTAATCTGTTTTCTGAGCGATTGGTAAGTTATTAAGAGTTCAGCATATGGGCGTGTTGAGTTTGAAATGCTTGTAGACTACCAAGTGAAACATCAGGTAGACATTTGGACATTCAGTTAACAATTTCTCATTCAATACCTACCATGTGTCTTGCACTGTTCTATTATGATAGAAGATAAGTGGTTCTGGATCTAAGGGAAGTTTGGGCTAGGTATAAAATCAACTTAGAGCTGCTATAAGCACTAGCTTCCTTACAGAAGTTGCGTTGCCTTCTCTGTTTCCTCAACAGACCATGTCCTGAGACACATAATGGCAAGCCAAGAGTTACCAAGTGCTCCTAAAGAAAAAACTTTATATACTATCCATCCTACAAATTGTAGATTAAATGGCACCTGAATGACAGGAATCAGTTCACTTAAAAAAAAAAAATCAATGTGCAAAGAATATTACCATTTATTTATAATAGCAAAATATTCATACAACCTAAATGTCTAATAAAGAAGGAAAAATTAAATAGCATGCATTTTTAAAAAGCAGTGTTAAGCAGCCATTGTATATAATAGTTTTGAAAAATATTTAATGGCTTGAGATAATATTTAAAATGTATAAGTGAAAAGTAGACTACTGGAACACATGTAGAGTGTATAAGCTTTCTTTAAGGATTGAAATATATGCATAGAAGAAATAAAAAGAACATTAGTAAAAATGTCAATTATGGTTATCAATAGATGGTAAGATTTAAAGTGGTTATCATGTTTTCCCTATGCTTTCAAGCATTTCTCAAATGTTCTTATAATTAATCTACCATCAATTATTTGCAAGCAAGAGGACTGTGATAGGAGGCACTTTGGGGAAATAGCAGAAACAAGTAGACATGATCCCTACCCTTAAGTAAAATGTATGGAATAAATATTAATATGCAAGAAACAGGCTGGTTACTTCCTCTTAAGTCACTGAAAAGATCAGTAATTCTGTTATTTATAGCCAGCATATCATATGGAGAGAATTCATGGGGAAAACGTGCCAGAGATCTGAGAGACAGTCTCAATAAGGCAAGACAAATAAGATAAAGTGTGAAATTGTCACTGTTAATTAATATCTATGGTGCACCCACTGTGTGTCAGGCACTCTTTTAAGTATTTTACATTCTCAAAGAAAAACAACTGGAGAATCTTAAACATATGCTGGATTAATTTGGATTAAATACTATCCCTTTCTCTTTAAATACTCTGATGTAAAACAAGAATTTAGAAAGACTTAATTACTAAACAAACAAATACATACATACACATATAAGTGTGTGTGTTTCATCTTCATATAAAGTTAATTGAGATAAAGTTAAAATTTAATTAAAACTTTTGTTGCTAATTCTAGCCCCAGTGATAAGGTGGAAGAATATAACGGTTGTCACCTGTCTGTTGATTTATCATTAATTAAAGCCCAGCTGGCAAGGCGTCCTTGAAGCCGAAGTGGTGAGACTGCACCGCTGCAGTTGCCATGGGTGCAGAGAGTGAGGTCCCTGGAGTCGCTAAATCCATTCCATTCTTATTCCAACCTAGACGCTAGCATCTGTACAACCCAAATCCCTTTATTAAAGCAGATAGAAAGACCCACAAATGTGTTGTAACAAACATCACTTCTCAAAATAATTGTTTCAGGATTTCAAAGACATTTCAGAGCTATCTAGAAATCCCTGAATATTCTTTGTGCTCTTTATAGAATTCAGCAGGCTTAAAATCTCATTGTGCTAACCATGTCTCTCCTTCTTGGAGAAATATTGGAGACTTCTGCTGCTGCTGCTGCTAAGTCGCTTCAGTCGTGTCCAACTCTGTGCAACCCCATAGACGGCAGCCCACCAGGCTCCCCCGTCCCTGGGATTCTCCAGGCAAGAACACTGGAGTGGGTTGCCATTTCCTTCTCCAATACATGAAAGTGAAAAGTGAAAGGGAAGTCGCTCAGTCGTGTCTGACTTCTAGCGACCCCATAGACGGCAGCCCACCAGGCTCCTCTGTCCATGGGATTTTCCAGGCAAGAGTACTGGAGTGGGGTGCCATTGCCTTCTCCATTGGAGAGTTCAGTTTGTGACAAATCTTTCTGGAATCTTGGTTGGGAAGCTACATTGATAAATCACATTTTCTGGTAGCCCATCCCCCCTCTCCCGTGCTATCCTTTTACTTAAAAATAAGTCTCACTGCCTTACAAGCAAGTGCACCAAATGGAGAGACTGTCCACTGTGTTGTAGGAGGATGTTTGCTTTAAAGCTAGGTCAGCTGACTCTAGTCCGGTGGTGAAGGAGTGAATGTTCCAGAGTAAAAGAACATAATTCCAATTCAGATATAAATCCATGAGATAGAATCTAGTCTGCATCTGAGAGGAACAGAGTTATAATACAACTCCTTAGGGGTGAGTAGGGGCAAAGTAGACACACGAGAAGAGCCATTATGTGACAGTCACTTTGTAACTCCATATTGATGGTGCCTTTTGCCTTTTTCTTCTATATTTCCTTTAAATAGCTCTTCATGCTGATGAAGCGTTCAGTTTCGATAGTGACCTGTCAAATGACCTTCCTTTTAGGGCTGTAAATTTTGTGACTACCAAGCTTTAATAATTGTTGATTTGATCCCTGGGTCAGGAAGATCCCTTGGAGGAAGAAACAGCAACCCCATTCCAGTAATCTTGCCTGGAAAATCCCATGGATAGAGGAGCCTGGCGGGCTAGAGTCCTTGGGGTGACAGAAGAATTGGACACGATTGAGTCTGATCCCTGTGCTCACAGAGTAGTAAGGTGGAAATGGAGATAATCAGCGCAAATCTTGTTCTGCTTTTGGATAAATAAGCTTAACTTTATGTTTTAATGAGTTTAGATGTGTTTGTGAAATATATCATGTTTTCAATTTGCAACTGGGATGTTTTGAAAAATTGGGTGAGAAATTAAATACTTATGTGTGGTTTCTGGTACTAATATATTCTTTTGTTGCCCAGCTCCCCTGACCTCATCTTCTTCGACTAAAGTTTAAAAGGTATACCTTCCCAAATGAGCTAGACCAATATTATTGCTGAAAAAAGATGTCTAGGTCATTGAGTTGACAAAGATGAGCTTTTACCTCATCCTCTGATGTTGTAACTGAAAACATTCAAGCAGATGAAGAGATGTATTGCTTTTCAGCATTTACAGCAATAGCTGTGCTGCTGCTAAGTCGCTTCAGTCGTGTCCGACTCTGTGCGACCCCATAGACAGCAGCCCACCAGGCTCCTCTGTCTATGGGATTCTCCAGGCAAGAATACTGGAGTGGGTTGCCATTTCCTTCTCCATTCAGCAACAGAGCATGTGCCAAATTCAAATCCTGGTTCCCACTGACTTGTGCTCCTCCTGGAAGAGAATCTGGCTTGTAATTCAGCCCAGGGATACTCCCAGGATTTTTCTGTCATGATCAACCTTTGCTATCAACCATCACATTGTGGAATCCTCCTCGTGCTCAAAGATGCAACTTAGAGCATGTGAATAGCAGAAGCAGTTATATAAAGTTGGTCTATAAATATGACATGGAAGGAATGAACTGCTTTGATGTTTCTTTATGTTTCAAGGTATTTCTGAAGATCGGAAAGAGCTCAAGACCATTTACTGATCTTACCCAGTCAAAAGAGCTGATAATAAAAATATTTCCACTATAGACATTAAAAATGAAATACTAAGTTTCAGGATTATTCTATTGGCAATCCCTGGTTCAAGAGCATCCTAGTTCACATAGTAAAAAGCAAATATGTGCAAATTTACATATGTAAGTATGTCTACATATATTGTATATGTGTGTGTGCTCAGTCACTTCAGTCATGTCTGTCTCTTTGCTACCCTACGGACCATAGCCTGCCAGGTTCCTCTGTCCATGGGATTCTCCAGGCATGGGTTGCCATGCCCTATCCAGGGGATCTTTCTGATCCAAGGATTAAATCCATATCTCCTGCATCTCCTGCATTGCAGGAGGTTTCTTTACCCGCTGAGCCACCCGGGAAGCCCATATATTAGAGTTGTCTATGAACATTATCTAATGTACTTAAAGACAGTGGTTTTCAACTGATGTGTCCCATTAGTGAGTTGTGAATTAATGCTGTGGGTTGCAACTTTCTCTTTCATTTTTAAATGAGAGATGTGTATGTGCATGCTCAGTTGTGTCCCACTCTTTGCGACCCCATAGACTGTAGCCTGCCAGGCTCTTCTGTCCTTGGAATTTTCCAGGCAAGAGTATTGGAGTGGTTTCCATTTCCTACTCCAGGGGTACTCCTGACCCAGGGATCGAACATGCATCTCTTGTGTCTCCTGCATTGGTAGGCCAGATCTTTATCACTGGCGCCACCTGACACTATAGAATAAAACTTCTCTGAGCCTGTCTTCCATTAAGAGGCAAATATGGCTTAGTGAAACGTTTGTTTCAGTTTGTGTGTATTTGGTGAGTTGTATATTATGTTACAATATGAAGTAAAATTTAAAGCCAACGTCATAGGAAGTTTATGTCCTTTTGATAGTAAAGGGTCATGTGTTTTGAAAATTCTTCTCTAAAAATGAATTCTAATTTTCAAAGCTCTGTGTGTGTGCATGCACATACTTATGCAAAACAGGAGTGTGTGGGGGCTTTTACTTACACACTTGTATGTATGTGTGCTTGTGTGTGATTCTACAACAGAAGCAGTAATGACTTAAAAATTAATTTTTAAACATCTATTTTTTTGGCCACACCATGTGGCATGCAGGGTAGTTCCCCAACCAAGGGATGGAACCCATGTTCCTTGTAGTGGAAACATGGATTTTTAACCACAGGACCACCAAGGAAATCCCTAAAAGAATTAATATTTTACTGCAGAGTTCCAGTAGTCCCCACAGCTATTTCCAATCTTATCTACTTAGAAGTAGTAGAACATTCTCTTCTCTTGCTCACCTGTAACATTATGGAAATTCGTTAATGAACAGTATCTTATGAAAAACAAACACACTCCCCAAAACGAAATACTGTCAAGGACTGGGAAATAAAAGACCATGTTATTGAGTAATTATAGCTTTTACTCCTGGGTGGCAAAACCAGAGTAGTGTTTCTGTTTCTTATATAAAGAAATCCCCAAGTCTTTTGGGAGAACTCCTAGGGTGAACAGCTGACTTTTGAAACCATAACATTTCTTGTGTTATCCCTTCCTAGGGTATACAGGCCCAGGTTTCTGACTTTCCAAATTAAAGCTAAAGTTTACACAAAGAAGATAGGCCCTTCCTGAGGCTATACAGATAAATCCAGAGTAAAATTTATGACATCTAGAAAACAGGCCACGTGGCTTTACATGGATGCTGAGTTTGTATCTCCAATGCGTATTTATAGGTAAAGCTTTATTGTGGACAGGATGTTCATCAGATCAAATGCATGGATGTAATTAAATTTCTGCTTGTTGAGACTTGCTTTGCAGCTCTTATTAAAAGTAAATATAAATATAGCTTGTTTAGAGAGTTATTCCTTTTTAACTAGAGAAGCACAGGAAGTTAACCATTTCAAGGACGAAGCAGAAGCTCTCTTTTTCTGTTCTTTGAGATACTAGAGGAGAAATGAAGGCACTAGACCAGTTTCAGGTAATACATACAAATAAGCATGATGATTTTTAAAAATGGCTTCAGAACAGCCTCTGCTGTCTTAGAATTTAATGATTAATGGCTGTTTATGTCCAGATCCTTTTTCAAAAATAGTTATTTATTTATTGGGGCTTCCCCGGTAAAGAACCCACCTGCCAACTCAGGAGACTCAGATTTGATCCCTGGGTGGGGAAGACCCCCTGAAGAAGGGAATGGCTACTCACTCTAGTATTCTTGCCTGGGAAAATTCCATGGACAGAGGAGACTGCTGGGCTACAGTCCATGGGGTCATAAGGAGTTGGACACGACTGAGTGACTACCATTTTCACTTTCACGATTTATTTATTTGGCTGCGTCGGGTTTCAGTTGTGGCAGGCAGGATCTGTGTTGCATCACGTGGCATCGTTTTATTGCAGCACATGGACTCTCTAGTTGTGGTGCGTGGGCACAGTAGTTGTCGTACGCAGGCTAAGTTGTTCTGTGGCATTGAGATCTCAGTTCCCTGACCAAGGACCTGCATCCTCTGTATTGCAAGGTGGATTCTTATCCACTGGACCACCAGGGGAGTCCCTACATCCAGATTCTTTAGATACGTTTTCTTGGGCATCGATCATTTTTGCCAAACTCAGTCTTTGAAACCCAGCTCTCTTTACAGATCTGAGTTCTACTGGTTCTCTGATATCCCAAACTAGTATCTCTATGACTCCAAAGCCTCTCCTGGCTATCAATGCCTGAAATAACACCCTCTTGAATTACTAAGCCACAAGCTATCTGCTTCAATCAACTGACAATAAGAATATACTTTGTGTATTCTCTTAGTTGTTATCACTATTTAAAATTTGGAGACTTTAAGAAAATAGATTATTTGCTTCTTGTGAGTAGAGGCCATCGTCACTGGGTTCAAAGATGATACTAATCAGAAACTTTCAATACATTCCACGGTCATGTCTACAAAAAACAATAATGAGATGAAAACTTAAAGAGAAACAAGGAAAAAATAAGACATAATTAATATAGGCTTATAGTCTCAAAATATCATAAAAGTCCTCATATTAAGGTATATGAATGATTAATATAATTAATAAAACCTTTTATCATTTTACACCAGATATTTGGAGTTAGAACATGCACTTTTTTCCATTCTCATATTTATCTTCTATTGCCTCTTGTTCATAGTATACTGATATTCCAATTATTTAGGTATTATTTAGGATGACTATAGCGCAAGTAACAGAAAACCCAGCTGAAATTGGCATCAACAGTAAGGACACTTATTGGCTTAAAACACTGGAAATCCAGAGGCTGGACAGGCATTATGTTTCTCTTAATCTGGCTCTTCTCATTGCCTGCAATTCATTTGGTTCTGCCCTCCCATGTCTGTTGGCTTCCTCCTTGGGTTGGTCTTGATAGACCAGCAACAGCTTCGCTTCCAGTGTTTGCACAGGACAAATTGTCCAAAGGCAAAAGAGAAAGGGGCACTTTCATAACCTTTTCCAAAACAGCAGGGAAGGCCTCTCCTAAGATGATTCTACAGTGAAGTCCATGTGCCATTTTGCAAACTTATGTCAGGGGCCCTTCATGCAAACACAACCCGACCAGTCACACTTGGAGCTGTACCTGTGTGTGTGCTCAGTCACCTCCAACTCTTCACAGCTCCATGGACTGTAGCCCACCAGGCTCCTCTGTCCTTGCAATTTTCCAGGCAAGAATACTGGAGTGGGTTGCCATTTCCTCCTCCAAGGGATCTTCCTGACCCAGGCATCAAACCCACATCTCCAACATCTCCTGCTTTGGCAGGCATATCCTTTACCACTGAGTCATACGGGAAACCCCTCGGAGCTGGTGGCTCAGATTGTAAAGAATCTGCCGGCAATGCAGGAGACCCAGGTTCAATCCCTGGGCTGAGAAAATACCCTGGAGAAGGGAATGGCTACCCACTCCAGTATTCTTTCCTGGAAATTTTCATGGATAGAGGAGCCTGGTGGACTACAGTCCATGGGATCATGAAGAGTTGGACATGACTGAGCCACTAACACTTGGGACTGTGGGTGTGTTCAAAGTCACTGGAGACACCTGAGCTGAGTGGGAAATAAGAAGGGACCTCAACAAAACTAGAGTTCTTTGGGAAGAAGAAATGAGAGAAAAGATGCTAAATAGAAAACCAATTGCCATGACTCCAACTTGCCTTAAAAAAAAAAAATCTCTTCTTCCCATGTAGATCTAAAGTGTAGCTTTCCAATGATCAACTCTGTTGTTCAGTATGACTAGCTACTGCTTCTGTTAAACACAAATTTATCCCTGGGAAGTGTCTATTTTTCCCACAGTAAGTTCATAGATATATTAATAGGAGAAACTAACTAGTAAATATTTATTTTGGAAAAATCCATTTCATATGACATCAAGAATAATTTCTCCTTTCTATTCTGCATACCTGAAAAAATTCAGGAGCATAGTGATTCACCAAGAATACTGATGCTGATTCTTTCCATTTCTATAGATTTTCTTTTAGAAAAAGGCTATATTTTGCAGGTCACTTAATATCTGATGCAGCAGACCTTTCAAAGTTCCTCAGTCTATATTTAATGGTGTTTAAGGAAATTTAGCTCACTGATTACTAAGGGTGATGTTATTTCTCACTATTACCGTCATGACATTTGGTAGTGAGGAAGCTTCATTTCTGTCATTTTATTCATAAGAAATACAATAATAAAATACCTCTGCTTATAAGCATCAGCTTAAAATATCTAATATTCCCATTATTTGCTATTTGAGTTAGAAGCATTCTGTTTGGGTAGAGTTTATTTTTTCTCCTAAAAATAAAAGCACTCATACTTTTCAGCTAGATATTTGATTTCCACTTCTCCTAAAATAATACTATATTAAATCTTGACTTATAAATCTATTCTATATTACATAGATTTATTCCATATTTGATTAGTAATTTTCCCCTGAACATTAGAGGCAGAAGGAGATTCATATTGAATATTCTCTCAGATATGTTGACTTTTAATAGCTTAGTTATATTGATTCAATTAACTGGTGACAATAATGATATTTCTATTGATCCCTTTATTTTTCTTTTCTTGAAATACCACTTTATTAAAATTCACTTGTGAGCAGTAATTTTCTAGGAATCATTGGCCTAGAACCGTGTGAATATCAAAATCCTGTAAATCAGCTAGACTTAAAGAATCAATAGTTTTTGTTAATCACTAGACAAAAGCTCAATATTTATAATAAAAAAACTTCTATGAATTCACTGAATTCCACAATGGCAATGACACACACACACGGACGTGCAAACATGGAGAAGGAAATGGCAAGCCACACAAGTATTCTTGCCTGGGAAATCCCATAGATGGAGGAGCCCAGTAGGCTATCATCCACGGGGTCACAAAGAGTTGGACACGACTTAACTGAGCAAGCACATGTACATATGCATGTATATGAAAGCCCATAAAACCAAATGTACAAACGACTGAAAAAGAAATGATTAAGAAACATATGAAAAGATATTCAACCATCTAACAATAAAAGGTAATAACAATCAAATCAACTATAAACTATTTTCTAAAACTACAAGAATAAGCTGTCTTTAAATATATAGTATGAAGAAACTGACTGCATATCTGTGGCATGAAACAATAATCAGATCAGATCAGATGTCGTCAGTCGTGTCCGACTCTGTGGCAAATGCTCCTCCTTTTTCTTTCAGCGCAAAAATGAAAGCTGCACAAAGAGAAAAAGAAGGAACAGTTCTTGTCCTTATTTTCCCACACCATCGAACTCATTACAAGATAGTTACAGTTTATATAGCCGAGAACTTGTAAAGAATTCTTCCGTAATGAAGAAGCGGAATCTGTAAACTTGGCCTCTTGTAGAATGGAATTGTATGAGCCCCAGGACTTTCTCTCCATTTATTGATGGCTTCAGGTGCCTACACTCTACCTTGAAGCACCTCCAATAAAGTGTTGTTAGCAGCTGACTGATATTGACAGAGCCATCAGCAATCTGCAGATTTTCATTTTGAACTGTGGCATCCTGAAATAAGTTGAAGCAGAAATAATATCTCTGTGTTGAAAGATTTCAAATTCCTTTTATTGATAGGTGAAGTACAGGACTAGAGATGAGTGACTGAAAGATGCCTTGAGAGGGCAGAAATAACCAGGGGACTGCTGCCTGAAATTGTGGAAAGGAAAAACAAGAGGAAGGATGAGAAACCAGCCGTGCTCTATGCTGTTCTGGTGTATTAAGCTTCACTTCACCCTAGGCTCTTTACTTTTCATCAGGTTTGCCTATCTGCTTTATTCTCTTCAGAGCTCTAGGAGGAATTATCAGCATTACAACCCTTTGGCAACACTTAGTGGGAAGCCCTGGGAGGTTGGCAATCTGAGCCAGTGATTAGAGTGACATCTTCCTGCCTGGACCAAAGATAGCATTCATCATCATTTAAGTAGATACATGATGCTGTTAGACAAAACCTCAGCCCTGGATTACATCAGTGTCCCTTAGAGAGCTGCCTTTGTCCCAGCGTCCACGTGGAGTAGGAATCTTGAGGCTAGATGGTAAGACACTTGTTACAGCTTCCAGGAAAATTAATGCACTAAATCAGTTGGTTAATTATCTGTATCATTGACCTTGGTGCCTTAATGGGAAAGAGAGCTCAGACGTTGCACGGGCATAAACAACTGTCCGTTACATACTTGACAGAGTTCCGTGCATCTGCACAGTGCGGAATGAAATAAGCCACCCCCGTCCGAAACCCCTTTTCTTTTCTTAGTTTCATACGTTTCTTTTTCCCCTGACATATGCCTCACTGTTTCCCTAAGATCAGTACAATGTGTCTTCTAACTTCATTTGTCTTTACTTAAGACTGCCTTCCTTGAACAGTGCTACTCAGATAGCTTTCTCTGTCTCCTGATTTGCAGACAGCCCTCTGAATGCTTATAAACTAGCGAAAAGCTGAAGTTCTCTTTGGTTGGCGCTATCTTTGCTTCACAGTGATACGAGCTATCTAATCTTGGATTGCTTCATAACACAGTTCCTGCCATCCTTTGTCTGAGTCTGAGCATAGCATCCAAATTCATCATTGAAGCCAAATCCCAAAGGCATAATACTCCCTGAAACCAGATGAAAGAAGAATATACAGATGACCGTGCCAAGCCCACCACACCCACCCTGCAATAAAGCAGGTACCAAGTGTGTTGGCCGAACCCAGGCACCTCACTGGGCAGCCAAACTTGGCTCACCCTGGACTTCACCCCCAGTTCAGCCACAGGGCCCAGAACACACAGAAGAATCATAATTGTTGCACCAGTCTCAATGCATATCTTCCCCTCCTCACTGAAAATAAGAATATCAATATCAGATGCCAAGTTTTTTCCTAGCTATTGATGCCTTTTGGAAAACCACACAGAGAGGACAAATTATATTCTTGAAAAGAAAGTACTGTTTTTATTAGGAATAGCCAGGTTTCTATCATCTTTACCATTGTTCTCCTGACTCTTAGCCTTTCTGCACCTGGCACCTCTGGATCTCCTCTTTATTCCTGCAAACATGGAATAAAGAATCCATCTAGGAATCATCTGCTACTACTGTCCTTTGGATTCTCCACAGGATCCAGACTGACATTTGGAGGGGGAAGAGATTCTGCGACTGTGACTTGGTTTGCGATCTGATTGTGTTGGAAGAGCCAGCCATTTCACTGGTTCCTTCATTGCATCATTCATTTGTTTCTTAGATCATTATTCACTAGACAGCTTGTACCTTATATAAGCCCTGCTTAACTTACAAGATGCAAGTAATTCAGGGGGATAAAATATACAGTCTGATATGGGAGATGGTCATTAAATGGAATTACAAAAGCAGTGAATTCATGATGCCTATGATTAGAGCTGTAACAGAGAAGGATGGGTACTAGGAGCACACAGTCGCTGCATCCCGGGACTCAGGAAGAGTTCCCAGGATAAGTGACTTGTAAGCTGAGTCCTGAGGCTCTATAGAACTTGTCCAGGCAAAGGCAGTAAAAGGCCACAGGTGTTTCTAGCAGAAAGAACAGTGTCTGTAACAGTGTTGAGGAGAGGAAGGGCTCTGTGTGGGAGGAAAAGGAAAAAATCCCCGGCAAGGCATCGTGAGTGAGAAAGAACGACAAAATAAGGCTAATGATGTTGGCAAAGGTCACGTCGTGCAAGGCTTTGTAGGGCTTGTTAAGAAGTTTGGATTTATCGTAACAGCCATGGGAAGCCATAGAGGAATTTTAAGCTGGGTGTAACAAGATATAATGAGCATTTTAAAAGATCGCTTGGTGCTTTATAGAGCATGAGTTGGGGTGGTGGGAATTAGAAGTCTGCAGACCAGTTTGGTCTATAGTGTTAATATTATGATGACCTGAAGTAAGTGACAGTAGAAATGAAAATAAATTGATGGCTTTGACATCTGCAAGAAATTGATGATTTGGGGGAATAGAGGCAAAAAGGTATAAGAGATGGCTCTCATGTTCTAACATAAGCAGTTGAAGTGGTGGTGGTATCATTTTATAGTTTTGAGGAATGAGGTGGTATGAATTTGAAGAAAAACACTATACATTAATGTTTTAGCAGGTTAAATTTGAAGGACCTATGTGAAGAAAAAGTGAACCTGATAGGTTGTTGTTCTTTAGTCGCTAAGTCATGTCTGACTCTTTGTGACTGCATGGACTGTAGACTGCCAGGCTCCCATGTCCATGGGGTTCTCTAAGCAAGAATAGTGGAATGAGTTGCTATTCTCTTCTCCAGCGGATCTTCCTGACCCAGAGATCGAACCTGTGTCTCCTGCATTGGCAGGCAGATTCCTTACAACTGAGCCACCTGGGAAGTTGACTAATAGGTAGTCAGAGGTATGTGTTTCCAAAAAGTTGTGACACTTTATTTATGTGTCAGTTTCACTGGGCCACAGGCTGCCCAGATATTCGGTCAAACATGATCCTGAATATGTCAGTGAGGATGCTTTTTTGGATGAGATTAATATACATGTTAGAAGCCCTAGGTTTTAATCTAAGATTTACCATATACAAGTCTCTTCTTACCCTGTTTCAATTTGTCCTTTGAAAAAATACATGTGATGATACTTGCCCTGTCAAATGTGGAGAGTAGTTATAGGCATCAAAAGATATCATGCATGGGAAGTGTGTTTCTAAGTATAAAATATTGGCCAAATTTGTAGCTATGGGGCAATGGCTTTTCTCCCATGAAAAAGAAGTCATTTGAGCAATTTCAACATTTTGCAAAAGATTTTTAACTCCCCATATACTGTACACAAATGCAAACCACATCTCTTGGAGTTAAGCATGTGACGTTTCTTGAGATATTTTGAATAGACTTAGAAGCAGAGATTCCCAAAAAGCCTCAGAGTCTGTACTTATGAGATGGAACTCGAACAACATACACAGGTTTCCAAGGTCAAGAAACCCTCTTTGGATGATCTTAGGACTGATGAGCCCTTTTCTAAGGAGTTGTGTACTCTTTGTAGAACTTCCCTGAATTAAATGACAACCCACTCCAGTATTCTTGCCTGGAAAAATCCCATGGACAGAAAGAGCCTGGCAGGCTACAGTCCATGGGATCACAAAGAGTCAGACATGACTTAGAGATTAAGCATGCATGCCTAAATTTGAAAAAAGAGGGAGAGAACTGTAGAGGAAGAAATATAATTTTCCCTCTACCCTTCCAGGTTCCTGGCTGGGCCTTTGTAACAAACAAACAAACAAACAAACAAAACAGATTAAGAAGAGGAAAACATAAATTTAATGATGTGTGTACCTCTTGTATGCAAGGGAGAGACCCAGAGAAACTGAATCACTCCCCAAAATGGCCCAAGCCATCGTCTTAAATACTATCTTTAGGTAACGACAAAGGCAAGATATTGGAAGGTAGAGGAGCCTATTCAAGGGAGGCGACCAGGAAAAGCACAGTAATGGATAAGAAGAGCAGATCTAGGTCTTTGCCTTCTCTATCAACAAGAGCAACAAGAGTTTCCAGAGATTGAACCATCTTTCTCTTCCTGGTATAGAGAGTGAGACACCCTTAGAAACTGAGATTTCCCTTCTAAATGTAGATATCTCCCACAAAAGGATAACTTCTACTCACTGTTCAGAGCCTTCCTTATTTCTGCTGTTTCTTTAATCAGCCTAGGAATTTTCTGGTTAAGAGGCAGCCTAGAGATTTCCTGGAGAAGAATCTTCCTGCCAGTTCAGGGGACATGGGTTCGATTGCTGGTCTGGAAAGCTTCCACATGGCTTGGAGCACCTAAGCCCGGGTGCCACGCTCCTGAGCCCATGCTCTAGAGTCTGCACGTGGCACCTGAGCCCATGCGCCACAGCCACTGGGGTCTGCATGCTGTGGGGCCCGCGAGCCACAGCTAGTGAGCCCTGTACCTCAACTACTGAAGCCCATGTGCTTAGAGCCTGTGCTCTGCAATAAGAGAAGCCACTGCAGTTAGAAGCCCATGCACCCCAACGACAGAGTAACCCCTGCTCGCCTCAACTAGAGAAAAGCCTGCATAGCAACAAAGACCCAGCACAGCCAAAGATAAATCAATTAATTTAAAAGTATAAAAAATAGTAATCGGCCTAAAATAATCCTTATGCCAAAAAGTCGTTTTCTGGGACAACAGATCCTGCTCCCCTTCAAGGAAGAGGAGGTGGAAAGACAGCTAATGGCAGGACAAAGTGAAGCACAGAAACCATTTCCCTTCTGTGCGTGGTTTCTGCAATTGTGTGCCTAGTCAAACTGTGCAGCTATTTTAAATAGAAATAGGCACGAGGCTGCGAACAGAGGGGCAGCGTGTCTTCACTGGGTGAAAGTACAGGATCCAGCTGGAAGGGAGAAGGAGGAGGATGGTTAAAAATGCCAAACAGAAGGAGACTGTCTCCTGTGATATTTATTTGCGGCAGGTGAGTCAGTCCATCATACCACCTGAACCACGGAGAATTGTGCTATTGTATTAATTACTCTCCTTAGTGACTCTCTGAGCTTTGGACTATTTAAATTCCAGCATGAGAGGGCTCTAATGGATCTGGTATTGTAGATGTAATGAATTAGTATTTCATGCTGCGCGGCTGCCTGAAAGAGTTCTAAATGGTAACCCACAGACGAGCAGCGCCCCATGCTTTTAGAGTTCATTCAGCCATTCTTTCCTATTAGTAACACAGCAACTCTGGGGTCATGTAAAAATTCAGAAAGGGAGCAAAGGAAGTGGCTGTCAGTGGGATGCTTTGGGAAGAGGAACCTGTTTGCCGGGAGGCTGTTTGTGATACCCTTTTTTTTTTGTACACATTGACAATACACCCCTACTAGATCACATCTGAAAGGGAAATCATGTGTCCTTTAAAAATTCCAAATCAAAGCTGCTTTGAATGGAATTTTTTTAAAGGTGTAGTTTCCACAAAAGCTCCACTTGGCAAATTGACAGGGATCTCATCTGGTGCCTTCGTACTTTGATAATACAGTCCCACATACACAAGTGGTACAAACCAACACTCTCATGGCAAACATTTGAAAGTTCCAACACGACTGTTCACGAAAAGCTAATCCGACAGGCGGGGCACCATATGATGCATGATGTATCCTCTGAGAAGAGGCAAAGCCAAGTTGTCCAACAAGAGGAATGAGTCTGGAGAGCAGTCTCTGAAGGGAAAAACATCAGGCCAGGAGTCAATGTCAGGAAAAAACCCATGTCAACCGGCCCCCTTTTTTACATGTATAACATTGTAAACCATCATGGCAATACTTTACTTGAAAAATTCTTTTTAAAAAAAATTAATTTATTTATTTTGCTGCACTGGTTCTTTGTTGCGGCATGCAGGATATTTGGTTGTGGCACCCAGAGTGTCAGTTGCAGCACATGGGGTCTAGTTCCCTGACCAAGGATCAAACCCGGACCCCCTGCATTGGGAATGAAGTCTAAACCACTGAACCTTCAGGGAAGTCCCTACTTAAATAATTCTTGAGTTGGATAATACAGTCAAGAAGAAAAAGCATCTCCTCACCTTTCTGGGCATATCTAACCCACTCCTACTGTGTCCTAAACATTTGTTTCCAGATCTTTGTACACACTAACTCTACCTCAAATCTCTGAGTTCTTATTTCAGTCCTGCCTTGGAGATGTAGAGAATGGACTTGTAGACACAGTGTGAGAGGGAGAGAGTGGGATGAATGGATAAAGTAACATCAACATACATACATAATTGGGTGTAAGGTGGATAGCTGGTGAGAAGTTGTGTGTAGCACAGGGAGCCCTGTCTGGAGTGATGGCCTGGAGGGTTGGGATCGGGGAGGGGAGGGGAGGGAGGGAGGGGAAGCATGTATAATGATGGCTAATTTTCACTGTTGTATGGCAGAAGACAATACAACTTTATTAAAAAAATTTTAATATATTTAAATTTAGAAAAAGAGAAAATAATAAATTCTGCCTTGGCTAGGCTTCCAAGAAAGCAAGGCCGAAGGCAAAAACTTACATGTAATATTTCATTAGGGAGTAGAATTCCAGGAAAGCAGGACTAAGGAAAAGAGTGACAAGGAGGAGAAATGAGATTCCGTCCAAGGACAGCTTATCATTACCAAGCTGGCCACCCCTGGGATCCAGTGTCACGGCGGGCTTGATCTCATGGGACTGACATCCAGGGAGCATGTACAAACCTCAGACCATGTGTCTGAGGGAGGGCGGAGGAGGGATTCATCTACCAGCTCCCGCCTCCCACAGTGGAAGTTTATGAGAGAGCTGCCCCACACTTCTGAGATGCACAAACGTGGCATGGGGCGGGTCTCAAAGCCGCGCTTGTTTCTACTCTTAGAACAATAGAAGGCCAAGGGCAGCAGGCAACAGTGCCCCGTGCTGTGGCGGCAGGCAGGTCTGGGTTGTACCTGCGTGAAACTGGCCAGAACCTACGGGGCTGGTTACACAGCAGCCAGACGGTCAGAGCCACTGGCCCAGGTCTTGAAGAGAGTGACTGTCAGACTCAGCCAGCCCCTTGTGCTGTGTTGACGCCTCCGTACAATCGGGGCTTCACTGTTCTAAGATCAAGACACCCTGAGTACAGATATAAACCCAGACTCAATCTCTGAGGACCTAAAGTTAGAAAGGCAGAGGCTTACCTGGTGTTCCACTGGTTAAGAATCTGCCTGCCAATGCAAGAGAGACGGGTTCGATCCCTGGGCAGGGAAGATCCCACCTGCTACAGAGCAACGAAGCCCATGTGCTGTAACTACTGAGCCTGTGTGCCTAGATCCTGTGCTCCTCACCAAGAGAAGTCACTGCAGCGAGAAGCCTGATGTTGTAACAAAGAGTAGCCCCCACTCACTGCAACCAGAGAAAGCCCATGTACAACAACGAAGACCCGAAACAGCCAAAAATAAATGAATAAATATTTTTTTAAAAGTTTAAAAGGGAGATAAAACAAAGTACAGCTCCCTTCCTGCAGCTGGTCTTGAAGCCATGGTCTCTACTCATCCTCCACCACTCCTTCCAGATTGCCCTTCTGCTCAGCCAGCTCTGGGGCTCACCTATGTTGCTTACCTGGAGGGCTGACCAGACCTGCATCCCTGAAGGGCTGCTTGTCTTCTCCTTGTTGTCCATTTCTCATTGTCATCATTGAACAATAAAGCACCACGAGACTCCAGAGAATCCCCCCGATCCCAGACGTCCTCTCCCTGCCTGATCATGTACCAGCACCCCTCCTCCCAACCCTGCCTCCTCATGGGAGGATCAAGCTGCCAGATGACAAGAGCTGCTTCACTGGCCTCTGGTCCGGGGACTTGAGAAACCAAGCGCCCCTGCAGAGGAGTCCTACCCACTAGTCCCAGAAACCAGAACTTCTAACCTGGCGGAAACGAAAGTGCAGGGACAGGAAACACAAGTTCAGTGATTTGGTCATTGGGTGATGGTGAGAGGGGCCAGTCACTTTTCATCTCTTTGGTTCCCGGGCTCATGTCTTGATAGTGTAATGACCTGTTGAGACTGTATGAGACTGTTGTCATGAACGGCACATACGTTAACATACAGGACCACACACTGACCTGTAGGACGTCCTCCTTGAGCTGGTGCCTTAGCTGAGCCTCGACCAGGCCAGTCCGTTGCTCCACAGGGCCAGCTTTTCTGGATGAATCACGTGGGAAAATGGGAGGACTGTCTTGCAATGCATCACTTATTGCACTTCCTTTGTCATAAAATGTATCTGAGATGATTGTATGGGATAGATTGACAGGTGGAGGCCTTGAGAAAAGAGAAGGTGAACCATGGATGGAGCACATCTATGTTCCGAGGAGGACATTGGAAGCAGATGGAGAGGGTCTGATATATGTGACTGTACCAGTGTCCAGCGGGGCTCCTTGGGGAATGGTGCATGTGAGGACTCAGGGTGCAAGGGAAGCAAGATGAAGGGGGAAAGTGATTACTTCTTAAATACATTATTCTGGCTGAAGAGTAGAGGATCAATTTATAGCAGCAGGGAGATTAATGGTAGTGTTACTACAGTTGACCAAGCAAAGTATGATGCAGGTCTAAATCAGTAGTGTAGTTACAGAGGGTTAGAAAGAAAGAATTAGATTAGAATATACTTAAGTGGTAACATCAGCAAGATTTTATAATCAATTACAGAGCTAGAAGTAAGCAGTTATGCTGGATAACTTGAAGGTTTCAGATTTGGGTTCCTAAGAGGATGTGGTGCAATGAGCTGGGATTGAGAATATAAGAAGAGATATAGATCTGGCGGAAAAGATGATGGACTTAGTTCTAGATAGAGTAAGATTGACATGCCCATGGTGTGAGTGTCTAGAAGGAAGCTAGGGCTGGAAATGTTTGGGAATCCTCCATATGGATTTGATGGTGAAAACTGTAAGGATATAAGAGATCACCTAAGATAATTATCTGAATCAAGGGGGTGAATGGACCACAAATATATTCTTAACTAAGTCAAATGTATAAGGAATGAGCAGACAAAAAGTAACCCACAAAGAGAAAGAAATGAAAAGCAGAGAGAGACAAAAACAGGACCCAAGGAAGAGCTTTGAAGGTCAGGAGAGGGGAGGGATGCTGGTCATAAGCAAGAAGAGAAACACTTCGTTCTCTGAGAAGAAAGAGAAAGATAAGTAGCGGCCCAAGTCCCAGTGTGAACAAATTGGATGTTGAGGTTAGTGGACTGGACAGGCACAATTTTCTCCCTGAAGTGTGGAGTAGTAAAAATTATGATGGACATGAAGGTTGAATGGATGGTTTGGTGAGAGCAGGGCAGGTAAGATTTAGTCTCTGTGTTAATAGGACAAAGAGGTTGCATGGTAAATCCAAGGTTGATGGACAGTCTCCAGGTCAATCTGATTTGGGGTGTCATTATACAACTTCCTCAATGGTGTACAGCAGCTGGTAAACAGGAGGGATGAAATCAAAACATGAGACTGATCCCAGGGCTGAGATCTGGCAGCAAGGAGCACTAGAAAATGAGGTTACAGAGTTGTTGAAGCAGTTGGTCCAGGCTAGTAAGGGAGGAGATTGAGACCAGTGTGAATTTAGGAAAAAACTAAGAAACCATGAACTAGAAGTACGAGACCAAAGAGAAGATGTAGTAGGAATGAGAATTGAGAGTTTCGATCATAGATTGTGGTCAGGAAATGGAAAAAGAGTTTAAGATCATTCTTAACTGGTCATGGCCCCATTGTAATGCCTCAGCCCTCTTCCCTTACCACCCCCACCCCCATTTGGGCCAGTCCAAGTTCCTCTTTGCCTCTTCATGAAATTATATTCATCTGATATTTCATACTTCTGAAACCCAGCCAAATGAATTAGGCTAATCTGTTGAACTAATTCATGATAAGATATTGATGGATGATGACTGCTTGATATGTTATCCATCCCAGAAAATAGATTCCTGATGATAATGACTTAAAACAGTGGGTCTTAACTAGGGAGGTAGCAGAGTCCCCCATCATGATGTTTCAATAATAAGTGCCCTCTGGGCTCCATCCTAAGAGATTCTGATTCAGCTGCTCTGTCAGGAGAACAAACAGGGGAATCTGAATTTTTGCAAACACCTCTGTTAAAGAGGGAGGTCAGTGGAAGAGCAACTGAGGGATAGATGAGCCTTCCTCTAGCTCTTCAAATCGATAACTTTTTCTATCTGCAATTAACTTTGGAGTTACTCTTTCTGTCTCTCCATGAGGCTTGGCTATGCCCCAGTTTTGTATCCACCTCTCACCCAATTTTTGAAATCTCCCAGGTGATACAGTGGTAAAGAATCCGCCTGCCAATGCAGGAGATGCAAAGAAGCAGGTTCAATGCCTGGTTCAGAAAGATCCTCTGGAGTAGGAAACACTCCAGTGTTCTTGCCTGAGAATTCCATGGACAGAGGAGCCTGGCAGGCCACAGACCATGGGATTGCCAACAGTTGGACACGACTGAGTACACACACACTCTCACCCAATTTGCAATAACATTGGGTGTTTGTTTCCTATGAACACACTGAAATGTGAACTAAGCAAAGACAATCAAAGACGTCTTTTTAAGATTTAGAAATAGATTTGGAAGACATTGTTTACAGTGGTGTTGCTGCTGCTGCTGCTGCTAAGTTGGTTCAGTTGTGTCCGACTCTGTGCGACCCCATAGACGGCAGCCCACCAGGCTCCCCCGTCCCTGGGATTCTCCAGGCAAGAACACTGGAGTGGGTTGCCATTTCCTTCTCCAATGCATGAAAATGAAAAGTGAAAGGGAAGTCGCTCAGTCGTGTCTGACTCCTAGCAACCCCATGGACTGCAGCCCACCAGGCTCCTCTGTCCATGGGATTTTCCAGGCAAGAGCACTGGAGTGGGGTGCCATTGCCTTCTCCAGTGGTGTTGCTAATTTGGTGTAAATCTCAGGTCGCTGATGGTGGTCTTCCCACGTGTTGGTAGGACTTTATCTACAGAATGCTTTTATCTCTACAGAGATAAGCAAAAATGAGATTTGAGTCCCTATTTCTGTCCTTGATTTTGGCTGCTGAAATTCTTCCCTGAATCCTGTGTGCTGCCCAGAATCTTTCCCAGCTATGGAATCCAAAAATATCGATTTCAGTCACTTACAACTGCAAAAGCTCTTATAGATGCACATATGAAAGGGAAATTCTTCCTAATCCATCAACCTGTCATTCATTTCTCTGGGTTCATTTATGTGCATTGGTAGGGAAGATTTTTACAACTACATAACTCCAACAAGAGCAGAATGGAGTAGCCCCTCATTAATGTGATTGACCAACAACAGGGAAATTAGGGAGAAGTTCTCGATTTGTAGGATGTATTTTATGAGAAGTATTATTGTGTTCAGGAACAAAAGCTACTGGAGTTCACATAAGGGCGTTCTGTGGACCTGTTTTTAATGAATAAGTAGGAAGGCAGTGTGGCTTCATAGTGAGTCTAGAAACGTGCCTTCTCATCTTGGTTTTGCCACTATCCAGATACATGATCTTGGGTAAATGCTTTGAGTTCTCAATATTTAGTATCAGCTGTAAAATACAAATTCTGTGGTTCTGTCTAGAAAGATAATAATGATGATCCTATGTGCAGGGCAGCAAAGGAGACACAGACATAAAGAATAGACTTTTGGACACAGTGAGGGAAGGAGAGGGTGGGATGATTTGAGAGACTAGCATTGAAATACACGCATCACCATATGTAACACAGCCAGCCAGTGGGAGTTTTACGTATGAGGCCGGGAACCCAGGGCTGGTGCTCTGCGACAACCTACAGGAGCAGGACAGGGAGGGAGTAGGGAGGGGGCTCCAGAGAATGGGGACATATGTATACCTATGGCTGATTCATGCTGACGTATGGCAAGAAGTCATCACAATATAGTAAAGTAACCATCCTCTAATTTAAAAAAAATTCTGTGATTCTAGGTTTTTTTTTTAAATCAGCTCTAAATTATTAAATATAAATTACATGAACATTAAATAATTTTTCAGTGTTTAAAGTTGCGTAATGTTCGTTTGGTCTCCATGCAAATGCTGCCTCTTTATCTTTTCATATTTTATTAATTTGCTAAGCAAACCTTTGTGATACACATGCCATACACTTCAAGCTGGTTCTAATCTGAATGTTCATCAATAAGACTCTGAATCAGTGAGCTTCGGATGGACCCAGTGAATGGGTGGAGTTAGTAATATCACAGGGGAACTGGGAGAAATCTCTATCAACTGCCAAAAGCTGTAAACTCACCATTGTTTCTTATTCTTCCTTAAGGCAGAGCTATGGAGGAGACACTCTGGATTTCCCTTTAAATTGTCCCCATGAGATAATTAAACACAGATCTTTATTTCCTAGGAAGTCTCCCATATGGGTAAAAGATGTGAAAGATCAAGGCAACATATGTGAAAATGTGTCAAGCAAAGAAGAAAACTCGCATATTTGAACATCTTAAAAAATCAAGATAAAAAAGAGAGTGCCAGGGGAGTCATAAAAAGTTAGCTCTAGGCCAGAGAAATGTTGCTTTTAATTTCTATACAGTAGAAGAAAATTCAGCGCGTAAATCACATTTCATTAAAAGGTATATACCTTTAAAGATTTATATTATCAAATTGGAATAGGGGAGACAGCACAAGGCAGTTAAACTGTCTGAGACATGCTGATTTAGCATTTATTCAGTAAACAGGATCCTCTACTGACTGTAAAAATATAGAGCACATCTCTTTAAACACAAAAATAATGTCAATTTCAAATGAATATGAAACAAAGGAGAGAAAAATAACCCCCCATTTTTTATAGTCAGCCACCTTTTAAGACCATTCTCAGTTGAGGCTTGTTTTGTGGAAAGTTTCTCCAGGCAAGTCACTTGAGGCATTAATATGCAGCAACTAAAGGCATAAAATGTGATAGTGAGACATTCTCCTGTAACTTTTTCTTTTAAAAAATATTTATATTTATGTATTTGGCTGTGCCAGGTCTCAGTTGCAGCTTCCAGGATCTTTACCTGTGGCACGGGAAATCTTAGCTGTGGCATGTGGGATCTAATTCCCTGACCAGGGATCGAATGCAGGTGCCTTGCATTGGGAGCATGGAGTCTCAGCCCCCGGACCACCAGAGAAGTCCCTTCTTTTTAGTGAGTTACACTATTCTTAAAAAAAAAGAGTTTTAAAATTGTAGTATAGTTAACTTACAATATTGTGTTAGTTTATATATATATATATATATATATACATTTTTCAGATTCTTTGCCCTTGTACCCCATTTTTGGGAAAGAGCCCAGCATAGTACCAGCAAAACTAGAGAAGAGTCGAGGGGTTTGGGGCATGGAGAATGTACCTCACTTGCTTGGGCACAGTGATATGTGTGTGTACTCAGTCGCTCAGTTGTGTCCAACTTTTTGTGACCCCATGGACTGAAGCCCGCCAGGCTTCTCTTGTCCATGGGATTTCCCAGGCAAGAATACTGAAGTAGATTGCCACTTCCTACTCCAGGGGAGCTTCCCGACCCAGGGATCAAACCCGCTTCTCTTGCACTCTCTCGCAGCTCTTGCATTGGCAGGCGAGTTCTTTACCACTGGCAGTACCTGGGAAGCCCTAGTCATAGGTGGGGGTCAAATTCGCAGGGAAAATTCAACAGGACTCCTAAGTAAACACAGTGACCTGACAGAGAGCCATCGCACCTGGGAATCCCAGGGAGGTAAGACTGTGAGGCGTCTCAGTGCTTGTCCAAGCTCACGGGGTGTTCACAGACAGCTCCAGCATTAGAGGCCCATCCGGTCTCCAAAACCTTAGTCAGTTGTAAGCTTCCAGAACTTAGAGCACACCTTAGAAAATGGGAAGAAATTATGAATTAACTGAGTTTACCCTGGCAAACTGGGAGCTTAAAAAAAGAAAAAGCATGTTGAAGAAAAATAAAGACATATTTCTTGCACACCTAAGTTATAAACTGAAACTTATATTGTCCCACTTATTCCTCTGAATGCTGCTGCTAAGTCACTGTAGTCGTGTCTGACTCTGTGCGACCCCATAGACGGCAGCCCACCAGGCTCCCCCGTCCCTGGGATTCTCCAGGCAAGAACATTGGAGTGAGTTGCATTTTCCTTCTCCAGTGCATGAAAGTGAAAAGTGAAAGTGAAGTCACTCAGTCATGTCTGACCCTCAGCGACCCCATGGACTGCAGCCCACCAGGCTCCTCCGTCCATGGGATTTTCCAGGCAAGAGGACTGGAGTGGGGTGCCATTGCCTTCTCCGATTCCCCTGAATAGAAATCACCTATTTCTTTGTTTGTCTAACTGGATGATAAGTGCTTTGACTAGAGCATAGGATCTAGCTAATAATGAGTGATTGATAAATTTATGGGAAAAGGATAAATAAATGAATACATGTTTTCGAACCAAAAATGAGTCATTATTAGAACTCTAAGAATTTCAGTCAGCTGGGGATAGAGACAAAGATTAAAGCCACTGTGGAGCAGTGGGTTCTAGTGGAGACTCGCATATGGGGCAATGGGAACACCAGAGAGAACAAGTAAAATTCTGGCTGGGAATCCAGGAAAGCTTCATACAGGAGATGACACTGGAGCTTAGACGTGAAGGTAGAAAATAGGCCCTGATAACCAATAGGGTCTTACATCTGGCTTAGCTAAGGAAATTGCCCAATTGTAGTTTGGACAGACACCATCTCTGCTGAGGATCAATGTAAAAAAAACAAAGATGGATGGAGGAGGGCAGTGAGTGTGGGTCCCAGGAAGAGGCATTTGGAAGGAGCCTAACAAGACACTGTGCATTTGGCTGAGTACGAGTCACTCTTTCTTCCTTCACCTTTTTTTCGCCTACCTCCACTGGGTCATCTCTTTAAAACCTGCATTTGTACCTGGGTGACAGTTCACAAACGGTGTTCTTCTGATGATTCCCACATCATAGAATATTATAAAGTTGAAGCAATGAGTTAGATACTCAATAGCCAGAAGTATTTAGGCTAGTTTTGCCCTTTCTCTGCCATTGTCTCTTCCTACACAGTCAATTAAGCAAATACAACATATAGTTAGGGTGCAGTGAAGAAAAAAATGGGGCTGAGAGTTTTGAACATGTTCAATTCTTACTCTACCCAGTGCCTGTCTGTCTGCTCTTTGGTTTTGCTTTCTTTTCTCTTCCTCCTTCCTTCCTCCTGCCTCAGTGTGGTAGCATGACATTTTCTTCATGCTTTCTACTTTCACTTTCTACTAGCAATCATGTCTCCATGCTCTGCTGGTCCAAAGTGAATTATCAGCACCACCCAGCCCAGTGGTTCTCACACTTCAGTATTCATCGCATCCATCTGAGATCATTTCTTTCTTTCTTTCTTTCTTTCTTTTTTTGAAGTCAGTGCTCATGGCTTCATTTCCAGGACATTAAGTTCAAATATCTGGGGGTAGGACCCAGGCATTGGCATTTTTAAATACTTCCCCAAGAGATTCTAAAGTGCAATCAAGCCTGAGAATCACTGATCTAAACTTTCCCTTCATACCTTAATTTTTCTTCCTCTGTAAAATGAAGTCATTGGCCTGAATGACATTTAAGAAAACAGTCAATTTCCCAGTGTATGATGTCCCCTTAAGAGGTTCATAAGGTGAATCCCAGGGGGAGGCTTGGTCAGAAGTGGGAGTTATGGAGGATGAGAGGGTGAAGTTGGTTGTGGGTAAGATGGGAAGCGGAGAAGGCAATGGCATCCCACTCCAGTACTCTTGCCTGGAGAATCCCATGGATGGAGGAGCCTGGTGGGCTGCAGTCCATGGGGTCGTGCAGAGTCGGACACGACTGAGTGACTTTACTTTCACTTTTCACTTTCATGCATTGGAGAAGGAAATGGCAACCCACTCCAGTGTTCTTGCCTGGAGAATCCCAGGGACGGGGGAGCCTGGTGGGCTGCCGTCTATGGGATCGCACAGAGTTGGACACGACTGAAGCACCTTAGCAGCAGCAGCAGCAGCAAGATGGGAAGGGGAGGACGGGTGGATTCTTACAACTCCTCTGTCCAAATTTAAGCCTGATATTTCTGATGGTAGAGAGTTTTGTGTTTTTGTTTTGCTTCGGGCTTTTTTGTGGGTTTTGTTTTTTTGGTTCCAAAGTATGTATTTTCTTTTTCTTCTTTTTAATTTTTATTTTATATTGAAGCATAGTTCATTTACAATGTTATGTTAGTTTCAAATGAACAGCAAAGTGATTTAGTTACACATATACTTACCCAGGTGACTCATAGTAAAGAATCCGCCTGCCAAGGCAGGAGATGTAGGAGATACAGGATCCATCTCAGAGTCGGGAAGATCCTCTGGAGAAGAAAATGGCAGCCCACTCCAACATTCTTGCCTGGGAAACCCCATGTACAGAGAAGCCTGGCAGGCTACCATCCGTGGGATCACAAAGAGTCAAACACGACTGAGCACACACACACACACAAACCAACACATATCTATTCCTTTTCAGATTCTTTTCCCACATAGGTTGTTACAGACTATTGAGTAGAGTTCAGTTTGCCTTTGTTTTACTTTGTTTTTCTCAAGAGGTGTAACTCACACTTCCTTTGAGGAAAGTGCCTTTTAAGTTATATATTTGGACATCTGATATGACTGAAAAACTCCGGACCCTTTGCTTATTGTTGGTTTTGTCTTGAGTCCAGAGTCAAACAGTCATTTTGTGGTGCTTCCCAATCCTACCGTAATTCTGTGCATGTGAATATTTGGCAAGAATTAGAATAAGAGATTCTTGGAGACACTTACTCTGAGCATTTTTAATATGAAGACAGACCCCAGGTGCTTCTTGGTGTTGCTGGATTGGCAGTACAGCTCAGTTACTCCACAGACCTCTTTCCTTCCTGACCTAAGAATGTGTTTCCCAAACTGAGGGAAACACTTCGAAAGCCAAGGAATTCAGGCATCTAAGGGCTCCAGGATTTACAAGAGTTTCTATGCCTGACACTGTTAACTAGAACCCTACACATCAACACAGCTCTAAGTGGTTTCACTTGTCAATGGTCACGAAGTTGGGATTATTACAGACTTGGAGGAACTGTTCCACGTGGAGGGTCTGCGTGTTTCAAGAAGCAACACGGCTTCTTCTCTCTGTCTCTTTTTTTTTTTTTTTGGCCCTGCCATGCAGCATGTGGGACCTTCGTTCCTGGACCAGGGATCGAACCCATGCCCCCTGCAGTAAAAGCATGGAGTCCTAACCACTGAAACGCCAGGGAAATTCCACAACATGCCTTTTTGATCCTACATTCTACTCTTCCTGAGTCAAAACAGAAACACTAAGGAATCAAGTGAATCCATCCAAAAAGCATTTTTGGGAAAATGACCCACTTACCAAAAATGCCAGTCTTCCTTGTCCTTCTCCCTATAAACAGTACTGATGGAAAGCCCACAAAGCGATAACCTTATGTTTTCCTCTTTTACTCATATCTCATCCCGAATGTTCTGCTTTCTACTGGGAAATGTATTCACCTCTCTTCACCTTATTGCGGCCAGACCATTCAGGTTCTTCGTGACGTGTCCACTCGGTAAATCTGTTTCCCAGCCATCAGGCCTCGTCATCTGTGATAAGTCAGGCCAGACCCCTATTTTATTTGGGGAGGGCAGCAGTCATGGGCGAGGACGGATGACAGAACTCCAGCCACGGCACCCCCATATTAGTTGTGGGGCCCCCAAGTGTTTCATTAAATTCTCTGATTTCAAATGTATTTAGTAAATCTAAAGGGCCATGTGAAGATCATGACTTAGAGTGTCTGAATATGTTTTATCAACTTTAATGTCCCATACATGTTTAAGGTACAGTTCTTACCTCTTATCACTGATAAACCAAGAAATCTCGTCTCTTGAGGGCTTGTCACAGTTTCTGGTTAGGCAGAACTTCTTTCAGTTGGCAGAAGGTACATGCTATGGCTTCCCAAGTGGTTCTTACGGTAAGGAACCCACCTGCCAATGCAGGAAACATAAGAGATGTGAGTTTGATCCCTGGGTCGGAAAGATCCCCTGGAGCTGGGCACAGCAGCTCACTCAAGTATTCTGGCCTGGATAATCCCATGGACAGAGGAGCCTGGTGAGCTACAGTCTATGGGGTCTCAAAGAGTCTTGTCCCTCTAAAAAATACTGAAGTGGCACACTCCCCCCACCCCCAGTATCTGTAGAAATAGGGTCTTTGTAAGTGATCGTGTTAAGAGGAGGACATTAGGGTGAACCCACAACCAAAAAGACTGTGTTCTTATAAAAGAGGGAAACCTGGACACAGAGATAAAACATAAGAGAGAAGACAACAGGAAGACAGAGGGAGACGAAAGCCACTTACAAGGCAAGGAATGCCTGAGGCCGTCCAAAGCTCCTGCTCAGCCCTCTGGAGGAGCCAACCCCGCCGACACTTTGATCTCAGGCTTCCAGCCTCCAGAACTGTGAGACAATAAATGTCTGTTGTTTAAGCTACTCCGTTTGTGGTATTTGGTTATGGCAGCCCCGGGAAGCTAATACGTTATTATTTCCGGAAGACTTGAAGTGCCCTGCAGCTGAAGCTGGAAGCGAAAATCTTTTCAGTCTGCAGCAGGGGTTGTTCGCAAGCAAAAATAAGAACCGGAGGTTATGATCTCAGACTTGCTGCCTTCGGGTCAATGTTTCTGGGGTTGAGATGGCTTGAGAGACTTAGCTAAACACAGATTGGACCCATTTCATCCGTATGGGAGGTTGCTGTACAGTATCTGCCCTCCACAGACCCTCACCTCTCCTGCCAGATTTCCTGTAGGCAGGCTTGGATCCTTAACTGCTTACAATTGAAATTCAAAGTGCTTAGTTATATAGTTTTAGGTTTTTCAAATCAAATTCCACTGCATCTGCCTGCTGAAGTTATTGTGAAAGATTCTTGTCAAATATCAAATAAAGTTTTGTAAAACATCCCTTATGCACTTGGGCTTTGAACTGTAACCAGTCCTTGTCTTGGACTCTTTATGGTGATCGAGACACCTGTGTAGTGCAGGGGTATCAACCCATCACTCAGGTTAGCATTGGCTGGAAGTCCTTAACATAGTGCGTGAGTGGTACGACCCTCAGAGATGCGATTTTCATTGTGTCTGAAGGGTGGCCTCAATGTCGGAATTTTAAAACTCCCGGCTAAGATTGACGACTGCTGGAAAAGTGTACGTTCTGAAGTCAGCCACAGGTGACCCGAAACCACCGCTCCACCATTTAATGGTGGTGCTACTTTGGGCTTGAGTTTATTTCCTCATTTGTAAAGCAAAAGGAGTAATACTACAAGCTTCATAGTGTTTTCTGTGAACATTAAGAGAGACAAATGCATGTAAAATGTTTGTACCATATTACTGTTATCAGGAATAAAAATGTCCTTTGAACAAGGACCTAATGTGTAGCATAGGGAACCATATTAAATATCTTGTAATGACCTATAATGGAAAATAATCTGAAAAAGAATATATACATGCATATCTATACATATATGCACATATATGTGTGTATGTACATACATATACATGTATGTATACATTTGTATATATGTAAGTGAATAACTTTTCTATATACTTGAAACTAATGCAATATTATAAATCAACTATACTTCAATTTTAAAAAAAAATTTCCTTTGGACTGTGCACTTAGGGATCTCTGGTCATGTTGAGTATATAGAAGAGGCAATAAAAATGACCCTAAGCTACCGCATGACAAAAGCACACAGTTGGCCAATATAAAACTCAGGTCTTTATGATGAGAGGTCTTCAATCACACCTTGTGATTCTTCTGGGAGGGACAAAAAATCCCTATAAAGAGTTACTTCTTCTAAAAAGAAGTCATAGCACAGAAACCCTTGAGCTATTTCTGCATTTCTCAATCTGCTATGACAAGTTTTCTATACTCGTGATTCAACTCAAAGAATGGAAATCAAGTTAGCAGGAAATAAACGGCCTAACCTTATTTTCAGGAGGTCGCAGGAGAGTAAGGAGAGGATTGGGGAATTTCCGTGCTGAGCAGGGGGTCTGCCAGCTCACTGGAAAGATGTTATAGGAACAGGAAACATCCTAAATTAAGCAAAATGAAATCATAAGCATAGTGAATTTAACCCCTCTACACCCTCAACCCTTAGAGGAAATACTTACTTCCTACTCCTTTTGGTCTTTATTCACCTGTAAGGATGATGCTATTAAGGATTATGTATGTTAAACACACATACAATAAAAGAAAGGTTATAGAGTATTCTATCCCCATTTTCATAGCAAATCGTCATCTCAGCAAACTGTTTTCAAGTGAATGATTTGTGACACCTGTTTTGTAGAATGAAAGCATGGACAAAATGAGGCAAGAAATACACTATGTGATTTGTGTTATAACTTTAATATGTGTTAAATATTCAGCTATAAAAAGTTCCCCCTTGCATTTGTAATTATAAACTGACAAATTCATTTAAACACTGTCAACAAGAAATCAGAACTCTCACTTTTTAATCCTTCAGCAGATAGAAAGCCCTTAAGGTTTGATATCACATGCTTAAAAAAAAAAAAAGTATTATTTTAGAGGCTATAGCGAGCCCTTCTTTGGAAATGAACTACACTATTTCCTGATCCAATAATGTCAGCCTAATAGCTAGGATACACTTGTCTTTATGCTGTACTAATTCAAACAACTTTCCTTTTTTTTTTTTTTTTAGTACTGTAAAAAACACAACATGCTTCCAATAAAACAGAAGAATTAGGGGGAAAAAAACAACGGCTGGTTAAGAATGAAATCCAAATTTTTCTGTTTTCCCAGTTTTCATAAAATTCAAGCTTTACAAGCAAGACAAATGGTCAAACCAGTTTGTTTCCAAGAAGCCTCACCCTTTAAACATGATACCCAGACGGAGGTGTATAAAGATAACTGTGTATGTGTAGCAGTAATTCTGTAATTAATTTGTTTTGAGCTTTGTGAAAGGACATTCTTTGTCCTTCCATAAAGAGAGGGCTTTGTGGTTGTCGCCAGTTATTTTATCGTAACTCTCAATCGTCTGAGCCTGTAACATTCTTTTTCCTAGACTGAGTACTGTACTTAGTGGCTACATTCTTGTTGCTTTTTTTAATTCCCTTTTGTAAGATGGCTATCCAGAGAAGCACGTGCTGAGAGACGGCACAGCAGTGCTCACAAACCTTAGAGCCTTCTGTTCTCTTTCTAAAGCCACGCCTTTCCAAACAGTTATGGAATATCCTAATATTTAAAATAATAAGACACTTTGGCCAGTAAACTGCCAAAATTGAACTTCTGCCACTAGATTAGAAAATTGCTTAACATCACTAACTGTAATTGAAAAGGATGGACGAAAATGCAATGAAATTATGCCAAAAATAATTAGGGAGCAAAAAAATGAGACAAATTTTTAGACCCCTGTTTTTGAAAGAATTTTCCAGCATCTTAGAAATAATGATTTAGGGACTTCCCTGGTGGTCCAGTGGTTCAGACTTAACCTTCCAATGCAGGGGGTGAGGGTTTAATCCCTGGTCTGGAAGCTAAGATCCCTGCATGCCAAGTGACCAAAAAGTCTAAACATAAAACAGAAGCCACGTTGTAACAAAAATTCAATAAAGACTTCAAAAATATTTTAAAATATTCTTAAAAAATAATGATTTCAAAAAAAGAAATGATGATTTCATAAATGAAGACATAATCTATAACCCTGTAGACCGGTGGATGCATTTAGACTTATAAGATCAGAGACTCACAGACTTAGAGAACAAACTAATGGTTACCAGTGGGGAAGAGTTAGGGGGAGGGATAGTCTTGGGATGGACATGTACACACTGCTATATTTAAAATGGGTAACCAACAAAGACCTACGGTATAACACAGGGGACTCTGCTCAGTGTTATGTGGCAGCCTGGATGGGAGAGGAGTTGGGAGAGAATGGGTACATGTATACGTATGGCTAAGTCTGTTAGCTGTCCACCTGAAACTATCACAAAATTTTAATCAGCTATGCATGCGAGCATGCTAAGTCACTTCAGTCATGTCCTATTCTTTGCAATCCTATGGATTGCAGCCTGCCAGGCTCCTTTGTTCATGGAATTCTCCAGGCAAGAATACTGAAGTGGGTGGCCATGCCCTCCTCCAGGGGATCTTCCCTAACCAGGAATCAAACCCTTGTCTCTTATGTCGCCTCCATTGGCAAGTGGGTTCTTTACCACTAGCACCACCTGGGGAGTGTTAATCAGCTATGCTCCAATATAAAATTATAAAAAAATTTTTTATCTGAAAAATGGACATCTGGTGATGTCCATGTTTAGTGTCTTCTCTTGTGTTGTTGGAAGAGGATGTTTGCTATGACCAGTGCATTTTCTTGGCAAAACTCTATTAGTCTTTGCCCTGCTTCATTCCGTATTCCAAGGCCAAATTTGCCTGTTACTCCAGGTGTTTCTTGACTTCCTACTTTTGCATTCCAGTCCCCTATAATGAAAAGGACATCTTTTTTGGGTGTTAGTTCTAAAAGGTCTTGTAGGTCTTCATAGAACCGTTCAACTTCAGCTTCTTCAGTGTTACTGGTTGGGGCATAGACGTGGATTACTGTGATATTGAATGATTTGCCTTGGAAACGAACAGAGACCATTCTGTCATTTTTGAGATCGCATCCAAGTACTGCATTTTGGACTCTTTTGTTGACCGTGATGGCTACTCCATTTCTTCTGAGGGATTCCTGCCTGCAGTAGTAGATATAATGGTCATCTGAGTTAAATTCACCCATTCCAGTCCATTTCAGTTCACTGATTCCTAGAATGTCAACATTCACTCTTGCCATCTCTTGTTTGACCACTTCCATTTTGCCTTGATTCATGGACCTGACATTCCAGGTTCCTATGTAATATTGCTCTTTATAGCATCGGACCTTGCTTCTATCACCAGTCACATCCACAGCTGGGTATTCTTTTTGCTTTGGCTCCATCCCTTCATTCTTTCTGGAGTTATTTCTCTACTAATCTCCAATAGCATATTGGGCACCTACTGACCTGGGGAGTTCCTCTTTCAGTATCCTATCATTTTGCCTTTTCATACTGTTCATGGAGTTCTCAAGGCAAGAATACTGAAGTGGTTTGCCATTCCCTTCTCCAGTGGACCACATTCAATCAGTATTGCAATAAATATCCTTCTACATAAATCTTAAAAACGAAAAAATTAGAAATAAAATTCCTGAGTCAAATAATAAGAATATTTTTTAAAATTTTGACATATAATTCCAAATTGCCTTCTGGACCACAGTTTAAACATTCACCTGCCATATAGCTAGCTATATATGAGTGGGTCCATTTAATTGTACCTCATTTGGCCATTACATATAGTCGTTTAAAGGCGTTTACCAAGTGGATGGGTAAAGCACTGTACTTCATGTTTAAAAAATATTTATGTATATATTTATTTGGCTGGGCTGACTCTTAGTTGTGGCATGCGGAAATTTGAGTCTAAGAATTTGAACTCTTAGTTGTGGTAGACAAGATCTAGTTCCTTGATGGAACTTGGGATCCCTACACTGGGATTGTGGAGTCTTAGCCGCCAGACCAGGTGGCAATAGTGGTAAAGAATCCACCTGCCAACACAGGAGATGCAAGAGACTTGGGTTCGATCCCTCCATTGGGAAGATTCCCCCACAGAAGACGATGCCACCCTACTCCAGTATTCTTGCCTGGGAGATCCCATGGACAGAGGAGCCTGGCTGGCTACAGTTCCTGGGCTCACAAAGAGCTGGACACAAGTGAGTACACACACATGCAGCCACTAGATCCCCAGGGAAGTCCCTCATTTTATTTTAACTAGCATTTCTTTTATTCTTTCAGAGATTTCATATGTATATTTTCATTCGCATTCTTTCTCCTATACATTTTCTGTGTTTAGCATTCGCCCACATTTTCTCTACTATATCCAAAAATGTTGCTGTTATAGGTACATATATATTTTAAAATTTGTTTTCATATTCTAATGTATGATGTTTTTGATAAACAGATTTTTATGGATTCAAATGTGAAACTCTTCATTTTTTATAACTGCTTTTACTTAAAAATTTCCTTTATAATTGGCTTTACTTGAAAGCAGAGAAATTATCAAGATAAAGATTTGCCTCCCCTATTTTCTATAATTTTCTATGGTTTTACTTTTTACATTTAGTTCTTTCATCTGTCTGGTATTTATTTTGTTTCTGATATGAATTGAGGGTCTAATGTTTTTACTTCCATAGAATTCCCACAGATTTTCATATGATGCCAATTGAGTAATTATTACATTTTCATCATCATCTATCAGTTTTTTTATTAAAGGAATAGTGTAAAGACTGTGAGGACCATATTCTGTTTCAGTGATGCTCTGTTGAACTTTATACCAGTAGGCTTCTACTATCATTGTTTCTATCTAGATACATTTTCTTTCCTTCCTACTTTTTCTCCTTTGGGAATCATTTCAGTTCAGTTGCTCAGTCGTGTCCAACCCTTTGTGACCCCATGGACTGCGGCCCGCCAGGCTTCCCTGTCCGTCATAAACTTCTGGAGCTTGCTCAAACTCATGTCCATCAAGTCAGTGATGCCATCCAACCATCTCATCCAAATCTCCCTTTGGGAATATCTCCTTCCTAATTGTACTTATATGCATGTAGGTTTTGATCTTTAGATGGCAAATAGTAATTCCCCTCTGGACTCAGGAAATGCTTTTTTGGTTTTTGTTACCTGCACACTCAGAAACGTTTGATCTTTTGTAAGCTCTCGTAGGGTATGCATAAAGGATCCATTGATGAGGGTTAGAGCTGGAGTTGTTTTCTCCCATAAAGGAACACTTTGGAGTGGATGTTTATAAAGGAAAGTACAAAGGCAACTGAGTGGTCATTTGTTACTCTAGTTATCTTATTCAGCAAGGACTCTGAAAGAATGCTTTCAAAAGGGAGGTGAATGAATATTCAGTGACTCTTCAGTGATCTCAGAATTAACCTATGATTTCTGCCTTCTGCCTTGATCTATAAATGAATTATGATCATGTGAAAGTTTTTTGTTGTTGTTGTTTGGGGTGGGGTGCGAGGGCTGCACCAAGTCTTAGTTGCAGCACGGGGATCTTCATTGCCTAGAGTGGGATCTTTAGTTGAGACATGGGGGTTCTTAGTTGCAGCATTTGGGATCTAGTTCCCCAGCAAGGGATCAAACCCAGGCTCCCAACATTGGGAATGCAAAGTCTTAACCCCTGAACCACCAGGGAAGTCTCAGAGAAGTTTTAATAAAACCACAATGCTCATTCATTTAATTATCCAGCTGAACTACATTTATGATTTGAAAAATGCTTTGCCTTTCCTTCTGATTGTCCATTAGAAGATGTGTTTTAGGTTTGGAACGAGAGGGTGACTCGAAAACCAGACCACTTTGTTTCAAACCTCGCCTCTGCCACCTACTCACTATGATCATTTTTTACCCTTTTTGAGCTTTTAGTTTCCTCATCTGTAAAATGAAGATAAAAATAGAGCTTGCCTCATCGCTTCCTATGAGGATTGAGTGAGTTAATTTCTGTAAAACCTTTAAAACACTGGCTGGGACATAGTAAGTGCTATGGGTTTGTTAAATCAATAGTCTTTTCCATTTTCACTTCTAGGTCCTTCTATTATAACTGTGACAACTGTTTAGTGGTTTAAAACACTGCTCAAGTACACTAGGGGAAATGAACTATTTTAGGAAACCTTCAAAATATTTTATAATCTAAATGATCTGTGGAGAGATACATCTGGATTTTCATATATTAAGATATCTTAAATTGTGGCAAATTAATAGTGTTTCATTTTCCTTTTGCTAATGTACAGTAAAATAGGAATTAGAGGAACAAATTGAAGATGTGTCACAGGTAAGGACTAATTTCCAAACTTCCCAATCAACAAAGATTATTTTCAATGAACTCAAGTCCCAATTTTTTAAAGCATGAGTGTAATTATAAATGATTTTTAAATTTCTCATCAAATGGTGACTTTAAGGATATCTGGTATCAGCTGGCTATTAAGTTAATTGATTTTCATTTTTTATGTTTCACTAGAATACATTTTCTTTTTATCAACAATATAAATGAATATAATTTCTATTCACCTTAGGTCACATATGGCTTGGTTCAATACAGATCCTAAAGCTATTTTTTCAAAATCTCTAGAATTTGTTTTTTATTGTTGTTGAATACTTTTCACAGCATTACTCAGAGTGTGAAAAGCATAAACCAATGCAGATCTCTGGATTGCTCGTTTTTAATAATTAGTAATAAGAGTTGGGACATGTTCAACAATTTTACAGAGTAATTTTATATATATTAATCCAATAATTTTTGAAATTTGGTTCATACTTTGAATTTACTTTAGTTTTTCTAGTAATTCAATTTTATTGTATCTTACAAAAATATTGGTCTACAACATATTGAAAAGTTAAAAAAAAAGAAAAAGAAAGAAACATGGTCCTCCAGCATGATGAAAAGCACTGCCTAACGGATCATTTGATTGCCAAATAAACACTTTATGTGCTGTGCACACTCAGTAGCTCAGTCGTGTCTGATTCTATGGGACCCCATGGACCATAGATCACTAGGCTCCTCTGTGCATGGGATTTCTCAGGCAAGAATACTGGAGTGAGTTGCCATTTCCTTCTCCAGGGGATAGCCTCAACTAAGAGATTGAACCTGTGTTTCTTGCATCTCCTGCACTGGCAGGAGCAGTAGCACCACCTGGGAAACACTTTATACAATCAATTATCAATCAATATTTTTGTTTGTTTGTAGTTGCTACTTTGAATTAAATTAACAAGTTATTAGGTATTTAAATCTGTGACTTCAAGTAAATTCATTGCACAATGTAATTCCACTTAGGTCTGCTGGGTTTGTCTTTGAAGATAGTAAGAGGCAGCTTATCCTTTTCTCTGAGTGATTCCTGGGCAGAATTCCTGGTCAGGCAGTCTTTCATAAGCAGATGTTGACATTGTTTCATTGACCGGAAACTTGACAATTATGTTTGACTTTCCTCTAAACCTCAGTTTTCCCCCTTAGAAAGCAGTGAGAAGTCCTATCCTGAAGCACACAAACACCAGAGAAATCTGAAATTGCCACTGAAAGAAAAAACAAAAACAAACAAACAAACAAAACTAGGATCGGCGGTGCAGGTTTCTATTTCCTGGCTTGGGCTTCGGGGACCGTCTGAACAATACATCTTTTTTTCTGGGCATCGCTTTATCCCTCTTGCTGGGAGCTGTGAGTGCTAACAAAGCAGACTGGAAATTAAAAGAAGGACATTATACAGCTTTAAAAATCACATCTTCTGTGGCAGGACAGGAGTTAAAGCTCGAATTTTTTTTTTTTTCCCCTCTGTATGTACCAAATTTGGCCCGTGATTCCTTTGAATGGCATGAAAAGCTGCTGGCTGGGTGTTGGTTTCCTCTCCTCTCTTCCTTTCTCACTTTTAAAATATGCCTGGCAGAGACTCAACCCTCCTCTCCTCCTGCTTTAATCCATTTTGCCCTCCTGTTCAGCTGACTAAGACTCCAAATGAGAAAAAGCATTCCTTCCCAATTGTTAAGAGGGTTTTTGCATCGTTAGAAATATTCGGTACATATGTAGACCCTGAATAACACATTCTGTCTTCCCCTCTCCTTAGCAGGTTTTGTAGCTGTCTCTTCAGAGACACTTTAGAATTTTTTCAGTTGCCATAATAACAATTTTTTGTGCGTATTCCATAATAGCAATTCTCCAATCACTGACGAAGCACCAAAATACATATCTTTGTTCATAGGCTTTTTATTGTATCAAGTGTTGGGAGCCAAACAGGAAAGCACTTGAAATGCCATTAAAGTTATATTCGTTTGTTTAAAAAAAGAGAGAGAGAAATCCTGCCATCTTTGGAAGTTGGTCTCTGTAGACCTTGTTAATGTGAGGATAGGTACAAGATACATTTTATGTAACTGAAGATTAATGGTTAACTGTTTCAGGTTCAGACTTCATACAATAGGAGGTGATGTTTATTTGGTGCAAAAACAAGAGGACACAGCAGCTGTGTTATCTGTATAAGATAAATACAATACAAAGGGGCTCCCAAATTTTACAAAATGTCAGCTTTGGTGCTTCTGAACATATCAATGTTACCAGCACTTAAAAATGCATTCAACTTGCCCGTCTTAAGAAGGCTGCCTGGTGTTTTCTAATTTCCAATATTACAAGATACAGGCATTCTTTCATCATATCACTGCTTTGTTGAAAAAGAAAGCTCAAGTGGGGCTTTTTATGTTTGGCTTATAACACCTAAGACAGTAAAGATGATTTAAGAACATTTCAGTAAATGCATTTTGATGCCTGATTGTCAGGGAGGGAAAAACTTTCCTCTACCCTGCCATGTTCTTCCGGCTGATCCAAGAATTAAACATGAAACAGGTTAACAGGAGAAGATAGAGTTTAATTTCACATGTACAGGAATCACACGTAATGAGAGGGTCAGAGACAGAAAGGTAAATTGAGGCATATGTGTCATCCTGATCTGAGGAATGGGATGGGCCCTGGGGCTTTCGAGGACCAAAGATGGGAGGGCCATTCACAGGATGATGACAAGAGCATGTGTCTGGTAATGAGATGTTTGTCCTGTAATATAGATGATGAGGCCACTTAGAGAAAATGTCTCTCTGCTAATAACTTTTTTAGGAAAAAGCTAATCTAAGTTCTTCTATGAAGTTGAAGGAGGGGCAGTAGTGTCTCTTTGGGCTTCCCTGGTGGCTCAGCAATAAAGAATCTGCCTGCAATGCAAGAGACCTGGGTTTGATCCCTGGGTCTGATTCCTGGGTCAGGAAGATCCCCTGGAGAAGGAAATAGCAACCCACTCCAGTATTCTTGCCTGGAGAATCCCATGGATAGGGGATCCTGGCGGGGTACAGTCCATGGGGTCGAAAGAGTCGGACATGACCTGTGGACTAAACCACTAGTGCCTTTCTAGCCCTTGGGGGTCTTGATTCCCTGTAACTCAAAATAATCCACATGCTGAAGTGGCCCATTTTGGGGAGACCTATTCTGATCCCCAACACAACCAGTAACATCAGTGTGCCTTTACGTACCTCCATAAATGAAAAATAATCACCACAGTGATAATGCTCTTTTTATTTCAAAGTCAGTCCAGCATAGGCGTGTCAGGTTAGCAAATTAAAATACAGGACTTACAGTGTCAGTACAGATAAAAAAGCAAATAATTTTTTAGTATATGTGTGTCCCATGCAATATTTGGAGGGGGCATACTTAATCAAAAATTTCCTCCTCGTGTCTCTGAAATCCGGCTTCAACAGAGTGTGCTGAATTTATCTGGCGACCCTTGTCTATCATCACTGCTATGAAAACAACGCAGAGCTGGATCTGATTTCCAGGGTCAAGAACAAGAGCTGGAGTTTCTGAGTTCGTTCCACCTGCCAGCTTTACAACTCTGTCCCATCACCAAGACCAGGGAAGCTTCTTCTGCAGAAGTAGAATGTATTTCCAATCAGTCATTTCAGTTTCTTAAAGGGAGAGAGAGAACTTACCCACTTGAGGAAAAGAAAAGAGCTGGCAAATAAGAAAAAGAAAAATCTGAAACAAGCAGAAGGGGAAAGAATCTTTATTGGGAAGTAATAGAATTAGGACTGATTAAGCTTCAAGCAAGATTTTCTAAAATAAAATTTAAAAAATTAGAATAATCAGATTCCTAGGAATCAGAAATTAGAGACAAACACAGAATGAAAAAAAGGACATAAAATGTTATTTTTTTTCCCCTTAGCAAGGCTAAGGCTTTTTTGTTTTTTTTTAATTCCTAACTATCAGAACATTTTGTTGGGAGATAAATTTCCCAAGACATCATGTCTGTCTTTCTAAAGCTTTGTTTAGTGGTTGGTCTAACTTCTAGCTGATGGGGAAGGCTTGTTTTCTTTCTTTGGCTACTTCACACCCAAGGGCTTCTTGTTCCTCTATAAGACGAGTTCCCATAGATCTTCACCTTTGGCTTCAGTGACATGGTTCTCAACACATGAAAAGCCACCCAGGATGCTAAAGGACCAGGGCAAATTTTCTACTTGAGTGCATGCTCAGTCTATCCGCTGTGGAGTGGGGTGTCATTTCCTCCTCCAGGGGATCTTTCCAATCCAGGGATCAAACTTGAGTGCATGCTCAGTCTATCCGCTGTGGAGTGGGGTGTCATTTCCTCCTCCAGGGGATCTTTCCAATCCAGGGATCAAACCCAGATCAATCCTGCATCTGCTCCACTGGCAGGAAGATTCTTTACCACTGAGCCACCAAATTTTCTATTTGCTAACCCTCCATCAGCATTCCCTGTCTAAGTCTGGTATGAAATGCAGTTTCCTTGGCTCCTGCTCTTGTCTCTTCACTGAGATTCTGGTTTCCATTTGCTTCCCAGGTGACTCTAACCCCTATACTTGTGAAAACCACAGGCTCATAAGGTTTGGGGCCTGAGGTTTTGTTTGCTTGGATGCAAGAGGTCCAAAGAGGGGGGTCGTTTTTTGTTTGCATTTGGATTTTGGTTTTGGTTTCTGTGCCTGGGAAGAGGGAAAGACATAGAAAGTTTAGTTACATGAAAAGGAGAATTATGAGTCTTGTCACTGGTAATAGTGGGACAATTCATGAATGTTGCTTTATATGGATGACCATTCTTTTTTGGAAAGGTACATTTTTATAACATGATTCACTTTATTCTGAAAGTTTATAATACAGTATTTAAGCCTCCTAACCTCTTTGAAGCACTTTCAGATACATTATCCTTAAATAATGTCCTGAGATAATTAAGACAAATTTTATCATCACCATTTTACACAAAAATAAACTGAGGTCTTTTGATTTTCTCTTTCTTTTTTTATTTTTTAAATTATGAAAATATAACACATTTACAGGACACTTGGAAAATACAGAACAAAGATACATATAGTCCCACTGTATATTATAGTTATTTTTAAGCAGATAATAAATTAAGATTTTTAGCTGGAGTTTCAATATCAAACTCTCAAAAATTAATAGAATGAATATACAGAAAAGTAGGATATAGTAGATCTGAAAAGCACCTGAACCAATTCAACAGAATTAAGATTTATACAATTTTCACACAACAGTAGGATACAAATTTTATTCAAGTTCCCATAGAATATAAACCAGGAGACACTGGAACATGTCCAGGGACATAAATCAAGGTGCAAAACTTTCATGGTCTAAAGACATAAAAATCATACAGAGTATGTTTTCTAATCCCTGTGGAATTATGTTAGAAATCAATATCAAAAGATATTTGAAAATAACCCACATATTTTCAAGTGCAACATGACATTTACCAAGAGACATATTTGACTTAGCCACTGAAAGCCTCAATAAAGTTAGAAGACTGAAAAAAAACAGAGGGTGATTGCAGAGTAGAAAGCATTTAAATGAGAAATTAATATAAAAATGAGAAATTAATATAAAAATGAGAAATTAATATCAAAGATACTTTTAAAAAAACATGTTTTTGGAAATTAAATGGATGACATTGTTTTTTTAACAATTCAGGGACAATTCAGAAGAGCCAACTATTGAAAAGTCGTTATAAGCAATAATAAAACAATTTCATTTTTAAAGATATCAATTAATCAAAATATGAGAAAAAGAACACAGAATTAAACCCTGTAATTCATTCAGTGACGTGGAAGAAAATTATATTTGGGGGCCAGAGTTTTCTACACTAAATTTAACTTCTTGAGTTTTACATATAAAAAGTTTATCGTTGATTTTCCTGAGCTAAAGATGAATAGTTAGCCAAATTTTGAACTGGGCAGTATTTTGTTTCTTTCTTCATCCTTACTGGGTTCCCTAATAGCTGAAGGTGAGTGAATTTTTCTGATGGCCTTTTTCTTAGTAGGAAATGGATCTATTTGATGTGAAGCTGTTCAAAATCAGGAATGGAATACTTAGGGGAGAGAGGAAAAAGGGAAATCTGCATATATAAAGCATGGAATTAATTTCCAGTATATGTAAGAAAACACTTGTTCCTCAAAATTAAGAAAGAGAACAGCAAAATCTTCAGCCCATTTGGACTCAATTCAGCCCTTCAAAGATGGTCTATCACCAAACACTTTCAGGGAGTGGATTTGAAAGCCAGTTCTGAACGTAGGAGAGGAAGCAGGAAGGTGATGCAAACCATCTTATCCACGCCTAACCTGATCACAACCCTAGTCCCACCCCGATACAGATGCACCCTGCTTTTGTATTCCTCCCTGAGGGAGGGAGGGAATGCCTGGTGTGGCCACTCCCGTGGGGTCCAGTGGGTGTGGCTTCTGGGTATCACCCCTCCCCCTGCTGAGGACTAGCCTTGGGAGCCCAAATTTTCATGCCTGAATGTCCTCACCTACATTAACAAAATGGGGGTGCTTCTGATAACTTACCTCATAAACAAGTTAGTTACGAGGACTAAACGAGCTAACATAAATAAATTAGACCTCCAATTAAAATAAATAAATTTATATTAAAAAAAAAGAAATTAGAACAGTTTCCAGTAATAAACTTTCACTAGAATCTGTTTCTGCACTTGGACTTGGGGCAGGGTTTCATCCAAAGGAACTGCCTTTAAAAGTTTTTTGTAAGGACGACTGCCTTAAAACATGATTTCGTAATCGAGGAACACGTTCTTGTCCTTTCGTCCTTTGGCCAAAAACCAAGTCCTTCCGCCTGTCACCCATTAAGCCTGAACTCCAAGGGTTAAGGACCCATTCCCCCTTCTCCCCCAGACCTGAATCTCAGCGGCAGAGAGATGGGTTAATATATAAGGATGATCTCACTGTAGTCACAGAAGCGATTTCATTATAATCTTTGTTTTCTCCTGCTAACTTTCTAAATGGAGAAACATCTTATTAATTACCTAAGCATTTGGAACCCTTTGGAGGTACACGCCCCACAAATGCTATTATTATTACCCAGATTTGGTGAAGTACTTGAGGATTACAAGTGTTCTGTAAAGGTTTATACATTACTCTGCTGTGACCCAAGATCCACAGTGGGACAGCAAAGACAGCCCAGGAAGAAGCATGAAGCTCCAGAGAGGCAGGGGTTTGTATAACAGGTATGAAATTCTCTTTCAGTTTAGCATAAAGATAGTCAGACTCCTAAAGAGAGTCATTTACAGCCATTAAGGAAACTGTGTATGACTGTAACTGGGAAAGCTGAGGGTTTGCTGCATATTCTTAGAAGGGGGTCCTTAGAGAAAAGGGTAACAGGGAAAGGATTTAAAATGCTGTGAGGGGCATTTTGAGTTAACTGGAAGAACTTCTTGACAATAAAAGCAGAACACTGCCAACAGCTGTCACCACATCTTTCCCTACAGAGATTCTTTTTCTTTAAGTTCAGCCTAAAGGCAAGAAACTGGAACCCATCCTCCAGGCTGACCATTTTAGGTAGTAAGGTCAATGCAGAACATTGAATGGCTGCGCATTCTTTTTAAGACTGAACTCTTCTTGTGGGAAAACTATCGGCTGGTGCCAGTGTGCCCTTAACACCCCTTAACACTCTCCACACTCTTTTCAACCAAGACAAAAAGACCTAGAACTGGCCATGCACAATAATCATTGTTTTGTTAGACCAAGGAGGCTGATCTTCCATGTCTGGTGATGATCTTAAAATTACCTTTTAAAATAAGGGTAGGGAGAGGAGGAATTGCATAGAAAGAGAGAGGATCAAGAATCAAGTAAAGCTCATGTGGCATGCAGGCATAGGAAAAATCTTAATAACCAGAGAAGTCATGGAGACCGTTATGCCAGGGGATTTCAAGGTCAATGCCAGGATCCTGGGAGGACAGGGTGGGGGAAGGGCTTCAGAAGCGGAGCCTTAGCTAGAACTTAGTAAAGCAGAAAACTCACTAAGAGACAGTGCTGAGGAAAATTAGAAACCTGCATGCTCACCAACAACCCACATCAGCACACAGACCAGTCTAGAGGAAAACATTTCTGCTCTGGATTTTTTTTTTAAACATCTGCTATGCACGGTTTCAGATGATTATTGAAAGGATGTTCAGTTTTAAATAAAGGACAAAAGATATACAAGTTGAGGGAGAAAAGCCCACGCCCTCTTCTGTTAATGCTTAGAAAGATTCTACATTTCCCCCTCTTCATGTTATTTTAAAACATGAAAAAGAAAGAAAGGGGGGGGGGGAGCAGTGTAGCAAATTCTCTGCCAGAAAACACACAGTAAATTCTAGCTTGTTAAGCAGCCTGGTTCCAAATTATTTCTAAAAAACAAATCCTAACAGTCATGTAGTTACAGCCTCTGAGGGAAGCTGTAAGACCGACGCTGGTGTCCCGGAACCCAAGCCACCAAAAAAAAAAAAAAAATCAAGAAAGAAACCTAACCGGTTTTCTGACAGAAATATGAAAGCAAAATCTCAGAGGCAAGAGGATGCCCCAGAGGAGGAGAAAGCTGCAGCTTGCAGTAATCTGTAAATGATTGCTGGTAAAGTCTGGAGGCTTCAGGCTTGATCTGTGTTTGTTCCAAAAGCAAGCCAAGAAGGACGGTGTTAATAAAGAGAGATTTAACTGAGAGCTGTGCTTGGAATAAAGTGGGCTACAAAAAGGTCAAATGTGATCAGTCGGAGCAGATTACAAGGGCTTTAAAAGGTGGTGTGGAGAAATGAGCCGGGGTGGGGAAGTAATATAGCGCAAGATTGATTTGGGGGGTGTGTGGGGGGGAGGGGGGGTGGAGAAAAGCCAGGACAAGTGCTTATCAATCCTAGAAGGAGGAAGAGCCGCGCGGGCGCCCAGTGGCTCCGGGCCTGAGCCGAGCAGCTGGCTGCCGCCTCCTTTCCCCTTCCCTCCCCGCGCCCCCTCCGCCCGGGACCGGACCTGCCTTCAGCCACCCTCTAGACAATGGTCTCTTTAATCTCTGATTTGGATCCACTCAAAGACTGGAAAGTTTTAAGGTAGGCCTGCTTTCCTTTCTCTCGCGTCGCTGTTTCCGTTCACGGCCAAGTTCCTCCCCCCGCACCCCCCCCCCCCCAATTAAGGCGCTCGGGTCGCTGCGCGCAGCGCCTGCGGTGGGAGGCGGGGGCCGCCGGATCTGCTCGGGGCTGGGGTGCTCCGGGGTGATTCGGCATCGACTTCCAGCAGACGCGGAAAGAGGGGCGTGAGAAGTCCTCAGTTTCATCCCCGAGGGGAAGGCGGCGTATTTTAATGACAGTTTGTCTTCGTGAAATGATTCTTGACGTCGGCCGAGTCTTAACCAGTTATCCTTGTCATTGCGTTTCATGGGGCACTGAATCCATCAGAGAAGTGGCAAACTTTCTGGGACTTCAGATAAAAAAGCGAACTTTGCAGAAAACTATTGCTGCTCTTCTAGGAAGAGAGCCCATGGAAATGCGGTTTCCTCCTGTTGACCTCTCCTCCCCACCCCCAGGTCTAATTTGGAAAAGCCAGTGCTATGAAAACTCGGCTCACCTTTGAACCGAATGAGTGGAGTTTCTGAAAGGAGCTCTTTCTCTGAATGCCCCTGAAAAGATGAACTCTGACCACTTCATGATTCAGAGACCCAGAAAAATGAGAACCCAAGGACTTCAAAGGGGCAAAAGTTTATGCATTTCCTCCACTTGAGTCTAAACTGACTCCTCCCTTAGAGTTCACAATTCCTTTCTAGTTTAACTTAACGTTGAAGAGTATTTCCCAGCCAAAAGAACTTTGGGCAGTTTTTAAAAAATAAAAAATGTTGATGAGTTTTATGAAAAGTGGTTCAACACAATGACGTGTTGTCTCTGGTATCTACTCCCGAACATGATTCCATTGGAACTACATCAAGTCCCAAACAAGGCACCTCTTTTTCCTGACGTCTTGTATTAATTGGCTATTACTTAGTTCTCTCTCATGAGCTCTGCCTAATTTTATTATTTTTAAAATTTATTTTATTGAAGTGTAGTTGATTTACAATGTCATGTTAATTTCTATTGTATAGCAGAGTAATTCGGTTATATATATATACATTGTTTTTCATGTTCTTTTCCATTATGGTTTATCACGGGATACAGAATATAGTTTCTTCTGTTATACAGTAGGACCTTGTTGTTTAGCCATCCTATATAGGTTGCATCTACAGTACTAATCCCAAACTCCCAATCCCTGTCTCCCTACTTGGCAGCCACAAGCCTGTTCTCTGTGAGTCTGTTTCTGTTTCATAGGTCAGCTCATTTGTGTCATATTCTAGATTCTACGTATGGTGTTTGTCTTTCTCTTTCTGACTTCACTTAGTATAATACTCTCTAGGTCCATTCTTGTTGCTGAAAATGGCATTATTTCCTTGTTTTTGACGGCTGCGTATTCCATTGTATATATATGTGCCACAGCTTCTTTATCCATTCAACTGTTGATGGACATTTAGGTTGTTTCCCTGTCTTGGCTATTGTAAATAGTGATGCAATAAACTAATTTTATTATTTTTAAAAGCAACCAGATGAGGGGCTTCGCTGGTGGTCCAGTGGCGAAGACTCTGAACTCCCAAAGCAGGGGGCCCGAGTTCGATCCCTGGTGGGGGAATTAGAGCCCACGTGCTGCAACTAAGAATTCACATATTGCAACTAAAGAGATTCTGAGTGCGACAACTAAAGATTCTGAGTGCTGCAACTGAGGATTCCCTGTGATGCAACTAAGACCTGTTCCAGCCAAATAAATAAATAAATATTTTAAAAATAAACAAAAGCAACCACATGATACAAAAGAGCAAATAAATGAAAAATTGGCTATTATCTATCTCAATAATTTTCTTTTTAAAAATTCTTGTACCTTGCTCTCTAGAACGTCACATGTATCAGTCAGTCAGTTTAGCGTCTCGGTCATATCCGACTCTTTGCTACCCCATGGACTGCAGCACGCCAGGTTTCCCGGTCCATCACCAACTCCCGGAGCTTGCTCAAACTCATGTCCATTGAGTTGGTGATGCCATCCAACCATCTTGTCCTCTGTCGTCCCCTTCTCCTCCTGCCTTCAATCTTTCCCGGCATCAGGGTCTTTTCCAGTGAGTCAGTTCTTTGTATCAGGTGGTGTGTATACATATCATATAGCATGTGTCGTTTTATAATCTCTGCAGTTAAATATCAAATGCGTTTCCAAGTTTCTGCCTCCCCTTCATAATCAAATTTTTAATGGGTATAAATGATGTTGATTTGTACATTGTTTTTACTGAATTACCCCGTTGATTGAAAGTTTAGACCGTTTCCAGTCCTTGATTTATATGAACGATTCAGTGGCATCTTTGTGCATATACCTTTCTGCTTTCATTAAGTAATTCCCAGGATTTCTAGATGAAAAAACACGAGTGTTTTATGGGCCTGTCAGTGATATTTTCTTCTATTTGTAGATTTAACTTTTACTTTTAAATGAGAGATGCTAAAGTACTTCTGTGAATGCCCTCATGATGCAGCTATTACAATAAATTTCATTCTCCTTTTCTTTAATTGCATTAGTAACCTACTTCTAATATTGAAATATTTCTTAAGGGTGCTTTTTAAAAAATTGTTTTGGGTGATTAACTTATTAATATTATTGCCCAAATGGATAAGACGGGCCCCAGCTCTGAGCATATGTAAGATCCAGTTCAGTTCAGTTCAGTCGCTCAGTCGTGTCCGACTCTTTGTGACCACATGGACTGCAGCATGCCAGGCCTCCCTGTCCATCACCAACTCCCGGAGTATACTCAGACTCATGTTCATTGAGTCGGTGATGCCAAAGGCTTTTTTAGATGATGATCCCTAGTCTTAATGTACTTGAAAACCAGTGGTAATGTTGCCTTTCCCCTCAATGTGTCTCTAACATAAGTGAAACGTATTTATGGCCAGAGTAAGTAAATCTCCACAAACTTGGACTGAGAAGACCTGGGAAAGAGAAGGATCTTTGCATTGACCTCTGGTGCACCAAGTTCATTCTGTCCATACCTCTCCTTGGCAAGTGTTATTCCATCCTCATTTCAACTGTGTGTAATTCTTTCCCATGATAAATTATTATAAACTAGGTAGTATTTAAGTGTTACATTTTAAATTCCTTTATTGTTTATAATCAGGCATCATTTTGGCTAATTCCGGTTCATAGAGCCATTCACTCACCAACGCTAAGGCTCCGTCCATTACAGGCATGGTTTAATACTCCAGTTTATTGTGCTTCGCAGATATTGCATTTATTACAGACTGAAGGTTTGGAGCAACCCTGCAATGAGCAAGTCTTTTGGCACCATTTTTCCAGCAACATTTGCTCACTTCTTGTCTCAGTATCCTATTTTGGTAGTTCTCTGAATATTTCAATTTTTTCATCATTATTGTACTTCTGGTGATCTGTGGTCAGTGATCTTTAATGTCACTTTTGCAAAAAGATCATGCATGATTCGCTGAAGGCTCAGATGACGGTTAACAATTTTCAGCAATAAAATATGTTTAAATTAAGGGGCTTCCCAGGTGGCTCAGTGGTAAACAATCCGCCTGCCAGTGCAGGAGACACAAGAGATGCGAGTTCAATCCCTGGATTGGGAAGATCTCCTGGAGAAAGAAATGGCAACCCACTCCACTATTCTTGCCTGGAGAATCTCATGGACAGAGGAGCCCGGTGGGCTACAGTCCATGGGGCCACAAAAAGTCAGACACAACTGAGTGACTGAGCACACACACACACATACAATTGTTAGACATAATGCTATTTCACACTTGACAGATTATAGTTTAAATATAACTTTTATTTGCACTGGGAAACCGAAAAACGTGTGTGACTCACTTTATTGAGATTTTCACTTTACTGCAGGGGTCTGGAATCAAACCCATAATATCTCTGAGGTGAGCCTGTGTATGCAGGAGAAGCAGAGATACAACATGACCTTATAAATGGGATAATCTAGCTGGAGACTGAGGATGTGCATGCTAACGGCGTACAGGGTTATATGTGATATGATTTATGTCAATAAAATGCTTTACAAATCCAGAGGTGAGGGATCCTTTTACAATACTGCTACTGCCCTTGTCTGATTAATAGGTGAGCAGAATGCTTGGTCTATAACACAGAAAGACTTTCAGACCTGCCTAACCTGGAATATTTTCCATGTTTGCTCCAGGTATACAGCCTGGAGTTCTGCCAAACCTGCTGCTCTTGAAAAGTGATTGCAAGGCACATTTTTTGAATCTGCTTACACCCCAGTTTGGTGTTATAAGATATGATCTGCGAGTGGGATACCAGTTCAGGTCATAAACCTTTTTCAGGCACTGTATATTTGGCATCACTCCCTCCTAGGTTCATTTTGTCAAATGGAAAAAAAAAAAAAATATATATATATATATATGTATATATATCCAGGTTGGGAATCCTGCTGTTGGCTGTTTTAACTCCTGTATACCTTAAGCGGCTTAAAAGAAATGACTTACACCAACATTCATGCCAACAATTTGCAACTGTAACACACCCCTCTTGACTACTGGGAAAGCACAAACACAAAGGCTTCACTCAAGAGACTCAAAATCAGCTAAGTCAAAAAAAAAAAGGTACATAGAAGAAGAAAAAGAAAATTACAAAGTAGTACATGTATGATTAAAAGAATAAAACAATCCTGCCAGTTTGATTCATATAAGAATTCATGGTCATCGATACCACCTGAGGGAAAACAAATCATAAAGATGACTCAAGTTCAACAGGTTGAAAACGGTACCTATAATCTCCCCCACGTCCTGGTTCTTTTCTGGTGTTCTCAGGCTTATGAATCACAGCAAGTAGGTATCCAGCCAGGTACTCAAATTGGAAAGTTGGCAGGCTCCCTCATCCCTCATATTCCTTCCTAATTACATCCAAGCTATCACCAGCTCCACGGATTTCAGCTCCTAAACATCTCCTGCATCCCCACTTTTCTCGCCCCACCTTTCCTTGCTGTGATCTTATTGTGCTCAGAACTCTATCAGTTCAGTTTAGTTCAGTTCAGTCGCTCAGTCGTGTCCGACTCTTTGTGACCCCATGAATCGCAGCACGCCAGGCCTCCCTGTCCATCACCAACTCCCGGAGTTCACCCAGACTCACGTCCATCGAGTCAGTGATGCCATCCAGCCATCTCATCCTCTCGTCCCCTTCTGCTCCTGCCCCCAATCCCTCCCAGCATCAGAGTCTTTTCCAATGAGTCAACTCTTCACATGAGGCGGCCAAAGTACTGGGATTTCAGTGTCAGCATCATTCCCTCCAAAGAAATCCCAGGGCTGATCTCCTTCAGAATGGACTGGTTGGATCTCCTTGCAGTCCAAGGGACTCTCAAGAGTCTTCTCCAACACCACAGTTCAAAAGCATCAATTCTTTGGTGCTCAGCCTCCTTCACAGTCCAACTCTCACATCCATACATGACCACAGGAAAAACCATAGCCTTGACTAGACGAACCTTTGTTGGCAAAGTAATGTCTCTGCTTTTGAATATGCTATCTAGGTTGGTCATAACTTTCCTTCCAAGGAGTAAGCATCGTTTAATTTCACCATCTGCAGTGATTTTGGAGCCCCCCAAAATGAAGTCTGACAGTGTTTCCACTGTTTCCCCATCTATTTTCCATGAAGTGATGGGACCGGATGCCATGATTTTCGTTTTCTGAATGTTGAGCTTTAAGCCAACTTTTTCACTCTCCACTTTCACTTTCATCAAGAGGCTTTTTAGTTCCTCTTCACTTTCTGCCATAAGGGTACTGTCATCTGCATATCTGAGGTTATTGATTTCTTCCAGTCCAGCGTTTCTCATGATGTACTCTGCATATAAGCTAAATAAACAGGGTGACAATATACAGCCTTGACATACTCCTTTTCCTATTTGGAACCAGTCTGTTGTTCAATATCCAGTTCTAACTGTTGCTTCCTGACCTGCATACAAATTTCTCAAGAGGCAGATCAGGTGGTCTGGTATTCCCATCTCTTTCAGAATTTTCCACAGTTTATTGTGATCCACACAGTCAAAGGCTTTGGCATAGTCAATAAAGCAGAAATAGATGTTTTTCTGGAACTCTCTTGCTTTTTCCATGATCCAGCGGATGTTGGCAATTTGATCTCTGGTTCCTCTGCCTTTTCTAAAACCAGCTTGAACATCAGGAAGTTCACAATTCACATATTGCTGAAGCCTGACTTAGAGAATTTTGAGCATTACTTTACTAGCATGTGAGATGCGTGCAATTGTGCGGTAGTTTGAGCATTCTTTGGCATTGCCTTTCTTTGGGATTGGAATGAAAACTGACCTTTTCCAGTCCTGTGGCCACTGCTGAGTTTTCCAAATTTGCTGGCGTAGAGAGTGCAGCACTTTCACAGCATCATCTTTCAGGATTTGAAATAGCTCCACTGGAATTCCATCACCTCCACTAGCTTTGTTCATAGTGATGCTTTCTAAGGCCCACTTGACTTCACATTCCAGGATGTCTGGCTCTAGGTCAGTGACCACACCATCGTGAATATCTGGGTCATGAAGATCTTTTTTGTACAGTTCTTCTGTGTATTCTTGCCATCTCTTCTTAATATCTTCTGCTTCTGTTACTCTATACTACCTCCTAAATCTCCCTGCTTCAATTCTTGCTATCATAGGCTACTTTTCACAGAAGAGGAATGAAAACACTTGAAAGCCGTAAATCAGATCATGTGACTTTCCTTTTAAAAGCCTCCTGGTTATTCTTCAAATAAAAGCCAAGACCCTTATCCTAACCCACAAGACCTCATCTGACCTTACCCTTGACTATCTCTTCAACCATAGCTCCTCTGTCTTTCCCCACATCCCACCTTACTCCAGCCCCTCTGGTCTTCTTTCTTTTTGTCCAATGAAGCAAGCTTATTTTGGCTGTAGGGTATTTGCAAGGAGCTGTCCCTCAGTACTCTTGCCTGGAAAATCCCATGGACGGAGGAGCCTGGTAGGCTGCAGTCCATGGGGTCGCAAAGAGTGGGACACGCCTGAGCGGCTTCACTTTCACTTTCACTCCCGCTCCCTGCCTGGAAAACTCCCTCACTGTTCACCGGGCAGGATGCTACTGTCATTCAAGTCTTAGCTCAGATGTCACCTCCTCAGTGAAGCCTTCCTTGATTCCTCATTTTTTTTTTAATTGAAGTATAGTTAATTTACAATTAGTGTTAGTTTCAATTGTACAGCAAAGTGATTCAGTTATATATGTGTGTGTGTGGGTGTGTATATTCTTTTCCAGGTTCTTTTCCATTATAGGTTTTTACAATATATTGAGTATAGTTCCCTGTGGTATACAGTAGGACCTTGCTGTTTATCTGTTTTATATATCATAGTGTATGTATATTAGTCCCAAACTCCTAACATATCTCTCCCTCCCAGACCCCTTAATTTAAAGCCATCTGAAAATGACTCTTCAGCATTTCTCACTGGTAGGCTGAACCATAGAAAACTGCCAACATTCAGCCACTGCAGACCTATAAAACTTTCAGTTTTGTATGGTTAAACTAATACTCTCACTATAGCACATATTGGTATCTGCTGTTTTCATATGTGCTTATTTATTATTTCTCTCCACTGTTAGGATCTATCTTTGGTATGGTTAACTGATGCCTAAAATATTTCCAGGCACATTATAGAGAATGAATGAGTGAAGAATGAATGAATGGGGACTTTCCTGGTGGCCCACTGGCTAAGACTCCAACCTCCCAATGCAGGGGGCCTGGGTTCAATTCCTGGTCAGGTAACTAGATCTCACATGCTGCAACTAAAGATCTGGCATGCTGCAATGCAAATTGAAGATCCCAAATGCTATAACTATGACTCAGCACAGCCAAATAAATATTGTTTTATGAAAAGAATGAATGAATGAATGATGTGGTCTCTGTGTATCTCCCTCATTAACTTTATACTCCGTGAGGCCAGAGGCTTTATGTATTTTGTTCATACTCCAGAGTTTCCCTGGGATGGTGGTGATGGTGTCTTATGTGGAATGAATAAATGGATGAGTGTCTTCTAACTCAGAGTTTAGTAATTCTCTCTCCACTTCCTCCCTTCTGTTGCAATCAGCCAAGTGTCTGGATTTAATAATATGGAAAATTTTTAAATTCTCTGAGAACCCAATTCAACCAGAATTTTTTCTACACAAAACAATGATCTAGATCAAGGGTTGGCAAACGTTTATAAAGGGTCAGATAGTACAAGGGTCAGGTTTTGGTGGCCACACAATCTCTGTTGCAGCTACTTAGTTCTGCCATCAAAACATGAAAGTAGCCAAAGGAAGTATGTAAATAACTAGACTTGAATATGAACCAATAAAACTTTATTCATAGAAACAGGAAGTAGGTAGTATTTGGCCCTAGGGCCATAGCTTACCTTTCATCTATCATCTAGGCTAATGACTTGACCAACAACAACAACAGCAACAAAAATACAAGTGGTTTTGATAGATAGTTGGAAGGATGTTTTCAAATCTCATATGACAAAGTACATGCCATAAACTAACCTCATTATTGGGGAAAAAAATGAAGAGCCTTGGTGATATTTCACAGGTCAGCGATGTTTTCAGTCATGAGCACTTGATCTTGCAAAGATGATTACAGTCTGGAGGAAATTTATGGCTCGCACATCCCTTAAATGTTTGGACGAGCCTTCAGGCTATAACAAAAGACACTGTTGCCTGTTCCCTTACTGAGTGTGTGAGAAACTCCCTTTAATGAGAACAGCACATGTTGATGGAAAAAAAAAAAAAATAGAACAAATCCTGACATGTTTTAAGTCACTGCCTGGCCTCGTTTCTTTCTGTTTCGTTGCTTTCTCCAGCTCATTTAGGAGATATTTCTCTTTCACATGCCTGATAAATCTCCCAAGATGAATTCCAAACTCAAGAAGAAAGCGTGCAGTGTGATTTTGAATGACTGCCGTGTGTAGATACTCTTCAGCTCATATTACATGACATCTTGGAGATGCTTGGATTGGGGAGAGGTTATGGGGAGCTCTCTTGGTGTCCAGTCAGAGCAGGTTGGCCACCCAAAGATCAGGGATTGTTAGTCTTCTTCCAGGATGACAGAAGAATTATTGATAGTTTCTGGGTGCCAGGCTTTATGCTAAGAGTTCCTTGTTTAATATCTCACTTAATCTTGCAGCAGCTCTATGACATAGGTGGCAGCACTGTGGCTCCTGTTTGCCGCACTGTAGACTCCAGGTTTTGTAGCTCTGGGCCAGAGCACTTGAAAATGTACTGTCTGGCACCTTGGAGCACTGGCACCTTGGTGAAGCATGTTGCTTTCACTGTGCCCTCGAAGGGAAAAATTTGCACCCCGTCATTCTTTTTTCCACTGGAAAGTTTGAAGAATCATGACCCACTTACTCCTGGGTACTTTAAAAAATCTTTGCAGAGCAGGGGGAGAGTAAGGCTATGAAAAAGCAAGAGTTATATCCAGCAATAATTCTCTAGAAAGAATGAATTACATGTTTATAAAAGTGAACACAAGACCTGGGCCTTTTAAATAATGTATTATATCAGAGAATAATCTACTGTTTTTCACAAAACATGACTAATGTAGCACATAGCATAACTAATAATGACAAAGGGTATTATAAGATCACATAAAAATGTAGAAAAATCCTGTTATCCATAGGTTGGAATGTTACTGCCATGGTTTTTACCTCTCATTCCAGCCCTCAAAAATCCCAGATGTTAAGTCATCCTCAGGTATTGTTTCTAGTCCATTGACTCCAATAATCAGCAGAAAAATATTCACTTGACAATTACTTTATTCCCCCTGCTGAGTGGGTCTGTTTCTCCAGTGGATTGGACCAGCAGAGTATCAACGACAAACCCAACACATCCCAAACCTGTGAAATCTCTGTTAGGAGAAACAAAAGAAAAACCCCCCTGCCATGGGGGAATGTCTCTCTAAGGTCAGAGACCACAGAGAAGAATACTGGAGTGGGTTGCCATTTCCTTCTCCAAGGGATCTTCCCAGCCTAGGACTCAAACCCAGGTCTCTCACACTGCAGGCAAACTCTTTACCATCTGAGCCACCAGGAAACCCCCACAGAGAAGTTATTTTTCCCAAATGGAAGAGGATCACCTGCCGCTTTTATTCCACTATTTCAAAAGAGGATCTGCCAGTGACCTCTCTACACTCCCCAAATAAGTGTTCAAACTTAAGCGTTCCTGAATACTAGCATCATATTCTATAGATCAGGGATCCTCAACCCCTGGGCCATGAACTGGTACCAGGGGCCATGGCCTTTTAGGAACTGGGCCACACAGCAGGAGGTGAGTGGCAGGCTAGAGAGGGAAGCTTCGTCTGTATTTACAGCCACTTCCTAACCTCACATTTCTGTCAGATCAGCGGCAGCATCATGATGAGTTGTATAATTATTTCATTGTATATCACAGTGTAATGATAAATAGAAATAAACTGCACAACAAGTGTAATGCACTTGAATTATCCTGAAACCAACTCACCCCCCGCACCACCACCGCCAGTCTATGGGAGAATTGTCTTCCATGAAACTGGTCCCTCGTGCCAAAAAGGTTGGGGACTGGTGCTGTAGGTCATAGTGTAAGGAGAGGGCTCAAGGTCAGGTCTGTTCCCGCATGCAGTCCCTGTGTTTACCTCCCTCTCTGTTTTGGTGCAACAGAAGGCACCTCAAGAGATCAGCTAATTACTCCCCTTTGTGCAACTTTGTGTTATAAAATCTCCCTGACCCAGATCTGATTCTTCCCCATTTCCTCCAAAGGCTTTCCAGTGTGCTCAGTGGTAAAGAATCTGCCTCTCATTGTAGGAGAAGCAGGTTCGATCCCTGGGACGGGAAATGGCAGCCCCCTCCAGTATTCTTTTCTGGAAAATCCCATGGACTGGGGGCTACAGTCCATGGGGTTGCTAAAGAGTCAGACTTGGCTTAGCGACCAAACAACAATTTCCTCAAAGAACAGCTCAGTAACCATCTCTCCTTGCCTTTACATCCCACACAGTAGCCATCAGGCAAGAAGGTTTTCTTCCCCAAAATGCTCATAGCACTGAATCTAAGCCTTAGATGCTCCAGTGCTAGTCCAGATTTCCTGCTTTGTAAGGTTTATGTATATTTTAGTTTAATTCCTAGACTGTAAACTTTCAAAAGATAGATAAGGTCCACGCCCCATTCATCTTTGCATCCACTTGCATCCTTAGCATCACCTGGCATGGCATTTCACCCAGCCAGGATTGGAACAGACATCTGCACATTCCTGATTTGTAAGATGAGAGATTGAACGAGATTATATCCAGGGATCCCGTCTATAAAATTACACAATCAGTGTGAGAACAAAGAAGCACCCTCCCCCAGGACCCTGAGTCCCCTCTCTGAGCCACATGATGCATCCTTTCCCTACACTGACGAGTTTTTCTCACAGCAAAGCAATTCTCTTGCTATTGATCCTCATTTTCTTTCAAGCCTCTTTTATTCCCAGTCCTTCTGTAGAGTTGATGGACTAAACTACAAACCTGGTTTCAGATGTTCTGTCTCGAACTAGGGCTGTAATGTAAATCAGCTGTTCCAGGAATGAGTTTTGCTGACACGTATTGACATTAGCAATCATAGGACCAGTCCTACGGGGCTCGGTATTACAATCAGTCCGGGTTGCAGGTGTTTCGGTTACCCGTGGCTTTGGCACACCATTCTGTTCTTCATTGCACTAGTTTTTCATTCTTATAGAGACACAAATGTCTAAGCCAGAAAGAATTGTAAGAGGCCCCTAGAAACGGCAATTTTCTGTATTTTATCATGTTTCCTGGTGGGTAAGTGAAAGATTTTGTAAACCAGAAAAATGTTGCCCTCATTTAAGTTTGGTATTTACAAATGGAACACAATGCTGCTTCTGAGCCTTTACACATGACATTTTTTCCCACCATCATTATCATCATTATTGACCATAACAACCCATTATTGAGTACCCAAAAGCTGGAATATTCTTTCCATCTTCTCCATGAAAACACACATGCTTAAAAAGTTTGTTCTGACCTGAGCTTCTGAAGGCAACTTTGCCTGATAACCCTGCTCACTTTGTCCACTTGCCTCATTAGAACTTCCTGAACATTTAGCCATCACTCTATAGAGATGTAGTTTAAATGACTATTTGGAATATGGGGGCTTTTAAGGGGCAGATATAATTGACATATAGCTTTATGTTAGTTTTTGGTGTGCAACATAATGATTCACTGTTTGTAAGACTACAAAATGATCACCACAGTAAATCTAGCTAACGTGTGTCACCGTACATAGTTACAAAATATTTTTCCTATGATGAGAATTTTTAAGATTTACTTTCTTAGCAACTTTCAACTATGCAATGTAGTATTATTAGCTATAGTCACCACGCTATACATTTCATCCTCATGACTTACTCATTTTATAATTCGAAGTTTGTATGTTTTGACCTTCATCTGTTTGGCCCAACCCCTAACTCCCCACCTCTGACAACCACCACTCTCATCTCTGCATCTATGAGCCAGTTTGAGTTGGTGGAGGTTTTTTTTTTTGTTGTTGTTGTTGTTTTTTATAAGATTCTACATATAAGTAAAATAATACAGTATTTGTCTCTGTCTCACTTATTTCACTTTGTGTGTAACGCCTTCAGGTTCCATTCATGTTGTTGCATGTGGCAAGATTTTATTCTTCTTTATGGCTGAAAATATTCTGTTGTACATATATACTACATCTTCTTACCCATCCGTCTACTGATGCATGCTTAGATAGTTACCATATCTTGGCTGTTTTAAATAAAGTTGCCATGATATGGCGGAGAAGGCAATGGCACCCCACTCCAGTACTCTTGTCTGGAAAACCCCATGGATGGAGGAACCTGGAAGGCTGCAGTCCATGGGGTCACTGAGGGTCGGACACGACTGAGCGACTTCACTTTCACTTTTCACTTTCATGCATTGGAGAAGGAAATGGCAACCCACTCCAGTGTCCTTGCCTGGAGAATCCCAGGGACGGGGGAGCCTGGTGGGCTGCCATGTATGGGATCGCACAGAGTCGGACACGACTGAAGTGACTTAGCAGCAGCAGCCATGATATGGGGGTGTATATACCCTTCTGAGTTAAGTGTTTTTATTTTCTCCAGATAAATACCCAGGAGTGGAATTGCTGGATTATGTGGTAGTTCTAAGCTCCGTACTGTTCTCCATAATGGCCACCAGTAGTATTTTCATTTACACCAGTAGTGTACAAGGATTTCCTTTTCTCCACATCCTTGCCAACACTTTGTATTTATTGTCTTTCTGATAACAGCCATTCTAATAGATGGGAGGTGATACTGCATTGTGGTTTTGATGGGCATTTCCCTGATAAATAGTGACCCTGAGCACCTTTTTATATGCCTGTTGGCCGTCTGTATGTCTTCTTTGGAAAAAATGTCTTTTCAGATTCTCTGCCTATTTTTAAATTAGGTGAACTTCAACACTGAGGCCCGCTATGGTGGGTATTTATGAAATCTGTACATTTCAATGACATAACAATTGTGGTTCTTTTACACACAGATGGGAAGTAAGATTGGGCAAATTGTTAAATGGCATTGTGCTCAGGGAATGGAGGGATATTTGGGTCCTGATGGAGATGACAGCTACCTCTCATGGGCAAGTTTCCACAGGGACTGAGGATGGAGAGGCCGAGATGGGGGCCCCTCAGTTTCCCAACCAAGGATTTTAAAAGCTGTTTGTTTGGGAATCCTAGGGGTGAGAGAGGGGAGCTGGAACATTCTATAATACTTAGTCAGCCTCCCCTACTGCCAATTCTGCCAAATTCAGACCCTTGTGGCCTGAGAGAAACAATAACAAATTGAAGCAAAAACAATAGTTTATAACTAAATGTAGCATTGGCCCAAAACCCCTATATAAATATATATCTGTAAAATCTAATGAGCTGGTTTGGACTATACAGAATACTCAGTTTTCCCCTGATATAATCTAGTTTCTTCCAAGTAACTTCTGCTCTGTTTCTCATCGAAACCGCAGCTTTGGTTAGAATGTTCCTGCTGAAGGTAATCAAACACTGACTATTTCATCTCCATTTTACAGTGGTCTAAACCAAGTGTTGGTAAACTTTTTTTTTTTGGCAACGGGCCAGTTAGCCAATATTTTTGGCTTTGCTGACACACCATATGGTCTCTGTCACAACTATTCAGCTTTGCCATGGTAGCACAAAAGCAGCCAGAGACAATATAGAAATGAATGGGCATGGCGGTATTCCAATAAAACTCTACTTACAAAAACAGAGAGTGGGCTGGATATGACCCACAGGCCATCATCAGTCAGTGGCCCATGTATGCTCCGCTGAGTTCTGGATCTTTCAGAGCCAAGGCAGCCTGGCCAGCAGCAGGGAAATTGAACTAGAGGAAGCAGCAAGAGAGAATGTGTTTTCCCAGATGCTGTGCACTGAGCTGACCTAAGCTGTACTTGGCTTCATCGCTGGGAAGAAGAGAAAGGGTACGGGGAGTAAGGGAGGGACGGCTGGGCTGTCTCAGACCCAGGATCACCTTTTACTTTGGCTACATGGAGGCAAGAAGCAGAGCGTCCTTCACCTTTCAAGGAAGACCCAGCATTCTTACCCACCTGACCTTTATGATGACCCGGAAGCTCATCAATCCGTTGCCAGAACTCATCTCTTTGAAGCATAGGGTCAGATGAGGAAATGAGACCAAGGGAGGGAAAGAAAAGAGGATCTTGAAGAATCTGCCCTACAAGGATTATAGGAATCTGAGGAAAGAAGGCAACCCGGGTCATTGATTGCCCAAAGCCCAAGATAGTCACAAAGTGATTTCTGGAGAAATACAGCCTGACTCCCGGTGCCTTTGGTCTGTATCCACTGTTGCTATCTTTATCACCACAAAATTGTCCTGGAACTTACCTGACAGTCCAGTGGTTAAGACTCTGCCTTCCAGTGAAAAGAGGATATGGGTTCGCTCTCTGGTTAAGGAGATGAGATCCCACATACCTCGTGGCCAAAAAAAACAAAAAAACATAAAACAGAAGCAATGTTGTAACAAATTCAATAAAGACTCAAAAAATCTTCAAGAAAAATATCGCCCTCTTCTTTAGGATGTGGCCAGGTGGCACAGTAGTAAAGAATCCACCTGCCAATGCAGGAGATGAAAGATTTGTGAGTTCAATCCCTGGCTCAGGAAGATCCCATGGAGTAGGAAATGGGAACCCCCTCCAATATTCATGCCTGGAAAATTCCACGGACAGAGAAGCCTAGTGAGCTACACAGTGCATACGGTCACAGAGTCAAACACCGCTGAGCACACAGCATTAAACAAAAATAAAGTTCACTCACAGATTGAAGGCTAAGTTGAACATGTGCATGATTGTGCCAAGCAGAGAGATTTAGTATCTCACAGAAGCCCACAATTCCTGCCTATGACGGGTACCTCTTTGCCCCCACCGTGACGGGTCATTCGTCACCATCATTGTAGAACACAAATAGCATTTTTGAAGAGATTTGGGATTAAGAACGGGCACCAGGCCAAATGAAGGACCACAGCTTTCCTGGCTTCTCCAGCGTTGTAAAGCTCTTCAGAGAGATCAATCAGTTACAGCTTACTCGGAATCTAGATTACCATGATATGATGTCTGGGAATTTACATTTTAAGACTTACTTCCTCTTATGCAGCTGGAGTGGGGCTGCGGGGGGTGGGGGCACAGGTGTCCAGGAATTAGGAGTTTGGTGAGGATTTCTGCCCCAGTGTTTCTGCCCAGAAGACCAGTGTCAGGAGCACTTGAGGGTGAGTTGAGTCCCTTCCTGGTGCAGGGAGCGCTCTCCACTCTTGAACCTTACTTAATAAATTACCACTTCACAATAAATTGCCCTTAAATCACTCAATCGAAAGTGTCAGTTCCTCTTGTCAAAGAGCTGGAATTACATAAGAGAAGACCACTGGAGAGAGACGTGGTTTGAAGCAGAATTTCTTTCTTAAAGACTTTAATTTCATTTATGACTTCTTCCCAATTGCTAGGAAACCCTCTGGTGCCTGCCCTGCTCCAGATCTAATCAGGCTCCCTCCCAGCTCCCTGGCTTTGTTCTCTTCCCCAGCCCCCAACTGTCCCCTCCTGGAGCAGGACGCAGATTTTACCTCTGAGCCCCTGGCACTGGTGATGACAGACAGGAAGGATCAGGAAGGAAGAGTGCTATGTAATGCATCATTTGCTCGATTAATATTTCTGAAGGAAAGGAAGGCGAGTGTCACTGTTTTCATCTTTGAAAGAGGGGTGAGTGTGTTGGAGGAAAACAGCTCCTGAGGACTTGGATTTTTGTTTAAAATTAAAAAACCAGTAACTGAGTTGGAGAGTAAAGCTGTTTCCCTGCTTCCCAAACTAGTATTTGCCTTCCTGTCTTCTCTCATTACGAAAGGCAGGCCGCAAAGGCAGTTTTCCATTTATTGAACATATCTTGGGCAGAGCTCTCATAACGGGACTAGCGTATTGTGCTTTTGAATCCTGCTTTTAAGCTCTGTCTGCAATCAGGCCGAGCTCTCTGGAGGATAAAGCTATATTAAGCTTTAAATCTCTAGTTAATTTTTTTGTTTGTTTCCATAAAATTGCTTTCCGTGTCTTTTGCTTTTTCTCTGCAGGTCACTGTTCAGTAAATCAGCAGAATCACCAGTCCTCTCAATGAGCCCATTAGTTAGATGGGGATCAGAGAGAAATATTTTGCATATAAACTTCAAACACCATAAAGCAGAGAAAGAGTAAGAGGATTTGAAGTCACTGACTCTCTGTTTTATAGCATGGGTATTTCATCCCAGTAATTGGTTTAAATCCCTTTTGATCATCATTTCTTATATTTTGGCAATATTTTTCTCTTTATAAAGACTGTGAATGTTTTTTAACCTGTCCGAACGCCCTTCTCCCACCTTGATCTTTTACTTTCAGTGATCCCCTGCAACTTAATTTGCTCTGAACTCCAACCGCCAAACTGTAAAAGTTTGAACCACATCTTCAAGGCAATAAATTTCTGTGTTTGTCATTGGTAGGCAGAGTGGCTTTTGTTAATGAGAGTTCAGATGAGGAAAAAATAAACCTGTTCTAGAAGGAAAATGCCCTCATGTTTCACAAATCTATTGATTTACATTTTGATTTCTCTTTATATTTGATTTTTAAAAAAATAATCGGAGGTAAATGTAGTTAATTTTGTGTTATAAGGTGATACAGGGAGCTGCCTGTCTGCTTCTGGCTCTAGATAAACCTCTGTTTTAAGAAGTATTTGCTGAAAACCTAATCTACCTGATTATAGCAATCAAGATGTTTTGGGTTTATTGAGTGTATTTTGCAAATGCACAGTTTAATTATGACATTCTCTGTGTCCCTTTCCTATGATTATTTTTCTCTGTAATATGCACATACTGAATAGCCATCGAGCTGTCTGTAACGGGGAAAATGAATAAGTGGAAAATTAAATGTCCAGTTAAGTAGCAACAAGCCTTCAGCAGATATGGAAAACAAGTCATATCTTAAAAATACAGTCCATTCTTCTGAGGGGCTTGAATAAACAAACTTAGTATTACTCAAGCTAATCATATGGCACTAATTTACTGCCTTGCTTTTCCATTAAACTCTCTCCAGGTGACTCCATATGACAGTTGAGTTTAGTAGATTCCAGATTCAGGTAATGGATTAACATTAAGCAGATATTCTTTTAAAGACAGCATGTAACCAAAGTCTGTACTTGAATTTTCAACATGAAAACCTCTAGTAGAGGAAATATAAACTGTGTTAACAGGAATTCTTCTGCCCCTTACTTAAGAAAGAAAACCGAGCACTGGAAAAGGAAATTGGAAGTCTATTGTTGTTCAGTCACTAAGTTGTGTCCGACTTTTTGCAACCGCATGGACTGTAGCACGCCAGGCTTCCCTGACCTTCACTATCTCCCGGAGTTTGCTCAAATTCATGTCCATTGAGTCGGTGATGCCGTCCAACCAACTCATCCTCTGTTGTCCCCTTCTCCTCCCACCCTCAATCTTTCCCAGCATCAGGATCTTTTCCAGTGAGTCAGCTCTTTGCATCAGGTGGCCAACGTATTGGAGCTTTGAAAGTATGTAGGTTATAGTTATTGGAAACTGTTCCAGAGGTCTCTGGATGGTACACAGCAAATATGGCAGGCAGTCAAGGGGTCTCCCCTCTGCTGCTTGAAGTAAGTGGATGCTTGGTGGGAGTCAGAGTTGAACAGAAGGAAGAGACACATCTGTCTATATTAGGCTTTCTTAGTCCTGAATTTTGGACATGAAATAAGATAATGAGATTGCTGGAGGCCTTCCTGGTGGTTCAGTTGGTAAAGAATCCACTTGCAATGCAGAAGACAGGGGTCCAATCCCTGGGTCGGGAAGATCTCCTGGAGAAGTGAATGGCTACCTACTCCAGTATTTCTGCCTGGGAAATCCCAGTGGACAGAGGAGCCTAGTGGGCTACAGCCCATTGGGTCACAGAGTCCGGCATGACTTAGTGACTAAACCACCACCAACCACCACCGCCAAAGAAGTTAGTGAGCTTACTCCCCTCCTCGACATTTCTTATTCTAATTTGTTCCTGGAGCCTAACATGTAGGGGGAGAGAGAGTTTCAGAACAACACAGACCTGAATCCAGGTCCAATCTGCCACTTAATAGCTGTGTGACTTTAGCTAGATACTGATCCTCTGAGGTAGTGTTACCGAGCAAAGGTTGTGTGCCTAACATGGAGTGAGGCCAAATAAAATTAAACATCACAGTTTAGAGCAGAGAAAGTTTATTGCAGGGCGAAGCAATGAGAACGGGTGGCTCATGCTCAGAACCCCCAAACTCTTTGATGGTTCAAGGGAAAGAGTTTTTACAGGCAAAATTTGGGGTGAGGGCTATCAGTTCAGTTCAGTCGCTCAGTCATGTCCGACTCTGCAACCCCATGAATCGCAGCACGCCAGGCCTCCCTGTCCATCACCAATTCAGACTCATGTCCATCACTCTCCTCTTTCACTTTAATCAAGAGGCTCTTTAGTTCCTCTTCACTTTCTGCCATCAGATCAGATCAGATCAGTCGCTCAGTCATGTCCGACTCTTTGCGACCCCATGAATGCAGCATGCCAGGCCTTCCTGTCCATCACCAACTCCTGGAGTTCAGTGAGACTCACGTCCATCAATTGCGTGATGCCATCCAGCCATCTCATCCTCTGTCGTCCCCTTCTCCTCCTGCCCCCAATCCCTCCCAGCATCAGAGTCTTTTCCAATGAGTCAACTCTTCACATGAGATGACCAAAGTCCTGGAGTTTCAGCTTTAGCATCATTCCTTCCAAAGAAATCCCAGGGCTGATCTCCTTCAGAATGGACTGGTTGGATCTCCTTGCAGTCCAAGGGACTCTCAAGAGTCTTCTCCAACACCACAGTTCAAAAGCATCAATTCTTCGGTGCTCAGCCTTCTTTACAGTCCAACTCTCACATCCATACATGACCACAGGAAAAACCATAGCCTTGACTAGATGGACCTTTTTTTGGCAAAGTAATGTCTCTGCTTTTGAATATACTATCTAGGTTGGTCATAACTTTTCTTCCAAGGAGTAAGTGTCTTTTAATTTCATGGCTGAAGTCACCATCTGCAGTGATTTTGAAGCCCCAAAAAATAAAGTCTGACACTGTTTCCCCATCTATTTCCCATGAAGTGATGGGACTGGATGCCATGATCTTCGTTTTCTGAATGTTGAGTTTTAAGCCAACTTTTTCACTCTCCTCTTTCACCTTCATCAAGAGGCTTTTTAGTTCCTCTTCACTTTCTGCCATAAGGGTGGTGTCATCTGCATATCTGAGGTTATTGATATTTCTCCCGGCAATCTTGATTCCAGCTTGTGCTTCTTCCAGCCCAGCATTTCTCATGATGTACTCTGTAAGGGCTATAGTGTGTGACTTTCTTCTGATTGGTTAGTGGTGAGGTACCAGGGAGGTGTTCCAGGAGTCTTATGTTCAGCTTGAAGTTGCTGTCCTCCACCTCGGTGGGGGTTTTAGTGCTACAGAAGAACTCAAAGATGTCATTAAATATATTCCTTGAGGAGGAATCAGGACCCTGCCCTATGACTGCACTATTGTTTAGAGAGGAAAACATGAATGAGATCATAAAATGGCATCTGTGTAGATACAGAAGTAGGTAGAACTGTGGGAATTATACATGGGCCTCTGGCCTAGTTAGGGAGATCAGGAAAGGTGCTCCTGTGGAGTGGTTAGTTAAAGTAAGATCAGAACATGATGTAGGATTTAACTAGTAGGAAAAGGTGCTAAGATGCCTTCTAAGCCATGTTGAGGATCTTGTTCTTTCATCCTGAGAACAATGGAAACTACTCAGATTTTTCAACAGCAATGTGCCAAGAAGATTTCCATTTCCAAAAGTTCATACGGAGAGCAAGTATGGATGTGCAAAGAGCATTTCTGAAGCTGTTGGAGATGTCCAGTCCAGAGATGACAGGAGCTTGAACTAGGAGAATAGCAGTAGGGAGGGAGATAAGTGGACAGACTCAAGTCAGATTTAGAGGCTTCCCAGGTGGCTCAGTGGTTAAAAAGAAAAAAAAAAAATCTGCCTGCAAATACATGGAGATGTAGGAGATGTGGGTTCAATCCTGAGCTGTGAAGATCCCCTGGAGAAGGAAATGACAACTTGCTCCAGTTATTCTTGCCAGGATAATCCCATGGACAGAGAAGCCTGGTGGGCTATAGTCCATGGGGTTGCATAGGAGCCAGATACGACTTAGTGAATAAACAACAAAAAATGAGATTTAGGAAGTAAAATCTAAGGATTTGAGGTGATCTTGGAGATGAGGGTGAGGGAAGAAAAATACCAAGGATGACTTGTACGTTTATGGCGTGGTGGGTGTGTCATTTACTGAGATTGAATCTTGCAAGAGAATCAGATTTAAGGTTGGTTTGGACATCCTGAATCCAACGTTGCCTCTAAGATACCTAAGGAGACACCTCAAGCAATAAGTTGACCCTATGGATCTCAAATTCCAAAGAGATGAGTGGAGAGATCTAAATATAGTTCATTTGTGTGTTGGGGGGTGAGGGGGTGATTGAATGCATCTGTGGTGGTTGAATGTATGTAAGTAACATTGGCATGGAAAGGAAAGAGGACCTAGGACTGAGGCTTAAGAAAATACCAGTGGTCAATGGCTTAGCTCCTGATGTTCGCCACACATCTTAGTTATCATTAAATTAATTTCACTTTCTCCTCGGAAGCACCTCCTGAGTTAAGGTCCTTCTCTTCTTCCTTAGTGCTTTGGCCGTGAGGTCTTCTGTCTTTCTCTCTAATTTGGTTAGGTTCTAACAAGGTTCACTGGCACTTTCCTTCCTGACCCCGGGGCTTCTCATGGAGCTGCTGTGGTTATCTTCTTAGACAAGTGTGATCTTATTTCTCCCCTACTTAGAAGCCTTGGGTCTCCCTGTTCTCTCCTGTTTCTGTGTTTGCTGAGCAAGAATCACATTGTACCGCCACTACTTATTCCAAAGTTGGTTTCTCTCTGGCTGAAATGCAATAGACTCGCTGGTAGAGGGGACCAGACTTCACCCACCTTTGGATCTTCACAGCCTGGGAAAGCATTTGGCATCTGGGAAGTGTGCAGTGATGTGACCCCTGCTGCCATTCGACCTTCCGTTCCTTCTCTACAAATGTGGCCACAGCTCTTTGCTGCCTGCCTACCTCAGAGGCACATTTTCCTGTAAGGGAAGGAATCTCCTTACCTTAAAGAAAGGAGTTACATAAACAATGCTTAAAAGGAGTGCTAGGATGCACATATGCAATCATGTGTTTTGAACTTAGTAGGCAAAGTGGCTTTACTGGTTTAGGCATGACATTATTTTTACTCAAAGTAAAATGTTCTCAAAACACTCCCCTCCACCAGATTAAATTCCATAGGTTAATTACATGTGTTCAGTGAGAAAAATTTCAAACTTCTATTTAAAGAATCTCAGGGGAAAAGATGTCTTTTAAAGGAATTAACTACCTGTATTTCTTGTATATAGACCTGATTTACTATTTTACTGGTTTTCTGCAATGAAGGTTCTTTTCCTACTCTTTTCATATGAAAGAGAGAGCATGTTTTTGAATAAGTATGGAAACCTTATCCTTTGGAGATAAGGAAATTAGATATTTACCTATTACATATTTTTATTTTTCATCTTGTTTGGAAAACAACTGGTCCTAGTAGCTTGCCTAGGATTGATACATTCCAAAAAATCTACATATAATTAACATTTTTGTACATTTCTAAGATTTTTCACTTGTAGGGCAATGATGAATACTGATAAATCCAAAATGAAAATTTTAGGAATAATTTACTTATTTTGATAAGAGTCTGGATTCTCTGAGCTCTTAAAAACAGGATGTTTTCTTGAGATGGAGTAAAAAGGCCCTGAAAAATACCATATGTAATTCTATTCTTCTGTTGTTTCCTTGGGGAATAAAATACCACAACCAAGAAAGCACTTCTTAAAGCTTTTTGTGTGTGTGTGTGTGGATAGAAACAGAAAGAAGAAATATACAGGTAATACCAGTACCCTTTAGAGTTCCAGGTAAAAATAAATGTATGATGAGCCTGAAGTTGAAATTACAGATTAAGTCAAAATCCGGTATCTGAGGCCTGTCTCCAGACATTTCAGCTGCACCAGCTCTGCATTCGGAGAAGGCGATGGCATCCCACTCCAGTACTCTTGCCTGGAAAATCCCATGGACGGAGGAGCCTGGTGGGCTGCCGTCTATGGGGTCGCACATAGTCGGACACGACTGAAGCGACTTAGCAGCAGCAGCAGCAGCTCTACATTTATAGACTTCCCCCACACAGTCTTATAGGATAAGTGGGGAAGAGTGAGGATCAGAGCTGTTGCCAGGATATAAATTGGTTACAGGACTGTAACTCAATTTGAGTAATTAGGAATGAGGAGTCGTGATCCATCTCATGCTTTGACTGTTCACATTTAGATCTCTCTTCTCTGCACCTCATGCTTTTTAATCTATTGGTTCAGTTCAGTTACTCAGTCATACTCGACTCTGCAACCCCATGGACTGCATGCAGCACGCCAGGCCTCCCTGTCCATCACCAACTCCCAGAGTTTGCTCAAACTCATGTCCATCGAGTCAATGATGCCATCCAACCATCTCATACTCTGTTGTCCCCTTCTCCTCGTGCCTTCAATCTTTCCCAGCATCAGGGTCTTCTCAAATGAGTCAGCTCTTCACATGAGGTGGCCAAAGTACTGGAATTTCAGCTTTAGCATCATTCCTTCCAAAGAAATCCCAGGGCTGATCTCCTTTAGAATGGACTGGTTGGATCTCCTTGCAGTCCAAGGGACACTCAAGAGTCTTCTCCAACACCACAGTTCAAAAGCATCAATTCTTCGGCGCTCAGTTTTTGTTATGGTCCAACTCACATCCATACATGACTACTTGAAAAACCACAGCTTTGACTAGACAGACCTTTGTTGGCAAACTAATGTCTCCGTTTTTTCATATGCTGTCTAGGTTGGTCATAGCTGTTCTTCCAAGGAGCAAGCATCTTTTAATTTCATGGCTGCAGTCATCATCTGCAGTGATTTTGGAGCCCCCCCCAAAAAGTCTCTCACTGTTTCCATTGTTTTCCCATCTATTTGCCATGAAGTGATGGGACTGGATGCTATGATCTTGGTTTTCTGAATGTTGAGTTTTAAGCCAGCTTTTTCACTCTCCTCTTTCACTTTAATCAAGAGGCTTTTTAGTTCCTCTTCACTTTCTGCCATAAGGGTGATGTTATCTGCATATCTGAGGTTACTGGTATTTCTCCCTGAAGTCTTGATTCCAGCTTGTGCTTCATCCAGCCCAGCATTTCTCATGATGTACTCTGCATCAGTTAAATAAGCAGGGTGACAATATACAGCCTTGACATACTCTCTTCCCAATTTGCAACCAGTCTGTTGTTCCATGTCCATTTCTAACTGCACATGCATACAGATTTCTCAAGAGGCAGGTAAGGTGGTCTGCTATTTCCATCTCTTTCAGAATTTTCTACAGTTTGTTGTGATCCACACAGTCAAAGGCTTTTTCATAGTCAATAAAGCAGAAGTAGATATTTGTCTCGAATTCTCTTGTTTTTTCTATGATCCAACAGATGTTGACAGTTTGATCTCTGGTTCCTCTGCCTTTTCTAAATCCAGCTTGAACATCTGGAAGTTCAGAGTTCTTGTACTGTTGAAGCCTGGCTTGGAAAATTTTGAGCGTTACTTTGCTAGTGTGTGAGATGAGTGCAATTGTGTGGTAGTTTGAACATTCTTTGGCATTGCCCTTCTTTGGGATTGGAATGAAAAGTTATCTTTTCCAGTCCTGTGGCCGCTGCTGAGTTTTCCAAATTTGGTGGCATATTGACTGCAGCACTTTCACAGCATCATCTTTTAGGATTTGAAATAGCTCAACTGGAATTCCATCACCTCCACTATCTTTGTGTGGAGTGATGCTTCCTAAGGCCCACTTGACTTCGCATTCCAGGATGTCTGGCTCTAGGTGCATGATCAAACCATCATGGTTATCTGGGTCATTAAGATATTTTTTGTATAGTTCTTTTGTGTCTTCTTGCCACTTCTTCTTAATATCTTCTGCTTCTTTTAAGTCCATACCTAATCTATAGTGAGAAGTGAGGGACTTAGTTAACGGAGCTATGAATGTATATGTGTATGTGTGTGTCTGTATGTGTTTCCCTACAGACAAAAGAGTGGAGTGGCTGAGTTACATTAAATGTATATGTGTGTGTGTGCTCAGTTGTGTCCAACTCTTTGCGATCCCATGAACAGTAGCCCACCAGGCCCCTCTGCCTATGGGATTCCCAGGCAACAGTACTGGAGTGGGTTGCCATTTTCTACTCTAAATGATCTTCCCAACCCAAGGAGCGAACCCTAGTTTCCTATGTCTCCTGAACTGGCAGGCAGATTCTTTACCACTGAGCCACCTGCTGCTGCTACTGCTACTGCTGCTAAGTCGCTTCAGTCGCGTCTGACCCTGTGCGACCCCGTGGACTGCAGCCTACCAGGCTTCTCCGTCCATGGGATTCTCCAGGCAAGAACACTGGAGTGGGTTGCCATTTCCTTCTCCACCTGGGCCACCTTCTCCACCCTTAAATATATGGAAAAGCCATCAAACAATTTTATTCATTTAAAAACACTGAATTAAGTGTAGTGGAAATAATAGAATTAATATAAATGATTTCTAAGTATGGTATCAGCTTCCATTTGAATAATAATCATATACCAAGCCCTGTCCTAAACATTTAACATCTATTATCTCCTTCCATCCTTGCAACAATCCAATGAAGCTGGTCACAACCCCATTTTACAGATAAGGAAACCAAGGCATAAAACTTGCCTGAATTCATACCATTAGTTGTCCACCCTTATTTCAGATATTTTGAAAAATTAACAATAATTGCATTAAGCAAGAACCACATGTTTTAATATAAATTAAATTATATATAATTTTATATATTCATATATATTTTATATTAAATTATCTGCAATTAGATAGCCAGATAGATATAGCGGGTTAATAGACATAATCTGGGTCTAGATAGAGGTGTATCTATAGAGAGACTGATAGCATTGCAGTTCAGCACAACTAAGAGGTGCAAGTTCATTTTCCCTTCAAATGCCACTTTGAGCTTTTTCCTATTATATGCATAATCGTAGTTATTAAAGTTTAAAAGTAGAAAGTCTAGCATAGCAAATTGGTGTAAGAACTTTATGAAACCCTCCGTTTTATCATCTAAATAATGAGCTGTGTTATGCGGGTTAAGCACACTCAGGAGTGCTATTAATAGTGTGTGATGCTTATTATTTATGTATGTATGTATTTGGCCAGCCAAGACAGTTTCCTAGAATTTTCCATTTGCCTCATTTCACAGTATCTGTGACCACTCAGTCATATCCACAACCCTCTCCCCCAAAGTTCAAATACATATCTGGAACCTGCGATAGTCCCCCAAAACTCTGATAAAGAATAAAAATAAAATGAACTGGAGGGTATTTGAAATCCCAGTCAAACCAGCCTGGAGCACACACCTCAGACAGTCCTATTTCCTTAACCCCACATGCCTTTGGGATCATAATTATACACAGCCTCTAACTGGAGCATTAACACTTTTAATGTTAAGCTGTACTTTTCATAATAATGCCAAGTGTAAACCCACTTAAAATAACTCCTTTCTTGAGCCAGTGTCAGAAATATTTAGTCTCTAGGAGGGAACCTCAGCCAGAGGAGGTCAGCTCAATCTGTGCCTGCACAGTCAGGCTGCCAGAAGCCCTAAGAAAAGGTTGAGAATAATGAATTGTAAGCTGAAAGTTTTAGCGCTCATGAAAAGTTAACTCTCCAGCTCTCATCCCCACCTCTGTTAGCCTCCAATTAAGAGAGAAGACTCAGAGGAAGAGCTGGGGCTGGGCCACCTGGTGGAAACTTTGTATCAGACGGTGACCTTTCCATGTGTCATTGTTTGTCCTCTCCACTTTCTTGGGCATACTGTTTTAATAACAGTTTGTAATTTTCATCTGCACCAGCAGCTTAATAGTTTCCAAAGAGACTGGTACTCATTTGAGCTGTTTTACCATTGGAAATTGGCCTTTCTTTGGAGATGGTGCAAATAGCATCATTTGCTTCAACCTCCCTGGGGCTCCGCCTACATGATTTCAGTAGGTCTTTTTCCAGAAAGATGCCAGTGTTTTCAGTTTCCAACGGTGATAGTAAGATGTCTGAATTCCTATAAAGTCTCATAACGGTACAGTTAATATTTGCACACATGTTTAAATATGCCTGGTACTTTTGCTTTGTGGGGGTAAATCCTTTATGAATTATGTCACCTATTTAGATATCGAGAACATGTGTCCCTGTCCACTGTATCATCTTCCATAACAGCTAAGAGTGCAGAGGACATTTCTCTAACTCGGAGGTTTCCTGTACATCATTCAGTCTCACTAAGCTTCAGTTCCCTTATCTATAAGATAATAAACTTAGATCAGATCATCCCTCCTATCTGAAGCTCTGATTATATGATGCTTGTGAATCCATCTTCAGGTTATGGGACATGTTATTCATACAGAGATATTTTAATAACAATCATATTCAGTTTAGTTCAGTTCAGTCACTCAGTTGTGTCCAACTCTTTGTGACTCCATGAACCGCAGCACACTAGGCCTCCCTGTCCATCACCAACTCCCAGAGTCCACCCAAACCCATGCCATTGAGTCGGTGATGCCATCCAATCATCTTATCCTTTATTGTCCCCTTCTCCTCCTGCCCTCAATCTTTCCCAGCATCAGGGTCTTTTCCAATGAGTCAGCTCTTCGCATCAGGTGGCCAAAGTATTGGAGTTTCAGCTTCAACTTCAGTCCTTCCAATGAACACCCAGGACTGATCTCCTTTAGGGTGGGCTGGTTGGATCTCCTTGCAATCCAAGGGATTCTCAAGAGTCTTCTCCAACACCACAGTTCAAAAGCATCAGTTCTTCAGTGCTCAGCTTTCTTCATAGTCCAACTCTCATATCCGTACATGACCACTGGAAAAACCATAGCCTTGACTAGACGGACCTTTGTTGACAAAGTAATGTCTCTGCTTTTCAATATGCTGTCTAGGTTGGTCATAACTTTCCTTCCAAGGAGTAAGCGTCTTTTAATTTCATGGCTGCAGTCACCATCTCCAGTGATTTTGGAGCCCAGAAAAATAAAGTCAGCCACTGTTTTCACTGTTTCCCCATCTATTTCCCATGAAGTGATGGGACTGGATGCCATGATCTTAGTTTTCTGAATGGTAAGCTTCAAGCCAACTTTTATCTACCTTGAAAGAGCCATGCTCAGCACAAGAAGCCATACTTAGAGCTTGAAGTACAGTCTCTAATATTAATCCTTACAAATTCAGATTAAGGGGCTACATAGGCACAGATAGGAGCTTTCACGGTGGCTCAGATGTTAAAGAATCTGCCTGCAAGGTAGGAGACCTGGGTTTGATCCCTGGGTTAGGAATATCCCATGGAGAAGGGAATGGCTACCCACTCCCATATTTTTGTCTGGAGAATTCCATGGACAGAATAGCCTGGGAGGCTGTAGTCCATGGGGTCGCAGAGTTGGACATGACTGAGCGACTAACACACACACACACACACACACACACACACAAGCACAAATGCCAGGGTCATCAAACCATAAGAGGTTTGGTTTTGAATAAGTTAAACCTCTCATTCAAGCATTCCTTTATTATTAAAATAAAACAGCGTACTCCTATTTTCACTGAATAAATTTCATGCAAGTATTTCACTAATATTTATTAGATAGGGAAAAAATCAGTAGTCTTTCCCAAGTAACCAATTGTCCTGAGTTGATCCTCCCTTGAGGAGGTTAAGTTATTATTCCTTATCAACAGGTAAGGAAACCTAAGAGCATGGAGGTGGTGTCACCTTCTTGGTTATTCATCCACCAGTGGCCAAGATGGACTTCACACCCACAGGACTCATGTTCTCAGTGTTGCGAGATTTAGCAAATAAAAACATAAAACATTCAGTTAAATTTGAACTCCAGAGAGCAGCAAATAATTTTTTATTGTAAGTATGTCTCAAACTTTGCATGAGATACACTTATACAGAAAGAATTATTAGTCATTCATCTGAATTTCTGTTTTAACTGGGCATCCTGTATTTTGGTTGGGCAAGTCTACCTGCAGACAAAATTCCATGACAGAATCTGGATCTCTGTGCTTTGGTAGATGTATTGGGGATGAACACGCGTATGTGCATGCTAAGTCTCTTCACTCGTGTCTGACTCTTTGTGACCCCATGGACTGTAGCCCACCGGGCTTCTCTGTCCTTGTGATTCTCCAGGCAAGAATACTGAAGCAGGTTGCCATTTCCTACTCCAGGGAATTGTTTTAACCCAGGGATTGAACCTGTATCTCTTTCATCACCTGCACTGGCAGACAGATTCTTTCCCACAGTGCCACCTGGGAAGCACTTCTGTGGGTTAATGGTTTTGAAATTTTGAATGATTATAATCAACTTGTATAGTAGAGAGATAGGTAGATAGATCGGTAGGTCGACAGATAGAGATACATAATTTTTAATTCTTAATAATTTTATGGAATCTGGATTTAAATATCTTCCAGATTAATTTACCAGAAGTTAATCTAAGGAAATTGCTCTGTCAGATTTGTAGGTACAGCAGGCTTTGGGGTGTAACGTACAAGGATTTCTTCTGGGCACCTTTCTAAGGAAAGCTTTAAAAATGTACTTCTGCATATCAGCCTTCAGGCAGCCAATGTCCCGGGGATGATAAGCAAAAGGGAGTGTACAGAGACACAGGTGAGGGCACGTAGTGACCCTGGCAGAGCCTAGGTAGTTGACCATTGGTCCTGCAGAGGCTCATTTCTGTGCATGTGATGCAAATGTTATAATAAAATTCCCCAGCATTTTCTGTAGTTGGCTAATCTTTGGAAATGATGTAAGGTCATTTTTAACATACAACTGCATTTTCTAAAATCCAGCAGAAACAACTTGTAATCCATTGGCCAAGTTAGGTTTGTTTCTCCCCAGCATCATTTATGTGGTATCATCTCTTTAGTTACTTCTTTGCCTGCCAAGCTTCAGTGTAGAGATTATTGGAGTAAAGCCAGTCGAGGGTCAAGGTACAGAAATTTCTGTTGATAAGTTTTATAAGACCCCTTTCTCAACAATGCATGGATAATGTACAGTAATGAATATTTCTGCACTTGGATACATAAACGCAATTGTTTAGCCTAGGCTGTGAAAAGGTTTTCAGAGGGTGCACACAAATTGTGGGCGTTAAATGCCATGGATTAAAAAAAAAAAAGATCAACAGGAAGTTATTGTAGAACTACAGTAATAATACAAACAATATTTATAGCAGATCATTGGCGTCTGAATTACAATGTAATCACAGCTACTTATATCTATAGTCTTTACTTCAATGCCAGTCTGTTTCCTGAAAGCTTAAAAGATACGTATAACATAGTTCATGTAATATGTCACTCCATAATGAAGCCAAGACTGACTCCTCCTTTTATGGTATTCTTCCTTGGGTCCGTGAAGGATTTTTTTTTTTTTAATGTAATGGCTTACAATCCACTCTTTTTTTTCCTTTTTACAGAACTTCCCACTCCTGATGCCCTGTGGGAAAAGCTATGAAAAGAAAATAAAAGGACTGTGGGAGAGATGTTGGTGGAAAACAAGCCCTCTAAACTTGAGAGGCTTTATTTCTTTTCATTTTTTTTTCTTTTACATAGAGAATATTCACATAAAGAAAATAAGAGACTTATAATTCCCATAATTTGGCTAGAAGAAGTACACAAGTACATACTTCCTGTGTGTTAGTCATTTGGGGTTGCCTAGCTGCAAAACACAAATATATTGCAAAACTATTTTTTTCATCTCAATCGTCCACATCTGTCAACGAATCTACTCCCTTAATTTGTTTTTCAGTGTGTTAAAAACAATAGACGTCACCATATAAAATTCCAAATTTCTGATGACTCCAACATTGTTTAACTCTGCATTTGATCCCCAATCTTGTTTCAGTGTTGAGATTGTCTGAGGCTGCTTCAGAGAGAATGGCCTAAAATTAACTAAAAGTGCTAGAAATGGGCAGTGTTGACATGCTGGAAGAATGTTTTTTCTTTTTTCCTGAAGCCAGTAGAACAAAGAAAGAAATGTTGTTTTGTGCAGAGATGCATTAAATTCCCCATTGCAAATTTCAAGTATGTTAGCATTATTCTAGAACAAATTGCTCCAGTGTTGACTTCTGATGGTGTAATGAGTATTCTGAGATACTTGAATGTGATCCCAGATTCCCTGGTGTTTACCTCCTCAGGGTTGGCTAAGGGTCATGGCTAATACAAAGCGTAGCAAAGGCACTTCGGGAATAGGGTTTACATAGCCCCTTCTGTCTTCCTGTGCCATGTGGTTGGCACAGACCAATGTGCACCAACTCCCTACAAAGTCCCTGAGCCCAAAGAGGTGATGCAATACCTCCTGAAGCGAGGTGTTAAAAGAGAATTCGAATGTGATAAACTCAGTTTTCTTGGACGTTTCATCCACAGGGTAGGGATATGGGACAACTCTTCATTCCACCATGTACAAGGGGACCCCTAATGGTGCACTTGATGCCTGATGTTTATGTGGGCAACCTGTCCTGTGTCGGTCACCCCAAGAAAAACTAGCTCAGTGCCTGGCACATGGTTGGTATTTAATGAATATTTGCCGAGCGAAAAACATGTGGGGTTGTTGTTCAGTCACTCAGTCGTGTCAGACTCTGCTACCCCATGGACTGCAGCACGCCAGGCCTCCCTGTCCTTCACCATGTCCTGGAGTTTGCTCAAACTCATGTCCATCGACTCAGTGATGCTATCCAACCATCTCATCCTCTGTCGCCCCCTTCTCCTCCTGTCCTCAATCTTTCCCAGCATCAAGGTCATTTCCAATGAGTTGGCTTTTCCCATCAGGTGGCCAAAGTATTGGAGCTTCAGCCTCAGCATCAGTCCTTCCAATGAATACTCAGGGTTGATTTCCTTTAGGGTGTACTGGTTTGATCTCCTTGCAGCCCAAGAGACTCTCAAGAGTCTTCTCCAGCATCACAATTCAAAAACATCAGTTCTTCGGTGCTCAAACTGCTTATGGTCCAGCTCTCACGTCCTGGAATACATAGTCATCCTTACATGACTACTGGAAAAGTCATATTTTTAACTATATGGATATTTGTTGGCAAAGTGATATGTCTGCTTTTTAGTACACTGTCTAGGTTTACCACAGCTTTTCTTCCAAAGAGCAAGCATTTTTCACAAATGGGTTCAACACAGGGATTCTAGAGCTACTGGCAGAGAGATTTGAATATACTTGGGACCTCTTGTAAGATCCCAGACATGACAAGTGGGATCAACTCCTAGCACAAGAATCATTTAAAAAGCAAGAAAATAGTCAAGGCTCCTCTTTGTAGTTTCACTTTGGACCTCAACTTCTTGACGAATGCTATTCTAACAGAACAAAGGAGAGGGTAAACCTTTCTAGGATGATTATAGCTTTGTGATGGGCATGAGGTTCAGTCCAATAAAACATTCATGACTAAGGAGGTGACTAAGCATAGCATGATTTGGGTCAGGGGCTCTACCTAATTTATACATCTTCTCTCTAGTTTCCTTGATTATAGTCTCAAAGTTTCTTCTTTCCTTCCCGCTTCCTTGTTTCTAATGTGGAATTACCACAAATAAACAACCTTTGAAAAACATGCATTCATTGCACTAGAATTGGAGGGAAAAGCAGGCACAATTCGGATTTAGCCTTCCCTGCGGACTTCCCTGGTGGTCCAGTGGCTAAGACTCCGTGTTCCCAAAGCAGGAGCCCTAGTTCAATCAACACCTGGTCAAGAAACTAGATCCCTCATGTTGCAGCTGAGACCCAGCACAGCAAAATCTACATTTTTTAAACAAGCAAAAAATGAAACAAATTTAGCCTGTCACTAAAAACAGTAAAGAGTGAGATGCCTCAGTTAGAAAAACTAGCTTTCTCAACTATCTAGGACTCACCCAAGGACACCATTTTGGAGTTCTCCAGGCCAGGAGTATCAACTGTCAATTTTTCAAGTTTTTGAGCCTAATACACACAGAGAGGGGCATAAATAGGTATTTTAAAATGTGAGTTTTGTGAGGCAAAAATTTCAGCAAGGAGAATAAAATGAAGCCATTTCTTCCCTTTCATGCTTTTGAGGGTCTGTCCTCATGCATAAGACTTTTGTGATAGTACTTTATGGTTTTTCTCTCCAAAGAGCATTATGTCTTTTTCAGAATTATGGTATGTAGCCCACTCTAGGCGTTTCCCTGGTGGCTCCGCTGGTAGAGAATCGGGTCGAGAAGATCACCTGGAACAGGGATAGGCTACCTACTACAGTGGGCTTCCCTGATAGGTCTGTTGATAAAGAATCCACCTGCAGTGCAGGAGACCCCAGTTCAATTCCTGGGTTGGGAAGATCCGCTGGAGAAGGGATAGGCTACCCACTCCAGTATTCTTGGGCTTCCCTTGTGGCTCAGCTGGTAAAGAATCCGCCTGCAATGCGGGAGACCTGAGTTCGATCCCTGGGTTGGGAAGATCCCCTGGAGAAGGGAAAGGCTACCCACTCCAGTATTCTGGCCTGGAGAATTCGATGGACTGTATAGTCTATGTAGTCGCAAAGAGTCAGACATGACTGAGAGACTTTCACTTTCACCCACTACAGTCAGTATTCATGGGCTTTGCTGGTAGCACAGGTGGTAAAGAATCCGCCTGCAATGCAGGAAGCCTGGGTTCAATCCTTGGCTTGGGAAAATCCCCTGAAGGAGGGCATGGCAACCCACTCCAGTATTCTCGCCTGGAGAATCCCCATGGATAGAGGAGCCTGGCGGGCTACTGTCCATGGGGTCACAAAGAGTCGGACACGACTGAGTGACTAAGCACACAGCCCAGCATAGCCCACTCTAATCAACCCGGTTAATGTAAATAAAGCAATAGCAGACATAATTCAAAACCACCAATAATTTCAAAGGGCATTTGTGCTTGATTTTGGAATGTAAATGATATTTTCTCTTACCAACTGTGTCCATTAGACTAATGTTAGATTAAGGCTAATTTCCAGAGCACCCAGCAAGCGAGAGTATAAAGAAATTGCTAAGACACCTCCTAGGGCCAGGATGAGGCCCAACCAAGAGAAAGAGCTCTCTGTAAACAAGCAGCAAAGTGGGTAACAGGGAGAAGGAAGCATTATCTCATTTATTCTCACCCTGTCCCTTGAAACAAGGTAGGGATACAGTCAAGGATTTTGAATCAGGAGGATCCAGGGACACATAGGAACAGAGCCATATTAGAAAGAGGGGGCTGGGATGTCAGGGGCCACGCCCGTGCCAGGGCAAGTATGTTACCTGATTTTAACTCTCATAACAACATGAGGTTATCCTCGTTTTACAGAGGATTCCAAGTACCAGAGAAGCTGATTAACATGCCAAGCACACACACACCTACTAGGGAGTGGCAGGGCAGGGACTTTTTTTACTTGACCCTGTGAAGAAGGCTGAATGCCGAAGAATTGATGCTTTTGAACTGTGGTGCTGGAGAAGACTCTTGAGAGTCCCTTGGACTGCAAGGAAATCCAACCAGTCCATCCTAAAGGAGATCAGTCCTGGGTGTTCATAGGAAGGACTGATGCTGAAGCTGAAACTCCAGTACTTTGGCCTCCTCATGCGAAGAGTTGACTCATTGGAAAAGACTCTGATGCTGGGAGGGATTGGGGGCAGGAGGAGAAGGGGACGACAGAGGATGAGTTGGCTGGATGGCATCACTGACTCGATGGATGTGAGTTTGGGTGAACTCTGGGAGTTGGTGATGGACAGGGAGGCCTGGCGTGCTGCAATTCATGGGGTCGCAAAGACTCAGACACGACTAAATTGAACTGAACTGAACTGAAAGCCTCTTCCCTTTCCATAAGAATCAAGAAGCTCACTAAACCTCTTAACATCACACGTAAGAGGAAAAATTAGCTTTATGTGAAATATAACAGAAGTATAGAATTCACCATCAGTACAAAAGGAAACCTGGTTTATTTATGGGGCAGATTCCTAATAGGCAGACACAGTATTTCTGTTCTGCTTCCGGTCCAGAAGTCTTGTTTCAGTGATCAGCCAATACATCTGCCCAGACGTGATGCCTTAGAATCATCTTTATTCTTTTTCCTCTCTCGTCTACAGCTGTATCAAACCAGTAACAAAATTATATCTCTCTTGCTTTATAAATGTCCCTCACATTTGTGCTTCCCCACCCTTTTTCCCCTTATATAGGAGGTTTCTCTGGTGGCTCAGGTGATAAAGAATCTGCCTGCAATGCAGGAAAGCTGAGTTGGATACCTGGAAGATACTCTGGAGAAGGGAATGGCTACCCACTCCAGAATTCTTGCCTGGAGAATCCTATGGACAGAGGAGCCTGGTGGGGTACAGTCCTTAGGGTCACAAAGAGTTCCCTTTTTTCCCTTATATAGGAAGCTCAAGTGTAAGTCAAAGATGTGATACCTGGACTTTTGCCTTATCCCCCAACTTTTCTTTGCATCTTGAAACTACCTGTACTTTGTGACAAGGTTCATTTTTATATATTTGAATCCTTAGCATGCATCAGACCTTGAGCTTCTATGCCAGGGTAGGCAAAAAACAGGTGTAGCCCTGTCCTTTTGGAGCTTATAATCTACCGGGGAAGTAGACAAAAACATGCAAAGAAACTCATAATTATAAGACTGTAGAGCTTTAAAAGATATAAATAAGGTGTGGGGGTAGAGAACAGTGAGGAACCTGCTTAAATAAGGTGGCCTGGGATGACTTCTCTTAAGAGGTGATATTTAAGCTGAGATGGAGCTTATAAAAGGTCAAGAGTGAAATTGCCAGGAAAGGCAACAACAGGTGAAAAGTCTCAGGATGTAAATGAACTTGTCTGGCTGCAAAATGACATGAGGTAGAAAAAGTGAGCATGCATAGCCAGTCATACAAGGTCTTCTAGTTCAAGTCAAAGAGTTTGTGTTTCCTTCCTCGTGAGATGGAGGCCACTGACAAAAAGGTGGTTGTCTGATGAGATTTATATTTTAGGTTCTGAAAGGAAACGGGTATGATTGAAGTGTAAAGAGCAAGGAAAAATGTGAATCAAGGTGAGGCCAGAGGTGGAGATGAGGTCAGACCATGCAGGGTGCATTAAATTTTTGGACTTTTATCCTCAGAGCCACAGGAAGCCACAAAAGTGTTTTAAATAGAAGGTGACTTGAAAAGATTTGCTATGACAGAGAAAAAGGACAGAAGTAGACAAGAAAGGAACTAGAAAGGCCAGTTATGAGGCTGCTTCAGGTGTTCATGCAAGAGATAACAATGGCTTAGACTAAGGCAATGGAGAAATGGGAACAAATTTAAGGTAAATTAAATTTTTAAAAATTTACTTATTTTTAATATTTTTTTTCTTTTGTAGTCAGAGAACTTAAGGTAATATCTACCCTCTTAGCAAAATTGTTCCAATTTTATTGAGATGTAATTGTCATATAACGTGTAATTTTAAAGGGTACCTCGTGTTGATCTGATACAGTTTTATACTGCAAAACGATTACTACTGTAGCTAGCTAGCACCTGCATCTCATCCCATAATTACCATCTCTTTTTTGTGGTGAGAACATTTAAGATCTACTTCTTAGCAACTTTCAAGCCCACGGTACAATATTAACTATAATCACCATGCTGTACATTAGATCCCTAGAACTTAGTCATCTTGTAACCAGATCCTATTGTTATTCTTGTTCAGTTGCTAAGTTGTGTCTGACTCTTTGCAGCCCCATGGACTGCCCCAGACCAGGCTTCCCTGTCCTTCACCATAGGCCCTATATTGTAAATCTCCATGGTTTATTCATCTTGCATAACTGAAACCTTGTCAAGTACCTGGTAACCATCATTCTACTCTCTGTTCTATTATTTTAACTATTTTAGATTCCACATGTAAGTGGGATCATGTAGCATTTCTCTTTCTGTGTCTGGTTTATTTCACTTACCATAATATCTTCTGGGTCCATCCTGATTGTGCAACAAATGGCAGGATTCCCTTCCTTTTTTGTTACAATTGCAGTCTAGTTGATTTACAATGTTGTGTTGGTTTCAGCAGATGTTTTTCATTATAGATTATTACTAGATATTGAATATAACTTCCTGTGCTCTTCAGCAGGGCTTTGTTGTTTATCTATTTTATATGTAGTAGTGTGTCTCTGAAACTCCAAAACTCCTCATTTGTCCCTCCCCTCCCCTTTCCCCTTTGGTAACCAGAAGTTTGTTTTCTATGTCTGTAAGCCTATTTCTGTTTTGTAAATAAGTTCATTTGTATTATTCTTTTAGGTTCCACGTATAAGTAATATTATATGATATTTTCTTTCTCTGCCTGACTTGTTTCACTCAGTATGACCATCTCTAGGTCCATCCACGTCTCTGCAAATGGCATCATCTAGTTCTTTTCCATGGCTGACTAGTATTCCATAGTATGTATGTACCACGTCTCCTTTATCCATTCATCTGTCGACGGACATTTAGGTTTCTTCCGCGTTTAGTCTATTGTAAATAGTGCTGCTGTCAACATGTATTATAAAGATACATGTGTGCATGCATCTTTACAAATTAGAGTTCTCATCTTTTCCAGATGTATGTCCAGAAGTGGGGTTACTGGGTCAAATGGAAACTCTGTGTTTAGTTTCTCAAGGAAACTCTGTGTTGTTCTTCGTAGTGGCGGTACTAATTTACATTTCCAGTAACCATGTAGTGGGGCTCCCTTTTCTCCACACCCTGTCCAGCATTTATTGTTTGTAGATTCTTTGAGGACATGACCGTTCTGACCATGAGGTAATACATCATCATCATCATTTTGATTTGCATTTCTCAAGTAGTGATGTTGAGCATCTTTTCATGTACCTATTGGCCACCTATATGTCTTCTTTGAAGAACTATCTATTAGGACTTCCTTCTTTTTAAGGCTGAATAATGTTCTATTGTATGCATAAACCACATTTTCTTTAAGGTAATTTTAAAAAGTAAAACTGATAGAAGCGGCTAATTGATTTGGATGGGGCAAGGCCCAAGCGAGATGAGGCAAAGGGTAGAATCAAGGATGTTTTGTACAGAATTAGGAAGACAGTAGTGCTCTTTAGTGCTGTTTAGTGAGGTGGGAAATTGGGGCATGATTTGAGGAGAATGCTTGGAAGATCATGAGAACAAGTTTGGACATGTTAAATTTCAGGTAACTCTGACGTAACTCAAGTGTCCACACAGAGGTGTCATCTATACAGCTGTATCCATAAGAGTAGAACCCGGAGAAGAATTTTGGGCTAGAGATAATAGATTGTGAGAGGAAAATCAAGCAGAAGAAAATAAACCAAGCCATGGAAATGAATGAGTCTACAGAGAAAGAAGAAAAGGGACAGAGAACTGGACGAATCCCATCACCTAGAGACTGGATAGAGAACGAAGGCTCAGACCACCTGTCCAGGAGTGGGATTACTGGGTTCGATGCAGGAGACCTACGTTTGATCCCTGGGTTGGAAAGATACCCTGGAGGAAAGCATGATAACCCACTCCAGTATTCTTGCCTGGAGAATCCCCATTGACAGAGGAGCCTGGCGGGCTACAGTCCGTGGGGTTGCAAAGAGCCAGACAAGACTGAGCAATTAAACACCGCACAGAGAAAGAAGAACCAGCAAAGTAGCCAGAGAGACAGGGAGAAAATCAGGAAAGGGTGATGTTCCAGAAACTAATAGAAAACATTGTTTCAAGGGGGAGTACTCAATAGCAGAGGTAGATACTGCTGAGAAACTGGAGCTAAAACTAGCAATGTGGCCATTGGATGTGACAGTGCTGAGGCAGTGAGCCCAGCAGGGAGAAGCCATTCAGGGCTGGACTGAAATGAGAAAGAAAGACAGGAACACAGTGTGTGCAGGCAGAGCACTGCCTAAAATCCTTACTTAATCCTGTCACTTCTTTTGTGAGACACTGTGCGTGGCTTGCTATGTTCTGCCTGTGGCATAAACCCACAATTTTCTAGCCTCACTGCCAGCTTGTCTTCCATCTGAATACTCCATTCTGGTCAAACTGAGCTCATCCTGTAACTTCCTTTCCTCTTTACCTCTGCCCACATACATTCCTAGGCCGAGAATTCCCTGCTCTCAAGCTTCTTTGTGTCCCCACTCCTACATGGAGGTTTTCACATTTGCCCTGATCTTCCCTCTGAATGTTCCAAGGCACCTTCTGTCTGTGGCCCCTAGAATGACATTTATCAAAGACTGCTGTTATTCATGTTATCTTTCATGTCATCTCTTAGCAAAGGGTCAGGATTACAGTGGACTTTGCATTAAACATTTTCCCAACACAAAATCTCGCCTGTATTAGTACATAGTATTGCCTGACCCCTGTGACATTTTCCATTCATTTCCTCCTGACTGTGGAGTTGGCATCAAGAACAGACTTAGCCACACAACTGCCTAGATGCCTTCTGGAGGAAAACTGCTGCCAAGTGACAAGACCCCGATCCAATGACTATGTTTTTGTTTTGCTATTAGTAACTTTTTTTTTTTCACCTTAAGTATAGTTTTACAGAAAAATTACAAAGATAGCACAGGGTATACCACCTCTAGTTTCCCCTATTATTAATGTCTTATATTAGGCACATTTGTTACAATTCACGATCAATATTGACACAGATCATTACTATTATAGCCTGATCCTCATAGTTTGTTCAGATTCCCTTAGTGTTTACCTAGTGTTCTTTTTCTAGTCCAGGGACCCCCTCAGGATGTCATATTACATTCAGTCATCATACCTAAGGAGAATTAGGCGTCTCCTCTTGGCTATGAAAGTTTCTCAGCTTTTCTTGGTTTTTGACTATCTTGATAGTGTTGAGGGGTACTGGTCAGGTATTTTGTAGAGTGCCCCAAAATTTGAATTTGTCTGGTATTTTTCTCATGACTGGGCTTGTGGGTTTGGGGGAATGGTGACCAGAGAGATACATTGCTGCCAGTCTCATCATATCAAACATGTGTACTATCCACATGGCCTGCCACTGCTAATGTTGACCTTAATCTCCTAGTGCCTGTCCTGTTTCTCCACTGCCAAGTTGGTTATTTCCCCCACTGTCCACACTTGTGCTCCTTGGAAAGAAGTCACAATGAGTATCCCACACTGAAGAAGTGGAAGCGATCTCTGCTCCTCCTACCAGAGGGCGGAGTAGCTACAAAAATTATTTCAAAGCAGATTTGTCTCTTGTTCCCCCATTTAATTAGCTCTTAAACTACTTATTTACATCAGGATGGACCCTTGATACTTGTTTTATACTTTGGATTATAATCCAATACTAACTTCGTTGTTCTACTGCTCAAATTGTTTTCAGTTTTCACCACTGGGAGCTCTCCTAGTTGGCTCTTGTATCTCTTTGACATACCCGCATCCTTAAGGGCTCTTTGGTTTGTTATATTTTGAGTATTTTTTTGCTCAAAAACAGGATGCTCTGTGTGCATGTTGTATATTTTCTGCCTGAGTCCCAGAATCACCCTTTTCTTGAAGAAACCCCAGTTCCACTTACTGGAGAATGGCATTAGAAAGCAAGATCAGGGGATTTCCTAGAAGTCCAGTGGTTAGCACTCGGCACTTTCACTGCAGAGGATGTTCAATCCCTGGTTGAGGAACTAAAATCTCACAAGTTGCATGGCGTGGCCAGAAAATACATATATAAAAGCAAGATCAGGGCACTAGGTGTGCGTATTACTACTGAGTCGTCATTGCATCTAGGCCCTCTCAGGTGACAGAGCAAGGAAAGATATACATGTATGCTGCTGCTGCTGCTAAGCCGCTTCAGTCGTGTCCGACTCTGTGCGACCCCATAGATGACAGCCCACCAGGCTCCCCCATCCCTGGGATTTTCCAGGCAAGAACACTGGAGTGGGTTGCCATTTCCTTCTCCAATGCATGAACGTGAAAAGTGAAAGTGAAGTCATTCAGTCGTGTCCGACTCTTAGCGACCCCATGGACTGTAGCCTACCAGGCTCCTCCGTCCATGGTATTTTCTAGGCAAAAGTACTGGAGTGGGGTGCCATTGCCTTCTGATATTAATCTTCAAATATTTATATATAAACTATCAATGTCAATAATAAGCTAGGGGCTTCCCTGGTGGCTCAGTGGTAAAGAATCTGTCTGCCAATGCAGGAGACATGAGTTCAATCCCTGGTCCAGGAAGATCCCACATGCCTTTGAGTAAGTCTGTGTGCCACAGCCACTGAAGCCGGCACGCCCTTGAGCTGGTGCTCCCCAGCAAGAGAAGCCACCCCAATGAGCAGCTTCCACACTGCAGCTAGAGAGTAACCCTCACTCACTGCAACCAGAGAAGAGCCCACATAGCGATGAAGACCCAGCACAGCCAAAAATAAATAAATACATACAATTATTTTTAAAATATAAAAAATAGTAAGCTAAACATAACGATGTCTCCCACTTTTATCCATTACCTTTTCCCTTTATTTGCAAACTCTCCCTCCAGCAATGAGGTACCTAAGTCTCAGCTTATACCATCAATCTAAGGTGTTCGGTTTCACAGGTATAGTGATTTCAGAGTGTTCACCCATACTCACACCCCTGTTGCGGACAGCTATCAGCTGGAGTACAGTGCTTACGGATAGTTCCTGTTGCCTCTAGTCTTATAGACTCCTCTCATTTCCAGAGTTACTTGGATCAAAATCTTTCCCCCTTTATCACCTTTGGTAAAGCTGTTTCATATATTTGAATATAGTTAGATTATTTTTGACACATTCTGAACTCCATCCTGGGATCTTAAATGAGCTGAACTTTGCATAAATTTAGGTTCACTCTTTGTGCTGTGACGTTTTAAGGGTTTTAATAAGTGCAGTATCTTGTATGCACCATTACAGTATATTACGGACCAGTTTAACTACCCGGATATTTCCTTGTGGGTCATCTATTCAACCTCCCCACTCCAACTGCTGGGCAACAACTGATGTGTTCAATGTCTCTATGGTTTGGACTTTTCCAAAATGTCATATACATAGAATCATACAGTATGTAGCCTTTCTAGACTGGCTTCTTTCACTTCCAAATATATATTTAAAATTCATCTGTGTATTTCCATGCCAACTTGGTAGCTCATTCCTCACTATCACTGAATTGTATTCTAATATATAGATGTACCATGATTTGTTTATGCTTTCACCTATTGAAGGATATCTTGGTTGCCCTCAGTTTGAGACCATTACAAACAAAGCTGCTAGAAACATTCATATGCAGGTTTTTGTGTGGGCATAAATTTTCATGTCAATTGTGTAAATACCTAGGAACATGATTGTTAGGTCATAAGCTAATAAGCTTTGTAAGAAACCACCAAACTATCTTACAAAGTTGCTGTACCATTTTGTATTCCCATCAGCAACAAAGGAGAATTTCTGTTGCTTCACATCCCACCAGGAATTGGAATCGTCAGTTCTTTAGCTTTTAGTCACATTCCTTTATTATCCTTTTAATATCTATCAAATCACTAATGATGATCCATCTTCAGCTTCTGATACTGGCAGTTTGTTTAAACCACTCTCGTTCTTACGTGGCTCGAGATTTATGAATTTTATTGACCTTTCAAAGAACTAGTTTTGGTTTCATTGATTTTCTTTATTGTTTTCCTATTTTCAGTCATTGATTTCTGCTCTAATTTTTTATTGCTTCTTTTCTTCTTCTTGCTATAAGATTACATTGTTCTTCCTTATTTAATATCATAAGGAATAAATCAACTATTGATTTTTAGATTTTTCTTCTTTTCTCTTATGCTTTTTTAGTGCTATAAATCTCCCTCTCAACACTGCTTTTGCTGCATACCACAAATTGTGTTATAGTGTATTTTTATTTTCCTTCAGATCAGATTATTTTAAAGTACGCTTGAGACTTCTGTTCAACTCATAGCTTATTTAGAATTGCAGAGTTTGATTTCCAAATATATGAGAATTTTATGGCTATCTTTCAGTTGTTGATTTAGTTTAATCCTGTTGTGATCCAAGAATATACTTATATGAATTTTGTTCATCTAAATTTGTTGAGGGGTATTTTATGGCCCAGAATGTGGTCTATTTTGGTGAATGTTCCACTTAAACTTGAGAAGAAAGTGTCTCCTGCTATTTTTGGATGAAGAATTCCATAAATGTCAATTAGATCAAGTTCATTGATTGTACTGTTCACATCATCTCCATCTTTATTGTTTTCTGCCTGCTTGATCTGTTATTGACAGGGGTGTGCTGTGCTGTGCATGCTTAGTCACTCACTCGTGTCCGGCTCTTTGCAACTCCATGGACTGCAGCCCCCTAGGCTCCTCTGTCCGTGAGGATTCTCCAGGCAAGAACACTGGAGTGGGTTTCCATTGACAAGGGTATAAGGCACTTAACTACGTCTTGATCTTTGAAACAAAACCACTGCCCAACAGTACAGATCCAAGTTCTCTCTGATCTAACCCAGTTGTCTTTCCATGAATTATGAAAATGAGTATCCTTGGCACCAGATCTATGAAACAATAGGCTAACAACCACTTGTAGAGGACACTGTGGAAGGGAATCATGAATCAGGACAAATTTGAATTAGAAGATTTCTAAGATCGTTTCTACTCTGGGATTCTGGATTCTCTTAGTGATGCTTTTTACTTTGACTTTTTTCCACTTCTTTGCTCCCATTCTAGCTTCTGCCTCACAGTCCTGCTATTTTTGTCCTCAGTAATAGAAGTTCTTGGTTAAACAAAACCTGATCTGTGACTTCTGACCAATATATAAGAGTATATTCATTGAGGGACCTAAGTGGGTCAAATATCTTTCTGTTTTTTTCCCCAAGATCATTCTTTAATAAGAAGGACTTGTCTTAAAATATTCAAGCAAAGAGTAAAAAATATATATACCTCCCTGTGAGCCAGATAAAGTGATGATTCTGAAAAAACTGAAGAAATTTAAGGAGTCTTTATCAATATTTCTAGCCAAAATAGTGATTCTCTTGCTATCCCGCTGTCTTTTCCTAAAATAAAATTGCTTAAAAGAAAGAGCTCTTTAAAACACCTGAACTTAGGGATACCTGAACTTGGATAGTAAGGAAGATTCTGCTAAGTGGGGACAAAGAGTGCAGGGAAGACCTGCTCTGCTGCTCTTTGCACTTATATCCCCAGAAAAGTGATGAGCCTGGGGAAACTTTAACAGATGGCTCTTTTATGATGTCTGTAAGTCAGTTGTACAAATTAGCATATAGCTTATACCTAATATTAGAGAAATTTCCTAAGCGTCTCCTCTCTACGTATTCTTTGTTGGGTTTTCTTGGGACTCCCTGACTTTAGAGGATTTTAACTGTTTTAGGTCCACAAGGAAGGGCAGTTTGGTTATGTTTAGCAGAAAAGTCTGGCCCAAAGCCTGATCTATGACCTGACAAAGGGACAGAAAATTTGCAATCAGAATTGTCTTGGAAACTCAGGAAAGTACAGCTGCTATTTATTGCTTCGCTCTCCCACAAGGACTTCCTTTTGAGAAGGAGCCTTGTAACTATTCATTAGTTCTCAGAGCTTCATGTTAGATGGATGAATGACTAGAATTTTCATTCCATTTTTGTAGACAAGAGTGTGAAACAGCAAGGTTTTAATTATTTGCTCAAGGACAGGATTGGGTCTTCTCAAATGCCAGTTCCTGTTCACTGCCTAAGCAGTTTCATAGCCTGTAATATTTAAATTACTGCTTAAATGTTTTATTTAATGATAAGTGGCTTTTGCCATCATAGATGGGAAATAGCTTTGGCCATTTTCTTGCTTGAATAACTGGAGTCTCTGAGAGGGTAGGCTCATTCTTAGAAGGCGCAAATGAGAAATCTGTTTTATACATGTTTCCAAGTACAAATTGGCTTGTGTAAGGGGAGAAAGAAGGAAAACATAGCCCCAGTTTCCTGTCCACTACGCCTCAGCTCATTGCTCTGAGAAAATGGGAGGTGTTTTTATAAATACCCGGTGTTATCATGATATCTGTGGAAACTCCCTAAAATTTTAAAACAAAATAAAATAACAAAACACAGCACACATGCGCACACACAAACACATAAGTTGTAGCTAAAAGCCTGCTGCATCTCTGAGCAATTTCAAAAGAAAGGCAGTGCCTTGAAAATAGAGGTCAAAGAGGGATTCCAAAAGTGGAAATACAACTAGATAGCATCTACCCATTTGGTTCAGTGACGAACAAACCACTAATTCAGTAGAGTAACTCAGGATGTCAGGGCATCCATATGCATCTGTTTACCCATCTGTAAAATGGGTCACTGACCTGCGAGGCCCCTTTTATTGTAGGCATTTGTGATTTGAAGGATCCTTCCATGATCCCTGAGTTCAAGCAAGAGCAGACATTTCCCTGAACAATCTTGGGGACTATTCATCCTCTTGTGTGCAGCCCCAACAGTCTCATGCTTAACTATACATAACAGGACTCTTTCCTTTCCCAATGTTTCAGTGTTGTTTTCTGGCTTCTTCAACGCTTTCCAGGACACGGTTGTTCCTGGAGCTTTTTTGCTGACAGTGAACTCTTTCCACTTGCTGCCCAGATTTTTTCACAGATGTTCTCTATATCAACAGAACAGCCGCAGCTGGTGCCTGGTCAGTGAGAGTCTAAGGAATTTGCTGGTGTCTTTTCATCTTGGCAAATATCGTTCAGATAAGCAAATAACTTTCCAAAAATCCCAGAAGAATCTATGTATGTGATAGTTTCCCTGTCACTTTCTTTTCAAGAATGTGTCTTCATTTTGATGTTTTTATCACCAGGAATAAAGATTTAGAAGGAATCCATAAATTGCAAGAGAAAGCAGTAATTGCCTTCTGAGTTGAGTGTAACATGGGAAGCCAGTGTGAAACCCTGAATGGTCCAGATCTGTAATGCAAGCTTTAGACCTTGAGTTTACACTTAACACAGAGCAGAAAGACCCCCTTGTAGGCGTGCCTGCAAGCAGAGTGTGGTATATTATGAATCTGAAGATCAACTTCTATTTTGCTGAAATGAGTTTTGAAAATAGTCTAAGGAAAAGTTATGTTTTCCTAAAGTAAAAATTGAGTTTGGGCACCAAACTATTGTACATGCTGTTTAAATGAGATTTGAGCATTTCCAAGTGATTGCAGATTTTGGTTTTCTGTTTGTAATTCCCTCTTGCAATTTCCCCATACCTGCTCGCCTAAGGTTAAGAAAGATACATCTGATGTGATTTCTTTTATTACGTATGTATTTGATGTACAATTTTGATAGCTGAGTCCATTATTAACCTTGAAGAAGATGATCTAAAAGAAACTAAGCATACTTTAGTATCTTTATTTACATGAGAGGTATGTACATTATATATATAAATATACATGTATTAACATGAGTGAGAAACATATTAATATGGAATAATCTGTTACATGTAAAAATATAATTCTATGCTATTATATAGAAATGCATATTATATAAATTTACTTACATATACATTTATTTATATATGTAAAAATAAATATATGTGTATAGATATATAAAGAAATATTTAATACATATAGGTATGCATAAGTAAATGTAAGTAAATTTATATAACATATACTCCTATATAATAATATATAATTATATATGGCATATTATATATTTATACATTTTATAATATTATATATTTATACATTTATTATTGGAGCTTTCCAGTGGTACTAGTAGTGGTAACCCGCCTGAAAATGCAGGAGACATAAGAGATGCTGGTTTGATCCCTGGGTTGGGAAGATCCTCCGGAGGTGGGCATGGCAATCCACTTCAGTATTCTTGCCTGGAGAATCCCATGGATCGAGGAGCCTGGCTGGCTACAGTCCTGCTGCTGCTGCTGCTGCTAAGTTGCTTCAGTCGTGTCCGACTCTGTGTGACCCCATAGACGGCAGCCCACCAGGCTCCCCCGTCCCTGGGATTCTCCAGGCGAGAACACTGGAGTGGGTTGCCATTTCCTTCTCCAATGCATGACAGTGAGAAGTGAAAGTGAAGTCGCTCAGTCGTGTCTGACTCTTAGCGACCCCATGGACTGCAGCCTATCAGGCTCCTCCATCCATGGGATTTTCCAGGCAAGAGTACTGGAGTGGGGTGCCATTGCCTTCTCTGGGCTACAGTCCACAGGGTCACAAAGTTGGACATGACTGAAGTGACTTTGCACACACACATGGCTTTTAATCACATATTACTGTGTCTTCCACTATATACATGATAGAGATGTATTCATCTGTATGTAGTTACGGAGAAGGCAATGGGACCCCACTCTAGTACTCTTGCCTGGAAAATCCCATGGATGGAGGAGCCTGGAAGGCTGCAGTCCATGGGGTCACTGAGGGTCAGACATGACTGAGCAACTTCACTTTTCACTTTCATGCATTGGAGAAGGAAATGGCAACCCACTCCAGTGTTCTTGCCTGGAGAATCCCAGGGATGGGGCATCCTGGTGGGCTGCTGTCTATGGGGTCGCACAGAGTCGGACACAACTGAAGTGACTCAGCAGCAGCAGCAGCAGCATGTAGTTATAGGGGCTTGCCAGGTGGCCCAGTGGTAGAGAACACGCCTGCCAATGCAGGCGACGCAAGAGATGCGGGTTTGATCTCTGGGTCAGGAAGATCCCCTAGAGTAGGAAATGGTAATCCACTCCAGTATTCTTGCCTGGGAAATCCCATAGAAAGAGGAGCCTGGTGGGCTGCAGTCCATGGGGTTGCAAAGAGTCGGACACGATTGAGTGACTGAGCACACACACAGCACATGTATGTAGATATACTGTATCTTCCACTGTCTGTATTTATATTTATATCTATATAAATAAGGACATAAAAGTGTAAGAAGAAGAGCATTGCATGAACTGCAAAGAAAACTGTATGCTAGTCCTTTCACAAAGATAATTTTAAAAAGTCATTTCAATTCTCCCTGACTTCTCATCAGTCTGTAAAATAGCAATGATTCCATCTGACCTACTTACTTTTCAAGCTCAAATGAGAAACTGTTCTAGGAGAAGAATGCAAATGTGAAGTCCAGGTGTATCCCTATGAATCACGTGTGTGAAGAAACACACTTTGGTTCTGTACAGTCACCTCTGTGTGTAAACATTCACATGATTTGAAGCAAATATTAATACAATGTAAAAATATTTGATTCGCCTTTATGAAAGGGAGAATGGCTTTCATGCTGAAAAAGCGTCATTATAGAATGACTTTCAATATCAAGTTCAAGTGAATGTGAAAAGGTTTCCTTTTGGGAAGCATGTTGATTGTAGAAAGTAGAGTGTGTAGTTTAAAGCACTGGTTCTCCCCTCATGGTGCAGCCCCACCCCTGGAGATTCTGATTTGCTTGATCTCAGCTAAGACCTGGTATAATTCTATGCATCTTTGAGATTTTAATGGGCAGCCAAGTTTCACATGGTGATTTCTGAATTTGAAGATACAATATTTAACGTACATTCAGGAAAAAGTAATTCTGTGAAAAGTGAACACAGTCAAGTTAGTAAATATTGAATTTTAACCCAAAGGCAACTATCACAGAACATATTCAGCACCATCTCTTTCCCTCCCACCCTCTTTATTTCTCCCACTGTCTCCCTCTCTCCTTTCTCTTGCTCTCAAAGTGTACGAGTCCATCAGATAACTGGAGATTACAATTTCCTGCTATAGTGTGCATATCAGTTGAGATTAAATCCTTTGGAAGAAATTTCATTTCCCTCTCCTATATGAAATTTCCCTTTTAAACAAGTGCATTTTAGGTAAAAGCTTTTCTATTTGATCTGTTCAGTACCTCTTTATTGCAACAAAGCCAGCCTGGTCCTGAATACGTTTGAACGCTCTTGAGTTATAGGGAGTGAAACCATTTTATGTATCTCATGTTCATGCCAATATGCCTTTCCTGTCTGTGGGCCGCAGACTTCAAAACTAGTGGCATTGCCTTGAATCTTGAGGTGGGATCATTTGAAGTGGCACTCTCTTTAAAAGCATGACATGTGAAACTGAAGAAACTGGTAAAGATTAGGAATGTCGCTTTTCACCAGAAGACACTTAGTGGGAAATTAAAAGTTTGGCTTAAGTTTATGAATGGGATTAAGATAGAAGTCTTTAATTAAAGCACTTCAGAGTCACACATAACAGAAGGCGAGCTATGGCAAGAATTCTGTTTTCTCTGCTCCCAGGAAGGCTCCCATGATGTCGTAGGGTTTTTCCAGTCTATTCCCTGAAGGGTAGAAGGAGAAGGGATTGTTTTGGCTTTTTTGTGCTCAGGGTCATCTTCTCAAGTCAGCTGGGGAGACAGAGAAGAGCCATCAGAAGAAGAGGTTCCTATTCCTGTCTCTTCCAGTCAAGTAAATTGAAAAGGGCATTTCATTTATCTCTATCGAGTTTCTTCAACTATCTAGAAAATGGTGATTATAGCCTGAGATTGGAGGGGGAGCCGGAGAGGGAATTCCACCACGTTTTAGGTAGCATCTAAGGAGCACCTCGCTCTGCAGTTCATGACTGTGGACTCCCTCACATAGGCTCAAGAAGCGACTGCCTGGTGAGGGGCGTGAAGGGGAAAAAGCCTGAAAACAACTTCTCTGTCTGCTCCAGACTGAATGTTTGTGTCCCCCACCCAGTTCATATGTTGAAGCTCTGGTCTCCAGGGTGATGAGATTTGGAAGTGGGGCTTTACGGAGGCCAGTCGGCTTAACTGTGGCTGAGTTGTATTCCATTGTATATATATACCACGTCTTTCTTATCCGTTCCTCTGTAAATGGACATCTAGGTTGCTTCCGTGTCCTAGCTTTTGCAAATAGAGCTGCGGTGAACATTGGGATGCATGTATCTTTTCGAATTGTGATTTTCTCAGGACATATGGCTTTTAAAATTGAATAATTTAAGGTAATTGAATAATTTAAGTGGCAAGGGAAATTATTAAATAGTTTTAGATAGTAGGGTAATCTCCAAAAAGGCCTGACAGCCACGCTCTGAAGCTACACAACTAGTTTAAAAAAAAAGCCCAAACAAAAGACAGGGCTCTCTCCAGAAAAAAGAAAACCCAGCCATATGGCACTGCTCAGTACCTATACTTCTTGGAGCTGATTCGGGAACACTGCTCTGGCTGCTCCTAGAAGTTCTTGAAAAGTGAATCGCTGGCACACGACCATCTGCTTTTATTGTTTACCTCTGAAACCAAGGCCATCAGGGCCACGTCTGAGCGATAGGGCCTGGGTCACATGCCTTCACAGGAAACGATGGGACTGCATCCTTCTGGCTCCTTCTGGGGATTTCATAACATGGAAAATTATCGAAATGTAGGAAGGGTGTTTGAGAGTGCTGAAAGTGAAGTGAAAGTGTTAGTCACTCAGTCATGTCCAGCTGTTTGTGACCTCAGGGACTGTAGCCCGCCAGGCTCCTTTCTCCATGGGGTTTCCCAGGCAAGAATGCTGGAGTGGATTGCCATATCCTTATCCAGGGGATCTTCCTGACTCAAGGATGGAACCCAGGTCTCCTGCATTGCAGGAGAGTGCTGGTCAGTCACAAAAGATGATAGAGATGACAGTGGTGACACCAGCTGCAACTGATAACAGCTACCATTCCTGAGCATGCTTTGCATGCCAGGCATTCTGTTTTTATACATAAAGAATGTGGCAAAGCCTTAACAAGCATGCATACCTTACTCAGCATCGGAAATTCCTTCTACGGAGAAGGCTTACACGTGTACAGAAGGTGGCAAAGTCTTTAAATGGCACAAAAGGTTTACTCGACACCACAGAACTCATACTTGTGAGAAAACATACAAATGTAAAAAAGAAAACGCAATGTAGACATACTTTTAAATATTCTTTACTTTAGGCTGTGGTGTGTCTGTGTTACTGAGTGGGCTTTTCTCTAGTTATGGTGAGCAGGGACTTCTCTCTAGTTACACTGCAGGCTTCTCACTGTGGTGGCTTCTCCTGTAGCGGAGCACAGATTCGCAGGCATGCAAGCTTCAGTAGCTGCAGCACGGGGGCTCTGTAGCTGTGATTCCCAGGCTCTAGAGCACAGGCTCGGTAGCTGTGACACACGGGCTCAGTGGCTCCGTGGCATGTGGGATCTTCTCAGACTGGGGATCAAACCCACGTCTTCTGTATTGGCAGGCAGAATCTTTACCACTGAGCCACCAGGGAAACCCTGGGCATTCTTTTAAATTCTTTGCTGTTAAATGATCTAATCCTCATAGTAAGCCAGGGAGGTGGGCAGTATTATTGTACCTGCTTATAAATAAGGGAACTAAGGGACAGAGATATTTAGTAAGTTGCCCGGGATGACTAACTGGGAAGAAGCAGAAGCCAAATTCATTCCATCCTTAACCTTTACATCTTCCTTTTTTCAGATACATACTAGAAAATAGTTTGGCAGATGTTAATAAAATTCAGCAATTGCATTCTTGGGCATCTGTCCCAGAGAAATGAAAATTGAAGTTCGCACAACAAATGCTCGTAGCAGCGTTTAGGTATCAGACTTGCACTCCTACCGTAAACAGCAAATGATGATGGAACAATTAGAAGTCTGCCTGCAGAAAGGGAACTTTGTTCCTCATGCCATCATTCCCAATAAAGGTAGCAGAGAACGTCTTTGTGTCCCTGTGTAGGCAAAGATGTCTTAGATGTAACCCTCAAACCCTGATCCAAAAGTTGGCAAATGGAATTCATTAAAATAAAACAGAGATATCATTTTGCCAACAAAGCTGTAGTCTTTCTAATAGTTACGTATGGATGTGCGAACTGAACCATGAAGAAGGCTGAGCACTGAAGAAGAATTGATGCTGTCAAACTGTGGTGCTGGAGGAGATTCTTGAGAGTCACTTGAACTGCAAGGAGATCCAACCAGGAAATCCTAAAGGAAATCAACCCTGAGTATTCATTGGAAGCTGAAGCTCCAATACTTTGACCACCTGATGTGAAGAACCGACTCATTGGAAAAGACGCTGATGCTGGGAAAGATTGAGGGGAAGAGGAGAAGGGTGTGGCAGAGGATGAGATGGTTGGATGGCATCACTGACTCAGTGGACACAAGTTTGAGCAGACTCCGGGAGATAGTGAAGGACAGGAAAGCCTGGTGTGCTGCAGTTCATGGGGTCACAAAGAGTCGGTCGTGACTGATAACAACAACCAAACCAAATAACAATAACCAAAACAAAACAGCACAACAAAACAAAAATTCTTCTCTTTGAAAGATGTCAATGAGACTGAAAAGATAAGCCACAGACTGGGAGAAAATATTTACAAATTATATCTTTGGTAAATGAATTATGTCCAGACTATGTACAGAACTCTTAAAATGCAACAGTAAGAAAACAACCTAATTTTTAAAAATAAGCAAAAGATTTAACTAGGCACCTCCCCAAGGAAGACGTATGGATGACCAACAGGCACAGAAAATATTTCCAACATCATTAGTCATTAACAAAATTAAAACTAGAATAAGCTACACCTGTACATGGATTAGAACGGCTACAGTTAAACAACTGAATATAGAAGTGTCCGTGAGGATATGGAGCAACTGGAATGCTCGTATACCACTGGCGGGAATGCAAAATAATACAGTCACTTTAGAAAACAATCTGGTAGTCTCTTAAAAAATTAAATGTATAGCTACCATCCAAGGCAATCATTTTATTCCTAGGTGTTTACTCAAAAGAAAGAAATTTGAATTTCTGTACAAAAATGTGTACATGAATGTGTATGCTAGCTTTATCTGTAACACCCCAAACTGGAAATAACCTGGATGTCCTTCAACAGGTAAATGTTTAAACCAGCTGAGGTACATGAATACCACGGAGTACTACCCAAGAACAAAAGAAACAAATGGATTTACACAACTTGGGTAGATCTCTAGGAAATTATACTGAGTGAAAAGTGCTCAGTTGTTCAGTAACCTCAGTTGTTCAGTAACCTCAATTCTAAGAAGTTACAAGCTATATTCATGATGAAATGTAGGGCAGATTAGGGTTGCCAGAGCTAGGGATCAGAAGGGAAGGGGCAACAAGATAGTTTTCTGATTATGAAAGGAGAACAAGAGGAACCCTTATGGTGATGTAATTCTTTGTATCTTGACTGTGATGATGGGAACACAGCCCTGGACACATGTGATAAAATTGCATAAAACTAAATATACGGATGAGCTTCCCAGGTGGCAAAGAATCCACCTACCAATGCAGGAGACGTAGGTTTGATCCCTGAGTTAGGAAGATCCCCTGAAGAACGAAATGGCAACTCACTCCAGTATTCTTGCCTGGGAAATTCCATGGACAGAGCCTGGCAGGCTGCAGTCCATGAGTTGCAAAGAGTTGGACATGACTGAGCGACTGAGCATGCACACAAATATACATACATAAATGAGTGCATTAAAAAATGAGGAAATCTGAATAAGATCCATGGATTGCGTCTGAATAAGATCCATGAGTTGTGTCCATGTTTGTGATATCATGCTATAAGTTTTACAAGGTGTTACCATTGTGGAAAAATAATTAAAGGGTAGAAGATCTCTGTGTTAGTTCTTGTAACTAGATATATCTATAATTATTTCCAAATGAAAAGTTTAATTAAATTAAAACATACACCTGTATCTCAAGACAACAGCATGAGACGAAATCCCCTTATTCAGGTCTTCAGTTTCCAAAAGCTGACGTTGGAGACAGGACAGGAGATGTGCAATTTATTTTTATGGATCCTTTTTTAGGACACAGGATTACTTGGGCACAAGAGGGTTTATGCACATACAATGCAACTGTTCATTATCATTTTAACTTTCTTTTCCCTGTTGATCAGTCCTGGATTCTTAGTTGCAGTTACAAGAACAGGCTTAATTATCAAGCTACTGTAAGAAAGAAAAAGGATACTTAGTGGAAGGATCTGAGGAGCTCAGAGAAGGCTGCAGGACCAGTTTTGGAAATGAGCAGAAAGAGAAGCAGCTCTGGAGGTCTAGGAAAGGAAACCACATAAATAGAGTGGTCTCATGGTAGGAACAGGCGGTTGGAAGGCACGGTGGCTGGGAATAATGCACGCCAAGCATTTTTTAGTTATAAGATCACTTGCTCATGGCCAGAGTCCAGCCTACAAAGGTCTCTCACTGAAGGACTCACATTCCTTCCTCCTCGCCATATAGAGACAATGAGAGCAACGACCTGGCCTTTGTGGTCTCCTTAGGGAGGAACAGACATCTGAACCTAACATTGCACTCAATTCCCCACAGTGTAGGAGGCAGGGCTCCACTGGAGGAAACCAGGAAGCCGTCGGGGAGGAGAAATGATGCCGTGTGACCCGATGGTGATGAACATCTGTCTCAATAAGGGTGTTAAAAAGGAGAGTGAGACTTAATACCTGTGCAAAAGTCAAGGATGGGGGGTGGTGTTTCCAAAGGACCTGCAAGGCACCTTTTCTATCCTCTCAATTCCTTCTTTATGAAGTTTCTAAAATCCCATCATTTGGGGATATTTTCATGTTAAGCATTAACCCTCATTTGATAGCTCATTTAAATTTATTCTTTCCCCCGGTAGAGCAAAAATGCCAGGTCACCGAAATATTAGTATAGATGTGTCTGTGGACATTTAGAAGAGTTCTGTGTCAGAAAAGGGGAGGATCTGAAATAGGGAAGCTAAAAATGAGGCTTAGGTCTGCTCAGGTTTTGTCCAGAGCTGTCCCTGCCTAAGGAACAATTTAGTGGTGTGTACCTATTTAGGTGTATGAGGCCCAAACTATGAAAAACTGCAAAGCAAAGCAGACTCGGGAGTCAGGTAACATACATGCTGTGACTTCTGATAAAACATTGGAGCCAAACCTGCAAAGGGCTCTACCTGAATGGTCATTTACTCTAGAAGTGGATGTACAGAGATCAGTCAGCTGAGAGATCACAGGTAAGAAATGGATTCAATTCAAAAATTAACCCCAGTAAATCACAGGGTCCACATGGCGTATTCTCAGCCCAATAATTCATTAGAAAATTATAGTCCAAGAACCAAAACTATTTATTGGCAAAAATGATTCCAGTTTTATTTGCATTTCCCTCAAAAATATTAGGGCTCCTCTGATGGCTCAGACAGTAAAGAATAAAGTAAAGAAGACAGTAAAGCCTGCAATGCAGAAGACCCAGGTTCAATCCCTGGGTCAGGAAGATCCCCTAGAGAAGGAAATGGCAACCACTCCAGCCTGGAGAATTCCACACACAGAAGAGACTGTTGTAGGGTCACAAAGAGTCAGACACAACTGAGTGGCTAACCATTTTCAAAAGTATTAAATGAATTGTGTTCAGTTCAGAAGCCACAGTTCCCAAAACCTCTTTCTGCATTGCTCTGGACTGTCCTTCTGTACTACACACCAAACCTGAGGAATCTCTCTTCCTCTTTCAACTCTCAGTCCAAAACCCACCCTCACCATTTTATATATAAATATAAAGATATCTAGATGTGAATCAAATAACATCAGCCCTCTTGTCACTCCCACTGAATCTACGTGATTGCCTTGAACGGCTGAAGGTGCTTGAAGGACTAGAAGAAGAAAATGCATTTTTCACTCAGAATAACATTTGGCAGCAGAGGACGAGATGGTTGAATAGCATCGTTGACTCAGTGTACATGAGTTTGAGCAAATGCTGCTGCTGCTGCTGCTAAGTCGCTCCAGTCATGTCCGACTCTGTGCGACCCCAGAGACGGCAGCCCACCAGGCTCCCCCGTCCCTGGGATTCTCCAGGCAAGAACACTGGAGTGGGTTGCCATTTCCTTCTCCATGAGCAAATGCTGGGAGATAGTAAAGGACAGCAAAGCCTGACGTGCTACAGTCGCTGGGGTCACAAAGAGTCGGAGTGACTGAACAACAAATGTTTGGCCCTGTTACACAAGGATTTAATCACACATGGGTGGGCAGGAAGTGGATTCCAGGTGAAGAATGACCAACAAAGTCCAACTGTTAGGCACGGATGAGTAAGTTCACGCTCCTGACGCCACGAGTGTGTAACTGCCAAACAGACAGAAGGCCATCTTCGCCTGTCTCGAAAGTGTATTCTTGGGTCTACATGTAGGTCCACATGCCTCTCTCTGGTTCCTGAAGCGTCACCCGGCTGTGCACCTGGATTCCAGTCCCAGCGAGAGACTGCGTGATGCACAGGCTTTGCCTCCTTTCCCAGCACTCACATGGAGGGTCTTTGGGCCCCCTCTGCATGTCAAGATGTCCATTTGGCATCCAATGTTCCAGTTGCTTCCTCCAGCCTTGTAACTCCAAGGTGCTTTTGGCATTCCCATCTGCAAGTGTGATCAGGTGTAAAAGAGGATGTGATACCAAAGTGACACTGCCGTCACCTCGGATGGACTTCCCGCAGCTGACATGTGTACACGGAACAGCAGTACACAGCCTGCTCGTCCAAGTCCACGGCACTGAGGGCAGAGCAGAGGACAGGGGCTCTGGTAACAGCAAAATGCAGTGCCCTGTCACCAAGGGCCAGCAGAGCTCAGGGAGGCTTAATCCCTTCAAGACCTCTGGCACATAAACCCTATACAGATTGTGACTTAAAAAGGTTTAGCCGCCAGACTTGGGATATCGTTCATTTCTGACATATACCAAGAAAGCTAGCTACCCATTCATTGTGCTACAGAAAGTCTCAATAGAAAAGAATCAGGGTGATTAATTTAAACTGAATTATTCTCCATGACAGCAGTTCCTGAAGTTTGTTGAATAGAACACTGGGATCCCTGGAGGTATTCAAAGGCACTAATATTCAGCATTAATTTCCAACTTTGTATTTACTGATTTCTGCTATGTGCTAGGCATGATTCTAGCCCAGGAGATTCATCAATGAACAAAAAAAGACAAAAGTCAGGAGAAGTGGTGAGGCGATCTCAGTTTGAAAACACTAGATCTAAGAGTAATTCTATTAAGAGCATTTAGAGAGAAAGGGAACTGAATTATCAAACTTCTTTGGTGGGTGGTATCTGATGTTGTCTTCCTAGTGAGTTAATCTTGCAGAGAACTTAACATTTCTAATTTCAAGGCAGAACTATGTGAGCCAGGATTCCCACCATCTAGGAAGGAGAAGAGAGAGAAGTTAGTATTTCACTGACAAATAAGGTTAGCACATTAATTGCATTTAATTTTAATCCTAACACTAACCCTGTTAGCTCTGTTATGTGGGTATTAATCCCATTTCATATACAAAATGGTATTGGATTTTCTAACTAAGAAAAAAACCAGAATTGTAACATTTTCTTATTCATTTACCTGTGTTGGGTCTTCGTTGTGCTATGCTGGCTTTCTCTAGTTGCAGCAAGCGGGGGGCTACTCGTGGTTGCGGTCTGCAGGCTTCTCACTGCAGGAAGACCAAGGTGGTGTCTCTTGTGGAGCAAAGGAGCTCGACCCTTGGGCTCAGTAGTTGTGCTGAATGGGCTTAATTGCCCTGTGGCATGTGGAATCTTCCCAGCCAGGGATCAAACCCCTGTTGCCTGCATTTTAGGCAGATTCTTAATCACTGGACCACCAAGGGGTCCATTTTTTTTTTTTCTTCTCTTTTTTTTACATTGACTGGTTTTTAATTACTATATTAAATTCAGTTCAGTTCAGTTAAGTCGTTCAGTCATGTTCAACTCTTTGTGACCCCATGGACTGCAGAACGCCAGGCTTCCCTGTCCATCAACCAGCCCCCAGAGCTTACTAAAATTCATGTCCACAGAGTCGGTGATGCCATGCAGCCATCTCATCCTTTGTCGTCCCCTTCTCCTCCTGCCTTCAATCTTTTTCAGCATCAGGGTCTTTTCCAATGAGTCAGTTCTTTGCATCAGATGGCCAAAATATTGGAGTTTCAGCTTCAGCATCAGTCCTTCCAATGAATATTCAGGACTGATTTCCTTTAGGATGGACTGCATGGATCTCCTTGCAGTCCAAAGGATTCTCAAGAGTCTTCTCCAACACCACAGTTCAAAAGCATCAATTCTTCTGCACTCAGCTTTCTTTATAGTCCAACTCTCACATCCATACATGACTACTGGAAAAACCATAGCTTTGATTGGATGGACCTTTGTTGGCAAAGTAATGTCTCTGCTTTTTAATATGCTGTCTAGGTTGTTCATAGCTTTTCTTCCAAGGAGCAAGCATCTTTTAATTTCATGGCTGCAGACACCATCTGCAGTGATTTTGGAGCCCCAAAAGTATAAAGTCTGACACTGTTTCCATTGTTTCCCTATTTGCCATAAAGTGATGGGACCGGATGCCATGATCTTAGTTTTCTGAATGTTGAATTTTAAGCCAACTTTTTCACTCTCCTCTTTCACTTTCATCAAGAGGCTCTTTTGTTCTTCTTCACTTTCTACCATAAGGGTGGTGTCATCTGCATATCTGAGGTTATTGATATTTCTCCCAGCAATCTTGATTCCAGCTTGTGCTTCATCCAGCCCAGCATTTCTCATGATGTACTCTGCATATAAGTTAAATAAGCAGGGTGACAATATACAGCCTTGATGTACTCCTTTCCCAATTTGGAACCAGTATGTTGTTCTATGTCCAGTTCTAACTGTTGCTTCTTGACCTGCATACAGATTTCTCAGGAGGCACGTAAGGTAGTCTGGTGTTTTAAGAATTTTGCAGTTTGTTGTGATCCACACAGTCTAAATCTTTGGTGTACTCACTAAAGCAGAAGTAGATGTTTTTCTGGAACTCCCTTGCTTTTTTGATGATCCAACAGATGTTGGCAATTTGGTCTCTGGTTCCTCTGCCTTTTCTAAATCCAGCTTGAACATCTGGAAGTTCACGGTTCACGTACTGTTGAACCCTGACTTGGAGAATTTAAGCATTACTTGCTAAAGCTGAAACTCCAGTACTTTGGCCACCTCATGCGAAGAGTTGACTCATTGGAAAAGACTCTGATGCTGGGAGGGATTGGGGGCAGGAGGAGAAGGGGACAACAGAGGATGAGATGGCTGGATGGCATCAACGACTCGATGGATGTGAGTTTGAGTGAACTCCGGGAGTTGGTGATGGACAGGAAGGCCTGCTGTGCTGCAATTCATGGGGTCACAAAGAGTCGGACATGACTAAGCGACTGAACTGAACTGAACTGAACTTGCTAGCGTGTGAGATGAGTACAATTGCGTGGCAAACCATTCTGTATCACAGTAATTCAAGTCTATGCCCCAACCAGATCTGCCTCTGAAATATCCTTTCTCTGAAACATCACCAGATTTCCCTTCTTAATTGGATCATTCCTGTTGGCATAGAACATTGCTATAGTATCATCCATCATCAAACAAATGAACAAATAAGTAACAGTCTTTTGGACTTCTATTTTCACACTTGACTGGGAAATCAGTATTGGACTCGACCTCCATCATAAACAATTAGAATATTGGAGTAAAAAGCTATAAAATCAATTTTTTTTGGATACTGGAAAACAGGCACCATAGGATGTTAATCACTTAGAGAAGGAAAACAAGTGAAGTGAGTTCCCAGATTTCTACCTGGAGGCACTTTCTGAACTGCAGCACCGGAAGGAATACCCGTGAAAAGAAGAGCAGTATCAGTGAATGGAGAGCAAAAGGACTCAAGTTTGGAGAGGCTTAGGAAGCTGGAATTTTCAGGGAAGAGACCCAGACAAGAAGGATTTTTGCAGAATGAAAGCTCCAGAAATCCATGAAATTGCCTCGAGTCTTTGACTGAATTCTAAGCTTCTCATGTGCTGGGTGAATCTCCACAAGGCTGGGATAAGAACAACCAGGGATTCTACAAACTAAAAAATGTACAGGCCTCTCAGAGGGTGGGAGATGTTTGAATTTCAACCAGATCAAATGGAGAGAACTTGTTGACAATGAAACCATTCAAAAGAGACCCCAACAGGATTACTTCTTTGTCGTAGGACTAAACTAGCCCTGGAGTAAAAGCTACTTCAGATTCACCCTAATAAAGCCAAAGAAATCTCAGGAGGATTAAGCTGCCCCACAAGTAACTCAACTGCCTTCCAAAACACACTTAATGGAAGACAACACTGCAATATTAAAAATGTCCAACATCCCATCAAAAATTATGAGATTACCAAGAGGCAGGAAAATGTAGCCAAAAGAAAAATCAATAAAAAAGAAAGACTTAGAAATAACAGTGATGATGAAATTATCAGGGAAGGACTTTAAAACAGCTCTTATAAATATTCTCAAGGATTTAAAGGGAAGTAGGAATATGAGTAGAGAAACAATATATAAACCACATGAAGGGAATTTCTAGAATTGAAAAATACACTAAAATTTTAAGTCATTAAATGGACTCATCAGCAAATTAGAAATTATAAAAGAAATATTAATGAACTTAAAGACATAGCAACAGAAATGATCCAATTAGAAAGAAACTCAGAGAAGAAATACTGAAAAAACAAAACAAACAAAAAAAACCCAGAGCTCCATTGAGCTATAGATGGATTTTAAGTGGGCTTAAACATAATTTGGAGTTCCAGAAGGGAATGCAGGCAGAATAAATAGTTGGTGAAATAATAATCGAAATTGTTCAAAACATGATGAAAACTGCAAACCCTCAGATCCAAAAATTTCACAAGTACCAAGCAGGGTTGGGAGGTGTGTGTGAGGTCTTGCAGCATCCAGTAGGGTACACCTGGCTTGTCTGAATGGTAGAAGGAATAACAAGAGAGGGAAACCCCAGTGTAAAACTACTTTTCCTACCATATGTAACAGAGCTAGCGGGAACCTGCTGTAAAGTACAGGAAGCTCAGCTTGGCGTTTCATGGTGGCCCTGATGCCCCGGTGGGATGGGGGCCAATATGGGATGGAGGTCCAAGAGGGAGAGGACGTGTGTGTACATAGAGCTGATTCACTTCATTGGACAGCAGAAACTAGCACAATGAACATTATAAAGTGACTGTGTATGTGCGTGTGTGCGCTCTCTTGTGACTCTTCACAGCCCTGTAGACTGCAGCCATCCAGGCTCCTCTGTCCATGGAGCTTCCCAGGCAAGAATACTGGAGTGGGTTGCCATTTCCTACTTCAGGGAATCTTCCCAACACAGGGATCAAACCCACATCTCGAGCCTCCTGCATTGGCAGGTAGATTCTTTACCACTGTGCCACATAGGAAGCACTAAAGCAGTTATATTCCAAGTGGGGAAAAAAAAAAAGGACTTGACTTATATTTGATTTTCTAATGGCCCACTGCACATCCATTCACATGACCTGGGCCAGATTCTTAGGCTAGAGAAATATACTCTGTATTTTGATAAGCTGCATTTCAGAAAGACAGGCATAGTGAGATAGAGTGTCTGGTCGTTTGCTGTCTACTCATTCTATTTATACATGTTTCCTTCCACATCTATCTCACTCTATATTCTTGTTTTGTTTCTCTGCCTAGCACTTACAAGTAATCAAAATCATATTAATTATTAATTTATCTACTCCATTATAATAGAGTACTCTGACATCTTCTCTTTTCTAGTCCGTAGTACTTGGTCAATAAATAGTTGTTGAATTAATGGGAAAATGCAGGGATGGATATATATATTTTCTGAAAAGTCGTAAGATATACCATCTCTTCTTTTCAGTAAGACATTTAGATAGTATTATCTTTTTAATTCAACTAAAAGATTCAGAAACTCGAGTTTATAGACTAGGAAGAAATGTATTTTGTCTCACAACCTTGATAAAGCACTATGTGTATAGGTATAATTTAATATTAGGGTTGAATAACTGGTTTCTTTATCTTTTGTGATAGCTGCAAGGTGCTTAATAACTAACAGGTAAAAAGTAAATATTTATTTTTCTTTGAAGAACCGACTTTCACACAGCAAATTCAAAACCATAAGAAGATACTATTAGAACTGGACTTTCCAGGTATTTGTGAAAATTATGCTACTTCCCACCTCTTTTCCCTTGTTTATTGGGGAGGGGCACAGTCATTCATTTATTCACTTGGTTTTGACTACAAGTGGGATTTTAAAGACCCGAACGCATGCCGTTAAACAATAAAAAAACAAATTGCACATTTCCTTAAAATGTAATCCTCAGACCAAGTCTTGGTTAAAGGCTCAGCTTTGTCAGGGTGGCTAATTCTTATTATCCTAATTAGAATTTAATTTCAGGATTTCTTAAACAAAAGGGATTCAATATCCTCATTTTTTTGGTCAAGAGGCTAAATGGAGGGAGTGTTAAGAATCCTTTGGAACCGAAGGATCTGACCATTTTTCATATTTTGCTAAGTAAACAAGGAAATTATGAGTAGCCTCCATGGTCTGACCTGGTATCTGGTCTGAAAAGAGAGGAGAGAAGTTTAGAGAGAAGATAAGCCATTTCCTCAATTAATAGCATTTCACACAGAACATTTTTTCTGGTTAACCTGTTATTCTGTCAAATAATCACACACACACACACTTTTTTGTACTAGCCAGAATCCTTGATTCAGAGAGCTCCAAATACCTGCCTGGCCTAACCTAGTGCTATTAGTTAGACCATATATTACACTCTGATGTTTCTGATTCTTAGAAGAATTTTTAAAACTCTCAGCATAACATCTCTAACAAACCTTAGAGATTTACAGTTCTGATTTACCTAGAAGTAAAGATGTATTATCTGTTGTCAGTAAAATAATGTTTGTTTCCTCAGATAAATTCCTAAAATTCTCAGCATTTTGGTCCCCATTCTTCTTTACCTTTTTAAAAAATTTTGAGGATCTCAAAGAGTATTTATTTATATGTGTTATGTCTAGCCAATATTTACATTAGAGATTAAAGCTGAGAAATTTTTAAATTATTAATTTATTCAGTATAATAATAAATCTATTACATGCTATTACTTTAAAGAGAAATGTTATTTTTGTGAATAATTTTATAAGATAATTTTCTTTCAAGAAATAGTTACAAGGTGGCTTTATTTTATAGTTTTGTAATCTTTTTAATATCCTATAAAATAAGACAAATGAGTTCTTGTGTATAGAGCTCTGCGTTCAGTCTGTTGCAACGTGTGCAGCAGTGCACTCATGAGACAGTTAGATGAAAAATAGAAAATAAAGTTTAAACGTCCTTATAAAAATAGTTTAACTTCACAGACCTCCTGATTGGGTCTCTGGGACCCACAGGCATCCCCAGGCCACACTTGGAGAATGTCTGTCCTAACCAGTTCAAAGAGCTTCTCTCTCTGACCAGTGTCTCCTGATGGCAATTGTATGACTCATAAAAAAGAAATGAAAAGTGAGCAAAAGTATAAGAGAAAGAAGTACATTTTATTCCTTTGGTTTCTTTAGCAACCGTTCCTTTGGCAAAACTTGATTTTAATTCAGTTGATAAATTTTATATGATGAGACATAGTACATTTTGTAAAAAAAAATATATATATATATATATTTGCATGGTCTTGTAAAAATAAATGATCCTTAGAATGTTTCTCAGCTTTGAAAGATGCCATAGATAAATCCATCCAAAAAGTTAGCCTTCAGCCACTCGAACCACAAAGCAACACCTCTGCCCTCCCAATCCCGCTCCTTACCTGTCATCCTAATATCTCTCAAGAAGTGGAACTTCCTGCTTTCAAAATTATTTTTAAAATATTTTATTTTAAAGTGAAAAGCGTTCAATGTTTCCTAGAAGACATGATCCAGGAAGGTAAAAATTACTTACATCCTTGAGTTTATGAAACTAAGACGGAAGATAATTAATATGCTCAAAGGTAGACAAAGGCCCTTGACTTTGTAACCATTAAGTAATTAGACATAATCTTTAAAACACAATAGGTCTAATAAAAGGAATTGGCAGCCTGAACCTATTTTCTTTTTTATTCTCACTGTCTCCAGCCCTCCAAAATGCTTACAATCAGGGCTCTTGAGACATTTTAATAAAACTAAAACTAGTTCTTTGTATTAACATATGACTTCTATCTGTGAAAGTATACTTCTCTGGAAATGTTTGTATGTAGCTTGCAAGGTTGTTAGATCAGATGACAATAGGGGACATTTAAACGTGTGTGAAAGTGAAAATGTTAGGCACTCAGTTGTATCGGACTCTTTGCGACCCTATGGACTGTAAGCCTGCCAGGATCTTCTGTCCGTGCCAAAATACTGGAGTGGGTTGCCATTCCCTTCTCCAGGGGATCGTCCTGACCCAGGGATTGAATCCACATTTGCTGCATTGCATGGAGATTTTTTTACAGTCTGAGACACCAGGGAACTCCATGTAGTGGCTCTAATATTCATGTATTCTGGTTACTAGCTGTGAAAAAATTATCACCAAGCTTAGCAACTTAAAACAATTTTTTACTTTTTCCCACAGTTTTGTAGGCCAGGAATTCAAGAAAGACTTGGCAATGTAGTTTTCACTTAAGGTCGCTCATGTTGGCTAGGCTGTAACATGACCTGAAAGCTCGACAGGGGTGTATTTCCAATTCGGCTCCGTCATCTGCCTGAGGGTTGATGGAGGTGGTTAACTGGGACTCAGCTGGGCTGTCAATCAAAACTGGCATAGACTTTCTACAAGACAGTTTCAAACTTCTCATGCAGAACCTGGCTGGTTTACCCTAGAACAAACATCTTAAGAGAACTAGGCAGAAGCTTCTCACTCAGTCTTTTGTGATGCAGCCTCAGAAGTCACTCAGCACTAATTCTATTGTCTGCTGGTTACAGGGAAGTCATTAGGGTCAGCCCAGATTCAAGAGGAGGGCATGTGCACCCTACCTTTCAATGGGTGATGTGTTCAGTAGTTTAGACATGCTTTAAAATCAGCACACCACATAAGGTTGGGAGGGCCTACTTTAATATTTTCAAATGAAGAAAAACATGTCCCATGGAAATGAGGTAATATTGGTAAAATGCATTATATCTTTTTGTAATTAAAAATATTCATGATCACTTGAAAACAACTTATGTTCAGAATTCTCATTTTAATTCTGTTAAAATTGCTGTAGTGTGTGTAAAGGAAGCAACCATTTTCAGAAAGCAAACTCCTAAGTAATTCTTTTGTTCTGAAGTTAATTTGTTAAAGGTTGCAAATTGCTAAACTGTTGATAGAGTTACTGTTAAATTAGATATTGTATTAATATTACAAATTGTTTGAATAAGCTCTGAGTCTAGAAACTATTGAGAGAGGGATGGTTTCATTCTTCTGGTTGATGAAAATGTGATCATAAAGGAAAGATTTGTATATTATCAACAAAACATTGACAAATATAAGCATACTTTCTATATGGAAGTAAAAAAAGGACAGAGAAGAAAACCAAAAAGAAATATGCACAGAATTATAAACATTTAATACTGGGCAATAAGTGAGGGAGGCAGAAGCCTGATTCCCAAAACTAAAAATGTCCGTCACCTGTAAGGACTTTGGATACTGGCTTGGCCTGATGGTGAGAGTTGAACCAGATTCAGCATAGTTTATCTGCTAAGACAGAATTTAGGATGCGTTAAAATGGAACATTCTAATTTAGGACTGAGAATTAGAACAAAGTTAAATTAAGTTGAATTTCACAGCAATTTCTGGAGACAATATGATGCCTCTCTTTTATTTTGGATGCAACAATTTTATGTCCTAAGAAAAAGCTTGAAAATAAAGTCCTATATGAATTTTAGATTAAAAGTCTCTCTTTACCTTTTGCCTGGCTTATGTGTCTTCTATCTATGCTCCATCCTTTTACCCTTGGCAGAAAAACTATTCTTTTAAAGCCTAAGTCAGTCTCAAAAATCTCCAGGTACAAAGACCTTCTGATGATCCCTGAGGCTGTACAAGGTCCGTGGGTCCTGCCACCCCTCCCCTCACCTGTCTCTTGACCTGCTCGCCCACCTGCTTAGCCCCTCCCCTGCACAGGCCTCCTAGAATATGCTTTTTTTGAATTACAGACTAATCGCTTGTTTATTTATGCTTTTTAAAATTGAAGTATAATTGCATTACAATGCTACATTAGTTTCTGCTGTACGACAGTGTGAATCAGCTATATGCATACACGTATACCCTCCTCCTTAAGCCTCCCCCCCCACCCCCATCCTACCCCCACTGGAATACTCTTCCTCCCTTCCTTCAGAGAATGCCATCAAAAGTTTGTCCAACAGACATTTGAACATTTAGGTCCAGAAATCAAAGGACTGTTCTTTAATAGAGATCTAGACTTGGAAATTGAGAGAATCGCTTTCATACAAGTAGCGATCCATGGACAGAAGACATCATTAGAGAAGTTGTAAGAATAGAACCCTGAGGAGGAGCTCTGGTTTAAGGGATGAGTAGAGAAAAAGAAACAGTATAAGAAGAGATAAGAAGAAATGAGAGAATTACGTTTGTCAAAGAAATATAATATTATAAAACATAGTAGTGACTAGGCAACAGTGTCAAGTTTTCCTTTGCTTAAATTGAGGAGGACAAAGAATATGCCATTGACTTGTATATGAGTAATACCTGGGGTTCGAGAAAATTTCACTAGAGCCAGACCAAGACCACCCAATTGGGACGTTGTTTAAACACAATCTAATGATAATAATATGTGAGTTAGTGGTCTTTTTCTTCAGTGTTTTTCAACTATTCAGATCAAGACGTAAAGAAGCAGAGAGATTAAACCTATCTAGAGTTGGGATTTTCTTGTCAAAAAACAAAACAAATAACACCAAAGCTTTAAAAAGATACAAAGCCAATTTTATTGCCTTCCAGGCAAGAAAAATACATCAGTGGAGAAACGCTCTGAATAGTTAGATAGGAAAAAAAAGGAGGTCATTAAATATTGATAGTGAGATGATTTATAGTTGTTATGCTAATTAAAGGATTAAAAGCAGCACTCTAGATAGAATGGAATGAATCCATAAGTCTGTATAGAGTTAATTTTTTAAAGTTTTGTTGCTCTGTTAGTCAGAAAAGAGATTTCAAGTAGGTCCAGTAAAAGTCTGGTATTCCAGGCCACTCAAAATTTGTTATCAAGCTTCTCTGATGTTACCACCAGTTGTGATGAAACACAACATTACATTTTGATGGCTCTTAGGCAAGGGCTTCTGTAAGTAGAATAATTTCCCTTTGTGCCATGAAGATGAGAAGGAAGGAGGGAAAAACAAAAAGAATGACACCAGTGGGGACATGAGACCCAAGCAGGGTAAACAGGGAATGAAAGCAAAGGGGAGAGAACACAGCCCGTGTGGTGGAAAGTATTTCTTCATCCACCTGAAGGGCAGTTTCAATGGAGCTCTTTAATTGAGCAAGCTGGAGGGAGAGGAGGCTGCGATTGGAGAGTAGGAGGCATGAACTTGTGATTGCAGGCGTGACAGCAGCCTCAAGGATGTGATGGCTGGGTGACTGCAGGGCACCATGGGAGGTGGTCAGAAAAGACCTAAGAGCCAGAGTGTTGGATGTATCATCCGCCATAGACTTTGGAGTTCCCTATGATCATGGCCACAGTTAGGGCTCTTAGGAATGTTGGCTCCAGCTGTGGTGAGAGGCTGGGTAGACCAGATGCCCTGAGCTTCGAAGTGACAGTGGTTTTGCAATGATCTGGAGAGAGTGTGAGTACATTCTCCCAGATAGTGAGAGAGAAGCTTCCTTAGAGTCCCAATACCTTCTGAAGAAGGATAATACCAGTTTTAGTGAAGAGAAAATGATATAATCTGTGTTATTTTCACGTGTGTTAAAAGCAAGTGAGAAAGTGTTAGGCATCTACTAATCAGCATTCATATACGATTTCATTTCTTTCAAGTCATTTCACATTTCTTACCTTCCAAAACCTTTGATGTTTCCAGTGTCTTGATTCAAACTGAAGCTCTGATTTTTGCTAGCTAGGTGACCTTGGGCAAGTTAGTAAATCTCGCTCAACCTCAGATTTCTCATCTGTCAAATGGTATCAGGGTGATTACAAGTACAGAATTAGATATTCATGTAAACATGTATTATAGAAGTTAACACACAGTAAAACTTCACCAAGTGAATGGGTAAAAAAATGTATTTATTCATCTAAATATATGCACATTGTGCTCAGTTGTTTCTGTCTCATTGCAACCCCATGGACTGTAGTCCATGAGGCTCCTCTGTCCATGGTATTTTCCAGGCAAGAATACTGGAACTGGTTGCCATTTCCTACTCCAAGGGATCTTCCCTACCTGGGGATTGAACCTGAGTCTCTTGCATCACCTCCATTGGCAGATGGATTCTTTACTACTGAGCTGCCTGGGAAGCCCAAATATATTCACAGACACAAAAAGTTTCAGTATTCTGCCTCTGCTACCAACAATTTTTTAAACCTGGGCAAGTCACTTTAACATCTCAGCAATTTCTGAGACTTCCCTGGCAGTCCAGTTGTTAAGATTCATTGCTTCTACTACAAGGGGTACAGGTTCAATTTCTGGTTGGGGGACTAAGATCCCACATGCTGTGTGGTATGGCCAGAAGAAAAAAAAGTAAAGTATCTGGGCAGTTTCTTTACCTTGTCACCTATTATAACTCAGAGGAGAACAAAGTCATTTCTCAGTGTAGTTTATTAACACCTCCTGCATACTGTGGCCACAGTACTTATTAAATTAATTTGTGTGCTTCTTGTCTCCTCTAGACTGAGTTCTTTGAGAGCATAGACTATCTGTTAGTTAGCTCAGGCTGCCATAATAATACACCATAAACTGGGAGCTTAAACAACAGAAATTTATTTTATCACAGACTTGGAGGCTGGGAAGTGCAGGATCAAGGTTCTACTCAGTTTGGTGAGAGCTTCTCTCACAATTCATGGTGAGAGCTTTCCTCCTGGTTTGCAGAAGACTGTCTTCTCATGGTGCCCATGCATGGCAGAGAGAAAGAGAGTGAGCAAACCCTCTGCTGTCTCTTCCTCTAAGGGCACTAATCCCACCACAAGGGCCCCATCCTCATGACCTCATCTAAATCTGATCACCCTCCAAAGGCCCCATCTCCAAAATACTATCACTTGGGGGGTTAGAACGTCAACATATGGATTTGGGGAAGAAACAAGCATTCAGTTCATCACAGACTAGCTTTCATCTACAAATCCATAGCACTTCCCATGTCATTTTTCCTTGCTTGTTGAAATTTTAAAGCCTCTTCTTGTCCCCAAATTCTGTCATGTAGGAGTGATAAAAAAAAAAAAATATATCCACAATATAGTAGTTTCCCCTTATATAAAAATTTTACAACTTGCGTATTTTCAAAATCTCATAGTGTGTTGTTGTTTTGATATAATGAGCTTAATTTGCTGTATCATGGCATATTCATTTTAAAAATCCATTTTAATAGGTGTCCTTGGAGGGAACAATAAGGAAAATTATTTTTCCCTGCTAGATAATTCTCATTCACTCAACAGAGTAACCAGTAAACAGAATTCATCACGTGCCTTACTTATCACTTGGTCTCAGAAGGAAATATGGTCTGTTTCCTACTGTATTCAAGGGAAAATACGGAAGGAGGCCATCTAGTGACTAGCATAACACCTGCAAACGCCTAAAGGGATTATCACTGAAGCCATTTGCATAAAGAATGTCACCAGGGCTTCCCTGGTGGCTCAGTGGTAAAGAATCCGCTTACCTGTTCAGGAGACACAGGTTCGATCCCTGTTCTGGGAAGATCCCATGTGCCGCAGAGCAAGTAAGCCGGTGTGCCACAGCTACTGAAGCTCTAAAGCCCAGGCTGCCACAGGAGAAACCACAGCAATGGAAGCCCACACCCCGCAGTTAGAGAGCAGAACTGCTCGCTAAAGAAAAGCTAGAGAAAAGCCCATGCAGCAATGAAGACCCAGCACAGCCAAATAGATAAATAATTTTTTTAAAAAGAAAAGAATGTCCCACCAACCAGAGTTCAAGTAGAATGTTTTGTTAGGTTCTTCTTCTGTCTCAAAAACATCAATCTGCATTTTTAACACTAGTTACTACATATTCATCTCTTCTAATTCTCCCCCAAATAAAGTGCATCTAATAGAAACAGAATAAGCTAACATGCTTCTAATTTTAATGAAACCTTTCAAGTCTATATTGCAATTCTGAGAGTGAGTCACAAAGAATTTTATTACCCTTATATTCACATCTAAGTCATTCTCAGTAAGTTTTTATTGCATGAATGGAAAAAATATTAATCTAGTTTAGTATACTAAAGAACAGCTCAAAATTCCTGGGTTTGCTTTGCCTAGCAGATAAAATTTTTGTGTCTTATTTCAAACTTGCTAGGTTGAAATCCTCTGAGGATTATGTTTTCATTTATATTCCCAGGAACCTTTTATTCTTGAGCTAATTTATTACTTTTTTGTTACTATAAAGCAAAATGAGGGAGAAAGAAAGATGCAGACAGTATTTGAAAACTAAACTGAAAAAAAATTTCCTAAAAGTGAAGTAGGAAGTTCTCACCCTATTTTGGCCCTAGATTATAATATATCAGCTGCTTCAGTGGGCAAGGGGCTTCCCAGATGGCCCAGAGGTTAAAGTATCTGCCTGCAATGCAGGAGACCTGGGTTCAATCCCTGGGTCAGGAAGATCCCCTGGAAAAGGAAATGGCACCCCACTCCAGTATTCTTGCCTGGAGAATCCCATGGACGGAGGAGCCTGGTGGGTTACAGTCCACTGGGTTGAAAAGAGTCGGACACGACTGAGCGACTTCACTTTCACTTTCAGTGGGCAAGCAGGGTGGTCAGTAACTTTTTTTATTAGTGGTTAGTTTATTTAGTGTTCCTTTCAGTGTCTATATTATAATGTTTGCAAGCTAAAGGCAGTAGGAATGTGTACATTTGCGGGTGGGTTTCTGGCGAGTAGCAGGGTGGGTGGGCGTGTTCTTGGGGATCACAAGGAATACTTCTGACTTCAGTTCATCTCCACCACAAGGTCACTGAGAAGGAAGATTAAAGTATGCCAGTTTTCCCCTCTTAAAATAATCTTTTCACAGTTAATCCTTTTTCCAATTCCATAGCTGTTATAGGACCTACATCTTCACATGGCTGAACTTTGCTTACTTCAGCTTGTTTGTTGCCTTTTTCCTTCAGTCTTGGAATGTTCTGGCTTGGAAAGGGGGAGACGTGTGTCTTCATATGTGATAAATCACTTATCTTGAATCCAACAGTTATGCTTCATGCAGATAATAAAAGTAGGGGGAAATAATGTTCCACTTATGCCCTTTGCAGAATAAGCCATAAGCTACTAGACATTGACAAGAATATACTAAGGTAACTTCTCTTTCTGGTGGAAACAAGTTACAGGGACAGAATAGGTGATAGTATGCTGGAAAATACTTAGCACCCACTCTCTGGGAAACAAAAGCCCTGCTGTGTGGTGTCTGCAAATTTTGATAGTTTGTAAATGTTTCACCATGACCAGTGTGAAGCTACAGTGTGATGTCACTGAGCAAAGACATAGAGGTGTACAGTCAGCTCTCATGAGTGGATGTGAGTGGGCTTCTCACACCTGGATGTAGTCAAATTACACCTCCCCTCTGAATCAGCTTCCCATCCAGGGTTGCTTACAGATGACTGCCAAGTGTAAATATTAATTGGTTTGGATTTTTATTAATACATATGTTAGTCTTCAAATGCTACTTAAGCTTTAGGGGCTTCCCGGAGAAGGCAATGGCACCCCACTCCAGTACTCTTGCCTGGAAAATTCCATGGACGGAGGAGCCTTGGTAGGTTGCAGTCCATGGGGTCGCTAAGAGTCAGACATGACTGAGCGACTTCACTTTGACTTTTCACTTTCATGCATTGGAGAAGGAAATGGCAGCCCACTCCAGTGTTCTTGCCTGGAGAATCCCAGGGATGGGGGAGCCTGGTGGGCTGCCGTCTATGGGGTCACACAGAGTTGGACACGACTGAAGCGACTTAGCAGCAGCAGCAGCAGGTGGCTCAGTGGTAAAGAATCCACCTGTCAATGCAGGAGACGTGAATTCGATCCCTAGGTCAGAAAGATCCCCTGGAGGAGGGCATGACAACCTACTCCAGTATTCTTGCCTGGAGATCCCATGGACAGAGGAGCCTCGTAGGCTGCAGTCCACAGAGTCACAAAGAGTTGGACACAACTGAGCGACTGAGCACACACGCACAGTCCTTAATATTTCATAGGTATAACCTTTTATTACTAGTAAGGTTATAAAAAAATTCATTTTTTTCTGTTTTTAAGGTTATAAAAAACAGCAAAAAATTCAATAATATTCTGTTTTGGGGTCAAAACTGAACCTCTCCAACTTCCGGAATCCCTTCTCTTGCATAGCAATCTTTTAGGCCTCAAATTTCTGCATCTTCTTTTCTTTCACTCCTATTATAAGGTATCTCCCCATTTCATTTCTTTTCCCTGTCCAGGCTAAAATCCACGGTCCATTGCTTCAAATAATACCTACCTGAACCCACAGCTATCTTGCTTTCTCTTCCTTCCTCACACACTCTTTAAAATTGCAATCCAAGATCAATCCGGTCATTGGATTTTTCTTCTCTTAACTGGACAGCTGAGCACAGATGGGGAAATCCCAGCCTCCTGGCAAATGGTATTCTTCACGTTTATAGCTTACAACATCAGCATGTAAGTGAATTTTTGCTGGATTCTGTCTTAAGTTACACATATCTGATATTTCAAATATGTATCCCTTTTTTAAATCTGAGACTCCATATTTTTCTCTTTCTTACCAAATGATATGCTTCCAAATCTCACCTCTCATTTCTTACCCAATCTGGAAATGTATCTATAATCTCACTTATTTTTTGGCCTCTTTTCTGCCCTCTTTCCATCAAAGCTGAATTCTAGTATGGGTGGTTTTGGTATGTATTCCAGCTATCTGTTCTTAGTTAGCACCCCACCTCCAAAAGCAGGGGCTTTAAAACCATGTAATGCTGTCTCTCATGGGTCTGTGGGTTGACTGGCCTCAGCTGGGCTCTTCTTACTGGACCATCTCATGTAATTGATGTCAGGTATTGACTGCAGCAACTGTCATCTGAGGTCCTGATGGAGTGAGATGTCCAAGATGGCATTTGTGTGGATGGGAGGTGATGTTGGCTGTTGGCGGGGCGCTCAGCTGGGGAGTGACTCAGGCACCTCCATGTGGCCCCTCCATGTGACTTGGGCGTCTCAGCCCAACCTTAGCTTCTGAGATAGCACATACCAAGAGCAGATGTTCCAGGAGGTGCGGAGTTAAAGCTACCAAACCATTATAAGTTTGTGCCCAGAAAGGACACAGTGTCTTGTCTGCTGTGTTGTGTTGGTCAGAGCAGTTGCAGAGCCAACCAGATGCAAGTGAGGAGAGAAATAAACTCTACCTCCTGATAAAGGAATAGAAAGGTCACATCGCAGAAGAGCTTAGGGGATGGAGGTATGACTGCTGTCATCTCCGGAGCCTCCAGTCTGCTGTGGTGCTAAAGCTCTTAGTTTTTACCTGGCTCCTTCCTACTGGCTTCTCTACTGCCTGACCTATCAGTTCAGTTCAGTCCCTCAGTCGTGTCTGACTCTTTGCGACCCCACGGACTGCAGCACACTAGGCTTCCCTGTCCATCACCAACTCCCAGAGCTTGCTTAAACTCATGTCCATCGAGTTGGTGGTGCCATCCAACCATCTCATCCTCTGTCGTCGCCTTCTCCTCCTGCCTTCAGTCTTTCCCAGGATTAGGGTTTCTAATGAGTTGGCTCTTAGCATCAGGTGGCCAAAATATTGGAGCTTCAGCTTCAGCATCAGTCCTTCCAATGAATATTCGAAATTGATTTCCTTTAGGATTGACTGGTTTGATCTGGCTGTTCAAGAGACTCTCAAGAGTCTTCTCCAGCACCATTGTTTGAAAAAATAAACTATTTGGCGCTCAGCCTTCTTTATGGTCCCAACTCTGCAATCTCATATCTCTACATTGAGATTAAAAAAAAAAAAAAAAAAATATATATATATATATATACACACACACACAGATTAATGAATTAATCACTTAATGAATGGTTACTTTTCTCTGTGTACATTATACTTGAATAATGCATTTATAAAATGGTAAGAATTTGTGGTTCCCTGCTGGCAAATGTGTAATATGCATTTTTGGTACTAAATTCATTGTATGTATTTTGGATATTACCTCCAATGATAGGTATTGCTCCAAGTTTAGCACTTTTCCTTCTAGACTAGAGAATTAATTGATGTTTACCACATACATAAAAGGCAGGATGTTACAGCAACACATACTAATATTAGAATAAATAAAACTACTTCGTATATCCATATGTCTCTATCTGCATTGCTATAGCTAGAACCTATCTATCTGTCTATCTACCTACCCATCTGTTTATCAAGGAAAGCAAAATTTTCCATTTTTCCATGCCTTACTTTCTTTAATAGTAAAATGAGATAATAAGGTGGTCTATTAACTTGGATATGGAGAGATCAGACAATGTGTAGAAGAGATTTTATGGTCTGGGAAGAAAGACCATTTCAGATACTCAGTTTCTATTTTAGTTCCAATGAAATTAGCTACCAGTAGCCCTTAGAAGTTGAAATAAAGATGGTCCTGAATATGCATTTTAGGATAGAATTTCTCTCTGTCGAGATAAGTAGGACAACTCCCTTACTAAGCCTTGTTTTTAGGAAAATGACAGACCAGACAGTCCTTGGCACCCCCATCTTTCTTCCTGTGTAGTGTCCACTCTCTGACCTCTCCTCCACACTGCATTATTCCACTGGGCCTTATTACATGATGGATCTTTTTAAAAAAGCAACTATTAGTCATTGAGATAACTTTACCTTGATGCCTAATGTATTTGTTGTCCCAGGATATGTGTGAATTTAAATTTTCTCTGTAACTATACAGTAGGTTTTTAAATTCATGTTAAAGCAATTTGGGCATCAAGGCACAAGGAATCAGGGTCCACAGGAAAGGCTCAGTTCGGTTTGGTTCAGTTGTTCAGTCATGTCAGACTCTTTGCGATCCCATGGATTGCAGCACGCCAGGCCTCCCTGTCCATCGCCAACTCCCGGAGTTGACTCAAACTCATGTCCATTGAGTTGGCGATGCCATTCAGCCATCTCATCTTCTGTCATCCCCTTCTCCTCCTGCCTTCAATCTTTCCCAGCATCAGGGTCTTTTCAAATGAGTCATTTCTTTGCATCAGGTGGCCAAAGTACTGGAGCTTCAGCTTCAGCATCAGTCCTTCCAGTGAATATTCAGGACTGATTTCCTTTAGGATGGACTGGTTGGATCTCCTTGTAGTCCAATGAAGTCTCAAGAGTCTTCTCCAAAACCACAGTTCAAAAGCATCACTTCTTTAGCACTCAGCTTTCTTTATATCCAACTCTCACATCCATACATGATCACTGGAAAAACCAGGAAAGTTTTACCTAATGGAAAACCATTGAAGCTCTCCACATGGCTCTGTGCTTCCATGATCTCCAAATTACCAGTAAATCCTTGAGAAGCATTAAGGAACTCCTGTGAACAACCCTTGTAGGAACTGGTCAGGTCCTCTGATTCTCAAGGTAAAGCCATTTGAACATTGAGTATGTATATAAACTGAGACCAGAAGTCTTAGTTTATATTCATACAACTAAGCAGAAGCAGAGGAGCCTGGCGGGCTACAGTCCATGGGGTAGCAGAGTCCAACACGACAACAACAACAAAAGCAGAAGTCAAGTGAGCAAAATCTCTTCTACACATTGTTGAGTTTCTTCTTACTTCCTTTTTGAAAATTTCAACCCTGAATCTGAGGGGTCCTCGGCCCATCACCTGCCTGGCCTTCCCCAGCCAGGCATCAGCAGACATCGGCCCTGACAGATAAGAGGCAGAGCAAGGTGGCAGCCATGCCAGTCTGAAAGCACTCTCCCAACTAAAGAGTGATTTACTGCCACTTTTCTGTTAGTGCGTCTTGGTTGCCTCCAGCCTGGTTATTGTTCCCTAGGCGTTACTGAACTTAGGAGTGCAGTGGCCCCGCAGTCCACAAAGGCAGTAGACCTGCCACCCCACCCCCAGCTTGCAGGGAAGAGCAGCTCCCTGCTACCGCGCCATAAATAATTTAAAAAGCTCTTCCAGGCAACACAGTCAAGATGCAGATTTAATTTATTCCCTGGGAGGACTAAAGGTGGCTCTATAGACCTGGTTCACAGTCCAGCTGAGCTAGGGACATGAGTTCCTTTCAAAATATGTCACACTTACAGAGCACATGCCCTGGGGTCTCTCACTGGACTCCTTGCAAGGAATGGTTGGGTTATTTGGCTGATATATATATATATATATATATATATATATATATATATATACACACACACACACATACATACATACATATATATTTTTTTTGCTTTGTTTTGTTTTTCCTGGTTACTCACCACAATAGAAAGGGAAATGATACTGATGTAAATGCATGGCATTTTGCAAATCTCTCAGTTCACAGGAATCTGTAGACACAAATTGTCACGTGTTGATTGGTGATCATCTTTTGATATTCTTTAGAAAGTTTCTTTTTTGAAACCTGCCTGTGATCTGACCTCTAGAGTCATTTTATGTTAGGGGTCCTCAACTTCCAGGATCTAATGCCTGATGATCTGAGGTGGAGCTGATGTAATAATAATGGAAATAAGGGCTTGCCTAGTGGTCTAGTGGTTAAGAATCTGCCTGCCAATGCAGGAGTCATGGGTTCAGTCCCTGGTCTAGGAAGAAACCCACATGCCTCAGAGCGACTGTGCCCCACGCACCCCAGCTACTGAGCTAGCCCACTAGAACCCAAAAGCCACAACTGCTGAGGCCTTTGCTCCTAGAACCCAAGCTCTGCAACAATCAAAGCAATCACAATGAGAAACCCGAGCACGGCAATGAAGAATAACCCCCGCTCACCACAACTGGAGAAGCCCACGTGCAGTAACTAAGACCCAGTGCAGCCAACAGTTTTAAAATAAATAAATAACAGGAACAAAATGCACAGTAAATGTAACGCACTTGAATCATCCCCAAACCATCCCTCCCCCAGCCTGGTCCATGGAAAAATTGTCTTCCTCAAAACAGGTCCTTGGTGCGAAAAAGTTTGGGGACTGCAGTAGCACCACCTGTGAAAAAGTTAGTAGGAGCTACAACCTCTTGGCTTTTGCTAGTCCTAATTCTAGCAGGAAAAGAAAGACACAAAGAAATCCTAACTCAGATGGCTCAAAGGATTTCTCATGGAAGATTGTTGGGTGTATAGCCACCAAGGGACCAAAGACCCAAAGCCAGCAAGAGGAACCCAAGAACCAGAAGCAGAAGGAGGTGCCAGGAACAAGGAGAGGAAAGAGTCTTTGCAGAGAAGACAAACATGGCAGAAACTTGATAACGCAGCCCAAGGCTGGGAGCAGCAGGGAGGCAACCCCTTTATCTCTCTGCTTCCATCTTTATATCTGCTGTCTCATTGACCCAACCCAACAGGAAGCAGCTGTCAAGGGTCCCAGGGTGAGGTACAATGTTTGGATTCGACCTACCGGAGCCCACAGGGACCATTGTGGTTGGGGGACAGAGAAGAATGCCATACACAGCTGACACATACTGGGGTCACTAGTTAGCAACAAAATTGAATTAAAGGATTTCCACACACTACTTTTGGTGAATGTCTTACAAAAATATATTTTGCTTTTCTGAGAAATGTATGTTTGCATTTTTTTTATTTTATTAGAGTTGATTTATAATGCTGTGTTAGTTTCAAGTGTACAGAAAAATGGCTCAGTTATACATATATATGTATATTCATTCTTTTTCATATTCTTTTCCTATATAGGTTATCACAGAATATTGTATAGAATCCCCTGTGCTATACAGTAGGTCCTTGTTGGTTGTCTATCTTACATACAGTAGTACATGCATATGGGCTCAGTTGCTCAGTCGTGTCCGACATTTTTACGACTCCATGGACTACAGCCCAGCAGGCTCCTCTGTCCATGAAGTTTTCCAGGCAAGAATACTGGACCAAGTCACCATTTCCTTCTTCAGGGGATCTTCACAACCCAGGGATTGAACTCGCATTTCTTGCATCTCCTGCATTGGCAGGTGGATTATTTGACCACTGTGCCACTTGGATATGTGTATGTTAATCCCAATTTCCTGATTTACCCCTCCAAAACGTTTCCCCTTTGGTAACCATAAGTTTGTTTTTCTCTCTGTGCATCTGCTTCTGTTTTGTAGATAAGTTCATTTGTATAATTTTTAAAAATTGGATCCCACATATCGGTGATATCACATAATAGTGTATATTTCAAAGATCTTCTGACCTGCCTTTTAGTTCCACATTTTAAGAAATGCCTCTTGTTTTTCCTGTGAAGTATGTCCTTTTGAAAAGCATGTTTCTGCCCCTTCTCCCTCCCTCACCTTTCATGATGAGAGCATTTGCAAAGTATGCCAAGTACGGCTGGAACCTTTTTGACAAGTACTTAGTAATACTCAAGATTTGTTTTTCAAGCCTGGGTTGCTATGATTGTATTCCTAAGGAAGTTTGTTAAGTTTGGGGAAGACTGTACAAGTCAGAGACCTGACCCAGTCCCTCTGACCTGCGAGGTGGTTTGAGGAAGTGACTTAATTTCTCAATTGTTTCTAAATGTCTGAGACGGAGAGAGAAGAAAGACTGCTGAAGTTCAAAGTCACAGTGATGTTCTGCTAAACGCTGTGCAAAATTTTAAGTGAAATTTTCCAAATACTGATAAAAACATTCCAAATAATGTGTCCTCTGATTCACTTCACACAGCTGTCAGCTGACTCCAAACATTTATGGTTCCCATTAAGAGCTTAGAGGAACAGATAAGGGTTACTTCTGCTCCATCTACATGATAAACGCCTAAGGCTGTACTGACTCCTCTATAAACAGGGGAGATAAAGCCACAGAAACAACCACGAAAACTTCTAACAAAATTTTAAAGGCTCTTCCATAGCCTGGTGGGCTTTTTCTTGGCTTTGGGGCACAGGGGTTGAGAAAAGAGGAGAATTTTGTCCTTTTGGTGAAACCTCTTGCCATGGAGAATTTGTAACCTGTGAAATTATGTTATTTCTAGACCAATGTGCTTAATATCACACATACACACAAAATTTGGGGAGGCAACACCCGCAGTTATAAGGATTCTGAAATCCCATCTCACAGAGTGCCTGTTTCAAGAGTTTCTGGGTGACCCTTCTTGGTGGTTAAAATAAAACACAAACCTTTCAAGTTTCTCCCTTGCTCGCGTTGAGTCAGCTCTTGTAATTCAGTGGGTTTTTGGGTAAATGTGCACACATCAACTCGTTGGCTTATGTACACACATAGATTGTACCACGCTGGTCAATGCAATATTTATATTTGTACTTTGAGCTGCCTAAGATTTTGTCATAAAACCTAAGGCTGCTGTAGGGGAGAAAGCACATAAAACTTTCATGACTCGTATAAAAAATACAAAATGTTATCATGAATATTTAATAAAATTTGCAGCAGTCAATGAACAAAATCAATGTTTTTTAATTAAGTTATTCATTTGTAATACGAGCTGTACCTTGTTGGGTGTTAGCATGGAATTTAGCAGGTTGAACTTAAAATAAATAAATAAACTTTATTTGAGCCCTTGGGGGCAGTGGTATTAGTAATAAAACTATTAATTGGTTGCCTTTTCTTTGATAAGCAAACAAGGTTTCTTTGGGGACAGCATCTTGTATTCCACAGTGTTTTACAGTTCTCAGCTGGATCTTGTCCAAGACGTTTCGTAAGATGGATTGCAGTTCAGAGTGTTTATAACAGGTACCTGCCCGCTCCTAGACTATTGTCAATTCTTACCAGGTCTCTTTTGTTAAGAACTGGGGCAGCTGAGGGGTGAAAGTTTAAACAACCTGAATGGGTTTTTACCCAAGGTTTTAAAAGTCATCAGATGTTGAAGAAATTAGTAGTAAACCCAAGGCTTGAGAATTTCATCTCCTCTGTCTTGCTCAGGAATTCGTTTGTCTCATCTGTCTCGGTCTCCTTTCCCCAAGCCCCCATCATTGATCGTCAGAACTTGCTCCTTGGTCTGCCCTCCTCTGAGGGTGTAGAGAAAACAGGTTGCTAGAAGCCAGATTCTGTGCATACTGTTCTTCCTTATGGCCATTTAAAGTACTGCTTGAGTAACATGGTGTTAGCGTAGCCTCCATACTTCCTTTAAATCTAGCTGGTATCAATAATACATTGAAATTGCATATTAAAAACTATACACTGTGTTTATAATACCCTTTACCCACACTACAGAGAAAACACCTCACCTATCTTATATGACAGTGTCCTTACTTGTTAACCATAAGTTGAAAAATACAAGTGGACCTCTAAGGACTTGTGAGACCAGCTTTTTGCAGTTTATAGCAGAAAAGGGCATTCCCCCCCATTGATTATGATCATTAAATAAATACTAATTATCGGTGTAATTTCTAAATGCAAAAAAATTAATTATACATTATTTTACATGACTATTGGTTAAATTTATCAGATAGGGACATCACAAAATCTGATATAAATAAAATAACTGAAAATAAAAAATAATATAACTTGATAAAATGAAGTGTATAGAATTTGGGATTAATTTAATAACTCATAAGGAAAGTGCCAAATGAGACATGCATCTTGATGCATGTCCCGGATTTATTCATAATAATAAATTGAAGGTATGAGGGACACAGTAAATTCAGCAGGGAAACCACCGAAAAAGGTTTTAACTTTGATTTGTTTTAAGAATCTGAAGAATAAATATCATATGTAAATTGGATTTAATTAGAGTAGATCAAAGATGATTTCCTTATTAGAATTATCAAGAATAATTGATGGAGACTCTTTGAGGGTAAGGAAAGTGTAGAAAGACAGTATGCTAGCTTATATTATGCTTAGCTTTTAAAGTTGTTTTTTGAAATTTGTCATCTTCATTGCTAATATTTCACTGATGGTTTATTCTTTATTTCTTCAATAGAATATTCAATTTAAAATAAAACCCGATATTCCATCTGAAAATTTCAATTCCCACCACAAGTATAATTCAATTAAGCTCCAAATATTTCTTTTAAAAACACAAAATAAAATCATTCTTTCTACATATGCTATTTCTGCTCAGTTCCAAAAGGATAAAAAACTACATTTGCTTAGTTTTGGTTCATCTATCACTTTGTACATTTTTATGGATTTTTATGTGTAATCACATTTTCAGAGAGGATTTTTATATAGTCTGCTCCATTTCTGCAGAGTTATTATCTTCCAGCCCTAAAATTATAGAAATTGATACACAATCTTTGGTTTCTCTCTCCTTGGGAAAGTGATAGGTAGATATCCATCATTCACAGTGGCAGGCTAAACTCACTTTGTTTACTGTAGTGAAAGATGACTTTTCCTCTTGTTTCTATTTTTCCCCCCTTCTTACTAACAATGGTGGTGGTGATCAGAGTGGCTTTGATGTGTATGTTGAATGGGAGTTTGGGGATAGGCACCTTATTTCTAAGCCTTGGAAAGAATCAGCATTTTTCTTCTAAAAGCTCAATAAAATATGTTACTTAAAAGGAATTTATAAAAGAATTTAGACTTCCATTTGCCTTTCCTGTGGAGGCCAGTCTCCATATATCTCTTCCCCCTACCTCTCTCTACCAATTTGCTCTTTACAAGATGACTGCTCTATCAGACATAAAATGCTGCCTTTTTCACTTAACTATGCAATAGCCGCTCTCTGTACTTCTGGGGCAGGTTTAATGGTGCATTTATATTCCATTCAAACTTGAACACAGCAAGAACAAACCTACCCACAGGAATCATAAGTACTGGTGGCATTTGTGGGGATCTGAAAGCTTTGCATACAACATTCTATTTACCTGAGCTGTTTCAAAGTGTTATCATTAAAACACAATTGTGCTTTACAGGTATCAGCTGGGCATCGGTGTGGTTCACAATCATTTTTATCCTTCTTCCCTATGGTTTATGTTGAGGTTTATTTTAATCTCTAGATTTGAACAGAGGGCCATATAAAAAAGCCTCACATACAGCAATCTGTTAGAAGGGAACCTAATGTCAGTTTCCATTTGATTACCCTGGAGAAATGTCTTCTTCTAGAATAGGGCAGGGGAAATGCCAAGTGGTAAGAAGTGGGGTAATGCTCTGGAAGAGAACTCTCACAGTGGGCCAGTCTGGGGAGATTTTATGCAACCTTAGAGTTAAATGCTTGGAGACAGGGTCCCCACCTTGCCTGAAAGAGTCCCACCACTGATTAGAACTTAGGTGCGTAGTAAGAATTCTCTTTGACTCTTCCTCTTACATAGAGTAGACTCTCATGTGTGGTGAAAGATGCTGCATCTGGTGAGGCTGGTCAGTTTTAATGCAGTTTGACCACTCTGATTTTCTGAAGACAAACTTGTGAGATATATACATGGTTCTTCACAGACCCCAGCCCTCCCTGTGTGTGTTGGGTTTCCCTAATGAAATGCTCCTCCACTTAAAGGAGTCATTCTCTTACATTCTCCTGTGTTTCCTTCCTGCTGCTAAAACATACTGCCAGGAAAGAATCGGTATCCTACAGTCCTTCACATGAAGGTGAAATTTCAAATGTAAATTTAGAGACACTTTTAAAAACATAGCAATGCTTGGTCACTGCGTGAAGGTGTTTATTTGTGCATATGTGGTTGCATGCATGTAGGACAGAAGTTGAAGTCCTTACCTGTGCTTCCTGAGCTCACATTTCCTCAACTGAAAGGTATCTGGAAAGTTGTTTACCATTACTCTTATCTAGAGCAGTTTCATATCCTTTTAGAAGAATCCTAAACTAGTATATGTCTAGAATGTCTCAGATATGGCTCCATACAGGTGAGCAATTAATGTAAACTGTGAATAGGTCAAGAAGAGGCCATGTGGGTGATCTGGGTCAGCAATAATTCAGCCTTCCTTCATCCCAACCTTCAAGACAGTGTGACCAGTTCTGCTTCATGCATATTATATTCAACAGGCCTGGCACAACCTTTGGCCTCTCCTAGTTGATAGCTTACCTCTTTGTTTAAGCTGTTTTTTTTTTTTTTTAATATTTATTTATTTACATGTATAGAGTCTCAGTTGTGGCATGCAGGATCTTTGATCTTCTCACAGCATATGAGAGGTTTTGTTGTTGTTGTTGTTGTTGCAGCATGCAGACTTTTAGTTGTGGGGTCTAATTCCCTGAGCAGGGATGGAACCTGGGCCCCCTGCATTGGGAGTACAAAGTCTTAGCCACTGAACCGCCAGGGAAGTCCCAGCTCTGGCCTTGACAGCACTTTCCATCTCTCAAGACTGTGGTGCGTGCTACCAGGCCCCCCCTGCCGCCATCTTGGGAGAGGGGAGGGCTTTCTGAGTAACAGTATCCAGCCACTCCTGGAGGAAAGAGTGTTTGTTTCCAATTAGGATGGAGATCACACCGTCATTTATGACAGAAACACTATTTTTTCTTTTTCATAAGTATACAAATGAAAGGCACTGTACTGATTACAGCTGTATCCCAGTGTCTCCTGGTCTCTGTCGAGCTCCAGGTGGAGATCAAGGTCAGGGGAGGTGAAGAGCTCTGACTGCCCTCCAATACGTGGTCTGGAAAAACCAATGAAGATTTTTATCTTTACTTCTCACATGCCTAACTCTCAGGGCTTTTCCACATTCCTTTTTGCTTTGGCAAAGATGCACACGGGGCCATTAATTACTTGTCTCTTTATATCTAGGGTAATAACTGGGAAGATTGTACCCACAGGTAGCTATCGTTTAGGTAATCAAATGAAAACAGTTAATTCCAAGCCTGCACAGCAATGGACTTCCTCATAATGGAAAGTAAACAGGGTGTCACTTTTCTAAACAGCTGAACATCTAAAGAAGAGGCCTGGGGAATCCAAGTCCATGCATCTAGCAAAGGCAGAAAAACGATGCTGGCAGCTCCTCACCGTGTCTGTGCACCCACTCCTCAACACTTCTCCAGTGTGTAGAAGAAGCAGTGCCACGCTCTGGCTATGCAACCTGATTACACCCAGACTAGGACTTGGATTTAGAACTTCAATTTGGCCCATGCACTTAAAAGGGAATTTAATTCTTTAGAGCTGGGTAATCGCAAAACTCATTCTTGGGACTTCCCTGATGATCCAGTGGTTAAGAACCTGCCAATTCAGGGACATGGGTTGGATCCCTTGTCTGGGAACTAAGATCCAATGTGCCATGGGGCAGTTAAGCCTGTGAGCCACAGCTACTGAAGCCTGCATGCTCTGAAGCCAATGCTCCGCAGCAAGAGAAGCCACCACAATGAGAAGCCAAAACTAGAGAGAAAGCCCCACTTCCCTCAATTAGAGGAAGACAGCATGCAGCATCAAAGACCCAGCACAGGGAAAGATTAATATATAAAAATTTTTGAAAAACCTCATTCTTGACACTGTTCGTGTAATAGATTCTCAGGATAGTAAATAAAATATGGGGCTTAAATTGACCAACACCCTCCTGCATTTTAAGTATTCTGAATGAAAGTGAAAGTGTTAGTCGCTTATTCATGTCCGACTCTTTGTGACCCCATGTACTGTAGCCCACCAGGCTCCTCTAACCATGGAATTTTCCAGGCAAGAATACTGGAGTGGGTAGCCATTTCCTTCTTCAGGGGATTTTCATGACCCAGGACATTGAACCTGGGTCTCCCGCATTGCAGGCAGATTCTTTACCATCTGAGCCACCAGGGAAGCCCAAGTACTCTGAATGAGTAGGTGGCAATTACATTTGAAAAGCTCTCTGGGAAGCGTCTACAGGATGACTGTCTAAATCTTTTGCGGCTGAATTCAGGAAATCTCTCCTTCATCATGATCTGGATTCTTTCCACTCAACTGTAATCCCTTTGTCTGGTGTCCATTCTGGCTTCAACATGAGAGTAAATGCTGTCTCTCTCCAACTGTCCTTCATAACTGGTAATCCTACCCCTAAGCCTCATCTTCGCCCGGAGAACGGTTCTGATGCTTTCACATAGTTGAGTCCACCCTCCCCAACCCCACTTGCCACCTCACCATGTGCACATTTTATGGACTTTCTTGTCGAGTCTGACAGTAATGGCATCAGAGAGGACCAGCTCCGTAATTAGAAAACCTGCCATCTAACCTCCTGAGAAATCTCACACAGGGTGAACATGAGCAGTTCAATTTTCCTTTTTAAATCCATTTAGCAAATATTTATTCAGCCTGCTAAATAGAAAAAAAAAATGCACTCAATCTAATGGGAGTCAGGAAGGGTAAGATAAGGTTCCTATCTTCAAGGACCATAAATCTGAAATCTGTGAACAGCCAAGTGAAAGAATGTAGCAATGGATGAAGGGATGGTACAAGGCAAGGCAGTTTCTTGGATTGGTTCCTACTAGTTATGGACACTGTCAGGAGTTGGGCTGATCAGGGAGGAAGGATCAGCCTGGAATCTGGGTTTGGAAAGAGTCAGATTTCTCCCAGAGCTCCTGTTAATGGGGCATATGTTGTGATCTGTGCTATCTTTACAAGCGTCTGAAAATTTAAATGCACTTTCATTGTAGGCCTGAATATTCAGAGCAGAGGGACCGCAGGGGTGAGAAATGCAGTCTAGCAGCTCTCTGGCCTCATTGCTTACTGTGATCAAATAAAGAAGGATGCTGGCATTTTCCCCTGGTGGTCCAGTGGTTAAGAATCCACCTGCCAGTGCTGGGGACATGGGTCTGATCCTGAATCTGGGAGGATTCCACACACAGAGGAGCAACTAAGCCCATGAGCTGCAAGTACTGTGTCTGTGCTGTAGAGCCCTTGAGCCCCAACAAAAGAAGCCACCGCAGTGAGAAGCCCGTGTACCACAACGGATGAAATCTCCTGCTCGCCGCAACTAGAGAAAGCCGGCACAGCCCAAAATAAATAAATAGATAAATCAATAAAAGAAGGATGCTGGGAAACACATCTCTGACACATCCTTTTAGGAAACTATGCCACTAACCTGAAAGAGCCTTCAAATGGGATCTGGGGTCATAAAGGCCCTGGTTGTACTCTCTACTCCTGAAACATGTGGGGCATCTGGATACGGGGCACGATTTCTGAAGCATAAAGAGCAAACTGAGGGAGGAATAAAGGAAGACCTATAATATTATGCAAGGACATTATTATTCGGAGGAGCTGGGAACAGTTCGAAGCCATAGGAGTAACAATAAGTGTCTGTATCACGAGGGCGCTGAGGAAACAAATGCTTTGGAAAAGGAGGCGAAGGCATTTGCTCCCTACCCACGTCACACAAATCTGAATAACCCTCCTCCAAAGGGTGACAGTCAGGGGAGAAACAGGCAAAGCAGCGTGTCTTTGGGGTCCGAGCAGCTTGGATGGCTGGCTTTTCAGGACTGAGAGATTTCTCCCGCAACATATTTCAATCATGGTACTTTTGATGTTTTTAACCTAGTTTATCCAGTGTTCGATTACCCGAATGGTGATTGTTGGTTTAAAATATACAGATAGATGGTTTTCGTCATGTTAAGAAAGATGACTTTTGATCCCATTTTACCTGAAGTATTTTTACACCTGTTTATGCAATCTGTGGGGTTCCCTGGTAGCTCAGTGGTAAAGTCCACCTGCCAAAGCAGGAGACAAGGGTTCAGTCCCTGAGTTGGGAAGAGCCCCTGGAGGAGGAAATGGCAACCCACTCTAGTATTCTTGTCTGGACAATTCCATGGACAGAGAAGCCTGGCGGGCTACAGTCCATGGGGTCGCAGAGTCGGACACGACTGAAGCGACTGAGCGCACATGCGGTATTTGTCTTTCTCTGTCTAGCTTATTTCACTTTAATACCCTCAAGGTTCATCTATATTGCTGCAAATGATAAAAATTTCCCTCCTTTTAAAGGCTGAATAATATTCCTGTGTGTGTGAGAGAGCGAGGGTAACATCATCTTTATCCGTTCATCCATCAGTGAACGCTACTTAGGTTGCTTCTGTATTTGTGTGTGCTCTGCTTAGTCTCTCAGTTGTGTCTGACTCTTGCGACCCCATGGGCTGTAGCCCGCCAGGCTCCTCTGTCCATGGGGATTCTCCAGGCAATACTGGAATGGGTTGCCATGCCTGCCTCCAGGGGATCTTCTCAACCCAGGGATCGAACCCAGCTCTCCCGTGTTACAGGGGGATTCTTTACCGTCTGAGCCACCAGGGAAGCTTGGCTATTGTAGATATGCTGCCGTGAATATAGTGGTACTTTTCAAAGTAGTGTTTTCATTTTCTGCAGATAAATATTTAGAAGTAGAATTGCTGGATCATACAGTAATTCCATTTTTACTTTCTTGGGGAAACTTCATACTATTTCCCATGATGGCTACACGAATTTACATCCCAACAACAGTGTACTAGGGTTCCTTTTTCTCCACCTTGTCATCTCTTATCTTTTTCACAAGTGTGAGGTGATATCTCATTGTGATTTTGATTTGCATTTCTCTGATAAATAGTGATATTGAGCAACTTTTCATATACACTTTGGCCATTTGTATGTCTTTTTTGGGAAGACTTCTATTGAAGTACTTTCGCCCATTTTTAAATGGAGTGATTTGTCCGTTGGCAGTTGAATTGTATGTCTTCCTTGCGTATTTGAATATTTAGCCTTGTCAGGTATGTGGTTTGCAAATACTTCTCTCATTCGGCAGGTCGTCTTTTTACTTTGCTGATTGCTTCTGTTACTGTGCACAAGCTTTCTAGTTTGATGTAGTCCCACTTCTTTATTTTTTGCTTTTGTTGCATTGCTTTTGGCATCAAATCTGAAAAAAATCATTGCCAAGATGAACCAAGGATCTTACCCCTGTGTTTCCTTCTAGAGTGTTATGGTATTAGATCTTCAACTTAAGTATTCATCCATTTTTCAGTTAGTTCTTGTGTATGGTGTGAGATAGGGGTCCAGTTTCATTCCTCTATAGGTAACTGTTGACGGTTTCATTTGCTCTGCAGATGCTTTTGATGTTTATTTTTGTTTCTTAGTTGTTTATTCTTTATTTGTGTATTTTTGTTTTTGTTGCTTTTGTGGTTTTAATTTTCTTGATATACTTTCCTCTCCCAAACAGCTGGTTCATTAACTGATTTCTGAACTGATTTCGGAGTTTATTTTTGCTTTTGCTTTCTGTAATTTCTACTAATATCTTTTCTATCCTTCTGTTTTTCTTATCTTTTGCTTACTCTCATAAGTATAACTTATTTTCACTCATTGTTGAATAAATCTACCCCAGTTATAAATTTTTATATCTTATATTTTAATATTTTTATTATCTAATAGTTTGTAAAGTTTAAAATTTTTTTCTCTTTAAGTGTTGTGTAGTAGACTTTTTGTTTAGCTTTGTTTTGTTTTAGATTTCCAAGTGATTTGGTATATTTCCTTAAATTTTCATATTTCTGATTTTATTTCATTATGGTCAGAATCTATGGCATTTATGATTCCTTTTTAAAGGAATTTTTAAAATGTTTTGATAGCCTATTATTGGATCAAGATTTTGGCTGCTTTGTGCAATATAAAGCTGGATAGAGATATATCTGTTCAATTTTATCTGTTTTATGATATTCAAATCTTTAATCTCCTTGTTTTTCAAATTTTTCACCTTTGAAAGACTGAGATATAATTCTCACAGAATTTTGTTTTTGTTCATTTCTTTTATTTCTAAGTTTTTGATTTGTTGAAATGCTATCTGAATTGTCACCTACATGTTTGATAATTTCTTTAAGAAAATTGATTCAGTAATGAAAATGATACTCTTTCTCATTTAAAGTTTTTTGTACTGAATTCAGATTCACTTTCAATTATTATTGCCACCATTGTTTTCTTTCTATTTGTGGTTACCTGATACTTTTGAGCTCATCTTTAAAAATTTTTTTTTCTTTTTTAGCAGTTTTCTGTCCTTTTGTTTCCCTTTAAAATAGCTTATAGTTGGATTTTGGTTTTAACAAATTCTTAGAGGGGATTTTAAACTTTGTTCAAACAATGATTTTCTGTCTTAACCAAATGGTTAAACAAACGTCTGTCATATTATTTTAAATATTTCATGTTTATATGCCTTGATCTTTCCATAATTATCTGTCTTTTGTGCTTTTATTTATTTTTTCCTGGTGGTGAGAAAGGCCCATTTCTAAAAGGTAGAAAAGCTTTATTTACTGATTCAAGAACCATTATTTTAATTCATCCTTCTATATAATGTGAAATTTAGAATGATTTTACTTCTCCCCATCACCCTTTGGCTAATAGTAAGTGATATAAGATTCCAGACCCTGGTTATTACTACTTAATCATATTTATTACTAAATTGTAAATTGTTGCAACAAATATTTTCTTTCAAAAATTATTTCCAACATTCATGTTTAATTCTGTAGCTTTATTTTTAGCTGTTACTTGAGTGTAAATCTGTGGGTTTCACTTGTTTAATTGCCACCAGAGTCCTTTTACACCTTGACTTTCCCATGCTTACGTTCAGCCTTTGATTCACCTCCTTTATAACTGGAATAGATTTACATAAATTTGTAGAACTGGTATATGGATTATATATTTTCAGAGACCTTGCATATCCAAGCAAGACTGCCTGTTGCCTTAAAATCTGAAAACCATCTGGCTATGTACAGAATGCATGAGTAATCACTTATTTTCTTAAGAAAAAAGTTTGACTTCATTTTTTTCCTGCAATTTGCAGTTTAGAAAGAGAAGTCTGAGCAAGAGAGGCATTCTTTTATTAAACTATCAAATATTTTAAACCAGTGTCCAAAGATTAGTAAAACTAGACAAAGGTAAATCCACCATCCAGATTTAATATAATGAAGTATTTTTTTATATATACTTCAAATCTATTTTCTTTTGTTAAAGAAGAAAAATATTAAGAGTCAGCTAAATTCCAAATCTGACTTCTGACTAGAGTATTTTTCTTTAATCTTCTTTTAAAATTTTATTTATTCATTTATTTTTGGCTGTGCTGGGTCTTCCTTGCTGCACAGGCTTTTCTCTACTTGCATAAACTTCTCATTGCGGTGGCTTCTCTTGTTACGGAACACAAACTTAGCTGCCCAAGGGATAGGGGGGTCTTCTGAGACCAGGGATGGAACCCGTGTCCCCTGAACTAGCAGGCAGATTTTTGACCACTGGACTACTAGGGCATTCCTTTTCTTTAGTCTTGACATTTTAAAAGCGTTGGTGTATGTATAGGTATATGTCTCTTTGCATTTATTATTCTTTTCTGGAATGCAGATAAATCTTTTCCTGTTGACTCATTTTGCTTAGTTCAGAAATGTGTTTACTGAATTTTAGTGTCTATATTAAGATGCTACTATATTAAGATGTAATATTAGACAGCATCACCGACTCAATGGACATGAATTTGAGCAAACTCTGGGAGATAGTGGGGGACAGAGAAGCCTGGCAGGCTGCAGTCCATGGCGTCACAAAGAGTCAGAGATGACTTAGTGACTGAACAACAACAAACAAAAATTTTAATATACATTGCTGATTTAATTATATGTGCATGTATATGCATAAATATGCATACACGGATATACATTTATATTTATATAGATATGTACATGCATGCATGCACATATGTATGTATCTGCATATATATACATGCATGCATGCATGCTGAGTTGTTTCCATCGTGTCCAACTCTGTGTGACCCTACGGCTTGTGGCCTGCTAGGTTCCTCTGTCCATGGGATTCTCCAGGCAAGAATGCTAGAGTGGGTTGCCATGCCCTCCTCCAAGGGATCTTCCCAATCTAGGGATCGAACCAGCATCTCTTGTATCTCCTGCATTCACAGGCAGGTTCTTTACCACTGGTGTCACCTGGGAAGCCCATATTTATGCATATATTTATGTAAATGATATACATCAGCAAAATGATAACCTCCTGCTTTTACAGCTACTAAAAAGTCTAGGTGGAAGAGGGGAAGCTGTCTTTGCATCATGGAGATGTGACGTTATGTATCTTTTTTTGTGATTTCTTTCTTGGGAATGTGGATTTTCTAGACATAATATTATCAGTGTTTTTCATTCAATCTTTTTTACTTAGCGCTTGTTTTCCTATATGTGATCTGTATTTTTTTCTCGGGGTCAGTGTGAGTGTCAGTTTTTCTCAGTGTCAATTGTGTATTTCCTATACAATGTCAATGCTCTTTGTTGCTTTGAATTCACATTTTCATCTATTCTGGCATTCGTTTTCATTTTCTTTATTCTAAATTTCCTTTATCTATTTGTGGCTGCCCTCGGCTTTTGTCGTTGTATTCAGGCTTTTTCCAGTTGCAGTGAGCAGGGGCCACTCTCTGGTTGCGGTGCCGGGGCCCTCATTGTGGAGCACAGGCTCGAGGGCGCAGGCTCAGTGGTCGTGGCACACGGGCTTAGTTGCCCGCAACACATGGAATCTTCTGGGACCAGGAATTGAACCCATGTCGCCTGCATTGCCAGGTAGGCTCTCAGCTTCTGGGCCACCAGGGAAGTCCTGTGTTTATTTTCTGACATGAATTTCTTCTCTGTCAGTTGATTTTTCATACCTTGCCCAGATCCACTCCCCTCTAAGATTGTAATCTCCTGATTCCTAAAAATCCATGTTTCCTTGATATTCTAAGACCAAGCGCAGAGGTCAATAGTTTCTAGTTTCATGTAGGGATGACGGCAGTGATAAACGATGGATATCTACTCATCAAGGGTGCTGTGCGTATAAATCCATTTCATCTTCACACCACTTGGTGCTGTTATCCTCATCCCAGTTGACTAATCACTAATAGATGGGAAAGCTCTAATTTTAGTCCAGAAGTTTGGCTCCCAAATCCCCATTCTCAGCCATGAAATAGTTCTATAGGCACCGTGCTGTGTAAGGTACACTTCCATTGCATCTACAGGAAAACGGATCCTTTCTTTTATGCTAGTGCTTCTTTGCCCAGACTCCTCCCAATTACACACTTGTTCTGTTTTTCATACCGATCCTCAAACAGAGAAAAGATTTTCTATACCCAGCCTTCACCCGCTGACAAATTCATCTCTCAGAGTCTCCCTGGTGCTGCTACAATCCCTTTCTCAGATCTGAAGCGTGAAAGCAAGTTGTTGGGGATATGCCGCATAACCCTTCTGCTGCCTGACAGTCATTTATCCAGTATGATTCTACCTCACTGAGTTGCAGAAGTCTGGGCATGGACTTCCCTGGTGGTCCAGTGGTTAGCACTGTAATGCAGGGAGTGTGCGTTTGGTCCCTGGTTGAGAACTAAGAAACTACATGTCATGTGGTGCAGCCAAAAAGTAAAAAGTAATAATAAAATAATAATAATTTTAAAAAAGAAGTCTAGGCACAACGATATGATTCCTAACTCCATATGATCTGTTTTGCAATTGGGGGTAATTTCTCCCAAAGCTTAGTGGTATTTTCAATTGATAGTTTTCTCTGCTAATCCCACTGCATTTTTGCCTCTTGCTGTGTGTCTTGAAGGGCACTGCAGGAGAAACACGTGAAGGGAATCAGGAACAGGTAGCAGATCACCAGCATACTCCTGAAGGGTACAGTCACTGCTAGCAATTCCGCTTATTTGGCTGGATGGTCCATTTGCTCCAGAATGTTCATCAATATAGAAGGCTGTTGACTTGCATCTTCTTACTCACACTTTCAGTCTCATCTCAAAAACTGAAACCATTAGCAAGAAGAAGGAAGTTGAAAAACTAAGTGAAGAAGAGAAGAGAAAGAAGAAAGAAAGTAAGAAAGCAGAGCATCTGCGGAGTGAGCCCACTGCTGCTTAAACTGCTGTAGAAGAGCAGGGTTGAAGTGTGGTTTCCCTCACAGTTGGTTTTCTTAAATTCATCGCCGCTCTCATTACTTGACCGCAAAGGGAAAGTGTTCCATTGTCACTAAATTACTTGCCTGAAGAAGGAAGGAAGTTTATATTGGCTTAATCCTCATTCATCTCTAGGAAAATGTGCCCTCTCTTTCTCATGAAATTCAATTCATTATTGGAAAATCCCACTGCTAACATGAACAAATTGAATTATTCCATTGGGTTTTATTGCTCTAAAAAGCAATTCGTTCATTGACAACAGAAACTATATTACTAAAAGGGAAAAAAATAATACTTAATAACAAGGATGTCCCATGTGAATTCTCTCCCCAAAGGTTTTCTTGTGATTTGGGCTCCTAATAAATAAATAAAATGCATTTACTATGCTGCTGTTCTTATTTTATTATTCTGTTATTCCAGAATGTGAAACACTGAACAATACCCATCATGTTCTGGATTCAAGATTCAGCTCTGGACCTTTGGCTTGTCCCCTCAATGCAAGCAGAGGCCAAGTATATTCGGATCTATGATCTTGTCTTGACTTTAGAGTAAAGCTTGTTCTCCCCACTAGTTTATAAGCTCTGGATGTTGGAGGATGGCAAAAGTGCTTATTGTCATTCTCCCTGACTCTCAAATTGTTAGTTTTATACTTTTTAATTAAGATAAGATAATCCTGGGAGTGAAAAATAGTTTGCTTTCATTTTATGATATTTTAATAGGCCATCATAAGGTACTGTCCTTTTGCTAGCTTAGTAACAGACGCAGTCACCTTTCCAGGGGTAGCCAGCATGTCTGTTACTTTCAGGAGAAATGCCTTCAGAAAGCTTTGCAAACCTGAATACTGACTAGAGGAGCAAAGGTATATTAAAGGAAAAAAAAAAAACAAGTACTAACAACAAATGAGACTGTATGTTGACTGAGCTGCATTCTATTTGTTTCTAGCTTTATCTTATTCTATTCTATTGATTAATTTTTGGCTGTGCCACAGGGCAAGTGGGATCTTAGTTCCCCAACCAGGAATCCAACCCGTGCCTCCTGTATTGGAAACACTGAGTCTTAACCACCAGACCACCAGGGAATTCTCTAGCTTTAAAATTTCCCCTAGAAATTGAGCATTTAAGAAATAAAATTTGAGAAGTGCCACATTTTTCATGATCTAAAGTTTTATATCCTGTTGTAAGGAAAACAAAAATGTTTTCTGCAAGCAGTAATGTGAGATCTGGGGCATCTCTGAGGGGATTTCTGTTTTAAATGTGCATTCTGTATACAAACTGGCCTTCTTTACTCTTCCCTCGGTGTTACCATTGGTCACCATGGAGGCTGCTGCTGGGAATAGCCCTTTTAGATGCTGCTGAGATGAACCGCACACTCCTTGTCTTGCATCATTCTCAGGAGTCCCTGGTAGGCTAGCAACACCATGATCAGAGCCCATGTCATGCCTGCCTCCAAGGTGGTGGGATCCCACCACTGGATCCAGGCTGCTGTGATCCAGGTGACATAAGCCCAGAGGCATTTAGGAAGATGCACCACGGGGAGGTGGGGAGTAGATGATGGACAGATTAAACCGTATCTAATTCTTTCTGTTTGACCATTTTTTACCATGAAAATGACTGTTTCATATGTCTTAACCTAATACATTCCCCTGATACTGCTGTTAGAGGTGCCGTGGGTGAGGTGCTCTTGTGATATTCCCCCCTTCTCCCCCCCTCCCCTTCTTCCCCTGCCTCCCCCTCTTTACTCCTCCTCCCCATCTTCTTCCTCTTAATCCTTTCCTCCCTACCCAGAATCATTTGGGATTGTGATTTAGGAATCAGCAAGGAACCCCAATCTTTCTCTCCTTTTTCTTTCCATTACATTTTTTAAAAATAAATCATCTCAAAGCTTTAAAACTCTGTAACAGTGACTCCATGAAGAATAACTGTAACTAAATTGGATTTCCTGAGAGCTGGAGCTGTGTATGTCCCAGTGGCTGGCTTTGGGTGGGACCTGTGCATGCCTGCGACAGGCAGAAGGGATTGTGGCCACCTAGAAAGTGACAAGGGATGCTCTGTACTGAACTGCTGCCAGTGCTAACACTGCCTTCTCTCACTACGAATGTCCCCCTCCCTCTGTCTCTTACAAGGACCCTTGTGATGACAGCGGACCCACCTGGATAATTTAAGGGATAACCCTTAAATTAACCACATTGGCAAGGTCCCTTTTGGCCATATAAAGTAGCATATTCACAGGGGTCAAAATCTGGAGACCCTTGAAGAGTTATCATTCTATCTTTCATTTCTTATGATACTGGAAAGAACTCAATCTTCCCACATAGTCTAATGGTCTGGACAGATGGTCTTTTATATTTTTAAATCAGCATTCTATCCAAGATCATTTTCCTGTCTTCCCTTCTTACTGTAGGTAACTGTACGAGCCAGGTACCTGTTTTAGCCCAGACTAGTGATGATAACAAGAGAAGTCATGGGACCTCCCATCTCCCCTTTGACTGATCCTTTAAGACAGAGCTGTGAGAACGTGGCTGTCACCCCGCTTGCTATTCCTTGGACGAGCCTTCCATCAACAAGTTGGGGCATCCTGATGACAGAACACTCACTGAACATTCAAATTCCTGAATGCTGCCAAACTGCTCACAGGGGGGCTGCCCTCCTGATTCTTACACTTTCTGACAGATGAGACTCTTGCACACAGACACCCACGTTAGAGTCTGACTACCAAGCAAGCATGGAACATCTCTGTGCATTAAAACACGAAGTGAGCAGTGTGTGAGCATTATTTATAAGTTGTTTGTGGCCAAGCAAGGAGCTGTCACAACGGCTGCATTTCTACACAGGGTGGGGTTGTAAGGGGTGGAGGGTGGGGTGGGGAGGGTGCAGAGTTGTGTCCAGGTGCCACAGCTTCCTCAGTTTGCCGTTGAGAATGAACGCCTCAGCGGCTTCCCTTAAGCCTTTAAGCTCCCTCTCACCAGGTCTAAAATAACCGGGGACTGGCAGAAGCCTAGAGCTATTCCTTTCCAGGTTTGTAGCATTGTTATTTTTTCTAAACTCCACTTGTGGAATGTTTAATGCCAATCCAACTTGCAAAGCCATCTGATACGAGCACATCATCCCATAAGCATTTCTGACAGCCAGTGTCACTGTGCATCTTGTTTTTTATCACCCTCCTCTTTACAAGGTATCACAGATAGCACGCCAGGTTCAGCTGTGATTAATAGGGCTCTCTCACCATTGACTTCACTGGGCTCCAGCCTCCCAAGAAAAATGTGGCTGCTGATAAATCTCACGTGATAAGAGCTGTGTTATGTAAGGCAAGCATTTCACTCATATTATTATGACCGCCTGGTAGTTTGCAGAGTTCAATTGAATTGACAGGGCCTCTTGTCCCATTGATTTTGCTCGGCTTCTGCGGAGTGAGCAAAACAAATTCTTACAGAACTGATAGAGACGAGACTATTTGGCTGCTTGTGTATTTTGGGAGGCCTTTCCAGACTATTTTACATACTTTGAAAAGGTTTCTCTAGGGGTCTTCCGGTGTTTTTTCCCTCGGAAATTAATACATCAATGTTTCTGGTGGAATATGAAGCTGAGCAATTAAAAAAATTGTCTAGGAACAGTCTTGAAGCAAAGACAAAAGTGCAGTTTTCTTTCCATTTGTAATGCCCCAGTATGACTATGGGGGACTTATATGTGCAAGAGACTTGTGCATGAAAGGGCAAATGGTTTGAGTTATTCAATTTCTAAATGGCAAAAGAGTTAAGTGGTTAAAAAGAAAAAAGAAAAGGAAAGCACCTTGGCTTTGATGGGAGCCTAAAGAATATTCCTAAAGAGTTGCTTACTGGAAACACTCCGAAGGACATTTAATTGTGCACACAGGGTATTGAGAGGGACAGAGAAGACTTTCCTTTGAATTGAAGTCTGTTGGGGAAGAACTGGGGGGAGCCGTTTCAATTCAAAGCATAACTTCCAGCAAAGCTAAAAATTATCATTTGTTTGTAGAGTAGCATGCAATCATAAGGTCCAGATAAATAAATAAATTGGTCTTTATGAGGGTAACAAGTGATGAGCAGAGCTTTTCATTTTAAAGAAAAAATGTTTCCCGAGTAAAGAGAGAAGCAAAGCTCACCTTGACCACCCTCCCTCAGCTGCTGTCATACCCGTGTTCCATGAACACGTGACTCGAGTCCAGCCACAGTGCAAAGCTGCAAACCCTCAAACTTGATCTTTTTCCTGAGCCACGCCTTTGCTCGAGCTGTTCCCTTGACCCGAAATCCTCTCTTACCTGTTTGTTAAGACCTAGAACAGAGTCATCACCACCTCTCATCAAAACTGGTGTCTCTCTTCTGAAGTCTGTGAGCACACTGTACACACTTCTTTTATTTATTTATTTTTGACCACAGTAGGTCTTCATTGCACGCAGGCTTTTCTCTAGTTGCGGTGAGCAGACGGCTCAGTAGTTGTGGTGCCTGGGCCTAGTTGCCCCCCAACACACGGGGTCTTCCCAGACCAGGGACCAAAGCCGCATCCGCTGCATTGGCAGGGTCTTCCAGCACCCCCCTAGATTGTGAGTCATGACCGTGTGACCTTGACCTCTGTGTGCCTGCCCTGTCCCAGAAGATCAGAACCTCTCAGCGAGTGCTGACTCATGATCGAATGGTTTTGTGCCCAGAGAAGAAACACCAACAAGTCCAAGGAACAGCCCATCACCCTCTATTTCTTATCAAGTCCAAGAACGTGAAACTCCTAATGTAAAAATCTTCTCTGATGAAGAAAGCAGAGGGTGGTTGTAAAATTTAAAATCCTCTAATATAAAATGTTCATGTGGGCAGATCCAACAGAGAAGAAACTAAGCCTCAGGGATTTTCACTCTGAAATCCATGGATTTGCTCTTTTGTTGTTTTCGCCTCTTCCCAGTAATTCCATGTGATGGAGGCATTTTGCAGGGGTTAATCTACACGTAATGAAGTTTCAAAGAAATCATATACTGTATTCTACTTATGGGGTCCTGGAGTCTTTCTTTTCTAGACAGCATGGTACAAAACAGTGATAAACAAGCTGATGCTTATCACTGTAGATAATACTTTTTTCCCTCTTTTCTTTGTTTCTTCTTTTCTTTGTCTTTTTGTCATCCCCAAAGCAAGTGTGCATTATTATGAGTGACTTTTTCATTAAAATCAGGCTTTGTGCCTACTCTAGCATAACTGGAGAATCTCTGGAACCCAGACCCATGCAAGATCCAGGTGATCAACTTTATTTCAAAAGACCTCCTGCGGTCCCAGGCCCGTGTCCATCTGACCTTGGCTTTCTGATAAGAGTGATGGCAGGTGTTCATATCTGGTCTGCACTGAGCACTCATATGGGGAACTCAGTCCTTGGGACTTCCCTGGAGTCCAGTGGATAAGAATCCGCCTTGTAGTTCCGGGGACTCCGGTTTGATCCCTGATCGGGAATCTAAGAACCCACTTGCCTAGAAGCAAATAAGCCTGTGTGCCACGGCTCGAGAGCTTGAGTGCCACAACTGAGACCTGATACAGCCGAAGAGACTCAGTTCTGCCGCCTCCAACCATGGGCCTGCTGGGCAGGAAGTTACCCTCCCCTCTGAATGTGCAGCACGATAGAACGACAGAGAGTTTCAAAGGGACTGGTTCTGATTCTGAGAGAAATAAACAGCCCATCCTCAGTAATGACTGACTTAGAGAGACTAGATTCTTTCCTATGCTTGATAAATTTGGGACAGCGACAGCTAAGAGAATCCTACACCAATGTTGATCAACCTTGAACTTCTAATCGAAACTCAAAAGTATGCAGATTAATGAGATGTAAAAAATGGGGTCAAAGTAATGAAGAGGTTTTTTTTTTTTTCCCTAAGTCTCAACTTAGAGAATTTTAGTGATGACTTGTGGATGTGCGTTAGTTCTCCTGACTGTTTTCTTCTCTCATTTCAAAATGAGAATACAATTAATAGCCAAACGGAAGAGATAATGACATACCAAGGGGGAAGAGGATCCAATCCACTATTGTCCAAATTTCTAGGAATCAGCGGTGTTCAGGGAGCTTTGTGGCTGGGTCTGGAGGGCTGAAGGATGCATTGTCCTCATCACAGAGAGTGAGGTAGGATGGAAGGACCACAGACTCCCAGTCTGAAGCTGTGGAAGTGTCCATCCCCTCTGCCTCTCATCAACCTCATTCTACAAGGTTGGCTCACAAGACTGGCTGAGCTCCATGGAATGACAGAGAAAGTGCTCCAAAAACTGAAAGACACAATACAGTTGTTTCTTATCACAGTCCTTGAAATTATTGCTTTATAATTTACAGATGCTTCCTCCAGATCTGTTTCAGATACATGCAATTTAGTTTACTATTTGTAAAGAAAATGCCTTCTGAAGCCCCAAGCACCTCTCACCTGGACGTTGACAGACAGCAGCAGGCTTTGGTTTCGGTTGCCCTGCCCGTCGTCAGTGTGCAAGGCAGTATCTTCCATTTCCACGGTGGAAGCGAAAGAGGAAAGCAATTGAAGGAAAGAGCATCATGGGGAAGCTCAGGGCTCAGACTGATTTTTCTCTTTTGTTTAAAATTATTTCCAAGAGATTAGAACTACATGCTCTAAGTCTGAACAAATGTAAATAACTTGAGGATGATCTGTTTGTGATTTTCATACTGCTTTTCCTATGATGAGATTGTTGGATGGCATCACTGACTCAACCATCATGAGGTTGAGCAAACTCAGGGGGATGGTTAAGGACAGGGGAGCCTGGTGTGCTGCAGTTCATGGGATCACAAAGAGTCAGAGGAGACTTAGTGACTGAACAACAATTGTGCTGTTAACCCTCTTCTGATGTAAATCCTTGGCCAAAGCAGGCCCCTGGGGTGAGGGGCCTGCAGCCTCAACTAACCCAGACTCCATGGAAGAATTTCTATTCCTTCCTCTAAAATTTCTATTCCTTTCTCTACCCTCTCTGCTAGCGTAGCAGAAAGTGATAAGTTTAGAGTTAAAATTGTTATGCTCTTTTGTTCTTCTTTTTCTTAATCTATTTGTTTTATTGAAGTACAGTTGACAATGTTTCAGCTACACAGCAAGGTGATTCAGTTATACATGTACACGTATGTTATTTTTCAGATTATTTTCCATTATAGGTTATTTGACAATATATTGACTGCAGTTCCTTGTGCTATACAGTAAATCTTTGTTGCGTATCGTTTTAAAAAAATTAGAAATCTAGCATCTGTTCATACTAAGTGAAACAAGTAGAATCAAAATGTCATACATTTTTTAGTTAGGCAAAAGTTCATAAGTTTTCTAAAATATATATATTATGAATACTATTTATATATATGTATACAACAGCTTTTCTACTATGCTTGATAAAGGCTTGAGAAAGAATATAAAAAAAAAGAGAAGAGATGAAGAAATTGGAAAACAAACTAAATGAAACGGGAGCACTCTGTTCTTAATAAATCTGTTTTGATTGCAAAAAAGAAAAAAAGCATAGCTGATAGTGTTGGAAATTGAAAACTGGAAATGACGAAATCCAAAAACTTTCCCTTTATCATTAATAACAATAATAATAATAGGCAACTTTTATTGAATTTCTTCTATGTGTCAGATGCTGTACTGGGTACTGACATACTTCAACTCGTAATTTCATCCTTACGATGGCCCTGAAAGGTATGTGTCATACTTCCCATTTTTCATATGAGTCAACATCAGCTCACATGGTTGGCATAACTTGGAAAGCTTGTAAGAGGCAAAACGGGGACTCCAGCCCACATCCGACTCCAGGCCTTAGTTCCCTTCACTCCTCCGTGCTGCTGCTTTACTATTTATTAGCTAGATGAGCCGGATGGATGGATTTACAGAGCTCCAGGCCTTAAGGTCAAATAACCTTTGGCTTCGCAGCTCTACCCTGTCACTTATCACCCTGGAGGTCTTGCAAGAGTCTGTTAATCACACTAAGCCTGTTGTTTCATCTGTGAAGTGCTGTTACTATTAGGCCTTCAGTTCTCATAGGATTGCTGGGGGACAGAGGACAATGCGTTCTGAGTGTTACACGGACACCGGGGCTTCTTACAACTCTTGCCTCTTGAATGATGTTGTTTGCAAAGCTTGTTCTTAAAGATGTGTTTGTGTTAAAGGTTTTATATTATTCTAAGACATGGACATTTACCAAGTAGCTCAAGCCATGACAGGCAATAAAACCTTTATTTAATTAGAGCCCAAATATTTATAAACTCTATGATCTACATTGCTTTTTGCTGTTTTCTTGAACTTCACTTTTGAAGGCAAGACGTCAGTAAGAACACAAGTGAGCAGCCTAGATTTGCTAAAAATCCAAACAGCTTCTAAGATATTTATTTCTAGGGTTGCCATCAGAGGCTGTTGGAGCAGGAATCTTCCCTAGGGGCCATAGACTTCAAGTTGGTAGTCTAAGGTTGCCTCTCCCACTAGAAGCCTTGAGCCCATGTAGCTCTCTCTGTCACATCTGCCCGTGATTCTTTCTGAACCCCATCATTGCCTTGGCATCTTGTTGCACGCACACTGACTCTCAGAGCCAGAGCATTTTACATCTTCTCCATCCACATGGAAAGGTACATTTTTCTGTTGCTGTGGTTAGGGGCTTCCCAGGTGGCGCAGTATTAAGGAACCCACCTGCCAATGCAGGACATTCAAGAGACGCAGGTTTGATCCCTGCGTCTGGAGGATCCCCTGGAGAAGGAATTGGCAACCCACTCAGTATTCTAGTCTGGAAGTTTCCACGGACAGAGGAGCCTGGTGGGCCACAGTTCATGGGGTCGCAAAGAGACGGACATGACTGAGCATGCACACACACACAGAGTGGATGGATTCATTTTTAAAAGACTTGCAGGCACAAAGACAGGAAGGAGAAATTCCCCATTGTTTCAAAACATCTTGTTTCCCAAACTGTCTCATTCATGGTTTTTTGTTGTTGTTTGTTTTTACTGTTGTCATCTGTCTTCTCTCATAATGGCAAACTAAGTTCACAGGGAAACTTGAACCAGCTCCGACACATCATCAACTTGAACTAACCATTCCCTCGAGCTGCCACTGGGCTCTGCAGATTGCTCCACTTCGCCCGGAAATGGCCAGTCTGACTCCTGAATTTTACCTGGCCATCAGGGAGGATGGCATTGTGTTGCAATATGGAAGATGAAAAGCACAGAAGGATGACTTGTTGTTACAGTTGAAAGCAAACACAGGAAGATATTGTGTTTGTGGAGGGTTAGGACGGGTCATTCCTTAGTCTCAGATGGAGATAATGGTACTTGAAACGAGAATGTGCCCAAAAGTGGAATGTGGATATCATTTTTCACACACGGTCGTGTTTTCCTTAGGACTATCTCCTCTTGATTGTTTCATTCCTAGCAGTGGCTCCTCTGGGGCTTTGGAAAGAGCACGAGAACAGAACATTCGAACCTCTTGCTTTGAAACAAGGATTAGAATTAACTGCCCTTCAAATACAGCAACAAATGAATCCAGCCCGAATCAAAATGAGAGGGGTCAATCCAGCTCTTTTCACTTCACAGATCAGGGGAGGTGGGGTGATATTCACACAAAGACACAGAGAGGGTAAAGTACTTGCCCAAGGCCGCACAGCAAGTTTCTGAGTGACTCGGAAGCAATGACATGTACAGAAAGATCTTAATTGTTGGAGGCCTAAGATGATAGGAAACTCCTGATGTTTGAGGCATCCAGCAGTTCCTCTGCAGTCCAAGTGGTTGCCGTATCAACTGCCATGAGGGGGGAAGCCAGCCAACGAGTGCATGCTCAGTCGTGTCTGACTCTTTGTGACTGCATGGACTGTAGCCCCCGCCAGGCAACTCTGTCCATGGAATTTTCCAGGCAAGAATACTGGAGTGGGTTGGAGGTGAGGAGCAATCAGCTTAAACCCCAGAGTCAGGCAGGAGCAGAATGCAAGCATCTGTGTTTGAGCAGAGAGCTGGCTCTGCACTCTTATACACTGCTGCAGGACCTAAAACCGTGGCCTGGGTCTTCTATGCAGGGTTCCCAGAGCAAACCTAGTTTGGGAAGGTGAGCACTGGATGTGCTCTATGATTTCTAGACTCAAAGTTCTTGGACCAGAATGGCTGTGTTTACCGCAACAGTAATGAATGTGGGGCAGAACCTCCAAGATAATTTGAACAATAAACGTTTTTAACCTGATTCACACAGGGCAGAGAAAGTCCATGTGATAGATTTTTCATTTGGGGCCAAAAAGAATTAGAGGTAATCTCAGAAATGTTCCTCTTTGGGCCCAGAGGCCAAAACTTGCAGCTTAAAGAAGAAGTATAATGTGAGCTTTAAAATGGATTATCAAGAGCCAAATAGAATAAAATTGGGGTCTGAGTAGATGAGTTGGTAATGTGTTAGATTTCCTAGATGAATCTTCTGACCAGTTAAATAGCACCAATAAGATGGTTTTAATGTAACATCTAAAATTGCTAAGCTTTGATATTGTAAGTAACCAGACCACATAGTGTGATGCTAAGAGTAACTTGATTTTGGTGGTATTGTTCTAAAGCAGATCCTCTTTATCAAAGTCATAGATACATAGGGCTATTTCAAAGATAAAGTGAAAATTCCTTTTCACAGTTACTAGTTTGTATCATCAACTTTCAATCATACCTATATGTCTGGTATAAGCGGTTGGTTATATAAGCTTGTCTGAACTTAAGAAAGGGATGATGAACTAGGAAGTGTAATCTACTGTGTTCACCTATAAAATGCCCCCCCTGAAAAAAAATCTGTATTAAAAGCAGGCAGTCTATCAGGTACAATGTTTTTAAATGACACTAACTCAGTTCCCAGAGTTAATCTGCATGCTGCCCCAAGATGAGTCCCCTTCCCAACCCTATGGTGAATCAACTTGGAGGATGGATCCACTGGAAATCTAATATGATTTCCTACTTTCTCAAGTATGAAGACTTCCTAGGTGGCTTGGTGATAAAGAATCCACCTGCCAATGCAGGAGACATGAGAGACGTAGGTTCCATCACTGAGTTGGGAAGATCCCCTGGAGGAGAGCGTGGCAACCCACTCCAGTATTCTTACCTGGAAAATTCCATGGACAGAGGAGCCTGGTGGGCTACAATCCATAGGGTTGCAAAAAGTTGGACACAACTGAAGCGATTTAGCATGCTGCATGCATGCAAGTTATAAGCTGGAAAAGTTTGTCCATTGAGAAAGCCAAAACTCTATTTTTAATGAATGTCTCTTACATTGCTCACCTAAGCAATATGCTGAAATGGAAGTGAAACAACTAACTAACTAAATAGCTAATGTTTATTGAGAAGTGAACACTAGTTGCTGTATGCCTGGCACTGTGCTGAGTATTAACATCTGATATCAAATTTAATCCATGGAAGAGTCCAGAGTTATCGATGTGTTTCAAATGAGGACACTGAGTTGCCAAGGTAGGGTAACTTGCCAAGGTCACATGCAGATAGGGGACAGAACCAAGATTGGAAAGGTGGTCAAACTTTTGACCCACAATCTTTTATTATTATTTGAAGTATAGTTGACTTGCAATGTTGTGTTAATTTTTACTGTTCAGCAAAATGATTCAGTTATACATACATATTTACACACACACACACACACATTCTTTTTCACATTCTTTTCCAGCATGGTTTATCATGGATATTGAATATAGTTCCCTTTGCTATACAGTAGGACCTTGTGGTTTATCCATCCTGTATAATAATCATTTGCATCTGCTGACCCCAGATTCCCACCCTTCCCCACCCACCATGGCAGTCACCAGTCTATTCTCAATGTCCCTGATTCTGTTTCTGATTCACAGATAGGTTCATTTGTCATGTTTTAGATTCTACATATAACTGATATCATAGAATATTTGTCTTTCTTTGTTGGGCGTACCTCACTTAGTATGATACCCTCTAGGTGCATCTGTGTTGCTGCAAGTGACGTTACTTCATTCTCTTTTTGACTGAGTAGAATTCCATTGTCTATATGTACCGCATCTTCTTTATCCATTCATCCATTGTTGGATATTTGGGTATTTTCCATGTCTTGGCTATTGTAAACAGTGCTTCTGTGAGCATTGGGGTGTACGTATCTTTTCAAATTATGGTTTTCTCTGAATATACAGCTTTTTATAATTGGATAATTTAAGGGACAAGGGAATTGGGGGGGATGTTGAGATGAGATGACTGTATTTTGCATTCATGGATGTGAATGGCTGTGAACGGGGGGGTCCAGAGAGCAAAGTGTAATGGGTTTAATAGTGTCCCCCCCTCCCTCCAGAGTATGTCTACCTAGAACTTCAGAATTGGACTTACTTGGAAATAGGGTCTTTGCAGGTGTAACTAGTTAAGGTGGGAGCATACTGGGTTAGTGTGGACACTAAATCAAATATGACTGGTGTCCTTGTAAGAATAGAGGAGACACAGACACAAATGGGAAAGATGGACATGTGACAGTAGAGACAGATGCTGAAGTCATGTGGCAATAAGCCGAGGTCACCAGGGATGACTGGCAGCTACTAGAAGCAAGGAAGAGGCAAGGAGGGTTCTTTGCTAGAGAGTTCGGAGATGGCTTTGCCCTGCTGACGTCTTGATTTTGGACTACTAGCCTCCAGAATTGTGAGATAATAAATTGCTGATTTTTAATCCCCCCATTTTCTGTATTTTGTTACAGCCCCCCTAAGAAACTAATATACCATGGTAACACTAATCAAAAGAAAGTTGGAGTGGCTTTATTAATAGTAAGGCTATTAGTAGAGATAAATGGGGTCATTTGATAATCATAAAGGGTCAATTAGAGATTTATCAAGAGAATATAGAAATCCTAAACTTTTATGTATAATAACAGAGGTTCAAAATACATGAAGTGAAAACATAGAAAAAATCGACAAATTCACAATAGACATTTCAACACTCCTCTCTTAAGAAATGATAGAACAAGTAAACAAGAAATCAATAAGAGCATAAAAGATTTGAACACTTGAACCAACTTGACCTAATTGACATTTATAGAACATTACACCCAGCAACAACATTCATATTCTTTTCAAGTGCCTATGGAACATTTATGAAATAGACCACACTCTGGGCCAAGAAACAAGTCTCACTGAGTTTAAAAGTATTCAAGTAATACAAAGTACACTTTGACTAAGTAGAATTGAATTAGAAATCTATAACAGAAAATGTTTAAATATTTGAAATGAAAATAACATACTTCTGGAGAATCCATGTGTCAAGTAAATCAAATAGAAAATCAGAAGGTATTTTGAACTCAATAAAATCAGAAACACAGCATATCAATATTTCTGGGATGCCACCAAAGCAGTATTTTGAAGACTTTTCAGCACTAAACTCTTACATTAGAAACAAAGTCAGTTCAGTTCAGTTCAGTCACTCAGTCATGTCCAAAACTTTGTGATCCCCCATGGACTGCAGCAAGCCAGGCTTCCTTCTTCATCGCCAACTTCCATCGCTAATTCATGTCTACTGAGTAGACAGTAGCATCCAATGATATCCTCTGTCATTCGCTTCTCCTCCTGCCTTCAGTCTTTACCAGCATCAGGGTCTATTCCAATGAGTCAGGTTCTTCGCATCAGGTGGCCAGAGTATTGGAGCTTCAGCTTCAGCATCAGTCCTTCCAATGAATATTCAGGACTGATTTCCTTTAGGATGGACTGGTTTCCTTTGGGATGATCTCCTTGCAGTCCAAGGGACTCTCAAGAGTCTTCTCCAACACCACAGTTCAAAAGCATTACTTCATTGGTGCTCAGCTTTCTTTATAGTCCAACTCTCACATCCATACATGACCACTGGAAAAACCATAGCTTTAACTAGACAGACCTTTGTTGGCAGAGTAATGTCTCTGCTTTATACTATGCTGTCCGGGTTGGTCATGACTTTCCTTCCAAGGAGCAAGTGTCTTTTAATTTCATGGCTGCAGGTCACCATCTGCAGTGATTTTGGAGCCCAAAAAAATAAAGTCTGTCACTGTTTTCATTGTTTCCCCATCATTTGCCATGAAGTGATAGGACCAGATGCCATGATCTTAGTTTTTTTAATGTTGAGTTTTAAGCCAGCTTTTTCACTCATCTCTTTCACTTTCATCAAGAGGCTCTTTAGTTCCTCTTCGTTTTCTGCCATAAGGGTGATGTCATCTGCATATCTGAGGTTATTGAAATTTCTCCCAGCATTCCTGATTCCAGTTTGTGCTTCCTCTAGCCTGGCATTTTGCATGATGTACTCTGCATATAAGTTAAATAAGCAGGGTGACAATATACAGCCTTAATGTACTCCTTTCCCAATTTGGAACCAATCTGTTGTTCCATGTCCGGTTCTAACTGTTGCTTCTTTACCTGCATACAGATTTCTCAAGAGGCAGGTCAGGTGGTCTGGTATTCCCATCTCTTTCAGAATTTTCCACAGTTTGTTGTTATCCACACAGTCAAAGGCTTTGGAGTAGTCAATAAAGCAGAAGTAGATGTTTTTCTGGAATTCTCTTGCTTTTTTGATGATCCAGTGGATGTTGGCAATTCCATCTCTGGTCCTCTGCCTTTTCTAAATCCAGCTTGAACATCTGGAAGTTCATGGTTCATGTACCGTTGAAGCCTGGCTTGGAGAATTTTGAGCATTACTTTACTAGCGTGTGAGATGAGTGCAATTGTGTGGTAGTTTGAACATTCTATAGTATTGCCTTTCTTTGGGACTGGAATGAAAAGTGATCTTTTCCAGTCCTGTGGCCACTGCTGAGTTTTCCAAATTTGCTGGCATGCTGAGTGTAGAACTTTCACAGCATCATCTTTTAGGATTTGAAATAGCTCAACTGGAATTCTACCACCTCCACTAGCTTTGTTTGTAGTGACGATTCCTAAGGCCTTCTTGACTTCCCATTCCAGGATGTCTGGCTCTAGGTGAGTGATGACACCATCATGGTTATTTGGGTCATTAAGATCTTTTTTGTATAGCTCTTCTGTGTATTCTTGCCACCTCTTCTTAATATCTTCTGCTTCTGTTAGGTCCATATTGTTTCTGTCCTTTATTGTGCCCGTCTTTGCATGAAATGGTCCCTTTGTATCTCTAATTTTCTTGAAGAGGTCTCTAGTCTTTCCCATTCTATTGTTTTCCTCTATTTCTTTGCATTGATCACTGAGGAAGGCTTTCTTATCTCTCCTTGCATTCTTTGGAACTCTGCATTCAGATGCTTCTATCTTTCTTTTTCTCCTTTGCCTTCTGCTTCTCTTCTTTTCTCAGCTATTTGTAAGGCCTCCTCAGACAATCATTTTGCCTCTTTGCATTTCTTTTTCTTGGGTATGATTTTGATCACTGCCTCCTGTACAATATCACAAACCTCCATCCATAGTTCTTCAGGCACTCTCTTTATCAGATCCATTCCCTTGAATCTATTTGTCACTTCCACTGTATATTCGTAAGGGATTTGATTTAGGTCATACCTGAAAGGTCTAGGGGTTTCCCTACTTTCTTCGATTTAAGTCTGAATTTTGCAGTAAGAAGTTCATGGTCTGGGCCACAGTCAGCCCCCAGTCTTGTTTTTGCTGACTGTATAGTTTCTCCATCTTTGGCTGCAAAAAAATATAATCAATCTGATTTCAGTATTCACCATCTAGTGATGTCCGTGTGTAGAGTCGTCTCTTGTGTTTTTGGAAGAGGGTGTTTGCTATGACCAATGCATTCTCTTGGCAAAACTCCATCAGCCTTTGCCCTGCTTTATTTTGTACTCCAAGGCCAAACTTGCCTGTTACTCCAGGTGTTTCTTGACTTCCTACTTTTGCATTCCAGTCCCCTATGATGAAAAGGACATCTCTTTTTGGTGTTAGTTCTAGAAGTTCTTGTAGATCTTCATAGAGCCATTCAACTTCACCTTCTTTGGCATTAGTGATTGGGGCATAGACTTGGATTACTGTGAGATTGAATGGTTTGCCTTGGAAGTGAACAGAGACCATTCTGTCATTTTTGAGACTGCATCCAAGTACTGCATTTCGGACTCTTTTATTGACCATGAGTGTTACTCCATTTCTTCTAAGGGATTTTTGCCACAGTAATAAATATAATGGTCATCTGAATTAAATTTGCCCATTATGGTCCACTTTAGTTCACTGATTCATAAAATGTCAATGTTCACTCCTGCCCTCTCCTGTTTGACTACTTTCAATTTACCTTGACTCACGGACCTTACGTTCCAGGTTCCTATTGCAGTATTGCTCTTTACAGCATCGGACTTCCCTTCCATCACCAGTTCTATCCACAACTGGGCATTGTTTTCGCTTTGGCTCTGTCTCTTCACTCTTTCTGGAGTTATTTCTCCACTGATCTCCAGTAGCATGTTGGGCACCTACTGACCTGGGGAGTTCATCTTTGACTGTCATATCTTTTTGCCTTTTTGTACTGTTCATGGTGTTCTCAAGGCAAGAATACTGAAGTGGTTTGCCATTCCCTTCTCCAGTGGACCACGTTTTGTCAGAATTCTCCACCATGACCCACCCGTCTTGGATGGCCCTCCATGGCATGGCTCATAGTTTCACTGAGTTAGATAAGGCTGTGATCCATGTGATCAGTTTGGTTAGTTTTCTGTGTTTATGGTTTTCATTCTCTCTGTCCTCTGATGGATAAGGATAAGAGGCTTAAAGGGAAGTCTCAAATTGGTGACTTCAATTTCTACATTAAGAAACTACAAAAAGAGCTAATTTAGAACAAAATATTTAGGAACTGACTCATTTGAAAAGACCCTGATGCTGGGAAAGATTGAAGGCAGGAGAAGAAGGGGACGACAAAGGATGAGATGGTTGGATGGCATCACTGACTCAATGAACATGAGTTTGAGTAAACTCCAGGAGTTGGTGATGGACAGGGTGGCCTGGCGTGCTACAGTCCATGGGGTTGGAAAAGGTTGGACACGACTGAGCAACTGAACTCAACTGAATTTAAGATAAAAGAAATAATAAAGATGAGAATGGAATAGAAAGCAAAAAAACAACACAAAAAATTAATGAAACCAAATGCTGGTTCTTTCAGAACATGAATAAAATTGCTGAACATCTAAATAGATGGATTAGGAAAAAAAGAAAACAATTTACTAATATCAAAAACAAAAGATGTGACATAATTAGAGATTCTACAAATATTTAAAGGAATAATAGCAAATTATTATGAGCAACATTATGCCAACAAATTTGAAACTTAGATTAGGTATCAGCAGACTTTTTCTTTCTTTTTTTTTTTTTAATTTTATTTTATTTTTAAACTTTACATAATTGTATTAGTTTTGCCAAATATCAAAATGAATCCGCCACAGGTATACATGTGTTCCCCATCCTGAACCCTCCTCCCTCCTCCCTCCCCATACCATCCCTCTGGGTCGTCCCAGTGCACTAGCCCCAAGCATCCAGTATCGTGCCAGACTTTTTCTATAAAGCACAAGTGAGTAAAATCTTTAGGCTTGGAGGACCACATATGGTCGATGTCACTTTTTTTTCAATCTTTAAAAATGTAAAAAAAAAAGTTTGCAGGCTATGGGCTAACTGCTGACTTAAGTGAAATAGACATATTCCTTGAAACACACAAAATTATTAAGCTTACTGAAGGAGAAATAGATACAGTGGGCCCTGCATATCCAGAGTTGTGGAACCTGGGATATGGAGGGCCAACTCTACCACGTCATTTTATATAAGGAACTTGAGAATCCACAGATTTTGGTACCTGGGGGTGGGGGACTCTTCAACCAATGCTTTGTGGACATCAGGGGACAATGTCACCTAAATAGTCCTATATATAGTAAAGAATTAAATTTGTAGTTAAAAAATTTCTCACAAAGAAAACTCCAGATCCAGAGGGGCTTACTGATAAATTCTACCAAATATTCAAGGGAGAAATAATACATTCCTACCCAAACTCTCCTAGGAAAATTAAAAAGAAGAGAATACTTTCCAACTTATTCTATAGATTATGGAATTCCCTGGTGGCTCAGACGTTCAAAGCGTCTGTCTACAATGCAGGAGACCTGGGTTTGATCCCTGGGTCGGGAAGATCTGCTGGAGAAGGAAATGGCAATCCACTCCAGTACTATTGCCTGGAAAATCCCATGGACAGAGGAGCCTGGTAGGCTACAGTCCATGGGGTCGCAAAGAGTCGGACACGACTGAGCGACAAAAGCATCACCTATTACCAAAATCAGACAAAGACACTGCAGGAAAACTCCAGATCAGTACCCACTGTGAACATAGATATGTAAATGCAGGAGGAGAAGGGGGTGGCAGAGGACAAGCTGGTTGGATGGCATCACCTACTCAATGGACATGAGCTTGAGCAAACCCTGGGAGATAGTAAAGGACAGGGAAGCCCAGCATGCTGCAGTCCATGAGGTCGCAAAGAGATGGACACAACTTAGCGACTGAGCAGCAACAGACAAAATTTTAATGTAATGAATCCAACAATATATAAAAAGGAATATTCATGATAACCATGTGGCTTTCATGTCAGGAGTGCAAACTTGTGGCATCACTTGAAAATCAATTAATATAATTTTCCAAATTAACAAACTAAAACCATCTAATAGTCACAGAAAGGGATTTGACCAAATTCAACATCCATTCCTGCATAAAATGTTTCCACAAACCAGGACTAGACAGAAACTGCTTCAGTCTGATCATATCAGTGATATCAATCAATCTGATATGAAAAATTAACTGCTATTATCATACTTCATAGGGAAAGAATGATTTTTACCTAAGCGCAGAATCAGGACAATGATGTCTGCCTCTTCAATTTTATTCAACATTATACTGGAGGTTCTAGCCAATACCATCAGGAAAACTGACATAAAAGTGCAGCATAAAAGACAACTATATTGTAAAGGAAGAAGGAGATGTTCTTGTTGTCTTTGTAGAAAATTCTTTGGAATTTACATAAAGCTACTAGAACCAATGAATAAGCTTAGCAAATTGACAGGATATGAGATCTGTACTAGTAAAGCTAATTTATTTATACTTATTAGCATTTATTTGTATTAAAGTATAGTTGATTTACAAAACTGTGTTAGTTTCAGGTGTACAGCAAAGTGATTCAGTTATATATTTTGTTTCCAGATTATTTTACATTATAAGTTATGACAAGATATTGAATATTGTTCCCTGTGTTACACAGTAAATCTCTGTTGCTTCTCTATTTTATATACAGTAGTGTTTATCTGTTAACCCCATACTTTTAGTTTACCCTCCACCATCCCTTGGTAACTATCAGTTTGTTTTCTGTATCTGTAAATTCGTTTCTGTTTCGTAAACTGATTCATTTGTATTATTTTTTAGATTCCACATGTAAGTGGCATCATATGATAATTGTCTTCCTCTGTTGGACTTCACTTAGTATGACAGTTTCTAGGTCTATCCATGTTCCTGCAAATGGCAATATTTCATTCCTTTTTATGGCTGAATGATGTTCCATTGTGTATATATACTATGCCTTCTTTATCCATTCATGAATGTCTTGGCTACTGAAAATAGTGTTGCTGTGAACATTGGGTGCATGTGTCTTTTCAAATTAGAGTTTTTCTCTTTTCCAGATATATGCCCAGAAGTGGGATTGCTGGATCATATGGCAACTTTAGTTTTGTAAGGAATGTCCACACTGTTTTCCATAGTGGCTGCATCAACTTACATTCCTACCAACAGCATAGTAGGGTTCACATTTCTCCATGCCCTCTTCAGCATTTGTTATTTGTAGACGTTTTAATGATTGCCATTCTGACGAGTGTGAGGTGGTACCTCACTGTTGTTTTGATTTGCATTTCTCTAATAACTAGCAACATGGAGCATCTTTCCCTGTACCTGTCGGCCATCTGTATATCTTCTTTGGAGAAATGTCAGTTTAGCTCTTCTCCTCATTTTTTGATTGGGTTGTTTGTTTCTTTATTATTGAGTTGCATGAGTTGTTTGTATATACTGCCATTTATGATACCATCAAAAATATTAAGTGCTTTTGAGTAAATATGACAGAAGAGGTAAAAATCTATACAATGAAAACCACTAGTCATGCAGAGAGAAATGATAGAATACCTAAGTAAATGGAGAGAAGTAATACCAATTTATGTGTGAGAAGACTCAATATTGTTAGGATGTCACTTCTCTCCAAACGGATCTATAGTTTTAATGCAATACCCATAAAAATTCCAACAGGCTTTTATAAGTTAGAAATTGACTAAAATTTATGTGGAAATGTAAAAGGCCTACAATAATCAAAATAACTGTGGTAAATAAAGAACAAACTTGGAACGTTAATACTGCATGATTTCAAGACTTAGGATCAAGCTGCAGTAATCAAACCAGTGTGATATTGACAAAAAGATAGAACAAAAGAACCCATAAAGAGATCTATACATATACAAACAACTGGTTTTCAAGAAAGATGCAAAACAGTTTAGTAAGAAAATGATAGGTTTTGCAACCACATCATGCTAGACCAACTAGATAGCCACATGCAAAAAATTAATAAATAAACGTTGATTCTTACATCATACAAAAATAACTCAAAATTAGCATAGGTCTAAATACAAAATTGAAAACTATAAATCTTCTAGAAGAAAACATTAGAGAAAAATCTTTGTGACTTTGGATAGGCAAAGAGTTCTTAAATACAATTCTAAAAGTAATGATTCAAAAGTTAGTGCTTGGAGTTTATTTTAAAATATCCTTGTTTTTGAGAGAAATCATGAAGAGAAAGAAAAGTCACAGACTAGGAAGAAAAATTTGTAAATTGTGGCTCTGATTAAAAAGAATCCTGAAAATGAAACAGAAAAACAAATAACTAAATTTTTTTTAAAAAGTGGACAAAATATTTGAACAGGCATTTCTCCAAAGAAGGTATAAAGATGTCAAATAATTACATGCAAAGATGATCAACATCATTAGTTTCTAGGGAAACCCAAATTAAATCTACAATGGGCTACCACTCTACAGCTGTTTGAATTTCTAGGCTAAAACTGAAGACGGATCATACCAAATCATGAAACTTTCGTATACTCTCCTGCACTCCTCATAGGTAACTGTAAATTGTTACAGTCACATAGGTGACTGTAAAATGATACAGTCACCCTAGAAAACCATTTAACAGTTTCCTAAAAAGATTAAATATACACCTGCCATATGATATAGTCATTCCATTCCTGGATGTTTACCCAAAAGAAAGAAAATCATACAATGTGCATACAAAGACATTTACATGAATGTTTACAGCAGCTTTATCTGTAATAGTCAAAAGATGGAAATGACCCACGTGTCCATCAAGAAAAGAATAGATAAACAAACCATAGCACATTCTCAGAATGTGCTCAGGAATAAGGAAGAAGGAACTATTGATACAGGCTACAACATGTCTGAATCTCAAAGTGATTACGCTGAGTAAAAGAAGCCAGACTAAAAAAGTAATACTGTACGATTCTATTTATAGAAAATTCTAGGAAATGCAAACTGATATGGAGTGACAGGGCAAATCAGCAGTTACTTGGGGATGGAGGGAGAGACGGGAGGAAGGGATTACATGAGGCAGAAGGAAACTCTTGGGGTAGATGGTATGTTCATTATCTTGATCGTGGTGGTAGTTTCATGGGTGTATACATATGCCAAATATTAATCAAATCCTACACTTTAAGTATACTCCATTTATTATATGTAATTATACCTTAATAAAGCAGAAATGGACTCTTCCTAAAGGAGAAGGAGGGGAGGAGAAGAAAGGAAGGAAGGAGGAGAGGAAGGGAGAAAGGGGAATTTCAGCTCTCTAGGAAGCTTTCTGGGAGGCTAGGTGAGTGAAAGGAAAGAATTTCTTTCAAGCCCCCAGTGTCTCCTAATTTGATTGGTCTTAACTCGGTATATGAGCTACCAGGCAAGTCCCACTGGGATGTTTGTTTGCATAGTTCTAATCACATTAACTTTTAGCAACTTCTCTGTGATATCTGTGGAACATCAATGTTGCAGCAGTCTACCGTCTCAGAAAAAACTAAAAACTTTCTTCTCCCAGGAAGTTAGCTGGAAAAGCGAGGCGCTCCACATAGAACCCAGGCCACAGGTATCATCCAGGACTTGTTTTTCTATTAGTAGAAAAACCTCCTCACTCTCTACTTAACCCTTACTGCAGAGGATTCTGTTCATTACAAAATATTCCAATAAGCAGGCTCGATTGAGGAAGATACAGTTGTAAAACAAGTGAGAGATGGATCATATTCTTTACCCAAAGTCCCCAAAGGGCTCTTCTAAATAAGAAAGCTTTCTGAGGACATATAAAATTAATGTAATATATATATATAAATGGCTTTGCATGCACTTCAGGAATGTGTCTACATGCTTTAAGCCAGCCGGACTGAGTGAAAGGAGGTTTTGCAAAAGCAAGGCTTTCTGTGAATGGGCCCTTTCTGGTCCCCCGGAAGCTGGCAGTGAAGCATCCACAGGACTCACCTAACTGCCTGCATCTGTGTGCTTCGCGGGGACCTCAGGGACCTTCCTGGTGCCCCTAGCAGGAGGCCCTCTGCTCTGCTCAGCTGTCGAGGGGTGACCTGGGTTCTTTGACGCCCTTCTCCAGGGCAGATCCCCAGGCCTGTGCTCATCCTCTGCCATGCGCGACTCCGTGGTGGTGTGGCTAGACCTGGCCTGGTGGTGACGGGAGTGGTAAGTGTCCCCTCTCAGATAGGCAGGCGTTGCAAGTGGGAGCAGGTCGTGTGTGCAAGCCTGGTCCGCACTCTGGACTGGTCTGCACCCAAACCTGTCCCCTCCCAGACCAGCCCGCAGCCCTCCCCAGGACCTGGGCACAGGCGGTGCCCACCTCTGCTACCTTCTGGAGATGCAGGAATCGGCTGGTGCACCTGGGAGGGCCCTGCAGCCTGCCCCCAGAGAACTGCTGCCCAGAGAAGGAGCCCCACCGTTAGGGCCTCCACTCGGCTGCACAGCCCTGTTAAACAAAATGTTTTGTGTGTAGAACTGAACTTTTCTACGCCCAACTCTCCCCTCTCTGCAGAAGCCAACACTTATCTGCCTCCCATGCATCCTCCCAAGCCTGTTTCTCTGCTTTTCCATCTTCCAGCGGACCCATGGAATGTCTTGCTCTGTTTGCTTTTAACATCAGTTCAGTTCAGTTCACTCACTCAATCATGTTTGCAATCTATGGGCTGCAGCACGCCAGGCTTCCCAGCCCATCACCAACACCCGGAGCTTGCTCAAACTCATGTCATCAAGTTGGTGATGCCATCCAACCGTCTCATCCTCTGTCATCCCCTTCTCCTGCTTTCAGTCTTTCCCAGCATCAGGGTCTTTTCCAGTGAGTCAGTTCTTCTCATCAGCTAGCCAAAGTGTTGGAGTTTTAGCTTCAGCATCAGTCCTTCCGATGAATATTCAGGACTGATTCCCTTTAGGATGGACTGGTTGGATCTCCTTGCAGTCCAAAGGACTCTCAAGAGTCTTCTCCAACACCACAGTTCAAAAGCATCAATTCTTCAGCTCTCAGCTTTCTTTATAGTCCAAATCTCATATCCATCCATGACTACTGGAAAAACCATAGCTTTGATTAGATGGACCTTTGTTGGCAAAGTAATGTCTCTGCTTTTCAGTATGCTGTCTAGGTTGGTCATGGCTTTTCTTCCAAGGAGCAAGTGTCTTTTAATGTCATGGCTGCAGGTCACCATCTGCAGTGATTTTGGAGCCCAAGAAAATAAAGTTTGTCACTGTTTCCATTGTTTTCCCATCTATTTGCCATGAAGTGATGGGACTGAATGCCATGGTCTTAGTTTTTTGAATGTTGAGTTTTAAGCCAGCTTTTTCACTCATCTCTTTCACTTTCATCAAGAGGCTTTTTAGTTCTTCTTCACTTTCTGCCATAAGGGTGATGTCATCTGCATATCTGAGGTTATTGATATTTCTCCCTGCAGTCTTAATTCCAGCTTATGCATCATCCAACCCGGCATTTCACATGATGTACTCTGCGTATAAGTTAAATAAGCAGGGTGACAATATACAGTCTTGATATACTCCTTTCCCAATTTGGAACCAGTCTGCTATTCCATGTCCAGTTCTAACTGTTGCTTCTTGACCTGCATACACATTTCTCAGGAGACAGGTAAGGTGGTCTGCTCTTCATATCTCTTTCAGAATTTTCTACAGTTTGTTGTGATCCACACAGTCTAAGTCTTTGGTGTACTCAGTAAAACAGAAGTAGATGTTTTTCTGAAATTCTCTTGCTTTTTTGACCACCCAAAGGGTGTTGGCAATTTGATCTCTGGTTCCTTTGCCTTTTCTAAATCTAGCTTGAACATCTGGAAGTTCACAGTTCACATACAGTTGAAGCCTGGCTTAGAGAATTTTGAGCATTACTTTGCTAGTGTGTGAGATGAGTGCAATTGTGTGGTAGTTTGAACATTCTTTGGTATTGCCTTTCTTTGGGATTGGAATGAAAAGTGACCTTTTCCAGTCCTGTGACTACTGCTGAGTTTTCCATATTTGCTGGCATATTGGGTGCAGCACTTTCACAGCATCATCTTTTAGGATTTGAAATAGCTCAACTGGAATTCCATCACCTCCAACATCAGCTGCATTAAAACTCAGTGTATTCTGCAGTTTATTCTTTTTATCCTTCAGTATGCCTTGGAGTTCTGTCCATTTTAGAACTTACATGGCTACCTCATACTTTCTAAAGACTCCATATTAACTCCACAGTGTGGACATGGAAGTTTATCCCATGGCCTTATTTGTAGGCATGTAGATGGCTTTAATTACACACAGCACTGTGATATCCGTGTGCATGCATGGTCAGTCGTTCCAGTCGTGTCCGATTGTGACCCTATGGTGTCCGATTGTGACCCTATGGACTGTAGCCCGCCAGGCTCCTCTATACATGGGATTCTCCAGGCAAGAATACTGGAGCGACTTGCCACGCCCTCCTCTGGGGGATCTTCCCCAACCAGGGATCAAACCCGCATCTCTTGCGTCTTCTGCCTCACCAGGGGATTCTTTACCACTAAGTCACCAGGGAAGCCTGCTGTGATGCCTGCAGGTAACCTTCAACCCTACACCTGACCCTGAGAAGCATTGTTTGATGTCTTATCTGCTCTCAAAACATCCAGTACATTCAGACCTTTTCCACAGAAAGTATCTCTGTCTCAGAACCAATAAGATAAAAGCTTATAGATTACTATTAGTAAAACTGGAAAGTGAAACTTTTTTCTTAGATCCGTTTCTCTCACTCTGGCCATTAGATTTCTATAGACATCCACCCAGATTATTATCTTATTTTTGGTGTCTTTTGACCATGATTAGCCATGTGTTGTGTGGTTTTCTTCTTTAAATCATTTATTGTAGAGTTAGACAGGCCTGGGTTCAAATTGACTTCTCTGAGGTTCAGTTTTCTTATCTGAAAAATGGGCATCATATAAGTATGATTCACCCTTGTGGAAAATAGAAGATGGAATTTATATAAAGTGCTAAGTGATCAAACCATAGTAAGTATGTGGTTGCTGGCTGTTATAGAGTAAATGATAAACTCTGCAGTGTAAATCTATTTCAGTGTTTTTAATATAGAGGGGATTTTTAAAACGTGTTTGTTTGGCCTTATCGGGTCTTAGCCGTGTCATGTGGGATCTTTTGTTGCATCCCCCTGGTTGTGGTACACGGGCTGGTCGCAGCACGTGGACTGAGTTGCTCCCCAGCATGTGGGATCTTCCTTCCCCAACCAGGGATCAAACACACGTCCGCTAAATTGCAAAGTAGATTCTTAAGCACTGGACCACCAGGGAAGTCCCTTGAGTGACTTTTTAACAAGAGCCATGACTCAATGTATTAGCGTCTTTGATGCTAATAGTCTATCTTGTGGATGTGACTGCTATGTACTTACTCTCACACAACTGCCCGTGCCCATTTTAGGCTTATGTTAATTGCCCGTATGTTTGGTCTAAGTTTAGTGAGCTATTAGATAATCTCAAAGTTGTGGAAGACCTTAAAAGATGATCTGTTCTAACTCTCTTCTCGTCATTCCCGGGTGTACAGACCTGGTCTAACAATTTATTTCCCAGGGCAGCTAATTCAACCAGATAAGTGGTGAAAATATTCCCTAATTCCCAAAGTGGTATTACCTAATTGTCTTCTATCATCAAAGTCATTCAGGTGATTAATTTTCAATCATTCCCTACATAAATGGGAAGGAACTGAATCTTCATCGATTCAATGTATTCAATTTATTGAGCGCTTTCCGAGGACCACTGTCCATTCTGGGTGCTGATGATAGCGATGAACAGTACCCCGTGTGACTTTACAGTCTAGCAGGAGAGGCAGCGCTAAAGTGTTTATGAGTTGGAGTCTAGATTTACAAGAAGGTAACGTTTTGCTGATAGTAATTAGGCACTGTTTCTATTAGGCTGATACTGACCTTGTGCTCCATGACATACTAAGCCAAGAGACAGATTTGGCACCATTCAGGGGTGTCTTAGTTTTGGCATTGCATAGTTTAAGCAAGGCAATGGCACCCCACTCCAGTACTCTTGCCTGGAAAATCCTATGGACAGAGGAGCCTGGTAGGCTGCAGTCCATGGGGTCGCTAAGAGTCGGACATGACTGAGGAAATTCACTTTTACTTTTCACTTTCATGCATTGGAGAAGGAAATGGCAGCCCACTCCAGTGTTCTTGCCTGGAGAATCCCAGGGACGGGGGAGCCTGGTGGGCTGCTGTCTATGGGGTCGCACAGAGTTGGACACAACTGAAGTGACTTAGCAGTTTAAGCACTGCATAGTTTAGGCACTGCATAAGTATGCCATAAATTAACAAAAAGACAGTGGTCTGTCATATAGAACAAGTGAATGAGGCTTTCAAACACAAGCAATTTTTTTTCCCAAAAATCTTGAGCAGGAAAACATACTTTACAAATCTAGCATTTTCTTTTTTTTTTCAATTAAATGACACACATACATACACAACCAAAAGGGAAAATTGTTTTCTAGGTTGCAGCAGGCCCTGGAGATTTAAATACTGAAACCTTCTATTTGTACCAATAATTCATATACAGCTAGATGGGGTGAAAAAGGTTAATGATGGAATTTTTTTTAAGTATGTTTCATTGACTATAAATGGCAGATCTGACAGTTAAAATGAAAATTGTTCCAGAAGAAACTTTAGTCAGACTAATTATTTGAGACGTTATAAGGATATATAATTATGTTCTTCACCTTTAAAAAAAAGTTTTATTACAAATGTGCTTTTAAAGAACAAGTAGAGAAATAAAAGCTGTAATTGTTCTTAATTATAGCTAACTGTAATTGCACTCGATTGCAATACACTGAATATCACCAGTGGCTAAAGAAATTCTGGCATACAGACAGTGCACCCACATTCAAGAGATGAGGTACAGATTCTGAATATTCTGTTATCTGTAATTTAGCTCTTTTACTGCTGATTTCGTTTCTGTTGGTTTTATTTTATTTTATTTTTTAGCAATTGTAGAGATATGATTGTCATCTGTGAATGTGTTGAAGGTTGGAGATTTCATCTGGGGTTGGTTCAAAACCTCCATCGCCACAGAAAAGACATTATGGCAATTGTTGAAGGAGAGAACTGGATGTGACCCACTGATTGAATACACAGATTTGAATTTCTAGAGGTAGTGATGAATACCAAATGTAATTTACCCAGCAGGACCCAAGTGGCCTGGAAGATGAGAGAGAACACATCTAACACACCTAGAACACCCTAACTTCCTCTTTGCTCTCAAGTCATTCAGACGGGTAAATTAAAGAAGCAGGAACACATCCATGAAGGGGAGAATTTTCTCTCACTCCTCCCTTTGTGTTCAGAACTTAGATGGAATTCTGTGTCTGACCAGACCTCCCTGCCTGCCTTTATAGTCAGAAGGGCCGGGCAGGAGCCCCTGAGTTGACTGTTTGGTCACAGACTCCTGAACCTCTTAGCAGTGCAGTGCACGCGTGCTCAGTCGTGTCCGATGCTTTGCAACTCCATGGACTGTAGCCCGAGCTCTTCTGTCCATGGTGTTTCCCAGGCAAGAGTACTGGAGTGGGTTGCCATTTCCTCCTCCAGGGGACCTTCCAGACCCAGGGACTGAACTCATGTCTTTCGCATTGGCAGGTGGATTCTTTACTACTGAGCCACCTGGGAAGCCCTGAACTTCTTAGAGCCTTACTTCACTTGTCTGCAAAATGAGGCATACTGATAGGGAATCCACTTCCTCATCCAGGAGTATACCAGGGCAGACTGAAAATCAAAATGAACCCACCCTTGGACACTAGGGGAGAAAAGAAGTAGGTTCTTTAGCTTCCAGAGAAAGGGGCATTTTATTATGCATTTATTATGTCCACTGCTCTAAAAAGTAAAAAAATAGAAAACCAACAAAGAAACAAGATTCCCCTGAATCACGTCGGAACAGCCCTTATTACTTTTCAGTGTCCATGGATGGCTACTATAAGCTTTCACCATAGCTGGATAAGCTTTGACAGAATTTCTGGAGTCTTTTTTTCATTAAAAAATTACTTATTCTAATTTAATTAAAATTTTAAAATTTATTAATTAAAAAAAAAACATTTAATGCCTTGGCCTGAGCCCCGTTCCTGACAACCAGTTGTCACCAGGTCTGCACGGAGAGAAGCCGTCTGAGGTCCTGTCCTTTTGGCCAGTCTGCGCCCTGAACAGAAGCGTATCTGTTCCTCACTCGGGATGTTGGGTGAAAACAAACAAGGACAAGAGGCCTGAGCTCCAGCTTGTGCTCCTTGAAGCCTGACAGCCCCCAGGGCCTGGCAGAGCCTGCAGGGCCAGTCTGTAAAGAGGGGAGGAAGGAACTGGACTCCTAGCCAGTCTCCAGCCAGGGATTCAAGAGCTGGTGTAACCATCTCTCCATCTTTCTGATGAAGTAGCTCCATCCCCCATGGAGTTTGACTGTGGCTGTCAGAAGCCTCCTCCTCCTTCTCCTTTGTCTCCCCCCACCATCCTCCCTGTGTCTTTGGTCCCCTGCTGCCCTCCCCCAGGTCAGAGCCCATTCCAGGAATGCCCACAATGTCCGGCAAGCTCTCACATCCACCTCAGACTGGCCAGTGGCTTTTGTGTTTCATTTTATTATTTTTGGCCACAGCATGTGGGGTCTTAGTTCCCCGACCAGGGATTGAACCCACACCCCTGTACTGGAAGCATGGTGTCTTAACCACTGGACTGCCAGAGAAGTCCCTGGCTTTTATATTTTATATTCTTGGGAAGGGCGGCATCTATAAGACAAAATATCCTTCCTCTTGCTAAAGTCTTTTCATCAGGCAGGACTTTGGCGCAGTTACACTGATGAAGTCACTCTGGATTTGTTTTCCAAAAACCTCCACAGGAGGGGCTCGTCATGTGCCGGCATGGATAAAATCCCACCCTGCTCCTGACACGTGGGCATCCCTGTGTGCGGGCCTTGGTCTCAGTGGATAACTCCCCTACTGGGTGGTCAGCCTTGTGAGGGAGGGGTTCACGTATATTCATTTCCCGCTCCATCCTCAGCACATAGAAACCAGCACACAGTAGGAGCTGTAGAAATATTTGTTGAACAAATTAATAAGTAAATGCTAATGACAAATGCTAATGAACTCAATACCCATACACGTCAGTTGATGGATTAGGCCATTAGTCAAACATTACAATGCAGGCTGGTGTTTGCAAATCCCTCTTTGATCCAGAAATTATCAGGAGTGGGGATGATTTTCTCTCATTAAGAGGACTTATTGGTGATATTATGTCTCTGGGAGCTGGGAGAGAAAAATTAGGCTTTTATTTTTGCACAATGGGCCTCATTTTAAACTGACTTATCAAAGAAAAAATTATTTTCAATTAATAACATGGGGGGGGCATATTTTCCCTTATGAAGCTCACTTATGAACTGCAGTACAGCTTCCAGCTCAATGATTAAAAAATAGTAAATGCAGAGGTCTTATAGTAACCTAGTAACTACCTAGAGGGTGTAGTAAGCTAACACCCTTCCCCATGGCAGGAGCCGAGTGTTTAAAGGATGGTTGGTTCAGGTACTTACTGGATCATATCATGTAACCATGCTGGATTTCCAGAGCAGAAAGAGCATAAATGATTAAGAGGTAAACCCATGAGTGCGGAGATGTCATTCTCCTTCTTCTGATTCCACCAGCCAAGTCCAGGACCGCCATCTCTCTCTCAAGTGCATTCCTGGGCTAAGTGTCAAGATGACATTTTTGAAAGAAAAGAAAACAAAAGCCGTTAACACCATCTCCCACTGACTGAAGGGACAGCAGCAGTGTTGTTTGAATAGTGGCCCAACTCACAGATGACAGTCCGGGTGCCACGGTACCTGAGGCAGATTTGACTAGAAGAAACCTGGGGTGATTTTGTTCTTAAGGCCCGTGAGCACAAGAGCAGAGCCAGAGGCACACATTTGTGGCTGTTTTATAGGAAAAGTGCTAAAATAATCTGAAGAAATCTGGAGCCCATGCAAATCTTAGCAAGGACTCTGAGTCGGACTGGCCTATTCAGAAGGAAAGAGCTTCCATGGTGGCTCAACAGTAGAGAACCTGCCTGCTAATGCAGGAGACTTGGGTTCGATCCCTGGAAGATCCCCTGGAGAAGGAAATGGCAACCCACTCCAGTATTCTTGCCTGGGAAATCCCATGGACAGAGGAGCCTGGCGGACTACAGTCCGTGGAGTCACCAAGAGTCAGACACAACTGATGAACTGAACAAGTGACAAGTCAGAAGGAGGCTGGATACATCAGTGATGAGACTAAATTAATCTTCATGCAGCCAGTCTTCTGGCAACCCACATCGCATGTCTGCCCACTCCCACATGCTAGTTCCCAGGACCCCCCTGTATGACTCTGTTTCCTGAGGATTTGTGGGCAGAATTCCCATCTCGCCTTGGTGGCTGCCCTCAGCCTGAGTTAAATACCTAAGTGATGTGAAGAGAGACTCCACCTGGTGGACTATACACTCAGGCATGGTGGGTTTAACCCCTGCGAGCACAGACGAGGCAGAAGGAGCGTGAAGTGATACCTCTTGTGAAGCAGGTCCGCAGGCGGGACCACTTCTGTGGATGTTGCCGGCTGATATCTCATTCACTTCCACGCCGGAGTGGACTTGAGAGGCTGGCCGGCCTCTTAGCGATATGAAGTGTCTCTTGTCGAAACCCGCAGTTTTCTAAGTGACTGGGTGAGTTTCCCTGAGGATCTCGTCTCCCCTTTTAGTTTATCGGTATTTAGAAAGTACAGGTCCAGACTATCATTTCTTTAAGTTACAGCATCACTTCATATTGCCTGCTCCACTCACTGGGTACCAGTGAATAATTGCTGGGGGGAAAAAAAAAGAGAGATGGAATGCAATAGTGCAAAGGAAATAAGTAGACATAAGAAATGAAGGTGGGGGTAGAAGTCGTTGCATGTCATGCCTTCATATATTAAGTCCCCTTTCTATAGAAATAGCCCTCCTATGGAAATAATAGCCCCCCTGTGACTCTTACTATTATGTATTGATACTATCTCCTACCTTGCCTCATTCTTCATGACATATGCCACGTAGTGCCGTGTGCTGTCATATCCGAGTCTTTGTGACCTCATGGACTGTAGCCTGCAAGCTTCCTCTGTCCATGGGATCTTCCAGGCAAGAATACTGGAGTGGGTTGCCATGTCCTACTCTAGGGGATCTTCCCGGCTCAGGGATTGAACCCACTACTCCTGTGTTCCCTGCATTGCAGGCAGATTCTTTATCCACTGAGCCATCGGGGAGGCCTACATAAGGTGGTCATAAATACCCATTTGCTTTTTTGTTTTTTGTCTGTCTCCCGCTTCTAGATTGTACAGTTTCCAACAACGGGGCCATGTTTTGTGGTTGTTCTCTGTTCTGGCACAGAACCCAGAATAAATGAGTGGATGTAAAATATGTATACATCAGATCTGGTAGATACTGAGAGCAAGCAAGGCAGCAGAGTGACCACAAGCATAGAATGCCTCTGTCCATCACTAGCTGTTTGGCCTTGGGAAGCTATTTAACATTTTTCTGTCTCATTTTCCTCATCTCTATTGTAGTTGAATCATAGTTAACAACGTCATGAGGCTTTTAGATGAGTTAAGTGAGTGAACGCATGTAAATGGCCTAGAATAGTGGCTGGTATTAAATAAGAGCCCAGTGAATGTGAGTTATGCTGTGTGAGTGTGTGGTGTGTATATGTGTGTAGGTTTCACCATGTAAGAGTAATTGCTTGCATTTATACACAAACACACACACAAGCCCACACACATTTTAATTACGGGAGTGAAAATTGAGGAAGGATAAAGTGATAGAGAAGAAGGGCCAAAATAAAGAGATTATAAATTCAAAGAAATTATCAGAAAGAAAGAAGTTGGGATGAGTGGAAGGAGAAGTGTCTTTGACTTTATCAGAGAAGACACTTTAATCTCTAAGGTGTTGTAGATTTCCCAGACTCGAGGTTCACCATGTAGGAAAAAAACTGAACTGTTCTAAATTGATATATGAATTTGTAATGATGCCTTGAAGCTAATCTTTTTGATCTATGTATTATTTGGAAATAGATCCAGCTTTAAAGGCCCACTGTTTGCCCCAAGCACTGGGTGACCAAAAAAAAAAAAAAAACAGGCAAGGAAAAGAATAAAATCTAGTTTATTGTAATACTTTCACCCTTACCTCTTATGACCAGAACATTAAATCATTTACAGGGGCAGGCAATAAAAATAAAAGGTATTTTAACTTTTTTTTTTTTTGGTCTTTGTACTTTTGGAAGAATCAGAGGTGCCAATGGAGAGAAACAGTCCAAGTCTTAAAAATATTTATCATGCTAGCACACAATTAACAGGGGGGTTCTCATGTCCTCTGTTTTATAGTTTGTCAGCTAATTTTGGAAACTGGCAAGCTGCACAGAAATAGATAGCTCTTGCTTCAACACGTCCTAAAAAAAGAACTGTTTGCATAGTTCAAGAATGGGATGGGATAGGAGAGGATGAGGAAGACCGCTATTTCAAACAGCTAAGAAGAGCTGGCATCACTCTGTGCGCCCTGGCAAATGTTCTACACATTTAAAATTAAAATCGTTTTTAAGAATCGCTAAGTAATCTACAAAAACTGTAAAATACACATGAGACACTTGTCTGCTTTTGCAAATACTTGTCTCTTCTAGTTTATTTTTTCCCCTCTTTGGTAAAATGGAATTTATAGCCCAACTTCAAATTTGCAGAAAGCTTTCCTGTCTGTTCACACTGATGATTGATCCAGCAACGCTAGATCAAAGGGCAGTATTATTATTCCATTCTGGGACTCAGCAACCCCATGAGGCAGAAAGAATTGTCCAAGGATATCAACCTATCAGAAGTGAATACCCTCCATCATTTTGGTCTATTTCTTAGCCCCTAGGACAACTCTGTTTCTCGGAACATATGACTTCACTTTGTCATCTTTTTCATCGTTGTTTTCGTTCAGTTTTTAGCATTCCACTCTCTTCTTGAAATCAGATTATCTTGATCATGACAACTAAGGAAAGAAAATTAGTGCAATTAAATTCCAAATATTGCTATAACTAAAATGGACATTTTAGAAAATTAAGAGACTGGAATTACCTGCCAGCAGACAATGTTTGATGGTTCTCTTGCATGCTTATTTATTGAGTGTCTGGTAGGTGCCAGGCACTGAGTATCCAAAACCTTGAACAAGAAGCGATCTTTGACTTAGAGGAGCTTTCACTAGTGGAAAACTCAAAACTTTTCACCACTGAATACTTTACATAATGTCCTTTACTGGAGTGTAAACACTTGGAAAGAAGGATCAGGATTTATTTCCTCTTGGTGCCACTGAAAGCACCCAGCACAGTTTGTGCTGAACATAGCCTCAGTGCTCAGTGAATATGCTAGATGAATAAACATTAGTGATGAAGATGATTTATGCTTAGAAAGGAGTGTTATTAATGAACATTGTGATATGTATAAGTTTATTGAAAAAGCATCATTCTTATGGCATCTTATTTTCAAACGGCTTAATTTTTTAGAGCAGCTTTAAGTTTATAGCAAAATTGAGGGGAAGATACAGAGATTTTTCTTATGCCCCCACCCCTACTCAGGCATAGCCCCCTCCAGCCCCCACCACAGTGGTGCGTTTGTCACAACTAATGGACCTACGTCGAAACCAGAGTCCATAGGTTCCATTAGGGTTCAGTCTTGTACATTCTATGGACTTGGACAAATGTGTGCTAACATGTGTCTACCATTATGGTGTCATAAGAGGAGCTTTACTGCCCTGAAATTTTTCCATATGGCATCTTCTTTAGGTTCTCTCAATTGGGTTATGAAGGAAAATTGTATAAAAGATGCTTAGCATGTTATACTACGTTTATTTTCCTCAAGGGTTTCTTTACAAAAGATATAAATTCATGAAATGTGAATAATTCAGATGATTTGTTAGCAATAAAGAAAGAATAAAAGTGAACAAGTTATTATTTTAAAAGCTCTGGTGTTCTGATGATCTCAAAAAATGGCCATTGGTTGGTGAATCCTTGCCACATTCTGCCATCAGATACAGTGGTTCTTTCTATTTTTTTTTTTTTTTAAATCATGGAGCTACATGCTCCAGAGGAATCATCAGGTTTTGTCAGTAACATAAATTAAACTGTGTTCACCCATTCATTTATGTTCACCAAAAATTACATTTCTTATGAAATAACGTCTGTAATTCTAATGTGAGTACATGGCTATATAAAAGATAAATTTCCCCCTGCTAGTACTAAGTGAGTGGAAAGCATAACTTTTTTCTAGCATTTGTCTTTTGCTATAAAGGCAAGGCAAACACCTGAGTCTGTGGATGTACTGAATGGAATTCTGCATTGTCTTTTGTGCGTAAATCACACCTATAATTCACCATCTAGGAATTTCTAGTTTACTTAAGAGGAATAAGAACTTGGAGAAACTTGTGACAACCATGTCTTTTTTCTCCGCAGTATTTATAGTTGTCTTGCCCCTACACCTAACTTACCATCAATTTTTCTTAAGCTTGTTGACTGAAAAAAAAAAAAAAAAAAGTACAACCTAAAAGTTGAGAATTATGTTTCATTTGGCAGATGAAACTGAAGACTTAAGCCCAGGATGCAGCCTCTCAGATAGCTCTGAGGAACTGCTCCAAAGAGAAGCCAGGATATATCAGAGTTTTTGCAACAAAGACCAGGTAGTCAAAACATTGAAAGGTTCCTATTAAAGAAAACCAGATATCTCAAGCTAAGGAATTCAGTTCTTCTCAATGCTTGGAAAGATGCAAGAATCTGGGCTCACTGAAATCATTCCTTTGACATGCACCTCAGCTCTGTGTGGCCAGTGTCCTTCCTTCCTCATCGTGAGTCTCCTCTGAGCATGCTGACGGAGGTGACTGCAGCAGCTGCCTGCTGGATGGTAGGCATCCTGTTTGTTTCCTAAGTTCGGTCAGAGCAGCTGTAATGTGGTGGCTTGATGGCTGCAGCATCCTTTGCTAAGTGATAGGGAAGGCAGCATTTTTTCGTTGATAAGCTGCTTGTCATTTTTAATCTTTCCAGAGAACCCAACTCAGTTTTCCTAGAAACAAGAACTTTTCAGTACCTGTACATATTTGTGTGTGCTCAGTTACTCTGTCATGTCCGATTCTTTGCAGCCCCATGGACTGTATCCCGCCAGGCTCCGATATCCAAGAATACTACAGTGGGAGTGCCATTTCCCACTCCAGGGGATCTTCCTGACGTAGGGATCGAACCCAGGTCTCTTGCGCCTCCTGCATTGGCAGACAGATTCTTTACCACTGCACCAGCTAGGAAGCCCTTACATCATGTTTGGTTAGAGATTAAAATGAGTCCCACTAACATAAACAGGTGGGGAACAAACACAGTGTACTCTTGGTAAGCGTGCAAACTTACGTGATGGTGCAAAGTGAAACAGGCCCTCCTGAGAGGGCTCAGGCACCATGTTCTTCCAAGAGAATGGAGATTGTTGGTTAATCCAGGAGGGTTTTGAAACAGGTCAGCTGCAGATTTGAATTCTGCTGCTCTGTTGCAGTGGTTCCCCACTGAGGGCAGTTTTCCCCCCAGGGGACATTTAGAGACGTTTTGATGGTCACAGTATGGGAGGGGGGATACCATAGGCATCCAGTGGCTAGGGGCCAGGGATGTTGCTGAACATCTGCAAAGCACAGGACAGTCCCTCACAAGGATCATTTGGCCCGAGATGTCGTGATAGTGCCCAGATGGAGAAGTACCGCTACTGTGGTTTAAATGGATTTATGGTAATATAGATCCAATGTAGTTATATTAGATACCACGGGGACTTCCTGGAGAAGGAAATGACAACCTGCTCAAGTATTTTTGCTGAGAAATCCCATGGGCAGAGGAGCCTGGCAGGCTACATGACAGTCCTTGGGGTCGCAAAGAGTTGGACACTACTGAGTGAGCGAGCACACACGGGGGGACTTGTTATATTAAAACACGTATAGTCTTCGAGCAAAAAAAGGAAAGGGAATTGTACCTTCACCCTGGGGTGCTGCTGTTACTATGATCAAGTTCTAAATATAAAATTAACCCTCAAGGTCAACAAGTAGGTCAGAAAAGTTCATTAATTCCTTCCTTACAAATTGAATAAGCATTGACTGAGTGTACATATATTTTGGACTCAAGTAATGAAATGATAAATAAAAAAATAGAATTTAAAAGATACTTCTATTGTGATACCATGTTGTAAAGGAAGACTGAGGAAGGGGTGCTTCTTAGCTGGGGGAGGGGGTGGTTGGTGTCCACAATTCCCGGTTCCGTTTTGAAGGAAAATGTTCTTAGGCAGGCATGAAATTCTTAAATGAGATGAATACATGTGAGGCCTTCAACAATGTAGTGGACAAGGCTCTCAACTGCGGTTTTGTTGAAGGAGTGGAGCATTCTCTCAAAAGCCAATTTCTAGAGCAATGAAGGCCAAAGCTTTAATAGTATGTGGTTATTTGGGGAAGAGCACTTCTATAGGAGCTGAAATTATAATCACTTATATTTTTAAAGCAGCATGGCTCTGTGGGAACCAGCCTGTCCCTAGAGTGCCTGGGTGCTGTCACAGACAATAGGTGGGAAGGAGTTCTAGAAACTAGGAGGAAGCCCTCTGTTTGGATTAAAATGAGTATATAAAGACAATGCAAGTTTCAAGGTGAGATTCTTAACCCAGGATTGACATATTGGCTTTCTGAGGTCCATGAAGCATTACAATTTTACACCACGTTTTGTGTATATGGGCATGTCATGTGTATATCATTATTTTGTCCTGCATAAGGTGTTTGTGTCTTTTCTAAATTTATGCTTAATTGGAGGATAATTGCTTTACAGTGTTGTGTTGGTTTCTGCCACACATCAACACGAATCAGCCAGAGGTATACACTTGTCCCCCCACCTTGAACCTCCCTCTCACCTCCCACCCCAGGTGTTTATATCTTTAATGAGACTCTCTTTTCTTTTCTATTATAGGGTATTACAAGATATTGAGTATAGTTGCCTGTGCTAGACAGTAGGACCTTGTTGTTTTTCTGTTTTATGCAGAGTAGTATGTACCTGCTAATCCCAAAGTCCCAATCTATCACCCCTCAGCCCTGTCCCCTTTGGTAATCATAAGTTTTTCTATGTCTCTGAGTTTGTTTCTGTTTTGGAGATAAGTTCACTTGTGTCGTATTTTAGATTCCATTTATGAGTGACGTCATACAGTATTTGTCTTTCTCTGTCCAATTTACCCACTTAGTAGGATAATCTCTGGTTGCGTCCATGTTGCTGAAAATGACATAATTTCACTCTTTTTATGGCTGAGTCGTACTCTTGCCTGGAAAATCCCATGGACGGAGGAGCCTGGTAGGCGGCAGTCCATGGGGTCGCTAACGGGCACGACTGAGCGACTTCACTTTGACTTTTCACTTTCATGCATTGGAGAAGGAAATGGCAACCCACTCCAGTGTTCTTGCCTGGAGAATCCCAGGGACAGAGGAGCCTAGTGGGCTGCCGTCTATGGGGTCGCACAGAGTCGGACACGACTGAAGCGACTTAGCAGCAGCAGCAGCATTCCACTGCATATGTATATACTATCTCTTCGTATGAGAGTCTTAAAGGAATTATATGACATGGAGAAGATTATGCACCACTGTTCTAAGAATTATACTTTGCATCCCTCTGTCTCAAGTTAAGCCCACTTCTGCTTTTAGAATATCTCAGCAGTAAGCCTCCATCTCCTCCGTCTCCTTGCACCCATTTCTTCCAAGAACACATCTGTAATCAAAAGATAAGATGTGTAATTGGAACAGGTTAGCTCTGAAATGTGTCTCTGGTCATTCTTACTCATGTGCTACAGAACTTCCGTCAGTGACTTGTCATTTCTGACATGTTAATTGTCATAGCATCTGTGATTAACCCTTTGACCTGGTAGGACATTGTAACAAAGAAATGAAAACAGTGGTGGTGGTGGTTTAGTGGCTAAGTCGGGTCTGACTCTTGTGATCGCGTGGACCATAGCCTGTCAGGCTCCTCTGTCCATGGGATTCTCCAGCCAAGGGTACTGGAGTGTGTAGCTGTTTCCTTCTCCAGGGGATCTTCCCAACCCAAGGATTGAAGCTGGGTCTCATGCATTGTAGGCAGATTCTTTACCACTGAGCTACCCAGTAATTTGCTGCTAAAAGAGTTGGATTCTGTGCTGGACATGTTACTTCATAAACCTAAGGTGACAGGGACCAGTACAAAGACACACCCTCAAAGAAATTTGTTCCTAAATGATTCTCGGAAAGAGAAACAGGTGTTTTGTTCAAATGGAAAACATCCAAAACTTGGTTTGGGATTCTTTTCCCACTTATTTTCCTTCCATATGTTGTACGTTTTAAAGTTGAATGTTTTAAAATCAGTTAAGCTCAACCACCAGAAAGCAGAGGCAGATATTTTGCATGCGTGTAGAATTTCCTTGGAAAGTAACCATTGAAACACTTAGGGGAATTAATCAGAAATGTGATGTGTTGATTTTAAGTTTCTAAACAACTGCAAATACAGTAACTTCTGCACCCATATGATACTGGAATGCCATGGCACATTAGATTATGGCTTTATTAAACACATATTTATAATTTGTCAAAATAGGCTAATCATGCTTATCTTCTTTTTCTTCCAGAGAGACAACCACAGAATTAGCTGGAAGTCTACCAAGGTGAGCAGTGAGCTTTGTTTATTTCTGTACGTGAGTTCTGATACACCCCCCTGACAGAAGAGCTGTAGCAGAATGAAGCAGAGGTATTCTTCATTTTCTCTTCCTCATGTTAGATTTTAAGACCTCTGCTTCACCATGTAAACGCCAAAAACTGGGTATAAGTGATGTAACCAAGAGGTAGTGAACGTGGTGTCCATACGTGACTTAGAGAAGTCATTCTCGTCCCATGAAAGTTATGTCACGTACAGGGGTCCATTGGACCTATCTTCTCCACAGACATCATGAACATGCTACTTCCTGTGTTATAATCATGGGTATTGACAATCTAAAGACATACTGAATTGTTTGTTTGTTTTTTTTCCATGATATCCATTAGTGGTATGGGCTTCAAGGATTTGTAGATTTGTGAAAATTTTGAGCTTCCCCTAAAGAACTTGCATCATGGTTTTGTCGATAGCATAAATGCATTTGTAATTCACATTTGAATAACTAGTTACTATCTCACCTGGGAAAGCAATCAGTATATAAATTGATTGATGTCTTTAATGTATTTTGGATATGTCACTATATGACAGAAGACATGATTAACAGAGTGCCAATTATAGGCAGCTAGCCATCAGAAATGATTACCACTATCTACTAGAAGAAAGAAGGAGAGAAAGAAAGGAGGCAGGAACGTTCTAAGAGAGATTTTCTGGGCATCGCACAGAACACCTAGCATCGTGCCTGCGTCCTTGAAGCTGCTTGGTGTCCTTCGGTGAATGAACGAATAGGGCATGGAGTTTTGCCTGGAAAGTGTTGGAGAGGGAAATGTAGAGACTCTCAAGAAGGATAGAAGAGCTTACAGAATGTGATGATGCACAACACTAGGGAGTCGGGGGAGGTCTGAACCGTCGCCATCTGTTCCAGGACGTAAGCTCATGTGGTTGCTTTTTTTTTTAACATACAGAAAATCTTTGCTTATAGGATCATAACTAATATGGCCAGAAAACTGTTGTCTGTGATCCAAATATTTAAATTACTGTATGTCTTAATTTTTTGGGCTACCATCTCAAGGCTAGCTTGCAGGATTAAAAGCGTTTGTGTGTTCTGGTGCGGGTATCTCCATCGGGTGCATTTGTCCTGTGCTTTCAGTCTGGAAAGAGTCCCATGTGAAGACCCGGCATCTCGTCATTTTCTGGGAGACAGAGAGTTGTGTATCTACTCATGTTTGTGGTGCAGAAGTTAATCCCCAAATAATGGAATGAAGGGTGACTTTTAAACTTTTCTAGAATGGCTAAGGGGTGGGCCACCCCTGTATTGTCAGTTAAGACCCGTGCAGAACTGTAATCATGAAGATAAAAATTATTCAGATGTCTGCAAAATCTGGTGCACACCCTGAATTCTATTAAGTAGCATCCTGTTGTGAATATCAAGTGCCATTTCCCACAGTCACCGAGAATGATCTTTGGTTGTTGCTGGCTTATTACTGGAGGGAGTCTGCTCACTTCTTGAGTTTTGTGGGAGGTATTTTAGTAACGAGCCTACTTATTGTTTCTTTCCATGAATTTTTGTTACTTCAATACTGCATCGTGTTGAGAATAAACACCACCAATCCCATTCTAACTGCAGCATGCAGTCATTGTATGGCGGTAAGGGCGTGAGAAATAATATGTCAGTTATTTCTCAATTCTTCTAATGTAGCCCTGGGCATTCTTTTGACTCTCTCTGGGGACAGTTTAGGACATTATCCACTGACAATTATTTCCCTTCACATTAACACAAAATAATGTGACTATTTGATGATGAAAACTTCTCTTGGCGTCCACTCTTCCAGCTGCCAGCATTTGTCTATTTGTACCATCTTATGGAATTCAATCAGGTGTTCAACTCTCAGCCTTTTTTAGCCATTTTTTCCAAATTTCTTCAGCTTGTCATTGGGATAGTGCAAATGAGCCCTGGAAAACCTTAGCGCATTTAGAACAAGACACCTGTCGTTACTCGGTTTATTGGCTAATGATTAGTGGAACATGACACTTTGGAGGTTTTATCCTTCTAGTCATAAAAGTGTGCTTATGTGGTGACATCTGGGAAAAATGGAAAATTGTAATTCAGGCAACTGCCACCTTGTGATATGTAGCTGGAAGGAAAGACAGTGGCGTTTCATAGCAGGTTTATGTTTTGGCTTACCTTGGCTTTGACTATCTTCAAACTTTCGGAAAGACCGTTTACAAATATTGCACAAAGATGAGATATTTCAACTTTAATTGCTTTACACAGCTGGCCACTGATTGATACTATTCTGTGAAATGTGCAAATCATATAGCAGTGGATCCTCTCTTGGCTGTTAAAAATGGGTTGAGGTTGAGCTGAGGTATATGCACAAGGTACTTGGACAGACACCTGGGTTTCTTTCATCACTAATGATAACCTAAATGTGTTTTTGGAATTCTTACCATTGCTGAAATTAAAGCCTAGTTATAATATGTCGCCAGAAAAAATTGGACTATATGGGCAACATGCACTAAGCATTGTAATCATATTATAAATATTAAAACCAATGTTCTTGTCAGGATTAAAACAAATATTTAAACTGGCTACGTGTTCTACTCATGCTATCCTCTTAATCTTGAAGTGTTCTGGAAAAGGAATGTATGAGTCCATTTCCTGAGCTGTGAAAAGGATCGTTTCTAATCTTATATAAGACTTCATGCTTTTATTTTGCTGTAGCCAAAATCAATTAAGCAATTGGAACAATTGTTTTTCTCCATTGCAAGCATGTCTTTCAAGATCTTTTTTAATGGTGCAAGGTGTTTAGTTTAGGTAGATGCATTTTAATTAAATCATGGTAAAACCCCAGTTGTTCAGGCGGAATGGAGATACTAACTTAGTTATGATAAACTGGGATTTTAGTATAAAGGATGCCTATACAGAGGGATAACTTTATTATGGATAGCAGAGTGAAGGTGTCAATAAAGTGTTTATTAACAGAGGTTTTACTCTGATCTTGCAATATTAGTGGCTGTTTTTGGGAAAGAGAGAGCTTTTTAATTCCTTAAACATAATCTGCTGTTTCTCAACATAAACTAAACAGAATAGAAAATAAAGCTATTTAATAGACCTTAATAGGAGCATTGTAAAGATGCCAGTAGAGATTCATGAGCAGTTTTTAAAGCTCAACACCCAGAAGTCAGGATGCTCTTTGAAAAGCATGAAGGATTGGTAAATGAAGCTTACAATAATTAAATACATAAATAAGATACTATTTTTTAACGGATTTTAGCAGAAGCCAATGGAGGCAGGGGCCAAAGGTTAAAGTTATAAAAGACACACAGTCTTTTTCTTCTATTTTACTTATTTGTTTAATATTTATCGATTTATTTGTCTGCAGCAGGCCTTAGTTGAGGCGCATGGGCTCCTTGATCTTCACTGCAGCATACGGGATCTCTTAGTTGCAGCATGTGAGATCTGTTCCCTGGCCAGGGATCAAACCTAGGCCCCCTGCTCTGGGAGCACAGAGTCTTAGCCATTGGATCACCAGGGAAGTCCCCTTTTCTTCTACTTTAATCCTGTAACTTAATCTTTTTTCAATTCTTTCTCAGAGGAGGTTAGGAAATATAAGCATTCAGTGGAAGCAATTTTTTTTTTAGCCTTTTAACACCCAAGGCTAAGAACATCAGTATATACCATCAGATTATCATTTGAGCTTCTCTACCAAGAAGTTAGAACTTGGTTGGTGTGACTATCAGAGAGAAAAGTCATGGCATGACAGTTTGACTTATGAAATTTTGATCTTCAGTTATAGGTCTTTGTTATCTGAAATTTGAACTCAGCAGATTTCATACAGTGGAAGGGCAAGGCTGAACTCTGATTGACCAGATATCTCAGTCATGGGTGTCACTGATCAGGTAGCAGCGAAGGGAAAAGGTGGCGACAAAGAGAATTAAGGAAATATCTGGCGGCTCAGCTCACCATGTATGCACCATGGGTTTTCAGTTAGACGTTGATTCCCCTGTGGGGGCTTTGGTAGGTAAGAAAAGCTCATATTTCTCATAGTCCTCAATTAAGTTGCTGTCTTCTGAAAGACCTTTAGCAATTAGAAGATAAGAATGTTGGTGACACGAGAAGCAAAGGCAACAAAAAAAAATAGTAGACAAAAGCGGGTCTACATCTTACTGAGGAGCTTCTGCAAAGCAAAGGACACCATCAACAAAATGAAAAGACAAACTGTAGAATGAGAGAAAACAATTGCAAATTATGTCTTCTAAGGCTTAATATCCAAAACATGTAAAGAACTCACACAACTCAATAGCAAAAAAATTCAACAGTCTGATTTTAAAAATGGGCAGAGGACCTGAATAGACATTTTTCCCAAGAAGACATACAGAGGGCCAACACAGGTACATGAAAAGATGGTCAACATCACAAATCATCCAGGAAATGCAAATCAAAACCACAATGAGCTATCACCTCACACTGGTTAGAATGCCTTTCATCAAAAGACAAGATAACAAGCATTGGTGAGGATGTGAAGGAAGGGAATCTCATGCGCTGTTGATGGGAATGTAAATTGGTGCAGCTACTATGGAAAATAGTATGGAGAATCCTCAAAAAATTAAAAATAGAACCACCACATAATCCAGTATTACTGCTTCTGAGTATCCAAAGGAAAGGAAAACAGAATTTCAAAAAGATATCTGCACTCCCATGTTCATTGCAGCAGTGTTCACAGCAGCCAAGACATCGAAGCAACCTACGTGCCTATCAGTAGATGAATGGATAAAGAAGTCCTAGTATTTACATTCACTGGAATATGATTTGACCATGAGAAAGTAGGGATTCTGCCATTTGTGACAGCGTGGGTAGACTTTGAGGGCATTATGCTAAGTGAAATAAGCCAGACAGACAAAGACAAATACTGCATGATATCACTTATATGTGGAATCTTTTAAAAAGTCACAATAAAAAAATTAAAAAGTCAAACACATAGAAAGTAGAAAACTGGTTGCCAGGACCTGGTGGGGACAGGGTTAAGGAAATATGGGGGGAAAATGCTGCTAGTTCCAAACCAATCTCATACTAATTAATCTAGAGCTGATGAATATTTCTTATTTTCCTTATTATCCCTAAGAAAGAACAGTTTTCCCAGCTTCCTGGGACCCAGGTCTGTTGCAATTTGATATTTACAACATCCACCATTCATTAATTAATTCAACAAAGGTGCATTGAACACTACTTCTATGCAAAGAATGGTTATAGGCTCTGTGGTGGAGAACAAACTGATCACTGTCTCTTCTCCTAAGTAATGTAGTCTAGGATAGCAGGTAGAGATAATCACGGTGCTGGGTGGAAAGTGTTTAATGCCATAAGAAAGGTAGAAAGACATGTCAGCAAGCAAAAGGTACCAGGGAATTTCAGAAATGAGATGGGCCACCTCTAATTGGAAGAAGCAAGGACAGCCTTGTGAGTCAACCTTCTGAGCAAGGCTTGGACAGATGGCTCAGGTCTGACCATATGGCGGTGCAGGGGGCTGTTTCCCCCACACAGAGGGAACATCATCACCCAGAGGAGGTGTGCAGGGGCTGTGCAGGGAACAGGAAGTGGTGCCATCTTGTTGGAGAGAGTGCAGAGACAAGAAGAGGCACTTGGAGATCACTTGATGTGAAGGGTTTAGACCCCAGTCTGAGGAGCTGTTCTTCTCTTTGATTATTATTCATCCAAGAAGAGTTCTAAACTGTTGTTTAAGAAGAGTCATCTGGGCAAATTGACAGAATGGGTTTGGGGAAAGAAAAAAAAAGTTGGCTATTCTCCACAGGGGACCCCACAGGACTCCCAGACCTTACAATCCCTAGAGCTCCCCTCTCTGAGTCACTGTTCAGCTAACAATAGAAAACAAGCCCTCTGGTTTAAGTGATTATCTTCCAAACCTTACACTACCCAGTTTCCTGCTTATAGCACCCACCATTATACTGCACACTGACTCTGTGGCCACAGTTGCAGTTGGTAAGAAGTATTCTTTTTCCTTGCCCCAACCCCCACCTCCTTATCTTTTACAGTGCATCCCACCCCCATCCCCATAGCCTATGACTAAATTTTTTCCTGCTTGAATCTTTCTCTTATAATATTTTTATTATCGATCCCAGGTTGAAGCCATTTAATAAAAAGCATTGTAGCTATATCAGGGTAGAAAATGCAGATTGAGTTTGTAGCTATAGTTCAAGAAATCTGAGAAAACCCATAGTTAATATGGTGCCCTTATGTATTCTCTCTTTTTCCTCTGCCATTCTCAGCATCTCTTGCGTCTGATGTGCCTAATGTTCACAATGTGACTGCCACAGCTCCAGCCATCACATGGAGACATGATCATATCCAGTGAAGGGCATTTTTTATCATGTGTTCTATTTTAGGGAAGACTTTCTTGCCTGTGTCTGAGTTCTTAGGGAGGGGAAATTGGGTTTCTGGTATTTGCAGCCTTTATATTAGGAGACATATTCTGCCATTAAGAAGAAAAGAAGTCAAGGTAGGGGGAAATGGCTTTACATACTTAGGAAGTGGTATCTGCCACAAGAACTCTTTTTCTTACTCAGTCCTCAGCCTATTCCAGCTGGGTTTCTAACCCTTTCATTCCACTGTCCTGGCCTGATCAAGGTCAACAGCACCCTCCGTCCAGCAAAGTCCAGTGGCCATTTATCTGTTTTCTCATTTGGTCCCTCAGCTGCACACAAAGTAGGGCCTCCATTTTTCATGAAACGAAAACCTTCTGAGTTTCCGGGACAACAGTCTTTCCCAGGTTTCTCCCTCTCTCACTGGCTCGTCTTTCCCAGTCTGCCTGCCTGTTCTTCCTCCTCTGCTGGGCTCTGCGTGCTGAGCTTCCCAGGACCTCCCTTGTCCATTTCTCTCTTCATTCATAGAGAGGATGTAGAGAGAGAGGTCATCAAGTTCATCTTAAGAAGGATAGTTCCCGTTTTCATATCTCCAGCCTCAGTTTCTACCTTGAGTTTCAAATCTGAATACCCAGTCATCAGTTTAACATCTCTTCTTGGATATATAATCTTGAAGTTGATGTGATTGAAAAGAACTCCGTTTTAAAGCATTTATTTTTTGGCTGTGTCCGGCCCTCGTTGGAGCTCTGGCTCTTTGTTGCAGCACGGCGCTTCTCTCTAGCTGTGGCACACAGGCTCAGTACTTACGGCACATGGCCTTAGTAGCCCATTCCCCGACCAGAGATCGCATATGTATCCGCTGCCTTGCAAGGTGGATTCTTAACCACTGGATCACCAAGGAAGTCCCTCAAAAAGAACTTTTAAATCTACCCCCAACCACCTTAACTTCAGGCACCCAACTGTTTAAAGGAGAATCCTTGAGTCATTTATATTGCCTTTCTTTTTCTCACACTTAATAGACCATCCATCAGCCAAGTCTATTGACTCAGTCTCAAATTTCATCTTTAATTTGGCCACTTTCTCCATCTTTTTCTAAGCCGTTGTAGACTCCCACTTGTACTGTAAAAACGGCCCCTAACTGGTCTTCCATTTCCTCTTTTGCAAATCATTCTTCACATGGCAGCCGAAGAGATCTTTGAAAAGTCATCAATCAAACCACATTGCTTTTGGCTTCAAAGTGAGCAAGTTTGCTCTTGCTGGGAATAAAGTCCACACAGCGTGCCTTGGCATCCGGGAAGCTCCGTGGGCTGCCTCTGCGAGCTCATTGCCTCCTGCTCGCCCTCTCCTCCCTTTCCTGTGTTGCTGACCCACTGGCCTGTCTTCCCTCTTACTTCCGCAGAGATCCTGCTTCTGACCACTCTAAGCAGTCCCGTCTGTAGCGAAGTTACTGTCACGTTGCCATATTATGTCACCCGCAGAGTAGCTGTCATTATGTGTTCATTTATTTGTCCATTTACCCATTGTCTGTTCCCCTCCCTTCACCCCCCAGAACAGAATCTCCTTTGGCTTTCTTGCTTATTCCTCCGTGCACAGGACTCCCAACAGAGATGGCAGCCAGTCGATGTTTGTTGAATGACCGTGTGAGCCCCCATTTTAGAGAGAAGAAAATTGAGGACCTGTCTCTCTGTCTTCATTTCTTTTCTTTGTCTACTTGAAAGTCTCTTATCATCTCCCTGTTCTTTTTCTCCTTCCCCAACCTATCCCTTACACATCCCCTATACAGGGTGGCAAATGACAGCCCACAGACCAAATCCAGCCTGTTTCCTGTTTTTATAAATAAGTTTTTATTGGGACACAGCCAAACCCATCTGTTTACATATTGCCAATGTCTGGTTTCGTGCCATCAAGTCAGAGCTGAGTGGTTGTGGCAAAGACTGTATGACCCAACAAGCCAAAAACATCCATTACTTAGTTTTATAGAAAAAGTGGACCAACCCATGCTCCAGACGCATCTTAGATGCATTTCTGCTCTGAAGTCGTCTCTATCTGGAAGGGTTCCGTGCCTCTCCTGTAGTTTCTAAAGGCCCGAGTGCTAACTCCTATGCTGGCATCCGTATCATTGATAATAGAGTTCAGTAGAGGACTTTTAGATCTCCACTAATTAGGAAATGCATTACTACTACTAAGTCGCTTCAGTCGTGTCCGACTCTGTGCGACCCCACAGACGGCAGCCCACCAAGCTTTGCTGTCCCTGGGATTCTCCAGGCAAGAACACTGGAGTGAGTTGCCATTACCTTCTCCAAGGAAATGCATTGAGATCCCACTATTATTCATTGTTTTTCCTCAATGTCTAACAGTGCCTGGAACATAGTAAACCCTTAATTAATATTTACATAAATCTTTGAGTGAATAGATGTTTGAATGAATGAATAAAAGTTTGAATTGGGAAGTATCCTGGTCTGGTGGTGCTTTTATCACAAAATACCAGAGCCTGGGTGACTTAAACTTACCTATTTCTCACAGTTCTGGAAACTGGGAGGTCCAAGACCAAGGCGCTGGCAGATTCAGCATCTGAGTGAGAACCAGCTTCCTGGTCTAGTGTCTGCTGCCATCTTTCTGTACCCTCACCAGGTTGGGGTGGGGGAGCTGGGAAAGAAGGGGAGAAAGAAGAAGAGCCATCTCACTGGTCTCTTCTGATCCCCACCCTAATGACCTTAGCTAAACCCGATCACCTCCTAACCCCATCACACTGGGCTTTAGGATTTCAACATATGAATTTTGCGGGCTTCCCTGGTGGCTCAATGGTAAAGAACCTGCCTGCCAATGCAGGAGACTCGAATTTGATCCCTGGATCAAGAGGATCCTCTGGAGAAGGAAATAGCAACCTGCTCCAGTATTCTTGCCTGGAAATCCCATGGGCAGAAGAACCTGGCAGGCTACAGTCCATGGGGTCACAAAGACACAATTTCGTGACTAAACAACAACATACAAATTTGGAGGTGGGGGACACATTCAGCTCCTAAGAGGAAGGGAGGGAGGAAGCATTGGAGAAACTTCACAGACTACCAGTCTTAGACCAGATATATGATTTCTGTGTTCGGTCACCCTTCTCACTCTGCTCTTGCCAACCAGAAAAATTCATCTTGTTGGCTGGAAACTTATAAACTTAAATTTGACTGTTACCAGGCTGCTCAGAGCTGTTGCTGTTGAGTCTGTTAGCACAGAGGTTAAGAGACTGGGCTTTGGGCTCAGACACGCTTTAATCTTGTGTTTGTACTTTTATTAATTTAAATTTATTTATTTTAATTGGATGCTAATTACAATGTTATATTGGTTTTGCCATACATCAACATGAATCCACCACGGGTGTACATGTGTTCCCCATCCTGAACCCCCCTCCCGCCTCCCTCCCTGTACTATCCCTCTGGGTCACCAGCCAGTGCACCAGCCCCAAGCATCCTATATCCTACGTCTTAATCACGTGACCTTGAATGAGTGAGTTAATATCTCTGTCTCAGTTTTTATTTGAAAATTTGGAAAAATTATGCTACCCATCTCATAGTGTCACTGAGAAAAGATAATCTGTATAGAGTATTTAGCCTGGCACCCAGGGAGTAATCAGTAGATGGTAGTTTTTAAAGTGGTGGATTCAGAGGTAGCTTAATGCTCATTATTTGGGTTGTGCTTCTATCGAGACAAGATACCTTGTTGCCTTACAAGAAGCACTCTGGTGAAGTGGTTCAGCACATACACTCTGGAGACAAACTTCAACATATGTTCAAATCCCTGTTCGGCTCCTTACTTGCTCCGTGATCTTGGGTACGTTTTTTCACCTCTCTGTGCCTCGTTTTCTTTATCTGTAAATTGGAAGTCATTATAGGAACAGCTGTTCAGAGAATAAAATAGGTGATAGGTGTAAAGTGCTCAAAATAATGCCTACTTTACTTTATTGTAAGGAAGTTAGAGTTGCATGCTAGTTGAAACTTGTGACGGGGAATGAAGCAATGTTAAGCCATAGGCCACAGAAACCTCTCGTTCAGATATTAATTATTCTGTGGCTAGATCTTTTGCCTTGCTATGTATGATTATTGATCTAAAACAAAATGCCCCAATTATTAAATATAAAATTCCCTTGACCTTGCTATGACACATGAAAATACCAGTTGCCCAAAGAAAGTATATATGCACATATCGCCTATCTATCTTGGGCAGCTCTACCAGGAATATGGTTTTCATTGATTCTCCAGATAACCTAAATCAAAACATTTCTTTATGGATATGTATAAGAGTCCATAGTGACTGAATTAAATTACACTTGTTTTATAATATAGTGTTCTGATGTGTAACAGACTATCAAAGGAACCATCTTTACAAAGAAAACTTTAGAATATTGTTAAGTTACTCACTGCATGACCTATTTAAACTGCTCAGATTCTTCGTGTAGACTGCATAATTAAATTTTAAATGGAACATGATAAAGAAATTATACTGGCGATCTCCAGAGATTTCGATACCCTATTTGGCTCTTTATAAAAGTGTAGCAAAGGCATACTTTAAAATTTAATAAAGGCCTGCCCTAATTTTTTTTTTTTCCCTTTTAGATTTTCTTTATCTGTTCAGGCATCCAAAGATGTGTTATATTATCCACAAGTGTTACCTGAAATAAACGATCAAAATAAAAATTCTTAAAAGCACATTTATCCCAATTTGAGAATTCCATTACTTGCACATGAGAGCTTTTGTGGAGCCGTTGAACTCCTTGAAGATAAAACCTACCATTTCCTGAATTTGTCACCATGGAGAATTGGGGCTTTATTCATTCTGTTTGTGGAAGCGTTCATATCTTCAGCGCTTCTAGAGCAAAGGGGTAGAAAATGGATTCCAGGGAAGATGTAATTTTGCAATTAGAACTCCTTCTTTGCTATGGATAAGTTGCCCTTCTTGAAGGAGTTGACGGAAACACACACACACACACACACACACACACAGCCTGTTGGAAGAAGGGTTAATGCAGAGGACAGGAGAATTCTAGGACTGAGCCTCCTAAGAGCTATTGGAGCCTCTTGGGCCAAGAATTCTGTTTCATCACCTTCCATTGTTCGTTTTCTTTTGTACTTAAAGGGATGCTGCCAAGATAAAACTATGTTAAATACATTTTCCTCATATTTGCCTGATACTGCTTTGTCATATAAAACATATTAGAAGAAAAGCTTCTCAGTCTTCCCTGAAGGATTTCAGATTTGCTGTCCACTGAGCTTTGACAAAACATGGAAGCGTTTCTCTTCCCGTGCAGGATTGGTTTGTTTTTTATTATACCTTCTCAAACATTTGCCTCCATCAGTGTTTGGAGTGTTCAAGCTACCAAGATCATATAAATTAACAAAACTCATTTATACATACACACTGTTAAACCTTAGAAAGCTTTCTTTTCAGATTAGGTTTTGTAAATGTTTCTATTATGTATTTCCCTTTGCCTTCTTTCTGGCAAATATACAGATTTCCTATTGGGCTCAAACCACTCAAGCATCCAATTCTGGTTTCATTTTTCAAATAAGCTATATTAAACTCACATGCCACTATATAAAACCAAACGGAGGCAGTGACACAGGCCAACAGAGAAAATAAATTCACCATTTAGCCTGACTGTTCATCCTTAACCCTCTGCCTGTCACACTTTGGGTGGGGGAGGAAGGACGGAACTTCAAGGAGAGACGCTGAGCTACATAAAGGATGCTAAAGAGGAGTTCGTATCCAGAGCAGGATTATCCAGTGAGGAAGTGGAAATTCTGCTTCACCACTACAATATGACATTTGAGACCATCTCCTGGTCAGACTCAGGCTTCCCAAGTGGTGCAGTGGTAAAGAATCCACCTGCCAGTGCAGGAGACACCGGAGACAGGGTTCAGTCCCTGGGTCAGGAAGATCCTCTGGAGGAGGAAATGGCAAAACCCACTCCAGTATTCTTGCTCTGGAAATCCCATGGACAGAGGAGCCTGGCAGGCAATAGTCCATTGGGTTGCCAAGAGTCAGACACAACTACATGACTGAGAACACACACACAGACACACACACACACACACACACACACACACACACACGGCCAATTCAGACCTATGGCACTCGGGTGAGTATCTCCAAAGGTGACACTTGGTCACCTGTAACTCATTATAATGCACCAGGTTCCCCCTGAGCTCCTTGATGCAAATTGGGCTTTCAGTGAAATAGATTTCAATGAATAGCTCACAATTTAAACATGTATGTAAGGAATAATGAAGATGCTTATGGACATAATAAACAATGAAACTTTAAGATTCATCTGTTGACATTTAACAAGATTGTTATTACTAGTTGCATCACCAAGCACCCATGTGAGCGAGGAAATTCGTGAGATCCTATGGAGGTGCAGGGTATGATGAACCCTGCTTTTAAGAACCAAACTATCTAAAAGTGGAAATCTGGTTTATAGTAGGAGAAACGATGCTCTTCACTAACTCTCCGTGCTTAGGACAAAGTCTGTCCAATGATGAGATGAAAGCATTTCTATTGAATACATTAAGTATCATTTAAATTGAGCAAGTATTTAAGTTCAGAGGAGAAAGAGAACAGTTTTCAGTAAGGTGATTAGAAAAATCTCACCATGGAGGATGTAGATCTTCTAGGAAAAGACACAGCAGCAACAAGGCAAAGAGTGAGAAATATGGAGTTCCGAAAGGGGGATTGCAGCCAGCTGGTTTCAACCAGATGTTTTGTTGAGAGAATAATGAAATATGAGTTGAGAGGTGTAGGTAGAAGTGACTTGCACTCTTTAAAGGGATGAGAGAGTTTTCGTTTTGCTTGGCTTTGTTTTCAGTGGGCCATTGGAGGCGTTTGAGTTGGATGAATATGGGATTCAAAAAGTGTGTGAGCAAGGTGACTGATGGTGTCCTACAAAATATATTATTCTGGCAAGAGCAGCACAAACCATAAACTCCAAGAGGACTAGGACTAAGTCCCATTTTGTTCATCTCTTTTATCCTCAGCACCTAGAACAGTGCCTACAGGCCACAGTAGGTGCTCATATATCTGCCAAATGAGTTAATGGTAAATGGAGATGAGGGTTTTTCCAAATAGTTCAAATGAGGATAATAAATGCATGAACTAGACTGATCTTGTAGAAAGGGAAAAAAGCAATGACTGATTACAGATAATATTGGAAAACACAAATCAATATTGCTTGCTGAAACTCAGGCAGTAGAGAAAAAGTTTCCACTTTGGGCATATCATTGGTGTCATCCACCAAACCCAGTGAGGGAGGTCTGGAGAGGGCTTGTTGGGAGATGTGAAGCTAGAAAGAGGATTGCTTTATAAGTTTCCCCGGTGGCTTTAGCGGTAAAGAACCCATCTGCCAATGCAGGAGACGTAAGAGATGCAGTCTCGATCCCTGGGTCAGGAAGATACCCTAGAATAGGAAATGACAACCCACTCCATTGTTCTTGCCTGGAGAACCCCACGGACAGAGGAGCTTGGCGGGCTACAGTCCACGGGATTGCAAAGAGTTGGACATGACCGAAGCAACTTAGCACACACACACACACACACACGCACACACACACGAATTTGAGATAAAGGCCAGATATTTTGATGAACATTTCTGGTGGAGGGTGAGGGACACTTGTGGATTTGGAACTGCAGATTTGAGCATTAAGTAATAAAGCATCTTGGGGATTGCTTGCATGAAAATTTAGTTGAAGTCATCTTGTGCACACATGGGTTTTGTGGTTCCCTGTCAGAGTGACATCCTTTGCCAAATTAAGCAAGATGCAAATTTGATACTGAGTCCATGAGGACAAATGATGTTGAAGCAGAGATAAGCGTAATACTCATGTGGTTTTTAGTTCATTCTGCCAATTTCTCAAGAGAATGAATAAAGGAAGTTCTCTAGGGTGACTTAATAGACTGTGCCCTCCCCTTAAATGCCCACCTCAAGTTGCCATCTTGGTTCTGACACTCACTGTGAGAACTTGGTACCTGGCACTCCTGGAGGGGTTGAGTTGGCGGCTGAATCCTCTATGCTGCCTGCTTCCATTTGGCCTTTCTCATCTTGGCCTGGTGCTTCTGGGCTAATTCCATCACGTCTGGAGTTTCATCTTCTCTGGGTTCATGCCTGAAGCTCTGGCAGTTGACTGTGTTCAGTTGAGAAAGTCCTATCCAAGTTCAAGTTCCAAGATGCAAGAGTCTCTTTAATACTAGGGGGAATGAAAACCCAAGTTCAATGCCACATTTTATCCATTCATTTTGTAACCCGGTTGCAGCATTGCCGAAATGTTACAAATTAAAATATTTTCTATAAAGGAGCCAGGATTCATTTAGGAAGGCTTTGGGACAACTTGAAGAATTACCGTTATGGGAAAATAGGTCATAAAAGCCACCTGGGAGCTGGTTCCCCAGATCAGCCCAGGGGTTGTTGAATCTTGTAGATTTTAAATTTTGCTTATGAATGTGTATGGCCATTCAAGCATCCTACAGAGATGCCTGTGAGGGTGAAAAAGTTGTTTCTGTTTTGAGCTCAAGTGAAGGACAATAGTACTTTAGAAAATTGGGAAATGAAACTCTGTGAAAGGAACTAAAGACAGAGTGAGATGAAGTCAGAGCAATTGTGAATTCTCAACCCCGAGAACACAAAGATTTCTTATGTATTTTCTTCTTCTCTCTTCCTGTTCCAAGCTCTCAGTGGATCCCCTCCCTTCTCTAATGTATATGTGCATTGTTGTTGACTTTTGTGAAGTAGAAAGCAGCAATAAGATCTTTAGAATGAACAAAGGTCAAGAAATGGTTCCTTTCACTCAACCAAAGACAGATTCAGTTTTCAAATAAAATTTTTTTAATAAATAGATGTTTTTCCTTAAAAAGGAAGAAATGGTTACTCTCAGTGCAGCAGTAATCAAATTTCAGCATAAAATTTGTTCAAGATCACAAAGCAATCTGCATAAGAATTGTGCAAATATTCTTATGTGAATATTCTCCCCACCACCACCACCTGGCCTGTTATTTTTCCTAAGTCCAGTGGGAGGACTTTTGAGTTAGATGGAACTTATCTTGCATCACTTCCTGGTTTTATAGATGAATAAGCTGAGTATCAGAAAGTCAGAAGCCAGTTTTAGTGACCACACTCTTTGTGCTTGCTGGACAAGTCGATATTTGCATGGTGTGGATGGAGTCTGTGTTCATTTCAGGGTCTGTTCTTGGAGTCATAGACCTGGAAACCTGTTATCTACTTTCTGAGATCTTTTTCCTCTCAGTTTTCTTCTATCTGCCTTCCCTACCTTCCCCTGGGGACAAAATCTTCATTTTCAGTATTTTCACTAAAGCTTTGTTTCAACTAAATGAAAACCAGGTATAGAGATTCGGTTGATGTTGGGTATATCATAGTGTACAGTAATGCTTCAGAGGGGACATCTGAGTCCAGTGGCTAAGACCCCGAACTCCTAATGCAAGGGGCCAGGGCTCCATCCTTGAGTTCGCATGCCACAACTAAAGATTTCACAGGCCTCAGTGAAGAGCGAAGATCCCACATGCTGCAAATAAGACCTGGCACAGCCAAATAAATATTAAAAAAAAAAAAATAGTGCTTCTCAGATTTTAATGTGCTTGTAAATTACCGGGGGATTTTTATTTAAATGCATAGTCAGATCTAGTTAGTCTGAGATGAGGCCCGAAATTCTGCATTACAAACAAGCTGATTCTGACCACCCCATGAGCAGCAAGGAACTGCAGACCCACCAGCCACATCTTGTTTGAAAAAAGTCCCCATCACTTTCCAAGTTCTGCATCCATATCTTTAGGAATACGATGCTTTTATTATCTCTTATCTCTGGTTGGCTTGTTTCCTTTTAGAGAAGATGCTACACAGTGTTCTGCAAACTGCCACTGCAGGAGTAATTTCTTTTCAAAGCCTGAGATACTATAAACCCACTGTAGCAGCCTGTGGATTGAACTATATAAAGGCAATCTTAGGTTATCGAGCCCATGTGAGTTTAGGATTCAATATCAATCAAGATTTGACTTTCAATTCTGAGTTTATGATGAGCAGCTCCCATTGAAGAAGAAACCAGAACTTTGGCTATTAGAAACTTTTTATTTTACAAATACAAAGACTTATTTATGTCAAGTAATTGAGTTCCCAGATGTTCTCATTCTGTATCAGTGACTGTAAACAGTGTCAGCCTTGGTAATATGACACAATGAATATATATGTATTCACATTCATATTCAGGAGTCAGCCTCAACACTACAGTCAATTCACAGGTTATCTTGCTCATTCCTGGAAACTGGTGTTTATTGACTGTGCAGATGATAAAATTGTCTTTGTTTTATTTATTCCATATGAGCCTGCAAAGTATTCTAGAAGAAATATTACTTCTTGCCCCTCTATTCCCATTCATCCTATCCCCTTTACTAAAGTAAACTGAGGTATCTGGATATAGCAATCTAATTTGGGATGACTCAAGAGAGATACAGAAAAAGATAGGTAACATTGAATACTCAAAATTCAATAATGAAAAATAATTACTTTAGTGAAAAGCCAGCTGTTCTTTCTTTCCTAATAGGCATGTGATGTTGATGAAAAATAGCATTCAAGTAAAGTTTACCAAGTAGGACTGGTTTGATTCAGGGTATTATATTATTCTGCAGAATAGGAAATGTTATTTAGGTTGAACAAAAAGCTGAACAGTCCAGCCAGTCCAAAAGACCCAAATACTAAAGGATTATCTTTAGAGAATGAAAAATGCTGGTGCATTATATGTAAGGCAATGCATGATAATTCTTTCAGAGAATATTCTGCCTGTGTTTTCTATGTCCTTCAAATTTCATTTGAATGAATGCTTTATGGATTTCTGTGACGCTTGGGGACATGTTAAAATACCATTGCAAACATACCAGGGAACTCAGGTTTAGATAATTCTCGATTTGAATGATTATAGCATGCTGCTGTATCCCATTTGGAAAAAAAAAAAAATAGGAGTTTTGTGACAATTTGAAGTTTCCTTTCTGTGTCTCCCACAATGGGTTTGCACAAAGAAGACCTTTGATACATAGATTGGAGTCCAAGGACATGAGGGAGTAGGGAAGGGAGGCGGGCGGGAGGCCAGCCAACAGACATGTGCTCAGGAGTCGGTTACTGCCCAGCAGAGGGGACTCAGGCGCCCTGGGCCCCCATGGAACACTGTCCACTGCAGGGCGAGCAAGCTGCTGTATGTTCCATAATACCTTGTCCTTCAGTGGTTGATGTCCCTCAGGGAGAATTCATTCACGGGCACTTCTCTCTTCCCCATGCTCAGGCCAAGCACTTCTAAGGCCAGAGAAGACACACTCTGAAAGGCAGCAATAAGAGGAATCTGTAGGCTTCTGCATAGCATCTGCAGGCAACCCTCAGGGCAAATTAAAAGCAGGCCATGAAAGTTATGACCAACCTAGATAGCATATTCAAAAGCAGAGACATTACTTTGCCAACAAAGGTCTGTCTAGTCAAGGCTATGGTTTTTCCTGTGGTCATGTGTGGATGTGAGAGTTGGACTGTGAAGAAGGCTGAGTACCGAAGAACTGATGCTTTGAACTGTGGTGTTGGAGAAGACTCTTGAGAGTCCCTTGGACTGCAAGGAGGTCCAACCAGTCTATTCTGAAGGAGATCAGCCCTGGGATTTCTCTGGAAGGAATGAGGCTAAAGCTGAAACTCCAGTACTTTGGCCACCTCATGTGAAGAGTTAACTCATTGGAAAAGACTCTGATGCTGGGAGGGATTGGAGGCAGGAGGGGAAGGGGACGACAGAGGATGAGATGGCTGGATGGCATCACTGACTCGATGGATGTGAGTCTGAGTGAACTCCTGGAGTTGATGATGTACAGGGAGGCCTGGCGTGCTGTGATTTATGGGGTCGCAAAGAGTCGGACACGACTGAGCGACTGAACTGAACTGAACTGAACTGAACAATATCTGCGTTACGGGTATGGTCACCATTGTATCCAAGCACCCGTTACAGTGCCTGGTACCCAGCAGATGCTTCTTCTTGTTGTTCAGTCGCTATAATTTGTGTCCAGCCCCATAGACTGCAACACACCAGCCTTCCCTGTTCTTCACTGTCTCTCAGAGTTTGCTCACATTCATGCCTATTGAGTTGGTGATGCCATCTAACCATGTCATCCTCTGCTGCTCTCTTCTCATTATGCCTTTAATCTTTCCCAGCATCAGGGTCTTTTCCAGTGTGTCAGCTCTTCACATCAGGTGGCCAAAGTACTGGAGCGTCAGCTTCAGTATCAGTGCTTCCATGAATATTCAGGGATGGTTTCCTTTAGGATTGACTGGTTTGATCTCCTTGCAGTCCAAGGAAGTCTCAAGAGTCTTCTCTAGTACCACAATTTGAAAGCATCAATTCTTCAGCAATCAGCCTTAAATATTTATTCAGAGAAGGAAGGCAGGGAGAGAGGAAAACACTTGACTCAAATAAAATGGGAAAAGCTGGCATTGGCTACCTGCCAGCCAACAACAGTAATAGATTGAAGATTAGAGGTAATTTTTTAAAATGATATCTCACTTCTGACTTAAGTCCTCAAGCTAACATTGAAATTTTATGCTTGCCAGATTTATTATGCATGAGGAGAGGGGACAAGAAAAGGTAGGCATGAGAGAGCAGACAGCTCTGTGTATCAACAACCTCAATTCTAAAGTCTGGCGCTTGGGGACTTGACTTTTAGCATCAATAGTTATATTATATCCACTTAATTTTTTAAAAGATTAACAGTGTTTTTATCTTTGATTATTCAGTATATATATGTTCGTCGTTATCTGTGAATCACTGAAGAGCTGCATGGATTATCCATGCCAAGTTCTAGATGAGGAATTAGGTTAAAGGACTTAACTTCTTGATTGTGGGGTGACCTGGGGAGCCTGGGTTTGAGGGAAGGCCAGCAGAGGCAAAAATGGAAAAACTGCCTTGGTTACCTGGATGTTTGCAGATGGGCAGTGACTTTGTTTACATTCTGCTAACATATTTGAGTGAAGAGTACAACAGTCAGTAAATCACACAGATATTTCAGATACATGGCCCTAGGCACAGGAATTTCTAGAAATAGCGTGTGATTACTTGCATTCATTATTCTGATGGTTTTCATTATGTAAATAGATAGTTTTCCCCTGAGAGTGTTTCTCTTTAGCCAAGCATGGACCTGAATGTGTTTATATATGTCTGTGTGGTATGTTGGGAGAAAGGCTGGAAGGAGGGACTCCTCTCCAAAGTAAGTGGAGGGTTTTGGCTTTTTTTTTTTTTCCTCTTATTTGCTGCTTTTAATCATTTGTAACTCTTGTATTATAACACTCACAATTATTCCATAATTCAGTGAATGCAAAAACCTCAGAAGGCCATATTCTCTACTAGACAACCCCCTCTGACACTGACAAGTATGCAAACTTGTGCTCTTTTGTCCCTTTTTATGAACCCTGAGTGATATTGTTCGAGATAAATCGCATTCAAGGAAAAAGGGACCCATAGGGAAGTGGCATCAAGAAGGCAGAGCTTAACAGTGTCAGCAAAGGGTTAATAAGCTAGACATACTCATTTGTTGCCAGAAACAGGAGCAGAAAACATTTGGCAATGATCCCTTCCTTTTTTCTTGGAGTGAAGGCAAAATGGGTGACAGAGACACTGGGGCCAGCGTGGACTCAGAGCACTAAAGTATCTTCCTGTGCTCAGGAGCTGGATACGTCTCCCTCCCCCGAGGTCCCGCCATGGCCCTGGAACTGGGTGGCAGGCCAGTTAGCCACGAGTGGTGTGGGAATTCAGCCCATAAACACTCTCTTCCTTCTAGCAGGACGCCTAGCTCTGCCTGACAATTTCCTCATACTGATTTATTGATTTAATTTTTGGTTGGCAGTGATGGTAGTTACAAAGTAAATTCACCCCAGAAAAAAAAGGGTATTTTGGGAATTCATTAATGCTAACTCTGCACTTGGATGCTGGATTCACTTCCCATCTGCCCAAAACAGCCAAATAAAACAAGGAAGTGACACCAAGCAAGTGACAACTAATTATCTCCTCCGTTTATTCTGCTGGGATGGTGGGAATTGAAGGGTATTGAAGGCTGTTTTCCTCTTAATTGTTAACCTTAGAAATCAAAAGTCAAGTGACCATCACCAATACCACATGTGTCATTGTGTTTGAATTCCAGCAATGTATTTCTCTATCTTCATTTTGATTTAGGAATCAGAAAAAAAAAGAAATTGTCTTGGATTCTTCGCTACTCTTAAACATGTCTTAGCGTAACACATTACCCTAAAACCTAGCAGCTTAAAGAAACAAACATTTGTTATCTCAGTTTCTCTGAGTCAGGAACCTGGGCCTGACGTAGCCAAGGGCTCACATTTCAAGCCCATGGACAGAGGAGCCTGGTGGGTTGCAGTCCATGGGGTCGCTAAGAGTCAGACACCACTGAGCGACTTCACTTTCACTTTTCACTTTCCTGCATTGGAGAAGAAAATGGCAACCCACTCCAGTGTTCTTGCCTGGAGAATCCCAGGGACGGGGAGCCTGGTGGGCTGCCGTCTATGGAGTCTCACAGAGCTGGACACGACTGAAGCGACTTAGCAGCAGCAGCAGCACATTTCAAGATTTTCTGACAAAGCTTCAGTCATGATTTTAGCTGGGGCTGCAATCTCATATGAAAACCCAACTGGGGAATGACCCATCTTCAAGCTTTCTCTCATGTGGTTGTTGGAAGAATTCAGTTCTTCGCGGGCTGTTGGACTGAGGGCTTCAGTCCCTGGCTTTCTGTTGACTGGAGTTGACTTCCATGGCAGCAAACAAGAGTGAGAATAAAATACGGCCAGCAAGATGGAAGTTGCCGTCTTTTTATAACCTAATGTCGTAAGTGACGTGCTATCACTGTTATAGTGTTTCCCTCATTGTAAATGTGTCACAAGACCCAGCCCCTGCTCAAAAGAGGTGGAGATCACTGGGGGCCACTGTAGAAGGTGCTTACACAGATACGATTCCAAATCTCAATGTGGAGAGTTGTCTTTGCTGCAGTTACATGATATGTTCTGAGACAAACTCATTATCGGTGGTAATATGGATTGATGCCTTGCAGATACAGAAGAGAGAAATCATAGGGCCAAGAAAAATGTGATGGTTATCTACTTGGTAATTGAAATTTGTCCCACTATGGCTAAGAAGAAACCAGAGTTCAAGCCAAGAGGATGTTCTGTGAGGGCTGAAGGACAAGTTGTTTGAGCTCTGATAGCAGAAGGACCTGTGGATCCGAGACCTAGAGAGAGGGTGGGAGGAGGACTGTGACTGTCACTTCGTACTAGAACAAGCAGATTGTGTTAGGAAACAAGAGTCCCTCCTCTAGGACTGCATGTGGAAAGATCAGGATGCTCTAGAAGGACTTTGGAGACCTGGGAAAAACACTGTTCTCAAAACACTAATTCTGTCACCTGTGCAGGGTGGCTCCTGGCTGGATTCACTCTGCAGCCTGACCGCCTGATGGTGGGCTGGCCGTGGTCCAAAGGGTGGTGCTCCATCCATATGGAACCTGGGCTCTGCTCACCGTAGAATGCCATAGTCAGCATGCCTTTGGCACCCACTGAACTGGATGTCAGGAGTCCCTGTTCCAGTGCTGGATCTAGGTCGGTGTTCTTGGATCTATGGAAGTGTTACTAGATCTAAGTGTGTGTCTTTGAGTCTTTTTAGTCACTTTGCCTCCTTGGGTTTAGGAAGCTGATCTATGGAATGAAGTAGAGATTTGCCTCTCCCCCCACCTACAATGCCTTAAAGGGATTGCCAGAGACCCGTGAGCAGCTCCATCCAGTCCCACGTGTAGACACTTCCATGCACATAGCATGTCCTCTGTCTGTAGTATTCAATACCACTGACCACCTCCTTCTCCTCCAAGCACTTCTTCCATTGTGTCGATATCATTTTGGAAGTCATTACCAAACAGCTTATCTTTGAAATGTGAGGGTATATTTGACCCAGGGGAGGCATTTTGCATGCAGAGAGTGGAGGGCTAGACTAGCACCTCAGTAATTGCAGGCACCAGGGAACAGGAGAAGAAGGTGTTTCCAGCAGATACACCTAAGGGGTAAAAAGGTTGAGATTGGAGTGGTTTTAGCAGTGAGTTGGAAGGGGGCAAATCCAGAAGATTCATTCAAGAAGCTCAGCTTCGAAAGGGATCACAGAGAGGTGCTGGGAGCTGGTGGGAAGTAATGAACTTGAGGTGGCTTGTTTCTTAGAGAGAAGAGACATACATGTTTAAATGCATAGAAGGCATCAGTAGAGAGGATGAGGATGGGGGTGCAGTTTCTGGGGAGGCAAGAGGGGTTAGCCTAAAAGAAGATGGCCAACGCCTCCATTTAAATAGGATGGAAGGGAAAAGGGCTGTCCTGGTCGCTGAGACGGTACAGAATCTGCCTGCCATGCAGGAGGCCTGGGTTCAATCGCTGGGTTGGGAAGATCCCCTGGAGAAGGGTCTGGATACCCACTCCAATATTCTTGCCTGGAGAAGTCCATGGACAGAGGAAGAAAGAAAGGCGTGTGTGGCCTTAGATCAACCTGTGGGACTGGCAGCTTCAACGGGTCTCCTAGACATTCAACCCAAGAGCAGACAGGAGCAGCAGGGGTGTGGCCAATGGCCCAGGAGCAGGGGTGGCTGTTACTGAGCCTGACGTGGGGTAGGAAGAGCAAGACTGGAGGGCAGTGGAGGTGTCTGACAGCATCTCCCCCCCTCCAACCCTGCCACCTGCACTTACACAGAGGGAGGAGGAGTTGTTTGCAGGGCAGGGAGTTCCTCGGGTAGCCAGGAGGGAGCCTGGCAAGCTGTCAAGTCAGGGAAGGCTTCCCGGAGGAGGTATGACTAGGGGGCCTGTATCTTGGAGGATGGTCAGGACTCAGGTGTTCCGGGGAAGGAGGAAAGCAGGTAACCACGTGTGCTAAGAACCTGCTCCCTGTATGATGCCGGCACCTGTCACCCGCTTTCCTGCTGCCTTTTGTCAGAGAAGGGAAAAGACCTGCCCGACGTCCTTGGGCTGCTAGGTGAGCAGCCGGGCCCTGACCTCAGGCTGTGTGTGTCTCCAGTGTATACCGCACTGCATCCTGAGGGCTGTGTGCCCAAGTCAAGAGCGTGGCTGCGCTGGGCAGAGCAGCTTTGACACCAGAGAATCTAGGGCCAGCGTGGGCCAGCAACACCGTGAACCTGGGTGAGCCTGATCAGAGCGGGCGGCTGGGCGAATCTGAGTGGCAAATGGTGTTGGTGGCGCTCCACCCCACGGGGACATCCGTGGGTGCCACACACCTGACCGGGAGGAGGCCACGCAAGGACCTGTCAGCAGCTGCTCCGGGACGTGAGTCTGGCAAGGTGGCAGTTAACTGCTGACAAATTTCTGACAGGGCCGCGACAGTATGTTAATGTGCATTCTCCAACAATATGTTTCCAGCACTGCTTTTTTTCCCCCTGCTGGTTTGATTGAGAAAATCACAGCCACCGAAAGTGCAAGATTTATCCAGAGAGCGTAGCAGGGGTTGGGGATGTGAGCGGGTGTGGGGCGGGGGGCGCCCCTTGGGAGGAATTTACCTTTTGAAACCAGAGGGGGAACAGGTGCTCTGGAAATGGCTCGTAACTGCGTGAGGGCGGGGACCGCGCTCCTGGAGGGGAAGGTTACTCAGATTAACGACATTCCGCGGAAAATGATGGCATCCTGGCTCTGTCACTAAAACAGGTGGCTGTCATTATGGCCGTGCGCTCCTAATGGGAAGATAATACGGGGGGAGAGAGGTTTATATCGGCCCCAGAAAGATGAAATTGCACATGAAGGAGGAAACAAGGCATAAAGAGGGCCGCCTGGGGGAATTTCTCGCCCCACAGGACAGCACGTGATTCTCATTAATGGTGCAGCGTTCCCATCACTCTATCCAGAGGGTTATGTTACCTACATCGCTTTCATTTTGGGGGGCTTATTCAAATTTCATTTGGGAAAGATTTTTTTTCCTTCTCTGTATGTTTCTCTTCCATTTAAGAGAGTGAGTATAAAAATGTACTGTGTGCGTGCTCAGTCGTGTCTGACTCTTTGCAACCCCGTGGATTGTAGCCCACCAGGCTTCTCTGTCTGTGGGATCTTTCAGGCAAGAATACTGGAGTGAGTTGCCTGGATCTTCCAGACCCTGGGATCAACCCACGTCTTTTGAGTCTCCTGCATTGCAGGTGGATCCTTTACCACTGCGCTGCCTGTGCTGTGCTGTGCTTAGTTGCTCAGTCCGTATCCGACTCTTTGCAATTCCATGGACTGTAGCCCGACAGGCTTCTCTGTCCATGGGGACTCTCCAGGCAAGAATAGTAGAGTTCTTGCCATGCTGTCTTCCAGGGGCTCTTCCCAACCCAGGGAACAAACCCAGGTCTCCCACATTGCAGGCAGATTCTTTACTGTCTGAGCCACCAGGGAAGACCAAGAATACTGGAGTGGGTAGCCTATCCCTTCTCCAGGGGATCTTCCCAACCCCGGAATCGAACCGGAGTCTCCCACATTGCGGTGGATTCTTTACCAGCTGAGCTACTTGGGAAGCCCATAAAAATGTACTGTATATGACGAAATGTACCCCCTTCCTTTTCCTACCAATCATGGTGGCTGCCCAGTAGATGATGGGAAATCCATGCTGCTGCCCCGTCACTTCAGTCATGTCCGACTCTGTGCGACCCCATAGACGGCAGCCCACCAGTCTCCTCTGTAGTGGGCTACAAATAATGATGAGGCCATACAGGGGTGCTGTGCGAGGTAATTGACGTGCCTATGTGCTCTGTTTTTTTCTTAAAATGATGAAGTTTTTTTGTTTTTTTTAAAAGATGAAGTCTAAATGTTGTCAATTTCATATAATGGCACCATTTAAACTTATTTGGTGCTAATTATTTCCCGGCACTGTTTTTAAGCATCTTATAAATATTCACTGTTTCCATATTCACAATAACACTTTTAAGGAGCATCAATATCTTTGGAGGTTAAGCGTGAAGAGGGTGAGGGACTCATCCAAGGTCATACAATCACGAAGTGGTGAAGTTGGGGTTCCCGCAGCAGCAGACTCCTGAACACTGCTATCCACTGGCTGCCCTGCACACATTTTGCTCATTTTCAGTTTCATGGGCCTTTAAATTACTTGTCCCCTCTTTCTAGGGGAGAATACATTTTGAAATCTCAGCATGTTAGACATCACTGCATTGACGGTGGGTGGATATCAGAATGGCACTTGAACTTGAGCAGACAGTGGTGTTTTCCATTTCACAAGGTGTCTTTGAAACGTGCAGTATGGGTCCCTGTCAGACCTTCAGAACCCTGCCCTGCTTGCTGTGTGCACAGTTGGGGGAGGTAAGGTACTCCCTCCTTGAAATCTACTAGAAGTGCGCACTTACTCTCTCAAGCACAGAAGATCAGCACAAAGTTTCAGATATGCATACAATCTTATGTGTGGTTTAAAACCCTACTTGGGATGCTCAGTTGGAAGGGTCTTTCTTTGGCCACACTGAGCATAATTTTTCCTGAAGATTTAGAACTGATGGAGCACAAGTGGGAGGCAGAGTAATTTACCCTATTCCCCCCGCTCCCTGTTCACCATTAGACACAAGACATGAACAGCTCTTTCGCCTTACAAGGCTTAGCCAGATTGCCAAGCAATTACCGTGATTTATGAGGGCAGGAGTAGAAGGAAGCAGCAAACGTAATTGTTAAGTGAGGATGGTCAGATTACCACGCCTGTAATTTGTAGCTTATTTCATGCCGCATGGCGTACCTAAGCAGCATATAGAAGAGGGGAATGGTATCTTACTACTTTTGTGTCCCCGGTGCCTAAAACAGTGGCTGGCTTTCAATGTTTGTGGAGCACCTAGCATTCAGAAGACTCCCTGCTAGATACCTGGAGTCATTCAAGAGGGCCTTTGGCTTTCTGCTTTCAGGGTCATAAATAATACATAGTTTATGCTTGCTTGGTCATGTCTGATTCTTTGCAACCCCATGGACTGTAGCCTACCAGGCACCTCTGTCCATGGCATTCTCCAGGCAAGGGATTGAACCCTCGTCTCTTGCATCTCCTGCTTGGCAGGTGGATTCTTTACCACTACACCACCTGGGAAGCCCCATAAGTAATATAATGGGACAAATATAAACATCTGTTGCACAGATGCGTACATGAAAATTGGCATTTAGAGGAGAGAGAAAATGCTTGGGGAAATAGGAAAATCTTTGTGAAGAGGGTATTGAAAAAAAGCTGACAGAGGCTAGGTGGACTCTTAAGGGATGAGGAAGATCTGGTAGGAAGTTCACAAGAGTGTTAGGCATGTACAGGTTATAAAGGAAATAATAAAGCTGAGATGGGTGTTGACATACGGTGAGGAGTGTGACTGCCAAGCTGGGGCATTTGTGTATGGTAGGCCAGGCAGTGAAGGACAGTGGAAGATTTTGAAGCAAAGCTCACAGTTCGCCTTTGGAAGGGTTGAGCTCCAAGGGTCTGTCGTGAAGGGTGAACCAGGAGCAGAGAGAGCTGCTGGGAGGATATGAGAGTTATCCAGAGGAAGGGAAGCCAGACCAAGATGGCACCAGTGGACTGGAGAGAAGAGCTGTCTCTCAGGTGTAACTTAGAAGAGTTAGAGTTGTTTGGAGGGGAACTAAAACCAAGGGAAGTTTGAGTTACAACTAAAAATTCTGAACCGGGGGATCTGGGGGTCAGGAGGAAAAGCGAGTGTAGGAGAGAAGATGCCCAGTTGGGTTTCCTGTGGTGGGACATGGAGGATCGTAAACTGTATGCTTGGCAGTTGGAGATGTGTAGGTGGGAGTGGCTGAGCCCAGGAGCATCTCCATGGAAGTGACGGTGGAAGAGGTGATGATGAACCAGAACCCTGAGGGAAAACGAGTAACGTGAGGTACCCCAGGATGGCTCAGACACATTCAGGTCAACGAGAAGATCCGTCATTCGTGTTTCACGAGCACAAAGTGGCCAAGAGTGGAAACTCGTATTTCCCCATAGGTGACCAGGATCGGGATTCCCAGGTGGCTCAGTGGTAAAGAACCCCCTTGCAAATGCAGAAGACGAAGGTTTGATCCCTGGATGGGAAGATCCCCTGGAGAAAGAAATGGCAACACGTTCCAGTTTGCCTGGGAAATCCCATGGACAGAGGAGTCTGGCGAGCTACAGTCCGTGGGGTGGCAGAGTCAGACACGACTGAGCGTGCACTGAGCTGAACTGAGCTGACCAGAGTCCACCCCCCACCCTCTCCAGTTCCTGCTGCCTGGGGCGCACGTCCAGGCAGACTTCAGAATGACTTCTCTCGGGACAGTGGTACCAGCCCATCCCCACTGCCTAGTGATAGTAGACTCGGTTGTTTGGAAGTCAGCAGTCCTCTAGCTGTTTTCCCTTCTTCCAGCCTGGAACCTTTTAGCCTCCATCCAACATGTCAGTGAGAATGATGTTTCTAGTATGAAATTCAGATCCTGCCCCTCCTCCCCTAAGACTCTCCATGCTAATAGCTACAGACGTTCTAAGCAGGGCTTGAGATAGCCCTCTGCCAGGAATCTCTGCCTTGATACAACTCCTTCTTTGGGGGTCTTCTAGCCCCTGGACTCCCTCCCACTTCTCAGAACAGGATTCTGTATGTGATACAAAGGGCCCTTTGCTTTAAGTTCTGGCCTTGGAGTATCTGGTCCACGAACTTCCCATGTCTCTGTTCCCAGTCTCCCCAGTGATTCAGGGAAGAAATGGAGCTGTCCGTTCATGTGTCCATCCGTGGGACTGCCTCGGGCCCTAGGTCAGGTTGCTGAACAAGTTAGCAATCGTCTTGGACAACCCTCACTGAGCCCTCAGACTTAGATTAGTTCCCCATGGTTGGTGGGGCAGGCCGTGTTCAGGGCAGAAGTAGCTTTCTGATCCATGATCCCTTTGTGAGTATAGGCTGTGTCCTGCATCCTTCACGAAGGGAAACAAAGTTGACACACATCAAAGGCAGCATAAAGCATACCCACCACAGGGTAGTTCAGTGCCTGATTAAGGAACCATTATTCATGCTCCGTGAAAGTCCTTCTACACATAATGTTTTATCAGAGACAGTATACCTCCTAACAGTTCATTTTCCCAGCTACCTTCTTCATTAGATGCGGACAATTGATGGGACATGGAATCCGTAGTGGCCTCCTCTCAGACTGAAGACATTCACATGAAGAAACCGCTTCTCTTTTCCTTATTCTTCTCCACCCTCCCCACCCCTTCACACGTCACAGAAGACCCCTGACTGCACAGCTGAGTGCCCAGTGAAGGTGCTAGCTCTCTTGGCTGCCAGCCTGTACCAGGCTGTAGGTGAAGACCCAGGGGATACACATGGGAAATTAACCAGAAGCCAGTGGGTATCCTTAGTCACCTCTGAACTTGCCTTGAAGATGCAGGGTCTGCTTCTGGAGAGAGCAAAGGGGGAGCAAGTCCTTATGAACACTCACACAGACACACAGGAGTTGGAACTGGTATCTATCCAGAGAGTAAGAGGGGGAAAGGGGACAGCTTGGAGGAGGAGAAGGAAATCTGGGCTGCAATATTTGGCCTGTGCTATCTGGGCAGCATGCCTGTGTCCCCTGAATTTGCCATGCTGAAATCCCGACCCCCAGAGGTGACGGTGTTGGAGGGGAGGGGAGAGTGCTCGGGAGCTGCTTGGTTGTGAAGGTGCCGATCTGAGGCACACAGACACTCTGACCATAGGGCATAGGACAAATACTTTTCAGCCTGATTTTCTTCTCCTCTCCCAAGCTGTGCCCTTTCCCCTTCTGAAAACAGAGGGACAGGGTGCTGGTTCTGAGCCAGCAGGAGGTCCTTCATGAGAACAGGACTGCTGGCACCTTTGCCTTGGACTTCCGGCTCCAGAACACTGAGATATAAGTTTCTGTTGCTTGAAAACCACCCTGACTGTGGATTTCTGTTACAGCAGCCCAAGAAGACTGAGGCTAAGTATGAGACAACCCTACTCCAGCATTTGAGGGTGCCCAAGCTGTTCCCTCCATCTAGGAGCCTGCCCTGTAGCCTGCCCCATCCAGCCTGCTCCAACTTCAGCTCCTCCCATATTCTCTCTCTCTCTCCTTCAAGCTCTGCCCCCCTCCCAAAGCCCCTGCATCTTCTGGAAAAGGCTGTCAGTCCCCCAGCCCTGCCTGTGTCCCCAGGGGGCTGTAACTCCCCGGGGTCTCTCCCCAGCCTCATTGCACTGTGTGGATGGTGGTGGTGGGGGCGCTGGGGGACAAAGTAGAGGACTGTATGATGTGGGTGAGGGGATGGCAGGGGGATCTTCTCTCGGAGTTGCAGACTGTTTATTATGTTTTTAAAGTCCCATCTAGAAATTCAGACTCAGTTCATGCTACAAGGATCCATTTCTGGCTGAAAACCCTTGCTTAGCCTAAGGAAGAGAGTCCCCTTCTTCAGATTGACCCATCTTTGACATTTTTTAGTGCCCAAAGAGCATCCGTCTCCTCTCTGAGCCTGGCTTGCTTGAGGGTCTTCTCTGATTGCCTCCCTCCCTTCCTCCCATGGCCACAGGAGGGGTTGGGGCAGGGCCCGGGGCGGGTCTCTGGCCACATTTGTGCCCGTCACTGATGTGCAGACTGTGTGCTTCTGCCCGCCTCGTGTGTCCTCAAGCAGGGTGGGAAGCTGGAGCTGGCAAGGGCCGTGATCTGAACATAACTAGGGCACACAGAGGAAAGAGGTCACGGGGAGAATGGTGACCTTAGCCCTGTAGGATCAGCTGTTCTGACTGGAATCTCCACAGACACTGGATCTGAGCCAATGGAGTGAGTGTCTTAAACTCAGCAGGATTTCAGATGGCAGCCTGGCCAAAGGGTCAAAGGAACCAGGCAGTGTTCCTTAAACAGTAGCCTCCACAAGTGGGCATGGGATGGTCCTTAATATTCTCATCTTTTTTGGTGGGGAGGAGTAGATGTATGATTCCTTTAATAATAGGATGCTACCAGGGGCTTCCTGCTTGGGGAAGAATGGAAGGATTGCAGGGGTCTCAGAAGAGAGATGTGAAGAATGACCACTTCTACATATGAATTTCCACTGCTGCCACCCTGTTTTGGAAATTGGAGACCATTTACTTATTTATCATCTTTGCATGTAAAATTGTAATTCTCGCGATTATGTTGCCTCAGGGCATGAGTACAGAACATAAAATTCCGTTAAAGTCTACAAGGCAGAACAGCAGCAGCTATCAGCACGTATTAAAATCTCTACTGTTCAATGCTTCTTAGGAAGGTAGGTCACACATCCAGGCCTGGGCTACACTAAAGCGGAATTTCCATAAGAAGTACTTTGAAGATCATATCTGAGAACAGGTGGGTTGTAGCTTGGTGGGATGTGTTCGTTGCAGCGGTTACTTTTGCGATGGTGTCATGGTAACTTGAGAACATCACTGTGTCTGGTTGGCGAGCCTGTGTTTCCTGATCTACTATTTAGCGAGACACTTGGAGTCTAGGAAAGCCAGTTACCAAAGCCACCAGAATGAGCTGACTGGGAACTCATCTTTAGTACTATTTTTCTTTCCTGTAGTTCCAAATACTCAAGCCCTGACATTACTAAGTTTCTGTTCAATGAACAGCTACCACTTAAAGAGAAGAGTGATTGGGTGGGTGAACATGGCTCCATGTGTTCATTCCTCCGAGGACACTAGCTTTGAAGGATGAAGACTGCATCCCCTGACCCCCAACCCCCGGCCATCCACTCTTCCTCCCTTCCTGGGACAGTGGGGCTGAAGGCACCCTATGGCTGGTGGGACAACTCCAGAAGCCCAAAGTGCAGAAGACCAAGGGGGAGCCCGTCATTGGCAGACTGTTCAGTGTTTCAGTTCAGCTAGTATTCCCTGCTTAACGCCAGTCCTTTCATTTTATCCCTTGAACAAAGAGGAAAGAAGGCAGCTCTTACTTTTCCATTTAAATCACATGCTAGTCACCTAAGGGGGCTTCCCTGGTGGCTCAGACAGTATAGAATCTGCCTGCAACGCGGGAGACCCTGGTTCAATCCAGGGTCAGGAAGATCCCCTGGAGCAGGGAATGGTGACCCACTCCAGTATTCTTGCCTGGAGAATCCTATGGACAGAGGAGCCTGGTGGGCTACAGTCCATGGGGTTGCAAAGAGTCGGACACGACTAAGTAACTTTCCCTCACTCACTAGTCACCAAATGTGGGGTAGAGATGAAGAGGTCATCTCCCATTCTGTCACCTGTCCCTCAAACCCCGTACCTCGCCCCTTTGACGCAGCAGCCCAGATGTAAAGCCATGGCTTAGCCAAGAGACGAGCCCCAGAGGGGAAGGGCATTCTGCACACACAGGTGTCTGGGGCCAGTCTCCAGTGCCCAGGGCTTCTTCCAATGACGGACTCCCCCTTGGTCTTCTGTGCTTGGGACTTCTGGGGCTGTCCCACTGGCCACAGGGCCCCTTCAGCCCCACTGTCCAAGGACAGGAGGGTGAGTGGATGACAAACAGAGCCAGTGGCCCCAAGCCAGAGAGGGAAGCATGGCTGCCCTCAGCCTTAGGAGTGGGGGCCCCAGGGCTGCTCTACGCAGCCACGCAGAGTGTCTTTGGACATTTTCAAATGTCAGGAAATAGCAACGGGGAATTACTCTGCCAGAATTACTGTCTTGGTTGTACGTTCTAAGGGAAGAGCCGTGTCATAACACACTCTTAATCCTTAGCCGCTGAAGTTCTGCAGCTATTGTGTACTTTTCTTATCACAGCTGGGTACTCTGGACCAGCTCGGAAAAGAGCCAAATCTCCATCCTTTTGAAAACTTGGCTGTTGGACCATGCCCACTGTGGGGAAGGGAGATTTCCTCTACCCTTCTTGGTTCTTCTAGCTGTCTGACATGAGACAAATTAACACAGAAAGTCAAACAAAAGTTTAATAACATGTGTATGTGGGAGAGACCCAGGGAAACTGAGTCACTCTCCAGAATGGCTGACACCCTCGCCTTCAACACCATCTTCGGCTGAAAACAAAAGAGGATGTTGGGGGTGGGGCTTGGGACTTCAGAGGGGAGGAAGGCTGTTCACATGATGTTGGAAAAGCAGTTGTTAGATAAACAAGTGTTTGCTGGGCCACGTGGAGACAATGGGACATAGAAAGGAATTCTAACAAGCAGAATCACTCCCCGTATACATACCTAGTTCATACTCTAATAATTTATGTTGCTCACTCCCTTGCTGGACCAAGTCCTCCATCTACATTATTTTTTATTATTATTTTTTTAAATTTTTTGCTGCATGGGGTCTTCATTGCTGTGTGGGCTTTCTCTGCTTGCAGTGCACGAGCTTCTCATTGCTGTAGCTTCTCTTTTTGCAGAGAACAGGCTCTGCAGATACTCGGGCTTCGGTAGTTGCAGTACATGGACTCAGGAGTTACCGCTCCCAGGCTCTGGAGCACAGGCTCAGTGGTTGTGGTACACGGGCTTAGTTGCACCTCAGTGTTTGGGATCCTCCCAGATCAGTGATCGAACCCATGTCCCCTGCATTAGCAAGCAGATTCTTACCCACTGTACCACCAGGGAGGTCCCTTACATTATTTTAGGGGGTTGTGGGGATGGTCACAGGTTCTTGCTGAGTCTTTTGAGCCTTTATTATTTTCACATGCTTAAGAGACGTTTGAGGGTGTAAGTTTTGCTTCTGTTTCAGGGGCTTCCCTGATAACTCAGTTAGCAAAGAATCCACCTGCAATGCAGGAGACCCCAGTTTGATTCCTGGGTTGGGAAGATCCCCTGGAGAAGGGAGTGGCTACCCACTCCAGTATTCTGGCCTGGAGAATTCCATGGACTGTATAGTCCATGGGGTTGCAAAGAGTCAGACACGACTGAGCAACTTTCACTGTGCTCACTTCACTCTGTAAATCCGCCGACTCAAAAAAAGAGCTATCATTGCACATGGCTTCACAGAAAAGGCAGGTATTAATAGGGAAGAAAGACAGTGAGGGAAGAAAAAAAAAAAAAATAGGAGTTAGACTTTGGGGAGAAAGTGGCAGGACTTGAAACCCTGGGAAGAGGCCTTGACAGTGGAGCCCCAGAGTCTCTCCATCTTGTTCCTTTTTCTATGTAAATATTTGAACACTTATCTCTATCTAGCTACCTCTCTTTATAAAGAATTAATGAGTATGAGATGGTGCAGAAAAAGGATTGCAGTTATTTAAGTGGCTACTTTAAAGTTAGTTTTAATCAGACATTTGTATCATGTAATTATGGCCCATGGCTTTATGGGAGAAAACTATAGTTTAAGAAATTAAGCCAAGATAGTGTGGAGAAGGAATGCTCTATGATGCTGGTCCCCCATTTGGTCCACATGTAATTAAGTTTGCTCATTCTTCCTGTAATCAGGCGTCCAGAGTGATCCCTACATTTTTAAAGGGCTCAGGTTCAGTGGTCGTAAAAGATGATGCTGGAGAAAAACAGATGGGTGAGTGGGTTCAGATTGCCTACATAATAGAAAAACAGTAATAAAAATGCCATCACCTCCATATTGTGGGAAGACAAATGCAGTGCTCATCACGGATGACTGGTTAGGCTCATTCTGTCCTCCAGCCATAATCAATTGTACATCATTAACAAGACACAAAATCTTTACTAATTAGCTTTTATGATTATACTGTTATTGCATGGAGGCATTTAAAGCATTGGCGATAAAGGAGATTCGATGCCCACAAAAGAAGAATCCTCTGAAAGGGGGGAAATTTCGGCCCCACCGCTCGAGTCATCATCGGAGATTTTCACTCACTGTTACCATCTGTAATTTTTAACTCAATTCACTGTGAAGATTAATATTTTTAGTAAGTGAGTGACAACTGTTGAAAAGAGGGAGAAGAATATTGAATATGCTTTCACACCAGAAAAACTGGGAGAAAGTCAAGCTGCTGAAGTTATCGAACAAGAATAATTGTTCATTTTCTCTTTGATTGAAATCTTCAAGTCTATTTATTTTTCTTGCCCTACATATCATGTCTTATAAATTGTTCTTCTCTCAGTGTAAGAAATAAAGTTCAGCCAATTAAAAAAGAGTTAGATCCATACCTTACACCAGGATATATTTCAAAGGGATCCAAGATTTAAATGCAAAATATGAAACAATAAATGTATCAGAAGAAATCATGGGAGAATTCTTTGATAACATCATAGCAGGGAAGCCTTTTTAAAAACCATGATACAAAATCCAAAAGCTATGAAAGAAATATTAGATAAATTCAACTCCAAAAAAAAAAAAAAAATTCTGCATGGCAAACTTACAAAAACGGACCAAAACAGCAATAAACCAAGTCAAAAAATAAATGACAAGCTAGGAAAAAAAAAATATTTGCATTTCATATCACAGACTGAGGCCTGCTATCTCAAATATGTAAAGAGCTGCTATAAATCAAAATGACAAAGTCCAGCAAACCAATGGAGAAATAGGCAAGGATGTGAATAATCATTTCCCAGAATAGAGTATTCACATTTTCCTAAAACATATGAAAATATGCCCAGCTCCACTCAAAAGGTAAATGCCAATTAAACTACAATGAGATAGCAGTTTTTGATGATCAGACCAGCAAGATCAGAAAGTTGTATAAGAGGTTTTGTTGATGAGAGCGTGAGAAGTAGGGTCTTTCCCGTTGCTGATTGGAGTAGAAATTGGTACAGATTCTGGGGAGAACAGTTTGGCAACGTCAAACAAAACGACAAATGTACAAACCTTCCAATCCAGCAATTCCACTCCTAGGAATTTATCCTACAGATACGTTTATGTGAAGAGATTTATTTAAAAGTTACCCGTTCCTGCATTGTTTGTAAAAGAAAATGCAAGAAAACCACCTAAATGCCCCTCAGTGGGAAACAAGTTAAATTACGAGACAACAATCCAGCGGAACACTTATGTTTCTGTGGAATAAAAATACGGATGTTCTTTATGCACTAATTTAGGAAAATCCCCAGGTTATATTAATTTTTTTTAAGGCAGCAATATGTAGCACAGAGTAGATAAATATGTTTTGTTCAAAAGGGAAAAAACAGGCAGATGCATTCATTGTTTTAAAAAGATAAATCATCATCTTTGGTTCTTAGACAATTAACTGCTCTTCCAAAGGCTCCAGATATTCAGCACTTGTCCCCTTTCTATTATCTTTCCTTCTGGTTTGAGCAATCTCTGTAAGGATAACTCTGTATTTTTTAAAGCATCATTTACTGATTGCTTTCTAGAGCTTCCACAGATCTCTCTTTAAACCTCAGAACAACATTTTCAGAAAGATGGGGATGTGTCTGTTTTATGGATGAGATAACTGAGACTCAGAGATGGCAAGGAACTCACTCAAGGCCACGTGGCTAGGAAGTTGCAAGTGAAGTGAAAGTCACTCAGTCGTGTCCGACTCTTTGTGACTATATAGTCCATGGAATTCTCTAGGCCAGAATACTGGCGTGGGTAGCCGTTCCCTTCTCCAGGGGTGCCTTCCCAACCCAGGGATCGAACCCAGGTCTCCTGCATTGCGGGCAGATTCTTTACCAGCTGAGCCACAAGGGAAGCTCGAGAAGTTGCAAAGCCAGGCCCGAGTCTGCCTGGGCCTACAGCTTGTATGCTTCTTGCTCAGCCAGGTTGAGCAAGCATTCCTCACCTTTCTCATTTCACGTGAACTGATGAAATTCTAGCTGAGCATGAGGGTGGCCCATGGACTTTGCAGCTTCCTAGGCCCTATCCTAGGGCTTCCCTAGTAGCTCAGTTGGTAAAGAATCTACTTGTAAAGCAGGAGACCCGGGTTCAATCCCTGGGTTGGGAAGATGCCCTGGAGAAGGAAATGGCACCCCACTCCAATACTCTTGCCTGGAGAATCCCATGGACAGAGGAGCCTTGTGGGCTGCAGTCCATGGGGTCAAAAGAGTCGGGCACAACTAAGCAATAACACACACATCCTAAATCTAGGATCCTAAATTCAGGCTCCATCCTAAATCTATTGATCCAACTCACTGGAATAGAACCTTTACACGAGGGCTCTTCAAAGCTCCTTGGAGGAGCCTGATAAACATGGAGCTTCAGAAGCACTGCCACTCAGTAATAAGTAAGACTAGCTGCACCCACCCACATTCACTTGTTCTATCGTCAGACAACCACGTGAAGTAGGTACTGTCAGTGTGCCCGTTTCACAGATACGGACACACAGGCTTCGAGCGAGAAGTGAAATAATCTGCCCCTGCCACAGGGCTAATGATGGGGTGGGAGCTGAGGTTTAAGGCCGGATAGACTGGCTCCTGGACTCTGATCCATCGGGCTACATTCTCAGCTACATACAGTGCTCGTATGGAGTGATTAGCCATCATAAGGTAAGACACCAGGATATTGTTCTGGGGCCATGATGGTGGATGCGTGGACTCAGTTGAAAGGGAATATGGGGCTTCCTTCTGTTACTCATCAGGAAACTGAAACTCAGAGAAGTGAAGGATCCCAATAGTTTAAATAAATGCTCAACAGAACTCCCTGCTTCCTTCTGTGTCCATCTTCCTTTTTTGCCCAACACATCAAGTCGTTATTTGAAATTGCCCAGACCTAAGTTAGAAAAGATTGTACTTGTTAGAAAGAGATGGGAAGAAAGGGCAACTGAGAATCCATTTGCTGTGGTTTTTAAGGTTGTCTTTCATGGATGCATCAGTTTACAGATATTTTTATAGCAACATCCTTCTTCTTCTTTTTTTTATCTCCGTGTTTGATGGGGAGCTTACCAAACATCGATACTGAGTTATTTTACTTTATTGCTGCCACAATACTGCCCTTAATAAAAAGTGAAAGAAAGAAGAATGAAAGCTTATGGTCTCTCTACTCTATTTCTTCAAGAGAAGCCCATCATCAAAGTTTTAGGGTTTAAAATTCTTTTTAGAGAAAATGCTTTCCTGTCACCAGAAGAAAATGCTTCAGGTGCTCTTTTTACTTGCGTATTTCTTTCCCTTTCTAGCAGTCCCCACCCCTCACCCCGTGGCATCCATCAACTGCATACAACCTTGGGAGGAGCCCATACTTGGATCAAATCCTATTTCTGCCTCTTTTACACAGTGTGACCTGAAGCAAGTGTCTTAACCTCTCTGAACCTTGGTTGTTAAACTTCTGTACCACAATGTTAAATAATATCTACTGGTCAGGACTGTGAGGCAGAAGGTTCAGTGAACACTATTTATGAAAGCGCTCACCGGAGTGGCCCTCACATACTCAATGCCGCTTACATCTCAATTACGTGCATCTTATTACTTCTCTAATAATGAGATAAACTGCCTCCTTATAACTTGACGACTGGCTCCAGCTCTGATAGCTGAGCTCTCCGGATCAAGGGTAAAATCTCCCACAGGGCAGCTCCCCAAACATTTAAAACCAACCACCTTCTCACCCAAATCCTCCCCTTGCTTCAGCACTCTGGAGTTTTGACTTCTTCTCCTATGATAATTTTTGGTCTCTATGTCATTTAACCAATCTTTCCACCAATTCATTCAAACTGGTTTATGTGTTTAGCTGTGAGAGAAGGTCCTGGTTAATTTATTGAAAGAAGAATACTAGTAGAATGGTACATTAGTGCCAAGATAGAATTAGCATTGCTTCTTGGAAGGAAACCTATAAGAAACCTAGACAGTTTATTTAAAAGCAGAAACATCACTTTGCCAGCAAAGGTCTGTATGGTATTTCCAGTAGTCATATACAGATATGCGAGTTGGACCATAAACAAAGCTGAGCACAGAAGAATTGATGCTTTCTAATTGTGGTTTCTAATCTAAATCTGGATAAGACTCTTGAGAGTCCCTTGGACTGCAAGGAGATTAAACTAGGCAATCTTAAAGGAAATCAACCGTGAATATTCATTGCAAGGACGAATGCTGAAGCTGAAGCTCCAGTACTTTGGCCACCTGATGCAAAGAGTTAACTCACTGGAAAAGACCCTGATGCTGGGAAAGAAGGCCAAAGGAGAAGGGGGCAGCAGAGGATGAGATTGTTAGAAGGCATCACCAACTCAATGGACATGAATTTGAGCAAACTGTGGGAGATAATGAAGGAGAGAGGAGCCTGGCGTGCTGCCATCTATGGGGTGGAAAAGAGTGATTTAGTGACTAAACAACAACAATAACAATCCTCAGGGATGCACTCAGTCACTCACTCACTAAAGATTATCCCAGAATGCCTTCTGTTTGAATGTAAAAGAGCGGATTGGTTCACTTATGAGGCGATGTGAGTTAAGGCCAGAAGACTCCTGCTGGAATTAACCAGGTCATGCTTTCAACAACAGCTCAGGCTTACTAGATTGTAGAATTGTCCCTATGATTCAGGAAAGAGTTGGTAGTTGTGGATAGAAACTGGTTTGGAGGTCAGAACAGACAAAAATAAGCTCTTTACCCGCAAACAAACTGTTTTCCTGTAGCCTTCCCCATTTTCCTCTTTGGGATCATGTTCTTCATACCATGCTGGTGACATTATGAGGCTAAATACTATAATAACAGAACTTCCCTGTTAAGCTGGTGGTTAACACTTTGCCTTCCAATGCAGGCGTTCTGTTCAGTTCAGTTCAGTCGCTCAGTCATGCCCAACTCTCTGTGATCCCATGGACCAATGCAGGCAATTCAGGTTCAATTCCTCATTGGAAACCTAAGACCCCACATGTCTCATGGCCAAAAAAAACAAAACATAAAACAGAAGCAACAGTGCAACAGATTCAATAAAGATTTTTTAAGTGGTCCACCTCCAAAAGAATCTTAAAAAAAAACACTAGAATCACCTCACATTGTTCGGAAGAAGGTCATTTCATCACAGCCCTCCCTCAGTGTTCTCAGGGGATTGGTTCGAGGACTGCCCCCTCCACTGCGTGTACCGAAATCCACAGATGCTCAAGTCCCTTAAAGAAAAAGTATTTGCATATAATGTATACAGCCCTCCTGTATAGTTCAAATCATTTCTAGGTTGCTTATAATACCTGAAAAGAGTGAAAGTGTTAGTTGCTCATATGTGATTCTTTAAGACCCCATGGACTATAGCCTGCCAGTTTGCTCTGTCTGTGGGATTCTCCAGGCAAGAATACTGGAGTGGATTGCCATTTCCTTCTCCAGGGGATCTTCCCAACTCAGGGGTAGAACCAGGGTCTCCTGAATTGCATGCAGGTTCTTTATTGTCTGAGCCACCTGGGAAGTCCTTAAAATACCTAATGCAATGCAAATGCTGTGTGAATAGTTGCTGGTTTATGACAAATTCAAGTTTTGCTTTGTGGAACGTTCTGGAAATTTTTTTCCATAGTATTTTCTATTTGTGGTTGGTCACATCTGCAGATGAGGAACCTAAGAATACAGAGGATACAACTGGAGGGTCCACTGTATAGTTTCTGCTTTGGTTTTCTGTTTCAGAGGAGTATAGGACTCCAGGAATGTTTATGGAGTGTTCAGTAGGCTTGGATGAAGTAGACAGATGAAATGTGAGTGATTATTTAGGAGTCAGTAATTGAGCCTGGCTGGAAGCTCTCCTTCATCAAAGAAATGTTTAGACCAAAAGAAGCATGTGTCTGCCTCTTCATACATCTGTCTAGAGAGGAGGGTGTGTAGAGGGAATTGAAGAGATTCAACAAGAAAGGAAAACTTGTTCAAGCATGAGGGAAATGTTGCCCTGAAATCTGTGCTTGGCTTCTTCCCAGAGATGATGCTTCTCCTGGACTTTGCAGCTGAATTCTCAGGGATTTATCCTCAGAAGTACCATGTGTACCAATGCATCTGCTTCTAGAAGGAACCACATTTTTAAGGGGGAACACAGAACAAACAGTGGAGCCAGGATGATGGAAGTGAGAAACCAGCCATCTGCCGAGATATTTTGCAGCCCAGCCTGAGGCTCTCTGGAGCAAACACGTGGAACATAGAGCATCCTGGCCAAACTGTGGCGAAGACCCTCGGATTCGGAACTGCCCTGTCTGCCCTGTCTGACAACTTTGAAGTGCCATTTCACTGCCCTGCCTTTCAGATATGTTAGAAAACAAAGAATAAGGGGACTTCCCTAGTGGTCCAGTGGTTAAGAATCTGTCTTGCCATGTAGGGGATATGGGTTTGATCCCTGGTGGGGAAACCAAGAGTCTACATGCTGTGGAGCAACTAAGCCCATGCACCTCAACTACTGAGCCAATGCACCACAAGAATCTGTACCCTGCAGTGAAAGATCCTGTGTGCTGCAACTAAGAGCTGATGCAACCAAAATAAATAACTATTTTAAAAAAAGAAGAGAGCCACTGTATCACCCGTGTATGAATGTACTGTGCTTGGTTGGCTACCAAAGACTCAGCCAACACATCTTTCTAGTACAGAAAAGCCCCAAATCCAGTTTAATACTGCCATGGACTGAATGTTTCTCCCTCCAGAATTCATATATTTAAGCCGTAAGCGCCAGTGTGATGGTGCTTGGGGGTGAGACCTTTGGGAAGTGATTAGGTCATGAGGGTGGAGCCCTCATGAATGAGATTAGTGTCCTTTTAAGAAGAGACAAGAGAGAGAGGATCTTGCTCAGCCTTGTGAGACACAGTCAGAAGACAGCCATCTGCAAACCAGGAGGAAGGCCCCCACTGTGAACCAAGCCCTGTGGGCACTCTGGTCTCAGACTCCTAGCATCCAGACTACAAGAGAGAAGTGCTTAGTTTTTAAGCCATCCAGTCTGCGGTCATGGTGTTTTTGTTATAGCAGCCCAAGCAGACTAAGAGATGCACGTCACAATTATGGCCTTCTACGTATCAGTCATCCAAGTCACCCAGTCCATCATGGCTTTGACATTGTACTTCTCATCAGAGTTGTGAGATCGTGTTCATCTTCTGTAAATATTTACTGAGCATTTAAAACACTCTTAGTTCTCCTCAGAAGAAAGCAAATGTTCACAATAAATTATTGCCTGCATTTTACAAGGGAGACAGATAAGGTTCTAACTAGGTGATTTGTCCAACATGGAGAACCAAGCTGGGATTATAAGAATATTCTTGAATCTCCAGCCTGTGTTATTTCAGGGCAGTTCTACCATCTTCCTAAGATTGAATATTACATTTTTCCTCCTTGGGTATTTCTGATCCATCTGCAGAAGGTGCTGTCATCACATAGGTATTATCTGGCCTTTTCAGAGATAGAGATTGACCCCAAACCCCAGGGGAAGTTGCCTTAGATTATTTTCCTCTGTAAAAAAATGTTTGCTGGATGAAAAAGCATGAAGTCGGTGCAAACTATTATAGCATTGAATTATCGTTTTCCTTTTCAATTAGCACCAGGAGCTGTCACCTCATGTGACCCAAACTGAAAAAGGATTAGCATCAACACGTCTTTATTCCAAGTCTGTGGTTATCAGCATACACATGAAGCTGTCAGGATTCTGGCTACAGGCTCCAAAACTCTCCAGCCACTCAGGATGGCTTTAAACTGCAGCTGGATTTCGTAGCCAGATAATGAACTTCTTAGCAGACTTTTCAGCCAGTGGCACACTCCTCCTTAGGGATCATGGGGCTCTAGAAGCAGGAGATGTTGGCAACTGGAAACCTTTCTGATAAAAGGCTGTAAGAACAGTGGTGGGAGAATGAACGCAAGGAGCTTTTCCTTCTCTCTCCATTCCTCCTAATGTGTAGTGTCTGAATCTTCCTTCCCCAAAACTTTATCTTTCAAACCACTTGAAGCCAGTACCCTTTGAGGCATTGAACCAGTGAACCACCATGTAATGCAAAAAATCCAACTGATTAGAATTCATGTTAGTACCTACCCAGTAGAAGCAATATGCAGGCAGACCTAGTTTTTGCATGTGGCTTTATTCTGCAATTTTTTACAGATTGAATGTCTGCGGCAACTTGTCAGATTATGTTTTGTTTTGTTTTTAGCAATAATGTATTTTAAAGCTAAAGTATGTGCATTGTTTTACATACTGTTATTACATACACTTGGAGAAGGGAATGGCAACCCACTCCAGTATTCTTGCCTGGAGAATCCCACGGATAGAGGAGCCTGGCAGGCTACAGTCTACAGGGTCGCAAGAGTCGGACATGACTGAGCGACTAAGCACACATTATACGCTTAATAGATCAGTGTCCACACAGAGTCGGACACGACTGAAGTGACTTAGCGGCAGTAGCAGCAGCAGTACAAACATAACTTTTATATGCACTAGGAAGCCAAAAATTTTGTGGGACTCACTTTATTGCAACATTCACTTTATCACAGTCGTCTGGAACCAAACCCACAATATTGTCGAACTATGCCTGTGTTCTTAAAGCTAGTTGGTAAAACAGCCTGTCAAATGGAAACCTCTGTTTAATTGATACAACCATGCTTCACTGGGCGCAGTGAAAATTGAGATTCAGAATGGTGACCTAGAGGCAATGAAATATTTTGAAACACGTTGAATCATCAGAGAAAGATTAAAATATGTTGTTTTAGCATTAATAGTATTCTATTGTGTTCTATTTCTTGCAAATTGCTAATACATACCTAGTATTTTTGGTGATACTCTATTAAACTGACTGTTTGATTTGACACAATATCCCATTTCCTAGCAGAGACTTCTTGTTACATCTGGCTGGTTGTTTTTGCTCAAGGCAGAGTTAGGTGTTTCTTATTTTTTATGGGGAACTTAATAGGCGTGCGTTAGAATCTGCCTCCTTTTTTTTTTTTTAATTGGGCATTAACTTTATAGACTGAACTACAGAAGGCACATTTTAGAGGGAGGTATTGTAACTGGTTGTGCCCTCAGCCAGACAACTAGCTGCTCCTAAGGATCTCAAAGCTTGGCATTCTCTGGCTAATGGCATAAAAAGAATCTTTTTCATTGCTCTGATATCTCTTCCTATGTCTTGAGCACAGCCCCCAGCTCCTCAATGGAATTTGGATTCCAAAATAATCCCTCTTATAAGGAATATTTTTAGGCCTGAAGAAGGCCAAAGAGTTTCATTTGGAACTGAAATTCCTCTGTTCCCCGCCCCGTCCCACCCCCAAAATAGAGAAGAGGTAAGTTCTTCAAGTAGGTGAGGGGATTTGGACTTAATGATCTCAAGGTTTAAAAGAGACCCAAAGGAAAGCTGACCTCGTTTTATTAGCAGAAGATTACACTGTGTATTTATAGTTTGTGATATTGACTTCTTGAAGACAAAAACTAAAAATATATTGGGGAATGTTATCGTGTTAAAGAAGGAATGTGTGACATTCCCATTCAGGTAAATTTCTTCATGTGACTAATTAAACAATGGTGGCACCAACACCAAAGATTTAGTTTTGGTTTTAGGGTTATTTATTTTTTTTAAGATGTTTGAAAAATATTTTGCACATTATTCAACTTGGGACTTTTAAGAGAATATTTCACTGCCTTCCTGGGTATACTTTCTTTTCTTTTTTTCCCCTTAGATCTTTTTTTTTTTCCCCCAATCAAATATGGATGAAAAACAAAAATTTAATCTAAAATTAGAAAAGGCTCTTTCTTCTCCCCCCTTCTCAATCCACAGGCCCCATGGATCCACATGATGAAGGTTTCAGGAGAAACAAGAGAGATGCTCATTACCACTCTCTCCGCCTGGCTCTGACTCCTCTTTCAATCATCACACACAGGCTTTGAAGGGTTCTCGGAACCACTGATTGCTGTAGGACAGACTCATCGTTCTGCCCAAAGAGGCTGCCATGCTTGAAGTAACAGAGAAAATATACCTTCACAAGAAATCTCTTTTTCAACAACTTAGAATGAGGAGGGGGCTCCCCTGGTGGCTCAGACATTAAAGAATCTGCCTGCAAGGCAGGAGACCCAGGTTCGATCCCTGGGTCAGGAAGATCCCCTGGAGAAAGGCAGGGCAACCCACTCCAGTATTCTTGCCTGGAGAATCCCATAGACAGAGGAGCTCAGCGGGCTACAGTCCTTGGGTTCCCAAAGAGTCTTTCACTTTTCAGACCGAGGAAGGCAGGGGAGGGAGGAGGGAGATGATAGGAGAAGAGGAGGAGACATAATCGGATATTTCTTCCAAGCCCTCCAGAGGTCATGCAGACCCTTGGCTCCTTCCACAGGCAGCTCCTCGCTGTTGCCCAGCCTTCTGATCCTCATCTTTTCAATGAGTAAATTCTGTTTTAGTCTACACTGGAAAAAAAATGTCCCTTCCTTCCACACTTGAAGTTGTCATCTTCAATTTTGTCCCCTTAATGGAAGTCTTTAACATTTCTTGCCAATGAGGATTAGAGCTCTTCCTTGAAATTTGTCAGATATGTATGTACAGGCTGAAAACTGGAGACCCTTACGTGAAGGATGGGAGCAGGACCCACCCTGGCTAGCTTTTACCTGACAGTGTGAAATCTCTGCCTTGTTCCTCTACTTATGGACCTAATTACAGGTGCATTATATCTGATATGTGTTTATTTTAAATTATTATTAATTTTTGGCTGTGCTGGGTCTTCCTTGCTGCATGTGGGCTTTCTCCAGCTGTGGCAAGCGGGGGCTACTCTGTAGTTGTAGTGCATGGGCTTTTCAGTGCGGTGAGTCTCTTGTTGCAGAGCACAGGTTCTATACACTCAGGCTTCAGTAGCTGTGGCACGAAGGCTCAGTAGCTGCAGCTCAAGGACTTTGGAGCACAGGCTCAGTGGTGCATGGGCTTAGTCGCCCCTCAGAATGTAGGATCTTCCTGGGCCAAGGGTCGAACCCATGTCCCTGGCGTTGGCAGGCAGATTCTCAACCACTGGACCACTAGAGAAGTCCTGTACATGTGTTTTTATTGATGAATTATTACTCTTGGGGGAGCTGTTAGTCATTGGGTTGTTGGAAAATGATAAGGTAGTTCATGACCAGGACTTAATTTATGACTTTGGGGTAAGAGTGCTAAATTGACATCAGAGTGAAGGTTGCAGGAAGAGGTAAAAGTGTCCATTGAAGGTGAAGGAGGGAATTTATCTTCCTAATATTGTCACCCTGAGCACAGGGAGCCCAATCTCAATGTAGCAGCAAAATCTCAACCTTTCCCATTCTAGTATACATACCTACCCCCTGCAGACTCTTCATGAACAAGGCTATTGACTTCCTACCAAGTTCACAGTTGTCAAAAAAAAAAAAAAAAAATCAGCAGATTCTCCCTTAGACCAAACTCTAAAATCTAAAACCATATGCTCCCACTCAGCCTGAAAGCATAAGTTAGAATCAAGGAGATATGAGACTAGATATCTTTCTTAGCATCGCAAAGCCTGGCCAACAAAAGAGAAATAGCAGCATTTGGATAATATGACTTTGCAGCTATTGAACAATTTTATGATTCAAAAATTTGGAAACTGTAGCATTCCTTTACTTAGTTACTAGGGAAATTCTAAAATCTTTCCTCAGGGCTCCCCCTTCCTCCACCCTGACTACGGTGTTCAGGATGAACTTAGCAGTGTCTGTAATAGTGCTTTATGTATATCAGACTCCAGCACTGAAAAAAAAAGTTATTTGGATGGATCTTATCACTGATTAGGGGGTAAACTGACCACTTTTGAAGGTGATTTAACATTTCAACTCTTTATGATGTCATTTGGTGCCCCAGAAAAGGTAATTTACTAAATGGTACTTTTGTAACGTAAAAGAATTAATGATCATCAAAAGTGAGCAAATTATTCCTTTTTCAGTTTTAGAATCAGGTCTAATAGAATTATATGTGAGGCCGTCCACCTTTCAAAGGGATTTGATTTTATGTCATTTCAGCGACTTAAAAAAATATCATCTGAAGAGCAAAAGAAAGCCTGGGGCTTTTGATTTGTCTGTTGTACGTTTTCAGACACATCTACAGAAGGAATAAGAAAATAGATTTTTTAAAATTTTAAGCTGAATGTGAACCTTCCCTTCTCATATTGTCATTTGAGAATCAACAAAATCATTAAGAGTCTCATGCAGAAGCAGTGCAACTCTTTACATCAAACAATAAAAATAATTACAATAATAACAGATATATACGTTTTGTATAACATTTCGGACTTTACAAAATGTTTTTCCATCCTACTGTCTCGCAGTGTCAATTATGAATTAGCTGTGAAGAACCTTTTTATTTTTCTGGTTGATATGGAAAGATTTTAGCTGGGCATGAAAAAACTTTCAGCTTTCACAGTGGTAAGATGCTGGCATGGTTTACTGAGAAAGACTGTGGAGCCGTCATTATCTTTGATGATGAAAGCCAAGTATATTTAGAGACACAATTAAATTTGCCTCTAACCCAATTCTTGGGGTCCAGGAAAAAAGGTTGTTGCTACTTTTCTCTTTTTACTAGAAGAATCTCCTACCTTTCCATCAATAAATATATATTCATAGGCAAATATTGAATCATATCCAATATAGATAAAATACAATAAATATGGTCCCCCTCTCTTTTTTAAATTTATTTTACTGAAGCATAGTTGATTTGCGATACTGTTAATTTCTGCTGTATAGCAAAGTGATTCACGTACAAGTGTATATACCTTTTCATATTCTTTTTAATTACTGTTTATCACAGGACATTGAACATAGTTTCCTGTGCTATAATAGAGCAGGACTTTGTTTCCTTTTTAATACTTTTTTAAATATTTATTTATTTGGCTGGGTCTTAGTTGAGGCATTCAGGATCTTCAGTCTTCCTTGTGGCATATGAAGTCTTAGCTGCAGCATGGGCACCCTAGTTCCCTGACCAAGGCTTGAACCCAGGACCCTGCGTTAGGAGTGAAGAGTCTTAGCCACAGGGAAGTTCCCAGGACCTTATTGCTTATCCATTGCCTATATAATATTGTAGTTCTCATCTCATAATCTCAGATTCCCAATCCGTTCCTCCCCTTCCCATCCTCCCGCTTGGTAACCACAAGTCTGTTTTTTTCTTTATTTTATTGATGTAGAGTTGATTTACAATGTTGTGTTAATTTCTGATTCTCCTCACTTTGGTATCATTTGACTGGGCTTCCCTCATGGCTCAGCTGATAAAGAATCCTCCTACGATGCAGGAGACCTGGGTTCAATCCCTGGGTTGGGAAGATCTCCTGGAGAAGGGAATGGCTGCCCACTTCAGTATTCTGGCCTGGAGAATTCCACGAACTGTATAGTCCATGGGGTTGCAAGGAGTCAGACATGACTGAGCAGCTTCCACTCACTCATTTGATTTGCACACATTTCATTTTTTATTATCTTATTAGTTTTCTGTTAACATCATGTGTGTGAGTTTCCCCAATTTGATTGGAAACTTTTAATAAAACTCATTCTTGGAGTCACTTTTGTACTCTCTACAGGGATTATTACATATAGGACATTTAAAACAGTTTAATTGACCCATGATTGATATTGGGTTGGCTAAAAAGTTCATTTGGGTTTTTCCATAAGATGTTACAGAAAAACCCAAACGAACTTTTTAACCAATCTAATATAATAGCTTCAGTCGTGTCCGACTCTGTGCAACCCCATAGATGGCAGCCCACCAGGCTCCCCCGTCCCTGGGACTCTCCAGGCAAGGATACTGGAGTGGGTTGCCATTTCCTTCTCCAGTGCATGAAAGTGAAAAGTGAAAGTGAAGTCGCTCAGTCGTGTCCGACTCCTAGCGACCCCATGCACTGCAGCCCACCAGGCTCCTCTGTCCATGGGATTTTCCAGGCAAGAGTACTGGAGTGGGGTGCCATTGCCTTCTCCGCAATATAATCCCAGCCTGAAGACAGTAGATAGAGGAAGCAGTGGTTTCTGAACTTGATCCTGGATCAGAATCACCTAGAAACACAATTCTAGGCTCCACCCCAAGAGATTCTGATTTAGGAGGTATAGAGTCAGGCTAATAATTTGCATTTCTAATAATTCCCAGATGATGCTGATGCTACAGGTCCTGAGACCACACTTTGAGGATCATTGCATTAGATTCAGGTGTAAAGTTGCCTCCCAATTTTATTTGATGATATTTAAGATTTCTACCAATGTCTAGTTGGGAAGCCCTTTAAGAGCATAAAGCCACATTATTCATAGAAACAAATGTCATCAGGAACTTACTACTAAACCCACAAAAGACCTAAAAGAAATCCAGCTGAGCTGCAAATATATCAAGCTATATGAGTGAATAACTCTGATTAATGATAATGATAATTTTCAAAATGAAGATATATCCCACATCATTAGCACAGCTATTACCCAACTTATGAATGGATCATATTCCACCGTTTATTTGGGGTCTGTTGTATTTGGAACTTAGAATGTGTTTTGCCACAGAAGAATTGTGAGAAGCAATCCTAGCAAATGTCTAACTCATAATTCTCCCGAAGATAGTTCTAATAGTACCACAGGTCTTAACCCTGGGTTTCTAAGCGGACAAGTTTAGGGGTATAGCTTTATATCACTGCCAGCTGAAGAGGGTACCCAGATAGAATAGCAGCGAGGAAGGGGTGGATATTCTGTTTTGGACACGTTGAGTTCTTTGGCCCGTCCAGGTGATGCTCACCGCGCACAGCATTATGGGCGTATCCACAGCTCCACTATAGCCGACTCACAAATTACAGGTGCCCTCTCCGTTTGTCAGCCAGTGATAAGGGGAGCTCAAGGTGCCTTTCTTCCATAACCGGATCCATAGCACAGCCCACCGGAGCTGTTGAGTCCAGAGAGAGCTGCCCATCCTTCGTGTGTGTCAGCGGAGCAGGGGGGCAGGCTTCCCACGTGGCGCTAGTGGTAAAGAACCTGCCTCCCAGTGCAGGAGACGTAGGAGACATGTTGCCAGGATTTCATCAGGAGAAAATGGGAAGGAGCCAGAAAAGGCTGAGAGAGTGGCCCACCTGCAGTGCATGCCCAACCCCGAGGGAAGGCAAGATTGGTGAAAGCGTCCCAGACCCACATGGAAGCTCTGGGTGGTCTTTGAGTGAACTTGCCTCCCAGAGCTGTCCCGTGTCTCCCAGGAACAGACCTGCCTTGACAGTCCTCCTGTGCTCAGTCTGTGGCTGGGAACAGACAGCGTGAAGTGTTATCTGGAGCACACACATGCAAGTGGACCTCAGAGCCTGGCCTCTGGGGACCCTTGGTCACTTGTGGCCCCTCTCCTGGGCTTTCTGTCCGGTGTGTTTCCTTCACATATACCAATAGCCAGAGCGTCCTGGGTCAATGAAAAGTTGTGCTTTGCAATGGGAATGGTTATTAAAGTCAAAAAAAAAGAAAAGAAAAATGCTTCATTATCTTCAATACTTTGAAAGTAGAGAGCAGAGACCATTAAAATCTGCCATGATCTGAAAATTTTACTTTAAGCCTACAGTTTCAGCCTGTCTGTCCCTCCGGACTGGTCTTAAGAGCTGGGAAGAGGAGCAAAATGATCTGCCTTGGCCTAATTTTTCTCTCAGTGCTTAATGAAAGGGCAACAAAATGCCACGTAGCCTGCTGCCAGAGGGAGGGGGGAGGATGGGGGAGGGGGAGGCTGGAAAAAGCACCAAGTGAATAATTGCTACTTCATAGTCAAGAATTGGAAATGCATCTCTTTTTTTTTAATTTTGATGGCTAAAATTTTCATTCTTTTGACCTAGAAAAAAAGTCTTGGCCTTTAAATGTGGAGCACCTAATTTTTCATTTTATAAATAATCTGTGTTCCATTCCACTGGCTGGAACGCGCGATGATGTTTAGAATACCAGCTGCCACCTAGCGATATTCCCAAAGTTAAATATACATGTATCATGCTGTATTTTAAATTATGTAAATAATTTGCTCTCTGATTTCTGATGTTGAATTGGATAAATGAGAGTTTACAGTTCTCAAAACCCAATGACTTTTGTCTTTTTGAGGCTGTTTGTGGGAGGTGTGGGTGCACGGGGCTCAGGAGTTCTTTTAGATGACTTTTGAAAAGCTTAACTAATGCAGAAGTTCCTGTGATGGTGCAGGCGTATTGTATTCTAATTGTAGGGCTCTTCACACCCTGTTCCTTTAGGCTGAAAATAATGTGTCACAAAATGACAACCTATCCATGGCTTTTGCTTAAAATGTGATAAAAGCCATTCAGGCATCAGAGTGGGGCAGTTGCTGACTGTTCAGTATTACTTTTCTTGGTGAAGAATACATAGATTAAAGGTCAGGCCCTTATGGAAACTGATGAAGTTGCTAATTGTGTAGTTAAGGAGATACACTTCTAATGACTGGAGTTCAAATTAATAGCAAGATAATGACTTAAAGAATGAAAGACAATTTTTTTTTTTTTGGTCCTTGTTCAGAATGAAAATACATTAGACAGTTCTAATAATACACAAAGGAGATGAACAAAGAGCTTGTTTTTTCTGAGAGGAAGAACCGCTAAAATTATGATTACAATGACAGATGGATTCAGAGACAGTTTCAAAATGTGAGACTTGGGTGAACCCCGAAAGGCATGAAACAAAATCCAGTAAGTTGCAGGCTAGGGGTAGGCATTCCAGGGAATAGAAACAGGGAGGTGTTTCTAAGAACCGTGACTTGCAGGGGCTTCCCGTGTTTCAGGAAGGTGCATTATCTCATGTGAAGTGGAGATTTAGCTGTTAAGATGTGCAACACAGGCTGTCCAGTAAGGTTAAGACTTTGCCTTCCAATGCAGGGGTTACGGATTTGATGCCTGGTTGGAGAGCTAAGGTCCCACATGCCTTGTGGCCAAACAATCAAAATGTGAAGCAGAAACAATATTGTAACAAATTCAATAAAGACTTTTAAAATGGTGTACACCAAATTTTTAAAAAAGAAAAAAAATAAATAAAGATGAGCAAAATCATGGCCTGTAGATGAACCAGTCTATGCCCTTGGTTTTTGTAATAATAAGGAACAAACTACCGACATTCCTATTTTGCCTCACATTCTGAAACCCCCGCAGTATTCCATGCTGTGTCTTTCTGTCTGTCTCTCTCTCACTCACACATTCACTTATAGGCACACTCTTTCCTTCACTCTACCCAGAAAGGAAAGATGCTCTCTGTAGTTCTTTGCCTCAGAACATATATCAAGTAGAAATGCATTCCCTTCAGTTGTACATCTGAAGTAATATGTAGTTACTTGAGGTCTATTTATGTAAGATTTTCCCACATAAATGGAGATGTTTATCTTTTATTGTTGTTGTTCAGTTGCTCAGTCATGTCCAACTCTTTGCAACCCTATGGGCTGCAGCACACCAGGTTTCCTTGTCCATCACTATCTCCCGGAGATTGCTCAGATTCATGTCCATTGAGTCTATGATGCTATGATGTCATAGCATAGTCTATGATGCTATGAGTCTATGAGTCTATGATCTCATCCTCTGCCACCCTGTCCTTCCAATGAAAGATACACACATTTAATGGTCCTGTTTTCAATAGGGTGTTGGTCAATGCTCATGTCATAGATTACCAATTTGCCACCTAATTAATAATTATTGTTTAAATACTTGTTTGGGGTGGGAAACAACTTTCCCCAGCTGCTAACAGAGACTAACAGTGAAATTTCATCAAGCAACTGAGTGAGGCAGGCTTCTGATTAAAGCAACATAGTTTCCATTTCTGCTATTATTTTTAATATGACTTTAGCTAAAGGATTGAAATGTAATGTTTAGAAGAAAACAGCTGAGAAGGTTCTGTTTATGCCATCTGCTGAGAACAGAAATGTTTTGCTGAAATGTCTTCTGAATACATCCAAACCTCAGTATTCATGTCTTCTCTAAAAACAGGAGCTAACTAGCAAGTCCTTGGTTCAAACTGCACAGACAAGAAAGCCTCTTAAAATCATTGTTTTTCAAACTGTGACCCAAAATACTGATCATTCCATACTTGTAGGTGGTAAACAGTAATCATCAAGAACGCACCCACTTTCTCATTTAGAAAAAAGATATCGTTCCAACAGGGTGGAAGCCGTCATCCTGTTTGGTCTGTGACTCTTCCCTCTCCAGATTCTGTTCCTGCATCGGTCATTTGATTCAGCTCCTAGCTCTGCATTAGCAAAGTGCACCACGCGCGGCTTTTTCACTCCCGAGGTTTTAGTTGGTTTTGTCTACTTATTCTCTTCAGTTCACCAAGTCAGCTATGTGTTTCTTCACTCTCCTTTTCTTTTCCATAGAAAACTTGAGGTGTGTCTCTTTAGAGCTTGGGAATCAAGTAATAAAACAGGGCCCCAACTTACAGATGAACAGACGGATGGAGAGGGTAGTCGTTAAGGATCCTGCATTCAATGAGCCACCCCATGCCGTGGAACCAGTGACATCCAATAGGAGACTGAGCTGCAAATGAAGAGCGCCAGGATCCCAGCCCCAGGTGTCCTTCCAGGGTTCACTCTGCCCCTCAGTGACTCCACACCTTTCCTTCTGACTCTGGTCTTTGGTGTGGCTTTCGTTTCCTGCATGCCTTTTTTCCCTCTGCTTCTTCGAAGAAGAGGCTACCTCTTCCGAATCAGAGGCGACCCCTTACAAGGAGTCCTGCCTGGTCCTCACAGGGAGTACCGAGCTCTTCCTCCTGTGTCTTCTCCGAGATGGTTTCTTTTATGGGAACTCCTCATCCCATATTATCTATCTATCTTAAGTCAGGTTTCTTTCCAGATCTTCAGTCCCTTGCTCCAGCTTGTCCGTTGTGCCCCGTTCTCACACCCCCATGTGTTTTTGGCTTCTCTCTCTTTGGTTTTCCCTTCCAGCCTATAAATGTGTACAAAGCTGGTATCCTGAAACTGTCCTATCCTGGGTGTTTTCCCTTTGAAACCCAAGTCTCTTGGAAGAGTCATCAACATGCAGTGGTTTTTACATCCTCACATGTTATTTATTAGTTAATCCTGTCTTGTCCCGTCCTTACTGCTCCACTAAAATTGCTCTGATAAAGGTGATCGATGACTTACTGTTTGTCAAAATGTAGCCCTTATCGAGTTTTCGTACACTGGATCTCCCTGTGGTACTGAAATCACAGGCAGTTCCTTGTATGGGGGAACTCACCCCAGGTTTCCTCAAAATATGCTCCAAGAAACATTAGTCTTGAGGAATATGAATAGGTTTTATATAAAATGAGTTCCATGGTCAGTTAATTTTAGAAAGCTTTACATACTATTATCATCTTTAAAGACTTGCACTGCAAATTAGCAAGCCAGTGTTAATCTGTAAAACTCATCTTATTAAAATACCAGGAATACCGTTTGGGAAATGCTGCCCCTCAGCCTTGAACCCACCATTGCTGTGCTCTTCTGGTTCCAGGAGCCTCTGTGGCTCTCAATTCTGTCTCTCTTCCCCTCCCTGCTTGGGTATTTCCTAGCATTCTGCTTGGACCCACTGCTTTTCTTTCCTTATGTTCTCTCCTTGGAGAGCTTGTCCTCTCTGTGGCTTTAAGTACCTCCTACATATTGATGAGTGCCAGTATAGGTCTCCAGTTCTGAACCTCTCATCCACTTCAGACCCACATATCGAAATTTCTACCCTGTTTCTCCACTTGCATGTTTCTTCACCTTGATGAATCAAGGCAATTCAAACCCAACTTGTCTGCAACTGATATGATTATTTACATGTCCACCCTTCAGTTTTTCCCTGTTTCTGTCCCTGGCTATTAGGGAACGGTATTAGTGAATGGCACCCAGAGATTCCCCTTTGCTGGAAAGCATGGGAGCAGAGCTGATCTTGCCCATGACTTCCTCCCTACACTACAAAAAGTGTAGTCTGCACTACAAAACTCCCAACAAGAATGTCAAACAGAGGATGAAATGTTTCTTCAAGAGCAAAGAATACAGAAACCTAGGGAGTTGGCTGGACAGAGCAGAAGACACAGAGTATCCTCCCAGATGGAAATATGACTTCTGAGGCCCCAGCCCCCCAGGCCATGCATCACAGCAGAGTGTCAGTCTACTAGGTGGAAGAACTTTATCTGTGACATTTTGAAAGGGTATTAAATCCTGGCACCCACCCACGCTGGGCTCTTCTGGAGACCGTGCCTGTGAGCCTGCCTACTCACCATGTGGAAGAGGCCCGGCATGAGTGGGAAGATCCGCCACCAGCTCTTTAAGGACAATCTTGATATAAAATGAGGACAGTTTGACCCAAGTTTTCTTCTTGAGTCCCCGGATCTGGCTGCCTTCCTGATTTGGGCTTTCGCTTTTCAGCTCCATTTCTGATCCCTTTCATGCATGTCATTCTTATTTTCTAATGAGGCATATAGTGATTCTATGGCAGGCTAGATAAATGGAACATCATGGGCTTGGAATCAGACACACCTGTATCTAAATTCCAGCTCTCCTATTTCAGCTCATGTGACTTTGCACAGGGCATTGAGAATTCTCTGTCAACTTGGGATAAAAATACCTTCTAGAGGAGCCATGAGGCTTAAATGAGATCACTCACATTAAGTGTCATGCACATAGCAGTCATTTACTATGGTAAATAACAGCATACTACTAATGGTGCTTACTCTCACTTCGTATGTTGAATTCATCTTTATTTTCCCTGACTGCATTTCTTCTGCACCCCTTCCTTTACCAGTACTGGCAGATCACTTATATAAATATTATAACTCATGACTCCACTGAAACATTCTCATCTTCATTAAAAGTTTTCACGTAATTTCCTAAGTGCTGGGAAGGTGTTAGAGAGAGTAAGCCTGAAATTCAATACTTAGATAAATAAAAAGTCCAAGATGTTTAGAGTCTCCCTAAGATAAACCGGATTTGGGTTATAAAGCCCTATTTGAGTCTCTCACATAATAAGAAATCTATGAAATGTAATTGATCAAACTCAAGGAGATGCAGAGTCATATGGTCTCTGCTGGGATTTGAACTTGAGGCTTAAAGCAGCCTAGGCAAAGCAAACCTGAAGCTTAGGTACTAAGCTCTGCCCTCTGGCTATGTGATTATATATAGCAATTTCCTATTGGTGAAAGGAGAAGAAATGCTTGCTGAATTGCTCTTTTCCCGGGTCCCACCTCTCAACTATAACTAAGTTGAGTGTAAATGAACAGCGTGACCTGCCTAGTCAAGTGTTCATAAACCAAAACCGAAATTAGTTTCCAGATCATTATGTGGAGTCAAACTTCTGTTTTTACCATAAAGGTAAAGCAGTGATTTTACCGTGCTGTGACTCAAAGATTTATCTTTCCTTATTGGCAGAACTCTGTTTACATATTTATCTGAAAATGAGTAATAGTCACTTGTTAGCAACAGTGGATAGACGGTGGAAGAAAGCCAGAAGTTTTTAGTTTTCACAGGTAATAAAGCACAATGGTGTCTCTCGCCTCCTTTCTGACTGTGTGACATGGAACGCATGGCTCAAGTGATTTATTTTCCCCAGTGAAAAGATCCAGGGATCAGAAGTTTGAAGACTTTTTCTCTAATGACAGGTCCACAAACTGAGTGTTCAATTTTTTTTTTTTTTTTTTTTCACCGTAGAGTTAGGACAACATCTAACTCGTGGAGATCTTGGACATGAATTTGTTGTGTGGAATAACATTCATAGGTGATTGCCTGAAAGGAATATGATGTCATTGTAAGCTAACATTTTTGCACGCTTCCTAAATGCCAAGCAATACCTTACATGCATTTGAGTATGTGGTGGAAAGCAGATCCCATACTCCTGTTTTGTAGATAAGGAATCATTGGCTCCTGGTGGTAAATAACATGTCCAAAGGCTCCTAGTTGCTCACTGATTAAGCCAAGTCTAGAATGTGGGTCTTCTGCCTGAGAAAAATTAGAACTATCTGACGCTTCTCAGCATTGTGAGACGATGCGGCAGACAGAGTAACTTGTGTCTGCATTTATCTTCATGATGTCTTGTCTCTGGTCAGGCTTGGGGATTCTTTTTACTTTAAGCTGTTTTACCCTTTCCTTTCCCATGCCTTTAGTTTTGGGGAGGAGGACTTGAAATCACCCTTCATTTTGTTCCCTTTTTCTTCTATTCCCTTTTCAGGATTCAAGACCTGATTCCACTTTCTAGTCCCAAGTTTCTAACCAATCACATGGCACAGTGCCCTTAGTGAGGCTTTGGAAACTGCAGAGCACTTGTAGACACAAGGAACTGGTGATCATCAGCACGATGGCTGACCTTGCAATTCAGACCACAGTTCCACGTTCATTTATGCTGAATGTCATCTTCCCTTGTCTTGTAGGATCTGGCTTTGAGAAATGTCCCCTCTCCTTCCTTGAGGGAATTCAAAATGCAACCCTGGGTCTCTTTCTGGACCCCTGCCGTGTACATGTCAATTTTTATCACTTGCTGTGCATTTTCTAGGAAACTGTCCTTCCGTCTGCTCTGCTCGGCCATTGTGTTTTCTGCTGTTCCCATCACTGAGTTATTTTTGAGCACAGATCCCACCTACCTGTCTGTGTCTCGGAGAGGTATTCCTGCCCCTAGGAAGTTCCTCCTGGTTAATCCCCTTCTGTCAGGAGCACTGCCTGACTGGGACCAACTCTTGACAGCATCCTAGGCAAATGCCTGTAGAAACCTGCCTAGAGCCGCAGGCGGAGTCCAGAGCCCGCACCGTGTCTGGTGCTCCTTTTGGAAGTTGAGATGAGCCGATTCTTCTGGAAACTGCTGTGAGGGGAAGCTCTTCACAAGTCATTTTGTTATTCAAAAGGAACAGTGAGAGCCTAGAACATCTGTTGTTTCAAACGTGCTGACACGGACACTTAGGGATGCGACAGGTCCAATGGCGTGTGTGGTATTTCCAAATACTCTCATCGGCAAGGACTATTTTAGTCTCTGGGGAATATTGTACATGGTAGACTCATCATTGACATCTGGCTGGTTCATATGTAACCACTGAAATCTTTCAAAACAAAACTGTTGCAAAGGATATTTAAACCCAGAATGTCACTTGGGAATAAAACGTTCCCTTCTCTGACTGTCTTTCCTGGTGTGAAATGTAGACATTTTAAAGATTAGGAGGGAGTCAATTTGGATACTCCGAAGCACAAAAATGGAAAGAAAGCCTTATTCTGAATGTCATCCTCTTCTGAAATTATAGAGGGGGAGGAATTGTGCAGTTTTAAAAAGGGAAATGGAAGGACTGTGTACTCTTATTTGTTCAGTTTATTCAGGTACCTTGTTGCCTACTTGATGGTTCACTGTCCTGTGGCCTGGAATTAGACTGGGTTCACTTTGAACTGCACCCACTGCCTCATAGCTATATGATCCTGAATGTGGTATCTGACTCATCAGGGCTCAGAGTCTTCCTCTGTAAAACTGAGGTATCAGTAGCTCCACGTCTCCTGGAAGTGCTGTAGGAATAAATATCTTGCCTACAAAGAGTTAAACCCAGTGCCTATGCAGTAAATGCTCAATAAATGCCAGCTGCTATTTTGCTATTACATGGAAGTAGATGTACCCAAGAAGGTATAAGCAGTTTTTGTTCCAGATTTTTTTCCCCAAAGAAACGTAGTTAACATTAAATGAGACTTTTTTGAGGTTGATAAGAGATTTATAGAAAATGTTCCTATGAAATCACCATACTTGACTCCTCTTGAAATTATATGGCTCAAAAATCAAAACAAAAGAACAGCTCTTGAAACATTTCCAGGCTTTCAGTTTGACCCCATTGTTTTTGAGTTATTCAAAAAATGGATATCCAGCAGGATCCTAATGCTTTGCAAAGTCAGTCTCTGTCATAGTTTAACCGTTTTACCACCTTCTTGCAGTTCTGATAATGTAGGTCTTGTGGGAGTATTGATCAAATGGCAAGCAGACAAAATTGGCTTCTTTTTAGAAAGTTGTGTTTAAAAAGTAGTCTAGCTCAAGATTTTTTTGTTTATATTTATGTTTTTTTATCAATGACCTCAACTGGTGGCAAATTAGGAAGGCAAGCACTGAAGCATTCCTGATAATTTTCTTTATGGATCTCTGAGGTGGTTTGTATATTTTTAAGACATAAATGTGATGGATGACTGGCAGTACAGTATAATCAGCATCCAAAATGATTGAATTTGAGCTCAAAAGTTGTGTCCTATATGCCAAGAATGCAATAAAAGCTACTGCAAATACTATAGTGGCTTGTGAATGGGAAGACTAGAGGCCTATCTAGCAATTGCCTAGGAAGAGGGAGCTGGGAGAAATCGGCAAGGTTCAAAAGCCACCAGTGATGCTGGAGGCTTTATGCTAGCAAATTTGGAAAACTCAGCAGTGGCCACAGGACTGGAAAAGGTCAGTTTTCATTTCAATCCCAAAGAAAGGCAATGCCAAAGAATGCTCAAACTACAAACTACTGCACAATTGCACTTATCTCACACGCTAGTAAAGTAATGCTTAAAATTCTCCAAGCCAGGCTTCAACAGTACATGAACCATGAACTTCCAGATGTTCAAGATGGATTTAGAAAAGCCAGAGGAACCAGAGATCAAATTGCCAACATCCGTTGGATCATCAAAAAAGCAAGAGAGTTCCAGAAAAACATCTATCTCTGCTTTCTTGACTATGCCAAAGCCTTTGACTGTGTGGAGCACAACCAACTGTGCAAAATTCTTAGAGATGGGAATACCAGACCACCTGACCTGCCTCTTGAGAAATCTGTATGCAGGTCAAGAAGCAACAGTTAGAACTGGACATGGAACAACAGACTGGTTCCAAATTGGGAAAGGAGTGTGTCAAGGTTGTATATTGTCATCCTGCTTATTTAACTTATATGCAGAGTACATCATGAGAAATGCTGGGTTGGATGAAGCCCGAGCTGGAAGCAAGATTGCTGGGAGAAATATCAATAACCTCAGATATGCAGATGACACCACCTTTATGGCAGAAAGTGAAGAAGAACTAAAGAGTCTCTTGATGAAAGTGAAAGAGGAGAGGGAAAAAATTGGCTTAAAACTCAACATTCAGAAAACTAAGATCATGGCATCTGGTCCCATCACTTCATGGCAAATAGATGGGGAAACAGTGGAAACAATGAGAGACTATTTTGGGGGGCTCCAAAATCACTGCAGATGGTGACTGCAGCCATGAAATTAAAAGACAGTTACTCCTTGGAAGGAAAGTTATGACCAACCTAGATAGCATATCAAAAAGCGGAGTCATTACTTGCCCAATAAAGGTCCGTCTAGTCAAAGATATGGTTTTTCCAGTGGTCATGTATGGATGTGAGAGTTGGAGTATGAAGAAAGCTGAGCGCTGAAGAACTTATGCTTTTGAACTGTGGTGTTGGAGAAGACTCTTGAGAGTCCCTTGGACTGCAAGGAGATCCAACCAGTCCATCCTAAAGGAGATCAGTCCTGAGTGTTCATTTGAAGGACTGATGTTGAAGCCGAAACTCCAATACTTTGGCCACCTGATATGAAGAGCAGACTCATTAGAAAAGACCCTGACGCTGGGGAAGATTGAGGGCGGGAGGAGAAGGGGATGACAGAGGATGAGATGGTTGGATGGCATCACCGACTAAGTGGACATGAGTTTGGGTACACTTCGGGAGTTGGTGATGGACATGGAAGCCTGGCATGCTGCAGTCCACGGGGTCGCAAAGTGTTGGACACGACGGAGTGACTGAACTGAACTGAACTGATGCTGGAGGCTGTTGCCCTAAGCCTGGATGCTGAAAGGAGGAGAAAAAGACTTATGAAAAGAGAAAGGGGCAGTATTAAAAACCCAGTGTCCAAACAATGTCAGTATTGCTGATGCATATGAGGAAAATTAACAGAGAGCAAATTCATGAGCAAAGAGAGCCTTATGTAAGCATATTTCACGCCTTTTGAGAAGTCAGGAAGAAAACAATTTTGGCTCCTTGGCAGGACACAGCTCCTGATTACCGTGCAGCCCGTATCCAGGAGTCCAGGCTTCTTGTTTTCCAAACCTAGAAACTGTCTTGCACGTTCTAGCCAGTTCTCTGCCTTAGAAATTTTCCCGTCCACTTTCTGGCCTGAGGTTTGGCCACCATTTTCCAGGAGGAAAAAAAAAATGGCTGAAACACAGCTGCCTGTGAGCAAGGAAAGACGAGACAGAGCATACTTGGGGTCCTGCCTCCGCACCCGTGTTTTGCTGCGGTGATTCTCTTCTCTTGGCTCTGGGCAGGCGTCTTCCAAATAAGATGAAGCCCAGAGAGTCACTGATCAGCAAACTGCAAATTGTAAATCCAAGAAGGCGCTTTAGGGGAGAGTCACGGGAATTGCTTAAATAATCTTCGATGATGGTAAATAACAATTATCATAGAAATCGGGTGGGATTGTAGCTCTGCAATTTGCCAAGTTCTCAGCTAAAGAGCAATTCAGACTTTGTGATTCCTGGAGAAGCACAACTACATCAGAACATATTTGGTAAAACTACTGAAATGGTGGGGGTCAGGAGTAGGGGGAGAGACGGTGGAGGATTAATAATAATAAACAGGAAGAAAAAAATTCTGTAATGGCAGAGATTTTAGTAACAATGTTTTGGTCCCTTTTTGATAAAAAGAGATTATTTTTCAATGGCATGGTTGTTTTGAGAAAGTGAAAGGGCAGTATTTTTAGGGAGAACATGGAAATCACTTGTAGAGGCAAAGCTAAAGGTGATAAATAAGAAGGCACTCAGCAAACCAGGACCCTGGGTTCATAATTCAACAAAGAGACATCTGACTTTTTTCTGATAAGTTGCTAAAAACAGAGGAAAGGGAGAAGAATACAAGGAAAGAGAGAGAAGAATTGTAATAGCTTTAAATGTCAAAGAACGATAAAGCAGTGGAGCAGTCCAGGTTACACTGAACAGATTTTTAAGTGGATGTGCAGTATTGATAACTATAGGCGCTGTGTTGCACAGCAGATCTTTAGAATTCTAGGTGTTCATCTTGCATGACTGAAACTACATGAGCAACTCGCCACTTCATCCTCCTGAGTCCCTGACAACCACCGTTCTGCTCTCTCCTTCCGTGAGTCTGACTATTTTAGACATTTCTATCTATAAGTGCAGTCACACAGGACTTGTCCTTCTGTGACTGGCTTATTTCACTTCATAAGATCCTCAAGGTTCATCCATGTTACCACGTATTGCAGGACTCTTTTTAGGCTGAATAATATTCCATTGTGTAGGGGTTTGTGTGTGTGTGTGTGTGTGTGTGTGTGTGTGCACAATTTCTTTCGCCATTCATCCATTAATGGACATTAGGTTGTTCCCGGAGAAGGCAGTGGCACCCCACTCCATTACTCTTGCCTGGGGAATCCCATGGACAGAGGAGCCTGGTGGGCTGCAGTCCATGGGGTCGCTGAGGGTCGGACATGACTGAAGCGACTTGGCAGCAGCAGCAGCAGGCTGTTTCCGCATCCTGGCTGCTGTGAGTAATGCTGCAGTGAACGTGGCCCTTGTGGTACAGAACATGCCTACCAGTGTAGGAGGTGTAAGAGACGTGGATTCAATCCCCGGGGTGGAAGATCCCCTGGAAAAGGGCGTGGCAACCCACTCCAGTATTCTTGCCTGGAGAATCCCATGGACAGAGGAGCCTGGCGGGCTACAGTCCCTAGGGTTGCAAAGAGTTGGACACGACTGAAGCGATGTATACTCATGCATGCATGAACGTAAGAGTATGGATATTTCATTGAAATTCTGGGTTCAGTCCTTTTGGCTACCCAGAAGTGGGCTTGTTGGATCATTGTTGCTGTTGTTGTTTTGTTGTTAAGTCACGTCTGACTGTTTGTGACTCCGTAAACTGTAGCCTGCCTGTCTCGTCTATCTGTTCGTGGGATTTCCCAGGCAAGAATATTACCATTTCCTTCTCCAGGGGATCTTCCCTAAACAGTGATCGAACCCATGTCTCCTGCATTGGCAGGCAGATTCTTTACCACTGAGCCACCAGGGAACCACCTTGTTGGATCACATGGTGGTTCTCTTTTTAATTTCTTTGGGAACCCCTATTTTTAATAGACACTGTGCCTTTTTCCAGCTGCCATCTATGGGGTCGCACAGAGTCAGACACAGCTGAGGTGACTTAGCAGCCGCAGCAGTGCCTTTTTCCATTCCCAGCTATAGTGTACAGGATTCCAGTTTCTCCACATCCTTACCATTACTTGTTATCTTTTTTTTTTATAATAGCCTCCTTAGAAGTGTGAGGTGATATCTCATTTTCTGATTTGCATTTCTCTGGTGTTTAGTTCTGGTGAGCATCTCTTCATGTACCCGTTGACCATTTGTTCTATGTCTTCTTTGGAAAAATGTCTATTCAACTCTTTAGCCCATGTTTTAATCCAGTTATTAGTTTTTGTTTTGCTCCTGAATTATAGGCGTTCCTTCTAAATTTTGGAAACTAACTCCTTATCAGATACAGGGTCTGCAAATATTTTCTCCTGTCGTGTAGGTTGCTCTTTCATTCTGTTGATCGTGTCCTTAGCTGTGCCGAAGTCTGGGGGCTTTTATCTCACACACACAAAAGCCAGCTCAAAATGGGTTACAGACCTAAACGTGAGACCTGAAATGGAAAGACTCCTGGAAGAAAACAGAAGAGAAAAACTTCATGACATCGATCTTGGCAACGATTTCACAGACACGACACCAAAGGCACAGGCAGCAAAAGCAAAAATAGACACACGGGGCCACATCGAGCCCGGTTTCCACTTTATTTTCTACTTTTCCAGGGTCTCTGCTGGTGACTCTGCTTTGTTGCACTTTTGAGCTTCTCTTCCTAATCACTGAGATTTTTTTTTTTTCTTTACAGATGTAACTGCTCATCTAAAAGAAGCTGTGTCTTTTTTTCCTTTGCTCCCAAGACAGTATCCATCTTGTTTCACAAGGCATGTTATCTTCAAAGGCCTTCTTGGACGTTCGCTCTGGTGTGTCTCTATTTGGACTTTCTGCGAAGCCCTCATTCTTTGCGGCCTCGTTCTCGTACTTATCACTTAACTGCCTCTGCTCAGCTGTGCTGGCCATCTGGATGGTTCTTAAAAACTGCCAATAGACTCAGAAATCTGCACTTGCTCTTCTCAGGGCTCATATTCTCTTTCTTATATGCCTCTTTCTCTCTCTCTCGTTCATCTTTTCCAACAAAGATGGTCACAAAAACCCTGAACCACTAGTGCACAAGGGCTGTGGGTTACTGGTACCCCAGGGCCCTCGTGACATATCAGCCGAATTCTCAGAGCTGATATAGATCAGTGTCCAGTAAGTTTGTTGAATGAATGAATGAATGCTTTGCACATGTTTTATTCCCTTCTTCTCATCTGGGATTCCACTTTATGATATAGACTTCTGTGAAATGCCTCTCATCAAAGGTCTTTTTTCTCTGTAGTCTTTGTGGCTGTTGGAGTGATGTGATCTGTTTGAAGGCTGAGCAGGGAATAAACTTCTTAAACTTCACCCACCTGTCAAAACATTTATTGGCTTGTACCTTGCACTTAGCAATCCTCTATTGATACTGCATTTTGAGAGCACTGAAAAGCAATAGCTGGAAAAAATAGGATGCATGTAGTCTAATGTAGTCAAGATTGGAGAATCAGCACCTACAGTGATTTTCACAAGTTCATGAATGTCTCAGAGGCATTCATGCATTTTTTTAAATCCCAGGTTTCTCTACCTGTTTTACAAATAGCAAAGATGTGCAAAGTTGTCTTTTGTTCATGCATGCGTTGTTTTCACTGAAAAGCAGGTATTTTGAACAGAGCTACTCCCCTTTCTAGGACATCAGTGATTTTATTATATTTTACACTAACCCTTTGCCACTGAGAGATTATAGAAATGATAAGAACAGCTAACGTTTCTGTGCACATTCTTGTGCCAGGCATTGTGCCAAGGTCTTTTTCAGGAATTTCCTCGTTTAATTCTATTAAGCCGGTAAAATTATACTCTTCTCATCTGAGAATTGAGAAAATGGAGATTTAGAGGGACCACTCAGGATTTACACTGTGATCTGTCACATCTCTAAGCCTCTGCTCCTAACTGCTTGGTAGGTGACCTCCTCTACTTCCTGGTATAGGTGGAGGTGTAGGAGGTCTTACAATGACCCAGAACCCCCCTTTCTCATGCATGTGCCTCATGTTATATTTCTAAACCGACAAAAGAAAACCAGCCTTCAAACTCACTTGGGAAATGAGTCATTAGCTGCTACAGAAATGTACGAACCTAGCCATCCTGGGGGCAGAGCTGAGGTTAATCAGCTTGTGGGTCCTTTGGAAAAGAGATGGGAGGACAGAACCCAGCCCTGCCAGGCTAGAGGTCCAGGAGGAAGCGGGGTGAGGCCAGAGCAAGACGGAATGAGGGCCAGGCAAGAGCCTCTCATCAGCCCTGAGGATGAGAAAACGTACCTAATGCCTTCTTACTGCCCTGTGCTTTCAGCTTTGATCTGAAGGGAAGAAGTCGGTTCTGTGTCCAGACCAGATTCATTTATGACCTGAGGCATATTCATCCAGTCAACTCAAGGATTACAATTTCCCACCACTACTTGAAAGCTAATTAGTTTATCAAGCACTTGCCACTTTTCGTATTCTTGTTCAGAACTACCCGTAATCTTAAATTTCTAAAATGCTTTTGGTTTTGAAGTGACTTTCATTTCTCTTGGGCCACTAGAGCTTTCTTCACTTATTTTCACGTTTGAAATTGTATGGGAATACTGTGCTTCTGGATTTATTCATTTAAATTGTCAGAAGGTGTGTTGTCATATGCTGAAGAAGTCCCTTCCGGTTTTGCTGTATTGATGGGGTTATTAACCCTTTACTGGCTTGAGGACTGCGTCTTAACCCAGCAGTTTAGCTCAGGGCTTCCCTGACAGCTCAGTAGGTAAAGAATCTGCCTGCAATGCAGCAGACCCTGGTTCAATTCCTGGGTCAGGAAGATCCTTTGGAGAAGGGATAGGCTACCCATTCCAGTATTCTTAGGCTTCGCTTGTGACTCAACTGGTAAAGAATCCACCCTCAGTGAGGGTGACCTGGGTTGGATCCCTGGGCTGGGAAGATCCCCTGGAGAAGAGAAAGGCTACCCACTTCAGTATTCTGGCTTGGAGAATTCCATGGACTGTATAGTCCATGGGGTTGCAAAGAGTCAGACATAACTGAGCAACTTTCGCTTTTCACTTTAGCTCAGGGATTAATTTTTTCAGTGATTTAAACTCCTTTTAAATTATTTTTCTTCCAGTTTTTTTCAGGAGGCATATTCAGACCCTTGGACCACTTGTACAAAATGAAATTATTAAGTAAAATTAGAGATACATTTGACTGATGTACTTTCTACTTAAGTATCATGCATTCCCATTCAGCATTACATACACACATCATAGTAAAATAAACAAAGGGTGTTTGGGGGTAGTATTCAGTAGGTAACTTATACCTAAATTGACACATCCTCTCTAACCTAATGGTTTATGTGGCTGACTGGATTAGGGACTGAGGACAAATGAAATTAGCTTTTAGAACAAAAGAGCAGACACGTGGATTTTCTACTGGACTTGCTGATTCAATCTACAATTTTTGCAGAAGGTCTATAGAAACCCTGTGCTGTGGTAGGTATTATTGTGGAAGTGTGTTTTTAAATATTTTGTTATTTAATTTGTTTATTCATTTTGGCTGTGCTAGGTCTTCCTTGTGGCATGAGAAGTCTTAGCTGGGACATGTGGAATCTCATTCCCCAAACAGGTATAGCACCCAGGGCCCCTGCATTAGGAGTATGGAGTCTTAGCCACTGGACCACCAGGGAAGCCATGAGGACAAAAACGTTTTAATGTAACTTTTGAATCTTGCCCTTTATGCTTTAAAAACCAGCATTTCACTTTGCTTATAAGCTCTGAGCTCAATTACTGAACTCAAGTGGGGAATGGAAGACTCACTCATGGGAGTTTGATTCTTTTTAAGACCTCAGGGTGGAAGAGATCGTGGTAAGAAACAGTAACACTTAAATAGAGTATATTATGTGATAGGTTCTTAACATTTGTTTAATCATTTTATCTTTTCAGCATTCATTATCCCCAATTTACAGATGAGGAAATAGTTCCAGATAAGAAACTTGCTCAAGAAAACAGAAAGATGGTCACTGAGTCTGAATTTGATTCAAGCTCTGTCTTACTCTAAAACCTGTCTTCTTACTGGTACTTTTCATATCCAATCATAAAATATAAAATTAAATAAGGTTTTGATAGCTTTTTAATATGCTCAATGCAGGAGGCCAAATAGAATAATTAAGAGTCTAAAATAGCTATTTTGCTTTGACTATTTGGCATATTTAACTGTCTACAGTTACGAGTTAAATGGATAATTGTTAAGTCTCTAAATTACTTTAGGTTATGTGGACATAAGCCTGACACGGTCTTATTCTGACTCTAATTATATTTAATTTCATATCCCTAATAGCTCTTTGTCTGTGGCTATCCTGGAGGAGAGGGAAAGGTACATTTTGAGGATGTCTTTCGTTGTGATGTTTGGTAATCCTTAGACAAGACAGGTATTACCCCCTTTAAAGAAATTCCATACAGAAAAGTCAGGCTTACAGATACAAACAAGTCTTCTCTCGTAAAGGAATGCACCACAAATTTAATTTAAATTAATTAGTAAGTATATTTAAAATATTATTTTATAAAAAACAAGGTCCTACGGTATAGCACAGGGACCTATATTCAATATCCTGCAATAAACCATAATAGAAAAGAATACAAAAAAGAATGTGTATATGTGTATATATATATATTTTTTAAGTGACTCACTTTGCTATACAGCAGAAACAGAACACTGTAAATCAACTGTACTTCAATTTTTTTAAATCTAAAAAATATGATTTTAATATAGGAATTTGAATTGCACTTCTTTTTAGAAATGTATCTTTTATGCTAAGTGAGGCACATTTGTGTCTTGAATTGATCAAATATTTGTCCTTATGTAAAGCACAAAACACTTCTCTTATGTGATCTCAAGCATTCTTTTAATAATTTTAAAAGCAAACAGGGACCAGTACAGAGATGAAGAGAGACATGTGTGTGAATGAGTCACCGAGGTTTATCCTAATGGCCAGTATTCCAAATCTTCTACCACTTTGGGAGGAAATATGATAATATACTCCCCCCACTCCTTTCCCAACTTCCAAAGAGGCATTTTGACTGGGAATTAGGTGGAATTTATTCTACATATAAGTGAAGATGTTTAAACTGTAATTGTATGCAATTTGAAGAAAATATTCTTTCAGTGGCATGAAAATCAACCTGCTCAGGAATATTAAAATGTATTGAGGTTCACACTTTTGTGATAATATTTTATCATTTTGAAAACTTATTCTTAATAGACCCTCACATTACATTTCAGTAAAGTGGTTTCATTTTCTTTAACAACCATTAATAGCTATTAGAGGTTAAGAAAAAAATAAGGCTTTATATAGATCATTAAAGTACACTTAAGTAATTTGTAATTGACAATTAAATCAGCATGGCAAGGCATTATCATAAGTTTGATAGATCTGCCTGTTTTAAAGAGCTAAGAAGAAAGGACTCCTTTGTAAGACATCCTACTACAGACTATTCTTGCATTTTAATTGATCACAAAGAACACATTGTCTCCATATATGTGCTTGGTAATCATCTTTTACAAGTTTCCTTTTGTGAGGATTTCTAGGCTGTGTGTGGGAGTGTGGTTCATGGGAGAAGCAGTGTCCTTGGTGAGATTAGGAATTCACAGCGACCTTTAAACCTTCATAATAAGTAAGATAAAGAGTTAGAAGTGTTCCACTTTGAGAGTCCAGATTCCTCACTTTCTGTTTGCTTCTCCTCTTCCTTCATTTCTCTGAAGAATGATGAATGTGTGGTCACAAGGCTGGGTCTTCATGTTACCATGATGATAGCCACACAGATGCAGGGGGGGAGGGCAGGGACAGGCGTTGACCTTATCCTCTCAAACCATAGAAGAAGCATGTGGGCTCTGTGTGTGTAAAATTTGTACTACCCCACCCCAGGAAATTTGTGGACTTATTCCTAGGAAATTTGTAGAGCATCCAGAAATTCTGGTTAAAAGAATTTCTATGTTTAGATTAAAATGCAAAAACATAAACTCCATTTGAGAGGGAATTCTAATCACTGATACAGTTTTTCTCAGATGGAACACATAAAAATTTCATAGATAATTGATTAATTCTTACTTTTCTTCATTTCTTTACAACATACAGTAACAATGAAGTTTATCCTTTTAGTGTAAACCTTAAAAAACAGAATGTGTTCTCTGTATTTAAACTATGAAAAAGTCAAAAAAAATCAAAGGATCTCTCTCTATATAATTTGCTAGACTCTGAACTAGGTCAAATACCAATACAGTTTTTTTCCCTGTAATATCTAAGAAAGGTATTTTATAATATGGACATAGTCAAGTTTTATGTGAGCTCCACTAATCTCATATTTACCTGCTTCCTCTGTGTGTGCTCAGTCATTTCAGTCACATCTAACTCTTCGCGATCCCATGGACTATAGCCCACCAGGCTCCTCTGTCCGTGGGATTCTCCAGGCAAGAACACTGGAGTGGGTTGCCATGCCCTCCTTCAGGAGATCTTCCCGACTGAGGGATGGAACCTGCATCTGCTGTGTCTCCTGCATTGGCAAGCAGATTCTTTACCACTGAGTCACAGGGGAAGCCCCATCTGCTTCACAGTATTATTTAATTCATAGATTTTATAGGATTTCAATGTGAGATAAACGCATCATGTTAGAAGTGAACGGGGATGATGAATGATGTCTAAGTAATTTTAAAATTATTGAAACTAGTTACATGTTGGTACTCAGATGGTAGAAATTAAATTTTTTATTTAACTAGGAAGGAGAAAAGAGTCTCATATACTCAGACTGTGTATCCTTACACTGTAGAATCGTTCCATGCACACTACAGATACTCAGTAGTATCTGAGTAAAAAATAAAATTTTTTAAATTTTATTTATTTGTTTTTGGTCTTTATTGCTTCAAGAGGACCTTCTCTAGTTGTGGCAAGTGGTGCTGCTCTCTAGTTGCGGTGCTCGGGCGTCTCTTCGTGGTGGCTTCTCATGTTGGGAGCTCGGGCTCTAGGGCATGTGGGCTTCGGTCGTTGCAGCTTTGGGGCTCTAGAGCACAGACTCAGTAGTTGTGGCACATGGGCTTATTTGCTCCATGGCATGTGGGATCTTCCCAGATCAGGGTTTGAACCCGTGCCACCTGCATTCACGGGAGGATTCTTTACTATTGAGCCACCAGAGAAGCCCTGAGACTCAGTGATTTTTAAAAACTGAATTAGTGAATTCGAGGGGTTCCAACCACACCGGAAGTGACCATGCACACCTGTTAATGGGTAATGTAACGCCAACCTCTCTGCCACATGGCCGGCCTCGCTAGGAGGATATGTGGGAAGTGTTAGCATTGGAATCATAATGGCCATGTTCTCCTACTGCTAAATATAAGGGGTCTATATGAGTGTATTGAGGGCTTCCCAGGTGGCATTAGTGTTAAAGAATCTGCCTGCCAATGCAGGAGACATGAGAGACATGGGTTCAATCCCTGGATCTGGAGGATCCCCTGAAGGAGGGCATAGCAACCCACTCCAGAATTCTTGCCTGGAGAATTCAACGAACAGAAGCGCCTGGTGGGCTACAGTCCATAGGGTCGCAAAAAATCAGACACAACTGAAGCACTTAGCAGGCAGGCCAAGCGTGAGTGTATGGAAGAGAGAACCCTGCATTCAGAGAAGACCCCTGCCCTGTGGACTCTCCACTCAGCGCAAGCCCAGCGGGTAATTGGTAAAAATGTTAGGAGAATGCTGTAGAAGTGTATAAATTGTTTACTTTACGGGAAGAAGCTAAAAGTCAGGAAGAGATTTTCTGAAGGTCACCCATGGACAGCCTTCTTGGCAGTAGTGATCTTTAATTTTCAAATCCCGCCACCTCAATCTGATTCTGCTATTTGAAACATGTTTCAAGGTATTAATGAAAGAAATTAAGATTGGCAAGACTGTAATGACACTTGATTGCAAAAAGCAGGCTGCAGAATGGCTGATAACTTTAAAACGTCTGGTCATTCAGCAGTGAAAAACCGATCTTCAGAGATATTTTTTTCCATTTCTGGTAGTGTGCTAAAAGCTCACTAATTCAAAGCAGTCTCTCCTAAAATTAGAAAATGTCCCAAATAAACTATTTTTGTAAATATTATACTAAGGCATACTTATACTACTTAGTGGAATTAAATATGTTAAATGAAAACAAATATGTCACAACAGGGCTGGAGTACGTGTATTTTCTAAACTTTACCATATCTAGTTACATCACTGACTTTTTAAAATTGTATCCAAAAGAATTACATATTCTTTGGGATTTCTAGTTAAGACGGTGTTTTGACTTATGCCCTTGACATGATTCAAAGATAGAGTACTTGAAAAAAAAAGAAAAGAAAATCCTCCACAAGCAATTATGGTTTTATGCCAAGAATAAAAAGATGTTTTTTGCTTTAGGAAAATCTGTTAATATAATACATCATCTCTGTAGGTCAGCAAGAAAAAAAAGATCTCAAAAGATAGTAAGTAAAATTAAACCCTTATTCCTGAGACGGGGGTGGAGTGGGGGGACTCTGAGAAAACCAGAAATGAGAAGAAACTTTTTAAAACTTATTAAAAGACAGCTATCTTAAACCAGTCCTTGAAGGAGAGATGAGCAAGCATGCAGATTTTCAACATTAAATAATGGTTTGTAAGGTTGGATCATAGCAATAAGACATGGAACTGAAATATTTTTTGAATATTTATTTATGTATTTACTTGGCTTCACCAGGTCTTTGCTGCGACATGCAGGATCTTTAGTTACAGCATGTGATTTCTTAGTTGTGGCACATGGGATCTAGTTCCCTGATCAGGGATCAAACTTCAGCCCCCTGCATGAGGAACGTGAAGTCTTGGCCCCTGGACTACCAGGAAGGTCCCTGGAACTGAAGTATTGATATGACAATTAGAAACACAAAGATAAAAAATATGTTGTTTGCACAGGACATGTGTGTCTATGACTAGGATCATGAAAAAACAAGGTCATCAACTAAAAATCTCTGAGTTTGAGAAGATAATAACAAGTGTTTTCAATCAATAACTTTACCCAAATCAGTAGTAACACATGTGGAAACTATTTAAAGAAAACATTAAGTTCTCCCTGAGAGAGCCAGAAATTAAGATTTTAGTAAATTTAGAATTTACTTATGTTTCCAAGTGGAAAGAGCAAGTTCTGTATAGATGTTGCTGCTGCTAAGTCGCTTCAGTATGTTAGGTTTCCCCCCCGAAATTTAAGGGTTCAATTCAAATATGATTCAGAGTCTCAGTAGAACATGTTTTTGCATGAACAAGATCATTTTAAACTTGAATTTCCCTTTGCAAGGAAAGAGTAATAATTAGAGTAATAGGCATTCTAGCTGTTTTAAAATAAAGCTACCAAGTGTTCCAACTTAATACAAAGAGATATCAATGTAATAAATGAGGGAGAAGTTAAATAGAGCTTAATCTAATACATCAATACATGCATCATACACCAGAAACCACTGGAAAAAAGAATGAATCATGAAACAAATGATAGAGATAAAGCTGCCTTTTGGTAAAAAAGCAGAAACTCAGGTTGGAGTTAACTCTCCAACAAAATTCTGTATGAATAAAAGAGTAAAAATTAAAACCAACAAGATATAAAGGTAACAGTTTAATTTGCTTTCAGAACAAGGAAGACCTTTTATGTAATAAATAAAAATATAAGGGAAGTTATTGAAATAATTATATAAAAATTTTTAATTCAGCACCCCAATTATTTTAGTTTAAAGCAAAGTAAATGATGAATCTGGGACATATTTATAAACCTTTTTTTAAAAGAATTAAAATACAGAAATATATAGAGAATATATAGATATATATAGATATATATCTATATCAGTTCAGTTCAGTTCAGTCACTCAGTCGTGTCTGACTCTTTGTGACCCCATGAATTGCAGCACGCTAGGCCTCCCTGTCCATCACCAACTCCCGGAGTTCACCCAGACTCATGTCCATCAAGTCAGTGATGCCATCCAGCCATCTCATCCTCTGTCGTCCCCTTCTCCTCCTGCCCCCAATCCCTCCCAGCATCAGAGTCTTCTCCAATGAGTCAACTCTTCGCATGAGGTGGCCAAAGTACTGGAGTTTCAGCTTCAGCATCATTCCCTCCAAGGAAATTCCAGGGCTGATCTCCTTCAGAATGGACTATATCTATATATCTATATATATCTAGATTTCTAGAAATATATATACAGCTATACTCAAAAATCACCAGTTTTTGACTGAGGCACAGAAACTGATCTTTCAGAAAAGAAGACAAAGGACAATAAGCTTTGGGGAAAATATTTATCTTCATTAGAAAGAAACACAAATCAAACCATGACATAAGTTGCTTCACTCAACACTTTTGCAGATTTAAAATCGAAAGTCAGTGTGTTTGAGAGACTGGTAAACCAAGAATTCTTCTTACCTTGTAGGCAGGTGTCAACGTTGCACATCTTCTGTGAAACAATTTAGTTATTTGTAATAAGACTTAACTTAGTACTCATCTCTCAGAAGAAAGTCAGAAAAGACCACAAACATTCATGTTTAAGAATTTTCATCTCAGTGTTATGTATAAAAGTGAAAATGTAGAAACACTGCTAATATCTAATCTTGCAATACTAAATTATGAGACATCAATAAAATGAAATAACATGCAATCCTTAGTAAACATTTTTTTCAAAATTATTGGGAAATTCCCTGGAGGTCCAGTGACTGGGACTTGGCATATTCAATGCCAGGGGCCACGGTTCTATCCCTGGGTTGAGGAACTAGGATCCCATAGCCTCCACAGGGTGGCTAAAAAAAAAAGAGCTACTTATGGGAGAAAAATAGCTCATGTTTTAAAAAAACAATTAAAAAGTATATGATCAGTACATCCCCACACGTGCATGCTAAGTCACTTCAGTCATGTCCAATTCTTTGTGGCCCCACGGACTGTAGCCCACCAGGCTCCTCTGTCCATGGGATTCTCCAGGCAAGAATACTGGAGTGGGTTGCCATGCCCTCCTCCAGGGGATCTTCCCTACCCAGGGATAGAATCTGGGTAGGATCAAACCCATGATTCTTGCATCTCCTGCATTGGCAGGCAGATTCTTTACCACTAGGGCCACCAAAGATGAAGTACATGTATTGAAAATAAAAGGAAATGTATCAAAAGTTAAACCATTATTTTTCTCTAGTCAGATTTAGGTGATAATTGTTCTTTTTTATACTTTTTTCTATTTCCAGGCAATATTGTGAACATGAATTGCTTTCATAATCATTAAAAACAGTAAATATTATTTTTTGAAAGAATCACATTCGATGCTCAAACTTTTCCTAAATCTGAGTTAATGGCATCTAAATTAAGAACATTTTAATAGTAGAGATTTTAATAGTATAATGTTACATGCTCAGTGGGAATTCAGTATGTTATATTGATAAGTATCATTTGGAGTATTATGCTAAATATAAGCTAAAAAAAGGCGATTATTTCCCAGAAATAGATAAATAATTGTTACCAAAAATGTTTGGTTTCAGCCTGAAACAGCCTGGAAGTAGGATTCAATAAGTCACTCACCAATAATGAGACTGACAGGCTTGTAGTGTCTATATGATCAACATGGTTTGGGTATTATTTGGGGCAGCGAGTGTTCCCAATGGTTTGTATAACCTTAGTGGGCTCGCAGGTCTTCCAACAGTGAGCCTTCCTTTGTAGGAATGCTTTTGGTGCTTATGGCATCTTTCTGAGGTTTGTATGTGCTGTTTTCTTGTGGGTGGGTGGTGTTTTGGTGTGTGTGTGTTTTCCCATGAAATATTCCTTTTGAAGTTCAGAGCTTAGGCAGACAAGCAAGAGTTTGGCGGGTGTGGCTTTCGAATGCATAAAATAGCAGCTTTAATCTCACGTTCTGATTGACACCAAACAAAATGCAGACTAGTTCTTTGTTCTCCAAAACACAGTGGAGTGTGTGCACGTGTCAGTGTCGGATGTGCACACGTGTGTGCATGTCCGTGTGTGTATTTGTGTGCACATCTGTGGATGTAGTTTGTTGAAAGAAGGAAAAAGATTTGAAAAGTTGAACGGCAGACTAATGAATTTGACATCCTTCAAGCTGTGACTCATGAGGAGCAATTCCGATGTCACGGAGAAGGTGACAGCAGTCTCCACTGGGAGGACTGCCGCTGTGGAGACCTGTCTTCATCTCCCCGGTGTGTTGGCCCAGGTTGCATAGACCTCCAGTGACCAGGCTGCGAGCCTCACGTATGGTATCACACCAGCCTCTCAACAATAATAGAAAACAGTAATGATCCAGGGGGTCTATAAACCGACTGCATCAGACTAGATAATTACACAGGGGCAAGGTTACCTGGAGGAAGGGTAGGAAAGTTTTACTTCCTAGTAATTTTGTTTTCTTGATTTTTTCTTTTTTTTGGAGGTGGTTCCGGCTCTTCATTTTTTGTCAATTCCCTTACTATGTGTGGCTACAGACAGGCGCTGTGGCTTTTATTGTCAGCCGCCCCCAGAGACTCATGAGAGTTCAGAGCAGGAGAAAATGCTCTTCAAAGATACCGAGTCATGTGGAACCTCTGTGGCTAGTTGAACATTTGATCATCTGAAAATAAAAGGCAGCTAAGTTTGTATCGCGTGATTGTGCATAGACCGCATTAGGCTGACACCTACTCACTCACCACACTCACTCCCTCCTTTCCATTCTGTCCACCTCCCTTAGTTTCTCCTTCCACGGGACACCCCTGTGCCATGCCTCTCTTCATTCTGGTTCTTTGATTATTTAGTCATTTGTTTGTTTATTCTAGGATACGAAGAACATTCATTGAGCACCTCCTATCTATAAGGCATCTTAGTAGGCACTGGAAAAATAGCAATTATCATCACGGTCCCTCGTCTCAAGGAACCAATGAAAAGTAATGTACTAGTCAGTTGCTGCAATAAGGTTGCATACAAATGCTTCTGGAGTACAGTGGTTTGCAACAATGCACATTTATTCATGCACAATGAGTCTGCAGGTCAACAGTAGTTTGGCAGAGGTTGGCTGGGTGGCTTTCTTTCAGGCTGTGATTCAGCTGTGCTTGGCTCCACAATGTTTTTTGGGCTCAGGTCTTCTTCATGTATATTTGTCCTGAGACTCAGGTGGAAGGGGCAGCAGTTCCCTGGGATATGCTTATCTCAATTATACCACACAAACACATTTAATATAATGCCTGCTAATGTTTCAACGGCTGAAGCAGGTCACATTGTCAAGTCCAATGTCAATGCAGTGGAGAAATGTATTTTACCCATTCTAGTGCATGACAAGGTCACATGATAGAGGGAGGGCATGAAGAATTTGCAAGGTAGTTAATCTACAGTAACAACTGTGGCGTTAAAGTATGTTAAATGGTACAAGAGAGGTGTATTGAAGATACAGAGGAGGGATAGGGAAATATCTCAGGGAGGGCCAGGTGCATCAGTCAGGATTCAACCAGAGAAGCAGTCCAGTAGGATAGATAGATAGGTGATGGATGGTTCAATAGAGAAAAGACAGATAGATAGACAGACAGGTAGATGATGGATGGATGAATGCGTGGATGGATGGAAAGATAGATACATGGATAGATGAATGGAAAGATACATAGATAGGTGATGGATGGATGGAAAGATATATAGACGCAAATGCTAATGCTAAGTTGCTTCAGTCGTGTCCAACTCTGTGCGACCCCATAGACGGCAGCCCACCAGGCTCCGCTGTCCCTGAGATTCTCCAGGCAAGAACACTGGAGTGGGTTGCCATTTCCTTCTCCAATGCATGAAAGTGAAAAGTGAAAGTGAAGTCGCTCAGTCGTGTCCAACTCTTAGCGACCCCATGGACTGCAGCCTACCAGGCTCCTCCGCCCACGGGATTTTCCAGGCAAGAGTACTGGAGTGGGGTGCCATTGCCTTCTCCGAGATATATAGATAGGAGATAGATATCAGACTATAGAGTTTAGATAATAGACGATAGTTGATAGATATAAGGTGGATAATAAATAGATAAATGGATGGACGGAGGGAAGGAAGGAAAGCAAGAAAAGGAAAGAAAAGAAAAAGAAAGTGGATAGATTGATTGATGACTACATAAATAGATGATACATGGATGGTAGTTAGAGGCATAGATACATAGTTGTTACAAGGATTTGACTTTAGTAATTGTGGCAGTAGGTTAAACAGTCTCTGTAAGGCTTTTTTGCATCAGATATGGAACTTGATGTCCACACGCCAAACAGTCAAGAAAGGAAAATAGATGTAAAGTTGGAGCAACCCAGGGCAAGCCAGAACCTCAAACAATGCATGTTTGTATTCAAGGAGGTGCTAAATCACAGGTCAGTTCTTGTTGCCTCTGCCTTGGGAACCTTGGGGTCAGAGGTCAACACACACAGCTGGCCCAGGAGTCAGGGACCTTCCGGAAGACTGGGAAGGCAGAGCTGCTGCTTGTCACAAGGAGGCCAATCAGCATATCAGCATGCATGTGTGCAAGCTGCAAAATGCTGTTTCTCTTCTGGCCCACATAGCTCCCAGGACTATCCCTGTGGCTCACTCCAACCAGAAACAGTTTATTAAAAGAAAGTTATTTTTGTAGTTGCAGCGTTTTTGTCTTTCTCTTGTTCCACTGAAATTTCAGAGTCTGATTATTTTTATATTCTGTTGGCCACATCATGGCATACCTATCAGCTACCAGCTGCCAGAGTAGTTTTTCAGTTTCCCATCAGCATGTTCAAAAAGGATGCTCATTTCCTGATCCAGAAAGTACGTTGAATCTTCATTTCTTCTGACCTGTGGAATCCAGACCCCTTGCTCCCTTGGTGACATTCATAATCTGGCCTCCCTCTTCCTCATTTCTGTTCTTTCCCCACATTTATCAGCATCTGTGCTCTTCTATTCAGACTTTCTCTTCACTGTCTCCCGCATGAACTCTCCGCACACTAGTTCCCTCCACTAGGGGTGTCCTCACCCTTTGACTCCATGTCCTGCCCAAATGCAAGTGGATTCCTCAAGATGCCCTCAACTTTATTCCTCCAGGAAAGGCTCTCTGATCACTCCAGCCACTCTAACTTATCTTTCTTGGAACTCTTAGGGCTAATGAAACATGCCTGCAGTAGACATGATATTGTTCTTTGTTTCATGTAGTTCTGCCTTTCTAACATGATTATACGTTCACTGAGGACAGGGGCCATGACTGGCACCTCTCTTGAATTCACTTTTAGATAACTAGAATGTTGTCGTTTAGCTCCAAGTCATGTCCGACTCTTTGCGGCCCCATGGACTGCAGCCTGCCAGGCTTCTCTGTCCATCAGATTTCCCAGGCAAGAATAATGGAGTGCATTGCCATTTCCTTCTCCAAGGGATCTTCCCAACCCAGGGATTGAACCTGTGTCTCCTGCATTGCAGGCAGTCTCCTGCATCGAAAGCAGATTCATTACCACTGAGGCACCAGGGAAGCCCCAACTAGCATGTTAGTCCCTCAAAAACAAAAAAATCTGCTTGGTTTATTTCATCACCATGTTGTGCTTTAAAAAAAAAAAAAAAAAAAAAAACTGGGACCATATTATGACATCTGTGCATTTCCTTTGCTACTGAGATGATGTCCTCGCCTTATTCATGGATTCAGCCAGACAGCCAGCAAGTATTTTTTGAGTCCCTATTTTTTCAGCCCCTATTTTTGTGCTCAGCAGTTGGTAAAGTCAGGTCCTGGAGGATATGCAGAAATAAATCTGGTGAGGGGATGGAGGTAACTGGGAGAGTCTTGCACGTGTCAGAAACAATAGCACAGAGAACAAATGGACAATGACACAGAGGCAAGAGAAAGCGTGTGTACACGAGGACTCCAAAGAAGGGCATGGCGCAGACAGCGCACAGAGGCAAGAGAAAGCGTGTGTACACGAGGACTCCAAAGAAGGGCATGGCGCAGACAGCGCACAGAGGCAAGAGAAAGCGTGTGTACACGAGGACTCCAAAGAAGGGCATGGCGCAGACAGCGCAGTGTGTCTGCTGAGAAGACCTGCGAGATGAGGTTGCAGGTGTGGGTGGGTTTTGTGAACCACATTTTGTGGCTTAGACATCATCGTAGGGACAAGGGGAAAGCTCTGATGAGCTCTAAGTTGGGACAATTAGTGACCATATTAAAGACTTGCGGGCATCTGTGCTAAGCTGCCTTAGTTACGTCTGACTCTATGACTCTATGGACCATAGCCCACCAGGCTCCTCTGTCCATGGGATTCTCCAGGCAGGAATACTAGAGTGGGTTGCTATGCCCTCCTCCAGGGGATCTTCCCAACCCAGGGATCAAACCTACATCTCTTATGTCTCCTGCGTTGCAGGTGGGTTCTTTACCACTAGTGCCAACTAGGAAGCCCATTAGAGACTTAACTCTGCTGAAAGGTATGGCATGAATCAGAGAGTAGAGATGGAGGATTCCTAAGGACTGGGAGAACCTGAATTAGGAGATCATAGATGGTGATAAACCACTCAGTATCACAGTAATCCAAGTCTATGCCCTGACCAATAATGCTCAAGAAGCTGAAGTTGAACAGTTCTATGAAAACCTACAAGACCTTCTAGAACTAACACCACAAAAAGATGTCCTTTTCAGTATAGGGGACTGGAATGCAAAAGTAGGAAGCCAAGAGATTCCTGGAGTAACAGGCAAATTTGGCCTTGGAGTACAGAATGAAGCAGGGCAAAGGCTAACAGAGTTTTGCCAAGAGAACACACTGGTCATAGCAAACAACCTCTTCCAACAACACATGAGAAGACTCTACACATGGACATCACCAGATTGTCAATACCAAAATCAGATTGATTATATAATTTTCAGCCAAAGATGGAGACACTCTATACAGTCAGCAAAAACAAAAAAACTGGGAGCTGACTGTGGCTCAGATCATGAACTCCTTATTGCTAAATTCAGACTTAAATTGAAGAAAGTAGGGAAAAACTTTAGACCATTCAGGTATTACCTAAATCAAATCCCTTACGATTATACAGTAGAAATGACAAATAGATTCAAGGGATTAGATCTGACAGACAGAGTGCCAGAAGAACTATGAATGGAGGTTTTTGACATTGTACAGAAGACAGGAATCAAGATCATCCCCAAGAAAAAGAAATGTAAAAAACAAAATGGCTGTCTGGGGAGGCCTTACAAATATCTGTGAAAAGAAGAGAAGTGAAAAGCAAAGGAGAAAAGGAAAGATATACCCATTTGAATGCAGAGTTCCAAAGAATAGCAAGGAGAGATAAGAAAGCCTTCCTCAGTGATCAGTGCAAAGAAATAGAGGAAAACAATAGAATGGGAATGACTAGAGATCTCCTCAAGAAAATCAGAGATACCAAGGGAACATTTCATGAAAAGATGGGCACAATAAAGGACAGAAATGGTATGGACCTAACAGAAGCAGAAGATATTAAGAAGAAGTGGCAAGAATACACAGAAGAACTGTACAAAAAAGATGTTCATGACCCAGATAACCACAATGGTGTGATCACTCACCTAGAGCCACATCCTGGAATGTGAAGTCAAGTGGGCCTTAGGAAGCATAACTACGAACAAAGCTAGTGGAGGTGATGGGATTCCAGTTGAACTATTTCAAATCCTAAAAGATGATGCTATGAAAGTGCTGCACTCAATATGCTCGCAAATTTGGAAAACTCAGCAGTGGCCACAGGACTGGAAAAGGTCAGCTTTCATTCCAATCTCAAAGAAAGGCAATGTCAAAGAATGTTCAAACTACTGCACAATTGCACTCATCTCACACGCTAGCAAAGTAATGCTCAAAATTCTCCAAGCCAGGCTTCAACAGTACATGAACCATAAACTTCCAGATGTTCAAGCTGGATTTAGAAAAGGCAGAGAAACCAGAGATCAAATTGCCAACATCCGCTGGATCATCGAAAAAGCAAGAGAGTTCCAGTAAAACATCTATCTGCTTTTTGACTATGCCAAAGCCTTTGATTGTGTGGACCACAACAAACTATGGAAGATTCTTAAAAAGATGGGAATACCAGACCACCTGACCTGCCTCTTGAGAAATCTGTATGCAGGTCAAGAAGCAACAGTTAGAACTGGACATCGAACAATAGACTGGTTCCAAATAGGGGAAGGATTACATCAAGGCTGTATATTGTCACCCTGCTTATTTAACTTATATGTAGAGTACATCATGAGAAACGCTGGGCTGGGTGACGTACAAGCTGAAATCAAGATTGCTGGGAAAAATATCAATAACCTCAGATATGCACATAACCCCACCCTTATGGCAGAAAATGAAGGACTAAAGAGCCTCTTGATGAAAGTGAAAGAGGAGAGTGAAAAAGTTGGCTTAAAGCTCAATATTCAGAAAACTAAGATCATATCATCTGGTCCCATCACTTCATGGCAAATATATGGGGAAACAGTGGAAACAGTGGCAGATTTTATTCTTTTGGGCTCCAGAATCACTGCAGATGGTGACTGTAGCCATGAAATTAAAAGATGCTTGCTCCTTGAAAGGAAAGTTATGACCAACCTAGGCAGCATATTAAGAAGCAGAGACATTATTTTGCCGACAAAGGTCCATCTAGTCAAAGCTATGGTTTTTTCCAGTAGTTATGTATGGATGTGAGAGATGGACTATAAAGAAAGCTGAGTGTGGAATAATGGATGCTTTGAAACTGTGGTGTTGGAGAAGACTCTTGAGAGTCCCTTGGACTGCAAGGAGATCCAACCAGTCCATCCTAAAGGAAATCAGCCTGAATATTCATTGGAAGGACTGATGCTGAAGCTGAAACTCCACTACTTTGGCCACCTGATGCAAAGAACCGACTCATTTGAAAAAATCCTGATGCTGGGAAAGATTGAAGGCGGGAGGAGAAGGGGATAACAGAGGATGAGATGGTTGGATGGCATCATTGACTCAATGGACATGAGTTTGAGTAAAAACCCTGGGAGTTGGTGATGGACAGGGAGGCCTGGCCTACTGCAGTCCATGGGGTTGCAAAGAGTCGACTGGACTGAACTGACTGTGATGGTGATAAGTAGATGGGTTCTAGAGAAAGTCTGGTTCAGTTGACTTACTGTCTCCCTGGCAGCTTTTACTCACAAGCATTCTAATTCCTGTATATTTATATTCACCCAAGGCAATGGCACCCCATTCCAGGACTCTTGCCTGGAAAATCCCATGGACAGAGGAGCCTGGTGGGCTGCAGTCCATGGGGTCGCCAGGAGTCAGACACCACTGAGCGACTTCACTTTCACTTTTCACTTTCATGCATTGGAGAAGGAAATGGCAACCCACTCCAGTGTTCTTGCCTGGAGAATCCCAGGGACAGGGGAGCCTGTTGGGCTGCCGTCTATGGGGTCACACAGAGTCGGACACGACTGAAGTGACTTAGCAGCAGCAGCAGCAGTCACACTTTGACTATGAAATTAAAAGTGGATAGTTGAATGGGTCTAGTTGCATCAGGTCTGTTCACTCTGTGAATTTTCAGGGAGCATTTATGGGTCTTTTTCTAAGTGTGTGATACTCCACTCAAAAGTTTAAAACCCTTGACCCCGGAATATGCCCCCCAAGTCTAGAGTTTATAGTTCCTTATAACTTCTGGAATCCCAGTCTGGCCAAATGCACAGCCATGTTCAAAAACTGCTTTTGCTGCTGCCTTTTTGAACTGGTGGACCCAGCCAGCCTATGGGAGCATGCGAGTTTGTTCTGCATGACTGCTCTCCTGTTCTGCAAGCTAACTGCAGCCCCCCAGCCCCCTCCCCTCCCTTCTTGGTATTTTAGTTATGCCTTCAAGGAGATGGTGAGCAAAAGCAGGGCACTTGTCACTGCCATCTCAAATTCAGGACAAGTACCTGAAAGCTGGGCTAGAGTCAGGCCGGAGCAAGCAAGGATTTGATCCAAAACCTCTTGAATTGGATCACTTCCCCACCCCGACCTTACCCCTGCCTCCATTTCCAGTGGGTATGCAGGTGTGAAAGCAGCCTACTTCCTCCATTTAAAAGCAGGCTGCCTGCTAGAGTTACTGCCCCAGTTCTCAACTGGTTCCTGAAACTTTCTGAATCTTCCTACGTCGGATTTGCACTGCCCTGCTTTTTTCGCTTAGTATCTAAACATATAACTCATGATCTCATATACAGCAAGAAAGGTAACTCAAAACCTCATATACATATGTTTTCTCTCTCCTGCCAGATTTAAGCTCCTTAGTGACGGAGAAGGCAATGGCACCCCACTCCAGTACTCTTGCCTGGAAAATCCCATGGACAGAGGAGCCTGGTAGTCCATGGGGTCGCTAGGAGTCAGACACGACTGAGTGACTTCCCTTTCACTTTTCACTTTCATGCATCAGAGAAGGAAATGGCAACCCACTCCAGTGTTCTTGCCTGGAGAATCCCAGGGACAGGGGAGCCTGGTGGGCTGCCGTTTATGGGGTCACACAGAGTCAGACACGACTGAAGTGACTTAGCAGTAGCAGTGATGGCTTCAACCCTGTCTTTCAGAGGAGCATCTTTCTTTGCCTCCCTCCTCCAATTCTGGTCTGCCTGGGATTCTGGTCTTGGTCCTGTTCTCATTCCTTGCCCTTGATACTCCTGCAGTGGTTCTAACTGTTCCCTCTGCTTGGAAGATCCAGCTGCAGGGGTCTCCAGCTCAGCTCATCTCCAGTGAAACTGATCTTCCCCATCCACCCTATTCTGCTCTTTGGGGTTTTCATTTACTTAGCAGTGTCATCATTTGCTAAATTTTCCAGATTAAAAAAAATCAGGATTTTCTTTGACTCAGCTGTTTTCTTCATTCCATCCATTCAGTTGTCCTTATAGTGACTTGACCCCCTCTTCTCCCCCAGTCCTCACCACCTGGACCGTGTAAAGCAGTGGAAAGAGCTGAGTCCCACCCCCCATCGTTGCCAGTTTCACTGTACTTGTCGGCTTGGGCCTCTCTTGACCTCCTAGGCCCCCATGTCCTCATCTGTGTGATGTGGATGATAATAGCAATTTACTGAATTGCTCTGGTAATTGAGAGATTTGATCTTACGTGGAGGCCCTCAAGCCCAGCCAATAGGCAGTGGTCCATGAGGAGAAGACCCATCTTGCCAGCCGCGTGGCCTCATGGCTATACAGCAGCTCCCCTGCCATCTCCCTGACTCCACGCTCTTCTCTGTTTTGGGGTCAGGCTGAAACCAGAGTCACTTTTCCAGAGCCAGAGCCATTTAAAATCTTTCATGGCTTCAGACAGCCAGGTTTCAGTCTAGGATGCCGTGTCCCTCCTCCCTCGACTTGGGGCCACTCTCTGCCTCATCCTCCCTTGGCCTCTAGGAACTTTCCTTTGATGATCATGACCTAGTCATGTTCTGTGTGCTTTTCTGGCACCCACCATAACAATATTCAATCGTAACAGGAATAGAGAGGTCAATGTCAAGTTTTGTGTCAATCCCTGCAATAAAGAACAAAATCAAGCTAATACACTTTTGAAAGTGAGGAGACATCTCATTAGGAATTGCCTTGAGAATATGTCTATGGTCTTTAATAACATTTACTGCTTTGTTTTTAATAGCAGGTGAAGGATGAAGCTTTATAAGGGAATATTGTTATTTTAGTTGCTGAGTTCTGTCCGACTTGTTTGTGATCCCATGAACTGTAGCCCACCAGGCTCCTCTGTCCATGGGAATTCCCAAGCAAGAATACTAGAATGGGTTGCCACTTCTTTTGCCAGGGGATCTTCCCAACCTGCAGATCAAACCTGTGTCTCCTGCTTGGCAGACAGATTCTTTACCACTGAACCACTTAATAAGGGGATGTGCATGCTGTGCTAAGTCACTTTAGTCGTGTCTGATTCTTTGTGACCCTGTGGACTGTAACCTACCAGTGTGGACTGTGACCTACCATGGGATTCTCCAGGCAACAATGCTTGAGTGTGTTGCCACGCCCTCCTCCAGGGGATCTTCCCAATAAGGGGATAACTTGCTGTAAATCCCTGGGGATCTTGTGAACTAACAGGGAAGGAGGACAGAGGGTGAAAGGGGTGACCTACCAATATATATATAGGACTTCCCTGGTGGCTCAGACGGTAAAGCATCTGTCTACAATGCGGGAGACCTGGGTTCCATCCCTGGGTCGGGAAGATCCGCTGGAGAAGGAAATGGCAATCCACTCCAGTCCCATTGCCTGGAAAATCCCATGGACAGAGGAGCCTGGTAGGATACAGTCCATGGGGTCGAAAAGAGACACGACTGAGCGACTTCACTCACCTTCACGTCACTTCACCAATATATAGAGAGAGTTAAATATGGGAAACAGGTTGACTGAAAATTGATGAAACAAAAATTAGACTGATTCTGATGTCTGTTCCCTGCCCATAAGACATTTGCTTTTTCCAAGATACCCCACAAATCACCCTCCAACTCCCACTACTCTTAATTCTGAAAGTTTTGTCAACTCATTTTATCGTCAATGCCTGTCCCTCAGTTCAGTTCAGTCACTCAGTCCTGTCCGACTTTCCGACCCCATGGACTGCAATGCGCCAGGCTTCCCTGTCCATCACCAACTCCCAGAGTTTACTCAAACTCATGTCCATTGAGTCAGTGATGCCATCCAACCATCTCATCCTCTGTCATCCCCTTCTCCTCCTGCCTTAAATCTTTCCCAGCATCAGGGTTTTTTCATGAGTCGGTTTTTCTCATCAGGTAGCCAGAGTACTTGAGTTTCAGCCTTCAGCATCAGTCATTCCAATGAAAATTCAGGACTGATTTTCGTTAGGATTGCCTGGTTAAATCTCCTTTCAGTCCAAGGGACTCTCAAGAGTCTTCTCCAACACCACAGTTCAAAAGCATCTGTTCTTCCGCGCTCAGCTTTCTTTACAGTCCAACTCTCACATCCATACCTGACTACTAGAAAAACGATAGCTTTGACTAGATGGACCTTTGTTGGCAAAGTAATGTCTCTGCTTTTTAATATGCTGTCTAGGTTGCTCATAGCTTTTCTTCCAAGGAGCAAGCATATTTTAATTTCATGGCTACAGTCACCATCTGCAGTGATTTTGGAGCCCAAAAAAATAAAGTCTCCCACTGTTTCCATTGTTTCCCCGTCTATTTGCCATGAAGTGATGGGACCAGATGCCATCATCTTAGTTTTCTGAATATTGAGTTTTAAGCCAATTTTTTCACTCTCCTCTTTCACTTTCATCAAGAGGCTCTTTAGTCCTTCTTTGCTTTCTGCCATAAGGGGTGGTGTCATCTGCATATCTGAGGTTATTGATATTTCTCCCAGCAATCTTGATTCCAGTTTGTGCTTCATTCAGTCTGACATTTCGCACGATGTACTCTGCATATAAGTTAAATAAGCAGGGTGACAGTATACAGCCTTGACATACTCCTTTCCCTATTTGGAACCAGTCTGTTGTTCCATGTCCACTTTTAACAGTTGCTTCTTGAGCTGCATAGCGATTTCTCAAGAAGCAGGTCAGGTGGTCTGGTATTCCCCTCTTTAAGAATTTTCCACCGCTCTTTGTGATCCACACAGTCAAAGGCTTTGGCATAGTCAATAAAGCAAAAGTAGATGTTTTTCTGGAACTCTCTTGCTTTTTCGATGATCCGGCAGATGTTGGCAATTTGATCTCTGGTTCCTCTGCCTTCTCTAAATCCAGCTTGAACATCTGAAAGTTCATGGTTCATGTACTGTTGAAGCCTGGCTGAAGAATTTTGAGCCTGGTCCTACCTGCTTGCAATTTGTGAACTCCCAAACTTAGCACTGATGGAAAGTAATGAGGGAAATGTATAATTTATCACTTTATTTTCTATTCACCCATATAAATGGTGCCTTAAAGTTAGAAAAGGTTTCCCTGGTGGCTCAGCAGTAAAGAATCCACCTGCCAAACAGGAGACATGGGTTCAGTTCCTGGGTTGGCAAGATCCCCTGGAGAAGGAAATGGCTACCCACTCCAGTATTCTTGCCTGGAGAATCCCATGGACAGAGGAGTGTGTAGGGCAACCGTCAGTGGGGTCACAAGGAATCAGACAGAACTTAGTGATTTAACAACAATAGCAACAAAGTTTTAAAAAATAGTAAAACATCAAGCTGATCATTCCATCTCAATGAATTGATCAAGTTCTTAAAGTCATAACAGGGCCTTCTGCATCTGTCTGTCCCTTTCTGGGTCTAACAGAGTGACTGCTCACAGTTGAATGTGGTACTTATTTCACAAGTCGTGTCATGTAGCTATAAGCCACTGAGTTTGGGTCACTTAATAAGAAGTGGGTTTCACAAAGAAATTTAGCTCTTGAACAAATATTTGTTAAATGTCCAGCAGATGCCACACTCTGGCCACACATGATGATAAACATGGAGTGAGTTCCTGCTTTAATGCAGCTTCAGTTCAGATGGAGGGGAGAGATCACAAACAAGAAAATAAGTAGATAATCTCATTTCAGAGAGTGATATTTATAAAGAAAGGTAACATGTAAAGCACCTGCATATTCTAAAAGAGCTGTTGTGGTCATTGCAAAACCATCTTTTCCAGACCATCTGGGTTTTTGTTTCATCTCTGTTGGGTAATCACGTGAATCCCCACCTTGGTCTCACTTGCCCATCAGGAAATCTACCTGCTGCACCCTGATCTTCAACATGCTTGTGCTGTTCAAGTCTTATAATTCCTAGAATCAAAACCACTAAGAAAGACAGACGCCCAAGTGCACCAAACTCTGCATGGCCATCGAAAACTCTAGATAGTAGTCAGTTCAGTTCAGTCAGTTCAGTTGCTCAGTTGTGTCCGACTCTTTGTGACCCAATGACCCGCAGCACACCAGGCCTCCCTGTCCATCACCAACTCCCGGAGTTTACTCAAACTCATGTGCATTGAGTCGGTAATGCCATCCAACCATCTCATCCTCTGTTGTCCCCTTCTCCTTCTGCCTTCAGTCTTTCCTAGAATCAGGGTCTTTTCCAATGACTCAGTTATTTGCATCAGGTGGCCAAAGTAGTGGAGTTTCAGCTTCAGCATCAGTCCTTCCAATGAATATTCAGGCTGATTTCCTTTAGGATGGACTGGTTGGATCTCCTTGCAGTCCAAGGGACTCTCAAGACTCTTCTCCAACACCACAGTTCAAAAGCATCTGTTCTTCCGCCCTCAGCTTTCTTTATAGTCCAACTCACACATCCATACATGACTACTGGAAAAACGATAGCTTTTACTAGACAGACCTTTTTGGCAAAGTAATGTCTCTGCTTTTTAATATGCTGTCTAGGTTGATCGTAGCTTTTCTTCCAAGGAGCAAGCATCTTTTAATTTCATGGCTGCAGTCACCATCTGCAGTGATTTTCGAGCTCCCAAAAATAAAGTCTGACACTGTTTCCACTGTTTCCCCATCTATTTGCCATGAAGTGATGGGACCAGATGCCATGATCTTAGTCTTCTGAATATTGAGTTTTAAGCCAACTTTTTCAGTCTCCTCTTTCACTTTCATCAAGAGGCTCTTTAGTCCTTCTTCACGTTCTGCCATAAGGGTGGTGTCATCTGCATACCTGAGGTTATTGATATTTCTCCTAGCAATCTTGATTCCAGCTTGTGCTTCATCCAGCCCAGCATTTCTCATGATGCCTTGACGTACCCCTTTCCCTATTTGCAACCAGTCTGTTGTTCCATGTCCAGTTCTAACTGTTGCCTCCTGACCTGCATACAGATTTCTCAAAAGGCAGGTCAGGTGGTCTGATATTCTATCTCTTTAAGAATTTTCCAGAGTTTGTTGTAGTCCACATAGTCAAAGCCTTTGGCATAGTCAATAAAGCAGAAGTAGATATTTTTCTGGAACTCTCTTGCTGTTTTAATGATGCAACAGATGTTGGCAATTTGATCTCTGGTTTCTCTGCCTTTTCTAAATCCAGCTTGAACATCTGGAAGTTCATGGTTCATGTACTGTTGAAGCCTGGCTTGGCGAATTCTGAGCATTACTTTACTAGTGTGTGAGATGAGTGCACTTGTGCGGTAGTTTGAGCATTCTTTGGCATTGCCTTTCTTTGGGATTGGAATGAAAACTGACCTTTTCCAGTCCTGTTGCCACTGCTGAGTTTTCCAAATTTGTTGACATATTGAATGCAGCACTTTTACAGGATCATCTTTTAGGATTTGAAATAGCTCAACTGGAATTCCATCACCTCCACAAGCTTTGTTCATAGTGATGCTTCCTAAGGCCCATTGACTTCACATTCCAGGATGTCTGGCTCTAGGTTGGTGATCACACCATCATGATTATCTGGGTCGTGAAGATCTTTTTTGTATAGTTCTTCTGTGTATTCTTGCCATCTCCTCTTACTATCTTCTGCTTCTCTTAGGTCCATACCATTTCTGTCCTTTATTGTGCCCATCTTTTCATGAAATGTTTCCTTGGTATCTCTAATTTTCTTGCAGAGATCTCTAGACTTTCCCATTCTATTGTTTTTTTCTATTTCTTTGCATTGATAGCTAAGGAAGGCTTTCTTATCTCTCCTTGCTATTGTTTGGAACTCTGCATTCAAATGGGATAGTAGTCAAGTTACAGAATTTCTGGGATGTGCCAGCCTGAGCAGAAGGTGACGGTGTGTGCATGTGTCTGTCTTTGTTGTTGTGGTTTAGTTGCTAAGTCCTGTCTGACTATTTGTGACCCACTGGGTTACAGCACACCAGGCTTCCCTGTACTTCACTATCTCCCAGAGTTTGCTCAAACTCATGTCCATTGAGTTGATGATACCATCCAGCTGTAACCGCAATAATAAAGTAGCCCATTTTCCATGCAAATATGAATGCCTAACTTACATGTATTCACCTGTGGTTTTCCCAAGATTTCTGATATGCCCAGGGGTGGCCCTTGGCAAAACTTTAGGCCAAAAATGACCACTCAATTGTGAATGTGTTATTTATGATGTCATATGAGTTCACAAGCCCTGGTGGCTCACTATTAAAGAACCCACCTGTCAATGCAGGAGACACAGGTTTGATCCCTGGGTCAGGAAGATCCCCTGGAGAAGAAAATTGTAACCCACTCCAGTATTCTGGCCTAGGAAATCGCATGGACTGAGGAGCCTGGTGGACTGAAGTCCATGGGATCACAAAAGTGTTGGACATGACTTAGCAACTAAACAATGAATTCACAAGCCAAACTTAGTTATCTTATCAGCAGGGTTACTTACGGTAACCATTTTCATGGGAAATCTTTGACTTTCTTCTCATTGTCTTTCACAGACCCACCTACATGGAAATAGATCTCCAAACTCACTTCATGGTGTCTTTTCACAGCCCTGCTTGTCTATAGAAAGCAAGTTATTATTACTCTTTATAATAATAAAACCTCTTAAATTTATCTAGGGCCTATTTTCAAGTGGTATCTTGGAGCTCTAAGTACTTCCTGGTTTATTATTTACACCTACTCATTGATAAATATGACACTTGATCTTTTGAAGGGGCTTTACAATAATTCTTACTAATTACTCATCCCCAGGCCCCACTTCGAGCAAAACATCTCCATTTTGCAAAACGAGTACATCATCCCACTGCTTGGAGAAGGAATATCCATGTGGAACGTGGGGCCCTGGGGTTGCTCACAGGGACAGCTGTTCCTTAATCATGACTTGGAGGTGCTTTTTGAGTCCTCAAGTGAGAGGAACTCCAGTTACATAGATCTTCAGATTACCAGCAAATCCTTTCTTTGCTAAGGCTACCGAGGTCTTACATTAAACCAACTGTCAATTTTGTGTGTCAAGTAGTGATTTGTGATCCTTGTATCCTTGGGGCTTTGGAGGTCTTTCCTCTCAAGGCAGGAGGGAGCATGGGGTCTGGAAGCACAGGATTGCTCCCATGTTCCATTCATTCTGGCTCCTGCATGCAGATTTCACTGCTTTGCCTCATTCTGTCCACGGAGACCCTTCCTCGGAAGCTTAGACCTGGTCAGGGGAACTTTGTGTCTTCTGTTTGACGTCAGCTCTAGATGGACACCCACCTCCTCACACAGGCACTTAACACTTTACTGAGCTCCTCCTAGGGGTCATGTATGGTCTTTGCAGCAAATCCATTTCTTGTACACCTTGGTTGGCGCTTCGTATTCGCTTCACAGACTTTGTGTGTTCTTTCCACCTTTCATAACAATGTGGTATGTTTCTTAGTTCAGCCTGGCAATTCTTGATGTCTGCTATGGTCTGAATGTTTGTGACAACCCCCCACCCCCACCCCCAACGAATTTCATATGTTGAAAGCTCAATGCCAATGCATTAGGAGGTGGGGTCTCTGGATTAAGTCATGAGGGTGGAATCTTCATGCATGGGATTAGTGTTCTCATAAAGGAAACCCCACAGAGACCCCTCATCCCTTCCACTACGTGAGGACAAAGCAAGGAGGTGCCCACTATGAACCAGGAGGAGGACCTTCATCAGAACTTGACCAGTCTGGTGCCTTGATCTAGGACTTCCAAGCCTCCAGAGCCATGAGAAATAAACATTTGCTGCTTCAAGGCCCCAGGTCTGTGGCATTTTGCTTTAGCAGCCTGAATGGCCTACGGCAGTATCTGAAACTAACAACTAAATAGATTTAATATCTTCAGTGCCTCCACATTCCAAGATGGTTCTTTTTTGACAGGAATCTGAGGAGCAGACTAGATGTTTTTTAGAGTCCCATCCTTTTATTTTTTTTAGTACTTATTTATTTATATCTGGTTATTATTGGGTCTCAGTTGTGGCACACAGGATCTCCATTGCATCCTGTGGATCTTCCATTCTGGGGCATGGGCTCTCTCTAGTTGTGCCATGCAGGCTGCATGCCACATGGGCATGTAGTTGCAACACATGGGCTTGGTTGCTCCACAGCGTGTGGGATCTTGGTTCCTCAATCAGGGATTGAACCCGCATCCCCTGCTTTGAAAGGCAGATTCTTAACCACTGGACCACCAGGGAAATCCCTAGTGTCCCATCTGTTTTATCAAAAGAGTTTATGCAGCCAGGTCCTACATGTCGAACACTTCATATTGTACCCTTCTATTGAAATGGTATTTTCCATTACTTTTGCAATGTACATATCAAAATGCAAAGACAAGGCACAGAAGGCGGAAAAAAGTTGAATTCATTTTTTGTTGGATTTGGAAATTTGCTTTTTAATCCCAGAAATTACCTACAATATAAAGAAACTCATAATACAGCTTTAAACATTTTTTTTAGGAAGCGCATATCTAGAAAGGTCACGAAATCTCAGCTCAGCTCCATACTTCTCAATTGCTGTACCTCTCCAGTTTTTCCCTCACCAAGCTTGCATTATTAGCTCAACAATTAATTTCTACAGTTAATAACAAACTTCTTGGATATAGAGAGCATTGAAATCGTTTTTGTTGTTGTTCTTTGCTAATTACTGCTATAATCCTTATCCTCTTAAAAACTTTCCCCTACAAACCAAATTTAATAATCATCAGGGTTGTTAAAAATTAATTCCTATAGGAGATGACCTCAAAATATTGGTCTCCAAAAGTGCTTAGTCTGTCTAGTTTCAACTCAAACTGTATTTGAAATAAAGTTTTGAAAGAAATTGACAAATACTAGTAACCCAGAAACAACCTTCAAATCAATTTTTTTATTCATTTACTATCTGTCCTCTAAGATAGGTAACCTTGAGGATCTAATGTCTGGTGATCTGAGGTGGAGCAGATGTAATAATGATAGAAATAAACTGCACAATGTAATGCATTTGAATCATCTGGAAACCACTCCCCCACCCCACTCCCACCCCCAGTCCATGGAAAAATTGTCTTTCATGAAACTGGTCCCTGGCGCCAAGAAGGTTAGACTACTGCTCTAAGGTTATTAGTGTCACATGAGAAAAGTGTGAAGTTCTTCATTACAATACCACTCAAAAGGCTTGCCTTCCCAGTTGCGTCTGTCACCCCTGGGCACAGTGGGGCTGCTGAGTCGCACTGCAACCCAGTAGAAAGAACAGGTGCCCAGACAGGGCTCCCATGCTCTGTCATTATCCACCTTCTGTGGGCATTTTGTTTCTGTGCCTGAACTTTTTCAGCAGAGCAGGTAACAGGACCAGCTGTGCACACCCCGCAGTGTTGTAGGGATTCATCAGGGAAATAGGCAAAGTGTCAGGGAAGGCCTTCTCAGGGTTGTGAGCTGTGCCGGTGGAATGCTTGAATTAGTGGAAGGAGTGGTGCCCCACCCCATGATTGTTACGGCAACTACAGGTGCTGCTGCCGCTGCTGCCAAGTCGCTTCAGTCGTGTCCGAGTGACTCTGTGCGACCCCATAGATGGCAGCCCACCAGGCTCCCCCGTCCCTGGGATTCTCCAGGCAAGAACACTGGAGTGGGTTGCCATTTCCTTCTCCAATGCATGAAAGTGAAAAGTGAAAGGGAAGTCTGTCAGTCATGTCCAACTCTTAGCAACCCCATGGACGGCAGCCCACCAGGCTCCTCCATCCATGGGATTCTCCAGGCAAGAGTACTGAAGTGGGGTGCCACTGCCTTCTCCAACTACCGGTGGCACAGGGGTAAAGAATCCACCTGCCAGTACAAGAGATGCAGGAGACTCATCAGGTTCTATCACTGCGTCAGGAAGATCCCCTGGAGAATGAAATGGCTACCACTCCAGTATTCTTGCCTGGAAAATTCCATGGAAGGAGGAGCCTAGTGGGCTACGGTCCATGGGGTTGCAAAGAGTCAGACATGACTAAGAGACTGAGCATGCGAGCACATAAAGGCATATGGAAAATAAAAGTCTTCTCAAGTGTTAAAAACAAATTCATTCCTTTATTTCACAAACTCTTATTAAGAATCAGCTAGATGTAGTTTATTCTATTGGGTGGATTAAGAATACAAAGATTGATCCAGTGTGGATCTGGAGTCAGAGGATTCCTATGCAGTATGACACACCTGCCTTATATTCACTCATATTTCTATCCCCAAGTTCAGCACAGGCAGCTGGAGAGTGTAAGACCCCCAATGTGTCACCTTACTGGTGTTTGGATAAGCACTAAACTCTTACCTCAATAGCTTTCTCATTATTTAGGTGCCTAGACTCAAATGGAAGTGGAGGGAATATAAAATATTTAATGGTTTGATTCCATCCCAATCCTTGCTACTCCAGATCCATAATTCATTTCACTAGAGGAATAGCCCCATGCACAGCAGCCCTGGCTTCCAGTGCTAAGAATCTATTTATGGATTAGCAAATGCATTAGTGCTACATGTTAGTACTTGCCTCGGAGTTTAGCCCTGTCAGAAACTGGATGGAAGTATTAAAATAGGGTTTTGTGTCAGAACAGTGTATTTTTACTTTGCTCTGATGCACAAAACCACGGCCTGTGTCAGGCCACTCATTCCACTCTTTGTTAATATTTGCACTAACGGAATACATCGTTTCATTATACACACCTCCAGGGCTTTAAAATAACTGAGCAGGACTTCCTGGCAGTCCAAGGGTTAAGAATCTGCCTGCCAATGCAGCGGAAATGGGTTCGGTCCCTGGTCAAGGAAGATTCCACATGGTGCAGGGCAACTGAGCCCATGTACCACAACTACGGAAGCCCGCCGGCTCAGAGCCTGTGCTCCTCAGCAGGAGAAGCCACCACAATGAGAAGCCCGTTTACTGCAACAAAGAGTAGCTTCCACTCGCGGAAACTAGAGAAAACCTACATGCAGCAACAAAGACCCAGCACAGCTGGGTGATATTAGTGATATATATAATAAATAATAAATATGTATTAATAATAAAGTATAAATTTTGCAATCAATTAAAATAAATTAATTAAAAATATAAAACGAGCATTTGTTGCCCCTGTTTATCTACAGGGCAAAGAGAGCTCTAGAGACGGGAGGTGAGCCCTGCCTCAGCTCTCAACACAGGTGACTAGGGAGATAGCTCAAAACCCTCTCTCTGCAGGGTCTCTGGTTCCAAATCATTTACATGATGTTGATCTTGCTCCAAAAGAGTACCTTAGGTTGTACATAGTACGTCTCCCCTGGCAAGGTCCTTCATTTTTATATATTCACTCTCTAACTCTCAGACATGATGATGAAGGAAGGCAATGTGAAAATCTGCTTGTTTTAAGGGCAGAGCTGTGGCTTCATTCTCTGATCGCAGTCCAGTGCTTCATCATGGGATCTTCTTGCCATCTAGAAATGGGAATGGGGACTGCTTTCAGTCACTGCTGCTTGTTATTATCAGCCCTGTTGACAAACTAAGCGTGATTACCAGGCAGTAACCCTGAGAGCATCATCTTCACCCTCTAGAACATCTTCATCTCCTTATCTGTGGGCCAAGACTAAGTTCAGAGGTCAGAGATCTAGGAAGATGTTGGGGGTGTGGTACTTCCCTGGTGGTCTAGTGGTTAAGACGTCACCTTCCAGTGCAGGGGTCCAGGCTCAGTCGCTAGTGGGGGAACTAAGATCCCACATGCTCCCTGTCCCCCCAGTAAAACAAAACACATAAAAATAGAACCACTATTATAACAGGTTCAGTAAAGACTTAAAAAAATGGTCCACATTTTACAAAATCTTTTAAAAAAAGATACTGGGGTGCATTCTAGATCTCCAAAAGAGAGGATAATGGGGCGCACCATGATTTTCCCCACCCCACTATTGTTCCCACAAATATTTTGAGTCCAGATTATTACTGAGGTGCACGATTGTGCTGATGAGAACAGGTGACGTGTTGGATCCCGGGAGTGGGGAAACCAGTGTTCTGTGAGCCAGCTCTGTTTCAGGCTGTGTTCTGTGTCGCTCCATCCAAGCTGAGCGCATTCTTGGCTTCCAATCAGCACACACCTCCTGGAGCAAAGCCTTCATTTGCAGTTTTGGACAACTGACTATTCCATCCATAGCATCTTGTCTTTCCTGTGTGTGTTTAACTTACTGTTTTACTTGGTTAATATGCCTGGAATTCTTATAATTCCAATAAACACAAGTACAGTGTGTATTTCCTTGGCTAACTGTATATGCTAAGCCCAGTGAGGATAATGAAATACAGAAGCAGGAGTTTTTTCTTATTTTGGAAAAGAGCATTCTAATTGGTCTTTTGAGGCATATGCTCCACTGTCTATTAGGATTTCAGTATGACCAAACAATCTTTGCATTGCCTGCCTCTTTTAGAAGTCCTGCTGCAGGTGGGTTATGCCCTGATCTCCAAAACTCTGGTGCTCACAGAGTTAAAATCTTTCCAAGTTTCTGCAACCTCCGTCCTTCCCATCCTCAATCCAGAGTGGGGCTAAGGGTCTTGACCTTGTCACTCTTTCTGAGGACAAGGGGTGAGGAAGAGATGAATCCAGCTGTGAATTCAGCGTCCCAAAAAAGAGAAGCAGAAATTCCTTTTTAGCACCCTGACCCACCCACATCTTGTGTGAGTCATCTGCGAGGCTTGCTGACAGTGGATGGCAAAGAGAAAACATGTACTTGGTTTTGCTGTGAAATGTATAAGACAAAGAGGTAAATGAGTGACTTATTTTTCTTTCCAATTTCTGAAGATGGTAATTAGGAGAACTCACACCAGCCAGGCTCAAGCGAATGCAAGCAAGACCCCTATAGGCAGCACGGTGTATTAATGTAAAAATATGCTTAGACAACATAACTTGTCAGAGAGGATTATTTCTACTTAGTGGATCTGCAGGAGCCCCTTTGCTCTACCATTCAGAATTTGACTAGAGAAGAGAGTGAGGAAAGAGAGAGAGAAAGAGAGGGAGGGAGGGAGGGAGAGAGAGAGAGGGAGAGAGAGAGGGGGGAGCGCACATTAGTGAACAGCTACTGTGGCATTGATGTTGGAGCGCACTTCTGAACTGGCTTTTGTTGAGACTATCAGTGTATCTGTGCAGAAAGCATGCGCTGTCCCAAATCCGCTGTTACTATGAGAAATGAAGAGCTGCTTTTAAGGTATGTTGCTGTGTTCTTTGTTTTAATGTATGCCTTGCTAGTTTTCAGAGCTGGCTGAGACTGTCATCACGGTCAGAATCAAGCAGCTTCCTTATCTTAGAAGAAAAAAATAAAAAAGAATCTAGAGAGAGAGAGGGGAAAGAGGGAAACGAAATCGAGACCAAGAGATTGGGAGAAAGAGAGAGCAAGCGAGAGAAAGGAGAAGGACTCCTGTGGACGAGTTATATTTGCAGGAGTTGCCTTTTGCAAGCATATCATGTATTTGCTTGCTGCTATTTGTGCGCGGCCAGTGGATAATTTTAAAGGCTCCGAATCTGGCTCTGGGTTTGTCTTTTCCTTTGCAATGTCTAAGCCTCTTTCATTATTATGCACTCTGCATGGAATACTCAGCGAGAAAGGAGCTAAGGAGACTCCATATTAGACTTGCGTTCCAGATACCGCTCTAATCTGGACTTAGCCTACCTAAATAGTCCTTCTGTGTTACCAGGTTTGGATCACTTTATACTGTTTGCCAAAATGTGTACCTGTTTAAAGACCTCTATTCATGCATGGCGTCCTGGGTCCCTCTGTATTGAAAGCAAATATTTGTTTCCTGCATCTGTGTAAGGGTCCTACCGCTTACCAAGAATGAGCCACCTTTGGGGAAGCAGAGAAAGAATTATGATAGAATTGGCATCCTGCTTTGAAAAATGTAGTCTTTTGTTTATTTGCTAGCAGACATTGTAGCACTGAATACATCTATGGGTCTGACAATGGGACCCGTTGAACAATGGAGCTGTCAAACTAGCTTAATGCATGTCTGGGTTTTTTTTTTCTTCTTCTTTCTCAACACCCTTTTTATCTGTTTTAATCTTGTTTGTATAGACTATCCAGATTGAAGAGCTTTTAGGACTGCTTGTTTGTGGTTTTGTGCATTTGAAAAATTTAATATCTGCCATTCATAGGGCTTTTTGCATTTTGCAGCTATGTTGGTTGGATTAAGTTAGAGATTTATTACTTACCTCTCTGTTAAACTACAGAAAGAAACTCATTGATTGAGAATGCTTGTAATACCATTATCATTCTAGCAAATACCTTGTTATCAGACATGCCTCTACAGTATTTAATGCTTGGAGATTTAAAATATGCCTGTTTGGTGGACTTACGGAACATAGCACTAAAGCAAAGTTAAGAGGAATATTTCTAATGTTTAAGTAAATTATGATTTCTGATGTCTGCTTCCTCTTTTGGCATCCAGGTACATAAACAGTTTAGAAATTCAAGGAGAAGTCAGAACTTTCGCCCTCCTAATTTTGGTCACAAACTATCACTAGCCAGCCTGTTAAATCGTTAAGTTAAAGGTCTCTACAGAATATATTGATTTTTGATATATGATTATGTGCTTATAAAATGCATTTCTACGCAGGGCAAACATGTCTCACATCTTCAAAAATCTTTCCTTTTATAACATGGGCAATGGTTTCTCAGGTGAAAACAGTGAGACTTCAAAAAGAAAAAATAGAAAAATCAGTTTCAAACTTCTCCAACATTAAAAACATTTTTATTCTCAAACTAGATATAAAGGAACTGATCCTAGAAGATTAAATGGTAATTGATATACATGAAAATCATATCACTGACATTTGTTTCCATAAAGAATATGTCTTTTCTAACATTTTAATGTTTTGCTTTAATTAGCTGTTTGTGCCAGAGCAGTAGATTGAAAAATACTCATAAATTCATTGAGATTTAGAACCTAATACTTAGAAACAGAAGGGAAATTATTTTAAAGGGCAAATTTAAAAAAGTAGATATATTTAATTACAAATATTTCTTCTTGGATTATATTGTGTTCAGATTAGTGATGTACCCAGTAAATAAGGAGCAAGATGTAGTCCTTATAAAACCAGCTATGAAACATTCACTATTTTTCAGAGTTTAGACATGCATTCAATTTTTCAAACTTAGGCTGAAATGTTATATTTAATACAAAATTGTGAAAATTCATGTTGCAAGCTCAATAAATTGCCTTCTCAAACATAAATTTTCTATTGATAATATTTTCAGAGCCTGGCTGAACCCATAACGTATCTGTAGAATAATTATATTTTTAAAGTTATCCATGGTAAGTAAAGTGGATTTTATGATTATGTTCTCTTACTTCCAAAGGGATATGAACAGCTCATTCCATTGGGTATGCCAATAATTGCTTTTGGATGAGCTTATAAACGGTAATTGGTGAAGCTTTCTATCTGAAACTGGCCCACTGTTACCAGCACACCTAGATTCTTCTTTCATGGGAAATTTTTTTTTTCTAAATCAAAGGTCACAAAGCAATTTTTTTGTGATTTGGGGGAAAGAAAGTAGTGTCCTGTGTTTCCCAGCTGCCTGTCAGAAGCAAGCTGAAATAAAAAAATACCTTGGAAAACTCCATGTTAAATTTTTGACTAAATTATAATCATTCATCTGTGATCTATTCACTTTAATCCCTGGATGATCATCTTAGGTCCAAGAACAAGGGAACCCCCTACCCACTCGTGCTTTGACCCAATCATTACCAGCTTCCAGAATTCTGAGGCCCCCATTCCAGCGTCCAACACACAGCTATCTTGTCCTCTAGCCTGATGGGGGAGTGGGAGATGGCCAGAAGTTGGCCAACTTGTCTACATCTATTTCCACAACAGTAACAAGATACGCAATCTGTATCCTGCCATCGACTTCTGTGTTGGGATGATTCCCTTCCAAGGTGACCTAAACAAATGTCAAAGTGAATTTTAATCCTAAGCCCAGACTTGCAGAAACAGAACAGATGAGTCAAACTCGGAAAACGGCTTCTTTCAATAGAGTCACAGTTGCACCCGAGTCCTTGCACACAGGAGCCTTGGGAATACGCAGCTGTGTTCAGCAGACCACAGGCTGCGAGATATGTAACCTCAACATCCAAAGAGTTCTTTTATTTGTGAAAATGAAACCTCACAGTTTTTCCTTTTCAAAATATGAGTGCATACAATTGCATAATATCCCTTTGGGGCTGAAAAACAAAGGCCTTTGATTAATATTCATATCTAGAACTTTAGAGCAAGTGCAGATTGTGCTGGAATACCTAGGAAGTCATTGGAAGAGTGAATCAATACTAATTATTGTAATCAGGGTGGTTAATTAAGTGAAAATGTGGCTGATAGAAAGTTCATTGCTCACAGCCCTGGAAACACCTAGGTTGATGAAAAGAAGGTAAAATCCAAAAGCAAGCGTGGTACCCAGGAATGATCTCTCCATGTTTAGGGGGTCAGAATCTGTCCACAGAAAACATACCTCGATTTGATATAATCGCAACAGTGAGAAAACCAGAAATATCAGACTCAGTTTCTGGTGTAGAGGTTTCTATAAAAGTCATTAACAGAAAGCAGTTTGTTAAGAAGCATCTCCTGCGGCTCCCACAGCATTTATCTGCCCTTCTTCCAACGGTAACAAGTATATTTCACTCTGTGGCAGTAACGTCTTAGATCATCTTGATTAGCCTTCATTGAATTTCTTTCTGCATTTTGGTAATTCCTGGGGGATATGTTGAGGGTGGGGAGGTGGGTTCTCCTTTCATCACACTATTGATTGCTTCCTTCTTCGTTATTACTGGCTTTGGGAATTTTTCTGAACTCGCAGTGACTTTTATTCTGTAGGAAAGATGAGGCAGTGGTTTTTGGAGGGGATTAAGATCCGTGGCATTTCATTTAACTGACATGGGGAAGAGGGTGTCAGAGGAAGGAACGCGTATGTGAGGTTTCAGGGCTGTAGCCCATTAAGAATTGAAATGAAGTGTCCTGGAGCTGAAACACCTTTCTGATCCCACGGTACTCATCTCCAGAGGTCAGGCTGAGATGGAAGCTAGATGTACATGTAAGAGGGAGAGACTGTGTGTGTGTGTGTGTGTGTGTGTGTGTGTGTCTGAACCTCTACTCCACTCAGAAATGTGCTGGTTAACCCTGATTTCAGATGAGGGACCCTTTGTGCCCAAATGCAGCCTTCTGCTTCATGCAGTGTCATCAGGGGTTGTTCTGTACAGGTATGTTTATCTGATCCAGAGCTTTCTTCTGACTGTAACTTATCCCAGCACATTTTCTTGTATGTCAAGACCATCATAGCTAATGGGGAACAGCATCTGTGGGGGAGGGTGACAGCAGCCCAGAGTGGCATGTGTTACCAGGACAGCTCGGCTGCTCCCTCACCCCCTTCCATGGTGACCCGCCCATGATTGGCTGCCTAGGGTCGTGATGAATCACTGCAGTTTAGGAAGCAGGATATGCCAGTGTGCTCTCGGAGAACAACAAAAACCACAATTTTCCTCCATAATCATTCAGTTCAGCAAACTTTGTTATCATGAACATGAAGAGCATGAGGTTTGAAGTTATCGATAGCTGTGGCTTTTCAAATCCCTGGCTGAGAAGGGATTTGAATCGGTGGAAACTATGTTGAAACTTACGGATGGCATTGCTGGCTCCCAGCTGGTGTGTGAACTGACGCGAAGGGGCACCATGGTACCTGCTGCAGGAAAGAATCAGATGCCTGTCATCCCTCCTGCAAAACTGCCCATCTCAGCAATACAGGTGCTTGCAGGTGTCGTCATCGTCACGCCTTGCTTTCTGAATATCTTGGTCTGGGACCTCAGCTCTTTCGGGTTCTGTGACATGGCTTTCCCATTCATTCAGAGATGACTTAGGAAGCATCTCTGTGAGTGGAAATGCACTGAGCTGGTGATGGACGGTGAGAACTCCTGGTGGTGGCAATTAGGGTTCATTTTGACTTTCTCTCTGGAAACTGACTTGATCAAAAGGGATGGAGCTCTTGTCACCAGCTGCCAGATGCTCAGTGCCCGTCCTGTATAAACTGTACCCTTCTTCCCGCCCTGGGTTAGGGCTGCTGGCCTTAGAAGTATCAGTGAAAACGTTAATACTACAAGGACAAAAGGATTAGGACTGCTGTTCTCTTTTCTTACCCATCTGCCAGTTCCAGGTTTGAATAAAGATTGGGAGGTGGGAGTATTGTAATTGGAATTAAGAATAAATCCAAACGTGATTGACTCTGTATCTGATGCTACACTAGGGGATCTCTTTTATTTTATATAATTTAATCCTCCCAGATATCTAAGAGATAATGGTAGTTATGTTATTCCCATTTCAAAGACAAAAAAACTGAGACCAAGAGAGAGACCCATATTCGATCCTGGAGTTGGAAATCCCCTGGAGAAGGGATTGGCTACCCACTTCAGTATTCTTGCCTGGAAAATTCCATGGACAGAGGAGCCTGGCACGCTGCAGTCCATGAGGGTGCAAAGAGTCAGACACAACTGAGTGACTAACACTTTTCACACTAAAAGGGGGAAAGTAATACCCCTAGACACATGACTCACGGTGGAAGGGATTCTAAGTAAGGACTCAGGCAAACTCCTCCGTGGCCAACTTGAAAGTACAACTGTTGGATATTTGACACTTGAAAGTCATATTTTCCTCTGGTGCCACATTTTCACAGTGCACTTCAATTTGTCCATACCTGGAGAAGGCGATGGCACCCCACTCCAGTACTCTTGTCTGGAAAATCCCATGGACAGAGGAGCCTGGTAGGCTGCAGTCCATGGGGTCGCAAAGAGTCAGACACGACTGAACGACTTCACTTTCACTTTCATGCATTGGAGGAGGAGATGGTAACCCACTCCAGTGTTCTTGCCTGGAGAATCCCAGGGATTGGGGAGCCTGGTGGGCTGCCGTCTATGGGGTCGCACAGAGTCGGACACGACTAAAGCGACTTAGCAGTATCATAGCAGGGAAGCTGTACAGTAAGAAAGGGAAAACCATAGCCATTTTTGCTTCTGAGTTCTTAAAACTCCCTTGAGGTCTTTGAATTAAAACACCTATGCCTCACTTTTCTCATGCTTTAATCTGTATAATGGGAACACATGTTGGAAGGAATAGTAGGGTAATCTGAAGCATAATGAAATTAAAATGTGTCTTTTAACCTACATCAGGGACCAAAATCTGTCATACTGTAACCAGAACCAACCAAGCAACAGATACCCTGTGTGACATAATCTCAGCAGTTAGGAAGCTCACAACAGTCTTGAAACAGAGCGGGAACAGTGGGCACAAAGGTATCAAGCAGTGTGTATTGCAGGGGAGGGGGTCTTGAAGGACAGAGGAGGGAGCAGGAGGGAGAAGTTGTCCTTGGAACACCTTGGATTCATCTTTGTTATTAAAACAAAGCCAAACAAAACTCCTTCACTTCATCCCCTTTCTTCCTCAGACCAGAGGGTCATTCAAATCGCTCCTCTGCTCTCACTTCACCGTATTCCTATGAGACGGTGCAAATGCAGTTGTTAGCCTCCACCAGGGAGTGTTGAGAGACTAACTGATTAGGTCACATAAAGGTTTACACTCATCCGTAGAGATAAGACAAGATAACACATTTCCACTCAGCTTGGGTAGATCACTACACTGCTTTTTCATAAAGGTTTTGGGTAGTTCTTTAAAGAAGAAGAAAAAAGAATTATTTTCCCCTAATGGACTTCATAGGAATTAGCATCACAAGCAAATTTAAAGAAAAAGTCATTTGGGATTTTCAAAAACCTCTATCATAAAGCTAAAAATAGTTAGAGATTTGAACTATATTATAGAGAAAAAATAAATTTCCTGTGCTCAAAACCTTAATGTATTTTCAACCTACATGTCACTTTAATAGATTGGTTATGTAATTGCTGTTGTAATAATTAGGTTAACACATTGTACCTCTCATCTGAGGATCATGGTAGAGTTTGATTTTTTCAGCCATTCATCCCTAGGAGGAAACGATGGCCAAGCACATGCAAAGATCTAGACGATCGATCAGAAAATTCAGTGACGTGTTCCCAGTGTTAGTCTGCTCTGACAGAATCAGATGCAGAATCCAACAGGTTTGGTTCTTAAGTCTTATCTATTTCACTCCACTTGCAAGTAGCTTTTGTCTTAGAGAGTCGAATCTGCATGCACCGTATCAGATGACTTCTGATCCTTGGAAGGAAAAGCTCTTTGATGGGGAATCCATCATCATGTGGGTAAATGTGCTTTGTTTTACATGCAGTCCAAGCATTTGGTCTCTTTAATCCTTCCTCTTCTTCAAGATGTATTTGTTCAGAAAAAGGAGAGACACTGAGGCCAGTGGGGCTCTCAGACCTCCGGAGAGTCCCTCTCAGTTCCAGATTTTGATTCTTGCCAAGATCAGCTTCAGACTACTCCCCCAATCCCTCCAGGAAAGCTTAAAACTTCCTTTCTCCATTTATCCACCCCCACCTGTTGGCGCTCGCTCTCTGGACCTAATGTTATGCCTACTGCTATATCCACCCAGCTGTCGCCATTCAGCTGTTGTCTTTTGTCAAACGGTAGTTTCTCTTTTTGAAATTTATAGCACGTGACAGTAAAATGAGAACTTCTGGCCAATTGGGGAAAACATTTGGGGGAGGGGGTGGTTCAAGGGCCGATTGCCAGGGAACTCAAAACCCCATCCTGATAGCTATAAATTTTGTTCCTGCCGCCAGGCTGGCACCAGATAAAGGTACCCGATACAGTCTTGACAAATCTCAGCATCTTTGAGAGGCCGCTGGGACATTCCTTCGGAGGCTGTGTTTTCTGAGTGCCTCCGTGCACACATCACCAGGCCAGCCTTCTTCTCCTCCCCACCCCTTCTCCCGTCTTCTCCTCCCCAGTTTTCAAATCCTGTTTATTCACTCTGCGGGACACGGTCTTACATCCTCCCCCCTCCACCCCATGATGATGTCTGAAGAGGGGGCACCCCAGAGACAGCTGTTCCTAGCTGAGAACGCAGCCTTGGTCCAGGCAAACTTGACTTCCCCGACAGATGAGCCCCCAAGACTGGTCATTTTGGTGGTCACCTGCCTCCTCAGCGCCGCAGCTGTGGAGGAAGGCTGTCTGGCATTGTCTGGCTTCCGTTGGAGAGAGAAAGCGAGAGAGAGAAAGAGAAAGCTGAGGGGGGAGGGAGAGAAAGAAGGCTGCAGCAAGGATAATGAAGAAAGGAAAAGGGAAATGTAAGGCCGAGAGGGAAGTGATGAGCTGGCTGGGCGTGAGGCCTGCCAGGTCCACAGTGTTAGCATTTCATCCCCTTGGAGTGGAAGCTTCTGGAAACCCTAGAGGGGCACCTCATTTCCAAGTGCGAAGGTATGTACACAAACAACCCATCTTCCGTTGGAGGGTCTCTTCAGATGGGAGGGAAGTTCACCATTATGTCTTCGGCTCTGTGGAAAACAGATTCAGAAAAACACAAGATTGCAAAAAGCCAGTAGCAGCTGCTCTCCAACGGCTGAAAATTCCCGTTAAAAAAAAAAAAATGTAAAATAAGAGTTTGATCACGATGTCATCCTTACTGTAGTGTGATTTTACTGAAGTCCTTTTAGGAATGTGATAAAGTCACTATTCCAGAACTTTTCAAAATGGGGGGTCAGGGGCAGCGGATGATAAGATCATCTTAAAGTTATGACTGGTGATAGAAGTATTTAAGAGGTACCTTTATTATGGAGCTAAGAAAATATACCTTTATAATGTATTACTTAAGGATCTATTTGGGGGTTTTTAAGCACATGGAAAAAGACACAGTTGTTTATTTTTGCAAGTTGCTGATGAAACTGGGGTAAGCCAAAAACAAACACATGGCCGTGAAGAAACTTTCCCAGGTACTTAAAATTCATGTGGATTTCACATTTGTTGGCTGGAAAACCCCCAGTGATGGGAATCCCATTCCCCACGTCCCTTCTAGGGCCTTTCTTGCTCCAAATGACTCTCAGCACACTGGGCTTTTTTTTAACTGGAACAGCTATGTTAATAAAATTTGACTTTGAAAAGGTGATGGGGAAAGATGTTTTGGATTCTAGTTTGTAATAAAGAGCCAGAAGTGAGGGGAGAAAAACCCTGTCGTGAAGGTGCCTGTTTGAGGAGATGGAATAGGATGCGTACATCTATAGCTGCATGGCCAACCATCTGCGGCTTTAAAGAGACTGTGACCCGTGATGTTATAAGTGGCAATAATTAAAACATGGAAATTTGTCATAAAATATACAGGGATGTCTGCAGGAGAAGAAGATTAGCTGTTGGGTTATAAGCATGTATCACTATCGGGCCCCGGTCTCTTAAGTTACGGTATAAACTTTGTGCAAAAATGTTGGAATGTTTATAGTCAGGGACTCTATCCTGGTGCATTGATGAAGGCGGGTGACAGAAATACAACACTTTGCACCAGAGCAGTGTATACTCCACGTAAAATGCATTTATTAGCACTGTGTTTCTTTTGAGAGGTTGTGTGTGTGTGTGTGTTTTACTATCAGTGATAATTCAGTGCTCAAACAATGACCATGGGAGAAAACTCAGTTTGAGATGAGGCTTGTGGGGGACGGCGGGCAGCGAAGGGGGGCAGTGCTGAAACAGCACCGTGCACCCGATTGCCTTGGAAGGCCTCGTATAAAATGAGGTCATTCAGAAACTTTCCCTTGAAGTGCTTCCAATTCTTGAATTGCCTTTTGTTTGGGAAATGAATAGCAAGTTGATTAAAAAAAATAGACAATTAGGGAAGGTAGGGGGATGGGCTTAGGGACCAGCTTAAGGTTTTTCTACAGTGAAGCAAAAATGGTGAGGAAATTGCGTGGTTCCCTACTGCCTGGTCCCCAGGGTGGTCAGCACACAGAGGTGTCACCCACCAGGTTGGGTCCAGGACGGGGGGCTCACCATGGCCTCACCCCCTTTCACTGCTGTTGGTAAGAACCTTGGCAATAAAATAGCGTCTCTGAACCCCGTGTGTTTAGCAGCAGCTCAGTCGAGCTTTCTGCAAAATAATTCCAACTACCAAATCATAATACCTGATGGCTCGTTACAGAGTGAAAATTTTAAAAGGAGGTGGCGGGGTGGGGGGCGGGGGGCGGGCGTCGACTTGTTAGGTTTTTTTTTTTTTTTTCCTTCTGCCAAAGCAGAGAAATGATAGATTGAAGCTTTTCATCAAGTGGTATTTGTTTGGATGTTTTTGTTTTGTTTTTAAGCTCAAGAGCTTTTGAATTTTTGTATTTTTTGAAAACGGCTAGTGTGGAGGTGATCATAGAAACACACCTCTATGGGGTGTATGTACGTGTGTGGACTTTGTTTCTCTCTGGCACCTACATTAAGAGCCTATGCAGTCACTCTATTATTTACGTATTTGGCATCCCAACTATTTCAGCTCAGCTACATCCAAAGCTTCCCTTCGTTCCCGTTGTCACTGGATTTCATGTACGAGCCGTCTTCTTTTATATCTGACCCCGGGTTTGCTTCTGACTTCACATGGCCAAAGCAAATGTGCTTTGAAAACTCTGGGACACACTGTAGTTGTTAAATAAGGCAGTAACCTATGCACTCGTGGTTCTTTCCCTATGACCTACTTACATACTTCCTCACCCTCCTTATAGTATGATTAAAAGCTGCTTTGAATCCACTATTGCCTCGAGGGATTGGAGCCTAGAATTTAACAAACTGCTGAGAAGGCTTAAGTCAGTAAGAGGCCTTCCCCTACAGCGTCTCCCAACTAATTCACATGCAATTAAAGAGAAAATAAATATTTCAGAAGTGCACGTGTTAATGAAGCTTTTTCTACCTTCTAGGATGTAGATGTGCATGGAGCTTCATTCCATAGCAGCCTGGAAAATATTTTCCTTTTTGATGAATGCAGTTGTGTTCTGGAGGCCAGTTCTGTTCGTTCGTTCTTCAGATAATTTTATTATAGAGTCAGCTGCTTATCTACATTTGGGAGTTATATAAATCATATCTTCAAAATCAGGAACTGTCGAGGTTTGTCTCATTTATCTGGCTAATTACTTTATCAAGGTTATTGAAAGATCAACAAAATTCTTACAATTTCAAAGACAGTCTGCAGTAGCGAGGGTAGGGAGAAAATGTAACTTATTAGGAAAAGTTGGGGCATTTGGGTATAAGAATTCATTTTACTGCATCTGTTGTTCAGTTCTTTATGAATCTAGACCTGGTTCCACAGAAAGGCAATATTTTAAGAGGAAGGTTGGTCCTAGCCCTCCACCTATCTTAGAATGATCTCAGTCAAAAGCCAAGTACATTGCTCAGCTGAAGAAGAAAATCAAGTCAATTAAGTATGTATGGACCTGAGTACACCAGGCCTATTATTCCAAATTGCTCAAGGCAGGATTTTCAATTGATGTGTGGATTTCATACTGGTATATAAATATCCATATTCCTTCATAAGCTCTAAAGATTATCCTATCTCATTATAACATAAGAAATTGGTGAGAAAAACAATTTTTTTCTCCATATAATGGTGTCAGATACACTTAAAGCCACGTGATACAATGCCACGTGACCTGTTTAACCCTCTGCTGCCTGACTACACCCCTAGGTGTGAAACATCATTTCAAAATAAAATTCAAAGTGATTACCAAAAGAGACAAGCTATGAAACTTCTAGTATGCAATTTATGAGGTTACTTTAGAATGTGAAACAGGCTACAAATAAGTTTTACAGGCTTCTGACCTTGTGAAAATTTCAGTTTCATCTAAAAAACGCAGCAACAAAACAGTCACGAGGCCGCCAAATTAGAACATCACTTTATACTTATCTTTTAAAAATGTTCACAAATCACTTGGGAAAATTGAACTCCCTTTTTGTCTTCCTGAGAGTTCTGTCCTGTTTCCCAATTCCTATTAGTAAATTGGTCACAGATCTTAAATGAGTATTTAAGCTTCATGGCCATTACAGACCCAACACTCATGAAGCCACTCTTGGTTTTTAATCACTGTGTTAAATACTTGGAAATGACCAATTCGTGATGTATCGTTTTAAAAGAAAAGGTGATTTATCATTCTTAGTTTCAGTCCCGTATACGTCTCAATGTTTTCAAGATGATACAGAAGGAAGTATAATCGTGCAGGGATTCGTGCATCTTTCTCCTTGAAGCACTGAAAAGTCCCCAAATGTCAACTTGAGCCGTTTCTCTGATATTTACTTTGGCTCAACCGAGTGCTATTTCAGTTATTGTGGTGAGTTCATACACGGGCGAGCGCAGCCCACCGACGAGCATTTAAACTAACCCCGGTGATGATTCGTCTCTCGTGGCTTCCGTTGGGGAGTTCGGGTGCGCTCGTGGCGTGCACGGGGCTTGGGCAATACGGTGGCATTCAACCCACGACAAGCGGTCATTCGGGCCTCGTGCCAGGCGCCTGGAAACGGGACCGGACACAGCCAGCGCGGGGGGCGGGTGTGCAAGTCTGGACGCCAAGGACCGCAGGCCGGGCGGCGATCTGTACAGGGGGCGGTCCCGCCGCGCCCTCCTCCCCCCGGGGGCCGGGCGCGCGGGCCCGCAGGGGTTAAGCGGCTGCGCGGCGGGCGCGGCGCTCCGCCCCCGCTCGCCGCACCTGGCGCTCGGCGGCCCGCGGCCCGGGCGCTGGGTGTCGGCGGGGATTGGCGGAGAACGGCGTGGAGAGAATGTGACAAGTGCCGGCTCGGGCGGCCGCCGCGGGGAGGCCGCGCGCACCTGTCCCTGCCCGTCTGCGCCGCCCGCCGCCGCTCGGCCGCGCGCACCGCCGCCCCCCGCGCCCGAGCGCAGAGCGCGCGCCGCGAACATGACTTCTGCCTTCAAGCTGGATTTCCTCCCGGACATGATGGTCGAGGGCCGCCTGCTAGTTCCCGACAGAATGTGAGTGTGGCCGCCCGGCCGCCTCCGGGACGCTGGTCCGGAGCTCCGCGGAGGGAGAGGGCGGGCGGCGGCGCTCCTGCGCCCTGGGGACGCGGGGGGCGGCTCCGGTTCGGCCGCGCCCTGGGGTTCGGAGCCGGCGCTGGATGCGGGGAGAGGTGGGAGCGCGTCCGGAGGAGCGGCGGAGCCCGGGGTGGGGCGGAGAGGGGGGACCAGAGAGCCGGACTCGGGAACCCGGGGTCTGGGCGTGGGGTCCGGCCCGCGGGGATCGGCGAGCGGGGCGCGGCGTCCCAGGGTGGGGTGGGCGCGTGCACGCTCGTGTCATTTGAAATTCGGGGCTGCTGGAGCTCTCGTGGCCCGTTTACAGATCTCTTCTTGCTACATTGTCCGCTCCTCTTGTCTTACCCTTTGCAAAAATCCTTTTCCGGGGGGGGGGGGGCGGCGGGGGGAGGAAAAAAGGAGGAGGAGGAGATAATTACAAAACATTAAAATAGCCAGGTGTACTCTGCAGAAATTAGACATAATTTTTACGTAATCACGGTGGTTTGTCTGATATGCAGCCTGTAATTTAATAATTAATGTGATTGTGGTTGTTTTACACGTCGTCAAACTAGAGTAGAGTTTATTGGGAGAAGTCGAGAGCTGGGATTCCTTAAGAAAGGAAAGTATGCCTCAGTTTTCTCGGGGCTCATTAGTCTTGATAGGAAAGTTACTCTTATCAGCTGGGGCACTCTGGAGGCAATAGGATCTGCTTGTATTTCAGGCATGTTTGAAAAGATAGCCTCGAAGGTTGCCAGGAGTGGGGATGAAAGGTCTGTGTCCATTTCAGGCTTGGAATATACACAGTTGTCTCTTATCAGGCAAGAAATGTGATAGTGAATCTAAGCTACAATTAATCGAGCGAAAAAGGGACTGCTCTCCTTGGTAAGAGTACGTATAAAATGTTTCCTATTGTACGCACCCCTAGATAACATTCATATTCTTTCTGGCACTTTGCTGTATCCGTTGCAATTTTCAGGCCATTCCGAGCTTTATGATCCATTTCCCTGGCAACCAACTTTCCCCTACGGTGCTAGATTCTTTTTCTAGGATGTTAAATGTTATGAGCTGAGAGATTCTTGAGAAGCTCCGCAGTGGCCAATTATTTGAGCCCCTAGGATTTAGGAGGAAAAAAAAAGGTGAGGAGAGGGATGAAAATCTGTTAAATGTGAATTGTCCTTCTTGTCGATATTAAGAATGTTAACTTGCTTTTACACGTGGTCAAGTTCATTGTCCAACTAAGATAATCAGATAATGTAAATTAAAATATTGAATTTCCCTTTGGCAGTTTTCTCTGTGAAGTTAATCTTGATTAGTACCGTTCCCATGATATTTGTTTTGAGAGATCGCTGGCTTCTCCCCCTCCCCCCACAAAAAATAGCTACCTTTATAGGCATTCAACACAAGTTTGCATAGTTAGCTAATTTGAAAGTTCTGTGTGTTTTCTCCTCTGCTCCTTAGCGTGTCAGGGCCGAACCAAAGATTTTCTTGGTCATGATTGTGCAATTGATGGTCACCTGCTAAGAATACTCTCTGAGTGCAAAGTGTTAATGGCCTCTGAAAGATGCTCTCTCTTTTCAGTTAAATTATTAATTATGAAAATTTAATTTATCATTTTCATTTAGTGGATGAATGTGACTGGCACAAACTACTCTGAATAAAGCATTTTTGTCTTAAGGATGGAGTCAGCTCTGAAGATCCTACTATAACTTCAACCCATTTCTCTTTGTGTGTTAGTTATTCCATGTGTTAGATTATTGAGTTAAACTCAAGTTGTTTTCAAAATCTTTTTCAACTCTAGCTTAATTAAAGCTTAAAAAAAAAGAAAAAATAGAGGATTTGTAAATAATGTTATTGTTTCTAAAATATTGATTTTATGTCTCCTTAGCCCTAAGAGTACTGTAGCATGTTTTCCTTAAGAGTTTGTAATTAATTCACATTAGAGTCAGTCTTTGGGGAATAGGGATGCGTGGGAAGGAATATGACAAGTTGAAAATGCTTGAAATTCACCTCCACGTGTATCTTATTGCCACATTCAGACAGTTGAGAGGGTAGTGGTGCGGGTTTATTGTTTTCTGGACCCGTTGTCTTTTATGGTCTGTTGACATTTGGACTTAAAATGCCATGAGCTAGATATTGGCCTGTTCCTAAAAAGAACTTATATAAAACACAGGGCTTTTCTGGTGTTGATTTTTCTAAATCTGTGCCACATATTTTCAATGGCGTTCTCCCACAAGAATCTATTAGATAAGTTTGCAAGATGTAATATGTTTGAGTCCTCAAGGCAGATGAACAGATAGCTTTTGAGGTAGATGATTATGCTTGATGGCTCCGTGAGCCATCAGGCGTTTAAAGAGCCGGATTGTTTAAGGCTCTGTAGTGGGTATAGAATTGTTGTGACTTGGGCTTCAAAGTCCTGGGGTTTTCAGTGTTCGACATCAAGACTGTACATGGAAATAGATCTTTAAATGATCTTAACTATCAAACTTTTGTTGTTCTTGTGTGACTGTAGAATGTCATTTGCAACAGAGCATAATGAAAACAACACCAGAACTGATATTGTAAATCCTTTTTTAAACTGGGGCAGTTGGTTTTGGATTATAGTTGGAGATGGGGATTTTTTCTTTGTTTCACCTTTTGACTGATCATATGTATGCATCAGGTTTTTTTTTTTTTAATGTGTTTGAATTTTTAAACAAATTTTAAACAAAATCTAAGAGATGCTATCTTGGAACTGAGAAATCAGAAGTGGAAAAATCTATGAGCGCACCTTTTAAGTATTAGTTCAGATTTGTGATGTTAAGAGTAAGATGCTGAGGAGAAACCACCAGTAAATTAAAATGAAATCTTCCTCCCCCACACATTTGGTGAGTAACTTTATTGACAAAGAAAAAAAGTTACCCTGAGTCAACTTGGTGCATTAACCTTTTTTTTTGTGGAGTGCTCCCAAGTCAGGATAACCTTAAAGATGTCTATATGGATCTAATTAAACTGGAAGGCAGTTCTAGGGACATCATTGTGAAAGCTGTTAAACCAGACCTCATTGTTCTGTAGATAAGGAAACCATTAGAGGAGCAGTGGGACCAGTCCAAGAAGGCAGTGTTATTACTGCTTCCCTCTCCCCACTGAAAGGACAAACACAGGAGTCATTCATTGAATGCCTGCTGTGTACCAGGACACTGTACTTAGGCTTTCATGGTCGCTGTAAGGGTGATGGCTGTTGCACCCATTTCACAGATGATGTTTGAATAGACTACATTCTTGTGCATGCTGTACAGGCAGTAAATGGTGAAGCTGTGGTTCACTTGTGTGTGTATATGTATATGTGTGTGTGTGTGTATTATATAAATGCATGTTTATGAGTTGATACAGAGAGAAGAGAGGACAGAATTTTTGTTGGGAATGGTGGAGAATTATAGGAGATACATGCCTATCATTTAGGATTGACTCTGTAATTTGATTCAAATTAATGAATTGATCACACTTGTTTGATTTAAATTCACAGTTATTCCATGAGCTCATGAACTAAAGAAAATACATTTTAATTTAAAACTTTTCTTTTTGTTTACCAAATCCCAGCAAGATAAAAGTCAAAAGCCTTGAGTTTTTGTTTTTTTTTTTTTTCAGATGGCATTTAAAGTTTTTTGGAAAATACCATTACCAATAATAATAAAATACAGTGCTGAGATTTGTCACCCAATTCCTTGATAGGCATAAGAGGAAATTAAAACATGAAGACGCTAAAATAAGGATGGTGTGTATGGTACTTTAAGGAAATTTTTATACAAGTATTTTCAGGTGGGATTTCTGAGTGCCTGTCTGAGTATCAACTGCTTTCTGAAACCGAAAATTCCTCCCATATTGGCATTTAGAACACTAATGTTATCTTTGATCTGGGTTAGAGGTATTATTTTAACTGAGTGTTGCTGTTTAATTGTAATTTGCTGGATTGAGATTACTCTGGCATCTGTTGATGAGATGTGGTCAGCTGGGAGGAATAAGAACCTTGCAAGATAAGATGAAAAGAAGATAAGATTTTCAGATATGAACCCAGTGATTAAGATTTCATAGCCTCATTAAGAATATTTTCCATCCCAGTGGCCCCTCCCCCCCAACACTATCATAATAGCATATTTGCCTTTTGATAAAAAACAGCAGTCTCCTTCCCTTTTTAACATAAATCCTCAGATTTTTCATTCCTCCTTACTCCTTTCTCGTAGCTTTGTTTCTTACAAGTTCAGCCCCCCCTGTCTTGTCATTGAGGCTTTTATATTAAGTCATGTATGATGGGGGTCTGATGTCACTGTAGTAAATGGTAGACGGACCTCGCAGTTGTCAATACTATCAGAATCTCTTACCTGATTTGCATTTCACTGGGAAACCTCGGGATTTTCAGTACGTGGCAGGCAGCCCAGTGAGAAATCAGTAAGTCACTGATGTCTTTTTCACTTCCCATGCTGAACCTCCAAACTTAAAAAATCTTTATTTCCCATTTAGAGTATTAATACCGGAAGTTTTTTTTTTTTTTTTTCTTTCAGAGGAGGCTTCGGTTTTTGCTTTGGGCTGGCAGATTAGGCCATCATGAAGAGTTAGCTATTTCTCAGTGTCATATTTGTTCTACAAAACTGCAGAAGAGAGGCTTTGTAAAGTCCAAATGATTTCCAGCTCATACAGTTCAGTCGCTCAGTCGTGTCCGACTCTTTGCGACCCCATGAATCGCAGCACACCAGGCCTCCCTGTCCATCACCAGCTCCCGGAGTTCACCCAGACTCACGTCCATCGAGTCAGTGATGCCGTCCAGCCATCTCATCCTCTGTCGTCCCCTTCTCCTCCAGCTCATCAGCCCTTCCCTGTTCTCGTGCCCTTCTGTGTGTATTTCCACGGTCCGAGGAAGCCAGCCTCGGCGCTGTGCTACTTGTGTAGCGGTGCAGAAAATGCATTTTTATTTTTCCTCAAGAAAAAGCTCTTGCTGAACTTGAAGGGAGACAGTGCTGCACATTCCTGGAAAAACCTTGGTGGGAAACAAAAACTAATTAGCGTGGTAAATGTGATGCTCGCAGGTAATTGTAAAATAATTATTCCCCTTTAGCATCATCAGTGTTTAATTGTGCCATCCAATATTCTCATGCTCTGAATCTAGATGTGAAGGGATGGAAACCCCCCATCTCCTCCTGGGAATGTCTTTTTCATTTACTGTAAGCTTCAGACTCTTCTGAAAGGACTGTTAAGAAGAATGAGGGGGAAGCGTACAGGGGATTTTCAGCGGCTTCACTCTTCCCGTTTGTTCTAAACCGTGGTGGAAAGGGATTGCTCCAACTAGTTTTATAGAAGTACAGTTCCACTTATGTGTTGAAATCCCTTGTGAGCGTATTTGGGATGTACATGTTCACATTGTTACCCGTGGAGCTTTATGAGCAGTCTGTTTTATGAACTGCAGATTGTATATTATGTTCGGATCCCGAGAGTGGTGCTTTACAATCAGCTGATGCTTTAAAATGAAATGCTAATAAATATGTAATCATATGGTTCTCAAAATGACAGATGAGTACAAATTTCGGGTTTTGGTTAAATTTTAATTCCTCCATTTGAATGAATGCCTCAGAGCCAACTTGCTGGCAAATTATCAGACCCAGATTTTTAAATTTCCCCTCCTAAAGATATATGTAAATCAAGTTTAGGCTGCATTTAGACGAAAATATCATTTTAGTTTATTCTTCTCAACTTGTCTGCCAGATTCATGTGGCCTTCTACTTAAGGTCAGATTTTTAAATAAAGAAATCTGTTTGAAAGAGACCTCAGTTTAAATGGTGTGTGCCCCCTTTCCATCAGCAGAAGTTAAACAGGTAGAAACAGGGTTCTTTTAATAGTGATAGTGCTTTAAAAATGGGGTACGGGCAGTGTGTGAATTTTAAGTCTTAATAATTAAAGAAATCGGTGGTTGGTTTTCTCTGTGAGATTGTTTATGATTCTGTCTGTTATGATCGTAGAAATCAAGTTCCCCCAGCCCATTTGCCTGACATTTATAGACTCAAACAGGACTGAAGACTTCCAGGGGTCACAGATGATGGTGCTGACTCACTCCTCAGAGAATGCATTTAATTTCAGCTGATTTCTCTGACATTTTGACATCACTTGTGGACAGCTTTTGAAAAAAATTTGTTTTTGAGTTTCATGGAACAGGATAGTTCTTCAGCTTCCATACTACGATCGAAAATTCAATGTTTTTATGCTGAAGGGGCTTCATTTTCGTGCTTTTTCACAAAGAAGTTCATAGCCAGACTTGGGCTCATTAAATTTTAAGGTGGTATTTTAGATCCTTTTCCTTGAATGATGTCTTCCTGTCTCCTGGTCTCCTCCTATAGCAGGAAATTTGTACCACATTTATGTGACAAAATCAGCTGATCCTTCAGGCTAAAAGGGCAAAATATTTTGTTGTTCACCTGGTTGTAAATGTGTGTAAAAATGGGTGCACACGTGTATAAAGACATACGTATGTAGATATAGGTGAGATTATATATATATGTATTGTTGCTCAGTTGCCAAGTCATGTCCAACTCTTTGTGATCCCATGGACTGCAGTGTGCAGGGCTCCTCTGTCTTCCACTATCTTCCTGGACTTTGCTCAGATTCATGTCCATTGAGTTGGTGATGCTATATAACCATCTTATCCTCTGCCCCCCACTTCTTCTTTTGCCTTCAAATGTACACACACACACACATATATATATAATTTATATTATATATTTATAATTATGTAGGCTCAATATCATGTAACTATATATAATATAAATTATATATAAATTACATATATAAAAATGCACACATATATATTAAGTATCAGTTCAGTTCAGTCATGACCCCATATAAATAAATGTATGCATATATATATATACACACACATCTATATGGAAAACTATCTTTGCCTAATTCTTCACTTTCTTAAAATACCTCCCATTTAATGGTCTTTGTCTCTAAAAATTATGAAATATTAGTGACACTGCTGGAAATAGTTCTTCGAACGTTGTTTTGACTCTTTGGCCCGGAAGCTCAGAGCAGCTTCTGTTAAAGGTGAAGAAAGTGTCACGGTGATGGACCTGTCACACCTTCTGGGTGAAAAGCTGAGACCCTTCCCACCCGGTTGAGTGACTTTTCTCTCCTTGCTGCAAAGTCCTCAGACCTGGGGACTGCTCCTGTTTCTCAGTTGCCATTGAGATGTTGCTCATATCAAGACCTTACAGGTTTAGGGTAGGAAGAAAGGGTCTTCACAGAAGCATATCAGTAGACCCTCCATCAATATTTTCTTGGGTAGATGTGGCTGGGGCTGTAATCCCATAGCTGTTATCCCATAGCTTCCTATTGCTGCTGAAAGGAGACTTTGAAATCCCACGTCTAGTGGGATTCCAGCACATCAACTGAACATCTTGAAAAGGCTAAAGCTACAGGAGATTTATGGACCTGTACAGGGATAAATTGGTATAAACCTTCTTCAGCACACATGCACACCTTGACGCCAGCTGTTTTCTCTGTACATCTCCAGAGTAAGACATTGGGTATCACACAAATGACGCCAGTGTAGGCTGAAATCTGATGTTTCATATTCTCCTTGGGGGAGGGGGGAAATCTTAGGGGAATAATAAAAGAGAAAGATGATAGGAAAAAGTGTAGGAAGGGAAGCTTTTGGTCGTGGACTAATGGATAGTCGTTCCATGCTCTTATTCAGCTGAATCTTCTGAATCAGACTTCTCTAGGTCATTAACCGAATAGCTCTTCCTAAAGTTTTCTACCTTTCTTAGGTCTTCCTGATACGTATCTTTTGCATTCTTTTCTGTGAGTCTTCCAGTGGGCTTCTCTAAGCCCAATTTATTGTCCTTCTTCTGAGGAGTTTTCTGAATTTCAAGAGAGGGGGCCACATGCGTCCGTAACACCGTTCTCAGAACTGCAGCCTTGAGAAGGGCAGCACCTGAACACCTTGGCCATCACTTGCAGTAGGTCCCACTGGCACAGCTGGTGTTGCTGTGCATAGAACTGTATTTTGACTTCCTAGACTATAGAAGGGGTGTTGAGTTTTCTGGTTGGGCAGAAGGGCAGCATATTTCGGAGTGATTAACTTTATGGATGTCATTGTCTTCGCCTGCTATATTTGGCTCTGCTGCAGCTGTGTTTGCCTTCTCAAAATTGTCACCAGGAGGCCTCCAGCTGCAATTATTCCCTTCAGTTTGTGCTGGTAGCATCCTTCCTTGTGACTCCTGTGGTCTACCCTGCCATCTTGCCTCAGCGTCAGGAGTCAAAGGCAGCACACGAGTTCCTTAGGGAAAACCTGATGGCTAGTTAACACAACTGGCAACTCCATGTCAAGACAGTAGCAGTTAAGTCCTCTTCATTTTACATTCTGGTGAGACCTGTCAGGGTGCTGCTTTCTCTTCACAGAAAGCCCATATTTTCCTCCTACTTCTCTATTGCTCTTCAATGGCAAAGGGTCGATGCCAGCATGTACTGATGGACGGTATTTCTTCCTTGTCTGTATTACTAGAGCAGTTCCGAACAGGTTTTATTTTGGTTTTGAATATAATTGCTTTATAGTGTTGTATTCTCTGCTGTACAACAAGGCGAATCAGCTGTCTGTATACATATATCCCCTCCCTCTTGGACATCCCTCCCACCCCAGATCCCTCACCCCACCCATCTAGGTCATCAGAGAGCACCGAGCTGAGCTCCGTGAGCTGTACTGCAGCTTCCCACTAGCTCTCTATTTTACACATGGTAGTCTGTAATGTCAATCCCAATATCCTAATTCATCCCACCCCGCTGTCTCCCTGTGTCTATTCTCTGTGTCTGCTTCTCTATTCCTGCCCTGAAAATAGGTTCATCTGTCCCATTTTTTTTAGATTCCACATATATGCATTAGTAATACACGTGGAATATATCAACCCAGGAGTGATGTTTCTCTTTCTGACTTGCTTCAGTCTGTATGACAGACTCTAGGTCCATCCATGTCTCTGCAAATGACCCAGTTTTGTTCCTTTTTATGGCTAAGTGATATTCCATCATACACACACACACACACACACACATATCACCTAGTACACACACACACACACACACAATCACCTAGTTACCCATTCATCTGACAACGGACAGAGTCAGGACAGAGCAGATATTTTACTTCTGGTATTTTCAGGCCCCTCACAAAACACGTCATTGCAGAGGAGACTTAGAGCATTTTTTTCCTGTTGGTTGAGCCCCTCCCACAGAATTTTCTTTTCTTTCAAGAAGATTTGAGTAAAGGTTGGTCTTCATATAGAAACCGTGTAACTTCAGTTGTCTGTGCATGGGTCTTAGTCTTGAGTTAGAATTTCCTCTTGGATCGTTCCTGCTTGTTGGGGACACTTGCCCTGCATCAGGAGCTGCTGTGTGTAGCAGAATGGCACCACCAGGGATGTGGCTGCAGGATCTCTCCACCAGTGGCTGGAAGGTCATCCTTGAAGGATGAGCATCTTTTCCTAAACAAGAGTCTCCTGCCTTCTCCCGGCCTGTCTCCTGATTTGTCCCACACCCCCCTCTAGTTTTAGGTGACTTGTCAAGATTCCTCATGTAGAACATAAGGAGACTCAGGTACACTTCCTTACATGTGCCCCAGGATTGTTTGAAGCTCATGTCCAGAGAGGGATGACAACCTGAATATTTTACAGCTTTGTGTTACTTAAGACTGACCAAAGTTCACCTGCCTTTCCTGGGAGAAGCAAACACAGGGAAACTTCATTACAACTGACCAGTTAATGTCTTCTCCCTCAGAGCATTCATGCTCTAACATCTTGGCTGAAGACCCATAAAGCAATATTGCTCCCATATAAACTTTCAGACAGGATCACATTAAGAAGACTGATTTTGTTTTTGTTTTTCTCTCTCTTTCTGCTCGATGATTGAGAAATAAAATACAGATCATGTTCCAGCTGTGTATTTGTGGTCAGACCTTGCATTCTGGAATGAGGTGAAGCAAAAAGCAATATCTCCCTCCAGTATCCCCATAGGTATATTTGGAAAAGCCAATCTGTACGCCAGCTGGAATAGATCTTGATTTTCTTATGGGAGGAGCCTCAGCTGCTCACCTCACCTGATGGGACTCCTAACCCCAGCAGAAACCCAACTATGATGTGAACGTGGAAATGAATATTGTAGGCCCCCATTGCCTGCTGGCCTCGTGAGGGTCTCAGGCCACAAAATGCCAAGAATCTCTGAAGGAGGAAAGGACTTGGAGTGATCTTTTAGGAGTTGGCACAGTGGGTGGAGGTGGGCAGCTAGCCACATGGTTCATCCTGCTTTTCTGCTCTAATTACACAAGCCCTTACTTCTCCTGACACAGTGGATAGGGTCCTTGAAGTCCTAAAAAGCCAGAGTTGCTACAGCCAGTTGAAGGTTATAGGTCAGTTGTTCCTATGGTTATAGGTCAGTTGATGGATTATGATCAGATTCAGCTGGGAAGCCTGGCGCCTCCTCTGAGTCCATTGACTGAGGGATGTCCTCCATGGTATGTCAGGGGCCACGTGGCACCCACTCTGGTCAAGGGAGTGACGTTGCCAGTGAGACACCCCCAGGTCATGAACGTAACCTCCCAAACCAAAACTCCATTGCCTCCTGTCGCAGACCACTTTGCATGAGGGTGCACTCAGGCACTATCAGAGATGACAGTTGATTCTGAGATCATTAGGGGAGGAACATGGGGTCCGTGGGTGAAAGCTGGCAGAAGCTTTTGAAAAGGGGCTGCCTTACAGATTCTACAACTGTTTCTTTACAAATTGATGAGTTCTTTGCAATTGGAACATTTTATCTTCTCAGCGTTTAAGACATCTAATTCACTTTGTAGGCAGCCTTTCAGTTGGGCCAAGACTTAGTGTCCAGCTGTCATAAAAAGTGACCAAAATTGTACTTTTTTATATTTATTTTTAATTGGAGGACAATTGCTTTACAATATTGTGTTGGTTTCTGCCATACATCAGCATGAATCAGCCATAGGTATACATATGTCCCCTCCCTCCCACCTCCCACCCCATCCCACCCCTCTAGATTATCACAGAGCAAACAGATTTGAGCTCCCTGCGTCATACAGCAAATTCCCACTGGCTATCTGTTTTACATATGGTAATGTATATGTTTCAGTGCTATATGTAGATTCCATACATATACATTAATATAGGATATTTTTCTCTTTCTGACTTAACTTCACTCTGTATAAAAGTCTCTGGGTTCATCCACCTCATTAGAACTGACTCAGATGCATTCCTTTGTATGGGCTGAGTAATATTCTGTTGTATATAAGTACCACAACTTAATTATCCATTTATCTGCCAGTGGACATCTAGGTTGCTTCCATGTCCTAGCTGTTATAAATAGTGCTGCCATGAACATTGGGGTACATGTGTCTTTTCTGTGTGTCTTTTTTGATTATGGTTTCTCAGAGTTTATGCCCAGTAGTGAGATTGCTGGGTCATATGGTAGTTTTCAAAATTGGACTCTTATCAGCCTCAGGAGCCATGGAATGGCTTTGATCTGGTCTCTATGACTTTTTCAGATCTACTCAGAACATGTACTTTGATCCAAATTGATTTTGTATTTTCTGTTCAATAGAATAACAATGTCTTCCCAGAAGCCAAAGAAAATGTTTTCTGGCATCAACAAAACTATAATTCTTTGACGACGGAATACTTGTTTTTAGTGTGTTTCTCATAATTCTGACGTTTTAAAGAGTGTTGCCTTTTTGTGGATGTGCTTTCCGAAATATTTTGTGACATTTGCTGTTCTTGATTTAGGATGTACTAACAGCCCAGCCATGAAGCTAGGACTTGTATAAACCATCAGTAATCCTCAGAAAACGTTGGCAACATAAGTTGTCTTGTTCTTGTTTTGCAGAGGAGGAAAGGAAGTTCTAGAAAATGAAGGCACGTATCAGGTTGAATTTCAGACACATTGGAGAATTGGCTGCTGAGTATGTGGATCCTGAGTATGAAATAGTTTCTTAACTGTGACCTAATAAAGATTGAAGACCAAAGGAGAAGGAGGCGGCAGAGGATGAGATGGTTAGATAGCATCACCAACTCAATGGGCATGAATTTGGGCAAACTCTGGGAGATAGTGAGGGACAGAGGATGCTGGGATGCTGCAGTCCACGAGGCTGCAAAGAGTCAGATGTGACTTAGTGACTGAACAACAAAAATAATTATAATCCACTTTTTTTATACTCTTTCACATAAATTGCTTGCTCTTGATTTTATTTCATCTTCTGAGCCCAGAAGGCAAGTGTTAGAAGAAAGGGTCACCGTAGCAAAACTGAGATCCCTTAATGCCAGAGGCAGGGTCTTTCTTAAAGCTGAGGTCCGGAAGCAGTTAACATTGAATGTTAAGTGTTAGTCGGGCAGTCCTGTTGGACTCTTTGCAACTCCATGGACCATAGCCCTCCAGGCTCCTCTGTCTGTGGAATTCTCCAGGCAAGAATACTGGAGTGGGTAGCCACTCCCTTCTTAAAGGGATCTTCCTGACCCAGGGATCAAACCCAGGTCTCCTGCATCGCAGGCAGATTTTTTACCATCTGAGCCACCAGGGAGCCAACGTAGCTCTGTATTGTTCATTGAAGAAACTGTGTCTTCCAGGAAGAGATTTGTTTGGGGGATTTCATTAGACACCTGGCATCCCACCCCCATTTAATTTCTTCTTCTTGATTTTTGCACCTGATTTAGAGGAATACTGGCCTTCTTAGGGTGCTTTCAGCCCATAGCATGTCGTCTTGTGAATTAGAAAAAGACTCCTGCATGGCATTCAGTCCCCGATGTCCCCCTCAAGTGGTTACTTGCTGGTGTGTCCTTTCTGTAGTTAACTTGCGGTTTTGCCCCCTCTTCATAAATGGGCCAGAGAAGTCTGCAATAGAATAAGTGTCTCTGTACAAGGTAACACATGGGTTTTAAATGATTGACAGCCGTGACCAACTTAGGCGTGGTCCCTGGTCCCTTTCAAATATCAGTGCTCTTTTGACCTTTTCATAGCATTTTGCTCAAGTGTGTAAACAGTGGAGGGCTTCCTTGGTGGCTCAGCAGTAAAGAGCCCGCCTGCCATGCAGGAGACACAGGTTCGATCCCTGGACCAGGAAAATCTCCTGGAGAATGAAATGGCAACCTTCTCCAGTATTGTTGCCTAGGAAATCTGATGGATAGAGGAGCCTGTCCACGGGGGTCGCAAAGAGTCAGACGTGTCTTAGCAACTAAACAATGATAAACATTTGATGGGACTCTGGGTTTTCAGCACATCAGAGACTGTGTTTCCTCTGTAGATACCCAGAGTAGAAGAACCAGTAACAGGAAAGTTAAGAGTAGAACTCAGGCCTGGGTCTGTCTAACCCACACATCATTTCGTACCAGATATCAGCTTGTCGCAATGCCTGTATTCTTGGCAGGAGGCACGTTGTAACCTCAGAGGACGTGATTGGAGTGGAGTTTTCATGCCCCGTGTGGTTATTGTATTCTTGCTACTGATGCAAACATTATCTATAATTACATTTTCAAGTGACTGAAAATTGCAGGCTTTGTTGAACAAAAATACAGCCAAAGAATGGAATGTATATCCACTCCACCCTCATTATAAGGCTTTCAGAAATCAGACTATAAGGCCCAATACTGTGGCTCTCAAACGACATGATACCAGCTCCATTCTCTGATGTTTGAACACTTTGTCAAAGTGCCGGGTTCCCAACGATGATCATAAAATTGGAGGAAAATGTTATTACTCTTTTAGTGCTCTGCCGGCTCCATTGTCAACTCTGTCACAGTGGCAGGATCCACTCACAAATCCTCTGTTTCCAGGATGTCATATCCAGAAGCCACGATTTGATTTAGATCCAAGGAATGGTGGGCCGCTTTGAGGGAGTTGGTTGAAATAAAGAGACTGTTGCTTTCCTAGGGTAGATACTGTTACATCCTTCGGACACATTGTGGTCAGGCTGCCTCTCTTCCCACCTAGGGTGCAATTTAAAAATAAAATTGCCTCCATGGGGACCTACTGCAGGTTAGACCTTTGCCTTGGTCTTAGAACCTGGCCATGGGACAAGAAAAATATACTGGCTAACCTCATTCTTCTAGACTCAAGATAAGACACCCCCCCCCAATCTATTTTCACTGAGAACTTAAACCACATGGAATTAAAAAAAAGAGAGAATCTGACATGTGAGACCATAGTACTTTGCTCATTGTTGATTAGCATCCGAAAATTCAGGGAACCCATGAAAAAGAAAGTATTCCTTGGTTTTGGATGGAAGGCAAACAGGAGTAAGAAATTATAGTGACGTTATTGTTAATTTGTTTCTAGGATATTAAACTTGTCACTGACATGGTTCACAAAACCACAGTTCACTGTCTCAGCTCTAGTAGAGTTCAGACTCTTTGCAAAACTGAAAAAAAAAAAAATCATTGGGGTGCTTTAATTCAGAAAAGGAGCTGGGCAAACACTTGGGTCAGGCTTCCCAGGAAACCCACAGACCTTTCCTGATTCTGTCGAGTTCTGCCCTGACAGGTAGGACGCCAGTGTCATCAAAGAGGCATTTTTCAGGTCATAATTAAAAGTGTGGGCAGTTGGAATCCACTTAGTTCTGGTGTATACCTGGTGAACTGGATGCTCGTGTGTGTGTGTGTGCAAGTAAAGATTCTAGAAGGTGAAAACACATGTCTGTCATAGTGTATTGTAACACACACATATTGTGTTACCTTTTCTGACATAAATTATAAACTCAAATGTGTGTACAGTTGGGATATGGATAGACCACTTTATACTGTAATATGAAAGTTACCATGTTTTTAACATTCATAGAGATGAAATGAGATAATTTGGGAGTCCAAGTAAAATGCTTTCTATGTGTAATACAATGAATCAACAAGATTGTGTGTGTGTGACTTTTTTTTTATTTCATTTTAAAAAATCTAAAGGGGTTGTTGCGGCTGTTGACACTTTTGTGGCAGCGGAAATCCTGAGACCTGGCCATTCTCTATAATATAATTGCCAGATTGTGAGGTGTAAGTGAGGGCAACTCAGTTTGTGTATTTCATCAATTCCCTTTGTTTAATTACTCTCTCCCACATTCAGCGTGCTTTTTTGACAGGTTATGTGTTTATGTCTCTAAGTGCCTGGGCTTCTGATAGCTTGGGTTCTTAACCAATCAGCAAAACTTACTTTAAGAAATTTAATTAGCCTAGAACCAAAGTAAATTAGCTTTTAAAGTTATCTAATTCTCGGGGTTTCTTGTTTGCTGCCGCAATAGCAAATTGATTCCACTGTGGCGTAGTCGCTCGAGCGCAAGTCAGAAAGGACGTGGCCGTTGTACAGTTTGTGCTGCACACTGAATGGTTAAAATTAAGTTGGACAGCTGAGGAGTTGAGGATGTGTGAGTCACCACTGACCTATTCATTGGCTGAGTCAATCAGTTCTAAACATTTTCTCAGCTGAAATCTGCGTGTGTTTCTTTAGCTCTAAAATTCCTGCCCGTGAACAAGAGTTGCAGCCTGTGTTGAGTGTCAGCCTTTAATGTATTGGCTGGTTGCTGCTCATTCTAGGTGTTACAGAATTTTATGGAGTGTTAACAGTAGTTCATATTTTAAGTTAAACACTTGGTTACTCTGAGGTTTTGTCTATCAGTTTCTTTCTTTTTCAAGGAAATGCAGGTTTAAGATGAAGAAGGCTCTGCATTGTTTGTTTTGGGTTCTGCCAAGATTAGTAAAGGATTTTCTTGTTGGAAAATAAAAATATAACCGTTTTGTCTTTCTAAAGACCTTTGTTCATCATCCTGTGGATCAGGTGAGGGGAATATGATATGATATTGCCTCAATTTTTTTTGCTATACATACATCCTTCCTGGAATTCTTAAAAATATTATTACTAAGGGCATTAAGTGGAGGAAACGTGGTTTCTTGGTGGTGATATGCATGTACATTTATGGTCTTGGCCACTTGGACTGTAGAAGCCAGGCAGCTTGAGAGATGGGGGAAACATTCACTGTAACATGTAATATTGCAGTTCTTTCCCATTAAAAAAAGAAAAGCTGCGAGAGTAATAGTGCCCTACCCACTCCATTAGGTCCAGTTGGATCAGGTGTGATCCACAGAATTAATTGTGCAAGCAAAGAAATCTGGATTTTTATCCTGTCCAACTTTTTGCACCTTCAGCTTCCTGTAGACAGACTCTTGAATTTATGCTTGATCTAGAATCTGGAGACCAAGCTGGCATGTAGTGTGAAAATAAGCCAGTGTCCTAGCAGCCACTTACCAGTAGCTCAAGATATGACCTCCAGTTGGGACTCAAGACACAATGAGTATGTGCCCCGGTTTCTGGAGATTCTGCCAGTTGCACCTGTCATACTGGCGTCATCATCAGTAGCATCTGCCTTTCACTCTAAAAAGTGTCCCATATTTGATGATAAATTACGTGGTCCCCTTCTCATGTTTGGTCCTGTCTCACTAGCTTTCTTAAATATAAACATGTTTGCCAGCTTTTAAAAGTCTATACATAGGACTAACCCAAACCTTTCCACAAAAAGGGTTATCCATGCTTTGAAACATTCAGAAAAAAGCAACTTCCAGCCTTATTTTCTCTGACCTATTCCCTTGCTTAAATCCTTAGAAAAGTTCTTCAGAATTGAACAGAAGTTTGCTCGCTGTTTCTAATGCATTTGTACGGGCACTTTGGGATGGACTAGCTCATTAGATTGTTTCTTTCTGACTGAAACCACTTGTTCTGAAAATTGTCGTCCACAACTTTGTCTGATCACCGTTCCCCCAGCACGTGGATTTGGCATTTGAGGAAGTGGACACCATATTTACAGGGCTGCCTTTCCATTCAGCTCTGTTAAATTCATGAAATAACTGCCACATTCTGGAAAGCTCAACTTGGTGGCTCCATTAGTTCTGTTAAAGTTCAGCTGGCACATGAGCAGAGCCAGAGAGTGACCTGATGGTGCAGGCTTTCTTTGTCCTCATGCCCCCCACCCCCGGTGAGATGGGAACAGGAGAGCCCAGTGAAGGTATGATGGCCCCAGGGTGTCCACTGATGTTTTTGAATTTCAGTCTCTGGGGTGCGTTTTTGCCCTCACCCATGCTAATTCATCTTTCTCCTTCCCTGCTGGAACTTCAGAGGATTTGTGCAATCTGTGTGTTTAAAATCGATTTCCTGATTTTTTTTTTTTTTTACATTTATACCCAGCTGTTTGTTATTCAGTGCAGCCATCAGCATCTGCGTCTCAATGGACCATGTAATGTGCAGCTGTAGCCAGATGTAACACTTCTGCTCTCTAAATGTTTCCGTTAGAAGCTTAGAGAGGCAGGCTTACGACTGCTGATAACCAGGTTGCTGGCATTAATTTACCCTCTGGAGCTACACAAATTCTGCCTGGCAATGTGATTTCACGACCAGCGAGCTGAGCAGTGTTTGCGGTCTCCATCCCCAGTAGCGGTGTTGACACTGTATGTATCAAGTACACCCACACTGATATGAAAGGTGCTTGTTCGGCTAATTCAGGCGGCAGGAAGCTAGCTGTCTGATCTGCACGCGTAACACTCTGCAAGCAAGGTTGTACTCGAGAAACATTGGCCAGGATTCATAGCCAACCTTGGCCCAGATTAAAATAAGTTCATCACCTAGTCTCCTGAAGAGAACATTTCTTAGGAAAAACAACTGTAGGATCATTTCTCTGCCTTGTATAGTCAAACCTTGTTTCTGATTTGCACTTATTATTCAAATCTGTGTCTCCTTTTGTATTTGTATGATGTATCTTTGTTTAGAGGCTATAGCTTCTACCAAATTTAATTACTTCCCTTGGAGGCTTTAAATTGAGGGCAGTGTCTATTAATTGTTAATTACATTCCCTTGCCATTTACACAGCAAAAGTGCAGTTTCTAATTGAGGGTCTGTTCTGTACAATGACAAGCAACTTCTTCCGTCTCAATATTTACCTTTCTGTGGGGTCCGATTTTTATTTCTCTAATCTTAGCTTTTATTAAACATAAAAGTAGACATTCCAGTGATATATTGGCCATTCCTGTGATCCACTGTCATTATACATCTCAGAGAGATACGTGGGAATCATATTTGGCTCTGTGTTGCCATCTGGTGGTGTCTTGATCTTTCATAGCCTCCTTAGAGCAGTGTCTGGTGAGAAGATGGTACCCAGGGTCTGTTCCCTTCTTAGTTTTACTGCACAGCCTCTCTGGGGATTTGACATTAGCCTTCCTCCCCACTGGTGGCTGAGGGAAGCATCACTGTGGCTCTGAGTTTTTTGTGTCATTAAGTATGCATTGCGTGTCTTCTAGATATTTGGCATCTTGCATTATTCAGTCTTTGATTCTCAGTTTGTCGTTGTCAGACTTCCTTTTCTAGAAAGCTTATATCCTCAGCTAACCCGTCTGGCCTGAGAAGGGGAGGGGAAGATACGTCTCAACGTTCGATCTGGGTTTCTGTCTGGATATCTTTTGGAGAGTGGTATTTCTGCCCTAGTGGCTGTGCTTTGAGTCAAGTCCAGCCTGTCTGCTCAGTGATGGCTACTTCCTGAGAACCTTGAGTTGGCTGCAGTTCCTTTTCAGCAGTTTATTAAGAGCATTATCAATCTTAGGAAGGGTTTGGTAATTTACTGAAAAAAAAAAAGAAGCGTTGTTTGTTCATTTATTTATTAGACTCGATGATTCACAAGCTCAAGTAACTTCCCCGCCCAGCTTAGACTGTTTCATTTCTTACTGATATCTCCATCTCCTCTTTGAAGTGGATCTGCCGTAATACTTGGCTTTCGTATGATGATGTGCTTCTGTTCCATAGCCCCAAAACTTTAAAAAAAAAAAAATCAGAAAGGTAGAGAGCAAGAAAGAATCAAGCTACAGGTTGAATTAATGAGCAGGGCAAAGTGGAAAGCATTAAATCCTTTATTATCCGGGAGGTTAGGTTTATAGCAAAACCAAAGTGATGGTAGCCTGTGGTTTTTAGTGGAATTTGTAAAATTAGGGGAAAAAGAAAAACCTGCTTGACAGTGCCTAGACCTCTAGGTAGATAGTCATGCTACAATAGAAATCTGCCATCTCTAATAGTAAGAGATGCTGAAGGTAAGCATGTACAATACTGTGTATCCTCAGCTGCTGGGATGGCTGCTTCTGGAAGGACCAAGGTACACCAGCAAGGAGAAGCCTGGGTCAGGTTGAGGGGTGGGCGGGGATTGACCCATTCCAGCCTCACTTGAGAAATGACTTCCCTCAACCCCACCTGCATCCTGGCGGCTTTGTGAAGTCCTCTTGGAACTGGCCTTTGATCTTACGGGGGGAAATGCTTCTCTTCTTATAAAGAATGCGTCTAGGGTGGTTTGCATTGCACTATGCCACCAGGCTGTGCTGATGGAGGTATGTGGTGTGTGAAATTGAATGGTCTTTCAGACTGTGGGGCTTATTAAGTTATTGATACAGGATAGTTGTCAACTTAGGCAAGGTGTGGAGATAATCCTATTAGAAAGTGATTACTCTTCTACCGCAAATTCATTAAAAAAGATATGATGCTGGGACAGTAGGAATTCTGACAGAATTTCTGGGATCGATTTAGTATTATGCATTGCACAGTCATCAAAGTGAATTCTGAAATGACGGAATGTCCATGGCCGCACTGGGGATCTCATATATATTATGCTCATCCATAGAGAGATCATACGTAAATTACAGATAGAGGTGGGGTTCAATGCTCTTTCTTAAGGGTTATGTTTTTTTAATTGTATTGAAGTAGAGTTAATTTACAATGTGTTAATGTCTGCTGTAGAGCCAAGGGATTTAGTTGTACATATATATATAACATATACATATTTTTCCATATTCTTTTCCATTATGGTTTATCGCAGTATATTGAATATAGTTCCCTGTGCTGTACAGTAGGATCTTGTTTATCCATCATCTGCTAATCCCAGCCTCCTAAGGATTATGGCTTCAAAATGTGCTATAACCTTTTGTATAAATGTCACATGTCAAACTCTCTTAACATTTGGAACCCCAGCTATGGGCTTAAAATCAGACAGTTAGTATAAATTACATGGGTTGGGTTCATTTTTATTAAAATATTTCTGGCAGCGATGAAACTCGCTTACTAAATTTGATTTTGGAATTAAAAATGGAAAGCTTTACAGAATCATGGAAATGGAGGAGAGGGGCCTTCTGTAAGGGCTTCCCTGGTGTCTCAGTGGTAAAGAATCCACCTGCTGATGCAGGAGATATAAGAGATGTGGGCTCCATCCTTGGGTCAGGAAGAAGAAATGATCTGGAGAAGCACATGGCAACCCACTCCAGTATTCTTGCCTGGAGAATCCCATGGACAGAGAAGCCTGTCTGGGCTACAGTCCACAGGTCACAAAGAGTCGGACGTGGTTAGCGACTGAACGAGCACTTCATGTGGGAAGCCAGCTGCCTTGCCTTCTCATTCCATCCCCACCCCTCACTGCCCCCGGCGCTGAGCACCCTGTGCTCCCATGGCATTCTGTACCTGCGAGCCAAGAGCAGCATCTGAGTTGCATCTCTTCCATTAGACTACAGTACCCTGAAATCAGAAACCAAGATTCAGTGAGCTGATGACCACAGCACCTGGCATTCCTTCCAGCTCAGAGGAGGTGAGGGTGTGTCACATGGCGTGGAAAAGGAAGAGCACTCAAGAACTAACATTGCTGGGGTGGAAGTGAGCTGAGCAAATTGTCCTGGAATTCCCGCCTGGGCTGGGGACGTGGGACACACAGACAAAGAGCATGTCATCGGAGCTGACAGCACTTTCTGAGATCCTTGAGTCCAGACTCTGAGTGCCTGAAACCTGGACCTCAAATCTTTGGCCGCGGACTTAGTTATTTACCCCTGGAGATGCCACTTTGCTGTATCGGTCCACGTGCACGTTTGGTTTCCTTGTGTAAGCGTTAGGAGCTTCTGAATGCACATTATTGAAGAAAAATAATTGGAGAGTCACAAGTTTGTTTTTAAAGCTTTATTGAAAGCCGCTCAGTGGAAGACCAGTGTTTAGTGTGTGTAATAACTGTGGTCATTGAAGTAGGAACTTGCATATCAGTTTTTCGGGCTAGTTTCATTACAGGCTAAAGGATAATTATATATCTCTTATATTTTACACTTTTATGCCAGTGCTGCTGGGGGTGACCATGGGCCCAAGCAATGCAAATATGTAGATAGAGATTTTTTAACATCCACTATAACTTCAGAACATAGTATGCATGGGGAGGAGGTGCACTGGGGTGGAGAAGACAGCGGTGTTATCTTTTCTGTTCTTTTGTCACGCTGATGTTACCATGTCATCTCTACAGAAAGGATCTCAAAGACACTCTAGGGATTGAGAAGAACAAAGTGTGTTGATGGTGTGTATCTGGGCTACTAGAAACTGATTTTTAATTGAAGATTTCCCATCTTCCAGGAGTTCAGCGTCTCTGTTACTGTTCAGTCGTCGTGTCTGACTTTGCGACCCCAGGGACTGCAGCACGCCAGGCTCCCCTGTCTCTCGCCATCTCCCAGAGTTTGCCCAAGTTCATGTCCATTGAATTGGTGATGCCATCCAACCATCTCCTTCTTTGCCGTCCCCTTCTCCTACCTTCAATCTTTCCCAGTAGCAGGCTCTTTTCCAAGGAGTCCGCTGTTCTCATCAGGTGGCCACAGTATTGGAACTTCAGCTTTAGCATCAATCCTTCCGATGAGTATTCAGGGTTGATTTCCTTTAGATTCAGTGTCTCTTAGGAAACTGTAAATTTTGGGGGGGGAAAAAAAGTGTCATTTCCATGTCATAGGCAGGGGGACCAGGTATTCTCAGGGAAATGGGGACGGGAGGAGTGAAAGAAGCCCCATGCCAGTGCAGACCAGGTGGCGTTCCTGTAGTTAACCACATCTTCACGGTGTTCTCTGTGAGAACTGGCTCCAACCGCAAGGAGATAATTCAAAACAAGCAGATACAAGACTCAGACATCATGTTTTAGAGAAGAAATAAAATAGGCTCTCTGTTATATAAACACACCAACTGATGGTTAGTGCCTGATAAGCTCTTAATCTGCTATAATGACATTTTCACATCTGATAAATGGCATCATGTAATCAAAGTAACAATAGTTTATAGAAACTTTAAAGGTATAATTTGTATGGAATTTTAATTATGGAGCTGTAGAGCTCTGAGCCACCAGGAAAACCTATTTTATGCTGTATTTCCTGTGTGGTAACTTGTGTTGCCCCTTTTTATCATTCCGGTCCTTTTGGTCTCTCCCTCTTCCCTATACCATGACTTTAGTAATTATTTCTTGGCTTAACAAATACTTATTAAATGCCTGCATATGTGCCAGTGACTCTTCTAGGTGCACCGTCAATGTTGTAGCCCCATTTATAGAACAGATACGTTTTTACTTGCCCTCTGCCCTGTGAATTCCCTTCTTCCAGCCATTCCACCTTCTACCTTGTAGACTTTTCCATGATGCAGCTGTGTTGTGCCTGCTGTTTACCTCCGTCTCTGTGGTAGGTTGTTTTCGTTGCTATTTTCCAGCCTCCTGCCCCTAACTGTCTTAGTTCATAGCTGCTATAACAAATTACCACAGACGGGGTGCTTAAACAGCAGATATTTATTTCTCACAGTTTTGAATGTTGGAAAATCCAGATGAAGGCACTGGCAGTTTTGATTCTTGATGAGGGCTCTCTTGGTTTGCACACAATTGCCTTTTTTGGCAGAAAGAAGTTCTGCAGTCTCTGCCTTTTCTTATAAGGGCACTAATCCTATCATGAGGGCCCCATCCTCTAACCTCATCTAAACCTAATTAGCTCCCTAAAGCTCCACCTCCAAATACTTTGGGTGTTGGGGTTTCAGCATATGAATTTTGGAGGGATATAAACATTCTGTCTATGACAGATAGTGGTACCACCAAGTCATAGAAGCAGATCTTTTGAAAAGAGAAGCGGAACAACCACAGTCTACCCTGCTGAGTGGGATAGAGTTCGGAAGGTGACGGTGTAACACCAAGGCTGTTAGCTGTGAAGGGTGGTTCACTATTAACACACATTCTTCGGGATTTCCCTTTCACACTTGGAGCCTGAGCACTCAGAAAGACATACCAGAGAAAGTTCCCAGACCCTCTCATTTCGTGAGGCTGAGAAAATGAATGTTGTGAGTATCGTTAGTACTGAGATTGTAAGGCTTCATATTAAAAATACTCCTCATATTTCTTAGTTCTCTCTATATGTGTTTAATTTCTGCTCAGTCAGGTTACAGGAACTTTTCTTATCTGGTTTTCCAGACCGTTTTCTTGAGAAAATTGCCTTTTGTAAAGAGATCTCTCTGGGCCTTTACTGTGATATTTCCCCAGCAGGATCTCTGTAACCCTTCTGCCAGGAATCCCTTTGGACTTGAATGCATCCTGGAGATGTTACAGTATGTAAGTGGGTATTTTTGGATGTTCACGGCCCTGTTACTATATATAAAAAGAATTCTGCCAGGGTTATTTGGATTTTCAGATATTTGGTGCATACCCAGCTCTACTTTTCTGAGATTAGTTCCATTATTCTCTATGTGGTTTTCACTAAAATTATATTATGATCTACTCCTTGGGGACATAGTTATGGACCCATGGCTAGCAGGATAGACTAGAACATTTGTGATGAACTGTTTTCATCAGAAATATGATCAGAATCTCATTAGGAAAATGAAATGAAAAGGAAACCTGAGGGCTTAGCATGGGGTTGATATTTCAGGAAATCACCAAGAGGTTGGATTTCTGTTGTGGGGGGGGAGGGGAAATTTTATATTTGTGACCTTTCCTTTCATATTTCTGTTACTTTCCACAGTAGATACTATATTTAATTCAGAGCTTGTGAGAGCCTGGAAACATTGCAGTAGATTGAATGACTTTTAACTGGGAAATCGAAGGTCCGTGTTCTTTGGAAGCAAGGGTCATAGTCAAGGTGGAAATGAGGACACAGTTGGCAGGCGTCAAGGCCACCCCAGCGCACAAATGACCTGACAGTCCCTGGGGACTAAAGAGAGCCACCCTGATGTTTCTCCTAACCATGGATTTTAACCTGGTTTTCCTTCTTTTTTACCTGAGAAATTGTGATTGGCTGTCAACACCCCCATCCTGCATCCCCCAGCATCATTCTTGTTTGGTTGGTTGGTTTTGTTTTACTGAGATAGTCACCCTTCTAAAGGGTACAGTTCAGTGGTTTTTAATACATTCACAAAGTTGTGCAGCCATCGTCACTGTGCAGCCATCACCTCCAGAAAGAAACCCCACGCCTCACCTGTGCTCATCACCACCTAGCACTCCCCTCCCAGCCTGTGAGCCCCGGGCAGTCACCTGTCTGTGGATGTGTCTCTTCTGTACATATGACATAAATGCATTCATGCAACATGTAAACTTCTGTGTCTGGCTTCTTTCGCTCAGTGTAGTGTTTTCTGGGAAAGATTGAGGGCAGAAGAAGGCCTCGGAAGAGGATGAGTTAGGCGGTTGGCATCACCAACTCACTGGACATGAGTTTGAGCAAACTCTGGAAGATGGTGAAGGACAGGAGAGCCTGGTGTGCTGCAGTCTATGGGGTCGCAGAGAGTCTGACATGATTTAAGTGACTGTACAACGTTTTCCAAGGGTCACCATATTATGGCCTTTATCAGTATTTCGTTCCTTTTGTGGCTGGGTAGTATTCCATTGTATAGATAGGCTACAGTTTATTTGTTCATCAGTTGATGGACATTTAGATTGTTTTGACTGACATGAATAGGGCTGCGGTGAACATTCACATACAAGTGTTTGTGCGAACATATATTTTTAGTCCTCTTGGACTAAAAGGAGTAGAATTGCTGGGTCCTACGGTAATTCTGTGTTTAACTTTTTGAGAAACTGACAGCCTGTTTTCCAGAGTGAATGCTCCATTTTACTTTGCACCTATTAGCATGTGAAGTTCTAATGTCTCTACATCCTTGTCAACTTTTGTTGTCGTCTGTCTTACTTATGTTTGTTTTGTAGATGAAAAGTTCAGGGTATAGAAGGTAAGAGTCAAACCGTCAGAGGGTCATAGGTAGGATCAGGGAGAGGATTTGTGTTTCCTGATCATAGTCGCTATTTTCCTGACACATTTTGTTTTAGGAAAACCAGATGTGAAAAAAATCATTATCCTGGAATTGACCTATGTTTATATCCCCATCATAAGAATAGAGTGTTTTGTTTCTTCGTTATCTGGTTGTGTATCTCCAACCTCAGCCTCTTTTCTGAAATGGAACTTGAATAGCCAGCTGCTTCCTTGCCTGCCTCCACTTGGGCGTGGACTTGGTATCTCAGACTTGTCCCAAGCCAGACTCCTGTCCCCTACCCCTTCCATTCCAGTCTCTCTGAGTGGTACCCCGCTGTTCAGTTCGAAAACCTGAGATACTTCCGCGCTTCTCATTCTCTCATCCTCCAGATCCAGCCCATCACTAAATCCTAACAGTTTATCCCGTAGTCACTTCTGTTCAAGCTGCTTCATTATCACTCCCCTGACCAAGGCACTGTCATCTCTAGACTCGTCTTACCGGACTTCAAACCTTGCATATCCCCTGGCCACCCCACTTCCATGGCTTCTGTTCAAGCCTAGAAAGAAATGTAAAATCCTTGTACCATTCTCAAGCCCTTGACTGCCCCATGCCCCTCGGTTCCTGCCATATTCTGTTTATTCTAGCCCTGCCAGTTTTTAACTGTTAGCTTTCCTACAAAGATGCTCGGATACGTTTATTTGCTTATTTTCTGCCTACCTTTCAGGATTTAAGCCCTGAGGCAGCAGACACTTCCTGTCTTGGTTTTACTGCTCTATCATCGTAGGTTGAGATCAGACTTAACACGTGCTAGGCACTCAATCAATTACCCTTGAATGTGCAGGCTGTTCTATTCTTCTTCCCGGCATCACTCAGAATCGTTTTGCTGTCAGCCTGTGTTGAGTGAGCTTTTAATCTTTCTTCCATTTTGCAAAAGGTCTTCCCCTATAGTTGTGTATAAATCTGTGCAAGCCTTTCCATAGCACAGTTCCTTCATAGATAAATTTGCAAGCGTGCTTGGCAGGTGCTCTGAGACCTCATCTGAAAAATGCCCCACCGATAACAAAGATGATGATTATATTGTTGTCAATTTTATTACTCAGTCTGGTTTTAATACATTACAACAGTATGGACCCTGTTAGCCAAGTATGTGATAATGGCCTTGCATTATAATACCCTAGGATATAATATTGTAATGTAATAATATCTTATTGCTGTTCTCCTGCTAATAAGGATCTCACTTACATATGCACAGAGCCCTAGTAGTTGTTTTTTTTTTTTTTTAAATAAACATTCAGGGGGAAGAATTTGTTGAAAATCTTGTCTAGAACATAAGCTACCAAATAGGATGTTGACAGTATATATCCATGTGTATAAGCTGAACATGCAGAGTTTAATTCAGTCATCTTGCTATGTTGCACATTGTTCCCTAAAATTCCACATTGTCTAAGTGCCTTCCAGTAGATGAGTAATTCAGGAGAAGAGACTTGCTCTTATAGCCAGGTTTCCCTGAGTGTCAGTCTTTCGTCTTCAAGGTGCTGTGTACCCATAAGACTCTCTCTTTCTCATCAGTGTTACCTCACCTGTAGGAATGGGATGAACAACAGTAAGCCGCCTCCTGAGGTTGTGTGAGAATTGAGATGATTCATTTCAAGTACCTGGCTGGTAATAAAATGTGCAATAAATGTTAACTGCACTTATTAGTACTATTACTATCTTAAAACATTTGTGCACTCTGGCTGAAGAAATAGTCATTCTAGCATCATTTTGCTGAGGGATATCAGGGAGAGTAGTAAACCAGCTATAAATAGAGCAGTAAAATTCAGATGTATTCCCTTTGCTCCCCCCCCTCCCCACTCCGGAACTGTATCTCATTCAGCTCCTGGAAAAAGAGACCCGGGCTGCCGCTAAACACAGCGTAACAAAATAATATAGAAAGAGACCCCCTTAAGGTACCATACATGTTTATAGCCTATTTAGGGAACAAAAATGGATCTTTCTGTGGCACTGACTCTGGCCAAAACACTCAGGATACCCATTAGCTTTCGTGCTCATTTAGCTGTTATAATGGCAGTTCACAGTCTCTTCCTCCTCTTAATCTGAGCCTCTGGGGGTGGTAGTGAGAGAACAAACCCAGAATTGAAAATACCCCCAGTTTGTTTTTAAAGGCAAAAGCAACGACGTGGGCACCCAAGTCTGAGCAGGGAGGCTGCCCGGCTCTCCTAGCCTTCAGCTCCGCTCTGGTGTCAGCCACCGTTGAGCGAGTTCATGCCTCCTCGGACCGTCTGCACAGAGGTTCCCAGGGTTGCACAGCGGGAGCACTGCAGGCTTGTTGGAAACCCTGAAATCTGGCCCACCCCCAGACTTCCTGATCCCGTGGGTCCCCTGAGGGGCTGAGAATCTGCCTCTCTAAGGAGCTCTGAGGCGGTGCTCCTGCGCCAGCCAGGAGAGGAGATGGCTGCAAGCTCTTGGAGGTCTCCCCAGCGCCCAGGCCCGGAGCCGGGCACAGGGTATGCCCCAGGATATATCCACTTGTGGGTGTGCTGTGTCTGAGGTCACTGAGATGAAATATAAAAGGAAGATGAAGTATATTAAGGTTCTCATTGGGCGCCCTGCCTAATCCTCATTAAGACTGTCCTGATTTCTTTTATGTCCTGGGCGTGTGGGCTCAGGGCTAATTTCCATGGCTTCTGCGTCCCTGGTGTTCTGTTGTTTTCATCTAGTCCAAGGCTCTCCTCGTTTACCCTTTCTGTTCTCGAACCTCTAGACAGACTGCTCATCATAACCCTGGGAACCCTCTGGACCAGTATGTGCGTGAGAATTCTTTTACCTCCCAAAGAGCGTCTCTGTAAGCCCCTTGTTGTCCATCTCATTTCTGGTCCCCCTTAACTGAAAGCTGGAGCCTTTGGCTTGTGGCTTCATTTTCTAAAACTTTAAACTTGATCGAAAGTGTGCCTGTGCTAAGCTGACATTGGATTGAGTGCCTGGGGAGAGGGAAAGGGTTTATAGGAAAGCGGTACAAAACAAACTGGACTAGAGGAGGGATTGTTTGGAATTATTGTATTGCCAAATTCATTGTTTATTTCTCTCTCGTTTTTCTTAGTGTGAGCACTACGGGTATTCCTTCACCAGAAAAGAATTTTAAGGGGTGGTTTTGCATATCCCTTAAAGTCCTCCTATTTGAGTATCAACAAATTTTAGAGGAAAGAAGTGTTTTCCTTCACAAAAATAGGAAAAAAAAAAATCAGTTTCCACTTCCACGGACCCATTACCACTTACAGTGGAGCCTTCTATGCAAAGATAATAAAGACCTTTAAATAGGTTTTTCACTGAATCTCTGAGTACAGTTTTCACTCTTTGCTTCCAGCCAGCACTCAAGTTCAGATTTTAGTGTTTTGCAAAGTAGATTCCGTGGAACGCTAGGAGGATGTCTTATGGATGGAAAGCATTCAGTGACAGAAATAAAGCTTAGCAGTCACAGGTTTACATAAAGTTAAACAAGTATCTTTAATTTCTTATTCAAGACTAATCTTTAATATGGGTTTTGGGCCTTGTGGGTAAGGGAGAGAGGTGTTGCTGGACTCTTAGGCATAGGAACTTTTGGTAGAGCTTCTTATGATCTTCGTGTCATTTAGTACAGACTTTAGGGGAGTACTGTGTACAAATTCTTGGGTAGTATCATAATTTTTGATTCCTAAAGAAGACTCAGGGATATATAGGATAGAGAAAGCTATTCTTTTTCTGTACAGAGATACAAGAGACATAATTTTGGTTCCTTTCAGAAGTAGGGAAAATTTCTTCTCAAAAAATGTACGGTAGTATGTCAGTCATTCTGTCACACTTAAGGCCCCAGTGCCTACCCTGAATGCTGATTTCTGGTTAAATTCTTGAATATAGAAGTGTTCATTTTACATTGTTGAATTTAGAGAAAATGCCAGTGTCCAATTCACCCAGCATTCTGTTGCTACATGTACTTCTATGGTGAGAGCATGCAGAGAGGTCATGTTTTTTTTCCTCCCCTCCCAGATGTCAACTTTCAAAATCATGGAAAAATTAAGCTACTAGTAATTTTTTTTAACTGGGGTGTGGTCGCTTTACAATGTTGTATTGGTTTCTGCTGAACGATGAAGTGAGTCAGCTGCGTGTATACATACATCCCTTCCGCCTTGAGCTCCCTCCCGCCCCCGCTCCATCCCTCTGGGTCACTAACTCCCTGCGCTCTGCCGTAGACCCCACTAGCTGTCTGTGTCACACATGGTAGAGCACATGCCTCACCCTGAGTCTCCCAGTTCATCCCGCCGCCCCTAGCGTCCGCATGTCCGTTGTCTGCGTCTCAATTCCTGCCTGGCAAATAGGTTCATCTGTACCATTTTTCTAGATTCCACATACATGATTTAATACATGACATTTGTTTTTCTGACTGACTTCACTCCATTTGAAACTCCGTCATTCATAATTTAAACAAGCCCACAAAGCCAGAAGTCCACACGTAAGGATCGTAGCTTTCCGCTTTATACTCTTCCAGGTTCGCTGGTCTTTCTCCCTGTTCACCTCCCCTAACACCCCAAGGCTGTATTCCTGTTAGCAATACGCCGTGTGCCACCCCATTTTCTCAGTCACTAGAAAATACCAAGTTCGGGCTTTGAAGGCTATTCATCTCTGAGACGCTGTCAAAGGGAAGAGTGGAGTTATAGCTGTAGGTTATTAGCGCTACTGACAATAGAAAAGTCCCCTTTGCAGTTGGGCTGTTGCCACAGTTTAAATGTTGACAAAGAACAGGATGTGCATTTTTAGCTGTTGGATGAGCCCATATAGACAAATGGTGAGAGGTGAAGCCAAGCATAGACTTGATAAAGAGATGGTTACTTTCTGGAATTTAGGGCAATCTTAGTTACTGGGTTAGCCGAAAAATGAGTTTGGGTTTTCCCATAGGATGGCATAGAAAACCCCAAACGAACTTTTTGGCCAACTGGATATTCTGTGCCATTCAGCTTTTCATTTCCAGGGTGGCTGCTTGTGTCAGCAAATGTCTTAGCGCCACCTGTCCTTGTTGGCTATCTTATCCCCACCTCTAACCCCCCACCCATGCCACTGATGTTGGCATTGGGAAGAGCTGGGGTCACCCCCATTTGACAGCAGTGTTACGCGTGTTAGGATCCACCGAGCTGTGAAAAACACATCTGTAAAACACGGGAGGTAGAATTTAAGAACGTGGTCATCCTCCTTTCCCCTCCAGGGGCCAGCCGAACTTTTTAACGCAGTCCGTCATAGAGCACTGGCTTTTTCTGTCGCAGCCAATCTGGTTCTCATTCAGCGAGTGTAATTATGAGTGTAGGTGTTATGGATTAGTTGGTTATAAGCCCCCAAACACACACACACACATAAATGCATTGCATGTAAAAGTCCTAAGTACAGGATACCTCATTTAAAGAAGACAAGGAGCACAACATCGTGGAAGTTGTCAGGAAAACAGAAATTAGGTATTTTACAGCCCTTTCTTTGTCTCTGCATGCCGTCTTCCTGTATCAGCAGCCAGAGGAGCTGCAAAATATGTGCAGGATTGAGTGGGAACTTGGGTGTAACCTCTTACCATGAAAATTTGGCAGGGAGCAAATCACTTCTTGTTTTCTGCGTGTTCTTACATAACCTTGAACACACTGTTCTGTTGAAAAGTCTACTTTTTCCCTTGCTGGGGGGAAAAAAAGTCAGACTTAAGCCTTACTTTTGAGAGCTCAACTTGTTTGTGTGCTTTTTTAAATTGTTTTTGAAACTGCATCTCTCTGTGTGCTCCTTCCTACCCCCGCTCCCAAGTTCCCAAATGCTGGGTAGCAGATGTGAGCCTGGGCGGAGAGGCCAGCAGCTTGACTTTTGATGGTATTTTAATTATTTGGAAGATGACAGCATACTGGATTTCATCGTCTCTTTACTGCCGTGTTCTGATGTCAACAGGGTTGTGCAGGTCTGCGCGCCTTGCTCGTATCTAATCATTTTATGGCAAAACAGATGAGGAGACGTTAAGGACACAGCCCATGGAAACTCTGTATGCCTGGACCTCTGGTTTTCCCCAGCCTGTGTATGTGTGTGTGCTCAGTCGTGTCCAACTGTTTGTAACCCCATAGAGTTGGCCCCGCCAGGCTCCTCTGTCCATGGAATTTCCCAGGCTAGAACACTGGAGTGGGTTGCCATTTCCTTCTCCAGGAGATCTTCCCAACCCAGGAATCGAACCCTCATCTTCTGCGTATTCTGCATTGGCAGGTGGATTCTTTACCACTCCCGCCCCCTGGGAAGCCTGCGTCACGCAATGAACTGCCTTTATTTGGTGCTTCTCATTTGCCCCTTTTCTTTTTTCCTTCCAATTGGATATTTCTGGGTATCTCCTGTCCTTTTCTTTCTTTCTGCCGCCTTCCTTTTTCGTTTCCAAAACAATAAAAGTTACTTGATCATCCTGTTTCTGCATCTCTCCTTTCCTCCCCCTATCCCGTGCTTCTAGTACATCCTTGGACTCAGAATTTAGAGTAGAAAAGGTCCTTAAAGAAATGGTTCGTTGTGAGATCTTGCCTGCCTCCTTCAGCTGGTGGGTTTGTTTGTTTGTTTGTTTGCTTTTTTTTTTTTTTTTGCATGCACTTGGGTATGAGGAGGAGGAAGATGGTCGATGTGACAGCCTTCACATGGTCTCCTCACAGTTTGGAGAATGAGATGCTTGACAGGACAAAGAGGCAGAAACTGGCAAGTAGGAGACATTTGTATTACCAGAACCTAGCCTTTCTTGAGCCAGAAGCAAGGTCTAATTTGGTTCTGCTGAGACTGGATCAACACAAGAGCCCAAAACCCTGTGCCCAACACAAACACCCTCACAGAACCTCACGTACTCCCCAGGACCGTGTCTGCTTTCAGCAGCCAGACGTGCACACGTGGAAACTGAAAAGCATGCTGTGATTCACTGTCCCCTTCTTTAACGCACAATGAAAGCAAAGTGAAAGTTAGTCTCCAATTCTTTGCGACCCAGTGGACTATCACCTGCCAGGCTCCTCTCTCCATAGGATTTTCCAGGCAAGAATACTGGAGTGGGTAGCCATTCCCTTCACCAGGGGATCGTCCCATCCCAGGGATCCAACCCAAGTTTCCTGCCTTGCAGGTGGATTTCTTAAAAGAGAAAGACCTGGTGTCTGGGAGGGGTAAGGATTCGGAGCTAAAATCTCTGTGAGCTTTCGTTTCTAGTTTCCTAAAAAAGAACTCTTCTTGAAAAGCTTACCCTTTAAGAGTCTCTTAAAAGAAAACTTGTGCTGGATTGCACAGGGGCCATGCAGTGAGGAGGACGCTGTCTTAAAAGCATCCTTTCTACTTCATTTCACACAAAATGCCTACTTACATTTTGAATATTGAAAACAACTGAAACATATTCAGTTCTCTTTCAGTTATCCATTTATATATTATTTATGGAAAATATTTAAATCCAGCAGGTCCTAGCTTATATTCTTCTGGGTTTGCTTCTTTGGCTTAACTGGTTTAGATGAAACATAGTAATAACCCTAGCAGTGCACGCTTATGAAAGTCAGTCTGATGCCTTCCCAACCAGATACTGCATTTGACTTCTTTATTCAGTGTATATTAAGTACTTACTAAGTGACAGCCTGCACTGGGGGCTAGTGTTTCAGGGTAGATATGATGACCGCTTTTTCTGGCGCTTACACTCAAGAGGAAGGCAGATACTAATCAAATAATCACACAATTATATAATTCTGATTTAATTGGGGGTGGAACTGGTCCAGGCTTCCCTTGAATGAAAGGTTTGAGCTTCAGGTGAAACATCTTCCTGTTGTCTGCTGCACAGGATTCCCCTACAGTTTCATGACCTTAACTGCTTCCTGGACTTTAAGATTTCTCTTCTCATTTGTGTGTGTGTTGCTGCCGTTAATACTTTTTGCTTTGCTAAAATTGGATCTGTAGGCCATTTGGGGGAATTTGGAGAAGATGTAGCAGTAGAGATCATTACCTTTTTTCAAAGACATTGCAAAATCTAGTTGAGATAATCTAGTTTTGAGTTACTATGATCCCACCTTGCTTGATCCAGACACCTAGGAGAGACTTTTCCTTTATCCTGTTAGCAATGTCTAGGCTGTTTGGCCTGAAAAATCACCTGACTGCCAAGTACTGAGGCACTTTCTTCAGGAGATGATCACTGTTGCAAGGGTCTTGGGTCCTGCTCTGTAGCTTTATCAGATGGGACTTCTACCCTGCCCAGAACCTGCCATGTTTAAAAAATTAACTGCAGATAGAGTATAATTCAGGCTTCCCTGGTAGCTCAGCTGGTAAAGAATCTGCCTGCAATGTAGGAGACGCCAGTTCAATTCCTGGGTAGGGAAGAACCTCTGGAGAAGGGATAGGCTATGCACTCCAGTCCTTGGGCGTCCCTCGTGGCTCAATTGGTGAAGAGTCTGCCTCCAATGCGGGAGATCTGGGTTCAATCCCTGTGGAAGATCCCCTGGAGGAGGGCATGGCAACCCACTCCAGTAGGGTTACAAAGAGTCAGACATGACTCAGCGACTAAGTACAGCACAGAGTGTAATTCACTTACCATAATTTGTTGTTGGTGGTTGGTCTTTCTCTGGATCCTTATCAATTTTTCTGGCAATTACATTACAGGATCCTTTACAAAGGAAGCTCTTTCACAACCAGAGTCTTGTTTGATCCAACCAACCGTTAACTCCATGCAACAAATAGTCCTGCTATGATAGTGATATTCACAGGAAGAAGTTGTAGCCTGGGAAGATACAGTAAGTGGATGCAGGTGGTCCAGCTAGCAGAGGCATGGAGCTGAAGTCTTCTAATGTCACAACCTAGCATTTTCCTCATGGTGACACATAGCTGCTCCATATTGACTCTTCAGAGCTGGTTACTTTCCTTAGAGTGAAATTCCACATGATCTTATTTCACTTCTCTCTTGACTGGAACCTGAGTTACTTGGTTAAAAAATATTTTCTTCTCATGACTTCCGAGGCAGTCCAGTGATTAAGACTCTGCTTCCACTGCAGAGGGTGCCAGTTCAATCCCTGGTCAGAGGACTAAGATCCTGCGTGCCCCACAGCGTGGCCAAAAGCAAGCAAAAAAAAAAAAAAAAAATTGTTTTTTCTTATTCAGTATAATCTTATAGTATTGGGTTTATTGCTTCAGAGATTTTTATTTAATAGAAAACCAAGGTCACAGCACAGTAAGTTGTAGTCTCACAGGTTGGAGGAGTCCTTCAGAAGAATCCACTCTGTGTCTTTAAATTATCAGCTGCAAACTCTGTCATTATGGATATATTCTCTGGACATTTATTGTTATTATTGTTACAGTCACTTCACCAACGAAATGTCACACAAGGGCATTCTTTTGTCCCTTGGATCAACTGTTAATTAGTTTTTTCTCATTGGACCATCTCTTCGGTTAAGTAGATGGATGTTCGGATCTTGTTCAGGATTTTCACAGATCCTTTCCTTTCAACCACGCTGGTCTTGTGTTTCACCTGAGACACATCAAGGACATAAAATACATGTAAACACATTCAAGAGCAGTTTTAACTATGTGTGATGGCTGGATTAGGAGGAGGTATCCCATGCTGTTATCTTTTTTCTTTTCCCTCTTCACTTGCAGGCTAACATAATTGTTTTTCTTTGGCATCAACAAATTTTCATCATTATTTTGTTCCAATAAATACATGTTTAAAAAAGACCGAACCAGTTTATTTGTGGATTCAGACTCTGATCTTTCTATCAGCTCATCTTGAATTTACTTTTGGCAGTTTTGTTTATAGTTTTTGATAGTATTATAAATAGTGGAACTGTGTTTGGATAATTTGAAAAATAAAGACAAGTGACTATCCCATTTTGATACAACCTAAACAAAGCTGCTATAAATTTCGACGCTAGTCTCTTTAGAAAGCAACGAATCCTTGGACTGACTCCTTCAGTTGTGTGGTGTGATGAGACACGCACCAGTGCAGCGCCTGGCACACAGACGTGCCCCGGAGATGCTTCTGATGGTGATTCTTGCAAAGCTGGAGTGTATTTATACAGTCACAGTCCCCAGGGGCCATGGCCACACCTTTTCTTCCTCTATGCCTTTCTTCCTTTATGCCTTTCTTCATCAAAGTTTTAATCTTCCATCTTTCCTGCTTCCCTGGGGGCTCAGCCAGTAAAGAACCTGGCTGCAATGCAGGAGACCCTAGTTTGGTCCCTGAGTCAGGAAGATCCCCTGGAGAAGGTTTGCCTACCCACTCCAGTATTCTTGTCTGGAGAATCTCATGGACAGAAGAACCTGGTGGCCTACAGTCCATGGGATTGCAGAGAGTAGTGCACGACTGAGTGACTAACACTTCCACTCTTATTTCACCGTCCCATAGGTGCTGAGGTATCATTAGGAAGAGGTTGATATTTAGAGCTGTGGTTCTTAGACCAGGAAGGATAAGCATAGGTTTTATTGCTATTATTCAATCGCTAAGTCGTGTCCAACTCTTTGCGACTCCATGAACTGCAGCACGCCAGGCTTCCCTGTCCTTCACTGTCTTCCAGATTTTGGTCAAACTCAAGTCCATAGAGTCAGTGATGCTATCCAACGTCTCATCCTCTGTTGCCCCCTTCTCCTCCTGCCCTCAGTCTCTCCCAGCCTCAGGGTCTTTTCCAGTGAGTCAACCCTTTGCATCAGGTGGCCAAAGTATTGGAGCTTCAGCTTCAGAGCCTAAGATTGCTAAGATTTTATTTTGATAGGAAAGGACATTAGAAAATCTGTCATCAGCTTTCACTGTGATTTTCAAAAGAAGTAGACAGTCTTTGTGGGTATTAATAGCACTGGCTTTTATCATAATTTCAGTTTATGAAAAATCTTTATATTGTCCTATTGATCTCATTTCACCATGGATTAGAGGGAACTCTGAGCTGACAGTGCTTGGGTGAACCGTCAAGGTCAAATGAAGGACTGAACAAGAGTTAAGATGCTGTTGAGAGAATATTGTAAACTCCTTTTTCTAGCATATGAGATCTAAATCCATAGTCTGGCTATAGTAGATAATGAAATTTATTGAATTGTCGCTATTACCATAATGGGCATAACCCGTATACCATGTGTTTGGATATATATATATCATTTATAGAAGCCCAGGATAATTGAGAAAGGGATTGATGGGAAAGGTGTTAAGTCTTATTTTATCTGTCTTTCCTCCCAGGATTCTTGATTGGCACAGAGTGAATATAGCTGAAAGATATACATTCACACAAAAGAAGTAGGTAGATTCTACAGCGTGTTCGGTTCGGTTCAGTCGCTCAGTCGTGTCCAACTCTTTGTAGAATGCCTTTAAAGTCCACATTGGCCCATTATTATCCTATATTTAGTACTACAATTTAATCGTCATCAGGGCACTTTATAAATGGGACAAATTCTTGTCTCTACCAAGTTTCTGAATTGGAATAACTGAAAGGAGAACAATAAAGGGAGGGACTTGGCTAACAGAACGTAATCATTTTATCCAACATAGTTTTAACAAAGGTACAGATATGGCCGGCTCACCTCAGTGCATTTTCTTCGTTTCAAAATATTCCTTTTCCTCTGTGAGAGCTGAGGAGGTGAGTGGAATAGATGTACTGGTCTTAGAAGGTCTTTATGATCTGTTCTAACCCTGACACTCTAGGGAATGGGTTCTGAAGAGGAAAAACAAAGGTTTTTTTTGATAAATCTGACCTAGTTTTGATCCCAGTTGCTCCCCCCAACTCTGGATAGCGTTAGAAAGCACGGCAGACTCGATAAACCCAACAGATACCGGGCACCCTCTTGAAAGCTCTGGCCTGTGAATTTTTGTTTCCGTCCCTCTTCCCCATCTGGTGTATACCCTGTCCAAGCACTTCTAAAGGTTCCTTTTAAGTCCCAACTGCTGTATTATTTAAATCCTATCTACAGCACTCTGGGCAAGCAAGGCTCAAATCTGCTTTTGTACTTGAAAACAAAGCTTTAAAAGCAGCCAGGGGAGCCACACTGGAGAGTAGTGATTTTGTGACAAGGGCCTAAATCCAAGAAATGCATTTAGAAGGAGTTTTTGTTTGTTTTAGGCGCAATTGGTTTCAGTATGTTTGTCCAATGAAAATGGAGAATACTGAACTCATGTATAGATTAAAAAAAAAAAATCTCTGTAGGAAACTGGAGATTTTTGTTAGAGGTAGAAATATATGTCCCCCATGGTACTTTATATTCCACACTTCTATAAAACTACTTAAAATACACTTTATAGTCACAGGAACAAATTATTCTGCATATAGAATATGCCCTTTCACACTCCATTTTATTTTATGGTTATTCTATAAATGGGGCTTTGTTGTTCCTATGGGATATGAATAGTTAGAATTAATGGTTAGATCTTCTGCCTTCTGCCTTTTCTAAAATGCAGAGCTGGGGATGGGTGGCTAGTAGCATGCTCTGTGTTTTGTAATCCATCAGGTTGTAATGGTTTATTTGTACCTGCATGTTCAGTCGTGTTTGACTCTTTGTGACCCGCTGGACTGTTGCCACCAGGCTCCTCTGTCCATGGAATTTTCCAGGCAAGAATACTGGAGCACGCTGCCATTTCCTCCTCCACAGGATCTTCCCAACCCAGGGACTGAGCATGCATCTCCTGCGTTGGCAGGTGGATTCTTTACCACTGAGCCACCTGGGAAGCCCATAAAGGTTTATTACATGTGTTCAAACTTCTCAATACTGTGACAGTCTCTGTACAAGGTAAAGAGAAGTGTTGGGTGATGTTATAAGCATAAATTCCACAAAATGAATTTATGATACAAAATGAGAGGTTGGAGGAACACAGTTGGGTCTTTGAGGAACCCTTATGTAGGTCGGAAAGGTATTTGAGTTGTACACGAAGGGAGTCAAGGGTTTTACATGGTAAGAGTCAGAATGAAACGTTTGCCCGGTGTGCTGATTGACTTCTAGATAGAAGCGTCACAGAATGTCTCCGAGGAACCAGCGTGGGAAGCTTTAGCTTCATTAACATCGTAGACCTCTCCTCTCCAAAGAGGTGACATGAGGAAGGCTCTCAGAGCCAGTGCTAGAAACATCATCATCCTGGTTAAGCAGAGCGGCAGTCCAGTCAGAGAAGCAAGACGAAGCGTCGGACCGGCCACAGTCATTAGAAATGATTGTAAACTTAGATCAAAACAAAGAAAGATATCCAGAAGTCCTGATACTGGAGGAATTTTACATACATAGAAGGGAAGGGCCCATAGGAGTAAAATTGGGTCCCCAAGGCCAGGCTCCCAGCCACACTGTTCTGGAGGGGGCCTTCCCCGGGAGGAGTAGGGGGTCCTCACCAGCTGGGTGAGCTATCAGTCTGCTGCTCTCAGACTGGTGGGCCCAGTGGAGGCTGTGCTAGGACAGTTAGCAAGTAGCCACGCCAGTAGGCTCCAGTGCCAGCTATGTGACAAGGAATCAGGCCGCCCTGATGAACCAGTGATCTCCAGAGGCGGTTGGTCTAGCCCCAGAAAGAACCAGAGGTCCCAGTGCTGACTTTGAGGGTGATGCCCGCTGGCTGGGCTCTGGGAGGCGATGGGAGGGGGCTGCCTGCAGGGGGCGCCCTCCCGCCACTCCTGTTGGGGTGCTCTCGGAGTGGAATTCTGAGCCCCAGGGAGCAGCAGCTTCTGTGAATGTCTTGTATACAGCCAGGTAACTAGCCGGAGGAGGTTTTCATTTTGCTAAATGTTAATCTAGAGAAAGAGAAAAAGGAAAAAACAAGTTAATGGCATTATAAGCAACTGCTCACCATGGAACTCTTAGAAAGAAGCCCCAGGCAGGGCCTTGACGGGGAGGATTTCATTTGAATAAGTGTTAATCCACCAATGCTTGGCCTCTATGAATACAAATGCTAATTTTGTGCTCAAAGTCATTGAAATATTATTCTTTTTTTTTTTTTCCTAATGAAGTTCTAGAAGCTGGCCTCTAGCTGTGAGGTCTTAACTAGGAATGATGATTGTCAAGGTGTTACTTGGGGAATACAGGAACCTGTTTTGTTTTTAAGTTTTATTTTATATTGGAGCATAGTCAATTAACAGTGTTGTTAGTTTCAGCTATATAGCAAAGTGATTCAGTAATACATGTATCTGTTCTTTTTCAATTTCTTTTCCCATTTAGGTTATTCAGAATATTGAGCAGATTTCCCTGTGTACTATAGTAGGTCCTTGTTGGTGATCTGTTTTAACAGTTGGTCCATGTTGATCCCAAATTCCCAATCTGTCCCTCCCCCACACCCTTCCTCCCAGGTAACCTTAAATTCCTTCTCTAAGTCTGTGCATCTGTTTCTGTTTTGTAAAGAAGTTCACCTGTATCATGTTTTTTTTAGATTCCGCATATAAGTGATTTGTTGCTGTTGTTCAGTCGGTAAGTCATGTCTGACTCTTTGTGACCCCATAGACTGCAGCGACTGCAGCATGCCAGGCTCCCCTGCCCTCCGCTATCTCCCAGAGTTTGGTCATATTCATGTCCATTGAGTAGGTGATGCTGTTGAACTGTCTCATCCTCTGATGCCCCCTTCTCCTTTTATCTTAGGATATTTACCTTTGTCTGGCTTACTTCACTTAGTATGATAATCTCCAGGTCAATTCATGTTACTCCAAATGACATTATTTCATTCTTTTTATGGCTGAGAAATATTCCATTGCATATATGTTCCACATCTTCTTTATCCATTCATCCTTCAATTCCTTTAGTTGCTTCCATGTTCTGACTGTTGCATATAGCGCTACAGTGAACATTGGGGAGCTTATCTCCCTTTGAACTGTGTTTTTCTCCATATATATGCCCAGGAGTGGGATGACTGGGTCATATGGTAGTGGTTCTAGTTTTAGTTTTTTAAGGAACCTCCGTGCTGATCCAGAAGTCTGTATTCTTGCCTGTTTCCCCAAAACCCAGCCTCATTCCTCTAACCCCTGTTATCACAAAGATGCATCTTAAGATGTGGCTTCCAGTGAGATCCTGTTATTGGCTGGCAGTCCCCTACAAGGAATAAATATATTTAGCAAAACTAGTTCTGCTTTTGCCTGTAACCAAGTTAGCCAAGTTTGCAAGTTAAGTAGAATTTTTTTTTTCTTCTCTTCTTTGGGTAGTGTCCTTAGATTGCCTGGAAATCAACTGAAACTGCCCAAAAGGAAAATCTTTTATTCCGAACCAAATGAGAATATATTATCTGAAGGGGAAAAAAATACAGATCTAATGTTAAAACCCTCTCACCTGTTATTCCTGGAGAATTCAACATGCCCCGTTTAGGTTTTAGTATTTCGATGAATGCAAAAGAAGATAAATAAAACACAAGACCAGGTTAGCCTGAACTCAGCCACGTAGTCACATTGTATGTGCTGTCTACAAATTGTCCTACAGGTGGAATCTGTCTAGGTCCCCTGTGTGTTTCTTTGGTGAAAAGGTTTAAAGGCTGCATTGCAGTGAGTTACATCATGTTTGCACCCTGCTTCTGTTGGTTGTAAGAGCTATTAGAGCTATTTTTCAGCCATCGGTGTAAGCCAGAGGGTGAGGCATCGCTTCCTGTATTGCACATGTAAGAAAACGAAGCCACGGGCAGGTGAAATGACGCCTTCAGGGCCTGACACCAAGGAATAAAGCCGCCTCCATAATATGCCTGAGATACCAGGGGCTCAGTTCTAGACCCCTGTAATAAAGTGAGTCATGTGAATATTTTGTTTTCTAGTACACAGTTACATTTATGCTAAAGTCTGTTAAGTGTGTCATCACATTGTGTCTAAAAGAAAGTACATATCTTAATTTTAAAATACTTTCTTGTTAGAAAAATGATAACCATCATCTGAACCGCTAGCGAGTTGATCTTTTTGCCTTGGAACGTCAAAGATCACTGACCACAGATCACCAGAACAGATAGAATGATAATGAAAAGGCTTGAAATATTGCAAGAATTACCAAAATGTGACAAAGAGACATGACGTGAGCAAATGCTATTGAAAGAAATGTCCCTGAAAGACTTGCTCAGCACAGGGTTGCCACTAACCTTCAATGTGTTAGAAGGAAAACAGAAAGCTCGGTATCACGAAGCACAGTAAGGTTTGGTCGACCCGCCCAGGCGTCCTGACCCTCATCCACTGCTTCTTCCATTCCGTCCCACAGCTTGGCCACACGATAGATAATGCGGTTTTAGTGAATCAGCTAAAATAATGTGTATTCTGATCCTTAATCCCTGACGATTTGATTTGAATCTCATTTCTGTTTCAGGATGGATGATCCTGTGCTTGAGTTTTTTGGTGTTTATAGCGGGCTTAATAACATGGATGGCCTGCCTCTTAAGAACTGGGGGAGGTTGGAGCCATTTTACTAACGTGAAAACGGACTGTTAAGGGCCCCCACGAAGCTGGTGCGTGGGAATGTGGGAAAGTGCTGCTGTGGCCTTCTCCAGGCTGAGCCTGTTGGAGGGAAAGCCTGGGCTGAGAGCGTGAGAGCATCCCATGTGAGCACTCTCATTTCTGTGCATCACGGATTTTAAACCTTGAAAGGAAGGCATGGAGCCCAAAGAAAAGAGTTGAGCCCCTGCAGTAAGCTTTTCCAGGTAAAAGCTGTCAGCACAGAGGCAGGCCAGCGTGTAATGTCCATCAGCCCCGGGGAAGCCTGGCCCAGGGCGCCACCAGAGCCTCTGAGTGGTGCTTTCTCTTAAGGAAACTGAACCCTTCAAGGCCTCCCCAGCCTGTTTATTGATACGTGACATCCCTCCAACGTGAAGTTTCTGTCTCCTCATCACTTGCCTAAAGGAGGATGGAGAACCTTGCATTTAAATTATTTGCATTTATCTGATTAAGTACCAGTTTCAGCCTTCAGAAGCTTGGCGCAGGTACTCAGAAACCAATGGACTTGGCCGTGGTTCTTTTTCTCAGATTCTCTCCCATAAAAAGCTTATCTGAAGTGCTCACCGTTAAAATGAGATGCTTGTGCTCAAAGAGGAAGAGAAGAGAGATGTAGACCGTTTCGGGGGGGCCCTTAACTGCCTGTGGAGAGGCCAGCACGAGACTGGGGGACTCACATTTCACTTTGTCTCCTCAGGTGTCTGAACAGCCTCAGGAGCTCAGAGGGGTGCCCGTGGTTTTCCTCTTGTGATACTGTAGATACACGGAGGCCACCTTGTGACTGAACCCAACCCCTGGTGCAGAGGGAGTCTCCCCCACAAGGCTTCCAGGACCCGCCGGCCCACAGAGCTACCTTCCCACCGGGATGAGTGGTGTCCTTGGGATCCAAAGGGCATTTTGCACCTCCCAGTGGTGCCGTGGTAAAGAATCCTCCTGCCAGTGCAGGAGGTGCGAGAGACATAGGTTTGATCACTGGATCGGGAAGATCCCCTGGAGGAGGAAATGGCAACCCGCTCCACTGTTTTTACCTGGGAAATCCCATGGACAGAGGAACCTGGTGGACTGCAGTCCATGGGGTCTCACAGAGTCGGACACAGCTGAGCACGCGCGCACACACACACTCTTAGGAGGCACGAGGAGCCCCCCTCCCGTGTGCCAGATCTGGTCATCACGATCTCATCATTTCAGGAAAAGCATGCTTTGGGTGCACGGTGGGGTTTCTTTTCTCTTGCTGTCCTCTGTATTTCCCAGCCATGGTTCTGCCACCTTGCAGTCTCTCCTTTGCCTGGGTTGGGGTGTCATCCTTCTTGGATGTACCTTGATGTAGAATAATTAGGGATGTGCTCCATGTAAGGGAAGGGGCTGCCTTTTCCACGTTACTCCCATTTGATGATCTGTGAAGTGACTGGAAATCGTTCAGTAAAAAATGCTGATTTGAGATGGCCTGGTAGCCACCATAGCACTTGTGGTCTCTTTAAAATCTAGGCACAGAAACATGCAGACCTCAATATTTAAACTGTAGGATTTTATCTGTCAATTTTTATTTGAGTTTTTCATTTGAAAGCATTGCTGTGTGCCAGGCACTGTGTGGAGAATTTCTATTTTTAACGTCTCTTGGGAGCACATGTAAGTTAAAGCCTCATAGATCTGTTGTTTATTTGTTTTGCTTTAATTAACTTTTACTGGAGTATAGTTGCTTTTGGTATTCCCAGGTGGCATTAGTGGTAAAAAAACCCGCCTGCCAATGCAGGAGACTTAAAGAGATGTGGGTTCAATCTCTGGGTTGGGAAGATCCCCTGGAGAAGGAAATGGCAACCCACTCCAGTATTCTTGCCTGGAAAATCCCATGGACAGAGGAGCCTGGCAGGCTGCAGTCCATGGGGTCCCACAGAGTCGGACACAACTAAAGTGACTTAGCACGTAGCATGCGGTTGCTTTATACTGCTGTGTTGGTTTCTGCTGTATAGCCAAGTGAATCAGCTATGCACATCCGTCTATCCCCTCTTTTTTGGATTTCTTTCCCGTTTAGGTCCCCACAGAGCACTGAGTAGAGCTCCCTGTGCTCTACAGTCGGCTCTTATTGGTTATGTTTTGTACATAGCTTTAATATGTGTCCATCTCAATCTCCCAATTCACCCCACCTTCCCTTTCTCCCTTGGTATCCATGTGTGTGTTCTCTCTGTCTGTGTCTCTATTTTACAGTTTATTTTTTTGACTTAGTAGTAAGTAAAATGTTCTTTGAACATACTTAACCGATTTTAAATTTGAACATTCTGATGCTTTTTGATTTGTTACGCCAATATGGCAGATAACTTTAAAAAGGGACATGACTTTTTGTGTGTGTGTGCTTGTCAAGATAGAAAAAAACATTATATAAAAAAAGTATAGATTTAAGAGCTCTGTGTTGTGTAGGTAAGTGGTTTTCCTTTTCAGCTACCACATTAGAATCTCCGGGATCATTCTTTGAGCATGCTGACACTCAGGTCCCATTTTGACCAGATAAATTAGCCTTTCTGATAGGGGGAACCTGAACGTTGCTTGGGTGCTTGTTCTGAGTGGGGATGGGGCAGTCTGGGCCTTCTGAGCTCTGTGTCGGTCATCTAATGCCGCTCCTGGGGATGCGCTCATCGCGTTAGTTGTGTCCACTCAGTTGAAGCACAGGAGACCCTTTATCCATGAGTCTGCTCAGCACATCCTTTAAGGGTCTCCTCCATATCAGGCTTTTTTCCAGCACCTGCTGGGAAGAGTTGGTCCCCTCTTCCTGGCGTTTAGGTTTTGGCAAAAGTTGACTTACTGCCTTGTCACTGTCTGAACATACCCCTACTACTACTACTACTAAGTCACTTCAGTCGTGTCCAACTCTGTGTGACCCCATGGACTGCAGCCTTCCAGGCTCCTCCATCCATGGGATTTTCCAGGCAAGAGTACTGGAGTAGGGTGCCACTGCCCTCTCCGGTACATACCCCTGGCAGGGCCCTATTGTCTGTCAGTTTAACCTAATTCTTGGGTCTGGGCTGGGTGATGAGAATCAGTTCATGGGGCTTGACGCTTGTTCTGACTTGTGGGTTTTGTTTCTCCCCTGCCACATGCACAATGTTGGATTAACTCACGATTTTCAGCAAGTTATTCTCTACCGCACTCCACCCAGGACTGGCCATGTAACCACGGAATTGTTTTTGTTTGCCTGTTATAGAAAGACAAATAGTACCTTGCTTTTATTTTCCTAGAATCCTAAGCTTTAAAGTTAAAATCAAACAACATTTCTTGGTTAAAAAAAAAAATGAAAGTTTAATACTGTGGAAGTAGTAGGTAAGCAAGTCATTGAATGTAAAATAATGATTCAGTTTAAAAGTAAACTCATCATTCAAGACTGAAAGACTTTAAATTATTCAGGATGTGAATTGTTCTGCTTCAAACTGAGTATAATTAACACAGCCCCTTGTGTATCCTGATACCAATATTTTGTCTCTTCCCCACCCCCCAATAATTCTGAAATCTTGATATATAGAGCGTGAAGACCAGAGATAAAACACACGTTCAACTAGGCAGAGACTCTTAACTGACCCAAATAGCAGTTCATTCATGAGATAATGTGACCTGCAGTCATGGGGATGGAATCTCTTGATTGAACTGGGGTAAGCCTGGCATAGAACAGACTCTGCAGTGATCAGAGAATCCGCAGAAATAAGCTCAGGCAGGAAAATATGGCAAAAGCTGTGCAGACCTCATCTCGATTCCAGGAATATTTCTTTCTTGAGATGTGTGTATCATTTGTCAGCTGGACTGTTCCTGCTAATCCTTTAAAGCTTGTCTTTTATTAATGTGAAGTGCCTTGGTATCAAAGGATTTGAGCAATTAAGCGATTTATATATTTTAAGGTTGGTTTTCTGTTCATAATTTGGGAATCACACCTTCTGTTAAAAAAGGTTTCCCCTTTGGAGACGGCCGATGTATGCTAGGGTTTTGGGGTATTCACACGTTGGACAGGCATCATCATCACCAGAGCATCTTTACCTGTCCTGGGAGTCAGTACTCTGCATTGTGTATCCAAGTGTGCATTTCTTAATCATGATAATGCCTTTTGCAAAAATGTGAGGTTCTTTTTGTTCCCTTCAGCCTTCTTCTCTGACAGTAAATGTCTATATTGCTGAAGGGGAAGTGCCTTAGCACTGGAGCTGTCTCAGATGCTTTTTGGAAGGAGATGGGGAAAAATAAAATCAGTATACCAGTTAGTTTTGGGCTTCCCTAGTGGCCCAGTGGTAAAGAATCTGCCTGCCAACACAGGGGACATGGGTTCGGTCCCTGAGTCGGAAAGATACCCTGGAGAAGGAAATGGCAATGAGCTCCAGTGTTCCTGCCTGGAGAATCCCACGGACAGTGGAGCCTGGTGGGCTCTGGTCCCTGGGGTGGCAAAGAGTCAGACACAGCTTAGCAACTACACAGCAACAGCACACCCGTTAGTTTCCTACCCAGTAAACAACTCATGTGATGGTGTCCCGGGTCATCCATAAGGGGCCTCAGTAGTTGGTTTTGACTAATTCATGTCAAAATGGGAAGATGGGCAGGAAAGAGGTTTTCCTCTTCAAACCAGTAGGGAAAAACTTAGAGAAAATGTAAAATACTAAGGTCAGGCCTTATTCATTCAGTAAATATGTCTGTGGAGCAGCAGTGAAAAAGAAAAACAGTCCCCTCTCCCCAGCCAATCGGAGCATGCAGTCCGCTCCTGGGTAGCACTACCTGTGTGTCTGTGGAGGTTTGGGGAGGAGCCATTGTTGCTTTTGTCAGAGTCATCTCTGGAGTTTCCTCTGTCCGTGGGATTCTCCAGGTAAGAATACAGGAGTGAATTGCCATTCCCTTCTCCAGGGAATCTTCCCAACCCAGGGATTGAACCCAGGTTTCCTGCATTCAGGCATATTCTTAACCATCCAAGCCACCAGGGAAGCCCTTAATCAAATTAGTCTCCTCTTATATTATAGGGGCTTCCCAGGTGGCTCAGAGGTTAAAGCATCTGCCTGCAATGCAGGAGACCTGGGTTCGATCCCTGGGTCAGGAAGATCCCCTGGAGAAGGAAATGGCAACCCACTCCAGTATTCTTGCCTGGAGAATCCCATGGACAGAGGAGCCTGGTGGGCTACAGTCCATGGGGTCGAAAACAGTCGGGCACAACTGAGCGACTTCACTTTCACTTTTCACTTTCTATATTATAAAATCCTTCCCCATGTACCAGGTGGTGGGGCTGCTGGGGACAGAGACGCCGTCTAGTGAGTATGGGATCCCTGGTGATGCTGAGGTTTATAACCACCACCGCCAGCACCCCCCCCAACACACACGCGCTCCCCACCCCACCCCGAGACCACTGGCATAGATGTTGCTGGGCCATGAGCTCAGCAGTCAGACCCTGTTCCTGGGTCTGCAGCAGGAATATCATGTGACGTGACAGATAATCTTACCAAGAGGTAGAAGCTGCAGTGTGAGGGAGTTGAATTTGTGACACGCACTCCCAATTCCCTTGTGCCTCACTTAATGTCACACTAACCTCTTAATGGCTGTTAACAACGTCATCTCATGAATTCCCTTCTGCATTTGAAAGGAGGAGCCCAAGCATCTAACAGAAATGTCTGAGGCCAAAAAGTTCTGAGGGAGAAGTCGTTGTAACCTCTTTTCAAGAGCACGTACACATGTGCGTGTTGTACAGATTTAAAATCACGGGGCTTAACTTGACGCCATTCGATTTTATGGGAACAAGCATTATGAGAGCCAGTGGAAATATATTTTTCAGGTGCTGGTAAAAGGCAAATCCCTCACCGGGGAACTAACTTTCTGAATTTTCTGAAGATCTGAGATGTGTGAGATGCATAACCCGTTGCCGGGATTAATGTATTGGAGCTGACTTTATGTTTCCTAAGGAAACTAAAAGAGCTGCTCAGTCCTGTGTGGCGTATATTCCACTTTTACTTAAGATTCTACACACATGGTAGGGAGAGTACCAGCTTTACAGGGGAAAGAAAAAACTTTTTAAATCTAAATATTGATTTAAATCGAGTCATGGCTCTTTGGACAATACCATTTAGTCACTGTTGTTTCTGAGGCAGGAAACTTGATGTTCTGGGTGGTTGTAAAGGAGAGAGAACATGGTTCCCTGGTGTACGTCTCGGGGTGGAGTAGACCACAGGTTATTTAGAGTCAGATCAGGCGGGAATCTGAACCTCCCTTTTTCTCTTTATTGGTTCTGTGAGCTTGGGCAAGCTAATTCACCTTCTGAATCCCAGTTTCCCATCTGTAAAACAAGAACACTCATTCACTTTGCACAGTGTTGGGAATTTCAAAGCCAAACAGGTAAACCATCTGCCCCCAGTAAGTACTGAGTAAATACTTGTTCCCTTCATTGTTGTCAAGTATCTTGCTGTCAAGGCTGGAGAGGTGAAGGAAAGTATGAAAACATATAATCATAGAGAAAAATAATGAAGCAATAATGGGCAACTTCACTTATTTCACAGAATGTGGTGAGAAAAACGAAACTGAGTTGGGATCCACTTTTCCTAAGGTCCATTGAGAACCTATGCTCCCTGCTTGATTGCAGGTGCGAGGGATCAAAATCATACATAGGCTTTGCCCTCATAATCTTCATGGGTTTGTGGGTTAGCAGACATCGATTAAACACTCACACGGGGACTTCGCTGGTGGTCCAGTGGCTAAGACTCCGCACCCCAAGGTGGGGGACCCCGGTTTGATCCCTGGTTGGGGAACTAGTTCCCACATGCTGCAGCGAAGACCCAGCACAGCCAAATAAATAGATAGATAAGTAAACAATCAGGGACATGTTGGAACTGAGTCAGATGGAAAGGCAGTTTATTTTGGGTGAGGTGATATACAGCATAGACAGAAAATCAGGAGATATGAAGCATGAGGCGGCAGCTGGACTAGACGGTTTGAATCCTGCTCTTCCCCTTCCTGGATGTTTAACCGTGGCCCTCTCTGAACCTTGGTTTTGTTGTCTGTAATGTGGAGGCAATGGATCAACTCCTCAGGGGGCTATGTTGAGGATTAAAATTGAGATAAAGCCCATTGGGCCTCCCACGTGGCTCTAATGGTAAAGAACCCATCTGCCAGTGCAGGAGACGTGAGAGACGTGGGTTCTGTCCCTGGGTCGGGAATATCTCCAAGAGGAAGGCATGACAACCCACTCCAGTATTCTTGCCTGGAGAATCCCCTGGACAGAGGAGCCTGGCAGGCTATGGTCCATAGCGTCGCAAAGAGTCAGACATGACTGAAGCGACTTAGCACGCACAAAGCATGTTAGGCACCTGTTCTAACCGAACATCGCGCCCTTCACAGCATGATGACAAGAATCAGTGCCTGTCCCAGCCAGGGGCTTGTGCAAAACAAATGTACTATTTTTGTATATTTGAGTCATAGAACTTGGAAGCTTGGATTTAAGACTATTTTAGAGAAATCGTTTCCAGCTTCTGTGCCCCTAAGCCCCTGAGAGGACTGCAGAGTTATGACCAGAAATTCTAAAATCCTTGAGCACATCAAGCATTTTCTGTAGAGGTCTGTGTGCACATGTGTGCATCACAACATTTGTGTGATCCGTTTTGTTGCTGTTTTAATCAGTAAAGTGGAAAGTTTTGAACCATATTACTAAACTCAAATACTTTACACACCCTTCTGTATATTCTCAGTCATCAGGTATCAAAAAAGTTCAACTGTTGTCGCATGAGGGAACAAAAAAATCTTTTTGAAATATGTTCAAAAAGGTAGGAATTACTGTTCAAGGGAGTTTGAAAAAAATGGCCAAAGATTGGAAGTTGCCTAGTGACTTTGGCTTCTAGCCTAGTTCTCCATTCTTGGAAAGTATGTCAGCTCTATTCTGAAGTCAGATGTCATCACTGAAATGAATACCTCCATTCTCAAAATATCTTGGCACTGCCTTAGGAGCAGCGTGGAATTAAAGGGAGAGATGCCACCCGAGGTCTGGTTGGTGTTATTTGGGTTCCCTAACTAATATTTGGCATGGAAATGGGACCCATTATTCTTCGAAATGGGACCTTCCCTGTGGTTCGGATGGTAAAGAATCTTCCTGAAATGCAGGAGATCCGGGTTTTGTCCCTCAGTTGGGAAGATCCCCTGGAGAAAGGAGTGGCTACCCACTCCAGGATCCTTGCCCGGAGAATCCCATGGACAGAGGAGCCTGGTAGCCTACAGTCCATGGGGTCACAGAGTTGGACACGACTGAAAAATGGGTGAACAGACGCCCTCCACTTCCTGCAGTTCTTCTGTGACCCAGAAATTTAGGCCCAGAAAAGAATACAGCAACTCACCTAAGGTGACGGAGCCTTGAATGACAGCACAGTGTAAGCAGACACAAACCAGAGTGATCACCTGGGCATGGCCTTGTTTGAACCTCTGTGTAGGAAGACACCCATTCCTTTAGTGAAGACCCACTGTGACCTTTTCCAGCAGTGGGAACTGTGTGTTCTTCTTATGTTCAAATATCTAAAGCAGAACAATGTGAACTACTGGCTGATGCCATTTAGGGGCCATGTTAAGCTGCGTATTTAAATTTTAGAGCTTATTTTCTCCTAGAAAACAGTTTACAGGTAGGTTCAGTTGGGGTACAGAAAAAAACCCTCTTGAACTCAGAAGGGAACGAGCTAAGAGCTGTTTTTGATGATATTCTAGTTTGCTGCCATTACTGTGGGAAGATGCCTCTCTGTCTGGATCCTTGGGCCTGAGAAGTGAGCTACCTTGGCCCTTGCCACATGACTGTCCCCTCCTTCCTTGATGACCACGTCTGAGTGGCAGGGGCCTGGGGAGCGCCCAGTCACCTCTGCTTTTGTAAGGTGTGCTTATTATCTGAGGCCATGTTTCTAATTCCTGAACAAAAGAGTGAAAAAAACTGTCATGCCACACCACCTTATTGTATTAGCATATCATATACACATGTGCACTTTTTAAGTAGAACAAAGTAGATGCAGGTTAGTGTGAGAGTTGTTCAACAGAAAGATTGCTCTGTGGAACACCACCGCGTTAAGGAGTAAAGATTGACTAGGGTGGAGTCCCCGTGTATAAGAAGGACATGATCAGGAAAGTTCGAGAGAGATGGTAGTTTGATCATCAAGACTAGTCTGATGGAGTGTTGTATTCTATTTTGTTGTTCAGTCGCTCAGTCATGTCCAATTCTTTGCAACCCCGTGGGCTATAGCACTCCAGGCTTCCCTTCCCTTCACCATCTCCCAGAGCTTGCTGAAACTCATGTCCATTGAGTTGGTGATGCCATCCAACCATCTCCTCCTCTGTCATCCTCTTCTCCTCCTGCCTTCAGTCTTTCCCAACATCAGGATCTTTTCTAATGAGTCTGTTCTTCTCATCAAGGAGCCAAAGTATTGGAGTTTCAGCTTCAGCATCAGTCCTTCCAATGAATACTCAGGACTGATTTCCCTTAGGATTGATTGGTTTGATCTCCTTGCAGTCCAAGGGACTCTCACGAGTCTTCTCCAGCACCACAGTTCAAAAGCATCAATTCTTTGGCGCTCAGCTTTCTTTATGGTCCAATTCTTAGACCCATACATGACTACTGGAAAAACCATAGCTTTGACTACATGGACCTTTGTCAGCAAAGTAATGTCTCTGCTTTTTAATACACTATCTAGGTTTGTCATAGCTTTTCTTCCAAGGAGCAAGCGTCTTTTAATTTCATGGCTACAGAAACCATCTGCAGTGATTTTGGAGCCCCAGAAAATAGTCTCTCACTGTTTCTATTGTTTCCCCATCTATTTGCCATGAAGTGATGGGACCAGATGCCATGATCTTGGTTTTTTTAATGTTGAGCTTTAAGCCAACTTTTTCTCTCTTCTCTTTCATTTTCATCAAGAGGCTCTTTAGTTCCTCTTCACTTTCCACCATAAGGATGGTTTTATCTGCATATCTGACGTTATTGCTGTTTCTCCCAGAAGTCTTGATTCCAGCTTGTGCTTCATCCAGCCCGGCATTTCACACGATGTACTCTGCATATAAGTTTAATAAGCAGGGTGACAGTACACAGCCTTGATGTACTCCTTTCCCGATTCGGAACCAGTCTGTTTTTTCACTTCTGTTTCTAACTGTTGCTTCTTTACCTGCACACAGGTTTCAGTGAGGCAGGCAAGGTGGCCCCCATCTCTTGAAGAATTTTCCAGTTTATTGTGATCCATACAGTCAAAGGCTTTAGTCAGTGAAGCAGAAGTAGGTGTTTTTCTAGAATTCTCTTGCTTTTTCTATGATCCAGTGGATGTTGGCAATTTGATCTCTGGTTTCTCTGGATTTTCTAAATCCAGCTTGAACATCTGGAAGTCCTCGGTTCACATACTGTTGAAGCCTGGCTTGGAGAATTTTGAGCATTACTTTGCTAGCGGGTGGAATGAGTGCAATTGTGTGGTAGTTTGAACATTGTTTGGCATTGCTTTTCTTTGGGATTGAAATGAAAACTGACCTTTTCCGGTCCTATAGCCAATGCTGAGTTTCCAAACTTGCTGGCATATTGAGTACAGCACTTTCACAGCATCATCTTTTAGGATTTGAAATAGCTCAACTGGGATTCCATCACGTCCACTAGTTTTGTTCGTAGTGAGGCTTCCTAAGGCCCACTTGACTTCACACTCCAGGATGTCTGGCCCTAGGTGAGTGATCACACCATCGTGGTTATCTGGGTCATTAAGATCTCTTTTGTTCCATCTGTAAAGATGTTTAAGAAGCTCAGAAGAAGGCTGCTATGTCAATAAAGTGGGTTAATGCTCTGAGCCATACGTATTGATTCAGATGTCCAGACTCTAAATGTGAATATATGTCCTCTCACCTTTGTTTCCATTTGGTTTGGCATTTAAGAGACTTGTCTTTTGGGGATAAAATATTTGCAGCAGAGCAGGTGACACCATTGGCAAGGATGAAATGGAGGGAGAAACTGTTGAAATTTCTTAGGAATGAAATGAAGAGTAATACTGATGAAGAACCCAGGCAAACAGATACTATGAAATGATGCCTAGAAATTTTCTGGGCAAGAAAAAAGTTACTGGTGTGAGAGCAAAATCTCACTTGACTGACATCTTTAATTTACTGCTAACGTTAATATCTCAGAAGGATCAAAGCAAAAATCTCTTCTTTTTTTCCAGATTTTTGTTAAAAGCTTTCTTTACAATGATGCGTCAGCATGCTTTTTTTAGTGTGAGGGATCCTGATTATTTCAGAACATTGGTTTAGAAAAAAACTCTGACGTTATGAGAAAAGTTATGATACCTAGTTTTTAAGAAGTCTAGTTAGATTGCTGATAGACATAAAAACCAGACATTTTTAAGTAAGAGTAGATGAGACAGGAAGCATTGCTTGGATCCTGGGCATTATCTTGTTTTCAGCTTCCTGAAGCCTGAGGAAATTTTAAGTTACGTGGTTTGAGCTCCACAAATCAAGGCGTTGGTCATCAGTAGTGGATTTTCAGGTTTAACAGGGATTGACGAGAGGAGAGCTTGCCTTGGAAATCTGATTTGGGTTATTGGTAGCATGGAGCCTTCCAGAAAGCAGATTACAGTAAACAGAGTCTGAGCAAGAGGTCTTGGGCTTGGAGATCAGGTCTCCTTGTAGTTCTCACTCTGTCATTCAGGGCTCCGTCACCTTAGGTGAGTTGCTGTATTTTTTTTTCTGGGCCTAAATTTCCTCATGTACAAAATGGTAATTTCCCAGATCCATTGTGGTTTTTAAAACGATTAACCCTGAGACACGTCATCAGTGTCTCCTGGCAGGGTGGTAGTCCAGACAAAGCTTAGGGTTAGCATTAGAAAAATCGGATTGTCTACCTATAGAATGGCTATAGAAATTGTGTGAAAAGACGGAGGTGGTTTGTGAGCCTAGAATGGGAAAAGGCTTCTCCTTGGTTAGTTTTGTTTTGATCGACATTTCTATAATGATGACAACTGCTACTGTTTTCTTCTTTCTTTTTAAAGGCAAATTTAGTTAAGTGAGCAAATACTGCACTGGAAAAAAATCGTAAATCATCCCAAGTGGGTCCGGTCTGATTTAGTTCAATATTTAAGGTGTTCTTTAAGTCTTTAGTAACTAGAGGCTTGACACCATAACTGGGAGCAAAACATCAAAAGTAATTAGGTCAGCCTGTGGTGTTAGAAGCCTCTGTCCTCCAAATATGTGGTTGTGAGTATGTATTCTTCTGCCTCCTGGAAAATGATGCAAGTCCTCTGAGCCCTATAAAAAATACACGTTATTAGTTCTGTTAGCAAAACTTAAAGTTGGAACTGGAAAGTCATTAATTTCAGAGTTAGCTATTTATTGCTAAGAGTGTTCAGCACCCTGACACTTTGAGAATGGAAAGGCCAAGTGAGCCTCTTGACAGCTGAATTATGAACGATTCCCCCATAATCTTTACCATCCAGCACACATAAACATAAAGCTAATTTCACTTTTATGAACTCCAGTCCCATAGCTGTAGAAGTTGTGTGTGAATAGAAGAAAAATTTGTAGGAGGAAGACAATCGTCTGATACACAAACTGCTACATCAGGATTGAGACATAAATTCTATATATGAGGAGTTTTGCAACGAAAGCCCAAAATAATCCTTGAGAAACAAGTACTGAAGGGAATGGAAAAATACAAATTAGTTTGGGAAATGACCTGCTTAGACTGACTAGAGCAAGCTGTTTTCTGCTGGTTCAAGGTCATTCCCTCTGACAGGCCTTGATGTCTCATCCATGTGAGTTTTGAACACATTCCCTTGGAGGGCACTTCCACAGTCTAATGGCTTGAGATATTGAAAGCTTCTTTAAGACAGTCAGCCTAAATTTTCTTTTAATTTCCTCTTCCAGTGTCTCTGTAATTGCCCTTTCTTGTATTATCCTAAAAGGAGTTTGCGGGGAACATGTGCAGTGGGACGGCATGTTCAGTCTTTTTCCTCTGGGGTGCTACAAATTTCACCTTTCATAAACTTATGCTTTGCTCACAGAAAATGACTACAAAGGGAACGAATTCACTGCTTTTCCAGAGTTGAACAAGTTCTGCCTGTAATAAAGGTGCCCACAGAGTCTAGCTGGAGCCTGAGTCCTGGAGGAGAGAGGTTGCCTGAATGTATTTTTTCACTGGCCTCATTCCAGTTCTTGGCCCATTTCTAGAGTCACTGACCTCATTTATCGCAAACCTCCTTCCTCCCTGAAAACACCATCTTCCAAAGCCAAGCCCTACCCCATACACACTGACCACTCAGGAAGGCTGTGTAAAAATGTAGCGAGACAATGTCCTGTACCCATCAAAACCTTGCTGAATGCATAGGGATATCAGATCAGCAAAGTGTGGGTCATTCTGTCTCTTCATGCACTGCCTACAAAAAGAACACCAGCGATTCTGTATTCTTATCCCTGTAATGTACTCTTGACCACCATGGGTAAGACTGTAAACCCGTGGATGCTCCATAGAGAGGATCCGGGAGGAATTTTGTTTCTGGGCATGTGTTTGAGAGTCATACTGCTCCTGTCTTTAGTGTAGATGTGATGTGATTAAAGAATTAAATAAGCAAACACTTTTGGACCAGAAGAGAGTTGTTCTACAGTCGATTAATTCCCTAGAGCAGATCGCTGCCTTCTTTGAACTGTTTATATTCTGAGAGTGCAGCTGAGGTGTGAGAACCTTGCACTCCTTCATGAACTGACTATACAAAACTGCTCTGTCTCCTGTTTTACCTCCATGCCCTCTCTGTGGTGCTCAGGATACTCTTTGTATTTATGGGCCTAGAAGTAAAAACAAAAACATTGTTAAACTTCTTCAGAATGATTGGGTACAGAGGAAGGCATCTGGGAAAAAAATGTAGATTTCATTCATTTCTTTAGGATCTACTCAAAGTCCTATCACCTAAATGATTTCTTATTCCGTAATTTCTTTATATTCCACGTGTCGACTTTGGTTTTAGTACATGCCCAGTTTTGGGGGTTGATGGACAGTTATCTCCTCCACAGAAATGTGGGGAAACTGCAGGTCCATGGAGTCTAGCTATTCAAAATAGAGAAGTGGTCACTTAGCCCTCTCTCGGGTTGGCTTTTGCTGTCACCTGGCTGCATCCTGGTGTGTGGTCAGAATTACCATGATACAACACAGATGATAGCAGCATTTAGTAATAAAAAGCAGATCGCTGTGGGATCAATTAGTTGCTCATCATTTGTATGACTCATAACTGAAAAAATGAACCTGGCTGAATAATCAAGAGTATAAACCACTGTTAACTGCTCCCAGGTTCAGAAGTCTTGGCTGTATTTGTAAGAGGTGGTAAGGTAGGATGAAAAGGGTTTGCACTTGTCAGACACTAATTCAAAGACTGGCTTTGCTGCTGAGTGTTATCTTAATGAGTTCTTTAACCACTAAAGTTATATAGCCATCTAAAAAAATGGAAATTACATAGGCTCACATTATGAGAATTAAGTGGGGTTGTGTATAAATGGTCCAAGTAGGGACCTCCTTCATGTTAGTTCCCTTTGCTTTTTCTGTCTTTGTCTGAACAAATTTGTATATTTACAAGTCTTTGTGCTAGCATCTCTAATGGGTTATTTCTTAGTAAGTGCCCAGTTTCTGACCCGTCACGATTGCTCACTAAAATGTTCATGGAATGAGTGAGTGGATGGTTACATATGTTTAGTGGGGTGTGGCCATTTTTTTCCCTCTATTAGACAAGGAACATAGAGTTGGTAGTTTTCCGCAAGATTACCCAGAAGATGGAATCACTGCCTACCCAGACATCTAGAAATGTACTGTACAGCTCTTGTAAATTTCAGGCAAACGCAGTATTCCTTCCTGTATGTATTAACCATTGCCTTCTTCTCCATCAGACACTCACTCTGTGAAAATATAATTTCCGCATGGCACTGATTCCGATATTGCAGGACCTTTTCGTTGTGTCTTGTAGAGGGAACCTCATCCATGTGCTTAATTTGAAGCATGCAGTAAGGAGAAGGCATTCGGAGGTGGAGGAGAATGGTGGCCACTCTTTTCTGGGACAACCTTTGATTGGAATCAAAGTCCTAATACTCATTTAATGAAAAGAAGATTGCTGGAACTATCATTTGACCCACATTTGCTGTTATTAGAATTAAGTCTAACCAGCTGCCAGTTCCTCGAGGCAGGTGGCTGTAGCTTTCTGTCTCAGCATCTGCCTATTTTTCCGTTTCTAATTGGCTTTGTTAGATAAGTTAGTCTGGTATTTGTTTGAAAAAATATATATCTGTGTGTGTTGAACTTCTTCTCACATTTGCTTGAGCATCTATTTCCTAGAAATCAAACTTTCAAAAACTGAAACTCTATAAATGTAAGAGGGATTATTTTAGAGGAGGGGACAGGCTCAATCTTGTGATCAGTTATTTAGTACGGTGAACAGTACTAGTTTCCGTTCTGTTCTAGAACGTTCTGTTCTAGAAGTAATTTTTTATATAGTGGGGCCTGACTAAAGAATATTCGGACAAGAGCATTTCCATTCCCAGTAGAATTTGTTCCCAGAAAAGATGGAAATTATACATCAGGACCCTGCTTCACTTTTTTAGCACCACTGATTCAAATACTGGCCAGAACCTAGGAGAGTTGAGATGGGGGGAAAAAAAAGTTCATTAAATTGACATGTTGGAACCTCTAAAAAGGTTCTCATGGAGTACTCATTTAGAAATAGATGAAAATTTGAACATATATATATAATTTTTTTTTTTTTTTTTTGGCCTGAAGTACTTGATTCATGACTCACCTTTCTGGTGAATGGTTTGCTAAAGGGTTTTCCCATGTGCATATCATATAAAACAAAGATTTTTTTCAGGGTGCATTGGTCATTTATTGACATACTTTCCCTAGATTCTAATTTCCTCATAATATTGGTGCCTTCTTCCATACGTTTTTAACTCATAGAAAAGAAAAACACATCAAGTTTTGTTCTGGGGCCAATAGCATGCCACTCTCGCCTACTTTTCTTTCCCTGGAGGGACTTCCAGATTTTCCTGTGACTTTGGCCGGTTGATCACAGAATGGTAAATATTCCAGTGAACGGAGTCTGGAGCCCTGGATTCCTCCTTTCTGGTTGGAGCCAGGGTTCCGTGGAGGAGAGGAATAAGGAAGGGAACATAAATGTGAGACTCCACGTGGATATAGAAAACAAACTTATGTTTACCAGAGAATAAGGGGTGGGGAAAAATTGGGAGATTGGAACTGACATATGCACACTGCTATATATAAAACAGATAACTAATAAGAACTGTACACTCTGTAACAGCCTATATGGGAAAAGAATCTCAAAAAAAAGTGGATTGTATGCATATGTGTGGCCGATTCACCTTACTTGTGTCCCTGAGGCTAGCACCACGTTGTAAATCAACAATACAATTAAAAATTAAAAAAAAAAAAATCAGACTCCAGTCCTGTCCACCCCCATGTTAATCCCTCACTTAAGCCCCATTGGTTTTTTTCTCAAGAGTTCAAAACTCTTAATTACTCCCCAAAAGACACATCCAAAAATGATACCCAGCCTTCAGCTCCTCCTAGCAGAAGACCCTAAAGAAAACCTGTCCAGTAGGCAAACTCCTATCTTTTGTTGAAATTACAGGAGAGATCAACTCAGTGACCTGGCCCAGGTGATGACATTCCTCTCAGCTTTTCTGGATTTCTGGGTTATTCAGCTGTTTATTCTCGTACAGAATGTTGGTGGCTTCCACAGGCAAGGCGATGTGCTGGGTTTCCCTGCGGAGCAGAAAGCATGGTGGCCTAAGAGTCTTGAAGCACGGGTTCCAGGTTCCACTGTGCTGTGAGTGACTGAGTGAAAAGAAAACAGTGTTAGTCGCTCAGTCGTGTCCAACTCTCTGTGATCCCGTGAACTGTAGCCCACCAGGCTCCTCTCTCTGTGGAATTCTCCAGGCAAGGGTACTGGAATGGGCACCCTTTCCCTTCTCAGGCACTGTTTCTGACCCAGGGATTGAACCTGCTCTGCTGCATTGCAGGCAGATCCTTTACCATTTGAGCCATCACTGTATGCAGATTGCTCCTCCTGCCTGGCTTGCTCCTCTCTCTTCTGTAAAATCAAGGGATTACTTTGAGCTCTGAGATCCCTTCCAGTTCTAAAACTTCTGTGATTTTCTGATTACAGATCTCTCGAGCCAGTAATTCATGATTCCAAGTTTAGGCTGAAAACTCAGTTCTTTCGACTCTCAGCCTGAAGCACATGGTGGCCTGTGAAGAGGTCCGTGCTTGGAGATGCTTGGTTGTCTTGCCTTGTAAACCTACTGAAGATACTTAGTGTAGATGGCCAGGGAAGCCAGACTTCCAGACAGACACATCAGAGCTTTGCCGTCTTTTGAATAGTGTGTGTTGTATACCCTTTTGTACTAACTGGCAGTTATGAAATCACTGGTGTCTTAATGCTGCTTAAAATGGGGTGAGGTTTTCTACCTTATACTGATATCTGCAAGCTAGATGCCAGATGAAGATTTCCACTGAAATAAGAAAACATGCTGTCTTTCTCCCTTCAGAGGAGTCACCTCTGCAGACAGATCCCAACCCCAGGCCCCATCCCTACATGTAGTTTCCTGTGGTCGCGGTTTTTGTTCTGTCTTAACTGGCAGTGAGGTCAGAGGTCATAATGACCCTTCTGTTCTTATCACAGGCTCTGTTGATGGTTGACACCCCCGTTGGGGCAATAAAAATGAGCTGGTGAAAGACTTATCTTGACAGATGCCCACGATCAGGGCTATGCCAGTTGACATGTTCCTAATAATAGGAAACAAATGTGTATTTCCGCTTCTTGACTCACTTTGCCAATTCCTTACAGGAGCCCTTGAACTTAAAATGTGATTAAATAAGAAGGAACTGGAGAAGGCAGTGGAGACCAATGCAGAGGGTAGTTTGGTGACTGTTCTGTATTATTTCTGTCCTCTCCATGAGTGAGAATAACCACCTGTGAATGACGAAAGATAACGCAAGTTTTGTTGTTGCTGTTTAGTCCCTAAGTCGTGTCCTGCTCTTTGCAACCCCATGGACTGTAGCCTGCCAGGCTCCTTTGGCCATGAGATTTCCCAGGCAGGAATACTGGAGTGGGTTGCCCTTTCTGCCTCCAGGGGATCTTCCCGACCCAGGAATGGTACCCGGGTCTCCTGCATTGCAGGTGGAATTCTTTACCACTGAACCACCAGGTAAAGTGAAAGTGAAGTTGCTCAGTCGTGTCCGAATCTTTGCGACCCCGTGGGCTGTAGCCCGCCAGGCTCCTCCATCCATGGGATTCTCCAGGCAAGAATACTGGAGTGGGTTGCCATTTCCTTCTCCAGGCAATCTTCCTGACCCAGGGATCGAACCCAGGTCTCCCGCATTGCAGGCAGACACTTTAACCTCTGAGCCACCAGGGAAGCCCAACTCAAGTTTTGCACGAAAGCTTTTACTAAGGTAGCACCATGTATCTTCCACTTTCCATATGCCTGCTTCCCCTTGTCCTGCAGTGGGTGAGAAATGCATTGGTCACCTCTTCCCCCTGCCCAGAACAGTTTCATGGTTTAAGAGCCAGGGCTCTGGCTTCAGACAGCTTGAATTGGAATCTGGATTCCATCACCTATTTGGACAGGCCTCTCAGTGTCTCGGTACTCAGTTTCTCCATCCTTAAAAAGAGGGTGAATAATGCTTTTCTTGTTTAGTCATGTTGTTATTCAGTTGCTAAGTCATGTCTGACTCTGTGACCCATGGCCTGCAGCGTGCCAGGCTCCTCTGACCTCTGAGCAGGCTCCTCTCTGAGTTTTCTCAAACTCATGTCCATTGAGTCAGTGATACCATCTAGCCATCTCATCCTCTGTCGCCCCCTGCCCTCCCACTCTCAGTCTTTCCCAGCATCAGAATCTTTTCCAGTGAGTTGGCTCTTCACATCAGGTGGCCAAAGTATTGGCCTTTAGTCCTTCCAGTGAATATTCAGAATTGATTTCCTTTAGGATTGACTGGTTTGATCTCGTTCCTGTTCAAGGGACTCTCAAGAGTCTTCTCCAGCACCACAGTTCAAAAGCATCAATTCTTTGGCACTTGGCCTTTTTTATAATCCATCTCTCACATCCGTACAAGACTACTGGAAAAACCATAGCTTTGACTATACAGACCTTTGTCAGCATTTAGCTGTAGGTAGGATTAAATCATACTAGATGGGGAGGACTTTAACACAGAGCCTGCCATATAGTAATGGCATCCTTGTTGCTTGTCTCCCATGGCCAGTCTCAGCAACCAAAATGTGAGCTGCTTTAGAATATATTTAAATTCTCAGTCCATCAGGCTGAACTCTAGGATCAAAAATTCAGAGCAGGTACCAACCCACTGTGAAGAGCCAGCCTAGGCTGATTGTCGATGGTCTGAACTAATAATTATGGGCAGAGAAAAGAAACCATCCTGTGGACAATTCATTTCCCTCCAGGAAAAGGAAGAATCCAGGAAAACCCACTTTCTTGTTCTCTAGTTGGATGTTAAGCCCAAGAAGAGGAAGTATGTAATTCTGTGACTTAAACTGATCTGTAGTTTTATTGAAGGGGTGTGCCAGCAAATGTGGTAGAAATAAACACCAGTTAAGACATAGTTGTTGTATTTTTTATCTTGTTGGACAGATAGAGGAATACCCAGACACCTGATGGATCTTGCCTTTGAGTAAGTGTGGACTGGAGATGGTCGCCATGCTGAAGGTCTTACTGGGTTGAATGAAGGGATATAGCAGCCCAGAGTTAAATGTGATGTGCAGGTATTCCATTCAGTTCAGTTCAGCTCAGTCGTGTCCAACTCTTTGCGACCCCATGAATTGCAGCACGTCAGGCCTCCCTGTCCATCACCAGCTCCCGGAGTTCACTCAAACTCATGTCCATCGAGTCGTTGATGCCATCCAGCCATCTCATCCTCTGTCGTCCCCTTCTCCTCCTGCCCCGAATCCCTCCCAGCATCAGAGGCTTTTCCAATGAGTCAACTCTTCGCATGACGTGGCCAAAGTATTGGAGTTTCAGCTTTAGCATCAGTCCTTCGAATGAACACCCAGGACTGAGCTCCTTTAGGATTGACTGGTTGGATCTCCTTGCAGTCCAAGGGACTCTCAAGAGTCTTCTCCAACACCACAGTTCAAAAGCATCAATTCTTCGGCGCTCAGCTTTCTTCACAGTCCAACTTTCACATCCATACATGACCACTGGAAAAACAGCCTTGACTAGACAGACCTTTGTTGGCAAAGTAATGTCTCTGCTTTTTAATATGCTGTCTAGATTGGTCATAACTTTCCTTCCAAGGAGTAAGCGTCTTTTAATTTCATGGCTGCAATCAGTATCTGCAGTGATTTTGAAGCCCAAAAAAATAAAGTCTGACACTGTTTCCACTGTTTCCCCATCTATTTCCCATGAAATGATGGGACCAGATGCCATGATCTTTGTTTTGTGAATGTTGAGCTTTAAGCCAACTTTTTCACTCTCCACTTTCACTGTCATCAAGAGGCTTTTTAGTTCCTCTTCACTTTCTGCCATAAGGGTGGTGTCATCTGCATATCTGAGGTTATTGATATTTCTCCCAGCAGTCTTGATTCCAGCTTGTGCTTCTTCCAGCCCAGCGTTTCTCATGATGTACTCGTATGTAAGTTAAATAAGCAGGGTGACAGGGAGCCTTGACGTACTCCTTTTCCTATTTGGAACCAGTCTGTTGTTCCATGTCCGGTTCTAACTGTTGCTTCCTGACCTGCATATAGGTTTTTCAAGAAGCAGGTCAGGTGGTCTGGTATTCCCATCTCTTTCAGAATTTTCCACAGTTTTATTGTGATCCACACAGTCAAAGACTTTGGCAAAGTCAGTAAAGCAGAAATAGATGTTTTTCTGGAACTCTCTTGTTTTTTCCATGATCCAGCGGATGTTGGCAATTTGATCTCTGGTTCCTCTGCCTTTTGTAAAATCAGCTTGAACATCTGGAAGTTCACAGTTCACGTATTGCTGAAGCCTGGCTTGGAGAATTTTGAGCATTACTTTACTAGCATGTGAGATGAGTGCAATTGTGCGGTAGTTTGAGCATTCTTTGGCATTGCCTTTCTTTGGGATTGGAATGAAAACTGACCTTTTCCAGTCCTGTGGCCACTGCTGAGTTTTCCAAATTTGCTGGCATATTGAGTGCAGCACTTTCATAGCATCATCTTTCAGGATTTGAAATAGCTCAACTGGAATTCCATCACCTCCACTAGCTTTGTTCATAGTGATGCTTTCTAAGGCCCACTTGACTTCACATTCCAGGATGTCTGGCTCTAGGTCGGTGATCACACCATTGTGATTATCTGGGTCATGAAGATCTTTTTGTACAGTTCTTCTATGTATTCTTGCCATTAGAAATGTGAAAGGCTTGGGGGCTCTGAGAAAGGAGAAATGAATGTCTTTGGACAGGTTAAAGATGAAGTCTGTGAATCTGACTTGGGCCTAAAAAAGACAGGATGTTGATACGCAGAGTCAAGGGTGGGATTGGGAAAGAAATCAACCATCCTTTTGAATGTGTAAGTAATAGAGGTCACATGCAGTAATTCCTGCTTTTAAATGGAAAAGTCAATATATTGCTTAAAAAACCAACCAATTCGGTTTTGGTGTAGAAATCTCAGGCCCTACCTGATCATGAATTAACAAGTCCCTGGGAAAAGGATAAAATGGAAAAATGTTTTCTACCTTTCTGCCAAGAGTATGGAGAAGGCAATGGCACCCCACTCCAGTACTCTTGCCTGGAAAATCCCATGGATGGAGGAGCCTGGAAGGCTGCAGTCCATGGGGTCGCTGAGGATCGGACACGACTCAGTGACTTCACTTGAACTTTTCACTTTCATGCATTGAAGAAGGAAATGGCAGCCCACTCCAGTGTTCTTGCCTGGAGAATCCCAGGGACGGGGGAGCCTGGTGGGCTGCTCTCTATGGGGTCCCACAAAGTTGGACACAACTGAAAGGACTTAGCAGCAGCAGCCAAAAGAATAATGAAAATCATGGTCTAGAGAGTATAAACCCCTTCAGAGAAAGGCCATTATCGTCTGTCTGCTGAGGTCATCAGTATATATGCTTTTAAATAAACCCAATGATCCTCTTAATATCTTATGGAAATGCAAGCTCCAGCACATTAAAAAGTATTCTGTTGGGACACTTGGCTATTGCTGTATTTTGCCAAGTGTGTTTTTAGAGGCTTTGACTTCTTAAAAGTCTACAAATAAACACCCTGTGGTTTTATTAGTTGGTAACGCAGTGATTTTCTAAATATTCAAAAGTACCTTTGTTAGGGTATCTTTCTATTTATATAAAATTTCAAGTATATGTTACATTGGTTTTTGCATTCACTCCTGGGGCTGTTTCTCCACCTAAGTTAACAAAAAAGAAAATGCATGTGACCTAAAGGTTTATATGATACCATCATTGAAGACACTCGAGGTCATTTTCCAAATCTATATATAATCCATAGGGAAACTAGACCCAAAAATATAAAGTGCACTGACCCAACATCATACTGTCGGTGACTGACTGATCTGGTTCTGGAAGCCGGACTTTTTAACTGTTGGATTGGGGTTCATCTGTTACACCCTCATTCTGCCCATTGGGAAAAAACAAACTGGGAACTTAACAGGTTTTTAAGCAATGTAATAGAACACCATGGGTCTCTGGCCCAGGATGTTTCAGATACATTTCAACTGACAAATTGTTGTTTAAAAATAACAACAATACTATAAAGTTCTCCTAAGCACTGGTACATGTATTCATTCATTTTATTCATCACAGCTTGTGGTATTGATCCTGTTATTCCCCCAGTTTCCAGATGGGCCACGGAACTGTGTAAAGTTTACGTTTCACAGCAGGGGTGTGGCTGTGCGTTGCAGAGCTGGGATCCTGACCCTGGCAGGCAGAGATCAGCACCTCTGTCTGCTTGCACTAGTTGCGGTCTGGTCACTGAGGGCTTTCTGTCCCTGCCTCCCACCTGCCTGTGTCAGGAAGCGGTCTTTGTAATTCCTTATTGACTGTTCCTGTTGGCTTCCCAGGTGGCTCAGTGGGGAAAGAATCCGCCTGTAGTGGGAGTTCAGCCCCTGGGTGGGGAAGATTCCCTGGGGGAGGGCATGGCAACCCACTCCAGTATTCCTGCCTGGGAAATCCCATGGACAGAGGAGCCTGGTGGGCTTCAGTCCAAGGGGTCGCAATGAGTCAGACATGACCGAAGCGACTGAGCATGGACTTTGTGAAGTTGCTACCATACAGAGGCTGTACCACCAGAGTTTCATTTGGATCCTGGATCTCTGTTCCATTTCCAGAGAGGCCCAGCATGCAGAATGTCCGGCATCAATCCAGACATTCATAACAAAGGCACGTTGGCACCGCAGCCGTGGTTTTGCCATCCACAGCAGCCCTGTGGCTGCAGGGCAGATCCACGGAGGAGAAGACAGTATCTCCCTGCTTGAGCAGGTGGTTGAAATTCCCTGAGCGTTTGCAGCCCCAGCACCATAAATTTCTCTCCATCTAGGGCAAGTCTGTTTTTTTTCTTTTTTTAATAAACATATTTGCTTATTTAGTCTTGGCTGCACTGGGTCTTCGTTGCTACACAGGCTTTTCTCAAGTTGGGGCTGGCAAGGGCTGCTCCTTGCTGCAGCGTGAAGGCTTCTCATTACAGTGGCTTCTCTTGGGGCACATGGGCTCTAGGCACACAGGCCTCAGTATTTGTAGCTCCTGGAGTGCAGGTTCAGTAGTTGTGGTGCACAGGCTTAGCTGTCCCGTGGCATGTGAGATCTTCCCAGATCAGGGATCGGTCCTGTGTCTCCTGCATTGGCAGGCAGATTCTTTACCACTGAGCCACCAGGCAAGCCCTCAGCCAAATCTTGACTTCGGGACAGGACTTCTAGTGGACAGTCCACACACCCTGGAGGGTACAAGCCAATAAACACTCCCTGCCTGGATCTAAAGCAGGGTGGGGACTAGACTCCAGCATCATTATATGTCACAAAAGGGTCTCATTGGGGAAGGTGGAGCTGAGCAGTGCCCCGTATTTGATAACATTGAAAGAGCTTTTTTCCTCTTCCACAATTAATCCATGTCTCCATTTGCACATGTTAAAAAAAAAAAAAAAAAAACTGACAGTACCAACAACACGAGAGAAACGCCCAGCCTGAGCAATAAATCTCCGGAGGCATTCAGCAAGTGCCACGGGGCTCATTAATCTTGATTATTTCCCGTAATAGATAACTTCACAAATCAGCTATTATTCCTAATCATGCACATAAAGATAACAACGGAGGGGTAATAGCTTCCTGCCTGGCGAGACCAAAATAAAATTTTATCTAAAAATGTGTTTCTGCACATTCCCGGGAAAGGTGCTTTCCTCCTCCTTAAAGGGGCAGGAGGAGATGGAGGGGAGGAACCACGGAGAAAGAAATTGATCATCGCGGATTGGGTTTTTAAAAAGAATTAGGTGTGTTTGATTTTCTCAGGGACACTGGCCGGCTTGCATGTCAGTGTGTCGCTGGGAGGTAGTTTGGAGAGAGATTGGACCATGAGAGACAGAGAATTGTGCAGTTCCAGTCTCTCAGAGAAGAATACACAGGGAAAAAAATAGAAAGCAAGGGGATGATATCTTTTTTCTGTGAAGTTGACATTTTGGGTTTCAGGATTTTTGCTGAGTTGGAGAAATTGCTTCACATTCCCAGACTGTGTTTATCTCCTCCGGAGTGCTCATCAGATACCAGGTACCAAGCAGAATGAATGGCAGCAGAAGAGTATGTGGATGATGAGAGATGGGTCTCCTACATGTTGGAGTGGTGTATGGGTGGTAACATTTTTTGAATATGTGATACCAAGCTATCTTAAACTTAAAAACTCTCAGGTCTTTGGCCAGGAGCAAAAACATGTATCTAATTGAGTGTTGGAAAGAGGGCTCCCTAAAGTCACCCTGGTGAAGGAAATTACTAGCTCCCCCTCCTACACAATGTATTTCTGATGGCATTGCAGTTGATGTGGGCAATGGCTTTATCATCCTGTAATGACAAGCTGCACCTGTCCATCATTTTGTTATCAAAATGCCAGTGCACTGCAGCAGGGCCTGGAATGAGATATATCACATTTATGATGAGATTTGACTCCACAGTATTCAGTCAGCAGGAATAATTGACCTATCGCAACAGTATGTGCCTACGGAATCAGGGGCTCATCGATGCTGGAGAGTACTGGCCAGAGTGTTCTTCACCGGGCACCTGAAGTTAAAATTTCACTCTCAGCTTCTCTGTTTCTATCTGAAGCAAAGCTATTCTGCTGTCCTTGAACTTCCCAGGAGGATCTGGAGGTGGTTATTCCCACAGCCACCTTCTGCCTCATTCAAATTTATTAAACATTATGGCAGAAGAATTTCCAGAACCAGTGATTCAACATTTTCCTGCCAACACAGTCTGTCTTTCTGATACAGTCACAGCAAGGACAGAGAAACTGAATACCCCTTAACGTGCGAGGCGGAGTGTTAGACCCTGGGACAGAGACATGTCCCAGACATTATCTGTACTCTTGGGGAATGAGGCAGTCCAGTAGAGGAGACAGGATGCAAAAAACAAAGCTTTGTACAAGATGAAAGGTGTGCCAGGGTGAAGGTGGTGTTCCAATGCTGAGGACATTCAGGGGAGACAAAGTGGTTCATTAAAGAAGGGCATCTCAGGTTGGAGATGGGGGTCTTGAGAGGAAGGGGACATATGTATGCCTATGATTCATGTTTATGTATAGCAGAAACCAACACAATATTGGAATTATCCTTCAATTAAAAATAATTTTTTAAAAAAACACTTAATTGGAAATACATAAATTGTTTGTCAGTTATATATGAAATAGGATGAGGTATAATCCGCCTGCAATGCAGGAGACCTGGGTTCACTCCTTGGGTTGGGAAGATACCCTGGAGAAGGGAATGACTACCCACTCCAGTATGTTCTGGCCTGGAGAATTCCATGGACAGAGGAGCTGGTAGGCTACAGTCCATGGGGTCAAAGAGTCAGACACGACTGGGTGACTTTCACTTTTCATATTTTAAATTGGTAGTAGGTATGATTAACAGTGAATATTGACTTAATAGTGAATATATAACATTTCATGATATATGTAAGTGAAGTCATTTCTCTGTACTCTGCACCTTAAACTTATCTAGTACTGTATGTCATATCTCAGTAAAACTGGAAAGGGGGGGGGGGGGAAAGGGCATCAACTTATACCCACAAGAGGAAAATGCACTGAGGCTGCGTGATTAGCGTGAGCAGGGCAAAGCCATGGGAGAAGAGTGACGAATCCAGTTGGGCTGGAGAAGGCAGTGAAGAATGGGAGACTGAGATGGAGAGTGTTGATTGAGACAAGATTAGAACGGACTGTGCACGCTGTGCTGAGGAGTTTGGACTTTTCTCAGTACACACTGGCACTCTATTAAAGGGTTTGAAGCAGGGAAATGACATGATTGGGCCTGAAGTTTAAAAAGATTAATATTATTTCAGCAATAGTCAGAATCGATGAGAAGAAAAAAAAGAGCCTGGAAGCAGATCCCACGTGTGTATTGCTGCTTGTCTAGACTCTTGAAATGATTGTGTGATTCAGTTGTGTGGATGGATAAGCTGAGAAGACAAATGCCCTGGGCAGAACTGGTGGTTCTGATGGGTGTAACAGTAACCTACTGCCGCATAACAAATCAGCCCAAACTTCATGATGTAGAGCAACCACATCCCTGGAATCTGTGGGTGGGGAATTTGGACAAGACATAGTGATGATGGCTTGTCTCTGTTCTGTGGCATCTGGGGAAAGACTCAGAGGACTGGCGGTGTCTTTGAGAATGAGCATTGTCTCCAGTGTTTTCAGTCACATGTCTGTGTCAAGATAAACAACTCTGGACAAGAGAGTTGCCTGGAGAATCCCATGGACAGAGGAGCCTGGTGAGCTACAGTCCATAGGGTCACAAAGAGTCAGACACAACTGAAGCGACTTAGCACACGCACGCACAGTAGTCAGGACCGTGTTCAATCAGTGACACACTGTTGCAATAGGAAAGAGTCCAGCAAGAAAGGAGTTCCACTTGGATTTTTACAGAGCTTTGGCTTCTCTGGTGGCTCAGACAGTAAGGAATCCGCCTGCAGTGCAGGAGACCTGGGTTTGATCCCTGGGTCAGAAAGATCCCCTGGAGAAGGGTATGGCCACACACTCCAGTATACTTGCCTGGAGAATCCCATGGACAGAGGAGCCTGGCGGGCTACAGTCCATGAGGTTGCAGAGTTAGACAAGACAGAGCGACTAACACTTTCACTCTTACTTGGATGTTAGGGAGAGTGGGGGATTGGAGAGGGGGTGGGTGGGGGGTCGGCAGAATTAGAAATGTGACAGTTACAATAGAAAGGAAGGAGGCCTTTGGTTCACGTGAAACCCAGGTGGGTGTGCTAAGTGCCCCTTTAGGAAGTCAGGCTCCTACTCGCCTCCTCTAACCCCCACCACAGAGGCTGGGGTTTCCTCAGAGGCCAGATCTTGGCTGGAACAAACAATTCTTTTGCTGCCCTGACCTTTCTCTCATGGGCACTTTAAGTGGTGGGGTAGGAAAGGATCTTCTTAGGGAGGTGGTCTTAAGCTGTTGCGAACACTCCATAGAATTTGTTCAAGTCTTTATCAGCTGGGGTCAGACTTAGCTGAAGGACTCAGAGGAACCAGGTGTGAGTGTGGTCAAGGAGAGATTCTTGGTCATCAGACACGTAGGATGCAATCACTCAGTGATGGAATAGATACAGAGTTTATGGTATTGCCACATAATTGAAAGTTTTATAGCTACTTAAATCAGAACAGTAGCTATGAAAAATGGCTGATGTTTATTGACTGTCTTCTATTTGCCAAAATTTGGAGAAAATGTAAGTGATGGAGCAGAGTTTTAGAACAATATTATGAGGCTTAGGCTTTACTTGCACCAATTTATAGATAATTGATATAGTCTAAGTGAAAAATCTGGAGAAGGCAATGTCACCCCACTCCAGTATTCTTGCCGGGAAAATCCCATGGACAGAGGGGCCTGGTAGGCTGCAGACCATGGGGTCGTGAAGAGTCGGACACGACTGAGCGACTTCACTTTAACTTTTCCCTTTCATGCATTGGAGAAGGAAATGGCAACCCACTCCAGTGTTCTTGCCTGGAGAATCCCAGGGACAGGGGAGCCTGGTGGGCCGCCGTCTATGGGGTCGCACAGAGTCGGACACGACTGAAGCGACTTAGCAGCAGCAGCAAGTGAAAAATCATGTGTGTACTTGCATATATAAAACACTTTTTAAAAAGTACAGACTGGAAATATATCAAAACACCAGTGGTAGTTTTGTTAGAGGAACAAGGTCCTATGTTTTCTTCTGTTTCCTGAAGTGTCTATAATGTTATCATGTTTTTTAAAAAGATGTGATTGTCACCTTCAACACCATTCTTCGTTTTGCAGCCCTTGGGGAGTGTGGGCAAGGTCACGTGTTGACTTGTATCAGTGATTGGCGTTACCTTTGGAAACCTTTCAAAGAGGATGTTTTCGAGCCAAAAGATATCAAGCAGTAAGAACGCATGAGCGTTCACCATGTTTTGTCCCACTGGCTTCCCCGAATAAAGTGACTCTAGGACAGCCTTACCAGCATCCCCCTGAAATCAGGTCACGCTTTGCACAAGGTGCTGTATAGTCAGGGCGCTTAGAGAGTTAAGTGACGTCACTTGTCTCCAGGGAGATGGTGGCTAAGGCATTCTTTACTGACTGGGGAGTAATACGAGGAAACATTAAACCAAACATGGAGGAAACACCGCCCCCCTGCCCAAAAAAAAGTTCTCCCCTCAACCTCGCCCAGCACTGGCATAGCAGTTTCTGAAGTCGTTTTGTAGAAGTTAACCTTCAGGAAAATAGAACGCATAGGAAAATGGATAAAGGTTAGCAGTAGAATTCTCCTGAATGACTAAAAGTGAGCTTCTGACCATTGAACTATCTCAGAGTGAAAACTGAAATTCTTCGTCAGAAAAAGAATTAACGTGGGTCATTGACTGACTGATCTCATCAGTGAGGACTCCTGTAAGGTGGTCACAAGGATTTAAAGAGCATTTGAGGAACCAGGTGTTTATAAGGCATTTAAGAAAGAGTATTACGTTAGAATTTCTTGATTATATATTGAACTGATTAATTTCCTAGATAGCAGTGAGACCTCATGCTTTGGGGTACTCTTTTCAACTGAGGTAAATCTAGAAATTAACCTGTAACTCCCGTTCAAATACTAAATAGCAAAATCAGACACAGGTATTTTCTAGAGAAATAATGTTTGACCCATTAAGCAGTGCTCCAGTGTGACAATATGAGGACATGCTGTACATTCCCCCACACCCCCCCACCTTGTAAGTTTTTGGTCAGCTTTCCTAACCATACAGTTTACATTGTTTTCCTCCTTTGCAAAATGTTTTAAGGAATGCAGCACAACATAGAGCTCTCTTAGAGTGATGGTCATGATCAAAAGAGTCAGACTCTTGCCAGGGGGTCTTGTGGATACCCCTCAGCATTGTGCACCCTGATTTCAGGCCATGCCATCTTAGACTGATAAGTAAACTCCACTTCACAGCTGAACAGATAGCCAGTTGCACACACATGTGTGCCTGTGGGACACACATGTCTTATTTTGCAGCCATCTCTGAACTTGCAGCCTCACTTTGCACTTCTCACTGAAAGAGCAGATGCAGTTCCTGGCGTTTGGGTGCTGTGAAAGCCTCAGTGTGATCGTGTCTTTAGTGTGTGTGACCGAAGGCTGGCATCAGTCTTAATTTTCTGTTCTGTCATGGATTTCGCTTGCCAATAGATGCAGTATCACGTGGTCACTTGTAATTGTCTCCTAGCTTTTTTTTTGCATCTGTTGGTATGTTCATTTCCTCGCCTGCAGGAGGAGGTAATGCTGCTGTCAGTCATTTAGCAGGACGCTCGTCCTGTTTCCTCTTCAGAGGCTGCTTCTGAGATGGCAGGAGTTTTGTTGTCGTTGTTCAGTTGCTAAGCCGTGTCCAACTCTTTGTGACCCCTTGGACCACAGCATGCCTAGCTTCCCTGTCTTCCTCTGTCTCCCCCCTTCTCCTCTTGCCCTCTGTCTTTCCCAGTATCAGCGTCTTTTCCAATGAGGCAGGAGTCTGGAGTTTGGGAATTAGTGTACAGATTCCTCAGAACTGTTCCTGGGATTGGAGCCTAGTCTTAAAAGTCACAACAACCAACATTTGTTTGAACCTCCAGGTTCCTCGGTCCTGACAGAAAGTGCTATGAAATACACGCACGAATCATTATTTGAGTATTTAAATGCACACCTGCTGCGCAAACCAGGCATGTGGAGAAAGAGTCAGGGAAACAGAAGGAAGAAGAGTATCTGAGATGGTACAGAATCACACCAACAACCATAAGGCATATCCCAGCTTTATAATGTTAACACATCACTACCTTAGTATCATCAAATCAGGGATTCCAGTGAAACTGTTTTGATGGGTCAGCAAACTTTTAAACAAAACCTGATGCTAATAAGGGCTTCCCAGGTGGCTCAGTGGTAAAGAACCTGCCTGCTGGTGCAGGAGATGCAGGTTCAATCCCTGGGTGGGAAAGATTCCCTGGAGAAGGAAATGGCCATCCACTCCAGTATTCTGGCCTGGAGAATCCCATGCTCAGAGGTGCCTGGAGGGCTGTATAGTGTTCATGGAGTTGCAAAGCGTCAAGACATGACTAAGTATGCAGGTGTTGATGCTAATAGTAATCTCCACGTATAAAACAAGCAGTTTTGATTTTACTAGGGAACAACCTCTTTTTTACAAATATTATCCAGGCCCCTTTTTTTTCCTGCCAGCTGAATCAGCCAGTCAGTTCAAGTCGCTTGGCCCAAACTGTCAGTGTGCTCACAGCTTATCATTCATTTCTTGATCCCTGTTTTCAGCTAGAACCCCAGAATGGCAAATTAATAAGGTCAACCCGTGATAGAAGTACGGCAGCCTCAGCCTCCATCTCCACCACTCGGACTAAATGAACTCTTCTGAGGTCGAGTCAGTATTTTCCATCACTGTCATGGGCAATTAGTAGCCACTTACAGTTGGTTCCAGTTCATTTCTGCTAATGGTATTAGGATGAGAGCCTATTGACCACATGATAGTCCAGCAGTTCTCAGACTGGATGTCCAGGTGGTGGATCGCAGGCCATTCCGTTTTTTCAGCCCAGTTTGGAGAACCGCTTTCTGTGGATTCCAATTCTTTAATTGTACTTTTGTTTATGAAAACGTGTCTTTATGGCGCATTAACTTGCTGGAGACCTAGCAGCCGGACTGAATTGAATTCCAGAGCATTCACGTTATGTTAAGTACATAACAATGACAGAAACCGCCTGTAATTCTAGAAATATGCAATCCTGTGTTACTCTCCTCAGATGCTGCCGTGTGTAAGAGTAGCTTTGGAAGAGAAGTATGTCAGAGTCAGCCGTGGTTGTGGAGAGTCTGGTTACTAAGCCCTGTAGTCCATTTATGGGCAAAGAACCACTTTGTTTTTTGAAATCACCTTGTCTGTCTCCTCCTGATTCTTATTTTAAAGAACTTGGGGATGCTGAGCAGATCAGGGGACTGGTTGAATGTTTTCTAACCTTCTAATACCGAAGTGGGCGACAGTAAAGCTTCCATAGCAACCAGTCTTTTCCTGAAAACATCTTCTCTGGAAGGGGAGGGGGGGCATCAGGAAAGCAGGAGCCACGTCTCTGTACTAAATGCAGCTGCTGATTGACTTTTGAAGGTAAAAAAGGGGGCATGTCAAGCTCTGTGAGAAAGCGCTGCCTGGGGTGTGCTCATGCCAGGGTGTCTGTCATTTGGTTTCTGAAGCTTCACAAGGCAGCCTCTGTCGCTGGCAGATAAACCTTACCCACCAGATAAACATGCGCGAGACTGACTGGTCTGAACTGCTCGAGTAGCGGACGCTGAAAAGATCCTTGGGCCAGACCTTGAAGGATACACTGCACTTGTTTTAATTGAATATCATTTTGGACATTAATTAATGTGTCCGTTCTCATTTCCCGACATGGCAAATAAGGATGTGTAAAAACAGGATAATTACGTTTTGATATTTTGGGGTTGGAGTCAGAACTGGATTGGATTTGCTGTTGATCTTGGGCAGTGATTTATTATTCCTGTCAATCATCGTACTCGCCTTCCTTTTCTGTTTCTCTTCTTAGTTCTGCACTGAGACGGGCACTGGCCCTGACACACAGCCCTGTCGTTTTGGGGGCAGGGTGTTTGCAAAACAGAGTTTCTTCCTGTGCTTGTGGGCCTGATGCTTTGAGTCTCAACCCTGAGAGAAGCAAGCACGTGCACACAGGGACACCCATCCACGCAATTAACCAGAGTCTGTGACTTAACTTAAAGGAGAATCCTTGCTCTGGGAGGCTGGGATGGGGCAGGGGGAGCTGCGAACTGCCTGGTTGTCTGCAGCCAGAGCGTGTCGTCTGGACTGAAATCTGCTGGCACCATCCGAGTTGCCGTCCGTGATGGTCTTGCCCACATTTCAGCTCCCTGGTGTCCACTTACTGTCCTTTCCCCTGTGCTGGCTTACCTGTAACCAGGATGCAGCCCAGGGACATTTTAATCCATGTTGCCGAGGTTTAGCAGAGGCGTGTAAACCTCCTTGTCTTCCGCTCACGTTTTAACTGTGACAAGGCCTTGTCACTCGGAAACAGCCTCCCAGCTGGGGGAGAGGCCTCCTTGGCTTTCAGCTTGAAAGAGGTGGTGCTGGAATTTTTGTTTGGAGACCAGAAAAAGCAGGTGACAGAGGCAGACATGCGATCCTCCCCAGCAGGAGAAGCTGGGCTGTGGGCGTTCATCGTCTCCACGGGAGATACTTTGAAATGAAATTCCTACGAAACAGGAGACCAACACTTAGAATCAGGAGAAAAGTGATAAAATCCGTTGTGAAATTTCCTGGTGAAAAAGGATGCATATATTTTAACTGATTTGCAGAGTAAAACTATTTTTTTTTTAAAATTTCCTTGGTAGTCACAATATGCTTTCACATTTTGTCATATTTAGTCTATACTGTCAGTGAAAGTATGTCTGGGCATCTCCCTCACACTCGCGGATATTAACAGCCCCTTTTCTTTTCTCTTGCCTCTGTGCTGATACCAGATCTGATTTGACAGAGAAATAAGTAGCCTCATATTGACCTGCATTTATGGCAAAAGGCATTAATGCACCAAATGCAGAGGACATACATTTACTTTTAGCTCTAAATAACCAAATCTTAAATAATGCATTCCAGCAAGGTGATCTATTAGAACAGCCCTCTTAAGAAGTGCTGTGTTATGAATGGATGCTGCATTTAAAATATCCATTTCCTTGCCTTCCTTCTCCTAATTACATCTTTCTTTGTCTTACCTCTTATTTGCATCCCTGAAGTGCCAAGAGAGAGGGAATCTAGCTGGTGGTTCCCCCTTTGCAAATCCTCCTACTTAGGAGCAGCCCCTGTACTGTTGACTTAAGCTCATTTCTGTTCAAGGAAAACTGCCTTGCCAGGGAAAAGATGCTCACTGATCGCTCCATCTAATTAAAAAGAGGAGTAAATCACTAAAAACAAATTAAGCATCTTAAATAAAATGGAAGATAAAAGCGATTAACAATCAAAGAGAGGAAATGCTTGCCATCTCGCAAGTCTGGTTCCCCAGCTCACTGAAGGCAGCTGGGTTTAAGGACTGATCAAAGGGGTTGGCAGAGCTTTGCTCCGTGGAACCCCTTTGCGAAGAATGAGGCCAAAATGATTCAAAAAGAGCTTCAGGTTCGAGCAGTTCTGACGGTTTCCTGTAAATGAGGAAGCCACAGGTAGCCCTTTCTGTTGGGTCCTGTGGGACCTGCTCACCCTCTTTTCCTCCTTTAGCCCAGGATAATGGAGGTGACTTTCAACCCCTGGCCACCCTACTTTAAATAAACTGGAAACTAATGAGAATTTTATACTTGACCTTAATCTGAAGAGGTCTGAAATAAGCTTATTACTAACCAAATCCTTCATCTCCTGCTTGAATATCTTTAGTCCTGGTAGCTGGTGTCTTCAAATGCATTCCAGCCCAGTGGAGTCTAAAGCCAACAGCGAAATGAAGTTTTTAATCACTGGTTCCAGAACAGCGTGGTCTGAGGAATGTCTGTCATTCCACACACAATTCTCCTGATGCTGCTTGAACTCTGCGATTTCTGCATTTTTCTATCCTATGCCATTTAGTGATTCAGAATATCCCCTATAAATATCCCAACAAAGGCGGGGCTGGTCTTTCCTTTCATTTTTCTCATGTGCCTGTGGATATTGTCATAAAAAGCAAGAGAAAGGAGAATTATTTCATTGACCCATTAATATAAGAAACTTGCCTTTAAAAATGTTTCATGTCATCTTTTTCGCTCAATGGATATTCATAAAGAAGTTCCTTTTGCTTCTCAAGTGCTCATTGTGAAAGAGATGAAGAACAGAAGATTTTAATTTCTGAGTTGGGTAGGTTTAGGAGAAGAGGGGTAGATAGGAAATGGAAATCTGAAAACATGAGAACACCCAACAGAATGACCTACTTGATGCCAGGCCTTGACCTGGAAACTCTTGACTTCTATTGTAGTAAGTTCCGCCTGACTCTGAACCCCAGGTCAGGAGATTGGAAGGAGTCCAGTGTTTTGGTTCAGTGGCTAAATCTCACGTCACCCTGACTGACTGACTTGAGTCTTTAGTTCTGAAATCTGTCCCACCCTGTCTGCCTTGTGACCAGGTGCCCACGTGAAGACATGTCCTGCTCTTCCCCTTCCTGCTTTTAGGGTCCTGCTGGGTTCCTCAGTTTCTCTGGGGGTTTTCTGATATTGTGTGCCCTGCCAGGGACACCTGCTCACAGTGGTTCTTTTTCTGATCAACTATGCTGTTGTGGGAGAAGGCAATGGCACCCCGCTCCAGTACTCTTGTCTGGAAAATCCCATGGACGGAGGAGCCTGGTAGGCTGCAGTCCACGGGGTCGCAAAGAGTCAGACACAACAGAGCGACTTCACTTTCACTTTTCACTTTCATGCATTGGAGAAGGAAATGGCAACCCACTCCAGTGTTCTTGCCTGGAGAATCCCAGGGACGGAGGAGCCTGGTGGGCTGCTGTTCTATAGGGTCGCACAGAATCAGACACGACTGAAGTGACTTAGCAGCAGCAGCGGCATGCTGTTGTGATCACCTGTGATGGGTCTTCCCCAGCTAACCACAGGTGGGTCTCTTCTCCAGGCTCTGGGGTATCCCCTCTCCCGCCACCAACCGTGAGATTTGAACACACCAAGTCACATAAAGTTGGGTGTTGTCCTTCAGTCACTGGGCTTCAGTTCAAGTGAGCACTGGCCAGAGGCCATGAGATCTTGACAGCAAACCACAGTGTCCCCCGTGTATTAGCCAGAAAAGCAATTCAGAATTATTCTTCAAAGGAAGTCTGAGAGTTCATGGAGGTTTCAAGTTTTATCTGTTCGAAAGGTGAAGTCTGTTATACATGCGTAGGTTTTTCCTTCTTTTTTTTAACTGGAGTATGATGTACAATGTGTGTTACTTGCTGCTGTATAGTGACCACAGTGATTTGGTTATACATATATACGTTCTTTTTCATATTCTTTTTCCATTGTGGTTTATCACGGTATATTGAATATGATTCCCTGTGCTGTACAGTTATACGTGTCTAGGTTTTATATTGAGTGGACCACCCAGTAGGACTGGGATAAAGAAGCTCGTGAGCAGAATGGCCTTTGCTATGGAGAGAGGCAGGCCCTCGGAAAGCATCACCTTTTCTTAACGTGAAGGTCAGGGTGCAGCATGCTCGGGGCTCTGGCTCCACTTACCAAGTTGAGAGATGTGTCTGGTCCTTCCTTCTGCTCTGTCCCCTTCACCTCAGGGATCAGCGGGAGTCGGACTTCAGCTCAGGCCCCAGGGTCCTAGAGGGAAATGAAGAAGCAAGTTTTGAAAAAGGAATTACAGAGCAAGGGAGGACTCAGGACAGAAGAGAGAAAAAAAATAGGTAAGGAAAAGAGGAGAAAATGAGATGACAAACTCCATAAGCCTCATCTGTCCCTTTAGAAAGGAGACTGTTCAAATGACCCCGTCTCATCTGTTTTTTCCCTATTTAAGAAAATTCATAATAGGTACAAATACACACAGACTTCCCTGTGGCTCAGACAGTAAAGAATCCACCTGCCAATGCAAGAGGCACAAGTTCTGTCCTTGGGTCAGGAAGAGCCCCTGGAGGAGGAAATGGCAGCCCACTCCAGTATTCTTGCCTGGAGAATTCTGGTGGGCGGCAGTCCCTGAGGTCGCAAGGAGTCAGACAGGGCTGAGCAACTTCCACAAATACATGTAACGAGTAAGTTGTTTTCTCTGTGAAGTAGGAAGGGCCCCACTTAGAGTCATCTGTTGCATCTTTCTCTCCTGCGTTTGGGGGCCTCTATGTACTCATCAGTGGTTAATTCCTTTGGACTGACCAGCAGCTGATTTCACGGAGACATGGCACTCCCCTTTGCTGTTGGCCCGGGGTGAGGACAGTTTCCTCATACTTCTTTCCATCCTCTCGGTTAGAGTACGGTCCAGGAAGGACTGTGTGAAGCTGGGTGTGCCTTCAAAGGCGCATAATGGACAGAACTCTAGATCGGGTTGTGTTATGGGAAAACCAGGATGGCTTCAGGTGAAAGTGCGGCCAGAGAATGAGGACTGTCCTCCTGGGGACGGTGTGACTGACGGCCCTTGGCCACCAGCCATCCCATCTCCAAGGATCTGCGGGTGTGCGAGTCCATCGGGAGGCATTGTTTGAACAGCCAGGCACCATGTGAGGGGTGCCTTGATGAGGAAGCCATGAACTCCTGGGGTCCCCTCACCTTCCGAGGGAGCCCCAGTGGCTCTGCCCTTCAGCGTAAGTGATGCAGAGCCCCCATCCATCACTTTGGACAGCATGGTACATCCGAGGAGCAGAGAGCTTACACAATATACTCGGCAATAAGTCACAAAAACAGTCGTATTTTTTAATAATACTTTTGAAGGAGAAAAATCTGTTTTTCAGTAAATTCTGACATGGCTTCCCTCCAGATTGTATTACTCACTTAAAATTATCTTAGGGTCGACTTTTTTTCTTCTGTTCATTGGCTTTTTACTAGGTTTCTGCCTAAGACAAATACATCTCAGAGGCAGATTAAAAAAAAAAAAAAAGACTAGCTTCTGGGGGTGGGATTCTCAATTTCCTTCTCTTTCTGCTTTTGGGTGGTAGTAAGCATGTTAACACCAGTGTACTCAAATTCTACTGAAATTTTGTAGTTGCTGTTTATGATCAGAGAAAATTATTTCTCAACACAGTCCTGTGTCATTACCCCTATATATTTGACTTTTCTTTGTGAAATATCTTATTTATCTTCACTGCTGTGTAAATTACAGTCTGTCTGATAAATGGTAGGTTGCTATCACTTTCAGTGGTAGAATTCTGAATTCGTTACATATTACATAATTACCTCTGTTGATGAGAACTCTGCATTCCTACTTTCTTCAACACATAGTTTATATTTATAATGCAAAATGGCCCAGGGTCAAAAAGTTGATGCTGCAGGCTCTTGGATGAGGGTAATGCTAATTGTAGAAACTCTTCCCTCTCCTTTTCCATTCCTGCGATGTCAACACGTTATTCCTAAGTGACATGGGGCTTTCTTTGTGCAGGGCCAGATGGGAGTTCCTAATAAATCAAGGTGGATTATACTGTCCAGGAAAAGAGAAGATGCCAAAAAGTCTGTGAAATTCATTCTTCCGCTGGCAGGAAAGGATGATACTCAGCCCCACTCAACTTTCCCTTCGTCACATCCCACCACCAGTTAAATGTTAAATCTATAGGTTTTTATTTAGATTATTTTTAAATTTTGTATTTTTTATGTATTTTTGGCCATAGCATGAAGTTTGTGGGATCTTAGTTCCCTGACGAGGAGCCAGACCTAAGCACTTGACGCTGAAAGTGCTGAGTCCTGAGCATTGGACCGCCAGGGAGCTCCCGAAGCATGAATTCTAAATCCACAAGTGGAATAATGTGCAGAGTCTTCCAGGCCAGAAAGAGGTCCCGTAGCATTTTATAACATGAGACCTCTTGGAGCAGGGAGAAGTTGCCAGCACACAGAAGCATGCAAACCCGGTGACCAGCACCCTGGAGGAGAGCAGGAGCCGCCAGCTCCCCTGCTGTGTTGGCTGAAATGGGAGGTCTCAGATACCAGCTGTCTGGTTTTCTTCTCTTCCTTCTATGAAATGGAACGTTGCATTCAATGAAACAAAGCCGGGCAAAGAAGGCACATGTGCCACTAAATAACCTTTGCCACTATCTTCCCCACCCAGGGATCGAACCCAGGTCTCCCACATTGCAGGCAGATTCTTTGCCATCTAAGCCACTGCTGCTAAGTCGCTTCAGTCGTGTCTGACTCTGTGCGACCCCGTAGATGGCAGCCCACCAGGCTCCACCATCCCTGGGATTCTCCAGGCAAGAACACTGGAGTGGGTTGCCATTTCCTTCTCCAATGCATGAAAGTGAAAAGTGAAAGTGAAGTCGCTCAGTCATGTCCAACTTTTCGCAACCCCACTGACTGCAGCCCACCAGGCTCTTCCGTCCATGGGATTCTCCAGGCAAGAGTACTGGAGTGGAGTGCCATTGCCTTCTCCGTCTAAGCCACTGGGGAAGCCCATTTTTATTTCTGAATCCTCCATTTCTTTTATTTTCAGTAAAGTGTTTTAAATTGGAGGATAATCATTTTACAACGTTGTGTTGGTTTCAGCCATACAACAACAATGTGAATCAGCCATAGTATGCACATGTCCCCTCCGCTAAAGCCTCCTCCCCACACCTCATCCCCTGCGCTGCCCCTCTCGGTCGTCACAGAGCACCAGGCTGCACTCCCTGTGTTCCCCAGCAGCCTCCCACTAGCTAGCTGTTTACACGTGTAGTGTACGTATGCCAGTGCTGCTTCCTCAGTTCCTCCCGCCACCCTCTCCTCCCCTGGCTGTGTCCACGGGTCTGTTGTCTATGTCTGTGGGCATTGCTTTTCACTGGACATTTGAGAGAGATTTATTAGGGGAAGTCAGCATGGATTAAATACGGAGGCTGGGGCTTGCGGATGGAAGGTGGGGAAGGGAGGCATCAGTGATGGTCCCAGGGTTTCTTGTGTACTTGAATGGAAGATTGTGGCAGCCAGTTGGAGACTTGGTTGCTTTGGGGAAAAGATCAGGAGGGTCAGGTTTTAGGAGGAAGTTGCAATACTTGGAGACATCCAGGTGGAGATGGCGGACTGCAGAATGGATGTGCAGACCTGGCGGCACAGGGAGAGCCTGGGCGTGAAGATGCGGGTTGTGACTGTGAGTACGCAGGAGTCGTTCCGGATGTGAGTATGGACCAGGTCACCTGACGGCTCATCAGCTGCTAAGAGTAAGAGGAGGAGCCCGGGAGGCCGGGGGTAGGGGGCTGCGGTTCCAGGGATGATGGGCATCACAGAACCCAAGACAGGAGAGCGTTTCCAGGTCAGAGGAAATGACATCCTCGGTAATGGGGTGCGTGGCTTTCTCCCCTAATTCAGGCCTCGTCGATTGTTGGCAGCATCGTAATCTGACTGCTTTGTAGAAAGATTGGCTGTGCCGTGTACACAGCAAGAGCTCACCCCTCCTGGTTGCTGACTGGTATATCTTTACCACTGTGACACACGAGAAGAACTTCCAGCCTCTGCGTACCGAGCCTCATGTCTCCCCGGCCTGGAATCATTTTGCTTTAATATCATCCTGTGGGAAATGAATCTAGTTTATTGCTCCGTTCTTTCTATCGTATATGGGATCCTAATGATCTTTCCTTTTCTCGACAATTTGGATAATGACAGGAAAGTATCCTCATTGCTGAGTTGCCCTGATTTTATAGCAGTTTCCTGGGAGCAGGCATCAGACGCCCCTAATAACATGATAGTCCAGATTTAATAAATGTATTTTCCAAAGTGTTTTCGCTTCCACGTAGAAGCAGAGGGGCCCTTTATTGAACTAATTATAATGTCAGGACTATTGATAGCGCTGCCCTGGTTTTGAGTGGAGGAGCAGAGAGAGCTGCCCACCCCTCAACTTTATTTACCGCATTGACGTTTCCGAGTTTGAAGGTTTGACGCTTGTTATTAGATCAGACTGTGATCCGGTGACTCCACTGCCGAAGCAGAAATAAATTCATAAAAATAGCCATGGTTGTTTACAAAAAGCTTTTCCAGTCCAGGACCAAAATAGACCCTCAATAGATGGCAAGATATTTCCCCCAATATGCCAGTTTTAAAATTATCAATTGTGAAGAAGAGGCAGTAACTGGTGCTTTTTTGAGGGGAATGAGATAAGAAAAAAGTGCTAAATATTTCAGCAAGTCTTGGTTCCTCAAGTAACTTTGCTTTCCCTGTATAAACAATGCCCTCCTTGAGGATAACAACAGGCATGGGCTGTTGATTATTTTTGACAAGTTAAACTTTCTTGCACTCCTTCCTTGAACCTTGTTGTTGTTCAATCGCTAAGTCGTGTCTGACTCTTTGCGACCCCATGGACTGTAGCACGCATCCTTGAGCCTTATTTTATAACTTAAGAGTCTTCAGATTTTAAAACAGATTTCCCTTCTGGCCTTAGAAGCGGACAGTTGCCTGTAACTTCTGCGGTGGAAGTTTTCTGCCTGTCGCTGGAGCTCTGGGCCCATTTACCTGTCCAGTCTCAACTTCAGCCATGCGTGTGGCTTTTTTGGGGGGGAGTATAATTGCGTTACAGTGTTGCATTTATTTCTCCTGTACAAGGAGGTGAATCAGCTATATGTATACATATTCCCACACCCCTCCAGGTCATTGCAGAGCACCGAGTAAGCTCTCTGTGCTATACAGCACCTTCCCACTGGCTGTTTTACACGGGGTGGTGTATATATGTGATCCCAGTCTCTCCGTTCATCCCACCCTTCCCTCCCCACACTGTGTACACACGTCTGTTGTCTACACCTGTGACCCTGTCCCTGCCCTGCACATAGGTTCATCTGTACTGTTTTTCTAGATTCCACATATAGGCGTTAATACATAACATTTGTTTTTCTCTTCTGACTCGTTTCGCTGTGTACGGCATACTCTAGGTCCATCCACATCTCTACAAACGACCCAGTTTCGCTCGTTTTGTGGCTGAGTAATATTCCACTGTGTATATGCACCACGTCTTCTTTATCCACTCATCTGTCAGTGGACATTTAGATTGCTTCCATGTCGTAGCTAATATAAATAGTACGTTGGGGTACATGTATCTCTTTGAATTATGGTTTTCTCAGGGTATGTTTGGATTCCCTTGTGGTTCAGCTGGTAAAGAATCCGCCTCCAATGCAGGAGACCTGGGTTTGATCCCTGGGTTGGGAAGATCCCCTGAAGAAGGGAAAGCCTACCCACTCCAGTATTCTGGCCTGGAGAATTCCATGGACTGTATAGTCCATGTGGTTGCAAAGAGTCACGACTGAGTGACTTTCCCTTTCCCCTTTGTGGCCTGGGTGAAGTTTCAACTTCTTAGCGTGGCTGAAGGGCAGCTCACAGTGGACCTCCAACCTGCCTTTTTCTAACATCTTAGGTGGCGACTTGCATAAACTCTTCACCCAGCTACACAAAACCATTTATCAGTATCTGAAAAAATCCACATCTTATCATAGCCAGCCCCACACCATCCCTCCATCTTTGAGCTTCTGCTCATCATTCAAGATTCAATTCAGTGTAGTGTCCCCCTAATGACTTCCTGTATCTCTGGAGTTTGAATGTTTCCTTCTTTCTGTTCCCGTGATGTTGTGTAAGCTTCTAGTGAATACATTTTGTGGGGATTATTTTTAGTAATTAGCATTAGAGCCTAGTCCTTTTTAAAGCACAGGCTTTTGGATCAGGTGAACCTGAGCTTGAAACCTGACTCACCTTGAGCTGAAATTATGTGTTTTATCTGAACCTCATTATGCTCATCTGTAAAATGGGAATCATTGTAGTGCCTTTTTCAAAGTGTCATCATAATTACCTAAGCGATGTAAAACCCTTGACACATTAATCTAAAGACTGTCCCTGGCATATGTTCACTTGTTGAAGTGTTGGTGGTGCTGTTTGTCATTCTTTCCAGATTGTGGGTTCCATTAACTGGTCCTTAGTAGAACTTCAATAAATAGTCAGTGAATAGATAACAAGTGGGAAATCCACACGTGAATGTATTTTGGTAATCTCAATGATTTAAAAATCTCCTAAGACATGATATTATTATGGAGATTAAAAGGCCAAAAAGTTACCCAGTATTTTAAAACATGGATGAGTGAAATTTAGTAACCCCTAAATTTATGCTCTCCTGAAATGTAAGAAGTTCGAGTTGTGCTATCATAGTTGGTCAGTCTGCTTTTATTCAGCAAAGCATGACAAGTATTTAAATAAATAAATATGAACCATGTCACCCCTTTCCTCTTACGGTTTGGTCTGCAGCATTAATTTGATTATCACAGATCTTGACTGCTCTTCATATCATACCTTGTTTAGAATGCTGTGAATCATGTCAAGTTATACAGTTCTTGTATTTGGAGGAAAGTAAATTTTTCAAGAGCTTATTCTTCTAGTATTTCTAACTCATTTGCTTATCTTTTGCCTCATGCTATAAATTACTATAATCCTTTTTTGGGTGATGAGACATTAGACTCTTGAGATTTTTTTTTTCTTTTGAACTTTTTAGTTGGTTTTGGGGTATAGCCGATTAACAATGTTGTAATGGTTTCAGGTGAGCAGCAAAGGGGCTCAGCCATACAAATGCGTGTACCCACTCTCCCTCAAACCGCCCTCCCATTCTTCAGATAAATTAAAAAAAATCTGCATTTCAGCTTCCAGGAAGCAACATATTTTCATGAGGTTACTTCATGAACTTAACATATTTGCCAGGAATATAAGTTACAAGAAACAACCTTGAGCTAAGAAAAAACTTCAAAAGTGTACTAAGAGGAGAAAAAAAAGCATTAAACACAAGTGACTGCATTTTCTAATAATGCTCATTGGGATTGGTACGTATGGGAGCCTCCTAGAGAAGCGCAGGGATGTTCAGAACCCTAGCATCAACGTGTTCTTTGTGTCTAGACTGGCTACGCCATGTGTAGCATATGGCCAACACAGATAACTTAGGACCATGGACTCTGAGACACTGAGCAAGATCCTGGTTACAGCCTTGTAATCACCTTCTCTGAAGATCCATGATTAAAGAATAAAAACCCGGGTTCAGCTGACATGTCGTTGGGGCCAGGCCTTTTCTTTGCAACCCTAGGATTTCATGATGAGCAAAATTAAAACAAGGATCCAAATCCATATCCATTTGGGCTTTGTGATGGGGAGTGAGAACGTTTCAGTCCAGATGAATCACGGTGTCTCCTGATTGATGGTGGGTGAAAAATAAAGATAGTCCTTTTTTCCATCTACAGTGGTGACTAAGAGCACAGAATCTGGAGCCGGGTTCTGGGTTTGAATATGACTTTGCAGCTTCTTCGGCTTCCCTTGTGGGCTCAGATGGTAAAGAATCCTCCTGCAATTCAGGAGACCAAGGTTCGATCCCTGGGTTGGGAAGACTGCCTGGGGAAGGAAATGGCAACCCACTCCAGTATTCTTGCCTGGAGGATTCCATGTTCAGAGGAGCCTGGCGGGCTACAGTCCATGGGGTCGCAAAAGAGTCGGACACAACTGAGCAACAAACATTTTTAACTTTTCAGCTTCCTAGTTGTGAGCTTGAATTGGTTCACCTCTTGGGGCTCAAGTACTTCGTCAGTAAAATGGAATAGCTAAGTGCCCATCTAAAAGAGCCATTGTGGAGCTTAAGTGAGGTCATGTGTTTGTAAAACTGTAGCACATTTTCTGACTCAGAGGAAGACATGGGAGCAGCTGCTGTTGGTGTTACCCTTCAGGATGGGTTGGCCCGGATTTGGGTATTTCATTTACTTCCAAAACACCAGTGACTTCTGATGACATCATCAGCCCCTGTCTCCCCACCACCCCCGATTAGGTGCCGAGAGGTGATTCATACCATCATTCCTTGCCTTTAATGGCTTGTTTCATTCTTTCTCCCCCCTTCGCTCCCATCCCCTTCAGAGCTCACCATTGTAATGCAGTCAGCATTTCTTTAGGTGTGTATTTGTCCCTGAAAAGTATTTATTTCTTTAAATAAACTTTATAATATACATCTCTGGAGTATGGGTTGTGGTTCCTTTTTCTTTTTTTGGCTGGTGCTGCTTTTAGAGCTACATAGGTTGTGGGTTTGCATTGTATTCTCATTTCTGGCTGCCGTGTGTTATATGTTGTTGTCTACTCACTAAGTTTTGTCCAACTCTTTGCGACCCCATGGACTGTAGCCCGCCAGGCTCCTCTGTCCATGGGATTTCCCAGGCAAGAATACTGGAGTGGGTTGCCATGTCCTTTTCCAAGGGATCTTCCCGACCCAGGGATCGAACCCGCGTCTGCTGCATTGACAGGTGGACTACTGACCCACCTCGGAAGCCTTCACATGATATATAGCATCCTATCAACTTTCTACAGCTTCATTTATTCACTCGCTTAGTACTGGTCACCCATAGCTCCCAGATATTCCAAATCCTGCTCTAATGAACATACGTGTCCTTGTATGATACTTTGTGGGTGTGTGGCTGTGGATTACTTTCTCAGGGTGGTGGGGCAGGAGCCCACTTCACCTCCCCAACTGCAGAGATTGTTTGCCAGGAGGATGGATCCAGTCCCTCCTCCCAAAGCTGTGAACGAGCCCTGCTGTCACTCCTCCCCTCCACAAGGCACTGGGTGACTTGCTGGCTCTAGTCTGGTAGCTGGATCAGTGTCCATTAAACTTGCATTTCTCTGATGACTAATGAGACCAAGCTTCTTTTTATGTTCCTCTTAGCCATTTGGATTTTCCCTTCTGTGAATTACCTGTTCGTACTTTATGCACGTTTTTCTGTTGGGTTTCTTCTCTTTTTTTCTTCTTGATCTCTTGTGTAGTCTAGATATTAATCTTGTGTTCCTCTTTAGAGATGAAGGTGTCTTGTATCAGTTTTCTCTGTGTCATCATTTGTGGTAGGCAGATCCATTCTTTTATGAGTTAAAAATAAATCATGTTTAAGAAGTCTTTCCTCAAGCAATCAAGGATATTTTCCAACAACTATTTCTCTTTGCTTCATGTTGTTGCTGTTCGGTCACTCAGTCATTTCCAACTCTTTGCAGCCCCATGAATGGCAGCACACCAGGCTTCCCTGCCCTTCTCTATCTTCCAGAGTTTACTCAGACTCACGTTCATTGAGTTGATGAACCATTCAGCCATCTCGTCCTCTGTCACCCCCTGCCCCCAGTCTTTCCCAGCATCAGGGTCTTTTCCACTGAATCAGCTCTTTGGCCAAAGTATTGGAGCTTTAGCTTCAGCATCAGTCCTGCCAGTGAATATTCAGGGTTTCCTTTAGCATTGACTGGTTTGATCTCCTCGTTGTCCAAGGGACTCTCAAGAGTCTTGACTGCGCTTTATATCTAGACCTTGACCGCATTCCAGGAGGAGGTTTGGGGGATTGGTTTTGTTTTTATAGTGAGGAGATATGGGTCTAACAGCTTCTCTCCATGACAAGCTAGTTTCTATAACACTATCCCTTAAATAATTCATTTATTTCCCCCTAATTCGTGTTGCTACCTGTAACATGTGACAGGTTACCACATATACATGGAAACAGTTTGGGGCCCTGATTCCATTTCTAGAACAGCAAATAAACCTGAGCATCTTGGATGCCAGGAACCCCAGCGCCTCATTGCACCTGGGAGTTGGGCTTGGAGTTTCCATCCAGAATTTTAAAGCTGGAAGGGCCTGTATGTAGATTACAATCTACTGCACGCTTTCATTTTTACGTGAAGAGTCTGCAGTGTAGGGGTCAGAGTCTTCAGAGTCCCGTGCCAGGGGCAGACACTGGGCCGTGACCCGGTTTCCTCCAGGACCGCCCCCGTGTTCTCTGACTCCGGCTGCCTCCCGCCTCTCTGGGGGCAAAGCAGGTTTGTTTTTGTCCTCACTTTCTGCTCCCTCCTGTCACAGTTTTGTGGGTTTCGAGTGACCTCGTTAAGTGACCAAAAGTTTTGCTATGTAGGCTGGTTATTACCTATAACTACTGGGTGTAGTTAGTTTATCTTTTCCTCTCCTTTTCTAACTTCCTCCCTCCCTCCCTTCTTTCCTTTTTGTAGCAAGAAGGAATTTATTGGTGTCCGTCTAGACAGCAAGGCAGGCTGGAGAGCAGAGATGATGGGAATCGCCTTTTGATGCTCTGCATTTTAATATATGACTCAGAAAAATTAATCTGACTGCCATTCCTTCCTAGACACACTGCATCTTCAGATGCTTTACAAGAGTATGGTTCTTTGTGTGAAAAGCTTCTTTTCTTTCTCTCTTATTGAGTAGAACTGGAAAAAAAAATGCTATGGAACAGAAAGCATTGTCAGAAACCATTCGGTCTCTTGTGTGTTTCCCCCTTTTCTCCCTAAAGTGAAAAGTGTTAGTCGCTCAGTTATGTACTACTCTTTCTGACCCCGTGGACAGTAGCCCACCAGGCTCCTCTGTCCATGGGTCTCTCAGGCAGGAGTACCAAAGTGGGTAGCCATTCCCTTCTCCAGGGGACCTTCCTGATGCAGGGATGGAACCTGCGTCTCTTGCATTGCAGATGAATTATTTACCCCCAAGCCACCAGGAACCCTAAGTCTGGGGCAGACCCTGCTCAGGCTCCTGTATTGTTATCCACAATCATTTTGTTTCTAGTCTCAGCAGGGCTAGGTGTGTAAAAACGTTACTTCATGAAACAGAAACGGAAGAACTTGAATGGGAGGTAACATCTGGAGGCAGAGTCCGTGGGAAGAGAGAGGCTTAGGGACTTTGCTGTTGGATGAGGGAAGAAGGCAGGAAGGCAGGCAGGGTGGTCCTGCGGATGACTTTTGAGGTCAGGGCCATTCTCAGCAAGTCCACCTTGCCAAGCCACTTCCCTGTAGAACACCAAGAGTCAGATGTGCCAAGGCAGAGTCCCATCACGTGCCATTTCTCCTCATGTCCAGGATCTGTAAGCCTGCTCTTGTAACCCCCGAGCACGTGGATGCCCTGATCCCTATGAACCAGGCAGAGAGGCCCTTTGAAATGTGACACATCCCAGGGGATGTGGAGCCAAGTGTATCAGGAACAGGGCTGGCAGACGGGAAGACCACACATCCATGTCTCCCTGGGCTTGCAATCATCCCCATGATCTTGTCTGTCCCTGAAGCTGGACCTGTCATCTAGAAGGGATTTGCAGTCCTTGGATGAAAAAGTAATATATAGCACTTATTCACAGGATGAGTATTTCCCCCTCAGGGGCACGGAAATCTTATGGGCCTCTTAATGATGATCTTCATCTTTCTGCTAAGTGTCTTATTGACTTCCCAAATACCCATGTTAAAGACGGGCAAAATGACCCACCAGAACTGTTGTACAGCTCGTTGCTGTTCAGTCACTAAGTCGTGTCCGACCCCTTGCGAACCCACAGACTATAGCCCACCAGGCTCCTCTGTCCATAGAATTTCCCAGGCAATAATTCTGAAGTGGGTTGCCATTTCCTTCTCCAGGGAATCTTCCCCACCCAGGAATCAAACCCACATTTCCTGCCCTGGCAGGTGGATTCTTTATTGCAGAGCCACCAGGGAAGCCCCACTGCACAACTTACCTATTTACTAACTAGGCTGTCTCATAATATCTAAAATGATCATGTGTGTTAGTCGCTAAGTCATGTGTGACTCTTTTCAATCCCATTATAGCACACCAGGCTCGTCTTTCCATGGAATTCTCCAGTCAAGAATACTGGAGTGGGTAGTCACTCCCTTCTCCAAAACAACAGTAGCCACAGACAATGCTTTTGTAAGTGATGGACGTTCATCAGTGTAGTTAAGGCTGATTCATAAGAAGCGGCAGCTTAGATTCCCTTTTCTCCATATTCAGTGAAATCTGCTTCATAAAATAAAGTTTTTTCTTCCCAGCAAAGCAGAACAGAGTTGTAAAGGAAAGCTATTTTCAATTATAAAGAGGATTTATTTTCCTTTAAATGGGAAACTGTTCTTGGTTTATGGCCTGGAGAGGATCTAAATGCTTGTCTGCCTGATGTGAAAGCGTGCTCTCTTTCACTAGCCTTATGTCATAGAGGTTACAGATGAAAAATGATGGAGATGGTAGGAATAAATCTTCCTGGGCTGTGTCTGTAAAGCAGGCAAAATGCCCTGGATTTCGGGTGGAGACACCGGAACTCAGTGTGTTTCCACAAGCACTTTGAGAACAAATCAATACCTCAGACAGTGATACATTTTAGGAAACCATTTCTCATACAAAGCAGTAGAATTTGCATCTTATGAATTTGGTGGACTTGAATAATCAAATGGACCTTTGTCAGCCACCTCAAGGAACTGACTCATTGGAAAAGACCCTGATGCTGGGAAAGATTGGGAAGGCAGGAGGAGAAGGGGTCGACAGAGGATGAGATGGTTAGATAGCATCACCAACACAGTGGACATGAGTTTCAGCCAGCTCAGGGATATAGTAAACGACAGGGGAGTCTGGCATGCTGCAGTCCATGGGGTCGCAAAGAGTCAGACACTACTTAGCAACTGAGCAATAACAACATTAATCAGACATTTGGAGTAGGAGATAACCTGTGCTCTGACAAGAAGAGTCCGTGCAACCTGTGTGGTAGGCTTGGTTTTTGTACAGCAAACATGCAAAGAATGTGGCGTCTACCCCCAGAGCAGCTTTGTTAAAAGTCTCAGTCAGTTCAGTTCAGTCACTCAGTCATTTCTGACTCTTTGCGACCCCGTGGACTGCAGCACGCCAGGCTTCCCTGTCCATCACCAACTCTTGGAGCCTACTCAAACTCATGTCTACCACGTTGGCGATGCCATCCAACCATCTCATCCTCTGTTGTCCCCTTCCCCTCCTGCCTTCAATCTTTCCCAGCATCAGGATCTTTTCCAGTGAGTCGGCTCTTAGCATCAGGTGGCCAAAGTATTGGAGTTTCAGCTTCAGCATTAGTCCTTCCATTGAATATTCAGGACTGATCACCTTTAGAATTGACTGGTTGGATCTCCTTGCAGTCCAAGGGACTCTCAAGAGTCTTCTCCAACACCAGAGTTCAAAAGCATCAATTCTTTGGTGCTCAGTTTTCTTTATAGTCCAGCTCTCACATCCATACATGACCACTGGAAAAACCATAGCTTTGACTAGACTGATCTTTGTTGACAAAGTAATGTCTCTGTGTTTTAATGTGCTGTCTAGGTTGGTCATAGCTTTTCTTCCAAAGAGCAAGTGTCTTTTAATTTCATGGCTGCAATCACCACCTACCGTGATTTTGGAGCCCAAGAAAATAAAGTCTCTCACTGTTTCTACTGTTTCCCCATCTATTTGCCATGAAGTGATGGGACCAGATGCCATGATCTTAGTTTTCTGAATGTTGAGTTTTAAGCTAACTTTTTTACTCTCCTCTTTCACTTTCATCAAGAGGCTTTTTAGTTCCTCTTCACTTTCTGCCATAAGGGTGTTGTCATCTGCATATCTGAGGTTATTGATATTTCTCCTGGCAATCTTGATTCCAGCTTGTGCTTCTTCCAGCCCAGCGTTTCTCATGATGTACTCTGCATGTGAGTTAAAGAAGCAGGGTGACGATATACAGCCTTGACGTACTCCTTTTCCTATTTGGAACCAGTCTGGTGTTCCGTGCCCAATTCTAGCTGTTGCTTCCTGACCTGCACGCGGGTTTATCAGGAAGCAGGTCAGGTGGTCTGGTATGTCCATCTCTGAAGAATCTTCCACAGGTAAAGGTTTGCCTACCTGTTTTTTTCTTGTATCCATTTTTGGCTTTCCAAAGGGCCTCCTTCATGTTTGCTCCTCTAAGTACACATGAAACATCATAGCAAAAATTTTAGAAATGTCCCGTATCCATCCAAATTCTGAGCGTACACTCTTCTTCAAGCCACATTTTTATTAAGTATTAATATCCTTTCAAGAAAATCTCGCTTTGTAGGCTCTTGCATATTCTTCTTCATCTCAGCCATGGGGATAATAAGCTTTTTCGTTTCTTGAAGATGTATCTCAGGGAGTGGAAAGCATTCAGTCATGAACCAGGGAAAGAGACTCAGAGACTACAGGAGGTGAGGAAAGATGAGTCCAAATTGGTACCTCTTGTGAAGTGTGTGTATACACATATAATACTCATGGCGTGTGTGTTTGGCTCCTTAGCTTTATCTACACACACATTTGAATTAGGACTAGAGCTGTTAGTTGAAGCAATTGTTTATCAGTTTTCCAACAGGTAATAGAAGTGAAGGTTTTAACATGGACTGTATTTACTGCCTTTTTGTTTTTTTACTTTTTAAAAGCCAAGGAAGAAGTAGCTATGGTGGATAGCCAGAGAGATGCCTTTATGTTTGTTTAAGGAGTTTGAGTGAACTCCGGGAGTTGGTGATGGACAGGGAGGCCTGGCATGCTGCAATTCATGGGGTTGCAAAGAGTCGGACTCGACTGAGCGACTGAACTGAACAAAGGAGAAAGGATTCAAGTGGCAGTCAGCTACAAACAGCAGTTTTTGTTGGGGGGAAAGCCATGGCAATAATCAGTTCTTCCGTCAGCATCTTGGAGACAAGCAAAGTTCGAACAACAGAAGTGGCGTATAGACGAAAATAAGAGGAGTAAATATGAAATCATGACGGAAGGTAGTGGGCTGGGTCACAGTAGTAAAAGCATCGCATTTCCGCATGTGTGGCCCGTATCTGAGCCTCTGCTCCAACCACAGAAACACTGTATTTTCTTAGCACCCGTATTTGGAAAGCCAGTGAACAGGGAAGTGCAATTGTCAGTTGCTCAGTTGCTCAATACCTTCCTGTTTCAAAATATAGATGATTTTCACTTGCATTGGAACCTAAATTTAGGCCCTGATGATTCTTGTCAAGGTAATAAGAGCACTGCTTTATATGTCTTGGGAAATGTTTCCAGAAGGAAAACGAAGGTTCTGTTCCACTCACTGTTACACTGGCCCTTTTGTGTTTTAAATTCAGTGAGAAGAGCGTCATCAGCATCATCATGACTATTAATATAATTATCACCACTAGGCGGTGCGTGGGGAATTGGAGGCACCGACGATGATGGGATCCATGCTCCTATGCTGTCACTAATTAGCAGTTAAGGGAATACCGACGTGTATCAGATGAAAAGGTCATGGTAGCATCCAGTGCACTTTCCTCAGTAATTAGATTTATGCTGGGGCTGGAGGGTGGAGGAGGCCATGGCAGGAGACACGGCCTTCCATATGTGGGTCTGTATATAGACGTAAAAGACAGAAGCAGGGTAATGTGTTTATGTGTTATAAGTGTTCTATATCAGAAGCAGGAATTCTTTTTTTTTTTTTTTAACTTTATTGATATATAGTTGATCTGGGCTTCCCAAGTGGCAGCACAGTGGTAAAGAATCCACCTACCAATTCAGGGGACACAAGAGACTCAGGTTTGATCCCTGAGTCCAGAAGATCCCAGGAGAAGGAAATGGCAACCCATTCCAGTATCCTTGCCTGAAAAAATCCCATGGAAAGAGGAGGCTGGCAGGCTGCAGTCCATGGGGTCACAAAGAGTTGAACAGGACTTAGCAACTGATCATACACACATACACACACACACACACAGTTGATCTACAGTGTTACGTTAGTTTTTTCTATACAGCAATGTGACTCAGTTATACATACATACACAGACACACATGTGTGTATTTTTTTTCATAATCTTTTCCATTATGGCTTGTCACAGGATATTGAAGATAGTTCCCTGTGATGTAAAGTAGGACCTTGTTTGAAAGTGTTCGTCGTTCAGTCGTGTCCGACTCTGTGTGTCGACCTAGTTTATCCATCTTATGGTTAGAAGCAGGGATTCTTTAAGCCAGAAACAAAGGGTGGAGCTGGAGTCTTGAGAATCCCCTTTGGAACATGATGGTCTGCCTTGACCTGGATCCCCAGCCGCTCCCCTTGTGCAGAATCACCCGCATCAGGGTCCTGGTGTGTCCCCTCCATGCAGCCAACCCAGGAACATTAGAGCCGAAGTCAGGTTCTGGATTTGACAGGTGTCATTTTCCAGGGGCATCACTTCTTGATTTCTTCTTTCTTTTTATGATCTGGCGGTCATCAGGGAATCTCTGCTGTCAGAAAACAGTGTCAGCTTCTGGCTCCATGTATAACATCTTGTGTCTGGTTTCCTCTAGACTGAAAATATAAGTGGAAAGAATTATAGATGGCTCAATTAAAACAGTAATTGGCCAAAAACGGCTCATAACAAATCCAATTCTGGGAAGTGCCTCTGTGCTCTGATTATCACGTTCCTCCCTATTTCTCCCACTTAATTTTTTAAAATGTGATGTAATAGCTCAATTAAGGATTCCTCATTTCTCATTTGTCTTTCTAGCCCTCGTGCCTAGTGAGGGGCCTGGTGCATAGAAAATAGAGTAAAAACAATAAATCAGATGAGAGTGAATAATGATCAAAACCTGGTGGGAACACATGGCTACCTCCTCCAGTTGCCTGGAGGATCCCATGGGCTGAGGATCCCATGGACCGAGGAGCCTGTGGGGCTACGATCCATGAAGTCGCAAAGAGTTGGACACGACTGAAATGACTTAACACAAGCATGCGATGATCAAAACGACCTTCAAAAATGTGTTGAATACGAAAAATCCTAGTTTCTTAGTGTCCACAGCCATTGTGTAGGCCAGTGGTACTTATGTAAAATATCAGGATAAAATGGACAGGAAGCAAAGTTAATGAAAAAACATAATACTATCAGTAAATCTGTAGCATGTTGAAGACAATTGGACAGTTTTTGATATTGTATCAAATCTTTGGTAAATGCCAGATTTGTATTTGCCACAAGTCACTCGGCGGCTGCTGGACACCGACACTCTTATCAGCTACAGTCTTGTTGTTGTCTAGTCACTGAGCCGTGTCCGCCTCTTTTTGCAACCCCATGGACTGTAGACCACCAGACTCCTCTGTCCATGGGATTTCCCAGGCAAGAATACTGGAATGGTTGCTATTTCCTTCTCCAGGGGATCTTCCCAACTCAGGGATCCCACCCACATCTTTACAACTGAGCCCCCAAGGAAAGCCCTCTGTGTCATTGGATCTGTTTAAAAAGATTTACTGCTACTCTTTTTTTCATGAGGGGACAGAATAGGATACCTTTGGAATTTCCCATAAATAAAGATGAGTTGACATTCTACCCATCACCTAATATCTTGTGCTTTCCCAAGAACGGAGACCATTTAAATTCTCCTCATTCCCTTTGGTTTGTTGACTTTAAAAACTTATCAGTTTCCCCATTCGGCATTAAAATAAAATAGTATGTTTAATCATCATAAATTTGAAATGCCTAACAGCCACCCAAATATTAAGTAGGCAATTAGATATATGAATCAGGAACTCAGGACCTCAGGAGAGAGGTGAAGGCAAAAGATACAAATTTAGGTTTCATCATATTGGACTTTTTTTTTTTTTTTGGCTGAAACAGTTACATTTATTTTTGGGGGGTTGGAGTGAGTGTCATAAAGATTAAATTGCAACAGGTTGAGTCAGTGCAAAATAGCATAAACCATATGAGAGACTTCCTAGATTGGCACCTGCAAAAAAAAAAAATCATTTCTGGAATGATATTTAAAGTGCTGAGAACGAGTGGGAGCATCTGAGGATGAGCAGAGACAGAGAAGAGACGAGGTCCATGGACTGAGCTCAGAAGCATTCCAGCAGCTAGAGGTGCAGGAGGAGAAGTTAGCAAGAGAGGGCCCCAAGGAGACTTTGAGACCTTGATAGTATTACTGTCTGACCATCAGCAGAGGACTTGCAGGTCAGACACACGGATGGCATGCCAGAGCAGCCAAGCACTGCCGTGTGTGTGAAGTCAAGCGAGTGGATGATGGTGCTGGGTTTTGAAAAAGCAAAGGCCCTTATTAAGGGACTGTCTAGTTGTCACAGGTGCGCAAAGGCCCTTTCCTTCTTGTGACTTGAAAAGATCATTTCCTAGTCTGAACACCCACAGCAGAAAATGCAGTCATCTTGGTAGAACTTTTCAGTTCTGCTTAGCCAAAACATATAGCCAGCTGCAGCAAAATTCTATTTGGTTTTTGATTTAAGGTCATCAGATTACTGGGTAAATGACCTTATGTATTGTTGCCCATTTTGTATCATCATTAGGTTCCCAACAGATAGCCTGTACCTTCTGGCATGGAGTAGAGGCTTCAGAAATATTTTGGAGTAAAGAGTCCAATTAAACACACCTTTGGCCCTCCGTCAGTGTATGGAGATCTGTGCTGCAGATTGTTCTGGAGGTCAGTGAACTTCAGCAGTGAGATGTGTCTAGAGCACACAAACTCAGTTTTTTCAGACGGTAACATTAATTCAGAGAGAGTCAGAAGCCGCCTCCTAACCAAGTTTTAATGGGTTAAAAGGATCTATTGGAACTTCCCTGGCCATCCAGTGGTTAAGGGACTCCACGCTTCCACTGCAGAAGGTGCGTGTTCGATCCCTGGTCTGAAAACTAAGATCCCACGTGCCTTGTGCATGACTAAGGATAAAAAAAAGGACACGTGCCTTATTCAGCTTTCTATTTCCAGCCCAGCAGTTGCCGAGAACCAGACACTGTAGGCGCTGAACAGCTTTCTGTTGGGTTGTTGTAAAGAGGGATGTGGGACATATTGGGTTGTTAAGAATACATGCTCCTTCTCACTAGGGAGAGAGAGGGCTGGCTTGCCGGAGGAGGGAGCTGGGTGTGTGAGTTACAGGGACCCATTCTCCATATCTGCTGAAGGGCTGTCAGATAGGAAGTACATTTAGAGACCTACATGTCCCTTCAGCTATTCATCACTGTTGATTGGCTCCGGTGGCAGGCAGCAGTATTTTTAGAGAAGTGAATGATACGGAATTTCTTCATGTACAGAACGTTAGCTGATCCCATTACTCAAAGCTACTCAGAAAGTCAGAGCTGACACTTGACTGAGCTCCGGAGGAAAAACAATAGACCTAAGAAACAAAAATCCCGAATTGCATGATGAAAATATAGGTAGATTCAAGTTAGCGCCTCAGCACCGTTTATCCAGTTTGGTGCTGTCAGTGGGATTAAAAATAGAATTTTCACAGGGAGCAGTTTTATGTAAGTCTTCACCCTTATGGAGTGAAAAATAGGTTGAGTTTCCTCTTCTTAGACCACCCTCCTTTGAAATATACCTGACATTTGTGCTCTGACAGTTGGTGTATGTAGATAGCAGGAAGGACCTTTTTCCCCATAGAAGCCGGCACAGTGCTTGTGTATACTAGTTTCCAAAAGATAAATGCAGGAAAAAAAAAAGTATGTTTAAAATGTCCATGATCCTATGGGATGGTGTTAGTCATTTCTCACGTAAAATTCTTTTAATTGAAGTCTCTGCGATAATGTGTTTGAATTGCTTCTCTACAAGAACTGGAGACCACAGAAATTTATAGATCATCCTTCAGAAGATCAAAGGATCAGGCTGGATGCAAATTTAACTGGCAGTAAACCGCCAGTCTCCTCCTCAGCAGATGCTTTTCAGTGCTGTGTTCTTTGACTGACTTTTCAAGGCCTGATGGTTTTTAAGAGGCAGCAGTTCCTCTGATGAGTCTGTTAGGCTTGTCAGTGAGGAGCCTCTGTTTATTCACATACATACCATATGCATGAGGCCTCTGAGGCTTAAGGGTTCGTAACCAGACTCTGACGAGCAGGGTTTGCAGATTTTGAGCCACAATGCTCCAGCCCAGGGGTAGTGCCCATTTTGGTGGAACAAGTGTCTTCTTGGATCCACCTGTGTCATTATTTGATAAAATTTGTCAGTGGTTTTCTGAGCTGCGTGGGAAGAAGAGCAACCCTGGCAAGTCTGGGGAACAGGTTGAATGCTGAGTCCTGGTGGGTTTGCTTTTGAAAATCGATGAGGAGAGAGGCCCCGTGTTCCTGTCGGTCACATGATTGAGAAAGGCATTGGGATGAGTCCAAGGAAACTTTTAACAGGATACCAGGGAGGCGGTGTTTCTGTATTAAAAATTGATCAACAAGTTTGTTCTGGTTGGAGAAGAACATGCAACATCATAGTAGAATGATTAATTGAACAAACACATATACAGCGCTTGTTATATGGCAGATGTTATTCTAAATGCTTTACAAAAAGTTAATTTATGGTAAGGTTCTATTATCACTGTCATTTTGAAGATAAGGAAACACAGGCCCAGAGAAATGAGGAACTTGTCCGGGATCACACAGCTAGTAATAGCAGAAGTTGGCCTTGAATCTGGGTGGTCTGGCTCAAGGCTCCAGGTTCAACCCACTAAGCCATGCTTCTTCCTACACATCCTGTGAGGTGTGATTTCTGAATCATTTTGACAAGCAGTGATGTGTTTGTGCTTAGTCAGTCAGTCACATCTGACTCTTTGCAACCCCATGGACTGTTGCTCCCGCCCCAGGCTCCTCTGTCCATGGAATTTTCCAGGCAAGAATACTGGAGTGGGTTGCCATGCCCTTCTCCAGGGGATCTTCCTGACCCAGGGATTGAACCCAGGTCTCCTGCATCATTGGCAGACAGATTCTTTACCGCCACACCACCTGGAAAGCCCTACAACAGTGATAAAGTCCCTGTAACCCAATGAATTTTATTCCTTTATATCATCTCTCTCCATTCACCCCTTTATATTAAGACCATTAAGAGATTTTTGCTGAATGTGAAGTGTGCTGGTTTAAAACACTTGCCTTGAATGCTGACATCTACTAGCCATGTGGCTTGAGAAGAGTTGCCTGAGTTGCTTTCATTTGCCAAGTGGGTATGATGATGTCACAGAAGTCAAAATGTTCTAAGAGTGCAGAGCACTGTGGAAATGGGCCAGGCTTCCTTCCCAGAGACCAGTGGTTCTCCAGTGACAGCAGTGCCCAAGGGGGTCTTGGCCTTTCCCTGGATTTCGTATTACTGCCTGTGAGTTCTCTGGAGACTGCCTCGAGACGTGGGTGTCATTTGAGGTCATGCCACATGACCTGTTGGGGGTTTATGTGTAACTCTTTAATGTTCATAATCGAAACAAAGACTGTAGATGTGATGGGATCATGACAGGAACATGACCCCTGTTCACATTAAAATGGGGAACAAAGTCTCCATTCTGGGCGGTACATAACTTTTAAACCGGATGACTCTCCAGAGACAGGTACCTTGGAGCGGCCCCACCACTGACCCCAGGCTGTGTGATGCTGGAGCTCCCAGCCCTAGGCTCCGGGTGGATAGGCTTAATCTCAGCTTTGGTTCTGATCTTGTCCTGGCTAACTCATGCATGCACAACATGATGGGGCCGTGTCACGCCTCACAGCCTTTTTCTGTGCTACCCTTTTAAACATTTTTTATAAGGCAGAATGTATTCAGAGCATTCTGCTTCAAAAGGCATTTTGCTCTAATGGCTGTGAAGAAATGTTTACTACTCTGGTTCTATGTTTTTAAAAAACAAAAGGGTAATCACGAGCACTTAATTGTCTTCGATGCTCTACAAATAGTAATTAAAACTCTTTCTTGTGTGTGGTTTTGCAGAAGTGTAAACATGTCTGTGAATGAAATTAGGCCCCATGTCAAGCCCAATGTGCCCAGCAAAGGGGCTGGTTTTTAGCAGTGCCCAAGGGCTGCACACGAAGCCCAGTTGTAAAAGTGAGCCCCATTTAAGTGTGTGCTGCTTCCACATTCCTGTTCTCAGTCTTAATCAAAGGTGCAGTGTAGTGTTTTCACAATTTGCCTTCTCTTATTTATTATCACTGTGTCATGCCCACCCCCAAACCATATTCATCTCTTCCATCCCCAAAGCTTTCTGTCGCAGCACTCCTGAATAACATATTTCTGTTACAAGATTGGTGTATTCGAGAAGTAGTCTGCAGTGTCCCCCATTTCACAGAGAGAAGAACTGAGCCATAGCAGCCCCTGATTTTTGCATAAGGTTAAAGCTAGCCAGTGGGAAAGCTGAAGTTACCCACTTTGGGATTCTTGGCCCCGGGTTTCCCCAAGCAATTCCACAACCTCTCATGTGTATGTACCAAGAACAGCGTTAAACCAGCTCCATGCCTCAGCTCGGTCTGTCCAAGGATGAGACGATTAAAAGCCTGTCATGTTAGTGTGTAGCTCAGGAGTCACTTCTCTTGTCCTTGCCTCACTTGAGCAGGGAACAAGGAGGTCAGCAAACCTGATTCTGTTTTGGTCCTGACCAGCGACTGGTTGTTTGACCTTTCCCAAGTCACTTAACTGCTCTGTCAGTCTCTGTGAAATGAGGATGCAGGAGCCGGTCCCCTGCCTGTCTCCAAGGGTGACTTTATCAGGAAAGGTGAGTGGAGATGCTCAGAGCATCTCAAGGCACATGCCCAGGCCACTCTTCAGTTGACCAGATACATAAATGAGGCTGATGCTAGATGGGGACTCGTGATTCTTTAATAAAAAGATGTGCCAGAGCAGCAGCATCAAAACCTTGACACCTTCCATCTCCCTGGATTAATGAAGGTTTGAGAGTCCAGAGGTCCCTTTTTTTGTTTTTGTTTTTGGTAACCCTGAAATTTTAGATACCTTGAGTAAACTTGAACAGGTATATTTAGGAGGGTCTGATAAAATAGGGCAGTAAACTGAGTTAGGAAAATTCAATAGACATGCTTCCTAAAAGTCAGGTTTTACTTGACCTCCTTCTGTCTTTCTTGAGGAACGGTTGCTGTCACCCAGCTCCCTCCGAGCAAGCTAGGAAATTTCTTTTGATTCAGGACAGCATCCATAATTTCTTGTGAAAGCTGGTGACAAGCACTTTCTTCGCAGACCCTTTCATAACGTTTTTAAAAAATTGTTTAAAAGAAAAAAATTCTATTATAACAGCTATCAAATTTATGGTTTCCCCTCACATAGTCTAACCATTAATAACTAATTCTATCAATTTCAAGAGAAATGTCGTGGTCAGAAACGTCATGTTTGTATTATACATCTGGAGGTTCTTTTTATTGACAAAGTTAATATATTTTAATATTTTAAAATCTCCCATAAGTTATATCTGAAAAATCCAAAACCCCAATAAAGAAACGGGCAAGGGATTCAAGTTGGCTTTTCATAGAAGAAATGCCAGTGGCCAAGAGGGCATGAAAACTGCTTTCAGCCTCCCTCGGTAAAGATCAAGCAGGATGTCTGGGTTCACATCCTGACAGTGCTACTTACTTGGGCTGTTGGATTTTCCTCCTCCATTTTAATTTTTTTTGAAGCATTGCTTTTATTTTTGGCTGGGTCTTTGTGCAGCACGTGGTCCTTCTCTAGTTGTGGCGAGTGGGGCCTAGTCTCTCTTGCGGAGCACGGGCTCTAGAGTGCCCGGGCTTCAGTAGTTGCGGCTCCCAGGCTCTAGAGCACAGGCTCAGTAGCTGTGGCTCACAGCCCTAGTTGCTCCACGGCGTGTGAGATCTTCCTGGACCAGAGATCCAACCCGCGTCCCCTGCCCTGGCAAGTGGATTCCCAACCACTGGGCTACCAGGGAAGTCTGCCATCTCCTTTTGTTGATTAAGGTATTGTTTACATACAGTGGAACTTAATGCGCTTTGATAGTTGTCTGTAGTCGTGGGCTGCTGCTACTGCTGCTAAGTCACTTCAGTCGTGTCCGACTCTGTGCGACCCCATAGACAGCAGCCCACCAGGCTCCCCCGTCCCTGGGATTCTCCAGGCAAGAACACTGGAGTGGGTTGCCATTTCCTTCTCCAATGCATGAAAGTGAAAGTGAAAGTGAAGTCGCTCAGTCGTGTCCGACTCTAGCAACCCCATGGACTGCAGCCTACCAGGCTCCTCCATCCATGGGATTTTCTAGGCAAAAGTACTGGAGTGGGGTGCCATTGCCTTCTCCCAAGTCATGGGCTACTCCCCAGTCAATGTCCTTCCTTTTATTATGCTGTGATTCGCCAGCAGCAAGTTTTCCCGATCATGCCGGCTTTGGTCGGACCAGGTATGGTACTGAATGCACAGGCTGAGGGAGAGGTTGGTGCAAGTCAGCAGACACCCTTTGAGCCTGTGTATGTTAGGCACTTTTGCCAGGTACAGGGAATACTGAGTTCGTGAAGTTTCTGTACCTAGAAGTGTAAGCCATTGCAGAGATAATGTTTGTGTATTTAGTTGTTCATATACACTCTGATGAAGGAAAGGATGCCTGATTATCAGTGCCAGGGAGCAAGATTTCTCAATGGGCCAGGCTGTCCCCATTCCCTGTGCTCCTCCCTTTGAGAAGAAATGCTTTGCTGAGTTTTGCTCTAGATTCTCCATGTTCTAACAGGATTTCATCATTTTGAATAAGAGGAGATTTACCAGGAGAAAGTCGGGCTTCAGACATCCTTCACCATGTTCAGAAACACTCTTGGCCCCACAGTCTTTGAGATTGATGTTCCTGCTAATATTAAGCATCACCAAAGACCCACCTCCAAGAACCAGCTTCCACTGTTCAAAAAGCTGAAAGCAAATGGGAAAGCTCCATTTAGCAGGGGGATGGGAAGAGGCTGTGCTTTCACTCTTCCTGCATCTGGGGCCTCTCGATTCGTCCTCCAGCACTCCCACCCCTCTCTACCCCATCCAGTGCCTCCATCCGCTCTGGCGGGTGGGCTCTTGATTTCCTAGATTACCCTCTGGGAAAGGACAAGAGCTGTAGCCAGCCCCGGAGCAGCTCTAGAGAGAGTGCTGAGGCTCTTACAGATCCTTCACTGGCGCTCCTGTCTGAAGCCTGCAGTCCTTGAAATGCAAAATTACTGCAGGTGCAGTTCAAAAACTGCACAGATCAGCCAACCAGTGCCTCTCGAATCAACAGCTTTTAAAGCGTGTCCATCTGCAGAACCGCCGTGAGCTTGCAGGTAGCCACACTGCCTGTAAATGAGCTCAGAGTCTATACGGTTTCTGTGCCTTAGCTGCCAAGGCATGTTGCTGTTGGGGACAGAAGTCACCACTGTAGACCCAAACCTGGTTGGGGAAGTTGTGAAGTCGACACAATTGGACTTTTCAACTCAATGCTATTTTTGCAAATTCAGAAATAATAAAATTCCCACCAATTTCCAGGCATAGAAAACCAATTTCTCCCTTGATGGGTCCAATTACATGGTTGAAATAAAATTTTAAGACCTATCTTAGTATTTTCTGAGCCTGGCCCCTCTCTGTGGGCTTCTGAATATGAACGCATGTAAGATGTTTGCATGTTTGTAGGTCTGGGCTGTTCACGTGAAAGGAATTAGGCAAATTCTAGGAGAATGCCAGCCAGGAAGTAGCATTTTCTACCTTGGGGTCCATGCCTTCCTTCTTTGGCTCCCCTCCAATTCTCTCTTCCCTCCCTTCCTTGTTAAATATTTGAAGCCCTACTAAGTGCCAGACTCAACGCTTTGCCAGGGAAATAAGAATCAGCAAAAGCAAAGCTGTGGTCTGTGCTCTCAAGGAGCTGATAGTCAAATCAAGGAGGCAGGCAGGCAGGCACTAGGCAAATAGGCACAAAAATCCATATAAATTGCACATTTCAGTGAGTGCGATGAAGAAAACGTGTCCAGTGCTGAGAGGTTCGTCCTTCCTTGATGCCTTGAGCTTTTCATTTGGGGAAGAATGGCGCTGTCTCTGAATGAAGGGCCTTTCCAGTACTGTCTTTCAGGAGGTCTTATTCTGAGCGTGTAGAACCCAGCAGGCTGAGAGAGAGGCTCTGATGACAGGGATGTCTTTCATGGAAATTATTATGCCTCTTACTGAGGAAATTGACTTCTCAAGGAAGAGCTCAGCTCGTGCAGACTGAAGGGGGTGGGGCATGTTTTGTCCATACTTGCCAGATCACTGGATGGCTGAGCATCATGGCAGAACATGGACTCAGTTTAAAGGGTCTGGTGCATTTCAGATCCAGGTGAGGAGTCCAGGTGATTACAGCATCTCTGGGAACTACCTTTGGTTTCCACCCTGCCTTCCATCATCTTTCTTAAGAAAGCTACTGAACAGGGAACATTCATTTTTTAACAGCATAGCATTGAGTGGTATTTGGAACAGTGTCTTTGGAAGGTGGGTCTTTGCAGCAAGGCCCAGGCTGTAGACCCGACTCCTTCCTGAAGGCAACATCCTGCCACCCCCAATACTGGGCAGAGCAGCCTTATTTCGCAGCCTTATTCACTCAACTATTTTTCTTTTCTTTCTTTTTTTTTTTTTTTTGCAATTAAGATGGCAACCATTAGAATAATATAAACCACTTACTAATCAGTTTAGTAACCAAGGACAGCTGCTTTACACAATACGGAGCCAAATTAAGAAGGCTTTTATGATGTTCAGAAATTGCCTGTTAGACAAAGTCAAAAAACCAAATGGTAAAATCAGTTGACTCTTTGCCGGTTTGCAGCCAGCTGTCCCCTCCAAACAGCGACTGCAGAAAGCCACCCAGGTGTGGTGATGCAGAATGTCTTCAGAATGTAGTTCTGTGTTAGATGTGTTTCTTTGAAACTCCAAGGAATGGGCCCCTAAAATCAAGCTGTTTGGGGGGAAAAGTTGTCTCATGTGAAGTGTTAGAGCATTCTTTGTATATATCAAGTATGGACATTAGCCAAGCTTGGCAGCCTCCAAAATGTAATTTTTGTCCCCTGGAAATATAGAGTCTTGAACACAAATACAGGAAGGTATTTTAGAGTCTGAAGTCACTGGCGTGGAAGTAATAACTGATCTGTGGGCATTGGGAGCAGGACTCCTGAGCCAGTGGGGGGCGGACATTGGAGCATCCTTCCTAGGACCTGGTAGCACAGTGGTAAGTTCTGGGCCTGCAGCATACAACTTTGAGTGTCGCTCTCCCTCCCAGTGACCAAGAAAAAAAAGGAAAACGAGGGTAGATAAATTTGGCCCCTGGAGTTTCCTGTTTTCCCTGCCCCCTGAGTCTCCAGTTCCGGATGGTGGAGTAGAAGTCATAGATGTGAAGCACAGAGGCATCTCCCACAACCAGGAGGATCCAGAGTCCCCCCAGTGTCCTCGTGCATAAGGACACTCTACAGGGCCATCCTCGGGTGCATGAAGTGGGCACACAAGGCCCCACACCTCCATACAGGTCTCCAAGGCTCTGTGAACCGTGCTTTCCATCTTCAAGCATTTCCCGTCAGCCCTTCACGGTCATCGTTCCACACACTATTCCTGTTCCCCTTGTGCAGCAGCTATAAAATCCATCCTCCATCAGAAGTAAACATGGAGTTGAGAGGCATAGTCCTGAGGAAACAGCCTTGACTCTAAGACAGACATGGCAGGTTGGGGAGCCCAGGTCTGAGACAGGGTTATGGCAGAGGGTGAAGGCTGAGAGTTTGGTGATGACCCTGTGTGACATCTCTGGTGCTGAAAACTGTATTGGGCCAATTCCTTAATAGGCGAGGGGTCCTTGCTTTTTGTGGAGGAGAACCGGCCACTTCTGTCATGGGACATGAAGGCCAGCCTTCTCCAGTGATGAGGACAGTGGTGGATCTCAACCTGGGTGTCCTTCTGCCAGATCTTAATCTGGAAAAGTAATTCTAATGAAGCTGAAAGACGTGGGGAAAATTAGGAAGCTAATATACAGAGAAACCTGAAGATGTGTGGGCTCTCCCTTCCTCTTCCCGCCCTCCTCCTCTCCATTTCACGCTCCCAGTGCTGAAAAATGAGAGTTTTCTATGTACATGTACACCTACACACACCTAATGTGGTCATCCTTGCTCTTCATGACTTTCCTGTGAAATGCGATTAGTTCCAAATGTTTTTGTGCCTGTTTGAGAAAAGGATGGTATCACTTAGCTTCTTTATTCCTAGTAAAGATGGAAATGGGTTGGGATAAAGGTTGCTCCGTTGAAAATAAATTGCAGTCCAAATATGCATATAATTTACTTCAGGTGTTTCATATCTAGGACAGAAAGTGATTCAGCAGTTAGAAGTGTGATGTTAAAGTGTTTAAAATTTTCCCAGAATTTAGTGATCATTTATGTCAGGCTGACGGAAAATATAATAAAGCATTGTCACTTTTCCCCATTTATTTATACAACACATATTTCAGGATGCCTGCTCTGGGCCAGACACTCTTTAAGTTCTGGGTACATAGTGGTTCCTACGACATACTCAGTCCTTGCTCTCAGGGAGCGTATAGCCTGTAACTGTATAGGAAATTTCAGAAGATGTTCAACAGAATGAAAATCCCTCTGATTCATCTTCATAAATTCCTCTGCTAATTAACTTTCTGTAGCTTTGGACAACATTATATTTCCCTTGGATTCACATGCATGCATTTTAAAGAAAAGTTTGAGTGGTTTCTTAAGAACAGGATGAAGGAAGAAAACGCTGACAAAGCTTCAGTTTCTTGGAAAAACAGGAGATCCCAAAGAAGCACGGGGGCGGATTTCCCCACTTGCTGCATGAGATTGTTCTACAAGGTGCATGTGTGTGTCCAGTCGCTCAGTTGTGTTCAACTTTTTACAGCCCCGTGGACTGTAGCCCACCACACTCCTCTATCCATGGAGTTTTTTCAGGCAAGAATACTGGAGTGGGTTGCCATTTCCTTCTCCAAGGGATCTTCCCAACCCAGGGATCGAACCTTCGTCTCCTACATTGGTAGGCTGATTCTGTACCACTGAGCCACCTGGGAAGCCCTGTTTTCTAAGTTACTTCCATCTAAATGGCTTCCTTTCTAATAGGAACCACTTAGCTGGACCATAAATGATGATCGTTTCAGGTTCAACCGTCTCTCTTGAAATTGACCTGATTGGTGGTGGAAACAGTCAAGAACTTATGCAAACGTGGGATGAGGACCTCGGGCCCCAGCCAAGCATAGACCACGAAACAGCAGGTTCTGTGCAAACCCACCTCTGAGCAGAGAGGCTTGGGTAGGAGGGAGAGTCCTGTCTCTTGCTGGCTGTAAAATTAATTTGCTTGGACACACGTCCAAACTTCTGTGAGCCAGCAATTGGGATGATTTCATGACCTTTGTTATTTATAATGTGGCCATAGGAGAAAGCCCTTGAGTAGGAGATAATGGAGACAGAGAGGCGGGTTTAGGATGGATTCATTTGGTGAAGAAAATGCGAGTTTCACACACGGAAACGAGCAGCTGAGAAAGAATAGCTCAGCCTTTACAGCTTAAATTTGAAGACTCTTCCAGTGAGAGATTGAGTTCCTCCATTCACTCCCTTTTTTAATAAACCAGTGATCTATTATCTAATAATGTACCTTCTTCATTTCAAGTTGCTCACAGTGGTCCAGAGAGGATGCTGTTAAGTCAGCAGCGACAGCATTTTGTCACCCTGCCTGTCTCCTCTCAGTCTTGCCGCCCCGCCTCCTTGTCACTGTAGCCTTAAATCCCCGCTGCCCCCATTCAAGTGTTGACTCGTCTCCTAAAACTCACCTGTGCTGTTTGTGTCTGACGTCTGCCTTGGCAGCTTAATTTATACGTCTGCTGTTCTTGGAACAGAGTCACCCCCCAACACTGACTCTGATTTCCTGTTTTTAACTTCGCAGCCTTTGCTGGGTCCATGCAGCTTCTAACCAGTGCAGACCGTTCATCTCAATCTTCTGTCAACCCCCGCTTATCACTTTCAGTATATTTCCTCAGATTTTCCTTCCATCACGCAGAATACCATCTTTCTGTCCAGCGGACAGAACATGGGAAATCCTAGGGCTTTGGTAACTTGAGCCACTTCACACGGCCTCTGAATAACCAGAATGTTACTGTCATGAACAGGGGGGATGGAAAGACTATCCAGTGGGGATGACCCATGTCTCGAAAAAAAGATTGCCTGTACCTGAACTCCCAGTTCTTCTGTATTTATATCCGTCATCACTCACAACTTTTTCTGGGGTAACTTAGGAATCTTCCCAGAGCCCAGGGTCCCCCTTATATCTCGGAAGCACTTATTTCTTCTCTCTCTCAACTGTTCATACATTTCAAGATGTCAGCAGTGGACTTAGATGTAGTACATTTAGGAAAATATCAACTCAGCCCTTGCAGAAGTGGGTTATAATGTTAGACAAACTAGGAGGCTGAGAGGAGTTTGGCACATCTCCAGAAATCTCCAGGAAAGTAGATATGTGAACACGTGTATATGTATTTGTAAATACTTATATCCATGGATCTTCTTTTCAGCTATTTTCTGAAAATAAAAAGAAACATCGGTGATGTGTATTTAAAAAATTTTCTTTCTCTTGGTTAATTTTGGTTCCAGTTGATTCATATTCTTTGCACAGGGTTGTGTGACAGTCAGTGATACACAAAATGAAGTGTGTTAGGACCATTCTCTTCCATTCTTTTACAATCTGTGGATGCAGAGTGTGTCTTTGAGGTTTGGCAGATTTCGTGATGTACATGCTGCAGGCAGTTAGCATCTCCTGTGGCCTTCTAATCTTCTGAGCCTTTGCCTTCACAGTGTATTTCATATCCCAGGGAACCTTCTCTTCAGAACTGGTGCTCATTCATACTTTCACCCATCTTTCTGCAAGCACTTTATGCCAGCATTACCACGGCTTAGAGTTTTCCTAATGCTCAAACCCTTAAGGGAACAATACCGTCTCGTGAGGTGAGCAGGAGGTAGGAGCTGAAGTTGTGTTTCTTCTTCTGATGCCCCATTGGCGTGTTATTCTTCTAAGGCATTGATCACTACTTTGTATCATAAGTGGAGAGATCTGAAGTGTATATACATGTCTGTATGTGTGTGTGTGTGTGTGTATCTTAGGTATATGAAGATATGTGTATGCAACATATGTATTTATATGAATGGTCTTGCATTCTAAAGTGTAAATAATTTTCATATTTCTAACCAAACGATGGATTTTTGAGAGTACAATGTAGTTTTTAATTTTTATTACTGCATCACTACTAGCATAATCTTATGTGTTTGTGTATGCATATGCCTGGGCTTTCAAAATATTCATGGGAAGGACTGATGCTGAAGCAGATCTAATGCTGAAGCAAATCTGATGCTGAAGCAGACTGATGCTAAAGAAGACAGTAAAGAATCTGCCTGCGGTGCAGGAGACATGTGTTTGATCCCTGAGTTGGGAAGACTCCCCTGGAGAACGGCATGGCAACCCACTCCAGTATTCTTGCCTGGAGAATCCCATGGATGGAGGATCCTGTCTGGCTACAGTCCATGGGGTCACAAATAGTTGGACAAGACTGAGTGACTAACACTATGCACATGCCTATGTGTTTTTATATCAGTTCAGTCGCTCAGTCATATCCAACTCTTTGCTACCCCATGGACTGCAGCACGCCAGGCTTCCCTGTCCATCACCAACTCCTGGAGCCTACTCAGACTCATGCCCATCGAGTAGATGATGCCATTCAACCATCTTATCCTCTGTTGTCCCCTTCTCCTCCTGCCTTCAGTCTTGCCCAGCATCAGAGTCTTTTCCAGTGAGTCAGTTCTTTGCATCAGGTAGCCAGAGTATTGGAGTTTTGAGCTTCAGCGTCACTCCTTCCCATGAATATTCAGGACTGATTTCCTTTAGGATTGATGGGTTGGATCTCCTTGCAGTCCAAGGGACTCTCAAGAGTCTTCTTTAACACCACAGTTCAAATGCATCAATTCTTCAGTGCTCAGCTTTCTTTATAGTCCAACTCTCACATCCATACATGACTACTGGAAAAACCATAGCTTTGACTAGATGGACCTTTGTTGGTAAAGTAATGTCTCTGCTGTTTAATATGCTTTCTAGGTTGTTCATAGCTTTTCTTCCAAGGAGCAAGCATCTTTTAATTTTATGGCTGCAATCACCACCTGCAGTGATTTTGGAGCTCCAAAAAATAACATCTCTCACTGTTTGCAGTGTTTCCCCATCTATTTGCCATGAAGCAATGATGCCATGATCTTAGTTTTCTGAATGTTGAGTTTTAAGCCAACTTTTTCACTCTCCTCTTTCACTTTCATCAAGAGGCTCTTTAGTTCTTCACCTTATACCATAATGGTGGTGTCATCTGTGTATCTGAGGTTATTGCTGTTTCTCCTGGCAGTCTTAATTCCAGCTTGTGCTTCATCCAGCCCTGCATTTCCCGTGATGTCTTTTGCATATAAGTTAAAGAAGCAGGGTGACAATATACAGCCTTGATGTACTCCTTTCCCAATTTGGAACCAGTCTGTTATTTCATGTTCGGTTCTAACTGTTGCTTCTTGACCTGCATACAGATTTCTGAAGAGGCAGGTCAGGTGGTCTGGTCTTACCATCTCTTTAAGAATTTTCACAGTTTGTTGTGATCCACACAGTCAAAGGCTTTGGCACAGTCAGTAAAGCAGAAGTAGATATTTTTCTGTAACTCTCTTGCTTTTTCGATGATCCAGTGATGAGTGCAGTTGTGCAGTAGTTTGAGCATTCTTTGGCATTACCTTTCGTTGCAATTGGAATGAAAACGGACCATTTCCAGTCCTGTGGCCCCTGCTGGGTTTTCCAAGTTTGCTGGCATATTGAGTGCAGCATCTTAGCATCATCTTTTAGGATTTAAAATAGCTCAACTGGAATTCCATCACCTCCACTAGCTTTGTTCGTAGTGAATATTCTTCCTAAGGCCCACTTTACTTTGCATTCCTGGATATCTGGCTCTAGGTGAGTGATCATACCATCGTGATCATCTGGGTTGTGAAGATCTGTTTTGTATAGTTCTTCTGTGTATTCTTACTACCTCTTCTTAATATCTTCTGCTTCTCTTAGGTCCATACCATTTCTGTCCTTTATCGTGCCCGTCTTTGCATGAAGTGTTCCCTTGGTATCTCTAATTTTCTTGAAGAGATCTCTTTTTTTCCCATTGTATTGTTTTACTCTATTTCTTTCCATTAATCACTGAGGAAGGCTTTCTTATCTCTCCTTGCTATTCTTTGGAACTCTGCATTCAGATGCGTATATCTTTCCTTTTCTCCTTTGCCTTTCGCTTGTCTTCTTTTCTCAGCTATTTGTAAGGCCTCCTCAGACAACCATTTTGCCTTTTTGCATTTCTTTTTCTTGGAGATGCTCTTGATCACTGCCTTCTGTGCAGTGTCACGAACCTCTGTCCATAGTTCTTCAGGCACTCTGTCTATCAGATCTAATCCCTGGAATCTTATTTCGCCCGTCCACTGTATAATTGTAAGGGATTTGATTTAGGTCATACCTGAATGGTCTAGTGGTTTTCCCTACTTTCTTCAATTTAAATCTGAATTTTTAAATAAGGAGGTGTATTTTTTTGTTGTTATTGGCAATAAGTGTTTTTGTATAGGTGTATGCAGATGGCATCACTGACTCAATGGACGTGAGTCTGAGTGAACTCCGGGAGTTGGTGATGGACAGGGAGGCCTGGCGTGCTGTGATTCATGGGGTCGCAAAGAGTCGGACACGACTGAGCGACTGATCTGATCTGATGCAGTACATCTATTTGCAATAAGGAGTGTTTTTATATAAGTGTATGCGATACACTTACTTGCAATAAGGAGTGTTTTTGTATAGGTTATGGTTTTGTTCATGTGTGCATACTTGCATGTTGGCATTTGCATTTATAAATGCTGATTGAATCGTTTGGGGGTACGTGAGTATTACTGAAGCCTATTCTGTTACTAGTCCACTAAATGTCAGTTTCTTTTTTCTGCTCTACCCTTTCACTATTGGTATTTTATATTTTTTTTATTTATTTATGGCTGCTGGGTATTCATTGCTGTGTGGGCTTTTCTCTAGTTGTGGGAAGTGGGGGCTCCTCTCTAGTTGCAGCACACAGACTTCTCTCTTTGCAGAGCATGGGCTCTAGGCTGCGTGGGTTTCAGTAGTTACGGCATGTGGGCTCAGTACTTGCAACTCTCAGGCTCTGGAGCGCAGGCTCAGTAGTTGTGGTGCATGGGCTTAGTTACCTCGTGGCTTGTGGGATCTTCCCAGACCAGGGATCGAACTCATGTCTCCAGCATTAGCAAGCGAATTCTTTACCACTGAGCCACCAGGGAAGCCCCCACTACTGGTTTATACAAACTAGATATTGAAACTCAGAACACAGCTAGAATTACATCCAATGTTAGAAATATGACGAACCCCTGAAGCTGCATTTTAGTGCATCTGCTTGTTAACTGGGAGATACACATTGAACACCCAAGACAAACCTGACCATTGTTACCTGTGTGTTGTGGTATTAAACCAAAAACTAATGTAAAATAAATTTAAACAACTTGCCATCAAATTGCAGTTCCACTGAAAAAAGTTCATAATGTAGCAGCTTGAAAGTTTGGATATTTGACTTCTTTGAAGACTTGGCAGGACAGTAATTGAGTTGGGTATAATGTTGACACCTGCCTTAGAAGCCAAAGGACAAAAAGATAATTTTGAAGCTCACGATGCCTTTGAAGCATGTCCTGAAGGAAGCCAGCTCTCATTTGTTGAGGTTTGTGGAGAACACGTTGTACCAAGAAGCATGAGAACCCGTGGGGCCCCTTATGGACACTGTATACTCAGTCAGTGAAGGAAGAGTATCAGGACACTTTTGCAGGACTTCTGCCCAGTTCTGAGTTCTGATCATCGCAGCTGGAGAAACATTCCTCTTAGTTGCTGGGGCTTATCCTGCACTTAATAGACCTATTCTGAAAGCTGACTTTGATGCCCCTTCTGCATTCATTTTGGTTTGTAAAGTCCAAAAATATCAAATAACAAGCAGCGCAGGTCTGTGGGCCAAGAAACTTTCCCCATTCTTGAGGCTCAGACCTCCTCCCAGCGTCATCTTTGTCCTGGCTTAATATGGACCATGAAACAGGATGAGACACCCTCAGCTCTGTTAATATAGCATAAACTACACTTTGCAGCTAATTGTAGCTCAATAATCAGTTGACCTTGGGGTTTTTTTGTTTGTTTGTTTCTTTGTTTGTTTTTCAGGGAAACAGAAGGCTCCATGGTGAAAGCAAGAACGTGATTTGAAGGGTTGGCCCAGAGATCTAGTTTTGAAGCTGGTTAGTCGTAATAGCCAGCACTTCTAAGGAAAGAAGTGGCTTTATACTAATTCATAGATAAAACTCAGAACAGATTCCAAGCATATTTTGGATGGATGTTGAGTTTTAAGTCGTGTTTGTGGACAAAATTCTTAATTAAAAAAGTGGACAACTTACTATTCAAAAAATTTTTGTAAAAGGTAGCGTTTATATCTGTGTGCAAACAGGTGTCCAAGTTGGTTATCCTCGGGTTATCCTATTTTATCCAGGTTCCTTGCTTCCTTCCTGCTTGGATTTTAAGAATTTCACTGCCAGTTAAACATGTCCATCACTGTGTAGTCAAGAACAAGGCAGAAAAGGGGAAGATTATCCGTGTTACTTCTTACAAAACGTGTATTTCTTGCTGAAGATCTAATATTTAAAATGAGCCTGTAGGTAGATGTTAATGATTGTTATCTTATCTCTCTACTTGTACCAGTGTTTATAAGCAGGTTATGCTGTTAAGAGGGCAAGGACCTTGTATACACGAAGGTAGAATATCAAGGGAAGGAAGTAGGGACATGCTTTCATCACAGTGAGGCCGGGTTGGCTTAAGAGCACAGCCAACGAATGAAAATAAACCTCTTTCATAACTCAGCCGTTGTGGGCAGCCCAGGTGTAGTGTCTCAAAAACCCACAGGATCCTGCAGACTCATGGGAGTGTGTATTAAACAGTTGACAGGGCCCAATGAAATTGTCTTTGTGTTATGAATTTTCAATTGCAGTAAGTTACAGCTCATTCAAGGGCTAATATCCATAATGCAGTCTGACAGCAGCAAAGTCACTCTGCCAGCAAAAGACTGAAGTGAGAAGGACTGCTAACCGCCTGCCTGGGAGAAGACATCACGCAGTCTCAGCTAGTCCCATGTCCGGGGGCGTCATAGCACACAGAACCAGGGCCACCGAGAGGACCTTCGGGTCTCGGTGAATCATGCATCCCAAACACTGGTCATCTGTACAGTAACGTGTGCCTTGTTCAGGCACCAGCAGTTTCTCAGCCTCACAGCAGGGCAGATGAGGACTCTGAATAATCTCAGGCGGTACTGGTGGTTCCTGGTGTCTAGCGCTCAGCGTGATGAAGGTGGTGGCAGAAATGTCGGGTCTAATGTGAGTGGTGAAAGTGCCGTTAATTAAATATGCTGCTTTGTTTGAAAGTATAGTACTGGAAGGAGCCTAAGGACAGCTGGGTTACGTGTGTGCGCTCTTCTAGAATTCCAGTGAGCTTTCCACTGTTGAGTAGGAAAGAAGAAAATGTGAAAGCCTAGGGAAGAAGACGAACACATCTCATTTCCCCTAAGGAAACCCTTGAGTGCACAAGGAACCACAGCAGGGGAGAGGACAGTCAGGTGAAATAACAGGTGTTTGGAGCCTTGAATCGACTACGTCAGTTGAGTTCAGTTCAGTCGCTCAGTCGTGCCCCACTCTTTGCGACCCCATGGACTGCAGCACGCCAGGCCTCCCTGTCCATTGCCAACTCCAGGAGTTACTCAAACTCATGTCCGTTGAGTCAGTGATGCCATCCCACCATCTCATCCTCTGTTGTCCCCTTCTCCTCCCACCTTCAGTCTTTCCCAGCATCAGGGTCTTTTTAAATGAGTCAGCTCTTTGCATCTGATGGCCAAAGTATTGGAGTTTCAGTTTCAACATCAGTCCTCCCAACGAATATTCAGGACTGATCTCCTTTAGGATCAAGGTCAAGGATCTAGATTTCTTTAAATTATCAGAATCTAGAAAGTTGGAGCCATTAAGTGCCCTTCATTCAGATATCGATCTCCTCATTCAAATAATGACCGATGATTCAAATGTTGACCTTTCTCACCATTGAAATACTGATTCTTTGAACCAGCAGCTTCTGCTTTGGGACCAGGAAGAACAATAAAAAGTGATTCTTCGCATCTCACAGTTAAAGGCAGCAATAATGATCACAGTGAAAGGGAAATCTTATGCCTGTACATACAAGATGTAGAACTGTTTTAAATGTCTGAACAAAAGAGCAGGCATTATATTTCTTAAAAAACAAAAGGGAAATAAGTGTGCTAGGCTGTCCTAAGAGACATTTGTATCACTATAATCCAGTGAGTAGCATGAACCCTGCTTCATAGAGGAAGTCTGAATCTCAGAAGGGCCAGGTAGCTTCTGTGTGAGTTTCCCACCTGTAGCATCTGCCCTATCCTTCACCTTTGTCTTCACACACCCAGCATTTTTTCCCTGGGGAGCCAGTAAGAGACACAGCTTCTGACAGGAGGAGTAATTCCTTAGGGCTGACTCTGCAGAGGACTTTGAAATCTTTAAGGACTGCCCCCTCCCCAGGTTAACAAGTGTTGCACAGAGGCTGAAAAATTCAGTATTTGTGCAGCAGACCTTGTATTTTCAGTTGCCTGTCACAAATGGATTCTCTTGTGTCTTTTCTGGTTACAATTGTGTGTTATTGGATATTTTCCAAAGAGCGTAGCATTAATTAGCATGACGATGCTTGCATATATTTGGCAAAGAAAGTCAGTTACCCATCTAAAGAGAGATGAATACCTGTCCTTCCTTCTCTCCTGCCTGAAAGAAGGGAGTGTTGCAGCCAAGCCCAGTGTTGAAACCAAGTGAAAAGGCGCCCCCTGCAGGAGACTCTTTGCCTCTGTCCTTTCCCTGTGTGTTGTGTGTAGATACTCTTAGAAGATTTTCGTGTGGATCCCGCAGACCTGCTTATTCATGGTTAACAAAAAAATTTAAAAGGCATGGTGGGTTAGCTGCTGAGTGCCCTGGGCCCACCAATGCCAAAAGAGAGAGTAGTCAAGTGCTGGCTCAAAAATAAATAAATGGAAAAGCATCCCCTTGGGAATTGGAGATGGTCACAAGGAAGGCTCTCAACAGGACTGGTTCTTACCAGACCATTGGTCTGATTGGGTCACTGTGGGTCACCCACGGCATCTTGTGCTTCTCCCTTTCAGCATCTCTCAATCTCAGAGTCTCCCATGGGTGAGCCAGTCCTCCATGCTAGGGGCCAGACCTTCACATAGATGCCTGCCACCGAGTGAACACTTGCTTCTCAATTTCTGCATTTCCTTTGGCAATGGGATGTGCAAAAGGAGCTGGGGACGAGAGAATGGAGAAGGCACCGAAGAGCCCCAACCTGTGCAGAGCGCGTCCGCCTGGTGGGAGGGGCCGGGAGATCTGGCAAACCCAGGAGAGCTGCGTGTCTGTAATTGAATTGAAACACTCTCCTTTTCAAGTAATTGAAGCAGCTTTGGCCAGTGGCTCCAGAGGGCATATACTAAATCTCCATGCCTAGTGTCTGTGCTGTCGGGAATCTGACATTCTCCGTGTGATCCTCAAGTGCTGTGTGGCTTCACAAGAATTCTAATAGGCGAGGCCTTTATCTGAAAGCATGCTTTGAGGGTGGGTGACACCCTCGGCAAGACTTGATCCCTGGTCCTGACTCCAGTGCACTTTCCTACACCAACCAGTTGTGACATAACGTGCTCTGACATTCTTGGGCACCTTCTCTTCAGGAAACACTGCCTGAATTTTTCTCCCACAGTGCCCTTGCTGTCTTTGTACTTGTTTCAAAATAATTTATATACGGCTTCCGTATTAACCTGTGCACCTCTTTTTTTTAAAAGCAATTTCTCCCTTCCCTGACATGTCTTTTTTAGGTACATGACTTGAAATATAGTGGAGGTCACGGGCCGAGACCAAGTGCATGGCTTGTACCTTATGTTTCTTTGGTTTATCAGAAATCTTGGACTCTTATGTATTAAAAAAAAACATCTCTTCCAACATGACTCCACTATAGCTTACAACTTAGCAAACAGATTTTCTAAAAGGAAAATTAATTTTGTCAGTGCCCAAGAAATACACTGCAAGAAAGACCCGTCCCTTTCCAAGAAATATTCTAAACATACACAGTCATTTTTTCCCTCCTTGTTAAAGGATAATAAAACTTTATGCCGCAGAGTGAGGGTGCTATAAGCTGCTTTGTACTTACAAATGTTCTTGTTTGTCTTTGCTTTGGAAAACTCACTGTTACACCACTCCCCTGGATTTTGATCAAATAGCATAGACTCCTGGAGAAGGCAGTGGCAACCCACTCCAGTCCTCTTGCCTGGAAAATCTCATAGGCAATCCATGGGGTCGCGAAGAGTCAGACACGACTGAGCGACTTCACTTTCACTTTTCACTTTCATGCATTGGAGAAGGAAATGGCAACCCACTCCAGTGTTCTTGCCTGGAGAATCCCAGGGACGGCAGAGCCTGGTGGGCTGCCGTCTATGGGGTCGCACAGAGTTGGACACGACTGAAGCGACTTAGCAGCAGCATAGACTCCCCTGACCAAAGACCTTTCCCAGAAGTCCTGGCAGCAGATGGACTTGTCTAAATTTGGTCTCGTTTCTAAGTACCGGCTTGGGGCAGGGGTATGCAGATTCAAGGATCTCTCCCCACATCTATGGAACCAGATTCGTGGGGTTGTGGAGCCTAAGATTTTGCACTTCTGCCAAGCTCTCAGGTGATTCTTGGCTGTTTAAGAACGATTAGATCCATTGAGCAAATACTCATTATGGTCTGAAATATACCAGTCGCTTCCCTAAATCCTGGGAATAGAAGGATGCACAGAAATGGACGTGACACTCTAGTGTGCTGCTTTACATTTGTTTAGGAATGTGATGTGGCCTTGGATGGTGAGGTTCAGAGAGACACCCAAAAACCTGGAGCTGACATGTTAAGTCCATCAGCCAAATTAGCCAATTGAGGAGCTTCTAGTCTGGTTGAGAGAACACTATATGAAAAGTTAAATAAAAGGAGAGGAGTCGATTCATTCACTACTGCGAAGAAACTATCATCTAGTGCATGGTTAATTGCTGAGTGGTGCTAACAGTAACTGTTAATGTCTTAAGGGTCACTCTTTCCTCTGCATTTCCTTCCATCTGGCTTTTTCTTCATCCTGAGTCCATCCTATCTCTAAAATTCTTTTTAAAAAGTATATAATATTCAGTGTCACTCTTAAAATATTTCATATTGCACCATAGACTATTGGGAATTTTTGAAACAGAAGGTTCTTCTTCAGATCATGCTGCTGACTTAACATTGTCCAACTATGAAGCAAAGAGATTAGTCACCTAATTATGTGGAGGCGTACTCAGATAAGGCTTCCCCGGTGGCTCAGTGGTAAAGAATCCACCTGCAACGCAAAGACACAGGAGGCCCCAGCTTTGAGAAGCCTGGCAGACTACAGTTCATAGGGTCGCAAAGAGTCAGACGCGACTGAGCATGCACACACACACTCAGATAAAGTAGGCACTTTTTGGTTCTTGAAATGCTACCTAGTCTGAGTGAGTGAGTGTGTGTACGCATGGCATCGTGCTTCCCTGGTGGCTCAGTGATAAAGAATCCTCCTGTCAATGCAGGAGACAAGGGTTCAATCCCTGGGTCAGGAAGATCCCCTGGAGAAGGGCATGGCAACCCACTCCAGTATTTCCTGGAGAATCTCATGGACAGAGGAGCCTGGTGGGCTCATGGGGTTGCGAAGAATTGGAGATGACAGAGCAACTAAACAAAAACGAAATAATGCATGGCATATTTGTATGAGTGTGTATGTATGTGTATATACGTGTGTACCTATGTATATATGCACATACACACATAGGAAAAATCCAAGGAGAAAGAAGACTTGGGAAATACGTGATTCCAGAGTACATGAACTCAAAGTTACAAGAACTCTTTTCATCATTTGAGATACTGGAGATTGCTGCAGGTTGGCTTTACAGAGGAAAGAATGTCCTCTTGAGAATTTTGAAGAGGCCCGTAGATTGGAGCGAGTTATAAATGTTCTGGGTAATACTCACCAGTTAGCTCTCCTGGGTTGGCCTCTCTGTGGTTTAAGTACCCTGAATTTCAGGCACATTTTAGAGAGTTGGATGCTTATAAATCCCAGCAGGCGGAGGTGGTATCAGTGCAATGGTTTAGTATTTTGGTTTTAGAGTCAGAGGGTCTGTGTTCAGATTAAGTTCCCTCCCTTTTCTGTGTGGCCGTGGGACTTAATTCTTAGACACTTAATTCTTAGTGATCTATAGCATATCACTGTTAGGCAAGTTAACAGGTTAAGCCCTTACCCACAGGCCTGACATCAAGTCTCAAGAAGTATGAGCTCTGACTTTTATCATCATTATTTCCTGTTTGTCAGGAGGATCCACTGTATATTTATTCATTTGACTTTCTCTAAAAAGTAAGAGAAAATAGGATCTACAAAATAACCTATTGGCCTTTTTCAGCAAGTAGTCCCACCTGTATTTCAGCAGATGGGAAAACTTTTAAAAATAGGATCATCCATATTCTTCCAGTTATTCAGAATCTTGAAATTTTGGAAACAAGCTTCAAATGTATTTGCTTTTGATCTGTACGCAAAGGAGGGTGTGAATTTACAGATGCGTTATTTAGTACTCATAGTGCATATACCCACCAATGAATGCTCAATTTAGGATGGTAAAAATAATTGGAACAAAATTAGCACAATATGAAGCTGTCCTGAAGCAGAATGTAGCAATTCCTATAAAAGAGGCCTGGCAATATTAACAGTAACGATGATGGAATTTTCTCCTCCCAGCAGCTGGGTTTCTTGGAGCTGTTTTACATATTCAGTATTAGAACATTGCTAAACTACAAACTGAGACACTGGATGGAATCAGCTTTGTCCTGAAGCTCAGGCCTGGAACCCACAGGGTACCTGGCCATCGCGAATGACATTTCCTAGGTGGGCCACCTGGAGCTTTCAGCCAGCTGGGCCCAATTTTGAGCTGAAGCCCAGGGAACTTCTGAGCATAGAGCGTTAAAAGCCATATAACTCTCACATACTTGTCCCCTATTTCTTCCTGGAAAGACTTTATTCACTCTACCTAGACATGTTCCAAGAGCATAGCGTGTTCAGGATTGTGCTGGGTGCATGGTGGTTATGAAAATGAGCCTGACCCTCAAGGAATTTATAATCTAACAGAAAATGGGTAGCCTTAATACCTGCTCCCAGATTTCTGTTTTTAAAAGATGTGAGCAGGCGTCATGAACTGCCTTTGTTGAATGTATGTCAAAACCTTGCTGTTTGAGACACCAGGATAATTCAGGCCATCTCTTGAGTGTTTAAACAGAGCTGTGTTCTCCCTCCTGCACAATGTGTGTGTGTGTGTGTGTGTGTGCGTGTGTGCATGCACGCATGCACGCTCTCTGTCATGTCTGACTCTTTGTGACCCCATGGACTGTAGGCCCCCAGGCTCCTCTGTCCATAGAATTTTCCAGGCAAGAATACTGGAGTGGGTTGCCATTTACTGCTCCGGGGGTTCTCCTGACAGGGATCGAACACGAGTCTCATCTATAATGATTTAAGATGGAACCTTGGGTACTGTGGTTGAGAAAGTCCATGAATTATCATATCTAAGTGAAAATCAGTGCTTATTATATAATAAGCCTGAAACATATTGAAGGCATTAAGTGCAATGGTATGTGACTGAACTGATGGGAATTAATATGTAATTACTGTTTTTTTTACAGTATGGTTATAGTGATTATGATATATTTATTCTGTTTTCCTTTGGAAATACAGTATAATGTAATTATAATTAATAACACTAAAACTAGGCTCAATTACTTAAGTCATGAAAACGAATTACCATCATCACATTGAGAATTTCAACCAACCCATATAGACCATCTCCAAAAATAATAATGCTTCTGAGAATATTACTTGTAAAGAAATGGAAATGAATAAATGCTGAATTTATGCTGAAATCTGTACAATGTTAAACAATGAAAAAAATACCAGAATTGTGTAGCTCGCTGTTATCTTTAAATCCTCATATATTTTATGAATCTTCACCCTTTAGTTTTAATGGTAAATTTTTTAATTATAGAAATTACATTTCCAGAAACCTTATTTTAGGGAAAAAAATACATATATATAGTTTAAAAAGAGGGAGATAAGAAATCCTGTTAAAATTCAGGATTATTTTTGAACCATTAATCAGCTTTTTGAGGAATATTTTTAATTTTTACATGACAAAAAACATTGCATTAATATTAATGGCATTATATGCTAAAAGGGGCCATATTTATGTTTCCTTAAAAGTTTTTCAGTTACTTTTTAAGGATGAAACTTTCATGCAAATTATGTGTATTATGTGTATTTTATGTAAAAGGAAAACCTACAGAGAAGAACTTCTGATCACCAAAGTTTGTAAGGCATTTCAGTGCAGTTAATACATATATTTTCCCGTGATTATTCTAGGAGCTTCTTTAGGGTGCACTGGTGCCATTGGAGAGCTCAGAGGAATTCTCTAAGTCTTCTGGATTATGAAAGTGTTAGTCCCTCAGTCATGTCTGACTCTGCGACCCCATGAACTATAGCCCGCCGGCTCCTCTGTCCATGGTATTTTCCAGGCAGGAATACTGGATTGAGTTGCCATTTCCTTCTCCAAGGGATCTTCCTGACCCAGGAACTCTCTGAGTCTTCTAATTTATTTTATTATTAGTTCAGTCGCTCAGTTGTGTCTGACTCTTTGCAACCCCATGGACTGCAGCACGCCAGGCTTCCCTGTCCATCATCAACTCCCAGAGTTTGTGCTCAAACTCATGTCCATCCAACCGTCTCATGCTCTGTCGTCCCCTTCTCTCCCAATCTTTCCCAGCATCAGGATCTTTTCCAGTGAGTCATTCTTCATGTCAGGTGGCCATAGTATTGGAGTTTCAGCTTCAACATCAGTCCTTCCCATGAAGATGGACTGGTTGGATGTCCTTGCAGTCTAAGGGACTCTCAAGAGTCTCCTCCAACACCACAGTTCAAAAGCATCAAATCTTCAGCACTCAACTTTCTTTATAGTCCAACTTTCACATCCATATATGACTACTGGAAAAACCATAGCTTAGTTATAAAATCTATCAAATCTTTACCTTTTTTCTCTTTCCTCTTGTCTTTCCTTCCCACCCCTCACATCAGGTTCGTTTTCCTGAAAATTCCATTTAAGTGCCTATTCTTGATCCCCCCCTTTTCATCCCCAGCATCCCAAATTAGCCCTTATGATTCAATTATGTTTTATTCAACAAACTCCCTTTCAAGTCATACATACCAATCACTCAAAAATCCTTCCATTCTGCCTCTCTAATGTCTCTTCATCACCATGTTCAGTTTCTCTTCTGCATTCTTTTTTAAGAGGTTTAAGTCAGGTGTAGTTTCTTGGGATTTAACTTAATATAAAAAGATAAATAGACATTCCTAGTTTTTATAGAATGGTGAGCCTAACAGAGGCTTCCCAGGTGGCTCAGTGGTAAAGAATCCGCCTGCCTGGGCAGGAGCCACAGGATTCTCAGGTTTGATCCCTGGGTTGGAAAGATCCCCTGGAGTAGGAAATGGCAACCCACTCCGGTATTCTTGCCTGGAAAATTCCGTGGACAGAGGAGCCTGGTGGGCTACAATCCAGGTAGTCTCAAAAGAAATCGGACACGATCAAGCAACTTAGCAAGCACTCACAAGCCTAACATATTTTGGGAAACAGCCTCACTGTTTAATCAATTAATCAGAAATGCTAACAGTAACTCAACTTGGCTTAAGGGAAATCCAGCTGATAGGTTGTCACTCTTCCCCAGTTATAGGAACCCCAAAGGAGAGGATGTATTTTAGACTTCTTCTGATGAGGGCCTCTTTCTGCTACCTAGTAGGCATCTCCATGAAATACTGCAGACATGGAATAGTCTTCCCTTCTGCCCTGGTCTGCCTTTTAGCCTCAAGCAAGGCTCTTCTTCAGTGGTGACATCCACTTTAACAAGATGCATTTATGAAACCCTGTTTTTAATCTTTGGCCACCTGATGCGAAGAGGTGACTCATTGGAAAAGACCCTGATGCTGGAAAAGTTGAGGGCAGGAGGAGAAGGGGGCAAGAAAGGATGAGATAGTTGGATGGTATCACTGACTCAATGCTCATGAATCTGAGCAAATTCCGGGAAATAGTGAAAAGACAGGGAAGCCTGGCGTGCTGCAGTCTATGGGGTCGCAAGAAGTCGGACACGACTTAGTGACCAAACAACAACAGCAGCAATTTTTATTCTTAAAAAAACATTTTGATATGTTGCAAAAGTGCACAAAATTCTAAGTTCCTTAGTCTCATAAATATAGCTTTGACATGTAATGCCTTTGTGTGTATTAAATGACAACAGTTTTCTGGAATAATGCCCATAGTTTATTTCCATTAAAAATGGAATTGCTGATTTTGTTTTTAAATTCATCTGTTCAGTACAAAACTGTCAGTCCTCACCCTGTGCTGGGCACTGTGCTGAGCTCTGGGAATGCAAATCCAAGGGCCTGGCCATCAGCGTCCTGTGTGTGGCACAGAGCTCAGTACCCACTAAACTGTTGAGGAGGGAGAGAAGGGCTCCCTGAGAAGTGTGTCACAGGCAAACAGGACTGGCCGAACGAATGGAGCTGGAGGACTGTGGAAGGCTGAGTTCATGTGGGACCTGCAGGTCTGGAGCGGACTTCAAGGGGTAGAGTGCTGAAAGCAAGGCTCTGGAACTAGCTCCCAAAAAGCCTTGATCATCCTGAAGAGTTTGCATTCTCTAAAGGAGCTGGAGCAACAGAGGCAGTTTCACATTCCTAAAAGACCCCTCTGAGAGCCAAGTGGAGAACGAAGGATTGTGGTCCAGACTCGACAGCCGTAGAGTGCAGGGGGTACAGAAGCAGTGGGCCTTGCTTCCTCGGGACCTCTGCTGTTGACTTTGGAGTGTGGGATAATCAATTGCTGCATATTTATTTTGTTCTTGATGCCTTTATTTAGGTACCCATGTGCCTTGATAGATGAGAATCCAAAGATCTGTTGGCCCTAGTTCCTTCCCTAAAGACATTTAGAGTCAAATCAGAAAGAAAGACGATCACATAATATATATAGTGTTTTAATTACTTTCAGAGGACTCTCTGATCCAGTGTCTTCTGAGCCTGGAAACAACTGTGATCTAGCATGTGATTACAGCCAACATTTTATTAGTGAAAGTCAATATTGCAGATTTATCCATCTTTTGTGGCCCCGTTTGAAAGCTGTGGAGCTCCAACCAAGGTCTTCTCTGCACTGTTTAAATAATAATAATCCAATAATTTTTTGTTGTTGTTATTGCATTCCAGGCCCCTCTGTCCTCCACTCTCTCCCAGAGTTTGCTTAAATTCATGTCCATTGAGTCAGTGATGCTATCTAACCATCTCATCATCTGCTTCCCCCTTCTCCTTTTGCCATCAATCTTTCCCAGCATCAGGATCTTTTCCAGTGAGCCAGCTCTAAGCATCAGGTGGCCAAAGTACTGGAGCTTCAGCATCAGTCCCTCCAGTGAATATCAGGGTTGATTTCCTTTGGGATTGACTGATTTGATCTCCTTGCAACCCAAGGGACTCCCAATAAAATACATAGGCTAAATAAAATGCAGTTATTCATCAGATGTCTTATGTAGACAAGAACTATTCAGGGAGTTTGGAGAAGAATTAATTGCTCTGTCTTGAATGGTAATTTGCTTCTTGATGGAGTAGGAAGCTAATTCTGGGTGCAGACGTGAATGAAGAGGCAGACAACAGGATAGAAAAACATGTGCCCAGGTGTTCTCATAGGAGAAGTAGGGAAAGAACTGGAATTTTCAGTTGGATCCAATGGTGAGGAATTCAGATGTCAAGGTTAAAAGTATATGGACTCTCCTGGAGTGTGTGGTGACTGCAGGAGACTTAGAAATATATAAGTTGGAAAAAAGAACTTGGCAGTGATGCATGGAATTAATGAGCAGGTGAGGTGTGAAGTCAGGTGGTTTAGGACAAGATACAGTAAAGGCAGGGCGTGTGTCCCCTCCCCTGGGGGAACTTCCACCCGCCTCTGTCTTCATTCCTTCTGTCTCTTGAGCCTCCCATTGTTACTCATGCAGTCTGCATTTCTTTCATATTTAAGATGATAAAGATAGTTCCCACAGCTACCGATTCCTAAGGTGATTCTTTGTCACTTTTTCATAATCCTGACATCCAGTTCAATAAACTGTTTTTGCTGCTTTTTCATAATTATGATCCCCATACAGGCTTACCTAGTTTCATTGCACTTCACTGTATGGGACTTTACAGATAATGCATTTTTAACCAATTGAAGCTTTGGGGCAATGCTGTGTGGTCAGATGACGGTTAGCGTTTTTTCTAGCAATACATCATTTTTTAATTAAGGTATGTACATTGTTTTTTTTAATAATCAAACGAACGTTAATATATTGTCTAAGCAAAGGGATGTCTTAATCTTTTTTTTTAACTTTTTATTTTGTATTGGGATATGGCCGATTCACATTGTGGTGATAATTTCAGGTGAACAGTTAAGGGACTCAGCCATTCATATACACGTATCCATTCTTTGCCAAACTCCCCTCCCATCCAGGCTGCCACATAACATTGAGTAGAGTTCCATGTGCTAAACAGAAGGTCATTGCTGTTGTTCAGTCGCTCAGTTGTGTCTGATTCTTTGCTACCCACTGGGCTGCAGCACAGGCTGCTTCCCTGTCCTTCACCATCTTCCAGAGCTTGCTCAAACTCATGTTCATTGAGTCGGTGATGCCACCCAACCATCTCATCCTCTGTCATTTCCTTCTCCTCCTGTCCTCAGTCTTTCCCAGCATCAGGGTCTTTCCAGGGAGCTGGCTCTTCACATCAGGTGTCCAAAGTATTGGAGCTTCAGCATCAGTCCTTCCGGTGAATATTCAGAGTTGATTTCCTTCAGGATTGACTGGTTTGATCTCCTTGCTGTACAAGGGACTCTCAAGAGTCTTCTCCAACACCGCAGTTCATAAGCATCAGTTCTTCAGCGCTCAATCTTCTTTATGGTCCAACTCTCACGTCCATACATAACTACTGGAAAAACCATAGCCTTGTCTAGACAGACCTTTGTGGGCAAAGTAATGTCTCTGCTTTTGAATATGCCATCTATGTTTGTCCTTGTTGGTTATCTATTTTAAATATAGCAGTGTAAAGTGTGTACATTGCTTTTTAAGACACAATGGTATTGCACGTGGAATAGACTAATAGTTACAGTATGAAAGTGTTAGTCAAGCAGTCATGTCCGACTCTTTGCGACCCTGTGGATGGTAGCCCACTAGGCTCCTCAGTCCCTGGAATTCTCCAGTCAGGAATACTGGAATGGGTAGCCATTTCCTTGTCCAGGGGATCTTCCTGACCAGGGACCAAACCTGGGTCTCCTGCACTGCAGGCAGATTCTTTACTGTCTGAGCCACCAGGAAAGCCCAGATATAGTGAAAAATATACATATACGTAACTTCTGTATGCACCAGAAAATCAAAAAATGTGTGCAGCTCACTTTGTTGCATTATTCACTTTATTGAAGGGGTCTGGAACACAACCCATAGTATCTGCAAGGTAAGCCTCTATTGAAATTTTTCAAACATTGAAATGCTAGCAACTTCCAGAAAAATACATTCACTCCTTTCCAGGTCCTGAGGACATACTCCTGCAGCTAAAGATCTCACTACTTTTTCCTTCCACTTCACATTACCTGTTGTCCTGGCCCACTTACCCTCCAGCTGGAATAATTCTTGCTCTTACTGAGTTGCTCCCTTCATCAGCACTTAGGATTCTGCGTTGGAAATGACGTTCATGCAGGATGAATTGGTTGGAAGTCTTCTAATATGCACACCGTTTTTTGTCTTTTTCCCTTATTGGTAATGTCTTGTATCCCTCGCATGGGTTACTTGAGCTCCATGCAAACCCTGCAGGATTTCATGTTGTTTTTCCCCAGTTCAGAATCCCTACCTAAGGCACTCATCCAGGTTACCTTCACCTTTTCAGTGCTCCATGAGCATCTTCTTATATTTGGAAGTTTCTAGAAATAGCTCTGTATTTATGGTCATCTCTTTTCTTCAACTCTGTTTCTCTTCAAAGGCTACCCTTGACTTAAAAACAAAATCACAGTGGGGGTGGAATATCTTTACTCCTCACGCAAGGGAAACTATGAAATAAAACGCACAGATGTGCAGAAGTCAGTTCTTCAGCTAAAACCGTGTAGTCCCAGTACAGCCCTGGACCAATGGCGCTCATGTCCAGACCGCATTTCCCGGTTAATGCCGGGCCACTGGGCACATTTTCATTTTCACTCTCTGGGCCTCTGGTGGGTGTGTTTCATAAGGACATTATCTGGTGGAAATGCCACATTTTCTGATGTTGGAACAAAGTTTCAACATAATTGCCTCTGAAAGACATTCTCAGCTCTGCATTTGCAGCTCAGTATCTCACTCATTTAAGGCAAGGTCTGAAAAGCAGCAGGCGTGTGAGTCAAGAGAAGAAGGGAAAAACATCTGTCTCCCAGCCTCAGACTGATTCGTTACCTGGGCAAGGAGGCAAAATACCCAACTTGTAGTTTGATGTTGCATTAATAGGTATAGCTGCGGGGTGCCATCTGCTCAGGACAGAGCATGGCGTTCTGTGTCAGAATGTTTACTCTTAGGCTCCACAAATGGGCAGTGTGTCCTTTGCAGTGGAATCATGCTTATTTTGCTTTCTCTCCCAACTCCGTTGGTAGTTTGATCTTGAGCAAGCCACTTACAAAGGAAAGAAACTTCAGAAACAAATTTAAAGAAACATTGAAAGATTTTTTTTTTCCCCATGGGGTTTTCTTGGCCCTCCCTCCCCATGGAGCTTTCATAGGGATGTGCTGATTGGAGTACCAGGAAGCTGAAAATACACTACACACCAAGGCTCTCTTGTTTATTTCTGTGTTGAAGCCAGGGCAGCTTAATACAACTTGAGAATGACTAAATCCAGCCCCGTAGCGTAACTGTCTGCATCCCCGTAATGCAGTAGCCCAAGGTAATCTGCTTGTCAGGCACTTTCCTTTCTGATCCCAGCAAGTCCCACATTCTGGAAGCAAATGTTGTATTTACCATAATCCACGAAAGGAAAAAAAGCCCCAGCTAAAAATACAAAACAGAACAAATGTGAAATGTCGCTGCCGCTCCAGTCCTGTAATTGGTCCATAAATGAGTCTCCAGCATCTGTGAGGCAGAGATACTTTTATGTATCACTGAAAGCACTGGCTGCACTTCAGATAGGTTTGCGAGGGCATCAGGACGCCTAAGCGGCTGCACGAGGCATTTTCTGCTGACCAAGCAAATAGTGGCAGGTTGTACACAGGACTCTCACGTTTGCAAGCGCGATTGCCTGGTGAGTGATTACATTTAATATGAGAATCAGGTAGGGTTGTTCGCCCAGAACCGATTGGTGGGGTGGAGATATTAAAGGCTAGAATTGCTTGGGGAAATCTCTATTCTCAAATCAGTTACTGGAGAAGGGTGGAGATGCTGAGGAAGTGGAAATAGAGGAAGTGAGCTGTGGGGAGATGCGGGGTGACTACAGAGAGAGGCTGGTAAACACTGAACTCCCTTTAATCTGAAAGTGGAATAACCACAGCTGAACCAAGTGGATGATCCAGACAGGCCTCTGTACAGTACAGGAAGTTGTTTAATTGATTTTTCTTCATTTAGCATCATTGTCAATATTAGTTTGAAGCTGTATAGAGCTTTCTGGGTGGTGCTTGGGGTGTCATGACTTTTATATCCTGCTATTCACCTTGTATAAAGAAGGCTGAGCACTGAAAAATGATGTTTTCAAATTGTGATGCTGGAGAGGACTCTTGGACAGCAAGGAGATCAAACCAGTCCATCCTAAAGGAAATCAACCCTGAATATTCATTGAAAAGACTGATGCCGAAGCTCCAATCCTTTGGCCACCTGACGCAAAGAGCCAACTCATTGGAAAAGACCCTGATGCTGGGAAAGATTGAGGACAGGAGGAGCAGGAAATGACAGAGGATGAGATGGTTGGATGGTATCACTGACTTAACGAACATGAGTTTGAGCAAGCTCTGGAAGATGGTGAAGGACAGGAAAGGCTGGCATGCTGCAGTCCATGGGGTCACAAAAAGTCAGATACAACTTAGTGACTGAAGAACCAGCACCACCTTGTATGAGAAACAGTTATTCCTTATTTAAGCACTTTCCCACTTCTCAGATATTACTTAAAAATTAAAGAACCATGGGAAAACACTTCCGTTCTTTGCATGTGCAGTTTAACATTCAAAACCGCGCATTTAATCCTCACAGCAGCACAGGATAGGCCTCGTTGCGTTCCTTCTCCAGCTGAAGGGCTTGGGACTTGGATGACTTACCCAGGATCACGTAACAGGAAGGCTGTAGAGCTGGGACTTGAACTTGAATCTGCCTCGCACTAAACCCTCCGTCTTTCCCACTGCGTTTACTTCCTAGAGGTGTTTTGTAGTATTTTAAAGGCACTCAGTAAAACGATCAATTGTGAGTGAATGAGTGGTTCAGATAACAGTGCCTTATTAAGTTGTGTTTTCCGTGCATTCATAGGGAGGAAACATTTTTATTACAATCTAAGCAAAAAGCTTAGTTTGTGTTCCCTTTCCATTTTATCCCTGTGTGACCTGTGTATCTCCCAGGCCACGAGTGCATCTCCTTAGCTGGCCGAGGGAAGGTACACAGAGTGAAGTGGAGGAGAACGTCTGGCTCTGTGAACCACATTCCTCGATTCCCTGCCGGCCATGTGCTCACATGCTGTGTCTCAGGGTTGTTGCTCTTCACGTTCCTGAATGATGGAATCTTTCCTGTCATTGAAGAGGTCTTTTCAGGATTCTTTCCTCCTGAGGCCAGAGGCACCTGATTCTCTGTGTCAATAGGTAGCTCGTCTCTCTCTCTCACAATCCACAGCCGCGACCCAGTGTTACCTTGTCCTGATTTCCCTGACATGGCTTAAGTGAAAAAAATAAGGCAGTTCAGCAGCCAGCCAAAGGCCATGACGCGTGAAGTCAGAAACTAGACTGAAGGTGTTTATTTGAAGGAAAAAGGTGGACCCAAAATGGTAAATGTAGCTTTGCAAAGTGGTATTTAGGATTGAATGGCGCCTTAATAAATTTACTGGGAGTCATTAGACTCCAGCACCTGAATTAAGAGGCTTCCCAGATGGTTCGGTGATAAAGAATCTGCCTGCCAGTGCAGGAGATGAAGAAGACACAGGTTCAGTCCCTGGGTCAGGAAGGTCCCCTGGATGAAGGCATGGCAACCCACTCCAGTATGCTTGCCTGGAGAATCCCATGGACAGAGGAGCCTGGTGGGCTATAGTCCATGGGGTCTCAAAGAGTCAGACATGACTGAACATGCACGCACAAGAACTAAGAGACAGATTATTGTATTCCAGTTGTTTATCCCATCCCTCCCCCTATCCATCACTTCATCCTTTCATCCCCCACCTGCAGATTCCTTACATACACCAAGGTAATCACTTAAAGACAGAGAGACTATAGGATGGTAACACAGGAAGGAACAGGTGGTGATGGAGTCAAGTGAAACTAGAGCTGGGACTTTGAGGTTCTTGCCTTTGTGAAGGATGAAACCTCAGGGAGAGGAATCGCGACTTCTCGTTTGCTCTGGTCTTCCAGCTCTTATCATCATGGTGCTGGCAGTAGTGGGCCCGACAGAAAACTAGTGTCTGTCCAAGTCAGAAAGGTCGCAGTTTCGTTGGTTGCTGAATGTTTAAGAAGCTCTCATTTGGAGATTGTTAACTTCAGAAGAGAAAGAGTCACTCAGTCGTGTCTGACTCTTTGTGATCCCGTGGACTGTAGCCCGTTACGCTCCTCTGTCCGTGGGATTTCCCAGGCAAGAACATTGGAGTGAGTAGTCATTCCCTCCTCCAGGGGATCTTCCCAGTCAGTGATCAAACCCAGGTCTCCTGCATTGCAGGCAGATTCTTTACCACTGGGCCACCAGGGAAGCCCCTAGCTTCAGAGTTAAAAGTAATTAAGAACCAGTTCCACTTCCCTCCTTTTTTGTTACTTTTAATATGATGGGCCCCAAGAGCTTCTGTAGTCATTAAAAAATAAAATGCTTGTGCAGAACTTGTCCTCATAAGCTTTTTTTTGAGCGTGGCCCCTGCGCATACAAACCAGGATGTCTTTGCTAATTAAGTAGGGTGAGCCTGTTAGAACAATTGAGCTCAGTGTTTTGTAACCACATGGCAAGAGATGCGAGTGAGTGCTTTTCTCTTGCACTTCTCTTAAGAGTGTAGACTCTTAAGTTATAGAAACATATATAATCACTGTTTGCTGGTTTTATTAGGAGGAAACGGCTCTAATTGTCCTTGTCTCCAAGGTGGAGAATGGAGAGTTCATTCTGCATCACTTGAAAAAAAATTGTTTTGAACATGTGACCACAGTGTGTCAAACTGCCGTGCAGAACCATGTCCAGGTATCACAAGTGGGGAGGTATCCTTCCTCCAGCTGGGGAGGTGGTTGTATTTGCAACCAAGAGGTTGCTAGAGTCACACATCAGAAGGACGATGGGCCTGACGTTGTCCGAAATAGTATGCAGATGTTAGATTCAGATGAGTTTTACATTAAAGGGGGACAAGAGCTTAGCACTACCAGAGCTGCCAGAAAAACACCTGTTCTTGTTTATGCATAAATTAAGTAGGATTGAGCCTGGAACTGGTGTTTGGTTTATTGAGGGGCTCTGTGCTTTTCCTAAGTGTGCACTGTGATCCCGTGTATTAAAACTAACAGTGAAAGGTATTCCCACCATCCCCAAGTTGATATTTTTAGTAACTAAGAGAGCCGATGCTTTATTCAGATTTTGCCAAAGGTAGTCCTGAAACTCATGTACACAGCATAGAACAGATGGAGTGGCTTTTGCTGACTGGTTAGAATAGGCAAAGTATAAATTTTAAAGGTGAATTTTGCCCTATCTGCTGCTTTGTCTGGTCTTTAACCAACTGGAATATAGGGCTGTGAATAATTAAAGCCGAGACTCAGCAGAAGAGACCTGTGTGGATCTTAATAAGAGTCAAGGATGGTTCATACTTGTCCCATTGGCAAAACAATACACCTTTGGTATCTTGGGTCAGAATAATGTTGTGTCCTTTCTCATTTCTGAGATGCTTGGCTTCTTAAAATGGCCATCTTTATTCAAATTAAGGACCCATTTAGAGTAGTTTTAATAATGTATGGTTTCATACATAAGTGATTCCATAATTTATTTCACCATTATTCTCTGTCAGGGTTTTGAATGTTATTGTTAATTAAGAAGAGGAAAAAAGGCATTTTCTCCCTTCAGCCAGTGAAGCCAGTTGCCCTCATTGTTAGCGATTGTTGTCTTAAAAACAACCCCCTAAACAGCTCTAGTACCCTGTCAATAATGACCAGTTAGTGAATTAAAAACTGACCCAGTAAATCTCATCATCCTAGGTTCACAGGTGAGCTGACCCCTACCTGGAACCCGTTTATCTCGAGTGACCCATTGACCAGAGGGAATCTTCTACTCATTTCCAGTGCCTCCCACCCACATCTAAATTATTAACCTGCATATTCAGGAGATGCCCTGAATCAGCTTCATCAGCTGGTACCGTTTGACTTTCCCACACAGCTGAACCCACAGATCTTGAGGTTTTAGAGCATCTAGGTGAAAATCCCCCTGAACAAGTCCTTTCTATAACACATTACACATGAAGGTGAGCCCGATGGCCAGAGGAGGTGGGATTTCCAGATACGGTGTGAAATGAACACAGAGGCTTTGCACTTTCTGAATGCAGCTTCGGGACACCTCTGACATTCCTGTTATTCCTGGCTCTTTCCATGCCCTGTACTCACAGTCCTTGTGTGCAGAGGTGGAATGTTGCCAAGCTGTCCACTGACTTCATGATGCTTTGGGTTGCTGATGAAACCTCAGTGTGGAAGCCTCAAAAACAGGCTGATGTCAGATCATATGTAGAGTTGTAGGTACGTAGTTAGGGCCTTTCCTCATCATCTTGGCTCCCCGCCCCACCCCCCCACCCCCCACCACCGTGTGAATATCCTCCATCCTAAGGTATTTATTCACTCAGGTGTATACTGTCTGGTCAGCTGATTTCCAAAACTGTGATTGCCTTTCTGCCATTCAATATATTCATAATATTATGGACACACAAAACCTTATATAGTTCTATTTCCCAGGGGAAATGTGGTTTCCAGAATTGATACCATATGATTCAGGGAGGAGAGCTGAAATTGTTTTCAGAGTTGTTTGGGTGGTGGTTTTTCATGTTTCTGTATCTTTTTGCACTTGATGTGTTTTGGGGTTTCAGTATCCATAGTGTTTCTGTTTTATTGTCAGTTTCACTAACATAAGATACAGATCTTTCCAAATAGTTGTGCTTTCCCTCAATCCATCTTCAACAAACAAACCAACCAACAGATCATGGTTTTTATGGTGAGCACGGAGCTGAAAGCAGGGTCCTAGGGATCACGCCTTCCGTAGTGGTCACCTGCTGGGGCCCAGGCCCTAACTCCATGCGTAGGACACATAGTCACTGTGTCCATTGTCATATGAACATGAACCCTGTCCACCCACGTCCTAGAGGAACTTACTGTCCATTCTGCATTGTTGGAAAGGCTTCTTTCATGGTTGTATTTTAATGACTCCATTGATACGGGAATTCCTCTTCAGTTTATTGGATTTGATTGCCCTTACGCCATTGTCTATTAAAAAAAAAAAATACAACCCTAGAATCTAAAAGATACTTGTAACACCTTTCCAGTCATGGTCAGCTTCAGATCAGTTAAAGCTGAGCTGCCAAAATGTAGTCAAACCTGTTAACATTCAGCAAGAAGAAGAAATCAAAACAAAAAGCTCCGTAGCGATTTGTTTTCGATTTTCAATTTTGAAGTCACTTTTAAAGCTGTGCCATACTCGAATTATCATCTCCTATTCATTTCCCGCATGTATAACCTCCTCCTCCTCAAGGAGTCTATTTAGCAAATATTGTCAATTCCGGGAAATTATGATTGTAATTTTGGTTGGCCCAGTTTAGAGCTGTCATTTTAAAATTGAAGAACTATTGTAATATGCCTCGCATTGTTGTTATTAAAGATAACAGTAATTATTTCAGCAATTAAAAAATACCCACAGTAATCATTGTTGTTGTTCAGTCACTCAGTCATGTCCGACTCTTTGCAACCCCATGGACTACAGGACACCAGGCTTCCCTGTCCTTCACCATCTCCCAGAGCTTGCTCAAAGTCATGTCCATTGCAGGTGACTTTTCAACTTCTCTGACTCCCCAGGACTTTGCAAGAGCGATGTGAAGTGTTGAAAAGTTTTAACAATGGAAAGAGTAAATGAGGAGCCCTAATCATGAACCCTAACAGAATGAGAATATTTTAACTGATGAGGAAAAAGCATGCTGTTTGTAATTTCTGTTTCCATGACCACAGATGTTTCTTCACCCAGTTCTTAGTAACATAGTATTGTGCTTGATTTACAACCAAAACGTTTCAATCTCAAGTCCCAGGATCCACGTTGAGTTATTAAATGTAAACCTCATGACTCTGCTTTGGCTTGTTACAGTATCCTATTGCTAGTGTCTTGGGCATTGCGTGCTCTTGAATGGTTTTTTCCTTTCATATCTTTCGCATGGGTGGGATAGCAGGAAAATAAACCAGGAGAATGAGCGTTCATCGTAATATTATAGACTTCTGCTGTTGTAGTTGATAGTTTTTGGCTCGCTTTGCATTATTGTGCCTTGAGGTAAGGATGCACTAATTCCTTGCAGTGGAGTGAGGTCGAGAGGCTTTCAGGCTCTGGAATCCTCTATCAGGCTTACTGTTCCTGCAGATTTCCGTTCTGTATGCCCAGGGGACAGTGTATGGCCATGAGCCATCGTGTGGGAACCCTGGCTCCAAGAACCAGCTTGGCTGCAGGAGAGCTGGAAGATCTTAGTGCCTCGTGAGCTAAAGCCTTCACCAAAAGGAGGCCTGAGGCTATTTCTTCTGGACCAGACCCTAATTGGAATCCCTGGTTCTTCACGTCCTCACGATGAATTCAGTCAGGGAAGAAGGCTCTTAGGGAAATCAGTGTCGACTCTCTCCACCAAACCAGAGCGTCTGGCTTGGGCCATTTGTGGCTCTGCCTTGCTGGACCTTGCAGAGATGGGAGAGGCGCCCACCCCTTACAGTGGGAGGCAGCCCTGGTGCATTTGGCACCAGCCACATGGAGTTACGAGAGAGCTTTCCAAAGAGAAAAAAGAAACCTTTTATGGGGAAGCAAGAACTTGTAGATTCTTCAAAAGCTGCACTGAAAGTTGCTACCCTAGCACCATGGTCCAGTAAAAGCCTTGAGCTTGGGTTTGACCCCATTAACTTTCCTCCTGAAGAGTGGAGCCGGGGGAGGGAGAGGAGTTTTGAGTGCTTAAGGAGTGTGCTATGTGCTGAATGTTTCTTCCCCAAAATTCATGCATTGAAACCTGTGGCCCAGAATGATGATATTAAAAAGTAGGTGTGGCCTTTGGGGGTGATGAGATCCTGAGGGTGGATCCCCCATGATGAGACTAGTGCCTTTATAGGAGAGACCCCCAGGGAGCTCCCTGGCCCCTTTCTCCAGGTAGGGACACTGGGAGAAGTTGGCCATCTAGGAACTAGAAAGCTGGCTCTCAGACTCCGAATCTGCCAGTACTTTGGTCTTGGACTTCCAGAGCTGTGAAAAAAAAGCATCTCTTATTTTATAAACCATTCAGTTCGTGGTATTTTTGTTATAGTAATCCAGACAATACTTTCGCCACATGATACGAAGAGCCGACTCATTGCAAAAAGACCCTGATGCTGGGAAAGATTGAAGGCAGGAGGAGAAGGGGACGACAGAGGATGAGATGGTTGGATGGCATCACTGGCTCAACGGACATGAATTTGAGCAAACTCTGGGAGACAGTGAAGGACAGGGAAGCCTAACATCCTGCAGTCCATGGGGTCGAGAAGAGTTGGACACAACTTAGCAACTGAACAACAGCAACAATCCAAAGACAGGATTTGAGCGGCCAGCTGTTCCTCGTGCAGAGGTGTAGCAGAAAGAATTGCCTTGCCCCAGAAAAGCATGGTTATGTAGTCAGCTTCAAAAAGGACCAAAGTTTGGACAGAAAAGAGCATCGTGACACTTTATTCAAGACCTTAGGGGTGCAGGGCGTGGGAGAAGACCTTGGGTATTCGGTTGTACGAGCTACTAAATAGTGAGAAATGTGAAGGCAGAGACTGTCTTACTCATCACTGTATACTGAGCACAGTGCCTGGCACTCACTAAATAGTGGCTAAATAAGTGAAGAGAAGGTATGGTGGAAGGAGTAATAGTGGGTGCTGTGGCAGGGATCATTCAGAGAGTGTGAACTGTGAAGAAGTGTGTATAGTGCAGGTCTTCCTCATGTCTTCCTGTAAAGACTTTGATTTGCAAAATTGTCAACCTTTTAACTTTTCAAGGTCTTTAAGGATGTCCATGAAGAAGACATAAAACTTTTGTTCCATTCTTAAATCATCTTTTGCAAATAAAAGGAAATGTATTTTTCTTTCCATTTTTTTTCATGGTAGTGGTTGTTCAGTGGCTAAGTCGTGTCCAACTCTTTGTGACCCCATGGACTGCAGCATGCCAGATTTCTCTGTCCTTCACTGTCTTCCGGACTTTGCTGAGATTCATGTCCATTGAGTTGGTGATGCCATTCAACCATCTCATCCTCTGTCACCCCCTTTTCCTTCTTCCCTCAATCTTTCCCAGCATCAGGGTCTTTTCCAATGTGTTGACTCTTCACATCAGGTGGCCAAAGTATTGAAGCCTCAGCATCAGTCCTTCCAGTGAATATTCAGGTTTGACTTCCTTTAGGAATGACTGGTTTGATCTCTTTGCAGTCCAAGAGACTCTCAAGAGTCTTCTCCAACATCACAGTACGAAAGCATCAATTCTTCGGCACCCAGCCTTCTTTATGGTCCACTCTCACCTCTGTACATGACTACTGGGAAAACAATAGCTTTGACTATATGGACCTTTGTTGACAAAGTGATGTCTCTGCTTTTTAATGCACTTTGTAGGCTTGTCATAGCTTTCCTTCCAGGGAGCAAGTGTCTTTTCATTTCATGGCTGCAGTCATTATCTGCAGTTGATTTTGGAGCCCTAGAAAAGAAAATCTGTCACTGTTTCCCTATTTTACTACCTATGAAGTAATGGGATCAGATGTCATGATCTTAGTTTTCTTCATGTTAAGTTTTAAGCCAGCTTTTTCACTCTCCTCTTTCACCCTCATTGAGAGGCTCTTTAGTTCCGGTTGGCTTTCTGCCATTAGAATCTTAACCTTAACTGTGCCGCTGTGTGCCATTTCACTGGATCAGCTTGTTTTCAGAATGCATCCAATTTACAGAAATCCACGGTTGTCCTTTTTTTTTTTTTTTAATTTGACATACTCCCTCGTAAAATTTCAGGTGGTACATGTTTGGCTGTAGACTAGTCAAGGATGGTTCTGAACCCTGAATTCTAGTAATCCAGTTACAGCTTTTTAGCAGCCTAGAGTTGGGGACGGGAGGCCTGCCTTCTGTCCGGTCACCATGAGGTTGGATGCAGCATTTTTATCTTTGGAGCCCATGTCTTTCACAGTCAGACTTAGTGAGTTGAGCTGTTAGCTTTCAGAAACAAAAGGGATTGCTTTAACCATATTATAAGAAGAAATTCTCTCCTCTGCTGGATGAAATAAGGTATTTTTGAACGTCAGCTAAAGCATCATTGCGGGCTGTGACTGGTACCTCATTTTCCCCAAAAAGCAGTGCTTACTTTATCTTTTTTATTTTTGTTCAACTTGACCCACCAAACTTAAGCCACTCCAGAGAGGTCTCTCCCCACTCTCTCTTTAGATAGATCGATATTTAATTTTTAATATTCTTTCCCAGGTTTTCTGACAGGTTATACATATGCTAATAGAAATAAGCTTATTATTTGAAGCGCTGAGCTGCTCGTCACCGAAGCTTCATTAACACCGTTATCACCGCCTGACATTTATCTTATAATTTTCTGGAGCTAACTGTTGTGTCTCCATGGAAACCCAAATTGCAATTGAAACAAGTGTGATAATAAAGGCATCCGCCGAGATTGACAGGGAGCAGAGCCTGGTTACGTCTGTTGATGGTTCCTTCCTACAGCTCAAGATTGAGATTCTGCGCTCAGGGGCATTGAGAATTCACTCCTGCGTCCCGTGTCCACCCTGGCTATGACTAGATGGCAAGTTCTACTGTGACCTCCCTGGTTCTCGTGTTAGTAATTAGGTCGCTCATTTTGACTGGCATCCTCCTGAGGTATTACAAATAATGGATATAAAACTGACCGTGTTCCTCTTTGAAATCGAAGAGGAAATTCTTGCTGGATGCTTTTGTCTCTGAAATGTTGGCTGGGCCTTCTCTCAGCAACCTGCAGTACCCAAATGGGTCGCTCTCTGGGTAAGGGGAGCAACCACAGCCTTAGGTCATATGTCCCCCTCAGTACTGAAGAACCTGCGCTCTTTTCAGGTCACGACTTGCCATCAGTTTGGTTGGTGCCTCAAAGCAAGGAGTCATGGAACTGGAGTGGGTCCAGAGTGAATTAATCTGAAATTAATTTGATTCTGAAAGACTCCATCTGGCTGTGTTTGGGAAAGGCAGTTAGACAGATATATAAACAAATGATCATCTGTATTCATTGTGCCAGATGTAGTGTCAAAAAATGAAGAAATGGCTTTAAAAAAAGTCAACGATGGGGAATTTTGATATGATGATATTCAGCCTCATGGAATAACAGCTTTTATAATTTTGCACATAATCCTATTTCTATTCTTATTTGTTTAGGAGGTTAGAGCTGATGGTTTGTTTTTTTAAAGAAAAAGGCAAATTAAATGTCAAAGCCTATTTTAATTGGTGATTTAAGATGATCAATGGAATTTATGACATGTGGAGAGAGAGAGAGAAGACCTATAGATTTCCAAATCAGAATGTGGTGCTTGGTATTGATTTCATCTTAGATGTGATTTAGAGTTTTAAAAGCTAGCAAAGTAGAATGTCATTTGGACTTTGTCTTTTGAAATGGAGTTTTGCTGCATGACATGCCAACATGTTTGTCTCATAGGGAGCCGTACGCAAAGAGCTGACATACGTACAATTCTGGAGGTCGTCTTTGAGTAATTACACAAACTTGGCAACGTTCTTTTTCCATTGTTTTAAGCAGACTATCAGAGAGGCAAGTATTTTGGATCGCTCTCTAGGAATTTAGTGTGATCCCTCTAAAACCTCTCATCGCCTTTTCTTATGTTGGGACAGAAAGATGCCAGAAAATTCATGGTTAGTCTCATGAATGGTGTCACAGCCCTCTCTCATATGGGCCCTCTTTTCCAGTTCTCAAACCTCAAACATCATGTTTTGTGATTATCTTAAAGAGAAACAGTTAAAGTTGGCTGCTTGATTAGGAACAAACAATTTACTTTGGAGAAACCACATCCCACAAGGGAAACACCTCATCTTTGCTTCAGTCCCCACCCACGATTCTCACTTCTCCCAGCCAAAAAGGCAGGTAAAAAATTGAGCAGAAAATGTAAAGTTAAACCCCTTCCAGAGCCAAAGCGTCTCAGCAAAATAGGTTGCTGCATGTGACGACCGCAAATTAGGTGGTCCACAGATCTTGACTTCTGATGCTCACAGCCTTGTTAGGATGAGAAAGTAAAATCTCAACTTCCCAGAGCCCCCAGGGGAGGGAGGGAGTCTGCTCAGTAGTTGAGTTTGTAGTTGAGTTGAAAGCTTACCCTTGAGGGCAGTAGTTCTCTTTGTTGTCTTATTTGTGAAGGAATTCTTCTTAACAATAAATTATATATTTTCTTGCATTCTTAAAGAAAATTTATTGAGCATAAGGTGACCTTTTAGATGAGACAAGGACAGTCATTATGCAGATTAATTATTCTACTGGGCAGCTGTCCTTGGGAACTCCTGAAGAATGTAAGTCAGCCCAGCTATCTACCAACATAAAACAGGAAATCTTTGAGGAATGGATTGGGAAGCTCCCCAGAGAGCTTAAGGGGCACAGGCATCAGGCTGGAAACTTTGTGAAATATGTTTTTGACTGCTCTGATGTTCTTTGTTTAAAAAAAAAAATAAACTTTTCTTTTTATGCCACACAACTTGTGGGCTCTTAGTTTTCCCGGCTAGGGCTCGAACCCAAGCATTGGAAGCATGAAGTCTGCCAGGGAAGTCCTGATGTCCTGGGGTTGGTTGGTTTGTGTTTTTTGGTATTCTGTTTTTGACATTTCACAATCATGTGAGTTGAAGGCATTATCAGAAAAAAAGAAATACATCTGAACCTCATAAATGGCAAATGCACAGAAATACACAAATGGATTCTGATCTAAACTACAGTCATTAGTATGACGTAATTAGTTCTTATTAACCATCAGCTTCTGATTTTCCAGATCAATGGAAAGAAAAGCAGCATTGCTGATCTCCCTGTTTATCCTCCAGCCTCTACTGCTGGCTGCATCCCTAAGGCAGGCATTCAGGACTTAAGTTGTATTCCTTGATCACACATCATTTATGACCAAGGAAGGTAGTCCAGAAGCAGATTGAGGAAAGAGTAGCCTGAGATTAAATTTTGCCATTGATAAATGGTTAAATGAATAATGAATGGAGATGATCAATATTTAACGGAAGGACAGATAGAGTTCTGAGTGCCAGGCAAACTCAAAGGTCAGTGAAATCTTTGTGCCTTAGTCCAGAGTCGGAGAGCTCCCTGAACGGTTTTGAAACGATTTTATCATCAGAGTGGTCAGAATTAGGTCAGTGGCTGCACCGGGACAAGTGCACCTAGCGGTCATTTCGAGGAAAGCAGGCCTGATTCGTAACTCATCGGTAATAGGTGTAGTGACCCCCAGGTTCAGGACAGCAGTTCCAGACGGGGTAACATGGTTCTCTATGATTGTGGTGATGAATTGTGTAGTGTGTGACTTAACGCCGACAACTTTTAAGACTTCTCGCTGTGTTGGATCTGTTCAAAAGATACCCGTTGTACTGAGACTGAACGCAGGGCTCTGTGCTGGCCTTCTCTGAGCACTTATATTTAGAGCTGCTGTCTGGCACCCAGCCCCTCTCCATCTCCCTTTCCTGCTTTATCGTTTCTCCATTGAAATGCTTGCTTAGAAGATTTACTTAGCTTGTTTTACGCCCTGCTCTAGACTAGAAGCTCCATAAAGGCAGTTGTACCTGATCTGATTCACCGTTTTATCCCTTGCACGTTGAATAAGGCCTGAATAGCGGGTCACTTCAGGGTTGTATGTTGAGGGAATGCTTAAGACATCCGTGTCATCGGCAGTCCCACAGTCTCACCATGTGCCTGACTGGCGGCTCGTTAATGATGGTTTCCGTAGGTTGGACAGTCAGAGAATGGGCAGGCTTGGGCTGGCGGTCACCCTGTGTCATATGCGTGTTCTAAGACATTATTCCTGGTCTCAGATTTGGGGTGGGGCAGGGGGCAGATTGAGACAGTAAGAAAACAGGGAAGTTGAATGTGAAACCCAGCTGGACGAAAGGAAGACGGGAAGAGGTTATTTGTAGAGGCGCTGAGCTCGAGGTAGTGCCGGCCCTTCTGCTGACTGTCTCTAGAGACGGTCAGATGGGAGGGTTGAACGGACGAGCCCAGGGGGAGTGATAGTGAGTGACAGGCCGGCTGGAGGGGTGAGCCCAGAGGAGCTAGGCCAGAGTGAAGAGTGGCGCTGGAAGGGCCTCATGGACAGAACGGGCTCCCAGTTCCTTGGAGCAGAGGTGGGACCCTGTGCCGTCCCCGCCCTGGTGTGGGTCAGCAGAGCAGGTGGTAGCCATCTGGTTGTGAGTCCGTGTGACACTGTCTGCAGGCTCCGGTCCCTCGTCTCAGATGCAGGGGGAGGGGAGGGGGGACCCTGAGCCACGTTCTCTCCAGGCCCAGCTTCCTTGCTGCAGTGGTTTTCTTTCCGTCTCATTGCCAACTCAGGGAACAGTACAGCTTGTCACCCTGTGGCTCTCATTATTGAAGACTCCCCTGGCAAACTGGACCACGAGGATGGAATGTGGTCACAATGCTGAATGCCAGGCCCCATGGCCAGATGAGTCCCTGTGGTTGGCTAACCATGAACCCTTACGTACCCCTCCTCTGGGCCTCAGGCTCTGTGGTTTGGTTCTGTATTATACATATGGCTGGTTCTTCTCAGTGGCTACTGGTGGCTTAAAGGCATAAGTTACACGTTTCCATTCTCTCTCCTTTAGACCCAGCACCATTCCTGACCTACACGGCACCTGTGTATGTCAACACCTATGTAATAAAAGGAAAGAAAAGGGCCTTGTGTGTGAATAACTCTCAGGGGAGGGGAAAGGGGCAAAATCCCACCAAGGTGAACCCTCCACTTCTACCATCAGTATTTCTTCAGTGGATGGAGGGTGTTGTAAACCTGACCTGATTGCATTCTTTGTCTCACACAAGTCAGTCGAGGCGAAATATTGTAGCCAGTGGTGGAAGCAGGAGTTATTTGCCTTGGAAAGCACAGTCACTGAATCCCAGCTACAGGTACCAGGCACCAGGTCTGTTCTGTGTGGTCACTCTCAACATAATACATCCCGTTTTCATCATTTGCTGCCAGAATGTGAATATGGGAGACATTTTAGGTAAAAATCAGTGTTCACTTTGGGAAGTTCAGGCCATTGTTGAGTTGTCCCCCACCTCTTGTCTTCATTTCGTAATGATTCATGTTTCACTTAATTGATGTGGGGCCAAGCCAATGTCTTCTCCATCATCCAGAAGGGCCACTTGCAAGTAATTGCCCATGCCCACAGGTGGCTTCGTCAGCATTTAGCCATGGGCGGGTGAATCAGCCTGGAAGGGTACCCAGAAGGGGTGTGCGGCCCAAGCCAGCACACCCCCTCCCTCGCCTCTGTTGGCTTATCTGGAACATTGACCCCCACCCCTGGAGGGGGAGGATTAATTAATGTGAGCTCCAGCAGCACTTGGAAAAGGTGAAGCCTGATATAAATCTTATGCGTGATGATTATTTCCCTGTTGCCATTTCTAAAGGTTCATCTACAAACTTCCCTGTACAAATCCCTTCTGCTCTGCAGTCCACAGAACTCTTTCTGATAAATCCCTGAGGACAGTGAGCTCCCTGAGCCAGGGCTGTCCAGAGCTGATACCCAACTGCCTTCCCAGCGAGGGCGGTCATGTGTTCAGACTCCAGGGACCCCCTGGATGTCGCCACATTTGCTTCTTTGTGGGGCTTTTCCAGCTTTCTGCTTTTTACCAGCAGTCCAGTTGAGATAAGCTAGTAAGGTCTCCCTTTTCCTTGGTGAGTCCATATGCCCGTGTTGTGCAGTTTTCTGCCGGAATGGTTTCCTGTCAGTCAGGATTGCGCTTCATCCTGGCAATTGAATGTACAGCTTTTAGACCTGCTGAATCCACATACAGTCCTGCACCGACTCCAGCCGTCCAGTGGAACACCCGTCACAAGTGCATGCTTTCCCTGTGAATGAAATCGCTGTCCTGTCCACTGTTAATAAATTGTTTCTTTTCAAATTTTGTCAAAGTCCAGGGGTGAACATTGTACGTGTGGTTACACTTGTAGGAAACTTGGACTTTTCTTCAGAGGAGCACAAACTGATTTATTTACAATTTGGAGAAAGGCTTTGCCTTCTTCAACGATGCTGGGTATTATTTGATCCATTTGATTTTCTGTGAATTCTCCCGTCCTGTCTGCAGAAGTCTCACCTCCAAGACTGAGGGCCCCGTCCTGTTACTGGTGAGGCCACTGTGGGGCCCTGTTGGTGGACAGGAAACTCACAAAGCTTCAGCTGCACATGAGAAATGATATCAGACCCTTCCAAGTAAATATGGGAATGGCCTTGGTTTCATCGTCCGATGCTGAGAAAACTGATACCCAGAGAGTTTTGTTAGGTCGACCAGAATCTTCCAGCCATCCAGCGTCTCCCTGAGTGGGATGCAGCTGTGTCGCCCAGTGGCAGAGGTGCTCTGTTGAAAGGCAGTCACAGAAGATGGAGGTGTTCTTCACGGCAACCCCAAAGTGGTGTGTTTTCAAAGGGAGCTGCAGTTCGCAGAACTCGAGGCTGGTGACGGCTGATGCCTCTTCCTAAAGGGAGACGTTAGGTTTAGAGCAGAGGGTCACGACGCTAGTAGTGCAGGACCAGTCTCTGATACATTCCCCCAGAGAGTGGCATGAGAAAGAACTGATGATGTACCCCGCGCACCGTGCTGCCAGTCCATCAAGGAGAGAATTCTGCTCTTAAACAATAAGCCACAGCAAGAGGGACAGTGTAGAAGGCTGAGTCTCACGCTGTCCCTTTCCCCACCAGGAAGCCCCAGGCCCATTGCCAAGCTCTTCTGCTGTGCCTCACACAGCTCAGCCTTGGGCAGTTTCCTCCAGTCACCACACAAAGCCTGTTTCTCCATGGGCTATTACTTAAGTATGAGGATATTAAAAAGTGCTCCCTCGGCCCATTAAAGGAGCAGCCTGTCCACTGACTGCAAGGATGGGCCTGCAGTTGGGATGCCAAGCAGACCTGGCACAAGTTGAGAGAAAGGATGCTCCGGTGGCAGCCCCGAGCCACCAGCCACTTGCAGAATCAGAGAAGCAAAGAGCCATATGGGGACTGTGGCGTCTCTTTGTTTTACACATACGGAAACTGAGTGGTTACTCGATTACCTTGGGATCTCACTGTTAATTTAATGCTGAGCCAAGACAAGAACCCAGGCAGGCTGGCCAGTCCACTGCCGACTGACTTAATAACTTCTGGGTGACTCAAGCATTGGTGTCATATTCATGGCCCCTCATTTTGTTTACCCGAAACAACTTCCTGATGAAATGTTTTGGTGAATCTCAACTCTCTATTTGTCTTTAGAAAATAAACCACTTACATTTACATTTATTTAAGTTCATTAAAGTAGAATTTTGAAATTTGGTTTTTCAGTTGCAGTAACTTCAAGTGTGCAGTAGCCACATGTAACCCATGGTTACCATATTGGATTGTGTGGGCTCCATTCCCATCATGGCACACAGTTGGCCGCACTGATACAGGAAGTCCCAAGGAACAAAAAAAAAAAAAATTAAAATGGATAAAAAACTATGGAATAATAAAACTGTTAGTAACTGTCAAGGAGATTGGGCTTCCCAGGTGGCTCAGTGTTTAAGAATCTGCCTGCCAGGCAGGAGATGCGCGTTCCATCCCTGGGTCGGGAAGATCCCCTGGAGAAGAAAATGGCAACCCACTGCAGTATTTTTGCCTGGGAAATCCCATGGACAGAGGAGCTTGGTGGGCAGCGGTCCATGGGGTCGCAAAAGAGCTGGACATGACAGTGACTAAGCAACAACAACCAAGGAGATTGGCTAATTTTATCCAAAGTTTTTCCAAGGCAAGGCATCTTCCTGTGTTGTTTTCAGGTTGGTATATTTTCTGACGGTGGCATTTTATTTACTTTTTTCAACTTTTATAAAATTATTTATAGCCACTTGGGATTTCTCATACCCATTTTGTAAGTTTGTTATTCTTTCTTTTGTATAGATAAGGGAGATATAATACAGAAAGTTTCTGTCCAAGGAACAAGATAAAATAATAGAAGTTGTCATTTATTTTGTTTGCATTCTCCAAAAAGAAGCCTGCATTCCCTGGGCTTCATAAAAGCTTGCATCCTAGAGTTAATAATAAGAATGCATTGAATCAGTTATTATAATGTGTGTAATATTTTGCTACTTAGAGGAACCTCAGAAGATTTTGCATATCCTCTGTTGATCTAGTTCTCTCTACTCGAAAATAGAGTAGGGAAGTAGGTCAGTGTCAGCACTTAAAGCAAAGAGTAAGCACTATCATTTTTCCCCCCAACATCATCATATTTTCATCTTGGCTCTGAGATCAATATCACCAGTGCCTGCTGGCTTAGTGCCCTCCAACTTGTGGTCCGATTCCATGTGGCATCTGGCCTGGAGGAACCTTATGTGGCTCTTTGCCAAGAGCAAAAGTAGAATTGACACCCAGGATAGTATCGTAGTTTGTAGGTAGCAGAGATGTATGGGCTTGTGTCTCAGGCCTGCCAGCGGCCACTGAGTCCACAGGACACATCACCCTCAAGAAACCCAGTTCACAGACTATTAAGCAGTAACTGTTGGCCTTTGTTACTGTGTCCGGATTCTGTGTACTGTGTTCAGATTCTGCAGACACCTCTTCTTAGGAGAGTGACATTGGAAAAGTCACTTTACCTCTATGACTCTCAGTTGCTTCATTTCCAAATCGAGGATAATAATTTCATCTTTGTGGAGCTGTTGTGGTGCTCTTGTGTCCTGTACCTGGAAAAGCTGTTTGGCAAAGAGTAGGCTGTCAATAAATCTTTGAATTAGAAGCTAATTCCTGCCCTGTGCTGGGGGCCGAGGATCGCTAGGGAGGGTGGGAAGGGAGGTAGTCTAATTTCCTAAGTCTGAGATCAGATTGCAATAAATAGAAGGTGTTACTGAGAGTCTTAGTGAGAGTTGGGGTATCTGTTCCCATAATTACCCTTCTTTGTAGATCGAATTGATTTCCCTGTGGCCTCTGGCAAGTACCCAGAAAGGTTTAACTGTCACACACATGATTTCTGGCTTCCTTAGAAGTATCAGCGCTTATAGCCCCATGAGGACAAAAGAGTCGTTAAGTCTTCTGTAGAGATGAATATCAGCCGGGAAGAAAGTTGGAAGTCCAAAGAAGGAGGAGCTCGTGTGTTAGAACTAAGTTACCCAGGCTCCTGATAACATACCATCGGGATCCAGGGCATGGGATTCAGCAACACAGGGGTCATCAATGGGGTAGGACCACTGATGCTTCGATCAGGAAGATGGGCCTTTGCTGTGAGTTTGTGTAACAGCTAGACATTGTTGGACTTAGTTAATGGATAGTCATGCTCTTAGCATTTGATGCAAACCTTTGAAACATTTGTTTGCAAAATGGCCAGGTAGTGGGAAGGATTCAGATATGGAGGAGAGGTGCTCATTCATGAGATCCTGTGGGAGTAGAAAGGGAGGCAGTCTCTGGAGTTGGAGACGCTTTGTGTGATTATGGAGAAAGTATGGGTTGTAATATAGTCTTAATAGACTCTTAGGTTCCATACTTTGCACCCTGATTCTCACACACCAAGAGAGGAAAGATGTGTGTATATGTGTGTTAGTGCTGCCTTTTATCTGGCAGCGTGATTCCAGGGAACCAATAGGTCTTGCTCTTGGCCTTGTCTTCTCATAGATTTTCCACAAGCTGTTCACTCACAGCCCAAAACAGACCTTATACAATACTTGGCCACATGATGGTTTAGAAATACTCTGTGCTTTGGAGCCCATTGGGCCTGTGTTCAAATTCTGCTTCTACAATGTATAAACTGGTAATCTTAGAAAAGGAAATTATTTCTTAGATATCTGCATCTGAAAAATTTCTCATAGAAATAGTAAAAGGATTAGATAATACATGTAAAGCACCTAGCATGGTATCTGGTCTAGAATTGCTCACTGAAAGATGCCTATTATTATTACTTAGGATATGAACTGTGTTTGAGTCCACACTAGGAAAAACTTTGGATTGAAAAGTAGACTTGTAGTGGTCACTCATTTCTAGTGCTTCACAAGTGCACAGAAAAGATTAACGGTGGGAACAGGTGACACCCATTAGACACTTTGAACTTGGGGCCACATCCTGTAGTTAGCACATGGCTCAACAGAGGTGAAGTCTGTTGTTTCCATCTTACAGATGAAGAGTCTGAGGCCCAGAGCGGCACAGTTAGGAAATGATAGTGCCAGGATTCAAACCCCAAGTGCTAACCCCCGCTGGCATCAGGACACAAGAGGTCTAAAGGCATCCGTGAAGGATGACTGAGGGGCAGGGATTTTAAATACACACTCACCAACATAAAGACCAAAAGGTGAAGCATAAGCCCCTCTTCACAGTGTCTCTCCCTTTGCACCCCAGGGAGTGTGTATTTATTTATTTATTTTGAGAAAGTAGAAATGGGCCCTTGTTTGGAGACCCATGAAAGAACACTTGCTCTAGAATTCTAAGTTGAGGTTTAAGGACCAGTGTGCTGCCACCTGGTCTGTCTGTTGTGTTAACTCTGTTCAGAGGAGATGCAGGAGCCCCATGTTCTGAACTTCCGTTCTCTGTTAGCTGGGACCTGTGGCAACGCCTTCCTCTTTTCATTCTAGCTGATTGTCAACAGCGGTAACCACAGGCCCTTCCTGTCCCAGAAATAAGTCTTGCCACACTCTCAGCTCTCAACGAGCTGTGAGCGCTACATTCTGTTCTGCGTGGGGCTCTGCCACCTCCTCCTTGCCAGTGTCAGCCCTGTGGGGTTAAAAGTGTTTATTGAATTCCCAGAGGGCAATTTGAAAAGCAGTCGAGGTGCATGGGAAGAAGATAAACGCTCCAGCTCTAATATAAACAAGCATTATATTACACCTAAATTGTTGAAGGAAGGTTTTGTGCTCAATATTGTATTCAGTAGAACATTTTTTTTTTATATAACAATAAAGTTGATTAGAGAAAGCTCTGAAAGTGCTTTCAAGTTAGTCTGATTGTTTATCTCAAGGATTAAAGAAAAAAAATAGAGTGGTAAATTGGGGCATAAGGAGAAATAGAAACTGAAGCCAGGACCTAGTTGAAGAGTATTTACCATCTTTTTCCTCTCTGGATTAAACTGAATTCAGAATTTCTCCTTTCCATAAGTTTTACTGCTGTTGTCTGTTAACCATCAGTGTCTTTTTTTTTTCCCCAAGGGCTCAGGACTAACCTAGTTTTGCAGCAAATTTAAGGTGCTCTGAGGGGTTTTGACTGAAATAAAGAAACCTACTTAAGATCTTTGAAAACCTTCTTACTGTTACCCTAGGCTACAGTGAAGAGACCATTTTCAGTGAAGCTTTAGTCCTTGTGGCCATTTCTTGACCTTTCTGCCTCCTGGGCTAGAGGCTGGGGTTGGGGAGCAGTCATGAACATGGCTCTGTAGGTTCTGTGTTTGCTGAATTTAAGTGCATTTTATATGTTTTCACAGACTGAGGATTAGTACTGCAAATCAGTGCTGCTCAGGGCAGTCAGCCTTGTCACTTGGCAGAGTAGGTGGCTTTAGGGTGCATTGGGGGAGGGGGGAGATGAAAAGAGTATGTGGCTTTGCTTTATTATTTACTGCAGCTTAAATGGTGGAGGGATCCAAGCAAATATGAATGCCTTCATCATCCTTTTACATGTTGGTGACTAGAATTGCAGGTTCTAAACAAGCATTCTCTCTTTCAAATGAGGGTTTTGGAAAACAGCATTAAGGAAGATTGGTATGTAAAAGCTTATGGTCTTTGCTCTTTGTATCAGCCCCAGATATTTATTGAAGCTGGGAGAAGGAAAGGCAGACTTACTCTTTTCTCTCCCAAACGTGTGATTGTTTAGAACTCAAGTGCAACATCTGGATGTCAGATATACAGAGAGCAATTTATGGAGTGTGAAAGATTTGAAATATTCAGTGTCCTTTAGCGGGAACTCAACTTTCTGGGACTGCTTTTTTTTCCCCCCTCCTATCACAAAGCAGGCAATTCTGAGATCGCCTTTGCCTCTCTGAATTAAAGCCTTTGTGCCCCGGTCCCATAAACAATGTGCTTTTTAAACGGGAGCCCTCCTCCCAGCCAGGGCCCTTTTCTCCAGCGTGGGTAGCCAATCGGGTGCACCCAGCCGCATTGCTGGAGCACTTTCTCTTCTGAGCAGCAACAACGTACTAATTTGATGCACACATGGATGCCTCGCGCGCTCTGCAAATTCATCACCAGCATCTTGCATTAGTCATCTGACGGACTGCCAAGTGTTTCATTTTCTTTTCATGTGACTTTATTATTACCACCTCTCTCCTGTCTTCCAAAAACCTTCCAAGAGGGGTGGAGGGCGGGGTGGTGGGAAAGGCAGCAGAAATCCAACCTTGCCTTTCTTTCCACATGAGAGCCAGTGTGAGACTGATAACGCTGCGGATGCGTTGATGGCAGCCTCGCGGAGCGAGACCTGCACTTGACTTGCAGCTGCCTCCCGAGCCGGGTTTCAAGATGTCCACGCCCCGGGTGACACCCGGTGGGGCGCTGCCCCGGGCTCGGGCGGCGGTGCCGAACAGCAGCCTGCAGTGAGAGCCCGCGCCGCGGCCGCCGAGGAGCAACCTAATGGTGCCTGTGCTTTGTTTTAGTTCATCACATTTCCACGACTCATTAGGCACTTTGCCCCGTGCTCCTCTTCCTCCTCCTTCCGCCTCCCCGCCCCCACCCCACCCCCGATTTTTTGTCTTCCTGTCCCTCGCCCTGCAGCCCTAACTCTGGCTCCCGCTTCCCTTTTTGACAGTAACGGCACAGCCAACAAGATGAACGGCGCTTTGGATCACTCAGACCAACCAGACCCAGATGCCATTAAGATGTTTGTCGGACAGATCCCCCGGTCCTGGTCAGAAAAGGAGCTGAAAGAACTTTTTGAGCCTTACGGAGCCGTCTACCAGATCAACGTCCTCCGGGACCGGAGTCAGAACCCTCCCCAGAGTAAAGGTACAGACAGCAGGGCGCTCGCGCGCGGGTCAGGGGCGTGCAGTCCAGGCCTGCGGGGGTTGGGGTGGGGGTCCTGGTTATTCACGGGAAGGGAGGAGGGTGAGAAAGACCCGCCCCGCTGCCCCTGTGCCCCGTGGCCAACGGGCTCCTCCCAGCGCCCCTGCCTGCTTCCCGGACAGGTGGACCAGCTGGCCTCAGATGCAGGGAGGGAGGAGCAGGGGGCGGCCGCGCCTCTCTCCAGGCTCGTGATTCCTCCCTGAGGTCACTTTCTAGGCAGCGCAGGCTCTTCTGGGCAGAGTGGCTGGCCTCCCAGAGGAATAGTGTTTCTTAGCCTTGCATTTCAGGAGCTCTTTCTACCCGCCCCCCCGCCCCCTCCACTTTTCTGTTACTGCCCATGTAATTACAATTGCATTTCACTTTTCCGTAGCCTGTAGGGATCTTGAAGTACCTATAAACAGCAATAAGCACTGGCGTAAGGAATAAAGGGTACACTTCTAGGAGGGACATTAATTCTTGGGGTCTAGATGGAGATCATTAAATGAAGTGTGCCTTTGGGGAGAGGGAAGTAGCACCCTAGTGGCCTGAAATAGTTAGCGCACCTTCAGAAATGCTTGTGGTTTACGCCCTTAGCAGTGCTAAGATTCACGTGTGCAACCTGGAGGCTGTCATTGCCTCCATTTTAAGATGAGGGTGATGGGGAGGGAGGCACCATTCTTAAATAGAGGCTGGAAACATCTGTCCAGGTTGAAGCTTCTGGTTATTGGAGTCACCCATTGTGAGCTCTGTGTAGAAATGAATTTACAGTATCTCCTCTGCTGCTACCATCTGTTCTCTGCCCATGTTTTAACCTCACTTCGATAATTGTTTCTCTCTTTTGGATCTTCTGGTCTTCCTACCCAGGGCTCCTCCATCTCTTTGTGAGCGTCACAGTTGCTGTTTCCCTGCACCTCGGTACTTCTGTCTGGCTTGTTATCTTTTTTCTCTGCTTCCTCTTATAAGAGGTCTTGTAAGCTCAGTGTATGTCTTGTACACACACTTTAGTTGAACACAGGAACGTCAGCTCATTCTCGTCTCTGAGCCTCTTCCTTACTGTCAAGGCAAAGGGCTACTAAGTCATTGTTGGAACTCTGACGTTCTGAGTCCGAGAAATGTTGGGCCATCTCTGGTTCCCTGTAGATTCTGAGGTCTGATAGGACTTTTTGGAAATGTTCAAGAAATTTTGAAACCCCTTGTTGCTGTTCAGTCGTTCAGTCATGTCTGACTCTGTGACCCCATGGACTGCAGCATGCCAGGCTTCCCGTTCATCACCATCTCCCAGAGCTTGCTCAAACTCATGTCCATTGAGTGGGTGATGCCATCCAACCATCTTGTCTTCTTTTGTCCCCTTCACCTCCTGCCTTCAATCTTTCCAGCATCAGGGTCTTTTCCAATGAGTCAGCTCTTTGCATCAGGTGGCCAAAGTAAACCCCTAGATCATATCTATTTTATAAAGGTGAACAGGCATGCCTTCAGATTATGTTTATAGGACTCTCCTTTTCTATCTCAAAAACTGTCGTGTAACACCAAGAGTGTTTTCAAAAGAATGTATAGAAGAATTTTGTCACCACATACTTGATTGTCCCATAATTTGAAAAATATAAATTAGGTATCTCAAAGTCAAGAGGGTTAAAAATATCACAAATAGGGCATATCCCTAATATTGATCATATTTCTAAACTCTTTACTGACATATTTCCCAAATGGAAAAGACTAGAATGTGTTTTAATATTTTTACAGTGTCCAAAGACAGTATAATGAATGGGCTGAAGCTGAGGACTCAGCTAAGAAGGGCCCTCCCACCTTCTGGAATAGCCCCCACAGAAAACTAGGCTGTCGGCAGTAAACCGGTGCTTGGGAGTCAGTAACCACAGTTCATCCTTGACTAGGAAAACGTGCTTGAAAATTTCAGTTCATTCAGCATTTTTTGAAATGACTTCTGACACAATGATCAAAGCTTTATTGTTACAGCACCTGGTTACGTGTATTTTAGCTTTTGATCACACGTTTCTACTTTAGCCAAGAAGACCTTTCTCTAAGTCAAGTAAGTGTCTGTGCCTGACCTAGTTCTTATACTATTTGCTCTCTTTTCCTCCATGTTCCTCTGAGCAGTATCTTTACCAGGCTATATTTGTGACTTTATATTTTAACTTCATTCACTCAGTCTTATAACTGACTTCATTAAAATAGTTTGTATCAGCCCACAGTCTTGGAGAGAAAGGGAGACCTGGTAAGAGGACTTACTCTTTTTTCAACCCATGCTGTGTACCAGGCTCTATGTTAGGAGCTTTGTATGTGTGTGTGTTAGTTACTCAGTCCTGTCTGACTCTTTGTGACCCCATGGACTATAGCCCACTAGGTTTCTCTGTCCATGGAGTTCTCCAGGCAAGAATAATGGAGGGTGTTGCCATTTCATTCTCCAAGAGCTTTGTATAGTTATCTCATTTAATTCTTACTGGAATCCTGAAAGCAGTTGGTCCTAGTCACATTTTACAGATGAGAAAAATGAGCATCACAAAAACCTAAGAGATGTAGCCTAGTTTACCCAGCTAGTAAGCATCAGAGTAGAAATTTCAGCCCAGTTCATCTGTCTTCATGGGCCACTCCATCTTACTTCTCAATGAGATGAGGCTGCATCCAGCCTTGAAAGTGAAAGTGTGTTAGCCTGTCAGTCACATTCCTGACCCAGGGATCAAACCCACGTTTCCTGCTTTGCAGGCAGATTCTTTACTGCTTGAGCCACCAGGGAAGCCCTTGGTCTGCTTTATTTCAGGATTGGGTAAGAGGTCCTTTCTCTAAGGGTTCCCCAAGTGAAAGGCAGGAATTTTGCCCTTCAAGAACAGGGTTGATTTTGCTTCTGTCTTTGTCCTTAGTTTTTGTACTCCTGGGTTGAGATTATACATCACTACAACTCATGGCATCATGGGTTAGAAGTCACAGCTGAAATCATTCAGGTCTTACCTTTGCAAATATAGGTCAGTTCCCAGTACTGTGAACTCCAGGTCTCACATCAAATATTGCTTGAAGTACATGGGCTGTCAGCCAAAGCTTGGAAGGGTTTTTGTTATAGAGACATCTCTGTTGTAACGGTGTTTGTTGTGATGGGATTTGAGCTGTATAATGACATTCCTCTTGGAGGATTACAGCCCTTAGCCGCTTACACATGGAGATCAACCATCACCACTTTACATTATCTTTGTGTTCATAGGTAAAACAATGAGCCCACATTTACACTGGTTCTGACTCTATTAACATAGTAAAATTGTCCTGCTTTCCTGGGGCTGATGTCAGAGCCTCAGAAATTAGAAATTTGGAGGCTCTCTCTAAACATGGTTTAAATTATCGAAGGCTTTCAGGGTAGCCTTGATGAATTGCATTACTGACATCAGTGGTTCCAAGGAAGGAGACAGAATCAGGCATTTACCTAATACAGGTGAATTATGTTTTTCCTCTCATTTTCTATGTGATGTGCTATTTAATCTTGCGGAATAAAAACTTTTTTCTATCTTTGAAAATATCCTTTAAGGAAACCTAAACTGTTTCTTCTCTCACATAAGTGTATGTGTTCACTGAGCAGCCTCAGCAACTCTGGGGAACCTGGCTCAGTAAACCATCGCACCTCTGAGGTCCTAGGAAGAGCATGTTTTATTGAGCAGTTATTGGTCGAGTAAAGATAGTGAGGAATACTCTATAGTAGTTAAGAGCATGGCTTTTGACCTCAGCAAACCTCGATTCAGTTTCTAGTTCCATCACTTACTACATGCTGGCCTTGTGCACGTTACTTAATCTCAGCTGGAAATGGAGACAGTCCCCCAGTGGGTTGCTGAGATGGAGAAATCACATGCTTTGCACAGAACTGGACTGTGGTAGGAGCTCACTGTGGTGCTGGTTGTTACGACAGTTATTAGTATCATCACTGTCCCTGAGATCTAATAGGGACAGTGAGGCAAAGAAATACACAGGTCTCTATGATGTAAGAGAATGTGAGATAAGAGTAAACAAGAAAGAGATGAGCATATTTGAATTGTAGGGGTTCAGAGGAGGGATAAATAACTTGCAACTAAAGAAATAGGACAAAATGGCATCCTTACCAAGTCTTGAAAAAAATAATAAGATTTGAGTAAGTAAAGACATCACCAACTCAGTGGACATGAATTTGAGCAAACTCCAGGAGATAACAAAGGACAAGGAAGCCTGGTGTGCTGTAGTCCTTGGGGTCACAAAGAGTAGTACACAACTTAGTGACTGAACAAGCAAATAAAGACAATATTGAATGCAAGTAGATGGACTGGCCTGATTCTGGTGTGCAGAGGAGAACATGCAGGTTGGGTTCTGGGAACTGTGCATTCTCCCAGAGTTCAGAGAAAATGTGAAATATAGAAAATGAAGGAAGAGGGGATGAGGAGGAGGCTTAGAAATGAAGCCTAGGGTCAGTTCCTATAGAGCTTATATCTCAGGCTAAAATATTTGTGTTTTATTTCTTAGAGAGCCAAGGGACTGGGAAGGTATTTCAGCAACAGGGAGGGTGGCCAGGAAACTGGTGGCCTGTGTCAGGGAGTCCATGGAGTCTAGACAGGACACTGTCATGGTAACGGAGAGGGAGAAACCAAGTGACCAAGATGTGATCGTGTGGGAGGAAGTGGACTTGAGAACTCTTTTGGGGCGGTAACAGTTGGGAGGTTGTGGCCTAACTGGGGAAGGAGTCAGCAGGTGGGAGCTGACAGGGAGCCAGGTGGTCAGTTTAGTCTCGATCACATCGAGTCTGAGGTGGCTCAGAAGAGTCGAGCAGAATGTGGGCCAAGGAAAGTGATCGTATTTGGTGATTGGAGGACCTGGGAGCATTTCAGAAGGATGGGGGAGGTTGGGAGAGGGATCATGTAGGTTTCCACGTGGGGCTATGAGTGGAGACTACCTTTTCTGGGTGTCAGGGAATGAAAGAAAGCTTACATGCAGCACTTTTTTTTTTTTGGAGCCAAAGGTAAGAAGATAGAGCAAAAAAAGTTAGTGCAAGGTTGATGGGGCTCAGGGTCCTGGAAGGGATGCAAGGAGTGGCTGAAGAGCACGTGTCAGGGGGTGGAGAGATGCTTTAGTCGAGACAGTGGGGCTGTTGGGACGAAGTAACACCAGAGTGAGTTTTGGTCTAGTGGAGGGAGATGAGACTCGGTACACATGCCCCTGGACTTCTCTAGAGGGTCGTACATTGCTGAGAAGTCTGGGTGGAATCAAAGACTTCAGAAGAAAAGGTGTGAAATGACTGCCTTGGAAAATCCAGTAGGGAAGGAACAAGGGGATTATTGAGCTTGGAGGAGAGTGCAGTCACCCTCAGGTTGTGTCTGGTTACAGCGGGCCCTGGCAGCTGTGGTTCTCTGTCCACTGGCGAGTGAGCCCGAGAGATGAGGCTGGAGGTCAGGAAGGGTACTCGTTGCATCAGGATATTCACTGAGGTCTCAGGTGGGGAAGCTGGTGAAAACAAAGGGTAGCTCTGGTTTGGGAGAAGGAAGAGCTGGTGGGTAGAGGTGGTGAGTGACATACATTCTGAGAGGCGGGAGGTTGTGGGAATGGTGTCCATGGCACCCAACTCAGAACCTGTAAGTGGTACATAAATTTGTGTGTCTTGGACCATCACTCTTGCAGTTTCCATTTTAATCAGAATTATACCCCAGGATCCCAGCACCCGGGAAAAACCTACTCTCTAATGAATGCTAAATTATATTTCCCTAAGCTCCATCAGTTAGGTATTATTATTCTGATTTTACTGGAAGAAACTCTTCAGATTCTGTGCTGAGTGACCAGAATAGTCATTTGATGTTTGAGATGGGGAGGCAGAAGCAGACCCTTGGCCCTGACCAGTGCCTCGCCCATCACATTTTTACTGTCTCTCTTTGACTTCTCAGCTAAGAGAGAACTAGGAACGGGAAGTGGCCTGCATTGACTAGTGCTCCGTGCCAGAGGCCTGAAAAACAGAACTTCCTTTTTTCTTGAAATGTGCTCAGGGGCCATGGCGTAACCACCATGCAGCTGCAGCCCTTCCAGCACTGCGAGTCCAGGGTGGGTGGAATAAAAGCCACATTCACCGCTCCTCAGGGAAGGGGGATTACCTTTAAGCTTCAAAAGAGCAGCTTTTGCCCTTTCATCTCCTGGTTGGTCAGGCTGCAATTGGAAAGGTGCCAGGGCTCACTTTGGGTGATTTCATCCTTTTCTTTTCCCTCCACTGATCTTAGGTGATAGAATATGAGTCGCTTTTTTCCTTCTTAATGCCCTTATTTCAGTCTTCAGGAATTCGTTCATAAAAATCTACATTCATCCTCCTCTCTTCCCAGTTCAATACGATGGAAAAGTTGTCATGGAGAATGAGATGTCAAGGAATGAACAGGGGAGCTGAAGAGGAGGAAGAGAAGGGTGGAAAGCACCAGAGCTAATTGTCTTTATTTCAGAATCTGGCGAGACAGCCTGGAGGCTAGAACATTCCTCTGGGCTCAAATGAGAGCAGGCCCTGGAGCCATGGGACTTAAAACTGGTGTTGATTATCGTGGACTAGTGTAGAGAACCAGCCTCAGTCTCTGTACCTTTGCAGGGAGTGATAATGCCTACCTCCAAATTGTTGTATATATTCAGTGGGAGGGCAAAGCAGTGGGCTGCTGCTGGTAGAGTCCAGAGGGAGTTGATCATCTTATAACCTTAAGTCTTCTTCAGAATGTGCAAGGCTTGTGAAGAGCACCTTCAACCTTGTTATTGGAGGGAGAATATCGAGGGGCTGGAGTGGGAGCAGAAAGGCTTATTTTCATGTTCCTTGCCTTTGCTTTCTCTCCCAAAGATCCTCAGAAACTTCCTTAGAGCAGTAAAAATGTCCTTGGAGCCAGTTTATTCCAATGCTTTCCTCTCAAAATCGATCATTGAGAAAGAATTCAGAACGCAGGAAGATGAACCAGTTTTACACTTTTAATGGACACGGGGATAGGATTTCTGCCCTGAATTTCTTTCCAACGAGGGTGGCAGGCTGCCCTAGATTGTCTGGGACAGTCCCAGTTGTGTTAGTGCTGCCTCCGTGGCCCGCAGGAAGGGTGCCTTCACTCTGAATTAACTTTATGTTAACAGACATTGCTGGGTAACGTATCATGACATCCTTTCATTGTTGTCTGACCGAGGTCCTGCAGGATAAATATGAGATGCAGTCAGAGGCTTTATGGTCAAGCCTGCAGGAAGCTTTATCACGTCCTTGGGAGAGGTAGAGTCATCAGTCTTAGCATATGGTTATATTTTTTTTAAAAATTAACAATTCAGTCTTTTGAAATGGGGAGTCTTAAATTATTGTAGCTTATGTAGACCAGACCCAAGGAACTGATTGAGATAAATGAGAGAGAAATGTTAAGTGAGCCTTGATGAAATCATAGTGAGAAGGAATCCTTTTAAATACCCCATACTCCATGCCCAGAGATTGGGCTATACTTGTCTACCTCAGCCTGAATTTCCATTATTTATATCAGAAGGGCGGAGTCTACCCCGGCAGATAATAATCTGTCCTGGGTACATTTTGATCCTTATATCTCTGGAGGGAAAAAAGAGGAAGAAGGGGCAGGAGAGAGATCCAGAGGACACACAGAGACTGGGCCAGGATCCAAGAAGAAATGAAATTAACCTAAGGTTGCTTCTCACCATTTTGTTTTCTTCTCCTCTGTCTGGTACATCAGCTGGTCCCCAGTCCTTTTGTCATCTGTAGATTTGTATTTCTGGAATTAAAGTGTCAAAAGAATAAAGAAAACAGGCTCTAAACAAAAGGAGAATGGGCCCTTGGGGTAGAAATTTGCCATAAACTGTAAACCTAGGGTTTCCTGGTTTCTGTTTGAATGCCTCCAACACATGTTAGAGGTTGACTGAAAAGGCCAAGTTTAGGAGGTCTCACAACTCACAATTCCCACGGATGCATTGATAGTTTTCCTGCCTGGAAGTCTGACTTGCCTTTTTATGTGCACCCAAGGAGATTTCCCCACATCAGAGATTCTCCACCATCTGTTATGCAATTGTACCACCCTGGGTCACCATGCTGTGGGTCATTATGAAACCAGTCTTTGGAAATGGGAAGTCCAGTGTCCTAGCCAGAAAGAGAAGTGCTCTCCCTGGGTAATGCTGCTGGTTACTCTGCACGACGCAGGCATTACCTGGGAATGGCCTTAGCATGACCTTGGCTCTTCTCTCTCTCACTCCAAGGACCCCAGATAGTCAGGTCATCAGGTTGAAAGGTTGACTTTCCTCCTGCTTCCATCTTGGCTTCTAATTAAAGTTTCCAGTGAGCCATGGTTATGTCCTATTTTAGAAGTGTTTAGAAATGCTAGCACTAAAAATATAAATAAAATCATTACATACTTGATAAAGCATTAGCTCCATAGATAATATATTATTTTAATCATCCCAACCATGATAAAAATATACCATGCTGTTAGCAAAATTAGCTCCCCCCACCTTTTTTTAACCTTGTGTTTGTAGATTTTCTTAAAAGACGGAATTTTCACTCTTGGACCTGTGATCCCAAATGCTACCATAATTGAGACATGAGGTTTTTATACCTTGTCCAGTTTCACTGATGCTGAGACAGTCCATTCTCACGTTTTGTTATCTGATATTGGCTAGTCCAAACCTCTTGCTAGAACAATCCTCCTTCCCATTGGACATAAGTGATTATGTCCAGGATTACCCATCATGAATAAATGCAATCATTGGGACCTCCAAAACCAACGGAAACTAAACAAGGATGAAAATAGAGTTGGTCAAATAGGGAAAAGTAGAATGCTAAAATAATGAGTTACCAAATGATTGATACGGGTTTTTTATAGGCTCTGGTAGCAGAAATGATAGATGACAGTGTTGGTCAAGAGAATTGAGTGTGTTCTGACCCATCCTCTGAAATGCAGGGGAAAATCATTTAGAAATTAGGTATCTCACTAGAGAAATGTGCAATGAACTAGACCAGTTAAATATAGTAAAGAATCAGGGACTTCAAATGTCCAAAGATATTTTCAAATCTGCCTTGATGAGTACATGTGCTAGAGAAAGGAGCACAGAAAAAAAGCCACGTGTGGAATGATGGATTATGATTTCACAAGCCCGTTCTTCACTGAGTCACATAGACAAACAGCAAGCAAAGAAGTAGGTTTGCTCTAAATGGAAAAGGGAGTTATTTGGCTGAAGAGGGACAGGTTATAATGGTAGGAAAAGAAAAAAAAAATCTAGTGGTTCCAGGAGAATGGGGATGGCAATCTAAATGCCACAGGAATTGATATTAGGATCAATACTTTTTCACTCTCTATGTAAATGACTGAGAAAGATGTCTCCAATATAGTATCCATGTTCTTCCATTAATTCAAACTGGAGAAACCCAACTGGAGAAGTATACTTGGGGCAGTGATCAGATGGAAGAATAAAGGAATCTAATTTTCTCATTTCTATTAGAGAATCATGAATTGGAATTAGAGAAGTGAATCAAGAGATTGAAAGAGAATATCCACCCATCACACTCTTTAAGTGACCCAAAATCTGAGTCGTTGTAAAATGTTTTGGGGTGCATTAGATGTTTGTAGAACAAATTCAGAACCTACATGTGGGTGGAGACCTGTCTCTTCAAAATTGTCTTCAGGGTCCTCTGTGCTGTTTGTGGGGTCTTGCCAGCCAGTTCTTGTTGCCTTCTTTTCAGTTTTAGGTGAAAAAAGTGCCCCCCAAGCTCCCTGTGGTTTAATGGAGACCACATCATAGTTGTGTAGAGCAGTCAGATCAGGGGAGAGGGGAAGAGGCATAAGAAAGAAGGCTCCTGACGAGTGAATGGTCCAAAATGGTTCCCCAAAGGCTAAATGTCCAAAGGAAGATGCCAGACGCCCAGTGTTAAGGAACAAGTAACTCACTGCTTTTCACAGAGCTTTTCACTCATATATAGGCCATGGTGCCTCATAGGAGGAAATGTTATTGAAGTTCCATCAAGGAGATGGACACGCTTCAGAGGCAAAGCAGCATGAATCACAGAGGTCCAGGAAGGTGCTCCCGTCTGGAGAGGTCCCAAAGGTGAACTTAAAAGGCCTGAGAGCATGGAGTCGTGAGGATGAAAAGAGAGAGAGGCTGCAGCCAAACGTAAAAAGATGGACTGTGCTCTCCAAAATAAAAAACAAGAAGAGAATGTGATTGAAGTTTGGGAGATGCTAAGGTACAGAGTGAGGCTGTGTGGAGATAAGCTCTTCCGATTAATGCTGAACCCCAGGATTCTGGGGCTTAGCCTTAAAATGTTGGTGCGGCAGGCCAGGTGTAGAGTTGGAGCAAACTTTTACACAGAGGAGGTGGTGAACTTAGAGAAAAGGATGAAAGTTAGGGCGCGGGTGGGGGCAGCTGCTTCCGGGAGTGGTCCCCTGGAGTGGTCCTCAGATCGGCACTGCCCCCACTGGGACCTTGTGCCTCCCTCTTTTGTAAGAAGGATCTGGAGCTTAGGGTGACCTTGAAAGCCCCGGGTCCCATTTAGTGTGGAATTTTAATGTCCAATAGAAAAGACAAAAGATGTGGCCCAGGAAACTAGCCACGTGTTTCCCCACGAACCCGTCACACGGCAATAAATGTCCATCAGCACCTACTGTGTGTGGACTTCCCAGGTGGCTCAGTGACGAAGAAGCCACAGGAGGTGCGGGGTTGATCCCCGGGTCAGGAAGATCTGCTGGAGGAAGGCATAGCAACCCCCTCCACTATTCTTGCCTGGAAAGTCCCATGGACAGAGGGGCCTGGCAGGCTGCAGTCCACGGGATCGCAGAGTCAGACACACACCTACTGTGTGCCAGGCATTGTACTTAACTGCTGTAACGTGGAGGTGAACAGGCCGTGTTCTTGGCCCCACCAGGAGAGAAAGCATTGACTGGCAATAAAGGAAGGACTACATGAGTCCTTTAGAAACATGCAGGCAGCTTGGGGTCATCACTGACCACTTGGCGTGTGTGTGTGTTGACTCTTTCAGAGCAGACACTCAGGAGGCCTCGTGAGCCGAGCACCCTGTGCCGTGTGTACAGCAGTGGTGGGGCGGGGGTTGGGGGACCCCGAGGTTGTACGATGGTGGGAGTCTGAGGTTTTTCTTTTCAGCAGTGCACCCCCTCAGTACTTTCCCCTTTTTCCTCAGCCTTATTTTTCCTTCTTCTTTCTCCTCCCCGTAGGGGGTTGAGGACGAGATCAGCCTAAGTTTTACTCCATCAGCTTGACTGAGGGTTCTCCGTTAAATCCAAGGGCACGCAGTGTGCAGCCCCCTGTTGGCATGACTGAGTCTCTGGTCGTGTGTCAGCTGGTCCTTACTGTCCCCCTCAACGTCACCCTGATTGGTGCCAGGTCCTGAAGACGGGGCTGACCCCTACCTGGTGGAGCTGCGTCCAGTTGACAGGGGAAGTATATGTGTCCCGTGTACAACACACAGATACTCACCCCTACGTTTTGAACTTTCTGGTAACTCGAAATTTACCTCTTTGAATACCGTTTCTTCCACTGTATGCATTATTGCATGCATGGTAGACTTCTGAGAAGCAAGTTTTTCATAAAATACTGGCTGTAAGTTGCCTGGTGTAGGGTGAGGGCTGAGGGAAGGATGTGGGCTCTGCACAGTAGGTGTGGGAACAGAAGACAGATGAGAAAAGCAACAGTAGTGGGTTCTTACCCTTGTGGAAGATCTTAGACAATCCACGTGTATGGGAAGGGCTTTTATAAACCTAATGATTCTTTCTCAATGAGTGTGCTAGAAAATATTACATGCAATTTAAATCTGCATTGTGTAGGAAAAGAGAAGGATGTGGTAGCATGAGACAGGGAAGGGGTAGTCAGTCAGAACCAGTGAACTCTGGGGAAAGGGGTAAAATTCATTAAAACAAGTATTTGCAACTCAAGAGATTTTTAGAGGATCTCCTATAGATTCCAAACCTAAGAAGTTGTTCAGAATTCTGGATCCTAACGTGCCCAGTCTGAAGGGCAACAGACTCTTTCAGAATAGTTCTTCAGAATAATTCTATGTCTGATTATTCTTGATCCAGCCCTGATTCCTGTGGACATTCTATAATGACGCAGACCTCACGTCATAACTGCTCATTGGACCGTGTTTAATATTGTACCAGGCTTTCCATTTGGGGCCTTTCAGGTTTGGTTTTTGTCTCTGGCACTCAGACGTTTCTGTACAATCAGTTTAGAGCTGACATTGCAGCTCAACTCCCATCCCATATGATGTTAGTCTTGAGTTATTTTCAAACGTTTGTCCCAGGGCCTTCATGCTGTTGTATGCAGACTGTCTGGTTACCAGCTGCACTCAGTTTTGAAGATGGTTGATTGGCATTAGAGGCGTGTTTTGTGACCACGAGTGGAGTGGAGTTTCCCGATTTTCATGGCAGGAATCCCTAGGCTTACTAGACTAACCATCGTCCAGAAGATATTTCACACAGAAGCTAGTTCTTAACCCACTGCTACACCCTACCCAGCATCACTGCTGCTTTCAGAAGCCCATGCAGGGTAGCTCATTTTGGATGTGACCCTTAATTACCATTAATGTAATGATTGGAGGAGTCACCACTATGAGAAGGAGATAAACATGTTGGCTAACACGCGCTTTATGTACACAAACATTTCTCCCTACAAAACTTATATTCCTGAGGCATCCCTTATGTGGGACCTACATTCTGTTGAGTCGAGTAGTAGTGTAGTCGTGGATACCAATTCTGAATAGGTTTTCCTAGCACATTACAGAGTTCCTGCAACCTAATCCAAGATGTCAAGATAAGACTCAAGATTCTTATTTGTCACGTTCTGTATTGCTGCTTAAAGATTCTCCATGGTCAGGGTGGTTGGTGTTTGTGGAGTTGGGTGTTTGGTTTTTGTCTGTTTTTGCGCATGAATTTTAGATTTTAAAAGGAATTTCAGGTTGTTAAAAGGAGGATGTAAGCAAAACTGTTTGCATGAGTTATGACAAAACATTGCTTAATTTATTCACTGCTGCTGTGCCGAGTGGAGGGCCCCTCCCCTGTGCTGGGGGGAGGGGCACTTCCGTTAGGCTGGGAGGATGTAGGCTGACTTTTTCACTCTCTAGATGGAATCAGGTTGCTCACTGGCAGAGCAGCAAGCTGGGCTTTCATCGCTTTAACGCTCCAAGATCCCTATGAGTTGTCCAGTAGACAGCACTCCCTCTCTCTTTAGCATCAGCCATAACTCGTTCCTTTGGGGTGAGAATGCTAGTCAACCCCGGAAAGGTTGAGAGAGGACCTTTCTCAGCAGCCTCTGCCTCACACGTGGTGCCTGATTCATAGCATAAGGGAGGCTGATGAGAGAGTGTGGCGGGCGTTGCATCTCCACCAACATCCCCGCCCCCCACGGGCCCCGACCGAAGTCAGCATGTCTGGGGCTGATCTCAGAAAATAGCTGCTGGGTGGTTGCCTCAGGCAAAACCCAGTGGGGTAAATGAGACACCCCTGAGGAGCGGGTCGAGGTGTTCTGTAAAGAAGCACAAACTTGCCTCTAGCACCACTGCCTTCCTCCCCCTCCCCTCCCTCCAGGCTCCCTTCCACCTCACCCAGGAAGCAGCCTGGTTCAGCAGAACAAGTGGGTACAATTCCCATGCCCTGTCCACTCTCCTCTTGGCCGAGCAGGCTGCTGAGCGTGATGCTGTCTTTGTGGAGGGGCCACCTGCCTAATGGGAGCTGGATTGTGACCACCCATTCGTTGGCCGGAGGCCGCCACACAGCTGCCAGATGGTGACAGTCCTTAGCTGTTGTGCAAGTGCAGAGCGGGTCGTGTTCCCCTCTGGAGGTAGACAACGGGTGGGTCCTTCCCCCCAGCCCACGTGCTTGCAAAAGGCCAGGCTTCCAAGAGCCAAGGCTCCGCTCTGATCTCCTTGAAGGTGGAAAAAGACTTAAAAGGTTTGTTGTTCAGTCACCAAGTCGTGTCTGACTCTTTGTGCCCCCGCGGACTGCAGCACGCCCGGCTTCCTTGTCCTTCACTATCTCCCAGACTTTGCTCAAACTCATGTCCGTTGAGTCAGTGATGCCATCCAACCATCTCATCCTCTGTCGCCCCCTTCTCCTCTTGCCTTCAGTCTTTCCCAGCATCAGGGTCTTTTCCAGTGAGTACGAAAAGGTAATGAATAAATTAAAGACACATTTTCTTTTTTAATCGGGTCTCTGGGTTTTCCTCTCTTCCTAGTTGTTCTCTAATCTGTACTTCGGAGCACAGTGTTGAAGTGGGATGTGTCAGGCTTTTACATCACAGATAAAACCCCCAGGCAAATAAAACTTGCAGTTTAAGAGGCAGGAGAGAGTCTCTGGCCACTGGCAGAGACTGACTGTGGAGCCTGAGCTCATCAGTAGTCAGAAGGCCTGCCCGTGGCTTCAGGATGCCCCACCGGGACTGCTCCACGGATCAGAGGGGGGCCTGTCTCTCCACGGCTTGCTCTCCCCCTGCATTAGCTGAATAGCCGCACGAGCATTCGCACAACTATTGGCCAGACGGCCCTAGCAACATAAAATGCTGTGTTGACACATAGCCCATCACATGTTAGCGATGAAAACGCTGTATTTTTAGAACACTTCAAAGTGAGGAAACCGTTAAAGCCCTATCACATCCTCCCTTGCCCTCCGGCCGCTTCCTCCGTGCCCCCCAGGAACATCGCCCCCATCTTCTGGAAGAGGAGCCGGAGACAAAGATTAAGTGATATTTTGAGCAAAGCTGATAATGCCAGGGGGAAATTGCTGATCTCGTCTTAAAAATCCAACACACGCTTCGAGGTGGTTTTTCTAAGGCTCCCACTCCTTTTTACCTACGCCATGTGGGTTCCATATGACCTTGAATCTAAGCCTGAATATTGCATGTGGAGTTCAAAAGACAACTCAGTCTCCCATTTTCTTTCGTGGCATTCATTCAAATAATAACAGGCACATAATACTGTCTTGTAAAAATCAAAGCTCCAGGCACACTTTGAAAATCTTTTAGAATTTCTAACACTTATTTTCATAAGTGTCTTTCATGCAACTTGCTGAAGACGGCTTGTTAGCCAACTGTATCTTTTGTGTCTCTGGAATTCCTCTGCCTAGCCCAGGGCCTGGCATGGACCAGGCGATCAGGATTAGTGACTGAAGTGACTACTACCTCTCTTGGGCTCAACATTGATGTACCCATTTTTTTTTTTTTTACAGAATTTCTGCTGGTAAGCAGGGAGGTTTTCATCCATTCTTGGAACACTGTTTGAGAGCCTTATGTGCTAGGCAGTGTGCAGTGTGTAGTGAATCCCCTACATACCAACCTTCTGGTTGAGAACTTTCAAAGATGTGAACATGTGTTCCATCAACGTCCGTTGATGCATGAGTGAAATTTCAGCTTGCCCTCCGTCTCCTGATGCTGAGGATCCTTCAGCTCCACCATCTCCCACCTCCTCTCCCTCCTCATGTCAGTAACTCTTCTTGCCTGTTCACTCTATGTCAGCCCCTGTATGCCAGCTGTTGTACTGGACTACTACTTTTCAAGGTTCTGTACTGTTAAGATTGAAAATGTTTTCTTTATTTTTTGTTTTTTATGTGTTATTTATGTGAAAAGTATAAACTTACTATTATACAGTCAGTTGTGTTAGTTGGGTTAATATAATACTGTATATAGTATTATACAGTCAATTGTGTTAGTTGGGTACCTAGGCTAACTTTGTTGGACTTGCGAACGTGCTCTCAGAATGGAGCTTTTCCGTGTATAGGGGGCTTACTTTGTACTAGAGTTACTAAGGTGAAAGATGTGGCCTGTGTCTACAGGACAGTGGGGTGGGAGCACAAAGGACGTGTGTGTGTGTGTGTGTGTGTGTGTGTGTGTAGTGAAAAAACAATCTATGAAACGTTTCCCTTAGAAGCTCCCTGACGCAATAAAATTTCAGAAAACCAGCAATGTGCAGATAGGGGAAGGGACTTCTTAGTTGTCCAACTTGTATCCATCTTGTAGGTGCTCAGAACCAAGCCTTCAGCTGGGAAAGCTTATCACGTATTGGGAAGAGCTGAGCCCACCATCAGCCCTCAGCACTGTTCCAAAAAAATTTCCACTGTGTCTCTGTTAAATGTTCATCACTCAGTCACATCCAAGTCTTTGCGACCCCATGGACTGTAGCCCACCAGGTTCCTCTGACAATGGGATTCTCCAGGCAAGAATACTGGAGTAGGTTGCCATTCCCTTCTCCAGGGGATCTTCCTGACCCAGGGATCAAATCCGGGTTTCCTGCATTGCAGGCAGATTCTTTATCATCTTAGCCACCAGGAAAGTCCCCCACTCTGTCCTTACTCATCCCCAAGTTAGTATCTATCCACACCCACAAATCCACAGGACTCAAGTGTCTCTTACATGAGACCATGTTTATTAGTCCATTTTTGGTGCTCAGTTATTTGGAGCCAGAAGGAAAGAAAAGTAGATCAAGTAAGTGAAAGTATTTTATAAATTGTCAAACTCCACACAAATGGGAGGTGTGATGCGTAGGTATGTGTATTAGGTGTCCTTTTCCTGGTTTAGGCTGATCACCATGGCATGTTTAGCTCTTGTGTGCTCTTTACCTGCAAAATAAAATGCCAGCTTGCAGTCAAACGTTCTGGGATTGGATGGCGGTAGAACGGAAAGACAGTGAGGTGCAGGGGTGAAAAACAGGCCTTGACCATTAAGTGCCTTCGTTGTGACCACCCCCCCACCTTTTCTGTGTGTGTTGCCTGATGGCTCCCTGCCTCAGTTTCCTCATCTGCAAGATGCATAGGACTGTTACACAGATGCAATGAGATCATACACATAAAGCACTCAGAACAACACCTGGCAAGTAGTAAGCTCTTGTTGTTCTGAGTCTACTCTAGGTGAGGAAACTGAAGTGCAGAGAGGTTAGGTGAGCATCCCAATTCAGCATAGCCTCCTAGCAGCACCTCTGCGCACAGCCTGCATTCAGAATAAACTGACCTTTCAGTAAGAGCAGGATCACTTCTCAGTAGTATTGCCAATAATAGTAACAACAGCTAATATCTATGCAGAGTACTTGATACGTGCCAGCTCCTACACCAGGGGCTTATACTGACACCATAGAATATCTTATTTTAATTTAACACCCTTCCAACAGTCTTTTGATGCAAGTACCACTTATTGAGCCCATTTTATACCAAAGAAAACTAAAATTTGAAAAACAAACACATAAATAAGTGACAGACAGGGGATTCACACCTAAATAGTTTGTGTTGAGTCCATGCTCCTAACCATCACTGCCCTGCCTCCTGAGTTCCTCCAGGACTCTGGGTGTGCCTGTATTCTTTGTACTTACAATTACTAATTATAAATTATAATTGAAATTACTAATTAACTAAGTCTGGGTTTTTTTCCTCAGACTGCATGCTCCTCTGGAGTGTGAGTTGTGTTTGACAGTTCTGTATGCCTACCACTTGGCGAAGTATGTTGTATCCAGTAGATGCTTAATAATGTTAAGTGATATACAAGTTATTCCCCAAACACTCCTTGGATTTCATGCCTGTGTCTTTTCCATTTCCTCTGTTGTTGTTGTTCATCTCACTAAGTCACATCCTACTCTTTGCAGCCCATGGACTGCAGCACACCAGGCTTCCCTGTCCTTCACCATCTCCCAGAGGTTGCTTGAACTCATGTCCATTGAGTCAGTGATGCCATCCAGCCATCTCAGTCTCTGTCGTCCCCTTCTCCTCCTGCCCTCAATCTTTCCCAGCATCAGGGTCTTTTCCAGTGAGTCAGCTCTTCATATCAGGTGACCAGAGGATTGAGCTTCAGCTTCAGCATCAGTCCTTCCAGTGAATATTCAGGGTTGATTTCCTTTAGGATGGACTGCTTTGATCACCTTGCTGTCCACCAGATTCTCAAGAGTCTTCTCCAACACCACAGTTCAAAAGCATCAATTCTTCAATGCTCAGCCTTCTTCATGGTGCAACTCTCACATCCATACGTGACCACTGGAAAAACCATTGCTTGACTATATGGACCTTTGTCTGCAAAGTGATATCTCTGCTTTTTAATACACTGTCTAGGTTTGTCACAGCTTTCCTTCTAAGGAGCAGGCATCTTTTAATTTCACACCTTTTAATTTCATGGCTGCAGTCTCTGTCCACAGTAATTTTGGAGCACAAAAAAAAAAGTCTCTCACTGTTTCCACTGTTTCCCCACCTATTTGCCATGAAGTGATGGGACCTGATGCCATGATCTTGGTTTTCTGAATGTTGAGTTTTAAGCCAACTTGTTCACTCTCCTCTTTCACTTTATCAAGAGGCTCTTTAGTTCTTTGCTTTCTGCCATATGGGTGGTGTCATCTGCGTATCTGAGGTTATTGATATTTTTCCCTGCAATCTTGATTCCAGCTTGGCTTCATCCAGCCCGGCATTTTACATAATGTACTCTGCATGTAAGTTAAATAAGCAGGGTGACAATATACAGCCTTGATGTATTCCTTTTCCAATTTGAAACCAGTCCATCGTTCCATGTCCGTTTCTAACTCTTGTTTCTTGACCTGCATACAGATTTCTCAGGAGGCAGGTCAGGTGGTCTGGTATTCCCAGATGGTATTCCCATCTCTTGAAGAATTTTCCAGTATGTTGTGATTGACACAGTCAAAGGCTTTAGCTTAGTCAATGAAGCAGAAGTAGATGTTTTTCTGGAACTCCCTTGCTTTTTCTGCTGTCTGACTGTATGTTGGCAATTCAGTTTCTGGTTCCTCTGTCTTTTCTAAATCCAGCTTGTACCTCTGGAAGTTCTCGATTCAACGTACTGTTGAAGCCTAGCTTGAAGGGTTTTGAGCATTAGCTTGCTAGCATGTGAAATGAGTGCAGTTGTACAGTGGTTGGAACATTCTTTGGCATTGCCCTTCTTTGGGATTCAGATGAAAACTGACCTTTTCCAGTCCTGTGGCCATTGCTGAGTTTTCCAAATTTGTTGGCATATTGAGTGCAGCACTTTAACAGCACCATCTTTTAGGATTTTAAGTAGTTCAGCTGGAATTCCATCACCTCCACTAGCTTTGTTCGTAGTGATGTGTCCTAGGGCCCATTTGACTTCGCACCCCAGGATGTCTGGCTCTAGGTGAGTGATCATACCATTGTGGTTATCTGAGTCATTAAGACCTTTTTTGTGTAGTTCTTCTGTGTATTCTTGTATCCGTTTTCTCTACCTGGACATACTATTTCTTCTTTTTGCCAGTTCCAATGCTTATATCCTGGTCTTTCTAAGTAGACATAATGGAATGGCAAATGCCATTCCATTCATGACTGCTCCTTCTGGACACCCCTTCAAAGAGTAATGTCCACTCCATTGAAAGTTGTATGGCATTGCTTTCTGTGTCTTGCTGCAGTTGGGTTTGCAGTGGTCTTAAGTGAACTTGGACCTTCTGAAAGTGAGGGGTTATTCTAGTCAACTGGTATACCTCATAGAACCTCACAGAACTTAATTGTTGTTGTTCAGTTACTAAGTCATGTCCAACTCTTCGAGACCCCATGGACTGCAGTGTGCTAGGTTCCTCTGTCCTCCACTGTCTCCCAGAGTTTGCTCAAATTCATGTCCATATAGTATAGCACTTAATAGAGTGCGTAAAACTATAATGAACACCGGTTGAGTGAGTGAGTGCCAGAGGCTCAAGAGAAAGGAATATTTTCCCCGCCAGCTGATTCTACCTTTTTCCCTTGTTTTTCTTTTCATGGCACGTTGAGATAGAGTGCCCCGTCACATTCCTAGTTTTGAGTCAGCTGGTGGGCAGTCTATGGAGCATGAAAAAATACTGTTTCAACTGGAGCCACGGAAGTAAGAGAATCATTTTAGGGTGTCAGTGTAGTGTGAAGAGCTTTGACATTTGAAGTAAAATAGGGAAGGAGAAAAACAGTTCACTGTGCGGTTGGAATCTATTGCCAGCAAAGGCTCGGCGCCCTCACAGCCGCATGCTCACCTGAAACCTCGCCAGACTTACAGATGTTTCCTTTGGCTCCGGTCGACAAGCCACAGCGCGGTTCTCAGGCTCGGCTCCATTCTGGCAGGGAGCGGTGTAACAGGGAGTGGGGCAGCGAGCAGAGGAATGACCTCATAGGTCTCCTCCGTTCCGAGTTTCTCAGATCCTGTGGTGTGCACTGCCTTTCCCCATCGAGTGTTCATACATCACTCTGTTCACTTGGTGCCAGCACACGCACAACCTTTTTATGAGGCTGTGAAAGCTCCACTTAGCTGAGCGCATTTTGGAACTCTGTGAGATGAGGACCTGTGATTGTGATCCTAGAAATTCCCCAGAGGTCATGCGTAGGTGAATGGAAATCTTCCAGACTTGGGTTTTCTTCCTTCAAGATTATGACATAAAAGAAATTGTATCCTACCCAAGGGGGATGAGGGGGCAGTACAAAGCTGAAGAAAGGGTGGAGAGTCCCCAGGCTGGGTTTCTCGCCTCGTTTCTACTCCCAGGTTTTTAAACTGTCCCCTGGGAATGAGATGATCTGGCTGCACCCAGCATCTCCACAAGTGGATTCGCCTGCTCTTCTTTGGCCATCTGTATTCTGTTCATGGTGCCATCTTCCTTCCTTTCAACTAGTTTCCAAATCTTCGCCTTCATATCCACATTAAATGAATTTGAGTCATTTGTGTTCTGACAGCTATTCTCTTCTTCCTACAACCACTACTGTTTCTCCTGCTTCCTTGGGACGTTGCAAGTAACCTTTCAAATGTCTCCTTCGCAGCTTTGTTGAGCCACAGTTAGTATACAATAAATTTCACATACTGCATGTATAAAATCTGATCATTTTTAACATAGGTGTACACTTCTGAAACCACCACCACAATCAAAATAGCAAACATATCCATCACCCCCAAAAACTCGCTCATCTTCCATAGAAATCCTTTCTCCCCTGCCCTGCCCACCATCACCGATCTGCCTTCAGTCACCGTACATTTCTATTTCCCAGAATTTTTTGGAACTGCAGTCATACAGTGTATGCTTTTTAAAAATTTTTTGGTGTGGCTTCATTCACGCCATATAATTATTTCAAGGTTTAATATTAGTGGTTCGCTTATATCAGTAATGCACTCCTATTAATTGCTAAGTAGCATTCTACTGAATGAATATACTGCAGTTTTTCAGTTCTCCCATTAATGGGCATTTGGTGGTTTCCAGTTTTTGATGATTAAGAAATGAAGTTGGTGTGAACATTCATACACAAGTGGTGTTTGCTCTTGTTTCTCTTGATCATCTAGGAGTGGAATGGCTGAATCAGATGGTGGGGGTATATTTAACTTTTTAAGAAACTGTTTTCTACCGTAATTGTACCATTTTACAGTCCCACCAGCAGTTTAGGAGTTTCAGTTCCTACACAGCCTCACCAGCACTGGGTATAATCACTGTTTCTAGTTTTAACCTTCTAAAAGGTGTAATGGTGTATGTCATTGTGGTTTTAATTTTCATATAGCTAAAGATGCTAAGCATATTTTTATGAGCTTACTTGACATCTGCGTATCTTCTTTCAACTATCTGTGTAAGTCTTATGCCTGTCTTTAATTGGGTTGTCTCCTCATTGTTGAACTTTGACGATACAAGTCCTTTTATCAGATCAATGTTTTGTATATATTTGCTGTCAGTCTGTGCCATGTCTTTTCATTCTCTTAATCATGTCTTTTTAAAAGCCAAAGTTTTCCATTTTGATGAAGTGTTATTAATTTGTTCCTTTACTGATTGCGCTTTTCGTTTTGTATCAAGGAAAACCTAATCCACAGTCACAAAAAGAGTTTTACTTCCTTTCCGCCTCCTTCTGGCTAAAATCTCCAGGTCAGAATTGAGTAGAAGAAGTGAGAATGGACATCACTATCATGTTCTTGATCTTAGATGAAAATCTGTCTTTTACCATTAAGTATGATATAAGCTGTAGGTTTTTCACAGATGCCCTTTATCAAGTTGAGAACATTCCCTACTCATGTTGCTGGAAAGTATTATCAAGTATGGATGTTGGGCATTGTCATTTGCTTTTTCCACATCTATTGAGATGATTGCATGGTTTTATTTTTTAGATTGTAAGTGAATTGCATTGGTTTGTTAGGTAGTTAGAACAGGAAAAAGGAGTCCAGAATGGCGATGGCTAAAAGGCAAGAAAGGGAAAAGCCCGCGAAAATAGAACAAAGGAAGGTCTGAGGACCTGAGTGAGGACCTCAGGTAGAACAAACAGCACTCCTGGCTAGCCAATTTACAGCACGTTGATTTTCAACATTAAATCAGCCTTGCACTGCTGGGAGATAAACTCGACTTTATTGTAAGATACAGGCCTTGTGTTATTGGATTCTGTTTGCTCAAATTTTATTCAGAACATGTGCTACTCTACTCAGGAGAAATATTGTTTTGTAGTTTTCTTCTAATTTCTTTAGCTGATTTTGGTGTAATGTAATCTGGACTCATGAGTGAGTTAGAAGATACTCCCTCTTCAATTTCCTAGGAAAGTTTATTAACTTGTATTATTATTTTCTTAAGTGTTTGGTAGAATTCATCACCTCAATCATCTGGAACTCAAGTTTTCATTGTGAGAAAGAGAAAGTTTTTAAGCACCAATTCATTAGTATTTATAAACCTATATGTACTAAATATATATATATATGTACTTATAGGTCTATTTAGTTTATATATTCTTGAGTTTCTCTCCTTTAGAGAGTATCTGTTTCATCTAAATTGTCAAGCTCTATTTGTGCAAAGCTGTATATAGTATTTTTTATTTTATCTATAGATTCTGTAGTGATATCATCTCTCTCATTCTTGATATTGATACTTGGTGCTTTATCTCTCCTTTTTCTTCATATGCCTGAAAGTGTCTCAATTTTATTTGTCTGCTCCAATAACTAGCCTTTGGTTTTATTGAGTTTCTCCGTTGCTATTGTTTTCTCTATTTTATTGGTTTTCACTTTGATTTTTATTACTTTCCTTCTTTTACCTACATTGGGTTTAATTCACTCTCATTTTTCTAGATTTAAAGGTAGAAGTGGAGGTCATTGATTTGAAATCTCTCTTCTTTTCTAATGATCACATCTGCTGGTAAACACTTGACCTACGTTCTGCCTTAGCCACCTCCCACAAGTTTTGATATGTTGTGGTTTCACTTTCATTCCGTTCAAAATACTTTCGAATTTCTTTTGATTTCTTCGTTGTCCCGTGGTTATTCAAAGCGTGTTATATGGTTTCTAAGTATTCAAAGATTTTACAGATATTGTTCTATTATTGATTTCTAATTTAATTGTATTGTGGTTAGGGAAAACAACATACCTTGAATGACTTGCAGACTTTCAGATTTATTGAAACTTGTTTGATGCTCTGTAACATGGCCTATCTTGGTGAGTATTCAATTTGTGTTTGAAAATAATACGTATCCTGTTGTTTTGGGGCCGAGTGCTCCATAAATGTCAGTTTGGTTGATGATGATATGCACATCTTCTGTGCCCTTACTGCTTTTCTGTATATTCTATCAGGCAGGCTGTTGAACTCTCAAAATATTATGGTGAAGTTTTCTGTTTATTACTGCACTTCTATCAGCTTTTACTTTATATATTTTGAAGTTCTGTAATTTGGTGCATAAATGTTTAGCATTTTTTTGTCCTCTTGATGAATTTCTCCTTTATCATTTTGAAATGCTATTCTTTATTTTTTATATTATCCTTTGCTTTGTGTCTACTCTGACTGATGTTAATGAAGCTGATCATGTTTTCTTTTAATTCATGTTATGATGTTATATTTTTTTCCATTCTTTCACTTATAACTCATTGTGTTAGTATAATTTAAAGTGCATTTCTTACAGATAGCAGACTTCTTTTTAAGTCACTGTGGCAAGTTCTGTCTTTCAGTGGAAGCACTTACATAATTAACATTTAATGTGGTTGCTGATAAAGTTGAGTGTAGATCGTCTTTTCAATGTTTACTTTTTATTTCTCTCATCTGTTCTTCTCTTTTTCCTCTTTTTCTGCCTCCTAGGATTATTTTTATTCCATTTTATCTCTTTTATTGACTTATGAACTATCAAATTATTTTGTTATTTCAAGGGTTGTCTTAGGTTTATAGTATTCTTACTTTGTTAGAATTTGCCTTCAAATAATAGTGTACAACTTCCATATGGTTTGAGAATTTTGCTATAGTTCAATTATACAACAGTATGCTTCCATTTTTCCCCCTCCCACAATTTATGCTATTATTGCCATAATTTTATTTTTACATATGTGGCAAAGCCCACAATACATAATTTTTTGCTTAGGTGGTGAGATTTCTTTAAAAGAGATGTAAATTAAAAAAAAAAGACTACTTGTTTACCCATGTAGTTACTGTTTCTGGTGTTCTCCATTCATCTGTGTAGACCCCTGTTTCCCTCTGGTAGCGCTTTCTTTCTACTGAAGGACTTCATTAGCATTTCTTACAGCATAGGTTGTCTGTTGCATGTCTAAAACATTTATTGCGCCTTTGTTCTTGAAATGTATTCCCACTGGATATAGATTTCCATGTATTTTTTTTCCTTTGAGTATTTTAAAATTATGTTTTTAGTTCTGTTTAGATTTAATTGACATAAAACATTGTATTAGTTTTAGTGTACTGCATGGCATTTTGACATATGTACACGTCACGAAATGCTTACCACAATAAGTTTACTTAACACCCGTCTCTTCATATAGTTAGCTTTCTGTCTTATAATGAGAACTTTTAAGATTTACTGTTAGCAACTTTCAAGAATACAATACAGTATTACTAACCATGGCCACCAGGCTGTGTGTTTCATCCCCAGGACTTACTTATAAGTGGAGGTTTACTTTTGATCAACACCTCACCCATTCCACCTACCCTCCAGCTCCTGTCTCTTGTCAACCACCAATCTGTTCTCTGTAGCTAGAGTTCATTTCTTTCATTATTTTAGAGATCCACTATCTTCTCAACGTGTGTTTTTCCTGATAAGGAAATCCTTCCCTTTGTTTCTCCATGTATATGTGAGTCTTTCTGGTGTGCTTTTAAGCATGTCTCTTTATTACTGGTTTTAAGCAGCTTGATTATAAAGTGCGTCTTGATTTCATTTTCTTCTGTTTCTTGCACTTGAGCTTCATTGAACTTGGATCTATGAACTATATAGTTTTCAAGAAATTGCAGTTTTTCCAGCCCTCCTTTTGTTCAGATATTATTTCTGTCCCCCTTTTCTCTCTCCTTTGGAGGCTCCAGTTAGTCACATACTTGGCCATGTGAAATCATTCGATGGCTCACTAATGTGCTTTCCCACTTCTTTTAAAATTCTCGCTTCTTGCTGTGTTTCACTTTGAACACAATTCGCTCACTAATCTTTTCTTCTAAAATGTTGAATCAGCCATTAATCCCATCCAGCCTCTCTCATCTCAGATATTATAATTTTAAATCTCTGTAAGTCCATTTGGACCTTTTTTATATCTTTCAAATCTCTGCCTATGTTTTGAAACATACCAAATACAGGGATAATAACTATTTTAATGTCCTTGTCTGCTAATCCTAACATCTGTATTATCTCTAGGTTGGTTTAAATTAGTTGATTTTTCTGTCTACAGACTGTGGTTACCTTATTCTTTGCATGGCTAGAAATCTCTAATTACCAAGATACCCATACCTTCTGAAATCCATCTTGTTCAGTACTACAGACTTTTGCCTTCCTTTAACGTTTTTGAGGTTTGTTCTGCAATGCAGTTAAGTTACTTGAAAGCAACACAATTCTTTTGAGTTTTGCCTTTTTGATGTTTTAGGCAGGTCTGAAACAATACCCAGCCTAGGGCTAATTATTTCATGCTTTGAAGGTAAGGCTTTCCTTATTTCTCTTACCAGTGTGCCATGAATTAGGAGTCTGGCTACTGGGAATGGCACTACTCTTAGCTTTTAATCCTTTGGATAATGTTTTCACTCCTGGTCTTTGCTGTTGCTGTTGTTCTTCAGTCACTAATTCATGTCTGACTCTTAGTGACCCCATGGACTGCAGCACGCCAGGTTCCCCTGTCCTCCACTGTCTCTTGGAGATTGCCCAGATTCACATCCATTGAGTTAGTGATGCTATCTGACCATCTCATCCTCTGCTGCTGCCTTCTCCTCTTGCCTTCAGTCTTTTCCAGGATCAAGATCTTTTCCAGTGAGTCGGCTCTTCACATCAGGTGGCCAAAATATTGGAGCTTCAGCTTCAGCCCTTCCAATGAGTATTCAGGGTTGATTTTGTTTAGAATTTAGGAGTTTGTTTTCTCACATGGACTGATCAGTACTCTACTGAATACTCCAGGGACCCTCTGCAGATATCTGGGGTTCTCTCTGTGTAGCTCCTTTCTCTCCAGTCCTCTTTCCTGTGAATTCTAACTGGTTTGTCTCCCCTACACTCTCAGCTTAAATCAGTTCAGGATGACTACCATATTCTACCTGGCCTCCCTCTCCTTGTCCTGTAGTCCAGAAACTCTTTAGGGAAGTCAGCTGTTTCAGGCTGGAAAGTTAGCATCTCGAGCCAGAAGCAGATGTCTGCTCTTCTGGGTTATACTTTCTATCCCTGATTTTTTCCTTCCTCAGAAGGCCCTCTGGTACGTCCAGAGGAGACAGAACACCGGTTATGGTACATGAATGCTTCACAGTGCTTTGTTGCTGTTCACGTGCTAAGTTGTGTCTGACTCTCTGTGACTGCATGGACTGCCTCATGCCAGGCCTCCCTGTCCTTCACTATCTCCAGGAGTTTGCTCAAACTCCTATCCATTGAGTCCATGATTTCATCCAACCATCTCATCCTCTGTCACCCCCTTCTCCTCCTGCCCTCAATCTTTCCCAGCATCAGGCTCTTTTCCAGCGAGTCGGCTCTTCACATCAGGTGGCCAAAGTATTGGAGCTTTAGCTTCACATAGCCTAGTAAATAAAGCTCAGATTCCTTGGCTGTATTTTTTAGGACTTATGTAAACCATTCTGCTTTTTCTAATTCTCTTCTTAATTTTCATTCCTACAGAACTCTCCTTTATAAGGTAGAATTCCGGTACTCCATCTCTTTCTCATAGAAGCTTGACTTCTGGACCTGCCATTTCCTACAAAATTTTATCAAATTTCCAGATTGAAAATAATCTCTTCTCTCTCCACACTCCTATAAAAACTTGTATGTGCCTCTTTTCTTCAGCCTATCACCTTCTAATGTGTATTAGCTTATGTAGACACATGTCTTATCTCGTCTGTCTAAATCCCTTGAGGTTATCTGTCATCTGCAGATGCTCTTAGAAATAATACAATGTGCACACATTAAGGCAATCTGGAAATGGCCATTCAGTACCCACTTATGGGGAATCGGGAATGAACACTGGGCTGATGAAATTCTAACCCAGTGATAAAGAATATCCTCAGTAAAAATAACTGGGGATGTTTAACGTCTGTAGGATGCTACAGTCCACTCCTCCCTGAGCTGATGTAGCCTCCTCTTTCTTCTCTGTGTATCGGCCTACTAACAAGAGGTGCCCTTGTCCCTTTGAAATAAGGATTCTGAAGGCAGGGATTTTTATATCCATGTCTTGGTCTCCCTGCGACCCAGTACTATACCTGGCTCAAGAAATAGCTGTTTAATCACAGCATCAACTCCCAATAGGAGGTCCTCTTAAGAGAATTTTTTTTTTTTTTTAATTTCCACAAAGCAGACTAGACCCTGGATGTGGTACAGAGAGCTTTTGTCTTCTTCCAAAATCTGTCTGAAATACTGAAAGCATTCGAGGAAGGAGAAGGCACAAAACTAGATTCTGACACCCCAGTTTTTCTCTCTCTTTATAAAACTCGACTGAAATGATTCCCCTTACATGAGGCGCCGAGAGTAGTCAGATGCTTGGAGACCAAAAGTGGAGTTGGAGGTTGTCAGGAGCTGGGGGAGGGGTAAATGGGACGTTGTTGTTTTGTGGGTGCAGACTGAGTTTGGGAGGATGAAAAGGTTCTGAAGGTGGATGGTGGGGATGGCTACACGGCAATGTGATTGTGCTTAGTGCCTCGCCATGCACTTAAAATTGGTTATACTGGTACAGTTTAAGTTACGGATAGTTTGTCCCAATCTCAAAGAAAAAAAAGTTTTTTTTTTGAAGTCTTGGGCATATTTATGAAAAGATCAATAAGTGAAAGTGTTAGTCACTCAGTTGTGTCTGACTCTTTGCGACCCCATGGACTATATAACCCACCAGGCTCCTCTGTCCATGGAATTCTCCAGGCAAGAATACTGGAATGGGTTGCCATTCCCTACTCCAGGGGATTTTCCTGAGCCAGGGATCAAACCAAGGTCTCCCACATAGAATCCAGGTGGATTCTATACTGATAGTATGCCACAATCTCAAAGAAAAAAAAAGAATTTGAGGTCTTGGGTGTATGTATAGAAAGATCATAAGTGAAGTTTAAATTACATTTCTGATAGCTGTGTGATGTTGGGTCAGCAGTTTGTCGTCTCTGAATCTGTTTTCTCATCTGTAAATGAGGCCTAAGGTCTTTAGAAGCACCAAGCCAGCCTGTAACACAGTGGGCACTCACAGACGTCTGTCTTGCTCTTCCCTTTCTAGCGTTCTGATGCATGTCTTCTGACTCTGAAATTCCTGTCCTGGTCGTGGGCTTGGAAGATGCAGGGGGCGAGACTTTGGGAAATGCAGTGTTTGGTTTTGCTCACCTAGTCTACATGTCTATGAGAGGCCGAACCACACCACAGAGCCCTGAGACTGGGGTCTTAGGAGGTGTCCCTGGGCTCCAGGTGTCACTGTGGACTCTGGTCCAGGACTCCATGGGAACAGCTCCCAAAGGGCAGTCTCAGGAAAGTGACCTGTCAGGGGACACACCATCTCAAGTCACTGAACATCTAGGGGAAGTAAGAGCCCCTGCTGGGTACCCCTCTGCCTTCCTGGTTTCTCATTTCAGCGTGGACTCCCCAGGTTGTATACCCCCAAGCATCCTCATTTCCAAAGCTTAGATCATTCCCAAGTCATCAGACTCGGCTTATTTTGTAAATAAGAAGTAGTGACTGGTGGTTTTGTTAGTGTTCAGATGTCTGATCAAAGCAATTATCCAAAGTCTAAATATGGGGAAATAAATCTCCAGTAAGAGGGCAGGAGGACTGTTTTTCTGTTCCTCTGGTTTATAGTCTCCCGCCCTCCCCCTCGCATGCAAGTGTCTTGACTCTTGTGTGTCTTCAGTCTCTCACAAAATCGACAGTCCAGGAATTTTCTGGGGGAGGGTGGAGTCAGTGTCACTTGATTGGTGGCAGTTTGCCCGAAAGAGCCAGTTAGTGGTGAGGGATTGCCGTCTGCTCCTCTCCGGCCGCACAGGCCTTTGTACAAGCTCGTCCATCACCTGTAAGCAGCAGCTGTCCCAGGCGTACAGCTGTGCGCCCCTCGGGCTGTGATCTTGTCAAACTCACTTGTATGAAGTAGGGCGCTGATGATGATTTACGTGGGGCTCCAGCACATGCCCAGATGCCCAGCTCTGAACATGGAGGAAGAGCCACCCCCGAATGAGGACCCCTTTGTCCAGGCAGGGTTGGAGGCGAGAGAGCACACTGCAGTTGGTTAGAAGCCCGGCCGGCTGCTAGGTTACCCTGGCAGCGGTATAGGGCCCCAGCTGGTGTTGCCGAGGAGCCGGGGGCAGAATGTATCTGTCCCACAGTCCTGCCTTCCCTGCAGCCAGGGGCCTGACTGTTGGAAGGGAGGCTGTGTCACCCGCTGACACCCACAGACTAGATTTGGGGGGAGCTGGGATTCCATGGAACCAGTCACTCTGCTCTTGAACCTCACAACACCCGCTTGACAGTCTCCTGTAACCCTGACAAGTGAGCCCTGCTATTTTGGAAATGTGTCAGGGACTCTGAGTTCTGATCAAGACTCAGAATGAGTCTCCTGTGTGGCCTGGAGTAAGTCGCCTGCCCTCTCAGTACCCCTTTCACAAAGTCGACAGGAGGTTCAAAGAAGACGCAGTGATTTGCGTGTGCGTGTGTGTGTGTGTGCATGTGTGTGCATCCACGCGTGCCTGTTAGAATCACCTGGAGAGACTAAGAAGCCGAAGCACCAGTGCCTACCCTCCACCCTCAGGGATGCGGACTTCATTCCTCTCCAGAAGGGCCCAGGCAGCAACTAAAGATGCTCAGGGATTGGCATGTGCCCCAAAGTTCAGAGGACCAGGTTAGATGGGACAAGGGTACTTTGAAAAAAGGAAAGGCACTCCATTAACTTATTTGGTGGTGGTGGTGGTGGTGTTATTCAGTCCCTAAGTCATGTCTGACTCCTTGCGACCCCATGGACTGCAGCACACCAGGCTTCCGTGTCCTTCACTATCTCCCCGAGTTTGCTCAAATTCACGTCCATTGAGTCAGGGATGCCATCCAACCATCTCATCTTCTGTTGCCCCCTTCTCCTGCCTTCAGTCTTTCCCAGCATCAGCTCTTCGCATCAGGCGGCCAAAGTATTGGAGTGTCAGCATCAGTCCTTCCAGTGAATTTTCACGGTTGATTTCCCTTAGGATTGACTGGTTTGATCTCCTTGCACTCCAAGGGACTCTCAAGAGTCTTTTCCAGCACCACAGTCCTTCAACTCTTAGCCTTCTTTATAGTCCAGCTCTCACATCCATATATGACTACTGGAAAAAATCATAACTTTGACTAGATGGAACTTTTGTCGGCAAAGTGATATCTCTGCTTTTTAATATGCTGTTTGGGTTTCTGACAGCAAACCTACCTGGTGTTACTGTTGCCTTTTCTGCTTGTTTTGGTGATGACTGAGGAACTTAACCCAACTGATATAATGCCATTATAATCGTTCATGACCTGGCTTGGTTTTGTTTTTCTTAATATTCCTTCGAACACCCAGCGCAGACCATTTTCAAGTGAGGATTAGGTAATTCGCTGCCTGAGACACAAACACCCCCAGTGTTGAACATCTCACCAGTCTTGCAGTGGCTTTTCATAGAACATCATAACAGCCCTTCCCTAGGAGACCGTGGCTTTACTGTGAACCGGGAAAGACCACGCTGCCTCTCCAGGCTTGGGACTCCAGGAAGTTGCTTCCTGGTTGGAAATCGCTGGGGCATCTTCAAGGAGACAGATGCCAAACAGGAGGGTAAGGGAGAAAATGATTTTGATGGATAAGGTAGTTAATTTCAGCCTAGAAACCTTACAAGGAAGGGTCTGCAGGAAATCACAGGTTTATGTGAATCTGAAAAGAAAAACTGAAGAGTTTCACAGTGACAAGATAAGTGCCGTAATTGTATTTAAATAAGCTCAGTAGAAAATTTCACCACAAACTGCATTAACTAAAGAAGGTTTTCCACAATGGGGTATAATTGAATTAACATTAAAGTTAGCGCAGCCTCCAGCAGAGCATTCCTATTGGTTCCACTCAAGGATTGGGGTGGGTGTGTGGATCAAACCCAGCTAAGGGGGTGGATTTTCATCAGAAGACATAACACCTAGTGAGGGTCTAATACAGTTTCTGCTATGAGGGGAAAAAAATACAGATTTAACAGAATATGATCTTTTAAGGCACTGTTTGATTTCATGTGTGTTTGCATCACTTTGTTGATGGAATCACTTTTCCAAGAAATGCTATAATACGTGTGCTTCTATGGGGCTTTAATTCCTAGTATGATCCTGGGAAGAGGCTGTGAGACATCCAGTCATCTTCATTTTGCAGATGAGAAAACTGAGATTTACTGTTGAAATAAGGGTCACATATCTGGAAATAGGACATGAACTTGGGCAAACTTTGGGAGATGGTGAGGGACAGGGAGGCCAGGCGTGCTGCAGTCCATGGGTCACAAAGAGTTGGAGACGACTGGGCAACTGAACAACAGCAGGCTGGAAGTTAGGTCCTCCATTCATTGGACTCATCTTAAGACTCTCATTTTCGTGATTTTTCTGTCTTATAAATGTTCCTATGGTTTTACTTTGTGCTTTTAAAAATTAAGATTTTTAAGTCAGGTTTTCATTTTGAAGTAAAAGAATGAGGAAATTGAAAATGTTGAGAAAGAAAAGCAGCCTTCCTTTGCCGGGTAACCAAAATATATCTACCTTTGCCTTCATCTGGCCCTTGAGAATCATCAAAGTCCTTTTTCTGCAAAGGGTTTCCTGCAGCATTCAGGGTTTAAGTAACTGATTGTAGACAGGTCAGAAGAAAAGGAAAGCAGGCTGCGTGAAATGCCTGGATCCTTGATAGAAACTCTTCCTAACCCTGCCCCCCACCTTTGTGTAATTATTAGCAAAGGTCAGTGACACTATATTACATTGTTTTACTAGGAGTAGTGTTGAATTTTAATTCTCATCGAGTCAGATAGCAGTGTCTGAACCCAGAAGAAAGTGCCATTGGTTGCAGAAACCCATACATATTATCTCTGGGCTTATCCAGGTGGCTCCGATGGTAAAGAATCTGCCTGCAGTGCAGGAGACCCAGGTTTGGTCTCTGGGTTGGAAGGTCCCCTGGAGGAGGGAAAGGCAAAGCCCAGTGTCCTTGCCTGGAGAATCCCAAGGACAGAGGAGCCTGGCGGGCTACAGTCCATGGGGTCGCAGAGTCGGACACAACTGAGCGGCTGACACTTTGACTTCCTTTCAGAGGTATTCTTTACCCCAAAGGAGTTCAACCCAGTTTTTATTTGCTGTCTGTTTCACATCAAACAACACACCATCATTTTTTATGGTGCGATGGCTCTTAGCTGGATGAGCCGTAATCTCAGGAAGGAATGGGGATGAGCTCTGATCCTGGTGGTCTCTGCCCTGAGCTGAGATTTTCAGTGGGTCACTTTTAGGCCTGTTGTTTCCTTCGTCTCATCCAGGTTTAGCGGTGACCTCAGTGCCTTCCCCTGCACGGTTCAGAAGGAGCTTTTGAAGTGTCCTTGTGGGAGCCATAGAAATCTATGATATTTATTGTCAGTGTTCCACTCAGAACTTAAAGTCACCTCCTATCAAACCTCTAGGTGTGATAATATTTCTCTTTCTGTCACAACCGAGTAATGTCACACTTGGCACTTTTACTGTCCTTTTCCTCAAATATCCCCAAAGTGCTCTCCGAGGGTGTTAACTGCTATTTGCCGCTTTTTTTCTGCACTGGAGAGAGCAGAAGCACACCAGGCACCAGGAGATTTAGTGTGCAGTCAGTAGGTGGTTCTGAACAGCAGCCAGTAAAATTCAGCATCTCCTGACCCCGCTTCTGTACTTTCCCTGCACTGGGTCACAAGGCCTGATAGCCTTGCTTTTATCCCTTCCTCTTTCGTAATCATCAGACTTGGTTCTGCCCCCGTCACACCCATGCAGGCCAACAGCAGAGCTTACGAAAGCAGTGTCACCAAAGAGAATAGGATGGGAGCTAAATCATGTTTGAGGTTTGGGCTGGCATCAGATCGGAATTAGGGCACAGATTAATTCACCATTACCTCGATACTGCAAACTAGGCTCTGTTGGTAGGCCTTGGCATCACAACTCTGCATTTGCTGAGAAAGAGGAGAAAAAAGGAGCCATGATCTCTAAGACGATACACAGCCTGTTTCCAGTCTGGTAGTATTTTATATAAACTGGCACTGGTAACTGTGTATCATTTATCTTCCAAACCTTCATTTCACATCGCCTGCGACTTGAGGCCAGAAACAGTATGACCGTGCCAAAGGGTGGGTGGAAAAATAGCCTTGTTATTAACCTGCGTTGAAAACATAATGGCTCTTTGGACATCTTCATTCACAGACGTGGTCCGCACCTGTTAACGCTCTTCCTTCACCGTGGCAGGTCAGAGTCTTCATGTAAACCTGCTCTGTCCACGTCTGTGGTGGTGGAAGAACAGAGGTTCTTCCCCGAACCTTGGGGAAGAAATTAGCCCCTCGAAAATGGCTTTATCCTTCCCGTTTTCATATGGTTCGAATCTGTAAGTGGGCTGTTTCTTGGGGTCAGCAGCATGTGACCATAAACACCCAGAAAGATGTCATCTAGAGAGATTTGGACCTGTCATCCCACAGCAAACCTGGGAAGTCCATGATTGTGGTTGGCCTCCTTGTAGAGCAGGGGTCCCCAGCCTCCGGGATCTGATGCCGGATGACCTGAGGTGGAGCTGATGTAATGATAATAGAAATACAGTGCACCATGAACGGAATGCGCTTGCGTCATCCCGAAACCATCCCCCCACCCCCAGTCGGTAGAAACACTGTCTTCCACAAAACTGGTCCCTCGTGCCAGAAAGCCTGGGGACCACTGTGTAGGCAACAAGGAAGGATGGAACACAGTTTCCCGGGACCTGCTCAGCCTCTGAAGCCGCCAGTCCAGGTTTACAAAGCAGCGAGTTAGCACCCTGTTTGATAACAACTTCCATCTGTAGAGGCCCCATTTCCATGTCATCACCGCACTTATCCCCCATCAGGACCCTGTGAGTGCACATGTTGGGCTTAGCATCCGGGCATTACACCGAATGGGACTCTGGTCGGAGGCGGTCAGGGACTTGCCCAGATGGGAGACTGGGGACCAAGGCCACCACCTTGGACTCAGGCCAGTGCTCCTGCTGTCCCACCAGGTGGACAGCTTCATCCTGGGGCCTCCCGTCACCACGTGGGACACCTCCTTTCTCCACGAAGGAGCCAAAAGGCTCTGTGGTTTCAGAGGCGTCCATTGTCATCTCGAGTTCTACTTCCCATGAAAAGGACAGTGGGTAGCAAAGCGTCCCTTATCAAATGTCACAGGGAAGAAAAAGGAACACAGCTCACTCTCTGTGCTGTCCAGAACCCAGCCGGGGCCCAGGTTGTACCATACCTCCAAGGAAGGCAGTGTAGCATTTAGCGGCTGCCTCTCAGAGAGCCACTTTGCTTTTAAACAATGCGTGGTGGAAGACACACAAACTGGCCTTTGGACCAGCGTGCTCAATGCGCTGAATGGAAGCTCACTTCTCTTTGACTGACATGGTCAATGGCAGGGTAGGGTGGGGGCAACTCTTAAAACTTTTATTCCCAAGCGGTATCTGATATTTCAGAGCATGTGGACAAAATCTGTTCCTGCCTGCTTTATGGGTAGATATTTACTGCTGATTTTAATTCACATCTTTACGAGGATTCTTCTGTATCTTTTTTTGATGTTGACAGTTTTATTAAGGCTATTTCTTTGGATTTGGTTGTTGTTGCTCCTTTAAAAATGTATTGTTGTGGCAGCTTTGAGGCAGTTGCAAAATACTTTTTTTTTTTTTAATACACAAGCTGGATTAAAATGTACAGTAACTGTCACCTGGTAACCAGACCCCATAGAACTGTGTCAACATTCACCAGTGATTTATGGCTTTAAATTGGAATCAGCTGATGTTTGGTTCCACAGTTTTGAACTCTGCAGGGTTAATCTGGAGCCTGCTGGTACACATGAAATAGTTGTTTTATCTGCTGTTCTAAGACTGATGAAATGTTTAAAAGATGGCTATGTAATCAGTCAGTTATCTCCCAGCGTTACAGCTTATTCCACTTGGCAGTGTACAATCTCCAAAATAATTATTCTGCTGTAGTTAAAACGTGGGAGCCAAATGCAGCCCCTGATATAAAACTGCATTCAGCAAGTCCTTTCGCAAACTGAATAGTTCTATTTTGTTATCTTCTTAGAGGGAGAACATGGGTTGTGATGGTCAGACCTCCTGGGAGCCTGAAAGCTTAGGGCAAGGCCTGGGAGTAGGAACACTTAATCTGTTGTCAGTGGCTCTTTCTACCTTTGACCTTTTGTTTTTAGATGAACTTGATTAGACTTTAATTCACTCATCTGGATGTAGGTAGGCCCCTTGGAAGTAAGGTTACTGATTCTTAGAGTTTTCTTTTGTCCTGAAAGTAATCAGAAGATACTTAAAATTAAGGGGATTTGGAAAAAAAAAAAAAATTCAAGACCAGTATCCACTTTTTACATTCTCCTTTCATCGCCATCTATTGAAAAAGACCTGAAAGGGAGAGGTCATTTGGTCAGCTTCAGACCTAGCATTTTCTGCAAAGCTCATCTGAAGAAAAAGCATCATAGTTTTCCACCAGCCCCCCCTCCATAAACTATGTAGTCTCCAGGGATAATTGCTCATTATAAAGATGTTTTTAAAGGAAATCCACAGACATTTTATTGATGTTTCAAAGAAGACCCAAGACTGAAAATAAAATCTTGTATATAAAGGTCTGCTGATGAAATTACACAACCTGTCTGGAACCGAAAGTAGAATGTATGCTTTTCAGTTTGTGGGGAAAAAAGGATACAATGACTTAATTGTATTTGAGGGCACTTCTCATCTTGTGGCCCAAAACGTTCCTCTGTTGGCTGAGGAGGAATGCCTCGTGGAGAGGGATTTGTTGTGGTAGGTGTAGTGTGACATACGGTCATGGGTTTGTTTTTCATAGGTGAAAGATAATCAGAAAAGAAATTCTAGTTTTCTTAGAACCCCAGAATATTCTCTCTGGCACCAGCCTCTTCAGCTGGGTACAGTGAGAAGCTGTTTGGCTAAGATGGCAGTACAAGGTGCTTCCTGTTCGTTTCTGTGATGATTTATGCTTCCTGACTCAGTTGCTCATCACCTGTTTGCTTCTCCTCTCCCTCTTGAATATACAGTAAGTCACTCCCAAGCAGACTCCAGTCCCTCCAGCCAAACACTACTTCCGTCATTGCTTGAACTCAGCCCCACAGTTCACTGCTCCCCAATTAGACACATCAGAAGCAGGTATCAAGGAAAACTCCCCGCTTCCAGTGCAGAGGGCACAGGTTCAATCCCCGGTCAGGGAACTAAGAGTCCACATGCCACATCATGCAGCCAGAAATTTTTTAAATAAAAAGAAGTAGATGACAGGCTTGTGAGCAGAACCAGCCTATATATTACTGTACTGTCTAGAGTCTGCATTGGACAGATCGGACCTGGAAAGAGGGTTGATGATCCCTGCTCCCCTCCTCTCCTGAGTATGTCTTCTCTTGAAACATATATCTAATTACACTGAGTCCATTTCTAATCACAGTTAAGAGCAGGCCCTCTAGACTCCACTCGGCTTGCCTGTTGTTGTTACTCAGTCACTAAGTTGTATTCAACTCTTTGCAACCCCATGAACTGTAGAACACCAGGCCCCCTTGTTCTCCACTATCTCCTGGCGTTTGCTTGGATTCATGTCCATTGATTTGGTGATGATATGTAACCATTTCTTCTTCCATTGCCCCCTTCTCATTTTGCCTTCATTCTTTCCCAGCATCAGGGTCTATTCTAATGAGTCAGCCCTTCAGGTGGCCAGAGTATTGGAGCTTTAGCATCAGTCCTTCCAATGAATATTCAGGGTTGATTTCCTTTAGGATGGACTGATTTGACCTCCTTGTTGTCCACGGGACTCTCAAGAGTATTCTCCAGCCCCACAGTCTGAAAGCATCAATTCTTCAGCTCTCAGCCTTCCTTATGGTCCAGCTCTCACAAGCGTGCATGACTACTGGAAAAACCATGGCTTGTCTGTTAGGGGAAGAAGCCATCAATAATTGAAAAGCTGATGACAGGCAAGAAGTTCACCTTGATGGGGGATTCAGAACTTTTTTAACTCTCTCTACAATCTATGCATGGCTTCCCTGAAGCAGTTCTGAGGAAGGCTTAGAACAAGGGATATGATGAACTCTGGTGAGATAAAGCCAGAATCCTCAGGCTCCGGATAACCCAGATGCGTGCTGATTGGGTGGCCTGCATTTCCCACCTGGGAGCGTTCCAACACAGTCAGCACCCAGAGGTACCCTGGCACAAATGTCTGGAAACTGGGTCATGAGAGGTACGTTCTAGAGAATGTGGTTTAGGGCAGGTCCTCCAGGGACAGGTTTTGAGGGACCTTCCAGGTTTCACAATGAATAATGTTCAGATAACATCAGTACTTTCCAGCTCTCACCTTGGCAGTCCTATGAGAGTTTTAAGGGAGCACATGAACTCTGTAGGGCCACCCTGGAAGCTTTGCAGATACTTTGCAAGAACCAGTTAGCCTATATGATTTTCATGCTGCCTGCAAACTGTTTAGTAGTCATGTTCACATGTAGGTGTCTCTCTCATAGTCAGCGTCACCCTCACCTCCATTCCAAGTGTTAATTTTTCTTTGTTCCTGTATCACAATGTTAAGACTTAGGCATCAAAGCATCTTCTTAGGCAAAGACACTTGGTATTCTATATCCTGATTTAGATTTATATGAATTCTCAACCAATGGGGATAAAAAGGTAATTTTTAGTAAATTTTTTAAATACCCATTCCCTAGATTTTCATAACCTACATGTTGATATCATATATTCAGTTTTACTTGGGCATGCGCTTATTTTCATGGGTTTTTTGGGAAGCATTTAAATTGCAGATCTACCTAGGCACTGAAAGGATTCAGAGACATGCTTGCTCTCCTGTAACTTAACACAGGAAAATGGTTACAGGAGGTTGTCTTTTTCTTCTGCCAACTTGGTCCAGACTCCTCGAGACCTTTCCAGGTCAGATTTCTGTACCTACCTGCACAGCGGGCCCTTTCTGGGCCCCAGACCCATTTGAGATGCTAATCGGTTCGAGAAGCAGTTGAGGAAGGGTGCATGCTAAGTTGCGTTAGTAGTGTCCGACTCTTTTGTGACCCCATGGACTGTAGCCCGCCAGGCTTCTCTGTCCATGGAATTCTCCAGGCCAGAATACTGGAGTGGGTTGCCATGCCCTCCTCCAGGGATGGAACTGCTGCTGCTGCTGCTAAGTCACTTCAGTCGTGTCCGACTCTGTGCAACCCCATAGACAGCAGCCCACCAGGCTTCACCGTCCCTGGGATTCTCCAGGCAAGAACACTGGAGTGGGTTGCCATTTCCTTCTCCAATGCATGAAAGTGAAAAGGGAAAGTGAAGTCACTCTGTTGTGCCCGACTCTTAGCGACCCCATGGACTGCAGTCTACCAGGCTCCTCCATCCATGGGATTTTCCAGGCAAGAGTATTGGAGTGGGTTGCCATTGCCTTCTCCGAGGGATGGAACCCCTGTCTCATGTCTCCTGCGTTGGCAGGTGGGTTCTTTACCACTAGCGCCACCTAAGGGAGGGAGTAGGGCACAAACCTGAGTTGTTGGGTCAGTGCTTTGAAAAGCAGTAACAGAAAGAAGAAAGAGCAAAGATGGAAAGAGAAGACAAAAAAAAAAAAAAACTTACGAACTAAACCTCACCATAGAAGCAGATGAACTTAGAAATTGCTTACTGATGTGGGTTGAAATGTAGATAGACTTGCTTATCAAGAGTTACATCCTTTGCTCAGTCTAGTCAATTTTAGTAAGTGATTTAAATTAAAAAAAGAGGGTAGTCTCACCACAAAACCATTAGATATGAGTTTAAATGCATCATTCACTGTGTCTAGCTGATTCTTCTATAGCCATCCACCAGCTTCTCATTTTCTGGGACCAGGTTCTGAACTATCCTCATTTCAGCCCTTCTGGTGTATTTTTAATACAGCCACTTTGGTCAGGACCTCGAAAATGCATGAAAGGAATAGGACAAAGAGCACTCACATGACTGTCCACGTGTCAATCATCTTTCTACACGTGTATTTTTCTACCATTAGATGTTGTAGTCACCAGAAGAGGCTGAACTGCTGTAATAGGCCTAAAAAGGTATTAGGACTTCAGACACTGTGGCAGTTTTCTTTCTTGCTCATGTCAGGAATCCTTCCTGGGAGTTCTGGGTTGGTGGTGACACAGGGAACCAGCATTCTTCATCTTGTGCCCTGGCCTTTCCCTTGGTTTGCTGTTGCTGCTGCTGTTATTGAAAAATCAGATAAATAAAGTGATGGTGCCTCTAAACGTGTAACTAACAGTTTTGTGGTGAGAATACCCTCTTTATTTTTTTGGCCATGTGCCTCCATCCAGAAGTAAAGGAAGGAAAATGCGGAAGACCTCCATCTGCTCTGTTAAAAGCCCTGGAGCAGCAAGTAACGCTCCACCCACATCCCTTTAGACTCTGTGCTTTGTCACGTGGCAAGAAGCCAGCCCACGTGGGTTCACCACGCCCTCCAGTGCAGTCCTGTCCCTGTGGGAGGAGAGGATGGATTTGGGTGGCAGCTGGTGAGCTCTGTCACAGGTGGTGTTTCCCAGGCTTCCCAGAGGATAAGAATCATTGGGGACACTTTACAGCTGACCAGGCCTTGGTCCTGAAAACACTGATCCCAAGACCTGGGTTAGTTCCAAGGAGTTTATAAGCAAGTGATTATTATCTTCAGGAAGGCTTGAGAAACACTGTCTTAAGATGTAATTGGATAGTGGGAAAGGTTCTTTGAACATTTGTTGTGGTCTTTTTAAGATTTTTTTTTGAAGTGGACTATTTTTAAAGTCTTTAATTGAATTTGTAATATGATTTCTGTTTTTTATGTTCTGGTTTTTTGGCCTTGAGGCACTTGGGATCTTAGCTGCCCGGTTCAGTTCAGTCGTTTAGTCGTGTCTGACTCTTTGCGACCCCATGAATCGCAGCACGCCAGGCCTCCCTGTCCATCACCAACTCCCGGAGTTCACCCAGACTCATGTCCATCGAGTCAGTGATGCCATCCAGCCATCTCCTCCTCTGTCGTCCGCTTCTCCTCCTGCCCCAAATCCCTCCCAGCATCAGGGTCTTTTCCAATGAGTCAACTCTTCTCATGAGGTGGCCAAAGTATTGGAGTTTCAGCCTCAGCATCAGTGATCAAACCCACACCCCCTGCATTGGAAGTCAAAGTCTTAACACTGGATCACCAGGGAAGTCCCTGTTGCAGTCTTAGGCTGAGAATGCTATGTTATGTGAAAGTGAAAGTGTTAGTTGCTCAGTCATGTCCCACTCTTTGAGACCCCATGGCCCGCCTGTAGCCCACCAGACTCCTCTGTCCATGGAATTCTCCAGGCAGGAATACTGGAGGTGGGTAGCCATGCCCTTTTCCAAGGGATCTTCCCAATCCAGGGATCGAACCCAGCTCTCCCTCACTGTAGCAGATTCTTTACCACTTAAGCTGCCCAGGAGTGGTGCTAAACCCAACCCCTGGCATCCTGGTTTAAATGTCTTTAGTCTTCAGGTTTAGCTACAGGCCTTGCTGTGTAGACTAGATTATACAGTGACTCTTCTGTGTACTACTTACACACTTGTCCAAACCCGAATTTTTCTTTGAATTAGTCGACTGCTTCCCTTAGTTGGGAGAAGGAAGTGGCAACCTACTCCAGTATTCTTGCCTGGAGAACTCCATGGACAAAGGAGCCTGACGGGCTACAGTCCGCGGGGTCACAAGGAGTCAGACATGACGGAGTGACCAACACTCCCTTAGTTGATGAAGTTCACCCGTCATTTTGACACAGTTATTCTGTGGTTTATATATCCATTTATGACAGGTCTTTAACACATAATTCAGTGTATAAGATTGACAAGGAAAGAACTCCTAGGATTTCACCCCTCTTGTGATAATGTTGAATCCTTTAGAAACCTGCCACCATGGAAATTAAAAGTATAAATATGTTTGACAGGTAGTGGTTGAATTATTTATCAGTGACCTCAGTCCAGAAATGAAGGCTGGAAAACTGTTCCACTCAGCCTTCTGAATGTTCCAGAAGAATGACACAGGTGTGGGGAGTTCCACTGGGTACTTTCCACGGTGCATTTGAAGCCTAGACTGCCTTCTTCACTCTCCCCAGCAGTGATGTGGATCATGTCCTTTTCGACAAGTTGAAACCAACTTTAAGGTTAGCCTAAGACAGTTATATCCAGGAAGGTAGCTTGTCCTTTCAAATTGTGGTGCTGGAGAAGGTTCTTGAGAGTCCCTGGGACTGCGGGGAGATCAAACCAGTCCATCCTAAAGGAGATCAGCCCTGAATATTCATTGGAAGGACTGATGCTGAAGCTGCAATACTTTGGCCACCGATGCAAACAGCCAGCCCATTGGAAAAGACCCTGATGCTGGGAAAGATCGAGGGCAAGAGGAAAAGGGGGCAAGAGGAGAAGGGAGCGACAGAGGATGAGATGTTAGATAGCATCACCGATTCAATGGACATGAATTTGAGCAAACTCCAGGAGATAGTTTGTCCTCCTAGGACAGAGGAGTCTGGCATGCTACACTCCATGGAGTCGCAGAGAGTCAGACAAACTTAGCAACTGAACGACAACAACTTGTCCTCTCACTAACATAAAAAGTATTCCAGGACAATAATGAAAAGATATCTGTGACAGCCACTGTTTTAGATCACTTGAGGTATTGATCTGGTCGTGATGCAATAAAATTGAGAACTGACTATGAGACCCTTAGTGGTGGAAGAACATCTCTTGTAACTCCAAAGCAGTGTTATTATCATCCATTATCTGCACGATTAGGGAGCAAAGGCTTCTCTGTACAGTGATCTTTGTTGCCTAGAGCCTTTTAGCTCCTTGCAGAGTGTTTCACAACCTGCCTTTCTTCCCACCCCCATCTTAAATATCATTTGTGTTTGTTTGAAATCCAGAGGAGCAGAAGCCCTTCCGTTCAAAAGGGACTAAAGACTTAAAAATCTATCTTCATCTAGTCATCGGAGGCTGGAATGGGAGCCTGTGGGGCATTATTTCCTTTCTCCGTTTTCTAAAGGTTTAACAGAAGAATAAGTATCATTGGGCAGTGATAGAGAAAAATGAAAGTTCTTAGATCAAATATTGCTTCGGCATCCGTGCAGCATGGGGAAGGCAAGTAGATGGCGTGTTATTCTTGAGTGAAGCCCAGTGGCTGCTAATCAGTGTGCAGTATGTAGAGTTTTCCATAATCTTGAAATCAAGGCAATATTTCACTTTTCCCTCTGAGGTTTTCTCGGGAGAGATTCTCTGGCAAAGAAGATGAATCTTCTCTCTACCTGCTCAAGAATGAGCAGTTAACTCTGTAGCTAAATATTAAACACATCAAGTCCAGGGGACCGTGTATTATATTTTTCTTGTATCCATCATCAGTTATACTTATTTAATTTCCTGACAAATGGAAAGCCATGCTCAGTATTTATCTAGGTTGAGATTTAGAGCAATGAGGAAGCATGATGGTCTTTTTTTTTTTTTTTCATAACACTTTTATTGAAGTAGAGTTGATTTACAGTGTTAGTTTCAGGTATATGACAAAGTGATTCAGTTATACACACACCCACTTTCAGATTCTTTTTCCATTATAGGCTACTACAAGATACTGAGCATAGCTCCCTGTGCTATACAGTAGGTCTTTGTTGCTCCTCTATTTTGTATATAATAGTGTGTATCTATTAATCCCAAAGTCCTACTTTATCCCTCTTCCCCACCTTTCCCCTTGGTAACCATAAGTTTGCTTTCTATGTCTGTGGGTCTGTTTCTGTTTTGTAACTAAGTTCATTTGTATCATATTTTAGAGTCCACATAGAAGTAATATATGCATTTGTCTTTGTCTGACTTACTTCACTTGGTATGATCATCTCTAGGTCTTTGTCAAGAGTGAGATTGGGGTTCAGGCTTTGCCAATCCAAATACTTTCTCTCTGTGCCTTGGTTTCTTTCTCCTGTCCCTGTGCTGGCAGTAGGGACTTAGATGATTACTAAGGCCCCTTTCCGCGCTCCAGTCCAGGATTTAAACTGGATCACAGTCAGATCTGGACCAACCCTTGTCAAAATTACAACATAAGTGAAGTTTCTTTCCCCTGGTCACCGTGTATTTTCCATGACACTAATTCATGCCCCAACCACAGCATTTTCACTGCATAAACTCTTTTCAAAGCTTGTAGCCAGAGACTGATTTATACTCCAGTGTGAATCACTGGGAAAATAGATCATAGTGTTGTGTATTCTAAGAGAATTTTGTTTTAATACAAATCTGAGCTTCAGGTCATAAGGATGAAGCTTGAAGGAGAAGGGGCAGAGTTGGGAGAGAGCCTGTGGAGAAGGGTTTCTCTGCAGCAGCCCGATTTTCATCTGTTGTCCCAGAATAATAACTGATAGTCCCCCTTCCACTTTCCAAAGTGTCCCCGCTTGGATAATGAATTCTTGGTCACTCTAGGTGTGGAAGAAGCCCTCACAGTACCCCCAGAATGAGATCAGAAAGTAGAAGGAAGAAAGCAAGCTGAGACTGTTCATTTGAGTTTTCTGCGTGCCCAATTTGGAGGTTAATATTGTGTATACAGGAGAAGGCAATGGCATCCCACTCCAGTGCTCTTGCCTGGAAGATCCCATGGTGGGAGGAGCCTGGTAGGCTACGGTCCATGGGGTCGCTAAGAGTCGGACACAACTGAGCGACTTCACTTTCACTTTTCACTTTCATGCATTGGAGAAGGAAATGGCAACCCACTCCAGTGTTCTTGCCTGGAGAATCCCAGGGACGGCAGAGCCTGGTGGGCTGCCATCTGTGGGGTCGCATAGATTCGGACACGACTGAAGTGACTTAGCAGCAGCAGCATTGTGTATACATGAGCTTGCTAAAGGAACCCAGTGAAATCTGTTTGACCTGACCATCAAACTTATCTTAGGTCGGAAACATACAGGTAGACGACAAGTATACAGGGTCATTTGTCAGAAAATGGATTCAGGAGTACTGCATGGACCGTCTTCATCACCAGTAGCCTGTATCAGAAAGACTCCTGGCAGATGACGTCTGGCTGTTGGGCGAGCAGATGGGCAAAGGCCCTAAGGACAGTCGATCCATCGGTATTTCAGAAGCACCCACGAGCCCAACTTCCTGTTGAGCCTTGTGAAGGGGACCAGGGAGCCTTCAGACGTGGCTCCTTGCCTTTCAAGATGGTCCTTAGATGGCAGATAATGAAGTAACAGCAGAACCACTGTAGGAGACAGTGGTTCATCAAGCAGGCAGTGCTTTTTTTTTTCCCTTGTGTTTTATCATTTTGTGATGGGGACTCTCAAAATGCAGTCCCACCCCTGGGAACCCCTTTTCTCAGGGGGTACCTAACGCACCTGCAGTCCTCCTCTCTGCTCTCCTGACCGTGATGTTTAGAACCCCGCCTCTTCATGCAGAGCCCAGTGTCGCTGCTTTCTTCTTCTTCTTTTCCCTCCCTTGTTGTAGTAAAATACAGAGAAAGGGCAGGTCTGTGCTTCGGCTCCTTTTTCAGGAAGGAAACCCAGGCTAGCTCATTAGACAGCCACAGGGCTCATTTCTAACAGCTCACTGTCTTAGGGAATTTTTGCCTCTTGGGGGAGCGCCGCCAACCATAGAGTTGGGGGAAATCCTGTGATACCCTGTATAGGAAATGTCCTCAAAATGATTCTATTAAAATGGATCGACTGCTCAGAAGCCATGTGAATAGATGTCCAGGTTCCTCGAGGGCCATGCAAATGGGTGCACTTGGCCAGTTCCAAGTAATTACTCCAGAAAGCAAGACAACAAAATCAATTCCAAGCCTTGTTACAGGGTGTGGGGGCATCACTTACCAAAGAGGCTGGCTTGTTCCCCTTCCGTCCGGAGGCTGGTGGCGAGCCACGTGTTGGCATGGCTGGCGTGGGAATGCCGCCTTTCTGCGCCTCAGGGTTGGGGGTGCATATTAAATCATCAGGGTAATGCTGAGTGTCCCTCATCTGCCTCGTGGGAAACCTGCACAGGGTCCGTGTGGGCCAGGGGCTCTATGGAGGAACATAACCAGTTTACAGTGGGCAGTAATCCCTGACATTTATTTAACCACGTCAGTTGTATATACCAGGACCTGTGTTACATATACATTTTCATAAATTACCTTTTTTAATATAATAACCCTGGGACAGAGCTGCTGTTACTCAGGCCATTTTATAAGTAAAGAAAAGAGGCTTAGAGAAATGTGTCCAACCCCGAGTCTGTCTGAAGCGCTGGTAAAGGATGATTTTGTTACTCAATGAAGCTTTATGAGCAGAGCGAAGGGGAGTATCCACAGCCACTTTGGAACCTGTCGTAGTCTCTGCCCTGAGAACTCTGGGATCAGGGCTGCTTGCCTGTTATGAACATCGATTTACACAATTGGCTACAAAAGTGCTTTGCTTATATGATTTCCACTGCCCCAGGCAATTCATAAAAATGTCTCCCTCCCTGATCTGCATGCGCATGAAAGATGCCTTCGTTATTGTGGGAGTGGGCTAAGCAGTTACACTGGCCACAAATATCAGCTCTCTGGAGCCATCTGCCAGGAAGAAAGTCTGAAATAAGGTCAGATCTTTCCTTGAGCCAGCATGACCCCAAAAGACCAGAATGAGGAAGTCAACATGACTCTCCTCACCCCCTCCATAACAGAAAAAATACCTTGCTTCTCCTCTGAATTGAAAAACTCTTCTAAGAGCCAGCCCCACCTAAAACAGGGCCACACGTTTTCATCAGTGATGCTGCTAATAAGTGATGAACTGTATTTTATTCCAGGTGACATAAGGGGTCAATATGTGTAGACTTGGCAGATACAGGTTGCCCCACCATCCAAGCAGGATCATGAAATTGAGACTTAAGACAGTGTTCAGGCCCACATCTTATGGCCCAGTGTACTGAACTGAGAATCACAGGAAGATAGATACGATTGTAACCTACTCTCATCACAACCAGACTCTGAATTATAATGCCGTCGTGTCCCCAAGAGAATGTATGTACCCAATAACCTTATATTAAAAACTTTTTAATGAGGTCCCTCAGTGCTTTTGAAACTAAAATCCTTTTTTAATTGGATTCAAGATGGAACTACCTCCTACCACACTTAACCCTGGGACACCTTCCAGATTAATCGATGTGAGGGTGTCTTGGTTAGCTGAGCCTGAGGCCTTGCTCCATCCTCTGGCCCCTTGGAGAAGAAGCATTTGTTGCCATGGCCTTCTGGGACCCTCTCAGCCACCCACACTGGTAGGGGACTGAGCAGCCCAGGAATTGGGGCCAGACCACTATATGGCCTTCTTGTCTTGACATGTTCATCCTAAAGTTATTTTTCTTGCCTTGAGGGAAAGTTATTTTTCTTGCCTTGCCTCTTCCACACTCTAGAATTAACATTTTAAAAACATGAATTAATCAAGTTCACAGTTTGCTTATTCCCTTGTATTTCTTAACAAAGGAGACTGCTTGCTTTCTCCATTCTGTCCCCACGGCTCCTTGACAAACGTGTGTGTACACACTCAGTCGTGTCTGACTCTTTGCAACCCCATGGACTGTAGCCCTCCAGGATCCTCTGTCCATGGAATTCTCCAGGCTAGAGTACTGGAGCGGGTTGCCGTCTTCTGCTCCAGGGGATCTTCCCAACTCAGGGATCGAACCCGTGTCTCTTCCATCTCCTGCATTGGCAGGTGGATTCTTTACCGCCTGGGAAGCCTGACAAAGACTCAGGCCACCATAAACTCACCTCCCGATGCTTAGAGCAGAGTGCAGGCCTTTAAGGAACACGGTTTGCAGTGATTGTCCCATCCAGGAAAAGGGGTGATGTTAAAGTTCTCCAGATACATTTACAGCTATGACACTGAAATACTTTAACCTTAGTGGCTTATCTCAGAGGCCTGGGGAAGGGGGAAACAGCAGATCCCAGTTTTGCCCTTGGTATCTTTTCCATGTGTCCTGCAGTTGGGATTTACATCATAATCGGTGAGGAATGGTTGCAGTATGTGCAGAGCCAGGCACATCCCTCCTTGCTTTCCCAAGAGGCTTAAAAATGTGGTAGATTTAATCTAGATAAAAAAAAAAAACAAAAAACAAAAAAACCTCCGTTTTCCTGGCAGAAGATTTAGAAAGCCTGCCTGACTTAACAGAGCCATGGGAGAATCAGGAGATGGTTCCTCCAAGAAAAGTGCCCCAGCCGAGGGAGGCTGGTAATGGCCTTGATCTTGAGGCCAGTTAGCTGAGTGTGGTCCCAGGCCCCAGGTGCAGACTCTCAGGGTGGGGGTTGCATGGAGCCTGGTGAGATCAGCAGTCTCTCCTTGGTTGAAAGGTTGGCACTGATGTACTGTCTCGGAGTCCTCCTGCTGGGGACAGGAGCCAGGGTTCTTGGAGGGAACATCAGATCCCTGCCCCAGGCAGCCACAAATCATAGGCAGGGCTCTTCCTTTGTCAGAGAAATTCCCAGGGGATTCCCTGGGATTGCAGTTGGTGGGCCAGACAGTGGTGTCCACGTAATTCAAGTACTGAAAGCAGAACAATGGCTCCGTCTCTGCTCCCTAGGTGGTGGCCAGATGGCATTACTTTTTACATCAGGGTGCCTATCACAGTTTCATTAAAAGCTGACTTCTACAGGATGTGGCATTTGTAATTGGGGAGCTGTTATTCTTGCTCTGGAGTCTCACTTTTAGATAGAGAAGGAGACAGTGGCTTGTCCTAGGAGACCACTGGTTTAAAACAAGAGAGATTTCAGGTATAAAAAGACATTTTTGGTGACATGGGAGGAGGTTGAAGCAGTTCTGGAATCTTTCAGAGGAAAGCGGAAGCTACCAGGACTGCTTGGTGGAGGGCACTCCTGTGATGGCATTGACTCTGAAGGCTGTTGTCAACCACTAATGATGCGGATGACTTAGCCTTTGCTCTGAACCTCTTGCGTGATTGTGGGCAGTTGGCTCACCTGAGATGGAAGGGAGCTGGAGAGTTGGGTGACTCGAGTTAACTGTTAATAGTTGTAAAAATCTGTGACTCTGTGGAATCAGAAAGATGAGGCATTGACTTCCTCTAGTTTTACTTTTCTTTTGCGTTTAAAGCCAAAAAAAAAATAGGATAGAAAATTCTTTCATCTTCTTGCAGGTGCTTCCCATAAGGAATTTCTGCTTTGCTGCTCTTTAAAATTCTTTTCCTTTGTATCTTAGTTGGTGTTATTACAGCCACCTTGGTGCAGCAGTTCAGATGAGCCACCTTGAGGAAATCGTACTCTGGAATACATAAATGTGTCTACCAGCCAGAGGACTGAATGTTGTAATTTTTTTATTGAGCTGTAGTTGATGTTGATAGTACTTTGTTAGTTTCAGGTATACAGCAAAGTGATCCAGATAGATAGATACATATATAGACGCATAGATCATACGGTGGATGATGGATGGATGGATGGGATGGATAGACGGTAGACGGACTGACAGAGTTCATAGATTCTTTTTCAGATTCTTTTCCATTATAAGTTATTAATACAAGATATTGGGAGTAGTTCCTTGTACTGTACAGTAGATCCTGTTTGTCTATTGTGTGTGTGTGTGTGTGGGTGGGTGGGTGTGTGTTTAAGTATGTATTGGTGTGTATCTGTTAGTCCTGTACTCCTAATTTTTATCTCCCCTACACCTTTCCCCTTTGGTAACCATCAATTTCTTTTCTATGTCTGTGAGTCTCTTTCTGTTTTTGTAAATAAATTCATTTCCATAATTTTTTAGATTTCACATATAAATGGTATCCTGTGATATTTGTCTTTGTCTGACTTAACTTCCCTCAGTGTGATAATCTTTAGGCCCACCCATGTTGCTGCACATGGCTACGTTTCATTCTTTCTTACGGCCGAGTAGCATTCCACTGTGTGTGTGTACCACGTCTTCTTCATTCCTTCATCTTTGATGGACACAGGTTATGTCCATGGCTTGGCTATTGTAACCGGTGCTGCTGTGAACATTGGAGCACGTGTATCTTTTTGAATTAGAGTTTCCAGTGTTTTCCAGATACATGCCCAGAAGATAGATAGATGGACCATATGATAGCTTCAGTCTTAGTTTTCTAAGGACCCTGCATACTGTTCTCCATGCTGGCTACACCAGGTTACATCTCCACCAACAGTGGAGGAGGGTTCCAGGGGACTGAATTTTAAATACTGCTGTGATGTCAATAGCATTTCGTGCCCCATCTTACACGTAAACCACGCACATTTGGAGGACAACGTAGAAAGAATAAAGACCAAGGGCCGTGGGGGCCCTAAGTTAACAACAGTGCGCCAGGTGTGGTTTCTACCTGTGCCGGTTCTTCCCGGTGGGCGGACTTCAGGCTGAGGAAGGCATGCCATCTGCACTTCCCGGGGAACCAGCTGGAAGAACAGGGTTTCGTTATTGTCCTTTTCCTCATGACGCTGAGGGCTACCTGCTAGACCACTGGAAAACTACTTTTTTAAGGTCAAAGCTACATTGACTTTACAATTTTAATTCAGGGGATTTTTGATGGGGTTTTTGAGCCTTTAACTGCTTTGTAGAAACCGAAAGTCAAGCGTCTTGGCAGGGGTAAGGCCCATGGTTGACAGTCTCACTGGGCGAGAGCTTCTTTAGAGCACAGCATGCCCCACGAAGTCCAAAAACCTTTGGACTTTGAAAGAAGCATGAAATTCTCTACATAGTGGCTGAGATGGAGGGAGAAAGCCGATGACGGGAGGAGGAGGAGCCTGTCCTCTCTTCTGACTTAAACTGACAACTGACTCTCCAAGAAGCCAAGATCCCAGTAGCAATTCAGTTGTGTGAAGGAGGCGCCTGCTTGGCTTGCAAATGTGTAGACAAAAGAGAGCTTCATTCACAGAAAGAAAGAAAGAAAAAAACACCAGAGAGGGTTCACTAATTTAGCCTTGCAGGGCCTCGGTCTCTTGATCTGTTGGCCCGTTAGAATTCAAAGGCAGACTTGAAGGGAATTTTCAATTCACTACAGGATGACTCTGTTGCTGTCTTGAATTCAAATATAGCTTGAGTTGAATCTGTCCGCCAGGACTATTCCCTTTTTTTTTTTTTTTTTTTTTAAAGAAATAAGTACAAGGTTCGGTCTGCACATGATCTTTCTGTGGTCGTTTTCAAGTGTTTATTTGTGTGGGTTTGGACAGTGATGGAAATTTCTGGACTGAGATGTGGAATGACCTTGAGGATGTGGGCAACCCCTCTTTTACGCTGGGGATGGAGTTGACTTGGAGGGTCAGCTGTCCAGGTGTGCAAGGCACTTATTTATTTTACAAGCTTGGCCACACCTTCTCACATCCATCCTCAAGTTGTTGTTTGTATTTCAGAAAACGTCCCATAATTTCCCATATTAAGATATTACTGAAGAATTCTCAGTCAGGCCTGGAATGTTCCTAAGAGGCCCTTTCTCGCGTTTATGGGAGCAGCCTTTCAAGGAGAATTTATCGTCCATCCAGGCTGGTGGCTCGAGGAGAATCGTGGGGAATGACCAGCTTCCCATGTTGCTGAGAGTCTAAATTGTTGGCGTGTGCTCTGAAATACCCTACAGCTGACAAGTGACTCTTTCAATATTTGCAAACCATCCAAGTCCCTGACTTCCCATCTGTATACCTGGATACTTTAAAACAAACACACAGAGCAAAAAACTACCTTGTTCATATTTTAGAGCTAAAGACGTGAAGAAAACTGCCTTTTAGTAAAATGGTGTCTTCAGAGCATCAGACCTCAGTTTCCTTCTTCCCCAGTTTGGTAGCCTCAGAGAAAGTTTCCTTAAGCGTGGGGTCAGTTTTCTTCAGGGCATAACTAATTTTAAAATCCAATCTCAGGATCTATTCTCTCAGGCAGTGTCTACACAGCCCTCCACATGGAAGAATGTGAATTCAGTGCTGTTTGACTCTGGACAGGCCGTGATATAGACTGATTATCTCTACATAAGCAGTGCATTTTTTTTCCCCTGAGCATATTTTTATCAAGTCTCCAAGTCAAGCTTTCCAAGGGAAACAGCTGTGGTTTGAAAGGATTGGTGATAATCCAGATGGTTTCTTTGAGGATAAGTCTACTTGATCATTTAAAATTAAAGTCTTTCAGTAAAGTTGAGCGTCTTCTTGATGTCTTTAAATACACTACTGCTCTGTGTCTGTGTCTGTCTGTGTGCGTGTGTCTATGTGCGTCTGTGTGCGTGTGTCTGTGTGCGTCTGTGTCTGTGTGTAGGTACCATTGGCCCATCTCATCTGAGGCTTTATCTTTGGAAACAGCAAAAACCTCACCACCATGTCTCTGGTCATGCAGCAGTAAAGCTGGCAGAGTCCCTGAGGGAACCTTTAATGGCAGCAGAAATTGTTTGTGAGGAGAGGCAGTCAGTCAGACACCAGCATCCCTATCTGGAGTAGGTGGCTCATGGCGTCTCTGGGAATTACCATTCTCAACTTCTGGTGCGAGATGGTCTAATCACACCTCACCATTACAATACTGATGACAAGCCGAGCATGCGCAGCCACGTTGTTGAACTTGCTGACCGCTGGGAGTTGGGGCCCTCTAAAGCTCCCAGCCCCACCCCGACTCATTCTCTCCCGGCCCAGTGCCCCCTGGCCGCCTCCTGATCATCCAGAGATGCCCACAGCAAGGCCTCATACCGGTCACCTTCACCGTGGGTGCTCTGCACCCCAGGACCTTTCTGTCTAGACCTTCTTTACCATCCAAATGGATCTGGCTTAAGTGGCCGTCTGAGGGGTTAGCCAGGTATTCACAGTTAAGCTGCAAAAAAGAATTCACGGGAGATGGTAATGGCCAGTAAGCTCTCATGTGACACCCCCAGCAATGTTTACAGACCCAGCAGCACTTGGGGGTCAGTGAGGGGTCGTCACTGGCGGACTCTGTACAAACCTGAGACACCAACACTTGGTTCTGGGATCACCTCTCAGGTTTTACCCCCAAACCATTTCAGAGGAGCCTGGTGGGCTGCCGTCTATGGGGTCGCACAGAGTCAGACACGACTGAAGCGACGCAGCAGCAGCAGTGAGAAGTAAGGGCTTTCCTTGTGGCTCATCTGGTAAAGAATCTGCCTGCAATGTGGGAGACCTGGGTTCGATTCCTGGGTTGGGAACATCCACTGGAGAAGGGAAAGGCAAGCCACTCCAGTATTCTGGCCTGGAGAATTCCATGGACTTATAGTCTATGGGGTTGCAAAGAGTTGGACACAACCAAGCAACTTTCACTTTCACTTTTCACTTTCAGTGAGGAGTAAGGGGTGGGGCTGATAAATAGACATGCAAAAGATGGATTTTTAAATTTTTCACTCCAGAATCCAGAGCTCTTATTAACACAATGAATTGTTGAAACTCTTGGAAAGTGGGATGCCTTGAAATCTCCTGGGCGTGGGACAGCAGGTTTATCTTTTCTAAGCCGGCTGCTGCCACCGGCAGAAACTCTGGAGCCAGAGGATAAAGGTGGCAAGAACCATAAAGTGTGAGTGCTTACGAGACTGTGTCAGACAGGCAGAGTAGAGAAATGCGAAGCCACCCAGAGCAGAAACAGGAGGGCTGAGCCTGGCTGAAGCCTCCGCACTACCCATCCTTGGAGTTCCCTGGCAGGTCACTTCCCCTCTGTGGTGTAGAGCAAGCCTTGCTCTGCGCTCATGGGCAGCAGGGAAAGCAGGTGCCAGGACTGATGCTGACGCCGGAAGGGTGGTCCCCTCGGGCGCGGTGCAGCCGCTGAACGCTGAAGGGCGCCCAGGGCTGTGGTCGGTGTTCAACCACCCACCTTCAAGGATGTTGGAAGCAGAACCTGGTAAGGGAGAAAGGTCTGTCCCGGAATCAGACTGCAGGGCCATCTGGTGTTACAGCTGACCTGCAGACAAATCCATTGAACTCACACTTGAGTTACAGCTGGCACGGGGAAGTCCACAAGCCACGTGGCTCCCTTAACAGCTGTCCATCCAGGTGGGGTAGGCAGGAAAGAAAATGCCCACCCTGTTACATGAGTTCTCTAGGACCTGGAGTCTCTCCCCGACTTTTGCCATGGTGATCACCGCCACCTCAGGGCAGATACTAACGATATTTTTCCCTTCGTGTGTTGAAATGATTTCCTCAGGTCAATGAATCTTAAGATTTTAATGAGCATATCAAGTGGACTGGTTGCTTAAAAAGTCTGGTTGTTTAGCTGGGAGAGGACTCAGAGAAGCAAGAGTCTCTGAAACACATTCTTATTCTGGAAGCATCCAGACTCAAGTCTCATCGGGGGAAAACCACAAATGGCTGCCTCAAAGATGAATGTTGAAATTGGGAGTTCTCTATTTCTACCGCAGATTTTCTGATAACTTAATCAAACGCTATTTTTATTAAATCAATTAGTATGCATGTGGAGTGAAGTGCAAGACATTTTTTAGCCCAAGAAAGGGAAGGAATAGTTTTGACTGTTAAATTTATTCTGAATGAAACCTTTTGGCTATATATCCAGGTAGGGTTTTTTTTCAGGGAGGAAGTAGTGGTAGGCAGCCCTGTTTTTTGTGCATTGATTTCGAGGTGATGCAGCACAAGTAACTCAGGTATAGAGGAAGTAAGGTGTTTTCCACCAAGGCATTCAGGAACTGAAAGTATGAAACCGAAAGAAGAGTCTTGGGGTGAGATTTCCCCCAGAGCCCCCACGTTGGTGCAAGTTGTTCATTGCGTGAGGGCATCCAGCTGAGGCTACACTTTGGGGCAGAAATTCAGCCCAAGCTCTAAGTCACCAAGCCACGGGGGCCATGCCCACATGGGGATAGGCTGTCTCTTTCAAAGGTCCTAAGTGCATGGTGCCCAGGGATGAGCTGTCGGGTTGGAAGTCAGTGAGCAGTGAAGGGGAGGCGAGTCAGCAGTCGTGTCCAGGATACTCTTCTTTGTATTACAGCTAGAACTAGAGCTTTGAGGGGCATGTTCTTCCAGAGTCTTTGTTTCAATAGGACTAAAGTATTGAGTTGACCAAAAAGTTCATTTGGGCTTTTCCCTGAGATGTTGTGGAAAAACCCAAACCAACGTGTTGACCAACCCAGTAGAAGAGTTAAGAGGTATGCACAGTTCCCAGAGAGGTCTGTCATGGCAGATCCCTGAGGTCACCTCTCAGCTGTACAGGCAGAGTGGACCCTGCATGAAATTAGAGAGAGTTAGAAATTTGAAATACCTTTCCTTCACTCCTTAGATTCTTCTCTGCTTTTTTGCCCCTCCTTACCCCATCCCATGCTGCTCAGACATCAGCTTCAAACTTTCTCAAAGCAAAACAAACACAGAAACCACTGTCTGTTCACCAAGAACCTTGTTCAAGACGGAAACACTTGGAGTTGCCAAAGTCATACGAAGGTGTAAAGAGCTAGGAACAATTAAATATCACCTTCCTTAAGGGTAGCGTTTTATTGCTTCAATAGCAGAGGAACTACACCTTCCCGGTGGACTTCCAGGCCATGGAAAGTGGTTGGAATTTTGCTTGAGTGTTTAGGGCAAGAGTGGAGACCACTCTATTCCTGAGCCCACTGCACTGGGTCCAGGGTGGCCCCATAACAAGTCTGCCTCGGTTTACATCATCTTTGTTCCTCGTTACTTTTGTCTTACCGTGCATGTCAGTCACCCTTTTCAGTTCCCTTGTCATTCCACTGTTCTTTCAGGTTGACCTTGGCTTTTCTCCTTATCTCTGAACTTGGCCGGACTAGCATTTGTTTTCCTTCTGCTTAGGAAATTCTTCCTTAATTGCCTTCTTGCCAGGCAAGCAAACTGCTCTATGACTTCTACTGCATCTGAAAGCTTCTCTCTTTTAAGTGTCACACCCCTAAAATCTACCTGCTTGAAAGCATCGGATTCTGCCCCTTTCTGAGGCCTTGGTTTTGAAGTCGAAGTTCAGAGCATCCCCATTGCTTGCTTACCCAGAAGAGAGAAAGGAGAACTTCCTGAGAGTCTGGTTGTTAAAAGCTTTTAGAAGACAGAGATAATGTCTTTTTCTGTTTCTCTTTTCAGTTTTATTGAAATACAGTTGATTTACAATGTTGTGTTAATTTTTACTGTACTGCATAGCAATTCAGTTATACATTCTTTTTTTAATGTGTTCTTTTCCTTTACGATTTTTTTCTTCATGTTATTCTTTCTGTATCAAGTCTAATAGAAGATAATTGGTATTTTTCCTCCTCTTAAAGTGATTACAGTGGATACCAGAAGCTGGAACTGGACTTTGCTGTTTAAAATCATTCCTTGATTTAAAGCAATTCCTATAGCTTTTCTGGGCTTAGGTTATGCCAGTGGAGCTGAAAATCACACATTAATTTGATCAGTTTAGGAAAAATAATCTACCACCAGGCAGCATGACCAAATGCACTCTGGTCTAAAAAGTCAAACAGCTGAAGTGGAAACCTCATATATAAAGGCCCACTCTGTCCATCTGTGATTCTTTAAAGACCCTTCACAATTTTCGTATTCCTCCCATCATGCAAATTAAACACGTGAAGAGTCTCCCATCCTTGGAGACATGGAGGTTTTTAAATGCCAAAAAGCTAGGATCATACTCTACTCTATCCAGAAGGTGAAGGATTTGTATATTTAATCTCAGTAGACTCCAGTGAAATAGTATATGACAAGGTTCCAAGTTTTGTTCTTTTTTCCAAATAAGGAGGAAGCATCTTATATGTATTTCAGAATGCTGTAGGGGTGGTACAGTACTTTGTCTTCTCCTACTCCTTCCAATGAGTTTTTTGTTCTGAAAAGTAGATGCTAATGTGTGATTCGGAGCCTTTGATGGTTTGTGGTGTCAACTTCCTACTCTCCAGATGTGCCACTTGTCTCTGTCCGTGGTCTTACATCATTCCCCTAAATAGAACCAAAGTCGATGCCTTAGTGTGTTGAATTTCTCTCCAGCCACTTGCTGTACTTGGCATTTGAGGACCTCTCGAGGCTCTCCCCATCTCTCTAAGCATGAGGATAAGAATCAGAGCTAATTGAGTGTGACTGCATCTCTCTGCCTCTTTTTCTCAACCCAACTCATCCAAGACAGGCAGGTCAGAGGGAGCGTCTTTTTCTTTTAATTTCTAAAGTTCTTTATCCCTTTTATCTATACTTGGTTATACTAAGAAATGCTATGCTAATTAACAGATTCTTAACCAGTGTCTTCATCTGGTTTAACCATGTTAACCAGTATCTTTAGGCACAGGTTGAAGAAGGGGTGAGCCTTGCTTTAGAATACAGAAGGAATGAGAGGTTTCAAGACCATTTTCTTTGGTGGAGGGGGGTGGTTTGGAGAAGTGTATCGGCTAGTCTCCCTTGGAGGAGCCTTCAGCCTGGACTCCCATCACCTCTTAAAAATGAGGAATCAAGAGGTTAGTGGTTGACGTCCCATGGCCACGTTTCATTCTCAGCACAGAGAGTGCAAACATCTGTTTCAGCATCTGCCCACCACATATAGCTCACTTTCTCAACTGGCTAAAATAGAGTCTTTCATTTCAGCAAACAAATATTGCATGTTTTGTGTGTGGAACTTTACATTATGTGCTATGGTGGAAATTGGAAAGAAGAGGGCTTGTTCTCAGCTCTAGGCAGCTTATCATCCAGTTGTCTAAGCCTCGGAGTTGAGAAAGTGTTTTAAAAGGGTGATGTTCTAGAGATATCTTTTAAGACAATTATAGTTAATATAAGTGTCTGCTCTTGTGGTTGTGATTAAACACTTCACTTGATGCTGTGGCTGCACCACAAGTCCCATTAACAACTCACCCACGGCCTCCCACCCCGGTTCCTGAAGACCCGGGTTCCCGGTAGTTGGTACGCAGTTATGAATTGATTCCCCAACGTGGGGAAAAGCTAATAAATATGATTTAGGATGAAAGGCGCTGGGTAAATGCTTGAGCTGTTGTCATTACTGTTGCCGTGCACCTTATTTTTAAATTGTGCATCCTTTTAAGTAGTTGACTCGTTCGCCCCAGTCTCCATTATATCTAAGCAAAGCATTCACAGAAATTTCTAAAACCTTTTCATTTCTCTCTGTAGGTTGTTGTTTCGTAACATTTTATACAAGAAAAGCTGCACTTGAGGCCCAGAATGCACTGCACAATATTAAAACTTTACCTGGGGTGAGTCGGTTTACTTTTGTACCAAAATCACTTTATTGCTTGAAAATGGTCCTTTCAACTGAAGGTTCTAGTGATGGGCTCTTAGTGCCAAAAATGACTTTGGGCTTTTGAGGAGGGTGTGCTGACTACCCCCCACCCCCACCTGGCCCCCGGTCACCCTTGCAGCAGCCAGAGCGGCTGGCCAGCCCCTCAAGAAGCACTGGCATTAATGCTGACAGAAAGACCTCTCAGAGAGTGTGTCCCCTGGTCAGAAAATCAGAATGACCCCACTGGGTCACAGTGGCTGCTACAGAGGATTGGGTGGGCAGCGATTGTAAAGGGAAAAAAAGAGAACTCACGCACACACGCATGCAATACACCAGAGGAGCAAATGGAAAAGGAAAAGCTTTTACTCACCAGGAGCCTCTTTTCAAATTTAGTCCTTAGATTTTTCTTTTGAAAGGACAAAATGTACTCTGCACAGCCGTAATAGTCAACCTCCTAATGGCTTCTAAACAGTCAGTGGTGGTTAACAAAGTCAATGTTTTAATGCCCAATTTGCGGCTTCATGTCGATAGAGAACAGAAAATACAAAGCTTACAATTTTTTGTTTCCATTTCCTTCCCAGTCATACTGGACATTTGGTACCATTCACTAGAAATGAACTAATGTTGGCTGTAGCTGCTGCATCAGAATACATGATTTCTGGGGGTTTAGGACCGTTTTATCTAGTGCATGCTGGTATAAATTTCTCTGTGCTAGTTGGGATATTTTCCCCATTGATTCAGATATCAGGGATGAATTTATTTAATGGCAGAATGTGTGTTGCTGATAATGAAGAACCTCTGGTAAGCAGTGCTGCGTTAATGATTTTATTGAAACCTGGTTTGATAAGAGTAAAAGAAAAATAACATCATGTCCCTAATGTTTTCAGGGTATAATTGTAATGTCTTATCATTTATCTGTCATGCAAACCTATGTACACAAGTCATTTGATACCCTGTCACCCCCAGAGAAGATTTAATTCACCTTAGCTCCATTGAAAATCATATATTTTAGTGGCAAGATACTCAGTAAAAGGTTTTCAAAACATTAACTTGGTAATAACAAAAAAGTAGTAAATTATGAACTATGGTCTCAAACCACAGTGCTTTGGTTTTCCCCTTTTTGTGTGAGCAAATCAGACAGACTGGGATTCAGAAAAGCAAGTGTAATACCAGAATTCTCCCTCCTAATTTAATTTAACTACTTCTCTCTGAAACGTCTTAGGTACTTTTTTAGTAGGGAAGATTTTCCTGGGTCTAAGTGCTTTGCTGATGGTTTTTTTAAGTATTATTTCAGCTTCATTCCCTGGATAAATGGAATTTTTCCAATGTAAGTTCTAGGAGGTTGCGGTGTTAGGTTACATTACTGAATGAAGCAACCAAGGTAAATATTTACTGTTTATGGTAGAAAAAAAAAATAATTTTTATTTCCCAGGCTCCTAATCCAACCCAGAGACCACTTGGTATTCCTTCCTTTAGAATGAAATACTTTCCAGTAATTAGTGTGCAAAATCCCTTCTATGTGTTTAAATAAATTACTTGATGATGAATTGTTATTATAGCATTTAGGGTCTATCGGTGCCAAATCTCATCCTATTTTAAATTAATGTGAAGCTTGGTTCATTTGAGTTTATCCCCTCCACTGGAAGGAGCACAACTCCTAACATGCCATTTTCATGCATGAAGATGCTCCTCAAAACCCAGAGTTAATGAATGGGCTGTGTTGAAACTCGTACAAATGACTGATGAGCTTGCTTCTGTTTGGGACATCGGACATTTTACTCTGACCCCTTTCTCAGCAAACAAATAGCATCTTCTGTATTTAAAAAAAAAAAAAATCGTTACCCATGTCTCTTTTTTGCTTTAAAATTTTCTGCATGCAGAAGTCAGGGCTGCTGATTTTGGAAACCCATTATTAAGGACAATTCTGAGGTTGGAAAAGACGGTTTGTAGATTGTTTTCAGCTTTCTTTTCATCCGGTTCAATTTCCTCTGCCCAATTACTTGAGGCAGGTTAAGTGAAAATTCTGAGAAGTCAGGTCTGATTTGTAAGCTCCGAGGCTTCACAGCACACACACTGTTGCTACATCTGCCATTTCAAATTAGGTGAATGGGAGCAGAGTCCCACATCTCGCGTTTATGTATTGCTTTATCTGATCAGCATCACCCTTAACAGCTCCAGCAAGAACATGAAAGTGGTTTCCTATCAGCTGGGAGCTTTGGTGGACGGGAAGAAATGGGACCAGACATAAAAGATTAATGCATATTCTTGGGGAAGAATATTACAGGGTGCCTTGCTGTTTGATTACAAGCCTTGGAATTAGTCAACATTTCCATAATTCTAAACCAATATACACCTGTTTTCCCACTGTGATGTGAAGGCACAACTTAATTTAATAGAATCCCTGCTGTGCTAAATCTCTCATTAAATACCAAGCAAGTTCAGTAATTTAAAGTTGTAGCACTACTATTTTAACTGGTTGCCTTCCTATTATGAAATTAATAAGAAATTAATGATGCACTTTGCCATATGCCTTCAGTTTCTTTCTGAATAAAAATAAAAAGGATAAAGAAAAATGCATCACCAGCTGACACTTTAAAGCTTTTCTGGTTGTAATCATTTCTCCTGTGGATAAAATCCATTAAAAAGGCACTTGCTGCCTTTTTTTTTTTCTAAAGTGTCCAAAACTTTCCATTTAAAACAAGATCAAATAGTGCTGGTGTTTGGTTTGCCTTTTTTTTTTTTTCCTGTTTAATTTTCTCTTGCAGTTGATGTGTTTTGTCATATGGAACTTTTCATCATGCAACCAAACTTGGTGAATGTCAAGGAATTTTCATTCTTGAGAGAAACAAAGAACTTGGTTCATATGGAAAAGAAAGAAAAGCTGATGGGCCATTCTTGTATGCAGTTGAACATTCTTTCATGCACTCTTCCTCCTATGTAATGTGTGGATTATAGAGACCCTTTCCTCAATGGGGTGTAGGGTGAAGCATCAGGGCATTACTTAGCACCACAAAGTCATCAAGGACACATCTCTTAAGCCTATCTCTTACTGTGTGACTGAGAAAGACACTGGGTCTGTCAGGGGCTTACATCCTCTGAAATGCTCAAAATAAATCCTAGAAATACACTCTTAGAAGATAAGGGAGCAAATTCAGCAGCTCTACATAGGGAGCAAGAAATGAGCTTCAGAGGGTTGGGTGGTCCTTCTGGATTGATGACACTCTGCTCTAGAGATAGTGGTTTGACACTTAAGGAAGAGATCAAATCTTACACACAGGGCATGATTTATTACTAACATTTCATTAGGTTAGAGCTTCCCTGATGGCTCAGCAGGTAAAGAATCCACCTGCAACGCAGGAGACACAGGAGACACAGGTTCGATCCCCAGGTCGGGAAGATCCCATGGAGGAGGAAATGGCAACCCACTCTAATATTCTTGCCTGGAGAATCCCATGGACAGAGGAGCCTGGCGGGCTACAGTCCAAAGGGTCACCAGGAGTCAGACACAACTGAGCACACAGGCACATTAGGTTAACAAAAACCGCTCATGAGTGTCGGGTGCTTCTGGTGTACCAGGCAGCAAAGCTCTACAGTTACAGCACGCACGTGACCTTGAAACCCCTCGTGAGTCTATGACCATGTCTGTGCAGAAAGGACCACTGGATGCGTCACTGGCCTTGGTACTAACTTCTGAGCCTGACGTGTTCCATGGCTGAGCCACTTATGTCCTTGAACAAATCCTGATTGCCTCTCCTTTGATGATACAGCCGAGCAGGCTGAGAGGTACTGTCTTTGTTTAGGGTTTCGGGCAGGCACAACCTCACTGGTAGAATTACTCAATAGAAATGTCATCGTCTGCCATGGTGCTTCCCAGAGAGAAAAACCCTGTGAAGGCAACTCTCGAGATTCATTTTGTTTTCCCTGACCTAATTTAGCTTAATTAAAAAATAAAGTAATGACCTCAGTGGAGGCCCAGGAAAACTGCTATGACCTCTTCAATAATCAGGTGTCAGGGCCAAACATCCCCCTGCTCCAGGCCTAGCACCACTCTTTTTCAAGGTCTTCACACACATTGTCTCTTGCAATAAGGCTTTTTGATTGAAAATCTCCAGCAGCATCGTTAGAGCATTCACCATATAAATTAATTTAATTAAGGATGTAATAACAGAGACGAATACAGTTTTGAAAAAGCTCTTAAATTTGAACGGCAAGGAGAAATTGGAATATTAATTGCAAATTTCTTCCAGCCACTTTCTCCAAGCCTGCCTCCCTCCTTCCTAAGAGTCCCTACCAGTTTTATTAAATGCAGTTTATATTAAGGAGTTACTGCCCTAAGAGCACATTTGTTCAGAGCGCTGCATGTTAGCCGTGGCAGACGGGAATGACACGTAGATCTGAGAGATAAAAACCAATGGGCTTGATCCACCAGGAGGAAGCTGTAAATGAAATGCCCTCTTGGGCCACATGTGCTCGCCCGCATGGCGTGAATGCCCCCCTTCCTGGCTGGCCCTGTGTGGGCGGGCAGCCCTCCCCAATGGCCTGGAACACAACCCTCCATAGAATTGTCCCCCAGTGTCCTCTTAGGAGTGCTGGGGCTTCGTTTCTTGCAGCAGAGCAGCAGTGACTGGCACTGGGAGCGAATTCACTTTGCCCACTGTAATGCTTTCCCAGGGACTCACTCTGCACCACCTCTTCTGATTATTAATATGTACTTAATGTCTTTGTTCTCAGAGCTGCGGTGATTATTTTATCATCATCATCATCGTTATTTCTGTCATAAAAATATTTCAAACTCCATCTCTTCCTATCATGGAAATTTCCCCCTAAACCATCCCATTTGAATCAAAGCCTGACGAGGTTGTGCTCAAAGTATTTTTTCCCCCTAAGGCACCTTTTATTGAAAATTGTTAGAGAGGGGGAAAAAAAAAAGGGCAAAAGATCAGTATGAACAAGTTTGAGTCCTCAAACTCCTGTGCCATGGAGAACACACAAAATATTCATACCTTTGTTCAACAAATATTTACTGAATTTTTATGGTTGGTCAGGCGCCATTCTAGGTTCCAGAGACCTATAGTAGCTACTGTGATGTTTGTAACTAAATCTTTAAGAAACAAATCCAGCCAATGTGCTTATGTATAGTTAGTGTTTAATAAATTGCTCTTGGATATTTAATACCCAAATGAGTTAAAGAAAAATACCTGTAGACAAGTTGAGTTTTATTCAAAAAAATGATTTTGCCCAAACACTCCAAAATATAAGATGCATGCAGATTTGTGATTCCATGTGTATATAATGATAGCTTGTTTCATATAGAGAGAGCTATATATTTACATATTATGTATATCTATGTATTATGTATATCTCTGTATTAAAGAGATGGGAATACCAGACCACCTGACCTGCCTCCTGAGAAATCTATATGCAGGTCAAGAAACAAATGGACATAGAACAGACTAGTTCCAAATCAGGAAAGGAGTATGTCAAGGCTGTATATTGTCACCCTGCTTATTTAACTTATATGCAGAGTACATCATGAGAAATGCTGGGCTGGATGAAGCACAAGCTGGAATCAAGATTGCCGGGAGAAATAGCGATAACCTCAGATATGCAGATGACACCACCCTTATGGCAGGAAGAGAAGAAGAACTAAAGAGCCTCTTGATGAAAGTGAAAGAGGAAAGTGAAAAAGTTGGCTTAAATCTCAACATTCAGAAAACTAAGATCATGGCATCTAGTCCCATCACTTCATGGCAAATAGATGGGGAAACAATGGAAACAGTGAGAAACTTTACTTTGGGGGGCTCCAAAATCACTGCAGGTGGTGACTGCAGCCATGAAATTAAAAGATGCTTGCTCCCTGGAAGAAAAACTATGACCAACCTAGATAGCATATTAAAAAGCAGAGACGTTACTTTGTCAACAAAGGTCCATCTAGTCAAGGCTATGGTTTTTCCATTGGTCACGTATGGATGTGAGAGTTGGACTATAAAGAAAGCTGAGCACCAAACAATTGATGCTTTTGAACCATGGTGTTGGAGAAGACTCTTGAGAGTCCCTTGGACTGCAAGGAGATCCAACTAGTCCATCCTGAAGGAAATCAGTCCTGAATATTCATTGGAAGGACTGAAGCTGAAACTCCAAAACTTTGGCCACAATCTGGGAGTTCCCGGGCAGTGACTCGAGAGGAATCCTGATGGGCCCCTCGCAACTCGAAAAGAGACCTGACTTCTCTGAGGCAATACAAGCCGGTCCCTGAGATCCCTGTTGCAACTCGAGAGGAGCCCCACGGCAAAGCCCACCCCTCCCACGATCCTCCCAGCACCCGCCCACCACCCTCCCACCTCCCTCCCACCACCCTCCCACCATCTGCCTAACACCCTCCCACCTCCCTCCCAGCACCCACCCAGCTCCCTCCCACCTCTCTCCCAGCACCCTCCCACCACCCTCCCATTCATCTTCCCACCCCTGTTGGGTAGGGTCGAGTAGGATGAACCTGTTTTCTTATACATAAAATGGGAGGATCTAGTTCGATCTGTGGTTTATAAACTTGACCTTTTGGAGCTCTAGTGTATCTAGGATTTATTGGCTTTCTGTGTTGTGATTCTGGGTGAGCTTTCATCCAAAGAAAGATAGAGGGACACCATATGGCTTCCCTATCTGCACCCCTCTGGAAAAAGGATCACTGTGCCATGTTCATTATTGCATCACCAGGGTCTACTGCATCCCACAGTAGACCCTCAATAAATACTATATGGAAGGAAAGACAAGAAGGGAGGGAAGCAAAGTAGATGAGAGGGATGATGAGAGTGTGGGTGGATAGGAGGAGAGATGGGAGGGTGGATGGGAGGGTGGTGGGAGGATGCTGGGAGGATGGTGGGCGGGTGCTGGAAGGATGGTGGAAGGATGATGGGAAGGTAGATGGGAGGATGAATGAGAGGATGTGAGTGGATGGATGGGAGGATGGATGGGAAAGTGGGTGGGAGGAAGGTGGGAGGGTAGTGGGAAGATGAATGGGAGAGTGGAATGGAGGGTGGTGAGAGGATGGTGGGAGGGTGGATTGGAGGATGGTGGGAGGAAGGTGGGAGGGTAGTGGGAAGATGAATGGGAGGGTGGATTGGAGGGTGGTGGGAGGATCGTGGGAGGGTTGAGGGTTGCCGTGGGGCTCCTCTCGAGTTGCAACGGGGATCTCAGGGACCGGCTTGTATTGCCTCAGAGAAGTCAGGTCTCTTTTCGAGTTGCAAGGGGCCCGTCGGGATTCACTCTCGAGTCACTGCCGGGGAACTCAGGGAACCTCTCCTGTTGCCTCGGGGAAGTCAAGTCTCCGTTCAAGTTGCGAGGGCGAGCACGGGAGTGCTCTGGATTCATGGCAGGGGAATCAGGCCTCAGTTCGCATGGAAGGGGGAATCTCAAGGTGTTTCTCGAGTTGCTGCAGGAAGTGTGGGTTCCCTCGAGTTGCCACAGGGACCTGAGGGAGCCTCTCATGTTGTCTCTGGGAAGTCAGGAATCCTTTCGAGTTGTGAGGGGCCTCTCAGGGTACCTCTCGACTTGGTGCAGTCGACAAGGGCCTCATCTCGAGTTGAGGCAGGAACCTCAGGGTTCCTCTTCAGTTCTGACATGGAAATCGGGGTTCCTATGGAGTTTCAACAGGGGAGTCAGGCCACCTGCTGTGAAGAACTGACTCATTTGAAAAGACCCTGATGCTGGGAAAGATTGAAGGCAGGAGGAGAAGGGGACGACAGAGCATGAGACGGTTGGATGACATCACCAACTTGATGGACATGAGTTTGAGCAAGCTCCAGGAATTGGTGATGGACAGGAAAGCCTGGCGTGCTGCAGTCCATGAGGTCACAAAGAGTATGACACGACTGAGTGACTGAACTGAATTGTGTATATAATGATAGTTTGGTTCACATATAGAGATCTATATATTTATGTACATCTCTGTATTCCTACAGGAAAAACATTCACACACATCCACATGTGGTTATCAGTTCAGTCAAATAAAGACAGGAAGAAATAGAAAATCTCATTTTCTGTTTGGCCTGCTCACATATTATTCCTTACCTGGTAGTCACTTTTCTTAACTTAGACTTCACGAGCTGTGTAATTCTTCACGTTTGTTGTTTGGTTGGGTTTTGTTTCAGCTTAGAATCATAACTGATTCACAGCACAAGTACAACGGCACTTGACAACTGCCATTTAATGATGATAATCCCTGCCTTCCACCTCCATAAGAGAAGAGTAGGTGCTGAGTGAGATAATGTATGTAAAGCTTTCTGAGCCCCTGAAGAAATGGACTTATAAGACATTATTTCTGCTTGACAGTTTCTGTAGGTGTGAAGTTTTGGGGGGAGCAACCCAACAGATAAAATGTATTTTGCTGGGGACGATGTCAGGACACCCATTGGGTGTACATTCTTCAAACGTCACCTTTGCAGAATGTGGTCAGGGCCGAGATATTTGGCCTTTCTAGCCCTGAGCGGCTGTTTTCCCTACTGTGCCTGTGCTTTCTTACTAGGGACTGTAGCCCGCCAGGCTCCTCTGTCCATGAGATTTCCAGGGCAAGAATACTGGAGCAGGTAGCCATTCCCTTCCTCCAGGGATCTTCCCAACTCAGGGATCAAACCCATGTCTTCTGTGTCTCCTGCATTGCAGGTGGATTCTTTTACTGGTTGAGCCACCAGGGAAGTCCTTTTTATCAATAAAATCACTTTAAGAGGCCTGTGATGGAGAGCACCACCGTGTGACTGCGGAGGAGCTCCTGGGAGGGGTGGGTGCAGAAGCCCCCACCCCACCACCTGCACCTCTAGAGCCAAGCCAGTGTAAAAACAGGTCCAGGGTATAGAATCAGCCCCGAAGGGATCTCAGCCTGGTGTGGCAGGGTTGCTGACCAGCTCATTGGCTTAAACCCAAGAAAGTTGGAGGGAGGAAGAAATCCTTGGCCTGGTTCTTTGCAGGCTTCAGGCCAATCCCAGGGCATCGGGGAACGTATGTTTTAGTACTTTATAAAAACCCTATTTGGCTTCCAGGGTGGCTCAGATGATAAGGAATCTGCCTGCAATGCAGGAGACCCTGGGTCAGGAAGATTCCCTGGAGAAGGGAATGACAACCCACTCCAGTATTCTTGCCTGGAGAATTCCATGGACAGAGGAGCCTGATGGGCTAAAGTCCATGGGGTCGCAAAGAGTTAGATGCAACTGAGCAAGTAACAGACAACAGTCCGTTAGTGTATATAAAATAGATAACTAATAAGGATCTACTGTATACCACAGGGAACTCTTCTCAATACTCTGTAATGACCCACATGGGATAAGAATCTTTAATAAAAGAGGGATAGTGGATAGATGCGTATATATAACTAGTTCACTTTGCTGTACAGCAAAAACTAATACAACATTTTAAACCAACTATTCTCCAATAAAAAAAAATTTTTAAGGCTGTTGGACACTGTCCATTTACCCACCATAAGGTTTTACGAGCTACCTGTGTAGTGGGCGCTTCTGCTTTGGACAGGCCAACAATCCATTCAGTAACTTTGGGCATTTCCTGGTGTTTGGGTTTGATTACCTTAAGCGAAAAACCAGTTTTTTGTTTTTTGTTTTTTTTTTTAAAGAATATGGCCTCCTTAAAGTAAGGAAGCCTGTGGGAGGTGATTCATGAGGGATCCTTAATGGTGGCAAGTTGAGCATGGCTGAGGTGCGAAGCCCAGGGTTAAATCAGGAAACAGCTACACCACTTTTTTAGTAACAGAACTCAGTGGGAGGCCTTCCAGTTTTGTTTTGCAAACAACACAGTCTCGAACACTGACCTAATTAATAGGACGGACCTAATTAACAGTCCTAATTAATAGGACTGTTCGGAGAGCTTAGCAGCTTCCTGCGTGGCTCAGTGGTAAAGAACCTGCCTGCCAATGCAGGAGACACGGGTTCGATCCTGGTCTGGGAAGATCCTCTGGAGAAGGAAATGGCTTGCCCGAGTGTGCACGCCGGTAACATAGCACAGGTGTTCGGCCACATCTGCACTGTCGCCTACGGCATTGTTTGAGAAAGGTTGGTGTCTGAAGGGAATGGAGGGCAAAATGAAGTCATAGTTAGATTTCAGAGTTTATCATTTGGGAATACAGCAAGTCCCCTACGTACGAACAAGTTCTGTTCCAAGAGCACATTCCATTTCAGGAGCACTTGCATAAGCCCGATTTGTAGGTAAGTCCAAGAAAGTTGGCCTAGATACCCGACTAACACAGTTGACTGTAGGCTACTGCTTTTGCACTTGCTTCCAGACATCCTGGGCTTGAGATAAAGATACTATGCTGCCGTACTCTACGCAGTACTTCACCGTGAGGTACACGAAAGCGCAGCCACTTGTAGACGGTGCTCGCGTGTGACAGTGTACCCCAGACCCGTAGACTCACTCACGCGATTGAACGTGTCGGCACACATTTGGATCTTCGGAAGCTGGCACCGTGAAGGTTCCTATGCAGGTGGTGGTGGTGGTTCAGTCGCTCAGTCGTGTCTGACTCTTCTGCAGTCCCATGGACGGTAGCCTGCCATGGCTCCTCTGCGCATGGGATTTCCCAGGCAAGAATACTGGAGTGGGTTGCCATTTCCTTCTTTAGGACATCTTCCCTGACCCAAGGGTCAAACCCACATCTGCTGAATTGCAGGCAGATTCTTTACCGCTGAGCCACTAGGAAGCCCCCCGTGTGTCAGGGACTTAACAGTATTCGGTTCAGTTACACAAATCTCTGTTCCCACAAGGCTGATAAGATTTCATTCAAGAGAAGACTGGGGGGAAACCCATGAATTTGACTGAAGGTCTGGATGGAACTGTGGAGGAAGGGATTATGACAGTCGGATGAGAGGGGAAATTTTTAAAAGTTGGGCAAGAGTCTGGATTCCGTCTTTAGAGTGAGCGGTCTGTGTGAGAACGCATCACCCAAAACAGGGCCGTTAAGCTGGGCAGCCCTCTGCTCTTTCACGGGTGGGCGAGCCCAACTCAGGAGACGTCTGGGGGAGGTGGGATGGCCAGTTCAGAGCCTCCAACTCTGGGCCACCGAACAGTGTGTATGACACGGGGAGCTGTGAGGAGCGCTGTCCAGGAGCCCTGAGGTCTTCCCCAGGCACCGGGAAACAGAGAGTGGCTGAGCTGGGGCCAGGGAGGCCGGGAGAGGGAGCCTTGGCGCTCCACTGCCGGCTGGAGCCAGTCTGCTTGGGAGCAAGGGAAGGAGAGCAGCGCCTGGGGCCGGCGGGGGACCTCACGTGTCCTCTGCTCGTGGTGTCACAGTGCACAGATGCCCAGGAATCATCTTACGACATGGGCTAGTAAAGTTTCGATAACAAAGCAGTATCAGGACCAGATCATTCCTGCTCTCACCACCCACGGGTCATGGAGACGAAAGGAGAAAGGGCAGCGGCTGCGGGATGCTCGGGGCAGGGCGGGGCGGGGCGCGCTGTGACCCGTGTTCCTGTCTGTCTCCTTTGCTGTTCTGACGTCCTCACCTGCCATCAGTACTCAAAATTCATGTCTGCACTGCCACCCCCTCCCCTCGAGTACTCCAGAAACACTCGCAAGTCCATCCTTTCTTCATCCAAAGGGTGAAGCGGTCAGACTGCTGTGACCCTTAGAGCCCTTCTCAGGCGCCTGTGCGTTGACTGCACTAATGTCTTGTTGAAATCAAGGAAACCTGTCTAGGTAGGAGCGTGGGTCCACAGGTAGGAGGAACGTAAACGTCTCTGAGTGACTTGCTGCGGCTGTGGGGTGGCGATGGCAGAGGAGTTGGTGCAGATGCAGCGGGCCATCCCACATGTGATGCTCCACTCTGAGGCTCCCAGCCCATTTGCTCCCCTCTGGGTGAGGACCAGCAGGGGCTTAGCACTCGTGATTCTTCTGCCAGGGAACAGAGAAAGGACAGGGAAGGCGATGAACGCCAGCAGGTCGGTCTTGGCCTGACGAGGGTGTCTAACCTGCCAAGGCTCCAGAATGGAGGTGGGTTTCCTCTGTCTGGTCTCTGTCCCTGGTCCACATGCATTGTGAGTTGCTGTGTTTGTAGACGGCTTTCTGATATTGTTTATTTGCTGCCTGTCCTAAAAACATTTCGGGATGAAGTGATAGCATTCACCTTGTGCGGAGGACGCGGAGGCTCCGGAAGATTAAATTAACTTCTCTGCCCTCCCCTGGCACAGGAGTGATGGCACCAGAATTAAAGTCACAGTCCCTCAGCCTCCCCAACAGCCTGGGCTCCAGATGGGAGATTTTGATCTGATGCCTGCCCCCTCGGAGGGGCTAGGGAGTCAGACTCGAGAGGCCAACGCAGCACGACGATGAAAATCACTACGTAGTAACAGCTGTCGGTGGCCCCGGTGTCAGGCCCCTGATGGATGGAGGCTTTCGGGATATAGCACTTGGCATTGTCACAGCTATTGCACGAGGCAGGTGTCACCCAGCCCCTTTGCTGGTAAGAAAGCTGAACCTCAGAGAAAGGGAGCGACTTGTCCAGGGTGGCACAGCCCATAATGGGGAGTGGACAGACAGTCGGGTTCAGACCAGCACTTCTGGCACCTGTCAAGTTTGCACCCCACTCTGCAGGCTCACAGAGGCTTACAGGTCCTAAGCCCCATTGGGCACCCCCATTCCTGCAGCAGGAAATGTGTCCCCAGCCGGTCCCTGGCTTCACCGACAGCTCCCGATAACCACCCTGGCTCCCTGTGCAGCCATCTTAAGCCAGTTTGAAGCCTCAGCACTCCCATCACCCCTTCTCGTGGTGCTGCACGGGGGTCCCACCTGAGGGCCAGAACCCCTGGACCCAGGACTGCCCTCCCCACAGCCAGCCAAGCACCCCTGTCCCGAGGATCAGTCCTGACACCTAGAGGAATTTTTGTGTTTAGAAAATGACACTTCGAGGTGATCCTTGTGTTGGGAAGCCGCACTCCCCAAGTTTTGGTTGAGATGAGCGGGTCCTGAGGCTGAGCTCCCACTACTGCAGGGAGGAGAGAGGGACCACTAGCATGGCCGTGAGGGAGAAGCCAGCTGCCCCTGGGAAGCAGTGACACTATGGAGCCATTCTCTAGGCAGTGGAGTCCAGCTGACAGTGATGCCAGCTGGGACTGTGGAGGTAGTGCTGGGGATGCAAATGACTGAGCCACACATTTAGAGGTCATCTGTGAAGTCCTTCCGCAGTGGACTTTTTTTTTTTTTTTTTTTTTTAAAAAAAGAAAAACTGTTTATTATGGTCAACAGCACAAATGTGAACTGGTACTAGTCCATTCCCGGACTGGATGTCTACAACACACTAGGGTTGTGCAAATATCCATCTTCCTTCCATCGGAGGCCTCTGCCTTGGGAGGATCCGCTGATGATTGATGTCTAGGAAGCAAATCTCCCTGACTGGGCTAAGATGGGGATGATCTTTAGGTCAGTGGGAAGATCTGTGTGGTTCATGAAGCCTTGGCTTTTCGGCGTTGAGTCCCCCAAAGGAGGATGGAGATGGATAAGGTGGTGGATCCCAGAATACCAAAGAACATGAACAATGGGAAGGAGCCCTGGCGCATACACCTGTAGCCATGGAAGCCATCAGCACAGACACACTGCAAGAGACCTGGACCATCAGGTACACAAGATCCATTCTCAGGACATATTTCTGGGTCCTCAGTGGTGTTGCAAGTATTCCTTTGTCCTTCGCAACTCTGGTTGTTTATATAAAAAGTGATAGTATCCCAGGCATTAATACCTCCAGGACAGTTGACATCTTGTGGCAGTATCAGAGTCTGGAGCTGAGTAAAGCCATGGAAGGTGTTGACCAAGTCACCCTGGAGGGGGTTTGCCTGAAGGTCTATGATGATAGCAGTATGTGCTTGAGGAAAGTTTGGACCAGGGTCCTTCAGACCTTGGACCAGGTGTCCAAGGCATGAGGCCTCAGCCTCTCACCCTGCCCAAGACGTGAAACCACGCTCTCAGGCCCCGACTGAGGTTCCCACAAACAGCAGGTGTGAGAGGCGGATTTTCCTGGTCACTTGGGTCCAAGGTGACTGACACCAGGTTCACTGAGACGGAGCCACGTATCAGAGGCAGTCCTTACTGGAAGAGGAGCTGCTTTGCAGACATGATTATAAATGCAGCACCTCTCTTCAAAGGAGCGTAGCTTCACCAACATCAGCTCATTAACATTCAGGTTATTAGGGTTCTTTTCTTTATCTGCAACCCCAGGCTCTCAGCCCTAACTCCACAATCTGCATTCTAATGTCCTGTCTCTGTCCAGCTGGACTCCCTGTCTTCTTCCATCTCTGGGCTCTTTGTCCAAGGGGCGAGGGCAGATGGGGACAGGGCTCATCTCCGAAGATGAAGCATAAACCCTATCACGTGCCATCCAAAGCTGTGGGCCAGTCGGGGGGAGCTCTGAGGAGCTCCAGGCCTGCCGCCCTCACCCACCCTGTGGCCCCGACAAGACCTGGGGGCCTTAACAGAACAATCAGACCCACCCACCCTCTTACTTCGTGGGTGAGGAACCAGGGTCTGGGGGGTGAAGTCTGCAAAACCATCTAGGCATCTGCATCCTCTACTTCTGAAAACGAGGGACCAGACTCCCCGCAAACAAGGGCACTTTAATCCACAGCAGCCGCCACGAGCGGGTGGCATAGCCTCCCTAAGCAGCCGCACCAACAGTGTTGTCCTTGTGGCTACAGCACGTCAAGGGCAGGGAGGCCAGGCCAACGGCTGCTTCGCCCTGGATTCGGAAACAGCTGCCCTTCTGTCTGCACCCCGCCCCCCAGCCCCCCCACCATTGGCTCTGTCTTCCCCCTTCGAGTTCGGATCAAAGGCTGGAGGATCGATGAAGATACGAGGGCAGGGGATGTGGGAAATTCTGTGCAGTCATCACGCTGTGATTTCTGTGTGGCTAAGAAGGGGGGGTAAGTGGATTATTGTGCAGGCTTAGACACATGTCACCTCTGCCGCTGTCTTGGTCATGGAAACATGTGACCCTGGGCATGTGAGGTTATGAGACCCAAAGTCTTGTGCTCTCTGCCCCGCCCCCTTCCTCAGGGTCAGAGAGGACCACAAAAGAGCAAAGAGCAGGCTCCCCAGAAAACTCCCCTCCTTCCCTGGAAGGTCCATGGAGTATGTTCTGGGATATTCAGTTCGCGCATCATGCCCTTCTCACGTGGAGACTGTATCGTCATTTCTTCAGGAGAGCATATATTTAAGTACATACCAGGAAACTGTGCCAGATATTTTGCATTAAGTGTTGCATGGGGTCCAGGGTACCGCTGATGAACTGTCAACAAGTCGTGTGGATTAGGAAAGAGAAAATCCGTTGGTATCTCCTCATTCCATCCTGCGTCCTGAGTGTGAAGTCAGACCCATAGTGGGAACCCTGGAAGGATTAGGTTTCTAGCAAGTCTTGGTTCAGTAAACCTGATATTTTTCACTGGCTTTCAGAATTTAGATAATCAATGTTCAGTTAATAAAAATCATACTGATAGTGAATGCTTATTGACCTCTATGGCTAATAATTTCCCTCCTGTACTAGATACAAGTTGGATGGGAAAGACAGCTATGAGCTAATTTCAGGCTAACTTCTCCTTGTCACCTTCATCCATTGGTAATACATGCTTTATGATAGCCTAATATTTATGATATCATTTAAAGAGAAAGAAGAGCATTAGCCCAAAATTCAGTGAGTTCTCACTTACATTTCTTCTGCTCATGGAGGCATTAACTATAATCACAACCCCTAAAAAAAAAAAAAAAAAACACTCACAGGTACCACTGAGTCATTTATCAGAGAATCTTCCTCACTCAAATCACTTCTGAGTTACTGAAATCACTCCTAAGTCAAAGTTGTCTAGATGAACCCCTGGAGGTCATTGACAAAAACTAACCATCATCAGTAAGGAAAAGAACAGTAAGGGTCACAGACTCAGGAAATCCATGGCTAATCTCAGCAGGTTTCTCCTTATTTGAATGTTGTTCTCTGAGTAAACAGAGGAACACAGGGCATGCAGAGGAAAAAGACCAGATCTGATCATAAGTGTCAGTCACTTAGAAACAACACCGTTCAGTGCCCCCACTTTATGATAGAGGAAACAGAAACCCAGAGACGTTAGGTGACATGCGGAAGGGTGGGACAACTCACGTCTCCCAGTTCTGCACTTGTTTTTTCCTCGGTTCCCTAAAACTTCTCTTTGCCATGACGCCAAAACATCATTTTAAGGAATCAGAAATTCAGAGCCCAGATTACCAGTCTGTCCCTGGATTACGCTCTGTGATGTGAGGCAAGCGAATGTGGTGATTCCTTTTCTCATTTCCATTCTCCAAGCAAGACCCAGAGAGATAATGACAATATTCTTCCTGGCCCCTTACCTAAAATGACAGATGAATGAGATGAACTTATGAAGAATGGAAGGAAGAAAAAGGAAAGTCCTTAATCATGAAGTCCATCTGCATCTACAGCTGGGGATGATTAGTAACCCTGACTGATAACCAGTCTCACCCGGGGAATTTTTGAAACTGCAAATGCCCAGGCCATAGCTCGAGCAAATTAGCTAAGAATTTCTCAGGGTGGTAGCTTAGCTTCAATGTATTTAAAGTCCCCCCAGCGAGCCCTGTGTTTAGGCAGATTTGAGAATGGCAGCTGGGGGGATCGTCATCAGCCCGCAGAGGCGTGTGGTGGTGGTGAACAGTTAGCCTCTTCCGCCGTCCATCCAGATGCCTGCGAGTCCCTTACCTGCTGGTTGTCCTCCCACGAGTACAGCATGGGCTTGCTACTCAAGCTGTGGTCTGTGGATCAGAGGCATGGCCATCATCTGGGAGCGTGTTAGAAATGTCCTCTGGCCCCACCCCAGACCTGCATTTGAACTAGATCCCTGGATGATGTGAATACCTAGTGTGTGAAGTTTGGTGCTTATGCACTGGTAGAAACAGGCCCATCAGTGCTGCTGTCCTGGGAAGCCATCGCAGTTCCCTTTAAGCTGCGCCGAATGTGTGTGCTTACGTGCCTCTTGCCACCGCTCAGTCTGTCTCTCCACTCATCTGAGTCCTGGAGAAGGCAGAGACACGGACACCTTCCCTGGTGCCCTTGTGGACACTCTTTAACAGTGCATCGGGGTGACCTGCCCATCCAGGACAGGTGAAGAAGAGGCAGCTCCACTGGGGCTGGAAGGGACGCTTCCTTCTCCAGCATCCTTGTTTCTGGGCACTTGTATTTTTCCATCCCATCAACACTCAAAAGACCCACAGATGAGATAGATGAGACTGATGCAGAATTCACGGGCCCCAGACTGGGAGGGGATGAGTGGAGTGGGTGCTGTTTTCAGCCCTGTTTTATTCTGAAGCAAGAATAGCGATTTTCTGCCACCAAGAGTTAATCCATAATACTCATCAGCCCAGCCCCATCTCACAGGAGCTTCTAGAATCCCTGCTGCTTTGTCCTTCATGGACTTGAAACGCCTTCAGAGGAAAGCAGGGGGCTTACTCTCCTGTTTCTCTTGGAATCACAGCTTGAGAGGCAAGAAGCTGTAAACCACCACCCGAACGCTAGGGTAGAGTATTGACTGTCTCCTGGAAAGAGATGCTTTAGGTCCCTACGTTTCTGCAGTTTGGAAGGCTTGAAAGGACAGTCACCTGCCCTAAAGAAAGTCGTCGTGAGACCTCACCTTGACGGGGTTCTCGTTTTCCATCCATTCTTCTTACAAATCTAAAGACGTTTTTCGCATTTTGGCTTATTTCTAATCCTCAAGCGTTCTCGGTAGCAGTCTGTTTGCACAGGGCCGCTTGTCACCACAAAGGATGGAATCCACAGCCAACCTCTCCTGAAGTCACAGCTGTCACTTGTCAGGCCAGCATCAAAGCATGAATCATGGCTGACTGACCAAAGCAGCAGCAGAAGGCCAGGCAGTGGACGGGACAGGAGGTGCTCAGAGGAAGAAGAGTTCGGTGTCACAGCTGCTGATGGTGTATTAGACCCCAGGAGAAAAGGGGGCCCAGAAGGAGAACATGCTATGCAAGAGGGAGACCACCAGGCTTCCTCTGGACCTGCCGCACGCACCTTGTGCTGCTCGTTTTTAGCGCAAGCAAATGACTAGCCCTTGAGGAAGAACTTGCATCAGCTGGGTTTGTGTACAGTTGATACCTACTCTGTCATGCTCACCTTCCTCTGCCTGTTTTTTTTTTATTTCAGTCTCTGATTTGAGCTGGATTTGAGCTTTAGGAAAAGAAAAAAAAAAGCTTCTGCTTCTTCCTTAGGCGGTTTGGAGGTTCATAACCCTTACTGTTTTCTCTCTGGTGCTCACTGTGCTCTGAGTCCCACAAGTTGAGCCCCTTATCTTTGGTCTTGGAAACAATCAGAAGCCAGATGCAGCTGACTAACCATGAACCCCTCTTATCCTTCAGGAAGGAAGAGAGAACACAAGGCTAAGGAGGTTTCAATCCTTGAGACACCTCCTGAGAGGTACCCCGATGAAGCAGATCAAAAAGAAGTATTCTCTCTGTACTAATTTTAAAGACACACCCTCGTATTTCTGTATCATTTGCTTCTCAGGTGAAAGTCACTCAGTCACCGATGAGAAAAAGAAAATGAAAAGCCCTTTGCATACAGGTTAGGGCTCCAACAGGGCAGGTCTTTCCACCGCAACTGTGCTGAGTGTCCGGCTCCCAGAATAACATCTCAGAGTCTCATTTGAGCATGACCTTCAGTCTCTTTGGCAGCATTTGGTTAGACAGATGTGGTAGTTGGATTCTTGGGGTGTTTTCGTCAGCATTTTAGTTTGATTCTCTTCTCTAAACATGATAGGCTCAAAGATGAGTTTTATGGAAATGCAGAATATCAACATTTCCATTGTATCTTTTAAAAGCTTTATTGGGAACGAGAAAATGTAGCTGAGACTTTAACAAAATTCTAAGAAATGAAAGGAAAAAAAAATACACCAGCTGGCTGCCCTGATACTGATTTATGGACGGGAGGCTGGGTCTGGCCTAAAGCTTGGAACACGGACGAAGCTGGAGCAGAACAGAGCTGAGTGCAGACAAGAACGGAAAGGCGTCTCAAGCTGTGTCTTCCCAGTGCCTCCCACACACAGTGAAGAGAAATGATCAACGATGTTCTTAGGAAAACGTATATTTCTCCTAAAGATGGCAAAGCAGAGGACTACGCCTTAAACCTCTTTGCACCCTAGGGTCACTTTCTCATATGGGGCGACTTCACTGTGTCTCCGTCATTCATTCTCCTGGCTTCCTTCCACCCCGTGGAGGCTATTGGATCCCCACACTTGACCTTGACATCAGACCTTTCTGTCAAGCCCCAAACCTGGATATTCAGCATCTGTTATTGGGAAGTTCCATCCAGATGGCCCACAGGAAATTCCAAAACTGAAGTCCTCTCCCCCTACAAGCCCAGCCCTCCTCGTGCGTCACCTTACATGGACATGAGGGCCAACCAGGACAAGAAGCTGAGATCATCCTCAGCTTCCCCTCATCCTGTGTCTTCCCCCTGCCTGGGCCCCATTTATCATCAGTGGGGAGGTCTGTGTTCTCCCTGAGAAGCAGCTCTGCAACTTCAGCCTCTTCATCACTTGGGTCTCATCAGTTGTCATCACAGCTAATAAAAGCACAGATGGGCTTAGGGGAATTTTTGGAGTTATCCTACCTAGAGCTAAACTTGTTAGTCTTCTGAGTGCTTTCCTGCAGGGGAGTGGATGGTGGAAGTACCACCGGATGCTGGGGGCTTCACATTTCCTTAGCTGCTCTTGGGAGTCTGTGAACATTGTTGTATTGTGTCTTATGGCTGAAAAAAAATGAACACAACTGTCGACTCTCGAGGTTGAGGTGGGAACTCCATCTCGTGTCTCCACCGTGTCTTCAGTTTCTTTGCCATCCTGGCTCACACAGTGTTCCCGCCATGAAAACGCAGCCTCACGCTTCCAGAAGGCAGGAGTGAATGTTCCCGCTTTGTGGTCCACGGTGCGTAATTTCGCCTGTGCTGAAATTCACCCTCCCCACTGCTGTGTTCTGTTCCGCTATGACTTATGCATCAGTGTCTCCCACACAGAGCTCCAGCTTCAGAAGTAACGTTCTCAGAGGCCAGGGTGGGGCCTCGTACCTTTGGCTCTGGCTCCGCAAATGTTTGTTGAGTAAACAAACTCCCAAGGGGATAGCTTTTATTCGTAGACACTCTAACAGTATCAGATAATCTCGAGAGTTCTTTACACACTGGTGGGGTGACAGTAAGAGGAGTGTGCGTAGCCTCAGCTCTTCCGTGGTCTTTCACACTCCTTCGGGTCACATAGACTCCTACCCTAAAGACTAGAAGCACAAGATGAAACATACACTCAAGACCGGACCGTGAATTTGCTGATACGATCCTTGCTTCCAACATGAGTTTCCTGGAGCTTAACGAGGCCAAGTGGCTCGACTCGAGGTGCTTAGCATTGGCAAAGCCAACATGCAGACCCCCCCCAAACCTCATGATTCTGACTGAGGTGTTCTTTCCATTACAAAGCAAACATAAAGCAACCACAGTTTCCCAGACCCACGTTCAGTACAGCACATACAGAGAAGCAGAAAACCATCAGAGTAGATTTGCCGCTGCAGATGGAATGTCAGGGAAGGGTTCTCCCTTTACTTCCTTAGGATAAATTTCTTAGGAAAGTCTTATCTTGTGGATCCCCTTTCTTAGTTTCCCTTTGCCATTTAAACTTTGGTCACATGCCATATATTGAAAGGCCCAAGCCTCGAATTTAATCTCTAGAAGACAGAGCTTCAGGGAAGGTATTTATAGAACAATCGAACCGTCAAAATTTCCCTAAGCTCTGCCAACAAGTCGTTTCCAAAGTTGGTAAATGATCTTGCACATTAGAATAGAAGGTGGAGATCAAAACAAGACCGTGAAATTAAGCTTAAACTCATAAAGAATTAGCAGCACTGGAGGAGAGATCCTCATTTGGCAAAGTATCAACCGAACTTTAGTACCATGGCGGAAGATGAGATGAATAAATATAGCTGCTAAAAACAATATCAGATGTCTTGCTCAGATGTTTAATGGATTTGCATTTTAAACATGGGTAGTATGAAATAGCCCTTAAGGCATTTTTTCAAATTTGCCATCTATTTTTAGTAGGGAATTTTTTTTAGCCATTCCTCGTTTCTTTAAAAAAAAGAGATTTAATCATTTTTGCTTAAACATGATTAAGAAAAGAAAATTACACTAGTTATCTCCTTTCATTCACTGAGTCAGTACAAATCCCAAAGGCCATGGAGGTAGTTAAATAAATAAATGGGAAGAGACTGCTGAGTGAGGTATGGTATTTATTTGACTGTTGTAAATGAAGTTGTCATTCCTAAGCCAATCAAATCATGCATTTTTTATGAGAGGTTGCAACTTGCAGAGAGATGGAAATGTTATACACTAATTAATAAACGTGGCTGGCAGAGCAACTCAAACACTGAGAACTGAGAAGCTAAGCTCTGGCAGGGTCATTAGAATACAGGCTTCAGTGATGCTTTTCTGCTGATGAGATGAAACGCCTTTCCCTGTCAGAAGGTTCAAGATAAGATACGGTTGGCTTAAATCTTCCAAGTTAGTTTTGAACCAGAGGTTTTAAAGATTTGCTTGTTAGAGGGGCATCGTGGTGTCGTGGCTTTGGTTTGCCTTAGAGTTGAAAGGAAACTGGAGATTACTGGATAAAGCATCAGTGATCTTGAGAGAGCATGGAAGCTACTAAGAGCAGCTAAAAAGTGTCTTGGGTTGCACACCAAATACCCATCAAGTCCAAGGTTGGTTTAGAGGGTCGTCTTATTTTATGTTATCAAGTCGATGTTTAATTGAACTGATACAACTTGTAAATATGCAGATGGATTACTGGAAAGATCTTCAAGCCCAGCAAAGGAGGTATCCTGCATGACCTGAATGTTTAGGGCTTCTTATGGTTCATCTGAAAAGAAGATGATACCATTCCTTGCTGTGCAGGATGGGAGGTCATACTGTATGACATCTCACCAGTCAACCATTGTTAACCTACAGAAATGGCAATTTCATATGATTGGCCTGTAACTTGACATACAGGTGTTTCTGAGTAACAAATATACAGAGGCTATTATTGACAAAGAAAATACTCTGTAGATGCACGGGAAGGACTATGATGCCTTTCTATGGGTGAGCCTGTGGCAGAAGAACCAGGAAGAAGAGGTTCTTCAGTTTCACTAGAAGAGATGGGAAATGTAAAGCAATCGTGGGAAGTCACCCTGAAAAGGTAATTTGGGACCAAAGCATGGAGTTCCTTGAAAGATGGGCCAAGGAGCCAGAATGTAATTTGATAGGTCATTGAAAGTGTTTGAGCCAGGCACAGACATCATGACACCTGCATTTTCGGTGGATTAAAAAGGCAGCAGCGTGTATGATGCTCTGGGAGGCAAGGAGCAGCATGCAAGGAGTCCGTTACAGGCATCTGTGTGAGCAGGAGTTGGAAAGAAACTTGACAGAGACAGATCTAGAGTGAGAATTCCAAGAAGCAGAAGAGTAAGCCAGTGTGGCCCGGGTACTGGTCCCACAAGGGGTCTGGGAACACAGAGCGGACAGCTGCTGCCAGTCCTGGGCTGATGCTGCTTCAGCCCCAGGCTCACCCCACACTGGTGTTTCCCGGGACCGACCGAAACCCAGTGCAGTGTGGGCAGCTTTCACTGTGCAAAGGGCTGCTTCCTGCAAGAGTGAGGCAGGAGTGTGGCTGAAACTGAGTAGAGGGAAGCCTGGGAAACTGTACCAGGGAGCGTCATGAACTGAGCTGGGTCCTGGGAAGGGGGCAGAGAGATCAAGGAGGAAACATGCTCCCAGTCTGACTAAACTTCCCAACAGGATGAGGAGTCCACCAGACACGTGGACCCAGCAGAAGGGCCAGTTAAGCACAACAGGCATCTCCCCCCAGAGGGCACATCAGTGAGGGAAGTTGACCACCCTCTGCTCACGAGCCCACAGGCCTCGCTGCCCCCAGTCCAGGGAGCTGAGACCTGGGTAACCGTGACCACCTGGATGACAGCTGTCAGGCAGGGGGCCACCGCGAGCCCAGTGGGCTGGCTTTGGGGTTAGGCCCCGGCCATGTGAGAGGCGAGCCCGAAGGTGGCCGTAATGGGTCAAGGCTAATGTCAAGAGGACAATTTGTTTTTAAACCAGACTCATCTGTCTTAAAATACGAGAGGATACTAAGTTTGTGACCTGTAGGACCATCATACTGGCAATGTAGGGAAACGACCAGGTCATTAAGTCACTCCTCTGTGGCCAGGTCAGGCCCTGTTATTTCCATCTGTGTTTTCCCTGGCTCAGTCAGGGAGCGTATCTAATGGAGCGTCTGGGTAACATCTGGAAGAGTGACTCTTGGCACATTCATCACTGGGTTTGGGAAGACAGTTCCACTGTCAGAAGGAAGTCATGGTTAGAAAGCATATCTGTCTATTGTTAATTTGGGCTTATTAACCAGGAGTGGCTGTTGCACTCCGTCCCGTGCGTGTGTGACTTGTGTGGTCCTCTGCTGTGCTCATGGGTGTTGTCCTGTGGCCTGAGTGGCACTGTGATCCTGCACACCTCTTCCCACGTTGTCTTTCCACTTACCTCCATTTCTGGATTTGTTCTAGGCCCTCCAGTCTTGCGTCATTAAAACATGCAGCTCTAAACAGAGGATTCCAGAGAGCCTAAGTACAGTCACTCGATTTTAACTGGTTCTGCTTTGCTTTTCATTGTATTTATTTGGGAGCACAGCTAATTGGATCATTTGTTTATACTCTATCCCAGAGAGTCAGTGACAGAGGGAAGAACCAAAATCTTATCAAAGAAATTGCTTTCTGTTTGTAAAAATAAGACTAAACATAGTAATAATACCTTCTACTGAAATCACAGCTAATTAGGCCCCGCATCTGACTAGAGGGTTAAAAAGTGTCATAGATTTACCTCTCTAAGTAATATGCTTACAACAGTTCCATGAAAAATTAAGAAAGGATTAACATCCTTCTTCAATGGGGATGCTTCGAAAAGCATTACGCTCGCACTTTGTTATAACAATTATTTTTCATTCACGTTCTGTGCCTCTTATTTTGAGCCTATTCATTTTTCCTCTAATTTTAAGAATAAATAAAGCAAAATGGAAGCTCGTGTTATTACTTAGTATGAAAACACAGAACCTAATTATAGCTAATGAGTGTAATAAACGCCGGGCTGCACCTCCCCTTGCTTGTGTGTGTTTCCTATACAGAAGGTAACACGGGCTGAGTAACGAGGACGCCAAGTTACAGATGGGGTTGAGGAATGCTATTTGACAGGCGATTAGAGTCATCTGTCAGAAATGATGACTTAATCACCAGAGCAGACTCTAGCTCCCCTCCTGTAATTCCACCCAGAGTAATCTAATTTTCCTGCAATATTTTATTTATTTTATTTTTTGCCAGGACTAAATGGTTATGCTGCTTGACTTTCCCCCTCTCGTGTACCACAGGACTGTAACAGAAATGTAAATAGCCAGTAACATTACAGCAAAAAAAAAAAAAAAGGCTGCCTTTGGAGCCCGAGAAGCCAAAAGCAGATACATAATTCTGGGTTCTGTAGATCGTTTTCTCTCACTGGGTTGTTAGTATATATGGAAAAAGCTGGGAGCAGTATTAACTGTAAACTTCCCATGTGACCAAGAAAGGCTGTTCCTTGCAGCATGTTTCGATTGGGGCCTTTTCCTTCAGCGATCTCCTTTTGCTTTGTCAAATAGTAATGACAATGATAATGATAACTTTACTGGGCACATATTATGCAGGCAGTGCTTTAAGCACTTCACATGTATCAGTGGCTATTAGGAAGAAATAGTCATTTATTTCCACTGTAGGTTTTTTTCCTCTGGTTGTGATTTGCCATGGAAAGAGAAAGGATAACATGTTTCTTTGTTATTGTCATATTCACATCCCCTTTTATTCTTGGCTTTGATCACTTTTGTAAAGATATACGTTGGCAAATATTCATTTAAAGTTTTCTGTGTGCCTTCTCTATTAACTTAGTTAGAGATGCATAATGGAGAAGGCGATAGCACCCCACTCCAGTACTCTTGCCTGGAAAATCCTGTGGACGGAGGAGCCTGGTAGGCTGCAGTCCATGGAGTTGCTAAGAGTCAGACATGACTGAGCGACTTCCCTTTCACTTTCCACTTTCATGCATTGGAGAAGGAAATGGCAACCCACTCCAGTGTTCTTGCCTGGAGAATCCCAGGGACAGAGGAGCCTGGTGGGCTGCTGTCTATGGGGTCACACAGAGTTGGACACGACTGAAGTGACTTAGCAGCAGGAGCAGCAGAGATGCATAAAAGAGCAATTTGAAATAGTACTGTGACTCAAAGCATAAAGGAATCCCATTCACTCTGCTTCCACCAGCGAATCTGCATCTTCAAAAGGCCGCTGTCTACACGGTGTTCTCCAGAATTTCCCAAGCAGCGTTCAGCATGGGTGGTGTGGTGGTGAGTGTAGCTGCCTTCCAAATCAGTATTCAGATGATTACTTGGCTCCCCAGGTACTACAGTGAAGAGTCCACCCGCCAGTGCAGAAGACACAAGAGACGTGGGTTTGATCCTTGGGTCAGAAAGATCCCCTGAAGTTGTAAATAGGAACCCACTCCAGTATTCTTGCCTGAAGAATTCAATGGACAGAGGAGCCTAGTGGGCTCCTCTTGCAAAGAGTTGGACACAACTGAGCGTGACCACACACACACATTCAAATAGAAACAGGCATTGTACAATTCAGTCAACTATCATAAAGCCAAATACCAATGCCTACCTGTGTAAATGCTGACTTATCTAATAAGTGGTCTATACTTGATTCATTTTATAGATTCCAGTGTACTTTTCCCACTAACAGTTTGTGAAGAAACCACAAACTGTAGATCAGTTGTCAGTAATTCAAAACTATTATTCTCTCATAGACTGAGAGCTAATTTTGCTTATCAATTGTTTCTCATCATCATAGGTATAGAACATTTTGGATAACTTGGCCCATAATATAAACTTCACAGTCTACTTTCATTTTGCATGTATTTTAAATGACCTGAAGGAACTGTAGAAGAACTAACATTTAATCTGTCTGAATTAGAGCATACAGTTCGTGGTCAGATGGCACACAGATCAGAGCTATACTTTCCTAGTATGGCCGTAAGGCTGTTTTTCTTTGACTCACGACAGCATTTTAAGTTTTCTTTCCTACCTTTTTCATAGAGAAAACCTGGACAGTCATTTTTGTCCTGAGCCTAAAATATTTTACTTCCTCCTTTCCGGTCTATATGTCTTGTCTTTCTTTCTCTTGGACCTCATTGCTGTGGCTAAGACTTCCAGTATTACGTTGAATGAAAGTGGCAGAAGCGGGCCTCCTTGTCTTGTTGCTGAGCTTGAAGTGAAACGCTTTCCATTTTTCACGGTTTAGTGTGTTACCTGTGAGCTTGTCATACATGCCCTTTATTAGATTGAGGTGCATTCCCTCTGTACCCCCTTTGTTGAGAGGTTTTTTTTTTCCTCTCACAAATAGATGTTGAATGTCGTCAAACACTTTTTCTGCATCTGTTGATTATTACATGATTTTTAAGCTTCATTTTAAAACGGGATGTCACATGGACTGATTTGTGGATGTTGGATCATCCTTGCATCCCTGGCACAAATCCTATTTGATCATGGCATACGACTCTGTTAGTGTACTACTGAATTCACTTGGTTTCTGCTTGTCTGGAAAACTCTCAATTCTGAACGATACATCTGTTGGGTAGAGTAGTCCTGGTTGGGAGTTCTGTGTTGTTTTCCAGCGCTTTGAACGTATTGTGGCATTCCCTTGTGGCCTTCATTGTTTCTGCTGAAGAACCTGCTAGTAATCTTATGGGGGCTTCTTCTTTTTCTCTTGCTGCTTTTAATAGTCTTTTCTTGTCTTTAACTTCTGACATTTTAATTATAATCTGTCTTTGTGTGGATCTCTTTGAGTTATTTGAAACACTCTGGGCTCCTGGATCTGAATGTCTGTTTTCTTCCCCAGGTTAAGTAGGCTTTCAACCATTATTTCCTTAAATAATTATTCTTGCCATTTGTCTATTTTCCTGGTGGGATCCCTAGAATATGAATGCCCGTCCTTTTTAGTGTTGTCTCATAAGTCCCTTAAGCTATCTTTTTTTTTTTCATAAAAATTCTCACTATTTGAAGATGATATATGATATTATATAGAGAAAACCTTAGACTCCATCAAAACACTGAACTCATAGGCAAATTTAGTAAAGTCACAGGATTCAAAGTGAATACACAAAAAAACTGTGGTGTTTCTATTCACTAATAATGAAATATCAGAAAGAGAAATTAGTAAAACAGTTCCATTTACAATTGCATCTAAAATAATAAATTTAACCAAGGAGTGTATATAGAAAACTACAGGACCTTAATTGAAAGGCGTGGAAGGAGACACAAATAAACGTAAGATTTTCTGTGTTCATGATCAGAAGACTTAATATTATTATAGTTGCCATACTACCCAAGGCAAGCTACAGATTTGGTGCCATCCCTGTCAAAATTCCACTGATAGGCTTCACAGAAACAGAACAAATAGTTGTAAAATTTGTATGGAACAACAGAAGACCCTGAATGGGCAAAGCAGTCTTGAAAAAGAACAAAGCTGGAAGCAACATGCCCCTTATTTCAAAGTATATTACAAAGCTGTAGCAATCAAAAGAGTATGGTATGGACATTAAAAACAAACATATAGATCAATGGAACAGAATAGAAACCCAGGAAATAAACTTACACGTATATAGTCAATTAATTTATGACAGAGGAGCCAAGAATATACACAGTGGGCAAAGAACAGTCTCAAATGATGTAGGGAAAACTGGACACAAAATTCACACAGTACACAAAAATTAAGAAAATGGATTAAAGATTTTAATGTAAGACCTGAAATCGTAAGACTCCTAGAAGTAAACATAGGTGGCAAGCCCCTTGACATAGCTCTTAGTGATGATTTTTTTTGAAACTGTTACCAAAGCAGAGGCAAGAAAAGCAAAAATAAATGAGTGAGACCACATCACACTGAAAAACTTCTGCACAGCAAAGCAAACTATTGACAAAAAGAAAAGACAATCTAATGAATGGGAGAAAATTATTTGCAAATCATATATTCAAGGGATTAATATCCAAAATATATAAGGAACTCATCAACTCAGTAGCAAAAAAAACAATGTGATTTAAAAATGGGCAGAAGATCTGAATAGACATTTTTCCTAAGAAGACATCTTGATGGCCAGGAGGCACCCGAGAAGATGCTTAGCATTGTTATTCTTCAGGGAATTGCAAATCAGAACCACAGTGAGCTATAACTTCACACCTGTCAGAAGAGCTGTTGTCAAAAAGATAAAAAATAAAAAGTGTTGCTGAGGATGTGAAGAAAAGGGAACCGTTGTCCACTGTTGGTGGGCATGTGAATGGATGCAGCCACTTTGAAAAATAGTGTGGAATTTCCTCAAAAATTTAAAAATAGAACTACCATATGATACCTCAGTTCTCCTTCTAGGTATTTATCTGAAAGAAACAAAGACATTAACTTGAAAAAGATAACCAGTACTCCCATGTCTATTGCAGCGTATATTTACAATAGCCAAGATATGAAAGCTACCAAAGTGTTTGATGAATGAATTAAGAGATTGTTTCATATTTAAATATGTATGTATGTATATGTATATATACACATATATACATTCATAATGAAATATCATTCAGCTATTTAAAAAATGAAATCTTGTCTTTGGACGAATGATGGACCCTGAAGGTAGTATGCTAAATTGAAATAAGTCACAGAAAAACAGATATTTTATGATCTCCCTTATATGTGGAATCTAAAAATTAATTTAAAAAAAACCTCACAGATACAGAGGAAAAGTGATTGCCAGAGGCTGAGAGTAAGAGGTGGGAAAAATTGCTGAACTGGGGTCTTTGTTTAAATAAGTCTTTAAAGTATGTATTTCATATGTGCATGTGAAGTATATATGAATGTATACATATATACATATACACACCTTCATATATAAGTTTCTAATTGGGAGGTACCCTCCAGACTGAGAGAGTCTTTATGTCTAGCGTGGAAGAGGAGATTTTGGTAATCCTCTCAGTTCTTAGCAACCACCATCTCACAGCATAGCTGTCTGGATATGCTAAGGGGAGGCTCAGTATGCAGGAGGGGATGAGAGTCTGTGCTGCAGCCTGAGACAGCCCCAGCGCAAATCCCTGCTCCACACTGCTCCCTGTGCCTCCGCCAAGTTCTTTAATCTCTCTTTGTCTTCCTCCTTCCATCCCTCCCCCAACCCTGTCTCTTTAGTTCCTTATTCACACCTATCTCAGGGTCGTTGTGAGAATTAAATTAGTTAGGATACATAAAAAGAGCCTACAGCAATCAGTGCTTAGCCCAGGAAAACTGAGAGCATAGGGGAGATTTCCTCTGTTTTCACCAAAATTGCCTAAATGCTCTACTTACGTAGCAAACACAATTGTGAGCGCCAAGCCCAGCTTCATCCTGATGGAGACGGATCCCACATGTGACTCTGGTCACCTGTATTCTTGTGGAGGCGTTACTGTGTTAAAAGATGTTTTGGGAAGTTTATCGATACATCACCATTTTCAAAAATCAGAGAAATTCAAAGGTCCTTATTCAATACTGAGAGGTCAACATTCCTAAAACTCCCTTTTTTTCTTCCCAGTCTCCTTTACGCAGAGTATAAAAAGCAGTGATGGCAATGGCAGAATTTCCTTCCCAGAGAGATGGGGGAGCCTCTATGGCTCTGGGAGTTCCTTATGGTCATAGAAGATCCCTTGACAGTACATCTGACTTTGGGGTGATGGGCTGCCTCCAGCTGGTGGCAGTTCTTCTGAAATTTATTTTGCCCATTTGCAAAACATTTCGGAGAAAAATTGAGGAAGCGAAGATGCCTTTGGTATCTCGTAGTCTGCTGTCCAACAATATTCGACGTATATTCTCCATGAGTCAGGTTTGCGTTGGCAGGGAGGGAGCGCAAGAGAAGTTCCAGTTCATCTCTCCTGAGCGGAGTCTGTTAATTTTCTCATTCGGCACATGGCTCCTTCATGCATTCACTTCCTCCCTCCCCTCTCCTCCTCCCTTTAAATACTCTGTGGGCAGTAAGCTTATAACATGTGCCATCACGGCTGCTCTTTCTAGGGCTCACAATGGGGTTAATAATGAGGTGCGTGGTGGTGACTCTGTAAAATCCATTTCAGGTTAAAAAATGGCATGTTTTATACTGAGTCTGGTGTTAAAGGTGGTTCACTCATCCTTTGGTGATGGCCAGGGTTAAACAAGTTTCAATACAAATTCTCCTTGGTGTGAGAAACAGGGTCCTGGGTCTTCTAGCCTCCATCTGGGTTAACACTGGCCGTTTCAGCTCAGAATCACCTCCTTAGCCATCACAGGATCGAGGCAGAAAGATCTGGGGAAATGACTCAGACTTCATAGAGTGTGGTTCGTGGATGCTGGTGGTTGTGGTCCAGGCTTGTCTTTGTCACTGGGATGCGACAGGACTCATCGCAAGGGTGGTGACGGCTGCCGCCAGGGGCGTCTGTAGCTCCCTCCCCATGCCGTCACCTCCACAGCCTTTGGGGGGTGCCTTTGCCCTGTAGTTACGTCCTCATCTTCATTTCTGTGAGCTGCAGCCAGACTCTTGGTGACACATCCAAGGCTGACATGTTCCAGACTGACAAGCAGCAGGTCCTGCCAGCAGTAAGGGCCTCAGATCTAGGGCCCCTGTGCATGTGGGGGATACGCTGAGGGAGGGCCAGGGGCCGTGCACTCACCTTTAGGAGGCAGGCTACGGGGTGAGGCTTCCTGGAGGCTGGAGCCCTGGACGCTGACAGCTTCCTGAGAGAGTGGGGGCATGGGATGAAACTAGCCCACGTCAGAGAGGAGGGCCCACAGGTCAAGAGGCCCTGATCGGCCCCCCTAGAGACAGCAGCTCAGTGGGCTGCGGTCACAGTGCCCTTTGCTTTCATGATCAATACTGAATACCCAGATGTAACTGAAAGTAACAGCCAGTTTCTCTCGAAACTGCTTGACTAATCCCCCTTTCATCAGACTTCATCTGCATTTGTTTGTTTGTTTAATTGAAATATAGTTGATAGTATTACATTAGTAATATACAGGTATATAGCAAAGTGATTCAGGTATACATATATATGTATGTGTAATTATATATATTCCTTTATTCTTTTCCATTATAGTTTATTCCAAGATATTGAACATAATGCCCTGTAGTATACAGTAAATCCTAGTTGTTTATCTATAGATTTCATTTGCCTTTAAGTAGGACTAAATAGAAACCAACAAGTTACCCAATACCTTACTGTGGAACGTGAGATATGATGTCACTGTTCGGTAATAAAATGTAAAACAAAGTCACATGCAAAGCAGTCTTCAAGGAAATGGGTTTAGAAGGCTTTCTTCATAGAAACATAAACTCGATGAACTCTGTTAAATGCGCTGCCATGAAGCAGATATGTTTCCAAAATACTTGATTTTGCCATTTCCCTGGACAGGCCCCCTGCTGTGGGGAAACTGGAGTAGGACATCCAGGGCCCTGCTGTGGTCTCTGCTCCAAGGGCAGCTGAGCTGGACTCAAGTCTTAGACTCACTGGGCTTCCCAGCTGGCACTAGTGGTAAAGAACCCGCCTGCCAATGCAGGAGACATGAAGAGTTGAGGGTTCAATCCCTGGGTCAGGAAGATCCCCTGGAGAAGGAAATGGCTACCCACTCCAGTATTCTTGCCTGGAGAATGAATCCCATGGACAGAGGAGCCTGGTGGGCTGTGGTCCTTAGGGTCGCAAAGAGCTGGACACAACTTACTGACTTAGCACGAGTGCTTAGATTCACTGCTGCTGTTTCTCCAGGCCTCAAGGAAGCTACCCTGTCAGTGCCACTGGCTAGAGGTTGTAAATCCCTAGGCTCCTCTGTGTAGACAGATCATAGCAATACAGACCAGTGACGGTTTCTTCAGACCCAGCTGATCCTGTGTAACAATGGAGATGCAGCCTTGGCGTAATTAACATGCCTCTTAACATATATACTATGAAGCATTACTCGGCCATTAAAAAGAACAAGGTGATGCCATTTGCAGGAACGTAGATGGACCTAGAGATAGTCGTACTGAGTGAAGTAAGACAAAGACAGACATCACGATCGCTTACATGTGGAATCTAAAAAAAAGTACAAACGGACTTACTTATGAAACAGAAATAGGGTCACAGATGTAGAAAGCAAACTAACAGTTACCAAGGGGGAAAGGAGGTGAGATAAAGTGGGAGATGGGGTTTGACATATACACACTTCTGTATATAAAGTAAGAACCTGCTATATGGCACAAGGAACTCTACTCATACTCTGTAATGGCCTGGATGGGAAAAGGGTCTAAAAAAGAGTGGACACGCGTGTAACTGATGCAGGCAGGAGACTGGAACAGGGACGGCCAAGCTCTTGGGCCCTTCCTGCCATTACTGCTGTCTCCTGCCCAACTGCAGAGCACGGTGCATACCCCCGCCCTCCAGCTCGGGCGGTGGAGGTGGTCAGTGTCCCCATCGTGACAAAAGCTGTGTTGCCAAGCTTCAGCTCTGATGCCACGGGTGTCATCTTCAGTCCTTGAGGAAGGCAGTGAGGGTGTGGCCTCTGGCCGCCAACCCAGGGCCGTTCTGTTTCAGGGCTGAGATGTGCGCTGCTTTCTCTGTGCTTGAACTTCTCTGATCGTGAGCTTATCCCCGACGGCGGGTCTTGCAGCGCTTTGTCATTTGGGGTTTGGTGAATGAATGGTCTCTGGAGACATCCGTTGCCCCCTCTGTCGGCTACGATGCGTCATCATCATTCGTTAGGAGCGGTGCGGCTCAGTTCTCTGACTCTCTTCCTTCAAGTAGGTTGTTCCTCCCCTGAAATGCCCTTCACTCAAGTCCTGGGTGGCCTCAGGGTCCCTTCAGGATTGAGCCTGACCGTCGCTCCAGCTGAGATGTGTTCTGCACTTGCCCTTCCTTTGTGTCGGGCGTCTATCTGAGTCCCCACGCCGCCTGTGGAAAACACCTGGTGTGTCTCTCTCTACCCTTACGTCAGACACTCTGTTGTGATGAGAACTCTTGTTTACCCATTATTCCCACCATGTGACAGAGCGGAATGAAGTGAACGTGTGAGTTGTCTTAGCACCCTACTGAGGTGAATCTTTGACACCATTTCCTGTTACAGAGGAGGAATCTCCCTATATTACAATATTATATTATATTGAAACTTTAAACTGGAATGCCCCCTCCTTTGCAGGAACTTCCCTACTCCACTCAACAAGTTCTCCCAAAGTTCTTGGAATCATAAGACTTTGAGGAAGTGACATAACATTACAAGAATAACTCCTCCAAACCGTTTTTTTTTTTGTCTTCCTTGACATTTACATCCTGTACCTGATCAGGAATTTGAAACTCAAATGAACTGTTCGTGATAATGAGCCATTCCTAATACAGTCCTGATTGAACACCTGTCTCCAAGAAGGTCAAGGCGCTTTACATACAGTTATCACAGTTGGTTTCAGAACATCCCTGGACTAGGGTAACCACCTATTTAGAATCACCTTGGTCTGACAATCCAGATCTCCATAAGGAGATCTCTCCTTCTCCTCTCCGGATGCAAGAGTTCAAGTTCAAACAAACCCAATTCAAGTCCAGAGCGGCCCCGGCTGTTTTATTGCTACCGGTGGTACATTCCTGAGCCTTCTGGATAGTCTTAGATCAGAATCAGGGTCAGTTCTCAGCAACAGCAGGAAAACCCAGAGTCAAGTCTTCACGCAATACCCATGGTGGAGTTCTGTTGGTAAAGCGTGCTGGGAAGGCAGAGAGAGACTGCTTTTCCCCAAGGGGATACTGCTGGCGCCTCCAAGCGAGCGTCTCTCTGGTGCCTGCAGCTTCTCCTCGTAGGCTCCGGAGTCCAGACACCGTGTTCAGCATCTGTGGGGGAAGCCATGCAGTTTGTGGGAATTGGTCCTGGTTGAAGAGTAGGGAACTCTGGTTTCTGATCCCAGCTGTGTCATTAACCAGCTGTGTGTCCTTCATGGAGTCCCTTGTTCCCTTCAGATGTTGAGAGTATTGAATGAGGTGATTCCCAGGGCCCTTGGCAGCTTTAGTCAAATGATTCTGTCCTTGCAGCTCCCAGATTTCCTCATCCAAGGCAATGGCACCCCACTCCAGTACTCTTGCCTGGAAAATCCCATGGATGGAGGAGCCTGGTGGGCTGCAGTCCATGGGGTCGCGAAGAGTCGGACACAACTGAGCGACTTCCCTTTCACTTTTCACTTTCATGCATTGGAGGAGGAAATGGCAACCCACTCCAGTGTTCTTGCCTGGAGAATCCCAGGGACAGGGGAGCCTGGTGGGCTGCCGTCTCTGGGGTCGCACAGAGTCAGACACGACTGAAGCGACTTAGCAGCAGCAGCAGCCCTCTGTGCACGTCGCTGATGGATCTGAGGGCTCACAGCACTCTCTCTGTACTGCTTTTCTGATCCTCGTCACCAGCTTTCTCCTTTAGTTACGTGCATGTCAGTCGCCATGTTGGGTTGGCAGTGTCTTGAAGGCGAGAGTCCTATTCATTGACTTTTTGTGTCCTGTGTGTAATGTTGGCACTCTTATCTCTCCTGTAGCTTTAACCCGTGAAATTCATCTGAGTCATTTCAGCTCATTGACCTGTACAAGTGTTTCCTGTCTGGAAAGAGTCCACCCTCATCATCCACCAAGCCTCCTGTCTTCCTCCCTGCCACCTCTTAGAACAAATCTCGAAGTAATTATCTGCATCTATCATATCAGCCATTACCTTTCCTGTTACCCTCCCACCACCTGCAAGTTGGCATTCTGGCCCTCACTACCCTCACAGAAGCTGTTTTGATAAATTAAAAAAAAAAAAATCTGTATTGCCAGATGCAGAAGGACCATGGGGCACTTTGACGCAGCATCTAACAGCACTCACTCTGACCACCACCTTGTTCTTGAAACTCCCTGCGTGGCGCCTGTGGGGCACGCAGTTCTGTCCCTGCTTCTCTGGTTGGCCCTTGCTCTGCCTCTGACGACTCGTCTTCCCGCTGTCCCTTGGTTCCGCCCTTGGTTGTCGTCTCCCTTCACTCACTTTCTTCTCTGGACAGTTTCAGCCACACCTGTGGCATCAGCCCGCTCCCAGAGCCGTCCTGACAGTCGAGACCCGTGTTTCCAGCTTCACACCAAATGCAGGGCATCCTGACCTGTGCCCCTCAGTCTCTGCCCACCGCCTCCCCGGCCAGCTTTCTCGTGTTTCCCCTGTTGAGGCAGTTACTTGTAGGGCACAGCATTGTGTGCAGGACACAGAGGTGAAGTGAACAGGCCGGGGTCCCGCTGCACGTTCAGCTGTCCAGGCCTGGGCTTCTGCCACCACCAGCCAGTTCCCTCTGAGGTTCAGGCCTTCACCAGCTTCCGGGGACTGTTTGTAGTCAGTCACCTCTGAACTGTCCCCCTTGACTCCTGAGTCTCCACCTTCCAATGCTGCAGCCAAAGGTGGCTTTTCGAGAAAGCAAATGGGATCTCATGGCTTTGCTGCTTAAACATTATATACCTGATCGCTGACTTTTAGGTGAAATTGCAATGCCTTAGCCTGTGAGATGGCACCCCACTCCACTACTCTTACCTGGCAAAGCCCATGGACGGAGGAGCCTGGTAGGCTGCAGTCCATGCGGTCGCTAGGAGTCGGACACAACTGAGCGACTTCACTTTCCCTTTTCACTTTCATACATTGGAGAAGGAAATGGCAACCCACTCCAGTGTTCTTGGCCTGGAGAATCCCAGGGACGGTGGAGCCTGGTGGGCCTCCGTCTCTGGGGTCGCACAGAGTCGGACATGACTGAAGCGACTTAGCAGCAGCAGCCTCCAAGATGGTCAGCAGCCTGGACACCAGCTGCCCCGGTACCCCTTCTCATGTGCCCCCCACACTGACACAGACACTCACACTGCACTGCCTCCAGGAGGGCCGGGTGCTTCCTTACCACCGTTGCTGTGTGTGGGACAGTCCACCGGCTGCCCTCCTCCTCTGCTGGCGAGTCCGCCAGCCTTTAGGACTCAAAGCAGACGGGCCCTTTGCCACAGCACCCCCACGGCCCTCACCAGGCAGAGTGAAGTGCCTGCTCCCCTGGACTCCCACAGCCCCTTTTCTGAAAAGACAAGTCTGCTTACTGACCCCTAAGCATTCCACTCTCATCCTGGTCTCTTCTCTACAAATTGAACGTATTAATGAGTGGAGTGGGAATACAAGTGGACCCCACACCTCAAGGCCTGTGTTCTGTGCGTAAGAGCATCTTGCCTTGGAGCGTAAACGAAGCAGCTCTGAATTATTTAGCCTCTCATCCCCCGGTACTGCTCTCTCGTCCTCTTCCTCTAGTGTTTGGAAGACCCTGGCAGGCATTAGGTGCATGTGGTCTCGACCGCCCGATAATCACTTCCCATCATTTCGGTGCCAGAGCCAAGTAGCATTCCCCTTTCATTTAAATTAGATAAAACCCAGAGCTGTGGCTGGCAAGTGAGGGAAGTCCACTGGGGAAATTAAAGGTTCAGACAGAATGGGACCCATTATAATAAAAGCATTTGCACAGCCACTGATTCCATCTACCCCGTGGCGTCGACAGTCCTTGGGGTAGGATGAAATATGAAGCGAGAGAGCCCGTGAAAGTCATTTGAGGAATTTATTTTAATTGGAAACGGTGGCAGCTTTCTGTGCTTGGAGTCAACTCTGCAGATCACGCACAGGAGTGTGATTGGCATCATTTAAAGAGCATGGAGCATCTTGTTCCTCCAAGATGCAGGATCTTGGTCCCACGCTGTCTCAGGTGCTTCCTCCACCTACATGCGCACTGAATGGGATTGTCAGCCCCTCCCTCATCCTTTACTCCCTCCCTCTCGCCTTCTGTCCATTCTTTCACTGCCTTTGCATTCCTGTCTCATACTTCACGTTTAATAAAAATTAGATGATGACACCTAAATCAATCAATGGGTCAACCTGCAAATTACTCAGAACTCTAGAACCCAAGAAACAGCCATGCAGCAGACATAGAATGACCAGGAGAAAAGTGGACCATCTGTAATCATTTGTAGTAACACAAAATAACGATAGCTGTTTTTTCCTATGCCTCATTTGTTAAGCACATCACATGCGTCTTCTCTGATAATTCTCTCCAGCCCTACTGTATAGATGTCACCTCCATCTTACAGAAGAGGAGACTAAAGCTCAGAGGAGATGCTTGCCCAGGGTCATGCTGCTATAATGAATGGCAGAGCCAGAATCACCTGTCAGATCCTAGCAGAAACCACACTGAGTGGTAGAACCAGATTTTGAACTTGAACCTGACTGCAAAGCTCACGTGTTATGATACCGTGTCACAGAGCCCTGGGACTTAAAAGCATCCTGTTGCTGAACATCAAACACACGCTTGCATTTAATATATAATGGTTCCTGTTAACTGAGAGAGGTCTCGTTGTTATTTAAATGCCTTATGAAGGTATCCGTAGTCTTGTTGAGCAGCATGGGGTTCTGAGACTGTTGAACTGTTGTTCAGTCTGCCTTACCTTCTCACTTTTCTGTTTTTAGATGCATCATCCCATTCAGATGAAACCTGCAGATAGTGAAAAATCAAACGGTAGGTGGTGACTAATTGTCTCCTATTAATGTCTGTTTTCTTAAGCACAGAAGTGAGGCTGGTGGGGGGAGGGGGTGTGGGGAGGAGCTGGCTGTTTCTCTGGGGAAGGCAAAGAGATGTGCTGCAGGAGCTTCCATTGGGGTGGGCACCTCTGGAGAAACGTGAACTTCAGTCCCCCTCCCTCCTGTATCTGGTGTAAAGACCTGTGAAGATGCTACAAGTGGCGTTTTTCCGTGTCCCTCTGTTTGGGATGTGATTGGTATGGTGACCCTATGGCCTTTGGCTCTTGTCTGTCTCCTCTGACAGCCGCACAGGCACCCAAGGGGGAGGGATGACCTTACACCAGGCAGAGAAGCCAGATGAGGAGGGCCTCGCCCACCAGGACTTGGGCTGTCTTTTTTCCCCCCTTTCCTTTGGTCCTCTGGCTTTGAGAGTGTCTGATTGCACTTTTCTCTAGGTTGTATCCATGCATTTGAATCTATATTCATTCAGAATTCAGTCTGCTGGTTAATAAACACACACTTAAGTGCAAAAAAATATATATGTATGCATTTGATGACGTCCGTGGAATAATTGACTTGCCTCTCCATGACACCAGAGGGTTGATGGGCACATTTCTCTCTGGAGTTTCTGCTTCGACTTGTGCAGACTGTCTCTCCTCGTTTTATTCTTGGGATTGACTGAATGTGTGTTAGAGGAATCTCCTGCCTTCCTGGAGCTCAGCACCCCCATCCCACAAGACTGACACAATCAGCGTGGTTTCCGGCCTCCAGGCATCTCTGCACCTCATTAATTAGTCATGGGGCAGAAGCCACGCACTCGGAGATCCGCATATCCGCGTGTGTAAATTATGATGAGGCTCTGCCTCTCCACGAGGTGTGTTTTTGCTGATTGTAGTGCATCCCATTTTCTGGCCCCATCAACTGGAAAGTTCTGAAGGAAGTTCCCTGCCGTATGGGGATGCTGCAGGCACTGGGCTCGCCTGTCGGGGAGTAAACATTGGTGCTTCACCACCATCCTGAGCAGCCACACCCTTCTCTTCGGGTCTGATTCCTTTTCCTACAGTTCTTTATCGCAGCCGTGGTGTTGGGTGTCAGAGGGCCTAAAACCCACCACTGCTTTGTTTTGGGTCTTAGTCCACTCGCTTTGTCCTTCGTTTGACAATTCTTCGTCAGTTACTTACTCTGTGCCGGGCAGGTTGCCAGGGGCCGGGGCTGCAGCAGTGAATTTTTAAAAGCAGAAAAGGACACAAAAGACACTGTCCACTCCCTCCTGGAACTCGTGTCCGTTGTCACTGGTTTCAGTATCTGACAGTCATGGAGAGATTGGACTTTAATCTCATTCATAGAATAGGAATAAAGGTAACTGCCTCTCAGAGCTGATCTTTTTTCCTGGATATTTGGGCTAGTGCTGTAAGTGACTGAGCGCTTGCATAAAGTGGTGCCTGGTGTCCCCACCCCCACTCTTCCCTGGCCCTTAGGACCCTGCACCCCGTGTGTCTGCCCAGGCAGAAGGCGGGCTCCCTGAGCCCACATGCTCCAGGTGGGCATGCCTGCAGTCCGTTCTTTTTCTCCTGGGAGAGGGGAGGGATGGAGCTGGTATTTGTGGGATGAATCAGCGAAGGTCATGCTGGAGTGTCCAGCCACCAGATGCTCCCTGTCCTCTGGCTCCATAATCCTCCACACTGTCAGGACGCCGATCATGGGATCAGAGTCTGCAGAAGAGGCTTCATTTGAGCCTTAGGCCATCGTGATAAACCTGACAGAGAACTGAGTTAAAAACGTGAGACTTAAAATACCTGAAGAGTTGAACCAAGAGAAGGTTTCTTCTGCAGTTTCTGCTGGGCAGGTACAAACCATGACTGTCCTCTGGACACTGAAGGTGGTGTCTGCTTGGGTCTGGAACCACAGCAACAGGATACAACTGCCAGGGACACACCCTATTTTGCACAGTCTCAGAAGCCAAGCAAGACTGGGTACTGTGTTACTAAGATGAGCAAATACCCAAAAATGCCAGGTCTCAAGCCCTTTTTCGAGGAGCCCGGACTTGACCCCTGACCCTGCACTTGTTGGCTGTGACCTTGGGCAAGTTCCTCTAACCTCACCCAGCCTCCACGTCTCCAGCTGTAAGAGGGGCTGTGGTCTTCTAGTCTGTGCTCTGCCTGTACAGCCCACCTGATGGCGTCATCCCGCGGTTGACATCTGCAGAACTTAGGGTCACACCTGGTGCGAGGCGAGCATCCACTCTGCTCCGCTGAGGACATAACTCCAGCCCTCAGAGGCAGCTTCTCTGGTGCCTCCTGAGAGCAGAGGCCGGCCCTTCCAGCCCTGGGCTCTTCCTGCTAAAGCTTAGTTCTGAACACACAAAGGAAAACCCACAAACCTTCTTTCTGGGCCGTCGGTCCCTTCGCTTGCAGATTGAACTTCATTTTCTGAATTTTTAGTTAAGAAACAAAAAGTCAAATAGTATAAAGGGACCGAAGGTGGCTTTTAAAGAGCTCTTCTTCACAGAGGCTCCCGCCTTGCATAGTCATGAGCAGACTTCAGGGTTCTCCTTGGACCTGAGTGGAAGAAGGAGAAAGGTATTACGTCCCAAAGCCAGGGATACAAGCTGCAGGCCTTTTCTGATGTCACATGGCATTTTTAACAGGTAAGCATAGTTTCTGAGAGGCTTCCCTGGTAGCTCAGCTGGTAAAGAATCTGCCTGCAATGCCAGAGACCCCAGTTCAGTTCCTGGTTAGGAAGATCCCCTGGAGAAGGGAATGGCTCCCCACTCCAGTACTCTTGCCTGGAGAATTCCATGGACAGAGGAGCCTGGCAGGCTGCAGTCCACGGGGTCACAGAGTCAGACACGACTGAGAGACTTTTACTTTAACTTTTTACTTTTTCATAGTTTCTGCAGCTCAGGGAGCATCAAGATTTCTTGGGCTCAGATGCTCAAAATAGCTCCTGTGGCTGTGAAAGAAGTATAATGAGCTGTAATTGCACTTTTTTTTTTTTCTGAGTTTGCTGACATTTATGGATGGCACAAAGGACTCATCATAGTGAGACAGTTACTCTCTTCATTATCAGTGTGTTCAGATTTCTCCAACTTCATATTTGCTGAGCAAGATTCATCACAGATTCATTAGTGATGGACAAATGAACTCCAGAAAAGCAATCACTCCTTTAAGCTTTTGTCCACTCAGGGATTCTGACAGAGGGAACCTCTGCTGAGCCCAGAAATGTGGTTTGTTATTTGGTTACTAAGTCATGTCTGACTCTATGATCCCATGGACTGTAGCCCTCCAGGCTCCTCTGTCCATGGGATTTCCCAGGCAAGAATCCTGGAGTGGGTTGACCTTTCATTGTCCAGGGATCTTTCCAACCCAGGGATCGCACCCAGGTCTCCTGCATTGCAGGCAGTTTCTTTACCACTGAGCCACCAGGCAGGGAAGCACCCCCCGCCTCCCCGCCCCCGCCAGAAATGTGAGTCTGCTCTTGTATGTTCCCTGCACTTGAATGTTTTCTGGAACAAACCTGCGAGATCTCCACCCTTCCTGGAACCTGTGCTTCCAGTGGCTCTGGCGTCAGCTGTAGCCTCCAGCACATTTATGCAGACTCCCAGCGTTTCATCAGTACTTCATGTTCTTGCACTTCTACTGCGCCAGGCATCCAGAAAAAAGATCCTACTCTGGACCAGCAATAAAACATCAGGGACTTTGAGAAGAACACACTGAACATATGCCCGGGTCTCAACAGCACCCACCTTTTGTGGCTCTTTTTCCCTTGCACCTAGTTGAGTGGGTGGTACAGGAAGAGCGTTTGAGGAGGCGTGGATTATTGCAGGGACCAGCCACACTCACACACACACACTCTTCTTCATTCTGTCTCCCATCAGAGGGCCTGTTCCCAGCTTTTAATCCTCCATCGCCATGTAGAAAAATCAACCAACTGTGCAGGATTGAAAGTTAAAGGCAGTTGCTGGGTCTCAAGTCAGTCCAGCAGTGGGCGATGAGGAAGTCATGGTGGTCGCCTTTGGTTCTGGGCTTGGGGTCCCAGGGGCTGGAGCCGTGTGTACTTGTGAGGTCACACTCCTAGCTTCAAGGATTCTTTTTTGATTCTGTGGACAGAATGTCAGGTTCATTTTGCTTTAACTTCCAGCCTCACGGCCTGTCAAGGGTCCCGAGAGCCTCGCATCCAGAAATGCCATGTAAGCCCCCATCTCTTTCCTCAAGGCCTCTGAAACCTCCAGTGACCGGGCATCCAGTTCCAGGCTTGTGAGAGCCAGTGTGAGGGGACACTGTCTGTCCAGGGAGGGTGCGGCCTGGAGAGATGGGGATCTGGATCCCCTGCAGTCACTTGCTGATACACTTGGAAAGGAAGAAATCATTTTGAAATTCAAAGTAGACTCTGGGATTCAGAGGCCATAATTAAATGCCATATGTTAGCACCAACACATTGGAAAGTTGTTAATGAATTCAGGCCGCCCCAAATACAGGTGCAACTTTGACAGGTTGTACACCAGGGTGTTAGCACAGACTTACGGTTGAGGGTGGGGGCACGTTAAAAATTAAGTTTCTAGTCCCTGAACTTAAAAAGTCCCCATGTACCTGTAATATTAACCTTCTCATTTACTCTGTGGAAGGGGAGCTGGCAGTGGTCGCTGCTGTGAATCCACTTTCAGCTTGGCCGCCAGCATTCGTGGCCACCCTGACTGTGTAGCCCCTGGCGTATGAAGCATTTCCCCTCATTCATTCATTGGTTATCCTAAAGGAAGATGGACTTTTCCTCCAGAGGGCGAAGACGTTATCTTTTAAATCTTTTTTTTTTTTTTTTTAGTTTCCCTAAAGCACTTAGCAGAACATTATGGATGTGGTAGGTTTATTTAAGCACCTGGCATTCTTGTGGATGGAAAAAAATTAGTGAGCTACGTAACTGCTTGGGAGTGCTTAGGCAAGGCCCAGCAGAAAATGCCTCTAACGTTGATGAAAAAGTTAAGTGAATTCAGGATGATTATGTTTATTTAACATGTCGACGGAACTGTTCGGCAGTCCTTAGAATGGGAATCTGAGGACTAAATTTCAGAAATAAATTTTCACTGGAAGATCCAGGCAAACTCAAGGAAAGCTCGTTATTTGTAGTTAGTCCCATTTTGCCATTGCAGTAAACAAGGTCCAGCTGTTAAAACCACAGAGCAGCTTTGGCTCAAGAGATTGCTGCCATTCAGGTTCCTATATAGATGCACACACGTGGCAACACATACGCACATGTCCACTCACACATGCATACACACATGTGGCGACACACGTGTGCACTCGCACGTGCATACACATGTGGCGACACACGTGTCCACTCGCACATGCATACACACATGTGGCGACACGTGTGTCCACTCACACATGCATACACACATGGCGACACACGTGTCCACTCACGTGCATACACATGTGGCAACACACGTGTCCACTCACACATGCATACACACATGTGGCGACACACGTGTCCACTCGCGTGTGCATACACAGATGTGACGACACGTGTCCACTCGCACATGCACACACACACATGTGGCGACACACGTGTCCACTCACACATGCATACACACGTGGCGACACACACATGTCCACTCACACGTGCATACACGCATGTGGCGACACACGTGTCCACTCACACGTGCATACACACAGACGTGTCCACACACATACGTTACACACACATCCACACACAGGGCAGGAAGGTAGCACTTTCGGTAGCATGTGGGTGGTGCAGCTTTTCTTTTAAGCTGACACTTGTTGCTGAAAAAAGAGACAGTGATGTTTCCTCCCTCTGCTTGTGGGAGTTTACCCTCCACTGAGCCCAGGAAGTCAGGATTTCCTAAGTGGTTTCCTTTTCTTTTAATATTCTTATAGAAAGAAATCACTTTTGAACTTCTCAGGAGCTTCACGTTTAGATGACTCTAGCATTCCCACCCCAACAAAGCTCAAACCCTGAGAACTATTTTGGTTAAATACCGTAATTATAGGTTTACCAGGGAAACCAAGGACCAACTGGGACTTTATCCTTTGCTTTTGTTTGAAAGAACCAAAACTGGATTCTTCTGGATAAGAAGAAATACAACAGAAATTAGTTTTTTACTCATCGAGATATCAGCCATAGCTTCCTGAGGGTGGGAAGGGGTCGGGATGGTTTCCCTCCTTCCCTAAGTTCCCCTCCCTCCTCGGTCCCATTTCCATCAGTCCCGTGTGTTCCCCTTCTGGTTTAGGGGAATGCCTCATGCTGTCAGGGTCCTCACACTGGAGCTCAGAAGCTCCCATTGGCAAGAAACCATCCTCTGTGGGATCTGATGCTTCTAGAAATGCTTGGATCCTTGGGCCAACCCAAGCCTCGACTTAACTGAGCTTCACCAGCTCCTACTAGGTGACCGGGACTCCACTTACTCTGACAGGAGAAAAAAGGATTTCTTAAATTAAAAAATCTTCATCTGCACAAAGCAACTGGGGTTCTCCACAGCCTCTGCCCAAGAATTAGAGCCTGTGATCCCTATTGCTTCCTCGACAAGGCTCAACAGGGTCAAGGGCCCTGGACCACTGGTGACCTTCCTCCCGCACTGAGCCCGTCTCTGCCCACCAAGCAGAAAGTCATACACATGATGCTTCAGTAAGGCTGCCTGCCTCTGCGCACCCCAAGGACCGGCCTTGTTCTACCCTAACTCTGTGCCTTGTCTGGTTAATGTGTGATGTCCCCAGCCCACTACCAGTCCATCCGGACCCTGCCAATGCTTCTTAAAGTCCAGCTTCAATTCCACATCTAATATCAAGCCTTTCTCAAGCTCTGGAGCACAATTCATAGTTCACAGGGATTGTGGAATTGTGGTTTTCAGCCTGAATTCCTTGGAACCCTCTTTTCTCTTCATTGTCTTAGGAGCCACAACCAGTGTGGAAAGAGGGGCTGGTAGAAAGGGATTCTGAAGTCCACGAGCCTCCAAACCCAAGCGCTTCAGTTCTGTTCAGTTCAGTTGCTCAGTCGTGTCCGACTCTTTGCGACCCCATGAACCACAGCACACCAGGCCTCCCTGTCCATCACCAACTTCCGGGGTCCACCCAACCCATGTCCATCGAGTCAGTGATGCCATCCAACCATCTCATCCTCTGTCATCCCTTTCTCCTCCTGCCCTCAATCTTTCCCAGCATCAGGGTCTTTTCCAGTGAATCAGCTCTTTGCATCAGGTGGCCAAAGTATTGGAGTTTCAGCTTTAGCATCAGTCCTTCCAGTGAATACCCAGGACTGATTTTCTTTAGGATTGAGTGGTTAGATCTCCTTTCAGTCCAAGGGACTCTCAAGAGTCTTCTCCAACACCACAGTTCAAAAGCATCAATTCTTTGGTGCTCAGCTTTCTTTATAGTCCAACTCTCACACCCATACATGACCACTGGAAAAACCATAGCCTTGACTAGACAGACCTTTGTTGGCAAAGAATTGTCTCTGCTTTTTAATATGCTGTCTAGGTTGGTCATAATTTTCCTTCCAAGGAGTGTCTTTTAATTTCATGGTAGGTGAACCATATAACCAGGCTGCCTTCTATCACTTGAGAGAGAGAGAAAGGAAAGAAAAGAAGAAAAAGAATGGAAACTTTCATTCTGTGGATGATAAGACTAAGGTTCAGGGAGGTCTGCTTAGCCCCCAAGGTTACCCATTGCCTTCCGGGCAGCCCTGGAGTGAGGACCAGGGTCCCCAAGTCACAGCACTGGCCTCCTCTCCTGGCCTCATCTGCCTTCTCCAGACTCAGCAGAAACACAGTGGAGGGAGCGGAACCCCATGCTGGAGAGGGGAGTGGATCCTGGTCCAGGTCAGGCTTACCCACTTGTGGAAGGACCCCTGGCTGGACCCTTCCCCCTGCTGGGCCTCGGGCGTCTCTTTAGAGTCACACAACACATCTTTCAAGGCTGTTACTTATGGCCTGGGATTCTGTGACTGCAAGCTCTTAGCCCCTGAGCGCCACCCTGTCCAATGTAGCAGTCACATACAGCTTTTAAATTAGAGAAAATTACGTCACAGGAAGAATTCACCTTCTCGCGCATACTGGCCAGCTTTCAGAGTGCTCAGTGGCCACAGGCGGCTTTAGCTACTGGGGTGGACGTCACAGACCGGACCTCCCCCTTCCTGCCGAGCTCTCCTGGGTGGCGTCGCTTCAGAGGAAACCAGTCTCCATTACATCAACAGATCGCCCGTCCCAGCTCCTGGAAGACACAGACCATGGAGTCTGACTTCAGTACCTGAAGCAATTGGCCCTGGCAAGTCTCAAATACACTCTTGCCAGTTAGAGGATAATGAGATACTTACTGTCCAGGGAAGGAGTAAGAGAAACAGGAATGAAAGCCAATTAAATTGCAATGACAAGATTATAATACAGATATAAAAGGATCCCTTAAGCTAGGACTTTCTGAAGTGCTGCTGTAGCTGGCCATTTTTTATTATTATTTTTATTATTATTATTCTAAGAGATGAAGTGAAACATGGGAAATAAGCCTTCTCCCTGAGGGCTTCTAGGACGATCTTTGGCACTCTCCTACAGAAGGCTGTGTTGAAATCCATAATAGTCCTGCCTTTGAGACTGAGCATACCCTGTTACCCTGAGCTCAAGCACATTGGTTTAGGGGGAAAATCTCCTAGGTCATCAGGAATAAACCTTCCCTGATCTCTACCCACTGTCAGCTTCCAAGGTTAGAATTTGCACGTTGTTGCCCTGACACCCAAATGCATTTCTGTTCATCATGAATCCTGCGTCCCAGACTTCCCTGGTGGTTTACTGGTTAAGACTGTGCTTCCACTTCAAGGGACACAGGTTCGATTCCTGGCCGGGGAACTAAGGTCTCCCGTAAGATCCCACATGCTGTGTGCAGCCACAAAAAAAAAAAAAAAAATTGTACTTCCAAATGGACAGAATATTGTTCCTTCCTTGTACTTTTTTTGTTGTTGATGCATTTCACCCTGAGACAGAGCCCACCCCCAACACGAGATTCTCAAATAACTGCAGCCCCACTCACCTGACTGCAGTTGCCTTCGTCTTTAATCATAACGTGCAGACCACGTGTGCTGCCCAGGGTGGGGCTGTGTAGCCAGTGCTACGGACAGAAGGCCGTTGCCCAGCCCCCTGAAATTCTCATCCCTTCTCTCCTGTTCTCCTCTGGACCCCTGAGGACGAAGCTGTTTGAAATCGGGGAAGGAGAATGCTTTCTTCCGTCAGCGCTTTGTTAAAAGCTTTGTTGACCACTTTTTCACTCGGTTTCTGTTGTTTTTCCTTTCCTGACCATTCTCTTTCCCTGTCACTCAAGTTAGAAGAACATCTATCCCCCACCCGCAACCACAAAACAAAATTTGTGTCCCTAAATACCACTATGCAAGGGTATCACTTAGCAGTTACCCAGAACCTTACCGTTTTAGTGAACATATTACTGTTTGCTTAAAAATGGGAGGGAAAGGACTTAAAAACAGTGTTCCATGTCCCTTGGAGATGTTTTGTTAGTGTACAAACTCCTGGCGTCGGAATAGGAGCTGAGACGCTGAGGAAGGGCCGGGTGGGAGGGCAGAGGTGGCCTGTGTGTGGCCTGGGCGTCTGAAGAGTTAGCCTCAGGGCCCGGTCGGAGGTGGTGATGAAGCGTTGCCTGCAAGGAGTAAGATGAAATGGCCCTGGCTCATTCATTATTTCTATCTCCTAGCCGTGGAAGACAGAAAATTGTTCATAGGAATGGTTTCGAAGAAATGTAACGAGAATGATATCCGGGTGATGTTTTCTCCGTTTGGCCAGATAGAAGAATGCCGGATCCTCCGGGGGCCCGACGGGCTGAGCCGAGGTGAGTGTGCCGTCTGCAGCGTCTCTGCCCTTCCGCACTAATTGGAGCCCCGCGTCCCAGCCAAGGTAGATGCAGCCCCGCGCACGGCCGGAGGTCGCCCCGAGACACGCCCCACGGGACGAACTTAGCCAGCCCGAACTTTTCACCGTGGCGGGAGTGATCACCTCTTATTTCTTGAGTCGAGAAGGTCCTGGTGCCAGCATATTAGCTCAGGTTATCACTGTCAGACAGGAGGCCTCAGGCCGCCCTGTCATTACACATTGCTTTTCAGTCTCAGATTAGAGGAGATTGGGGACGGGTTGGGGAGAGACTTGGCGGGTGAGAGAGAATGTGTGCCGCTTGCATCTTAGTTTTCTGACTTTCCGCCTGTTCCTGGAAGAGGTGTTGAGGGTGTGGGCATCTAAACAGAGAAATAAAGCAAGAAAAAAAATTGCCCTGCATAGCATAGAGCAGATACAGACTCGAGTAACCCAGCCTGTCTCAGGGTGTTAGGGTTTTAGAGCAAGGAGCAAACCTCCTGGAGTCCTACACATAGAGAGTCCATTAAGTGACAGAGAAATGAATTCATCCAGAAGATTGCAGGTTCTTCTTTGTCACCAGGATAGAGGCAAAGGCTGGGCTTTCCAGCACTGATGAAAACCAGCATTTTTGCCAACAGCGATGCAAGGTGGTTGGAGATGACTGTTCTGTTTCCACACTTACCTCCCCCTTTGACAAGGCCATACGCCTCCTTCCTTAAACCACTCACTCATAAGGCTTGTCACCAGGTCCCCAGTCATCTAAGTCCCCTGAGTCAGCTCAGCGAGGCCCTCGGGAAGCCATGCATGTAAAACACGTTTGTCCATTCTCATAAGAAAGCTGTTTTGGCAACACATAGAGGATTTCATTCAGTTAGTGGAGTTTCCAAGGCAGGTTCCACAAGGATAATTAGAAGCGTCTCTCGGGTCCCCATCTCTGGTTCCTAGGACTGCACTGCCTGCCTCTGTCCTGAACCCTGTGTTGAAAGAAAAGTTTGGGCCTTGAGTATCAAGGCCCTAGTGTTCACCAACCTCCCTAGTCTTACCTAAACTCTCCACCCTGAGAAGAAGAACATGTGTTCTTTAGACTTGTAGACATAAATTTCACGATGTCAGCTGCTCGAAGGCACAGGGAACAAAAGCTTTCCACCTGCCTCCACCCCCAGAGCCCCAAAACAAAGGGAGTGTTGAGAAAAACTATGGGAGGAGGAGGAATAACTCTAGTCTTGTGATCCCTACATTTCTTTCTGAAGGTGGCTTTAAAAGAGAGAGAGGAGGAGGAGGAGGCCTGGAAATGACGCTTAGCGCTCCCTGAAAAGATGGGAGTATAAAAGCTGAGCAAGACACCATGTCAAGTGGGGTCCCTGTGTAGCAGACCCAGTGCCTTGAGCTCATCTGTCACTTAGCACCTGTGCCTCCACCAGCATCACCCCAGCTGGCTCCCTGTGCTGGGGACCCGGATGGCCTCGCAAGCAGAAGGCTGCCAGGTTTGCATCCTGGATCCCTCTGCAGCACCCCAGCAGCCCCCACTCCAGGAGAGCTGATCATCACATCGGATCATCCAGTCCCGCTGCAGGCGGGAGAGGCAGATAGGCACACAGTCCAGGAGGGCAGATGCCTGGGGGAGATACAGCATGGCTGAATTAAATAGGCAATAAAGATGAGAGTATTTTTGTGAACCCTTTTCTGCTGCCAGTTTAGTCCTAAGAATCACCATTCTCCCCCATTACGATTCTCAGGCACGTTTCCGTGTTACTTTGCGTTTTTCATTTGCTCAGGTATACAGCATGGACGAGGAACAGACAGTCGTAGTGAACTGTGTAGTGCCTTGGAGGTCGATGGCCCTGGGGTCCAGACCTAGAACTTCTCCAGAGAAACTCATGGGGTGCTGTCCACTCCTCTTCCTGTCTCTGTCCTCAGTTTTCCCAAAAGATGGCAGCAGTCAAAATATGTGCCCTTTTTGAATAGGGCATGGTTAGCTTCCACATTTTTATTATCTTCTTCTTTTTTTGGCCGCACTGCAGCTTGCAGGATCTTAGTTCCCCAATCAGAAATCGAACCTGGTCCCTTGGCAGTGAAAGCGTGGGGTCCTAACTGCTGAACTGCCAGGGAGTGCTCCTACGTTTTTGTAGAAGCAGACCATTCATAGGGTGTCATGGAGGCCTCGACTATGAAGTAGGCATGCTGGACTTCTGTTCTCCCCCTACTGATTTATGAACTGAGTCTCTGACTCAATTTCTCCACCTCTCCAGTGGGGGCAGTGATGGGAACAGCACTGGTGTCTAGAGATCCTCAAGCATATGGTAGATACTTCTGCAGTTGAGATTTTAAAGCAGCCAAAACTTTCACAGAAAAGAGCACCAAGACACCGTACTTGAGGAGAGAAGTTGGCCAGTTCAACCTGCCATTCGGTTGATGAACCAGCACTTGGCACCAGAAGCAGCCTATTTCTGAAACAAGTTACACTTTCTTCAATATTTTATGCAAATACCGGTTTAATATAAAGAGTAGACTCCTCTTCCTTGCCCCCCCTTTTTTCCAACAGAAAAGTAATTTCTGAATTTCTAGAAAACTGATGAGAATCCCCTAGGGCAAAAAGAAAATACTCATTTATAGTCATTTGTTCTGAAACATAAAGACGGACAGTGGTGCATTTTTCAATTAGCAATACCCAGGGACTCCTGGGTACTGGGGACTGCTCCTAAATCAGTGTATTTGTTGAAAGAACAATTCTCTTTCATGCTACTATTTTGCTTTCATTAATGAATTGCAGTTTTCAATCAAATATTAATAAGTATCTCCCATCAGCAGCACTCCCGAGCAGGAACACTCAGCATTTCCGGTCTCCATGCCTGTTGCTGGCTCAGCTGTTTATAGAATAAATAAAAACGAAATGAAATGAGAGATTGGCTGCTCTGAAAAGCACCTTTTAATACTAAACCAGGGTATAAACTAGTCAGTGGAAAAGGATTTAAATCAAACCACATGATTATGATAGGGGAGAGATGCCCTTGAGTCGTGCACATTTCCAGTTAGTAGCCCTGGGTCTCCAATAGGTGTCCAATGTCTTTCCTCCTCTACTGCCATGTCAGTAGTTGACATTCCTACCTGGCAGGTGTTACGCTGAGGTTCCTCCAGGCTTGTTGATTCAGTATCCCTGCCCTACGTGAGAGTAGCTGCCAGAACTCACACTTATCAAGTCCTACGATACTTTCAGTTAGAATCACTGTTTAAAAAAGAAAAAATCATGACTTCCATATAGGCAGGAAAGACTGTTTTAAAGGCCCCATAGTTATTCACTGGCACCCAGATCTGTGCCGTGTTTTGAGACAGGACCTCCCATGCTGCCCTGTCCCCCAGGGAAACTGTCGTGTCTGCACGTGGACAGCACCTGCCAGGCCTGTTGAAATGACCCAGCAGACGTCAGGACTCTGCTCACTTTACACCGTGTGCCCACATCTGAACATGCATCTTCTCCTTTGGGGGCAGTAACCCATTCTGCCATTTTGGAAAACCTGGTTTGAAATGCTTTTCAGCCCCTCATGAGATATCAGATCTTTCTGCAGTGGCAGATCTGCCTCTCAGGGCCCCCACGTGAGCCTTCACTGAGAAGCAGGCCAGATTCCACAAGCCCACCCATGGCAGGCCAAACAAGACGTCTGCTGTTAGAAGCACAGCCTCAGACTGCTCCACCAACACATCTCCTGGACAGTGTAACCTGAGCGTGTCCGTTTCCTAAAATACAAACGTTCTCACCTGCAATCCCACGGTCAGATTGAATGACTTGGGTACGATCTGCCGGGCTTGCTACACCCTGGCAACGGAATATCTAACTCAGAGACAATGAAGGGGTTGATTTGGTTCTTCTTTCCCATGAACTGCAGTCAGATCTTCACTGCCATTTAAGGTAACTTTCTGCTTGTTTAAGAATATTCCAGCTGTGTTTATGATGTTCCAACATTCTCCTGCCAAAACCCTTGACAAAGGAATTGGCGATATTTTCAGGGATGTTGGTGAGCACAGTCGGGATGCAGCCATTATGTCCTCATTTGTTTTTATTATATCTGATCTGAAATGTGGGGGTAGGCTTTTGACTTTTAAAACATGTACAGGGAGAGGACTCAATTTTGATCATGACATTTTAGTCATGTCCACGTAGTGCCCAAGCATTCAGATACATGGGAACCTGTGCCAGAGGCCTCCTGGGTTATTAGCTGCATCTTGTCATCCTACCCAGGTGGCTCAGTGGTAAAGAATCCACCTACCAATGCGGGAGATGCAAGAGATGTGGGTTCAATCCCTGGGTCAGGAAGATCTGCTGGAGTAGGAAATGGCAACCCACTCCAGTATTCTTGCCTGGAGAATTCCATGGACAGAGGAGCCTGGCGGGTACAGTCCACAGGGTCACAGAGTCAGACGTGACTGAGTGACTGAGCACACAGTCATCCTATTCTGGATACTCTTCCAGTCTCATCTCAGGGGTGAGATTTTGCCAACTCTGAAGTCCTAGCCTTCCCTCAATCTCGGGAGCCATGAATGAATGATCTCTCCATGCCAGTTTTAAATAAACAAACCTGACCTTGGGGTTGTGCATCATAGTATTAATTCTGATGCTCCAGTGTTTTACTCATGGAGTAGTTTAAATCCTGCTCAGAAGATACAGAGAAGAAAACTGGCTGTGCTAAGATCTTCCTACAGCTGAAGAGGAATTTATAAACAGGTTTTCCATAAGCTGACATCTTCTCATGCCACACAAGTTATCTTAAATTATGCTTCCTTCAGTTGAAATAAAGTGGCTGTTGCTGCTCTTTCAAAGAAGCAGCAGAAAACAAGAGGCCTTGGCATCATTTTATGTGCTTTTAGAAGTGCTAGTGCCTCTGCTTTTTTCCTTTCTTTCTTTCTTCTCTCTCACCCTCTTTTTGGTACACAGCAAGAATTCATCTAGTTCTCTCAAAATTCCTTTGCACCCTAGAGAAAAGGTAGAACACCTGAGATAAGACATCCTTTCAATTGAAATGACAAGTGTAATAGACGGGGACCAAAACCCACTCGGCGACAGGGCTCTGTGCTCCCCTTAGATCCTGTCTGTAGGAGGAAATCACTCTGAGAAACCTTTCCCCAGTCAATCATTCATCTATTCCAGTGGCAGGAAGACAGCCTCACCGTCATAAGAGAAATCCAACTCCTTTCTTTTCTATTAGCAATCTCTGACACTCTGAAAGTGGAGACAATAAATAGTGGCAAGGTAAATTACAGGTTGGATACATTTACAGATGGAATTTTTGCCTTTATTTATTTTTTGCTATTATGTATTTGGAAGCTTTAAGATATATAGGCTGTCTTACCCGACCTACCACCACCACCAAAAGTAGCTTCATTATCTTGGTACCAGTATTTTTTCCCCAAAATCTAAGTTCTCTTGCATTTTGCCAGCTGTGCGACAGCCTAGAACAGTTGAGGGCTGACCCTGTAAAATCAGAGCACTTGTCCTGTTGAGACCCAGTGGACTCCACTGTACCCAGAAGCTCACTTGTAGAAAGAGAAGGGGGACAGTGCACCTAAGACATTTCTGTCCAGTGGAAAGTCATCTGATTGCCTTGTGGAAGAAGGCGCCATCCCATCTTGACCGTAGGCACTCGAGTGACCCTGTGTTAGTGAAAAGCCGCAGATGTGAGGGCTCACTCCAAAGCCAGTGGCTTCAGTGGTGCTGAAAACAAAATGAATCTAGTCACAGGACTACCCACACCCTCCTGTTTTAGAGACGTGGCAAAGGTTAACAAGCTACCAGCCCGTGGAACATCTGGTTCTGAAGTTGCTTGACTTTATCCAGAGCAGCAAACAGACACGTGCTCCCCTTTTATAAATTACACGGTCGTTTTTCTCCCTTAAGTAACTGAGCACAGCACAGAGCGTGAAACTTGACAGAGCCCCTAGAAGACAGGTTTCCTCTCACTGCACTGCTGCCGACAGAATTAAAAGGTTAAGGAAGTCATCAGATTTGTCAGATCATTTTTTGGGAGGGGATGAGGACTGTATAATTAGAGGCATCAGTCAAGCTTTTAATTGCAGGTTTCATAGAGCAAAGGGCAATGAATGGTTCAAGTTTATAGAGAGATCACTTCATTGTTCTCTTGCTAGAGTTTTCTTTTGAGACCTGTTAATTGCTAGATCTTTCTCCTGAAGTTAACAAAAGTTCTGCTTGCTCTGAAACTGTAGTAAATGCATATACTGTGCCTTATTGATTTTTGTTGACATTTTACATGTTTTTTTATGCATTCTGAACCTCCGCTTGGACACTCAGTTTGGCACGTGCCCCCAAATAATAAGAGCAAAGTGAATGAAACAGAGTTAGCCCATGGTTTCAGATCTGCCTCCATTAGATGATTTCCTGTGCCTCTCCTGCAGTCTCCAGATAAGAAAGAAAAGTCTCCCGGTCTTATTTCCCCTGCTAATAGTGTCAGTGATAATCACAGTCTTCAAGAGATATTACTTTGAAACGGATGGTGAATCTGGGACTCTCTCATCTTGGAGCTGAGTACGTTTCAGTATGGAGCCAGCAGAGGTCCCGCCGTAGGTCTCTCACGGCATTACACACATCATCTCATCTAGATGCCTTAGAGGAGGCCGCCCAGCTGCTTCTGTTGATGACAGAAACCACAGCCAGTATAGATAGAGGCACCACACTCCAACAGCGTCACCAGCTGCTGTACGTCGGAAGAACTAAGAAATAGCGTGGCATTCTTAGTGAGCTAGACTGCAGGCTTCATTAGGACAGCTTAACGTAGAGGTGAATGAGATGAACCTCCCATGTACTAAGAGTTTTTGTGTATTAAAACTTACAGCATGATGCAAAAAAAAAAAATGCATTGACTTTTTTTCATGACTGGATGTTGTTGTGCTTTGGGGGTGTGGGCAGGCATTGCTTTCTCTTATTGCTGTTGGATGAAAAAGTGCTAATACAGTATTGACTTGATAATCTCACCAGGTACACATGCAGAGCAAACAGAGAAAATGTATTCGATGGCCCCCACAGTGACTCCCATGCACCGAGCCATGCGCTGGTTGTTGAGATGTAGAGTTTTCTGCTTGGCTTCTTGGCCATAGAGGCACCCATCTCATGCAGTGGGTGCCAGAATTCCACTTCTGTGCACTCACTCTGAGATGACAGGCTTTGGCCCCTCAGTGTTTAGATCTGCTTCATTTGCAAATCTTTTTAAGTAGCAATAATAATAATGTTTTGAGGCAATTGAGTGGAACACTAAATTATTCTCTGATACCTAAGTTCAAACTGTGCAAGGCTAAAGAAGCTGAAAATCAATGCACTTTTAAAGTCATTAGAGATCATAAGTGAAATAGTCTGCATTGCTTTAGCTAAGCTTTTAGTGTGCTGTGGTATTATTATAAAATCAGCCTGAATCTGCATTAATTTCACAGTCTTTTTCTCTGAGAAGCCCAAGGGTGCCTGATAAATAAAATGTAAATTTTAGAAGGCAGTGTTTTTATTAGTGGAAAGGGCAGTGAGCCATGTAGTTGGCGCGGTGACCTGCATGGTAGCTGACACTGCTACAAGGAGTCCTATGGATGCTAGTTATTTTACAGACGGAAAAAAAAAAAAAAGAAAAAATAGCCAAGGAGGGTTCAGTGGGCCTCAGGGGAGACATTCAGAGAAATGTGCCTTGTCTTGTGTACGTTCCACTTGAGGTCCAGTCTCTGATGGAAACCGCAAGTTGCAACTTTCAGAAGTCATGAAGATTTGATACAAATAACAAATCCAATGCAAATGTTTACATTTTACTTTATATGCACTGTTGAATATTCCCAGAGTAATGGCGCATTTGTTAATAGGGGGTTTGTTTTTGTTCATCATTAACAGTTACTAAGTAGTTTGTACAGGATTTGGGTATATTTATTTGCATTTAAGTAACATGAATGTGTATTTATACATATATCTAATTTTTAAACCACCCAGAAAAGATGAAGTATATTTATTTGCTGACATTTCAAGCTATTGGAATCTCTTTGCTAATTTGCCCTGGGTGTGAGGATTTTATTATTGGCTGCTTAAAAATCAAGGCTCCCATTTGAAATATAGAACCAGAATGGGTGGATGCCCTCAGTCAAGATAGTCAGCCAAGGAGAAAATGTAAAATTGCAACTCTGTATTTTAGAAAATGCAAAGTAGGTCTTGCGCATTTCAAACCTGTGGCTAAAAACACTTAAAAATTAAAAAAAAAAAAAAAAAAGAGTACCCAGCCTCCTTTCCCTGGACTGCATTCTAAAAATAAATAAACTAATCCATCAGTAAATCTCTCTGCTTTGGTCAGATTAGCAAGTCAGCACTGTAAGTAAAAAAGCAACATGAGATTCAAACCAAAGAGAGAAGTTGTTGAGTTTATGTACTACTGAGAACAGTGTCGTCCTGTGGCAGTTCTCGTAGACTGTGTTGGTTTAACAAGCGTCCAAACCTTTTGTCTTGTTGTTTTTTGTCTTTCCTGCTCCCTGTCCCCTTGTTTCCCACAGGCTGTGCGTTTGTCACGTTTTCTACAAGGGCAATGGCACAGAATGCAATCAAAGCCATGCATCAGTCTCAGACCATGGAGGTACTGTATCATCTGCCCGCTCTTCGTTTTCTTTGTGCAAATGCTGGGGGATGGAAAGCGACTCTCTCCTGTGTGGATTGTTCACCTGACAATCACAGATGTAAACTTTCACCACCTTTCTCTTCATTCATTCATACTCCGCCTCCCTTAATCTCTCTCCCCCCGCCCCACTTTCTTCTCCCTCCCGCTCGCTCTCCTCTCTGAGTTTTTCCCCTAATGACTGGAAACACACCTAGTAAAACCTTCCACTTGCTCTGCATTCTTTGCTGAGCCTTCTGTGGCGGTGGCCCAGGTCCTGCCGTGTAAAGTTCACGATGCCATTTAACCCGGGCATCTTTGTGCCCCTCAGGGAACAAGTCCATTGGCCAGCCGCCAGGGTGGGATGGGTTGAACGCTAACAGCCCCCATTCCAAATTGCAGTGGGCCCCGTGCTCAGTCACAGCGTTCTTTCATTTCTTTTTGTCTTCTTTTTAAATGTGAGGTCAAGTGACCTTTAATCAAGACAAACAGAATTGTTTTGGCATCAGCAGTGTCGGAGAAAGTTAAGACTTCTCCTACAAGATGGAACCAGCGCAAATGTTCATGTATGAGAGCCACCCACCCCCAAAATTAGATTTGCCCCCTTGCTAAAAAAAAATAAAAACAGTAACCAAGAAACTCGAAGGCTCCAATGTGATCTCCTAACGAGAGACACAGTGGCTTTGGGGGAAGAGAAATACGCTGGCATGGGCCCACAAATGTAGACGACGGCTCTGTCCTTTGAGTCTGTGATTCGGGTCATGGCCTTTCAGGATTTTGCACAAAAGCATTCCAAGAGTGATATGCAGTTCCTTACTCTGTATTGTCTGATAGAATCCTTTGGGAGTGCATGTTCTGCTGTATCATGTGAACTGTATCTTTGTGTATGGGTGATCTTTTCTGGAGGTGGCTTTGTACTATTACCTCAAGTTATGTTTTTCATCTTTTGAAAGAAAAAAAGAATTTTTTTTTTCAGTTTTATTTAATGTGCCAAAAGTTCTCTATTGTTTGAGCTTCTTTTTTGCCTCCACTTTTGCGGGGGGTTTTAATTTTTTTGTTGTTCGGTTTTTTTGTTTTCTTTTTTTTGGCCATGCTGCATCTCCCGAAGCATGCCGGGAGCTCAGTGATCTTTCTGGGTCTTGTTCTGTGGGCAGACTTTTTCTAGGGAGCAGAAGGGTGGGTGGAAGTGTGGGGGACGAGAGTGTGCATGGCATTGTCATTCAGTGTTTACTCTACTTTTCTGAGTTTTGATAGCATTGCAAAGCCTATTGTCTTTTTCAGACTTCCTTTTGACTTCAGTATTCCTAACATACCTTATATAATCACTGTGTTTTCCTTTCAGTGCAATGCATTTTTAAGGCACTCACACCCCCCTACGTGAAGGCAAGCTCAGGTGAAAGTCGGCCACAATAAGAGAGAATTAGCGGGATTTGAAATATCTAGGAATCCAGTCTCAAACAACAAGCAGTTACACATGTGATCATGTGTTTGTTCCCCTCCCACCCTCGTCCCCCGCCCTTCTCTTACCTTGGGCAGCTCCACTGCGGTGGATCAGCCTGGTTTCCAGCTGCAGATCAGCCTGGAAATGAAAACAAAAGGACTGTTAAGAAAAAGAAAGTCTTGATATACATGTGTTTCACTCTTAAACATTTTTATTTCCTGTGATGGAGTGATCTGTTCCTGATGGGTCTCACCTTAGATTATTTTTTTCACCCCAGCTATTTCAGCCCTGTTGGAAACACTTGCCGCCCCAGTACCCTCACCCAGGGCTCCCCACCCGAATGGGAGGACTGTGTTCTGTACGTCCCTACGGACGGAGAACACGAGAAAATACAGCAGAACTGGGTATGAACCCAAACCAAAAAAATAGGCTCTCAGAAGGAAAAGAATTTGCTATAGAGAATGGGGCGTATTTATTCTTCAGAAGTCGTTGATCCTTTGTTAATATCACTTATCAGAAATCAGATCTGATGCACTTGTTTTTAAATATGGACATCCATGCTTAATCAGAGAGGCCCTTAGACACTTAAATTTATTGTTTAATTCAAAAATATTGACATTTAAATGGAAGATTATTATGCAGTCTCATTAGAGTTGTATAACTGAAGTTTGTTTTCTTTTTTTTTTAATTAATCACATTATTTTTAGGACTCTGGCTCACATCTTCAACCAAGATGTATGATCTAAGAGATACGAATTCAAAATGATGTGACTGTTAAAGTTTAACTGAACATATTCTTTAAAGAAAAAGAAGTCATTAATTTTATATGGTACCTTGATTTTTCCCACCTTCCTCCAATCTCTGCCCACCCTCTTTTTCCCTTTCATAATTTATACAAGTCATTTTTTGAGCTATAATCATTGGCCTGATTTTCTGCTTTTATATCATTTTCTGGTATTTAAGGAAGAAAAAAAGTCAACCATAAGAGAACTGTGAGGAGGAGATGCTATAATTTGTTACAGAATGAATTTGATAGAATAACAACCCTTTCCATGCAAAACCCTTGCTCTCTGTAATTTCCATCTTCAGAGTGGTTTTGCTCTCTTTAAAATGATGAAGCACTAAAATACAGAGCAGACAAAGAAAAATAAAGTAGAGATTTTTTTTCTAATGGTGGAAATGTTACTTTTATTTAGTTTATTGACTCTTAACATCCTGGGTTGTGACTGTGACCCCCAGAGCTGAAGATCAATCCACTGGAGGTTCAACAGCCAGTCACCTCACTTTTCCCACATTTTGGGGGTTAATAACGGGCATGATTGCCTCATCTATGCATAGCTCCATCCCCAGGAACTACCCAAGGTGACAAGAAAAAAAATGCAACTTTGTTTTCTAAGAGAAAGAAAAATTAACCCAAAGGGAAGGGGAAAGCTCATTTAAATAGGAATATTAAATTTCTGACAGAAGAGAGAGGTCTGTTATCATGCTGAGTTTCAATAAAAGTTTGTTGTTTTTTTTTAATCACTTGGGTAGAATTAACTTCTTTTTTCTCAGCAAAATTTCACAGCTTTAATTGTGATGGAATGTGTAGTAAGCTGTATGGAGAGGGAAACCAATTGGTTTCCACTGAGTGTTTACCAAGTGGTGAATGTTGAAAAGTGATCTTAAAAGGAAGTCCTCCTGCCTGGGGTGTTAGGCCCTTACTTTCCCTAAGGACCACCTCCATCTCAAAGATGCTGGTCCTGTTATATAACCTATGGCCATTTCTCACTCACTACCCCTGATCCTCCTGCCTTTTAAAGGAAATGAACATGGAAAGAAGCTCCTAGAACAGCAAGATTGATTAGGAAAAGAAGCCAGGTAGAAATCTCCAGCTCCCATTTGAAATCTCCACCTCCCTGGACTAGAACACAATCCTGATATTTCATTTTTGATTTGCAGTAGCCTGGGATTAGTGATAGATTAGATGTGGTAGAGAAGGAGGAGACCTTTCTAAAAACATGGGGACAGGGACATCGGTTCATGCCTGCGTTCCCTGAATATCTCCTTCCTTCATCCATGTTCCTAAAAATGAAACCCACTGCTCCCGATTACATTACTGGGTCGATGTAATTCCCACCATTCCAAAGTTAAAAAATGCTTAACTGAGCATTGGAAAGAGTGAAAAAAAAAAGAAAAAAAGACGTGAATGACAGGCACTCTCACTCCCATTACGTCTCCCCCTCTTCGTGCCCAGGTTACACATAGCAACAGACAGACACACCACGACAAGTCCATCTTTCAGACAAATGAACCATGAAGCTTAATTAAGGGCCAGTGATCAGGTCTCTTGTCCCTGAGGAGGTCCTGGGATGGTGGAAGGAAGACCCCTGAAGAGAGAAGGCGAGGCAGTGTAATAAGCAGATCACGAGAGCAGAATGGCTTCTTCAAGCACCAGAGCCCCAGAGACACCAGTGACAGACCCTGGAATAATATTCTGTTGATGGTGCTATTCAGAGAAGACGAAGGACCATCAAACCACTTAAAAACCAGCCCGGCTCGGCCCCTCTGCTGCAGTCATTCAGAAAGCTAGGCCCCACACTGACTGAGTGTCCCGAGCCCAGTGGACCAGGCTGTAACCCCCTCTTCACTTTCCGCTGTGTCTGACCACAGGGCTGCTCTTCACCGATCGTGGTGAAGTTCGCGGATACGCAGAAGGACAAGGAGCAAAGGCGCCTCCAGCAGCAACTGGCGCAGCAGATGCAGCAGCTCAACACTGCCACCTGGGGGAACCTGACGGGTCTGGGCGGCCTCACCCCGCAGTACCTGGCGGTAAGTTCCTGGGGGTGGGGACGTGGGGTCCCCAGGAGGAGAGAGAGCGCCCCGCCCCTGGAACTCTTCCAGACTCCTGTTCCCTCAGTACACCAAAAGCTCAGCCTCGGGACGCTGTGAATGCCAGGAAATTCTTGGCCTCGATGCAGAGTTTTTCCAGGTGAAATTGATGAGCATAAGGATGGACCCTTCGGTCTAGCTAGATGTAGGCTGAGCTGGGCTCCACAAGGCTGGGTGTTAACCAGTGTTCCAGCATCAACTCCTGCATCAGGAGGGGTGCGGCATGCTCCCCGCACCATGATTTAAGGTCCCCAGGCAGCCGTGGTCTGCCCGCTCTCTATGCCCTTGGCAGGACCTAGGAGGGAGGCCTCGTGGAACCATCCTTCACTGGGTCTTCCCAGAGGAGGTATGTTGATTCAGTTCAGATGTTCCTTTATCTGTTGGAAACCAGAAACTCAGATCCCGTTTCAGGACGAATAGCCCCTGTTCTTCCAGCCATCCCTTACAGTTCATTGTTGCTAAACTTTCACCTCCTTTTTTGTTTATTTGCACCTTTGTGCTGCCCATTTCACTTTGCCACTGTCTTTATTAAAATGCCAGAGTCAAAACCTAGGACCGTCCCCCTGGTAAGATCGAAACAGCATGAGGAGCGAGCCCTAGTGTGAGCTTCAAAGCATCTGCACGTAGCTTGAAAGTGGTGGAAGGCAGCTCATACTCCCCTAAGGTTTCGCTTGCTTTTGCTTGATCTAGTGCCGAACCATGCTTCTCTATCCCCCTTTTCTGCCGGGCTACACGTTAATTAATGTAATTTTATATTGTGCATTTGGGCCTTTGATTCTAGCCGCTGTCTGTCCATGTATGTGTGTCCTCATTCTGTCCTGACCTTTGAACTGTTGCCCTCAGTATAGTATGACCCATGAGCTGTCCTTTGTAGCAGAACCCATACTGTTGTGCAAAACAGCCCTCCCTGTAACCTTGAAAGGTGATCCCCCTGCTGCAGGTGAGGGAAAGGAGAGGCTTAAAGAGGTTTTGTTACTTCACCCAAGGTCATGGCGTTGGTGGTCAGGCAGGATTTCAACCCTCTGTGTGCTCTCTCCATCCAGCCTGGCTGCTTCTCCAAGGAGTTGTGATTCATATTCCCCTTTTATTTTAATATTTACTTGTTTGGCTGCGTTGGGTCTTAGTCGAGGTTTGTGGGGTCTTCGTTGTTATCACGCAGTGTTTTTCATCGCCGCGCACAGGCTCTCCAGTTGCGGTGCTCAGGCTTAGTTGCTCCATGCAGGTGGGATTGTAGTTTCCAGATCAGAGATCACACCCGCATCTCCTGCATTGCAAGGCAGACTCTCAACCACTGGACCACCAGGGCAGTCCCTGATAATCCTCCTTTACCCACCCTCAGGCCTGTCGGGGTCTGACGAGCAGTTACTCATGACACGTCTGCGTGTCTTGCGGGAGAAGCATGCCTCTCCTGCCTTCCCCTGAATCACTGATAGAAGCAGTAACCGAGTTTGCTGTCACCTTCTAGCCAGTTTTCCATCTTATCCACAGGGACCCCGTGTGAAATTTCCTCATGTCTTGCCAAAGTAAAATTGGTGAAATAAAATATAAAATAAATTATCTATAATTTATATAGTTATGTATTTATATATCAATTATGTATTTATATAATATATTAAATATGAAATAAAATATAAAAATTTTTTGTTGCTGAAATAAAAAATAAAAACAAGGTTTTCTATCATAGGTTGATGGCAAGCTCACCTTTTCAGAGTTTTTAAGGATCCAGCTTTGTGTTCCACTGTTTCCAGGAGCCAGGACCCCTGTGCCTGTCCCAGTCTTCTGGCCCCACCCTCCCAGCACCTGTTTTTTTTGTGTTGAGGGTAGATTCTGACTCTGGCTCACCAGAGTGTGGTTGTCAGTGGAAAGAATCCTCGGGTTAATGACCCTCCAGGTATTGCAACTTCCTCCAGTAGAAATTATTAATCCCTCAAAGTATCTTCAAAGCTAATTTAATTTGACTAAACTTCAGTTTTTAAAACATGGTACAGAGCTGCATTCTCTTGCAACCACAAGAGAATGGGAAACCTGAGAAATCAAGCCAAGAGAAGGGATTTCTCTCAGTCAAAGCGAATCATCCCTGGCTTCCCCTCTTCCTCACTCTGTGTCTGTGTCTGTCTGATATCTAGGTATCTGTTACACCGAATCCAGAAGGATGAGTGAAAGGTGTATTCCTGTTTCTGATAACTGCTCACATTAATCCCCATAGTATCGTTGCAACTAGGACTTGGGTAGAATCGAGTCAGCTGCTGGATGCCCGTTTGTGAGTCCCGTACCATGGTGGAGTCTCCTCCTCCTAGAGCTGAGGAAACCGACACTTAACCTGCCCGAGTGGCAGCACTCTCCGTTAGGCTGCGCAGAGCTCCAAGTGAATGATGAGAGCCTATTTTGTAAATAGTGAATTCTTCTGGTTCCTCCTCAGCTCATAGAACTGTGGCAGTTTTTTAATAATAGATTTGGTGAGTCTATGCTTTTGACATCCATGGACTTCTGAGTATAGGAGACGGCCCCACACCCACTCCAGGGTACAGACTGTGGCTATACTGATCTACCAGAAGGAGGGTATCAGTAAGTCCAGTCACACACTTAGTGCAGCACCTAAGTGAAAGCCGCTCAGTCGTGTCTTTGCAACCCCATGGACTGTAGCCCGCCAGGCTCCTCTGTTCATGGAATTCTCCAGGCAAGAATACTGGAGTGGGTTGATATTTCCTTCTCCAGGGGATCTTCCCGACCCAGGGATCAAATCCGGTTTCCCCGCACTGCAGTCAGGTCTTTACCCTCTGAGCCACCAGAGAAACCCTAAGTTAACCTGTAATTCAACTTACTGGGACAAATAAAGGAGGGCTTTCAAATGGTGATCACACGCCTTACCTTGTGCTGCCCGCTGTTTCTGCGTGCGGGATAAATGTACTTCTGGAAGCTCCAAAGACAAAATGCAGAGACCTTTTCACAGCTGTCTTCATTTCTTTTTAGAAGATGCTAATATATTTCTAATAATAGCGTCAGGGTATATAGCACCAGATAGTTCTAAGTTTTGACAAATAGTATGTTCCTCTGTGCCCACGAAGTCCACCTTAAAATGGTTGACCATTGTCTTTATCCTACAGTTATGACTGTAGCTTTGGAGCTGTGAATAGATACATTTATCTCTGTAGGTATCTCAGCGGTTTCTCTGTTAGTCCAGGAGTTGGGGAATCTGTGCATTCCTAATGAAGGTTGTAGGACAGGGAGCTGTGAAGGAAAGCGGAGGAGACCCAGGGTTGGACCCTGATTGACAGAGATGAGTTACGAGAACTACTAAGCTCCAGAGAGATAGCATTAGTCACGCCATGTTGGATTCCATAGATTTAACACCTGGTTGTTAAAAATTGTAAATTGATGAATTGTTTAAAGCAGTGACGTTATTGAGTCTCCCGGTGTCTGGTTACTTAATAGAGATTAGACATTAATATGGATTTATGGCTCCAACACTGGGAACCTTTAGCCGGTTAAGAGGCAGCAGTAGCTGACTATTTGAATGTAAAGGGAACTGGATGTGCCCCTGTGGACGTGGCAAGTTCCTTTGTCCTGAGCTGCCTTTCTTTTTGACAGGATGTTTCTCTGTTTTTGGTATTTTTTTTTTTTTTTTCAGCTTCTGCAGCAGGCCACCTCCTCCAGCAACCTGGGTGCATTCAGTGGCATTCAGCAGATGGCGGGTAAGTCATGAGGCCTGCCTGGCCTTTGGACCGCTCTGTTGTCTGAATTTGGGATGGGTTCAGAGGGTGAAGAAGATGGGGGAAAGAACCACAAACCTGTCCTGTTGGCTTAGGTGTTACACCTTAGAGTAAGCTGCTCAGAAGTTGATTTTCTATCCCTGGCATCTCCAACAGTTATATAACAAGAAAACTGGGGGCTGAGAATTCGTGCATAGTACCCTCGAGAAAGTGGAAAGTGTTAGTCACTCAGTTGTGTCTGTTTGCGACCCCATGGACTGTAGCCCACCAGGCACTTCTGTCCATGGGATTCTCCAGGCAAGCATACTGGAGTGGGTTGCCATTTCCTTCTCCAGGGAATCTTCTGGACCCAGAGATCGAACCCAGGTCCTCCCACATTGCAGGCAGATTCTTTTACCCTCCAGAGTTGTGTTTATTTTTTCTTAAAGGGTTTGACTGCTGGAAGGTGGGGAAGGGGGAGGGGGTGGATTTCCAGCAAGAGCTGTGTATCCAGGGCAGCCACCATGATTGACGTCCCTCTAAAATTTTAATAACAGGCAGTCAATAAAAATGTTTTGTCCTCCATAATGAAAGCCAGGCTTGCAGACCTATCTCTGACTGATACCATTTCAGTCCCTTGATAACCACAATTAACAGGGGTGCCTTTTTTTATTTTTATTTTTTTTAATTTAAAAGAATCCTAGCTGATAGAATTGTGCATCAGAAGCTTTTATGGGAAAGTGGAAATCTTCGTTGTGGGGGGGAGGGGGGCAAGGTGGGGGGCGGGGTGGGAATCACAGTGGGACTGCATGTGAAAGCCAGCCCCTGAAGGTTTTCTTTTGATAATGAGCTGTGTTGGTAGTGACCTAGGGGCAGTGATTAGTGAAAGGTGGGTCCCGCTGAGTCACCTTCCAGGCTGATACCCTGACCCGTGCGGTGAATCAGGACGTAGGGGCCAGTAACCTGCCGCGAGGAACAGTCAGGAAGCTTCTTCCTCAATTCCAAAAACGTCGAGGAGAGTGGACGAGGAGAGCAGATTGCTGGCATATTAGAGGCAAGCCCAGTTGCTTCCATCAGTGACACCCTGAGTCAGTGAGATTAACCCAGGACATGCAGACTCTAAGCCTGATTTCTTTATCTGTCACTGTGAAAACTCCTTTTTTCTCTTTTTCTCCTGAATCCATAGCCTGTGTTATTATTTTTCTTCTCCTTGTGTCACTTTGAACGGAACTGGAGAGACTTGGCATGAGCACACTCAGATCCCTCCTCCTGTGCGTCCTGTGGCCGTTAGCCCTGCCTTCCGTGGTGGCCCCTGGGGCTAAACTGTGACCTTTCTGACGGGGTGGACTGGCCTGCAGTAAGAGCAGCGCTCAGTTACTCGTGGCCCTTTAAATCTGCGGGCACCGCCCACCTATTCTGTCATAAGACAGCTTTGGGATTATTAGAAAAAAATAGATGTTAAAATAAAAAATAGTGAAATCATTCAACAGAATGTTAATGAACACAGTTGAGAAAGCTGGCCTCGGAGCTAAGTATCTCCTTGAACAGTTGATTTATTTTTAGTTCTGTGAAAGGAGGCTGGAGAGACAGAACTTAAATATTCAAGGAGTTTTCTACATTTTTAAAAAAGAGAAAACCTCCGGATTGCACCCTCTGAAAGAAATGTCAAGATGCATCGTGTTTTCCACCAAGGCAGGATTTTTCTTCTAATCAGTTGGAACCCCCCGCCCCCAAATTCAGAATTAAGAGTCTTCCCTTAGAGGAAGCCTCAGGCTCTCCCATTGCCGTGGTTAAATTATGCAGAGAAGGTCACTGGGTCCCGAGGCTGCTGCCCGGCGTGTCTTCCCGGTGGACAGGGCGCCCTGCCACTCTTCATTAGGCCGTGAGCCCACGGCGCACCACCTCGGGTCAGGATGTTGGTGTGTGTACACCATGCAGTCATTTATCAATGGAGAGTACCTGGGAGTCACCTTAGAAGGTGTGTGGAGCAGATGGCTAATTTAAAGTCAGTCTGTAAATGCGCTCGGCCTTCCAAAATACCCCTTTCTTGAACCTTCTAGTGTGAAATCCAGCACCAAGGCTGCCCAGGCTGTGCAGTCAAAGGCCAAGTGTCCCATTTTCTGCTGTCACCTTGAGTAGTGAGGACTGAGGATGGGGGTGTCAGGGTTCTTCTGCTTCGCCATTTCGTAACAAGTGCCCTTCATTCTTATGGAAAATCAGGAAGCATTATGGTTATTTTTTTTTCAACCAAGTTCTATGGCCCCCGGCTCTTTCATTGTCTCCCCAAAGTAGGGCTTTTCTCGCCGTCAGTCACCTAAACCCATCCTGGAAAGCAGAGGGATCATAGGGGTCCCTTCGTGGAAGAAGGTTCCCGCACGCACTGAATTGTGGGAGGGGGCCGCTCTTCCCCGTTTCCCTAAAAACCTTCACTTCCTTCCCCTCCTCCCTCACCTGTGAATTCTCCTGAAGCATCGACGCTGAGAGGGTGTGGCCTCCTCTCAGTGGCATTTGTGGACTCTTTTGGGGCTGCCGACAAGTGAGTAAATTTATTATTTCGCAGCTGCAAATTTACGTTCTGCATACAGTCCCAATGAAACTTAAGTGAAATGCCTGGTTTTTGAATTAAGAAATTTGACTTTAGCTGGACATCTAAGCCACACACCGTTCCATAAACTAACGGCAGTATCTTTAAGAATGACTTGTTAAAAAAATAAATAAAAGAAACAAAGAAAGAAGAATGCGTCGTGGAAGGTTTGGGGTCAGCAGGTGGGTACAGTGTCCTACGTGTTACACACGAGCGTGCTTCTCACACTTTCACCAAGAGGTGCCTCATCCCAGACCCCTCCTAGGGCCACAGCGCCTGTAAGCGAGCGAGGCTGTGGAGGAGCGAGAGCAGTGCCCAGTCGCTCAGTCGAGTCCGACTCTTTTTCGACCCCATGGACTGTAGCCCACCAGGCTCCTCCGTCCGTGGGATTCTCCAGGCAGGAATACTGCAATGGGTGGCCGGCCATTTTCTCCTCCAGGGCATCTTCCCGGCCCAGAGGTTGAACTTGCATCTCTTATGTCTCCTGCATTGGTAGGTGGGTTCTGTACCACTAGAGCCACCTGGGAAGCCCCACGTTCATGTCCAGAGAGCCAGCTCCACGGGGCAGACTCGAGCGCTGCAGCTGAGAGCAGCGTCCACAGACGGTGAATGTCATCTGGGAAAGCAGGGATACTGTGTTGTGAACAGCTCTGAAAACAGGGTCTGTCCTACAGGAAACTGAGATGTCTCACCACCGTCTAGAATGTCTCATCTGAATGAGGAAACATTTTCTGTTTGAGGAGGAAATAAAGCTGGAAAAGGAAAAAAAAAAACAGAAAAGCAAAACAACAACAAAAATTAGGTGACAAGTTTCTAAAGTAGTTACATCAATAAAATCAGATGAGACATCAATGATATACTTATTTGTTCTTAAAAAAAAAAAAAAAAAACCATTTACCTTTCAAATTAAAAGTAACTTCAGAAGTGTTTTACGATTTTATGAAAGGGAACCTTTCCTAAATCTGACATATAAAAAGCAGAGAATATAACAGTAAGGCTGTAATCTTTATAAGCTGACTGCTTTTATGTGCATCCTTTTTATTTTTTGTGTATCCTTCAAGTCGATTGATTCTACTTTCCCTCTTATCACTTGTGATAAAAATTTGTCCATTTCCCACTCAAACTGTGATACTTTTTCCATGAATTCCTGAAATCTCCCTAACTTGGGGTCTGAGTTCAGGCCAAGAGTCTGGATTTTTCCAGAAAAGAAAGAATAAGGAGAAACTGGTTTTTCGGTCTTTCGTTTCTTTATAACAACGATCATCTGAAAAAAGCATCATGTTAGAAAAACGAGGGTAGTATTACACCAGTTTGCTTTTCACAGAGCACCTTGAAATAATCCTGGGTTTCATCCTCACACTTTACGGCACGCCAGGGAGAAAACCACCACTACAGCACTCCCACATACTGCAGCAGCTTTGTGACATAGGGACTCTTAGCATCCCATTCCACAGGTGGGGCAACTGAGGGTGAGAGAAGTTAATGAACAAACTTGCCCAGAGTCACCAAGGTAAGAAATGGCGGGTCCGCATTTCAAACTGGCCTGAGCTCCCTGTCGCCTCCCCCGCCCCCGGCCGCCACTCAGTGCACTGCGCGTCCACAAATCCAGGTATGGAATCACTCAGACGAATGAGGAGACCAACCAAGAAGCAAATCTGAGCCATCAGTGAACAATGCACAAGAACCCCAAAACTGCTCCAAGAGAAGCAATCCAGTGTCGGCCGCAGAAAAACCTCCTTTCATTCTGGACAGCGTCACAGATTTATCAGGGGGTGGTTTTCTGCTAGAGGAAATGTTTTTCTAGGGTGAGGGGGGCTTGTTAGTAAGAAATTGCAGAGGTTATGAAGCGGTGGCCTAAGAAGAAGATCTGATGACAAAGGGAAAACTGCTTCGCTTGACTTCCAACAGTCAGAAGCGTGTAGTAATTCGCTTTCAGAATCTCTGGCCTAAGTTTCCAAAGTCAGAGGGAAATCATAGTGGGCAAGTGTCTGCCTGAAAGAACCACATAGCGACTTCTGTACTGGTCGGAGATCCGGCTCAGAGCAAAGACGGTCTCAGCGTGTCTGTGACGAGCGGAGAAGAGGGAAGACTTTGGCCAAAACTGGACCTCGCGTTGGGGACACACTTGGGAGGTGTGCATACTGGACCCACAAAGGCCCCGGGTTCTTCCCAGAGCCCAGCCTCCCCTCCTCCACACCCCGCACTCCCTGCTAATAGTCCTTAGGAGAATGCGAGAATGCTCCATAACCACCCATCTGTCACTTTCTAACAGACCTGATTGGCAAGCGCTGGTAACAACTGACATCTGTTCTCGCTTATTGAAATGCAGATTTATGGTAATTGCTCTGAACAATAAGACACAGAATTACCTAAGGTGAACATTCAATTAAATTTTCATGCCCTTCTCCTCATAAATAATTAAAAAAAAAAAAAAGCCTTCAGTTTCAAGTAGGCACAGTGTGCACTCTTCGGTACATACTTTCCTCATTTGGAGATGGGTTGTCTTTTCCAGAGTAATGAGGGAAAAGTGGAACCCCTGTATGCCTAACTTTCCCCCCACCCCCCGGCCATCTTGGCACATTGTTGGATTTCCTAAAACTTATCTCAATGTTTTGCATTTCTCATCACTCAGATTATTTGCCCCTGGTTTGAAGGATGTCCACCCGAGCAGAGTGCTTTGTGAGGTTAAAAGAGGGTGGTTCTCTTCTCAAGGAAGAGCTGTTTGCCAACCAGAAACAGCATCACCTCGCCCCCCCCCCATGCCCCCAGGGCCTGGGCCACCCCTCCTCCATCCCATGCCCTTTGAGGATTTTTGTGTCGGAGACCGGAGATGAGATGGGGGGCCCTGGAGGGTGGAGAAAGGAGCTGAGAAGGACAGGACAGGGTCCTTAAACACACACACACAGAAAACACAAAATGATGGAGAAGGAACCAGACATGTGAGTTCAACATCAGCAGAAGCAACACCCGCTTTCAGACAGCCGGAGCAGGGACGGGGTGGCCAGGACTGACTGTCCGTGGGGGGCTAAGCCTGCAGCAGCTGGAGGTCTAGAAAGATGCTGGTACCGGGAAGTCTGTGCAGTTCACCAGGCAGAGGACGGAGCTCGGGGTGCGTCCCCTCGGAGCCTCCTGAGCTGCCTTCGTAGCTGAGGTCCGAGGCCTTTCCCACTAGCAGTGGGGCCGCCAGGCCCCCAAGCCCCTGCCCTGAACGGGAGGGGAGGGGAGATGTCCACACTGCAGGTGAGACCCTCTGGTTACGGGAGCACCAGGGGCAAGAAGAGCCAAAGCGTCTGTCCCCGGGGCCCTGCACGCCTGCTGTGAAGACAGTGGGATCCTGCCCCACCGGTGTCCAGGGCTCTCCCCACACCCCGCGCGTGTCCCTGCGATGTGCCGATGTCAGCCGTGGCCGGGGTGTCCCCCCTAGGAGGCTTTCTTGCTGGAGGGACGGTCTGGGGAACAGGCTTCAGGCCGCTACCTGGCTGGACAGAAGGACATTGCAGGGAACAGCTGCGTGTTGCCCCCGGGAGGTGGACAGGAGCGCCCATCACATCCCTCACGCCCACTGCCCGCAGGTTCCTAGGGCCGGCCTCAGCACGGCCCCTGCCCTGTGTTAGCCGGCAGCTCCGATGTTCTCGGAGAATGTCTGGCTTGACTGTATGCATCATGGTTCGGGGTCGGTGGGGGCAGGGGGGTGTTGGGATGGGGGGAGCTGTGTTCTTTGATCCAGTCTCTGTGCTGTCACTCCTGAGCTCAGATTTCTCGATTCCTCCCAATTGCTGTCGCCAAGCCCAGGGCTATCGTTGAATGGTTTTCTACCAGGACTCGCAGCCCTTTTAGGACATTTCGTGAGAATGAGCTTCTGGGTCCGAGTCTTATTTCCAGAAACAGATAGAATTTCCCGCAGTCCCTGGCTCCGCTCCGCTCGGATGGGAGGTTTAGTTTTCGGCCCGGGGCCCGGGGTCTGTCTTGTCGTGGCCGCGTGCTGACAGCTGGCGAGCTGGGCAGCACCTGCAGGTCCTGCCTCTGCTTCTCTCCACCTAAGCCCCACCTCCTTGCCCCAAACGCTCTGATGCTGGAGTCACGACGCCTCTCCTCCCCTCCTTCATCTCTGCTTTGCTAGGGTCCATGTTCTGCTCCGTAGCGGTCGGTGGTTGAACAGAGCTGGCCACTCCCAGTGTGGCGCCCCAGAACCTGGCCTTCACAGTGGAGGCAGGGCAGCCCCTTGGGGTGAGGGGGGAAGGGGACACCCGGGGAGGACGGGGGGGACACAGAACCCAAGGGTGGTGGGCTGGACTCCAGGGCAACGCCGAGTGTTGGTGGGTGAGAAAAAGAAAACGCACAGACCTAATAAATATTTGCAGAATGGATTAATTAACGATTGAGGGAAATAGTCAATATTTGAAGCTGTTGTAAATACTGAAGAACGAAGAACAAACAAGAAAAACCTCGTTTGAGTCTGTAGACAATGCTCTTTATAGCAGCATGGGAACATCTCATGCTGTTGGTTGCCCTGTTCATTCATCTCCTGGGGCTCCATTTTTCACCTACTGTGAATGAACATGGCTGTGTGTGTGTGTAGGTGGGCTTGAAAGCAAATAAGACAACAGCTTTGTCCTCAAGGAGCTTAGTGTCTATGATGTGGAAGCAGGCTGCGATGAACGCGTTGGGAGTTAGATAGCGAGCCGGAGGATGACAGGTAACGAGTAAACGTGCCACTGGACGCGGCCCGTCAGTCACCCTCCAGGGGGAAGAGCCTCAGTGTCGGGAGGGCCTGCGAGGCTCTGACCCGGAGGAGCAGGCTGAGCTCCTCCACCCCAGCACCAGGCCGCGGTTCCGCAGTGCGGGTCAGAGCAGGTGTCCTGGGAAATGCAGGCTGAGGAGGGTGCTCGGCTGATGGTTACCCGTGGCCAGATGTGCAGACTGTAACATTGGTGCTAAACCCTTCTCGTGTGCACAGCTGTCTGTCCGTGCCGGTGTCTGGTCATCTGCATTACATCCTGAGCATGTTAGAGGGGCCGCGGGGACCAGGCAGGTCCTTGCTGGTGCGCTTCATCCCACCCTGCAGCATCCGCCTAAGCCCAGCCCCTAGGCACACAAGCCAGCCTGTGGTCAGCCGCTTTCAGGAGCCACGCCCAGGGGACCCCAGGGAGATATGTGCTCAGTTCATGTTCCCCCAGCTCTGTTTTCCTCAGGCAAACCTGAAAAAATAGGCCCTGCGCTTTCCCTTCACAGGGTCCCGTCAGCACCCCCTGCCTGACCCCTGACCCAAGGCGGGGACAGAGCTTTGTCCCCAGTGGCACGTGCTCGATGGAGCAACGTCTTCACGCTGGCAGGATGCCGTTGGTGCCTTGTCCTGTTCCCAGCACCCCCAGGACCTGTGTGGGTTTGCAGAACAGGTGCTGCTTTCTCCCTAAGCCACCAGGGCTGGATGCCTCCCAGAAGGAGCCCGAGTATCACTGTGAGCAAAATGGGCCTGATCGCAGTATGGGCCTGAGGAACTCTTTCCTGATAGGATTAAGTCCTGACGAAGGCACCTGGGGTGGAGGAGCAGGGTAGGTAAGAGAGCCTGGCTCTGAGTCCAGCTGAGGTTCCACACAGTGGCTGAGGGCTTCCAGCAGGCGTGCTCCTAGAATGTTCTCTTGCCCCTCCTCCGTCTCCCATCCCCTAGCCCTGTCATCAGGCCACTGTCTGAAAAGCGGGTTGGATTCACTATGTAAACGTGTATCAAATGCCTGGATTTGAGACATGAGAAAAAGGTAAAATGAGGCTGATAACTTCATTATCTTTCTGTGCAAAATTCTACTGTATGAGGAAAGAACTGCTGTTGCCTGCTTCTCAAATGTACATGACGGAGAAATGAATCATGGAAAAAAGACTCGGTGTAGAGAATCTCTGAACCTCTGGGGACTCAGGCATGGAGTCTGTGCCTGGCTAGTCCCCCCAGACCTGTCAGCAGAGTTTCGTTTCTCTCCATTCTTTTCTTGATTTTCATTAGCCCGCAATTCATTCTAGTAAGTAGTTCCTCTTTGAGATACAAATATACTTAAAATACAGATATTGCAAGTAGAAATATTACGGCACTGCCATTTTTCTTCATTCTTTTCGTCAGCAAATATTATTTGAGTTCCTGAATAAACCGAGAGAGAAGTTTGGGGGTCTGTAATGACAGTGACACTCACAGTAGTTGCTGATGATTTTGGGGGCTTATGTCATGCCAGTCACTGTGCTGAGTCACTTCAGTCATTGAGTTATTTAATCTGCACAACAACCACGTGAGTGAGGAGGTAAGTAACTGTTACTACTCATTCAGGAAGCAAGAATCAGAGAGGTTAAGAAATCTGTCCAGAGTCACACAGCTTACAGATCCTGGAATACAGATCAGTGTAACTTCAGAGCAATAAAGCATCATTTCTTCTGTCATGCCCCGAATGCACACCTGTGGAGTTTAAGGATGGAGAGTGTACCCTGAAGCCCTCCCTCCAGGTGACAGCCTCGCAGTGGAAGGCCCTGCAGTGCGTGGTCCACACAGAAACCTCTTGCTTGTTTTTTGTGCTGAGCTGCACCGCCCAGGAAGGGGCAGTTGGGCAGAGGGTCCTGGGCTGGGACGGGACATGTGGTACTGCACGAGTCCTCAGGGCAGCTGGGTGAGTGTGCCAGCCCCAGGGCCCTCTGTGCTCATCACCTGCCTTTTCTTTTGGGAAACGGGTAAAGTGGGCCTGCTGCTGACGTGCCCTCTCTCTCTCCCCTGCAGGCATGAATGCTTTACAGTTACAGAACCTGGCCACGCTGGCGGCGGCTGCAGCCGCAGCCCAGACCTCAGCCACCACCACCAATGCAAATCCTCTGTCCACCACGAGCAGCGCCCTGGGAGCTCTCACCAGTCCCGGTAAGGGGTGGTCCTGCCGCTGGGAGACAGGACGCGGGGGCAGGGCCAGGTGCAGGGTGGACATGCCCAGACCCCGCCAGGCACCAGACTTAGTTACCGCTTTACTTTGTCTTTTTAATGTATCTTTATTGAAATAGAGTTGATTTACAATGTTGTGTTCGTTTCTGCTGCATAGCAAAGTGACTCAGTTACACATATGTCGACATTCTGTTTTATATTCTTTTCCATTACGGATTATGCCTGGATTTTGAATATAGTTCCCGGTGCTGTACAGGAGGACCGCATTGCTTGTCCATTCTATACAGAACAGTTTGCATCTGCCAATTCCAAACTCAGTTCATTCCCGCCCTGCTCCCCTCCTGGTAGCCACAAGTCTGTTCTCTGTGTCGTGAGTCTGTCTCTGTTTCATGGGTAAGTTCGTTTATGCCCTAATTTAGATCCACACATAAGTGGCAGCATGTGGTCTCTGTCTTTGTCTAAGTATGATAACCTCTGGTTGCGTCTTGTCTGACTTACTACACTTGGTATGATAATCTCTAGTTGATACTGCTGCAGATGGCTTTTTTTTTTTTAATGGCTGAGTACTGTTCTATTGTATACATGCACCACGTCTTGTTTATCCATTCAGCAGGCAGTGGGCATTTGGGCTGTTTCTGGGTCTTGGCTACTATGAATAGTGCTGTTGTGAACATAGGTGTGCAGTTACCCTTTAAAGAAACAAAAGTTTGAGCATGTGCATTTTTATCTTCCAAGGATAAAATGAGAAGAAAAACTTTGTGAGGGAATTCTCACACATTCCTTTTGTTTGAAAATTGTGCCGTCCCTTCCATCCTGGTGAAGTTGCCCAGTGACGAGGCGCCTCATTCCCTCAGGAATGCTCTTTTCTCCTGGTTTTGTGGTGGTGGTTTGTTTTTAGCAGTGTAAGAATTCCCTGTTAAAACTCAAAACCCCGAATCATCATCTGTGATACTTCACACCAGCTTCATCCTTTACTTGTGGTTTTCAGCGTGGAGGTCCAGAGGGGACCGTCTTTGTTGCTCCTCTGTGGTCCCCTTCTGGGCCATGTCATTTAAAGTGAGGTTTTCTTTCCCCCCTCCTTAGAAATTCTGTTGCCTTATTCAAAGGCAGATGCTGTTTTCTTTTTCATATGAGCCAGACCAAATGTGGTTGCTTAGACACCAGGATTTGTTTTTTAAAAAGTGTTTTGCTGGCTTGCCTTCCTCTCTGGGTTTTCTGGGCCTTGATGGATGATCTCACCTTCTGCTCTGGTACGCGGAGGCGCTGGCCTGGACAACATCCAGGCCCCTTTCTAACTAACAACCCCACGGCCCTCTATCGGCCACTCGGAAAAGACGAGCTAACTGGCCCCTACACTTCTCTGTAACAATGCAGGGTTTTCTTCTAGAAGAATAGAGAAGGAACACTACAGTGCCCAGTAGACCAGCCTTCTTCAGGCAACCACCTTCAGGGAGGACAGACGCCCCACAGCCCTTAATTTGTTACTGAACACTGTGTTTCTAACTCATTTCCCTCTGAGTTCAGTGTTGAGGGAGGAACTTAAGAGATGTTGAGGAAAGGCTGGACAGTGTATCCATCACCTCATCTCAGAGCAACAGCATGTGGGACGTTGCCTTCATTCTTGAAATGTCTTCAAAAACATACCATGACAACATGTGGGCCTCGTTCCACACAACAGATAATACTCCTGAAAAATCAGCTTTGTAATTTTTTCAAGAGACTAAACTATAACTAATGCAAAACATAAACTGGTTATTTAAATACATCCTTTTAAAGAAATATGCGTTTTTGACATAGTGTATTCTCCCTTATGAAAATAATAGTGATTTTTTTTTCCTAAAAACACAAGTATTTGACCTCACTAGTGTCCTTGTTTTAGAAATTAGACTGAAGAGTGTTTTGCTAAATAAGAAAAATAAGAATTAACCATCTCGGGCTTCCCCAACAGTCCGGTGGTTAAGACTCTGTGCTTCCACTACGTGGGTGCTGGTGTGACCCCTGGCCGGGGAACTAAGATCTTGCATGCTGTGAGGCCAAAAAAAAAAGAAACATCTCCCTGTGAGGACTGTGAAAAGATTATATTAAAACAGCAGTCTGAATACCTGAAACTAATACAATATTGTAAATCAACTATAAAAATTTTTAGCCCAATAAAAATTTTTTTAAAAAAAACACTGTATATGGTTTTATATACATAGACCGTTTGTCAGCATTTTTAACTGATATTTTTAACTATATTTTATTTGGAGTGAAAAAACTAAACACTTCTCAAGATCTGAGGGGTGTTTTATTTGTTTATATAAAAAGGAAAAGGATTAGGTCTTTTTTTTTTTTTTAAGAGAAAACACTATTAACTTTAATTTGGCAGAAATAGATGATTGTAATTTTTCCAACTACAGCTGACTCCCTTTTATTGAGAGTAAAAAGAAGAAACCACATCATTGATAACAAGGTAGGGGAAAAAAGAACACTTTTTCCCCTAAAGACTCTTCCTTACATGGCAAGGAGGCAGTCTGCTATTTGGTTCACCAGGCTTTAAAGAGTTTAACATTGTCACTACATTGAAATTATTCTCCTGTTCCAGAAGCAACCAGTATCATAAATGGACATTTTGGTGAAGGGTATGTGGCCTGTTGTTTGCTTGGGAAGCTTCATTCAACTTTATGAAAATTCATTCTTCCATTGTGACAGCTGGGTTGGGAATGTGCCTTGGTTCCAGGGAATTGGAATTAATATTCCACCATTTTGTTCTCCTTTAGTAGAAGGCTCGTGGGTTTAGGAAGCCAAGTGCAAAAGCGTCTGTCAGCTCATCAGTGTTGATACTGTAATTGATAGCTAGTGCTCTCAAGTGACTGTGCAGCCTTAGGCGCTGGCCTGGGTGCTGGGGACACAGCCAGGAGCAGGACACACTCCCGCCCCCGGGGGCCTCCTGTCTGTTCCGGGAATCCGAACAGGGAGCAGTCACGGGTGCTGTGTGTATGCCAGGCAAGCGCTGCGATCTTCGCAGGCAGAATAAGATGGAGAGAGGGGGTGGAAGGAGGCTTTCCCCTTCTGAAAGGTGACGTTTGAGCAGAAACCTGAGGAAGGTGATGGAAGCATGGAGATGATCCGGGGCAGGGGTGTCCAGGCAGAGGACCGAGCAGGAATAGGCTGCGAGGAGGAGGAGGAGGACTGGCGTGACGCCATCCTGAGGAAACAGTGAGAGGTGAGGTCCATGTCTGCGGATCCACGTTAATTCCATCCAGTATGGTCAGGAATGCGAGGACGGAGTGACCTTCTTAAAATGCAGAGCACTCGAACAGCCTAGGAAGAGTATGTAAGGAAACTTGAAACATACTTTGCCATTTTCAGCTTTTTTCCTGAGACCTGAATGAAAGGGAAAATGTGTCCTGAGATGTATTTTCTTTCTTCCAACCCCAGCCAGGCATCCTTCCCTTTGCTCTTCACATGGCGTCCGGCCCAACCAGAAATCCTGCCAAGCACTGTGTCAGGGAGATGGGTTTCTCTCTTCTGTGTTGAGCAGAGCTTTGCATAAGAGCCGAAAATGTTTCATTAGAGTCCTGAAATGTGGGCAGCAGAAGCAATTTAAATCTACATTTCAATTATTTATCTTAAGTGTAACTAAGAAAATCTGGTGTTTAAGTGAAAGTAAATTATTTGTCTTATTTCCATCAGGGACTCTTCAAAATCACAGAAAACATGGTTAGTAACAATTCATGACTCTCCACTTCATCAGAACAATTTCCCAGGAAATAAAAGGGATGGAATGCTAGTCCCAAGGCCAGTGTGTTTTTTGTGTTGTTGTTTTTTTTTTTTAATAATTAAAAAAAAAAAGGGGGGGGTGCTTCCTGTTGAACCATGCATAACCAGCCAGTCCATTCAAACGGAAAGCAGAGCTTCATCTACCGGCCTGCCCAGGTTTTGGTTCAACTGTTCTTGAGACATCTCTTGTGCTTCAGACAAATCCATCTCGGAAGTACAGGGACAGCTCAGCACCCGCCAACTATTCATTTTTTAACAATTGTTATGTATCATTTCAGTTCTGTACACCCAGGAACAAACTCCCTAAGCATTATTACAAATGATTTTAAACAGTCTATGCTTTAAAACATGAAAGATTAAGCATTATTTTTTTGTAAAAAAAAAAAAAAAAAGATCCCCTTAGGCAATAAATATAGGTTTCTTTGACTCCTGGCCTTGCAATAAACATGAAAATAGTCTCAGTTGCCCTTGGTTGGAATAAGTGTTTCATGCAGTTATCAGATGGTAAGGAGTAAAATTTAAAAATCAGGAAAGAATAAAAACCAGGTAAATGCATTATTATGCCTTTTATGCATTTCTTATGGGTCTTTTGAAGCCTGATTTAATCGTGTTTCTTGTCTTTTATTTTGGTATGATAATTTTCCCTTTTGTTTACTATGGTCTTCTATGTATTTAATTAATTCTTGGGTCATTTCTTCTTACCCCATTTCGAACCTGTTGTTGAGACATGAGTCTCAGTATTGGTAGAAAGGGATAAAGTGTAAGGTGTGTGGCTGGGTCTTAAAGATACTAATGTCTGCCCGGCTTGTGGCTCTGTTGCCTTGGCCTGCGGTTCTGAGAGCGTGGACATACGCATCAGCATTCCCACTTGCGAGCATCTCTCTGGCGTTTTCTGTCCAAAGCCTAACGTCATGTCTGTGTACATCATCCTGCTGCCCTTCTACTTTCTTTTTTAAAAATATGTTTTAAAATTCTCTAATCTTTCTGTAAGTGCATTCAGTCAAGTGCACACTTCAGGCTAACAGATCATTTCTTTCAAGGGTAAAGCACATTTTTAAATACTTGGGCACGTTCTCCCGTTCCCACCGTTGGCTTTCCCCTGAGTTTTTTCTGTGGAGTCTAGGCAGCGTCTTTTCCCACCTTTGAGACATGGCCTCCTCCTCAGAGGCTGCAACAGACACTGCGTCCCAGGGACAGGGGGACACTTCCTCGCGGACTCCTTGAGGGAAATGAATCTCATGTTCCTATGAGATTCAGACCTGCCCTGGCTCCTCACGTAAGAAGGGCTGGCGAGTGGTGTGTCATCCACCAGCGTTACCAGGCTGGCTGAGTGGTGGGGACTCAGAAGTCATCCTCCGAGTCATCCCAGAGCCCTTCAGTGTCATGAGAGGCTTCCCCCTCTCCTTCCCCCAAGGGTCCTCACACGTGTGTCACACGAGAGCTTGCCTCGTTTGGAAGAGGTTGATTTAACCTGAATTCCCGAGCCTTCTGAGAGCTTGGCCAGGCAAGTCCATGAGAAGGGGTTGGACTTGCGCCACCCCTCCGGTCCATTGCATGCAAGGGACGGTCGGTGAAGCCTGGAGGGACAGGAGAGAAGGACAGACAGACAGCAGGCTCTGGGAGAGGGCGTCCTTCAGGCTGCTGTGGTGATGCCACAACCTCGGGAAGACTAAAGCCAGCCACTCTTCCACAAGCCTGTTCTTGCCGCATGGAGACATCCTCTTTCTCTCGCTGACCCATCCTCGGCCCCTGCGGGACCTTCTCAGCCAGCCTGTGGTCCACTGTCCTTAATCGGTCACCGTGTCCAGTCGATTTTCTCTCTCTTTTCCTCCAGCACCTACACACCCCCACTGGGTGAAGTTCCCTTTTCCCTGCGCTGTGTCTTCATGGCGCTGAGCTAACACTTAGAAAGCTGCCCAGCCCAGGGGGTGGCAGTAGATACGGTCCTCCCCTTTGCTGCAGAGCTTGACTTTCTGCAAGTCTGACCCTGGGTGCGCAGACGCTCCCTGTCGTGCGTTCATAGAGCTGTGGCTTCGCTTAGGACTTGCTCTTACTTTGTTTGGGGTGCACGTTCTCAGTATTTGAGATAGGGGCTTTCGTTCCCTGCTTTAGAGGCTCTGGAGACCATGCTGTGTCCATGATTCAGTATAAACGTTGCCTTGCACGGTCCCAGGCATCATGTGTGGGGCCCTTGTGAGGCGTGTGTGAGCTCAGAGGCATGTCTGCTGCACAACACAAGCACTCGGTGAGACCTTTCCCCCCACCCGACCCCAGACTCTCTCTCCCACTGTCTGACATAACCTTGGTATCACCACTGCCACTGGTAAAAGCGTGTATGGATTGCCTGTGTTTTGTATTAAATGAAAAAGCAACAACACTTTTAGTCACAACTTCTCAGAAGTTTATGACCTAAGGTCTGTGCTTTAAGACTTAAAAGCAGCAAAATATAAATGCTACTTTCGTAGGTGGCTTAGTCCCATAAACTGGATGCAGTGGCCACATGCACAAAACAAGCAGGATGCCCCAACTTGGATTCTTCCGGTGGAAGAGCGGGAATCAGATAAGGTCCACCGTGTGAGTGACGGGAAAGATCCTGTCTTAATGGGTGACTTTTAACAGGAGAGTCAGCACTGGAGCCAGAACTTTAAGATGAGTTAAGCTTTCTGAGGTAGAAATGGAAGATTTATCAGATGTGTCAGGTGTGAGAAAATACAGAAAAGGCATTCTGTCAGCAAATGGAAATCCATCTCCCTTTTCACCAGCGTGAGATAGACGGGAAATAGGAACCAGGGAGAGAGGGAGAGCCCTGGAAGCCGTGGCTGAGAAGCTGGGACTTCCTCTTGCAGGCGGTAAAGAGCCAGGTGAGGACTCTGAGCGCAGGGGTGTCAGCGAGGCTTGGGTGCTGACTGGATGTGAGGGAGCAGAGGGAAAGAGGTGCGGACGGAAGTGTGCCGAGTATGGGGACCCCAACGCAGCATCCTCATCAGCAGAGAGAGGGCGGTCGGGAGCAGGCGGAGCTTGCGGCGGAAGGTGCTCCGTACTCAGGCACGCTGAGCAATGGCACGCGTGAACTGGTGTGTCGTGTAAATACATCCCGCAGGCAGGGTCCCTGACCCTTGAGCTTGTCCCAGAGCAGCTGCAGAGGTGGGCAGGTGTCAGTGTGGTCTTGAGGGGGACCATCGAGCCAGAAGCACAGCAGAGCAGCAGGCTGGGGGGTGAAGCCCTGACCCTCGCCTGTGTTTGCGGGGCAGAGGGGAGGAGCCATGTGGTGGGAAGGGAGCCCTGAGGAAGCGTGGTTTCAGGGAACCAAGCGTGGGAGTTTCAAGCAGGAAGGAGATCGAGATGAGGGCAGAGAAGAGGTGTTTGAGTTTGGCCACGGTCGGGCAGTTCACCTCCCACCCCGAGTGGTTGGTTCACTGTGATAGTGGAAAGGATGTCACAGTCCTGGAGGCCGTGAGAGGGGGCGTGAGACTGGAGCCAGGAGCTATGTGTTTATAGATGACATCTTCCTGCAGTGTAGTGATTTTTTTTAAGTCTAGAAGGGTCAATAGAAGGAGAAATTTTACGATGGAGAAAGACATATTTCTAGACTTAAGAGGAGGTGGAACAGAGGTGATGAGAAGCCAAAGAGAGGCAAAAACTGATGGACTGAAGGGGGAAGGACTCAAACCCTCCTCTCTGGTGCCTGAAACAGCGGCTTGTGTGAGGCCCCATCCCCATCCCACCTTCAGAGCTGTCGCCTAGCACTGGGTTAGACACTCATATACAGGACAGGGCACAGAGCAGAGAGGATGCTCAGTGAGTGGACTGGGCGCCCTGAAGAGAGGGAACACCTCCACCACTGAGACCCACAGGACTGGGGAGGCTGTGAAGGATTTGAGACAGAAAGGTATTCACAACACACGCAAGACAAGAATGTACATGTCTAGGGCTAGAAACCATAAAAAATTCATGCCTGGTGCAGAGGTTTAAAAAAATTGTTAAAAGAATGCGATAGAGGAACTACAGTTTCACTTCCATTTAGAATACGTGGCCATCCTGACCAAGAGCTGGAAGGCTGTGACTTAGAGCAAGTCATTTCATCTTTGTTTAGTTTCTCCACTGTGAAATCGAATTGTCCATTTCTACATTTACTGAATTATCGAGGGAATGTGTATATAATGTATGCTATTGCTTTTTAAGACAGCATTAAAGTATCATATGGGGAAGATGATTATTTTGGAAAGACACTAAATTCTGCTCCTCTGAACAATAAGAAATTGGTTAAACCTGGAATAAGCCCCAGTGATGTTTTTTTCTCTGAACATTTGACTTTGGAAAGCAAATACCTCCCCACTGTTCCTAAAAAATATTAGACTATAAATGCAGGGAGTAGAGCCTTTCCTTCCTTCTTTCTACTCTGGGACTTCACTGAAGAAGTTGGCTGTGAACTTCAAACTTGATTTGAGGTCACAGAATCAACACACCCTGCTTATCAAAGACAGAATGGCCACCGTGGGAGTAAAGAGAGCATGGTAACTTTGACCGGACCCATTTCCTTATAGCTGTCATCACTGAGGGTAAAGCCCTTGGTGAGTGGTGGCTTTTTTTCAGGCAGTATACTGAGCATGTGCTCTGTGGTCAGTCATTTCCCAAGGAAACCATGCAAGTAGCTGACGGGTGGTTCACAGCATCTCAGACCTTGGACTCTGCCGGGTAGCCTCTCACCAGCCGTGTGCTCCTATTATCCTCAGGGAAAGCTGCCTCTTTCCAGGACGTCCTAAGACCAGCATCCAGACAGGTCTTCCAGGACCTTCCCAGGGACTTGCTTTCTACAGAAATCTGTGTTCCTCATGTTTCCTCTCTAGAGCCTGGTCAAACAGTAATCTGACCCGTTTCATAAGTACCTGGAATCTTTAAGATTATTCATTCATGAAGGTGCCTCCCTCTGTGATCCACACGAGGAAACGGAAGCCTGCAAGGTCAAGTGACCTGCGGAGGAAACACAGGCTGTTAACCACAGCTGAGGGGTCACCACTCCTGCCGCCCCAGGAAACGTTCAAAAGCAGGAGCTCCTGGGCACCTAGAATTATATTTCAGGTTGAAATCACCATGAATTTTTTTCAAGCTGTGTCCATGACCATCTGTTAAAAAAAAAAAAAAAGGGGGGGGCAAATACCTGAGGCCAGCTACAGGAAGGGTGTGGTTTTAGTTTGGTGATTCATAAGCAAAATATCACTAGATGAGAAAGCAGGTCCAATTTGTCCTGTCCTTTGCTCCATTCTTGTTTGATCCAGGTAGACTGGAGTTTATATAAAACTGTTTAAGTTTATGGCCCCAAATGACACCGTCACTCTCGTGTCCCTCTTTACGGACGGGGGAGGACCCTGGAGACGAGCTGAGGTGAGGAGGTGCGCAGCTGGCTGGCAACCCTGGAGTACATGCTTTCTTAGTAGCGCCCCCCAGTGACAGCCCCAGGGAGCACTGGAGATGAAACTAAAGCAAGGAAAACGGTGGGACCTTTGTGGGCACAGAGGGGATGATACTGCCCACGTCCATTCCCATACCACTCTCTCATCTTTGGAGATGTCCCCTGTCATAGAGTAATGCCTCAAAAGGGGCTCAGAGTCCCTGCAAGGGACTTCTTCTAGCCAGCCCTGCAGACGTGGAGGCTTCCTCTGGCCCATCTGCAGAACTTGTCTGTCCCAGCGTGGCACAAGCCAGGTTGCTGACTGAGCTCCCTGTGAGTTGGAAGCGGGTTAGTGAAGGAAGAAGATGATGCGGGTGTTTGTGGGATAATGGGCATGCGCATTACAGATGGCTGGGCACTGAGATCAGAACACCGCAGCAGCTTTCAATGTCCTTTTCAAACAGCCTCCTCCCACCCTGTCATCTCTCCTCTCCCCATCCCTCCCCCTGAAAAATCCTTTTAGGGAAGAAATGGAAGTAAGAGGTGTGGTTATTGTGGAGTAACTAGGCCCCGCGGGAGAGGAGGTGCCGGGCTCCCCCTCGGGTTGTGGTGAGCTAACGACAGAGGCGCCCTTGTCGCCGCTTCACCACTCTGCCCCCTTGGGAGCATCAGCGCTGTGTGACGCAGAGCAGTGCCTGCAGGCTCCGCTGTCCTGAGTGCGTCTGGTCAGTGCAGGCAGTGTTCTCTTCTGTTGGCAGTTGTTGTGTTTCCTAAACCACAAAGCTACTGTGCTTTCAGTGTCTTGCACATACGCTGAAGGCAGATTCTTGTGTCTTCTGTTGATGTCGTTTCATTGTAGCTTTTTGAAACTCCTGTGGTCCACCGTGGAACTCTGCCCAGTGTTATGTGGCAGCCTGGATGCGCAGGGGTTTGTAGAGAGAATGGATACATGTACATGTGCATGTACACTTGAGTCCCTTCTCTCTTCACAGCGTTGTTTGCTAATTGGCTATACCCCAATACAAAATTGAAAGTTAAAAAAATCTTGCAGTCCAGGAAAAGTGGGGAGAGGGTTCACAGGTGGAGATGGAGGCACTGGGTTCCTAGGAAGCATGATCATCTCTGGGACCAAGTACTGGAGACAGGACTTGCCAGGGCACCCATAGAACGAAGGAGAGAAGGTTCCCCTTCATTTAGGAAGGATGGTGCAGACGTGGTCAGTGTCAGAGGCTGGTGCCCCAAATGGCCACTTTCCTACTTCTCTGGCTGGATATGGAATCTGTGAAAGGGGGAAGAGCCGCATTCTGTCCATTGAGCAGTCGGCCTCCCGCCAGATTGCTTGTCACCCCGCCTCGTGCAGAGAATAAGAAGGAAGCCGCACCTCCTCTGTGTCCCTGTTCACAGTCCAGGGAAAGGGGGGACGAGGCCGTCAGGGCTGGCTCAGACCTTTCCAGGGGCCACGCCAGCGTGTAGCCTCAGAAACCTCAGGGGACTCTGGTTCCTTCCGCAGAAACTGCATCAGGGGCCCTCTCTGCTCCTGACCTGACCCCGGTTCCCCTCCCTCTCCAGCACCCTCACCCCTCCCAGCTTGTCTTCAGAAGGCCCAGAACCGAGTTGCCATGTGGGGTCACATACACATGGCTCTGATGGGTCACGTGGCTGTTCCGCCTGCTGGCTGGCCATGCTCAACACCTCTTTGGCCTGCTTGGTGGTTGAGAGCCGGCGGTACTGCAGGCATGAAACATGGCGTGTGACCAGGTCAGTCCATCACTGCGTGGAAAGTGAGGCAGCTCTGCCCCCCATTCCCCCCTGCACCCCACGCTCCTCTGGCTTTGAGGTACAGCCTATCCCCTGCATGGAGCATCCTTTGACTAAAAGAGATGCCGTGGGCAAAGATGAACCAACATTTACCACCTTCTCTTGAAAGCTCCTGTGCCACCTTGTAAACAGTTTAATTGAGAAAGCAGAGGATATGGTTCTTAGTGGAGACAGAAGGGAATTTTAATTTTAGGTGGGCAGAACGCAGGCAGCCTCCTGCCAGGCTGCCAGCACAGAAATAAGGAAAACAGGCATGTCGATGGCATTTAGTACATCTCTTTGTTTTGTGTAGAGGGGCTTCTCTGTTGTGTTTCTCCTGAATATTTGAAGTACTCGATTGAGACTGGTTGTGTGACAAATTTAAGTTTTCCTTTTGCTTTAAAGAGATTATTTTCTAGAACCCAGAAGGTTCTTAAAGGCAGCCAGATACACAACTGAGATATCTTTTCCAATTTAGACTTAAACTGGGGTAAATTTTCAGAGTATTGTCCAAAGCACTGGCGCACACGGAGTCTTCTCACATTAAGGCAAGTTGTTCAGCTCCGTTAATCTCATGTCTGGTTCCTCGCCCCATCTGTCTACTTGGACTACCCAAGAGCAGCACAACAAGGGGGCACAAGACCACAGTGCACTACAGCCAGTCTTCTGGGGTTTTAAATAAATAGAAAAGCAAAATAGAGACCTCCAACTTGCATATGTTTTTTTAATTTTTGTTTTATATTGGCATATAGCTGATTTACAGTGTTGTGTTAGTTTCAGATATACAGCAGAGTGATTCAGTTATACACACGTCCATTCTTTTTCAGATTCTTTTCTCATATAGGTTATTAGAGAGTATTGAGTAGAGTTCCCTGTGCTCTACAGTAGGTCCTTCAGTTCAGTTCAGCTCAGTCGCTCACTCGTGTCCGACTCTTTGCGACCCCATGAATTGCAGCACGCCAGGCCTCCCCGTCCATCACCAACTCCCGGAGTTCACTCAGACTCACGTCCATGGAGTCAGTGATGCCATCCATCCATCTCATCCTCTGTCGTCCCCTTCTCCTCCTGCCCCCAATCCCTCCCAGCAGCAGAGTCTTTTCCAATGAGTCAACTCTTCGCATGAGCTGGCCAAAGTACTGGAGTTTCAGCTTTAGCATCATTCCTTCCAAAGAACACCCAGGACTGATCTCCTTCAGAATGGACTGGTTGGATCTCCTTGCAGTCCAAGGGACTCTCAAGAGTCTTCTCCAACACCACAGTTCAAGAGCTTCAATTCTTCGGCGCTCAGCTTTCTTCACAGTCCAACTCTCATATCCATACATGACCACTGGAAAAACCATAGCCTTGACTAGATGGACCTTTGTTGGCAAAATAATGTCTCTGCTGTCTAGAATATGCTACCTAGGTTGGTCATAACTTTCCTTCCAAGGAGTAAGCATCTTTTAACTTCATGGCTGCAATCACCATCTGCAGTGATTTTGGAGCCCCAAAAATTAAAGTCTGACACTGTTTCCACTGTTGCCCCATCTATTTCCCATGAAGTGATGGGACCAGATGCCATAATCTTCGTTTTCTGAATGTTGAGCTTTAAGCCAACTTTTTCACTCTCCTCTTTCACTTTGATCAAGAGGCTTTTTAGTTCCTCTTCACTTTCTGCCATAAGGGTGGTGTCATCTGCATATCTGAGGTTATTGATATTTCTCCCAGCAATCTTGATTCCAGCTTGTGCTTCTTCCAGCCCAGTGTTTCTCATGATGTACTCTGCATAGAAGTTAAATAAGCAGGGTGACAATATACAGCCTTGACGTACTCCTTGTCCTATTTGGAACCAGTCTGTTGTTCCATGTCCAGTTCTAACTGTTGCTTCCTGACCTGCATATAGGTTTCTCAAGAGGCATGTCAGATGGTATTCCCATCTCTTTCAGAATTTTCCTACTGAGTATCTATTTTACATATATCAGTGTGTGTATGTTAACCCCCAAATCCTAATTTATCCCTGCACCACTTTCCCCCTTTGGTAACCTAAACTTGTTTTCTATGTCTGTGGCTCTATTTTTTAATAAATAAATTCATTTGTGTGGTTTTTTTTAGATCCCACATATAGGTGATATGTATTTGCCTTCCTCTGCCTGACTTAGTTCACTTAATATGACAGTCTGTAGGTCCATTCATGTTGCTGCAGATGGTACTGTTTCATTCTTTTTATGGCTGAACAGTACTCCATTTTATATATATATTTGTATGTATACGCATGTACACACACACACAGCATGTCTCCTCTCTCCATTCATCTGTCAGTGGGCACTGGGTTGTTTCCGTATCTTCACTGTTATAAATAATTGCTGTAAAGCTCTCAGTCTTACCTGCACCCCACTTGCTTCCAGTTTTCTGGTTTTTTTAAAGAGGGCAATGAAATGGTGATGGTGTGTAATTTATAGCTGTAGCCTCATTTTTTTTTTCATTTTTCACCCTTTCATATTGTGCAGACATGTTAAATACACTTCCTTTCTATTGCACACCAGTAATTCCAGTATCTGAAGTTTTGGTCGATCTAAATATAGTGTCTAACTCTGTCTCTGCTGATTCTTACTCTTGGTACTTGGTTTACTTGTATTTTTTTTTTTTTAATTGTGAGCTTAACTGTCTTGGAGCCTTATTTCTGAGAGTTCTTTGTTGAACATGGGCCCTTTCAAGGTTGACTTACAGTTGATTCTACAAGGTGCTAGAAGAGAGTACAAGCTAGGGACCACTTTAAATTGATGGTTGGATGGGTTTTGACCAGTCAGATAAAAGAAAGTTGTTCTGCAGACTTATGTGAGGGCTAGTTTATTATATACTATCAGAGGGAATCCCCTCCCCCTGCTCAGCACTGTTTTGATACAGGCAGTTGTCCTTACAGTTTCTGAAGCAGGAAGTGTGTCTTGTTCATGCTTACACTGCTTGTGTAGCCTTCAAGGGTTCCAGACTTTCTGCGGGGGGGTCTCGTCTTAAGCACTTCACCTCAGGTGGACCCTAGACTTCTCATATCTGTCATGCACTGGAAGGCTTTGGGAACTGGAGCTTAAGTTGTCTAGCTCACCAAATACCCTTAAGGCAAACGCTACCTTCAGTGTGCTGCTTATCTTCCTGGTTCCCACTTTCATTTATATCATTGATTCTGAGTATCTCTTACCAAATGGTCAGTTATTGATGCAACTTAAAGCATCCTTTAAAATACCTTATTGAGCACTTTAGTTTCAGTGGGAGAGTCTCTCTAGTACCTAGACCACCTAACCACTAGAAACAGAAGCCCCCCGCATTTCCCATGGAGAAATGCATTTTAGTCTGATATCAGCCTACATGTGACAGCTCTTACCAAACTAATGTGCCATCGAGTAAGGGAGAAAAACTATCCCTGGGGCATGTTCTGATTCTCAGCCAGTAGTAAAGGCCTGGGGGAAAGAAAATGAAAAGGTAAAGCCCTGAAGAGCTTTCACATGATTTCAGGTGACACCAGAGAAGAGCTTCCAGAATGGTCTTCAGTATGAGGACATCTGAGGACTTTTTCCCAGGAAAACATTCATAACTAATGAAAATTATTTAAAAATGAATAGGGAGGACAGCCACTTTGGAGAATATTTTAGCATTTCCTCAAAATGGAAAACAGAGCTTTATCATATGACCAGCAGTCCCCCTCCTAGCTACGTATTCAAGAGAACCGAAGACATATGTCTGCCCAGAAGCTTGAGTACAGATGGTCACAGCAGCATTACTCATAACAGCCCCAGAGTGGAAACAATCAACATGTCCACGGCTGATGAATGGACAAAGTGGAGTGTTTCCATACAGTGGACTATTATTCAGTAATAAAAAGGGATAGAGTACTGACACATGCTGCCACATGGATGAACCTTGAAAACATTTTGCTCAGTGAAAGAAGCCAGTCACAAAAGATGACATATTTTATGATTCCATTTATATGAAATACCCAGACTAAGCAAATCCACAGAGATAGAAAGTAGATCAGTTTGCCAGTGTCCAAGGAGAGGGGAGAGAATGTAGAATGAGTGTTAATGAGTATGGGTTTCTCAAAATTAGACTATGGTGCTGGTTGTATAACTCTATGAACATATTGATCAGGGAATTGCATACTTTCAAGGAGTAACTTTTATAACATGAATTATATCCCAATGAAGCTGTTAGTTAAAGGTGGGGAATTGTTTTATCTCCCCTTCTATAAGCACCACTACTTGGATCTTGAAGTCTTCTGTCAAACCCAGGAATGTGTATGACTTTTTTTTTTTTTTTTTAACTTCATTGAGAAAATGCCATGTCTGAAGCATAAAGAATAAGAAAGCCAAGAATTGCCATTTCACTCCCCCTCCCCCACTTTGTGCTGGTCATTTGTTCAGAGGTTCCTAAAGTGGGGCTGATGAAGGACCCACCACTCAGGAGGAAAGGCCCTCTTCTCATGGCTTGGCCCCCACTAGCCAGCAGAGCGCATGTTCGCTGGCTGGCACAGCAGAGCCATGATGATTTTTTTCACTAAATGTCACGGTCACAATTGCTACAAGCCCAGGCCATGTCTCTCACACTAAAGCCTAAGCGAGGTTCCCGGTCGTCCCGTGAAGGCCCCCACCTGTGTCCGCTAGGACGGGACAGACTGCGTCCTGGGCCAGCGGGCTCTCACTCACGGTGCCTTTCTCTCCCCACTCCCTTGTCTGCCTTTTGTCTTACAGTGGCTGCTTCAACCCCCAACTCCACTGCTGGTGCAGCCATGAATTCTCTGACCTCTCTCGGGACTCTGCAAGGACTGGCAGGAGCCACTGTCGGACTGAATAACATTAATGCACTAGCAGGTACCATCAACAGTGAGTATTTGCTGCTCTGGTGGACAGCCTTCCCCCAAATTCTCCACAGACAGTGCTCAGCCAGAGACAGCCTGCGAAGGCTGCATCACAGGGAGAACTAAAGCTTGGGAGGAGGGGCAGGAGCACACGCCTAGACGGGCGTGCTGCCTGTGTGCACTCTGTGTCTCCACAGACAGCCCCCTCGCCACCCTGAGTCTTCAGGGTGCAGGTTGTGTACTTGGTCACAGGTGTCTGTGGTTGACCAGTAGCCGCAGGTTTCCGGGACTCTGGGTGGGTTCTGGTTTGGTGCCCTTCTGAGAGGCTGTGAATAAGTTATAAAAGATAAATCGATGAGTTGGAGGTCAGGACCACAGGGCCAGCTCCCAGTCTGCTCTCAGTCTCCCAGAAATCTGAGCCAGTCACTGCCCCCCTTCTGGACTTCAGGGTCCCATCTGAAAATGGGACGTTCTGGATCAGGTGATCTTAAAGGTCTAAAGTCCCTCCAGGTCTAAAATCCAGAGGTTTATGTCAGTCATAGAGGAGGAGAGAAGAGGCCTTGGGAAGCAGGAAATAAGGCTGAGTGGAGAGGAGTCACCCCTGGAGCGAACGTCTAGGGTCTTTCTTAAGCCTCCGGCGGCCAGGGTCACCCTACAGCAGTGCGTCTCCTGAAGGGCCCCATTCCCCTACGGCAGGTGGAAGCAGAGTGAGGCAAATTGTTTACAGAATTCCTCAGCTCTGAAATACACAGACTGACCAAAGAACTCCAAGTTCTGTCTACACAGCCTGCCCACTTCCGGTGCTTTACATCTGTGGGGAGAATGGCTCCTGACAAGAGGATGAGTCACAGCTGAGGCTCGAGCTCAGCCTCGGCTCCTCCACTAGAGGGAATGGTCCTCAGTCCACAGAGGGGACCCCGGGTCTGCCTTTCTTGCAGCTCGGTCCCCACACCCTGTGCCTGACAACAGCCACACCCAGTAGGCCCACGACAGCCTAAGGAGATCTGACTTGGGGACCCATTTACCTAACAGGCCACCCAACCTCTGCCCGTTTTAAGTATTAAAAAAAGAGTTTTGACAAGCTTCCTTATTCTTGGCCACAATTCAGTTTAAGTGAACAGTTTTTAAAGGGTGATCAAGAAGTACAGTTTATTTAAAAGAAAAAAACAAAAACGTGAATAATTCTATATCCTAAAATCCCAAAAGAATACCTTGTAATTTATTTTGTAAAGAAGAACCTAGAACTCACCCAAATGAAGACTAGCTGTTATCACCCAGATTAGAAGATACAAGTCACACATTTAGAGGTAGGGAATTGTTTCGGGTTTTATGGAATCCTTTCATGCAGATGCCCTGGGGAAACAAACATGAACTTGGACTGAGTGTTATCTGACCAGAGGCCAAAGAAAGCGGAAAGGAAAGAGATTTTTTTTCTTTCCAGACTGGATGGCTCTTGATTAGCGAGCAGACAGTAAATGCAGTGGTAACCAGGTGACAGCAGAGTACTGCACCCCACTAAAGCTGCCTCCAGCGCCCCTCTTGCCAGCAGCCCTCATGGCCTTGACTCCTGTTTCTGACCTTGTTCTGCAGACGCTCCAACTCACTTGTCCTTCCCCTCGGTTGCAGACGAGTGTTTGCACACACCCCTCCATGCTGCTTCTAAGCCCCAGGACCTAGTTCCCCTAAAACAAGGAATTTGATTTGACCGCCTGCCTGTCCTGGGTCTGCACAGTACCAGGCCAGTGGGAGTGGCTGTCCTCCTCAGCGCGTGCTCTGACTGCTGTGTGTCGTCCTGTCCGTGTGGTCCGCCTCCTCAGCCTGTCCTGTTGCCCTTTGCTGGGATTTCCCGTTGTTACCGTGAGCGGCTAGGGAGGGACTCTGTTGAATGGCAGAGAGACCATGGTTGGTTCTTGTGTGGGGTCTGTGTTACTCAATTTTGCTTCTGGCAAGAACAACGGCCTTATTGTTGTGTTTTTTAAATACTTTGCCACTGGATAAACATAGGTGTATAGTTCATGGGAAATTAAGACTGTTTCTAGTCTCAAATAACCTCTGCTAAACAGTATGAACTAGGAAAATGTTTAAACCCAAAGTCATGCACAAAGAAAACTACATTCTGCCTGCTGGGGTGAATTACCATCAGAGCTATTTCACAATCCCAACACTGTCTTGGAGCTTATACTTGCTTCTCAGACAGCAAGAGAAAACCTAACCTAGAGGGTCCTCCTTCAGACCGTTCCTTCACAGACAGTGATGCCACCTGTCCCACTGGACAGTCCTCAGACAAGGAAGTCAAGAAACGGGAACCTGGGCAGAGGCCACTAGAGCGGTTTCCGTGTCATTACCATTTGCTCCCCCACTGCACCTAAGAACCATTCCCTGCCATCGTAAGGAGAGGTTTCTGGGGTTCTGAGTAGAACCAACTCTTTTCCACAAAGGAGCCAGGGATAAAGTAGGTGGTAGATGGATCCAGTTAATTCCCAAATTTTACCCCTTCCCTCCCAGAGGGTTCCTCATCTCCCCACAAAACAGAAGTTTTGGTTAGTAAACAAGCAGCTACGCCATTTGAGCTCCATATCCTTGTTCTTCCTGTGTAAGTTCATGCATGGATGGAGGGACTAAACCGGAGGACACTACTCTAAAGCTAAAAGCAGAACGGCAAGATGAGAAGGAAGGAACATGGGCAGTTCACTGACAGGAGCTTTCCCTCCTGGATTATGTGAGGCAGGTGTCACTAACAGCTGAACTAGGAAGTGCACTAACTTCATCGCTAGACCATTTGCAGAGGCCTTCCCGCCCTCATTGAGCTTGCCACACCTGTCCTTTTGTTCCAGCCTTCCTCACACAAATAGCACCTGTGGGAATCTCGATTAAACTGGGATGAAATGATCAATCCATTTGGCTTTTTTGAAGAAAGCCCTGTTCTTTGAAGGGGAAGCATTTTATGCAGTTAACCTTCAAACCTCTATTTCTGTTGTCCAAAGTGCTTAGGTGGAATCAAATACCAGCAGCTGAACTGACAAGTGTTAATGTCATATAATGATTATTTAATATAGAATAACATTAAATCATCAACAGGAATAACTCTCAGAAGTTGAAATCCTTCTCTGATGGTTCTTTGAATTCTGCCTGGTGATCAGTTACCCATTCCACCTTGGCGTTGGCACACACACCTCAGAAACGGTCAGAATAAATTCCTTCATGGAAAGAAACCTGAAGCAGAGTCAGCAGGCCTTTGCTGGCCAGCGCCTCCCGAGCTTAGTTGGGATCAGCTAGAGCTGCTTGAAATCACTTCCTTTTTCAGGAAGTTGGCTTTCCATGCTCATGACCCCCAGGCTCTCCTGGACACACCACCCTCACCCCAAACATCACCCAGGGGCAGCACTGTCCCCTCAGCCCCCCAGGGAGAATGCCAGCCCTGAGGCACCATGAGATTCCTCCACGGTTAAGCCATGCTCTCATTCCTGTCTTGTGTGTAATCTTCTAAGAGGTGAAGGTGTCAGAAGAACAGAGCATGATGGAGTAAGTACCTGTCCCCTCTCCCCTGTGTCCTGTGGATGGCAAGCAAAAGTATGCATGGAAATATTGAGGCGATTCTGATATCTGATTCCTCTGTATGATAGCTAAGCATCCTTATTTTGCTGTCCTCTATTCTCACCAGACTGCTTATTACAGTTTTTTTTTTTCAGTTAATCATCTTTGCTATTTTAACATCCTTAATCAATAGCCCTAATTCCTTCGATTTTCATTAATGTTTTCACTGAGTTCTTTGCAGAAACAGATCTTTACAAAAAAAAAAAAAAAAGTCTTCATCGTAAAGGGAACTCAAAGGAATTATGATGTCACCTCTTCCATTTCCTGAGTTCATTGAAAAGTTCACACTCTATTAAAGTATACTTGTTTTTACTCAGTATTCAGGAAAAAGTGACACAGTCAGCAACCATAACAGAGCAAAAGAGCAGCCAGGAGACAAGGAAAAAAATCAAAAGTGTGCTGGCTGCCACCCAGTTCACATGGGTTAATAGCCAAGATCCAGCTCCAGACGCAGGGTCACTTCAGTTAACTGGAAAACATGGCATGGAATGCTCTCTCTGATGGAAATCCCAGTTCCATGGGCACTAATTAGTATTTGGGCGCGTGTGTGTGTTTGCTTCAGAGAATGGTCCCATCCCCTTTCTAGCCTTTCATACTGAATAAGCGGCTTCAGTCCTCCTCAATGAGGGGAGGGAGCTGCATTTTTTCCTGCACCTTAATTCTTCATCAGCAAGACTCTCCCTAAGGTCCTCATCCCCAACAGCATCCTTCAGCTGCTTAGGAAGCCAGTCAAAGGAACTGGCGATTCACTGAGTACAGCGCTCATCTTCCCGGCCATTTCCACATCAGGCAGCTTAGGGTGAGAAGGTTCATCCTGTCCTTTGCTTTCTCAACCCCTGGGCCATCCCATGGCTCCTCAAGACTGCGTAAATAGAGTTAAGTGTACAGATCACAGGCCTCTGCCACTAATGTTTTTTCTTATGTGCTTCCAAGCTATAAGCAGAAGGCTCTTATTTCAGAGAGCCCCAGTCTTGCCAGTAGCACCCTGCATGGAGTTCAGATGAATTGCCCACCTATAGTGCCTCGGAGAATTCGCTCCCTGGCCTAGTGAGTGAGGCTCACCATCGCTCAGGGGGTTGTGGTGGTTGTCTGTATGTCTGCCATTATTTATGACTTGTTCCTTTATGGTTTTGTCTTTAAGTTCACGTTGATGTAACTGGTGTGCTCGCTGCATGCACTTGCTGTCGTACTTGTGTCAAATGATTCTCTGACTTCCTTTGGAAAGCACTAATGAAAAGTGCTGTTTCTCTTCTCTATTGTTGGGTTTTTTGTAAAGTTGCTCAAATGCTCTCAGGTATGGCGGCTCTGAATGGAGGACTTGGCGCCACGGGCTTGACGAATGGCACGGCGGGCACCATGGACGCCCTCACCCAGGCCTACTCAGGGATCCAGCAGTACGCGGCCGCGGCGCTGCCCACGCTGTACAGCCAGAGCCTGCTGCAGCAGCAGAGCGCCGCCGGCAGCCAGAAGGAAGGTGGGTGCCCGACCCGGCCCGCGGGCAGCGTTCGGCCCCGGAGCAGAGTCCCAAGGGAAGTTGTGATAAGCCGCTGTCCTAAGAAGAGCGGCCTCTTCATTTCTCCTGCTCACGGTTTAAGACATCCGACAGGCCTGAACACTCTGTTGCAGTTTTCTAGCTGTCTTGGACCTCCACCCTCTGTGTGCCATATCGCAGTTACCTGGTAGCTGCTGCGGACAAACCGCTGCCAGGAGCCCCCTCTCCCGAATCAGAAGGGCCATCTCCTTTCTCCCCTCCACGTAGACTCCTCGTTAGAAGAACCCCGAGTCGTCAGTGCAGCGTCCTGGGGGCTCACCGGCTTTTGCAGGGTCCACGCCCCCTTGGGCGTGACGGGGAAGCTGGCCTTGCAGTTGGCGATGTTGTCCAGGTTAATGACGAAATCCACTCCTAGGATCGACCCGGTCTTTGTTTAGTCAGGGTCTTCTGGGGAAGCAAATAAGTGATTGATTGCCTTGCTTCTCTGCCAATAAGGCAAAATAAACATCAGGAAGTGAATGCTAAGAATACATGAAGGCTAATTATAAAGCAGTTAATGAACTGGCCCAAATAGGGAGGGTTTCTTTCTTCCTTTTGGTTCCTTCTTCCTGACTGAAGTTGCTTGTAAAGCAAAATCTGCACTGAGATATTTATTCTCTTTCTGACTTGTTTTGCATACAAGAAGCAAGGATAAGAAAGTGTTGAAGACATTTTTAAAATTCCTTTTCGTTCTATCCTCACCCATAGTTCCAAACTGGTTTTTGTCTGAAGACTTTGACTTTAAACACGGTCTCCAATAAGAAGTAGAATGGTTTTACTTTGTCAAGTTGGGAACTGTAACAGGGACACAACTCTAAAGATCGTGTCATTTTGTTTGTTTTTTTTTTAAGGGTTTTTTTCTGTTTATCCGTAAACAGCATTCAAAATAGAAGGAACTTGAAAATCTGAGTTTCTCTCAACTCTCTTTCCTCTCAGTTATGATGTTATTGTAGTTTATGTTAAAGCTCTCATGACTGTTCAGACAGCTGCATTTTCCCAGGTGTGTGGAGACCCCGTGCCATAAATACCTCAGCTTCCCCAAGGAAAGCCTGTGTGGCAGTCCCTCTTTCTGAGGTCTGACTTCCACGGTAACAGATGAGGGTGGTAGGAAATAGCCTGTGAGATAACCATGTCCTCGGGAGACACCAGGAAAGCCAGTTCCCCCCGTGCATCTGAGTGCTGGTCACTTCCCCGTCAGCCAGCAGGGATGGCCTTGGGGCAAACCGTGTAACGTGGATCCCATTAGGCACCAGCAGACTAGAAAGTTAGTGGCTTAGGAGAGTCTGGGCCCCGAAGTTGCTTCACCCCAGTTCAGAGCCCTGAATTTCTGTGCCTTGAGTTTCAGGCACTGCTTGTGCAATAATTAACCCTCTGGGATTAATGTAAAGTAATTCAGAATAAATACTGTCTCCCCAGATTACTTATATTTAGGTGTGCGGGCTACCAGTAACATGGGTTAGTGCTCAGTCTTTGTTGGTGCTGTTTCGGGATTATTCAGGTCAGGTCTTTTTTTAATCTCCCATGTTTTCGTATGTCTCTTCTGATCATCATCTTCTCACTCTGTTAATGTGTACTCAACAAATTTAAACCATCTTTTCCTGGTGGCCACTAACTTTCTAGTCTGCTGGTGCCTAATGGGATCCAGGTTACACGGTCTGCCCCAAGGCCATCCCTACTGGCTGACGGGGAAGTGACCAGCACTCAGATGCACGGGGGGAACTGGCTTTCCTGGTATCTCCCGAAGACATGGTTATCTCACAGGCTATTTCCTACCACCCTCATCTGTTACCGTGGAAGTAAAGAATCTACCTGCAATGAGGGAGATCTGGATTCGATTCCTGGGTTGGGAAGATCCTGAGGAGGAGGGCATGGCTACAAACTCCAGTATTCTTGCCTTGAGACTCCCCATGGACAAGGGCCTGGTGAGCTGTAGCCCATGAGGTCACAGAGTCAGACACAACTGAGCGACAAAGCACAGCACGACATTAGCTTAACTAAAACATACTTTAAAAGGCAAGTAGTACTGAGAAGGAAAGAAAAATGCCACGATGAATTCCACTGCTAAACAGGGTTTTAGATTTCCTATTCCTTAGTTCTCTAATCAAGAGAGCGCAGTCAACCGGATGTATTTAGTCATGTACCCTAGTATATATTTTCCCATAGGAAAGTGAACCAGTCTGGCCCTGTAAAGAAATGGTTTTAATATTTCTCCAGCTAAGACTTTGAAGCATTAGGCATCCCTACAGATCTGAATTCAGGCAACCTGATCACCTTTCCTGCCATTCCTGATCACCTTTCCTGCCATTCCTAAATAGCCTCTGACCTCTTTCACACCTTCCTCTCCCTGAGTTTGCAGGAGGCATGACACACACACACACACACACACACAGCTCCCAGATCCCAACAAGATGCTGGCACCCCCAGTGCTTCCTGCTGCATCAGGGGCCCTGGGGCCCTGTGAGAAATAAGAACTCGGGTGCCAGGCAGCTGGACCAATGAATGACACAATTCAACGTGCTCTGGCAAGTCAGTCAGGTGTAGTGGAAGTCCAAGGAGTGCGTGGTTGATCAGCAGGTTTCTTACTGAAGGGAGATGGGAGGAAGATACAGAGGGTGAACCCTCGAAGAATTGTTTCTTTGCCCTTGGCATCTCTGGCAGTAGCCGCCTTCACTGAATGTTAAAGAGATATTCCATACCAAGTCACCTCTTTCTCATTTTTGTGTTAACGACTTTGGCAAAATCCAAGTTATTTCTTGGTGATGAGGGGGAAGACAGAGCCTCCTTGGGCTTATTTACTTTCTTCCTATGTCCTTGGTCCCCTGTCTGGCCCAGACACATTCAGAAGGCACTGCATCGGAGAAGGCCAGGGCTGCCGTGCGCAGCCAGTAATCTGTCATAGTGCATTAAAACTGCATTTTCTCCCTGGGCTTGAGGAGGTGAGATGACTTCGCAGTTCAGATTGGGTCCCATTAATTCTCACTGTTCATCTGGACTTTTATTCAGAAGCACGGCCAGTTTGGGCAGTGCCAGGCCCCCTGCTGCACGCTGCCTGGTGGCTCTGAGAACATCCATCTCCCGGCTTCTGGTTCTGCATGTTTTGCGTGTTGACTTCTTTTAGTTTAGTTTTTTGGTTTTTTTGTTTTTTTTTTTTTTAACCAGGAAACATCTGGGGACCTAAACCCTGTAATTGTGTCCCTTTAAATACAAAGTGCATCTCTTGCACTGGCTATGCCCTTGGAAATTGTGAGCAACACAGAAAATTAAAGTAGCCTCATTAACACATAAATAAAAGGAAATGCTTCATCTCTGTGGCTTCAGAAATTTGTTCCAAGAAGATCTCTCCTTGTGAAAAGTTCCCTACATTACTTTTTTCTTCTATGATTGTGTGTGTGGAAAGAAACTTGTTTTGAGTTTTCTTTGCAAAGATGTTTATCCTTTATATTTTTACAAAGTTCTTTTTACCCCAGTTTTATTTTTCTTCAACCCATTCAGATAGATGTACTCCCCACAGCCCCTGGGGACCCACTGCACCTTGTCCCCTGGGGCTTCCCAGGGGCACAGGCAGTCCTGGCTCTTCTCCCATGAAGGTCAGTTCAGGTCCCAGGAACCAGTGGCTTGGCCACTTCACCAGCTGGATGAGCTCCCCTCTTCCCAGACACCATGCCCAGAACATCCCAGAGGTGTCCAGCCGCGGGGCTTCCCCAGAACCTCTGCAGAAGGATCTGCCATGCCCCCGAGCACCCTCTGACCTGGAAAGCATGCTTACCTGTTACGTATTAGAAGGTGACTCTGTGGCATCAGGTCACTGGGAGTCCCTCCTTTTTGCTTTCTCTAAGCTGCAGATACTTCTTATGCAGGGAGTTAGAGATGGGAGAATGGAATGGAAATAAAGTTCAGAGAGCTTTCCTCTCTGGTACAGCTAAGCTCTCCCCTGTTCTGCCCTTCCTCCTTGTATTTCTGGAAGTGATGGTTAAGAGTGAAGCTCAGCTTAGTGTTTGAGCAGCTTCTGTACCTCGTACATTCAGTGTGCAAGGCTAATTCCCAGGGACATCCTTCTGATCACAGTTGTGAAACTCTGGCTACCTCACTGCCAGTCACTTCTAATAAAGATGATGATTAGACTGTGTGTTAAGCGATTTGCCAGATCAAAACTGGATGGATAATTAGGTAAATGATTGAGAAATCCAAGCAGCATTACTGCTATATCCATTATGTCTAAATTGCTGCAATTTGCATAGAATACACAGGATACTCTCTCCAAAAGACAGCATATACTATGTGCTACAAAACACAGCCACTCAGGAAAAACCCACACCTGAATTCTGCCCTCCCCTCCACCCCATGATTGCTACCTTCACACCCAGGAAGACTGAAAATATGCTCACGCGCAATAAGCAAATGTGACCCACAGATTATAGATGAAAAGGATGCCATTCTTAACCGGTGTCTCTTTGGAAATCAGAAATATATGAAGCATGACTCCTATCCTAAAAGACATACCAGCACTGGACATCTGTCTGTCTCCATTCTCATTTAACAGGAGAGAAAGCCACGTGCTTTAGCCCATCTGTTGTTAAAACATTCCTAAGAAGCTAAGAAGTGACGAATACCTTACTCTGATGTTTTTTTTTCTTTCCTCTTTAGGTCCAGAGGGTGCAAACCTCTTTATTTACCACCTTCCACAGGAGTTTGGAGACCAGGACATCCTGCAGATGTTCATGCCTTTTGGAAATGTTATCTCTGCTAAAGTCTTCATTGACAAACAGACCAATCTGAGCAAGTGCTTTGGTATGCAAAAGAAACCCAGTTAGAACATTACAGGGCACTCCCAGTAAGGAGTCCTGGGAGGCAAAGTACAATGGGCAGTATTCTAGATGCCAGGACAGGGCCTTCAGTGTGTGTGGTGGTTCCTGGCCTCTAGATCCATTAAGCAGACTAGGCAAAGTCATCTCAACCGGAAGAGGAAAAGGGGCTGTATAAAAAGGAAAGATCTGGGAAACTGAATGCCCACAGAGGAGGTGATGCTTTATATTGTACTGTGCAGGGACCTCACTACTGGGAACTAACGTCTTCACTGTAGAGCAACATCGGTCTCTGGGCCCTATAGTCTAGATGACGAGCTTCACCAGATGGAAGTATGGTTTAGAGACTGTAGGGTGGTCGAGGCTGTCCTGATAGAGGGGCGCTACAGACACTTGGCGCAAACCCCACTCCCTTCACTGTGACTCGGATGCTGTGGGTGTGGGCAGCACACTGTGCTGGGGGCTTATGGTCCAGCGTCTGGTGGTACGTAAACGCACACACACCTAAGTGCACACGCCACCCCCACAGCCCCAGCTCCACGGGCACAGGGACGGTGGCGGATTTAGCTCATGGTGGCGTGAGAGGCTGTGGTCTGGCGGTGGGTGGGATCTGCAGTCACAGCCTAGGCAGGCAGAGTGCCCTGGAGACACAGGTCTTCTCAGGACCTTGGACAAGCCCTGATCCGTGGTGGCCTGAGCTGTCAGAGCCTCCTCCTCCAGGCAGCCTGGACTCTGCCTCCCCAGGGTGACTTTTGCTCCCAGAGAGAGGAAGGCAGGCTCCCTGCATGCCCTAATGTTTTACAAAAGAGGTGAGCGTTCATTCAATTTAGTTCTCGTTTTATGTTGTGAACCCTTGTGTCTCCCACAGTAGTTTAGAGGCTCAAATGTCTAGGGTATATGTGCCTCCCGTGGCAAGTCCTGGCCCAGTCTGAGGTGTAACAGTTGATTTATTCACTCGTCCAATCTAATGACTCACATCCGCCGTAGGTACTAACAGCAGCACAAAACAAGATCAAGTAGAACAGATACGGGCCAGTGGAAAATGAAGTGCATGGTATAAAGAAAAACAGGTGGGGTGGTTCTCAAAGAGGCAGAACCTCAGACTTGGTATTTGGCTGATGGGTAATGGGGCAACCCGTCTAAAGAGAGTGCTTTGGCTTCTAAAATTCCATTACCATAACATCCTTCTAATTTCTGTGCCGTCACCAGGAAGGTCTGAAGCCTCTGTTGTTAGGGGAATCAGTGTGTCAGCCATTTAAAGTCACTGTTTCTATCCAAGTGGAAAGGCTGTTAGCCTGAACCCATTACAGGTGTATAAACGCCCTTGTAATGGTTCATGAGGATGAAATGGAAAGTAAGTCGTTACAGAGGGTGTGCACGTGTGCTTTGTAAGAGCTCACCACCGGAAGCTTCCCTGCCCTAGGCTTCCAGCCAGACATTTAAGGTCCTCATCACTAAACAGTGTCTGAGCTTATTTGGTGATTGGAAAGGGTTGTACTTTGCAGTTTGATTTTGAGAAAATATTTACTGTCTTGAAAAGAGTCAGCCTACAAATTACTTAACCACCGTGTGTATAATAACACGTAGCAGACGACTGTACTTAGCATTGGGCACTGTGTTTTCAGTTGTGCAGCATCCCACATGTAGGTGTCTCAGTGAGACTGCTTCTTGGGGTCCCAGGTTTGCCAGTCATAAGCCATACCCCATTCTTTATCCTAAGCTTTGGCCAGGTTTCATTATCCATTTCACCCTTGATGCATTTCCATTCTTGTAATCATCTTCCTACCTCTGGATTAAGATGGAGAAGAAGAGTATCAGCAAAGTCTTAGATCCAAGATCACATTTATTGGGAATTTAAATTTAATAAAAACTTAAACCCATCTTTTTGCATACAACCAGCCTATGAGAAGCTATTCTGCCTTATATACTATACGCCTCTTATTACCTGCTAAGGGTATATTTATGTCCCTTTCTTCCTCTAACTCGTAAAGGAATGTTCTCCTTAGTAGATGGAGAAACTTGGTATAAAACCTTCTGAACAGTGGATGGTCAGAGTTGAAATCCAATCAGTATAACTTCTTCCAACAACAAAAGTTGTTGGGGCAACACTTCTGCACTAGCATTAACTGAAGAAGCCTTGGCGAGTAACCCCTACCCCCAGTGCTAAAACAAACCATGTGGTCAGAATTCTGTGTCTAGGTCTTGGCAGAGCTTGGATGGTTGTCAGAGGCATCTGAGTGTTGGTACAGAGAAAAATTGTGGGAAGTATGTGTTAGGATGGCTGTTAAGCCCTGAGCTGTTTAGACTATTTATTCTCCAAGAAACACTTGGGGATATACAAGGTAGCAATTTCCATTCTAGTGAATTCAGTGGAGCTTTGAAAATGGAACTTGAGATAGAGAGAATGGCCCAACATTTCCCCTGGGCCCCTAGGTTCCTCTCAGTAATAGCTCCAATTGGTAGAAATCAAGTACAAATTATTCTAGAGTTAATTCGCTGACCCCATCCTGTATCCAGGGAGAACTGGAATGAAAACAGTCCAGGTCTTTGGCAGCACATCAGTTGCCTTCCCTTAATTATCGTGCCTCTAAACCTCACCTGGCTGGGGCCTGGAGCCCTTTGAGGGCCCTGCATGCACTGATATACTGGAGACTCTTGGAGGAGGATTCTAAGGCACAAACAGATTTGACTGGAATTAGTCAACAGACTAACCTGACTCACGACAGTGCTGTGTGAGTTTTAGCTTTCTGCGGAGGGGGGTTGTTCTCATGATAGCCAGTCACCTCCACTGCTTCACAGTGGATGTTTCCAGTGCTGCCCCTAAACCACGACCGCGAACTGAGTAGAGCTGACCCGAGCCCCCAGGTTGGGCCCCGTCACTCCCACCTGCAGAAACATTCTCCAGCCACCCTGCACTGCTCCCCTGCCTCTCCATCCTGATTCCCGCCCTTCTTCCCCTCGTGTCTTCCAGGTTTTGTTAGCTACGACAATCCCGTGTCTGCGCAAGCTGCTATCCAGGCTATGAACGGCTTTCAGATTGGCATGAAACGCTTGAAGGTCCAGCTGAAGCGCTCCAAAAACGACAGCAAACCTTACTGATCCTCCCCCAGAGGCTCCCTGCTCTTATTTTAGCTTTCTTAGGGTAAGTCCCACGAGCCAGCCTGGGCTCAACAGGAAAGGCAGAGGAGGACCACATTGCCAACTTTTACCAAGAGAGACGGTTATTTTCACAATAAGGCCTCCATTTCCCCTCCCGCCCCCCACCCAGTTCGCCATAACTAAACTCGGCTACCTTGTTTCTATCAAGTAAATCCTCCTCCACTCGTGCCACTGTATTCTCCTTTGTTTTGCAATTGGAATCTCCTTTAACCTTTTTTGTTTCGTTTTGGGGCTTTTTGGCTTTTTTTTTTTTTTTTTTAAAGAAAAACACGTATACAATAAATGACATCTTGAGAATTTACAAGGCAAACAAAGGCTAACGTGCAATTCTAACTCTGAGACCCCTGTGCCCCAGAGCACTGCCTGGAGAATTCGCCCCTCCTGCCCACGCCCACCCCACAGGGGGGCGCCAGCTGTTTATAGAGGGTAAGGTGGTGGCATAGCGCCAGAGAAAAGCCAAGAGAAGCACTTAAAATTAACAACACAAAATGTCTTTCCACTACATTTGGTTTAATAAGTAGGATTTTATTTTAGGGTTCAAAGAAACATGACGTTTATTGGTCAGATTATTACACTGGTTGTCTATTTTGTTATTGTTTTATTTTAGTTTTTAGAAAGGATTAATGTAAAAAAAGATTTAGAGATCTGTTTCTTAAAGCTACAGGGTTTAAAAATTAAAAATGAGTGAAAATACTTGATGTTTCTTGAAAGATAAATTTAATAATAAATAAATAATACATAAATACATAAATAAAAAAGAAAGCCACAGGCCTGTAAATTTTATTTGTAAAAAAAGCATTTCTATTTTTGTACAAAATTTTTACTGCCTCAGAAATAATGGAAGCTATTTATTGCCTACTGTTAACTTATTGGGTACCTGAAGAGCAGTTCTCTGTGCTAGCTAGATTCTTCTGAAGTAGTCTCTAGAGGAATCATTCTAGGAACGGGCTTTTTTTCACCGTTGAACCCTGGGCCTAAAGTTCATGCTTTATCCTCTCGGTGTTTGTATCTGTCTGATGATTTTGTTCGTAACCTCCATTATCTAGTTTACAGTTTGGTCGTCTGAACTTTCCCGTCTGTTACATTCGTTGAAACTGGACCCTCTTCTCCCCATCCCTTGCCAGTCCCTCACCCCAAAATACCCAGAATCCATCCCTTTTCCCTCTCCGGATGGATTCTCTTGGGTTCCATTGTGTTGTGGATAAAGAGTGTAAGAAATGCAAATTACGTGGATGGCTGGTAGACTCCTTAATGACCTAAGATTTGCATTAGTTTCTCTCCTGCACCCTGAAGAGTGATTTTGTTGCTGCTGCGTAGATTCTGTGTAACTTTTTACTCTCCCTGTTTTCTCCCTAGACATCTTCATGCCCGTTAGTTCACCGTTTGCCTAGCATGTCCCTGTGGCGTCTCAAAAAAGTTTCATCGTCCCGTCATTGTTTCTGATGTCTTTCTGACCTCACATCATATTTGGTTCTCCTACTGACCTTTGATCTAGTTTGACCTTTGAAATTTGCATGTGACCTCATCTAGCTATGAATTCTGGGAAGTCAATGTGAAAAACATTGCTGCATTCATGCAAGACTGAAATTTATTATTAGACAAATTAATTATAGAAAAAACCTGTGGCAAAAATGTTTCTTTCTTATTTTTTCTTTCTTTTCATAAAACAGACTTGAAAGTATTATACAGGGATTGGCATTCTTCCCGGTCACTGGTAACAATAGCAATATGTGTCCAGGGACACAGAATGTTGGTTTCTAACAGACTACTTCCAAAAACAGTTTGAGAAAAAAACTGTCTGATTTTAAGTCTCTAGAGGTCTGTAATAGTTTTTACATTTTTCAGGCAGTGTAAAGTTTTTTGATAAGGCCATTTTAGGTGGCTCACTTTCTCATTAAGATATATATATAGAACCACTTTTGTAGATTAGTATAAGAAAAATATTTACCCTGTTTTGGGGCAAATGCTACCTATTTGTGTCACCTTTTGCTGAACTGACTCACAGTTAGACAATCCATGGTTTAATGCACATGAAATTACCTATATTTTATACTGTTTCAATGTACAGGAGAAAGGTTACTGTAAACTGTGTTACGTTGGTGCTTCTGTGAATTAAGTTGTGGTTTCATCATGAGTCTTATGGTCTTAATGTTCTTTGTTGATAAGACAAGTTTAGAATTGGTTTACTTAAAACAAAAAAGAATTTCAAAAAAAAAGTTGTTTGCTTAAAAAAAAATTTCATGTGAGGGGAAAAAAAAATCCTATTCCAGAATAAGTTTTGTGTTGGCTTGTAAAGCATTGATGTCATTTTTTTTTTTAAATTGTGGACTATTTAGATGTGTTTGTGTTCAGCAAAATGTGATTTTTTTTTTCTTTTAAAGAAAAAAAGTGAAAATATATAGTGCCAAATTCCAAAGGTACTTCCTTCCTAGAGCTTCAGTGTGTTTCTTGTGAGAAGTAATTTGATAACATGGGTATTTTATTATGTGTTTTGTATAAATCCCTAATATTTAAAAAACAAAAAACAACAAAAAAAAAAGGTTAAAAAGTTTGTTAACTTGCTATCCTGTGGTCTTGTTGCCTGAAATTGTTATTGTTTGTTATTTCTCTATGATGTTTTTTGTAAGACATTGTATAAGTGCCCATGTCTCACTTTTTTAACCACTCTGCACATCAATGCTGTGACGGCAACCTCACAATGTATTTTCTTCATGATATATGGAAACCTCTAAGGTGAGAAAGTTTTGAACTTTTAACCCTTTCTACCCAGAGCTATCTGGAATGTTGATAACTTTTTATACTGTCATAATTTCCGTTTGTTTTGGGGTGTTTCTAATTTGGATTTCTTGTTCTGCATATATCTTTCAGTTGTTTCTGTCTTTCCTACTTTTTTATCCTTTGGTTGAGATCCAAAAGAAAGGAAGAGAGTTTTCGAGATAAACGGGAACGGTAGATAGAGTCAAGCACCTAAATAAACCTTAAATTCAGTCTGCTTTTGAGGTCAGGTGAGCGGTATGTTCCAGTTTACAGTAACATCATGCACCTGTCCAGGTAAACCATTCTGTGATGATGGGGTAGTCTTTGGAGGGATTCTGCTTTCGTTTCTTATTCCCAAGGTAATGTTTCTTATCAGCCATTGTGCTGGGGATTGTCCGACCCCAGTGGATACCTCTGAATGAGCAACGTGTCTGGAGTTAGACGCTGACCATCCTGTCCCTGCCTTTTTGTTTCCTCTGAGCTGAATGCATCTACAGGGGACTGACCATTCAAGGCAAACTCAGTTCTCCATCAGTTACTGACCAAATACCCAGCACCAGTTCCTGCTGCCATTTTCTAAAGTGCCATATTTCTTTGACTTCATGTGAACAGGTCTCTTGCTGTCCTGACAAACCCCAAGTCATCCCTGCAACCCACTCAAAACTCCTACCTTTTTTGGAAGCTTGTTTCGTAAAGGAGTTCAGAAACTGCTGGCTCCACTTCCTCCATTTCCCACTGACCACCCTGTTTGGTTTATCGTGTGTGTGGATGTGATAGCCCTGGGAGGGAAAGGACTAGCCTCTATTGATGCAAAAAAAAAAAGTTTCCTTCTTACAGCACATGCACTTAAAATGAAACGACCTGTATTATCCTCACACGTGTTTACTACTGCTGGGGCCTTCCTTCATCCTTCGAGGGCTATTTTGTACTTCCTGCAGCTGAATAATAAAGGTTATCGCACACGTCTCTCTCGTATATACGATACGGTGGTAACACAGATACACATGTAAGAACACAAGACAACACCATCTGAATTTCCTAGACTGTTTCATTCAGAATCTCATCAATTATACATAAACCTTAAACTATCTTCCCCCACTTCACTGAAGCCAGAAGTGCTCCAGTGCCCTCCTCCTCCCCTCCGCTCCCCCACCTCCCCCAGAGGAGCTGAGTGCACTCAACAAGAGGCTCAGGGCGGGCGCTTAGAGCTAAGTGTTTATTCTGCAGGCAACCAAGACAGTACCGTTAGGGGGAAGGTCCTTTTTCTTTTCTGGGGGGGCATGTTTCATTGCTCAAAAGATAACCCTCCTCAAAGACAAGCTGTCCTTTTCTTCACTTTCTCTGTTAATATCAAAAGGAAAAAGCTGCAAGGGTGCGAAGGGCCTGTGCCAGAAGAAAACACACAGGGAAACTGCTTTTTTTTTAAATCAAGTGTAGAGAATAGTCATTTTTAAACTGAATTAGAGAATTGTGATCAAATGGCAGTCCTCAAAGGCGTAACAAGTTCATCTTTCTTTCACCATAGGGGTTATAGTTCTTTGGCTTGTGCTACTCTGGATTCATTTTACTGTTTGTTTTTAATTATCTTAAGTGCTAATTAATAAGAAATAAAATTTTAAAAAAACCTGTAGTTTCATTACCTTTTTGAATAATGTCATACAAAAAAATGTATGTGTTTTTTTGTGCTGTGAGAATTGTTGTTTGTAGATTAATAATATCATTTTGTTTAGAATTACAAAATAGTTTTTAAATATTGTCTGAGAAAAGCCAAAGTTAATGCAACCTAGTGGAAAACTGTAAGACCATTTGAGTATTGTTTGTTTTATTGATGCATTTGGATTTTGTTGTTTGATGGAATTTGAGCCAAAAAAACACGCAGGCTTTCCTATTTCTACAACTGATTGTACTTCTGCATTTTGTACCAGTGGAACTTTTTATACTGGAGATTAAAAAAAATGGAAATTTTTGTGGCTTACTCTAGTGGGCCCCCTGACAAAGACTGATTTCAAGTTTGATTTCTGGTTGATAGAAAGAAAGTTGCTTTTCTTTTGAGAATTAAAAACTTTGGCTTGATTTCTTTTTTCCCTTTGCTTATATCTAGCATTAGAATTTTGTCTTAAAATACAGCGGTAAGTTTCACTTTTTATTCTGTATTGTGCAGTTACACAATAAGGTAATTAGATTTAGAAGTACTCAGTCACTTTAAGTGGATAAATGTATTAGTTAAAACTTTAGGGGTTTGCTTTTTTGCTGTTTAGATCAAAGTTTTTTCTGATTCTTCTGTCCTCATTGTGAACATAACCGTGTAGTTGAAACAGTCAAACTTATTTTTGTAACGTATGTTATTGTGTGATGCAGTTTTTTGCTTCTGTCTCCAATATTAAACCATTTTCCTAATACTTGTTTCTCTCTCTGAGTGTTGTATTGTTGGCAGTCATTGTATGTTGGTGATACATCTACACGCCTCACTGTTTCACGTATCTGTTTTTTTCTATATGTTGTGTAAAAAGATACAGTCGATTCCACCTAAGTGAATATCTGATTTGGGGAAGGGGAACTACACACCAGCCACCTCGGATTTATGTCCAACAGCCTATTTTAACCACTGCTCCCAAGACTTACGTCTGTGGCCCACCTCCATAACTGCCTGCAGAGTCAGATTTGCCAAGACCTTGTCCGGTCTTTTGACCACACTGGTACATTGCACTTTCTCTCTTCTCCTCTGCTCTCTGCTCCTCTCTTCTTCTCTTGATATGTGTACGCAGTTCTTAACACTCAATAACAATGGCTGCCACTTTGCTGCATAACCTTAGGAAACGTGAGAAGAGAGGCAGCAGCGCTGGGGTTTCTTCTATCTACCATGAGTCCAAAGGCCTATCATTACCATCAAACTCTTCTCAGAAACAAGTCACTTTTTTTTTTTAAAAGGTGAGCTCCTTAAGGGAAGAAACTAAACTTTACTTACTTGGTGAATAGATATGAAAGGTATTAAACTGAAATCCATGCGTTGCCATCAATCAATAGCTATGTGTAGAAAAGTAAATTATTTTCAAGAGCTAGCTGAATCCAGGAGCAGCTTTAATTATTAAAACTAATGGAAGAGAAAATACTTGCAAAGGCTCAAATGGAAGCTCTACTCAGTCCGGTTGGGTGGGAGGGGGAAAGGTAAAGCTTCTCATGCCCAAGTCTTCATAATACATCATCCATTTCCGCATGAAAACCAAGACTGCCAGATACATCCACACACGCCCCCCTGAAAGTGTATACTTTGTAGAAAGCCTTGTCCCTCACCATCGCCCAACCCCAGGTAGAAAACTAGAGAAAAAAACCATTCCTTGTACGCCCTTGAAAGCTGAAGCCACAGACCCTCCTCCCTTTCTGCCCATCTCTTCTGCTCAGGAATCTGATTGCTCTCCAAGTGCTCTTACAAGATTCCACTGACGTCTGCTCCCTGTCTGATCTCTCCCTCCAACTCTTCAGACGCACAAACTCTGTCTGACTCAGGCCACCCGGCACCGGCAGCCATCCCCTGGCTGCCAACGAGGTCCTCCCTGCAGGTGCTCAGGCCCCTCGCCCTCCGGTTTCAGCAGCCCCTCTGAGCCCTAGCCTCTCTTTTCTAGTTGGCGGCACAGCACAGAGGGGCTGGGTTGAGGCGGAGGCAGTTTCCCACATAGGCCAAACACCTCAGCGAAGTAGCCTCCACTAGCTCCAGACCCGCGCAGATGGGAGCTGACTTCCTGCCAATACTTCTGCTTAAACCTCATCAGAGCCTTCATCAGTTTGCCTCTGAAAACCCACTGCTTACAGCAGTGGGGAAAAGAGCGCTAAGGGTGTAATTTCCCTTTCTTTCTCGTAAATACTTTGGCGTGGGTGGAGGGTGTGAGGGAGGGGAGAAGGGTGTAAAGAGGGTGATCAACTCTTTCCAAGATGCGAGTGTTTACTTTTTCAATATTTAAGTCATACAAGTATCTACATCCACCATTTGGCACAAGGCAAAATACTCCTGCTAAGTAAAAGAAGGGAAAGACAAACCAGAATTGTTTGTTGTTTTGGAAAAACAACGAAAACAATAATTCTCCAAAGAAGGGGACACAAGTCCTAGCTCCCTTAAGCACGTATGATGTAAAGCCGGTCCCTGCTTAAATTCACACTTGCCCTCTTGATTCTGTAAAACACTGCAGTGTCAGCAAGGCGTCTTTGCCTGCCACGCACGGACCACACTGGGACACGACAGACCTGTCAACGCTGACTTTGCTGACAGAAGTCACACGTCTGCACAGCCCACAGCAGTTCTGAGCAGTCTCGGGCGGGCACTCTGGGCTGGCGGGCTAGGAAACACAGTGAACATTAATGTACTGTGAATCGTTCCTGATAAGTGAATAAAACATTGTGACCAAACAATCAGCTTATTCACTTATCAGGAATCGACTGTTCTGCTAACTCGCTGTTTTGTTTTTCATCTCTGTTGTAGTTCACTATTTCTGCTGTGTTCTGTTTTCTCCTCTCATGCTTGGGCAAAATCACTGGGAATATTATCTTCATGTGACCATGAAACGTTTATATCGAGTGAAAATGATATCTTAACAAAATCTATGCACTTGCTATCAGGAACACAATACTGGATGTGTCTTATATATATTGAACTATATAGTACTCGATTTCTTAAATAAAGCTTAAGAAAGGATTCTGTTGTGTGTAAAGTTAATGTTAACTATTTTTCAAAGCAGTGTTTCTAAGGGGTATTTTTGTTCTTTTCTGTCTTGAGTGATACAGGATATTTTTCATTAAAATTATAATCACTGGCTTTATGACTTAATATTTAATAAACTGACTTTGGAAACAAAATGGAGTGGGGTGGGGGGAGTTCTTCCAAGTATATTTTAGTGAGAGACATCTGGAAAACCATTCCCTTACTGGTGGCCATGGCAAATCTGAGGCAGCAGAAGAAAGCAATCCCTTCACCACCAAGAGACCCCTGGAAAGCATCCAGAATCTGCCCTGACCTAGAAAACCCCACTGCCTTTCTGAATGTGATCTCTTTAGGCTCAGAAGAAAGGGGACGAGAAAGAAAGGCAGATCCAAGAATACTGCTGGTTGGCATCAATGCTTTTCCAAAATGAGATGACACTAAAACCATACCCTGCTGGAGAGCAATGGCGGGTCTATTCAGGACTGCAAAATGAAAGAAAGCAAGAGAAGGGGTTTGATCACTCAGGATGAGAAGGGTAAAATTTCAAAGTGACATGTGAGAGAGACATCCTATAACAGTTGCAAAGCTTAAATGGGAGGCCTGCTGCTCAGCCCTTTGAAGGAATATTTTTGATATTTTTCCTATGGGCCATAAGTCTGAACAGAATGGCATTTTCTATTGGATTTTCTTTTTTGCTTTGAGGTTTTGTGTTAGATTTGTTTTTCTTGCTTAGTGTTTGATTCGAAGAAAAAGTCCTAAACTTCTACTTGCAAAATGGCACAGGCATGCTAATCCTTTATAAAACAAACCTTATTCAGCCCCGATAATGAGGGACAGAGAGAGCACAGTCAATGAAAATCCCCAGATAATCCAGAATTCTTCTTCCAGTCTCTGCCTCCTCCCACCCTAAACCTCCAATTAATATTTGTGACCAAAACCAAAATTTCCAGTGAAAGTGAGAGGTCAGAGAAACAGTCAAGGGTACCAAAGTCCCAGGGCCAAAGTTGATGCACTTGCTGGAGCTCATGCAGTTTAAGGTTGAGGCAGAGATTCTGTTTTTAAAAGGTTAATATTTTGAAAACCATTGGTCTACATGAACTGGGCTTGGGTGTTGAAGAATGGGTGGCCTTCACCATCAGTCTCATAGCTAGAAAGCATCCTCTTTGTGAAAAAGGACACATCCAAGGCAATAATGGGGAAGATGGACTCTGAGCCTCAGGGAAGAAAAGATGAATGCCAATATGCCCCTCTTGAGCCTGCAGCCCCAATTCCATCATCCCTGCTCCAGAACTCCCCGGCCAAAAGCTGCGTGCTGGGGACCAGCTCAGAGCAACGGCATGAGGGTCTGTCAGGTGGGAGCTGCTTTAGGGGGAAGGCACCATTTCTCTGAAACTTTCTCTACTGGCAGCAAAGCCACCTGGCACCAACTTCTGCCTGCCCACATCTGAAGGATGTTTTTACAAATAAAAACTATATGTACATTACATACATACACATAAGACATGGTCTGTGATCTGCAACTGATCAACTATAGTTAAAGCCCCAAATAAAAATCCCCAGCTCTGAGATGTGCGGTGGCCCCTCAGTCTAGAGGCTGGTGTGCAAGGTGGAGAACGTGCCTAGATGCCCTCTGGAGCCACGTGCCTCCGTGGGGATGCCAGCACCAGCACCCATCACCCATGTAGCCTCTCCGTGTCTTCATTTCCTCACTGGCAAAACTGATGCAAGAATAATACCAAGTGCAGAGGGCTGTGAGAAGGATTAACTAAGCCAGTATTTACAAACCACTTGTGCTAAGGGTCCATCATGTTCTAAGTACTCAGCAAGGCCGACCAGTGAACAGTGGCTGTGCACTAACAAGGCCCATTGCAAGAAACCAGGAGAGGCAGGCCCTCCCGCAGGCTGCCCTAAGCCCCAGGTAAGAACTCCATTCTCAGAAAGGAGACACTCCGCTGGAGTCCACCCCTTCCTACCTCTAAGTATTATACTCGCGTACCTCTTACCCAAAAGAAAAGCCTAGCTTTCCAGTTTAGGTCCTAGGTGGGAATGACAGAAATCACCTGGAGATATGCCTGCAACAAGCCTTCCAAAGCACTTGTGTTCTCAGTTGCGGCACCAGAGCCAGTATGTCTCTCAGCACCTCAGGAAGAGCAGGGCCAGGGCTCAGAAGCCTGGATGAGGCCCAGCACAGAGCTCTCTAAACCACTTCACCCCCACGCCCAGCTTAACTGTTTCTGTTTGTTTTGATTACTGGTGATCCAAGTAGAATTTTATTTAGAAACACAGTTTTGTTACTAAAAGCACAAAGATTAAAACTCACTGCTTTAGATGGGGGTAGTCCTAAGAGAGGGTCACTGTTACTTAGGCTCTGTGCCATGTATTTATTGTTCGGAATCAGTGTCTCCTTCCTCTCCCTCCCTCATCTCTCTACTGCTTCTGTGTTCCCATAGTTCACTGTCTGACACATCATGACGTTCACTATTTGCTGTGTGCGTTTACATGTTGCTCGACTGCGAGCTGTGACGGCGGTGACTGTCTCATTCATCTCTGTATCCCCAGTGCCACAACACAGTGCCTGCCATGCAGTCAGTGTTCAGAACCACCGGGTGGACGGATGAATGCAGCAGGCGGTCTTGCTAGGGCTGGGAGAAGCATTCCTTATTAAGCGGACAACTCAGGAGATATTTGTGGAGAGAAATCTGATTACAGTCTGGGATGAGGATGGTGGAAACTGGTGGTCGAAGTCAGGAGCCACTGTGTGAGGCCTGGGGCACAGATGGGGACGAGGAACACTCATCTGCTTGTGCATCCCAAACACACAGGTTCTGCCTTGCTGCCACAGAGCTCATCACTACTCGGTCCTGACTGGAAGGACATTCCTGTAATTAGGTCAAACTCCCTGAGCAGTACTGTCAACTTTTCCTAAGCTAAATTCTGAACCCTCTCGGGAACATTTTTTAATCTAGGGACTATCCCTAGATGTTTAATATTGAAGAGATCAGACCACTGAACCGAGTACAATTCAATAGAAAGCTATGAGTAAAGGCACTAACTGCCAAGGCACTCTTGAGAAGCGGTCAGCACCCTTCCACCCTCTCAGCTGCAGCCACTGTTCAACCTGCCAGGTTAGGCCCGGAGCTGGAAGGGCCACGCAGCCCACAAGCAGCACAGCACGACTGACTCATCAGAACAGCCCTGAAGGCAGGCAGTCCGTGCTGCTGCCCCGATGCTGTGTGGCTCCAGGCATCCGGGAAATGCACCTGAATCTACGTGATGTGTCCCAGCTTGTCAACAGCTACCACAAAGATAGAACACAATCCACTCAACAGTCACTTGTTCAAAAGACAGGTATTAAGCAGCTACCCCATGTGAGGCACTCAGGCCAGGGCGGGTAGTGCAAAGAGAAGTAGTCCATGGCCCTGCTTCCAGGAGTCTGCCTTGATTGGCATATCTGCCAAGTAAGGAGAACCTCTTCAAAGCAGCAAGAGTAGATGTCCAAACACAACCCTCTCTCCCCACAACATGTCTCAACGGACTGTGTCACCACAGTACCCAAGCAGGGTTATTATAGACTGAAGATCCACAGACTAGTCCTTCATTGAGCTTGGTGCTATTCAGACGCAATGTCTTCCTGGCTGGGTGGGGTAGAGTGACCAGAGAATTCGGCAGGGTGCTGGTCTGCCTGACCCAGGGCCTCAAATAGCCTGGGCTGCTCTCACCCAAGCAGGAGAGCTGAGTCTGCCCTGCCTGCTCAGGGCATGGCCCTCACCCCACAAACCCCACACCAGAAACTCTGTTCTGGAAAATTGGGGAGTTGCCTAAAGTGGGCCCACTCAGTTCCACCCAGGCCAGAGAGCTGAGTCATAGCCCATATATTGCAGAGCATAACCCAGCCCCACCTGACAGAAAGAGCTGTGAGAACACCTGGAACTTGCTGTATAACCCAGCAACACTCAAGCCAAGAGGCAGGTAGGCAGAGCTGAACACCCCTAAAGCAAAGCCAGAGGCCCTGTTCAGCCAGACAGGGGTAAGCTTGAGCCGAGACCCCAAACAGCCTGAGTGGCGCTGGAGCTGCTGCTTCTGTGCCCAGGCAAAGAAACTAACTCATAGCCCCACTTATCACTGAATACAGCCATCAACCTGCTAGACAGGAGAGTCTTACCAGAGCACACAGAAGCTGCACAGCCCATCCAACAGCCCTACTTACAGTGACACTTGCCCAGAAAGCTGTGGCTTTTCCTATACACAGAGGAAGGCCTGTGGCATCATCTGACCAGAATGTTCAGTGTACACTCTTGCCTGCTTCAGGTCCTCAAATTGCAGAGACGCTAATTCTTAGCCCCACCTACAGCTGAGTATAGTACCCAAGCCTGACCAGAGAACCCAGGTGACCACAAAGCCCATCCTACAGCCTCACCTGGACAGAGAACAAGCTAGTGTTTCCAGCCAGCTGCTCCCAACGAGTGGCACACACCACTATCCCATCTCACAGCTTAAAGCACCAAAATTAAACCTTGTATCAGGCGCCACCTGTCCAAGGACATATGCCCAGAAACCTAAAATGAGCTAATAGTAAAAACTATCTCTACCAAAGAAAACCTGCAAAGTCTGGAAGAGAAGACCCCTTACTCAAACTGCACAGACATCAATGTAAGGAATCAAGGATTATAAAAAATCAGGAAAATATGACACTATCAAAAGTAATCAATAAAGTTCAAATAACTGACCCTAAAGAAATAAAGACCTATGAACTGTCGAATAATCCCCCTCAAAAAGTTTAGTGAAATACAAGGAAATAAAAACAACTAAATTACATTAAGAAAATATTAAACAAAATAAGTTAACAACATGAGAAATGAAACAGAAATAGAAACCATCTAAAAAGATGAAATACACAAAAATACTAGAGCTGAAAAATACAAAAACTGTCTGAGGCATTCAATAGAGAGCTTCAAAAGCAGACTCAACCATGCAGAAAAAAGAATCAATGACCTGGAAAACAGAACATGTGAAATTATCCAGTCAGAGAAAAAAGAATGAAAAAGAGTGAAGAAAGCCTATGGGACACAATGAAAAGAAACAATATTCACATTGTGGGAATTCCAGAAGAGAAAGAGACAGAAGGTATGCTGAAAGCAAAAAAATATATTTTCTTTAAAAAGTTATATGTAAAGCAAAAAAAAAAAAAAAAATTCCCAAAACTGGGGCGAAAGGTACATATCCAGATACAAGAAGTCCAAACTATCCCAAACAGGGTGCTATGATTACATTGTCAAAAGTCAAAGACAAAAGATCATTAATAGCAGCAAGAAAAAAGAAGTTACGTAAGAGAGAACCCCATAAGATAAGATTATCAGCAGATATTCTCAGCAGATACTTTTCAAGACAGAAAAGATACAGAATGCCTTAAAAACAGAAAAATCCAACGATACAGGAGACTCATTTTAGCCTTAATGACACAGAGAGACTGAGCATGATTGGATAGGAAAAGATTATTTCAAGTAAAGCATAAGCAAATCAAACAAACCAAGGGCACATGTGTGTTCAGTCGCTTCAGTCATGTCTGACTCTTTGCGACTCTGGACTGTTCCCCACCAGGCTCCTCTTTCCATGGGATTCTCCAGGCAAGAATACTGGAGTGGGTTGCCATGCCCTCCTCCAGAGGATCTTCCTGACCCAGGGATGGAAATCACATATGCCTTCATCTCCTGCATTGCAGGCAGATTCTTTACCACTGAACAACCTGGGAAGCCCCAAACCAAGGCTGAAATGAATGTGAAAGTCGCTCAGTCGTGTCTAGCTCTTTGTGACCTCATGGACTATACAGTCCATGGAATTCTCCAGGCCAGAATACTGGAGTGGGCAGCCTTTCCCTTCTCCACAGGATCTTCCCAACTCAGGGATCAAACCCAGGTCTCCCACACTGCAGGCAGATTCTTTACCAACTGAGACACAAGGGAAGCCCAGGAATACTGGAGTGGGTAGCCTATCCCTTCTTCAGCAGATCTTCCTGACCCAGGAAATCGAACCAGGGTCTCCTGCATTGCATGCAGATTCTTAACCAACTGAGCTATCAGGGAAGCACCGAAACCAAGGTTAACTATAGTTATATCAGACAAAAGACTTTAACCTGAAAATGGCAAAAAAAAAAAAAAAAGACAAAGAAGGTCATTATGTAATGATAAAGGAGTCAATACATCAAAAAGATAGTTCAGTTCAGTTCAGTCACTCAGTCGTGTCCAACTCTTTGCAACCCCATGAATCGCAGCACGCCAGGCCTCCCTGTCCATCACAAACTCCCGGAGTTCACTCAGACTCAAGTCCACTGAGTCAGTGATACCATCCAGCCATCTCATCCTCTGTCGTCCCCTTCTCCTCCTGCCCCCAATCCCTCCCAGCAGCAGAGTCTTTTCCAATGAGTCAACTCTTCGCATGAGGTGGCCAAAGTACTGGAGTTTCAGCTTTAGCATCATTCCCTCCAAAGAAATCCCAGGGCTGATCTCCTTCAGAATGGACTGGTTGGATCTCCTTGCAGTCCAAGGGACTCTCAAGAGTCTTCTCCAACACCACAGTTCAAAAGCATCAATTCTTCGGCACTCAGCCTTCTTCACAGTCCAACTCTCACATCCATACATGACCACAGGAAAAACCATAGCCTTGACTAGACGGACCTTTGTTGGCAAAGTAATGTCTCTGCATTTGAATATGCTATCTAGGTTGGTCATAACTTTCCAACTGTAAATATTTATGCATCCAACGTCAGAGCACTTAAATAAAGCAAATACTATAAAAAAGCTAAAAGAAAAATATATGGCAACACAATAACAGTTGGAGACTTTTAACATCTTATTATTAACTTTGAATAGATTATCCAGACAGCAAATCAATAAGAAAACAGTGAATTTGAGCAATACTGTAGTGCGAATGAATCTAACAGACATATATAGAACATTCTATCCTACAAAGTAGACAACATTCTTCTCAAGAACACATATTCTAGGATAAATGACATGTTTGGCCACAAAACAAGTCTTAGCATATTTAAGAAGACTGAAATCATATCAAGTTGTCTCCTCTGCTCACAATGGTATGAATCTAGAAATCAATAATGAGGGAAAAACTGAAAATTTCACAAAAACGTGGAAATTAAGTAACATTCTTCTAAACAACCAATAGAATAAAGAAGAAATTACATGGTAAAAGTATCTTAAAAATGGAAACACAACATACCAAAACATATGGGATGCAGCAAAAGCAGTTCTAAAATAGAAGTTCACAGCAAAATGCCTATATTAAGAAGTAAGATCCCAAATAAACAACCTAACTCTATGCCTTAAGGAACCAGAAAAAGAACAAACTGAGCCAAAAATTAGCAAAAGGAAGGAAGTAAGACTGGAGCAGAAACAAGTGAAATAACAGGAAAACAATAGAAAACATTAACTAAATCAAGAATTAGTTCTTTGAAAAGACAAACAAAATCAACAAACTTTTAACTAGACCAGTTAGGGAAAAAAGGAGGACCCAACTCAGGAAAATTATAAGTGAAAAAGGAAATACTAAAAATAATACCATAAAAATGCAAGCAATCGTAAGAGGCTAGTATGAACAAATATACAACAGCTAACTGACCAACCTAGAAGAAACAGAAAAATTCTTATAAGCATATAAACTAGGAGCTTGATTCAGGAAGAAATAGAAACTCTGACTAGGCCAATTACTAATAAGGAGATTGAATCAGAAATCAAAACTATCCCAGTGAAGTGAAGTCCAGAACCAGATGGCTTCACTGGTGAATTATACCAGACATTTAGAAAAGGCTTCAGCCAATCCTTCTCAAACTACTCCAAAAAACTAAAGAGGACACTTCTAAATCCATTTTACAAAGCCAGAAAGGACACTACCACATCAATATCCTTCATGAATACAGACACAAAAAGTCTCAATAACGTATTAACACATGATCAAGAGGGATTTACACCTGAAAGCGTGGTTCAAATACATGAGTTGAAGTGACATTACTACTACTACTACTAGGTCGCTTCAGTCGTGTCCGACTCTGTGCGACCCCATGGACTGCAGCCGACCAGGCTCCTCCATCCATGGGATTTTCTGGGCAACAGTACTGGAGTGGGGTGCCACTGCCTTACTGGAAAGAAAAAAAAATCATATTATCATCTCAATAAATGAAGAAAAAGCATCTAACAAAATTAAACATACATTCGTGATTTAAAAAAATTAATAAATTAGAAATAGAAACGTACCTCAACATAATAAAGGCCATATATGATTACATCACAGCTAACATCACATCAGTGGTGGGAAGCGGAAGTTTTGCCTCTAAAAATAGAAACACGAGTAGAAACACGAGGGTTCCCACCTCTACTGCTCCTATGCTCAGCACAGTGCTAGAAGCCCTTGCCAGAGTAACTAGGCAAAACAAAGAAATGCAAGGCCTCAAAAGTGCGGGGGAAAAGGAGTGAGACTATCTGCAGACAACATAATTTTATATCTGGAAAATCCTAAAGATTCCACCAAAAAAAATATAGATATATGTAATTAACAAATTCAGTAAAACTTCAGGATACAAAATTAACATGCAAAAATCATATAGCATTTCTATAAACAATGAATTATCTATAAAAGAAATAATTACAATAGCATCAGAAACAATAAAATATGTAGGAATAAACTTTAAAAATGAGATGAAAGATCTAAAAATCCAAAAATCACAAGACACTGAGGAAAGAAATCAAAGGTGACGCAAATAAATGGACATGTATCTCATGCCCCTGGATTGCAAAGATTAATACTGTTAAAATGTCAAAACCACCAAAAGCCATCAATTAAGTCAATGTAATCTCTTATCAACATTCTAATGGTATTTTTTTAAGAGAAGTAGAAAAAATAATTCTAAAATTTATATGTAACTAAAATGACTCTAAATACTAAAGCTATCATAAGAAACAAAAACAAAACAGGAGGCATCACACTTTCTGATTCCAAGCTATACTATAAATCTACAGTAATCAAAGCAGTACAGTACTGCATATAAACAGAAAAATAGACTAACTGAACAAAATCAAGAGTCCAAAATAAATCCAACCATATACAGTCAACTAATATTTGACAAGGGAGCCAAGAACACTCAATGGAAAAAATACAGTCTCTTCAATAAAAGGTGCTGGGAAAATTGGATATTCACATATAAATACATGTAGAGACAAAAACAAGACCCATATATATGCTGTCTATAGGAGACCCACTTCAGACCCAGAGACACATAGAGACTGATAGAGGATGATAAAAGATATCTTGTGCAAATGGAAATCAAAAGAAAGTTGGAACAGCAATACTCATAATCAGATAAAACAGGTATTATATAAAGACTATTACAAGAGACAAGGAAAATCACTACATAATGACCAAGGGATCAATCCAAGAAGAAGATATATAATATATGTATTATATATAATATATATGTATATATATAATATATATGTATATATGTATAATATATATAATAATATATATGTATGCACCCAACATAGGAGCACCTCAATACAAGGCAAATGCTAACAACCATACAACAGGAAATCAACTCTACCACAATAATAATGGGGTCTTTAACATGCCACTTACACCAATGGACAGATCATCCAAACAGAAAATAAATAGGAAAACATGATGCAGCAGACAAGCTAGACTTAACTGATATTTATAGGACATGCCACCCAAGAGTGACAGGATACACCTTCTTTTCAAGTGTACATGGAACATTCTCCAGGGTGGATCACATCTTGAGTCAAAAATCAAAGCCTTGGTAAATTTAAGAACTCTGAAATCACATCAGTCATCTTTCCCAACCACAATACTATGAGATTAGAAATCAACTACATGCAAAAAATAAAAAAAACTATATTAAAAAAAAACACAAACAAATGGAGGCTAAATAATACACTACTAAATAACCATGAGATCACTGAAGAAATCAAAGAGGGAATAAAAAAAATACACAGAAACAAATTACAACAAAAACATGATGACCCAGAACCTGTGGGACACAGTAAAAGCAGTTCTAAGAAGCAAGTTTATAGCAATTCAATCTCACCTAAAGAAACAAGAAAAATCTCAAATAAACAGTCAAGCCATACACCTAAACCAAACAGGGAAAGAACAAAAAAAAAAGTTATTAGAAGGAAAGAAATCATAAGATCAGAGCAGAAATAAGTGAAATAGAAATGAAGAAAACAATAGAAAAGATCAATAAAACTAAAACTTTGTTCTTTGAGAAGAAAATAAAATTGATAAACCTTTAGCCAGATTCAAAAAGAAAAAAAAAAAGAGGAGAGGATTCGAATAAATAAAATTAGAAACGAAAAAGAAGAAATTACAACTGACATCACAGAAATACAAAGATCATTTAAGAGACTACAACAAAAACTTCCTAGGTGGTCCAGTGGTTAAGAATCCACCTTGCAGTGAAGGGGACACGGGTTCAACCCCTGGTCGGGAAACTAATATCCGTTATGCCGTGGGGCAACTAAGCCCACACACCACAACTAGAGAGCCCACAAGCCACAACAAAAGATCCTGCATGAAGCAACAAAGATCCTGAGTGCCACAACTAAGACCCAATGCAGCCAAATAAATTAACTACAAAAAAAATGAGACTACTGTATCAATTATATGCAAATAAAATGGACATCCTGGAAGAAATGGACAAATTCTTAGAAAGGTACAACCTTCCAAGACTGAACCAGGGAGATACAGAAAATATAAACAGACCAATCATAAGTAGTGAAATTGAAACTGTAATTAAAGATCTTCCAACAAAGAAAGTCCAGGGCCAGAGAACTTCACAAGTGAATTCCATCAACATTTAGCAAAGAGCTAACACCTACTCTTCTCAAACTCTTCCCAAAAATTGCAGGGGGAGGAACACTCCCAAACTCATTCTACAAGGCAACCATTACCCTGATATCAAAACCAGACAAATATATCACACACACACACACAAAATCACAGAATACACTGATGAACATAAATGCAAAAATTCTCAGCAAAATACTAGCAAACAGAATCCAACAATACATTAAAAGGATCATATACCATGATGAACTGGAATTTATCCCAGGGATGCACTGGTTGTTCAATACATGCAAAATTAACCAATGTGACACACCATATTAACAAATTGAAGAATCAAAACCACATGAACATTTCAATAGATGCAGAAAAAGCTTTTGACAAAATTGAATGCCCATTTATGATTTAAAAAAAAAAATCCAGAAAGTAGGCATAGAGGGAACCTACCTCAACATAATAAAAGCCAATATGACAAACCCACAGCAAACATTCATTCTCGATGGTGAAAAACTGAAAGTACTTCCTCTAAAATTAGGAACAAGATGTCTCACCACTCTTATTCAACATAGTATTGGAAGTCCTAGCCACGGCAACGAGAGAAGAAACAGACATAAAAGGAACACAAATTGGAAAAGTAGTAGTGAAACTATCGCTGTTTGCAGACGACATGATACCACACAAAGAAAATCCTAAAGATGCCGCCGGAAAACTACCAGACCTAATCGATGAATTTGCTGTAGTTCCAAAGGACACTAAATTAATGCACCTTACATTTCCATCCACTAACAACCAACACAAGATTAGAGAAATTAAGGAAACAATCCCATTTGGCATTGCAACAAAAAGAATTAAATGCCTAGAAATAAACCTACCTAAGAATGCAAAAGACCTCAGAAAACTACAAAATGCTAATGAAAGAAATCAAACACATGGACGCAAACATATGGAAAGATATACCATGTTCTTGGACTGGAAGAATTAACATTGTTAAAATGACTATACTACCCATAGCAACCTACAGATTCAATGCGATCCCTATCAAATTACCAATGGCACTTTTCACAGAATTAGAACAAACATTTTTACAATTTGTAGGGAAACACAGAAGACCCCGAACAGCCAGTGTAATCTCCAAACAGCCAGTGCAATCTTGAGAAAGAAAAACAGAGCTAGAGTAACCAGGCTCCCTGACTTCAGACTATACTACAAAGCTACAGTATGGTACTGGCGCACACACACACATGTGCACGCGTGCACACACACACACACCCCAGAAACACCAGAAATACAGGCCAATGGAACAGGATAGAAAGCAAAGAGATAAACCCACACAGAGATGGTCAACTAATCTATGATTAAGGAGGCAAGAATATACAATAGAGTAAAGACAATCTCTTCAATAAGTGGTGCTGAAAAAACTGGACAGCTACATGTAAAAGAATAAAAATAGAACGCTATCTAAAATACCACACACAAAAATAAGCTCAAAATGAATTAAAGACCTAAATGTAAGACTGGACACCATAAAATTCTTAGGGAAAAACATAGGAAAAACACTCTTTGACACAAATCATAGCAAGATCTTTTTTGACCCACCTCCTAGGGTAATGAAAATAAAAATAAACAGGACCTAATTGAATTTAAAAGCTTCTACATGACAAAAGAAACAATAAACAAAATAAAAAGTCAACCTTAAGAATGGGAAAAAGTATTTGCAAATAAGACAACAAACAAAATAGCTCATGCAGCTAAATATCAAAACAAACAACCCAATCAAAAAATGGGCCCAAGACCTAAAGAGACGTCCAAAGAAGACCTACAGATGACCAACAGGCACGTGAAAAGATGCCCAATATCATTAATTATTAAGAGAAATGCAAATCAAAACTACAATAAGACATTACCTCACACCTGTCAAAATGGCCATCATCACAAAAAACAATAAATGCTGAAGAAAGTGTGAAAAGGGAACCCTCCTGCATTGCTGGTGAGACTGTAAATTGATACAGCCACTATGGAGAACTCTGGAGGGGCATCAGAGAGCCTTGGAGAATGGGCTTCCCCGATAGCTCAGTTGGCAAAGAATCCACGTGCAATGCAGGAAACCTCGGTTCAATTCCTGGGTCAGGAAAATCTGCTGGAGAAGGGATAGGCTACCCACTCCAGTATTCTCGGGCTTCCCTTGTGGTTCAGCTGGTAAAGAATCCACCCGCAATGTGGGAGATCTGGGTTCAATCCCTGGGTTGGGAAAGATTCCCTGGAGAAGGGAAAGGCTACCCACTCCAGTATTCTGGCCTGGAGAATTCTATGGACTGTACAGTCCATGAGGTCGCAAAGAGTTAGACGCGACTGAGTGATTTTCACTCACTATGGAGAACAATATGGAGGTTCCTTTAAAAACTAAAAATAGAACTACCATATAACCCAGCAATCCCACTCCTGGGCACATACCCTGAGAGAACCATAACTCAAAAAGACACATGTACCCCATTGTTCACTGCGGCACTATTTACAATAGCCAGAATATGGAAGCAACGTAACTGTTCATCAATAGATGAATGGATACAGAAGATGTGGTACATATAAACAATGGAAAGTTACTCAGCCATAAAAAGGAACGCAGGACTTTCCTGGTGGTCCAGTGGTCCTGGTGGTCCAGTGCAGGGGACACGGGTTCAATCCCTGGTCCAGGAAGATTTCACATGTGTTTGGGGCAACTAAGCCCATGTGCCACATCTTCCAAGCCCAGTCTCTAGAGCCCAAGAGATGCAAGTACTGAAGCGTGCATGCCTAGAGCCTGTGCTCCGCCACAAGAGAAGCCACCACAATGAGAAGCCCAAGCAACACTATGAAGAGTAGCTCCCTCTCACCTCAACTAGAGAAAGCCCGAGCACAGCAATGAAGAGCCAGTGCAGCCAAAAATAAATAAATCTCAAAGAAGAAGAAACTTAACTGTGTTATTTGTAGAGATGTGGATGGACCTAGAGTGAAGTTAGAGAAAAACAAGTATCATCTATTAATGCATATATGTGGAATCTAAAGGAATGGTACAGATGAACCTACCTGCAGAGACACAAACATAGAGACTGGATATGTGGACCCAGTGTGGGGAGGGGACAGTGGGGGAAATTGGGAGATTAGGATAGACATGTATACACCACCATGCATAAAACAGACAGATAGTGGGAACTTGCTGTACAGCAGAGGGAGCATGGCTTGACGCTCTGAGATGACACAGAAATGGGGAGGAGGGGGAGGAGGGAGGTTCTATACGTACACCTATAGCTGATTCACTTCACTCTACAGCAGAGACCAACACAACATTGTAAAGCAATTATATTCCAGTTTAATAAAAGTGAAACTAGACCCCTATCTTATACCATGCATGCGAAGTCGCTTCAGTCATGCCTGACTCTTTGGGACCCCATGGACTGTATCCTGCCAGGCTCCTCTGTCCATGGGATTCTCCAGGCAAGAATACTGGAGTGGGTTGCCATTTCCTTCTCCAGGGGATCTTCCCGACCCAGGCATCAAACTGCTCTATGTCTCCTGCATTGCAGGCGGGTTCTTTACCATTAGCCACCTTGGAAGCCCCGTCTCACACCATACGCAAAATTAACTCAAAACGGATTAAAGACCTAAAAGTAAGACCTGAAACCATGAAACTCCTAGAAAAAACATAGGGGGAAAGCTCCTTGACACAGAACATGGACCCATAGGTCACAATGTTTTAGATATGACACCTAAAACACAAGGAATAAAATCAAAAATAAATAAGTGGGACTATGGACTATATCATTAGAAAAGACCCTGATGCTGGGAAAGACTGAAGGCAGGAGGTGAAGGGAATGACAGAGGATGAGATGATTGGATGGCATCACTGACTCACTGGACATGAGTTTGAGCAAGCTTCAGGAGCTGGTGAAGGTCAGTGAAGTCTGGCGTGCTGCAGTCCACGGGATCGCAGAGTCGGACACGACTGAGCAACTAAATAACATGGACTACATCAAACTGAAAGGCTCTGCACAGCAAAAGAGACCATCCACAAAATGAAAAGACAACTACAAATGGGAAAAAATATTTGTGAACCATACATCTAATTAAAGGGTTAATATCCAAAATACACAAACATCTACAATTCCATAACACAAAAACCAATAATCCAACTTTTTAAAAAGGGTAAAAGACCTGAACAGACAATTTTGAAAATCCAATATATGAACAGTCAACAGGCACATGAAAAAAACGCACATCATTAGTCAACAGAGAAACACAAATCAAAACCACACTGAGACAGGTAACACCTCCTGCCTGTTAGAATGGCCATTAAAAAAAAAGAAAGAAAGAAATGGTTGATGAAGAGCTGAGACAAAAAGGGAGTCCTTGCACACTGTAAACTTTACAACCACTGTGAAAAACAGTATAGAGAATACTAAAAAAATTAAAAACAGAATTACTATATGATCCAGCAATTTCACCTCAAGGAATATATGCAAAGGAAATGAAAACACTAATTCAAAATTATATCTACACCACTATGTCCATAGCAGCATTATTTACAACAAAAAGACATGGAAACATCAACAGCTGAATGGATGAAGAGGTTGTAATACACGCGCACACACACACACACACACACACCATGGAGTATCATTCAGCCATTAAAAAAATGAAGAAATCCTGCCATTTCCAACAACATGGATGGACCTTGAAGCATTTTGCTAAGTGAAATAATTCAGACAAAGACAAATACTATATGATCTCCCTTTGGAGGAAAAAACAAAACACCACTCATAAAAGAGATCAGATCTGTGGCTACCAGAGGTGGGAGAAGAAGATGACAGTCAGAAGGTATAAAATTCCAGTTATAAGAAAGATAAGTATGAAGGATGTAATATACAACATGATGACCACAGTTAACATAGTCGCACAGAATAAATGAAAATTATTAAGAGACTAAATCCTAAGAGTTCCCATCACAATGAGAAAAAAATTTTTGCTGCCTCTTTTTATTGTACCTGTATAACATGATAGATGCTAATTAACATTACTACAGTAATCATTTCACAATGCATGGAAGTTGAACCACTATGTTATATAACTTAAACTTATACAGTGTGTGTTGAGTCACTCAGTCATGTCCAGCTCCTTGCGATCCCATGGACTGTAGTCCATCAGGCTCCGGGTTGCCATTTCCTACTCCAAAACTTATAATGTGGGGTATGTCAATTATACCTCAGTAACACTGAGGGAAAAAAAAGAATATGATAAATATAAATATATAATATTCACACACATAAATACAAGAGTCCACAGTTTAAAATTTAGATAATTTATGATGTTACAGTGTACATGAATTTGAAAACCCTGATCTAAAGCAATGTTTTCCAAATTACATTCTACAGACATTAAGCTGCAAGATAATTTACAGGAAAAAAAAAAAATAGGGTTTGGTAGCCAAGATGTGTGAGAAATGCTGTTAACTTCCCAGGTGACTCAGTAAAGAATCTACCTGCCAAGGCAGGAGACCCAGGGTTCTATCCCTGGGTTGGGAAGATCCCCCGAGGAGGAAATGGCAACCCACTCCAGTATTTCTGCCTGGAAAATTTCATGGACAGAGGAGCCTGGGGGCTCCAGCCCATGGTGTCACAAAGAGTTGACGTAACTGAGAACACACAGTAAATAGCCTCCTCTTGAAAAATCCAAAATGTGTAGTAAAATTTATACAAAAAGCTCCAAGAAGCAAAGAGCCACCTATTTAACTTTGCTTAACCTAATGCTTATGAAATAGGGCATTCATTCTTAAAGCTCTGTATCAATATAATATCTATTAACCTGAGGGACAGCATAGTGTGATGTCATAGGTTCAAATCATGTCGGGTTAAGTGCGTGGCCTTTGGAACAATACTGGCTGCACTTGAATCCTAATTAGCTCTCCCACTTATCAGCTATTAGTTTCTTCATCTGTAAAATGGATAATAAAAATACATATACCTACATGCAAAGTATACAACTGGCCAAAAAGTTAATTCAGGTTTTCCCATAAGAGGTTAAGGAACATCCTGATCAAAATTTTTGGCCAACTCAAAATTTATAGCAGCACTAGTAATATAAGCACTATATAATGTCGACTACATCCAAAGAATCAGTGTTCTACAGTGTGAGAAATACTGGTAGACAATCAAGTCCTTTCAGGGCTCTTGTCTCTCCATGGGAAGATTACCAACTAGTTAGAGACAGGGGTATATAATTATGACACCATATGTAAAGTGACACAGTATGTAACAGAGTTTTGCCAAGAGAAAGCACTGGTCATAGCAAACACCCTTTTTCAACAACACAAGAGACAACTCTACACCTGGACATCACCAGATGGTCAATATTGAAATCAGACTGATTATATTCTTGACAGCCGAAGATGGAGAAGCTCTATATAGTCAGCAAAAACAAGACCAGGAGCTGACTGTGGCTCAGATCATGAACTCCTTATTGCTAAATTCAGACTTAAATTGAAGGAAGTACGGAAAACCACTGGACCATTCAGGTATGACCTAAATCAAATCCCTTACAATTATACAGTGGAAGTGACAAATAGATTCAAGGGATTAGATCTGATAGATAGAGTACCTAAAGAAATACGGACAGAGGTTCCTAACATTATACAGGAGGTAGTGATGGACGGAGGAGCCTGCTGGGCTACAGTCCATGGGGTCGCGAAGAGTCGGACACGACTGAGCGACTTCACTTTCACTTTTCACTTTCATGCATTGGAGAGGGAAATGGCAACCCACTCCAGTGTTCTTGCCTGGAGAATCCCAGGGACGGGGGAGCCTGGTGGGCTGCCGTCTCTGGGGTCACACAGAGTCGGACACGACTGAAGCGACTTAGCAGCAGCAAGCAGCGATCAAAAGCACCCCCAAGAAGAAGAAATGCAAAAAAGCAAAATGGTTTTCTGAGGAGGTCTTACAAATAGCTGAGAAAAGAAGAGAAGCAAAAGGAAAAGGAAAAGAAAAGATATATCCATCTGAATGCAGAGTTCCAAAGAATAACAAGGAGAGATAAGAAAGCCTTCCTCAGCAATCAGTGTAAAGAAATAGAGGGAAACAACAGAATGGGAAAGACTAGAGATCTTTTCAAGAAAACTAAGAGATACCAAGGGAACATTTCTGGAGAAGGCAATGGCACCCCACTCCAGTACTCTTGCCTGGAAAATCCCATGGACGGAGGAGCCTGGTGGGCTGCAGTCCATGGGGTCGATAAGAGTCAGACACGACTGAGTGACTTCACTTTCATGTATTGGAGAAGGAAATGGCAACCCACTCCAGTGTTCTTGCCTGGAGAATCCCAGGGACGGAGGAGCCTGGTGGGCTGCCATCTGTGGGGTCACACAGAGTCTGACACGACTGAAGCGACTTAGCAGCAGCAGCAGCAGCAAGGAAACATTTCATGCAAAGATGGGCACAATAAAGGACATAAATGGTATGAACCTAACAGAAGCAGAAGATATTGAGAAGAGGTGGCAAGAATATACAGAAGAATGATACAAAAAAGATCTTCAAGACCCAGATAATCACAATGGTGTGATCAGTCGCCTAAAGCCAGACATCTTGGAATGAGAAGTCAAGTGGGCCTTAGAAAGCATCACTATAACAAAGCTAGTGGAGGTGATGGAATTCTAGTTATTTCAAATCCTGAAAGATGATGCTGTGAAAGTGCTGTACTCAATATGCCAGAAAATTCTGAAAATTCAGCAGTGGCTACAGGACTGGAAAAGGTCAGTTTTCATTCCAATCCCAAAGAAAGGCAATGCCAAAGAATGTTCAAACTACCACACAATTGCACTCATCTCACACACTAGTAAAGTAATGCTCCAAATTCTCCAAGCAAGGCTTCAAACAGGACATGAACCAAGAACTTCTAGATATTCAAGCTGGATTTAGAAAAGGCAGAGGAACCAGAGATCAAATTGCCAACATCCATTGGATCAGAGAAAAAGCAACAGAGTTCCAGAAAAACATCTACTTCTGCTTTATTGACTATGCCAAAGCCTTTGACTGTGTGGATCACAGTAAACTGTGGAACATTCTTCAGGAGATGGGAATACCAGACCACATTACCAGCCTCCTGAGAAATCTGTATGCAGGTCAAGAAGCAACAGTTAGAACCAAACATGGAACAATGGACTGGTTCCAAATTGGGAAAGGAGTAAGTCAAGGCTGTATACTGTCACACTGCTTATTTAATTTATGTGCAAGTACATCACGCAAAACACTGGACTGGATGAAGCACAAGCTGGAATCAAGATTGCAGGGAGAAATATCAATAACCTCAGACATGCAAATGACACCATGCTTATAACAGAAAGCAAAGAACTAAAGAGCCTCTTGATTAAAGTGAAAGAGGAGAGTGAAAAAGCTGGCTTAAAACTCATCATTCAAAAAATGAAGATCACGGCATCCGGTCCCAATACTTCCTGGCAAATAGATGAGGCAACAGTGGAAACAGTGAGAGACTTTATTTTCTTGGGCTCCAAAATCACTGCAGAGGGTGACTGCAGCCATGAAATTAAGATACTTGCTCCTTGGAAGAAAAACTATGACAAACCTAGACAGCATTTTAAAAAGCAGAGACTTTACTTTGCTGACAAAGGTCTGTATAATCAAAGCTATGGTTTTTCCAGCAGTCATGCATGGATGTGAGAGTTGGACTATAAAGAAAGCTGAGCACCAAGACTCTTGAGAGTCCCTTAGACTGCAAAGAGATCCAACCAGTCCATTCTGAAGGAGATCAGCCCTGGGTGTTCTTTGGAAGGAATGATGCTAAAGCTGAAACTCCAGTACTTTGGCCACCTCATGTGAAGAGTTGACTCATTGGAAAAGACTCTGATGCTGGAAGGGACTGGGGGCAGGAGGAGAAGGGGACGACAGAGGATGAGATGGCGGGATAGCATCACTGACTCGATGGACATGAGTCTGAGTGAACTCCAGGAGTTTGTGATGGACAGGGAGGCCTGGCATGCTGCTATTCACGAGGTCGCAAAGAGTCGGACACAACTGAGCGACTGATCTGATCTGATCTGATTCCAAACTAAGGACTTTGAGATTTCTGCCACAGGGACTGAGGTGCACAAATGTTAAAAACAACCAATCAACCAGCGAAGATCAGAAGATCAATGTGGGAAGTGACCTGAAGAGGAAAAGACTAGATGCAAGGATATGTAATAATTCAGGTAAGCAGAGAAGGAAGGAGCAGTCAGACTGGAGGGGAAAACAGGTTTAGAAGTACTTCAAACACAGCAAAATACTGAATGTGACATTCAGAGAAAGAAGAAGGGAGGAAGGGAATCCTGGAAGGGGATTGTGGGTTATCAAGTAGGTTTATATCATGTTCATATCTCTCCTGATCTTGATCTCAGGAGGCAGGGCTGGAAACAGATGTGGGAGACATGAATCTGGGGGGTCACTAGTTAGGGGGGTGGTTGGGCTCACCTTACAAGAGCATCAAAAGGAAGGAAGGCGGAGGGACTTCCCTGGTGGCCCAGCGGTTAAGAATCTTCCTTGCAGTGCAAGAGAGACGGCGTCAATCCCTGGCCGGGGAACTAAGACCCCACATGCGGCAGAGTCACGTGCCACAACTACCAGCAGTGCGCCACCACCAGTGTCTATGCATCGCAATGAAAGATCCTGAGATTTGCAACTAAGAACCTGACACAGCTTAATTATAAAACAGGCAAGAAAAACGAAGGAAGGAAAGGGGCTTGTCCTGTGTCAACTGAAAAAAACGCACAGCCTAAAAGTTCAGAGTTGTTTTATTTGGCAGACAAAACTGAGGACTTAAGCCCAAGACACATATGCTTGCGTGCTAAGTCACTGCAGTCTTTGCAACCCTTTGGACTGTAGTCCACCAGTTTCCTCTGTCCATGGGATTCTCCAAGCAGGAATACTAGAGTGAGTTACCATGCCCTCCTCCAGGGGACCTTCCCCACCCAGGGATAGAACCCAAGATTCCTGCATAGGCAGGAGGGTTCCTTACTACTAGCGCCACCTGGGAAGTCCAAGACACAGCCTCTCAAACAGTTCTGAGGGACTATTCCAAAGAGGTAAAAGGGGGAGCCAGGATATGTGAGAATTTTGGCAACAAAGATCAGGTAGTCAGAACATCAAAAGATTACTGTTATTTAAAGAAAACCAGATACCTCAAATTAAGAAAGTTAGCACTTTTCTACGTACAGGAAGATGCAAGAGGATGGGCTCACTAGAATCACCCCTTTGACGTGCGCCTCAGCTCTCTGGGGCCAGTGTCCTGTATTTTCTCATCCTGAGTCTCCTCAGGGCGCACGGCTGGGAGTGGCTGCAGTGTGATAGTTTAAAGGCCACAGGATCTTTTGTTTACTAATATGGCAGGCAACGTTTTTTCATCAACACCTAATAAGATGCAGGGGCTTTATTTCTCCTATCCCCAAAAGGAGGTCAGCACTCGGACTCTGGGAAAGCTGGCATGTAACATCTTGAGGCAACATTCCATCCAAAGCCCGTGCGCCCCAGTGACCTTCCTCCTCTGCCCACTTGATGACCAAAGTCTGGGATTTCGATCAGGTGAAGGCGATTCCCTTGCTCCTCTTCCACACAGGCCAGGGGACTGCCAAGCTCCACCCACACCCATGAAACCCTACAATTGAAATGGCTACTTGGATACAGCCCAAGATAGAAAACAGTATGGAGCTTCCTTAAAAACCTAAACTTAGAACTCCCAGGTGACTCAGCACTCTCTCCACTGGGCAAATACCAGGGAAAGTTCAATTCAGTCCAGCAGCTCAGTCGTGTCCGACTCTTTGCGACCCCAGGGAACTGCAGCATGCCAGGCTTCCCTGTCCATCACCAACTCCCAGAGCTTGCTCAAATTCATGTCCACTGTTTTTTAATTAATTTATTGTTTTAAGTGAAGGATAATCGCTTCACAGAATTTTGTTGTTTTCTGTCAAACCTCAATATTAATCAGCCATAGGTATACATATATATATAAATATATCCCCGCCCATCCTCCTCCCCATCCCACCCCTCTAGGTTGATAGAGCCCCTATTTGAGTTTCCTGAGCCATCGAGTTGGTGATGCCATCCAACAATATCATCCTCTGTCATCCCCTTCCCTCCTGCCTTCAATCTTTCCCAGCATCAGGGTCTTTTCTATGGAGTCAGTTCTTTGCATCAGGTGGCCAAAGTATTGGAGCTTCAGCATCAGTTCTTCCAGTGAATATTCAGGGCTGGTTTTCTTTAGGATTGACTGATTTGATCTCCTTGGAGTCCAAGGGACTCTCAAGAGTCTCCTTCAACACCACACAGTTCAAAAACATCAATTCTTTGCTCAACTTTTTTATGGTCCAACTCTCACATCCATGCATGACTGCTGGAAAAACCATAGCTTTGATTATACAGACCTTTGTCAGCTGTCTAGGTTTGTCATAGCTTTTCTTCCAAGGAGCAAGTATCTTAATTTCATGGCTGCAGTCACCCTCTGCAGTGATTTTGGAGCCCAAGAAAATAAAGTCTCTCACTGTTTCCATTGTTTCTTCATCTATTTGCCAGGAAGTATTGGGACCGGATGCCATGATCTTCATTTTTTTAATGTTTAGTTTTAAGCCAGCTTTTTCACTCTCCTCTTTCACTTTAATCAAGAGGCTCTTTAGTTCTTTGCTTTCTGCTATAAGCATGGTGTCATTTGCATGTCTGAGGTTATTGATATTTCTCCCTGCAATCTTGATTCCAGCTTGTGCTTCATCCAGTCCAGTGTTTTGCGTGATGTACTTGCACATAAATTAAATAAGCAGTGTGACAGTATACAGCCTTGACTTACTCCTTTCCCAATTTGGAACCAGTCCATTGTTCCATGTTTGGTTCTAACTGTTGCTTCTTGACCTGCATACAGATTTCTCAGGAGGCTGGTAATGTGGTCTGGTATTCCCATCTCCTGAAGAATGTTCCACAGTTTACTGTGATCCACACAGTCAAAGGCTTTGGCATAGTCAATAAAGCAGAAGTAGATGTTTTTCTGGAACTCTGTTGCTTTTTCTCTGATCCAATGGATGTTGGCAATTTGATCTCTGGTTCCTCTGCCTTTTCTAAATCCAGTTTGAACTTCTGCAAGTTCTTGGTTCATGTCCTGTTTGAAGCCTTGCTTGGAGAATTTGGAGCATTTCTTTGCTAGCGTTTGAGATGAGTGCAATTGTGTGGTAGTCTGAACATTCTTTGGCATTGCCTTTCTTTGGGATTGGAATGAAAACTGACCTTTTCCAGTCCTGTGGCCACTGCTGAGTTTTCCAAATTTTCTGGCATATTGAGTGTAGCACTTTCACAGCATCATCTTTTAGGGAATTCCATCATCTCCACTAGTTTTGTTTGTAGTGATGCTTCCTAAGGCCCATTTGACTTCACCAAAGAAAACCATAATTCAAAAAGACACATGCACCTCAATGTTCATAGCAGCACTATTTACAATAACCAGGACATGGAGGCAACCTAAATGTCCATTACCAAAGGAGTGGATTAAAAAGATATAGTACATATACACAGTTGAATATTACTCAGCCATAAAATGGAGGAGGCAATGGCAACCCACTTCAGTATTCTTGCCTGGAGAATTCCATGGACAGAGGAGCCTGGCAGGCTACAGTTCATAGGGTCACACAGAGTCAGACATGACTGAAATGACTTAGCACGCATGCAAGCAGCCATAAAAAGGAACAAACCTGGGTCATTTGTAGAGACGTGGATGAATCCAGAGAGTGTCATACAGAGTGAAGTCAGAAAGAGAAAAACAAGTATCATATACTAACGCATCCATGTGGAAATCTAGAAATATTGTATAGATCAGTGGTTCCCAACCTTTTTGGCACCAGGGGCAGGTTTCGTGGAAGACAGTTTTTCCATGGATTGGAGGTGGGCGTGGTTTTCAGATGATTCAAGCACTTTACAGTTTCTGTGCACTTTATTACATCAGTTTCACCTCAGATCATCAGGCATCAGATCCTAGAGGTTAAGGACCCCTACTGATACTAAGAATAAAATAGACAACTGATGGGAACATGCTGTATAGCACAGGGAACTCTACTTAATAGACTGTGGTGTCCTAGATGGGAGGGAAACCCAAAAGGGAAAGAATATAGAAATACACATGGCTGACTCACTTTGCTCTGCAGTGTTTCTGCCACGGCGCTGTGAAGCAACTATACTGCAATAAAAAACATGCTCAAAACCCTCATCCTACCCCTTTCACACCCTCACTGCATCCTTGGCTTAACTGCACCCCTGAACTTTACTCAGGAGCAAGGAAGAGGTTCAAGACGGGTTAAGGTTCAACAGTGTCGGGGGTGGGGGTGGGGGGCCTTTTTTTCCTTTTTGCCATGCCTATGTCAAAATGGCTGCATCAAAATCAGTACAAGGAATCATCCGACCTGGAGCTATGATTCTATCCTCGCCTGGACCAGCTGAAATCTCCAGGTAGGATGAGCTCATCTGATTAGCTGCCTTTCCTCTCTGGCAGCTGAAAACTGTACCAAATATACATCATCAAGTCCCTCGCTGCAGGAAGGCCACATTCTCTTCCTGCCAACTTTCCACTTTGAGGCTAATCACCCCAGCCAAGAATAGACATCTGTGGCAGTGTGACGCTGAAAGACCACAGGGTCGTGAGCTTGTAATTTTGCCGGCCGGCTCCTAGCACCCAGGCATCTCCTGGCCAACTGCTGGAGACACCAGAGCATCACCGTGTGCTGGGAACAGGCCCAGACCAGTGCCCAGCACTGCACCATCCTGCTCCTCTCAGGCTGCACCTGCCATCTGCTCTGATCCGCCCCCTTTCCCCACAGCAGGAAAGGGTTCCTTGGTCCAAACACTTCCTCCCTAACAAACTCCATTTAGAACCTGAAGCCTTGCACTCCACAATTTAATAAAAGCCGAAAAGGCAACAATTCGGGAAGAGGTTACACAATATCAGTTCCACCAGGAAGCCTGAATGGTCCTTCTCTGGGAGATGATCTTAATAGGATGGATGGCAGGCGGAGCCGGAGAGGAGAAGGAGCAAGAGCAAGGATGTGGTCAGGGCGGGCAGCACCCCAACAAAACGTTTCTGCCCAAAAAGCTGACCTTGGGCGTCCCAGCCATGTGCCACGTGTTGCAATATATTGGCTCATTACCTCTTTTAATCCTCAGAGGGACCCAAGGAAGGGGGCATTATTGTTTCCATTTTATAGGGAAGCAAATGAGTTTCAGTTGTTGAGTGTTCATTTAAGGCCAGCCAGCCAACAAACGGCGCCAATAGTTCGGTTCCAGGGTTTCCCTAATGACCTAAAGACGCACAGCTGATAAAAGCCCAGATCAGGAGGGCAAGGACGGCAGATCACCAGACGCTCCCTGGTGGCTACAGAGGGCACAGTCCACTGTCAAGGGCAACGGAAGCGTGCGCTCCTGTATTCAGGGGGCGGGAAGATATGCTCCCTCCCAGTCGTGCTTGGCCAGGCCTCAGAGTCACTAGGCCGCAGCCTCACCACTTGATAAGGTGGAGCTGAAACCGCCCCGCCCCCAGGCGTCCTGGCCTCGGCATCTTGGCGTGGTTCCCACAGCAACCCCACAGGCTGCGCAAACGTCTCTGACCACGACCTCCGGAGCGCAAGGCCCATTATTGTCCTTCCCACTCATCACCTCTCACATGGCCCTTGTTTTCAACTTGAACCTCATCAGGTTTTCTGGGTAAACGCGGATATCACGTTGTGTTTGCCCCACTCTGGCCAGTCAAGACAGGCTGTGGCAGCTTACCTGGCGGTAGGCCGGGCATGAACTCCACGCAGCAGCCTCCTCCGGCATCCGCAGTGTCCTGGTGCTGCTTCTCAGCAGCCGGTCCTTGACCTCGCCCGTGACCCTTGACAACGCCTGTGGTGACGTAGGTCCACCGCGGCCTGGGGTGAACCCCACAGACAGCAAACACCTCCTTCCGGCCTGAGGGACTGCGAGGAATCCGGGGACATCCGGTCTCTGGGACAAGGCATTCTGGGACGGCTGTTGGGTGGGAGTGGGCGGAGCTTGCGTGGGTCCTCGTTCCAGCGTCCTGGCTGATTCTGGGTACCGCAGGGTACCTGCAAACCCTGAAGTTATCTGTGGAACACAGAGAGGTGCGGGAAATAGCTACAGTCACCATTATCTCTTTCCTCCCTGGCTTCGATCCCTTCCTCAACCCAGAGCTTTCCTCTTCCTGGTGTTTCTATTTTACACTAAGCCACCGTTTGTAAACTTAAAAGCCAAGCATGTTACTTTTCGTTGTTTGACTTCATTCTTTGGGATAAGGTTGCCAGAGAAAATTACAAGACATCCATTGCATTTGAATTTCAGATAAATGTCAATTAGTACAAGTATATCCCATATGTTGCATAGTTAAGTTAGTTCAGTCGCTCAGTTGTGTCCGACTCTTTGCGACCCCATGAATCGCAGCACGCCAGGCCTCCCTGTCCCATCACCAACTCCTGGAGTTCACTCAGACTCACATCCATCGAGTCGGTGATGCCATCCAGCCATCTCATCCTCTGTCGTCCCCTTCTCCTCCTGCCCCAAATCCCTCCCAGCATCCGGGTCTTTTCCAGTGAGTCAACTCTTTGCATGAGGTGGCCAAAGTACTGGAGTTTCAGCTTTAGCATCATTCCTTCCAAATAACACCCAGGGCTGATCTCCTTTAGAATGGACTGGTTGGATCTCCTTGCAGTCCAAGGGACTCTCAAGAGTCTTCTCCAACACCACAGTTCAAAAGCATCAATTCTTCGGCACTCAGCCTTCTTCACAGTCCAACTCTCAAATCCATACATGACCACTGGAAAAACCATAGCCTTGACTAGACGGACCTTTGTTGGCAAAATAATGTCTCTGCTTTTCAATATGCTATCTAGGTTGGCCATAACTTTCCTTCCAAGGAGTAAGCGTCTTTTAATTTCATGGCTGCAATCACCATCTGCAGTGATTTTGAAGCCCCCTAAAATAAAGTCTGACACTGTTTCCACTGTTTCCCCATCTATTTCCCATGAAGTGATGGGACTGGATGCCATGATCTTCGTTTTTTCAATGTTGAGCTTTAAGCCAACTTTTTCACTCTCCTCTTTCACTTTGATCAAGAGGCTTTTTAGTTCCTCTTCACTTTCTGCCATAAGGGCGGTGTCATCTGCGTATCTGAGGTTACTGATATTTTTCCCAGCAATCTTGATTCCAGCTTGTGCTTCATTCAGTCTGGCATTTCGCATGATGTACTCTGCATATAAGTTAAAGAAGCAGGGTGACAGTGTACAGCCTTGACGTACTCCTTTTCCTATTTGGAACCATTCTGTTGTTCCATGTCCAGTTCTAACTGTTGCTTCCTGACCTGCATATAGATTTCTCAAGAGGCAGGTCAGGTGGTCTGGTATTCCCATCTCTTTCAGAATTTTCCACAGATGCTGCATAGAATATACTAAAAAGTATTTGTCATTTATCTGAATCAGATTGAACTGTGTGTCCTGTTTGTTTATTTGCTAAGTCTGGCAATTCTATTTTGGGAAAGACCTGTTTTCTGTTATCCTCATTGAGTGTAGTACCATGGGGTAACAACTGCATGTGTGTCTTTGTGAGGAGAAAGATTATGTTAATATTTCACAATACATCTTCCCACACAAACAGAAGTGCACGCATTCTGTGAAGGTTTTTAAAGCAAGGATAACAGGCACATTTTATCTGCAGGATACTGCAAAGTATTTATTTGGAACAAACAAAACTGTCATGTCCCACATAAGTTAGGAAGTGCACATTTCTGCACTGTTGCTGCAGCCTGCTCCCTTGTACCTGTTTCAGCCACTGACATTCAGACCATGTAGACACAAGGGAATTCAACCAAATAAAAGCAAAGTTCCACTGCTCCCTCGTCTCACACATACACACTGTGCTCGTTGAAGCAAGCAGAATCGCAGAGTGCTCTGAAGTCATGCATTTCCTCTTTGCGTGAACCTGGACGAGTTACTTCACATCCCTATACCTGAGTTAAGGGCACAACAGAAAAATAATCACACTACAGTAGTAACCCTTATGGTCAGAAATGCTGATTGAAGTAGCGGATGTGGCACTGTCTAAGCAATTTAAATCCACTGATACACAAGAATTTACTGTGTTTACTCAGCCTTCTCAGACATGACTGAGAGAAGGTGACTATAGAGGAACATTTTTAACAGGTTATTCATAAATGCAAAGAGTTGGTGCTTGAGGATGACTGGGCCGTACCTCCTGTCTGATTTTGCCCACCACAACCCTACTTTTAGAGGAACCTCTGCCCTAAGACTTGGGATGGGCATCCAGGCAAAAAAAAGGGGGCTCTGAAGAAAGAGACAGGAAACCTGACAGGACGTGCTTTTTTCAAAGATGCACCCAGAACCAAGCTTGCCCAACCATCGCAGACCCTCCTGTCACTCCCTGCATCTTCCCTTCGCCAGCCTGCTTAATATTCCTTCCATTTCACCCTCCTCCCTCCAGATCCCAGTTGCCATAGTCAAGCAGCCGCCTCCTGTGTGATGACACTATGACCACTCACATGCTAACCCGGACTGCAAACCCAATTTTGCCCTCTTTATCCTTTCTTTTTAGGAGTATGTGTGTTGGAATTCCCAGGTGGTCCAGTGGTTAGGACTCTGCGCTTCTATTGCAGGGGGGTACCGGTTTCATCCCGGATAGGGAACTAAGACCCTGCCTGCCATGTGCCTTGGCCAGAAAAAAAAGTTTGTTTGTGTCCTCAAGTGTGGGCCCATGTGCAAGAATCTAAGAAAAAAACTTTGGCCTTGAGAGAAAGGTTGATTTTTTTTCTTGGCCCTAGTGGGCTTTCTTTGCCTGTATTACTGACATAACCAGGGACCACCCTTGGTTTGAGTCTCAAAAAGAGACTCATACAAGAAAGGGTCTTCATCATGCCCTGGGCTTGAGACCTGATTCAAGGGCCCCTGGGCAGTAAAGGACAACAGGGCCTCTTTGGCTCTGACCTTTTTGTACAGAGAGTCACCAGGCAGAGGGGACCCATGTCCCCTCTCTGCCCACATTCCTCCCCACAGAAGAAAGCAGACATAGGTCACCCGGAGGACTCTTCCAAGAAGGGTCAGAAATGTACCTTTCCAGGATTGCCCTGGTGGGCCACGGTTAGGAATCCAGTTTCTAAGGCAGCAGACACAGGTTCCAGGCCTGGTCCGAGAACAACCCACATGCTGTGGGGCAACTAAGCCTGTGTGCCACAGCCGCTGAAGCCCTTGTCTATAGCCTGTGCTCTGCAACAAGAGAAGCCCCTGCAATGAGAAGCCTGCACGCTGCAACTAGAGCGTAGCCCCTGCTGCCAAAACCAGAGAAAGCGCTCACACAGCAGTGAAGACCCAGCACAGCCAAAAATATATTAATTTTTTTAAGAAAAGCAATGTTCCTTTTCATTCTATTGCCTCTGGAGCCACAGATGCCCTGAAGTGGGCATAACTCATAAACATCTTTACACACATCTTCCCTCACCAATAACCCAAACAATCAGGGGATGAAGCTCTTCTTGAGCTCCTTGTGTGTGCCCAGCATTATCTAGGAATTGTAGACTGATAAATGGAGCAGGAATAGCATCAAAGAGCTTTCGAAGAGCTTATGACACTGGATGGTCCCAATTTACCTATGCAGGTAAACTGATCTAGTTAGTGGGGGGAGGGGCTCCCATCACCTCAGCCCCACCATTTCAGCCACACTGTGTCCCACTGGATTGCAGCTTGTGATGGTTGGCAGAGTAAGGTCGTCTGTCAAAGAGGGCTCTGGGGAGCTGAGCGCTTGACCATGGGAATAGAGTGGAATGGAGGGAGATAGGGGACCCGCATCCTGGGCCTCCATGTGCCATGTTGATTTCCACTGCACTTCTTCTGAGGCATAAATTGCTCTGATTCTCCTTTCTTCCACCCCAGCTTCTCCTCATCTCTCCCAAAGGATGCTGAACCTCCAATTCAGGTTTAGAAGGAAAGAATGAGGCAAACAAAGGAGGAAAACATACTCCAAGTCCTGTTTTGTTTCTAACCAAGACTCCTGACTAAAAGGAGCTCCCAGGATTGGGGGGAAATGGGGGCGGGAAGGGGAGGAATAAATACAAGGAATCATGAGGTCATGAAGCATCCTTTCTGCTCAGAACTACAGGAAATATCAAGGTCAAAAGCACAGCCAGGTTAGAAGGACAAGCAGAAAAACCACAAGGCAAAAGGAACTAGAAAAGAGCCCTCCTTAAGCAAAATGTTAAATACACTTATTATAGCAATAAATAATAAGGCAGGATGGAGTGTACATGGTGTAAACACCTTTAATACAATTCTAATTTTCTCTTTGCTTCAAGAGCCACAGATTGTTATGGCAACAAAACAGAAAAACAGATCACAGTATTAATTTGATATCTCGGCTTCATTTGTTCCACATTTGCACTACAACACATGCATGATAAACAAGCCGGGGCTGAGCCAAAGCCGAGAAAGCGCTAAAACCACAGAAGGGCACAACGGAGCACCCTCTCAGCCTTGAGTTTTGTTAAATAAAAAACAAATAATAATTTTCTACAAAGAAGAGCGGTTCAGTTGCCCACACAATTTGATATTTGATTGATAACACTTGACAAGCAGATAATTCCGTTCTCGCCAGCCCAATGATAAAAGGGAAAACGGGAACAGACAGCAGAGGATCGTGCAGGAAGTTCTCCACCGCCAGTTTGGAGCGAGAAACCTTGACTGTCCCGGTTCTTAGCTCTCTGTGTGTCTGGACCCCCGTGCACGCCTTCCTACCCTCACCCAGCTCACTTTTTACTCATCACTAGAGTGATCTTCTCAGAACAAAATCAGATTGTTTGACATGGAGAAAAAGAAAGTCTCATAAATTGCTGTTGGGGGAATGAACTGCTAGCATCTCCCTCAGATAGAAATGTGGCAACATCTAGAAAAGTTCAATACTTTCAAGACCCATGACCCTTCTGAATACAGAATTTTTTATACAGATGCTTTCTCCCATGTCTCCAAGGACACATGCCCAAGACTGTTCATTCCAATATTGTTTATAGCAGAAAAACATCAGAAGCAATCTAAATGTCCATCAAAAAGAGAGTAGGTGAATTATAGGTATGAATGGGAGAAGACAATGGCACCCCACTCCAGTACTCTTGCCTGGAAAATCCCATGCACGGAGGAGCCTGGTAGGCTGCAGTCCATGAGGTCGCTAAGAGTTGGATACGACTGAGCGGCTTCACTTTCACTTTTCACTTTCATGCATTGGAGAAGGAAATGGCAACCCACTCCAGTGTTCTTGCCTGGAGAATCCCAGGGACAGGGGAGCCTGATGGGCTGCCGTCTATGGGGTTGCACAGAGTCGGACACGACAGAAGCAACTTAGCAGCAGCAGCAGCAGCAGTCATAAAATGGATTACACTTCTGTTAATTCAAATAAATGACCTAGAAGCATATCTTCAATGTTTACAAATTTCAGAAACATTATTGAGCAAAAACCCAAGTTGCAGAATGATATATATGTATGACATTATTTACATAAAATTTTAAAACTTGTAAAAAAAATGCCATACAATGTATATGGATCCACAAATATGTAAAAAATAATGTATTTTTTTAACATCTTAAAGATGTTAAAGAAAAAGAAATATGACAACATGAGAGATTATGCTGGTTTAGATTTGACAGAGAAGGTTTTCTGAAGAAATATGCTTGAGTGACAGGAAAGGACCCAGTGCCGTGATGGGGGCGGGAGCCAATGTTCTGCACAGCCTGGGGTTTAAGAGACTTTCTGGAATCAAATCCTACTTTGTCTGCCATTTCACTACTGTGTGACCCTGGGCAAGTTATCTGACCTCTCTGTGGCTCAGTATAACAACAGTACTTACCCCATAGGGCTGACATGAGACTTAAATATGTTGATGTATGTAAGTCAGAACACTGCCTGGCACGTGGTCACAGCTACATGAATATGTGCTACTATTTAGTTTTTAGGTAGAAGAAACAGTAAATTCTAAGGCAGGGTGAAAGGGAGACAAGATGGGCAGAAAAGCTTTGAGTGTTCATGCAAGTGCAAGAAATGCAATGGTCAGATCACATTATCCTTCCCAGGACTGGCCTATTTGATGCACCCAGTGAAACAAGAGTCTTGCATCATCACAATCAGCAGTGGTCCTGGGCTGAGCACACGCCTTCAAGCCCTGGGCTGTGAGCCCCGTGAAGACAGGAACCATGTCAGTTTTGTCCACTGAGCTCCGACCACCATTACTGTCACGTGCAGTAATAACAGCGACCATTGCTGCTGTCTACCTCTTACTATGTGCAAATCACAGATTCTAAGCGCTTGGTAGCTCACAAGGTAAAACGTCTGCCTGCAATGTGGGAGACCTGGGTTCGATCCCTGGGTGGGGAAAATCCCCCGGAGAAGGAAATGGCAACCCACTCCAGTACTCTTGCCTGGAAAATTCCATGGATGGAGGAGCCTGGTAGGTTACAGTCCATGGGGTCACAAAGAGTCAGAAATGACTGAGCAACTTCACTTCACTGGTTCACAACCTGTAGGAAGCCACTTAATCCTGCCAACATCAAACAAGATATGACTATTATCCTCCTCTTAATAGATAAACCAACCACGGACAGTGAAGGCAAGTAATTCATTCAACGTGGCCACCTTATACATGGTGAAGCCAGTCTGAGATGGTTCCTGTCAATGATTGTGAACTTAATAAATATCTGTGGAGAGAAGTCAGCTTGGCTGAAGGCAGAAGGGAAGAAAAATTAAGAAGGTCAACCCTCCTTTGAAAATAACTTGGAATCTGATACAAGGCAGAATGGTTCAGACAGTAAAGAACCCACCTGCCAATGCAGGAGACATAGGGAGAGGCAGGTTTGATCCCTGGGTCAGGAAGATCCCTTGGAGGAGGAAATGGCAACCCACTCCAGTTTTCTTGCTTGGGAAATCCCAAGGTCAGAGAGGCCTGGTGGGCTACTACACAGTCCATGGGGCCTCAAAGAGTCAGATACAACTGAGCTCACATGCACAAGGCAGAAACTTTAAAATTCCGCTGCAGAGAAAGTACAGTGATGTTACCTGGAAGAACCTGGAGGCACATCTATGACCAGCACCCAGTGCCCATCGACTGGCTGGCTGTGGACAACGCTGCTTCCTGGAGTCCTCTCCAAAGTCACCTCGCAGCAAAGCGCAGCTGCAAAATAGAAGGGGACCCACCCCGAGAGCAGGCAGCTGGTGTGAGCAGGAACTGGACAGAGCCTGGCCTCGTGGGACTGTCACCCAGACCTGAAGACAGCCTCTGCATAAGTCATCTGAGGCCACCCACTTTAAGGCAGGCATCAACATCCTGGTTCTATAGCACCGCGTCTTAGCTCTGCCCCACCTGCTATAAAGGCCTCTGCAACTCCAGGCCCCCACCTTGCCCACCCCCAGGACCCCTTGAGGGGGCTCACCAGGGCCATCCTCCAGCCACCGTGGCCATCTTCCACCTCTCAGCCTTCAGCACCAGCTATGCCAAAGGTTCCCACATTGGTGCCAAGGTCACTGCTTCTCACAGACCACCACGTGTCACTCCACGGTGCTGGAACCCAGAGGCTTGGGTGGGCGATCTCTCGACCTGATTCTCCACCTGCAGCTCCCCCCAGGCCCTCCAACATCGACTCCAGGGGGAACCCATCTCTCCCCACCCCAGTGCCCACCTTGGCCCCAGAGACCCTCCAGACTCGGCAAAATTGCTTCCTCACTTTCTCCCTGCAGCCACCAAGCTCCGGAATTGCAGCACAAATCCACAAGGCCTTAACTGAATATAGACCCTACCTGAGTCCATGTGGCAGGCCTTGTCTCTGAATCTAGCCTGAGGCCATGGCCTTCTTTCTGCTGATTTATTTTTTCCCTCCTTAGTTTCTGGGGCAAACAGACCCCTGGGAATAATTCTAGGAAAGATGGGGAGGGGAACTGAGAGCAAAAGCAGACTCTCCAATGTGGGGAAAAAGAAGGCTTTGCCCAGCTGAGCAGGCCAGAGAATGCTTCAGAGAAGACATCAGGTGTAACTGAACCTCAGAGAAGGGTGGGCTCTGGAAAGAGGTGGCCAGGCCTCCCCAGACGGTGGGGTCCAAGGCAGGGTGCACAGAGCACGTGATTCTTCAGTGCTCAGAGATGAGGAAACTGAGCCAGAGGGACAGTGAAGGAAAGAAGGTCAGACCTTAGACCCTGAATAGCAGGTCAAACAGCTCGAAATGAAACAAAACCCAGTCTAAGCAATGTCTGCTACAGCTCTCTTCACACATATCCTGGGGCAGAGGAACTCCGAGGACAGATCACACAGTTTCAAACACCTCCTCCCTTGCCTTCCTCAACAGCTGAGCCTATAAAATAAATTCCTTTCCAGCCATCATTAAGGCTCAGATTGGCCATGTGACACAGTCTGACCATCTACATAGCGGTGCACTCCTATGGAAGGGCTGCCTTCCACACCCACTCCCACAACACACACACACACACGAGTTCTCAGGAGCAGAAAGCCCTTGGCTCTTGCCCTTCATTTTCACTCTTCCTCCTACCTTGTTGAAATACAGAAGATAATGGAGCTTTCACTAAGAGGACCAAAGCCACATATGAGGATGGCAGAACCAGGAGACAGAAAATATCCTTGAGCAGCCCTGGACCACCTCCCTCCAGCTTCCTGTTACATTTAAGAAAAGGAAAGAAGGAAGAAACAAAACAAGAAGGAAGGAGGAAAGAATCTTGCTTAGGCTATTAATCAGATATATGTTTATATTTCATTCCTATTCATAATCTATAACCTACAGGAAAATGCATTCCCAGACACTGGAGGATCACTTGTGATATCATAAAATGGGAACAGTTGCTATGGGAGCAGTGACATAAACGAGGAGCCATCTCACTATGGAACACTACATAGTGGATATAACAAGGGTCATGTGAGCACACACACAGATAGCGACATGGAAAGATTTCCACTGCAGATTGTCAAGGAAAACAAGCAAATTAACAGAACAAGACTGGCCCATCTGAGTGATTTTAAAAATCATAGATGTGCATGACCTATCTATAAATGTATAACTAAAAGAAGTACATACACTGCCTGTTACCAAAGGCTATTCCCGGGCTTGTGGGAGACTAGGCTTGGGCTGGGGTGAAAAGGGGCTTTTGTTCTTCCCTCTCTGCTTCTGTGGAGAAAGTAGCTGAAAAGTATAATTAGTTTGCTCCCTTCCCTTTGAGTAATTAAATTCTAGACTTCGCTAAACCTGAGTAGATGAGTAAACGTCTTGGACGACCATCCTCTAGATGTCTTTGACTCTACAATTCCAACTATTTCCGTCGATCTCCCGTCACAGAGAGAGACAGGTGGCGCGTGGATGGGGCTCCACCAGGACTGCTATGCTGGTGGCATTTCTCTGCTGGGCATCTGCCCCTTGGAGACCTAGAAATGGAATTCTTGCACCCCGATCAAATAAGTTACTGGGCCATTCAAAGAGCTGGCCACATGACATTCCAAATCCAGCCAAAATGCCCTTGCCCACTCTGCTCAAATGATTCTGGCCCATGCAGCCTGATTCCCATGCTTTCCCAGGGACCCCAGCCCTACCTCCCACTCCACAGGCCTGGGAGTCTGAATCAAGAGCTCCCATCACTTCCCCACCATACTAAGGGTTCAGGGACATCAGCTTCTGGCTTTCTGGGTTCTGCTCACCATGGGTCTGCCGATGCCATTAGCGGGTGAGTGGATGTGACCTGTGAATTACACAGCTGCTCAGCGGGATAATTGCTCTGTAATCTAAACCATAATGGGTATGAGAGAGTGGCTGCTCTGCACGTCTGAGGATGTTCACAAGACACAGTGTCCTGTGAAAAGAGCACCGTGTGGGGTCCCACGGTGGCGAGAGCACCGCGGGGGCATCCAGCGGTAGAGACAGGATTCAGGCACACACGTGTGCAGGGAGCTGACCAAACCTTTCTGAGGCATTAGGTCAAGTAAGTGCAGATTAGCAACTGTGCACACGGGATGAGAGGCCGGGGGCAGACGATTCATCTTAAAGTCAGCATGAGGGCCTGCCAGAGCAGCACAGGGCTCACAGGACAGGCCCCTGCACAGTGTCTCAGAGGCAAACCTGCCTCCAGCTCGCCGTGGGCAGCCTGGCACCCACTGGAGAACAACAGGGACCACACATCCCTCTCCTACCTGCTGTCCTGCCTCTAGAGCCAAGTCCCACTTCAGTCTAGTCGTGCAGCCATTCCACAGTCACCAGCCACCCAGGCCCGAGCTGGGCAGATGCAGATGGCAGCCTGGGGCTGAGCCCAGCAGGGGCCACGCTGGGGCTGTCCCTGGCCAGCCAAGCAGCTGCGGGGGCCGGAGAGCGAGGGAGGGATGATAACACCGCAAACAACCATCGGGCGCCGGTGGACAGGAGATGCAGGTCGGGAGGGCTGCACTCAGAACCACCCCTCCCCACCCTCCAGGCCACTGGGGTGCTGGTCGGAGCCAGGGCTGCACAGCCTCCCATCTGCTGCTCAGGAGGTGTATCGAGACCAAGGTCCCCTTCTGGCGGCAGCCTGTGGTTTTTGCAGAGGCTGAAGGGTCCATGAGAAATGTGTGATGGGGTGGGAGAGAGGAGCTGAGGGAGCATGTTGAGGATATAGCGTGGGGGACCATCACTTCATGGTGGTTCTGGAGCCCGCCCCCCCAGGAATAACCACCCACCCTCTGCTGCTCCCTCATCTCCCTGACCCTTCTACCCAGTGGCCCCTCTCAGCTTGAGGAGGAGCGAATGGAACTCGCTCACTAGTCTCTCTTATCCTCTGGCCCACCTGCCACCTGCTTCCCTACCCGCCCACTCAAAGGGTGTTTTTAAAGCTTAAAAGGGGGGGAGAAATCCCCAAACCCTCCCAGTAACAAAAAATCATGTAATTACTTTGCAGCTACTTGTCCTTGGTAATTTGATGCTTGTGTTGCTATAATTACACATTCCGTGGAGTTACAGAGTTGCAGTTCTGGGGTGGCCTGTCAGTGACATCTGCAGTATTTTCAAAAAAAAAAAAAAAAGTCGGAGAGCCTGGTTGATGGAGCTGCAGATCCAGCCATGGAGGGGGAGGGGCGGGAAATGCAGGACTGGGGGCAGGTGAGGCGCTGGGTGGGCGCTATGAGGAGGGACCGAGCAAGTCTTTCTTTAATGCCCACTGCGTGCTGGGCCTGGTTTATCCAGGAGCGCACAGGGTCTGTATGGGAAAATTCTCCCCCTCACCGCACCTTCTGTGCATATGGACTCTGGTCCGAGTTCACCTCTCAGAACAGCTCTCTGCTCCATCCTCACCCACGTCCCTGCCTCCACTGTCCCCATGTTCATCTCTTCTCCCTTAAATGACCCTTTTACAAAGAGGAAGCTGAAACCCTTCCTTCCAGCCCAGCACCCCCTGGCTTACTGCTGCCTTCTGGAAAACATGCAAAGCTCTAGCCTGGACCACTAGGAGGTCTGGCAGTGCCCTGGCTCCACCCGCATCCCATGCCTTGCTCCTTCCGCTTCATGGGAGGCTGTGCTGGGACTGGCATCCCTGCGGAGGAAGGTCAAGGTCAGAGCAGGCGCCCCCCCACCCCCAACCCCCGGACAGGGAAGGCCCAGGTCTCTCTCCCTGGTGGGCGTGGGAGCTACGGCAGGCAACTCTGCAGTGGGGCTGGAGACTTAGTCCTTGCAGCCTCCTCTCTCGCAAGGTGGTCCTGGGTCTGCAAACCAAATTCATGACGATGGAGGGAGCAGCAAGGACGTGGGAGCAGGTGGGCCACCCTTGGCTTCTGAGATCCCTTAACGCGACATGAGTGAGCTGCTGTAACGCCCCCCATGGTATGAGAAGGGGGAGCACACCTCACTTCTTGCCGGAACGGAGTCGGACTCACGAGCCCAGGCCTCCCAGGCTCCACAGACTGAGACGATCTGGAGGCAGCAGGCTTTGCTTCCCGGGGCGCCACAGATACCCATCAGGTAGGTGCTGCTGCGCGTCTGTGGTCAGAAGCTTGCAAAGGTTAAACACACCCCAGATTCCAGGGCGCCTACATTCCATCTCCTCATAACTGAGCAAACAGAACTGGGCCCTCCATCAGCTTCTGCTGTTTGGGCACCTGTGCCCAGGGCAGCCGAACAGGTCGGGGCAGGGGGCATCCCTCTCCCATCGGTCCCCCATCCCCACCCAGCTGCTCAGCCCTCACCAGGGAGACCACAGGTCCAGGCTTAGTCACATCACCTCTGAGCACTGTCCAGCCCTGGCTCAGAAGACCAGGGACTCTGGGATGTCCACTGGCTTTCTGAGGCTATGGAAGGCATTCTGTGTCCCCCTCACCACCCCTGGGAAGCGTGTCAGCATGGATGGGAGCAGGAAAGATGGGAAAGGGCACATTAACTCCTCAGAGCGTTAACACCCAGTGCCTCTGCCCGCACACCCTGACCTGCTTGGCAAAGCCCTGACCCTCCAGCTCCAGGGGCATCCTCCTCCGATTGCCCTTTTGTCCTCCTTTGCCAGCAAGCCTCCAAATGGTCCACTCTTCTCCTTAAAAGAAAGATGGTAACAACCGTCCCTTATCAAGAATACACTATGTGACTTCCTGGTGGCAGAGTGGATAAGAATCCGCAGGCCAGTGTGAACATGGGTTCAATCCCTGGTTCGGGAAGATTTCACATTTCACGGAGCAACTAAGTCCATGTACCACAACCACTGAGCTAGAGTTCTAGAGTCCACAGGCCACAACTACAGAAGCTCAAGTTCTGCAGTAAGAATCCATGGCAATGAGAAGCCCACACACCAGAACTAGAGAAAGCCTGTGTGAAGCAACAAAGAGCCTGTGAGCTGCAATGAAGACCCAGTGTGGCCAAAAGAAAAAAAAAAGAGCACACCGTATTAGCTCCCTGCTGCTGCCCTAACAAATCACTACAAACCGGAAGCAATAGAAATTTTTATTTCACAGTCTGGAGGCCAGAGGCCAAAAGTCAAGGTGTCAGCAGAACCATGCTCTCTGGGGAAGACATCTTCCTGGCCTCTTCCAGCTTCTGGCAGCTCCTGGCATTCCTTGGCTCGTGGCCACATCACTCCCATTTCTGCCTCTGTCTTCACACAGCTGCCTTCTCTATGTCCCTGTTTCCTTCTCTCCTATACAGATGCTCTTGGTGAACTCCAGACCCACCCTGATCCAGGCTCATCTCATCTCCATCCTTACCTTCACTGTACCTGCAGAGACCCTATTTCCAAATGAGGTCACATTCTGAGATTCTGGATGGACATGGCCTTGCGGGGCTCACTGTTCAACCCACTCCACCCACCACATGTGGACACAAGGCTGGACGTTTACCTCGTTACCTGATCAACTATGCTTCTCATCCCCACACTCAATAAGGAAACCGAGGCTTCAAGAAATGGACTGAGTGGCAGCCACTGGAGTCCTTGCTTGTCCCCCTCTGCTGTGCTGCAGCTAAAACCAAGGGCTTCCCCAGGATGGTGTCCACAGCTGGGGAAGAGGCTGGACACTGACTCCCTCTGTTGCCTGTACTCCCAGGTCTGTGATTGAAAGGCGGTGACTAGCTAACAGCCCAAACTCTGAATATCATATAAACCCTGACAGCTGAGAGGCAGAGACCACAGAGAGGCAGGCTCAGAGTTGGATGTCCTTGGCTAGCTAAGTAGGGCAGACTCCGGGGAAAGGCTGTGGTCAGCAGGTCTGTTTCTTTGTAGAGGCTGGTGGCAAGGAGAGGGCAACTTCAAAGGTTCCCCTTAGTTTGAACGACCATGGAGCTTGAATATGGGCAGGGTGCTGTTTTTCAGAAAAAGCTTTACGCAACAGCTCTTTGAGCTTTAAAGAGGGGTCAGTCACCTGGTTGCCATGCAGAAAGCACAGAATTGCAGAGAAATAGAAGGCACAGGTCCCGATGCAGAGGCAGATACGCTGATGAGGAAATGGACAGAGAACAGCCCACAACGACCACGCAGAAGAAAAAGGAAATTGGGCCCAAACTCTCCCCTTGAATGAGCTCTCGAGGACAAAAGAGATGAGCAGGGTTGGTGAATAAAAAGACCTTGGATCTAGTGGTAGGCATCAGGCCACCCGTTAAGCATCTCAGCTCTTCGTCTACATTCCCAGGGTTCACTTCAAAGATGAGCCTGGTGAGCAGGAAGGGTGAGTAGGAAGAATCACAAGTGGCTGCAGCATGGAGAACACCCCTGGGATGCTGGCGAGGGTGTGAGGGCGGCCTGAGCAGCAGAGAACAGCCAGCAGGGAGCCCCCACAGGGAAGCCAGGCCCCCGAGCAGCATCTCTCGCTTTGGGTTCTGGTTTTAAGAAGTCAAGCAGTCTCTCGAGGAAGCCAGACACCACTTCTCGACCTTTCCCGAGGGAGGGGAAAGGGGCTTCTTAGACTTCCAGGATTTTATCTTCCCACAGAACCTTTGCAGATTCCACCATTTCGTTTTCTTCCCAGATCACATGGCTGAGAAGTGGCAGAGTCTGTGAGACCCCGAAACCTTGGTGCCACTTCTGCCAACACATGAAATACAGGTTTCCACCCTGGGTGGCAGCATGTGGCCAAGAGCCCCGCCTTCTCGGATGGATATAAAGGGACAGTGGACTTCCCCAGTGGCTCAGCAGTAAAGACTCTGCCTGCAATGCAGAAGACACAGGTTCCATCCCTGGGTCGGGAAGACCCACTGGAGATGAAATAAAGGGACCAGCTTAGTGGTGATCCAGAGGGACTTCAGTTTCTTCAGGGAGTGTCACAAATTGATTTTTTTAAAAAACTCATGCAGCATTTATATTCATTTTAACCCAAAATAATTGTACCATGAGGGGCTAAAGAAACTGAGAGTAGAGGAAGGCTCCGTGGAGGGAGGCAGCCCCCGACTTGCTGGCTGGATACCTCAGAGGTGGCTGCACGGCTGGCTGCTCCACCGGGTTGTGCTGAGGCGGCGACACATTACTTGACAGATGAGGAAATGGAGTGAGAAAGGGAAAGGGTCTCTGTTTTCACAGAGAGCGACTAGCCCAGGGCCAGGATGAAAACGAGGAACCCCAAGTCCCACGCCCCAGCCTCCCTGAGCCAGATCCCCCTCTGGACTTCATTTTAATTCAAGGGCAGATCATGTATCAAATTAACTTGACTCTGGAACAACTGCAAACACTCAATAAATTATAGAAACAGAACTCTGTAGCTGGAGGGGACCCTGGAAGTTACAGGGCCGGTGGTTTGCAGCTGTCGAATTACCCGCAGGACTGTGAACACGGGCCGAGTGGATGGGCATGGGGACCCACTGACTCTAGAGGGGCTCCTGAGTTTATAAGTGAGGAATCTGACAGCCACCCAGGGCCCCCACCAGCCCAGAAAGGATGGGAGGACAAGAACATCACAGACCCTATGGGAAGTGTCTGTCTGTTTGGAAGCTGGGCTTATTTTGGCCTGAAAGAGGGAAAAAACTACCATGGAGGACCTGGTTGCCAGGGCTGGGGCATTTGGAGTGTCCCCAGGGGGAACTGGGGACTCCTCCAGACTTCTGAGACAGTGAGAAGACCCAGCCTGAGCAGAAGGGTGGTTCCATCTGAGCCCAGGCACAGAGGGTCTGGCTCAGCACTTTCCAAACACAAGGCTTGAGGCAGGGATTCTTGGAGCTCTTTGTTCAGCCCTGCACATTCCTGTCAAATCTGAAAATTGGAGCCCCCCCCCCCCCCGCAAAAGCTTATTATTATTATTCTTTTCAGTCATTTTAAAAGACATAAAGGCATGAAAAGCAAGAGAGCGCAAAAATGTGCTTGTGGCCAGAGGGAGCCCTGTTCGCCAACCTGAAATCTCTGCTTCTCATTAATTAGAGGAGCCGAGAAATCACCCTTCAAAAGCTGGCTTTTCAACCCAGACTGCCAACTGCTCATCCTTTTTGCAGGAACCACGCTGCTGGCCACCTCTGGAGCCTGAGCCCTGGATGGCCCAGTGCCCTGGCCACACAATTGGAATGGCCACTTTCACCACTCAGCCTGCTAACTACTGCAGAGAGGGCCCCTGGCTCAGCCTCTTTATCTGTCACCGCCAGGATCAGGGCCGTCCGCACGCTCCTCGTGGAGCCGGGCTGGCGGAGCTGCCATTCCCCCATGCCAGGCACTGGCCGCTGCTCCTCTCTCCACTTCCAGGATCTGGATCCCATCTGGCCCTGGGCTCACTCCCTGGCTGGCTCCACTCTGGCTCACAGAGCACAGGAACAGCTGGGGAAGTAGTGCTGGCGGGTGGTGGCAGCTCCGGGAGCTGGACTAGAGGCTTCCTTTCTGCTTGGCAGATCTCGGACAGTTGGAGACCACACAGGGGTCCGGGGGCAGTGGGCACCAAGGGGCTCATGTAACGTGTGGTCTCAATCCCACATGGATGGGGAAGGGGAACCCTGGACACCAGGCTTCCCACCATGAAGGATTGTGATGCTGCAACTTACAAAAGGAGAAATAAATTTGTCCTTAGTCCCTGATCCCAGCACAGAGCTCCCCAACCCTTGGCATTACCTAGGGGAGGAGACTGAAAAAAAGTGTCCTTGTTATGTGACTGAAGTGCCTGGAGGGCTGGCACTTCCAGTCCCTCCCCTGAGCTCTGGAGAGCCGGCAGAGCTGGAGAACGAGTCAATCACCAATGGCCAATGCCTCTTTCATTCCACGAAGCAGCAGAATGGATGGGATACCTGGTTCACAGCTATATTCAGAAGCAGAGAAAGCTCACAAAGCAGTAGAAGAAACTTCTCAAATTCTGGTGGAGGCTGGGGCTGGGGTTGGAGAAGAAGGGGAGGGGTCTTGAGGAAAGAAGGAAGAGGTAAACGGGCAGAAAAACTTGTGCAGGAAGAAAAGAAACAGCTAGTAAAGCAAGAGGGGATGCTTCATGCTGGCCTGGGGGACATCCACTTAGGGTCATCCCAAAGGTCTGAGCCAACTCCTGGAGGGAGCCCAGGGGTGGGGTGGGAAGGAGCATAACATGCCTGGGTTTCCTTCTAAGTTTAAATTTCTTACACCCACCTTATGATGAATCTGAACATCTGTGGCATCTCCTGAGTTCATGTTTGTTGGCTCTAAGGGGATGGTGGACAAGTTGGGTCCCCAGCTAAGGGTATAGAGAAAGTCCTAACCCTCAGCTCCAGTCGACCCAGGCAAGAATAGTATCTTTACTATGGGCTACGAGTCACTTTCAGAGGCTGAAAAATATAAGACAATGGGTCCTTCAGGCTCTCTCCTACCCAGTCTGCCTCACATCCTGGCTGGAAAGACAAGGAGAAAAGTGGGGGAGGCTGGCATCTTGGATCTCCAGACTGCTGCATGGTCCCTCTGCACCTCAATGCCACATGGGGTCCCACAGAGTCAGAGGTGGAAGTGCCAAGCTGCAGAGCTGTTCCAGTGCTGGGGTAGGGGGTGGTGATGGGGTAATGGCAACGGGAACAGCCTCGCAGAGTGAGAAGCACTTGGAATGGGTAGTCAGACCCTTGGTTCTGGAACCAGCTCGGGAGGTGGGAGTAAGCACTCTTTTCCTGGCCCTGAGCTTTCAAGCAAAGACATCCTCCAGAAAGGGGAGGCAGGTGTGTTGAAGGAAAGAGTCCTGGGAAAACCCAAGCTAAATTTCTTACCTCCTGGCAGAAAGCGGGTAAAAAGACCCCTGAGCAGGAGGTGAGTTTGGGGAATCCCATGGACAAGGCAGTGGAAAGGTTAGCAAAGCAGGGAAGGTTCACCCACAGCCTCAGCGTGATTCAGCCAAGCATCTGCTGGAGACATTCACAGCCTCAACAAAAACCTCAGGCTCCGTAAAGTACCTGAGGACCTTCCAGAACCTTCATGATTAGTCTGGGTAGGGAAGAGGAAGGCGAGGCCATAGGAATTTTAAAGAAAGAAAATAAGTCTGCAAGATCAGGTCTTAGAGACTAAAAGAGAAATGTCACAGGAAGAGAGGTTAGCAGCTGCCCCCGATAGGGTGGAAATGGGATATTCCAAACCCACCGCCAGGACCGGGAACCAGGTCTAGCTCATGGTTCCACCCTCCGAATTTCGGTTCCCATGTGGATTGGTGTTGCTCAACTGCTCAGTCGCGTCCGACTCTTTGTGACCCCATGGACTGCAGCACGCCAGGCTTCCCTGTCCTTCACTATCTCCTGGAGTTTGCTCAAACTCATGTCCTTTGAGTTGATGATGCCATCCAACCATCTCATCCTCTGTCACCCTCTTCTCCTCCTGCTGTCAATCTTTCCCATCCTCTGTCACCCTCTTCTCTTCTTGCCTTTAATCTTTCCCAGCATTAGGGTCTTTTCCAATGAGTTGGCTCTTCGCATCAGGTGGCCAAAGTATTGGAGCTTCAGCATCAGTCCTTCCAATGAATATTCAAGGTTGATTTAAGATTGACTGGTTCGATCTCCTTGCGTCCAATGGACTCTCAAGAGTCTTCTCCAGCACCACAGTTTGAAAGCATCAGTTCCTTGGCATTCAGCCTTCTTTATGATCCAACTCTCACATCTGTACATGACTACTGGAAAAACTATAGCTTTGACTATATGGACCTTTGTCGGCAAAGTGATGTCTCTGCTTTTTAATATGCTGTCTAGATTTGTCAGAGCTGTTTTTTTTTTTTTTTTATCCATATGGATAGGGGGGTTTTAAGATGAGCTGCTTAGCATCTCTGAAATGTCTTTGGTGTTGGAGAAGATACAGGTCACAGGTCAGAACAAGGTGGACCAGGCCTTGGCGAGGCTCAGAGCTCCCACAGCTCCCGTGCACAGCCCCTTGGCTGGCAGAACCGGAAGTGATACAGGTACAAATCAGAGCAGGGGAGACCCCCACCTGGCCATCCCAGAGGTTAGGTCCCATGATGAAACTCCCTGGTCCTTCTCCAGCAGCATCTCACCCAGGTTCCGCTGAGGGATGCAACAGAGTTTGACCTCTGATGCTGGTTCAGGACAGAACGCCCCTGTGAGGTATGTGGTGATGGGCCAGGAATTCCGGGCATGACCTGAGGGTAAGAGAACTCATGCTGCACCCCGAAAACCTGTCAATGTGTTCCAGGTTACTGGAACAAATTCTCATCCAGTCCAGGTACTACCCTAAAATATGGCTGAATCAATATCCAGCAACACTATGGCTTCTGATTCCAGCTATTCACCCCCCACCTCCAAGGGCCTGGGGGCAGGGCTGCATGAGTTCCAAGGCAACTGCACTGGTGGAGAAGCCTCGGGGAGCAGGGCCCAGGAGACTAGCCTCCCTCAGCTTAAAGGGTCTGCCCTCCATGCATGAGAAGGGGTTGCAGGAACCCAGTATGGCCTCAGATCCTACAGGAACCTAGAGCGCCTAAGACAGCAACAGTGTAAGGGACCGCATTAAGGACACCCAGCGAGGGCTTCCCTGGTGGTCCAGTGCTTAAGAATCCGCCTTGCAATGCGAGGGGCACTGACTCGATCCCTGGTCTAGGAAGTTTCCACATGCCACAGAGCACCTAAGCCTGTGCCCCGCAATTACTGAGCCCACAAGCTGCAGCTATGGAAGCCTGCGCACCTAGAGCCCCGGCTCCACAAGAACAGAAGCTACAGCGGTGAGAAACCCGAGCACCACAATGGAGAGTAGCCCCCTCTCACCACAACTAGAGAAAGCTCACATGCAGCAACAAAGACCCCCCCCCACAGAATAAGTAAATAGATCTTTAAAAATGAAAAAAAGAGAACACCCAATGAACAGCATTTTACAGGAAAACCCAGCTTGCCTAAAGTGCGGAGAAGTGGTAGGTGAGGTTTGAAAGTGCCATTAATGCCCGACTGTGGGTGTCCTCACACACCGGCTAAGAGGTGTAGGCTTTTCCTTGCAAGCAAGGGGAAGGCGCTGAAGGGGGCAAGAGGCAAGTGGAATTTGTGTCCAGAGGTATGCTGGCAGCACCACTCATGCCCTCCAAAGGGCCCCTCCCTCTTCCATGCTTCTCCCCCGTGCCAGCTCCTGCACTGGCCAGCTTTCCAGGTCAGTGCTCGGCACCAAGAGGTTATTAAACATGATTCCCTGAGTGCGTGAATGGATAGCGTGTGACATCCATGGGAATCCAAAGGGGAGGAGTGTAAAGAACACTAAATATGACACCACGTTTACAACCACCATTTAAAAACTCAACGGTGGAAAAGAAATTATTATTCAATTATTTTTCTTAGGCAGAGACATCTATCTGAAATCAATATTTTGGTAAGTCATTTAGGGTAAGTTACATGATCATCAGAAACGATCACAGAACGGCCTTTAAGGAAAGTGGCTCTAGTTAACCCCGTTGCCCTCTGCTTCACCATGATCTGTACGGAGTTTTCTACAGGTCTGGGAGTGGAGGCTGGGCATGGCTGCTCTGCTTCTCATGAAAGAAGAGGGGACAGTCACCCAGATCAGGCACTTCCTGGGGACAGGGAAATGGAAAGACACTCAGAGAAAGGATGTTCGAGAAGCAGAGCATCTGAAACGGATCTTTAAGTCGTTTGCTGCAAACCCCCTCATTTCCCTCCCTAGGGATCCTGCTTGGCTGACTTCAATTCTTGGGTCAGGGGTTTGTTCATTTCAAGTTCTGTTCCCAAGCTGGTGCAGGATAGAAAGAGGCCATTCCCATAAATGCTAGGACCTGAGGATGAGGGACAGCTGACATCTGGCACCGGTGGATGGACCATAAGTCATCCATGCTGAAAGGGCCCTGAAGACGGCCTCCAGGAGGACATGGGGCTGGGGAGAGGCAGGCGGCCAACGTGAGGATGAGACAAATCCCTGAGGACAGCGGACAGATCCAGCGGCTCCTTGACCGGCCCACCGCCAACGCCAGCACCTGCTCAGGTCCCTGATTTCTCTGTCTGTGTGATGATCTTTGATTCTCACAACTTAGCAGGCGAGCGGAACACAGGGAGGGCAGGACACCAAGAGGACAAAGACTCAAAGGAAGTTTTTCCAGGGGGGGAAATAAATAATAATAGGCTTTCACACCAAGCACTGCTCTGGGAATTCAACTGCTCACCCTGTGTTCTAAGTGTACATTTACTAAGAAAGCAAAAATAAACCAGATGAAAGCCATTGAAACCCTCCCAGAAAGAAGGCTTCCCCAGCTTGTACCCCACCACCACTTCGCCCCATGACTCTCTGGAACGTGGTGCAGCTAGCCGCAGAAAGGGAAGGCTGTAATTAAAAGGAGACTGGCTGATGCTGATGCTCAAATTAAACTCCTTTAAACAACAACAACAACAACATTTTCAATAAAGAGAGGCCAAACTCAGCATGCTTCAGTCATTACTGGAACACTTTTCTTCCAGGAGGGTTAGCAAATAGGAAGTACAGGGCCTTGAAATTTTGATCAAGCAAAGTGTTTTAAAGGGTTTTTATTTCCTCCCTGTTCATTAAAATTGCACTACTGTGATTCTATTCTGTGTATAAACTAACTACACACACGCCCGCTGTGTTGCTTCTACCCAGTGAGGACAAGAGGACCCTCTGCAGGAGCTAATATCTCTTTTAGGATTTGTTGGGGAAAAGCCATACAGACAAAAGTATAAATGAAAATAGCCCACGTATATTTATATATATATATAAATATACAAAAACAAGTGCCTATTCCCATCACCAGGGTAGTGGCTTTGAACTTGAGAACATAAGAAAAATACGTCTATTCGATCAAAGAAGCAGATCTACACTCAAGAATGTGACTTACAGGGGCCCAGAGGCCCCTCACGCCATGACTGAACCTGGGAGAACTGAACCCCAGCACCTCAGAGAAAAGAAGGACCCTGACCGCGGCAACCTGGAGCCTACTATTCCCAACACAGCCCCCTCCCTTTTGGCTCAGCGACAAGAAAGGGAGGGAAAGAAAAAGAGAGAACCAGGAGGAGAGGGAGAGAGGCCTGGGCGAGAGAGAGAAAAGCAGTGATGAGACGGAAGGAAAGATTTGAGTGCCTTTGGTCACAGTAAGAGAAACCAGTTCAAGTCAGATTACGAGAAACAGAGAGATGTACTTTCAAGACAAAGGGGTGATTCGTGGAAATCCACTCAAGTGGGCCTTGGGAAAGTTCTAGAGCAAGGGTCTAGACTATCTTCAGGCCCATAGGCCACCCCCCAGGCTCTTTCAGCTCCCCGCCCTACTCCTCCCACCACCTAATTCCAGGCCAGCACCCTCACTTCTCAGCCCTCAGAGAAGTGCACACAAAGACACACAGGGTCTCAGGATCACACACGTGTGTCCCCACACCCAGCTGCACACTGGAGAAGATGCACAGGCCCATCTTCTCCAGTTCCCGGGCTCATTAGAGCTCAGATAATGGAACAGCTCCTCCCGCTAATGGCCCACAAGCAAGTGAAGGAGGGAAACCAGCCCCTCTCCTACTTTCTGAAGAGAAGCAGGGAGGAAATGGCCACTGAGTTTTTAAGAGCGCAGCAGCCAGCTGGCCATCTCCGAATCCCAAGTCCAACCTCCCTGCAGTGAGAATCTGATTGGCCTACACGCCCAGCTCAGCTCAATACTGCAGGGAGCGGTCACGTGATGCGAACATGGGCCAGAGCCCAGCTCCAGAGCCGAAGCTGGGAGCGGTCCCCGAGCAAGAGGGATCACCCAAAAGCTCAGGTGAGGAAGGCTCTGGAAAATGAGAGAGGATGGGGAGTAAGTGGCAGTCAGATGGATTTATCTAGAGGCCAGCAGTGCCCTGGGTGAGGGCAGTTTCAGGGGCGTGTAGGGCCGACAGATAGACATCCATGGGAAGGAGAGGTGGGGGGACATCACTGGAATATTTGGGCTGGGCACTCGAGGGGACAGAAGGAGTCACAACTGGGAGATCAGGGTCCTAAAGGAGTGTTTTCAAAGGGAAAAGTTCTGAACACATTTGACTGATGGTGGAAAACAGCCAGTAGGTGGAAATTTGCTGTGTGACGCAGTCAGCCCAACCCAGTGCTCTGTGATGACCTGGGACAGGTGGCAGGGGGGGAGATGGGAGACGGGTTCAACAGGGAGGGGCCGTGTGTACTCCTAGGGCTGATTCATGTTGATGTTTGGCAGAAGCCAGCGCAATATTGTAAAGCAATTATCCTCCATTAAAACATTTTTTAAAAAGAGCCAGTAGAGGAGGAACATTGAATCCCAAGAAGGCAGGTGGAAATGCTGGCTTTGGGAAAGAGGGGGGACAGTTCTTCCATCTCAACAGAAATGAAGCAGGAAGCAAAGAGCAGTCAGAGCCTGTAATCAAAGCACACCGATGAAGTGGTGTGTGTGTGGGTGTGTGTGTGCGTGGGTGTGTGTGTGCACACGTGTGGTGTGTGTGTGTGGGTATGTGTGTGCACACGTGGTGTGGGTGTGCACACGTGTGGTGTGTGTGTGTGGGTGTGTGTGCACATGTGTGGTTTGTGTATGTGGGTGTGTGTGGTGTGTGTGTGTACACACACATGCACAACCGTACAAGGCAAAGGAAGTAGGGGGATACTCTGTGTAGATCATGGACATGGGCTGAACGAATGAATTAATAAATAATGAGTTGATGAGTGAATACTCAACACATCTGCTGAGAGACTACAAACCAGGCCTGCTCTTTTTTTTTTTTCTTTTGAGTAAGATTTGTCCTCGAATTGCCACCTATGCCCCTTGGCAGTACAGTATCTGGAGTAGCAGAAAGGAACCATCCCATTACCCCCTGGAAGTGGGCCATCCGGTTGCCCACAGACAAGCCAAACTTCTTCTCTAAAACATTTTAAATTAACTATAAAAGCTGGAGAAGTGTGATTAAGCCCCTACAGCTGCAAATCACAGAGCGTGCAACAACTGGGCCCAGATAATTTTAAGGGCTGTTGTTACAAATGAAAACAACAGGCAGACGTCCCTGGCTGGGTCCCTCTCCTCCACCACCGCCTGGATGCCCTCCACACCCCAGTAGGTACTGGATCTGCCTGCGCAGGACACCCCACTCTGCAGGGCCCCAGGGTCAGGAATAAAGCCCCCTGGAATAACCGGGCTGTTGAATTTCAAATCGAATCACCCGCACAGGCGCATCTTCTCCAGTTCCTGGGCTCATTAGAGCTCAGATAATGGAACGGCTCCTCCCGCTAATGGCCCATGAGCAAGTGAAGGAGGGAAACCAGCCCCTCTCCTACTTTCTGAAGAGAAGCAGGGAGGAAATGGTCACTGACTATAGCCCCAAAGTTTTTAAGAGTTTTGGAACAACTTCCTACCATGAGAGATTTGGAGCATGAAGAATGGATTCACCAGGAGGTAGTGGTTATAGGCAGAACAGACATTCATCCGGGCATCCTAGTGACCGATGTCCAGTGCTCTAGAAGGTTCCACAGCTAATCTCACCAGTAGGCAGGAAGTGTGAGAGATTCCTGGAGCCAGAGGAGGTCTTCAGAGGCTGCGGGACTGCCTGCCAGGGAAGTGACATTGGCTGGGAGCTGCCTGATATGTGTTGATCTGTAGGACACGCTCTCCAGGGACAGTGAAGAATGTGATAGCAACTGGACAACTGGAAATAGAGAAGTCAACCAAGATGTTTCTAGTAATCAGCCATGTGTGCAGGGCTCAGGTCCACTCTGCTGGAAAAACAGGAAGCATTTTGGGCTTGCAGCATTCCCTGGGTCAGGACTCCATTGGCGCCTCCGCCAGGGGCCACAAGAACAGAGAGTACCCCTTACTGCCCCGAGGTCTGATGCTGAGCCCTAGCCGCCCTCCAATCACATTCACTTGCTTAGAAATCATCTGATCTTCAGAAAGTGATGCCTAACAAAGAAGAGGACTTGGAGTTGGGGGTTCTATGCAAAAGAAAGCTAAGAGCAGCTCACTAATTGTGTGGGGACCCAGCAAGTGTTCCTGAAAGGACAAAAGCAGTTTGGTTACCTCCACACATGAGATGTGTTGTCAAGTGCCCGGTGCCCAGAAGGTGAAAAGGTAAGCAGGTTCTACCCGGTCCTATTAAAGTCACTCCCACTAAATTGAATGGAAACAAAGGGATTCATGGCTCCAGGGCTTTCCTAGCCCATCAGGCTGGGAATCACTTCTTACAGGCAAGTGACCTCAGGAAATAGAATTAGGATTCCTCAAACAAATTCTACCTCATCCCTGATCTGTGCTTCCTGTTGTTGTTATTAGCTGGGAAGAAACTTTGGGGTCACCCCAAGCAATGCAGTCACCCATCTGAGTCACCTCCCCGCTTCCCATCCATCATGAAACCTGCAAAGGAATTGTTAAGAATCCCAAGGACCTGCTTATGTGAGTGTCCCAGAAATCTCAAAAGAGGAAAGGGATGTGGACGGGCTTCTTAGGTGGCTCATTGGTAAAGAATCTGCCTTCACTGCAGGAGACACAGGGTCAATCCCTGAGTTGGGAAGATCCCCTGGAGAAGGCAATGGCAACCCACTCCAGTACTCTTGCCTGGAAAATCCCATGGACAGAGGAGCCTGAAGGTCTACAGCCCATGGAATCACAAAGAGTTGGACGTAACTTAACAACTCAACAATAACAACAACAAAGGGATGTGGACACCAAAGTTTCACAACCCAAAGGCCTTGGCCAGCCCAATGATGTCACATGATGGGGGAGCAAGAGTGAGCTATCACCATGGCAACCAGAAGGACCACCTGTGACTCAGGGATCTCTCCTCCTGGGCCACCCCCAGCAGATTCTCACAATCTTCCAGGCAGGGAAAAGGGGGGTGTGCTCACCGAGAGGAAACTAAGGCCTGCCTTCTTCTGGTCCCGGACTCCCAACCCAATCCCACACTTTCTGTGTCCTCGTCTGCCAGGGAACGAGGGGGCAGTCCATTTCATAACCAGTATGTAGGTGTTGAATGCCTCCTGTGTGGAGGGCTCTGGGCTCTGCCCCAGAGGACACAGGCAGCGGGGACCACAGACTGAACAGTCTCTGAAATGCAAGTCAGACGCCCATCAGGGCTGAGGAGCTGCGGCTCCTGGAGGAGGGCATGACCGATTCTGCCCCCCGGGGATCCAGGAGACTCACAGAGGAGGTGACCTCAGGGCTGGAACATTGAGCAGCTTATTATGAACTGGCAGACAGAACTTCCAGCTGGGCTGGGAACACTTCTCAGCTCCCCAAGGCAGAGGAGTTCGTCTGCAGTCAGGGCCTGGCCCCGGGAGCCTGGGTCACGCCAGGCCATGTTCCTGGCTGTATGCTGGTGGGGTGCCAAGGGCTTCGCCTCCCCTCCTGCCCCTCGTGCCTCCTGCTCCTCCTGCCCTGATCCAGCTCTGATCCACTCCTTTCCCTTCTAAAAATGCCCCGTATATGCACCAACTGCCATGAACTCACCAACATTACCATTCTACTTGAAACACCTTTTTAAACATTTATGATAAGTGGAGAAGATAAATTAATGCACCTCTATCACCTAAATTCAACAGTTTTCACCTCACAGCTAGCTGCGTTGCATGCATAATCCAGCTTGCTTTTCCCATCCTCCACCCTAGACAACATACCATTTCATCTGTAATTATTACATAAAGTATCTTAAAAAGATCAGTTTTCTTAACCCACATCCACAAGACTGTTCCTTTAAAAAATATCAGTTTCTGAATATTATCAAATATCCAGTCAGTGATCCCAAGTCTGGATTTTTCAGACTGCATCCTCAAGATGTCATTTAATACATTCCTCTGTCCCTTGACTTCTCTGTAAAAGGATATTTAGATCTAGAGACTGAGTGATTATTTTTGGCAAAACCTTCAAAGGCAGTGGTACCTTCCATCAGCAAGTACAGCAAATCTGGTCAGTTCCTTCTGAGATGTTAACAGACATGGATGCCAGATCCATCCATTTCTTAGAGGTAGTCACACGGTGATGCTCTAATTCTGTAACTCCTTCACTGATTGGCCAAAATGCTTCTAAAAAAAAGAGAGACTTCATATTGGGGGCAGGAAGGACAGAATGAAAACTTGATTCTTTCCCTTCTTATACCAGTTTCCCAAAGGTTGAATTGCTTTCCTAACGTTCTTCAAAAGTAACCAAAGAGTATCTGATTTTTAGCACCATTATAAAGGCTTGGATTTGGGGGCTTTCCTGGTGGTCCAGTGGTTAAGACTCCACCTTGCAATGCAGGGGACACTGGTTCAGTCCCTGGTTGGGGAACTAAGATGCCACACGCTGTGGAGCAACTGAGCCTGTGCGCCACAACTAGAGAGTCCACACACCCGTAACTAAGACCTGACACGGAGAAATAAATATTGAAAAATAAATAAAATAAAGGCTCCGATTTAAACACATCTGATATGCTTTAATCCACTGCAGTCAGTCCCTTGCAGTCATCAAGGGAATTGTGGTGTCTGAATTGTCTCCTCTTTTGCCAGTAGGACTTTGGCTCCTGCGTCTACTCTGACATTTCTCTGCTTTCTGGGGTGACAAGATGGTCCAGGCTCATCTTGTACATTCATCTCAGTCTTGTTTATTTCAATAGCAGGTCCCCTGACCCCCGCCTCCAATCTGTCTGTGTCTTCACTGCAGCTAGATTAATCTTCCCTCAAATTAATTTTAGCTGTTTCTCTTCTTGGGAGACAGCGTGATCCAAGAAAGAAACAGGACCTTTGGAACTGGGGAGAACTGGGTTTGAAAGTTGGCTGCATCAATTACAAGATGTGATGACATCATCTTCTGAGCCTCAACTGCCTTGTTGTAAAAACAGGAATAATAATATCTTACCTTAGAGGATTATGGTAAAGACTAAATAAATGTAAAGTGTCTGGTTTAGAATCTGATGAATAGTAAGTACATGTCACATCCATTCCTTTTCTTATTGTTCTTTTTGAGTGGTTCCTAGTGCCCCTCGCATTGTACAAACTTCCAAGCCCCCTTTCCTCTGACCCACAATGTCTGTTCATCCACCTCCACTCCAGTCCCACCAGCCCGCTCTCACCCAAGATCCTAACTCCCATACCAACCTTTATTTACACCACCCACTTCTGTCTTAAATGGCCCACACACTTCTGTTTATCCAAATCCCACCCATCTGTGAAGACCCAGTTTAGGTCCTTCTGTTTTCCCAAATCCTTCAGACCTCATACTTTTCTCTTCCCCCGAAAGCCTGTCTGCCTGCCCACAAAAGCAGGCTGGGGGCTAAGCTCTTCTGTGGCCATTTTCCTCTGCTGCCTACAAGTTAGGACAGAATACACTCCAAGAACCGCTGTTTCTGAAGCTGAGGACTGCTGTGTGCACAGATCCCTGGGCACCCCATCTAGATGTACGGCTGTGAGTGTGCAGGGCCAGCTAAGGGTGTGCTCATGAGTGTGTACACTGGTGTGCACATGTGCGCATGATTGCATGTGTGCATGTGTGGTCAACACCCTGCAGGAAGCCAGGCTCCCTGCTGTCCTCTCTGACTCAGAATCACAGGGAGTCCCTGAGGCCCAGCCCCACCCTCAAACTTCAGCCAGAACGCGGGAGGATCCTGATCTGGACAGAGACCTAGTGATGGTCTCCTTGGGGATCTCAGTTTTCCAAGCCAGATATGACCCCATCTGGAGAAGGAAGAGCCATAAAGGACTAGAGAAAGCTTCCCTGTCCAGATTTACCAGCTGGATCTGGAATGAAAGATGAGCCCTGCACAGAACTTTTCCATGGAAGAACCATCCCCCAAAGAATCAGCGAGAAGCACACTCAGCAAGACCCAAGACAGGAAACCCCGCCCACCCAGCAGCCTGGACAACCATGCCAAGGCATCACAAAACTTGGAGAGGAAGCTGTGACCTGCGGGGTCCACCTACTAGCCCTTCCTGGACGTCAGTGTCTGTCCCAAGATGGAGTCCCTGCTGTGAAGAAAGAAAGAAGAAACTGTGTTTCTGGTACAAGACAAAATGGTGTGCCGGGGCAGGTGCCGAAGCCCTGAGTGGGCTTTCTTGGGTCTTTGGGCTTTAAAAGAAATGCCTGCCCCTTCCCTCAAAAGGGTTCAAAGCTCAGCATAAAAAAGCAACAGTGATTTAAGCCCTATAACTGGAGTTTCCTTGGAGGGCTGGAGGGGCAGGGGGAGCCCTGGGAGGAACAGAGGGGCTGGGCAGCACCCCAAGAAGAAGATGGCTGGTGAGGAGGTTCATGGAAAGCCCAGGGGTCCCTTGGGACAGACATGGGCACAAGTTCAGTGGTCACCTGTCAACTCTGTCCTGAACTCACCTCTGGTGTCCTGAGTTGTCAGGAAGAGGCGTGGGCTGATGTGCTGCAGGGGATGAAGGAAGTGGGCTGCATTCCCGGCTAGCAGCTCTGTGTCCAGAGGCAGCAGAACATAGGTGAGACAATCCCAGTGATTCCAGACAAAAGTGGCTTTGGGGCTGAGCAGGAGGGGGCTGGGATCTTTCTACAGGGAGTGAAAATGGAGCCTCAGTTTGCTTGTGTGTGTGTGTGTTAGTCATCTCTGACTCTTTGTGACCCCATGGACTAAAGCCCACCAGGCTCCTCTGTCCATGGAACCTCCAGGCAAGAATACTGGAGAGGATTGCCATTTCCTTCTCCAGGGCATCTTCCTGACCCAGGGATCAAACCCAGATCTCCTGCATTGCAGGTGGATTCTTTACCACCTGAGCCACCAGGGAAGCCCTGGGGTATTAAAGGCGTGGTGTCACTTCTCGTAAAAAACCACGGGGTGCCTGGTGGGGGCAGACATCCACTCTCCTGGCTTTTTCTTCCCAGCCTAATCTCGCCACGTCTTTCAAGCTCTGCCAAGTTCGTTCCATGGACGAGTTCCATGGAATGTTCCACGTTCATCCATCCCCCTCGTAACAATTTTTTTTCCTTGTAGCTGTTTAATCCTTTGAGTCTCCTCCCTCATTCACTCAGCACCCTCTGGGTTCAAAGCTCTGGATGGGACCTTGGGGGACCACTGAGATCAAAGCAGACATTAGGACAGCACCATGACCTGTGTGGGCTCTTCCTGCACAAAAAAAGTCTTAAAAATTCCACATTATAGCAGTGTTGGTACAAAGGTGAATATATTAACAGCACATATGACAACATTTTCTTCAATATAAATGTTCATTTTCTTTTTGCTTCTGATTTTTAAAGAAATGAAAACTAAATGCTGTGGACCCCTGAGAGTATCATGAGTCCTAGGCACTGTGCTTGATGGAGGCTCGGGCCCTGGCAGAGCGATGCAGAGTTGCCAGCCTGGCTCATGGTCAAGGATGGAAAGTGGGCCATCCTGGGAGCTTTCAGAAGCCCCATAGCTCAAGGGCACTCAGACAACATCAAAACTTCAGGATGGGACACAGATATCGGTATTATTTTTAAAGCTCCGCAGTTGATTAAAGGTGCACTCAAGATTGTGAAACAGGGATTCTCAGCTCCAGCTGCCCAAGAGAATTACCTGAGGAGCTTTCTGTAAAAACCCAGGGAAGAGGTGCTGTGCATCCACCTTCTTAAGGCCCCAGCGATCCCCCTGTAAAAGGCTCCTCCTTCCCTTGCTAGGCAGGGACTTAGATGTACTCACCATTGTTGAGTTGCAATTCTCTGCTGATTCTGAATAAACCTCTTTGCTAGAGAAATATCTAGCCATCTATTTGTTTCAAATCAACACCATTAAACAACAATGCCTCATCCTCCCCCCTCCCATCGGACCCTGGCAACCACTTTTCTGCTCCTATCCCTACGCACCTGACTGCTCCAGGCAAGTGAAATCACACAGTATTTGTCCTTTCGTTTCTGGCTTATTTCCTTCACAACACCCTCAAGGTTCATCTATGTTGTCGCACATAGGGTCACATGTTCATGCGTTGTAGCACATCTGTGTCCCCTCACTCAAAGGCTAAATATTGTTCCATCCTGTGTACAGGACACGTGTTATTCCTTCAGGAGATTTCGTCTCTTTCGTCTACCACTGATTTCAGTGTCTAGAACCGTGCCGGCACACAGGATGTGTTCACGTATGTGTTGAAAGACTACTTTAAATGAAAGGATCCATCGCAAGCACTTTTTGCCTTCCAAAAGCATTAGCCATTGTGGTGGTGACTAGCCATCTTCATTGTAGAGGCACCCATGTAAACAGAGGGCACTCTCAGTGCTGCCAAGAAGCAGGGCCATTTCCCCAGGCCACCCCCGGGTGCACAGAGAGTGAGGTGGGAGAAGCCACAAGTTGGAGCTCCATGTCACCGGTGCTCTCGAGCTTGAGAGTCAGAATCTGAAGATCCGCCAGCTTCTGCCTGAGCCAGGCGGGTTCCTGCCATCTTGGGACCTTCTGCTGGGACACACAAAGGTGGGAGGAGCTGACGGCTGCCCTCCGCCACCCCTTATCCTTCTCAGGGACCCTCGCTTTCCTCTCAGATGAATTCCTCTTCCAGGAAGGCCCCAGTCGGCATCTGTAAATAAGAGCTGGTGAAGCGATGGAGGCAGCAAACACTGGCCCCCTCGCTCCCTCCTGCCTGGACGAAACCTGGAGTCCAAGTGGGTGGTCGTCGTTATGATAGGGAGAGAGAGGCCTTCTGCACTTCCTCTTGGAAGAAATCCCAGGAGACTCAGATCATCCGCCTGAAGATGGTCACTGGGCAGCCCAGGGCCATCTCTCTTGTCTCTTTGTCACGACACAGACCCGGCCCCACGATGGCGCCACCGTCCGAGGCCTCTGTTCCAGCTGCAGGCTGGTGAGGGGTATGAGGGAGCCCAGGAGGGAGGGGGGCACAGGAACAGCCGAGAAGTCTTTTCACAGAAAACTCTGGAACCTTTAACCCTCTGCCAGAGCCTCACCACCCAGAGTTTGATGGGGGCAGCTTCGTCTCTCCCAGCAGCTCCAGCTTGCCCAGCAGCCTTCTGACATGAAGTAATAATTGTCAGAGAGGGTCAGGCTCCAGCAGCTGAGAAAACACAAGCGTGACCCTGAAAAGGAAGGCAGACCCTGCCGATTCGGACGCAGCCCATTAGCAGGTCAGAGAACCTTCCCCGCTGACATCTGCAATGTGGCTGCCTCAACAGGAGACGTGACGGCAGAGACAGCCTCTGGGCAGTCACCTTGACGGGGCGTGTGTTGAGCCCTCCTTCCAAGTGGCTGTAACGCTACAGTGAAAACACAACAGAAGGCAGTTCACGGGTGTTTCTGCTTTAGTACAAAACCAACAACCAACCACAGGAATTTTGGAGATTACACAAAAGCACAGACGGGATAAATTGCCCATAATTTTATTCCTACGAGAAGAGAGCTGCTGTCTCGTGGCACAGAAACCTCGATCTTTGTCAGTGTGTGGATATGTGTCTCTGTGCGTGTGTATAAGCATGCACATGAGTGTATATTGTGTGCACACATGTGCACATACGTTGTGTGTATTATGTGTGAGTGTATATATGCATGTTATGCTATATGCATGCATGTGTATTATGTGTATATTATGTGTAGTATATATGTGTAGGTATATGCATTACATGTGTGTATGTATATGTATCTGTATGTCTATAAATATATATTGCATGCAAGCATATGTTTGTATGTGTACATTATTTGTATATATGTGTATACATTCCCAACATCCATTGGATCATAGAAAAAGCAAGAAGAGAGTTCCAGAAAAATACCTATTCTGCTTCATTGACTACACTAAAAATTTTTGACTGTGTGGATCACAACAACCTGTGGAAAATTCTTCAAGAGATGGGAATACCAGACCACCTTACCTGCCTCCTGAGAAATCTGTATGCAGGTCAAGAAGCAACAGATAGAAGGAGACACGGAACAATGGACTGATTCCAAATTGGGAAAGGAGTACGTCAAGGCTGTGTATTGTCACCCTGCTTATTTAACTTATATGCAGAGTACATCATGCAAAATGCCGGGTTGGATAATTCACAAATTGGAATCAAGATTGCCAGGAGAAATATCAATAATTTCAGATGTGCAGATGACATCACCATTATGGAGAAAGCAAAGAGGAACTAAAGAGCCTCTTGATGAAAGTGAAAGAGGAGAGTGAAAAAGTTGGCTTAAAATTCAACGTTCAGAAAACAAAGATCATGGCTTTTTGTCCCATCACTTCACGGCAAATAGATGGAGAAACAATGGAAACAGTGACACTATTTTCTTGGGCTTCAAAATCACTGCGGATGGTGACTGCAGCCATGAAATTAAAAGACACTTGCTGCTTGGAAAAAAAGCTATGACAAATCTAGATGGCGTATGTATGTACAGTGTATGTATGTAAGGGTATATGTGTGAGGATATGTATGTGTATGCATATTATGTGTGTACATATGTGTATATATGTATCTATGTGTGTGTCTATATGTATATGCATATACAGGTGCAGGTATATGTATGTGTTTTATATTATGTGCATGTATTATGTTTATACATGTGTAAGCATGTGTACGTACCCATGTGTGTGTAGGTGTGTTATGTGTATGTATATTGTGTGCATATATATGTGTGTATACATGTGTATTGTGTGTATTATGTGCATTTATGTGTGTATATCAGTTGCATATGTGTGTGTATGTATATAGAGGCAGTGATATTTTTATGAGGATAGACTTCTATTTGTAACAAAAGTCAATCATTAGTATAAGAAGATATGCTATGAGGTCAAAGGTGTTTTGGTATTGTAGCTTTAAAAATGTTTGTAGACATCTTTCATATGCTTCCATAGCAGCATTTTCCAAACTGTTCCACGAATCACACACACACATGAATTAAAATAAAAACCGGGACTTGCTGTTGCCCAGCTAGAGAGTCCCGGGCACACAGGGACCCTGAGAAACTGTATCAATAAAAGCGATTAAGCACGGTTTACCTCGCACCGTCGGCCACTGACCACCTTTCTTCACGTGACCACTGACCCTGCTGGTCTGAGGGATAAAGGGAACCATCTTTTCTCACACCCTTTCCTGAAGCCGGGGTCCAGTCCTTTCCAGTTCCCCCGGCCTGAGGAGAGGCCAGTCCAACATCACTGAGGGGATTCTGAAAGCAAAAAAGGAGCAGGAAAGTGGCCAAGCATCTGAGTAACATAATGCTTTCCCTGCACATTCCCCCAGCTGCTCCTGGGCAAGGAGTGAGACAGATGACAGGAAGGGAATGAAAATCATCACTTCTCTAACACACAAGGTGACTATCACTGCCCGAACTTTGACCCACTTTCTCACTCTCACCAAATTATGGGGGTTGACAGGCAGGGGGAGAGAAGACATTCAGAAATCTTATAAACAAGGATCTTAGCTCTCTCTTTTTTTTAATTTGGATTACAGTGTATTGATTGCTTCTGTAATCTGCTTTTTCACAGCATATCATGAGGATTTTCTCAGGGCATGAAATAGTTTTATAAAACAGAATTTTCAGTAACTTCATACAATTCTATCTTGCAGATTTTCACCCAGCGAGCCAGTTATCAGTTTGTTGCCTACGGGATCCAAATTCGCCTGCAGCACCTGCTCTGTGATAAGCGGCTGTGAGCACTCACTGGCTCTCCTTGACCATGGGTGCAATGCTAAACTTCTGTCAGTAGAGGGCAAGAGAGGACCCATGCAGGAGAAGGCCAGGTCCTTTCCCCTCGTTTCTGGGAGAGACGTTTGCTCTTTTTCATCCCTGTTGCATTGTCAGTTGTGTGCATGCGTGTATGTGTGTGTGTATGTGTGTGTGTGTGTGTGTATGCCCGGTGGTGCCCCGCCCTAGCACACAGGCAGCATCAGAGCCTTGGCCCAGGCTGGTGACTGCCCAGCTGCAGACCCCCAGTGGGGACACTGCTGTGCTGCCAGCCTCATGCAGGCAGCGGCGCCTTGACCACTCTCTATGTGCCCACCTATAAGCCCCGTTTGCCTGTGCTTTGGGACACACGTTCCTGCTGCCAGGGGACATGGGTCAGCTCTGGCCGAGGCCACCAGTGGACTTCTGTCCCAGCCAGTGACCGCCCCCCCAGCCCACACCATACCTGTTTCATCTATGGTGAACCCCCTTCCCAGTCTGCCCTTTCTTGGGTGTCTTCCTGACCTAGGGCACCCGAGTTCTCTTTCCATCTTTATAGCCACTTTCATACCGTTGTTTCATAATTTCTTATAGTGAATGTCCCTTGTTCAAATTATTGTACAGTTTCTGCCTCCTGATTGGACCCAGCGCTTTTCAGACATTACTTTTGAGTTGTTTTAATTTGAAGTTGAGCAGTAGGAAAGGATGTATTTACCCAAACAGCAAACATTTGCCCAGGAGCCCTAACGTGGCCACCAGGCCGAGCACAGGCAGCCAGAGAGCAGGGATGCTAGCTGGCTAAATGCCTGTCACGAGAACTAAGGCATTCACCTTCACAGCAGCCCCGGGGATGGCACTGGGACAACCTCAGTAGAGGGGTCTGCAGCCCTGTTCTCATCGGGAGGAACTGGGTCCCGGCACACGAGGCTCACTGGCTTGTCTCCAAAGGCAACACGAGGCTGGGGCTGGAGCTTCCGGGAGGCAAATGGACACACTCCCGTGCTTTATTACACAATGTACACATGATCATTTCAGAATGAAAACGCCTAATACCACCACACGCCACAGAGTCACTGGATACAGTTCTTAAAACGTTCCGCAGTTCTTTTTATCCCCAGAATACAGCCCAAACAGGGATGTAGTGTCAAATGACTGCATTTTATAGTCACCTGAAACAGTCCCTTTGGGGATAGTTATGCCACCGGTCCAAGACCCAGTTCTGCTCAGCTGTTTCTCTTTGCTTTCAACGTTTAGGAAGCACACCTTAAAATATAATTTCATGGCATCATTATGTAAAACATTTTCATGACTTCAAAGGTAAATACACAAGGGGAATTTAATAGACTGCCCTTAACATGTGTGGGCTCTGGCACAAGGTCACAGACAGAGGCCTGCATTCTATGTGGACGTGTATTTTAAAAGAATAAATTCTTAAATAGAATACGTGCCATCCTTTTCTTGAAGAAGCACTTCCTTACATGGACACGGAGGCCAATTTCCAAGGCAGAACTCGGGCTCCTTGGAGCTCCACGACTCCCCTGGTAAAGAACCCTCCTGCCAATACAGGAAACGCAGGTCTGATCCCTGGGTCGGGAAGATCCCCTGGAAAAGGAAATGGCAACCCACTCCAGTATTCTGGCCTGGACAATCCCATTCAGAAGAGCCTGGCAGGATACAGTCCACAGGGTCGCAGGGTCAGACGTGACTTAGTGACTGAACAGCAGCCAGAGTCCCACAGTGAGAACAGTGGTGCAAGGCAGCCTGCCCCTCACTCCCTCTCTGGTCCCTTCCCTCACACCTTCCCACGGCTCAGGGGGCCTCGCACACACGTGGACGTGCCAGCCCTAGTCAGCTCTCGGGAGGATGGGCCCTGAGATGGGGCCCTGAAAGCGGGCTTGGGGTCATGTAGGACATTAAGGGCCTCATGATCTAGAGAGGAGGCTGTCAGCGCCCTGTCACTTGGCCCTTGGGGTCCTCACCCCCAGGTCTGGGCAGGGACTCCTCCCACCCAGGACTACGGGCAGCATCTCCTGTCCTGTACCCCTGCAGTCTTTGGTTTGCCCTTTTTATAAACAGACACACATTTTACATGTAAACAGACTGTATCTTCACACATACACATCTACACACAGACGTCCTACCCTGTGGCTAGGGATACTAGGAAGAGGATAGGAGCTCGTGTTCACAGAACCAGCCTCCTCCCAGCAGGTGAGGGGCCCGGCTGAGCTGCAACGAGCACTGGGGACTGCTTCCCGTCACTTTGGGACGATTCTGTCAAAGAAAGCAAATATTACTGTAATTCACATTAACCAGCAGGAAAACAGTCTCCTCCACGTACCAGCATAAGGCAAATTCGACACAAGAGACACAGGTTCAGTTCAGCTCCGCTGCCTTGAACTGACTCACTGGCCTGACCAGCTTCTCTTTCCACGGCAACCACCTCATGCAATTAGGCCCCCGGCCCCTCCAGGAAGCAGGGTCCTCGAGAGGGAGCCTGGCTCAATCACCCACGCCCGCCTCACAGGCTCCCCGCTGCACCACCGCCCCTTCCATGCTGATCCGTAAGCCCCGCGTTGGGAAACTGCTTTACCTTCTTCAGCCCCATCTCCCCCATTGGAGAAGGGGCCTCAGGCTGCAAGCTGCCAGCTCTCCACTGAAGCCCCAGGTCCTCAGCTGTGGTCAGCCAGACAGGCTTACACATTCCCCACTGAATGACAATGTGAGAGGAAGTCAGAGAGGGTTGTAGGCTAACGGATACAGTTTCAGTTCAACCAGATGAAAAGTTCTGAAGCTCTGCTTCACAATCATGGGAATATACTCAATATTACTATAAACTGTACAGGTGAAAACAGTAAAGATGTTACGAAAACGGCAAATTTTGTTATGTGTTTTTTACAATAAAAAGCATAATAGCAAAAGACACTTATACAAAAAGACAGGAGGATGAAATCCAAAAGACCCCAAAATCACCATCCAATTAGCACCGATCAGCCAGTATGTCTTTTCTCTCACAGAAAGGAGCTGAAGTTGGCAGGGACCCCCCTGGACACCGTCCCCGCTGGACACTGCAGTGCCCGTTGTGGCCACCAGGTGGCCTGAGGGACCGCTCCTCTCCAGCCAGGAAAGCGGAATCAGGAAACCTGTGAGCCAGTCCAGAGTTCTTTTTGTAAACACAAATAAATAAACATATATACTATTTAAATAAGTATAAGTTTCATTTGTAAGAACCATGTGGCTCAACTAAGAACTCTACCTCTCATAAGCCAGCACCTAACCTTACCTCGGGTTAAAAACTCTCTGAATTTTTTTTAGAATTAGAAATATCAGGAGCCACACTCACTTCATATCAGATCTCTCATCAGCGTTAAAGGAGAGAGGCCTCTCTTTGGATCCTTAAATAATAACTAGCAGAGCTTTGCTGGAGGGTCCTGAAGTCTCTTTCTGAGAGAAAACCAACAGTCCATCTGCTGTGAGCTCTTATCCCCATCCTGAGTTTTCTCTCCATGTATGTAATTTTAAGAAAAAACCTCCATGAAACCATGGCAGCCAGAAGAACAAGGTCCTATTGCATAGCACAGGGAACTATATTCAATGTCTTGCAATAAACTCCTAATGAAAAATAATATGAAATATATTTATGAAAGTGTTAGTCATTGAGTTGTATCTGACTCTTGGTAACCCCATGGACTATAAGCTTGCCAGGCTCCTCTGTCCATGGAATTCTCCAGGCAAGAATACTGGAGTGGGTAGCCATTCCCTTCTCCAGGGATCAAACCCGGGTCTCCTGCATTTCAGGCAGATTCTTTACCATCTGAGCCATCAGGAAAGCCATTATATATGTATATGAATCATTCTTTGTTGTACATCAGAAACACAACATTGTAAATCAACTATACTTCAATTTAAAAAAAGAATTTAAAAAAATAAATAGACATGGTGGCCAGGCTGCCATAATCCTCTTCGAGACCAGCTACCCAATCAGGAGAAAAGGTCCCTCGGTTTCCATGGGCAACCGCCACTTGGCCCTGGCTCTCGAAGATCTTGTCACAAACCAGCGTTTCACTGAGACTGGAGATTTTTGTCGTTCAAGAAAGATGTCCCTCCTTCCTACCTTCAACTTCATCCTGAAACCTCAGACCCATCTGCTTCATTTTCTTTCCAACTAGGCAACCCTTTTGAACAGAACAGCTGGTAAACATGCAGGAATCAGCAGTTTCCTCTCAACTGGCAAGTGAAGGTCAACCCACAGGGCTGCTTGGCCAGGAAGTTAATAATGTCACTTGTAGAAACAATTTTTCTACATAAGACGGCAGGTGAAAAGACCCTGTTTCCTCGAGATGGGATCCTAAATGAATCTAGATTGGTGGTTCTCTGCTTGGAGATGTGACTCAAAAGTCAGTTCAGTCAAAGTACCTATTGTAGCCTCCATATCCTCCTTCCCCTCTTCTTCCCCTTATCTGTGGTGGCCACATGCCCAGACCAGATCATCGTGACCATCCTTTCCCCCAACTTCCCAACTTCTCTTGCAACCAAGGGTGGCCTCACGATCCACTCTGGACCCAAATGGAAGAAGTAGATTAAGAACACTTCTGGGACAACTTTCCTTTTCCTATTAAAGTGATAGACAAGGCTGGTTCAACTCCTCAATTTCCTTCTTTTCCCCTTGAATTCAGACATAGTGTCTGGAGCCATAGCATCTATCTTGCAACCATGAGGCAAAGGAGGAGCTTGCGTGAGCATCATGGATGAAGGGAACCAGGGATAGCAAGCCTTACCTCTGAACATTTGCTTATGTGAGAAAAATAAACCCATATGTGTTCAAGCCATTTTAGCTGGCTTTCTGTTCCTTGCATATTCATACAATTCTAAGTGAGACACACCATGCTTGGCATAACTGCCATTGACTCTGCTGTCTCTGACGGAATCTAAAGCCAAAGGAGCAGCATTTCCACCTACCTTCTTGCTCCACCATCCTTCCTTCGGAGGGCAAACTCATAAAACCGAAGTTATGTAGATGAGACTGTGAAATCCTCCAATCTGACCCAGGAATTTTTGTCACTGACAACTGATATCCAAAGAAGGTTATGGGTCTTTATGTCAAGGAAGATGTTAAAGGATCAGGTCATTCCAAAGCCAGGACATCTGCCCCCTGGGGGTGGGGGTGGGGAGGGGCCCTTTCAGGAGCCAGAATGTCCCTCAGCCCTGACCAGGTGCCATTGTCACAAGGATGCAAGGGTCCGTGCAGCCCATGACTTTCTTTGGATATCAGTTGTCGCTCTCAACCTCCCTGCTAGCGGGGTGGGGATGAGGAATCCTCTCCTGGCTTCATGCAGACTGGAGGTGGGGTCACTGCTCATCTGCACAGCTCAGGGCCCTTCACTTCTCTTCTGGTTCTGATGGGACAGGGTCGCTGGCCAAGCCCACCCACCACACTTGTCTCTCCTCCCCGCTGCTGTACCTGGCTCTCCTGCACAAGGCACCGGGGTAGAAGGTAATAAAATCCTGTTTCAAGGTTGTGGCTGCAGGGAGAGACGGAGAAGGCAATGGCAATCCACTCCAGTACTCTTGCCTGGAAAATCCCATGAACGGAGGAGCCTTGTAGGCTGCAATCCATGGGGTCACTAAGAATCAGATACAATTGAGTGACTTCACTTTCACTTCTCACTTTCATGCATTGAAGAAGGAAATGGCAACCCACTCCATTGTTCTTGCCTGGAGAATCCCAGGGACGGGGGAGCCTGGTGGGCTGCCATCTATGGGGTTGCACAGAGTCGGACACGACTGAAGCCACTTAGCAGCAGCAGCAGCAGCAGCAGCAAGGAGAGAGGCTCCTGCTGAATCCACCCCCACTAAGCGGGACAGGCCTGCACAGTGAGACCCACACTCGCCCAACCTCTGTGAGTGGTACCTGCTTCCCCTGTTGCTCCTGCTCCTTACAACTGTCTCATTCCCTTGATGCGTGGCAGGCTGGATGGGGACCAGACATGTCTGCACATCTCTGCGCTCCCTTCACCTGGTAACACTGACCATGACACCTGGCTCCTCACCACAGCTATTCAGTTCAGTTGCTCAGTCATGTCCGACTCTTTGCGACCCCATGAATCATAGTACGCCAGGCCTCCATGTCCATCACCAACTCCTGGAGTTTACCCAAACTCATGTCCATCGAGTCAGTGATGCCATCCAGCCATCTCATCCTCTGTCGTCCCCTTCTCCTCCTGCCCCCAATCCCTCCCAGCATCAGAGTCTTTTCCAATGAGTCAACTCTTCTCATGAAGTGGCCAAAGTATTGGAGTTTCAGCTTTAGCATCAGTCCTTCCAGTGAACACCCAGGACTGATCTCCTTTAGGATGGACTAGTTGGATCTCCTTGCAGTCCAAGGGACTCTCAAGAGTCTTCTCCAACACCACAGTTCAAAAGCATCAATTCTTGGGCACTCAGCTTTCTTCACAGCCCAACACTCACATCCATACATGACTACTGGAAAAACCATAGCCTTGACTAGACGGACCTTTGTTGGCAAAGTAATGTCTCTGCTTTTCAATATGCTATCTAGGTTGGTCATAATTTTCCTTCCAAGGAGTAAGCATCTTTTAATTTCATGGCTGCAATCACCATCTGCAGTGATTTTGGAGTCCAAAAAAATAAAGTCTGACACTGTTTCCGCTGTTTCCTATCTATTTCCCATGAAGTGATGGGACCAGATGTCATGATCTTAGTTTTCTGAATGTTGAGCTTTAACCCAACTTTTTCACTTTCCTCTTCCACTTTCATCAAGAGGCTTTTTAGTTCCTCTTTACTTTCTGCCATAAAGGTGTTGTCATCTGCATATCTGAGGTTATTGATATTTCTCCCAGCAATCTTGATTCCAGCCTGTGCTTCCTCCAGCCCAGCATCTCTCATGATGTACTCTGCATATAAGTTAAATAAGCAAGGTGACAATATACAGCCTTGGCGTACTCCTTTTCCTATTTGGAACCAGTCTGTTGTTCCATGTCCAGTTCCATGCATATAGGTTCCTGACCTGCATATAGGTTTCTCAAGAGGCAGGTCAGGTGGTCTGGTATTCCCATCTCTTTCAGAATTTTCCACACTGAAACCATAATCACAGAAAACTAGCCAATCTGATCACATGGACCACAGCCTTGTCTAACTCAATGAAACTAAGCTATGCCGTGTGGGGCCACCCAAGACGGGCGGGTCATGGTGGAGAGGTCTGACAGAATGTGGTCCACTGGAGAAGGGAATGGCAAACCACTTCAGTATTCTTGCCTTGAGAACCCCACGAACAGTATGAAAAGGCAAAGTGATAGGATACTGAAAGAGGAACTCCCCAGGTCAGTAGGTGCCCAATATGCTACTGGAGATGAGTGGAGAAATAACTCCAGAAAGAATGAAGGGATGGAGCCAAAGCAAAAACAATACCCAGTTGTAGATGTGACTGGTGATAGAAGCAAGGTCCAATGCTGTAAAGAGCAATACTGCATAGGAACCTGGAATGTTAGGTCCATGAATCAAGGCAAATTGGAGTGGTCAAACAAGAGATGGCAAGAGTAAATGTCAACATTCTAGGAATCAGCGAACTAAAATGGACTAGAATGGGTGAATTTAACTCAGATGACCAATATATCTACTACTGTGGGCAGGAATCCCTTAGAAGAAATGGAGTGGCCATCATGGTCAACAAAACAGTCCGAAATGCAGTACTTGGATGCAATCTCAAAAACAACAGAATGATCTCTGTTTGTTTCCAAGGCAAACCATTCAATATCACCGTAGTCCAAGTCTGTGCCCCAACCAGTAATGCTGAAGAAGCTGAAGTTGAACGGTTCTATGAAGACCTTTTAGAACTAACACCCAAAAAAGATGTCCTTTTCATTATAGGGGACTGGAATGCAAAAGTAGGAAGCCAAGAAACACCTGGAGTAATGGGCAAATTTGGCCTTGGAATACAGAATGAAGCAGGGCAAAGGCTAATAGAGTTTTGCCAAGAGAACATACTGGTCATAGCAAACACCCTCTTCCAACAACACAAGAGAAGAGTCTACACACGGACATCACCAGATGGTCAATACCAAAATCAGATTGATTCTATTCTTTGCAACCAAAGATGGAGAAGCTCTATACAGTCAGCAAAAACAAGACCGGGAGCTGACTGTGGCTCAGATCATGAACTCCTTATTGCCAAATTCAGACTTAAATTGAAGAAAGTAGGGAAAACCATTAGATCATTCAGGTATGACCTAAATCAAATCCCTTATGATTATACAGTGGAAGTGAGAAATAGATTTAAGGGACTAGATCTGATAGACAGAGTGCCTGATGAACTATGGACGGAGGTTCGTGACATTGTACAGGAGACAGGGATCAAGACCATCCCCGTGGCAAAGAAATGCAAAAAAAAAAAAAAAGCTATTCAGTAGACCATTATCAACACACCCAGCCTTGAGTCTAGCACGGCGCGGGGGCAGGCCAGGCTGGAGAGGGTTTGCACGGCACTTGGAGGACGTGGGACTTACATCCAGATCCCCAGAGTGCTGCAGCAGGACTCAGGAACCCGTGACCACAGGATTCAGTGTGATGAGTCATAGGAACCTAGCGCACACCTAGTCCCGAGCCTGGCAGAGCGGACCCCATGGGCCTGTGCACGTAGGCACGAATTAATGAAAACCTGGGAAAACCGGCGGCGCTGGACAGCATATGCCCAGGCGGTGCTCATGCTCTAAATGAAATAGGAAAGTCTAATCCTTCATCCATCATCCAGTCAGAAGGCAGACTGAGCATTTCCCTGAACACCACTTCCCTTCGACAAACACTGGCCATAAAGCAAACGCGCTGAATCTTTAAGAGGCCATAAAGCCTTTGGCAGTGGCATGGGGCTCTGAGAACATACACATGAATAAATTAAAACCCAAAGCTGTCGCAGAGATGCAGCCACGTCCAGAATGACACTTATCAACAGGCTCTTAGAGGAAAGAAACACGGCCACAGCATTTCACATGACTGGGGGACAGCCACCCACCAGGCTCCCAGTGCCCCCGGCCCTGAGCCACGTGGGCAGCTCCCATCCAGATGAACAGGGAGCTCACAGAGGAGCACGGAATCAATGCCCCTGGTCGGCCAACCAGACTGCGACCCCATCAAACGACTCTCAAGCCACAGACCTGCTCCTCTGAGGAGGGCGAGGTCGGTGACCAGTCCGGGGATGGAGAGCCACAGCCCCCCTCAGTGACCAAGTTTACAGTCAGTCACCAGACAGAGTGCTCCAGGGCAGGGAGAACCACTGGAGCAGGCCAGCAGGCTCCACGTTCATGACAGACGTGGGCAGGGCCCTTCGTGTGGAAAGCCTGACCCTGGACACTCGATTTCTCTATTGAGCGCTGGCCACCAACCCCAGGAGGGCTGCCTGCACCAAGATTTGGTCCTTGATTTAAAAATATTCTTTTCCCTGAGGACCTCTGATCGGGCACTGCAAAGAATTGCAAGGAGGCCCTTGGAGTCAGACAGAATTAATATGACTCGTCCTCCCGCTGGGTCTCAGCAGGACACTTGACACAGACCACAGCCACGTGACTCCTTTCCCAGGACTGCAAGTCAAGGCTGCGAGCTGGGTCAGTCTTTGAGGAGGATTTGCAATAGAATCAGAGATGAGGATTTGGCCGGGGGGTGGGGGGGCGGGCGGCAGTTTTTTTCTACCTTTTCACCTGTAAGCCCAGTCCAATCAAGTGCCCAAACACACATTTTTTCAGGGTTGAAAAAGTACGTACAAACCAGGACTCACAGGAGGCTGGACACACAGAGGCTCTGCTAAAGCCACTGAAGAAGGCAGAGTTTGGCAAAATGGAGTTCCTGCTTCAGTTCCAGCAGCCTCAGATGGTGGAGACATGTAATAAAGGTCAGGCAGAGTGAGAAATATTCTTACTGGAGAGTCAGCCTAGGTTTGCTGAACACTTACTATGTGCCGGTGCTGTGCTGGGCGACAGAAACATAAGCAATCTGGGGCAAAGCCAAGACTGAGAGGCCATTTGAAGGCAGTCAGGCCCTAGATATGATGAACTATCCTCCTCCGTGCCTGTCTGAGGACTGGTCAAATCCTTCCCCTTCCAAAAACCTGAGGCACAGAGACAAATAATTAAATGTCGGTTTTCAAAAAAATAATAATCATAAATAATCAAGTCTGTGCCTGCTTCTGCACCACAGGAATGCTATGTCTGGGTTCATTCAAATCAGCCATGGGGCTGTCTCAGTCGGCTAGGGCTGCTGTAACAAATACAGCACAGACTGGGTGTCCTAAGCAGTGGACAGTCATTTCTCCCAGTGGCGAAGGCTGCAGATTCTGTGCCTGGTGAAACCAGGGCCACGTCCTGGTTTGCAGATGGAGCCTTCCTGCTGTGTTCTCACATTACAAAAGGGACTAGAAAGCTCTCTGGGGTCTCTTTAGAGGGACACTAATCCTAAGGACACTTGAGAGTTCCTCCAACCGACCACAAGGAGAACAAACCAGTCCATCCTAAAGAAAATCCACCTTGAATATTCATTGGAAGGACTGATGCCAAAGCTAAAACTCCAATACTTTGGCCACCTGATGCAAAGAGCCAACTCATTGGAAAAGACCCTGGTGCTGGGAAATATTGAGGGCAGGAGGAGAAGTGGGTGGCAGAGGATGAGATGGTTGGATGGCATCACTGACTCAATGGACTTGAATTTGAGCAAACTCTGGGAGATAGTGAAGGACAGGGAAGCCTGGCATGCTGCAGTCCACGGGGTCAAAAAAAACTGGACGTGACCCAGCAACTAAACAACAACTACGTCATCGGGGGGCTACACCCTCAAGACCTCATCACCTCCCAGAGGCCCCATCTCCTAATACCAACACCCTGGGAGTCAGGATCTCAGCAAATCTTGGGGGACACAAAATTCAGTCCATAACATGGACTAAGCAACGTGGGCTGAGGACCCCCCGTGGTAGACAGAAGGGGCTCTCCTTGTTCTTTACGGGTATAGCATCTGAGTTTGTGACATCTTTTTCAGCATCAAGCTATTAAGCTATCTAATTTTTAAAAATACCTATTTATTTGGCTTCACCACGTCTTAGTTGCAGCACATGGAATCTAGTTCCCTGACCAGGGGTCGAACCAGGGCCCCCAGCCTTGGAAGTGCAGAGTCTTAGCCACTCGACCACCAGGAAAGTCCCTCTAATTTCTTTTTTCCCACACATATACACCTCACTTTTCCCCAAATGAAAACCTCTTTCCTTATTACTAAATAAGGGAACTTACATCTTTGAACATCTCCCGTTTGTCCAACACTGTACCACACGCTTTATATTGAACTCTCACAACACTCCGAAGAGGTTGGCACCCCAACCTGTGGAGGAGGACACAGAGACTCAGAGAGATGAAGTCACCTGCCAAAAGCCACATAGCTGGTCATGAGCCAGTCAACTCCCAAGCCCACATATGCCTCTTCCAATATCAACAAAACCCTCATTGATTAATTTGCTGCACACAAGTGGGCTGTTGTGACTCCTTCCATGCTGATGGGAACAGATGGAGCAGATGAACAGAATCTACTCAGCCAGCCTTTCTCTGGCCAAGGCTGCTCCCAGAGACAGGGCTTGGGAGCAAGTGCCCCTCCCTCCAGTGGACAGGAGAGTGGACAGCTTCCAGCAGGGGGTGTGATGGGGCGGTGCCAGCATCCTCTGGCTGCCGTGCACAAAGATGTTCAGGCCATGGGTTTCTCAAGGGACCCTGGGATGGAGGGCCAGTGGCTCTGGCAGCAGCAGTCACTGCCTCTGGGATGGCATAGGCTCCCTCTGAATGACTGGATTCAGGTTCAGGTGGGAATGGAAGTGAGACCCCTGAGTTGATCCCTGTGTGCCTCCCCCAGGGTCCATCTGGTCAACCCAAAAAGCCTTAGTCATTGATGTTGAGCTGAACTCCTCAGTCATAAGCACCTACCAAGGACAGCAGCATGCATTCCACCCATCCCCATCTAACAGAACCCCCTGCTATTCCTACCACAAAACTTGGGGCCATGGCAGAGCCACCTTAGAGGAACCTATCCATCCATCCATGCAACACAGAGGGCCCCCTTAGACAACCTGTTCTTTGACATGCTAGAAATGTCATGGGCTCTGATAATGACTTGTTTTCAAATCTTGGTCTGCCACAAGCTATGTGAACTTGAGACTCACAAGACTTTCCTGTGTTCTCATCAGTGAGCCTACTTCATGAGGTTCTGAAGGAAGGACACGGAGCAGCACCTGGAATGATATAAGGCTCTAAATGACAGCGTGGCATGCTCACAAACGTGGACACACCTGTACCCCTACTAGTCAGGGTCCCACCTCTTCCTCATCGGACACAGATGGCCAGGGATTAAAGGAAAAAGAAAAATCTTACTGGAAATTGTTATGTTAGTAGAGACAGAAATTTTACCAGCACTGTTTCCAAAGTAATGAGGAAGGTAGAAAATATACCTAATTGTCTGGGGTGAGGTGGCAGAGGAGGTGGTTCAAGCAGTGTGGAAGGGGCCATTTGATTTCTTGCTGCTTTTAGTAAAAAGACAAGAGAAATGCGCTAAAGGCAGAACTGTTGACCAAAAGAGAGGCAGAACCTTCTGGATTTGAAAATTCTCACCTTCTCCAGACAGTAAATGATGTTAAGCTTAAAGGGCTCCTAGGAAAAATGAAGTACATGGCACCGTCAGGAAAATCAATTTTATGGACGAGCCCAAGTGTTTGGCTGTCTTAGTCGGCTTGGGCTGCCATACAAACAACAGATGCCATTGACTGGGCGCTTCAAAAACCCTGTCCTCACAAAGCGCATATTGGAGCTATTTGCAGGTGAGGCTTTTTCCCTAATGGAGGGAGCCCCCAATAGGATCCATAGGGCATCCACAATATTTTTAAGGGGATCATATTGGAAAAAGCATTGACAGCTTGGGCTGAAATGGACAGACAGCACAAATTGAAAAGATGCCTGAGTGTGTGCAAGCAAACCCTGTTCAGCCAACCCTCATCCTCTTCATTGCTCCTTCACCACTGACTCTGGCCCAAACCCCTGTCCTATCCATTCTTCACAAATTCACTTTTTCTTTCCAAAATGTATAAAAAGACTCTGCTCTGGTTGCTTCTTTAGTTCTTCATTCTCTTACAGAGGCTCCCATGAATGTGTAACAATTTACTAAAATGTGTATGCTTTTCCCCTGTTCATCTGTTTTTGTCTGTTTAATTCTTAAACCCAACTGGAGACCTAAAGAGGACAGAGGAGAATTTGTCCTCCCCTACAGTGGATAGCTAGACGGTTAGATAAATGTATTGGATAGATACACAGACAGATAAAGATACAGGTATAGGATGAATAAATAGATCACAGAAGACTACAGAGGAAACATTTATTTTTACTGTCTTTCTAAAATGTGAACAAAGGCAAAGAAACGACACACAGCATAAGTGAATAAGAACTCCTGAATACAAATTACTTGCTTTTGTTCATCACATTCCAAGAGGAATTTTAGAAGAAAAACTCAATGCTTCCCAATTTCCCCCTTTATAGATTACTTTTGATGGATACATTTCTCAGCAATTTCACACACCACCAACCAGGAGATTAAAACTCAACATGAACTAGAACTCTAAGAACCAGAGCTGGCCTGTTTCTGTCCCCTCTGGCGTACAAAAGAACATAAGGAGCAGAGGAGGGTGTCTGGATGCTCCAAGGGCTGGCTCCTGAAAACTTGTCCCAGGCTCCCTCCACCCAGCCGTGTGCCTCCTTCCATGTGGACTCCTCATCCTCATGTTCCTCGTACACAGAGGGAAGGTCACGATGCTTTGCCTGCTTCCCTAGAGTGTGTCAAGCAGACCGAACAACCATTTGAAAGAATGCAGCTGTTTGGGATAAAAACTATGCAGGGCCAACTACTGTCCCTTAATAACAGGACTGGGCCTCCAGAAACATGACAGGCAACTCACCTCTGCTGGAGGCCCCGTGCGGTGTTAAGAGTTCTAATTCTCTGTGAAGGGCCCAGATGGAATGTGCAGCCATATGCCATGTGCATATTTTTCTTTACATAAAGCTGATTATCTACCATTTCCTGGAAACAAAGAAAAATTACTTGTAATTATTCTAGGCTGAAAAAAATAGGGACTTCTGGAAGTTTTTTGCCTCCCCTCCTACAATGCCCATTAACAGATATAAAGAAATAATACCATGTGGACTGAGCATTAAGCAATAAATCAGAGCATGATTCACACCTTCAGAGGAGGTGGGCAAGAAGGATCTACCTTTAAAGAACTCCAGTGAAGGCAATTACCATTGTTATTTGAAAACATTTAAGTCCTCTATTGGAGAACACTTAAGAAAGCTGGCAGGAGTGAAGGGGTCGGGGGAACCCACATGACTAGCACAATTAGGGAGAAAAAAAGGCAAGCATTGTTTAAACCCAGTTCCTTAAATCCTCCCAGGCCTCAGCTCCCGGTTGGGAAGATACCATTTCTGAAAGCCTGTTATACTTTCTTAAGTTTTCAAAGAACTGTCAGCAACACGCCAAGGATGGGAGGTGCTGAATGTGAGGTGTGGGTCAGGCAGGCTAATGGCTGTTGCCTCCTTTCTGCTCCAGAACCCTCTCCTGACAAGGTAGCATCCTGGGGCTTCTCGTCCGTGAGCAAGGAGTGGATGGACCATGGCGAGGGTCTGAGATTCCACACTCAGACTATAAAATCATGGGTGAATGAAGAAGTGACAACAGGCAGGCTGCCTGCCCTGCGGGCTAGAGGATGCTACCTGGGGGAAACCTTTGTGCTCATGGCCTCATGCTAGAGAAATCTGATTTGGGGTTTGTTGTTGGTGGGGATGCTCTCAAATGATGAGGAAAAGGACTGGTGTTTTTTTTCACTTTTGGTATGCTGCACATGGATATTTTTTATGAAGTACCCTAAAACGTAATGACTCAGAACATGAAATTAACCAAAGAAATACAAAATATAAGCCCCACTACTTTGGTAGTTTCAACAGACATAAAAAATTTCTCTCTACCCTAGTGCCAGAAAACTTTCTAAAGATGTATTCCCAACTTCGTACTTACCCCATTGGAGACCACCAGGTGAAGGGCCACACTCTAAACAGTTCTAGTCTAGGCCTGTGTATTCCAAAGTTGCTGCTGGAAAACAAAGTCATCCAAGGTGATCTCAGGGAAAACGGCTCTGATGGTCATGCAGGATGTGAAAATGCTGTCTGTCCTGGACATTCACTAGGCATGGTAGCATATTAAAGGCTCTGAGAAATCCTGTTTCAAAAAGTAAACTTTTTTATTGAGCCCAGTTTTTCAAATTTATTTGCTCACTTTCTCTTTTCTCCCTTTTAAGTTTCTTTACTTATTAATTTATTTTTGTATAATACGTGTGAGATTTGCCAACTTACATTTCACTGGTCTCTATAGTCAAAGCTATGGTTTTTCCAGTAGTCAGGTACAGATGTGAGAGTTGGACCATAAAGAAGGCTGAGCACCCAAGAACTGATGCTTTCAAATCGCGGTGCTGTAGAAGACTCTTGAGAGTCCCTTGGACAGCAAGATCAAACCAGACAATCCTAAAGGAAATCAATCCTGAACATTCATTGGAAGGACTTGGAAGGACTGATGCTGAAGATAAAGCTCCAATACTTTGACTCCCTGATGTGAACAGCCGACTCATCATCAGAGCCGACTCTGATGGTGGGAAAGACAAGGCAGGAGGAGAAGCGGATAACAGAAGGTGAGATGGTGGACAGCATCACTGACTCAACGAACATGAGTGTGAGCAAACGCCAGGAGATAGCGAAGAACAGCGTAGCCTGGCATGCTGCAGTCCATGGGGCTGCAAAGAGTTGGACACAATTTAGCAACTGAACAACATCACACACTAAGAGATGTGGGTCTGGGGTCTGCCCTCATGGGAATCTGCCCAGCCTGAGACACTGAAAAGTCGGTCATAAGGCTGGACCCCAAAATGGCAAGTCCCCCAGCCCCAGTGAGTCTTTGCTAGCCAGTCGGCCCTGCAGCGGTGGTGTCTGGACTCCTTTGCAGACAGTGGCAAATGGTCCAAGGAATTGCTTCTGGTGACACTGAGGTTCCTCTTTGTTTCACCTCCACAGGTAAGAACTCCAGTTGTTGGTGGCACAACATGTTGGCAATTGCTTCACATGGTGGGACACGGTGGCCTTTAGTGAGAGTCTGTGTGTTGAAAAAACTCAACCAAGGAGATGGCGAGTTATCCTAGGAACTCCAGGGTGCCAGCTATTGTGACACACTTTATGCTCCTGGGCTCACTCAAGCCAAGCCCGGAATGGACTTTTCTAATTAGTCAGCATCAGGCAAACATCCCATGGTGCAATCAACGTCCTTACAGGAGGCTTTCAAACTCTGCTTGGAAATACATTTGAATTCACTAATTCACTTATATTTAGTGACTATATTCACTAAACTCCCAGTTCCCCTCTAACAAAACAATTATCTGCAGTCCAGTTTCCACGCACAGAACCCCAGTGCCTTCTCACCGGGGTCAGTAGCATGAGTGGTCTGATTTTGCAAGGACTGGTGTCACTGTTGGTTTTAACAGTCATGGGGCAGCTGATGAGCTGGTCCAGAATATCGCTGTCTCTCAAAGACCTGGAATTTCCTGCTGCTGTATCAAGTCAAAAACACAACAAAGTCAAGGCCACTTTCTCATTTCCAGCTCAATCTCCTTACTTTTTCTGCATTCCTAGCTCTATTTTGTATCCCTGTGGATACAGACTACTTTACAGGCTGCTCTGATGTATACCCTCCTGAGGCCAGAAAAAAAGTGTTTCCAGGCCTGGGGTTTCCTTGGTAATAACACTGATGCGGCGTTTAGACTCAGAAATTATGTAGACAACTTGTCTGCACGTCACATCATCCCCCCTGCCCATCTGACACGAATTGCCAACCATTGTAGGCACCAAGAAACTTTCCACTGGATAGATGATAAGTGTCCTGGGGAATCAGGATGGTATAATTATGAGATCCCCAGACCACGTCACATGCCTCTGTGTGGTTATAAAACATGCCAGCACATTCTTGGATTCACCTCCCAGGGAAAGGTGAGCCTGCTTCTCTGCCCCTGAACGAGGGCCAACCATGGGCACAGGCTTCTGACAGTCAGACTGCAGCGATGAGCCTCTAAGATGTCACCAGCTGCTCCTGGATCGTGAGACATCGTAAATCAACATGGTGGTCATGAGCCACTCCGTTTGGGGTGATTCGTTACTCAGCCAACAGGTAACGAATACACTTCTTGAATGGGACACCCGGAGCTCTTCCCACGTCTCTGTTTTTCAGCGCACACCGCTGACCTCTTTAGGACTCCCCCAGCTAGTAAGGCTCTCCCAGCTGCTAACAGAAAAGCACACCAGGTCCCACAGATTAGTCGTGAACTGACCCCCCTTCCCACCTCCTCCTACCCCACGACTCTTACTTTGCTCCACGCTGCTCACCTCAGGTGCTGATTCAGACTTTCTGTTTTTGATGCTTCTAGTTATGAAGCCCAGTTGCTCACTGTGAACCGTTCATGCCCTTGGTTTTCAAGCTCACTCGCCCCCGAATCTGTCATGTGCCCAGTAGACAGGCGGACCCCACCCTGCAAGAAATGTACTCAGCCCAGCCTGTGGTCGTGTCCACACGTTCCGCAAGCTCACTCACGCAGTCATTCAAGTGTCTATGGAGCATCCACGGGGCTCCAGGAGCAGAACAAAGCTGATAATCTCTCACTGTTCAGTGGGAGCAAGGAGAAAACTCATCTCTTCATTAACAGTGTGACGAGCCAGTACCAACCATGACCGTGCAGTTAGGGCAGAACAATTAAACGGGAAAGATCTATTTTTGCTGCTGTTGCAGGAGGTCTTGTCAGGCTGTGAATGGGCACAACTGCCCATTTTCTTACATCGAAAATGGAGATGACAGTGGTGCTGTTGTAGGATTAAACGGGACACTATCTGTAAGACGCTTTGCCCAGTGCCTGACGCAGAGGAAGAGCTCAGTACACACAGGCTGTTCTCATTCTTATTACACATTAACTCAAGGTTAATACACCCAATACGAGTGCCCTCATGCTCCCTCTGCCCTTCCCACATCTTTCCTGTCCCAAATCAGGACACATTATCTTCCAAGCTACTCAGCCAAAAAGAGACTCCAAGCATCTGCAGCGGTCCTGTCTCCTTTCCTTGGCTCACGGCCCACATCCAGTCCAGCAGCAAGGGTGTTGGCTCCATTTTTGAAATAGGTTTTAAATATATTCACCACTTCTCAGTCCTCCCTGGCCCACCCTGTCCACAGTCTCGTCGCCTCCCCTTGGTTAACAGCTGAGATGTGCCAACTCCTCCACCTGCTCCTTAACCAGCAGATGGGAGAACAGCGCTTAAACAAAAGTCACATCAACCTATTTACTGCTCATAATCCTCCAGTGATTTCCCATCTTTCTAATGACCTCATAATCTCAGGGTCTGGCCCCAGACCTTCTCTCTCATAGATGTCTCGGCCCCTCACACACTCTTGGCTTCAGCCTCGTGGCCCCTCCTGTTCTTCCTCAAGCAAACGGGCCCCTCCTGCCCAGGACATTTGCACTAGCTACTCCTTCAGTCTGAAAGAGTCTCCTCCAAATACCTAAAAGTCTTGCTCCCTCCTTCCAGTCTATTCTTAACGGTCAACTTCTCCCCAGGGGAGCGGGGGTATTCACCGACCATCCTAAATAAAACCACAACCCCTTCCAACCCTCTCTCCAAGCTGTTTCCTCACTGGCTACCTTGCTATGTGTTGACTTTATTGTCCCCCCATTGGAATGTGAGCCCCATGAGGGTGCGGGCCACTGTTCAGTGCTCTACAGTGTAGTGAAAGTGTTAGTTACTTAGCCATGCCCCACCCTTTGGGACCCCATGGACGGTAGCTCGCCAGGCTCCTCTGTTCGTGGGATTCTCCAGGCAAGAATAATGGAGTGGGTTGCCATTCCCGTCTCCAGGGGATTTTCCTGACCCAGGGATCAAACCCAGGTCATCCACATTGCAGGCAGATTCTTCCCGTCTGAGCTGCCAGGGAAGCCCCTCACTACTCTATCCCCAGTGCCCAATATGAAGCAAATACTCAGTAACTGTCCAAGGGAGAGGAGGGAAGGAAAAAGGGGAGGGGATGCACTACTTCTTTTGCTTCGAACAACCCAGAAAAAAATCTAGGCTGATGCAGTGCGGAGCCTCACCTGGGCTCTAGGCTAGAGCCCTCTGTGCTTCCTTGGCAGGGAAGGGAATATTCTGGCGACTTGGGCACCTGTCCCTTCGTCTGTCACTCAGCACAGGTACAGAGGAGTCACTGTGAGTTCGTTCATCTGCTGATCTTAGGCATCATCTTCACTGTGCCAGGGGGCAGAGGTAAACTCTCTGAGTAAAAAGCTTTGCCCAAGGTGAAGAGGAGCGCAGGGTTCAAGGTCAAGTCTTCCTTCTGGGATGCAAGTTCTTAAGGAGGCCCCTGGTTTTACTGAGGTCAGGGGCAGGGCCTGAGTGAATCACCCCGTGCTCGCCCGCAGCGGGGTGTACATGGGTGGCGCACACTCCCTGGCTGGGTCAACAGCCTGACAGATTAGACAGCGTGTTGAGCTGGGCGTCACGGGATACGGGTTTTAGTCCAGGTTCTGCTATCAACCAGGTCCAGGAGCTCCACTCACAGCTGCCACAACCCTGTGAAGAGAGTCACTGCTCACCTTCTCAGGAGGACACCATCACCAAGGTCCCCACAGGCTCCAGAGTGTTTCAGACGAGAGCCTGACAAGGAACCGGTGGGGGACACTTGGTGGTGACGCCCGAGCTCCATATGCAATAGCTTTTCCCTTTTTGATTTGCTTTGACTCATTCATTCAACAAATGCTTATTGAACATCCACTCAGGTAACAAAGGCACATTTACAAAGGCTCTTACCTTCAGTGGGGGCCTCTTTCCTGGGTCTCTGTCTCCATTTTTTCCTTATCTCTGAGTTCTAACCCTCATACTCCTCCCTGGAAAGAAGCCAGGGACCTCTTGGGCCAGAAAGGTATTGGCTCCTGTGCCAAATGGTCAACACAGATGTCCTCTCGGGGGAGATGAGTGGCCTCCGAAGGCCCAGATGAAGTCTTCAGTAGACACCACACTCTGCGGCCCCATCGCATGACAAGTGGGCTGGGTGACCTGTCTCAGCGTGGACTTCAAAACACGCTTTAGGAGGGAGCAGGGCTGGGGCAAGGCAGGAGGGCAGAGACTACAGATTTGCTGGAAACAAGCATAGTAGGGCCTCTGGGTTCTGTATGGACGGGTGGTCAGTGTTGCCACCGACTGCATGGCAGGAGGCCCAGGCGTGGCAGATGGCAGGGACACAGCCTCAATTACAGCTTCATTAAGGAATCAGGTGGGTTATAACTTTCAGCCTACAGCGTGGCTCAGCTGAACTGCACTGTCTTCTCCCCACAGAGTCATCCATGCAGAAGCAAAGAACTGCTGCTGAGCTGTCTGGCCTGTGTGCACATTTGGTAGAAAGAGAAACAGTGTGCTGAGGAGGTGTGCGTGGCCCACTGTCCTGAGAGTTTCTCCAAGGGTGCTACGCTCCAGCCCTGCCACCCTGAGTGCAGAACGTTCACCAGTCGCTTGTGGCCTCTTGTCCTTGGGTGAAGCTGCCAGGTGACTGGACTCTGGGTGGGTAAGTTGTTCCTGCACCCCCGCCAATGTGTTTCATCATAAAAGAACCTCCGGTTTTCTTTGCATGGGGCTTAATTGCTTGTACGCTTTCAATTAGGTTCTGGTTTCCCCTGCTTTCTCAGAGTTTATCTCAGACCTAACTCAGATTAAGGTGTTTTTTTTTTTTTTTTTAAGACACTGTACAGATACCCCTTCTCAGGACTGATTAAATCCACACTCCATCTGGCATTACAAAAGCTGTTTCAAGCCTGGATTCCTTCTCTGAAGTTATTTGCCAACAACCCATCCATAAATTAATGTTATGGTGTGTTTATTAGTTTCCAGGCCTTCGAATAGTATATCGATTCGGGGCAGAGGCTTAGCATCTGGTTTAGCTGAAGAATTTAATTTCTACAAACCACAATCTAATCATATCATCTGGTACTCAAACAAACACAAATTCAGTGGCCTTTAAATGCTGATGACTGCACCAGGGCCGAGCCCAACTCAGTCTCCACCAGTCTGCCATGACAATGAGGGTGTTAACAACAACAAAAAAAGTCAATACAGTGGATTATTTAAAAGGCTAACTACATTCAGTTTAACGGACTGTCCATTTTTTCTGAGTTTATGCTCATCCTTTCTCACGTGTGTACCAACATTCTTTAAGATATTTTTTAACAAGTATATTTGATAAAATAAAAATGGACAGGACTTCTCTGGTGGTTGTGTGGTTAAGACTCTGTGCTTCCACGGCAGGGCACATGGTTCAAGGAAATAAGATCCCACGTGCCACAAGGAGCAACCAAAAAAAAAAGAAGACAGTTCTATGTGCCTCGAATTTTGTAAATCATTTTACTGATCCATGAACTCCAAAAGATAGGCTATCCCAGGCTAATGAAACATCTGGTGATTTTTAAAAAGATGGGACAGGTCCAGGCTTAAGACTTCCCCACCCCTTTCTCAGACTGATAAACACCCACCACTGTTTCTGAGGGGCCAGCGGGGAAGAGAAGCCAGCCTCACACACAGGCTTTGAAACAGAAGCAAGTCCAATGTCAACTTACTGGCAGGAAGAGACCAGCAGGGATGGGACTCCCCTTGCTTCAAGGTCTCCATGTTTCTGAGATGTCTGACTTCCCAAAAAACACTGTTATTGCCTTTCGAACTTTCACTCACTGGCATCACTTGACCTGTAGCTTTGATATGAAAACAAGCAAGTGCCCTTCTGTCCTGGGCCACACCATCCTTGAGGGATTGGGACGTGGCCTCCATTAGTGCCCTGGGCTCGGGGTGGCAAGCCTATGACCCCTGGCTGCCCTTCAGGGCTGCCCCAGGGGCCCCTCTGATTTCCTCCCCTTCTTCCTCCCTGAACTGAGAGACCAGCCAGGGAAGCAGCAGGACTGCTTGCGGGCGGGGTGGTGGGAACGGAGGTTTGAAGGCATCTTCACTGGGCATGGCCATTTGCTGCTGTTATTGTTTAGCTGCTCAGTCATGTCTGACTCTCTGTGACCCCACGGACGGTAGCCCACAAGGCTCCTCTGCCCACGGGATTCTCCAGGCAAGAATACTGGAGTGGGTTGCCATTTCCTTTGAGCTCCACCCAAGCCCTGTTAGGCTCATTCATTGTTAGAACTTTTAAACGGTGCCCTAGATGGGACCTGTCCATCTTGGCTGGCTCTTAGCTTTCATCCCTACATGCCTGGGACACCTCTCCTCTTCAGGGGTCCTAAGCCCTTCTTACCTCTGTCTTATTTCAACATGGATCCTTCTAACATCCTAGGCACCTGCCCATTGGTTCTAAACCTTCTTCAGTGTCTGCCCACAAGGCTTTGAAGCCTTGTGTACATAGAACTTCCCTGGCCCTCCCAAACCTACGGTAAGTGACCCCTGACCCCACCTGATGCATGACCTTCAACAGCACAACACCATCAGCTTCAAGGTTGGCCTGATGCAAAGGCAGAAGTTGGAAAGCCAACCAAGGTCTAGGTGAACGCTGTTTGTAGCTCTGTTAGTAATAAATTAGACCTCTTTGCACGTCAGCACATATCAGACTATCTCTGTTATTCTTAAAGAATGAACAGTATTAGTGTTCTTTTATATGGTTATACACCTCAATTTAGGAAGCATCACTATGAACAAAGCTAGTGGAGGTGATGGAATTCCAGTTGAGCTATTTCAAATCCTAAAAGATGACACTGTGAAAGTGCTGCACTTAATATGCCAGCAAATTTGGAAAAGTCAGCAGTGGCCATAGGACTGGAAAAGATCAGTTTTCATTCCAATCCCGAAGGGCAATGCCAAAAAATGTTCAAACTACCACACAATTGCACTCATCTCACATCCTAGCAAAGTAACGCTCAAAATTCTCCAAGCCGGGCTTCAACAGTACTTGAACGGTGAACTTCCAGATGTTCAAGCTGGATTTAGAAAAGGCAGAGGAACCAGAGACCAAATTGCCAGCATCTGTTGAATCACAGAAAAAGCAACAGTTCTAGAAAAACATCTACTTCTGCTTTATTGACTACGTCAAAGCCTTTGACTGTGTGGATCACAAAAAACTGTGGAAAATTCTTCAAGAGATGGGAATACCAGACCACCTTACCTGACTCCTGAGAAATCTGTATGCAGGTCACGAAGCAACAGTTAGAACTGGGCATGGAACAACAGACTGGTTCCAAATCTGGAAAGGAGTATGTCAAGGCTGTATACTGTCACCCTGCTTATTTAACTTGTATGCAGAGTACATTGTCCGAAATGCCGGGCTGGATGACGCACAAGCTGGAATCAAGATTGCCAGATATTGGAGAAATATCAATAATCTCAGATATGCAGATGACACAATCCTTATGGCAGAAAGCCAAGAGGTACTGAAGAGCCTCTTGATGAAAGTGAAAGAGGAGAATGAAAAAGTTGGCTTAAAACTCAACATTTAGAAAAGTAAGATCATGGTATCTGGTCCCATCACTTCATGGCAAATAGATGGGGAAACAGTGGCTGACTTTATTTTGGGGGGCTCCAAAATCACTGCAGATAGTGATGGCAGCCATGAAATTAAAAGACTCTTGCTCCTTGGAAGAAAAGCTATGACAAAATTAGACAGAATATTAAAAAGCAGAGAAATTACTTTGCCAACAAAGGTCCGTCTAGTCAAAGCTATGGTTTTTCCAGTAGTCATGTATGGATGTGAGAGTTGGACTATAAAGAAAGCTGAGCACCAAAGAACTGATGCTTTTGAACTGTGGTGTTGGAGAAGACCCTTGAGAGTCCCTTGGACTGTGAGATCAAACCAGTCAATCCTAAAGGAAATCAGTCCTGAATATTCATTGGAAAAACTGATGCTGAAGCTGAAACTCCAATACTTTGGCTACCTGATGCGAAGAACTGACTCATTGGAAAAGACCCTGATGCTGAGAAAGATTGAAGGTGGAAGGAGAAGGGGATGACAGAGGATGAGATGGTTAGACGGCATCACTGACTCGATGGATGTGAGTTTGGGTAAGCTCCGGGAGTTGGTGATGGACAGGAAAGCCTAGTGTGCTGTAGTCCACAGGGTCACAGAGTCAGACATGACTGAGCAACTGAACTGAACTCAATCTCAATTTAACCGATCCTCTGCTGTTGCAAGACAAACATCCTTTCACATCTATTTTTTTCTGCTTGTACTTCTGCTCATGCAGTGGTGTGGGACTTGGCACACTGAAGGGGAACTTTTCCTCCCATTGGCAGAGCATGGACATCCTTTCTGCCAACTGGCCTCGTCGGTCATTGCTTCCATTCAGCAAGAGAGTTCCAGAAAAACACCTACTTCTGCTTTACTGACTATGTCAAAGACTTTGTGTTGATCACAACAAATTCTTAAAGAGATGGGAATACCAGACCACCTTATCTGCCTCCTGAGAAATCTGTACGCAGGTCAAGAAGCAACAGTTAGAACCAGACATGCAACAATGGACTGGTTCCAAATTGGGAAAGGAGTATGTCAAGGCTGTATATTGCCACCCTGCTTATTTAACTTATATGCAGAGTGAAGTGAAAGTTGTTCAGTCGTGTCTGACTCTTTGCGATCCCATGGACTATGCAGTCCATGGAATTCTCTAGGCCAGAATACTGGAGTGGGTAACTGTTCCTTCTCCAGGGGATCTTCCCAACCCAGGGATCGAACCCAGGTCTCCCACAGTACAGGTGGATTCTTTTAACAACTGAGCCACCAGAGAAGCCCATATGCAGAGTACATCATGGGGTCACAAAGAGTCAGACACAACTGAGCGACTGAACTGAATTACTGGCAGGATGGAGAATGTGTTTAACAGCGTTGTATTTCTCTATCCGTACATTTTCTTTCACTGTTCTTTGCTCATATTCCACTTGGGGGTACTTCACAAGTCTCAAAGGGGAAAAACAAACTTCAAATATAAGTGATATTAGTCTATTCCCTATACAGACATTTCTATTCATCGTTTAACCTTACTGAGCACATGTCCCAGGCGCTGTATTGCACATCATGTACACATGATGTACATCATCTCAGTACATCTTCAGAGCAGGCCTGTGGAGAATGCTTCATCTTCTCTATTTCACTCAAGAGGCTAAGGTTCAGAAAGGCTACTGGAAAAGCTGAGACTCATCTCCAAGCCTGCTGCAAACCTGAGTTCTTTCCAGACACCACTTCATTCTCTAGATAAAAATGCCTTCACATGATTGTAAGGTGTTCACAGACAGTAACAGAAGGCCACAGAAGCTAGAACAACAATGACGTAGAGGCGGAGATGGAGCGACATCTCCTTTCTTCATGGTCAAAACAGTTTGCTTGGTGGCAGAGGCGGGCATGTCATTCGTGGCTTCTCATCAGAGGTTTTGACCCCAGGACTCTGGCTGCTTGTGGCTTATTCCTATACAACTGCATCACGTGGTTCGGGTCTGATGGACAGATAACAGAGTCGTGAACTGTTGGGCTGCTGTGGGCTTAATTTTTAAGAAGAATCCTAATTTCTGAGCCCTACCCCCAGAGATCTGCCTCATTCATCTGGGGTGGCCTGGGCACCAGTATTTTGGGCAGCTTCCCAAGAGACTCTGGTTCACCACCCTGGTTGAGACCTGCTCTCCGACATCATCTCCACCAGCCCATCCAGCTCCAACGCCCACATTTTAGAGCTGAGACAGTGAGGCCCAGAAGGAAACATGGCTTTCCCAAGCTCACCCTGCTGGTGAGTGGCAGCTCAGACAGGGGCATAGCTATGATGACTTCCAGTCAAGCTATGATGACTCCACCAAGCTGTGCACCACCAGGGCCATCGCTCTCTGCCCTTTCAGAGGTGGTCCTGCTAATGGTATGACTTGTGGGTACAGATGTGGTTGATGATTTAACACTGCATCCATACAGCAACCTGAGTGTCTAGGTCTTATTTACTCCTTTGCATCCATCCTCTGCTCCTTGGCTGTCTTGTGAGGGTCCCTCACTTCCCATGGCTGTGAGCCAGTTTCCTCTGTGCGTTTCCGTGGTGACTTCCCCGCAGGACCAATCTGAGCCACATCTCTTCTCATAAGCATCATGTTCGTGCTTGTCATACAGGGGCTGAGCGCACTGGGTTCCCCACCCTTCTGGTCTGTGCCATAGATGTGGGTCTTCATTTGTAAGAAAGCATGAATGCCAACCCTCCCCACACGTCCGCCTGCTCCTTAATGCCACAAGGCCATCTGTTCTTTGCTCACCACTATCTTCAGACCGCCTGACATGGCAGCTGCACAAAGCAGACACACAGGCCTGGGGTTGGGGCACCCTCCCCTTAGAGAATTTGGGGCAGAACCCTTTTCAGACTCTTCCTTCCACCTCTAGAGTTTGCAGATCAGAGAACCCAGGCCCCAAAAGGCTCAGGGACCTGCCCAGAGTCACACCAGGATCTCAGTGGAGCTGATGAATGCATTCAAGACCGGCTGAGCTATCTGGGAGCCGTGGTTCATTGTGGATTCATATTTGGCTTTCAGAGAAGTGAGCCTCTGCACACCCACACACGGCCAACTCCCACATCAAATCTCCTTAGGGTACCACCTGCAGCAAAACTTACAGATGTGCTCTCCAAAGTCAAGGGTGTTCCAGGGAAGGATGTGAGAGGTCTTGATGCAGCCAGCTTTATCTTCAAATTATGCTGACTTTCCTCCAAATCAAAGTGGAAAGTTTGATCTACAGGGAGTTTTAATTATTGATGTTTTAATCTCCAGGAATACAGAAAGTAACAAACTGGAATAAAACCAAGGGCAGCCTGGTAGCGGTTCCCAAGCACGTGAAGGGTCAGAACTGCCCTCTAACTGGCATCATTTTCCCCATGTAGGCCCAACCCTCCCACTACGCCCCCACCCTGCTCTGGAGAGAGTGGCATTGCTTCCCACACGTGCCAACCTGGCCGTGGCTCTAGGAATGACAGCAGATGACAGCCCCAACGCCCTATCAAACTCCAACCATCTCTTCAGTCAAGTCACTGGATCTTCTCCTGCACTTAGGCTGCTGACCTCTCCTCCTTCCTGGGACCTGCAGCCCCCCAGCCAGGGCCCCTCCTCTCCCATCGCCCTGGGCCATCCTCCCCCCCCCACCCCCCGCAGGTGTCCTGTCGTGACACGTGTGCCGCTGTGTTGCTCGTGAGACTCTCAGCTCCATGTAGTCAGGGCTGCGGCCCTCCTGGTCACTAACGCCCAGCTCTGCGGGGGCTGGGAGGACAGGTAACCTTCTTCCTTACTACTGCGTGGTGATGCCTTCCTGGAAACCGTGCGCCAATCAGCTTGTTGAATCCTCACAACTCCAGGAAACGAGCACTGCAGTCTGCATACCCCAGAGAAGGGCACAGATGCTATGGTCCTGCTCCTCCTTCCCCAGGACGGAGGCCAGTGGATGCCTCGGGCGCCAACTTCAAACTCGACTCAGTCTGATGCAGAAGCTCCGTCCTTAATCACTGGGCCTGTGTGCCGTGGAACCCCAGTCCAGGCCGGTGCCTCCGAGTCCTTCACGCTCCCTTCCTTAGCTCATCTCCTCCCCAGGCAGGTGCTCTCCTATGACTTGACCCCTACGTGCCAGCAAGTCCAAATCTCTCCACAATCACCAGCTGCCCATCTGCTCGATGTGTCCGTACCCCACTGTTCAGATTCTATGGGTCCAAACAGAAGCCGTCTCCTCGTCAGCCCTAAACCCACTCCTTCTCCCGGATTCATCAGATGGTGGCCTCACTGTCCCTCCCATGGCCCAACCAGGGAACTGCAGAAATCAACCTCTGGCCTTCTGTTCCGCTCAGCAGTACAGAATGATGTGTGCGAGCATACAGGTTCTGAAGAACACAATTCTAGTCACAAGTGCAAGAAAAATACAACAGGCATAACTTTAACAAAAGAAGCATAACACTGGACCAGAAGAGTCAAAACAACTTGAGAAAGAACAAAGTTGGAGGATGTACACTTCTTGTTTTCGAAACTTAAACACTTATATGATTCATTGATTTCTTGATAGAGGTACTAAGGCAATTCAGTTTTGGAAAGCACTGTCTTTTAAACTTGGTTCGGAGACCATTGAACATGCATATCAACTTAGATCCTTCCCTCACACCTTATAACAGTAATAATTTGACATGGCTCATAGATCTCAATGTAAGAGCTAAACTGTAAAACTTCTGAAATAAGACATGGGAGAAAAATCATTCATCACCTTGGGTTAGGCAGAGAGATACAATACTAAAAGCATGATCCATGGAGGAAAAAAAACAATAAACTGGACTTCATTAAAAACACTCATACTTCAAAAGACATCATTAAGAAACTGAAAAGACATGTCACAGACTGGGAGAAAATATTTGCAGATCTTATGTCTTACAAAGGAATTGTATCCAGAGTATTTTAAGAATGCTTGCTTTAAAAAAATAAGAAAACCCAATTAAACAAGTGAGCAAAAGATATCAATAGAGATTTCACCAAAGAATACACACGAATGAGTCATAAAAACACAAAGAGCTGCTCAACATCATTAGCCATTTGAGAAATGCAAATCAAAGTCACAGTGAGATATCACTTCACACCTAGAATGGCTTTAACCAAAAATACAGAACAAGCATCGGCGAGGACGTGGAGAAATCAGACCCCTCATACACTGCTGGTGGGAAGGTAAATGATACAGATATGATGGAAAAGAGTGTGGCAGCTTCTTTAAAAGTTAAACACAAGTTTATCATAAAAGCGAGCAACAGCACGGCTAAATATACACCCAAAGAAAATGAAAACAAGGCCAAACACTTGGCACAAATGGTCAGAGCAGCTAGTGGAAATAACCCAAATGCCTATCAACTAGTGACTGGAGGGACAAAGTGTGATAGCCAGACAACAGACTCCTAGTCAGCAATAAAGAAGAAAGTGGATACTGACACTTGCTACCCATGGATGAACCTCAAAAAGCAAAAAGAAGTCAGATGCAAAAAACCCCACATATTGTCTGATTCCATTTCAAGGTCCAGAAAAGACAAATCAGAGATAGACGGTGGATTAAGTTGCCTGAAGCTGTGGGTGGGAATGGATCTTGCAAATGGGGAAAAGAGCTTTTTGAGGTAATGGAAATGCTCTAAGATTGGTGTGCTGTGATGGCTGCATAACTCCGTAAATTTACTAAAAAATCACTGATGTGTATACTTAAATGGGTGAATTTTATGGTAGGTAAATAATACTTTCTTAAAATTGTCAGTGAGGGAATGGAAGTTCTAGACTCAGATTCAAGTCCTGCCTGGGTCTCTTTTCCTAGCAGCTGTGTAACTTGGGCCAAGTCACTTCAACTCCCTGAGCCTTAGTTTTCTCATATGTAAACTGGGAACTAAGGTCATACACTTCAGTTATTGGGAGAATTAATACGGGTAATATGCCGAGCACAATGCCAGACACACAGCGAGCATTCAGTAATGTTAGCTATTATCCTTAATTGTTATGATTACATTCAATCAATTATCAAGTTTCGCCAATTTTTACTTGGTAAATAGTTCTCAAGTTCATTACCTTTTCTTGGTAATTTCTCCCCTGGTGCTGGGATCCGTACCACCTTTTAGAAATAACACCTGTTGCAACCGTCCAAACATCCCCCAGGCCTATACCCCTACATCCGCCTCCACAGGGCACACAGGCCCCCAGGCCAGGTCTTTGCAGACTCTCCCACCCCATCCCAGACACACACGCCAAAGCGAGAACTTCCCCACACACAGCACGAGGCTGCGTGCATCCCTTCTCTACAAACGCCCCTCTCCCTCCCTTCAGTCCGTCTACTCTCTCTCCCGCACAGGCCCTCCCAGACCCTCCAGCACTGGGCTTTTCTGTGCCCACAATGGTCACCTGTACACGTCCCATCGCCAACATTGAACTGAGACACAGACTATAAAACACACCTCCTATCTTGAAGTATGAACCCAGCACCGTCCCAAGGCGACTAGTACACTGTAGGGGCTCAATGAAATGCTGACTGGTCAGGTGGACACCAGTGTGCAGCACCTTCTCGGCTTCTCCATGGGCTTCCTGACAGCTTGGGCCTCTTTTCAGCAGGTCACTTAAGGAAAAGTGACAGAAGTTATCCAGGAAAACGGAAATCCTCATAAGGCTCAATCTATTTGGAAGAACTGTTGTAAGAGGTGATGAGAGGAAGCACAGGGTCTGGCCTTGGGCTGAAGTCACTGCCACTTCCCACCACTGCCAGCAGTTCATCAGAACTGTGAGATGGCTGGGGATGTTCATCTTTCCAGTCGAAATGTTCCTAACTTACCCGAAATCAGTTTTGAAACTCTGAAAGGGGTCTGTTAAGAATTTTTGAGACAGCTCACAGTGGGAATATACACTTGATTAAAAAAAAAATTTCCCCAGTTAGTTCTAACGAGCAGCAGGGGTCAAGATCCACTCTTATGAAATCTGTTATTTTTTCCTCTATTTTTCAGGATTCTTACTGATAAAATGGTGGCAGTTATGCTTAGATTTATCTATAACCGAAAACCCTTCTGAGAGTACAATTCACAAGTGTTAAATGGAATCCTTTGTCCTGTTCTCAACACCTTACGTCATTGTAAAAGTAAAGTCTGACTTATTAAAACTGTCTGATCAATAAGTATTAATGTTACTATTAGAAATGAAATGTAAAATCCATTAAAGGACAATTAAAACAAACTGCCAAAACCAATCTTAAATAACCCACAATCAAGAGCATCCGAAAACAAAGGCGTGAATGTAAAAGATAACTGAGAATAGTGTTTCCAGAAGATTAAGCTGTAGATCCTGTGTGAATAAAGCCCTATTTGTGGACCTGGAATGTTTTTCTCTAATCATAGAAAAAGAAAAGAAAAGAGATCTTAGCAAAATATTGACTAGGCATCACTTTTGTGCTTATGGTGTAACGAGCCCTGAGACAAAGATTGGAAATGATTACAAATATACAGTGACACTCACTGTGACATAAAACTTAGTATCTTAAAATGAAAAAAAGTTAAAATATCACATCCTGTAAACATCTATTTTTCTTCTTTGGAGATGTCCCAGACTGAATCTCTTTTCCTTCTTTAGAGAAGCGTTCTGTCACTGATGGTGAAGAGGCTTAGGACCTGTCACCCCAAAACATGCCACTTTGGGGGTACAAACGATTTTTGAGCTGAAGTTATGAGTCCCTGAAACCCTTTACCTGCCTAAAAGCAGAGCCTTCCCAAAGAATGCAATTGTCATAAATCCCCTCCCCAGGCAACTTTATATATAATCTCCTCTTCTGGCACCCCACTCAGCCCCCAGGACACATGATCATTTCTCCTATCTGCTTTGCTGAAGGCCCATTTATTTTCTAGAAAGTCATTTGCTTTTACGTAAGTGCCCTTTCTTCCCCATCCCTCCCTTTCCCCAGCTAAGCTGGGTGGAGAAACCCCAAGCTAACCCTCCCCTGGAGCACCTCATCACTGGATCCCGTGAAGGCAGGACACACGTGCGAATGGCCTTCTGGCTGCTTTTCTCCTACTTGTCTGTCCTTTATCTGCCCAATCTATGAGGTCTGGATGGAGAACCTAGAGGGCAGGAGGAAAATGCATTCTGTTCCTCCCCTGTATGTCTGGTTTGACAGGATAGGCATCTATCGGCTCCCAAAGCTGTCTTCTGTTTTAAACATCCTGGAAACATAAGCACCTGAAAGAGCTGAAGTTTTAAAACTCTTTGAGACACTAGGTCTAGTTTAATTTTTCAAACTATTAAAAAAAATATATAAACTATATCAAAGTGCTTACTGTGTTAAGCAAAACTGCTATGAAGAAAAGACTTAACAGTGGTAAAATATTTACCTCGTATATATCTAGAGAAAAAAATGAAGATCCTTACCAGATTTTTTATAAATATACTTAACCTCCTATATGAATATTATTCCATCTTTTAACATTTCATTATTTATTTTATTAAAAGATAAATTTGAAAGAGTAAAAGTGGATGGTGGCAAAATAATTTCAAATTAAATTTTCCTACTTGAAAAACCAACAGCTACATTTCACAATGGAGGAAAACTGAAAATAATTCCTTACTGCTATTAAAAGGGCTTCCCTTGTGGCTCAGCTAGTAAAGAATCCGCCTGCAATGTGGGAGACCTGGTTCAATCCCTGCCTGGGTTAGGAAGATCCCCTGGAGAAGGGAAAGGCTACCCACTCCAGTATGCTGGCCTGGAGAATTCCATGACTATATATGTCCATGGGGGTAGCAACGAGTTGGACACAACTGAGTGAATTTCACACACTAACAGACTTGTAAGCTATTAAAAATGGCTGATTAAATAAAGGCAGGTGATACGGTTCTAAATACAGAATTACTGGAAGCTAGTAAAGCATGTAACACAGAACTGCAATATATATAGTCATGGAGGCAAATACTGGGTCATATCTACTCAGTTAGAAGTGAACAAGGTTTAGAAAAGTCAGAGATGCCATATGAACAGAGCACATAAAAGACACAAACAAAATATACTTCTTCAGCATGTTAAAAACAATCACATCAAAAAAAGTATACAGATAAAAAAATGTCATAGATGACATAAGAAAATAGTGTGTGTATATATTTTTTGCATATATATATATATAAATCTACAGTATTTACCACTGTTGATATATATATATTTTGAAGCAGCTTTGATGCTGCTATCATAAACTAAATTGTACAGCTTGGATTATTACAAGTCACAGAATCAAGGTTTAAAATTGGAGTTCACATCCCCAGCTACATTTTTATATACATTTATTTCTCAGCTTCCACATGATCTGGGTCGGGAGTCTTGTGGTATTTGGATTTTGTCGGAGTTTCTATGCAGTGCTCAGCTGCTAATACACTGCATTTGTTTTGCCCTTTAATAACATCATTACCAAGTTGATTAAAATTACATTAGACTCATTATATACATAAAAAATATTGTCACATTCACTAGCTAAACAAATGTTACTCTCATTTTATAACATATACTTCTGTACCTTGAAAGCTTAAAAGCCCCAATTTACAAGAAGAACCATCAGTGTTAGGTTTTCTATTCTCTACTGTTCGAACAAGAGCAAGGTAAGGGTGAAAACAAGCTCTCCAGTGAAACCTAAAGACATACTTTCTTGGAGTGCCCAAAACTTGGTCGCTGTTTTGGTCATTGTAGTGTAAAAGAATATTCTGAAATACATTGCTGATTTGTTACCATGAAACTGAACTTTTTTCACTGAACCAACCAACCAAAAAAAAGATTTCTGAAAAAATGATAGCCACGCTATTTAAAAAAAAAAAAAAAAGGACCAAAATCTGAGATTCCTAGTAATAATTAGGATCATTTTTTACAATTTTACAAAGCAATAATTTAATGGCCTAAGAGCAGCAATATCCACTGACAACATTCTTTAAAGGAAGAGGGCCAGGAAAAGACCATGTAAGTATCTCCCTGCCCTTTGTAGAGAGGTTTCACAGGAATTTAAGGGACAGAAGTAAGAAAGGACCATATTATTAATCCTGCTTTCAAATGAATTTCAAAGCAGTTGGTTCTGCTATGAGTGACTGGTGATCGGTAACTTGCAACTTCAGCTGGCATCCACTGGAGAGTTATGCACACACTTCCTGGGCGTCTGGCAAGCATACTCTGCTCTGAGCTTTGTAGGAGTCAGACCAGAAAAAAGGGCACAGACACACAAAAGCGGACTTCTCTGTGAACATGGACACACTGCGTGCTGCACTTCTGAAAACAAAACTTAAACTGCACTGATTTTTTTAAGCACCATTAAGTGGTTAGCCTTTCTCTCCAATGTCTTTAATTTTCAGACTGAAAGCTGAATGAGAAAGCTGAGCATTCCATGAGATGCTGAATCAAGTCAGGGCAAACCCTCAAGTCACTTTAGGACCTGGGTTAAAAATAAAACGAGGGGACGTGGCGGTGGACGGACAAAACCTGACTAAAAGATAAGTTAGGGAAAAGGAGAATAAATTATTCCATGGATCTAGATTAAAAGTTCTTTTAACATTTTTTTAGTTCTGTTTGACTGTATATGGGTAGATGCCTATATAGTAGCTATTAAAAAACACATACACTAGGTAGAGCCTTAAAAATATCTATTCTACTGCTTTTCAGTGCTTTGTAACATTACTCAAAATAGAATGGGCTAAGAGAGTACAAATATTCAGATTTTGGAGAAAGATATTAATGAAACTGTGCGTGCATCCCTAAATGCTATTGCTATGTTTCCAGATTAAATTCCTTTTAATGGGTTCGGTGATGATGCACGTTAAAAGCTCGTCTTTAAGCAGCATCTAGGTGGGGATGAAATCACTTCCATATATTCTTATTACTGACATACATGAGAACTGTGCGAGTTCTTTACAATCGTATAAAATACTGCTTTGGCAATTATAAACATAGCAATTCAGGTCTCATACGGTTTCTATTCTCTTGTCTGCAGCAAGTACAAATGAATTCTTACAGCAATACTGACTCCTGCATAGAGAGTCCATCCCGATTTCTGTAGTGATACGCTGGAGGCGAGGGCCCTGAATACTGAAACCCGGGTGAAGTGGCGTCTTCCAGAGCTGGGGAAGTTCTATACCGCACTGGACCATCTACGGAGACTGAGGGGAGAGAGTGGTCCTGATAGGGGGCGTGGTGAAAAGTGGGGTGTCTTGGGAAACTGCTCAAGTGGCCACGGTTGACATCTCTTGTCCACGGCTGTCCGTGCATCTCTGGTCTCCACGTGTAACCAACTTCTGACCATTTTCTGTTATCTGGCAAACAATCCCCTGGAGGAAGGATGAATCTCCCATTCTTTGGGGACCCTGAATTGCCCGAATATCCGCCGGCACCAAGATCAACAGGGAGAACTTCTATTCGACTCGACGGCTGGACCAGAGGAGTCGGGCGGCTGTAAGATTTCTCTGGAGAAGCACTGATTGAAAGTGTGGAGCCGTAAGGTCTCCGGGAAGGATTTGTGTGTGCCCCGGGGGGAAACGGGAAGCTGCTGTTGGCGGCGGGGACCCGTTTTGGAGAGCTGCCCTGGTAGGTGGGGGGGTTACTGTACGAAGGGGGGTGCGCAGGCCCGCGATCTTCCCCGTCTGGCAGGAACGGGTGCTGGGCGTAACTCGAAGGCAGGACTTTGAAGGCGAACTTGGGCGGGGCTCTGGACGGGCTGGCGCCCGGCTCGGCGGGCCTCCGGGGGCTCTGCGCCCGCGCGCGCTCCAGCGCCTCCTCCACGGCGCCTCCCGGACCGTCCTCGGGCACGTTGTCGTACTGAGAGGCCGTGGAGCCGCGCTTGCCCTCATCTGCATCCAGCACCTTCGTCTTCTGCCTCACGTGGGGAGCCCGGGGGTCGGCGAGCGCGGGGGGTGCGGCCCGGCTCCGGCCTTCCACAGCGGACTTGGCGGTCTTCTCCAGAACCGCGGCCTCGGAAGGCTTGTGCCATCGGGGCGCGAACTCCTTCCGGGCGCGCGAGGTGGCGTTGCTGTTCTGATTGGCCGCCGCGTGGTTGTACTGCCCGGAGCCGTCCTGGGCGCCCGGTGGGAGTCTCCTCTGCGCCTGCGCCTGCGCCTCCGCCTCGTCGCGAAGCCGTTTACCCTCCTCGTCCGACGACTTCCGCCACTGCTGCCTCGCCCTCTCGGGGGTGCCGGTCCGGCGTGGGTGGGGTGGGGAGGGCTCGTGGATCTTGTGGGGCGAGCCGCTGCCTCTCCGACCGCCAGGGTGGGGACTCGACCTGCCCACGCTCCTCTGTCCGTTGCTCAGGTGAGTAACACCAGCTGACTGACCTTCAGGGGGAAGCTGCCCCAAAGGTTTCTTTGGAAATTCATCCTCTTTGCCTAAAGGGAAAGACACATTCATAAGTGCCATATGTGCATGAGCAAACAGTACCAAACCTAAGACTTACAATCAATGAATTTCTGCTTACTCTTCACTTGCGCACTCAACATGCATACCCACAACAGAGACATGCAACATTTTAGTAGCTTAGGAGAAGCATTTTTTAGAGAGATTGACATGAAAACGTTCCAAAACTCAAAAGTCTTATTAGACAATGTGCAGATCGGAAGATTTTATATACCCTTATATGAGTAGTAAGAAAAAGTGATAGTGACTCAGTAGTGTCCCACTCTTTGGGATTCCATGGACTGTAGCCCACCAGGCTCCTCTGTCCATATTTCCCAAGAATACTGGAGTGGGTAGCCATTCCCTTCTCCAGGGGATCTTTTGGACCCTCAGATCAAAGCTGGCAGGCAGATTATTTACCGTCTGAGCCAACAGGGAAGCCCCATGAGCAAGGGTCACAGAATTGTATAAGATGATTATTAAATTTTGTTAAGCTATTACCTTTTTCAAAAATGCAAAGCTGATATTCTCATTTCTATTCCTAAAACAATCTTGCAGGTCAGTAGTTCAATGTCTTACTATTACATTCCTTCCACTTAAGCATTCCTCAACTAAAAGAGTTTAGACTCTCAGTAAAATAGTTTCTATCAACTTCAAGCAAGTCTGCCAAGTTTAAAGGTCAACTGATGACCAACTGTGGCTCCAAGTTATACCCAAATCACTCATTATTATTCTCTCAAGTAACTTCACAGGATAAAAAGAAACAATATTCTGTACTTCCAAATTAATATTCTAACAGGGTCCTACTTTAAATGCAAAAAAAGGAAAAAAGAAAGAGAAAATCATATTAGATACTTTTAGTTTTACATTTCAAATAACACCAGAAAATTAAAGAGGAATTAAAGGAATGCGCATTTAGTAAACAGTGTGTAAAAACAATCCACCATAATATGGACACCCATAAATACCATCTTGAAAAGATGACAGACTTCACTTGTAAAAATTCCAAAGTTTAAGATATATGCTTTCTACCTGTCACTACAAAATCATACATTCTCACTTAAAAATAAGTTGTTTCTCTCTTCAAATGTCCCCCCCACCTAACAAACGGTTAGGAGGAAGCCATGGGTCCACAGTTGTGAGCAGGCAGACGCCACCTTGCTTTCATGTAGCTCATGGTTTAGGTGATGATAACTATTATTTACCCACATATCATAATTTTAAGATATTAAAAAAGTTCAATGAGCTTTTCCTTGGAAGGGAGCGGAGAATGATGGTAAATAACCTTTAAATAGATGAGCCGCCAGACTCAGAGTTACTGAGCTAAAAATAAACTTTGTGTTTCCCTAATTCAGTGGGTTTTTTTAACTTTTTAAAAGGAAATTCTCCTTCTCTAACCAACTCTCATATGAAACTCCAATAAATAAAAAAATATAAACAAAGCTGCTCTAGGTAAAGTGGAAGGAAGAAGTAGGGAGGAAAGAAGACTAAGAGAGAATTGAACATCTGGGGAAAATAATACCACATCATATCCTGTCCCTATGTTCTCATATCCAGAGATTTCCATCCTGAAATCTTCCGGATACATAAAAGGCATGCATCAGCAAAGACTAATAGGATGTATGGTAAAATGCAGAATTGCAAATATAAGGCCTGTATTTCTCAGGAAAAGGAATGAAAAAATGAGGAAGTAATAGACTGAGGTGGTAATTTCATGCCTGAAGCAAAATGGAAAGGTATGTGTTATACATATGAGGGATTTTTAATTTTTCAATATAAAGGGTGAGAAAAGTATTCACCTTACACTTAACACTACTTTATATTCAAGCCAATATACACATTTCTCTAAGAAGAGACATTAATATTCTATGCATCTACACATCATATTAGAATTAAAAGAAAATTTTAGCATGTTCCATTTACTGAATGGTCAAGAGGCCAAAATCCACACCGGGAGGGAAAAAATCTGCAACTGTTTTAAAACATCCAAAAAGTAGCTTCTTAAAGGTCTTTCACGGTCACCCATAATACATCTCCCTTTCACCTTAGGAGTCGATAACCGGCTCAAAGTGCAGTCCTACTTATTTTGCAGTCTAGTGTCTAAAATAGTAACAGAATCACAACTGAGGTTTTGACAGAATGTCCACTCATTCATATGTAATTAGTCTTAATTAGAGTAATGATGTTATCACTCAAATAAACAGTACAGAGACATAACAGTAATAAATACCCAAGATCTATATAGCTAAGAAACTAGATATAGCAGGATTTGGAGGGAAAAAAAAAAATTCAGTGCAAACAAAAGGACATGATGTCTATAATTAACTGCTGAATGTCAGTCTCTCACTAGGAACGAGGACTCTAAGAGGTAACGATGGATACCTCAACTGAACAAAGCTATTTAGAGGATACAGCCCTTAGCTCCCATAAAGATTGTAAGTAGGAAAAAAGGAGAGTGCTTTGAAAGGAGCAATAGACAAGCATATAAGAAAGAGCCTTCTAAAACCTAGGTGCTTGAAAACCCTAACTCCTCCCCATATTATGGATAGTACTGAAGGTTAAGCCAGGGGGCCTACGCGGGAGGGTCAGTGTGTTCCCAGGCACCAGGGCCGGACCGCAGTGCTGGGGTCTGCACAACTTAGAACAGCGCGGGACAGCAGCTCCTGTCCACAGGGACCTGTGACCGGGGAGCGGGCAGGGCCGTGACTCCGCACCCACTTGTGTCCTCTACCAGCAGTCGCTGACGGATTCCCGTGACTGACCCAAGCCCTCTGAACAGTGCAAATCCTCAGCAGTTCAAGGGCAAGCAAATGTACACTTGCTCACATTTCTAAGGGCCTCCGTGGCAGTGGGAAGGGCCCTGTCTCTCAAGAGGAGGGACCTAGGAGAAGGAAGGGAAAGAGGGGAGGGGAAGGATGGGCCAGAATCAGGGAGAATAATGGGAGCGATGGGGCGGGGAGATACCCACAGCAGAGCGTTGGGCCTCCTGAGGCCGCTGCTGGACTGAGTGAGGCCCAGGACTCATCTGGCAACCACAGCAGCAAAACCCAGGGGCCCTGCGCCCAGGAGAGCTGATCTCTGTGTCTAAGTACAGGATCAGGAGAAAAATATTCTCCGACTTCATTATAAAGTGATTCCTTTCTGAAGCACATACACCATTGTCTCATGTGCTGATAAATATTCTCTGCCCTTTTCCCACACAAGTAGATCCGTATAAGCATTAAACATTCTTGGACAGTATCTTTCACAGATTCAAACTATTCAAACTATGCAGCGCCCCCCCCCCCACCCCGCCCAACGTGCCTAATACACACTCTGCTGCATTTGGTCTTTGGTTTAAATATCTCCTTTCACACCTAAGCAACGGGGTATAACTAAAAGATTCAAGCATAATTGATGTCAAACAGATGGCTATAAATAGGCAATAAGTATTAATATTTATTAACCATACTTTCATTCTGGACTTCTTTTCAAGAGACATGACATTGTTTTCTGCTCACCTCACTTTAGCTCCTTGCCTAAAATTCTGTTCTTCACTTCCTCCCCTGAAAACCAGGAGTTTAAATGAAGAAGTGGGAAAGCAGCATGATTCCCATCACACACAAGACGGACGCTTCTGTGAAAATACCACGCTAATGACACTTTTCACTAGGGTTCCATCACATAAATGGTAAATATCTTTATGCCACTGCCAAGAATTAGACTACTCTGCTCAAAAAAAAAAAAGGAACTGTAACTTGATATATTTCAGAAAAAGGCAAAAAGTTTCTTATTTTTCTTGAATAACACTTTTTTCTTTAAAACAACAACAAAAAGAACACTCCTTAGCATCCCTTAAAAAAAAAAAAAAGGGAGTCTCTTTAGTCCCTTCTGGCTGCTCCATCTTCCATCGTACTCAGGTCTCTGTCACCACCCAGTGGACACCACACGCAACTACAAGTCCCTCAGCCGGCCTGCCTCGGAAGACCACAGCGGCTTTCTGTATCCAAGCAGAGAACATCAGCCCGGAGAATAACCCAGCTCCGGGGTCATTTATCCACCCCCACCTCCTCTATCTCTGTCTACTGTAAAAAGATCTTACAAACTACCGCCACCAAGTTTCCTCATGTGTAGACTGGGGCTGAGTGTTTTGTAAAAGTTATTTGAGGGATTAAATGAGACACTGTGTGGAATGTGGCACAGAGCAGACACTCAATAAACATTAGCTGCTAGTTAGACGCTAAATCAGTCCATTCCATTACACAGGTTTGGATATTTTATTCTCATGTTTAAACAGTTCTGTTATATATATTTTTTCTATTAATGTATGTGTCTTTTACTAAAACTTGTTTTAAACTTTTTAAAAGTAGGTAAGTCATTTAAAAATAAATATTGGAATAGCAAGAATATAGTTAGTAACTGTTACTCCAAATGCATTCCCTGTGACAGGAAAGAATCAGTAGAGAAGGACAACACTACATGAGAGGAGGGACCTCCCGGAGCAGGGCGCTGGCCTCACTGGGCCCAGGCCCACACGCCACCACTGCAGTGACGGCTTAACTTCTGGTGAACCCTGATGACGCAAAACAAACCTCAGAGAAACACCGATTAGACTCCTTGCGCTTAAATAACTAAAAGCAAAGCATCTTGGTTTTTAGCAAAAGTGTGTTCTGAAAACTTTCTACTGTGCTCTCTCTGCATTTTGTTTTTTCTTTCCCTCTCATCCAGTACTACCCTTCATCCACCCTTCCCTATTTACCCTGTTTCTAGCTCTATTATGACTCTATTCATACTCTACTGTTGCTGCGTAAATTCTGGGTCTCCTCCGTGCACCCTGAGAACAGAAGGAATGTCTTTTTAGTTGTTAAATCCCCAACACAGCACCTAGCAGAAAACCTAACAGGAGGCACTGGAAGATGTTTTGGAATAAGTGAATAAAATATATTATCTACACTGCAGCATACTGCGAAGAACGAGGGATGAGCAGTCAGGAACCTCAGACTCGGACTCTGCTATCTGCAGCTTCTGCGGGCTTCATGTTTATTAGCATTTTAGTATCAGTTTCCTCTTCTATAAAATGGGACTTCTACTTGCTCCAGTACCGCATGTGGTTCTACAAGTGATGGTGAAAGTAAAGAGTGCTGATTGTTATGGTAACTTAAGCCATGGTTAACTTCTGTTGAAACAACATTATCTATCTATTAAACTTCCTAATTTTCCAACTAGGAGAGGCAGATTTAATGAATATTTGCTCTTTCTTAAAATAATGAAGCCGTAAGCAGCCAACAAGACACTGATTTACATGATGTCATCACAAGTATGCAGACGTTTTCACAGCAATGGGCCATGTTAACTGCACAGTATCTCCTGATCTTAACTGTAAGTTATACATAAAGCATCTGGCTATTTCCTTACCAGGCTCTGGAAGGTCGAGCTTTGCCCGCTTCAGTTCTGCCATAGAAATCTGGAGCTGCTCTATTACAAAGTCATCTTCGAAGAAAAAATCCTTTGCCAAGGTCTCCTGAAGAAATTCTACAAGTTCTTCCATGGACAATCTCATAAGATGTTCTAAGAAAAGATGAGAAAAATATACAATGGCTACTTTAGGTTGAGAAGAAAACGTATTTTATTCGATGTCTATTTTTAAGAGTGCACCACATACAACTTCCAAATAGCCTTGTGACTATCACCAAAACTCAGTTAGTACAAAACTGTTTCCTGATATTAAAGCACAGAGAAAAGCAGTTCACAGAGAAAAGCAGGTAGCCTCGGGGGACTGGGGAAAGGTGAATGCTGCTAAATACCTTCTCACAGGTGTAAGAATAACCATACCTGGGTATTATTTTTCCCCAGAGCATGAGCTCCTAGAGACCGGAGACTGACAAAGACCACCCAGGATGATGTATGTGTTTTCCTGATAACAGCTGTGACTGCCACAGGCATAGCCACTTCTAGGTCTGTATTTTAACTGTCTCAGAGTTTTTCAAAAATCTCGAAGGCAAGAATTCTACCACTAAACCACCAATGCCCCTCTCTGAATTTCTTGAAAATCTGGATTATTAATTTTATCTGTATTGATACTATGCCAGTGTCCTACAAGCAGATGTGTGTACATGCAGTTCAACTTACAGAAGTAAATGATACTTTACACATTATTCACCTCTTTGCTTCCCCCCAGTCAATGGTGTATCACTGATACCTCTCACTTCAACAAGTATGATTTTATGCTGTCATTATTAACAACTGCATAAGAATCCACTGTGTGTATGCTCTAAATTTATGAATAATTGGTCTTCTAATACTGGGCATTTAGGTTGCCTTTTTTTTTTTTACTGTTTAAAGTCACAGTGTGATTTTTCTTTTTTAAATAACAATGCCTCTAAATATTGGTAAGGGAATCAGGAAAAAAACAAGAAAAAATCTTAGGAGCCTCAGGTAACTATTGGCCCAGAAGCTTTATATGATGAAGGAACTTCATATAAGTCCTTGATCTCTGTCTTCCTAATGAAGAAAGAGTACACAACAGCAAAGGCTTTCCAGAGTTTAACCTAATGATAGTAGGATTTAAAGTAGTTGTTGTGTTTAAGGTTAATTTACAAAGAGTAGAGGAACTTTTTACTTGTCAAAATTAATCAAGAGTCATAAGTGAAACACAATTTAAGAGGAGGGAGAGAGTTATGGGGCTTTCTCACTGCTAAAGGAATGTTCAACTGGTAAGTATATACCTTAACACAGAGTATGCTTCTGTTCTACATCTTGGTCAGTTCATAATCCAGAGAGAGAGAAAAGAAGGGCATGGTGGGGAGAGGGGAGGGAGGGAGACTGACTGACTTCCTGCGGTTATAACCACAGATCTGAGTTTTGGGAGGCAGTTCACTGCCAAACTGCTTCATCTTAGGGCTGTGGTTTGGTGTTGGGGAGGCAGGGACGTGAACCTCAAGACTTCTGAATCCTCTTCTCTCAGAGTAAACAACACAGATGTGATTTTAAAGTTTCAGTCTTATCTAGAATCTGAATAATCTGGTGCTCCTGAAGACCATGCTTTTCAAGTAAGCAATCAAACCATTTCCTATCAAAGTACCAAGGACATTCTTAGAACAAAGCCACAGCGGGGAGGAAAACTAGAGAACAGGACCCCAAGCACTCAGCTAATGTGTCACTGAGCTGGGAAACTGAAGAGATGACCATTCAAGAACAAGGCAAGCGGGCGGAGTATACAGTGAGCGTGAACTCAGGCTGTGCCGCAGGCAGGAGGTGCTGCCTGAGGAGCACCCACGTGAGCTTCTCTTCCCTTCTCTGCATGGTCACAAAAGGAGTACCTAAGTTTTAAGGGTAGTTTAAGACTTTAAGGTGAATAAGGTCCCTCATATTCATAAAGAGCAACTCTCACTTCTTGACTTTCAGAGTAAGGCACAGCATATCCTATTTACCAAGCCCTTGCAATATTGCAACTGAAGGCCTTTTGCTACATTTGGACAACTGTGGGCCTGGAGGGTACTTGCTACAGAGGCCACAAAGCAGCCAGACAGGGAGATAGGGGGAGGGTCCCCAACTCTGGTCTATGGCGTGGGGCTGGATGCTCTTTTCCTGGTGAAGCAATCACAGAAAATGCCCTCTGTAGACCTGTTAACTAAAGGGCCTGGCTTCTTTGGTCTCTCCCTTTTCCTATTAAACTTATCAAAGAAAAAAAAATAAATAAATAAGGGACATCCCCCCCCACACACCATGGAAACAAGTAACTAGTAGGAATATTAGTAGTAGTAAAACCAACATACTACATTCAACTTAAATGTGAAGATGAAACTGACACAGAGAAAAGAATTAAGAGTTTTGCAAGGAGTAAGCTTCTAGTCACAACGAAGTACCAACAAGGGAAAACCACCAACTGAAGATAATTTCTTCACTGATTTTAAAGAATTTTTAAACTCATTACTAAAAAGAAATGACCTTGAAGTTGGGTGGGTAACGAGAAGTCAAGATTTAAAACAAGGCTAGCTTTTGTGAAATCTTTATAATTAAATGCTTTCTTACTTCTGTGTAATTTTAAGATTGTGTAAGACATAGCAGTAAGAACTCGCTCTCCTTCGAAGATATAGATGTCCCATATTCTGAGGTTTAGTGTAAAGGGCGTCTATAATTAAAAACAAAACAGAAATAAGATGAACAGTTTGTCCTCGTCTGGTATTTTTAATTTTATGATTGGACTTTTAAAATAAACACTCACCCGATCAAGGAAACATTGAAAAAACCATTTCATTGTGTAAAAACTTGTATAGACTTCTTGAGAATCCTGGAAAAAACAAAAATTTCACAATTTCTGGATTGCTGCACACAAAACATGACAATATAATAAATACTAAAAGTTAGGCAGGTTGTTGGAGGCAGCTGTCACAGCTGAACAAAACCATTCATTATGAATCTCCTCTGTGCTGCGGTATTTCCACTTTTTCTCTTCTGACTCTCTCTTCTTCCTCAGTTGTACTTTTGAAAATCACCCTGAGAATAAACCCCTCATAAGATAAGACTGTAATACAACACTTTGATTCTCTTTTAATATATTCTAAAAGGAAGCATCGTTGCTTTACTAAATTACTGTATTTTTTCAGAGGAGTATGCATGTGATTCACTGAGGACAAGTCTGTATGATCCTTAAAATATTTTAGTGCAAATACTTTAGTGCAATTAAAAAACCTCCTAAATCACTGAGGAATCACATACCCTTAAAAACTATATTGTTTGTATTATTATGTATCAGCTTCAAAGGCGACTGATGCTATGAGTTAGGGCTGTGATAGTTCAGCGGTACTAAATTCCACCAATCTAATGTCCTGTGAGCAACTGTAACTGCTCAGTAAATGAAATGGACGAGACTGTACACCAACAGAGTAATGGGGACCAATGGCTGCACTCAAGTCTTCTAGCTTTATTCTTGGTATAGGTGGGTGTAAGTCAAGGTCATATCTACCTACCAAGTGCTGCTTAAGCTTGGACAAAAATTTATTCAGTATTTTTTCATGATGTTCTTGAAACCTCAAGAGTTTGGGAAAACCATGGACAAAAAATCCTAGAATACAAACATAAAAACAATACTTCATAAATAATAACAACAGAAACCCCTAGTTTAAAATGCAACATCTTTCTTTTATCTTTTAGCTGTTAACAACAATAAAAACAAACCTAATATTTACCCAAATATTTTTACTTCTCTCCAAGGTAACAATTATGTATAAGCTTTGATTAATGAAAACATAGCCTAGTATGTGTTTGCTAAGGATCGCCTATCACCTTGTAAAAATATAAAAGAGGACAGAGTATTTCTGAATTAAAAGGGAAAATAAGAAAGTAAGAAAAAATGGAAACTGAAGCTTTTTATCAAGATTATCTGTTTCCTTGAAGTACTGGGTAAACACACACTTCTATAAGTTATTCTAATCTTGATCACTTATTTTGCTTTCCCATTATATAAAACAAACACTGTATTACTTTTTTCGGGCTTACGCTAACAGTATCATTAGAGTAACCATGATTCCCAGGTTAATATCACTTTTTAATCCTTTTTATAAGTGATATGTAACATAAACTAAAACATACAGGCATGTATGATCAATGTTAACATAGTCTATCCCAAATGATTACGCAATACAATCTATAAGATTTCTAGGAAGTAACTGTAAATGGGAAGTTAGTATTAACTTTGTGTATGTAACTCATGGAAATTTACATCTATTTTTATTCACAAGTTTCCTTTCAGATATTCTAATAGTCCATTAAAAAGGATGCACACACAATGAATTTGATTTCTCCATATGGGTTCTTCAGCCTGGGTTCTAGGTAACTTCAAAAGACGTTAATAAGTGTTCTATGTTTTTAAAAGAATCCAGGAGAAATACTGTATGTCACATATACCCTTTTTTGCATCTGTTCACAGGCATATGAGCTTTTGAATGTTTCTAAGTTGTTTCATAGACTAAAGACACTTGTTTTTCTTGGTTCACCTCATCTCCCAGACTTATCTGATCTTGGAGTCCAATATTTCCCCACAGAACGCATGTTTCCAAAACATAAAAGTATGTCCCTGCAAGAAACTGCGGAACACTGCTGGGAAGAACTGCTTTATGATCCTTGGGGAAGGGCTATTTCTTAACCGATTCTCAGCTTTCTAAGGAGTGTGTAAAAATCTCCAGAGATAGAAAATTCCTCCCCTAGTAATACTTTCTGGTGAAATAATTTCATAAAAAAAACACAAAACTCTCTCTCTCTACTGCCACTTTCATGGTCAATTTGAGAGGAGTGGGGGTTGGAAGAAACTCAAGACAAAGTCTGATTTTGAAAAAGGCAATTCCTTCAGTAATAAACAGAGCTCAAGGATGCTAAGATACCCAACACCGCTTCCCTTTTCAGTGGGGTTCCAGACTTGGTATTTTAAATCTCATGCTTCAGCCCTCACATTACACTTTTGTGAGTGATAACAGCTTCATATAGGAAATGCAAAGAACTGAGGTAGCCTTCAGTTATAAAATTTCATAGGCAGATCTAGAAACAAATATCTCTAGGTACAAACTTACCCATAACAATGACCTAAACTGGTTTGTAAATGTAAATGTTAGAATATTAAAATAAGTACTGCTTTGTAGATTAGTCTGGGGCTTCCCAGGTGGTGCAGTGGTAAAGAACCCACCTGCCAATGCAGGAAGCACAAGGGAGGTAGGTTTGATCCCTGGATCGGAAAGCTCCTCTAGAGAAGGACATAGCAACCCACTCCAGTGTTCCTGCCTGGGAAATCCCATGGACAGAGGAGCCTGGTGGGCTGCAGTCCACAGAGAGTCAGACATGACTGAGTACACACACATAGCTTAGACTGCTGACAGTAACTACTGCAAGCAAGTTACCAGGCTTCTTAAAAGAGATGGATTTTCTAAAACTGGACAGTATTCCACATAATTACACACTACTTAAGCTGTTAATATTCCACTGTACTTCCAAGATTATCAGCAATGCCATCTCACGCTAAAGCAAAATAAAGACTGATAAGGAAGAGTTGTGTTTCTTCAAGATGCCTTTTGCAATGATACTATTGAATGGCAGCTCAATGTAACGTGTCTTACTAATGGAGTCCACTTATGGGATGCAGAGAGTCCAGAAACACTTATCATGTAGACAGTATTTATTTTTTAAAAAATTCACAGCAAACACTGAAGGAGATAGCTAAATGCAAACATATACACATACACACAATGCTTCGACAATAAGCACATGGTAAGAATGTGAGATTTAATAAACTATGGAAGGTCATAGTTTTGAAAATTTAAAACATCACTTTAACCTGTGGCAGGTTCCCCACCACATGAAGCTTTAACGTTCACAAAGAGAATGATGGTCCATTCTCGGAGTGATTAGTGTTAAAACTGTTTTTAATTTGGTATCATCACACTCAATGGCATTGAGAAAATAATTTTGCATTATATAGAGAAACACCACTTTTATTTTCAAGAGAAGTTTCAATCCAAACTCTCTCAAGTTAAGTTTATTGCATATGCTTGGCAAATATAAGGAAAATATTATTCAAAACAGTGTAATAACTTGAAAACCAAAAAATTACGCAAGCTTTGAAATATCAAACTTCCCAGAATATGTTATCAGCTTTTTTTACTGTAAGATGGAACCAATTTTAAGTCTGAAAGAATTAAAACACATATTTGACATACCAAATCACTGTGGGCCTTTCCTTTAAACACCTCAGTGTCATTTCTCAATTAATATTCTCTAACAAACTGGTATAAATCGCAATATCCAGTCAACAGTAGACATTTCTCTGAAGGCATGACTGTCTAATAGTTTCGATCAAAAGCTTCCAAGAATTCAGTTTTTCCTAAATTCTTCCAAACCTAGTTTCTCCTAACCAGGGCAAGTAAGGAAAGAATTTTAAAACGTCAATAGTATATTTTGTAGTAAAGACGAAGGACTATAAATCTGAACAGAAAAGCTTAGAAAAGTTCAATGAAGAAGAATTAAATAAGAAATTAGTAATAAATACTAGTGAATTAAACACGCCCTTAGACAAGTTTCTATACTTGACTCTACCAAGCATCACCCCCAAGTCTGACTTTGTTCGAACCTGCCAGTCTCTCCCTCCCCTGTTTGTTGCTGGTGATCAGCCTCAGGGTCCTCTTACCGTGCATGGCGTGTTTGGGACCTGAGAACAGCTTGACCAGGGCCCAGAAGGCATCTTCCTCGTTCATATACATGAGGAGCAAGGCTGTGATCTGGCTCATCCCCTGACAGTATCCAACCTCCTAAAGAGAAACGAGAACAGAGAAACCGGGGGTTTTAAGATCAAATTACATGTACAGGCAGGTATGAAGAACTGAGGTAGAAAACAGAAAAGGCCTAAAAACATTACTTAATGCGCAGTTCTACAGAGAAATATTATAGTCTTCACAGTACTGAGCCACATGCTATCAAAGACTATGTGTTGAAGAATACATGCAGGAGTGTGGACAAGACTAACCTACAAGGACTTTACTGACCTCTGCTCAATACTGTTCTTACACTTTCTGTAAAGAGCACTGTTTCTATGTCTGTTTTATGTGTGATTCTCAGCTCAATATTCCTCCTCTTTGCTCAGATGTTGGCAAATTTCTCTCCTTGCACAGTTCCCAGTTGGCTGTCTTTTCTCTAGATTTCCAGATCCTTACAGAGACATATTTTGGGGGACCCCTTCCAGTCTAAGCCCCTTCCCTGAGAACTGCCCATTCTCCCCATAATTACACATAATGACACTTATATGTCATATCGCATGGCCTTAGGGATCCATGTCTTGACATGTGAACCACCGCTCATGGAGACGAGGACACCTAACCCCTGCTGCTGCTGCTAAGTTGCGTCAGTCGTGTCCGACTCTGTGCAACTTCACAGACGGCAGCCCACCAGGCTTCGCCGTTCCTGGGATTCCCTAGGGAACGGGATTCCCTAACCCCAGGGAAGCATTAATTCAGCTGCATGACAATTTTACTCATTCATTAATCACATGTTTCTCTAGGAAAACTGAATAAAGCCACAACTACGTATACAGTGGTATGTAGTTGAACCGAATGCCCACACTGAGGCTATGGCTGCAACAGCAGCCTAAAAACAGACAAGCAGGCACAGAGAGACATCTGAAGAGAGAAACAGTACAATGAACAGTTTCCAGAGACAATCAGAGTCACCACGTGGCCCCGAGCGGGACAGAAAGAGGAGCTCTTCTTCCTGTAGGCTTCTTACCCTCCAGCTCCAACAGCCACCCTCAGCTTCATTTCTATGAGATGTCCCTTTAATCAATTCCTTTTTAACTTGCCCTAGTTTGAGTGAATTTCTGTCCCTTGTAATTTAAAGGTTTTGATTACAGCAGAAATGGTACACCTCAAGGTTCAAGGTGTCCTTCCTGGAATCTGGTCAGCAAAGCATTTACTTGGCATCTATACTGGCGTTGACACTAGCTGATCTCTTCCCCCAAATCTCTCTCCCTCAAGAGTAATCAATGCCTTAAGAATAACATGTTCTAATACCAAAATGTTTAGTTTTGGCTTACTCCAGGAGACAGCAAGTAGGTACCTACGTTCTGCTATCCGGACCTCACCAAATAAACGAAATGTGATTCTGAAAGGCAACCTCCCAGGGGAACGAAGAGTCACCAAGAGTCAAACAGAATTAATCTAGCCACTACTTCCTGCCCCTCTTGCCCTGCTGATTCCCAGTCCTAAGTGCTTAAAATAAAAACAAGAAAAACACCACCACAAAACAAAGCAATCTGTAGCAAGGGGGGAAAAGTCAGCTTTGCTGTCCTACTGTGGTTCTTCCCACTTTCCAAGCAACTCTGCTCTGATACCCTGGGGCAGATGAGGGAGCCTTGGGAAGGTCCACACAGACCGTCCAGTCCTGAGATGAAGCAACACAGGCCAAGGGGGCTTTTTCAGGAAGGAGGCCCAAAGATTTCCTCCAGGTGCTCAGAACACAGCTCAAAGAGGCAGGCAGGCAGGCGCTGACTTACCGTATTATAAATAGAATATGCAGCAAGAACGTGGAACAGGGATTGTTGCCTAGAGGAAAGAAATTTACATGGAACACAATTTAGTTTTTTCACTTTTAAAATTAGGAACTTTAAAAAAAAAAAAAAAAACACAGTTGGACTGATGATAGATAATCCAGATAAAGCTACTATTATTATAAAGAAATGACCCCAAGCTCAAATTTAAACAATACACAGCCCAAACTTGAGGCTAGATAACACTCATTTTGACAGAAAGGATTTATAACAAAAAGCACAAAGCACATCACCATGTCTTCAATTTGGTGTCCTCTTTCAGTTCTCACTATAGAATCATCCCCACAGAAGGGGCCGGCTGGACGGAGCTGTGGACCAGCCTGCTGAAGCCTCATTCACAGGGCCAGCATCCCGCAGCACCTTGCAGGGTGGGGGCATGTCCCCTAGGGGGCGGTGTCCGCTGGAAATCAACTTCCAGGACTGGCATCACCTCTCCCCTGGCCAGGATTCAGGGCCCAGGATCCAAGCATGGGAACAGGAGTGGCTCCACCCACCGTTGCCTCTTGTCCACTAACAACATGTTTGCTTTCTGCTCCATCAACCTTAGGCTCTGCTGCTCTAGAGGTCCTGGCTCCAAAGAGAGGAGTGTCCCCACTAGGAGACAAACACTTCCACCGAACTGGGAGCCAGGTTGGCCACCCCTACCACTATGGGCTCCTCATGCCTCTCAATCAGCGGGCAAAGGAGGCGGCGAGTGTGCCGGCTGGAGTGACTGATCCTGGTCGTTAAGGGGAAAGGTGAGCTATTAGGACACGGTGGACATAAGCAAGAGCACGTCTGGGACAGAGAATAACTGAAGGTGCCTTTGAGTATAACCGAACCCAGTGATTCAAGTCCACGGAACACCGCCACAATCAAATTCAGGCAGGACTGCTAATGGTAGACTCTCCAAGAATAAAGGTTTAGGGCCCCCAGCAGCCAAGGTGCCTGTTGAGGGCAAAGGGTACACGGGATGGGAAGTGGAAGGTAAGTAAGTTATGACCAGCAGGGACCGCATGCCCAGTCACGGAGATGACGACTACATCTGTTAAGAGTATGTTTTCCTTATTTTGGTATCAATGTCTGTGGATATACATATATATTTTTAATGTGCTTTGCTCCTTCTCTTTTCCCTTATGTCCCCATCTACCATAAGATGTTTAATAATAGCTGACTTTATATCACAGCATTTAGGTTATACGTATCAAAGCAAAAGGAGTACATATCCCCAAGGACTCAGCATCATTCTGTCAGGAGGGGGTTGGCATATTTTGAGTTGTAAGCAGAATAGTTGTGGAAGTACCGAATATTATAAGGAAGTACAACTTTATTGTCGTTATTCAAAAATTAAGTTGATGAGTGTGGTCTGTGATAGTGAGCTTCTTATGTACACTTGGCTGGGCTGCAATCCCCAGATATTCAAACTCTAATGGAGGTGTGGCTGTGAAACAGGTCTTTTGTAAATGTAACCAAAACACATAATCAGTTGACTTGAAGTCAGGGAGATTACCCTCCATAATCTGGGAAGCCCTGGTGCAATCGGTCAAAAGGTCGTAAGAGCGCCCAAGGCCCTTCCTGACACCTGCACTACGGACCCTGAACTTGCTAGTCAGTTCCGGCATGCTGTAAGCCAGTTCCGCACAGCAAATCCTGGAGTTTACATCTCTTACTGGTTTCTGTTTCTCTGGCTGAACCTTAACTGATGCAGAGGACAGCAAAACTACATGTTGCATTCCTAAACAGTCACTGTCATTTTAGTCACCCATTTCCCATTTTTTTAGTTTCACCTGTGCATGGAATCAAGGCTCTAAGAATGCATTTATTACTGACACGGTTCTCAAAAAGTAACAAAATCTCTCATTTCTTTTCTGAGATTTTTAATAAGAGTATCTACCATATATTTAAGAATTTATAGATCATAAAATGATTTTATAGCAAACAGAATAGCACGGATATGTTAAAGATTAAAAATTTAAGCTAACTTATATCCTAAAGTTTACATAATATGGACCAAAGGATCTGCCAAAATGTAAACCCTCAGAGGCGGAAGCCAAATCATCACCTATACAGGACAGTCCAAACACGCACATTTCAAGCTGATGAAGACTATTTGTAAATGCTAGTCACAGTTTATAATATTAAACTTTACTTACTTCACACCGTATCTGTCTCTAAACATGATATGGTCCCTAAATGTGCGGTTGACATCAAGGTCTATCTGTCTGATATCAGGCGAACAACCCCGTGCTCTGTGTTTTAATTTCTGAAGAGGAAAAAAGAGAAGAAAGCCATTTTAATGGAAATCAAATGTCAAAAAGTCTATGACAAACAGTAAAATAATTCTCATTAAAAAACTTTTTTGATTAAGGAAAGCCATTTCCATGGTTCAAAAATAACAACATAACAAGGAGCACAGTGCAGGCTCCCCTCTGTCCACACACCACCACCCTGCTGCCTCCTTCCCTCCCGTCCTCTCAGGACAGCTAGATTTTCACTTGGATGGAAAATGTTTGGAGTTTGCGTTGCTAAGACTCTTCCCAGGCAAGCCAGGCAGTTCACGGTGATTCCTTTCTTCTTTCCAACATAATGTTCTAGTTTTCCTTGGGGCTTATCACTGCCCGGCTTCTCGTTTCTCGATTGGCTTCGTTTTCTGTAAAGTGTTGCTGATTCGATCCAGGCTCACTTTAGGCTGCTGTCAGCCTCTCCTGGCTCTTCTAGCAGAACAGGCACCTCCTGTTTTCAACTCCCCACAGACCCGGCTCCTCGGGCCTTTGGACCAGCTACTCAGTGGGGCTTCTCAGGGGCTCCCCCTCACAAACATCTGCTAGGCCTTGCTTTGCTTAGGTTTCCTGGCTCCTGCATCTCACATCTTTCTTGGTTTATTTCCTTGTTCTGAGGAGCTCGGCCTCCAGTAGTTTTTGTGAAAAGACGTGTGGAAGATCAATTTTTTTGATACTCTGAACATCTGTTAAGTCTACCTTCTTTCTTAGCTATTTGACTATTTTAGAATTCTAAGTTAGAAAATATTTTTACTCAAAAGGCACCACCTTCACTGTCTTCTGGCTTCCAGTGTTGCCATTCTAATTCCTTCTTCTTTATAAGAAAGGAGCTTCTATCTCTGAGTTCTGAAACTTGCAATTTCTGTGTTTGGTTTGGATCTATTTTTAGCCACAGGTTTGGGCATTTGATGGATCTTTTCAACCTTAAAAACTCACTGAGTTTTGACTTCACAATCTATTTTCTGGGAAACTTCTTCACTTGTCATTTTCAAACCCTCCTCTAGAATTTTTCATTTCTAATATCATCTTTTATATTCATAGGCTCTGTTGTTCTCGAATGTTCCTTTTATAGCATCCTATACTTGTTTTATGGATGCAATATCTCTTTTTATCCCTCTGAAGACATCAGCAATAGCTCTTCTGTTTTTTTCTTCCTCTATGGTCTGTTTCCCATAAGTTGCTTTTTCCACTTGTTCCCTATTTTCCATGCTAGCTCCTAGCTCCTCTCCTCACTGTCTGCTTGTATTTGAAAGAAGACACAAGAAAGCTGATGGAAAGTTGTGTGTGCAGACGGGCTTCACAACTGTCTTCGCTGCAGAGTGGTCCAGCTGCTTTCACTGGGCCTCCCCTGCAGTCAGGAGTTTGGGGGTTATTTTCTTGGGCTGGTCAGATTCCTAGAGAAACACTCTTCTGATCCCCGCTCAGGAGGACAAGTGCCCAACTGCTGATGTTCTGGGAGTCGAGTGAAGGGAAAGGCTGGTCTGCCCCAAGTTCAGGGCATCCACTCCCCTGCATTTTCCTCCTCGTGTCTGTGCCCTCTCCAGCCCTCTGTTTCTCATCCCCCCCTTCCCCAGAAAGGAAATGCTTGACCAGACATGATAAAATATGCTTTAAAATACAATTTAGTTGAAAGGGAGAAAAACACCCAAACACATCTATAATATGAATTATTCTAGAGGACAAGAAAACTTAACACAAAAAAGACCTCATGGCAGGAGAAAAGCCCAGTTAAGTAGGTAAAAAAATAACAGAACAGAAAGACTATTTATGTCCTAGAATGGTGACAAGCTAAGGGCAGAATACAGGAAATTAAGCATATTTATCTAACAAAAGGAGGTAAGCAACTTCTCAGGTAATCTCTGAGACTAAGTCCACGAATGTCACAATAATAAAGGATAAACACTTACTTAACAGAAATAGGATCCATGAGCCTATAAACCTGAGGGCAGAAGCACAGTGGAAAGCACCTGGATGAAAAGCTAGCCACCTCGTTGTGGGTCTGGCCGACAACACTCTTCAGCCTTGCTAAGGCTGCAGGTGAGGTCTTCAGGCCACCACTGTGGCCAGACCCCTGCCATCTGTGACACAGATCACAAGACCCCAGAGAGACAGATAACAATGAGATACAGTTAAAAGAACGGGAGAAACAGTAGGTAAGAGCACTGGCTCAGGAGCCACCACCATTATCACTGTTTGAGAAAAATCTTAGTAGATGAAGGAAAAGTAGTTTTTTTCTCATTAAATTTCCATAACCTCTTACAGAAAAACCCAAACAAACTTTCCGGCCAAATCAATATCTAATCAACCATTTAAAATAATTTTAAACTCTAAAATCCCAAGACATAAATTCATAATCTGTGGAGGGTCCAAACAATTAATTTAAAAAGTCTTACTTTAAAAAAAAAAGTAACTGCTTTAAAAAAAAATAACTGCTTAAATTAACCAATATTTATAACCTTACATCTTGATGAAAAAAAGTCTTTTAATTTATTTATATTTTATTGAAGGATAACTGCTTTACAGAATTTTGCTGTTTTCTGTCTACCTCAACATGAATTAGCCATAGGTACACATATATCCCCTTTTGCCACTATTATTCAACATCGTTCTGGATGTCCTAGCTACAGCAATCAGAGAAGAAAAAGAAAGAAAAGGAATCCAGATCAGAAAAGAAGTAAAGCTCTCACTGTTTGCAGATGACATGATACTGTACATAGAAAACCCTAAAGATAGTATCAGAAAATTACTAGAGCTAATCAGTGAATTTAGCAAAGTTGCAGGAATCAAAATCAACATACAGAAATCATTTGCACATCTATATACTAACAATGAAAAATCAGAAACAGAAATTAAGGAATCAATCCCATTCACCACTGCAACAAAAAGAATTAAATATCTAGGAATAAACTTGCCTAAGGAGACAAAAGAACTGTACACAGAAAATTATAAGACACTAATGAAAGAAATCAGAAACGACATAAACAGATGGAGAGATATTCCATGTTCCTGGGTAGGAAGAATCAATATTGTGAAAATGACTATACTACCAAATGCAATCTACAGATTTAATGTGATCCCTATCAAATTACCAATGGTATTTTTCACAGAACTAGAACAAAAAAATTCACAATTCATATGGAAACGCAAAAGACATCAAATAGCCAAAGCAGTCTTGAGAAAGAAGAATGGAGCTGGAGGAATCAACCTTCCCGACTTCAGATTATACCAGAAAGCTAGTGTCATCAAGACAGTATGGTAGTGGCACAAAAACAGAAATACAGACCAATGGAACAAGAAAGAAAGCCCAGAAATAAACCCATGCACCGTGGGTACCTTCTTTTTGATGAAATTTTACTTATACATAAACAGGAAGGTATCAAAAGAGTGTTCTAAAGTTTCTTTTCTAATTAATACTGGGTTTAAATTATAAGTTTTCTTCATTTCAGTTATTTTAACTTATTCTATTTATATATACTTTCAGAGGAACATTTATTTTTAGATATACATTTCTTATTCCTTCCAAAGGTTAATATAAAATTTAGGTTTAGAAAGGCTATAGCTGAGATGACAAGGAGGTAAATTTAATGCACTGGCCAAATTACAAGTCTTGCTGGTCACCTTTATTAATGAATAATAAAACCTAGAAATGCCATAACAATCTTGGGGGAAAGAAGAAAACAGTCAGTCATACACACGCAGCTGCTGGATAAACTGAATTCTGCTATTATTTTCCTAAAACCTCTAAAAGTGACACTGTAAACCTATTACTAATACTGCATTGCAAATGAATAGCTGCAACCAGGTGTTAATTTTCCTTACGAATATGCCCCAACTGTGACTGATGGTTTCAAAACGCCAGGCTGGCCCTCAGTACTCACACTGTACAGGTCTCTGGTCTCTTCCTTCATTTTTGGGATCTCCAGGAGCAGTGCCCAGACTTCACCTCTGAGCTGGAGAGGGATTCCTTTGTAAATTCTCCTATGAAACTTATGGAAAGAAATATAAATTGAAAGTTACAAACACAAAGCTCAGACTAGTCCCTTAAATCACTTCTGTTACTCTTTTCAAAGGATTCCTGGTAACTGATCAAATTTAACACTCTTGGATCCTCTCACGTCTCCTCTTTAGATCTGAACAGGGACATATACACAGAAAGGACAGAACAAACAAGTAAGAAGATGTCAAGTTTGTCCATACATTAGCATTTTCACTCACTGCAAAGGTGCGCCTTCAGACACTCGAGAGCACAGTCAGCGCCCTTTCTAAAGCTGTGAACATCTGACACGTTCCCCGCTGATGTGCCTAACTAGTTACACACGTCCCTTCTTTTCCCTCGTACATCTAAAAGGTTCAGAATAACAAAACAGTTCTCTTGTGTCAGTGTCTTTATGGAGTCTCTCCAGAACGTTCTATCTCACAACTCATTGTGGCCCCCAGTCTTTATGCATCTCCCCCCTCCCTGTCCCAACACACACACACTTCCTCTTTCCCTCTCTTCTCAACTCTGGAGAGTTCCTTCAGGAAAACTTTTGTTCTTTTCCTAATGACGCTGATCCTATCTGACCAGACAAAAATAGTGATAAATTTCCATCAAGAAGGAGCACCACTTCTTAATATATTATGTATAAATCATCAGTATCATTAACTCTTTGGGTACTTGACACTGCTCTCACTCTAAGAATCTTAAGACTCAGCATACCTCTCCAACTTCTTGTGATTCGCCTTTTTCCTTAAAGCTAAGCACATATTCAAAATAACATATACTTATTATGCTCATTACAAAGTTGTACATAAAGAAACTTTAAAACTTAAAAGGAAGTGATGAAACAAATTATGGCAGAAACTTCAGGAACAAGGTAAAAATAAGTACATAGTTACCATTATGAACAATATTATTTCAATAGCATGTAAGAAAACAAGACATTAGAACTAATAACCAAAATGCTGATGAGCTATGAACTAATAAGCAGAGCTTCAACTTCTACAATTATACTACTTAGATTTTTTAAAATGAAGCCTTTACTAAATCATGATGTAGCTTTAAGAAACTGTGAACTTAAATAATTAACACTGTAGAATGACTTTTCCTGTGAAACAGTGCTTACTGTGATGTTGACTCAATTAGATAATCACATACATAATTTCAGCTTTGTTCCTTTGGTATAAACACAGTACGGTCTCAAATTTGAAATTTCAGCAGACAGCGACTAGAAACACCAAAGAGTTAACTCAGGCAGCAGATGTAACTGAAGAATATGTACAGAAAGCCTGTGTGTAAATTCCACTCTGCTTCAGCATTTCCCATGTGCTGAACGCTTAACACCATTAACTGCAAACTGAGTGTGTGGGTTTTTTTAAGTGACTTTAAGATTTATTTTCCAAAGAAAGTTTATCACCTATGTTCATTTCAAATTTACAATAAACTTAACTTTTTAAAGGAATATAATCCACTAAAAGCAACTTCAAATTCTCTCCTGAATTTCCAGAGTAAAGGTGTTAAACTGTGAGCAACGATGGCAAGTAACCAGATCGACTCTGGTGGACACAACTGCACGTCCATTAGACAGATGTCCTTCCATGAGTAAAATGAGAACCACGTGCGTTTCTTACACTGCATCACTCACAAGGATTTTAGACATTATTTACTGCTTTTGTTCAATTCTGTATTCAACAATTATATATAAATTACTGACTCCAAATAGGCACAAGTCTCCTGAGTCTGGATCTGAAGAGTTTTAAACCATCCATGAGGCCCCATGCTTCTTAACAACATTCTATTTCCTTCTGGCCTTTAACTGACAAAAGGGACTTCTAAGCAAACAGACAATAAGCAAGCCCCGGCATCTGGACATACCATCTCTTGCTTATCGTTAAAAACAGCCTTGAGAAATTTAATTCTATACATCGTGTCTCCATTTTCCCATCAGTTGAATCAAATGTTGGCTAATACAAGTCTGTCAGTTACCTGACCAACAAAGGTCCATTCAGTTATTTGACAAAAAAAAACACCACCACCATATATATATATATACACACACACACATATATACCCATTGTAGGAACACTGTTATGACAGAGCTCAGACACAATAATATCACGACTAGTTAAATGTCTCTGCCAGCAGAGATAACTTCATCCCTTCATTTAATAGATTATATTAAACGCAGTGTGACTGCACATAGCGGGTAGTCAATGTAAAACACAGGCAACCTTAATGGCAATTTTTTCATTAAAGCTTATATTCTAAAAATACAAATATTCTCTATCAGACCTATATATTTTTATTTCAAGATATTTATAGATATTTCTTTGTACTACTACCACATAAGTAAGGATTCTGTTGAGAGAAAACATATACTTTCCTTTGGAAGAGAAGGAAAATATACACTATTTTTTAACTTCAATGTAATTTAAAACTGGGTATAAACCGAGAGCAGCAATTCTTTTAGAAGGTGCATTCTGCCTCATACCAGATTGGACCATATATATCATCAAATAATTCTAGTATTCATTATAGTTGTGGGAAAGTGCTTTAAAATGATACATGAAAGAAAGCTCCATTAAAATCTCTCTCACTGAGAAGTACATTAGCAGAGTTGCTGTCAGGGTAACAGCCTAGTAGAATGCTCATTTTAACAAAGGCTTACATACTTCCACAGACATATGTATACTAGAGAAGGACATAAAGTCATGTAATTCTACAACTATTTTATTGGACTGAAGCTGAGATTAAAGCGTAGGTACAATGCATCATGATAGATTCTGTAATTAGCACTTGAAAGATCTTTCCACAAAGACATTAGGTGAAAGAGTTGTCAGCTTTAGGTCAGTCTGAGCAGCAGAGTGTTAAACCAGAACACAGAGATCATGACCAATATTCTACTCTGAACGGATTCTTCTTGAAACATAAAATAAAATTAGTAACCCAGAAATGAACTTACTCCTGATGAAAATAAAATAGTAACAGTCTAATGGAATTTAAATGGGGATATTTAGGATGCTCCAGAAGAAAAGTGATGTTATTCCTGGGAGATACCCCATGACAAAAAGATTTTCAAGGCTGAATAAATGTCACAGAATTTAATGTCCCTTTTGAAAATTTCTACCACATATTAAAGATGCTGAGGAATCCTGTAGTAAAGAAATCTGCTTACCTCTGTTCAGTTTTAATTTTCCCAAAGTAACTTAACCGAAGAGCCTCTCTCTCATGTAATAATAAGCAACACTTACTGACCGCATATTAAGTGTCAGGCACTATTGTTTGCGCTTTGCATGAATTATCTTATTTAATCCTCAAAACAACTCGGTGAAGGAGGTATTGTGATTACCCCCATTTTACAGACAAGCAAACTAAGGCAGAAAAAAGCTTAAACACCTTCCCCCAAGTCACACGGCTAATAACGTGGCAGAGCTGGGTTTGAACCTGGGATAGTCTATTGTTTAATCAGTAGGCAACACTGTTTCCATGTAAAAATACCCCTTAGAACCAGGGAACTGATGCTCCCTGGAATTCTTGTTGGCAAAGGCTGACACACAACAATTTATATCTACGTAAATAGGAAAATGTATATATATTGCATAGAAAAAAAGTGTGAGGAAACAGACAAAAATCATAACAGTTACTCAGTGTTTTGTTGTAGGATTGTGGAAGGTTTCTTTTTTCTATTAAAAAACTTTTTAACTGTCTAACCTCCCTTCAAAAAACTGCTAGTGAATGCTTACTACATGTGAGGTGCAATGCCTAATGGCTTACATCGATAAAATCATGAAATCATCATCTCTTTGAAATAGGTATTATCTCCATTTCAAAGATGAGGAAACAGAGGCTTAGTTGTCAGCAGTTCTCAAGGCATGGGCCATGCAAACTATTTTCTTAATGATACTAAAACATTACTGGCCTCTTTCCCTGCGCTGACTTTGGCACTGGGAGCAGAAAAACCTTAGTTCATGGCTCCCCATAAAAGCTGAAGCTCCTGGCACCTCGGCACAAACGAAGGCAGGAGAAGCACCGTGCGGCAGTCACTGTTCTTTGATCACAGCTTAAAACAGAGGTCACTGCGCTTAGCAATGCCCTTAATGAAGCAGTGGAAACTATTAATTTCACTCCATCTCAATCCTGAAGACACATCTTATTAATACTCTGGGTCATGCGGTAGCACACACAGAGCACAGTGCCAGCCTCAAGTAAGAGCATTTATGAAACTGAACTGCGATCTGAACCAACTGCTTTTGTCAAGGACACTAATCTGAAAAAAATGACTGACTAACAAACCGTGGTTGTTGAGACTTGTTTAGCAGACAGATGCTCAAAAATCAATGAAGTATAAAATATAAATAAATAAATAAATGAAGTAAGCCTGTTACTCTAAGGAAAATTTGTTGTCGTTGTTTAGCCTCTAAGGCATGTCCAACTTGTTTGTGACCCCATGGACTGTAGCCCACCAGGCTCCTCTTTCCAAGGGATTTCCCAAGCAAGAATATTGGAGTGGGTTACCGTTTCCTTCTCCAAAGGATTTTCCCAATCCAGGGAACAAACTCGAGTCCCTGGCACTGGCAGGCAGGTTCTCTACCAAGGAACCACCTGGGAAGCCCTTAAGGAAAACACCTGATGGCATTGTTGCCACTGGTAACTTTTGCCCTTTCAAGCAAAAGTTAGAATTTTGGAAAACTTCAACTACTATGAACTTCACAACTGAACAATGTTTAAAGACTTTTCTGATGAGATTAGTAGGAATATTAATAGATGTATGCATTAAAAAAAAAAACTGATTTAAACAGCCCAAACTCAATCCCGGGCAAAAAGATTTAGGAGGGAGATCTGCTAGATGCTTTAGGACAAGGACGAGCTACTGTTCACAAACACTTTTCAAAACAAAACTTCTCTCCTTCTGAGCAGGAAGACAGATGGATACCAAGCCTGGAGTGACTGCATTAATCCTGACCCCAAAGGGAAGCCACAGTCAGTGGGAAGCTGGAACCACAGCAGGCAGAGGAGGGAGATGGAAAGACACAAAATCACCAGCAGCAATGTAACTAAGCAGCCGAATTCCGTCACCCCTGAAAGCCTGCCGATCTCTGCGCTGTCCACCGCGTCCTCTCAATTCCTGCAACCAGTCTAAACTGGGCATTCTGTGACAGCACAGAGACTCCTAATTTAAGGCATTCCACTCAGGAGCTTCCCTGATAACTCAGCTGGCAAAAAATCTGCTTACAATGCAGGAGACCCCGGTTCAATTCCTGGTTTGGGAAGATCCGCTGGCGAATGGATAGGATACCCACTCTGGTATTCTTGGGCTTCCCTGTGGTTCAGCTGGTAAAGAATTTGCCTGCAATGCAGGAGACCTGGCTTTGATCCCTGGATTGAGAAGATCCCACGGGGAAGGGAAAGGCTACCCACTCCAGTATTCTGGCCTGGAGAATTCCATTGATTGTATAGTCCATGGGGTTGCAAAGAGTCGGACACGACTGAGCGACTTTCACTTCACTCACTCAAATTAAAATTAAAAAAAAATTTTTAAGAATATGCATGTTATATTCTTATCATGAGAGAGGAAATTTTACTGGGAAAATCCACTTCATAAGGAAGTAATATTTTAATTACCTTTTCAGTGTTCTTGTATTTTTCCCATCCTTTTAGCATTTTCAACCATTTAGTAGTTCTTTCAATTTCCAGGTGCTTTTGCTAAAAATAAAATTGAAATTTATTGTTATTGTTTGTTTCAGACTTCTTTTACTTAACAAATTACCAAAAAATGTCAAGGAAAATGCTGCTGAAAAAAGAACTACAAAAAAGTTATGCAACATTGGACAGCAAATATCTTAACTTTTTAAAAAATAGTTGGACACTTGATTACTGCTGTATCAAGAGTATGCTCTTGCTTAAGTTAAAATACACAGGAGAGACAGGTAAAGAGAGAGGAGTCACTCAGATTTTCTAACATTTCAAATTAATCTAACTCTGGGTATTTTCCCTGGAGAAGGGCAGGGCAACCCACTCCAGTATTCTTGCCTGGAGAATCCCCATGGATAGAGGAGCCTGGCGGGCTACAGTCCATGGGGTCGCAAAGAATCGGACATGACTGAGCGACTAAGCACTTGGTATTTTACAAAGTTAGGCCAAAAGGAAATTTTAAAATATTTTGAAATATCTTTATGAAGCAACAAAAAACACAACTTCAAAATTCCATTCTCTTCTTTAACATTTTACTGAATTGTGGCATTTTAATTCCTTCCGTGACAAAGGTGGTTTTTATAAAGGAGAACTGGATATTATTGGGAGATCATTACATAACTAGCATTATGCTAGTGAAAACTGTACAAAGTAAGTAACTGTTGCTGCCCTTGGGAAAGTTCACCATCTGCTCAAGGGCCCCTGACACGGAACATGCAGTGCTGGGCCTAGAGGCAGAGAGCGCGACTCAAATCCTATGAAGGGAGCAATGCCACCCACCCAGGACGGCAGAGAAGGCACCCTGAGTGCAGAGCTGGAAGACTGTTCGGGTTTTTATCCAGTGCAAAATTCCGAGAAGCGCGGGCAGATATACTTCTCAGACAATGCAGCACCACAGGGGCTAAAAAAGGACGCTTCCAGAGCTGAGGCTGAACACACGGTCGGTCGTCTCCACTGTCACTAAACTAAGATTCTGGGCAAAGCTGGGAATGGGGTGGAGAGGGTTAAGGGAAGAGGGGAGATGGAAGAGAAAAAGCTTCTCCCTCACCCTGGTTTCCAGGAGAAGGGATTTTTTTCCTAAGTCCTCCAGCCTGCCCTCCAATCTCTTATTAACTCTCATGGTGGTAGAGTGACTTACCTGATTGGTACATTCAGAAAAAAAGACCTGGGTGTACAGCCCTCCATTCCTTCCCTTTGCAGGCCCAGCCTACACTCAGAAAGCACATGTGGGTGGGCCGAGCGGGGAAGCGAGTCTCTCTCCAGGGCCACCCCCCCACCTCCGCTGCTGCGCACCTGATCTCCTTCCCCCAGCGGCACCTCCCTGCACGAAGGCCAAGGTGCCTGTGGCCTCTGACTGCCTGGAAAAGAGTCGCAGGGTCCACACCTAGTGATCACGCTTTTGTGAGAACAAAACAACAGAATTCCTAGGAGCGAGCGAGCTGCTGCTGTTCTGTTAATTCTCCTCAGCGGCAGCATGTTCTTCCCCGAAGGCCTCTGTAAGTGTTTTAAGTGCATCTAAAGAGTGAAGGAAACAGAAGACCACACGGGAAAGAACAGTTCCGAAGGGACATTTTATGCTCAAAAACGTATGCTCGCTACACCCCTATGAGGTAGGCATAATCCTCCTCACTTCACAAATAAGGAGACAGAGGCCCAAAGGAGCCAACGGACTTTTCCACGTTCCCCTCTGGTCAGCTCAAAGCCAGGCTGTCTGGCCCCAGGACCCGCGTGCTGGGCCGTCACGTGCTAGGCCCTTGCCTCCACCCAGTCCTGGCTCTCCTTGGGGGAATCTCAGCTCTTGGGTGAATCCAGCCCCAAATAGGCAGATGGCACAGGCCCACCATCGATATTTTTAGATGCAAGAGAACCGTAAAATCACAAAGAAAATCCTCAATATGGAAAAGATTCTCACCAATCAGAATACTTTGACGCAATTTTTTTGGGGGGTGGGGGGATTATATCCTTAAAACTTTTTAATTACTTCTTTACTCTTCTAAAAATTTTGATGGCTTTTTCATAACCAAAGATGATCACTTGTGAGCAAAAGATACTCTGTTATGATTCTCATTTTTCAAAAGATTAAGCATATTCTTCATTATATTATTAGTGATAAAATGCTACAGATGGTTCCAGAAATATGTTTAATTTTAAACCTCAGCAGGGCATTGAAATCTAATTAATGTTTCTGCTGAACATGACTTCAGAGAAGGCCAAGCTGTGAAAAATTAAGATGGATCTAAGGAGCCATTCAGTCACTTTACTGTTCTGCACTTCCTCCCCTGACTTCCTCAAAGCTCAATCCCTTTCTCCACCAACAAGAAAGCACCAAATAATTCAAGCCAACCCAAGAGCATAATAACATATACTCTGCCAGGAAAAACCCTGCTGAGATCTAGCAGGTCTCCTGCTATCTTTCCTTTTTATGACTATTAAATTGTCAATAACTCACTTTAAGGAACAGCTACCCTTTTTTTAAAAAGGCACATTTTTGTATTCTAATGCTCATCATATATACAGAGAGATTATTTTAAATGCTTCACACTCTTACATGCAAGCATGAAACACACATGCACAATTTTAAGAACTATTAAGTATGCTTTTCTTTCCCCTACAGCAAAAAAGGAAAAATTTTGGGTAAAGCTCCCAGGCTGTAAAATTTTAAAATTATACACCAGTATAAAATTATACATTGGTATTCCATCGGGCTTAAGTGTTAACTCTGTAACACTGTCAGATCAACTGTACCAGATTTGAATGCACTCATGAATCTGTAATAAGCGGATAAAATATACTTAATCAGCAAAGATGCTACAGCTTATCAACTCCAGAATTTAATCTGAAAACACGTGTGACAAGTATGAACTTAAATGCTCTAGAAAAACAGGCTTGCCGTGGACTCACTGACACCAAGACGCTAGAACAACAGCAGCAAGGTAGAACCGCACCTTGAGGTTCAGCAGACAGGTCAAACTCCACACAGCCAAAGCGAAAGTGAAAGTGAAGTCGCTCAGTCGTGTCCAACTCTTGGCGACCCCATGGACTGTAGCCTACCAGGCACCTCCGCCCATGGGATTCTCCAGGCAAGAGTACTGGAGTGGGGTGCCATTTCCTTCTCCAGGGGATCTTTCCAACCCAGGGATCAAACCCACGTCTCCCTCATTCCAGGCAGACACTTTAACTGCTGAGCCACCAGGGAAGCTAAAAAAGGACACACACATCCAAAAGGACTTCCCTAAACACGGTGCTGCTGCCCTTCCCTTCCCTGCTGTGAATGAACAGCACCACCAGCCACTGGGTCAATCAGCCTAAAAGCTTAGCTTTTCAGTCTTCCATTTATCTTCCTTCTAGACCCAAACTGCACTTTGCTGGTCCCGCCCATGTCTCCGGCTTCCATCACGTCCTCTGCCTGTTCTGGGGGGTGGGAGTGGGGCAATGCTTATCCCTAGACAAGGGCAAGAACTCACAGGCAGCCCTGAGTGGCCTCAAGCCAGCCTCCACACTGCTGTGACCTTTTATGTGAGTCCCAGTTTAAAAAATCCTTCAACGACTACCCATTATCTACAAATAAAGTTCAAATGTCTACACAGATGGCTCTAACACAGGATGACACAAACTCACCTTCTAGTTTCCTCCTATTTTGATGACCTGGTCGTCATTCCCAACACACAATGTATTTTCATGCCTCTGCTAGCAATCTATACAAAACTGCTATTAAATAACTCTGTTGACTTTATACACAGACATCTTACTTTCTCTAATTTTTACTGAAACATTTCAAACCTGCAGAAAGTTGGAAGCCCAATGCACCATATAGTTATATATGCTTCAGCAAAATCCATCAATTACTAACATTTTGCCAGATTTAATCTATTTATATTGGGGTGTTTTTTTTTTCGGGGGGGGGGAGCTAATCTATTAGAAAATCACAGACATCATGAACACTCCAAATATTTACCTAAGAATAAGACACATTATCCTACATAATCATAGCACCACTATCACACTCCTTCAAGAAATTTAAAATTGGTTCATTATTTGATAATAAACCATCCATATATCAAACTCCCCACTAGTCTCAAAAGTGTCTGTACAGCTGTTTTTCTTTAGGTGGGTGGAGAGAAGACATCTCTTTAGTTCCCTTTACTCTAGAACAGTCTCCTGGCCTTTGTCTTTCATGATGTTGATTCTTGAAGGGTATAGTCTGTACTATCTGACTTTGTCTAATTGTTTCCCTGAGATTTTGGTAGGAATACTACATAACAGATTTTGTGTCCTTATGGCATCCACTGGCAGCTCGTGCTGATCTGTACCATTATCTGTGATGTAACTTTTGATGCCTCGGTTAAGTGGTATTTGCCCAACTTCTCTGTTAACAGAGACATCCCCTTTTGTAACTAATATGTAATCTGGCTGGTGCACTTTAAGACAATGTGGACATCCTGCTCCTTAACAACTCTACTCAGTGGTCTTCTCATCCACTGTAATTTCTACCTGAATCAATTCTGATTCTGATGGTGTTAAAATGGTTTTTTACCTTTTTCATGTGTGTATGGTAAATTTTTTTTTTTTACCATTTTAGTGGGGTTTTTTCCCTCTCATTCTTTCTATATTACCATCTGATATTTTCTATTAAAATGTTTTCCCTCCTGCGTCCCTCCCAATTTTTAATATCACTATGGTGTACAGATAATCTAGCCAAGGCTATGGTTTTTCCAGAAGTCATGTGTGGATTTGAGAGTTGGACTATAAAGAAAGCCGAGTGCCACAGAATTGATGCTAATGAACTGTGGTGCTAGAGAAGACTCCTGAGAGTCCCTTGGACTGCAAGGAGATCCAACCAGTTCATCCTAAAGGAAATCAGTCCTGAATATTCATTGCAAGGACTGATGTTGAAGCTGAAATTCCAATATTCTGGACAACTGATGTGAAGAACTGACTCATCTGAAAAGACCCTGACATGGGAAAGATTGAAGGCAGGAGGAGAAGGGGACAACAGAGGATGAAATAGTTGGATGGCATCACTGACTCAATGGACACAAGTTTGAGCAAACTCTGGGAGTTGGTGAAGGACAGGGAGGCCTGGTGTGCTGCAGTCCGTGGGGTCACAAAGTGTCAGACACGACTAAGGAACTGAACTGAACTGATGGTGTAAAGAACTATTTTATTCATTCGCTGTGTTATAATCCATTATTATCATCATTATTCCTTTTGAGGCTCGAGTCGTCCCAAATTTGGTTGGACTGCCTCTTACCTGGTTGTAGATTTTCCCTCTTCAAGTGGATCCTTTAGACATGCCCGATCTGGCACAAACTGATTCAGGTTCACTTTATACTTTTTCTAGGGTCTATACCCTAGACCTAGATCATCCATTTCTTTAAAGAAACAGGGGTACTTTTTCAGGGGGAATGGCTACTAGATGTGCTCATCATTGCAGTTTTTAAAATCACACAGGAGACCCCAGCACAAGAAAATTCTACTCCCCTGAGAATGTCAGGACAACACATATCAAAAGGAAAAACTTCCATTTGAAGCTTGCAGTTTAATACCTGATCATCTTAAATTGGCATCCCCTCTGAATCAAGACTGGCCCCTCACACTGGGGAAAGCAGGGTTTAAGGATTAAAAACGGGACCAATATCTTCTTTGTTGCCTCAATCTCTAGTGATCTGAGACTATACTTTAAGCCCATGCAGGACCAGTTGAACAGGAAGTACTTAACAACTGCTGCATCACCCACCCAGTATGGAGTAACCCTGTATTGGGTCCGACACTCCTCCTGCCCCTAACATGATCAATAACCAAGACAGTAAAGGCTAACCACACACACAATGCATGGATGAATATTAAACAGTCTTCTCTTCTACAATAATAAATCTTAGAACTTTACAGAAGTTCAAGTCTTCAGATGTTTTTTGAGTATTAGGATGTATGACTAAAGACAGTTGAGCCATGCCACGCACTCCTCGACCTCACCAGCAGAGGTCAGGAGAGGATAAGGAGTGCAAGAAGTAGACATGTGTTTTGACAGAATGACATTGAAAAGTCATGTATTTCAAGTAAGATTTCACAGCACATAAAATTAAGATATAATTTTAAAAATCTGAATAGGCTCCAATATTCCATTAAGCTATGCAAAATATCACTGCAAAAACGAATAGCTGAATCCAGGAAAATTCATAGTTTCACATATCCTTTCCTCCTTATTAAAAGCATCAATAAGCTCAAACAAACAATATAATCCATTATTAATAGTGTTCTCTGCAGAGTAAATATAAGTGTGTTTGTTTATTTGTTAATGTGCCTGTTTGGGGGAATCCAAAGCACTCTGCAAATACCAACAACAATCCTCTTATGAAGGCCCGATTTCTACTACCCCTATTTTCAACAGAAAATTGCCTTATGTTAAAACAAACAAAAAACAAAACACCACCACTGCAAAGCTGGAACTAAAAGCCCTGAGACTTTACTGTGTATTAGTGTACAAGTCTTTTCAAATGGCAGGCAGGAAGTTCACATTGCAAGTAGATGCTTTGTGAAGACTAATAAATACTTACAGCTTCCACATGGCTATCATTTCCACTAATTTATTTAACACAGCAATATATGCAGAAACTTGTATTAGTTTCCTAGAAATGGCAGATCTTGAACATTTGGTCTACGCAGTCACTGAAGAACACATGGACTAAGATGAAACCAGGAAAATTGGGGGAAATCCGGATAAACTAAAAAGTTTCCAGCCTCAGACTGCTTTTCATGTGTCTAGAGTTCTCATCCCACTTGGAAGAAATCAAAGCTGTGAAATGCGGGTCACACAATGTGAGCTCAGTTTATGGATGAGGGTAGAACGGAATCTCAGTCAGCAGCCTCAGAACTCCCTCTCCCAGTGACACATTGACAGGGAATATAAAACTATCTTGTGTTAAACTGTGAAGGTATGCATGTCATTTCTTAGTGGTTTCCTAGTATATTAAACTCTTTAAACAATCCATTAATTGTAACTTGAATTCCAATGGGTAAAGAGGTCTTTTAGGTACAGGCAAGTCTCTCTAAAAAATTTAAAAACAACTTCCCTCAAGCATGTATCCTCTAAAATGTTTTATCTCTTATTTCTTCTGTACTTTACGTCACATTTTTTGAATCATCTTTACTACTGATTCCCATACGTATGAATTTTTTGGACCAGGAAATCGTTTTGAAAGGTGAGGAGAAGAGGCACTGGAGAGAAAAGTCAGTATTGTAATAGGTTGCCAGATTTTTATTCTCCCAAATATGGACATATTTTGTTGAAAGACACCTTCCAACTCTTTTCTAATTTCTCAAATAAAGCACGCTGTCACATTTGAAAGGACAAGCTCTGCCAGCCTTTAACTCTGCGTTTCATGACAGAACACATCCTTATGTTCACCTGGTCATTCACTCAGCCGCCATTTATTCAGCACACACTACGTGCCCTGCTCTGGGTTCTGTGGCTGCAACAGTGAACAAAGCAGAAGGAACGCCCTTCAGAGAGATTATATCCTAGTGTGGAAACAGACAAAATACAGAGGTAAGTGAAATGCTGAGTAACTTGGACAGTGTTAGTGCTAAGAAAGAAATAAAGGTGGAGAGGGTAGCTAGCTTGTGTCGGGGAGGAGCTCCCAGTCTTGTAGTTCTTGTTGAGGGCCCTGGCCTGTGGGAGAGGAGGGGAGAGACAGAAACCAGTCATGCGTAGCTCTGAGGCTGTTCTGTGGACCTTCCCTTTTACTGTGGATAAGATGGGGGGTCGGCATCACATTCCCCTCAGGAGTGACATGATCCCTCTTACTCTTCCAGTGAGCAGACAGCCTGTGGGGAAAAGGGGCGGCGCACTGGCAGAAGCAGGGAGCTGGAAGCTCCAGAAGAGGCTCCAGTGAACCAGGCGGCACGAGAGGAGATGCTGAGAAGGCGTCAGACTGAATTCATGGCGAGCAGAGCCAAGAGAGGAGGTGTGGAGTGAAAGAGGACATCAAAGACAACTGAGGAGATTTCAGACAGCACATTGGATGGGTGGAGCTGCCACTGGCTGAGACAGGAAGCTTGCTCACAGATGTACTTGAAGAGAGAGAGTTCCAGGCCTGAGCCCCGGAGCACAGTAGAAAGAATAAAGATGAAGATGAGAAGGAACAAGCAGACGAAACCAAGAAAGAGCGGCCAGTGAGGAAAGAAGAAGGGGTTCTGAAGGACAAGAAAATACAAGCTTACCTCAAGAAACAAGAGAAAAATCAAATAAATAACCTAACTTTATACCTAAAGCAACTACAAAAAGAAGAAATGAAGAACCCCAGGGTTAGTAGAAGAAAAGAAATCATAAAAATTAGGGCAGGAGTAAATGAAAAACAAACAAAGGAGACTACAGTAAAAATCAACAAAGCTAAAAGCTGGTTCTTTGAGAAGATAAATAAAATAGACAAACCATTAGCCAGACTCATCACAAAAAAAGGGAGAAGAATCAAATCAACAAAATTAGAAATAAAAATGGAGAGATCACAACAGACAACACAGAAATACAAAGGATCATAAGAGACTACTATCAGCAACTATATGACAATAAAATGGACAACCTGGAAGAAATGGACAAATTCTTAGAAAAGTATAACCTTCCAAAACTGAAACAGGAAGAAACAGAAAATCTTAACAGACCCATCACAAGCACGGAAATCGAAACTCTAATCAAAAATCTTCCAACAAACAAAAGCCCAAGACCAGATGGCTTCACAGGTGAATTCTACCAAAAATCTAGAGAAGAGCTAACACTTATCCTACTCAAACTCTTTCAGAAAATTGCAGAGGAAGGTAAACTTCCAAACTCATTCTATGAGGCCACCACCACCCTGATACTAAAACCAGACAAAGATGTCACAAAAAAAGAAAACTACAGGCCAATATCATTGATGAACATAGATGCAAAAATCCTCAACAAAATTCTAGCAAACAGAATCCAACAACATATTTAAAAAGATCATACATCACAACCAAGTGGGCTTTATCCCAGGGATGCAAGGATTCTTCAATACTCACAAATCAATCAATGTGATAAACTACATTAATTGAAAGATAAAAACCATATGATTATCTCAATAGATGCAGAGAAAGCCTTTGACAAAATTCAACATCCGTTTATGATAAAAACCCTCCAAAAAGCAGGCACAGAAGAAATATACCTCAACATAATAAAAGCCATATATGAAAACCCACAGCAAACATTATCGTCAACAGTGAAAAATTGAAAGCATTTCCCTTAAAGTCAGGAACAAGACAAGGGTGCCCACTCTCACCACTACTATTCAATCTAGTTTTGGAAGTTTTAGCCACAGCAATCAGAAGAAAAAGAAAGAAAAGGAATCCAGATTGAAAAAGAAGTAAAACTCTCACTGCAGATGACATGATCCTCTACACAGAAAACCCTAAAGACACCGCCAGAAAATTACTAGAGCTAATCAACGAATATAGTAAAGTTGTAGGATATAAAATTAACACACAGAAATCCCTTGCATTCCTAGACACTAACAATGAGAAAACAGAAAGAGAAATTAAGGAAACAATTCCATTCACCATTGCAATGAAAAGAATAAAATACTTAGGAATAAATCTTCCTAAAGAAACAAAAGACCTTTACATAGAAAACTATATAACATTGATGAAAGAAATCAAAGATGACACAAATAGATGGAGAAATACACCATGTTCATGGATCAGAAGAATCAATATAGTGAAAATGAGTATACTACTCAAAGCAATCTATAGATTCAATGCAATCCCTATCAAGCTACCAACGGTATTTTTCACAGAACTAGAACAAATAATTTCACAATTTGTATGGAAATACAAAAAACCTCAAAAAGCCAAAGCAATCTTGAGAAAGAAGAATGGAACTGGAGGAATCAACCTGCCTGACTTTATACTACAAAGCGACAGTCATCAAGACAGTATGGTACTGGAACAAAAACAGAAAACCCAGAGATAAATCCATGCACCTATGGACACCTTATCTTTGACAAAGGAGGCAAGACTATACAATGGAGAAAGTGAAAACTGAAAGTGAAGTCGCTCAGTCCTGTCCGACTCTTTGCGACCCCATCAGGCTCCTCCGTCCATGGGATTCTCCAGGCAAGAATACTGGAGTGGGTTGCCATTTCCTTCTTCAGGGGATCTTCCCGACCCAGGGATCGAACCCTGGTCTCCCACACTGCAGGCAGATGCTTTAACCTCTGAGCCACCAGGGAAGCCCCCAGTGGAGAAAAGACAATCTCTTTAACAAGTGGTGCTGGGAAAACTGGTCAACCACCTGTAAAAGAATGAAACTAGAACACTTTCTAACACCATACACAAAAATAAACTCAAAATGGATTAAAGATCTAAATGTAAGACCAGAAACTATAAAACTTCTAGAAGAAAACACAGGCAAAACACTCTCTAACATAAATCAGAGCAGGATCCTCTATGACCCACCTCCCAGAGTAATGGAAATAAAGCAAAAATAAACAAATGGGACTTAATTAAACTTAAAAAGATTTTGCACAACAAAGGAAACTATAAGCAAGGTGAAAAGACAGCCTTCAGAATGGAAGAAAATAAGAGCAAATGAAGCAACTGACAAAGAATTAATCTCAAAAATATACAAGCAGCTCATGCAGCTCAATACCAGAAAAATAAATGACTCAATCAAAAAATGAGCCAAAGAACTAAACAGACATTTCTCCAAAGACGACATACAGATGGCTAACAAACACATGAAAAGATGCTCAACATCATTATCAGAGAAATGCAAATCAAAACCACAATGAGGTACCATCTCACACTGGTCAGAATGGCTGCTATCAAAAAGTCTACAAACAATAAATGCTGGAGAGGGTATGGAGAAGATGGAACCCTCTTACACTGTTGGTGGGAATGCAAACTAGTACAGCCACTATGGAGAACAGTGTGGAGATCCTTAAAAAAGCTGGAAATAGAACTGCCATACAACCCAGCAATCCCACTGCTGGGCATACACATCAAAGAAACCAGAATTGAAAGAGACACGTGTACTTCAATGTTCACTGCAACACTGTTTACAACAGCTAGGACATGGAAGCAACCTAGATGTCCATCGGCAGACAAATGGATAAGAAAGCTGTGGTACATACACACAATGGAATATTACTCAGCCATTAAAAAGAACGCATTTGAATCAATTCTAATGAGGTGGATGAAACGAGCCTATTATACAGAGTGAAGTAAGTCAGAAAGAAAAACACCAATACAGTATATTAACAAATATATACAGAATTTAGAAAGATGGTAACGATGACCCTATATGCGAGACAGCAAAAGAGACACAGATATAAAGAACAGACTTTTGGACTCTGTGGGAGAAGGCAAGGGTGGGATGCTTTGAGAGAATAGCATTGAAACATGTATATTACCATGTGTGAAAGAGATCACCAGTCCATGTTCAGTGCATGAAACAGGGCACTCAACACCAGCTGTCCTGCTACACTGGGACAACCCTGAAGGAGGGGATGGAGAGAAAGGTGGGAGCGGGGTTCAAGATGGGGTACACATGTACACCCATGGCTGATTCATGTCAATGTATGGTGAAAACCACTACAATACTGTAAAGTAATTAGCCACCAATTAAAATAAATAATTAATGGAAAAAAAAAAAAGAGAGAGAGAGAACATGTGAGAGTGAGAGGTCAACCAACCACATCACAGTGTGGGAGGGAGCTGGGAACTGACGACCTGGGGCGACAGTACAGAGATGAGAAATGAGAAGCACAAGCGAGCACATCAGCTGAGCGAGCGCATCAGCTGAGCGAGGCTGGAGGAGGAGGCACTGGGGGCTTGAGAGGGAAGAGGAAAGGGCACTAGTTAAAGTGGGAGCAGAAATTCACCAGGAAGGCATGGCATGGAGTCCAGGCAGCATAAACGTGCAGCTGAGATTTGAGATCCTGGATGTAAAGTAAAGCCATTCGTCCCAGCTGGGAGTCTTCCCCAGTAGCACAGAGCCACACTGGCGCTGCAGGGGCAGGAAGGTTAGCTCAGAAGAAGCAGGACAGGGGAGGTCCTGACCTGTGGTGGGAAGAGAGGGTGCTGAAGACCTAACAGTGATGGAATCCAGGCGGTCCAAGGATAAGCCAAGTCAGGGCACTAACAGAGAGAGAATGGCCAGAGGGTGGAACCACCCTGTGTGTCCATGTCCAAGTAGAGCGGTACAAGCTCCCCAGGAGTGGAGCTGGTAGATAGCGCTGCACCATCATTTCCCTCTCCAGCAACCCAGGGCCGCAGGGACCAGCCTTCTCCTCCAGCAGCACTGCCCTCCCACGGCATGAATACCAGGCCCTGAAAGCCACGGTTATGTCCCTCAACTGTCTCCCCTGGCCTGCCTCCAGTCACTGCCAAACAGCAAGCATTACAGGAACAGAAACCATGTCATGTTTTCCTGATATTCCAGGCTACTGCCTTGATTCTAGACTCCCGCTTGACACACTGTTGCTAAGCAGTAATACAGCTTTATTAAAAGAAATTCCTTTGCCCAAACATCAAAGTTATGACACAAAGAGAATCAGGCATTCACTGGAGAATTCAACCTCAGGAAACACCTACAGGGTTATTTACATGGCGTATGTAAAATAGCAATTTTATCCAACGTTATACTACAGTATTAATTTTCAGAAGATTTTGATTTTTAGATTCCCTAAAATGCTTTTCAAATTCCAGCACCAATTTTACCTCCATTTTCTGAAAATCAGCCTCGTTTACCCATCAAACATAAACGAACAGACTAGTGTCCCTGATCAACAGTCTCCCTCTCCATTCATGAATCCTTACAGTTCATTTTTTTGGTAGATGAGAAAATGGAGAGGTGGAGAGGGGGACTCCATGGGACTCCGAACAATCAGTCTCTAAGTGTCAGCACACCCAGCTGTGGAGCCAGGCCCCAGCCAAGTGCGATGAGAAAGGGGAACCGCTCAGTTACCAAAGCCTGACAGGTTTACTATATATAAGACTTAAGTCTTTAAAATGCAAACGTACTTATTTGACTACAGCAAACTCTTTTTGCAGTCATCTGCAGGAGATGCAGAGGAAACCTCGTGACACAGTTGTGCTGCAAAGAGCGGCTGGTCTGGACCAGAGCTGCAGGAGCCATGTGGTGCCAGAGAGGTGCCCAGGCAACGTTACAGCGTGGGGGCCTGGGCTCCCAAGCACATGCTCTCACCAGGCCCACGTCCTGAGGCGGCCTTGACGGAGAACCACCATCCACGTGCAGACTCTGCCAATGGCCACCCCTCCTTTTCCCAAGTACCTACAGAAGTTCCATAAAATCTAAAGTTGTTTCACCATTAATTTAACTATTTTCTTACAGTGATATTTGGAGGGTCACATTTTGATGCTGACAGCAGCACTGACAGGTAATAAAGGCACCCTCAATCACAAAAGTGGCAACTTTTCTTTCTCTGAGGAATGTAATTCCTCAGCAATGAAAAATGAACACAGAACTGGACTTACCCGTTCCATAGCTGCATTGTGATATGGGAGCTCCTCCTCACTGCAAAGGAAAAACAGTGGGTGTGAAACAGTTGAAATCAGGGCAAATTTTTTTTTAAAAATTATAAATCTGTAGGTACACATGATGTCCAACCATCGACCTGTCATCACAAGAGTTATGTAAGCTTCCATTCCACCACATTCAACATGAAACAATGAGCTATTCTGTAAACAGGTTTCCCAGGTGGCTCAGTGTTAAAGAATCTGCTTGCCAATGCAGGAGACACAGGTTTGATCCCCTAGAGAAGGGAATGGCAACCCCACTCCAGTATTTTTGCCTGGAGAGTCCCAAGGACAGAGGAGCCTGGAGCGCTACAGTAGATGGGGTCGCAAGAGTCGCACATGACTGAGAGACTTAAATAACAACATTCTGAAACCACATCTCCTGTCTTCAAATCTCTAGGCCCACTCTGCCCAATCTCGTCATCTTTAGCCACAGGTGGCTGTTTAATTTTAAATGTCAAATAAAATGAAGTCAAATTAAAAGTTCAGTCATCAGCCTCACAAGCCATAACTCAGCTACCACACTGAACAGTATGGATACAGTGAGAACACTTTCACAAATGCTGCAGAAAGTTCCACTGGACAAGACTGCTCTAGTCCAGGGGTCAACAACCCTTTCCTGCAAAGGTAAATACTGAAACAGCAAATATTTTAGGCTTTGTAGACCATACAGTCTTTTTCATAATTACTCAACTCTGATGTCATACTGTGAAAGCAGATGCTGACAGCATGTAAACCAGGTGTGGGTTAGATCCCATAAAACGTTTACAAAAACAGGTGGAGAGCTGGATTTGGCCTACAGGCCATCATTTGCCAACCTCTACCCAAGACCATCACCTCCACTCTCTGTCTCAAACTGTAGCCCGTAACAAATGAGTGTTCAAAACAATTAGTATAAGGAAATAAAACTGCCTCCCATAGATTTAAGAATTAAAAAGAAAACTTAAAACTTTTACTCTGTAAACAGGCAAAGCCTCGTTTGTCAAAACTTCAAAAAGAATAACTTTTTAATGTACAATGAAAGATCAAATCCATTTCTCTGATACAGTAATTTTGTGATATCACCTTCAATATAAAACATTCAGAGACTCGTATTAACTGTCAGTAATGTAAAAACAACTATTTGTACTATCTATAAACAGTGTTATGTGCTTTGAGTTGTTCTATCAGTGGTACTGATGTTTTGACAAATGAGTGGAAGTCACTCAGTCACGTCCGACTCTTTGTGACCCCATGGACTGTAGCCTGCCAGGCTCCTCTGTCTATGGAATTCTCCAGGCCAGAATACTGGTGTGGGTAGCCGTTCCCTTCTCCAGGGGATCTTCCCAACACAGGGATCAAACCCAGGTCTCCTGCATTGCAGGCAGATTCTTTACCATCTGAGCCACCAGGGAAGTCTGGTTTTGACAAGATCTATACATATTTTTGCCTTTCTCTTCATACCAGATAGTAACACTTTTAAGAACACAACACATTAGTATACAAGAGTCCAATGTTTTCAAAAGCATTCTTTGCTACTCTGAAGAGTTCTTAGATAAAGCATAAAGCTATAGCAACAAAACTGATCACAAAATGTTAAGACCTGAAGAGATCTCAGAAAGCTAGTACAACCCCTCATTTCAGATAAGAAAACTAACATTTTCACTCAGTCACCATCATTTACCCTAATACAGAGATGCTTAGTATTATCTAACCCAGTGGGTTCAAACTTAGATTTGTATCTATATTCAAATTGCACAAGAGTGTATGAAAAACAGGCTAAGAAATCAATTCTCAAGAAAAGAAATTTTGAAGATAAATATAAGTTGCTTTTTTATAAGTGGCTACTCATCTTTTCCTTTTGAAAATAGCTTTTGTTATGCTCTTAGTCTAACTTTCCCTGCTAATTTGTGATCTGATTACTGGGGTCAGTGCTGTATGAATGGCACGCATCCATTCTTCACTGACTAGCAGAAGGCGGCCTGTGGACATCACTGGAACATACTTGCCAAGTGATGGGGTCAGCAGGGACATCTTGAAAGAATAAGGACATCTGGCAAGCTCTGGGTGCACCAAGACTGGGATCTCTTGGGTGAGTGGGCTGCCCTGGGCAAGAGCAACCTTCTGTGTGGCTGACTTGAGCATATCCTAACAGTGAACATTCCTAACTGCAAATGAAGTGCCATCTCTGGCTGCCACCACAGGTCAAGTTCTTCAGGGTCCTCCCAATCACTAGACAAGACTAACAGGCCTAACTGTGCCTGCTGTCAACACTGAACCAGAACCAAGCATTGCATGTGTCTATGGAAAGATGGGAACCATCTGCTCAGGCTACGTGGTCTGCATCAGGCAGAGCCTACAGAATGAATCCACCTCTGGCAACCACCAATATGTTCTCTGTATAGATGAGTTTGGGTTTTTCTGTTTTTAGATTTCACATACAAGTGAGCATTTGTCTTTCTCTGACTTATTTCATGTAGTAGAGTTCCATCAGGGTTTATCTCTGTTGTTGCTAGAATTTGTTGTGGTAGAATTTCCTTCTTTTATGGGTGAATAATATTCCACTGTGGATAAACATCACATTTCCATTTATCAGTTGATGGACATTTAGGTTCTTTCTGTGTCTTGGCTACTGAGAATAATGCTGCAATGAACACAGTGGATGCAGATATATTTCTGAGTTAGTGTTTTCATTTCTTTCAGATACATATTCAAAAGTTAAAGTTGCTGGATCATATGGCAGTACTATTTTCAATTTTTTTGAGAAACCTCCGTACTATTTTTCATAGCAACTGTATCGATTTCCACCAATAGTGGGCAAGGGTTCTCTTTTCCCCACATCTTTGGCAAAACTTACTTCTTGTCTCTTTGATGATATCCATTCTAACAGGAGCAATGTGATACTGCCCTGTGATTTGTATTCTGCATATAAGTTCAATAAGCAGGGTGACAATATACAGCCTTGACGTACTCCTTTTCCTCTTTGGAACCAGTCAGTTGTTCCATGTCCAGTTCTAACTGTTGCTTTCTGACCTGCATATAGGTTTCTCAAGAGCCAGGTCAGGTGGTCTGGTATTCCCATCTCTTTCAGAATTTTCCACAGTTGATTGTGATCCACACAGTCAAAGGCTTTGGCATAGTCAATAAAGCAGAAATAGATGTTTTTCTGGAACTCTCTTGCTTTTTCCAAGATCCAGCAGATGTTGGCAATTTGATCTCTGGTTTCTCTGCCTTTTCTAAAACCAGCTTGAACATCTGGAAGTTCACAGATCACCTTACCTGGATCTATTTGTTTTTTCAATCTGTTAGTAAGCTTAAAGGAATTACTAATTAGATTGTATGTACCTGTGGTTTTTCAATAGTTCAGGTTGAGTATTTCTGTAACTATGAAACTCCAGTACTTTGGCCACCTCACGCAAGGAGTTGACTCATTGGAAAAGACTCTGATGCTGGGAGGGATTGGGGGCAGGAAGAGAAGGGGACGACAGAGGATGAGATGGCTGGATGGCATCACTGACTCGATGGACGTGAGTCTCAGTGAACTCTGGGAGTTGGTGATGGACAGGGAGGCCTGGCATGCTGCGATTCATGGGGTCGTGAAGAGTCAGACACAACTCAGCGACTGAACTGAACTGATGAGATAAAGTTTCATTTGGAAACATAAAAGTTAACTAACTTGTTAAAATCAGTTAGCTCAATATACTGACTAAATTTCACTTCAGATTTTGTAGCAAATTTTGTCTTAGATTAACACTAGTCAAAATTAGTCAAAATTATTGGATGGGTAGAAGTTCTCCTCAAGGCCCTGTCATTAAAACAGATACTCTTGAACAAAAACACCATTAGTCTGGATTTCAAGTATTTATAGTTATCCCAGGGACAGGGGAGCCTGGTGGGCTGCCGTCTATGGGGTCGCAGAGAGTCAGACATGACTGAAGCAACTTAGCAGCAGAAGCAGCAGCATACTAAACTTCAGACAATGTATGCATGTTTTTAAGAAGTGGTTGAAAATCTGAGGCTTGGTATTATCTTTTTCTGTAAAAGTTTCCTTGTAATTCTTCTATTAATAACTTGTGGCCTAAAAGCATTATCTATCATTATCCAAATACCAAGCATTCTTTGTTGAGCAGTGACTATTTTTGAAAAAAAAAAAAAAGTTGAAAGTTCAAATGCTGAAAGTTCTCTAAGTTCTTAAAAAAGCTGGACTTCTCCACTCTCCAGATGCATCACAGGCACATAGCTGGGGACAGCTTCCCATTTCTGCATACTAAACAAAGATGACCCTGTTCCACCAGCAAGCCAGGCTGGTTTGCCAACAGTTTTTATATTTATTGTGAAATCTGCTATAAAACCAAGTTAGTCCTGTGCCGTGTTTGTTAATTATGGTCATCCTTCTTCACATATAACAAGTAATTTAACTTACAAAAACTGTCATTATACATGAAGTCAGCAGCCTTCAGAGAAGGCTACAAAGTTACTTTGTACCATTTTATTGATATTGACACTTAAAATCCATGTTTACCATAGAACCAATAAAAAACTACAAAGAATTAAAACAGCAGCAAGAAGCGCTCTTTTGATGGAGGTCTGAGAGGGAGCGAGGTCTAGACGCCTGCGCCAGGTGGCCTTACTCAGTAGCACAGAAAAACCCAGCTTACAGTGACCAGTGACCAGAGGCACCAGCAGCAACCTCGGAACAGCGTCTCACTGAAACGAGGCGCTGTACCAAAAATCAATACTTGTGTAAAATTCCATAAAGCACAACATCACACTAAACCCCGTTTCTGTGTTCATCATTTTCCTTCGTAGGGCCTGCTTTAGGTTTGCATCACAGAGTAAATAAAAAATTCAGTGGGCTGGCCGGAAAACTGGTTCGGCCTTGTTTCCAAAGACTGGGTGAGCTCACCACTATCTAAGCGTCCATCTCAGGAGAGGAATCATTTCAAACAGGCCCCCTTCTTAGGCATTCTTCTTTTCCCCTTTAATTTTCCTCCAGGCATTTCAAAAAGCTTCACTGATGTTTGTCTTATTAAAACTACAGAGGAGTAATAGTAACAGGCAGTAGAACGCAGAAGTTCCAAACTCAGGCTCTGCCGTGAGCTGCCAAAGTCAGTTCCTCGGAGCTGACATTTACTGCAAGCAGAACCTGGGCAAGCTGTTTGACCTCTCCGTGCTTCCGTTCATCTTAAGAAAGATAAAAAGAGTACCTATGTCTAACAGGTTTAGAAAGGAATAATCCACGTAAACAGCTTAGAACAGTGCCCAGCACACAGTAAGTGCTCAATAAATATGAGCTAATATTATTAAGGTAAATCACTGGTCTATTTCCCACTACAGACAAATGGACCTGAGCACAGAGGTGAAAACAAATCTGGAATAACTGTGATTTTTAGATTGCCAAATACAGGTTAGGCTTCTGGGCCAGAACCTAGTAGGTAACTCCCAGGCCCTTTTGTACTGTAAGAGGTTTTCATGTGTCAGTGTTAATTGCTCAGTCATGTTCAACTCTTTGTGACCCCACAGACTGTAGGCTGCCAGTCTCCTCTGTCCATGGAATTCTCCAGGTAAGAATACTGGACTGGGTTGCTGTGGGGAGACAGCAAAGTAGCCAAGATGGCATGTTCAGGCTCTCTCGCCCAGTGTTTTGTAAATAATGATTATGTAACAGCTGAGATCATTTATAGCACTGAACATGCACGTCAGGAGGTACTGTATGCATACATGAGCTAGGAAGCAGCAGCATTTAGTGCTGTGTCATGGCTGCGTCCGTTGGGTCCGCCATGAGAGGGGAGAATATAGCGTGTCTGCTGCTATGGCTGCTGCGTCAGCCAGGAGAGAGGTTGTGTTGTGTTAGGTTATGCTGTCTGTTGCATCAACCATGAGAGGGGAGAATAAATGTGTCTGCAGTTCCTACGGCTCCTCGAGTCTTCTTACAGCCTCTTAGCTCATGCCTTGCCTATCCTGGGTTCAGCGAACAGTATGCACAGTGAGATACAGCAAGATAGTTCCCATCCCTTCTCCAGGCGACCTTCCTGACCCAGGGATCAAACCCAGGTCTCCCGCATTGCAGGCAGATTCTTCTACCTTCTGAGCTACCAGGGAAGCCCTTTTCATGTTATTTTGTACTGTATTAGACCATTTTTTTCATAAAAACATCTTTTAGAGTGGTTCACTGCCATCACAAATACTTGAAGAGGTCAAAAATCAGCTGAGTTGTAGCCTACCTTGTGAATCAAAATCTGAGATAGAACCCAGAAATCTATTTAAACAAACAAACATTCTCCGGCTAATTCTAACATGCAGGAAATTTGGGGACCCAGTGATCTTATGGTGCCCAATGCTCAAAGTGTCCTTCAAACAGCATTCACACACCTCAGAATCGCACATGAACCCACACAAGGGTAAAAATCACCTCCTGCCTCATTTGTGGCCAAGTCTGCTTTACTTATAAAAAAGTGAAAGTGGGGCTTTCCTTTAAGAATAGTATTTTCATCATAAAGACTGCTCTCGTTGGTCTGTTGAAATTCCAAGTCTTCTAATTGCAACTACTCAGGAGAACATTTTGGATATGCTGATATCATTAGGTAGCATAATAACACCTGAGGTTTGTCTAGACCCGTAGGTAGCATTCTGTCATTTTATTTCTTCAAAGCTTCAAGTAGCCCTAAGTATGCAGGCAGTTAATGATTTCTGTTTCACAGATAAGGCGTGAAATGGTTAACTGAGACCAGCAAAGCCAGAAGAACAGCACACATTGTCTAACTCCCAGAACAGTTTCTGTTTGCTTGAGAGACCCTGAGAAAAACATGATACAACAAAATATTTTCTAAATGCAAGAAAACTGAACAGAAAGGAAAAAGAAGGTCTGAGTACTATAAAGTTACTCCTAGGAACCTCCTAAGAAATTTTATTTTTTCTTCAAAATGTAATCATGTGTCATAAAATAAAAATCCCTGGCTTTTTCTTCTTCATAACATATGAGACTGGGGAAAATGTGAATAAGTGGCAAAGGTAATTAATAAATTGCATGGAACCAAACGAACTATAGAGATGTAGCAGAGTCCCTAGCCTGGCAATCTAAACAAAGCTGGAACCAGAACCCGCAGACTCCTATCAGTGCAGGACAAGGGTCAAAACCACTCTAACTACTTTATAGTGCTCCAGACCTTTCTCAACTCTTTGTACAACAAATTCAGGATAAATGGAATTAATTTTGAGAAGCAATAACACAAATACACTTCCAACCGTAAGGAAGATCAATGGCATTTCATTCCATTGCTCATTTTTAGGCTGCATAACACTGACGTTCTGACTGCTAATTATTTTTTAAATGCACTTATATAAAATAAAATGCCTTATAATTATTTTCGAAATACAAGTTGTTATTGATTTCCATTTAATTCTGCTAAATTATTAATACAACTCATTTATTCCACTTAATGTTCTTCTTAAAACACAATGAACATTAAAGATTATATTCTTAGCTATAGTTCAATTTCAATCATAGAGGTTAAAAAATGCCAGGAACTTAACTTAAAAAAAAAAAGAAGAAGAAAAGCAGGCTGCAGGACTAATCCTGGAGTCTTAATCACAGCAATGCTATTAAAAACAAAAAAAATCAATGCAATAGGTGACCATAGAAACATAATTTCAAAAGTCAGCTTTCAAACTATGCAACTTACTGTAAGAAGCCAAATCTATCCGTGACTTTGTAAACAAGGTAATCAGCATCTTCCCAAGGTTCAATCTCTGCACCTTCTCGTCCCTATAGAAGGGGACAAAGAAAAGTGTTACTGGGAATATATAAAACTGAATAATTTCTTTAAAAGACCAAAAAACAAGGGTTAGAAAAAACTATGTCTCGCCTTTTCATCCTAACTTCTCAGAAAAGCGGACCACCTACTTTGCCTCTCTTCTTCCCCACTTCCCTCCTCCACTGGCCCTAATACTATCCTTCCCAAGGTCAAAACGGCCTCCCTCCATCAGATCCATGGACACTCCAGCCTCCTCATCGAGTGAACTGTTCGGGTACACTCATCAGTGCTGCTCACGCAACCTCACGACACCACCATGTCCTGGCTCTCCCGTCCCTGCCCTACTATTCCGCGCTGGCTTCCTCGTGGGTCCTTCCTGAGTGCCGGTGGGCCCAGCGCTCTGTCCTCAGCCCACTGCCCATCACAATCCCCTCTTGAGCTGTGAACACCAGCACTGATGAGAGCAGGAGCCCCAGAAGGGTCTATCCCATCCCTCACACTTCACACTCTGTACCTGACCGTCTCATGGAACCTCCACCTGAGGGTATTTACAACAGCCAGTCAGCTCACTCGCTCTACTCCACAAACGTGAGAACCTTGTGGGCAAAGCATCCCTGTAACTCTTATTTGTACAGTGATTCCCCAAGGCCTAGCATGATATCTGACCTGGTCACTTAGTGTTAACTGCAGGAAAAAAATGCACACAAGCATGAATGAATGACGGTTCTATTCATTTTAAATTAGTTAAATAGTTAAATAAATTAACTAGGTTTCTTGCAGAGTATGCTAAAACCTAGTCATAATAATAGGAAACTGTGTCTGATGTTTCAAACAAGCAACTTAAAAACAAACTCTGGGAACAGATTGTTAAGTTGAGCCCTGCCTGCATGTTCCTGTAGGGCACAGTCCAGATGGCCTTCTATAATTTCATGTTCCTGTTATTCTCACAAATCATCAAAAACAATAGACACAAAACTACATGCAACCAATATAAATATAAAACATGACATTTATAGATCACAGCTACAACTCATTATAGATCTCAAGAGATAAAAGGTACTAATAAGGACATATGTAAATTGTCAACAACTGTGATATTCTGGGGCATCAAAAACCAGATTCCACAACTAACTTGAGGATAAAAAGCTAGAGATTATACTTCATGTACCAATTCAAATTTCAGATCCATGTTTTCTATTTTCAATATCACATATCAATTAAATAAAATAGGTATTTAACTCTATATACTAATGTAATCAAAACATTTATTGAATACCTACTATGAGCCAGAACTGTTGTAGGTATTTAGGATACAAAAGCAAATCAAACAAGAGAAATTCTTACCCTCAGAGAGTTCACATTCTAGGAAGGCGAGCAGGCAACAAAATGTAATAAAAAGTATGCTGACATTTTAAAAGCTATGGTGAAAAATAAAGAGAAAGGGGACAGAGAGGGCCAGAGGATGGAGGGGGATATTCAACAGTGTGGTCAGAGAACAGTTCACTAAGAGGCAGCATCAGGGCAAAGAGAAAGAGGAGGCGAAAGGGCACGAGGGTATCCAGCACACAAGTGCTCCAGGCAGAAGAAACAGCCTGTGCGAAGGCCCTGAGACAGGAGCAAGCCTGGAAGAATAACAGGCGACCAGCGTGGCTGGAGAAGAAGGACGGAGGGGGAGAAACTACGGAGGCAAAGCCAGAGAAATTAGATGACTTCAACAGTCATGGGAAATAATCAAACTGCCACTGTAATTTAAGCCCTCCAAAAAGCAAATCCTCTTCTATTTATATTTTTGAAAATAGAAATTAATTAAAGAGTAATGATGAATACTTACTTTGTCATATTTAGCAACTATTTCGGCTCGCTCCTGGGCAAGTTTAAGTGCTACATCCTGGTTTGAATCTGTGGAGAGACCAAATTTCAGTGAACTGTTGTTTAAAGATTTACAAAATTAATTAATCATAAAACTAAGACAAAACAAGTGAAAATAAAACAATAAATTGATGCTGCCTAAAATGACAAATCAGCAAAAATCAAATAAACTTACAAGGGTGAGTTAAGTATCCATAACTACAACTTTGAAATATCTACATATCTACTATTTTGATGTTACATACCACCCTCAAAAGAAAGCAAATCTGTTAACACAGCATTAAGTTAGGGGATATGTAAATCTTATCCCTCAAGAGTTATATTTGGATCTAATTTCACAGAAATAAGAATTAAAGTAGAAACTGGAAATGAGAGTTCTAAGTTTTCAGATGAAATCCACTTGGGTAGGTGATGAGAAGAGCATTCAAGAAGGCTTTTAAAAATTTAGGTAATTTACTCACAAAATAAACTAATGCAAGATAGAGTTTAAGGGTTTTAAAAATATATTTCTCTGACATGATGAATATAATCATTTCTTTACATTTAGCCTGAGGTCCCCCTTATCAACTGTCCCAACTATTATCATAATGTGCAGTTTTACCACAACACACACCCTTCTTTCTCATTACCCATCATGTTATCTTTCAAAAACGTAAGTCTGACAATGATTAGAGATCAAAATATGAAATAGTATGGATATGATTACACACCCAAGTCCCATAAATTAAAAGATCAATGACCGGCTATATATAAAAGGCACCTCTGGTCAAGACGGAAAACAAGCATTCCAGTGGAAACTGGGCAAAGGTCACGAGCAAGAAACTCACAGAAGCAACAACAGCAGAGACAAACCTGTTCTCAGGAAGCGCCCGGCAGACAGTAAGATCCTGCCAGCAGTGATCTTACATGCCTTATCACACTTAATTCCGGGCTTTATCCTGTTAATTCTATTACACAGATGAAAAAAAAAAAGAAAACAAAAAACAGGGTTTAAAGATTTTAACCGACTTGTCTAAGGTCACACAGCTAGTAAACAGCAACGATAGGATTCAGAGGATATTGAATCTACAGCCCATAATTTTAACCATTACTGTATTAAATGATCACTGAAAGACACAAAAAAGGATGTCCAGTGAAATATGGCAGATGGGACACACACTTTTATATCCATTCCTCCTAAAACCCCACTAAACTGACAACATGGGGTTCTTTAAATCCTGGCCCTCAGGGGCACAGCAATGGAGGTTCCAAAGAGGTGAGGGTGGGGTTGAAAACAAGTAGTTGACTGAAGAAGCCAAGTTCCTAAGAGTTGAAGGGAGGCATGTGTGTATGTAAGAGGCTGAGTGCGGGGAAGCCATCCTCGCCCTCCAAAGCAGGAAATCATGAGATAATGACTAAATCTGCAGAACAGGAAGTGGTAATATAGGCATGTTATCTAGTGCTTTGGAAGTAAATAGAAAATCAATCAGCTGGGACTGGAGAGCAGTTACTTCTATGGGTGGGCAGCCTGGTGGGGAAGCGTGTGGAAGTGAGCTTATTTTTCAAAGTAAGTTTTACAGATCCTAAATCTTTACACCAAGTAAAGTTCTGACAAAAATAAAAGCTAATTTTAAAAGCCAAGACATGCAGGGCAGGGCCAGGGGGAATCAAGTCATTAGAAACTAAAGAAATGCAAGTTTTAAAATACCACTTTGCACCTATCTCAGACTGACCCCAAAACGCAGCAATATTACTCAGTCTCGATACAGTGTGGGGCGATGTGCCCTCACTGACACTCGGTGGATTCACAAATGTATCAACTCTTTCTGGAAAGCATCTTGATAAAACATATCAAAAATCTTCAAAACAGGCATCTCCTTTACCCAACAGTTCCACCTCTAGGAATTTATGACAAGGAGATAATCACAAGGTTGTTTATAATAGTAAATACAGCAAAACAGAAATCTGTCAATTTCTTAAAGCTTATTTGGGGGAAAAAGTGTTTATGCCACTGCTTTTCTCGAAGTGTCAATTGAGAACCTTTGCGGGAAATGTGAATAAATGACACAATGGTCCAATAAAATGGTTTTCAGTAAACTAATGCATCCCAGGTGGCACCAGTGGTAAAGAATCCACCTGCCAGTGCAGGAGACCTAAGAGATGCAGGTTTGATCCCTGGGTCAAGAAGATCCCCTGAAGGAGGGCATGGCAACCCACTCCAGTATTCTTCCCTGGAGAATCCTATGGGCAGAGAAGCCTGGCCAGCTAAGCCCATAGGGTCGCAAAGAGTTGGATATGACTGAAGCGACTTGGCACACACAGGATGCACTCAGAAGTCTGGGATACTCAGCTCAATTATACACATATGAATTATCTTATTTTAGACTTAGGAACCTTCCTCAACTCCTTTCTCCCTCTTCCTTTACCCAGTTTTAACCCATTGCATTCATATACCCACCAAAAGGGCAGGGGAAGCAAATGAACAGAAAATAAACTCAAACTAGGAACCCTGACCACACAGTAAATTCCATTTCCATTATCAGAACAGCTAAGCATGAATTTCTATGGTGACTGGGCAAAATTCAATAAATGAGGGCTTTCTCGGAAGTATTTTATACCAGCCCCTTATTTCTGCTACTAGTCCTAGGAATCTCAACTATACTTCTAGCTTAACAATGAAAAGTTTAATAAAAGTATAAAGGTAAGAACTGGGAACAGTATAGAGCTGGGAAATGAAGATACAAAATATCCCAAGAAAACATCTTTGTGGCTGTAAGATACTATGCTTTACATGGATCCATCTCCAGTCTAGAAATTTCTAGAAAGGAAAACCTAGCCAATAATAGAGGCTGTCCTGGAACTGGATGAAGCTGTGCTCTAATGTTATGAAAGAAAAATGACTAAAATGATTAGCGCAGCTGATTCTGAATCAAGTAAGTGCTAGTCTTAAATTCCTTTAGAAAGCTCTTGTTATTTCCCCATGAGGAGAAAAATCTGTGGTATTAATAAATGTAAAAGAGAACAGATTTAAAGTCAAACTTATCTTATAAAATATAGCCAAACCTGCTTCTTTGAAGAGACTAAATGGAAATGCCAATCTTTCCCGACACTGAGTTTAGAGACATCGTTTAAGGCAATCATCTTTCCAGAAAGTAGTGTCCTTATGCAGAATTCACTGAAGTTAAATTATGCTGCACACTGTCTTATCTACAGTTGAGAAGTTTATTAAGAATTATAATAGAATAATCCCTATGGTTTTGTTCTGATTGCTTATTTAGAAATTCCACTGCAGAACAAAGAGTTTGCCCTAAAAACACTGACCACAGAGGGCACGGCAGCCGTCTTGTGCCTGCAAGTGTGCCCCGACTTCAGGCAACCATTAAACAGCAGCAGTGGTCCTGGGCACTTACACCACCAGTCATCAAACAACAGAACTACCAGAGTAGTCAGCTCAAATGCAAACAAATTACTCTAATTGACTTTCCATCTAATATAAGAACGTCTCAAAGTATAAGAGGCACATTTTAAGCAGTTAAAGATCGAAAGACATTTGGATTAAAAACTCAAGTACATATAAAACATCTCGGGGCACAAGTGTACAGAAGAAAATAACGACAGCATTTTAAGAACACCTCTAATTCCATGTAACCATAAGAACTTTTAAGAATCAAGCATCCACCTGAACTGTAATAGCCCCAGACTGTAATGAACAATTCACTCAAAGGTTTTAAATTTTAAATTCAATCCAATGACACAAAATTGACAGACCATTTTTCCTAGTATACATTTTGACAGATGAATGTTAAATAAATATATATTTTAACATAAAAAGTACTTTACCCTTTGTTAGATAACCAGTCTGGCCCTGGGAATTAACAACAGCTTCAGTCCTCATAGAGTAGATTTATCTATACAAGATTCCATTCCTGCTCTCCAGCTACAAGTACGCCACAGTGCTAGGCGGCCCCTCACACATTCTGCAACAAACTGAAACACAAGAGTGGAAGGCAGCTCTGCTTTAAACTATTTGTGAAACAAACACAAGAAAGAAAAGGTTTGAGATATATTCTAGGGAGAATAAAAGACCTTGCTGTGGTTACACAGACTACAGATACCCAAACAAAGATGATGTTTGTTGAGGGTAAAAACATGCGTCTCAGGCTCCATCCCAAGTATGAGCCACACCAGCCTACACCCAGCATTCCAGCTGGTAACAAACAGGGGCTTTGAATAAGCCTTAATCTTGAGCTTCAAAACCAGCCACATTCTTACTACTTTTATCAAAACTTGTCTTGGAGCAACAAAGAAAATTTTTATTTAAAACAAACTAAATCTAAGTATGAATACTCAAGTACATTTTATAACAATTTTAATGATACTTTTTAAAAAGCTTCAGCCCGTTTCAGACACTAAGCAAATACATACTAAATTCTGGAGGGTTTGGGAAATATTTCACACAGCACACACTACAAGTGAAATAAAAGTTTCATGATACAATATGCGTAACTACCGCAGGGCAGCACTGCGAAGTGCGGAGTCTCGCCTTCTGCCCTTCATTGTGTCCTTCTTTCTTTTTTAAAAAGTGAGTTGGGACCTACAATATGGAAACTACTTTGCAAACATGGCAGCCATGTTAAAGCCATGCTTATGCACATTAATTACACTAATGAATTAAGTTTACAATCAAACTTAACTTACACTTAAGCTTAAGCCAGTTGTAAGAAGCTCAGGGAGAGGGTTGAAAGTCCAAATCATAAACCAGGACGTGGGGGTGCGGGGCGGAAAGTGTCCCCTTGTCTTTTGAGCTTCTGGAGGGTGCCTGCTTTCCTTGGCTCCAGGCCCCTTCCTTCACATCACTCCAACCTCTTGCCGCCATCCTCAAATCTCCTCCCTCCTCTGACCTTTTTGTCCTCTTCTCATAAGGTTCCTGTGATGACATTGTGCCCACCTTCATGATCCAGATCAGCTTCCCATTCGAAAATCCCTTTTGACATATTAGGTACATCCTCACCATCCAGCCATCTCATCCTCTGTCGTCCCCTTCGCCTCCTGCCCCCAATCCCTCCCAGCATCAGAGTCTTTTCCAATGAGTCAACTCTTCACATGAGGTGGCCAAAGTACTGCAGTTTCAGCTTTAGCATCATTCCGTCCAAAGAAATCCCAGGGCTGATCTCCTTCAGAATGGACTGCTTGGATCTCCTTGCAGTCCAAGGGACTCTCAAGAGTCTTCTCCAACACCACAGTTCAAAAGCATCAATTCTTCGGCGCTCAGCCTTCTTCACAGTCCAACTCTCACATCCATACGTGACAACAGGAAAAACCATAGCCTTGACTAGACGGACCTTTGTTGGCAAAGTAATGTCTCTGCTTTTGAATATGCTATCTAGGTTGGTCATAACTTTCCGAGGAGTACGCTTCTTTTAATTTCATGGCTGCAGTCACATCTGCAGTAATTATGGAGCCCCAAAAATAAAGTCTGACACTGTTTCCACTGTTTCCCCATCTATTTCCCATGAAGTGATGGGACTGGATGCCAGGATCTTTATTTTCTGAATGTTGAGCTTTAAGCCAACTTTTTCACTCTCCACTTTCACTTTCATCAAGAGGCTTTTGAGTTCCTCTTCACTTTCTGCCATAAGGGTGGTGTCATCTGCATATCTGAGGTTATTGATATTTCTCCCGGCAATCTTGATTCCAGCTTGTGTTTCTTCCAGTCCAGCGTTTCTCATGATGTACCCTGCATGTAAGTTAAATAAGCAGGGTGACAATATACAGCCTTGACGTACTCCTTTTCCTATATGGAACCAGTCTGTTCCATGTCCAGTTTTAACTGTTGCTTTCTGACCTGCATACAGATTTCTCAAGAGGCAGGTCAGGTGGTCTGGTATTCCCATCTCTTTCAGAATTTTCCACAGTTTATTATGATCCACACAGTCAAAGGCTTTGGCATAGTCAATAAAGCAGAAATAGATGTTTTTCTGGAACTCTCTTGCTTTTTCCATGATCCAGCAGATGTTGGCAATTTGATCTCTGGTTCCTCTGCCTTTTCTAAAACCAGCTTGAACATCAGGAAGTTCACAGTTCACGTATCGCTGAAGCCTGGCTTGGAGAATTTTGAGCATTACTTTACTAGCATGTGAGATGAGTGCAATTGTGCGGTAGTTTGAGCATTCTTTGGCATTGCCTTTCTTTGGGATTGCAATGAAAACTGACCTTGTCCAGTCCTGTGGCCACTGCTGAGTTTTCCAAACTTGCTGGCAGATTGAGTGCAGCACTTTCACAGCATTATCTTTCAGGATTTGAAATAGCTCCACTGGAATTCCATCACCTCCACTAGCTTTCTTCGTAGTGATGCTTTCTAAGGCCCACTTGACTTCACATTCCAGGATGTCTGGCTCTAGGTGAGTGATCACACCATTGTGATTATCTGGGTTGTGAAGCTCTTTTTTGTACAGTTCTTCTGTGTATTCTTGCCACCTCTTCTTAATATCTTCTGCTTCTGTTAGGTCCATACCATTTCTGTCCTTTATCGAGCCCATCTTTGCATGAAATGTTCCCTTGGTAACTCTAATTTTCCTGAAGAGATCTCTAGTCTTTCCTATTCTGTAGTTTTCCTCTATTTCTTTGCATTGATGGCTAAGGAAGGCTTTCTTATCTCTTCTTGCTATTCTGTGGAACTCTGCATTCAGATGCTTATATCTTTCCTTTTCTCCTTTGCTTTTCACTGACTCGACGGACGTGAGTCTGAGTGAACTCCAGGAGCTGGTGATGGACAGGGAGGCCTGGCGTGCTGCGGTTCATGAGGTCGCAAAGAGTCGGACACAACTGAGCGACTGAACTGAACTGACACCTTCCAGAGATTAGGATGTTGTGGGGAGTCAATCTTCAGCTCAACACACCTTGTACTATCTGTAAACGTTTTTATTTTTTCTTCATACTTAATCAGTTGTTTGTCTAGATACAGAATTCCAAGCTCATGATAAATTTTTTTTTCCCTCAGAACTTTGAAAATAAGTGCTGCATTACCTTCTGGCTGATTAGAAATCTGATGCCAGTCTAATTACATTTACAGGAGCCAAGGAAAGCAGACAGCCTCCAGAAGCTCAAAAAGACACGGGGATACCTGACCCCCCTTCTCGAGGCATCCCAGCATCTCCCCTGGTGTCTCCCCGAGGAATAAGCCCTGCTGACACCTGACTTTAGCCCAGTGTAACTACGTACATCCTCCAGAATAGTAGGAGGATCAATTTCGTTGCTTTAAGCCACCAAGTTTGTGACAGGCAGCAACAGGAAACTAATACAATGATTCACAGTTTACTGCCTCAACAATGTTTCTCTGACAAAGACTCTCTCCTTGTCCAAACTTTACTAGGCCTTGACCTTGGCCTCCATCCTGTCTTCAGCCTGCCTCACCCATCTATAGCAAGAATCCCCCCCACCCTTGATACCTCATCACCTTTGCTATCTGGTCAGATTTCTCCTCCTCCACCCTTGATATCCAGTAACCCTGGCCTGTCTCTACCAAAAATCCTGTTATATAAGTTTAGCAAGATTCCCCCATCACTGAGGTCTCCTCTTAGTAACTTTGCACCCACCAAAGCCCTCATTTGGTGAATTAATGATAAATCCCTTACTGTACTTGGAGTTGAGCCCTATCTTTCTCCCCTATTGTGATATTCTTGACACTCCTTGGAACAGCCCTGAATAAAGTCTTCTTTATTGTTGTAATAAGTGTTAGAATAATTTTTTTCTTTAACAGAATCAAAATGAGCAGCAGACACTGGATCCATGAAATCTCCAGAGGCTAAAATTGGACATTTCCAGATGCCAACGGGGCAGCTGCCTAGAGAGTTACGAGACTGCATTAGAAGAGGGAATACAAAGTTTCTTCAAGAAGAAAGTGGATGCCAGGCAACATACAGATCACGGCATTATTGCAATACGGTAAACGCTTACATATAAAAGACACCAAAAAGAGGTAAGAGGACTGTTAGAAATCTCAGGACAAACAAAGCAGGGAGAGCTGAAAAGTCATGGTCAAATATTGATATGAAGTAATATACAAAGGGGTGTGGCTATGGATTTGATACACATGGGAAAAGTGAATCCATCTGACCATGACACTGTCAGTAGGATTATATTTCTTTCCTACACACCTCATCATTATATTTAACACTGAAGTAAACTATACTGACTACTGACTTTATGATTATATAAGAATTTTATTGGCTTTTAATGTTCAGTATCAACTATACACACAGTGTCTAAAACTGAACTCTGATCTGAACAGCTGCATATGCTCCACTCCCAGCCTAAGTCCCCACTCCTAGAAGCAGCCACCATTCTCTCCCAAAACTCTTCTCCACACTGTACAAGAATCTGCATGTACGTATGCACAGGCACATATATTTAAATGTCCCTTTTCTATTTAAAAACTAGAACCATTCTATATATAATTCTAGAGATTACTCTTTTCTTGCTTAACAGTGCATCTTCAAGCTTATGCACATCAACACCTACCCAGTGGTATGCCAGTAAAAGCTTAGCAACCAGTTCCCGGAGGGAAGAAGTACAGGCTGTGAGCTCTGGTTTGTGGTATCTGCCAATTTCCATGCTGTGAAGATTCCCACCGCAGTGGCCAATTCCCAAGATACCAACGTGACGTCACTGAACAGAGAGATCAGGTTGGCTCCAATAAGTCCGTGGATCTCCCTCAACCCTTTTTCACAGCTGTAAAGTTTCCTAATGCACTAATGTAAGTTATCAATCAGTCCTCTCTTAGAACGTGACTAGGATAAAGCAGAGAGTCAATTTGTAATGAGAGCTAAAGATGAAACATTATGAGGTAAAGAGCTTAACCAGCTATGGTGACCAAAGGCAAGCAGAAAAAACGAGGAAGCAGAAACCACAAGCAAGCTGAGAGATGCTGCAGGGAGGAAAACGGTGCCCAGTATGCAGGGCACAGCAGAGTCACTATCATACAGACCTTTCAGCCTAAAAATAAGACACACAAGCCTGTCCCTATGTTGCTGCTGCTGGCTCTCCTTTCCCGTGCGATGCATGCACGCAGCAAGTGCTCTTTTCCCGAAATTCTCTGAATAAGTTATCCATGTCTATGAGTTCCTTAATGTCATCTCATCTTTCAGAGTATCAATGGTGCCTAAACAATGTTTCAGTTATTTGTGATCACCTTCTTAGTATAGATTTTGTTATTGTAGTTGTTCAGTCACTAAGTTGTGTGTGACTCTTCGGGACCCTATGGACTAGAGCAGGCCAGGCTTCCCTGTCCCCCACTATCTCCCAGAATTTGCTCAAATTCATGTCCACTGAGTCGGATTATGAACTAAGATACCTCAATAATAAAGTTTTTTTTAATAATAAAATCTTAATAGGCACCATTGCTAAAAACTTCAGCATTTATCTTGCCATGTTCTAGATCCAAGACTGGAAGGAATGCTCAGAGAAGAAATGCCAGAAACATCAAAATACAACTAAAAACAAACAAAATAAAGGAAGGCACACCAGTCACATGAGAACCTGAAATACCACTTATTTTAAATGGTCATTCTGTGAGAGATGAAATTAAATACAGCACTTAAAGTGACATATGCCTGCTCTGCAACCAAATTTATTCTGGAGCGGCATCCCAGGAGACCTTGACGTCCTGAGCCAAACGCTCCCCCTGGTGGTCCTGTGAGGAACGATCCAGAACCTCCAATCCTTTTACAACCCTCTGCTGGGAGGAACTCTGACCCAAAGATCGGCTGCTTATGAGCCCTCCAGCACAGTCCCACCCCCGCCTCTCACAACTCAGTTAACTCCACATTCAACAAATGTCTCATCAAAAAAAAAAGTACAACCTCAAGAACCCATTTCTCTCCTTCTTCCTTCTCCCACTGGAGCAATAATCTTAGAAAAATCATTTGGCTTCCTTCCCTCTTTCCATGTTAACTTGGAAACAACATAACAACAAGATTCTCATCATAGCTGCAATTATAAAAACAGCATAACTAGTCATGATCAAGGGCAGGGGCAGCCAAAGACGGAAAGTCAATACAGGAAAGAACCAAGGCCATAAACCCAAAGGTCCTCAGAAATGCCCCAACTTCCACTTCAGAAGAGCCACACAAGCTTCCACATACATCTTCATAGTCCTCCTCTGGTAATATGCATTGTCTGAGACAATAAAAGTGTTCAAAACAACAAACCTAAAGCCTCAATTTAAGCTTTTATTTGTCAGCATAAATAGGATTTGTACCTTTCCATTCAAAATACTTCTATTATCTCACTAAGCAGCATGATGTCAACATTTTCTACAATGTCAAGCTTTCATTTTAAAACTTTTCATTAAATACACAGAACACATTTCTTCAAATTCTCATACAGAAGCCCAGTTTTCAACAAGGATGAGTGGGATTGAGGAGAGATGTGAACGTCCTCATGTGAGCAGGTCTGTACCTTGTTGCTCAACTGAGTTCCTTCCAACACTTTCCCAACTGCCATCACAACCTCCTTTCACAGGGTCCCCCAACTTATCCAGGTCCTTTTTCTGCTTTTACAAACAAAAAGATCAACATTTTATAACTGGCAGGTCACTTGTATGTTCTGTTTCAGTTGTAAGCATATACATTTTAAGAGCTGTAAGAATAGGACAAATCTCCAATATTTTAAAATGGAGCACCCAGCATCACAGAGAGATTTCAGTTCAGTTGCTCAGTCGTGTCTGACTCTTTGCGACCCCATGAACCTCATCACACTAGGCCTCCCTGTCCATCACCAACTCCCGGAGTCTACCTAAACCCATGTCCATTGAGTCAGTGATGCCATCCAGCCATCTCATCCTCTGTCATCCCCTTCTCCTCCTGCCCTCAATCTTTCCCAAAATCAGGGTCTTTTCAAATGAGTCAGCTCTTCACATCAGGTGGCCAAAGTATTGGAGTTTCAGCTTCAGCATCAGTCCCTCCAATGAACAGCCAGGACTGATTTCCTTTAGGATGGATCTCCTTGCAGTCCAAAGAACTCCCAAGAGTCTTCTCCAACACCACAGTTCAAAAGCATCAATTCTTCGGTGCTCAGCTTTCTTTATAGTACTTCTGTTACTAATAAAATATTTTAAATCATAATCTTAAGAATAATTACTTGCTTCTTGATTTCCAGAAGGATGAGAAACAAAATCATTTTAAAGTCCTACAATTACTAATAAAGTTTCATTACTATAACAGAGAGGATAATATTTGCCCCTCAAATTTAATCATGACTACAGACTTAGATAGAACTGGTCACAGCTCCTTTAGGTCCACTGTACTTTTACCATCTATTTACCTACAACAATCTACTGAACACACTTATTTCCAAGTCACTCCTATTAAACTGTAATCTTCATGAACAAAAGACTGTACCTCACTCATCTTGACATCTCTTGTGCTACCACAGTGCCTGGCACACAGTAGCTGCTTACTAAATACTTCTATATAGCTTCATTGCAAAGAAAATAAAAATAAAAATGTCTTTACTAAAGAGCCTCTTGATGAAAGTGAAAGAGGAGAGTGAAAAAGTTGGCTTAAAACTCAACATTTAGAAAACTAAGATCATGGTATCCGGTCCCATCACTTCATGGGAAATAGATGGGGCAACAGTGGAAACAGTGTCAGACTTTATTTTCTTGGGCTCCAAAATCACTGCAGATGGTGACTGCAGCCATGAAATTCAAAGACACTTGCTCCCTGGAAGGAAAGCTATGACAAACCTAGACAGTATATTAAAAAGCAGAGACATTACTTTGCCAACAAAGGTCCATATAGTCAAAGTTTTTTTTTTTTTCCAGTAGTCACGTAGGTATGTGAGAGTTGGACTATAAAGAAAGCTAAGTGCTGAAGAATTGACGCTTTTGAACTGTGGTGTTGGAAAGGACTCTTGAGAGTCCCTTAGACTCCAAGAAGATCCAACCAGTCCATCCTAAAGGAAATCAGTCCTGAATACTTATTGGAAGGACTGATGTTGAAGCTGAAACTCCAATACTTTGGCCACCTGATGCAAAGAACCGACTTGCTGGGAAAGATTGAAGGCGGGAAGAGAAGGGGATGACAGAGGATGAGATGGTTGGATGGCATCACCGACTCAATGGACATGAGCTTGAGTAGGCTCCAGGAGTTGGTGATGGACAGGGAAGTCTGGCATGCTGCAGTCCATGGGGTTGCAAAGAGACAGACACGACTGAGTGACTGAACTACTGAACTGAACTTGCTAAAGATTGTTAGCTTTCTCATATATTTTATTCTGTTTTTTTTTTTTTTAAATACTATTTCAAGGGAGCATTTGAAATTTTATTAAGACTCAGACAGGAGAAGTCACAGTCCAAGTAGCACTTGTGATTATTTACAAGATCCTCATATTCATTAAGGAACGAATGAAGACATACATGATTAACTGTGTGTATGTACGTGTGTGGCTCCTGAAAGATGAAGAAACCAGAGCCTTGTTATGTCTGTGTTCCCATCTATACCCCTCACATTTTCCCTCCTTCTAGCTCCCCAGCCTACTCACAGACCATCACTGTCTCACTTGCTTTACAGGAAGGTCTTCCTTACTCGGCTGTGTGTGCCACATCGTACTTCACAAAGGGCATTCACTAGAGCAACGTTCCCAGCTCCCCTACTCCTCTCAGAAGCTAGGGGTTGGCTTGGCTGTGCTAGTCACCCGGTGGGTAAATCTAAGTCGAGAGAGGCTAATAAGTCCTTTCCACTTCAGATCTAATGTCAGGTCCTCCATCAGCCGACACAGGAGGCATTTTGCTCTCCATCTGTCAATCTCTCCTGCCCTACTTCTCAAAGAGAAAGAGCATCACTGCTGCTTCCCTAGAACTCCCAAAATCAGACTAGTAACGCCAACATTTATGTGTAAGATGATTCACAGAGACATGACGTGATGTAACAATGCTTAAATACCATTACTACTGGAGAGAAACATAATTATTACTTGTTGAATGTGAGTTTAATTCCCACACTTGGCGGCAGGGTTGAATGACAAAATTGCAACAACAGATCCTTAGAACCAAGACAAGCATATGAGTCATTTTACTCACTTCAACCGCCTACAGTTGCTGGCAAACTCAAGATTACACCTTAGCAGTTCTTCCAGTAGCACGAGAGCATGATTGTATTAACAGATGACACAAGACTGGTCTGCAACAACTCCCTGTTTGTGGAAGCTTTATAACCTGCTTAGTGAGGTTTAACAGGTACCAGACATTTGCCACGGAGAAGGCAATGGCACCCCACTCCAGTACTCTTGCCTGAAAAATCCCATGGACAGAGGAGCCTGGTGGGCTGCAGTCCATGGGGTCGCTAAGAGTCGGACACGACTAAGCAACTTCACTTTCACTTTTCACTTTCATGCATTGGAGGAGGAAATGGCAACCCACTCCAGTGTTCTTGCCTGGAGAATCCCAGGGACGGGGGAGCCTGGTGAGCTGCTGTCTATGGAGTCGCACAGAGCTGGACACGACTGAAGGGGACATTTGCCATGCATTTGCTATGCGTAGTATCACATAATCAAATGCCTTCATGATTAATTTCTATGATTATAGAAAGAATTCTGTTGAATTCAGTTCATTTACTTAACTTTCACAACTCTTTTCAGCTCATTCAGAATTATAAGCATTACAGTTTTATTCATTACAATAAAACTTTGTGCTGAATTCAGCTCAATGGATTTTAATAAGAAATAATGCAATTACACCAAATTCTTGAAGGCCAGATATAAAACAGAGAATTCACAGACTGCTCATCCTAATAGCAAATAACTAATCCCACAAGTAGTTTGGCAAGCTTTATTCTCACCCAAAGGTAACTTTTCCACTCTTTAAATCAAAGATGCAAATATGTAAAAACCAAATTGTGCTCAAAATGGCACACGAAAATAAGAACTAAGTATTACCCAGAACAACTGAGTAGCACACAGGAAGAACTGCATTAACGCATAAGCGGAAGTATGAACTATGCAAGTATCCAGTCCCCACACAGCCCTTAGGTTCAAATTGGGACATAAGCCCATCAAAAGTCAGAAATTTGGGATACGATAAATGTTTTACATGCTCGCATCATATTGAAGCTGCCATTCATTCACTCATTAAATAAGACAGAGAGCCCTAAAGTTCGACACAATACCACAGAATTCTCACAACATACAGCACATTTCACCCAACAAACCCTAAGAATGTGATCTATACACTTCTCATGTGTATGTGTGTTTAATATGAAATGTTTCTTTACATGGTTACTGTAACTGTGTTAACAATGTTATGTTTGAGTGACCAGTATAGGATAAGATTTATTTTGCATAACAAACATCAAAATGCTATACATATAGGGTCCGTCACTGATCAGGAGTCCTGATGACTTAAGTGCCAACAAAGAGCCAGCCAGGCTCATAAGTAGGAGCTAGCACTTACTCTGTGCAATTTTAAAGTCTTATGTATGTTATTTCATTTAATGTCTTCACATCAAAACTAAGAAGTAGGTATCATTAGCATTCATTTAAGAGACAAGAAAATTATTAGGTAAATGAACTTGCAAGGATTACACAGCTTTGAAGTTGCAGAATTGGCATTCAGACCCAGGCAATATGGCTCCAGAGTGCTCTTAACCACTCCACATGGTCTCTGAATAAATAAAAAAGGAAATTGAACAAAGGCTTATCAAGAGGATCTGTCAACAGGAATACTCAGAACAGTATTAAACAAGGGCAAGAGGCCATGGAAATGCTCTCCAGTCAACAGGAAGTCAACATGTTTCTGAAGAGGAGAGAGAACAGAAAAGCTGTGGAGAAAATGACCACCACTCAGGAAGGAAGGGGCTTCCCAGGTGGCACTAGTGGTAAACAACCAGCCTGCCAGTGCAGAAGACACAGTAAGACACGGGTTCGATCCCTGGGTCGGGAAGACCCCCTGCAGGAGGGCATGGTAACCCACTCCAGTTTCCTTGCCTGGAGAAGCCCATGGACGGGGGAGCCTGGAGGGCTTCAGTCCACAGAGTCTCAAAGAGCTGGACACGACTGAAGCGACTTATCATACACGTAGGAAGGAAGAACAGTTTAGTCTGCCTGTTAACAGCTGCCTGTTGAACTTTTATAGCTCATTAGGCACTGTGCTAGGTACACAGAAAATCTCAAACAGTTCTATAATCTTTTACATTTTACAGATGACAAAAATAAAATGCAGAGGTCAAGCAATTTGTCCAAGTCTAAATTATCATCAGAGTTCAACTCAAACCCACAGCTGAAAGGCTCCAAAGTCTGTGTCCACCTGCCCACTATGCTAGAGAGAGAAAGTGTGTATGTGTGTCTAAACTAATAAGGTATATGCTACCAAGAAACTGGTGCAGGGCCACCAGAAAGTGGGTTAGTTCATTCCAGTGTGCTCAAAACTACTGCTCTGGTTGTATTTCCACAGTGAGTGTCCTATTCTAATAAAAAGAAAAGTCTTCCTATATCTGAAAATGATTACTTTCCAGAGTTACTTATTCCTTACACTTTCAGATACCCAAGTGTCCAAGGTTTCCTCCATTGATACTATAAAGCCGCCATAGTTTTATGGTTAGAAAATGCATTTTCACAGTATCATAAACAAGGAAGCAAATTTTTTCAAAGTTTAAATTGAGGCAGCTAAATATTGTTTTCATACACAACTAGATACAAGTAAGCTTTGGGGGAAAAAAAAAGCTTTCCTAGTTATCAACTGCCAGACTCTGGGCAGGAAAACAGGAGACATGGGCTCCCCACCCACGGCATCTCACATACTGTTCATTCATTATAACCCAGTCCACCACTTTTTGTTTTCCAAACCTTTCAACCACATGTTTCTTTCTACATGTAACACATATTGCTCTTCAGAGTAAAGATTCATTAGCTCTCAAGTGTATCAAACTTAAAAAAAAAATAGTCCCAACACATCTATTGGTTATTTGTAGTAGATAATACTATACAAGATTCCAGAGTTTCCCTGACAAAGACACCTTAATAAAACAAAACAGACACTGTTCACCAAAGCGAAAGGAACGAGCAGTGAATTTCTCACACCTTTGTTCCAATGGAGGCACAGCTGTTTCTAACAGTATTTACTCCCTAAAAGCAGTCCATCAGTTCAATCCGAGTATTACCTTGGAACACAAATGTGCATAATTTTAAGAAAGACCAGATGCCTTCACAAAATTTAAAAACAAGTCTAATCACATCCAAAGATATATTCCTTTAATATTATGAAATGCCTATATAATGTTGCATACATTACCTTCCAGATAATGTATATAACATACCTGAGAAAAAAAGCAGTAGTAGCGTATAGATTTCCAAAGAAACTTGCACTGTTACATTCAAGGTTTAAAAATAAGAAATAATCTTAAATGCAACTGACTGATGAAAGAAAAGGGGAAAGGGTGGCCATTGGGCTCCAGGTAACAACTTGCCTGGAGACCCTGAAAATTCACATTTAGTTTTCTTGTCAGCAACCTATAAATCCCATTCCCACCCCAATGCCTCACTCTCAATTTACCTCAAAAACTTATACACAGGCTCAATCAGATTCTAAACAATTTTTTTTTTTTGGTACACAGCAGCCAAGCAATAAAACTCTTTTAAGAAGTCACTAAGGGGGAAGAGAGCCTCTTCCAGCATGATGAGTTATGCGAACTTCCACATAAAAGATTACCATACTCCAGAACTCCAGAAGACTGACTATAAAAACACACTTCATATTAAAGACCTGCCATCCTTCTCACTGCAGGAAGTATTTCTTAGAAAGCATTGTTAACCACTCAATGAGTAAACTATCTGAAATTACAAAATGCATTTAGGACAGTAATCCAATTCCTCTTTTATGAGTAAATAAACATGGCCAACTTCACAAAGCAGCAAAATGATGGGAAATGATGTAAAATGTCCATCAATTCAGCTATTAAAAATCATGAAGCAATATTCTGTACTGATTTGACTTGGATTCATCTCCAAGATGTACTGTAAGTAGAGGGGGAAAATGTCAAGGTTCAGAACAGTGTGTATAACACACGACGGGGGTCAGGGATGAACATAAATACACAAAGTTCACAGCAGCTGTCTGGGGGAGATGAGTGGAAAGGACACTTATCTTTCACTGGATAACCTTCAATACCCTTGAACTATTTATCATGTACATGTGCCACCTTATCAAACCCTAACATGAAAGTGTTAACAATTGTAAAGATAATGAGCAGGAGAAAAATCCTTCCTCAGGAAAAGGCTGAGATTTACTGTGTATCCAACATAGCTGCTTCTGCACAAGCAGATGAACCCTCGTTTTAGCCTCCAGAGACCCCTCTCAAGTGCAAGGCCACCTCAGCTTTTCCTGATGGAATGGCCTCACCTTCCAGTTGTCTTTACTGCTCTAAAGGAAGGAAAGGAAGAGTAGAAATTCAAAGAGATGGGGACTATCTCTTTCCAATGACCAAAAGAAAACCAATTAATACTTTCACTTCCAGCAGCCCAAGCAGGCAGGGGACCTGTGTCAGCGCATAAAGAGGAGATCAAGAGTCTATATTCTACCTTCTGGATAAATGAATAGAAAACGAGGCCCAGAGAAACTTATCCTTATCCACCATAATAATCTGAAAGGATCAGCTGTACTGAGAACTGCAAAATTTAAACAAAGGATAGTATGTTACATTTTACACTGTTAAGGGCTGGTTCAAATACTTAAAAAAATAAGCACAAACCAAACAATAAAACTGACAGAGCATCTGCCTGAGCAGATCACACCACTTTCCTGGTCAATTCACTGACAAAGGAGATTCTTATTACTGACAAATCTGGGCTGTTTAGAAATGGATGTCTTACAGGACTCAGGTTTATAATGTTTCTGAAATGCTTTTAAAGCCATCTAGAGCGTGTTTGTTTGTTTGTTTTCCTTTATACTTGTATTTTCCTTAGGACACTGATCTTGCCAACTGCTGTTTTACCAATAGCGGTCCTTTTCAAGAACATAACTTTAATAAACTTGCTGACAAATAGATTACATTTGTAATCTGTTGTGAATGGCAAGTTACTTTAATTGACCATTTTTAATTGAGCCAGATTAATGAGTTCCTTGGTTTCCAATAAAGCCATCAATGCTTTGACAATTTCACAAACTCACAATGTGTGAAGCTCTTTGCAAGCGCTGAGAAACACAGAATATTAAAACATAGTATCTGCTCTCAAGATGTTTACACCTTGTAAATGAATAAAAGGATTCTTACTCTAAGAGATGTGTTCACCAGCAAGGAAGCAAGGCAAAAGTAACAATCCTTAAACAACAGCACACCCTCTACAGGGGACAACGAGGTTGCCACACAACCCAAATTGTTTCTAAGGTGACCAGAAAACCATGGAGCATTTTATGAACTCATTCTAAGAGGTGATCACTGAAGACAGAACCGACTTTGAGTGAGATCACTTTTATTTACTGCAATGTTACACATGAGAGCCTACTTGGATTTTTCTTCTAGGAGATGTCTTCAGTTTGACTTAATGATCCTTGAGAAATCTAAGCACATCTAAAATCAGAAGCTCAGCTGCTTCACAAGTATGCTAGAATGCCGACAGAAACTAAAGTGAAGTGTCTACTTCCTTTCAAACACTATCAAGCACCAAAAGTCTTCTGGAAACTGTGATTATTTATAATATGCTTTAGAAAAGGCCTTCCTACTGAATTATGTCTGGAATGTGAGGCTACAATCAACAATTTCACAAGTCTTAACTAAGTGAAATCAATACTGTTTCACAAATAAGTCCATATACAGTCATCTTACTCCATTTTTAAAATCCAATTCAACAGAATTCTTAATAACTGCTCTATCACTAAGTGATAACTAATGTTTACTTGGGCCACAACCTGTGTGAGCATCAGTCTCCTTACCTGGACAAGAGGTACCCAGTGCTAAGAACAAGCATGTTAGCTAACATTTACTCAGCGTCTACTATGTGTCAGGTGTGGCTCTAAGCAGAGCGTAATATCCTAGCCATATATTCTCAAGCATATGATCAAATGGAAACTCAAGCAACCTTACGGTGGAGTCACTATTACTGTCACCAGATTAGAGATGAGGAGAATGAAGACATTCAGAAATTTCCAAAGGTCTCACAGCAAGCGCCAGAGCCCCAAATGTCTGGAATCCAGAAGCCAGACTCTAAATCATTAAGATAGTGCTCCTAAAAATGCTAAGACATCTCCTGTCCAATCTGTAAAGTTCTTGCAAACATCCTACTTAATTAGGCTCATAAAAAGCATTCTAGAACTTTTAAGTGCCATGTAAACATAAGACAAGATTGAAGAAATTGAGTAGGTACCTAAGTTTGTGTAGGTACCTAAGTAAAAATTAAAATGAAGAACAAAAGTTAAAGAATTGGAGGGAACCTCAATGTGTACCTAGCTCTACTTCCCCTCTATAACATTCTTAATAAGTGGTCACTGAATTCAGTGACCTTCAGTGCTTCAGAGATGAAATCTCACAAGTTCACAAGTCAGCCTTTTCCATCTTAAAATGTTCTATTTATTATTAGAAATATCTTCCTTCCTTTTAGCTCTAAACAAAATTGAGCTTTTTCCACCTGACAACCTACAAATACAAGTCACTGTTATATTCACACTGTGACATATGACATTTTATTAAAGTTCTCATTTGAAATTCGACACCTAAACCCAACATGATAGCCCAGAAAAAGTCTGAGATAAGGAGAACAATAGCTCTGTTACTCCCTTGATCTGCAACCAAACCAGCTGGTAAGTCAGCATAGTGGGCTCCAATTTAGCATACACTTAAGCTCTCTCAATCTTCTCTTAGGAGCTGTTTCAACCTCAATGTAGAAGTTGACATTTTATAATTTTCAATCAAACTTTCTTTCATTTTGGTCCAATATTCTAGCCTGTAAAGGCCTTTGTGAATCTCCATTCCATAATCTTATGAGCTCTGCCAACTCTGTACACTCCTCCTTCTGTCATAATTCCAATGACCATAACTGAATTTTTATCCAAGCTGAAGAAAAGCTGTGAATAAGTTAAGACCATAGGATACACTGGCAAAGACCTTCACTCTGACATAATTACTTTAAACATGATTCATCAATTAATTATAACATCTCTACATGAGTTCTAGTCGATGGTGGCATCATAGAAGACTTCATATCACATTACTTTCTAACACCCAAATATCGATAAAACCTATCTCTAACATTTCCTCAGGGTGTTTATCTAATGACAACAACATTAGTTTATTCTTATTATATCCAGAAAAGTTCCTAAAAATTGCTGCCTTTTAAACCCATTCATAAGCCATTATTTAATAAAACGAAGCTAGAATTCTGATTCAAATGATCATGAAACCCAATGGCTTCTATTACCAGAGTCGACCCTCGCTCCTCTTCTGAGTCCAGTCTTCAGGTACCTTCTCCATGTTCTATTACTCTTAAAAGACTATTTACAGTTATTCCAAATAGTCTAAAACTATATTACTCAACCTATCCTGAAGACCTGACTTAAGGGTGTTACCATGTCCTAATCTACCTTGGGCTTCAACTACCTCTCACTTCTGTCCATTCCCTTCTCTTTTTTGAAGATAATTTTGTTTCTTGCTTTTTACTTTTTTAAAAAAGCAGATGGAAGCAAGAATCAAGACTCAGAAGCACTCTCTCACATTTACATGACATGACTTGCCCTGAATAGCAGGCCTATCTGGTCATTACCGATCTCCAGGATCCAAATTATGCTTCTTCAGATGTTTTTAACATGCTCCACACACTGCTCGCGGCTGTCAGTTCATTTGTGCTTGATCCTTCTGACACTGGTGTTTCAAGTACCTACTACTCTTTTTCATTCATTACTGGTTACAAATCTTTTCTTCTACCTTTCATTCTTCTACCTTGAATTCAAAATGCACCTTAAGAAGCTACTTCATTTTGTGCAAATTCCTTTATCTTTTCTTTCTCATTAGAGTCAGTAGCCACTGGAGATCTTTCTTTCACTGATCCAGATCTCCTTTTAGAGTCTATGAATATAAGCAAGCTCACCTTCATGCCAATATTTTTCTAACTTACTTTCCTGAAGACAATCATACATCACTAAGTACTGACTTTTTTCTTAGAATTTGACAAACTCTAAGAAGTTACCCTCACTTCTACGTTACTAACAAACACCCGCTCCTTCGCTTGAATTAGGCCTGAAAAGCGCTTGAATTAGCCCTGAAAAGTAGTTCCCTTCATTGTTCCTGTAACATCCTAAGACATATACTCACCAGTAGGAATACAAGATGGATTTATTTATATCTGAATAAGCACTGTTGTCAGGCTTAAATTCTTGGTGAAAGAAGATGGCTACAAATGACAGCAAAGTCTCAGTCTCAAAGGTGTCAAAATAATTAAATGGGGAAAAAAAATGGTCTTTTCAATAAATGGTGCTGAAATAACTAGAAATCTATGTGGGGAGAAACGAATAAACTTTGACCCTTACCCCAAACAGTACACAAATTTCATCATCTCACACTTTTAATAATCACTAATCACTTTAAATTTTGTCTTTATTATACTGCAACTTCTTGCTGTCTTTTGGAGAACTTCTAGATTCATGCCCCTATATATGTATGTCTAGGTTGTTAGAAAAATCAAGTAACTAAATTTATGCAAACAGTATGAAAAATAATCACCAACAAGCTCTGACTGAGGGCCTGAGCCCTCTCTAAACAGCATGCATGAGTTTAACTCACTGACTTCATAGCATCTACTTTGGAAGCTATTAGCTTCCTTCAGCCCATGAAATAACCTTTAAATAAAGTAAAGGATTATTATAAAAAGAACAATGATAGCAACTCACACTAATCGTACCCCGCCCCTCCATCCAGGCAGGCGCCACACAGATCATGCATGGTTATTTACACTGCTCTTCACCCACTATACTCCCACACGCGCAGACTTTACTCCAGTTCGAGGAGCACCTTCCCCTCCCTTCCGCTCTTCTGCTTCTGGGCCAGCGAATATCCAATCCCCTTCAGCTGGCACTCTCCTCTCCATGCCGACTCTTCCCTTGTCAGTCCAGGAGCGGCCTCTTCAGGACCATCTTCAGGGGTTCTCTTATGGTGCCTTCATAACTTCCTTGACAGGAAGCACCACATCTGTCAATGATTTGTTTGCTTTCTGTCTTCTCCACTGAACCCACAGGTTGGTCCGGGTCGTTTTATTTTCCACTGTAAACCACTGCCAGCCAGTACAGTGTCTGGCACAAAACTGATGCTCACTAAACTTACTGCATGACTAAGTGAACAGACAAGAAATTCCTAATTTAATCCTCATCACAGCACCAGTGACACAGGAACCACGGAAGACTTGGAGAGGGGACACTGGCCATTACCCAGTGGGGGTGCCACAACCCATACCCAGGTCTTTCCATCTCCAAATCCTGTGCACCTCACTGTGTCAATCAATGCCTGTAAGTGGTTCTATAATGGACTGCTGAGGTCTATTCATCTAGTCTTGAACTACTGGTCAAACCCTATCACAAACCCAAGGACTATTCAGATTATTTCCCTGGAATTTTGTTTGATCAAATATTCTTTGAAATAATTGGGCCAGTTCAATTATTAAGCAGAAATATTTACTAGGCCTCATGGTACTTCCTGGAAAAGGCTTTAATTGGGTATGACTAAACTTATAGAACATTCCTAAACAATAGGTGTGTATTTTCACTAAAGTACGCTCACCCTATTAACCACAGAGCTTGCAGTCTCACGGCTCTTATCACTACCAGCTCTCACTCGACTGTACTTCCTGCCAAGACCAAACAACAAAATGCCAGCCATCATAAGTAAAAGGCTCAAATATGCCTAGAGGCGTGGCATATACACACCAATTAAGAAAAAACAAAGGTTATATTCAGCAAAGTGAGACTTACTACAATAATTCTATTCATCAAGAAAAAAAACTAAAAGCCAAAAAAAGAACAGCAGAATAAAAGAGCTTTTGAATGACAGTGAATTTGAACAAGTGAGTCAGGATAGTGAGTCATCCTTAAGTGTGTACCTCAAAAATGTGAACAGATAACTACCGCAGGTCCTAAGATGCTAATTATAATCACTGTCAAAATAAGGACATAATGTAGCTTTGTGCTGAATTCCTGTTTTCAATGGGGTTATAGTTTTGCCACCTACATTAGAATTGCAAATGGTTTGAAGATTAGTTCCTGAAATACCATCTATGGATAGCGGCAGCCAGGGAATATATGATGGAATATATAAGGGTACAACACCAACCGAAGTTCTGGTAAAGTTCAGTAGTATCCTTGGGCGGGGGGGGATGGGAGATGAAATCAAGAAATCCTTTTATGTTGGTGTAATACAATGCATGTTACAAAGAGAATTCATACACACCAGTTCATACACATCAATTAAACATTCTTAAAGTAATGAGACTTTCTTTTCTTGCAAGAAACGCTTCCAAATTTACCTATCTCCACCAATCATATCACCATGCCAGACTTTTTCTTTCACTCTTCTACATGTAATTTTCCACTAATTTCTGACTTTTTTTCAATCATCCCTTGCTTTTTTCATTTCCCCCGCTACCACATTCGTCTACAACCATATTTTGTTCATGGAATTATATTTGCTGAATGAAAAGAAAATGTTGTTCCAAGATAATGTCCAATAATTCCCAACTGTGGTCTATTGGGATCATTTGGTCGGTATGTCATAAGTAACTTGTCAAGCATAATAATATTTGAATTTGAGTCTTTCCCTATAGTAAAGTTCCTCTAACTTGGATTTCCATCTTGCCTTGTGCAGAAAATAAAATGATGGCACTTGGGCAACTACAGTAGATTTAACAGACAAGCTGTCCATGAGACTCTTCACTGCAGTGACTGTTTCCTGTTATATATGTTATAAACATATAAAAGGTTAAAAACCAATGACCCTTACTGTGTTATGTGAGTGTATATTTATACTAGTTCACTGAACCCCCTCACTCCATTAATTAGTGTTAGATATGCCTGGGTACAACATAAAACTTGAAATAGCAAAACTGAAATGAAAGAGATACTGATTTTCCTCTGGATGCCAAGGAAATTCAGATCTTAGTCATCTAGGTCTGATATGAAGACTCTAGAGTCAACAGGATTCCAGGCTCTTCAATCTTTCTTCTCCAGTATCTCCCTCAAGACTTCCATCCTCAAAGTCACCTCATGGACCGAAATGGTTGCTGGATCTTCAACCATCACTTTGTGTTACAGACAACAGAAATGAAGGAAGATAGATGGCAAGAGGAAGCAGGAGTGTACAGAAGGAAAAGAGTGACAACACTACCTGCCCCAGATAAAAACCTGCTAAGAGAGGCAGAAAATGCAACAGTCTCACAGGGCTGGGAAGACAAACAGTGGTGCTCACAGCACCTACAACAGAGCCAAAACCCCACAGAAGAAGAAAGCAAGAGCAGTCAGTCAGCCAGTCAAAATCTCAGCTGCTTAACTCTGCCATGCATTTGCCCATTCTTAAGCAGCAGAGACTGAGAGAAGCCAAGTAGAGAGTAGCAATAGCAGTTAAAAAGCTAAATAGTTTTTGGCAACCTCACAGTCCTGAAATGATAAAAATTGCAGCTAAAGATCCACCATCAGAAAAGAAACCTGGTAGGTGGCCCAGACTTTCAGGTGAGGGCACTGAATGACTATACATTAGGATTAATGGAGAACTGGAAATAAACAAAGCCTAATAAATACTCAGACTTGCAACTCAAGTTCAAACCCAGTGAACTAAGTTACCATGTCTCGTCTCTAACTGCCTGCCAGAAGCAAAAGTTTACCCAAAACTTCTACAAATATTTCACATAATAGCTGCTATTCTATTAAAAAAAAAATCAGGCATAGGAAGAAATAGTACCAAGAAAAAAAAAAAGAAAGCAGAGACCCACAAGGTAAGTCAGATATTACAGTATCATTTTTTAAAATTCTGTAATTAAAATGTTCGGGAAGATCAATGACAAGATAGATAATTTCACCAAAGACTTGGAATCCCCATCCTTTTTTAAAGAAGCATATGAAAACTCTAGGACTAAAAAATACAATCACTGAAATTAAAAACTCAACAGACAGTCTTAACAGCAGATTAGATATAACTAACAAGCGGATTCGTGATCCAGAAAGACAAATCAGTAGAAAATATATAGATTGAAACGAGAGACAAACAAAAAAAAAAAAACACAGAAAATACATGAAGCGCATATGAGACACAAGAAATGGTATAACACACATATTCCTGGAGACTCGGAAAGAGAAGATAGATATAATACTTAGAAGCAGTTTTAAAGAGCCAATAAGCAAGAATGGTAACTCACAGACTCAAAAGGTAACATAAACCTCAAGCAGGATAAATACAAAGAAAAAACCTCCTGGACACATCAGAGTAAAACTTCTGAAATCTAAAGAAGAAATCCTAAAAGCAGCCAGAGGAAAAGACAGATAACTTTCAAAGAAGCAGTAATAAATAAGACTAATGGCAAACTTCTAAACAGAAACTATGAAAGTCAGGAAACAGTGAAACAATATCTTTAAAGTGCTGAAAGAAAATAATCAGCAACTCAAAACTTCAAGAAATTCTTTACACATCCTTTAAAATTGAATCCAAAAATAGAGATACTTCCTAGACCAACAACTGAGATATATAATGCTCCCATACATACACTGAAATAATAAAAGAAAAGTTCTTCAAGCAGAAGAATACGAGCCTTAATGAAAGAACAAACACGAAGGAAGGAATAAAGAGCAATATAAAAAGCAAATATAAGGATATTCAACACATGGGACTCAAAATGTACCTAGACTCAAAATATACACGAATAATACCCAAAGACAGGAAGACAGAAATGCAGGTAAAGCATTTTAAGGTTCTTAAAGTTTAAGATTTTGCTGGGAAATGGGTAACAGCACTAATTTATCATATAGTCAAATAGCTCAAGGATGAAAAATGCAATCCAGGGTAACACTAAGAAAGAGGAAAAGAATTTATAACAAGCCAATAAATGTGACAATGGATAATAAAAATTTGAATAATCTAAAAGATGTCAAGCAATGACAGAAAAAAAATTTTAATAGGTGGGAAGACAGAAAAGCAGATTTATACTCATACATGACAGTAATATACGTAAATAGACTGAACACTCCAGTTAAAAGATAAAAATAATCAGAATAAATGTAAACATATAGATACATACTACTTAGAAGAAACATATCTTAAATATAAGGACACAAAAGTTAAAAGAAAACAAACAAAACATTGGAAAAGGCATACCATGCAAATACAAATCTAAAAAAGTTACCACTGGACTTAGATTAGACACAGTAGATTTAGACAAGAATCATTAGCAGAGATAAAAACTTACATTTCACAGCAACAAAAGAATCAATCCATGTGGAAAACCTAAGTATGCTTCAAAATACATAAAACAAAAACCAATAAAATTAAAAGGAAAACAGACCAGGTAAAGTACTTTAAGGTTCTTCAATTCAAACTCATAGTAGAAAATATTAATATAGAGAAAAGTCAGATAGTCTTAGATTTCTCTAGACCTCTCTTAACAAACTGAACATATTCAGTATTTTTGAGTAAACTGATCTGGCTCTCAATTTTAGAGGTACCACCAACTGACAACTTAGATTTTTTTATAATCCTTGCATGAAAGAAGGCCTTAGGGGTCATAATTAGAGAACTTTAAAAGAATTCTAGAGCAACTCCATATACTCAAAAGAACTTTTACTGGATTACTAAAGCTGAAGCATACAACTCCTTATCAATTACAGATATCATTTCATTAACTCTGCTGAATATTTTGTTGTCCTTCTATACCAAAGTTCCTGCATGCTTCCCTCACGCTCACTCGGCTCAGTTATTCATTCACAAGTTCGTTTAACATGTTAGAGAAACCTGAAATCATCTTCTTGGTCAAAACTAGGTAACTTCTTAATAATAGGAAAGATTAAGGAATAGTCACCAAAAAAAAGACATATGGAGACTAGTACTACAAAGCCGGCAAGTATGATCATCAATATAATACAACAGCAGTTAAATTTTATTACCATTTTTAATACTTCTTTATGATATAACCATAGCAACTATGGATGGATGGTAAAGTCTACACATTTTTCAAAATATAGTACATTTAGCAAAGGAGATTAAAGTGGTGTGAATAACATCCCACTTCAAATCAGACTTAAGATTTTAAAAGCAAATTTTAAATTGACTTTCTGCCAATGTTAAATCGAAGTCACGGGGCTAAAAGTCTGACCAAAGTGAATTTAAAAGAAAAATGGAAAAGGATAAATTGAAGACAGTGAGTACAGACAACTCCTTGGAGATTTACTGCAAAAGGGAAGAGAGAAATGGAACAGTTGCTGGCAAGAAGAGCAGAGTCAAATGAAGTATTTTTTTAATTTGATATGAGAAATAACGGCACATGGAGTAATGGTGGGAATGATGAGCTGGAGGAAGGAACTGATGACAAGAGAAAGGACGGACAGCTGAGTGAGCAGGGTTTATGAGCAGATGAGGACAGAGAATTCAGCACTCAAGCAGAGGCTACCCCACGGGGCAGGAACAGGCAGAGCCCACGGCTTCAGCTGATGGAGGTAACTGACGGAATCAGGCGCTAGTCCACTGAAGCAATTAGCTTCAAGTTTCCCAGTTACATAAGAAGACAAGATAATCAGCTGAGAACTGATATGTCAAAGAGAGGCTGAAGGTTTGAGAAACGGGGAAATGAGACAGTCACCAACACGAATGCAGTAGTGTAATATAATATGACTGACTGGAAGCGTAAAATTCAGGACAAGCAGTCAGAGGTGGTGTACTCTCCAGCCCCATGTAGCTGCACTGGTTTACGCAAAGTGGGTGTCAAGTCGGCCAGAGCCTGTCGGGAAGTCACAAGTCACAAGAGTCACCAAAGTGACTCTGAAGCCCTGGCCTCTTCTTCCCCTCTCCCTCTGCCCTCCAACTGAATTCCTCTTTTACCGGGAGAAGCACCAGGCTCATGCACAGAGGAACGTCGCCGACTCAGGGTATCCCTTACCAACAGGGCTCCCTTAGGTCTCTCTCCTTGTCTTTATGCCCTCTGTCACCAAGTTCTCCCATGAGTGATCACATCCTTTCCCAAAATGATGAATCCTGTATCCGTGTCCCTCTATCTACCCTGTACTACCTAGATGCTAAACGCCTCTCTGATGCTTTCTGGATGTCTACACTGGGTATCTACAGGCCAAATCCCAATGTATCTGAAACAACCCTTGACAGTCTGGTCCTAGTCTGTGGTTGTGGAATTCCACACACACCTCTGTAGTTGAAACACACTGTACTTCTTCCTCAGATACACCCAGCTATTTAACAAGTCCACACCTCTACAGGTATCTAAAGTCACCTCATTAACTTTATATAAACTACAGCCACTTAATCCCAACCAAGTTGAAAGTTACAACATACTGAAGTTGGTCCACGTATAATGTGTCATAAAGGAAAATTCTCATAAGAAAACAGATTTGTGTGTGTGTGTATCTAAAGGCACTATATAGGCAGTATGTAACAGTACAATATACAAACTAGTTTTTCAGGGAGTTTCTGGTGATTATAAATAAATCTGTAAATGCTTTAGGATGTTTATATTAAAGGCAATATTTACTGACTGAAATAACTTCTTACCCTAAAAACACATGATCATGGAAATTATAACATCAAAAACATAAAAATAAGGATATGGCTGGTTTAATCATTTTCTGAGTACAGCAAAACAGCAACTTTAAGATCAATTTCCAGACCACTCAGTAATTCAACATCCAAAGTGAACATGTGTATTCCAAGCACCACAGTAAGACCTGTTGCAGTTTAAAGAGTACAGCTTAAAGATTACAGTGGAGTAATACAAAGTCTCATTTTGACCTCAATTATTACAGTTTAACATTTATGGAGTGCCAAACATGTGTATCACCTAAGTAACATTATACCGCAATAACATATGGATGTACAATGCATTAAGTCCAAATCTACTTTGCTTTCTTAAACAATACAAAGTACAACCTAAATCTTGATCAAACATAAACACAGACTGTTGCAAACTGATTATGGAGAGAGACGACTGCTTCCAACTGGCTGGGGAGGGAAGCCCCTTCTCACTCCTGATCCTGAACACCAGCTCCACCACTGACCAGCGACTTGATCTCAACCTCTTAGCCTCATTTCCAGTAAAAGAAGACTGAGTCAACCCCACGCCATGTAAGGTTGTCTGCAGGATTTAGCACAGTCTGTAAAGCAAGCAGTATTTGCACATGGGGAAAAAACCGAAAGACAGACTATAAAATATTAATCTTTTCTGAGTAAGGAAATTAGAAGATTTTTTTTTGAAAAAAATCCCCTTGTATGTTCTACATTGTATAAGCTTTCTCCACCAGGATAATAATTCTGTAAAAATAAAAGGAAAAAATACAATGTTTTATTATAGAAAAAAGTACAATATCTCAAATTTCACATAATCCTTCCTAATAGCACTCACTGTTTGAATACTCTGTGCAGATACATTATACAAGCACACAGACACATTTTCTTTGCTCAGAGCTCACAGAAATCTCTGAATGAGTCAACTAGGCATTTATATAAACTATGTCTAATATTAAGCAAAACAAGTTTTTATATGTAAGAAAACGGAGGATCAGGAAGGTCACTTAGCTAAGGATATGACAGAATCAGGATTCAAACTCCAGCCTGATCTGTGTGCTCCACACACTACCTTACACGAGGTTAATTATTAACTTGTCAACAAAGGCCAAGAATCATCTTACTATTAAGGAACAGAAAGAAAATGCAAATACCTGAAGGCTCAGGGGCTTTTTTCCTATATAACTCTGCTCTAAAACACTCTATTCTCCTTGCTTTACCGCTGTTAATAAGATTCTCTAAAAGAGAATAGGATAGGATATCTGTTTTTTTAAACATCCCTGGATTTGGCAAACTTTATGTATCAAGCCATCTCAGATAACTAAAATACAGCTGAGAACAAGGTAAATAAGAAAAAAAGAGCCCTGAAATGGGGGTGGGGGTGGGGGGGAAAGGGCGGGGCGGGTACTCAAATAGCAGTTAAAATTCACATACTTTACCTAGAGTCTCAAAACCTTCGCTCAGAACAAATTTATCCTGTTTGTATTCAGAACTAGTTTCAGACACAATTAAAACCAGGTTGCTGGTTGCTTCATTCTCCAGTCAAAGAAGATTGAAGCAGGAAATTAGAAATAGGAAGAACTGTTAGAGGCAGAAACATTGATAAAATACAAAAGGTACAGCTGCCTAAAAAGTCAAAGCTAAAAGATGATAAGAAAGCATTAAAAGCATTTAATCTAAATCTGTTTTGAGTACATTCAAGCAGCCCTGAGTATCACATTAGGCCTTGCCTTCAGTTCAATTAAGTCACTCAGTCGTGTCCAACTCTTTGTGACCCCTTGGACTGCAGCATGCCAGGCTTCCCTGTCCATCAACTTCCAGAGCTTACTCAAACTCACATCCATCGAGTCAGTGACGCCATCCAACCATCTCATCGTCTGTCGAACCCTTCTCCTCCTGCCTTCAATCTTTCTTTGCCTTACTAAGAAAAAATATCTAGTACACTCTATGGCATAAAACAGTGAAATGATATGTTACATAGTTTCATCCAGAATAACTTAAAAGTATGTGCTTTAAGCATCCAAAAATTTACATTATACAAAACTTCATTTGCTAACTGAACAATTACTACAAGCTTGTAAACTATTCAGGCAATGCAGATGTATATATAGAAAAGTGAGATCTCTTTCCACATTCTCCCTTCCCAAACCCACTTTCCAATGTTAACTGTTCTTGGTGTTCTTCTATAGAGTCCTTCTCTTCTGAATAGGCCAAAAAAGATGTAATCATACCGCACACATATACACCTGCACTCATGCGCAAGAACAAATACATATGTAGAGAGGGGAGGTGGAAGAACTCTGCTTTGCATAATCTACAAAAATTTTTTTCCTTCCAGCATACTTTATGGCTGTTTTCCAAACCTGTTCTCATAAATCAAGTGTATTTTTACTGGCGGACTCTCCTGTACTCCACTGTCATGGATATACCATGATGCAAGAGTTTTTCTCTCACTGACATTCAGATACTTCCTCAGTTCAGTTCAGTTCACTCAGTCGTGTCTGACTCTTTGTGACCCCATGAACCGCAGCACGCCAGGCCTCCCTGTCCATCACCAACTCCCGGAGTTCACCCAAACTTATGTCCATCGAGTCAGTGATGCCATCCAGCCATCTCATCCTCTGTCGTCCCCTTCTCCTCCTGCCCCCAATCCCTCCCAGCATCAGAGTCTTTTCCAATGAGTCAACTCTTCACATGAGGTGGCCAAAGTATTGGAGTTTCAGCTTTAGATACTTCCTAGTGGTCTGATATTATGAAAACAATGCTACAGAAAGGAGATCTTTCTGCACATGAGCAGGCAAGGGACAGTATTTCTACAGAACAGTCAGAAATCTGTACTGATGGACTGGATGAAATATAACCCTTAATGCTGATAAAGAATATGTTACCCATCATAAACCTTATTGTCTTATGAACAATGTGTTAGAACCTCTTAACACCATATGTTATTCATATTTTTAAATATCAGTCAGTCTTAGGCACACATGACATTTCGTATCTGCATTATCCAACAAAGTTTGCTAGTTGCCTATCCAAGATTCTCACATCTTCCTTACTAAGAACACCCCATGTCTTTTCACCAAGAATGCTTCAAGTAAAAGAAACAACAAAACACTTGCTTCCCAGGTCCCCTTGCAGCTAGCTGCTGGTAGCACATGACACAATTCAAGCTGATGGTTTAAGCAAAGTTTCTGCTTTCTTTCTACAGGTGACACTCACTGTAGATTTCCCCCTTTTCCTTTCTTCTGACTGGCTCTTGGACCCAAGGATGAGGATGCAGCAGCCACCATGCAATATAAGGACAAAGACTGCACGTTACTGAGGAGAAAAATTAAAATATCTGGGTTGCTTAAGGCATTTCTTGCCCAATGTATCTGCCATACTACCCACACTGGACTGTTCCAGCCATTCCGTCTGCTTTTAAATTCTTCTAAGTCACTTCAGTCATGTCCAACTCTATGTGACCCCATAGACGGCAGCCTACCAGGCTCCCCCGTCCCTGGGATTCTCCAGGCAAGAACACTGGAGTGGGTTGCCATTTCCTTCTCCAGTGCATGAAAGTGAAAAGTGAAAGTGAAGTTGCTCAAGTCATGTCCGACTCTTAGCGACCCCATGGACTGCAACCTACCAGGCTCCTCTGCCCATGGGATATTCCAGGCCAAGAGTACTGAAGTGGGGTGCCATTGCCTTCTTCGCTTTTAAATTACTTACATCTAAATACAAGGCCATCAATAAACAGCTGTCTGATTTTCAGTAACATTCAAAATCCCTTCATATGTTACTAGCCGTATGTACTTCCTCTGTAATTTATCTGTTATATCAGCTAAATGTCCACTTGGTTGTCTCTTGACCTGCAGACATGGAATTTTATAGAACACAATCATATGGGAACTGACTAATTTCTCAGTGTCCTGGTTTTATCAGGCATTAGTAATTAAGTTTTGGAGAAATAAAAGTATTGGTCTTTTGGTAGTTTCTTGGAAAATAAGACATCTATCTACTTACTATTCAATCTAACTTATATCCACCAAAAAAAACTATATATGATACGAATGTTCCTAACAGCTTTACTTGTATTGGTCAAAATCTTGAAAAAAATCCAAATATCCTTCAATGGGTAAATGGTTAAATTCTGGTATATTCATACTATGGGATACTACTCAGCAATAAAACTAAACTTGAGATTCATGTATGAAATAGTTTGCATGGATACTGGGGGGTGAGGGGAGCCAATTCCTGAAAGTAACATTATTCCACTTATATAATATTTTCAAAATGACCAAATTAGAGAGATGAGAAACAAATGAGTGGTGGCAGGGGGCTCAGGAAGGGCAGGCAGGGCGAAAGGAGGAGGCGTTACCATAAAAGGGCAGCTCTGAAGGCGATGGAGCAGATCTGCATCTTACTGGTGACGGTTATAAGGATCCTCTATGTGCGATAAAACTACATAAATTATACACCACCCCCCACCCACACACACACAAGTACATGTAAAATTGGTAAAATCTGAATGTAGTCTGTGAGTTGCATCAATGTCAATATCTTGGTTTTGATATTCAACTATCATTCTGTAACGTGCTACCACTGGGGGAAGTTGGGTGAAGGATGCATGGGACCTCTCCGTATCATATTTTGCAACTTTCTGGGAATCTGTAGTAATTTCCATTTTAGTATATGTGCTGCCAAAGCAAGCACTGAACCTGTTTCAAAATTTTCAAAGTATTTGTTCCTATTTCTGAAAATCCCATCGTCAATAGATCCTTTCTCACTTTTCAGTGTTCTTCCAGCAGACTCTGGGTAACCATTTTCCTTCCTTTCAATTCCACTCCAAGCCCCACATTTTCAGTCAAGGCTTCACATAACAGAATGCATGCGAGTCACCACTTCTCCCACCCAACTGTGTGCACAGACAACTAGACACTGAGAATTCAGCCTAAGGGACTCCAGGACTACCCAGAACAACCATTCCAAAACTCTTTTCTTGATATTTTTTATTGTTCACTTTACAGAAAAATCAGTGTTTTCTCACAATTATTTAACATGTAAAGGAATATTAAAATGTTCTAAAGTAGAAATTTAGATTAGCCTAAGTCAAATTTTCCAAGTATAGCATCTATATTCTGTTGGACATTCTGGGTAACGATAATGATGAAACCAGCAGATGTTCAGGTAATAGTCATTAAAAGCGCTCCATGACTAAGTAGCATAATGACCTTTATTAATCACTGCATCTGGTGCCTGCCAAATGGGAGAGAAACAATACTCAAGCAGCCAATTTTTAAAGGGTAGCAAGTTATCTGAATCAAGACACTGCAGCACTTCTAAATTACATTTAAATTATACCAAGATAGCGGTGCAAACAAACATTTAATTCCAAGTAGCATTCTAAGCACAATAAGTCACTGTAAACCTAATTGTTCTCTAGAGAATGTTTATAACATCCACTGGGCAGTCTGTTTCAGTAATAAAATAATATAAAGTGAGAATTGAGTCTTCTTGGTAATTAGGTAACTGATTAAATATACCAATTACCTATTACCCATATATACATTCATCACTTTGATGATAAGCTAGAGAGAAACAAATATCAGACAAGCTCACAAACCACTGCATTTCTCAGAATTCACTTTTCTCCAAAATGATGAATGAACTGTGGTCCTTGCCCTCAAGAAGCTCACAGAGTATTGAAGGAAGGGCACTTTGAAAAGTAACCGTAGTATCATGTCATAGGGTAACAAGCAGGGATACACACAGAGGGCAACTCTAAAGAATTCTTGAGCAGAACCTGGTGCCTCTGTCTTCCAGTTCCCAACTGCCCCCAGGCCACCTCCAAACACTCAACACTACAACACTGAATCAAAGTCTCAGAGATGAGGTCCGAGTACCTCTGGTTACAATCCAAGACAATTTACATCTGAATTTTATACACATAACTTTAGTTACTCAGATTTTATTCACATTTATTCAGGTTTTATAATATCCATTCTTTTCTCCATCAGCATAACTCAAGGCAACCTGCACAACACAGATGCAATATATTGCAATACAGTATATGCAGTCCAAAACGCAGCTATCCACAGAAAATCATGGACTTGCCACTGATGTTGTTATAAATTAAGCAACTTGTAATAACAAATAGGAATTCTGTATGACCTTAAACCACAGGCATACACCATTCTATAGTAGAGGTTCAGAGGTTTTACACTTTTTTCCTCATATGGAGAAAATAACTTCTTTAAAGTATAAGTTCAGTTTAGTTGCTCAGTCGTGTCTGACTCTTTGCAACCCCATGAACTGCAGCATGCCAGGCCTCCCTGTCCATCACCAACTCCTGGAGTCCACCCAAACCCATGTCCATTGAGTTGGTGATGCCATCCAACCATCTCATCCTCTGTCGTCCCCTTCTCCCTGCCCTCAATCTTGCCCAGCATCAGGGTCTTTTCAAATGAGTCAGCTCTTTGCATCAGGTGGCCAAAGTATTGGAGTTTCAGCTTCAGCATCAGTCCTTCCAATGAACACCCAGGACTGATCTCCTTTAGGATGGACTGGTTGGATCTCCTTGCAGTCCAAGGGACTCTCAAGAGTCTTTTCCAACACCACAGTTCAAAAGCATCAATTCTTCAGCGCTCAGCTTTCTTCACAGTCCAACTTTCACATCCATACATGACCATTGGAAAAACCATAGCCTTGACTAGATGGACCTTTGTTGGAAAAGTAATGTCTCTGCTTTTGAATATGATATCTAGGTTGGTCATAACTTTCCTTCCAAGGAGTAAGCGTCTTTTAATTTCATGGCTGCAATCACCATCTGCCGTGATTTTGGAGCCCAGAAAAATAAAGTCTGACACTGTTTCCACTGTTTCCCCATCTATTTGCCATGAAGTGATGGGACTAAATGCCATGATCTTAGTTTTCTGAATGTTGAGCTTTAAGCCAACTTTTTCACTCTCCTCTTCCACTTTCAAGAGGCTTTTTAGTTCCTCTTCACTTTCTGCCATAAGGGTGGTGTCATCTGCATATCTGAGGTTATTGATATTTCTCCCGGCAATCTTGATTCCAGCTTGTGCTTCTTCCAGCCCTGCATTTCTCATGATGTACTCTGCATATAAGTTAAATAAGCAGGGTGACAATATACAGCCTTGACGTACTCCTTTTCCTATTTGGAACCAGTCTGTTGTTCCATGTCCAGTTCTAACTGTTGCTTCCTGACCTGCATACTTAATTATACCTAGGTATCATTATTATAGAAACATGAAAACTCAGTTTTGCTTATTAGAATAGATGGTACATTTTTCCTTTTAAATGACTTTTTTCCTTTGTTATATTCACACGATAAGCATTTGTTCCCAGGTGGCTCCATGGTCAAGAATGTTCCTGCCAATGCAGGAGACACAGGTTTGATCTCTGGGTCAGGAAGATCCCCTGGAGAAAGAAATGGCAACCCACTCCAGTATTCTTGCCTGGAGAATCCCATTGACGGAGGAGCCTGGAGGGCAATAGTCCATAGTTGCAAAAGCGTCAGGTACAACTTAGTGACTAAACAACAACAACAACAACAACAACAATAATAATCAGGCAAAACACAGAAAGAAGCAACAAAAAGCAAACCAAAGAGTATGGGAAATAACCTAAAGAAATGAGTAAATCAAGATAAAATCACCATGTTTTCAGAATGCATAACCAAGAAAAACACCAAATTTGTCACCAATTGGTGCTTTACACGTCATGACCATGCTGCAGGGTAGTGACCTACAGTGGTCAGAATTGTGGTCCAGATCCCTCCCCACTGAAACAAGTACAGCCAAGTAGCTGAGTATTAAGAGACGGAGCACATTTCTGGTACTGACATCACAGATGGTGAAAGGGGTTTCGAATTCCCCTTACTTCAGAGATGACAAATAGCTGTGGCTTTGATATTAATAGAAATACTGATTGCATTTCAAAAAGATTCTTTTGCTCAACAAGCATATCCTGAGCATTTACTAAATGCACAAATAATAATGCTACACATTCTAGGACAGCTTACATACCAGTGGAAGAGATAAAACCAGCACCATTAAATATTTTAACAACAAAGGCAGTGATTACCTGAAAAGTGGAACAAAGGGATAGAACTGGAAGGCAGTGAAAATGAGTTGGGAAGGGTGGGCTGGAGCACCCAAAGTGCCCGACAAGGGAAACTGTGCTTCACCGTGAAAGCAGTGAGGGTTCCCAGTGAATGTTTCAAGCCAGTGACAGAAACAGTACTCTAAATTGCAGTCAAATATAAAAATTCAAATACAAAAAATTATCCAAGCAGGTCAGTGTATGTAATTTTTTTCTCAAAAGGGCAATAAAAGATACATAAAGGACAAAAAGATAATCACTACACAAGTTATGAAGCATAGTAAATCTGAACACAATGCATATTTCTTTCTTTAATGAGCACATACAACGTGACTGGTGCTGTTCTAAGCACTTTACAAATGTTGACTCACATAATCCACATGAACAATCTCAGGAGAACTCTTGTCCAAGTTTACATATGAGGAGACTGAGGCACAGGAAAATGAACTAACTTGCCCAAGGTCACATGACTATTAAGTAGTGAATATAGGAAACATGAACCCAAGCAGTCCATCCATGCAGGAGGCGTGAGTGCTAAGTCACTCCAGTCATGTCCAGCTCTTTGCGACCTCATGGACTGGATGGAACCCACCAGGCTGGGATTCTCTAGGTAAGAATACTGGAGTGGGTTGCCATGCCCTCCTCCAGGGGATCTTCCCGACACGGGGATCAAATCCCAGTCTCATATCTCCCGCACTGGCAGGTAGGTTCTTTACCATCAGCGCCACCTGGGAAGCCCACGCAATCTGCCCAGTGCGGCCCAACAGAACACGCACTTGGTGCAGCTAGCATGGCTGAGGAACTCAATGTTTCATTTTACTTAATCTTAATTATCTAAGCTTAAATAATCCCATATTAGTGGCTAGTGTAGCACGCTGGACAGAGCTCGGACTCTGCTCTTCATTACACCAGAGCACTGCCTTACTGACAAGCAAGAGAGGAACCCTGGCCAGGCAGCCAGTTCACTGCACTCAATTTTTAAAGTTTCAACAATTCAAAGTGAAAGTGAAAGTGAAGTCGCTTAGTCATGTCCGACTCTTTGCAACCCCATGGACTGTAGCCTACCAGGTTTCTCTGTCCATGGGGTTTTCCAGGCCAGAATACCTAATAACTGGGCTTCAAGCAGCAAGTGACTGTAAAATTCACTCTCTATTCTTGAACTTCTTCACCAAAGTTAAGACAAAGATACACTGGGCCAATGAGCTAAATAAAATGACCTTTCTTTAAAATAACATTTAAAACAGTTATTAAGCTTACTGCAGCAATGTTTACAATAGCCAAAACATGGAAGCAACCTAAATGTCCATCAACAGAGGAACGGATAAAGAAGACATGGTACAAAATACAATGGAAATCACTCAGCCATTAAAAAGAATGAAATAATGCCATTTGCAGCAACAAATTAAGGAAGTCAGAGAAGGAGAAATATCATATGACATTTCATATGTGAATCTAAAAAGAAATGATACAAATGAACTTACAAAACAGAAAGAGACTCACAGAATTAGAGAATGAACTTATGGTTGCTGGAGTGTGGGATAGTTTGGGGTGGCCATGTACACACTGCTGTATTTAAAATGGATAACCAACAAGGACCTACTGTGCTGCCCGAGAACTCCGTTCAATGTTATGTGGCAGCCTGGATGGGAAGGGAATTTGGGGGAGAATGGATACATATATATGTACAGCTGAATCCCCTTTGCTGTTCACCTGAAACTACCACAACATTGTTTGTTAATCAGCTATACCCGAATACAAAAGTTTAAAAAAATAAAAGTAAAACAAGGTTAATTTTAATTAAGATGTGTACACAGGAGTATATTTCCCTAAAACAAAGTTTTGATAAAACTTTTATCAATTACCTTTGCCCACAAGACACACATACAACTGCAATTTCCAATATTACAAATCTAAAGAAGAAATTCACTGCTTAAAGCTTTCTAAGTACAAATGAACCAACACTACAATAGTAACAAATATCACTATATTGAATCAGATCATTGTCCACAGAATACTATACTCTGTCTCAGATATAAACTCCTTTAAACAAACTATCAGCCATCTAAGTGATCAGGAATGTAGCATCAACAGTAATAACAAAGATAAAAATATCAAAACCAACAAAAATATTAATGGCAGCTTACATTTAGCCCTTACTACATGCCAGCCACTGTGCTTCATATGGCTTCTCTCAATCCTCACAACACTCCTGTGAAATACATATTGTTATCATCCCTACTTTTCAGATAAAGAGTCTGATGCACAGGGAGGTTAAGTAACTTGCCAAAAGTCACACAGCTAATAATTGAGTAGCAAATCCAAGTCTGAGACACAATCTGCCTGATTATAGTCCATGTTCTCAACCAGCCTCCCCTGGGCTGCCATGATTCATGAGCAGTAAATTGTGAGAGTCTCTAAAAGCTCTCCATCATTAAGTCAATTACACAACCCAATGTATATGTGTTTGTATGGGTTTAAAAGAGTAAATGTAGGCAGGTAGGTCTTATAAATTTGATATTTTAATCTAAGAGGCTATCACAAAAAACAAAAATGGCATTAAGTAGTAGAATATGAATGCCAGGTCCCTATGAGATCTTAGGGGACAACTCATATAATAGATGGAAAACCCCATGACACAAAGACATTCACTAACTTGCCCAAACTCACACAGTGGTACGACTAGGTCTTCTGACTCCCAAATCATCAGTGTCCCTCCCATCATATTAAAATGGCCACATCTATGTTTTAACTTGGGATATATGCTACTCCTTACTAACATTGACCAACCCCAGCACTGAACTAAGTACAGTATTAATTGTGCTTGAAATGCATTGAAAAGATGCGACTTGCTTTTTAATGTTTTTAACCACACTGGATACCACACTAGGGAGGATCGCTTTGACTACAAGTAATAAACCAAAAAGTCTACAGGTAAGTCAAGGCTGATACAAACGCTCACTGGTCTCGCTGGTGTCGCAGGAGACCAGACTTTTATGCTTCTCTTCCACCATACTGCGTTTGTCCTCACGGTCACACTATGGCTGCTGTAACTCCAGGAATTACAGTCCCATAACAGGTGCCAAGAAAGCTGTAACAAGGAAGCAGAGGTGACAACTGTCTCAAAAAGCAAAACTTTCCCAGAAGTCTCCAGCAGGCTTTTGCTTAAATCTCAGGAAACAGCTTATTTGCTGGTTTGTCTTTTAACTGAAACAAAATCAAGATCCTACTGTTAGTAAAGATTTAAGGGAGACTGGGTGGACAGTGAACAGTGTTTGCCACAAGCAGCTGTTTCTCAGCTTCTCATGAAATAATTATCATGGCATCTTCTTTCTTGGTCAAGAGCATGAAACTCTCCATAAGTCACAGAAAACATCAAAGAAATAAAGGGCACTAGATGCTATGACTTCACTCTCTCAAACTTAAAACAGTCAACATGTAGCAAAATATGGATATAGTTTAAACATAAGCTGAAGAGAAAATAAGAGAAAAAAAGCAACAAATAAACATGCATAAGCTGAAAACCATTACCTATCGAACCATTACAAAATATCTTAAGGGAAAAATCACACATTTCTCTGTCCATTGTTACGTTATTAGCTATAATATTTCACTTAATATTTCTAATGATCAGTTTATGACAATCTCAACTATCTAAGACACAGCTAAAAATCAGAATGGAAACTAAGATGTTCAATAAGCCAAAACATTATTTCAATTAACATTTACTAGTCGATTTAATAAATATAATCATAAGGTATAGTAGAATTTTAAAGATCTAGTAATAGAGGCAAATGCTCTCATAATGCTATAAGATTACAAAGAAAGAAATGATTAACTCTGACACATAAAGAGGAGAAAAAAATCAGGGAGCACTTTCTGGTGAGGGTTTCATTTGAGCCTTGGAGGCTGATCTGATAAGGACTGCAAGTCGCTGGAGAAGAAAGGAAAGGACTTCCCGTCCTGATGGGGCAGCACATCTGGGAACAGCAAGCATTCTGGCGCTGCTGGCACAGAGGGTGCATGGAGAGAGCTAGTGATCATCACAGCTAGGAATACAGGTTAAGTCCCAACTTCAGGTTTTATGGCAAATTCACAAAATGAGCTCACACAGCAATGGGAGGATGGAATACGAGCTCAATGGCCAAATATACCTGACCAGTTTTCTCACTTCACTGTCGCCTTAGGAATATTTCCAAACTTTTTCACAGGGGATAGAAGCTCATGTTTGGCACTGAGCTCTCCTCCACTATTTATTTTGCTTGAGATGCCTGTTCTCCCTCCCCTCCCCCTCAAGCTTTTATGCATCCTTTGCTCAGTTCAGTTTCTTAGTTGTGTCCGACTCTTTGCAACCCCATGGACTGCAGCATGCCAGGCTTCCCTGTCCATCACCAACTCCCGGAGCTTGCCCAAACTCACATCCAAAGATTCGGTGATGCCATCCAACCATCTCATCCTCTGTTGTACCCTTCTCCTCCTGCCCTCAATCTTGCCCAGCATCAGGGTCTTTTCAAATGAGTCAGCTCTTCGCATCAGGTGGCCAAAGTATTGGAGTTTCAGCTTTAGCATCAGTCCCTCCAATGAACACCCAGGACTGATCTCCTTTAGGATGGACTGGTTGGATCTCCTTGCAGTCCAAGGGACTCTCAAGAGTCTTCTCCAACACCACAGTTCAAAAGCATCAATTCTTCAGTGTTCTGCTTTCTTTATAGTACAATTCTCACATCCATACCTGATGTGAGAAAAACCAGAGCTCCTGGAAAAACTATAGCTTTGACTACGTGGACCTTTGTCAGCAAAGTAATGTCTCTGTTTTTTAATATGCTGTCTAGGTTTGTCATAGTTTTTCTTCCAAGGAGCAAGCATCTTTTAATTTCACAGCTGCAGTCACCATCTGCAATGATTTTGGAGCCCAAGAAAATAAAGTCTCTCACTGTTTTCATTGTTTCCCCATCTTATTTGCCATGAAAGGATGGGACCAGATGTCATGATCTTAGTTTTTTGAATGTTGAGTTTTATGCCAACTTTTTCACTCTCCTCTTTTACTTTCATCAAGAGGCTCTTTAGTTCTTCTTTGCTTTCTGCCATAAGGGTGGTGTCATCTGCATATCTGAGGTTATTGATATTTCTCCCAACAATCCTGATTCCAGCTTGTGAGTTATCCAGCCAGGCATTTCCCATGATGTACTCTGAATATCAGTTAAATAAGCAGGGTGACAATATACAGCCTTGACGTACTCCTTTCCAGATTTGGAACTAGTCTGTTATTCCATGTCTGGTTCTAACTGTTGCTTCTTGACCTGGATACAGATTTCTCAGGAGGCAGGTAAGGGGGTCTGGTATTCCCATCTCTAGAAGAATGTTCCACAATTTGTTGTGATCCACATAGTCAAAGGCTTTGACGTAGTCAATAAAGCAGATGTTTTTCTGGAAACATCCTTTGCTACTTAGCTCAAATAAGAGCATCTGTCACTTTACCAAAGAGTTTAATCTCTTCACTCTCGTAATTACCAAACCAGGGCCAGTTGCCCCCTGGGGTTCCCATGACATCTCATCTATTACAATGCCCCTCATACTACTGTAATCACTGTCTTTCATCTCTTACTAACTGCACATGAATTCCTAGAGTTTACAAATCTGTACCCTTGCATCTAAGATGCAATAAGTATTAAATGCATGTTTATCAAATAAAAGGAGAAAGCTACTTTAATAATCTGGAGGAGAGGTGCTAAGGCATGAAAGTGAGAATGAAAAGATTAAGACAGAAGCAAAAGCCCATACGTTTTACTAGCAGGAGAGATTTTCAGGGCTTCACTCTCAATCTACAGATTTTAAGAGTAATTTTGATAAACATGGTCATCTGGTTTTATTAACTACAAAAAAAATTTTTTTAATAGGAAACTTGAATCATTAAGAAAAGATATATATTCGGCATACTTCTGTTTAGCCAGACAGATAAATATGTAATATTCTCAAAATATTTTTGTTCAAATAAACATGATGCCTTTAAAGGATAAAACCAGGCTCCTTACTTATACACAGTTACAATGACTACATTTGTGCCTGATGTACATCTGAATAGGTTGTAGGGTTTTACCTCCAGCCTACTCTATGACATGGTTTCTTCCCAATCTGGTCAAGCTTGGCCCTGGAGATGCAGGCTAACCAGGTCATTCTAGAGGTAAACTGTGATAGTTTATTTTTCCATTTAGCATAGAATCACTTATCCCATTCCCTTCCCTGTCCACAAAACTAAACTGCTTGAATCCTGCCCATGAGGCCCTCATGGCAAAACAAACAAGTCACAATACTGCCCTGACTATACAAAAACCTGTCAACTAGGCTGTACAAACAAACATATATTCTTCCATTCCTTCCTTTACTCAATAAATAGCTGGGATCTACTCTGTCCCAGGTATGGGCAGGGATCATATCTTATTTTGTATCCCCAGTGATTCATTAGCAAAGTGTATTCCAAATAGTGGACACCTGATAAAGGAGAGTAAATGAGAGAATGACAAACAAAAGAATATATACACATGCATATTTGACCCTCCTTCCCTTAAAGCAAAGATACTTTCCTGAAGACCAGTTGTCTTTTGCCTGCTGCTGCTAAGTCGCTTCAGTCGTGTCCGACTCTGTGCGACACCAGAGACGGCAGCCCACCAGGCTCCTCCATCCCTGGGATTCTCCAGGCAAGAACACTGGAGTGGGTTGCCATTTCCTTCTCCAATGCGTGAAAGTGAAAGTGAAGTTGCTCAGTCATGCCCGACTCCTAGAGACCCCATGGACTGTAGCCTACCAGGCTCCTCCGTCCATAGGATTTTCCAGGCAAGAGTACTGGAGTAGGTTGCCATTGCCTTCTCCTGTCTTTTGCCTAGTATAGCCTTTTTCCAAGATTTTTTGCTATACTACAAAACATCTATTCCTATCCACTTCAACTATCTTACAAATGTCAATCACTTCCAGTAGTCCCCCCAACATCATTAGAATAGAGTGTGGATCCATGAGAATTATCCTTCAGATAGTACTACCACCAGTTCTCTCCCTTTCTTACAGTGCTAACTGCTGCAAAATCCAAATCCCTGAAAGAATATTAGCATGAATAAGCACTGCACTTCACTAAATTTTGGTAGACTGGGATACTTGATTAGCTTTTCTAAGTGACAAAGCAGTGATTTGGCAAATATTCTGAAAAATTTGAGAGAAAATATTCATGAATATTCTGTAATTTCTCTCCTCCAAAGTAATTCTTAGCTGTACCCTTGGATCTTACTTAAAACATGTTAAGTTTGTTTACTGGCTCGTATCAAGAAAAACTAACTGATGAAAACTTCTCAAAGCATCTATCATAATTATTTCATCCCCAATTTTGATACTTCTGCTCACAAATCAATTTTCCCATAGTATTTATATTAATGTGAACACAATACTTTGAAATGTTGCAATCCCTGCAGCCATCCAAGTTCATGCTACTTATTAGAGAATTGAGTTTAAAACTCTTTTCCAACGAGTCATTGTTTTATATTTGTCTGTAGGACTTTACCTTTCTCAAGCAGTTACCAATATTAAAAATTGGTAAAATACAACATTACTTTGCAAAAAGATAAAATAACAGTAAACATATTAGCTAAATGATTAAAAACACCATTAGAACAAGTTTGATAAAAACAAGCTTCTAAGAAAAATGTCTATATATATATATAAGCTGCTTCATGGAAAATTCTATCTGAAAATATAGGTGAAAAAAATCTAAAAGCAAAAACCATTCTACTACTTTAGTATTTAGTATCTTTTAGTACTATGTTTCCTATATTCAAATGGTATTTACTGTCAATATGATAACATTATTTATAAGTATATGTGTGTGTGCATTATGAAAGGCAAGAATATTATCATTCTTTCCCCACATATATCCCAAGTAACAATGACTGTGCCTGAAAATATATAAACTAGAAGAAACTAGTTATTAAAAAAAAATTCTGTCTGTAAAGGTCAAACTGTATGAATGCGACATTTTCAAACAGATTGGGATTTAATTAATTTATATTCTCCTGAAATAGCAAAAGCAATAAGCTTTTTTTTAAAAAAATGCCTAATTGTTAGAATCCTGCTATTCAGAGATAAAAAGCAATCTTCTGTTTCAGAAGAAAGTGAAGGAGAAAACAGGAGGTAAATAACTGTGAAGCATCCTAGATAATACTATCACATTTTCATAATGAAAAGAGTTTCTTTGATTTGTGACATCATTTTTGTCCATTTAAATACCTCATTCTTTCATGAAATGAGAACAGACAAAATTTCTATAGTTGCTTTCAGCTGTAATATTCTGTATATTACTAATTAAATTATTATGTTACAATATTATCTAATATCATCACCCTAAATCATTTTACATAGGACTTGGAGGAATCTCATAAACTTAACTTTAAACATAGATCATATCAAGTTTTTTTCATCCAAAATATTCTATATTTTATATCATCTGAAGTATGCTTATGCTATTCTGATAATATAAAAACAGAATGATATATCCTTCATATGAAAAAGCTGGCATTTAAATTTATCAACTGGCTGATTTTAAGCTCTAGATAAAATTAGTTAAATTGCCAGTATTACAAACTTCTCTGCAGGCCTATATTTTTTAAATTAATTCCTAACTGTCATCTTAGAGACTAACTAAACTATTTCAAATGCTAAAAATCAAAACACAGAAGTATTAACACTTCTTCAAAGATCTATCTGCATTAGTTTATTTTAAGATCCGTAAGTCAGGCATGCAATTAAAAAAGATTTTGAAAATGTATTCCAGCATATCTTAAACTGTCACAGACTATAAATATTGGACTATTTTAAGAGAATTAAGCATATATCATAAACAGAAAAAAGCAACTATTCACTGAAAAAGGCAGTAAGATCTACCTTTCACTGGCTAAATTCATATTTATTACTACTATTTAATCACTTATTCACACAAATAAGAACCAAGCAGTCCTTCTGCTCTGCTATAGGTGGAATTCAAGCTTGTTCTCTTCTGATTTCTGCCATGAACATTATATTTTAAAATTAGAAGAGGATTATATAAATTACTCTTCTCACCCCCAAAATAAATATTGTGAGAGGATCCTGACAAAAGGAAAGTTCGGCTGCAATGGGTATGTCACAACCTCTCCTCTCTCTTCAGGCCTCATAATAAAATGATATGCTTCTCCTTTGTGATTTCAAAACAGTAATAATGAGGCGCGTTAACAATTATGCCATTACCTGATCCTCTTCAGATACTGAAATACATCAGAAGAGCAAAAGCACACAGTCCACCTCAAACTCCTCTTTGACAGCTGCTCCTTAAGTCGATATCCGTAAAAATCTCTAAGTGCCTTAAAGTGCTCCGACTGTGATACTGCTGCAGTTCCTACCTTCCTTCGCTCTGGCTGCTCTCTGCCTGGATGGTGTCACCAGCTCCTTTACAATCTGCAAGACTTGAATCATTACTAGTGAACAGGCCAGAGGCTCCAGCTGCGTCCCCCAGGAATCCAACAGGTTTCACCAGCGCGAGCTCACTGCATGTCTGCTTTCAGGAAACTCAGGATGAGCACAGTTCAACTCCAGAGGAATACACGCTCTGCTTAGCTCTCCCTGCAGGCTCTGAAGCAACTAGTAAGATATAGGAGTGGATGGGCTGCATCTCCTTGAAATGAAGGCTTCAAAGTGATTTTTTGCCACATGTGAAAACCACCATCCTCAGAGTCCAAAATGTATAACTTTGCACAGCATTAACAAGTTATATACAAAACAAAATGTAAGTAATCTGTGAAGCACTGAGCACAGTGAAAACATTTTCTGACAAAAGTCACGACAGGAAAAATAAAGTGCTACGCTATAAATCCTCTCACATTGTGGATCACAGATGCTGTGTGCAAGTTTTAAAAAACACACTCAGAAGCAGTCAACCAAAATACCCTGCACTGTCAAAGCCCTGATATTTTTTTTTCAATTTTCTCAAAAATCTCTTATTTGAAATACAGAAAATAAAATGTGGATAAAAATACAACTCTATCTTGCTAACTCCAAGCTTTCAGATCTGCATAGAAGATATGGTACCTCAAAAAATACCCCAAGAACCCGCTGCCCTCCCCCTCACACAGGCCCCACTGACAGTCTAGCCCCTGCAGCGAGGTCTTGGTCCCACTGCACACTCGAAACCCCCAGAAAGGTTGTAAATTCACTGGTTTCACCATCTGAGCCGTGGGCCAGAGAATAGCAAATCAAGTATAAGCACTGTTTCTGCCATATGATTTTTAACAGCCAAGCTGCAACTGTGCTCAATTAATATTTAATACTTTTGTCACATGTTCCATTCATCACACAGCAGCCCTTTCACAGTAAACCTACAGAGTTAATTAAAAGAGAAAAACAAGCTTGAGGTTAATACAGTCAAATGTTACATTTACTAAAGTGATTCTTCACCAGCACTGTGTTCCTCCCTCTGTACTGTCAACTTTCCTAGTTTTCTTTCCTTCCCATTTACTGATATTCTTCATGTATCATAAAATAACAGACCCTGGAGCAAATCAAAGGCAGTTTCCTTTACCTCCACACATTTAAAGGCTTGCTTGCTACTTTCCCATTTTCCAGTTGGACAAATGAGGTACCCGGTGAATCAACCATGGCTGGAAGTATAACACAGGCTCCAACCCAAAGGCTTCTGCTTACCATGGCACCAAGCCTCTTGTGAAAAAACGCACAGTTCCGAAATTCAGGATAAGATTTTCAGCTCTTCAGAGAAGTACTAGAATGTGTGCATATACATCACCCATAATCTATTCTTGATATGGGTGTTAATGTAAGATGTGTGTGCTCAGTTGCTCAGTCGTGTCCAACTCTGCGACCCCATGGACCGTAGCCAGCCTGCTCCTCTGTCCATGGGATTCCCAGGCAAGAACACTGGAGTGAGCAGCCATTCCCTTCAGGGGGTCTTCCTGACCCAGGGACGGAGCCCGAGTCTCCTGTGTCTCCTGCACTGGCCGGCGGGTTCTTCACCACTGTGCCACCTGGGAAGCCCACGGGTGCTGCCAACCCACGGCAGTGAGAGAAGGCTGGCCAGTGGAGGGCAAGACCCAGCAGCTATCCCAGCTATTAAAGAGCTTGTCTGTACTTGAAACCCAAATCAAGAGTTCAAATGGGTCAAAGATCAAATTCTAAACCTCAAATCAAAACTGTGCTTTTCAATGCATCCCTCTGAAGATCTGAAACAGGCAAATCAACATTTGAGTCAAATCCTTCAAAAATTCCCCTCATTCTTTCCATCCCTTGCCCCATTTCCTAGGGCAGTTCTGAACATGAAGTAGTAGTAGTGACAGCCGCTCAGTCGTGTCCGACTCTTTGTGACCCTATGGACGGTAGCCCACCAGACTCCTCCGCCCATGGAATTCTCCAGGCAAGAATACTGGAGTGGGTTGCCATTTCCTGCTCCAGGGGATCTTCCAGACCCAAGGATAGAACCTGGGTCTCCTGCATTTCACGCAGATTCTCTACCGTCTGAGCTACCAGGGAAGCCTGAACATGAAACCAGTGTTAAATATCTACTGGCTTTATTTTCCAGTCCTTTGCAAGTCCAGCTCCTGAGAAAGTTCTTCCATTTTCCGAGGAAAGAAAGCACGTTTGTGAAAAGTACTTTCTGGTAGCTTTGCTTTCTCTTTCCATCAAGTAGGACATCATCCCCTCAGTCAACTCTGTTCTCCGTATCTGACCAGTGAAGAGAAGAACATCTGTATTTGTGTTTCCGTAAATTGTGATTATCATTACGCCTGTCCTCACTGATATCAGTATGATTTCGTAAATGAAAATCATACAGCAATCAGTTTGGACACACTGGTTCACCACTGTCAACCTTTGCCAAGACACAGATTCTTCTTGTTTCTCTCATTCGCTTCTCATGTTTTTATCACACACTGCATCACTTAAAATATCTGCGCATATATTCTAATATATGGAGCTGAGCTGTACTCTAAAATACCAAGATCACAGAATACAATGACAGACTGAGGAACACTTACAGATTAGAGGAAGAATGAAGAGTCGGGATAACTAAATGGAACACATGATTCCAGACCAGAATTGGACCAGAAAGGGATGAAGGAAAATATATGACATTTTGAGACAGCTGGCAAAATGTGAATACAATCTATAGATTATCAATGTTAATCTCCTGACTATGACCACTCCAGAGCAGTTATGTAACAGAATATCTTGGATGTTAGGAAATATACCCTGAAGTACTTAAGGGTAAATACATTCATTTACTCTCTAATCGGAGAAGGCAATGGCACCCTACTCCAGTACTCTCGCCTGGAAACTCCCATGGATGGAGGAGCCTGCTGGGCTGCAGTCCATGAGGTCAATAAGAGTCAGATACGACTGAGCGACTTCACTTTCACTTTTCACTTTCATGCATTGGAGAAGGAAATGGCAACCCACTCCAGTGTTCTTGCCTGGAGAATCCCAGGGACGGGGGAGCCTGGTGGGCTGCCGTCTATGCGGTCACAGAGTCAGACATGACTCAGCAGCAGCAGCAGTGAATAATTATCAAAATTTATCATGTTTGTTGTTTCAACCAATTGTATTAGAATAAAATTCTGCGAGGAAAGTGGAATGAATGTATATTTCAGAGGGGGGAAAGGACAGTACCTAGAATCTCTAGCAACCAAGGAATAGCCTGTCAGTTTTTTTAGATGGATAGAATTGGGTTTCAAACCACTGTGATATTTAAACCCTGCTGGATAAACTTACAAGAGGAATCGAACAGTTTTCAACTACTTAATATGTTTCCTTATCGGCCCTCTAGCACAAAGAATTGGTTTACTCACAGTCTTTAGCTCTAATCATTGGTTCATGCTTAGTCCAGTTTTATTTAATTCACTTAATGCCACAAAGCAACCATCAAAACAAAAACTAGGACCTTAGTAATCTACATGTAACCTGCGGTCCCTCCAACCACCAATTCATTCCCCCTGCTTTCAACTCAAAGTAAGAATCATCCTGAATCCAGTAGCTATCGTTCCACTAGTTTCCTTTATACGTTATTACACACATACACAAAACCCTAATGTTGCTATTTGGTTGCTCTGAACCTTATAAAAAGGGCGTCATATTTTATATGCTGTTTTGGGAATTAGATATTTTTTCTTTAAAGTTAATTCTGTTACATTCTAGACCAGTGAATCTCAATCTTCAATACACACTGTAATCTCCTGGGAAATTTTTTAAAGTATGATGTCTAGGTCCATCCACAGGGATTTTGACTTCACTATCCTGGGGTGCAGCCTGGGCACCATAAACATTAACAGCTCCCTCAAATGATACCATTCAGTCAAGGTTAAGGACCACTGGAGATCCATTCTAGAAGAACGACACAGGAAAAGCTAACTACATGTGAGTAAGTAAACATGAAAAGTACAAAATGTCATGATGCCCTGTTACCATTTTTTATACACACATGAGGGGAGAGAGAGAGTTGAATGTATGAAGAAAAATATCAAAATGATACCAATGATTTTTCCTCTGGTGGCATTATAAAGTTTTAGTCTTCTTTTGCTAGACTTTTCCACAGAGAACACATTTTACTACTTTTTTTAAGGAATTATACTTTGCTTTTTTTTTTTTTTTTTAATAATCTGCATCATCTCACCAAAAGAGATATATATAGAAAAGAAGTAACTATAGAAAAAGAGGCTCAACATCTGGCCATTAGAGAATTTCAAATTAAGACAACAAGATATCAATACACATCTATCAGAATGGCTAAACTCCAACACTCTGACGACATCAAATGCTGGCAAGGATGTGGAGCAACAGGAACTCTCATAAACTGCTGATGGGAATGCAAAATAGTACAGTCACTGTGGAAGACAATTTGGCAGTTTCTCACAAGACTAGATACGCTAATATACTATACTAATATGACCTGCCCATTGTGCTCCTTAGAATTTACCCAGATGAGTTGAAAACTTATATTCACATAAAAACCTTTATATTTATAATTGCCAAACACCTGGAAGCAACCAAAACATTCTTCAGTAGGTGAATTCTGAATAAACAAACTGTGATACATCCAGGCAATGGAATATTATTCAGCAATAAAAGGAAGTGAGCTTTTATTATCAAGCACAAAAAGACATAGAGGAATCTTCAACGCATATTGTTAAGTCAAAGAAGTCAATCTGAAATAAGCTACACAGTACATGATTCCAACCATTTGACATTCTGGAAAAGGCAAAAAAAACTACAGAGACAATAAAATGATCAGCAGTTGCCAAGAATTTGGGAAGAAGGAAAAAAGAATCAATTTTTAGGGCAGAGCAACCACTCCAGTGTTCTTGCCTGGAGAATCCCAGGGGTGAGGGAGCCTGGTGGGCTTCCGTCTACTGGGTCGCACAGAGTCGGACATGACTGAAGCGACTTAGCAGCAGCAGCAGCAGCAACTACTCTATGTATTACCGTAATGACAGAAGCACGTCATTATACATTTGTCAAGACTCATAGAACAAATGACTCAAGGAGGGAACCCTAAAGTAAACTATGGACTTTAGTTAACAATATTGCTTCAATACTGGCTCATCAATTGCAGTAAATGTACCACACTGGTGTAAGATGTTAACAACAGCATTATAATGGAACTCTTGGTACTTTCCACTCAAATTTTCTGTAAGCCTAAAACTTTTCTGGGAAGAAAAAAACTCTTTATAAAAAATTACAAAGGAATTAATCTATGTTTAATATATATTTAATCTGCATCCCACTCTTCAGACTTTAATGCAAAGATAAATCCAAAGAGAACAGAGTTTAATAGGAGAGAGACTGCTTAACACAAAAATCTGAACTACCTACATACATGAGAGATCCACGTGGCCTGGAGGACAAGGAATATTATAATTGCCCTTGCGATGGGCTGCCTACAAACACTTGTAAGCTACTTCTTTTTTTAACAGAAAAACTTTTACTTCAATCTTGGATCCTACATTTGAATTTTTGTAGGCCAAAACCTCCAAAACCACTAACTTTTGGCCAAGCCCCAACACCACTGATTTACTTTTCCTTCCCATCACTTCCAAATCCAGCATCTCCAGAGCAGAACCAAGGGAGAAAACCCATGAGCAAAGGAGAAAGATGACGAGAGAGAGAGAAACCCAGCAGGCTGGAGAGACAGTACTGTCCATCTGCTTCTGTGTGGACATTTCAACTGTGCCATTTTCCCTTCTCCAAAGGAGAATACAAGGCAAAAATCAACTTCTTTCAGATGAAAGGGGACAAACAGGTACTGTGTAACCAATGATGTAAAGAAAAAACAGTCTGGCAGAGAAAACAAATCTTTTCCCACCATATCTCCTTCAACAACAAAAAAAGAAACAGGAAGAGAGAAAGAATAAGACTGAATTTGATCACATTTGTATATTCTTTCTCACATTCATTTAATAAAACCATGAACAAGTTCACTGAAGCATCTTTGTGGCCCTAAGTGAAAAGAAATACAAGAGAATCCGTACACTCTAAAGCAGAATTATACTACTATCCATACCAAATAGTGTTACAGACACTTCAAACCAACTCCTTAGAATCTTAAAGAACTACAAACACTAATTTAACAAAGTCTCTGCTTTTTTTCAATTTACATCTTTAATAGTTTTTATTTCAAAAAGAATACATGCTTATTGTAGAAAAAAATTATCCAAAAATAAGTCAAAAGAAAATAAAAATCTTTCTCAGGCCCACTGTATAGAGATAAGCACTGCTAACAACCTTTTAGACTTTTCATGTACTTTCTGCTTGCTGATTTAACCAAACTGAGGCAACAGTATACATACTCTTTTGGAACTAATTTGTATTTTCGCATTTCTGAATATTTCATCGACATCTTTTTCATAAAACAAACACAGACATGGCTATGTGCACTGTGCTCTGTCCACAAAATTTTTTGATCAAATGAATAACAGCCAGCATCTTTTCATTCTTGGCAAAGATTCAGATTCTTTTTCTACCCAATTTTCAGAAAACTTCTTTGGTTTTCCTGGAAATATATTTCAGAATTAAACTACTGTCATTCTTTTTTCAGAACATGTAGATAAATGAGAAGAAAAAATGTGAGAGGTTACCCTTCTCATGACAAAAATAATTTGTAAATATTCAAGATGTCAGTCAGCCTGCAGATAGAAAAACACTACTGAATGCTAAGCTGCAAACCCACCTCTGACTGGTCTCCTCTTGGGTTAATAAACCAGTTAATATACTTCACTTCCTTGTCATTCTACCTTAAGTATGAGATATAATCACTTTGCTCTAGAATTCTGAAAATCAATCTCTACAAACTCATCAATATAAAATACAATATATACTGTTCATAAAAAATAAAAGTTGCACATTCTTTCTATACCTAAAACTATACTATTTTCTGTCCAGTGTTCCTAACAATTCATAATGAGCATTTAAAAATTAACGTTGCCAAAAGCTCCTATCTTGACAGATTTTCTTCATAGGTGTAAAGGTAAATGTCCTGAAACTGTAGGACATGGAAGGAGCCACAGACATGTGTTTATGGATGATAACATTATCCTTGTTTTACATAATCTCCAAGAATATTAGATATAGTAACTGCTTATGAATGAAGTACCTGTATTAATGTAATCAAGCTAGCTATTCTTCCAAAACTAGTTTTTAAAAATATTTTACCAAAAAGGGCAATCCATTTTACTTATAAAAAGCAACCAAAAAACTTTTCAACTCTGTAGCTCAGTGGAAACTGTCATAAATATGCACAAAATATACCTTACAAACAAGGAAATAGACATATTATCCCAATATAACTTCACAAATTCTTAATGTACTGTCTGTATACCATAAGTGCATGTTAAAGGCAATAAAATCTCATTAATCCTACAAAACATTAAGCACCTAGTATGTATGCACAACACCTAGCAGGCACCGAGTAGGTAACAACATCAGCTGCTGGTTATTACAGGGTGACCAACCTTCCACCTTTCCCTTATCCAAGAGTAACTGGCATTAAACAAGTAATTACACAGTTAATTACTGAATGACAACTGAATTGACTACTGTGAATAATTACTAGATGACTGAGCATGTGTCCTTAAGTGGAAAAAGTGTGAATTAAAGGCCATACCTAGTACATTATAACTGAACATATTCCAATTTCTGAGTTACCACGTATCAAATCTTTAAAGTACGCTTCCTTCTGTGCAGAAATGACCTCTCTTCTGACTTTCCCAAGCTACATGTAGATGAGTGCAGATATGGAAAGAAAAGAGGCTGCTAGTCATAATAAGGAAACTTAAATACGACTTTATTTTCAAAATCAAGAATTCAAACAAAATACAACATCCAGGCAGTCTGACCTCCTCTAGATACTAACAAAACTATAAAATAACATTAGTAGTTTTAAAAAATTCATTACCATTAAGAAAATACATATAAAAAATCATTTACGTCTATGTTAATCCCTTAAATCACAATTCAATTTGGAATAAATCATAATTCATCACACAGCATCAAATATTTGTGTGTGGACATACATATACATATATGTAACATACAAATATAAAGACATAGGTATTTCTAGAGAGTTCACAAAAGGGCTTGTGCATATAGACACAGCAGTCCCTTCAACATTCAAAAAGACCTTTCCAGAGCTTCCTCAATGCAGTCTGTAATCACCACAGCACATTAACCACCAAGACAGTCCCTGACAGGACAATATATTAAGCAGAACCGATCCTATCATTCTCTGCTCATCCTCTCTTTCTGAAACCTTCTTCTTCCTCTGCCTTTTCTGTATACTGTGAGCTCGCTCTCCTCTGATCACCACAAAATGAGGCATGTCCCAAAAGAAACAAATAAAAGCTCCAATAAACATACAAAAACTGTATTGTTCCAAAATAAATTTTTGGAGACACAAAAGCATTATCCAAGGTTAAAAATCTGTGATTTTTCAGGAAGAATTCTGGAAGACTGTTTTAGAAGAATATGATACAACAGAAAGTGTAAATAGTGAGCACATGAAAAAAGATATCCTAACCATGATACACCACCTCAACACCATTAGGATGGCTGCTGTCCAAAAAACAGAAAATAACAAGTGTTGGCAAGGATGTGGAGAAATGGGAATTCCTGTACAATTCAAAATGGTGTGGCCACTATGAAAAACAGTACGGCAATTTCTCAAAAAATTAAACATAGAATTGCCATATTATCCATCAATTCCATTTCTGGGTATGTACTCAACAGGAAGCAGAATCTCAGAGGGATATCTGTACACCTAGGTTCACAACAGTCCTATTCACAGAAACCAAAAGGTGGAAGCAAACCAAGTATCCATCAACAGCTGCTGCTGCTGCTAAGTCACTTCAGTCGTATCCAACTCTGTTCGACCCCATAGACAGCAGCCCATGAGGCTCCCCCGTCCCTGGGATTCTCCAGGCAAGAACACTGGAGTGGGTTGCCATTGCCTTCTCCAATGCAGGAAAGTGAAAAGTGAAAGTGAAGTTGCTGAGTTTTGTCCGACTCTTAGCAACCCCATGGACTGCGGCCCACCAGGCCCCTCCGCCCATGGGATTTTACAGGCAAGAGTACTGGAGTGGGGTGCCATTGCCTTCTCCTTCCATCAACAGATGAACAGATAAACAAAATGTAATCCACACAGTGGAATATTATTCAGCCTTAAAAAGTAATGAAATTCTGATACATGCTACCATAGGGATGAACTTTGAGGACAGTATGCTAATCGAAATAAGCCAGTCACAAAAAGACAAATACTATTTGCTCCCTCCAACAAGAGGTACCCAGAGTAGTCATATTCGTAGGGACAGAAAGTAGAATGGTGGTTGCTAAGGGATCAGGGGAGGGGAACATGAAGCTGTTTGATGAATACAGAGTTTCAGTTTTGTAAGACACAGAGTTCTGGAGATTGGTTGCACTATAATGTGAATATATTCAACACTATGCTAGCAAAGTAATGCTCAAAATTCTACAAGCTAGGCTTCAACAGAACATGAATCGAGAAATTCCAGATGCTCAAGCTGGATTTAGAAAAGGCAGAGGAACCAGAGATCAAACTGCCAACGCCCATTGGATCATCAAAAAATCAAGAGAGTTCCAGAAAAACATCTACTTCTGCTTTATTGACTACGCCAAAGCCTTTGGTTATGTGGATAACAACAAACTGGAAAATTCTTAAAGAGATGAGAATACCAGACCACCTTACCTGCCTCTTGAGAAAGCTGTATGCAGGTAGAACATGGAACAACGGACTGGTTCAAAATTGGGAAAGGAGTATGTCAAGGCTGTATATTGTCATCCTACTTATTTAATTTATATGCAGAGTATATCATGCAAAATGCAGGGCTGGATGAAGCACAAGGTGGAATCAAGATTGCCAGATACTGAAGAAATATCAATAACCTCAGATATGCAATGATACCACCATTATAGCAGAAAGCAAAGAAAAACTAAAGAGCCTTTTGATGAAGGTGAAAGGGGAGAGTGAAAAAGCTGGCTTAAAACTCAACATTCAAAAAACGAAGATCATGGCATCTAGTCCCATCACTTCATGACAAATAGATGGAGAAACAATGGAAATAGTGAGAGACTTTTATTTTCTTGGGTTCCAAAATCACTGCAGATGGTGACTACAGTCATGAAATTAAAAAATGCTTGCTCCCTGGAAGAAAAGCTATGATCAACCTGCTGCTGCTAAGTCGCTTCAGTCGTGGCTGACTCTGTGCAATCCCATAGACAGCAGCCCACCAGGCTCCCCCGTCCCTGGGATTCTCCAGGCAAGAACACTGGAGTGGGTTGCCATTTCCTTCTCCAATGCATAAAAGGAAAAGTGAAAGTGAAGTCGCTCAGTTGTGTCCGACTCTTAGCGACCCCAAGGACTTCAGCCTACCAGGCTCCTCCGTCCAAGGGAGTTTCCAGGCAAGAGTACTGGAGTGGGGTGCCACTGCCTTCTCCGATGACCAACCTAGAAAGCATATTAAAAAGCAGAGACATTACTTTGCCAACAAAGGTTCGTATAGTCAAGGCCATGTTTTTTCCAACAGTCATGTATGGATGTGAGAATTGAACTATAAAGGAGGCTGAGGATCAAAGAACTGATGCTTTTGAACTGTGGTGTTGGAGAAGTCTCTTGAGAGTCCCTTGAACTTCAAGGAGATCCAACCAGTCCATCCTAAAGGAAATCAGTCCTGGGTGTTCATTGGAAGGACTGATATTGAAGCTGAAGCTCCAATACTTTGGCCACCTGATTCAAAGAGCCAACTCATTAGAAAAGACCCTGATGCTGGGAAAGATTGAATGTAAGAAGAGAAGAACAAGGAGAATGAGAGAGGACAAGACGGTTGGATGCCACCACCAATTCAGTGGCCGTGAGTTTGAGCAAGCTCTGGGAGATGGTAAAGGACAAGGAAGCCTGACATGCTGCAGTCCACGGGGGTAGCAAAGAATCAGCCACGACTGAATGACGAACAACAACTGAACTGTACTCTTAAAAGCAGTTAAGATGGCATTTTGCATTTTGGATGTTTTATCACAATTTTTTTTAAGTTTTCCTGTCTAAAAATCAAATATGCAACTGAAAGCAACTTTATGTTGTTTTGAGCCTACTAAGTCACCTACTAGTGATGGTGAAACTGATATTCTGTATATCAATTACCAGGGTCACTATAAATTGATGTCATTTTTTAAGAAAGACAGGAAGATTTAAGCAAAAATATTTCAGTATTATAAATCTAGCCTAAGGAGTTATAGGCTTTTTTTAAAGAAATAGGGCAAAATCACCAAATATAATCATTTTGCAAACCTTTCTTTAAATGAACCATCTTAAAAAAAAAAATAGGAAATAAACAAGTTACTATGCATTGTTACCTTTAAGGAATAAAATTATGAATTCTAATTATAAAAACTATTATGGAAATATGGTAACTAAAATCAGTGTTAGAAATCCAAATATAAAAGTGCATATACACTATGAACCCAATTATATCAAAATATATATAGCGAGACAATATCAGAGGGTCATGCAAAAAAGCAAATGAATGGGGTTACCAAAGACTTTCTCTCCTTTCCAAATGGACTTATTTTAATGTTATGGTTATACTTTAAAACAACAACAGTGAAAGGGAATTAGTGAAGATGAAGAAAACAGATTCGTTTAGATGAGATTAGGTAAAATTAAGTACAAAATGGAGGCAACGGGAGAGTGTTCATCTAAAGTTGCCAACTTTAATCCCCTCCAAACACCTATTTCTACAAATGCTGAATTCACCTCCATTTCCTAGTCTCTCAACTACAGATCTTTACGCCTGCCATTTCTTCTGTTTAGAACCCTCTCCCCCTTGCTCTCCACTTAGCCAGCCTCAGCTGGAAGATGATTTCCCCAGGGTGGGCTTCCTGTGCTCCCCAGGGAGAGGCTCCTGGCTCCTGCAGACACCTACATCTCCTGTCTGCACTCCCAGCACTGGGCTGTCCGTCTTCCCCACCAGTTAAGGGCTCCATGAGATGCTGGTCTTGTCCTTGTCTATCAATAAATCCCCAAAGACCAACACAGCAGCAGTGCACGGGGAGGTGCTCACTAATACTTGTTGTACTAAACAAAAGCATTATTAATACTTATTCCAAGTCATGGATTCTCTTCCTTAAAATCTGTTTTAAAATCAGACTCAAACACAACTCCTAAAATATTTTAAGAAATTAATTTATATCACCTGTCTCAGTGTTGTCTAAAAACAAGTTTTGAACCTCTTATACTTTTGCAATAGTCCATCAATTTTCTAGCTTCCAATATACCTTTCAATTATTAAACTTTTAAGAGTTATAACTATAGTTGGTAAGTATTCTGACATTTCACATTAAATTTAATATAACCCATAAATCTCTAAAACCGAATGGGAATTGGAGCCTTAGTATGTTCATTTATTCTATTTTAGCTAAAGAAAATTTATTAGGACAAAGAAGCATCAGGTTATGGGAAGGGCTAATCTTTAGTGAAGCAAATTCAATTAATAGATGAAGAGCTGCAGCTGGTTTACTGTTATTAAAAAAAAAAACACTAAATTTAACACTGCTATACCTTATTTCACAGTACCTGTTCAAGAGCATCTTGAGATTTCTGTCAATGTAATTCAAAACAGAAATCATACAGAAAGGAATTTCTCTTGATAAAAGCCAAATGTTATCTCCTTTCAAGGTCATCTCACATTCTAGAAAATATTTTATTGCCATTTTTCGAAACCTTCATAATTAAGCAAAATAGAAACTTGCAAAGCAGAACGATAAATCCTGTTCTTATGGAAGATATTTGAACTCTATTTCAATTAAAGAAAAAATGGGAAATTTTTCTGCGAAAGAACCAAATGGGAAGGAAATGGAGCGATCATTACACAGTCCCCCTGTCCCTTCCAGAACTTCCTGAGGAATGCCCCCAAACCTGTCACACAGGCCAGGGTGGATCCTGGCAGAGGAGCCTCAGATAGTCCTAACCTGAGGGACGCTCTGTGAAAGAAGTGGCCTGCATTGTGTAGAACACAACATCCTGTGAGATAAAGAACATCTGAGGAACCTTCCAGATTAGAGGAGACTGAAGACACCAGACACTAAATGCAAGGTGTGAATGACACTCAGCTGGACCCTGCACTGGAGAGACAGAAGTGCCGCAATTACTGGGGAAACTGTAAACAATGAGGTGTGGTCTGTAGACCAGATAAACACAATCTATTAAAGCAGTTTTACTGTGGTCACGTTATGAGAGCCTTCCTCTTCAGGACTACTTACTGAAATACAAAATGGAGCATGACATAGGCAACCTATTCTCAAATGGTTCCAAAATCAGTAACATGTATTTTTTAATAACACACATTCAGATACTTAAAAATAAAATACAGAATTGATCCCATGGGAAAAATAAAGTTGGACCAGGTGGGAAGGAGGGATAGAATTTCACCTGCTGAGAACAGATACACACTTAGACAGAAAAAAATAACTTAAGAAGGACAGCACTGAAAACCTAGAGGTCATTACTGTCCACGAGAATGCAGCTCAATAAATTCAAGCAAGTTGGAAATTCAAATTCTGTTGTGCCATAATTGTCACAAACAAGTTTGCAGAGTTCTTCCAACACTGATAATACCTAGTTCCTCCTTCCCTGACACATAACACTTCCCACTTGAGCTATATCTACGTATCACATAAGGAAATAGCAGAAAGTCATGAAGGGAAAATAGAAGAGATCAACTATTTACAAAAAACTTAATACACTTTTGCTTTTCGAATTTTTTTAAGTTATAGTCAAGCAAACATATTTTGTTCTACTTTGCATGTACTAGAACGTAACAAGGTTAACCAGTGAGATCAAACACAGGACTTTACAGGGTTAAAAGCTTTTGCCATGCATCCAATAAACTCCATTCTATCCTATTCTTCTAGAATCCAAAATAGGCAACAGCACTTTTAAAAGGCACTGCGATTCCAAATGCCCCACAATTTAATGTAAGATGTATACGAGTGCACACTAGTGTTTAACTGTAATGTTTCTACATTCCATTGTTTAAAGCTTAACACCTGACCGCTCCAAAAGTGTAAGTGCAAAGAAAACTGTTGTAGCTCCATGGGTACCTGGGTAATGCCAGCAGAAGTCAGCTTCTGAACTTAGTGGGGAAAACAGCACTCTACTACCATCTGCCTATACAATGACCACCATCTCTGAACTTGAATAAGAGATAACTCATATAAGAAGTGTTCACAGGCTTCCCTGGTGGCTCAGAGGTAAGGAATGCGCCCGCCAACGCAGGAGACACACGTTTGATCCCTGGTCTAGGAAGATCCCACAAGTCACAGAGCAACTAAGCCTGTGCGCCACAACTGCTGAGCCTGTGCTCTGCAGTCCGGGACCCACCACCACTGAAGTCCACGCCCTAGAGCCTGTGCTCCTCAGCAGGAGAAGCCACCACAATGAGAAGCCTGCACACGGCAACGAAGAGCAGCAGCCCCCACTAGGGAAAACCCTGTGCAAAACAAAGAACAAGCACAGCCAAAAATTAATTAATTTAGTTAAATAAAAAAAGAAAGAAGTATCCAATCCCATTTGGCTTCCTAACTTCTGGACCACAATCATGACAGAAACATATGCAACATTTCCTGTTTTAAAAAACTAACTATGGCTCAGTGCTTAAAATGGGAATCAGGGAAGAGGGTAAGGGAACCTGGGGAAATCTTTCCACTCTATTCTTGACCCTCTCAGCCCACGGCTTTAAAGAGAGGCTAGAAAGAATTATTTCATAATCACTTTTCTATCTACAAAAAAAGGGGAAAAAAGGTAACACCAAAATACCACTTTAGATCAGTTTTGAGGGAGAAAGACAGAGGCTAGAGAAATTTAATACAAATTTCACACATCTGAGAAATGAGAGGACAACCATACAATGACATCCATCATATACATTCACAGGCTCCAATTCCTTTAACAGAAAATGTCTATTTGACTTATCTTTTGATAAATGAAAAATACTAAAAGTCACACCTATAATATTTTCATATAGAAATTCATTTTAGATAAGTTTATGTATGAAATTTTCAAACCAGTACATCAGTTCTAATAAAGTGGATTCAAGAAACTGTAAAAATCAAATCCTATTTTCTGAAATTAGCATCCTTTTCAAAGAGATTTCTCTCAAGATTTTGTTAAATGCAGCTATGTCAGTATTTAAAATGCAGTTCAACTTAAATTTTCTTTTCTTTATCTTCTGTGGTACAAAGCTATTCCATAAGATAGGACATATATTCCAGATAGACTATTGTTGTAGAGAGAAGACAATACTTAAGAAAAGTCTTATCTTACTTGCTGCATGATTTTTTCTATTTAATAAAACTCAGAAGAATCTTTATGCTACCACTCAGGGGTTTAGTAATCTACTCAACAGTTATAGCATTATCTGCTCTCGTGAATGTTAAACCAAGTCTTCACCTCAGCATTGTCTCTCAGTCTGTGCTCCAATGAATGATGATATTTGTTCCTCTTACTATAAAGACACAAATACACTACATCCCAAATCATTCACCACCATTACCTTTTCTTCATATAAAAGAGAAATATTTCATATTCAGAACTGACTCAAAAAACTCACTCCACCAATTAGGCCAAAGGGCAGAATCAAACACCTCCAACACAATAGACTCATTCCTGGATTGCCCAGTCAACATCCAAAAAGACTCTTAGGAAACATGTCATGCAATTACTTACAGAGCAAAACTTTTCCAAATAAAGTGAAATAAATGCAGAAGTAAAGATTTAAAAATTTAAAATAGACTGGATAAACTTCATCTTTTTAACTTAAAACTTGGGAAAAGAAAAATAAGTAGTATCCTAAGTTATCACTTTTGGTTTTTGTTGCTATTTTGGCTTTTTTTAAAAAAATTTAATCAAAATAATCATCTAGAAATTATTAAGCACTGCTCTTTACACAAACTACTCTTACTGTTACAATCTCCATCAAAGATCTAAAATATCCATTTTAAATTACAGCCAGACTTTAAATATAACAGCTTTATTTCATTTTTGACACCATCTGATAAAATAAAATGTTTAATAAATCTGATAAATGTTGCTGCTGCCTCGACTCTGTGCGACCCCATGGACAGCAGCCTATCAGGCTCCCCAGTCCCTGGGATTCTCCAGGCAAGAACACTGGAGTGGGTTGCCATTTCCTTCTCCAATGCATCAAAGTGAAAATGCTAAACATTGCTAAATATGGCAAATATAGAAAATTAAGACCAATTTAAGTACTAAAAAATCAAAAGGCTTTTTGTCAACTATTAAAAGCTAACAATTCACAATGAAATGCACATCACAGCAGCACAACATATTTCACAAGATACATATTCAGCCTCAGAACTTGACAGAATATATAAAAATCTAGAATAAAAGCCGAAAAACATCTTAAAGCATTTAACAAATTCTTTAGGTCTTACAGTTGGGGCCTCCCAATTCATGTGTCAGGATATACAGAACCTGATCTCTGGGCCTGGCCTGAGGTGTCAGAGCTGGCTGCCTCCAAGACCCCAACGTCTGCATCAGTTTATCCCACATGCCGTACAGCCACGGCCAGGTCCTACACGGTTCATGACATGCAAAGGGCGAGGAAACGCTACAGAGGCACATACAAGTACCCAGTTCTTGTAATCTCTAGAGAAACACTGACAAAATTTCTAGTTACCCAACAATCTCACCCAAATCTAGGTTTGGAAATCCTATCTAGATTTTAATGACGTATCTTCCTATTTCTTAACCTGTGCCATATTTTACCGTATCTTCTCCAATGTTTGTTTCAAAAACAGAAACTCTGATTTACTCAGTCCCCTCCCACCTTTATGAAAACTGACAAGCCCCTGGGAGCTGCAGCACAGCAAAGACCATGACAACATTCCCTAACCCATGGTCCCCATCATCCACTCAAGAATGATTGCCATTGCTAGAGAAAATCAAGTTGGCAAGAGACAGAGACTCAAAGCGTTATTTCCAAGGGAGCAAGGAAAGAGCTGAAAACTAAGAACAAAACTAGGAAAGGCAAACACTGCCTGTGACCCATCTTTTTAATTTATATCTAACAAAAATGTCTCTTTGTCAGAGGAATTTTTCCAGAATGAAATCTTAAGTAGTCCCCCTCACTGAGGTCCCTCAACAGTTCTAAGCTGGGCACTATAACCCAAGTCCAAACCTCCTGAAATGTGTTCACCATGGACCCTGATTTCATCTACACCAGCTTTACCTCTCACAAGCTCTTCCCCAGCTCTATACTCCAGAATGTTCAACCACTCAGTAACACCCTCCTGTGGTCAAACCCTCACATCTTTCTCACAGTGCTCCCCTACTTGGAACGCTTTATCCTATTAACACACACACACACTCTTCATTGGAGCAGCTCAAACTTCACCTAAGAACAATAACACATGGAACAGTTATCACACAGTAAGGGGGTCACACAGGAACACTCAAATCCATGCACTATTTATTGAGCATCTACTGAGTGCCAGGAACTAAGCTTAGCTCGGAGAAGGCAATGGCAACCCACTCCAGTACTCTTGCCTGGAAAATTCCCACAGACGGAGGAGCATGGTAGGCTGCAGCCCATGGGGTCGCTAAGAGTCGGACACGACTGAGCAACTTCACTTTCACTTTTCACTTTCATGCATTGGAGAAGGAAATGGCAACCCACTCCAGTGTTCTTGCCTGGAGGTTCCCAGGGATGGGGGAGCCTGGTGGGCTGCCGTCTATGGGGTCACACAGAGTCGGACACGACTGAAGCAACTTAGCAGTAGCAGCAGCAGGAATAAGACTTAACCCTGAAGGAGTTTACAGATTAGATAAAGACTGGAGTGAACAGGCCAGTGATTTTCCTGGAGGAGATCAGCTGCAAGAGTGAGGCAGGCAGCGTGCTCTGGAGGAGCAGCACCCTGGGGCTCCCCCAGCGAGTGAAGGGGTGCATGGATGGTGGAGAGGAGCTCTAGGATCCAGGGAACTGAACAGAAATTGATTTTTTTTTTTTAATTTTAAATGTGATGTAAGGATATGAGACTTCATTATAATCCCAGTGGTTAAACCCCCAATGGCATTGTTCATGCTTTGCAGCTCCCTGTTTTCACAACAAACACTGAGAAATCACTGATAAAATATAAAGACAAATGACCAAAAGGACATTACCTATGCCCCTAACAAGTTAAACATCTCCACGGATCAGAAATCTCACAGGAACACAAAGTGTGAGCCTAGGCGAGGCCAGAATGTCTGCCGGGCTCTGGGCCCCAGACAGGAAAAGGCAGCAGGCAGGCAGTGGGCTCTCAGGGATTAACATGAGTTGATCGGATCGGGTAGCAAGGGCTCCAAGTGAACTAGGGTCAGCAGCAGGCACTTTGCTGAAAACCAGGCACTGGGGTGGCGCTCTGCCTTCTTTAGGGAACTAGATCGAAAAGATTTCTGCTAACTGCACTGAGGCCACAGCCTAGGAAACGCTGACCTCTTGCCAGCTGACCCAGTGACCAAATCTGTGATATCCCCAATGTCACCGGGGCCAGGGCCTGGTCCACTAACACAAGACCTAATTCTGATCTGGGAACTCTAAAGCCAGGCAGAGACAAGGGCAAAACTGCCAGACCAGCAGGGGAAACCAGAGAGAGAAAGAGACAGGAAAAAGAAAACTCCCATCACAAGAAAATTCCCGTGCCTGCAAAATTACAGAACATGATGTTGACACCAATAATATCAACAACCAGAATATAAATTCACTGCAGACAAAACAAATCATCAAATGACCTCAAAAAGACTAAAATAAACATGTTAAAGACCCTCAAAGAGATAAATAACAAGAGAAGTGAAAACATTTTAAACACAAACAAGCAGAAATGAGAAATGAACTAGTGGATATAAAAAAGAACCGATTAAAAATCTTGCAGATGAAGTATAACCATTGTAATTTATAAATAAAAATGTTTGTGGTTCCAGTACTCATCATCAGACGCCTAGTAAGCCACCCCTCCCTCTACCTTCAGGCTCACAGGGCTCTGAGTTTTGCGGGACAGCCGTGTCAGACTCCAAGACTCAAAAATGAAAGACACCTGGGCATTTGTCCTCAAAGAACTTGCCATCTGTAAGTGACACTACTAGACCACTAAGATTACAAAGTAGAACAAAATTTAAATTTCAAAAAAAGTAAGCATTTCTTAAGTTAAAATGCTCTTAGTGTTCATGAGCTCATACTACCATCTTTACTAGAGTTGGCACTCTACAAGAGAGAAACATTCTCACCAAATTTCACATGAATGGAGCTGAAATAACAAAAGCTGCTTCTTTCTTAATCTGTATTTGAACTCATCTGGCAACTATCCTTATTTATTCAAAGCACACAACCAAAAAAGTAACCCACTGAAAAGTCTCCAAAACCCAAGACCACAGCTTGCAGTATTACTTTTAGTAGAAACTACTCAAAGATCTCACAATAACAACAGCTTCACTTTCACTTATCAACTTTTGCCTGATTATTCAAATTGATGAGAAAAGCTACTGTATTCCTATCGAGGTTAATATAATCAGTACGTGAAAAATTTTAAACTCTGTGCTATTATATTCTAATAAGAAAATATTAACTTCATCCCAGTTTCCCTTACCAAAAAGGCTGTACTCTAAAAGTACACAACAGTCATAGGATCCCAATCAAGATAAAATCTTAATTCTTTCCTCACTCTCTAGAAGTAAACAATTAAAATAGTAAAGTCTAGTTCTCCTGTTCATGAACAGAAGTAGAAAGGAATGACAGGAAATATTATATATACTATCCCCTTACAACTGAGAAGATAAAATCTATTTCAAAAGATAAGTCTATAAGATAGACTTGGTTCCTTGATCCAAAGACACTGATATAGCTTTGATTAAATAACATTAACCCATGTTACCCAATGATTAAATGTCACATAATAAAATCTCTGCTAATTATGGTCGATTGCCATCTTCCCTCTTCATTTTTCTAAAGAGTCACTTTCCAATGAATAGTCAATAGAAAAGTTTAGATGGTAAACTAAGCCAGCCAAGAAGCTAATGACAAAGAGATCCTCACATCTAACTTCTTAGAATAAATCAACCACCACACAGGACCACCTTCTTTTAAACAGAGACAAAGGCACGTTATTGGGCCACACCACAATATTCAATCACTGATGAAATGACATAATTCCAATTTGCCTAGGACACTTACCCATGACTGGAGATGTCTCTGTATGTGGTCCCGATCCGGCGCTACACCCAAATCTGCTGTCCAGTGTTTCTCAGAGGAATACATGTCCTGGGAAGAAAACAGAGAAAGAAATCATATTTTCTAAAGGTCAATATTTAAAATTTTCTAAAAGAAAATAAAAATAATTTACTTACAAAAATTTACTATTTTCAAAAAAAAAAAAAACAAAGACCCTGACATCATCTAAATGTAAAAAAATTACCAATCTTTGGAACATCATGATTCTGTTCATATTTTCCTTTTTCTGCAAGAAGTTACCCCAAAAGCAAATAATATGTATAAAGTTGTTGCCACAGAAACTTATTAATCTGTTTTCAGTTCCCTCCATCACCACATAAATAAGTCAGAGGAAGAAAGCACCCCATTTTGGGTAAATTAAACACATTACACCTGCTGAATGTATTTTGACTGCACATAAATGATTTACACACACCATCAAATAAAAGTTACCAAAGTTACTGCTATACTTTCTCTAATAATGGGCCTTTTCTTCATTATAAAGTAATAGGGCTTCATTGTTTTAAAAAATTGGAAACAGCTAAGTAGAAAGAAAAAATTATTTCAATAGTACAATGCCACTACATCTACCCAGTCATTTGTGGCATGTCTCCTTTCCAGGAATTTTCTGTATATATTTTTAAAGTGTACTTTTATAAACCCTACATACAAAATTCTGTATTTGGTTCTTTTCAGTTGAGTAAAACTTAATGCATCACCCTGTATTACTTTTAAATACAAAGTTAACCCTTTGTTAGCATATAATCATAAATCTTCCTCCCTTGATAATATGGCTTCCCTGGTGGCTCAGATGGTAAAGCATCTGCCTGCAATGAGGGAGACCCGGGTTCGATCCCTGGGTCGGGAAGATCCCCTGGAGAAGGAAATGGCAACCCATTCCAGTATCCTTGCCTGGAAAATCCCATGGATGGAGGAGCCTTGTATGCTACAGTCCATGGTGTCGCAAAGGGTCAGACACAACGGAGCAACTTCACTTTCCTTTTTGATAATATATTAAAGAAAATGAGGCACAAAGGAACATTTAAACATTACCACGGGTGCACAAGTGTCTCCCTAAACCTAATGGATGAAATTCCACAAACCAGATAATATCAGATTCGATACCAAATTTACACTTGTGCTCAGGGAGCTGCCCTCATAAACTGATTAGCTACCTCTCAGGATCACAAGGAAGGGTGATACCTTTCTAAGTCAATTAAGAAAACAGCACAATAGTAATCTGTTTCTGCTTCTGAAACAGATTCCAGTTCAAGAAACATTCTTTGAAGAAATAACGCTTGCCCCATCTCTAACTCGTCTTTACTCACGCCATGCAGTATATGAAAGCAGTGTGAACTTGCAGAAGGACGCCCAGTTCCCGACGCCAGCAGCCAGCAGGGTCCACGTGCTCTCACTAGCTGCGGCCTGTCACTGCAGGGGGCGCTGCATGATCACCTGGCCCCCTCCCCACATGGCCTCGCACTGGGTATTATGAAATGATTTCCATTTCCAGGTAACCCAATTATTCTCCCCAAAATGAGAAGCTGTATGAAAAAATCTAAAATAATCCACGTGACAATAGGGTCTCACCATGAAAACACTGTCTTCCTGGCGCTTCACCCAGCCCACCCAGGAGACTAGGTGGTGGGCCAGGCTTCCTGGTGTCACAGGGTGGCTGGGGCCGCCACCCTGTGACACAGAGTAGACCACACACTCAGAGGCCCCGGGAGCTCACATGTAGCTCACTCACACCTGTGGGGACTGCTCTCTCTGTTCATATTTATATCGAAGTTTCTTATCTTAAATTTAAAATTCCTAAATGGCAACATCAAAGCACTTTGTACTAAGCCATGCACCCTTCCTACCCATAGTTATGAACTGCCAAATAAATACTTATTTAAGGACTGCAGTTCCTCAGATATTAGGAGTTTTCTCAGCACCAAAAATAGTAACCTCAAAAGAAACAGGACAATAAGACTTATAAACACTGAATTTATAACCTTACCATCTGAGTTGATAAATGTACTTGACAAATATGCAACAATGCATGAGCTGGAATTAATGTCATGGAGTAGTTCTTAGAAAACATATTTTTAAATTACTTATAATTGAAGTCACGTGTTCAAGACTCTTTATGCCAATCACAGCTTTGAAATGCAAACCCTTCATGCACAAGTAGGTGGGCTACCAATTCTTTTCAGCAATGAGGCAGTTTAGTAGCTCAAAAGATAACATTTTTAGATTTCCTCCTGTAAATGCTATCGCCTGGACATACAAAGGAGAAAGAAGAATCTTACATGTTGTTTTTCACACCATCTAAGAGGGAAAGAGTACTCTGTCTCAAATCCACAGTTTCACATAAAAGGCATTATTGGGGTACTTCTGCATAAGCTGGCCTTTCAACGCATTTTACAGGAACTTGAGCCAGGGGTACTTTCAAGTGACTCCTCCAACTTTTGTGACAAAGCCATATTCAGGGAACTCAGGTTCTAGCTAAAGGAAAGAAATTCCACCATACCCTTTTCTTTATTGCAGGCACCAAACATGACCTAAAAATAATTCCCGTCACTCTTGGTCACCTAAAACTTAAATTTAACAGAATTATAAATCACAACATACAGGATCACAGACTATTGTCTCTAACAGTATTCTTCCCAGAGATCAAATTAATATTAACTTATTTCATTGTACAATAACTCTTCTTAAAAAGAGAATACTCAAAAAATCCCAATATCCACTAAAAACTGATGCGATCTTCATTTTTAATCTCATCACAAAGTATATTTTTTAAAAAATCAGATTTAATCTTGAAGATATTGTGCAAAGTGAAATAAGCAAGTCATAGTAGGAAAAGCGGTTTCCCAGGTGGCACGCTGGTAAAGACTACGCCTCCCAATGCAGGAGACACGAGAGACAAAGGTTTGATCCCTAGGTTGGGAAGATTTCCTGGGTAGGAAATGGCAACCCACTCCAGTATTCCTGCCAGGAAAATTCCATGGACAGAGAAGCCTGGCAGGCTACAGTCTATGGGGTCTCAAAGCATCAAACATGACTGAGCAGCAGCCATGGAGAACAGGACAAGTACTCTATAACTCCACTTAGATGAGGGACCTAGAGAAGTCAAATCCACAGAGACAGAAAGTAGAATGACGGCTGCCAGGGGTTGAAGGAGCAGAAAATGAGTTAGTGTTTGATGGATGAAGTTTCATTTTGGGAAGATTAAAGAAGTTCTGGAGATGAATGGTGACGGTTGCACATTAATGTGAATGTACAGATTCAAGTTCAGCAAATTCCAAGGGGTATAAATTTTAAAAAAAAAGAAAAAGAAAAGAAAGAAACAGACACCCAGAGATACCACAGTGAAACTGCAAATCATCAATGACAAAGAGTTCTTAAAACCAACCAGAAACAAAAGCAGATCACTTACAAAGGAACAATCAGACTCTGATTGATCAACTGCAACCACGGAAGCCAGAAGACATTAGAACAGTATCTCCACAGTTCCAAGAGAAAATAAGTTTTAAGCTGTAATTACGTACCAACTCAGCTAAACTATTTTTTCAAGAAAAGGGGCAAAATAAAGAAAATTCAGACATAAACAGGGAATATACTGTAAGCAGATCATCAAGGATGCTTCCAAAACTATAGTTCATAAAGATGGAAGACGATGCCAAAAAGGGGTCTGAAATACAGGAAAGAATGGTGAGAAAAGAGAACTGTAAAAATGGGTAAACCCAAATATTAGCGGTATAATTTCGAAATGATGAGTTATAAAAACAAACAAACCTAAAGTACTGAACAAAAACAGCATGTAATCTAGGAGGAAGGTAGCATAACAGGAATGAACTATTCCAAGTCTCTTATACGGCTTTTTAGGAGGAAGATGAAGCAGACACCATCTTTTGTTCATTTGCCTTCTATCACTTGTCCTCGGATACTCCCCACCTCGTGGATTTGAGGGCCTGGGGACGCGACAGATAGGAATGTGAGCAGAACTGCACCAGTTCTAACCGAAGGCTTTACGAGCACTGAGCTGTGTTCTCCTGCACTCCTACACTGCACCCCAATCTCTGCTGGTCCCAAAATGAGGAGACACCTAGCACATAACTAAATCCAGCCACACCCAGCAGAGACTGCCAAACCTATGAGCTAGAAATAAATGTCTGTCACTGCACATCACTGAAAGTTTCACAGTGACTTGTTACATAGCATTATTACAGCAAAAGATGACTAATACAAAAGGCAAAGATACTATATATGCAAATTATATTTGTGGGTTTTAGTTTAACCAAAAATATTTTACTAAGTTTACAAACACCTGCATATATACACAAATACATATATGTATACATACATACGAAGTGATACTATTTACATAAAGTTCAACAATAAAATTAACAATACATGAACATATGTAACTATAAAGAAAAGCAAAAGAAAAAAGCAGAGTTGAGGCTAATGGTTTTCTGGGGACAGAAGTAAGACAAGAGGAGCTATAGGGAGATATAAGAGGGTAGGGCTAACACTGTACCACTTAAGCTGAGGGAAAGGACATATACATATCATTCTATTAGACTTATATAACACACTTATTACATATAGTCCTTTCTATGAACAGAATGTTTTATATTTTAATATGAAAGGCAAAACTTTTCCAGGAAAATTCAGAAATGATTATAAAAGAAATTTATGTAGCCACATGCATAAAAGAGGTAAATGTATTTATAATCTTTAAGCCATAATTAAGAGGCAGAAAGAGTCGTAGTGACTCACTTATTCTTTAAGCTGCTGCTGCTGCTAAGTCACTTCTGTTGTGGCCAAATCTATCTGACCCCATAGATGGCAGCCCATCAGGCTCCCCCGTCCCTGGGATTCTCCAGGCAAGAACACTGGAGTGGGTTGCCATTTCCTTCTCCAATGCATGAAAGTGAAAAGTGAAAGGGAAGTCGCTCAGTTGTGTCCAACTCTTAGCGACCCCATGGACTGCAGCCCACCAGGCTCCTCTGTCCATGGGATTCTCCAGGCAAGAGTACTGGAGTGGGGTGCCATTGCCTTCTCCTAGTGTTTAAGAGAAAGAGACAAATACAAGTGATAGCCAGGTTCACTATAAAATGCAAGACAGAACTGACGTGAAGAGACGGATATTCATCCTTTATCCAGATGCGGAAGAAGCTGGCCTTCCCAATGAGCTGCATTGCTCAGCTATCTGATCACTGGAGATTCTGATCTCACAGCTGTATAACCCAAGTTCATTTTTTAGGAGAAATTCGTAAACCCTGTTTTGCTAAATTACTATGTACTGAACTGTCATCCCAAGAAAAAGCTTAAGAAAATTTTCTTATTTGAAGCATTATTGGTAACAGCAAAAAAAAAATTTTAAACTTAAATGTGCAATAATGAGGGACTGCGTAAATGAATGGCTGTTAATTTACATGGAATGGAGTTTGCTGTATCCACTTAAAAACACCTCAAAAAGATTTTAATGACAAGTGAATGAATGCTCTCCAATGTCCTTTGTGCAACCTTCTCACAACCAATAAGAAATATCAGAAATGATGTCTCAGAGAACTTAAATGTAATACCCCAAAGGCTTATAAACCAAAACTTAAAATGATTAATGTTCAATTTTTAAATTTAAAATAGACAATAATATACAATAAAACAGATAATATACAAATTTACTATTCATTCAATAAATATTTCCTGAGCAGCTATTACAAGCCAGGGAGTGTTCCAGGCTCCACAGACACAGCCACAAACCAAAGACCCCTTAGGCATGGAACTCACATCCCAGCAATTCTAGAGCCTCCCCTTAACTCAGGTGCACAGTTCATGGTTGAAATAAATATGTCAGGGCATTCCAGGGTAATATCTTCTCATGCCAGATAAACAAATAACTTCAGTTAATACTAAAGTGGGCTTCCCAGGTGGTGCCAGCGGTAAAGCAACTGTCTGCCAATGCAGGAGACTAACAGTCGCAGGTTTGATCCCTGGGTCGGGAAGATCCCCTGGTGAAGGAAATGGCAACCCACTCCAGTAATCTTGCCTGGAAAATTCCATGGGCAGAGGAGCCTGGAGGGCTGCAGTCCAATGAATGATGACTATTAAAGTCATTCATTGACATGGATGGTCTCATCACTGTACTTTCACAATTCTTGAGCTCTCTATAAAGAATATTCATTCTCTCTGCAATTTACCCCCCAAAAACACAATTCTAAATTTTCAAGGCTTTCTGTGTTTTCCCTGCTCAAAAGAAGTAAAGCCAATCTTCTACTACAGCTAGAGTAAAAGGAGGTTTATTTAGCCCATTCACTAAATTAACGAAGTACTTCCGACTAATAAGATCAGAGAAGGAGATGGGCAAAATGAGAAATTATCCAATTTCCTAGGTTTGTTTACACGTGTATGTTAATGAAACAGCAGATAAGAATGAGATCTGATTTCCCCTTCTGCAGGTAGAATTTAAGTTAGGTTTCCAGAAGGACTTATCAAATTCTAGTAGCTTTACACTGGGCAACTTCTAGGTATTTAGGAAAGACAAATGTCCTTCCCAAGGTTTCCTTTCCTATCTCAGTTACAGAGAGGTGGGTATTTCCAAACTACCTTATATTTGCCTAACGCACTTAATATATCCTATCAGAACTATACATAATGCCTGAGGTCTACAGATAAAAGCTAAAATAAAGGCTACCGTATCTCTGATTATCAGGGGTCTGGCTTCATTTTAAAAGTCAGTTAAGGACTTCCCTGGTGGTCCAATGATTAAGAATCTGCCTACCAATACACGGTTTTTTCAGTAGTCATGTATGGATATGAGAGTTGGACTATAAAGAAAAGCTGAGCGCTGAAGAATTGATGCTTTTGAACTGTGGTGTTGAAGAAGACTCTTGAGAGTCCCTTGGACTGCAAGGAGATCCAACCAGTCCATCCTAAAGGAAATCAGTCCTGAATATTCATTGGAAGGACTGATGCTGAAGCTGAAACTCCAATACTCTGGCCACCTGATGTGAAGAACTGACTCACTGGAAAAGACCTTAGTCAGTAAAGAGTCTGCCTGCAATGAGGAAGACCTGGGTTCGATTCCTGGGTCAGGAAGATCTTCTGGAGAAGGAAATGGCAGCCCACCTCTCTAGTATTCTCGCCTAGAGAATCCCATGGACAAAGGAACCTGGCAGGTTACACTCTATGGGGTCGCAAGAGTCAAACACGACTGAGCGACTAAGCACACAGCACACATTGAGCTGGGAAAGATTGAAGGTGGGAGGAGAAGGGGACGACAGAGGATGAGATGGTTGGATGGCATCACCAACTCGCTGGACATGAGTTTGAATAAGCTCCGGGAGTTAGTGATAGCCAGGGAAGCCTGGCGAGCTGCAGTCCATGGGGTTGCAAAGAGTTGTACACAACTGAGTGACTGAACTGAGCTACCAATACAAGGGACACCGGATTCAATCCTTGGTCCAGGAAGATTCCATGTGCTGCGGGGCAATTAAGCCCCTGCACCACAGCTACTGAGTCTACAGGCTCCAGAGTCCATGCTCTGCAACAAGAGAAGCCCCACACACAGCAACAAAGAGAGTAACCCCTGCTCACTACAACTAGAGAAAGCCTATGCACAGCAAAGAAGACCCGGTACAGCCAAAAATAAATACAAATAAAATTTAAAAGTCAGTTAAAAATTCCAGACAACTGTAATAGTAAGCCCTATAGCAGATACCATGAGAACTATAAAGAAAAGTAGGCAGGATTCCAGGCCCTACATTAAGGATTTACATCGAGCTGGATTCTAAACACAAGTATGTATCCATCCATTCAATAGATACTAATTCAGCTCTACAACATGTAAAACTTTTCAAAGGGCTCAAGATACAGCAATAGACACAAACCTGGTCCCAACTAACAGAACAGTCAGGACAAAAGTCCTAAAAAAGATGGGAGTCAAGGGATTACGCATGGGGAAAAAAAATGCTTTCATAAACTAAATATCTCATATATCTGGCACATGGATTACCATGGGTCCATTTTTGGTCTTGTTATAAAATAAAGGAGTTGAAACAATTTTTAAGTTCTCTTTCGAGCACTAAAAGGTTTGTGACCTAAAAATCAATTTCAATTCAATGGGTAACTGAGGAAGATTCTAATCCCTCACCATTATAACTAGAATCAATTAATAAATTATTGCAATAAACCAAGTATGAACTAAAACAAACTGGTCTGAAATGCTGGTTATGTTTGAAAAGGGGGACAGAAGGGCAGATTCAAAGGACACTTGGAAGGAAGTCAAAAAGACTAACAGTGAAGTAATCAAAGGTAATCCTAAATTTTAAGGGGGAATCCAGATGATATTCCTTTGGCAATCCTCAGTGATGAGAGATCATCAACTCTGGAGGAAAAAGGGTTTGTAAAAGAAAAATATTCCCAAGCAAGTCTGGTGAAGGAGCTTAGAATTCAAACCAACAATAAAATGTGATATAAATTGATGACAAATAGGGTTCAATATTTTAAAAAGCAACTTCTAAAAAGAAATTTGAGAAATTTCTCTTCAGCAACTGATACAGTCTACTAATGGTAACTACACTTAGTACTCATTTGAATACAGATTAAGATGCTGTTTCTAAGATGCTGTTTCAAAATGAGTCTACTATCTCACAACCAGATTATCCTAGTAAGCCTCTATTTACCAATAACTAAGCATCAGCTGGGAGAGTAAAACACAAACTCATGAGAGTTACATAAAAGACAAGGGGCCTGCATTTCCAACAAAGCTAGGCCACATAAGACACAACATTCTTAGAGACAGAAACCTAGACTTAAATATATACACGTAAAGTATATTTTTTAATTATTAAAAATATCAAAGGGTTAAAAACTGGTACAACCACTTTGAAAAACTGATAATAACTACAAGAGTTACATATTTACTCAACAATTCTATTTCTAGGGATATTTCCAAAAGAAAGGAGTCCATATGTTCAACAAAATACATATATAAGAATGCTTTATTTTAACAGTCCAAAATTGGAAATAATGCAGATACCTGTTAAAAGCAGAATGGAGAAATAATTGTAATACAAAGAAGCCTGGAGCTTCTTTCCTCCTGGAAACGTTTACCCAATCAAAAAAGGTGCCTGAGGGGCTAATTTATACTTAAGCAGCCTTGAGGACTCAGAAGACAGCAAATCAGAGTACAAGAGCCACTAAGGGAGCCACACCCCCGTCTGTAATAAGACCTCAAAAAGCTGAATCCCAGAAGAAAGGATAACACAAAAAGTAAACCAAACCAGTCTTTGCACAGACACTAAAATAAATCTCAATTTGAATCAAGGTGATCCTAAGTGCCTGGCAAAAGCAACAGAAAAATCCTCATCTAAATCTACATTTACTTCCAGAAATAATCTGTCAAATACAGTGAACAGTACACAGTGAGCATGGATACGTGGAGCTGACACTCCTCAAAGAATAAGAGACCACAGGAAAACTTCTGCAGGACTCTGGGACAGAGTTACTTGCTTACTCTGTTCAGAGACATGTGAAGAGCTTGCACATTTTGACAGGGAATTGTAAACTATAGAAGTGGCATAGCAGATTTTTAAAAGAACCAAACTGAAATTCTAGAATGAAAATACAGCAACGAATATTAAGAATCCAGAAAATGAATACATTGAAGAACAAATTAGAGATGAAGACTAAACTGAAAGGCCAGAGGTAAACTGAACCACTAGAAAAAAAAATTAAAACCCAGAAGGCAGGTGAAACACAGTGGAGTTACCGAGACCTAACGCTGGGTAACTCAAGTCTCAGAAAGATTAAGCAGGAGAAATGGGGAGAGGCAACATTAGAAGAGATGACAGCTGAAAACTATCCAAGACAGATGAAAGACACCAGGTCACAGCATAAACAGCTATGAAAAGAAAAGGGAGGAGAGGAGAGAGAGATTATTTGAAATCAAATCTGAAAGACAAAAAGAAAATCTTAAAAACAGCCTATGAAAGTGAAGTGAAAGTCATTCAGTCGTGTCCAACTCTTTGTGACGCCATAGACTATACAGTCCATGGAATTCTCCAGGCCAGAATACTGGAGTGGGGAGCCCTTCCCTTCTACAGGGGATCTTCCCAACCCAGGGATGGAACCCAGGTCTCCCGCATTGCAGGCAGATTCTTTACCAGCTGAGCCACAAGGGAAGCCTGAAAATAGCCTGAGGAAGAAAGAAATTATCAACAAAGAAGTGATAAACAGCAGCTGCCTTCTCAATAGCAACAAAGACAAATATTATAGAATAATCTCTTCTCCAAAGAATATACAAATATATGTATGTGCGTATTGCCAATCTAGAATTCTATACCTAGCAAAATGTATCTTTCAAGAATGTACGTGAAATAAAAACATTCTCAAACTAAACGTTTTAGATTTTGTCAGTAAATCTAAATCCACTCTAAAGAAAACACTAAAGGGTATTCTGCAGGCAGATGGAAAATTTTTCCAGACAGAAAGTCAGTAACATAAGAAAGAAGAAAAGGGCAGTAAGCCTGATTGGATAATAATGGTACAAAACAATAGAAATAGGTCTTTGGGGGTATAAAACATACATACATTTTAAAACATAACAATGAAATACAAAAAAAAGGAAGGAAATTGACTTCCATGTTTTAAAATTGACTTACATTATCTGGAAAAAGGGTGAAAGTCTCAATATTACACTTTGATAAGTAGAGAAAAGATTAGAATTTCTTAGGCAAATACTAAGGAAGAGTAAAAGAATATATAATCCCAAGGTAATTAAAAAAAGGAGGAAATGGAATAATTATTTTTTTTTTAAATCAATCCAAAACAAATCCAGAAAAAAGGAACATGGAACAGGTGAGACAAATACATTCCTCTTGAATTTTTAAACATTCATATCAATTGTTATTATCTGCCAGTTCATTTTTTATAACAGGCATCAGCAAAATACACAGAAATATCTATCCCCCACTCACATACCTAACCTTTATAAATTTTACTTTCCACATTTATTTCCATTGTCACTCAGTTTTCAAAGCCGTATTTCACCTTTTCTTTTCTAACTACAGATATGGTAACAAGCATTAAAAGATTCAAAAGGAAAACAAACAAAAAGAAACAAGGAGGAAAAAAAAAACCCAGAGAACTAACTGGCTTACAAACGCTGCGTTAATTCCACAATAAAATATTAATCTGCCATTACTGATCTGTGTAAAATCACTAAGGGCACACTCTCCTTCTGTGATGGCCCACACTCTGTGGAGTGTGCTTCTCTCTGAATCTGAATAAATCCACTTCTTACCTATCACTTTTTCTCTCACTGAATTCTTTATGCGATGGGACATCAAGAATCTGAGCTTCACTAGGTCCTTAAATCAGGTACCATGGTGTTTGGATGGGTTTGAGCCCCAGCCACATGGGTTCAAGTTCTAAGCAGGGTTTTGGCTGGGTTAGAGTCACAAACTGGGTTTTGGCTGGGTTCAAGTCCCAAACAAGATTTTGGCTGGGTTCAAGTCCCAGCCTCGTGGGTTCAAGTTCCAAGCAGGGTTTTGGCTGGGTTCGAGTCCCAGCCACATGAGTTTGAGTCCCAAACTGGGTTTTGGCTGGGTTCGAGCCACGGTACATGGGTTCAAGTCCCAGTCTGAGGTAAATGGTTTCACTTTTAAGATATTCTCTGTCTTTGTTTTCTTTAGATTACTGTGATATATTTAGATTTGGGGGAAGAGGGTTATTTTATGGATATTCTTCAGTCTTTGGCTTCATTTTGAAATATTCTAAAATTTAGAATACATCTATGTGAAGTATCTCTTCAAATACTGATCTGTTACTTCAAATACTGAATGTCTTACTCTTCTCCCTCTGCTCTGGCACTACGTGTACGTTGGGATTTCAACTATGTACTATATGTCTCACACATTTTCCACCTTTTAGAGGGCATGCGGGGGCTTCTAAGGTGGCGCTAGTGGTGAAGAATCTGTCTGCCAATGCAGGACAGGCTGGTTCAATCTCTGCGTCGGGAAGATTCCCTGGAGTAGGAAATGGCAACCCGCTGCAGTATTCTTGCCTGCAAAATTCCATACTCTGCTCTGAGTTCACACTCAATGAAGAAGGAAATGGCAATCCACTCCAGTATTCGTGCCTGGAAAATTCCATGGACAGAGAATCCTGGAAGGGTACAGTCCATGGGGTTGCAAAGAGTCAGACACGACTGAGCATAGAGGACAACCAAAATTAATATATTAAGAAGCTTAAAATGATATTCTTTCACTTATTTCATGAAAAGCATTACTCTAATATTTTTTAATTCCCTTGTTAATTCAGTGAAGGAAAACTCCAGGATAAAATGAAAACTTCTACACCAGTATCAATGTCATCAAGACACAGGTGCAACATATACCTCTCTCAGAGGATAATTAAGTAATCCTTTTACAGCCCCAAATACTTAACCAAACAAGATGTGAAACTCCAGAGCTTACAGTGAATTGCTACTTGCATTTTGTGAGGATTAGACATTTTAAATAAGGCTGTCTGAGCTTTTCTAAGGAAAATGTTATCAAATTTTAAAACACCAATATTATACAGTCTGTCTAAGGAAATCAAAGAACTTTTTTAACATTTAATTCCAGTTTTACAGATATAGAAATTATCAAATAATCAGTGCCAGAGTTGTATAGTAGTGGACACCAAAGTGTGCAGTCATCACCAGTCTAGCGAGGTCGGAGTCATCTGGACGGACTCTCTTTCTACAAAGGCTGAGCCACCTGGTTCAGACGATGACAGCTCATGAGGCCAAGAGCCAACCTTCCCCCCACAAGCAACAGTGGTGGGACAGGTGCCACAGAGAGAACTCTCTCACCCACAAGCATTCTCTTCTCTACACACTCCTTCATCCTCAGTGTCCCACCCTTCCACCTGCCATCTCTTCCTCATCCTTCAGGTCTTACCAGCAACTTCCTCAGGACAGCTTGCCCTGCCCCTCCCAATCAAGTCAGGTTCCCTGGTGACTGGTTTTATAGTTCCAGGTACTGTACTTCACAGGACTGATCCCTCTAGTTGTTCAAAACAAGGTACATGACACAAGGCTGTGCGTACAAGAAGGCACCCAAGAAATATCTGTTGAATAAACAAATGTGAATTTATAATTCTCCCCAATTTTACAAAGAAACAACCTTTAAAAACTAAGTTATCTTCATGAAATGCCATAACCTGGAAATGGCAGAGACCAGTTGAGAGTTCAAGTGTCTGTGATTAATTCTCAGGCTCTAATGTCCACATACTATAAAGAAGTGTTGTAGAAGTCAGATTTCTTTCAAATGAGTATTACTTTGGTTTTGACTTTTACTGTAAAAATTGAGACACTTTCTAAAGGAAAAAATGAGACACTAAATATAAATAAATCATATCTAGCAAGACAATACACCTTTCAAAAATCACACTGAAGGACAAACTATACCTTTCTGGTAATAAACGATCAGAGTATTATTGGTAACAGTACTATTTCACTAAACAAAACAAAAATGGTTGAAGTGAAATTGCAAGCATAAACCAGAAAATGTAATCACTTGCCACTTTCTAACTGAAGCAGCAATTCTTAAAAGTTCTGGTATTGTGTCTTTAAGTTTTTTGCAGGACTTCAAATTGCCTTAACATTACTAGCATTTACAATCAAAGTAATTTTGTTTCAACTTGCCACTAGCTTAAATTTACTGGTCTCTTTTTCACTCATCTTCAATAGCTACAAAATGTAACAGTACCTTGAGATAGATGGGAACACCATGGGCAAAGACTGAACTGACCAAAAACCAAACTGACCCTGCAACCTCTGCCTGGCACTGGGACCCAGCTTGCATCTGCCATACCAGGAAGTTGCCTCAGTTCCCAAGGATGACCAGCCAATTAACAGATGGTGCCAAAGCCAACACTTGTACCTACTGGCTTGTTTAACCAATGGCAGCTGTCCTCCCAAGGAGCTATTTCATATCAAAACAATGTCATAACTGGTAATGGGCTATTCTCACCAGAAACATAACCCTAACCCCAGAGAGCCAGGTCTGCTAGTTAAAAACATTAAGTAGGCATCAACAGCAAGACTTAGGGCCCAGGTTCTTAATGTTTGGGAAATGATGCTTCTCTGATGCCCTTGTAACACCTGAGTGATTCTTTAAAGACATAATCAGCAAAGGAATTTCTATTAACTCAGAATACCTGTACTGGCAATTAAGGCACTGGTTTTTTAATTTATACTTTTATTCGTGTAGCTTCTTTTCTCTTACATTTTTACATATTTCAATTGGCTATATAGAACATAACATAGGAACAATATCCATTTTAAGTAATAAACTAGATGATGTTTACAAACTTTACTATTAAAAAAAAAAGGCAAGCTCAGTATCATTTTTCTTAACTTTAGGGTCTGACAGAGTGAGAAATAAAAGCAAATAAACCACCGTCCATTTAATGCTGCCTAATCTGATTCTTATTAAGATGACTTCACAAAAGAAAAAAGCACTCTGACTTTCCTGAACAGAACTTCCCATAGATTCAATATATGAGGGAGTTGGGCAGGGTGGTATCTAAAGTTTTGTCCGACCTCCGCGCTACGAAATATTAAGTATCCCAAAGACTTACTTCTATTTATAAATGGATTAATACACGATTGAAATAACTTTCTTCTAGCAAAGTACTTAAAACCGCGTCCCCACTTTTTTTCTATATGTCACATTATTTCCATGACCTGTTATTGCTCCAATTCAAAACTCCTTCCCAGTCCCATAAGCGATTCATTTAGCTCCTGATGAAATCTACCGACTAAAAAGCATCTGTGGATTAAAATGAAGGGCGGGGGACGGGGGGCATTTCAGTGTACAGAAATGTTCACCCGTGGATCCACAGAGCCCTCACAATTTCAATTAAAATACCTACGAGTAACCGTTCGACCGCATCACAACTGCCGCACCAACAACACCCGGCTGTGAGCTCCCAAGTATTTTGCAAACTTTGCAAAGGCGCACAGATTTCCAGGTTCTCCAAAGCCCTCATTCAGCCCCATCCTCCCCTTGCCTAGTCGAAACGAAGTTCCGCGGCAGGAAGGCAATAATTTTAAAAGAACGAAGTTTGCCTCGGTCCTGCCCACTTGGACTCTGGAGGACGCAACTGAAACTTGCAAGGGAGACACGTCTCCCGGGGACCGAAACTTGCCGGGGGGGGGGGGGGAGGCAGCGGGTCTCCCCTACCCCGGGATCTGGCCGACCCCCGCCCCTTCCACGAGCCCCCTTCACCGGTCGGCAGGTCCCCCTCCCGCGCCGTCCCAGCCAGATCCAGCCCGCACGCACCCCGGCGCCCCTCGCCCGGCGCCCGCCGACCTGCCAATCACACCCGCAGCACCCAGCCGTCCGGGCTTCAGGGGGCGGGGGCCGGACGGCCGCGCGCGTTTCCGGAGCCGGCCCCCTCGAGGGCGGGGGCCGGGAGCGCCGCTCGTCCACCTCCCCTGCGGCCGCGAATGGCGGCGTCCGGTTCCCCAGGGCCACCTCCGAGTCCATGTCCGGGGGAAGCCGGCCAAGCCCCGCCGCCGCCAGCCCCTCGCAGTGGGAAAGGGGAAAATGAACTTACCTCCGAACGGTCCCGTCGGCGGAGGCTGCGGGCGGGGGGGGTCCCCGGAGGCCGAGCAGGTCCCGGCGCAGCGGCGGCGGCTACCGCAGTGCCCTCCGCCCCATTGTTTCCCTTCCGAGAGGATCCCGGCAAAGCCGAGCCCGGGAACCAGGAAGTTCCCCGGCGCGACACCTCCTGCCGCCGCTATGGAAACGGCCCCCCGCCTCCCAGAGCAGCTCACCCGGGACCCCGCCTCCGAGCCGCCGGCCCCGCCCGCCTCACGGGCCGCGGCCAACCGTCGCCGCTGCGGCCGCGGCCGCCGCCATCTTGGCGCGGCCCGGGCGGCCCCTTCCCGGCGGCACGTGCGCGCTGCTCCCGCGTATTCCCGCCGGCCGCGGGGGCGCGCTGCCAGGGCTGCAGGGTGCTGGCGCCGCTTCCCAGGAAGCGTAGCCAGGAGCGGCCCCCGGGACCCCGAGGGAGGAGAGAGAGAGGGTCCAGGCGGGACTGCAGAGCTAGGACCTGGAGCGGGGCTTCGAGTAATTGCACGAAAACGACAAGCTTCAGCTGGTGTCCACTGGCAGGTCGAGGAATGGCTGACACCAGGGGTGAGGTCAGCAGAGCAGTGGCCGAGAGCCATGGGCTCTGCAGCCAGATTGCCTCGTGTTTCGTTTCTGGCTCTACTACCCACCAGCTGTCAGAGCTTGGACACTAATTTTCTGTATGCCTCAGTTTATCTGTAAAGTGGCATTTTAATACTTGCCTCATAGGGTTGTTACCTGGAAGCAAGTGCATAGTATACTCAGTAAGTGCAAAATAACTATGCTTTCAATAAAATGGCATTGGGTCTGACAAAAGTCACATTTCTCTCTTTTTCCAAGAACTTAATCTAAGTGCTCATCAGCACCACTTTAAATAGGCTACTGTGTAAGATCTCATTGCTGCTTGAAAGATGCTCATCTTTTGTCCCATCTTTCTCTAGGTCAGCGTTCCTTTTTTAAGATCGTGGAAATTGTCAAGAGTTTTCGTCTCCAGAATCTTCCATCAAGAGGTTCCATAAAAAGATGAATGATGTAAACTTTCCAATACTGTAATTAGCTGACAGCTAAATGATTTATGCAATAGGAGCTAGCAGAGTTAGGGTGTGCTGATATCTAAAGGCTTCCTGTCCTTCATTCCAGGAACTAGAGTTACTAAAGCTGGCAACTCTGCATGGCTGCTATTATCTCTCTTTCCAGCTTCTGAAAACTGACACCAAGAAACTGGGTGTTCTGGGAGAGGAGGGGTGGAGGAGGAGGCAGGGTCCCTGGGCTCTTCCAAAGGATTCTTTTTCAAGAACGGAGCCTACCGTTGGTTAGTCTCAAACAGCCTTTAGGCTTCTCCTTAGAGCTCACAAGTGTTGTGACCTTGTTTGTACACTAAGAAAATACAATTGTATACCCTTTGGGTCTGCCTTCATACATTTAAGCCAGATTTGTGAAGACTAGTGTTTAATGATTCTGATCCAACAAGAGCAGGACTTCCCTGGTAGTCCAGTAGTTAGGACTCAGTGCTTCCACTGCAGGGAGTACTGGTTCGATCCCTGGTTGGGGAACTAAGATCCCACATCCTTCAAGGAACAGCCAAAAACCATGAACAGTCTGATAAATGAAATGAATTGGGGTAAAAACAGATCAGGAGTTGGCAGGACATGGGTAACTTTTTCAACACCTAAACACTTCTCCAAAAGTTATAGAATTCTTTCATGAGGATCCTGCAGATTGGGATATTTTGAATCTCTAAAAGACAGGAGCCCCCACTGCATCAGTAGATTGCTTCCCACATGGTAGGCCCTCAGTAAATGTTTATTGAATTAAATTGCTGTTTTTGTGGTTGAGCTCTCATTTCAGGTGGCCTTGGGGACCATAGACTCACAGGAGATGTTACTCAAGGGACTTCCTTGAGAACTTCATAAACAAGGACCTGGAGTCACCAGATAATGAATTAATAGGATTTTGGATGAACAACCCCAGCCCCAGGCTCACTTGGCAAAATAAAGTGGAAATTTCAGATGTTTTTTTCCATAAATTTATAAGGGTAATTTTTTGAAAACTTTAGATCTAATTCTGGGCAGCACTGATTCAATTTTATACTGCAATTATAGCATGATTAAAGTTCAGAAAAACCCACATTTTCTCCCAAGTCAAAGTGTCACATCTCAGTATAAAACCTATATTCATTCTTGAAAAGTGAAAGTGAAAGTTGCTCAGTCGTGTCCGACTCTTTGCGACCCCGTGGACTATACAGTCCATGGAATTCTCCAGGCCAGAATACTGGAGTGGGTAGCCTTTCCCTTCTCCAGGGGATCTTCCCAAGGGGTCTCCTGCATTTCGGGTGGATTCTTTACCAACTGAACTATGATAGGAAGGTATAAATTTAGGGACTTAACATAATTTTTTTTAATTAATCATCTTGGAGCTATTGTTAAGCTATAAACACAAATTTCTGTCTTTATATCCCCAGCATAGTGTTTGACACATAGTAGTCATGTAAATTCACTTATCTGTGGCATATGATAAATACATAGAATCTGTGTCAATCATTAGCAAGGAAATAGAATCATTTTTGCTCTAAATCAGGTATGGGCAAACTTGTTTTTAAAGGGGAAAGAGCAAACACGAGAACAGCCATACACAATATGTAAAAGAATGAGTGTGCCTGTGTTCCACTAGAAATTTATTATGAAAATAGGTGGATCTGACCCACAGGGATGTATTTTACCAATCCCTTAAGTAATTATATTTGGATTATTCTCACTCCAGTTTTACATTCATTCCAATGAAATGCCAGATATTAAAATACCCTTTAACTGAAGAAAGCATAAAAGCCTGATATTCATAAATCACCAAAAAGTAGAAAAAAACATGGAGTAACAGTTTTATATTACCAATTAAAATATTTCTCAAATAACAAAAAGTTTAGAGCTATGTCTCATATATTATGATGGAATAAGATAAATGGATATTTGCATTTCATTTTTGCAAAAGTTATGCTAATGAAAAAAAACTTAAAATGTTGCCAAAGGTAAAAGTATATGTTTAAATCCTCACAGGATGTCATAATAACCAAGGCCAGAAGCACAATCTGTGGTGAGAACAGAAGAACATAGGACATAAAGGAAAAAAAACTCCAAAGCAAATCATACACCCTTCACTGTCGTCTTCAGAATATGGATGAAACGGTGGGTTCCCAGAGTCTCCTGTAAAATGAGAATTTGAAATGTGAACCCAAGGCTAATGGATTCATTTAATTTTTTTAATAAGGGGAAGCAGATAGCTCCCTTGAGGGGGCAGTTTTTTGGTTTTAGTAAAGCTATGGAAACCTTATGGCAGAAAGTGAAGAAGAACTAAAGAACTTCTTGATGAAAGTGAAAGAGGAGAGTGAAAAAGTTGGCTTAAAACTCAGCATTCAGAAAACTAAGATCATGGCATCCAGTCCCATCACTTCCTGGCAAAATAGATGGGGAAATAATGGAAGCAGTGAGACACTTTATTTTCTTGGGCTCCAAAATCACTGCACATGGTGATTGCAGCCATGAAATTAAAAGACACTTGCTCCTTGGAAGAAAAGCTATGACCAACCTAGACAGCATATTAAAAAGCAGAGACATACTTTGCCAACAATGGTCTGTCTAGTCAAAGCTATGGTTTTTCCAGTAACCATGTATGGATGTGAGAGTTGGACTATGAAGAAAGCTGAGCACGGAAGAACTGATGCTTTGAACTGTAGTGTTGGAGAAGACTCTTGAGAGTCTCTTGGACTGCAAGGAGATCCAACCAGTCCATCCTAAAGGAAATCAGTCCTGAATATTCATTGGAAGGACTGATGTTGAAGCTGAAACTCCAATACTTTGGCCACCTGATGCGAAGAACTGACTCATTGGAAAAGACTCTGATGCTGGGAAAGATTGAAGGCAGGAGGAGAAGGGGACGACAGAGGATGAGATGGTTGGCATCACCAACTCGATGGACGTGAGTTTAAGTAAGCTCTGAGAGTTGGTAATGGACAGGGAAGCCTGGCATGCTGCAGTCCGTGGGGTCACAGAGTCGGAAACAACTGAGCAACTGAACTGAACTGAAAGCTATGGAAAGCCTTGCAATGCACATTTTTGTGCTCACGAGCAGTAGTACTTTCTGAAATGTCATCAGAAGCCATCAGTGCTTTTCCATTGGTTAGGAAAATCAGCTCAAATGACACTGCATATAATTGTCCTTAGTTGTTGAAAACAGCTTAGGCCAGTCAACATCTTTGTACCGTGTATAAGTGGCAAAGCAATGGATAATCAGCAACCATATCCACACTACTTACATTGAAAACTTACCCTAAAAGAGAAGTTACTGATCGCACAGCAAGGAAGAAGGGTTGATGGCATGACTGTGAACCCCATAGAATTGTACGCAAGATGTTGTGTGCACAGTTTGTTCCTTATAACATTCTGGGGTTGTCTTGTTTATTAGTATACTCGGGTTTCTTCTGTCTCTGTATCATAAGAATGGACACGCTGTGAGACTAGAGAAGGGATCTGTCTTCCCTACTCTATCCCTTGGTCCAGATCAGTGTCTGAAATATAGAATCAGTGATCTATAAATAATCATAGAAGGAATGAAGGAAGACAAGGAGGGAAGAGAGAAGGAAACAACAGAAGAAAGAATGGAGGAGGGAACAAAAGTAAACAAATATATATTTTTTCTGTATAATACTGTATATCAGCTCTACTTAAATTTTAAAAATACATTTTTTTCTTGGAAAAAAATTTCCTAACTTTTCTCATATGCTCAATAGGGTGTGTGACTCAAAAGAAAAAAAAAAAGGTAGGAATGATTGGTTTACAACTACAGGGGCTGCCTCATCATCTCCTCCCGTCTTTTGTTCGTAAGCCAACCTGATCCTGATTATATACCAGAAGGGTTATCATGGTTTGCCAGAGACCTATAATAATGTCACAGCATTTGAAAAGCCTGTCCTTATATTTTTATAGCTTTAGAGAATTTCTCCTGTCTGCTCAACTCAGAGTTTCCTTACTTCAGCTGTACATTTGACTACCTCTTAGATGTCAGTCATTCCATTTATCTGTTTTTTGCCTGTGTTCAAAAGTTCTAAGATATTGAAAAAAAAATGGAAGTACAATTTCAAGGCATTTTTGTCTCCATTGCAGGGCAATAAAACTTTTGTTTCTGTGTATATGAATTTTTTTAATTTACTTTTAAACTCTGTAAATATATATCTATATATGTTGTCTGAGGGTTGTTTTCAAAGATAACCCCACCCCTTAATGAGCCATGCCTCCAACATCCACATCCTTTCATATCATCCTCCTCTTGAATTTGGGCTGGGCCTGTGACTCACTTTTGATGAAAAGAATCAGGTAGAAATGATGTTAGGTGATTTCTAAGGCTGGATCATAAGAAATATTTCTGCCTCCACCTGGGTCTCTGGAATAGTTATTTTTAATGGGCTTTCTCCCAGAACTCAGCCATCATGCTGTAGAAAGCTCAAGCCAGAGAGGCCACACACAGGTGGCTTGAATGATAACCTTGGCTGAGCCCTTGTATCAACTGCTAGCCAGATGGGTGTGCCATCTTGGACATTCTACACAGTCAAACCTTCACTGTGCCTTTAGCCCCAACTGTGCAACCCCATGAGAAACCCCAAATGAGGCCATCTCAGTCAACCCATGGGACCCGCAGAACCACAAGAGCAATAATAAACTATTTTAAGCCATTGAGTTTAGGACAGTTTGTTACCCTCTTACAAGTAACTGGAATATATAAATTAACATGGTGTTAAAGCTATACTTATATTTTAGCTAAGACCTTAATGAACAAATAACATAAGATTAACAGAAATGCCATATAAGAAGGTCAAGTTGTATTAGAAGAAGGTGAACCTAACATTTTGATTATGCTTTTCACTACTAAGTTGCTGATTTTTTGTCTGGTTCTTTCCTTTGCTGCAGAGTGATATGCTGGGCATTGTGAAACAACATGACAGACAACCTTTTGGTGTCTATAAAGTAAAAATACTTGTAAGTACATTTGACATAAATAGATATGAAATAAGTCTTTGCCCGAATGCTTTGGGTAAAGGAGTGGTTACAAAAGGGGTTACAAAAAGTTAGACCAAAGACACACTTAAAATAAGACAATAGATGAAAAACAATTTTTTTTAATCTGCTCAGCTTATCTTTTCTATTTGCTAATACTTAATTTAAAATGCAGTCCAGTGGTTTGGGCTCTGTTATCTCACTGCCAAGAGCCCAGATTCAATCCCTAGTCAGGGAAGTAACAGCCATATGCCATGCGGGGTGGCAAAAAAACAAAAACTAAAAACAAATTCAGGTCCATAATTCCTGATCTGTAATTCTGAAATCAACAAAGCTCTGAAAACCAAAAATATTTTTGTAAATAATTTGTCACCTAAACTCACTGGGTAGCAACTGCAATGTCCTATGACTATTTATTATGGGCTTTATCTTATTTAAATGAACACTCAGTTCCTTGCAGAATTAGTATGTTTGATTACAACATCCTATCCCAGACCCCACTTGTGCTGTCCCCACAAGTAACATGCAGTATGTGTACTGTGTCACCCTCCTAAAAACTGAAACTTCTGAATTCAGAAACACTTCTGGTTTCACACCCAAAGTTGACTTTATAGGTGACCTAAAACGAAGATCATGGCATCTGGTCCCATCACTTCATGGGAAATAGATGGGGAAACAGTGGAAAGTGTCAGACTTTATTTTTGGGGGCTCCAAAATCACTGCAGATGGATGGTGACTGCAGCCATGAAATTAAAAGACGCTTACTCCTTGGAAGGAAAGTTATGACCAACCTAGATAGCATATTCAAAAGCAGAGACATCACTTTGCCAACAAAGGTCCATCTAGTCAAGGCTATGGTTTTTCCAGTGGTCATGTATGGATGTGAGGGTTGGACTGTGAAGAAAGCTGAGCGCTGAAGAATTGATGCTTTTGAACTGTGGTGTTGGAGAAGACTCTTGAGAGTCCCTTGGACTGCAAGGAGATCCAACCAGTCCATCCTAAAGGAGATCAGCCCTGGGATTTCTTTGGAAGGAATGATGCTAAAGCTGAAACTCCAGTACTTTGGCCACCTCATGTGAAGAGTTGACTCATTGGAAAAGACTCTGATGCTGGAAGGGATTGGGGGCAGGAGGAGAAGGAGACGACAGAGGATGAGATGGCTGGATGGCATCACTGACTTGATGGACATGAGTCTGAGTAAACTCCGGGAGTTGGTGATGGACAGGGAGGCCTGGCGTGCTGCAATTCATGGGGTTGCGAAGAGTCGGACACAACTGAGCGACTGAACTGAACTGAACTGAACTAAAAGTAAACTCCTTATTTCGAGGGGAAGGGCAGTCTACTACAGTGTCCTTGAGGACTCTGAATTCACACATCTGAAGGTCAAACTCCAACTCCCCTGCTGGCCACCTCTGAGACCTGTATGCAACCCTCTGCCTTAGTTTCCTCCTCTGCAGAATGAGGATAGTAATAAAAACTACCTCATTGGGTTCTTAAGAGGACAGAAGGAGGTTATGCCTACAAAATGCTTAGCCCAAGTGACTAGCATTAATAATAACTTTTTGTTCACTCTTACTATATTATTATTAAACATAAGTGGGTTTTTTTTTAAATAAACTCAATAAAACAAATAATATCTCAAGATTCAGTGAGGGAAAAAGAGACTACTGAAGGTATTATCAGCAGAAAGATATTTAACACATGAAATCAGATGCCACAAGGACTTTGGAAGGAGTGGATGGGTGAAGGTCAAGAGGGATATCCTGTAACTCTCAGGTTATTCCGCATCAGCTGTGGACCTGACGTCAGGAAGCCACTGCACCCAGAGATCAGAAATTGCAGGAAATGACAGGAAACCATGGCGAATGTCACAGCCACCCTGCAGCTTAGAAGCTAGTGCCTGTCAGGAGCAGTCTTGGCATCTAGCTTCACTGCACAAATTTATATCGTGTGAGTGGCTGCAGGAGGAAGAATGACACAAGCCTTGTGCTGTTCAAATCCCAAGTGCATCTCACTGACAGAATCTAAACCTTATCAGAACCTGCTGGCAAAGGACTTTGGGAAATGCAGCTCTGAGATACAGGCAATGTCTGACATTTTTGCGACCCCATGGACTGTAGTCCACCAGATTTCCTCGGTCCATGGGATTCTCCAGGCAAGAATACTGGAGTGGGTTGCCGTGTCCTCCTTCAGGGGATCTTTCTGACCCTGGGATTGAACCCACATCTCTTTTGTCTCCTGCATTGGCAGGCAGGTTCTTTACCACTAGTACCACCTGGGAAGCCCAATATAGGCAATACCCAACACAAACAGTAATTTGATAAGGATAATTGACATTTGTCAAGCACTGTGAGATAGGCACGGAGAAAACAATGGCACCCCACTCCAGTACTCTTGCCTGGCAAATCCCATGGAGGAGCCTGGTGGGCTGCAGTCCATGGGGTCGCGAAGAGTCGGAAATGACTGAGAGACTTCACTTTCACTTTTTCACTTTTCACTTTCATGCATTGGAGAAGGAAATGGCAACCCACTCCAGTGTTCTGGCCTGGAGAATCCCAGGGACGGGGGGACCTGGTGGGCTGCCGTCTATGGGGTCGCACAGAGTCGGACACGACTGAAGCGACTTAGCAGCAACATCAGCAGTGAGATGGGCAGGAATTGTAGCACAAGGGGCTAAGTGATGTGCCTAGAGTTGCATGGGGAGGGAAAGACTCCAGTCCCTGTACTCCAGATCTAGAAAGTGTGTCTTTACACCAGAGTGTCCTATTTAATCATCTGAGTTCTACTTTATCCCTTAAATCTTCATCAGATCATTATATTATTATTGATTCACATTTCTCAGTTCAGTCCCTCAGTCATGTCCGACTCTTCATGACCCCATGAATCGCAGCACGCCAGGCCTCCCTGTGCATCACCAACTCCCGGAGTTCACTCAGACTCAGGTCCATCGAGTCAGTGATGCCATCCAGCCATCTCATCCTCTGTCGTCCCCTTCTCCTCCTGCCCCCAATCCCTCCCAGCATCAGAGTCTTTTCCAATGGGTCAACTCTTTGCATGAGGTGGCCAAAGTACTGGAGTTTCAGCTTTTGCATCAGTCCTTCCAAAGAAATCCCAGGACAGATCTCCTTCAGAATGGACTGCTTGGATCTCCTTGCAGTCCAAGGGACTCTCAAGAGTCTTCTCCAACACCACAGTTCAAAAGCATCAATTCTTCAGCACTCAGCTTTCTTCACAGTCCAACCCTCACATCCATACATGACCACTGGAAAAAATACAGCCTTGACTAGACGGACCTTTGTTGGCAAAGTAATGTGTCTGCTCTTCAATATGCTATCTAGGTTGGTCATAATTTCCCTTCCAAGGAGTAAGCGTCTTTTAATTTCATGGCTGCAGTCACCATCTTCAGTGATTTTGGAGCCCCAAAAAATAAAGTCTGACACTGTTTCCCCATCTATTTCCCATGAAGTGATGGGACTGGATGCCATGATCTTCGTTTTCTGAATGTTGAGCTTTAAGCCAACTTTTTCACTCTCCACGTTCACTTTCATCAACAGGCTTTTTAGTTCCTCTTCACTTTCTGCCATAAGGGTGGTGTCATCTGCATATCTGACGTTACTGATATTTCTCCTGGCAATCTTGATTCCAGCTTGTGTTTCTTCCAGCCCAGCGTTTCTCATGATGTACTCTGCATATAAGTTAAATAAGCAGGGTGATAATATACAGCCTTGACGTACTCCTTTTCCTATTTGGAACCAGTCTGTTGTTCCATGTCCAGTTCTAACTGTTGCTTCCTGACCTGCATACAGATTTCTCAAGAGGCAGGTCAGGTGGTCTGGTATTCCTATCTCTTTCAGAATTTTCCACAGTTTATTGTGATCCACACAGTCAAAGGCTTTGGCATAGTCAATAAAGCAGAAATAGATGCTTTTCTGGAACTCTCTTGCTTTTTCCATGATTCAGCGGATGTTGGCAATTTGATCTCTGGTTCCTCTGCCTTTTCTAAAACCAGCTTGAACATCAGGAAGTTCACAGTTCACGTATTGCTGAAGCCTGGCTTGGAGAATTTTGAGCATTACTTTACTAGCATGTGAGATGAGTGCAATTGTGTGGTAGTTTGAGCATTCTTTGGCATTGCCTTTCTTTGGCATTGGAATGAAAACGGACCTTTTCCAGTCCTGTGGCCACTGCTGAGTTTTCCAAATTTGCTGGCAGATTGAGTGCAGCACTTTCACAGCATCATCTTTCAGGATTTGAAATAGCTCCACTGGAATTCCATCACCTCCACTAGCTTTCTTCATAGTGATGCTTTCTAAGGCCCACTTGACTTCACATTCCAGGATGTCTGGCTCTAGGTGAGTGATCACACCATCATGATTATCTTGGTTGTGAAGCTCTTTTTTGTACAGTTCTTCTGTGTATTCTTGCCACCTCTTCTTAATATCTCCTGCTTCTGTTAGGTCCATACCATTTCTGTCCTTTACCGAGCCCATCTTTGCATGAAATGTTCCCTTGGTATCTCTAATTTTCTTGAAGAGATCTCTAGTCTTTCCCATTCTGTTGTTTTCCTCTATTTCTTTGCATTGATCGCTGAGGAAGGCTTTCTTATCTCTTCTTGCTATTCTTTGGAACTCTGCATTCAGATGCTTACATCTTTCCTTTTTTCCTTTGCTTTTCGCTTCTCTTCTTTTCACAGCTATTTGTAAGGCCCCCCCAGACAGCCATTTTGGTTTTTTGCATTTCTTTTCCGTGGGGATGGTCTTGATCCCTGTCTCCTGTACAATGTCATGAACCTCATTCCATAGTTCATCAGGTACTCTATCTATCTGATCTAGTCCCTTAAATCTATTTCTCACTTCCACTGTATAATCATAAGGGATTTGATTTAGGTCATACCTGAATGGTCTAGTGGTTTTCCCTCCTTTCTTCAATTTAAGTCTGAATTTGGCAATAAGGAGTTCATGATCTGAGCCACAGTCAGCCCCCGGTCTTGTTTTTGTTGACTATATAGAGCTTCTCCATCTTTGGCTGCAAAGAATATAATCAATCTGATTTCGGTGTTGACCATCTGGTGATGTCCATGTGTAGAGTCTTCTCTTGTGTTGTTGGAAGAGGGTGTTTGCTATGACCAGTGCATTTTCTTGGCAAAACTCTATTAGTCTTTGCCCTGCTTCATTCCGTATTCCAAGGCCAAATTTGCCCATTACTCCAGGTGTTTCTTGACATTCTACTTTTGCATTCCAGTCCCCTATAATGAAAAGGACATCTTTTTTGGGTGTTAGTTCTAAAAGGTCTTGTAGGCCTTCATAGAACCGTTCAACTTCAGCTTCGTCAGCGTTACTGGTTGGGGCACAGACTTGGATTACTGTGATGTTGAATGGTTTGCCTTGGAAACGAACAAAGATCATTCTGTCGTTTTTGAGATTGCATCCAAGTACTGCATTTCGGACTCTTTTGTTGACCTTGATGGCTACTCCATTTCTTCTGAGGGATTCCTGCCTGCAGTAGTAGATATAATGGTCATCTGAGTTAAATTCACCCATTCCAGTCCATTTTAGTTCACTGATTTCTAGAATGTCTACATTCACTCTTGCCATCTCTTGTTTGACCACTTCCAATTTGCCTTGATTCATGGACCTGACATTCCAGGTTCCTATGCAGTATTGCTCTTTACAGCATCGGACCTTGCTTCTGTCACCAGTCACATCCACAACTGGGTATTGTTTTTGCTTTGGCTCCATCCCTTCACTCTTTCTGGAGTTATTTCTCCACTGATCTCCAGTAGCATATTGGGCCCCTACTGACCTGGGGAGTTCCTCTTTCAGTATCCTATCATTTTGCCTTTTCATACTGTTCATGGGGTTCTCAAGGCAAGAGTACTGAAATGGTTTGCCATTCCCTTCTCCAGTGGACCACATTCTGTCACATTCCTCAGATCAATCTTAAGAAGAAATTTTGCATTACTATCTAAAGCAGAATGCAAATTACTGAGGTAGAAAAGAGATGTCATAAACAGAGATAAGGTAAAAATGAACACACTGAAAACAATGATATCAAAACCACTTAGATAGCATTGCCTAGAGGGTTCTGAGCCTGAAGCGTGTTCTCTTTGTTGAAAAGGGAGATTAGCATGTATGAGAGATGTTAAAAGTACTAAACCTACTGGCAATAGGTGGAGATTATCACTGATAAATTCACAAGGACTAAAAGGTGACTGAAATCTCTGAAAATAAATTAAATTTCTCACTATGAAAGGCAATGCTATTTAAAGGCTTGTCCATCTTACCTACCATCAATAGAACTCAATCCACACATACATATATCCATGTATATTTGTTGGTATATTTATTAGTACAGCGCATTTTTGCTATATAATAACTGTTAGTGTTAGCTGCTCAGTTGTGTCTGACTCTTTTTGACCCCATGGATTGCAGCCCACCAGGCTCCTCTGTCTATGAAATTCTCCAGGTTCCCCAGGCAAGAATGCTGGAGTAGGTTGTCATTCCTTTCTCCAGGGGATCTTCCCTACCCAAGGATTGACCCAGATACCTGGGTCTCCTCCATTACAGTCAGATTCTTTACTATCTGAGCCACACCAATTGAATGGACATGGACTTGGGCAAACTCCAAGAGTTGGTGGGGTACAGGGAGGCCTGGTGTGCTGCAGTCCAAGGAGTCACAGAGTCAGACACAACTTAGTGAATGAACAACAACGACAAATATGAATGGGCTGCCATTCCCTTCTCCAGGGGATTTTCCCAACCCAGGGATTGAACCCAGGTCTCCCGCACTGCAGGTGAATTCTTTACCAACTGAGCCACCAGGGAAGCTCCCAGTGGTTTGGTCACCTCATGCGAAGAGTTGAGTCATTGGAAAAGATTCTGCTGCTGGGAGGGATTGGGGGCAGGAGGAGAAGGGGACGACAGAGGATGAGATGGCTGGATGGCATCACCGACTCGATGGACGTGCGTTTGAGTGAACTCCGGGAGATGGTGATGGACAGGGAGGCCTGGCGTGCTGCGATTCATGGGGTCGCAAAGAGTCGGACACGACTGAGCAACTGAACTGGACTGAATAATTCAGCTCTATTATTTAGCCTAGTTAGAGTTGGGTTTTTTGTTGTTGTTTGCAACTGTTCTACCCGCCTTCTCCTAAGTTCAATCCAGTCTCTCTCCTAATACTTTTTTTTTTTTTAATAATAGAAAGTACATAAAAAGTATTAGAAGAAAGTGCTTAGGAGAGAGACTGGATTGAACTTAGGAGAAGGCGGGTAGAACAGTTGCAAACAACAACAAAAAACCCAACTCTAACTAGGCTAAATAATAGAGCTGAATTATTCAGTCCAGTTCAGTTGCTCAGTCGTGTCCGACTCTTCTGGGTTGGGGCAATGCGGGAGACCTGGGTTCAATCCCTGGGTTGGGAAGATCCCCTGGAGGAGGGAATGGCAGGCCATTGCAATATTCCAGTGAGAGTTCCATGGACAGAGGAGCCTGGTGGACTACACAGTTCATGGGGTTGCAGAGTTGGACATGACTGAGCCACTTTCACTTCACTCATATCACTGAAAATCTACCAGAAGATGGGCTTTGTAGGACTTAATGATATTGTCAAGGACTAGCTTCTTTCTCTGCTTCCCATCATGTCAGCTCCACCCAAGCAAGTCAGCTGCCAGCAATTTCCACAAGTTCATGCCTCCTTATCTCAGAAAAAAACAACAACTCCCAGAAAACCTAGTCTGTCTCAAGCTCTGGTGTGAACTGAATCACATATCCATTTCTGAATCAATATTCATGGCCAGGATATAGGATTGTGTTAATTGCTTTCAACTCCATTTAGCACCAAAAATGGAGTTAGGCTTCTTCCCACATGGGGAAGGCATGGTTCTCCCAAGCAAAATTAGGCTGATGACAAAGAAAAGAGGAATGGCTATGGGGGAGGTTGTCATAGTATTCACCACAGGTAATCTTACAGGCATTGTAACAGAGGAGATGGGATTTGACCTGGTCAGTGGGAGCCAAATAGCAGAAGAGTTTGAGTAGTAGTAGTGTTAGTCGCTCAGTGATGTCCAATTCTTTGAGACCCATGGACAGTAGCCCGCCAGGCTCCTCCATCCATGGAATTCTCCAGGCAAGAATACTGAAGTGGGTTACCAGTTCCTTCTCCAGGGGATCTTCCTGACCCAGGGGTCGAACCCAGGTCTCCTGCATTGCAGGCAGATTCTTTACCATCTGAGCCACCAGGGAGGCCCATATGAAAATTAGTAACCCTAAAAAGATAGTTTGAGAGCATAGCATTATGGAGGACTTCAAATGCCTGACTAATGAGTTTAGACTTAATTCACTAAACTTAATTAACTAAATAGCAGCAAAAATGGTGTGGGGTTTAAAAAAACACTATGAAAAAAAAAGAAGGGGGGAGGTTTCTTTAATTAAAACTGTATAGAAATGAAAGAATTTATTCAAAATATAAAAACAATTTTTTTTAATTTAAAAGGGAATTTCTTGGTGATCCAGTGGTTAAGACTCCATGCTTCCACCACAGCAGGTGTGGGTTTGATCCCTGATCAAGGAATCAATATCATGCCTTGAGGTGAAATCAAAAAAGAATTTAGGAAAATTCATTTTAATTCAAGGACTTGGTATTTTATGTTAATCATTTATGGAAAATCATTCATTCACTCATTCAATCAACAGATATTCATCGGGTCCCTAATATGTGCTGTGCACTGTAATGGCAAGAGCTGGTGATTCAGTGGCAAAAGAACTGTCATCATGGCAAAAGAGCTGTCATCACCTTTGGGTAGGGTATTAGTCAATGAAGAACTCATCATGTCATCAGATTCTAATGTTTCATCTGCCTTTGGAAAGTGTTGGTTAAATTCTGGGCCAGAAGAGAATTACAGCCACTGAACCACTCACAGCCAGTGGAAAGAAAGGTAAGAAAACCTTCAAATTATAGTCAACAAACCTGATCAGGGGTAGTTCAGAGACCAAGAAGGTTCTCAAGACCTCCACGTTCTTTGCCAAGTTTATCCATTCTTATCACGAGTTTTCTGAGCCTGGTTAATACTTCACTACAGAGAGGTCATTGTTTAGCCCTAATTGGATAAAAGGACAGGAGGTACAACTAAGGAACTTCTTTACCTCAATTTTGCTTTGCCTCATTGCCGACCTAAATATTATCATGTTAAGATCAGAGTGGCTCGGCAGTAAAGAATCTGCCTGCAGTGTAGGAGCCCCAGGAGACGTGGGTTCAGTCCCTGGATCAGGAAGATTCCCTGGAGGAGGGCATGGCAACCCACACCAGTATTCTTGCCTGGAGAATCCCATGGACAGAGGAGCCTGGCAGGTGACATTCCATGGGCCGGAAGGAGATGGACATGACTGAAGCGGCTTGGCACAAACCCTGATGTGAACGATGGACTCTTGGTGGTGATGCTGTGTCAGTGCAGGCTCATCAGTTGTACAAATGTATCATCTGGTGAGGGATGCTGATATTGTGGGAGGCTATTGGGGTGGGGCAGGAGATATATGGCATATGAGAAATCTTTGTTCCCTCCATTCAATTTTGCTGTGAACTAAAAACTACTCTAAAACATAAAGTCTATTTTTTTAAACCAATGAAATAAAAAGGGGGTTATATTAATTCAACCTATATTTGTTAATTCCCTAGATATGCCAAGTACTGTGAAACACATTATAACATCAAAAATGAACAGGACACATATGGTTCCTGCCCTCACAGAACTTATATGAATGTGTTCATCAGATTCAGTCAGTTTTACTCTAAATAATGACAGTAATCATTGTTGTTACCCTGTCTAGATGTAGTGAGAGTCAATACGGATGTGCCAGTAGCAAACTGGGCAACCACCAACATCCATGGCAAGCAAATTCATAAGAAATAGAAACACAGATGATTAATAACCACCTGTTCTGTTTCTCAAGTAATCAAACCTAAATTGAGGCCAATAGAATGTTAATTATTCATCTACCATATTGGCCAAGATTTTTAAACACCCAGAATATGTTGAGAATATCTTGCTGGCCGAAGAGTAACTGGTAGGTTTTAACTAAAAAGCATTTTGCAATATGTATTAGATTTTATAATGTAAATACATTGATCCAGTAATTTACTTTCTAGCCATATTTTTAAAGGCACTAACTCACACACAGAAAGGCCCCACAAAAATCTATGTATAACGAGGCCATTTATCACAGCCTTGTTTATAATATGAAAATATCAGAAGCCACCTGCATGCCAATAAAGAATTGGTTAAAACAGAGCAACCCATCTAACAGAATGCAATTCCATTAAAAATTATGTCCAAAAAAATTATGTCCATCTACAGACTTAGGGTTGCCAAGCTGAGGGGGTAGTTGGGGAGGGATGGATTAGGAATTTGGGGTTACCAGATGCAAACAATTATGTGTAGAATGGATAAACAACAAGTTCCTACCATATAGCACAGGAAACTATATTCAACATCCAGTAATAAACCATAATGGAAAAGAATATGAAAAAGAATACACATATGTATAACTGAGTCACTGTGCTATACACCAGAAATTAACACTCTAAATCAACCATACTTCAATAAAACAATTTTTTAAAAAGTTGTGTCCATGTGTATTTATTAACAATGGAAATATACCTTTAACCGACTTTTACAAAACTACATATATAGTAGAATCTTATTTTGAGTAAAATATGTATGAGACACATAAACAAAAGTGTGAAGGAAAGGAAGCCCATTGAAAACGTTAAGAGTGGTCATTTCTGGATAATAATAACTGGACATTTTTTTTGTATTTATACATTTTCACATGTTCTGAATAACTTCTACAGTGAGCTTGTAATACTATAAACATCTCTTCTCCTCTAGAACTCTGCATTTTGTGAAATAAACATCCAAACATGTTACACCTTTTTGCATGGGAATTTTCATTGAAGGAAGTGTCTAAAGCAGTTTGGGGATGCCTCTATGGGGAGGAGATGGGTGGGTATGGAGAAGCTGGAGAAATGCAACAGCCACGGTCTAACCTGCAGCCCATGCCCCCAGACTAGAGTCAAGCCTAACGGCAAAACAGGTTGCAAACAAAGACCAAAAGCAGTTTTCCCAGGGCACACTGTGAGACAGAGGCATAAACAGTGTTAACTTCAGTGCCCAGATAGGGCACATGGCAGGTCACCCAGAGGAAGACAAAGAGTCATTCTCCTACATTCAGAGCAGCCAGAGGAGCAGTGAGGATCTGTGGGATCATCCTCACGTTGCTAGAAGTGGAGCAATACTGCTCCAACGAAATTGCAGAAAATGGAGCGTTCTGGAGATGCCTTAGAAAGAGCAAGTTCAGGAGAGGGTGAAGCCAGAGCTGAAGGGAGGAGGGGTCCAGAGAAGATCTTCAAGGTGGGAAACCTGAGAGCATGTTTCACTGCTGATAAAAGCATCCAGGGCCAGGAGAGAGATCGAAGGTAAAGGGGAGAGGGGGCTCTTCTAACTCCACTCACAGTCTAGCTCAATCTCATCCACACCATACTTTTAACCACCACATTGTATGGGAATGGGGCTTCCCAGGTAAAGAATCTGCCTGCAGTGCAGGAGATGCAGGTTTGATCTGGGCCAGGAAGACCTCCTGGAGAAGGAAATAGCTACCCACTCCAGTATTCTTGCCTGGAGAATTCCACAAACAGAGGAGTGATGGGTTACAGTCCATGGGTTCGCAAAGAGTCAGACACGACTGAGCGTTTAACACTTTCAGTTTATATGAGAATCATCCGATTGCCCCACTTGTAGCTGGAGCCCAGGCACACTGTAATTTATTAAGTGAAACTTTCTGCTGATCTGCAGACCCACATAATTAACTCATCATATCCCTCCCAGCAACTCCTCTGCTACTAATTTCATTATACACACACCATTCTTCCTTTTGTATTCACATTCAATAACTAGCACCACCATCCACCTAACTGCCCAAGCCAGCCACCAGGGCATTCTCCCTCCCATTCCTTCTCATCCATCCCCATTTCCAACAAGTCAACAGAGTCCATCTTCAGATGACTCCTGAATCTATTTCCTCATCTGTTCCCACCACCATTACTCTTTTGATTCCATCTCTCATCACTTTGCATTTGGATTACTACAAATCTCTTCATCTCCCGTCTATTCCTCCCTCTGTCCTATGCAGCTATGGCTCACATGGTTAACAGCATGATTTGCTTGTTGTTTAAATCTGACTGTGTCACTTAGCTGCTCGTTCAGAGCTTCAAAGCAAAGTGCATGTGAGCACTCAGTAAATGATTGACAGGCGGACTGAACAAAGATTGTCAATCTTCCTCATCTGGGATAACTTTGGGCTAATAATGCTTTCTTAGGATAACCTAATCCTGCTGGTCTCCAGGCAAAGACTCAAAACAGATGTCCTTTGTACATTAATGCTCTTCTCAGGGTTGTTTTTTTTTTTTTTTTACACGTTATTTGTTCATTTTTCACTCTTCGCCAAGAAGTACAAGGGGAACCCTGGAGTATATTATGTGGTCATGACAATTATTTTGTGGATATAATGGAAGGCCCGTGTTACATACAACTGGGGGAGGGAGGCCCTTTGAAAGTGGAAAAATAAAAGACAACCCTGGAATTACAAATCACGCATTTACATCTTTGCTACCAGGAGATACTAAGATAACTATGAAATAATCCATTGCCAAATAACAGGAAGGACAGCAACAGAAATAAGTATTGAGGGGCATAGAAAAGTACAATAGAAGAGAGCTCTGAACGGAGCAAACTGAGCAAGTGCAACTTCATTTCCTTCTAGAATGAAGTGGCGGCTATGCTGATAAGGAGCCATAACTATAATCTACAGCATCTTTCTTCAATAAAGATTCTGACGTGACATTATCCTCAAGAAGCTAAGAAGATGCAGTTCAGTGGAAGAATGGCTAATGATGAACATGTGTGTGGTACCAGCATCAAGACGTATCTCAAAGAATACCAAATACACTCTTTTTGACCAAAAAAAAAAAAAAGTTAAGATCCACCTTCTCCGATGTTGCAAAATTAGGAAGCAAATCAATATGGAACCATCTTTTCATTTTCATTACATCAATGTACCAAAATATAAAGAAATTTGCTCTGGTAGGCAGACTCAAGATGGCAGTTGTTGTGATAGATAATGGCCAGTGATAACCCTTCTACACTGTGTACTTATCTGGGTATAAACTGTGAGTGTCTTTGAGTAAACAGGGCATATACAAATAAAACTATTAATAAGACGTAACTATGTTGAGGTTAAAAAGAATGTCATCACTTGTTTCAGCAGTAGTGAAACTTGTGTATTTAATCTTGGAGTCCTTGCGAGCCTTCCTCAAAAAGCTAATAATAGTAAAAAGAATCTGAAAAGGCATGTTAAGCAAAACACATGGAATAAAATTTTTTAAATATACATTTTTTTAAAAAACACAAATATAAGGAATTTCTGTCTCCCTTATCTCTGAGAGAAGACGCTCCTCAGGAGGACAAGATGCTGACCATGGAGAGCTTGCCTCTGCACCTGAGTTTCATTTCCCCTTGGGGTTTGCTCAGTGGGAGTGACAGTTGTTAGTGATGTTCAACAAATATTGCTGGCTCTCTACCTCTCAGACATTCGGTAGGATTGCTTCCTAGCCCCTTTGGGTTGGGTGGGGTCCCTCTGGCTAATGAGTTGTGAACAGAATGTGGCATGTGTAACTTCTGTGTGAAACACGTGATTGTCAGCATGCAACTCTCGAAGCTCTCTGTCACAATGACGGCGAGCAAAGCAAGGCTCCAGATGCTGGCTGCCCAGCAGCCTGAATTACAAAACAATGCAGAGTCTTTAACGTTGCAGCTACCTGACACTGAGGATAACAGCGGGAGGTAAACAATAGGCTATCCAGGATGCTTACAAGGAAAAGCTGGTGGAGCTTTGTTCATTTCCATTTGTCATCCCTGGTTGCTATTGCTCAGTCACTCAGTTGTGTCTGACTCTTTGTGACCCCAGGGACTGCAAAAGGTTCCTCTGTCCTCCTCTATCTCCTGGAGTTTGCTCAAATTCACATTCATTGAGTTGGTGATGCTATCTAACCATCTCATCCTCTGAGTCTCCATTCTCCCTTTGCCCTCAATCTTTCCCAGGGTGCATGTGTGCTAAGTCAATTCAGTCATGTCTGATTCTTTGAGACTCTGTGTACCAGCCTGCCAGGCTCCTCTGTCCATGGGATCGTCCAGGCAAGAATACTGGAGTGGGTTGCCATACCCTCCTCCAGGGGATCTCCAGACCCAGGGATCGACCCGCATCTCTTATATCTCCTGCATTGGCAGGCAGGCTCTTTACCACTAGCGCCACCTGGGAAATCCAATCTTTCCCAGCATAAAGGTCTTTTCCAAAGAGTAGCTCTCCACTTATGTAGCAGTAGAATGTAGTAAAGTCTCTTTGAAATGCCATTTTTGTCTCAACTGTGTGAAGATGAGTTTTGTTTTATTTTTTTTACATTGGGGGGTAGGATGTTCATGGAGAAAGTATCTGTGCCATGGTGGGGACAGTAGTCATCACAGTAGAGAACCCCAGGAGAAAGTGAAATGCCCATGTTTCGTGGGCAGGGTGTTTGATCCTGCTGCCCAGTCCCCTAAACCTTCCCCTCTGGTACTTCTTAAGCCCAGAATGTAGGAGCTTTGTGATTTAACTTCTTCCCTTACTGTCTATATGATAAACTCTGAGACTTGAATGCATCAGGCTGGAAATATTAGGACAGGGATCTGAACAGCACCCTAGTCAAGATCGTGAGAGTCCTGAGAGGCTAAGACATAGGCTACGTGGGTCATAGTGGCAAGTGAGTAAGTAACGTAGTAGAGAGATGTTCACATTCATCAGCCTCGTCTCCTTATAGACTCATTCCAGCCCCTTTGTGATTACCTGTGGTCACGTGACTGAGCTCTGCTCAAAGTGTGCAGACGTGGTGTTCATCCCCTCCAGTCGTGGCCCACTGAACCCTCCCAGAGGCAGTTCTCTATGCTCTTTTCCTTTTCCAGAGCAACTTTGGAAGCAAATGTGGAAGATGTTTCAGATGGAATAAGCTTGGGTCCCAGCAGGAAAACCCAAGAAGGTTTTATCTTCATGAGAAAGAAAACCTTACTGTGTTAAGCCACTGAGACTTGGCAGTTCATTTTTTGAAGCAGCTCACTTAAACAATAAATAGCTTTGTTATTATTATTGTTGTTGTTGAATTTGGCATATCCCTATTTTCTTTAGATTTTTAAACAATTTATTTAAGTATAGTTGATTTACAAACACTGTGTTAATTTCTTCTGTACAGCAAAGTGATTCAGTTGTACATATGTTTACATTCTTTATATGTCAAACCTAAAGGAAATCAGTCCTGAATATTCATTGGAAAGACTGATGCTGAAGCTGAAACTCCAATACTTTGGCCACCTGATTTGAAGAACTCACTCATTGGAAAAGACCCTGATGCTGGAAAAGACTGAAGGCAGGAGGAGAAGGGGACGACAGAGGATGAGATGGTTGGATGGCATCACCGACATGATGGACATGAGTTTGAGCAAACTCTGGGAGATGGTGATGGACAGGGAAGCCTGGTGTGCTGCAGTCCATGGAGTCGCAAAGAGCCAGACATGACTGAGCAACTGAAATGAACTGAACTGAACATTCTTTCTCATATTCTTTTCCAGTATGGCATATCACAGGATAGTGAATATAATTCCCTGTCCTATACAGTAGGAACTTGTTGTTAAGTATCTCATCATTCCTATACATTTCTCTGTAAATACCAAGGAAACAACAAAAAGATGCCCAAGGAAGCAGGATGGGAGGAACACAGTCAGCAAGAATGAGGTTCCAACACTGCTGTGGGGCCCTCACAGGAGAACCCTCTCCTCTGCATCCTCTCAAGCTTGCATCCTTCATCTCGCCTTCTGTTCACAGCCAAGTTTCTAGGAATAGCCATCTGCATGTGTTTCCTCTGCTTCCTCACCTCCCACTCATTCCTCATTCCATAAAATCTAGATTTCACCCCCAAACTCTGCTGAAACTGCACCTATGACCTCCTAGCTGTCAGATACAAGCAAATGCTTTTCATTCCTTATGGAGCAGCTTTGAATATGTAACAACAGGCAGACTTTAAGAAATGCTCTATTTATGTTTCCCTTTCTAAAAATTAATCTAAGCTCCCTTTCCCACTAGATAGGGAGGAAATCCAATTTCTGCCATTACTGAAGTTCTTTCTGGGACCTGGGTCAGCAAGATTCCAGAGAGTTTTAGATAGCATGCAACCCTGAGGGTGGGGTCTTTGGTTCCCTCGAGTCTGGAGTGATCTGCTTTTTGTCCACCCCAAATGCTTCCATCAGGGATGGATGGCCCCCCTGCTTCTGTTCTAGGCTGGGCGTGGGGGTGCTGTCTAGACTAGTTGAACTGGCTTTCCCCTCGGTGGACACTGCACCTGTCATTTGCCCACTGGTCCTAAGTGGGAGACCTTGGGCCCCACCGCTCTCGAGTCCACAGGCCTCAGTTCACTTCTCCATCCCTCAGGACGCCATCTTCTCGCTAACAGGTCCACTCTCAATTTTGCAGCCTCCTTGGAGCCCTTCCTCTGCTCTAAAACAAGCCAACTCCTTTTGAGCCCCTAAGGGGACATGGATATCCTTGATCTCCAAGCTCAAATGCCCCTTGAGCAGGGGAAAGGTGAACTATCTCCCACTGACCTATACACTCAGTAGATTAGCTCTTAGAACTTGCCTTGCTTGCTCTCTGAGGTCCAGAATAATCTCCCCTCCTCCAAAGCCTCTCCTCCTTTGAATTCTGTGAACATGCTTCCTGAGTCTTCCTTCTTTCTCCTGACTATTCTTTCTTAGTCCTCTTTGTTCTACCTACCCCTAAATCAATGGTTCTTTTTTCCTTTTTTTCTCCTAAAAGTACTTTGAAAGATTATACACTCTCTCTGTACCTTTTGAAGTTGACATTTTTAAAAATGTTATCTTAAGTCTAAATGGGCTTCCCTGGTGGCTCAGTGGTAAAAAAAATTGCCTGCAATGTGGGAGATGCTGGTTCGATCCCTGGGTCAGGAAGATCCCCCTGGAGAAGGAATGGCAACCCACTCCAGAATTCTTGCCTGGAGAATCCCATGGACAGAGGAGCCTGGTGGGCTACAGTCCATGGGGTCCCAAGAGTTGGACACAACTGAGTGACTTCCACTTCACTTCACTTAGCGACTAAACCAATGACAACAACTCTAAATAGCTGCAACAATGAGCTTTCTAATATAGCATAAATACAAGTGTTTTCACATAAAGCTGTTATATTCATTCTTCTAAATAAATCTAATGAAATCTACAAAATATGGTGATTTCTTACAACCCACTATCATCATATTTTTAAATATTTGAACAATCTCTTTTTTAACAGATGGCATTTTATATGTTTTTCCCCCCCTTTGATAACACATTTCCTTTCCCAAAGAATTTTTCCTTAATACACTTTACACTTTACAGCCTTTTACTGATCACTTTACTTCTCTGGCAAAAAAAGTGTAAATTAAAATTTGCTGTGTTTCCCATAGCCACAAGCCTCTAAGTGTTAAAGATTTCTCTTGTGATTTCATTGAATTTGTTGCAGTGATTTCCAAGAATAATATTAATAAATTTAATGGACATAATTATAAGACAAACTATTCTGAAGGTTCAGTTCAATTTCAATCGGTTTGTTAGCCTTATGTAGCATTTACTATCATAAATGATATAGAAGATTAGGTGTTTTGACCTTTTGAATAGTTAATATTTTGAATAGTTAATATTCATTGAAGAATACTTTGGACTATTTCACTATTTATGTCCAGGTTCATTGTATGACTGTGAATACTTTATGAAATATATACTTTTTTGTATGTATATTGTTCTTTGATGAAATATGGAAAAGCATAGTTATATTGGTTTACAGTGCAATTTGTGTAATTATTTTTTTACTAAGATCTAGAGTGAATATCGGAGAAGGCAATGGCAACCCACTCCAGTACTCTTGCCTGGAAACTCCCATGGACAGAGGAGCCTGGTGGGCTGCAGTCCATGGGGTCGCAAAGAGTCGGACATGACTGAGCGACTTCATTTTCACTTTTCACTTTCATGCATTGGAGAAGGAAATGGCAACCCACTCCAGCGTTCTTGCCTGGAGAATCCCAAGGACGGAGGAGCCTAGTGGGCTGCCGTCTACGGGGTCGCACAGAGTCGGACATGACCAAAGTGACTTAGCAGCAGCAGCAGAGTGAATATAAAATACATAGAACCAAAAAGGCAAAAAAGAAAAAAGACTCTGTGCTGAGTTGTCATTACAATAATTATTGATACATAATTGATCAAAACAATAAAAATATTATAAATTTGATATTTGATAGAAAAGTAAACTTTTCCCACAATTTCACTGAAGTATAATTTTCATCCAAAAATGATTTGTCCATTTTAAGTGTACATTTTGATGAATTTAGACTATTGTGTTCAATTATGTAACCAACACCACAATCAAAATCAAAATCTAAAACATTTTCTTAACTCCAAAATTTCCATCTTGCCTCTTTGCAGACAATCGCCAACTCTTGCCCCTAACCCTGCTAAGTCGCTTCAGGCGTATCCGACTCTATGCGACCCCATAGACGGCAGCCCACCAGGCTCCCCCGTCCCTGGGATTCTCCAGGCAAGAGTACTGGAGTGGGTTGCCATTTCCTTCTCCAATGCATGAAAGTGAAAAGTGAAAGTGAAGTCTCTCAGTCATGTCTGACTCTTAGCGACCCCATGGACTACAGCCCACCAGGCTCCTCCGTCCATGGGATTTTCCAGGCAAGAGTACTGGAGTGGGGTGCCATTACCTTGCCCCTAACCCTAGGCAGCCACTAATCTGCACTCTATGATTATTTTTGCCAGTTGCTATGGTCTGAATGTTGTTATCTCTGCCAATCCAGATTTTGAAGTCCTGATGCCCATATAATAGTATTGAAAGATGGGGCCTTGGACTTTCCTAGTGGTCCAGTGATTAAGAATCCGCCTGCCAATGTAGGGGACACAGGTTCAGTCCCTGCTCTGGGAAGATCCCACATGCCTGAGGGCAATAAAGCCCATGCGCCACAACTACCAAGCCTGTGCTCTAGGGACCATGCAACATAACAAGAGAAGCCACCACAGTGAGAAGGCCGGGTACCACAGCTAGAGAGTGGCCCCTGCTTGCTGCACCTAGAGAAAGCCCTCAGGCAGCAGTGAAGACCCAGTGCAGCCAAAATAAGTAAATAAATAAATTGAAAAAAAATCAAAACAAAAGAGACCTCAGCAACGAATTTATGGGTATGTTGATGTTCAGTCACTAAGTCATGTCCGATTCTCTGATACCCCATGGACTGCAACACGTTAGGCTTCCCTGTTCTTCACTATCTTTTGGAGTTTGCTCAAATTCATATTCATTGAATGCTATCTAACCATCTCGTCCTCTGCTGCCCTCTTCTCCTTTTGCTTTCAATCTTTCCCAGCATCAGGGATTTTCCAGGGAGTCGGCTCTTCTCATCAGGTGGCCACTGATACTGGAGGTTCAGATTCCGCATCCATCCTTCCCGTAAATATTCAGGGTTGATTTCTTTCAGGGTATAATATTAAAAAAAGAAAAAAAAAAAAAAAGGTGGGATCTCTGGTTAGGCATTATATCATGAGGATGGAACCCTAATGATGGGGACAGTGCCCTTATAAAATATACCCCAGAGAGCTCTCTTGACCCTTCCACCCTGTAAGGACATAGTAAGTGCCATTTACGGACCAGGAACTACGCTCTTAGCAGACCAGAATCTGCCGACACCTCGATCTTAGACTTCCCATCCTCCAATACTGTGAGAAATAAAGTTGCTGTTAGTAAAGCACCCAGTCCGTGGTATTTTGCTATAGCAGCCTGAACAAACTACGACAGAAAGGCGTCTCTTAATTTATGCGACCAGAGATATATATTTCTGTGCTCTGCTCCCCCAGTGTAGTCATCTGTCAGTAAACATGACTTGTCACCAGAATGAGACAGAGTTCAGGGTTAATTCCATCCCTATTTTTCACTTTTACAGATGGAAGCTTTGAGAAACCTTTTTCTCATAAATAAACGGACGGGAAAAGAAAAGCTGTTTTTCGTTGTTGTTTTTTTTAATAGCAATGTCTCTCAAATCTTTGAACTCTTTTTTTCGTTGTACCCCAAATTGCAGAGTGATCTGTAATCACAAATCACTTGTGATGGCTTAACAGCTAACTACTCAGTGAGGTTGACAACTTCAATTCTGCTAACATACAGGGTTGGAGGCCACTTTTCTGGCAGAGGATTTGTTACTTAGTCAGTAGAGTCATTCACTTCCTCAGAAATAGTGCCAACAGTATTTCCAACTGCCTCTTTGTTTGACACCCCTGAGGTTTTTCAGCCTCCAGGGTAATGTAACATGGTGCGGTAAAGACTGTGCCTTTCTTTTGGAGAGTAGAAGAAACGCGATTGTGAAAAAATAAGAAAGGAGACCCTCTCCCCCGCTCACCAACCACCCCCCCACCACCATCACAGATTTAGGAATGGAAGCTGGGGATCTATAGATGGAATCCCCTTAAAACATCCATACTCTTGCATCTCTGAGAAAGTCTTCACTAGGAGGAATTTATCCCAGTTTAAAGACCTCTGACGTAAAAAAAAGATGGGCTTCCTTAGTGACTCACGGTAAAGAATCTGCCTGCAATGCAGGAGACCCAGGTTTGGTTCCTGGGTTGGGAAGATCCCCTGGAGAAGGGAATGTCTACCCATTCCAGTATTCTTGCCTGGATAATTCCATAAACAGAGGAGCCTAGAGGTCCACGTGGTTTCAAAGAGTCAGACATGATGGAGCAACTAACACATCACAAAAACCTTTGCCATAAACCACTAGCATTAGTTTGGGTTCAGCCTCAAGCCATATCTTCACCTCTTCTAACACTGCATACTCTCCTTATGTGACCTCAGCCACATCTTTGGCTTCAGCTGCCATAGAGAGGCTGAAAACTGCCAAATGCCTCCTCTCAGCTCAGACTCCTATCCTTCATCTAAAAAGCATATATTCAATTGGTTCTTCAATATCTTCACTTTTCACTTAGGTTTGATTAGCTTTCTTATATGTATCAGTTCCGTTCAGTTCAGTCACTCAGTTGTGATCGACTCTTTGTGACCCCATGGACTGCAGCACGCCAGGCCCCCCTGTCCATCACCAACACCCAAAGCTTACTCAAACTCATGCCCATCAAGTCAGTGATGCCATCCAACCATCTCATCCTCTGTTGTCCCCTTCTCCTCCTGCCCTCAATCCTTCCCAGGATCAGGGTATTTTCCAATGAGTCAGTTCTTCACATCAGGTGGCCAAAGTATTGGAGTTTCAGCTTCAACATCAGTCCCTCCAATGAACACCCAGGACTGATCTCCTTTAGGATGGACTGGTTGGATCTCCTTGCAGGCCAAAGGACTCAAGAGTCTTCGCCAACACCACAGTTCAAAAGCATCAGTTCTTCAGCACTCAGCTTTCTTTATAGTCCAACTCTCACATCCATACGTGACTACTAGAAAAACCATAGCTTTGACTAGACAGATCTTTGTTGGCAAAGTAATATCTCTGCTTTTAAATATGCTGTCTAGGTTGGTCACAGCTTTTCTTCCAAGGAGCAAGCATCTTTTAATTTCATGGCTGCAGTCACCATCAGCAGTGATTTTGGAGCCCAAGAAAATAAAGTCTGCCACTGTGTCCATTGTTTCCCCATCTATTTGCCATGAAGTGATGGGACCAGATGCCATGATCTTAGTTTTCTGAATGTTGAGTTTTAAGACAACTTTTTCACTCTCCTCTCTCACTTTCATCAAGAAGCTCTTTAGTTCTTCGCTTTCTGCCATAAGGTGGAGTCATCTGCATATCTGAGGTTATTGATATTTCTCCAGTATCTGACAATCTTGATTCCAGCTTGTGCTTCATCCAGCCCAGCATTTCTCATCATGTACTCTGTATATAAGTTAAATAAGCAGGGTGACAATATACAGCCTTGAAGTACTCCTTTCCCAATTTGGAACCAATCTGTTGTTCCGTGTCCAGTTCTAACTGTTGTTTCTTGACCTGCATACAGATTTCTCAGGAGGCAGGTCAGGTGGTCTGGTATTCCCATCTCTTGAAGATGTTTGTTGTGGTCCACAGTTTGTTGTGATCCACATAGTAAAAGGCTTTGGCATAGTCAATAAAGCAGAAGTAGACATTTTTCTGGAATTCTCTTGCTTTTTCGATGATCCAACGGATGTTGGCAATTTGATCTCTGGTTCCTCTGCCTTTTCTAAAACCAGCTTGAAAATCTGAAAGGTCATGGTTCATGTACTGTTGAAACCTGGCTTGGAGAATTTTGAGCATTACTTTGCTAGCGTGTGAGATGAGTGCAATTGTGCGGTAGTTTGAGCATTCTTTGGCATTGCCTTTTTTGGGATTGGAGTGAAAACAGACCTTTTCCAGTCCTGTGGCCACTGCTGAGTTTCCCAAATTTGCCGGCATATTGAGTGCAGCACTTTCACAACTTCATCTTTCAGGATTTGAAATAGCTCAACTGGAATTCCATCACCTCCACTAGCTTTGTTCATAGTGATGCTTCCTAAGGCCCACTTGACTTCACATTCCAGGATGTCTGGCTCTAGTCATATCCTATCCTAGAATTATGAAAAAATATTCAATTCCATAAACTGAACAGGAAACAAAGTAGTTAGTATTTTTCTATCACTACTGTCTATAAAGTGCTTTCATCTATAGACATGTGTGTATAGTATAAAGTAAATAAAGTACACCTGTGACTCAGACAGTAAACACTTATACTGTACAGATAAGGGAACTAAGACTGAGAGGTAGTGAAAAGTCAAGTATTGGGTTGGCCAAAAAGTTCATTTGGGTTTTTCCCTAAAATTGTACAGAAAACCCAGAAGACTTTTTGGCCAACCCCATATATTCAGAAAAACAAAGGAAAGAAAAGATTTATTCTCTACATTGATTTGGTTGGAGAGAAGTTACTTAAATAAAAATATTAAAAATTAGCACAAGTAACCAAACAACTACTCAAGTAGATGATACAAAGGATAATTTCCCACTAGTTTTCATTTGTAAAGTAGTACAGATTTATAATTTACATAAAAGCACCGTATCTCTTTTCCTCAAGGAAATACAAAAAAAGTAAAATTGGTTGGCTGGAAAATAAGTAAATTAGCCCACAGTCTCTAAGACCCTAAACAATTTGATTAACAACTATCAATGATTAAATGGTTGTTTAGCCAGAACAGAGGTGAGATGTGTCATTTCCTTGGCTTCCTTCCAACAGTTTAATTCCATACAAAGGAAAAAAGTAAGGTTTTCCCATTTTTTATTGTGTTTTCGACACAGTCATTTGCTGAATGTACGTTTCCTGTTCTGAGTAAGGGGTTTGTGGATTGTGGGGAAAAACAACATCTTCAGCTCCACACATCTTGAACAAGTGTTGTTTATAACAAACCAAAGGGCCTCAGGGGAGTTCTTTGAATTTTTGTTCAACCTAGAAAACACGATTTCATATGATTCTGAGATGGTGGTCAAGCAGTGATCAACCAGGTCTTCGAAAATATACTTCTTTTTTTTCTATAGTTGTTCCCTTCTCATCTTTGGATCTTATTTATCATTATCTGAGATATCTGTACTACTTATCTTTATTGTTTTATTGTGGTGGTGGTTTAGTCGCTAAGTCCTATCCAACTCTTGCCACCCCATGGACTGTAGCATGCCAGGCTCCTCTGCCCAGGGGGACTCTCTAGGCAAGAATACTGGAGTAGGTTGCCATTTCCTTCTCCAGGGGGTCTTCCCAATCCAAGAATTGAACCCAGGTCTCCTGCATCACAGGCAGATTCTTTACCGACTGAACTATGAGGGAAGCCCTAGCTCCTTACTGTTTTATCTTCACACATAAATCTAACCTTGCGTTTCCTTAGTCATATTTATTACTCTCATTTTCATCTCACTGTTTGTACATTTGTGGACTTTGGATATATAACACCAAGCTTCTGTTGGCTCATAATGAGTGAGGTCTCCTCTATCACCGCATGTTTTATCTGACAAGGACATGCTGAGGTAAGAATGCAGCCAGCCAATGAGCAGGGGGAGGCTAGCTCTGAGCAGAGTAGACGCACTCCAGTCCAACCCGTGTAAAGTCATACTTCTTACTTCATGCTTCTGAAATCTTTGACTCCACTTTTAAATTGGAAATGTTGGTGGAAACACAGCTTCCATTTTAAAGGAGCCAAGAGGAAACGGAGGGTCTCCAGGACATTCTGAGTGCGAGTGTTCCCAGTTCCATCTCCGGAAGCGGAGCTGCTTCTATTGCTTCCAGACCAGCCAGTAACGGGTCCTTTAGGGACCTTGGAATTCACAGGGCTGAGGCGGCTGTGGCCAAAGTGTGAAATATGCTCCACACCAATGTCCTCAATTCTGTTGCCCTGCCAACCTCAGTGGCACCCAAAGTACACAGAATATTACCAGTGTCACTGAATATAATAACTTAAAACATTTTATCATGACAAAGCAATGCTTTTTTGTAAAAAATTCAAACAGAACAGTGATTTGGAGAATAAAAGACAAAGTTCCACTTAATACAGCTCCTTCCTGCATAGCAATTTACTGTTAAGGGTGTGAGGGGAATCATACATATCTTATCTATTTATGTGCATTTACTGCTTCCCTGGTGGCTCAGAGGTTAAAGCATCTGCCTGCAATGTGGGAGACCTGGGTTTGATCCCTGGGTTGGGAAGATCCCCTGGAGAAGGAAATGGCAACCCACTCCAGTATTCTTGCCTGGAGAATCCCATGGACAGAGGAGCCTGGTGGGCTATAGTCCACAGGGTAGCAAAGAGTTGAACACGACAGAGCGACTTCACTTTCACATGCATGTGCACACACACACCAGCCTATTGTTTTCAAAAACCTAAATGGTATACCATTTATAGTGCTCTGTGATTTAAATTTTTCATTTAATAATTCACTTTCAGTTCAGTTCAGTCATTCAGTCATGTCCAACTCTTTGCAACCCCATGGACTGCAGCACACCAGGCCACCCTGTCCATTGCCAACTTCTGGATTTTACTTAACTCATTTCCATTGAGTCAGTGATGCCATCCAACCATCTCATCCTCTGTAGTCCCCTTCTCCTCCTGCCCTCAATCTTTCCCAGGATCAGGGTATTTTCCAATGAGTCAGTTCTTCACATCAGGTGGCCAAAGTATTGGAGTTTCAGCTTCAACATCAGTCCTTCCAATGAATATTCAGGACTGATTTCCTTTAGGATTGACTGGTTGGATCTCCTTGCAGTCCAAGGAACTCTCAAGAGTCTTCGCCAACACCACAGTTCAAAAGCATCAATTCTTCGGCACTCAGCCTTCTTCACAGTCCAACTCTAACATCCATACATGACTACTGGAAAAACCATAGCTTTGTCTAGACAGACCTTTGTTGGCAAAGTAATATCTCTGCTTTTTAATATACTGTCTAGGTTGGTCATAACTTTTATTCCAAGGAGCAAGCATCTTTTAATTTCATGGCTGCAGTCACCATCTGCAGTGATTTTGGAGCCCCAAAAAATGAAGTCTTTCACTGTTTCCACTGTTTCCCCATCTATTTGCCATGAAGTGATGGGACCAGATGCCATGATCTTAGTTTTTGAATGTTGAGTTTTAAGCCAACTTTTTCACTCTCCTCTTTCACTTTCATCAAGAAGCTCTTTAGTTCTTCTTCACTTTCTGCCATAAGGTTGGTGTCATCTGTATATCTGAGGTTATTGATATTTCTCCCAGCAATCTTGATTTCAGATTGTGCTTCATCCAGCGCAGCGTTTCTCATGATGTACTCTGTTCAGTTCAGTTCAGTTCAGTTCAGTCGCTCAGTCATGTCCGACTCTTTGTGACCCCATGAATCACAGCACGCCACGCCCCCCTACCCATCATCAATTCCCGGAGTTCACCCAGACTCACGTCCATCGAGTCAGTAACGCCATCCAGCCATCTCATCCTCTGTCGTCCCCTTCTCCTCCTGCCCCCAATCCCTCCCAGCATCAGAGTCTTTTCCAATGAGTCAACTCTTCGAATGAGGTGGCCAAAGTATTGGAGTTTCAGCTTTAGCATCATTCCTTCCAAAGAAATCCCAGGGCTGATCTCCTTCAGAATGGACTGGTTGGATCTCCTTGCAGTCCAAGGGACTCTTGAGTCTTCTCCAACACCACAGTTCAAAAGCATCAATTCTTCAGCGCTCAGCCCTCTTTACAGTCCAACTCTCACATCCATACATGACCACAGAAAAAACCATAGCCTTGACTAGACGGACCTTTGTTGGCAAAGTAATGTCTCTGCTTTTGAATATGCTATCTAGGTTGGTCATAACTTTTCTTCCAAGGAGTAAGCATCTTTTAATTTCATGGCTGCAGTCACCATCTGCAGTGATTTTGGGGCCCCCCAAAATAAAGTTTGACACTGTTTCCACTGTTTCCCCATCTATTTGCCATGAAGCGATGGGACCAGATGCCATGATCTTCGTTTTCTGAATGTTGAGCTTTAAGCCAACTTTGTCACTCTCCACTTTCACTTTCATCAAGAGGCTTTTGAGTTCCTCTTCACTTTCTGCCATAAGGGTGGTGTCATCTGCATATCTGAGGTTATTGATATTTCTCCCAACAGTCTTGATTCCAGCTTGTGCTTCTTCCAGTCCAGCGTTTCTCATGATGTACTCTGCATATAAGTTAAATAAGCAGGGTAACAATATACAGCCTTGACGTACTCCTTTTCCTATTTGGAACCAGTCTGTTGTTCCATGTCCAGTTCTAACTGTTGCTTCCTGACCTCCATACAAATTTCTCATAGGCAGATCAGGTGGTCTAGTATTCCCATCTCTTTCAGAATTTTCCACAGTTTATTGTGATCCACACAGTCAAAGGCTTGGCATAGTCAATAAAGCAGAAATAGATGTTTTTCTGGAACTCTCTTGCTTTTTCCATGATTCAGCGGATGTTGGCAATTTGATCTCTGGTTCCTCTGCCTTTTCTAAAACCAGCTTGAACATCAGGAAGTTCATTGTTCACATATTGTTGAAGCCTGGCTTGGAGAATTTTGAGCATTACTTTACTAGCGTGTGAGATGAGTGCAATTGTGTGGTAGTTTGAGCATTCTTTGGCATTGCCTTTCCTTGGGATTGGAATGAAAATGGACCTTTTCCAGTCCTGTGGCCACTGCTGAGTTTTCCAAATTTGCTGGCAGATTGAGTGCAGCACTTTCACAGCATCATCTTTCAGCATTTGAAATAGCTCCACTGGAATTCCATCACCTCCTCTAGCTTTGTTCATAGTGATGCTTTCTAAGGCCAACTTGACTTCACATTCCAGGATGTCTGGCTCTAGGTGAGTGATCACACCATCGTGATTATCTGGGTCATGAAGATCTTTTTTGTACAGTTCTTCTGTGTATTCTTGCCATCTCTTCTTAATATCTTCTGCTTCTGTTAGGTCCATACCATTTCTGTCCTTTATCGAGCCCATCTTTGCATGAAATGTTCCCTTGGTATCTCTAATTTTCTTGAAGAGATCTCTAGTCTTTCCCATTCTGTTGTTTTCCTCTGTGTATAAGTTAAATAAGCAGGGTGACAATATACAGCCTTGACGTACTCCTTTCCCGATTTGGAACCAGTCTACTGTTCCACGTCCAGTTCTAACTATTGCTTCTTGACCTGCATACAGATTTCTCAAGAGGCAGGTCAGGTGGTCTGATATTTCCGTCCCTTTCAGAATTTTCCACAGTTTGATGTGATCCACACAGAAAAGGCTTTGGCATAGTCAATAAAGCAGAAATAGATATTTTTGGGAACTCTTGCTTTTTTGATGATCCAACGGATGTTGGCAATTTGATCTCTGGTTTCTCTGCCTTTTCTAAAACCAGCTTGAACATCTGGAAGTTCACGGTTCACTGACTGTTGAAGCTTGGCTTGGAGAACTTTGAGCATTACTTTACTAGCGTGTGAGATGAGCGCAATTGTGTGATAGTTTGAGCATTCTTTGGCATTTGAGCTCATTTTATGCCATTACACATAGATTGACTTCATTTTTGTTAGGAGTTGCATAATATTTCAGATGTGCTACAACTTACAATCCTCTGTTGGTAGATATTTAGGTTATTTTCAATAAGTTTTGCAAACAAAGGGACAAGAGATACTCTTGTACATAATTTTGTTCACATCTGCCAGGATTTCCTAGAATAGATTAAAAAAAAGGATCACTGGGCTACTGGATACTCACCAAAGATAATCATACATATTTCAAGCTGAGAGAGGTCATGCCAGTGTTGGGAGAGACCTGGTCTCCACACTGGGGGTGTGTCTTAGTTCATTCGTGTTGCTTTAACAAAAATACCATAGACTGTGCAACTTAAACAATAACAATTATATCTCACAGCTATGGAGGCTGAAAGTCCAAGATCAAGACACTGGCAGATGCAGTGTCTGGTGAGGGCCCACTTCCTGGCTCATAGACAGCTGTCTTCTCCCTGTGTCTTCCCGTGGCAGGAGGAGTGAGAACTCTCTGAGGTCTCTTTGTAAGAGCATTAACCCCACTGATGTAGGCTCCACTCTCATGATCTAATCACCTCTCAAAGGCCCCACCTTTAAATACCATCTCTTTTGCGAATGAGATTCCAACACAGAAATTTGGGGAGCAGGACTGTCCTACAGACCACAGGACACTTCGTATTCCTGACTCTACTAATTAAAAGCCAGTAGCATCCTATACTGGAGAAGGAAATGGCAACCCACTCCAGTATTCTTGCCTGGAGAATCCCATGGATGACAGATGAGCCTGGCAGGCTACAGACCATGGGGTCGCAAGGGTCAGATACGACTTAGCGACTAGATCATGATCAGTATCCTATATTAGTTTCCAATTGCTGAAAAACCAATCACTCCGAACTTAGCATCCTAAAACAAATATCCACTTATTGATGTTATCACACAGATTCTGTAGCTCAGGAACCTGGGAGCAGCTTGGCTGGGTGCTCCAGGCTCAGGGTCTCTCATGAGCCTGCAGTCAAGGTGTGAGCTGACTGAACTGGAGGGCCAGCTTCCAAGTTCACGCACACAGCCGGTTTGCAGGAGGCTTCAGCCCCTCATCATGTGAACCTCTTCCTAGAGCTGTTCACAGTAGGGTTTCCACAGATCAAGTGGAGAGAAAGACAGAGAGATAGAACGGGAGGGGGAGAAAGGAGAGAGGAAGCCCAAGACAGAGGCCATGGTACCTTTCCTAACCTTATTTCAGAATGATTGGCCCTCACTTTTTTTTTAATTGGAGTACAACTGCTTTACAATGTTGTGTTAATTTCTGCTGGACAACAAAGTGAATCAGATATATCTCCTCCCTCTTGGACCCCCCTCCCACCAACCCTCAACCACTATGGAGAAGAGTATGGAGGTTCCTTAAAGAACTAAAAATAGAGATACCTTATGATGCAGCAACCCTCTCCTGGGCATTTACCCTGAGGAAACCATAATTCAAAAAGACACATGCACCCCAATGCTCACTGCAGCCCTATTTACAATAGCCAGGACAAGGAAGCAACTTAAGTGTCCATCGATAGATGAATGGCCCTCACTTTTGTAGATGGTCATACAGATCAATCTTGCTGCAATATTGGGGAGGAGGTGCCTAGACAGCTAGGGGTCGGTGGGGGCTAACTGGGAAGCTGGTTACCATATAGCCATCACCCCTGTGAGAGCAGAAACATCCCACACATACCCGAGCCCCGCTCCTCTTCCCAGTTAAGCACAACCAACTCATTTTATGGTGGGAAACTGAGCAGAGAGGGAGGGGGAACCTGCTGAGACTCTAGAGCTCATTAGAGGCAGGGCCCCTGCACTGTCCGCCTCATGCTAAATGCATTTGCAGACAATCTTTGGAAATCATTTGTGTTTTAGTTGTACTCCTCAGTTTTAAATAAAGAAAGAAATTATGGTAATAATTATGTATTTACGTTAGCAGCAGATTTTCCCCTCTTGATTTCAGTATTTCTTCATCCTGAATAAAGTAAGCTTCCAATTTAAAACTCCTCTCCAATTCTCAAGTGCGGTTAAAACTCAGCTTGGTGCTATCGTTTTTCATATTTTCCAAACAGGAATTAGAAATGCTTTTTTTGTATGTCAAAGAACTGCTGATCTTGCAAAGAGCTCTCTAAGTGGGGTGGGAGAACTTAGGAAGATGTGAACAGTGCTGAAGGGTCTAGGGTTTCACAGCCATTTGTCCTTTGATCCTCCTAACAATTCAGGAGGTGAGCTTTGTTGTTCCTTATTTGCCAGCAGGGGAAACTCATACTCACAAAGATCAAGCAACAGTGAAGTGACAGACCCAGGATGAAATCAGGTCTGCGTGAACTTAATCTCTGCTCCTGCATGATTAGGACTGAACTCTTCAGACTAACAATGACAACACCACCAACAACAAAAAGAACAGAAATTAGTTCTTTAAGAAGACTAAAAGAAGAAAGTCCAGAGAAACCCAAAAGGATTATCATCCTCAAAGATGAAGGAAATAATCACGTTACCTCCCAGGAATGGATTGTGTACCAAAGCCTTTCCCCAAAATTGATAATGAAATTTACAAAAAGATGTGATGAGTAAGTGACTCTGGGTTTTTGAACAGCTGGGGGGCAGGTGCATTATCTAGACACAAACACAGCAGGACATCACATTGCAAAAATTTAGAACAAGCAACAACCTGGATACAGATTGAATCATCCTAAGTGCCAATGCCCGCCCTTAGTTTGATTGGTCCAGACCTATCACACTGCTGAGCCTTACTTACCTAATCTACCAGCATTTTGAGTTCCACATTTATCCTAGCCCTACTAAATGTCTAAAACTGATAATAGCTACTATTACTGAACACCAGCTATGTGTCAGACAGCTTGAGGCATTTTAGCTACATAACTTCATTTAATCATCATAACACTTCTCTACAGATGAGAAAAACAAGTGATTGAATAACTTCCCAATGTTTTGCTAGTGAGAGCATCACCAAATTCTAAACTGTCCGACTTCCACACCCATACTCCTTGTACGCTGACTCCCATAAGGGCTTTGATGTGGAAAGGTTGACACAGACATTTTTTTTTTTGACAGTTGTTGTTGTTCAGTTGCTAAGTCGTGTCCAACTCTTTGTGACTCCATGGACTATAGCCCTATAAGCACCTCTCTGTCCATAGGATTTTCCAGGCAAGAATACTGGAGTGGGTTGCCATGTCCTTCTACAGGGAATCTTCCTGATCCAGGTATTGAACCCATGTTTCCTTCACTCCTGCATTACAGGAGGATTCTTTACCCACTGAGCCACCTGGGAAGCCATTAGTGGGTATAGTGAACACTCAATGAATAAATGTTGTTATCTGATACTTTTGCCATCATATTTGAGATGCAGCATTAGACGGTCTCTTCTAAATAATGGATAGGGGATATAAAATAAACTCTGTCAAAAAGGAAAAATGTCACCAGAGATATCATGACAATTACCCAAATGATGGGAAGTATGCTCAAAATCAAAATAACAAAACGAGAAATCTAAACCATATAAATAGATTTTCTACTATTAACGCCAATAGCAGCAATTTTATTTCAGCAAAACAATACCATCTGTCATGCAGAATGTCAATTTCTATTTTTTGAGTTTTGTAGTTCTGCTTGTACTTAATATGTTTTGGTTTTATAATTGTAGAAGAGCTATAAATACAGGTTTATAGCTCATCTTAAATATTACAATGTATGTATTATCAAAAGTCTTTCTGTTACCAATGACAAAACCCAAACCAACCTGTCTTCATTCTTCATATCCTGTCTGTAATCAGTGTCTTGGACTAAGATTTTATAGCCATCTCTTCCCCTATACCTCCCAATGAAATTTAGGCATTGCCCAATATTCTTCCCTCAGTTCTCTTTTCTTCCATTTGGGGAATTCATCCACTCATGCAGCTATGATTGTGAAACGACATCCTTAACCTCTGTATTACCATTCACTATCTCGTCAGACCCACATTTCTGACTGCCTGATGGACCTCTCTACCTCCTGTTAAATGTAACACTAAGGAATTTTCCCTGACCATCTCTCCCCCTTTCTCTCTTTAAAGTAAGATATTTTAACTGTAATTCATTAAGATCATTGTCTTTCCTCTTGGGTTTCTCTCCATCCTCCTTCTCCTTGCACAGATACATTGGAAAGCTATGGCCTTTTGGATTCCAGCTAAGGGGAAGTTAGTTGACTTAGGGATACATCCTATTGGGTTTGGTGGGACCCCATGTGGTTCACAATCACTTGGGTGTATGGTTGTTATCAGCCTCCCTAATGTAGGAATGGCTTCCAGGAATATTTCTTACTATACATTAGGCTGATTCACCCAGAAAGCATGTCTTAGTATGAAAGTGTCCTACTGCACCAGGCCCTGAAAGCATACCGATAGTGAAAGAGAAACAAGTTTGAAATATACAATCAGTTCTCAGTGAAGCCCAGTCAGAAAAGAAGGCCTCTGCTTCTGACTCCTTGAGGACTTCCCTGGTGGCTCAGAGGGTAAAGCGTCTGCCTTCAATGCAGGAGACCTGGGTTTGATCCCTGGGTGGGGAAGATCCCCTGGAGAAGAAAATGGCAACCTACTCCAGTATTTCCATGCCTGGAAAACCCCATGGATGGAGAAGCCTGGTGGGCTACAGTCCATGGAGTCACAAAGAGTCGGATACAACTGAATGACTTCCCTTTCACTTTCCCTTTCTGACTCCTAAAGAGTTAGCAGGATTCAACAACATGGCAAAGACCCTTTTAGACATAGTGCTTCTTTTTTTTTCTTTTTTGATGGGAATCATGTGAAATAGAAAGATCATAAATTCTGTATTAGAAACTGCAATAGAACTACAAAGAACTACAAAGAGCAAGGGTATCTGTAACAACCCAGATATGAAAAAAGCTATATTTCCAGAATTAAAAATCTATAAAATGAAATGAGATAATCTGCAAAACAAGATAATAAGAAAAATCTGTGAAGACTGTTTTGCCTTGTATAAGATCTTATTTGATCTCTGTTGCATAAATAAAGAGACTATATTTCCCCCAGTTTTCAAATAAGACCCAAATAAGTTGTCCAAGCTTGAACTGGCACCTGACTTCCTCCTTTCTTACTGTACAGAAGGAACCTCTGCCCTTGGCCAGCTGGTCTACCAACCTGGCCTCGGCTCGTCTTGTTAGCCCACCGTGGGGAAAGGGCCCATCTCACATCCCTGTCTGCTGTCAGCTCTGCTCTGCTCACCACGACGGACTGCTGGGCACACAGATTGGAAGACAATCTGAACGATGCTGAAGTGCCAGGGGGCATGTCTGCTGCTTCCGGGGTCCTGCCGATCAACCTAGAGAGGTTTTCTTGCCCTTGATGTCTTACCATGTTTCTCATTGATAGGTGACTTCCGCTAGGAAAACTTTTTCTCCCAAGTTTTTATTTTAAAAATATCTCTCCTACAGCAAAGTGAAAGAATAGTACAAGAATAGCTGTATATGCCCAGCCCCACCCTCGAGTCTGCTGTGTCCACACAGAGGAGGCGCTTGCCCGCCCAACCATGCCTCACACAGCTGTCCCTCAGAAACAAGCAGTGGCTGTCCATCCACATCATCTCCATCCCCCCGCCCCTCACCCCCCATGATGATCACTGCACAATTTTTTTTTATTCACAAATTTGTGTCCCTTTCTCCTCCAGCCTTCACTTTGGGATTGGTAACTTATTTGTCTGGCTTCTTGGAGGCATCTCTGCGAGTTTGTCCTCAGGTGGTCTTCATGGATGTCTTTCAAAAAATGGTTATTTTATATGATTTATGATGGAATTTATTCTAATAAATCTCCTATCATGTGGCTTCCCTTCCTTCTATATGGGCTTCCCTGGTGGCTCAGATAGTAAAGAATCTGCCTGCAATGCAAGAGACCTGGGTTCAATCCCTGGGTCAGAAAGATGCCCTGGAGGAGGAAATGGCAACCCACTTCAGTATTCTTGCCTGGAGAATTCCATGGACAGAGGAGCCTGGAGGGCAACAGTCCATGGGGTCACAAAGAGACATGACTGAGCGACTAACACTATTACACTATCATCATGCAAAAAAATAAAAGGAAAAAGAATAGCTGTATACCTGTCACCAGATTCAAAGAGTCGTTAACTTTTTGCCACATTTGCCCTCTCCCTCTCTCCTCACCCCTCCTTCTCCCGCTCCCCTCTTCTCCCTCCTCCTTCCTCTTCCCCTTTCCCTTTCTCTCTTTTATTTGAAAATAAGTTGCAGATATTGGGGCATTTCACCTTAAGTCTTAGTATCTTCTAAAAACAAAGACACTGGACTTCCTTGGTGCTGCAGTGGTTAAGAATCCATCTGCCAATACAGGGGACATGGGTTCGATCCCTGGTCTGGGAAGATCCCACACGCAGCAGGGCAACTAAGCCCGTGTGCCACGACAACTGAAGCCTGCCGCCCTAGACCCCGTGCGCCACACTAAGAGAAGCCACCACAGCGGAATGCCAAGCACTGCAATGGAGAGTAGCTCCCACTCGCCGCAGCTAGGGAAAGCCTATGCGCAATGACAAAGACCCAGAGCAGCCACAAAGAAAGAAAGAAAGAACACGATCTCAGTTCTTTTCCTCACGGTCACTAGTTACTGAATAAAATATGTTTTCACAGCTTTAACTAATATTCCCCTTTGTCTTTAACAGTGGATTGAACTGGAACACCATGAATGCCTACTGATACCTCCATTTCTCATGCAGGATCATATTTACCTCCATTCTACGTTGCTTCTCCCCCACTACAATGAGAGCTTTAGGTCACCCCCACACGATTAAAACATTGACTCAGTTGCTGTGTCCTACAACATGCACAAGAGAGGTTCACACGATGACCCCAATATTACTCTCAATTACTAGCCTAATGCATACACTCTTTCAGGTCTTCTCCTCAGAGAATATATCCCACTAGTCAGAGCATGGGGCTTCCTTGGTGGCTCTGTGATAAAGAACCACCCGCCAATGCAGGAGACATGAGTTTTATTCCTGGGTCCAGAAGATCCCCTGGAAAAGGAAATGGCAACCCACTCCAGTATTCTTGCCTGGGGAATTCCAGGTGCAGCTCATGGGGTCATAAAGAGCCAGACACGACTGAGCAACTGAGCAGGAGCACAAGTCAGAACACAAGGTTCAAAAGTTACATGTAGTTCTTATCTGTGTTGTTACACTATCAGTTTGCTAACCGCATAGATCCCTTTATTTCTGTTCACATTCAGCTTCAAGGGTTTTTTAAAATTCCTCTTAGATTTAATTTGATGTGTTAAATACTTATAACCTCAAAGAAGTGAAAACTATTACTCTCATCTGTATTCCTTCCACTCCACTCACACCTATGCTTTATAGGTAATCTTCATTTGTTTCTGGTTTACCTGTCCTGTGATTCTGGTGGAAACAAGTAAACACACACATACTCATCTCCCCACAAACTTTTTTTTTTTTTCTTAAATGGTACCATGTTTTATATATTCTTTTCCACATTGCTTTTTCACTTAATGATATAGCCTATAAATCCCTACACACCAGTTCATACAGATTCAGTCATTCTTTTTTATAGCTACACAATACTCCATAACATGACTGCTCCATGATGGATTCAACCAGTCTCTTATGGACAAAAACTTTGGTTGTGCTTTCAGGGTTTCGCTATTATAAAAAATTCCACAATCAATAATGTTTTTCATGTGGCATTCTGCATCTGGGAGGTTGTTTCTTCAGAATAAATTAGGCTAAGCTGAGTTGCTGGATCAAAGGGCATGCAGACCTTCTGACACCTTCATTTCAGTTTAATGAGACCCATTGATGTTTATTAAATGTTACAAAGTCCTCCTCCTTAGTTGTTAAGCTGCTTTGAACTCTTGCCAGCAATGCCTGAAAGTACCTCAATTCTCTGTGGAAACTGACATATAAAGAAACGTACCTGTTACAGGTGCTTGAGAGTGGAGGGTTTATTCTATGGGCTTTGTCATCACCAGAAAGCCTTCCTACCATGAGTCTTCTGAGTTTGTATGTAGAATAAGACTGAAGTGAGACTTACTGCCTGCAATAGAGGCTGCAAAGAACAATAAAACCTTGGCATGATGGGTTAAACACACATGCACACACACACACTTCTGACACATGCTACAACATAGATGAGCCTTGAAAACACTATGGCAAGTGAAATAAGCCAGACACAGAAATATAAATACATATGATTTTACTATATAAGGTTCTTAGAATAGTCAAATGCATAGAGATAGACAGTAGAATGGTGTTACCAGGGGAAGAGGAATATGGAGTTTTACTTAATGAGCACAGAGTTTCCACTTGAAAAGATGGGAAAATTCTGGAGATAAATGGTGGTGATGGTTGTACAACAATATGAATGTACTTAATGCTACTGAAAGTGAAAGTTGCTCAGTCATGTGCGACTCTTTGCCACCCCATGGACTATACAGTCCATGGAACTCTCCAGGCCAAAATACTAGAGGGTGTTACCTTTCCCTTTTCCAGGGGATCTTCCCAACCCAGGAACTGAACCCAAGTCTCCCTAAATGCAGGTAGATTCTTTACCAGCTGAGCCACCAGGGAAGCCCAGGAAATGCTACTGAACCATGTATATAAAAATGGTTAAGATGACAACTTTCATGTTATGTATTTTTAAAACCATAATTTAAAAATAAAAGAAACAGAAAACTTTTAAAATTCCTGTCACATAATAGGGACCTCCACTTGAGTTCAGACTGTAACCTTGTCTTGTGGTGGGATATACCTGGGCAGATTTTGGGACATGTTGGGGTGGGAAACAGTGGAAACAGTGTCAGACTTTATTTTTGGGGCTCCAAAATCACTGCAGATGGTGACCGCAGCCATGAAATTAAAAGACGCTTACTCCTTGGAAGGAAAGTTATGACCAACCTAGATAGCATATTGAAAAGCAGAGACTTTACTTTGCCAACAAAGGTCCATCTAGTCAAGGCTATGGTTTTTCCTGTGGTCACGTATGGATGTGAGAGTTGGACTGTAAAGAGGGCTGAGCGCCGAAGAATTGATGCTTTTGAACTGTGGTGTTGGAGAAGACTCTTGAGAGTCCCTTGGACTGCAAGGAGATCCAACCAGTCCATTCTGAAGGAGATCAGCCCTGGGATTTCTTTGGAAGGAATGATGCTAAAGCTGAAACTCCAATACTTTGGCCACCTCATGCGAAGAGTTGACTCATTGGAAAAGACTCTGCTGCTGGGAGGGATTGGGGGCAGGAGGAGAAGGGGACAACAGAGGATGAGATGGCTGGATGGCATCACTGACTCAATGGACGTGAGTCTGAGTGAACTCCAGGAGTTGGTGATGCACAGGGAGGCCTGGCGTGCTGCAATTCACGGGGTCGCAAAGAGTCGGACACGACTGAGTGACTGAACTGAATTGAACTGAACTGGGGTGGCCTGAAAGAATTTTACTTGCAAGAGGACTGGGAACTCATTGAAAAGGAAGAAAGACCCAGGCCCCAGGGAGCTGATCCAGAAACAAAGTCTGGCTCTGAACATGGGAAGAGCAATTTTCCAATTCAGGGAGGGGCCCATAGAGTACACTCTCCCCTTTAGTCTTTGAGTACACTCTTCCCTTTAGCGTCTTTATAGCCCTTCCTGCAATTATAGCGAAAGATGTATTTAATGCCTGTTGCTGCCACACACTCCAAACGGCATGAGCACACCTGTCTTAGTCCATACCAGCTGCTGTAACAGAAAACCATAACCTGGGATCTTATCAACAACAGGTATTTACTTCTCACAGTTCTAGAGGCTGGAAATCCAAGGTCAAGACATCTGCAAATTCACAAACTCCCTGACTTCAGTAGTATCAAAAGCAAGCCACAGTAATCAAAATAGCATGGTACTGTCACAAAACAGACACGTGGATCAGTGAAGGAGAGTAGAGCCCAGAAATAAATCCATGCACTTGTGGTCAACTAATCTATGACAAGGGAGGCAAGAATACACAATGCAAAAAAGAGTCTCTTCAATAAGTGGTGCTGGGAAAACTGGACAGCTGCATGTAAAGGAATGAAATTAGAACACTCTCTAACACCATACACAGAAATAAACTCAAAACGGATTAAAGACCTAAAATGTAAGACTGAATACTATAAAACTCCTAGAAGAAAACACAGACAGAACACTCTTTGCCACAAATCACAGCAGTATCTTTTAAGATCTATGTTATAAACTTTAGAAAATAAAAGCAAAAATAAGCAAATGGGACCCAATTAAACTTAAAAGCTCTTACTCAGCAAAGGAAACAACTAACAAAACAAAAAGACAACCTATTGAATGGGAGAAAATATCTGCAAATGATAAGTGATTCAACATCATACATAGGAGCCTGGTAGGCTACAGTCCATGGGGTCGCAAAGAGTTGGACACGACTGAGAGACTATACTTTCACTTTTCACTTTCATCACACATATATAAACAGTTCATATAAATCAACATAAAAAAAAATCCCAAACAATTCAATTTAAAAATGGGGAGAAAAAATTTTTTTACTGGGCAGAACTGAATAGACATTTTTCTAAAGAGGAAATGCAGATGGCCAACAGACACATGAAAAGATGCTCAACATGGCTAATCATCAGAGAAATGCAAATCAAAACCACAATGAAATATGAGATGTTAGTCCATATCTGTCAGAATGGCTATTATCAAAGAAGGACACAAATAACAAATATTGGCGAGAAAAAGGAACCCTCATATACTTTTGATAGAAATGTAAATTGGAGCAGCCACTGTGGAAAACAGTAAGAAGACTTCTTTAAAAACTAAAAATAGAACTACCATATGTAGTAGTGTTAGTCAGTCAGTCATGTCTGACTCTTTGCGACCCCATGGACTGTAGCCCTCCAGGCTCCTCTGTTCATGGAATTCTTCAGGCAAGAATACTGGAGTGGATTGCCATTTCTTTTTCCAGGGGATGTTCCAGACCCAGGGATCAAACTTGGGTTGCCTGCATTTCAGGCAGATTCTTTACTATCTGAGCCACCAGAGAAGCCCAAAATGGGGCTTGAACCCATGACCCTGAGATTAAGAATCTCATGCTGACTGAGCTAGCCAGGCAGCTGCTAAAGTGAAATTTGCTCAGTTGTGTCCAACTCTTTACAACCCCATAGACTATACAGCCCATGGAATTCTCCAGGCCAGAATACTAGAGTGGTAGCCTTTCCCTCCTCCAGGGGATCTTCCCAACCCAGAGATTGAACCCCGGTCTCCCGCATTGCAGGTAGATTCTTTACCAGCGGAGCCACCAGAGTAGCCCTAGAACTACCATATGACCCAGCAATTTTACTCCTGGGTATATATCTAAAAATAATAATAATAATAATAATAATTTAAAAAGACATGTATCCAATGTTCACAGCAACATTATTTACAATTGCCAAGGTACCGAAGTAATCTGAGTGTCCATCAACAAATGAGTGGTTAAAGAGTACATCTGTGTTGTTGCTGTTCAGTCGCTCAGTTGTGTCTAACTCTTTGCAACCCCATAGACTGTAGCCCGCCAGGCTCCTCTGTCCATGGGCTTTCCCATGCAAGAATACTAGAGTGGGTGGTCATTTTCTTCTCCCAAAGAAGATGTGTGTGTACATATACACAATGAACACTACTCAGCCATTTTAAAAAAAAGAAAGAAAGAAATCTTGCCATTTGTACCAACATGGATGGACTTAGAAGACATTATGCTGAGTGAAATAAGCCAGGTGGAGAAAGACTACCACCACACACCATCACTTACATGTGGAACCAAAAAAAAAAAAAAAAACCCAGTGAACATAACAACAAAAAAAGAAGCAGAGTCACAGATACAGAAGACAAACGAGTAGTTACCACTGGGAAGGTGGGGAGCGGCAGTATGAGGGTGAGAGAGTAGGACAGACAAACTGCTGGGCGTGAGATAGGCTCAAGGATTATATAACACGGGGAGTGTAGCTAATGTTTTGTAATAAATGTAAATGGAAAGTAAGTTTTAAAAATTGTTTAAAAAATCTAAAAAATTTTAAGGCAGTGGTAAGTAAGGACTCACTTTCTTATTTATAGACAGCTGTCTGCTTGCTGTGTCCTCACAAGATGAAAGGGGTGAGGGAGTTCTCTGGGGTCTCCATAAAGACTCTAATCCACGACCTACTCACCTCCCAGAGGCCACACCAACTCCCTGAAGGTCAAGATTTCAACATGTTAATTGTGGAGGGGAGGTGGAGGCACATTCAGTTCACAGGCAGGACCATGATTATTCTATTCATGGCTCTGTGCCCCCTCTACCCAGCTGACTCCCACTGTCAGTAGCACTAATACCTGCCCGCTCCCTCTTTAAGGGAGTGAAGGGACTCAGAACACTATGTGGTGGTGGGGAGCATCCCTGCTCCTGCCCACTTCTGGGGATGCACACGTGGGTCCTGGGCTCACAGGCTGCTGCTGCCACTCAGTCGCTTCAGTCGTGTCCAACTCTGTGTGACCCCATAGACGGCAGCCCACCAGGCTCCCCCGTCCCTGGGACTCTCCAGGCAAGAACACTGGAGTGGGTTGCCATTTCCTTCTTCAACTTGGGAAAGGAAAAGTGAAAGTGAAGTCGCTCAGTCGTGTCCGACTCTTAGCGACCCCATGAACTGCAGCCCACCAGGCTCCTCCGCCCATGGGATTTTCCAGGCGAGAGTACTGGAGTGGGGTGCCATTGCCCTCTCCGGGCTCACAGGAGACTACGAATAAAAGAACTGTCACTGTGAACTCTGTCAAACTCCAGGGCATGAGCAACATCACATGGGCTCTTTAGAGAACGTGGCAGGCGGATGAGGTCCTTTGGGATGGGCTCGAGCCTGAGGATTTCAGAGTTCCCAGCAGCAGTGTCAGCTGCCAATGGAGCATGGCAAACCACACCTTGACTTTGCTGCTTTCTTTCCAATCCAACCTCAAAATATCCTAGCATCAGCCATCTCAGAGCTTGAAAATGCTCTGTCTCTCTCTTTGTATATTAATGTTTTAGAGCCACATGGATCAAGTTCTTGAAATTTCAGTTGATTGGATTTTGTTATGATTAATATAATTTCTGAGATATTTTTGCAAGAGGAGCACTCTTCCGTCCTGCTCCTCTATCCCTTTCTCAGCTTCCCAGCTTCTGGTTCATATTAACACCAGTGGATCTACTCCTCGACAGCTCTTCCTGTTTACCACAGTTGCACTGGAGGCTGTTCCCATTTACAACAGCTGCATTGGAGGCTGCAAGGATGCTTCCCGACCTCTGCCCTGGAAATGAAGAAAATTCAAGACCCCATTTCCTCGATTCCCTCCACCCACGCCTACCAACATTTACTCCCTGATCCTGTGCCTGCTGGCTCTTGAGTGACTAGTTACGACATCAGACCCCAATGCCAATTAGTCTCTAAGTTGTTGCCCCTCAATATCTTCAGCCATTCTCATCTCCTCCTGAGTCAATAACATCTTTTGTTACCATAAGAAGCCAATTCAACCTATCTATTGACTAGTGCTTTCTCATGTGAGCCCTTCCAAATTCCCAGTAAAGAAAGCACGTCCCTCTTTCTCGACCAAGACTGAACTGAAGTTCCCAGGCACGGGGACAACCTCACGGGCACACCGTTCCAAGTAGGGCGGTGCTGCTGCTTTGTACAGACAGCGCAGAGTTAAAAAGGAAGAAAGGGACAAGAGGAGGGGGTTTGGGAGCATTGAGATGTGCATGGAAGGAGTTTTCTAGCCTGGGCCCTTCCTGAATTATGGAGATTTATTCCATGTCTTCTGCCAGGATTATTTGATGGCCCTTAATATGATTTTAACACTATTTTTGGCCAAAGCTCCACACTGTATTTCAATAACCTATTGCTTTACATTCTTTTCCTCACAATGCATGTTCCTCTTATCACATCTGACACTTGCCCCAGCCTTATCCATGCTACATGGATGCACAAAATTTCTGGGTATCAGCAATAAAGAAGAACAAGAACTGACAGGTGCCATGACATGCATGAACCTTAGAAAGACCAGGCTAAGTGAAAGAAGCCAGTCACAAAAGATGAAATATTATATGGTGATTCTATTTATATGAAGTATCCAGAACAGGCAAAGTCATAGAGACAGAAAGCAGAATACTGGTTGCCAGGGGCTGGGGGTGCGGGTGTGAGGAGTGGTTGCTGATGAGTGCAGGGCTTCTTTGAGGGGTGAGGGGCATGCAGTTCTGTGACTATACGAAAAACCACCGAATCGTACATTTTTTCATAGATTTTATTTTTCTATGTGGAGCATTTTTAGTTTGTATTGAATTTGTTATAATACTGCTTCTGTTTCATGTTTTGGAGTTCTGGCCTGGAGGCATGTGGGATCTTAGCTACCAACCAGGGATCGACCATGCACCCCCTGCGCTGGAAGGCAAAGTGTTAACCACTGGATGACCAGTCAAGTCCCGGAATTGTGCATTGTAAGTGGGAGAATGGTATGATACATGAGTGGCATCTCCATAAGGCTGTTACCAAAACACAGCTGGCAGTGAGGAGAAAGGAGGAAAAGGAAGAAGTGAGCATAGGAGGAAATGAACTGCAAGGTTGGGAGAACTCAGAGGGGGATCAAGAGAGTTCCTAGGAGGAAGGAAAAGTATGTTCTTACAAAAAAAAATCAAAAAAGGGATTTTACCCAATACCTGAGAAGACTGCTATCTCTAAAGTGTGTTCTGGAAACTGCAGGAAGGCAAAAAAAAGAGAGAGACCAAAAAAAAGCCTGGATCCATGTGGCAAATGTGGGAAACAGAGGGCAAGGCTGACAGCAGATTACATGCACCAAAGCTGAGAGTCAGCACAACAGAAAGCAGAGTGGAAAATACAGCCAGGACAGAGAGACAGGAAAAGAATTTTGAAATAAAACTTAGGTTGAAAGAGACAGAGAGCGCACTTTCTTTCTCCTGGCCTCAACAACACAGACCCCTCTCCCTCCGCCTTCTCTGCGCCCTCTCCTTCTCTTCCAGGTGGATTTCCTATCCCAGCTCTGTTCGCAACAGGCTCCAGTGGGACCCTGCCCCTTCCCATCCGCCAAAGGGGTCCTTCCTGGAGGGCCCTTTGCCTTGCTCTGATGACAAGCCCAGGAAGTCAGGGGCCTCGGGAACACACACAGGGGCTGAGCAGGGTTATGAGGCTGGCACGAGCTCCCTCAAGCATCCAGCTCCTGGGCAGCAGTGTTCCTGGTCCTCACCAGAAGGCTATTCACGGATGGAGCCAAGCAGAAACGATCTTTACTAAGTAACAAGGAAAGTCCCTTGATGCCAGGCCAACTGGCAGCTTGTGAGAGCAGACAGTTCTGGAGCGGGTCACATCTACTTCCTCTCTCACCAAACATCTGGCCTGGGCACTAGACCATGAGGCAGGAAGTCCCGAGCACTTGTTTTTAGCTGTGACATGTGGTCTGGGGACAAGTCCTTTCAACACAGAGCTCGTTTTCTATTCTGCACTCATGCAGCAGCTTTTTACTCTGAGTAGATCAGGGTGGCAGACAGTAACCTGGTCACTGTTAGGGTTCCCATCTCACAATTCTAAACGTTGAGTAAGGAAACCAACCATCTCTTGGGCACATAGTGAGTCACTGGGTCAGGCCAAGATTAGAATGCATCAGGCCCCAGATCTAGGTCTTATCAAACAGGCCCAGGTTAATTGTTGGGGTGACACTCTGATGATGCCTTAAACTTAAAGCTATGAGGGCCATTATAACAGTCTGCTCATAGGCTTTTTTTAAAAACGTTACACCTGTTTTATTGTAAGAGAGTCAAAACTTAGAAAGGTTAAGTCGCCTAAACTAGAAAAAAAACCTCTTAGCTTTCTTGATTCCAAATCCTCTGGGTGCATGCTACGTCACTGCAGTTGTGTCTGACTCTTTGCGACCCCATGGACCCTCTGTCCATGGAATTCTCCACGCAAGAATACTGGAGTGGGTTGCCATGTGCTCCTCCAGGGGATCTTCTTGACCCAGGGATCGAACCCACATCTCTTAATCCTCCTGCAGTGGCAGGTGGGTTCTGCCACCTGGGAAGAACCCAGGTGGATTCTACCAGTACTGCCACCCAGGCAGCCCAAATCCTATAGGCCTCCTCTAATTTATCTAGTCTTCAAATAATACAACAGACACACCCACATCCACATCCCTCCCCAACAAATGAGTCACAGTTAAAACTTTAAATTGTGTAAATTTTTTAAAATTTACACAAATCTTTAAATTGTAGAAGTTTATTATTTAAAAATTGGACATAAAGGAAGGAGTCCTGGCTGCCTAAGACAGTCTGGGGGTGGGGTGGGGGGTGGGGCAATGCTCTTCGCCCTTCGTGAGGCTTTTTTCTGTATTTTTTTAATTTACTTTATTTTTAATTGGAGTATAATTGCTTTACCATGTGGTGTTGATTTCTGCTGCACAGTAACATGAATCATATATAAGTATAGTGCATCTCCTCCCTCCTCAGCCTGCCCTTCCTGTTTTATTTGCTTTGGTACAACAAGTCTCCAAAGCAGAAGTACACCCACTCGAGGCCAAGAATGGGGTGACTTCACTCACATTTGTTCAGATTTGTGTACAGCAGCTCGTTTGGGGACTAAATGTGACTTGGCTTTTTGAATATGTTTTGTGTGTATGTGCTCAGTCACTCAGTTGTGTCCGACTCTTTGCAAACCCACAGACTGTAGCCCGCCAGGCTCCTCTGTCCATGGGATTCTCCAGGCAAAAATCCTGGACTGTGTTGCCATTTCCTTCTGCAGGGGATCTTCCTGAGCCAGGGACTGAACCTGAATCTCCTGCACTGGGAGTCAGATTCTTTACCAGTGAGCCACCTGGGAAGCCCATGACTATGCTTCATATTTGAAAAGTAAGGCATAAAGTGAATACACTTCACTTTTCCAGAACCAGGCAATCAGAATGTCTGTCAAATCAGACGTCCTGTACGTGTCTATGCAATCATGTGTATGCAAATTAGAAGTTTGAGCCCTGGGAAAAGTTTTAAAACATAATCACCAGCATCTCACCCTTACTCCACCTACTTTCCACCTAATTCACAAGTCCGAGAAAGTCCAAGATATACACAATTAAAGAAAAGATTTCCTGTAGAATTCTACCACCAGGAAGCATTTATTAAATACCTAAGTGCTTGTGGTTCTGGACTAAGCTCTGTGCAGAGGGAATTGCATAGAACTGGTCTCTCTCTTGTTTTCAAGACCTCACCTTCTAAGGTAAGCAGAATTCACCTGGATAAACAGGTTCAGGACAAAATGACAGCGGGTGGGAACTTGAAAACATACCAGTGGCTGGCCACTGAAGCATTCATCTGGTCCATGTCAGTGCATTTTCAGGGTGGGGAGCCAGGAGAAAGCATGTGGGGGTGAGCGAGTTTCCCAGGGACCTTGGGTTCAATTGCAGACGCTCCCCATGTCTCTTGAAAGAGATAGGCGAAGCAGGCTGTAGGATGAGATTGCTGCCAGGAGGGAGGAAGTTGTGGATAAACACCTGGGCTGGAAGAGGAGGGGGCAGAGGGCAAGCAGTGAGGGTGTGGCCAGCGAAGCAGAGAGAGAGGGACAGATGAGGAGAACACAACAGAACAGCTCTTGCTGCAGCCCCACCCACGCCTTTAAGCCCAAGGTGTTCCTGAAGCCTTAGATTCTAAGACGGTTGTGACGGTTGTGACGGGTGGGGCTGGGGAAGAGGAGGATCTCAATGAGGTTAACACGTGTGGATTGGAGTCAAGGAGTGAAGGGCACAAAAGGGAGTCCTGATAAGTGACAGGATCAAAGGCATCAGGAGAATCTTTAAATCTGCTCTCGGGGATGAGGAGACCCCAGCAAAGCCCTTGGTATTTCTGTAGATGAGTGAAAACCACTCAGTAGGGGATGAACAGGGGCCAGAACATCTCGGCTGACCCGCTGACTGTAGTTTACAGTCAGGCCTTGTAAAAGGATAGGGGTGAGTATCAAACCTGACTTGGTGTCACGAAGCCCCCAGAGGAAAAGAGGATTTTGTCTTTTAAAGTCATCAGATTTGCTAATTAATAACTACAAGCTTTCCAAACTTTTTTAGACCACAGGTAGAACCCTGGTCCCACCACAGTCCAGACCCCACACACAGATAATGCACCTGTAGAGAGGGGCTGGGTCCCAGATTGAAGCATCTCATTTCAACCCCTTCAAATAACACACATCTTCCCATAAATTATGCACGTTTGTAAAAAGAAACATCTAAGGCATTTTAATGAGGGAACAAGAAGATGGAGAGCATATAGCCAATGAATGTGTTCAGTGGCCACTAATTCTCATGAAACAACGATTATAATTATGACAGTGAGATACTACATCTTTGCAAAAGAGTGGTAAAAATTCAAGATTGTCCATAGCTAAGGTAGAGAAATAGATTCTCTTCCATACACTGGCAGTCTACTGGTAACACTTTAGGGGGTGGGAATTTGACAGGATCTATCTTTGTGAAATGTTCATGCCTTTCTGCCAGCAATTCACTTCTGGATGTCTGTCCCAGTTTCCATCTGTCCTAGAGAGTTATTCAAGTGTATGCACAAAAGAATCAAAGAATGTTTATTACAGCAGTGTCTAAAATTTGAAAAAAAAAAAAAAGGAAACAACTTAAAAAGCTATCATTAGAGATACTAGTTAAATCTTTGCACATCCATGAAATACACTGTAGCAGCAAAAAAATAAATAAATGAACGAAGTAAATTCATATGGAAAAGACCACATCAATAGTCTTATGTGAAGATCTCAAAGACATATCACTGACTGCAAATTGAAGTTGCAGAAGGCTACATGACATTGTTCATGCAAATACATACACTAAATTATATATTTCTCTATGTAAATATGATCACTCAAATGAAAACAAGAAAATCTGGACATTTATACCAAACCATAACTGAGACTAGCAATTATGTCCAGGGGAGTAAGTAGGTTGGGGAGCGGGGAATTCAGAGGGATTTTTGTCTTTATCTGTATAGAACTTTCTCTTACAATGAGAATATATTCATGGGTTACTTGTGCCAGTAAAAAATGGATTTTAAAAGAATGAGGAATGCAAATGAACTTACAAAACAAAAATAAACTTATAAATATAGAAAAAAAAAACCTTATGGTTCCAAACTTCTCTGGTGGTCCAGTGGTTAAGAATTCATCTGCCAATGCAGGGGACATGGGTTTGATGCCTGGTCTGGAAAGATTCTTATGTCTCAGGGCATCTAAGCTGTTGAGCCACAACTAGTGAGCCACTGCTCTAGAGCCGACGCTCCACAAGAGAAGCCACCTTGATGAGAAGCCCATGCGCCACAATTAGAGAGAAGCCTCTGCTCACCACGACTAGAGAGAAGCCCGTGTGCAGCAGTGAAGATCCAGGGCAGCCAAAAATTAATTAACTTTTTAAAAAAGAAACAAAAAAGAAACTTGTTACCAAAGGGGAAAGAGGGTCAGATCAGATCAGTCGCTCAGTCCTGTCCAACTCTTTGCAACCCCATGAATTGCAGCACGCCAGGCCTCCCTGTCCATCACCAACTCCCGGAGTTCACTCAGACTCACATCCATCGAGTCGGTGATGCCATCCAGCCATCTCATCCTCTGTCGTCCCCTTCTCCTCTTGCCCCCAATCCCTCCCAGCATCAGAGTCTTTTCCAATGAGTCAACTCTTCGCATGAGGTGGCCAAAGTACTGGAGTTTCAGCTTTAGCATCATTCCTTCCAAAGAAATCCCAGGGGAAAGAGGGTGGGGAGGGATAAATTAGGAGTTTTTCTTAAAATATTCACGCTGCTCCGTATAAAATAGATAACCAGCAAGGACCTGCTGGTAGCACAGGGAACTATGATCAATATCTTGTAATATCCTATAATGGAAAAGAATCTTAAAAAGAATATATATACGTGTATTTCTCTGAATCACTTCGCTGTGCACCTAAAACTAACACAACATTGTAAGTAAACTATATTTCAATAAAATTTTTTAAAAAATAAAAGCAGAAAAAGAATGAGGGGAATGAACAGAGCATCTGTCTTCATGAGCCAGACAAATAAATAGAGCTGACTGCTGAGAAGGATGGAGCTTCTTCCCAGGGAACAAAGCAAAATTACCCACTTCCTTCTCGCCCTCACACCCTCTCCTCAGTGCAGACTGGATGTTTAACACATGGACCCATCCATCTCTATTGGCTGGGTGGCCCCAGCAATCTATTCTGAAGCAGTGGTACCCCAAACCACTGACCCACCCTCCGCAGAATGAGGAAGACACTGGACCAAGAACCATCACTGAGGGAACTTCCCTGCTAGGTCCTCGCTGCAACTCGATAACCTATAGTTTCAGAACTCACCGTCAGACCGTTTTCCTTGATTCACCTCCAAGGGAGTTTGATTTATTACACAGAGAATTCAAAGAGCCTCAGTCTCAGTGAGTCTGCAGTATCTGTGGTTTTAGAACAGATACACCAGACTAGTTTGAATATACTGAATTGGCTCTTTAACAAGTCACCCACAAGAGAACTGGTGACAAAGATAACCTATGAGTTGATGGGCACAGAAAGTAACCCTTTTCAGATGAAAAGACTGGAAAAAAACAAACAGATAAACAGCAACAAAAACAACCGAAATCAGAAGACTGGGGAAAGAAAGAAACCTGATTTGAAAAAAAAAAACCCTCCATGTTAAGTTGCTAAGTCTCATTTTCCTCAGTATTTTCACCTTCATATTTCACTCTTCCTTTTTCATTTTCCTACATGAGAGGTGAAAATACTGAAGCGTGAATGAGCCCTTTATCCTCAGAGAATGTTTGGCATAAAAAACAACTGCACAAGCTTTTATTTTCTTTAGAGGGGAACAAAACAATATTTTCCATCTCAACCCAGCTAACAGGAACATTTAAAAAATATTTTGCTGGCAGAGATTACAATCACAGATGCGCTGAACCAAACAGCATCACATTGCCTTCCTCATTAATTTAATGAATTGTGACTTCACACAGAGGTTCATATTCAAAAACTAAGTTTCCTAAAAGTAGTATTATGGTCTTGACTCATTGAAATTATAATGAGGCAACATGATCATATATTGAATCGAAGGTCTTATTGCAACAACTGGAAAAATATTCTTCTGTGTATACAGTGTCCCTGCTGTAACCCATTTGTTGGCTCTTGGTAAATGACATAAAACCCACTTAAAATTCTATTGTTTCCTAGAGGGGTGGGATGGGGAGGGAGGTGGGAGGGAGGTCTACGAGGGAGGGGACATGTGTATACCTGTGGATGATTCATGTTGATGTATGGTAGAAATCATCACAATATTGTAAAGTAATTATCCTTCAATTAAAAATAAAACAAAAATTTTTTAAAAATTATGTTGTTCAGTTGCTGAGTCCAGGCAATGTGTGTATACACATATCTGTATAGTAATACACTATATTTCAAATGTTTCTGTACATTTGAAATTTTTCATAATAAAAATTGGAAGAACTTCAGTTGCTTCTTTCAAAATCTCTGTGCGGTGACCCCAGTACTACTACACCTTTTTCTGGCTTTCTCATGTGTAATAACTTAGAGGCAGATGGCTCTGACCTTCTCTGACTCTACTTTGCACGCTGGCTTGTGTAACTCCATGTCTCTTCTAAAATTAGCTGTCTTTGGACCACTCCCTGTCTCACTGTGGCTCATCACAAAATGTCAAAGCTCTTTGCCCAGCTTTCCCTGTTCTCAGCATCCAGCCCTCCCTCCTGCTTCTTCTTGGTCCCCATCATCCAGGAGCTGGTCTGCTCACCAATCCTCTGTCTTATCGTGCCAGGAAGGTGCTTCCTATGACTGATCTAAGGTCCAGCTATTCCAGTCAGCCTACGTCTTGCTGCCCCCACTCATCCCTTGTCTTTAGCACCTGGAGTCCAAACCATATACATCCAGAAAGAGTACCCACTTGCTCCTAGCATGCAAATGGAGCATTTCCATTCTCAATGAAGTTACCACCTCGGTGATTCCCTCTCAGCTACTTAAAAACCCGAGATGAAAAGAACAAGCATCAACTAACAGGTGTTGGAAGGTAAATTATTTACCACTTTCAAAGCAGTGATGTTCTAGAGGAACACAAAAGCAAATCAGCTAAGAGTACGTGACCCTGCCGTGTGTTCGTTCAACACAAATTGACAGAGTATCTATGCGGGTGCTTTTTCTGGGCACTTAAGATACATCAATGAATAATACAGATAAGCCCTCAAAGAGCAGATATTCTGTGGGGAGCAGGGGTGCAAACATAACTAATATATACCTCTTTTATAAGGGTGATGATCCCACTCATAGGGATTTCCCCAGTGGCTCAGTGGTAAAGAATCCACCTGCAAGGCAGCAGACTCAGGTTCAGTCTCTGGATTGGGAAGATCCCCTGGAGGAGGGAATGGCAACCCACTCCAGTGTTCTTGCCTGGGAAATCCCATGGACAGAGGAGCCAGGTGGACTGTAGTCCATGGGGTTGCAAAAGAGTCAGACATGACTGAGCAACTAAACAACACTCCCATTTATGAGGGCCCCACCCTCATGACCTCATCACTTCCCAAGGTCCCCATCTCCTAAAACTATCACAATTGTAGATCAGGGTTTCACCATATAATTTTGGGGGAGACACCAAATACAAAATTCAGAATATAGCAAATAATGAGGTTTCATTGAGACAATGATATTTGCATAAGGACTTGAAGAAGATGAGGGAGTCAGCCATGAAATACTTAGAGAAACAGCATTCAGGGCAGCCGTGCAGAGGGAACCCAGCAGGGGATGAGCTGAGTGAGGCTGCATCACTTCTCAAGTGTGGGCACTCAGGCGCTCAGCAACTCACACCAGAGGACATGATTCCTAACTGGCTTTCTCCTTTCCTTTCCTCCAGACACACCCTACTTCAGCACATGGGGCTTTCCAGCTACAACACAATCTTCCACATTGCTTAAGGCAAATGTCCAATGCATACTATATTAGGTAGGGCAGCAAATAGATAACTGTGTACTTCTATATCTCTCGACTGTCTACTACAGCAGAGATCTCAAAGAAGACACTAAAAAACACATCTGTCCATAGAGAACAGTCTTGTGGTTGCCAAGGGGGTGGGGGGAAGGATTGGGAATTTGGGATGAGCAGATGTAACCTATTATATTAATATATAGGATGGATAAATAACAAGGTTCTACTGTATAGCACAGGGAAATATATTCAATATTCTGAGATAAACCATAATGGAAAAGGATATGAAAAAGGATAACTGAATCACTTTGCTGTACTGCAGAAATTAACACAACATTGTAAATCAACCTTACTTCGATAAAATTTTTTCACAATCAAGTCTGTTAACTGATTTATTATTTAATGGCCTTGCATATTATCAAAATATCTCTGATGGTTCAGATGGTAAATTATCTGCCCGCAATGCAGGAGACCCAGATTCAGTTCCTGAGTTGGGAAGATCCCCTGGAAAAGGGAATGGCAACCCACTCCATTATTATTATCTGGAGAATTCCATGGACAGAGGAGTCTGGAAGGCTACAGTCTATGGAGTCTGCAAAGAGCTGGACATGACTGAGTGACTAACACGTTCATACTTTTAATATTATAAAAACCTTCACCACTATTTCGGAAACTTTTTCTTCTTTTGATTTCATGTTATGTCCTTTGGAAAACTGTAAATAGAACTTAGCAAATGGTAAGGGAATAAAAGAAATATCCCACTCCAAATCTCTGATGGAAACCAGTCAAGTCAGTGTGTGGGAGGAAGAAGGCAGACAGAAAAGATGGAAGGAGGGAAAGTCTTTCTGTGGGAAACCCAGCCTCAGGGAGTTCAGTTCCATTTCGCCCTCTGTCCAGGGAAGCCTCAGTAATCAAGGCAACCTGGTTTCAGAGGAAGTCTCTGTAAACGGAAACAAATGAGGCAGACTGAGGACCTACAATTTATACATTTTTAACTTAAAAACATGAGTTATGAATCATGTTTATCCCACACAGAAGTCATTATAGAAAGTGGAAGATGGATAAAGAAGCAAACATTAAAATTTCATCTATCCTGACTCTCAGTCATGTATTATCACCTAGCTATACACACACACTTTAAAAACCACAACAAATAAAATTATCCAACTGGAAAATACCTTGTTGCCTTAATAAGATTGATTTTCATCTTAACAATGACTGAGCAATAGTAATATTTCTAACTAGAAGAAAAAAACAACTTTCTCTTCAGGATCTAGACTTCTTGATACGATGAAGGCAGGCAGGTTGTTTACTTCTTTACCTTGCCCTGACACATGTGTTGTCTTCTGCAGAACATAATCAGTTCCGGAACACTACCAGCCATGGGCACAGGAGTCCACTCAATCATTTCATCAATTCGTGCATGGCCATGTCCATGTGCTGGGACCACAATGTTGAACAAAATAAGCATGGTCCCTGCCCTTAGGGAGTTCCCTATCCTGGAAGGCACAAGACATTAAACAGGAAAATTCACAAACAAACATTTAAATTACAGTTACGGTAAGAACTAGAACGATCTCTGTTCATTTCCAAGGCAAACCATTCAAAATCACGGTAACCCAAGTCTATGCCCCAACCAGTAACACTGACGAAGCTGAAGTTGAACAGTTCTAAGAAGATCTACAAGACCTTTTAGAACTAACACCCAAAAAAGATGTCCTTTTCATTATAGGGGACTGGAATGCAAAAGTAGGAAGTCAAGAAACACCTGGAGTAACAGGCAAATTTGGCCTTGGAATACGGAATGAAGCAGGGCAAAGACTAATAGAGTTTTGCCAAGAAAATGCACTGATCATAACAAACACCCTCTTCCAACAACACAAGAGAAGACTCTATACATGACCATCACCAGATGGCCAACACCGAAATCAGATTGATTATATTCTTTGCAGCCAAAGATGGAGAAGCTCTATACAGTCAACAAAAACAAGACCGGGAGCTGACTGTGGCTCAGATCGTGAACTCCTTATTACCAAATTCAGACTTAAAATGAAGAAAGTAGGGAAAACCACTAGACCATTCAGGTATGACCTAAATTAAATCCCTTATGATTATACAGTGGAAGTGAGAAATAGATTTAGGGGCCTAGATCGGATAGATAGAGTGCCTGATGAACTATGGAATGAGGTTCGTGACATTGAACAGGAGACAGGGATCAAGACGATCCCCATGGAAAAGAAATGCAAAAAACCAAAATGGCTGTCTGGGGAGGCCTTGCAAATAGCTGTGAAAAGAAGAGAAGCAAAAAGCAAAGGAGAAAAGGAAAGATATAAGCATCTGAATGCAGAGTTCCAAAGAATAGCAAGAAGAGATAAGAAAGCCTTCCTCAGCGATCAATGCAAAGAAATAGAGGAAAACAACAGAATGGGAAAGACTAGAGATTTCTTCAAGAAAATTAGAGATACCAAGGGAACATTTCATGCAAAGATGGGCTCGGTAAAGGACAGAAATGGTATGGACCTAACAGAAGCAGAAGATATTAAGAAGAGGTGGCAAGAATACACAGAAGAACTGTACAAAAAGATCTTCACGACCCAGATAATCACGATGGTGTGATTACTCACCTAGAGCCAGACATCCTGGAATGTGAAGTCAAGTGGGCCTTAGAAAGCATCACTACGAACAAAGCTAGTGGAGGTGATGGAATTCCAGTGGAGCTATTTCAAATCCTGAAAGATGATGCTGTGAAAGTGCTGCACTCAATCTGCCAGCAAATTTGGAAAACTCAGCAGTGGCCACAGGACTGGAAAAGGTCAGTTTTCATTCACCAAAGAAAGGCAATGCCAAAGGATGCTCAAACTACTGCACAATTGCACTCATCTCACATGCTAGTAAAGTAATGCTCAAAATTCTCCAAGCCAGGCTTCAGCAATATGTGAACCATGAACTTCCTGATGTTCAAGCTGGTTTTAGAAAAGGCAGAGGAACCAGAGATCAAATTGCCAACATCCGCTGGATCATGGAAAAAGCAAGAGAGTTCCAGAAAAACATCTATTTCTGCTTTATTGACTATGCCAAAGCCTTTGACTGTGTGGATCACAATAAACTATGGAAAATTCTGAAAGAGATGGGAATACCAGACCACCTGATCTGCCTCTTGAGAAATCTGTATTCAGGTCAGGAAGCAACAGTTAGAACTGGACATGGAACAACAGACTGGTTCCAAATAGGAAAAGGAGTACGTCAAGGCTGTATATTGTCACCCTGTTTATTTAACTTATATGCAGAGTACATCATGAGAAACGCTGGGCTGGAAGAAGCACAAGCTGGAATCAAGATTGCCGGGAGAAATATCAATAACCTCACATATGCAGATGACACCACCCTTATGGCAGAAAATGAAGAGGAACTAAAAAGCCTCTTGATGAAGGTGAAAGAGGAGAGTGAAAAAGTCGGCTTAAAGCTCAACATTCAGAAAACAAAGATCATGGCATCTGGTCCCATCACTTCATGGGAAATAGATGGGGAAACAGTGGAAACAGTGTCAGACTTTATTTTGGGGGGCTCCAAAATCACTGCAGATGGTGACTGCAGCCATGAAATTAAAAGACGCTTACTCCTTGGAAGAAAAGTTATGACCAACCTAGATAGCATATTCAAAAGCAGAGACATTACTTTACCAACAAAGGTCCATCTAGTCAAGGCTATGGTTTTTCCAGTGGTCATGTATGGATGTGAGAGTTGGACTGTGAAGAAGGCTGAGCGCCGAAGAATTGATGCTTTTGAACTGTGGTGTTGGAGAAGACTCTTGAGAGTCCCTTGGACTGCAAGGAGATCCAACCAGTCCATTCTGAAGGAGATCAGCCCTGGGATTTCTTTGGAAGGAATGATGTTAAAGCTGAAACTCCAGTACTTTGGCCACCTCATGTGATAGTTGACTCATTGGAAAAGACTCTGCTGCTGGGAGGGATTGGAGGCAGGAGGAGAAGGGGACGACAGAGGATGAGATGGCTGGATGGCATCACTAACTCGTTGAACGTGAGTCTGAGTGAACTCCGGGAGTTGGTGAGGGACAGGGAGGCCTGGCATGCTGCGATTCATGGGGTCACAAAGAGTCAGACACGACTGAGAGACTGAACTGAACTGAACTGAAGAACTAGGCTTCTACAGTGGTTCAGATGGTAAAGAATCTGCCTGCAATATAGGAGACTCGGGTTCGATACCTGCATCAGGAGGCTCTCCTGGAGAAGGAAATGGCAACCCACCTCAGTATTCTTGCTGAAAATTCAAGGACAGAGAAACCTGGCCAGTTTACAGTCCAAGGGGTTGCAAAGAGTTGGACACAACTTAGCAACTAACACTTCACACTATGGTAAGTTTTAGGAAAGAAGTTTAGAGAGAGCTGGTCTAGCAGTGGGAGTGAAGATGCCAAGGGGGCAGACTTTCTTAAGGAAATAATGCTTAAGCTGAGGCCTGAGGTAGATTAGGTCTTAGCCAGGACATGAAGGAGGGAGGGAGGGTCCTCACAAAGGGAAGGGACTCAGTGCTTTCAAGGAACTGAAAGATCAGATTGTTACAGATAATTAGAATGGGAAGGGATTGTATTAGTTACAGTTCTCCAAAGAAACAGAACAAGTAGGATGTGTATATATAGAGACCTATTATAAGATATAGGTTCATGTGTTTCTGGGGGCATGTAAGTTCTAATACCTGAAGGATGACACAGCAAGCTGGAAACCCAGGAGAGCTGAGAGTATAATTCCAATCCCAGCCTGAAGGCCTGAGACCCAGGGGAGCTGATGATGTAGTCCAGTCTCAAATCCAATGGACTTAAGATCCAGGAAGAGTCAAAGATATAGTTTTGAGTCTAAAGAGAAAAAAAGTAAATGTCTTAGTCCAAAGACTTTCAGGCAGGAAGAAGTCTCCATGCTCAGGGGAAATCAACCTTTTGTTCTATTTAGGCCTTGAACTGATAGGGTGAGGCTCACCACATTACCGAGGATAATGAGTAAAAAAGGAGAGTTAAAAATTAAAATAAGAAGAATCCTTCCACCTTTCCACTCCAATCTGATAGAAACTCTCTCATTCTTGCTTTTGTAGAGAAGGAATCTTAATCAGTGTAAAGAGAAAGTCATGTGCCCCTAGTGGCCGGGAGGAATATTAGCACAAAAGCAACAAACTTGAATGCTGCTGCTGCTGCTGCTAAGTTGCTTCAGTCGTTTCCGACTCCGTGCGACCCCATAAACGGCAGCCCACCAGGATCCCCTGTCCCTGGGATTCTCCAGGCAAGAACACTGGAGTGGGTTGCCATTTCCTTCTCCAGTGCATGAAAGTGAAAAGTGAAAGTGAGTCACGCTAAAAAAAGTGAAAGACTCGCTAAGAGTCGTGTCTGACTCTTAGCGACCCCATGGACTGTAGCCCACCAGGCTCCTCCATCCATGGGATTTTCCAGGCAAGAGTACTGGAGTGGGGTGCCATTGCCTTCTCCACAAACTTGAATAGGAGTTGGCAAACCACAGCCTACAGGTCAAATCTGTCCTGCCCACAGCCTGTATGTGTTTTTGTACAATCTGTGAGCCAAAAATGCCTTTTACATTTTTAAATGGTTTTCTGAAAAGCAAAAGAATACTATTTCATGACATGTGAAATATATCTGAAATTCTAATTCAATGTCCATAAATCTTGTTGGATCACCCTTCGCTGGGGGTGCTCTCATGCTATGAGACAGAACTGGGTCATTGTGAAAGAGATGTGTGATCTGCAAGGCCTAAAATATTTACCATCTGGCCTGTACTGGTCTGAATGCTTGTATCTCTCCAGAATTCTTATGTTGAAACCTGACACCCAGTGTGATCCTATTAGGATGTAAAGCCTTTGGGGGTGAATAGGTCATGAGGGTGGAGCTCTCATGAAGGGGATTAGTGCCCTTATGAAACCCCAGAGAGCTCCCTCACCCCTCTGCCCCTCTGTTACACTACACTATGTGAAGTTACAATAGAAGGCACAGACTAGGAAGTGGGCCTTCACCAGACACTGAATTTGCTGGAGCCCTGATCTTGAATGTCCTGGTAACAGAATTGTAAGAAGCAAATTTCTCTTTACAAGTCACCAGTCTGTGGTATTTTTGTTATAGTTGCCTAAACCAATAAGACATGGCCCTTTACAGAAGAGGTTTGCCAGCCCTCAAGGTTAAAGGGAATGGACAGGTCAGAAACTCAAGAAAGGAAGAGTCAGGCAAAGCTGTAGAAGGTAGTCCCATCCCACCTTCATCCTGACACCTCACAGCTCATGTGAGCACTGAGCTCACATCAGAAAAGGGTCTCTCTGTGAGGCTTGTAGTACCTTACAATGCCTTGGTTGTTCAGAGGCCTAGGGAAGGGAAAACAATGAACATACCATGCAGCCTGTCAGCACATTACATATAGACTCACATTTGGATTATTATTGCTGTTGTTTGATGATTGTGTGTTTTTATGCTAATTTAAAAAATGTTCCTTGGGCTTCCCTGGTGGCTCAGTGGTAAAGAATCCGCCTGCTAATGCAGGAGATGCAGGTTCGAGCCCTGATCCAGGAAGATCCCACATGCCGCAGGGCAACTAAGCCCATGCACCACAACTTCTGAGCATGCACTCTAGAGCCCAGGAGCCGCAACTACTGAAGCCTGCATGCCAAGAGCCTGTGCTCTGCAACAAGAGAAGCCACTGCAATGCGAAGCTCGTGCACAGCTAAAGATTAGCCCCGACTCTTCCCAACTAGAAAAAAGCCCTCACAGCAATAAAGACCCAACACAGCCAGGAATAAATAAACAAAATTTGAGGGGGAAAAAAATATTCGTTTAAGCAAAAATCCACTCTGCCTTTTAGAGTCTGACATCCCTCACCAGCCGTGCATTCTGACCATGTTGGGGGTGAGTGACATTTTCCTACAATGCTGGCTCATTATTTTTGCTCCTGGAATTGCAAATCCAAGGATCAAATGGCACAGTCTGAATCCAGCTCAGAGGGGAGGGAATCCCACCAGAGGTGCCCTGAAACAAAGCAAACAAACAACTTCAAAACCACATCAGGCAATCTGGACCTGTTACAGGACAGATGGAACTCTGAATTGTTTGATTCCATCAGCAGAACAGAGGAAGGAAATGTTTTAAAATGAGATTATGTTATTTTCCCCAGTTCTTATTATGAAACCTTCCTGAAATGAACTTTAAATATCGGCAGCCCCTTTCATGGAGATGAATGGGTTTCAGCCAGCAGGAGCATTGCAGGAAAGTGGCTCCATTATGAAAAATGTGGAGAGGCAGAGGTTGAGCTGAATAGTGGATCCCTGTGGGGTCCTTTGGCTGGGTGAAAAATCAGGCTCTCAAACACAGCTGTGTGTGTTAGGAAGGGCCAGATGTCTTTGAAAAATCTATGTGCCCCATATAAACATTAATTAAGGGGTCCTTTTGCAAAAGACATCAATTGTAATGAATAAAAAGTCTTCTGAATTCTTTGCCCTCGACAGGAAAATGATTGACAAGTAGCTATTGTGTGGAGAAGAAAAAATACACTGGAAGTTATGAAAATTTCCCCCAAATAAAATCATGTGATAGTTCTTTATAATGCTAGGTTTTCTATACAGAATTTTCCAAGGGATGTTGTCTGTATTATCCAGCCCCAAACCTTGTTAAATAAAAATAAAAACTTTAAAAAAAAATGGTTTTTCTAGTGTTCCTTGTCAGTGAGTATCCAGGCATGGCTTGGCTAGGGATGTTTTCATTTGTCTCTGTTGTATACACACACACGCACACACACGCACACACCCCTCTAAATATTGGGTTCCTCCAGATCCCCTGAGTTATGGAGCGCATATCCAACTGCTGATCTGACATTGCCCCTGAGAAGTCTCAGAACAACTGAAATTTAATTACCTTCCCCGTACTCTTCCTGGATAATTTTCTCCTGGTCTTCACCAGCTCTGTAAATGGCACATCCATCTATGCATCAAGCCAGATTTAGGATTCATCTCAATTCTCCTATTGTCATTACCCAGCCCACAGACCATTCCAAAGAATGACTTGAAGTGTAAATAAGCCTGTATCATTGTTCTTTTAAGACCTTCTCTGACTTACCATCACTTTTAGAATAAAATTCAAACTCTTCTTCCTTAGCCTGCAAAGCCTGCGTGGTCTGGTCAGGTAATTTTTCGAGCATTTGCTCAATTATTCCTTCCTCGGTCACAATGTTCCAGCCACACTGGTATATTCCAGTCTTCGCATGCTAATTCTCCACTCTGAGCTCTGGGTTTCTGTTCCCTGTGTCTGCACAGCGCACCCCCACATGCTTCATAGACAGCCGCTTTGACAATAGAGCATGCTCTCAACTTCCTTTTCCTTTAAATGATCAGCGTTTGGGGCTGAACTGTCACTACTAGAATTCAACATGGCCCCCCAAATGCACCCTTCCTCTCTATCTAAGCTCTGGGTCACTAGAAATAAGTCAAAGGAGCCAAGCAGATGAAAACCGAAATATTGCCTTTACAACAGATAAAATAGATCTCGGAGAATGTGGCTTATGTTATCTGCAAACAAGTGGCTTCTGGACACTGTCACCAGGTTCAAATAGACTTGCCCCCACCAGTAACAGGCTCTGCTATGTCAGAGCACACCTCCCCTTGTAGGGGTCTGGCCCCTGGAATATTGACAGCAGGGAAGGGCAGAGAAGACCTGCATTTTCTGCAGACAGTCTGATTCTCTAAAAAAAGAAGAGGACGCATCTGAACCCTGCAAACCCAGTATCTCTTTCCAAACGTAAGGAATTCCTCTTCCTCTAAGCTACATGGCAGAAGGAGACTAGGAGTGTTATACTACCAAAGCTTCCTCCACATGGTAGGAAGCATCAGAAGTTGAGAAGTGCTCTCTATTGTGCCCCTCAGCCCTGTCACTCCTTTAAATGACTGCCTTGCTCCCCTCCCCTGGGCTGGGCTCTCCATCTGGCTCTCCTGCATTCCTGCATTCATCTCCCCCATTACCATAATGATCTCCTGTGTGTCTGCAAACTTCCTAAGGGCAGAGGCCAGGGACAATAAAGAGTGGAGGGAAGATATACTGTGGGCTGGTGGGGAATTCTCTTGCAATACTCCACAGGTTGAGGGATGACTCCAACTTGGGAATGGAATGCCAGCTAGGATGGGACTATCAACAAAACGAGAGCAGCCCAAGGACCACAGCAGAGCTGGCCTGTGCTCAGAAGCCGCTTCTGGAGAGCTCCACCTTATCTCTTCCCAGCCTCAGAGAGAGGGATAAACCAAAAGTAAGGTTTGTCCTCCTCACACAGGGTTTTGTGTGACTTTTTTTTCCTTTCCTTTTTTTTTTTTTTTTTTTAACATACTGAAAACAGAAAAATACCCATCAGACAAAGGCTGACATGACCTCAGGTTTCAATGGTTCAACCCCTGTTGCAATGACTCAAAGGTTAAGTGGTTCAAGGTGTGTCACAATGACTTTGGCTTCCCGGTGACACAATGCGCTCTCACACACTAAACTGATCTGATTTTAAAACCAGTGCAGCTGCAGCTGAAATCTGTCTCTACCAAGGAAATTTAAGCAGCCCCCATATGTGGGGTATAACACATACACAGTGCTAATTTTTGGCAGGTATGACTGAGAAAGTGGTCTAATCACTAGTTATAACCAACAACTCTGTGCTTTCTCATCCTACCATTCACATTCTCTGCAAAGGGTGGTATTTAAGTCTGAACTATTGCAGAGAACGAGGAAGAATGTGCTTACATGTAGGGCAAGCACCCCATGGGGAGGACCAACCTACCAGATTGAGGACAGCAAGAAACAGAGTTATTAATATGTAAGTCACAACCTAGATGGAACAAGCAATATTCCCAGGACAGAGCAAAGCTTAACCTTGCTCTCCGCCCCCCTCCCCCATTCCCCACCATGGGACCACGGGGACCAGGGGACAAGTCGGGAAGGCAGTGCTGTGCACGGCTACTGAGAAAACACCAAGACTCCCGTAGAGCTCGGTCTACACATATAGAGTCACACATAGACCTGTGCATGCAAATTTGTATAAATAACCCTTACAGCGCCACATCACCCCACTGTGCTCCACATACAACTTCCAATTATACCATGTCCTTTAGTGGCTTCTTCCTTTCGAAGAGCCCTCAATGTTTCTGTTAACCTTCAGCTTTACTGAACTGTCCAACCAGGGAGGGTGTGGATGCTTAGTGGGACTCACCTGAGCCCACACGCTATGCTAAGTGAAATAAACCAGTTATAAAAGGACATATTGTGTGATTCTACTTACATGAATTTCCTGGAAGAATCAGAATCATAAGGACAGAAAGTAGAATGGAGGTTGCTAGGGGCTGGGGAAGCAGTGTTTAATGGGGACAGAGTTTTTATTGGGGAGGATCAAAAAGTTCTGGAGACAGACAGTGGTAATGGTTGTACAACAATGTGAATGTTCCTAAGGCCACTCGACTATAGACTCAAAATGTTTAAAATGGTAAATTTCACACTGTGTATATTTTTGCTGGATTTTTTTTTTTAAGAAAGGGAAAGTGAATTAATATTCATGGAACACCTAGCATATATCAGTACCACCATAACTGATGTTCATTTAATCCCAAACAGATCCCCTGGGTTCTGTGCAAGGCAGTCAGCAACCACATCTGGTCAGGTGTCCAGAGACCACCCTCCATTCTAGACTTCTGGCCTTTCTGGGAGGAGTGCACATACCACGGTATATGCCCCTGCCCCCAGGGCAATGGTCAAAAAACTGCCCCAACCTGCCAGAGTTTCCGGAGATGGGGCCCCACTTTTAGCTACCAGCTCTTTGTCCGTTCACAAGGAAGAGATCTGGATTCAATCTTCCAGGCCCTGGCTTGCCCCTGTTTCCCAGCCCAAGTATGGCTGCCCTATAGCAAAAGGGGTCCCCCATCCCAGGAATCAGAGTTCTGTGCGACCAGGGTCACATGCCTGTCAGAGATGAGGAAAGACACACAGCTCCATGAGCTGGGTGGTCTGCTGCTTGAGGACCTCCTGGGCCCCTGACAGCCTTGGTGGAACAGGAAAGACTGCTATGGTAGAGACTCGGAATCCTTCTCAACACAGCGTCCTGGGGTCAGAGTTCATTTAACAAGGTGAAACAACCCTTGTTATTTGACGGGCCTGGGCTTGGCTTTTGTTCTGACTTTCTCCAAAAGGCTGCCAGGGCTCCACGCCCCATCCCCTGCTCAATCCAGTCATCTGAGCTGCTCTCCCCAGCCTGCTTCTTGGAGAAGGCGCTGATCAGATAGAACTTGACCTCCTAAAAAGGCACAAAGCTGCAAAATCCCACCTGCCATTGTCCTGCCTCCACTCTCCAGAGCCAGCTCCCGAGTTCTCATCTTCTCTCCTCTCGGACCCAGGTCCCTGGGCCACGTAAAACAGGGCAACTTTACTATCTCGCTCCTTTTATTAACAACACCTCTGCCTCCCATCACCAAGGCCTGAGCCAGTTTGTTTCAAAAGCTTCTTTCTCTGTTAGTGAAATAGCACTGACTTCAGACTCGTGCATGGCCCAGCTCCAATGCGACTGAAACAGACAGGACAGAGACACTCCCATTGCGGGTGGGAGATGCTGTTCTCTCCCCTGAAGGACTTCCCTCATCACGTCCCACCCCCACCCCCGCTCTCAATTCCTTTTACACACACACACACAAACACACACACACACATACACGTTTGGAACAGAAGGAAATGATTCTACCCTTTAGATTCCAGGCCTGCTCTTGATCGTGGAGATAAGTGCACCCACACTGGCCAATGGCCTCACCCCAGCACACATGGCCACCTCAGGACAGCTGGACTGCAGTAGGGCTGGGCAGAGAAATAAGGAGGTGGCCCTGCCCTGGCCACTTGCACAAGCAGCTTTCAAACCAGATCAGCAGGCCCAGAGTTCTTTGTTCTTTCTGGTACCTGTCTAACCTGTGTTGAACCAGGGCTCTGGCTGCTCCCTCTCGGAAGGAAGAAAAGAAGGCTGCATTTCATTTATGGGAGCCCAGGAGCTGGCTCCCCACACCTTAAAACCACAACTAGCCTGACTACAGGACTCTGGGACTCCAGTTCGGGGCAGGGAAGCAGGGGAAGCCCGGTGTCAGATCTGGAGAAGGCCAGGCTCTGTGCACCCCTGCCTCCTGGTGGGACTCACCTATGAGCATTCAGAGGCAGCGGGGACCCATGTTCAAGGTCGACTTCTAAAGATCCAGAGAAGGCCTTTGCACCAGCGCTTAGGATGTGGCGGTGAACAAGAGGTGTTTCATTTGTTTGGAGCCCAAAGAAAAAGGCAGGTCAACCTGCTCTCCCTCCACCAGCTGCTTTAACAACCACTGCAAACTATAATTATTAATACATTTTGCCAGTTGGACCAGTTGAGGAAATGGATGGCTTCCCCTGCAGCCAAGGTGTTTGTTTGCCAGCCCTGGGGGTTCTGGGAACTATCCCTGAATGTCTTAGTCTGGCTTTTAACAAGCTTGACTTGTTCTGTGAGTCATAGTCCAATTAAAATAAAAGTGGTGAAGGAAAAAAAAAAAATTGAAGAAAAGACAGAACTCCATAGAGGATGCAAGACCAGTAAGCATGTATGTTACAGGACGCCTTCCTCTAAAAACACCAACCCAGGACTTCTCTGGTGGTCTAGTGGTTAAGAATCCACCGGCCAATGCAGGAGACATGGATTCAATCCCTGGTCTGGGAAGATTCCACACGCCACAGGGCATCTAAGCCCACATGCCTCGACTACTGAGCCAATGCAACCCTAGAGCACATGCTCTGCAGCAAGGAAAGCTACCACAATGAGAAGCCCACACACAACTGGAGAACAGCTTCCACTCCTCGAAACTGAAGAAAGCCCATGCGCAGCAACAAAGACCCCACACACACAAATTAATTCATTAATTAACTAATGAAAAAAAAACGCCAACCCGAAATCTCAACTTACGACATTTTGTCTAGCACGGAGGCAGCTATTGTCATGACAGAACGTTAATTTTATTTCTCACCCAAAAAATCCACCAGAAGTTTCCTTTTGGTCACCAGTGAATTTTAATCACTACTAAATTGTCAGAAATCTAATTTACATACAACTGCTTCAGAACCCCTCTATTGTATAAAAAGCAAAATATTCTTGGAATCTGAAGCTAGCGAAGCTCGGAAAACACCAAATGCTTTTGTAATTGTAGATAATAATAAGTGCTCATTTGGCATGAGAAAACATGAAATATAAACATCAGCTCATCAAAGGACTTCACATGTCTTAAAAAGGAAAGAAAACAATGCACTCCAGGAGCCAAACTCAACAAACCTGACTCAGAGAAGGTGTCCTTGGTCATTAGGCAGATCCACAGAATATGAAGCCCACGGCAGCTGCACTCCGGGTTCCCCCTTGTTTTAAGTTGGACAGGTTGGGGTGGCCAGGCTGGGTTCCTCCACAGCCCTCAGAGCTCACCACAGCTCACCGGTGCATCGACCTCATTTTCCAGGCAACGTTAGCTTTGGCAGAGGTCTGGGAAGAAGTACTTAGGGTCCCACCGGACCTCTGTACTCTGTGTCCCTCTCTCCCACACCTGGTGCAAAGCTAGCCCAGCCCAGAGACAAACTGTAAAGCAGGTAAAGGAATCTTCAGCTTCCTCTACCTGCCCGCCCAAATGTCCACCTCACTCCTTTCCTTCTTCCTGTAGGCCCCAGCTCAGCCCTATGCACTCCTAAAGCTTAGGCTTTAAGCGAAAATGTGATGGTCTTTCATCAAGATGTCCATAGCTGCTCTTTGGCAGCTGAGCTATTGCCTCTCTGAACAGCATCTGCATTCTTGACAAAACTCTAAGTGATGGGTAATTTAACCATCCACTTGACTGGGCCAAGGGATGCCCAAATAGCTGGTAAAATACTGTTTTGGGGTGTACCTAGGAGGATGTTTTCAGAAGACATTAGCATTTGTCTAGAGAACGTAAAGATTTCCCTCTCTGATGTGTGTGGGCATTGTTCAATCCATGAAGTGCCTGAATAGAACAAAAAGGCATAGGAAAGATGAATTTGCTCTCTTTTCTTGAACTGGGGCATCCATCTTCTCCTGCCCTCAGACAACAGCACTTCTGGTTCCCAGACCTGGAATGGGACTCACCCCAGTAAAACCCTGGTTCTCAGGCCTTCAGGTTTGGACCAGAACCATACTACTGGCTTTCCTGGGCCTCCAGCTTACAAATGGCAGATTGTGAGACTTCTCAGCCTCCAACATCACACAAGCCAATCCCTCACAATAAATCTCCTTTGTATATCTGTCTGTCTATATATATCCTATTTGTTCTGTTTCTCTGGAGAAGCTGACTAATACAAAGAGGAATATGGTTCAACTGGAATTTCAGATGTCAGAAGGAGGAGTTATAGGACAAGGCAAGGGGTAGGGAGGAATGCCACAGAGGATCTCTGAAGTCACACGGAGGAGGTCTCACCAACATGAGCCACACACAGGACCAGGCCAAGTGTTACGAGGTAGACCAGTTGTTCAGGAGAAACCACCTTTGATCAGCTAATTAACCAGAGGACAAGAGTGACCCACAATCTAGCAGTGCTCCATGCTGGGGGGTGGAAACTCTGACTCCCAGGAAAGGAGATCTTCCCTATAAAAGGGCTTCACACACAGGGTTGAGGAAGTATCTGGAAATAGAAAATGGTATTGGCAGAGTCAGACTGGCCCCAGGTATGTCCCCAGGAGGAATACAGGTATTCTGGACTTGTGCCATTGAAGCACACAGGAGGGATGGCTCGTCAGTGACCTCGTTACTGCCATTGCCCAGAGAACCAGTTACACCGGCTCGTGGCTCACAGCCTGCTGATGCCGGGCTCGGATGCCAGGTCTGGGAAGAGCCCCAGAGAAACCCAGTTCCTAGGGAGAAAAGCTCCCTTTACAACCACATCAAGGGCCTAGAACTATTTCTTCTTGGGAAAGAGCAAGACCTCCTGTGCTTGTTGAGAAATAGGTGACCCGTGAGTCTCAGTGGGTGTGAAGTGTCTTCCCCATATACTCCTCCAGCTCTGCCCACAAAGTGATGGGTTGAGTTGTGGGCCCCACAAGCCAGCACTGAACATGGAGCTGGTGCACCTAAGGCAAGGGGCCAGACTTTCATCCTGAGGCAGCCTTGGCTTCCAGCTGCCTGGGACTCAAGGGCGGGTGGAGGGGGGCTGGTGTTGCAGCAAGGCAGAAGGGCAGCCAAGGGCAGTCAGTGGCCAACACAGCCTGCTGGGTTAGAGGCAATCTGGGGAACCACCTGGATCTATTCCAGCCAGAAACATGGCTTCCAGTCTTCTTCTACTCCTTTGATGAGGTTTTTTCACAGACTGGTTTCTTAGTCCATCATCTGTATGGATGTTTATTTCTTCCCGCCTTTGCTTCCTTGGTTATTTTTGCACGTTTGATGTTCCAGGCTTCCGTTTCTCTCTCCTAGAGTGTGGCTGAATGTCCATTCAGAGACATACTTCAGTCCTTATCTGATCATTTTTATGTTCCCCCTTCTGAGCTACAGTTCTGACAAGGGTTTTGCGCTCATAGCCACTTTTCTGTATCCAGTCATTTGGCAAGGATGGAAACAGGAGTGTTTCTGAGAGTTCTGAACAAACTTTGCTGGCAATGCTGCATCTGGCCTTCTCTCCTGAGATCCTGTGAAATGTCCTAGATTTCACGCCACCTTATTGAGAGTATTTCTAACTACTGTATGGATCCCTTGGGTCTTTGGGTCGTTCCTCCCGATTTTGTGGAGTTCTGGAAAGGGGCTGAGATCCTGAGAGCCTGGGGAGAGGGGACTGGGTAAGAGCTTCTGTCCTCAAGCAGCTTCCTTATGGACACTCATTGGCCACTTCATTCACTAGAGAATGTTCCTGATTTTACTGATTAACCTTCCTTTTTACATTTTGCTTTTGTAAGACAGAGCATTAAAAAGCAGAGACATCACTTTGCCCACAAAGGTCCATATAGTCAAAACTATGGTTTTTCCAGTACTCATGTATGGATGTGAGAGTTGGACCATAAAGAAGGTTAAGCACCAAAGAATTGATGCTTTAGAACTGTGGTGCTGGAGAAGACTCTTAATAATCCCATGGATAGCAAGGAAATCAAACCAGTCAATCCTAAAGGAAATCAACCCTGAATATTCATTGGAAGGACTGATGGTGAAGCTGAAGCTGCAATACTTTGGCCACTTGATGCAAAGAGCTGACTCACTGGAAAAGACCCTGATGCTGGGAAAAATTGAAGGCAGGAGGAGAAGGGGGCAACAGAGGATGAGATGGTTGGATGGCATCACCAACTCAATGGACATGAGTTTGATAAAACTCTGGGAGATGGAGATGAACAGGGAACCCTGGCATGCTGGAGTCCATAGGGTTGCATGTCCAAAGAGCTGGACACAGCTGAACGGCTGAACAACAACAGTTTCCTTATCAATACTTGTCAAGCTGCTTCATTCACTAGAGAATGTTCTTAATTTTACTGATTAACCATCCTTTTTACATTTTGCTTTTGTAGGACTTTGGTGGGGATGCAGGTGGAATGAGGAGCCACGTAGAGTATCATGTTTCTTCTCTCAGCGACCACTTTTCAAAGGTTACAGTGTGGGATCGTACCCTTTTCCCCATTTGACAGTGGGAATTGAGGCTGGACACAACCATCCTCTTCTGATCTCATTAAACTTTGGGGAGTGAGAGAGTTGTGGTCTGACTTCATTTATTCTTGGGAAATGCAGATCCATGAAATTAGAGATCAGTATTCCTCCCAGCAGGGTGTGGGCAGCAGAGAACGGAACAGGCACCCAGGCTGTGGGGTCACCATCTCCCAGCTCTGGGACAGTGGCCTCGGTGACATCCCCACAATACCTCTGTCAACCCTTAGTCCCCCACCTGGGGACACATGTCCTCATGGCCTCAGCCAGAGCCAGAAACATAGGGACCTGTTTTCAACTGAGCTGACATCAGAGAAAAAGGAACCCTTCCATTTCTGTTAGGAGCCTCCACCCTCGCAGTTAATCTGTCTACTCCACCTGTGCAGACGGCTCCTGTGGCCGGCATCTCCGTGGGACTTTGTCAAGGACCCACTTCTCCGATCCCTCCATCCAGTGCTTCTCCAGGCGCACAGGAGTCCGTCTACCCGCCAAGGAGCATCTTTCCCCAAGGCAGTAACTAGCAATTCTGGCTCCTGAGGCTTGGAATGTGAGAAGTGCTCTGAGGCCAATGGACAACCACATACACGATGGCAAAGGAAGAGTGACTCCTACATAGACAGAGCTCCCTCCCTGAAGCCCAGTGCCCACTGAGGCTGACACACGGCCAGGGGCCACCTGGCCACCCCAGCATGAAGCTGCCCTCAGGTGCAGATGCGAGAGGCAGGGAACGTGGTGGGCATTTCCTTAAGAGTTACCAGCTTAGGACTTACAGTCTTCTAAAACCATTATTTCAGGCCTTCCCTGGTGGTCCACTGGTTAAGACGCCACCTTCCACTGCAGGGGGCATGGGCTCCATCCCTGGTCAGGGAACTAAGATCCCACTTGTTGTGGGGCTTCCCAGGTGGCACTAGTGATAAACAACCCACCTGCCACTGTGGGACATGCAAGAGACATGGGTTTGATCCCTGGGTTGGGAAGATCCCCTGGAGGAGAAAATGGCAACCCACACCAGTATCTTTGTCTGGGAAATCCCATGGTCCTTGGGGTTGCAGAGAGTTGGACATGACTGAGCGACTAAGCCCACTTTGTCATGTGGCAAAAACAAACAAAAAGCCATTATTTAAAAACTCTGCACCCTATGCAATTTGGCATCCAGTGTTAGCCCAGCCTCTCTGCCCTCACTTGGGCTTCTCATTGTCCCAGGGAGGCTCCTGGTTGACTCCAAGCCTCGGGTGGGGCTCCAGCCTCTCCTGACACCAGGTTCCCCTACCCCCATGGGGCATGATCACCTATGTCCTTAATTTGCATGATTTCCTTCACATAGTGTATGAAGTGGGCCTTGGCACAGGGCAAACCAAGGAAGAATTTGCTGAATGGAGAGAGAAGAGCCGGACACGTAGAGCTGGGTGCAGCTCCTGGCCAGCAGGAGGAATCTGGCTGGAAGCAGAGCTGCTATTTGGCAAACCCACCCCTACGCCTGCCAGAGTTGCTGGGAATTCCTCACCTGATTCCTGGCCACAGACGCTCCCGTAACAAGCAGTGGTTCCCCCACCTGGCAGTGCCAGGGAGCCATCTGGTCTGGTATTTGGCTCAGAGGGAGCACAGGGTGGGGGAGGGGCAGGGCGCCCACAGTAGTCCAGCGTTCCGTTTCTAGTTTAACTAATAGTAACTGTCTTCTTTCAAACATCTGAATGCCGGCACTGTGACAACATTTGTTTGAGATGTTGATCGCAGAAACAGAGACGTGAGGAACCTCCATGTTCAAATGCAGCACCCGGAGCAGACCTACCCAGGTAGGTCCAGTCCTGTGTGACCAGTAAAAACTGCTCCAGTCAGTGTGCACATATGCTCACATCCCTTTTATTTTTTACCATTAATACTCAGACGCTGTGTAACTCTCAGGAATGCATTTCCTTCCTTCAGGGATCTCCCTCTTTCACCCCAAGAGACCCACACCACCTGAGCAGAGAAAAGCTGAAGTCTAAAACGTCTTTGCTGCTGGAGGCCATCCAGCGCTGCTGCTGGAAACTGTTTCTCCTTGATCCCACCAGCCATAGCTGTCCACCCCTGGCCAGAGCTGAGCACAGGAGGCTTGGGCCCTTAGAGGTGGGGTCAGCCACTCCCTCGGGACTCAATCTAGCCAGGAGGACCCCAAATGTGAGTTCTCCTCGTGCTGCCATAGCAAATGACCACCAACTGGGTGGCTTCAAACAACAGAAATTATTCTCTCGTGGTTTCAGAGGCAGTGGTCAGACAGGGAGCTCTGGACCCCATGGGCCAACCCACCTCCTCTTGCTGTGCCAGTCACCTCAAACTGCAAAGAAATGAGCTAAATCTGGCTTTGCCATCTGAGGCAGGTAGAGGATTATAATAGTAACCAGTGTCCACTCTATCTTGTTTACACACCAGGTAACCTACTTTTTAAAAACACTGTACCCTTCAAACAGGCAGGGGCCCTCTGAGATGGGCAAGGAAGCTTCTCAATGCAGAGGCATATGAACTCACCCTCAGAGAGGCTCAGGGATATGTCCAAGGTCAACCAGCCAGTAAGCAGCAGAGCTGGGCCCCAAAGTCCCAAGCTCACGTCACACCATACACCTGTCAGTCAGAGAGGACAGTGACTGTCAAAGTGGGCCCGGCAGCCTCCAGATGTGACAAGGGTCTGACTGGAAAATTCAAGAGGGTGTGCAGTGTAAGCGGGGCCTGGCCTTGCAGTGGGGACTTAGGAAAAGCTAGATACAAGAGAAAGTCACTTCTTTGCAGTTTGAGGTGATCGGCATAACGCCATTATAAGCCCTCAGTAAGCAAGGTCGTGGCTTTGTTGTCTGAAATCTAGGAGTGTTTTATGGGGAGAGGGGACACATCACACTTACCCCAGGTGAGGGCTGTGAAAACACAAAGTCCTGATCTCCACCCCAGATCCATCAAGTCAGGAACTGTGAGAGTGTCACTGGCACTTCCGTTTTTAATAAGCCCCCACTCCAGTGTTCTTGCCTGGAGAATCCCAGGGACGGGGAGCCTGGTGGGCTGCCGTCTATGGGGTCGCACAGAGTCGTACACAACTGAAGTGACTTAGCAGCAGCAGCAGCACGGAAGCCATAAGTACCCTGACATTTAAGACTTACTTTGCTGCTGTTCATCAGCAGAAGGATGGATAAAGAAGATGCGGTACACGTATACAATGGAATATTACTCAACCATAAAAAGAAACGAAATTGTGCCATTTGAAGAGATGTGGATGGACTTAGAGATTGTCATACATAGTCAAGCACATCAGAAAGAGAAAAACAAATATTGTATATTAATGCACATATGTGGAATCTAGAAAATGGTACAGATAAACCTATTTGCGAAGCAGAAATAGAGACCCAGATGTAGAGAACAAACGTGTGGACACCAAGAGGGGAAAGGCAGGGTGGTGTGACTTGGGAGATTGGGGTTGACATACATACTGTGCATAAAACAGAAAACTAATGAGAACCTACTGTGTAGCACAGGGAGCTCAGTGCTCTGTGCCGACTTAAATGGGAAAGAAATCCAAGAAAGAGGGGATATATGTTTACTTATAACTGATTCACTTTGCTATATAGCAGAAAGTAATACAGCATTGTAAAGCAACTCTGTGCCAATGAATTTTTTTTAAGACTTATTGGCTCTTATGGGTTGAACTGCAGCTCCCCAAGATTCATATGTCAGAGTTGCAGTTCCCAGGACCTCAGAATGGGACCTTACTTGGAGATAAGGTTTTCAAAGAGGTAATCAGGTCAAAACAAGGGCCTTGGGGTGGGCCCTAATCCCGCATGACTGGTGTCCTTGTAAGAGGAAATGGGGACACAGAGACCTGCATAGGTGGAAGATGATGTGAAAAGATACAGGAAGAAGATGGCCATCATCAATGAGCCAAGGAGAGAGCCTGAAACAGACCCTCCCTCACCCTCACTGCCAGCCCCTTGATCTCAGGTTGGCAGCCTCCAGAACTGCGAGACCATAAACGCCTGCTGTTTAAGCCACAAAGTGAACAAAGACACCAGGCCCACCTTTGCAGGACATTTATCTTCCATGGGCCTGGGGGCAGGACCCAGAATGTTCCGAGCCACAGCTCAAAGATAGGACTAGCCTTCCATTTCCCTCCAGCAGGGAGAAAACCTTTCACACAAAGTTCTTCCAGCAAAGTAATCTGAGAGCAGCAGAAAAGCCAGGGTCTGTTTTCTGGGACAGGGAGGAATAGATGGAACAAAGTGTCTGACCCTGAGGAGCTGAAAAAAAGTGAGAGGGAGAGAGATTAAAAGTGGAAAAACAGAGAAACAGGGATCCTGGGAGATCATGGTTTTCAGTCCTTATTTGTAGGCTGGTGCTGCCAGATGTCTTCTTTTCTGACCTGCAGGAATTTGGAAAACAGAACTGGTTGGCATTCTGAGTGCACCTGTTACTTTGCCAAATAAATGCTCCTCTGAAAGTCTCCTGCTGGGTTCTCTGGGATTCCCGCTCCAGGGTCTCCTGGAATGGGGGTGAGATGGCAGGAAGAGATGCCAGTCCCTCCTGGAAAGCCCTCTGGCCTGTTCAATGTACAGCAGAGCCCTTTGTTCCCAGTAGAGCCCCTTAGGCCTCATGTCCCTGAAAATCCTGCCTTTGAAAGGAGAAAGCATGCAGGGTGAAGACTCCCCCTCCAGGTTGTCCTCCTGACTCACAGCAAGGCCTCGCATCCCCCAGGGCACTTGGGAAAGAGCAGCTCTTTGATAAATGATAACTGCATGGTGACATGGGGCCCCAGTGAGTACAGAACATCCTTCCTCAGGCCTAAGGATGGTCAACATGCTGCATTTTTCTATCTCAGCCTCCTTGCTCTTAGCCCCAAGTGTTAATTGCTCAGTCGCTTCCGACTGTTTGCAACACCATAGACTGTAGCCCACCAGGCTCCTCTGTCTGTGGAATTCTCTGGACAAGAATACTAGAGTGGGTGGCTATTCCCTTCTCCAGGGTATCTTCCCTATCCAGGGTTCGAACCCAAGTCTTGTGCATTGCCGGCAGATTCTTTACCATCTGAGCCACCAGGGAAGCACTCCTAGCCTCAGAGCTTTTTAACATGAGCTCTGTTTAATGTGAGCTTGACTGCCCCTCTCTCTCCACCCTGAGAAACCGAGACTCAGTCCCATGAACTTGCAGCATGCTGCAGCTGGAAAGGATCTTCGGAATCATACTGTCTGCCCCTGGCTTTCTTGGTAAGAAAGACACAGCTCAAAGAAGTTAAGGCACTGTCTCCCCAACAACTTCTGACAGGTGGCAACCGCAGACAGAGTCTTCCGAACCCCCGCCAGGGATCTTTCTATAAAATCAAAGCTAGGTAAATGCTGATCCCACACCACACGGGAGGGTGGGAAGGTTGTAGAGAAGTTCTCTGATCAGAAACCAGATCTGTTTCCAAAACACGGCACGGATACCCAGCCCTTTCCTACTTAAGACATTTGCATAAACCGGCCTCGTGCCTGAGAGTGTTTGCACCCAGACCTCTTCCTCCAGGTCCACAGCCTCTTCCTCTTCAGAGCTTATCTTGAGCCTCATCTCCCCAGAAAAGGCACTCCAGGATTCCCCGGGCTGATCAGGACCTAGGGATAGGTTCTCATAGCAGCGGGCTTTTCTCCTGTGTGGTGCTTATTGATGGTTACAACTGCATTCTCAGTGGAGAAGGAGTTATTTCCTATCTGGCTGCTGCTGGCAAGTAAAGTTCATACCAAATTTCTCATCCCTGTGTTTCCAGCACCTTCTACAACATCACCCAGACTGGGTGGTCAAGAGGTAGGTGTTGACTTGATGGCTGACTTAGCAAATGAAGGACTCAGAAGTTCTGCAATAAACCTGCCCATGTAACTTTGCTTTTGCTTTGCATTTCCCAGACCAACTTGAGTCAAGAACCCTCCTCTTGAGAAATGGCCCCTGAGGAAGCAGGCCATCCAGAAAACAAGGGGAAAGAACAGTGCCTGCTGCTCTACACAGACTGCCCTGAGTGTACAAGGTTCTGACGCCTCCTGTACCCCATCCCAGGGAGAACAGAACGTGGTTTCTTTATTAGAGATGAAAACAAGTTTGACTCACAGTGGTGTCAACTACAAACTGGCATTCACCATCTACCTCTACAAGGATTAAATCATGTGCTGACCTTCAACACCCCCTGAATGGAGTTCAGGGTGGAGAGCAGAAATGAGTCACTCTGTGCTTAGGGAAAAACTGCCAGGACAGGTCTTCAAAGAGTTAGATATTTTCGGGAGCCAGTTTTTTGAGCCCAATTCTTGTGTCTCTCTGTATCTAGAAAAGTACTAAAATCCTTCACAGTGACAACTGTTCATGACTTGCAAAAGCTCCACAAAACTAGTAGAAATCTTCCGGACAAATGTGTGCCTGATTGCATGTATTGCCTCTTCAGCAAAATCACTTATATACTGTCCTTTTCCCTCTGCCTCTCTGTAGCAGTCTCTCAGGCTATCTGAGGTGCTGTCTTCTGGGCCACTGTCCTCATTTTGCCACAAATAAAACTTTCACGTTGTGCGTTTTTCTAAGTCGACAGTCTCTTTTGCCATCAGAAAAAATAGATAACTTGCCACCATTCCCAAGTCTTCATTCTTAAGTCAGACCTTCAGAATCTAGGACTTTTGAAAACCAGAAGCACCACCATTTGCCACCATTGCTACAGTAGTGGAAGTGCCTCTTGATCTACAGATTTTCCAAAGAAGCTGAAGTTTTTTTCAGAAGCAAGTGAAATCAGTATCCACTGTGAATTCTAGTCCAGGGAAGGGCCTGACTCTCCATTAGGCTGGAGGGACTTCACAGGAGGGGAGCCAGACAGAGGAATAGGCCCGCTGACCTCAGCCGTCTCATTCTCCCCTACCTGGAAGCCAGGGGGCAGTAGAGCTCAGAGATCAGTTTATCAGTTTGCACAGAAACATCTGTCCCAAAGAAAGGCAATGCCAAAGAATGCTCAAACTACCGCACAATTGCACTCATCTCACATGCTAATAAAGTAATGCTCAAAATTCTCCAAGCCAGGCTTCAACAGTACGTGAACCGTGAACTTCCAGATGTTCAAGCTGGTTTTAGAAAAGGCAGAGGAACCAGAGATCAAATTGCCAACATCCGCTGGATCATGGAAAAAGCAAGAGAGTTCCAGAAAAACATCTATTTCTGCTTTATTGACTGTGCCAAAGCCTTTGACTTTGTGGATCACAATAAACTGTGGAAAATTCTGAAAGAGATGGGAATACCAGACTACTTGATCTGCCTCTTGAGAAACCTGTATGCAGGTCAGGAAGCAACAGTTAGAACTGGACATGGAACAACTGACTGGTTCCAAAGAGGAAAAGGAGTACGTCAAGGCTGTATATTGTCACCCTGCTTATTTAACTTATATGCAGAGTACATCACGAAAAATGCTGTACTGGATGAAGCACAATCTGGAATCAAGATTGCCAGATATTGGAGAAATATCAGTAACCTCAGATATGCAAATGACACCACCCTTATGGCAGAAAGCGAAGAACTAAAGAGCCTCTGGATGAAAGTGAAAGAGGAGAGTGAAAAAGTCAGTTTAAAGCTCAACATTCAGAAAACTAAGATCATGGCATCTGGTCCGATCACTTCATGGCAAATAGATGGGAAAACAGTGGAAACAGTGGCAGACTTTATTTTCTTGGGCTCCAAAATCACTGCTGATGGTGACTGCAGCCATGAAATTAAAAGACGTTTACTCCTTCGAAGAAAAGTTATGACCAACCTAGACATCATATTAAAAGCAGAAACATTACTTTGCCAACAAAGGTCCGTCTAGTCAAGGCTATGGCTTTTCCAGTAGTCATGTATGGATGTGAGAGTTGGACTATAAAGAAAGTTGAGTGCCAAAGAACTGATGCTTTTGAACTGTGGTGTTGGAGAAGACTCTTGAGAGTCCCTTGGACTGCAAGGAGATCCAACCAGTCCATCCTAAAGGAGAACAGTCCTGAATATTCACTGGAAGGACTGATGCTGAAGCTGAAACTCCAATACTTTGGCCACCTGATGTGAAGAACTGATTCATTTGAAAAGACCCTGATGCTGGGAAAGATTGAAGGCAGGAGAAGAAGGGGACAACAGAGGATGAGATGGCTGGATGGCACCACCAACTCAACGGACATGAGTTTGGGTAAATTCTGGGAGTTGGTGATGGACAAGGAGGCCTGGCGTGCTGCAGTCCATAGGGTTGCAAAGAGTCGGACGCGACTGAGTGACTGAACTGACAGAAGCATCTTCATCATCCAAGCAGTAGAAATATCAACTTACGTTTTCTTTCCTGATGAAAAGGCCTCTGAGAAAAACCATAGACTCCTTGCTATATTTGCGTGAGAAACAGCTGCTATTTTGGCACATCCACAGACACCCAGCAGCTCCGGCTTTCCCCTTGGCAGCCCTCGCTGGGAAGCCTGCTGTGATGTAGGTGTCTGTGTTTCCAGAACTTGAAGTACAGAGAGCCAGACGAGGCACTGCTCTTGTGTGACATCTCAGGGAGCACACGAGACGTCTGCATGAAGCCTCAGCCAGGAGTGGGTTTGTTTGGCCTCCTACCCCTCTGAGTGTACAAACGCTAGTGGGAGGAGGGCCTGGGTGGCCTGGCAATACAGACAAGAGGCTGCCCGTGCGTTCACAGACACTAACATCCACACACGCGCCGAGAAGGATCTGCAACACTGCAATCACGCAGGAAGCCTCGGAAAGTTCCACTAACAGGATTCTCTCCGGGAGCTTGCAGTGGATCCAAGGCTCAGACACTCTGCACTGGCTTGGCTGGATGTGAGCAGCTGGGGATGGAGGCCCAGCTGGCACTGGGAACAAGAGGAGAAGTCTGCACTCCAGGCACCCCCAAGAGCCGTCTGAGGGGCCACCCCCATATCAGACTTTGTTCTGTTTTGGTCATACTGTGGGGCATGTGGGATCTTGGTTCCCTGACCAGGGATCGAACCTGTGCCCCCTGCAGTGGAAGTGCGGAGTCTTAACCAGGGAAGCCCCCCTCTCCCCCTTTCAACACAAAAGAGGCATCAAGGCTTCCACCTGATACAGCAACGTCCAACCTCTGAGAGAGAGAGCAAGGAGGTGGGAAAGGATGGCCAGAAAAGGGAAAGTATACTAAGAATAACTTTTTTTTTTTTCCCAACTGTTTTGGAAGTGGGTGGCTGGAATCAACAAATGATGACTGACTGGAAAGCAATGCTCATAGGTTGAGAGGATGTTTTGCAGGAAACATCGCTTATTCTTTGGTTGGAATATGGGGTGTTCTGGTTGTTGTTGTGTTTGTGAGTTGTTTATTCTTTAGTGGCACAAGGACATGGGGAAAGGAGAGGCTGTGAAAGCCACCAGGTCGTCCAAGATTGAAGAGGTGGAAGGGGCTGGGTTTGGGCTTTTGCTGGGCAAGACTGACCCCACCCCCAGGAGTAAGGGGTGGGTGCGCCCACTGCCTGTCATGCTAGAAGCCACCCATAAGGAGGGAAAGAGTGCCAGAGAAACAGCTTTCTCCCTTAGATTCCTTGGAGGAGAAAGCTGGACCCAGTCTTCATCATCGAGATTGGTTCAAGGGTAAGTCAGTTTCTGCCTCCTAGAACCCTTATAGACTGTGAGCATAATTCATTTATTTGGCCAGTACCTATTCAGTATTCAGGGCCCTGTGCCTGTCACCATCCTGATATTAATCTCTGTGTTATACTTTCTTAAAAATAGCCTTCTAACAACATTGTAAAGCAACTATCAGATCAGATCAGATGAGTCGCTCAGTCGTGTCCAACTCTCGGCAACACCATGAATCCCAGCACGCCAGGCCTCCCTGTCCATCAGCAACTCCCGGAGTTCACTCAGACTCACATCCATCGAGTTGGTGATGCCATCCAACCATCTCATCCTCTGTCATCCCCTTTTCCTCCTTTCTTCAATCCCTCCCAGCATCAGGGCCTTTTCAAATGAGTAAACTCTTCGCATGAGGTGGCCAAAGTACTGGAGTTTCAGCTTCAGCATCAGTCCTTCCAATGAATACCAAGGACTGATCTCCTTTAGGATGGACTTGTTGGATCTCCTTGCAGTCCAAGGGACTCTCAAGAGTCTTCTCCAACACCACAGTTCAAAAGCATCAATTCTTCGGCGCTCAGCCTTCTTCACAGTTCAACTCTCACATCCCTACATGACCACAGGAAAAACCATAGCCTTGACTAGACGAACCTTTGTTGGCAAAGTAATGTCTCTGCTTTTCAATGTGCTATCTAGGTTGGTCATAACTTTCCTTCCAAGGAGTAAGTGTCTTTTAATTTCATGGCTGCAGTCACCATCTGCAGTGATTTTGGAGCCCAGAAAAATAAAGTCTGACACTGTTTCCACTGTTTCCCCACTTATTTCCCATGAAGTGATGGGACCAGATGCCATGATCTTTGTTTTCTGAATGTTGAGCTTTAAGCCAACTTTTTCACTCTCCACTTTCACTTCCCTCAAGAGGCTTTTGAGTTCCTCTTCACTTTCTGCCATAAGGGTGGTGTCATCTGCATATCTGAGGTTATTGATATTTCTTCCGGCAATCTTGATTCCAGCTTGTATAAAATAAAAGTCTTGCCAAAGTGACAACATGAGTTGAGCTTTCACTTTGTAGGAGAGGGGCGTGGGAAGAGCTCATGCCCACCTTGGGTGGGAGCTGGAGGGAATTCCTTGTTCCAGAAACTCACACAGAAAGAGGAGGGAGCAGTGGTGGCGGTGGTCCCACCTCAGAGTTCTGCACGGGCCCTGGGGCAGGGAGCACCGGCATGGATTCACAGAACATGTCAGTGTCCTTGGAAAGCCCCAGAAATGCTTCAGGACGAAACCCTAGGAAAGAAGTTCTTCTAGGTAAGCAAGATAAAAGCATAGCCATGTGGTTGTACAGACATGAATGTATATGAGGCCTGATCTACTGGGGATGTTTAGGGCACACCGGTTACAATAAAACATTCAAATATAATCTTTAAAAAATTTGCTACTACAGTCTGACAGGAGTTCACAAAAGCTAAAGTTTTCTATCAGGACCAATCACAGACACAGCTAAAACTCTTGGACTCTGTAAAATGGGCAAGGGTTCTTTCTGTACCCCTGGGGGACCCAAATGACAATTTGCCTTGGGCCTCCAGTCACGTCTACTAAGGAAGTTCATGTGGGTAGGACCCCGTGAAGGAAAGGATATGACGGTTACCATTAGGGTCAAGGTCAGATGACTGAGGGCTCTGGGGCAAATCCAGCCGCTGTCTTATTTTCTCCCGGTATATGTTGTTCTTTGTTCGGATTGTGAGTTTTAGGGTCGTGACCTGAAATGTGGAAGGATGTGCTCTCTTTATTTCTATAGCCTGATGTATGTCTTGCTGGCAGAAATTGATCCAGTCAATTCGGAGCAGCCTGAGACAATTCAATGACACCCCCGTTGCTCTGAGTCATTCAGATCAGGTTTCCTTCCCTGGCTTCTCCTTTGGCCAGAAGATGTAGGGGGATAGTGAGGAGGCCACCTTCTGTCCTACGAGCCTCTGCAGAAATTTCACTTGCTTTAGCAAAGAGACTCCTCTCTAAGACTTGTAGCCTTCTGGTGCTTTTCTAGAAAATTAAGACACAAGCCCTTTCTCTTTGAGATCCTCCCAAAATCTATCTTGACTTTCTTTTCTTTTAATCCCACTTGTTGATTTTTTCTTAAGTTGTTCTGAAATATATGTAACATAAAATTGACTATCTTAGGGACTTCCCTGGAGGTCTAGTGGTTAAGACTCTGTGCTTTCAACGCAGAGGGCATGAGTTTATCCCTAATTGGGGAACTAGGATCCCACATACCACACAGTCAAAAAATTAAAATTAAAAAAAGAATATTCTTGAAAAAGGTTATTAACCATTTCTAAGTGTACAGTTCAGTGGAATTAAGCACATATTGTTTTTAAACTATCCATCCCAGAACTCTTTTCCTGTTGCAAAATTGAAACTCAACACCTTTTAAACAACTTGTTCTCTCACCTCTTCCTGCAGCCCTGGCAACCCTCATGCTACTTTCTGTCTCTATGACTTTGACTACTCTTGGTGCCTCTTATCGGAGAAGGCAATGGCACCCCACTCCAGTACTCTTGCCTGGAAACTCCCATGGATGGAGGAGCCTGGAAGACTGCAGTCCATGGGGTCTCTAGGAGTCGGGCACGACTGAGCAACTTCATTTTCACTTTTCACTTTCATGCATTGGAGAAGGAAACGGCAACCCACTCCAGTGTTCTTGCCTGGAGAATCCCAGGGACGGAGGAGCCTGGTGGGCTGCCGTCTATGGGGTCACACAGAGTCGGACACGACTGAAGAGACCTAGCAGCAGCAGCAGCAGCAGGTGCCTCTTATAAGTGGAATTGTGCAGTATTTGTCTTTTAGGAACTGGCTTATTTCACTTTGCATAATGTCCTTTTGAGGACATTATGTCCATCCATATTATAGCATGTGCCAGAATTTTTTTTTTCCTTTTTAAGGCTGAATAATATTGCACTGAATGTACATAAGACATTTTGCTCAACCATTCATCTGCCAAAGGACATTTGGTTTGTTACCACCTTTTGGCTATTATGAATAATGCTGCTATGAATGTGATGTACAAATAACTCTTCAAGTCTCTGCTCACAATTATTCTGGGTGTACTTTCAGAAATACAATTGCTGGATCATAGGGTAGCTCTATTTTAACTTTTTGAGGAACTTCCATACTGTTTTCCATACTGGTTGCATCATTTTACATTCCCATCAACAGTGCACAGTGGTTCCAATTTCTCCACATTCTCATCAACACTTGTTATTTTATTTTATTTTATACAGTAGCCATCTTAGTGGGTGTGGGGTGGTATCCCTCCATGGTCCTAGCTTGAAGATTTAAAAATTTATTTCCAGTACCTTCAAGACCATCCCCCCTCCCCAGAGAAAGCCCCATTCAGGGTATCCACATCAGGGTCTCACTCCCTTCTTGGCTGTCTCAATGTAATTTTTATGTCTATTTTTATGGGAAATATTACTGTCACATTATTGTGATTTTCCCCAACTCTTGTTTATCTGGCAGAGGTTCCCTATGCTGAGTAGTAACCAGGATGGGTGCATCAACTGAGAGAAAATGCACGGTGTAGAGGTTGTGAGTTAAGTTTTGTTTGGGGACCTTACTGAGGACGATAGCCTGGGAGACAAGCCTCTCAGACAGCTCTGAGGAACTGCTCTGTAGAGATAGGTGAGGAGCCAGGATGTATACAATTTTTTTCTGGCTGGGTACAATTTTTTTCTGGCTGGGGAATACGTATAGTCAAGCATACATCCTGGTAAAAGATTACTGCTAATCGTGCACACGCGCACACACACACACATGCACACACACACCCAACCAGATATCTCAAGTTAATGATTCTAGTGCTTTTCTGTATATGAGAAGATGCAAGAATCCGAGGTTACTGAAATTTTTCCTTGGATATGCATCTTAACCATCTAGGGACGTGTCTCCCAAGTACAGAATGCTTCCTGGGCTTTTCCATCCTCAGTTCCTCCCAGGGTGCCCTGCAGTGGCTGATGGCTTGATCCTTATAGAATTTGAGTGACAGGCAATATTCTTTTCTTTACAGGTGGGATAAGATGTGGATCCCTTCAGCCTCTAGGTGGTCAGCTGGGCTGCAAAGCAGACTGAGTTGGCCTACCTTGAGCTGGTTACCCTGAGTTGGTGGCCGGTGGCTTTGCCCAGTATACTGTACAAATACGGTATTACTGTTTTCTCTGTGTGCCACAAAATGGAAACCTTTGGGAGTGTTCTTATGATAAAACCTTTGTTGAGTTCTTTGGGCTTTCCCTCTTGATTGAAAGTTAAACTTTTGGAACTGTAAAATCTATTAACTTAAAAAAAAAAAAAACTCTTGCAAATGACTGGACTTTTAGGTCATGACTGATGATGATGAGTTTAAATGTTATTTGAGATGCAATCAAGAGCTAGGTTGCCTCCAGATTATTCTGTGATATCCTCTTGCCACAGCCCATGACTATCCCCATGGCAACAAAAAAAAGGGGTAAAGGTGGAGCAATGTAGCCATGATGTAGCCACGTGTTCCCGTAAACAAACTCACTGAGAAGGACAATGCAGATAGTGGAGTGCAGTTTATTACACTGGCGGGCCCAAGGCAGAGTCTCCTCTTAGCCAAGGACCCCGCCCAACATTTGTGAAAATCTTTTATACCCATGTGTTCGTGTCTGAACCCACCACTCCAAATCCTTCAGACTTACATAAACCAAGGAAAATACAATCCTAATAACCCCATCATTCACGTGCTATGTGCTCATGTGGTCAAACAGTCAAACAATTAGCCAATAATCAAGAAACCCGAGGTTACACTCCGATTGATACAGAAAAATTTATGGCCTGTCTGGAGGAAGGGGTGATTAGTGTATATTTTCTCTTAGGCGATGAGTAACCTAGATATGATCTTTAAGGTTCCCCTGTCTGGAGGGGGTCTTATCCTTCTGTTGTTGTTTTCATAAGCACTAAACACAGAGTTCAGAGTCCATTGGAAAGGTGGCCGAGCATGATCAGCATGAACAGGCCTAAGATGGAGTCCTTCTTCAGCCAGACCCCACTGACCATCTCCTTTGACCCAACCACACAGGAAAGGTGTTGTCACTCTCCCAAGCGTGCCAAGGAGGTGTGTCTTTCAGCTCTGAGCCCTGCCCTCCAAGCCTGGAGGCTGCCCCCTTGTGTGCTGCAACCAAACTGTGATGGGCTGGCCTCCCAGATGAATAAAATCAAAAGAGAGAAGCACTCTGGGTGCCATCAAGAGATCAGAAAAGAGAAATGAGCAGGGTGGCATTTGGCAGGAAGGGAACTGATTTGGGGAAGCGCCAGCCCTGATTCTCTCCCCCTGAGAGACAATCCGTGCTATTTGAGGTCAGTTGTTCAACACTCCTTCTGTGCCCCAGTTTCCTCTTCTGCAGAACAGGCTTTAATCATACTACAGCATGTGTTATGGAAATGGATGAATAATCAGGGCCTCCCACAGAGGACGGATGCCCTAAAATGCAAGTCAGGAGCAATGAAGAATACTCATCTCTGGAAAGCGGGAGAGACGCGCTCAGATGTTTTGGGGCTGGTTGTGTTAACGTGCTTAAGAAGGGTGTGTCCTTGAAGGAGAAGCTGCTGACAGAAGGAAGGGGCACTCTGAGCATTGTGAGTTTCTGTAACATAAAAAGCCTCCCTCCCTTTCATGCAAAGTTCCCTGAGATGTCTGTTAGGAAGAAAAGTGCTTAAGTGGCTGGAGGCTGACTTCAAATCCTATAAATGTGTGTCTGGAAGGGTCTTCACACACCTTCTGGCTTAATGTTCTTCTAAGTTTGGAGAAAGGCTTCTACTGACAACACAAACAGGAATTTTGGCTAGAGCCCAACAGATCAGCAAGGTAAGAGCGGAACTGCTGGGCTGGCGGTGAGGCTGGTCTGTCTACTCGGGCCTTCAGCCCCACCCTCTTGCAACCCACAATCCTAAGGCCCCTCCTCAGAACCCCTGGGGCTTCTCAGGACTGTTTGAAAACATCCTGACAAAGATCTCTCCCTGATAAAACCCTATGCAGGCTCCCTGAACTTTTCCAGGCCTCACTTTTAGGACTTCTGTCTTCATCTCTGGGTTGTCTGATTTTAGCAAGAATACTGCTAATTTGGTTTAGCTAGACTCCCACCCCTCCATATCTGATGACCCTCAGCATCAGATCGGGTTCCTCATCCTCTACTACCCCCTGGCGATATTTGATCATCCTGGCCTGCCCTCAGCAAAAATCCTGTTGGGGCAGGTTAGCCAGAATCCCCCCTTCCCCTGATGTTTTTTCTTAGGAATCTTCCACCCACCTATCCCACCCACTCCCACAGCAAATGCTGGATTTGTCTGATTCTATATTCAGGTCTTTCTTCTCTGTTGCAATAATCCTCAATAAAATATGGTTTTGCTGCTTTAACCAGAGTCAGTCTAGCTCTGGGTTTTCTTAAACAATTCTAATTAGCTTCAGGCTTTCATTTGAGAGATGAGTAGACAAGGATCAGTAGAACCTGGATGTCTTGATTTCTGACTCAGTTCTTTCCTTTTACACCAGGCTGAGAACAATGGGAGCCGTCGATAATGGGGTGATGGAAGTCAGCAAGGGGGGGAGGGATAAGGACAGAAGGCAACAGATGGGTGTGAGCAACATTCTTACAAAACAGAAGAAAATCAAAGGGGCTCATCTGACTGCAGGGCTTCCCAGGTGACTCAAAGAATCTGCCTGCCAAGCAGGAGACGCAGGTTTGATCCCTGGGTTGGGAAGATCTCCTGCAGGAGGAAATGGCAACCCATTTCAGTATTCTTGCTAGAGAATCCCATGGACAGAGGAGCCTGGCAGGCTATGCAGTTCGTGGGGTTGCAAAAAGCCAGACACAACTGAGCCACTAAAGAACAAACAATATCTGACTGCAGGATGTCAGAGGCATTTCCTTCGTGTCTAGGGCAGTGCAGACAAGGAGAAGGAGACTCCTTTCTCACTAGTTGAGGACAGGGGAGAGGATGCTCCATGGGCCAGGAGGACCACCCCACTTTTGCTCCAAAGGGGCATGACTTACTGAGATAGCCTACTTATGGAAATGGGTATTTTGTAAACTTCTGTTTCTTAAATCAATGGTAATCTAAACTCAAAGTCTTAACATTTGGATCTTTCTCTGGAGTTTTTGCTAATCAATCTGTGAACTGCCTGGAACCGTTAAGAAACATAGCAAAGTTGCAGTGATTCTAAGATTTCCTTGTGCACCCTCTGCCCAGCCCCATCTCAGCCACATTTCCCTCCATTGTCATGAATGCAAAGGAAGTCTTTATCCGAACAACTGTTCAACAGATATGGCTGCATGCACACGTATGTGTGAGGCATCCAATGGGGATCTTAATCTCCCTGAAGAAAATTAACCACATCGATGAAACTGAAAGTCACTCAGTCATGTCCGACTCTTTGCAAGTCCATGGAATTCTCTAGGCCAGAATACTGGAGTGGGTAGTCATTTCTTTCTCCAAGGGATCTTCCCAACCCAGGGATCTCTCCTGCATTGTGGGCAGATTCTTCACCAGCTGAGCCACCAGGGAAGCCCAAGAATACTGGAGTAGGTAGCCTATCCCTTCTCCAGGGGATCTTCCCAACCCAGGAATCGAACTGGGATCTCCTCCATTGCAGGCAGATTCTTTATGAGCTGAGCTACAAAGGAAACCATATCGATAGATGATTCCTAAGTCTGATCCTAGGTCCTATACCTTTTCTCTTTAAAATACTTGAGACCAGAGGAACCAAACTTTTGGAGGACAATTTTGCAACAAGTGCCAGAGGCCATCAGGTATGTTCTTATCCTTCGGTCCAGCAACTCTGCTTCTAGGAATTCATCCTAGAGAAATACCAGAGCTGTGCAGAAAAACTTATGCAAAAGGTTGCCTATTGTGATATTACTTATCATATTAAAAATTAGGAACAATTTAAATGTCGGTTAAGAGCTGAATGGTTAAATAAATTATGGTAAGGCAGTATTATAAAGTAGCTTGCTGTTGTATAAAACAGATAGCTAGTGGGAAGCTGCTATATAGTACAGGGAGCTTAACTCAGTGCTCTGTGATGACCTAGAGGGGTGGGATGGCGGGGATGGGAGGGAGGTTCAAGAGGAAGGGGATCTATGTCTACAAATACCTGATTGACTTTGTTGGATGGCAAAAACTACACAACATTGTAAAAATAACTATACCCTTAATAAAATAAACAAATAGATGGGTTTATAGCAGCAAATTTTTAAAAAATAGAATAAAATAGCATGCTGCCATTCAAGTCATTTGTAGAATATTCAGTGTCATGTAAGTATTTACAATTTATCAGAGGGAAAAAGCAGTTTGTAAAACATTACACTGTATTGTTCTAAGTTTATATGATATGTTATAAAATATATATGTTTAGAAAAGATCTGTGATGTAGCTATAAACTGGGACCTCTCTACTTCTGAAGATCTAGTGATCATGGATTCAGTACCCCCTCAGCATGTCCATGCATACGGAAGTTCAGAGCCTTCCCTGAGATTCCTATGATTCCCAAGGAGAAGGATGAGGGAGAAGACACTTATGTTATCACGGCTACACCCGGTTGACCGAGATGTGAAACTCAGCCCTGTCTTTGTGCAGAGTATAATTATACACAGACACCCACACACAGAGACAGGCACTCAATAGCCCAGCCCACTGGGGAGGGTGGAAGGGGTGGGGAGGAGGGTTGGAGGACAGAAAGGAGGGGTTTCTACTTCAGCTTATGTCTGCTTAGTTGCTCAGTCATGTCTGACTCTTTGAAACCCTTTGGACTATAGCCTGCCAGGCTCCTCTGTCCAGGGAAGAATACTGGAGAGGCTTGCCATTTCCTTCTTCAGGGGATCTTCCTGACCCAGGGATCGAACCTGAATCTACTATGTCTCCTGCATTACAGGCAGATTTTTTACCTGCTGAGCCATTGGGGAAGCCCCATTTCAGCTTGAAAATCACCTTAAATTGTACCTTTGAACTCTACCAATATATTTATCTTATTCAAATTCAGTATATCCAAATAAACAAACATGTAAATTTTAAAAATATGAAGGCTTTACAGTAGCACAACCCTGCTTATTTAACTTATATGCAGGGTACATCGTGAGAAACGCTGGGCTGGATGAAGCACAAACTGGAATCAAGATTGCTGGGAGAAATATCAATAACCTCAGATATGCAGATGACACCACCTTTATGGCAGAAAGTGAAGAAGAACTAAAGAGCCTCTTGATGAAAATGAAAGAGGAGAGTGAAAAAGTTGGCTTAAGCTCAACGTTCAGAAAACTAAGATCATGACATCTGGTTCCATCACTTCATGGCAAATAGATGGGTAAACAGTGGAAACAGTGGCTGACTTTATTTTGGGGGGCTCCAAAATCACTGCAGATGGTGACTGCAGCCAGGAAATTAAAAGATGCTTACTCCTTGGAAGAAAAGTTATGACCAACCTAGACAGCATAGTAAAAAGCAGAGACATTACTTTGCCAACAAAGGTCCATCTAGTCAAGGCTATGGTTTTTCCAGTAGTCATGTATGGATGTGAGAGTTGGAGTATAAAGAAAGCTGAGCACTGAGGAAGTGATGCTTTTGAACTGTGGTGTTGGAGAAGACTCTTGAGAGTCCCTTGAAGTGCAATGAGATTCAACCAGGCCATCCTAAAGGAGATCAGTCCTGGGTGTTCATTGGAAGGACTGATGTTGAAGCTGAAACTCCAATACTTTGGCCACCTGATGCAAAGAGCTGACTCATTGGAAAAGACTCTGATGCTGGGAGGGATTGGCGGCAGGAGGAGAAGAGGACAACAAGAGGATGAGGTGGTTGGATGGCATCACCGACTCAATGGACATGAGTTTGGGTAGACTCCAGGAGTTGGTGATGGACAGGGAGGTCTGGTGTGCTGCCATGCATGGGGTCACAGAGTCGGACACAACTGAGTGACTGAACTGAACTGAACAGTAGCACAGAGTAGTAAGGAGGAATCAGGAAAGTGATGGTCTGATGCATGTAAATCCAGGCCTGTCAAGTGCCCTGGGTGGCAGTTTCTATGGCTATTTTTGTATAGACAACCCATGATCAATTATAATTAATGCTTGGCACATTTAGAACAATAGCAAAAAAAAAAAAAAAAGAAAGAAAGAAAACAGGTAACAAAGCTCTCAGAGCCCATTTCCCATATAATGTCCCAATAGAAAGGATGGAAAGCATTGGGAGTTCCCTGGTGGTCCAGTTGTAGAACTCCATGCTTCCACTGCAGGTGGCCTGGGTCTGATCCCTGGTAGGAGAACTAATATCCCACAAGATGCACAGCACCGCCAAATAAAAAAAAAGAATGGGAAGGATTACATTCAAAAATATTAATCAAAATAAAATTCTGGTCTAAACAAACTAATGAAAGAGATTTGACACCAATATGCCTGTTAGAAAAGAAAAGGCTAACAGCGCTTCTTTATGACACGTACGATAAGTATCAAAACACCACATATACTTTAAGAAAATAAAATCAGAGGATCTGATAGGGGCTTGAAATTCCATTGTTTAATCCTGACTTATCTTTCAGCATTTTCTTATCTATCAATTTTTCCTTGACAAGAAAAAGAGCTTGAAAGGCAGCCCCTCCCATTCACACAGTCTGCCTGCATCCGCTTGGGATGCCCTACAAAACACTGTAGACTAGGGGGTTAAACAACAGACTTCTTTTCCTACAGTTCTGAAGGCTGCAAGTTGGAGATCAGCGGGCCAGCATGGCCAGCTCTCTTGCGGACAGCCACCTTCTCACTGTCTCCACGCACAGCAGAGAGACAGCTCTGGCCTCTATTCTTTCAAGGGCAGAGATCCCACCACGGGGCTCCTCCCTCGTGACCTCATGTGAACCTAAGCACCTTTGCAGTTCCCCATTTCTCAATACCACCCCACTGGGAGTTGGGGCTTCAACATAGGAATTTCCAGAGGGCCCAATTCATTCCATAACACAGCCCCCAGTCCTTCTTTACTTGGAGGTCCATGATACCAATGTCATATCCATAGTCTGTGATCATAGGGCCCCTCATTCAGAGAAGCAGGTGCTAGGTTTGCCTTGTCTCTCTGACCAGATGCAACCTTTGGATTTGATTTATTAACTCTCTGGCTTTACCCACTAAATCATTTCTTACATTTATTTCTTGTCATCCACATTCAGTCAAAATGATGATCAGTAAGACAGAATTCAGAAGGGGCTCCATCATCTATCAAATAGATTCAGTTCAATTCAGTCGCTCAGTTGTGTCCGACTTTTTGCAACCCCACAAACTGCAGCACGCCAGGGCTCCGTGTCCATCACCAACACCTGGAGCCTGCTCAAACTCACGTCCATCAAGTCAGTGATACCATCCAACCGTCTCATCCTCTGTCATTCCCTTCTCCTCCTGCCTTCAATCTTTCCCAGCATCAGGGTCTTTTCCGAGGCGTCAGTTCTTCGCATCAGGTGGCCAACGGATTGGAGTTTCAGCATCAGTCCTTCCAATGAATATTCAGGACTGATTTCCTTTAGGATTGACTGATTTGATCTCCTTACAGGGAGACTCTCAAGAGTCTTCTCCAACACCACAGTTCAAAAGCATCAATTCTTCGGTAGTCAGCTTTCTGTATCAAATAGTTTAGAAATACCGAATTATGGGTACAGAGAACAGACTTGTGGTTGCCAAGGGGTAGTGGTGGCGGGATGGACTGGGAGTTTGGGATTAGCAGATGAAAACTATTAATTAGAGAATGGATAATAATAATAAACAGGGTGCTACTGTATAACACAGAAAACTATATTCAGTATCCTATGAGAAACCATAATGAAAAAGAGTATTTTTAAAAATGAATACGTGCGTATCAGTTCAGTCTCTCAGTCGTGTCCAGCTCTTTGCAACCCCATAGATTGCAGCATACCAGTTTTCCCTGTCCATCACCAACTCCTGGAGGTTGCTCAAACTCACGTCCATCAAGTCCGTGATGCCATCCAACCATCTCATCCTCTGTCGTTCCCTTCTCCTCCCACTTTCAATCTTTCCCAGCATCACAGTCTTTTCCAGTGATTATGGAATACATGTGCATATATATCTGAATCACTTTGCTCTATAGCAGAAATTAACACAACATTGTAAATCAACTATACTTGAATAAAAATAAATATAAAAGAGTTTAGAAAGGAATCCATCTACAAGAGTTCACGTCATTTTGCTTGGTTAAGGCGCCCCCACGTGTCTCTAGAGGGAACTAACATTTAAAGTCTGAAAAATCATAGTCACTTTGACTCATAATCCATAATATTTTTTTTTACTTTACTTAGACTGAAACATCATGGAGGTATATACACAGATGATCAGAACACAGATCGTGCCCTCAAGAGACTCGTGATTCATAAAGAAAATCAGACACACAGACAGAAACCTGAAAAAAAGAGGTAAAAAGTGACAAATGTTTCCAATGCAGAGAGCACAGGTTCGATCCCTGGTCAGAAAACAAGGATCCCACACGCTGGCCAAAAAGAAGCAAGGAGGCACTCAAAGCCTTCAAGGAGACACGAAAGCTTTGAGTCTGTGCAGGAATAAAGGGAAGAAGTGTGATCGAGTGAGGGCAGAGGATGAGTTTGGATTGGGGCCTCTCATCTTTGGAGAAATGTCCAGAAAGGAGTGAGAAATGAGGCCGGAAGCTGTGGGTTCGCGATAGATTGTGATTCTCTAACCTCTGATGAAACTGTCTCACTTGGAGCATGGGATGATGCCCCTATGTAGGAGGGGGAGGCAGACAGGGTGTAGGGTGCAGGAAGACCAGTGAGGGTATCACTGTGGGCATGGGGAGGGGTTTGAGAAGAGAAAGCTGCCCAAGGCAGCTCTGCCTAAAAGTGAAATACAGATGCACGTTAAGTTACCGAAAATCACTCTCAATTACCTTGAAATAGAATTACATGTGGCCTATAAAAATAACCACAACTCAAAATGGATTAAAGATTTGAACATAAGACCTGAAACCATAAAACTCCTAAAAGAAAATGCAGTCAGTAAGCTAACTTATATGCAGAGTACATCATGAGAAACACTGGGCTGGAAGAAGCACAAGCTGGAATCAAGATTGCCAGGAGAAATATCAGTAACCTCAGATATGCAGATGACACCACCCTTATGGCAGAAAGTGAAGAAGAACTAAAAAGCTTCTTGATGAAAGTGAAAGAGGAGAGTGAAAAAGTTGGCTTAAAGCTCAACATTCAGAAAATGAAGATCATGGCATCTTGTCCCATCACTTCATGGGAAATAGATGGGGAAACAGTGGAAACAGTGTCAGACTTTATTTTGGGGGGCTTCAAAATCACTGCAGATGGTGACTGCAGCCATGAAATTAAAAGATGCTTACTCCTTGGAAGAAAAGTTATGACCAACCTAGATAGCACATTGAAAAGCAGAGACATTACTTTGCCAACAAAGGTCCGTCTAATCAAGGCTATGGTTTTTCCAGTGGTCATGTATGGATGTGAGAGTTGGACTGTGAAGAAGGCTGAGCGCCGAAGAATTGATGCTTTTGAACTGTGGTGTTGGAGAAGACTCTTGAGAGTCCCTTGGATTGCAAGGAGATCCAACCAGTCCATTCTGAAGGAGAACAGCCATGGAATTTCTCTGGAGGGACTGATGATGCTAAAGCTGAAACTCCAGTACTTTGGCCACCTCATGCGACAAGCTGACTCATTGGAAAAGACTCTGATGCTGGGAGGAATTGGGGGCAGGAGGAGAAGGGGACGACAGAGGATGAGATGGCTGGATGACATCACCGACTCGATGGATGTGAGTCTGAGTGAACTCCAGGAGTTGGTGATGGACAGGGAGGCCTGGAGTGCTGCGATTCATGGGATCGCAAAGAGTCAGACACGACTGAGCGACTGAACTGAACTGAAGCTTCCTGACATCAGTCTTGGCAAACAATTTGGGGGATTTAACACCAAAAGCCTCGGAGAAGGCAATGGCACCCCACTCCAGTACTCTTGCGTGAAAAATCCCATGGACGGAGGAGCCTGGTAGGCTGCAGTCCATAGGGTCACTAAGAGTTGGACACAACTGACCGACGTCACTTTCACTTTTCACTTCCATGCATTGGAGAAGGAAATGGCAACCCACTCCAGTGTTCTTGCCTGGAGAGTCCCAGGGACGGGGGAGCCTGGTGGGCTGCCGTCTATGGGGTCACACAGAGTCGGACACGACTGGAGTGACTTAGCAGTAGCAGCAGCAGCAACACCAAAAGCAAAAGCAATGAAAGCAAAAATAAACAAGTGGGACTACATCAAACTGAAAAACTGCACAGCAAATGAAACCATCAACAAAATGAAAGGCAACCTACTGAATGAGAGGGAATATGTGCAAAGCATATATCTGATAAAGGGATAATATCCAAAATACAAAAGTAATACAACTCATTAGCAAAACAAAGACCCAATCAAAAAATGAGCAGAGGATATGAACAGACATTTTTCCAAAGAAGACCTACAGATGGCCAACATATACACAAGAAGATGCTCAACATCACTAACCATCAGGGAAATGCAAATCAAAACCACAGCTTCACACTTGTTAGAAAGGCTATTATCAAAAAGACAAGAAATAACAAGTGTTGGCAAGAATGTGGAGAAAAAGGAATGTTTGTGCACTGCCGGTAAAAGTATAAATTGGTGCAACCACTATGGAAAACAGAATGGTGTCCCCTCAAAAAATTAAAAATAGAATTACCATATGATCCAGCAATTGTATCTGGGGTATTTATCCAAAAGAAATGAACATACTAAATCTAAAAGATACCTGCACCCCTTACATGCATTTCAGGCATTACTCACAATAGCCAAAACATGGAGACAACCTAAGTGTCCATCAACGGATAAGTGGATAAAGAAAATACAGTGCATACATGTAACGGAATATTACTTGGCCATAAAAAGTAGGAAATCTTGCCATTTGCAACAACATGGAAGGGCCTTGAGGGCATTCTGCTAAGTGAAATAAGTCAAACAGAAAAAGACAAGTGCTGTATGATCTCACTTACGTTTGAAATCTTAAAAAACAAACAAATGAACTCACAAAGAGCAGATTGATGGTTACAGAGGCAGGGATTGAAGGGTGGATGAAATGCGTGCAGGTGATCAAACTGCACAGACTTCCAGTTATAAGCTAAATAAGTCATGGGGGTGTAATCTGTAGCATGGTGAGTATAGTTAGCAATAATGTATATTTGAAAGTTGCTAAGAGAGTAAACCTTAAAGTTCTCATCACAAGAAAAAACTAACTCTTTGTGGTGATGGATGTTAACTAGACTTATTGTGGTGATCCTTTTGCAGTATATACAAACATTGAACCATTATGTTGTACATTTAAAATGAATATAATGTTACATGTCAATTAAAAAAAGAGACCAAGAGCCTTAGAGCCGCTCAGCTCTGCACAGGGCTTACCAGACAGACGGACGCAGACTCAGAAGGCTGCCAAATGGGGGGCTGGCTCACATCCATCCTCTTGATATTTTTACTCTGTAAGGACCCAATCTCCCTGCAAAAACCCCAGAGGAATCAGCTATACCTGCTGGCCCTCCCACACCTTTTGTAAGCTCTGCAATTCTAGTGTTTTCTTTCTGCATTTTCTGCTATTCAATCATGTGGCTTCATAGCCACTTCTCTTCTTTGGGGCTTTCATTCTTCATCTTTAAGGCTTAGTTCATATGCTCCCTTTTCCAGGAAACCCTCCTTAACAACCTCTCAAATGTAGATCTTTCTATAGGCTCCCTCATATTTGCATACTGCTGCTGCTAAGTCGCTTCAGTCGTGTCCGACTCTGTGTGACCCCATAGACGGCAGCCCACCAGGCTCCCCGTCCCTGGGACTCTCCAGGCAAGAACACTGGAGTGGGTTGCCATTTCCTTCTCCAATGCATGAAAGTGAAAAGTGAAAAGGAAGTCACTCAGTGGTGCCCAACTCTTCGCGACCCCATGGACTGCAGCCTACCTGGCTCCTCCATCCATGGGATTTTCCAGGCAAGAGTACTGGAGTGGGGCACCATTGCCTTCTCCGCATATTTGCATAAGTATCCACTTAAATCTGTACTATTATCATATGCAAATTATTGTCTCTAGGTTCATGGCCCCCTAATTTATGAGCATGTGGACAACTGAACTAGAATCTTTTTGGTTTATATCCTTATAACCTTGGCCTTTTACCTCAGTAAATTTTTGTTGAAAATAAATAGCTAAGCATTGAGTTGTGCGATCTCATATCACACATATATGTACACGCATACATTACATGTGTATCATGGAAGGTGGCGACAGCAGACAGGTACAGGGCACTATCCAGATGCCAGACAGGGGTCTAAGTTTTTCACATGTATTCACCCACTTGTGAGGTAGGTGGCGCTATTATCACCATTTAGTAGGCGGAGAAATAGAGGGGCTCAGTGAGATGCTCTACTTCCAGTCAAGCAAACCTGCCTCCATTCTCCCGCCCCTTAAATACCTGATTAAACCACTGCTGCTGAGGCGATCCGGAGAAGGCAATGGCACCCCACTCCAGTACTCTTGCCTGGAGAATCCCAGGGACGGGGTAGCCTGGTGGGCTGCTGTCTATGGGGTTGCACAGAGTCGGACACGACTGAAGCGACTTACCAGCAGCAGCAGCAGCTGAGGGGATCTGGGATCTTCCGGCAGTCGACCACTCTGCACGGTGGAATGTTCCATCTGACCGAAGGTTAACCTGTTCCGTGCCACGATATCCACTGCTCTTTCTTTCTTTTTAAAGTACCTACTCCTCTTAACCTCCTCTGCTGTTGCAGGACTAATTATTGGGAGGTGTGACGCAGTTGCAGAAGGTGGGAAAGACAGGAACCGATGGTTCCTGCCCCTGCAATGCTCTGTTCAGGGACCGGAACAGTGTTGAGCTGCATGTCTCTTTCTGTTGCACCATTCAAGGGAGCAAACATTCAACGTGCCCCTCCTAAGTGAATCTTAGCCATCCAAAAGATCTCTATCAAGTCGACCAACAGAACCCTTTAACTTGGCAAGCTCACTCAAAACATCATCCATACACCCTCTTCGTCTGTTTGTACCACTTTTCCATAACTTTTACCTGCAGTTACTGAGTTCATTGGGTTAAAGCATCAGAGCAAACTCAAGAATTTGTACTAAATTAAATGGGGATAAAGGAAGCTCATTTCATCCATTCTCCCCACCCCACTTCGTTTCTAAATTAATTTTCACCCAGCTTGGGGCATGGATCTCTATGAAGAAGTTTTAGGTTTGCAAAAAGGCATTTGGATAATGACTGGTGGATTATAAATAAAATATAAAATAAAGCTGGGGCACTGAAAACCATCTGCAGCTGTGTGAAATGATGAACGTCTGAAATGTGTCTGGTTTGAGGGTGCTTGATCCTCCCATGACTTTTTTGGGGGTGGGGAGGATGGACAAATTGGGGGAGAATGAGGGAGAAAAGCTAGAGCAGGGGATCAGTCAGGTGCCAGAGGAATCTCCGCTGAAACTAAGCCCCAGATCTTTCACATTGTACTCTGAACCCCGTCAGTTCATGCCTATCTTCGAAGGGCCCGAAATCAATAAAAAAAGAAGTTTAAAAACTGCTCCTTAGGCAGCTGAAAATCTGCCCTTCACTTTTCTTTCCCTGTACCCTGAGGAGTTCTAAATCTTCCCTCATTCCAACATCAAGCCAGAGACACCAGGCTCCCCAGAACTGTCTTTTATTCTGTATTATTTCTACGACGTTCTGCCAAGCATCGGTGGGTCTTTAAAGGGACTGTAAAAAGGTAGCGAAGACACATCCGTTCGGCAAAGACATGTAGCACAGGCACGGCGCACATAAATCAAAGCCAGAAAGAAGCCCGCTAGCAGCCTGGAAATCAAATTGTGTCAGGGAGAAGGCCCGGGCGGAAAAATAGATTAGAAGGGCACTGAACAAGAGAGAAGAAAGACAGGCAGCCCCTACTAAAATTAATGAGAGGCAGAGGAGGCCCGGAGAAACAGCCTGACAGAAAAGATTCTTGCACTGCTTAAGGATGGACGAGCGTTTCAGCAAGTGTTATTGACTCCTGCATGAATAACACAATGGCTATCCAGCGCCACTTCCCAAAACCCAGGGCTGCTGCTGCTGCTCCTGCTTAGTCGAAAACCAGGGCTAGAGGCTCCAAAAGACATGAGGGGAGGAAGGAGACATGAAAGAGATGGGAGAGCAGGCACAGGAATTTAGATGAGCATGGAGACCTCCCTCACAGCCCATCCTTCAGGTGACCTCCAGCTCCCAGTCCCAACTTTGTGACTGCTCTGCTGATTTCGAGCAGGGCTACAAAACCTCTAAACTAGGTTAATGGTACCTGTCTCATAAGTGATCTTGAGGTGTCATAGGTAAAGGACCAAGTGCATGCACTGGCCCAGAATCAGGGCTTTGTATAGAGCGACTGTTAGTAAATTAAAAATTTTTTTTCTTAATATATATATTTTATTGAAGTACAGTTGACTTACTATGTTTAAACAATTTTTCTTTCTTTCTTTTTTTTTTTTTTTTACAGTTCTCAAAGTCTTTTTCCCACTTCTCCTCCAGGAGGCTTCTGTGTACCCCTTTTTCAAGATCCCACATAAAGCCAGTTACCATCTTCCGGTTTTTCCTAGGTCCTACTTGTCCTATCCTTGCCCTCAAACCCAGGGGATCTTAATCTGGTCTCAAATTGGAGACTTGTTTTGATTCATCAGTGGCCTCCCAAATCAATCAATATCATGCCTGTTCTTTCCGACTTCCAAGGGCTAGGGTTTTACAAATCAAAAGCCAAGAATTGCCCTTACCTGAATAGAACAAGGACCAAAGAAATGGGGTGAGGGTGCTGTTAGTAGAGATCTCAATTGATATTTCAAAATATTATTCTGTACAGAAGCGTTCTGAGCAATCATGAAGCTGAGAATTAAAGGGAGCCTCACTCAAAGGAATCCAGCCTGTCTCTGTGCAAGTTCAGTGGCCCTGCTTGAGGATGCCTTTGTATAATTGTGATCCTTGCAGAATTTCAGTGTGAAAGCTCCTTATGTGTGTGTTGCTGCGGGGGGGGGCGGGGGGGGGGCGCGGGGTGAGTAAGGGGAGGGGTCATCCTACAGACTAGGGGGGAGCCTTGAGGGCCAGACCTTCCCTTCCAAGGGTCACGCAAATCTCCAGAATCTGTGAATTCAATGAATACAGTTCAGTTCAGTTCAGTTCAGTTGCTCAGTCATGTCCGACTCTTTGCGACACCATGAATCGCAGCACGCCAGGCCTCTCTGTCCATCACCAACTCCCGGAGTTCATTCAGACTCACGTCCATCGAGTCAGTGACGCCATCCAGCTATCTCATCCTCTGTCGTCCCCTTCTCCTCTTGCCCCCAATCCCTCCCAGCATCAGAGTCTTTTCCAATGAGTCAACTCTTCGCATGAGGTGGCCAAAGTACTGGAGTTTCAGCTTGAGCATCATTCTTTCCAAAGAACACCCATGACTGATCTCCTTTAGAATGGACTGGTTGGATCTCCTTGCAGTCCAAGGGACTCTCAAGAGTCTTCTCCAACACCACAGTTCAAAAGCATCAATTCTTCGGCACTCAGCTTTCCCTATAGTCCAACTCTCATATCCATACATGACCACTTGAAAAACCATAGTGACACCGGGACTCTTATCACACCTGAGCTTTCAGCCACAGGACTGCTGTCTGATGCCAGCCACCTGGAGCCTGGTGGCTCCAGGAGAGGTGGCTCCCTCTCCTTCCTTGTGTGTGTGCTCCCTCGCTCAGTTCTGTCCAACTCTTTGCGACCCTGTGGACTGTAGCCTGCCAGGCTGCTCTGTCCATGGGATTCTCCAGGCAAAAATACTGGAGTGGGTTGCCGGCCCTCTTCCAGGGGATCCTCCCAACCCAGGGATCCAACCCACGTCTACTGCATCTCCTGCATTGGCAGGCGGATTCTTTACCCCTGTGTCACCTGGGAAGCCCCGATACTACTCGTGATGTTAGCCAAAGGCCTAGAAGCATTGAAATGCACCCTCCTTGGTGCACTGAAAAAACGCAAGATACAAATTAGATCCCACAGGTTCTCGATAAGAGAAGACACAGAGCATTCAAAAGCCAGTGCCTGAGTGGGACACAGGTCCTGTAGTGACCTGGGACCATCTGCAAGGCCTGGGATAGGATGAGTAGGATGAAGCAATTTGTTAAAAAAAAAAAAAAAAGCAGTGTCCGGTAGCTCACATCATTCGCTCCCTGATGGCTCTCATTTTTCTTCTGATCTAGGCAAACCACCATGTTCTTGGTGTTGTAGCAAAAGGGAACAAGCCAACCCACGCCTCGCCTCCTTTAAACCCCTTCATTTGGCCTTGCTAAGGCAAACAAACCACAGAGCACGCCTGCAGGTTTTGAGTTGTTCACCCCAGGCCCGACCCTTCAAGTCCTCCGGGGACAGGGCGCCCCGGCCTCGGGGGCGGGGCGACACGAGGGGCGGGGTCAGAGGCGAGGTAGGGATTTCGAGGGCGGGGCGCCAAAGGCAAGGGGCGGGGCAAGGGCGGACGCGGCGCCAGGGGCAGTGTTACGGGGGCGGAGCCTCGGGGCGCAGCGGGAGGACTCGCGGCCCCCGCGCGGGACGGGGAGGGGCGGGGCGGAGGGGAAAGGCCTGGGGAGAAGAGTCGGGTCCCAGCTTGGGCCCCGGGTCCCCGATCCAGTTTTGCCCGCGGCCTGGAGCGATCGGAGCGCAGCGGCCCGGCCGGCACCCACGCCCATCGGAGCGCCCAGAGCCCGCGGACCCCGGCGTCGAGCTCAGCGGCGTCCGACTCCGGCGCGTCTCTAGCCGCCATGGCCGCGGCCGCGGGCCTGCGGGCCTTGGGAGCGAAGGGGTCGGGGTGGCTCCGGCGCGGTCCGTGGGCTCCGCTCACCACTGGCTTCTGCAGCGGGGGGCCGGCCGGGATCGGGCGGCCGGAGCCGGGGCCGCGACCCACCATCGCGCGGCAACGGGACGGCATCAGGTCAGCGGCCCGCCTGGGTGCGGGGCTGTTCCCCGGGGGGTGGCCAGCGGGACCCAGGAAGAGAGGGGGGCGCAGGAGGCTGGCTGCCAACCGTGCCACCCACGCAGAGTCCAGAGCGGCTCCGTCGGTGGTCAGCTCCGCCCGCCGCAGAGTCCAGTTTATCTATCGCAGTCCATCTGTTCGGCGGAGTGTCCGACGTGAAAAGAATCCGCGGATGCGGCGTTTACAGAGGTCCCTTGCCTGGGCTCAGTGGCCTCTGGGACCCTGCAGGATTCACACCGAGGATTTAAGTGGGGCTGCCTGCGACGGTGCCAGCACTGCCCCTAAACCCCAGAGCGAGTCGACCTCGCACTTGGACTCAGCGTGGGCAGCCTTGTGGGAGGCTCCTCCGCTGCTGTGCCTTTGAGAAAGCCCTTCATAGAGGGCTCTGGGCCTCACAAACTTGACGCGGCTCCAAGGCGCCGTCAGGCTTAGCGGAGCTGCTCCTCGGCCTGCAGCCAGAAGTGCCCACGTGGGGGCGGTAAATAAATAGGACGAAGGACACACTGCACTGAGCTCTGCCCTTTGGCTCAACAAGCCTAAACCCCTTTTACAAAAACAGACCTGGGCACACACTTGAAACTGGACGGTGGAGTGGTAAGGGCAGAAGGCCTTCAGCTCCATCCAGGCCTCACCTTGACGTTTGCCTGGCCCAAGCAAGAGTGCCGAGGGAGGCCTATCTGACATGTCTTGAGTATTTAGACCTTACAAATTAAGCAAACTGCAAGATAGGCCAATATATTTCCTTCTCTCCTGACAAGTAGGCAGTCCTAAAATCTGGTGTGTGCGAGTGCTCAGTGCTCAGATGTGTCTGATTTTTTGCCACCCCATGGACTGTAGCCCAGCAGGCTCTTTGTCCATAGAATTTTCCAGGCAAGAATACTGGAGTGGGTTGCCACTTACTTCTCCAGGGGATCTTCCCTATCCAGGGATCGAACCCACATCCCCTGCATTAGGCAAGGTTTCTTTACCAGCTGAGCCAGCAGGGAAGCCCAAGATTTGGAAGGCTCTTTGAGTCCTCAGGCTCCAAGGAGCTCCCCCAAAGCAGTGGAGAGCACTCTTGGCCTGTAGCTTTGTTCTGTTCTTCCCACCCTGCCCTGGCACCCCTCACCTCTCCCCCACTCCGTCCTGATGCTCTGCTGGGGTCTTGGCACACAGGTCCCAGACATCCTGTGCAGCATGCCCACAGTATCTACTCCTTCACCCCCTACACTCAGCTGCTCACAACCACCCCGTAGGCCTTAGGGTGCCCCCTGCAGAGCCATGGAATTCCAGGGTTTCAGGTGACTGCAGTGGGGTGTGGAAGGGTGTCGGGATTTCCAGGTGCACACATCTCAACATCCCACTGGACTCCTTGCTTGCCAAGATGGGTACCGCTGGAAGGGGGCCTGTCGGAGCAGAGTTCTCCAAAGTGCAGGGCCAGGGCAGGAGCCCTACTTGCCCATTTTTAAGGGCAAAGTAGGGCCCTTAAAAAACTGTTTCTTCAAATCTGGCCCATTTGGCATGGCAGCCAGATGACAGAAGATGTTTTTGATTCTCCAGTGGGTGTGTGTGTTTTCAGTCCCTCAGTCGTGTCCGACTCTGTGACCCCATGGGCTGTAGGCCATCAGGCTCCTCTGTCCATGGGATTCTCCGGGCAAGAATGCCAGAGTAGGTTGCCATTTCCTCCTCCACAGGATCTTGCCAACCCAGGGAGCAAACCCACATCTCCAATGTCTTCTGCACTGCAGGTGGTTTTTTTTTTTACCACTGAATCACTGGGGAGGCTCCCTGGTTCTCCAGAGGTAAAATAAACATAAATAAGAAAGGAGGATGTCAGGAATGGTTTAATAGGAAGGAAGGCAAGCCAGCACTAAAGCAGAACAATGTCAGGCGCTAAGGGGTGAGCTGCAGCAACTCACTGAAGTGTCCCTTTCAACAGCTGCCCCTGTGCTGCCTCCTGTGAGGGCCAGTGCTGAGTGTGGTGCTGCACACTCCTCACCCGCAACCCTCCCTACAGCCACCAGGTGTTATAGATGACGTCATCCCCGCTTGACTGAGGAAATGAGTTCAGAGGACGGCCTGCTGGAGGCCACACAGCTAGGAGGCAGGAGGGCTGACAGAGAAAGGCCCATCTGCCTCCAAAGCTGCCCCCACTCTTGCTGAGCCATTCCAGGGTGCTCGCCACTTGGGTTTAAAAGAGAAGCCAGGAAACTAGACGAGGTGAAAATCCACGGCAATTGGTGGAACTGGCCTTGCAAAATAGAAGTGCTCTTTTTGGTCATGAATTCAATCAACAGATTCATGTTGAGTGTCCCCTCCGCATGGGAGCCTGGCAGCGTCTTGCCCCACAGACCTGTGAGTGGTTTATGGCAACGGGATAGACTCCAGGCAGCTCACTGAAGCATCTACAGGGACCATCTCTTGCCTCATAAATGGAAAGATTACATTTTTATCACCTGCCCTGGTGGTGACCTTACTCTTAAAGAGATCCCCTTTCAAAAGGGGTGGTGTTAAAGCTCCGGTGCAAGACAAGGTAGCTGCTGGGGAATTCAGACCAGCGAGATTCTCAGGAGGTGTTATCCACTGGGTTTCATGACCTTTGACATAGAACGGAGCAATCGGGTCTCAATAACCCATTGAATAGCAATCCAGGATGGCTTTCTGAGATAAGCAAAGATAGAGGGTCTGTTTGGTCACTGGGAAAAGGAGGCTTAAGGGGCACCTTGGCGGGAGAGTCCAGAAGCCATGCTAGTGAACTTGTGGGTCTGGAGCTCAGAGGTTTGAACTGAGGCAAAGATTGGGCGTGGTCAGCACAGAGGTGTAGCTGATGCCAAGGCCACAGGGAAGCTGCCTGGGAGGAGTGTAGGGAACAAGAAGAGAGAACCCTAAGGATTGTGGCATCTAGAGGTGAGCAGAGGGCGAGGAGCCCATCCCCAAAGTCAGGAAGGAGTGGCCGGAGAAGCACCAAAAAAACGAGAGAGGAGGAACGTGCTTCCAGAAGGCAGGTGGGATTAGTTGGGTTTGGTTCTGGCAATCGGGATTCTCAGTGGCAACAGCCTTAGTGGAATGGCAGGAACAGAAGGCTGGTGATACGGGGCTGAAGAGCAAACTCGCAACTCAGAGCACTCTGACAGGGTGTGTGACGCTCAGGCCAAAGGATTAACGGGACACACAACACCAAGGGCATCTGAGGGCTGGCGTCTTTGTACAGAATTTTGCCCAAGGCCTTAGCATTTCATTTAAGCCTATGTCACTGATGGGAGGGCAGCTTTTTAGGTTTGTCACAGGGAGCACACTAATTATTTTACTGGAAGGTTTATCAGCAGTCTCTCTCCACCGCCGCCAGAATATAGGTTTCTGGGGCTGTCAGCATATCAGCTGTGAGTCATTTTTGTGCTTAGGAGAGAGTATGAGAAACCAAATGATGACTGTCACAACCACCTAAAGACAGCAGCAAAACCAATGTGGCATTCCAGAGAAAACGGTTACTCTTAATGCTCCAAAATAAATTCAGTCATCAATGGGTTTCCCAGAAAGCAGAGGCACAGAGGCTATTTAAGGAAGATGCCAGGTGACACAGCAGTGGAAATACCAGGTGCAGAGTGAGGAAGGCAGAAAAAGCACAGCCGGGGCCGGCTGGGAACCAGAAGACACGACCACCACCTGGTGTCTAGCTTGTGACTGTCCCTTAGAAGAGCAAAAACAAGACATTCTGCGTGCAGGCAGCAAGGTGACAAGCCAGGTTATTACCACCAGCTCATGGAGGACCATAAAACAGCAAGCAAGCCTTTGAACACGGGTTTTTCAGGGACAACGTGGCCGGGAGACCCTCTTGCTGCAACAGTTCTGCACGTAGCACCCCCTTCTCAGACAGCAGGAATATTTTGCTGGCTTACACAGTGTCACTCCAGGAAAGGTAGGGAGACGCACGTGCCGGCTGGCGTCTGCACCTCGGCTGCCTCTTCCATGGTGTGGGTGGGAGGCGATTTGGGGGCGTATTTTCATTCCTGGCTCCTTTTCTGCCTATTCTTTCTGAAGAACAATGGAAAGAAGCAGGCGTGTCAGCCTCCATGCAGCCACTCAGCCTGGGTGGTGATTATGCTGGAACTCCTATGCCTTGCCCTTTCTGTGGAGGTGGCAGTAATAGTTCTGAGACAGACTTGGGAAAAAAAGGGAAACAACTCGAGAGCAAGGGGAGGAAAGCCCCCACATTTCAGGTAGTCCCCTTGTTTTGACTGAGCTGTCACTCCAGAGACTTGAAAAACCCTCTCAATGGCCTCTGAGTGCCCACAGCTCTCTTTTCCAGGGTTTTAAAAATAGGTCCCCAACCCCTCCTACATTGCTGGTAGGAATGTAAATTGGTGCAGTCACTATGGAGAACAGTACGGAGGTTCCTTAAAAAACTAAAAATAGAACTACCATATGACCTGCAATCCCACTCCTGGGCATATATCGGAGAAAAACACGATTTGAAAGGTTACACTCACTCCAGTGTTCATTGCAGCACTGTTTACAATAGCCAAGATGTGGAAGCAACCTAAGTGTCCATCAACAGAAGAATGGTAAAGAAGATGCGGGGCATATACATACATACATACATATATATATATATATAATGGAATATTACTCAGCCATTAAAAAGAATGAAATACTGTCATTTGCAGCAACATGGAGAGACCTAGAAAGTGTCATGCTGAGTGATGTAAATTAGAGAAGGAGAAATATCATATGACATCCCTTATATGTGGAATTTAAAAGGAAATGATTCAAAAGAACTTAATTACAAAACAGAAGGAGCCTCACAGACTTAGAAAATGAACTTACGGTTGTTAGAAGGAAGGGATAGTTAGGGAATTTGGGATGAGCATGTACACACTGCTATATTTAAAATGGATAACCAGCAAGGACCTTCTGTATAGCACATGAAACTCTGCTCAGTGTTACCTGGCAGCCTGGATGGGAGGGGTTGGGGGAGAATGGATACATATGTGTGTATGGCTGAGTCCTTTCCCTGTTCACCTGAAACTGTCACAACTTTGTTAACTGGCTACACCTCAATACATAGTACAAAGTTAAAAAAAAAAAAAAAAACAGCTCCCAAATTGCAGCAGGGGTCCTCAGCAGCAATTGTTTTGACTGGGACACAACCCAGTAATTATAAAATGTTCTTTGCAGGAGCATCGTCTTGAGTGATCCAAAGAGAAGAAATGCACTGTCATTGGCCATGCTGAAATCTCTCCAGAGCGACATCCTTCATGAAGCTGAAAGCCAGGATCTGAAGGTCATTATCATTTCAGGTATTGATGAAATGTCCATCCTCAGTGTTCTGCAGAACCCAGAAGAGGTGTCTCAAATTTCTTTAGTTAACTAGGGCATTATCCTAAAGTTGTACTGACACTATCTGCTGTGGAAATTATAGCAAACATTACTGTGCAGTAAAAGTATATGTTTCCATTTTTGGTGGATACTGAACATTGCCACATGAGGCTATGCTGAGATCTGATGTCCTCGTGGGCCCTATGCGATGGGTTTAATCGCCAATCCTTTTGGTAGAGTGCCTGGTCGGCTAGGACCAGGCTGTTAGGACGTATGATGGGTTTGTCTTCCGACTCTTACCGGGCTCTCAGCTGAGCTGTGCAGCCTTCTTCAGTGGTGCTAGAATGCCTGCCGGATTTTGCCCAGTTCTTTCCTGGCTCTTTTTTCCAGTAAGAATTTTTAGCAGATGAGCTGGTGATGATGGTGGTGGTATAAATAAGAGCAACATCAGTATTTTAAAGCAGCCACAGACAAGTAATATGGAAACTGCTCTGTAATGCTTTTGTATTTCTTTAATTAAGGATCAGTGTTTCTGGAGAATGTGACCTTCTATCAGTAGTTGAATATACATTTTCAACTGTTTTATGTGGTGAAGAAAAAAGAAATACAGCTGGTAGAGATCAGCAGTCCTCTGACTGCTGTAACCCAGATACGTCGAAGGCAGCTCACTTCCAAACGACACTGTTCTTTGGCTTGCTTAAAGGGAACAGCACTTCCTGTCACAACTGCCATGATCAGAGGAAATGTAAAATGTTACCAGCTCATCATGGGATCACATTTTGATGTTGTTGTTAATGACAATGACAATTAAACCACCTCCTCAGGCCCCTAGTTTATAAAATAAAGGGATTCTCTTCACGCCCCGACCTTCCTGATTCCAGCCTTTGGGGCAGACTGATGGACAGGGATGCTGCCAAAGGCTCTGGTGGATTTCCGTGGCCCTGCATGAGTTGATACACTCAGGACAGGCCAAGTCTCAAAAAACAAAGCTGAGACCAAAGGGACAACTCTGAAGATGGCTGGTTGCTGAGCTCAGTTGGTTACCAAGCCTTCTCCTTTACATAATGCACATTTTCACAGGTCTCCACCAGGGACCTTTTTAGAGCCTCACCCTGTGCTGTCATCATAAAATACTGGCTATAGCTCTTCCAGCTAACTTGAATTATTCTTATCAAAATCAGGCCATTAACTTTCTCTAAAGCTGTTTCCATAGTGAAAGAAATATAAAAAAGAAAAGAAACAACTTTCTCTAAGTGTCCAGAGCATCAATTCGATCACTCCCTGAAGTTATTCAGTAGACAGGTAAGTGACTGTCCAGCTCTAGCTGGACATCTTTGTATTTTCTTTTCTCAACTGGAAATGTTGCAGCTGAAGGGCCTGTATTTTCTTCTGGACATGATTTAAAGGAACTGACGGATGAACAAGGCCCAGACTATCATGCAGAAGTATTTCAAACTTGTTCTGAGGTAAGCCAGGGTGATGGTCAACATTGCAAGCCTGAGAGTGATAACTGTATTAAATATTGAATTAGGCTTCTATTTTACAGATAAGTATTTAAGCTATGATATGTCACCACTGTAGAACTACTGAAACCCCTGTGGTCACTGGTGAACCCTTCATCCAAGCAAATATTTGGTTTCAACTTTTCAGAAGTGACTGTGGTTGGCATTTGATCATGCAATGCTGCCACTAAGAGTTGCCATCCCTGCCTTACGGGGTACATCTTGGTACCCATGTCTTAAGTAAGAAATAGAGAGTGGGACTCTACCTTTTTAGAAAAGAAGGACCTAAGATTATTAAAATCTTTAAAGTTTTAAACTAAAACAACTCTGTCAACGGAAAAGAGAGCATTCATAACAATAATGATTTTAAAAATGATTTCCAAACCCTTCTTTCAACTAACTTTTATAATCACTGCCTCCCAAGTAGGAAAATTAACCTCTTCATTTTTCCTCTTCTCCCTTTTTCTGTCTCTTTAACCACATTAAGAAGGGAAATTGACAACAGATATAGAGGAGGAAGCGGGTTCCTTGGTGGCTCAGTGGTAAAGATTCTGCCTGCCGATGCAAGAGACGCTGGTTCAAACCCTGGGTGGGGAAGATGCCCTGGAGAAGGAAATGGGAACCCATTCCAGTATTCTTGCCTGGAAAATCCCATGGATAGAGCAGCCTCACAAGCTACAGTCCAGGGGGTTGCAAAGAATCAGACACAACTTAGTGACTAAACAACATCAACAACCTATAGGAGGAAGAACAAAATCGGGGATGACTTATACATGTATCAGATCAACCGGATAATCAAAAATATAGAATCCACCTTAAGTAACACACTGTCCATTTAGTGAGCATCTCCTGAGCGCCTGCTGTATGCTTACTCGCAAGGTACTGAGGGAAACAGAAGGAAAAGAGAATTTCCAGCCGACCTGAAAACTGAAAATCGACTTGAGAAAGATGTATAAAGCAGTTTCATAACCTGAACCCTAGGATTACTTCACCTAATTTCTCCTTCATACATTGACTTACTCATTCATTTCTTTGGTCATTAATGATGCAACAAATACTTGAGGAGACCTTCAATGTAGACCAGACAGAAGTGAACATCAGAGAGGGGAAGGGGAAGGTGATTGGGATACGTTCTTATTTTCCTTGCCCTTCCAGAAACCCCCAAGGAGATCATAGTTTTCATTTTGTGGAGGGACAAACCTGAAAAGTGATTGACTTGACTTCATAGAGATGGAAGCAAGTCAGAGCCAAGACTTGGTCTTTCGTTTCACATTAATAATGTTTATGGGACATTCTGCTGTTTGTTTGCTAGGACTCGGTGCTTTTAAAAGTTATTTTCCTACTGATATGTTTCACCAAATAGAAAATCAGCAAAGAGAACCAGCAGAGCCCTTCCATCTTCCCCTAAATGGCCTGCTTTTGTTACTTTGCTGTGATACCTTAATGAACTGAGAACTTAAACAGTCAGCAAAGGGCCACAGAGGAGCCGAGCTTCTTCAGGGGACAAAGGCGAGGTTTCTTGGGCTTCTACCATATGGATGCCGCCAGATTGCTGAAAAAGACAGACAGGACCTTGTCCTGACATAGCAAAAGAGAAGTTGTATTGACTTCTTTAAGACTTTGTCTAAGAAAATCAAATCATCCCGATAAGTCTGAGCACCATGAACTTGTGCAAGATTTCAGTTTGCAAGTGTAACCAGCAGGCACATTGGAGCAGAATGAGGCCAATACTTCCTTTTTGTTCCTGCATGAGAAGAGGTGAGGGCTTCCCTGGTGGCTCAGACGGTAAAGAATCCACCTGCAATGTGGAAGTCCTGGGTTTGATCCCTGGGTTGGGAAGATCCCCTGGAGGAGGGCATGGCAACCCACTCCAGTACTCTTGCCTGGAGAATCCCCATGGACAGAGAAACCTGGTGGGCTGCAGTCCATAGGGTCGCAAAGAGTTAGACACGACTGAGCAAATAAGCATGCACGAGAAGAGGGGATGGTAGAAAGGAAGGAAGATCTGGGGACTGGCTCCGCATCTGATTTTTATAGTAGATTTGTCACAACACAGGTGCCTCACGAGGGTTAATTACTTACATATCAAGAATGGGGCAAATTGAGAAGGAGAAGAAACACTTGGTCAGGGTAGGATATTTTTAATGTTAGTGATCTACTGGATTGCCTAAGTATCACTCACCAGCTCATGTGAAATCTCAGGCCTTCTCAGACGAAAGGTGGGAGACAGACTGTGCTGCCCAAGTCACAGCCAACGGACTTTTCATACCCTCAGTTGATCAGGCAACAGATGACACTCAGAGCTGAAACAGCCTTTTCTGTCTTTGCAGTCAGACCTCAGACCTCAGAAGCTCTTCTGCAGCCTCCTGGCTACCATAGTCCCCACCATCCCCACCCTCACTTACAGGCACAACCCCCCTAAACCTACCAGCAATTTGGATGGGGGTACAGATGTGCATTCCTCTGGAGGAGGGCCATTAGCATTTACCAGAATCTCAAAAGGTGACCCCCTTGAAGTCAGGAATATGATATCATATCCCCAAATATACAATTAGTCATTGTAGAATAAAGCAGACAAGTGTCAAATGTTCATGAACACAAACGGTGAGTTCCTTAGGCAAAACTCGGGAACCCATGAAGGTCATTTTCCCTGGAGTGGCTGCTGGGAAGCCAACCCAGAGTCCCTGCTCCTCTCCCTCCAGCCAGGGTTGAAGGGCAAACATTTTGACACTGAAGTTACCATAGCAACACAATCGGTTAAGCATGTCAGGGAAAAGATGGAGAAATTAGCCAAGTTATTTCATAAGCTGCAAAAATAAGTTAAAGTTCGGGAGATTTGAGGGCAGGGGTCTCACACGACCCAGTTTCCGGCTCCCCTCTCTGTGCACTTTGGAATTTTCCTTTGATAACAGCAGGGTGTTCCCCCCATCTTAGTAGAAGTGAGAGAGAATCACAGTGGCAACTGGAGAAGTGATCAGTAAGGAAGTCGCCTCCCAGCTTTTAACATGAGAGCTCCACGCTGCCATCGTTGAAACAGGGCTACTTGTTTCCCACAGTCACTCAACCCTCTTCTCTAGGGGGGTTGTGAGCAGAGTGGTCCAGGGGACAGCACCCTTGCTGAAGTCATGCTCAGGGTCAGACTAGGGACCTGGAGTCGGACAGAGACTGCTCAGACCCCACAGCCCCACTCTTGGGTCTGATGGCCTTAGGGAGTCACTTGTCTGGTGAGCCTTGGAGTCCTGGTTCCTTCCTCCTGGATCTCAAGGAGACCAAATCATACAGTCTGATTCACAGTCGAAATTTCATGCAACTTATTCTCCTTGGTCATAGAATCTGATACACTTATGGATTTGAGAAAAGCTCTGAACAGTAAAATCACATAAAATAACAAGCTTTGACATCCACCTCACTCTTGGATGAAAGTGAAGCAGGTGTGTTTGCTCCTCAGGTCATGATGCTGATCCAGAACCACCCAGTCCCCATCATCGCCATGGTGAATGGCCTGGCCACCGCAGCTGGGTGTCAGCTGGTTGCCAGCTGTGACATTGCCGTGGCAAGTGACAAGTCCTCCTTTGCCATGCCGGGCGTGAACATAGGGGTCTTCTGTTCCACCCCCGCAGTGGCCTTGGGGAGAGCAGTGCCGAGAAAGGTGACAACCCCCTGTACCCCCCACCCCTCCCCCAGCTGCGATCCTTGAGTGTCTGTGAGGGTCAGTTCCAGAACTTTCTTGTTGAAAGTACAGTGTGAGTCAGGACATTCTGCCCAAAGCAGAGCTGGCTAATGTACTAATGTCTTGTGTCAGGAGGTTATCCCTGTAGCTGTCAGTTTGTAAGTCATTGTTTTTCACTCTTGCCGGCCCCTCAGTACAGCTGGTTGTTTCCAGATTTGCTTTGCTTTCATAAAGGCAAACATCTTTTGCACTCATGTGAAATGCAATTGAGACAGTTTGATTGCACAGAAAGGCTGCATCTGAGCTGTAATAGCATGGTGACATATGCCAGTATAAGAGGCTAGGACACTGTGTCACTGGCTTCCTGTTTGCTGACCATCTGTCCCGCTCCAGAATGCTTTGAAAGGAGCTGATACATTGAGTGTGTCACTTCTGCGGTGGCTGCAGGAACGTCCTGCACGTGGTGTGCTGAACGTGCCCCAGAGCTGTTCTGCCATCATTGACTTGAGTGAAGTCCACTTTCTTCACAAAGCTTTCCTCCTTCCTATAACATTGTAAGAGCGTTTACTGACCATCTCAAGTAAAAACTGGTGGTTTCCTCATTCTAGAAAAACACATCCTCATTCTCAATTGAAAATCTGTTTTTAAAGGAGGGTCAGATTCATAGGGCTTCCCAGGTGGCACTAGTGGTAAAGAACCTGCCTGCCAATGCAGGAGATGTAAGAGACGGGGGTTTGATCCTTGGGTCAGGAAAAATCCCCTAGAGGAGGGCATGGCAACCCACTCCAGTATTCTTTCCTGGAGAATCCCATGGACAGAGGATCCTGTCAGGCTACAGTCCATAGGATCGCAGAATCAGACATGACTGAATTGACTTAGCATGCATGCATGCAGATTCATAGCAGGTGGGGAACCTAAACTGCTTTCTAGAATATATTATCCATTTTAGCATCAACTAAGAAAACCAGCAGTTGCTCATAGCCTGAGGCACAAAAGAAATGAGACCCAAGGGAAATCAGGCCGAGGGACCAAGTTCAGGGGCGCACTTGCCTTCCATGTGCCTCCTCGTTAGCTTTTACAGAAATATGTTTATTAGAAAATTCTGATCACAGGTACCTACAAACACCCACACCATGAAAACCAGCTGGACATGGGCTCCACGTGAGAGAAGGTGACCCTCAGAACACAACAGCTTGCTCCAGTATCCTCAGAGTCAGGGGGTGTCTAGATCCCACCAGGATACACATTTACCTTAAATGTTATATATTCAATAAATACTTAAGTCCCTATTCAGTGCCAGGACCTTAAATTAAAATACATCACAAAGATATTGTCAGAGCTTATGAACAATTTTATAATTGTTATAATTGCCAGTCAAATCTCATCTCCAGGCCTTTTGCAAATTAAAGGTGGTGGCTGTCTGCTTGGCCAACCTGCCACTGCTCAGTTTCAACCCCTGACATTCTGGAAGGTTCTGTGTTGAGGCCTTTGAAACCTTTAAATCAGCCATACTGTACAGATACGAATCTGCTGCTGTTTAGTTATTCAGTCATAACAAACTCTTTTGCCGATCCCATGGGCTGTAGCCTGCCAGGCTCCTCTGTCCATGGGACTTCTCAAGGCAAGAATACTAGAGTGGGTTGCCCTTTCCTTCTCCAAGCTAAGACTCTATTCTTTCTCAAAACAAGGCTTAAAATCTTAAAATCTCTTAAAATCAAGGCTTGCAATTGAGTCCTAGAAACTTACAGGTTGGTCATATGTGTCAACTTTTAAATTCGTTTTTCAGAAGAAAGAAGGGCGAGGGGGCGGGGGATGCGACAAAAACAGGCCTTAAATTCCAAGGGAACCGAACCAAGCGGCTTAAACCTCACCTGAGGCGTGGCCCCTCTAAGAGGAAAACCAGAGAGTCATAGAAATCTAAACCTGACCCAGACACACCTGCCTGGTCGATGCTTGCCTGCACCCCTCGGGGACATATTGTTACAGCGGCCACCGACTATACCGGTGACAGGGCCGCATCCCCGTGCACATCCGCCAGGAAGCAATATGGCAAAACCTTTGCAAACCTAGCCGGTGCTTTTGCACACTGGCCCAGCCTGGAAGCTCCGCCCCTTTCACGCGGCTGCGGTAGCAGGCGTGTGTCGCCAGTGCCCTCTGCTGGTCATCGTAAGGAACTGCCCAGCTGTGAGGTGGCTGCCGCCTTTTGTCCACCGGACCAGCAACCGTGGCGAGGACCTCTAGTGTGCCAACCAGACTGAACCTGGGCGTGAATCATTTCCCCCATGTGCAAAGTGTCCCCGCCCCTGGCGTGACTTCAGCATGCACCTTCATTGCACCTTATAAACAGCCTTCCTGGTGCGGCTGCTCCCTCCCCCAGAGCTGGCCTCTCCCAGCCCCTCAAATAGTAGGTACCAGGGGCCCTGAGAGCACAGTGAAAGACCAGAGCTCCCGCTTCCCAGACCAGCCATGTCTCCGTGCGGGAACACTCGCTTCCCCGTGTTTATCCACAGGAGCTCTGTGTATCTGGGGAATCTGAGTTCTAATCATCTGGTTAATCAGAACCTGCACGCTGGAGAGTGTTAAGTGACAGCCCAGCTACCCAGCCCATGTGCAAATCACCAGAGAGTATGGGGAATGGGGGTCTCAGTGGAAGCTGTGTTCCCTTCTGATCTGGCCTCTGAAGGACTGTAGCATCGCCTGTCTGTACTGTCTGTCTGCCTCTATCCATCTATTCCTTAATTCACTCACCAAGAGACTTCCCTGGTGGTCCAGTGGTTAAGACTTCAAGCTCCCAATGCAGGGGGCCTGGATTGGATTCCTGGTCAGGGAACTAAACCTGGTATGCCGCAACTAAGACCTGGCACAGCCGGGGGAAAAAACCACTCGCCAGTAAATATCCTATAAGCTGTCTACTATGTACAAGGTACTCTTCTGGTGCAGTAAAAAGAGAAGTCTCTGACCTAGAGAGGTTAACATGCCAACAAAGGAGATAATACAATAAACAAATGTAAACTATATAGTAAGTATGAAAGTGCAAAGAAGGAAAATGCAGCCTGAAAGAGGAATGGTGCTGGGGGCTGATTTGCAGTGACATGTGACCAGAAGGAGGTGAGGAGGGTTCCCCTCTCCTGGGCACTGGCAGATGCCATCCCCGCCAGAGTCTGGGGACGGAGGACCTTAGGGAAGATGGGTAACATAGCATCTGAGGAGGAGGCAACCGGGCCGAGGCTGTCAGGAGAGTGAACAGGAGCAGGTGGGGCCCAGGTTGCAGGATGACTTAGTAACAGCCCCATCTCCCCGCAGGTGGCCTTAGAGATGCTCTTCACTGGGGAGCCCATCTCTGCCCAAGAGGCCCTGCTCCACGGGCTGCTGAGCAGGGTGGTGCCAGAGGAGCGGTTGGAGGAGGAGACTATGAGGATCGCGAGGAAGGTGGCCTCACTGAGCCGGTCGGTGCTGTCACTGGGCAAAGCTGCCTTCTACCGGCAGCTGGCCCAGGACCTCAGGACTGCCTACCACCTCACCTCCCAGACCATGGTGGACAACCTGGGCCTGCCGGATGGCCAGGAGGGGGTCAAGGCCTTCCTCCAGAAGAGGAAGCCCGTCTGGTCACACTGAGCAGCCTTATCAGAGGAACTGGGGGCCGTGAGCCCAGTGGGCAGTGCTCAGGACCCCACCACCCCATGCCCAGCCTTCCAACCCCCAACCACCGCCGCTGCCTTGCGACTGTAGCTGTCAATCTGCTTTCCCAGCATTGGTGATGGTCTCAGTGCACACAGTCTGTGTTAGGAGCCACGACTCCTCGGGGAAGGGGTGACCTGGAGAGTCAGGCACCAATGTCAGCAGAAGGGCCATGCGCACCTCAGCTGAGCCAGCTGGGTGAGGAAGCCCACCCGTGATGCTCCTGGGACCTTAGATGAGGACGCCCCACAGGGGAGAAGGTGCCGTAAACTGAGGCAGGAAGGGAGGATTTCAGCCTGACTCTTACCAGAAAGTATCCCCGAGGTGGGCGTGGTGCTGTTTGCCTTCATCAGGTGAAGCATTTCAAATCTCCACAAGATACTCTTCACTCTGAAAATCTTCTTGGTTCTTTTAAAAAATAATCACACCTATGGCTTTGGGATAATCTTTGGGGTCTTTGAAAGATTACCTATTTAGTGAGACTGATCATTTTATCTTTCCAAACAAACTGTAAGCTGCTTGAGAGAAGAAAATCAGTTAGCTCTTTCTTTGATGCCTGTGCTAATGGACATCTCAGGTGCCTGGTGCTTCTGTAACGAGGGTCCCAGGCACTGGGAACCTGGACCCTGGACTGGGAATTCAAGCATTGCGGAAGAAGAGGAGGGACACAGAACACACATCGTACCCACGAAGAATCACCTACTCCAGAAGCATTCCCAAGCTCTGCTCAGCTTCCGGTAAAGAATCCAGACTAGCTTCAAGTGCTTGAGTTCCCCAAAGATGGTCCATTTAGGCTCCAGAAATGTCCTAGACCTCTGGTCACACCTGGGGCTGATTTTTTTTTTTTTTAACCTACCAGTTGAGTGGCCATAAGTGTAATTAGTACCAAAGACAGAACCTTGAGGCTCCACCAACTGGTTCTCATTCTAAGCCAGTGGGGCAAGCAGGCCCTGGAAGGGCAGTCTCCTAGTGGATTTCTGTTGAGATTGGATTTTTTTTTTCTTGCCAGAGTCTAGAAAGGTGACAAAGAGTGTTTTCTTGGAAAGGAGAAGCTTGTTACTAAGAATGTTCTTCAGAAGAAGAGAGATCACCAGAGCCACCACGAGGACACGCCAGACCCCGATATGTCCTCATTCAGTCCCCACCAGAACCCCACTGAGTAGGGCCACCATCACCTCCAGCTTGCAGACGAGTGGTGGAGACCGGGTAGAGTGAGTGCCCCAGGTTCTGTCTGCTGATAAAGCCGTGGGTGCCCTCCCCAGCCTGCCCACCTTGTGGGGGAGCCTGGGCTGCAGTGAGGCGGGCCTGCAGACCTGCCTGCCTTCGGGCAGCCTTTCAGAACCCAGAGCTGGACCAAGCGCGCCCCCTGCTGGAGGACTTTGCAAGCTCACCGGCGACGTGGGCTTTGACTACTGGCAAACCACCAGTGCAGTTGTGTTGTTTTGCTGGGAATCTGACAAACAACGGGCTGATATTCCAGACCAGGCTGTGAAGGGCTGGCCGTGATGATCTGCTCACTAATAACGCCGCCGGCGGGGCCCCTTCGGGTTGCCCGCCGTGGGGGTCATTGTGCGGCCATCTCAGACCCCACAGTGAGGAGAGCAAAACCTTCTCCCACGTCCCAGTGAAAACCAAAAGTTGCCTTTCCAGTTTCTGTACGCGCTGCACCATAGCTTCCAACCAGGAAATTCTCAGGCCTCCAGGCTGACTTCCCAGCCTGCGAGCTGAAGTGCCCTCGGGGGACGCGCTATAAATCCTAATAATCGTCGGAGCGGAAAATAATCCTGGAATAAAACCTGCTACCCAACCATCAGTGTCACATAATTCATCCCCAAGGCAGATATAAATTGGGGGTTAATTTGCATCTCTGCCTCCTTCCACTGAGACAGTGAATGAAAGCTCTCTGGTTGGCACACACGACGACCGCTTTTGGAAAGCGTGTGTTCACCTTTCCTTCTGCACCATCCGCTGCTCAGGGAGCTTCTCTGAGCTCAGTGGTCCCCACGCCGGGATGGGACGGGGCTGGAAAGTCAGTGAAAGGGGCATCTGCTCCGGCCCGGCCTGAGCCCCCGAGAAAACGGCGCGGATACGTCGTTAATTTCCCCGCAGCGACTGTGCGGAGACCCACCAGATACGCTGCGCCAGGCTAACCTAGGAAGGAGCTCTCTGCTGCCCTGGTAGGTGAAGGCTCAGAGAAGTGAAGGCAGTGGCCACAGTCGAACCAGCATCTAGCTGACTGTGGATCCCCTGCCCCTGACACCATACGTGTTTCTTTTCTCCCCAAAAAGATCGCTGTTCCAGCCAAGAGAGACAGACGACCGAAGCACTCAAAGGAAACCAATCAGAAACTGCCAAGCCGCAGCAACACAGCTTTGCTTACCAAGGGAATTCCAAGGAAAGCACAGGTTTGACCTCAAAGAACACCAGGTTCGAGTCCCAGGTTTGCCACGAACCAGCCGTGTGACGGTGCGGGTGACCGGGCCTCTTTCAGCGCCAGGTCCCCTTCTGTAAAAATGCCGCGTGGACCCTTTTGTCCTCCTGGTTGTGACATTGTGGATTCTGCAGCACTGGATCGGAAACTTGGAACAAGACTGGAAAACAGGTAGCTTTGCCCAAAGAAAATGCTCTTTTACAAATGGAGATGGATTTTTCCCTGGAAGTGGTGGAGTGAAAACACCTGATTACCCTGGAGAACGAGAAGCATCACAGATCCTCCCTTCTTGGGAGCCACACCTGAGCCTTTTAAAGGCGTCCGGCTAGCATGGGGGGCAGAGCTCTATCGGGAGCCACACCTGAGCCTTTTAAAGGTGTCTGGCTAGCATGGTGGGCAGAGCTCTATCGAAACTGGCTATCATCCTAGTTTTGTCTGCTGGTGGTTTAGTCACCAAGTCGTGTCTGACTCTTGCAACTCCATGGACTATGGCATGCCAGCCTCTTCTGTCCCGTGTCCATGAGATTTCCCCAGGGAAGAATACTGGAGGGGATTGCCATTCCCTTCTCCAGGGGATCTTCCCAACCCAGGGATCTAACCTGGGTCTCCTACATTGCAGGCAGATTCTTTACTGACTAATCCACCAGGGGAGTCTAATTTTGTCTAGGGGCCCCCCTTTCCTCTCTGCTTTCTGCAAACCCACTGCACTAAGCTTTTAAATTGTTTTTAAATATTTGATTAATGAATGAGTATTCTTTCCTTGCAGTCATCAAGAGGCCAGAGTTGGTTGAAGTTGACTTGTTACCATTAATAAATTTGTGAAATTTCAGTCATGCAAGGGTTTTCTTTCATGGTCTGGAGCCCCAAATGTATCTTTCAGATTCCAAACAGAGGTTCCCTGAGAAACTGGCAGGCCATCCTGGACCTGTAGGGTGTCTTGGTGGGATGGCCTGGCCCTCTCTGGCTCCCTGGGGGAGAGGGAGATGGCTGTTGCCACAGGCAAGGCAGGGAGGAAGACTAGGGCTGGGTGAGTCCAGTGTTGTGGGGTTTATGTTCCCACCATGGATGTACCCTGACATCCCCATTGATTTTATAATGATGTCTCAGCTTTGACCCCAAAACCAATTTGCAGGTATTTGTCTACACATTTAAGAAGTCTCTTGCTTTTATGTTCTATGTTTTCAATATATACCTTACCAAATTTTGTATTGAGGTGGTGCTTAGCACTTTAAGAAATTTCTAGGAATTTAGAAAGGGCGGGTGGCGGGGGGCGGGGGTGGGGAATGTATGGGTCAAAGTGTCATGTGATTTAAAGCTTACCAGTGCTTTGATTGATGTAGTGATTGCTCTGTGCCAGGCACCACTGAAGCGTTTTATGGATGTTAATACATAAATCCTCACAAAATCTCTGTGCACTAGGCTTTATGAGCCTTATTCTACAGAAAAGAAACTGAAACACAAAGGTACTAGGTGACGTGCGTGTCATCACACAGCCAGTAGGGGGCAGGGTTGAGTCCGAAATCCAGGGGTTCCACCCCTTCCTTGTACAGGCTTTTAGGTGAAGGCGACATCCCATCACTTTGTAGATACTTTTGTTGTGCAGGAAGCACGCTGAATTATTATTTTAACTCACAGTCTAGTGTACCATGCCCCCTGTGCTCCAACACTGCAGGCCACATCAGTCTTGTTTGCTGTTTATTTCTCGGAGCCTGGACACAGCCCAGCACAGAGCAGATCTCCCATGAGATTTGCCGGGTCCAGTTCAATGTAGCCAGGGCACAGTTCCCCCCAACCCCATCCAAGCTCAAGATACAGACATAAGAAATTTCTCAAAAATTCTCAGACCATATTTTCTAAGTCAGTTTTGCAAAGTTAAGCAGTTGAGCAGAATGTGAATTAAATCCATGCTTTCTCTGTATGTCCAGGAAAGTTTTATAGAGTTTCTGTGTAGGTTAGTATTCAGGAGTCACACTGGATGAAATCAGATCCAGGGGATTCCGAAAAGTCCATTTTCTTTCTTTAAAGCACAGCTGACACGTGTTTTGGCCTCCAAATGCTTACATTTCTGGTGATAAAACAGAGAGAGAAAAAATGTATGGTTGGTTGGCAAGAGGTAAAGAGCACCCCCTCCCCTCACAAAAAAGGTAGAAACAGGATTTAGCCAAGGAACACATCTTACAATGAGGCCACCAGGCCAGTTGCCAAATGAACACCACAGGCGGTAAGTACTACAGGAATCAAGAGGAAAAATAAATTCTGACTTATTCGTGAGCAGATGGATCCTTCTATGTGAAGCTTTAAAAGACGCTTACTCCTTGGAAGGAAAGTTATGACCAACCTAGATAGCATATTCAAAAGCAGAGACATTACTTTGCCAATAAAAGTTCGTCTAGTCAAGGCTATGGTTTTTCCTGTGGTCATGTACGGATGTGAGAGTTGGACTGTGAAGAAAGCTGAGTGCCGAAGAATTGATGCTTTTGAACTGTGGTGTTGGAGAAGACTCTTGAGAGTCCCCTGGACTGCAAGGAGATCCAAGCAGTCCCTTCTGAAGGAGATCAGCCCTGGGATTCCTTTGGAAGGAATGATGCTGAAGCTGAAACTCCAGTACTTTGGCCACCTCATGCGAAGAGTTGACTCACAGGAAAAGACTCTGATGCTGGGAGGGATTGGGGGCAGGAGGAGAAGGGGACAACAGAGGATGAGATGGCTGGATGGCATCACTGACTCGATGGACGTGAGTCTGAGTGAACTCCGGGAGTTGGTGAGGGACAGGGAGGCCTGGCGTGCTGCGATTCATGGGGTCACAAAGAGTCGGACACGACTGAGTGACTGATCTGATCTGATCTGATGTGAAGCTTTAGCATTTCAAGTCAGGAGGGATCTCAGCACCCAGCTACCTTACAAACTGTGACATCACACAGACAAGGTCCAAATGACTAAAGAGATACACACCTATCCAGTCTTGGTACCCAACACAGGATGCTCTGACTGAAAGTTAGGGTGCTCCTCCTAGTGACATCCCCTCCAGACTGTCAGGGTGACCTGTCCAATAAATGTTCCGAGCTTTCCGGAATTTTCCTTAGCACCATTCAGGAGAAAGGCAGAGCAAGAGTTTCCTCCCCAGACTCTGCTCTAGAGGCCCCTGGAGAAAGAATTTATGAGTTGCAGTGTCTCCAGTCTCTCCCTTGACATTTATTGGCGTCTTGATGAATGTCAGAGTGATTTTTCTGTCAACAGCTTCTCATTAGGGGCCTGGTGATGTTCTCTGTGACCACGATTTTACTCAGAGACTGGCCTGATCACTGTGAGGAGAAAAGGTTCCACTTAGAAAACATGCATCCCTGCAGTAGCAAGGAGCTCAGATAACCCCACTTAAACACTCCTCTAGGCTGACAGCCGCCCTGGGGCTCTGGCACTGACCTCAGACAACCAGCCAGCTTCCAGCGTGGCGCTCCCCATCCCTTTAAAGACATATTTCAGGTCTGATTCTCTGTTTCTTTTTAAAATGAACTACAGAGAACTTGCGGGTGAAATGGTCACTAGGATTCACTTCTCAGAGACGACAAGATCTCACCATGAGTGACAAGTCCTGCCTTGGAAAAGTCTGGAACCAGCAGGTATTGGTGCAAGGCGTCTGGTTCCCTTAACGGACTGCTTACCCTGCCCCTGACATGCACTGTCTGCACACAGCAATGCTTTAGGAAGGCACCTGGGGACATCTGAGGCTCTTGTCATTCATCAGTGTTGGTGTCAGCCTTCATCCACCCTCCTCCACCTTCCCTACCACCAGATACATAAACCTAGCCTGGATGATTATTTTTACCCCCAAAAGGATTTTTTGAATTATTATGAACAATTTCAAACATAGGGGAAAATCAAAAGGATGAGTAATAAACTACCCTGGTACTCATGGCCCAGCTTTCATAGCCATTATGGCCAATCTTGTGCTGCCCGCCCTATCCCTGCTCCTCCCAGCCAACCCCTGACTATGCTGAAGTGGATCCCAGAGTCCCCTCCTCAGAACAGAAAACGCTGCTGTCACCCAAGATATTCCAACAGTCTCAGAAGCCCTGCACCAGGACCAGGGCGGGCAATGACAAGCAAGCCCCTGTTCTCTCATCTCACAACAACCCCCTTGGATGTCTTTCCCTCAGGTTCCAAAGGATCACTTTCCAAAATAACTACCTCCATGCAGACCTGGGTTCAGGCTCTGCTTTCTGAGAAAACCCAGGCTGAGATGCCAGCCCAAGGGAGGGGTGAAGAGAGTTCCAAGAATCCAGTAAAGGGAGGGAGTCCTGATGTGATCACTTGGCACAAGACCACTGTTGAATTACTCTCCCAGTCTCAGCACTCCCACTCCAGTACTCTTGCCTGGGGACTCCCATGGACGGAGGAACCTGGTAGTTGCGAAGAGTCAGAAGACCACGAAGACCATGGGGTCGTGAAGAGTCGGACACGACTGAGCGACTTCACTTTCACTTTTCACTTTCGTGCATTGGAGAAGGAAATGGCAACCCACTCCATTGTTCCTGCCTGGAGAATCCCAGGGACGGGGGAGCCTGGTGGGCTGCAGTCTATGGGGTCGCACAGAGTCTGACTCGACTGAAACGACTTAGCAGCAGCAGCAGCAGCAGCAGAAGCAGCAGCAGCAGCAGCAGCAGCAGCAGCAGCAGCAGCAGCAGCAGTCTCAGCACTTAAAGCGGCAGTTCCAAATGTCTCCAGCAGAGGGCAGTGGTAGCTTCGCTCTAGATAGAAATCTCAGTGGCCTAAATGCAGCCATGAAATTCTATTGAGACCTACAAGACCTTCTAGAACTAACACCAAAAAAAGATGTGTTTTTTTTTTTTTTTTCATGATAGGGGACTGGAATGCAAAAGCAGGAAGTCAAGAGATACCTGGAGTAACAGACAAGTTTGGCCTTGGAGTACAAAATGAAGCAGGGCAAAGGCTAACAGAGTTTTGCCAAGAGAATGCACTTGTCATAGCAAACACCCTCTTCCAATAACACAAGAGATGACTCTACACATGGACAACACCAGATGGTCAATACCAAAATAAGATTGATTATATTCTTCGCAGCCAAAGATGAAGAAGCTCTATACAGTTAGCAAAAACAAGACCAGGAGTGGACTGTAGCTCAGATCATGAACTCCTTATTGCAAAATTCAGACTTAAATTGAAGAAAGTAGGGTAAACCACTAGACCATTCAGGTATGACCTAAATCAATCCCTTACAATTATACAGTGGACGTGACAAATAGATTCAAGGGATTAGATCTATCTGATAGACAGTGCCTGAAGAACTACGGACGGAGGTTCCTGACATTGTACAGGAGGCAGTGCTCAAGACCATCCCCAAGAAAAAGAAATGCAAAAAGGCAAAATGGTTGTCTGAGGAAGTCTTACAAATAGCTGAGAAAAGAAGAAAAACGAAAGACAAAGGAGAAAAGGAAAGATATACCCATCTGAATGCAGAGTTCCAAAGAACAGCAATGAGAAATAAGAAAGCCTTCCTAAGTAATCAATACAAAGAAATAGATGAAAAAAATAGAACAGGAAAGACTAGAGATCTCTTCAAGAAAATTAGAGATACCAAGGGGAAATTTCATGCAAAGATGGGCACAATAAAGGACAGAAATGGTATGGACCTAACAGAAGCAGAAGATATTAAGAAGAGGTGGCAAGAATATACAGAATAACTATACAAAAAAGAACTTAATGACCCAGATGACCACAATGGGTGATCACTCACCTAGAGCCAGACCTAGAGCCTTACCTGCCTCCTGAGAAATCTGTATATAGGTCAAGAAACAACAGTTAGAACCAGACATGGAACAATGGACAGGTTCCAAATTGGGAAAGGAGTATGTCAGGGCTGTATATTGTCACCCTGCTTATTTAACTTATATGCAGAGTACATCATGCAAGATGCCAGGCTGGATGACTCACAAGCTAGAATCAAGATTGCCGGGAGAAATATCAATAACCTCAAATATGCAGATGACACCACCCTTATGGCAGAAAGCAAAGAATAACTAAAGAGACTCCTGATGAAAGTGAAAGAGGACAGTGAAAGAGCTGGCTTAAAACTCAACATTCAAAAAACGAAGATCATGGCATCTGGTCCCATCACTTCATGGCAAATAGATGGGAAAACAGTGGAAACAGTGACAGACTTTATTTTGGTGGGCTCCAAAATCACTGCAGATGGTGACTGCAGCCATGAAATTAAAAGACTCTTGCTCCTTGGAAGAAAAGCTATAACAAGCCTAGACAACATATTAAAAAGCAGTGATATTACTTTGTCGACAAAGGTCCATCTAGTCTAAGCTATGGTTTTGCCAGTAGTCGTGTGGATGTGAGAGTTGGACCATAAAGAAGGCTGAGCGCCAAAGAATTGATGCTTTTGAACTGTGGTGTTGGAGAAGACTCTAGAGAGTCCCCTGGGCTGTAGGGAGATCAAACCAGTTAATCCTAAAGGAATCAGTTCTGAATACTCATTGGAAGGACTGATGCTGAAACTGAAGCTCCAATGCTTTGGCCACCTGATATGAAGAGCAGACTCATTGGAAAAGACCCTGATGCTGGGAAATATTGAAGGCAGGAGGAGAAGGGGATGACAGAGGATGATATGGCTGGATGGCATCACCGACTCGACAGACGTGGGTCTGAGCAAGCTCCAGGAACTGGTGATAGACAGCACACTTTCTGGCATGCTGCAGTCCATGGGGTTGCAAAGAGTCAGGCAGGACTGAGCTACCGAACTGAGCTCAACTGAACTGAATTGAAATGCAGCTAGGTTTGTTGTTTAGTTGCTAAATTGTGTCTGACTCTTTCGACCCCATAGACTATAGCTTGCCAGGCTCCTCTGTTTATGGGATTTCCCAAACAAGAATACTGGAGTGGGTTGCCCTTTCCTTCTCCAGGGTCAGGTTACCTGGACTGAAAAATCATATATGCTTTCAAATCCCGAGACTAAAAAGCATATTTAGCAGGTTCAATACTAGTAAGTTTGTCGGATGTTATGAGGCAGTGGAGAGGAAAAAGTTCATAAATATAAATAAAAAATAATATAGCTGACCTCATCAGTTCAGTTCAGTTGCTCAGTCGTGTCCAACTCTTTGCAACCCCATGAACTGCAGCACGCCAGGCCTCCCTGTCCATCACCAACTCCCAGAGTTTACCCAAACTCATGTCCATTGAGTCGGTGATGCCATCCAACTGTCTCATCCTCTGTCATCCCCTTCTCCTCCTGCCCTCAATCTTTCCCAGCATCAGGGTCTTTTCAAATGAGTCAGCTCTTCGCATCAGGTGGCCAAAGTATTGGAGTTTTCAGCTTCAACATCAGTCCTTCCAATGAACACACAGCACTGATCTCCTTTAGGATGGACTGGTTGGATCTCCTTGCAGTCCAAGGGACTCTCAAGAGTCTTCTCCAACACTACAGTTCAAAAGCATCAATTCTTTGGCACTCAGCCTTCTTTATAGTCCAACTCTCACATCCATACATGACTACTGGAAAAACCATAGCTTTAACTAGATGGACCTTTGTTGACAAAGTAATGTGTCTGCTTTTTACTATGCTGTCTAGGTTGCTCATAACTTTCCTTCCAAGGAGTAAGCATCTTTTAATTTCATGGCTGCAGTCACCATCTGCAGTAATTTTGGAGCCCCCAAAAATAAAGTCAGCCACTGTTTCCACTGTTTTCCCATCTATTTGCCATGAAGTGACAGGACCAGATGCCAAGATCTTAGTTTTCTGAATGTTGAGCTTTAAGCCAACTTTTTCACTCTCCTCTTTCACTTTCATCAAGAGGCTCTTTAGTTCTTCTTTGCTTTCTGCCATAAGGGTGGTGTCATCTGCATATCTGAGGTTACTGATATTTCTCCCAGCAATCTTGATTCCAGCTTGTGGTTCTTCCAGCCCAGCGTTTCTCATGATGTACTCTGCGTATAAGTTCAATAAACAGGGTGACAATATACAGCCTTGACGTACTTCTTTTCCTATTTGGAACCAGTCTGTTGTTCCATGTCCAGTTCTAACTGTTGCTTCCTGACCTGCATATAGGTTTCTCAAGAGGCAAGTCAGGTGGTCTGGTATTCCATCTCTTTAAAGAATTTCCCACAGTATATTGTGATCCACACAGTCAAAGGCTTTGACGTAGTCAATGAAGCAGAAATAGATGTTTTTCTGGAACTCTCTTGCTTTTTCCATGATCCAGCGGATGTTAGCAATTTGATCTCTTGTTCCTCTGCCTTTTCTAAAACCAGCTTGAACATCTGGAAGTTCACGGTTCATGTATTGCTGAAGCCTGGCTTGGAAAATTTTGAGCATTACTTTACTAGTGTGTGAGATGAGTGCAATTGTGCGGTAGTTTGAGCATTCTTTGGCATTGCCTTTTTTGGGGATGGAATGAAAACTGACCTTTTCCAGTCCTTTGGCCACTGCTGAGATGGACCACAACCTTATCTAACTCAATGAAACTAACCCATGCTGTGTGGGGCCATGCAAGACAGCCGGGTTGTAGTGGAGAGGTCTGACAGAATGTGGTCCACTGGAGAAGGGAATGGCAAACCACTTCAGTATTCTTGCCTTGAGAACCCCATGAACAGTATGAAAAAGCTGACCTCAGAGTATGCTATAAAGACTGCTCCCTGATTGTTCATTCTGGGTGGCCATCAGAGGAAAGGCCCCATATCAGGGTTCTCAAGCTCGGCACTGTGGACATTCAGGGCCAGGTGAGGCTTTGTCATGGAGCTGTCTGTGCAATGCAGCTTCTGTCTGCTCGATGCCCATAGCACCCTCCCCGGCCAGCTGTGACAACCAAAATTGTCTCCAGACTTTGCCAAATGTCTTCTGGGGAGAAGGGAGAGACAAGATCACCGCCAATGGAATTGAGAAGCTCTGCTCTGGACAATCATCTGGCCAATTAGTTTATTAGCTAAACATAGCACTGATGCTGCGGATGAGGCCAGAACCGTGTTTTCACGCCTGCCTTGGGCTGCTCACATCAGAAGGCAGTGTGTACTGAGAGCTCTCAGGCACTGGGCCAAGAGCTTCCCACAAAACTCGAGGCAGGGGAAGGGGGAAGCTGCTTCTGTGCTAGACCCAGGCCCTCGGAGCAGAGCTCAGCACCCTTCTCTCCCCCAACATAGATTCAGCGCTCAGAAAGCGTTAAAGGGAAATGGGAATATTGCTGAGGATGACCTGAGCAGAAGAAGATAAGCCTCTTCCAAAGACTCTGGCTTTGACGTTTCTGTCCTTGAGCCCAAAGTTCCTTGGCCAGGCCTGGTGGAGGAGGGGCAGATTCTTCTGTCTTTGGCTCCAGCTCACTCCGCACTCCTCATGAGGTAGCGTGAGCCCTCTAGGGTACCCCATTCTGAGACCCTTATCCAAGAACCCCTCCATCAAACAAGTTCCTGCTAACAAAGAAGATTTTTCTCCATACTGTTACACCTTCCTTCTTCTCATTTTTATAGATAAGGATGTCAAGGGCTTGTTCCCAAATCTCACAGCTAAGAAGTGACGAAAACAGGACTCAGACTCCAGATGCAGAGAGGGAACCTCTGTCAGGGCGCACAATACTTTAACCAGCTCACAAAAAATGTTTTCATGTTCATTTCTTCTAAAATCAGAAGAACGTCATCATAAAATATAATTTTAAATTTTTTTCATGGAGGAAGGAGCCCATCAAGTCAAAGGTGCTTGGGGTCCCCTAAAGTCATCCTGCACCCCAACATTGGGCTCTGTTCTTGATACACACCTGCTTAATACAGGTCCAGTCTTGGTCGAACACAAAGCTGACCTTAATACTGGCAGAAAAACATAAACGTACAGGTCTTCTCTATTGTGGGGTCATATTATGGTATCATTTTCATAGATTCATTTATTCATTCAACAAACATTTCAAATAGCTTGCTTTAAATGAAAAAAGTTAATTATTAAACTTTTGCTTTAAATACTACATTAGTTACAAGTTATGAAAATGAGATTTTTTTTTTAATTTGAGGCACTGTGATCTCATTAGGTACTTTTCCAGCCCTGGGCCAGGGGTGGGGGAATCGTGCTCCTCCACTCCTTTTAGCGCTCCGTCTCTGTACCAGTGGGAGAGAGTGATAACCTAGACTGCTCGGGCAGTAACTAACTATTTCCATAACGGAAAAACCCGAACGAACTTTTTTGCCAACCCAATACCATGGACTAGGACACTTAAACAATAGAAATAAATTTTCTTAGAGTTCTAGAGGCTGGAAATCCAAGGTTAAGGAGCGAGCACGGTCCGGTCCTGGTGAGTGCTTTTCTTCTTGACTTACAGATGGCTGCCTTCTCCTTGAGTCCTCACGTGGCACAGAGAGATCTCTAGTGTTTCTTCCTCTGCTTATAAGGGCACCTGGGCCCATGGAATCAGGGCTCCACTCTTATGACCCCCTTTAACCTCAGTCACCACCTTGAAGGCCCCCATCTCTAATTCAGTCACGTGAGGGGTTTGGGACTTCACATGAATTTGGGAGTGACAATCCAGTCCACAGCTGGTGTATTGGTTAAACAATTTATAACCTATATCTTTAGTATTTTATTGCAAGTTTGCTCTAAACAACAAAGGAGGAAGGGTGTAGTTCCTGGAGCATTCTTGCCGAGAACTTCACCTCTTCTCTGTTCCTTTGCTCCAATCACTACAGAATTTAATGACCTTGTACCCTGATGGAAATCTCTTCTTTCACGGCTGGAGCTGGTGAGTAATAGTGATTATTTCTGTTTGGGGTGAGATGGGATGTTTTGGGTTGGGCTTGGGTTTGTTCTTCTTCTTTTCTACTCTGAGAATAAGAACAGGCAGGATTCCCACCTAGGAAGGGTGGCAAATTAATTACTGTGGAAAGAAAATCTATCAGAACTGATTATTCTGTTCAGTGGCTAACATTTCTCAGTAGGCTCTCTTACTTGCTAAGCTCCATTTCTCCACAGTTGGCTATGATTCTGAATAGTCCATTTTAATGGAAATATGAAAAAGAGAAATAAGATTTTTTGAAAATGTACTTAATGGGGGCACAAAGTTATACCGTTAATTGTATTTCATTTGGTCTCATCTTAAACTCCCTGAGCACATAGTCCCTGTTGGCTGAATGCACATCTTTCTGATATTAGCATAATGGTTGCTTGACATTGAGATGCTTCTCAGATGTTTAATCTGAGATGACTCGTCCCTAACCACCCAGTCTGGAGTCCTCTGGTCACACCATCCACCATCTCAGTTTAATTCTCTTCTCAGCAGTTACAACTCTGATTTCCTTTCTTTCCTCTGCTCTTCCTCCCTCTCTTGTCTATCTTCTTGCACTAGTTATCGGTCTCATGAGACAGGCACCTTGCCTGTTTTCGTCACCTCTGTACCTCTCATTTGAAGGACATGTTTGGCATAAAGTAGGCACTCAACCAGTATTTGTGGAATTAACAAATGAATGAGTGAATGAATGAGTGAGCTCTTGGCAAGGAGGAGAGGCTTCTTATCTTGGTTCAGCAGTTTCTGGCTTTGCTTAGAGAGCTCTTTACAATTAGTGAAAGGATTACAAAAGGAAGAAAGGTCAAGGAGAAAGAATTCTTAACAGAGAAAGAGAGAGAATGAAGAGGTGGAGAAGCAAGAATGAAGCATGGGAACTCGAGAATTCCCCTTGATGGTGAAAGACCTGTACCCCGAACACTAGAAGATACTGATGAAAGAAACTAAAGATGCTATAAATAAATGGAAGGATATTCCATGCTCACGGATTAGAAAAACTAATATTGTTAACATTCCCATATTAACTAATATTGTTAATACTACCCAAAGCCACCTTGAGCTTTAATACAATCCCTATCAAAATTCCAATGGCATTGTTCACAGAAATAGAACAAATAATCCTAACATTTGTATAGAACCAAGAAAGATTCCAAATAGCCAAAGCAAGCTTGACAAAGAACAACAAAGCTGGAGGCATCATGCTTCTTGATTTCAAACTATACTACAAGCAACAGCCATCAAAACAGGATAATATTGAAATGCTGCTGCTGCTAAGTTGCTTCAGTTGTGTCTGATTTTTTGCAACTCTAAAGACTGTAGCCCATCAGGCTCCTCTGTTCATAGAATTCTTCAGGCAAGAATACTGGAGCGGGTTGCCATTCCCTTCTCCATGGGATCTTCTCAACCCAGAGATTGAAATCAGGTCTCCTGCATTGCAGGCATTCTTTACCATTTGAGTCACCAGGGAAGCCTAATTGGGAAAACTAGATTGCTACATGCAAAAGGCATTGGATTCAACATGTTTAAAGTCAGCATTATATAACATGATATACACATCAGCTATATATACATATACAACTATATCTAGCTGATACATAGCTGTATAACAAAAATAATTATTTTTTTATTAGAGAACTACTATGCACCTAATAAAATTTTGTAGAGAGAGGCACTGCAGGAAATCAAAAGAAGTATGAGGGTCCTACTTGTTAGAGTGTCCAAGAGTGGATTAAAGCTGTCTTCACTTTGGTAGCTCAGAAACAATCATCAATGATTGTCAGAATTTCCTCCTAGGACCATGCATATTAGAATCACCTGGAATGTTTCATACCAGACCCGCTGAAGCAGAACCTCAGGGTTTGGAGGAATGCAGGTATTTGCAATTTCAACAAGTTCCTCCGTTGATCCTTATACAGAATATGAAGAAGGGGGTAGAGAGAGACAGACCGAGTGATCAAGTAGAAAATGTTTCTGTACGGCACACACAAGTTTGCATTTAATAACCCTCCTCCACTGCTGTTTGTTTTGTCTAGTCCTAAAGTTGCCTTTAACAAGGGAGTAGAAATCCTTGCCCATGAAGCTTGTTTGCTTTTTTAAATGATGCTTTGATTTCTTGGTCAGGCTGGGTTTATATTGCCCTTGGCATCCTCTCAGAGAACTTTACTGCCAGTGAGAAAATGTGTCTGCTGACCTCTTTACTTATCCCTTCCACTTTTTTGTTAAATGCTTACTTGAGTTTATTTTTATTTATTTATTTTTTTTGGCCTCACCATGTGGCATGTGAGATGTTAGTTCCGTGACAAGGTCTGAACCCATACCTCCTGCAACGAAAGTGCGGAGTCCTAACCACTGGATCTCCAGCAAAGTCCCTCCTTTCCACTTTCCGAGCACAATATTGTAGGAGGTCCCCAACTTTAGATATCTGAAACTCAGAATTGTGTACAGAGGCATGAGGTTGGACCCTGGCTAGACTTCAAGAGCAGTGGAAGGAAATCAAAATGAAAGCTCCAGGGAGAGGACCTTGCCCACGGACACAGTGGTGGTTTACTGTTGTATAGACCCCTGGTAATCTGTAACGACCCGCCACATTACCTCACTCCTCAGAAGGAAGGGGCTAGCCCCTCAGGGCCAAGAAGCATCTTAGTGGTTCACTGGAAGGGCTGGGGGTACAAATACAGTGTTGCTGGCCTCCTGGGGTACCTCTTGGGAACCTGAGTATGGTAGGATGAAGCACAACATCTGCAAGGCCCTGGGAGGACTGCACTTTAGGAACCTGGCTGGATGCTTTCCACCAGATATTTGCTGGGTGTCTCTTCTCCTAGGGGTTCATTGCCTCCTTGTAAATAGAAGCCACTGTACCCTGAGGAGGGAAGAGGGGTGTCTTTGGAGGTCATCAGTCACTCATGCCAGCCCAACACACCCAAATGTTCACGTATTTCTGGGCCCTGTTCCAGTCTCAAGAGAAGGCCTTTCTGGGTCTCACAAGCCCCACGCAGCAGAGCACACATGGAGCCAGTCTTCTGCCCAAGAACCAGGCTGACTCAGCCCCAAATTCTGAGCAAAGCTCTGGCCTACTGGGCTTTATTGTGTTCCCTAGGGAAGTTACAGATCAAGAGTTGGAGATGGAGGAGGTATCTTAATATTTGGGTCTTTATCATTCCTGGCAAAACGATATGGAGCCATGAAATCTGGATCAAGGCAGGAATGTCTTTAAGACCTTATTATACCACTCCTAACAACAAACACTTATACTGAATTTTCTCATTGCAACACTGTGTTAAGCACATCACATTAATTTTCTTTTCCTCCCAAGTAAGATTTCAACAACATGAAGGAGCCAGCCTGCACTGAGAAAAGCACCAAGAGTCAGGCCTGTGTATTTAGAGTGTCAGGAAAAGAGCTTTTCCAGGTGAGCAAATGCTTTGTCTGTTACCATGTCCATCGCTTCTCCCTGGATTTGCTCCCACGTATTTAATGGCTCTTTTCTTCTGAGCTCTCTCCCAACATATATTATTTAATAATACAACTTTTAATTAATATACTTATTTATACCCTGTATTGTTCTGAAAAGCAATTATAGCAGCTCACAGCTATTCTGCATATGGCAATGAGCACTCATGGATTCGACATGCATGGAGCACTCCCTATGTTTCAGGCTCTGTGGGAGGCTCTAGAGCAACAGCATCCACGTTCTGCGGGGCTCTCTCAGGTCCCTCCTGCACACATGAGCAGTTTCCCAGCCTGCAGGGATGTGTGGGGAGTCCGTTTCAACCCTTTGGCTCTCCCATTCCAAGATTTTCTGTTAAATTTGTAGCTGGCTCACCACCTACCCCAATGAGGAGACATTCTCAAACTTGCAGAGATGGGAGCTCTCCCCATTTGTCTTGTGCCAATTTCTCCTGTTATTATCAATGCTGCAGGTTTCCACCCACTGACCAATTTTGATTTGACCCTTTGGCAGTGAACTTGATCTTTTTTTCTGGTCAATCCCTTGCTGATAAGATTTCTACCAGAACTGGGAAGAGGGCTGGGATGGAGGCAGACAGAGAGGCTGCAGACCCTGCTGTTCTTGCCCGAAGCTCTATTTATTTTTCATGAGTAAATGCTTCTCAGTTTTTTGTCCAGTTTCATGCTGTTTGTGGAGGAGAGGATTTACTGACCTTTTCATGCCATAATAGCTGGAAGTCTGGCCTCAGAAGTATTTTCTCAAATGTTTGTGATGCGGCAAGAATGTCCTGGTTTTCTGTTGTTTCCAGGGTCCATGTGGTTCTACACATGTGCTTCACTATCTGCCCCACCCTTGAAGGCACTGAGCTTAAGAATGATGATCCAGAGTGAGAACCTAGACAAGGCCTTAAACGTGCGATGGAATGCACAAATAGTGCTCAGGCCTGTGTGCCACATCCTCTTGGACAGAAAAGCATTCACAATAAGGTCCTTATCTTCAGGGCCCCCAAAATCCCAGGGGAGATGGGGAACATGGATACAAAGAGATAACCAATGATGCAATGGCTGGAGCCCATGATAAAGCACAGGGCTATTTTCTGTAGGCTGCAAAGGACAAGAAATGATTTCTAGGACTTCCTCGGCAATCCAGCAGTTAAGACTCTGCTTCCTTTGTAGGGAGCACAGACAGGTTCAATCCCTGGTCAGGAAACTAGATGCCCTATGCTGCAAGTAAGAGTTCACATGTCACAACTAAAGATCCCGACGCTGCAGTGAAGATTGAGGATGCCGAGTGCTGCAACTAAGACCTGGCGCGACCAAATAAATAATTTTTTTTAAGAAATAATTTCTCAGGTTTATGACATTCAGACCCTTTGTGTGGTTTGTTAGGTTTCTTGTCCATTACTAAATGTTACTTAGGTACTTGGAATGAAATTGCCGACACTGGAGGGAATAAACTAGTGTATCCTAATAGAGAAGAGTTTGGGAGGCGGAGTGCTAGGGTGTCACCTTGCTTCTGGTGGTAAACAGAATCCTACATCCCAGCTCTGCTGCTTTAGAGCTGTGAGAGCTGAGAAGTCCATTCCTGTATCTGTGCAGTGCAGGAGTGGGGAAGTGGAAGTCATCTTTAATTCAAATGCCCTGTGGTTCTAAGGGAGGAGAGAGCCTTTCCCTACAGTCTCTAGAAGATATGATTATGTTTGCTTCCACGTATCTCAAAGATGAGTCACTAGATTTGCCCAAAGCAATACTCCCCAGAATGGTTAATTAAGCAGGGATTCTGAATGTTTTAAATGTATTTTAGTAAGACTGTTTTGAAAACCTGATGAAAGATATGACATTTGTATCTGGGCAAAGTAAAGGACATGCTCCTATACAAACAGAATGCTGTCCAGAATCACAGGGAACTGACAACCCAGGTGAAGGACTCTCACGAGAAAAAAATGAAAGAGAAACTATGATGAGCTTCAAATCCTTGAATTCAACTCTGGCTGCGATAGGCTTCTCAGTCTCTTTTAAAACAGTCAAAGAAAACCAAAGTGCAGGTCTAAATTTAAAACTAACCTAAGAATCTGTTACAGAAAATGAAAATTGCTCATCGTTGAAAAAGCCTCAAGAACAAGAAAATCTCACTTTTCACAGAATTCCAGGCCCAAGGGAGGAATGAAAAATTAAAGGCATTAATATTTATCACAGCCAGAGAAGGAAAACCTGCAGGAAATGATGAGTGAGGCTGCAGCAGCAATTATAACCCAAGACAGGAAACTAAAACAGGAGGCTTATCTCATTAGTTAATTTGAATGCAACACCACAGGGGGGCATTTTGGCCTGTTGCCTCAAAGAAACCTTTAATCCTTCCATAGAAGGAGTATTCAGAGATCATCTGGAGAGTTATTAATGCTCTTTCAAACCTCTTCTCTTTGCCCTCTCCCTTTTGGAAAATGTAGAAGAAATCTGGTTAGGTTAAGTGAGCATTTTAAATTTCAACTCCTAGAACATTGTTAAATATTCATTTTGAAATCATGTTACATAGAACCAGCCCACGGGCTAAAGTACAGATGTGTTGGACAGAAGAGAAGAAGCAGAGCCCAGGAGTCCAGCAGGACCATGAATTTCGTGCTCACTGCTGCTTTGGCTGCCCAGGGCTGCCTCCAGGTCAGAGGTTACCCAACAGCCAGGGCAGGCACTCCCACATTCTGCAAAGTCAAAGGCAACACTCCTGCTGTGTTTAAGGCTCCCTAGTCATTAGGGGGAAGGGCATCCTGCAGAATGACTTTGGGGACAAAAAATGAAATGCAATGACCTGTGTGTTCTTCTCTTTGTCGTGCTTTTTGCTGTTTAGAAGTCTGCTGAAGCAAGCAGTGTCAGAGCCCCTATGTCCTTAGTCTCTACAGACTGTTTGCCTCAGATCCCAACAGTGATTTTTTTGAATACTGATTCGGGTCATAATATTCCTTCATAATCCTCCCAACAGACCCCATCTCTCTCTGAGGTAATCAAAGTCCTTGTCATTGCTGGGTTTCCTGGCTGCCTTTTGTTTTTGCGGAGGCAGAGGCATACCACGTGGCATGCGAGATCTTATTTCTCTGACCAGGGATAGAACCCCTTTCCCCTGCAGTGGAATTGCAGAGTCCTAACCACTAGACCACCAGGGAAGTCCCTGTATTCCTTTCTGATGCCCACTTCTCTACTCCCTGCACCCCAGCCCACCTGCCTCCATGCTGTGTCCAGAGTGCTCTGAGCTCACTCCTACCTCAGGACCTTTGCACACACTGCTCCCATGCATGGAGAGCTCTTTCTGAATCCCCCAGTATCTGCAAGGCTCACCCTCACTTCTTCAGGTCTCTGTTCATATGTTACCTCATCAGAGAGGACTTCCCAGCCACACTGCCTAAAATAACAGCACTTCTTTGTGCCTCCCTTAACCGTCTTTACTTTCCTTCATAGCACATATCATTCCCTGACATTCCTATAGATCCTCTGGGTTTGAATGGGGATTTCTGTCTTGTTCCCCAACCATATCCCTAAGACTTAGAATGTATCTGACAAATAATAGAAATTCAATAAATATTTTTTGAATGAATGCTATTGGTTATTCTGCCTGCTTGGGTGGATAATGATATTAACTATTTTCTTTCTGATAGTGAAAGGTCATATATGCAAAAATGCACATAATGCATATGTACAATTTAAAGAATAAGTGCACATTGTGTACGTCCATGAAGTGTAGCCGTGATAGCTTCTAAAGTAACAACATAGATTTTCTGTCAAGTTTAAGTACTAAATTCTTTTCTATTATCAGTTAGAACTCTCTTTGATGTAAATAGCAGAAAGGCTGACTCAGAGTGGCGTAAACAATAAGGAAATTTATCATATAAAGTCCCAATTTTAAAAATTCATAAGCAGATACCCGTATCCCGATGTTCATAGCAACACTATTCACAATAGACAAGACATAAAAGCAACCTAAATGTCCATCCACAGAGAAATGGATGAAGAAAATGTGGTACGTATATACAATGGAATATTACTCAGCCATAGAAAGAATGAGATAATACCACCTTTTGCAGCCATATGGCTGGATCTAGAGATTATCATGCAAAGTGAAGTAAGTCAGAAAGAGAAAGACAAATACCATATGATATATCACTTATATGTGGGATCTAAAATATAACACAAATGAACCCATCTATGAAGCAGAAACGAACTCACAGACATAGAGAACAAACTCGTGGTTGGCAAGGAAGGGGAGGTTTTTGGGGTTGGTAGAAGCAAACTATTATATGTAGAATGACTAAACAACAAGGTCCTACTTGTATAGAACAGGGAACTATATATCCTATGATAAACCATAACAGAAAAGAATATGAAAAAGAATGTATATGCGTGTGTGCGTGTGCGTGTGTGTATTTGCACAGCTGAATCACTGTGCTGTACAGCAGCAGTTGACACAACATTGTAAATCAACTATATGTCAGTAAAATAAAAGTTTTTAAAAAAGAACTCAGGGACTGAAAAGGCAGTGATGCAAGCTGGGATGGTGTTCACAACTGTCCACTGTACCCTTTCACCAAAGTGCTCCCAACCCATGTAGGTCAGAGTAAGTTTATCCAACTGTAGACATATTCTAGCAAAATTCATGTCTGCTCCCAGCCCAGAGCACTCAAAGCAGATAGAATGACAAAAATAGGCAATGGCACCAAGTTGACCCAAGAGTCCTAAAAACATGACCATTCACCCACAAGGGCGAAATGACCAACACAGTGGCTCACCAGTGACACTCCAATTATACCTCAGTGTGACAGGAATGGTATGACAACCTGAAGGAATGACACTTCTAAACTGTATCTGTTACCGAAACACCAGTCTGTGTACCCAATGCACAGTGAGGCCAAACAACACCAAAGTGTTTGGAGCAGAGAAAGGTTTACTGCAGGGCCACGCAAGGAGATGGATGGCTCAAGCCCCCCAAAACCCCAAACTCCCTGGGAACTCTCAGCAAAGCCCTTTTCTAGGGAAGGGGAGGGAGGGGCCAGTGTGTTGTTGCCAACATTTTGGTGGCAGAGCCTGTGTTCCTGAGGTCAGGTCACAGTCAGGGAAAGATGCTCCTGTAAACCTCCACCGAGTGACTATTATTCTCTGTTCTGACAAGAAAGGACACGGTCCCCAGGGACAACCGTCACCCTCTGAGGTCCAGCCCTGGCTGAGATAGGGCAGATCTCAGCTGGCGGCTCCCTCAGGGCCAGGTCTCCAGACCCCGTCCAGCCGCCATCACTGAGAAAACCAGGCGCGCAGGATGCAACCAGTGCTCAGGCTCCTCAGGCTGCCTGTATGGCAGGTGAAGGAAGGGCAGGTCCCGCAGACGCTGACCCAGGCAGACGGCCGCTGCCATGAGGTTGCAGATGTGGGGGAGAGGGTCACCTCAAGGCCTGGGCCTGGCCAGTGGGTGGCACCTGGTGAGGGCTCTGGAGCCTGCAGGACACGGCCCCCAACCTGTTTCCTGGGCCCCTCAGTTCATCTGCCAGCCGGAGGCCAGATGAGCTGGAGGGCCCCTGGGAGAGGGCCAGGATCCGCTTCTTACTTCACTCTCCCGCCTGACGACCACCACTCCCCGACCACCTCTCCAGTGACCCTTTGCTGAGCTGGACCGCTAACGGTGGCTCATTGACAGTTGCTTGCTTGGGGGAGGGGCCATTACGGTGCTGACCAATGGCTGAGCGAGACCACTAACGGTTGCTCATGGACAGTTGCTTGCTTGGGGGAGGGGCCCGCTCTGGTGCCAGACCAATGGCTGAACAGGACGACTAATGGTCCCCCGCCCCCTGCCCCCCACCCAACTGCCCCACTGTTGCCTGGTAACGGTTTGGGGGAGACGGTGCAGAGTGACCCAGATGATTCGGTGGCACTGAATTACATATCCAGTGGACAATGTTTAGGAAGATAAAAGGATATTTAATGGATTTTGAAGAGATTCTATCAAAACATGAACTATTATAGTGAGGACAATAAAGAGGTAAGTCTCAGTTCTCCCAAATGATGCCAACTAAATGAGCAGCTGTTAGCTATAATCATCAAAATTATAGTGCAATGAGAAGCCATACTTTCCACAATTTTGGGGAAATTTTTATCTATTACAGACCTATTATTAAAAAGAAAATTATAACAATTTAATGAGCCAAATGAAATTTTTTCCATAAAAAACAATAAGTAGTTTCCTCCAAGTTGAAAAATTAAAAAGAGGAACTTAAGTCTCAGGTCACTGTATTTCTCACTTCTAGTAAGTATGTTGGAGCAAGAGATTTAACAAATATTTACTGAGAACCTAAATCTTTTTTTCAGCTTGAATGTCCCTGATGGTGTTTTGAGCAAGGAGACAACGGCTAGCATGACCAACAGTTCTGCACATGGAAAATCAAGGCACTAAGTAGTGAAATAACTCACTTTTTGGGAAAGAATTGAGCCCACTCAACAGGGAAACCTTCAATACTGGCCCATGTTCAGTTATGTTTTGATTTTTTTTTAATTAATTAGTTAATTTGGCTGTACCAGGTCTTAGTTGTGGCATGGGAAGTCTTTAGTTGTGGTAGTGGTGGCAGGAGGGAGCTAGTTCCCTGACCAGGGGTTGAACCTGGGCCGCCTGCACTGGGAGTGTGAAGTCTTAGCCACTGGACCACAAGGAAGTCTCTGTTGATTGTTTTAAGGAACTAAAGTAGAAAAAGAGAGGGATCAATATCTGAGAATGAGTAAGACATAGGACTCCACCTGGGGATGCCACATTGAAGATTTTGTTCAATTTTTAAACTCAGTTTTGTATCCCACAGTCCATATCTTTTTTTCTTTTCAATTTTTTCCTTCTTTATCCAGGGAAGCATAAAGAGTAGAAATAGCTGGCGATCCCTAAAGTGATATAATCTGAGGGCCACCTATGCTAAAGCTATGCTAACTCACTTCAGTCGTGTCCGACTCTGTGCAACCCCATAGACGGCAGCCCACCAGGCTCCCCCGTCCCTGGGATTCTCCAGGCAAGAACACTGGAGTGGGTTGCCATTTCCTTCTCCAATGCATGAAAGTGAAAAGTGAAAGTGAAGTCGCTCAGTTGTGTCCGACTCTTAGCGACCCCATGGACTGCAGCCCACCAGGCTCCTCCATCCATGGGATTTTCCAGGCAAGAGTACTGGAGTGGGGTGCCATTGCCTTCTCCGTGGGCCACCTAGGAAAGACCTTTACTCCAAATGCTTTCTCCACCACTGTCATGAAATTCTATCACTGGAGATCACTGGGGGAGGAACAGATATTGTGCCATCTTCAGGGGTCCCCCACTACATTGCATATATTCCTGGGAGACATGATAAGACCCTGGGCGGTCAAGGCCTGAGTCATGAGAAACAAGTTAGGCAGTTGTGCAAGGGATGGGTGAGCGAGTGAGCTGAAGCTGGGAGCAGAGGTTGGATGGGCTGTTTACTACTGTCTTAATCCAGCCTGACCTACAATTGTCTATACTCCTCCACCTCCACCCCCTGAGCCCCAGAGCCTTCCTCCATAATCTAGAACAGTGCACTTTAGCTCTGTCATTTCAGAGCAGTCCTTCAGGCTCCAAGCTGGGCCTCCCTCTCCTGGGCCTTGTTAGACTGCTCAGTTAGACTGATATAGAGACAATTATGCCGCCAAACAAAATGTTTCAAGCACTATAAAAAGAGAAAGAGAGATGGCAGTTCTTAAAAAAAAAAAAAAAATAGAATTACCATACGATCCAACAATCCCACTCCTAGGCATATAGCCAAAAAAGAGAAAAACTATAACTTGAAAAGATACATGCATCCCAGTGATCACAGTAGCACTATTTACAATAGCCAAGACATGGAAACAAACCTAAATGTCCACCCAGAGATGAATGGATAAAGAAAATGTGATGTATATATATCCATAGAATATTGTTCAGCCATAAAGAATGAAATAATGCCATTTTCCATTTGGATCTAGAGATCATCAGACTAAATGAAGTAACTCAAACAGAGAAAAACAAATATCATATGGTATCACTTATATGTGGAGTCTAAACTGTGATGCAAATGAACTAATTTACAGAACAGAAACAGACTCACAGACACAGAAAACAAACTTACAGTTAACAAAAGTTTGGGGGGATGATTAATTAGGAGTATGGGGTTAACAGATACACACTACTATACATAAAACAGATAAACAAGGACCTACTGTATAGCACAGGGAATTATATTCAATATCTTATAATAAACTATACTGGGAAAGAATCTGGAAAAGAATATTGTTGTTGCTGTTCAGTCACTCAGTCATGTCTGACTCTTGGTGACCCCATGGACTGTAGCGCACCAGGCTTCCCTGTCCTTCACTGTCTCTAGAGTTTGCTCAAATTTATGTCCATTGAATCAGTGATGCCATCCAACCATCTCATCCTCTTTTGTCCCCTTCTCTTCCTGCCCTCAAACTTTCCCAGCATCAGGGTCTTTTCCAATGAGTTGGCTCTTTGAACCAGGTGGCCAAAGTATTTGAGCTTCAGCTTCAGCATCAGTCCTTCCAATGAATATTCAGGGTTGATTTCGCTTTGGTTCAGTTCAGTTCAGTTGCTCAGTCATGTCCGACTCCTCGAGACCCCATGAATCGCAGCACGCCAGGCCCCCCTGTCCATCACCAACTCCCGGAGTTCACTCAGACTCATGTCCATTGAGTCAGTGATACCATCCAGCCATCTCATCCTCTGTCGTCCCCTTCTCCTCCTGCCCTCAATCCCTCCCAGCATCAGAGTCTTTTCCAATGAGTCAACTCTTTGCATGAGGTGACCAAAGTACTGGAGTTTCAGCGTTAGCGTCATTCCTTCCAAAGAAATCCCAGGGCTGATCTCCTTCAGAATGGACTGGTTGGATCTCCTTGCAGTCCAAGGGACTCTCAAGAGTCTTCTCCAACACCACAGTTCAAAAGCATCAATTCTTCAGTGCTCAGCTTTCTTCACAGTCCAACTCTCACATCATACATGACTACTGGAAAAACCATAGCCTTGACTAGACAGACCTTAGTTGGCAAAGTAATGTCTTTGCTTTTGAATATGCTATCCAGGTTGCTCATAACTTTTCTTCCAAGGAGTAAGCGTCTTTTAATTTCATGGCTGCAGTCACCATCTTCAGTGATTTTGGAGCCCAGAAAAATAAAGTCTGACACTGTTTCCACGGTTTCCCATCTATTTCCCATGAAGTGATGGGGCCAGATGCCATGATCTTCATTTTCTGAATGTTGAGCTTTAAGCCAACTTTTTCACTCTCCACTTTCACTTTCATCAAGAAGCTTTTTAGTTCCTCTTCAATTTCCACCATAAGGGTGGTGTTATCTGCATATCTGAGGTTATTGATATTTCTCCCGACAATCTTGATTCCAGCATGTGCTTCTTCCAGCTGAGTGTTTCTCATGATGTACTCTGCATATAAGTTAAATAAGCAGGGTGACAATATACAGCCTTGACGTACTCCTTTTCCTGTTTGGAACCAGTCTGTTGTTCCATGTCCAGTAGCGGTGGCTGCGCGGGCGCAGGAGGGCCTAGAGGAGCTATTCCAAGTTCAAGGTCAGGAGGGCCGGCGGTGAGGAGATACCCCTCGTCCAAGGTAAGGAGTGGCGGCTGCGCTTTGCTGGAGCAGCTGTGAAGAGATACCCCACGTCCAAGGTAAGAGAAACCCAAGTAACACGGTAGGTGTTGCAAGAGGGCATCAGAGGGCAGACACATTGAAACCATAATCACAGAAAACTAGTCAATCTAATCACACTAGGACCACAGCCTTGTCTAACTCGATGAAACTAAGCCATGCCCGTGGGGCAACCCAAGACGGATGGGTCATGGTGAAGAGGTCTGACAGAATGTGGTCCACTGGAGAAGGGAATGGCAAACCACTTCAGTATTCTTGCCTTGAGACCCCCATGAACAGTATGAAAAGGCAAAATGATAGGATACTGAAAGAGGAACTCCCCAGGTCAGTAGATGCCCAATATACTACTGGAGATCAGTGGAGAAATAACTCCAGAAAGAATGAAGGGATGGAGCCAAAGCAAAAATAATACCAAGTTGTGGATGATTTCACTTAGGATCGGTATATACATCAATCCAGTATATGTATATATAACAGTCCTACTCTCTAGTTTTTTATATATATATCTTCAAATCAGTTTGCTGTACACCAGAAACTAACAAAATATTGTATATCAACTATACTTCAATTTAAAGAAAGAAATATATATTTAAGGCAAAACAAAAAAAAGAGAGAGAGGAAGAGGTGGGGATTTTGGGGGGACACACAGGAAATCTCCATGAAGCAGCAGCACTCAAGCTGTGAATTTCAAGGACCAGCAACATCTTTAAGGAGCCAGAATGAGAGCAAACTGGCAGATGGGGGCGCAGATCAGGAAGAATTCAGGCCACAGAAGCAGCAAGGATCCAGTGAAGAGGGAATTTGGGGGCAGGAAGGAGGAATGCAGCTGAGAAGGCAGGCCTAAGCTTGGCATGTGTGAGCAGGAACCTTTATCAGCAGCAGTCACACCTCACAGACTGGGGCTTCACTCCAACTTGTCTGCTTATTAGCCACAAAAGAACTGAGTCATTATTACAGCAGATCCCCAAGTTCTGTTGCACTAAGCTTGGTGGTTCAGTCCCACTTGTGAAAAAAAAGAGACAATTCAATGGCTTCATAATGAGTAAGTGACTTCATCTTTTTAAAAAAATACAATTATATTTATTTATTTGACTGCGCTAGGTCTTTTGCTACGAGGGCTTTTCTCTAGTTGCAGAGAGCAGGGGCTACTCTCTAGTTTCAGTACATGAGCTTCTCGTTGCAGCAGCTTCTCTTGTTGTGGAGCACAGTCTCTAGAGTGTTCGGGCTTCAGTGGCTGTGGCACATGGGCTCAGGAGTTATGGCTCCTGGGCTCTAGAGCACAGGCTCAGTAGTTGTAGCACATAGGTTTAGCTGTACCGCGGCATGTGGGATCTTCCTGGACCAGGGATCGAACCTGTGTCTCCTGCATTGGCAGGTGGATTCTTTACTACTGAGCCATCAAGGAAACCCCTGACTTCAGCATCTTGATATGAGCAGCAGGTTCCATTCTGATCGCCCGTGAAAAAATGTGTGGACGAGTGAGCCACATCTCATGAGCCAAGCCAGCGGAGGGGTGGGTCTCTGATGTCTGGGGGGATTTGATGAGCCCCAGGCCTTCCGCTTCCATCCCTCATCCATGGTCTCCTTGCAGTTTGTTCCTTAAGGGAAACTGGGTCATCACTTCACAATCTTGAAATGGCTGCCAAGAAGGCTCTGTCCCCACAGGACAGCGTATGCTGCTCCTGGAGGCAAGCCCTGGTGAAATGGAAGGCCTTCAGATAGCAAACCGTGCCCAGGAGATAGTGATCAGACCCCAGGGGGTGGTCGGCCCACAGGCTGGCACTGAAATGACACACAGTCTTGGCATGCACGGATCCTGCAGTTCTAGTTACTAGATACTTTTTTACTTATTTAAAGATGTCCAGGCAATGCCACTCCCACCCTTCACTGGGCCAGAGAACAAATGCTTTATTTTTTAAAATACATTTAAATAGCCTTTTATTCCTCTATTCCAATGCTTATGGCTTTCTTCAACTGTCTGAAAGCTATTTTGCCAAAAATCATAGTGTGTTTTTCTACTACTGTCTTATTGTAATAATTTGTTTTATAGTCGCTTAGTCATGTCTGACTCTTTGTGACCCCATAAACTGTAGCCCACCAGGCTCCTCTGTCCATGGGGATTTTCCAGGCAAAAATACTGGAGTGGGTTGCAATTTCCTCCTCCAGGGGATCTTCCCAACTCAGGGATGGAACCTGTGTCTCCTGCACTGTAGGCAGATTCTTTATCATTGAGCCACCCCTATTGTAAAAACACCCTGCTTTGATAATCACTCTACCTGTTGGGCAGTGTCCTTGAATTTGCAAAGGTCTTTTATTGAAGAAAGCTACAGATGGGGGAGCAGGAACCACATCCTTCTGCAGGTTTTCTGGAAGCCTCAGTTTCTTCTTCTGAAAATGGAATATAAAATGTCATCTAGTTAATGAATTGGTATCTGAAAAATATTTCGAGATTGAGGTATAAAAACTGCTATAGGACCAGAGCTGTAGATGTAGCTTAAGCTGCAGAAGTAGTCTTATATGTAACTTGAATATTCTTAATGCACCAGAGGAACTTACAATTTAAGTACATCTTTTAGTAAAATGCACTTATGAAAGGAAAAATTATGTGGCCCTCTTCGAATGTCTCAGACATTTGGAATTTCTTAACAGGACACTTTAATACAATATGAGTCAAAGTGGCTTGTTATCTGTCATGCTCTCTGCTGATCAAATCAGACGACCTTACCAGTATATTGCGTTTGGCTCTAGAGTCAGACCTCAATTGCTTCAACAATTCAATTTATGAATCTAGGCAGGCCTGTTCCTCTTCAGAGTTCATAAGCATATCATCCCAGAAGATGAAGGGAAGGGAAAGCCAATGAAAATTAAATAAGTTAATTTTTCTGTCTTTTAGTAAATGTGGGAAATGAGCTGATGGAAGACAAAACTCAAAACCTATCACAGAGATGTTTGTGTTATCAATTACCCCTGTTACTCTCAAACAGCTGTTGGAAAATGGGGATGTCTAGATTCCCTGTTGGGAGTAATTATTCTCCTACCGTAATACAGGTCTTGCAGGGTGGACCATCTGTCCTGCCCAGGTTGGGGTGGGTGGTCAGTAGGAAGGAGACTGCATCTTCTCTCTGACCAGCTCTGCCCCTCACCTACAGGGTCTTGAGTCTATCTCTGTGACCCCTGTCAGCCTGGCTAAGGGATTCCAAATAAAACCAAAGGAAGATGTGACGATGGCCAAAACAATGAAGTCTGGGCACATGACCTGTAGCCTTACCTCCCTGTAGCTTCTGTGGTTTTGCCTGAATGAAGACTGTGCTGGCGGAGATGCTGCTTTAAGTGCATTGTCCTTACTCGTGGAATCTCTTTGATTTCTTTGATTTATGAAAGCACAGACTCTTTTCACAGGTCTACAGTAGTACTTTGTACTTGGCATTCAGTAATTGTGGAATGCTTTGGGAAAATGTTTTGGTGCATTCCATCGAAATAATGTATTTTTATGTAGTTCTCAACCTTTAGCTGAAACACAGTTTCTATTTTTTGCCATCCCCATAGCCTTCCCATAGTATTTCCTCAGCTGATTCCACTCAGATGAATATTTAATAAGATGAGATTTCTATATTTCTGATGAGATTTCCACATTTCTAATGTCTATGACTATTCCTGAAACTCTTATTTAAAAAGTTTATATTTCCCCCCAACAGTAATTTAATAACCTTGAAAATAGTCAACAGTATGAGCACAAATCCCTTAATTGGCTTTACAGGGAGAAAATACATGGAAAAAGTACTGCTGTACCCAGTCAACACAGACCCAGGAACAGCAGCTCTAGTGAAAAGCAGAGAGCAGTGGGTTAGAATGGCCACTTAGGCACTTACTACTCGAATGAGATCGAACAAGTCACCGAGCACTTCTGAGCCTCAGTTTCCTCAGAATGGGAATAACCACATTTTCTAAAAAAGATTAAATGTGAGTGAATGAGTTTTGTTAACCATGAAATGGTATAAGGATGTAAGGGTTATTATTATTTACACTCCTGAAATGTGAGCAAGAGAGGCTCCAGACCATTTTTTTTTTTTTTTTTTTGGGTCTTGCCACATGGCTTGCAGGATCTTAGCTCCCTGGGTCCCCTGGTAGTTGAAACTCAGAGTTCTAACCACTGAACCACCAAAGAATTCCCTCCAGGTCTTTTAAAGTGCTTAAGAAAGAAGGTCAGGATCTGAGAGATGATGAGCTCAAAAGACAAGGGCCAAACATTTGGCATGATAAACACATGTTGCTGGTCCTATGAGGATGCTAGCTTGTATGAAGAACAGACACTTCGTGCCCCAGGTCAGTTCTTGTTCATGAAGATTCTATAATCTAAGCATCTCCCTGGCCTCCAACTTCCTGAGGTCACTGTTTCACTTAATATCAAAATGAAATGCAGTCACAACAGCTGAATCTAGAACCTTCTTGTCTTTTTCTCTAAAATACCTGAGAGCACAGGGGTTTTCCTTCTCCCGCACACCATCACCAACTTCCCTGCTGTCCTCTGACACCACTACTCCCAGCCCCGCTTTAGCCATCCTTGCTGTCCTGAAATCATGGACTGTGACCCCTTCTGTTCCCCTAAAGCACTGCCAGTGTTACACAGCTTGGGAGCAGCAGAGAGAATTACCACACGATGTGCAAACACTTCAAATTCAATGTTGGATGTCGCTGCCCTGAGTTCCATCACCTCCCACATAGAGAATGTCTACATTCGCATCTCTCCACATCTCCCTGGTTTTCTCCCATGTTTCTAGCTAGCCCTCCCCAACCCCATTCCTCTAGATTCTTCCATTTCTTTCTTCAAGACCTCTACTCCCTTCGTGAGATACCAGTGAATTACTCCTGTTTCTGTATCATGCAGAATGATTTAACTTTGTTGTTGTTGTTGTTCTATACTTCTCCCAACTCAAGCATGCTAAGGAGAGAGCCTCACCTTTCACAACCTAGTAGGGATAACAGATGAATGAATGAATTTGAGTTTAATGAGATGCCCGACAGACAACTCAAAACACGACTCCTGACTACACAGAGGAGGTACCAGCTTGTTCAACAAAGTGGATAATGCCCAGAGGTAGAGATTGTTCAGGTCATGGTCTCAGAAATCATATTTAAGGCCAGGGTGATGAATGTCTTTGCCCAAGGAGAACAGAGTGAACTCTGCTACAGACTCAACTCTGGGAAAAAATACTTCTATTTAATGGATGGTCCAAGCTGCTAGATGCCTGTAAGCTGGGATAAAAACTCAGAAAAGACAGCTTCCAAACAGTCATGGCAACAGAATCTGGACAGCCAGGGTTTTGGAAGCAAGTGGAGGTGAAATGGAAAAGGCAGTAAATATGTGTGGGCTGCTGCATTCTTACATGAATCATTGTCAAAGCTAGTAAGCATTTTAAGAAAAAGAACTGTATGCCTGTAACTGGTTTACAGAAGATTCTCACCGTGTTAGGGTGTGAGCATGGAATGGTTCCATTGCTGTCAGCATCAGCCCCCGGCTGCTCTCCGCTGAGTTCCCATTTCCCAGAGTAGCAGGACATCAATGATCAGATTGGCCAGATTTTAAAAGTTGCCTAATGTTTTTGATTATTAGACCAGTCTCATTTTTGTATTTAAGATTCAATTCTAATTATTAAACAACGGGGACAACAAAGAAAATAGCAGGTGTTGATGAAGATGTGGAGAAACTGGAACCCTCAGGCATCGCTGGTCAGAATCTACAGTGGTGCAGACACTGTGCAAGACAGTGTAGTGGCTCCTGGAAAAAGTAAACATGCACACACCACACCATTCAGAAATTCCACTCCTGGGTGTACACCCCGAACCATTGAAAGTGGGAGAGTTTTGTGCACCCAAGTTCACTGCCGCATTATTCACAATAGCCAAAATGTGAAAACAATCTAAGCGTCCATCCACGGAAGTGAAGTGAAAGCCTTCAGTCGTGTCCGACTCTTTTCGACCCCAGGGACTGTGGCCTGCCAGGCTCCTCTATGCATGGGATTTTTCAGGCAAGAATACTAGAGTGGGTTGCCATTCCCTTTCCAGGGGATCTTCCCGACCCAGGGATCAAACCCAGGTCTCCTGCATTGCAGATGGATTCTTTACCATCTGAGTCACTAGGGAAGTCCCTAGAAGAATGTCCCACAGAAGGATGGATTAAAAAAAAGTGTAGTCTATACATAAAGTGGGGCTTCTCAGGTGTCAACAGTGGTAAAGTATTCTCCTGCCAATGCTGGAGACTCAGGTTTGATCACTGAGTCAGGAAGATGCCCTGGAGAAGGAAATGGCACTCAAGCAATCTTGCCTGGGAAATTCCACGGACAGAGGAGCCTGGCGGGCTTCAGCCCATAGCTTCGAAAAGAGTCAGACACATACATACAATGGATTATTACTGAACTAAAAAGGAAGGAAATTCTAATTCATGCTATGACATGGATGAACTTGAAAATGTGCTAAGTGAGAGAAGCCAGACACGAAAAGACAGGTACTGTGTGATTTCATTTATGTGAGGTCCCTAGAGTCATGAAAATCATAGAGGCAGCAAGCAGAGTGTCGGGTGCCTGGGGTGCGGGCTGGGGAATGAGAGTGAAAGATTAATGGGGACAGAGGTTCCATCTGGGATGATGGAAAAGTCCTGCGGACGGATAATGGTGATGGTTGCACAGCATTGTGCGTGTACTTAATGGCACTGAACTGTACACTTAAAATGGTCAAAACAGTAAATTTTATGTATGTTTTACCACAATGTTTAAAAATATTTTTTAAAAGATTCAGTCCTAGGCATTCCATCTGAAATTCAATTGCTGGCCCATTGCCCCCTTCCCCCACCAGCAGCTTGCTGGTTCTGCCTCTTGGGTAACATGCATTCTCTCTTATGGAGCCCCAGGAACTGAGGAGTCCCCTTCATACACCTGGACGGATTTGAAGAGTGGGGTGGTTAGAGCTCCCCATCTTCCCTCTGGCCTACTGTTCTTGCAGCCCTTCAACCCCGATGGAAAGGACCACCCTGAAATCCCCACCCGGGCAGGTAACAAGCCTCTCAAGGCTGCTCCCAAACTTCAGAGGGGAGGACGCACTGTGCTTTGATCCTGGGCTCCTAGGATGTTTGCTGAGACCTTCTTACCCTGCTAAGCATCTTGTGACCTGCGGACAGCTGCAGGGTCACCCTAGCAAGAGTCCAGTTTCCCTGTTTTGCTGTACTCCAGTCTTTACAAGTAATTGTCTTAAGACTCTCCCCAGACTTGGCTTTGGGGATCAAAGGTACCTCATCCCTCATCCTCTCTGTGCAGGTAGAATTCTAAACTGGCCCCCAAGATTCCAGCCTCTTGAAGCATGAGTAGAGTCTGTAGATATGCTGGGGTGTCACCTCTGTGATTATGCCACATTTTATGGCAAAAGGGATTCTGTGGATGTAAATTCCCTCATCAGTTGACTTGGAGAGGATTAGAAAGGAGATGGTCTGGGGAGGACAGAAAGGGAATATATTCCACCCCCGCCTCCAGTCCCCTACGGGGGACAGGGAACAGCTTCCCACTGTAAATACTAACTGCACCTCCACAAAGCTTAGGACCCGCACGCCTCTTGGATTGGAAATGGGGTTGAGGGTGTGGGTGTCAGAAGGGCCGGTTCAGAAGCGTCAACTGTCAGTAAGTCCTGAGGAGGGGCTTAGTTCCTAGTGACTTCTTCAACTGGGAGTGTAAGAGATAATAAGTATTTTGACTCTCAGGGCAATTTTAGGACAACAGGGGGGGAAATCTCACCTTTTATCACACAGTGAATGGGAACATCTTTTCCTATTGTGACTCTCTGTAGAGAATACTTTAAATCCTATTTAACAATCTAGACATTGAAGTAAAGTATTTTTAAGCTTATCAAAGAATTGCCAGTTTGATTTTCCCCATCCTTTCCTCCACCAAGATTGCCACTTGGGAATACAATTGAGACCCAGTGTCTGAGCGCCTGGTCACATCCAGATGATCCTGAAGGAATCGAGTTATTGAGTCTGTAAAGCTGGGGACAGACCTGGACTCCACTGTCCGACTAAGGGGTCAACGACCCTCCTTGGTGATTCCTCTCATTCTCTGACTGTAACACTAGGCGCATCTTGCTCCCTTGAAATCAGAGAATCAACATCCTTAAGTTAAGGGTCACTTCAAAGAAGAAGTTATGGCTTGGTCACAGTGGAATTGTATAAAAACATGTCAGCCCTCAAACCTAGAAACTGGGTGCAATGAAATCCTTACACTGAAATTGTTTTAGGAGAATTCAACTTAGCAGAAGGTAACACAAGCTACAAATGTTAAGTATTCCAATGCACGGTACTCATCTCTCCTTCCAAATGTCCCTGACACAAACAAGACTGGGTCTCACTGGGTCCTGGCTCAGAGACCCACCCGAGGCCAGTTTCAGCCACATTCAAATCTCCTGAGAATAAGGCTCACTCCAAAAGCATTCCTGAGGAGTGGAGGCGTTAGTGAAGTTTGAGGGGAGATGGAGAGGATTAAAAGACACTGCATAGGAAACTTCTATAATGCTCTCCTATCCCCCGCCTCCCCAGCCACCCACGGGTTCCTGGAGTCATTTCCAAAACCCTGTTGGCTTTGCATACTCCATCTGCAAACCGAAAGCTAGCCAGATAACAGGAGAAGCAAACAAAGTTGTTTGGCTAAATTTAGACCAACCATGATTCCTCAGGCTTATCTGGGGGGGGGATGCCATTCACCTTACCGTTGTTTTATTTACAGAATCACTCCTACTCTATTTGGGGATTAATAGACAGATGGTGACCAACTAGTTTATCATTGGAGTCTCGTCTGTATCCCCCAAACCCTCCTGGATCATAAATTTTCCTTGGACAGGGAACTCATCCATACTGCTCACTGTTGCACCTCCTTCATAACACTTGGCACATACGAAACCACAAAGTATTTTTGGATGAAGAATGAATGGGCTCCATACATCCTCTCTTCCTGTTTGGACCTCGGTCACTTGGCGGGTCCTGAAGCTCGAATGAACGGTACTTCTTCACCATGAATCTTTTTAGAACCTTGCTTCTCTTTCAGACTTTTTTTGAATTTAGATGTAATTTATTTACCATTTTCTTCCATATTTGTTTCTTCCACATGCATTTCTCCTTCAGAATACTGACCTGGAAAACGAACAAGGTAGTACATGATCTATTTGCTTTCAGGAAGTATGGGACCACTTTATTATCATCTTTTAAAGTTTTTCTTGAAATCATCACCAAAAGCCCTCCAGGTTGTAATTTCCTTGTTGGTAGAATAGTTTCTTTTTATAAATCAAGAAATTTCACTAGCAAGTCATCCTTGAAGTACATCAATCTCCTTCTATTCCTTCCTTCTATCATCTACCAAATATTTACTGAATGTTTGATATAAACCAGGCTCTGTGCTATGCACATTGGCATTTATTGTCTCAAAAAGATGTGTATGCCTATATTGATTTATAAAAGTCATGTAGAACCAGAACAGAAAATTTGGGACATATACAATACTAAAAATAAGAATGACATGAATACCGCCAGAAAGAACGTCATCCTTTTGATATATTCACTCAGTTTTTTAATATATACATGCACTTTCCATAGCTGAAACAGTAATTTACACACAACTTTGTAAAGTTCTTTTTTCCCCTTTAGGTATTTTCTTGTGTTCATGAAAAATACTTCATTTTTAAGAGCTGCATAGTTTAATAGTTTACTTAAGGAGCATGTGTGCATACTCGCAAAGAGTCAGACACGACTGAGACTTTCCCCTAATTTTTGACTTTTATGGTTATTTATAATTTTTTGACATTATGAAAAAGGAGACTGCACAAATTTTTGCACTCATCTCTGATTATTTCTATAGAATCCCTAGATATGGAATTATAAGGCCAGAGTATACAAATATTTTTCCAATAAAGTTATATCAACTTATGTCCAACCAATAGTATATAAAACTTTCCATTTCATTGCATTCCTGCCAGTACTAAATATTAGACTTAAATTTTTTTCTAATATAATAGATGTGAATATTGCTTACTATTTTATTTTTAAATTACTGGATAATCCAAGCACTTTAAAATATAATTACATGGGAATTCCCTGGTGATCTAGTGTCTAAGACTCCATGCCCTTATTGCTGAGGGCACAACTGTGATCCCTGTTTGGTGAACTAAGATCCCACAAGCCTCATGGTGTGGCCAAAATAAATAAATAAATTTGAAAATTAAAAATATATAATGACATACACACTAATCATTTTTATTTCCTCTTTAAGACAATTTTTCCATTTAGTTATTAGAGTTTTCTTATCAATGTGTGTGTGCTCTTGTATTGAGGATGAAATGAATTGCCAGATTTGTTTTCTATAGTTTTGTAAGTTTTTTTTCTTTTCAAATTTTGCTTACAATATTTTTAGTTAGTTATCAGAATTTTAAAACTCTCATGTAATATAGTCTACTGGTCATTTCCTTTATGATTTTTTCATTTCTTTTATTCCCTCATCTTGAGGTTACGTAAATATTTGCCTAAATTTCCTAGTTTTAAAGTTCTTTAATGTAGCTTAAATTTCTTTTAACACATAATGAAAGGTATGAGCTCAACTTGATTTTTTTTCAAATTACTAGTTTTCTTAAGTCCATTTATTGAGAATCTGTCCCTTTTTTATTTATTTTAGATGACTCCATCACATATTAAAATCTACACTATATTGACTTTTTTACTATCTTGACCCAGTGTCTTTTTCTGGGTTATCTACTCCATTTTATTATCTATATCGTTCAATATATATTAACATTCTATTTCTATATGCTAACATTTACTTTATTATTTATACTATGTTTAACTAACAAATGGGGAAATTTCCTGTATTTTTCTTCACTTTCATTATTTTCTTAACATTTTTAATCTGCTACTTGTTAAAGTAAACTTTAAAATAATTTTGTTTTAGCCTCCTAAAGTAGATTTAATAGCTTCATCATACAAGTAAGAAACTGAGTCTCAAAAGGAATATATAGTTCAAGTTTACACATATTCTAAATGGAAGAGGCATAAATCAAACATATGTCTTTTGAAGAATTCCCTGGTGGTCCAGTTGTTAGGATTTGGTGTTCCCACTGCCAGGCCCGAGTTCAATCCTGGTAGGAGAAATATGATCCTTGCAAGCCGCACGGTGCGGCCAAAAAAAGAAAAAAAGGAGAGAGAGAGAGGGAGAATCATGTCTTTTGATATCTCCCCTTTTAGCTCTAAAATACTATAATTTTTTAGTAAAGAAAACTCTTGAAATTTATTTTCTGTTCTTTCCCATTTCCGGTCTACCTCCCTCTAGTGGTCATTACAGATATTGCCGTTTCTCAAGCCAATTTACACAGTTCTTATTTTAATACAAGAAAAATCATTAGCTTACATTTTAAAAGTTTACTTAAAAGTTTTTAACTTACACAAAGGTAATAAGAATAATCGTCTAATATTTTGGGCCGTGTATCACTGGTATTTTCTTAGCAAAGACCAGCCTCAAAAGAATTCAGTAAAAAGTCAAGTGAACAGAAAGCAAAGTTTTGTCAGTATCATGGACTTTAAAGTAGTAAAAATTGCAGGTCCACAACCCTCCAGATGTTTCTTTGCTCTTTTCTCCATTGATGTTACCCAAGTACTTTTAAATACAAAAAAAAAAAAAAAAAGTACTTTTAAGAAGAGCAATCTTTAAATTCCCCCTCTAACCTATTTTTTGCTTTTTACTTCACTTTGCATCCTTTCTCACCATCTAACGCCTTTGGGTATGTTCAGTTGGCCCAGAGGTATGCGGACAGGAGTGCAGAGGACTCAGGTACTCACGCTGGGCCCTGGCCAGTTCTGCACCAGCCCCAAAGAAGGGCAGCCAGCTTGAAATTCCCACAAGGCTCGGGTCCCAGTTAGCAGGGCTGGCTTCATCCCCTACTGCCTTGGTTGTAACCTCAGTCTCATTTCTCCCTTTTCATTTCTCCCATTTTCATTTCTTGTTCCCTTCCCACCTTTTTTTGTTTGCCTTTTTCTTTTTCCTTTCTTCCTTCCTAATCCCATCATCCTTCAGTTTCTTCCTCCTTATATTTCCTCTTCACCTGGAAGAAGATACCGTGTAAAATTTAATTTGTATGCACAACATAATGTGTACTTTATAATAACTAAGTTAAGCATATGCATATGCATCATAAAAGTTTAACCAAGCTAAGAAAAACAACAACCAGTAAAGAGGAAAAGAAAAATTCTGGGAAGCACTAATCATAATGTCTTTTTAAAATCTGAATTTATGAAAGATAGAGGTTGCCTATATTACCTCCCACCCGTGGCTATTTAATTTTTTTTTTTTTTACTAAGCCAATTCATGATAAATACATTAATGTTTAACAAATGGTACAAAAGAGGACATAAAAAGAACATGGACAGAAAGCTTAGGTGCATTATTTAAGGAGGATTAAGGATTTAAGTCTCTTCTGGATTTGGTTCAGAAAGAGGGGGTAATAATACTTGCCTAATTAAGTAGTAAGTGGTGTAGATTAAAGTGTTTGTAAACATTAATTAAAGACGCAGGGAGTTAGATGAGGCCAATGTGTTATTAGTGAAAAAGTTTTCTTCCCTTTAATCAGATGCCTCCTTCTGGGAAGGGCAAAGAAATGATATCAGGACTAAGGAATTAAGGCTCAGCCCTAAGTGTCGCCAGCGACTCAGTCATCCTTTGCCATCAACCACTTCCTTCCTTAGCTTTCTGTAAAATGGGGATAAGTACAAAGTACTCTGCAATACGAGTTTTTATCATATCTGCCATTTGAGTATATATCAAACCCTGCAATTAATAAAACCCCACAACTCTTGCTTTCTCCCTTCTTACAGAGTTGTCCCACCCCATTAACTTCCACCAACATTAATTTCACTTCCACCAACTTACAAAAGCTTTCCACAACCAGCTAATAACCTCAGTGGACATTTCCACGGTGATTAAGGAGAAACGGGACCGCGCAATAGGGTCAAAACCTCTTGGACGCGTTTCTTCGCCTCTCTGAACCTCCGTTTTCCTCCTCTGTAAAATGGGGATGAGAAATCAGGCAGCTGTTCTAAGGATTTAATGAAATTATGTGTGTCTATTAAAAGCCTTGTTGGAGGCTAATAAGAATTTGATTCGTGATAGTTACTATCGCTAAATATAAAATAACCTCTTAAAGCTGACTATAGGAGGAGGAAAAAATGGTCCGTTTCATTCAGACTTTCAAATGCAAATCCCTATGTTTCCCTGTGTAATTCAGAGATGGGGCTAGGGGTTCACTCAGATCGGACCAATTCAAACCTGGCACCGACACCAACGACCTCTGAGGGAGGCGGCAGCCTGGCAGCACCGGCGCGGGGACTGGTCCCTTTAAATGTCCCGGGCACGCGCCCTGTGAGTTTGGAGAGCGGGACAGCCAAGACCCCGGTGGGAGCGCGTACGAGCACGCGTGGCGGCGCGGCGCAGAGCGCGCAGCCGGGTGTGCGCGGAAGCGAGCGCCCTGCCGGGAGCGCGCGGCAGAGGGCGCGCAAGAGCGCGCGCGCGGCGGGGCGGCGGGGGATGGTCCGCGAGGTGCGCGCGAGCAGACGGGCGAGCGGGTGGCGCGGGCGCTCGGCTCCCGGTCCGCCGTCAGGGTGGGCTCCTGCGGTCCCCGGGGAGGGCGCTCCTGCCAGGTGAGTGCGGACTTCTTTATCCGGGACAGGGTGGGAGAGCGGGAGGGCGCCCTGGCAGCGGATCCCTTCGCCCCGCACGACGGTGAACCCGGCGGCGTTTGGAGCCGATCGCTGGAAGTCGGGGTTCGGGTGGGGCCCCAAGGGGAAGGGCGACCCCCTTTCCTAGTGAGCCAGCGGCTTGCTCTTCCCGCGGGTCGCTGCCGGTGCGGTCCTGGTAGGGATCTCTTTTAAAGATCTTCGGTTCTTTCGCATCTCGTCCCTTGGAAGTTTGGAAAGACTCTGGCGCCATCCGAGGGGCTGTCGTCGGCCCGGTGGCCTCTCACCCAGGAAATTCGGGACCTCCCTCGGGATCCTGGGAGTAGGCGTGCGCCCGGCTCGGGGTCGGTGGGGAGGACGCGTGGTTTTCTGACTCCGAGGCTATCCTGGCGGGGGGGTGCACGGTGGTCAATGGCACGTTTCTTGCTTTGCTCGCAGAGCGGTCCGGGGTTGTCCCAACACTCCTGCCTTGGCCCCACTGCCCTCCTCCGAGGAGCCGCAGCGGCTGTGCAACTCCCGGGCACTGTGTCCCTTCCGCCGCAGGCAGGAGGGCGAGAGTCTCATATTGGCAGGAGGTGGCCGAAGCCACCTGTTAAACTTGGGTCCTGCGCAAAGTGACCAGTGGATTTCCGTCCCCACCCCCGCTCCCCAGCCCCTGACCCTCAACAGGTAACTGAGTCACGCGGGAAACGTGTAGGAACTGTCCCTGAGCTGGGGCGCGAGGGATTAAAAAAGAGAAGACTTTGTGGCTGATGTGGTGCAATTTAACAAAAGGCAATAAAACAAACTCCAGTATTTCTCCAAGGCTTTGAAAGTTTCCCAGTATTGTTTTACGGAGTCTAAATTTAAGCATCTAGCCTTTTTTTTTTTTTTTAAACCGCAGGAACTAACCTCAGAAAACATTTAACTCTTTGCCAGGACCCACTTGGTGCAAAACGAACACTCACAGGAAAGGAAAATGATTTTGTGCCTTTCCCCCTGCTAAATACAGTAGAACATTCAGGTCTGTTGCTGGAGACTGTAGGAAGAAGGTTCCTCTGGCTCTAATTTTCATTGAGAACTACTTTTTTTTTTTAATCTGTATTTCTGGAAGTTATAGAAACACCAAATCAGATACAAATGTAAGGTCACAGAAGAACCTAAGTTTATTAAAGATGCTTTTCTTTAAGCACTACATTCTTACTGCTCTAGCATGCACTGAAAAAAGTCTGCCCTCAAAGCTCAGTGTCTGAATGTTAGATTGTTTTTCTAGGTGGAGGAGGTATTTTGGTTTATGAGACCAATGTGGAAATACAAACAAATGCCCTATTTACTTGGGATTGGGTGGGAAGGGTGGAAGTTGTCAAAAATCTCTCTTGCCAAACTTGACAGTATATGTATGGAATCTTGTGTATTTTCTTGCTCAGACCTGTAATGGCCATTTTTAAGGGACTGGGTATATGCCTTGGTAACAGCACTACAGAGGTTTTTTTACATGTGGGAGTTGGTGATGGACAGGGAGGCCTGGCTTGCTGCGATTCATGGGGTCGCAAAGAGTCGGACATGACTGAGCGACCGAACTGAACTGAACTGAACTGAAGATATTGGATGCCGATAATTTAAAAGTAACACATTTTCTCTTTTAGTAGAAATCAGAAAGCCAAAATCAGATTATTTAGAGAAGTCTGGAAAGGAGAAAGATGATTTTAAGAAAATATGAGGGCGTTTGGCTCCACGTTGACTCTCTTTGAGGCCGTGGGCAGGATTTGCCTGTTTTAGTGCAGGCCCTGGGCATTCATGGGGCTTCCCTGGTGGCTCAGAGGGTAAAGAATCTGTGCCTGCAATGCAGGAGACCCGGGTTTGATCCCTGGGTTGGGAAGATACCCTGGAGAAGTGAATGGCTGCCCACTCCAGTATTCTTGCCTGGGAAATCCCATGGACAGAGGAGCCTGGCAGGCTACAGTCCATAGAGTCTTAGAGTCACGACTGAGCGACTAACACACTGGGTGATCATAAATTAATTCAGCAATATTTGCAAGCTTGTCTGACCACTTCCAATGTGCTGAGCACTGAACTAGTCATGGGACACACCAGCACACCTAGATAACTGCCACTCGACCCGAACTGATGAAAGCAGATCGAGTAAAGCCTTCATTGGAAGCTGAAGCTACACCTGGCCCTGGTTCCAAAGCTCTCAGACACCTTAGGAGCCTGTGGTTGGCACCCTCTGCTGATTGTCAAGATCATCTCAAATAACTCCAAGAGATAGAGCTGAGCCTTGAAGCCTGGGGGAGAGAGGAGAAAGGCTTGGTGGAGCAGAGCTGAGAACAGGGCATCCTCTGGAACAAAAGTTCAAGTGCATCGGCTGCCACTGGTACCAGGACATCCTAGGAGCATCCCAGAACCTGCGCCTTCGCTGGTAGAGGGCGGCTTTTCCTTTCAGCTTCCACTGCCCTCTCTGTGCAGTGTTGGTGGCTTCACCGCTGCCTGCATGTTCTCAGGACGACGGGCTGGGCAGCTCTACCCCTGGGGCCCTGCAGCCTTCCTCTCTTGAATCTGAGTGGGTTCAGCTTCTGTTCACGTTAGCACAGGGGCGTCAGGACCGTGCAGTCCCCATAGCAGCCTCGGTAGAGAACCACCCCGAAGCTTCACTTCTCAGCAATGCTGTTGTCCCCTCCCAAACCTGCAGCATTAATCTTGAATCGTGTTTTGAGGAAGTAGGTGCTAGGTTTATGGTAAAGAAATGTGCAGGGCAGAACATGCTGCCTTACTGAATAGCGATGTGATTGTTCCATACAGACTTGTATTTTCAGACTGGATGTTTCCAAATACCTACCACTCAAGACTTGGTTCTCTCTCTCTCTTTGATAGTGAAAACCATAGAACAGTGAATTTATCATTTTAGAGTGTACAGATCAATGACATTAAGTACATTCACATTATATGTGTTTGAGAAACATGTTTTCTTTCATTTTGTTCTGTAGAGGTCTACAGATATCCGTTCAATGAACTTTATTGAAATCCTATTTTTTTGTTGTCGCTTGTTTCTTTGTATATGTCTCTCTTCATATTAGTTAATACCTACAATTGTAATGACTTGAATGCTGTGCTGTGTGCTGTGCTCAGTCACGTCTGACTCTGTGACCCCATGAACTGGAGCCCGCCAGGCTTCTCTGGCCATGGAATTTTCCAAACAAGAATACTGGAGCAGGTTGCCATTTCCTACTCCAGTAAATGAACTTTATTAATTTCATCATTTCTCACTAACTTTGTGTGTGCTTAACATGTCAATCATTGAGAGAGGTGTATTGAAAGATCCCACTGTAATGGGGTCTTTGTTGATAGCTCCTTATATTTGAGCTAAAAAATATTCTGAGACTATATGTACATACAACTTTCTATTTTAATTTCTAACTATGCATCTGTACATTTATATTGTTAGACATACACTGTCTAATAGGAATTGAATTTTTATTATCACATAGTTACTTTTATCACTAGTGAGGATTTTTGCCCTAAAGTCTATTTTGTCTGATGTGATATAGAAAGAAAGAAAGTGAAGTTGCTTAGTTGTGTCTGACTCTTTGTGACTCTGAGGACTATAGCCCTCCAGGCTCCTCTGTCCATGGAATTTTCCAGGCAAGAATACTGGTGTGGGTTGCCATTTCCTACTCCAGGGGATCTTCCCCACCCAGGGATCGAACCTGGGTCTCTTGCGTCTTCTGCAATGACGGGCAGATTCTGTACTGCAGTATACTTGACATTCAATAAACTGGAGTACATCCACAATGTTTTGCAACCATCACCACTATCCAGTTCCAGAACTTTTTCATCACCGCAGAAGGAAAATCCATACCCGTTAAGCAGTCAGTCTCTACTTCCTCCCCTGTTCCAGCCCCTGGAAGCCACTAACCTGTTTCTGCCTCTGTGGATTTGCCTTTTGGAATATTTCATACCAGTTGACTTATACAATGTATATCTGGCTTATTTTACTTACAGTGCTTTCAGGATTCATCTATTTGTAGCATGAATCATTACTTCATTCCTTTTTGTGGCTGAGTAATATTCCCCTGAATGGATATATCATAGTTTACTTATTCATTATCAGCGTATGGATATTTGGGTAGTTTCCACCTTTTGGTTTGTGAGTAGTGAAGTTACAAGGAACTTCCAAACTGTTTTCCACGGTAGCTGCACCATTTAACATTCCCGCTAGCAATGTTTGAGGATTCCAGTTTCTCCACATGCTCACCAACACTTGTTGTTTTCTGTGTTTTTGTTTTTACAGCCACCCCAGTGGTCATGAAGTGGTGTCTTTTTGTGGTGTTGATTTGCATTTCACTAATGACTAATAATGATGAGCATCTTTTCATGGACTTAGTGACCACTTCGAGATTTTCTTTGGAGAAAACTCTGTTCAAGGACTTGATTCTCCTTTGTATTAACTTTTCTATCACCAGCATCTTTCGAGTGAATAAGAGTAGGGTTTTTTTTTAATATATATTTATTTATCTATGTATTTATTTGGCTGTGTCAGTCTTAGTTGAAGCATACGGGCTCTCTAGTTGTGGTGCGTGGGCTTAGTTGCCCTGCGGTATATGGGATCTTAGTTCCCTGACCAGGGATCCAACACGAGCTCCCAGAATCGGAAGGCAGATTCCTAACCACTGAACCACCAGGGAAGTCCCAAGAGTACTTACTTTTATAAGACTTGGTTTGTATAGTATGTTCCTTCTCAAACCCTCATTCTGTTGTTTGGCTTCTTTTTTTTTTTTTTTTTACGTTTTCTCTTTTCGGCTTCTGCTGCATCTCCCAGAAGCCTCGTTGTCTAGCTTTGAAATATTTAACATTCTACCTATTCTAGTTATCTGAAGGCCTGGTCTGTTCATTCAGCAATATTTGTAGGCTGTTGGGGCATCTGCCATGTTCTGGTCACTGAACTGTCCCTGGAGATACAAACCTGCCACTCCTCAGACGCTTCTGTTTTAGATGTTTGCAGATTATATTTTATTTTACTTCCTTTTTCTCATTTGTTCCAAAAACTGTTATAATTAATTTTTATTGGAGTACAGTTGCTCTACAACATTGCGTTAGTTTCTGCTGTAATTTTTTTTTTAGTCAATTAATAGTGCCTGGCACCGGGAAAAAGAACAGTACTTAACTCTGTCCACCAAAGGTTTCAGCACCAAATAGCTGTGTAACCGTCGGGTTCCCCACTTTACCTCTGTGGACCCCAGTTTCCTGGTCTGTGAGCCTGGGGGGAAGGACTAAGTGACTTCTCTGGTGCTCTCAGACCTTGAAACTGGAGATGATACACTCAGGCTTCACCATAGCTCTCCCCTACAAACCTAATTCTCTGAGTGTCTGTAAAATAGCTCTTTTTGTATAGCTCACTTCAAGGAATTGTCTTGTGTGGAAAGACAAAAGATGGCTCCGTTCCTGTATACTCAACAGGTGAGTTTGGTCAGTTGCTATTTTCCACAATGGCACATTTGACGTTTTCTGTGAAGATCCCCAGGGTTCGAAGCGCTTTCATGAACTCTCAAGTTCCTTCTGTGCTGGGCATACCTGGGAGTGCAGATAGATGTCACTGAATATGGTCCCAGCCTTCGAGAAACTTGTGATCTAGTGAGAGTGTTACAGGTGTCAAGTGGGAGTCGATCTCAGAGGCCCATGCGTCTTTTGGAAGCAGAGGTCAGAGGTACCCTGACCTTTCAGGAGGTAATGTTGGAGCCAGGCCAACAAGGGCAGGACAGTGGGTTGTCCGAACGGTGAGCCATGGCTTTACTCATCATGCTGAAGAGTTCAGCCTTGAGTTTGGGGGCACAAACCATGGACGGGTCATGAGTGGCCGGGTTCTGCAGTGGAGGAGAGGTTTGTACGTACACTGAGGCAGTAACCTGAAGTTGAGCGGGGTGCCAAGGGTTGAGGAAGGGAGGCTAGAAAGATGAAGGAGATAAGATGGTACAGAGAAGGGGATGGTGCTGGAAACGTCTGATGTTGAGCAGAAGTTCTGGTGCAGAAAAAGTCTGAAAAGGCATTCCTCTAGAGTGGAAAGCTGAAGCCTAAATCCAGCTCTCTCTGACCTCGGTTTCCTCACGTGATTTGTCCCCCACACGCATCAAGAACCAGTGAATTTGTTGACTGAGCTCCTGCTGAGCTTCACTTCATCAATCAGGTTGTAAAGTGTGTGCAACGTGAATCTGTTGTGTATTTTTTTCCCTCCCTGTTCATTCTTACTGTGAATGAATGTGATTTCAGAGGTATTGTCTAAGGAGAAACATTTATTAAAAAAAAAAACAAAACAACAACTCATAGTTCCAACCAGGCATGTAAAAGATCATTTTACACCAGGGCTCCCACACGGAACTCTGAGGAGCCAGGAATTGTGGGCTCATTTTCCTTATAAGCCAGAGACCTGTTTTAAATCCCTTCCACACAATTTGCAGGACGAAGAGAGAGAGTAGCACTGTAACATACACACTACCACATGTAAAATAGACAGCTGGGCAGAATTTGCTCCGTGACTACCTGGAAGGGTGGGATGGGCCAGGAGGTGGGGAGAGGTTCAAGTGGGAGGGGACACGTGTATGCCTATGACTGATTTATGTTGATATAAGGCTGAAACCAACACAATATTGTAAAGCAATTATCCTCCAATTAAAAAGAAGTTAATTAAAAGGAAAAATATTTTAACATCAACGGGTGCTAAAGCCATACTACAACGAGAACTGTATCTCAAGAACACTTTCCTTTTTTTACAGTGCTAATTGTCAATTCAGATCCAAAATCGTTAGGTTAACCATGGCTATTCAACTGTATTTTTGTTCTCACTGATGGTGTTGTTTTCTTATTTATTTATTTATGGCTCCGCCGGGTCTTCCTTGCTGCCCAGGGTTTTCTCTAGTTGCGGAAAGTGGGGGCTACTCTTCATTGCAGCGCTCGGGTTTCGCACTGCAGTGGCCACTTCTGTTGAGGAGCTCAGGCTCTAGGGCACGTAGGCTTCAGTAGGTGCAGCAAACGGGGTTAGTTGCTCCGCTGCACCAGGGATCCTCCCAGGCCACAGACTGAACTCATGTCTCCTGCATTTCAAGAAGGATTCTTAACCTCTGAGCCAACAGGGAAGCCCCAGCTATTTCTGACCTACGTCAGTGATTTGATCCACTAACTGTGGGCCAGACATCTGACCCTTCCCTTCTCAAGCTCTGGAAGAATGTTGTCCGAGAACTTGAAAATTCACATAAAAATACAGTGTGTTTAAGACTGTATTCCCTAACTAATTCTCATGTCAGTCTTGTTTTCCAAAGCAGTGGGGAACCTGACAGCTTCAGTAGCCAAGAGGCCTTTGTCAAATTTTGAGTAATTTGAGTAATCATCGAATTCCAGTGCTGATTCATTCAAGGTGCCAAGTTTTTTCCCAGAGAGTTTGATAAGCAGTCCTTGAAATGCTGACATCAGTATCACCTTGACTGTTCATTAGAGTCCTCCAGTTTTTTCAACAAACATTTGGTTGAACACATTTCTTTGTTTTATTTCGTTTTTGTTTGTTTTTTTTTTTTAACTGAAGCATTCAGGTGACACTGGTGGTAAAGAATCTGCCTGCCAAGGCAGGAGACAAAGGAAACAAGGGTTTGATCTCTGCTTCGGGAAGATCCTCTGGAGAAGGAAATGGAAACCCACTCCAGTATTCTTTCCTGGAGAGTTCTATGGACAGAGGGCGGGCTACAGTCCATGTGGTTACAAAGAGCCGGACATGCCTGAGCACACACACAAATAGTTGATTTACAATATTGTGTTAGTTTCAGGTGGACAAGAAAGTGATTCAGTTATATCTACATACACATATATCTATTCTTTTTCAGATTCTTGTCCCTTATGTTACTACAAAATATTGAGTATAGTTCCCTGTGCTATACAGCAGGTCCTTGCCAATTATCTATTTTATATTTGTTGTTGTTGTTGAGTCACTACATCACGTTAGACTCTTTGCAATCCCATGGACCGTAGCTGGCCAGGCTTCTCTGTCCATGGAATTCTCCAGACAGGAATACTGGAGTGGGTAGCCATTCCCGTCTCCAGAGGATCTTCCCTACCCAGGGACTGAACCCAGGTCTCCTGCTTTGCTTCCCTGATAGCTCAGCTGTTAAAGAATCTGCCTGCAATGCAGGAGACCCCAGTTCGATTCCTGGGTCAGGAAGATCCGCTGGAGAAGGGATAGGGTACCCACTCCAGTATTCTTGGGCTTCCCTAGTGGCTCAGCTGGTAAAGAATCCGCCTGCAATGTGGGAGACCTGGGTTTGATCTCTGGGTTGGGACGATCCCCTGGAGAAGAGAAAGGCTACCCACTCCAGTATTCTGGCCTGAAGAATTCCATGGACTGAATAGTCCATGGGGTCCCAAAGAGTCAGACACAATTGAGCAACTTTCACGCACTCCTGTATTGCAGACAGATTTTTTACCGCTGAGCCACTGGGGAAGCCTATTTCATATTGGTTATACCCATTTCTTGAAAAAGTCCTGAAAGCCCCTTATCTTTTCCCCTCTGTTAAAACTGGGGTAGGAGCCTGTGCCCACAGGCCTGGATTTACAGGGAGGGAGTTGAGTGCTTTGTTCCTGGATTGCAGGGGGTGTCCAGAAAGAGTGCGGGCAGGAGGAAGCCTCTGGAGACGCAGGCGCAGGGCTTGCAGAGAGGCTGGAGAAGACAGGGTTCAAAGCTGGACACAGTGGATGGACCCAGCAGGAGGTCCTGCGGGAATTCTGCTCCCCTCCGGTTTGGATTTAAATCTGTTCAACCTGAGATAAGACATGTAAACCAGGTCTTGGCTTCCGGTCTCACCAGGTGTTATAAATACCAGAGCTGGATGAACGTGCTCTCGGTCAGCTTTATTTTTGCTGTGAGGAGGAATGAAAAACTCAGCCAAGAATTTTTTTGAGCTTCTCAGGAGAAAGAAAAAGCATTATAAAGCAATAAGGCATACTTATTATGTCCAAGTAAGAAGTTCTACGTTTTAGCACCGTGGAGTAGCACACAGTGGCTGCTCTGGTAACATTTGCTGAATAAAGAGGAAGCACACAAGCTTGTTTAACCAAAATAGAACAACTTAAGCTGGGATTTTTCCTTCGATCTTTTTTTTTAATTTGTCAAACAATCCAGAAATGCAGTAGGCATATGTTTAGTTGCTCAGTCGTGTGCAACTCTTTGTGGCCTCTTGGACTTTCAACTTGCTAGGCTCCTCTGCCCATGGGATTTCCCAGGTGAGAATACTGGAGTGGGTTGCCATTCTCTTCTCCAGGGGATCTTCCCGACCCAGGGATTGAACCCAAGTCTCCAGCACTGCAGGTGGATTCTTTCCATTTTTAAAAAATGGGCTAAAAAATATCAAAAATTGAAGTGTCTACCTTTGCAGACATTTCATCAGATGAAGCTAGATTTTCCTCCTGTTGATTCTTTTATGTTTGCTTCTTCCTAGGTCATTACTTTTTGTTATTAGTAATGAAACTCAAATCTGGTTAAATTTGTTTTCTGGTGAAGATTTGTGTTGGGAAGATCTGATTTCTGCCTCCTCTGTTCAGTGGTAGTACACTGGGGTGGAAAGACTGCTCCCCTTGGGGCAGGTTAACCAGCCTACCTGGGTGAGGCCTCTGGTGTGAAAGTGTTTGCTTACATGTAGGTGAATCAATTACTTTCATGTGGCGTATGGCCTTAAGAAAATTAATTACTGCCTCCTACTAATAGTTGAAACTATTCACAATTGAGATGATCTGAAACCAACCTTGTTTTTCTACATTTTTCAGTAAGAGCTTTTTTTTTAATTAAAAAAAAAAAAAAAAAAACTCTAATGAAAGCATGGAGATTCTTCTGGAGAAGTAAAACTGCCAGGCTTTGAAGTGCTTAATTGTCTTTCATACCCTTGAGTGCTAGTTAAGAGTTTAAGGTCCTAAGTTCTTACAGAGGACATTTTCAGAAGTAAGGAAAATACCCAACTCAGAGAAAAAGCAAAACCGTAGGAAAAGGATGCTAAACCACTGACCACGTCAACGATTTAAAACTCCAGACAGAAGTAAGCCTCTGCCTGCAGCTCTCCCAGCAACTACCAGTCTCTGCCTGAGAAAGATTTTCCTTTGATGTTCTGTGCAGGATCTAGTCTTAGTTTGCTAGTTTGCATAGTGAGTATTTTTGGAGGCATTCTTTTCTTTTCAAGGCTTTTGTTTTCTTGACATGGAGAAAGAGCCCATACTAAAGAATAGATGCTGCTGCTGCTAAGTCGCTTCAGTCGTGTCCGACTCTGTGTGACCCCATAGACGGCAGCCCATCAGGCTCCCCCGTCCCTGGGGTTCTCCAGGCAAGAACACTGGAGTGGGTTGCCATTTCCTTCTCCAATGCATGAAAGTGAAAAGTGAAAGTGAAGTCGCTCAGTTGTGTCCGACTCTTAGCGACCCCATAGACTGCAGCCCACCAGGCTCCTCCATCCATGGGATTTTCCAGGCAAGAGTACTGGAGTGGGGTGCCATTGCCTTCTCCGAAAGAATAGCTGCTACATATTTATTTTGCTTCCGCTGTCTGTTTCTGTGGCAGCCCATTTTGAGATTTCGTGTTGGTCCTGGTCACACCTGTGGATGTACACATGGGTGCATGCATCCTGTAACTTGTCACGTGTTAATATCAGGAAGCATTAGTGTTTCCGGTGTTATTGCTGCCAAGCTTCTATCAGATCATCATTCGTGCTTAAAGTTCTCCCCTCCTGCTTCACATTTGTCCTTGATTGAAATCTCTAGGTTGACTGGGAGTAATTTCTCCTAAATTTCAAGGCTTTGGTCTCTGAATATGACAGAGGAATAAAGGGTGATTACCGCAACGAGGTTAACGTGTCTGAAATGATTCTTACACGTTTAACTTTTCCTTTAGGTCAAAGGTCCATTTTAAGGATACTCTAATGGTTTTAGAGTTTTAAAATATAAATTCTGTGTTCATATCAGTACTATTTACAATAGCCAAGACATGGAAGCAACCCAGGTACTCATCAGGGAATGAGTGCATTAAGAAGATGTGATGTATATACAATATAATATTACTCAGCCACAAAAAAAAGAATGAAATGCTGCCATTTGCAGCACTGTAGATGGATATAGAGAGTTTTGCCTAGTGAAATAAGACAAATACTACATATTGCTTATACATGGAATCTAAAAAATAATACAAATGCATATAAATACAGAAACAGACTCACAGACATAGAAAACAAACTTATGGTTATCAAAGGTGGGGGCAGGGACAAATTAGGGGTATGAGATTAATAGACACAAACTATTATAGGATATAGTGTGTAGCACAGGGAATTATAGCCATTATTTTATAATAACCTATATGGAATTCTCCAGGCCAGAATACTGGAGTGGGTAGCCATTCCCTTCTCCAGGAGATCCTCCCAACCCAGGGATCGAACCCAGGTCTCCTGCATCGCAGGCAGATTCTTTACCAGCTGAGCTATCAAGGAAGCCCTTAATAACCTATAATGGAATATAATTTGCACAAAATACTGAATCACTATTCTGTACACCTGAAGCTAACACAATACTGTAAAGCAACTATACTTCCATAAAAAATTGTAAAATAAAATATAAATTTTGCTTATATAATGAATGCTAAGTCAATAGTTTGGGACTAATTTTTCCAAAATCCCTGGCTATAGTTTAAAAAGAGAGAGAGGGAGCTTTGCCCTCAAGTGTAGTCTAACTGAGGAAGAAGAATTACATGCATAATGACATCTGATGTGTGAGTTGTATCCAAGGGACAAAGGTGGCGTTGCATGGTTAACAAGTGGTGGGAGATGAGCAGTCGGCGGGAGGAGCAGGTGGAGAGAGGGGTGACTAGCAACTTCCAGAAGGAAGGAAGGGTGGACGAGGCTTGCCATCGTTTCTGAGCCAGGCTCTGAAGATGGGGAGGAGAGTGACAGGAGGCAATCCAAACGTGGCTCAGAGTGTTAGGGAGACCAGGCTGGGTAAAAGGGTTTCGTATCGTGGAAAACAGGTTTGAAGAGATAAAGTTAGGCCGATTCCAGAGATACTTGAAAGCCCTGGGTCTTGCAGGTCAGCTCTTTGGCAGGATTGGTTAGGAAAACGAAAACTGCCATCTTTGACAGGCCTGTGGTCCCAAAAGGAATCCAGGATTTCAGAAAGGTTTATTAGGTCCGTGCAACTCACTGGTGAATGTTGCATTGAGTCTTTGTTTTATTTTTAACAAAGTTTTGAGAGCATAAAACTTGGAGGAAAATGAATTTCAGGACCCCAAAAGTACTTTGGCCAACCTGCCAGGTCAGTTCTGTATGTTTGTGTCTAAATGTGCATTTTTGGTACCTTGGGGGGTGGTTGCGGGGGGCGTGCAGAAACTGTCCTTTATGTGTGAAATGGGACACAGGATGGAGCTGTGTTGCACTATCAGATGTGTTGTGATAACCAGAGCATAATAGTTTCTGTGGAGTTCGTCTGTAAATTACTAGGGGGAGAAATGAGATGATTATTTATAGCCTAAGAATTCTATTGAAGCCCTAACTAAGTTGCATAGTAGAAAAGAAAGAATATCAGGACTCTGTTTCCTTTTAATTTACGGACTGGGCTAATAAAACAATACAAAAGAGTCTTGATATCAATCACAGCTTCATCTTGTAGGTTGTTTCTCATTATAAAACTCACTTTTGTTACTGCACATCACCGCTGTAAAACTAGGAATGAGCACAGAAACAGAAACTATAAGAAACCATAAAATACGATTCCTCTCATCTTTATTTGAGTAACTCAGAGCGTGTTAGGACAGGTGAAGATTGTTAAGAAGTGCCAGCATTGGGATGACCCTGGTCCAGCAGCTAAGACTCCGTGCTCCATGCAGGGGGTCCGGGTTTGATCCCTGGTCAGGGAACTAGATCCCACATGCCACCACTAAAGATGCCGCGTGCTGCAACTAAGACTCGGTGCAGCCAAAATAAAAATACTAAAAAAAAAACTGCCAGCACTAAGGCTAACAATGTCTCTTGTGTATATTCAGATTATATTATCTCAGAGTGTATACCTTCCATGTAATATGACTCTTATCTTTACTTGCACCCACTGCTTAACCAGAGGAAAAGCCCATACCTGGTAATGATCTACGGTGACTCAGAAACAGTTTCCACTGTGAAGCTCCTGCATTTTTAATGTCCCTGAAGGTCAAGAAGAACTTATCTTTTTGGAAGCAGCTTGGCTGTTAAATCATTATATTGGGATTTCTCAGGATATAGTCTTCAAGGTAATTTCTATCTTCAGATTGTTTTTCTAGGTTTGGGAACAAAACTTCCCAATGTTCCTGTGAGTGTAGAATGAGATGATGAAAGAGTGGGATGTGGGTTTGCACATGGATCCGGCCTGCCCTGGGAAGTGGGGGTGTTTTTAAGGAGCTCATTTCTCCCCCTTTTCCCAGCGGAGGCTGTGCTTCTGCCGACTGTACCTCGGCTCTGGAAGTTTACAGTGGGGTCTGGACAGGAGTTGGGGTCTCTAAGCCTGGATCACAGTCCAGGGGTTCAGAGCCCCAAGACCCAACCCAGAGCTTTTGTGAAGAGTTTGCCTTGGCAGCGAGTCGGAGCGGTTCTCATTTTAGAGTTGTCACACAGTCGTGCTAAGCAAAATTAGTTCCACATCACTTGGTTAAGGAGGATCATTTTCCCCTTCATGTTCGGAACTGCAAAGACAATAATCACCCTTGTGATTCCGTTTAGCTTGTCTGCAGGGAATCTTAAGTCTCAGAAGAAGTTGATCCCCTCCCCCCACCCCAGGGGACAAAGCCTAGTAGTTGAATGGAAGGGAACTCATCTGTTTGTTCCAGTTTAGATTCTTTAGTAAACTGGGTCTGGTCAGCCTTTGCCTGGCTAATTTCGAGCTAAGTTGTGATCCAAGAAAAGTTTAAATTCAGGGTTTCTCCCTCCAAGTAAAGCCAGGCTGTCTTCAGCGTTTCCTTTCTAGACTGTCCCCAGGTTTCTTGACTGTGGATGTCTCCTTTGCTTCTCTCACTAAATCCAAACTCATCTGTCCTGTATCACCTCCTGAGCCACTGAGCCTTGCAGAGTTTCCCGAGTTTCCCAGGAAAAGTCATTGTTCCTCAAATCTCTAGGGAACCTGGTCAAAGAACTAACATCCCACATGCCATGTGCTAGCTAAGCCTGAGTGCCACAACTGGAGAAGCCTGTGTGCACGGCAAAAAGCCCGAGCACCGCAATGAAGACCCCCCCCGCCAGTGAAGACCACCCAAAATTTTTTTTTAATTTTTTTAATTAAACAAAACAAAATTCATGCCCTGCTTTGCTCAGGTCTGCTCCTCGTACATCTAGTTGCACTTCCTCCCTTTTCCAGCCCATTTGGCATTGTGCTTTAGCCCAGTTCAGCGCTTCACCTCAACCACTCACCACTTTTCAAACAAGTCATGTATTTCCATAGCTTTGCTTACTCTATGTTTCGAATGCCTAGCACGGTTTGCTTCATTAGCAGTCTCCTGAAATCTCAAACATCTCTTAGTGCTGGCCTTTCTGAAAGTCCCTGAGCCCTCCCAGGGAGTGTGGCCACCTTCCCCTTGATTCCCGTGTGCCGTGTCATGGCGCTGAACACAGCGATGCATCCGTCCTCTGTTACAGTTGGCACCACGTGGCAGAGTTACTTGTGGAACGTGATAAAAATGCACACGCTCAGGTGTTACCCCGGAAGATGTATTCAGTAGGTCTGGGTCTGACCCGTTGCTAGATTAAGGACCAATACCCTGACCAAGTTCCCCTGAGGAGGAGATGCTTCTTATTCACCTGCCTGTTTTTTTCTAGCATCTGGCATCTGCTCCTTGTGAAGTAGGAGAATGGTAAACATCAGAAGAATATGCTGAGATTAGAGAGGAAGTTGGATTGCAAAGGGAAGCAAGGAGTGATGGGTAGGCGTGCGTGCTAAGTCGATTCAGTTGTATCCAACTATTTGGGACCTTATGGATTATAGCCTACCAGGCTCCTCTGCCCATGGAATTCTCCAGGCAAGAATACTGGAGTGGGTAGCCATTCCCTTCTCCAGAAGACCTTCTCAACCCAGGGATCGAATCCAGGTCTCCTGCATTACAGGCAGATTCCTTACCGTCTGAGCCACCAGGGAAGCCCAGTGGGTAGGACGAACTTTGATTCTGCAGCCTGGCGGTGGGGGTGGGTGATTGCTTTTAGGAGAAGGGTGACATCACAGTGGTGTTTCAAGATTAATCCAGCAGGATGGTCAAGAGTGGAAAAGGTGAAGAGCAGAGTCAAATGTGGTAAAATGTGGTCCTATACTCGGGAGGGGGCCCAGAAAGGAAGTGGAACCAGCTGACATTGTGCAGGAAGAATCAACAGGGCCGAGCAGCTGGCTGGCTGTGAGCGGCAGGGACAGGGAGGAGCCAGTGATGTCCCCACAGCTGTTTGTGTGACGAGGCTGAAAGCTGCTGTGCCTGAGATGGGTCTTTGACAAGATGACTCAGCTCTAGGGTTTGGTGAATGATGGAAAGACCCAGATCCTTGGATTGCTTTGTAGACCTGACTGTGGCCAGTTGGAACTCTGATGGATGGGGATGATGGTGGAAGGAGGGCCGGCTACCTTCCATCCAGGCCATTCTGGGTCTTTCTGGAATGTACAGGGGAGGGGTGGGTGGGAAGCCACCTTCCTCTCTGGCTCCCATGCGCTTGCTGGGCGTGCACTGGCCTCACCAGCCACAGCCCCATCAGCTCCACCAGCACTGTCAGCTCCGAGGGCCACGACTGGCCGCTCTCGGCACATGGAGATTTACCAAGACTGTGGATCACTTGCAACCTTGTCCCGATAAACTGGACCTCACCAGAAAAGGAAACTCCTAGTAAATGCTGAGAAACAAACACAGGAAGCCTAACGAATGAACAGAGAACGTGCACACACGGCTGTGGGTCCCTCCGTGGTGTTAACCTGTGACGCCTCCTGCTCTGCTTCCCGGGGAGAAGGCGGTTTTCATCTCTGGGGCCCTCTTACCAACCCTGGTCTCCCTTTGTATGACGCGCACATTTGCAGCCATAAAATGTGAGGCCTTGATTGGGCGAGGAGATGAGACATTGAGAGGTGGTCGTGAACTCACAGACCCTTAGCTTCTGGCCACTCTGTCAGATGGGTCTGCTCCCACTTCTTTATCTCTGGCTGTCCCCTTGACAGGGCAGACCCGTACTCCTCTCGCTCAGAAATCCGTCCCCCTCCTGGGGAATTCTATATTTTTGGCTTCTGGAGAATGAGGACCAGGAGCAGCCCCTGGTTCTTGATTCCTTAAGAGATGAAAGAAGATTGACTGTCTGAGCCTGTGAAGGGTATTGAGCCAAGGTCTCCACTTTCTCCCCCACAACCTCTGGCTTCTGAAGAATTCTGATTAGTTTCCTCATCTTCTTTCAACGGAATTGTTTGTAGAAGTCTAAGCACTGCAGTTTTACAGTATCAGAATAACTTTTAAACTGCGGGTGTGCACGCGTGCTCAGTCATGTCTGACTTTTTGCAACCCCACGGACTGTAGCCCACCTGGCTCCTCTGCTAATGGGATTCTCCAGGCAAGAATACTGGAGTGGGTTGCCATTTCCTCCTCCATGGGATCTTCCCGACCCAGGGATCGAACCCATGCCTCCTGCATCAATCGGCAGGCCGATGGTTTACCGCTGAGCCATCGGAGAAGCACAGGAGAAAGGCTTGCTCTCGGATGGTGTGGTCAGTTACTGCCCCCACCCCACGGGCTGCACTCTGCGCAGACCCCAAGCCAAGTCTGCCGAGGGACTTGGCAGGATAAGCCAGGTCCTGTCCCACCCCGCACACAGCCCCCAGGTCCCTCACTGGAGGTGAATCTGTACCTCATCTCCTGCCTTTCCTCTGGCTGTTGAGGGGACGCCTCACTGCCCGGCCCCCTTTCTGTGAGTCCTGATGACTTAGTTCGGGATGAGGCAGTGCTGAGTCAAGGGGTAGGAATCTGCAGGGCAGAAGGAATCTGAGAATGCCTGTCCCAGTTCCCACGTGACCCCAGGATGCAGCTGTGACGCCTCTGTCTGCCTTCACCTAGCTCTGTCACCGGCCACTGCCATTCACACACTGAGTATGTCTGCTGTGTGTGTGTGTGTGCATGCTCAACTCACAGCAGGCACTTAATTCATTAGAGTGATACTCGGGAGTTTCACCACCGATACCTGAACATCTGAGTCGCATTTTATTGGCTGTGTGGACAGTTCAGGCTTTCTTATTATTTATTTGTTTAGCCTTTTTCTTCTTTTTAAAAACTTATGTGTTTAGGCTTTCTTATTGTTAAGTTGCAAAACTTTTAACATTTTCTCAAGTCTTTTTTTTTTTTTAAATCATTTGGCATAATACTGACTTACAAAAGGGTATATACGCTCAGAATTTTCTGTTCCCTATCCTCGCTCCTAAATTGCCATTTGACTAGTGCTGATTGACCTGGGAAATAAAGAGAAATGAGGGTGAAGAATAATTTCTTTTTTAATCTGTTCTAACGTCTCGGGATTTCTATGAGATTGCTCAGCAATTCTGGACGTCTTAAATGACAGGGTCCACCTAACGGTGTTCAGTACTGATTAAGTTTTCTCTGAGAATAATACGTGCATTGGGACTTCCCTGATGGTCCAGTGGCTGAGACCATGCTGCCAACGCTGGGGGCCCGGGTTCAATCGCTGGTCGGGGAACTGGATCCCACATGACGCAACTAAGAGTTCCCACGCCACAACTAAAGATGCCACCGTGAAGACGGAAGATCCCAACTGCTGCAGCCGAAGGAAGAAAGAATAGAAGTAATGTACACACTAGTGCCTGTACGTAACCCAGATAGTACCTAGGGCTGTTTTAGCTCATGGCCCCCTCAGGAATCTTCAGGGGCTTGTAAGGCCTCCCAGCGGCGCCTTCCGTCTAGGGAGGGAAGAACACCCGTGTCTTCACTTGCTGTAACGTCAGGTCACGTGTAACACAGGCAGTGTCTTCCCGTATTCCCCGCTAGGCTTCTTTGGTCTTCTAGACAGTTTTGTTTAACTCGACTGTCTATTGTTCAGGCAGGGGCTGCACTGAATTTCCTGCTGGAACAGCCGAGGACTGTACAAGACTAAGGGGCTTGGGTTGGGGGGTGGGGACAGTTTCACTGTCTTTGTCTCTGAAAGTGAAAATGTGAGCTTCCCGACGGTATTAACTAACTGATGGGGCCTTAGCATCTTATGTAGAAATTGCAGTAGCATCATGGCCTCCAAAGTCTAGGATCTCCCAAGTGTCAGTCTTCTGTTAGCAATTCATTAGGTCTTGTCACTCCCCCTAACCTCTGAACTGTAATGAAGCTGGAAAGGAACCATAATGTTGTGGTGTCTGAGGCAGAAAAGGCTAGAATTTATGAGCAGCACGGGGAAGCCAGAACCTGAACGTGACGGAGCGTGCAGAGCATGGAAGTACAGACCCAGAGAGCAGAGGACTGTGTCAGAATATGATTTCATCAGAATTTCAGCACCAAAACAATTTTTAGTACACCCATCTTCCCTTAAAAATAATTCTAACTATGAGCATTCCCTGACACTCCAGTGGTTATAACTCGGTGCCTTCACTGCCGTGGGCCCAGGTTCACTAAGATCCCACATGCTGTGCAGCCAGAAAAAAAATCTTATTACTATTCAGCCATAAAGAATAAAATAATGCCATTTTCAGGAACATGGATGGACCTCAAGATTTCATACTAAGTAAAGTAAGTCAGACAGGGAAAGACAAATATCATATGATATCACCTATATGTGGAATCTATATATGAACTTATCTACAAAATAGAAACAGAGTCACTGACATAGAGCACAGACTTGGGGTTGCCAAGGGGGAGGGGACAGGGGAGGGGAGGACTGAGAGTTTGGAATTAGCAAATGGAAACTATTATCTAAGATAGCTAACAACAAGATCATGCTGTTTAGCATAGGGAACTATATTCAATATCCTGTGATAAAAATGTAATGGAAAAGAATGTAAACAAGCATGTGTATATATGTATATATATATATATATATATATATATATATAAAAGACTGAATCACTTTGCTATACAGCAGAAATTACAACATTGTAAGTCAACTATACTTCAATAAAAACAGTCCTTACATCTTCATAATGAAGAAGGAGATAAAGGAGAACTGGAAATGAGCATCACCAAACAAGCTGACCCTGGGGGGTCATACTTGTCTTAACAGTGGAAGCTGTAGACCAGCTGACTTTAACTCTCAATGCCCATGTGTCTTGCGGGGGGCGAGGCCTTCACCATCTGTGCTGACTAACCCTTGTCACCTTGTGCTTACTCCTCCAGGGGTGACCACCACCTGGGCATGGGACACTGGCCCCTTCCCCACTTCCTGTGAGTGAGCCAGCGGCTGGGGTTACTGTGGGGATGCCTGTCCATCACCGGAAGTCAGACTCTTGGGAGATGGACCCTGATTCATCACCCGGCTGCAGGCTCGGTGACCTGAGCAGAGGGAGCAGTTTGGAGAGTCAGGCCAGCAGCTCCCGTTCCAGAAGCCTCACTCTGGTGAGTGACTGTTTCTCTGGTGCTCTGTGTGCTTGAATGTTGGCTGACTTCGCCCCCCTCTCAGGAGTATGTTACAGCATCCTTTTGGGGTAACTGGCCTGATGTTTTGGAATATTTTCTCTCTGAAGTGGCATTTTGGTGTTAATCATCTTAAGTTTTGCACACATGCAGAGCAGAGAATTGGCTGCTGCAACCCAGATCACACGTACCTGAAGGCGGCCACCAGTCCAGCCCAGATACTTGCCTTTACGGTCCAGTGACTGGAAGATGGGAAACACCTCACAAGATAAATCAAATTCACTTTAAAACAGATGTTTAACTCCTTTACAAGTATAAATGCTTCCATATCCCTTTCTCTCAGCGTCCAGACTTTTACATGAGCATCAACAAGCTTTGGCCACTTGAGTGAAAAAAAAGAAAAAAAGTCTTTAAAGTTAAGAAATGACCTTTTGGCCCTCCCCACCCCTCAGGGTTAGGGATGGAGACCTTCATATTCATAGAGGGAAGGACAGGAGAAAGTTCATCTTGAATCTTAATAATAATGGTCCATTGTTCTTCTCAGCCTGCCTTCTAATGGGAGCATGAATTTCCTTCAGATACATGGAGCCCTGAAATTAACCTCAGCTGTGCTGAACATACCCACTGCAGTATCCTTGCCTGGAGAATTCCATGGACAGAGGAGCCTGGTTGGGCTACAGTCCTTGGGGTCGCAAAGAGTTGGACACAGCTGAGCGACTGATACTTTCACATGCTAAACATAGGGACTTACCTGGTGGTTCAGATGGTAAAGAATCTGCCTGCAATGCAGGAGACCTAGGTTTGATCCCAGGTTGGGAAGATACCCTGGAGCAGGGAATGGCTACCCATTCAAGTATTCTTGGATAATCCCTGGAGAATCCCATGGACTAAGGAGCTGGTGGGCTACAAGTTCATGGGTTCACAAAGAGTCAGACACGACTAAGTGACTAACACTTTCACTTTTCATGCTGAGCATAAGAAAGAAATAGACAGAGGGCAGTTAATAGTAATAATAATAGAATCTTATAGACTCCTACTCGGAAAAAAAAAGAAATTTTTTTCAACCACCCTGCTAAGTATGTAATAAATTTTATTTGATTGATTCACCAAAGGAAAAATATGTTACAAATTACTCTCTGAATATCTGAGAACCTATAAATCCTTAAGTATGGAGAATTGGGGACTAATTTTTTAACTTAAAAAATGTATATGTTAAAAGACATGTTGAGACTTCCCTGGTGGCTCAGCGGTAGAGAATCACCCCTGCCAGTTCGGGGGGACGCAGGCTCAGTCCCTGGTCCGGGAAGATCCCACATGCCGCGCGGGGCAACTAAGCAACTAGTGAAGCCACCTCGGTGAGAAGACCAGGCACCGAGAGGAAGAGTAGCCTCTGCTCACCACAACCAGAGAAAGGCCACGCAGCCACGAAGACCCAGCACAGCCAAAAACGGGCAACTTGTTTTTTAAAAAAACACATTGAAAGACTGGGTAGAGAAGACATACAGATTAATACTCCAGCCATTGGTGGAATCTGTTCTCCAAAGCGCAGCTCGGAAACAGCCCTGCCCTGATGTGAATGTGGTGTGGCTAACTGAGGAACACAGTCTGAAGGCTGCCCTGTGAGCCTGCGGGGAATAAAGCTGCGAATGGTCGTCAGATGACCTCTGTCTCTGAGGAAATAGGTGTAGTGTATATTATGTCAGTGTTTGAATTATTTTTGTGTCTTTCACATTCATTGTCTTGTTGAACTTGAGGCGGATCTCTTAGCATCCTTTCTTCCATGGCCCTTTTGCTAGAAAGTCAAAATAATCCCTTCTGTCTCCTCCTGGGAGAGGCCATGACCCCAGGTGTGTCTAGTGCTCTGAATTTGGGGCCGGCAAGTTGCTACTTTTCCACCTCTGTGGTAGTCCTGCGGGGTCCCCTCTTCACGTGAGGCGTAACGCCCCCTCCCACCACATCCCCTGTGGTGGCTCACACTCATACACTCAAAGACAGACAGGGCTTGAGGGAAACCTGTCCACGGAGGACGCTTTCTGTCTCTTCTGTGTGTGTGATTTTTTGCGTGCATGTGTGCTAAGTTGCTTCAGTCGTGTCCGATTCTTTGTGACCCCATGGACTGTACTACAGCCCACCAGGCTCCTCCATCCATGGGATTCTCCAGGCAAGAAGACTGGAGTGGGTTGCCATGCCCTTATCCAGAGGATCTTTCTGACCCAGAGATTGAACTCGTTTCTTTTATGTCTCCTGCACTGGCAGGCGGGTTCTTTACTACGCTTGGCTCCACTGTGGAACCTACCCCATCACACATGGGAGCCCGTGTGTGGTTTCTCCCTTGGCTCTGATCTACGCTTGGCTCCACTGTGGAACCTACCCCATCACACATGGGGAGCCCGTGTGTGATTTCTCCCTTGGCTCTGATCTACGCTTGGCTCCACTGTGGAACCTGCGTCCCCCAGCACCGAGGCCCACAAACGCCTTCCAGCACAGGCAGCTCAGAGCTGTAAGGCTGTGCTCACCCTGCTCACCTTGACCCCCTGGGGTTTACAAATGTAAGAGATCTACAGTCTTTCTCGTCTTTGAACCGAAAGGTATTTCTAATATTTTACCATAAATACATCCATGATAAAAGTTTCACAATAAACCATTTCTCCCTGTGACTGGAGCTGAAACTTAACAGACCTCCTGAAATTTCAAAGAAGAGCTTTGGTCTCTGAAGATGACTCCCTGGGTCTAACGTGGGTGATTTCTCCCTTTGCTCAGACACTGAAACACGTTCTCGGAGGTGAGGGTGCCGGTGGAGCCTGTGCTCTGGTGGCTGTGGTCCATCCTGACACAATAGGCTGCAGGTTTGCTCCCCGGGGCAGCAGATCCTGAGATGGAGGTCCCAGTGCAGGAAGCTTCTTAGGCCCGTTCCTGGGCTCAGCATCTGGAAGGAAGAGGAAGCAGGACTTGGGCAGAGAGAGAAGCTGTGATGCAGGCCCAGCAAAGGCCTCAGCTGATCCTCAGGAAGCCCTGGTGCCGGGAGGCCCTCCAGCAGTCTCGCAGTGGGCTGAGCATGGAGCCTGGACGCCCACTACTCAGCCATCAGCCCTGGGTGGGGACACCCCTGGAGGGAGGCACAACCTTGACAGGACAGTTCCCAAGGGGACTGCCAACTGAGGGCCGCCTACCAGCAGCATGCCCAACAGGTGGGGGACGAGTCCTTCATCCCCAGGGCGCATCACACTCTCGGCCATGAAGGTGTAGGAGGAAAGGAACAGAGCCTTTCAGAGGGACCAGTGTCACCAGAGCAGCAATAAGATGTTTGAATCAGAAGCAAAACTGTGAAATGAACCTGGGGAGTTTGCAAGAGACCACCATGTAAATAAAGCTCTTTATGCAGTGTCCATCTAGGCAGGTGGGGCTTTCATACCCTCTTCTGTCAGATTTGGAGGACGTGTGTGATGCTGACTCTGTCAGGACGTTAGACCCAGGGAGTCATCTTCAGAGACCAAAGCTCTTCTTTGAAAGGAGGTCTGTTAAGTTTCAGCTCCAGTCACAGGGAGAAATGGTTTATTGTGAAACTGTTATCATGGATGTATTTATGGTAAAATATTAGAAATACCTTTCGGTTCAAAGACGAGGAAGACTGTAGATCTCTTACATTTGTAAACCCCAGGGGGTCAAGGTGAGCAGGTGAGCACAGCCTTACAGCTCTGAGCTGCCTGTGCTGGAAGGCGTTTGTGGGCCGGTGCTGGGGGACGTGGGTTCCACAGTGGAGCCAAGCATAGATCAGAAGGCCGTTCCCCAAGGTGTTTATAATCCCTCTTAAGCCCTCCAAGAAATCTGTATGCATTTTTCCAGTTGCTTTCTTCCTTACTGATGCTACTCAGTAGCCTGAAAAGCAGCTTAGAATAGTAATAAACACAGGATATTGGAGACATGCCTGGGTTCAAGTTAAATTTGCCTCCCTTTGTAAGCCGGAACAGCTACTTAATCACTTTCTCCATCAGTTCAAAAAGGGGTGGGGGGCTGAGAGGGATAGCGATTTCTTTCTCCAGGGTTACTGTAGAGATGAAATGCCCAGTGTCTAACCGGTGCTTCCTAATTGCTGGTACCAGCTTCCCCAAGTGCCCTGTTAGCCCCGGGTGGAGAACAGCACCACTTCTTTTTGCCTCTTCATCTTGCTTGGGCCCATGCTCTCTCTTCTATCCACCTCTTATCAGTAGCCTTCTGAACGTCTTGCTTTGACCAGTGAAGAAGAGATGGTAAAAGGAGAACTCTCCCTCCTCCCACCCAATGTCTCACCCATTTTGTAATTCCACCCATCTTATTGTGGGGCATCACCTTGAATTTAAATTAAAGAATGCCTGCCCTCTATTCTTTTCTATCTGGTAAAATCTTACAGTAACACTGTGACATATTTGATTCATCTGTATGTTCATCCTTTTATGTAATAGAGAATAGTTGTGGAAACAGCATTACGGAATCTATACTTTTATGAAGCACGTCATTCAGTTATATTCTTATATTATGTTTGCTTGATTCGGTCCATACCCCACTCATCTACCTGCTTCTCACTGTCTGATGGAGGTTGTGCTCCCATCCCATTCCAGTACTTTCTACCTAGACCAGTGGACTCTTTTTAAGCTTCAAGCATTTCGCTTCATGGAAAAATCACTGGGCCAACTTTAGTTGTCATCTCTTTTTATTTCACAGTTGTGTGTCTTGCTTAGATAGAACTGACACACTGAGAAAATCTGGCATTTGATTTTAAATGGCAACTAGAGTTTCCTAAATGCCTGTGGAACATTTGACTTTTACAAAACACCATATTAGCAGCCAGGTTCCCTTGAATGAGTGGACTGTCTACACCACTACAGAATCTCTAAGTTTTTAAAAAATTTGTTATCCTTATACTCTGCTTTCTAAGAGTCTAAATTTGGGGAGGATCTATATGTTTTTACTCTAAATACTTAGTCTTTGTATGATTTGTCTCTTTAGAATGAGAATGAACCGTAGTAGTTTCTATACTCCCTGTTCTTGATTCTCTGACCTCATAAAAGATTCATCAGCAATAGTGTTTTTAGGCCTCCAGACTGTATGGGATTAAATGCACCCCTTGTAAGAGTCTAAGTAAAAGATAGTCAAGTTCTGGTACTTCCCTGAAGCTCAGACTGCCTTCCCAATGCAGGGGGCCCAGGTTCAATCCCTGGTCAGGGAACTAGATCCTACGTGCTGCAGCTAAGACCCAGGGAGGCTAAATAAATAACTTTTAGAAGGCAGTCTGATTCCAATTTATAGAAGTGGGTATTTCTTTTAAGCAAATGTTATTTTAAGAAGAAGATAAACATTAATACCTAATGTTAAAGGAGAGTATTGTAAAGCTTTTAAACTCTCGTTGCCTGGAAGAGAACAGATCTTTGTTCTTTAGAACCCTTTCTCCTGACCCAGTACAAGTTAAAAATTGAAAGAGCTGCTTAGGTAGGATTGTTGTGGCTATCCACATGGCTGCGGTTATGACCTAGGCTATTCTAGGAAGGTGAAGTAAATGAACTCTTTATCACTCAAGAGGTTAGTTGTGCTGAACTTCCCTGGTGGTCCAGTGGTGAAGAACCCGCCTGCCAGTGCAGGGGACGCGGGTTTGATTCCCTGGTCTAAGAAGATGGCACATGCTGCAGGGCAACTGAGCCCATGGGCCACATCTACTGAGTGGGTGCTCTGGAGCCCGGGAGCCGCAACTTCTGAAGCCCAAACGCTCTAGAGCTTGTGCTCTGCAACGAGAAGCCGCCACAGTGAGAAGGCCAAGCATCACAGCTGGAGAGAAGCCCCCACTCGCCACAACTAGAGAAAGCCTGCGTGCGGCAGCGACGCCCCAGCCCAGCCGGGAAAGTCAGCCCTTCAAGTGGCTAGCTGTGGTTGTGTCCATGTATTATTTTCTTTGTAAAGAATTCTTCCTCTGAACACTTTCTAGCAGAATGTACAGCTAGAACTAGAACAAGTTGACCAAATCGTTGTACACTTGACTAAGAGGATCTCTTTTTCCTCTGAAATGTAAGGACAGCTTCAGTACAATACAAAGTTGTGGTGGTGGTTCTGGAACTTACAACCTCGAGAGGTGATGGGATTCAAAACAAAAGGTTCAGGAAGGATTTGGAGACATTCATAAATGACAGCTCTTCGGGGTGACAAAGCTTTGGGTGTAGGTGACCTATATTCCTAATCTCTTAAGGAGAGTATCTCAGACACTCATGCGTCTCATCAGACCTCTGGGGTTCACTGCCAGAGACCAGTGCTGCCCCATGCCAGGATCCCTAGGTTCTTTGACTGAACACAGTCTGAAGTCTGTTCTGCCTGCGGGCACCCTGGAGCTTCTTCCAGGAAAGAATATGATTTGGCTAGCTGGAAAGAGCAGGACCCTCTGAGTACTGTAGGAATTAAGGAATTTCGTGATTTGTGTGCCACTTTGAGAGTGGATTGGAAACATCCCAAGTCCCCAAGCATACTTCCTATTCATTTTTACCTCTAGCTTGGGCAAAAATGATGACCTAAATTCATTGCTACATTTTTGAAGTTTTGATATCCAGTAAGCTGCTTCCCTGGTGGTTCAGAAGGTAAAGCGTCTGCCTGCAATGTGGAAAACCCGGGTTCAGTCCCTGGGTCAGGAAGATCCCCTGGAGAAGGAAATGGCAACCCACTCCAGATTTTCCCTAGGGAAAATCCTAGGGTTGGAGGAGCCTGGTAGGCTATAGTCCATGGGGTCGCAAAGAGTCAGACACGACTGAGCGACTTCGCCTTTCCTTTCCTTTAAGCTGTCTTGAAACCCTCCCTGGTCCCTCAGCAGACAAATCCTATGGCCCTTAAGTCACAGAATGAGGCTGTGATCAGATAGCAGTTGTCAGCTCCTGACCACCCCTTCCCTCTCCCAAACCTCTGAGGTCGTTTGGTCTCACCCATCAGTTGTGGAAGAAGAAGGTAAAACAAGTGGAGGTGAGGCTGTCTCCACACTGGCTCCACTGAGGTCCAAACAGGACACTAAGAATCTGACACGCTGGTTACCAGACAGTTTCAAGGAGAAGACACAGAACAGAGGCGTGGAAAGGAGAAGAGGCTGGTCAGTGGCAACCCCACTGTCCTTTGAGCTCTGGCTCCTTCCCCAGATTGAACCCAAAACTTCCTGGACAGGACGGCTATTTTAAAACAAAGCTAAATACTTTGATGAGAGGTCAATTCAGTAAACATGGAGTAAATGCCTGCTATACACCAGATCAGATAGGTGATGGAATAAAACTCGACTTTAATCTTTTGGGGACCTCACAGTGTGGTGACCCGATGGCTGCGTGGAGCTCTGGGACGTGTGACAAGCTTATGTGGGGTCTCACACATGACGCCATGCACTTAAGGCGTTCCCATATCGGTCAGGACAGCTTTATAACATTGCCAGTTCAGAGAAGTTCAAGGCAGCTCTCAAAGCCCTGACTCTTTTGATCTATAATCAAAACTGCACACATATCTCATCCCCCACTGGCTTGTTTGTGTCTCTTTCCGGCCAGAAGTACAGGTTTACGTTAACCATAGTGAAAAATTACAATGGGGACTAGTTAAAAATCACCATAATTAAATCCCTGTGATGAAACCGTGGGAAAGGCCACATGTACTTATGGGCTTTCTTATGAGGTTGCCAAAGTAAGCGTGGCATTCACAGAAGAGACTGATTCCTATTCTCTTCTTGCTGCCCCTGTGTTGAGTTTCAGCTCCTAGTTGGTGTGTTGGGGGTGGGGGCTCTCATCAACTTGGGTTTTTAAATTAGTAAAGCCTTACTCAGGTGTCAGGGAGATCATTTTGGTGTCTCTAGGAAGAAAATGTGAGCATCAACTCAGATTCTGCCAAAACAAACACCCAAGGTGGCCTAACCCAGGAGAGTAGGGGTTAAGAGATCTGGGTTCATCTCAAGAAATTTTTTTAGCCATCATAATATTTTGTAATTGTGGCGCTGGAGAAGACTCTCGAGACCCTTGAACAGCAAGGAGATCAAACCAGCAAATCCTAAAGGAAATAAACCCTGAATATTCATTGGAAGGACTGATGCTGAAGCCCCAATACTTTGGCCACCTGATGCGAAGAGCCGACTCAATGGAAAAGACCCTGATGCTAGGAAACATTGAGGGCAGGAGGAGAAGGGGGCAACAGAGGATGAGATGGTTGGATGGCATCACCGACTCAATGGACGTGAGTTTGAGCAAACCCTGGGAGATAGTGAAGGTCAGGGAAGCCTGGCATGCTGTGGTCCGTGGGGTCGCAAAGAGTCGGACAGGATTTAGCAACTGAACAACAACAATGTTCATAATTTCCATCCCCCCCCTTTCTTTTTGGTTTAAGATACAGGTGATTTCTGCTGGTTCATTTTTTCCCCCTCCCTCACAGGGAGTCATCACCATTGTCTTAATTTGCCATTGAACCCAATTTCTTTGCTTAAAAGAAAAGCAAAACAAAAGAAAAAAAACATGGGATTTCCCAGATGGTCTAGTGGTTAAGACTCCACCCTTCTAACACAGAGGGTGCAGGATGGATCCCTGGTTGTGGAACTAAGATCCCATATGCTGTGCAGTGTGGCCAAAAGATAGAAAAATAAAAGAAGACGAAGGTAGAAAAGAAGCCTCAAAACTGAATTAATTCAGGATTTTTTAAAGTGGGGTTTTGGGGGCTTCCCTGGTGGCTCAGATAGTAATGGATCTGTCTGAAATTCCAAAGACTCAGGTTTAATCCCTGAGTCCAGAAGATCTCCTGGAGGAGGAAATGGCAACCCACTCCAGTATTCCTGCCTGGAGAATACCCTGGAATACCCTGTCCAGAATACCCTGGACAGAGGAGCCGGGGAGGGGCTACAGTCCATGGGATCACAAAGAGTCGGACACAACTGAGCAACTAACTCTGCTGCTGCTATTTTAGTATGAGTGTTTTAAGCCTTCTTGACTTTTTTGTTCAGCAATATAAAGGTTTTATCCTCTCTGCCATTTCCCTACAAACACATCTCCTGTCCCACCCCAGAATTCCCATAAGGATGTCTAGGATTGCTGACTGTTATCACTACTGGTCAGATTCGCTGGAAGAGTTTGTCATCCGGCCAGAGTTTGTTCCTCTCGGAGCCCTACCGGGACCAGAGGGACGCTGGTGCTGTCATCTTTGCTGGAGAGGGTAGACCTCGGAGAGACCAGGACTCTGTCCTCCCCCCAGGAGACTCAAGCTTGCGTGTTACAGTTACAGTAGTAGATTTGGCGTTTTGAATTTTCTGGTTTGAATACATTAGAAATTATTTCTTCACTGTCACAGTACACAGATTAGGGTAGAAATGTCTGTACTCCCAAGTTCTTGAAGCAAAGCAGTGTTTTCCTGGGAGGCTTGTAGACCCCACCCGCAGGCAGTGTGGTGGGAGGGGTAGCACAGGTGAGAGATGGTTTCCTAGACGGTTCTTTTAGCTTTTCTTTTAGCATCTGGAGATTTGTAGCCATAAAGAACCTCCCTTTACTCCACAGCCCAAATATGCACTTTAAAAACTTCATTGATGGGGGTGGGTGGGAGGCTCAAGAGGGAAGGGATATATGGCTGATTCACATTGTGGTACAAAAACTAACACAACATTGTAAAGCACCTATACTCCAATTTTTTAAAAAGGAAGTGAATATTACGAGGGAAAACATTTTAAAAATAAAAACTCCATTGATAGAAGGGGGGTTTAAAAAAAAATTCTGTCAGCCTACTGCTGCTGCTGCTAAGCCACTCCAGTCGTGTCCGACTCTGTGACCCCATAGACGGCAGCCCACGAGGCTCCCCTGTCCCTGGTATTCTCCAGGCAAGAACACTGGAGTGGGTTGCCATTTCCTTCTCCAATGCATGAAAGTGAGACGTGAAAGTGAAGTCGCACAGTCGTGTCCGACCCTTAGCGACCCCATGGACTGCAGCCTTCCAGGCTCCTCCATCCAGGGGATTTTCCAGGCAGGAGTACTGGAGTGGGGTGCCATTGCCTTCTCCTACCACCTTCCAAATGATAGGGACAAACGTACATTCTCTCCCATTCACCCTTTCCAAGAAAGCTGGTGTGTGTTTTATCCTCATTCCCTCTCCGCTTAGTTTTCCGGGGACTGAGTTAGCATGTCTCCTGTCCAGTAGCACCAGCGATCAAGTGGGGGCCACCCCACCAGGATGCCAGCTCTCTTCCCTCCTCTTCTGGGGCCCCCAGGCCGCTGCCTTGCATTTTTTTTCTTAAACATATTATGACAGCTGTATTGACATATAATTCACAGACCCTGTGGCTCACCCATTATAATATGCCATTCAGTGGTTTTCAGTAGGTTCACAGAGATGTGTAGCCATCATCATGGCCAAATTAGAACATCTTTGTCATCCAAAACAAACCCCGAGCCCTCTAGCAGTCACTTCCCGGCCCTCCAGCTGCCCCTGGCCCTGGCCAGCCTCCCATCCACTTCCTGGCTCCATAGATGCGCCTGTGCGTGCCTCCTTGCCTGTCAGGGTTCCCCAAGGCTGAGGTCTTCCTCTTTAACATCCCTGCCCGAGAGAGGCAGCAGCAGCATCTCCCAGGGACAGAGACACAGACGGGAGCTCTCTCGGCCACCTACCGTCTGCTCCTTTCTTGGCCCTGAACCCTCGGCCCTCACCACTGGGGCTTCCCTCTGTTTCTGCTTCCTTGACTCTCCCGGGTACGCAGAGTGCAGGGTCATGTGGAGGGCAGCGGCGTGTTTGGGGAATTAGTCAACAGACTGAGCCCACGGCGTGTTTGGCCCTTGGTCAAGGCTCAAGGCCAGACTGATCGTGAACAAGTCACCCAGCCCGTCCTCCACACTCTTAACTCGAGCGAGAGGGGCTGGACAGAGGAGGATGCAAGAATCTGAGTCTGCCAGGACCAGGGGCTCCGACTGCTGACCTGCCCCGTTAAAATTGATTTATGTCTCGTGTTTTACAGTAACACTGAGGCAGAAATGTCAGCTTGAGGAACTCCAGGATCAGACGTACAAGAACAGCAGGCATCCAAGCACAGGTCTTGGATTAGTATGTGATTAGAAAGGGAAATGACTAGAGAGAACAGAGAGCAAGCAGAAAACTAGTTCTGGCCTTGGCCACTCTAGGAAATACTTGAGCCACTTAGGAAGTCACAGCATTGCCTCTGCAGCCGGTTTTCACACTTTCAGGGAGGGAGCTGGATGGGTTGCATGCTCTCTGGGTTGCTTCTCTCAGCCCCTGACTCCCACAGTTTGTTGCACGATATCAAATGGTTGAATGGGAGCTTCCCTTCCTAAGCTTACTCTCCAAATGAAATCTGATGTTGGGACTCCTTGCTCTGAGGTTGGATTAGATGTGCCAGGTTTATATAACCCATTCTTACTTTTTGTTTTGTTTTAAATCTTTGGCTGTGCTGCACAGCAAGGGGAATCTAATTTTCTTGACTAGGGATTGAACCCAGGCCCCATGCATTGGCAGCCTAGAGTCTTAACCACTGGACCACCAGGGAAGTCCCCCATTCTCACATCTCCTCCTCACTTAATGTGTGAAATGGGCATGTGTCTTAAGTTGATGGTTTCTTCCAGCCCAGCTGCCTATTTAATTCTACTGACTGTCCAACCAAACAGAAAGCATGGTACCTCCCAAAGTAGATTATCTCAAAGTCCAGGGAATAGAAACACAGAGTTGGGAAAGTCAAAGTAGGAGGAAGAGGGTAGAGAACAGTAGTTTATTTCCCAAGACATTTGATTCAGTGAAAAGTTGGGCTTAACGTTTATCTTTGTTCTTGGTTGTTAGCATTTTTATGTCACCCTAAGGACATCGGTGGTGGTTGTAATTATTAACTAGAGGGGCATTTGTCATGCTAAAAATGAAAGTTGCTCTGATTCAGTCGTGTCGGATTCTTTGCAACCCCATGGACTGTAGCCCACCAGGCTCCTCTGTCTATGGAATTCTCCAGGCAAGAATACTGGAGTGGCTCGCCATTTCCTTCTCCAGGGGATTTTCCCAACCCAGGGATTGAACCTGGGTCTCCTGCATTGCAGGCAGATTCTTAACCAACTGGTAAAGAGCCACCAGGGAAGCCCTCATCATGCTAAAAACCCTAATCCTTTTAGACTTGCAGCATTTTCTGTTGTTGTTGAATCACTGAGCTGAACTGCTTTACATGTTCAGTCACTCAGTCATATCCAACTCTTTGCAACCCCATGGACTGCAGCACATCAGGCTTCCCTGTTCTTCACCATCTCCAGGAGCTTGCTCAAACTCATGTCCATTGAGTCTGCCATCCAACCATCTCATCCTCTGTCATCCCTTCTCCTCTTGCCTTCAAATCTTTCCCAGCATCAGGGTCTTTTCCAGTGAGTTGGCTCTTCACATCAGGTGGCCAAAGTAGTGGAGCTTCAAACTCAGTCCTTCCAATGAATATTCAGGACTGATTTCCTTTAGGATTGACTGATTTGATCTCCTTGCAGCCCACAGGACTCTCAAGAGTCTTCTCCAACACCACTGTTAAAAGGCATCAATTCTTTGGCGCTCAGCTTTCTTCACAGTCCAACTCTGACATCCATACATGACCGCTGGAAAAACCATAGCTTTGACTAGATGGACCTTTGTTGGCAAAGTAATGTCTCTGCTTTTTAATATGCTGTCTAGGTTTGTCATAACTTCTTCCAAGGAGTAAGCGTCTTTTAATTTCATGGCTGCAGTCACCATCTGCTGTGATTTTGGAGTCCACCACAATAAAGTCTGTCACTGTTTCCATTGTTTTCCCATCTATTTCCCATAAAGTGATGGGACCGGATGCCATGATCTTCGTTCTTTGAATGTTGAGTTTTAAGCCTTCTCCCCTTTCACCTTCATCAAGAGGCTGTTAATTCCTTTTCACTTTCTGCTATAAGGGTGGTATCATCTGCATATCTGAGGTTATTGATATTCCTCCCAGCAATCTTGACTCCAGTTTGTGCTTCATCCAGCCCAACATTTCAGATGATGTACTCTGCATATGTTAAATCAGCAGGGTGATAATATATAGCCTTGACGTACTCCTTTCCCAATTTTGAACTAGCCCATTGTTCCATGTTCTAACTGTTGCTTCTTGACCTGCATACAGGTTTCTCAGGAGGCAGGTAAGGTTGTCTAGTATTTCCATCTCTTTAAGAATTTTCCACAGTTTGTTGTGATCTACACAGTCAAAGGCTTTAGTGTAGTCAATGAAGCAGAAGTTTATCTGGAATTCTCTTGCTTTTTCTATGATCCAACAGATGGTTGGCAATTTGTTGGCTTTGCATGGAGAGAAGAAAAATGAGAAATGTCTTATGGTGACTCTGGGAGTCATGTGGGGTGGCATGTGCTGAATGATGGACGCACGATAATCCAGCAAGACTGAGGCAGACAGGAAAGAGGAGACGGGAAGCTCTGTGCCATACAGTGACCAAGATGATCCCACCAACATGCACTAAATCTAGAAAAATCACAGATTGAGTAGCATTGCTGGATTTGTTATGAAAGCTGTGTGTCTGGTGGCCACAGCACCAGGACAGACCTTCATGGTGAGGAAGCAGCTGACAATGGTTCCAGTGCCTGCCTCCTGGATATGCAACAGCTCTGTGCAGAGTTCATGGATACCTCAGATGTGGGTCTTTCCTGTTAAGTCTAGCAAAAGGAAAATGCATGGGTGATGAACAACTACAGTAAAAAATAGAATTTTATACAAAGAGTTGATCCTTCCTGTTAAACATCCCTCAGCTCCATCTCCTTCTCTCTCCTTCTCCCATCACCACGGCTCTTCTTTAGGTGACTTTTAACTTTTGTCTAAATTGTTTCTGTATTCAGTTGTCTGAACTCTTTCCTGTTTTCCACACTACGGCCAACAGGATCTCTCCAAAATACATATCCCTGGATTCTTTTTGTTTAATTTTCACCCAATTCTTCAATATTAGTGACAATCATTTCTTCTCCAGAATTTTTCCATATCAGACTCCTTGTCCCCAAAGTGTGAACTGATGCCCATTCTGTGTTTCTCTAACACCCCATAGTCACCTTGTCATAGTCTTTTCCACCCAGTAAAGTAAGTGTTTATTTTCTTGTCTGAAGCCCTCATTAAAGGGACTAAACCAGACAGCAAGAACATAATTTACACCCTTGTATTTACATTGCCCAGTGCTTACTAGATGCTCAAATATTTGAATGCATGATTCAGTGGATGTTATGGGAGTAGGCTGGAGGTGTGGTGACATTTAAATTGGATCAGGAAGGACAGGTAGATGTGGCTGTGTAGACATGGGCATTGCTGACAGAGAAACAGGTGTAGGAAATAGCAAGTGATTTGATTTGATCATAGGGCAAGAATTAGCAAACCCCAGCCTGTGGACTAAATCTGGCCCCCCAGCCTGTTTTTGTAAATAAAGTTTTATTGTAACAAAGCTAAGCTCATTCATTTACATATCTCGTGTAGCTTTCACACCACATTGACAAGAGTGGAACAGTTGCCACCATTAAGACTGCAAAGCCCAAAATGTTTATTATCTGGCCCTTTACAGAAAAAAGTTTATCAGCCCTGCTATAGAGTAGACAGGGGAAAGAAGTAGGAGTGACATTTAAAAGCTAGGTAGGGCCAGATCCTGGAGTTCTCAGAATAAAGAGTGAACCCATTAGTCAAATATTCTGTAGACACAGAAAGTTGTAAGATATTACACTAGTTCTTTTAAAATCTGCTCCTCTCTTCTTTGGTTCAGTGCTCAATAAAAAGTATTAAATAAGGAATGCATTGTGCCCATTTTCCCCTATAGTATCCTGCTACTCTCCTAATGTTCTTCAGACCAAGCCTCTTATTAGAAGGAAAATAGAAGTTTTTAGGGGCTACACAACTGTTAGGTATGTAAGCTGACAAACTTAGAGAGATCTAGTTAATATGAAACTATTACAATTTCAACTGGAAAAAAAAATTGCTCTTAAAATCAGTCTGTTCCTTCCCCAACCCCACTCAGCCTCAGAAGAAGTGGCGCAAAGGGACTTCGTTGGTGGTCCAGCAGCTAAGACTCCGCACTCCCAATGCAGGCTGCCCAGGTTTGATCCCTAGTCGGGAAACTAGATCCCACGTGCCGCAACTAAGAGTTCACACGATGCAACTAAAGATCCCGCGTGCTGCACTAAAGATCGAAGATCGCGAGCGCCACAGCTAAGACCTGGTGCAGCCAAATAAATAAATATTTTTTTAAAAGAAGTGGAGCAATAAGATATTCTGTGAACTAAAATCTTAGAGCACACTATTTCTAAGTTTAAAGTTGAAAAAGGAAATACATACAAAACCTGATGACAATGAAAATTATTATGTCTTGTTAATATATATGCAAAAATTCTAAACAAAATATTAGCAAATCACATTCAGTGATGTATAAAAAGGATAGAATCACAACCAAGTTGGACTTATTCCAAGAATGCAAGGTTGGTAATAGTTGAAAATCAATCATTGTACTTGAGTGCATTAACAGAATTAAGAGAAAATTGTGACACCAGAATTGTCTCTGGACATTGCCAGTGCCCATGCAGGGTAAAATCACTCCTAGCTGAGACCCACTGCAACAAAGGAAGAAAAAGCCTTTGACAGAGTTTAAAACCCATTTATTATTTTAAAGAAAAACACACTTAGCAAACTAGGAATGGAAGACAGCTTTCTTTTTTTTTTTTTTTTGGAAGACAGCTTTCTTAATCTGATGAATATCATTTTTTTAAAAAAACCTACAACAAACACTGTGCTTAATGGTGAAGTATGGAAAACGTTCTCCCTAACATTGGGCAAAAGACAAAAATGCCACTCCTGTTCAGCTAACTGGAGGACCCTGGTGGTAGAATAAAGCAAAATGAAAAAAATGAAAGGCATGAGGAATGGAAAGGAGGAAATAAAAGTCTTTCATTTACAGACACCACTGTATATGCACAATACTGAAAAGAACCTACAAACTTAGTATTGTGCAGCAAGTTTGTTAAATTTACTTATTTCAAGGTCAGTATATCTTGTATTTCTACAGACCAGCAACAATTAGAAGACATTAAAAAGTGATGCCATATCTGAGCGATCCAGTGGTCCAGTGGCTAAGATTCCCGCTTCCAATGCAGGGGGCCCAGGTTCGATCCCTGGTCAGGGAAGTAGATCCCACATGCTGCAACTAAGACCCAGTGCAGCCAAATAAATAAATACAAATATTTTAAAGTGATGCCATTTCTAATAGCATCACAAAACATCAAATACCTAAGAAGAGAAATAACAAAAACTGCGTAAAATCTGTGTACTGGAAACTCCAAGATGTTATTGAGAGAAAATAAACCAGATCAATGCATATCAAATGTTAGTGCATCAGTATTACCTGGAGGGTCTGTTAAAACAGATGGAAGGCCCATTACAGTTCATCAGAATGAACTTTTGTGGATGGTGTGAGGTCACGATTCACTGTTTCCAGCACAACTGCTTGAAAAGATCAGTGTTTTCCCACTGCAGGTTCCTTGGTTGTAAATCAGGTGACAGTGCATGGGTCAGGCTGTTTCCAGGTTCTCTTTTCTGTTCATTCGTCGTTTGTACACTGATAAAATACCATTTTAATTATAACTTTATAACTGATCTCCTGTGGCTGAAACTTCAAGGGGTGGGCCTTGGTGTAGCACTGTTTTATATTTGTTTATCAGGTCGTTCTCACAACCCTTTGATCTGGAAACTTGCATCCTTCTGTTTAAGGGCATTTCCTTGAATTATCTTGCCTGTTTACTTTGATCATTTCCTCCCCTCTGTTCTTCCTGATTCCTGTTTCTGGAATTCTTATTCAGTTGTTGGCCCTCCCACACATATTCTCTAATTTTCTGCTTTAAAAAATGTGTTGTTTTTTTTTTTTTACTTTTTTGTTGTGCTTTTCCAGTTACTCTAGTTTATTTCTAGGCTTTTCTTTTTTTCCTGTCATTTTAATATCTAAGAGCTCTTTTCTTCTTTTAGTTTTTTAAAGTAGCATCAGATTCTAGTTTATGGATTCAGTCTCTCCTCTGATCTCTCTGAGAATGTTCATGATCTTCTTGGAATTTTCAGCATTCTGCATGGTTTATTTCTTGTAAGTTGCCTTTTTTTCCTTCTTGTTTTGATGTGTCTTTTTCCTTAAAGGTTTTTCTCGCCTGCTTGGTGGTCATTAGCTATATGCACATGCTTAAGAGTGAGATATTAAACTGATTATAAATATTCTGTGCTGGGGTGGTTGACTGTAACTTCACTGGTAGAGTGATCTTTTGGAGCCTCTTGGCACTTGGACCATTCAGTTCCCCAGAGAAGGTCCTTCTGATCCTCTGTCCAGAGAGGGTCAGTTTGATTCCCTGACCTCCCTTTATCAGTATGGTTCTTCACCGTAAACTCAGCTTGATGCCCCCACCCCTTCTGATCCCTCTTTTACCTTAAGAATAAACATCTAGTTTTCTGCCTGGGTGACCTAGTTGCTTCTGAAAGAGCCTCTCATCCAGTTCTGCTCTTTTCAATGTCATCTTAGCCAGACTTCCAGAACCTCCCAGCACCCCCACACTGTGCTGACCCCTGTGAAGTCTGAGCCCCATACCACAGGAAGTTGGTTTCTGCCTGCCCCCAGCTGCTGACTAAAATTCACCTTTCTTGGGTCTTTTGCATCAGTTCCCACCTTTCTTTCTGCTGTCTACCTTCCCAAATATTGCTGTCACCTCTTTTCCTATTATAGTTGTCTTTGTGACTTGTATTTAAAAAAAAAATAAAGCCCATTTTTGTTTTAGTAAGGTTTCTGGAGGGAGATGAGATAAATATGTAATTTTACTCCACCATCTTTAACCGGAGATCCCCCCACTGAAACCAAATGTATCTGTTAGCGGTGAGTTGAAAAGGCCTCTTCTGGAGATACTGAAGAATTGCTTTCTTGTCATTGACTCACAAGGAACAAAACTGTCTAAGATCCATAATTTGCCACACCTTTTGGACAACCTCCTTCTCCATGCAGGTCTAATGGTGAGGGACACACAGGCAGAGGTGTGCTGGCGCAGTTACCTGGGTGGTACACTCTCCCCAGGTGGGAAACTGGAGGGTCCATGATTTCCACCCTGCGCTCTGTATTGATCCCTGTGTTGTTGTGGGTTTTTCCCTTCTGTGAAGCCACTGTTGGCTTTATCTCATTCCTCACACCCAAACATTTTGTACAGGATGATGAGAGCCTGAAGTACCTCACACACGAGGAAAAGGACGTCCTCCTGTTTTTTGAAGAGACAATTGATTCCCTGGAAGATGACTTTGAGGAGAAGGTCCTGTGTGCTGGTGACGCCCAGTGGCACTCTCCGAGGTCTCTGGAAGAGAGCACTTCCGCTCCCTCCGAGCCAGAGGATGTCGTGGACTTGGTGCAGCCGGGCCCTGGAGCCGGGGAGCCTGAGAGCCTTGGGGTGGTGAAGGAGACCGCAGGTGAGGACAGGAGCAGCCTGACGTGGCTCCTTGTGTGGTGCCAGACACAGTTGGAAGCTTGTGAAGCTTGTGGGGCTGATCAGATTTTTTGTAGGGTGGAAGCATCCTCTCTGTAGTTTGACTGACCAACCAAATAGGTGTTTTCATGGCATATTAGGATGACAACACAGGAAGGGAAATTCCAACAGGGTGAGAATAAAGAATGAGACCAATCAGTTGAACAAGCAGATTGCATGTGTGGATAAAAGAAAGAAAGGGAACTGGAAATGGCTTCAGGTAACAATCCCATTCTACAAAGAAAACATACAAAAGACTAGTACTTTAGCCCTTGAAGTTTAATCTCCACTCTTGTGTAAGATTATATCCCTATTCCGAGGTGGGAGTATTTGAACTGAAAAGTCAGCTGGTTTAGGAAAACAAAATCGATCAGAACAAAAATTCAGCTCAGTATCTATTTTGTCAATTTTGCTTGACTCAGGGTGGCGTTAGAGGAGAGCTATGCTTTTTGTCCCTTGAGTCCTGTGACAGAAACTGAGGGGCATGGGCAAGGAGAAAACTTTCTTCTAGTTTGTTTTTTTTTTTTTTTCCTGGTTGGAAAGAATATTGGAAATGTGGGTAGGGGGTTAAGGACTGAAAAAAGATGAGGGAAAAATAGGAGGGGAAATATCTTTACCCTGCTGTCTGCAAATTTTGCCACTTGTCACATGCCTCTAGAAATATATCCCTCCCACCTTTATTTTTTGTAAGCAACGCTGTGTATGACACAGAATTTCACATACTATTGATTTTATGTTCCAAATATGGGGCTCAATTTTCAAAGAAGAGACTTAAATATGAATTTCCCATTTTTATCACACTTCTCTGAAGAATAATTCCTAAGATAAATTTGAACCAGCTGATCTTTAAAACATGTCAGAGCGTATAATTATGCTAGGGAAAACACTTTTTGACTATAAGCCATTTACCCATCAATTCTCTAACATGATGTTTTCATCACAATTTTAAGTACCCATTCGGGGGCAGGTATTGTGTGAGATTCTGAGGATACAAAGATAAATACATGGTTCCCAATTTTGCAGCAGATATGAGTGCAGAAAAGTGTTAGGTGATCTATGATCAGGTATGTTAGACTATATTAATAGTTAAGGTTCACAGGCTGGCATAGTAACCTCTGTCAGAGGCTGTCGGGAAACATTTCTATTTCTGGAGGAGAGGGACCCATCCAACTATCCTTTACCTAGAGGATCTGAGGGAGGGGTTGGTGGGTACCACAAACTACCCCACCTTCTTTCCATTTGTAAAAATCCCCTATAACATAAGGTGTTGTTTCCTCCTGGTACATGTCTCAGGATGATGGCTCCTGTGCGTCCCAGGTACTGACTGCTTCTGGCTTGTACTTCTTTTATCCTGTGATTCTGAGAATTGTACTACCTTCTCTTTCTCTAGTTCAGGGGCTGTAGAAGGAGTTTAGTACGGGAGGTACTGTTAAAACTGGTATTACATCCCTTGAGACCTTTGTAAAGTCAGTGGAAAGGAAAGGCGATGCATTTATTTCTACATGTGGCCGTAGCTTATGAGGATTCTTGCTACTTTTCAGGGGCTGTCCCTTTTGGAAAGGAAGACCCCACTGACCTTGAACGCAAGAAAGAGGATGCAGAGAAGTCTCCCCCATCAGGCCCCCCAGGGCCTGAGGCCCTGCCATCTTCCCCACCTGCCTCACCTGCAGCAGCTCCAGCCCACCCCAGGAGAGAGCCCCCCACTCCTCCCGCAGAGCACCCCAAACTGCCCCGCTCGGTCCCCACTCCTCTCGTCATCGCCCAGAAGATATCTGAGAAGCTGGCAGGGAACGAAGGGCTTTCGCCCACATCTCCGTCCAAAGAGGGCAGGCCTGCAGAGTGGAGGACGCTGGCTTCTCTGGCCCCTCGACACGGAGACCACTCACCGTGGCACCGACATGCGGCCCAACCAGCGCCCAAGATCCACCGCTTCCCGAGCAACATCAGCGTGACCAACAGCGCGGGGAAGGACTTCAATAAGACCATCTCCAAGGCCGCAGTCAACGTGCAGGAGCGCAAAGCCCAGGTCCTGGCCAACATCAACGGCGTCTCCTTCCTCTCCGTGGGGGAGACGGAGGACCGGGCCCAGAGGGGCGAGCCCACCGAGCAGAGAAGCGTCTCTCCCGAGCAGAGCCAGCCAGGCCCGGCCCAGGAGGCTGTCCCCACGCGAGAAGGGGCCCGCGGCGCCCAGCAGTCCAGAGGCGTGCAGACAGAACAGCCCCTGCCGCTGGCCAACGGCTTCCAGAGCATTCACGACGTCCTCAAGAGCCAGGCCGGGCCCTTCGTCTCCACCGGGAAGACGGTGACCTTCCGTCCGGACCCGGCCCTCCCCAGCAGACTTGCACCCCAGCAGCCGGACTGCGGCCAGGCAGCCAGGAAGCGGTCAGGCTCTCTCCCCAGGACTGTGGGGTTCAGACCCCAAGGTATCACTGTCCAGTTCTCGGGCCGGGGCTCCACAGAGGAGGCCCGCCGGGAGGCCCTGCGGAAGCTCGGCCTCCTGAAGGAGAACTTATGATGGAGCGCGAGTGGGCGCCGGGGAAGGCAGGGTGGCCTGGAACGCAGAGCCAAAAATGGATGTGCACAGCCGCACAGCGCAGCTGCAAAGCCCTGACTGGGTACCGGGTTGACGACTAGAGATGAGGGCCTGGGAGTCAGTAGACGAGCTGTCCCCCTTCCATTCTGCATCCGAACTGGGACAGCCTTCCACGTGAGAGGGCCTGCACCACATCTTGTCTTCCCTTTTCCAAGAGCTCAGAGAATAACCTTGAAAACCTACAGGTTTCTATGATTTGTAAATGCCGTATGTTTTTTGGATTTAGGAGGAAGGGGATTTGGGTCTGATTTTTTTTTGGCTGTTATTGAGTCTCTGATCTAACCTTTAAATCCCCGAATGCATGAGAGGAAAGCCAGTGTAGATCTCATACTCGTTTCCCTAAGAAAGGGAACTTCCCCTTCTTTTCAAGAAAATAAAGAAGTGCTTGTTCAATTTTCATAGTGTCTTAAAGTACTGTTTTGGTCTTTTGTTAGTTTTTTAAAGGTGAAAGACAGTATGTTAGCCTGAGATATGCCTTTGTTTCTTGATAAAATTTGGTTTGCCCAGTTTTGTTTTTTTTTTAATTGAAAATTAAAGCCTTTAGGGTATGATTTGCTGTAATGTTGAGTTATGGGAATGGAATGTAAGGGTTCAGTTTGGAAAAGGGGGTAATTTTAAGAAAGTCTTATCAAACTACAGAGTCTTTGTTACTGGGAGATATGTGTATGATCATGTACCGTGTATATACATGTACATAATATATGTTTATAGGGACATATATACAGATATAGGTGGTATGCACACACGTTGTTACATATATATTAACTTCTTAAAACCCTGTTGCATAACTGCAAGATTCAAGCACTTCCTATTCTTTTGATACACAAACCATCTCAGTGTTGAGATGATGCCACAGAAATTACTTCCTAATCAAGAAGACTTTTAAGGACACATGTCCATAACATTTCGGTGAACTAAAGTGCTTTTTCTTCAACAATGTGTTCTGTTCCCAATTAAACTAATAATCCAAATAAGCTTCCTACTAAGCATGAGAGTTCATTTTTTTACTGAAAGGTTTTTTTTTTAGCGAAATATACTTTTTGTATGTGTATGAAGTACACTTTTAAAGATGTCATGTATCACCTAATTTTAACCTAATTTTATCACCTAATTTTAGTTTTGCATGTTCCAAGGTGGCTGGTAAACAGAAGGAAACAAGAGTCTTAACAGCCCCCATGTTCCATGGGCAAGATCTCAGGATTAATTTAAAAGGGAAAAAGCAGCAAAGTAGGTTACACAGCATGAAACTGGTTTTCTCCCATACAGTGTCTCCCATGCTGAGTTGTAACCACCAGCTTTATTATCAAAACTATTTCAGGCTGGAGTCTAAAACCTCTAAAAATAGACCAGGAAGGCCCACACTTGACAGTCACACTCTTTTGTTGTATGTCTCAGCCACTGTCACAGAATCTGTTTCTTTCCTGTTGAGATTATTTAAACTCAGACTTCTAAATGTGCTGTGAAGGGTGTTTTTCATAGTATCAATTTGCCTTGTAAGTTACATAAAATGATTGTAATGTTTTCCTTAGAATGACAGTATTTAGTGACTTGCCTAGCTCTTGTCCTCCCGAAATAATCTCATAGATTCTCGATGGTCTTAATTTAAATAGGTGCTTTGATTTTACAGGTTTTTAAAAATAGTTTTTGTTTTGCTTCTGTTTATGTTGGATTTGTTTAAAGGATTCTTGGGGGCTGTTATTTCCTTTTTATAAAGCGAGATGCCATGTTACACAGTATTTTAAAATGGCTTACATTTTTAAAATCTCTTGTATTTGAGGATTCTTTTTTTCTTGTCCTATGACTTCATTGTGATTAAAACTTGACTATATGTTAGTATATTTGTTCTCATAATGATATTTTTGAAAAATAAATTTAGAGATGTCTCTTAAGTAAAAGCAACTTTATTTTTGCATTTTACCCTTATTCTCAGGTATTTTCTTTTAAGTGGTTATATTCTTTCCTTCTGTTTATTCATAATGTTTTCTGCCTACTTATTCATAATTATACTGACTTACTCTGGCCACTTCGTGCCCAAAACCCTAGCAATTAAACCCCTATATCTTGTACAAAGCTCAAATTTTAGCCACTAATGAACCAACCTGTATTTATATGTATCACCTTAACAAAATTCGTTTCCTGAGGGCCATTTGTTTCCTTCCCATAACTCTGTGATAGGACATCCTTGAAGGATCATCTTCAAGGGAATTTTAAGGACCATATTTCAAAGCAAACTTGTAACAAAAAGGAAATATGAATCCTAAGTGCTCAGTTTTTTTTTAAGTGATGCTTGTAAATCAACCCCCATTTTAGTCCCCATTAAGATAAAGATGAAACTTTTTTTTTAACTGATTTTAAGTATTAAGATAAAGATGAAACTCTTTAAGTTAATACTTAAAAAAGCAGGGAGTGGGGGAAGGGGGGATTCTCTGCTTTTAGGCAGGTGTGTTCAAACTGGCAAACCAGAGTCATCTGCAAAGGGTAATACCCTGCAGTTTCCAGGGTAAGAGTCCAGCGTCCTCCACCTCCTCCAGCTCTATTGGCTAGTGTGCATGGCTTATCTTCACAAATTTGGTGGAAATGTTGATCTTTGCTTTTGTCTGCCCAGGGTCATTCCCCTCTTATAAGGCTTGTGGAGGAGAAAAGGCAGAGGTGGGGGTATCCCTCCTGTGTCTCAAGTCTCTCAAGACCAGAGGGCTCAGCTGGAGCTGCTCCGTTCTTGCTCTCTCTCCCCCTCCCTCTCCCCCCAACAAGCTGACTTCAAACTGACTTCAACAGGTTTCTTCACTCAGAGTTCCTATTGGGTGGCCTCCAATGAAGGCTCCCCAAGAGTTTCATAGAATTGATAAGTCAGGTCTTATGGAAGGAACCCTGAAGACTGATTGAATGTTTTGTTTTAAAAAAATTAGAACTGTTCTCTAAAAAATGCCATTTGCAGCAACATAGACGGACCTAGAGATTATCATGCTAAGTAAGTCAAAGACAAATACCATATAGTATCACTTACATGTAGAATCTAAAACACAACACAAATGAACTCGTCTATGAAACAGGAACAGACTCACAGACATAGAGAACAGATCTGTGGTTGCCAAGAGGGAGGTAGGGTGGAGGAGAGATGGACTGGGAGTTTGGGATTAGCAGATGCAAACTAGTATATACAGAAAGAATAAACACCAATATCCTTCTGTACGGCAAAGGGGACTATATTCAGTATCCTGTGAGAAACCATAATGGAAAAGAAAAAAAACTGTATTCTCTTTGCTGAATTCCCACAGCTCTGGTTATGAGAAATGTGACCATCAGAGGATGTGATAGGGGTGTTTTTTTTATGCAGGTGATCTAAGAAATCAGTTCTTTCCAGAGGAATGGAGAAAAACAAGATAAATATAAAAACGATTTACTTTTATCAAGAAACTTTTCCTGAAACGTTTGTCACCGAGTCGACACGTTCTCCGAAGGAGCCGAGCGAGCTGTTTGGTGTTTTTCTTCCCTGCCTGTGAACCAGGAGGAAGGGGAGGCTCAAGGGGAAAGCTCACCTGTGAGAGGCTTATGTTTTCATTGAAATGACAAGTCACCAAACAGGTTTTGTTTCTTCTCTTCACAAGAAGGCTCTTTTTCCCTGCTTCAAAATATGGGGAACAAGTTCCCATATCCTTTCCTAATCTACTCGCTGGACAAGCCTGGCTTTCAGATATCCGAGAAAAGAGAAGGCAGGGCTGTCAGCGGCCATGGCCTGGGGAAGTTGGAGCCCTGCTTGGCCCCGCAGAGAAGAGAGGCACCTGCATCGCCTGCTCACTGACCAAAGACCGCGGTCCTCTCCCACTGGCTCTCCTCCGCCAGAAGCACCTTCTTCTCTAAGAGAAAAATCGGTGTCAGGGAATCAACCCACCTGTCCATGAGCAAAGTTTGGGCAACAGGATGATGGCTGAAGGGCACTTTTCAGCACAAAAACCTCCCAGTCCTTTCAAACTGTCTCTTGACTCAAAAAAGTAGAACAGAACTCTTTCCTACACATTTCAAATTCTAAGACTCCAGAAACGCTAATCGCTGCTATCACCAGCAGGCTCACTCTCCCTCCTGGTTGTTGTTCTAGTGGGGGCACTGATGACCCCATGTGAGGCTGCCCCGCTAGGTACAAACCTGGCTGTGAATGATGCTCTTTGGCCTTGCTTCTTATCATCGAGACAGCACAAACCTTTTGTTCAACAAGCTAAAAGAGGGGTGACATGGTGGTTTCCAGAAATGACCTGAAAAGCCTCAATGACAAACAAACCCAGCATTCTCTGACATGGGAGCACCACATGTCTCTCTAAGGAGCAGAGGGTGCCTAGGGAATTGGGTGACCCTGGGGTGCTCTCTGCCCCTGAGTCCTTGGCAGCCCCTTACATCTGTCTGCCATAGTCCCCCATGAGCCCACCTGCTTGGGGTCACACTGGGGTCTGAGTCAGGAAGACTCACCCTGCCTCCTGCTTAAGTTCAAGGAGGCTTTCCTGATTCTCACGGCTTCTTCAGGACCCTTGAGGCCAGCTACTTCCCCAGCTGAGCAGGATTGCTGAGGCTCAAGGAGCATTTTGAAAACCCACCCTAGTTCTGTGGAAGCCCCAGGTTTACTTTCTGGGTGTGGGAGCCCCTAGCCTGGTGGGATAGGCTCAGGGTTCCATGACTGCCCCCACCCCACACTGCCCTGCCTGCCCCCAGCACAGGCAGCTGTTATGACCGTCTGACTCGGGCCAGAGGTAAGAATTCACATTTGGAAGCTGAGGTTAATGGAACTTAGTCATTGATAAACAGGTCACACTTCGTAAACTTCAACCTCTGAGTATTTGTGTGTAAAGCAGAGCTGCCAAGGGCAGTAGTAACCTAAGTTCTAGAAATACCTTTAAGGGGTGGGGCTGAGTCAACAGGGACTCTGAGCATCCAGGGAGCCGGGAGCTCTGAGCACGTGTGTGCCCGCGGGCTTCTCGGTGGCTGGCTGGCTTCCGCCCTTGGCATCCTCTGACATTTTTGTGTGGTTAGACTCCCTTTGAGCATTGCGATGTGCGTAAGAGGCCTGCTCTTATTACTAAAGATGCGTTCAGGTCTCAGGAGCCCTTAAAGATATTATATAATTCCTCATGGGGCCACATCCCTGATAAGTCACAGAGATGGCCCGGCTACAAGGTCCTCTTCAGCTTCTAACTATTTCTATTGTACACCCATTTCTGGGACTGTTTATTCAGTGTCTAAGCATTTTAAATTTGGGGGAAATAACCTCTGCCTTGTGAAGACAATTTCAAAGAGCAGGAAGGTACAGGGCGGGGGTGGGGGGTGGGGTGGGGCTTGTCTGTGCAGGGCACGTTGTAGCCGAAAAGGTGTCCTGCCGTCCTTGGTTCCCAGACCCACAGTTCCGGGCATGCGTGACTGAGCTCTTCTCAGCTCACAGTCCATGTGTTTGTGAAACTGTGTGTGTGTGTGTGTGTGTGAGTCACTCAGTCATGTCTAACTCTTTGTGAACCCATGAAGCCCGCCAGGCTCCTCTATCCATGGGATTCTACAGGCAAGAATACTGGAGTGGGTGGCCATTTCCTTCTTCAAGGGATCTTCCCAAGCCAGGGATTGAACTAGAGTCTCCTGTATCACAGGCAGGATCTTTACCGCTAGCACCACCAGGGAAGCTCGGTGAAACTCTGTAAAGCTCTTTATTTATTCTATCTTAAAGGCCAAATGAACCGAATGAAAATGTTTAGAATGTGAAGAGCTGTCTGGAACTTAATTTCTTTGTTTGTGAAGCTTAGGAGCTGACCCAGGTGGTACTGAATGCGACAGACACCACAGGTGGTGCTAAGCATCATCACTTGGTCCTCCCAACCTTGGGCTCCTCCTCTCCTTTTCACAGGGCCTCGTGGGGGCCACTGGCTGCACACTCCCTGCTTCCCAAACCTTCTGTGAAGCCATGAAGGCTGTGCCAGCCAATGTCGTTCCCTCTTCTTTCTGTCTCCTTCCCTAGTACAGGGCTTCTCCCCTCACCCCCTGGCCTGCCTCCTGTGCCCAGCTCTCATGAAGTCTCATCTCTGATTTGGACTGTCCTCATGTTTCTGCCAACAGTGCTAGGGCTTGTCTTTGGGGATGAAAAGAGAGACAAGTAAAGCCTTTGGAAGTTAGGCCTGGGGGAAAGAGTGGGCCAGTGAGCTGCAGGGGACTTGAAAGAGGAAAAAGAAGGCAGAGGGTGGCCCCAGCCTCCCTGCCTCCCTGCCAACCCTACTGGGGGTGTCTTAAATCACTACTCGTGACCCCTGCCTTGGGGGATTCACTTCAGAGCAGATCCTTTGGCTGCATCCCTCCTCCACCCTCCCTCCAGACTCAGTTCTGGAGCCTGGAATTGCCAGGGGGTGGTTTCCAACACCCTTGTGCTCAGGACACCCACGCACGCAGCCGAGTGAGTTCACTGGGGAAACTGCCCAGTCTGCTCGCTGGCAGTCCTTTGAAGTCATGGTTGTTACTGGAAAGGCAACCAGGCTTCAGTGGAAAATCCAGGACCTGGCTCCATGGAGCTGGAGCGCTGGGGTAGGGTGAGGCAGGGCAGCCCCCCACATCTGCATTTGGCCTGGCCCCCACCAGGGGCCACTGGCTCCATGGCACTGGTGGGACTATTTCACCATTGTAAATTCCCAGCCACATTGCAGTTGGGACACAGCTGCAGTGCAGATTGAGCTGGTGGTCCCTCTCCAATCATGTCTTAAGTTTTTACACTTCTGCTGATATTTAAAAGCGGCATTGTTGAAGTTTCTGTCTGCATTCTAAGGAGATGTGCCACTCTCAGAGAACTGAAGTGTCTCCCTGCCTTGGGAGGGTCTACACGTCACCTAGTAATTTTGCTATTGTTTAAATTATTTTTTGTAAATTTCTTCTAGGAATAAATGCTTTCAGGGACAGTTTGGGCCCCATTTTATAATCACTCGATTTGATCTTTGAAACCAATTTTTTTTCTCATCTCAATCATCCACCTCACAAAATCTTGATTCCAAAAGACCATTTGCTGTTTCTAAAAATCAGATCCACCTTCAAAGGTGCTCTAAGTGTATCATTCAACTTCCACACTGACTCAGGCCACCCTTTCTAAGGGGCAGACACAGCTGACAGGACTGAGCATGTCTCGCAAAATCAGTTCAGTCAGTACAGTCACTCAGTCATGTCCGACTCTTCCTGACCCCATGGACTGCAGGACACCAGGCCTCCCTCCATCACCAACTCCCGGAGTTTGCTCAAACTCATGTCTATCGAGTTGGTGATGCCATCCAACCTTCCCATCCTCTGAAGTCCCCTTCTCCTCCTGCCTTCAATCTTTCCCAGCATCAGGGTCTTTTCCAATGAGTCGGCTCTTCCCATCAGGTGGCAAAAGTATTGGAGTTTCAGCTTCAGCATCAGTCATATGAATATTCAGGACTGATTTCCTTTAGGATTGACTGGTTTGATCTCCTTGCAGTCCAAGGGAGTCTCAAGAGTCTTCTCCAACACCACAGTTCAAAAGCATCAATTCTTTGGCTCTCAGCTTTCTTTATGGTCCAACTCTCACATCCATACATGACTACTGGAAAAACCATAGCTTTGACTAAATGGACCTTTGTTGGCAAAATAACGTCTCTGCTTTTAATATGCTGTCTATGTTTCTTGCAAATAGAAGAGAAGAGAACTAAAGATGCTGTGAGAGTGATCCAAGAGGCAAAGAGCTGTTACAGTACAGTTCTGCATGGCCACAGAGATGATGGCATGAGAGATTTCCACGAACACGGAATTCATAGCACTGAGAGCCGACTGAAAACAGAAACAGCGGTTCACAGGAGTGTCAGTGGCCATCTCTGTGGAGGTGTGCAGACACCAGGCAAGCGCTGTGCAGAGGAAAGTGACCAGAATTGCACCAGTGGCACCCCTTCCAACCCTGAGATTTCATGACGGGCTCATATAGCGCAGGAGTTGTCATTATCCTGACCTGACCCAGCCCTGCAATTGCTGTGTGACTTAAGCTCCCTCTCTGAGCCTCACTTTCTTCATCTGAGAAAATAAAGGGGAACTGTAATCACCTAATTGGGTTGTTGTAAGGACTGAATGAGATCACATGTGTTAAGAACCACATAAATCACGTGTATGCCTGGCACACACCATCATTGCTGTCATCAGCATCATCATCACCATCATCACCATCGCCAAAAGCACCACCACAAAGGCCAAACGGGAATTCCTATAGAACCTTCCAGAATGGCTCTGTTCAACCCCAGCAGTCTGGAGGGGTGAGCAGGTGCTGGTCTCACAGCCTGGTTCAGACTCTGCCATTCACCACTGTCCCGTCCCCAAGTGCAGTCCAGTGACTACTTCAGCAAGGAAGCGAGTTTTAGATTTAAATTCCACTGCCTACTTAGAAATAGGGTTTTGCCACTTTCTAAAAATAGGTCTCCAGAGTTTATTTTCCTTCTCCAGGGCTGGGCAGGTCTGGCTTCCTGCTTAGATACACATAGGAGGACTCCCCATCCAGGCTCACACTTTTCCACGTCTTCTGGCCTCTGCCCGCAGAGCTCCTCTGGGAGCTGGGCTCCCCTGCAGCCCCCCTCCCCACAGGGCCTCCTCCCAGAGGAGGAAGTGCCCAGCCCAGCCCTGCGCCGCAAGGCTCCAGGGAACACTGGGGGATTGTGCAGCCCGAGCCCCTTGGTCACCATGGGGCTGCCAGGGAGGAAGTGCTTGTTCTGAGTTGCTGGCTAGCCGGGATGGGCCCTCAGACTTTCCGTCCTGTCCGGCACACTCCCAGCCATTTCCCGGGGAGGGCAGCGGCCTCACCACCAGAGCTTCCAGAGCAGCCCTCACGAAGCAGGTAGGATGACCCAGGCCCCAGTTAAACCTGCCCCAGTTAAACCCCTGGACGGCCCCTTCCTCTGCAACATCGCCTCCACCCTGCTCCGCATTCTAGGTGGATGGGGCCATTAGTCCTTCTTCAGCTGTTTTTCAGCCCCTGTTGCCCCAGCCAGTCTCCTTCCAGGATGGAGTGGCAGACCCTCCCTCCAAGAAATGACCTCCTGGCCCCTTCCTCTGCAACTGGAGCCCCGCTTCCTCCAACCAGACCCATAGTCACCTTCTCAGCACTCCCAGGGTGGTGGAATTTTCTTTCTTACTTTTTTTTTTTTTTTAAATTTTTGGCCATACCCTGTAGCATGTGGGCTCTTAGTTCCCTGACCAGGGATCGAACCCATGCCCCTTGCATTGGAAGGCAAAGCCTTAACCAGGGACATCCCAACACGGTGAGGATTTTCAGATGCCACCCAATACCTCTAACCTAGGGCAGTCTTCAATAGGAAAACCTGGGCTTACATTGAACTTCAGCTCTCACCAGCTCCATGCACTTAAGGTACTCAGGTGAGAGACTCTGAAAGACCAAATGAGATAATGGGTGTGCAAAACATCCAAAGGCGGTACGAGCAGTGTAGTCAAAAGCAGTGGTTCTCAAAGTGTGGTTCCCTAACCTACAGAATCACCATCACCAGGAAACGTGTTCTAAAGGCAAATTAGCAGTCATCTCAGATCTATTGAATGAAGAACTCTGGAAGTGGGACCCCAGGAGTCTGGTTTGAGCAAGCCCTCCCTGTGATTCAGAGGCCTGGGCTAGAAACAAAGAACAGGCCCCAACTTCTAAGGTGCACAGATGGGGAAGTGAGCAAAGATGCAGAAGAGATGCAGGACTGTGATATCCTGAAGGGTGGGGACCATCCCAGTGCCTGGGGTGGCATCTGGTGCATAGTAGGTGTTCAGTGAGCAGCTCTTACATAGAATGAGTGTGTGAACATGAAAAGACAGGAGGAGCTCTGAAGTCTTCCAGTGAGGATGTTACTTTTAAATTTTCAAAAGCACAGATAATCCTGTTTGAGGGAGGGAGACAGAGACAGAGAGAGACAGAAAGATTAGTAGACTCGGGCCACCATCTTGGCCTCACCCAGAGCAGCCCTGGGGGAGAGGGTCTGTGAGAACCCTCACCTAGATGAGGGGCCAGGCCACACTTCCTGCATCCTCGCCACGTGGCCTTGGGGCCTCCCACGAGCGGATCAAGTGGTCACATGTTGGCCGTGATTGCCATGCACCGATTCAGCCGACAAGTATTTGAGCACCTACTATGTGCTGTCCCAGGGACTGAGGAGACGGCCGTGAGCCAGGCACACCCAGTGCCATCCTCCCAAGCTGGCAGTCCAGGGAAGAAAGAGACAAGGAAGCATGGTAACTATGAGAAGGCTGTATTACAGGGAGGAAATCCAGGGCCAGCAAGAGAAGAGGGGTCAGTGATGGGGTAGGTGGCCAAGCTGAGACTTGAAGCATACACAGGAGCTCGTGAGACTGCAAGGGGAGTGGTGGTCTAGGCTGAGGGCACGGCCGGTGCAAAGGTCCAGAGGCAGGTCAGGACTAAAGTGGTTAGGAGAGGAGGGCACTGCGAGGGGCTGTCAGTATCCACAGTTGCTGGTATGAAACCTCGAGTGAGGTGGAACTGCAGAGCAGGGGTGCAGCCCCTGCCCACACAACTCTGTAGACTAGCAGTCATTCAACAGACACGCCAGCACCTTTCCTGACACTGGGAACAGAGGAGATCAGAAACAGCACAACACAGACCTTGCTTGCGAGAAGACGGAAATCAAGCAAAGCCAAGGACGGTGCTTGCAAGAGAGGCAAGTGCAAGGATGGGCAGAATGCCTGACGAAGGAGTGGGGCTGAGGAAGGTGAAGGCGCTGACATCACCAGGAAGGAACACGCCCAGCCCTCACGTCACCCCTGCCACTCAGGGCTCCGGCTTCAACCAGATGGTCCCAGAGTCCTGCTTTGCACTAAAAGAAAGAGGAAATCACCAAGCTCTCACAGGAGGAACAAGACGAGACAAGTACTACACTCTGCTGTGCTGATCCTCTCCTCTGGGCACAGATTCTACTGCTCCATCCAGGTTCCACCACACACAGGATGCGATGCTGGACTAATACCATGCTAATACCAAACATTCTCCATTACATTACACATACTATACAATACATGCTCCACTATCTAAACAGCCTAATGCCTAACACACAATCCACACTAAATAAATGTTTATGGAAGCAAATGCCTCTCCAGCAGACAATAGGGAACTTTATTTCCTCTGCTTGGCCTTTGGGGACTGTGAGATAAGAAGAAACATATATTTATTTCTGCTATATTGCTTCCTGGGCTTCCCAGGTGGCGTTAGTGGTAAAGAACCTGCCTGCCAATGCAGGAGCTATAAGAGACATGGGTTCGATCATTGGGTCAGGAAGACCCCCCTGGAGAGGAAATGGCAACCCAGTATTCTTGCCTGCAGAATCTCATGGACAGAGCAGCCTGGTGGGCTACAGTCCATGAGATCGCAGAGTCAGGAACAACTAAGTGACTTATCATGTGTGCATATTGATTCCTAAAACCCATAGAATTTCCTGGGTGTCTTTTGTTCTAATGAGGAGACTCTAGGTGGGCTCCTGGATGGAGACCAGTCACCAGAAAGATTAGGCCATGATTAGAAGCTTGACATTTTCAGCACCTTCCCTATACCCACCTCCCCCATTCTCCAGAGAGGGGAGAGGGGCTGGAAATGGAGTTAATGATCAATCATGCCTACGTGAGAAGCCTCCATAAAACCCCACTGTGGGGCTGGTGAGCTGCCAAGCCGGTGAGTACAGCCATGTACTGGGAGGGTAACACCCCCCACCTCCACAGGGATGGAAGCTCCAGGACTCAGGACCCTCCCAGACCTTACCCTCTGTGTCTATCAAACTGCTTGTTCATCTGTATCCTTTATCATATAAGAAGATAATAAAGTAAGTGTTCTGGGTTCTGGGAACTGTTCTAGCGAATTACTCTAATCCAAGGGGAAGAGATCATGGGAAATTCCAATTTGTAACCAAATCAGAGAGAAATCATGGGTAACCTGGGGACCTATGACTTGCGATCAGCATTTGCAGAGGGGATGGGACTCAGCCCTCACACTTTGGGCTCTGATGCACTCGCCAGGAAGGCAGTGTCGGGATTGAGTTGACTTGTAGGGCACCCAGCTGGGGGTGCAGAGAATCACTTGATGGGAGAACACCCCCCACACATCTGGTGTCAGATGTGCTGAGGGTGGGGACAGTGTGAGATATAGGGGGACACAGGAAAAAAGAACTGAGGCTTGTCCCAATACAGGGCCCAAATTCTATGCCCTAAGAAAGTCACCTGTAAAACTGCTTCTGTCTCTGTCCAAGCACCAGATCCATCCAGATAACTCAGAGGGGAGGGGTAAGTCCCAGGCCAGGAGGGAGGCTTTGGGTGAAAGGTCAGCCAGGCTAATGACGGCTAATGGATCCCAGACACCAGCTGAACCTGCTGATCCTCTAAGGAACAAGCAGGTCTGGCACGTGTCCTGCAAGCTGGCTGCCTCTGGGAGCCTCCCTGTGAGGGGGTCCCAACGGATCTTCCTTGGAAATAGGGTTTTGAACAAAATTTCCTCAGATTCACAGTATTTCTGAAAAAGCTTTTGGGAGGGGAGAAACCTCTTGGGTGTGGGAGGCAGGCACTGTGTACAGTGAACATGAAGTTCGAACCTGGCCAGGCCCCGCCGCTAAGCAACTGCTCAACCCGCCGAGTCACCGCCCATGGCTCCATCTCCTCATTGCATTAGTCAGGATAGATTAGGCTGTGCTGCGCTAACAAATAAACCCCGCAATCTCAGCGGCTTACCAAAATAAAAGTTCCTTTACTCAGAGTCACTTTATGGGGCAGGCATCCCTCCTTGTCACATAGCTTCAAAGTCAGGGACATCTGGTCTCCATGGGCCCCGAGCAGGGAAGGAAGAGGCACCTGGAGGGTCCTGTCTGAAAGTGGCTGACATCACCCCGCCACATCATCGCCTGGACTCATTGGGGGAATACAGCCCCTCCCCAGGAGGAGGAAGCACACAGAGGTGTGTCCTTTACTGCTCAGCCATTAAATCCATGGAGTCAGTCATCACATTTCAGGAGGGGCCCCTAAAGTGTGCCAGGCATTATGCTGAATGTAGAGCTACAGAGACGTCCCTGTCCTCGTTGAAGTTCAGATGTGTGTCAACGTACAAACTGGTGCAGCGTTACAGTCCTGCGGGGGCAGCAGAGAGGCATCGTGCCCAGCCTGGGCGAGAGGCAGGCAGCCTTGAGCAAGCAAGCAGTCCACACCAACTCTGAAAAACCGTGTTTGCCGACATATACACGCTTGTGTTTTTGAGAAATGTAACTGATGTAAAGGATGGGTTACACACGATTTACAAACAATGCTTAAAATCCACAATACAGGTTCACCTCAGGGATATCAAGGGCTTGGTTCTAGATGCCAAAATAAAGCACATATGGCACTAAAGTGAATCACGTGGCTTTTTGGTTTCCTGGTACATATAAAACTTATGCTTACACTACACTGTAGTCTATTAAAAGTGCGCCAGTGTTATGTCTAACAAACAATAGTAAAGTGAATAACTGAGTGTTAGTCACTCAGTCGTGTGCGGCTCTTTGCCATGGACTATAGCCTGCTGGGCTCTTCTGTCCATGGAATTCTCCAGGCAAGAATACTGCAGTAGGTAGCCATATCCTTCTCCAGGGGATCTTCCAAACCCAGGGATTGAACCCAGGTCTCCTGCATCACAGGTAGATTCTTTCCCACTGAGCCACTAGGGAATGTGTATACCTTTATTGAAAAATACTATACTGCTAGAAAGTGTTACCATTATCTGAGTCTTCAATAAGTCTTAGTCTTTCTGCAATGGAGACATCAAAGATCACTGATCACAGATCACTAGAACAGAAACTATAATAATAATAACAATGAAAAAGCTTGAAACATCATGAGAATTACAAAACTGTGACACAGAGACAGGAAGAGAGCAAAGGCTGTTGGAAAAATAGCACTGATAGACTTGCTTGATGCAGGGTTGCCCCAAATCTTTATTCTGCAATATCTGCAAAGCACAACAGAACAAGGTCTGCATATAGTCCACACCATAAGGCCCACACAGCCAGATGGTTCTCATAAGACATGCTCACTGATTTTGCTAAACCCTTCCACTCAACCATTATTTGACAAATGAAGTTGCACCCACATCAGCTCTTTGCCCATATGTGATCAGATAAACAATTTCTCACTTTCATATGAGATACATTTATTAATTATACCACACAGCATGTGGAATCTTAGTTCCTCAATCAGGGATCAAACCCATACCCTGTGCTTAGAAGGTGGAGTCTTTATCAGTGGACCACTGGGGAAGTCCCCATACATACTTTTTTGACCTGAGTAACTTCTTGACTGAATCAGATAACTGTTCTCAAATGCTAGGAAATGGTCCCTCCTTTTTCTGTGTTAATCAAAAGTGTCATGGATATGGACACAGTAAGCTTTTAAGTTCAATCTACTTTATTAACATTTTCTCTCTTTCATATACTGTTATGATACTCTTCTAAAGTATCGACAACCAACAAGACAATAAATCCTGCCCTGGTGTGTAGTGCTTGCCAATGTGGATGGTGTAATTACTCCCACAGCAGACAATCCCCAGCTGCCCCTCTGATGTCACTGAAGACACAGGTGCGAGCAGAAATGCAGGAATCAATGAGCCCATGGTGTTCCCATGAAACAAATAAAATGGACATGTGGTGGTTTAGTTGCTAAGTTGTGTCAGACTCTTGCGATCCCACGGACTGTAGTTTGCCAGGTTCCTCTGTCCATGGGATTCTCCAGGTGAGAATACTGGAGTGGGTTGCCATTTCCTTTTCCAGAGGATCTTCCCAACCTGGGAATCGAACCCTTGTCTGCTGCATTACAGGAAGATTCTTTACCAACTGAGCTATGACATATATATCATCAAAAGCATAGAAAACAATAATATAATGAGCAACTGATGGGTTTAGAATAAATTGTAAGTTTAAGGTGATGACAGCTGATTTGAAAAATTCCTGAAAATCTAACAATCAGTTCAGCAAACCAGGAGAGGCTGGCTCTAGCCCACAACAGGGAGCTGGTTAGGGGAGACAGGTCTGAGTGGAGTGAAAGCAAGTGTTGCCACTATTTCAGCAGAAAAAGGAAGGAGGAAGGTGCAGGCCTGGCGAGGGCGTCAGTTGAGCATGCAGGCATGAGACGCTGGTGGTGGAGCAGGGTGACCCACAGCTTCAATCACTAGGACTGTCCCCTTTGATTTTCAAAAGTGTCTCGTTTGGAATGAAAATGATAACAGGTGAAGAACTGCAGCCCTTTGGGTCCCCAGCTAACTAAGCAGGACCCTGTGGGGCCTTCCCAGGACAGACACCCTCCCCCCTACCATGCCTCTTGTTTGGAGAAAAAGTTTAGCCTCCTAGGCCTTCTCCAAGTTCCAAAGAATAAATTTAATCTGAGAAGTGAGAAAATTCAGAAATAAAGGAAGACGAAATAATAATAGTTGAGCAAAAGTCAAGGGCCTTTAGTTCTTCCTCAAGGGCTACAGATAAGATCCTGAGCCTTAGCCTATGAGCAGCTTGGCAGAGACTGAAACCCCCACCAGGTGGAAGAAGTGAAGTGTATGCTGACCATAAGCACGTAGACCCCAGACTGAACAGAACTAAAAGGCCTGATGATGGTGACCCCTGATTCCCTTACCACCAACCAGTCAGAAGAATGTCCACGGGCTGACTGGGCACCCTGTGACCCAGTCCCTCACCCTGTCTTCAGAATTGCTCCCTGAAGACTGTCAGGGAGTCTGGGCCTTTGGAACATTAGCTGCCTGAGCTCCCTGCTTGATACCTGCAATAAACACTGCCCTTCCCTTCACCACACCCTGGTGTCAGGAGACTGGCTCTGCTGGATGCAGGTGAGCGGACCTAAGTTTGGTTCAGTGATGCCCAGAACCTTGGTTTGGGACAAGAGTCAGAGAGGAAGGTGGCAGAGAAACCAGGTTAGAGGAGGAAGCAGCAGGGAGGAGATGGTGGTGGGGAGTGTGGAGGACACATTCTGGGGAGCTGGGATGACAAGGGAAGGCATGGGGCTGGCACCCGGGGAGGGTCTCTGATGGGGAGGAGCTGAACCCCAAGCCTCCCAAAAGGGACCCTGAGCCAGCACGCCTGCTCCTCAAGCTTGGCCTCACCTATGCTGGCTGGGGAAGAAGAAAGGAAAAGCAGGTGAAATTCAAGCGTTTGAGCCCCCAGTTTTCTGAAACAAGGGAGAGGTGGGCAGGATGGTGGGCAAAAGGGGTGAAAATTTCCCACATGGCCACTCTCCTGTAGGTGGCTTGGAATCCCCAGGGCAGCACCTCTGAGGCTGCCTTTGTGGTTTTTTCCCACAAGCCAGTTAACATCCATCTCACTTTCTTCCCAGCTACGAATCCTCTCAAGTGTCCAAACTCTCACCCCTCCCAAGCCTCCCGGGCTCTCATTTTCTCCCCATGTGGAGCCAGGGGTGGCTGGCCCTCCTCTGGGGATGCAGCCAGGAGGCAGCACAGGGCCCAGGCTGAGGCTCCCCCACCGCCGAGGAGCACCGGGTGTGGCAGGAGCAGGCCAAACCGCTCTGGGTGAGCAGCCCAGGACAGATGGTCCTGAATCAAAATGCTCTGAAATCTTAGAGTCTTTCAATCCACCCCTAAATAAAGCCAAGAAGTCAGGGAACAATCTTTGGCCTTGAAGCAAGAGGGGAGGATCAAGGGCTCTTCAGGTTTTGGGACATGTGACTTGTGACTTTCATGGCAGCTTTTTATAAAGAGTGCTTATTTTTAAAAGACAGAATTGAAATGCTGTCTGGGGACTCTTTCTGTGACTCTCTCTGTGTACACCGATGATAGAGTTGATAGATACACAGAGTAGATAGACAGGGAGATAGATAGATAGACAGAGTTGATAGACAAATAGACAGGTAGATAGATGATTGTTGTTGTTCAGTCGCTCAGTAATGTCTGCCTCTTTGCAACCCCATGGACTACAGCACGCCAGGCTTCCCCGTCCTTCACCATCTCCAGGAGCTTGTCCAAACTCATGTTCATTGAGTCAGGATGCCATCCAACCATCTCATCCTCTCTTGTCCCCTTCTCCTCCTGCCTTCAATCTTTCCCAGCATCAGGGTCTTTTCCAATGAGTCGGCTCTTCACATCAGGTGGCGAAAGTATTGGAGTTTCAGCTTCAGCATCAGTCATATGAATATTCAGGACTGATTTCCTTTAGGATTGACTGGTTTGATCTCCTTGCAGTCCAAGGGACTCTCCAGAGTCTTCTCCTACACCACAGTTCAAAAGCATCAATTCTTTGGCTCTCAGCCTTCTTTATGGTCCAACTCTTACATCCACACATGACTACTGGTAAAACTATAGCTTTGATTAGATGGACCTTTGTCAGCAAAGTAATGTCTCTGTTTTTTTAACACACTGTCTAGGTTTGTCATAACTTTTCTTTCAAGGAGCAAGTGTCTTTTAATTTCATGGCTGCAGTCACCATCTGCAGTGATTTTGGAGCCCCCAAAAATAAAGTCTGTCACTGTTTCCATTGTTTCCCCATCTATTTGCCATGAAGTGATGGGACCGGATGCCATGATCTTAGTTCTTTGAATGTTGAGTTGTGTTTTTTTTAATGTTGAGTTTTAAGCCAGCTTTTTTCACTCTCTATTTCACTTTTATCAACAGGCTCATTAGTTCCTCTTCACTTTCTGCTACAAGGGTGGTGTAATCTGCATATCTGAGGTTACTGATATTTCTCCCAGCAGTCTTGATTCCAGCTTGATGATTCCATATATCAGCAGAGTATGATGCACTCTGCATATAAGTTAAATAAGCAGGGTGACAATATACAGCCTTGGTGTACTCCTTTCCCAATTTGGAACCAGTCCATTGTTCCATGTCTAGTTCTAACTGTTGCTTCTTGACCTGCATACAGGTTTCTCAGAAGGCAGATAAGGTGGTCTGCTGTGCCCATCTCTTTAAGAATTTTCCAGTTTGTTGTGATCCACACAGTCAAAGGTTTTAGGGTAGTCAATGAAGCATAATTACATGTTTTTCTGGAGTTCTCTTGCTTTTTCTTTGTTCCAATAGATGTTGGCAATTTGATCTCTGGTTCCTCGACCTTTTCTAAATCCAGCTTGTATATCTGCAAGTTCTCAGTTCACATAATGTTGAAGCCTAGCTTGAAGGATTTTGAACATTACCTTGCTAGGATGTGAAATGAGTGCAATTATGCAGTAGTTGAACATTCTTTGGCATTGCCCTTCTTTGGGACTGGAATGAAAATTGACTTTTTCCAGACAGATGATAGATAGATAAACAGAATTGATAGAGTTGATAAGAGTTGACATAGATAGAGTTGATAGGTAGGTAGATCCAGAGTTGGTAGAGTTCATAGACAGATAGGAAGTCAGATTTGAAAGATAAATAGCAGACAGACATATATAGAGAGAGTCCATATATATAGAGATGAACATATTTACTCCTCATATCAGCCCTGTGGGGTGAGGCAGGTACCACTGGAGGAAGTTGAGGACAGCATGGCTAGGTAACTTCTGGAATCTCGCAGCTGGTAGTCCTCAGAGCTGAGGTTCAAGCCCAGGCCGTCTTGCTCTCCATGACACTGACCACTTTCCCACACAGGGTCCTGCACTGGTCATTTCTCACCCTCTAGGGCTCACAGGAGCTGGGAGCCATGGTGCGTGTGACCTTGGACCCAGGGCAGGCCAGGCAGTGGGGCCCACAGGTCAGACAATCTCGGAGCCCCTCTTTAAGGCATAGACTACAACACGATGTTGACTAATCATACAGGTTTTGGAAGCAGCCGGGCCAGGAACAGCCCTGGGCTTTCAGCTCTACTGGCCTCGTGTAAACAAGCCTCTGCTCTGGTGGTCTCTGGGGCTGTCAGTCTCTGATTATCTGTGCAAGGGATTCTGGGATTTTTCTGTCCACTGGCACCTTGCATATCTCTTCTCTAGGAAGAGGAATGATACTCCAGGAGGGGAAACCATAGTGGGGTCCACAGGAAGCCCCCAAATCCCCAGGCGCCCCCTCAGCCCACTTCTGAGACAAGGGCTGGGATCTGGGGCCCTTGGGCGGGGCACTGAGTGCAGGCTGCTTTGAGCCATGCAGGCTGGGAAGCTGCTGGCCCTGGGCATGCTTTCAAAGGCATGAAGAGCTGGGGGAAAGCTATGGAAAATTTCCTGCCCAGACCTGAAGCTGATGGGATCATTAAAACGTAACCCGTCCAAGGCCATGCATGGAGCCTAACACACAGAGGGAGAAGAGGCCCAGCGACCCCTAACCAGAGGAGCCTGGTTAAAGTTAGATCAAGAGAGTCTTGTCACCATTCATTCTCCACTAAAAAGCGTCAGAGCTCTGGGGAGGAATAGCTGATTCCAGAGCTTGGGACCAGAAACCACAAGATGAGCCCAGAACATATGCTTGTGCTAGAAAGGGAGGAAGTACTCAAGAATGCTGGGGCTGTGTCAAAAAGACACAGAGGCTGGCCTTAATGGGCTCCCAGAGACCAAATCTGGGATGATCTGAGCATCAGGATAAATAATGATAAAAATGAGTCATAATCCACTGGATGAAACAGAAAACCACAAGTCCACACATATGTTAATTGATTAACTGTGTTAATTAATTTACCCGGATATTTAGAATTATTAACCATAATTATATTTGATGTGTAATTGGTTACTTACATAGTTTCAAAGTATTTCTCCACAAAACACTTACTAATTAGAGACAACAACTCACATCGGTGGAGAAACTTGGCAGACAGACCTTAATTAGGAATTAGTTCCATCAGTGACAGAGCAAAGAGAAAATTGTGCCATGAGAACAGGTACCACTTCTGTTCCTACCAAGATTCAGACCCTGAATCTAAGCAACACCAGAAAACTCAAATTGAGGGACATGCTAAAAAAATCGTGTCTGTGATGCTCAAAAGTGTTGAGATCATGTAAGCCAATAAAAGACTGAGGGGCTTCTCTGATGGCTCAGTGGTGAAGACTCCACCTGCCAATTCAGGGAACACAGGTTTGATCCCTGCTCCAGGAAGATTCCACATTCCATGGAGCAGCAAAGCCCATGTGCCCCAACTATTGAGCCTGTGCTCTAGAACCCAGGGGGCTTCCCAGGTAGTCCTAGTGGTAAAGGACATGCCTGCCAATGCAGGAGACATAAGAGATACGGGTTCGATCCCTGGGCTGAGAAGATCCCCTGGAGGAGGACATGGCAATTACTCCAATATTCTTCCCTGGAGAATCCCTTGGACAGAGGAGCCTGGTGGGCTATAGTCCATAGGGTCACAAAGAGCTGGACACAACTAAAGCGAATGAGGCAGCCCTGGAGCCTGGGAGCCGCAGCTTCCGAGCCCCTGTGCCCTAGAGCTTTGTGTGCCGCAAAAAGAGAAGCAGTGAGCAGCCCATGCACCACAGTTAGAAAGTAGCCCCCCACTCACCACAGCAAGAGACAGCCCTGTGTGGCAATGAAGATGCAGCACAATCAAAAACAAACAAACAAATTAATAAGGAAATAGAACTTTTTTTTAAATAAAAGACTGAGAAATGCCTCCCAGGCAAGGAGCCCAAAGAGATGTGACAACTAAATGGGACACAGGATCCTGTGTCCCTTTCGCTTTACAATGGACAATTAATTACTAGGAAGACTGGATGGTAGAACAGGGCACACTGACTTCATTTGATGGTTGTGTTGGTGGAGAATATTCTTGTGTGTAGAAAATACATGCCAAAGTATTTGGGGTATGGCCACCGTGCCAGCAGTTTATTTCTTAACACTTCTGGAAAAAATATCTATATTTTTTCACCAGGTTTCACTAGGAATTTCACAGTTGTTTCTAGTGACTCAGTCTTCTGCAGAACTGCAGGTCTCAGAGATGGCAAGGAACCCAAGAGACTAGACAGGCTGGTCCCTTGTCTGAAGGGGTGAAGGGTTTTCTTGGCCCCCATTTCACAGAAGAGACAGATGAGACTGAGCTGGCAGTGTGATTGGCCTTCAGTCGCTCATTTCACAAGCAGTTGAGACTGGGGGAAGAGATGGTGGGAACCACATACAGAACAGCAGGGCACCTGGGCACCTTTCCCTGGAGCCCTGCTTCCACCCTGTGCCCTAGAGTCCTTCCTGACCAGGAAACTGCCACGTTGAAAGCAGTAAAGAAAAAATAATAGGAATGGATGGTCAGGGCTCAACTTAGATGACTGGGGACCTTATGCCTGTTTTCAAGTCCTCCCAGAAAGAAAAGGTCCCACTGCAGCCATTCGGGGTCCCTGCAGCCCATAGGGACGGGGTCAGGGAGAAGGAATTCCTCAGAAAGAGTCTGCTCCAGGAGAAAGGTGAGTATTACCTATGGAAGGACTAGGAGTCAAAGACATTTATTTCAGGGGAAACGTCTCTGGAACAAGCAGACCTGGAGACAGGAGAGGTTGCCCTGGCCGCTTTTCCCCTTGACAGTGAGAAAAAGTCCTATCTGTGCCTGGAGGGGTCAGCCCACATGAGACCAACTTCCCCTCATTGCACATGGCCCAGACAAAGCGGGAAGCTGGAGTGATGGCTGTTGTTGTTCAGTCGCTTAGTCTTGTCTGACTCTGTGATCCCATGGACTGAAGCACACCAGACCTCCCTGTCCTTCACTGTCTCCCAGAGCTTGCTCAAAGTCATGTCCATTGATTCGGTGATGCCATCCAACCATCTCATCCTCTGTCATCCCCTTCTCCTCCTGCCTTCAATCTTTCCCAGCCTCAGGGCCTTTTCTAATAACTTGGGTCTTTGCATCAGGTGGCCAAAGTATTAGAGCTTCAGTTTCAGCATCAGTCCTTCCAATGAATATTCAGGGTTGATTTTCTTTAGTGATAGGCTTGTCATTTAAAAGGAGGAATAAGAAAAGCTGCTAAGTCTTGTGGCTGGGGTGTGACAGCATAGAAGGACCGGCTCAAGAAACACAGATGTGACAGCAGGCTGGAGATTCCTACAGCTTTGTCCCCTGAAGTCAAGCTACTTGAGATCAAATCAAAGAGGGCAGTCATCTTTAGAAAAGACAAGCTGTCCTAAGCTAGATGAGACTTTCCCCAGGCTCCTGGGGGAAAGATCATGGGGACAAGGCCCTGTGGATGGTGGTCAGGGTCATTTCCATTTTCACATCTGGAGAAACTGGTCCAGGGCCACAGCAAGGACTGGTAACACAGCATCAGGATCAGAACACAACCATCCCCCCATTGGTCCCCATGACTTTTCTTCCCTTGCCAACTCTTTCCATCAAATGAACCTCAGTCTAATGAAATGGAGCCAAGGCTGGTCCCATTGTTCTAGAAGTAGTGACCTGTCAGCCTGCCTGAAAGTAGGCATGGGTTAGCAGAGAAGGAGGCTGCTCACCCAACGATTTACACCCATGAGGCATATGCAGGGCCTTAGAGCATGGTGTTTCATCTACCTGAGGAATTACAGAACCTCACAACCAAAGTGTATTCAGGAAGTCTGATCTTTGAGCTGCACTGGTGGGATATCAAGTTGCTTGCTTTAACAAAGAGACCCACATCATATTGGCTTAAACAAGATGGAAATCTCTACCTCTGTCATGTAGAAGTTCAAACACACAGGTGGAAGTATCATGGTGGCTCCACAACCATCAGGGATCCAGGACTCTGTAACTCTTTGCTCTGCCATCCTCAATAAGTGCTTCCATCTTGTGGCCCAGAATGGCTGCTCCAGTTCCTGCCATCATGTTCACATTCCAGCCATGAGGAAGGCGACACGATGAAAGGCAAGGGCACACCACCTCCTTTGAGGATATGACTCAGAATTTACACACATCTCACTTTCATGTGTATCCCACTAGCCAGGATGTTGTCTCCTGGTCACAGACAGCTAAGAACCAGGCTAAGAACCTAGCAACTCGAGCACTAAGTGATGTGTAATAATAATGGTTCAGTTCAGTTCAGCTCAGTCGCTCACTCGTGTCCAACTCTTTGCGACCCCATGAATTGCAGCACGCCAGGCCTCCCTGTCCATCACAAACTCCTGGAGTTCACTCAGACTCACGTCCATCGAGTCAGCGATGCCATCCAGCCATCTCATCCTCGGTCGTCCCCTTCTCCTCCTGCCCCCAATCCCTCCCAGCATCAGAATCTTTTTCAATGAGTCAACTCTTCACATGAGGTGGCCAAAATACTGGAGTTTTAGCTTTAGCATCATTCCTTCCAAAGAACACCCAGGGCTGATCTCCTTTAGTATGGACTGGTTGGAACTCCTTGCAGTCCAAGGGACTCTCAAGAGTCTTCTCTAACACCACAGTTGAAAAACATCAATTCTTTGGCGCTCAGCTGTCCAACTCTCACATCCATACATGACTACTGGAAAAACCATAGCCTGGACTAGACGGACCTTTGTTGGCAATGTCTCTGCTTTTGAATATGCTATCTAGGTTGGTCATAACTTTCCTTCCAAGGAGTAAGCGTCTTTTAATTTCACGGCTGCAGTCACCATCTGCAGTGATTTTGGAGCCCAGAAAAATAAAGTCTGACACTGTTTCCACTGTTTCCCCATCTATTTCCCATGAAGTGATGGGACCGGATGCCATGATCTTCATTTTCTGAATGTTGAGCTTTAAGCCAACTTTTTCACTCTTCTCTTTCACTTTCATCAAGAGGCTTTTTAGTTCCTCTTCAATTTCTGCATATCTGAGGTTACTGATATTTCTCCTGGCAATCTTGATTCCAGCTTGTGCTTCTTCCAGCCCAGCGTTTCTCATGATGTACTCTGCCTATAAGTTAAATAAGCAGGGTGACAATATACAGCCTTGACGTACTCCTTTTCCTATTTGGAACCAGTCTGTTGTTCCATGTCCAGTTCTAACTGTGGCTTCCTGACCTGCATACAGGTTTCTCAAGAGGCAGATCAGGTGGTCTGGTATTCCCATCTCTTTCAGAATTTTCTACAGTTTATTGTGATCCACACACTCAAAGGCTTTGGCATAGTCAATAAAACAGAAATAGATGTTTTTCTGGAACTCTCTTGCTTTTCCCATGATCCAGCAGATGTTGGCAATTTGATCTCTGGTTCCTCTGCCTTTTCTAAAATGAGCTTGAACAACTGAAGTTCATGGTTCACGTGTTGCTGAAGCCTGGCTTGGAGAATTTTGAGCATGACTTTGCTAGCGTGTAAGATGAGTACAATTGTGCGGTAGTTTGAGCATTCTTTGGCATTGCCTTTCTTTGGGGTTGAAATGAAAAGTGACCTTTTCCAGTCCTGTGGCCACTGCTGAGTTTTCCAAATTTGCTGGCATATTGAGTGCAGCACTTTCACAGCATCATCTTTCAGGATTTGAAATAGCTCAACTAGAATTCCGTCACCTCCACTAGCTTTGTTCATAGTGATGCTTTCTAAGGCCCACTTGACTTCACATTCCAGGATGTCTGGCTCTAGATGAGTGACCATACCATCGTGATTATCTTGGTTGTGAAGATCTTTTTTGTATAGTTCTTCTGTGTATTCTTGCCATCTCTTCTTAATATCTTCTGCTTCTGTTAGGTCCATACCATTTCTGTCCTTTATCGAGCCCATCTTTGCATGAAATGTTCTCTTGGTATCTCTAATTTTCTTGAAGAGATCTCTAGTCTTTCCCATTCTGTTGTTTTCCTCTATTTCTTTGCAATGATCGCTGAGGAAGGCTTTCTTATCTCTTCTTGCTATTCTTTGGAACTCTGCATTCAGATGCTTATATCTTTCCTTTTCTCCTTTGCTTTTCACTTCTCTTCTTTTCACAGCTATTTGAAAGTCCTCCCCAGACAGCCATTTTGCTGTTTTGCATTTCTTTTCTGTGGGGATGGTCTTGATCCCTGTCTCCTGTACAATGTCACGAACCTCATTCCATAGTTCATCAGGCACTCTATCTATCAGATCTAGGCCCTTAAATCTATTTCTCACTTCCACTGTATAATCATAAGGGGTTTGATTTAGGTCATACCTGAATGGTCTAGTGGTTTTCCCTACTTTCTTCATTTTAAGTCTGAATTTGGCAATAAGGAGTTCATGATCTGAGCCATAGTCAGCTCCCAGTCTTGTTTTTGCTGACTGTATAGAGCTTCTCTATCTTTGGCTGCAAAGAATATAATCAATCTGATTTCAGTGTTGACCATCTGGTGATGTCCATGTGTAGAGTCTTCTCTTGTGTTGTTGGAAGAGGGTGTTTGCTATGACCAGTGCGTTCTCTTGGAAAAACTCCATTAGCCTTTGCCCTGCTTCATTCCATATTCCAAGGCCAAATTCTCCTGTTACTCCAGGTGTTTCTTGACTTCTATTTTTGCATTCCAGTCCCCTATAATGAAAAGGGCATCTTTTTGGGGTGTTAGTTCTAAAAGGTCTATAATAATGGTACTATGTAACAAATGCATTTTAGATGCTCAGAATTAACAGGAAAGTCTTTTTCTCCAGAGCTGGCACTTCCAGGTCTAAACTGGAGCCAATTTTCTCTGCTCAGAAGTGCGTGCAGGAACTGAGCCACACTAGACAGTGGTCAGGGTCACCCCCTGGTCTCTCTCGGGAATCTCTCCTAATATCCTACACTATCCCTGTTGTCTCCACATCTTTTTCTGCTTTGGGCTCAGCCCCTAGGCTCCTACTCTGTCATGGGGAAGGCGGCGGGGGAAGAGCTGCTGGGGTACCTCCATCTGTACATCAAGACTCTACCTGACTCATCTGGTCATAGAGGAGACAACAGAGGTGTGGCCCTGGGGGAACCGAGCCTCGGTCTTGGCCAACAGTGACTTCTCAGCCAGCTCTCAGGGCAGCCGAGGCTGTGGGTGGGAGCCAGAGCCGGTCCTGCGGGCAGATGGGGAAAGGTGGAAACCACCCTCACCCACCTGTGGACCAGTGTCAGTGGAAGATGCCTGGGAAGATCGGGAATACCTGCCCTCGAGCCAGGCTGAGGGGCCCGGTGTACATGTGCTGGCAGCCGCATCCCTGCCTTTCTTTTTCCACTGAGCATCCTTCTGCACTGAGGGACGTGCCAGGTGGCCTCAGACACTCGGCATTCAGGACCCCTTTGGCTGAGGCCAGAGACAAGGGAACTCGGGGTCCAGCATTTAAAAGCCCTGAGGCCTGGAGGGCAGAACAACCCCGTGGTGAAACACACAGATTCAAGTCAGAACTCTAAGACTGCGGTCCCGGCTCTAGCATTTACGAGCTTGACCTGTGGGTGGGTTACGTGGTAACTCTACATCTGAGTTTCCCATCCATAAAACGGAGATCACCGTGCCTACGGGATGGGGCAGGTGAGTCATGAGTGGGCTGGCGCTGGTCAGCAGGCCCTGGGTGACACCAGCCACACCTACTCCTCAGCATCTCGGGGCCTCCGCTCCTCAAGCATGGAAGCGAGGAAACTGTTCCCACACCCAGCAAGGGACACTGAGGGTGAATGTCTTGCCACTCTAGAAGGTTCTCCATGTGTGCATGTTCCCCTTCTTTTTTCTTCTCTGCTTTCCTGGGTCTGGCTTCTCTACAGAACGGAGGGAGGCAGATGACTATCCCCACCTGCCCCCTAGAGAGTTCACACTCATGTATGTGTGCTCACTCGCTTCAGTCATGTCCTACTCTTTGTGACTCCATGGTCTGTAGCCTGCCAGGCTTCTCAGTCCATGGGATTCTCCAGGCCAGAATACTGGAGGGGGTTGCCATGCCCTCCTCCAGGGGATCTTCCTGACCCAGGGATTGAATCTGCATCTCCTGCACTCCAGACAGATTCTTTACCACTGAGCCACTGGGAAGCCCAGAGAATTCACACCAGCTCTCAATCCAGAGATGGGTCTGCAGGGGCCCTGTTTGTCTGTGTTCTGGCCCTTCATGGCCATCGTGACTGACAGGATGTAGCTGAGGACAGAGGAAGGCAAACAGGGCGCCTGGTGCTCGCTAGAGACAAAGGGTGTGGGGTGGGGGGCAATGGCCCGGGAAGCCCTTCAAGCATCACGAAGAACATCATCACCATCAGCCCTGGAGCCCATGGAGGTGAGGGGTGCTGGACAGAGGCACACCAGGAGAACATCAGGGTACTTCAGGACGATAGAGGAGGACTTTGAGGAGTGACCCCAGTGCCCCGAGGGAGGGGCCCATCCTTGCCCAGTTCCAGGAGGCAGTCCTAATCAAAACATGAACTCATCTACTTCCTTATTCACCTATCACACCACCAACGTGATTCATCTCATTTCTCCAGCATCCACTGACTGATGATAACACTGGGAATATTGAGAGAAATCTCATTGCAGCAAATGTCATCAGAGAGCAAATAGAAGCTTTGGAAACAGAGTCAGATTCTGTCAAAAGTCAGACGCCATGGCTTTGACCTGGAGATGGCTGGACTCCAGGGAACTTTCTCCTTTTAGAGACACAGGACGTGTGCAGGCACAGGAGGAGGGCAGGGTCCAGGGCACTGCAGGGCCCAGAGCTCCTGACTCTCCTGCCCAGGTCCCCTGTGATCTCCCAGTGATGGTCCTCTTGCCCAGTGTCCCAGCTTTCTCCTTTTTCACGCATTGTCTCAAGTCCATCTTTGCGCTCCTTGAACCGTGTTTTGTACTTGTAGCCTGCACTCTCCACTAAGGTTCCATGAACAGTTTCCACCTGTGCTTTCTCAGAGTTTTACATCTGGAGCAGTCAGATTTGTACTTCTTAAAACTCTTAAACCTTTAAGTAAACATGGGCTCAGAAACACAGGGCAACCTGCTAGATGCCCTTTTAGCTCTGTGTAAGGTCCAGACTGCGCAACGTGGGTTTACACTTATACAAAGTCTAACCTTCATTTCAAAAATATTATTGATTATAGAAAAGCGTTAAGTCCTGCAGAGCAGGTCTCTACCAACCAAGATGATAAATGATGATGACCAGAAGGGGATGTCCTGTCGTCACCAGATGTTTCCACAGTCCGTGGTGGGAGCAATCAGGTGGGAACTACGCTCCTCTGAGCTTTGTGGAAATGAATTTAACTATTGTGTATGGCGAGTAGACTCTTTGTTTTGTCTTCAAAATCCAGGCAACTTTTTTCTTTTCATGTATTATTTTCTTTTCACTGAATAAAATGTTCCAGGAAAGTATAGCAGGTTATCTGGGTTATCCTGTGGCTTTGTCTGCTCCCCAGAACATCAGTACATATCCCCAGGGATTCATGATCCCTGTTTCAGAAGCCCAAGACTGAGGACATGTCTAGCTTCTTAAAAAGATAGACAGAAAGGAGGGCTGCAGAGCTTTAAAGGGATCAGACACTTAAAGCAATCAGTCATTTACACTATAGTCTAAATTCTCCTCCCCTTTCCTGAGGAGACGTTTCAAGGTCAGGAGAAAGGAGCAAGGAAGAGGCCCAGGAGAGGTAAGGGCAGCAGAAGGTACAAAGAGAGAGGGAAGCTGGGATTAACAAAGTCAGCTTTCACCTCTGCGTCCAGCTCAGGGCCAGCCCTGATCCTCTGACATCAGTGAGCAAGCATTTGTAGTATTTGTTACACATCTGCTAGTCCCAGAACATTCCATTCTGAGGCCCCCTGTCAGGGGAGGGCTGCATGGAAGCCCCAGGGAGACCAAGCCCCGCTGGGACCTGACTGGGAGTTCAATCCACAGTATTGATCAGCTCAGGAGATCCTTTCAATCTCCAGGCACCTCTGGCTCCACATCGTCTCACATTTTAGGCTGCCTGTCCCGCCCTTGGAGAGCAGAAGGCCCTGATCTGGGGTGGCCAGACCCACCCAAAAGGTGACTTATAGGTTGGGCCAGAAATGATATCATGGCTCTGGGCCTTGAGAATTTTCCTGCAGGGCCCAGAGGATAGGTTGCTGGAATGTTCCCTGTGCTGTCTTCACTTCCGGCTGCTGTACTAGCTGCCAGCTGCACTCCCAGGTCTCAGGGGTCTTGGGAAGGGGTTCAAGCTGGCTTATCTGAGATTAAAGCAGCCTGTCCCGTGCATCTCTGGGACCCCAGGAGCCCTTTCAACTGAGGATGATTTGGGGCCTGCTGGGATGGGAGGGGGTCTCCCTGATGTCCCTAGCCTGAGTTTGTGATGGGGATAAGGGGCAGAGTCTGATTATTCGAGTTCAGTTTATTGTTTAGGGCCAGTGAGACTCCTGGGAGGTGAGACTGTGCTGTTCGGGGTGAGGCTGGTCCCTTCACGTCTATGTGGGGACTCACTGTCTTCACTGCCGAGTAAGCAGTGTGTGACTGGGTGTGATCCCACCTCAGGTGAGTGTGCTCATGACCCATAACCGGTGGGAGCACCCAGGTTTTAGCATTTCTGGGCCAGGTATCATGTTCAAGGCTGGACGTGGGTCACCTTAATTTCTTCTCGTGACAGACTTGTGCAGTCGGTCCTTTACCATCTCCACTGAAGGATGAGGAAACTTAAAGTTAGAGAGGCCAAGGTCAAGGTCACAGAGCCAGCAGGTGACCAGGCAACACTGGACAAAAATCCCGTCTTCTGATACCGGCCGACCCCACAGCCAGGGCCCTGTGGGTGGGAGGAGGATGCTCCAGGGACACCCGGGCCGGTGAGGCAGCGTCCCCATGTCTGAGGTCAATCAGCCGGGCCTGGGGCACCATCCACATCCTGTCCCCAGCTGGTGGATGTAGGAAGATGTACTGGTAAATGGAGGGCTTAGAAGAGGTCATGAGAAAAGGTTACAACCTCCATCCTTGCAGGGCGGAACCTGAGGGCCCAGGTGAGATCACAACCTGCTCAGGGGGCACCGGGACCCTGGGTAAAGGAGTGTCCCAGGATGGGTACGTCAGCAGGAAGCAGGGCCTTCCTCCGTCCACAGAGGCCACTCTGGTCTCACATGCACTCATTTCTTCAGTAAACCAGACGCTGAGAAGGCTCTGTGCCCACTGACCACACTTCCCAAATCAACAGTCTCCGCCAGGAGCTGCCTCTGCAGACAGTGGAGCCAAGTGTTGGAAGCCAGGACTAAACCAAATCCTGGGTCCCGCCATCACTGGGCGTGACTCTCCCTCCCTCCACTCCCCCTCTCCACCAAGGGTGGGCATGGCCAAAATAAACTGAGCAAGCCATGCCAGCCTGAGTGGTTCCTCCACTGGCCAGCGGGTCCACGGAAGTCATGAGGTGGGATGGAGCGTGGGACCCCATGGAGCATGGCTCTCTCCCAGAGCAGTCACAGTTCTAAGAGGTGTGTGTGTTCTAGAACTCTTTCGGAATCTCTTTCCAGGGAGAATGTGACTTAGATTAGCTGTGGCTGCACAGGCTTGGGGGCAAGTGGGGTCCTCAGCAGCAAACAGCACTCCCGTCCTCTCCATCCCTACCTCCACCATAGGTGTTCTTCCTGACCCCCTCCCAGGGGGTGATGCCTTTATTACACGGAGCCAGAAAACACTGGACTGAGAGCAGGCCTCTCTGGAGTGTGTTCTCCCACCACAAATCAAGAGGGACAGCGCTCAGAAAGGCAAACACTCTTTATGACCCAACAGGGTGGGTCTCAGGATCTCCTAAGTTCCTAAAAACGGCATTTGTGGGTCTGAAAGGGATTGCCTGAATTCATTTTTCAATGAAAAAATTTTCTCAAAAAGAAAAATTCTTCTGGGAGAGGATCAGTACAGAACTTTGTTGTCAGCGGCGGGTTGTGGAGGGATGGGGGCCGTGCGGAGACTGCAGAGACAGAGCAGCCCGGGTGAACGGAGGGTGGACAGGGAGGGGAGGAGGGCGTGGAGCCGGGCCTCTGGGCTGGGCTGCAGCTGCTCCTCCCGTCCTCAGGCCCCACCACAGCCCCTGACCTAAGGCTGGCTGCCCACTGCTCCAGACTGACCTTGCCCGCCCCAACACTGACCCCATGTGCAAACACAAACAAGGCCACTTATCTGCATTGCCTAACCAAGGTAAACAGCCCTGTGAGGGCCCAGGCCCTGCCCTCACCCTCAAGGTCAGGCTGCTGGGCCAAAGGTATGCACGGGATGATTTTTTTTGGTGACTTATTTCCTCCTGGCAGGACTTCTGGATTCAAGCGGTTTCGGTTGAGTAGGTCTTTAATTGTCATCAGAGAATCCTAAGTCTAGGAGGAGCCTGAAGCAGTTGTAAAGTCCCTCCCCTGCCCCTTTGGCCAGCTTTCTGCCATTTTCAGAAGAAGAAGCCCCATAACCACCACTGGTCATACTTGGCAGGGACAGGAAGCCTTTCTGAGGTCTCAGCTAAATCCTTCTGGTTTCGGGGTGGGCTATTCCCCTCCGGCCCTGTCCCTCACATAAACACAGGGCTGGTACTGGAGGGCATGCCACCGCAGGCCCCAGCACTCAGCCTCAACAGCCAGAAGACACTGTCCTTTTCCCAGCGCATTTGGGAGATGATGGGCCTGACTTCCTGCTCTGGATGTGCTGCCAGCCAGCTGTGTGACCTTGAGCAAATCCCCTAACATCTTTGACCCTCTGTGTTTTCACCAGTAAAGTCACAGGGCTGGACTAGAGGGTTTCTTAGATGTGTGTCGACCCAAATTCATGTGTTGAAGCCCCAAATAACCCCAATGGGACCATATTTGAAGACAGGGCCTTTTAGGAGGTGACCAAGGTTAAATGAGGTGGTTAGTGCTGGGGTCCCTGGAAGAAGAGGAAGAGACACCAGAGCATCCTTCTCACTCCCACCAGTGTACAGAGGACAGTCCGTGGGGAGGCAGCGAGCTGCAAGCCAAGGAGGGAGGCCTCACCAGGGTCCAGCCCTGCCAACACTGTATTATTTATTTATCAATTTACTTGGCTGCACCAGGTCTTAGTTGTGGCACTCCTGATCTCCGATCTTTGCTGCAGCACGCAGGATCTTTAGTTGTGGCATGCAAACTCTTAGTTGGGGCATATGAGATCTGGTTCCCCGACCAGGGATGGAACCCAGCCCCTCTGCATTGGGAGTACGGAATCTTAGCCACTGGACCACGAAGGAAGTCTCCCTGCTGACACTGTGACCTTGGACTTCCAACCTCCAGCACTGTGAGAAACAAATGTCTGCGAAACTTGGTTATGGCAACCCAGGCAGACAGGCCCTTCTGTTTCTGCCATCCTTGAGTCAGTAATGGCTGGAACCCCAGTAGGAAACCCCTGTCTGTCCAGAAGTTCTCACAGGAGCTCTGTCTCTGATGTCACCTCTGGTAGGGAGTTTCTGCTTCCAGACTTCTTTAAATGTAGATCTTTCAATCCCTCTGGGCTCTGGGATCCCTGGGCTGGGGTGGGGGTGGGGGAACTGGTGCTTCTTCATCATTCCCCAGGCTCTGGAGGATAATATGTGTCTAACAAATGCTGGTGGATGGCGGACAGATGTTAGGTAGGTGCACAGATGTGTGGATAGATGGATGGATGGGTGGACACATGGATGGATATCCTTTTAGTTTTGCCTGCTCTGTCTCTCCATTGAGTAATTTCCAGGCTAATCTTCCTAACGTCCAGCTTGGCTCATGGCATGACCCAAATACCTTCAGAGGTTGTGCACTACTTGCCAAATACAGTTCAAACTCCTCTGCCTGGAATCTGGCCCCCCCACTTCTCCCATTCTGCTCTCCTCCTTTCCCACTGTTCTGCAGCCAAATCACATTAGGCAATCTCTGCACTCCCGCTATGCAGGGTGACCTCCACATCTGCCCCACCTGAGAGCTTGTCGGAACTCTCAAGTCTTTCCCCAGACACATGGAATGAGGATCTGCACTTTAACCAAGACCTCATGTCAGTCATGCTCATGAGAGTTTGAGAGTCACGGTGTCTGCAAAGCTCCTTCCAGTAGTCGTCAGTTAAAATCTTTTACATCATGTAGGGTTCAGCTTGCCTACAGCCCCCACCACTGTTCACAGCCCCCATCCCACTTTGGCCTAACAACACCCCCCTCACATACACCCCTACACAGACACGCACACACATGCTGTTTCCTTTCTCAAAACAACCACAGCTCTTGGTTTATGCCTCTCTAGTCCCAGGGCTCACATCGTTCCTAAGGAATAAGCATTTGAGACACATGCCTGTGTTGTAAACTACAATTGTCTGGTGAGTAAGGACCTTGTTAGTCTATTTCATCCCACATTGTGTCTCAAAAGAAGCCTTGCACCTAGCAGGTATCAGACAAATGCATTAAATAAGTGAATGGATCAATGGAGGATAGGTTCCTAACAGGGGAGGAAGAATCCACAGGATCCTCATTAATGGCAGCTGCCCACATGCCTGGTCCTGCCTTTCTTCCCTGGAATACTTGGGAGCCTCTCAGTTTGCCTGGCCAGCTCCAGACCCCAACTCTGGAGCGATGGGGCATCACTGTGGGGCACAGGACCCCTACAGGGTGTCTGTCTGTCTCATTCATGGGTATGGTGGGGAGAAAGAGGAGGTTGACCTTGTCAGGGAAGGACAGCTGAACTTGCAATAGCATCAGCAATGCTGAGTCTGTCCTCTTCAGCTGTCAGTTCCCACACTGGGATGTCAGGACAAATTCATAGACTTCCTAACCTCGGTGAGCTCGTTTTCCTCCCAACCCATCTTGTTGGGAAGCAGCTCCAGTTGCCTTCACCCATCCCTCCCCTCTTCTCAGGACCCTGGTATTGGGTCAGTATATGGTGCTCTCTGTAGTTCTTATATTATATGGTTAAAAACAGAATGATTCTCCTAAGATCAGGAGCAAGGCAAGGATGTCCACTCCCATCACTTCTACTGGTTACTGTACTGGAGATTCAAGCCAATGCAATCAGGTAAGAAAAAGAAAAGTCATCCAGATTGGAAAGCAAGAAGTCAAACTGTATTTGCAGATAACATGAATCCATTACTAAAAACAACTACTAGAACTGATGGGTTGAGCAGCATCACAGGATACCAGACTAGTGTAAAAAACTCAGCTGCATCTCTAGATATTAGTAATGAACAATTTGAAAATAAGATTACAAAAACCATTTAATCCACGACAGCTCAAAAATAATAACACAATTTCTATGGAAATCCCAGCAAGATACTTTGTAGACAGAGACAAGCTTATTCCAAAATTTATATGCAAAGGCAAAGGAACTAAATCAGCTAACAAGTTTAACAAAGAATAAAGTGGGAAGACTCACTCTTCCTGATATCAAGACTCACCACAGAGCTACAGTAGCACAGTGTGGTATTAGTGAAGCGACAGACCCAGAGGTCAGTGGAATAGAATACAGTTGTTGTTGGTTTGACAAAGGTGTAAACCTTACCCAGTGGAGAACGACAGCCTCTCCAACAAATGGCAGTGGAGCAACTGATCATCCATGGGCAAAAGAGAAAAACCCTTAAACCTCATATCTTATACCAAAGTTAATTCAAAGTGGATCACAGACCTAAATGTAAAATGCACCACTATTAGACTTCTAGGAAAGAAGAACAACAGAAAACCTTTGAGATCTAGGGCTAGGCAAAAAGTAGAGCTATCACCAAAAAAGATAAGTTGAACTTCATCAAAATTTGAAACTTTTGCTGAGCAAGAGATGCCATTAAAAGGACGAAAGACATGCCACAGATTGGGGAAAATCATACGAAAACCACGTATCTGACTTATATCTAGAACCTCTAAAAGAAGTGAAAGAATTCTCAAAACTCAAAAACAACACACGAAAGCAGACCCTGCTTTTAATTAAGTTAGAAAAGCAGAAGACACGAACAGATATTTCACCAAAGAGGATACACGAATGACAACCACACAAAAAGATGCTCAATATCATTAGCCGTTGCTGCTGCTGCTGCTGCTGCTAAGTCGCTTCAGTCGTGTCTGACTCTGTGCGACCCCATAGACGGCAGCCCACCAGGCTCAGCCATCCCTGGGATTCTCCAGGCAAGAACACCGGAGTGGGTTGCCATATCCTTCTCCAATGCATGAAAGTGAAAGGTGAAGTTGCTCAGTCGTGTCTGACTCTTAGCGACCCCATGGATTGCAGCCCACCAGGCTCCTCCATCCATGGGATTTTCCAAGCAAGAGTACTGGAGTGGGGTGCCATTGCCTTCTCCGATCATTAGCTATTAGGGAAATGCAAATCATAATAAGGAGACACCAGTACACACGGATGATGGCAGCTTAAAAAAAAATAAAATAAAGCAGTGATGAGACCAAATGCTGGCAACACTGTGAAGAAGCTGGATCTCCCCTACATTGCTGGTGGAAATGGACAATGGTGCAGTCACTGCAGAACACAGTTTGGCAGTTGTTTCTTAAGAAGCTAAACATGCACTTGCCACATGATTCAGCAACTGTACTCTTAGGTATTTGTCCCAGAGAACTGAAAACTTACATCCATATGGAAACCTGTACACATACTAAACTGTACACTTAAAAATGGTAAATTTTATGCATATTTTTACCAAACTTAAAAAAAAAAACTTGCATAGAAATACTTACAACAGCTTTATTCAGAATAGCCTCAAACTGGGAACAACACAAATGTCCTTCAGTAGGTGCATGTTTCAACTCAGGGACAGCCACCCAACAGGGTTACCACTCGTCCATAAGAAGGAACCACAGGCACCGGCTTCAGTGGAATCTCAAGGGCAGCATAAATCCATCATCCATCTATGTTGTGCAGTTTCATTTACATAACACTCTCAAAATGACAAAACGCTACAGAAGAAACCAGGGTAGTTGTTTCCAGGTATGATGACACATTTTACGTGTCAACTTGACTGAGCTAAGAGGTGCGCAGGTTGTTGATGAGACACTATTTCTGGGTGTGTCCGTGAGGGTGTCTGCAGAAAAGATAAGCATTTGAACCAGAAGGCTGAGTAGAGAAAACGGCCCTCCCCAGTGCGTGTGGGCGTCCACCAGGTGATCAAAAACGTGAAAAGAACAAGATGGAGGAAGGGGTACCTGCTCACTCTGCTTGAGCTGGGACGTCCGTCTTGCCCTGCTCTCAAACAAGGGTGCTCTTGGTTCTCTTCTTCAGACTCAGAGTGGACTCACACCATTGGCCCCCGACTCTTGGGCCCTTGATCTTGGACTGTGAGCACCTCTGGGTCTCAGGCCTTCAGACTTGTGTTGAACTGTAGAATTGACTTTTATGCTTCCCCAGTTTGCAGATGGAAGACTGTGAGACATTTCAGCCTGCATAATTCCATAATTGCCTATTCCTATAATATCCTTCAATATTCCTATAAATAAAATAGAATAAAATATACATCTCTGTTTATCCTTTGTTCTGTTTCTCTGAAGAACTACTACATCAGGGATGAAGGAGTAGAACACAGGAAGGAGTTCCTTTGTGGTGATAGAACATTTCCGTACCTTGAGGGTGGCAAATCTACACATGCAATCCCATTCTGTGGAAACACAGGTACTACTGCTGCTAAGTCGCTTCAGTCGTGTCTGACTCTGTGTGACCCCATAGACAGCAGCCCACCAGACTCCTCTGTCCCTGGGATTCTCCAGGCAAGAATACTGGAGTGGGTTGCCATTTCCTTCTCCAATGCATGAAAGTGAAAAGTGAAAGTGAAGTCGCTTAGTCGTGCCCAACTCTTAGCAACCCCATGGACTGAAGCCTACCAGGCTCCTCCGTCCATGGGATTTTCCAGGCAAGAGTACTGGAGTGGGGTGCCATTGCCTTCTCCGAACACAGGTACATGCACCTGTAAAAACTGTGGAAGCTTAATGGGGCCTAGACTCTAGTTACCAATGTTGAACCAATGTAAGTTTCCTGGTTTTGATGTTTAGTGTCATCACATTAGACATCATTGCTGGGGGAAGGTGGACAAAGGGTTTGCGGGACTTGACGTAATTATTTCGAGATAAAAAGTTTTTTAAAAGTAAAATGCGATTAGAGATTTTGCAGTTGTTTTTGATTTCCTTCCCTCAGTAACATCGGGGTGGCCGACCGTCAGGCCCTAGGTGCTTGTCTGCAGATCACAGCAGCAGGAACAGAGCACCTGGGAGCCGGTGCAGAAACCTGGGTGGACCATGCAAGGGGTAGGATACCCAAGTCACAGGCTGCTGGCTCTAGGGACCTAAAAACACAGATCTTCTCTCTCACCCACCAGCACTTCCTCAGGCTTTCTCTTGAGGGGGCCGTGTGGGCCAGTGGCTCTAGCAGGTTCCTGCTGCAGCAGGCGGTGAAGAGGAAGGCAAGAGAGGCCCTGGTGGGTGTGGTCTGCCTGGTTCTGTGACTGCAGGAAGTCAGGAATTTGCAGAGGGAGGCCTGGGCCTCTGGGAGGGCCAAGGGCAGGCTGAGGCCAGAAGGCCCTGGCCTGATCCGGGTGTGCAGCTACCAGTGCGGGCTGTCTCAGGTCTGTCTCCAGGGTCTCTCAAAAACAATGCAAAGCAAACAAACAAAAGTCAAATTAAAAGGAAGGGAAAATCAGGTCAGGCAGAACAGAGAGATCCGCTTACAGTCAGCCCGTCTCCCCAGTCTGCACAGGGTCCAGTGGGAGTGTCCCCTGGCTCCACACTGCCAGGGCCTGCTCCTCACAGCAGGCCTGAGCTCCACGCACACAGTGGGGCAGCACTCTGGAGCAGGGGCCCTGTGCTTTCCTCCCCCTGCCCAGGGCGACATCATGGCCTCAGCTCTTAGGCCCAGACCCTGGCCTGCCCACCTGCAGGCTAGGCAACTCCAGAAACCAGGGCCATTTGGCAGTGGCCCTTTTCCCCAGCAGGCATGGAACCAGAGTATGCAAACACTTCAACGGGGGCCGTGGGGGCCCCCGGGCAGCACCCCTACATGAACCACACCTGGGGACTGTCTGCACTCTCCATCCTTCTCTGCATTCCCCGCCCACCAACTGCACAGCCCAGGACCCCACACTCCCTTCATCCCACCCCTTCCTACACCTACCCCTCTTAAGCCAGCCCGTTCCCCTCTACCTAGGAAATCTGTCCCCTTTCCACCATCACCCCATCTTTTCTCAGCCAGGCTCTTACCATTTCCTGCCTCTAGGTCTCCCCAGTTCTACTCCAGCCCCTACCTACAATCTGACCTCCACTCAGCAGCTGGATGATCCCATGAAGTCAGACTGAATCAATCACACCACACCCAGAAGAAAATTCACATGCCCCCGACTCTGGCTCATGAGTCCTCTCTGACACAGACAGCTCTGTGCCCACCTCTCACTGGCTTTTCCCTCCATTCCTCAAGCAGGCCATGCTCATACCCGCATCTCCAATCCCTCATCTGGAATGTCCTTCCCCGTCTTCCAGGGGCTGATCCTTGTCATTCAGGGAATCGAGCTTGAGGGACCACAGACCACGGCACCTCACCCCTGGAGCACGTGGGCTGCAGTCTGGGTCTCAGGGGAGCAGAGCCTGGGAAGGTGGTTAGAGTGCAGTGTTCATGAGGGAGCACTCTGGGGACCAGCAGCCAAGCAGCAGGGTGGGCAGGGCAGGCTTGACAACAGCTGGACTGGCCCGTGTTGTCCTGACTCAGGCTAAGGACACCAGGTCTTCGTGCTCCTGCTCCGAGCAGCCCTTGCGTGTGGGCCCCCACAGGCCCCCTACCGCACCTGCAGCTAAGCCCATCCCAGAACAGGGCCTTCAGCATCGCAGTATCCATCTCAGCTTCTCTCATTTTGATATTCTTCTTAATTTTTTGTTCCTGTGTGCTCTTCCTTCAAGAACAGCTCCACAGAAGCAGGATTTGCCGTGTCGATAGGACCTTAGCCTAGCACATGGCAGGTGCAGAGTGTATGTTCTCCACTCTCCATCACCCTGAAAAACCCACTATTTGATTCTTATGGCACAGGCGACATCAATGAAGCTTCGGCTGAGAAACTTACCCAAGGAACAGCAGGTGTGCAATCCCAGCCAGTGGCCCCGCCTTGCTGGAATCAAGGAAGAGGCTGCACATTCATGAGTGGCTTGGAACAGATTATCAATTACTGGAGGATTGGGGTCATACCTTACAATCCCTCCTGGGCTCAGTGCTAAGTCAATGACCCCCTACACAGAAGCCGTAGCACTACGTGCCCTGCGCTGCACCCGAGATATATAGAGAAAAAAACTGAGAAAATAAAGAGGTGTATGCCTGAAATCAAGTGGCCAGTGATCTCTGGGGAGACAGACACTGTTTCTCTCTGACAAGGTAACGGGACGTAGCCCAGGCCTGTTTCACTGAAAGATGGCATTCCCACAACAGTTCACGAACATTTTTCTGTGGGTAATAAAGTGGAGCTTGTTGGAAGTTGTGTGTGATTTTCAGCCACCAAGGTCTGAACGCAGGATTCTCTGCACACTTGAAGGGTTTACGAGCTCAAGGGCCAAGCTTGGCCAACTTTGAATCCAACTATGTACAATGTGCAGAGCACACAGAAGCTGTGGTGCTAATATTACTACCACTACTGGTCAACATTTATTGTGCACTTCCTATATATCAATCCTAGCCACTTTAAGACCCTCAAGTCCATTATCTCGTTAATTCCTCAGACAACCCTAGTAAACTGTCTACAGAGAAAACTGAAGTTTAGAGGTCATGACCATCCAAGTTCATACAAGTAGGAAGCACGGGAGTTGGTGCTCAATAAACATCTAATGAGTTACTGAGGGTGTCCGCCTGGCACCTCTACATCCCCTTTGGGAATAGGTGTTTCAGGCCTCTGGGCCACTAGTGAGAAAATGCTCCAGGCCTGAGGGCTCCTTAGTGGCAAGTGTGTACAGGTGCACACAGATCTCAGGGGACATATGAAGTGCCCCTGCTCACCTCCTAGATTACAAAGCAAACAATGCATGGAACTAGACTGACACTCTGCCCATCAGTCCAAACGAGAAATGCCCTGTGAGTGCTGGCCCGTCTTCAGGCCAGCATCCAGAGTCAGAGTGAACTGGGAAATGGGAGACTAGTGGGACCTGTGTCCACTCTCCAAATTCCTGAGCTCACCTGGTCAGCAGATGAGAACCCATCACATACCCGGCCTGGGGTTCAGTGGCATTTGGGTCAAGTGCAGAAGTCCTGCTGTGGAAATGGCAGGACAGGTGATTGAGAATGTGGCCACATGCGCTTCCTGGGGTAAAGCAAGTTCCCTCAGATTTCTCAGCGTCCGGGGGAGCATGTGATGAGCACCTCCCAGGGTCCCCTAGTCCAGCCTGGTGCTCCTATAGATAGGAGTTCTGTGTAACTCTTTGAGAACAGCTGCTGAGCACCACCCTGCAATTAATCTCATCCCCACCCAGGGGCAGGTGGGCAGCACCTTTGATGAAGTTCAAGGTGGTGGTTTAGTCGCTAAGTTGTATCCGACTTTTGCGACCCCATGGACTGTAGCCCCCCAGGCTCCTCTCCAGGCCAGAATACTGGAGTGGGTTGCCATTTTCTTCTCCAGGGGATCTTTCCAACCCAGGGATCAAACCTGGGTCTCCTGCATTGTAGGCGGGTTCTTTACCACCTGAGCTACAAGGGAAGGACAGCATCTAAATCAAATGAGGGATGAGGGAACAGCAAGGTGTCCTAGAGGAGACGAAGCTTGAACTACATCTTGAAAGTAACCAAGCCAGGCAGTAAGGAGAAAACAAGGTATCATAGTAACAGTGCCATCAAGTGGACCCTTCCTACATGCCACGCACTGCATAAGCAGTTTACACATATGGTCACCTAACTTCACAGAACTGTCACATTTCTCCCTTACTAGCGTGTCCCATGGGAGCAGGGATTTTTTTCCCCCCGACCTCTGTATCCCCAGTGCCTGGTAAACAGAATGGGGTCAATCAATCCTTCCCTTCCCATGGTCGCCAAGTATTCATCAAAATGTTTAAATCCATAAATCCAACCAGACTAACTATCCAGTGTCACATAGGAAACCAAAGAAAAGGTTTAAAAAAAAAAAAAAAGAGTGCTTGTAGACATTCATGCACATACTCAGCAGAATCTGAAATGCTTTCCCCAATAACTATAAAACTAAAACCTCTTCCAAGGAAACATTTGAGTAATAACCCAACAATTTCCAAAGTTACTCCTCCAGAAAGAAGCACTTACTGAGATAACAGAAGATGGCTGACTATCCTTTGTACTTTGTCCAAAGGTTTAAAAAAGCATCACAGTAAGAATGCCAAAAACGTGGTTTTACTTATAGCATGCGAAGTATTTTTAAACTGATTCCACCTCCATTTTGTCTTTCTTCAAAACAAGCCTAGGGAAGAGCATTAGACAGAGCTAGTGCAGCTACTCCAGTGCCGGCCACACAGAGCGAGAGATGTTTTAATGAGATGTTGTATAGATAAAACATTTGGAGTTCTTTAAAAGCCAAACTAGAAATAAACGTGTAACTATGTGGAAAAGCTTCATGTTTAAAATCTGAGTGAACCCCAGTTATGGATGAGTGTAGGAAGCGGCCTCATCCAGGTAATTCTTAATGCTCCTGCCTGCGAAGCCAGTGGTTTCACAGAACTTGCCCCCTTGACCGCTGATACTGGTCCAGGGATGGATGCTGTGCCAAGTGGAGCCAGCAAGTAAAATGGCAATGAGGGCTGGGAAACAGGGTTGAGAGAATTGAGTTTTGAAACTTTATTAAGTCTTTTTCTTTTCAAATATGAATGACTCTCAGCTGAATTTTAGCAAGAGTGATTACAGTCACACCTTCTGGATTGTCTCAGTCAACCTTGGAATGAACACCTGAAAGAAACTGAAAACAATGGTTCTCACGATTCCCTTCTGAGCTGCCTGTCTTACAGCGGCGTTTATCAACCCTGCTGCACACCCTCAGGTAACAACATAAACACCACCCAGACCAGATGGTGCTGCGCCAGCATTTTCCATTGTAACTGGTTCAAGCCTCTTCTAAACATGTTTATTCGATCGGATTCCACGGGCTACTTTCTGTACTGACCCCAAGGTAAGCTGACTCAGGCACCCAAGAAAACAATGCAAATAACAGATGCTAAAACGAAAGCAACGATACAAGTGAAATGCAAACAAAATCGTCTCTAAGACTATAAAGAACAAAGATACCCGTGGAAGATACTGATTTACCCATTTAATAGGTTTCCAAAATCCACACCAAATAAAACACAACCACACCAAATCGAAATTACAACACTTTATTGCAGCATCGGCAAAGGTCAGATTTCTGAAGCTGGTGAAGATCGGGCAGCATTTCCATGTGAAATGTTACAACTTTACAGTTTTGTTTCTTATTTAATTCTACATGCAGAAACTAAAATATGGTGAAAGAAAAAATGCAAAACAGCTAGAAAAAAAGATGTAATCAAGTTGTAGCTTACAGATGTGCTTGCTCTTCAACTAAATTCACTATGCCTACTGGAAAGCAAACGAAAGACAACTATCCTAATAAATTAACAGATTGGCCAGAAACAGACTAAGAACTCTCATTTCTATGTAGTGGGGGGAAAACAAAACAAAACAAAAACAAAAGCAAAATAAAAGCTCTACTGTTTCCATACTTTGTTTAGAGACAGAGGCTGTAAACCCATGAAGGTCAACAAAATCTCCGGATCCCCTTCTCGCTGTCCTTCGTCCATCTTCTGTGGTGTCTGCCTGGCACGCTGTTTGTTTTCAATGATACTTACAATGGGCTCGACCATCCCTGTTCTGAGGCTGGTGTCAGACTCCCCTAAGCCATCTGGGTGCATGCTGTGTGTACTAATCGTCCTCACATTTTCCCTTTACCCTAATAGGCAATGTTGTATTACTGACTCTGATGGATAAAACTGATTTTTCTCCCCCATCCCTTGTTCCTCATGAAAGAGATTCCTAAACAAAAGCCTTCCTGGTGGATTATCTGGTACCTGGATATCTTTCATCATTTTGCTGTCCTGCATGTAAGTTTTCACTAGAAGATTTTACTGCTTGCTCTATACTTTTCTACTGTAGTTCTGGAGCCCCCAAATGTATCTTCTTTCAACATAGGATGTTCAATTCAGAGACACTGAAACTCAAATCAAGTTTAAACTCAAGTTCATTTCCCCCATACCATTACCATTACAACCGTCTCTTCTCCGGCTCAGTCATCTCACTGATGCTCTTCCTGGTGTAACTGCTCAGGAGTCAAGTCAACCACCTCATTTCTTGACTGCCATTCTCAAGAGAAGATGAACCCTCACGTGATTTCCATTACAAAAGGCCTTTTCCGCCTTGTCTGGAAGCGTCGGCTTGTTCCGGTGTTGGCAGAGGCTGCTGTTTCTGCCTCATGGCCCCAGCCTGTCCCAGGTTTAGATTCGCAACTCTCTAGACCGACATGCTGAGATGTGTCCACTGCTCTCATTCAATTGCTGGAGGACTCCACTATCCACAACATCAGATACAGGACCTAATGAAATGACACGTGCTGCTGGATCAACGTCTCCTAGAGGCACAAACAGGGCAATGTTAAAGAACCAGGACTGAGGATGCCCCTCCAGCAAGAAAATGCCCCCTGAGCACCACCAGCCACTGTTCACTGACTACAGAGAAGTCAGTGCTTTTTAAAAAGGGTACAGATTCCTACTGAAGAAACAAGAGGGGCAGAGGGACACTGAACAGGGCAATTCTGACAGTGATGGGGAGGGTGGGCCTGTCAGCTTTCCTATAAGTACTTTCTAAGATGCTGAAAACTCATGGTGTCGCAGCTGAACTGCGTAACCCCCAAATTTATGTGCTGAAGTCTAACCTCTGAACCTCAGAATGCAACCTTATTTGGACAAAGGGTCACTGCAGATGTAATTAGTTAAGAGGAGGCCAGACTGGAATCAGATGAGCCCCTAATCCAGTATGACTGTGTCCTCGTAACAGGACATCTGGACAGACACACACCTGAGGAGAACCCCACATGAAGAGGAAGGCAGGGATCAGAAGGTGCTGCAGAAGCCAGGAGTGCCAGGGGCTGCTGGCAAACCACCAGGAGCCAGGAGGGAGCTGGGAGCAGACTGTCCCTCTCAGCCCTCAGAAAGAAGCGACCCTGCCTTGACTTTGGATTCCGGCCTCCAGAGTGTGAGATGCGAGTTCTGTTGTGTGAATCACACCGTGTACTATGCTATCTTTCGGCAGCTCTAGCAAATTAACACAGGTTGCCTACACAAGGCCAGTTGCATTAGCAAGAAACTTCCAAAGACTAAAATGCAAATAAGGAAAAGTCTATCTTCAGTTGGATACATCTGCAAGTTGTACAGAACTCAACAGAATGGGAAAAGGTCAGTAACAGGAGTACTCCCTGAGAGAAAGAAACAGTCTCTCTCTTGATGTCAAGACAAAGCAATGGTCTAAAACAGAATATTTTAGACAAATGCAGTGAATAAAGGAAAAGTGTTCAGTCTTTGATAAGTGAGACACACCTGCCATATAATCTCTCACTATATATAATCACTCTGAGAGTAGTCCACACTCCAGCAGCTTTGACATCACCTGACAGCTTGTTAGAAACTAATCAGAACCAGTAGTTTAATGAGAGTCAAGATGGTTAAAATGTGTATTTTAAAGTTTGAGCAGCAATGGTATAATCCACACGAATTTACAGAGTGTAAACTGTACTTGCAAAAGATGCTATTGTTGTTCAGTTGCTAAGTCATGTCAGACTCTCTGCAACCCCATGGACTGCAGCACGCCAGGCTTTCCTGTTCTTCACTATCTCCTAGAGTTTGCTCAAACTCATGTCCACTGAGTCAGTAATGCCATCTAACCATCTCATCTTCTGGTGCCCCCTTTTCCTCCTGCCCTCAATCTTTCCCATAATGCTGTGTTTCACAGTTTTTTCAACACTAGCAGAGTGGAAAGCAACCCTGTCCTGCCTTACAAAACACGTGGGTAACTGTATTACTTAGAGTGCTATTGCCACCTTAATTCATTCGCAAAACGCTTATACTTTGTTAGAACATTAATACCCAGGGAGAAGGGCTGAAATTTTAACTTACAGCCTATTTCAATCCTGATTAGAAAATATAAAAATCATTACAATTAATGTCTGAGAGCCTTATCAAAATCTAGAGATAAGAAAAACTTAAAACCGCTTTAATAACCAGGTTTCTAGTAAATTTCCCTTCATCTGCCATACAATGTCAACAATATTAATAACTTTTAAAAGAGTACAAGCCAAGTCAGGAGTCAACTGAAAACAGTTCTTTAGACCTCACAGAATTTCTTCTGCGTCCTTCTATAGGAATTCAGCACCAGGTAGCCGAGGACCATGGCTCTAGATAAGTAGCTTCCTAATGAGTCTGGCCCAGTGTTAAAAACAGAAGAAAATAAAGAGGAGCCAAACCACCAAAAGACACCACCCCATCAGCTAATGTTCTTCCACATGACTACACTTCACTTAAATTTAAGTTTAAAAAACACATGGTACTTGAAAGGCTCAGAAACTCATTTTTACGCCTCCCCAGTATTCATCCATACCTGCATTTTGAGAGCTCTGGCTTTATAAATACCACAAAACCATGAGACCTTACAGAGGGTCATTTTTAAAGAGCACTGTACAAGTTAGGATTTTATTTTCCAAATCAGTATTTTAGGAAGAGATTTAAAATAGGTAAAGGAAGTAGCTGAAGAATTGGAGTCTCACAAAATTAGGAAAACAAAAGGGAATGAGTGCTGGGTACCATAACATAGGAAGAAAGCTGATTAAATGATTAAACACAGATTATTTTTTTTGAAGTTTCTCTGTCCATTCAACAAACATTTACTGGGGATCTACTACATGCTAGGCACCAAAAGCTGTGTAGGAGACAATACGGAAAGCAAGACAAGGCTTCCTGGATCGTCAATTTTCTGGGGGACGGAGACAGACTGGCAGGTGATGAAGCACTGTAAGGTTTGGGGAAGCACCGTGACTCAGGGCACCAAGGTGAGACTCCTGAGTATCAAGGTAAGACCAGACGGAGAAGCAAGAGTTATCCAGAGGAAGAGCCCAAGAGGGTTCCAAACAGAGAGAGGCAAAAGACAGTGAAACTAGGAGAACTAAGAGGCCAGCTGGGTGGGGAGGAGGGCAAAGAACAGCAGGAGAGAAAGCCAGTAAATAGAGTGCACCCTATCATCCAGGGTCATGTTATGAAGTGAGGAGCTGGGACTTTATCCCACAAGCCATGAGTAACCCTGAAGGATGTGAGAACTCCGTGACAAACCAATTTCCTAAACTGAAATTAGATTAGAGTTGTCTGAGCATATGTGAAGTGACAGTCACTCAGTCATGTCCCACTCTGCAACACCATGGACTATACAGTCCATGGAATTCTCCAGGCCAGAATACTGGAGCGGGTAGCCTTTCCTTTCTCCAGGGGATCTTCCCAACCCAGGGATCAAACCCAGGTCTCCCACACTGCAGGCAGATTATTTACCAGCTGAGCCACAAGGGAAGCCCAAGAATACTGGAGTGGGTAGCCTATCCCTTCTCCAGCGGATCTTCCAGACCCAGGAATCGAACTGGGGACTCCTGCATTGCAGGTGGATTCTGTACCAATTGAGCTATCAGGGCCTGAGCATATAGTTCAAAGTAAAACGGTAGCAGGAACACAAATATTCTTAGTGAGTAAAGACACAGGATGAACATCTGCATTTTCTGCAATGCTACTACTCCAGCAGTGGACCATTTCTGCAACCCCAGCACCTCTCTCCTACACCTGCTCGCCTACTCCCAACAACACGTTGATACCTGACGGCTCTGACAGCCTCAGTCTAAACACTAATACTCCGAGGCAGATCTGTAAGAGCAGCAAAGACTATGTCACTTTTGATAATAACCCAAACACAAGAGAGAGAACGAAATTGATGGGGAAGGGTCTTCAGATCAGATCCTGTTAAACTTTCAACAATTTTGTTCCTTAAAAACAAGATGAGTGAGGTCTTATTAGGGAATATCTTCTATGTGAAATACCTTACAGTTTTAGTTATTTCACATCAGGCAACTCAAGTTTAAGAACTGGCATGGGTCTCAGCAGGATATTTTATAATTTAAAAACAAACAAAATACCCCCCAAAAAACTCAATCTGCATGCCTCAAAGTCTAACAACAGGTTTTGAGTTTTTATAAACATTATGATTACTTAACACTGGCTTAAGAAATTCTAACAAAAAGCCTGTGACTTCTCTCCAATCAATCAATAACTAGTCCTCTCTATAAATGCAAAAGAGAAAATTTTTAAAAATCCAAAAAAGTCAAAGAAAATGAAAACCAATACTGGTATGACTAAAATCAAGATTTTATAAAACAAACCAAAAAATAGGTAATATTTTATAAACAGGTTTTTTTTTCCCTCAAATATCTACAACTCAAAGACTTTTCTATTGTGCTAATCCTTGGGCCTTTATCATTAGGTATAATCCAGAACTATCTAACTTACTCACACAGACACCATGAAAAAGAACTAGCTAAGGCAGAAACAAGCGAGATCGTCATACCTCCCACCAGTCTTAAAGATTAGATCCGCATTAGGCGCTCCCTTTGGGTGTTGGTAACGAGGCCGCCGCTCCCGATTGGTGTTTGCTGGAGCTGGGCGTTGGGCAAGAGACTGCAGCATCTCTGTAGTTAGGAGCAAAACAGAAAAGGCATTAACATTGGTAAATGTACTTCTCCCAATAAGTAAATAAAGGGAGATAAATTTATTAGTTCTGTCAGGTAGCTAACTAAAGAAAAATCACCATTATATGGACTAAAATAATTGAGAAGTACTGGAAGAGCAATCAAGAGAGGAGATATGCTCTTGTGTACCATATAACACCATGCTCCCTTACAGTCAATGGGGCCACAACTGTGTCTTGTGAGGCAGTGAAACAGTGTAAGAAGCAATAGAGTACAACAGCTGAGAGCATGGTGTTTGGAGCTAAGCAATATTAGATTAGATCCCAGCTCTGCCACATACTACTAGCTATGGGGCTTTTGGCTCAGTTTCCCTAAATATAAAATTTCATTTATCTCATGGAATTATTGTGAGGATTAAAAGCTGTGATCAAGTACATAAGCATCTGGCCATAATAAGCACTTCTACTGAGTGTTAGCTACCATTATTTTATTATTAAGAACCCTGAGTACTGGGAATTCCCTGGTGGTCCAGTGGCTAGGACTCCATGCTTCCATTGCAGGGGACATGGGTTCGATACCCAGTCAGGGAACTAAGATCCCGCATGACTTTAGTCATGACCAAATAAATAAATAAACACGATTATTTTTTAAAAATTGGCATCAACCAAAAGAGAAGATTCTAAAAGTGGGATTTAAAGATAGAAAACCAAATACTTATTTATACAACAATCTCTTGCATAAAAAGCAGTTTTGTGAGTACAACACTATATAAAAGCCATGTTATGGCTCTGAGGGCCTTTTAAGGTGTCTGTGGACTCCACATGTAAAGTTTAGCTAATCCAAGTGTGCTGAGTATGTCTGTATAAAACTGGAATCCTAACTTGATGCACTCAAATCTGGAAGGAAGAAAGTCCTCAAGACCAGGATTCCCAAACAGACAAGAGATGATATTTGCTGAATAATTATTTGCTCACAGTTGACTGGCAACACAAGGCAATTAAAACTTGGTACTATCTCACCTGCAATCCAGCTCTTACAGTATGGAATCTAACTGAATTACAAGGGAAGCAAAATATGATAAACATTACATTAGTGTTATTTTATAAATAAGTGAAAGAAAAATAAAGACAGAAAGGAATATAAAAGACAATCAACTTCTCAGGCTAAATATAAACAAACATGACATGAAAAGGAGCAGAATAATAGCTTTGATGTTCTGTATTTTAAAAACCCAAAAGGCATCACAATTTTCCACTTCTGTCTTGGAAACAATGTGATACCTTGATAATCTTCTTGTTCTTGCCGTTCATTGATATCTAGTGTGAGCTTTTTCATTCTCATCCTCTCTTCTTGTTCTGCTTGTTGCTGGTTCCAGTGATTTGCAGCAAGTTGGGAAGACATGGGTACATTAAGGATCTTAAACTGAGAAAAAAAAGTAAAGAAACCACAAATGGCTTGAGAAAATCAAGAAACAAAGATTTCAAATAAATCAGTGCATGCGTTTGTTCTCAGTCACTCCCAACTCGTTGTGACCCCATGGACTGCAGCCTGCCAGGCTCCTCTGCCCATGGGATTTCCCAGGCAAGAATACTGGAGTGGGTTGCTGTTTCCTACTCCAGGGGATCTTTCCCAACACAGGGACTGAACCCAAGTCTCTTGTGTCTCCTGCACAGGCAGGTAGATTTTTTATCACTGAGCCATCTGGGAAGCCCAAATAAATAAGTAGAGCTAAATGAGGTTAGAAAATTAATTTTTCCTTTCCTAATAAGTCAATAAAGATAGTACCATCTCAAAACATAGACAGACAATAGTGTTACTCTACTTAAGAGATAAACTCATGAGGGTTGGATAAGAAATGGAAGGCCATCAAGTTCAACGTCCATAAAAAGCAGACACTCCTCTTTTCTGCACCCTGTTTGGAAGCAACACATCTAAACAGGGGATCATTTTCCACTGTGTAGACCCTTTTACATATGGCTAATTGTCAGAAAGGGTCTTATACAGCAAGCTGTAATCTGCACCCTTTTCATTTCTACCCTCTGGACTATACAGAACAAATCTAGTCCACCTTTAGGATTATCAAGTCTTCATAGTCTAAAGATAGCTGTGATGCTGGAAAAGAGAAAGAGTTTAGCAACTGAACAATTAGTTATAGGGGAATAATTCTTATCTATGGAATGTTTTGTTTTTAGCAGGATGTTCCTGGTTCAGGATTGTTAACAACTATTAAACCAAAATAAATATCTTTTGCATTTGTTTAAAACAAAAAATTCTTTAAAACATTACATAATGGCTCTTTTACATTAAAACTTTTGCTTTAATAAGACATTTTCTTTCAGTTTATTATTCTAATTCATAGACATTTGAATCTAGAAAGAAATTATCAACAGTATTTTCCTTTCTTTTCAACTACTTCCTTTACTGGTACAAATTTTTCTTTTCCTACTGACTACAGAAGAAAGTTATTTCTGGGCACAAATTTGGTGCACAAAGAGATCTTTCACTTAAGAACTAAAGATTCCTATAAGGCTACGCATTTCACATTTCTAGAAAAACCGTTGCACCAGAAGAACCAACACCCAAAAGTCAAATAAAGAAATAAAAATCAGAACAAAATATACTTTCTTCTTCAGACCACAAAATAACAGCGATGTTTCTTCAAATAATGTTCCTAAAATTGAACATATTCCAAAATTCCAAATAATGTTTATGAGTTGAAACTTTACTTAATAACCAAGTACTCTGAGCTCTCATTTCATGTTTGCTAACATTTTAAAAATAAAGTTCAATAAAAATGTTTCCTTAAACAAAATTTCACGTTTTAAGAAGTAAGGACTTCACTCCTTATTCTGAAGTTATATGGGTTACACAGTATATAATCTATCTACTTTGAACAAAAAAATATTTCTGTTAAAATACAGACACATAGTCTTACTTTGACCCATAGAATTTAGAATTCAGGACTACTGAAATGAATTTACTTTTCAAAGCTCAAAAGTTTCTGAAGGTAGGTTTTAATTTTATGCCTACACATTCTGAAAAGATCAAAAGGGTGTGCAAACTGACACAGGTCATGAATTTTTCATATGTGCCTCAGGAAACAGAGGGATGAATGAAGAAAATTGATTATTTATTGTTGTATAAGTTGATCGTCCCCCTTCATGGATCACTGCCTTGTTGTGGTGAAGGGGCTTGCATAACTCAATAAAGCTATGAGCCACGCCATGCAGGGCCACCCGAGACGGACAGGTCATAGCAGAGGGTTCTGACAAAACGTGATCCACTGGAGGAGGGAATGGCAAACCTGGTTATACCTGGTTATACCCAGGTTATACCACCTAGTATACCTGCTGAGAACCTCATGAACTGTATAAAAGGCCAAAAAGATAGGACACCAAAAGATAAGTCCCCCAGGCCTGAAGATGTCCAATACGCTGTTGGGGAAGAGCGGAGAATTACCAACAGCCCCAGAATGAATGAAGCAGTTGGGCCAAAGCGGATACGATACTCAGTTGTGGATGTGTCTGGTGATAAAAGTAAAATCTGATGCTGCAAAGAACAGTATTGTATAGGAACCTGGAATGTTAGGTCCATGAATCAAGGAAAATTGGACGTGGTTAAGGAGATGTTAAGAATAAACACAGACATCCTATGAATCAGCGAACTAAAATGGATGAGAATGGACTAATTTAATTCAGATGACCATCATATCTACTACTGTGGGCAAGAATCCCATAGAAGAAACGGAGTAGCCCTCATAATCAACAAGAGTCCGAAACAATGTACTTGGGTACAACCTCAAAAATGACAATAATCTCGGTTCATTTCCAAGGCAAACCATCCAACATCACAGTAATCCAAGTCTATGCCCCTACCACTGATGCTGAAGAAGCTGAAGTTGATCAGTTCTATGAAGATCTAGAAGACTTCCTAGAACTAACACCTAAAACAGGTATTCTATTCATCACTGGGGATTGGAATGCAAAAGTAGGAAGTCAAGACATACTTGGAGTAATAGGTAAGTTTGGCTTTGGAGAAGAAAACGAAGCAAGGCAAAGCTTAACTGAATTCTGCCAAAAGAATGCACTAGTCATAGTAAATACCCTTTTTTAACAATACAAGAGATGACTTTACACATGGACATCACCAAATGGTCAATAGCAAAGTCAAACTGATTACATTCTGTGTAGCTGAAGATGGAGAAGCTGTATACAATCAACAAAAACAAGACCTGGAGCTGACTTTGGCTCAGATCATCAGCTTGTCACAGCAAAACTCAGGCTTAAACTAAAGAAAACTGGGAAAAACAATAGGCCAGCCAAGTATAACTTAAGTCAAATCCTGTATGAATTCATAGTAGAGGTAATGAACAGATTCAAGGGACTAGATCTTGTTAACAGTGTACCTGAAGAACTATGGACAGAGGTTGTAATATTGTACAGGAGGTGGCAAACAAAATCACCCCAAACAAAAAGAAAAGCAAGAAGGCAAAGTGGTTATCTGAGGAGGTTTTACAAATAGTGGAAAAACAAAGAAACAAAAAGCAAGGGAGAGAGGGAAAGGTACATCCAATTAAAAGCAGAGTTCCAAAAAATAGCTAGAAGAGATAAGAAGGCCTTCTTCAATGAACAATGTTTAATAACAGAAGAATACAACCAAAGGAAAAGATGTAGATATCTCTTCAGAAAAAGTGGAAACAGCAAGGGAGCATTCTGCCCAAAGATGGGCACAATAAAGGATAAAAATGGTAGAGACCTAGTAGATGCTGAAGAGATCAAGAAGAGATGGAAAGAATACATGGAAGAGCTGTATAAAAAAGATCTTAATGAACTGAATTACTATGATGGTGTGGTTAGTCACCCAGAGCCAGACATTCTAGAGTGGGAAGTCAAGTGGGCCTTAAGAAGCACTACTGTTAATAAATCCAGTGGATACGATGAAATTCTAGCAGAACTATTCAAAGCCCTAAAGGATGATGCCATCAAGGTTTTACATTTATTACATGAGCAAATCTGGAAGACCCAGCAGTAGCCACAGGACTGGAAAAGATTAATCCTTATCCCAATCTCCAAGAAGGGTAGTACCAAACAATGTGCTAACCATCAGATAATGGCACTCATCTCTCATGCTAGTAAGGTCATGCCTAAAATCTTACATGCTAGGCTTCAGCATTATGCAAATGAAGAACTTCCAGATGTCCAAGCTGGGGTTAGAAAAGGATGAGAAATAAGAGATAAAATCACCAATATTTACTGAAATAGAGAAAGCAAGGGAATTTCAGAAAAACATCTGTTTCATCGACAACACTGAAGTCTTTGACTATGGATTACGGCAAACTGTGGAAGCCCTTAGAGAGATGGGAATACAGACCATTTTACCTGTCTCTTGAGAAACCTGCATGTGGTTAAGCAGCAACAGCTAGAACCCTGTATGGAACAACTGATCCATACAAGATCGAGAAAGGAGTACGACAGGGCTGTCTGCTCTCACCCTGTTTGTTTAACCAAACACTGAACACATCATGAGAGATGCCGGGCTGGATGAATTACAAGCTGGAATTAAAAGATAGGCAGGAGAAACATCAACAACCTCGGATATGCAGATGATACCACTCTAATGGCAGAAAGCGAAGAGGAACTAAAGAGCCTCTTTATGAGAGTGAAAGAGCCACCTTAAGAGTAAATATTAAACTAAGATCATGGCATCTGGCCCCATTACCGCATGGCAAACAGAAGGGGAAAAGGTGGAAGTAGTGACAGATTTCCTCTTCTTGGTCTCCAAAATCACTGCGGACAGTGATTGCAGCCACAGAACCAGAAGGCAATTGCTTCTTGGCAGGAAAATGGTGACAAACCTAGACAGTCTGTTGATAAGCAGAGACATTACTCTGATGACAAAGGTCCATAGTCAAGGCTATCATTGTCTCAGTGGTCACATACGGTTGAGAGAGCTGGACTGTAAAGAAGGAAGAATGCCAAAGAATTGATACCTTTGAACTATGGTGCTGGAGAAGACTCCTGAAAGTCACTTGAACAGCAAGAAAATCAAATCAGTCAATCTTAAGGGAGATCAACACTGAACATTCACTGGAAGGACTGATAATGAAGCTGAACCTCCAATACTTTGGTCATCTGATGTGAACAGACAACTCATTGGAAAAGTCCCAAATGCTGGGAAACATGGAGCGCAGAAGAAGAGGGCATCAGAGGATGAGATAGCTGGACGCCATCACCGATGTAATGAGTATGAACTTGGGCAAACTCCAGGAGATGGTGAGGGACATGGAGGCCTGGTGTGCTGCAGTCCATGGGGTAACAAAGAGTTGGACACAACTGGGTGACTGAACAAGTTGATCTTCACAGAAATATATTCCTAAAGCTCCTTTTAAACAAGAAAAATCAAGACTCAGTAAATGTGTCAATGTAGCAAAGAAAGTTCAGGAGCTGTATAGGAATAGGAACCAATTCCCATGTGATAGTTCAGCCTATGGAACTGAAGTTGCCATGTACTGCCCTTGACAATTATTAAAAAAAAAAAAAAAAGGGAAAAGTCTACTCAGAGAACTAAGTTATCCCTAGAAAAGAAAAGCAGAAACTCTGGACTTCGAGAATTCTGGGGGCCATGGTGAACCAGCAGTTCCAAGTGCTGGGAAGAGTAGTTTTACAAAGACTCCAGCACCAAGTCTAGGGTCTTGATCAAAAACAAACCCTTATTTTTCTAGGTACTGGGTGGAAGATGAGGGAGAGGGGAAATGTCAGGGCTCAACTCTGGCCTGAAGGTGAGAAAGTGGGGAGCTTTTGTAAAACCTTGATAACCTTAAAGTCTAGGATGGAGGAAAGTCCTGTTGACTTTATGGAATTATGAAGAATATCTGACAAAGACCCAGCAGTGCTCAGAAGCGAAGTCAAGTTAACTATTTACACGTGAGTCATGATGGAAAGCCTGTTCCCAGCCCTCCATTATGTGATCCTAACTGGTACTCAGCTTTCACATCTCAAGACTTATTTGCACCACAGCAAAATGATGATATGCTCTGCAACTTTGATCTTTTGAGTAACAAGAAATTACCTGACAAAGCAGAGATAAAAGATGAAGGTAGGCACCATCTCCTTGAGCCTGTCCCGGAAGGGAGGGAACAGAATGTCCCTCGTGTCACAGAGGATATTCCGGGCCTTCCTTGGTCACCCTCTACAACAGCAGTCTCCCTCTCATCACATCCTCCCCACTTCAGTCTCCTATCCGCTTAACTTGCTTTATTTTCCAACAGAGCATTGTCCTCAACCTGACATTATTTCTTGTTTGCCTCTCAATACTAGAATGAAAGCTCCGAAGAGAGGAGGGACTTGGTTGACTGCTATATTTCTGCACGTGGAACAGTGCCTGGTACATAACACGTCAACAATAAGTGTAGCTGTTAAATGACAATTTAAACGAACGTGGGAACCAGGTATCAGACTGGTCTGACAAGCTGTTCTAGCCACCATATTCATAGATGCTTCTGTTAATTATAAGATGCACCATTATTTTACATACCACTAAAACAGAAAAAAATGCTGTCAATTATCCTAAGATTCCATCAACTCTAAGAGGCAGCTTGAACTCAGAAATAATTAAGTATGAATTTTTTTTTTTTTTTAACAGAACTAGTAATAAATGATGTAGATCTGGGAGCCGGGCTCCATTTCCTTCAGGGCACTTTCCACAATCAGCAAGTATAACATTATGCTTGTCTCTCTCCCTCAGCTGGTGTGTGCTCACATGGCCAGGGGCTACATCCTGTTCATCACCATTGCCTTACACTTGGGCGGGTATTTGGCAGAGCAGACAAATAATATTTGAGGACTGAATGTATGAATCAAAGTGATAGCTTAGTAGACAGGGGAATGATTGTGAGGGCCATCTGTGAGATAAGGAAAAGAAAGAGGAGGTGGTTTAAGGAGAATGGAGGAGAAGGATCAGGGGTCAGAAAACAATGTTTTTTTCATTTTTTTCCCAAAAGCCATTTGGCAAGTGAGCATTTTTTTTTTCAAGATTATCTGCCATCACCCTCCTTTCCTTTCTCACTGTGAGCTTACTGATAAAACTTTCCTACTGAAAGTCAGTATGTGTATCTTCTAACAAATGCATATGACTTAAATTTTAAATGTTCTTTCCATTAAAAAACACCCATCTATTTGATGGAAGTTACATATGTCTTTTGTGCACATAACAGATAAAATTATTTCTACCACTGAATACCAGTCTTTTCCCCCTGTAAGCAAGAACCTATAAAACAAAGTTACCACTTACACTTGGGAACTACCAATGAACGGGGAATACACTGTGGACAGATTCTCACCTGTTGCTTATTGCCTTTTCGGGTTAACATGACAAATGGCATTGTGTCTGCAGACTCTGTCTCTCCCTCCCCACCACCAAGTGGGGGTCCTTTCCTCAGCTGGCTTTTGAGGTGCAAGGGAATGGCAACATCAAGTTGGTGCACTTTAACAGATTCGCCACTTCGTTGCTTAAAGACAGAAATGAAAAAAATGTGAATAGCCCAATAAATTGTAATTCCTTCAGTGCTATATATCTTAGAACAATCATTAGACCCAAGTAATCTTTCTGAAACCAGAGTCGTCCCCCACCTCCACACATCCCTTGGAACCATACAATTTGGCTCCTGCTGATGGGTCAGGTCTCTCCCAAACTCAAACACACAGTGCTGCAGGTTCTACTGTCCTGTTTGAGTACACTGGGCCCTTTCATTCACCATCAGAGCACACACCTTCCTTTGTAATTATCATGGGCCACAACCGCCTCCTTATCTATGAGCACCCCTACCTGACCGATGGGTTCATCACTGTGCCCCTTCTCTGGTGTTTCCTGCTGTGAGCACATGCAGTCAGAGCTCAGTATTTAAGAGTGAACAGATAACTTCCTACTTGTTAATATCAATTCTTTTTAACATTTACACTGGATTTATCAACAATTATTAAAACAAATCTTCACCGATGGATGACTTACTATGTGTTAAGCTTGGAGATACTAGTATTAAAAAGACAATCTCTAATCGTCAAAGAGCTCATAAGCTTGTTAAGTAAGAAAAGAGAAATTAATTACGATTTATCTGAGTTGTGTATAACGTGTACAATAGAGTGACTACATACGACTAGTTGAGAGTGGGTGGGTGCTGAGATTTCACAAAAGGCTGAATGAAAACGGGACATTTGAGAACATTAAAGACTTCACAAGCCTTCTTCCAACCAGATGGTAAAAGAGCAGTTTGGGGGATACACAGAGAATTTAGACAGGGGAAGAACAGGTGCAAAAGCAAAGATGTGAAACAGCATGTGCATTTAGGGAACTGCAAATAATTTTCTAAGTCTGAATGAATGGAGCACGAATGAGGAAAGCGCTGAACATGATACTTCAAAGCTAAGCAAGCAATGCTAAAAGGGCATGAAGGTATTAAAACTTCTTTACTGCCATTTAAATACTCTTTTGATTCAGGCACCATATTTGCAAGAGACTTGCAAATCAGCAAAACGGTAATAAAGGTGTAAGGTTTTATTGTTTTTGATTTCTTAGCTCCAACTGTTAGAATTTGGTTGAAGTTCTCCCAGGTTCATAAGATTATTTATAAAGACTTTTTAACTTAAAATTTGAAACAATCATGTCAGAGGAATCTGGATATGTAAATTACCTTTCTTTTCTAATTATAAAATTAACATATTCTCTTCATAAACTAATACAAAAATATATTAGCAAATGTGTCCATACCAATTCCTACAGCTATCTCCCTCTGCCTGACTCTAACATGCAAGAACTATTAACAATGGGTCATGTCCTTCCAGATTTTTTCTTGCATATATATATATGAAACATACATGTACGTGACATATACAACATAACACATATAAACAGGAGCAACCATGACAAATATTATTCTATGCTAACATACATGTTTCTTCTTCTTTTAGATTCTGTATCTTGGGCATCTAGTACAGAGCTAATTATTTTATTGGCCCTCTACTGACAGCTTAGACTTTTTTTTTCTATTACAATGTCACACTTTTCATGCTATTAAGGGTACACTTTTAGATCAAATGGCAAGTCATTCTGACAGGTTTACTAAATTTCTCTGTAAAAAAGGCTGGACTCACTTAACATTGACCAAGTATAGATGTTTACCTACACTTAACCACAACAGGTACCATCACTTTTTAAATCTTAATATTTTACGACCTGATAAAAAGGCCCTTCTTAGTTTGCTTATCATTTGATTATCAGTGAGCTTTAGCATTATATTCTTTCTAACAACAAAATGAGTCATTCATTTCTTCTCACTGGTTTGTACAATCTCTTTAGCTTAGTACAGATACTGACTCTTGTGTTGTGTCAGCTATAGATTTTTTTCTCCTGGTTAGTTATTTCTAAAGAGATTTCTATGGCATTTCGTGCTGGAAAGTAGTGTAACAAATGGTTGATAAGAGACTGCACCACTCACTACCCCTTTCACTTTAAACAAGTTTATTTTGTTGTTTTTTCCAAGCCTGTTTCTTTAACTGAAACATGGGAATACGAACAGTATCTAACAGCTAAAGGCACTGTATGAAGAATAAACATAAAGTCAATGCAGTGCTCAACAGTCTTTACAATCTTTAAAATTATTTGAGAGATTTGCAATTAATTATAGGGTGGAAATTAAAAACAGAAATCCATTCTGTTGAAGATACCATTTTCCCTCACATGATTTGAGATGTTAACTTCATCAAGATTAAACTGCCGTGTTCTAAGGTCTATTTTAGATTCTGGCAACTCATTCCAATATTCTTGCCTGGAAAATCCATGGACAGAGGAGCCTGGTGGGCTACAGTCCATGGGGTCTCAAAGAGTCACACATAACTGAGTACACAGGCAATGCAATGCAAGGTCTATTTTGGACCCTCCTCTGATTAATCTATCCATTCCTATACCAAACTATTGCTGTATATTTAAAATGTTTTATTATCTTGTGTGTCACACTTTATTTTCTACAAGTTTCTTAACAGTTCGGTTATTCTTTAATAATTTAAGAACAATTTTATTAGGTTCATTCTACATCCATGTCCCTGTTTTTCTCTTCCTCCAACCCTCACCCTATCCCCCAAATTTCCCTGATGGGACAGAATGAGGACTGCATGAAATTTAAGGACATGATTTATGGAGAAATGATGTCTTTACAATACTGTGTCTTTCTATGATTTTTAGCAAAAGAAAAAAGTCTGTACAACTGTTCATTTTGGGTATCTGATAATGATTTAAAATCAGGGCCTAACAGTGGATGAAGTTTTCTCCTATACATAAACACAACTGCAAAAATGTGAATTCAAACTTCCCTCCTCTCTGATCACATCCTCTCACCTTTCCAGCTCACTTCTTAAGCACTCTCAATAAGTGATGACCACAGAACCACACCGAAATTTCCCATTCCTTTGACTTCATCAGCTTTTCCACCTTTTCTAAATGTTGGGGTTTGTCAGGGCTCAATCCTGAACCTGCTTCTCTTCTGTCTCCGCACTTTACATCTGGATGAGCCAGTTATTGCCATGGCTTTAAAAGTACTCTAACAACCGCTGTTTATGTTTCTCTTTTGCTCTCCAGACATTTACACTGATGCCTTCAAAGGCTCCTCAAACTTACCAAGTGTAACTCCTACTCGCACTCTCCTGTTTCTTAGAGACAAGCCAGTGATCCAAGCCACAAGACGGGGTGTCATCCTTGACTCCTTGGCCCCATATACTGCTACCTAATCAAGCACCAAATAAATCCAGTTCATTCTGCCTAAAAAGCTTTTCAAATCCAGACTTCTGTCCATGTGTCCTGCCACTCTCCTAGACAGATGACCATCATCTCTCAGCTAGGTTACCACCACAGCCTTCTAACCACACCCCTGGTTAGTCTCTCTGCTTTTAGTCCTGTCTCAGTAGACCAGGGTTTGATCTCTAGGTCAGGAAGATCCTCTGGAGAAGGGAAGGGAATGGCAAGCCACTCCAGTATTTTAGCCTGGATAATCTCGTGAACAGAGAACCTGGCAGGTTACCGTCTATAGGGTTTCAAAGAATTGGACACGACTGAGCGACTAACACACAGTCTGAACCGGCTCTTTAAAGGACTGTGCCACTCCCAATTACCTGTCTCATGCTGTGACCCTCCCACAGACAGACTATGTTCTATTACTACTGGCGCCCTTTTTAAAGTTTTTCAAACAAGTACTTTTCTGCCCTGATCAGGACCTCTGACACAGTTTTTACATTAATCCTAATTTTTCACCTAGATGGTTCCTTTGTACCTGTCTTGTCTAAAAGTCATGATCTCAGAGATGTCTTCTCTGATTATCTCATTTAAAAAAGGATCTTCCTTTACACTCTACCAAAGTATTCTGTTCCTTTGGTTCCTGAGACTAATGTACCTGAACTGCTATTTATACATTATCATAGCTTTTGGCCTTAGTAGCAACAATGAAAGTAAAATCCATCTGCTCTAGAGGATTATTCCATCAGCATGTACTCCATAATATCTTTTATCTTAAAAACACTCTTTCAACTGACTTTCTCTAGCCACATGCCCATTTTTCTCCCCTTTCTAGTAAAAACTTCTCAAGTCAGCTCTACCTGTATCCAGTATGTTCACTTCTCCCTTTTCCACTGAGCCCACTCCATGGAGCTTTCAGCTACCACTCCAATGACAAAAGCCCTCAAATCACCAAAGGGCTTAACAATAGCTACAAATAGGGCTGAAGTAAATAGTTCATGGGATTTTACTCCTAACTACAGAAAAACATAAAACACAATTACCTAAATCACTGGAAGATGGAGCTTTTAATAAAATCTAGTATCTTAATATCATGAGTACTTTAAACATTGAATAACCAATATTCTTCCAGATATTTATATACAAGTTATTCAAATTATAAGTCAAACTAAAGAATTTACTAAATTAAATTTCCCCAAATTCTAATCTTCTGTAGTTTGACTCCTAAACAAACTGCAAGTAAAGGGTCTTAGAAAGAGGAGAAAAGGCAGAGGGTGATACAATGAAATTACTCTGCTCCAAGTCTGGTAACATTTATTTTTTCTATTCTATTTCAAAGAAGCATAGCAAATCAGGATGTAGGATGCCAGAAGTATTGGCAGCCTCAAACTGCCTAAATTAGGAAAAGCTGCTGCAGAGGTAAAAACGTTTAGAGAGCAGAGACTCTCCCATCACAATCAAGTGTGCTGCAATATTTTATATTAAGTACTTTGGAATAGAGAAACATTTAATACCTGAAGGTTTTCTAGCATCATTTTATCCAGAGCTTGAATGAAGTCCTCATCTTCTACACAAGGTACATGTTTCAGTCCACCTCCTTTAATCATTACCTCCTTATTAAAACAAAACAGAAACAATTCAAACTGGGAATTCTAACTGTAATGTTTTCTATGGCAGAGCCTTCTAATTGATAACTTGTTCAACATAACTCAAGGAATGAGTTAGGTAAAATAATAACATTATTAAATATTCAAAGAACTTGCAAATAAAGAAAAGTGTTTAGATAAGAAAATAAAAAATGAATTTCTAAAGAAATATTTCAATAATCACAAAAATCAAAACTTTGGTGGCTAAAATTGAAATATTATGAAAATGATGTACAATTTCAAAGAGCAAAGTTTTAATGATACGTACAGTATTTTCTTCATCAGTTTCATTCTCTTTATTTGAATCCGTGAGATAATCTGTATTCTCTTCCTCTTCCTCCTCCCCTTCATCATCATCATTATCAGAACCCTCCTGAAATTGTTTAATATTTGTAGAAGATTAAAACTTTTGAAAAACTTTACTAATAATTTTACATGCCTTAAAAAGATGTTAAAATTTATGTATAATTATTTCTTATTCTCCAGTTTCAACCTGTTATGCAATCTGCCTAGAATGGTAGGGCAAAATCAGCTGGCAACTCTTACTACACAACAGTAGCTAAAAAACCCATTTTACATCTTCCATTGACCTAGTAATACAAAGATCCTTTTTAGAAACTTATCCATGAATTCCACAAGGAACAAGTTCCTTGCACCTTTCATATTTTTCTCCTTCCTAACAAACTTGACGGAGAAGGCAATGGCACCCGACTCCAGCACTCTTGCCTGGAAAATCCCATGGATGGAGGAGCCTGGTAGGCTGCAGTCCATGGGGTCGATAGAGTCGGACACGACTGAGTGACTTCACTTTCACTTTTCACTTTCACGCTTTGGAGAAGGAAACTGGCAGCCCACTCCAGTATTCTTGCCTGGAGAATCCCAGGGACAGGAAGCCTGGTGGGCTGCCGTCTATGGGGTCGCACAGAGTCGGACACAACTGAAGTGACTTAGCAGTAGCAGCAGCAACAAACTTAAGACTGATTTTTCTCACAGCAATTCTTTAACACCCATGTAACTCTGCAATGAAAACTGACAATTCAAATTTAACATCATTACCATCTGAAAACAATGACACTACATTTTATAAAGTATCTCACTGCATAAAGCATCTCAGGGTGGAGTGTACTCTCACAGCATTTTGTTGCTCACCCAGTTCTGAAGAAGGACGGATAAGCTTTATTGTCTTCATTTTTATATGTGAAAAAACTAATGCTTGGAAAAGTTAAATGACTTGCCCAAGGACATGTGCTTTTTTAAGCCAAAGAGCTAGACATTCTGACTCCCCTTGCTGGTGGCTTTCAAGTATTACATCTCCCCTATCCTCTCCTGTCAGTACCCCCACATCCTTGTCTATCAGCCAAAATTCCTCTTCAAATGGAAGACTGAGCAGAACTCCAATGGATTTTCAAAGAGACACAAAAAAGAAACCATAACCAAAACCAAAAAATACAGCCACACAGTGGCAGCATTCCATCTGAGGAAGCTTTCAACACAATTCACTCCCACTTTGTTCCATAAAAGTTAAAGGAAAAAGAAAAAAAAAAAAAACTGCACTAAACCCAGCTGCTTTTCATTGTGCTGAGAGAAATAAAGTGAATGAGAAATAATTCCTATGAGAAACAAATGATTTAAATTTGTTATAATACATTTAGTATACCTAGCAATTAATTTCAATAATCTAAACTATTAATACTTTACAGATATTTGAAAACTTTTAGAATTTCTGAAGTGGAAATATTTGAGCATAGTATAGAAATGCATTAACTTTTTTGACAAAATTCTGTACTTCAAAATTAAATCTGCAACAGAAATGCACTTCAACTGGCTCTTGGAAAAAAATTAATCATTTCTTAACACTGGAAAGATACTTCCTATTCAAAAACTAAGCTAAAATGCATGAATTTTTTTCTTTCACCAATTTTTATATTACTTTGGCCACCTGATGCAAAGAACTGACTCACTGGAAAAGACCCTGATGCTGGGAAAGGCTGAAGGTGGGAGGAGAAGGGGATGACAGAGAATGAGATGGTTGGATGTCATCACCGACTCAATGGACATGAGTTTGAGTAAACTCTGGGAGATGGTGATGGACAAGGAAGCCTGGCGTGCTGCAGTCCATGGGGTCACAAAGAGTTGGACATGACTGAGCGACTGAACTGAACTGAGGTGTTAAGAGTAACTTCAAAAGGCCATCCGGAGCTTGGAAGAGTTGTGGAACAAGATGGAAAAGAAAAGTACAATGTTTCTGAAGAGTTCCACTCCAGCCCTGTTCTTTTCTCAGTCGAGGCAAGTATTTATAGAATATTCTACACATTGTCCTCACTACTTTATAATCAACCCATCTTCTCTCTCTAAAAATGTTCTCCTATGTTTGGAGGATAGTCATGGGAAAGGGTGGTCCTGGGTGGGAAAGTAACAATTCCAATTCCATTTCTTAAAGTAAACCAACCATACTCCTTTCACATCTCCTCCTAGCCAAGACTCAGGAGTCATCCTGTTGAATTTGTTTTCCCATTTAGCAAATTCACATATATTATGTATAATATCCACTTTACAACCAGAAAAGAAATAGTTTAAAATGATACAATTTTTAAAATTATAAAGTTCACTTTTTAAAAGCTGAAATGCATTTGGAGAAAATATCACAACTATTCAAATAAGGAATCTATAGGAAAGTGAGCTATTCTTTAACGTCACATTTACTAAGGATGTTTCATTTATTAGATTCTTTATCAAATTAGTGCAAAATCCATAAACAGCCATAAAATTAGTCTAAAAATACAAAATGGAATATTAGTCTACATAGTCTAAATTAGTCTAAATTACGAAACACTTATTATTTCCTTTTGTTGTTATAAAATACTTAATAAGCCAATTTAAATTATACAATTGAATGTTTCTATGACCTCATTTTTTAGAAAAGCAATATAGCAATGTCTACTTCATAGAAATGTATTATATTTCTTGGATGTTGCCTTAGTATCTCAGTTTACTGAGATATCATAAAACCTGAGAACTTCACTAAACGTCTTCCCTGAAAATTACACGACAACATTATTGCAAGCTATGTTAAAATGGTGAAATGTCTGCTTAATGCTTGAATTTTATAAACATTCCGTCTTAAAACTGTAGGCTAGTTTTCCTTGCATTAATTTTCCAGGTGGAATAGTCACCACTTACTAGGCTTTCAGACTTATTTCGTATAAGACAATGGTTTTCTAGAATAAAGTTTTTTAAGCTGCACAGCCTTCTGGAAAATGTGGTAGGGACAAATTCCAGAGTGTCCCTAACATGGAGCAATTTCTGTCACTTTTCATAACCACCACAAGTTTTCCTGTAAAAGCGAAATCTGAATTGTGTTTATAAACGGTTTATACTTTCTGAATATATTTGGAAGACCAACTATGGGCAGATGTCCAGTTACATACTGAAAGAATGAAAGTTATCACCTACATGTGACATTTGTCACATGATAAGGCTTAGGACACATGTAAAAAAAAAAAAAAAAAAGAAATGTATTATAGAAATATATTCCAGTTCTAAATTTTTATCAGCTTATTTATATCTACTTTACGGGAGCTGTCAGGTTGGAAAGAGAAAAGTGATGACAATACTGTACTGTTTATTTAAAGTCTGCTAAGAGAGTAGATCTTAATCGTTCTCATTACAAGAAAAAACATTTATAACTATGTTAGGTGATGGATGTTAACTAAACTTATTATGGTAATCATTTCTGCCTCTCTCTCTATATATATAAATATATCAAATCACTGTTGTATGTACACCTTAAACTAATGCAATATTATCCACTATATCGCAATAAAACTGGGGGAAAAGTAGTAGCAAAAAAACCCAGTATAAAGATGCACTTCCACTGCCTATAAATGCTAGCCAAATTTAAAGTGAAAGTCCCTCAGTCAAGTCCAACTCTTTGCAACCCCATGGAGTATACAGTCCATGGAATTCTCTAGGCTAGACTACTGGAGTGGATAGCCTTTCCCTTCTCCAGGGGATCTTCCCAACCAAGGGATTGAACAAACCCAGGTCAACCACATTGCAGGCGGATTCTTTACCAGCTGAGCCACACAGGAAGCCCAGCCAATTTTAAAAGCCAAACAAACAAGCTGCCTTTTATACAATCATTCATTTTTAATAGCGAAGCTATTTGCTATGTAGTCAAATTAAACAAAATGTTCATTAATAGCTACAGACCCTCAGGGCTAACAGAAACAAAGACTTAGGGATTTTTACTTCTAACTATAGAAAATCTTAATTACCCTAAACTATGGGTCATTTAACTCACTCCAGTATACTTGCCTGGAGAATCCCATGGACAGAGGAGCCTGGCAGGCTACAGTCCATAAGGTCACAAAGAATCGGACACAACTGAAGCGACTTAGCATGTATGCATGCATAGGTCGTTTTTCTTTCATGCTAAATGAAGCTTTTAAAAAATCTAGTTTAGGGCTCCCCAGGTGGTCTAGTGGTTAAGAATCCACCTTGCAAGGCAAGGGACACCAATTTGATCCCTGGTCTGGGAAGATCCCACATGCTGTGGAGCAACTAAGCCCAAGCAGCTCAACTACGAAGCCTGTGCACACTAAAGCCAGCACTCAGCAACAAGAGAAGCCACCACAATGAGAAGCCGTCGCGCTGTAACCAGAGAACAACCCCCACTCACCACAACTAGAGAAGCCCATGTGCAGCAATGAAGACCCAGCACAGCCAAAAATAACCCAGTTCATGAATCTATCTTATGAATGCCTTAAATAATCTATACTGCTTTACACATTAAACAACTCATAACCTCTAAACATTTGCATTCTATTTACTATAAATCAAAACTTTAAAATTTAATAAATTCCATTTCCATAAAACACTGTACTGATTATACATTTAAACTTTCTCAGTATTTAATTAAAATCACACTTATGATCACTCTCTCCTAAATGCTTTTAGCACCCAAGCACAAAGAGCCATACACATGATGTCATATTATAAGCTTAAAAAGTGAAAAGGTCCTAATTTCAAGGTATAAATTTTATTCATCAGTATGTTATTGTTATTCTTACCTGACTTTCCATTTTCTTAACTTTCTAACTTAAATATATATTAATGGAGACAGAACAGCGTAACAAACCCTTACTTACTCATTACACAACTGAACAATGATCAGCTAACGGTCAGTTTCAGTGTCTTCTACATCCCTAACTCACTGCCCAGTCTACTTCCAGATGATGAAGCAAACCCCAGACACTTAATCTTTCAGGGGGAATTTTTAAAACTTAGAGCAGGTTTACAAGAAAAAAGTGGAAAGAATTAGAACTATTATGTTGAATCCTATATAAAAATGACAGGTAGGTAGGTCCAAAATGGTAGAATAGTCATTTCATACGGTCTGGCCTAACAGACTTGTAACAACAAAGATGATGGTACATGATGATTTTCAGATTTCCTATACTATCAGATCTGGGGAAAAGAAAGTTACTAATATCTAGTCAGCAATTTCTTCATAAAACCCATAGGTTAAAAAGTCCACATTCGAAAATGAGATTAAGTCACAGAGCAGATCAAATAATTTTTTGTCTTCAAATTGCTTATTAAATAAAAATCCTAACCATACTGACGGTTAACATGTCATTATAGTTCTACCTAAACTCATAGAAAGTATACCACCAAGAGTCAACAGTCAAGAGTCATGATGTGTTGCTGTAGGTTCATCATTATTAACAAATGTACCACTTTGGTGGGGTATGCTGATTGGGGGAGATTGTGTGAGTAGATAGGAGAAGGTGATATACTGGAAATCTTGCTATCTTCCCATTAATTTTGCTGTGAACCTAAAACTACTCTTTAAAGATGCTCTTATTAGTAATTTTTAAAAATCCTATGATCAGTATTTTCTTACTCCTCAAAACCCCTCTTAATTAATCCAGCAGTTTTATAGTAGACATGAACTACTAGTTACATTTACTCGAATAAAACTAAGAGGAAGATCTTCTTTTATAAAGAAAATTTTGGTTCATATAACCCAAATACTCTTGCACAAATGTTATCTATCTGCTATAAATAAAAGTCATCACCTCCTCCTCTGGCTCATTCACTTCACTTTCATTTCCAGATTGTTCCTCTGTTTCAGCTCCTCCTTCTTCTTCTTCTTCATCTTCTTCAAGATTTTCTCCTTCTGTCATAGAATCTTTAGAGTCTTTGTCATTTACGAGGCCTTGAAGTGAGAAGAAAGTAGAAAAAGACTTTACAAAACAAGATAAAGGCAAAATTTCCACAGTGAATATTATACCATTTAAAGTATATATGAAGATAATTCAACAGTCATGTTCTCAGTTCAGTAAATTAAGAACAGAATTTAAAGCTATTTTAAGAACCATTTAAAAAACTTAACAGTCCTTTATTTCAACAAAGGAGCACAGATACATTTCTTAAAAACTAGCAAAAAAACCCAAAACATCACAATTTTCTTTTTAATTTCTCAGAGCTTCAAACTATCTCAGTCTCAGATGAACAAACAGCAGCACATATAGTGCAGCTTTAGCCACACCCAAGGCAACCATGGTCACATATTTTATCAAATGGCATTTTAAGAATCTCTAAAAACTTAAAGATACAATAAAATTACATTGCTTTAATGCAGAAATCACATTTGGCTATTAATTTGAATATCTGCAAATTCAGACTGAGAGGAGGCAGATACACAGTGACACTTCTAACATGGGTGTCATCACAGAGCTGTTTTTCCCTTCCTAACAGTGTGCTCCTCCAGAGGCAACGCCCTGGTGTGAATATGGGCCACCTCCCACGTTCATCCACATCTCACTGCAGTGTAAATTCTTCTTTATCATCATCTGAGTTCCAAACTACACTCTACTTTGAAGGTGCACATTCCACAGCCTCATATGATCCAACTTTTCCCCACACTTCCAAGTCTTAATCAAGCCTTCTCCTGCAGTTGGGGCAGACTCTTCTGTATCATAAAGCATACTTCCTTGGGATCGTGTTCATCAAACTGCTTCTCAATATAGACTATCTTTCAATATGCTCTTTTAAATCCTATATATTCTTCAAATTCAGTCTAAGTTTCCTTTCGTGCATAAACTCAACGAGTGTTACTTTTCCTCCTACTTGTTCCTAAAGCTACTTGGAGAACTGATCATAGCACTTTGCATTTAAATATACACCATGCGATGGTTTTTCTAATGATTTCAATAAACGTTATGTCACAGTATAAGGCCTTTGAGAACAAAAAACTTCTTTTATATAGTCAAAACTTATTAGAGGCCATATATTGATAAATACACAGTAGGTGTTTAGTAAACCCTTGTTTATTCACAGAATCTTACACAGTTAGAGCAGACAGAAACTTTAGTAATGATGGGATTTAGCCCTCTCATTTTATGAGGTATACTGAAGTCCAGAAAGTCTGAAAAACTAACACAATCAACAGCAAAAAATTACTCCAGTGTCTTAAGTCTAAGCAATTAATTAAGAACTGACAAAAACAGAGACTACAAAGTGATGAAAGTAGGTACAATCAAGTTCAGAAATTAAAAAGGTAAGGAGAGATGGATGAATCTCAAATCTATCTTGAAAAAATATAATAATACTGATAGAAAAAGCTGCTGTCTCCGATTGATACCACTAACTCACTATTTTATTCATGTATTTATTTGAACAGAAGCAAAATACTGGGCTTTTATGCTATCAAAGGCAAAAAATTAAAAATCAGGACCATATAAACCTAAAAATACCACAGCACTGATAAACTGACGTGGCTTAATATATCATTCGGAGAAGGCAATGGCACCCCACTCCAGTACTCTTGCCTGGAAAATCCCATGGTCGGAGGAGCCTGGTAGGCTATAGTCCATGAGGTCACTAAGAGTTGGACACAACTAAGCGACTTCCCTTTCACTTTTCACTTTTATGTGTTGGAGAAGGAAATGGCAACCCACTCCAGTGTTCTTGCCTGGAGAATCCCAGGGACAGAGGAGCCTGGTAGGAGGCTGTCTATGGGGTCGCACAGAGTCGGACACGACGGTTACGACTTAGCAGCAGCAGCAATATATCATTACATCTTTTTTATAAACACTAAAATATATGTCATGGGAAGAACTGTAGTGGTAAGTACCTTTGTTTTGATAGCCATAATTTGTAAGGAAAATACTACTATTTCTAACACATTTTCATTTGCATTGCAAGTTAGTTTCAAAAGCAGTTTATAAACATATTTTGCATTTTCTAAGCTGGATAATAAACTATTCAGTTGCTGACCTCTAGGACACACTCAGTCTAAAATAAGCAAGGCAGATAAAAATGTACATATAAAGGACATGGAGTTAATAAAATGTAAAACCTAGAGAACAAAATGTTTACAGTATGGGTCAGAATGAAGTGTACTTGGACCAAAGTCAAATATTGTTCTCTTGAATGTGAGCTACTTTGGTGCCTCAGTTTTCCTGTTCTTAACAGAGACAGTAACAATAACACTCCCTCTCTTCCAAATGGTTTTCATCTGTTATTTCTTTGCTCAACTAGACATGCTGAGCATTTCCCCCACACACCCAGTATGTCAGAAAGAGCAGTTTGAATTCTGGCTTGATCGGTTAACCCAGTGTTTTGATTTGGGCGTTACCTAACTCCTTTGTTAAGTATGAACAACACCTTCCACTTTAATTTTGGGAAAGAGATAGTACTTAATAAAAATACCAACTCTTTTTGCCCTCACTTATTTATGTTACGTTCATTCATCTATTGGGTGTTCTACTTTCATCAATTTGCCTGTGCTCTTTATGTAAATGATGATACCTTGGCACAGGAGCTATTTTCACTTCAAACTTATTTTTTTCATTGTACAAAAGTTTTAAACACCCAATATATCAACGTATGTGTACTTTCCTGTATCATTTTAAAATTTAGGAAAATTAACACCTCTTTAAATATCTGATGATCAGATCTATTTCTAACTTTTTAAAAATATTTAACTCTTTAATACATCTGGAGTTTGACGATATAAGATGTGGCTCTGTATCAATTTTCCTCCCAAATGCTCACCTGTTGCTCTTATCCTATTTTAAGACTCCTATTTCATCATACACTAAATTGTTTTATATTTAACTGGGATGACTTCTGGGCATTTTATTCTGCTAATTTTATTTCTAATTTATGAAATATACTCTTCTGTTGCATAAGCAATTTATTCATATGACTTTTTTCATTTTCATTACCTCCATTTCTGTTCCTTATGATATAATCTAGAACTTCCAAACCAGAATTATATTACATTGCTTACTACCATTGTTCTTAAAGAGAATGTCATAGAGCTAGTAATTCTCTCTACCTTGAGAAAATCAATATACACACAAAAATAACAATGTTATTTATAGTGATGCAAAATTAGCAATAACCCAAATGTCAAACAGAATTAATGCATTCACACAAAGGAAAACAAGACTGCTGTTTTAAAATTAAAGATTTAGAAAAGTATTTTGTCAGAAAATTTCATAATATATTAGAAAAAAGTCCAGTTATAAAACTGCAAACATGTGAAAAAAATTTTAAACAGAACATGCATCAAAATGTTAATAACGTGATTATCCTTGCATACGAATTAACAGTGATTTTTGTCTTCTTGGCATTTTTCAATTTTCCTGTGAACATTTTTATTACTTTTAATAATATTAAAATGGTTTTTTAAATATAAGAAAATTCTATTAAGTTAGCACTGGGTTGCTATAAAATTAGAATGATAATAAATTTGCAAGTGCTTGAAAACAAAAAACAACCAAAGGCAAGATGCTGTATCATCTTATGGTTTAACAACAGGAAACAGATTTAATATAGATTTATTCATGTGTATCCTCTCTCTGATATTTAGACTCTAAAATAGAAGGAGAATGGGTCTACTCAGGGGCATAATGATCCTAGTTGACACCATCTTTAGAACTGGATTTGCAAATGATGGCCTATTTTTTTCCTTTCCACATTCTTTTTTTTTTTTTCCTTTCCACATTCTAAAGAAGGACAGATTCTTCAAAAGATGCCTCAAGTTCTTTAATTCTTCGCTCTATAAGGTATAAATCATACTGCTCTCTTTACTGCTACCCAATTGGGTAATCCAATTAGTATTTCCTTATGTCCACTATACAGGGAGTGCCATTCATTCTTAAGTCTTTGGGTAACAAGACTAAGACTATTTCAAAGCATACAAAGTAAATGAAATAAACAAGCAGATAAACAATCTGCTTGAAATAATCACTGTATACAATTAGAAATCTGAAAAGGAAAAGAAAGTGGATTATTTGGGACAAAGTTAAACAATAAAAAGAGCCACATGTGTCTTTATGGGTTGGTAAGTAGGAAAGTGAATAGTTACATAATCAGTAGCATCTTTAAAGCAATGCTCAGATAGATAACAGCAATCACATTCTTCAAAAAAGGGTTTGCCTTGGAGAAAGAAACCCTATTAATATGCTGGCTGTAATATGAAAAAATAGTTTTAGAGGAAAAGAATCACCAGTGCCTTTGCCATGAAAAGTGGTTTCTCAGATATGGAACATAGTAAATTTATACAATTATTACAACTGGTCATGGTAAGGATCTCCTAATAAATGCTAAATATATAGGCTGAAATGATGTCACTTTGAAATGACTAGAACCTGTAAGAACTATCAGCAAGCAAACCACACTGGAAAGGCCCCACTTCATTCCAATTATTTCCACTGGCAAGGCTAGTCAGCTTCTACAGTTCCTTACCAACTCTTCTTCCAGAACAACAGCTAAAGGACATTGAGTTAGTAAAGAGACCAACTCTCCTGCAGCATGCTTCTCACATGTCCTCTAGTCTTTAAAACAGAGACAACTCTCCTAGTGACAAGGGTCTGAAATTCTGTAGGATAGTTTCAAACTTCTAACTGGCACTCCCTTAATATAGTGTCAAGCCTGCTCTGTCTTAGGAAATCGTGTTTGTTGAAAATATATACTGTATATGAGATGTTTTAATCAAAAGTAGACTTTTAAATTAGCAATGAAAAACTATAAAATTAAGAGAGGCTGACAGGATTGTTTTTCCATCACTATCATTTGTTTCAAGTTTTACATGACTGTTTTCCTCTAATTTGGGATTATTTAATGAAGAAGTAAGCCACCCAGATCTTACCTAACACTATTATGTAACACTCAACATCAAAAAATTAAAAGTATACAAAAAGTAAAAGCTAACTGAAAACATTATAAAGCAAATCCTAGAAACAATCTGCCAAATACCATCTTTACTTTCTCTCTGTAATTAATTGCTTACCTAGTTTTATTAAGAATTCTCGTTCCAAGTCGTGTACCTGCCTGATGGATTCTTCCAGAGAATTACAGAGTTTGATCTTTGGTCTTAGCAGTTCTAGTGTGTCACTGATCATGTAATCTATGTCAATAGGAAATGGATGGTCTTTTGTCCAAACCTCCAAACTTTTCTTCCACCAAACATAACGCTGATAACAAATGAAAAATAAATTTAGCTATAAGAAATTAATAACAAAATATTTAAAATAATAATCTGTATTGTGACTTCACCTAGTTATAACAACTAAGCTAAAGAGTTGTACAAGACACCTACAATGTCTTTTATTAATGGTCAATAGCAATGATCGTAACACATTTATTTCCCTCCATCTAGTCTGTTTCTAAGCCATTTGGTAACTTTAAATACATTTTTTTACTGTATCTGTCGTAATCTTTTTTAAAAGCAAGGAAAAATTATAAATAAACACCAAATACATTTTCAGGTACTGAAACCAGGCAGAAACTCCATTCCCATACCCCAAAAAGGGCTTAAGTATTTAATTTTACAAAAACAACCAAATTTAAGGCCATGGTTTTGATAAATGTTACTTATTTTCTCTATACTACTTGCTTTGATATTTTAAAGAGTCAAAGTATCTGAAGACAGGGTTACTGAATATATAAAAATCAGAAATCAACAAGCATTTATTGAACATCTACTGTGTATATGGCACTGTTCAGATATATTCCCTCTCATATTCTAGCCTGGATCCTTCCCTCTATTTTGTACCTGTAATTCTCAAGTTTAACTAAAAAGCACAACCCACAAATTTACTTGTATATAAACAGCTATTTCTCTGGGTGTTTAATCATCCTCTCCAATTTGTTCTAGATCTGCTATTCCAAGTGTGGGAACTCAAAGCCTGTTAGACATATGGAATCTTAGAACTCCCCCATCCTAGGCCAGCTGAATCACAGTGTGGGCATTGTAAAAATATCCCCAGGCAATGTGTGTGCACACTTAAGTTTAGAACCACTGCTGCAGGGGATCTTTCTATCTGATTTCCAGTACATAACTGGACACTATTACAGGTAGCATACACTGACCACCTCTCCCAGGCCTCACCTACTTCTTACTTCCATGCTCTAAGTATATCCTTGCCACACAGTCCTGCTGTTAACCATGTGGAGAATACTTTTGTCTCTTCCTATTTCTGAATATTTCTGAGTGGCTCTTTTTTCTCAGTGATGTCAGAGTGAGTGCAAAGAAGGATACTCTTCTCAAAGGAGCCCTGCTTTTGGACACTGACAGTGGCAGCTGACATTCTGCGGCAAAATTTGTTTACAATACAGGCTGTCTCCAACTTAAGGCATTCCTTCCATGCAACAAGGAATCTGAGTCACAAATCTGCAACACCACCTCCCCATTGCTGGCTCATCAATTCAGAAAATAAGGGGATAACAAGTTATCCTTTAATGCAAAGGTACAGTGGTAGAAGAAAGTTAAAAAACAGCTCTTCCCCAAAGAGTAGTTACTCCCACCTAACCCCAGCTACTATTTGGGTGTATTTTTGATTCTTCAAGTTTTAGTTTTAAATTTATTTTCTTCATCAATGGATAAATGAAAACAACTCTAACAACAGATTATACAGAAAAGAATGATCAAACAGAACTGAATGCTACCACTGGTACTTTATTTCAGTAACATCTGAAGAACTCAATAAGGAGCTAGCCCCTCTAACAGCACTTAACATTGCATTTAATGGGAAATAGTGACTGGATTCCAAACAACCAACCTACAAGCTAACTTTTGGAACACAAACTGCAAAGAAGTTGTAGAAATGTCTCTGTATTTTTATCTGATTTAACTTACATTGTATTTGCTCTAAATCACAAGTTAACATAAATAACTTAAGACGTGGAAAGCACAATCCAAGAGTTTAACAAAGAATGAATAAATATTTCTTGTAGTGTTAATGATGGGATTTTTTTTCCTCTTTAAAAAAACTTTAGAAGATTAATTTTAGATATAAAACCAGAACACAGAAGAGTGAGAATATTATCAAATGTAAAAACATTACACTTTGGATTTTCTGTACCAAATAAAAAATAACCCGTACTATACCAAATTTATAAACTATACCAAAATAATTTCTCAAAGTAATGATTAATCACAAAACTTAAAATGCAATCAGAATGTTTATGATAGAACACATCATATATTTAAGATATCCAAAGCTAAGCAGCCTTACAAGAATAAATCTAATCTATGAATATATCTTATACATAATATATGAATGCTACAGCATTCTTCTCTAATGGTTTTTTCCTTGATTTTTTTGGGGGGGGGTTGGGGGGGTGGGGGCTACACTGTGTGGCTTGCAGGATCTTAGTTCCCCAACCAGATATTGAATCTGGGTCTTCCGCAGTGAAAGTGCAGAGTCCTAACCACTGAATCACCAGGGAATTTCCACTGCTTTAATATTTTTGTAACACAAGCAATGCATTATATGATGGCCAACTGCATATTTTAATTTGTATACCTGAAAATACACAAGGAAGCAATCGAGTTTTCGTTTACTGGAACCTCTGTCAAAGTACTGGCCACAGGTATCCAAAATAGTGCACACCAGTCTAATCCTGAAAAGGTGCTCAGGAGGGTCCAGTGAACTTGGAGAGCCATCAGAGTTAACACCAAATGAAGTAAAAGAATAAAGAGTTCTAAAAATAACGGCCGATTCCACCATTCTGTAATTATAAAGTTCCCCTAAGAACTTGGCACTGCTGATACGTCTCTGATTAAATTTAGGTTGATTAACCTAAAGCGGGAAGAAAAAAAAAAGCAGATTTCCATTAATGAACAGAAATGTGTTTGAGAAGAGCTAAAAATCATCTCTGTCACTTGAAAACATCACTCACTGAACAGAGAAAAACTAATGGGTTCTTTTCTTCTTTTCCAATAATAGGTATCCTTTTTTATCCCTGCAGAAAATGTCTATCTTTAAAATGTTTTAGTAAATAGAACATGTTAAATATTAAATTTAAAACTAAATTGTTAAATTAATTAATAGTTTATGAAAAAAGTTAAAACGTAATTCTCCCTATCAGCCCTCTGTAACTTATTTTCTCTGTAATCCATGAATTTTAAGGAAACAAGCTTATAGAACAAGCTGCTTACAGAAATTCTTATCGAGTATCAATTCTCCTAATCAATAAATTTATGAGTTCCTATAACATGAACTCCAAGTGTGACCTAGAAAGAATAAAAATTTACTATATTCTTCTAAAATAACCTTAACTGGATTGAGAAAAAGAGGTAAAAAATATTCTAGCATTAGCCTGAGAGGAAACTAGAAAATCTGACACAAGTAGGGTTTATTAAGAAATCACTATTTCCAAAAGAGTAACAGTAAATGACACCATATGGGGAAAGAAAGGTTTTCAAATCCTTATTTTTCAATAATAGGACTTAAAAGCTGTCTGAATTGTCCACAGATTTCAATTTGGTGCAAGTCTTTGTTACCTCCATTCCTAATCGAATATCTTCTAAAACTCCATCCACAACATGGATGCCAACATCTTCCTGGTAGAGCACTAGTCCTGCTAAGAGGTTGGCTACACAGTGAATGCTGTTGTATTTCACGTTCCAGATGTTTATCATACAACAAATCACATAGTCTTTCACTTCCTGATCCTGCCAAGGCAACTTTCTCATCTGTCTCAAAACCTTTAAATGAAGAGAATTTTATTTAAATTACTAATATAAGCACAAAGTAGCCCAACATATCCAATAATACAGATATTTTATTATGACGGTACAGTCACAGAACTTTTGAAATGGAAAATACTTTATAGAGATTCTCTATCAGCCTCTTCATTTTAGAGATAGGAAAAATAAGATTTTTCTAATTATTGGCAAAATATATTCACATTTTCCCTTTATCTTTCATAATATCCTCAAATTTCCTAGAGTTTCCAGGGTTTCGATCAAGCTAACAGTATACACTCATACTCAGGTCACTGAAAGAAATACCCAAGACTTAACAAAAATAAAGTTTTCTTTTGTGCATCATTTGATGTAAATAATCTCAGACACTTCTTTATATAAATGAAAAATGTCCAATAAGGAAATAAACTAAAGATCAGTTGGTTAAAAGACCACTTAAGTAGTAAGATGGGGACACAACATCAAGACTGACAGAGTTTCCTTGCATGTAAAGCGGGGATAACAGGCACTTAGGCCGTAAGTCTGCTCTAAGGGTTAGACAAGTTAAAGTGTGAAAAGTACACAGGAACATGCCTGGCACATTATAAGCACCCCACAGAAGTTAGCTATTAAAAAAAGCTCTACTGGTAATGAGATAATCAGCAGAGCTCTACTTGTCATCTAGTTCTTTCCACATTTATTCTGAAAGAAAATAGATACTGTTGGCAGCTTGTAAAGTAGTCCTTTTACCTCTATTCTATACCCACAATCCATCTTTCAAGCACTAAGTATGTTCTTGTATTGGCTTTGATGGAAGCGTTCATGTCATCTCAAATACATAAACATTCCACACTTTTCAAACTTTTAGCCAATTCTAAAGCTCCTTTCAAGTCCTATTTTTTTAAACAACTACTGTCTCTGGCTCCCTGAAGGTGGTTTTGATGTTTAAAGTTGCACTATCATTCCTCACCACCTTCTACCCCAGCCACTTATGACACATGTATTATTCCTTGCCTCTTATCCATAGGTTTCCTCTGTCCAGAATTTAATTTGTTTTTTTTTCTGAAAAGAAAAAAGTCCCATACCATGTTGTTTCAACTTGTTGAGCTGACCAAGAAATGTTTATTTAACATGTCTTTCTTAGAAGTGAAGGTTCCAATGAGGTAACTATAATAATTAAGCTAATAGGTCAGTGGTTCTTAATTTCTTCTGGAAATCGACCCCTGCTGAGAATCTAAAGAAAGCTATAGACCCTCTTCCAGAAAAATACAGTCAGGTCCAGAGATTTAAAATCATTAAATGTCAGAGGATCATGGGCCTCCAAAAACCTACTAAAGGTTAAGAACACTGGTACTGAAGCAAAATATTTAAAGGTAAATTCACTAGAGTGTCAGAGACTAAGTAATAGTTTCAAATATACACAGCATCAACAGTAAATATGAAGAGAATTACCATTTTAATTAGGTTAAAAAGGAAAACAAAACATATGTCCCATAAACTAAGTATCATCACATAAATTCCCTCTAGTGATGACTTACATGGAATCAATCACTGTACTGCCGAGACTTTAATAGCTCTGCTTCAATTTCTCCATTTACAGATTTGAATATTGAAAATTACTTACATTTCTTATCTATACTTTGTGGGGCACTGAAGCAATTGATAAACTGAGTTGATTTAGGAAAACTGAAATATATTTTGTCCTTGACCTAGAACAATTTGGTGCGGGCTACAAAGAAAGTGAACTCCATCAGTACAATTATCATTAGGATGAAAAAGAATTAATTTGGTTGAATGTTATTAATATACAAGCTCAGCACTACCACAAATCTCAAGTTGACTACTGTTCTATTTCATTAAAATTTACCTTCTCGGTGGTAACCTTGGAGAGATCTTTGTACAAAAGCTTCCGGACATATTCCTGGAGAGGAGGACGTTTCTTTTTCACTGTTTTTTCAGCTGGAGGTGGGTTGCAGTAGTAATATGCATTCTCCACCATTGTGACATATCTTGCATCAAGATGCATTGCTTGTTTCTTTCTCATCATTTGTTCCTAAGATGTATAAAGCTTAAATCAGTCAAAATACTTTCTTTATAAGGTTTCTTTGTTCCTAACTAAAGGTGCCCTTTCAGGGATAAGGTTTCAAGATAAAGAGCTAGAAAAGGGAAAAAAAATTATTACTAGATATTTCTAAGAGTATACAAGCATACTAACTGCTATATCACTAGTCATGTTTTTAGAACAAATTACTCCATAACTGCTTGGTCTTAGGCTTTCTCCAATAAAATACTCAAGAGAACTTTGCTACAAATTTAACTTCACTTATAACTCGGCCAAACTATCTGAACTCTACATAAAACAAGGCTTATATATGAGTGACTGAAGTTAAGGGCTGAGACAAAAGCTGAGAATAACTTTATTCATAGAGCTTGGGCCATCCAATGTTGTACCAGGTAAATCTGACATATCTCTACAGACAAGAAAACTAAAAGCCTTCCAATGTCTTACAACTCGCCCAGTGACCTCAGCCATCGGCTCAAGGAGGTTAGTAAAACAGTCAGTCATCATCTACTTCAGGCTTCTCAAGCCTTTAACTACTGACATTTTGGGCTGGAAAGTTCTTTGTCTGGTGGGAGTGGGAACTGCTCCGTACACTGTGGGATGTTCTGCAGCAAGCTTCACCTATACCCACCACATGCCAGTTGAGAACCACAGATGAACCAGCTGAAGATCTTCAAAACAGCACTCCTAGTTCTTAAAACACCACTATAGTAAGAATTAAAATTACTGAGTTTATTCAGCCATTCATCAAACATTTTACTTGGCACTTAACTTGGCACTATGCTGGAAGTCACCAATGAACAAGAGAGACATGGTTCCTACCTTTGTGAAGCCTAAGAATCTGCTGCAGGAAGACAGAACAAATAAGCCAACAAATAAACTAACCTTTTAAATACGAATTGTGATTAGTGTTATGAAAGAAGTAATGAGAGTAACAAGAGCCCACTTTAGTCAGGATAGGTTAGGGACAGCCTCTCTGGGAAAGTGACATTGAAGTTTGTGCTCTGAAGGATGACAAAGGTTGAGAGGAGCTGAGGCAGAAGCAACAGCCAGACAAGAGGCAATAAGGAAACAGAAGGATCCACTACAGGAACTAAATGCAGGCCAGCATGGTGTCGGGACAAAATGGCACAAGATCAGCTCCAAGTGGGGAGGGGTTCAGGGAGACCAGACTCTGCAGAAGTTGGTAGCAACAGGAGTTTGAAGCATGTAGAGGGAAGCACAATGAGCTTTAAGAAGGTGTCTGGACTAGGGTGGCGGCGGGTGGCAGATGGAGGCAAGATGTCACATTTTAGAAAGATAGTTGTGTCTTTCTAAAGAACTGTCTTACAAGTTCAGGAAGGGCAGGGGTTGCAGCAGGTTCATAAACTCATCACCTAATCAATGCCCGACCTAGCATGTGGGAGGTTTGCAATTAACGTTTACTAATACACAAATTAATAAATGAATTTTTTTAAAAAAACATTCAAATCTTTCCCATGGTCCGTGTTTCTATACATGTAAAGCCATCACATACTTGGGAGAAGTTTGCTCTTAAGTTCAATTATGGGTATACCAAGGTTCACAACTGTTTCGCTTGTCTATGAATCTGCTAAAGTATATGAGTTGTAGCCTAGCTCCTCTCCTGACATCTATTCTACAATCTGTGAATGCTTATTTAATGCTGGCTCCTCCAGACAGAACAATTCCCTGATGAACAGGGCTAGAGATAATGACCACTCCTTTTAGGTTCTTTAGACAAAACAAAAGGAATGCATCACTTATCATTTGTACATACATAACCTAGTTTTTTTTTTTCTCTTTTGTATGGTTTTATTTTTTTTAACTTTTAAAAATTGAGATATCATTAATTTACAATGTTGTGTTAGTTTTAAGTGTACAGGAAATTGATTCAGTTATACATATACTTGTTCTTATGTGTATATATGAAGCTGTTTCACCAATAAGTTCATTTGTGACATATTTTGGACTCCATATAGTGATATCATATGATATTTGTCTTTCTCTGACTTCACTTAATGATAATCTCTATGATAATGCCATAATGTTGCAAGTGGCATTATGTCATTTTTTTGGGGGGGGGGCTGAGAAATATTCCATTGTGTATGTGTGTGTGTATATATATATATATATATGTATGTATATATGTGTACATATATGTACGTACATATGTGTACATATGTGTACATATATGTACATACATATATGTGTGTGTGTGTGTATATATACACACACACACACCACATCTTCTTCATCCATTCATTTGTCGATGGACATTTAGGCTGCTTCTCAGTCTTGGCTATTGTAAATAGTGCTGTTATGAACCCTAGGGTGCATGTATCTTTCCAAATTATCATTTTCTCTGGATATATGCCCTGGTGTGGGATTCTAAGATCATATGGTAGCTCTATTTTTAGTTTTGTTTTTTTAATTAATTATTTTACTTTACAATATTGTATTGGTTTTGCCATACATTGACTTGAATCCGCCATGAGTGTTCCCCATCCTGAACCCTCCTACATCCCTCCCCATAACCCAGTTTTAAATCAACACAAGCTTCAACCTGTAATCCAGACTACTGTTCTGTTATTCAGAACCACTTCACCTAACACACACACCAAACTACTTTTAACATCAGTCAAGAATAATTTTAAATGCCAACTAGTTAAAAGGTTATATGTGTTCCCAAATAAATATATTTTTTATATCATCCCACAAGCATTTGGGTGCTTTACATGTTCAGAGAAACTTCTCTAGTAACAAATTATAGAAATGATCCCTGAAAATACAGTTTTATCCTTATCCATGAGAGGGTGAACAGAATGAAAACCACAATCACAGAAAGCTAATCAAACTGATCACATGGAGCACAGCCTTGTCTAACTCAATGAAACTATAAGCCATGCCGTGTTGGGCCACCCAAGACAGACAGGTCATGGTGGAGACTTCTGACAAAACATGGTCCAGTGGAGAAGGGAATGGCAAACCACTTCACTATTCTTGCCTTGAGAACCCATGACAGTATGCAAAGGCAGTAAGATATGACACTGAAAGATGAAATCCCCAGGCCAGTAGGTACCTAATATGCTACTGGAGAAGAGTGGAGAAAGAGCTCCAGAAAGAATAAGGAGACTGCATAGGAACCTGGAATCATAGGTCCATGAAAGAAGGTAAATTAAAAGTTGTCAAACAGGAGATGGCAAGAGTGAACATCAACATTTTAGGAATCAGTGAACTAAAATAGACTGGAATGGGCGAATTTAATTCAGATGACTATTGTATCTACTACTGTGGGCAAGAATCCCTTAGAAGAAATGGAGTAGCCCTCACAGTCAACAAGAGAATCTAAAATGCACTACTTGGGTACAATCTCAAAAATGACAGAATGATCTCTGTTCATTTCCAAGGCAAAGCATTCAATATCACGGTAATCCAAGTCTATGCCCCAACCAGTAATGCTGAAGAAGCTGAAGCTGAATGCTTCTATGAAGACCTACAAGACCTTCTAGAATTAACATCCATAAAAGGTGTCATTTTCATCACAGGGGACTGGAATGAAAAAGTAGGAAGTCAAGAGTCATGCAATACTCAAGGGCAAATTTGGCCTTGAGGAGTAGAAAATGAAGCAGGGCAAAGGCTAACAGTTCTGCCAAGAGATCGCAATGGTCATAGCAAACACCCTCTTCTAACAACACAAGAGACGACTCTACACATGGACATCACCAGGTGGTCAATACTGAAATCAGACGGATTATATTCTTTGCAACCAAAGATGGAAAAGCTCTATATAGTCATGAAAAGCAAGATCGGGAGCTGACTGCGGCTCAGATCATGAACGCTTTATTGGCAAATTCAGACTTAAATTGAATAAAGTAGGGTAAACCACTAGACCATTCAGGTATGACCTAAATCAAATCCCTTTGATTTAGATACAGTGGAAGTGACAAATGGATTCAAGGGTATAGATCTGTCTGACAGGCAGAGTGCCTGAAGAACTATGGATGGAGGTTCATGACACTGTACAGGAGGCAGTGATCAAGGCCATCCTCAGCAAAAAGAAATGCAATAAGGCAAAATGGTTGTCTGAGGAGACCTTAAAAATAGCTGAGAAAAGAAGAGAAGCTAAAGGCAAAGGAGAAAAGGATAGATATACCCATTTGAATGCAGAGTTCCAAAGAATAGGAAGGAGAGATAAGAAAGCCTTCCTCAGTGATCAGTGCAAAGAAATAGAGGAAAACAACACAATGGGAAAGACTAGAGATCTCGTCAAGAAAATCAGAGACACCAAGGTACCATTTCATGCAAAGATGGACGCAATAAAGGACAGAAATGGTATGGACCTAACAGAAGCAGAAGATACTAAGAAGAGGTGGTAAGAATACACAGAACAACAATACAAAAAAGATCTTCATGACCCAGATAATCACGATGGTGTGATCACTCACCTAGAGTCAGACATCCTGGAATGTGAAGTCAAGTGGGCCTTAGGAAGCATCACTACAAACAAGGCTAGTGGAGGTGATGGAATTCCAGTTGAGCTATTTCATATCCTAAATGATGATGCTGTGAAAGTGCTGCATTCAATATGCCAGCAAATTTGGAAAACTCAGCAGTGGCCACAGGACTGGAAAAGGTCAGTTTTCATTTCAATCCCAAAGAAGGGCAATGCCAAAAAATGTTCAAACTACTGCACAATTGCACTCATCTCACATGCTGGTAAAGTAATGCTCAAAATTCTCCAAGTCAGGCTTCAACAGTACATGAACCATGAACTTCCAGATGTTCAAGCTGGTTTTAGAAAAGGCAGAGGAACCAGAGATCTAATTGCCAACATCCACTGGATCATCAAAAAAGCAAGAGAATTCCAGAAAAACATCCACTTCTGCTCTACTGATGATGCCAAAGCCTCTGACTGTGTGGATCACAATAAACTGTGGAAAATTCTGAAAGAGATGGGAATACCAGACCACCTTACCTGCCTCCTGAGAAATCTGTATGCAGGTCAAGAAGCAACTGTTAGAACCAAACATGGAACAACAGAATGGTTCCAAACTGGGAAAGGAGTATGTCAAGGCTGTATATTGTCACCCTGCTTATTTAACTTATATGCAGAGTATATCATGTGAAATGCTGGGCTCAATGAAACACAAGCTGGAATCAAGATCGCCAGGAGAAATATCAATAACCTCAGATATGCAGATGATACCAGCCGTATGGCAGAAAGCAGAGAGAAACTAAAGAGCCTCTTGATGAAAGCGAAAGAGAAGCATGAAAAAGCTGGCTTAAACTAAACAGTCAAAAAACGAAGATCATGGCATCCAGTCTCATCATTTCATGGCAAATAGATGGGGAAACAATTGAAACAGTGACAGACTTTATTTTCTTGGGCTCCAAAATCACTGCAGATGGTGACCACAGCCATGAAATTAAAAGACTCTTGCTCCTTGGAAGAAAAGTTACAATCAATCTAGACTGCATATCAAAAAGCAGAGACACTACCTTGCCGACAAAAGTCTGTCTAGTCAAAGCTATGGTTTTCCAGTAGTCATGTATGGATGTGCGAGTTGGACTATAAAAAAAGCTGAGCACCAAAGAATTGATGCTTTTGAACTATGGTGTTGGAGAAGACTTTTGAGAGTCCCTTGGACTACAATGAGATCAAAACATCCTGAGGGAAATCAGTCCTGAATATTCACTGGAAGGACTGATGCTGAAGCTGAAACTCCAATACTTTGGCCACCTGATGCAAAGAACTGACTCATTGGAAAAGACCCTGATGCTGGGAAAGATTGAAGGCATAAGGAGAAGGGGACGAGAGAGGATGAGATGGCTGGATGGCATCATCGACTCAATGGACATAGGTTTGAGCAAGCTCTGGGAGTTGGTGATGGACAGGGAAGCCTGGCGTGCTGCAGTCCATGGGTTCGCAAAGAATCGGACATGAGTGAGCGAGTGAACTGAACTGATAAGCATTGGTGTATTTCAAACCAAACTCACCCTCTCTTCCTTTCTTCTATTTTCTCATCTCTGTGACTGGCATCATCATCTGCTGGGATGGTCAAGATGGAATCTGGGGTCTTACCTTAGGGCACTTTCTCTTTCTCATTGTCTCATCACGTCTCACCAGTTCTACCTCGTAAAATTCTTCATACAGCCAGTTATCATTCCTCATCTTCCCACCCTTACCATTTCTTTTTTCCTCTGTAAGATCTGAAAACAGCCATTTCACTGTTCTGTCTACCTCCAGCCTCAGCCACCTCAATTATCTCTATACTGATCTTTCTAAAAAATTAAATCTGATCATACCTATCCTACCTGCTTACCATCCTTCAGTAGCTACTCACTACCATCAGGGGGGAGGGGGTATCAGTTTCTTAGCACAGCACTCAGACTCAGGGCGCTTTTTATAATCTAGGCTGTGTCTACCTCTCCAGTCTTATCTGCAGCCACTTAATTCAGTGTGTCTCTCTTCTCTGCCTTTGAGGTTCAGGTTAGTCTCTAAAATAAATACTATTTTTTCCGGAAACGTTTCTTGACATACCAAGACTAGATGAAGCACCTCTCCTATATAGACACATATTACCCTAGGCTGACCCACAGTATTAGATCACATTCCCCCTCTGTGTATTCCAATTGTCTAATTACTCATCTGAGTTATAAGACTATAAATTCCCTGAGGCCAGGGAGCATCTTTTTCACTTTTATATCCCAAGGGTTTGACAGAAGAGTCTGCACTCAACGAATACCAAGCATCTATTAGGGAAGATCCTTTCTGACTCATTAAGTCTAGCTTAAAGTACTCCCTCTATAAGTGCATAAGATCCTCTGCACACCTTTCCCTGTTAAAACATGTAGAATGCTACACTGGAATTAGCACTAGATAGGGACCACTTTAATGCCAACTATGTTTGTTCTTTGTACTAATCCCACCCAATCAGCAAGAACATCATCCCTGAAGTTCAGTGCCTGACATACAGGAGGAGCCCCCAAAATGTTATATGATAAACAAGGCTCTTATCCAGAAAGCAACACAATCAATGATAAGGCTGGCTGCTCTTGTTACAAGACAGGGGAAGATACACTGAGCCACGAAAGCCAGTCAAGCAAGGACTTTGGTTTGCAGCAATGGGATAAGCATCCATACCATGACAAGTAAACTTTCGCCAGCGAACAGTAAACATAGACAGTTCAGTATTACAAACAAAATATAGTCACTTTTAAAAGCTAATCTTTCTTGGCATCTCTATTACATTATAATATGTAGTGTCTCATTTAGCCATATGAGCTTGAGCCAAAGAGGAGAAAGAGTTTTTCCTATGTTAAAATAAAAATTTTAACTTGGAATGATTATTATTCATTTGAATAAGCCTAAAAAGAATGTGGAAATCAACTCCATATGATTTCACATTAATATTTTTGTCTACTAGACAAAATATTAATGCTTGTCACATTAATATTTCTGTCTACTAGAAATAAATTACTATGTTTTTCCATTTTAAATACCATTGTCAGAGAAGTAATCAAGCTTATAACTAGATTCTAAAAAACTAACACACGTAGAGAAAAAGACACAATCAGCACTTCTATAAAAGCGACACCGATGCAATGACAGTCTATGTCCAGGGATTCCTAACTCAGTGCTCTCTTTGACACTAATTCTGATACCTCTCCCCCACCACACTGTCTCCCCTGTGAAGGCTCCAAGTGAATGCCTGCTGCTAAGTCACTTCAGTCGTGTCTGACTCTGCGAAACCCCAGAGACGGCAGCCCACCAGGCTCCCCCGTCCCTGGGATTCTCCAGGCAAGAACACTGGAGTGGGTTGCCATTTCCTTCTCCAGAGCACGAAAGTGAAAAGTGAAAGTGAAGTCACTCAGTCGTGTCCGACTCAGCAAACCCATGGACTGCAGCCTACCAGGCTACTCCGTCCATGGGATTTTCCAGGCAAGAGTACTGGAGTGGGGTGCCATTACCTTCTCCGAGTGAATGCATGGATATTACCAATAAGCATAACTTAATTGCTTAATAAACTTGATTGCCATTTTGGCATGTAAATTAGCTTAAGAAATATCTTCTCCTCCAAGTTAATTTTTTAAGCTTGTTTTGTTTTTTAATTTTAAAAATTTAAGCTCCATCATTTATGTGGTTATGGCACAGTAACAATGTACCAAGAATATTCAGAAAGATGGCTCTAAGTTTATCAAAAGTTATCTGGGGCTGAATTCAATCCCACTCTTCAATAGTGTGAGCTACTACTACCACTACTACTACTAAGTCACTTCAGTCGTGTCCGACTCTGTGAGACCCCAGAGACGGCAGCCCACCAGGCTCCCCCGTCCCTGGGATTCTCCAGGCAAGAACACTGGAGTGGGTTGCCATTTCCTTCTCCAATGCATGAAAGTGAAAAGTGAAAGTGAACTCGCTCAGTCATGTCTGACTCTTAGCGACCCCATGGACTGCAGCCTACCAGGCTCCTCCATCCATGGGATTTTCCAGGCAAGGGTACTGGAGTGGGGTGCCATCGCCTTCTCTGAGACAGCCAAATGAGAAAATTTCCTATAGCTCTTCAGGAATGGCTGGAGTTCTTGTTTAGGTAAAAATGTTTAAATGGTTGAGCAAGGTAACAGGCACTAGTCAAAACTTTTAACCCCTGGAGTAAATCAAGAACTTCAAGCTCTTGCTAGTATCCTCAAGCCCTTACCAAAAGTACACTGGTCCTCAGGTGAGATTCTGGAGATCTGAAAAGAAATCTTCCACATGTTTCCAGTAGGGTACATGCCATTTCAATATGGTGATGGGAAAAGTCTGATAGAAGCATCTGTAATAATAATAATGATAAAAACCAACAAAGACAACATTTCAATCCTACTAAAGAAAACATTACATACCTAATATGTGGAACACCTTAAAAATGTCACTATAAAAAAAAGAAAAGCTAAACGCAACATTTTAAATCAACTATACTTTGAACTAAAAAAAAAAAACTAGTCTACTTTAGAGGTCAAGCTTTATCACAGAGTATCTTTTGTGTTCAACCATAAAATTTTATCTAAAAACTTCAATATATTTAATGTTATTCCTTTTAGATAGATATGTGAAAATTTATTTATCAAAACTTATATTTATCAGGAGATGCTACATATTTAAATAAATGCCACATACAAATAGCTAACATTTTCTAAATATTTTCTGGTTTGGGTTTATATGACATTTACCTTTAAAATTTTGACAACAAAAGGCTTAGTACATGAAACTTACAACACATTACAACATTTTAGTATTTATCTCCCCAATATTTTTCTGTGCATATTTTCTAAACCAGATTTAGTCATATCATTTAATAATTTGGCTTGTATTTTGGCTAACATGAGTATTTTCCATGTCCTTATTTTTCCTTCTATGGTATAATTTAAAGGGTGCATTCAGTTCATTTCAGTTCAGTCACTCAGTCGTGTCCAACTCTTTGCAACCCCATGAATCACAGCACACCAGGCCTCCCTGTCCATCACCACTCCCGGAGTTCACTCAAACTCATGTCCATCGAGTCGGTGATGCCATCCAGCCATCTCATCCTCTGTTGTCCCCTTCTCCTCCTGCCCCAATCCCCCCTAGCATCAGGGTCTTTTCCAATGAGTCAACTCTTTGCATGAGATGGCCAAGTATTGGAGTTTCAGCTTTAGCATCAGGCCTTCCAATGAACACCCAGGACTAATCTCCTTTAGGATGGACTGGGTGGATCTCCTTGCAGTCCAATGGACCCTCAAGAGTCTTCTCCAACACCCCAGTTGAAAAGCATCAATTCTTCGGCACTCAGCTTTCTTCACAGTCCAACTCTCACATCCATACATGACTACTGGAAAAACCATAGCCTTGACTAGACGGACCTTTGTTGGCAAAGTAATGTCTCTGCTTTTCAACATGCTCTCTAGGCTGGTCATAACTTTTCTTCCAAGGAGTAAGCGTCTTTTAATTTCATGGCTGCAGTCACCATCTGCAGTGATTTTGGAGCCCCCAAAAATAAAGTCTGACACTGTTCCAGTTTCCCCACTTATTTCCCATGAAGTGATGGGACCAGATGCCATGATCTTCGTTTTCTGAATGTTGAGCTTTAAGCCAACTTTTTCACTCTCCTCTTTCACTTTCATCAAGAGGCTTTTTAGTTCCTCTTCACTTTCTGCCATAAGGGTGGTGTCATCTGCATATCTGAGGTTATTGATATTTCTCCCGGCAATCTTGATTCCAGCTTGTGCTTCTTCCAGCCCAGAGTTTCTCATGATGTACTCTGCATAGAAGTTCAATAAGCAGGGTGACAATATACAGCCTTGACGTACTCCTTTTCCTATTTGGAACCAGTCTGTTGTTCCATGTCTAGTTCTAACTGTTGCTTCCTGACCTGCATACAAATTTCTCAAGAGGCAGGTCAGGTGGTCTGGTATTCCCATCTCTATCAGAATTTTCCACAGTTTATTGTGATCCACACAGTCAAAGGCTTTGGCATAGTCAATAAAGCAGAAATAGATGTTTTTCTGGAACTCTCTTGCTTTTTCCATGATCCAGCAGATGTTGGCAATTAGATCTCTGGTTCCTCTGCCTTTTCTAAAACCAGCTTGAACATCTGGAAGTTCACAGTTCATGTATTGCTGAAGCCTGGCTTGGAGAATTTTGAGCATTACTTTATCCTGCTTATTGAACTTCTATGCAGAGTACATCATGAGAACCGCTGGGCTGGAAGAAACACAAGCTGGAATCAAGACTGCTGGGAGAAATATCAATAACCTCAGATATGCAGATGACACCACCCTTATGGCAGAAAGTGAAGAGGAACTAAAAAGCCTCTTGATGAAAGTGAAAGAGGAGAGTGAAAAAGTTGGCTTAAAGCTCAACATTCAGAAAATGAAGATCATGGCATCTGGTCCCATCACTTCATGGGAAATAAGTGGGGAAACTGGAACAGTGTCAGACTTTATTTTTGGGCTCCAAAATCACTGCAGATGGTGACTGCAGCCATGAAATTAAAAGATGCTTACTACTTGGAAGGAAAGTTATGACCAGCCTAGAGAGCATGTTGAAAAGCAGAGACATTACTTTGCCAACAAAGGTCCGTCTAGTCAAGGCTATGGTTTTTCCAGTAGTCATGTATGGATGTGAGAGTTGGACTATAAAGAAAGTTGAGCGCCAAAGAATTGATGCTTTTAAACTGTGGTGTTGGAGAAGACTCTTGAGAGTCCCTTGGACTGCAAGGAGATCCAACCAGTCCATTCTAAAAGAAATCAGTTCTGAATATTCATTGGAAGGAGTGATGCTGAAGCTGAAATTCCCAATACTTTCGCCACCAGATGCAAAGAACTAACTCATTTGAAAAGATGATGCTGGGAAAGATTGAAGGCAGGAGGAGACAGGGACGACAGAGGATGAGATGGCTGGATGGCATCACCGACTCAATGGACATGAGTTTGAGTAGACTCCGGGAACTGGTGATGGACAGGGAATCCTGCAGTCCATGGGGTCGAAGAGTCGAACACAACTGAGCAACTGAACTGATGCTGTTATCAGCTTTACCACACATAACTAGTTAGTTACTAGTGAGTTTCTAGTTTGATTCCATAGTGGACAAAAAATTGTAACCTGAGTAATTTCCTTTTTTGTTTTTTAACTTGCTGAGACTTTCTGATTGATTTTGGTTCATTCATGTGCATTTGCACGGACTGTAAATTCTGATTCTGCTGGATATACTGTCAGTTAGACAAAGGTTAGTAACTACATTGTCCAATCTGGTACATACTTACTCACTTACTTGCCTGCCTATGCTTTCAGCTACTAAAAGGTGTTTTTCAGTCTTTCAGTATGACTGCAGATTTCTCTTTCTTTGTTGATTTTTGCTTCATGTATTTTGAAAATACATTATTGGATGCATACTGATTCAGGAAGCTAACACTATCTTTAGGAACTATGATTCTTTATTTCTAACAATGCTTTATGCCTTAAAGCCTACTTTGTCTGACAATAATGAAGCCAAGTGCTTTATCTTATTTTTTTAGTGCTTCCTTGGTATATTTCCCCCATCTTTTCATTTTAGGCTTTCTGGTGTTAATATTTTAAGGGCATCTTCCTTGTAGGCAGCATATAATGTTGTTTCAATCAAGTCTTATATTCTTAAGGCTTTTACTTAATATATTTTGTCCTTCTATACTACATGTGATTACTATTATAGCTGTATTTGAATCTACCATTTTATTATTGTTCTCTAGTTTGCTCATCTATTTATTGTTCCTTTTTACTTTTTTTGTTTTCCTATAGATTAATTAAATATTTCTTAATTGTATCATTTTCCAGCATTTATAAACTAAAGCATTAAAACTTTAGATTTATCTATTAAAAAATATTTCAAATGATTCAGCACTTACCTTTAAACAATGCAGTGTATCATTTTTTGTGAACATCTTAAACTTAGTGAGTTCTCCAATAAAACGAACAGTTTTGTTCTTTGTTTCAATATTGATCTGGTCCTTTTTTCGTACCTACAAATGAAAAGAAAAGAAACACTGCTTAACAGTCTGAAATCTGTGATAAGAACTGTTATTTTAATAAGATTGAATTCACTCAAGATATTTTCAATAAATTTGGGTATAGTTTCTTGCTATATTCAAATTATTCTAAGTTAAGACATAATTAGCTCCGTGGAACACCAGGGCCAGGACGTGCTTTCCAAAACAGTTTCATGGTCAAGTAATTTGGGGAAACAATGCATTTCATCAGCCTTAAGGAGGCTCTCAAACAAGAAACCTGTTTAACTTAATTCAATGTTCCTTACATTTCTTTGGCAACATAAAATATAAATCCCTCTTTTGAAATGTTAACAACTACTAGTTTGTTAAATTAATATTATAAGGAATATATGTTAGGAAATGCTCCTTTAAAAATAATAAATGCCTAAAGCTCACTTAAGCAGAAAATATTAAGTGTATTATAGTTATGAACTATATACATTTTTTTATTGTAAATGCATTAGTACAACAAAATTTTCACTACAATCGCTATTTTTTTTTTTTTAATCAACAGTCACAGTCATATACCAAAGCTCAAATCCTTTGCAAATATAAGCCCTGTACTCAGGCACACATTTCAAAAAATAATGAACATAACAAAATCCTATTACAACAGTACAATGTGAGCAGACACATCAAGATAACTGTAAATGGATTTAACCTCAGCATTATATTTTCATCAGAAAACCAAACCTGAAGTCTAGAAGACTTTTCTTTGAACAATAACAATAATATGGCAGTTCTTTGAAACAGTTTACTGTCCTTATTTTTCAGAATACTTCCTATTTGTTCCACACTAAGAAAGGAGTAAAATCTGTATCAATCTGATTTAATGGTTAAAACAACAAGAGAAGAACACAAAGCTGTCAAATGACTTGACCAAGGATCAGTACCAAAACCCCAATCTCCTAACTCATATTTGAGAATTTAACTGCTCAAGCACGTGCTGGGGTTCAAAATAAGTCTTAACCAGGATTTCCCTGGTGGTCCAGTGGTTAAGACTGTGTGTGTGTGTGTGTGTGTGTGTGTGTGTGTGTGCTGGGGTTCAAAATAAGTCTTAACCAGGATTTCCCTGGTGGTCCAGTGGTTAAGACTGTGTGTGTGTGTGTGTGTGTGTGTGTGTGTGTGTGTGTGTGCTGGGGTTCAAAATAAGTCTTAACCAGGATTTCCCTGGTGGTCCAGTGGTTAAGACTGTGTGTGTGTGTGTGTGTGTGTGTGTGTGTGTGCTGGGGTTCAAAATAAGTCTTAACCAGGATTTCCCTGGTGGTCCAGTGGTTAAGACTGTGTGTGTGTGTTCTAAGTGTGTGTGTTCTAACCTCACCCTTACCCGGACAACGAGTGACCATCTTTTACGTAAGTATTAATCTTCTACATAGACAATTTACACTTAAATGGAATTCATCATCTTCCTTTTAAGGACCAACTTTTTGTAGCAAGCAAAAGTAGGTGTTTATAGACTTTTTAGATGTTCCGGGATAATTTTTGAACAAAAATTTGCTAGGTTTAATTTGTTAGGCTTAATTCCCAGCTCTAACACTTAACTGTTACTTAAATTTTATGCCTTAATTTTCTTATCTGTAAAATGGAACTAATCAAAGTAACCTGTATCATATAGGGTTGTGGGTATTAAATCAACTGATACATACAAAGCACAATCAATAGTGTAGTGACTGGGACCATAAAGAGTTCAATAAATGCTAGTCATTGTGAGTTTTATCCACATTTGTACATACATCACTAATACATGGGCACAAAATTAATGTTCACTGACTGAACAAATTAATGAAAATGCTTAATGTTTATATATACATTGTAGTGCCATGAAAGAATTAAGATGTGCAGTTCACAACACTTGAGCTCATGTGGTCGTTTTGTGCCATTTGGGAGTGAGGGTAGGTGTATATTATCCTGGACAATGCATATAAAACTCCCTGAACCTACTCACTCACTCGGAAAAATAAGGATAAAAACAAGGATGATGACAGTGGGCGGTAATGATGATAACTATACTTCACCTAATACTAAGCAACTAATGTCCAGGACAAAAGATTATACAAATGATGCTTACAAGGTGTTTTAAATGATACAGTAAAATGCTTCTGAGAAATAAAAAATGAAAAACTGTACTAAATATAAATTCATCCATGAAAAACTACAGAAGCAAAAAAGTAAAAAAAAAAACCAAACAACTAAAATATTAACAAAGTTTAAGTGATGAAATTATGAGATTGCCCCCCACTTTCTTCTTTATGTATTTTTGTATTTTCTAAATCATCCAGTCTGGGCATGTGTTTCTTTTACAATTAAAGAAATACAGAAATGGAAAAAGTAAAAAGAAGCATTTCAAAAATGATATACTGAAGCTGAATCTTTAAAGGGAGAAAGGCTGGGAAATACATACATATGCTTTTACAAAGCTCCTTAGGCGATTCTAGATGTACAAGCTCTGTGCTGTGCAGAATCACACAATTTTTAAAATTATTTTAATTGGAGTATAATTGCTTTACAACATTATGTTGATTTCTGCCATACATGAACCTCTCTCCCACCCCATATCATCCCTCTAGGTTGTCACAGCACTGAGTTGAGCTCCCTGCAGTCATACAGCAAATTCCCACTGGCAATGCCACTCTCTCAGTTTGTCCCACCCTCTCCTTCCACTGCTGGGTCTACAAATCTTTTCTCTACATCTGTATCTCTACTGATGCCCTACAAATAGGTTCATCAGTACCATTTTTATAGATTCCACATTTATCATTAATATATGATATTTGTTTTTCACTTTATGACTTACTTCACTCTGTATAACAGGCTCTGGGTTCATCCACCTCACTAGAACTGACTCAAATTCGTAAGGGTCATACAATTTTAGGTATTACTGAGCATCATAGTTTCCAAAACACATAACAGTGTATCATTCACAATTATTCTTACATATTATTGAAGTTAAGGTAGTACAATCTAACTAAAATGACAAGATTACAGACTTTTAAAATGAGGTATGAATTATCTCATTCCCTCATTTTCAATGGGGAAAAAAAAAACCAACAAGTTTTCAAAAGACTGTGACTGATAAAAAAGACTTATTCTGATTCATTTAATATTTTCTAATCTCATTTGTTGATTCTTTATGATCAAATGGTATGTCAAACACTTCTGCAAAAGTAACACAGGTGAATTAACAATGTAAAAATTTCTATATATTTTTAATTCAATAATGATCCCAGCCCCTCTGAAAAAAAAAAAGAAAAGATTTTATTTATATAATCAAATGTAGCAAAAATGCTGCTTACAACTCATGCATTAGTGACAGCTAAAACCAAGATTAATCAAATAACTAGATTCATATAATGAGTTAAAATCTCTTCAGCTATGTCAACATACAAAAGTAAGAACCTCCAAGGCCTATCATTCATTATTCCCCTAAAGGAAGAACTCTTTGCCCCAAACTGGCCCCTCAATAACTTCACCTAAATATTGTAAGAAAGAAAGAAAGTGAAAGTGAAGTCGCTCAGTAGTGTCTGACTCTTTGCGACCCCATGGACTATAGCCTACCATGCTCCTCCATCCATGGGATATAGGATTTTCCAGGCAAGAGTACTGGAGTGGGTTGCCATTTCCTTCCTCCATAATTAGCTTATTTGTTTTATACAAACATTCAATCATTCAACTAATATTTTGGAAAATCTACTATACACTAAACACTAAGTAGGCACTGGGTTTATAAATAAATAAATCTGCCTTCAAAGAAAATTTATATTATTCTAGGGACTATTGATTGCCAAAGTAGGGAGGATAAGACTCTTGATCTACTGGGGTGGTGGGGATCAAACTTCTACTTAGGTTTTTGGTTTTTATCTCACACTTTAAAGTTACCTTTGAAAAAAAAAAATAAATAAATAAAGTTACCTTTGTATGTTTTATGATATACATAAAATATCTGATAGAATTAGAAATGCATATAACTTATAAATAAATATGCCTATACTGGGATATGTGGTCAACTTATTTTACCATGAGAGAGGTTTGATCCAAAAAGTTAAAAAACCAGATTTCAAAAATGTTGAAGAGTGAGGGTGATTATGTCTGTATTTAAGTAAAAGTTGTCTTCTCCATTATTAAAGAAGCAGCCCTTGCTAAAAATATGGAGAACACAGAAAACTAGAAAGGAAAAGAATTTCTCATAAGTCCACTATCTAACAGCCACTGTTAATACACTGATATATACTTTTTTCTATTGGTTACTTTCTAAGTATTTTAACATAACTGTAAATTTATTATGTTTAAGACTTTAGAGCTTGCTTTTTCTCCCCTGGAAAAGTACTTTATATATGATTTGAAAACTTTTTGGTAAATAAGACTTTCAATGGCTCTATATCATTTCAGCATTGTGATTATACAACCATTTTCTTAATCAATTGTTGGGCTTCTAGATTATTTTCCTTTTTTCCCCTATTACAATTCATGATGTGAATAAAGCTTTTGGGGTACTCAGTATCATTTGCTTAGAACAGATTCTCAGAGTTGTCTACTGTATGAATACCTCCAATGATCTTGAAACATACTGCCAAATTCCTTTCTTCAAATTCCAATCTCAAGTATATGTGAATGGTTTCTATTACCTTCACTAACCAATTAGTCAAATTAGCAAACGTGTTGTTTTAACTAGAATTTCTTTGACTACCAGATAAGAGTTTATACAGTTGTGCCAACCAGCATTTTTTCTCAGGTGAGGTTCTTAAGCAAGAAGCAAATAGGATCAGATTGTGACAATATGTTACAGCTAGAGAGAAGGCAGAGATGGCGAACCTGGTTACACAGCTATTCTAGTTCAAGCTACAGAGAGTGAAAGACAGTGGCACTGGGACTGAAGGACAGACACTATCCTAAGGACGTGTTTTAGAAGGTATTATCAATAGAATTTGGCAAACACGGGTTCCTGAATGTCAGAGGGGCAAAAGTAGAGCTATTTCCCTTGGTGATTATATAAACTATATTGCAAATTTACAGGAAGAATACAGAAGTTTGTAAGAGGAAGGGAAAGACAGATATTTTTTAAAAGAAAATGAGTTTGTCTTATGGATGTATTTAGCTAAAAGTACATGACAACTTATTAAGTACCAGGAGAGAGGCTCTGGTAAGACACAGGTACGTGAGGCTGCTGGGAAATAGATACCAACCAAACCCCGGGGAAACTGCATTCTGTCAAAAAGGAGTGTGGAGGAAGAATACTACCACATAAACTCAGCTGGAAAAAAGAGCAAGGGGATACTGAGGAAAGTAGTCAGAAGTGAAAAGCAGGAGAGCGTGGTTCATAAAAGGGGTCATTATTATTATAAGGACATCTGTGTCTGGGCACCGTGTGATGAGCTTTGTAAGCATTATCTCATTTAATCACTGAGAACAATCCTATTTTAAAAGATAAAATTATCTCATTTAATAAAAGGAAACCGGGGTACGGAGCATTTAAGTAACTTGGCCATTGTGATGGAGCCACAGTGACAGTCAGAATCCTCAGGGACATCAACTAGGATGAGGTGCTTAGGAGAGCAGTGAAGGTTTCTGCCAGGGCACTATGATGGGAAACAAAGAGCAACTGTCAGAAGTGAGAGAGACAAGTATACTCTACAGCACTCGAATAAGAAGGAAATTAAAGAGGATGGGGAGGGGTGCAGGTGTGTAAAAATTCTTGTTTATACCTTATTTTAAAGATAGGACAGTGCTGAGCACATTTATTGCCTGATAAAAAGTCAATGGAAAGTCTGCAGATCTGAGGGTGGGAAAGGCTGGATCAAGAAGCAGCAGAGGTGATGGAAGACACCAAGTGCCCTGCTCCTCTCCCCTGAGAGCAGCGTCTCCCAAATACTCTCTGGAATCCTGATACTCTCCTCCTTGTACTGAAACCTTACAACAGTAACAAACATGCCATTTCCCTCAACTCTCACCCCAATTTTCAAAGATGGGACAGAAGTACACAAGAACAGAATTTTCGTAATTTTAGGTTTCTCACCAAAAGCACTAATCATGTGTGGTCCAGCAACTTGTATTTTGTTTGACTGTAGCTTTGGTGGAGGGGTATGTGTATGTAACTCATACAATATTGTCATACTGCTGCTGCTGCTGCTAAGTCACTTCAGTCGTGTCCGACTCTGTGCGACCCCACAGATGGCAGCCCAGCAGGCTCCCCCGTCCCTGGGATTCTCCAGGCAAGAACACTGGAGTGGGTTGCCATTTCCTTCTCCAATGCATGAAAGTGAAAAGTGAAAAGGAAGTTGCTCAGTCGTGTGTGACTCTTGGTGACCCCATGGGCTGCAGCCTACCAGGCTCCTCCATCCATGGGATTTTCCAGGCAAGAGTACTGGAGTGGGGTGCCATTGCCTTCTCCAATATTGTCACACTGTCTGCTAGTAAAACACTGTCTTGTCTGTATCTGCCTGATGGGATATCAACTATATGCCTTCAGGCCCATCTGCCCCTAAACTAGTAGCATTTATCAAAATGTGTCTTTCGAGTGTATAGTCAGCCCCTTCCAGGAGGTTCACAGTGCTCATTATCTTCTTAAAGCATTGAGAATTCTTACCATAAAGCAAAAGCAAAATGGTTTGACTTTCTTGATCTCAGTGTTTCCAAACTTTTCTAGACACAGAAACCTGTCCTTGTGTAGTAGTATCCACAAATGTCTGAAATACACTTCAGCAGAAAAGCTGGTTCGGAAAAATTTACCTACAAATCTCATACTAACAGATTAACACCTATGGCAAGAAGCCTTCAGAGACCACCTACCTCCACAGAGAATTTGCCTCCTCTAGACTCAAGGCACTGAGTCTCCAACAATTCATTTGGCAAGTAAGGAAGAATTTCCTTATAACATCAATATACATTTAGGGTTTAATTTTTTATTCCACTCTTGCTTTTGTATTTATGCCTTATCTTTCTAATTATATCATGACAGTCCTGACCTCAAGAATTATTTCTGTTCTGGTGCTCAGCCCTACTACTGATGTGGTCAGAGTGAGTGTAATAAAGTACATATTGAGCACAGCAAACACTTATGTGCATTCCAAGCAACTTGCTATATAAAGCTAAATTTTACAAACACAATTTTTCTACTGGCATTTCAGGTCTTTTCAAATTCTACCAATGTTCATTTTGTCACCCCTAAGATATCATTTTATTTCTTTCAAGCCAAGATGATGGGGTAACATGGGTCTGGGAGAACCACTCACAGACACTCTATTAAGAATCTTTAAGGGAAAGATTTTTAAGGCAAGAATCAATAAAAACATGGTCTATGACCGCATTCACTGAGATCAAAACTTCATGTGCCCCAAACACAGGACCCAACACCTGGAGGCATCCTACTGGCACTGTGCCCTGAATCACGGCCAACCCTGTTTCTTCTGGTAACCCCAAGGAGGCCTGCTGGCTCTCCTGACCTTGGAGAATGGTTTTACTTTACAAAAGCAAAGAGTACAGTACCTACAATGGGAAAACAAGGTAGCAGCAGCCACTCATCTCCAACTGGAATAGCATTTATAAAATTCAAGTGTTGCTGAAGAGATTCACATTTTAAAAATTCAGAAGTCCATACATTCTGAACTGTTATACCACTATCAGATTTCAAAATGTGCTTACCAATAAAATAATCATATTCTTAAACTAAAGAATCCCCACTCATCTTATAAGTATATATATATAAAAAACATAAAATAAATGCTTAAATACATACATGAAATCTGAAATCCCCCCTCAGCATGGAACAAAGATCCTCTGCTACATCAGACATGCAGGGATGCAATGTAGCAACCAATCTTGCATAAAATGGTAGCAAATCCAACCTGCAAAAGTTATATGTGATATGTATAAAAAGCACACCAGAAATAACTCATTTTAAAATAATTTAAACTTTCTCAGATATAGTCACACATTAAAAGATTATAAAAACTAGTAATCATACAGACATGCCCATTGATTGCCATCATAATGAAGTATTTGGAAATCCAATTCAATTTGCCTTGTGAAAGTTTATTAATCATCTGGTATTTTCCATTCAGTGCAATTATCGCACATCTGCAAATTTCATCAAGTATACAATTTTGATAAAATATGAAATAGCAGAGAAAACATTGCTTAAAGTTTTAATCACACAATACTGGGAAGATAAACATAAAGATAACTTAAAAAGAACAAAACAATCCTTTTAAAGCATTTCCTTCATTTATCCATGAAGAAGTTATTTAGAAGCCTCAAAGTAAAAGGGTTAACCAATAACCAAAAGAGTATCTAAGAAGTCAAAAAAAATCACAAAACCTATACACTAACTTATTTTACCCATTATAAAGTCCACTTGGACTCTCACATGGGGCTGACCTACCCTTTCTCTAGACAACTAGTGCAAATATGCATTGCTGCCACCCACTTTCATCACCAGAGCACTTTCTTGCCAAATTTGGATACAACTCCAGGATTCAGCACTCCAGATGGCCAATACTAATTAGAATCAACACACAAACTAAAAATTTATTTTCCATTCCTGCCACACATTACTTTATAAAACTCGATTATCCAATGAGTCAACACTCAGCAGATCAGACTCTGAAAATGAGAAGTCATGAGGAAAAAAAAGCAGCAAGTAATGGGAGCTAACAGTGAGGAAGGAAGCAAAAAACTAGAAAAATTCAAAACAAGAGCTCAAAAACTACAACCCAAAGCCATTTAGAACAGACAGAAATAATTCTACAAGTCTTACACATCTTTGAATATATCATTATACTACAGAACCATAAAAATGGTTTATCATCAGAGAAAACTCTGCCTACCATGAAAGACTTAAATTAGATCTGGAAAACTCCCAGTGTGGATCAATACAAGCCTTAGCTGAGAGAAGGGACATGGTGAGGAAGGAAGAATGGAGATAAACTTGAAAGGTGGAGTTAAGGGAAGGAAAGTACTCGGAGCCTCAAACACTTCGTATTCCTCTTTGACCATCACAATTCTTTAAATTATCATTTATTTTTTCTTATGAACGTGCCAGGCCCTGTCCTAGGCATCTGATATCCATTATTTATCTTGTTGATCCTAATAACCATAATCACCACTTCAGAAATAAGGCTACAGATGCTGAGAAGTCAAGAATATGGTGCCTCCATAGTAGTACTTCAATATATTTTAAATTTATTCTATCCTTCTTTATGGATTCCCTTGTGGCTCAGCTGGTAAAGAATCTGCCTGCAATGCGGGAGACCTGGGTTCAATCTCTGGGTTGGGAAGATCCCCTGGAGATGGGAAAGGCTATCCACTCCAGTATTCTGGCCTGGAGAATTCCATGGATGGGTCACAAAGAGTCAACTATAACTGAGTGACATTCACTTCACTTTGTCCTTCTTTAAAGAAATGAAAAGCATAATCCACTCTGTAAAGAACTGAGATATCCTATAAAACACTCTTACAAATTTGTAATAATTTTCTTAACATCTGCTAGTACCAAAAAAAAAAAAAATGCCTAGGGCAACTGCAGACTTCATTTTCAAGCATAATAGATGGATCCATACTAATATCAAATTTACTTTCTAAATTTTCAAACTTCAGTTAGAATATTACATTTTAATATATTGCTATTATATTTTAGTTACAATGTTGGTTTTCTTGTATTCCCTTTAGTAACAAATACTTTTTTTCCCTTCAGTTCATGATCAATTACAAATATAGGACTTTAAATCTGTGCCCAAGTTCTACCTCTCCCAACTGCCACAGTGCAGGTCAGAAAAATTAAGACTCAAAAATTAAGGTCATGGGATAACAAAGAGTTATGCACTGGGAGTTGAGAGGCTCAGGTTCTAATTCTCCCATACAGTACCTCTGTGATCTCAAGAACTGACCTGACCTCATCTCCTACTAGTCTCTCCAGTCTCACCGGACTCCCACTAATCCTCAGAGCCTCAGTACTGGCTATTTTCAGCAGCTGGAGTCTACTTTTCCCAAACACCTCTGCCACATACTCCCTCACACAGGTCAAGTCTTGGTTCCAATGACACCCCCTCCATGAGACCCGTTCTGAATATGCCACTGAAACTGCAAATCCATCCCACTCCCATCTCCTTATCCCACACTGTTTTTTTAAAAATAAAATTTATCACTTTCCAACATACACAGTTTACTTACTTGTTACGTTTGTTGTCTGTCACCCTTCCCACTAGAATGTAAGCTCCATGGGAAACAGTTTGTCAGCACTCAAAACAGTATGTGGAATATCGTAAGTGCTCGATAGATACATCTTAGATAAATACTGTTACCTCTTATTCTAAAATATTCTACAACACCTTTAGAAAATATCATCCTATTTCTCTAAGAATAATATTAAATTGATCAAGTTTTATATTTTATCAATGAAGAGCTTATCAAATATCTTTTATGCATTTAGTGGGGTAATCACATAGTTTATTGTCCTTGCTGTTATACATATTAATAAATTTCCTATTTAAAGTATCTTTTCATTACTAAGATTAATTCTCTTTGATCATGCTGAATTTTTATCTTTAATATACTAGTAAATATGATTTGTTAGTGTTTTACTTAGAATTTTTGTTTCGACACTTAAAAGTGAGACTGACCCATACTTTTGATTTCCATGCTCTTTTTTTGTTGTTGGTAAGATTTTGCCTATTTTTCCATATTTTTTTCTTTCCTATGTTCTGGCAAAAATGATAGAGCAGAGAAATTGCTCTGGTAACTTTTTACATTTTCTTCCATAATCACTGGTCTATTTAATTTTGTGTTGAATTGATTTTGAAAATGTTTATGTTTTACAAAAAATTACCTGTTTTACTGAGGTTTTCAAGTGGTTTTTAAACATTTCTAGCATTATCAGCTGGCTTATTCTTAAAGTTTTTATTGTTTTTTATATTTGCTAAATAGTTCTCTATTTGGATTTTTTTTTAAGAACTAGCTTCTGAGTTTACAAAATCAATTCTTGGTTGTCTTTTTCAATGTATTTTTCAATAAAATTTGAGATTATAACATGTAGCATCAAAACCTAACTGAAGTATGTCATCTTTTTTCTTCTTTTCTTGGGCAAGTCATCTATAGTTTGCTGCATTATTTTCTTCTTCCAGTTAGTTCAATCTACTTCAAAGGTTTTTTCCAACCCTAAAAGAAAGACGGATAGACCATCCATTTTAAAGTAAAGCAGCCTGGCCTTACCTGGTGGCTCAGTGGTAAAGACTATACCTGCCAGTGCAGGAGACAAAGGTTCGATCCCTGGTCCAGGAATATCCCACATCCCATGAACAACAGAGCCTATGCTCTAGAACCCAGGAGTTGCAACTACCGAACCCCATGTGCACTCAAGCCAATGCTCTGCAATAAGAGAAGCCACTCCAAGGAGAAGCCTGCACAGCACAACTAGAGAGCAACCCTCACCAACTACAGAGAGTCCACACAGCAACAAAGACCCAGCACAACCAAAAATATAAATAAAATCATATATATATTTTTAAAAAGTAAAGCAGCTTTTGCTATCCACGGAGACTCACATCATTAAACTACTAACACAGGTCAGTGCTTTCAGCTTCAACAGGAACTTAAAAATTAGTTTAAGGAACCACTGCTGTTGCTGCTAATTCGCTTCAGTCGTGTCCGACTCTGTGCAACCCCATAGATGGCAGCCCACCAGGCTCCCCCATCCCTGGGATTCTCCAGGCAAGAACACTGGAGTGGGCTGCCATTTCCTTCTGCAATGCAGTAAAGTGAAAAGTGAAAGTGAAGTCGCTCAGTTGTGTTTGACTCTTAGTGACCTCAGGGACTGCAGCCCACCAGGCTCCTCTGTCCATGGGATTTTCCAGGCAAGAGTACTAGAGTGGGTTGCCACTGCCTTCTCCTTAAGGAACCGCGAGAAGATCTTAACTCTTTTAATTATACCTTTCCAAGTAGTCAGTAACTCTAGTTTTTGTTTCTTTTGGAGAATCCTCTACTCCTAGTAAATTCACCAAATCCTTTTCAAACCAAGAAGCTCCTAGTTCCTCTTTTACCACTATACTTTTTACAATTAAATGAACAGTTGATACTAAAAGTCATCTTGCCCCATTTAAACCTTTAAGTTCTGTGAATATTCATTACTTCACAAAGTAAGATCCCTTATGCTGTATATAATGTAAGAAATTACATACTTTTCAACATTCATAACTATTTAAGTAAAGTCTTCTGACTTTTTCACTTTCCTACAAATGCAAGCTCAAAGGGAATGGAGTGCTAAATGCTGTACCAATCACATAAATGTTATAAGACACTTCAATCAATATAAAAAGCAAATATCTGCATTAAATTTTAAGCTAAATATATTTTATTTAACCTTTCTGAAAGTGAACTAGAAAATAAACTTAGATCCTTCCTTTGAAAACTGAATTTTATAATCTTCTGAGTGATAAATATTTTTACCAGCAGTTAATGAGTGAACAATTTAAAAAGAATATTTCTTTCTTAAACAATAATAAAACCTTGCTTATACTTTCAAGCTCTCCCAAATCACACATTTAAGTACCCTACAAGCAGTTAATGATCATCAAGTAAGTAAACATCTAGTCACTAACTACAGGTAAAAACAAGAAAGCAGAATTACACGGTTTTGTTCCTGAGCGGGGCGGGGGGGCAGGGAAGTCTTAAAGGTTTTTAACTTCATAATCTATCAGGTTTTTAGCTGTTTTCTCTCTAAAATCTAAATGATTTAACTGTTGAAAGCTATTATATTTCTGTGCTCAAAAATGCCTGGAAAAAAATTAATGTGAAAGAACCCTGTTACTGCTTATTTGAAGAATACAAAGGTTTTTCTTCATAGAAAACACTAAAGCAGATGATGATTCAAAAGGGACAAAACAAAAAAAAAATTAGATCATTTACTCTGAAACAGACAAGCAAATGCCCGGTAACTTTTCCCACAACGTTCATGCTCCTCATGCAACAGTGCCATCAAGTGGTACAGTGCTAACAGAGTTCCCAAAACTCAGTTTCTCATTCGTAGCAAGGGGAGCTTCAATTAGAAACTCTCTCCCCAAAATTCCAGCAAATGCTCCTACAAGCTGGATCAGGAAAAGCTAAGACTGAAGTGAAGCACTTCACTGGTGAATAGTGTTCTGTCTATATTAATATAAACAGACTCTGAACATCCACCCATCTGCTAAAACATGATAAAATCCACAGGTCTTCAAAGTCATGAAAACCAATACCAGGTTCATCTGTTTTCAAAATGAAGAACTAAGAGATGCTTTAGGAACGTTCCCTGATTCCGGCTGACTTCATACCTGAAAGTTCACTTAGGTGAGGGAGCCTTGGGGGGGGCTAGGAGTGTTTTCTACCTTGATCTAGGTGTGGATATACACATAATACTTAAGATGTAAACACTTTATGCCTTACGGTCCAGCAATCCCACTGCTGGGCATATATCCAGACAAAACTATAATTTAAAAAGATACTGCACCCCTATTTCATACAGCAGCACTATTTATAATAGCCAAGACATGGAAACAACGAAAGTGTCCATCAACAGGTGAATGGATAAATAAAGTAGTATAATGGAATACTACTCAGTCATTAAAAGTGAAATAATGCCATTTGCGGCAACATGGATGGACCTAGAGATCATCATACTAAGTAAAGTAAGGCAGGAGAAACAGAAATACCGTGATACCATACGCAGAACCTAAAAGACGACACAAACAAATGTATCTAAGGAACTGAAAGAGACTCACAGACAGAGAGAATAGATCTGTGGGTGCCAAAGGCACGGTCAGGCAGCGGAGGGGAGGATTGGGAGCTTGAGATTAGCAGACACAAACTAGTATATACGTGATGGATAAACAACAAGGGCCTACTCAACAGCACAGGGATATTCAATATTCTCTGATAAACCAAAATGGCAAAGAATATGAAGAGGAATATATATGACTGAGTCACTTTGCTATAGAGCAGAAATTAATGCTGGAAATCAACTACACTTTAATAAAATTTTAAAACAAGATATTAGCACTTGGTGTGAAATTTCAATTAAATGTGTAGACAGTTATACTACAAATTAACTATAGAACAATATGTAAATATATAATTAAGGGGATTGCTATAGATTTCATTTCAGTGGATTCATTCAAATTAACAGGCTAAGAGGTACAGTCCAGCCTTTTCAAAAAAAATTTAACCACTATTTATTTAATGAAGGAAGAACACAAATGAAAATTAAACCAGTGCTTCAGATCAGACCTTGAAGAACTGTAAGATGGAATAAATCAATCTTTAAAACTTTTGTCCTTCAAATGATACTAAGAAAGTGAAAGACAACTCACAGAATGAAAGAAACCATCTACAAATTATATCCCATAAGGGATATGTACAAAAAATATACAAAGAACTCGTTACAATAAAAAGACAAATAATACAATTTAAAAGGATTTGAATAACTTTCCAAAGAAGACAGACAAATGGCCAATAAGCACATGAAAAAATGCTCACAATCATTAGCCATTAGGGAAATGCAAACAAAACCACAATGAGATAAATTTCACTTCACACTAAGACAGCTAAAAGCAAAACAGCAACAGTAACAAGTATTGGTGAGGATATGGAGAAACTGCAACATTCATACATTGCTACTGGGAATGAAAAATGGTGCAACCATTGTGACAAACAGTTCAGCAGTTACTAAAAATATTAAACATACATTTACCCTGTAACACAACAAGTCCACTCATAGATATATACCCAAGAGAACTGAAAACGTATGTTCACACAAAAACTTGTATAGAGTCACAACAACACACTCATAATAGCTAAAAAGTGAAAACTGCTTAAACGTCCATCAACTGACAAATGGGTAAACAAAATGTGGTAGAGCTCTACGATGAAATACTATTCAGTCTTCCTTTTTAATACGTGTTATGACAAGACCTTTTAGAACTAACACCCCAAAAAGATGTCCTTTTCATTATAGGGGACTGGAATGCAAAAGTAGGAAGTCAAGAAACACCTGGAGTAACAGGCAAATTTGGCCTTGGAATACGGAATGAAGCAGGGCAAAGACTGATAGAGTTTTGCCAAGAAAATGCACTGGTCATAACAAACACCCTCTTCCAACAACACAAGAGAAGACTCTACACATGGACATCACCAGATGGTCAACACAGAAATCAGATTAATTATATTCTTTGCAGCCAAAGATGGAGAAGCTCTATACAGTCAGCAAAAACAAGACCAGGAGCTGACTGTGGCTCAGACCATGAACTCCTTATTGACAAATTCAGACTTAAACTGAAGAAGTAGGGAAAACCACTAGACCATTTAGGTATGACCTAAATCAAATCCCTTATGATTATACAGTGGAAGTGAGAAATAGATTTAAGGGTCTAGATCTGATAGATAGAGTGCCTGATGAACTATGGAATGAGGTTCGTGACATTGTACAGGAGACAGGGATCAAGACCATCCCCGTGGAAAAGAAATGCAAAAAAGCAAAATGGCTGTCTGGGGAGGCCTTACAAATAGCTGTGAAAAGAAGAGAAGCGAAAAGCAAAGGAGAAAAGGAAAGATATAAACATCTGAATGCAGAGTTCCAAAGAATAGCAAGAAGAGCTAAGAAAGCCTTCTTCAGCGATCAATGCAAAGAAATAGAGGAAAACAACAGAATGGGAAAGAGTAGGGAACTCTTGAAGAAAATCAGAGATACCAAAGGAACATTTCATGCAAAGATGGGCTCGATAAAGGACAGAAATGGTATGGACCTAACAGAAGCTGAAGATATTAAGAAGAGATGGCAAGAATACACAGAAGAACTGTACAAAAAAGATCTTCACAACCCAGATAATCATGATGGTGTGATCACTGACCTAGAGCCATACATCCTGGAATGTGAAGTCAAGTGGGCCTTAGAAAGCATCACTACGAACAAAGCTAGTGGAGGTGATGGAATTCCAGTTGAGCTATTCTAAATCCTGACAGATGATGCTGTGAAAGTGCTGCACTCAATATGCCAGCAAATTTGGAAAACTCAGCAGTGGCCACAGGACTGGAAAAGGTCACTTTTCATTCCAATCCCAAAGAAAGGCAATGCCAAAGAATGCTCAAACTACCACACAATTGCACTCATCTCACACGCTAGTAAAGTAAGGCTCAAAATTCTCCAAGCCAGGCTTCAGCAATATGTGAACTGTGAACTTCCTGATGTTCAAGCTGGTTTTAGAAAAGGCAGAGGAACCAGAGATCAAATTGCCAACATCCGCTGGACCATGGAAAAAGCAAGAGAGTTCCAGAAAAACATCTATTTCTGCTTTATTGACTATGCCAAAGCCTTTGACTGTGTGGATCACAATAAACTGTGGAAAATTCTGAAAGAGATGGGAATACCAGAACACCTGACCTGCCTCTTGAGAAATCTGTATGCAGGTCAGGAAGCAACAGTTAGAACTAGACATGGAACAACAGACTGGTTCCAAATAGGAAAAGGAGTTCGTCAAGGCTGTATACTGTCACCCTGTTTATTTAACTTCTATGCAGAGTACATCATGAGAAACGCTGGACTGGAAGAAACACAAGCTGGAATCAAGATTGCCAGGAGAAATATCAATAACCTCAGATATGCAGATAACACCACCCTTATGGCAGAAAGTGAAAAGGAAATAAAAAGCCTCTTGATGAAAGTGAAAGTGGAGAGTGAAAAAGTTGGCTTAAAGCTCAACATTCAGAAAACGAAGATCATGGCATCCGGTCCCACCACTTCATGGGAAATAGACGGGGAAACAGTGGAAACAGTGTCAGACTTTATTTTTCTGGGCTCCAAAATCACTACAGATGGTGACTGCAGCCGTGAAATTAAAAGACGCTTACTCCTTGGAAGGAAAGTTATGACCAACCTAGAGAGCATATTGAAAAGCAGAGACATTACTTTGCCAACAAAGGTTCGTCTAGTCAAGGCTATGGTTTTTCCTGTGGTCATGTATGGATGTGAGAGTTGGACTGTGAAGAAGGCTGAGCGCCGAAGAATCGATGCTTTTGAACCGTGGTGTTGGAGAAGACTCTGGAGAGTCCCTTGGACTGCAAGGAGATCCAACCAGTCCATTCTGAAGGAGATCAGCCCTGGGATTTCTTTGGAAGGAATGATGCTAAAGCTGAAACTCCAGTACTTTGGCCACCTCATGTGAAGAGTTGACTCATTGGAAAAGACTCTGATGCTGGGAGGGATTGGGGGCAGGAGGAGAAGGGGACGACAGAGGATGAGATGGCTGGATGGCATCACTGACTCGATGGACGTGAGTCTCGGTGAACTCCGGGAGTTGGTGATGGACAGGGAGGCCTGGCGATTCATGGGGTCGCAAAGAGTCGGACACGACTGAGCGACTGATCTGATCTGATGACATGGATGAACCATGAAAACATCATTCTAAGACAAAGAAGTGAGGTGCAAAAGGCCACAGATTTTATGATTTCACTTACAAGAAATACCTAGAATAGGTAAATCCATAGAAACTGAAAGGAGATTAGTGGTTTCTTAGGACAGGGGAGAGAATGGGGAGGTGGGAAATGGAACTGCTTGCTAAAGGATGTAAGGTTTCTTTTAGGGGGACGAAAATCTCTTAAAATTTTATTATTGTGATAGTTAAATATATTCAAAAGACTAAACTGTATATACTTTATAGTGGTGAACTGCATTGGTAAACTGTTATGAGAATTATATCCCAATAAAGCTGGTTGCTGTTATTTTTTAAACTAAAAAAAATAATAATAATAACTATGAAGACGTTCTTAAGATTTATTTAGTTTAGTGCTTCCTTAACCAAACTATACACACAAGGTAAGGCAGCTAAATTCTCTATCACATATACACACATATAAAACCTTTGGGTCCTCATAGGCACTCAAGTAACTATTAAATAATTCATTCTGTTTTTTTTTGGTCAACTCAGACTAGACGGACTAAACAGACAAAGAGGGACTCCTGGCCATAGAGAAAAATAAAGACACTCACTAGGATTCACGTCCCTTACAGGAAGGGGAGGGAAATCCCACACAAAGAGGGAGGCACCCCCCCTTTCCCAAATATGTTTGAGAATGTTCATGAAAACTGACTGTGTAAGAGGCCACAAAGAAAATTTCAAAAACCTTCAAAAAGCAAAAATCACACAGTATTCTCTAATCACAGTACGATAAAAATATGAATTACTAACCAGGTCAGAAAATGAAGAATTTCTAGAAAACACAAAAATAGAAATCACATGTCAGAACTAACAGATACAGCTAAAACCAGGGTAAGAGGACAGCAATGTATTAAATGCCAAAAAAGGAACAAAATGAATGAAAGAAAACAAAAAAGAAGAAAATAAAGATAAAATCCAAGGGAAAATAAAGATAAAATCCAAAAATAATCAGTAGGAAAATAATAAAACAGTAGGCTACATAGGTAATCTAGAAACTGGGTTTTTGTGTGCATGTGTGTGAAAAAAACTAAAATGAATAAACCACTAGCTAATAGAGAGGATGAAGAAAGGAAAAATACAAAAACAGGATTGTTTGTAATGGCAAAGACTGGAATGTCCAAAATGATTAAATACAGTACATTCATAAAAGTTAACTCCTCCTAAATTTAAAAGAAAATAACAATAGAAGCCTTTATTATTGATACGAAAAGATTTCCAAGCTATACTGTTAAGTGAAAATAGTAAAGTTTGGAAGAATAAGTACAGTAAGTGGCTCCTGTGTATAAAACAGGAAATATAAGAATGTTGGCATACTCCTGCATACGCAGAAGAAATTTTGGAAGGATACACAGTAATCAAGACAGTGGCTTCCTACTGGGAGCAGAGCAGACGTGGAGACAAGGATAAGGACACTTTTTAGCACAAGGTTTTTCACGTAAGGGTTTTCAGTCCTATGAATGCATTCACTTATTTTTTAATAAAAATTTTAATTGCATATGACCAATATTAATTCATCAAATATTTTCAAGCACTTATGTGTACCAAACACTATACTTGATGTTGGGGATGTTCAAAATGAAAAGATCTGGTCCTCTTTTAAAGGCCCCATATTTTTAGTTTCATAGGAATACAGGCAGCAAACCAACATTGGGCTGTAACTAATACGCCTAATGTGATGTGCCAAATTCTTCATGTGTGAAGACATTATGTTGAAAGTCTATAAAAGAACACCTATATATACATAAGAAAAATAAGGATGGTTGTTCAGAGAAGATAACTCTTATCCTAAGACTTCAAGATTAAGTCAGAGGTTTTCAGTAAATAAAAACAGGATATCCCAGACAGAGCAGAAAGCAGGGGCCTGGAAGTAGAGAGCAAAGGGTATCCAAGAAATCATTACAGATCAGGATTTTGCAAGACGAAGAATAGCTAGAATGAAGACTGAAGAAGTTGAAAAGGGGCTCGGTAAGAAAGGGCATTAAATACCACGTTACACAAGTTTATCACCTTCTGTCTGTGAGGCATTGTGCTCAGTGCTGAAAAAAAAGAAGTAAAACTGCCTCCCTCCTGCAACTTAGTCTAGACAACAATGTCCAGGGAAACCAAGAAAGAGGTTTCTGCAGTAGTCTGCTGTGTGACCTTTCCTGTCTCTGGCTCTGCACATAATTGCCTCTATCAGAAATGCTCTCGACATTTCCTCTCCTCATCCATTCCTCGCCTCGCTCATTCCTTTCTCAGGAATTGAATTAAATGACCCTTGTTCCAGGCAGCCTTCTCTGACTCCCGAGACTAAATCAATCAGTTCCTCTGTTATATACTCCAAAGCACGCTGGGATTCTTCTTGTCAACTGCTCTTAGAATTATCCTTCTTCCTCTCCAAACTGTAAGCTGCACGAATACAAGAGTTGAATCTGTCTTGTTCACTACTGTACCTCCAGCACTAATCACAGTATAGAGTAGATCCTTAGTGAATGAATAAATTTTAGAACATAATTTTAACCTTTCCTGATCACTCAAGCTGACTATAAAAAACCTAAATATTTTTATATTTCAGGTATGTAAGACCAAGTGGTCTCTTCCTCATGGCTCCAAAAGGCCATGCATTTTAAGTACTTATATCTTTTTCTCTCCTCTCAGACCATCAACTGTCACTTCCTACTACTTTCAAGTCTGTTTCTAGCAGATTCCAACTACTTCTAGTTTGCACCTAACTGCTGAGCTAAGCAGATAAATCCAATAACAAAGAATGTAACTGGCCTAAGACCAAGTAAGAGTGTTTATATAGATATAGATATAGATATAGATATAGATATAGATATAGATTTTCAGTCTTCTCCATGGACAGGGGAGTGGGATGGAATGGGGATGGGAGGAGACAAGATGATCTCTTATAAACAAACTACTTAATATCACTGCATAATTCTTTTGTTAAAAAAGCCTTTTATTTTGGCTAAATTTGCTTCATTCTATACTAGAAGTTCAGATAATTGTTACTACGTGTTTATTCATTCATATGAACAATTGAAAAGAAAACTATGCAAGAAAACATTCCATTGCAAAGGTAAAAAAGAACCAGTTTAAAAAAATGGTCCAAAATATTAAGGCAAAAACTATTTGAAATTCTGAGTTTGAAAGTAGAATGTGTCTGACAGTCAAAAACCTTATAAGTAACTGGCAGTATTATTTTTTCAGTTGTTCATGAAATAACGGTGTACCTTGCAACTGATGGCACCTCAGATTTGATGAAATGTAGCATATAATTTTACATAATAAAAGTAATTCATCTAAGATTTTCTCAATTGGATAATTCTCAACTACTACTCACTACATTAGCACATCCTATCTCCCTTGCCCCACTAAAATGAAAAACCAAATGCTCATATTAAGGCTGCTGACAGGGATAAAAACCAATATAAATGAAAAAAGTAGTGATTTGTTTCTCAGAGAAATGTTACCAATGAGAGACCAACAAATGAACCAAATTAAAATTTTGCTTAAGAAATCTTTAGTGAAATCCCACAGAATCTTTCTGGGGGAAGTATCTATATTAGCTATGATGTATGTAATCATTTTAATAGTTAACAAAATCCTTTAATTATTCCCTGTTGAATAAACGGAAATAGATCTTCTCAAAGTTCCTAAAGTCAACAACCTATGACCTGCTATGGTCACCTCCTAAAACATGTGGGTGAAGTAGGGGCTTTAACTTAGTTTAAGAGAGCATTAGAATTCCCTATCAGCATTATGAAACGGAATACACTTCTTGAATTACTAGCAGCATAATCACCAATGTGAGCTTCAAGTCCAAACCAGCATAAACACCAAAAAAACCTTGAGAATTTTCATTTAAACACAACACGTAAGAACTAGATAAAATCAATTTACTCTGATCTTTCTACAAAAAAAAATTCTCCAAAAAAAAAAATATATACTATTTTTTCTCCTCAGAGGAGGTGTAAATAAATTACTTCTAGCAATGATTAAGTTATTATTAAGTTCCTATTATTCTTAAAATAACAGGAAAGCATCAGAAGGAATATTAAATCAGGGAGAAGTAAGTTCTAGAAAATATGCTAACAACAATGATAATAACTTCCATTGACAAGGGATATTTTTAGAGAGATAATTATACAGGGGCTTAGCTCTTACAATCACTGCAGTGTAGAAACACTAAAAAATTACTCTTTTTCTTTTTAAACCTACCTTTGTCTGGGAACTATAAAGAGCGCCCGTACCAACTTCTTCCTATTTGCTTTCGTGTTCATGTTCATGCAAAAGTCCATCGCTGCCTAAAGGAGAAAAAGCAAACATTTTTCTTAAAAAAAAAAAAAAAAACAACAACTCAATTTAGCTACTAAAACAGCATGCTAAAATGGATTCCTAATAGTTCCTAAACAGTTCACAATGGTTTTAAGACACTAGTATTACAAGGATATTCCAAACTTTAACAATCATCAAGCTTAAGCTCCTCTTTCCTTATATATCTCAAAACATATTTCACAAACTTATTAACTACAACCTAGTGCTAAAAACAGAACTTCCAGTGGGTAGATTGAAGACCTATGGTGACACATTTGGCAAATAACTGCATGAAATGTGCAACCCATGCTTTTGATCTCACAGATCAATATTAATATCAGGAAAGTTTTCTGATAGAAGTTACAAAGTAGCAAGAAGCCAGGAACCAAGAAAATTATTAATGCTAATAAGGATTAAAAAAGAATAAAGACAAACCAGGTAAGAGAGACAGATACAGATTATAACCAGAAAAATTTAAGAGTAAGTGCTTCAATACTAACTAAAATGGTTTACTGTTGACAATCAGATATAGTAACAAACTAAAGAAACCACATCATAAGGACTATAATTGTTATTTAATATAGCAATCCACTCTTTTACATTTTAATAACAAAAATGTGTTCAATATTTTATCAATGTATCTAAAATCTAATATAAGTGTAGAAGAAAAGCTAGGAGAAGTCTATGCTCTGGGAAACCACTAGAAAACAAAATTATGAGTAACTGGTATTTTTTAAATACAGGTATATATATTATTTAAATATTAAAGATTTTCAATATATAGTTTATGAAAACAACATTTAAGATATATTTTAAAAAGAAAATAACTATTATCAAATAACTCTACTGGTATCACCAGTATTTTCCTTCTATAGTTTCACGTAATTATTTTATCATTAATTTCTCAAACTTTAGGTAGGATCAAATACAAAGATTCTCTGGTGGCTCAGAGGGTAAAGAGTCTGCCTGCAATGTGTGAGACTCAGGTTCGATCCCTGGGTTGGGAAGATCCCCTGGAGAAGGAAATGGCAACCCACTCCAGTATTCTTGCCTGGAGAATCCCCATGGACAGAGGAGCCTGGTTGGACACAACTGAGCAATTTCACTTTTCTTTCTTTCTACAAAGATTCTCTGATTTCCCTATAAAGGATGTCAACTCTTCAGCGACACACTCACTGAAAAACCTTCCATTTGCTAAAAACTTTTGATGAAATAAAACACAATTAATGTTGATTAGATTCAAACCCAGTAAAAGCACATTGAAAGTATTCACCAAGATTGAATTAGTTAAGAGTAAAACCAATTTAAACTTTTTCTTCTGCTTGTTAAGGGAGTATAATAAATTTTATTAAAATTATATTTTATAACATTAAAGCTTCTTACAGCTAATTAGAATAACAGCAGAAAAGCAGAAAGCACACTAAAATTCCTTCAAGTAATTCACCCACATGAAATACTAAAAAAATTGTGGACTAGGATAATAAAAATCCCAAAGGTCATCCACTCAGAAAAAAGCTGGTTAACACTAGAAAATGTCACACACATACACACACAGACACACACACATACACATCTCTCAAGTCAACATTTTTTGAAAAAGAAAAAGAAAAAACAAAGAAAAACATTTAATGGCTAATAATGGACTATGTTTCAACAAAAATTAGGAAACTGGTAACTACTATCTACTGGCAGTAAATACTTTTAGTTGTTTTCCCTGAACTGAGAGGCTCATTTTGTTCATGTTAGAAAAATGTCTGTTAAATACCCAAGTCTGAATAACCATGGTTCATCCCACAATTCTTTCAAGTAAAAATGGTACTCTATATAAAAAGTAGCAGTTTAGCTTGCAACTCAATCATACAAATGGCTTTTCTCAAGGCAACCTTGAGTCAGTAGACACATATCCTTCTTATTTTATCAAGTTAAAAGGAAGTGTACTCAGAGGTTGAAATGAAACAAAATCACTAATTTTTACAGATTCATCAAAGAGATGTTTAAATTAAAGCAACATTGTTTTTTAATCGCAAATGCACAGCAATGAAGACTACAATGGCTATTATTAGAGTCTGCTACCGATGCAGCTTGACTTCACGTTAAAATGCCAGGTTTACCCATCATCCCTTTTGCAAATGTCAAAAACGGTGAAAAAGTGGGGGGAAAACTCCTAGTATTAGTATGAAAAGAGTTTTGACCTTACAGACGCCCTGAAAGTATCTAAAAAGACACTGGGAATCTACAGAGAGTACTTTAAGAATATCTGGTCTAAAAGAGTATTTTCCACACTGTGGCAATATGTGAAGGGGAGAGGTGTCAAGCCCACAGGACTCTAGAGACAGTTCCACCCCCAAACACAGCATCTACAAATTGGCTCCAACTGTGTTCATTTTGAATTCCTATATTAGATTCCATTTGAAGAAATGGCTCATTCTACAGCCAAAACCACAGACATGCCTAATTTGAGCTATCTTAAAAGGTTTACATGCTTTGAGTAAAGTCACACAGAGGCACTCATACCTTGTCTATCAGATCACGGTTGACGCAGTTGGGTAACTGCTGGAGGAAAGCATCTACTATGAGCTTGAGATGAGATCCAGTGCTGGCTTCTTCATCCTCTTGTTCTAATATGAAATTGGATTTTAAGTAGGTTTAGAAATATACATAGACAATGTAAGAATAAAATTCTTCAATAAGATGTTATCTGAGGCACAGATAATCTAAAGCACTTTTCTTATGAAAAATGAAGAACTTTTTCAGATATTACTCTTGAAAGAAAGGGTATCTTTAGAATCATAAGCCTAAATCACTAGTCTTTATCAACTATAAAAGGGCAAACTTTTACATGAGAAGTCATAAGTTGCATGTAGTTTTAGAGAAGATCTACTATTTTTATCTGTTGAACACCCCTTTTCCCATGTCTTCAACTAACAGCATGATCACTGCTTCCCCTCAAAGGCAATCCATGGGATTCTGATGGGAAAGGGTGCTGCCCAAGCACGGATACCATTACTCCTCTGGCCACAGGCAAGCATGACACAGAACTAGCCAACTCCTCCAAGATGCTTATACACAGACAGTGGGAGAGAATCCCTCTTTTCCTCAGATGTCACTAGCTGGTTTGAGCCAAGGGCAGCCTCCAGCCATGCCTCCCTCCCTCCATGACATGGAGAACCAGAGAATCTGCAGCAGGAAACAATGAAGCCCACAGAGAGAAAGGCAACCCTGACAAAGGCATTCTTCTAATAAAGAACCCTAACTAATAAAGAAACCTGATAGAAGCAGTCAGGAAATAATGAACAGTGTGATATTTTTATTACTAAATACAAAACATTACTCAATAGTAAAGACAGATAAAAATGACAGATGAACAGATATACCAATTGTCTTTTTATCTCTCAACTTTCAAATGCATTTATGTTAAGACTGTAAAGATTATATCAGAAATAAAATACATTAAGGACAATGCTAAAAGCACTGAAGTGCAAGACATATCTATTTAGATCATCACTAAAGTTTGTAATCACGTAATATGGGACATGTAGTGTTACTGTTCCAAATCAAATTCCAAAAAAGTGAGGGCCTAGAGACAACAGGAAAACAACGAATTAAAGAGTAAAGACCCATATTCACAGGCAAAGAGCTTTGTGTATAAACACTAATCAAAGGTTAGGAATTCCCTGGCAATTCATTGGTTAGGACTCTGCATTCTCACTGCCAAGGGCCTGAGTTCAATCCCTGGTCAGGAAACTAACATCCCACAAGTCGCACGGGATAGCCAAAAAATAAGTAAAACATTACATTAAAAAAAAAAAACTAATCAAAAATTTAAATTTTTGGCAAAAATGTTTACCTTGCTCGTCAAGAAGTTTCTTTGTAAGATCTTCAGCTTCATCTCCACCCTCTAGCTCCAATGTGTCATCATTAATTTCCAGGTTCTCCAACTCAAGTTCCAAATCATCAGGACTTGATACCTCCTTATTATCCTTAGGTTCCTTTGTCTCTGTTTGAAATCAAAGAATCAGTATCTCTGAATTAAAAGTCATATTGAAATCCTGCTGCAAAAAATAAAGATTCACAAAATCTGCAACATTTTTCCTAGAATCTACATTTATATCTGGCAAATTTGATGTTTATATTCTTAAAAATACATTATGGTCATGGAGGACAAAAACCATAATTTCTTTGTGCATGACATCTGTTCAGTGAAGAAATGAATGGATGGGTGGACTGATGAATGGAGACATACAGGCCATGAGGATTTGTGGTAATGATGAAAAGAAAATAAATCTGATTAGATAAAGTGGACTCAAATTAATTAAGATGTCTATATTATTCTATCATTCATTTAATCTAGTAACTTAATGTTCATATAACAAAACTAGTAAGTAAAAAAAATTTTTTTACAAATATTTGAAACTAAAATTTATAGCACTTTAATATAAAAATTTGTCCTCCAGCATTTACCTTTGGAATCATCCTTGCTGGACTCTTTATTCTGACAACTTTTTTCATTATCTTTAAACAAGATGGCTGGAACAAAAGCTTTCAAATCAATGAGGTTCTCGTAAAAATTCCGAGCATCTTCATCTTCCCATATACCACCTTCTAAGTCATATTCTCCAGGTTTACCAGGTGTAAATATATCAATTCCAGGCCCATGCTCTACAGTAAAATAAATCACGGGGAATTAAAACCAATGAATCTTGAATGTTTCAATTAACAGATACTTCTTCAGTCAACAAGCACTCTTGATTATGTATGTAACCATCTTTACCAGAAAATCACAAATTCTGTTTTAAGTAAAGCTCTAAACCAGGACAGATCAAAGGAAAGTGCAGGATAAACATGCTTTTTTCTTGAAGTTTTAAGCAACTGATATGAGATTAAGTAGCTATTTGATAATATTAGGCCCATCTTCACAAAGCTTAAAACCAACATAAGAAATACATAAGCCTGGCAATTCCTAAACATCTAGCTTGAAGTCCCACCTCCCCCATGAAGCATTTTTTTAATACTCCCAACACTCTGTATGATTTTATCTCAATTATGTTCGCAATTTTATGCGAACATAAAATATTTATGGTTTATGGTTTATCTTACCATAAACCCTTAAGAAGCATCCCTCCTTTTGGTATTAAACTTAGTATAAGACAGATTGCCATAAATGGTCAACTGATTAGTAACTAGAAAGGAAGGGAAAGAATGATGAAGACATATATACACATTTCACTAGAGAGTGGAAAACCATGCGTTTGTATACACACACAGGCTACATTTACATACAACTATAGATGCTTAAAATTCAGAACATTAAAAGTAATTTCCTACTTCGTGATCAAAAGACCATTCATGATTTTTATCTATTCTCACTGTACTTTTTTTTTTTTTTTTTTGTACTTCTCTCCAAACTAGAATTTTAAGAGAATGATCATACAGATTAAAAATAACCCTGAGAATAATTAGATTATTCAATGAAACATGTAAAATATCATGTAGGAAACGAGTTGCCAGTCCAGGTTCGATGCATGATGCTGGATGCTTGGGGCTGGTGCACTGGGACGGCCCAGAGGGATGGTATGGGGAGGGAGGAGGGAGCAGGGTTCAGGATGGGGAGCACATGTATACCTGTGGCGGATTCATTTTGATATTTGGCAAAACTAATACAATTATGTAAAGTTTAAAAATAAAATAAAATTAGAGAAAAAAAAAAAATTAGATTATTCATTAAAAGTCATTTAGGAAGAACAGGACAAAAATAATAAAGTACCGGCTCCCTAACTCATTACTTATATGCCTTACAAAAAATGTATTTAAACACAGAACACCGAACCAATGTAAGAGAAAAGACTGATAAATTTAATTCCTTTTTAACAAAAATGTAAATAAAAACAGGGAATTTCCTGGCGATTCAGTGGTTAGGATTCCAAGCTTTCACTGACAAGGGCTCAGGTTCAACCCCTGGTTGCGGAAGTAAGATTCCATAAGCTACGCTGTGTGGCCAAAAAAAAAAAAAAAGAGCAAAGGACAAACTAGAAGCCAATACTGGCAATATTTATACAAAGGAATTAATATCCATAATATAAAGAGCTTCTGCAAATAAAGTCCAAAATCTAAATAGAAAAAAAAGGATAAACCCTCTGAACAGATAAGTCAAAGAGTATATCAAAAGATCCTAACCTCAGTACTAATCAGAATAATGCTAAATAAAACAAAGCATTTATCACTTTGACCCATTAGATTATGTTTAAAAGATTGATATCACCAAAGGAGAAAAATTACCAAAGGTATAGAGATCAATTAATCAATCAAATAAATGCAGAAGTGATATAAATGATATAATTAAGACATGGACATTAAAACAGTTATTACAACTATATTTCATATTTTCAATAAACTAGAAGATACTCTAAGCATGTTGGAGACCATGGAAAACATAACTAGCTTCTACATCTTTACATGAGACTATCAGACACCAAAAAAGGAAAAAAGAGTGAACTGGAAGACACAGCAATAGAAACTAAGCAACAGAAACTAACCAATACCAAACAGGGCGGAAAAAAAATACTAAAGCACAGAGAAGACAACTTCAAACGTAGTGGTATTTGAATTCCTATAGAAGGGGGGAGAGGAATAGAATACATATTTGAAGAAATAAGGTCAAGATTTGCTAAATTTGATAATTATAAACCCAGACCCAAGAAGCCCAACAAATCCCAAGCACAAGAAACATGAAGTAAACCACAGAAAGCAATTATCATAATTAAGTTCTTTAAACTCAGTGATGATAATATTTTAAAACAACCAGAAAAAAAAATACACATTTAAAAAGAACAAAGACACGAATGATAGCAGCTTTCTCACTGGAAACAATGAAAGAAGACAGTGGAACAACATCTTTAAATACTGAAAGAAAAAAAAAAAAGCCTCACCCTTAAATTCTGTACCAAGTGAAAATATCTTTATAAAATGATGGCAGAATTTTGTTAATTTTGTTGCATAGTATTTACATTTCTACTGTAGTAGGTAGTATAAGTAATCTACAGATGATTTAAAGTATATGGGAAGATGTGTGCAGGTTATATGCAAATACTAAGCCATTTTAAATGAGGGACTCGAGCATCTTCAGAGGTCCTGGAACCAGCTCCCTGAAGATACCAAAGGACTATAAATGTTTTCACAGTATACAATGAATATTTTCTTATTGAGGATGTAAAATACAAAATACTTTCCTGTATTATAAACGGATACTTCACAAATACTTCACTCTTAAGATTTTAAGTCAATAGGATTTTCAGATAGTTTTAAAATTAATAATGTATTAACATTTATCAACTTACTTTTCAAGTAGTTGGTATAATATAATATGGCAATGTATTAGGAGCCCTACCAAAAAGGAAGTTTAGAACACCTTTGCAATAATATTAGAAATAACTCATTGTACAAAATGGTAAGTTTATCTTATAAAACTGCAAGGTTTTATAAAGAAAACTGCAAGTAACAATTTATGATAATACATGATTCAAAACAACTAAATTAAAAATAAAAATAAACATAGAAATATTAGTATCCCAAAGGTCCAATCCACCTTATTACCTACCTGAGAAATACAGTAAATCTTTATATAGTCCCAAACACAGTTTAAGACAACCCCTGTTAGATACAATCTAAGAATATCTATTATAAAAGAATCTAAAGAAACCCATCATATCATTATAAGTTATCATTATAAGGCTTCACTGCTCTAAGCACAAAGACTTTTCCATTCAGAGAAGCATTTTAAGTAGATTTAGGTTTTTATTAGGTCTTAATACTTCATTAAAAAAAACTTTAAAGGCATTTCAAAACATCTAATTTCAATAATATACATCTGAGAAGACTAGAGAGATAGAAGTCATTAACGCTTACTAAAAAAAAAAAAGTCACAGTGTTTAAGGATATCTTACCTTCTGGTGTTGGTTTATCTTGAGGAAGATCTGGCATATTTTCATCCAAAAGGTCTGCTAAGGATTGAGAATTTGCCAGTAGCTTTTGATAAGACATAGCAAATTCTTCATACTGTTTATGTCTATCTTCACTTAACTCCCCTTTAGAATGTAGAATACGCCTATAAACAAATGATGAAATAATCTTGACAATCTTATCAAAACAGATGTGATCATCTATTATTATACTGGGAATTGTCTGATTTTATCAAACAAGCTTATTAGCATAACCTTCTTTAATAACCTATGTTCAATACTTAACACTTTCAAGATGTTATCTGAAAATCAAAACTTACATCATCAAATTCACCTAAACAAATTAATCTTTTAAGCAATTAAAATTTAACATTGGTTCTTCAGAAAATATGAAGTATGATTAACAAGTATGCTGCAGAAACACAAAATTTAACAGTATGCCACTAATCAATTTTTAGTATTTTGTTACAGTCATATACCCCAGACATACAAGTTGGTTTTCAAAAACAGGTTAGAGACTCAGTACCTTTAACCTTTCACAATGATTTGATTCAAGATTATCTTGAAAAAGCCTGCATCTTCCCTACAGTGAATTCTCAATTTACTATGCAAGCACTCTTTATTTAGTCATTTAACAAATATCACTGGAGCAACCCACTTAATCAAGGCCAGGCCACTCTGAGGAGCAGAGGACACAAGTATTCTTCCACTTTGCAACAATTCACTAATAAACCGCCCACAGTTATTAACAGAAATGTAAAACTAATGAAAAATTTTCAATTGTACAGTCGAGTAAAAAGTTTACTATATTAGCTTAGATGGTTGAAATGTCTACAGCTGGACTCAATTTTTCTACAACTAAATATGTAGTAGTGTAAGACATGAAATTTATAAACCTTATTACAAATACAATTTCAAAAAGTCAATTATAAACTGTAAATTAAGTCACTTTCAAAAGTAATATATAAAAGTATTTTTATTCCTTGTTTTGAGTTTTCTTCTGAACAGAGAAGAAAATGAGTTAGATGGATTTTTTTTGTGTTGTCATATTCTGAAAAGTTATAGAAAATGAAGTTTTCATGAAGAAAAACCCTTGCCTACACTTACTTATCTCTGTTTATTTGGCACATTTCTAAACTTTCCCATCTTCCCCCATTCTCATCAACAGGAACTTTTGTTTCAATGCTACAATATTTAAAATATTAACATTTTCTATTTTTAGGAATATCAGGTCCCATTTACAAATACAAGATAGATCAATATAAAAAACAATTACAATTCATTACATTCAATCCTTTTTTCCCCAACATCTGGCCTAGTCGGATCTAAACTGAGAATTTTTCACTCATTTTCTTATTATTTAAATACACACTAGACAATATCATTTTACAAACAGATTAGTAAAATGCCAAGACAGTTAATCATAATAATCCAGGCTAAACAGTATTCCTCTAATAACACTGTCATTAAAGAACAATTTTTCTCTTCAAATATTTATCAGACTTTCCTTTCATTAAGCTTTATGAATTTTTTTTAAATTAAAGCAAAAACCCAAGCATTTAAAAATATTCAAGCCATGAAAAATGACTTACATTACTTCAAATGAGCTTGGTAGAACTTTTAATTAGAAGTCACATCATTTTTCAAGTTAAAAAAGTCATTAAAATTAAATGATTTGAATAAATAATACTCAAAAGCAGGGTACTCTAAAATGTTCTACAATTATTGGGAGAAATATTAATAAAAACTTTAAAAAAGTTTATTTAGAAGCAAATTATGTTTTTTGGGATATAAGTTCCAAGGAATTTCAAAACCTCTAATGACAACTAAGATTCAAAATTATTTCAGTGCTTAAAAAAAAAATGAAAAATATCTCAAAATACCATAATGTGGAACTTTACTTCTCTAATAATTTGGCATTCTGATCATTTGAAGAAAACACATCCAGTTTAGGTTATACAATATTCACTAAAGATTTATGACATACAAGCTGTACCAAGGTAGTGCCTATTTTATCAAGATAGAAAGTGAACACTTTTCCCCATATCAACCTCACTTTGAAACTTTTGCCTGGACTTTGCAGTCAATTAAATGACTGAATTCTATGAGATGTCCCAATGCGTGCATTCAATTTCTATCCAGTCCTCGCACGCGCGCGTGTGTGTGTATGCACATGCATGCACACAATCACGTCTCTCTGCAACTCCATGGACCGTAGCCTGCCCAGCTCCTCTGTCCACAGAATTTTCCAGGCAAGAATACTGAAGTGGGTTGCCATTTCCTTCTCCAGGGGATCTTCCCAAGCCAGGGATGGAACCCACATCTCTTGCGTCTCCTGCATTGGCAGAGGGATTCTCTTCCAGTCCTCCTGCAACCAGTTAAAACTCTGAAGCTTCGGAGATACTCCTCGCTCTCCTCAAAACCTCAATTCCATGATTAAACTTTTAATAGTACTAATTTACTTAACTACTTAACTCATACATGTTTAGGTTACTATCTAATAAGAACAGTCCTAGAGAGCAGGCGGCTTAGATTTTGGTTGATTTTCTAATAGAACCTTACACTGTACAGTCAGAAAGCAGTATAGGACAACAACGAAAAGGCATTAGAAGAGATCCATTATATACAAACCATACATAGTCATATGCATTTTCCTTGACCATTTATTTAAAATATATTTCCTTAATATCTAATTCCACAGCATGTAGTAAGACTACAGACTTCAAGCAGAGAACGAAGCCATCGCAGGTGCCTGAAAATTCAAAATTCCTCGTCATTTAGAAGTTCTAATGAAATTTAAATGAAACAATTTCTAATGAATGTACTATATAAGACAGTTCTTGTAAGTTCATGAAGTCCACAGGAAAAGTTTTTCAGTTGGATTAAATTTTAGAAGGCCTGTATGAGGGATTTACACATACACAGCACATATGACCAGAGTACATGTTCTGTACATCAGTGCAAATCTCACCAAAATTTCTTATGTGAATTCCAATTCCATGGGAATATAACACTAAGCAAAATCAAGCTGAAAATATGGTTCATCATGTATCATTTTAATTACAATCTCTTCAGAAGCACATCTATTATAGAAAGTTGCACTTAAAACTATTCTTTTGAGGCTGTCATAAATCAGAGGTCAGCAAACTTTCTGCAAAGGGACAAATAATAATTTTAAGCTTTGCAGACCATGTGGTCTTTGCTGCAAACACTCAAGTCTGATGGCATAGCACAAAAGCAGTGCAGACAATATGTAAACAAATGAGTATGACTATGTTCCAATAAAACTTTATTTATGGACACTGAAATTTGAACATCATGTAATTACTAATCTGGCCTGAAAGCCATAGTTTGCCAATCCTTGTCGTAACTGGAGATAACCAAGTACCACAGTTAAATATATTATAAACAAGTTCATTCCCTCTCCTGGTTCCATTGCATGATAGGGAGGAACTGGTACTATTTTAAAGATATGAAAAGCAAGCAATGAATACAAAATTAATTCCAAGTCTTATTCGCTGTAAAAAAAAAAAAAAAAGAAGGTAGACGTCTTGCACCTAAAATATGAGATATCACTATTGGGGAGCACCTCTAAGGTACATCAATCCTTGATTTCTGGAGTGTTTTTTATATTATATTTAACAGTAATTTAATATTATAAATCTGACTATCTCAAATAGTCCATTCTGGAATCAAGCAATATATCTCATAAGGAAAGCCACATATGCCTCAAAAAATTTTATTGAGACATGCATTTTTTTCCATTTTTAAAATTTTTATTGTTATTGCCTGGCCTTCATGCTACTATTTTGTACAGTGTTTATTCTGTTGCTTTATAATGTTTTTAAAAATGAATTTTAAAAAATAAGCTATGAAAGTTTAAGAAGTTTAACATACACATTTTGAGAATCATAAAAAGGCACAAAGAGATATTCTCATTTGAAAAACCTTCTGAAGAATTGAGCAGGCAATATACTATTAACAGTGAACTAACATTGATTCTTACAATGTGCCAGATACTGTTATTAAACGCCTTTACACACATACATTCACATATGCATCATTCACATGCACCTCAGAGACACAGTGCTGCTGTCATCCCACTTTACAGAAGAGAAAGCCAAAGCACAGAGATGTGAGGTAACTTGCCCAAAGTTACAGAGTAAATGACAAATCTAAAACTTGAATCCAAGCAGTCTGGCTCCAAAGTTCATTCTCTTAACTCCTGGATTACAATGCCTCTCAAATTATCCACTTGATATCATATATTGAATTAGGATGTCTCTCAAATGCGTATATCAAAGGCAAGTCTTCCCAAACCAAGGTGCTGGTTTTATATTCTCTTTTGGGTCCTTCTTTCATTTGGATTTGACTTTAGAAGTTCTGAGTAGCTAATGGGTTTATTAGATACCTTAAACAAAATGCAGTTGAAGATGAGTACTATGGAAGATGTGAAAAATAAAGAATGAAGAGATAGGAAAGAAACTGATTCTGTCATTTGCTATCAAAGTCACACTGGGCAAGGTCTTTAATAACTAAATCTGAACTATCACCTTCAAAATACAGGTATTTCTTTCAAGGGTACTGTGAGGATCAACTGAGATCATATACCTGATGCACTATATCAAAGTAAAACAGTATTTTCATGAGAAAAAAAAAAAAGCCAGTGTCCACTGTAACAAAGTCAAGAACTTAAAATTTGAAGTATTAGTTTAATCTTCTATCAGCCAAATTAAAAGAGAAAAAAAAATCTTGAATACAGAAAATCTATTTTAGCTTTGTCCTTAACCACTCATGTAAAATAACAAAGAACACATGGCCGAATCTTGACAAAATAACCATGAAGCAGACCCATGAAAACCACTAGGTTTCACTTTTCATCTTCTTTACTACTCTGTCAAATTCTCACGAGAACTTGAATTTTCTTGTGGTTTCATTTTAGACTCTGGTTATGAATGTTGAACAATCTTACATGAAGAGAGTAGAGCAATAGTTAAGCATAACTGTCCCCAGAGATTTATTAATCAGCTAATATCAAAGGCACTGACTCAGAATTAGAAAATATCTAGGAGGTAACAATTTTGAAGTTGGTTATGAATGTTGTATAATCTTATATGAAGAGCATAGAGCAACTATTAAGCATAACTGTACCCAGTGATTAATCAACTATATCAACGTCACTGACTCAATCAGAAAATATCTAGGAGGTGACAATTTTGAAACACTTATAAAATTGCTAAAGTCTCTGTAAATATAACGCACAGTGATATATAACATTTTAATAGTGCTTAATACTTGCTGTTCAGTCGCTAAGTCATGCCCGACTCTTTGAGACCCCCTGGACTTCATTTAATAAACAATCTTCCTGTAAAGGCAAGGTACAACTTAACCGGAAAGAATATGAAAGGTAAAAGCAACACCACTGAATGTCAGGTTAATGTGTTTTCAGGTTTCAACACTGTTAAAGTAATGCCTCATGAATTTGCATTAATAAAAGAAACCTCTCTGGTTACATTAACATGGGAAAAAGCCTACATTCTACCTACATTTTTTTCCTTCCCAAACTTTAAATCAAATCATTTACTGCTGTTGAACTGAGCATGCAATCATGAAGGTCATAATTCACAGGTACTGAAAAGAGAAATGTGCCCTCATTCCTACCAATAAAGGAGAAAAAAAAAGAAATTAAGACACTTTAGAATTATTGAAGTATTCTGACTTAATATCTGAATTCATGATTTCACTATACTGTAAGAAATTAACTGTTACATAATTAAGTTATATCTAATAAAATTAAATCATTTATTCAACCAATTTTTATTAAATGCCAAAAAAATACTAGGTTATATTATCTCAATGAGAATAAAATCTCAAAGTACAAAGCATTTTGTGTATAAAGTAATAGCACTGAAAATAATAAAAAATAACACTTGGCAAGAAGTAAAACTATTAATTCTAGACTGGAAAATACTATTAGATGATATTTTAAATGTGCAAATATTAATTTTAACTCTTCAGATCAATTACTTAACCAAAATGCATTTAAAAATAAGATTTTGTACTTAACAAGTACAAAAAGCTTATAAATTCACATTTACTAGAATTCACCTAACCCCAGGATCAATTTCATTGCTGACCAGCAACTGTAAATCCTCAGGGGCTTGTAACTAATACATATCAGCATAGCTAACAGCAGAAAAGAACAGCTGAGACTCAACAGGTCTCATTCAGTTATGCCTTCACTCATCCATTACAGTGTTTTTAAGAAAACATGAGAGATTTTATTACTCTATTTTTTTAATTGGTTAAATAGATTTTTAAGTATAGACTTCAATGAGTACAGACTAACACTTCACAACCCCTAAGCACCATGCCATCTCCCAAGTTAACCAGAATGCCCAAGAGCATTTACAATCCATAGATTGAAAACACAGGGTATTTCACTTTTTTAAAAACCATCATTAAAGACAGTGAATAAAGGCTTAAAGTAGTTTAACTACATGAGTCTTAAATACTCACTAGCTTGGCACCTACATTTCTAGCATTATCATGCCTAAGAGAAACCTTACTGAGAAAAATGACCATCTGTGATTTATTCCTATGATAAGAGAAAAACTTAAAAACATCTACTGGATAATGACTGGCAGAAAGAAACTTCTGGAAACTGGACATTTTATAACATACCCTTTTAGAAGTAAGGAGACTAACATTAGGCCAAGTAGGGACTCTGCATTAATCCAATTCCTCGTCTTTCCTCAGTCAGGCACTTCAATCCTCACTTACAAAGGTTCTTCAAATTGAAGCTATCCTAAGGCATGAGTGACTTACTAAGCCATATGCCAATTGTTTTCTACACTGTGATTAAGATTCTCACATCCCCCAAATAATTACATATAATTGGACAGTTCCTGTGATAAAATAACTGCTCCCAGGGTAAGGTCAATTTACATTTAGTAAATAGCCTCCTCTAATAACCAACCATAGGTCAATAGCTCTGTATTAACATGAGTAAGTTTCTAGGAAAAGGCCACGAAGCTGTGGTCTCAACACTGTATCCTGGTTCAAAATTTTCTTCTGTGACTTTCATCATGAACAAAAACAGGTCTGCTTATCTAATCTAAATGTGACCAGTGGATAAGTATAATTAACAATATATACATCATTGAGAATTCCCTGGCAGGCCAGCGGTTAGGACTCAGTGCTTTCAATGCCATGGGCCACTATTTCAATCTCTGGTCAGAGAACTAAGATGCCAGAAGCCATGTGGCATGGGAAAAAAAAAAAAAAAATCCACACACACACACACCATCAATTATCATTAGGCTAACATAATATGCCAAAAGTACCTAAAGTTTAAGAGTTAAGTCTGTATCAGGAATAAAAAATTATGTCTCCAGTTCAAAGTGAAGAACTGACTCAGTAGCATGCCATTTGAGAAATGTCTTTAGGTATAACAAAAAGTCAAAAGACTGCAGCTATAAAAACTATAGGCCATAGGCAGATAAGAAGGCATCAAAAACAAACATCCAAAGTGACTGAAAATCAGGCAGCAAATTGAGAGAACCAGAGATACTCAGCCTGGAGAAGATCAAAGGGAAACACCTTGGCAGTCTGCAAATATTTTGAAACATCATGGTGTAAAAGAAGAGACATGTCCCATGCCAATCAATGCTTCTCAAACTATCTGTCGTAAAGGAATAATTTTCTTTCCAATCACTGCACAGCTATAAAATATAATGACAATATCATGGCAATGAAAAATTGCTATCAAAATGTCTAATGAAATGTCTCAGTTTCTCTACTTAATTCACTGGCAACAGGTAAACAGTTCATGGAACCCCACTCTGAGTAGCTTTATTCTGTCTATACCAGAAAAAATGAGTAAATCAAAGGGAACCATTTTATGAGGAGTTAAATTTCAGCCCAAATTCCCAGCAAACAGGCTAGGAATAGGTGTGTCCAACAGTGCAATGGCTCAGGGCACTAAGCTCAAGAAGTTTTCAGAATAATTTATGTCAGATAATCTGTAAAATGGATTTCATTTTGCATTGGAAGGATGACTAGATTAAATCATTATAGACTCTGCCCTAAAAGCTTCTGTGAGGCCAGTCAAAAACACAAAATGTAGAAAGGATACATGTATATGTATGGCTGAGTCTCTTTGCTGTCCACCTGAAACTATCAAAACACTGTTAATCGGCTGTACTCCAACACAAAATACAAAGTTTAATTAAAAAAAAAAACCTTAGAAAGTAGCCAAAAAAAAAAATCAAAGCATACTTTCAAAATCACCTGGGACGTTATTAGGTAAAACATATGTGAAAAGGAAAAAGACTGTAAAAATGACTATGTAAATTGTAACTAAGAAAGCTAATACATGTGAAAATTATTAATAGAGGACCACTACTTTATTAACCCATTACTGGCTACAGAAGTACATTCTGAAGTTGCCTCTTCAAAGTTTAAAACAGTCCTCGCTATTCAAAAGCAAAAAATGAGGATTGTTTTAAGGAACATTAAGGAGCACCACTGCCATCTTAAATTCTCACCTGAGTGAGCTTCGGCCACCACAGATTTATCCATATAGCCTCTGCTGTGATCTTATCCCTTACCTAAGTGAACAACTGGCATACACTATTGCAGTCTTTTGTGGCTAAGTTAAGCACCTTCTAGAAGTAACTACATAAACCAGTCCTCCCCAACTACAGGCTTATAAGAGTAAGTGTTCTCCCCACACAGGAACTTTAAAATAGGTGCAAAGTATTCAGCCAAAGGCTACCGCTTGTGACTTCTTTCTGTACACCTTCAGCCCGGCCCCACATACACACCTCCATACTTACCTAATATCCACCAACTACATCAACTTCTAGCCTTTTGATGCCTTCTAGGAGAAGGCAATGGCAATCCACTCCAGTGTTCTTGCCTGGAGAATCCCAGGACGGGGGAGCCTGGTGGGCTGCCGTCTATGGGGTCGCACAGAGTCGGACACGACTGAAGTGACTTAGCAGCAGCAGGTGCAGATGATACAGAGTAGTCTACAGGATCTTGTAACAATCAAGGGTGGCCTAAATCAGGGATCTTCACCACAGGCTTTAGAATTTTGAAAGGATGTCCCCAGGAGAAAGACTCCTGTAAATGCACTTTACATATTTGCATTTAAAGAATTTTTTCACAGCTACTTTGGTATACGGTTTTCCAAATTTCTGATCTAAAATATCACTAATGAATGACTTATTCTCTTGAAAAGAGCGAGTATCAATGGTGACATCAATAAAACTAAAATACAAAAGTAAACCTGCTATAGAAAAGAAACAGTGAAACACACACAAAAATAATAGCAGATAAGTTAAAGTGATAGAAAAAGAAAACTTATCCCTCAACATTAAGATTTTTAAATCACAGTAAAAATCCACAATGTAAAAATCATCATATACTTGCCAAATTTCTATTAAATCAGAAACAAAATCTATCAAAGACTCACATTTAAACATGAGTACTTAGACTGTTATCACCCTGTGAAATTTTCCTGGAATGTTAAGAAATCACCTGTAATAAACCCTTTTCCACAAGTTCTTTCAGTGGCGTGAAGACTTTACATTTTTTAAAGTATGAGCTCCAAAATAAATTTTCAATTCTGAGAAACGTTTGAAAATCACCTGTTTTGTCTCTCAGTATTCTGTAGCTCCCTGTGGTCCCTTTTCAGATGTTTGGTCAAAGACGTAAAGTATTCTTTTAAAAGATTCTGGAAAGGTTGCTGTTTCTCTGGACTAATTATCTCACTAGGAGGAAAACTCAAATTAAACTTCTCTGCAGCACTCTTTACTTTCCTTGGTACAAGTCCAGCAATATCATCTCCACAATGTCGACAAAAACTAATCACCACAGAAACATGAGTATGGGATTCCCGATCAGCATTAATAATATTTTTTAGCTGTTCATAGATTAAGGAAAGACCTTCCTTGTCAGTGAAAATCCCAACTATTGTCAATTCTGCAATGAAACGCAAATCAGTTCTTAACTTGGTAATGTTAGGTGTTTTCTCTTCTTTCCTGGCTTCAAAATGTTTTTTCCAAACCTGAAGAAGTGATGGGGCAAAGTCGGCATAGCGCTGGTGAAAGAGCGAGCATAAGTGCACAGCACAATTCACGTCAGATATTTTTAGCTTTGCTTCCACAATAGAAGCGACAGCCTCTGCAATGTATTTGCTTAAATTTAGGCCATTAAAATCATGGGACAAGGAGTCTCTCTGTTGTTCTGTAATAGTTTTTAGTTTCTTGACAAAAGCGGTATTTTTCTTCAAACTTGAGTCTAGTCGGCTAAAGAAATTTTCCTCTGGTCGGTTGTCTGGAGCATTTTGGTTTTTGCTACGAAGTTCTTTCCTCAACTGATGTCGTTCCCAAGCTTCCTGATGAAGCTGAAGGGATTCCTCTTTCTCTCTATATAAAAAACAAACAAGTAAGTAAGATACCTTGTATATTTTGAAGCATAACTGATGAATCCCATAAGAGTGAAAGCCAATGAAAAATTAGAAAAGCAACAGAATCCAAGAGGAACAAAAAATGCAAAAGGCCCTTTCATCACTTTAAAGACACCTGATTAATGACCAGATAATGAGAACTCATTCTACTGATAACACCAAAAGTGGCAGAATGGAGCATTTTTAATAACTAGATTAAAAATCATTCTGGCAACTGGCAAGCTAAATGAATATAACTTTTTACTTGTCAATTGTAACCCAATAAAGCTGAAAAAAATAAATGGATAAAACAGGATTCTTAATACAAAAAAACAAAGTAATATGTTTGGGAAAATATAAAACCTAAACCAAATAAAAGCACTGGGGAAACAGGGAAAAAATTCCACAAAAAAATAAAGAACAAAATTACAAAAGAATATATTAAAATGCTTTGAGTTAGGTACCATTTTCCATACTTTAGCATTAAATAAACCGTTAATAAAAGTACCTTTCTTAATAAAAGTTTAGGCCTTAAAATTCAAGTATAATTAAAAGCTCATTTAGGAACCAGAAAAACTATAGGATAAAAGCACTTTAATAAAAGGTTAGCAGACTCAGTTTATCCTGAGAAGATTTAAAATCAAATCTGCTTATGTTTCCACTAGAAAGATGGGACATGTTTAAACTGCAGAAGTAGTAAAATAACTCAGGCAGGAGTGGGAGAATGAGGACAATCTGAGGTTTCTGAGACACCAAAATATATAACTTTAAAATATAAATTTCTAACAAAACAGATTTTCATCTTTCTAAGATAACCATCCCTGAGTTACTCTATAACTCTACAATTTTTCCACTAATAGCTACAATATGCTAACAAAGAGTTACATCTATCACTGAGAACGGGACATGAATCCCTTGAAGCCTCCCAGCCACACAAAAACAAAATCAGCAGTGAGAGTGCTCCTTAAGAGAGTATAACTCATTACTGCCATGCATTCAACAACTCAATTATCATCTTTATTAAAAATACTTTAATATATAATGAATATATACACACACAATGAAAACATTTATACTTACCTATTTATATATTTACAGGTGAATAATATGATGCTTTAGAATACTCAAGAAAAAAAAAGGGGTAATTGCAGATGCTGGGTAGATGGGAAGGGATACTAATTTATTCCATTCTATCTTTTACATGCTTGAATTGTTCCAAATAAAAAGTTGGCATTGTGGTTACTATTGTTTTTTTTAAGCTCTTTGTATCAGAAGGGTGAGAGAACAAAAGTTACAGTGAAATGAAATATCCTTCCAATTATTTTAAGTAAAATAGAAAATAAGCAAGAAATTCTCAAGAATCATTGTTCTGAATATTCCAAAACTATTGCTTTTCAGACCTAAGACTCCAGTTCCTCATTAAAAATAGTTACTGAAGAACTTTGGTAAGTAGGTAACCGAGCTGTTCAAGAGATTCATAAAAATTCATATTTGCAAACAGCTTTTTAAATTACATATACAAAGGGAAGAGCCCATGCACTACTGGATTAGGTCTCACGCACTGTTCATCAACTGTCATTTCTGCTACATCCTGGTAGTCTTCCTAAGAGGACTACCTCGTTTTTCACCAGTTCATTATATCACTTGCACAGATTTACAAGGTTACAAATAGATTTTCATAAAGATAAAAAAGGGAAGCATTTTGGAATTGTACTTAAAGACAATGCTTTTAAGGTCAGCCTAACCCAGGTTCAAATCCCAGCTGCTCAACTATTTACTGTGACCTTAGGCAAGTCATTTAATCTCTTGAAGCTTCATTTTATTAATTCACAAAACAATAAGCTTACTTCATTAGGACTGCCTTAAAGACAGGTACTGATACAACTACAGAGTTTGGCATATAAGAAACTCAACAGCAGCCATTAAGAACTGAAGATTTTCGGGAATTCCCTGGCAGTCCAATAGTTAGGACTTTCACCACCAGGGCCCAGGTTCAATCCCTGGTCATGGAACTAAGATCCTGCCAGCCACACAGCGTGGCCAAAAAAGAAAGATTTTCAACTTAGAAAGATTACATACTATAACATGAAAAAAACATTTTCTAAAAAGCACAAACAGCTCAAATTGCTCCACACCTCAAAAAAATATTTATTAAAGGTTACTATTATTTAATTTCAAGAGTTAAAGCACTGAAATCATGCCTGTAGTCAGTGAAATTAACAGAACAAGTAAATTGAGATACTCTCAACTCTCAAGCAACTGCACCTTGCAAATTTTATTTCAAATAATCACTGTTTTTCCAAAACATTCCAATCTTCCTATTTCTATACATTAACAGTTAGAATAAATGTTCTTACTTCAACTGGGCAGCCTCTTCTTCCTGCTGACGTTTCACCTGTTCTTCTTGCTTCTTTCTCTCTTCTTCTTCATGTTTCTTTTTTTCTTCTTCCTCTTTTTTCTTTAATTCCTCCTCTGCCTTCACCTTTTCTTCTTCTTTTTTCTTGCGTTCCTTGTCTTCTTTTTTTCTTTTATCTTCTTCCAGTTTCTTCTTCTTATCTTCAGGGACCTTAATAACCTCCTTCTTGGCAGTAAGCTTGATCTCCTCTTTTGGTTTCTCCCTGCTGCTCACTGGCCGCCTTTCACTGCAGTCTTTTTCCTTGCTGTTTAGTGAAGATTCTTTTTCTTCCATACTTGCTGGCTTTTTACGCTCAGCTGGCATTATGTTACCCAAGACAATCTGTAAGAGTAAAAGAATGTCAGCATTGTAATTGCAGTGACTTTTTTTTTTAACTAATGTGACACTACTTTGTTAAGTGGAACATATTAATGCAACTTGGCAACTGTGAGAGATTAAATAAAATGCATACAAAACAAATACTATTTCAGTGATAAAATAAATCACTGATCATATCCTATATTCTATCATTATTAGTTATGCTTATGTCTAAGCACTTTCTTTCTACTTTTTAGTCAGAAAATAGTCTCTACAAGAAGTAGAGAGCACAATATAAAGAACCTCCATGTACCCATTACATTCAACCACTATCAACTTCACAGGTGATATTAAATGACATATCATTTAATCATAAATACTTCAGTACTATCTGAGAACATTTTCAACCAGTTTCACCCACCATACTTCATAACCACTAAGAAATGCTGGTGACACTACATCATACAATATTCAATTACAAGTATTTAAGTGGGACCATAAATGAGCTCTTACCTTCTACGAAGCAACTAATAAAATAGACAAGACTAATAAATTTCATCTCATTGCTCTAACTGTATCAAACACAAAAACTGCTAACTATCCCAAACTAGACTAGACCTTTCATCTCTTTATTAGTAGTCAAAATTAGTCTATAAACATAATGATTACTATAAATAATACCTAAATTAAATATTCTGTTCTATACTTGCCAATACAAGAGCCACCAGCCCAGAGTTTCCCAGCCTCAAGAGTACTGACATCGTGGGCAAGAGTTCTCTGGTGGGAGGAGGAAAGGCTACCGTGTGCACTGCACAAACTGTAAGCGAAGCATCCCTGCTTCTACACAGTAGATGCCAGTATTGCCCCAGTTTTAAAAAACAAAAATTACTCAGACATCACCAAATTTCCCCTGGGGGCAAAATCACTACCAGCTGAAAACCACCACACTAGCCACACATGGCTACTTACACTGTAAATTAATTAAACAGAATCTGAAATTCAGTTCTCCATCACTATCCATAATCCAACTGCTCAACTCCACATGCCACTAGTGGGTACAACATCAAACAGTGCAGATATAGAGCATTTTCATCATTATAGAAAGTTCTATTGGAGAGCACTGGTCTATAGTACAGCCTCCATATAGTTAACTGGAATAAACTCTGGAACAAAAAATGTATTCTCCACCAAAATTCATGATTTCCTTTTCTAAAAATACGTGTCTACTTAGAGCTTAGTGTTCTCATGTCATTTCTTTTATGGACAATACTTCGTTTTAACTTCTAAATCACTTGAAAGTTGTACACAAGAAAATCAAAATACTTTTCATTTAAGAAGTGTAGAATTACTTAAACTACTGAGGGTTTTTTTATTTTAAGCTAAAACACAGTACTCAAGTATTTTCAATATATGTTTTAAATTACATCAATAAAAACTATGTTAGCAAACAAAACATTTGCAGTAATAAATATTTTATAAACACAAAGCATTTATTTCAGCCCTCTAATAAAATATTACCACAGAAAGACAATCTAAGCCAACTGAAGCACTTTCAGTGATTTTTGGAGGCACATGTCATAGTCTGTATCTTATCTCAGCCACCTCTTCCTTCCCCTTTTCTGTTTTATTCTTATTCTCCTCCACCTCCATGTTCTATGCATTTTTTGGACAATGACACCCAAAGGCTTCAGATAACCCTATTTGTGGAACTTGAACAAAAAAGGGCTGTTAATCCTGTTTAAACAATCATTAAAATACATAAGAGCATAACTACTTATTTATGTGGCAAGACAGTGTTAATATTTATATTACCTGGGAAATTTAGTATCAACTTCTCACACAGTTTCAATACCCACCACTGTCCTAAACTGACTGCCCTAACGCAAGCAAACTTTCAAGAGCGAATACTAATAGCTACTAGCTACTTCTCACAAAGTAAACATTTTACATACATTATTTCATTTAATAATAAAATCTTCATGAGATAAGTATTATTTTCCCTATTTAATAAATGAGTAAAAAGAGACCTGACCAAGTAACTTGACCAAGGCTTCTACAGCTAGTGACAGAGCTTAACCAAAGTTATTAAGAATCCTGAAGAGGATGCAGCTAGAAAACGTGACAAGAGATACTGACTACACAAATCAGAATTACATCTCTCAGAGTAGAAGGAGTCCCTGATGATGGTTAAGCAGTTTCTACATTATGTTTTAACTTTTGGCCTATTCTAGCTAAAAGATATGGGGACAAATAATTCCTAGGTAATCAGATAAACTTACTTAGGGATATCTATAATTATATGCAAAAAAAAAAAAAAGTTTTATACAGATTTTGTACTTTCTGATGTGAAGCTGCAACAAGCAATACTTCAGCTAATACGGGAAAGAACAGTTCTCAGAATATAAAAAAGAATGGTACCAAAATTTATAATAACTCATTTATGAAGACAAAATTAGACACTAAGCTCTGTTAAAACATTAAGGAACGTACTTGGAATCTGACAAATTTATAAAGGATCATCATTTATCAGCACAACAGTCCCTCAAATTTTTGTGATTTTCCACAGTACTCATATATTAGACTTTTAAACGTCTTCTATATCAAACTGCAGAAGTCTTTCATGAATTAGATTCTGCTCTAGAGCATAGGTTCTCAACAAGACCCTCAAGTCTTGGCAGTGGTATCTTCTTTGAACCATTTCATCCTTATATTACAAACATATACCCAAAGTACACCTGGAACTAAATTTAAATGAACAAAAATATGATGAAAATTTTAAGGTTCATGTAAAGGTAGCAATGCACTATGAGAAAATAATATGAGCTTTAAAGTCAGTCAGACTTATAACTTTGCAAACTCTACAACCTGCTAGCTATGGAAACAGGGCAATGTAACTTCTCTGAGTCTATTCATCAGTAAGATGGAGATACTGCCACCTCTCTTACAGACGTCTTAAACTTCTGTAAGTCTAGAAGAGAGCATGAGAGCCATTCAACAAATGCGTATTCTCTTTCACAGAGAAAACTGAAGAGTTAAGCCTAAAATAAGAATTGTTTAGAGTTAGGAGTACTAGATTTTAACTACTCCAATTCTCAATTTTTACACTGAGTGAACTGCCCAAGATTACACAACTAGCTTAATAACTGGGTTGAGACTCTGTGTCCAGTGCTCTTTCCCCCTATATAACCTAAGACTTAAAAAGTCAAGTAGGGACTTCCCTGGTGATCCAGTGGCTAAGACTCTGGGGGCTAGGGTTGGATCCCTAGTCAGGGAACTAGATTCCACATGTTGCAACTAAAGATCCCTAAAGATCCCACATGGTGCAGTTAAAGATCCTGCATGTCCCAACTAAGACCTGGTGAAACCAAATAAATAAATATTTTTTAAAAGCCAAGTAAAAAATACAAGCTATAGAATTCAGATTAAGTATGTATTTGTATCACATCAAATTTCAAATGTGAAACTGAGCATTAAATTATATTGTGAAATGCCATTTCACATTTTAATAAACTCATGCTTTAATATTTTACCTCAAGTCTTCCAAATAAAAACTAGAACTTTTAAATAGAGTCTGTAAGATAAAAATTAGTTATCTTTTAATTGGAATATGATTAGCTCCCACAAGCCAGTATAATTACATTCACACAGTTATTAAAAAGGAAGCCATGCTTTAAAACCACCTTTCTGGCTCCCAAAATAGTGTCCTGGCCCTTGGGCTGTATATTTTATTTGGTTTTCTAAATATACCCTGAACTTCCCGAACAAAGTAAAACTACTTTACTAATAAAACAGGTACTTTCAATGGTCCGTTGGGAGAGTGCAGAGAAAGGGGTGTTTCCCTTTAAAGCTATTTATCCGCAAAGTACCATATGGGTTATGTATGAAATCACAATGAGACTGCTCTGAAAATGCTCCAGAGTGAAAGAATGATATTTAATCTTTACATTCTGGGTTATTCATTTAAAATGGTCTAAGGGCAGAACAGCACAAGGGCATTACCTCCCAGTCTCTGACTTTAAAGAACGTTCTCAGGAAAAAGGACTCAAAGTTTTTACAAATTCCACCAGAGTTCAAAAATGGTTTTTTTCATGAGTCGTACAGTTCTTCTAAACACTTAATAACTCTGCTAAAGGGGAAAAGTGAGGGAGAGTTTTCCTCAGGTCTGATGCATCACTGCGTGCAAGTCCTAAAAGAGCAAGAGACCCGATGGTCCGGTCCAGACTGTCCCCTCAAACTTATAAGCTGGCTCTGCTCCGCCAACCAAACACCCCGCGATCGCCTCTTTAGTTCAACAGGAGGACCGGGAAGCCCGGGATGAAGGCAAAGTGAAGAATTCTCAGCCCATGGGACTAAAACGAAGTCCACCCAGGAATGCCTGCCCACCACTCTCCGATCCACCGAACCCCGTCCCCTGCACCCTCTTCTCCCACAACCCCCTGCTCTCGCTCCACACGCCTCAGCTCCTCTGGCTTCCTCGCCACAACTCCCCTTCCCACCCGGGTCCACGGTCACCTTCGCGGACCGTCCCTGCCCCAGCCCTAACTTCGCAGCCCACACTCCCTCACCGCCGGAGCCCGACACGCTCCGGCCGGTCTCCCGGCTCCACATCCTCCCCCACACACACCCACCCTCCCCATTTCCTCGCCCTCGCTTCCCTCCCGGCTCCCAAAGAGCTCTCCCCAGCCTCCCCTCGCTCTCCTCCACACCCCAAACCTCTTCACCCCGCCACGGCGGGCTCCCCGCCTCCGGCCCCGAGGCCCACCCCGGGTATATGAGGCAGGCAGCCCCTCGACAGCCTCTCCTGCCTCCCTCCCGCGTTGAAGGGAGCCTCCTGAGGAAAGGGGTCTGAGGAGAACGACGCCGGACCCGCGGTCCGTCTCCTGCTCGCCGTTCCCGGAGCGCTGGGGTGCCGAGTAGCCTCACGGGTCCCCGGGGGAGTAGGAGTCCAGGCCGGTGCCTCCCAACCCCGCTCCCTCCTGGTCGTTGGAGCGGAGGGAAAGGAGGTTCCCCGGGACTTACCTCGAGCCTGTTGTCAACATTAGCCCCGGGTTTCCCAGCACCAACTCCAGCGCTCGGGCTCTCCCCTCCCCTCCCCCCACCTAGCTCGCAGCCGAGGGCCCGCCTTCCCTCACCTCCCCCTCCTCCCTCCGCCCGCCGGCCCTCCCGTCCGCCACTCACCAGCGCGGCCAGGCTGAGAGTGGGGGCGGGGCGGAGGACGGCGGAAAGGAAGCAGCTGTCCGCACTATTGCCAGGTCGAAAACAGTCCGGGCTTCCCTTCCGCCGGCATTCCCTCGCTCTTAGCTTAGCTCCGGGGCGAAGGATCGCGAGTGAATGCTCAGATAGGTGCCACACACACAGCGGCGGCTTCAAGCTGCCCAACTAAAGGGGAGGAGCTAATTTTTCAGACAGGCAATTCGCAGGGCAGCCATAACCTGCACCTCCAGCCAGGGCCTCAGCGGAGGGGAGGAGTATTCAGAGGCCCGGAGGCAGGAAGTGGATTGGTCGCCAGGAAAGGGAAAGCGCCTGAATTGGAGGTGCGCAAGCGCAGCGCTGGGGGAGGGAGACCGGAGGGGGAAAGCGAGAATGGGGAGGGGCGGAGCTAACAGGAGGTGAGGAAGGGCGGTGGAGGAGTAGGCGAATTACGGAGCGGCATTAAGGACAAATTTAGCCACGTGTTTCTCAGAGGCCTTTCCTGGAGTGTATATAAGGAGGAGTCTAAGAAGGGCGAGTTTGATTGGACTAATTCGTGGGATGTTGAGGATTTAGGAAGCTGAAAGCTGGAGAAGCTAAGAATATGTACTGTGAGGAAGGTACAGGTTGGTAAGGGACGGATCTAGATTTAAGAAAGTCCCGTAGGGGAACTTTCAGAAGCAGCTTTAGCTGTAAGTTCAATCTGTAAGTACCCCACGGCTGAAGAAGGATCAAGGCTTTTCTCTTACAGGTCTTAGAAAGTACCCTCTTGTAGCCAGCAAGTTTTTTACAGTAGCATCATCTCCGCGAATTACTGAATGAAATCACCAGGTTAAAAAATTGGACAGTCTTGCCATTTCTTCTAAATGTGGAACCAACTCAATTTTTTAAAAATCGCTCAGCTTATCTAAACTTATTTTCTCTTAAATTGATGAATTCGTGCATCAGACCTCTGATTTTTAAAGAAAAAGTGTGAGGTTTGTCAACAGAATCTGTCTGGGTGTTAAGTACTGCAGGCTTTGGCAGGTCAGGAGCCAAAGGAACAAAGGTGCAAAACTGGTGTTCATTCTTGTTTTCATGTGCGGTGCTCCGCCCACAAAATAAGCTACTAGCCACCTCAAATCCTTGACGCATGTCCGAGTTCATTTGTGTTCAGCTTTTGTACATTTGTCTCATTTACTGTTTTTACTTATCTTTCTTTTTTCAAATTGTGTATTTGATTTACAATCTTATATAAGATTCAGGTGTACAACATAGGTTCACAATTTTTATTTATAGTGATTCACAATATTGGCTATATTCCCTGAGCTGTATAATATATCCTTGTAACTTATTTATTGTACATAAAATTTATACCTCTTAACCTCTACCTCTGTTTCCCCTTCCCCTGCCAGCTCTCTATTGGTAACCATGGATTTGTTCTCTGTATCTGAGTCTGTTTCTTTTATATTTACTTGTTTCTTTTCTTTTTTAGATACCATACGTGAGTGATAATCTACAGTATTTGTACTTCTGTCTGACTTCCTTCACTAAGCACAAAATGCTTCAAGTTCATCATGTTGTTGCAAATGGCAAAGTTTCCTTCTTTTTTATGCTTGAGTGTGTATGTGTGACATCATCTTTATCCATTCATCTGTTGATGGACACGGGTTGCTTACACTTAGACCATTTATTCTTAGCACATAAGTTACTCTTCCAAACGGAGTGTTGATGCTTCTTGTACTTAAAAAAAAAAAAACCCTACTGATAGGCCCACCCTTTAAAGGACAGTAAAAAAGAAAGACAGACAAATACTGCTTTTGTATCATTGATGAGCCATTATGAGAGAACTGTCCTAAAACACCAAGCCACCAAGTTCTCCTTGAAGTTTTTTGTATTTTGTCTGATTACCTTGAGAAGATTCACCTGTGCTGTTGATCAGTAAATCCTTCTTCTCAATCCTTTGCCTGTCATCAGGTGTTAAAAAGAATTCAGGTGTTAAAAAGAAATTGTGTGAGTACAGGGATCAAAAAAGAGAGCATTTGCTATTTTACATTTGTTATTTTAATAATCACAATAATCCTGTAGGTAAGCTGAATTTTATAGAAACTGAATCACAAGATTAATTTATTAAAGATCAAAAGACTAGTAAATATATTCTCTACTATCATACTGACCTCTAACTGCAAAAAAACAAGCTCTTTTTGCTATATCCCACTCCCTTAATGGAGAAGGCAGTGGCACCCCACTCCAGCACTCTTGCCTGGAAAATCCCATGGACGGAGAAGCCTGGTGGGCTGCAGTCCATGGGGTCCTGAAGAGTCAGACACGACTGAGCGACTTCACTTTCACTTTTCACTTTCCTGCATTGGAGCAGGAAATGGCAACCCACTCCGGTGTTCTTGCTTGGAGAATCCCAGGGACGGGGGAGCCTGGTGGGCTGCTGTCTATGGGGTCGCACAGAGTCGGACACAACTGAAGCGACTTAGCAGCAGCAGCAGCAACTCCCTTAATGCACATTTTTACATAAACTGAAAATGCTGCCAATTGTTTTGTTTCCAGAGGAGCGTGTCAAGCAAACCACCAAAAGCCCTCTGATGTGGGGATGTCATTGAATCTTACCTTCAGGGAATACATTGCTCTGAGGAAGCCATCATTTTTGCATTGTGATGACTCAAACTTCACTATTTCTTGAAGCTAAATTATATTAAGTTTTTAAGTGTTTATTTAAGTATTTCAGAAAATTCTCAAAAATGTCCATTCTTCTCCTGTGGCTTGCTTCACTTGACAGAACTATACCATATGAAAAAAACAGGGAAATACCCTGGTGGTCTAGTTAGGACTGCACTTTCTCGACCAAGTTCAGTCTCTGGTCCGGGAACTTAGATCCTGCATGCTGTGCTGTGTGGCCAATAAAAGCACACATACATAAAGTCAAAAGAAAAAATAAGATCAAAGAAAATGTGGTAAGAGAAGAGGGTCCAGGACTAAGCCCTGAAAAACTTCCAAATATAGAGGTTAAGTTCCTAAAAAGACAGTGCGGAGAGGGGAAAGCTGGAATGAATAGCTTTGTAAAAGCCTAGAAAAGAAGTGGCTAACTGTCTCAAATGTTACTGCGAGAACAGGTAACATCAGGCAGGAAGGAACCCATTGGATTGACACTGTGGGGCTCAACACTTGAGTTTTTCGGAATCAGATCAGTGAAGTAGTGGGCGTGGATTGGAATAGTTGACTAAATTTGGTCACAAAGAGTGGGACACAACTGAGCGACTGAAATGACTGAAATTGGAGATGAAAAAATTGAAGACAAGTATTTGAGGCATTTTACTCTGAAGATCAGTAGAAAATGAACTATGGAGAATGTGAAGTCAGGGAGGATTTTGTTTGTGTATCTTTTATGTTTTTGTATTTTTTAATGAAAAATACAGAGAATGTTTATTAATGGGAATGATCTAATAGGGAAATACTGGGGTTGCAAGAGGGAGAAAAAAAAGATAGCAAAGGAGGAAAATCATTGTGATGGAAAGGAATAGCATCTAAAGTACAAGTGGAGGGACTTCCCTGGTGGTCCAGTGGTTAAGACTGCAAGCTACAACTGCAGGGGGCACAGGTTCAATCCCTGCTCAGGGAACTGGGATCTCATATACTGTATGGCACAGTCAAAAAATTTCAAGTACAAATGGGAAGAGTGCCTTTGATAGAAGAAGGGGCTTTTCCAATGAGTCGGTTCTTCAAATCAGATGGCCAAAGTATTGGAGCTTCAGCATCAGTCCTTCCTATAAATATTCAGGGTTGATTTCCTTTAGGATTGACTGGTTTGATCTCCTTGCTGTCCGAGGAACTCTCAAGAGTCTTCTCCAGCACCATGTGGTCGTAAGTTTAAAACCATCCAGCCTACATTTGCCAATGTCCCCAGAATAGATGGACAGTTGGATTTAATCAGCTTGCCTTTTTTTTTTCCCCAAGAGGGTAATGGCCGAGAGACAACTACAGGTATTGTGGGTGTTTGCAAAAGAACAATTATAATGAAGGATCGTAGGATCTATATTGGATTTGGAGGGAAATTAAAGGGAAATGAGGTTTATATGTGAATATGGATAGGGTTAACAGATTGATAGGAGTACAGGTTGCAAAGAAAACTGACCAAAGAGCCAAACCTTGAGTGAGTGAATGGGGACAGACAAGGACATCAGAAAGTGGTTCTGAAGAATTACCCTAGCAGGAGGTGTAGACAGAAGAAGCAAGCCCAACAGGGTCAAAGTTCTTGGAAGAGAACTAGTTTGGAAGCTACAATGGGAAACCAAAAACACTGTAGAATCTCTGAAGTGAGACTCAGTTCAGTTCAGTCGCTCAGTCGTGTCCGACTCATTGCAGTCCCATGAATCACAGCACGCCAGGCCTCCCTGTCCATCACCAACTCCCGGAGCTCACCCAGACTCACGTCCATCGAGTCAGTGATGCCATCCAGCCATCTCATCCTCTGTCGTCCCCTTCTCCTCCTGCCCCCAATCCCTCCCAGCATCAGAGTCTTTTCCAATGAGTCAACTCTTCGCATGAGGTAGCCTACATAAATCCAAATTCTAGTTCCAGTATTTACTAGCTATTCAGACGTCACAGCTTTTTATTCTTGAAAATTGTGATAATAGCAGTACTTTTTTCTAGGGTTTTGTGAATAGTAATTGAGGTGATTTAAATAAAAGCACTTAACACAGTGTTCATAGTTTATGCTCTTTGAGTGTTAGCTATTACCAAATCATTTTGCTAACAATGAACACTATCATCTGAATGGCTTTGCAATTTGAATAAATACGGCTTCAACGACCCTTTCTTTGCCCTCCCACTGGTATGAAACCAGTGCACCAGGAACCTTTTACTCCAACATTATGTATCCTGCTAAGAAAAAAGGAAGATAAAAAAGAAAGGGGAAATGTCAAATCACCTCAGTTTACGTTTTACATTTCTTACAATTTTGTCAATTATACCCCAATAGGACTGAGAGAAGAAAAAAGAAATTGTGCTCTCCACTACTGTAAACAATAAAGACAGAAGTGTGTAAATATCTCTAATTCTGGTTTCACTTCTATCGCCCAGTAGAATAAACATCCTCAGTATTCTTTGGGGAAACTAATGGGTAAGTAAATGGTGAGAAAACTAACCCTATGTCATCTAATTGATCTCAGTTCTTTAATTCCTGACTTACAATTCTAAGTCTTTGCTGTGAGATAATTGTGATGAAATACACCACATACACTTCAAACCTAAAATGTCTAAAATTGAACTTAATACTGGCCTCCAATCCCACCTGTTTCTTTTTCTGTTTTTATTCTATCAGTTAATGATGCTAAAGGAGACCACATAGGCCACACCGAAATGTGCTAGTTTATCATAAGGATTGTTCCGAAAGTGAAAGTGTTAGTCGCTCAATCTTGTCTGACTCTTTATGACTCCATGGACTGTAACCCACCAGGCTCCTCTGTCCATGGGATTTTCCAGGCAGCAATACTGGAGTGGGTTGCCATTCCCTTTTCCAGGTGATCTTCCCTGACTCAAGGATTGAACCTGGGTCTCCTGCATTACAGGCAGATTCTTTACTGTCTGAGCCACCAGGAAGGCAATTAAGAATCAACAGATTCAGAAAGAGTTCTCTAGAAATCTGCTTAACTGCCTAAAAGCAGAGCATGGATTTCTTTTTGTGAAAGTGTCTACCCCAACCCTCAACCCCAGCATCAAGAAATGTCTCATCTCCAGAGATGGAGAGAAAACACCCAGATAGGTTTACATAAACAGATCTTACTAAAATAATCCTTATCTCCCATTAGTTTCCCCACAAGTTTGTCATCCCTGGAAACCCAAGCTCCCTTTCCTCTGTTAGAACGGTACCTAAGCCCGGAGTCTAACTCTTTGTGTTTCACTTTTCTGGGAACTCACATAAATATAAGTGAAAATTGTTTGTCTTTTCTCCTAATAATCTGTCTTTTGTTAGTTTAATCTGCACAGTCTCAATTAAGAACATAAATTCAGTTCAATTCAGTCACTCAGTCGTGTCCGACTCTGCAACCCCATGGACTGCAGCACACCAGGCCTCCCTGTCCCTCACCAACTCCCAGAGTTTACCCAAACTCATGTCCATTGAGTCCATGATGCCATCCAACCATCTTATCCTCTGTTGTCCCCTTCTCCTGCCTTTAATCTTTCCCAGCATCAGGGTCTTTTCAAATGAGTCAGTTCTTCGAATCAGGTGGCCAAAGTATTGGAGTTTCAGCTTCATCAGTCCTACCAATGAACGCCCAGGACTGATCTCCTTTGGGATGGACGGGTTGGATCTCATTGCAGTCCAAGGGACTCTCAAGAGTCTTCTCCAACACCACAGTTCAAAAGCATCAATTCTTTGGCGCTCAACTTTCTTTATAGTCCAACTCTCACATCCATCTGTGACTACTGGAAAAACCATAGCCTTGACTAGGCAAAGTAACGTCTCTGCTTTTTACTATGCTGTCTAGGTTGGTCATAACTTTCCTGCCAAGGAGTAAACATCTTTTAATTTCATGGCTGAAGTCACCATCTGCAGTAATTTTGGAGCCCAAGAAAATAAAGTCAGCCAGTGTTTCACTGTTTCCCCATCTATTTCCCAAGAAGTGATAGGACTGGATGCCAAGATCTATTGAGTTTTAAGCCAACTTTTTCACTCTCCTCTTTCACTTTCATCAAGAGGCTCTTTAGTTCTTCACTTTCTGCCATAAGAGTGGTGTCACCTGCATATCTGAGGTTATTGATATTTCTCCCGGCAATCTTGATTCCTGCTTGTGATTCTTCCAGCCCAACGTTTCATAAGAGGATAGAGGAAAAGTTATTCCTCCCCAATAGTTTCTTTGTCCTTCATCATCTCTTATTCAAATGCATTCAGTGTCCTTTTTTTAAAAATTTTATGTATTTATTTATTTTTGGCTGTGCTGGGTCTTCATTGCTGCGAGGGCTTTTCTCTAGTTGTGGCCAGAAGGAGCTACTCTCTAGTTACTGTACCCAGGCTACTTTTTGTGGTGGCTTCTCGTGTGGAGCACAGTCTCCAGGGCACGCAGGCTTCAGTAGTTGCAGGACACAGGCTCAGTAGTTGTGGCTGCTGGGCTCTGGAGCACAGGCTCAATAGTTGTGGCACACGGGCTTAGTTGCTCTATGGCATGTGGCATCTTCCCAGACCAGGGATCAAACTTGTGTCTCCTGCATTGGTAAGCACATTCTTTACTACTGAGCCACCAGGAAAGCCCGAAATCAGTGTGTCTTAAAAAGATCTTGCCTTGGGAATTCTCTAGCAGTCTAGTGGTTAGAACATTTTCACTGCCTTGGCCCGAGTTCAATACTTGGTTGGGGAAATAAGATCCACAAGCTGCGCTCAGCAGGGCCAAAATAAATAAATGAATAAAATTTTTAAAAAGATCTTGCCTCGGTCCTCCTCTGTATCCCACTGCTACAACCTTAGTTGAGACCAACATCAATTCAAACCCACACTATTGGCAACAATCTTAATTCTTCTAACTAATTACTTTTAATTTTTTCCCCTCCTGACCTTAGCGTTGTTTCAAGCACAAATCTAACTGTTTAACTCCTGTGCAAAACACCCTTTAATGGCAATAGTCTCCAAACTTCTCTGGTCATATAATCCCATGGGGAAGGGAGGAGGGCATACACTCCCAAGTCATGTCTATTTACTTAGATATAAATTATGTTATATGTATTACTACCTAAATTTGTACGTAATACTACACATCCCAAACTAGAAGAAATTAAAAAAAAAAAAACAAGTTCTAATATTTTTGCCTAAATAGATCATTTTGCATATCTCCTTGTGCCAAGTGACTTTGGAAGCCACTGACTTACAGGGTAGAATTCAGTCTTTAGCAGGAGATCTTCATAGCTCTTGCCTGTATATCTAGTTTCTGGCTGATTTCTCCACAGGTCTGAGTTCTAGCTGTAGTTAATAAGTTGCATGTACTGAACCGGGCTTCCCAGGTAAAGCTAGACGGTAAAGAACCCATCTGTCAATGCAGGAGACATAGGTTCGATCCCTGGGTTGGGAATATCCTGTGAAGGAGAGGTGGGCATGTCAACCCACTCCAGTATTCTTGCCTGGAGAATCCCATGGACAGAGGATCCTGGCGGGCTACAGTCCATAGGGTTGCACAGAGTCAGACACAACTGAAGTGACTTAGCACAGCACAGCACATGAACTGAACCTCCTCTTCTCTTGGTGCACATATTATAACTTTTCCTGGAATACTTTCTCCCATGAATGTTTTCAGCCTAGTCGCTAAAGGCGTTATTTCTTTGGGGAAGCCATGCTTCACCACCACCACCCTACATATATTGGATTAAGTCTCTGTCTCTACTTGGGTTCCCACAGTAGTCTCTGAACAACTCAATTCCAACATTCACTATATTACATTGAAGTAAATTGTTTGTATTTGCTTTCCCATTAAGACTGTGAGCTCCTTGAGACTATGATTTGTATCTTATTCATCTTTGTGTCCTGGGACCACAATCACATTTTGAGAGAAGAATTAAAAGTAAATGAATACAACATTGTAAATCAACTATACTCCAATATTTTTTTAAAAATGAATGAATATGAAAAGGATTAGAATATACCACCTCGACATATGCCTAGACTTTGGCCTATGGATTATTTTGAGCTGATGGCAATTAAGAGTCAGTCAGATGAAGAAAGAAAACTTCTTGGAGCTCTCTTTATCTGACTAAAAGCAGAAACTTTTGAGAAATGGAGACTGCCATAAATATCCTCCCCAGGAGATTTATGGCTCTAAAGATGAAAAGCCAACTTGAAGATGAATCTACACAAACAAACCTTATTAAAATAACCCTTACATATAGTTTATACAGGTAATATATCTTATATGAGTTCCATTGGTTACTTCATGTATTTGCCTTCCTACAATTTTCTGCCCCAGAAGTTCACCCTTTTTTTTCTCTGGTCACCCTTTGTTAAAATGATATATAAGCTTCTGAGTCTAACTGCTTCATTGGGCTTTCACTTCTTTTTTTGTGTAACCCCATTCATGCAAAATTAAAAGCATCAATTAAATTTATATAATTTTCCCCTGTGTTAATCTGTTGTCAGTTTAGTTCATACACCCCAGGTACTGAATCTAAAATTGGGTAGAGAGAAAAGATTTTCCTTTCCAAAAACCATTTTCTTGGAAGAGAGAGAAAAACCTGTGTACTTATGCAGGAATGTGTGGGATTAAACTAGAGTGAAAAGAACAGAATATTTTAAAGATGGAGATTTCATTTTCAGGTGGCTCAGCAGTAAAAGAATCTGCCAATGCAGGAGATGTGGGTTCAATCCCTGGGTTGGGAAGATCCCCTGGAGGAGAAAATGGCAACTGACTCCACTGTTCTTGCCTGCTGCTGCTGCTAAGTCGCTTCAGTCGTGTCCGACTCTGTGCGACCCCGTAGACGGAAGCCCACCAGGCTACAATCCCAGTGACAGAGAAGCCTGGCAGGCTACAGTCCATAGGGTCACAAAGAGTTGGACACAACTAAAGCTTTCAGGCAACAACAATAGCAAATCTTAACAATCCAAATATAGGATTCTATTTCCCTTTATGTGATTTCCATTAAAAGTAATTCAAATTTTTAACACTGGGTAGTTAAAAACTTGAATTACTTTTGAATGGATGAATGGAGAGATAGACACCTCTTTCTTAATATGTATTAGGCATTTATCCACCTAATGTTTCTATTTGGTAGATACTGTTTTTCTTGTTTTTATAAACGGGGAAACCAGGACTTAACATAGTTTAATAAGGTGCCCAGTATGATACAGCTACTAAATAGAACCTTCATTCTGGACCATCTGATCCCAAAGTTCACAGTCTTATTTAATATTTCCTCTTTTTCTAGTGTGTTTTCTCTACCTTATACAACTGTGTACAATACCATACACGGGTTAATACAGATAGCCATTTTACACAATCAGAATATAGAATAAGAAAAGACATAATTTTATAATTTAATCCTAACAAGACCAACCAACACATAGACTAAAACAGGAACCTCTGCCTGGGTCAGTCCATAGTGTCGATAGGGGTCTCGAAGAGTCAGACACAACTGAGCGACTTCACTTTCACTTTTCACTTTCATGCACTGGAGAAGGAAATGGCAACCCGCTCCAGTGTTCTTGCCTGGGGAATCCCAGGGACAGGGGAGCCTGGGGCTGCCGTCTGTGGCGTCGCACAGAGTCGGACACGACTGAAGCGACTTAGCAGCAGCAGCAGCATGAAAGGAAAATGCAAATTGAAGAGAACTGGGTCTGGTCTTCAGTTCAGTTCAGTTCAGTTGCTCAGTCGAGTCCGACCTTTGTGACCCCATGAACCGCAGCACGCCAGCCCTCCCTTCCATCACCAACTCCCAGAGTCCACCGAAACCCATGTCCATCGAGTCGGTGATGCCATCCAACCATCTCATCCTCTGTCGTCCCCTTCTCTTCCTGGTCTCAATCTTTCCCAGCATCAGGGTCTTTTCCAATGAGTCAGCTCTTCCCAAACTCCAAAGTATTGGAGTTTCAGCTTCAACATCAGTCCTTCCAATGAACACCCAGGACTGATCTCCTTTAGGATGGGTCTGGTCTTAGAGCCCTGCTAATGTCCATGGAACTAGGGCAAGTCATTTGTAACTTGTCTGTGGCTCAGATACTTCATTTTAAAAATGAGTACATTAGGCTTTATGATCCCTAACTTCATTATTTTAATTTAATTTTGGCAATGCACTTTGTCACAGCTTCCAAGTATTTAAGCATTCAGAAGAAAATGGCTACCTTCCTATACCAGGACAATATCGTCACATTTAGAAATATAGCTGGAAAAAAAAAAAAGGTATTACTCAGGGAGTCCTCTGGCATCACCTCACTTCTTGTGCCAGTTGCTAAGGTGAAGGGAAAGGACTGGGTGTCATTTCTAACTTATTTTTCTTCTGGAAGTTTTTGCACTTTAGACAGGATACCATACACATTATACTTACCTACATTTTCCCCACAGAAGCTGTAGAAACAGCCATTCCATTGTGTTTTACCCTCTTTCTTCCAGTTGAAGGGAAGACTCATTTAAATAGGGATGTCACTTTGTATTAATGTTCTCATACCCAAGATTTAATATCAGTTTAATGATAATAATAATAAGCTAGTCATCGAAACATATATATCACAATATGTAACATAGATGACCAGTGCAAGTTCGATGCATGAAGCAGGACACTCAAAGCCTGTGCTCTGGGACAACCCAGAGGGATGGGGTGGGGAGGGAAGCGGGAAGGGGAGGTTCAGGATGGGGGACACATGTGCACCAGTGGCTGATTCATGTTGACGTATGGCAAAAATCACCACAATATTGTAAAGTAATTAGCATCCAATTAAAGAAATTAATTGAAAAAACAATAAGCTAGTAACTATAGTTCTTTGAAATGATATGGTATGTTTTATCATCAGAACTATTTATGCAGCATCTAGAAGAGGAAGTGGCAACCCACTCCAGTATTCTTGCCTGTACAATCCCATGAACAGAGGAACCTGGTGAGCTACAGTCCATGGGGTCGTAAAGAGTCAGACATGACAGAGTGACTAACACACACAACCATAGTTCTAATCGTTTGGGCAGAGTGTCACAGCAGCCTGTGCAAGAGTTACTTGAGAGATTACATGATTGATAGGCCAAGGATAAACACTGCATATGCTTGAGTCAAAGCTTCCTAAAAATGGTCATGTGGGTACAGTGCTGCTGCTGCTGCTAAGTCACTTCAGTCGTGTCTGACTCTGTGCGACCCTATAGATGGCAGCCCACCAGGCTCCCCCGTCCCTGGGATTCTCCAGGCAAGAACACTGGAGTGGGTTGCCATTTTCTTCTCCAATGCATGAAAGTGAAAAGTGAAAGTGAAGTCGTTCATTCGTGTCTGACTCTTCGTGATCCCATGGACTGCAGCCTACCAGGCTCCTCCATCCATGGGATTTTCCAGGCAAGAGTGCTGGAGTGGGGTGCCATTGCCGTCTCCAGTGGGTACAGTAGGTGACCTCTAAAAATGGTTCTCAAGGATCCCTTTCTCCTGATCGTCATGCCCTTGTGTAATGTTCTCCCTCTGAGTGTGGACTGCATTTAGTGACTAACTTCTAGTGAGAATAATACAGCAGAGGTGACAGGATGTTACAACTAATACTAGTTTTCAAAAATACTGTGATTCATCTCCCCCATCCTACCCTACTCCCACCCCTGCCCACTCCCTAAGGGCAGTTGGCTGCCATGTTGAAAGCTACCCTTGGAGAGACCCACAGGGCAGAGAATCAAGGAAGGCTTCTGGCCAACAGCCAGTGAGGGACTCAGCCCTGCCAACAAATAAATGAATGGAATGAAAGTTGACTGTCCTCTGCTTGAGCTTTCAGGTGAGATCATAATCTCAGCCTGCAGCCTAACTGCAACCTTGGAGCAGTCTTGAGCCTGAGGTCCTGAGCCAAGCTGTGTCTGGAACACTGACCTACAAAAACCACGAGATGATACAGGTTTGTTGTTTCAAGCCATTTAGTTGTGAGGTAATGTCTTATGCAACAATAGATAGCCAGTAGGATGATAAGCATTATTATTTTAACATTACATTTTGTCTTTGTTTTGGCCATGCTCTGCAGCATGCGAGATCTCAGTTCCCCGACCAGGAATTGAAACTGGGAACCCTGCAGTGGAAGCCCCAAGTCCTAATCACTGGACAGCCAGGGAATTCCCTACCTTACATGTTTTATACGTATAGTTAAACAAATATATTTTCTAAGTATGACATATTTCAGACTTTAAGTCTGGCCTAAAGTCCTCTATTTCATAAACACTTTTTTTTTTAACTCCATTGATTCCTGAATTAACCACACAATTTGTTTTCATTCATTCATGCATGCATATATCCATCTAATTTTTCTTTTTTTTGAGATTTTTTTTTTTTAAGAGCAGTTTTAACTTCACAGCAAATTGAGATGAAGGTACAAAGATTTCTCATATACTCCCTTCCCCCACATTTGCACAACCTCCCCCACTATCAACATCCCTATCTCATTGTTGTTTTAATTTGCAATTCCCAAATGACATATGATATGGAACATCTTTTCATATGCTTATTTGCCATCTATATATCTTCTTTGGTGAGTTGTCTGTTAGGGTCTTTGGCCCATTTTCTTTTCTTATTGCTGTATTTAAGAGTTCTTTATACATTTTGGATACTAATTCTTTATCAGATATGTCTTTTTTTTTGAAAGACAAATACCATATGATATCACTTATATGTGGAATCTAAAATATGACCCAAATGAATTTGTCTATGAAACAGAAATAGACAGACTCATAGACAAAGAGAACAGACTTAAGATTGCCAAGTGGGAGGAAGGATTGGGAGTTCGAGATTAGGGGATGAAAACTATTATGTATAGAATAGATAAACAACAAGGTCCTATTGTGTAACACAGGGAATTATATTCAATATCCTATGATAAATCCTAATGGAAGAAAATGTGTATATATCTATAACTGAATCGCTTTGCTGTACTGCATACATTAATACAACATTGTAAATCAACTATACTTAAGTAAAATTTTAAAAAATATCTCTCTTTTTTTAAGGTTATATTTTAGGGCATATAAATATTTAATATATTAAATATATTATATATTATATATTTAAGGTTCACAGCAAAATTAAGGGGAAGGTACCGAGGTTTCCTAATGTACTCTGAGGCCCTACACATGCACAGCTTCCCCCACTGTCAACATCTCTCATCCAAGTTATACATTTGTTGTGGCTGATGAACCTACACTGACACATCTTAATTACCCAAAGTTCATAGTTTACTTTAAAGTTAATCCATAGTGCTATACATTCTGTGGGTTTAAATAGATGTATAAAGACATTTATCCATCATTATGGTCAGATCCATCTTTTGCAAATATTTTCCTCCCATTTGTGGCTTGTCTTATTCTCTGGACAATGTTATGCATCCAATTTTCAAAGTGTTACTATGAATCAATACTGTATTGAAAATAAAATATAAAAATGAATAAAGCACTATTTCTGGCCTCAATGAAGACAGGCAGAAACTGATAATGACAAAATTGCATAAGAGACCCACTATTATTCTGGGCCATTTCATTGTCTATGTAGACGACTCTGTCCTGTATCCTTACTTCTTTGGATCTTAACTTTAGCTTTGGCAGTTTTGACCTTCATCTCACTTCAGCGTCATAAACAACTCCATGATCTCAATCGCTTTCTTTCTTTAATAATAACAATAATAATAGTGGTAGCGAATACTTATTGAGCATCTTCTTTGTTCTAATCACTGAACTTTGTGTGTTTTACATAAAAGTTTAAATATTTTACAGGTAACTATACAGACTAAGAGTTAAAGGAATCTGCCTAGGGCCTATATAGTGAAGGGGATCAGGGCATGCTACCCCAAATATTTCACTTTGGCATATTCATTATTTTAAGCTGAAGGCAATTGAGAAACTGGCTTCTCCCTTTCTACCTAAAAGTAAGCACAAATTTCCCTTTGTAAAAATGACATAGAGTTCCATTTGTAAAGATGATATAAGTTTCCTGACTCCCATACTAGTAAGAGGAGAATGATTCTTACCAGCAGAGATGAACTGAGTCTGCATAAGAAACTGCTAACCTTTCTCTACCACACCTTTCCTAGTCACTTTTCACAGTATACCACTCCTAGGAGCTCAGAACATTTTTCCTTTACCTAGTGTCTTCTTCAGAATATTGTATATTACTCTTTGTTAAAACGGTATACGAGGCCCAAAGTCTAGTCACCCCTTTGGATTTTCATTCCTTTCTCTTAAGCCCCCTTGCATGAAAAATATTAACACCAATAAATATATGCTGGAATTTCCCCAGTGGTACAGTGGCTGAGACTCCATGCTTCCACTGCAGAGGGCATGGGTTCAATCCCTGGCTGGCGTACTAAAATTCCACATGCTGCTTGATCACACACACCGAAAAGGAAAGAAATATACGCCTTTTCTTATTTTCATCTGTCTTTTCTGAGTTTAATTCATAGTCGCCAGAAGCAGAACATGAATGGATAGAAGGTAAATTTTCTTCTCTCCTACAGTAATAAGTGGCAGGGCCTGGATTCAAATCCTGGTTTCTCTGACACAGATCTCATATCACTATACCCCATTCTTGGACTTACTACAGTCCTCCGCTCTACCAGCTGAGCTCTTGAAGGAAGCACTACCCATTCTTTATCTTTTGAAAACATATTAGTTCTGATAGAAAGGCATTATACAATTTTATACTGGAACCCAAGTCTAAGAGTGCATTGCATTATTGTCTTCAATTTAAGGACTGGTGAGTAGAAACTGAAGATTGTATTTTAAAAGGTATTACTTTATTACAAGTTTTGTTAAGGATAGAGGTTTTGGGGACTTCTCTGCTGGTCTAGTGGCCAAGACTCCAAACTCCCAATGCAGGGGCCCTGGTCAGGGAACTAGATCCCACATGCCACAACTAAGACATGGTGTAGTCAAATAAACTAAAAAAGAAAGAAAGAAAAAAAAGAATGGAGGTTTTCGAAGGACAGATCTCTAAAATGAATTATGTTTTTATAATATAACAAGTATCATAGCAATAAGGAAGAAACTGGATAGTATTAATGTCAAGGCTAAAAATATGGATGTAGGTCCTAATGTTGCGTATTAGTTGTATGTGCCTGGGATTTATCCGCCCTCAAACGTGCAAAATAAAGTTGCTGTTACCCACCTTCAAGAGTTTTCTGAGCTCTAGACCCATGAGTCCAATTATGTGCCAGATGTCTACACTGAGCAGTCTCACAGACATTGAGTATCAGAAGGTCCAAAATGGAATTAATCCTGCCTCACAGCCCTCTACTTGTCCTGTGCACCTTTATCTGTTAATGGCATCACCAACCACACAGTGGCTCAAGTCAGAAGCCAAGAAGTCGTGTCTCCCCACCTCCCCACTTAGTTTTCATATCCAATCACTGCATCCTATGTTCTTCTTTCATTAACTCATACTCAAAATTTTTTACTCAGCACCTACTGGTGAATTACTGGATGTTTGATCTCACGTGGCTTGTGGGATCTTTGTTCCCCGACCAGGGATTGAACCCACACCCTAGAACCAAGTCCTAACCTTAGCACTGAGTCCTCACCACTGGACCACCAGGGAACTCCCCATATCAGCAGTTTAGATGGGACCTATGGGTCACCAGTAAATTAGGTACTGGGGACAGAGCAATGCAGTAGACAGACATAATCACACACTCTTGTCATTTACAATTTAGTGGGAGAACCACCCACAAAGGAGGCTCATTATATTTATATTTAGCTTACATTAATTTAATCAAATATGTAATTATGCATAGGAAGGTAGAGGCAGAATCATTGTAATGCTCTAAGTGGGTAAAAATTTAGATTCCCACAATTATGATATATCTGGTACTCAAGAAATATTTTTCAAAATTGTATAATAAAATAAGCGAATTTATGGAGTACTAGGAGGGCATACAGTAGGAAGAACTAATTTACCCAAGATGGCCAAGAACACTTTTTTTTTCCCCCAGAAAGTAACTCCTGGGCCAGTGGAGAAGGAGGATAGAAATCTTCCAGGTGTATGTGTTATTGGGGATGGGATGGGGTCAGGAGGAAGAGCCTTCCTGGCAGAGGGAATACGTTGTGTGAAAACCATGAAGTAGGAAAAGTACGGATGTTTGAGGAACCAAAAATAGTATTGCTGGTGCACAGTGAGAACCACAGAAAGTGTGGTTCTAATTAAGGGTGAAAGAAGAGGCAGGCAAACCACAGCAGACGAGAGTTTGCAAACACAAGCAGCTATAGGGTCCAGACAAGCAGACCACATAAAGGTAAGAGAGGTGGGGACTGAAAACTGGTACCCACACACCCCATCTAGAGAGACCAGCAACCACTCAGCTCATGCTGATCACCATCATGGAGGACAATGAGTGCAGTGTGGTCAGATCTCTAAGAAAAACCACAGATCCAAACTTTAATATGCAGTCTTCCACATTTTCAATAAAAGCATCCAATTTTAAAAATTAAGACTTTCTGATGGCAAACAAAGCATATATTAGCAGTTTATTTTTTTATTTTTGGCCATCCCACGCGGCTTGTAGGATCTTCATCCCTCAACCAGGGATTGAACCCACACATAGCACAGAGTTTGAACCTTAGCACTGAGTCCTAACCACTGGACTGCCAGGGAACTCCCCATATAGGCAGTTTAGATGGGACCTGTGGGTCACCAGTTTGCAAAATGATATATTTTAACATCATAGCACTTCACAGACAACAACATATCACAACAGCATATCATGGACTCACAAAATGATGCACAAAAATAAAAATATCTGGTAGGCAGTATTATATTTGTGTGGATCCTGGGTTCAGAAGACAGGTTATACTGGTGATTTGTATTCTGTGTCATTCCTTTTTTATTGCTAATTAAAGTCATGAGTGTGAATGAAATTTTAAAGGAAAAAGGGTTTGTGTGTGAACGCCTGGCACTTTGAAGTTTCTGGCTGGTTGTCCTTATGGCAACTCAAAAAACCTAAATATCTGTTCTCTCAGTTTCTTGACCTCACCTCTGAAAACACTCTCCCCACTCCACTTTAGCCAACAAGCTTCCTGGTCAGTATCAACATTTGCATCACCGCTACAATGACCACTTTAAACATTTTGTTTCCTGTCTGCAACCTTCTGTTCCAGCTGAGATTCTCAACCAACTCCGGATTTACCTAGTCTTCAACCTCATTGGAACTGCCAACCCACTGGCCCTTTTCTGTTACCATCTGCCCATTCTTATATTTGATAGCATTTTTTAAATGTTAGGTTAAAGCCCATGTTTTGTTATTTCAATCGTCCTCTAACCAATATCTTAAACGTCTTTGCATCTTGGCCTTTCTGTCCCATCTGCCTGCAAAACTTCAGCCCTGAATGAACCAGTTATCACCCTTCTGACCTTCTCAGTACCAAGGCAGGAGAAAATCACAAAGCAGCAGAAAGTGCTTTCTCTCTATATTCATGGCCACTGACCTTAACGGGGTGAACTTCAAAACTTTAAAGACAATATTCTACCTTTACTACTCTCCTCAATAACAATTTCATACTATCTTCACCTTTTCACTCCCATTTCTTAATACACACCCAATTTGCCACCCTCTCAGAATCACTTGCAATGCCTTGCAACCTCGCCCTGGCTTCTGGGCTCATGCTTTCCCACCCTCCTTGGTGGGCTCCTCTCCTTACACATTTGCCTAACTCGTCAGTCTTCAAGATTCTGTTCTAGTGTGCCTTCCACTTGGAGGTTTCCCTGACACACCTGTCTATGCTTGCAGGGCACCTGCACACACTTGGATTACCGTATGTCTCATATTGTGTATTGACTTCAGTCTGCAACTGGACTGGGACCTGATTAGGGGCAGACACTGTATTTTATTAATCTCTGTAACCCAGCAGAGGGCTCTGTGTGTACAGTGGAAAGATATCTTAGGCTTACACGTGTAACGTTCTTGGGAGTATGGGGGTGCAGCTGCTCAGGTGACTGGAAGAATGGATGACCAACTGGGAAGCATTCAGACCTCCCAATATTGGTAAAATTAAAGGTGAGTCGTGGAGTAAAATAGTTTGGGAAACTGTGTCAGAGATAGACCAACCAAGAATCTCAATTATCTAAAATCTTCCAAATCCAGTTTTTTCTTCACTCCTATCGCTTTCGTACAGGCTCCTTCTCCCCTGTCTGAACCTGTCCTCCTCAATATTTTTTACAAAAATACAAACAGAGATGGGATATTGATTTTCTGGCTCCTTCCTATGAACCTGAGTCCCAGCCACCTTCCATGCAGTCTGTCGCTAATTTTTCCTTTCTGTGGGAGACTGCATGGTGCGTGTGAGTCTATGCTCTGGAGCTTCCAGGAGAGGGGTGGTGGGTGATCACTCCCGGAGGGAGACTGCAGCATACACAGATATATCCAGCATACACAGCTTTGTTACAGAAAGCCGGTACACTCCCCTCAGCACTCCTCCTTTTCCCAAATGCAGGACTTTCCTCAGCAGCCTCTAGGCCCTCGCGAGTGTTGCTGGATCCCAGCCGCGCGGCTTGGCTTTGCGGGCCCCTGATCTGGATTGGCTTCAAGGGCTGGGCCCTGGCCAATCAGGAGTGGGAATGTTGTCTAGGGGGCGGGTTTTTCCCCTCGCCTCCCTCCTAAGGCCTCTCACCTCCCGGGCGGTGGGTCCGCACCGGAGCGACCTCCCTGCGGCCGCGGCCCCTGGACATCCGGCTCAGATCTCTGGGCCCTGGGGCCCTGGTGGGACATGGCCTGGGTCGCTGTGGCAGCAGCAAGACTGGGCCTCGGCCGGGCCTCTCCGCTCTTCCTCCGGCGCGGCTACCAGACAGAGAGGGGTGTCTATGGCTACCGGCCGAGGAAGTCCGAGAGCCGGGAGCCCGAGGGCGGCCTGGCGCGCCCCCCAGGTCAGGATGGGGCCTGGGCCGGTGGGCGTGGCGGCTGAGGAAGCAGGGGGTCTTATTTCTGGGCCCGGGGTGGGTGCTTTTGAGGGTTGGGACTTCTGGGGGCCTCAGTGTGCGAGCAGGCGGGTGGAGAGGAAGGGGAGGCCAGGGAGCAGAGAGGGATAGGCCTGCGTCTTGTCAGGGTCCGGGTCACAGAATGGTTCTGTGAACTCTTGTCTTTTCCATTCCTTGGTCGTAAAACGTGTGAGAACTTAGCTGTTTGCGGAGGCGGGGCTACAGGAAAAGTTCTAAGTTAGCCCAGCTCCTGGAGTTCACCCAAGGACACACGTTTTCCAGGGCTGTCTCCGAAGCCGATGTGAGGGGGATCTTTGGGGATCGCGATGGTGACTAGGGTGAAGAGGGCGTTAGTGTTCTCGGACCTCAGCATGGTATTTATTATCCATTCGTCTCTTCTGTTTAGCCTCTTTAGGAGCTTAAAACTTTTTGCTGAATTCAGAACTATGCTACTCGGGTTTTAATGGATTAGGAGACGGGAATATCAGTTTTTGGAGGATCAGTTGCATTCTCATGTACAAGAGACCAATTTTGAGTATTTGGTTTATGCTCCAAAATTATTGTATGTTTATTCATCCTCACAGAATAGAAGATGAACACAGATTGGTCGTTAGAGGAAGGTCACTTGGCATTTTTAATTTTTATTTGTTGTTATTTGCTGTGCCATGTGGCTTATGAGATCTTAATTCCCTGACCAAAGATTGAACCCTGGCCCTGGACAGTGAGAGTCTGAAGTCCTAACCACTGGACCACCAGGGAGGTCCCATTTTATATCTTTGGTCCAGTTATTGGATTAACAATTAGGATCCCTTCATCATCTAAACACCTGACCTTTGAGTAGTAGATCACATACTGAAATCTCAATATTGTGTTCTTGATCTCAGGAAACATTCAGAATAAAACTTGATTTCTCTTTCTTGAGTGCAACAGGTTTCTTTACGAACAGCATTTTGGTCAGCTAGATGACTAATCCCTTGAGAGTAAGACTATATCTTATTTCACTTGACAAATGGAGTGTCTAATTTTGCCTGTCAGTTTCCCTCAAACTGAAGTGTGCATTCACATCACTCTGAATGATGTTTAAAAGGCTAGTTCCCAAGCTGCCCTCCCTTGCCTCACCCTCATCCCAGTTCTCATTCAGTGGCCTGAGATGAGGTCCAGGAATTTGTATTTTATGTCACACTAAGTGATTTTCTTTTTTTCCTTTCTTTTTTTTTTTTTTAAGTTTTACCAGTTTGTTGCTACCAAACTGTCACCCTCCACCCTCATGCACACAAGCTCAGTCATGTAACCCCATGGACTGCAGCCCACCAGGCTCCTCTGTCCATGGACTTTTCCAGGCAAGAATATTGGAGTGGGTTGCCATTTCCTTCTCCAACACTAAATGATTTTCTAGCAGGAGGTCTGTGGCCACTATGGCCAAACATTGTTATAGTCAATAAGGGATGTATATATAAGATATGTTTGTCCAATAGAGCTTGGTCACACGTCTGTACATCCTTGCAAGGGAGATTAGAAAGCATAGTCTTTCTTCAGGGCGGCCACCTTCCAGCTAAAAGTTATTTTGAAAGAGAAGAGGAAAATAGATGTTGGAAAATAACTAGTATCACCACACTCAACCCCTTTGGCCATTTAAATACTCTAAGGTTTTCTTCCCACACAGAGAATGTATTCACAAACCCTACTGAAAATGAACACAAGGCAGCTCGACGTCCAAGGTACACAGAGAAATGGGAGGAAGTGTAGTCAAGTTATGGTGCCTTCCTCCTCCTCCTCCTCCTCCATATGTTTATCTTGGCCAAGCAAGTATCAAGGCCAACATAGGATGAATACCTCATTTATTAAGGTTTTCACTGTAGTAAGGCTTCAAAGAGATCTTGAATTTGTTTCTAGTGACCTTTTTGGATGGCAGTGGTTTCAGGAGTTAAAATTTGACCCATGATATGTGTCCTTTGTAGTTGGGTATTAGTGAAAGAGCTCGTACTTTAACCTCTGTAAACCTCAGCTTCCAGGTAAGCTTGACTTCTATTTATCAACAATCCTAAATTGAAATGGAGGTGGATTTCCATACACAAGGGCTTCCTTGGTGGCTCAAACAGTAAAGAATCTGCCTGCCAATGCAGGAGACCTGGGTTTGATCACTGGGTTGGGAAGATCCTCTGGAGAAGGGAATGGTTACCCACTCCAGTATTCTTGCCTGGAGAATTCCATGGACTGAGAAACCTGGTGGGCTTCAGGCCATGGGGTCACAAAGAGTCAGACACAATTGAGCGACTAACACTTTCACTTTTCACACTTTCCATACACATTTTAGAATTATTTGTTCTAGTTCTGTGAAAAATTGTTGGTATTTTGATAGGACTTGCACTGAATCTATAGATTGGCTTCGGAAGTATGGCCATTTTAACAATTCTTTATTTCTTCCAATCCAAGGACACTGTAAATCTTTCCATCCATTTGTGTCATCTTCTATTTGCTTCATCAGTGTCTTATAGTTTAAAAAAAAATTAGGGTTAGGGTTAGGGTTTTCTGAGTACAGGTCTTTTACCTCCTTAGACAGGTTTATTCCTAGGAATTTTATTCTTTTTGATATTACAGTTAATGGGGTTGTTTCCTTAATTTCTATTGCTGATAGTTTATTGTTAGATTATAGAAATTCAACAGCTTAGGATTGGTGATTCATAGGCATAAAATTTCATTATGAAGGATTGGGGGAAATGGCGGAATTTAGAGATGATTAGGAGATGGGGCCTATAAGATTCCAAATAATGTTCAGTGGTTACTGATCTTAGCAATGAGTTTTAGTAGCTGAAGTGAAGTTGTAGGTGTGTTGAATATTAGAAATAATAGGAGCCTTGGGAGTTCCTTGGTGGTCCAGTGGTTAGGACTTGGTGCTTTCACTTGCTAAGGCCCAGCTTCAATCACTGGTGGAGGAACTAAGATCCCACAAACCGCGCAGTGCGTGGCCAAAAAAAAAAAAAAAAGAGAGAGAGAGAGAAATAATAGGAGGCTTTACTGGAGGCTTTATAAGAAAAACAGGGGAAAATCTTACGACATTAGATATTTTTTAAAAATGTTTAGACTTCCCTGGGCTTCCCTGGTGGCTCAGATGATCAAGAATCCCTCTGCAATGCAGGAGACCTGAGGTCGATCCCTGGGTTGGGAAGATCCCCTGGAGAAGGGAAAGGCTACCCACTCCAGTATTCTGGCCTGGAGATTCCATGGACTGTACAGTCCATGGGGTCGTATAGAGTTGGACATGGCTGAGCAACTTTCACTTTCATTGGTGGTTCAGTGGTGGCTAAGAATCCACCTTGCAATGCAGGGGATACTGGTTCGATCCCTGGTTTGGAAAGATCCACATGCCTTGGGGCAGCTAAGCTTGTGCACCACAACTATTGAACCTATGTTCTAGAGCCTACGAGCTGCAACAAGAGAAGCCACCGCCCTGAAAAGTGGGCGCACCACTACTAGGAAGTAGCCACTGCTCGCAACAGCTACAGAAAGCCCACAAGCAGCAATGAAGACAGAGTGCAGCCAAGAAATAAATAATTTTTCAAATTTAGATGGTTTTTTAAATGTTTTGTGGACTTCTAGTTCTCCCCTCTCTTTTGTGGTAGGCTCGACTTCCTTTTCAATTTTTGTTGTGGTATAACAGGTGAAACGCTGGATTAAAATCAAAGTGAAAGTCACTTAGCCATGTCTGACTCTGCCACCCCATGGACTATACAGTCCATGGAATTCTCCAGGCCAGAATACTGGAGTGGGTAGCCTTTCCCTTCTCCAGGGGATCTTCCCAATCCAGGGATTGATCCCAGGTCTCCCACATTGCAGGCAGATTCTTTACCAGCTGAGCCGCCAGGGAAGCCCAAGAATACTGGAGTGGGTAGCCTATTGATTCTCCAGCGGATCTTCCCGACCCAGGAATCGAATCAGGGTCTCCTTTGTTGCAGGTGGATTCTTTACCAACCGAGCTATCAGGGAAGTACACTAAAGTACAAATAGTTCAAATTCCAACTTCTTCATTATCTCTGTCACTTTCTGCAGATCACTTAACCTGTTTGGGCTTCAGCTGACTCTTCCGCAGATAAAATGCACTTGTTCATGTTTCAGCCTGGTGCTGAAAGTTGGTGCTCAGAAAGTAGGGCCGGAAAAATATACACTTGTCGAAATTTCAGCCTGGAAACTTGGAGCCTACAACCTGAAATATGCACTTGTCTATATTTCAGCCCAGAAATTTGGGGCACAGAGCCTGTGGCCCAGAATATGCATTTGTCCATATGCATTTGTAACATTTGCACAACTGTTAAGATACTTAGCTCCTGTGTCATCCATAATGTGTGTCCTGAAGACCACCCCACACTTAGAGAGTCTCCAGAAGGGACTCACATCACATAGTGTATGGCTGGACTCCTGGCTGAGGTTTAGTAGGTGTGATGAGGATGCACAGCTGGACTGTAATGGAAAAGGCACAGGAAGGGTCTGGGGGACCCGCTGTGCAGTCTTCCTTCTGCTCTTTTTCTTATGGTGGTCACACACTATGCCCTTCTCTTCAAGAAACACAGCAACAGATGTGCAGTGTTCCTGTGAGAACACTTTCCTGTTCTAACAGGGAAGCCTGTTAGAGACTCAGCACCCAGAGTTTTTATTGGAAGAGGTTCATGTAAGCACCCTCTGCATGTACCAAAATCCCAGGTTCCCAGAAGGACAGCAGGTGTTCAGCTTAAATCATCTTGTTCACACAAGCAGTCTAGGCACAATTATTGCTAAGTCGTGTCCAATTCTTTGCTACCCCATGGACTGCAGCACCCCAGGCTTCCCTGTGCTTCACCTTCTCATGGAGTTTGCTCAAATTCATGTCCATTGAATTGGTGATGCTATCTAATCAGCTCATCCTCTGTTGCCCTCTTCTTCTTTTGCCTTCAATCTTTCCCAGCATCAGGATCCTTTCCATTGAGTCAGCTCTTTGCATCAGGTGGCTAAAGTATTGGAGCTTTACCGTCAGCATCTGTCCAGTGGAGAACTCAGTGCTTCCATTGCCACAGGCACAGATTCAGTCCCTAGTCAGAGAACTAAGATCACATAAGCTTTGTGGCATGGCCCCCCAAAATATAAATAAATAAATAAAGAGCTCTATTGGACATGTTCACTATGAAAAACTTAGATAATATGCTAAGCAAGGAAAATTGGGAATTTTGACATAGAATCATCACTAACTTTTTGGTCTATTTCCTTTATACATATGAAATATATATGCAAATGAAGAGACATATATGAAGTATGTGGGTGCTAAAATGCTAGATACATTTTGTCATGAAAACATATAGGTACAATACACATTTTAACACAGCTCAGGCTCATATGATATATAGTGTCTTTTAGTCTTTTTTTCTTCTAAACAAATTGGCACATCCAATAAGCATTCTCCTACAACATTATCTGATGATGATTTTTGGCCAGAGGGGATTAGTCATCAGCACTGTGGCATGTCCCTCAGATGACTGGGGTTTGTAGAGGGTTAGAGGACTAACAGGAGGGAAAGATCAGTGAGGAATGAGGCGTTGTTGACTCCACCCACCCTGCTGGAGGGGCGTGGGTGTGGGTGATGAGTAATTGCACCATTTACTGGTGTCCTCAGGGGAAAACAGATTCCTGTGAAGACTGGAGTATAAGGAACGTTTAGGGAAGAGGTGAAAAACATAGGGAGATCTGTTAATCACAGAACGGATGGAATTCTAGACGTCACAGTGGAAGGATCTAGGAGGTAGAGAGGGAAGAGATACGGGGTTGGGTCTGGAGGAAATGGCAACCCACTCCAGTATTCTTGCCTGGAAAATTCCATGGACAGAGGAGCCCAGCGGGCTACAGTCCATGGGGTCGAAAAGAGTCAGACACGACTGAGCACAGCAGCAGCAGCAGAAGAAACCAGAGCAGTGAAATAAAGAGTCTGAGAGAAAACAGATGGTGAGGATGGGTGGAGGATGTGCTCTGAAGTGGGAGGGGAAGAGGCCTCTCTCTCTTCAAGAATAGTAGGTGCTATGTATTCTTTGGGGTGAACAGCATCCTTTTGTGCCAACTCCCCTATCCGTGTTGTAGACTATCACTAAAAGCTTGGATTTTCAGTGAGAAACTGAAGCAGTGATCTCTTAACTAGATGTGGTTTGCTAAAGAGAATGTTTTCACAAGAGGGCTAGTAGGGGACTTCCCTGGTCATCCAGTGGTTAAGACTGTGCTTCTAATGCAGGGGGCCCAGGTTTGATCCTTGATCAGGGACCTAAGATCCCACATGTGGTGCGGGTGTGATCAAAACATAAAATACATACATATATATATATATATATATATATATTTATTTATTTGTATTTATTTATACCTCTTCTGGGCCTTAGCTGCTTTGTGTAGGCTTTCTCTGGTTTCCGAGAGCAGAGGCTACTATCTCCTTGGAGTGCTTGGACTTCTCACTGCGGTGGCTTTTCTAGTTGCAGGGCACAGGCTCTAGGCCAGAGGGCTTCAGTAGTTACAGCACTCAAGCTCAGCAGTTGTGGTGTAGGGGCTTAGTTGCTGCGAGGCATAAGGAATCTTCCTATACCAGGAATCAAACCCGCGTCCCCTTCATTGGCAGGCAGATTCTTATCCACTGTGCCACCAGGAAGTCCAATAATAATTAATTTTTTTTTAAAGAGGGCTAGTAAACTGTGGTGAGAATGGTGATAATAACCCTGTATATTTACCATTAACTTAATTCCACTAAGGATGTAATTTTATAGATGATATTGGAAGTTGTGGTCTTGAAGGATTTTCTTCCAAATTTTAGAAGGGCTTACATGTGCAAAAGGGAAGAAAAGCAGCTTTTGGCTCAATATAAAATCATCTAAGATTAAAAAAAATTCATCTAAGATAGAATTAGATTCATTGAAATACAGTGATTTCCCCTTTAAGAAGAGGTTGGAGAATTACTCATTTAAGGCTACAAATAAGGGGATTTTTTTTTATTATGTAGTAATAAGATCATTTCTAAGGTTTTTTTCCTGGTCTATGATTTCATGAGTCTATAAAATGTGTACCTGGAGGACGTAAGGAAGGAAATGTAACATTGATTTTGCAGTTTAAACTGTCTCTGTTTTTTTTTAATGTACAATATGAAAAACTCAAATAATAATTAAGAGGACTATAATTATCCATAATTAAAATTATAGTATTTTAACAGTTATTTTCAATTTGAGGTGTTTTCTTTTAAAATCTATCCATGTGCATAGTTATTTCCACAAATGTGCACCCATAATTCTGGTTCCTTCTGGTTATTTTTCAGTGGCTTTTGCTCTCAGGAGATAAATTTAAGGAAATAAGTGTGTTTTCCTGGATTCTGCTAGTTTTTAATCCTGGAAACCACCGGCAGCTGTGGTGGGTAGGAACCGCATATTAAAAATGTCCAAAGCTGCAAAGGCCTCTTTGAAAACTGATTTTGTGATTTGTGGGCATTTCCTAAACTGTATTGTTCTATTGTTGTTGTTGTTGTTGTTTTTCCACTCAATCAGTGGACCATGGCCTTGCCAGGTTGGTGACGGTGTATTGTGAGCATGGGCATAAAGCTGCCAAAATCAACCCACTCTTCACTGGTCAAGCCCTGCAGGAAAATGTGCCTGAAATCCAAGCCCTGGTGCAGACTCTGCAGGGACCCTTTAATACCACAGGTAAAAGCCATCAGCTGTCGACTGTCCGTGTGCCAGTTAACTGCCAGTGAGGCGGGACTCCTTTCTCCGTTCTTGAAGAACTGCAGTCATGCCTGCTGGAGCTGAGGCTTCCATGGGTGTGAGGAGACAGCAAGGGGCACATTCGGACACTGTCTGGGAGAGTAGTGTTGAGGTTCTAGAATTGTCTTCTGACAGGGCCCATATCCTCTGTGTTCAAATCATATACACAAATGGCCATATTTTTAGTTTTGCCTTTAGAAAAATCTGGATAACCAGTGATGATGACCCAAGTTATTTAGAATGAAATGCTCTGAATTGAGATAAGGATCTTGGTATGTTTTATATTTGGTTGACTATTCTTTAAAGCGACCCTTTTGATTCCATTTTGTAGGATTATTGAGCATGGGGAAGGAGGAGGCCTCTCTTGAGGAAGTCGTTGCCTATCTCAACCAGATCTACTGTGGGCAGATTTCTATCGAAACCTCTCAGCTTCAGAGCCAGGAGGAGAAAGACTGGTTTGCCAAGCGATTTGAGGAACTGAAGAAGGAGGCATTTACCACAGAAGAGCGAAAACACCTGTCAAAATTAATGCTAGAATCTCAGGTATAAAGTAGCAGCTAATATCAAAGGAATTGTTCAGCTCTTTTTCTCCAAAGACATATAAATATTGAAGAGAGGGAGTTAAGACATGAATGGTTTGAATGTAGCCACAATTCCCCCATGGCCTCAACACAACAGACAGTGTAACACACACCACTTTATTCTGAGTAGAAAGAGGTAGCTCTCCAACCACCAGAACTGTTGGTTCTCCTCAGAGTCGATACTTTCTATGTATTTTGTCTCTTCCCTTCGTGAAAGTGAAAGTGTAGTTGCTCAGTCATGTCTGACTCTTTGCGACCCCACAAACTGTAGCCTACCAGGCTCCTCTGTCCATGGGATTTTACAGGCAATAGTACTGGAGTGGATTCCCATTTCCTTCTCCAGGGGATCTTCCCAACTCAGGGCTCGAACCCAGGTCTCCTGCATTGTAGACAGACGCTTTACCGTCTGAGCCTCTAGGGAAGTCTAAAGAGGCTCTTCCCTTCATAAAAGACTGCAAAGTCCTTAAGATCTGATTCTTCTTTTAATTACCCGAAGGGATTAAAAAAGGCAAAAGGAATACATGTATATGTATGGCTGAGTTCCTTCACTGTTCACCTGAAACTATCACCATATTGTTACTTGCCTATACCCCAACACAAAGTAAAAAGTTTAAAAAACATTTTAAACAGGTAAAAAATTTTTAAAAGAGAAAGGAACTAGACATGAAAGAGGCTCTCAGTATAGATTAATAGGATTGAGTGTCCAGGACTGTGCACAGGACTTGAGCCTATCAATATGACAAGGCCCCTGCCCCCAGTAACATGGGTGGATGGCTAGCTTGCGGCCCAGATGAAATACTATAGAGCCCTGAACTAAAACTCAAGTCCTGGAAAAGGCCTGGCCTTCTGAGGGGATTCCTCCTGGGGTGAGCTCTTCTAGCGCTGGGGTGTTTCTTCAGTGTTCCCACTGCTGCCTGGTGTCCTCGGCAGGGATCTCTTGCCAGCCTCTGAGTGACTTCTGTTCATCTCTGGGGTCTGCACTGAATAGACCCTGTTGTAGCTGCTTGAAGCAGTGCGGGGGCTCCTTAAATGTGTTTGGCTTTGACCCAGGTAGTCGGCTCTCCTGTAACTAGCGTGTCTGATGTGGTGTTCCACAGGAGTTTGACCACTTTTTGGCCACCAAGTTTGCCACAGTGAAGCGATACGGAGGCGAAGGAGCAGAAAGCATGATGGGCTTTTTCTACGAGCTGCTGAAAATGGCGGCTTACAGCGGAGTAACGGATGTTATTATTGGGATGCCCCATAGAGGGAGGCTGAACTTGCTGACGGGCCTTCTGCAGTTCCCTCCAGAGGTAAAAGGCCTTCTGTTTTTCCCACCAGTGATGTGCAATTGACTGAAACGGAGTAAAGCCGATGGTGATAATCGCTTTTAGAAAACTGACTGAGCATATGAGCCATTGGTCCAGGAGACAGCTTCATTAATTGATGAAAACTGATGCTGTTGGACCTGGTGTGGGTTGATTTTCCTATATCTCTTTACAGGAATTCTTTCTTCACTCAGGAAAGTTAAAAGTTAGTTTGTTTCCCAAGGATGATGCAAACAGATAAATTCTGTTTTTTGAAGTATGCTTGCCCTATTTCATAAAAATCATTCAAACAAACACAAAGATCTGTGCAGTTTGATAAAATTTCATCTTCCAGAAAGTCATTTTTACCTTCTACTTATTTGCAGATTATAGTTGATAGATTGTATGAAACTAATAAAACATTGTTATCTCAAGAGATCCTCCAAAGTGAGTAGTTTTATTGGTTATTGGATCTTTTGTATTCTTGTTCAGTCCGACTCAGATGCTCTGTAAATCTTGAAGCACTTGAGGGTCAGGGCACAATATTCAATGACAGGGAACATCAGAGAGACCCAATGCCTGATAAGGTTATGTCAGTTATACATGGGTAAACCTTACCACTATTCTTGGCCAGGAGGTTAAAAACAATTATAAATGCTAGGTAGTTCCTCAGGGGTTCAGTGGTTAGGAGTTGCTGCTTTCACTGCCAGGCTTCGGTTCAATCCTGGATCAGAGAACTAAGATCCCACAAGCCACGTGTCACAGCAAAAAACAAACAAAAAATACCATATGACCCAGAAACTCCACTTCTGGGTATCAGATCAGATCAGATCAGTCGCTCAGTTGTGTCCGACTCTGCGACCCCATGAATCGCAGCACACCAGGCCTCCCTGTCCATCACCAACTCCCGGAGTTCACTCAGACTCACGTCCATTGAGTCAGCGATGCCATCCAGCCATCTCATCCTCTGTCGTCCCCTTCTCCTCCTGCCCCAATCCCTCCCAGCATCAGAGTCTTTTCCAATGAGTCAGCTCTTCGCATGAGGTGGCCAAAGTACTGGAGTTTCAGCTTTAGCATCATTCCTTCCCAAGAAATCCCAGGGCTGATCTCCTTCAGAATGGACTGGTTGGATCTCCTTGCAGTCCAACTCCTGGGTATATATTTGAAGAAAACAAAAGCACTAATTTGGAAAGATACACGAACCCCAATGTTCTTCAGTTCAGTTCAGTTCAGTCGCTCAGTCGTGTCCGACTCTTTGTGACCCCATGAATCGCAGCACGCCAGGCCTCCCTGTCCCTCACCAACTCCCGGAGTTCACTCAGACTCACGTCCATCGAGTCAGTGATGCCATCCAGCCATCTCATCCTCTGTCGTCCGCTTCTCCTGCCCCCAATCCCTCCCAGCATCAGAGTCTTTTCCAATGAGTCAACTCTTTGCATGAGGTGGCCAAAGTACTGGCAGTATTATTTATAATTGATAAGATACAGCAACAACCTAAGTGTCCATCAACAGATAAATAAAGATGTGCCATACACACATATAATGGAATATAACTCAGGCATAAAAAATAATGTAAATTTGTCATTCAGAACAATAGGAATGGACTTGCAAGGTTTTATGCTTAGTGAAGTAAGCCACACAAAGCTAAATACTACATGTTATCACTTATATGTGAAATCCAAAACATAAAACAAACGAATAACTATAACAAAAAAGAAACAGACTCACAGATAGAACAACCTAGTGGTTACCAGTGGGGAGAGGGAAAATGGGAAGGGGTAATACAGGGATACGGGATTGAGAGATATAAATTACTTTGTAAAAAATAAATAAGCTAAAGGCTATATTGTAAAACACAGAGAATATGGCCAATATTTTATAGTAACTAAATCAAGTAAAATCTCTAAAAGTTTTGAATCACTATGTTGTATACGTGGAATTTATATAATATTGTAAATCAACTATACCTCAATCCAAAAAATTTTCTTAATTAAAAAAATACACATGATGTCATGTCTGGGGGCCAAGTTTTACCTTTTTTGTTTATACTTCAGTGTTTCTGATGCTAAGAGATCCTTAATCAGCTTTGAAAACTCACTGTAGAAAAGGTAGAATACAACAGAATAAAATGATTGACAGATGGAGGTGTGCTTTGACACCTGTAGAAATTCTTAAACCAAAAATTGCGTTCCTAAAATATCCCAGACAAAGCAGTTACTCAAAAGCATAGAAATGATTATCAATGACTGTACTTGTGAACATTCATTGGGTCATAGAAAAAGCAAGAGAGTTCCAGAAAAACATTTACTTCTTCTGTATTGACTATACCAAAGCCTTTGACTGTGTGGATCACAATAAACTGTGGAAAATTCTTAAAGAGATAGGAATACCTGACCACCCGACCTGCCTCCTGAGAAATCTGTATGCAGGGCAGGAAGCAACAGTTAGAACCAGCCATGGAACAACAGACTGGTTCCAAATTGGGAAAGGAGTATGTCAAGGCTGTATATTGTCACCCTGCTTTTTTTTTTTTTTTTTAAACTTTACATAATTGTATTAGTTTTGCCAAATATCAAAATGAATCCATCACAGATATACATGTGCTCCCCATCCTGAACCCTCCTCCCTCCTCCCTCCCCATACCATCCCTCTGGGTCGTCCCAGTGCACTAGCCCCAAGCATCCAGTATCGTGCATTGAACCTGGACTGGCATCTCGTTTCATACATGATATTTTACATGTTTCAATGCCATTCTCCCAAATCTTCCCACCCTCTCCCTCTCCCACAGAGTCCATAAGACTGTTCTATACATCAGTGTCTCTTTTGCTGTCTCGTATACAGGGTTATTGTTACCATCTTTCTAAATTCCATATATATGCGTTAGTATACTGTATTGGTGTTTTTCTTTCTGGCTTACTTCACTCTGTATAATAGGCTCCAGTTTCATCCGCCTCATTAGAACTGATTCAAATGAATTCTTTTTAATGGCTGAGTAATACTCCATTGTGTATATGTACCACAGCTTTCTTATCCATTCATCTGCTGATGGACATCTAGGTTGCTTCCATGTCCTGGCTATTATAAACAGTGCTGCGATGAACATTGGGGTACACGTGTCTCTTTCCCTTCTGGTTTCCTCAGTGTGTATGCTCAGCAGTGGGATTGCTGGATCATAAGGCAGTTCTATTTCCAGTTTTTTAAGGAATCTCCACACTGTGCTCCATAGTGGCTATACTAGTTTGCATTCCCACCAATAGTGTAAGAGGGTTCCCTTTTCTCCACACCCTCTCCAACATTTATTATTTGTAGACTTTTGGATCGCAGCCATTCTGACTGGTGTGAAATGGTACCTCATAGTGGTCTTGATTTGCATTTCTCTGATAATGAGTGATGTTGAGCATCTCTTCATATGTTTGTTAGCCATCTGTATGTCTTCTTTGGAGAAATGTCTATTTAGTTCTTTGGCCCATTTTTTGATTGGGTCATTTATTTTTCTGGAGTTGAGCTGTAGGAGTTGCTTGTATATTTTTGAGATTAGTTGTTTGTCAGTTGCTTCATTTGCTATTATTTTCTCCCATTCTGAAGGCTGTTTTTTCACCTTGTTGATAGTTTCCTTTGATGTGCAGAAGCTTTTAAGGTTAATTAGGTCCCATTTGTTTATTTTTGCTTTTATTTCCGATATTCTGGGAGGTGGGTCATAGAGGATCCTGCTGTGATGTATGTCAGAGAGTGTTTTGCCTATGTTCTCCTCTAGGAGTTTTATAGTTTCTGGTCTTATGTTTAGATCTTTAATCCATTTTGAGTTTATTTTTGTGTATGGTGTTAGAAAGTGTTCTAGTTTCATTCTTTTACAAGTGGTTGACCAGTTTTCCCAGCACCACTTGTTAAAGAGATTGTCTTTAATCCATTGTATATTCTTGCCTCCTTTGTCAAAGATAAGGTGTCCATATGTGCGTGGATTTATCTCTGGGCTTTCTATTTTGTTCCATTGATCTATATTTCTGTCTTTGTGCCAGTACCATACTGTCTTGATAACTGTGGCTTTGTAGTAGAGCCTGAAGTCAGGTAGGTTGATTCCTCTAGTTCCATTCTTCTTTCTCAAGATCGCTTTGGCTATTCGAGGTTTTTTGTATTTCCATACAAATTGTGAAATTATTTGTTCTAGCTCTGTGAATTAACTTATATGCAGAGTACATCATGTGAAACGCTGGACTGGAGGAAGCACAAGCTGGAATCAAGAATTCCAGGAGACTTATCAACCTCAGATATGCAGATGACACCACCCTCATGGCAGAAATCGAAGAAGAATTAAAGAGTCTTTTGATGAAAGTGAAAGAGGAGAGTGAAAAAGCTGGCTTGAACCTAAACATTCAAAAAACTAAGATCATGGCATCTAGTCCCATCACTTCATGGCAAATAGACGGGAAAACAATGGAAACAGTGACAGACTTTATTGTTTTGGGCTCCAAAGTCACTGCAGATGGTGACTGCAGCCATGAGATTAAAAGACCCTTGCTCCTTGGAATAAAAATTATGATCGACCTAGACAGCATATTAAAAAGCAGAGACATTACTTTGCCAACAAAGGTCTGTCTAATTGAAGCTATGGTTTTTCCAGTAGTCATAGATGGATGTGAGAGTTGGACCTTAAAGAAAGTTGAGTGCCGAAGAATTGATGGTTTTGAACTGTGGTGTTGGAGAAGACTCTTGAGAGTCCCTTGGACTGCAAGGAGATCAAAGCAGTTAATCCTAAAGGAAGTCAATCCTGAATATTCATTGGAAGGACTGATGCTGAAGCTGAAGCTCCAACACTCTGGCCAGCTGATGTGAAGAACTGACTCATTGGTAAAGACCCTGATGCCGGGAAAGATTGAAGGCAAGAGGAGAAGGGGCCAACAGAGGATGAGGTGGTGGGATGGCATCACTGACTCGATGGACATGATTTGAGCAAGCTTCAGGAGTTGGTGATGGACAGGGAAGCCTGGCATGCTGCAGTCCATGGGTCGCTAAGAGTCAGATACAACTGAGCGACTGAACTGAACTGAAGTGAAGCTTGTGAAAATCACATTTCTTCCTATCCTGTGAGTTTGTATGTTCCTATTTGCAGTGAGGGCAATAAGAAGCTTTTGGGTCATTTAAACCATTTGGCCAATTGAGCATAACATACCGTCCTTGGTAGATAGTTTGATTTGAGACCCAGCTTTGTAACCAAGAATCTTTTAACCTTTGTAGCCAAGTAATTTTTCTTGCTCATCCTTTTTTTTTTTTTAATTCTCAAACTCCTAATTTATCCCTCCTCTTCCTCTTTAGTAACCATAAGATTGTTTTCTATGTCTGTGCATCTGTTTCTGTTTTGTAAATAAGTTCTCCTTTTTTTTTTGTCTGCATTGCTCAACTTGTGGGATTTTAGCTACCCGACAAGAGATTGAGCCTAGGCCATCGGGAGTGAAAGTGCAGAATCCTAACCACTGGACCACCAGGGATTTCCTATATCATTTCTTTAGATTGCACACACAAGTCTTTTGTCATTTTCTGTCTGATTTACTTCACTTAGTATGATAATCTCTAGGTCTATCCATGTTGCTGTGAATGGCATTATTTCATTCTATTTTGTGGCTGAGTACTGAGTGACTTCACTTTCACTTTTCACTTCTCATGCATTGGAGAAGGAAATGGCAACCCACTTCAGTGTTCTTGCCTGGAGAATCCCAGGGATGGTGGAGCCTGGTGGGCTGCCGTCTATGGGGTCACACAGAGTCGGACACGACTGAAGTGACTTAGGAGCAGCAGTATTCCATTATATACATACCATATTTTCTTTATCCATTGTCCATCAATGGACACTTAGGTCCTTTCCATGTGTTGGGTATTGTAAATAGTGCTGCTGGTGGACCCTGGGGTGCTTGTACTAATTAGAGTTTTATATGACGGATATATGCCCAGGAGTGGATTGCTGGGTTGTATGGCAACTGTATTTTTAGTCTTTTAGCTTGTTCATTTTTAAAATAGATAGTAACATCTATCTCATAGAAAAGGATGAAAATGAGGTGACAGAATGTATGCAGAGAAGTCCTTTGAAAATCGTGAAATATAGTTTCTTTTTTTAATTTTAAAAATCAATGATTTATTTATCAATTACTCATTATATATTGTAAAGAGAACATATTTAGAATCTTTAATAGCACTTTGTTACTTTTCATGTTCAAAATATCCATACATTTTTCACAATTTTGAAACTAAAATGGTACCAGAACTTACATAGATGCTATAACCCGAGAATCGCAAAATAGTGTCTTAGATGTCACTTGAGCTAAGTAGTGGATGTCATCCTGTGACTAAATGGGATGAAGTTCTTATTTTCCTTTAATTATAAAAGTTATAAGAATAATTCTTGTTAGCAATTAATGTATTTATATACTTGAATAATTCAATAACTCAAATAATAGCAAGTATTCCTGTTAATTTAACAAGAATACTAGTTCTTTTGGAAAAGGCATTCTAACAAGTGCATTTAAGAAAAAAATTTTGCTTATGGCAAGGCAGAGGTATCTTACTGTCTGCATCATGCTGGACTTGTCTTAACGTGTTAGAACTTCATTTGATGATAAACATCTCCAAATAGCTCCGTGCATTCTAGCAGTTACAAGTGTGTGCTTATCTTTAAATAATGCATGGTCACAATATATATACAACATGTGCATAAAGTTTTTTTTAGATTGTGTGATTTAAACAAACCACCTCTTCCCATTTATTCTTGTGTGTTTACTCGGCTTAGTTGATGTTCCGTAAAATGCAAGGCTTAAGTGAATTTCCAGAAAACGTTTCAGCCATTGGCGATGTCCTGTCTCACCTAACGTCCTCGGTTGACCTGGACTTCGGTGCGCACCATCCCCTCCATGTGACTATGCTGCCCAACCCCTCGCACCTGGAAGCCGTGAACCCTGTGGCAGTCGGGAAGACTCGGGGCAGGCAGCAGTCCAGGCAGGATGGGGACTACTCCCTGGACAGTTCAGCTCAGCCTGGGGACAAAGTCATCTGCTTACAGGTACTGGGAGCTTCAGGAAGTAAGGCCAGAGGTTGGGAATACTGGGAAGAAAGAGTGTCTAATTTGGTAGTTGTCATCGCAGTCTGAATGGGGGTTGAAAAAGAATTTCCAGAGTACTGCAGAAAGGAGTGAGTTTATTAAGATCAAAGAGCAGAGACAATGTGGGCACTGGGAACAGGGCTGGCCGGCACCTCCTGGCAGACCAGGGAGAGCCAATAGGACACTGTTAGAACAGCCAGCTGGCTCATCCAGCTTTTGTGGCTTAGCTGCAGAAGGCAATGGCACCCCACTCCAGTACTCTTGCCTGGAAAATCCCATGGACGGAGGAGCCTGGTGGGCTGCAGTCCGTGGGGTCGAGAAGAGTCAGACATGACTGAGTGACTTCACTTTCACTTTTCACTTTCATGCATTGGAGAAGGAAATGGCAACCCACTCCAGTGTTCTTGCCTGGAGAATCCTAGGGATGGGGGAGCCTGGTGAGCTGCTGTCTCTGGGGTTGCACAGAGTCGGACACGACTGAAGCGACTTAGCAGCTTAGCAGCAGCAGTCAATTTTTATAGCCTCAAGACAAAGAAAATTCCTGCTGGAAGGGTGGTATTAGGTGATCGGTTGCTGCTGCTGCTAAGTCACTTCAGTCGTGTCCGACTCTGTGAGACCCTGTAGGTGGCAGCCCACCAGGCTCTGCCGTCCCTGGGATTCTCCAGGCAAGAACACTGGAGTGGGTTGCCATTTCCTTCTCCAGTGCATAAAAGTGAAAAGTAAAAGTGAAGTCACTCAGTCGTGTCTGACTCTTAGGGCGCTATAATAGGGTGAGCATGGGGTGGGCATTTTTACCTAATTTGGGGTCAGGAAGCTTGTTGGTGATGATCAGGGGGGCTTTTGGCAAGGGTTACAAAGGGGCTCAGTCAGCTTCAGAGGTGACCTTGGCTCTGGACTCAGTGTCTGTGGCCTTGGGTTAGGATTCCGCAGTCGTCATGACAGGAGACAGCACATGTTCCAGACGAAACTAAGATGAACTTTTGGGAAAAGATTTGGGGGTTGTTTTATAAATTCATAGCAGATGTGAATATCTGCTCACCAGTAATCTCAAGGCAACTGACTGTTTTATTTTTTGACTGATCTTTTTAAAAATAATTTTTTTAGCTAATTAAAAATATATTTATTTCTATTTATTTATTTGGCTGTGCCGGGTCATATTACAGCATGTGGAATCTAGTTCCCTGATCAGGGATCGAACCCAGGCCCCCCAGCTTTGGGAGCACAGAGTCTTAGCCACTGGACCACCAGGGAAGTCCCTAGTTAGTTTTTTTTATTGGAGTATAGTTGATTTACAATGTTGTGTTAGTTTCTGCTGTTCAGCAAAGTCAGTCAGTTACACATGTACATATATTTACTTTTTTAAAAAGATTCTATTCTCATGTAGATCATTGCAAAGTATTGAATAGTTTCCTGTGCTATACAGTAAGTTCTTATTAGTTACCTACTTTATATCTAGTGGTGTGTGTATGTCAATCCTGATCTCCCAATTTATCCCCCCCAATTTATCTAAAGGCAACTGACTTTAGATGAAGGTCTTCACTGTATTTTTCCTTTCTTGAGTTATGAATTAATTAAGGGAGTATGGACTGACATAGCTGCTACTACTAAGAGGACAAATGTCATTACTTCTATGAAACTGTGACCCTCATGGAAACCACACAGTATTTGTCTATCTAACAAGGCTGCAAGAGTCTGGATTTATTTTGCTTGCTTGTTTGTTTGCTTTAAAATGAAAGTCTTTGGCATTAAGGCAAACAAGACAAATGATTAGTGTATTACTTCCTCTGCCCCCCTAGAGCTTCCCTGGTGGCTCAGACGGTAAAGCGTCTGCCTGCAATGCGCGAAACCTGGGTTCGATTCCTGGGTCAGAAGATCCCCTGGAGAAGGAAATGGCAATCCACTCCAGCACTCTTGCCTGGAAAATCCCACGGACGGAGGAGCCTGATAGGCTACAGTCCATGGGGTCCCAAAGAGTCGGACACGACTGAGCAACTTCACTTTCACTTTCCTCTGCCCCCCACCTTTGATAACCCAACAGGTATATTTTAGAGGTGTAGATTGTGGGTCACGTTTTTCTTCTACAAGTACTCATTTAATATGAAACCTTTAATGCCTAGAGGATAATTAATCCTGGATATCAATAACTGGGTCTTTACACCCAGTGAAAACAGTTAAATCTACAAGGCAGTAGAATATTAGTCTACATATACAAATAACTGGGGGCTTCTCAGGTGGCACTAGTGGTAAAGAATCTGACTGTCAATGCAGGAGACATAACAGATGCAAGTTCGATCTCTGAGTCAGGAAGATGCCCTAGGGGAGGGCATGGCAACCCACTCCAGTATGCATGCCTAGAGAATCCCATGGACAGAGGAGGCTGGCCAGCTATGGTCCATAAGGTTGCAAAGAGTCAGACACAGCTGAATCCATTAAGCATGCAAAAATAACTACATTATCTTATTGTTAATTTTCCATGGGCCAGAAACTTTTAGTAAATAAATTGTCAGGTAAGCACATTTGAATTTGATTATGATATAGCATTTCTAATTAGAAATCTTCACATTGTTAGCCATACATTCTCTTCACCTTTCACTTGAATTCGTGAGACTCTAAAATAGTTCAGTTATTCCTTTTCCCAGTACATTAAGCTGATGTTAGGACTGATTTCTGAAGTAAGAGGTGAAAGTGGCATGTTCTTTAAACTGATGAGAAACTGCCCTCTTCTGTCTACTTCATGTTCCCCAAACATTTTACCCTGCTGTGTCTGCCTGTGTCTTGCCTCATTCAAGTTCAACATTCTAATTTATTGTGGAAACCTGAAATCTGGAGTCTATAAAATCATTCTGGGTGAGACTATAGATGCTACTTTTGCTGTCTGTCATTCATCTTAATCCTGGACCTGGTGGGATTGTGTTGTCATTTGTTATCGGCTGTGTATTTGATTGAGTGGTTTCTGCTGCCTCCAGAATTCCTTGGGGCTTATGGACCTGACTCCTTAAAGCCTTATGAGCAATAGTGGAGTTTTTGGAGCTTCCCTTGTAGCTCAGTTGGTAAAGAATCTGCCTGCAATGCAGGAGACCTGGTTTCAATTCCTGGGTTGGGAAGATCCCCTGGAGAAGGGAATGGCAACCCACTCCAGTATTCTTGCCTGGAGAATCCCATGGACAGAGGAGACTTGCAGGCTACAGTTTGTGGGGTCGCAAAAGTAGGAAGTCAAGAAACACCTGGAGTAACAGGCAAATTTGGCCTTGGAATACGGAATGAAGCAGGGCAAAGACTGATAGAGTTTTGCCAAGAAAATGCACTGGTCATAACAAACACCCTCTTCCAGCAACACAAGAGAAGACTCTACACATGGACGTCACCAGATGGTCAGCACCGAAATCAGATTGATTATATTCTTTGCAGCCAAAGATGGAGAAGCTCTATACAGTCAGCAAAAACAAGACCAGGAGCTGACTGTGGCTCAGACCATGAAGTCCTTATTGACAAATTCAGACTTAAACTGAAGAAAGTAGGGAAAACCACTAGACCATTCAGGTATGACCTAAATCAAATCCCTTATGATTATACAGTGGAAGTGAGAAATAGATTTAAGGGCCTAGATCTGATAGATAGAGTGCCTGATGAACTATGGAATGAGGTTCATGACATTGTACAGGAGACAGGGATCAAGACCATTCCCATGGAAAAGAAATGCAAAAAAGCAAAATGGCTGTCTGGGGAGGCCTTACAAATAGCTGTGAAAAGAAGAGAAACGAAAAGCAAAAGAGAAAAGGAAAGATATAAACATCTGAATGCAGAGTTCCAAAGAATAGCAAGAAGAGATAAGAAAGCCTTCCTCAGCGATCAATGTAAAGAAATAGAGGAAAACAACAGAATGGGAAAGACTAGGGATCTCTTCAAGAAAATCAGAGATACCAAAGGAACATTTCATGCAAAGATGGGCTCGATAAAGGACAGAAATGGTATGGACCTAACAGAAGCAGAAGATATTAAGAAGAGATGGCAAGAATACACAGAAGAACTGTACAAAAAAGGTCTTCACGACCCAGATAATCACAATGGTGTGATCACTGACCTAGAGCCAGACATCCTGGAATGTGAAGTCAAGTGGGCCTTAGAAAGCATCGCTACGAACAAAGCTAGTGGAGGTGATGGAATTCCAGTTGAGCTATTCCAAATCCTGAAAGATGATGCTGTGAAAGTGCTGCACTCAATATGCCAGCAAATTTGGAAAACTCAGCAGTGGCCACAGGACTGGAAAAGGTCAGTTTTCATTCCAATCCCAAAGAAAGGCAATGCCAAAGAATGCTCAAACTACCGCACAATTGCACTCATCTCACACGCTAGTAAAGTAATGCTCAAAATTCTCCAAGCCAGGCTTCAGCAATATGTGAACCGTGAACTTCCTGATGTTCAAGCTGGTTTTAGAAAAGGCAGAGGAACCAGAGATCAAATTGCCAACATCCACTGGATCATGGAGAAAGCAAGAGAGTTCCAAAAATCATCTATTTCTGTTTTATTGACTATTCCAAAGCCTTTGACTGTGTGGATCACAATAAACTGTGAAAAATTCTGAAAGAGATGGGAATACCAGACCACCTGATCTGCCTCTTGAGAAATTTGTATGCAGGTCAGGAAGCAACAGTTAGAACTGGACATGGAACAACAGACTGGTTCCAAATAGGAAAAGGAGTTCATCAAGGCTGTATATTGTCACCCTGTTTATTTAACTTATATGCAGAGTACATCATGGGAAACGCTGGACTGGAAGAAACACAAGCTGGAATCAAGATTGCTGGGAGAAATATCAATAACCTTAGATATGCAGATGACACCACCCTTATGGCAGAAAGTGAAGAGGAACTCGAAAGCCTCTTGATGAAAGTGAAAGTGGAGAGTGAAAAAGTTGGCTTAAAGCTCAACATTCAGAAAACGAAGATCATGGCATCCGGTCCCACCACTTCATGGGCAATAGATGGGGAAACAGTGTCAGACTTTATTTTTCTGGGCTCCAAAATCACTGCAGATGGTGACTGCAGCCATGAAATTAAAAGACGCTTACTCCTTGGAAGGAAAGTTATGACCAGCCTAAAGAGCATATTCAAAGTAGAGACATTACTTTGCCAACAAAGGTTCGTCTAGTCAAGGCTATGGTTTTTCCTGTGGTCATGTATGGATGTGAGAGTTGGACTGTGAAGAAGGCTGAGCACTGAAGAATTGATGGTTTTGAACTGTGGTGTTGGAGAAGACTGTTGAGGGTCCCTTGGACTGCAAGGAGATCCAACCAGTCCATTCTGAAGGAGATCAGCCCTGGGATTTCTTTGGAAGGAATGATGCTAAAGCTGAAACTCCAGTACTTTGTCCACCTCATGCGAAGAGTTGACTCATTGGAAAAGACTCTGATGCTGGGAGGGATTGGGGGCAGGAGGAGAAGGGGACGACAGAGGATGAGATGGCTGGATGGCCTCACTGACTCGATGGACGTGAGTCTGAGTGAACTCCGGGAGTTGGTGAGGGACAGGGAGGCCTGGCATGCTGCGATTCATGGTGTCACAAAGAGTTGGATATGACTGAGCAACTGATCTGATCTGATCTACAGGAAGGTGTGGGCTGGAGAGTTCACCAAGGAAAGCGGGGATTCCTTTCTTAACTAAAATGTTCTACTTGTATATGCAAATTACCCTTTTAAGGACATTTTCACTGTCATTAAAAAAGTTACCTTCCAAGGATTCTTTATTCATTCGTATTTAAGTCTTTTATTTCTGCTATTAATTAGGGCCACAGTGGTTACCATATCAGATTAATTACAATGGACTGGTTCAAAATTGGGAAAGGAGTATGTCAATGTTGTATATTGTCACCCTGAATATTTAACTTATATGCAGAGTACATCGTGCAAAATGCCAGGCTGGATAACTCACAAGCTGGAATCAAGATTGCTGGGAGAGATATCAACAACCTCAGGTATGCAGATGATAACCACTTTAATGGCAGAAAGTGAAGAGGCTCTAAAATGCCTCTTGATGAAGATGAAAGAGGAGAGAGAAAAATCTGGCTTAAAACTCAACATTAAAAAAACAAAGATCATGGCATCTCGTCCTGTCACTTCATGGCAAATAGATGGGAGAAAAAGTGGAAACAGTGTCATATTTCATATTCTTGGTTTCCAGAATTAATGTGGACAGTGACTGCAGTCACGAGATTAAAAGACTTTTGCTCCGTGAAGAAAAACTATGACAAACCTAGACAGCATATTAAAAAGCAGAGACATCACTTTGCTGAGAAAGTTCTGTGTAGTCAAAGCTATGGTTTTTCCAGTAGTCATGTATGGATGTCAGAGTTGGACCATAAGGAAGGCTGAACACCGAAGAATTGATGCTTTTGAGTTGTGGTGCTGAAGAAGACCTTGAGAATCCCATGGACTGCAAGATCAAACCAGTCATTTCTAAAGGAAATCAACTCTGAATACTCTTTGGAAGGACTGGTGCTGAAGCTGAAACTCCAGTACTTCGGCCACGTGATGCAAGGAGCTGACTCATTGGAAAAGACCCTGATGCTGGGAAAGATTGAGGGCAGGAGGAGAAGGGGACGACAGAGGATGAGGCAGTTGGATGGCATCACCAATTCAATAGACATGAGTTTGAGCAAACTCGGGGAGACAGTGAAGGACAGGGAAGCCTGGCATGCTGCAGTCCATGGGGTCACAAAGAGTTGGACAGGACTTAGCGACTGAACAAATTAATTAACTTTTTTTGCCACACGAAGAGGCTTTTGGGATCTTAGCTTCCCCATCTAAGGGATTGAACCCAGGCCTCGGTAGTGAAAGCACTGAGTCCTAACCACTGGACCGCCATGTAATTCCCCATATCAGGTCATTTTACCCTTTTTTTTCAGATCATGTTATTCTTTTGTTGAGCATTTTGTTTGTTTATTTGTTTTTTCTTTTTTGTTTTATCAAAACTCCCTTTATTTTTTTTAATTATCAAAGATTATAATTTTACAGTATTGAGAAATATAGAACAAAATACACTTATTGGAGGATAATTGCTCTACAATATTGTATTGACCTCTCCCACTCATCAACACAAATCAGTGACAGGTATACATACATATGTTCCCTCCCTCCTGAACCCCCCCGCCCCATCTCCCACGCCTCTAGCTTGTCAGAGAACACTGGGTTGAGCTCCCTGTTTTATACAGTAAATTCTCACTTGCTATCTATTTTACATATGGTAATGTATATGTTTCCATGCTATTCTCTCCAATTATCCCTTATTTTTTTACTTAATAACTTTTAAATTAAAATACATTTATTATATAACATTACATAAACTTTATATGTACAACATACACCTTATTGATATAATAGCCTTCTATATAGCATGAAGTCAGTGGCACCCATACTTTCCCCTAGGATCTACAATTCCCCCATTATTTGCTTTCAACTTTTCCAAAAAAAATTGACTCCCCTTTCTATCACCTTCCATTTCCCAGTTTTTTTTTAAGTTCTTTATTGAAGTGTAGTTGATTTACAGTATTGTGTTAATTTCTGCAATATAGCAAAGTGAGTTATTTATACACATATATATACATTCTTTTAAAAATTCTTTTCCATTCTGGTTTATTACAGGATGTTGAATATAGTTCCCTGTGCTCTACAGTAGGACCTTGTCAGGTCTTGTGCTATCATGATCTAGTAGATTTCGAAAGTTTTGGAAGAAGAGCACGTTTCAGAGATTCTCTTAAAACAGTATTTTGCCCTTTCCTCAAAGCCTCCTTTCATTTGTGTATGATATGCTCCTCGCCCCCCACCCCCCGTCTTTGCTGTCAATCATTCTCTTTTATGTTCACAGTGGTGTCCAACACACCTAGCGGGGAGGAGGTGATGTGAGCGACACCCTCTCATTTTGGGGGAAATCTGACTGGGGAAGAGTGAGGGTTCGAAGTTATTTTGTTCCTTGCATCTTGCAGGCCACTTTCATGACTGCTTTCCTAGAGCTGATTCTCCTGCGTCTCCCATCACCCTACCTTCTCTGGTGCTGCTGTGCACACTACCATGTTGATGGGGATGCAAGAGGCCAGGGGTACAGGTGATGATGTAGGGTGGAAGGAATAGGTCAGCTGGTCTTAGCTGCAAGAGGAAAAGGGCTGATTCAGCATCATTGAGAGCTGCTTTAGGAACTTCTATAATGAGCAGACTTTTAGGAGGGGAGGGAGCAGCTTTTTATAAACAGAGGTACAGGGACAGGGCTTCCCTGGTGGCTCAGTGGTAAAGGATCTGCCGGCCAATGCAGGAGACATAGCAGATGCAGGTTCAATCCCTGGGTCAGGAAGATCCCCTGGAGCAGGAAATGGCGACATACTCCAGTATTCTTGCCTGGGAAATCCCATGGACAGAGGAGCCTGGTGGGCTACAGTCTACGGGGTCATAGAGAGTCGGACACAACTGAGCATGCTCGTGGCATGTGGCAACCAGGGAGTGCTGAGAGCATGGTTGTTTTTTGTTGCTGTTACTAGTAGGTTACTAAACCTAAATGTCTCCACCGCTTACGTTCATTTTCTTATCTCTCCCCCATGATCTAGGTTCATGGTGATGCTTCTTTCTGTGGTCAAGGGATTGTTCCTGAAACATTTACGCTCTCTAATCTCCCGCATTTCAGAATTGGTGGGAGTGTCCATTTGATTGTCAATAACCAGCTGGGTTACACCACTCCTGCAGAAAGAGGAAGGTCTTCCTTATACTGTAGTGACATCGGTATGTAACCCAGGGAAGAGCTGATGTTGAGTCAAATAAGGCATTCCTAGAGAAACTTCTATTATAGTTCACTCAGAAGAGGGAACCTCACTGCTGGTCCCATTTTAATTTTGGGATTAGATATGGTGAGTGGTCACCAACAGTGTTGTTAATATTCCTTTCAAAGTCCGAGTGTGATCTTTCAATCCCAGGAAATAAGACAAGAATAGAACTTAGAGGGTCCCATCTCAAATTGCTGATGTATCCAGTTGAATGATCTGGTATAATCCAGAGATCAACACAGTTAGTACAACTGGAGTAATTGTCTTTAGATATTCAGAGTACCCAAGACCACAGTCAAAAAGGATGTGTTCAACCGGTAAATCTGGCCAGAGGGTCTGGTTGGAAATCAGATATGAAGAAGCAAAGGCGTCCTATTTCAACCTGTGGAAATTGACAATATTAAAAGAAACACAGGGCTTCTTATTATTCATTCCCTATTTCATAGAGTTGGGAGAACTGTCAGATGGTGAGAACTGTACTGTTTTTACATCCAGAGCCTGGCTTGGTTGCCATTTGGGACTATCTATGTGAATTTTTTGTGATTAGTTAGAGATTTTGAAAATTCATTCTCAACCAACTCTTTGAAGAAATCCTTTTTTTTCCCCTTAGGCTACATCTTTTAAAGACCCTTTTATGTCAGGAGGAAAGATAATAGTCATAATGATAATAACACACACACACCCGTTATTAGGTACCAGGCTGTTAAGCACTTTGTATGCATTAACTCACTGATGCTTTAGGACCTCACTGGGAGATAGGAGCATTATTCCAGTGTCCCAGATTAGGAGACTGGAATTCATGACTTTACCAGGATCACACAGACACAAATACTGGGTCTGAAACTCTCTCTTGTCAGCTGGCCTCCAAAGTGAAGGTTCTTTTTTTTTTTTTTTTTGGTGGTGGGTGGGGAGGTGTTGCACTGTATGACTTGTAGGATATCAGTTCCCTGACCAGGGATTGAACCTGGCCTTGGCAGTGAAAGCCCAGAATCCTAACCACTAGGCTTCCAAGGAAATCCCAAAGTGCAGGTTCTTAACACCCAAGCCAAACTACCCCTACAATGTGGGCTGTCTCCCCAGGCGGGCAACAGGATTTGCGGGTAGGTTCATGGGGTGACTGGCTGGCTTCATTTCTGTCTTCTCTGCCTCAGGGAAGCTGGTGGGCTGCGCCATCATCCACGTCAATGGAGACAGCCCAGAGGAAGTGGTGCGGGCCGCACAACTGGCGTTCGAATACCAGCGCCAGTTCCGGAAAGATGTGATTGTTGACTTGTTGTGCTACAGGCAGTGGGGCCACAATGAGCTGGACGAGCCCTTCTTCACCAACCCGGGCATGTACCAGATCATCAGGTACGAGGCTGAGCCATCATGTGCCCTCTCCCCTGCAGTGCTCACATTAATATTTGTATTAGACTCACTTCAGGAAGGTGACCAGCTTTCCCAGTGTGCCTGGGACGTGACAGTCTCAGTGCTCAAACTGGGACAGCCCTGGGCACACTGGGATGATCACCCTGCGGGTCACAGGAAAGCTCCCCATGTTTTTCCAACTCTACATGTCTCCTCAGTGAAGAGACAAAGGGAAGCTTAACAGCCTCACTTAGCAGGTGGGAGGAATGAACAGCCAGGTCTTGCTGCCGCTGCTGCTAAGTCGCTTCAGTCGTGTCTGACTCTGTGCGACCCCTAGACAGCAGCCCACCAGGCTCCCCCATCCCTGGGATTCTCCAGGCAAGAACACTGGAGTGGGTTGCCATTTCCTTCTCCAATGCAGGAAAGTGAAAAGTGAAAGTGAAGTCGCTCAGTCGTGTCCCACTGTTAGCGACCCCATGGACTGCAGCCTACCAGGCTCCTCCGTCCATGGGATTTTCTAGGCAAGAGTACTGGAGTGGGGTGCCATTGCCTTCTCCGAGCCAGGTCTTGAGATTTACCTTTTTAGATGCTAGAAAGTAAAACAGATCCCTCTTTCCTACTTGATTTCCTCATAGACATAAATTAAAGCAGAGGAATAAACTTGGTGACATTTTATGGGCCTTTCTGGTCATAGGTAGCAGACTGTCCTTGGAGGAACAAATCTGAGTTCTCCATTGAGCTTTTTTTCTTTTAAATCACCCAGTTTTCTTTTTTCCTTTTCTTTTGGCTGCACTGGTCTTTCTTGCAACCCACAGGCTTTTCTTGTTGCAGCACAAGGGCTCTCTAGTTTCCCCGTGGCATGTTGAATCTTGGTTCCTAGACCAGGGATCGAACCCATGTCCCCTGCATTGGAAGGCGGATTCTCAACCACTGAACCACTGAGGAAGTCCGTCCATTTAGCTTTGAACTTAGCACCCGAATGATGTGACTCAGGACCCCAATTTTAAGAATATATCCTGTCTACCTTTCACTTTTTTTAAGGATTACAGTGGTCAATGTGACCAGACTTTGTCATGTAAAATATTATGGGAATGCAGAGCAGCAGCATGGTTATTTCTATTTTTGTAAAATCCAGATGCAGAATAGTTACAGGCTTATTCAAGCAACCTGAAACAGGTGTTGGCAAATTTGGTTCAAACTTTTTTAAGTAAAAGAATGCAGAATAAGTAGATAATGTAGGTCAGCCTCATAAATAACTGTCCAGAATTAACAATTGGTAAAAAACAAACAAGCAAAAAAAACTCCTCTACTCATTATTTCTACCTGACTGCAGACAGAAGCCTATAAAGATAAACTTGTTTTCTCTAGCTTGCCTGGAACAAGTGGTTACACACCATTACCTTTAAAAAACAAAGTTATTGGTGTGAAAGTCACATGACATAAAATAGATCTTTTTTTTTGGCTGCTTGGCATGGCATATGGGACCTTAGTTCCCTTACACCCCCTGCAATGGAAGCATGGAGTCTTAGCTGCTGGACTGACACAGAATTCCTTAAATGGACCATTTTTTTTTAACTTTTTATTTTATATTGGCGTATAGCCAGTTAACAATGTTGTTAGTTTCATGTGCACAGCAAAAGGACTCAGCCATACATATATATGTATCCATTCTTCCCCAAACTCCTGTCCTATCCAGGCTGCCACATAACATTGAGCAGAATTCCATATGCTGTATACTAGGTTAAAATGGACCATTTTAAAGTGAACGATTCAGTGTGAATTGTATTAATACAAGCACCTCCTCTGTCTAGTCCCAAAACATTTCCTGCATACGTTTTTATAACAACGACACTTCAGAATACCTTTGATAATAACTGTGTCTGTCTCTTTTTGATTTTTACAAACGTGATTGATTTTTGTTTCCCTCCTCCTTGGACAGAGCCCGGAAGAGCATCCCTGATACGTATGCAGAGTACCTTATGGCCAACGGACTCACAACCCAGGAGGAGGTGTCGGAAATCAAAGCCTCCTATTATGTGAAGTTAAATGGCCATTTGACTCATGCGGCCCACTACAGGCCCCCTGCCACGAGCCTGCAGGCCCACTGGCAAGGCTTGGTTCAGCCGGAAGCTTGTATTACTTCCTGGAACACAGGTGTGCCCCTTGACCTCCTGCAGTTTATTGGTAAGAAGTCTGTGGAGGTGCCTGAGGAGTTCCAGATACACAGTCACCTTCTGAAGATGCATGTGCAGGTGGGGAGCCCAGACACCCCCAGGCATTCTTTGTCCATCTCTCACAGCCAAGGAATTGGCGTTGGTCTGGTCTTGTTGGTTGGCTAATGTACTTGACAGATGTTTAATGTGAGTCATTAGTTTCTACAAACTGATCCTAGCTGAGTTTTGGTACAGACTGTCAATTAACTCAGATTTTGTCTACCTCTAACTTCTATTTTTCCTTCACTTAGTCATTCATTCATTCATTCATAATGTCTAGGGACTTCCCTGGTGGTCCAACGTGCCATGGTCCAATTTGCCTTCCAATGCAGGGGGTGGGGGTTCCCTCTCTGGTCAGAGAGCTAAGGTCCCACAGATCTCACTGCCAAAAAACCAGAATATAAACAACAGAAGCAATATTATAACAAATTCAATAAAGACCTAAAAAATTGTCCACATAAAAAAAATTTTTATTTTATTTTATTATTATTATTTTTTTAAACCCAAACATGTCTTATACATTATATATACAGTTACTACATGCCCGTTATTAAAAACTCAGCCACACAGAAATGCCCATTTTGGTTTTTCTGAGCTGTGAGCAGAAGACACTTTCATTTTGGGTAGGTAGGGGGATGGCTTAAATAAAATGAATAAAAATCAATACACATAGTCCCCAAAAGTAACATTTGGATCCTTAAACATATTGAGGTTTTACCTATTGTCTTGTGTTAAGTATAAATTGACATACACTGCTCTGGTTTGCCTGCAACTTGGTGGTTTCCTGGAACATGGAACTTCCAGCTATAAAACTGGGAAAGCAAGGAGATACAGGCCTTCATCTTTCTTGAACTTGGATGAAGGCATGATGAACTCTGGATTATTTTTAAAACACTAGCTTGGTTTGTAAGTTTCTATTATAGGTGTAGAGACCATGAAAAAAATCTGTGTACTCACCGTCTGACAGAAAGAAGATTACTTACACCATACACCCCCACTCTCCCCACTCAGCCAACTCCCTGATACCTCCTCTCATCCATCCGCCAGGTTAACCACTCACCTGAGTGCCTGTTTGTTTTGCCTGCTTTCAAACGTCATATACTTGCTGTCATTACTCTCATGTTACCTTCTGCGCCTCCTGTTGTATTTAATACTATGTTTTGGAGCCTTAACCATTGTTGCATTACATTTTTTGAACTCAGTGTGAAACAGGATGTGAGCTCTTAAAAGTTTCTTTTCCCCTCCCCTTCAATTTTAGTCTCGAGTGGAGAAAGTGATGGATGGAACAAAGTTAGACTGGGCCACGGCAGAAGCTCTTGCATTGGGCTCATTGCTTGCTGAAGGTACGACTTCTCTGTATAGCTGCACAGCGGATAGGGGATGCCGTTATATGACATCTCTCATTCGTGATGCCTGCAGTTTTGAGTTACAGCTACATTGTATCATTTTTATTGACTAGAGAGGTTCTCAGACATGGTGACTCTTCTTACCTGAAAACACTGTTTAATCTTAGTATAAGTCATGTTAATAACCTTCATCAGCAAATAGACTATGGAAACACAGGATTCAGGCATGACTGTATTGGAAAGATATTTTCCCTAGTAATTGTAGGCCAAATGATGACTCTTCATTCTTAAACAATTCACTTTGACTACAGAGTTTTGAATATACGACAGGTACATTTTAAGAAGGATAATCTATTATCTTAAGAGTGATTCTCAGGATGAGCTGGTGTATAAGAATTCAGGGTCATCAGGCCTTATTATCACTTAGGTTATTCATGGGAATCTGGATTTTTCTTTTCCCCTTCTTGCTTGCTTAAGGTTTTAATGTCCGTCTGAGTGGCCAAGATGTGGGCCGTGGAACTTTTAGCCAGAGGCACGCAATGGTTGTTTGCCAGAAGACAGATGACACTTATATCCCCCTGAACCATATGGACCCTAATCAAAAGGGGTTTCTAGAGGTAGGACATTTCATTATCTAGTGTAACACCCAGGTCAATGATCGTAGCTACAGACTTCTTAGCGATAGATGTCGGTAACATCTGAACTTTGGGTTCAGTACTTTTTGAAATAAGGGGATGCTAAATGGATAGACAGTGCAGGTTGATCCACTTGGAATGGAAGTAACAGACTAGCAAGTAGACTAGAGCTGTTTCACTCCAGGTACTTATCTGTATTCAGGTAAATGTCCAATGGATGTTCATTTTGTCAATGCAAAATTGACATTATAACCTGCTTGTTGCTGAATTCATTAAAATAAATCAAAGATGTGGATAATAGGCCAACATTTCTTGACAACTTAAAAAAAAAAACCTGACTTCCATAAGCTTATTTTATTCCCAAGGACTTAGCAGGCTTGATGAATTTATCTATTACCATGTATTTCCAGTCACTGAGTTAGATTCATTAGATTCAAGAGCAGAGCCTGGGTCTTTTCATTTTTGTTTCTCTAACAACTAGCATGGTGCCTGGCTGCTGCTAAGTCGCTTCAGTCGTGTCCGACTCTGTGCAACCCCATAGACGGCAGCCCACCAGGCTCCCCCATCCCTGGGATTCTCTAGGCAAGAACACTGGAGTGGGTTGCCATTTTCTTCTCCAGTGCATGAAAGTGAAAAGTCAAAGTGGAGTCGCTCAGTTGTGTCTGACTCTTAGCGACCCCATGGACGGCAGTCCACCAGGCTCCTCCGTCCATGGGATTTTCCAGGCAAGAGGACTGGAGTGGGGTGCCATCGCCTTCTCCAGTGGTGCCTGGCACATGAAGTTTATTGAATTATCCTTTAAGGTACAATTAGTGGCGTATCATCTTTTTTCCCTACTCTAGCAATTTGTCTGAGAGCATGGGGTTTACTGATATTCAATATTTTAAAAAAATACACTTGTCCAAAGCAAGATTCCAGGGAATTACTTAAAGGACACACAACTCATATTTTCTTTAAATTAGTCTAAAATCCCCATCTTGATCAGTTATCTAGATTGGTGATCTAGATACCGAAATGTCTAGTATTTCCCCTACCCAATCAATGTCTTTTATTGATTTGTGATTTGATATATGATATCAGTTAACTTTGAATATTGCGCTAGGTCAGCAACAGCCCACTGTCGGAAGAGGCCGTCCTGGGATTTGAGTATGGGATGAGCATTGAGAGCCCTAACCTGCTGCCCCTCTGGGAGGCTCAGTTTGGCGATTTCTTCAATGGCGCCCAGATCATCTTTGACACGTTCATCTCTGGAGGTTGGTGTCTGGTGGACGCATCACACCAGCTGCATGGGTACAAGCGTATGGAATGGGGACATAGCTGTGGCCACAGCGTCCCTTGCCCCACTACCTGAGGGCCCATCCTGTCATCCACTGGGGCATAGCAGCTGTCATACAGTTCAATATGCTGTTGGGAAGAGCACATAAGCCTCTGAGAGCAGAAAGGCTGTGTCTCCCGGGGAGCGTGCTTGGCTCTAGGGAATGGTGCCTATACTTGCCCCACTCCTAAGAGGTCTGATTTTCAGGTCTGCTCTTGGTGTGTGTTGAGTAACTACAGCATGAATAACAAGCAGGCAGTGGTGACACAGTGAGGACTTGTGATTAGAATGCATGTGTGTGTCAGTTGCTCATTCATGTCCGACTCTTGTGACTCCGTGGACACCCCACTAGGCTCCTCTGTCCGTGGGATTCTCCAGGCAAGAAAACTGGAGTGGCTTGCCATTCCCTTCTCCAGGGGATCTTCCCAACCCAGGGATTGAATCTGGGTCTCCTGCATTGCAGGTGGACTCTACTATCTGAGCCACCAGGGAAGCGTGATTAGAATGAATGACGGTCTTGAAAAGCTGCTCCCCACAGCCCAGGGTCACACAAGTATCTCAGAGTTGGAAGTTGTGCATCTTACTAGGTTTAATCATCACTTACAAAAGCAGTGCCCGCTCATTGTAGAGATTCCAAGTATATTAAGTGCAAGTCTGAGTCTCCCCCGAGACCCTCCCCCCATTTTCTGGGGGAACCACTTATGGATTTTGTGTGCACACCTCAGGCCCTTCTCATGGTTGCTTCTCTGTAACTTTGTGGTCCTGACGAAGAAAAGAGGCTTGAGGAGACTGGACTTTGCCATGTCCAGAGACTCTTCTAAACAGCCTGCTTCTCTTGTTTTGGATCTCGGATTCTAGGGCTCAGTAGTTGTGGCACATGGGCTTAGTTGCCCTGAGGCATGTGGAATCTTCCTGGACCAGGGATTGAACCCTTGTCCTCTGCATTGGAAGGGGGATTGTTAACCACTGGACTGTAGAGAAAGTCACTACGTTTTTTTTTTTACCTGGCAATCTGCATTGAGCAAGTCTGTCTATATCATTTTTCCAATGGCATTTGCTCACTTCTTGTCTCTGTGTCACATTTTGGTACTTGCCATATTTTAAGCTTTTGCATTATTAGTATATTTGGGATGGTGATTTGTGATCAGTGATCTTTGATGTCACTGTTGTGAAAAGACTGATTGCTGAAGGCTCAGATGATGGTTAGCAGTTTTTAGCAAGACGTTTCTTTTGATTAAGGTATGTGCATGGTTTTTTCAGTCACGGTGCTCTTGCACATTTGCTAGACTGTGGTTTAGTGTAAATATGAATTTTACACACAGTGGGAAACCAAACAACTCATGCGACTCAATTTACTTCAGAGTCCTGGGCTGGAACCTGCAATATCTTGGAGGTTTGTCTGTATTTTCCTCCTAAGGAGAAAGCACGTGCATTGAAAATGCTTTTGAGGGGGTCCAGCAGCAGGAAATGGCAACCCACTCCAGTGTTCTTGCCTGGAGAATCCCAGGGACGGGGAGCCTGGTGGCCTGCCGTCTATGGGGTCGCACAGAGTCAGACACGACTGAAGCGACTCAGCAGCAGCAGCAAACTAACAGGTGTCTTCCTGCCCAGTCACCTAGGGTGGTCTGGCACCTGCATTGCAGGTTCTCACGCCCACCGCTGCTTTACAGGCGAGGCCAAGTGGCTCCTCCAGAGCGGCATTGTGGTCCTTCTTCCCCACGGGTACGACGGGGCTGGACCGGAGCACTCATCTTGTCGAATAGAGCGTTTCTTGCAGGTATGTCCACTGCCTTCTAGATTCCAAGGAATGTTTTCCCTGCTTCCTAGGTGCTCTGAAATAGAACTGCCTCCTGCAGACACTCCTGAATGTGAACCTTGGACTGTAATAAGACATCGTAGTATTTAAATGAAACAGATCTAATGCAATGTCAGTCAATATTTCTTGGAATACAATGCTTCAAGCATGTTAGTATCATGATTTCATGGCAGTGAAAGTTCTTCTTATGCAGCAAATATCAGTAGCTTCTGAGTCAAGCTGATCATTGGAATCATCTAAGGAGCCTTTTATAAACAGAGATACAGGGACCAAGGGCTTCCCAGGTGGCTCAGTGGTAAAGAATCTTCCTGCCAATGCAGGAGCCACAAGAGATGAAGGTTCTGTCCCTAAGCTGGGAAGACCCTCTGGTAGAGGAAATGGCAACCCACTCCAGTATTCTTGCCTGGAAAATCCCATGGACAGAGCTGCCTGGTGGGCTGCAGTCCATGGGGTTGCAAAGAGTCAGATGTGACTGAGTGACTGAGCACACACACAGGCATTAGGACCAAGCTGAGATCTAAGAAGTGATAGTATTTTTATAAAATGATTCATGACTGTTAAAAATTTGAAGTAACAACCCAGAAATTACCATTATCTTTTGGTAAGAATCATTACCAATGCCACTTAATGCATATTACTTCCTAATATTTTATTATAAAAAATTTCAAGCATAAAGAAAAGGTGGAAAAATTTTACAGAGAATATTCATATGCCCACTTGCTACATTCTGCCATTAATGTTTTATTTTAATGTTTTATCATGTATCTATTCATCCGTCATTCCTCTATCTGTAAATCCATGTAATTTTTGCATGTATTTGAAAGTAAATGAAGATGTCAGTACACATCGCCCTAAGTATGTGCATATCAGTAATTATTTTAGCATGCATGCAGATAAAATATATATAAAGGTGATAGGTAGATAAAACAGTAGATAGATAAATGCATATAACTGTTTGGTTGGTAAAGACAGATAAATAATTTCATAAAAATTAGATTACAGAAATAAATTGCAAGTAAATTAAAAGAATTGAGTGTGAAATACAAAACTGTAATTTTTCAAAGAAGTTTAGGAAATGAGTACGCAAAAGATACAATTTGGGAGTCATCAGTTTTGTTTTTGTTTTTGGGCATGCAGCCCAGCTTATAGGATCTTAGTTACCTGACCAGGGATCAAACCCAGGCCCTAGCAGTGAAAGCACCCAGTACTAACTGATAAACTGCCAGGGAATTCCTCTCCACTGCTTCTTGACTGGGGTTAGAAGACATGCCTCCACTTTCTGTCCCAGCAGAGTCTTCTGAGAGTTCCTTCCTCATCCTCAGCATTTCAACCTTGTTAGCTGTTTTTATTCTTGTCTATAAAACAAACTATCCTTGCATTTATTTCATCAGGAGAGTGAGATTCAGACAGTGCATCCTTCCAACATATTCACTCCACAGGCATCAAAGTCTGTATTTTTCAAAAAGTCCCTTCCAGATACTTCTTTTTAAAATTTTAATTATTTTTGGCCATGCCACACAGCTTGTGGGATATTAGTACCCCAAGCAGGGATTGAACCTGTGCCCTAAACAGTGAAAGCACTGAGTCCTGACCACTGGATCATCAGGGATTTCCCCCTCTTAAGATGCTTCTTGCAGCCCACCGTGTTTGGAAAGAACCACGTTAGAACACACAGACTCGGCAGATGGGAGCCATCAGGCCTCTCCTGGTGAATTCTTCATGGGTCATACATTTACCTTCTGGTCTTCTTCTGTGAGGAAGAGACACATCTCCTCTCCATCTCGTGGAGATGCCTGGTTTCCCTTAGCATAGCCTGTGCCCTTGGGATGGAGTGAGCTGACTTGACTGTCGGCTCCTTCCTCTCACTTCCCTCCCAGATGTGTGACAGCACAGAGGAGGGTGTGGATGGGGACACTGTGAACATGTGCGTGGCTCACCCCACCACGCCCGCCCAGTACTTCCACCTGCTCCGGAGACAGATGATTCGGAACTTCAGGAAGCCCCTCATCCTTGTTTCTCCGAAGACACTGCTCAGACTCCCCGTAAGTAGAAAAAGCTGAAAGCTGGTTTGTCAGTCTTTCTCCTCTGGCCATATTTTCCCCTGCATTTCCCTCTCTTGTATATCTGGTTACAGTTCTAAATAATAGAAGTGTCTCTTTAGTTTTAGTTGGCCATGCTGCTGTGTCTCTCTTTTTTTAACCTTTCAAGAATAACTAGAAATCCAGGTCGCTTGCAGTTTCATTGTTGTGAAGGACAGGCATAGCAGATATTATCACCCTGGAATCCCAGCCTGAGCAGAAATAATCTTTTAGAAAACATTTCAAAGTCCAAATGGTGTCAGCACTGCTATGTTTATAGTCACAAGTTGGGAATTTAAAGTACTTTGATGAAAACAAGTGGTTTTATTCATTGATTTTGTGTGTGTGTGTGTGTTTGTGTGTGTAGCAGAGTTTTATTAAAGTGAAAAGGGACAGAGAAAGGTTCTGACATAGACATCAGAAGGGGGATGGAGAGTGCCCCCTTACTGACTTTTATTTAGACTTTTTTGGTGAAATGATTTATCACAGGTAGACTCCCTTTTGAACATTGCAACAATATAAATTATCTACTTCCTGGCTTCACAAGGGTACATTTTCTCTTGATTTACCCTAAGTGTTAAGCGCACAAATGGTTTTTAAATCACACAAATATGCTAGTTTTCAAGGGGCAGAATTCCTGTGGTCATGTATGGATGTGAGAGTTGGACTGTGAAGAAGGCTGAGCACTGAAGAATTGATGCTTTTGAACTGTGGTGTTGGAGAAGACTCTTGAGAGTCCCTTGGACTGCAAGAGATCCAACCAGTCCATTCTGAAGGAGATCTGCCCTGGGATTTCTTTGGAAGGACTGATGCTGAAGCTGAAACTCCAGTACTTTGGCCACCTCATGCGAAGAGTTGACTCATTGGAAAAGACTCTGCTGCTGGGAGGGATTGGGGGCAGGAGGAGAAGGGGACGACAGAGGATGAGATAGCTGGATGGCATCACTGACTCGATGGACGTGAGTCTGAGTGAACTCTGGGAATTGGTGATGGACAGGGAGGCCTGGCGTGCTGCAATTCATGGGGTCGCGAAGAGTTGGACACGACTGAGCGACTGAACTGAACTGAAGCATGTATTTATCCCATCTGCTATCATTTTTTTCAGTTTTGTATGAGAGTCTGAATTAGAATCAAATGTTCATGTTTATTGGGATGCCATTGGTGAGGTGGACTGTGTCGTTCAGGACTTGGCTGTATGAGACTGTTGTGTGCTTCTCACCAAGGTCAGAGAGTGTGTGTTTGGAAGTGATGGGTGTTGAGAGAAGCTGCCAGGGATTTGGCTTCACAGTTGTCTTTTTCGGTGGTTTCCAGCATTTGGAGGGGAGTGAGGTGACCCTTGGTCTCACTGTTGGTTGTGGGCACTGGAGCTCTCCCAGAGTGAGCACCCGCTTGTGTGTGGAGCTCCAGACACCTCACCTGTCCCAGCCCAGCCTCAGGGGTCAATAATGAGGGAATGCTTCTCAGCTTCTTTCACCAATGGCAGCAGTTCATTTGTTTGGTCTACTTGTTCTCTCTGAGAACAACCCTGTGTGTTTTGAGGTGGCTTAAGGAACATCACGGAACATTTGAGACAAGTGAATGCAATCCCTTTCTTTCTTCCATTTTTTGCTTGTTTGGTTTTTGGCCATTACATGTGGCATGCAGCATCTTAGTTCTCTGACTAGGGATTGAAACTGAGCCCCCTGCTTTGGGATCACATGGTCTTAACCACCGGACCGCCAGGGAAGTCCCTTTATGCTGTCTTTCTGATGGGGCTCTCTTGACACTGATATTTGAAATATCAATGTGAAAGGGGCCACGTCAAAATGTAAAGTTACTATAGTTTATTTCTAAGGATTATATACATCTGTGATTCTTGAACCCAACTTTCATTGTATCCCTAAGGTTGTCATCTGCTCCCTCTCTCATACCTAAAAGGAGACTAATGATATTAAATATATTTTATATATATATATATTATTAGGTATTGAGTGAACTGTTAAAAGTTTTACTGAGAATTTCTTTTGCTGTTTGAAATTGAGAATAAGAATTCATTTTCTGGCCCTAATGCTCCACCCCTCTCCCCAGGTCTAATATACAGTTTATTAAACAAATAAGTGAAGCCTTCCTTGGGGAATTTAAAAAATACCAACAGCTAGTCTATAGATTTTAAAATGAAAAACTATGCTTATTAAGTCATCAAATATCTTCATTAGACACGTAAGTCCTTTTGTTAGTGGAAAGTCAGCAGTACCAGTACTGAAATCTGATTTCTTCCTGAAAATTGGTACAGTGATCTAGCAGAATATAATATACACAGCCAACCCTCTCCATGCATGGCCTACTCAGAGGTGACTTGCCATGTGGCAGACATGACTCAGAGGTACACCTGTCAAGTCGTACCAAAACCCCACACCAGTTTGGTACATGACTCTGAACTCCAGTTCCTTTTCATTCCTGCTATAGGAAGTGGGGACTGACAAAGGACTCTGGTTCAGAAAGGAGAAAGATTGCCTCCTGTTATGTAGCCAGAGTGTCCCCTTTAGGGTTTCCCAGGTAATGCTAGTGGTAAAGAACCCACTTGCCAAGGACGGAGACTTAAGAGACTTGGGTTCAATCCCTGGGTCAGGAAGATCCCCTGGAGGATGGCATGGCAACCCACTCCACTGTTCTTGCCTGGAGAATCCCATAGACAGAAGAGCCTAGTGGGCTACAGTCCATTAGGGTCACAGAGTTGGACACAACTGAGGTACTTAGCAATAGCTAATATAATTTTTTTAGATTATATCACAATATTCCAGCATTTAGATGGCTGTCCTCAATGACCTCAACTAAATGTCATATACTCAGCTGGGACTAGACTATAAGGAAACTAACTTAGATGACAGCAGAAAAGATCAAATCCTTCACCTTGGGCTTCATCAGTTTTCTACTTTAAGTTCTTTATAAGTATTTATTTTGGGATCTTGGTTCCCTGACCAGGGATTGAAACCCAGGCCCTTGGCACTGAAAGTGCTGAGTCCTAACCACAGGACCGCCAGGCAATTCCCAACAAGTATATATTTAAATTGAGCTCAGTAATAAAATTTCTTTTCACAATATCCATATATTGTTCTGATTGATGTTTATGTTTATAAATTATCATCAAAATCCTAAAGACAGAAATAATTGCACTACCTTAGCTATGCTGGCTTACAATACAAATTCTATATAGTGTTTCTGATTCCCACAGATTAAGGCAGATTTTTAATTGATAATCCAGTTGAGTCATCAAACAGAAATTCTAATTGTTAAAATTTTATCATGGCACTGGACAAAAAGGTAATAGTCTGTAACTTCAGAGAAACAATTTTACCTTGAAGTATGCAGAACAGATACTTTTGAGAAAGATACTATGTTTATCAGTACATATGTTTACTTATAGCCCCAGGAGAGAATTTTGACACTAGTTCTTGGAAAGATCCCTTGTAAGTAAAAGCATCTTCAACTCCTGTCCATTGGTTGATAGATTTGTGTCTTTTTCTCCCCCTCCTTAGGCAGCTGTATCAACTCTTCAGGAAATGGCACCAGGAACAACATTCAAACCGGTCATTGGAGATTCATCTGTGGATCCAAAAAAGTAATCTGAAGTGGAGGTCTATTTTCATACTCTGCAGTGGATTTGTGACGAGTGGGAGAACTCGTTCGTGTTAAGTGAACCAAATGACCCTAATCTCTATTCTGAAACATAAGTCCTTTAAGTCTATGGTGTAGGAGTTAGATTATACACACAAGAGTGAATTTTGGAGTATATGTTACTAAAGGTTTCCCACTGCATAGCATGACTGAACCCCACTACAGCACCCCCACTGCTTCAGAGGCAAAGCATTTTAATCTCTGTGGTCCCTCCTTTCTTCTGCTACAATTCTTACCTTAAAAAAAAAATTATTTAAAAATTTATTTTGGCTTCTCAGGTCTTAGTTGCAGCACACGGGATCTTTAGTTTCAGCAGACGAACTCTTAGTTGCCACATGTGAGACCTAGTTCCCTGGCCAGGGGTGGAACCTGGTCCCCTGCATTGGGAGCATGGAGTCTCAGCACTGGACCACCAGGGCAATCCCTACAATTCTTATTTTAAGATACTTCTCCCCCACCCAATTGTCCCTTTTCTGCCCAACAGGGTTAAGAGTCTGGTGTTCTGCTGTGGCAAACATTTCTATGCCCTGATGAAGCAAAGAGAATCTTTGGAGGCCAGGAAGCATGACTTTGCCATCATCCGAATAGAAGAACTCTGTCCTTTCCCACTGGATTCGCTGCAGCAAGAGATGAGCAAATACAAACGCGTTAGAGGTAAAGAGTCCTTCTTGTTCAGCTCTTTGTTTTTAAGGTACCTGAAATGTATTTGGAATATCTCAAATGAAAAACTGGTACAGGGGAAGTGAGAGTTACTAGAAAGTTACCTCTCATGGAATCTGGAGATGTGAAAATAGGTCAGCTAAAGCCAATGTCTCCATGTCTTTTCTGGTGTCCCTTTCAGTCTCCCTCCCTCTCATATGACATCTAATTTCTTGAGTTTGGAGGAATGTGTACTGTCAATGCTATACTATCATTTATGATAAATCCAGTATGATTGTAAAAGAAAAGCCTTTTCAGCAAGTGGGGCTGGAATAATTGGATATCTATATGTACCCACACAGAAATTAACTCAAAGTAGATCACAGACCTAAATGTAAAGCTATAAAATTTCTAGAATAAAATGGATGAAAATTTTTATGACCTTGGGTTAGGCAAAAAGTTCTTAGACATAATACCAAAAGCATGTTCCAGAAAAGAAAAACTGGATTTTACCAAAATGAAAAACTTCTGCACTGTGAAAGGCACTGCAAAGAATATAAAAAAGACAAGCTGAAAGCTAGGAGAAAATATTTTTAAGTATACGTATCTGACAAAGGAGTCTCCAGAATGTTTCAAGAGCTCTGAAAACTCAACAGTGAGAAAACGTATAATCCAGTTTTTCAAAAGGTGCAAAAGAATTGAACTGGCATTTTACCAAAGAACCACATGGCAAATAACCATATGAAAAGATCCTCAACATAATCAGTGATAGAGAAATGCAAATTAAGCTAAAGTGAGATATGACTACATACCAATTCAAATAACTAAAAGGGAAACAAAACAATATGAAGGACTGATAATGATGCAGGACAACTGGTACCCTCAATCACTGCTGGGGGGGATACAGACTGGTCCATCCAGTCACTCTGGAAAACAGTTTGTCAGTTTCTCATGCAGTTATACACAGAGTTACTGTACCACTCAGCAGTCCCACTCCTAGGTATTTACCCAAGAGAAAGGAAAAATCCGTGTATGAATGTCAATAGAAAGTTCTATTCATAATTGCCCCAAACTGGAAATGATTCGAACATCCTTCAACTGGTGAAGGATGTACATCCCTACAATATCTTAATCCTCAGCAATGAAAGAGAGTGAACCATTGCGGTTGGCAAAATCACCGATGGATTTTGCTAATTCATGGAAGCCAGACCCAAAAGGCTGGCTCTGTGATTCCATTTATCTGCTTGATCTGGAAAAGGCAGAACTTTGTGGATAGAGAAAAGATCAGTGATTGCTGGAGGCTAGGGGTGGGAGGAAGAGTTGAGTATAAAGGACAGAATGAGGGGATATTTGGGATTGAGAGGATTGTTCTATATCATTGTGGTGATGTGGTGATGGTGATGGATATATGACTATGCATTTCTCAAAAAAAAAAGATAACACTGTGCCATATTAGAAAGGTATGTATTAAGAATATATGTGTGTGTTTGTCTGTATGTGCATATATATATGTATATGTATGTATATATACATGTATAGATAGCATGTATGGTATGTGTATGTATGTGCACACACATACATATTGTGTGTTTTTTTTGTGTGTAGTATGTTGTATATACATTTACTCGCTGTACTGAGATGAAATTTCTTCTATTATAGATGTTATCTGGAGTCAGGAGGAGCCTCAGAACATGGGTCCTTGGTTTTTTGTTTCTCCAAGGTTTGAGAAGCAGCTGGCCTGCAAGGTAACAGCTCTTCCTTGCAGTGTTTTGTGCGTGTCCCATTTCCTCTGGAGTGCCAACAAATAGGTTTATCCCCTATTATCAGTCCAAAGTTCTATAAAGATAAACTAAAATATAAAATCTAGTTTTAGGCTCCTCTTTCAGACTAAACTTCTGAGTGTTCAGCAAGTTGTGTATGTGTACCTACTAGTATTACGTTAAAAAAACAAAACAAAAACATTGATTATACTCAAAAAGGTAGAAGACCTACCTGTTGGCTACCTTTCTCATTAGCCTACTCAGCATTCTTGTCCCAAAGATTAGTAACCAAGCACCAGGGGAGAAGAGCCATGAGCTGGCTTGTTTTACAATAACACTTACTCCAGGCCCACTTGCAAGGCTGGTAAACATCAAAGGCCAAGTTCTTAGTTATGTTTTAGGAAGATAAACACAAGAGAAGAACAATCATGCTTGCTTCTGTTTGTCTTTCTATTCTGCTTTGTTTAGAACTCAAGTTACTTGATATCAGCTTCAGTTCAGTTCAGTCGCTCAGTCATGTCCCACTCTTTGCAACCGCATGAACTGCAGCACGTCAGGCCTCCCTGTCCATCACCAGCTCCTGGAGTTTACCGAAACTCAAATCCATTGAGTCAGTGATGCCATCCAACCATCTCATCCTCTGCCGTCCCCTTCTCCTCCTGCCCTCAATCTTTCCCAGCATCAGGATCTTTTCAAATGAGTCAGCTCTTGGCATCAGGTGGCCAAAGTATTGGAGTTTCAGCTTCAACATCAGATATCAGCTTACCAGGCTCCAATCATTTTCACCTGTGAATAGTTCTAAATTAGAAAACCCTACAGCTAAAACCAAGTAACAGTTACCTAAGAACAGGACAAATTCCTGAATGTGTTTCATCTTATCATGCCTGGAATTTAGTTTTCAGTTGTGACATAGATCTCCCTGTAATCTAGTTTATGTCACTCATTACTTTCTAAAAGGGTGATTTATGGTTAAACAACTTAAGAGAAATACACTCATGTCCCTGGGCAAGCTAAGCAGAGGTCTGATTGAGTTCAAATGTCATTTTATTTCTTTTCTGTTTCCACAATAGCTCCGTCTTGTGAGCCGACCTGCGTTGCCTGTACCGGCTGTGGGAATCGGCACCATTCACCTACAGCAGCATGAAGAAATCCTCACCAAGACCTTCAACCCATGACGTCCTTTGAAGAAATACTACTTCCTTGTAAGAAAACTGCCATAAAAAGAAAGGCTTGTCTCCTCCACTCGCTAGGTACCATGAAAAGATTGTATTCCTAGAAGACATTGAGACTGATGAGGGTGGAGGAGAGGTAAATCTAGAATACATGGAACAGCCAAAGGAATTGTTCTTTGAGACATGAATCCCACAAGTCACTTTCCTGCTTAAATGTGCCATATGTTAGTTATATTGTTTTAGATCAGAGTGAGTTATAGAACTGGGTCCTGAACCAGATGTCTTTAGACTTTCCTCTTTCTAATTAACTGTATGTACCCAGGAAAAGTTCTTGAGCATGAATTTATTGCTTCAAGAATCCCATGGACAGAGGAGCCTGGGGGGTTACAGTCCATAGGGTCACAAAGAGTCTGACATGACTGAAGTGACTTGCAGTTTTCTTTTTTGGCGTTGATCAGGTCACTATTGAAACACAACACACATGCCAGGGGAAGTCCAAGGACAGCTCTGGAACAGGGGAAGACCCCAACAGTTCCCTATACACGTACACCCAGGCATATAGTGTGAGCCAGGGTCCCACTGCTGTATTTCCTCCAGATTTTCTTAATGTGTGTCACTTTCATGAATCTTCCCTTCTTTATTCAAAGTCCTTGAGTACCTATATTTTAATTTTATGTCATCTCTGGTGCTGCTTTCCAGCTACTGTGAAAAATGTTTTATCAAACACTATAGCAAAACTGTATTATTCCTGATTTGTGTTCTTCAGGAGCACTATTTTACCCATTATCCTTAAGTATTGGTCCTATTAAATATAAACCTCTGGGTGTAGGATCCTTAGCACATTATTATTGAATTGTAGCTACAGTGAAATTGATTGGTGGTCTACTTTGCCATAGTATCTTTTTTGTCCCCCTTAATCTTGCCGCAATACCTTAATATTTTTAATTAACTCTGGGCGGTGTCTGATATGGGGATTTCAGCCACTGGTTGATCAGCCTCACCTCTAAAAGTCCCTGCTGTCATATGATGTATATTTGTGGCACTTAAGGATCACTTTGATAGCAGGAACTTCCCAGTGTTAGGTGCTTCAGGGACTTCTAGAGATCACCAATCTATTGCCTTATTCGGAAATTGTGCTTAGTACTGGAGAGTATAACTAAACATCAGCAAACTTCCTAGCTTTATATGGCTTGGTGCTGCAGAAACCACCATATACCATTCTTGTGCCATAATACTGTTTTCTCAGAAATGGGAGAGTACCTGAGGCCCTGGAATACCCTCTCCACTTTTACTGGCAACTGTCAGTGTCTTTTAGAATCAATGTATAGGTTGTTCAAGCCACAGCAGTAGATTAAGATTAGTGATTCACATCATAAATCATGTAACTTAGTACCATGAATGTCAACCAATAAAATCACAAGGATCTATTTAATAAGAATGGTTATCAATGTTGTATATTAAACTAGAAAAAAAATAAAAGCACAGGGTCATCTTTTTTTCAGATCTCTTGATTTCTTGAGTTAAAATATTTCAAAAGTCTAAGCACAAAATTAGATGGAAGACTAGTTTTTTTAATTTAGATCTTTCCAAATGTCTTAACTTTACACCTCCCAAGTCTGTTTCTTGTTATCTCCAAGTTGAGCCATGAGATATATCTTCTATATCTTAACCTTCTTACTCTCAATCATCACTGCAACATGCATCATTATTTTGAATTACCTTGCAGGAAGGGACTGTTAGTTCTCCATAGCAAGATGCCAAACCAGTTAATTTTGGAAGACTTTTTATTAAAGTATATTGCTTTAGCATTGCTCCCCTGCATCTTCTCTGACTCATATGAAGAACCAGCTATAATGGAACAAAAATAAGAAATGATCCTGAAAGAGTAGAATGGTGTTTCCTCAATAAATAGTTTATTGAACACCTGTTGCAATATGACGTTTTTCTTGACATTAGAAACACTTGCAAGTTAAAGATAAACCGTGTTGTTCATTGTCCTCGTTAAGAAGTAGGAGGAACTAAAATTTGGGTTAGCAGATTGCTAAGATTATCTGCTTTCCTTTACACTATGCAGTCCACGAAGGGAGAAAAGAGACTAGACAAGGCAGACAAGGATCTGGGGCGGGGGTGTGGGGGTGGGGGCGCTATCCAGTGGTTAAAACTCCGCATTCCAAGGCAGGGGGCGATGTTCCATGTATGGTTGGGGAATTGAGATCCCTCAAGCTGCTCAGGAAGGCCATAGTAGAAGAGTGAAAAGTTCACAGGTTCTATTAACTACAGACAAATTTCTGAAAACGTCCCAGCAGTTCCAGTAAGATGGAAGCAAAATAAAGTTTTTTTGGGTCATGCGGGCTCTGGAGGCATCTCGGCTCCAGTTCTGGGGATCGAACCCGTCCTGCACTCCTGGGGCGGTCGCTCGGGTTGTGTCCTGACTCTAACCCCCGGGCCTCCTGGGGGTCGAGGTCAAGGAGACAGCCCTTGCTGGACCCTGCGTTCAGAAAGGTGCTCACAGCGGAAAGACCGGGCAGCCCTGGCCCCATAGAGGGTCGCACCTCCTGTGCTCCGCAGAAGGACGCCCACGCCGGCGGTGGCCATGACAACGAGGCCGACGTCATCTGCGCAGGCGGCCTAAAGCCAGGCTGTCGTCAGAGGGTGGGGCTTGGGGGGGGTGCGACAACGCGGGTCACGTGGGAAGGGGCGGAGCCTGCGCGGGGCTGGCCGGAGCGTGTCGCGAGCGGGCGCCGAGGCTCGAGCCTGGGACCCGAGCGAAGGCCGCGCCGAGGCCGCTGGGCCCCGCCGGGCCGCCCCAGCCGCCGCCATGGGCAGTGAGTAGCGGTGGTAGGCCCTTCCCGAGGGCGCGGGCCCCGACGGGCCGCAAGCAGGGGGCCGGCTCAGGCCCGGGGTCGCCTAGCCTGTGGGCCGGGGAGGCGCGGGCGTCTGCGGAGGGCGCGGGCCGGGGGCCTCAGCCGAGGCTCCTCCAGCTGTGCGAGGCTTAGCCCGGGCCGGCTGCGGGGCTAGGACCGGGAGGCCTGGGTCTGCGCATCTCAGTGGGTGGCGTGGAGCGGAGGACGGCGCGGGGAGGCCATTGGTTTTGGGGGCGGGGAGTTAAGGAACCAAGAGACACCTGGACCACTTTTAATTTTTCAAGAGCTTAGGAAACTCATATTTTTATTCCCAAATCACCCTTGGAATATTAGTTGTGATGAATGAAGCTCCCTGCCTTGTTTCATTTTTTAAAAAGTGATGCACGGCGTGTATTTTAGGGGAGGAAAGGAGGCGATTGGTGGCCTAGCGTTTTCGTTAAATTTTTCATTCCAGTCTTCTGTAGCGTTTACTGAAAACTCAACGTGTGTCAGGTCGTATACGCCTTAGGGACAAGGCCTTATATAATGAGAATCTTTCGAGGGCCCTTCCCCAAACCCTCAACACCACGTATCTTCACAAATATACTTACCTAGCTGTTGGGGTGATTGTTAGATGAACGGATTACCGCAAACCCAAGCCGTGCACCCACTGGCCTGCTAACTAGTGGACATTTGCGGAAAGCTTAGAAGGAATAGGAGACCCTTGGTCTTGAATTTGCAGTATGAAGCGTTAAATTCTACAACATAGGAAGAGTGAGGTGGCAGACAAAAAAGCATTGCTTGAACCTGAATATTCCAACACAGATGACCATAAACCAAGAAATCTGGGAGGGTAGCTTAGGTTGAAGTGGGAAGGAAAAGGGTTAAGGGGATTCTAGGAAGTTTCCTGATGTGATTGACATTTGTTTTGTAGTAGAGATGAACACTTTGATAATATTCAGATTTGCTTTCCTAGTCGTCTTAAATGGTACTTGGGTAACAAATAACCTGCTTATGAGAATTTATGAATTCCTCTGTCAAACATCAGTGGCCGCCATCACTTTGAGAGATTGTATAAAAAGATCGTATAGTCAAATCAACTATACTTCAGTAACATAAATTCAACAACAACAAGAGCAACAACAAAAAAGATGTTTTAGTCAACTTTTGGCTAACTGGCTGAAGTGTAATTGCTCATGTCAGTTTTAAAACAATTTCATGATGTTAGTACGTAGAATCCTGTATGTGTAAGGGAAGAATGATCTTAACTAATAACCTAGTTGTGGATTTTTGTTTTTCTGCACATTACAGACACTAGCAGAGGCTGAATGATTATCACCTTCATCCTCCAGTTCTTTGGCAGGACTTGACTTCTCAAATTATAGCCATGCCAGAAGAGTGCCTATCCTGAAGTTTGGTCTATCTTACTTTTATACATTATGAGTTGTCTGGGAAAACAGTACTTTCTATTGAAATGTAGTCATCATTCTCTGGGCTGAGGATTGAACATACACAAGTACTTTGAGGTTTTCTTATATGGGAGAGCATCCAAGCAATGAATAGTGACTTAATGAAATGAAGTAGAGATTGTATACAGTACTTTTAAAAACTTGTCTAGGCAATTCCCTGGTGGTCTGGTTAGGACTTGGCACTTTCACCGCTGGGGTGTGATATTTCTCACTTATGCATTTCAGCATCTTTCAGTCCCAGATTGTCAGTCCTGCAGTTTCAGCTCATTTCTTGTACTTGCGTCCTCTTATGGCCCGTTTCCTTCCATGATGCATGTTCTTGTTGGTTGACTGCTTTTGCTCCTTTTGATGTAGAGATGCTGACTGAATTACTCCTTTTCTGTATATGTAAAGGGGTGGGATTCAAGCATGAGGAAGCAAATTACTTTGAAATGGAGAGCATTATGATTAATTCATTTTGGGGGTGGGAATGGGATGGATTGCCATTAAAAGAACATTTGTATTTGATTCTGCAAAAATAAAAATCTTTTTTAAAACTTTGTAATAGGGGCATTCTTTTTTTTTTTTTTAACAGTCAAATTTTTAGAAGTTATCAAACCTTTCTGTGCAGTTCTACCGGAAATTCAGAAACCTGAAAGGAAAGTAAGTATAATATTTTTGTAATATAGAGGGTAGCCAAGTGACTTACTCTGTTAAACTAGCTACATTGATTTATTTTCCTCAACCTTTTTCTGGTTGTAACTGGAAAAATGCCTGTTCCTTCTCTTCACAAGAGGCATAAAAGTGAAGAAAACTAGTGTAGACCTTTTAAATCCAGATAGTTTATCTCATGGTTTCCACAGCAACTGTTCTCTAAATTGTAGCATTTCCAAGCCTTATGTTTCTTTGGCCTGTGTGTTAGATAAGATACAGTGTTCTCCTGCCTATTATGATCCACCACACTAGAAATGACCCAGTCTCATGGGTCAGTTTTCACGCATACCAGCATACCAACCGTTTCACATAAATGGATCGCAGCTGGGCAGGTGAATACCTCTCATTTCTTGATTCATTCAGTGCAGAGAAAAAAAATCACAAACATGCATTCAAAAGATGGAGACTGCATCCATTTGTTCTTCCATCCATCATTGTGGACTTTTGGAAGTAAGGCATTTCAATTCTAGAAATATTGTTAATCCCAGACGTTCCTCTTTTACTGTACTTTCAATTTCTCATGGAACTAACCAGAATAGGGACCAGAAAGAGATAAGTAAAACTTTTTGTTAAACTGTTCTATAATATTCAGAAATATATTTCTTTTTTTAAGTTTATTTGAGGTTATAAAACAGTTGTTCCCATTACATGTAAGGTATGCTAAGAAACTATAGCTTTTCATAGTCTATGAAATACCGAATAATATTACAGACAGGAAGACAAATACCATATGATATCACTTATTACAATAAGTGATGGCTTTGTGTAGTATGGTGTTAACTGAAATGTGTGAATATTGGATGTGTGTCTTTTTATCCTTTTCAGTTTCAGCTAACATGGTGCAGTGTATTAAGGCCTGCCTGTATTTAAACTATAGTACTTAGGTCTCAGATCCAAGTAAAGAAAGATGCTTGAGAAGTTTAGCTGTTTGCTTTAGCTGCTACTCACTAGGGTGAGAGTATTTTAAGAGTAAATAATAAGAGCATGTCATGATGGAGAATGCTGGTTAAGCCTTAATATGCGTTTTTGCCTTTTTTTTATATTTGCTGTTTCTTGGTTTTGATTGGTAGTTTTGTATTTTGTTGCACAGATCCAGTTTAGAGAGAAGGTACTATGGACTGCTATAACTCTCTTCATTTTCTTAGTATGTTGTCAGGTATGTAACCAAACACTGAATAAATGTCTGTACTGTTATTCTCAGGTCTTGGTTGGTTATAATTTGAGAAGCTAATTTTAGTTCAAATAGTAAATACACTGAATTATTTTGAGCATTATCTTTTTAGAAAATTATTTATTGAAGTATAGTTGATTTACAGTGTTTCTGATGTATAGCAGATACTGAATATAGGATATTGAATGGACTATAATTCCCTGTGCAATACAGTATTTGTTTATCCACCCTGTGTATACTAGTTTGCCTCTGCTAATCCAAAACTTACATTTCATCCCTCTCCCCTAGCCCTTGATAACCGTAAGTCTGTTCTCTATGTCTATGAGTTTGTTTCTGTTTTATAAATACATTTATTTGTGTTATATTTTAGATTCCACATATAAGTGATATCGTATGGTATTTATCTTCCCTGTCTGACTTACTTCACTTAGTATGATCATCTGTAGGTCCATCCATGTTGCTACATTCTTTTTAACAGCTGAGTAGTATTCCATTCTCTCTCTCTCTCTCTCTCTCTCTCTCTGTGTATACAGCCCATATCTTCTTTAATTCATTCCTCTGTTGATGGACATTTAGATTGCTTCTGTGTCTTAACTATTGTACATAGGAGCATCATCATTATACATACAACCCACATCTTTTATTCATTCCTCTGTTGATGGACATTTAGATTGCTTCTTCGTTTCATCTATTGTACATAGGAGAATCATCATTTCAATCTGAGTTGATAGTGAAATGATTCTTCTACTGTGTATTTCTTTTGGTTTCCTAGTGGGTTTGAACATATTTTCTCTTTTTCCCTTAGATTTCAGTTAATGATCTTTATTCATTTTCTTCTTAAGATTTTAAAACTTGGTTTATGAGAAGTTTTTATATATAAAAGTGTTAAACCTTTGACAGTTATCGTGCAGATATTTTTCCTTTTTGTTTGCTTTTAATCATGTTGTAAATAGCATGTTTTAATTATAAATCCTCCAAAGCCAAACCATTGTATTTGCTTCTACTGACCAGCCCTTAAACATTTTGGGTTGCTCCCATGTCTTGACTATTGTAAATTGTGCCACTATGAACACTGGGGTGAATGTATCTTTTTGAATTAGAATTTTTACCTTTTCTGGATATATACCCAGAAGTAAGATTGCTGGATTATATGTTAGCTCTATTTTCAGTTTTTTGAGGAACCTCCTGTTTTCATTTTACATCAAAGTATAGGAAGGTTCCCTTTTCTCCACGGTAAGATTTTAACTTTTACTTCCTTTACAAATGATATTGAGCAGCTTTCTCATATACTAATTGAGTATTTGTTCATCTTTTGTAAAGTGTTTTCTCCCCAGATCTTTTTCCTGTTAAAAAAAAATTGCATTATTGTCCCATTAGTGAATTGTATGCCTTTTAAAATATTTTCTGGATGTAAGTCATTCATCAGATACATGTATTGTGAAGATTTTCTCCTGTATTCATCTAAATAGTTTTAGCTTTTATGTTTTGGTCTATGGTCTGTTCCAAGTTAATTTTTATGTATGGCATGAGGTAAGGTTAGGGCTCATTTCTTTCTATATGGACAGGCCAGTTGAAAAGGCTGTCCTTTCTCCATTGAATTAACCTTGGCATCGTTGTTGAAAATCAGTTAGCCATTTAAGCATGGATCTGTTTTTGTACTCTCAGTTCTGTTCCATTGATCATATTCCATCATTATGGTAAACCGTAACTGTTTTGATTACTGTAGCTTTAGACTGAATCCTATAATTAGGTTGTAAAAGTCATCCAACTTTGCTCTTTCTTCTCAGAATGATTTTGTCAGTTTTCAGTCACTCATTTGAATTTTAAAATCAGCTTGTCAGTTTCTTTAAGAAAGCCTACTGGGATTATGATTTTTATTGGTTTGAACTTATTGAATCGTCTAACCCAAGGGTCTGCAAACATTTTTTCTGTAAAAGGCCAGATAGTAAATATTTTCACCTTTACAGCTAGAACCCAAGAAAACTCAAGAAGAAGAAACATAACTTGAGTTATATTACTTGAAGAGTCACATTTCTCATGACTTTTCTTGCCCTTAATTTACGTATTTTATGTTATTTATTATTATTATTTTTTTGTAATGGATTTACAGAGTTGCCAAGCTGTACCTTTCTGTCTTTCTCATGCTTGGGGATTTCTGCCCAGGACCGATGATTTCTTGGTTCTCTTTCCACTGAATCTCCAACAGGTTTATTTTCCCTTCCCAGATGCAGTTTAAGGGTTTGGGGTCTGTCGTTCTCCATAGTATTTTTTAGCTTGAGAGAATGGAGGGAGGTGAGATCAGCTGAGAGAACTGTCATAAATGGGCTCGTCTCTCTCATTAGACTTTTGTTAGTGTCGTCTTGTGAGGGTCCTCTACCCAGCAGATGCCATTAGCACCCCTTCAAGTTGGGACAACCAAAATTGTCTTCCTAAACAATTCCCAGATATCCCCTGGGGGACTAAGTTGCCCCAGGTTGAGAACCACTCTTTTCTACTTATTACCACAACATAAACACATCCTGATACTAATATAAGCTTCATAGTATAATTAAAAAGATTTTTTTTCATAGTATAATTTTTAATGGCTGCATTCTACTGTGTATACTGTCTTCAGTCTTACATTTGGAGCATGGCTTTGGCTGTCATTTGTACCCATAGCTTTGCAAAATTATTCTGTGACTTGGTAGTTATATCCTAAACTTTAAGGATAAAGAACATTTTCTTTAATTGCAAAAAACATGAAATTTATCATCTTAACCATTTTATTTTATTTTATTTTGCTTTTTATGTAAAGCATTTAATCAGTACCTGAGAGTTTGAAAAGTTTGAAAGTCTAGTCGCTCAGTTGTGTCCGACCCCATGGATTGTAGACTACCAGGCTCCTCCGTCCATGGGATTTTCCAGGCAAGAGTACTGGAGTGGGTTGCCATTTCCTTCTCCACATCTTAACCATTTTAAGTGTGTAGTTCAGTAATGTTGCATATATTCAGATTGTGTGCAGCACATCTCCATACTGATAAGGAGTATTTCACCAGTAAAATTTACTGGTGAAAAGTACTGATTTCCATTGTTTGTATTTTCCCTAAAAAAACTATACATTTAAAGTATTCTTGTTTGGTTAGAGAACTTGAGAAGTAGTGTTTTTTTAAGTATTGCACATATTGAGTGAATGCATTATTAAGTTCAAACTTAGTTTGTATAATACATTTTTCATGAACTATTTTATGTAATCTTATAGATACCACTGTTTGGAATCATGTCATCAGATTCTGCAGATCCTTTCTACTGGATGAGAGTTATTCTTGCATCCAACAGAGGTGTGTGCTGCTTTTCTTTTGCCTCCATACTAGTGCATCGTCTTATATTTTTATTGAATATTTGTATTTCTTCTGTGAGTGGACTTGTTATAAATCATAGGAAATGACTGAGTGGTTTAAACATAAAACTGAAATTTATTGGAAGGATACTAGTTATTTTTGAAATCCAAAGAGGAGGTAGAATAGCTTAGCCTTGGGGAGAGAGAATCAGACAGTCTTCAGACCTCAGCATCAGGGGCTAGCTGGGAACCTTGTCTTTGATTTAGCTTCAGCAGCTCCTGGGTTCTTCAGTTCTCAGTTCATAATTCCAGGTTACCACAATTTACATCTGACCCAGCCAGCCTTGTTTAGAGTTTCAGGGTTACTTAGTATAGATTTGGGTGCTGGGATTTCCTCCTATGTTGGTATTTTCCTGAGAAAAGAACATTACTGGGAGTGGCTGTGCCATTTATCTCTTTTTTCTTTTTCTTTTTTTTTTTTTTGGAAGGGATAGCTATATTCTCTGTGTTGTACAATACATCCTTGAGCCTGTCTTACACCCTGTAGTTTTTAACCTCCCACTCCTCAACCCCTATATTGTGCTCCCACCCCCCAGCCCTACCCTCTAGTTTGTTCTCCGTATCTGTGAGACTGCTTCAGTTCAGTTCAGTCGCTCAGTTGTGCCCGACTCTTTGCACCCCCATGGACTGCAGCACGCCAGGCCTCCCTGTCCATAACCAACTCCCGGAGTTTACTAAAACTCATGTCCATTGAGTTGATGATGCCATCCAACCATCTCATCCTCTGTCGTCCCCTTCTCCTCCTGCCTTCAATCTTTCCAGCATCAGGTCTTTTTAAATGAGTCAGTTCTTCCCATCAGGTGGCCAAAGTATTGGAGTTTCAGTTTCAGCATATGTCGTTCCAATGAATATTCAGGACTAATTTCCTTTAGGAAGGACTGGTTGGATCTCCCTGCAGTCCAGGAGACTCTCAAGAGTCTTCTCCAACACCACAGTTCAAAAGCATCAATTCTTCTGCGCTCAGCTTTCTTTATAGTCCAACTCTCACATCCATCCATGACTACTGAAAAAACCATAGCTTTGACCAGATGGACCTTTGTTGGCAAAGTAATGTCTCTGCTTTTTAATATGCTGTCTAGGTTGGTCATAACTTTTCTTCCAAGGAGCAAGTGTCTTTTAATTTCATGACTGCAGTCACCATCTGCAGTGATTTTGCAGTGAGACTGCTTATTTTGTTATTATATTCACTAGTTTGTTGCATTTTTTAAATTGCACATGTAAGTGATACCATATGGTATTTGTTTCTCTGGTTGACTTATTTCGCTGTTGTTATTTGTTCATTTTAAAATCCATTTGTGAGAGTTCTTTGCCTCTTAAAGATTTGAGCTCTTTGTTACTTGCGTCTGAATATTTTTCTTTTAACTATTATCCTGTCTTTGGCCACATGGAGGTTTCACAGTTGTATCTAATCATATCATCCATCTTTTTCCTTGTGGTTTTTAGGTATTTTGTCATGTTTTGAAAGGCTTTTTCTCTTCCAAGACTATGAACATATTCACTCCAAGTACTTGTGCTTTTTATCTTTTATGGTTAAAATTTCTAAATATCTGGCCTTTATTTTGTTGGAAGTCATGAGATAGGGAATCTAGGCTTAATTTTCTATACATGTCTAGTCATTTGCCAAGGTCCATTTATTCTTCTTTTCCCTACTGAGTTGAAGTGCCATATTTCCTAAATGAAATGTTCATTAAGTTTGATTGGACTAATTTTTGGACTAGATTTATTTGCAGTTTAAATTTTGGTGATTTGATGTAAAAAGACATCTACCCACCTGCCTACTAGTTTTAACAATGACATGTTTTTATCTCTTTACCATTAAAGAAGTATTTGAAAAACACATGAAGTCCATTTAAGATGAAATCTTTCTCATATTAAAGGCACCTTTTCAGCATTTATAAAAGTCAGGAATTAAGGTTGTGATGTGACAGAACGACCAATGGAAACGTGGTCTTGGCTATATGGAATTGTTAGTTTTGCATATTATCTTACATGCTTGGTGTATTTGGTTTTCTTTCTTTCTTTCTTTTTTTTTTTTTTTTTTGCTAAAAGTGTAATGCTTATTTTCTACAATGAAAAATTTTAGAAAATAGAGGCAAAAAAAAAAAAAAAAAGAAAAAAATTATCCATAAACCCACTGAGTAAAAATAACAATAAAAACATCTTTTTAAAAAATTTATTTTATTCAAAAATAGTTGATTTACAATGTGTTAATTTCTGCTGTACAACAAAGTGATTCACTTATACATTTACATACTTTTTTTTATATATTTCTTTCCATGATGGTTTATAATAGGACACTGAGTATAGTTCCTTGTGCTATACAGGAGGACTGGAGCACAGAAGGACCTTGGCGTTTTATCTTTTCTATATAGTAGATTTTATCTGCTAATCCAACCTCCCAGTCGATCCCTCCCACCCCTCTCCCCCTTGGCAACCACAGGTCTGTTCTCTATGTCTGTGACTCTGTTTTGTAGATAAGTTCATTAATAGTACAAGCATCATGATAGCCAAACTAAAATAACAGGAGATGATTTTCCATTTAAATAGTCAATCAAACTCTACATACTATTTTTGGTACTTTTTCCTATCCAGTATGTCATTAACATTTTTATGCCATTAAATATTCTACAACATTGATTTTGATGACTTTTTATATAATTTTAGATTTTGAATTGAGAGAGACACAACTATTCTTCAGTATCATTTCTTACTAGCTTGGTATTTAATTTTTGGACAGTATATAATTTTAAAATTCTGCATTAAAATGTTTAGTGTAAATTTTAAGAACAGTGATTTTGGACATAAATCTTGGACTATTTCTTTCAAATGGTTTCACAATTTAAGTTTAGAATTTACAGAAATTTACATTTTTGTGGTATTTATAGTAATTTTGAGTCAATGTGTTGTGAGATTGTGTTAATAAATCATTAACAATCTCATTAACACAAATTCTCACTAATCTCTATTGGGTATGTGCTATGCGTGCTAAGTTGCTTGGTTGTATCCGTTGGGTATAGTAAAGATTATTTACTTTTTTCCCCTTCCTTTACAGGAACTTTAATGGAATTGGGTATCTCCCCAATTGTAACATCTGGTTTGATCATGCAGTTGTTAGCTGGAGCCAAAATCATTGAAGTTGGAGATACACCCAAAGACAGAGCCTTGTTCAATGGAGCCCAGAAATGTGAGTATCAGTACAACTAAAGAGTCTTTCCCAAATTTGAGAATTTTGTGGTAAAGGTGTTTTTCTAGTCTTTCTTTACCTTTGGTTGTAAGTATGTCCTCCTTTCCCCCGTTTTCGTCAGTATTTGGTATGATCATTACCATTGGGCAAGCCATTGTGTATGTCATGACGGGCATGTATGGGGATCCTGCTGAAATGGGTGCTGGAATCTGTCTTCTTATCATCATTCAGGTAAGAAATCCAGTTTTTCATACAGAGATAACAAAAACAGTTTTTTTTTTGTAACAATTCTTTAGATGACTAATATAGTCATTTTCTTACTTTTGAATTATTTTACTTAATTATATTTTGATTACTGAAGTAACATATAAGTTGTATTGATGTAAAAAATTAAAATTTGTTGTAATAAAGTGTAGACGTGTAATAAAAGAATTACGGCTCTATCAGCTGTATTTCACTGATTCTAAGATGCACATTTTGATGTCTCTGAAATCAGGATGTTTTCTTAGACCTGATGGTCTCTTCCCCGTGCTGTCAGCCAGGCAGTCGTTGTGATGGTGGTCACTGCCCGCGTGTGTATGTCAGCTTGGTCACAGCTGTTTGTATCATCCTTACATCACTGGGTTACGTACATTGTTGATACAACATGCTGTTGGGTTTAATTGCTTTTTAAAATGTCTTGCAACAGTCTACTATGATTTGTTATTGAACAGTTACTATATATAAACAGGCACAGAAAGAGCAAGCTAGATGATAAACATCTAAGTCTAAACTTTTTTATAAGCAGACAATAAAAACTCTTTATAACAGGTTATTGTCATAGTTTAACTGTAGTATTTTTTCCTTTCTTAGTGGCACACATAATAATGTTACAAATAATAGTATCTTGTAATCAGTGAAATACCATATAAGCACACATGTATATATCCTGTGGGTTTTTTAAATGGATATGTTGGAATAGAATTTTTAAAGGCCAGCATCATTTTTCCTCCACTAAGAATCTTAAAATGTGTAAAGTTTGAAGGATATTTGAGGACTCCATTTTTCTAATGCAGTCCTTAAAAATCCTTTGGAGAAGTTACCCAGGAATGCATTGTATTTAAGTTATCTAATAGTATTTACTATATTTTGAAAAGAAGCTTGTGTAAGTTAAACACTGAACATCTAGGGTCCTAGTTATCTAGGAAATGCCTCTTGTTCACTCTATGAAATTAGGATTAATTTAGGAAAACATTTTTTTAGTGGTCAAAAGATTAAGATCAGAAAAATAGTTTAAAACACTCTTTTACTAGTGTGTGTATACATATATGTATATATGTATTGAGAAATGTTAGCATTTTCAATTGGCATGGTTAACCATCTTTTTTAATAGGAAACCTTACATGGGAAGCAAATCATAGTAAGAAGATTGGATAGTGAGTATGAATTAGACCAAGCAGAAAGGGATTGTTGCGGTATTTATATGTTATTCATTAACACATATCATAGGGCTTTTCTAAATGAAGTGGAAATATTTTGTCTTTTTCAGGGGAGGCATTTTTAATGGACTGTAAGGTAGTTTTCTGAGCCCCTAGTGAGTTCCCATTTGGAACAAGGTACATTTCTTTAAAGGATAGCTTTGTCATTATTTCTTCATTTAAAAAACACCTTGAGTGGCAAACTTAAAACCCCTGGGAATTAGAGGAAGAAGTGTTACAGTAGATGGGGAGAGAAGGTCCTCTGGAAACTGGTTTTAGTATCTTTCAGTACTTCAGTGTAAGGATGCTGATACACCAGTTCTTGCCTTATTTTGTTTCTATGATAGCATTCGCTTTATGATCATAGTTAGAATAACCCTGCTCTTTAAAAGACACTCGGAATTGGCATCTATCTAACTCTTAGAACATTATACATCAGTAAAACTTTTCTAGTGTTTTAGTAAGGGCATATTTATATTCTTAGGAATTTCAGCTGACCACTTCTAGGGTAAAGTATTGACTTCTTGAATAGTCAGTTATGAATTTGAATTGATAGAGAAAATGGAGTTAAGCTATTTTAATTTTTCAGTACCAGAAATCAAGGAGGAGTTAAATTTCTGGAACAAAGCAAATAAAGTGGGTATATACTAAGTTGTTTACATAAATTCAGGTGCACAAATATTTGTCCTGTGGTTAATTCTTCTAGTGTTAATGTATAGAGAAATTTTTCGTGTTTGATGATACATATGGGTAGTGACCCATTGCCTCTTTTTAAGGCATTGCTAACATTGAAAATGTGTGGATTCACTGAAGAGATATGATTGGATCAGTGTGTTTTCACCTAGAGATTTTGAAAACTGTTTGCATGCTGTTATGTAAGGTATTTCTCACCTTAATTATTCTTGTTTCGTTCACATGGTCAGTGTTTTTCCACTATTGAGTTTTGGGATCTAAATAGGGGGTCTTGATTACAGTTTTCAAAAAGAATAGACAGTATCAGTGTGCATAGACAGGGTAGAGGTAAGTATTATTTGGTCCAAACTGAGTTGTGTGTGTGTGCACACATGCACGCATGAGCAAGGCTGAGATGTTAGTGTTATTTTTATACATACTTTAGAGGTTCATATGTACTGAACACTCTAGAAAAGCATGCAGTTAGTATTCAGGTTTTTATCACTGTTCTAATCAATGAGATGCTTTCAATTCCTGATTTCTCATTCCCTTCTCATAGGCATGCATGCTTTTTTTATTTTTAATCATCATTTATCTTAATCTTTCAGTTACAGAAACCATTTCTCATTTATTTCCCTGTAATTCCTTTGTCCAGTTAGAGAAGCATGAGTTTGTTTTTACTGGATATACACAGATCACCCTCCTGTCTGATGGGCGTGGATGTGAACAGGGTTTTGAAGAATTGCTGCTGTTTCAGAGCTGCTTGTGTGACCTTAGGCAGGTCATTTAATCAGAAATCCATGATAGCACTTTCTGGTTGGCCAGTGGTTTGTGGACCACTGTCATGCTCCATGCGGTGTGGGCTTCTGTATTTCTGATGAGGAGTATGTACCTGTTACATAATCATGGTCAAAATAGCATCTCAGTAGTTAAGTGCTAGCTTGTCTTTAATCTGGTCAGACTGGTAAACTTGGTTTTCAAACAGTAAAGAATTTGTGAGCTCTCTTAGAAGTTTTGAGAATTTTACCTTTTTTACAGTCCATTGAAATTCAAACTGAAAGACTATAAGTAGACAAATTAGGCTCTGTACAGCCATTGAAATGACAACTCAGAAAAAGAGAAAACAGAGAAAATGTAAGGTAAGCATACTTCCAGCGGTGTACTGGGAGGGAGTCGTTTGACCACAGAGGTCACTTGCAAAGCTATGGATTATTTCTGATTGGTACATACTTTTACTGAAATGTCTTCTCCAAGAGGAAAATTAAGAATTTCCAATTTCACATAAGTTAAAGTTAGTATGCTTTCATTTTTTAAAAAAATTATAAGCTTAAGAACCTGGTGAACCCTTAATTGTCTCAGGTTTACATTTTGTCATTGTATGTATGCATTGTTACATTGTTATAATCTGTGGACATATTCATGGTCTACTTTTCAACTCCTGTGTATATTTTATATTATGTATAATACACATATAAAATATATAATACTTAAAAAGTATATCAGCATAGTTCACATGCTCTTCCTTTAATGGCCTGTAATATTGCATCTTGTTATCGTAACATGTTTCATTTGGTTTTTCTCTTCCTTGAAGCTATTTGGAATGCTCTCAGTTTCTTGCTGTCATAAATACTACAACTGTAAACATTTTTGTTTTAGGGTACTTCTCAGTAGGCTTTATTTAACATTGTAGAGAAATATAAATATACTTTAAAAGTCAAAATGTCAGCTTTAAAATGTGACAACATTTCCAATCCTCTGATTTGCAGAACTGGCTTCCAGTGAGGGTTGAAAGATGCAGAGAATCATAATAGTGATACTGCAATAGCTAGGTTTTAATGTTGAAAATGCCTGTACTTTGAAAGTAGTCTGTGGTGTTCACTGCCCCTTTCTGAATTTATTCTTGCTTCTGCTTACTTGCATTTCTTTCCCCACAGTTGTTTGTTGCTGGTTTGATTGTGCTGCTGTTAGATGAGCTGCTACAGAAGGGTTACGGCTTGGGGTCTGGGATTTCCCTCTTTATTGCCACCAACATCTGTGAAACCATTGTCTGGAAGGCCTTTAGTCCCACTACCATTAACACTGGCCGAGGTACAATGCACAGGGACACAACTGCATGGGTTTGGCTGGACGTGTGCGAGAGGAGCACGAGGTGGGGGAGCAGGTGGACCTCAGACGCCCTGCTTTGCTGTCCCGGGCAGCAGTGGATGGCAGTTGTTCCAAAGCGAATAAGCGGAGATTGGTGGAGTATGAAGTATTACTCCAGAAGGAATATCGAAATTTTAGCCTCTGCTCATTTAAAAATTCAGTGATTGCAAACACTTAAAAAATCTAATTGTCTAAGCCATTGCTCCAGAAGTCATTAATTTTGACTGATTTCAGCACTTGCAGCAGATGCAAAGGTAGTGGATTAAGACTTTTCAGATGGAGAAAGAAGTGTCATTTATTGTGGCATCAGAGAGCATGAGTGCTTTTGCTGCTCTTCTCCTTGGCTTTGTAATAGCACCTACATTTTGAAACACTTGACTTTCACCTTACCCACCTCCACTTCTCTGAAATGCCATCCAAGATTTGTAATGATTGACGTCTGACCTGACCCCAGCCTTAAGACAAGCAATAGCAGTGATGGCTTATTAATGTACTTGGTAAAGTGAGCTTGAAGGCCAGCCTGGTAGGGGAATGTTGATCTTTTCGTTCTGACATCTGTTTGCTGCTTCGCTGCTGCTTTTCCCCATCTCCATCCCCCTCCCCCAAAGTAAAGGCGAGGCCAACCATTATGAACTAAATATTTGCTTTGGTTTATTCCTCTTTGACTGTTTTCATCAAGAATAGTCTCTTGAGAAAACTTCAAATTTACGCTAACAAAAGGTACATTTGCCTCAGGGATGTCAGTATTTTTTAGAAGCTCCACACATGGCTGTATCATAAAGAAAACTTAGTTGAATTATTTTGACTGCTGTTTTCTGCCCTGTACTGGAGCTTTAGGGTTGCTTGTTGACTTTGGGACAACTTTGGGTGATGAGGCTGCAGCTGATTTCTATCTTTATTCATCAGGTACGGAGTTTGAGGGCGCAGTCATAGCTCTCTTTCATTTACTGGCCACCAGGACAGACAAAGTCCGAGCCCTGAGGGAGGCTTTCTATCGTCAGAATTTGCCCAATCTCATGAACCTCATTGCCACAGTTTTCGTGTTCGCTGTTGTTATATATTTTCAGGTACGTATATCATCTTTGTTGAAGTAAGTGGGGTGTGGATTTTTATTCTGCTCTTAAAGGAGGAGTATGCCATTTGAATATTAGTAGCTAACAAGTCAGCATTTCAGAATCTAGTTAGGCAAAAGTTCCATTGTTCAGTAGACGCTGAGCTGCAAAGTATCCATGGTTATGAAGTAGAGAAGGATTTCTATTTCTGTGTGTCTGTGTGGAAGGGAGTTTGCTAGCACTGTCTTTGCAGATTTCCTTCTGTGACTGTCCAGATTCGTGCTTTGTGCAGTCCCTGACTCACTCCTGAGCTTCCTTTTTCAGGGATTCCGTGTGGACCTGCCCATCAAGTCAGCCCGGTACCGCGGGCAGTACAGCAGCTACCCCATCAAGCTCTTCTACACGTCCAACATCCCTATCATCCTGCAGTCCGCCCTGGTGTCCAACCTGTACGTGATTTCCCAGATGCTCTCGGTTCGATTCAGCGGCAACCTTCTAGTAAATTTACTAGGACAGTGGGCCGTGAGTATTTCATTATTTATTCTTAAGTATTCAGATTTATTGTAATTTGCATTTCGTGCGTATATTTTTACCTGGAAGAGGTGAGCCATAATTGAAGCACTTGCTGTAACATTTTCAGGTTCACTTATCTATAGCACAGTTTATCATTTATTTGGAACTTGTAAGCTTGTAAGCATTGTGAAACTAAGACTGGCCAAGTACTTTGTATTATTTTACATCTAAGAAGCATTTTCACATCTCATTTAAGTGACCTTTTAGGTTAAGATTACAGTTGCTCTTATGAAAATGATTCCCTGTTTTGTAATCTTACTCCACTCCTGTCTCAAATAATGTTTTTTTCAAAGAAACAATTTGCTGATTATATGGGAGTCTAAAATCGTCCTTTCCTGCCTCCCCTGCGGTTTTTCGTAGTCCGAATGGCAGTAAACTAGTCTGTGATTAGCTGGAGAAAGGTATGTAATTACTAGTGAAGAAAGAACAGAGTTGCTAGAAATGGAATCCAGTAAATTCTGCCTTCCTCTTCATCATAGCTCCTTCTGAAGCACTCCAGCCACATCGTGATCAAGATGTGAGTTATTGTAGATTGAATTTTGACTAGTTAAAATTTTCAACTGACCAAGGAGTATTTTTCCCTCTTAAAACTATAGAATTAGAGAAGAGTAAGATCCTTTATTGTTTTCAGAGTATGTAATTCTAGAATTTGTATTCCCCTGAAGAATTATTTTTTTTTAGTCATTCCTGAAGTATGGTGCTTATTCTGTGCATTTGTCTTAATGTGCTACTTTTGCATTATAAGTTGTAGTGACACAACTTTCTGCTTTTGCTGAAAGCCATTTTTTAAAATATAAAATTTAATAGGATGAGACTGTAACTTGACTGCCAGTTGAAAGAAATAGGATTGCCTTTACCCATAATACAGTTGACCCTTAAACAGTTTGGGCTTCAAGTGTCCACTTAGACTCAGATTTTTTTCAGTAATAAATGCTTCAGTACTGCACCGCCTGCAGCAGGCCGAATCCTGCGATGCAGAGGAGCCATGTACACAGAAGAGTAACCATAACTTATACATGGATTTTGCCTGCGTGGAGGGTCAGTGCCACAACCCCTGCAACTGTTCAAGGGTCAACTAGACTCCTTTTTCACTCATTTTACAGAAATTGGATTATCTGTGGTGGGGGAAAGGGCTGTCCCTCCCCTTAAGAGTTGATGTGCGTACTAAGTAACTTCAGTCATGTCTGACTCTGCGACCTATGGACTGTAGCCTGCCTGGCTCCTCTGTCCATGGGATTCTTCAGGCAAGAATCCTGGAGTGGGTTGCCAGGCCCTTCTCCAGATCTTCCCGACCAGGGGCTGAACGCATGTCTCATTATGTCTCCGGCATTGCAGGAGGGTTCTTTACCACTAGCGCCACCTAGGATAAACTTTGGCAGTAGTTACTACTGTGATAATTTCACAGTAATAAATCTATACAACTACTCAGTTGTATAGATTGTGTTGTGATCTCAGTGAGATTTTCTTTAAAGAGATGATTGGGAAGTTTAATTTGTCTATACAGGCCATTTGATTTGGAATTAGTGATTCTAGGGGCACAGTAAAGGAGTCATTTGGAAATTGTAATTTCAGGAACAAGACATTTTAATCATTGCATCCAAAAATTGCTTGCCCACCCTGTATGCCCAGAACTTTAATATAAACAAATATATGTTAATCCCATTTCTTTGACTGTAAGAATTCATAAATGTGTAGATAACAAAATTCAATTACAGATATTTATTAAAAGACTTCTTTATAATAAATATCAGAGTTTAGGCAGCAATGTTTTAGTCTTGTGTTAATATTTCATTTGATTCCATTCTTCATAGTGAAGTGAAGAAATGTGTGTGTACTCTTACATAATTCAGAAAATTTCATATTCTAAATGTTATCAGAGATTGATGTAAATGTAACCATATTCCTGTCTTCAGGAAGAGAAGGAAGTCTTCTCATAGTTGTATTACAATGTTTTTTAAAAAATTGCTCTTTTGTTAGTATATTCGCAATGTTTTTTATGTAATAGACACTATGCCAAAGCCTTTGACTGTGTGGATCGCAAGAAACTGTGGAAAATTCTGAAAGAGATGGGAATACCAGACCACCTGATCTGCCTCTTGAGAAATCTGTATGCAGGTCAGGAAGCAACAGTTAGAACTGGACATGAAACAACAGACTGGTTCCAAATAGGAAAAGGAGTACGTCAAGGCTGTATATTGTCACCCTGCTTATTTAACTTATATGCAGAGTACATCATGGGAAACGCTGGGCTGGAAGAAGCACAAGCTGGAATCAAGATTGCTGGGAGAAATATCAATAACTTCAGATATGCAGATGACACCACCCTTATGGCAGAAAGTGAAGAGGAACTAAAAAGCCTCTTGATGAAAGTGAAAGTGGAGAGTGAAAAAGTTGGCTTAAAGCTCAACATTCAGAAAACGAAGATCATGGCATCTGGTCCCATCACTTCACGGCAAAAAGATGGGGAAACAGTGGAAACAGACTTAATTTTTTTGGCCTCCAAAATCACTGCAGATGGTGACTGTAGCCACGAAATTAAAAGACGTTTACTCCTTGGAAGGAAAGTTATGACCAACCTCGATAGCATATTGAAAAGCAGAGACATTACTTTGCCAACAAAGGTCCGTCTAGTCAAGGCTATGGTTTTTCCTGTGGTCATGTATGGATGTGAGAGTTGGACCGTGAAGAAGGCTGAGTGCCGAAGAATTGATGCTTTTGAACTGTGGTGTTGGAGAAGACTCTTGAGAGTCCCTTGGACTGCAAGGAGATCCAACCAGTCCATTCTGAAGGAGATCAGCCCTGGGATTTCTTTGGAAGGAATGATGCTAAAGCTGAAACTCCAGTACTTTGGTCACCTCATGCGAAGAGTTGACTCATTGGAAAAGACCCGGATGTGGGAGGGATTGGGGGCAGGAGGAGAAGGGGACGACAGAGAATGAGATGGCTGGATGGCATCACTGACTCGATGGACGTGAGTCTGGGTGAACTCCGGGAGTTGGTGATGGACAGGGAGGCCTGGTGTGCTGTGATTCATGGGGTCGCAAAGAGTCAGACACGACTGAGCGACTGAACTGAATTTTGTAAGAGTGAAGGTATTTTAGATACAAAAGTAAATCCTTAAGTTACATAGAATCATAAATTGTAGGTGCTTTGAGCTTAAGACATTGTCATACTTTCTGAGGAGTTTGAAAAGTCACAGAAATGTGACCGTTGATGCTTTTTATTCTTGTTCTGTAGGATGTCAGTGGGGGAGGACCCGCTCGCTCTTACCCAGTGGGGGGCCTTTGTTACTACCTTTCTCCTCCTGAGTCCATGGGCGCCATATTTGAGGATCCTGTCCACGTGGTGGTTTATATCATCTTCATGTTGGGATCATGTGCATTCTTTTCTAAGACGTGGATAGAGGTGTCTGGTTCCTCAGCAAAAGATGTAAGTATTTGGTTTATTTGAAAATGAAAAAATTCATAATTTTTAGGTATCAAATGATAGTTGATACACTTACTTTTGTAATTTAAACTCTTAATTCATACATTCTTCATGAGGTAATGTCACCCCTAAGGAGTTAAAAACTAGTTCCTGGAAAAAAAAAAAAACTAGTTCCTGGAAAGTGAAAAATTCTTAGATTTTTACAATGGTTTGTGAACTTCCAAAGCCCAACAAAGTCTTATTCCTTAGTTCCCTTTATGGAGGTGACAAAAAATAGGTTGGGAAACCTCAGCTTAAGGTACACGTAACGTGCTTGTGCAGCACCGTAGCCAGGGAATGGTGTTACGACAGTGCCTACTTCAGCCTTCTTATACTTTACTTGTTATATATGGAAATCACGTCTCATAGAACCTGGTAGTAAAATAGAGTTTGATTTTAAAAATTGTTTTTCTCTTCGCAGGTAGCTAAACAGCTTAAAGAACAACAAATGGTAATGAGGGGCCACAGAGATACCTCCATGGTTCATGAGCTTAATAGGTAAGGAACCTGTGTTCAAACCAGTGTTTGGTAGGAGGAGGGGAGCAGGGGAGAGGGTATTACATACAGTACACATGTACTTGGCTTTTTGATCTAGCTTTCATTTGCTGCCAGATATTACAATTTTTAAGTTCATATTTGAAGCATTTTTCCTCTGCTTACCACAAAAGAATAAAAATTTAACGCAAAATTGAATTATTTTCCACATCAAAATAGACACCTGAATTATTGTTTTAATTGAAATTGTGTTCCTTTCACTACTCACCCTTTGTTAAATGCTGTAGGTCAGAGGTTCCCATTGTTGATTGGCTGCACTAAAAATCACCTGGGAGCTGTTAAAGATTATTGCTATCCCACCTGTACAAGTTGTGATTTACTTTGTCTGCAGTGGGTTCCAGGCAACAGTTTTTTATTTTTTGATAACTTGTTTGAGATATAATTCCAATATCCTGTAATGTAGTCATTTGAAGTATATGGTTTAGTGGGTTGTTTTTAGTATACTTTGAGTGTGTAATGATTACAATTTTAGAAACATTTCCATCACCCAGAAAGAAACCTTGTACCCATTTAGTTATTCCCTATTTCTGCCCAGCCCTCCCAACTCCCAGCCTCAGGCTTTTTATTTTCTATAGATTTGCCTGTTCTGCACATTTCATATAAATGAAGTTATATGTAATCCTTTGTGAATATCTTCTTTCACTTAGTGTAATATTTTCAGGGTTCATCCTTTGTGAATAATATTCCCTTGTATAGCTATAACTGTGTTCAGTTTATCCAGATTGTTTCCACTTTTTGGCTGTCATGAATAATGCTGTTGTGAACATACTTGTACAGGTTTTGTGTGGATGTGTGTTTTCATTTTGCTGAGTGGAATTGTTGGGTCATGTAGCAACAGTGTGTTGAACATGTTGAGATACTGCCAGACTCTTTCAGAGCGGCTGCCCCATTCTGCATCCCGCCCCCCACCACCTCCGAGCATGTCCTCACCAGCACTAGTTCTTGTTTTGATGTTAGCCACCTAGTGGGTATGAGTATTATCTCATAGGTGTGTTCCTTTTTCATTTGGTTTTGATTTGCTTCTCCCTGATGAGTAATGATATTCAGCATCTTTTCATGTGTTAATTAGCCATTTGAGTATGTTCTTTGGAGAAATGTCTCTTCCATCTTTTTGCATATTTAAAAATTGTAATTGGGTTATCTTTTGTTTCTGGGTTTGTAAGATTAAAAAAATTTATTTTGGATGTGTCTTGTCAGGTATATGATTTGCAAATATTTTGTCCCATTCTATGGGTCGTCTTCCCACTTTCTTGATGGCATCCTCTGATGCACAAGTTTTTAATTTTGATCAAGTTCAGTTTTTCTATTTCTGCTTTGTGCTGCTATTGGTGTTTTAGCTAAGAAACCAAGGTCACAAAACTTTATCCTCTTATGTTGATATCTGTGACCACTCTGAGCCAATTTTTGTGTTTGGTGTGAGAAAGGGGTCCAGATTCCTTCTTTTCCATGTAGATACCCACATGTTCCAGAAGCGGTTGTTGAAAAGGCATTGGTATTTTATTTATTTAGAGCATGGACTGGATTATAGAGAATGGTAAAGTGAACCTCTGGGTCCCAGCTGCACCCAGCTTTAGTTGTTACCATTCTCCGGTTCTTGTTTCCTCTACCATCTTCCCCATCCCCCGTCCTTTTTTTTTTTTTTTTCCTGTCTGGAGTATCTTAAATACAATTGATTGCTTTTTAAATTTTTGGCTGCACTCTAAGGCTTGTGGGACCTTAATATCCCCACCAGGGATGGAACCCATGTCCCTGCATTGGAAGACAGAAGTCTAATTGTTGGACCTCTGGGGAAGTCCCACAGTCCCATTATTTTTAACAGTTCTCCAGGTGATTCCAACATATTGCCAGGGTTGAATTAAGATCATCCAAATCTTATCACATAAATTTGCTACTTAGGAAAACATGTTGAAATTCACTGTTTATCTAAAAGAGGGAGGTAAAAAGGTTACTCACTTACAAACAATATTAAATATTCCAATACTGAAGTGACAGTTCAGGATTCTCCTCTTCTGGCATGAAAATCATGTATTGCCTTTCTTGGCTGTTAACTGGTTTCTTGAAATAAGGGAGCCCGATCATGCCCTTCATCAGTTTTCATCAGCATGTTAACTGGGTGGCCCCAGACGAGCCGTCAGTACTGCGGACAGCTCCCTTTAGTTGCTCACCCTTCCGCTGCTCCGCCTGACTCAGGGTTTTTGTCTTCCAGGTACATCCCCACAGCAGCTGCATTTGGGGGCTTATGCATCGGCGCCCTGTCAGTGTTGGCCGACTTCCTCGGGGCCATCGGCTCTGGCACTGGAATTCTGCTTGCAGTCACTATTATTTATCAGTATTTTGAAATATTTGTTAAGGAACAGGCTGAAGTTGGTGGGATGGGTGCTTTGTTTTTCTAAGTGTTCCAATATTTCTTTTTGTGTGTGTGAAAGGAAAAATATTTGGATGCATTGTTTTTGTCAGATAATGCTGGCTCCCCTTTCCTTCTCTCTCAGTTTGTTTTCAAGTGCTGACCATCCCATTCCTGAGGTGGGCACGGAGCTAAGCCTGTGTGCAGCGTTAGTACCAGCTGCCTTAACACTGAAGTTTACATTACTCATTAAAATACATACATGCAGTGTTGCCTGTGATACTGGAAACCAGTGTACCCGCCTTGCCATGTTCAGTCATGACGGTGAGATGGTGACGTGGATCAGTTTTGCACATGACATTCAAAATACTCAGTTTCCCCCCACTTGTTTAAAAATAAATGTAGTTCAAATTGCCACTTTCCAGTATTTTTGAGCTTATTTAATGAGTTCTGGAGCATTTATATCTAATCTATATTTTAGATATAATTACTTTTTATACTTTTTTAACTCATAGTATCCACGTTCCCACCCTCCCCCATTTTATTTATTCCTCCGCAAAGCAGCCACTCCGTCCAGGTGGGCAGAATCAAGCTTTCAGTCCATCTGTCACCAGAAACCACGTTCAGTTCCTCTGCTTGTTTTCCACTCCCCTTTCTTCCTAGGGACAACACAGCCAGTGCTGTTCTGCAGGATTGGCTATGCCTTTGAATTCCAACAGGTCACTTGAGAATACTCTTCAAGATAATATGCCCCAATTTTTTTTTTTCTTAAATTTCTAAAGCAAACATCAAATTCTCAAGCAGTGTCTGTAGTTCAGTGGGGGGTGAACGACGAGTAATTCATGCTAGGAATTTGTGTATGTTGTTGTACTTTACAGCAGCAACATGAGTGTAAACAGTAGACAATAAAATTTTATTTAATAAAACTTTCAGTTGTGTTGGAAAAATAAAGTCTGATATTAAAAGATTTCTAAGATTACTTGTATAGATCCATCGTATTCATACAAAATTCATCCTGAGATATCTACTGCAAATGTTTTAGTTGTATCCTAAAAATATGGAGGGACAGTGACCAACAAAATAGCACTTAGTTTTGTGACTGACATTTGGAAAGAACAGGGAAAAAATGTTCTCAGTGTCCCAGTCTCTATCTGAAGCAGCACAGTTTTTCTTATAAGTAATTCATTTTTATTTATTGTGCTTTTTTTATTGTCCAAAAAGATCAAACTTAATTTTTCAAGGATGTCTTTCTCATTAGTATGGTTTTCTGTCATGGTTGACTTTCTTAGTAAGTTCAGGAAGTTTATCTCCTTTAGCTGAGGATCACAAAGCCAACTAATTTCAGGAGCAAGGAGGCAGAGAAAATACAGGCAGATAGAACAGTAGGTATGTCGATTGGAAAGCATCTCCTGGGGGCCTTGGACCACTGTAACCATGGAAATAAGACCCAGTGTTACAGTTGTTTATCCCCAGGGAAGGTGGAAATACTGCTTTTAATCTAAACTTTCAACTTGTAAATACTGATACCATAGGGCCAGCCAGTGAAAACATACCGCCACTTCTCAAACTGACCAAATTTCCAAAGCATAGCCTTTGATACGGAGAACATAAACTGCATTAGGGCTATCACTTCTAAACTGTGCCCTTAGGAAAAGGAAAAGACGCAAAGGACAGGTGGGTTACAAGTCTCTCCCCTGCACCAGCATTTTAGAGTAGCTTTATCAGTGCCATGGGAGTGGTCTTGCAAGAGTGGGCCTGTTTGGAGACGGGGTCTCTGCTTGGGCCTGTGTATTTTCTGTATCCCTCAGCACCTCCTGATTTTGAAGGAGTAACAAGAGCCTTGAGTCCTCAAGGGAAAGGACTACAGTCTCCGGAGAATCATGATGCCCATGATTAAAAATAAGGACTTTTTTTTAAAGGTACTGGGGGAAGGCTACCATTAGAGCAACTAGTTGGGGCTGAATCTTCATAGTATACAAACAGAGAGGAGATGATACATATTCACTGGTTCCACAATTCTTCCCATTCTTGTTTAGGATGTACAATATAAACATCTATTTTTGCTCATAAAAATACCTCTAGGTAAGACAGTGAACCTGTAGACAAACTATATTCTGGCATTTTTGTCATTAGGCCCCTGATTTTATATGGTTATGAGGGGCCTGGCTGACCTCTGGGTCCAGGGCTGGAAATAAGATTCAGGGGTAGCCAATGAGAACCACCCAGAGAATTGTGCACCTAACAGGCAGTGATGCTGGAGCCGCTGGAGACCACACAGGAGCCAAGCTCGAGAGGTAAGAAGATGGCCAGAGACACTGGTGGACTTTGAGGATGGGGGGTGGCGGGACGCGAGCCAGAGACAGTCCCCCGTATTTTCCTTTAAAGAACACACATACTTGCTAGCCATGCTGGCTACACTCATGGTTCAACACCAAGTGAAAGAAACAAAGTCGCTCAGTCAGGTCCGAGTCTTTGTGACCCCATGGACTGCAGCCCACCAGGCTCCTCTGTCCATGGGATTCTCCAGGCAAGAGTACTGGGGTGGGGTGCCATTTCCTTCTCCAGGGGATTTTCCCAACCCAGGGATTGAACCTGGGTCTCCTGCGTTGCAGGCAGATTCTTTACCATCTGAGCCACCAAGACAGTGCCCCAAATCATGTAAATCTTGATACTAGGGATACGGTTTTTAGAAACTACTTTTTGAGGTGAGGATAAGAAATGAGGTTCTAAAGTATATACACATGCTTTTGAGCAGAGCCCTGTATTTTCATTAATGAGTCAACCATTTTTCATTATATAAGAGCTGGTCAACCTCCAGCAGGTAGGTGGCTGTACAGACAGCTAAGTGGAAACATCTGCTTATCACAAATGTTATTCCTATTTTAATCTCCTCTGCTATGTGGATTAATTCCATATAGTAGATAACTCAGTCAGGAGAGTATAAGAAAGTCCTTATACAGATGTGGCTTAAAAAAAAAAAAAACAAACCTGACACCTTAAATGGTTATTTGCATACATAGTTTTTAGTGTGGACTGGGAAGAAATGACCTAATTTGGAATTCAGGACTATTTTCCTATGTATCTCCTGGATTAGATTAGAAAAGTAACACCTGAGCTTTTTTTTTTTTTTAACAGCTGGATTTAACGTACCAGCATTTTGTGTTCTCTGTTAATATAAGCTGGAGTCTAGCATTTAAATGATGGCTACAGCTTACCTGTAATTACAATTCCATACCACCACATGCATTCTGTGTTGTTTTATTTTAAGAAAAAGCTAATTTCAAATCTCCATTACAACTAAGCTGATTATGAAGTCTCAGTGAAGGAGGCCTGGTGTCCTGTTTACAAAAGGACGGCTACTGTCCTTCGTCCTTAAAACTTCAGGAAGGGCACCTCAAACGGCTTCGTGTTTGCGTGTTTCAATGCCAGAGCGTAGGAATAGACTCTGGCGTCCACCATCAGATGTTCTTCAGCTATCAGGGCTGGAGGAGGTGAAGAGCATAAGTCAGATAACCAAGTCGAAAACGGATAATAACACCCCTTCCCAGTCAGCCAGCGTTCACTGAGCAGCCACTGTGTGCCGTTCCTGTGCTAGGTGCTGTGGTAACGGGGATGAGCAAGACACTTTCTGCCTTCAGGGATCTTACTCTAGTGGAAGAATGCAGGATGTAAGAGCAGGATTATGTCTCCAGCATGAGACAAGAACAAGGAAAAGTTGGAACAAGAAAAAGACAGAAGAGCACAAAAGCCAGGTGATGATTTTAATGTGAAAACAGTGAAGCTTTTAAGTTCACAGATCCATCCATCACCTCGTGGATGGCTCACTGCAGGGTTCTGCCGCTCTAAACCACCCAGCGATGATGACTCACGCGTTCTCTCCACTGTCAGGGACACACGTGTTCCACGTGGAGGTGAAGCTGTGCATTCAGAGGGACTGGAGTGAGGTCTCAGAGTCAGACCTCAAGGGGCTTTCGTGAGGACTTCTGTTTTACTCAGATGGCAATCTGCCCCTTGTTTCCCAGCCACTTGCTCAGGAACAAGCTCAGAGACAGTCTGACCCTCAAAGACAGGGTTCCGTCTTGTTCATCGGTGCCAGCTGGGGGTGGGCTAGGGGTGGGGGAACTCTGAAAACTATCCTCATAGCAAACTGAGCGCCAAAGGCCTTCTTGCCCACTTCCCAAAAGTAACTTGCTGAATATGAATAAATAATGATAACTATATTGTGATGCTAGTAAAGCTGGCTAGTAAAGGGGCTTTCTTTGCCCCTCCCACTTCTATATCTACAGATTCCTCTCCACCATCCTCAATATTCCGCCCCCACAAGGCTGGAAGGGAAGTTAGCTGGAAAGAAGAAGGAAGGAATTTTTTTTAAGGGATATTAGCTCATATAAAAAAAGAAAACAGAACATAACCTTCCAGCATCTGTGTGGCAGCATTATCCTGTTTAGTTTTACTCCTGCCTTCTCAGAGGCAGGGGCTGTCTTACTGTTCTCATTTAATGAGAAAAGCTAAGGGACTTGTTCCAAGTTGTAACTAATACACAGTCAGCTGAGCCTCAACCCAGTCTGACCTGTGGGCCTCAGAGCTGTGCTGCCAGTGACGGTGGCCATGACTTTGACTTGACATGGAATGTTTTTCTATATTCAAATGCTCTGCCACCCGGAAAGGAGACATCATAGATCACTTGCAGTTTTATAACAGTTTCTAGGTATTTTTAGAACAGTTTCTAGGTATTTAATGAGGAAGAACAAGGAAATAGTTATGTTTAGTACCCCATTTGTTGGGGTTAGGGGTGGGAAAAACAGAGAAAGTCAGGTGATAATCAAGAGTGCTTACCCTCAAGTCTATTCAGCAGGTCATTCTTTGGTAAGGAAATTACTTCCACAAATTCTAAACAAACAAAGTACAAGTGAAAACAGAGCCAGACACCAGGTGAGCCCACTAGAGCAACTCACGATGCCTCAGCCACTCCCGCCGCAACACGCGGTGCACAAGGTCAGCCCCCGGGGTGGGACGACGTACCTCCATCCCCTGAAAACACACAGAAGAGGACATCTCAGCAAGGCCCAGAGTGCCAAACCACATGGCTTTTGTGCAAGATGTGACAAGGCTACAAGCGTTTAACAGAAACCTGGGTCTCTACTAATTTCATTTATAAACATGGTTAAAGGAAAAAAAAATCCCAACAGTACAATGTTATTCTTCTCCAAATCAAATGTTTTCATAGCCAAGTTTAAAGCATATTCTGTGAGATATATATACACATTTGTATATGTATTCTTAAACTGTTAAAATATATATAACATAAAACTTACCAATTTGACCATTTCTGAAGGTACTAATTCAGTGGCATTGAACACATTCACATTGCTGTGCAATCATGAGAACATTCTCATCATCCAGAAAAGAAAGGTGGTGCCCACTGAATAAGAATTCCCCATCCCCCACTCCTCGGTGACCTTGATTCCACCTTCTGTCTCTATGAAACAGGTAGGTATCATAATATACAGGTATCACACAATATTTGCCAATAAGGGAAATATTGTGTGATATTATTACGGTATCACACGTGTATTTGCCAATAAGGCAAATATTGTGTGATAATATTATTAAGGTACCACACGTGCTAATCACACAGTGGGATCACACAATATTTGCCCTCCTGTGTCCAGCTTAATCTCACTGAGCACAGTGCTTTCAAGCTTCATGTATCAGCCTGCTTCACTGCTTTATGGCTGAATAATATTCCACTGTTAGAATGGGCCACATTTTGTATACCCCTCTGTTAATGGACACTCGGGTTGTTTTCACCTTTTGGGTATTGTGAGTGATGCTGAATCATGTATCTATTGGAGCCCCTGCTTTTGATTCTTCCGGGGATTCACCTAGGGGTGGAATTGCTGGGTCACAGGCTAATTCCATGTGTAACTCTGAGGAACTGCCAAACTCTTCCTCAGCATGTTACATCCGCTGGTTTGAAAATCGAGCACTTAAAATCAGCTGCGATGGGAAACTGGCAACATTGTGGAACTGAAAGGGCTGGGAAGTGGAAGACCTCCACTCTGACACATGAAGTATGGTGATGTCTGTGTCGCCACCACCCTCCACGGGGCTGGGAGAGCACGTGGAAATGACAGGCATTATGGCCTCTGAATCCAAGCCTGCTGAGAAACACAGGGCAAAGAATTTCCCCAAAGCGTCACTAAACATGGAACTCAAGGAATAGTTAATGTGGTGCTGTGCCACAGCATTCCTGCCAGTCTTCCAATAGATGGGAGACAGAAATCAGAGTGATTCTGAAAATGTTCACTGTTTACTATTTAAGGTCCGTAGCTCTTAAGTGGGAATAAACCCCATACAGAAAACATGAAATACATAATTTAACATTTTATATAAAGCATAAAAATCAAGAATGTGCTGTGAGAAAAGTGCTAAATACACAAGATGAGAAAAATAGCCAAGTGTACTGATGAAGCATCTGTGAAAAGACCATTATTCTGTTAATAAAAGTCAAACTAGTAGCATGTTAAAAGATACTCAGTGCAGCACAACCACTGTCAACGCAGCCAGTCCACACGTACCTGGCTTTGGCTTAGGCCTTACATTTTCAGCGTCATCTCCATTGATAGTGACGGTCACGATGTGTGCGGTACAGTTTGACAAGCCTGGATCCATGCATACAGCTGGGGAGAGAGGCAGCAGGTCACCTTTCCCGGCACTAGTGAGATGTCATTCATCACTGAACTGTCTCTGGAGGAAGAGTCAGCTTGCGACTCGTTAACATGGAAGTCACACAAGAGAACTAGTTTCTCCTATTTGCTTAGTCCACACACTGCTGCAAGGCTGCAAAGCACACGTGTAATCACTACTCATTTCCCCCCGAGTTCTTGAGGGAAGTTTGCTAAGTCTGAGGGGTTAGAGGTAAAATCCTTTCACCACATCAATAAAGTCCTCTACTAACAAGTGTGGCATGTAGGTGAGATAGGTAATAAAGCTTAGAATGTGGAAACCCTGAAAGGCACCCTAATTTTTCTCCAATTTCCGGTCACTTTTTTTCCAGCTGTGCTCTCCTGGTGGGGAGGGGGGACGCGATTCACTTACAGATGACTAGCCTTCATCTAGGCTTTGTCTTCAGGGAATTAGCCAAATAGAAGCCATCTAAATTCCCAACATAAAGAACAGCCAAAGACTCAATCCTTTCACATCCAGAACAATCGACCATTGGGCTGGTTTTGTGGCAGCAGCACAAACCTGGAGAGCATTCAGCAACGTCGCCCTTGTAGCCGGTTTCCTCCTCGAGCTCTCGAAGAGCAGCTGCTTCCGGGCTTTCGTTGTCATCGATGAGACCTGCAAGTCCCAGGCACGTGAGAGGCGGGACAGGGAACCCCCTGCTGCTGAGCCACGTGCCAAGAACCAACAGGTCTGGGAAAAGTGGGCGTGCAGATAAAACTGCCTCAGGTTCTGATCCATTATAGAAAAACTAAAGGCAGAACACCACTCTGGGCAGATTTAGTAGGTTCTGCTTCTCGTGTTTAGCCCTAGATGCTTCTGTGAGCACCTCAGCGTCAACGCTACGGTACAGCACGACCTCCTGCGCCGGCGGATTCATTTGGGTGCGGGCCGGCGGGGTTCTGGACGAGTCACGTGACCACGGCGCAGACATGGGGACAATGTTACCCATCTTGCTTTCCTCCCTCAGAGCCACGTGGAGGCCCTGTAGGGAATCACCAGTTGCTAATGACTCCTGGGCAGGAGAAGATGGGAAAGGAGGGAAGCAAAGGCCGCGCGGGTTGGCGTGGGGTTGGGGGTGGGGGAGGATGCAGGTAGCACTAGTTCACTGGGAGGGGGACAGCAGCATAGCAAGTCCTTTTTTCTGAAAGGAATTCTAAAAATGCTACGAAAAAGTGAACATGGGTTAGTCAATTACTTTTAACTAAAATGGCTTATCAGTTCTATTTTTGGATACACTGGGTCTGCATGGCAGCACGTGGGCTTTCTCTATTTGCAGCAATTGGGGACTAATGGCACCCCACTCCAGTACTCTTGCCTGGAAAATCCCATGGATGGAGGAGCCTGGTGGGCTGCAGTCCATGGGGTGGCTAGAGTCAGACATGACTGAGCGACTTCACTTTCACTTCTCACTTTCATGCACTGGAGAAGGAAATGGCAACCCACTCCAGTGTTCTTGCCTGGAGAATCCCAGGGACGGGGGAGCTTGGTGGCTACCGTCTATGGGGTGGCACAGAGTCGGACACGACTGAAGCGACTTAGTAGCAGCAGTAGCAGCTAGTTGCAGGTGAGGGCTTCTCATTGCAGTGGCTTCTCTTGTTGCCAGCTCCCGGGCTCTAGAGCGCACAGACTTTAGAAGAGGTGGTGCGTGGGTTTAGCTGCTCCACAGCATGTGGGATCTTCCTGGACCAGGGCTTAAACCCCTGTTCCCTGCACTGGCAGGTGGATTCTTAACCAGTGGACCACCAGGGAAAGTCCCTCAATTACTTTTAAAGTTATTTCTTCAGTGAAATGGCAAGGAAATGAGAAAGAAAATAAACCTGTTACTTAATGTGTTATGAGATGCACTGAAAATATAGAACTTCACCACTAACAAGAAATGAGACCTCATCTCTTCAGACGGAAACAACCCAATGAAGTCCTACAATATGTAGTGCATTCAATTTTAGATACCTTCTGTAACAACTGAAAAAATATTCAAGTTGAAATTAAGACAATTTCCTTGGCCTGCTTAGGTATGGGAGGATCATGGTATCTTTTCCATTCAGTTTTTAAAGAGCTGGGCGTAGTTACTGCGTAAATTTGCCAGAGGCAGATTGCGAGTGATGGAAAATGAAATACTTCTGACAAATTAAGGAAAAGCAATGACTCAAAAGAGGCTAGAAAGAATGAGAAAGAATGTTGCTAAGAGGAGGGCAGGTGGCCTGGAAAAGTGAGCTGTGACACCTCTATGGATTTGCGGATCACTGGGGTGTGGCCTGGAAGTACTTCAGTGCACGAGTGGTTTTTACTTGAAACCACATGGACAGATGAAAAGCTGTTAAATATTTAACCACCACTGTCCTCAGGCTCTGCCTGGGCTTAGTCCCACTGTCCCCCAGGGGCGATTCTCCACCCAGTGTTGTTACTCACCCGCGGGGAATTCTAGGCAGTAGCCCCCCATTGGGGGTCGGAACTGCTTCACCAGAATGATGCATTCGTAGTGAAGGGTTCTCTGCAACACAGGGATGATTGCCACACCTGCCAGCAGGAAATAAAACCAGGGAAACCCCAGTGGAAGGTCAGCAACACCAGTGATTTTTGTCTAGAGCAGTCTAACTGAAAGCCCATCTTTTTAAGAAACACTGCAGCTAAAGTCTTTCTTGTATTTGCCATTAGTAATAGGAAGTTAATTTAAGCTATAAAACTGGCAGTTAACTTTGGAAGTTATTCTCATTAAGAAAAACAAGGAAAAAATAATGACACTTCCATGTTGTTTAATTTTCTTTTTTAGAAAATAAACCTTTATTTTATAAAATAAAAGATTTTTATTGTCACGATTTCTTTAAAATAATATCACAACTAGAAGTAAACATTTAGCCAAGGGTCCAAGTCAAAATTTCAGTCTCCATGAACCTCTGTGGAGACCATTTCTCACTCAGCTGCAGCCAGGCGGCCACTGAAGTTACGCTGATCTGTGCTCTTAAGATTTCCTTTCACCAATAGAGAGTAAGTTCCATTGTTCATAGTATATGCTAGCTACACTGAGCTTTATTGTTTTAGGATAAAAGAAAGGCCTTTTCTCCCAAGTTATTTGGCCTTCACACCAAACCAAACCCAAAGGCCACTGGATTCTGGAAAACACAACTGTTCAGGAGGACCACTCAGCTCCTCTCACTTCCCCAGCATGAAAACACAGCAGCTGCAGCAGCTACTCTGTCTGCTTCTAGGAAAACCAGAACCCAGAACAAAGTGGAAAAATAAAAGGGGAAAACGAGAAAGACCTATTGCCCAACTTCCCCTAGACCAGAGGTGGTTTTCAGGACTGTTTCTGGGATATTTGTAGCCAAAGCATTCATGCCTGGAAGGGAAGGTGGACTGAACGAATAGTCTTGTCCTAATTCATTGCCTCATTTCCTCAAAGCAAGTGGTCACTACTATAAAGCACGTAGTAGTGCCAAGTAAGATTTCCAGACTAAAGGCTCTCACCCAGATGCTCTGTCCAGAACACAAGGGGATTTCTAGAAGTCGTAACACGTCTAGACACAGTGTGTAGCTTCAAATTACACTGACTTATGTTTGGCTCTGAATGGGATTACATCTTCCCTTCAGAAACACTGTTCTGAGCCTATGTAACAGGAACCAGAAGTTACTTATAAAGAAAGCTGGATTTAGTTACACAGTGTTGCAAACAGAAAACCAGAGTTAAGGATGAAAGATCACATGTGAAGACAACCCTGCTCTGAAGTCCTGGTTATAGTAAGAAACCGTCCTACCCCCAGCTCCCACACTCATGTGTGGGGACTTGCTTTGGGAGAGTTCTAACAGGTCTGCACTCATACCGTCAGCCGACTGGCCTTTCCTGGTTGTCCGCTTCACGGTCTCCCATGTCCTGTTTGGGCAGACAAGAGAAGTCGAAAGCATTAGTGTCGAAGAGGAGACTGTTCTTAGGTTTTGTGTGTGTAACCAGCACCTTACAAGTTCAAAGCATGCACATGTGCTGAGGATAATGGCCAAGAACACCACGCAGTAAAGAGCTGTATTGAAAAAAGAGCCAACTGCTTTCCCACAGCTTCAAAAATTACCAAGGAAATCCACTGCTGACTACATCTAACCCTCTGCCTCTGAATGGAGAGCCTGCTCTTCACTTGAGCTGCTTTCCAATTAGCTCGCAAGTCATTTACCTGAAACACCTCAGTTTGGATCATGGATCTGCGGTGAGTAGCACAGCTGATGATCAAGCTTTGAAGGCCACAAAGCAGTCAGTGCAAACCCCGCCCCTGTGCAAATTCCAAAGGACACTGCGCCATGTGAACCACTGAGACAGTTGTGTACAGGGGAGATTTTAACACCAGTGACCCTGAACACTCAATTTAAGAAATTTACTATTTACTAACTGAGGAATTAATCCTCTTAGGTAAGTGCTCTGCTTTGCATTTGTGAGATACCATCTAAGAGGAAAACGTTCCCCAGAAGAACAAGTGGGGTGAGGGGTTCCTGGTCCCCTCTTAGGGCCTTATTCCTGACCAGCTATTTGTCTCAGGGAACCTGGTACTGACAACCCTGTTACTGGCACAATCCTGCTGTTTAAAGGGGGTTGGGGAATTTCTTCCTCATTCTTAAGCCTTCAATAGAGAAAAGCAGTGGTTAGAGATGAGGGTAAGGAAGCAAACAATTCTGGATTTAAAAGGAGGAAGACATCCAAGTGGGCCCAGGGAGAGAAAGGTGTCCACATCTGATGTCGGTCTCCCTACAGTGAGAGTGAGTATAAGAGCTGCTCCTCAGAGCAAGCCTCATACCCTTTAGCCAGTTGTCCTTAAGGCTTGGACCTTGCCACGTTTCTATGAAAAAATGTCAGATATTTAATCCAGTTTAAAAAAAAAAAAACTTTCTGTAAACTAGATCTTTTAGTATTGTACCCAAGTTCTAAAGGGCAAATATGTCAAAATGAACATGTGACAATCAATAGGACCACCATGACAACTCACAGCTGCCAACATTCCCGTTAGTAGCAAGAAGCCAACCAACAAGCCATTCTGATCAGTCAGTGATACAGATCATAAGTGACGGAACACCTGTTGGCCCAGTCCTCTCTGCGGTCTCTTAGGGTTAGTCCTAAAGACTGAAGAAGATAGCTGGGAGAAGCACTGAAGGTCCCATCCCAAACACACTAGGAACAAGGGAAGCAGAGAAAGGAGCATCATTATAGTGGGTAAGAGGAAGTAAATGAGCAGAATGGAGCCACAAAATAGATATTTATTAGAAATCCTAGAACAAGAACGGAGAAGGCGATGACACTACACTCCAGTACTCTTGCCTGGAAAATCCCATGGACAGAGGAGCCTGGTAGGCTGCAGTTCATGGGGTTGCGAAGAGTTGGACATGACTGAGCGACTTCACTTTCACTTTTCACTTTTATGTATTGGAGAAGGAAATGGCAACCCACTCCAGTGTTCTTGCCTGGAGAATCCCTGGGACAGGGGAGCCTGGTGGGCTGCCGTCTATGGGGTCACAGAGTCAGACACGACTGAAGCGACTTAGTAGCAGAACAAGAATCTCCCTGAGAGCTCCAATCATCTCAGAGGGACTCAGAGAGGAGAGCTGTCCACCTAATTGAGTCAGAAACTCCGAGTCTCCACTTAGTCACTAGGTGACCCTACAGTCGCGACCTCCTGGTGACTGTTTTCTCACCTGTAAAACCAGGGAACTGAGAGTACGTTGTCTTAACAGTCTCTGGTAGCTTTAGAATTCTGATTCTGGTTGACCTGTTTAGTCACTAGGTTGTACCCAACTCTTTTGCAACCCCATGGACTGTAGCCTGCTAGGCTCCTCTGTCCATGGGATTCTCCAGGCAAGAACACTGGAGTCGATTGCTGTTTCCTTCTCTGGGGGATCTTCTTGACCCTGGAATCAAACCCACGTCTCCTGCATTGGCAGGCAGATTCTTTACCAGAGCACCTGGGAAGCCCTCCAGTTGAGTTACTGTTTTTAATATTTGTTATAGGAAAGCCTGTTTCACTGTCTTCCCTCTAGGCAACCAACTCCAAGAGGTAGACAGGGCACCAGAGAGTGAGCTCAGCTCTGTCCTGAATGCTGATTAAGAGGCATAAGATCAACATCTCTCCCCAGATCAATTCCATACCCTCGTCCATGAATGAGAGAGGGACAAAGAATTCTCTAGCTGCAGTTTTATTTTGTACATGTAGTATTTTATAAATGTATAAATCGTAGTCTGCTTTAAGCGCTCTGAAGCCTGACAACCAGGTATGAGATGTTAATGTCTCAAACGAGAGCTTCTGGAGGCCACAGGGAGTCCTGTGTATGGAAGGATGGGGAGGAATGTGTTGTCAATAGGCTCACGGTGTGGAGTTTGGAGACCCCAGAGCCCACTCCCCTCTGCCGGAGGAGTGTCCGGAAGTTGAGACCGAATTGTGAGTACTTGGAAACATGTCCCACGTGATTCCAAGGCACATCCCTGATGAAGTGAGGATGGGGAGCAGGTGCAGAGCTGGGGGGTGACAATCAACACGTACCCTTCACACTGGCTGGTGTCAAGGGCTCTATTTTGTGTCATAAGCTTAATTCAACAAGAAAGAGAACCAAACTGATCCAAGTAGGCTGGGCTCTGAGCTCTGGTTGCGTTTTCACAAGTGTAAATGCACCTGTCATGTCACCGAGGCCCGGACCTCCTGGCGTCTCTGGCCTAGTCCTGCACAGCCGGCTCACTGCTCTGTGGATGGGGTGAGCTGCGATCAGCTTTCTCACCTTGGGTTGGACCGTGCTACGGACATCTTAATGTTCCCCACAGCTCTCCAACACTGGACCTTGTTACTATTTTTTGCCACTTTAGTACATATAGTTAAAAGTTGTTAAAATCACCGGCAAGTCCACGTACTTTAACACTGATGAGAGATGTATTTATTACCTTATGAAGAAACTCTGTATTTTTATTTGGTATTTTTATTTGATCACGTAGAAAACAGTTTTTATATTAATGAATATATATCATATAACCTGGATACTAAATTTAGCAAAGTTTTCCTACTTTCTCATTCTCCTTTTTCTATTTCACTAAGTAAATGTTTATTTTAATACATCTTTCCTGTTATTAAAAATAGTGATAGATATTTTAAAAAATGCTGAATAGGAAAGTTGGAAAAAAGACTAGTCACATAGCTGCTATTAATATTTTGCTACAGTTTTCCTTCTAGCCTTTTCTTGCACATTATTTGGCAGAGTTTAAAAAGCATTAAAAAAAAGCGCATATATCCAATTTCCTATTTTCTTATCAGCTTATGAACTTTTCTCATACTACCAGGTTGTCTTCATGATCTGCCCTGGAGATGGCTGTACAGTTTTTTACCAAGTAAATACACTATAATAATTGTTTTCTCTTTTTAAGATGTTTAGATGTTATTTTTAAGATGTTCAATTTGTCCTTTAAAATAATTATGATGGAAAGTTTTTCATGCACAGATCTGACTGCAAATAATTTTCTTAGCACAGTATCAAGACACTGCAGGGGCCAGACTCCAGGAACTCCCTCCCCACTCCCACATTTCTTTATGGCAATTGGTATTTGCTTTATAAAACTTTCCCCTCTCAACTTACCTTTCCATGAACAAGTATAAGCCTGCACATTTTATCCCAAACCCAGCAGTGTTTTCTCTTACATTCTAATTCAGAGATGAAAAAACTGGTTTAAGAGAAGGAAATAACCTGTATTGTTATTATTCTGCTGCTTTATCAGCTGAAATTAGGCTTGGCCCAAAAGTTTTAGGTTCACCCTAATCTACTTGAGAATGGTATTAAAACAGCTCAACTAGATTCTTTAAGACAGAGCTTACAGTGAGGCAAAGATCAACTTTTATGCCAAACACTAAATAGAGACCCCAAGAACCCAAATCCTGAGCATTTTACAAAAAGAAAAAAATTAGTTTACCTTGTTTTACCAGTAGGATCTCTGTAAGTTGTTTTTTCAAGTTTGACCCATTTTCCTTCTGCAATCAACTAAAAGGAAATCAGACAGTAAGTTGGGAAACTTTCAAACTGAGCTATTTTTAATTTTTTTATTCTTTCAAATTTTTTGTGGCTCTCAATGATGATGTTTCCCACCTCAAAATCTGTGTCCAAGTTTTCAATTCAAAGTAGTAAAAGCTGTTTTTCTGATGTGGACCCGCTGTTCTGTGGAATTCTGGAGGTAGGACTGAGAACTGAAAAGAGAACTCACGAATTCTGGGGTGGGGGGAGGTCTGAGCAGGAAGGGGTTTCTGGGATGCTCCTAACCTTCTCTCCTCCAACCTGGGGCCAGTCACACAGGTGTGTTTCAGGGTGTGAAACTCAGTGGCATTTGACTGCCAACGACTACACAGCAAAGCCGACTCCAGGGACACCATGGCCAACGGAGCACATCCCCCACAGTGACATGGGTTTACCACTCAGCCTGAAGGGTACCCAGCATCATTCCACTTAGATGCCGAGGAGGTTAGGTGGCCAGGACTGCCCTACCTACAGACTATACTGAGTGAGTGCAAAGGTTCCCTGTGGACATAAAGCAGCAACTGGCCTTTTTCTAAGTATTCTTTTACTTGTCGCCAGCGGCAACCTAATACTTATTCAGCAGATCTGTTCAGAGACAACACAGAAATATTTTTAAATCGAAAAGAATTCCAGAAAGGTGTCAGGCTCAGAGTTTCAAAGATGAAGGATTTAAAATTTGTCCTCTGCAATGGTTCCTGCAGGAAGAAACTTTTTAAAAGGTAAACTAAATAATATGCAAGACATATTCAATACGTTCGTTGTGGAATTTAGACCACAACTAACAACTTAGGTTTTTCTTGTCCTTAAGCATGCATATTGAGACCACAAATAGCTAACCAATATGTGATATTGAGGACAAAATGTCTAAGCCTTAAAATTCATCTATGATTTATTCTTCTATCCAGGGAAGCTTTCAATGAAAACTCAATCAACAAGGTCCTACTGTACAGCACAGGGAACTATATTCAACATCCTGGGATAAACCATGTGAAAAAATATGAAAAAGATGTGTGTGTACATATATATATTTAACTGAATCACTCTGCCATACAGCAGAAATTCACCCAACACTATAAATCAACTATACTTCAATAAAAACTAAATTTAAAAAGATAAGTAAGGATTGAGAGTTTTAAAAATCAACAGTTGAAACCCACTTTAAAAACAGCCTCAATTTCACTAATACATAAAATGAAGAGACACCACTGCTACCACATAAGAGCAAAGTGTTCCTAAGTCCTTAAAAGGAGCAGGAAATAGGTTTAAAAACTACCTTAAAGAATTAAAAACAATCATCTGAAACTGCAAATTTCTTTTAAACTCAGCTTTATGTGGCAAAGGGGAAGGGAAGTAAAAAGACAATGTATACCTCCTCTGAGATAATAGACTGTTCGGTATTTCGAGAAGAACCTGCTGTTTCTTGTTCCATTTTCAAACTAGTTGAGCTTTACAGTCCACAGGCAAGAACTTCACGCTATAAGAGAATGAGACTGGTTTAGGCTACATTAATTTTTCTGAATTACACATTTGTCCACAGGTCACTGGTCAAAGTATTTACTTAAATGGGGGAAAATCCGGAGTCATCAAAGCTGCGTTGCTCTGCTGAAGGTGGAGGAGCGCGGCCAGCTGCCCTGAGGTGGAGACGGAACAGAAACGCAAGGCCTCGGGAACAGCCAGAAAGAACAGAAAGTGGCCCAGTGAGACCAGCCCACAGCCTCCGTGCCTGAGGTCTTCAGAAACACTTTCCAAGGAGAAACAGAACAAAGATTGTACATCATGCCCCATGCCCGCCCCTCAACTGCCATCCCTTATCAACCCTTTACAGTGAAACTTTGTATTGTACGGGCTGGCTGCTTCTCTTTCCCATTTATCTCTGTGTTAAATGTATATACCATTTTAATAAAAAACTGCACAGTTCAGTGGCCCATCCAAAGTTTCCACATGCATCAAAGTCACAGCTGCACATAAGGAGTTAACCAGAAGCATAATCTGTCAGCAGAGAGCCCCATCCAGGTGGCTGTGGGCCATGACTTCCGTTGTCTCTCGCTCGCATTCCCTCAGTTTTTGTATCCTGAATGTCTGAAAATCTTTTTTCTACCCCCAAAGTTGATTGATAACCTGGCTGCAGATACAATTACGGGCTGAAAATCATTTTTGAGACCCTGCTCAGTGTCTTGCTTCTGAGAAGCAAGCTAGCTGCTGAGAAATCTGGCGTCACTGATCCTGGATCCTCTTCGATGTGACCCCGTGTTCCTCCTCTGGAACCCACAGTTGTTGACATCCGACGATGCTGATGTCACTTCAGTGGATTCCAGTGGGTCCTTTCAACCTGGAAACTTCACTCTGTGCTTCCTTTTATTTTTCAATATTCATTTATTTGACTTTGCTGGCCTTAGTTGTGGCATGTGGGATCTAGTTCCCTAACCAGGGATGGAACCTGCTGCTGCTGCTGCTACGTCACTTCAGTCGTGTCCGACTCTGTGCGACCCCATAGACGGCAGCCCACCAGGCTCCCCCGTCCCTGGGATTCTCCAGGCAAGGACACTGGAGTGGGTTGCCATTTCCTTCTCCAATGCATGAATAGTGAAAAGTGAAAGTGAAGTCACAGAGTCGTGTCCAACTCTTTGCAACCCCATGGACTGTGGCCTACCAGGCTCCTCCATCCATGGGATTTTCCAGGCAAGAGTACTGGAGTGGGGTGCCATTGCCTTGGGCCGCCTACATTGGGAGCATGGAGCCTTAACCACTGGGCCACCAGGAACTTCCCCATTCTGTGCTTCGTTAACTGAGTACTTCACTGATCATCTCCTCCCCTCTGTTTTCTCTGTTCTCTCTTTCAGGAAATAATACTTAGCTGCTGGACTTCCTGAACTGATCTCCGTCTCAGTAACAAAGTAGTAAGCTACATGCATGTTGAGATATTTAGAGACCGTCAGTCAGCATATTAATTCTATGAATACAGCAAAAGAAAACAGGCAGCTGTTTCTTTGAAAGTAACCCAGATGGTAATTATTAGGTGAACGTTTAATCAGACAAACAGTTCACATTATTATACACAATTAAAGTGGCAGGCTGCCTTGGATGGAAATGTGCCACTAGTCAGTTACTACTTGTCTGCACTTGAGTGCTCCACACCCCGAGGAGAGAACTCTATCCACCGAGATTTTTATCTCCTCGATTTCCATTCCCTTCTATTTACAACACATATATCAGAGAAGGAGAACTTCCCCCCTCTTTCAGTTCTGACACTTAAGAGAAAGTGACTCTCAGGCAACCAAGAAACTCCATTCAGTGCACAACAGAGTCTGTCTCGAATGGTATAAAACATTTGGATTAAGTCAAAACGTTTACCTCCTTTTAAAGTGACTCTGACCCAAGCTTCTTAAAAGTAGAGAACTGTAGTCCTCAGAGGTACAAGCACCACCAGAAGGGCACACAGGAAGAGCCAGACAAACTAATTTTCTCTATGAAAAGATTCTTAATCTGGATCTCCAGCGGACAAAATGGTCAGTAACACATAATTTAGAAAAGCACAGAGGTCCTCCCCTGACCCCCACGTGAGTATCTTTAGGGGCAAAAGGGCATCTGGTTCCTTCAAATTTTCATGGAACTTTAAGGTATTTGCGTAATCTGCTGAGGCCCCTTACGTTTCTCTTTCCACTGCCCTCAGATCTTCAGAGACTGTTGATGAGCTGAAAAACTAAAAAAGCCCTATTCTCGTCTACTACTCATCTAACCAAGTTAGCTAGATTCAAGCACAAAATAGTCCCAGGAGCAATCAAAAATCGACCCTTGATCGGCAAATGCTAAGCTAGAAGCAGTTGTTTCAAACAGATTGTATTTTTAAATGTTTAAGCTAGAATGTGAGAGGTCTAGAAAAACAAAAAACAAGCTCCTGACATAAATTACAAAAAAAAGAAAGTAAAAAGTGGCTAATAGGGCTGGGTAATTACCCGGAATGCAATCAGCCCCAAGGGGAAACAGCTATCTGTGGCAATCTATTGACTGTGTTAAAAACAAAAATGGGATTTAAGAGTGGTTTCAGAAAAATACTCTATACTGCTCTATTCCCAAAATGTCCATGATTGTGAAACCACCTCAAAAATATTACTGAAACAAAAAAAGAGTATTACTCTCAGCACCCTTTCAGTCGCCAGAAGCTGAATGGTGCAGTGTGGGGCTGGTCACCACAAACATAGATTTGCAGAAACCAGTCAGCGTTCTAGGCTTGGCTGCACCTCAGGCTCCATCACACAGCCAGAGAGCTTTCCTAAGGGACTCCATGCTATTTCGAGATTTAAAAGTTTAATTCAAATTGTATCCACTTCATTAGCTAGAGCTGAAGGTCATCTACATTTTGCCAGTAGGTGTATGTTATACATAAAAAAACACAGAAACTCCCTTGTACCACGGACAGAGGAGCCTGGCGGGCTACAGTCCATGGGTTCCCAAGGAGCGGGGTATACAACTGAGCGATTAGGCACACAGTACACCTAATGTTGAGTGTTCTAATTCACGTAATATGTTTTCACCTACTCTGGTTAAAGAGGTGAAGTTCTATCATGTGCCAGATGTATGATTTTTCCAGGGCACAAAAACCGGGGGAAAATGTCACAGGATTCTTAGAACTCCTGTACAGTGGCGGGCAGCAGTGTCAAACTAGCTCTGCGAACCTGGACAGTTCAAAAGTTCAAGTGTATTGCAAGTACAAAGTGACCACGATTCCTGCCCCAGGGGACATTACACCTGAGCACACAAACAGCCATAAAGGCAAATGCCTGCCAGAAAGACAATGTGATGCCAGGGTGTTTTAAAGGAGGCACAAGTCACATCCACTCGGGAGACAGGGAAAATAGTAAAGACTTTTAAAAAAGGTGACTTTTAAAAGGCAGTTTGATACTAAGCTACGATCTAGAGACTAGGAAGGCCAGGAAAACACTCTGAGAGGAAGGATCCACGTGAACAAAAAGCAGAGATACTGACTGGGGGAAGGGTTGAAAATTTACAGCAAGCTCTGTGGCTCTCAACCTTTCCCTCCCCACTCCCTCCCAAAAGAAAGCCAAAAACAATCCCTTGTGTAAGGGATGATGTCAACTTATAAACACATTTCCAAGGGCTTACACAGATTTGGCTGGACACCCACCCTTTTCCCCACATTTGCTGACAAACAAACCAGTCAACAACCCTAACTGGCACGTCACAAACTCCTGTTGCTGTGCATGCTCCTCTTGGGGTTGGGAGAGAGAGAAATGACCACCTTTTCACAACAGCTGGATTACCAAGTTAAGCAAGAATAAGATTCAAGAAGTCAAACTGAGATTCTCAGAAGCCAGACTGTAGAGTATGCACCCAGGCTCCTCATCATTCAATTATTACCATACCCAAGTCCCTGCAGTTTGCTGAGGTTGCAAAGTGAAACAAAAATCAGAGCAAGAAATCACACACTGGTTAATCTCCCCTAGCTAATAGCTGAATATTGAAAATACCATCTGTACTCAATCAGGCAGTTTTATAGACAGAGAAATCAATAAGGCAACTTGAAAGAAATTAAGTGGGAGATCAAGTTTTGCAAAAAATTACTGTGTGTTACTAGGTATGTCTAAGATTCCATTCTAAGTTCTTTCAGAATTATACAGAAAAACCACTTGATTTATAATGAACAAAATACCATTAATGTAGTTACATTTAATATTCTTGGTTATAATTATAAACCTTCAAAATTCTTAGCTTTTTAAAGGATTATATATATGTTGTTGTAGGTCACTAAGTTGTACCTGACTCTCTGTGACCTCATGGACTGCAGCACAAGGATGGCTTCCCCGTCCTTCACTATCTCCTGGAGTTTGCTTAGATTCATAACCTTTGAGTCAGTGATGCTGCTGCTGCTAAGTCACTTCAGTCGTGTCCGACTCTGTGCGACCCCATAGACGGCAGACACCAGGCTCCCCTGTCCCTGGGATTCTCCAGGCAAGAACACTGGAGTGGGTTGCCATCTCCTTCTCCAACGCATGAAAGTGAAAAAATAAAGTGAAGTCGCTCAGTCATGTCTGACTCCTAGTGACCCCATGGACTGCAGCCCACCAGGCCCCTCCTTCCATGGGATTTTCCAGGCAAGAGTACTGGAGTGGGGTGCCATCGCCTTCTCTGGTCAGTGATGCTATCTAACCATTTTATCCTTTGCCACCCTCTTCTCCTTTGGCCTTCAATCTTTCCTAGCATCAGGGTCTCTTCTAATGAGTCAGCTCTTTGTATCAGGTGGCCAAAGTATTGAAACTTCAGCATCAGTCCTTCCAATGAATATTCAGGGTTGATCTCCTTGCCATCCAAGGGACCATCAGTACTTTTATATGTATGTATGTATGTGTATATATATATTGGGGAGAGGGGTGGCGCTGCATTGCAGGGCAATCAGGGATTCTGACCAGGGATCCAACTTGTGCCCCCTGCTGTGGAGTCTTAACCACTGAACCACCAGGGAAGTCCCTGAAGATAACATTTTGATCAGTACTTCTTTTGTACCATCTATGGTAAAATTTTGGTATCCACCTCAGATGGATTTTCTTTGCTGACAACGATTATCCTTACATGATGAAAACTTCCTGTAGTTATTTTGATCGTAAAGGAAAGCCACTGAAAGTATTCTTTCATTTTTCAGTAGGTGTAGGGGTTGGATGGGCAGGAAGGAACTAACATTTTACTGAAATTATACTACTTGACGATTTTTGATTATTTATCAGGTGATTTACAATCATTACATTTAGTTCTGGTTAAGCAAGAGTGAAGTGACTGTACTTACTCTTGGGAAAGTTAATTGGTTATAGTCATATGGCAGTAAGACCAGTGAAGGACCTCTTGTAATAGCCCAGAAAAGAGAGAACACAGGTTTGGACTACAGTGGAGCAGTAGTGAACAAACAGATTAATTCCTTGCAGATGAGACTTTTTGTTTTTCTTAAAACAGTTTCTGGGGATGCCAAAGCTAATTCTAAGAAGGAGAGGATCTTAGAGGGGACTGGGAGAAAGGGGTGCCGCAAGTTCAAATTTGGACACACTGAGTTTGAGATGCTGGTAAGATATTCAAGTGGAGAAAACCAGCAGGCAGTTGGAAATTCTAACCTACAATACGAGTCATGTTATGGATTCAGAGAAGGAAATGTTTTTTCACTATTTCATTTAGAATTAGTCAATAACTCCCCCCCCCCCCATCACTTTGCTTACTTTGCAACTGAACAACAAAGATGGGTCAGTAAGAAAGTGCAATTTTAAGCAGATATCCAAAATGTGTGCCCTTAGGCAAAGGTGCCTGCCAACAAGGCCAAGGTAGGTAACTCTAAGAAGCAAGGTTACGGTGAAAGTTGCGCCTGACTCTTCGTGATTCCATGGACTGTAGCCTGCCAGGCTCCTCTGTCCACAGATTTCTTCAAGCAAGAATACTGGAGTGGGTTACCATTACCTTCTCCAGGTGATCTTCCCCATCCAGGGATCAAACCCGAGTCTCCTGCATTGGCAGGCAGAGTCTTTACCGTCTGAATCACCAGGGAAGCCCGTAAGAAGTAAGGCTGACTCTTCGTGATTCCATGGACTGTAGCCTGCCAGGCTCCTCTGTCCACAGATTTCTTCAAGCAAGAATACTGGAGTGGGTTACCATTACCTTCTCCAGGTGATCTTCCCCATCCAGGGATCAAACCCGAGTCTCCTGCATTGGCAGGCAGAGTCTTTACCGTCTGAATCACCAGGGAAGCCCGTAAGAAGTAAGGTTAGATTTAAAAGGTGTTTCTCAGCACCTCGTTATTTTTCATTCACTTTAGAAATAGAAAGTGAACTTTTTAAAGTACTCTACATTTTGGTCGCCTTCTGATACTTGCGGAAGGAAAAGAACACAGACGATAAGGTAATAGGGCAGGAAGAGGAGGAAAAATTTTATTAGAAATTCGACTAGTATTCCTTACGGTCTTACGAATCCAGCACGGTATGGGTACGGATACAATCGGGCTGTGTTTTTGCAAGCTGCTACGTTTAAGAGGATGGAATAAATAAACTTGACGCTCAAAAGCGACACCTCACCTCACCCCTCCTTTCCTCTGTCCTCCAAATTTACCTCCTCGTACAACTTCCAAAGTCTGACTCCCGGGATCGCAGAGACGGGGCTCTTTCCCTCTCGTTCATAGCCTTCCCCACGAGCCAAGCGGGGGCCGTGACTCCTTTTGCAGATACCTCCACCGCGGCACTCAAACTAACATCTCTCTGTGATGTTTGCAGTTTTCCGGACTCCTAGGAGCCCAGTTTTTCCACCCCAGTCCCTGGTTTGCCTCTGAACTTGCCCTCCCCGCCTGTTTCCGCGCCTCGCGGACGCAAACCGGGTCGAGCGCGCGGCTGTCCACATGCTCCAGGTGTGCTCCCCCCGTCTCCCTGCCAGGAACCCCTGCATGTGATTGGCCCGTGCCCAGTTACCTACTCCCAGGCGTGCGGCGAAGGGATGCGGACTCCTTTAGGAAGGGGGAGGAAAGGAGAAAGCACGGGTCCGAGGAAACGAGGCTCAGGAGGTGCAGTTCTACTGCAGGAGTCGCAGCCGCACCTCGCGGCCAAATGAGACGGAGGATGCGCGCTCGGCCCCCCGCGGCACCCGTAGCAGCCCCTGCCGGTGACCTCGCCGCAGAAGATTACTTCCGGGGCAGAGTCCGCCGCTAGGCGACAAGGGCTGCGTTTCGCGACTTACAACCCTCTTCGGAACTCTTAACAGAATTCCTCTCCCGCGGCCAGAACTTTGTGGTGTGTGTACACTAAAAGCACGCCCAAGGTTCTTTTTCTCTGCCGTGTGTGTGTGTGTACACTAAAGGCACGCCCCAAGTTTCTTTTTCTCCGCTCCTTCCTCCTTGCCTCACAGACCGGAAGTGTCCTTAACCAAACCAGCTCGGCGGGCACTTCCGGGACGGGAGACCAGGGTTCCGGGAAGGTGTAGGGAGGAGAGGGAAAGGCAGCAGCGGCGGCGGCGGCGGCGGCGGCTGGAGAATGAAGAAGGAGCATGTGTTGCACTGTCAGTTCTCCGCATGGTACCCGCTGTTCCGCAGCCTCACTATCAAGAGGTGAGACTGGAGGTTACGCCGGAGCAGTGGGCAAAAGGGGACTGCAACATTTGGGGTGAATCCCAGCTCCATCAAAAACGAAACAAAACAAAACACTGCAGGCCCGGATGGGAGCACCAGGGCCAGATTTCGACTTCCCAGTGGTCTTTTAGAGTCGGGAGAGGAATGAAGTCGATCCATGTTTGCCGTGCGTCGTGTTGTGCGTCAGGGAGGGTGCTGGGCAGGTAGGAGGGCGACGTCGTCGCTCAGTGAAGGTCAGAGGCGGGCTGAGGAGCAGGTGAAGCTAGTTCAGGCTTGGGAGTTCACCATTCCTGCCTTTAGAATTGCAAGTGGGGGAAGGTGATCAGCGAACTGGGTAGTCTGGACTTCTCTATTGACTAACCCGCCGGAGGGTGGGGGCTTAATAGCTTTTGGTCCCTGTCAAATGAGAACAGTGAGACCCAGCCTCAAATTCTATTGTGAAGCTCCAGTATGATAGTGTCAGTGGAAAGCCTCAGTAGAGTATACTGATGCGAAGAGCCGACTCCTTGGAAAACGACCCAGACGCTGGGAAAGAGTGAAGGCAAAAGGAGAAGAGAGGGCTGCAGAGGATGAGATGGTTCGATAGCATCACTGACTCAATGGCATGAGTTTGAGCAAAGTCCAGGAGACAGTGAAGGACGGGGAGGCCTGGCATGCTGCAGTCTATAGGGTCCCACAGATACGACTTGGCGACTGAACATAACAGCAGCACGTGTATTGTTAGGGAAGGAAGCCATCTGGAAGAGGAGTGGAACAGTATTTGTTTTCTAGTTCTCTGGCCCACAACAAGGAATCCATGCCCTGTTTGCGGGGCAAGCAGAGGATTAACTGTTTTCATCCTTCACCCGGTCATTCAAGGTAATGTAGGCAAGGCAGCTAGGAAAACATCCCCAAATGTTCAAAAGCAGTTGTGACATCTGGAGTGTGATGCAAGGGTAGGCTTTCCCATGCTAAGGTGAGTAGCTCAAAGAACTGCGTATCTGTGGGGAGGACTTTATGTCTTTTGCCCTGTCCCCCCTTTGGCTCTAGATTACTACTAATCAGATAGCAACCCTTCCTTCCTTTTTATTTTGGGTGGAGAGTGTGAATACAGAGAGGGAAACTTCAGATCCTGAGTGTTTGGAAGAACATAAGGAGGGTATTCATAAGATAGTTCTTTTCCATCCTGTTATTCATACATGGAATGGGCTCCCAAGTTATCCAGGGTGTGATGAAGGTTAGAGCAGCCGGAAGGAAGATAAGCTTTGCATTTGAAGATGGTTGGAGTAGCACTAAAACAAGGAAGAGCTTCGACAGCAGCAGTGGACGTTATCTTCCTACATGATGTACCAGTCCTCCATTATCTTGCATAATTGAAATAGGCCTAGGGTCTGAGATGATGCTAGAGTTACTTATGTCATGTTGGTGTGACAGAAGGTATTTTTGTGAACCGGTCAGACATTTTCACACAGAGTTCACTCAGAAGTGTCTTGTATTTTGTGTGCAGACACCTTTTGTCAACTCAAAGAAATTTGTCTTTGCTTCAGCAGTGAAGTATAATGGTTAAGAATTGGACTTTAGAGTCAAGACCATCTGTCTGCCTTGGGAATTTTGGTTCCACCAGCATCTTGTGAAAATGGCTTAATCTCTGTAAGCCCCATCTGGAAAATTGAGAAAATAATAGGATTGTCATGAGAATTAAATGAGATAAAGCGTTAAAAATGCTTGGCACTCTTTTTGACATAAACACACAAAAAGCTGCTTGTTTTTAATGTTTTTGATTTAACCAAAGCTTAAAATAGTTTTAGTTCACTTAAAATATGTGCCATTCATATGAAGCTGGGAGTGAAAAGTAAACCAAGGAGGGGGATTTTCTTGCCAGTTCACAACTGAGCTGTGTTGCCTGAGAGTATTCTGTGTCTTTGCCCTGTAACTCTAGCCTACTTAGTCCTGTGTAACATTGCTGGAACGCAGCGTGTGGTACGATGTCCCTCTACGGCCCAGGTCATTCTGGTGGAGTTGTTAGGCTTGTCGTTGTCATTGTCAACTTTAATGCCAAGAGACCATGTTCTGGTTATTGACTCAGCCTTATTATTCAGCATTTATTAATCATGGTTCAGAAATGATTATGCAGGTAAAAATACAGAATCTTTTTTTTTTGACACGTCCTAGAACTTTGACTCAGGACTTCCCTGGTGGTTCAGACAGTGAAGCATCAGCCTGCAATGCAGGAGACCCAGGTTCTATCCCTGGGTTGGGAAGATTCCCCTGGAGAAGGAAATAGCAACCCACTCCAGTACTCTTGCCTGGAAAATCCTATGGACGGAGGAACCTGGTAGGCTACAGTCCATGGGGTCGCAAAGAGTTGGACACGACTGAGCGACTTCACTTTCCCTTTCACTTTACAAATAAGTAGCTAGGTGACTTTGGGTCATCCACTCTACCTTTCTAAGTGTTTCTTTCCTCAAACATGAAAGTTATGAATAATCTCCTAAAGGCTCTTTTAACCTCCATTCCATTTGAGTGACTTGTCTGTGTGTATAGAATTATATCGACTTGATGGAATAGGTCATTACATTTTTTACATCTTTCAGTTGGGCCTCATGGATTCTTTTTTCTTTTAAAATTTTATGTATTTATTTATTTTTGGCTGTGTTAGGTCTTCGTTTCTGCACCAGCTTTTCTCTGGCTGCAGTGCGCGGGCTTCTCATTGCGGTGGCCTCTCGTGTTGCGGAGCACAGACTCTAGAGGGCCTGGACTTCAGTAGCTGCGCCTCCCGGGCTCTAGAGCGTGGGCTCAGTAGTTGTGGCTCTGGGGCTTAGTTGCTCCACGGCATATGGGATCTTCCTAGACCAAGGATCGAGTCCCTGTCTCCTGCATTGGCAGGTGGACTCTTTACCACTGAGCCACTAGGGAAGCCCCAGCCCTCATGGATTCTTGGCTGCATAGTGAATTTTAGTGACAAAAAATATTTAAGTTCTTTTCCAACAGTTGGGTTAAGTATGCCAGGTCATGGCTTGTTTATGGCCTCAGTTGCTCAGGCACGGTTCCTTTTTCTTGAGAGTTTTGGTGGTGTTTGATACATCTGTACTGGTACAGCACTTACATTGTACTTGAGGTTTTTTTTTTTTTTCCTTTTCCCACTCCTAGACATTGAGTTCTTAACAAAGTCATCTAGGATTCCTCCATGACTAACGTGACATAATTCAGGGTCACATCATTAGGGCGACTTTAGAACTGTGAACGCAGGACGCAGGGACTCATGAGAACTGTCAGTGTGGGCTCATACCCGTAAGACCTGTAGACCCTCCTGCTGCTGCTGCTAAGTTGCTTCAGTCGTGTCTGACTCTGTGCGACCCCAGAGACGGCAGCCCACCAGGCTCCCCCGTCCCTGAGATTCTCCAGGCAAGAACACTGGAGTGGCTTGCCATTTCCTTCTCCAGTGCATGAAAGTGAAAAGTCAAAGTGAAGTCGCTCAGTCATGTCCGACTCCTAGTGACCCCATGGACTGTGGCCTACCAAGCTCCTCTGTCCATGGGATTTTCCAGGCAAGAGTACTGGAGTGGGGTGCCATTGCCTTCTCCGGTAGACCCTCCAGAAAGGACAAATATGCAGAGAATTCACAATGGAATCAAACAGTAAATAGATGTTTTGAATCCAGTCAACGGATGATGCAGCCCGGGGGGAATGAGACCTGAGAAATAGCATAACTCAGAAACTAGGGACATGGCCTCTGAAATCACCCACGGACTCAGAGATGTCACTGACATAGAAGAGGGCTCTCTCTGCTCTCATCGTGGTCAGGAAAATCACCCTACGTGTCTGGGAATGGACATTTCTGCCGATACTTCTCAGTCTCAGGCCCCTGAGGAGGTAAACTTCAGATTCTCTTGTGAAGGTCATGTCCGATTCTGTTGGAATGACAGTGTTGGGTGAGTATTTTAACCCCAGGAAGAGCTAGAATTAAATATAGAGGTGATGAAATCATCCAGACTTGGAATTTTTCCCTGTTAACTTTAACATCCTAAAGAATTTGCCATTTTGAGGACAGTTTGTATATATGTAACGGATTAGCCTTGTGTTTCTAATTTAATTTGTGTAATTGGTTTAGAATTGTGATACATTAAAATACATAAAAAATTTTTAAGTGTTTAAACAGTGTTGGAACGTTTGCAAGAACCTTAGATTCACTATACTTAACAGTTTAATTCACTGGTTTTATAAGAGTTAAATACTTGAAAAGCTTTATCTGTAATTAGACAATTGACATATTTTAAAAGAAAGTTGAATAGATTATTTTATAATAGAGTTAAAAAAAATTTTTTTTCTTTTGGCCATACTACATGGCTTGTGGTATCTTAGTTCCCTGACCAGGGATTGAACCCAAGTCCATGATGGTGAAAGCCCAAGTCTTAGCTATTAGACCACTAGGGAATTCCCTAGAGTTAAAAAAAATTTAAAGCAACTTTTAAATTTCAAAGGCTCACTTGAAATTGGTTAAAATTTAGCAGCTTTACAAATAGAATAGTAAGATTTGTTAGTTGAACTTAAAAGCCTGAAGAAGAAGTAGGCTTTTGAATGTGAAATTGTAACTTTGAGAAATCAGATGTTAATTTCTAAAACTGAAGTAGCCCATGAGTAATCTTTCCTGTGTGCCAAAACCAACTGTCATGTTACAGAAAATAAATAAATGAAGCATACTGTTATGAGTCAATGATGGTCTCTCTGAACGTAGGCTGCCATCGTTTTCAGTTTTTAAAAAATACATGCCTTACAAGCAAAGTAAGAACATTGTTTTTAGATATCTGTGCCAGAATTTTTTGATGATGATTTATCACTACAGAGTAAAAAAAACAAATTATCCCATCTGTTTTTCAAGTGATATCAAGTATGGCTTTGCCATCCCTTAATTATGGTTGTCTGAAAACAGTTCACCTGAAGCGTGCCCAGGTAAGCAGCCGTGTACTCTAGAGATGAGGTGAACAGGATGCCATCACAGTACATCCCAGCGCACTGTGGATTTTCGACCTTACACTCCCATTGCCAACCAAAGGTGCCCAGATCTTAAGCCTGCTTCCACCCTGTATCTTAGCCAGGTGCTGTTGATCTTCTGATTCGTTTGGTCATTTCCTGTGTTGCTGCAAATACCTGCAGGGCCTCCAATTTCTTAAAGGCACATAACCCTTGTACTCAGAATCTTTTTGAGCTTGTTGCCTTCATTCTGTGATTTCAGTCGAGTTCTTTGGATTTGGCTGTTTTCGGGATTTTTTTTGTTTTGTTTTATTTTTGTTGTTGTTTATTTATTTTTTTTTAACCTCAAAGTCAATAGGGATAATTATATGCACCTAATTTAGTTTATTGCAACATTTATTCATATTATTTTAATTTCTAGTCTACGGCTGCCAAATGTCCATTATTAACATTTCCCACTTCATATTAAAGGGAGCAAGTAATTCAGAAATTGAGTTTGGAACTTTTTCTCTCTGCTTATGGTTGGTCTTTTATAATGATGCCTTTTTTTGGTATGTGCATTTTTTTTTTTTTTTTTAGTGTCATTCTTCCACTTCCTCAGAATGTGAAGGATTATTTACTCGATGATGGAACTCTGGTGGTTTCAGGAAGGTAAGGCATGTCAGAAAAACATTCTTTAAATTTTAGCATAAGGAAATGTAATGATTCAACCTCAACAATTAACGTGTAAAGTAAGTACATTAGCTTTGGCCCCATTCTCTCCTTTTTTTCTCTCTAGTTAAAATTATGTGCTGATCTTTGTCCTATATTCCTTGTTAACGCTCAGTTGATAAGATTTTCAAAATTGAACACATCTTCTGCTAATAATTACAATCTGTAAAATTGAGTAATTCCTTTCTTCTCTTCCTGTAGAAAATGGGTATGGTTACTATTCCTCTTGTTCAAGTAGTTCTTCTGTATATAAAGGAAAGTACCATGCTTCAGTCTTTTTAGTACAAACTTGAAAAAGTTTAAGAATCATGTACTTTAATGACATTCCTATTTTTTCACTCAGATCTCTGCTCAGAAGTCATGTTATCTAAGTGTTCATCCTTCAGTTTCCTTTGTAAAGTAGCTTAATGGTAACCCTTGCTGATATGTCACTCTCTTTTATGGAATTCTAGGTTGGATATAATTTTCTCTTAGAATTATTAAAAAAAATTTTTTATCAAGCTAAAATACACATAAAATTTACCACATTAACAATTTTGAAGTGTGCAGTTCAGTGGTATTAAGTACAGTTACAGTGTTGCAGCCATCACTGTGATCCATCTAGAGAACTCTTGTTATCTTGTAAAACTGAAACTCTGTACCCTCTAAACACTCACTCCCCAACCCGCCTTCCACCAGCTCCTGATAACCGACATTCTGCTTTTGGTGTCTATGATTTTAACTACTGGACATACCTCACAGAAGGGGAATCATGCAGTATTCAGCTTTATTGCACTTAGCGTAATGTCCCCGATGTTCATCCATGTTACAGCACGTGTGAGAATCACCTTCCTTAAGGCTAAATACCACTCCATTGTATGGTTTACCGCATTTTGGTGCATCTGTTTTTTTCTCCTGGCCTCACTTAATTTTTCTGCATAACCCTTATTTCCCTCCATCTTTGCTTTAGTCATCCTGTTACAATGCAGTCTTCGTGAGAGCAGAGACTTGGGCAGGTGTGTTCCCAGCCCTTGGAACAGTGCCTGATAAAACAGGTGCTTGGGGGAGGCGCCAAGATGGCGGAGGAGTAGGACGGGGAAAACACTTTCTCCCCCACAAATTCATCAAAAGAGCATTTAAACGTCGAGTAAATTCCACAAAACAACTTCTGAATGCCAGCAGAGGACATCAGGCACCCAGAAAAGCAACCCAACTCTTCGAAAGGAGGTAGGAAAAAATATTAAAGACAATAAAAGAGACAAAAGAGGGAGGGACGGAGTTCCGTCCCGGGAAGGGAGTCTTAAAAAGAGAGAAGTTTCCAAACACCAGGAAACCTTCTCACTGCCGAATCCATGCCGAGCTTTGGAAGCACAGAGGGCAACATAACAGGGAGAAAAAATAAATAAACAATTAAAACTCGCAGATTGCGAGCCCTACGGTAACTCCCCCAGCGGAGAAGCAGCGCAGACGCCTGCATCCGCCATTAACAAGCGGGGGCTGGGCAGGGAGGCGCGGCACGGGCTGCATCGCTGAGAGTAAGAATCTGGCCTGAATACCCTGAGCACTATCTGAGCGAAATAATTTGGGCTAGCAAACCAGACTGTGGGATATCTACCATGCGAAAAGCCAGCCCTAACCTAAGACACCGCCAGCCCGCGCACGGAACAAAGGACTAAACAGAGATAGCCGGCTGCAGACCTTCCCCCTCCGGTGACAGGCAGCCAGAGCCGGAAGGGGGCAATCACAGCCCCAGAGAGACATTATCTATAAAACTGGCTTCTTTGCTAACTAAAACTTATTGGGGGTCTGGACGGTCAACATCTGCCTGAGAAGGTGCGCCGGTTTTACACCCAGATAACCAAGTGGCGGGGAGGCGATAAGTCGCAGCATTGGTGCTCGCCAAACACCTCATCACCTGAGCTGCTCGGACCTGGGAAGAGCACAAAACGCAGGCCCAACTGAGTCTGCACCTCTGAGGACTACCTGAGTGCCTGAACCTGAGTGGCTTGGACCTGGGAGGTGCATGCAACCCAGGGCCAGCCTCGGATTGTTCCCGGCGGAACAACCTAGAGCCCGAGCAGTGTGGGCAGGGAGGCTACACGCGCCGTGAGCGGGGGCAGACCCAGTGTGGCTGAGGCACTGCGAGCGCACGCCAGTGTCATTTGTTTGCAGCATCCCTCCCTCCCTCCCCACAGCGCGACTGAACAAAGAGAAGAAATACAGCTCCACCCACCAGAACACCGACACAAGCTTCCCTAACCAGGAAACCTTGACAAGTCACCTGTACAAACCCACACACAGCGAGGAAACGCCACAATAAAGAGAACTCCACAAACTGCCAGAATACAGAAAGGACTCCCAAACTCAGCAATTTAAACAAGATGAAGAGACAGAGGAATACCCAGCAGATAAAGGAACAGGATAAATGCCCACCAAACCAAACAAAAGAGGAAGAGATAGGGAATCTACCTGATAAAGAATTCCAAATAATGATAGTGAAATTGATCCAAAATCTTGAAATTAAAATGGAATCACAGATAAATAGCCTGGAGACAAGGATTGAGAAGATGCAAGAAAGGTTTAACAAGGACCTAGAAGAAATAAAAAAGAGTCAATATATAATGAATAATGCAATAAATGAAATTAAAAACACTCTGGAGGCAACAAATAGTAGAATAACAGAGGCAGAAGATAGGATTAGTGAATTAGAAGGTAGAATGGTAGAAATAAATGAATCAGAGAGGATAAAAGAAAAACGAATTAAAAGAAATGAGGACAATCTCAGAGACCTCCAGGACAATATTAAACAACATTCGAATCATAGGGGTTCCAGAAGAAGAAGACAAAAAGAAAGACCATGAGAAAATACTTGAGGAGATAATAGTGGAAAACTTCCCTAAAATGGGGAAGGAAATAATCACCCAAGTTCAAGAAACCCAGAGAGTCCCAAACAGGATAAACCCAAGGAGAAACACCCCAAGACACATATTAATCAAATTAACAAAGATCAAACACAAAGAACAAATATTAAAAGCAGCAAGGGAAAAACAACAAATAACACACAAGGGAATTCCCATAAGGATAACAGCTGATCTTTCAATAGAAACTCTTCAAGCCAGGAGGGAATGGCAAGACATACTTAAAATGATGAAAGAAAATAACCTACAGCCCAGATTATTGTACCCAGCAAGGATCTCATTCAAGTATGAAGGAGAAATCAAAAGCTTTTCAGACAAGCAAAAGCTGAGAGAATTCTGCACCACCAAACCAGCTCTCCAACAAATACTAAAGGATATTCTCTAGACAGGAAACACAAAAATGGTGTATAAACTCGAACCCAAAACAATAAAGTAAATGGCAACGGGATCATACTTATCAGTAATTACCTTAAACGTAAATGGGTTGAATGCCCCAACCAAAAGACAAAGACTGGCTGAATGGATACAAAAATAAGACCCCTACATATGTTGTCTACAAGAGACCCACCTCAAAACAGGGGACACATACAGACTGAAAGTGAAGGGCTGGAAAAAAATTTTCCATGCAAATTGGGACCAAAAGAAAGCAGGAGTCACAATACTCGTATCAGATAAATTAGACTTTAAAACAAAGGCTGTGAAAAGAGACAAAGAAGGTCACTACATAATGATCAAAGGATCAATCCAAGAAGAAGATATAACAATTATAAATATATATGCACCCAACATGGGAGCACCGCAGTATGTAAGACAAATGCTAACAAGTATGAAAGGAGAAATTAACAATAACACAATAATAGTGGGAGACTTTAATACCCCACTCACACCTATGGATAGATCAACTAAACAGAAAATTAACAAGGAAACACAAACTTTAAACGATACAATAGACCAGTTAGACCTAATTGATAGCTATAGGACATTTCATCCCCCACCCCCACCCCCAAAAAAAAGACTGCTCACTATGGCAATTATTGAAGCTGACTTAGGGTGACATAGAGGCTTATTTCCCTTTACCCTTTTGAGTTCTTAGCTGAGGATCTCTGTAAGAAATGACAGAATAGCAGGACAAAATCAAACAGAAGTTTATTAACATAAAAAAAAAAAAAAAAACCGAGAGAAACTCAAATTGTCTCACCTGTAAAGTCTGGTCATTAAAAACCTTATATGTTTCAGAGGAAACATCAGTAATTTAGTGAAAATACTAAAAAAAGATTCTAGTTGACAATTAAAGAATTTTGATTATTTATACGTGTTTTACTCTGAAAACCAAGGTAAAAATATTGTTCTGATTAATTTAGTTACATTCATAAAAGCAGGTTATTGAAGTATTTATTAGAATTAGGTTTCAGTAAAACATTTATTGGAAACAGTATAAAGCTCACTATACAAACATGTGGCTAGGAACAGAACAGTGTGCAGGCTTATTCTGAAAAAAAAAAAAAACAAAACAGGTGCTTGATGAACATTTCTTAGGTAAATGAACTTAGAAGTATAATTAAAATTGTGTGTGTTTTACAGTAACACTAATTTTACCATTTTGTTGTTTAGTCACTGAGTCGCATCCGACTCTTGTGACACCATGGACTGTAGCCTGCCAGGCTCCTCTGTCCATGGGATTTCCCAGGTAAGAATACTGGAGTGGGTTGCATTTCCTTCTCCAGGGGATCTTCCTGACCAGGGATCGAACCCACATCTCCTGCATTGGCAGGTGGATTTTCAACCACTGAGCCACCAGGGAAGCCCAATTTTACCATATATATATATATTATATATATATATTTTTCTGGTCTGATGGATCTTCTGTTTAGCTTCCTGGATTATAATTCTGTCTCTGGTATTCTCAACCTGGTAATAACCTGAAAATTATTAGTTTAGAGCCTCATTGATGTGGAATAATTGCAGGATAAAGCAACAGAATAGATAGGCGAGTCTCAACTTTGGGATATTTACAGACATGACTTTATTATTTTCCAATATAGAACACGTAATAAGCCTACAAAATGGGAATGTAAAGAAAATGCCTCCTGACATTAGAGAGTCCTGAGCAGATGTCAGTACTCTGAGCTTGTGGAAGAGCTCCTACAGTGTATTTCATTGGCCAGATGTGTCTCTCTGTCTGGAGAGTCCTTGGTTTCTGACCCAGGCTTCTACTGTCTTCTGCCAGATTCCATGACCGTGGCAGGCTAACTTGTTAGCTTGCAAGTGGGGTGAAATCTCGGAGCCTCCCTAATGCTCAACACTGGGCGAGTCTTCTGCTGGTCCTTCTGAGGTCACTGCTCAGTTGAGGTCAACTGCTACTCCTGTAGTTGTTTGGTGGCTCCACCTAACTGGATGGTTTTAGGATGGCCTCACTCCGGTCTGGCAGTGAATGCTGCCTGTCAGCTGGGCTTCTCTTTCCGTCTGATTTCTCATTCTCAGACTCCACTCCTTTATGTGGTGGTAGCAGCATTCAAAAAACGTGGGCAAGGAAGCTGTAAAGGCTTTGACACCAAGGCTTAGGGCACGTGGTGCCCTTGTGCTGCATTGTTGGCCCCAGTGAGCCTTGAAGCCAGTTTGAATTAAAGGGGTGGGGAAGTGAGTGCTGTTTCTTGATGGGAAGGGTGGCATGTCAAGACTACAGACAGCACGTCAGGATGGGGAGAGTTGTGGCCGTCCGTGAACATCATCTAAGGCTCTTGTTGTCTTTCCCATTCATTGTCACATGTACTTGGTGTGGGCGCTTTCATTCTAGAGACTTTATTTTTTGGTTTTAGAACTTTAAAAAATATTGTATCTTTGATAATTTCCTCTCATTTTTTTGCTTCTCTTTCTTTTAGATGTTATAACTGCCAGGTTAATTCTCTGAATTTTATCATTTCTTCTCTATTGTTGTTGTTGTCTTAGTTCTATTTTATGGAAAATTTCCCTAATCTTGCCACTCATTCTATTGAGTTTTTAAATTTCAGCTACCATGTTTTTCCTTTTATACAAGTTCAGTCTTGTCCTTTCTCATGAATGCAATATCTTCTTTTATCTTTGAAGATATTTGTGATTTTAAAAAATATTTTTCATTTGTTTCCTTTACTGTCTTTATTCTGTCCATGTACTTTTCCTCCTTTTAAAAAACTCTTTTCTCATCTTGGAGCCTTTTATAGGCCTTCTAATGATTGTAGGCCTTTATTCATATTTAAGAGTGAGGGACACACACACACAGAAACTTTGTGTACTAGTGTGGGGCTTGTTGACTAAGAGTGCCAGCAATCAACAGGAATCGATGGCAGATTCCCAGATGGCAGTTATCTAATAAGTCTTTCCTCTGGAATTGTCCAGCATCTCCAGAGACAAGTCCTCTAATCTGTCTATATCAGGGAGCAGAGAAGGAAGAAGGGGACTAGAGGTCTCACTGTGAGTGTGACTTCCGCTTGTAACTTTGTTGTTTTGTGGCATTTCACCCCCATATTCATTTGGGGCATTATGCGCCTTACCCTCTTGTCCATGGAGGGTGAGTTGCTGGGATGTGCCAGGTGAGGAAGACTGGACGTGTCTTCCCGCCCCTGTATGGGCTGTACACGCATCACCCCTTTCAGAGCGGAGCCGTGGGCCCATTGTGTATGACGGCTCCAGGGGCAGCCTGTGGCTCACCGGGTTACCCCCTCACTGGCTTTCTGTTTTCCAGACTTCTGTTGCCTCTTTGCAGCTGTCTCTTTCTGGTCCTTTTTGCCCTTGTGATCTTTTAAATCACTTCAGTACCATTTCAAGAGGGAACCTAGGGGTGGATAAGCGTCCGTGATTAACCCGAAGCCTCATCCTTCCTTTCTCTTGTAGTTTCTTGGTATAGATCCTCTGCTGGTTGCTATTCTGGTTAGTGCTTATTTTTCAATGACGTGATCGAGTTCTTTGTGGCCAGCGGTTTGTGGTTGAGTGCTGAGAAGCGGCGGGGGCAGTGTCCTCTCTCTGAGGTCTTTCAGCCTCTGCTTTGCCCACAGCCAGGGGTGAGGATTGGCTGCTAGCAGCCCTTTTCAGCCCCTGCTTCGCTCACTGACTCTTTCTGAGACAGCGTGTTGACCATGTCTTTCCCCCGTGCTCTCCAGCAGTGCCAGTCCCGACCCAGGGTGATTCCTGCCGGCAGCCCGCATGTACTGTCTTCACTGTAAACAGAAGATGCCCGGCTGTGCCCGCAGGGTGTCCATCAGCCGCCTGAACCTACTCTCCCGACAGCTCCTGCTGTGTCTCCCTGGTCTTCGGCAGCACTTTCTCTGGTCGAGATTCAGAGCTGGTTCTTAGTGTCCTCTGGGGCAGAGTTTGAGATTTTCTTTCCCCTGTTGCTAGTGATTTCTGAGAAGAAGACAGGACGTTTTTATTCGACGGTCTCTTACTGAACGTTAACTCTTGTTAATTTCAGGTTGGTTTTTATTAGTTTCTTCTTACATGTATATGAACACTCAGCACATCTGTAATCATGACTGCCTGGCACCAAGGCTTTCTCACACTCAGTTTTTGTTTTATGTTCTTCCAGGGAAGATCCGCCTGCACGTTCTCAGCCAGACAGTGATGATGAAGCCGAAGAAATACAGGTTGGTTCAAAATACTATAACCTGTTCCATAGACTGTCCTAATTGAAATGATCTCTGAAATGGTTCTGGCTTAAAGATCTTAGCGTACATTCAATAAAGTCAGAAATTCCATGGAAACCTAAGTACACATGGATGTGTACTTTGTGTTCAGGAAAAGCTATCTCCTGTGTGTGTGTCGTTTTTAGATGGAGCACTGCTTTTTGGAAGCCAGGAACACTGTCCACATTAACATTCTCTTTCTGTCCTCCTTCCCCTGCAGTGGTCGGACGACGAGAACACGGCCACACTTACGGTAAGAGCAGCGCGGTCTCAGGACTGCCCAGTGCCGTCCCATGGGGTGCTTCTGGGTTTCAACGCAGATCACTCTAAATTCCCATTTAGTCACCATTTTAAGCTTTTATTTATTATTTTGAAAAATAACTTAAATCGCTGTTGTTAGGCAAACTTCAATAGATAAATTAATAACGTGTGTGTGTATTTATCAAACTCTGCTTAGTTCTAAAAACGACACAGTGATGTCATGGTAGGAATGAACAGATGAATGGACCTAGTGCCCTGATTATGGTGTCTAAATACTGGTTTCCACTAAAAGGAGTTGAAGCTCCTTGGAGAAATTCAAGACTGGGGGTGGGAAGGTAAAGAAGAGCCTGTAGGAATTTGTGCCAGAAAGTAAGAATGATGCGGACATGGTGCAGAGGACCCGGAAGCCAGCTCAGTGGGCTCCCACTGGCCACATATGTGAACATCATAACAAAACAACGATAATAATGGACTAGCATTCGAACCCATGGTCCCATACTGACATAAACAAATGATTAAATTCAACAAATGAAACAGAAGGGAAAGCCTTTCTCTATAGTAAAAAATTCGACACCAACTAATAATTGAGAAAGAATGATAGAAATCAGCATTTACAGCCATTCTAGTAATAATGAGATAGATGTTAAAACTTGTGGGTGACTATTCAATAAGGATATTTGAGTCTTCTCAAAGTATGTCCACCAAAATTACTTGAAAGAAAGTGAAAGCATTAGTCACTCAGTCATGTCTGACTCTTTTAAGACCCCATGGACTGTAGCGCACCAGGCTCCTCTGCCCATGGAATTCTCCAGGCACGAATACTGGAGTGGGTTGCCATTCCATTCTCCACGGGATCTTCCCGACCCAGGGATTAAACCTTGGTCTCCTTCATTGGGAGATTCTTTACCAGAATCTTTACCATCTCAGATTCTTTACCATCTGAGCTACCAGGGAAACCAAAATTACTAGTAGTTACAAAGAGAAAAATAGCATCTTCCAGTGGAAAGCAGCATAAGCAAAGTTAACCTTGTCAGTGATGGGACAGACCTCTATCGCCTGCCTCCTTGTATGAGGCTCAGAGGACACATCACCTGCCAGCCGTGCACAGCCTGAATCCAGTCATGAGGAAATAGCCGGCAAACTCAGCGTTTTGGAAATTACACAGAGTGACTGCCCCAGGCTCTTGCAAATGGTCAGGGTCATGAAAGATAAGAGCAACAGAGAGAGGAAATGTTACAGATGAAAGGAGATTAAAGGGACATGACAAGTTAATGCAATGCATGATTCTAGATTGGGTCCTAGGCCAGAAGAAAATATTCCATCTTTCTTCTGCTGTAAAAGACATTATCAGGACAGTGAGCACAAACTGAATAAGACCCATAGATGAAATAGTGATGTTATATCCATGTTAGCTCCCTGGTTTTGATAATTTGCCTAGGTTACATGAAGTGCTGTGTGTAAAGGGGCATCATGACTTCTCCTTACTATGGAAGGTGTATGTGTTTTATACACGCTCCAGCATAGCTGTATACAGAAAGGGAGTTGCAGAGGGAGAATGATACAGCAGTGTGGTAGAATGCCTGCATGAAGAGTGTATAGAAAATTTTGGTTAAATGCTTCTTGTAAATGCTTCTGAAAGTCTGAAATTATTTCAAAATGGAAAAATAATTTAAAAGTGATTGGGTTTCACTGGGCCGAACCAGATGTTGTTGGTTAGGTGAGCTTTCAGGGCAGAAGAGCACACACCCAATGATAATAGTGCAGCTACAGAGAAGCCCAATTTAAAATGCAATCAGATAATCAAGATGGCTAAATTTCAGACACGATGGTGAATTTGAAAGGGCAGGTTGCCAAAAGTATACATATCAAATAACAGCAGTTACGTTAAAATTTTTAAATATTTTGTATTATGGGCAGACGCACGCACTGTAAGTATAGAATCATGACTGTAGAAGATTGTGACCAGTCTTGTAATGATGGCTGCCTGTGGCGAGAAGAAAGGACTAGGGAGGAGAGCAGGGAGGTTAGGAGTTTCTTGAGGATCTGTGATGTTCTTAAAGATCTGGATCAAGCATATCAAATTGTTGAATGTATGGATCAGGGTATATATTTTTTATATGTTTAAAACATTTATTTGATGATTAAAAATTTTTAAAGAAATACTCTTTCTGAATGAGTATGATACCGTAGGGCTGTGGTGGGTAAAGTAGAAAAGATAGGCGAGTTTGGATCATAAAAGTCCACGGATGTGATTTAAACTGCAGATTTCATCCCACTTAAAGCATGAACCTTTTCTTAGACACGGAGAAGGCAATGGCAACCTACTCCAGTACTCTTGTCTAGAAAATCCCATGGACGGAGGAGCCTGGTAGGCTGCAGTCCATGGGGTCGAGAAGAGTCAGACACGAATGAATGACTTCACTTTCGCTTTTTACTTTCACACATTGGAGAAGGAAATGGCAACCCACTCCAGTGTTCTTGCCTGGAGAATCCCAGGGATGGGGGAGCCTGGTGGGCTGCTATCTATGGGGTCGCACAGAGTCAGACACGACTGAAGTGACTTAGCAGCAGCAGAGTTTCTTAGACAACTAAGGACTTAGGTGTATTTAAAATCAACTCATTGTGCTATGAGCTTAAAAGAATCCTATTACTAGCTAAATCTGTTAAAAAATCATTTTCAGGAAAAGGTGGAATCATGACTTAACACACGTTGAAGCCTTTAACTCACGAGGGAACCAGGCAGACGTTATAACTGGCTCAAAAGAGAACTCAAAGTACACACATTTATAGAGTAGGACTATGTAAATATGTATTGTATTTACATAAAAAATGAATATGTAAACAAGGCAAAGCTGGTTATGTGTCCCTCAAGGGGGGACAGAAGACAGCTGGGTTTCTACCAGACAGAGTAGAATTTTCATGTCTGTAAGAAATACTGTTTTCACTTACCTATTATTTACCAAGTTGTAAAGCATCTTGCAGACCCAGCTAGAATCAGGTAACAGAAAAGTGCTGTATGTATACAATACATAGTCTTCCACTGAAACACAAATTTTTCTGTGCAATACATAAACTTTTTGTCATTTAAATTTATTTTAGGATCTTGATTGCAGGATTTCTTAAAGTTCTTAAGAAAATTCTTAAAGTTGAATAATTTGAGGATTTGAGGGGATTTATCACCTCTTTTAAAATGTAATACAGAATAGCCAGTATTTTATAATAATTACAGTGAAGTGAAACCTCTAAAAAATTGTGAATCACTGTATTGTACACCTATAACTTATAATCCCAAAGAAAGGCAATGCCAAAGAATGCTCAAACTACCGCACAATTGCACTCATCTCACACGCTATCAAAGTAATGCTCAAAATTCTCCAAGCCAGGCTTCAGCAATACGTGACCCGTGAACTTCCAGATGTTCGAGCTGGTTTTAGAAAAGGCAGAGGAACCAGAGATCAAATTGCCAACATCCACTGGAAAAAGCAAGAGAGTTCCAGAAAAACATCTATTTCTGCTTTATTGACTATGCCAAAGCCTTTGACTATGTGGATCACAATAAACTGAAAAATTCTGAAAGAGATGGGAATACCAGACCACCTGACCTGCCTCTTGAGAAACCTATATGCAGGTCAGGAAGCAACAGTTAGAACTGGACATGGAACAACAGACTGTTTCCAAATAGGAAAAGGAGTACGTCAAGGCTGTATATTGTCACCCTGCTTATTTAACTTATATGCAGAGTACATCATGAGAAACACTGGGCTGGAAGAAGCACAAGCTGGAATCAAGATTGCCGGGAGAAATATCAGTAACCTCAGATATGCAGATGATACCACCCTTATGGCAGAAAGTGAAGAGGAACTAAAAAGCTTCTTGATGAAAGTGAAAGTGGAGAGTGAAAAAGTTGGCTTAAAGCTTAACATTCAGAAAATGAAGATCATGGCATCCGGTCCCATCACTTCATGGGAAATAGATGGGGCAACAGTGGAAACAGTGTCAGACTTTATTTTTTTGGGCTCCAAAATCACTGCAGATGGTGATTGCAGCCTTGAAATTAAAAGACGCTTACTCCTTGGAAGAAAAGTTATGACCAACCTAGATAGCATATTCAAAAGCAGAGACATTACTTTGCCAACAAAGGTCCGTCTAGGAAAGGCTACGGTTTTTCCTGTGGTCATGTATGGATGTGAGAGGTGGACTGTGAAGAAAGCTGAGTGCTGAAGAATTGATGCTTTTGAACTGTGGTGTTGGAGAAGGCTCTTGAGAGTCCCTTGGACTGCAAGGAGATCCAACCAGTCCATTCTGAAGGAGATCAGTCCTGGGTGTTCTTTGGAAGGAATGATGCTAAAGCTGAAACTCCAGTACTTTGGCTACCTCATGCGAAGAGTTGACTCATTGGAAAAGACTGTGATGCTGGGAGGGATTGGGGGCAGGAGGAGAAGGGGACGACAGAGGATGAGATGGCTGGATGGCATCACTGACTCGATGGACTTGAGTCTGGGTGAACTCCGGGAGTTGGTGATGGACAGGGAGGCCTGGCGTGCTGCAGTTCATTGGGTTGCAAAGAGTTGGACACTACTGAGCGACTGAACTGAACTGATAACTTATAAAGAAAAAATGTAATACAGAAATATAAAGCAGTCTTTATATGTGAAGTTCAATGGGAAAATGAAATTGTTTTGTCTTTGAAGATCAAATCCTTCATGTTTTAATATTTTTGTAACTGTGTCATTTATTGAAAATATAGCTAATGTAGGTCTTAGAGGAGTGTGTGTATAGATGAAGCTGGTTTGGTTGCCAAACCAGCATCTTCAGGGGATTCTAAAGAAATTTGCCTTAACAGAAAGCATAATTTCTTTTGCCACGGAGAGGAGAATGGAAGATAAAGAAACTCAAGGCGGTTATTTGTTTTGAAAGCCTCTGAAAGGCATTAATTTCACGTATATAAGCTGAAGAAGGAGAAGGCAGTGGTAACCCACTCCAGTACTATTGCCTGGAAAATCCCATGGACGGAGGAGCCTGGTAGGCTGCAGTCCATGAGGTCGCTAAGAGTTGGACACGACTGAGTGACTTCACTTTTCACTTTCATGCATTGGAGAAGGAAATGGCAACCTACTCCAGTATTCTTGCCTGGAGAATCCCAGGGATGGGGGAGCCTGGTGGGCTGCCGTCTATGGGGTCGAACAGAGTCGGACACAACTGAAGCGACTTAGCAGTAGCAGCAGTAGCAACAAGCTGAAGAAGACATGCAGAAGATGGAGATGGTAGCATGCTGTCAAATTAAGTAACTAAAAGACACTTCAGACCTCCGGAGGTTGGGTATATCTGCAGCAGTCACATGCGTCTGCAGCAGAAAGAAAGGAAGTACAACCTGCCCGTTTTTTTAACTTTCATGTTTTGGTCTGTTTCTCAGCCTTGAGTCACAGTTTTTTGTCATAACTGGGCTAGATCTTGGGAATCAGCATAAGCCTTTGTTTTCTTTTGATGTTTGTTTGTTTAGGATGACTGAATAACAAGTCATCCTAAAACTTCATGACTTGAAACAATAATAATCATTTTAAAAAGTTTTAAAATAATTTTTTAAAGGTTCTCCTCCATTTAGTTATTACAAAAAATGCCTTCTTCCTCATGTTGTACAATAATATATCCTTGTAGTCTTACACCCAGTAGTTTGTACCTCCCACTCCTTTAGCTTATTCTGAAGTGAAGTGAAAGTGAAAGTTAGTTGCACAGTCATGTCGGACTCTTTGGGATCCCAGGGACTGTACCCCACCAGGCTCCTCTGTCCATGGAATTCTCTAGGCAAGAATACTGGAGTGGGTTGCCATTTTCTTCTCCAGGGGATCTTCCCAACCCAGGGATCAAACCCTGGTCTCCTGTATTGCAGGCAGATTCTTTACCAGCTGAGCTACTAGAGAAGCCCATTAGCTTGTTGTAGACCTATTCTAGTTTTTTCCCACTTAGGGAAGAGCTTGTCATGATGGGACTTTCAGTATTTGCAGTTGTCCACTAGGGGGCAGCAGATATAAAGGGCTAAAATGACTGCAACGCATCAGCGTTTTTTTGTATTCTTGCTCTCCTGCAGGCCCCACTTCCATCCCTCTTTCTCTCCTTTTCTCCACTTTTTGTCCCCGTGCTCCTGATGGTGACAGAAGACTCGAGGAAGAGCATAATCATAATGACGTTTACGTCCCATCAGAAATAAGTATTTCTGCTTATTTCCTGGTTGAAACAGCACGATGTTTTGGTTACTTACTGATATAAAATAATCATTTTTAAATCAACCAAAAAAGAAAGAACATTTTAATTTCACCAAGGTCCTATTTTTGAGTTTTGTTTATATTAAAACCTGTCTGGAAATAGCCATGTTTAAATGCAGTTAGCCACATGATTGATTTCTCGTTTTTGAGGCCTTTTGGGGGTAAGTTCTTTTCCTGCAAATGGAAAGGCTTCTGGTCCTTTAAATGTGAGGTATTACTTCTGAGAACTGGAGTCTGTGCACAGGTGATACTCCATCATCTCTTTTCATTTAATAGGCACTGGTTTTATGTCGGTGTTAGAGAACCGTTCGTTCCTTTTCTCACATCCCCAGGTGCCTTGAAAGATCAGCAGTCTCCTTAGCTTTGTGGGGCTTGATCGTTCTGGACAACGTCATCTGAGCGCTTGTTATTCTTTTCCCTTCCTGACGAATGTTATCTGATCATTGAGTTTATTTGGCTGAGTTCAGAAATTCTAATAGTAATTTGTGTTCTAAATTATTTTTAATACCCTGAAGTGTTGAACTTTGAGTTTTTTAATCTTGTTTTCTATATTTATCGTGCTGATACTGACTTGCCCAAATGATTTCTTCCTTCTCTCTGTAGGCACCAGAGTTTCCTGAGTTCACCACGAAAGTCCAGGAAGCGATCAATTCCCTGGGCGGCAGTGTATTTCCTAAGCTTAACTGGAGTGCCCCAAGGGTAGGAGCATGTCTGTAAATCTCTCACTGTGTGGATATTGTCTTGTGATTCCATTTCATTTTATATCCCCACGAAGGTCTAATTATATTCCTAATTCTAGGGAAAATATCCTGGAATTTATTTTTGCTTTCCTCCTGTTATTTATTTTCCTGATTTGGCAATGCATTTATTTCCCTGGGCCTGTGAAATACTTTGTATTTTGCCAGCTGACAGCTTCAGCCTCTTGTGTTGCTCATTACACTAGAAATCTCAGAAAATGTTCCTCTGCCCTTTTCAAAACTTCAGCTCCTCAGTTTGACAGAGAAGTTTTTCTCTATTGAAAAGTAATAAAAATTAGAATGTTGCAGGATCTAGAAATAGAGTGGTTTGACAAATCAACTGACGTTTTCTTAAATTGTGTTTTATTGCTTCAACATTGCATTGATAAGATTTTTTAAGTTAAGATCTAGGGAAATTCATCATTTTTTCTATTCCAGTAGAAAACAATTTAATGTCAGCAAAGCTCATTGAAGGATTCAAGACTTATCTGTGTTTTCGAAAACCATCTTTGTGTGCTTTTATCTTTTCTCATTCTAACATGAATGATAAATTGTACTTAATCTTTTATTTTTACTTGTTGAAATTAGTGGCATATATACATAGTTTAAGTTTCTGAACGCTTGCTATAAAAGTCAGCCGGTCCTGACACCTGTTTTTCTTCACGGTTTCCCACTGCTCGGAGGCGACTGCATGTGTATATTTTAGTACCACCTTTTGTTATTTTCCTCAATGTCTCTATTCTTCCATCTTAAGCGTTCGTTACCAGCTTTCTGCTTTAGGACAGAAAGGTGCAGCACCTTTTCATCTCTTACTCTCACTGCTCTGTGTTGTAGTTCACTGTCCTCACACAGGACTAGCACACCTTGATTCCATCAGTATTCACTGTGCTTTGCCGCTCAGTCGTGTCTGACTCTCTGCAACCCCTTGGACTGTAGCCCACCAGGCTCCTCCATCCATGGAACTTTCCAGGCAAGAATACTGGAGTGTGTTGCCGTTTCCTTCTCCAGGGGATCGTCCCAACCCAGGGATCGAACCCTCACCTCCTGCATTGGCAGGTGAATTTCTTGCCACTGAGCCACCAGGGAAGCTGTTTCTCATATTGCATTTTTGCAAACATTGCATACACATCTATAAAGTGTGTGTTGCTTATGTTTTCTTATTCAACATTTTGTCTTCCTTAGGCTTAATAATTGTCTTATTTATTCAGTTGCATGGTTTTCTGTGTATATATACTGTTGTTTCAGTGGCGTTAAATCTTTGTGTTCAGTATATCATCTTTAACCAAAAGTTCATCATCTTTTTTCATTGGGAGAAAATTTAAAGAAGTTATTATTAAAAAAAATTATTAGAACTCATTTTTAGTTTATCTGTGAGCAGTAAATTGGGTCATTGTTGACAGCTGATCTTTGACGGCTTGAGGCTTTCCAGTTAAGATGGGTAGATTATTTGTGATTTTAAGTTATTCCTTTGTTCATTTATTTTTTACTTATTGAGTATCAACTGTGTACCACTGCTTCCTTTCGTGCAGTGTGGATAACTGGACATTTTTGTTTTGCAGTCATCAGTTTTCTCAAAATTACATTACTGTCCTGTGTCTGATCTATGGGAGAAGTGTATTTCCTAAAATAACTTATTCTGTCATTTTTAGGCTTGTTTCACTGAGGTTTGTGTCTCTTATGTCTGCTGTTCTTACTTTTTTTTTCCTTTGGTTCATACGTTTGAGACTTGCACCATTTAAAATTGGAACGGTTGAGAATATGTCATCTCCTCTCTCCCAGCTTTGATGGACATGAGTCTTAACTGCTGCAGTCATCAGACTTCAGTGTTGCAGCTGTCTCTCTCCAGAAATAGAAAGAGAGAAAGGCTCTCTGTTTTCTTAGTAGCTGATCAGGATGTTTCTTTCTACCTGGATCTTCTTGCTGAAGTGTCAGCGTTTCTGATGTCTATCCCCTTCTTTCATCATCAGTGAGGTGGACACAGGACAGTGTCTTGGGCCTAAGCTGCAAGACGAGGACCTGAACATCTCAGCTCAAAACTGTCTGTCATGCAACAGTGACCTTATTCTTTGTTTAGAAGCGTCACTTGACACTTGACAGTATAGCTAAAATTTCTTACCTGATTTTTTTCTTCAAACCCTTGAAGTTACATGCATTATTGATTTTGCATATAGGCTATGAACTTCATTCATAGCAGCTAACTTGGAATATATACTAAGCAGCACATGCTTTATTCTTTAGGATGCCTACTGGATAGCAATGAACAGTTCTCTGAAATGTAAAACCCTCAGCGACATCTTCCTACTGTTCAAGAGTTCTGATTTCATCACTCGTGACTTCACCCAGCCGTAAGTATGTCTCTTGTTCTCTTACATCAGTAGTTTTCAGTGCTTGTGAGTTGTGCTACAGATGAAATTCCTTTAGTTCTAGTGCTGTTGTACATGACAGATCCACATAACAAGGCTGTTTCATTTTCTGAAATGATCTAGTAAAGCAAACCTTTCTTTTCTATTGACAGCAAATGCTATACAGTGAATATCCCTAGATACCAAGGGCTTTCTGAATTCTTCCCAGTAAATATGATGGTAATGTTTTTCTTATTATAAGGCCAATATATGCTTATCATAGAAAAATAAAAGCAGGAACTATAGCTAAACAAAAACAGGAAGAAAGCGGATTCATGATCTCAGCACAGTTGGTTTTATGTAATACTTCCAGAATTCTGTCTTTGCATAGGTTTAATATAGATACACCTGTCTCTAACTGTATTCCAGTTTTTACAACACAAATGGGATCATATAATTCATATTGCTTACTAGGCTGCTTTTACACTCATTAATATATATAAAAAATCTTTATGTCATTAAATATTAAATGCATCATTACTTTAAACTTGCTTCAGAGTATTCCACTGGACAGCTGTAGCATCATTTATTTCACTGGTTCTCTCTTCTTATGTCCTTATATACAGTGAGTATCCTTGAGCTAAATCTTTGTGTGCTTTTCTGATTTTTTCCTTGGGATAAATTCTTGGACATGGGAAATTCCCTGGTGATCCAGTGGTTAGGACTCTGTGCTCTCACTGCCAAGGGCTGAGATTCAATCCCTGGTCAGGGAATTAAAATCCCACAAGGCATGTGCTTTGGCCAAAAGAAGAAAATTCCTAGACATGAACTTGTATTTTCTCCCCTCTGCCAGTTACTCTATAGCTAATCTTCATTGGAGGCCGACTGGACACCTGCACTGCTGAGCTGTAGCTGATCCCTTCATACTTCTGTTCTGTCCTCAAACAGCAGTTATTCTAGATTTCTTGCCTACCTCATTTTTAAACCCCAAATCTCAACTAAACTAATCTTTAATCTCTAAGATAAAGCATATCAGAAAATCTAGAAACTAAGTAGATACACAGATGAACATATTGTGTGTGCCTGCCACATCTTCCCTAGTTCAGTTTGCTAATTCATCCCGTTAGCCTCAAATCTTTTTTGAAGAGCAGCCTGGCTTGGAAAAAAAACATTCCCTACAAGTCAGTTGTGCATCATCTCTTTTACGTCTGGTTCTGAAGCTCGGGCATATGGTTTTAGTACTATGTTAAAGAAAGCAAAGTTAAGTAATAATAAGTAAGTATGATCGTATTGCCAATTTATTATAAAAGGAGTTTAGCTGTATTGATTTTTCTGGTTCATTTACAGAAAAAACTTTATGTTATTGTGATATTTAGGTGTCGACCTTTTTTGGTTGTGTTGGCACAGGTGTGATAAGGTGTTTGTTTTGGGGGTGATGGGCAGCATTTTCATTCTGAAAGATACCCTCTGTTTAGAAGATGTTGTGGCTTTCAGGGTTTTTTTTTTTTTTTTTTGCCATTGTAGAGCTTTTTGTCATCAACTGCTTTTGTAAAGAGGCCTTGTAATATATTGCATCAGAAATACTCTGTACCTGTTAATTCACTGGATATGGATTTTTATGCACATTTGCTATTAGTTACAATGAATATATAAGGATATCATTTCCTTTCCACAGAATATAAACCACTTTTAATGCTCTGTGGCTGATGGTGTTTAAAACCATCTTTGCAGTCCAGTGACCTACTGGCTTCCCTTAGCACACCTCTCCTTTTATCTTAGGCGAATTTAGCTATGATTCCAGTGAAGGGTAGAAATACCAGTCATTTTGTGTTTTATGTTTTTGACTTTTGCATGGGGAAGAGGTTAAATCAGCAGGTGCATTTGAGGCCCTGTGTTTGGAGTGTTTATCCGCAGAATACCATCCTTCTCCCTGTGTAAATAGTTTGGGTTGGCAGGACAGATACCAAGTGCTGAACTTTCAGACAGGCAGTACTTCCAGAAATCTTTGTCAGTCATCACTTGTGTAACAACTTGTAAGTCTTAATCAGTCTAGAAAAATCCCTATTGATTGGGTCAATACAGATGAACTTTGGTCATAGAAGTCTTTCCAGATCCCTTAAAAATTAAAGAGTATAATCTTTAAGTAGGACAAGATCTTATCAGTGATTTAATTTGACCCTTTCATCATTTAGAAAGTTGAGGCCCAAAACTGTTCAGTAATTTATCCCTATAGTTCATAGAACCAAAACCAGAATGTAATTTCAATAATGTCATTCTAAATGTTCTCTGTGTTTTCATTTGATGAAGTTATAAATTCCTTCTTTTCTAAAATATTTCAAAGTAAAATATTATAGAATCTAAGAAGGAATATTATAGTATATAATTATATGTGTAGAATTATATAACATTATGAAAATTATGTAACATTACACTCTTTTGGAGCTTGCTTCAACAAAAGAAACAAGGATGTCATAGTTACATTTACAGGTTAACAGAAAGCCAACCAGAAAGAGTTCTCACACAGGGTTTTTAAAAAATACGTTATTTAACGGGGAGCCTGGAGATGGAATATTTCAAGGGCTGTCAGCAGCTCGTCAGGGCAGCAGGGACCAGGCTCTTTCAGCCTTTCCCTCTGTCACCTTGGCTTACTGGCCTGGTGTTTGGGTTTATCACCCAACATCACAGAATGGGCCTGGTGTTTGGGTTTATCACCCAACATCACAGAATGGTTACAGGGTAGCTGCTGTCCTGCAGGTATGGTGTGAAGATGACAATATCTTAATCGAAAATAGGAGGGGTGCTTCTGTTGCCTCTCATTCTTCTCTGTCTGTGAGCAAGTAAAGCAGTCTGGAACCTTCCCTGAGACTTCCTGATAGCTCACGGTCACACAGTTACTCAGCCTCATCCAGTTGTTGGCAGAGGGAACAGAGATGCTGTGATTGGTTTAGAACAGAGGCTCTCCAGCTTCAGCTTGGATCAGAGTCATCTGGAGAATTTGGTAAAACACAGCTTGCTGGTCCCTCCCTCCCAAGTTTCCAATTCACTAGGCTGGGCTTGGGGCCCAAGAAAGTAATTTCTGACACGTTCCCAGGTGACGCTGGCGCTGCAGGTGCGGGCCCGCAGCTCAAGGGCTTTGCGGTCAGCTGTACATGTGTGCCCCGGGGTGCCAGGGGACCACACGTCCTCAGTTGAACAACCGCAGTTCCGTTAGCAAGGATGAAGGTTGGGAACAGCTAGAGGGTAGACGACCAGGACTGTCTGTCACCACTGTAATTGACATGGAATAGTAAGTACACTCTTATTTTTCCTGTTAGTCAGATGGTTACTGTGTACAAGAAGCTTTGAAAGTGGAAGTTGAAATGTGACACAGCATCATCTGTCACATTTTACTTGCTGAGTGAATTATTTGCCCAGATATAAACATTCTTTGTGATTAGGCTTGTTGAGTCAGAAAGCTGCTTTCACTGATTATTTTACTCATGGGGGTGTCACTTCAGTAGACCAAGGCAAGAAAGAAAAATCTGGTATTCAGTTGGCATGTAGAAGAAAGGGCTGAGTGAGTGAAAAAATTATTCCATTAATTGTTTCTCTGAGAAGGTCATGCATGACTAAGGAAGGAAGAGTTACTAGAGGTCAGGAAAGTTCACTTCTCTTAGTAATTTAAGCTCAGTTATAATCAGCATAATTTTTATACATTTTGTTCTTAAGATTATTGGAACTGGTTATTAACCCTAAAATTCAGCAGCAAATAGTTTCAGGAGTAAAACTTTCTGCCCAAGTTAGACTTAACAGAACCTATACCTTATAATTTTTTTAGGCCCATTTATTTAGGTGACAGCATATTAAAAAGCAGAGACATTACTTTGTCAACAAAGGTCCGTCTAGTCAAGGCTATGGTTTTTCCAGTGGTCATGTATGGATGTGAGAGTTGGACTATAAAGAAAACTAAGTACAGAAGAATTAATGCTTTGAACTGTGGTGTTGGAGAAGACTCTTGAGAGTCCCTTGAACTGCAAGGAGATCCAACCAGTCCATTCTGAAGGAGATCAGCCCTGGGATTTCTTTGGAAGGACTGATGTTGAAGCTGAAACTCCAGTACTTTGGCCACCTGGTGCGAAGAGCTGACTCATTTGAAAAGACTCTGATGCTGGGAAACATTGAGGGCAGGAGGAGAAGGGGACGACAGAGGATGAGATGGTTGGATGGCATCACCGACTCAATGGACATAAGTTTGGATAAACCCTGGGAGTTGGTGATGGATAGGGAGGCCTGGCATGCTACGGTTCATGGGGTCACAAAGAGTCAGACATGACTGAGTGACTGAACTGAACTGAACTGATTTAGGTGACAGTTTTTCTACTTTATACCGCTTTTATTGTATTTTTTTATTTTATTGTATTTTTAAAATTTAAGTATGGCTGATTGACAATGTTAGATTGTTACAATTTTAGATAACATATTTTATCTCTTTTTGAAGAAGAATTTATGATAATGTGAATGAACACACCCAGTCTCCCTTAATTTAGTAACATTTTTTGTCTTTGCTTTTCCACCACCAGTGTGACCCAAAGCAATGGCATCTCTGTACCTAAACTCTTATTTTGGATCCTGATGAGCAGTAAAGTCGTCAGCACTACCATTTTGGTGCTTAGTTTTCCGTGGGTGCTATGTTTTTCTCTTTTATTTCTATCCTTGGCATAATTTTTTTTCCTGGTATTCAAGGGTTGTTTTCTGTGACGTATAACGTTGTAATCTTCCAGTGTTTTAGGGAAGCTTACGAAAGAGGATTGTGCCCTAGTAAAATAGCTAGGTGGTCTTCCACTTTAAAGTATTCGTGATTTTGTGTACTGCCACCCATAAAACTTTAATGATGATGTCTTCTCTTATGAAAATAATCAAATTTTGATCGCAGCCAGTGGATTTAGTCAATACCTGAGTTGTCTAGAGTCAGTTCACACAGTTACTCTTCTCCCGGTTGACTGATTGTATGATTTCTCTTTCCTTCCTTCCTGCCACATTGACTGGCCCGCTCTAGAGAACTCACAGCATTTGACTAGTGTACCTGCAGAGCACTAGAGACAAAAGGAGTTCTTAAAAACAACTGGAGAGCAAAGGCAAATTTTGTAGAGAAACAGCAGTAGAACTGTCAGCAGATTTCTCGACAGGAAGCTTGTTTCATCAGTTCTTTCTCTGAGGGCCTGAGTCCTGGTGGGTGGAGAAGAAAGTAGAACACGTGCCTGGATTGTTTCTCCTTTATGTGGGACCCTGATCTGTCTGGACCCAGACTCATTTCAGGTCTAACTTGAGGAACTCTGTAACAGGTGCCCAGATTCCAAAGTGATCACAAATGATTTCATGTTTTTTCATAATTCAGACAAATTTTCCAAGTGTTATTTACATGTATTGGTTAACACAGTGGAAGTGTTAGGTATATGACATATTTCTTGGCTTTTGCTCACAAATTTATAACATGTTATATAATTTTACATTATATACTGAGTTGGGATTTGAGAATTTACACTAGTTCTTACCATGACTTTTAAATTATGTTCATAGAGACAAAAGCTAAAGTAGATTGAACAATTCAATGTTTTTTCTCTGTAACTTGCTTTCCTTGAATCAGTGACTTGCTGTTATTTCTGGGGTCCTGCTTTTTTTTTTTTTTTTGGCAAATATGAAACTTATTTTTGGAAATGAGAGAATCAGGGTTTTTTTCCCCTGTATTATAGATGCAAGTTTTTGGATCATCTATGTTCTTGGTTTAGTTAATTAAGGGAATAATACAGATATTTTTATATTTGGTATGATTGAAGATATTTTATTGTTTTTGTTAGGATACTCATGCTAGTATTGTTTCTTCTGTATTTCTGTTTGTATTGTTTCTTCTAGGAGTCTCAGTGTAGTAAGCAGCCTTGCTTGATTTAAGGATTTGTTTCTTTTCCTTTTTTCACTGGGACCTGTAATTTTTAGACTGATAATTTGTGTAAGGATTGTAAACATTCAGGTGTTGCTAATACTCCATCTTAATGGATTTTTACTTTTTACACCTACTTCTTCCAGAATATAAAAGGAATTTAGATATTCATATGCAATATTTTTTACAGTTTTTCATATGAGCTCCTGAAAATGTTATTGCTGACCTTCACATTCGGTCTTAAATTAGATGGCTGCACACTTACTTCTCCTTTCAGAAATTGTACTTGGCCATCTGGTTAATCATCTTAATAAGAAAAAGCCTTGTACAGTAATCTCATGCAAACATATGTTCTCATGTCTACCTTCTGAAACTAGTCAAGGTTTTTAAATAATGTTAAATGTTAAACCAATCACCAGTTAAAAAATAATGTTACAGGATTGTAGGATGCAAACCTGTATTGAAATGTTAACTTATTTTAAAGTAACAAGTGAGGAGTAACCAAAGGTTGAAATCAATATTTGTAGGAAAATAGAAGCATTAAAAAATTTAGATAATGAAGACTTGTATTTTGGAAGTGTTCCTTTTGGTTTTCTTGTAGAATTTTAAAAACAGGTATATTATAGAACCTTAATTTGTATGTGTGTGTGTTAGTAACTCAGTCATGTCCAACTCTTTGCGACCCTGTGAACTGCGGCCTACCAGGTTCCTCTCTGTCCGTGGAATCCAGGCAAGAATACTGGAGTGGGTTGCCATTCCCTTCTCCAGGGGATCTTCCCAACCTAGGGGTCAAACCTGGGTTTCTCACATTGCAGGCAGATTTTTACCTTCTGAGCCACCTTAGAGAACCTTAATCCTACCTGTTCTTTATAAAGTAATGTATTAAGTACTATTCTCTGTTATTAGACTTATAAAAACCATTAACATGGTTAAAATCACATTTCAGAAATTAAAATAGTAGGATTTCCCTGGTGGTACAGTGGCTAAGACTCTGCACCCCCAATGCAGGGGGCCCAGGTTTGATCCCTGATCAGGAAACTAGATCCCACATGCCACAGCTAAGAGGTCGTATGCCACAACTAAAGATTCTGCTTGCTTCAAGTGAAAGATCCCACATGCTGCAATTCTAAGACCTGGCACAGCTAAATAAATAAATAATAACAATTTTTAGGACAATTAAAATGGTAGTAAGGGCTTTCTAAGACCAAGACCAAGACCATCCCCATGGAAAAGAAATGCAAAAAAGCAAAATGGCTGTCTGGGAAGGCCTTACAAATAGCTGTGAAAAGAAGAGAAGCGAAAAGCAAAGGAGAAAAGGAAAGATACAAACATCTGAATGCAGAGTTCCAAAGAACAGCAAGAAGAGATAAGAAAGCCTTCTTCAGCAATCAATGCAAAGAAATAGAGGAAAGCAGCAGAATGGGAAAGACTAGAGATCTCTTAAGGAAAATTAGAGATACCAAAACATTTCATGCAAAGATGGGCTTGATAAAGGACAGAAATGGTATGGACCTAGCAGAAGCAGAAGATATTAAGAAGAGATGGCAAGAATACACAGAAGAACTGTACAAAAAAGATCTTCACGACCCAGATAATCACGATGGTGTGATCACTGACCTAGAGCCAGACATCCTGGAATGTGAAGTCAAGTGGGCCTTAGAAAGCATCGCTACGAACAAAGGTAGTGGAGGTGATGGAATTCCAGTTGAGCTATTTCAAATCCTGAAAGATGATGCTGTGAAAGTGCTGCACTCAATATGCCAGCAAATTTGGAAAACTCAGCAGTGGCCACAGGACTGGAAAAGGTCAGTTTTCATTCCAATCCCAAAGAAAGGCAATGCCAAAGAATGCTCAAACTACGGCACAGTTGCACTCATCTCACACGCTAGTAAAGTAATGCTGAAAATTCTCTAAGTCAGGCTTCAGCAATACGTGATCCATGAACTTCCTGATGTTCAAACTAGTTTTAGAAAAGGCAGAGGAACCAGAGATCAAATTGCCAACATCCTCTGGATCATTGAAAAAGCAAGAGAGTTCCAGAAAAACATCTATTTCTGCTTTATTGACTATGCCAAAGCCTTTGACTGTGTGGGTAACAATAAACTGGAAAATTCTGAAAGAGATGAGAGTACCAGACCACCTGATCTGCCTCTTGAGAAATTTGTATGCAGGTCAGGAAGCAACAGTTAGAACTGGACATGGAACAACAGACTGGTTCCAAATAGGAAAAGGAGTACATCAAGGCTGTATATTGTCACCCTGCTTATTTAACTTATATGCAGAGTACATCATGAGAAACGCTGGACTGGAAGAAACACAAGCTGGAGCTGGAGTCAAGATTGCCAGGAGAAATATCAATAACCTCAGATGTGCAGATGACACCACCCTTATGGCAGAAAGTGAAGAGGAACTAAAAAGCCTCTTGATGAAAGTGAAAGAGGAGAGTGAAAAAGTTGGCTTAAAGCTCAACATTCAGAAAACGAAGATCATGGCATCCGGTCCCATCACTTCATGGGAAATAGATGGGGAAACAGTGGAAACAGTGTCAGACTTTTTTTGGGGGGCTCCAAAATCACTGCAGATGGTGACTTCAGCCATGAAATTAAAAGACACTTACTCCTTGGAAGAAAAGTTATGACCAACCCAGACAGCATATTCAAAAGCAGAGACATTACTTTGCCAACAAAGTTTCGTCTAGTCTAGGCTATGGTTTTTCCTGTGGTCATGTATGGATGTGAGAGTTGGACTGTGAAGAAGGCCGAGTGCCGAAGAATTGATGCTTTTGAACTGTGGTGTTGGAGAAGACTCTTGAGAGTCCCTTGAACTGCAAGATCCAACCAGTCCATACTGAAGGAGATCAGCCCTGGGTGTTCTTTGGAAGGAATGATGCTAAAGCTGAAACTCCAGTACTTTGGCCACCTCATGCGAAGAGTTGACTCATTGGAAAAGACTCTGATGCTGGGAGGGATTGGGGGCAGGAGGAGAAGGGGACGACAGAGGATGAGATGGCTGGATGGCATCACTGACTCGATGGACGTGAGTCTGGGTGAACTCCGGGAGTTGGTGATGGACAGGGAGGCCTGGTGTGCTGTGCGATTCATGGGGTCGCAAAGAGTCGGACACGACTGTGCAACTGAGCTGAACTGAACTGAAGGGCTTTCCAGTCGGCTCAGTTGTAAAGAATCCGCCTGCCGATGCAAGAAATGCGGGTTTGGTCCCTGGCTTGGGAAGATGCCCTGGAGAAGGAAATGACAACTCAGCTGCAGTATTCTTGCCTGGGAAATCCCGTGGATAGAGGAACCTGGCCAGCTACAGTTCATGAGGTAACAAAGAGTCAGACATGACTTAGCAACTAACTTGGTAAACATCCCTTCCCCCCAGGCTCTCTGCAGCACTGCCACTGGGATGTCCTAAAGCCTGAGTTTTGAGATTCTTGGTCTACTTGTTAGGTTCTCCTCACCAGACTAACCTCCTAAAGGACAAGGGACTCACCTCATTTTAATGTTTCTAGTACGTTACCCGCCCCTGGCGTAGGTGGGCATTTAATAAAGAATATAAAAAATTGTCCATGAAACTGAGGGTTTTTAGAGAAAGAAGCGATATATTTAATGGAGGAATGCTTTTTACATGGGATGTTGGAAAAGGATTAGATGAATGTTGCGTGGCTTTAGGTGGCAGAGTTAATATCAGCAGAGAACTAGGTTCTGGTTCTAGTTAATGTGGCAAAGAAGACAATGAGAAATAAAACACAGCGCCGTCACACCCTCATTTGGAGTCAGCAGTTAGTTTGCGCCACGGTCCTGGCTTGGTCACTCAGTGTGTTCTTTTCTGGGTTTTAGCTTTTTCCTTTTTTTTTTTTTTTAACAGAAAAGCAGAGATTATAGTAGCGCATATGGTGGTTTTGAGGACAAATGAAATAACAATTCAGGGTGCTTAGGCTAATGCCTGACATTGAATGGTGCTTTATAAATGTTCATTGAATTTGAATTAATCTCCTAATTCATGTTTTTCGTAAAACCTTCCTCTCCCTTTAAGTATAAATAATATGTTTGCATAAAGTGACACCATAAAATAAAGATTTAATTGCCTTTCTTTCCCCTCAAAGATTTATTCATTGTACCGATGATTCTCCAGATCCATGTATGGAATATGAGGTAAGAATCTTTTCTTTAAAATCTTGATAAAATTGATATGAATTATAGGGTAACTTATGGCCCAGCAGTAATACGATGTGACTTCATCACCTTTTGAGTTGTATGTTATGTCAGAACTCCCAAAATGATAAATAAATGATAAAGATGTGTTTTGTCATGAAGAGTTTTAACAGTTCTGTTAGACTAATAGATCATAGCTCTGTTCTCTACATCTCATGTCAAGAATGTTTTATGCCTTCTTTAAAAAACAAACCCTTGATCACGGCAGCTGTTAAGACGCAGCCTGCACGTGAAGTAGTGTATCAGCCTGGTGAATATCCTCTCTTTTCACCCTGTTGTGTTACGTGTCTCCTTTGTCTGCAGCTTGTTCTTCGAAAATGGTGTGAATTAATTCCTGGGGCCGAGTTCCGATGTTTTGTCAAGGAAAATAAGCTTATTGGTGAGGTTTTCTTTCTTTCTTTTAAACCTTTTAATTATTAAAAGACAAGCATTTGATGGAAATAGATTGCTTAGTAATTAAGTCAAGGGTATGCTATGCTATGCTAAGTCACTTCAGTCATGTCCGACTCTGTGCGACCCCATAAACAGCAGCCCAGCAGGCTCCCCCGTCCCTGGGATTCTCCAGGCAAGAACACTGGAGACACTTAGTGGGTTGCCATTTCCTTCTCCAAGGCATGAAAGTGAAAAGTGAAAGAGAAGTCGCTCAGTCTTGTCCGACTCTTAGCGACCCCATGGACTGCAGCCCACCAGGCTCCTCCGACCAAGGGATTTTCCAGGCAAGAGTACTGGAGTGGGGTGCCATTGCCTTCTCCAAGTCAAGGGTAGCAATCAGTTTTTATCTCAGATGTTGCCTCTAGCCAATGGGCACTGACTGTCTGGAATGCTGTGTTGACAAGGGTCCTCGGGCCAGATTCTGTTTCCACAGAAGACAGTCTCGATGAATCATGTCTGTCTGGATTCCAGCAGTGAAAGCAGTGGCCTGTGCTGATCCCACTTAGGATACGTGTACCTGCTTTCTCTCTGGGGCTGGCCTAAGTGCTACTCACAGTACATGGCTGATTTTAATCGTCGTAAAAAGCCCAGTTTTTGAACCTTTACTTATATTATTGAAGCAGTGTTTATTATCCTAGGAAGAGAAAACATGCGAACAAAGAAGGGCATTACTGTAAAAGCCACCCATTTTCTTTGCTCTCAGGCTATCATTTTATCTGCTGTGATCTATTCAAGTTAAATATTGAAGCTAATTTGCCCTTATTTTGTCTAAGCACATTTTCCATGAGGTGAAATTGACCTTCAACCACGAAGAGTATGATTTGAACAAAATCAGATCCACACTATTTATTTATCGAATGAGATGTCCATGTTTAACTTAACCCTGGGTGTGTTTGGATTTAATGTATCATTATGTATCCCTGAAGGAAACACCAAAATCCTAAGTGCAGCTAAGGAAGAGGTACTTAGCTGGAGGCATTTCATCAGAGTAGAGAACTTTCTCGTAGTCCTACAGCGATTGAAGGAGTTCTTAGAATGCTCCCTTTAGTGTGTTTTGAATAATGTCAGCAAGTTACTCTGAGGAAAGGAATGTTTACTTTTCCATGATTTGAAACATGAAGCTTGTGAAGGAAGGACAGCATGTATGAACAAGGAAAATGCTGCTTCTAGATGCTTCTGTGAGATGCAGTATGAAAATGGAAGACGTGGTGAGGGCTGTTTCACATTTTCCCAAAGAAAGTGAAAAGAAGGCCAGTTTTTAGAGAGGCCATTGGAAAAATCAAAGAAGAAGCAGTTAGACTATGTGGGTAGGTTTAAAATCGCTTCTTTCACTTTTTACATAGTAAACATTTTTATAACCTTGAATTCTTCCCATTGTACTAAATAAAAATAACTGCCGTTTCTGAAGTAAGCATGGCACTATGGAATTTTAGGGTTCACCTGGCCTTAGGAACCTTTACAGCTGATAAGCTTTATATAAAATGCTGACTATTGTGTGATTCCATTCATCTGATTGGTCTTCTGATCTACTTTAATGGTTCCCTAAAAAAGAGGTTTAAAATCACATTTTGGTGTTTTTGGAAAAAATATTGTGTAATAACAGAATATAAAATATTTTCTCATCAGGTATTTCTCAGAGGGACTACACACAATATTATGATCATATTTCTAAACAAAAAGAAGAGATTTGCAGATGCATACAAGATTTTTTCAAGAAACACATACAGTATAAATTCTTAGATGAAGATTGTGAGTATCTTTTTATTGACCTAGTGAAATGAAATGCATAATGTTATTGGACCTCATTTCATGGTGGTGTATATTTTAAAACTGGATTCGAAGCACTGTGTTTTTAAGCATTTTACTATATTATGATCGTACTGATGGGTTTGTATGTTAATTTTACCTTATTTAACCAGAATCCCTTTTTAAGACTGAGACAATTTCTCTGTCCTGTCATTTGAGATATTTTCTACACATTTCAAAGTGTCTGTCTACAGAGAACCAAACGCTTCTGTTATTAGGACTAAATTAGCTAGTTGACTGATCTACCTTTCTAGATTTTTTTTATTTGAGTGATCAGATAGCACCAGTTGCAAAGTAATCACTTGTGTTTTAAAGAACTGAAAGTATATTGGGTATGAGACAGAGTATTCATGCGTTGTCAGATTATATCTGCCCTGGTTGACGTTTTTCTACTTGCCAAGCCTGGTACCTGTGGCAGATTTGACTTTAAAAAGGATGACTTGTGCCCTGAGCATGCTTAGATTTTGTGCTTTCGTAATGCACGTTTTCCCTATTTTATTCTCCATCAGATAGTAAGTGGTCTCCTTTCACTGTGACAGATCACCTGTCTCTAATGGTGAATTGGTTGAGACAGTGTTGGTGTTTGGTTTGAATTTTTATTCATTTATGTTTTTGAATTTTTAAATATAAGGGATTATGGCTGAGGACAGAGAAAAGGAAAGCAAAATTACATTAAGTAAAACATTGCAGGATGCCTTTTTATGTTTGAAGTTTTGAGAGGCAGAAGCATGAAGTCCTCAAAGCTAAATATATTCTGCTGTTTGAGTAACTGATAATAAAATGCATTTTAATTATCAAAAGGAGGCTTTGATCATGCAAATAGTAGTTCATTACTAACTCTGAGTTTTTTATCCTTTGCAGTTGTATTTGATATATACAGAGACAGTAGGGTAAGTAAACTTGATATTTGATATACTCTAAATACATAGTCATTCTCTATGTGAAGCGCTCACTGCTCAAAAAGTCTTTTCCCAAGGCAACTAAGGTGACTGAAATTCACAGTGGTCAAGACTGTCCCCTTGAAATATCCTTAACACTAGGAGACATGATATCTCCCATCATTACGTGTCACAAGTTCAGGAGTTATTCATTTAACAGATGGCCAAGGCCACCCTGTGTCCCCCTCCTTTCCTCTTTCATCAGGAGTCTGGGCCTGCTTAAAACAGTTCAGTTTTCACTCTTCAGTGTGGCCAGGAACTTGTCATTGGCTATTTAGATAATTATTTTCGGTTACCTGAAAGGCCCTTAGCATGATTTGAGTCTGGTGGCTCAGACAGTAAAGAATCTGCCTGCAATGCAGGAGACCTCGGTTCAATCCCCTGGAGAAGGAAATGGCAACCCACTCTGGTATTCTTGCCTGGAGAATCCCATGGACAGAGGAGTTTGATAGGCTGTAGTCCATGGGGTTGCAAGGAGTCAGACAAAACTGAGTGACTAACACTTTGACTTTCTTTCATGAAGATGAGGAATTGAGTAGTTTGTATTTATTTTGTAATCTTAAAGATGGAAACTTCTGTAATGAATAGCAAAAACCGGACCTAATAAATCCTGCAGCAGAGATTTCACTATCAAGACATGCAATCATTTCAGAGAAATTTGTGTCACTAGGTGTCCTGTGACAGTGCTTTAACAACTTAGCTCTTAAGAGGACAGCAGGTGTGTTTTCTAAATATGTGACCCATATATTTCCTCAGCGTCGCTCAAATTTTTCTCCTTCCCTCTCCACACTTGTATCACCTAATCGTAGTGATGCTTGTGATACCTTTCAGTCATTTCTTGGACAAAAGGATGGGGCCCATGTGTTCATGACCCAAGGTAGCTGTTAACCATTCAGTCACCTCTTTCAAGCCAAAGGTATCACTTACTCTGTTTTCACCTGTCTTGAAGGTTGATGGCATCTGTTAAGAATTAGAAAGAGGAGCTATTAAAAAAGAGAAGGAAAGAGGACTTATAAATTGGTATGTGGTACAGAAGAGGGATGCTACTTGGCAGAGTTGGAAGCAAACCTTAGAGAAAGGATGGGGAGCTGGCAGGGTGGAGCGGACAGGAACCTGAGGGCCAGTCTCAGCTTCTAACAGCCAAATGCCAGCCACGTCCAGTCACTCACAGACCACGGTTTATCCAGAGCCTGTCGGGTGTTAGATGCTGTGCTTCTAACAAGCAGCTTCCATCCTGGTGATCTCGAGACCATCAAGGAGCTTATCTTCGAGACTAAAGCATTCCAGGATTGGCGTGGATCAAATCAGTGAGGGAGGAAACTGAGCCCATTGTCCTGAATGTGCAGCTCAGAAGAGCTTGACTCTTATTTAATTCATTGTCTCCCTTAGTCCATGCAACCCTGTGGGGTATGTGCTGTTTCTTCCCATTTTACAGAGGTTCAGTCTGAAGCCGTTATGTTCTAACGCAATTCTCCTTAATGGCATTTGAACATTCGGGATCTGCCAGGGTTGTCCCAGTACTTCCCCAGCACATGTCCAGGTCTGCTGTGGTTCAGTAGGGCCAGCAGGTCAGTGCAGACGTGTGACTTGGTGAGACAGTTATATGAATGTCTTAAGTGAAGTGGGACATGAATGTAAGTAATTACGGCTGTGATCTGACAGCACCAAAAGCAGTTGCGTGCCTTTAAAGTGGGAACCAGGCCAGTGTAAACATACTGACGCTCTCTGAGAAGAGATGCTGACCGTGATGTGAAATTCATTTGCTTTCAATCAATGGCACTTGAGTCACCGTCTCAGACACTGTCTGGAATGCAGGATTTATGGCTATTCTTGGGAGAAAACTGACTCTTTTTATGGTGATCTCTGATCTGAAGTACACGTGGAGTGTGTCTGGGCTTGGCGACCCTGAATGTCTGTCAGAACAGTTGCTGGACAGGTGGACTCAGTGCTGAGAGTCTAACCGCTCTACGTGTCAGAGCCATGGTTCCTGCCCCCATGCGGGAGGTCTGGGATGAGGCCTTGGAATGTGTATTTTAAGAAGCTCCACAAGTGATGGTAATGCTTAACTAGAATTTAGAGTAACTACTTTAGATATTTGAAAAAGGATTTGGGTTATTTTCTTGTTATTAACTTTCTTGCTTTTTGGGATAAATATGATCTAGTGTTTGATATTGTTCAGAATGAATCTGCAGCCTAATCACTTTTTTGCTTCTGTTTTATGTATGATGGAGAAAGAAAGTACAATATCTAAAGTGCAAAGTATTCTGTTGACATTCGTTAGATTAAGCTTATTAATGCTATTGCTTTGAAAATATACATGGAAGGTCTGATTCTAACCCTTCCGCCTCTGCATTCTAGATTGTTAATTTCTTATGTATCCTTCCAGTATTTCTTGATGCAAAAACAAGCAGCATACTTATTTTTCCCCATCTTTCTTTACACAAGAGTTCAGTTGAGTTTAGTCACTTGGTCGTGTCCGATTCTCCATGACCCCATGGACTGTAGCATGCCAGGTTTCTGTGTCCATCACCAACACACAGAGCCTGCTCAAACTCATGTCCATTGAGTCAGGATGCCATCCAACTCTCATCCTCTGTTGTCCCCTTCTCCTCCTGCCTTCAATCTTTCCCAACATCAGGGTCTTTTCCAATGAGTCAGTTCTTGCATCAGGTGGCCAAAGTATTGGAGCTTCGGTTTCAGCATCACTCCCTCCAGTGAATATTCAGGACTGATTTCCTTTAGGATGGACTAGTTCAATCTCCTTGCAGTCCAAGGGACTCTCAAGAGTCTTCTCCAGCACCACAGTTCAAAAGCATCAATTCTTTGGCGCTTAGCTTTCTTTATAGTCCAACTCTCACACCCATACATGACTACTAGAAAAACCACAGCTTTGACTAGATGGACCTTTGTTGGCAAAGTAATATCTGCTTTTTAATATGCTGTCTAGGTTGGTCATAGCTTTTCTTCCAAGGAGCAAGCTTCTTGTAATTTCATGGCTGCAGTCACCATCTGCAGTGATTTTGGAGCCCAAGAAAATAAAGTCTGTCACTGTTTCCATTGTTTCCCCATCTATTTGCCATGAACTGATGGGACTAGATGCCATGATCTTCATTTTTTGAATGTTGAGTTTTAAGCCAGCTTTTTCACTTTGATCAAGAGGCTTTTTAGTTCCTCTTCACTTTCTGCCATAAAGGTGGTGTCATCTGCATATCTGAGGTTATTGATATTTCTTCCAGCAATCTTGATTCCAGCTTGTGCTTCATCCAGCCCAGCATTTTTCATGATGTAATCTGCATATAAGTTATGCAGGGAGACAATATACAGCCTTGAGGTACTCCTTTTCCTATTTGGAACCAGTCTGTTGTTCCATATTCGGTTTTGACTGTTGCTTCTTGACCTGCATACAGATTTCTCAGGAGGCAGGTAACGTGGTCTGTGTGATATTCCCATCTCTTGAAGAATTTTCCATAGTTTGCTCTGATCCACACAGTCAAAGGCTTTGGTATAGTCGATAAAGCAGAAGTAGATGTTTTTCTGGAATTCTCTTGCTTTTTCAATGATCCAACGGATGTTGGCAATTTGATCTCTGGTTCCTCTGCCTTTTCTAAATCCAGCTTGAACATCTGGAAGTTCACTGTTCACATACTGTTGAAGCCTGACTTGGAAAATTTTGAGCATTACTTTGCTAGCATGTGAGATGAGTACAGTTGTGCCGTAGTTTGAACATTCTTTGGCGTTGCCTTTCTTTGGGATTGGAATGAAAACTGACCTTTTCCAGTTCTGAGGCCACTGCTGAGTTTTCCAAATTTGCTGGCACATTGAGTGCAGCACTTTCACAGTGTCATCTTTTAGGATTTGAAATAGCTCAACTGGAATTCCATCATCTCCACTAGCTTTGTTTACTAACACATGGGTTAGCATATGATAAAGCACTTGCACCTTGCTTTATGTACTTTTTAAAAGCAGTGTATCTTGGAGAACTTTCTGGTTTCTTAAAGGACACGGTATTTGATTATGTGGATGTGCTGTATGGTTTGATGAATCATTTCCCTGTGGATGAATGCTTAGCTTGTTTCTAGTCTTTTCTGCTTTGTGCTGTGGTGAACATGTACCGGTGTGCACGTGTGTATACGTGTCCTGGTCTGGACAGAACTCTTTCAGGGAGCAGACTCTCTGTTACTGACCTTTATGCCCCCATGAGTAGCACGGTGTTTGGTGTGTAGAGTTTCACTTAGGTGGATGGTGGGGTAGTCGGGGTAGGTCAGTTGGTAGATACTAGGAAGGTCGGTGTGACCACTCCTACCTGATAGGTTGCCTAAAAACAGTTTCTCAGGATGTCTTGTTCCTGAGGTGTGACATAAAAAACATGTTATGGGTGTAAAAACCCCATCTTGATGGTTTTATGCCTGATTCCAACTGGTCTGTTTTTCTTTAAACTAGAGGATGGCTTCCAAACTACAGAACACATTCTGCCAGCTGTCAGTCCTAACAGCGGTGATTTTCTTTTTTTTACAGTGTGGCATACTTCTAGTTTATAGAGCTAAATATTCTGATGCTAACAGATGCAATAATTTTTTTTCTTTTTTCTTTTGATAATGAGATGATTTTACTGGTTATAAAAATTCAAGTTGAAAGGGTTCAAAGTTTAGAAAATACTCATTTTGTTAAAATAACATACAACTTATTAGAGACATCTGAGTAATCACCAAAAAAAGCAAAGCTGCTGTCCTACCAAGGAATGGGTTGATGGCGGACATGATTTCTCACAGTCAGAGAAGCGAGGAGGAGCAGGCACCAAATCGAAGTGAGAATATAACTCAAGTGGCAAGAAGGAATTGCAGCAGGATTGCTGCTAGGGATTGTGTGAACCAGGAAACGTGGCCAAATGGTGCATGGTGGAAACTTCCCATAGTGGTTCTTTGCCACGTCGAGCTTTCTAGTTTGCAGCCAGTCCTAATAAAATGCTTTGTCTTTCTTAAACTTTTCCTTGAAAACAGATGAGAAACAATGCTAGATATTAGTAATGCTGGCTCAGCAGTCTAGCTCCTTAGGCATTTGTCATTTTACACACGCATGTCTGCCCAAGACATGATTGCTACATATTTACAGAAAAAACTACCAACAAAAGGGTGCAATTATGCTGAGTGTCTCAGTGAGAAAAGTCAAGAGGAGCAAAAATAAAAGTTGCAAGGAAACATTTATCTGGTAAATGTCACATACACCCCCATGATCAAATGTGTTGGTGTTAATTTCCTGGCAGGATTTCACAGGCTCCCCAGCTCCTTTATGTCAGCACTTTGCCTCTTGCAAACTTCATCTGGCTGGGCCAGAGGTGTTCCTTCCCTGAGGCTGGAATCTGTCACACTGGCCATCACTGCTCTCAGAAGAGGAGAAGATGGCAGTTTCTTAGAAAGGTTGATTTGTTTTTATTTTGCATCTCCCTTTCGTGTGCCATCAAACTCTATCATGCAGAGAAAACAGATATTATTGGCTTGGCCAGAAAGCTCGTTCAGGTTTGTCTGTAAGAGGGTATGGAAAACCCAAACAAACTTTCTGGCCAATCTAGTACATTGAAATGAAAGACAGCTGAGCATTTTCTTATATCTTTGCTCAGTCATGTTCGATTCTTCTGCGACCCTTTGGACTATAGCCTGCCAGGCTCCTCTGTCCATGGGATTCTCCAGGCAAGAATTCTGGAGTGTGTTGCCATGCCTTCCTCCCGGGATCTTCCCCACCCAGGAATTGAGCCTGTGTCTCCACTGCAGTGAAGTGTTTGCTGCGTTGCAGGCAGATTCTTTACCTGCCGAGCCACTGGGGAAGCCCTTTCTTACATCTTTAGTAAGTTTTAAAAAATTCAAGCCTTTGCAGCAGCCTCTCAGAGGTGGGGGCTGGTGCTGAGAACTGCTGGCCTCCTCCTGAAAGATCATTAAAGAACCCATGAGAGCATTCCAGTGATGCTGCTTTGGTGGGACCACTTTGTGAGATTTCCCTTCTGCCTGCTTGAGTTTTATTACTTACTACATTATTCCATACAGTTTTAAGTAAACAGACTTTGAGGAAATACACTGGCAGTATATTAAACATGATGGCGTCATTGATGAGGATGTTCAGGGATCTTACATAAGGTTGTAAGAGGCTCCACTGCCGCCATTGCCCCCTGGAATTTGTATATTTCATATAAAAAGTAAAAATAGATCATTGGCATTTAACTAGCCTTATTCTTTGTAATCCATGAACCACGATATACACCTGAATAATTTCAGAATCTTCAGAGCAAAACAAAGCATTTTCTTCCACTGCTCGCTTCGGTTTTTGATGTAAAATTGATTGAAAGCAGAAGTTGGCATGCATGTCTTTGTCAGGCTTTCTTTTCCTGTCTCCTCTCTGCATTCTTGGGTGGACTTCCTGGGGCTCTGTGCCCGCTCTACTTAGACAGGCAGCCCTTCACAGATGGGGCTTGGAGGAACTATCTTTTGTAATCAGTGATACGATTTTTAAGATGAAATGAGATGATTTTGGGTAAAACAAGATCATCTTTCTGAAAAGCCAGTTTACAGACTTGATTTTATCCTTACTGGGCTTTCTCTCTGTTCTGCAGGGGAAGGTGTGGCTGATTGATTTTAATCCATTTGGTGAAGTCACAGATTCACTGCTGTTTACTTGGGATGAACTGTTATCTGGAACAAACCTAAAGGGTGACTTCAGTGAAGAAGCTCTGGAGCAGGTAAGAAGATCAGAAAGGTCCCCAGGAAACTTGTCAGTCCCCTGAGGAATTGCCTCCTGGTTCCCAGGCACCCAACACAGATTAACTCTGTGATCCTTGCCCGCAGTGGTGATCAAGAAGGGTGTGTGTGCTTTGTGATTTATTCACTTCATCATTCACTATGGACAGAGGTTCGTGACATTGTACAGGAGGCAGTGATCAAAACAATCCCCAAGAAAAAGAAATGCAAAAAGGCAAATGGTTGTCTGAGGAGGCCTTACAAATAGCTGAGAAAAGAAGAGAAGCTAAAGGCAAAGGAGAAAAGGAAATATATACCCATTTGAATGCAGAGTTCCGAAGAATAGCAAGGAGAGATAAGAAAGCCTTCTTCAGTGATCAGTGCAAAGAAATAGAGGAAAACAATAGAATGGGAAAGACTAGAGATCTCTTCAAGAAAATTAGAGATACCAAGGGAACATTCCATGCAAAGATGGGCACAATAATGGACAGGAATGGTATGGAAGATATTAAGAAGAGGTAGCAAGAATACACAGAAGAACTATACAAAAAGTTCTTCATGACCCAGATAATCACGATGGTGTGATCACTCACCCAGAGCCAGACATCCTGGAGTACAAAGTCAAGTGGGCCTTAGGAAGCATCACTATGAACAAAGCTATTGGAGGTGATGGAATTCCAGTTGAGCTGTTTCAAATCCTAAAAGATGATGCTGTGAAAGTGCGTCACTCAATATGCCAGCAAATTTGGAAAACTCAGCAGTGGCCACAGGACTGGAAAAGGTCAGTTTTCATTCCAATCCCAAAGAAAGGCAATGCCAAAGAATGCTCAAACTAGGGCACAACTGTACTCATCTCACACACTAGCAAAGTAATGCTCAAAATTCTCCAAACCAGGCTTCAACAATTAAGTGAACTGTGAACTTCCACATGTTCAAACTGGATTTAGAAAAGGCAGAGGAACCAGAGACCAAATTGCCAACATCCATTGGATCATTGAAAAAAGCAAGAGAATCCCAGAAAAACATCTACTACTGCTTTATTGATTTCTCCAAAGCCTGGACTGTGTGGATCACAACAAACTGTGGAAAATTCTTCAAGAGATGGGAATATCAGACAGACCATGTTACCTGCCTCCTGAGAAATCTGTATGCAGGTCAAGAAGCAACAGTTAGAACCAGACATGGAACAACAGACTGGTTCCAAATTGGGAAAGTAATACGTCAAAGCTATGTATTGTCACCCTACTTATTTAACTTATATGCAGAGTACATCATGCGAAATGCTGGGCTGGATGAAGCACAAGCTGAAATCAAGATTGCCGGGAGAAATATCAATAACCTCAGATATGCAGATGACACCACCTTTATGGCAGAAAGCAAAGAAGAACTAAAGATTTAGCCTCTTGATGAAAGTAAAAGAGGAAAGTGAAAAAGCTGGCTTAAAACTCAACATTCAAAAAACTAAGATCATGGCATCCAGTCCTATCAGTTCATGGCAAATAGATGGGGAAACAATGGAAACAGTGACAGGCTTTATTTTTTGGGCTCCAGAATCACTGCAGATGGTGACTGCAGCCATGAAATTAAAAGACGCTTGCTCCTTGGAAGAAAAGCTATGAGCAACCTAGACAGTGTATTAAAAAGCAGAGATATTACTTTGCTGACAAAGGTCTATATAGTCAAAGCTGTGGTTTTTCTAGTAGTCATGTATGGATGTGAGAGTTGGACCATAAAGAAAGCTGAGCACTGAAGAATTGATGCTTTTGAACTGTGGTGTTGGAGAAGACTCATGAGAGTCCCTTGAACAGCAAGGAGATCCAACCAGTCAATCCTAAGGAAATCAGTCCTAAATATTCATTGGAAAGACTGATGCTGAAGCTGAAGCTCCAGTACTTTGGCCACCTAATGTAAAGAACTGACTCCTTGGAAAAAACCCTGATGTTGGGAAAGACTGAAGGCAGGAGGAGAAGGGGATGACAGAGGATGAGATGGTTGGATGGCATCAGCAACTCGATGGACATGAGTTTGAGCAGGCTCTGAGTGTTGGTGATGGACAGAGAAGCCTCACGTGCTGCATGCAGTCCACGGGGTCACAAAGAGTCGGACACGACTGAGCGACTGAACTGACTAACTGACACTTCACCTAAGGAAGTGATTGCCGGATAGGTTCTTTTCTAGTTACTTTTTTTTTCTTGGCTCCTGTGTCCTTCCCACCTGAAGAGAGTCCTGGCTGTGGGTCGGGTCATGCGTCTGTTTATTCTGGTCCAGCCCTGGGCTGCTGCACATGCACAGAGGGATGTTGCCCAGCCGTGTGGACAGAGGCTTGTCCAATCAGGACCCCTGGCTTCCCCAGGCCTTTGACCACAGGCTCTGTCATCCTACCAGTGTCCCCTTCCATTGGCCACAGTGGCCGTTTCACGCCCTCCAGGCTCCTGGGAGCTTCTGTCCATCATTCTTGTCCTCCTCAGCGGGTACCTTCACAGCTCCCCTCATGGGAAGAGAGAATCATCGCTGAGAATTTGCTCCCTTTAACTGTCATCAAACCTACAGACTCACTGCCTCCTTCCTCTGGGTCCTGTCTCTGCCCTGCGTCTCACCAGATTCCCGGGGCTGCCGTTGCCTTCTTTCCTTTCTCCAATCTCTTTCTTTCTCTGAAAGTAGTTCACCACGTTTTGACGCCTTCAGTCTTAGTAGCACAGCCTCCCTCAGGTCCGTCTCCACCCAGCTGCTCTCTCCTTTCTCCTCATGTTCATGGCCACTCCTTCTTTAGACAACTGTGTATTGCTCTTTTCAGCCTATAAAAGTGATACGTGCCCAATTTTAAAGGAAATTGTAAAACCACCCCTGATCCTAGCTCCTTGACCACCACTGTTGTATTTTGGTGCATAAGCTGCTTGCACACGTAAACACGAGCCTTTTTAAAGTAAATGAGAGTGCACTGCATCTGTAGTCCTTGTCTGCTGGGTTCTTCATTTCATATTCTCATGGGTGTTTTCTGTCTTCTACAAAATAGTTTTATTTTCATATGATCATTTAAAAATGATCTCTCAAAGAGAGAGAATTAGAAAGAAGTAACATTTGAAATCCTGCCACCTAGAAATGGCCGCCCATTAAGGTTTCCTGGGCATTTTTTGTGTATATTCAAATGCACAGACTCCCATTATTTTGGAGTGGGGTCCCACCCGTCCCTCTCCTTCTGTCAGGTTACAGTGCCAGGTACAACTACGGTTTGTTGAACTAATGAATGAAGGGATCTTATCCCTGCTGGCATCTTAAGAGTTGTGAGCTGGTAAAATCTGAGTATCAGGGAAGAAGAATGCAAATTATTTGGCACAAAGTTATTTTTAAATATGAGGAACGGAGTTATTGGATAGAAACAGTTGTATAAGATCACAGTATGATCCAAATTCATTCGTTCATCCATTCCGCCTTCCTTTCCTTTTTTCCTTCCTTCCCTCCCTCCTTTCTTCTTAATATAAACAGTCTTGTGCTGGAGGTTAGGGATGACAAAAGAGCAACAGGAACTGGCTCCTGCCTTTCTCGGCACCCCTTCCTGCCTATCCTCCAGTGCACAGAGACCTGCCTTCCTTCCATTCCTCAGAGCTGCAGAGCCCTGCCTGGCTTTCAGGTCTTTGCACTGGTTGTTTCCACTGCATCCAAAGCTGAGTTTGCTCCCAGACCTCATGAGGCTGCTTTCATCATACTTTTCAGTTCTCAGCCCAGATGGCCCCCCTTAAGCAAGGTCCCACCCACCCAGCCCACCCCCAAGAGGAATCTATATGGTTCTCCTTTTATCATAGCTCCTTGCTGTCCTGTTTTTATAACTTTTTACTCTATGGAAAAGACTCTGATGTTGGGAGGGATTGGGGGCAGGAGGGAAAGGGAACGACAGAGGATGAGATGGCTGGATGGCATCACCGACTCGATGGACGTGAGTTTGAGTGAACTCCGGGAGATGGTGATGGACAGGGAGGCCTGGCATGCTGCGATTCATGGGGTCGCAAAGAATTGGGCACAACTGAGCGACTGAACTGAACTGAACTGAACTCTATGGAATGATCTTGTTTGTTTATTTGCTTGCTCAGTGACTCCCTACCCTCTTGCTTTCCAGTTTTTCTCCCTTCCCAGAACAGTGTCCAGCAGACAGTAGGTATTTCGTGTGTGTGTGTGTGTGTGTGTGTGTGTGTGTATTAATCGGTTAGTCATATCCATCTCTTTGTGACCCCATCGACTGTGGCCCACCAGACTCCTCTGTCCATGGAATTCTCCAGGCAAGAATACTGGAGGGGGTTGCCATTCTCTTCTCCGGGGGATCTTCCTGACCTAGGGATCAAGCCTGAGTCTCCTGCATGCAGGCAGATTCTTTACTGTCTGAACCATGGCTGGGCTGTCTGTCATAAGGTATGGGCTGCTTTCTAGGGCTTCACTGTCCTGTTCCAGCCAGGTTCCCAGCATGTCTCCACCTGCTGGACACCATCCATCCCTCACCTCAGTATCTGCCACCCATGAAGCCCAAACCCATGGCCTCTGACTCTGGAACCCTTTTCGGCAGCAGGCGATATGTGAACATTCCATGCAAGACTCTAAGCACGTGCAATAAAGACTGTGAAGACCTGTTAAATATGACCCTTGAATTTACAGTTTTACATTGGTGCTGAGAGAAATCTGTGAGTGAGTACTTGAAGTGACGTGAGAGAGGTGCAACAGTGTTAGGGGTTTGGGGCTCTCCTTCGCCCTCACTGTTGGCTTTATTCTCTTAAGGCAGTAATTTCCTGCAGTGCACCTGTGGAAAGCGACAGAGTTTATAAAGCATGCTGGCCTGTGTGGGACTGCCTAAGGCAGCCTCAAGCCTGGAGAGACTCCCTCAACCCCCAGCCCTTCACAGCTACAGCAGCTATGCAGCCACCACTCGGGGACCACCTGGCCCCGCCCCCCAAGGTCTCTTGTCTTCAGATAACTTAGATGTGTATTTTCTTGTGAACATGTGAAAGTTTTTTAAAAACCTTGGTGTTTTCTTTCACTTAGGAATCTGATTTTCTTTCCTCCCTAGTACAGAACAGGAGTTGAAAATTCTATACCAGGATCTTTTTCAGTTTGAAGAATTGACTTTAAAAAAAAAACTTTCTCACCAACTTCTGCTCCTCCTTTCTTTTCTTCATGAAGGATGCCCCGGCCTTCCGTTGTACCAACAGTGAGGTCACAGTCCAGCCGAGTCCCTACCTGAGCTACCGGCTGCCCAAGGACTTTGTGGACCTGTCCACGGGCGAAGACGCTCACAAACTCATCGATTTTCTTAAACTGGTAACATTTATGTGTATTTAGTATGCTGGCCATCTCCACTTTTGAATTGATTCTTTAATATTTCATTTTAGTCATATTCCCACGTAGACTTCTATATGATGATTGGGAATTAAGGGGGCAGAATTAGTGAGCTCATTTCATAATGATATACACCAAGTACACTGAAAAAATAATTTATTGATAAAAATGATAGAAAATACTTTTATATGCATATGCTTTTGAGTACATGCTCCTGAGGCTTCCCAGGTGGCGCTAGTGAAAAAGAACCCGCCTGCCAATGCAAGAGCCGCAAGAGATGCCAGTTTGATCCCTGGGTGGAAAAGATCTCTTGGAGAAGGACATAGCAACCCCTCCAGTATTCTTGCCTGGAGAATCCTATGGACAGAGGAGCCTGGCAGGCTATAGTCCATAGGGTGGCAAAGAGTTGGACACAGTTGAAGTGACCTAGCACAGCACACAGCACAATATATGCTTTTGAGTAATTTTCTTAACACTTGTAATCTTGAGGAAAGTATATATAATTGACCCTCAAACAGCGAGGGAAAAATCCACATATATATAGTGAGCACTTCACATTCATGGTTATCTGCAGATTTACCCAGCAGTGGGTCCTCAGTACCATAGTATTTACTACTGAAAAAAATCTGCATGAAAATGGCCTGTGCAGTTCAGACCCTTGTTGTTTAAGGGTCAACTGGCCTGAGAGCAAATCAGATCTCTGCCATGGGTACTCTGGGGTGACTGTATTTATATTTCTATGTAGGAGTATTTGTGCTCCTACATATATAGAAGTGTAAAGAAGAAAAAGGAGAAAATGTTCAAATGTCTTGAGGATAATGTGCCCAGGAGCCAAAATTATAAACTACTTTAATGAACTACTTAAGGCATATTTTTCCATTGATAATTTTCAACCACGTCTTTTGCCAGCGGCCTCTAGGAAATTATACTTGCTGACAGAAAAAGCAATCTTGGCTGAACAAATTAGAATGTGCTGTTGTAATGTATCTTGGTTTCCTGTGACAGAAAAGGAATCAGCAAGAGGATGACTGATCAGCGTGCTAGAGCTCCAGGCCAAGTCACAGAGGAAACCACAGCTGCTTCTGAAGGCCAGGAAGAGTCCACAAGCTCCTGTTAACCCGGGCGGGGGGGTGGGAGGCGTGGACATCAGTAGCTTTTTATATTCATGTATAAAGCTGAGGTAAATGGAGGGACTTTGCTACTTGTAAAAATAACACAATAAATAGATCTTAAACAGGAAACTGTCCTGTTCCGATGATAAAATACTTTGTATGAAATACCTTGTTCTTTGGCTCAGTCTGTTTAGAGGTATCTGTTTCTTGTGGCTGTTTTTTTTTAACACTTGTCACCTTAGCTGGGCAAGTGTATCTTTGTTATCCAGCTCCTTCTTAATCATTACTTTTCCATTGAAAAAATAGAACCCTATGTAATGTAACATAGCCGTGTGCAACCCTTAGTACATGGTCATGGCTGCAGGAGATTAGGAGCCCCCACCCTGTTACTAGGTAGCTGGTTCTATAAGACCATTTATGGTCTGTCAGCCATTGGTTGGTGCCACAATGACCCCTCCCCCAAGAGAGCAACTGTCAGCGAGCAACAGCCAGTGGTCCTGCTCAGCCATTGGTCCATGCTACCGTAGGCCCCTCCCCCAACTGGGCAACTGTCAGTGAGCAACCATTATTGGTCCTGCTCAGCCATTGGTCCATGCTGGAGTGGGCCCCTCCCCCAACTGAGCAACTGTCAGTGAGCGACTGTTAGGGGTCCAGCTCAGCTAATGATTGGCACAGTGGTGATCATCAGGTGGAGAGTAAGGTAAGAGGTGAATCCTGGCCTTCTTCCTTGGAGCTCTCCAGCTCACCCGGCCTCCAGCCAGCAGGTGAACTGATGGCCCAAGAAACAGGCCAGGCCGTGTCTTGCAGGTTACAGAGCCCTCACCAAGGCTGCTCACTGGCTGGGCCCAGGCCTTGAGGCAGCAGCAACCCTCTCCCCCATCCTTGCCTCTGCAACCTCATGGCAGCAGCTGTCTGTACGTGTCACCGTCTGAGGAACCTACTCTCCTTCCCCTGCGATAGGGTGGTCTGAGGGCTGGTTGGGCCCTGGGTGGCTGGCTCCCTCAGGAATGATGGTTGGATAGGATCTGGAGACCTGGCCCTGAGGGAGCCGCCAGCTGAGATCTCCTTTCAGCCAGGACTGGATCTCGGAGGGTGACAGTTGTGCCTGGGGACCATGTCCTTTCTTGTCAGAACTGAGAATAACATTTGTTTGGTGGAGGTTTACAGGAGCATTGTTCCCTATGACCGTGGTCCAGTGGCTAAGACTCTGAGCTCCCAAAGCAGGGGTCCGGAGTTTGATTCCTGGTCAGGGAACTAGATCCCATATGCCACAACTAAGACCTGGCACAGTCAATTTTTTAAAAAGAGGATCTGCTACCAAGACATTGGCAACAGCTCACCCGCCCCTCTCTCCCCTTTCCTAGAAGAGGCTTTGCAGAGAGTTCTTAAGGAGTTTGGAGTTTTGGGGGGCTTGAGCCACCCATCTCCCTGTGCAGCCCTTCAGTAAACCTTTCTCTGCTCCAAACTCTGACATTTTGGAGGTGGTTGGCCTCTGCGACAGGCACATGGGCTAGTGTTTCGGAAACACATCACTATAGAAAATGTTTTTCCTGCTTTGAGGATTTTCATGTAGTTTTTCTATCAGTTAAACTTTGGTTTGGGTACAGTTAAAATGCAGACTTCTCAAACTGTCAGCCACGAAAATTTTAGTACAGTACAGCCACCTTAATATATATTAGTAAAACTATCACAGATTTATTTATAATTCGGCCTTTTAAACAATTCCTGGAATTTTGAGGGAGGTATTTGAGATTCACTTTTTTAGGATGCCAATTTTGTAGTGATTCTTCAGTGTCTGGACTGATGATGATTTATCAGTGGCATCTGATTTACTCAGCACTTACTAAATGCTATGTGTTACTTTGTGTCATGGAGCAATTTAAGGAAATAGATGTTCCACTTCCCGTGGTAACTAATGTATCAAAGAATATTTTATTAGTTGGAGGTATATTTCTCAGCATCAGAGAGTGTGTGAGTGTTCTCATAGAAAGACACAGAAATGAGGCAAAACCACTCCCTGTGTAGTTAAGACAGGTTACCTGTCTTACCTGTCATGATGGAAGATACATTCCTTGTTAGGTTATCTCAAACTCTAGCTTGCTGGGTGGTTTCTCTGTTAAAATCATTTGATGTTAGTGTTTTAAGTACAAAGATCAAGTCTGTCAAATGCCATTTCTGAGGCCAACTGAGGTATAAGTGCTTCAAAAATTGTTTTTTAAACTGCTCATCGGCATCTGTTAACTCACAATTGAGAGATTTATTCCTCTGAGTTTATTTCAGCTGAGCTCTGAAGCTGTCTTAGCCAAGATGGCACCTGACCACTCAAAAAAAGGAAATGTATTTGATACTAATTGAAAAAGTTCAACGGAGAAGGCAATGGCACCCCACTCCAGTACTCTTGCCTGGAAAATCCTATGGACGGAGGAGCCTGGTAGGCTGCAGTCCATGGGGTCGCTGAGGGTCGGACACGACTGAGCAACTTCACTTTCACTTTTCACTTTCATGCATTGGAGAAGGAAATGGCAACCCACTCCAGTGTTCTTGCCTGGAGAATCCCAGGGATGGGGGAGCCTGCTGGGCTGCCGTCTATGGGGTCACACAGAGTTGGACACGACTGAAGTGACTTGGCAGGAAAAAGTTCAAACTATATATAAGAAAAAAGACTCAAGCAAAATTTAGCAAATAGTTTATAAAAGGTACAATTCTCAGTGTAAAACTCATTAAATTTTTACTTTAATTTTCCTGAAGATACAATTGAAGATATAATTTTCTGTGTAAAAGTATGATTTGTGGGTGCTTCCCTGGCAGTCCAGTGGTTAAGATTCTGTGCTGCCAGTGCAGGGGGCTTGGGTTCAATCCCTGGTCAGGAAACTAAGATCACCACATGCTACTTGGGTGGCCAAAAAATTGAAAAATAAAATTTTTTAAAATGTGATTTGGTACATAGTTTGCATGGTATATTTAATTTTAGTTGACTATCCTGATGTTAATATTACATATAGGATAACATTCAGGAAATGTTGTAAATTCAGATGTCACTGATGCCTGCCTAAATGTTAGTTTCGAATTATCTTTTTATTCTATTGGCATTATCTGTCCTTTCTTTGAGGTACTTCAGGTTTGCACTTGAATTTATGAGAATAAATACCCATGTGATTCCTTAGTTTGGTACTGAAATCCTACCTTTGGAAGAAAAGACGTTACAGCTGTTGATTCTGGCAGGTTGAGATAAACATGTTTACTTTGTCCTACAGGCAGTGGCATGTAGCACAGGCCTCCTAAATCGCGGACTTTGCCAAGAGACCTGTTTAAGGCAATGTCGTTGTGATTTGCATTTTTTGAGTTCATAAATCCTTCCTGTCTACTCAGCCCTTTCTCTTTCTGGCAGTTGAGGATCATGTTTGTTAAAAAGCAAACAAAGCTTGTGTGTGCGACTGAATTTTCCAGCTTAAGTTTGTTTTCCTACCTGTAAATTGGGAGGATAATAATCAAAAACTCCATTAATTGAACTGACCCAGGTAAAGATTTTCATGTAGCATGTTGTATGCTTAGGGGGTTCGTAAGAAACAGTAGCTGTTACTACCATTCTGCTTTGCAGACCTCTGTAGATTAAAGGAAAGTTCTTAACAGAACCAATAAAATTTTGAGTGGGAAGGGTTACTTCAGAAATCATTCAGTCCAGTTTCTTTTCCTTTTTCCCTCCCTCCCTTTCCTCTTTTTTCCTTCCTTCCTTTTTTTTTTTTTTTTTAGCAGAAAACTGCTCAGAATTAAGACCTGCCCAGAATTGTAGCAGAATCAGTACCACAAAGGAACCTCTAGTTTAATGATGTCTTCTAAGAATTTTTAGCCAAATGTTTTTTGTAGGTGTTTCAATCAGGACAAATTATTATTATAATGGTAAAAATTTCCCCCAAACTGTCTTTTAAACATAAGTAGGTACAGATGCATTTCATACATTTGTGTGCAGGGGAATTAAAAAAATACAAACAAATTAAATGAAGGAATAACTGTCTTTGAAAGATTTAATTCAATTTCTTATTTGTATTAACTAGGCTGATGTTGAGAGGTGACTTAGCCATCTTTATACATTTTAAAGACAAAATTCCTATTTAACTGTTTTATTCATGTGCTGTCTTGGCTCATAGAAAACAGTTTCAGTAAGTGTGCTAAGGAAATAGTGATAAGTTCAGCCTCTGTAGGCAGTGCAGGTCTATTATGTATACCATTAAGAAGGAGTTTGAGGAATGGCAATACGGCTCAGTAGTAAAGAATCTGCCTGCCAATGCAGGAGACACAAGAGACATGGGTTCCATCCCTGGGTCAGGAAGATTCTCTGGCATAGGAAATGGCAACCCAATCCAGTATTCTTGCCTGGAAAATTCCATGGACAGAGGAACCTGGTGGGCTACAGTCCAGCGCGGTGCTAAGTCACTTAAGTCGTGTCCGACTCTATGTTATCCTATGGACTGTAGCCCACCAGGCTCCTCTTTCCATGGGGTTTTCCAGGCAAGAATGCTGGAGTGGGTTACCATTTCCTTCTCCAGGGGATCTTCCCGACCCAGGAATCAAATCCACATCTCTTACATCTCCTGCATTGGTAGGCGGATTTTTTTTTTTTTTTAAACAACTGGTGCCACCTGGGCTGCAGTCCATGGGTTGCAAAGAGTCAGACATAACTGAGCATGCACACATATGGATACCTCAACAAAAAATCAGTTGAAGCAGCAATTAAATGCCCCATGTTATGAGACTGGGCAGTGAGTCTGGCATTAGTTACCTGAAGAGAGAAAGTATTAAAATGTCTTTTTTTTTTTTTTTTAAACCAGAGAAAACCAAAATAAAATGACACTTCTAAATACATATAGACACAAAAACTAACAGAGGTGGAACAATAAAGTCAGGATGCTGAGACAGCAACTCGTTCCTCTGGCAGATGTTTGTTGGGTCCAGGACAGTGTTAGGTGCCGTGTGTACATCTTGGATGTCCTGCCTTCTGAGACCTAACAGGATACAGGACACCAGGGTAGACACGAACAAAGAAGCAGGGTGTGATGACTTGCAGCACCGCAGAGACCACTGTGGGTGCAGGAAGAGCAGGCAGGGCCTTGTGCAGGTGAGACATTGGGATTTCATTCTCAGGTGAGGCCAGAGGCCATCGGGAGGTTTAAGCAAAGGAGAGATGTCATTTAATTTAGAGCTTTGAAATGTTATTCTGGCTTCTGTGTGGGAAGTGGAGCAGCCAGTTAGGGGATGATGACTGGTGGTCAGGGTGGCCTCCATCACAGGGCGCTGTGCTGGGGAGGAGGCATTGTGAGGACATGAGGTGCAAAGATGGGGAATACAGCCAAGGCGAAGCCCTGATGGATGTCGGGCCTGAAGGAAAAGGAGGTTGTGGAGCTGCTGGGTGGAGGTGAGGCAGTTTTCTAAGAATGAGAAAGAAAGAGGAACCAGTTTAGGGAGGAAAATTAAAATTTTGGCCTTGGACATGAAGATTTGAGATTTCAGTGACTTGCGAAATAAAGATATCTAGAGATAGTTGGGTTTAACAATTAGATTGGGGAAGTCTCTGGTGGTCCAGCGGTTAGGGCCTTAGTGCTTCCACTGCCTTGGATCTGGGGTTCTATCCCTGGTCGGGGAACTAAGATCCAGAAAGCAGCATAGTGTGCTAAAACAGAAACAAATACCAAAAAACAATTAGAACTTATAGGGGGACTTCCCTGGTGGTCCAGTGGTTAACAATCACCTCAACAAATGCAGGGATGGAGGTTTGATCCATGGTCGGTGACTTAAGATCCCAAATGCCACAGGGTAACTAAGTCTATGTGCCAGAACCAGAGAAGCCCACCTGCCACAGTGAAAGAAGCTCGTGTGCCACAGTGAAGACCCAGCACAGTCAAAATAATATTTTTTTTAAAAACTTGTGTGGAACAGTAGGAATAGATCAAAAGAGCTGGAAAATCAGGAAGAAAAGCCTGAAGATGGCCTTATGTCCAGATTGGAACTGGTCAAACAGGAGTGAATGTCAACGTTTTAGGAATCAGCAAACTACAATGGACTGGAATGGGTGAATTTCACTCAGATGACCTTTATATCTACTACTGCGGGCAGGAATCCCTTAGAAGAAAGGGAGTAGCCATCATAGTCAACAAAAGAGTCTGAAATGCAGTATTTGGATGCAATATAAAAAACCAAAGAATGATCTCTGTTCGTTTGCAAGACAAACCATGTAATATCACAGTAATCCAAGTCTATGCCCTGACCAGTAATGTTGAAGAAGCTGAAGTTGAATGGTTCTATGAAGACCTACAAGATCTTCTAGAATTAACACCCAAAATAGATGTCCTTTTCATTATAGGGGACTGGAATGCAAAAGTAGGAAGTCAAGAAACACCTGGAGTAACAGGCAAATTTGGCCTTGGAATACAGAATGAAGCAGGGCAAAGACTAATAGAGTTTTGCCAAGAAAATGCACTGGTCATAGCAAACACCCTCATCCAACAACACAAGAGAAGACTCTACACATGGACATCACCAGATGGTCAACACCAAAATCGAATTGATTATATTCTTTGCAGCCAAAGATGAAGAAGCTCTATACAGTCAGCAAAAACAAGACTGAGGGCTGACTGTGGCTCAGATAATGAACTCCTTATTGCCAAATTCAGACTTAAATTGAAGAAAATAGGGAAACCACTAGACCATCCAGATATGACCTAAATCAAATCCCTTACGATTATACAGTGGAAGTGACAAATAGATCTGAGGGATTAGATCTGATAGAGTGCCTGGAAGAACTATGGACGGAGGTTCACGACATTGTACAGGAGACAGGGATCAAGACCATCCCCAAGAAAAAGAAACGCAAAAAAGCAAAATGGCTAGCTGAGGAGGCCTTACAAATAGCTGTGAAAAGACGAGAAGTGAAAAGCAAAGGAGAAAAGGAAAAATATACCCATTTGAATGCAGAGTTACAAAGAACAGCAAGGAGAGATAAGAAAGCCTTCCTCAGTGATCAGTGCAAAGAAATAGAGGAAAACAATAGAATGGGAAAGACTAGAGATCTCTTGAAGAAAATTAAAGATACCAAGGGAACATTTCATGCAAAGATGGGCCAATAAAGGACAGAAATAGTATGAACCTAATATAAGCAGAAGATATTAAGAAGAGGTGGCAAGAATACATAGAAGAACTGTACAAAAAAGATCTTAAGGACCCAGATAACCATAATGGTGTGATCACTCACCCAGATCCAGACATCCTGGAGTACGAAGTCAAGTGGGCCTTAGGAAGCATCACTATGAACAAAGCTATTGGAGGTGATAGAATTCCAGTTGAGCTATTTCAAATCCTAAAAGATAATGCTGTGAAAGTGCTGCACTCAATGTGCCAGCAAATTTGGAAAACTCAGCAGTGGCCACAGGACTGGAAAAGGTCAGTTTTCATTCCAATCCCAAATAAAGGCAATGCCAAAGAATGCTCAAACTACTGCACGGTTGCACTCATCTCACACGCTAGCAAAATAATGCTGAAAATTCTCCAAGCCAGGCTTCAACAGTTATGTGAACCATGAACTTCCAGATGTTCAAGCTGGATTTAGAAAAGGCAGAGGAACCAGAGATCAAATTGCCAACATCCGTTGGATCATCAAAAAGCAAGAGAGTTCCAGAAAAACATCTATTTCTGCTTTATTGACTGTGCCAAAGCCTTTGGCTGTGTAGATCACAACAAACTGTGGAAAATTCATCAAGAGATGGGAATACCAGACCACCTGACCTTTCTCCTGAGAAATTTGTATGGCAGGTGAAGAAGCAATAGTTAGAACTGGACACAGAACGACAGACTGGTTCCAAATAGGGAAAGGAATACGTCAAGGCTGTGTATTGTCACCCTGCTTATTTAACTTACATGCAGAGTACATCATGAGAAATGCTGGGCTGGATGAAGCACAGCTGGAATCAAGATTGCCAGGAGAAATATCAATAACCTCAGATATGCAGATGACACCACCCTTACGGCAGAAAGTGAAGAGGAACTAAAAAAGCATCTTGATGAAAGTGAAAGACGAGAGAGAAAAAGTTGGCTTAAAGCTCAACATTCAGAAAACAAAGATCATGGCATCTGGTCCCCTCACTTCATGGCAAATAGATGGGGAAACAGTCGAAACAGTGTCAGACTTCATTTTTTGGGGCTCCAAAATCACTGAAGATGGTGACTGCAGCCATGAAATTAAAAGATGCTTGCTCCTTGGAAGAAAAGTTATGACCAACCTGGACAGCATATTAAAAAGCAGAGACATTACTTTGCCAACAAAAGTCCATGTAATCAAAGCTATGGTTTTTAGTGGTCAAGTATGGATGTGAGAGTGGGACTATAAAGAAAGCTGAGTGCTGAAGAATTGATGCTTTTGAACTGTGGTGTTGGAGAAGACTCTTGAGAGTCCCTTGGACTGCAAGTCCATTGGGCTGGATCCACCCAGTCCATCCTAAAGGAAATCAGTCCTGAATATTCATTGGAAGGACTGATGCTGAAGCGGAAACTCCAATACTTTGGCTATCTGATTTGAAGAACTGACTCATTGAAAAAGACCCTAATGCTCTGGGAAAGATTGAAGGTGGGAGGAGAAGGGGACAACAGAGGATGAGATGGTTGGGTGGCATCACCAACTCAATGGACATGAGTTTGAGTCAACTCAGGGAGTTGGTGATGGACATGGAGGCCTAGCGTGCTGCTGTCCATAGGTCACAAAGAGTTGGACACGACTGAGCGACTGAACTGAACAGAACGTGGGAAACTGGTAAGAAATTTAATAAGACAACAAAGAAGTTCTTACATGTTATAGGCTGAAATCCTTTAATTCGTTGGAAGACTTAATGTTGGCTTTTTAAAATTCTTTTGTGTATTCGTTTATGTGTTTATTTCTGGCTGCACTGGGTCTTTGTAGCTTTGCTTGAGGGGCTAGTCTCTAGTTGCAGTGTACGGGCTTCTCACTGTGGTGGCTTGTCTTGTTGAGCACAGGTTCTACGGAATAGGGGCTCAATAGTTGTGGTGCACAGGCTTAGTTGCTCTGAGGCATATGGAAACTTCCTGGACCAGGGATCGAACCCATGTCCCCTGCCTTGGCAGGTAGAATATTAACCACTGCAATGCCAGGGAAATCCTGTAACATGGGCTTTTAAGGTGAATCTAGACTGGTTACTCTTACTGATTTTCATGTATAAGATATAAACCTCTCTTTGCACAACAGAAGTTAATATTTAGCAATATAATTATTTTGAGATTCTGTAATTGATCATTATTTAATTTTGTTAAAGTTTCAGAATGAATTACGGTGACAAACTGTGTTTTCTGCATCACTGATTCTCTTGACTATTAGATATTCATATTTACTGTGGAGTTCTTAGGTGGATTGTCTCACCATGTATTTATGAGCTTTTAATCCAGGTAAGACTTAAACTGAATTTCTCCTACTAGTTACAAGTGGCCTCCCCCTGCCCCAAAAAACAAACAAAAAAAAATTTGTGAAATGTCAGGACTAATTTTGGAACAAGGCAGGCAGCCATGGGATCAGCTACTCATTCATACTGTATGGACAGTTAATCATTGGGGAACCTGAGTATCAATAACATAATAACCTTCAAAGCAAGCATGAAGAGAAACAGATTTCTTTGAGAATCTGGTGAAAGATATGGGCTCACCTGAGGAAAAACTACACACAGTTTCAAGGGTTTATAGACCGCAGATTAAGATCCCTGCACTCAAGTCTTGTGGGATCCGATTAGAAGTCAAAGCTTCTGTAGTTGTAAGAATGGAACCATTTCACAGTGTGTGGCATGCTCAGAGAAGTAACATATGCAACAGCTTCACTTTTAACTCAAGTTGTTTCCAGCAATGGGGTTTCTGTAATTCATTCCTTTATAGGATATTCCCCTCACATTGTCAGCTCTCAAAGTAAGCTGTGTGTTAGAACCCCACCAGAGAAGCAGAACTAGTATGAGATATGTACATGCACATGTATGTGTATATAAAATCACCCTACTACATGTTTATGTATCCCTGTACACATTATACACACTTGTGTGTGTGCATGTCAATAAGGGATTTATTACATGGGATTGATTTGTTCAGTAAAGGGGGTCTGGCTGCATAAGTCTGAAGCCTTAGGGCAAGCTGGGACTCCAGGCATGGGATGAAGCTCTTGTCCACAGGTAGAATTTAGTGTCTTTCTCTTGGGAAAGCCTCAGCCCTTATTTTAAAGCCCTCCCCCTCCCCTGCAGCTGATGAAGTCAGGCCCACCAGAATACTCTCCCTTAGAATTAACAGATGGGGACTTTTCATCACATCTGCAAAATTCCCTCACAGCAGGACCTGGTCAGCGTGTGAATAACTGAGGATGGCCCCTTGCTATGCCGGCACATCAGGAGCCACTGCAGGTGGAGAAGAAGGTTCCCTGGGATTACAGAAGTTGGTTCTGGGGATGGATTATAATCTGTTCCAAGAGTAACTTGAATCATTCCACTTGTTTTAAAAAGAGTACACTGATTATTCACCAGCATTGTTGTTGTCCGTGAAAGTGGATGCTTTAGGGACGACTGTACACTTATTTTTATTATGTTTCCTTCACTCCAAAATCTTTTCTTGAATCTTCTTGGAAATGCCTTCTGATCCATTTATAAGCCACAGAAGAAAATCTGTTTTACAATCTATAGATTGTTTTATAATCTTCTTTCCTATTTTGTTCAATACCTTGTTTTCTGAAGAAACCAACACACACTTCCCTATCACTTTTCTTTCTTATTCGTCAAACTTGGTTCAGAATTCTTCCAAAATTCAGATGTCGGCTTTAAGAAGCAGTCCATTTTATGTGCCACTAGAACATGAGTCTTCCTGAAGCACAATTTAGTTATTCTAATGCTTAAAGTCACTCAGAAGTTTTCATTTCTTTTTTTTTTAATTTAATTTTATTTTTAAACTTTACATAATTGTATTAGTTTTGCCAAATATCAAAATGAATCCATCACAGGTATACATGTGCTCCCCATCCTGAACCCTCCTCCCTCCTCCCTCCCCATACCATCCCTCTGGGTCGTCCCCTTAGAAGCTGAAGTGCTGACGTCTGCGATGGGCATTCAAATCTCTGAGCAGCTGACCCAGCCTGTCTCTACAGCCCGGCTCCATCCCCACCAGCACGTACTATGCTCCGCTCACCTTGGCCTCTTGAGGGAGCTGGACTTGGTCACTTGAGGGAGTCGAGGATATCTGTATCTCCCTCTCCTATTCCTTTGGCTTTGCGTCATCCCCCTCACCCTCACTCACCCCCGACCCCATCTTCTGGTTGTTAAAAGCCGGCCATCAAGGCCCGGCTCAAGTGGCACAGAGTTCCTTCTGTGCCAGGATTTCCATAGCACTCAGTGTTAGAGTTAGGGTTAACCCTAACCCTAATCCTTTTACATTTGGAACTCAGTGGTGTAGGTTGTTGGAACTGTAATCTGTCTGCTAACTGTAACTTTAGGCGAGTCTGGTGTCCTAGCTTTGTTCTCCCAGTGGTTGGTGTGGTGCCTTCTTAGGGTGGGGTGAATGAACGTGATTTTTGCATCCAGGATGGCCTTGTGATGTAGAAGAGACCCAAAATGAGTCTGCCAAGTGGCTTCCCTGGGGGTCCAGTGGCTAAGACTTCACACTCCCAATGCAGTGGGCCCAGGTTTGATCCCTGGTCAGGGAACTAGATTATATGCCACAACTAAAGATCCTGCACGCCACAATTATAAGACTCTTAATTTAATAAATTAAATTAAATACTTGTCTTAAAGGAATCCCCAAAACACTTTCCAGCACGGGCAGCATCACCAAAACTAATGCATCACTCTCAACATAAACAATTTGACTAACACAGCACTCCGTTACATATGCTAATCTGTCCTTTCTAGTCACATTATGGAACCTCTAATCAAAAAGGTTATTAAGGAGCTCTTGTCTTTCTTTAACTGAATCAAACCATCCACAGCTTGTGGCTATCTTATTGCACAGCCTTTTGTGATGGAACATGTAGATGCCTCGGAGAAGGAAATGGCAACCCACTCCAGTGTTCTTGCCTGGAGAATCCCAGGGACAGAGGAGCCTGGTAGGAGACCGTCTATGGGGTCATGCAGAGTCGGACACGACTGAAGCGACTTAGCAGCATGTAGATGCCTCTCAACTGAGAATAAACTCCAATTATTACTGCTGCCTGCTTGTTTTAAAAATGTCCTATGAAACTCAGTCTATTCTGCCTGCCTGCCTTTCATCTTTCAGACACACCTCCTTTCTCCTGCCCCTTCCCAGCACAGCAAACAGTCTCCATCCCAGGCAGGCACAGACAGGACCACTGCTTCCCTTACATGTCCAAATCACTCTGAATGGTTTGTTTTTATTTTATATTTAAGTGGAAAACGTGGCTCTTCCGTTGTTGTTGCAAATTAGCATGGCCTAGAGGCTTCTCGGGCTTCCCAGGTGGCTAGTGGTAAAGAACCCTCCTGCCAGTGTAGGAGACGTAAAAGATACAGGTTTGATCCCTGGGTCGGGAAGATCCTCTGGAGGAGGGTATAGCAACACACTCCAGTATTCTTGCCTGGAGAATCCCATGGACAGAGGAGCCTGGTGGACTACAGTCCATACGGTTGCAAAGAGTTGGACATGACTAAAGCGACTTAACACACACAGAGGCTTCTCACAGGGACCCAGAGCCAGGTAACCTGTTACAATTGGCTTTATCCTGGGCACGGTATTGCATCCCTCTGGGCCCATGTTTCCTCATCTGTAAAACAGAGATGGCAATATTATCCGTGTCACAGGGCTGCTGTCAAAAGTCAATGTAGGACAGCTCCTGGCATCATCGTAAGTGTTCGGTAAATATAAGCTCTTACCTCCTATGTGTGATTTCAGTGAACTGTCTGCCTCTATGATAAAACAGAGTTTTATCTTCTTCCTGCTTCCTTCTGTATTAATGGAGAGGGTTCTAATGGCAGACCCCTCTGTGTTTATTTTCCCCATCCTTACCTGCATACCTGGTCTTGGCTCTGCCACAGCATTGTCTGTAGTGAAACCAACATTCACCTTAAGACTTGCTCCTCCTGCCTGAGATACAGTTTGTGCCTTTGCAGTACAGAGCCACTCCACTTGACCAGGGACAGGGAGGGAGCAGCCTGAAGATTGAAAATAAACCCAATATATCAGAAATGTTTCAAATACAATTATATTAAAGCAATAAATTAGGGACTGAAAGGAAAAAATGTATCCATTGAGGAGACACAAGAAATGACTAACCTGGTAATGAAAAAATTATAGAATAGGGAATGCCAAATATCTGATGCAAATTACCTGATTTTTAATTCTACAGCTAGATAAATTAAGCAGTAATTCTTCCTATTTTACAGAAGATGAATTTGCAGCTCAGATAACTTGCTCTAGGTAACAAACAGTAAATTACAGAAGTGGGGCTCAAACCCAGATTTGTCCAAGTCCAAAGCCTACACTCTTTACCCTAGATATCATTCGACTTCAAAATCCACAGAAAAACAACCTGAAATCTATGCGGGTTTATGTGGACTGTATTCAATTAATCTGTGATGCTTTCAATTTTCCCTATAAGTAAAATATATATATATATATATATAGCCATCTCAGAAAATTCTGGTGGAGACCTATTTTCGTGAACTGGAGACCAAATACACGAACAAACTTGGAAGCATAGAAAATAAAACTTGGAATCTCCTTCCTACTTCAAGAACAGGTTTCTTTCATCGTCCCATTTCAAGAGGTAATGATTCTCACCATTTGATCATCCACCCACTTAAGTCAGTCATGTTGGTTTGCGTTTGTTCCAGAGTGGAATTCTGAGAGGCCATCCATTCCTTCCTGTGGGCCATGAGATGCTGCCAGAAAGAGTGTGTGCTCCTGCTCCAGGCTCGCCTGAGCATCTCCTGATTTGTGCTGCCTCTTCAGATCAGGGCCGACGCTCCCAGGCTCCATGTGTGTGCTTATCCAGCGCCCTCAGTTGAGCTTTTGGCTTAATGGGGTTCCTTTGGCTACAGCAAGAGCTAAGCCACTTGACTGGGCTTGGTGCCCGCACATTCTTGCTCAATGCAGACTCTGAATAGGTCACTCAACTTTTATTACACTTGGAGGAAAATAACTACAAATCTGAAAAAAAAAAAAAAACCAAAAACCTTGAAAAACTGAAAGCTGATGTGTTGATGGGCGGGTACACTTTTATTGCTCGTCTCCCTCCTGGAGTGTAATAACCACAAAGCATCTTTGAGGGAAGGGGCACCAGGAGCAGCACGGTATTTTAGAAGTCTCACCTGTGTTTGAGTCGTAGGCTGGCACATTTATTTCCTCCGATTGCCTCCTCTCCTGATTCTTTAATTCCTTAGTTTAGGTTTTTGAAAGCCCTGGATGGGTAGGAGGCAATGGTCTCTGGCCTTGAGGAGATTTACAATCCAGTGGTGAAATACACACACACAAATAGAATGTCTAAGATAGGTGAATACACATATGTGTGGACAGGCAATCAACAATAAAGAGGTGCCTTGATTTATAGCTGGTTTTGTAACATGTAAAACCTTTTTAATTTTATAGGAATTTTATAAGTTAAAAGTTGCTTTAATATAATTTATCAATTTATGAGAACAAGACTATACAGTAAAAAAAAAATCCATTTTGTGCCATTAGGCAAATACCTATCCTCCAGATGATTGGTGCTGAACTTGGTTTGTTGCGTATGTTTTATTTCATGCCAAACAGCTTCGTCCACACCAGGGTGACAGTCGAGAGGTGAGAGAAGGCGGTTTGTTGAGGGGATTGTACTTGCTGTGTCAGCCTTCCCTGACTCAGACGTGAGTGATTACTGTTGACACTGGGAGACTCAGGGCACAAGAGAGCATTCTGTGCATGACAAAACTCTGAAACACAGTAATCTTAAGGTAGACCAGTGTGTAAAGCCATGGAAAGGTTTGGCTCTTGCTTTTACGCCCTTCATTTCTTTTTTTTTTTTTTTGGCGTTCACAGGGTGTCTCTCTGTGAAGAAGTTCAGCCAGTGATTTCTCTGAGCAGGTGAAGGCACGTCTTCCTTTTGATGACAGAATTTCTTGAAAAGGAATAAGCCAGTCCCTAATCTCATTCTTTCCAGTCACATCATTGCAAAACATTGGGCTAATAGGCATGGTTCTTTCTTTACTTGCCTCCCCAGGCCCTGGTCCCAAACGAGAACGGGGAACAGAAAAAAAGAGTACAGGTGTTATGTGTATATGTGTTTGTACATACACAAGTTACAGGCGTTAGTTTGAAACTGAATTGCTTTGATAAGTGAGGCAACACTTGAACTTGGTATAAGGAAGAGGGCCAGTAACACACGAGAAGAATCATCAAACACAGAAGATCACAGCTTGAGGGATGGCTGGAGACAGCCCAACCTCTGTGGAAACCCCTCTGTGGAGTCATCGAGTATGATAAATGAAGCCAGAGCTCAGCCAGAACGCTGGGGTGTTTTTCTCCAAACTGTTGACATTGGGAGAATCAGGGCATCTCAGACAGATGTGAGTCTGTCATCCCAAACTCACAATAGTTGTTGGATGAATGGTAGGTCTTCTCTCTCTCTTTCTTACACTCTTCACTTCTCCCCTCTTTTCCTTGTGAGAAGTCATCTTGTTCAGCACAGTCTACATGCAGGGCCCTTTGTTTAAGTCTGAGAAACAGGACAGGATCAGATCCAGAATCACACTCATTCTTTTAGGAAGAACTGACAGCTAATTCTTTCATGTCTATGAATTGCTCGGAGAAATACCAAGTAACATTATTGCTGTGAGGGCTGTTTGTTTTGAGCCTGGTAAACGGCGTTGATCCCTGGATCTGATGGAAGCCCACACTTCCACAGGCAGAATTTACATCTATTTCTCCCACACATGAGAGAAGCAGAGCCTCCTTTATGCATGTTAGTGATGTTGGGAGCACTTCAGTTTTTAGTTATTTTTTTAAAAAGTGGTTCCTCAAAAAAAAGAAGATATTGGATAGAGAGACAGGAAAGAAGAAGGGATGGAGAAACATATTCTCAGATACTCCTGACAGGCATCTGACATACCCTAGGAGGGGTTTAGAGTTTGGGAAATAAATGGAGTAGGAAGAGAGACAATATTTTAACCAGACAATTTATAATCCAGGGCAGAAGGGTCCCAGGCACCTCTGACAATGAGTTAGTAGGTGTGAGACGTGGAAGGTATAAACATGTCAGCTGTCTGCTTCCCATCACCATGTGCTGTCAGAAGTTGCCTCTTTGAAATAAAGATGAGAATCCCTGGGATGAGCCTTAAAAAGGGGGAGAGAAAGACCATGGGATATTGTATGCTCACTTCTGGATTTTGAATGCAAAGCAAAGTTGTGCAAAATTTGAACAATGGGAAATAATGCAGTCAGCTAAGTTCTATTTGCAAGCAACAGAAACTGATTCTGGTTAACTACGGAAAGGGGATGTAGTGGAAGGGTAATTATCAGCAAGGTTGAGTAAACAGGCTGTGGAGAGGACAGAGACCTCAGCAATTTCACAGACCTGGTGGGCAGTGTTACCAGGACTCAGCCACCAAAGAAGTTCTGGTTTCTGAGCTGGTTACTCTACTCGACACTAAGAATCCAGGAGAGAGAGTCTGGTTGCTCCAGCTTAGGTAAAAAGGGCACTTGCTGCTAGTTTGAATTTCATGAACGCTAACTTTGTAGAAATTCAAAAGAGGAGGGGAATGGAAGGCACAGTGGTCCAGGAAGGCCTCCAGGAAGAGGAGAGGTTGAATGTAATGAACAGTCCTGATGTTTAAATAGTAGTTTGACATGCTTGCTAGAGTGGGCAGGGCACTCTGACAGTCCCAACCAGACCACATGCCCTGGGAGGTGCAAGTTCTCCAAAGGGAAATTGAGGAACCAGCAAAGGGAGTGAATGCTGGATGATGAAAACAACATATGTCTCTTACAGTGGGTGAGCCAGAGAGAAGAAAAAGATGCAGGATGGAGAGGTTCTGCAGAGATGCTTAAAACCCTTGTTAGACATTCAGTGTGTTTCCCAGAGGGCTCTGTCATGCGAGAAGCCTCAATTCCTGCTCATCTCTTCCATGTTAATTTCTCTTCTCTGTCATGTTTATTTTCATATCTGGATGTCTACTTAGGTGTTACGATTCTACCTCATTTAACTCTAGCCAACCGAAGTGTATGGAGCAGCTGTTATACATAAGACATCATGCCATGTGTGAATAAAAAAGATGTTATCCCTGACTTTCAGTTCAGTTCAGTTCAGTTGCTCAGTCGTGTCCGACTCTTTGCAACCCCATGAATCGAAGCACACAGGGCTTCCCTGTCCATCACCGTCTGCCGGAGTTCACTCAAACTCACGTCCATCGAGTCAGTGATGCCATCCAGCCATCTCATCCTCTGTCGTCCCCTTTTCCTCCTGCCTCCAATCCCTCCCAGCATCAGAGTCTTTTCCAGTGAGTCAGCTCTTTGCATGAGGTGGCCAAAGTATTGGAGTTTCAGCTTTAGCATCATTCCTTCCAAAGAACACCCAGGATTGATCTCTTTTAGAATGTACTGGTTGGATCTCCTTGCAGTCCAAGGGACTCTCAAGAGTCTTCTCCAATACCACAGTTCAAAAGCATCAATTCTTCGGCGCTCAGCCTTCTTCACAGTCCAACTCTCACATCCATACATGACCACTGGAAAAACCATAGCCTTGACTAGATGGACCTTTTTTGGCAAAGTAATGTCTCTGCTTTTCAATATGCTGTCTAGGTTGGTCATAACTTTTCTTCCAAGGAGCAAGCGTCTTTTAATTTCATGGCTGCAGTCACCATCTGCCGTGATTTTGGAGCCCAAAAAATAAAGTCTGACACTGTTTTCACTGTTTCCCCATCTATTTCCCATGAAGTGATGGGACCAGATGCCATGATCTTAGTTTTCTAAATGTTGAACCAACTTTTTCACTCTTCTCTTTTACTTTCATCAAGAGGCTTTTTAGTTCCTCTTCACTTTCTGCCATAAGGGTGGTGTCATCTGCATATCTGAGGTTACTGATATTTCTCCCGGCAATCTTGATTCTAGCTTTTGCTTCATCCAGCCCAGGGTTTCTCATGATGTACTCTGCATAGAAGTTCAATAAGCAGTGTGACAATATACAGCCTTGATGTACTCCTTTTCCTATTTAGAACCAGTCTGTTATTCCATGTCCAATTCTAACTGGACTTAAGAAGGTTAAAATTTCATAGACAAGATTATGATCTAGACAAATTTATGCTCTTTATTCCATGACAACAGCTTCTTATATTCATTTATTTTTTGTTAATAGCATATTCCTAGACCATCAGCTTTGAGACCTTGGAATCGTTTATAGTGCAACCTTTACTTTAATCTCCTTAACATTTATCTCTTACCAGTTCATCCATTTAGCAAATCCTCCCAGTACTTCCTTCCCAATCCTTATACCTATTCCTGCGTGGCTGTTTCAGTGCCACAGCTTGGCAAAGTCCTCATTATCTTACACCTATTTTTCTGTAATAACCAACTAGCTGAGCTTGCTGACTTGGTTTCTACATTCCTCCTGTCTTTCCTGTCTGTACACAGGTTCTACAAGCCTTACAGTAGTTTCACTCTGACCTCTGTGATCTTATTTTCCTTTACTTCTAAGTCACACCCACAGTTCCAGCCTGTCAGTCTTCTCAGTTCAGTTCAGTTCAGTTGCTCAGTTGTGTCCAACACTTTGTGACCTGATGGACTGCTGCACACCAGGCTTCCTGTCTATCGCCAACTCCCGGAGCTTGCTCACACTCATGTTCATTGAGTCGCTGATGCCATCCAATCATCTCATCCTCTGTCATTCCCTTCTGCTCCTGCCTTCAATCTTTCCCATCATCAGGATCTTTTCCAAGGAGTCAGTTCTTGGCATCAGGTGATCAAAGTATTGGAGCTTCAGTTTCAGCATCAATTCTTCCAAGGAATATTCAGCACTGATTTCCTTTAGGATCGATTGGTTCATCTCCTTGAAGTCCAAGGGACCATCAAGAGTCTTCTCCAACACCATAAGTCAAAAGCATCAATTCTTAAGCACTCAGCTTTCTTTATGGTCCAAGTCTCACATTCATATATGACTACTGGAAAAACCATAGCTTTGACTAGATGGACCTTTGTCTGCAAAGTAATGTCTCTGCTTTTTAATATGCTGTCTAGTTTGGTCATAACTTTTCTTCCAAAGAGCAAGCATCTTTTAATCTCATGGCTGCAGTCACCATCTGCAATGATTTTGGAGCCCAAGAAAATAAAGTGTCACTGTTTCCATTGTTTTTCCATCACTTTGCCATGAATTGATGGGACTGGATGCCATGATCTTGGATTTTTGAATGTTGAGTTTCAAACCGGCCTTTTAACACTCCTCTTTCACTTTCATCAAGAGGCTCTTCAGTTCCTCTTTGCTTTCTGCCATAAGGGTGGTGTCATCTGCATATCTAAGGTTACTGATATTTCTCCTAGCAATCTTGATTCCAGATTGTGCTTCATCCATCCTGGCATTTCGCATGATGTACTCTAATTAGAAGTTAAATAAGCAGGGTGACAATATACAGCCTTGATGTACTCCTTTCCTAATTTGGAACCAGTCTGTTGTTCCATGTCTGGTTCTAACTGTTGCTTCTTGACCTGCATACAGATTTCTCAGGAGGCAGGTAGGGTGGTCTGGTATTCCCATCTCTTGAAGAATTTTCCACAGTTTGTTGTGATCCACACAGTCAAAGGCTTTGGCATAGTCAATAAAGCATAAGTAAATGTTTTTTGGAACTCTCTTGCTTTTTCAATGATCCAGCAGATGTTGGCAATTTGATCTCTGGTTCCTGTGAGTCAGTCTTCTCACTGTCCTTCAAATACACCGGGTTATCTTGCTTTCATGTCCCATACTTCTCTTCCTCATCCTCACCTGGAAAAGTTCTCGTCAATCTCATCCATTCATTGAAACCAGTAGCTCTCAGCCCTGGTTACACATTCCCATCACCTGGAGAGGGTTATGTTTTTTCCTTTCTTTTTAGAATTACCAATGCAGAGGAACCAGCTAGATCATGAGACTGAAATATCTGGAATGACAGCATTTTAAAAACTCCCTGGGTAACTCCGATTTCCTGCTACAGTGTGTTAGTCACTCAGTTGTGTCTGACTTTTTGCAACCCCATGAACTGTAGCCTGCCAGGCTCTTCTGTCCTTGGGATTTCCCAGGCAAGAATATTGGAGTGGGTAGCCATTCCCTTCCCTGGGGGATCTTCTCCATCCAGGGATTGAACCTGGGTCTCCTGCATCACAAGCAGATTCTTTACCATCTGAGCCACCAGGGAAGCACACTGAAGTTTAGACTGGTTATTCAAACTTCAGGCCTCATGTAAGTGTGCATAAACCAGTCCTGCTCCCAGGGCCCTCCTCGAGGGCAGGGAAAAAAGGGCTTAGACAATCAGTAAGCTTTTGCAGATAATGAAATATAAAATAGATGGAGATGAATCCAGGTATGTTTCAAATGACTGTACAAGTGAGCAGTAAGTGCAAAGAGACTTTCTATGTGTTGAATTGCATCCTCCCTGAATCTCTTATGTTAAGGCCTTAATCCCCAGGACCTCAGAATGGAACTAAACTTGGAGGTAGTGCCTCTAAAGAGGTCATCAAGTTAAAATGAGGCACTTCTGTTACCCTAAACCAATCCTTATAAGAAGAGGAGATTTGGCAGACAAAGGAAAGACCATGGAAGGACACAGCAAGAGCATCTGTGAGCCAAGGAAAGAGGCCTCTACTGCTGCTGCTGCTGCTGAGTCACTCCAGCTGTGTCCGACTCTGTGCGACCCCATAGACGGCAGCCCACCAGGCTCCCCTGTCCCTGGGATTCTCCAGGCAAGAACACTGGAGTGGGTTGCCATTTCCTTCTCCAATGCATGGAAGTGAAAAGTTAAAGTGAAGTCTCTCAGTCGTGTCTGACTCTTAGCGACCCCATGGACTGCAGCCTACCAGACTCCTCCGTCCATGGAATTTTCCAGGCACGAGTACTGGAGTGGGGTGCCATCGCCTTCTCCGAAAGAGGCCTCAGGAGAAACCAAATTGCCAATACCTTGATCTTGGATTTCCAGCCTCCAGCACTGTCAGAAAGTTCGTTTCCATCATTTAAGTCATGCAGCCTGCACTACTTTCATTATGACAGCCCTAGATCTTCATGACCAAGATAATCACGATGGTGTGATCACTCACCTAGAGCCAGACATCCTGGAATGTGAAGTCAAGTGGGCCTTAGAAAGCATCACTATGAACAAAGCTAGTGGAGGTGATGGAATTCCAGTTGAGAAATTTCAAATCCTGGAAGATGATGCTGTGAAAGTGCTGCACTCAATATGCCAGCAAATTTGGAAAACTCAGCAGTGGCCACAGGACTGGAAAAGGTCAGTTTTCATTCCAATCCCAAAGAAAGGCAATGCCAAAGAATGCTCAAACTACGGCACAATTGCACTCATCTCACATGCTAGTAAAGTAATGCTGAAAATTCTCTAAGTCAGGCTTCAGCAATACATGATCCATGAACTTCCTGATGTTCAAACTAGTTTTAGAAAAGGCAGAGGAACCAGAGATCAGATTGCCAACATCCTCTGGATCATTGAAAAAGCAAGAGAGTCCCAGAAAAACATCTATTTCTGCTTTATTGACTATGCCAAAGCCTTTGACTGTGTGGGTCACAATAAACTGGAAAATTCTGAAAGAGATGGGATTACCAGACCACCTGACCTGCCTCTTGAGAAACCTATATGCAGGTCAGGAAGCAACAGTTAGAACTGGACATGGAACAACAGACTGGTTCCAAATAGGAAAAGGAGTACGTCAGGGCTGTATATTGTCACCCTGCTTATTGAACTTCTATGCAGAGTACATCATGAGAAACACTGGGCTGGAAGAAGCACAAGCTGGAGTCAAGATTGCCGGGAGAAATATCAATAACTTCAGATATGCAGATGACACCACCCTTATGGCAGAAAGTGAAGAGGAACTAAAAAGCCTCTTGATGAAAGTGAAAGTGGAGAGTGAAACAGTTGGCTTAAAGCTCAACATTCAGAAAATGAAGATCATGGCATCTGGTCCCATCACTTCATGGGAAATAAATGGAGAAACAGTGGAAACAGTGTCAGACTTTATTTTTGGGGGGGCTCCAAAATCACTGCAAATGGTGACTGCAGCCATGAAATTAAAAGACGCTTACTCCTTGGAAGAAAAGTTATGACCAACCTAGACAGCATATTGAAAAGCAGAGACATTACTTTGCCAACAAAGGTCCGTCTAGTCAAGGCTATGGTTTTTCCAGTGGTCGTGTATGGATGTGAGAGTTGGACTGTGAAGAAAGCTGAGTGCTGAAGAATTGATGCTTTTGAACTGTGGTGTTGGAGAAGACTCCTGAGAGTCCCTTGGACTGCAAGGAGATCCAACCAGTCCATTCTGAAGGAGATCAGTCCTGGGTGTTCTTTGGAGGGAATGATGCTAAAGCTGAAACTCCAGTACTTTGGCCACCTCATGTGAAGAGTTGACTCATTGGAAAATACTCTGATGCTGGGAGGGACTGGGGGCAGGAGGAAAAGGGGACGACAGAGGATGAGATGGCTGGATGGCATCACTGACTCGATGGATGTGAGTTTGAGTGAACTCCGGGAGTTGGTGATGGACAGGGAAGCCCGGTGTGCTGCGATTCATGGGGTTGCAAAGAGTCGGACACGACTGAGCGACTGAACTGAACTGAGCAACCTCACATATGAAGTAAAGGTGTGGGCAAATTAAAATTCCGAGTTTGGATAATATCACCTAAATTATACTTAACGAATTCTGAGCTGTCAAATACTGCTGTTAAGAGTCAGAGACCACCATGGCGGATAGCTTGATGCACTCACATAATTGCTGGGGCATCATCACAGAAGGTTTTAGAAACACTCAAAAGTGCACTTGCACTCAAAGGTAGAAACACCTATACCTGGGCCCGCTCCTGGAGGGGACATCCCTGGCAGTCCAGTGGGTAAGACTATGCCTTCCAATGCAGGACGTGCAGGTTCAATTCCTGGTTGGAGAGTTTAGATCCCACATGTCTCTTGGCCAAAAAACCAAAACATAAAACAGAAATGATGCTGTGACAAATTCAATAAAGACTTTAAAAATGGTCTACATCAAGAAATCTTTAAAAAACAAACAGACAGACAAACTCCTGTAGAACTTTTTAAAAATCATCAAGTCTGAGTCGCGTTCCCCAGGTGTGTGTGTGCTCAATCGGGTCTGGCTCTATGCAACCCCATGGGCTGTAGCCCGCCAGGCTCCTCTGTCCACGGGATTTCCCAGGCAAGAATACTGGGGTGGTTGCAATTCCCTTTTCCAGGGGATCTTCCTGACCCAGGGATGGAACCGTAGTCTCCTGCATCTCCTGCATTGGCAGGCGAAATCTTTTCCACTGAGTCATCTGGGAAGCCCTTCATTCCCCAGGATTCTGATTTAAATGGTACAAGGTAAGGCCTGAGGACAAAGAGGGGTTAAAACCTAGTCAAGGCTATTCTTGTATGATACCTGGGTGGCAAACCATTGAATACAATTTTTATTATCAAACAAAAGTAATGATAGTAATTTATCAGGAGAAAGTATCTTTGGGGATTTATTGTAAAATTTGTATAATGAAGAATGTCTTTATATTTTAGCAGTTTTACAGCAAATGCAAGGATAGTCCTTATATGGCCATTTCTTATATTGACCTTTGACCAAAAAATCAAAGACATATCAAAATAGAATTTTGAAGGGCTTTCTATGGGAGGCTTAAGTAGGTAAGTTTCTGATGACAGAACTTGACAGAGGGATTGGAGTTTTTATTTCCTAGAAATGTGAATGGACACATGTGTCTTTGCAAATCTGCTTCAAATACCAACCATTAGAGGGAAGTTCAAGGTAAGGACTAGTAAAGAACCTGTGATAAAAACACTCTGTTTAGCTGAGTGAAGAGATGTGGTTAAGCTTTATGTGCCAGATGATATTATTCATTTGCAAAATCCTACCTGTCAACTTATGTTCTGTTTTACATCAATTACAATTGAGATTTGATTTATCAAAAGAACATTCTTGGGACTTCCCTGGTTGTCCCGTGGTTAAGATTCCATGCTTCCTGGTGGAGGATGGGGGCAGGTAATTGGGTCTCTGGTCAGGGAAGGTGCACCTGGAAAAAAAGAGAGAGAACAGTCTTGACCACTCTGATTTTCGAAATATTTTGATATAGATTTTACAAAAATACAAGTAGCATAGGATTTACTGTGAGATTAGTTTAGTCCTTAGATAACTGTTGGGTTTGAAATTGAAGGCTGATGATGTATCAGTCCATGCTAGGCGTAATTATTTAGTAATTTCCAAGCACTTGCAATAGTGGTTAACACACATAACACAGTAGGTTTCCAGGCCTGTTTTAATCACTTTCTCTTCATTAACTAATTGATCTTCTTGGTAACATGCAGGGGAGATACATTACCCTCCCATTTTAAAGATAAGAACACTGAGGCATAAAGAGGTTAAGTGACTTTCTCAAGGACACCCAATTAGTAAGTGGAAGTTGTAGGCTTTGAATCCAGATATTATGTCTCCAGAGTCTTTGAACCAATTTCCTACATCATATACACAGGACAACGGGAGCCACTGTAGGTGAATACAAGAATAATTATAAAGCATTTGCTGACCTTGGAGAAACATTCAGCACATACAACTATACCTGGAAGAATGGGGAAGGCTTGTGTAGATTGCATATGAAGCAGCCAACCTGAATCGTGTAGACCCAGAAACCAGTCATTTCTGCAGCTCTTTTGTGCGTGAAGTTTCAAGTTTCCCTCTGGTATAATTTCTCAGTCTGAAGAGTTTCCTTTAGCAGTCCTTTTAGTTTTTCTTCATCTGAGAGTGTTTGCCTTCATTCCTGAGGAATATTTTCATGGGTATGAAATTTTGGATTAAGAGTTCTCTCCTTTCACAACTTTTAAGATGTCCTTCTACTATCTTCTGTCCTCCGTTGTCCCTGAGGTGAACTCTGCAGTAATTCCAATCATTGTTCTCTGATAGCTAAGGTGGTTTTCACTAGCTGCTTTTAAAAATGTTTTCCTTTTCCTTTTCTTTTTTGGCTTTCAGCAGTTTGAATTTCAGCATCTGTGCGTGCTTTTCTTTGCATCTATTCTGTTTGTGATTCACTGAGTTTCTTGAATCTGCGACTTCATATATTTCACCAAATTTGGGGACATTATTTTTTTCAAAGATATTTTCTGTATCTATCTCTCCTCTTCCTCTGGACTTCAATGACACAGATATCAAAACTTCAGTTATTATTTTATGGCTTGGGTGCTTTTGTTCATTTTTAAGAAAACATCTTTTATCTCTATTCTTCAGGTTGGATATTTTTCTCCTGAAGTTCATAGACTCTTTACTTGGTCATCCTCTCCATAATCTTTCCTGAACATATTCTTTCATATCTGTGGACATGTGTGCAAGAAACTTCTATAAAGAGACCACTTTTATTATCTATTCCCTCTCTTTTTATTCCTTGGTGGGTCTTTCCATCAGAGTGGAGTTGGAGGTTTGGGTGGAGGAAGTAGGGAGGCCCCAGAGAAGGAACTTCCCAAAGGATGCTCAGCCCCAGTGGCCTTGACCTTAACAGACCAGGGAGAGCCAGCTCTCCATCCCAAGAGGCTTTTCTGCCACCAGACCAGGAGGAAATGTGTAATACATGGTTGGCTGTGGGGAGTAGAGAAAGGAGTAGCTGTCACCTCGTGGAAAATTCACCTCTTTGCTTGTGTTTTCCCTTTTTATTTCCTCAGAGTTTGTTATTCAAGATGGCCCCAGGATAATGGGTATTCTCTTTTGGGGGGATGAAGGTGGGAGAGTAGCAAGCAGAATCCTTTTAAAGGAGCAGAGTCCTTACATGTTTTCTTCTTATGGTGTGTCATCTGTCATCTGTTTCCACTGCAGCTACTCCACCTGAAACTGAGTTGTGACTTAATCCCTGACCTGATGAGGGTGGCAGCAAGGGTCCTGCTTGCAGTTAAAGGAGGGGCATCTGGGGATGGGGGCAGCTGGAATGGGTCACCTCAGAGTGTCAAGATTCCCACCCGGGTGCAATGGTGCCCTCTCATCGTAACTCCATGCCTGCTCATCCTCCCCCTCCCACCCCTCACGGTCCTCCTGCACGGCTGCCTCCCTCCTCTCCCAGAATGACTTTGTAAGTGCTTTCAACTCCTCTCTAGGGCCTTGCAGCTATTTCTACGACTTCTTCCAAATCTGTTTTCCCTTCCTCAGCTTGCCTCCCACTGCCTAATTATGCCCTAGGCATCTCTCCTTCCATCTGTATCTGTATCTTCTCAGATCTCTTCCTTTCCTGCTAGGTTAGTGCATCACAAACATGTCCTTGGAGTATTTTGGGAACAGAATGAGAAGGAAACAGACCACTGCAATCCACACTTGGTCACCATGGTACCCCTACTCCCCTTGGTCACATGTGTTCATTTTCTTTTCCTTTTAACATTTTATGTTGGCTGCTGAGACCAGCAAAAAAAGAACATTTCTCAGTTCAAACTCTTAATCTCTCCCCTCCATGAGTGAGCAGTGAGATTGTATAGGGAGGACAGGAAGGAGAGCTGCAAAATCCTCAAACCATTGGTCCAGGCACTCTCCCATCTCCTGTTTTCTCCTTTGTTCCACTTTAAGACTCTCACCAAAATGATTTCTGCTCCTGGGCTCCTGTGGCTTCCTTTGATGGTCCTCCTTTCCTGGAATCTAAGGGCCAACTTCCAACCGCACTGCTTTTGATCTCCGTTTTCGCCAACCACATCCTCCTTCCAACTCTCACCTGGCCAGTGGCATTGTCTGTGGCTTTCTCTGTCTTGTCTTTCATGTTATGCCCGGCACCTGGCTTCCAGAGAACTGAGTTAGATGCCCTCCTGACCTCAACAGCATTTCCAGGCACCTCCACCTCCCAAATGCTTGCAAGCTAATTGCGATAATTCTCACCCATCCCTGCTTATTTCTTCCAGTAGAGGGACTTCCTACACAACAATGCAAGTTTATTGAGGGATAGCCTCTGTCAGGCAGGCTGACTGTACAGATTTAGCCACAATGAAGCATGTATGTGACCACGCCTGCCCCATACCAAAGCAGTCAGTAAACATTTGCTTAATCTTAATCTGAACAAAATAACTCAGAGTTTGAACAAGAGAGAATTCTTTTTTTTTTTTATTGTAAATCGAAATATAGTTGATTTACAATGTTAGTTTTAAGTATACTGTACAGTAAAGTGATTCAGTTCTGTATATACATTCTTTTTCAGATTTTTTCCATTCTCAATTATTACAAGATACTGAGTATAGTTCCTTGTGCTATACAATAGGTCCTTATTGTTTATCTATTTTATATATTGTAGTGCTATATGTTACATGTAGTGTTATATGTTAGTCTCAGACTCCTAATTTATCCCTCCCCACCTCTTTCTTCTTTGGTAACCGTAAGTTTATTTTTCATGTCTGTGAGTCTATTTCTGCTCCATAAACAACTTCATTTACATCACTTTTTTATAGTCCACATATAAGTGGTATCATGATATTTTTCTTTCTCTGTCTGACTTTATTTAAGTATGACAATCTCTAGTTCTATCCATATTGCCGTAACTGGTAATATTTCATTATTTTTCATGGCTGAGTGGTATTCCATTATATAAATCTATACATATACATTTATGTATAAATATATACATATACACCGATTCAATGAACATGAGCTTGGGCAAACTCCGGGAGATGGTGAGGGACAGGGAAGCCTGGCATGCTGCAGTCCGTGGGATTGCAAAGAGTCAGACATGACTTGGCAATTGAGCAACCACAACAATATATGTGTGTGTGTGTGTGTATATGTCTATATATATATCACATCTTCTTTATCCATTTATCCAATAAACTTATGGTTCCACATCTCTTAGCTATTGTAAATAGTGCTGCTGTATATAAATATTGGGGTGTGTGTAGTTTTTGAATTAGAGTTTTCCTCTTTTCTGGATATATGCCCAGGAGTGGGATTGCTGGTTCCTATGGTAACTCTATTTTTAGTTTCTTAAGGAACCTGTATACTGTTTTCCGTAGTGGCTTCAGAGAGAATTTTGATTTAACTTTTTAAAAATGCAGTCAACAAAGTATTTATTTCATGGCCAATATGATTCAGACATTGGGGGTCTTCTGATATTCATTACAAAGGATATGTCATCAGTTAACAGGTCAAGAGCAGTCACTGAGTGCCCTCTGTGAACTTGGCACTGTGATATCACCATGTTACCTTAAGTGCAGGACTTGAGAAGATTTTGGGAGCAGAGGTATCCTACAGGCTGGTGAGTTTTGGGTGGAAGGTGGGTGACGGTGTTTGCTGTAAGGCTGGGCTAGCAACATAAAGAATCCTGACTGTGGCCTGGAGCTTTTCTAGTCCTCAGCTTGACAGGTCTGGCTGTCTTGCTCGTGTATTTCCCCATGACTGCTCTGTCACAGATTTGCAACTGATTTCTTCACCACACAAATGCGGAACTTCACTCCTAACTCATGTGGGTTCACTAGCTAAGCAAAGCTCTGAGATCTTCAGCAAAGACCACAAGCCTAGAAATTCAGGGACCTGGGTTTCAGCTCTGGTTCTGCAGGTGCACATTCAATCATGTGAAGTTTTCATACATAAACAGGATGCATGGTTGATACGTAAATTTTAGGGAGACCACTGGTTAACCCTTTCCCAAGTTGAAAAGGAAAATAGAAAAATATAGACCCATGTGCTCAGGCCCTTATGTTCCTTTCAGGTTGTTTGAAACCAATCCATCAATGATTGAATCTGGAAAAATTCCCTTATCTTTGAAATTGCCTGGAAATGAGGTTGTACAATGGAATCACCCAAACGTTGGGATGAAGTTTTTTTCTCAAATAAAGAAAGGTAATTGTCATTAAAAAATAATTTTCTGTGAAACAAATGTCTTCCTCAAAAATTTTCCTTGATTTTTGTTTATTATTATGTATTTAGTTTTCATTGGACTGTAATTGATTGACGATGTTACGTTAGTTTCAAGTGTACAGCACAGTGATTCAGCTCTCTATATGTGTACACACACACACACACATATTTTCAGACTCTTTCCCATTTTAAGTTGTTATAAGATATTGAATCTGGTTCCCTGTGCTATACAGTGGGTCATTGTTGTTAATCTATTTTTTATATAGTAGTGTGTATCTGTTTCCTGAATTTTACAATCGCTGACTTTGGGGTGGGGAAATCTCAATCAGTATTTATTCACTCTTAGATCCAATGGAAAATGTATCCTGAACTCCTTTGTATCATTAGGAAGTAGAAGCTCAATCTGTTTAAATTTATCAAAAAGAGTGTAAATACTGCACATCACGAAATTAATAAAATGGAAAAAATGGGCTTCCTCTTTCTCTCAAGTTGCTAAATGGATTCACCACAAGATGGTGCCATGCAAGTGCTACTTGATAAAATGGTTGTTAACGCGTGTACTGTTCCTCTTGCAGGAGGCCCTTGTACTTACCAGCTGTGACATATGGCACATCTGAGAATGCTGTTTACACAGAGGCGAGTGCCTGTCTTGCTGTGTGAGTTTTCAGTGACTAAGGTCTTCCCCTTGTTCTTCATATGAGCTTGACCTTTCAACAAGTTTTCTGGTAACATGCTATTGCCATGGTACCAAGCCCACAGTTTTGCTTACGTGTTTTGAGGAGAAGGTGGCTCAGTTAGGTGGGTCTCTGAAAGCGCTTAATTTTTTCCCTCAGCTCCTTATGGAAAGGAAGGTCATGTTCTGGTTCCTTTCTCTATTGTGCTCTGTTATGGACTTCTGTAAGCACCAAACGCTTGTGTGTGTGTGTGTGTGTGTGTGTGACACAGGCTGCCAGGCTCCTCTGTCCATGGAATTTTCCAGGTAAGAATGTTGCAGTGGGTTGCCATTTCCTCATCCAGGGCATCTTCCCAACCTCAGGATCGAACCTGGGTCTCCTGCACTGCAGGCAGATTCTTTACCATCTGGGCCACCAGGGTGTCCTTAATTTATCAGTAGGAGATATGCAGCAGGTCAAAGAAAGTGTGCAGTGCTGCGGTTCTCATTTCTGAGAACACGAGGATGAGTCTGAACTCCAAGGCCGAATGATGGCCACTTCACAGGTGAAGGCAAACCTGATATCATCTCTGTTGGATGTTCAAACCCTGGATAACTGGATGATTTGGAAATTAAAGGGGTGCAATCTTAACATGGAAAGATAGTCACAGAAAAGAATGTGGCCTTTTTTATGTATGTGGAGAGAATGAAGTGCAGGGCATGTGCCTTTTCTTTTAAATAGTACTGCCCTGTTGCCATGTAGCCAGGTAAATATTTGCAAGGTGCCTACTGCCTCTCTGGATTTGGGGCATGTGCCTACTGGGTGTGAAACAAACTCTATGGGAAATAAGCCTCTCAGCCCTTATCTCCCTCTTGTGGTAGAGTTCACCAAGGATGATACAATCTCCAGAGGGAAGAGAGTCCTCCTGGTTCTTACCTTCTCTCTCAGCTGGCACCAGGGCATCTGGAGGCCAAGACGAGTGGGTCCTTTGCAGGGGCCCTGGAGAGAGGAGGTAGGCCCAGAGATTTATCTTCTCAATACTGGTTCCTGGAGTTGTAGTATTTCCTCAGGGCTCCTGTTCAAAAGGCATTGATGGGTAGACCAGTTAGCTTATATGGTTCTTCAGTCACTCAGTTGTGTCCCAACTTTCCATGACCCCATGAATTGCAGCACGCCAGGCCTCCCTATCCATCACCAACTCCCGGAGTTCACTCAAACTCACATCCATCGAGTCGGTGATGCCATCCAGCCATCTCATCCTCTGTCGTCCCCTTCTCCTCCTGCCCCCAATCCCTCCCTGCATCAGAGTCTTTCCCAATGAGTCAACTCTTCGCATGAGGTGGCCAAAGTGGCATCAATTACTAAGAGACATTAATATATCATGGAAAAGTGGTGAGATAGAAAGTCATATTTTTCAGAATTGTTCTGAGGTAGGATATTCTAAGGGGTAGGAAGAACAAGTTGTTCAATAAGTTGTTTAAGTGAAGTTAATATCCCCAACCTCAGGGACTTCCCTGGTGGTCCAGTGGTTAAGAATTCACCTTTCAATGCAAGTGACGTGGGTTCAAACCCTGGTTGGGGCACTAAGATCCCACATGCTGAGGGACAACTAAGCCCTCAAGACACAACTAAAGATGCTGCATGCTGAAACTAAAACCTGATGCAGCCAAATAAATAAAGAAAATAAATAAATCTTAAAAAAAGATTATCCCACCTGACCCTAGAGGTAATGCTAGAGTAACAACAGCAAGCTACCTAACTGCCTTCCAATGGAGGAACTTGTTTGCTAAGTGGGAGACACAGTTTGGGGTCCGTTTTTAGGGACAAAAGAGAAGAGTCTGAGTTATCAAATACTTTCTCTCTCCCTGCACCCCCCAATCAACAGGCCCTTATAATCATCAAATAAATTTCTAAAGACTGTAGATTTATAGGAGTGCCCAGGTATAAGCCTGTTAAAGCACCAAATATCTTTCCCCTGCCCAGGTGAGAGAGTGTCACTGGGAGGACTCCTCAAAGAGAAATAAGAAGGCATTTAAGGACTTCCCTGGTGGTCCAAGTGGCTCAGACTCCAAGTTCCCAATGCAGGGTGCCTGGGTTTGATCCTTAGTCGGGCTGGCGTATCACTGATGCAATGAACATGAACTTGGGCAAACTCCAGGGGATGGTGAGGGACAGGGAGGCCTGGTGTGCTGCAGTCCATGTGGTCACAAAGAGTCAGACATGACTGGGTGACTGAACAACACTAACACCAAGGAACTAGATCCCATGTGCCACAACTAAGAATTTGCATTGTTGCATCTGATGATTCCAAGTGCCGCAAATATGACCCAGCCAAATAAACTAAATATTAAAAAAACAAGAGATTCATGTCAAAGTGTTATTATCCACGTGCCCACTGGGTCAGGACCTCAGAATTTCACATCTGCCTTGTCTCTCAGACAAACATCTCAAGACAATAATGATAGTTATATATCCCACTTTTCAAGAACTGCCTGGTTTTGAATATTCTGTCCATTCAGTTCAGGTAAGTATATTTTAACTTGACACTCAAGTCTTACGTCCTGACTTTGGCCTCAGAAAATTAGCCATCAATGACAGACTCAAGAACTTTGAGCTCGGTCATCCTTCCTTTCTTGCAGTAGGAAATCCCCTACAGATGGTCAGAGGTGGACCGCTTGGAACAGTGCCTGGCCAGGGGCTGGACATTGCCTGGGTCAACCCCAATGGAACACTATTGTGGATGTATCAGTGAATGAGTCACCGAGGAGGAGGAGGAGACGGATCAAAGGCCAGGCTCAGTGGAGATACTTTTTGTTTTTTTAGAGAGCTTTGAGTTACTCAGGAAGAACCCTCTCAAAGTGTGAATGGACCTATGGAGACAGATATTCAGTCATTTGGTGCTATAATTTCACTGCTTGACAGAAGGCTCTCTGAATTTCCAGCCTAATGGCACACATTCTGGGTTCTATCCCATTTCTTTCCTTTTATTAAATTTCTCTCTCTCTCTTTTTTTGCCCATGTAGTTTCTGAGTGATCTCTTAGGTGGAGACATGGGCAACCACCTTCTGAGTTCACACATGCATGCCCAAGAGTGTCTTTTTGTCCCTTCACATCTGACTGACAATTTGAGTGGGCAGAGAACGCTAAATTCAAAGCCATTTCCCATAAACATTTTGAACACATTGCTTTATCTTCTAGCATAATTATTTTAAGTTTTAAAAATTTAAATAAGATTTTTCTTTCAAGTTGTTTGCTTCAGCCATCAAGCCTTTCCACCCCTATTAACTTCTGCTTCTTAGGCAAAGCATTTCCTCATAACCAGGGTGGGGTCAGAACTCTTGGTCAGGACTCCCTGTGAGAATGCGTCTGTCTCCAGAGGATCAAACACTTAAACACTCAGGGTGAAGAGCTATTAATCTTTAGTGCCAGAGGCTGGAAGTGGGCCTTTTATGGAATTTGTGACTCATCATCCAAGAGCCTAAAAGATTAATTTGCTCTTCTTGGGCCCTGATTGCACAGGCTGAACATCAGCTGAACATCTAAAATCTAGCATCTAGACACTGTTTCAACTAACCTGGAAACCACCTATTTCTGATTGATATCACGATACACAAGATCTGTTTGGTGAATTGTCAACTTTCAGGTCTAACAAACTGTCTGCCTTTTTTGGCCAGAGGGGACTGCAGCATGTGGGATCTTATTTCCCTGACCAAGGTTCAAACCCAAAGCCCCTGAATTGGAAGCACAGAATCTTAACCACTGAATCACCAGGAAAGTCCCCCATCTGCCATTTTGCTGAGTCACAGGGTAAGAGGCAGCTGGGACATTTAGGGACGGGAGTAACTCATGTTCTTAGCAAGAGGTGTTAGCTGGCAACAGTTCCCTCTGTATAACTGATGGATTATGAAATAACCTCAGGGAGAACCTTACCAAAAGTGGGATGGACAGCTTTACGAATCCTGAGCTGCTCCTAAGAGTTATTCTGAGTGGAGAGGGTGTAAATGGGATACAAGAGCCTGCTGGGTGGTTGGAATGCATAGTGCAAGTTCTTTTCAATCACGAGAACTTGTCTGCGGTGCTTAGTGTGCGTGGCGCACAGTGGATGCCAATAAATGCTAAATAAAATGTCTGTGGAGCTCAGCACGCCTGAGCTGCCGAGGTGCCTGATGTCCATGTCTTCATTTGCTGTAGTAAGTCCACAGGAAGCAGGCTGTAGTTTGGATCTTCGTTGTGGCACGTGGGGTCTTTAGCTGTGGCCTGTGAACTCTTACTTGAGACATGTGGGATCTAGGTCACTCCCCAGGGCTGGATCCTGGGCCTCCTGCATTGGGAGCATAGAGTCTTAGCCGCTGGACCACCGGGAAGTCCCTGTACATTGCAATTTGCAACTACTGTGAGCTGTGTATATTGAAATATTAGTAGAAGAGTCCCTATTCTTGACAAACAGTGAGTGGAGCTTGAGCTGGGGACTCAGTTTTGGTCTTAAGCACTCTTGCTTGAAGTGTTTATGGCCCTACCACAAACTTGGTCTTGTGTAGACAGAAGCAACATGCAGGACACCAAGCAGTTAAACAGCAAAGCCCCACTTAATCATCTGGATTAGGGCTTTTGAACACTAGAAAAGAGGCTTCCAGGCAGCACTTGACCTGGAAAACACAGCTTTTTTCGTCCGTCAGAGTCAAAGGAGACCTGCCACGCTTGTGCGCCTGCTCGTGTGGTGGGTGAGGGACGGAATCTGTAAAGGGGGACAATGGAGACACAGTGCCCATCTATTGAGTTGAGAAAGCGAGAAAAGATGGAGCCTTTCAGATAGGATTCAGAGAGGCTGCCCACATAAGCATCACAAAGTGAACTCCAAGAGGAGACAGGCCTGTGGGGCCAGCTGACAGCCAAGGGCAATGAGCGAGGAAGGGACCCAGCAGCCCAGGCCGACTGCCCTCGCCTCTCCTGGTTTCTGAGTCAAAAACTGATCTGATAGAGGATATTTCCTTTTTTGTGAATTTATTTTTATGTACCAAAATACTATTACAGGTGTATAGGAAGATGCAAAAGAAAACAATGCATCCATAATCTTATCATGACTTTTTCAAGTCAGTTTAATACCTTCCAGGCTCCTTGCAGGCACATATAGTTTATTAGAGAGGGATGGTTTATGATGGTCATAGTGCCAATGTGATGTGTGTAATTGGATTATTTTTCCCAACTGAGTGTATCATGTGCATATTTTATCCCAACTTTCATTTCACACTTTTAGCTTCTTGAGGCTAAATGGTATTTTGTCAAGGAAAATAATATCTAACGTGTTATGTTTATTATATGCTAAACTGAGTACCCTGAGCTTTCAGTGTTTATCTTGTTTATTTCCCACAGCTACAGGATGGTGGGTGATATTATTTACCTCTTTTTTTCAGATGAGTTTGGGAGAGAGTTAGCATGGTAACTTGGTAGCACAGCCCATGAGTGGGGTTTGGTTCAGATATGATTCCAGGGCAGTTCTCCTGCTAGTTGGACATTTAAATTGCTTCCTTTTGTTTTATTTTGTTATTAGAACTCACCCTGCAATGAACAACTTTATCCACAGACCATCTGCAATATAATATGGTTGACTCTGAAGGAGAGTCAAAGAATATGGACACTTTGCTGCCTTGCGCCAAAATAACTCTGAAAAACTATCCCACTTTAGAGTATATAAGTCATACACATATTATTTATCCATCTACCTATAAACTTATATCCTTGCCAGCATTAGTTATGTTAATTTAAAATTTTGTTTCACTAATTTGGTAGCAAAATGAAAAGTTAGTGTAGGGACTTCGGGGAGAATGGGTACATGTGTATGTACGGCTGAGTCCCTTCACTGTTCACCTGAAACAGTCATAACATTGTTTGTTAATCGGCTACACCCCAACACAAAACTAAAAGTTTAAAAAAAATCTAGTATTTTTTCTTTTCCATCATGGTTTATTACAGGATATTGAATATAGTTTCCTGTGCTGTACAGTAGGGCCTGAATGTTCCCCTCTTCTGTGTATAATAGCTTGCATCTACTAACCCCAAACTCCCAAGCCATCCCTCCCCATCAGCCCCTCCTCAAAATTTAGTATTTGAACTTCTTTTATTATTTGAACAATTAAACATTACCTCATGTATTTGTCCAATGGCTATAGTTCTTTGAGTCATAGTTTATGTACTTTTCCCATTTATCCATTGGAGACATTTAAAAAAATCAATTAATATGGACTATTCTTATAGTAATAAAGATATAAGCCCTTTGTCAGATTTGGTGGAAATATTTTTCCTGGTCTGTTTGCACTTTGTTTTTTTCACTTTGACATGTTTTCAAAAGTTTGTCTAGTGAGATATAGCCATTTCTAACTATTTAATGTAATATACTGCTTCTAGACAAAGTACCCTCTTTCCAAACTCTTCTCCAGATACTTAAAAAATAATTTATTTTTCTGTAATCTTTCTGTGTAGTTAACACCATTTGGGGTTTACGTTGATTTTTGGTGTGATCAGATGTCTAACATGCTCCAGGGTGTTTTACAAGCAAACAAACAAAGATCCATATCCCACCCCACCTCTCATCCCCTCCCTAGCCCCCCGCCCCAGCTACTCCCCTTTCTCCATCCTGTCCAGTTTAGAATCCATCCCAGCTACAACAACTATACTTCTCTCTCTCTTTCAGCGACCTATGCTCTCATTTCTGTTGACAGAATTCCTAGGGGTAGAATTGGTGGATTATATGGCAGGTGTATGTTTAACCTTAAAAATTGGATTTAGATAACTGCTTAGTTGTTATCCAAAGTGGTTGTGCCATTTTAAACTCTCACTAACACTGCAAGAGAATTCTAATTGCTTTACCTTCTTGCCAACCTTTAATATGGTCAGTCTTTTAAATTTTAATTGTTAATGGGTATAGAGTAGTGTGTCATTCTGGTTTTAATTTCCATTTTCCTCTGACTAATGATTTTGAACACCTTTCTATATGCTTGATAGCAATCTGTAGAGCATCTTTTGTGACATGTCTGTTAAAATTTTTGTCCATTTAAAAACTGGGTTGTCTTTTTATTTTTGTTTTGTAGAAGTACTTTATATATTCTGGACATAAGACCCCTGTCAGATGTATATATTGTGCATTTTTCTCAGCCTATGGCTTGCATTTTCAATTTTATTAAATTGTGTCTTTTGAACAAAATTGTTTTAAATTTTTATTGTTGCCAGTTAATCTTTTCTATCATGGTTTTTGTGTACTAAGAAACTGTTGCCTACTTCAAGGTCATCTATTTATATATCTATATATATATATATATATCCTCCTATGTTTTCTTCTAGGAGTCTTAAAATTTTAGCTTTTACTTCTAAGGTCCAGCTCAAATAAAATGTCTGCATGTGGTGTGAGGCAGGGTCAAGGTATATTCTTTTTCATATGGATACTCAGTAGTTTTAGCAAGATGTGTTGAAATGAATTTCCCCACTGAATTACTTGGGCACCTTTGTTGCAAACCAATAGATTGCATTTTACACACAAACACACACGATTTCTGGACTCCCTATTCTTTTCTGTGGATGTATTTGTTTATCTTTGTATTTGCCCCAATACCACACTGTCTTGTAGCTTTACAGCAGTAAGTCTTGAAGTTGGGTAGTGTAACCCTTTGGAGTCAGTACATTTTTTCCTTTATCTGTTCTTGTCTGGTAACTTTTGTTTGCTCTGAGCGTTTTGGCAGAAAGTTGAGTTTCATATAGGTTATTGGTAGCAGAACTTCTCCTTTCCTCTCTCTCTCTCTTTTTTTTTACATTAATAAGTCAAGTGGGGGACTTCCCTGATGGTGCACTGGTTAAGAATCCATCTTGCAATGCAGGGGACATGAGCTCGATTCCTGATCAGGAAACTAAGATCCCACAAGCCTTGGAGCAGCTAAGCCCGAGTGCCACAACCATGGAGCGTGTGATCCACAACTAGAGAATCTGTGTGCCACAACGGAGGATGCTGCATGATGCAGTGAAGACTCCACGTGCCATGACTACGATGCAGCAAAACAAAAGTCAAAGTGATTTTCAAAAGTTGTAAAATCTGGGTTTTAATCCCATTCCTGCTATTTGTTAGCTCCAAGATCTTGGACAAGTTACATAACTTTTCTGAACCTCAAAACTTTCCTCATTTGATGTGAAGTTTAGAATAGGTGTTTTCCAGCTCTAAGATTAGGAGATTTTATGATTATAAGGTGTTATTGTTCCTCAGACTCAAGCACAGGTGCTGAACTCCAAATTTTTGACTCTTTCACTTCAAAGTCCCGCTGTCTGAGTCCCCCATTTACTTTCAAGCAGTTTTGCCTGGGTGATTTCCCTTGCTAATGCAACCAGACAGCTGCCACTAACCCTCCCAGAAGGACTTCATTTTTGTGGTCCTTTTTATTCCCCTGTCTCAGGAGGAAGGTACCTTTGAACTAGAAAGAGCATCTGTGCAAAGTAGCATGGGTGGAGAATCACACGGCAAAGCCACTTAGTGGCACTAGAAATGCCTCACCAGTGCCAAGTTTTGACTCCATCTGAGACCCACTGAATCAGAAAGGCTGGGGGTGGGGCCCAGCTCTGTGTGCATAACAAGCTCGGCAGGTCCAGGTGATGACAGTGCTCACTCAAGACAGAGAGGCACTGGTGTGGAGTGTGACACATGTGACGGGGCTCAGAGTAGGGGGGAGGACGCCACAGTCAAACCACAGAGGCGGGTGTTCTGCTTTTACGCTGAAAATCGGAATTCCCGTGGTTAGGACTCCAAGCTCCCACTGCAAGGGGCACGAGTTGGATCCCTGGTCTGGGGACAGATCCCAAAGCCCACATGGTGTGTTGCATGGCCAAAAAAACCAAACCAAACGATATTGGAAAGTGGTCACTCAGAGAGTGGAATTTCTTTGGATGGTGTTTGGGCTGTTTTGAAAAGTGGAAGATGGAGGCAAGAACCAAATGGCATAGAAGCGAGACAAGGATTTTCTCCAGATTATTTCACTCCAGACCAAGCAGCAGCTTTGGTTCTCTGAAGGTCAGAGCGCCTCCAGACAGCCGCCTTGCAGTCACACCAGCTTCAGTATGCATAGAGATTTGGTGTTGCGACTTCACTTTCACTTTTCACTTTTATGCATTGGAGAAGGAGAAGGAAATGGCAACCCACTCCAGTGTTCTTTCCTGGAGAATCCCAGGGACAGTGGAGCCTGGTGGGTAGCCGTCAATGGGGTTGCACAGAGTCGGATACGACTGAAGCTATGTAGCAACAGCAGCAGCAGCATTCACATTAGGAGTTCATATTTATCCCCTAGGCTCTCATGGAAACCACTGCCTCAGTGGTGGCCTGAGTGTGGTCACCACACCTCCAGGAGGCTGGTTGAGCAGTCTGGAAGGTTTGGCTGACCTGGTTTGGAGCACACAGCATGTAATGTTGGGAGAACATGAGGCTCAACAAAAAATGGAGGTATTTCTCTAGTCAGAGGAAAATAGAGCCAGCTTCTATCAAGCAATTGCAAACATACGTGGATTTTTAAAAGCTTGTAAATGGTTAAAGTAAAAAGAGTCTTTATATTTTAGATGGTTTGAAACCACAGTAGGTTTGGTAAAACAGGAATTTTAGGAGTGTGGGCTTGTCCAGGAGAGAGAGAACACACTCTCATATGTTTACTGGTTTCCTAGGGATTACTGGGCTTAAAAAGTCTTGTTGAGAAATTTTTTCTACCTAGTGGAGCATTGCTTTCATTGCATTGATCTCTTGCTCATCAGCTCGCTCCTGCCTGCCACGTGAAGCCTGCCTTTTTTTTTGTTACAGCTTCAGGTCTGGGCTCTTTCCTAGACTCAACTTCCTTTCTTAGTTTGGCCCAATCCCACCCTTCTAAGCTCATCCCAGAATTCCTACCAACACCAGCGGTGTCTCCTCCAGGAAGTCTTTCAGCTCACACCACCCTCTTGCTCACCACCATGCCCTTGCTCAGCCTGTTTGCCTTCCTATAGTGCCTTTCTCTTCCCTGAGTCAAACTGTTCATCCTTCTTGATCTGCTGCTGCTGCTGCTGCTAAGTTGCTTCAGTCGTGTCCGACTCTGTGCGACCCCATAGACGGCAGCCCACCAGGCTCCCCCGTCCCTGTGATTCTCCAGGCAAGAACACTGGAGTGGGTTGCCATTTCCTTCTCCAATGCATGAAAGTGAAAAGTGAAAGTGAAGTCTCTCAGTCGTGTCTGACTCTTCGCGACCACATGGACTGCAGCCTACCAGGCTCCTCCATCCATGGAATTTTCCAGGCAAGAGTACTGGAGTGGGGTGCCATCTCCTTCTCCGCCTTCTTGATATAGAACCTCCTAATTCACACTAGACTGTTGTTTCTCCAGCTCCAGTGTTTGTAGGCTCTACTGCTAATTTAGTGGCTAAATAGACACTGCCTTGTGGTTTTTACTGATTGGCCTCTAGCTGGTTCCTTCCATGGAAGGAAGCTTAAAATCAACCTCCTTTGGATTCTCCATGAGAACAAGTTTGGGGCTAGTCGCAGGGAAAATAAACATATTGCATCGCTGTTTGCTAGAGTAGAGATTTGGTGCTTTCGGCATTTATGAACTGAAATGAGCGGTTCTCAGCTGTGTTCCAGGGAACACCAGCTGGCTATGATGTTCGTGGTTCCAGCCACCATATTTATGACTTTTACCATCTTGGATTGCAGTGCTCACCCCCGGGGGCAGCAGCTCCTTCCTGCTACCAGTGTTGTTCCCAGTTAAAGACAACTGTTCAAACAGGACAGGAGAAGGGCGTATTTATTATTCTTGCTCTTTAAATTTCAATGCTTTGTCTATTGAGGGGAGTATGTAAGGAAACATGAGGAATAACTTAATTAAAACGCGCTGAAAGGGGAGGAAAGAAGACCCACAAAGAGGAGGGAGTTAAAGAGAGTTTGACATTCTGAGCGCACTCAGTTTTTCTCTCTTGGCCATTTCCAGTCCGTTTGTTGGGGTCACAGCTGTGGTCCATTACTGTCCTGTGCTTTCAGCTGGTCATTCAGATAACAGTGCCTCTCGTGGACACTGACGACGCTGGAACGCTCTTGCCAGTACAGAAGGGGCAGGGCAGGTGGATGAGACACTTATAGTTAAAAATATGGGTAACCCTTACTCTTTTGCCAGATGCATTCCAGGTTTTTTTGTCCCAAGAATATATATACACAAACATGAAAACTTTTAAGAGTGGTATCACAATTAATGTGATATAAAGTTTTTCACAGTTTATTTATTTTGATCCTGCTGCTGCTGCTAAGTCGTTTCAGTCATGTCCGACTCTGTGCGACCCCATAGACGGCCTCCCACCAGGCTCCCCCGTCCCTGGGATTCTCCAGGCAAGAACACTGGAGTGGGTTGCCATTTCCTTCTCCAATGCATGAAAGTGAAAAGTGAAAGTGAAGTCGCTCAGTCGTGTCCGACTCTTCGCGACCCCATGGACTGCAGCCCACCAGGTTCCTCCATCCATGGGATTTTCCAGGCAAGAGTACTGGAGTGGGGTGCCACTGCCTTCTCTACTTTCACATAATTAATCATCTACATCTTCATTTTTAGCAGCTAATAATAATGCCTTAGTCTGGAGGTACAAAAATGTTTTAACCTTTTTTTTTAATATTTAGGATTGTAAATTTTTTTTATAAATAAAGCTTTAGTGAATATGCTTTACATACAGATGTCTTTGGATACTAGTGTGATGATTTTCTTAGGATAACTCCTCACAAGCCAACTTACTAGGTCAAAGTGTGCATTCTGTTAAGACTTATCCTGCAAACTGCCAAAATGCTCTAAGTGTCCATTCCTAAGGTCCTTGCTAACAGTAAAGAAACTATTCATGTTTTCAATCTGATACATTCTTACTATATCTGACACATTCTTACTTTGATACAAGCTAGTGTTTTTATAGCAGTAATAACTACAGAATAGCCAGGCATTAGTTTGCACTCCCAAGAGAGAAAACTATGATGTGTCTCACCCCCCTGGAGACAGTGTTCAGTTCAGTTCAGTTCAGTTGCTCAGTAGTGTCCAACTCTTTTCGACCCCATGAATTGCAGCACGCCAGGCCTCCCTGTCCATCACCAACTCCCGGAGTTCACTCAAACTCCGATCCATCGAGTCAGTGATGCCATCCAGCCATCTCATCCTCTGTCGTCCCCTACTCCTCCTGCCCCCAATCCCTCCCAGCATCAGAGTCTTTTCCAATGAGTCAACTCTTCGCATGAGGTGGCCAAAGGACTGGAGTTTCAGCTTTAGCATCATTCCTTGCAAAGAAATCCCAGGGCTGATCTTCAGAATGGACTGGTTGGATCTCCTTGCAGTTCAAGGGACTCTCAAGAGTCTTCTCCAACACCACAGTTCAAAAGCATCAATTCTTCAGCGCTCAGCCTTCTTCACAGTCCAACTCACATCCATACATGACCACAGGAAAAACCATAGCCTTGACTAGACAGAACTTTGTTGGCAAAGTAATGTCTCTGCTTTTGAATATGCTATCTAGGTTGGCCATAACTTTCCTTTCAAGGAGTAAGCGTCTTTTAATTTCATGGCATCAGTCACCATCTGCAGTGATTTTGGACCCCAAAAGTATAGAAGGCTGCAAAGCTTTGGGAATCAGTTTCTGACTTGTGCTTCGTGCCCTTAAGACCAGCTTCTTCAAAACAGATGCTCTGGATGTAAGGAAGCCGCCAATCACATTTTACCCACATCCCAGTCTCCCTACTCTGTAGCATTTTGTTTCTACCTGTCCATTCTGCCATCACTTTCTTCACACCCCAAACTCTGCATTTCACATCCTTTCCCTCTACAAACCTACATTCAGGCAAAGATCGGGTATCAATCAGTCCCGCTTAGTATAAATTGAAATCAACAAGCCCGTTCTTCCTAGTTGCTTGCTTTTAAAATTTATCCCTAGTAGTGCAAAAGCAGCATTGTTCTTAATGAAATAAATATATGAACTGAAAGGTTGATTTTTTTTTTAGCAACCTGTACAAAGCAATTCGGAGAAGGCAATGGCACCCCACTCCAGTATTCTTGCCTGGAAAATCCCATGGATGGAGGAGCCTGGTGGGCTACAGTCCATGGGGTTGCTAAGAGTCAGACACGACTGAGCGACTTCACTTTCACTTTTCCCTTTCATGCATTGGAGAAGGAAATGGCAACCCACTCCAGTGTTCTTGCTTGGAGAATCCCAGGGATGGGGGAGCCTGGTGGGTTGCCGTCTACAGGGTCGCACAGAGCCGGACACGACTGAAGCGACTTAGCAGCAGCACAAAGCAATTACATGCAGTCTGTCTAAGTAGAATTAAGATGCACCTGTCTGCCTGGGGAACACAGATCATTGCCCAAGTTAATGCTGGGCAAGGGATAAGAAAGGGCTTCCCAGGGGTGCTAGAGGTAAAGAACATGCCTGCCAATGCAGGAGATATAAGAGGCAGTTTTGATCCCTGGATTGAGAAGATCCCTTGGAGAAGGAAATGGGAACCCACTCCAGTATTCTTGCCTGGAGAATTCCATGGACAGAGGAGTCTGGTGGGCTACAGTCCGTAGGTTTGCAGAGTTGGAGATGACTGAAGCAACTTAACATGCACACATGCAAGAGACAAGAGAGAGAGGGACCATGTGGGAAGGATGAGTGAGTTTCCTTGCCACAGGTTTCAGAGAAGTGACATGACTGCTCTGTGTGTTTCAGACCCATTCCTCAGTCTGTGCTGGTGGTCCCCTGGTAAACTAGCTCTCAGAGGGGCAAAATGAGCCTGATTTGTAGCATTTGCTGATTTCCACAGCAGATTTCAAGCTACTAAACAGTTTAACTGGCTCGTCATTTTCCTGACTATTTAACAATCATCTTCATTATGAAAGTCTCAATGGTTGCTCTTACAATTGGATCTTCTTTTAAAGCTGTATTCAGGGGCCACCCCTGTCTCCTGTGTTTATTATCATGCACACACTGGAGGAATTGCCTCTCAATATTACATACATGTTAGACACCCCATGAAATCATTTTGTGATTGCCGCAGTGGACTGCTAACGCCTGTCTGAGATGTGAGGTTACATCATCTCTTCTGTATTTGATGGTTAATGACACTTGGCTGTGTCTAGATGCTCACTGGGGTTTTAGGGTCACAGTTCTTCGATGAGAAAAATGAGGGTCTTGCTGCTTTAGGAGCAGTAGCTTTTCTTTGAGAAAGAATATATTTCAGGCCCCTTAATTTTCACAGCACTGTGTCAATTCTGGCGCCACATAACTGACAAATAGGGAACTCTTTCTGTCTAGCAATGGAGACAATATGAAAGAAAGTTCTTGTGAGGTCACAGACACACATCCTTTTCTAGATCATGGTGTCTCCCAGTTTGGTGGCATGACAGCCATCAAGGGAGTTTCAACAGTGTTGATTTCTGATCCTCTGCTCTCAATAATCTGATTCAGTAGGTCTGGGTCCATCCAAGAATCTACATATTATTAACAGTGCAGCTGAATGTGGTGCTGATTCTGGGGTGGTGGAGACACACTTGGAGGCCCTGGTCTCGCCTCCTCTGACCCTCACCCTTCTGCTAAATTTGGTTGTCAGACATGAGTATGTTCAGGCCTGTAGAGTCCTCCTCACTCAGCTGCAAGTCGATAGTCCATGCCCTTGGCTCTTATCAAATGCCTTGTGGCTCAGATGGTAAAGAATCCACCTGTAGTGTGGGAGACCCGAGTTCAATTCCTGGGTTGGGAAGTTCCTCTGGAGTAGGAAATGGCAACACATCCAGTATTCTTGTCTAGAGAATTCCATGGACAGAAGGGCCTGGGAGTCTACAGTCCATGGGGTTGCAGAGTTGGACCCAAATGAGCAACTAAGACACACAAGAACCAGCCATATGAAATGTATGTGTTTGCTCATATTTAGATTTAATAATAAATTTCTTTCAGAGTTTAATTTTCATGGGGAAAAACTCTTTATTATCTGAAGAGGGAGCCATCACGTTTGAGGGAGCCATCACATTTCTTTAGCCCCTAAGATGTCAGAATGAACCAAATTTAGCATTTAATAACAATACTTGCCCACCCCTGGTTCCTGGGGTTGCAACTGCCTTTTTCTCCATAGTTTCTGGTGTCTTGGCTTTTGTTCTAAGGTGCCTTAAGTCCTTTATGGAAGTACACGACAAAGCAAAAAATAGATGAAACAGAGAGCGATTTGTTAGATATCTTTATACTAACAAGAGACATAGTTTTTCTCTTGGTTCATCCAAAGCTGTAGACTAATAAAGGACTTCAAAACACAGTTTTCCCGATTTCTTTTCTCTCTTTCTTTATGGACTATAGTTGCTTTACAATGTTCTACTAGTTTCTGCTGTGCAGTGAAGTGGCTCAGCTCTGTGTATATATATGTCCCCTCCCTCCTGGGCCGGCCTCCCACCCCACCCCACATCCCACCCTCCTAGGTCACCACAGAGCACTGAGCTGAGCTCCCTGTGCTACACAGGAGCCTCTCTAGCTATTTATACGTATATAGTCAATGCTACTCTCTCAAATCATCCCACACCCCTTTCCTCTGCTGCGTCCGCACATACATTCTCTATGCCTGTATCTCTATTCTTGTCCTGCAAATAAGTTCATCTGTACTATATTTTTGGAGTCCATGTATATACGTTAATGTCAGTTGTTTTTCTCTTTCTGACTTCACTCTGTATGACAGCCCATCATTTCTTTCGTCCTCTGACTTCAGGCTCCTTTCCCTTCTACCTTCACCAGCATAGGGCTGACCATGCCACCAATAGTCATCAGCACGACCATGGAGTGAAGGCTTGTGTTCCCCCACATTCATAGGTTGAAGCTGTAACTCGTCACATGATGGTATTTGGAGGTGGAACCTGTGGGAGGTAATTAGATTAGGTGATGAAGGGGGGTTAGACTGGGTTAAAAGGAGGTTAGATGAGGTCATAAAGGTGGCCCCCTCCTGATGCAGTTAGTGGCCTCACAAGAAGAGGAAGGGATGGGTGCTGGGTGGTGGGAGGGAAGAAAGAGAGAAAGAGAGAGAACTCTACCTGCACACACCCAGGAAAGGTCATGTGAGGACATAGCGAGAAGGCAGTCAGTCATCTGCAAGCCAGGAGGAGAGATCTCATGCAGGACCGAAGTGGCCCCCACCTTGACCTTGGACTTTCCAGCTTCTAGAAGTGTGGAAAGTGCATGTCTGTTGTTTAAGCTGCCCAGTCAATGGTATTTAGTGATGCCAGCCTGAGCTGAAACAAACAGTGTCTGTGGGTGCCTGCTGTGTACCCAGTGCTCTGTTTTGGCTGCTCTTTTTCTGACAAGGGGAAACATAGGGCAGATTTCTAAAACTGGGCAAGTTTAACTTTCACACTCACGGGGGACTGGTCTCTGTGGCTTTTTCTGACAGTTTCCTGGGTTTACAAACGTCCCAGGAGAAAGTGAGATCCTTCCTCACACTGAAGGGAAGAGCTGACAAATCCTGCCCATCACCATGCTCTCACTGTGGTGGGCGAGCTCCTCTGTAGACCCGTAGCAAGATGACGTGAGTCCGAGCAGTTCTGTGAAACACCGCCCGTCACACTACTGTGGCCACAGCTCTCAGCTATTTCCCAGTGAAGAATCTTTTTCAATTTTGAGTTTTCCAGGGTTTCTCAGCCAATTTGAGCATGAGACCCCTCCCTTTTAATTTTTACTTTTTGAACAGGGCCTGTTAGAAATCAGCAAAGGGGTGTGCTCAATCACAGCGGTCTCTGCTGAGCACCAGCAATGGCCCTCCCCTCTCAGAGGTGCACACAGCTGGTATGTTGATTTCACACACCAACACTGATGTCAGCTTCCTGTCTGTCTTCCGTGAAAGAGACAGCTTCACCACTGAAAAAGATGCTTGTTTTGTTTTTAAGTCAAATAGAGATGATTCTATAGAACTGTAAGACAAGTAAATTATAATGAGGCTATCTATAGTATAAGTCCAGAGTGGTGTATTGGTGGAAGATGTCATTAAAAAAAAATGGTTGGAAGGAAATATTAGAGATCTGAAAGTCTGCGAAAGGAGAGTTGGGAAGTGGGGATTTGTTGTTTAGTGTGTATAGAGTGTCAGTCCTGCAAGTTGAAAAATTTTTGGAGATTTGTTGTTCTGCGATGTGATTATATCTCACGTTACTGAACTGTGCACTTAAAAATGGTCAATTTCATATTATGTATTTTTGTAGTTTCTTTTTGAAACCACATTACAAAAGAAAAACGTCTGAGAAAGGTAAGAAAGGAAGGATGGGGGAGAGGAACACATATCTGGAAAGTAAATGCTTAAAATGAAGCATTAGATTGACCTGTATCCAGAATATAACCATACCAACAGTGTCTCTCTCTCTCTCTCATTTGTGTTTCTTCTCCGTGTCCTTTTTTCTCTCATCATTTTGATGTACAGAAACTGCTGGAAGAATAAACAAAACTAAGGTGGCCAGATAGCCATGAGGTCATAATTATTTTGGCCACTCCTTATTCAGGAGACTGAGGGCTACCTGCTTTTTCTTTTTCCGCTAGTCCTCAAAATATCTCAAGTAGTTTGAGGATTTGTGATTCCTCCAATGCTAAGTCACTGCTTCAGGCCCAAGGTTAAGGATAGGGGAAGAATTAATTCATTTATTTTATATGTTGGGTCAGAGCCAGGTCTTTGTTTATACTGAATTGCCCTTTTGATTCAGAAGTTCTGCCAGAAAACCCTGTGGCAACGCCATCCAATGTGAGATTGGAACAGTTACCTGGAAACAAGTTCTTCTGTACTGTTCATAGACTCCACGGGTCAGAATGAGGATGGGTCCTCTCCTTCACATGAGACTGAAAACACCAGGTGAGACTTGAGCCAAAGGCAATAGTAATTAATCCTATGATAACTAGCATTTTACATCATATTTGACATTTTAGAATCCCTTCTGTTTAAATCATCTCATGTGGTCCTGAAAAAACCACTGGAGCATCCCCCATTGGATTCAGAAAGGATACGTGCTTGCCCAGAACACTTAGTAATCTGTTCAAGTTACAGAAATCTGTTAAAGTGGTGGAGTAAAGGTTTGAACACTGTGCTTTCAACCATCCAGGGCAGGAAGTGGCTTGGTGGTCACAGACCCTATAAAACTGTATTGGTAAAATCAAGAAGAAGTTTGCTTATGGAATGGACCCACATATAAATGCTACTTGGGTTCTGACTTCTTGTTTGACCTCACTAACCTGTCATGCTCAACTGTTTTCAAGGGTCTCACCGGTCACATGGGTTACTAGCCACAACTCAGTTGTAAGTGTGGTTGAGATCCTGGAGGATTTCTGTAATTCTAATAAGTATTCATTTTCCCAGAATGAGGGTCAGCACAGGGGGAGTGCTTCTCTTTGGTTCCAGCCTGCAAAGTCATGCCCTGCACGCTGCCAACAATCTACCGAGAGTGCTTCCCAGGTCCCAGGGTGGAAAGTTGATGATGTAGAGGATACAGATGGGCTTTAACCTGTGAACCAGTTTAGCTACACGGGGACTATGGTGAGAAGCAGCTGGGTTTATGGCCATTCTGGTGATGGAGCTTTTCTATGTGTGAACAAAAATCCCTCAAAGGTGGTTCTGCTCTCAGTCTGGGGGGCAAAGAGCAAGCTGCAGTGGCAAGGGGTGACCATACAGCTCATCACCCACGACTTCAGTCTTTTCCACCACTGGGTATTCCCTCTTAGCTTATTCTTGCCCTAGTGGGAAAGGGAAAGGTGGATTTCAACCCAAACCCTGTTCTGGTGAGAGTGACCTTAGGTGATAAATGTGATGACCACAAACCACAGATCCTTTCAATCTGTCACCATCCTCTTTTTCACTCTCGTCTCTTACAGTGTCCCCCCAGCACATTATACATGGTCACAGTAAGCTAAAGATGGGATGCCTGTGTCCCGCCAAAATTTATATGTTAAAACCTAACCCTCAATGATGCTGTTAGGAGACGGGGTCCTTGCCAGGTGATGAAGTCATGAGGGTGGAGCTCCCATGACGGAATTAGTGCCCTTATAAGACACCCCAGAGGTCTCTCTGCCCCTCTATCATGTAAGGACACAGCAAGAAGACAGTCATCTATGAACCAGGAAGCGTGCCCTCACCAGATACAGAATCTACTGTATATACCCTGGTCATGAACTTCTAGCCTCCCGAACTGTGAGAAGTGAATTTCTGTTGTTAAGCTGCCCAGTCCATGTTATTCTAATAGCCAATGTCACGCTGGTTCTCATCTTTGTTCTTTGCTCTTAATGTTCCCTCTGCCTGGAATTTTGCTACCCCAAACCCCACCTGTAGAATTATCACTTACCTTTTAAGACTCGTTCAAAAGGTCTTACCCTTTTGCACTCCCACAGAACTTGGCATAGACACTATTACAGAACTGATCCAAATTCCACCTGATTATTTTCCCAGCTCATTATCGGGGACTCTTATTTGTCACCCTGCTGGTCCTGCACACACTAGGTACTATCGGCTGCATGGAGTTGATAACATGCAGCTTAGGGCTTGTGATGAAAGCTCCAATGGAACCATAGATCAGACACATGTCCTAAGAGAGGCAGTCACTTATGTCCATAGTCTCCCATCAGGACCCCTCCTTCACTGACCTTGAAGAATATTAAGTAGCCAACTCACTTTCAGAGGAGGAGTCCTAATAAGTACCATGTGCTCTAGAATGTTCCAGTGCTATCAGGTTTAGTGATGAAGAGGACCAGAGCTGTATACACCAGGAAGTAGAAAGCACCAGGGTGAACCAGGGTAGCCTACCGTCTCCAGGCACAGCTCCTTCAGGACATTTCTGCCCTCCCACGGGAGCACTACTCTCTTCAGAAGGTTCCAAATTGCAGAACCTTAAACTTGGTCTGCTTCAGACTTCATTAATGGATGTTCAGTTTTCAGAGAGAAATTTCACTGCTTGGAGACACCAGGAGGAAACGTGGAGCTTTAAAAGGCAGCAGCAGGATCAGATCTTTTCAGTGTTCAGAGGTTGTCACAGAAGACCGGAGAAAGGTGATATGAAAGGAAATGGTCTCATTTCAGACACCTGAGCATCCTTCAGATAGATATTGACTTAAGGTGAAGAGAAGAGAAATTATCCTGATATTATTTTATTTTCTTCTCTCACGGTATTAACCTCACGTCATTTCCAAGAAAGCTGGCACAGTCCACCCACTAGAACATGCTGTAGGATGACTCCTTTGCTGCTAAATCTTTAGCATTTAGTGTGATCCCTTGCCCATAGTAAAGACTCAATAAATGTTGAGTAGATAAATGGATGAATTATCTACTCAACAATCCAACCAAACATGCCCAGGGGATCCATTTGGACAACTGCTTGAAGATTCAAAACAAATACAATTTTAAGCCAAGTAAGCCTCCTGTTTGGGTTTCCCAGGTGGTGATAGTGGTGAAGAGCCCAGCCGCCAATGCAGGAGATGTAAGAGATGTGGGTTTGATCCCTGGGTCAGGAAGATCCCTTGAGGGAGGGCAAGGCAGCCTACTCCAGTGTTCTTGCCTAGAGAATCCCATGGACAGAGAAGCCTGGCGGGCTACCGTCCATGGGGTCACAAACGGTTGGAAATGACTGAAGTGACTTAGCACGCATGCAGGCCTCCTGTTTGCTTTATTAATAAGACTAATGCTAGGAAGTTTTTAAAATTTAAAATTATTTTACTGTATTTATTAGAATAATTAGGATCCCAAGTACAGAATCTAGATTCTTGAGGGCAAGGATTAGTCCTTACTTTGCCCCTTCTTCACCCAAATGCTATGAAGTGATTTGATAAGAGTAATCTTGAGATGTTGACTATTTAAAATACAAATTAAAAAAAAAAAGATTTTTCTTTTATTGTATATTAAATTAGTTAATTTAACATAAAATATTTTGCCAATAGAAATGATCCTAAATTAACTTGGTACATATTTGATATGCTCTTTTTACTGAAAAGCAAAAACTTCTTTATACATAGTATCACGCATAGGACTTTTGGTGCACTTATGCCTGCAAAACTGGTTGTAGTTTTTGTAAAGTGCATCAAAGAACAGAGAATTTCTTTTTTATTTAATTTTTCCTTCATTTTGTAACTTTTTATTTTGTATTGGAGTATAGCTGATTAGCAAGGTTGTGGTAGTTTTGGGCACACAGCAGAGAGACTCAGCCATACATACACATGTATCCACTCTCCCCCAAACTCCCCTCATATTCAGGCTGCCACATAACAAAGCAGAGTTCCCTGTGCTATACAGTAGGTCCTTGTTGGTTACCCATTTCAAATACAGAAGTGTTTGCATGAACATCCCAAACTCCCTAACTGTACCTTCCCCCCTCCCTCCAGGTAACCATAAGTTCAGAACACCGAATTTCTTATTAAGAAAAAACAACACCCTGCAAGAGGTAGAGATTTTATTATCTAACACATGGAAATCTGCCTCGAGAAAATTCTCCGATTTATGAGGAGGTGTTCTGACTGAGTGCCAGGATACTTCTCTGACAAATGTTCTTATAATATTAAGTAGGAAAAAAGTTTCCTGACTTGAGTTTAATTTGATTCTCGAGGATTTAAAGATGTTTTCTTTGCAACCATGGCAATGAACAAAACTGGAAACTATTAAAAAGCAAATTAAACCTTGAGAAACATAATACTATATTCATGAAGAGAAAAATATTTCCATTTGTCAGCACTTGAATCCCCTCAGAATCTGTAGTTTTGAGACTAGAACCCCCACAGCAAAATCATTAACTCTGGAGAATCTTTGACTAGCCAGGGCACCTCTGTTTCTAAGCAAAACTTGACTTTGAGATAAGTTGTTTTGGCCGGTGAAGAAGATTGTACCTCTGTCCCAGGGTGACGACATTTCAATGAATCATAATGTTTACAGCCAATAAACTTCCCAGCACTCCAAGTGCTCAGCATTGGTCTGTGTTCAATAAATACTTGTTAATTTAGGTAATTCAACTGTCCTGTGTGACACCAAAAAAGCTAGGAATTTTACTTTCTTAACTTTTGGGATTTCAACCAGCTGTTGATGCATTTTCATCTCAATGGATCTGCTGGTCCTTTGTCTTTATCCTCTCTCTTCTTTGATCAGTGGAATTCTTGCTGACAGTAACCCCCAAGGGCATGGCTGAGCCTGCTTCCCCTACAGGTGACAGGACTCCTCCTGTACACTCAGATGCCCTTGCCCATCTCTCCATCCAACTCCATTCAACTTTTCTTGGTTGAACTTCCCAGCCCTGATTGCTTAAAAAAAAATCATGGTGAACACCCATAGGTGTCCCTTTCTACCTCTCTCCTAGCATTGGTTCACTTACATCTTGTCTTTTAATACAGAAATAATTGATGACTATTCCCCTGAAAATGCCTGTGAAACGAAAGCTTCTTCCTTCCTGAATTATCTTCAGAAGTAGAAGTAGACGCAGTTTTCATAAGCATAAATAATTTTCAGTATCTATTTCCCATCTGACACCTCACAGTTCACCCCACCCATGCCCTTGGCAGAGTTCCCATTGCTTTTGCCACTGAAAAGGGACCTAGGAATTAATGAGACAGAGTGGCAGTGTGCATAGAATTTTCTAGAAAAGAAGAGGGCAAAATAGACCCCTTCCCCAGAGATGCTGCCTACATGTTCTAGGGAATGAACATTTCTCGGAGAGAGAAAGGATGGTCATTGAGGCTCAGATTTTCAGCCTTTTCCTCCTATAGTGCTGTGGAGATTGTTGGCTTTTTTCTTAGCATGAAAACTATTGAGGAACATTCTTCTTACAGACTACTCATATTTTTTGGGGTAGGACACTGGAAGTGAAGCAGTGGAAAGAGATGTAATGGTGGGAAAAAGAATGAGCCCTGTGGTGTTTGATGAGTTCCTTTGTCTTTCTGGGTCCCAGTTTCCTCATGAACAGACTAGAGGAGACAGTGATCACGCTAATAATTAACTTAAAGCCCTGTTGGGGGGAGTAAGAGATGCTGCATGTAAAGCTCTTTGCGCCCTGTCTGGAACATACTAGGTGCTCAGTGAATAGCTGCCTTGGGATCTGGTTCCCCTCAGTTGTTTCTCTTTGCCACGGGGCTCTTGTGCAATTCATTACTTAATCAGAGGTTACAATCCCCCATTGTGCCTGGGAATCCTATTCCGAGACCTCCTAGCCTTCATAGTAAAGGTAATGACAGCTTTAGTGTTAATTGAACACCTATTATTATCAGGTATGATCTAAATGTTTTATAAGTAAGTGTTTACTCACTTCATTCTTGCAACTATGCAACCAGACAGAAGTATTATTATTTCTAATAATAAGAGAAAGGAATATTATTTATATTTTAATATAAATTTGTATATTTATAAAATATAAATATTATTACTTCCTATGCCTGAGAAGCTGAGGCATAGGGATGTTTTTATTTTGCTGCCTAGCTGTTGCAACTAAGAGAGTAGGCCACTGGCCTTGGGGGGTCAGACTATGGGGTGTCCCCTCAGTGACACCTTTAACTGTGGAGTCTTCCATGGAGTTGATCAGGAAAAAAAAATTAACAACTATTTGTAATACTTTGAGGAAAGTGTGTTTTGAGTTCCAAAAGCTAATGTATCCATGAATGTTTGGAACGATGTTCCTTTGTCAAGTCTGGGCTGCTGGAGGTGGGGTGGGGAGGGGCGCCCCTGGCTGTCTGTCTGTGCTGAGCTGTGCTGAAAGGTGGTCATGTCCACCCTCAGCCAGAGCTTTAACTCAAATGCTCATTTTCCACACATCGGATGTCATTCCTCTAAGTCAGTGGGTCTGGCTGGCTTCCAGCGATGACTGTGCGTTTGGACAATCCACCTGGACTGGCCTAATTTCTGTAGCTCCCTACACCGAACCCTCCAGAGACAGCCGGGCTGCTTCAAGTGCCAGCTCCCAGGAGGAGGTTGCATTTTACAGGATGGATCGCTGGGTTATCAAATATTTTAACTATTACTTGCAAGAATACGGTTTCTAGGCTCTTTTCACATGCTGGCAGCAGGGAGGTGGACCAGCCATCTTCTCTATTCTGTTGCTTTTCTGTTTAGTGCCAATTGAGAAGGAATTCTTTATTGTTGATGCTTATAATAGCTCTATTTCATGAGTCTCTTCTGTGTCCTGGGAAGTTGGCCCAGCTTCTTATGTACATACATTCTCCCTAATTTCACAGATGAGGAAAAGGGGGCTCAGAGAAGTTCAGTCACAGGCAGAGCTGTGTTTTGTCCAGTGCCAAAGCCCGTTTGCCTAACCACTCGGGTCTCTTGCCTACTGCTGCCTTGCAGTCTTTACAGTAATAAGCGGGGTGCCTGTATGGCTAATCCAAACAAGAAACTTAAAAAAATTCCCATTTGCTTCCGTAATCCATTATTCATGGGATTTATTTGTCTTCTTTAGGCTAATATTGAAAATTAGTTTGCATTTTATGAGTGTACTGCAGTCCAGGGTGTGGAAGGATGAGACTGCAGCTTGGGAGCCTGAGAATCAGGGGGGAAAAAAAACAGGTTGAGGTTAAAAATTAGCCTCCTGGTACCAATAAACAACAGCTGTAGAAGTAGGTAACTAAGGTTGGCTGGCTCTGTGCCCACGTTTTATGGTACGTTATAAAATGATGAATTTCAAACTGCAATGCATTTTCTTTTTCTTTTAGATTTACAGAAAAACATTTAAAAATATTTTATTGGAGTGTAGTTGCTTTACAATGTTGTTAGTTTCTACTGTACAGCAAAGTGAATCAGCTATACATATACACATATCCCCTCTTTTTTTTGATTCCTTTTGAGAAGATAGTACAGAGAATTCCTGTATACCTGCATCCAGTTGCCAGGTTAATATCTTACATGACTATGGTGCATTTGTTAAAATTAATGACCCAATATTGACACATGTAATGCAGTTTCGTTAAGTTCAGACACTTCTAATTTGGAATTCACGATGACTGGGCAGCAGCTGAGTTGAAGATTTCCTGTGTTTACTTAGCCAGACAACCTCTTTGAAGATCGTACACATGAATAAGAGAAATGAGGAGCTGAGCTGTTCAAGGTAAATTGATTGTGCTGAGTCTTTGGTGCCTTAGAACCATTTCTTTCTAGATGACAATAAATATTAAGTACATGTCTTATTCCCAGTTTACTAAAGTGCTCCCCACAGAGCCCTCCATTAGGGAATATTATTCCCTCTGTTAGGCAACCTTCTATCAGTTGTCATTCTTTTCTAGAAGATGTGGGGTTTAAGTTGGTCTCAGACTGTGAATAGTCTTCCTTTGGATTTGATGAAGTTTGACTCTGTCTGAAAATGTCCATTTCTGCACCCACAGTGTTTTAGCTACGGTCAGTATTTGGATGCAGCGCTGTCGTGTACACACGAGTACAGGAGCAGAGAGGAAATCGCTGTGCGTGAAGGAAAACCAATTAATTATCATAGAAAGGAGTTAGTTTCTTCACTCAGGATTCTTTTTTTTTTCTCATGGTCATTTTTGGAAAAGACAAGCTTTCCTAGATTCATGTAATTTTAGGGCTAAAAGGGAGCTTCAGTTCAGTTCAGTTGCTCAGTCGTGTCCAGCTCTTTGCGACCCCATGAACTGCAGCACTCCAGGCCTCCCTGTCCATCACCAGCTCCCGGAGTTCTCTCAAACTCACATCCATCGAGTCGGTGATGGCATCCAGCCATCCATCCTCTGTCGTCCCCTTCTCCTGCCCCCAATCCCTCCCTGCATCAGAGTCTTTCCCAATGAGTCAACTCTTTGCATGAGGTGGCCAAAGTACTGGAGTTTCAGCTTTAGCATCATTCCTTCCAAAGAACACCCAGGACTGATCTCCTTCAGAATGGACTGGCTGGATCTCCTTGCAGTCCAAGGGACTCTCAAGAGACTTCTCCAACACCACAGTTCAAAAGCATCAATTCTTCTGCGCTCAGCTTTCTTCACAGTCCAACTCTCACATCCATACATGACTGCTGGAAAATGTGGCAAATCCCCTCATTGTCAGTCATTCCTTAGGAACACCATTTCCTTGAAAACACAGCCCAAGAAAATGAGAAGAAAATCAGAGGCAGCGTGGGTCTGACTTCCCAGATCCATGAAGTGTTTGTTTTTAACGGCGTCTCTGCTCCTGTGCTCAGGCCTATCTCTCCCTGTAATCCCATTTCTATTTCCCCACCTATAGAAAAAAATGCAAGGCAGCCTGTTTAGCTCTGAGAAGACAAGCTTGGGACGCTGTTCATCACACATACCTTTTTTTGGACATTGTTTTTAGCTAGTTGGATAGATACATAGAAGAATTGCATGGATATTCAGAGCACGTAAAAATTTTCCAAATGGCTAAGATTCATGAGTTTAACTCTTATTGACTACTATTGATCACAGTTCATTGCTGACAGTATCTTGAATGTCGCCATTCATTCATTCGTTCAAGAAGCATGTACTGATTGACTGTTGAATGCCATCCACTGATAGCAGAACGATTAATAAATCACAGACCCTGTCCTTCAGAAGCTCACAGCCCAGAAGGTGAGGTAGACTGACTTACCTCTAAGAGGGTGAATACCTTGACTGCTTGCTCGTGATGGAGCTAGGTTGTACTGAGCACAGCCCACCCAGAGTTTGCTTGTGAATCAGGCTAGCTGAGTTGAGGGTTTCAAGGAAGTCTCAGAATGTGAGGAGAATCACTGACCGGGGCCTCATTGGTACCATGTTCTTGGTCCAGTAGACTGGTTGGACTCTGCAGTGGTGTGATTCATGATGACAGCAAAGGCTACAAGTTTTTATGAATGAAGCAGTTGTATATGAATTCTTGACAGTTGATTCCTACCCTGAGGGTGCTGTATTGATGGTAGGTACCTATTATTTATTAACCTGCTTTTGAGAAGAATTTGAGCACCAGAAGACCAAGTTCAGTGTACAGCCAATGATTCTTGCATCACTTCTAAAAAGAGCAGAGTAAGTGAATTCAGTTCTATTTTTATGAATTCTCATCCCAAGAGATTTCTGTTCAGGAAAGCAGAGCTCAAAGCGTCATAACTTTCTACCTCTGAGGCTTGACTTCCTTTATAGATCCAGGTTTCCTTGTGGTCAACAGACCCCTTCTCAATTCAGAAAAGTAAAAGTAAACTTATTTTCAAATTTCACTATGATTTTGTTTTGATCTTTCCAGTTCAGTAAGTGTTCCATTTTAAAAACCAGACCATGCTTTTTACTTCATTTTTCCCCAAAGAAAAGGCACACAATTACAAGATCTTTTTTTAGGTTTAGTCCAGCTATCCATTTCTCAGAGCATTTGTTTTTTATATAATTATTTGTCTTTTACCTGAGTAACTAGGAGAAAAGAAGTGCAAGAAATGGATTATCTTTATTTCCATTTCATTTCTCTCATGTGTATACTTATATAAATCTTAGAATTATAATTGTTTATAAAAGGATACACATGAAAGGTCTCTGAAACAGCAAAACGTTCTATATGTGTATCATAAGATCATAGTAATTAAAGTAGTGTGTTATTGGCATAACAGTAAAACACAGATAACTAGGACAGAGAAGCCAGCTGGGAAGCTCCCCTCATTCAGAACGCATAAGGGTATATGACAAAGGAGCTTTATAAATCATTCCTAAAGATATTTTTTTATTGAATTTATTTAATGAATTATTTGATGAGTAATGGAGAGAAACAAACTATCTGGAAAACGTATCAACTTGCATGATTTTCACCACTGGCACTAAAGGCATATCAAAATGAATTTCAGATGGATTAAGAGTGAAATATAAAAATCGAGCCATAAGAAATCCGAAAGACAAGTGAACACAGTGCAGGTTTATTAGAAAATAAAGGTACACATTAATGAAAAATACATTAAAGCTTCAAATTCATAATTAGAAAAAAGTATTCTTCAGAGGCAATTCTGTGATTCCATTTTTCATTTATCAAATAAAAAGTAATATTCAGCTCTAGGGTATATCTGTGGGAAAACGAGCCCTTTCACGTACTCCTGATGAAAGTGTAAATTGGTAAGATCTTTTTTTAAAGCAATTCGTCAGTATATATTCAGAGTTCTCAAAATATTTATACCCTTTGCTCTAGTAATTTCATACTGGGAAGTAATCAGAGAGGTGCAGACTGATATTTATATACAGGAATGTTCTCAGAGGCATTATTTATACTAATGAAAAATAGGAGATGACTTAAAAGTTGAACAAAGAACAATCATTAATCACATTTGGTACACCAAGGAAAGGAATATCATGCAGTTGGTAAACATTTTTTGTCCTCAAAGAATATTCACTGACATGAGGAAAAGTCTCATAAAACGATGTTTAGTGAAAAATAGACATTCATCCTATTTCTGAAAGAAAATTATATTTAGAAATAAAATAGGAAGAAAACACGAAAAATATTAACAGTGGTTGTTGCTGGTTGACAGAAGGACAGTTTTTGGTTTTTGCTCTCACCTGGATTTTCTAATAGACCTGTATTATCAAATGCAGAGCATACCTAGGAATCGAGTGGGAATCAGCCGCAGTGTTTATCTTCAGTAAACTGAAGAGCACTGCGCACAGGCACTTGTATTGTGCTCTACAGCCGAGCCACACAATCGAGAAGCTTTACCTAGAGCTCACATCCCTTCCGGAGAAGGCAATGGCACCCCACTCCAGTACTCTTGCCTGGAAAATCCCACGGACAGAGGAGCCTGGAAGGCTGCAGTCCGTGGGGTCGCTGAGGGTCGGACACGACTGAGCGACTTCACTTTCACTTTTCACTTTCCTGCATTGGAGAAGGAAATGGCAACCCACTCCAGTGTTCTTGCCTGGAGAATCCCAGGGACGGCGGAACCGGTGGGCTGCCGTCTATGGGGTTGCACAGAGTCGGACACGACTGAAGTGACTTAGCAGCAGCAGCAGCACATCCCTTCCGGATAGGTTCCCTGCCTTCTTTTCATTTCTCTTTGTCCCCAGCATCCCTCTAGCCCTCCAGAACTCAAACCTTCTGGTCTTCCAAGCCCTTCTCACCACCTGGAATTTTCTTGGCGCTGATCTCTGCACATCAAGTGTCCCTGGGGGTCACCTGTACCCCACGAACATCTTCCCTGTGACCTGACGTTCTCTGTGGGTCTGCTTCTGCAACTTGATTACAGATCCCCGCAGGGCAGCCCTGTGTACCTCTAGTACAAGACCAAGGGTTGGGACACAGCAGGTGCTCAATCAGCCTTGCAGACTATTTCCTTCCTAATCTAATTTTGGTAATACAGTCCACCATTGATTTGGAAAACATTTATTGGGGGGCATGTCTCCCCTCCACCTGGCTCTCAAAACAAGATCACTTAGCGACCCATGGACCATCTGTGAGCCAAATGAGCATCCCAGATGGACGGTCTACAAACTCATTTGTAGACGGAGCAGACGTTGGTCCCCACCCTTTCCTCCCATTCGTGTAGCTCTTCACAGACCTCCGTGCTGTAAGGAATCACCTTCTATATGAAGTCCAGACTGTCGCTTAGGATCTCCTCTCTTTTTAACCTCTCAAAGGAGAGACAGTTATAAAGCCTAAGGACTTCTTTTGTTGATCTTTTAAAAGAAATGAAGTTACCCTTTGTCTTAGTGGAGTTTTAGGGAGAGCAGGGTCTGATGTTCAGGGCCAGGACCCAACTGTATTTATGCTGGAAATCAGGCCTGGAAAGAAAAATGGTGGCAGGAGCCTATGGCAACAATACACAGGCAAGAAGTCACAGTCTCACAGGCCAGCAAGGCTGGATGGGCAGCTGGTGCAGACTCTGGTCTGGGTGTGAATTGAGCAGCCGTGGGTGGACGCCTGAGCTCGCTTCACCGTGGAGGCTGGAGACCTTTCAGTTTCCTGAGCTGTCACATGCTGAAGCCCTTGCAGGGACCTTAGCAATTTTCTAGTTAAAATTTTTATTTATTTTTCTTAGAGAGGTCACTCCAAATTACACAAGCTTCAGGCCCCATGATACCTGGCTCCATGTTTGGTAGAACTATGGCTGGAGAGCCTTACCTAAATAGGCAGGGCTATTCAGCTCCAAGTGATGAGAGCTAATTAGAAGTTTTGCTAAAGCTTCTGACTCTTCAAGAGCAGCAAGAAACCCAGGTTTTTTTTATGACATCTCTTACATTTTAGATGTTGGCAGCTTAAAAACAAAAAGCAAGCTTTCTCTGGCCAAAACAAATCATATATAGAGGCTTGATTGAGCCCATGGGCCACCAGACTGTGCTTTCTGGTATTTGGAGTCAGAAGGAATGACGGAACTGCCAGATGCCAGGAATGGTTCTATAGCAGGTATGCCTGCCCTCCTAGTCCTCTGCCTATTAAGAACAGGTCAGACCAGGTCTAAACCAGTGAGCTTTGCTCTTTTCCATGGCTGCAGCCAACAGCCAGACATTGCCTAAGTGTCTGCCACCGGTCATAGGGCAGGGAGCTGACTGAGGGTGTAGATCGATGAATGGGTGTAAATTCATCCCGACAACTGGCAAAGCCAGCTGAAACATGTGGTCCATGGACAGTAATGTGGCAGCAAAGTCACCTTGTGAATGTCCAAAGACAGTGAGGTGGCTATTATACTTCCCTGGAGACTAATGGGTCTTGGAGGGGAATAAGGAATTGCTTTGTGCTCCTTTGCAGGGTGGCAGCCAATTATTTCAGGGAAGATTTACATCATTGCTCAAATGGAAAGCAAGTCACTTCTTTGGATCCCCCAATCCTCCAGAGATTATGCAGTCCAGCGTTCCAAAACTGCAGACTTTCTCCAGTGTGAACACTCTGTAGTCTCAATAGTGCCCCTCTCTAAAAATGAAATGAATTACTTCTGGGTACCACTTCCTGTGCAGCGCATGGATGCTCTTAGCTCCCGATGTGATAGGGACATGAGATGGGGCTGCGGGCTAGAACTGGGGGCAGAACACGGCAGTTGGGGCTTTAGGAGAGAGAGAGGCCAGGCTGACGGGAACAAGGACGGCCCATGACAGCCATGTGGGCGTTCCTGTGCTGTCAGCTCAGATGGGTGATAAAGCTGCTTCCAGTGGTTACGTTTTGATTGCTAATTAGCTTGTTGTGGGATCTGCTTTGCCACAGAGTGGCTTTGGGGACTACAGCTCGGTGTTCAATTAATCTATTGTGGTGACTAAGCTTGTCAAACATGGGGCCAGAGCCAGAGGGATCTGTTGTCTAAACTACACCTCTCCTGATTCTAAGAAACAGAGTGGGGGAGGGGGGAGGCAGGAGACCGCGAGGAAAGGGGGAATCGTGAAATATTTACTTCTACTGGGACATTGGGAACCATCCTCTCATGCACGGGCTTCTTCCGGGAAAAGGCCTTAGGGAATTGGCTGTGGGCAGTTTTGATCCACACACCTCATGACTACCTGGAGATTTTGACAAAACATGCCTATCCCCACTCCCCTGCATCCCAGGCATGGTTTGCTCTATTCTAAGCTCTTTGTCTTACAGCTCAGGTCCCAGGCCCTGGGTGAGTGCTGGGGAAAGATGAGTGATTTACTGAGCCTGGATCACTTGGTCCAGAACCTCCTGACCTGAATTCTGGCCTAGTGCCCTTTCAACTCTATCCTCCCCCTTCCCTGAGCAGGACAGGCTTTGGGGACAAGATCTGGACACCCCAAGAAGGCTGTTTGGATGTGGCATGTGACCTGCCAAAAAGCTGTGACTAGTTCAGGGTCATGGCCATCTTTTCCATGCCCTGTACTGCTGGTCCATGGTACCCAGCAGGCTGTTGTACTTCTTTAAAGGCTTCAGTACTATTTTCTATCAGTCCATTACACTATAAATTAAAAAAAAAAAAAAATCTTTATTGTGTTTGAAACTGCAGCAGGTAATGTGTGAGAGGAGAAGATGAAAGACATAAGATGAAGTTTTCATTTCTCTCGGGAGGTGGAGAGTCTGTCAGTCTGAAACCTTCCTGGGAGTCAAGGTTCCTGATGCTGGCTTGGTAGGATTGCCTCACACGGTGTACACTTCCATTCACTCACAAATTAATGTATGACTTCCTCTTGTTATCCAGGCCCTGTTCAGATGCTGGAAAAATAAGAGGAATGACATACAGTCCCCGGTGTTTGGAGCACCTGTAAAGGATAGTGTAAAATCACTGCCTCCCTGGTCATCGCCATACCTAGTCCTGAATCCCTGTTACCTTGGCCTTTGTGGGGTCATTGGATTACATAGGTAACTGGCCACAGAGAGGAGGAGGAAACACTTTTGTTCTCATCTTGCTCCTGTCTGGCCCTGCTGATGCTTCTGCTTTTGTGTGAGTTACAAATTCACTCTTTTGAGCCTGCCAGTTTAAATAGTGTGTTTCATTGTGATTACTACTAACTAGATGTAGCATTTTTAGGAGTGTTCTAGAAATCAGCAGTGTTTCTGCTTATGCAGAAACAGGGCCACTTTAAGATTGAAGACTGGCCACCTACCCACCCAGGGGGAGCGGGTGGGACAGGGGAAGAGCAGCTTGGGCCTCGACGGAAAAGGGGCTTCATGAAGTGGGGAGACAGCCAAACTTGCATCAGGCGGTGGAGGTTCAGAATTTCTCTGTGTTTGGTTGTTTATGTTTCTCTATGTTGCATCAGTGGGTGCATTTACGAAAAATTCATGTTATTTAGGATTTGTTAGGCTTTCAAAAACTGTGAATTGACATTTGCCATTCATTCTGGAAAATTCTTGGCTGCCATCTCTTCAAGCATTGGTTTTGTTCCAATATTTCCTTCCTCTCTGGATGCCAATTAAATGTATGTGAAGCCTTTTGAACATATCATATATATATAACGTGTGTGTGTATAAATGTAAAATATATTTATCCCCCTTTCAAACTGATTTCTGAATAGATTTTTTTCCTGCCCCATTGCCAGTTCACAATTCTTAGTTTAGCTGTGATAATCTGCTATTAACCAAGCCATTGATTTTTTCTTAACTTTAGTGATCATATTTCTCAGTCTGAGAATGTCTGTATGGCTCTTTTAAAAATCTTTTATGTCATTTCCTATAGTTTCCAATTCTCTGTCACAATTTTCATGTATGGCATATATGTTTCTGAATATACTAAGTTGTTTAATAGTCTTATCTAAGAATTCCCATTTCTGACGTCTCTGTGGGCCTGGTCTCACCCTTGACTGTTTCTGCTCTTTTTGCTCATAAGTACCAGTTTTCTTGGGTGTTTCAATTCTCCTGGTAGGCATTTGTTATTAATAAATATATATGTGCATGTGTGTACATAGAAATGAACATACAAATATATATATGTCTATACATATATATATGTTCCGTTCAGTTCAGTTGCTCAGTCATGTCTGACTCTTTGAGACCCCATAGACTGCAGTACGCCAGGCTTCCCCATCCATCACCAACTCCCGGAGCTTACTCAAACTCATGTCCATTGAGTTGGTGATGCCGTCCAAACATCTCATCCTCTGTCGACCCCTTCTCCTCCCACCTTCAGTCATTCCCAGGATCAGGGTCTTTTCAAATGAGTCAGTTCTTTGCATCAGCTGGCCAAAGTATTGGAGCTTCAGCTTCAGCATCAGTCCTTCCAATGAATATTTAGGACTGATCTCCTTTAGGATGGATTGGTTGGATGTCCTTGCTGTCCAAGGGACTCTCAAGAGTCTTCTCCAACACCACAGGTCAAAAGCATCAATTCTTTGGCGCTCAGCTTTCCTTACAGTCCAACTCTCACATCCATACATGACCACTGGAAAAACCAAAGCTTTGACTAGACGGACCTTTGCTGGCAAAGTAATGTCTCTGCTTTTTAATATGCTGTCTAGGTTTGTCATAATTTTTCTTCCAAGGAGCAAACGTCTTTTAATTTCATGGCTGCCATCACCATCTGCAGTGATTTTGGAGCCCCAGAAAATAAAGTCTATCTCTGTTTCCATTGTTTCCCCATCCATATGCCATGAAGTGATGGGACCAGATGCCATGATCTTCGTTTTCTGAATGTTGAGTTTTAAGCCAGCTTTTTCACTCTCCTCTTTCACTTTCATCAAGAGGCTTTTTAGTTCTTCTTAACTTTTTGCCATAAGGGTGGTGTCATCTGGATATCTGAGGTTACTGATATTTCTCCTGGCAATCTTGATTCCAGATTGTGCTTCATCCAGTACAGCGTTTCTCATGATGTACTCTGCATATAAGGTAAATAAGCAGGATGACAATATACAGCCTTGATGTATTCCTTTCCCGATTTGAAACCAGTCTGTTGTTCCATGTCCAGTTCTAACTGTTGCTTCTTGACCTGCATACAGATTTCTCAAGAGGCAGGTCAGGTGGTCTTGTATTCCCATCTCTTTCAGAATTTTCCACAGCTTGTTGTGATCCACACAGTCAAAGGCTTTGTCATAGTCAATAAAGCAGTCATAGTTGTTTTTCTGGAACTCTCTTGCTTTTTTGATCATCCAACGGATGTTGGCAATTTGATCTCTGGTTCCTCTGCCTTTTCTAAATCCAGTTTGAGCATTTGGAAATTCATGGTTCACGTACTGTTGAAGCCTGGCCTGGAGAATTTTGAACATTACTTTGCTAGTGTGACATGAATGCAATTGTGCGGTAGTTTGAACATGGTTTGGCATTGCCTTTCTTTGGGATTGGAATGAAAACGGACCTTTTCCAGTCCTGTGGCCACTGCTGAGTTTTCCAAATTTGCTGACATATTGAGTGCAGCACTGTAATAGCATCATCTTTTAGGATTTGAAATAGCTTAACTGGAATTTCATCACCTCCACTAGCTTTGTTGATAGTGATGCTTCCTAAGGCCATGACTTCACATTTCAGGATGTCTGGCTCTAGATGAGTGATCACACCTTTGTGGTTATCTGGGTCATGAATCTTTTTTGTACAGTTCTTCTGTGTATTCTTGCCACCTCTTCTTAATATCTTCTGCTTCTGTTAGGTCCATACCATTTCTGTCCTTTATTGTGCCCATCTTTGCATGAAATGTTCCCTGGTATCTTTAATTTTCTTGAAGAGATCTCTAGTCTTTCCCATTCTATTGTTTTCCTCTATTTCTTTGCATTGACCACTGAGGAAGGCTTTCTTATCTCACCTATATATATATATGTATGTGTATACACGGGGCTTCCCAAGTGGCGTTAGTGGTAAAGAATCTAATGCAGGAGATGCAGAGATGTAGATTTGATCCCTAGCTCGGGAAGATGCTCTGGAATAGGAAATGGCAACCCACTCCAGTACTCTTGACTGGGAAATTCCATGAGCAGAGGAGCCTGAAGGGCTACAGTCCATGGGGCTGCAAAGAGTCAGACATGACTGAGTGAGTGAGCACACACACACGTGTGTACACAGAAAAGGCACTGAATATATTCAGGTATTCACTTCCTGTCTGAAGCCACCTTGATCCAAGTGCAAAGCCTGTGATTCCTTGAACTCAGTTCTGGTGTGAACCTGTTAAAAGCCTGAGGGCTGTATAACCTGATGTGAGCCCATTAAAAGCCCGAGGGCTACCCTCTGCTCTCTCACCCCAGGGACCCAGCATAAAATGGTGAGTATTTATGTGAATCCCCAACTTTGACCAGCTCTGGACTTTGGTCTTGTGAAGCTCTGAAAGCAAGAGCTTATTTTCAAAGGTTTTTTTTTTTCCCCAGATTGACAAATACTTTTGGATAAAAGCTTTGTGGGCTGGGCCAGCCTCTCTGGGGTTTGTCCTTTCCTAGGTTTTGGCAGGTGTTCCTTCACTATCTTATTATTGCTTTGATGCTTTTAAGAAAATTAAACAAATATTTCATCAAAGCTTTTAAAGTTGCCTTTGATGGGAGGGTTGGTCTGAATTGCTTAGTCTGCTACTGCCAGGAGTGGAAGTACCAGATGACTTAGGTTTAAGTCCCGGGTCTGTCCCTTATTAGCTACTGACATTGTCCAAGTATGTTCCCCCGTCTATCAGATGTGTTCAGGAAATCCTAGCTACTTGACAACTTGTCTGTACAACTTAAATGTGAAAATTTTTGGTAAAGTGGTACAATAGCATTTTCCTTTATTATCTGTGTCCCACACCAGAGTGTAAGCTCCATGAGGATGGTGAATTGTTTTCAGTGTTGTTTCCCCAGCAATGCCAGGTGCATAGCAGATGCTCTGTAGACATTGAATAGAATGAAGGGCTATTGCATGTATTTTATTTTTCATGGGAGTATAATTGCAATGTTGTGTTAGTCTGCACTTTACAGCAAAGTGAATCAGCTGTATATACACATACATCCCCTCCCTCCTGGACCTCCCTCCCACCCCACCCCTATCCTGCTCCTCTGGGTCATCACAGAGCACCAAAGTGAGCTCCTTGTACTTTGTAGGAACTTCCCACTAGCTATCTATTTAACACATGGTAGTGAATGTATGACAACCTCCCAATTTGTCCCACACCTTCTCCTGCCCCCACTGTGTCCACATATCCATTCTCTATGTCCGCATCTCTATTCCTGCCCTGGAAATAGGTTCATCTGTGCCGTTTTTCTGGATGTGGATAGATCTAGAGTCTGTCATATAGAGTGAAGTAAGTCAGGAAGAGAAAAACAAATACCACATATTAATACATGTATTTTAAAATCAAAACATATTGAAAAAGTGTACTCTTGGGGATCAAGCTCAAATCCTTATAACAGCTACAATTTAGAAGATCCTATCCCTCTTTATTATTTTATAAACCTCTGGTGGTTGGATCCAATACAATACAATTCACATTGCTTTGTGAAAACTGGTCCCAACCTGTTGGACCCTTGGGCTGTTTCCAGTTTGAGGCTATTGGAGATAATGCTGGCTTCTTTATTTGCTGATGACAGTAAAAAGGATAAACTATGTCTACTGTGAAGTCTTGCTTGGGCTCTCTTCAAAAGAAGCATGTCTTTCAGTGCTTGAAGTCTGGCATCATCTTCTACAGTATAAACAAAATCAACAAAAATTGATCCTTGAGCCTTGCAGAGAACAGTTCAGGCAGCTTTTAAAGAAGATTAAGGAAGGAGGTTGTATGACACAGAAGTCAGGGTCACCACTGAATCCTAAAGATCAACTTCTGTATGTTCCTCATACAAAAATTAATCAAATAAATGGACTATCAATTATTGTTGCTACAAATACTTAAAAAAAATAAAAAAGACCAAGGAGTGATTTAAAAATGGTTATATGACTTAAACTCAGGTCTTTGAAGCTGATGTGCTTGACTATTCAGTCCATACTCTTCTGCAGCTTTTTAGATAAATAATTAAAATACTTTGTAATCAGAAAGCTAAGTAACCCAATCATTTTATTTAATGATTAAATGATTGGGTAAAAAATGACAATAAGAACCACCACTTATTGATTATGTTTGAGTTACATGCTTTACAGTGATGATTTAATTGTCTGAAAACAATCCAGCAAAGCAGGTACTACTGTGCCTTCCATTTTCTGAGAGAGGTTAGGCAATGTGCCCAAGACCGTACGGCTAGAGAGTGGGGAGGCCAACCAGGGTGCTGACTCCAGAGCCCAGCTCCTTTCACTGCCCTCTAACTTCTTGCCTCCACTGAAGGAAGAGATGACTTTTTCTGCTGGGAGAGCCCTTCAAGCTTCCACCTTGGAGCATCCTCAGGCTTGCAGGGTCTGGGTGCTCATTACATTCAGTGTTTCTTTAGGACCTAGTGGTGTTTGCCCCCAGGGCTGTGGGTGAGGTGACCTAAAAGGTGATAAGGGAATATGAGACATGCATTTTTCTTCTGGGACTCAATGAAGAGGTTAGACATCTGTGCACACAGAAATAAGCAACTCAAAAAGCCCAGGGGGTGGTATAATGGATAATTATGATGAGTACATGCTGGTTGAGGTAGGGGAGCCCTGACCAGCCCATTTCTCAAAAGATAATGCCTCTTTTTGGCTGCACTGAACAGCTTGTGGGATCTTAACTCCCTGATCAGGGATCGAACCTGGGCCCTCAGCAGTGAGAATGCAGAGTCCTACTCACTGCACCACCAGAGAATTCTCAGGAGACTAGGATTTAAAAGCTCCATTGTAGGGACACAAAACCTGAGCTAGGCCTCCCTTGTACACGAAGGTATCAATTTGAACTAGCATCCAAAGCCAAATTTGGTGTGTTTAGTCTTTCCTGATGCTAGAGAAGACTCTTGAGAGTTCCTTGGGCAGCAAGGAGGTCAAACCAGTCCATCCTAAAGGAAATCAACCCTGAGTATTCATTGGAAGGACTGATGCTGAAGGTGAACCTCAAACACTTTGGCCACCTGATGCGAAGAGCCGACTCATTGGAAAAGACCCTGACGCTGGGAAGGATTGAAGGCAAAAGGAGAAGAGGGCAGCAGAGGATGAGATGGTTGGATGACATTACCAATTCAAAGGACAACTTGGCGAATCCTGGGAGATGGTGAAGGATATCCCTATCCTTCACCTTCCAGTAGCTGGCCTGGCATGCTGCAGTCCATGGGATCGCAAACGGTTGGACGTGACTTGGTGATCTTTTTGGAGTATACAGGGCAGCATAAACCTGGGGGTTTGGACTGGAAAAGTCAAAATGTGGAACTTTCTTGCCAGCACCCATAGGCCCCCTTCTCCCTCCCATTCACCATTTGTCACGGGCGGGGAGTTTTGCAGGGAGGATGCAGATGGGGGAAGAGGCCTCTGAAAGCCTTCTCCCTCTGGGTTCACGTTTGAATTGAACAAGCTCGCCCTCTGTGACCTGAGTATTCTGATTTCTGGTGAAAAGACGCATGCGGAGTGTCAGATGAAAACTCTGGGCTTTGTGTCAGCACAGCAGCAAAAAAGTTCACGAGTCTCATCCAACGATAAGTATCAAGACAGAAATAGAAGCCAGATACCTGGCCTGCCAGCCCAGGGCTGCCTCTGATCGAACACTCGTCATGAGTCACAGCTTCTCCCAGTGCAGGGAGGCGATTGAGGGGGCTCAGCACTCTTTCCTAACCCTCAGTAGCTGGGCTGAGGGAAAGAGAAGTTTTTGTTGATGAGCTCATCCCAATCTGAATGTGTCCAGATGCCCAAATATTTGATTTGAGCCTGGTTGCTAAGAGACCTCCCACTGGGACCCAGATGCCTGAGGGCAGGAGGGCGTTATTGGCATCATTTCAGATTTCTGCCAATTTATTTTGAAACCAGAAAACCTGGAACCTTGGCCTCCTCAAGGCAGCACGGGGAGAGGAGAGATCTGAGTCAGCCAAGCAACAGAAGAAAACCCCCACACTGACCTTCTGCCAGGGATCTGTAGGAGGGTTGAGATAGAATTCTTACAGTGTGGTTGTTGGGGTGAAGTGTGGTAGTATGGTGATGAGGAAGGAATTGGAGCTCTGTGCTTGGTCATGCAGGAGACATCTCAAAGCAACCCCAGGGATTCAAGAACAAGGCTGGATTTTGGAGTTCTAAGTGGGTGTGGTGAAGGCTGTCTTGCTTCAAACCCAGCATCTCGGGTTTTAAGTGCCTGGTGACTTAAATCTCCTTTGGGAATGCCAAAAGTAAGGTCTTTACAGGTGTGAGGGGAGTGCATGTGGGAGATCTGGGGAAACCCCACTTTCTCAACATAAAGCAGGCAGCATAGAGCCCTCAGGTAACTGGCAGGAGCCCGGCCCCAGAGCCATTCATCCTCAGGTCCAGATAGTGACCACTACAGGACTTAAACCCTTTCCAGGGCACTTTGTTTCTGAATTTGGCTTTGGTGCTTGTTTATAAATGTGTATGGATGTGAGAAACATAGATTTTGCTGCCAGGATTTTTGCATGAGAGTTGTCATGTAATGAGAAATATAAAGGTCATAGATGGTGACCCTTGGCTTTCACCCTAAGCCCTCATTTCAATTATTTGCTCAGAGGCAGTACAACTTCTGAGCTTTTTGATAGAAATGAACTGTGGGCTCCATTCTTTTCTGCATAGACTTGTGCCTTTGGGAACATCTGTCAAAAAAATACTGAAAGAAGTATTTGTTGGGTTTGAGAAGGGCAGGTAGTCTGGTGCTTGGGAAAAAGTCCACTGAAAATAGGAAAGAACCAGAAATTAAAAGAGGAAACGAGAGCAAAGGGATTGACTGGGCTGACTCAGCACAGTGCTGGGCCCAGTAACTGACTGTGGATTTGCTCTAAGAGGAGCCAACAAGTTTGCTTGGCTGGAAAGGAAGATGAGGAAGGAGATGTATGTCCAGTTCCATAAACAGAGTACTCTGCAAACCAAGAGAGTCTAGTCTGAATGTCGTATAGAAGATACGGGGGATTTACCTTACAACTGGGTCTGTGGTTCAAGAAGGCATCACACCAGCAGGTGATATAATTTCCATTTTGAAGATCAAGGAAAAGATACTCTCCATGAAATATACCTAAATCTGGAGAGAAGCCCCCTCAATAAAGTGAGTTTTTGCTGTATGTCTGCATGCTGAAGAAACCTGCAAGAGATGTTGACGCCTATTCCCCCATCCCTCTGGTTAAATACACCATGTCATCCAGGGTACCAAGGATTTGTTTCCATGAAAGGAGTGGTGATGTCACAAGGGCTACATTATGACATCATCACAGAACCTTTCAGTCGTCCAACCAAGAGAGACAGCGTCTCATTTGGAACACAGACATCCTTGCTAATGAGGAGCCTTGGCAGGGAGAAGGAGTACACTCCAAAGAAGACAAATGTGGGAGATGGAGAGCCAGATCCTACACGGAGATCTTGAATATTCTACAGGATACTCAGCCAAAACCTGTCTCTTAGTATTTTAGTAATGATAGATGACAAAGCCTGGGGTAAAAATAAACCCACTTCCAGTGTTGTTTCTGGCTGGTTCAACGGGAAATAGCATTGTTAACCTTGAGGGGCCCACCGAGTTGTCTGAGCTCTGGAAGCCTGGACTTTCTTGGGAGGAGAGTGTTGAGGAAGGAGGGAGTGCTCCAGGGCTACTCAGGCCCAAGTTTCTGACTTGGCCCCCTTCTGACTTCCTGTGTGAATTCAATTAGAAGAAAGGCTCTTCTTCTGGCTGGTAATTTAAATGTCTTGCCTCAATGTGTGAGTTTTAGGCTAGCGTTTGCATGAGGTCTAGAGAGCCGACCCTTCATGGGTGTAGTTAATGCCTCAATAATTCCACAGTCTGGTTTATGTCCATCTGGGGTATAAATGCCATGGCTGCCTCAGTCTGTGAACTCTGGAAAAAAGCCGTTGGACCAGGAGTGCTGAGAAGTACTTTAATGATTTTTTTTTTTTTGCCTCATAATTTTTGGGTGACTCCCCCTACCTTTCCTCTGCTTTTAGAAGCACTTTGGAGAAATAGAAGAACCATGAAGGCCTCCAGGGGCACTGTCAACTCGAAGGAGCATATCCTTCTTAAAAACTGACAAATCATTTGCTTCTTTTTTTAAAAAAATCATTTGCTTTTATATATTAAAAAAATAGTGGTCTCCACTTGTACATTTATGTTTATACAAAAATGCTAATATGTTCCTGTTTATAGATTTTTTTAAAGTTTTGATTTCAAAGAGTTAATGCCCACAGTGCCAAGACACTCTTAGGAAATAAGGTATTGGCAGGATCTGGCTAATGAGGCTATTTCCTGCAGCTAGAAAACCCCTCCTGGAAACAAGAATCCAAGGCATTCCCAGATTATTGACATTGAATATAAAATGCAACCATCTAGTGGAAATCTTGTGGGTGGCTATGTTTTGGGTAGAATATTTTTTCTTTTTAAAACATTCATTTTATAATCCAGGTAAAAAAGAGACACATGTGACAGCTATTTTTTTTTTTTTTCCTGCACCATAAGGTTTGTGGGATCTTAATTCCCTGGCCAGGGATCGAACCCAGGTCTGCAGCAGTGAAAGACTGAGTCTTAACCACTGGACCACCAGGGAAGTCCCCAGATATGACAGCTATTAAAAAGAAAAGGTGCGTACTATTAACACCTCATGTGTACCTTCTGACTTTCTTCTGAGAAGTCCAGAGTTCTTTGCTGGTGTTTTCTCCTCCATACCCATATGGTCCCCCTTTTGGGAGAAAGGATCGGAAAATGCCTAAAGTCAGGGAGTGGGTTAGATGTCACAGGAGACCTGGGTTCTTTCATTTCAACACTTGGCTCTGGTTTGTGCCTGCATTCAGTGTACCAATATCGAAACACAAGCTTGATGCCATTCACTCCAGCTGTGTCTGTGTGTGTGTGTTGAAATCCACTGTTGTACATACTCTACTGTTTTGCTGTACTTGCAAACTGAACTTGCAAAACAGCTCTTACCAGACTGGCTGACAAACTTGATTACTCGTTTGCTTATTTCCTGCATCAGGCTGCTTGCAAAGTCACTTTTACTTGGTGTACCCACCCACTCACCATTACAGGACCCCAGGACTCTGCTGGACTGGAGGTAAGATTCAGCGATGCCCCTGACTGTCTCGAGACATGCTTGCAGAGATACCCCTAAAGTAGATTGCGTTTCAGAATCCCAGCTAATCAGTTCATCCTTGGCGCATAGGACCTCACCCAGGCCTTAAAATTTCTTAAAGACTAGAACTTGAAATATACTAACGTCAGAAGTAGCAATATTGGAAGCAACACCGCAGTCTTCTCTGGAGCTGTTGGTTGGAATTCCTTCAAAGGTGTCCAGGGTTCTGTCAAGGTCAAGGCTGTGTTCTACTAGGATCAGAAAAGCAGCCCCAAGCCCATTTACTTTCTGTGGGTGACAGTCACTCCTGAACTGCAAGGCGGAGTATGGCTGTTTTCAACCCTGATTGTTTCACTTACTGAATCACTTAAAATTTTTATTTTGGGGCCCAAAGGAAGGACAGTCGAGGCCTTTCATAAACAGACCCTTTAATTTCTTCCAGTCTAATCTGTGTTCCCCTGTCTGCTCACTGCCTTCTAACTCCCAATGTCCAGCCCCTGCTTACCCTGCCCTCAGCACCATTTCCTGAATGTGCAACCTTCTGCAGTGCCTTTGGGGTAGGCATTAGCGCTATCTGCCAGATCATTTCAGCTCTCATTTCCAGGTCCTCTCGGTGGGTGAGTCTGTGTCATTAGTTCTGGCCAGAGTGGAGGTGATGTGTGTCACTTCCAGGACAAAGCAATCAACCACCTGCTCTGCAAACCTGGCTTGATTTCCTTCTGCCACAGGGACCAGTCAAGTCCAAGATGGCGGATACTCTGCCAGCAGGCTCCCCAACCGACTGATGAATGTGAGAAACAAAACTTGGTTCCTATAAGGCACCAAGACTTGGGGATTGTCACCAGGCTATTCTGATGGATATTTCTTTCTGAATTTTGTTCCTTCACACATGCTTTTTCTTCTGCTTGAAATCTGCATGCACCCTCCCTTCTCTCCTTGGCAATTTCTTATGGATATTCCTTCCAGACCCAGTTCAAAAGTCTTCCTTTTTCCCAAGTCTGTTTTGACACTTCCAGGCCCTTTCTGTTCTATGCTTCCCCAGTACTCTCTGTGCAAACCTGCATTATAGCCTCAATCACATTTTATTCTTGCTATTTATTTACATAGGGAGTCCCAGGTGGCTCGGAGGTAAAGAATCTGCATGCCAATGCGGGAGGTTTGATTCCTGGGTCAGGAAGATCCCCTGGAGGAGGAAATGGCAACTCACTCCAGTATTCTTGCTGGGAAAATCCCACGGACAGAGAAGCCTAGTGGCCTACAGTTCATGGGTTCACAGAATCGGACACGACTGAGCAACTGAGCATGTACCTATTTACATGTCTGTCTTTGTGTCTTAGACTTGGAATGTTTTGAAGCAGGAACTGTGCTTTGTTCATTTTTTGAATGTGTCTATTTCAAAAAGTACAAGCTCAACAAATGTCTCACAGAGAAATTAGGGCACTCGGAACATGGTTAATATCAGCCCAGTGGTGTTACAATTCATCAGCTACAACTGGTGATTTAGAAACACTGGAAGACATTTCCTTTTTTAAAAATTTTATTGAAATACAATTGATTTACAATGTTGTGCTAATTTTTGCTATGCAGCAAAGTGATTCAGTTATACATATATACATTCTTTTTCATATTCTTTTCTATTATCATCATAGAATACTGAGTATAGTTTCCTGTGCTATATAGTAGGACCTTGTTGTTTATCCATCCTATAATACTTTGCATCTGCTAATTCCAAACTCCCAATCCTTCCCCCCTCCCTCCCCTCCCCTTTGGAAACCACAAATCTGTTCTTTATATCGGGGTCCCCAACCTCCAGGATCTAATGCCTGATGATCTGAAGTGGAGCTGATAAAATAATAATGGAAATAAAGTGAACAATAAATGTAATGTGAATTACATTCACTTTATTTACGTTCTTGAATGATCCAGAAACCATCCCCTCCACCCAGGTCCATGGCAAAAATGTCTTCCATGCAACTGATCCCTGGTGCCAAAAAGGTTGGGGACCACTGCTCTATGTCTGTGTTTCTGTTTTTCAGATTTATTCAATTGTGTTGTATTTTAGATTTCACATATAAGTGACATCATACAGTATTTGTCTTTTTCCTTCTGACTGACTTAGTATGATAATCTCTACGTCCATCCATGTTGCTGCAAGTGGCATTATTTCATTCTTTTTAATGGCTGAGTAATATTCCATTATATATATGTACCAAACCCTCTTTATCCATCCATCTGTCAGTGGACATTTCGGGTGCTTCCATGTCTTGGCTATTGTAAATAGTGCCACAATGAACACTGGAGTGCATGTATCTTTTTGGATCATGTTTTTCTCTGGATAAATGCCCAGGAGTGGAACTGCTAAATCATTTGGCAACTCTATTTTTTAGTTTTTTAAGTAGCCTCTATACTGTTTTCCATAGTGGGTGCACCAATTTACATATCCACCAACAGTGTAGGAGAGTTCCCATTTCTCCACACCCTCTCCAGCATTTATTCATAGTTTTTAATAATTACCATTCTGATCAGTGTGAGGTGGTATCTCATTATAGTTTTGATTTCCATTTCTCTAATAATTACCAACGATGAGCAATTTTTCATGTGCCTATTTGGAAGATGTTTCTTAAGATTGTTTTTTCTCCTTATTTGACTATTATATTCTAAACATGTTTGTGGTTCAATTTAAGTATTTGTGGTTCAAATCGCTAAAAAAGAAGAAAGAACATCTTACATTAGGCTCCCATCTTTTGATAATTACTCATCTTTACAGGAAAAGATTTTTTAAAAGATTTGGGGTTTTGGAGAAAAATCAATTTTCCTGGGCAATTTTTTTTTGGAGGCCATTGTGGTTGTTGTGTAGGCTTGGCTTTGCTTATGTGAAACAGTGTATTTATTGACTAAATGCCTTCAAATTTTGTAAATGCATTTATGTGCATCATCCAGTGTACTTCCGTCAGTTGTTTGGAGTATACCATTACGTTTAAATACAAATTGATGAGATTCCATTTCAATGTCTGTTGTAGATCCTGATCTGGGTAGAAAATCAGAGGAGGTGCCATTTTTGTTTAGACTTGGTTCCCCATGTAAGAGGGAACTGTTTTCAGCGTTTACTGTTTTCAGTGTCCTCAATTTTATTTTTATTTATTTATTTGCCTGTCTTGCATGGCTTTTGGGATCATCGCTCCCTGATCAGGGATTGAACCTGGGGCCTCGGCAGTGAAGGGACTGAGTCCTAACCACTGGACCACTAGCTTTTCTTTTTTTTTTTTTAGTGTCCTCAATTTTATAAATGCACCTGTGTGTATTGTCAAATGCACTTCACTTGACTCTTAAGAACTAAGAATAGACTCTTAATTCTAATATGAACCGACAAGATTGTGTTTCAATGTCAGCTGTAAAAGAGCAAGATCCAGGTCTGGGAGAACATTGGGAAACAACCCAAAGACTTGTTTCAGATCTAAGGTAGGAAGATAGAGGTGATGTTCACCAGGGAAAGACCCAAAGGAGTGAGTTCACTTAAAAGTTCCTTGAGGTTTGAAAAAAAAAGGAACTAAAACAAGCAAATGTAAACACAGATACATTTCTGGAGTTGGCAGTCATTTGATTACCCTATTTTGGTTTTGAACAACTATCATTCTCCTGTTTTTCTTCATTAAAAAGATATTTACATTGTAGGGGGCATCTATCACCTTTGCCTGCTCAACATCCACTCCCTCCTTCTTCAGTTACAATTTCTCACTGTTCATCTGATGCCTTTTATTTGAGCAACACTTTGACAGCAGGATTACGGTGCAACACTTAAGACCAGGGCTCTGAAGCCAGGCTGCTTGGATTTTATTCATTCATGCTTCATGTGTGCTTCTAAACCATTTCAAATTTTGGTCTCCTCTACAAAATAAGAATAGAGATATTATCTACTTCATATAATTGATATGAGAATTATTAAATAAACATGGTAAAGCACTTAGAGCAAAGCCTGATGCATAATATGAACTCAGTAAGTATTAGTTATTATCATGAAATTCTTTTATCACAATTAATGGCCTTAGGGACTTTATAAACATAGCCTCTATCATTGGATGTGGCTATTGACGCCTATGAAAGGCTGATATATATACTTCCCATTACATGTAACTTGACTCTTTTTTTGTTTGTTTTTCTGAGAAAATCAAAGGATTATTTCTTTGGAGATAAGTAGTTCTACTAGGACATGTCTTCCTATTGATCATATATTTTAAAATACAGGTTCCCCTTCAATCTGTAGATTAAGGTCTTCATTTCTGGCAAGTTTTCTTGAATAATATCTTGAAATATTTTTTGTTCCATTATTGCAGTCTCTTCAGAAGGCATTTATGAATATATTGAACTTCATGTTTCATATAACTTTCTAGCTCATCTTTGCCCATTCCATTTTATTTTTTCACTATTCTTGTTTTCTATATCCTTTAAAAAGTTTTTTGAAGTCAATTTCCTTGTTCCATTTCCAATCTAGTCTTTATATCTGTGATTTTATTGTTTTCTGATTCTTTCCTGAGCATTCCAGCTTCAGTTTTAATTCCTTTTATCATCTTGCCCTGTATTCCATGAGCAAGTTCTTGTCACATACAATTTAAAAATATAAATTTTGAGGGAATTCCCTGGTGGTCCAGTGATTAGGGCTTCATATATTTACTGCCGAGGGTTTGAGTTTGATTCCTGGTTGCGCCAAAAAAATAAAACAAGAAAAATTTAGGAACAGACTTGGACCTTGAGCCTAGTTTCCCAGACTTTCTAGTTCTTTCTACCACCCCAGCTTGTGCTCCTGGTTCATCATTTTAGGTACTAAAGGCTGTCTTTACCACTGCACCACCTGGGAAGCCCCAAAGGCTGAAGAGAGGCAATTTAGAGATTTGCAGAAAAGGCAATGGCACCCACTCCAGTACTCTTGCCTGGAAAATCCCAAGGATGGAGGAGCCTGGTGGGCTGCAGTCCATGGGGTCGCTAAGAGTCGGACACGACTGAGCGACTTCACTTTCACTTCTCTCTTTCATGCATTGGAGAAGGAAATGGCAACCCACTCCAGTGTTCTTGCCTGGAGAATCCCAGGGACGGGAGCCTGGTGGGCTGCCGTCTATGGGGTCACACAGAGTCGGGCACGACTGAAGTGACTTAGCAGCAGAGATTTTCAGCTATAATCTACACATTTGCTTTAGATACTAGATATTTCCCCCATACCACCCACCCAATTCTGAATCTGGGCCACACAAGCCTGATCTATTGGCAGGTCTGTTGGTTGGAAAGAGTTTGATAGGCACAAAATTGGTAAGTCTTTAATGATGGGTTATTAAACAACTTGTTCTTCGGGTTCTTTAATAAAATTTTTAAGGGCTTTAAGGAAATATAAAGAGTTGGGACCTGAAGGTTAGTAATTTAGAATATCTAGCAGAGCTTTCTGCAGTGGAATTGTTAGGGAATGGATAGCTTTTGACTGATAGGTAATAACCGATTGATGATGGGAGTTGGAGTGGAATGAAGAGTTCACAGTCATCACCTAGTCCTCTAGAAAAACATGGTAGCTGGAGGAAATGGTCATCCAATCAAGGGTCCTCAAGCAAACAGAATTAAGCCATTTACAGGCTAAGGTTTAATCATTCTTAGGGAACGGTGGTTTTGTTTTCTATTGTGGTTCCCAAGGTCAAGATCTCTTATTTCACATGGTGTCCAGTGAGGGAGGAATGACCATGCTAAAGCCAGACTGAATTTGTCTTCTGCATTTCCACCTCCTTCTTTGTATCATTCCTTTGGTTTGACCTCAACTCCCATTACACTTTTGATTTTTTTTCTGTAGGATCTAGTCCAGCTGAGGATAACTTGGTGCTCTGAATGAACATCATTATGGAAAATTCAGGGGTTTCCCAAGTGACGCTAGTGGTAAAGAACCCGCCTGCCTATGCAGACCTAAGAGATGGGAGTTCAATCCCTGGGTCAGGAAGATCCCGGGGAAGACACACAGCAACCCACTCCAGTACTCTTTCCTGGACAATCCCGTGGACAGAGGAGCCTGGCGGGCTACAGTCAAGACTGAAGCGATTTAGCGTGCATGCACATGGAAAATTCAAAATAAACATAAAGCTCCCTATAGCACTTCCAACGGTACAACGCTTCTTTAGCATCACCACTTCTTTAGTTCTGTGGACAAAAGCTGAGACTGAGGATTGTTCCTGTGCGCTCTTGTGGCACGATAATCTGTAGGCAAGAAGCAAGAGTGAAACAGGGAAGAACTGGTTAAAAAGTGCCAGGACGGGAAAAGAGCGAAAAAGGATGAACACATGTATAGGGCGGGTAAGGGATATGTCCCTTGGGATCTTAGTCATGCCTGGCTCCTACTCTTCTTACTGCCTAACCTTTGACCCCAATAGACGATAGTATAGTTCTTTAAACATATTTCTTATTGGCGTGGTGCTGTTTGCCTTTGGTGACAGGCCCCAACTTTGAGAGGTTAGTAATTCACGGTGGAATTTGGGTTTGTCGATTTAGTCAGTTTCTAATAGCAAGATCCCCTATTTGCTCTCCCCAGCCTGGAGAGCCTTAAGCTGCTACTGCTGCTGCTGCTAAGTCGCTTCAGTCGTGTCCGACTCTGTGCGACCCCATAGACGGCAGCCCACCAGGCTCCCCTGTCCCTGGGATTCTCCAGGCAAGAACACTGGAGTGGGTTGCCATTTCCTTCTCCAATGCATGAAAGTGAAAAGTGAAAGTGAAGTCGCTCAGTCGTGTCCGACCCTCAGCGACCCCATGGACTGCAGCCTTCCAGGCTCCACCATCCATGGGATTTTCCAGGCAAGAGTACTGGAGTACTCTTGAGTACTGCCATTGCCTTCTCCGGAGCCTTAAGCTAACAGCCCCTGAAAGACAGAATCCAGCATTCAGATGTGGGGGACTGGGCAGGTTATCTCCCCACCTCCTTGGGCGAGGGAAAAGGTAGAGGCCGGGGTGGAGTCCAGACGGCTTTTGGGAGGGCAGTAGGCCTGCATCCAGCCTGTCCGAACGAGGAGGAAGGTGCTAGATAAGTTTTCAGGCAGTAGAATTTTTCCACCTTTCACAGTGAAATTGGAACAGTCCTGGGAAAATGGGACAGGTGTCAGCAATCAAGACATAAGGCTGTTTATCCAACTCAGTCGAGGGGCCCTCAGGGAGTGATAGTCTTTATATGAAGAAAACTACAATTTTTGGAAACAAGAGATAGTCCCCGCAGGTTGAGGATGGGCATCCGCACGTGGATTGCCCTCTGACAGGTGGACACGGAAGAATGGGCAGTCCGAGTGCAACTCGGACATGAAAGGCCAGGGGAGGCGGGTGGGGAGCTCTGGGTGCGTTTCTCCAGTCCGTTGGAAACGCTATTTCCAGGTATATGCCCTAAGACAGGGTGCCCTACTAAACCCGCCGCAGCCGGGGTACGAGGGGCAGCCCTCCTGGCGAGGAGGGTGTGGGGCAAAGCTTCCCTTTCCTCTAGGTTTTGGCCGCTGGAGAGAGACCAAGAGAAGCCGAGCTGGAGCGAAGGCCGGTCCAGGCCCGCCCAGGCCCGCTCCAGCCCCAGGCCTGAGGTAGCCTGGGCGGTGCACGGAGCCCGAATCCACCCGCCGCCCGGCCGCCAGATAACCCCGGTAGTAAAGCTCCCCAAGGGAAAACGATGCAGCGCCTGGCACGCCCTGCGCGTCCCCGGCTCCAGGGCTCCCGGCTCCCTCCTCGCTGCGTGGCCCCCTCCCCCGGCCGTAATTGGACTCGAGCGCCGATTTTGGTGCAATGCGAATTAGCTCCAGTCGCCAAGTCGTGAGGCTCCGGGAGCGTCAGCCACCGGCCGGCGCCTCGCGGCCGGAGTCAACGCCCACCTCCGCCAGCATCCCCGCCGCCTCCTTTCGTCGCCATAACAACCGGCCCCCGCCCAGCCCCGCGCCGCGCCGGGACGCCCGGGGAGGACGCCCCCGCCCTTGGCGCCCCGCATCCGGGCGGCCTTGCACCCCCGCCCCCTTCCAGCCGCGTCCAAGCGCAGCGCAGAGGCGCCCCCTCCCGCCGCTAGGGAGGAAAGCCCTCGCGCCCCCGAGACTTGACTTGGCAGAATTAATTAGGCAGCCCCGGAGGGCCGGGGTCCTTCAGCAAGCTCCTCGGCTTCCGCACCTGCCCGGGTTCCCTGCACCTGCCCTTTCCCGGGCTCCAGGGCTCGCGCGGCGGCTGGGAGTGTAACCGGGCGGCGACGGCGGTGCCCCCGCGTCCGGGGCACGGCGCTCCCGGGGAGCAGGACATCCCCGAAGGCGGCAGCGCGCGGGAGGCGGGGAGGCGGGAGGCGGCCGGGGAGCACGGAGAGGGCGGGGAGCCCGCGGGAGGAGGAGGGGGGAGGGAGCAGGGCGGGCGGCGGGGAGGGAGGAGAAGGGAGGCAAGAAAGTAGCAGAAAGTGAGGCTGGCAGCCGGCAGCAAAGGAGCCCGGCGCGCGGCGGCAGGAAGTCTGTGCCCAAGACGCGCAGAAATAAGAGCCAGGGAGGGACCGCGGCGGCGAGAGTGAAAGAGGAAACTGCAGAAGAGGAAGCCCTGCCGCAGCACAAAGTCTCCTCGGCTCCCGCGCCGAGCATCCCCGCGCCGCCCGCCCAGCCCTCCTGGACCGGCGCGCCGCCGCCCGCGCCTCCGCTGCACCCGCGCCGCCGCCCCCCGGTGCCCCCTCCTCGCGCGCCCACCCCGGCCCCCTGCGCCCCTGGCCGCTCAGCCTCGCCGCCCTCCGCGCACGCCGCCCTCGTCTGCCATGGCCCGGGAGAACGGCGAGAGCAGCTCCTCCTGGAAAAAGCAAGCTGAAGACATCAAGAAAATCTTCGAGTTCAAGGAGACCCTCGGAACGTAAGTGGGGAGCGGGGAGAAGAGGGTGGAGGTGGCAGCGGCCGCGGGTGCAGAGGTGGCTCTCGCTGCCACCGACGCCGTCGCTTCCACCGCGGCAGGAACCAGAGGGTCGCCGCGTCCTCATTGTCCAGTTCTCGGCTCTCCGGAGCCCCCCGCGTGCCCGCCGCGTGGGCCTGCGCCCCGCGTGCACGAGTGGGCGCCGCGCGGGGGCGGGGGGGACCCTGGGATTTCGGGGACAGTCGCAGGCGGCGACTTTTCACTTCCCTGACACCGCCGCCCTCTCGACTCATTCTCCCCACGCGTGACTGTGGGCTGAGCATGGTGGATATTCCTGTTTACCGGCTGCGTGCGTCTACTCACCGTGTGCACGGGCGCACCGTGTCGGCGAGAGACGTGGTCACGAGGAAATCCGGCTCCGGGCATTCCCATTTCTGTTCTAACATCATGTATTCTTAGAGAATTGACATCCGCACGTACTCGATGTAGGCAAGACTTTGGATGGCCGCGCGATTAGGGAAGGGAGGAATTTCGCAGTGTGCAGGGTCACGTGTGGGCCGAGCCTTACCTGAGCGTCAGTCCATTTCACCGGGCTCAGCAGCACACGCTGGAGTGCGGGTCACCAAGGAGGGTCCGCGAGGGTCGCTGTACCCACGGTTCCTTTCCAGGGCTGTGTGTAGTCCGAGGCTGGTGGCTGATCTCAAGAAAGCAGAAATAACCAGAAGTCGATGTCAGGAAGGCTCAAGCATGTGCAGCTCCATTCAGCTGCTGTTCCTTTTCTGCCCAAGAGTTGGTTTTTGTTTGTTTTGTTTCGAAGCGCCTCAGAATAGGTAGGGAGACTGATACTGAAAGAGGATCGGTTGCCGCTGGAAGAACCTGGAGTTGAAGTTATTGCCTCCCCTCATGTGATCAGTATGTAAGCATATATATTCACACACATACGTGCTGTATGAGCCGAACATTTTGCAGGGGTTCATGGAGGTGTTGGTCAAGCTGATAAGAGAAAGAGGAGGTGTTTCATAAGACAAATTAGGGTGCTCTTCTTTCCTGCCTTCTTAATCCCCTTTTACTTGTCATTGTGGTTGGTTTGCTTTTCCAGAACCATATTTTCAAACCCAGATTGTTTTCTGCCCCATACTCAGGATCCACTGAGTTGTTTGGTCATTTTCCCTCCCCACCCCAATATCTGAAGTGGGTCCCCCAAAGCCAAGTTTTGAAGCATCCCTCCATGCTTCTGATCCTGGGGATGCACACTTACCTAGAATGAGAATAGGGTCTCCCAGATTTTGTGCTCACTTCAGGTACCCAGTCTACCTGTGGGTGTAGACTTTTTGTCTTTGTTGGAAAGAAAACAGAGCTTTGCGTTTTCATAGAGAGGGGCTTGGTGCTGCCTCTTAGCACGGGCAGGTAAGGGGTGAGGTTTGGTCAGGACTTTAGAAAATTACCCTTGAGGTTTATTTGGGTTTGGGGCAGTGACTTTGAGATGGTTAAGTTGCTGAGAAAGAAGAAGCGTGTCCTTTGTGGTCATCCTGAGAATGCTCATGTGGCTGAGGATGAGGGGGCTGGAGAGAGAGGAGTCCTAAGGTAGGAAAATGCGTTGCTTGGCGCATCCTCACTGGAACTCCTGGAGCTGGTCCCTCTGCCTGCAGCTTCCAGACAAACAGATGTAACCTCCCCTGACTGTCTCCTGCTCCCCAGGAGAGCCCTGAGGCTGTACCTCTTCAGTGGTCTGGGATGCTCAGGCCAGTGAGCTGTGGCTTCACTGAGTGGCTCTACTGTGGTCGGCACTGTTTGAGGATGATTGTGGTGGTTCCACTTCTGGGCAGGATGGGGACTTGCTTGATGGGTGCTGAAAAGAACATAGAGCTCTTGCAAAACAGCCTCTTGAACTCTGGCCAAGTTCCCCTTAGAACCTGGGGATGGGTCTCTGTTAGGATTCCAAAGCTTTGCTTTCTGTCTTAGAAAGGGTTCTTTGAAGAGGAGCTTCAGGCTATGGTTCCTTCCTGCTGGCAGGAGTTCTCTAAGAGCAAAACACAAACAATAAAATGATCAAAATGTTTTCAGTCAATAGCATGGTGATAATAATAATAGTAGTAGTAATTGTAGGTGACTTTATTAAATGAATACCAAGTACCAGTTGATACCTTAAGTGCCTTATGGGTATTAACTCATTTTATTCTTATGATAACCTGATGAAGTATGTACGGTTATCCCCACTTGGCAGATGGGAAGACTGAGGTAAAGAGAATTAAGTGACCTGCTAAACAGGAGCTACTTATTAAGTGGAGCTGATACTCAAATCTAGGCAGAACAACTTATGATTATGCATATGGGATTGAGCCACTCTGTGGATTATGTAACAGCAAATGTTAATAATTTGACTAACTTTTGTATTTAGAAGGCTAATTTTAACATTAAAGAATTATATTAATTTTAATATTAAGTTAAAACATAATCACAGGGTAACCTGTCATCCAGACATGTAACTTGTCAAAGCTTTTGGATTATCAACATCTTTTTGTCTCTTGGACTTTCTAGAAGTTGTCCAAAATTCAGGGTTCCTGTTTCCCCCTGGGGCCAAGTCCAGCAACCTTAGCTTGAGTCTAAATAGATGTCACTTCTACTCCTATCAGTGTGAATTTTGAGTTTGGGGTCTTGTTTGCGGTGAAACCTAGCATCAGTCAAGGGCTTCAACACTAACAATTGGAATTCATTTCCAAGGTACTCTGCAAGCCCATTTTGTCACACTTTTACCATATGCCTTTAAGATCCTAAGTCCGGAAAGCCCTTCCAGCAGACAAATTGTCAGCTGTTAAAATGCCTTTGAAAAAGCATTGTAAAGACCCAAGGAGCACCCACTTGGCCAGATCTTGTAATCTGATATTTGGCTGCCTGGTTCAGGTACCTTTCCCTGCGGAGCAGAAGGTTTACTGTTGAAGGCCAAAGGGTCACGCCATTTAGATTGTGTGGTTAGCAGGACCTTGTTGGAGGGTGGGCGGCAAATGAGAGTGAAGGCTGGCCTCGAGGGTGGGAAAAGAGCTGGAGGAAGCAAAGGTCAGTGTAGGGGAAAGGACCCACTGGGTGGTTTGGACCTGGGTTTTCTGATACACCCCTGAGCCAGGCTTCCGGAGAAACCTCTTAACTTGTGGCCTTCGGTGTGTCTTCCTTTGAAAGGAAATCCCAGGGCCTAACCCTACCTTCAAACAAGGTGGGACGTCTTAAATACTGTTTATTAATCAACGCCATGTTTTCAGATCCCTGGTACCCCAAATAAATGAGACCACATAAATGTTGTGTAACAGCAATTAAGAGTGCTAAACATTTCTTTTTTGTCACTCTTTAAACATTAAGAGTGATAAACATTTCTGTGGTGTGTTTGCTGAGGCCATTCAGGCCATCTCTACCATAGGTAGATGTCTTTCCACGTCTTCTAAACCAAGAAAATGAAAATAGGCCATCTGAAGAAGGATATGGATGGGAAGAAAGCTTTGACCATGGTGTGCAGGAATTACCCCAGACTTATGGAGGTGGCTTCTATAATTTCCACACCATGAAAGGCATCTGAACAGAAAAGACCTTGATAGTTGGCACAGAATGGTTCTTCCAATACACCTTCTTTCCCCTGGAGCACAGAAATGGCGCGTCCTAGAAAACAGACATTCATCTCTGCAGGGTATGAATACATGCTTTTCTTACAGACCAAACGTTTTGTGTTGAAATAATTGCTGTTTGAGGGGGCTGGAGCGGGCACCAGGGAGGTCTTGGGCCTGGGTTCAAGGTCTGGCTCAGCCACTGGTCAGGTGTGTGGCCTGTGGGCTACTTGATCATTTGTCCACATGACTGGTCTTAGCTTCTGCTGCTGCTGCTAAGTTGCTTCAGTCATGTCTGACTCGGTGTGACCCCAGAGACGGCAGCCCACCAGGCTCCCCCGTCCCTGGGATTCTCCAGGCAAGAACACTGGAGTGGGTTGCCATTTCCTTCTCCAATGCATGAAAGGGAAAAGTGAAATTGAAGTCGCTCAGTTCTATCTGACTTTTCGCGATCCCATGGACTGCAGCCCACCAGGCTCCTCCATCCATGGGATTTTCCAGGCAAGAGTACTGGAGTGGGGTGCCATTGCCTTCTTCGGGTCTTAGCTTCATCACCTGTCAAATCAGAGGGGCAGAGAAGATGGGATGATTTTCAAGTGCTCTTACAACCTTAAGGCTTTTTGGCTTGTCTGGGTAAGAGAGGCACTCACTATAATTTTCTGGTAGCTTTCATGTGTAGCTAGGACAGCTTGGTCCATTTGGAGGGACATTTTTATGCCCAGGCTAGTAGCAAAGTGACATAGCTCAGGGCAGGAATTCTTACCCCACTTGATGTCAGTAGCACAATGCCTTTGCTTCTTCATGAAATGAGTGCCTGCTGGGTGCTGCTTTAGGAAGAGTATAAATAGAAATTCCTGTGAGGCCAGCACTGTCTTTTCTCACTAGTATCATACTTACATGCCTTTTTCTGAAATTGCTCAGTCAATACACCTGTTGAGGACACGTGATTGATTTATCTGAAGGCCTGGGTAGAAAACAGACTCACCTGTTCTTTTCGGGTTGTAGAGTGGTGGTGTATGGATATTGGGGGAGGGGGAGATTGCAGATCTCCTCCTGGTGATTTGTGTATTTGGCTGTTTTGAGAGTATTTGTTCTGGGACTACTCACAGTTGTAGAGTCTGGGAGAAGCATTTGAAAGAATGCTCCTCCAAGAGGAGCAGAGAGGGGTGGGCAACCCTGAGAGTTCTCCTAGAGGGTATTCCAGATGCAGTATTGGTTAGAAGTTTGCATGTCTCAGCCCTCTGTTTGAGGCATGATATAAATTCAGCCTCTTGTACATTTAAAAATATTGATCAAACACCTGCTATATTCTAGGCACTGATGGGGGTGAGTACAGCAGAGAACAGGCAGACACAAATGCCTGCTTTCCTGGAGCTCACATTTCTTTCTCATTCTCTGGTGAGGAAGCCAGATAATGAAAAATATGAATCAGGAAAATGAAGAGTATGTTACATAGTAGACACGTTAGGGAGAGAAATAAACCAGGAAAATGGGATTTTCTAGGGCGGGAGCAGGGGTAGGGTGGGGTGGGGTGATGGGAGCTTGAATAGGGTAGCCAGGGAGGGCCTGGCCCAGAAGCTAATCTGTGGATAAAGACCTGAAGAGATGAAGGTAGAATGTTCCAGTTGAAGGGAACAGCAAGGGCTGAGGGCCTGAGTGGGAGCAGGCCTGGTGTTTTCAAGGCCCAGCTTCAAGGAGGCTTGTGTGTCTGAAAGTGAGTGAGCATCAGGAGGAGCTTTGGAGCTGAGGGGACACAGGTGTGAGGTGTGGAGCTGGGGGAGGGTTGGTCAAGGTTGCCAAAGGGCCTTGAAAGTGACAATGTTAGCGCTCAGTCGTGTCTTACTCTGCAACCCCATGTTGCAGCCCAACAGGCTCCTCTGTCCATGGGATTCTCCAGGCAAGAATACTGGAGTGGGTTACCATTCCCTTGTCCGGGGATCTTCCTGACCCAGGGATTGAACCCTGCATTGCAGGCAGATTCTTTACTGTCTGAGGCACCAGGGAAGTTCTTGGTAATAGACTCTACTTTTGCTCTAGAGAAATAGGAAATGTTGAAGGGTTTTGAACAGAGGTGTACCTTGACATAACTTGGGTGTTTCCATCGTGGCCGCGGCTGCTGTGTTAAGAATGGACAGGCAGATTCAAGGGAAGAAGCAGGGAGACTAGCTTGGAGGCTATGGAAACAATTGCAGGGTGGAGAATGGTAGTGGAGGGCGGGGAGAGGGGGCAGCTCTGGAGGTGATGAGAAGTGGCTGGATTCTGGAAACATATGGAAGGAGAGCCAATAGGAGTCGTTGGTGGGTTGGGTGTGGCTGTGAGATTTGCCTGGGATTTGGGGTTGAAAGAGAGATACCACTTGTTGGTTTTGGTCAGTTTTTTTCCAAGAATTTTCTGAGCACCTGCTCTCTGAGCACAGCAGGGCTGTCTGTGTTCTGGGAAGCTCTTGGAAAGAGTTTGGAGGGAAAGCTCACATCCTTTGGGCTCCTGGGTTTTTCTTGTGAGGAACTCTTGGATTTGTTTATTTAGAAATTAAAAAAAAATGTTTTGGCCATGCCACAAGCCATGTGGTATCTTATTTCCCCAACCATGGATGGAACCTGTGCCCCCTGCATTGGAAGGGGCGTCTTAACCACTAGACCGCCAGGGAGGTTCCCTGGGTCCCTTAGGTTTTTAGGCTAATCTATTTCTTTCCAAGAGCTTGTATTTGGGATGACTCTTGAAGTGTCTCCTTTTCTGTCACGGAAGGAGGTCATGATAGGCTTGACATTTGAGTAGTTGGATGAATTGCTTAACTTTCTGTGAAAATGCCATGTTTTGCCTCTAGAATTATCAATAGGAAGATCACTCTGACAGGTGGACCTATAACCTACAACTCTGCTACTTGATTTGTGAATGTATTTATTTTTATTTTTTAAATCTCCAACTTTATTTTTTGACTATACCATGTGACTTGCGGGATCTTCGTTCCCTGACCTGGGATTGAACCCGCACCCTGGGCAGCAAAAGCGCCAAGTCCTAACCATTGAACCACCAGGGAATTCCCTGATTTGAGAATTTAAAGCCCAAACATTCTATGAAAAATAATAAACATGAGAAACTCTTGCTACTTCTTTCTTTGATAGGATGTTTTGTGTTTAGAGAGGAAAAGCCAGAAGTTTTTCCTCTGTTGCGATAAAGATAACAAACTCTCATGGCTTTACAGATTAGTAGGGTGGAATTTGGGAAATTGAACTTTTTAGAGCTTGTTCCTGGAGGGGCTAATGAAGACTGTCTCTGGTAGAAATTTCCGGCTCAAACTTGGCAACCGAGTGGACAGTAATTAGACTTGGCAGGTGGACATTCGTGTTCTCTCAGGGGAGGATTTTAGGGGTTAACTTGTTGAGTTTTTCTTTGGCTAGGTCTCCATAAATCCCTTTAATCCTTCCTTTCCCCAAATAAATCCCCATCAATCCCCTTCAATCTTTCTCCTTCATCTCCTCCTCTCCTCTCTGGGAGGGCTTAGCACTGCTTAAGCAAGGGACTGTCACGTTATTGGTCAACTTACACCCACAAGGGTAGACCCGAGGACCTCATATTACCTCCAGTCCTCCTCAGAGTTTGCAGGAATAGCCAGAGAGCCCACGGCCCCTGGGACACGTTCCTTCATTTGAAGAAGGAGCCGCTTATGGGTGGCCAGCACGAAGCCTGGAGCCCTCATCAACAGATGCAAGTTTGTTTTCTGACTCAAGATGGTCCGTTCAGTGCACATGTGACAACGGGAAGACATGTGGACCCTGGGAGAGATGCCAACGTGACCTTCTTTCTCAGTTCACGTTGGGCACCTCCCTTTGACCCCTGTGATGCAGGAGGTCACCTTTTCCTTGGGCTAGTTTTCTTAGACCCTGCTTGATTTTTTAAGATGTTTGTTATGCAGTGTGTGGATTCCTCATGTTCGAACCAGACCAAATGGAGGCCACAGGCCAACTTCATTCCATGCCAAGTCCATTCCCTGTCTCCGGTGGTCGGCTATGAGTCTTGTGCTGTTTTTCTTCATATTTCAAATCCATTCAGAGGTGGAGGAATTCCACTTCTAATTAACACCAAATCTTGAGGATAAGCCTATAAGACAGCATTCTGACTGAGGCCAGGCACGGGGAGGCAGTGAACCATGATAGAAAGGCAGCGCTGGCACGGCCGTTCATACCTGTATCCCTCTTGGTACCCATCCTTCAGCTTTCTGAGTTAAGATGGAGATGGAAGTTTCTGCCTGGTGGGATTTCTGTAAGGATTCAGTGATGCCTGTGAGGTGCCTGGCACAAGTGGGATTGAGTAAACAGCAACTGTCATCAAGTTCCAGTTGCCTTTAGCAGCTGTGGTGGAGGATGACTGGATATTCAGGGCCAGTGCTGTGAAAAACATGTCAGTATCTGCTGGAAATTTAAAAAAATATTTATTTATTTTGGGTGCACGATCTCTTAGCTGTGGCATGTGGGGTCTAGTTCCCTGACCAGGGATTGAACCTGGATCTCCTGCATTGGAAGGGTGGAGTCTTAGCTCCAGATCACCAGGGAAGTCCCTGTCTGTTGGAAATTGATTTTTGGAAGCTCCTGGCGTATAAATGCAGAACGGTGTATACGTAACCTCCCCCTAGAGTTGATTTAAGAAACTGACAGCAAGTCCTCAGTCAACCAGGGGGGAACATTCGCTGGATGTTCCACCCAGCTCAGTACTGAGCTGCTAAGAACGGAGGCTGTAAGTCCCCAGGACAGGGGTGCAAATCCTGGGTCCCCTGCTTTCCAGCCATATGGTTTTGGAAAAATTATTTCGCCATTCTCAGCCTTGTGCCCTCATCTGCACAACAGGGTAAGACTTGCACCCAGTCTAAGGGTTGCAGTGAACATTAGATGAGGGTGTATGAAAACCACTCAGGGCAGGACATGGCTGTAGATCTGTGTGCAGTAAGTGCTCCTTCTGTCTCTTTAACCTCTGTGGTGCTGACACACTGCTCCTCAGAGGTCACTTGCACACATCTGGAGGGTGCATTGCATCATCCAACACTTGCTTCCCACAGGAGGCTGGTTGGTTCACCTGGTGCTCCTGTTCAGCAAGAGACTCAGCCCCCAGCGTGTTCTGGGCCAGCTCGAGTGTTGAGTGACCTAGTTTGCTGTGTACACAGACTCATCCCTTCCCTGGGTTATCTCATCAGCTTTGTGTCTCTGCACCTCTCCCTGCACCCTGAGCTGTTTTTTTTTTTTTTCTTCAATCTATCTCTACATCAGCTTGTGCAAGAGCCTCTTCTAACTGCAGTTTCTGTTTTCTCCAGCAGCTCTTAGATCTTGATGCAGCTGTGGCCCTTCTTGCAGCTGAAAGGTGCTTCTCCTTTCTGGGAATGGCTTCAGTCTTTTCTGCTTTGCTTTCTTATTGAAAATAACATGAGGCTTGGAAGAATGAAGTAACTGGTCGATTACAGTGTTCCAAAATATCAGGGAGTTTTGTAAGTTTAAATTCTGTAGGTACTCAGTTTATTTTAATGCTGGAGAATTTAACAAAAAGGAAGATTTCTAGGTATATACCACATGAACAGACATAACAGTTTATTCAGAATTATCCTTATCAGGATGTTTTAGACATGGACATGGGCAAACTCGGGGAGATGGTGAGGGGCAGGGAGGCCTGGCATGCTGCAAAGAGGCCTGGAGTTGCAAAGAGTCAGACACGACTTAGTGACTGAACAACAACATCCTTATCAGGGATTGTTGGATGGGGGATGGGAGATGATCTCAGAAGTTTAATTCCCCAGGTTGCAGGATGTAGGTATAACAGTTGGAGAGCTCATGTCTGAATCAGGTGAAATTCCTTATCTTTTTTTTTTTTTAATTGGAGTACAGTTGGTTTACAGTGTTGTGTTAGCTTCTGCTCTACAGCAAAGTGAATCAGCTATACATATACATCTACCCACTCTTTTTTGGATCTCCTTTCCATTTAAGTCCCTACAGAGCACTGAGTAGAGAGTACCCTGTGCTATACATTAGGATCTCATTAGTTACCTATTTTATGCACGGTATCAATAGTATATATATGTCAATCCCAATCTCCCAGTGCATCCCACCCTTTCCCCTTGGTATCCATACATTTGTTCTCTATGTCTGTGTCTCTGTTTCTGTCTTGCAAATAAGATCATTTATGCCATTTTTCTAGATTCCACATATATATATGTTAATATATGGTATTTGTTTTTCTTTGAAATCCCTCATCTTAACTTCTCTGTTAGCCCTTTTGATGGCCAAACTGGATCTGGGGTCACAGTTTATTAGTATCTTTGCAACATGGTGAGTGGGGACAGAAAAGGCTTTTCAGCTGGACAGTGTCAACAGTTTTACTGGTGAGAGGCCCTCCTCTTGGACCTTTATAACCACGGCTCCCATCACTGAAATTGCTTTTACACCAAATCGGATTTGGGGCTATAAATGGAATCCTAAAGCTACCATATTCAATAAAATCTCGGACAGCCCCCATTTTCAAGTGATGTTCCTGCCTGCCCCACGCACGAGGCTGTCCCCTCCTGCCAAGACCCATAGTGTTGTGGGGAAAAAGCAAGAAGGAAATGAAGCTGGGCTAAGCTGAGAGGTCTGGTAGGGTGATGGGCATGGCAGACACCCTAGGGCCCATGCCCCCCACCCCCAGGGCTCTTCCCGTTTCTTTAACCTTGATAAAAATGGCTGCTTGAAATTTGCCTTAAAACATTAGAAGATACAAATGCCTTGAAATAGGTTCAGAGATCAGCCATCTGTGGTATAAGTGATTTTAAAGAAAGTACTTTTTCCTCCCACGCCAAACTGATAAGAACTAGCAGTTTGGCTGGAAGACAGGAGGAAAGTAGGTAATTGTGGTTTTGGATCTTTAGTTGAGTGGGGGTTGGGGAGGCACAAATGAGTTGCAAACTGGGAAATTGAAGGCCAAGAGTGGCAAGGTGGGAGAGACATCCTAGGCCACTGACTGATAAAAAACTAGGTCCTAGGGACTTCCCCGGCAGTCCAGGGGTTAAGACTCTGCACTTCCACCGCAAGGGTCAAGGATTCAGGGAAGTAAGATTCAAACCACACACACAGACACTAAGATTCAAGTCACAAACACACACACACACACACACACACACACACATCCATAAAACAAAAAACAAAACTGGGTCCTAGACTGGCCTGGGCCCTAAAAGAGATGCGACTGTGGTGCTGCCTCTGTGACCCCCCCCCCCCACCCCTCCTCCACCAGCACAGCCCATGTTCCCAGGACCCCGCCACGACTGTTCACATTGTGATTTAGCCTCACGGGGCCTTGGTACTCAAGGCTTCTCTAGGCTTGAGCAGGGTCCCATGAGAGATTTCACTTTTCTTTGAAAATATGCCTTGAACTACCACAACCAAAAGCTGAAAGCGAACTTCTGGGGCAGACCTTGGATAAAAGTTGGGGCAGCCTATATGGGGATGCTGCTGCTGGGGTCCTCTCTGCGGCCAGTATCGATGGGGTTTGTGGTCCTAATCATTATAAAAAGCTGATGTTGACTTTTTAGGGCCCTTTTGGCTCCTTTGACAGCTGGGAAATAGAAGACCTTATGTTTGCAGGTGTGTGTTTTTAAACTGTGGCTAAAAAAATGCATAACCTAAAGTTTACCATCTTAATGGTTTTTAAGTGGACAGTCCAGTGGCACTAAGGACATTCACGCTGTTGTGCAGCCTCCGCCTTCCCCATCTCAACCTTCTCATCTTCCCAAACTGAAGCTTTATCTCCACTAAACACTCACTCCCCATTTCCCCTCCCTCCCACTCCCAGCAGCCCCTATGCTACTTTCTGTCTCTATGAATTCAACTACCCTAGGTCCGTCCTATAAGTGGAATCAGATATTTTTTGTCATTTTGTGTCTAGCTTATTTTATTTGTCATAAGGTCCTCAAGGTTTATCCACATGGTAGCATGTGTCAGAATTGCCTTCCTTTTTAGGCAGAATAGTCTTTGATTGTGTGGCTAGACCACACTTTGTTTATTCATTCTTGATGGACACTTGGAGCTGCTTCCAGCTTTTGGGTTTTGTGAACAATGCTTTGTGAACATGGATGTACAGGTCCCTCCTCAAGTTCCTGCTTTCAGTTCTTTTGCTTCTTTCATTTCATACCCAGAAGTGGAATTGCTGGGTCATGTAGTAATTTATGTTTCATTTTTTGAGGGACACGCATATAGTTTTCCACAGCTCTGTGGTGTTTTGTGGTTTTAAAGAGATGCGAACACCAGACCACCTGACCTGCCTCTTGAGAAACCTATATGCAGGTCAGGAAGCAACAGTTAGAACTGGACATGGAACAACAGACTGGTTCCAAATAGGAAAAGGAGTACGTCAAGGCTGTATATTGTCACCCTGCTTATTTAACTTATATGCAGAGTACATCATGAAAAACGCTGGGCTGGAGGAAGCACAAGCTGGAATCAAGATTGCTGGGAGAAATATCAATAACCTCAGATATGCAGATGACACCACACTTATGGCAGAAAGTGAAGAAGAACTAAAGAGCCTCTTGATGAAAGTGAAAGTGGAGAGTGAAAAAGTTGGCTTAAAGCTCAACATTCAGAAAACGAAGATCATGGCATCTGGTCCCCTCACTTCATGGCAAATAGATGGGGAAACAGTAGAAACAGTGGCTGACTTTATTTTTCTGGGCTCCAAAATCACTGCAGATGGTGATTGCAGCCATGAAATTAAAAAACGCTTGCTCCTTGGAAGGAAAGTTATGACCAATCTAGACAGCATATTGAAAAGCAGAGACATTACTTTGCCAACAAAGGTCCGTCTAGTCAAGGCTGTGGTTTTTCCAGTAGTCATGTATGGGTGTGAGAGTTGGACTATAAAGCAAGTTGAGCGCCGAAGAATTGATGCTTTTGAACTATGGTGTTGGAGGAGACTCTTGAGAGTCCCTTGGGCTGCAAGGAGATCCAGCCAGTCCATCCTAAAGGAGATCAGTCCTGGGTGTTCATTGGAAGGACTGATGTTGAGGCTGAAACTCCAATACTTGGGCCACCTCATGTGAAGAGTTGACTCATTTGAAAAGACCCTGATGCTGGGAAAGATTGAGGAGAAGGAGGAGAAGGGGACGACAGAGGATGGGATGGTTGGATGGCATCACCAACTCAATGGACATGGGTTTGGGTGGACTCCAGGAGTTGGTGATGGACAGGGAGGCCTGGTGTGCCTGGTGTTCAAGGGATTGCAAAGAGTCGGACGTGACTGAGCGACTGAACTGAACTGAACTTTGCATTCATGATTCCTTCTGCATCTTAGGACAACCATGTAGTAGGGAGCAATCATGTGCTGCATCTTTCAGAAAAGAAAATGGAGGTTCAAGAGGTGAGGTGATTCCAGAGAAAAGGTTGCTAAGTGGTAGGTGGAGATTGGAGCATCTTCTGACTCCTAGTTCAGTTCTCTTCTTCCCATGTCATGCTGCTTACAGGCTGGTTAGTGGAGGCCGTGGGAACAGATACCTCCCTGTTCTGTGGATGTGGTGTGGTTAGGACACGTTGGAGCCTGTTGGGTGCTGGTCAGCCAGCTCTGGCTTGTATCCCTGAACCACTTCAGGCTACCCCTGGTTCAACAACTGACTGCACAATTCTTGAATGAGGTTCTTCTGAGCATGTGTAAGTTGACTCAGCACAGTTCTGGAGGAAGCTGAGATCAGGAGTTCTGAGTTCAGTCCCAGCTCTGACATTTCCGAAGTGTGGATCCAGGACTTCCCTGATGGTCAAGTGGCTAAGACTCCGTGCTTCCGCTGCAGGAGGCAAAGGTTCAATCCCTAATTGCAGAACTAAGATCCTACATGCCGTGTGTCATGGCCAAAGAGAGAAATATAGACCCTTGGTGTTATCCTCTCTATGTCTGGATTACCTTGTTTGTTAAATGTGGATGATGACACCTGTTTCCATCACAGCCCTGTTGTAAGTCCTGAGGGGGGTAAGGTATGTGTAGCAAGGCTTTACACAAATAGAGGGTATTATTATGTTTTGAAGATTATAGCTTTATAATAGTCATTTCTCATAAACGTTGGTGTCATACATACTCTTTGGAACCTAGCTATCATCTTTTGGGCAGGGCTCCTAAGCAGTTGGGCCATAATCAGCCTTAACTCTGAAACCATCAACACAAAACCCGAAGTTTCGTAGTATGTTTTATCTGGGCTGATTAAGGTATGTGTTGTTTTCATTCTCAGTGTTTCAGTGATTGGTACTGTCAGAAAAATTCTTTAAAAATTATAAAAGAAACATGTCATCTTGGTAGAGAATTTAAAAATAAGGAAGTGTATAAGGAAGATGATGAGAATCATCAACTAGTTGGCTAGATGAATCTTGGGTCTTCGGTTCCTCTAGTGGGCAGGGAGATCTCAACAGAGATTGGAGAGGTCAGCTGTGTGGGGTTGGGGTGGGGCTGTGGTTATTCATCAGTTGATATGAAGATATTTCAGTATTTTACGAACCAGTCTGATTGAACCACTGCCTATAGGTTGAGTATTGGCTCTGGAAATAGGGATGTTGGTCTTTGTTGAATGTGGTGGACGTCTGACTTTTTTTTAGGGTGCCGGTGTTTTGTGTTAGTTTGGTGCTGGTGGTGATGGCATTGTTGGGATTATTGTCATGTTTATCCTCTCTCCTCTCATCACCATCTGTAAACACTGACGGAGTCATCAGTGGGACAGAAACAGATGCCAACAGGCTTCCAGTGGGCAAATTACCCGTGCAGGGAGAAGGAGGTAAAAAATATTCATATCTGAGTGTGGCTGACTCCTGGGGTAGGGCACAGGAATCTAGATTCTCAGTCACTTCATGGCATGAAATAAGTACTGTTTGCTGTGGACTGAATGTTTATGTCACCCCAATTCACGTGTTGAAATCTAACCCCTAGTGTGATGGATTTAGGAGATGGATATTAGCATGATATCCTCAGGGCATATCCACATGGTAGCATGTGTCAGAATTGCCTTCCTTGGGCCTTTGGTGGGTGATTAGGTCATGAGGGTGGAGCCCTCTTAAATGGGATTAGAGCCCTTGTAAATGAGACCCTAGAGAGCTCCTTTGCCCCCTCTGCCATAGAGGACACAGTGAGAAGGCAGTTACCTGTGAACCAGAAAGCGGGCTCTTACCAGACACCAAATCTGCCCATGCCTACACCTTGAGCTTGAGGCCCTGCCTGGCTGGTCAGGCTCCCAGGCAGGTGGGGTCCTTATGGGGCATGGATGGGGCAGCCTTGGCGTCATCAGATCAGTGTGCTCTCCTCACCCCTTCCTTTCTTGAAGAAATTCCTGAAAATACATTCCGTAAGTGTGACCTCATCCTAGGATTGCAGGAATGGCCCGGGTAGATGCAGGGACCTCTAAAAAGCTTGGTTAACCCCAAAGGTCCTAAGAGCTGAGTGTCCTTCAGAAACTCTCCAGGAATTTGGATTTTGGGGTCTGTTTTGTGGGCTCCTAGCATGGTCAGGGGTTTGAGCCTTATCCCTGCAGAAAGCTCCTGGGTTCTTTGAATCCTGAGTAGACTGGGTCCCCTAAGCCAGGTCTGTCCCATTGGAATGAAAGAAACTTGATCTGGTCCTGGGGCCAGAAGCCATCTGGAAATGTGCCTTCGTTTAGTCCCCTCGGTCAGGTTTCAGGTAGGACTTTGGAGAATGGTGAGACTGATTCTATGGTTTTTAAAAAATTCATCAGACATTTTTTTTATACAATTTTTATTTATTTGGCTTCACTGGGTCTTTGTTGCGGCATGCGGGATCTTTAGTTACAGCGTGCAAACTCTTAGTTGTGGCATGTGGGATCTAGTTCCGTGACCAGGGATAGAACCCTGGGCCACCTGCATTGGGAGTGTGGAGTCTTAGCCACTGGACCATCAGGGATGTCCCCGTCAGATATTTTAGACCAAGAGTCTGCTCTGTGCCAGGCACTGTGAAAGTGTTGATAAGACAGAGTGTGGTTCTTGTCCCTATGGTACTTTTGGGGGAGACACACACGCAATTATGCTTCAGCTATCACACTGCACTGAGGGGACACAGTGTGGAAGCTGCAGAGAGGGCACCTCACCAGGACTGGGGCTCGGGGGTGGTGAGCTGGGCTGTTGCCTAAGAGAATTCCAGACGTGGAACAGACCTAGCATTCTTCAGTATTTAATGAGCTCCGCTCTAGCCAAAGAGAGTGCTGGCTTCTGTAAGACAAAGGAAACATAGTTTTAGTAATAATAATAGCAACCATTTACTGAGCACTTACTGGGTGCCGGGCACGGTGCCAACTGCAGTATTTTACATGAATTTTCACAGTAAATCTGCAGAGCAGTCCAGTAAAATAGGTTCCATTGTTATCACCATTTTAGAGAAGAGGACACTGAGCCCAAGAGGGGTTACATAACATGGACAAGATCACACAAAACTATATGGAAGAATTGGGATTTGAGCTTAGGTTATGTGTCTGTGGCCAAAGCCAGTGCACTTAACCATCATTATACCAACACTATACCAACTTCATAGGTTGGTAAATTTGGTCCCCTGAACTCTTTAACAGAAAAAATTGGACATGTGCCCGTAGACCCATGATGCAAAGCAGCACATGATGACATAAACATGGTGCAAAGTGTTTTAAGGCTTCCAAGGGAAGAGAGGTAATTTTATCAGAAGTTATAGACGGAGATGGATCATAAGAGCTGGTGACTGATGGATTTCCTTGTCGGGCTTCTCCAGTGGCCCGTGTCTCAGATGGCAGCTGTGTGTCCAGTGCTGGTGAAGCTCTCCCTTATGGCTGATGCTGTACCAACTGGAGATTCAGGGCAGATGAGAGGCGTGGTCCCGGCTGTGTCCTCCAGACAGGCTAGACCTGCTCCAGCCTCTGTGTCCTTCCTGCCTGTGTGATCTTGCCCATGTTGTGTAGGTCCTCCTGCTGCCATCACTCCCCATCACTTCCCCAGGGTCTCAAGATCACTTGAGTTGGCTCTCTTCCCTCAGGTTTCCCCAGACATGAGCAGCCCACTGTGAGCTTCTCTGCCTCTGTGCTTTCAGTGTTAGAATCCTACTGTTGAGGGTCAGCGTTGCAGGCTTTTTCCTCTGTGAGAGTTGTCTCCAGCTGGTGCACCTCAGAGGTGCTTGCTGGGGACATTCTCACCCACGTGGTTTCCCTCTTGGGTGTTTCCCACAATGCCTTGCACCCTGAGTAATAGATGGAGAGTTTGTTTGGTTCAGTGTTGAAAATCCCGAGTAATAAAATTGTCTCCTTGGTCTCTTAGGAAGCTTGATTTTCTAAATGTTTTCATTACTGACAGGCTCTTCCAAATGTTCTGCCCGTATTTTCCCCCTCTGGATTTCATCTTCACATCGTCACCACTTTCCACGTGTGGATTACTCACTCGGTGGATTAGCTGCAGTGAATTTTTAATCTGTGGGGCTTTGCTTGCTTCCTCCCTTTGGCAGGCTGTTTCTCTTGGCCACTATCTGGCTGCGCTTAGAAGAAGAAACCTAGTTGTCAGGCTCCAAAGCAGAGTCTTCCTCAATAGGAAGTCCGAAGCTAAACAGAAGTGATATTTGGATTATCACATCCTTCTATTCGTTGGGTGGCCGTGGCTGGCTGTGTCCTGGGGTATTGTGTTAAATACCTCCACTTTCTATTATTTTCCTTCCTGGGATTTCCTCCCTCAAACACAGCTTGTTGCGGTCTTGAGGTACTCATAGAAATGCTATTTAGTTTTCACCCTTCCCTTTCCAGTCAGGCTTTTCATGGTTTTATGACTTTTTTCCTGCATGCCAGTCTGTCCAGATCGAGGGTGGTCCAGGTGTAGTTATCAGCTGTGCTACTTTTCTTTTGAAGATGAGGTGTCTGTAGACCTGATGGTGGGATGAGAACTTTGTGGGCAAGTATACTAGTTTTTTCTGATGTTCTTTCCCTGAAAATTCAATAAACTCTGTCTCAACGTCCAAGACTCACTGACTCAGACGTAAAAGTTTTCTTTGCTCTAGGTATCTGGGCCAAACCTCCTGAGTGCAAAAATGTGCAGTTTTTCTTTTACCAACACCTGTTTTCTGAAAGGGGCTTCCCTGGTAGGTCAGTGTAAAGAACCTGCCTGCTCTTCAGGAGACTTGGGTTTGATCTCTGGGTCAGAAAGATCCCCTAGAGAAGGAAATGGCAACCCACTCCAGTATTTTTGCCTGGAGAATTCCACGGACAGAGGAGCCTGGCGGGCTACAGTTCATGGGGTTGCAAAAGAGTCAGACACGACTTAGTGACTAAACCACATTTTCTGAAAATACAACAAGGTTTTCTGAGAAGGTTGGCAGGGCTGGTGTCACTGAGGAGGTGTGGAGGTAACTAAAAAAAGCCTAATAATGGCCACCAATATTTGAATATCTGCTGGGATCCTTCACTGGTCACTTGAAGGGTCATTTAATCTGTCAGTAACCCTGTGAATTAAGTACTGTTTGGCAGTTGAGGAGACCTGATTGACCCCAGGGCACAAGATTGTAAGTTGCAGGACAGTGATTTAGATCTGGATATATCTGAAGAAGCTTCTGGAAGGCTGTGCCCAGCTCATAGCTGTGCTGCTGAGGTGAAGCAGGCTTCCCTGGGGTGTGTCCTGGCGTGGTCCTGGGGGCTCTGAGAGGAGACCTGTGTGCTTGTGTGTTTTAACTGTTGTCACAGAATCTCCAGAACACTGCCGCTGCCACCCTCTCTGCTGGCCCATCAGAGCCTTGCTCTGGAGCTGGGAAGTTGAATTATCTTCAGTCTGCAGGTGAGGATGCTGCCACTTAGAATTCATGACCTTGCTCGGGCTGGTCAGAAGCCTCTGTGCTGAGAGAGAAATGGGCTTCATCAAATGCTACAGGCTGAAGATAGATTTTGTTATCGCCGGGCTATTTCCAGACTGGCAAAATGAAGAAAATCATATTGAAAACATCGAGAGAACCCTGAGATTTTAAATCAGACTGTTTGCAAAAAAAGAAAACGAAACCAGAGTTGTCACCTCAGGGCTCTGGCAAACGAAATGTTGTTTTGGAACTTAAAAAAATACACATCATTTATAGCATAGGTATCCATTCAAAAGGTCATGGAAAATACAGGCAGATAGCCAGAAATTCAGACCACGTCTGGTTTATTTTCCCAAATGGTTAAAATACATACAGGAGCATGATCTCTATCCCCGGCTCTTCTTATGAGCTGGCGTTGAGCTGGTTCTTAGTGGCAGTTAAGTGACAAGGGGACAGATATTCTTGACTCACAGTTCAGTGCTTTTTTCTCACTGAAGGGTTTTTTTTTAATTGTTGATGTTCTGCTCACACTAAAATAATTAGTTTTCTTATTGCAGTGTATTGTAAGTGCTTTTCAAAAATGTGTTAGATAAGATTTATTTTTTCTCAGGGCTTATTAATTAAAAAATGACTATTAGTTGTGCAATAAAGACCTCATCATATATGATGGACCTTAAATGGTTTCTTTATATTTTTATTAATTGGAAAACACCAGCAGAGAGCCAATAGGAATATTAAAGATGCTGAACACCTGCTCTGTTAAGACAGACATAGCAGCATGATACGCCACGTTACTCATTGTTTCTCTTCAGGATGTATTTTCAAATCTGTTTCTCTAATGATTTATATGCAAGATGCCCTTTTCCTGCTGTCACAGGCAACTTCTCAGCATAAGAAGCAGATAACACTGGATCTCGTGTTGCATCCACATCCAGAGGTATTAGGAGCCAAACTGTGTAACATTCCAGTTTGAGATTCCGATATTGCATGTGGTTAATTTTGGAGAAAGCATCTGACACCTGTAGCTGAGCTCACAGACCAGTTCATACTCTTTTTGGCCTCATTCCTCTGGAGTCCAGGGTCACCTCTGGGGCCCTGAACTCCCATCCCTTCTGGGACCAGCATCCTGAGGGTGCAAGCTTCATAGTCACATGGGGCCCTGTGCTCAGAGGGCCCCAGGCTTCATTTAATGAGCTTTTCCCACTGTCTTGAAAGTCTTAAAATTTTTTGAACAAGGATTGGCCCCCTCCCCCACCACAAGCATTTTCTTTGGGTGCTGGTTCTACAAGTTACATAGCAGTTCTGATCCCTCATAGTCATAAAACTTTCGTCTCCTTTCCTTTCAGCCTAATAGCCAAGATCTTTTACTCATTGATTAACATTTTCTTAGGGTTACTTGTTAAAGTTTATTGAATACTAAAGTTCTTTGGTTTCTTGGGAAAGTCTTGTGATATACTGGGTAGTCAACACGACCTGGGTATGGGCATCTGGGCAGATGGCTCAGTGGTAAAGAATCTGCCAGCAGTACAGGAGACTGTGGTTCAATTCCTGGGTCAGGAAGATCCCTGGAGGAGGAAATGGCAACTCACTCCAGTATTCTTGCCTGGAAAATCCCCGCGGACACAGGAGCCTGTTGGGCTACAGTGCATGGGGTCGCACAGAGTCGGACATGACTGACTGAACAGCAGCACAGGCATTCATTCTTTAGTACAAAAAATCTCTGAGGCGCTGCTTTGCAAAAATTTGTGGTGCTCCTAGTATGTTGTGGTCTGCTGGCTGTCTTAATATTCCTATTGGCTCTCTGCTGGTGTTTTCCAATTAATAAAAATATAAAGAAACCATTTAAGGTCCATCATATATGATGAGGTCTTTATTGCACAACTAATAGTCATTTTTTAATTAATAAGCCCTGAGAAAAAATAAATCTTATCAAGGATCTCGTAAGGAGGTCGTGATCTGTGGATGGGCATACAGCATTCTCTGCCCAGCTCACCACCTCACCAGCCATGTGTGTGTGTGTGTATAGTGCTGAGCCCGTATTTATTATGCATAAAATGGGGATAATAATGGCCCACATTGTATAGAATTGCTTTGAGGTATTGATGAGATGACTTAAGTACATTTTTTAAATTTGCTTAGTACGTGGTATATACTAAGTGCTCAGAAAATGTTAGCTGACATCACTTCATTTGGGGCCAGTTTTTGCCACTCCAATTCATGGCCAAATATTACCTCTAACTCCTAGTTAGAGATTGTTCAAAACAATGTGTCATAAGTAGATGGATCAGTGTAAATCCTTTAAGAGAATTTGAAAAAAAAGATGTCATTCCCTACATGTGAAGGGCAGGGATTGCTAAGTTTCCTGGAAATTGATAAGCCAGAGTATCGAGAAATACTATTTTCAACTTGAAAAGAGATAAGAATGCAGCTCATGTACACACAGACACACACGCAAGTCTACCAAATTATAGACCCTGTGGATACAAAATGAAAAAGTCACATACACACTACCATATATAAATAATCAACACGGACATACTGTATAGCTCAAGGGACTCTACTCAATATTATGTAATATTTTATTTGGGAAAAGATCTGAAAAAGTGGCTGTATGTGTATGTATAACTGATTCACTATGCTCTCCACCTGAAACTAACACAGCCTTGTAAATCAACTATATTCCAATATAAAATAAAAATAGAAAACTAAAATGAAAAACTCACAATCAGTTCTCTTTTCAAGGAGGAATTAGAAGGGACCCTTTAATGTTATTTGCTACATGGATCCTCAGAACTGGAAGAAGGGAGACATTTGCACCTGAGGTTTTTCTCTCACGTACCTGCAGGGTCCTAGGGCTCTGGTTGCAAGGCATGATGGGAGGGGGTGGGCGTGATAAAGAAGTGTGTTTGGCCTCGATAACTGTCACGGAAGGTGGGATGGAAACAGGGCTAAGAGAGTGGGAGGCAGCTCTGATTTCAGGGTTTCAGATGAACTTCTTCTTCCTTGGATCTGAATCCTGCAGAACACAAACTGTGATACCATTCCAGCTTCTGATTAAATGGATACACGATTTCAAATATGAGCTTACGGTTACTGATGCTGCAAGGCTTCAGTCACACTTGTCACCTCTTTTATGTAATAATGATTCAGTTTGACAACAGAAAGGAGGCCAAAAAAATCCTTCCTTTTATGAAGCAGATAAGATAATGGCACACCTGCTCTCATGTGATTGCTGCTCTTGTAACATGGATTGACTTTTGCACCTGGATCAGCGTATTCTAAGGGAGCATGTCTCAGTTAATTGAAGGCTCACACTGTCAGTAGTGATAGAATTGGCTAGTTGGCCATTTACCCCTCTCTTTGTGATTAAAATGAACGGTTTGAGGTTCCAATGAAAACAAAACTAGGCGCTACCTGTGTAAGTGGCTGGTGCATCTTCTGAGTTTTGCCCATTTTGATTTCGTTGAAAGCCTTCCCTTTCCCATTAGACTTAAAGAAATAAAAAGGAGGTGGAAGTGAAAAGAACTGGCTGTGCCTCTACAATAATTGTAAAGGAGGTCAGGTTTGTAGAGATGTGGAGCACTAACAATGGGCCAGGTGCCTTATGGAGTCACAGAATTAACGCTGCCCTCTTCCTGGTATACACACAGCTGGGCTTGGCTAAATGTGATGAAAATCTGGGTCCTCAAGGAGGGGTCTGGGGTAGCGTTTCTTCAGTGGCCGGTCAGAAGAACTAGAACAGCATGAAGTTTTCTTGTGGATCATATCGTCCCTTGGGTAGCCAGGCCCAGCCCAGGGCTGCGTCCTGCAGGCTTCACGTGGCCGGGGCAGATGCACAGACATCTTAGATTTTCAAGCTTCAACACCTTGGCTCTGGAGAGGGCCCCACGAACGTCTGGTTCTTTGATCAGGTTGAGAAAAGAGAGGCTGGGTCAGCTGGGGGCCTTCTCCAGGGCCACACAGCGAGGGTGGTGGCTCCAGTGCTCTGTGATCCCAGCACTTCTGTACATTCTGCACTGGGGCTGTTTATATGTTTGCCCTGGAGTTCCAGATGCTAAACTTCTTTATGGGAGAGAAATGCATGTATGTTCTCCTGCGAAATGAATAAAAATTGATCTTCCTTCTTCTTGTCCTACTTCTGATTCATTATCCAGATCTCAGGGAGGCCCAGGAGTATAGTAGTCGGGGGCCCCTGTCTCTGGCTGTGGGGAGAAGTAAGTGGACTGATGTATAAAGTCTTTAGCCAGCACCTGCCACAGACTAAGTGCTCAGTCAATGCCAAGTCTTCTGTCAAGAGCTGCGTGACTTGAGTGAGCAGTGCATTGGGGCCTGGATGTAGTTTTTTGTGCTTTATGACCACGTGGCCTTCAGCCTGGCTGTGTGCCTAAGGGGACCGATTTTATTTCAGGAAAACATGTGGAGGAGGAGCCTCTGTTTGCTAGATTATTGTTGGATTTATTTCTCTCATTGCCTGATGATTTTAGTTGTTGATGAATGGCTTTCTGTGGCTGATATTACTAATTATGAGACAATCCTGTGTGCGCACGTGTATGTGTGTGCTAGTTGCATATGGTAGGCATTTTATACTGGTTTAATTGTTTTGTGTTGGCTTCTGAGAAGTTCCTGGCTCAGCTAAGCCCGGCACCTGGACCGTGGGAGGTGACCTGGCTGAGACTGTGAAGTGAATACAAGCTGGGTACTTGGGGTTAGTTCTTAGCAACTGCCCCCCGGTGGACAGAGACCCTCTCCTTCATTTTTTCCCTACCTGCCAACATGCTAAGCTTTTTGTGATGGGAACTGTTGTCAAGTGCCTACAGTTTTCACAGCTAGAATTTCAAGCTTTCAAAGAAGACAGAGCGAACCTGTCTGAATTGATTAGCATCACAGCCTGAGTTTTCTGAAGCTCGTGGCGTGGCGTCCAGGAGCAGCCTGGGTTCCCCTTTGCGATGCTGGTCCGTCCTCATTAGCCTGTTAATTGGACAGTTTCAGACATGCCAATTAGCTTGGATCGGGAGGATGCTAACATGGGAGAAGGGAAGGGTTTGGTAGTGCCATCGCTAGATTCCAGAGTGTAGGCTCGACCTTTTGGGGGAACTTGGGGATACAGGTGAGAGGAAAGGTTTCAGTTCTTTTCCTCTGCTCCCCCTTTAAGGAAAACCAGCCTAAACTCATATTTTGAAATTATTAACTTTGCTCTTCAGTTGCTAAATTGTGCCTGACTCTTTGCGACCCTATGAGTTGCAACACGCCAGGCTTCCCTGTTCTTCACTATCTCTCTGAGTTTGTTTAACACTCATGTACATTGAATCAGTGAGGCCATCCAACCATCTCATCCTCTGTTGCCCTCTTCTCCTCCTGCACTCAATCTTGCACCAATACTTTGGCTACCTAATGTGAAGAGCCGACTCATTGGAAAAGACCCTCATGCTCGGAAAGATTTATTAATGAAAACCATGTTTTAGAAGGGTGCCAGGTCCCTCACTGAAGAGTCAGAGCAATATCCCACCGCCTTTATCTCTACTAGACTGTGTAACGATCATGCACACCACATCCTTATGGTGTGGATTGCTTCATTCATACCAGCTTCTAAGCTACTCGTGGATGAACTGGATATCTTTTTCAGTCCCTGAGACAGGATGTTGCATATGAAATACTTTGAAATGAAAGATGTACCTGCCTTCCCTGGTGGCTCAGATGGTAAAGAATCCGCCTGCAATACAGGAGACCTGGGTTCGATTCCCTGGGTTGGGAAGATCCGCTGGAGAAGGGAACAGCTACCCACTCCAGTATTCTGGCCTGGAGAATTCCATGGACTGTATAGTCTGTGGGGTTGCAAAGAATCGACACGACTGAGCAACTTTCACTTCACTTCACTTCACCTGTCTGTCTACTGTAATACAGAGAGACAAACAACAGTAATATTGTTGAGAAGGATTTTTCAGCCACAAAAGTTTGAAAACCAGAAATTAGGATGGATTGGACTATTCCATTTCGTGAACAGTTTAATTAAGAAATACTACTACTACCACTAGTAATAATGGCATCTACTGTTTCCAGGTGCTTTATGAGTAATATGTAATCGTCACAACCTCCCCGCAGAAAAGTTTTTGTTCTTAAAAAATTCTTAGTAGTCTGCACATAGAGGATAAGTATCTTGCCCGAAATGTAAAGCTAAGACTCGAAAGATCTGGAATTTGAGTCCAGGTCCTTTAAAGTCCAGCTGTTTTCCCCTGTACCTCTGTCTGTGTCCAGGCTAACCAAGATGTTGCTCTCATGTAATTTGTTTAGAGGTCAAACTGGGTAATCTAGGTTTCAGGGTGATGTTTTTAATCTGAAGTATTTGGTATGACTAAATAATCAAATTAAATAACTGTCAAATCCCTCTTTGTTCAGGGATTTACAGATTTAAATACAATTAGAACAGATCTTTCCAAGTGCCTTTTTTTTAGCCTTTTGTGGTAGAACTAATTTTGGTGAGCAGCAGAATGAGAACTCAGGGAACATTCAAGCAAGGAAATTGACATAATTTCAGAACATGCTCAGAATAAAGTCTTCCTTTCTACAGGGAATTGAGTGGCTGACAACTCCAGGAAACGTCAAATTGACTTTAACTTCATGCCCACTGCTTGGGCTTTATATTAGCATGTGTTTATTTGACCAGACACAAGTGTTGAATTTCATTAAATCTGTCCATTTCAAGTCTCCTTTAACTTGAGAATTACTTGAGATTTTCTTTTATCTTATCACTATCCTTTTCCTACCTAGTACAAGTACAGAGAATGTTGAAATATGTTTAGGGAGATAAATATTGAAGATGTTGCATATTAGGAAGTGGACGCATCTAGTATCTCTTATGAATGGGTGTTATACTGAAATGGCCTTTTTATTTTGGCACAACAAATACATTTAAGGATTATGCTCTCAGAACTAGCATCAGACTTAGTGGTGAGAGAATGAAAGCTTTCCTCTCCATCAGGAATGAAGCAAGGATGTTTGCCCTTGTCACTTCCACTTAACTCTGCACTGGAGGCTCTAACCAGGACAGTTAGGCAAGAAAAAGAAATAAAAGACACCCAGATTGTAATGGAAGAAGTAGCTGTGTCTTGATTTGCAGATGATAAGGTCTTGTAGAGGGAGACCCTTGCATGCACGCATGCTAAGTTGCATCAGTTGTGTCTGACTTTGTGACCCTATGGACTGTAGCCCGCCAGGCTCCTCTGTCCATGGGATTCTCCAGGCAAGAATATGAAGTGGGTTGCCATGCCCTTCTCCAGGGAATCTTCCTGACCCCAGGGATCAAACCCATGTCTCTTACATTTCCTGCATTGGTAGTAGGCAGGTTCTTTTCCACTAGTGCCATCTGGGAAGCCCAGGCAAACCCTTAGGAATCCACTAAAAATCTATTAGAACTAATGTGTGAATTCACCATGGCTGTAGGATACAAGATCAGTATATGGAAATTATTGTATATATGTATTGTGGCAATGAATCATCTGAAAATGAAATTAAGAAACCAGTTCCATTTATGATAGCATCAAAAGGAATAAAATAGGAATAAATTTATTATACTAAAGAAGTAGAAGACTCATGCTGCAGATTAAGAAATATTGTTGAAAGAAATGAAGAGAGAGGACTAAATAAATGGAAAGACATCCTGTATTAATGTATTGGGAGACTTAGTGGTGCTCTGATAGCAGAAGTCCCCAAATTTATCTACAGATTCAACATAGTATCTATCAAAATGTCAGCCCTGCTCTTTTGCAGAAATTGATGAGCTGATCCTAAAGTTCATATGGAAATGCAAAGGACCTAAACTGGCCGAGACAATCTTGAAAGAGAATGATCTTGGAATATGTACATTTCTTAATTTTAGAATTTACTGCAAAGATACAATAACCAAGATAGTGTGGTACTGGCATAAATTATGACAGGCATATGTAGATTGATGAATTAAGAGTCCAGAAGGAAACCCTCACATTTATGGTCTATTGACTTTTGACACAGGTGCTAAGACAATTTTATAGAGGAGAGAATAGTCTTCTCAACAAATAGCATTGGGATAACTGGATACCACATGCAAAAGAATGAATGTAGATGGTTCCCTCATACCGTATACAAAATTAACTTAAAATGGATCCATGACCGAAATATCAGAGCTAAAGCTATGTTAAAAACTTAGAAGGAAACATAGGTGTATGTCTTCATGATTTGGAGTAAGCAGTATTTTTTTAGGACACAGAAGCACAAGCAACAAAAGGAAAAAAGATAAATTGCACTTTGGCAAAACTAAAAACATTTGTGCTTCCAAGTATACCATCTAGACAGTAAAAAGACAATCCAGAGCATGGGAGGTTTTATTTTGCAAATCTGGTAATGTATTTGTATCTAAAATATGTTTTAAAATGCAACTCAGTAATGAAAAGACAACCCAGTTAAAAAGAGGCAAGGAATATGAATAGACATGTCTCCAGAGAAGATATTCAAATGGCCATAAGCACATGAAAAGCTCAGCGTCATCAGATATCAGGAAAATGCAAATCAAAACCACAGTGAGATACCACTTCACGCCCACTAGGATGACTGTAAGGAAAAGACAAATGATATCAAGTGTTGGTGAAGATGTAGAGTATTGGGACCCTCCTACACTGCAGGTGGGAATGCAAAGTGGTATAGCTGCTTTGGAAAACAGGATGGCAGTTCCTTAAAAGGTTAAAATAGAGTTGCCATATAAGCCAGCCATTTTACTCCTAGATGTATATCAAAGAAAAATGAAAATATGTGCCCACACAGAAACTTGTACATGAACGTTCATAGCAGCATTATTCATAAAAAGTATTCACATTTCCAAAAGAGGAAAATGAATTCATCAGTTAATGAATGGGTAAACGAAATGTAGTATATCCATGGAAGTGAAAGTCTTAGTTGCTCAGTTGTGTCTGACTCTTTGTGACCCCATGGACTGTAGCCTGCCAGGCTCCTCTGTCCATGCGATTCTCCAAGCAAGAATACTGGAGAGAGTTGCTATTCCCTTCTTCAGGGGATCTTCCCTATCCAGGGACTGAACCCACATCTCCTGCATTGCAGGCAGATTCTTTATCGTCTGAGCCACCAGGGAAGTCCAGTGTGTGTGTGTGTAGTATATCCATACAGTGATACAATATTTGGCCATTAAAAAGGAATGAAGTACTGATACATGCTACGATAAGGTCGAACCTTGAGAATGTTAGGCCAGTCACAAAAACTACACATTGTATGCTTTCATTTATGTGAAATTTCCAGAATAGACAAATCTGTAGAGACAAGGCAGATTAGTGGTTGCCTAGGACTAGGGGTGGGAGGACTTGAAGGGAAATGGAGAATGACTGCTATGGGCTTGAGATTTTTTGGGGGGGGAGCCGATTAAAAAATTCCCAAATTGATTGTGGTGATCATTGTGCAATTCTGTAAGTATTCTCAGACCATTGGATTGTACACTTATAAGTTGGTGAATTGTAAATTATAGTTCAATAAAGATTTTACAGGACTTCCCTGGTGGCTCAGATGGTAAAGAATCCACTTGCAATGCAGGAGACTTGGGTTTGACTCCTGGGTTGGGAAGATCCCCTGGAGGAGGGCATGGCAACCCACTCCAGTATTCTTGCCTGGAGAATCCCCATGGACAGAGAGGCCTGGAGGTCTGCAGTCCACGGCGCAAAGAGTCAGACACGACTGAGTGACTGAGCACACAGCACAAAGATTTTACAAAAAAGAAATCTATTTACTTGTCTATCATCTATCTATCTATCTGCTAGTGTTTCCTATAGTGATTGATTTCCTATAATAAGTTGGAAACAGCTCATTAAATGAAACAAAATTTACAAAATAAACCGTGACACATCAATTGATTGCAACACATTGCAGACTTTAACTCAGGAAACAGAATATCATTTAAGGGCATGGGTAAATGATATACTGTTTAGTGTGAAAAATAAGTTATCAAGTAACATCTGGATTTTGTGAAAGAGCATTTGTAATTATATGCATAGGGAGAGAGCCCAAAGTAGCTACGTCAACTATAGTGAGAGTAGTCATCTTTGGGTGTGGAAATGACAAATAACTTTAATTTTCTTCTTCTTGCCTTGCTATGTTTCCTAGATTTTCTATGCTAATCAGATGTTAGTTATCAGAAAAAGAAATTTTATGTACAACTTCCATATAAAAGACTGATTTAATACTCTAATGAAATAAGGAAGAAGATAACCTTACCCCTACATATTTCACTTTACAATTATTACCATTCTTAGAATAATACGTTATTTCATGTTTTGATGTACACAGAGAAACATATGATAGCTTTTATTGAGAACTTGAAAACATATATACAGATGCTGTGACCTCTTACTAAAAGTTACATACATGTATCTTCCTGTGTCATACAGTTGCTCAGTAAATTCCAGCTATTTTTGTTGGAGCATAAGTTCTGAAATATTTTATTCATTAGAATCATTGGGCCATAAAACCACCTCTCATTCACACCTGCCTCCCTCTGTTCTCGTAACAAGCACTTTCATAGTGAGTGAGTCAATGGAGTCTCTTGTGGGAGAGAAGAAACCTCAGGTATTCCCTTTCTGTTTCTCTCCAGAGCATTCCTCCTTTCTGTAGGCACCTACCACTTCGCATCCCACCTGGGACCAGTGCTCTGTGTGGCTGGAGGCAATTCTTGGAGCAGCGATTCTCAGGAGATGTCCACTTTCCAGCGATGTCTGTCTACAATGGCTCCTTCACTGATATTCTGGGAGACTGTTTCGGGGCACTGGGTTGTTTTCCCTTTGCTTTGGGAAGAGACTTCTAAACCCTTCTGGTGATGGTAGACTCTTACCTGTGTCAGCCTTGAAACTTACAAGCTTTGTCACTTACTGCTTTTTCCCCGGACTCCAGCTTCCAGGTCTTTTGTCTGCAAATAAATGGTGTCAAGTAAAACTGGGTAAAAGCAGAGGAGAAGAAAGCCCTGGGATATTCTGGGGTGCCTTCTTTCCCCAGGAAACATTTTTGGCAGCCTCTGTATTTGTGTCTCTGCTGTGTGTTCTTCGGAGGCCCAAGGAAAGGGACCAGCCTGCTAATTGCAGAAGTTAAAAGCAAAAATTAGAACTCATCTCATCTAACGAGCCTCTTGAATTAATACACTGTGAAAAATGCATGCTTGCAAGGCTTTTGAGGGGCTCATCAGCGGCTCTAGAATTGCTCAGGGCTAGAGGTTCCAACCATTTTTCAGATAAGCGGTGCCAGCGTGGAGGTCTGTCTGCTATGAAAAGGAGAATCTCACGCCTGAGGAAGTCCCAAGCTCTGGCATGAATGGAGTGTATTACCATGCTTCTAGGCTCTCCTGAAAACTGTTGTTGGAAGAAAATGCGTAATGAGCCCCAAGGAAGGTGAGGATTGTGAAGCCAATTGCAAAGATTTTCATTAAGTTGATGTGATTTACATGCCAGGGAGACCCGGCTGCATTTCCACTGAAGGGGCTTCTGGTCTGTGTGGTTTCCTTCTGCAGGATCTGGCCGAGGAGGCAAGATCATCTGGCTGGAGAAGGGGCTCTTATTTGTTGCATTCAGCTCCCATGCTGACGATTGCATCACTCACTGTGTGGTCCTGGAGTGAGTTGAGGCTTTGGGTGGAAGGGAGGCTGCCGCATGCGTGTTTCATGTCACGTCAGTCCTTGATGTGTGTTTAGACCTCCAGCTACATTCTGCACACTGCTCTAAAGACAGGCTCTTTAAGATATGGAGAAATGTCATGATATTACTCACCTGGGGAGGGTGTGGCCAGAGGCTCCTTCCTCAGGCTTCCCCAAGAGATGCTGAGCGTGACAGACCCAGCTTTGCCCGGCACCACTAAGCAGCCACCGAGTGGCTTCATCCACACCCGAGTGGGAACGTGACCTAGTTACTGTGCCTTCCAGTGCTTTGGCACAATAACCAGACCTCCTTCTCCCCTCCCCACTGCAAGAATCATTCTGCTGAGCCTCTTGGAGGCTGGAGGGCCAGTTTTAGTAACATGCCCTTTCCTGGTCGGCTCCTGTCCAGTTATTTTGGGTGAGTGTTAATGGCCGTGAGTTTGAAAGTTTTATTTATAAGGAAACTGTCCTTCTTGACCCTGGAGTCCTTGTCAACTGTTATTCTGTCTGAAGCCCTTTCCTTCTTGGGGAAGAGCCCGAGAGCACAGTGGTCACAAAATCTTTCTGGCTTTGAATTGTCCCCTGTGGTCTTCTGCTTTTTTTCAATGCTTTCCATGTGGAGGGGGTTGAATTCAGCATCTGTGTTGGTAGTAGATCTCCCAGAGCCCCAGTGAGGAGGACATGATTCTTACAGGTTTTTTTTTTTTTTTTTTTTTTTAATCTTTTGGCCATACCACAGCAGCATGTGGGATCTTAGTTCCCTGACCACGGATTGAACCCAGGCCCCCTGCATTGGCAGCTTGGAGTCTTTACCACTAGACTGCTAGGAAAGTCCCTCTTTTTCAAGAGGGACCGTGGGATGCACCCTGCTGAGGTCCATGGTGACTTGATCTTGGGGGAGGTGCATGGTGGTTCTGAATGGGATTTGATTTTGAGTCACAAGTGTAACCAATAGATTGCTCTGGCTTTTCTGGAGGAAAGATACATAATGTTTACACTATCCATGACTTTTTATAAAGCACATGGCCCTGTCCATTTTCAAAGTGATGCAGAATTTTTGTAGCCTTCCTTCTAGTGATTTGCACCAAGGAGCTGGAGAACCATGAAGTGATTCAGCTTCTGTTTTACTCCCCAATGGAAAAGATTTCTCTGATAAGGTAGAATTCTAGAGTTAAAAGGGACTTGGCAGAGATACAGCTTATCCCCATGTTTTGTCGAGGAAAAAAAAAAAAAAACCCGGCACAAAAAAGGGAACCCTGTCTCTCGGGAATATACAACTAGTCAGGAACAGAACAGAGCCCAACATGCAGGAATGAAATGGGGTAAGAGGGCAAGGCCAGGGCCATCACGCCTCCAGAAGCACTTCTGAAGACACATATTAACAGGCTCTTTGTCCCCTGACACTCAGGTTACATGAGAGCAAGAGCATCTTGTCCAGTATGTAAGTGACACATCAGGAAACAGAAATCCAGAGGGGTTAAGTGACTTCCCCTGGGTCACACAGCCAGTGAGCTGCTGATCCTGGTATGACGTGTGGGTCCAGCCTTACCACCTGGGTGGTCCTCCCAGCCCATAGATTCTGAATGGACTCAGTGTGTGTGACAATGGAATGCTGTCATACGTAGTGTTGAGTTTGTCTTAAATTGATGGGGTTCAGTGCGGGCTCAAAATCTGGCATGGAGATGGAGGGAATGATTGAGGGTCAGTTCTGGCCGCCTCCAGATGGGTGGGTTGAGCCATCACTCTCTTCTTAGAGTGAGGAAGCCCTATTCTCAGGTGTGGTGTGCTAAGAGGCTCAGTCTTTGACTGTCGTGGGTAAAGGGGTTGGGGGAGGGTGAGATTTGACTTCTGTTCTAGGTCAGATCTCTGCCTGGATTCTTGTTCTCAATGCAGAATCGAATACGTTCATGAACTGAAAGCCCGTTTGGGGCCCTGGGGACATGTTGTAGGTTTGCCTTCCCCTGATTAAATCGGAATCACTGTGTAAATGAACTTTCCAGAGGATTGTCTTTGGGAATTCCTAAAGCAGTCTTAGGTCTGGTAACGCATATAAAGAAAATGCATTGAGCGGGCCTTTTTAGAAGCTTATTTTCTATTCAGGGTTTCCACAGGAAGGCAATTTCAGCCCAGCTGGGATTACCGGTGCTTTCGTATTTTTAATTCTTCTGCCAGTTTTCCAGATGTCTTTGGAAATTCATGCTGACTTTTTTTTTTTTTTATTCCATTTGAGTACTGAATATTTTCCCCCTCATTACTTAGACCAGCATGAATAAAATATTCCTTTTCAGGATGGTGATTTTCAAATTTTTTTTTTTTAAAGAAAAACAAAACACTCCAGTTGGTTAAATTGGTGAAGCTGGTTAAAGTGTCCTCACTCTGCCAGTTGGTGAATTTGGGAGTAAGAATTCTGTCTTCTCATCGGCCACAGGGCGTCAGGCATAGTGCTTTCTGCTAGTGGGGTTCATGAAGGAACCAGTAGAAAATAAGCCAATTTGAATGAATGGAATTGAAACATTCAAGATTCAGAATATTTGAATATCTCCCTCAGAACCATCTGGATATCTATACTAAATTTATGGGATGGTTGCTGTCATTAACAACGGTATAGGTAAAACTGGGGAATGATTAAAAATAATAGAAAGAGCAAGTATAAAATTGTCCATCCACCTATCCCTCCATTCAGAACTTTTTTGTTCAGCTCTCACTATATGTCAGGCCTTCTGCTCATTCCTTTGAGAAAGACAGAAATTCTGCACTCATGGAACATATATTATTAATAAGAAAAGTTATAAACCTAAATTACTATAATACAATTTAAAGGAGTAATAAATTCCATGAGAGAGGGAAGGTGAGGAGAATTTAAACCAGGCATTTTTCTTTATGTTTTGCCCACTTCTCCTCCTCGGAATGATGAAAGTGAGGTTGCTCAGTCGTGTCCGACTCTTTGCGACCCTGTGGACTGTAGCCCTCCCGGCTCCTCCGTCCATGGGATTCTCCAGGCAAGAGTACTGGAGTGGGCTGCCATTTCCTTCTCCAGGGGATCTTCCCGACCCAGGGATCGAATCCAGGTCTCCCTCATTGCAGGCAGACGCTTTGACCTCTGAGCCACCAGGGAAGCCCCGTGAGATCTCTTCCAAGATTTTAATTTTCTTTTTAAAAAGCTTTTTCTTTTGTATGGAGTATAGCTGATTAACAATGTTGTGATAGTTTTTAGGTGGACAGCAAAAGGGACTCAGCCATAAACATCCATGTATCCATTCTCTCTTCCAGGCATAACATTGAGCAGAGTTCCCTGTGCTGTACAGTAGGTGCTTGTTGGTGATCCACTTTAAATATAGCAGTGTGTGCATGTCCATCCCAGACTCCCTAACCATCCCTTCTTCCCATACATCCCCCACCAATAGCTGTAAGTTTGTTTTCTTAAGTCTGTGAGTCTGCTTCTGTTTTGTAAATAAGTTCAATTTTATCATTTCTTTTTAGATTCTGCACATAAGGGATAAAGAGAAATATGATATTTCTCTTTCTCTTTCTCTGTCGGGCTTACTTCACTCAATATGCAATGTCTAGTCCATCCACGTTGCTGAAAATGGCATTATTTCATTCTTTTTAATGGTCAAGTAATATTCCATTGTGTATATGCACCACATATTTTTTATCTGTCAGAGATTTAAATTTTCTAACGAGTGACATTCAGCTAGTAAGTGGTAGGACTGGGATTCAGATTCCAGACAGGACACTCCTCTGCCTTCCCTGCTCAGAGATGAAAGCTGTGTCAATTCAAAATGGAGACATTAATTCCATCTGTGGGGGAGAAGAGCTGGGGGGAGTCATATTAAAGCACGAGCCAGTCCTTGAAGCCTGGGGGATGTCCAGCTTTGGAGGTGGGTACCATGGGCAGGTTAAACATGCCAGGCCAAAAGCACCACCATGGGCGATGGTAGGGTTGGCATAAAGGATGGGACTCACCTAAGTGTGAAGGACGCATGAAGGAACCAATAGGAAATAAGTTTAGAGAGGTAGGGTAAGGAGCGAGTATTCTTGGGGGGCAGTTGTAGGTTGTAGATTTTTCCTTTTCATCCTTTTTTTTTTTTCTTTTTGGACACATCAAGTGGCTTGTGGGATCTTAGATTCCTTGACCAGGAATCCAACTCTGGCCCCCTACATTGAAAGCTCTGAGTCTTAACCACTGGACCATCAGGAAAGTCCCTTATCACTTTATATAGTGTCAGTCCCTTCTGGCCTGCAGAGTTTCTGCTGAAAAAAATCAGCTGATAGTCTTGTGGAGCTTCCCTTGTATGTTACTTTTTGCTTTTATGTATATATATATATATTTTTTTTTTGGTCAGTGTGATTACTGTGTGTCTTGGCATGTTTCTCCTTGGGTTCATCCTGGATGGGTCTCTCTGTGCTTCCTCGACTTGGGTGACTGTTTTCTTTCCCATGTTAGAGAAGTTTTCAACTGTTGTCTCTTCAAATATTTTCTCAGGCCATTTTTCTTCCTCTTCTTCTCAGACCCCTATAATGCGAATGTTGGTGCGTTTGACATTGTCCCAAAGGTCTCTTAAACTTTTTTCATATCTTTTCATTCTTTGGGAGTGGGGAGGGATAAATTAGGTGGTGGGAATTAGCGTATACACTCTACTATGTATAAAATAATCAGTAAGGACCTATGGTTTAGAAAGGAACTGTACTCAGTATTTTGTAATAATCTATTAGGGAAAAGAATCTGAAATCAAAAAATATGTATATGTACAACTGAATCACTGTGCTGTATACCAAAAATTTAACAGTGTAATCAGCTATACTTCAGTTAAAAAAAAAAAAAAGGATGGGGGTGAGTAGGTAAAGGATCAGATCATAGTGTGTCTTGAGTTCTAGGCTAAAATGTTTATAATTTTAGCTGCTGACACAAGCAGTTAGAATATCCAAGATGCTACAAGTTATTAGAATATAGTATTCTAATATTAGAATATGAGGAACTGACCTCAGTGTCTGGGGTATTGGGGGCTGGGAGGCAGGCACAATGGTCCTAGGGAGGTGGGCCTGAGCTGGTGACGGGATGCACAGTGGGGGACTCGGGAGAGTGCTTCACCTGGGAGCTGGGAGAAGCAGGCTGGGTTTCAGGGATGTGCCTTCAGTTTGATTCGGGTGTGATTTGTAGCTGCTTCCTGATAGTGGCTAAAGCAGTTCTGCACCTAGTGCTTGGTGTCACAATTTTGTTCTAAGTGCTTTTTACAAAAACCCGTTTCCTCCTCCTGACTACCCTATAAATTAGGCTAGTATTCTTCCCATTTTACAGAAGAGAAAATAAAGGCAGCTCTGGGATCTATATTCTTAACCATTCGTGAAGCCTAACCTTCTCTTTGGTGTCCATAGTACGCTGGAGATTCAAATTTTGGTGCATTTCTCTGGATTCTGACTCTTTTCCCTCCCTAAAAGAAGACAGTTTAGTGCCTGCCCACTGTTACATAATCTGCAGGGTGGATGTATGCAGAACAAGAAGATATTGGAGTGAGAAAGACCAGATAGGATTTGGGTCTAGCCTTTTCAGTGAGTGGTCGGGGTGGAGGTGGGTGTGGGTGGGGAGCTGGGTGGAGATCAGGGGTTTTACGAGGGCCCTCAGGATAGGACTGGAACTCAGGGCTCTGACATCCAGTGGACCGAGCAATGCTCTATTATGTTTGGGGAAACTTCCTGAAGAATAATTCTTCCATAGCCTGCAGACCAGGGCTGCTTAAACGGGTGTCCAGAGTGGACTTTCTGGGTGGGGCGATGCTGGAGCCCCTGGGAGGCTGTTTGCCCAGATGGTGGGGATGGGGGGAGGCAGCTTCTCCTTGCCGCCACCCTCTGCACCTTACTCCGTGTTGTAAGTCTTCCTCCATTCCTCTTGGAATGAAGAACACTGGAAATGGTTGCCAACATTGTTTTTTTTTTCCTGATGAGTGTGGTTGAGGTTTTTTCAGTGTATCATAACTTAGTCCAGTGACAGTGTGTTCAGATTCTGGTTCCTCTCGGATTTCCAGAAGGGTCTCCTACTTAATCTCTTCTCTCCTGTCTATGAAGGAAGCAATCTTTCATCAGAGAACATTCCTTTCCTTACAGCTCTCCCCTCCGCCTGCTCCATCTGCGTCTGTTGCTGGCTTGATTCCACAGTTCAAGGCCACAGAGTCTGCCGGCCAGCACTGCCTACGGGGCAGACTGATTGCCTGCCTCGAGCCATGCCCAAGGTTTGCGTTTTTAACTCAAGTGTCATCCCCAGGAATTGAATTACCGGCCCAGGCAGAGGCAGGTTTTGTGTAGCATCTCCGCGCTTGGCCAGCAGCTGTGTTTGTCTGATGGTAAAACTGTTTCCTTCTCATCTCAGATGTGCCCCATTGGCTGACCCGACTCATCTGCCGCTGTTGGTAATCTCGGTTTTAATTAATCTTTCAAAGAAACAGATTAAACTGATTGCTTCACAAGCTGAGCTTTGGTGCATACCTTTCAGCTGCCTTGCAGAAGTGATTAAAACAAGAATTTTTGTATGAGCTTGGACACCCAGTTAAGATTATTTTTGGATCTCGTCTCAATGGTTTATTTCCATCTTGTGCCTGTTTTTAACTGAAGAACTGCAAGTGAGGAGAGGGGCTGGTTTTTGTCTCCTCTGTGTGGTCTTAGTTTTCGGACGTCCTGTCAAGGTCTTTGCTCCTGTCTGCCTGGCTGGCCATCTCACAAGGAGCCTTCCCAAGGTGATCAATCCGATGACCAGCACTGAAGTCACACTTTTGTTGTTTTTTGGGGACACTTCTCTTCCTGCTTTCTCTTTAGCCCTGAGCTTCTGCAGATGGAACCATATGCTCCTGACCCACCCAAGCCAAAATGCGTGACCGTTGCACCCAGGATCTAACTCTAGCACTGGATTTATTTTTATTTTAAAAATGTTTGTTTATTTGTCTGTGCCGGGTCTTAGTTGCAGTACGTGGGAATCTTTGATCTTAGTTGCAGCATTCAAACTCTTGGTTGTGGCATGTGGGGTCTAGTTCCCTGATCAGGGGTCAAACCAGAGCCCCCTGCATTGGGAGCATGGAGTCTTAGCCACTGGACCACCAGGGAAGCAAGCCCCTTAGCACTGGACTTAATAGACAGTATTGCAAAGGGTTGTCTCCTGGTCGATGCCCCTCCTGCCTCCACGCTCTGCTCTCTTCCTTGAAGGCAGGTATTGTGTTTCTTCTGCCATCTCAGGGTCCCCAGGGCCCAGGATACTGCCTGGCCCAGCCCCCGCTGTTCAATGAGGTTTTTTTTGAATGAGTGGATCTCCTTTAAGTATATGGAAACACTGACAGAGGATGCTAAGTATTGCTCAGAATCAAGGTAGAAAAAATACTGGCCTGCATGTATGTTTTGTTTGGCCTGCATGCTGTTGAAAAAATTTCCAAACTGATATATTAAAAAAAGATCAATTGCACATAGAAAATCCAGATTTCCAACTTCTCTTGCAAAAAGTTAAGACCCAGAGTGTGCTGGAACTGAGGGGTGAACCTCCCTCGGGGTGGCCTGTACACTTTCTTTTACTCCCCTAATCCCCAAAATAATTTGATAAAGCCATCTGCCCCCTCACACACTCTGAGTTGACAGCAAAGATTTTTCATCATAATTTAAGAGTTTTGGTACTTTAGGAGTTTGGGATTAACAGATGCACACTACTGTATATTGGGTTGGCCACAGAGTTCATTTGGGTTTTTCCATAAGATGGTACAGAAAAACCTGAATGAACTTTCTGGCCAACCCAATATAAAATACATAGTAAGGTCCTACTGTATAGCCCAGGGAACTATATTCAATGTCTTGTAATAACCTTTAATGGTAAAATATCTGCAATCTGTGTGTATGTGTAACTGAATCACTGTGCTGTATACTTGAAAATAACAATGTTGTAGATTAACTCTAATTAAAAAAAAAGGTTAAAAAAGAGTTTCAAAGGATGTTATTTCCAACTTATTGTAAATATTGACATCTTGAAATAAAACAATTAGATCATTCTTTTAAATATAATCAGTGGAATCTAAATAGAGACTTGATACCTATCATCATCCATGTAAAAAAGGCTTAAATGGACTTTTCTTTAACCATTAGAATTTCTGCTTCATTCTTTTTTTAGTTTAAATTCATATCCTATTCCCAAAGACAATGTTAAAACTGAGTATAATGTTTGTTCTTGCAAAAAATATGTCTATATGTGTCAATTAAATTTCCTGTGGCTGTAAAGACCTATACAAAGTTCCTGTATTTAGTTGCCATGATTGATTACTGTTATGCATTTGTTGTTGTTGTTCAGTTGCTCAGTTGTGTCCGACTCTTAGCGACCCCACGGACTGCAGCCCCCCAGGCTCCTCCATCCACGGTCCTTCTAAGGCTGTGCTTTTTTGCATTTTGTCAGTGACTTCACTGTTTAAAACGGCACCCAAGCAGAGTGCCTTGGGCTGCCTAGTGTTCCTGGGTGCAAGGAGGCAGCCACCTGCTTTACAGAGAAAATAATGTGTTAGATAATCTTCCCTCAGTGCCGTCGGTCCCCGTTGGTCCTGAGTTTACTGTTACAGAACCAGAAAATGTATTAAATAAGATATCTCTGGACAGAAACTCACAAAGCAAGGTGACACATTTGTCTGTGGAGGGAGTTGCTGCTACCAGAGGCTCGTAGGAACCCAAATCCTGTATTTCCCCTGGGAGAAATGGCTCAGAATTTGCAAATTCAGTCCTTACGATCATTTTATAGGACGTAACTATTGTCAGTCAGGAAACTGAGCGGACTATAACTTGCATGTGGATGGCATGACATTAGAAATTTAAGAAAAGATTTCGGAGTTTTTTGCTCAGAGTATGGCATACTTTATTTTTACAAGACAGTCTTTTAAAGTGGCTCCGTAACACAGGTGGACATCCATTAGGAGTCTTTGATGTTCACCCAAAGGAGAAATGTTCTAATGATGGGAAATGACTTTGCTCTTTAAACTTAACTGTGAACCCACTTCTGGCTGCGAATTTAAAGTCTGAGAGTCAGATGGAGGCTGAGTGAGGGGAACAGCATCTGAGTTAGTTACTCTTTTACCATTTGACTGAAGCTTCTGTCATCTGAAGAATAAAAGACTTCAGAAAAGAAGCCCGGAGTTTGGAAGCTGCACCGACCTCCTGATTTACTTTCAGAACCATCAGTTAGCTTCTGATGTCACTTGACTTCCACTATTTTTTTTTTTAATAGCAGCGAGTCCCACAATCACTCATCCCTACCAAATAGTACATAAAAAATAACTCATGGTTTTGAGAAATTTATATTCTGAGGAGCTAAGTGTATTTTAAGATGTGACTTTATCCTTCTGGAATCCCCACATGCGGGCTTGGTGTTTGAGTGGACAGACTCACAGCCTGTACCCAGAGTGTGATGTGAGCATTCAGGGTCCTTGTGCAATTCCCTCCTCCTTCGGTGACAAGTCTCTGGCTCATCAACTCCTCTTTGTGGAGTGTTTTGTAAGCTCAAATCAGATTCCAAGTCTGATTTCCCTCCCAACAAATTGTAAAGCTGTGTGTGCTGTTTTTTATTCATATTTATGGCATCAGTAGATATGGCTGAGCTCCAGTGTTATGCCTGGGCCCGTGCTGGGTGCTGGAGATACAGCCAGCCAGTGCTCAGCCCTGGGGTCAAGGAGCCCACTCTCCCCTGGGGAGAAGCATCTGTATCGCAGCACAGTGAAGCTGGTAGGGGAGGTTGCTGAGCTGAGCTCGGGGTGTCTCAGAGTCTGCCTGGGAGCATCAGGGAAGGCTTCACAGAGGAGGAGGAGGTTGGGCTTAGCCTGAGGCTTGAGAGATGGGTAGGAGTTTACCAGCTCAGCACAGGAGAGAGGGCTTCCAGGCAGATGGTCCTCTCTGGTCCTAAGACCCAGAGGGTGAAACAGCATAGGGTCTGCTTGGGGGTTCAGGCAAGAATAGGGGAGTGGTGGGAGAGGAGGCTGGAAAGGGACTTAGGGCTTTGGTTTCAGGGACTTTGGGGGCCACACTGAGTAGTTCGTAATTGATCCTGAAGGTGGGGGAATTGAAGGGAAAACGTGATCTGTCTTTTTGTGTGTGTGAAAGACCACTTTGGAGAGGAAGTTGGGAAGTTGAAGGTGGGTGTCAGGCAGACCAATTAAATTGCTCTTGGATTCATGAGTGGGGGACTCTGGGAAGAGGTAAGTGCCCTAATTGGCAGGGGGCACGGAGAGAGGGGGACAGACAGAAGATGTGCTGAGGTGGTCAAGTCTAAGTCTCTGGGATCATTTTTGATTTCACAGTCTGCATCAGGGAGAGAAGGGCTAAGAGGTTTCATGTTTGGGCATTGGAAAAGATCGTCCCTCCACTGAGGACGCACAGGAGAGACGTGTGGGGAAAATGTAGTGAGTAAAATTGCATGGACTGTGGGACCCCAGGGTGGAGAGATCCATTAATGTGTAAATTCAGCTCCAGGCTTGTATCTCAAAAGCAAGTTATTTTTTTTTGTCTTGTTGCATGTTTTTGCCTGCATTATCTACTTAAGTAATTTATGTTGATCTGTTTGTTAGCAGAAAAAGAGCATGAAGCAGAATGTGTGAAATTACCTGGGAGGAAAGAAAAAAAATCTCTACTGGTGTGGTCTGAATACTAGTGTGGGCACACGAAACCAGATGCAGTAGAGGCTTTGGGCTGGTTTTTGAAAGTGGCCTGGGACAAACCGTTAGCCCTGGCCATCATGTGTTCACGTTCCCCTGTGGCGTGCCCAGCAGCTCAGAACGCTGGCTCTGGTTTCAGGCGGACCTCGTTCCTCCCTTCCCTGGGCGGGTCCCTGCTCTGTGACTAAACGTCTGTCTTGCATAATGATGATGATAGAACCCACTTTACTTGTGCGGATTAAACAAGATAGCTGATGGTATTTCTTCGCCCAATTCTTGACACAGTGAGTACTGAGAAAAATCATATCTTGAAATAGTTACAAGAACAAATCTCATGGAATGACTGTAAATTCACAAACATAAACCTGGGATTCAAGATTGATTTTCTAAGAGATTTAATCTCCATTCATGCAAAGGTGCACCGCAGAATTCCTGTAGAAAACCTTCCTATTACTGCATCTAAGAATACTTGATTTGCAAAAATTTCGTGTGCTTTAAAATCATCCGTTCCGTTCAGTCACTCAGTCATGTCCGACTCTTTGCGACCCCATGGCCTGCAGCACACCAGGGTGCAGGACAGGACACACCCTGTCCATCACCAGCTCCTGGAGCTTGCTCAGACTAACGTCCATTGAGTAGGTGATGCCGTCGAACCATCTCATCATAGTGTATTTTAATGATTATTAAATTATAATAAACTGTATTTATATAAAGCATTGAACTTTTAATTTTTTCCCCCAATATCATCTCAACTGCTCCTCTGTCATAGGAACCACAGTGGGGTGACATTGTGGTCCTGACTTTACTGTGACAACGTGGAGACCAGGGACGTTGGTCAGATTACAGCACTGAAGCCTTTGTTTGGGGGGGAAAAAAAGATCAGAGAGAAAAAAATGAGCTAGTTTCTTGAGATTTTTGAAGAGGAAGAAATTGAGGAAGAAACCACAGATTGAACAAATCTAAATGGTTTCTTAACATCTTCAGAGATTATATAGTTGCATCTAATTTGGTTTGGAAATATTATATCCCTTGTAAATAAATATGCCCTTAATTAGTTGAAAATATATAAACACATGTAGGGAGATTAAGAGAGAAAGCTGTTTGTTACTGTTAATTATGTAATGGACATAATGTAAGGGCCACCCTGAGCATGGGTTACTCTTGGTAAGAAGAACTTCCTGTGGAAGTTAGAATCATAGGATCATCAAGCAAAAGGAATCTTAAGCCTCAACTTTTTCATCCTGAGGACCAAGGATACTGTATTTTTGAAGCACTTATTCATGTCCTGTGTATTTTTGTTAATATAGGACAGACCTAACTGCCAACGTCTCTGTGGTGTCACCACGCCCACTGCACCTGAGTTGATATAATCGTAGTCCAAAGCAAACACGCTTACCCTGTGCCGCGTAGTGTGGGTGATGTCTGGTTTCTGCTGGGACTTCTGAAATACCGAAGATAGCCCCGTGTCCCCATCACTGCCTCTGGGGACATCCACAGCCGTCTCCCGCCCAGCCAGCTCATTTCACAGACCTCATCTGTGTCGGTCCCTGGGCTTGAGTCAGAAGCATGGGAATTTTGGAGGGTAATACACTGTATCCCAGTGTGGATAGAATGCTGAGGAAACCTTGGGAGGATCGATGGTGTTCTTTGTAGAAATGAGAGAACTGTAATACACATCATTTTTTTTTTCCAGTAACCATTAAAAACATTGTAACACACACCGTTTTTAAAAATAATTTTATTTATTTGTCTATTTTTGGCTGTCCTGGGGCTTCATTGCTGCATAGGCTTTTTTTTTTTTTTTCTCTCTCGTTGTGGCGAGTGGGGGCTGCTCTCTAGTTGCAGTGTGTGGGCTTCTCATCGCGGCGGCTTCTCTTGTGCTGGAGCGTGGGCCCTGGGGTGCACGGGCTTCAGTCGTCACCGCTCCTGGACTCTAGAGCGCAGGATCAGCAGATGTGGCACACGGGCTTAGTTATTCTGATGCATGTGGGGTTCCTGCCTGATCAGGGATCGAACCCATGTCTCCTACAGTGGCAGGCAGATTCTTCACCACTGAGCCACCAGGGAAGCCCAGCACACCACTTCTATGTTCCGTGGGAAGGCAGGCAATAAGCCAGCGACACCACCGCACTGTTTGCTTAGACTGGCTTACATATTGACTCACATGCCCCTTGTCCTAAGCATCTATCTTAAAACATTAGTCAGTCAGATTGAACACAGAATAGTTAACACCTGTAATTGTCTTGCTCTTTAAGTATGTACTGCATGCCCCACCCCCCAGTAAGACCTCATTCTTGGAGACCCCTATTGGTTTGGAATGCCCAGCGATAACCAGCAGCGGCAGGCTGGTATCCATGAAAGTGGAGTTTGCTGAGCATACAAGTGTGGTCACAGTGTTTAACCACTTAGCTCTTAGTATTTGCACATGTAATTAAATGTTTATAACAAATAGTTCTTACCAGGACCTACCGGGCCTCTGCCTAGGAATATTTTGCCAGCCCTTTCAAGTTGTTTATGAATGTCAGAGCATTTCAAGTGCATTTCTCTACAGATGTCTTAAGATCAGCAGGGAAAGGGGAGGTAAAAGTGTGCGACTTGTGTGCCCTGGTACTGACTTTGCATGTGTTTGACACAGTGCTGGCACGCAGGAGCTGCTCAGCGCTCATTTGTCAAATGGATAACTGTATGTGAATAAATCTTCGACACTGGTATGGTGGGCTAATGTTGGGAAAAATAACACATAGTGTTTTTCAGTGGGGGGCCCCTGTTGGTTCTGTGGCTATGATGGCTCTTGCTTGCTGAGCCCTGCCCGGGGCATCCCTGAATGTTCGTATCCCTGGATATTCAGCATCCCTGTCTTCCATTCCTGATTAGGGACCACCACTTCTCCCCAGACACCAAAATCAATTCCAGATACTAGAAAGTTAAATATTAAAAACAGAAATAAAAACATAAGAAATAACAAGAAAATATAAATGAACGTCTGACTAAAGATTAAACAAAACTAAGCCATTGGGTTCTCTGCGGAGTCCTGCTTTCTGACTCTGCCTAGGCCTTGTCTGTTGCCTAGCAAGTCGTCTCTCCAGTTTGTTTGGTTTTCTCATGGAGGATTCCAACCCTTTTCCATGCTGCTTGTTCTTGATTTTCTCTGTCTCTTTACAGAGGAGATTGAGGCCAGCCACAGTAACTTGTGGCAACTGCACTTTTCCAAACCCCAGAATCTCTTCTTTCTTTCTAAGGAAGATGCCTTCTGCTGGGTCCTTACTGCCCCAGCTTGCTGCTTCCTCAACCACCATCTCTCCTCTTTGCCATTTTCCATTTTGTCTTCATCTCTGTCTCTTTTCCATGCTGCCTCTAAACCTGCTCAGGTGTCCTGAAATTCTAAAAGAAATCTTTAAGATCCACATTCCTGTACCACCATCTGCTAGCCTACCTTGTTCCTTATGGATGGTCATGGCTAAATCCCTCAGTACATTCTCTGTAGCCTGCTGGAAGAAGCGTGGGCCCTGCAGTTGGCAGCCTGGTGTGGAATCCAGCCTCTCTGACCCCACTGAGCCTGATGAGTAAAATGGAGATAAAAATGCCTACTCTGCAAGCAGAGATCCCCATGAGACAAGTGTCTAAAATGCAGACAGGGTCCTGTCGTGGCCCAGCTTGGAATCCTACAAAAACTTGCCTCTAGCTTCATGGGAGCTGTTCATGGGAACCATCTCCATTTCCACTCCTCCCCCAACCCTTTCTGCTTTGTTGCTCCCCACCTGTCTCTCTGCTTTCCAGCTCCCTCCTTCCACTCCGTGGATGATTCCAGGTCATGATTTCACAGGTTCCCAGAGACCCCTCTCCAACTCCATCTCTGTACCTGCGCACGATACTACAGTTTTTCCCACTAGACGGTGACCCTCTTCAGGAGAGGAAGGGGGCTACTGTGGCCAAAGGATGGCTGGTTGAATGACTATCTGGTCAGGTAGATGGTAGATCCAACCTGCCACAGTTGCACCTGTGGCAGAAGTTGACAAGTTTCATCCAAATAGGTGATATTCCCGCATTTTATGGTTTGTGGTTTGAGTGCTTTTCCCCAAGCAAATCTTCCGGGGAAGACAAAAACGGATTCCCCCACCCATTGTGAGGGGTATGGTTTGCTGACTCTCATTTTCTCACGCCCGCTTTGAAGCCCCGCAGCCACTCATCCAGGTGTGCATGTGGCCCAGTCAACTTTCTTTGCTCGCGAACATGTGTGAACCAAGGAGAGGTGTCTTCTCGGATCTTTCTCCCGAGAGCTGTTTCCGTCTAGTGCAGACTGGGCCTTCAGGTTCAGGCAGGTGTGGCGGGTGGTGATGTGGCAAAGCTTTGGTGACTCAGGAACTCAGAAATGTAAGCAGCTTCCCTTCCTCATCTTGGACATCACCCAGCGCGTGGTCCAGTGGTGTGGACCGGTCATTGGTACTTGCCTGTGCTCATCCTTTTCAAGTAAAATAGGTATTTTTTCTCTTTTGTGATTTTTGTTTCATTCTTGCTCATTTCATTGCTTACTTACTTTGTTTACTCATTCTATAAATGTTTAATCAGCACTTTCCCTGAGCAGGCATCAAACTAGGTGCTGAGGGGTCCAGTGCATGGTCCCTGCCTTCACGTACTTGGTCCCTACACTCATGAGTAGGAGGGGAGATGGGATGGAGGCTCTGAATGTGTACATAGAGCAATAAAGCAGCTACGCCTTATGATGACTGCTGTGATAGAAACTAAGGGGAAAAAGGGAATACTCTTTCAGACAGGATGGTCAGGAAGCTAGCTCTCTTTGGCTACTTGAAATCTTAAAAAAAAAAAAAAAACAGCTTTATTGAGACTATATAAATTCATATAGATTCAGAGATTGTGCAACTCACCATGTATAAACTATACCATTCAGTAGTTTTTGGTATATCAATAATCCTTTTAAAATTGTGGTAAATATGTGTGTGTGTGTTTAATGTATTTTGTGTATATCATAAGGTTTGCCATTTTAACCCTTTTTTTTCACTTAAGCCATTTTAAAGTGTACAATTCGCTGGCATTAACTGCATCCACAATGTTGAGCGACCGTCACCACTACCTGGTTCAAAGCTCTTACATTATCCCAAATGGAAACTCTGCAGCCATTAAGCAATAACTCACCATTACCCCACCCCCCAGCCCTTAGAACCTCTGATCTGTTTTCTGTCTCTACGTATTTGCCTATTCTAGGTTCCTCATGGAAGTGGAATCATGCAATATTTGGCCTTTTTTGACTGGCTTCCTTCACTTATGTTGGAAAAAACCAGTTCTCATGTTCCGTCCATATGATAGCATGTGTCAGAGCTTCTTTATGGCTGAATACCATCCCACTGTATGGATATACCACATTTCCTTTAACCAGGTCATTTGAAATCTTAATATATGCTGTTTATTTTCTTAGGGCTTCTCCATGGTTACTGTCAGATTAATTTGCCTGCCATATTGCTAGTAAATATTTCTTGACTGACTTTACAAACAGTTTCCAGCCAGATGATGGTGGTGACAAGTCAGAAATGCTATTTCCTGGTGTGAGTGGGTGTAACTGTGCACTTTCTTGATATGTGTGTATTTTTCTATCTCTCATAAGTGAGGTCATCCAGTTTGTAAACGTGTCTGGAGGTGCTAATAGGAGGCCGGGGTGGAATTGCAAGAACTTGGAGCAGTTTTGCTCTACCTCCCACCCCAAAAGTGTTTAAAGGAAAAGCCAGTTTCTTTGAAGCTTGATAGTGACCTGATTTACAGTCTGCTCAAAACAGGCTTGTTATCTGTCCCCTTGTAATACATGTGTCTTGAAGGTTGAAGAAACACATTAAAAAAAAGGTACTTATCAGGAAGGCTGCTCTCCAGAGAAAGTGAATTGATAAATTTTTTTTTGTTGCTGGTTTCACAAATCAAAGGAGGACACATGCAGTGTGATAAGGCAGTGGAGCAAATATATAATAAGTTTGCCAATAGATACCAGTTCTCTCTGAGCTGGGAAGACACACAGTTTAATAGGTGACCAGAAGCAAGGCAATTCTGGACCTTAGGGATAGCCTGGGGTCTTGTCTTTGTTGAGCTTTGTTTTTATCTGGAAGGACATTCTTTTCCCCTGCCCGCTTTTATTGATTATTCTTAACCCATCTCTGCAGATATACTTCATGCTTTTGTTCTTGGGTTTGCGCCAGTTGCCAAATGTGCTGGAGCACCGTGCTTTGTTGCAGTGGCCGCTGTGAGGCTGTGACCTTTCTAGAATGCTTGTAGACCCCAGCTCATGTTGCAAGACATGCTTGCAAATCCAGTGCTTTCGTTCCTTTACTAAACTCTGAGCCCACCTCACTAAATATTGACTCACAGAGTATTTATTTGGGCTGGTCTGGGTGCCGAGTAACCATCTCCGGGACGAGATGACGTCGGCCAGGCCTCTGTGTCTTGTTTTCTTATCCCATGGGCATAGCTGAGCCTTGGCTGGGTTTTATTTTTTTGGGCGGGTGCGTGTGGGGAGGATGCCAAGAACCTGAGCTCACAAGTTCCTGGCTTTAGTTAAAAAAGAATTTTGGCTTGACCTCAGTGGCTTGGGCTGTGCACAGTGGTGTGAGTTTGTGTTGGGATCCCCGTTTTGTGGTGTCTCGCAGAGCGTCTGGCCTTGGTGGCTCAGGGTGGGAAGGCGAGAGGGAAGCAGGCACCACGTACTTTTTCCCCAGCTAGTTCCAGTGCTCGCCCACCTCTCCATAACCACTGAGGAGAGAAAAGTGCAATGGCATCTATTAAAAATGAAACCAAGTGTGAGGTGTAGCAGGTGCTGGGGTTGAATGTAACAGAAGCGGGTCCGGGTAAAGTGGGGGTGTTTGGGCCTGAATTTTCCAGCCTCTTTTTCCGCTTTCATTCCTTTAGATGAGCCTGTGTCATCTGTGTTGGGTCCTTCTGGGCTCTTCCTGTCCCTGGAAAGAGGTCATGAACATCCCTGCTGACCTTTTCTACTTATGACGCCCTTCACCCATCCTGGCTTGAGTCACAGAGGTGGTTCCAGGACTTTGAGAGGAGGTGCTCAGCCATCTTCCTGAGAGCAGCTCCTTAGATAGAAGACAGGCCCCTTCACTTCTCCAGGGGGACTGGCTGTCTTGAGGTTATAGCAGTGATGCCCACGTCTCTTGGCAGATGTATTGGGAGGTATTATTCAAATGCTGGGGAGAAAGGCCCTTTGGTACCTTTGGCTGAGGTGAAGGCCAGCCTGACTGAGGTGCAGGGGGACCCAGGGAAATCCTTGGAAGCACATGGTGGTCCCCAGGGACCCTAAGGGAGGCCCACAGGGGAGAGATGCAGGTCGCTGGGTCTGAGGCTCTGAGTGGAACGCCTGTCCCATCTGTGCAGGGAGGGGCTGAAACTGCCTCAAAAGTCTTCTGGGAAAGCATCCAGAACAGCATTCTCTGTGTGCTGTATTCATCACGACAGACTCAGCCACTTTAGGCAATCATGAATTTGGGGATTGTACCATGGGAAGGACTCTGGTGCTGAATTGCAAGGGACAGAATGAAGGAACGCTTTTTTTTTTTTTTTTTAAGGTCTTCTGATGTTTATTATATTCATAGGTTTCATCCAGCTCTAACAGTTGGCTAAGCTGTATGCATTCAACCAACAGACTAAAATCTGTAAGAGCTCAACAGAGTAGAAACTTAATTCTTGCTTTAAAAACAAAGCAAAAAAACAACTGGTGAAGATATGTTAGTGGAGAATTGTTTCACCCAGAAGCCTCTAGCTTCTTTCACTTTGCTCTCTACTGTACTTAATACTGGAGAAGGCAATGGCACCCCACTCCAGTACTCTTGTCTGGAAAATCCCATGGACGGAGGAGCCTGGTAGGCTGCAGTCCATGGGGTCGCTAAGAGTCGGACAGGACTGAGTGACTTCACTTTCACTTCTCACTTTCATGCATTGGAGAAGGAAATGGCAACCCACTCCAGTGTTCTTGCCTGGAGAATCCCAGGGACAGGGGAGCCTGGTGGGCTGCTGTCTCTGGGGTTGCACAGAATCGGACGTGACTGACGCGACTTAGCAGCAGCAGCAGCAGTACTTAATACACAGTGCGCAAGTCTGCCACAGAAGTCTCTCAAGTCCAGTATAACACAGGGCAGGAAGAGTGTAAGGTGCCTTATGATGGCCATTTATTACGTGAATGTGGTAGTATCGTACTCTGTGACCAATCCCACCCAGTGGAAGGAAAGATTGGGAACCTAAGACAAACTGCGTACCCAGTGGAAGAGGGATCTGTTAAGGAAAATAATTTGCCAGTCTGTGTGACATGAGCTTTTCTACTGTGCATTATCTAATAAGGTATAATTTCCTTTGCTGCTGCCGTTCTGTCCCTAAGTCATGTCCAACTCTTTGCAACCCCATGGCCTGTAGCCCACCAGGCTCCCCTGCCCATGGGATGTCCAAGCAAGAATACTGGAGTTGGGTTATCATTTCCTTCTCCAAAGACCACTATTTTGAAAATAAAAAGCATAAAACTCCTGTTCAGAGCAATACTAAATGCTCAAGTAGTTGACATGCGCTCGCCAAGCCAAATGGGTGATCGTATCTATTACTACATGTACTCCACAGGGTTGCTGGGTTGATCAAAATAAAAATGGAATCACCTTCACACCTTACGGGGTGTGAGTGTTGTCTGGTGATCGTGAGGAAGGTGGTGACTCTGCAGGGCCACCGGACAGAAGGACAGGCGACTGTGGTTTGAAGGCTTGAAAGAGAAGTTTCTGGTTGTTCGCTGGTGTTTATGGATCACGAGTCCTTGGATATGGGATATAGTTCTGATTTCACATGTTCTGTTCCTTTGTCATACTGTATATTTCAGAAAAGAATCGTGCCATTGTTTGGGGAAAAATGGATTGTAGAATCTCTGAGTTTGATGGTGAGAAACCTGGCTGTTCAGCTTTGAATCAGGCTCCGGGGGCTCCTTTCCCGGTTCTGAAGTCCACATGCTTTCTGCCAGTGGTCCTCTAACCGTAGCTGGAATCAGAATCGCTGGAGGGCTTATTAAGCCACCCATTTGCTTGACCACTTTTTCTCGGCACTGGTTCACCACAGAGTTTTCCCAGGTTCATAACAATATACTGGGCTTTCCAGAAATCCAGATACGTTAAGTGTAAATGATTATCCTTTTTTTTTTCTTGAAATTTTGTCTTTCCTATTTTGTCATGGTAAATATCCTTTCTGTCATGAAATAATGGTAACCATATCAGTAGTTTCGATGTACTGACCTTGCTGGAAAAATTAAGGGTTGACAACTCTCCTCCAGTTCCTTGATTTGGAGGCAAACTCTGCAGCTTTCTGAAACTTGAAAGTCCACCAGTGATCATCTAATGCATGTATGTGTAGTTTAGTTCCTTTATTTAAAATTGTTCTCCTTTTGAGTGGGAGGGGGGAGAATGGGGATGGGGAAATAAATATACGTTTGTTACTTTGGCAGAGTCTTGGCTGTTTTATTTTCTGGAGATAATTACACTAAACTTTCTTTCTTTTCTGTTCGTTTTGCAAAACCCTGCCTCTCTCAGCAAGCTCAGTGTGCAAAGCAGACAGTGGACCATGTACAGTCATATGCATTGGCTGTGACATGATCTCGTTGGCTGTGACATGTGTTGTCCTGGAGGTCATCTTTTCCCTCTGTGGTTTCAGCAGTAGCCGGGAGAGTGGAGCAGCCACAGAGAGGACCTGGTGAGGGTTTTTGATCTGGCCTTTTTTCCTACGGCGCCTCATCATCTCCTGTTCGGCAGGAGATACTGCATTTTGTACAAAATCTTGCCTTCTGGGAACTCTTTATAGCTTTCTCAAGTCTCACTTTTAAATGAATCTAGTACTAATGCCCATTTGTAGGCCTGTTTCTGGAAGTGTTTTGATATTCTTTCCCCATGGTTTTGAAATATTTTAGGCCAAGCGGAGAGGAAACTTGAGTGGCTCTTCCCTGTGAATTTCAATTTGAATTGTTTCCTCACAAAATCTTCTTTCCTACCCACAGTGTCCAGATTTTTTGTCTTGATTTTTTGGGTCTTTGATTTGCTTATTTCTCCACTTGGCTTCCTAGTAGACATCATTCTAGTTGAAGTTTTTCTGGTCTTGCTTGATGGCTAAATTCAGTTCAGATTCAGGAAATAAATGACGGAGAGTCAGTTTCTCTTCTGTGCTCTACATTATCTGTTCACATTCATTTTTAATTTTCACTGAAAAAAGGCATCAAGGTAAGGCACTCCAATTTTCCCTTGTAAATGTGTCTTGTTTCCCTGTTTGATGGTGTTACCTCCTCACGTTTATAGATTCCCACTACTCCTTCTATTTTCAGTCCCATTATTATCATCAGGACAACCCTCTCTTGAAAAGTGATGTTTCAGGCTTCCTAAGATTTTCTAGTCCTTAAACTTGAAACGTATCTGACTTTTCTCTTTCAAAAATACAGTTACTTACCTGGCCAATTCTTTTAGTATCTTGGAGTCTATGTTGGTGAGATACGTTTATTGTATAAGTATCTATATATTCTAAAAATTATTTCTTACAAATGTTCTTCTTACAAATGTTCTATGTCCATGGCTCTTTCTCAGGGTCTTACTTCTGCATATTTTGATTCTTTATTCTAAACTAGAAAATTATCTCTAAGAAATCACTTCCCTGTTCAAAGCACATTGAAATCATGGTTATCCTGTCTTCTTTAAAATAGAGAGGCAGTTGACTGTGGGGGCCACAGTATTTATTAATATATGATTATAGCTTTTCTTGTGCTAAGATTTGTGTAGTGTAGCAGAATAAAAGGCAGTATTTCATTCATTTAAAAAATATTACCTATGTTGATTTCTTAGTGGCTACATAGTTTTTTTCTTAGGAAACAGGATAGTCACTTTAAAAAATCAGTGTTAAGTTTATTAATGGAGAGGTCTTTGCAATGTCATTTAAACTAGAAACATTTAGTTTGGATTGAACTTTTTATGGAATTGGGCATATAATGCTATTTGCATTTGCTGAGATTTGGTGTTATTAATAGAATAGACAAATCAGCATTTTCTCGGGTGTGTGTAAGACTTGCTTGTTTTTCCTGTCTTGATTGCTGGTTGCACATAAAATTCAGAGAAGGAAAAATTGTGTAGCGCGCAGAGGAAGGGTGGTGGAGGGGTGACTCAAGGCTCCCAGAGTCCTGTTTCTGCTTCTGTTACAGGCCCTCTGTCTGGAGGCCTTCATTTCCAAACTGCTCAGATGGAGCGTGATAAAGCTAAGCCAGGACCCTGCAGGTCTGGGGCGGGAGTGTTGATCTCACATACTGTGTGTTGGGGGGCGGTACTGAAGGGGAAAAGGCTTCGTCTGCAGAATGGGGTGGCCATAAGGCCAGGATGTCCGTGGGTACCAGAGAGGAGGTTCTGACTAGTACTTGGCAGTGGAGAGCACTGGAAACCACTTGCTGTATTCCGTGTTAACAGTTTTTCCAGGGCGAGTGAAATTCTCTTTGCTGGTGGCCTCTGCTGCTCTTGCAGTCCTATTTCTTCCTGTTCCTTCTTTCCTTACTGGCCCAGCGCATCCTGCTCCAGGACTCCCGGCATCCCTGGATGTTCTGCCAGAAGTGAGCCTCATTGTGGGTGTGTACGAGTGGTCTGTTAGCGGAGTCCCTAAGCATCTCCCCGGGCCCCAGATGCTGGCAGTGCCGTGGGCTGCTGAGGCCTGTGGACTTGTTTCTTAACATTATGCTCCTGGAGCTCCCGAGTCAGACTGCTTAGCGCTGAGTCCCAGTTGATTTGTGTGACTTCGGACAAGTGTTTAAACTCCTTAAGCCTGTTTCCTCATCAAGTACTGTGAAATGGACACAGTACTTGTCTCATAGGGTGGTCCATGGAGAGAACTTAGCACAGTGCTGAAATACAATCAGTTTTCACAAAACAGCAGCTGTTATTATTGCCTAAACACAGGGTGATGGACGTGATCTTTTGAGTTTCTTTGTGTGTCTGTGTGTGTGTATGTGAGAGAGAGGGAGAGGTTGCAAATAGCACAACTACTTCATGGAATGTGGCAGATGTTTGAATAGAATTTCAGTGTTGTGTCTTTGAAGAGAGAGAGCCAGGAATTTGGGGGTGCCACAATGCCAGAGAAAACAGACTCCTGAGAAGGAAAACAGAGGAGAGATCCCTTGCAGAACAGGAGGTGGGAAAATGTTGCTTAGGGTGGCATTCGGCCAGGAGGATTGCTCAGAAGGTGGCCCTGGGGCTTGGGCTGGGATGGAGGTATTGGGCCCAGGGAAGGACGACTTTGCAGGGCTGTGGGCTGGGAACCAGGCCTCAGGATCAGAGAACTGCAGGCCAGCTAGGCTTTTGTTTGGCTCCTGGTTCCTGCAGAAGTGAGGTCTGGGCAGGCCGCAGCTGATCAGCGTGCAAGGGGTGATCTCGGGCTCTCTGATATAGTGGCCCCGCTCGAATGTTGACATCAAATGGACACTGGGCATATTTTCTCTCAAAGACAAGCCTTCCAATTAAAATAAATAAATAAATTTTTTTTTTAAAGAAATTCAAAATCAAAAAAGAAAAAAAAAAAAGACAATTTCTTCCTGCCATCTGGGCATTCCATGCTGACATATGGCAAGTTATGCAGGAATGAATAAGCATCTCTGGGGTGTCAGAGCAGAATAAATTGTTGGGTATCCAAAGAAATATTGGGACCGGTCCTTGCCTGCAGGGAGCTCTCATTCATAGGTCAGCTGTGTCAGAGGACATGCCATCCAGGGAGACATATGATTATCACGTTGTGATGCCCTATGGAGGTCAGGAGTTTGGCCAGCTGTTGACAGATGAGAGGTGAAGATGGACCTACTTGACCATTAGAGAGGGATTTGCTTCATCACTGACCTACTGTAATTATTGTCTTCATGGGTGAAATTGCTTTTATCTAAGTTGGTAGCATCCTTAGTCTATAACTTTACACCTGAGTTTTTTTTCTTTCAACATACACATTATCCTTAGAGTAATTTACTATGAATTACATAGCTGTTTGCAAATATGCTTTCTAGTGGCATTTTAATGCCTTGGTGTCTGGATGTGCCTTAGTTTATTTATCTCTTCTCATGTTGTTCAACATTTAGCTTATTCCTTTTTTTTAAAGAACATATGGAGAGAATTACCTGATGCATACAACTCTTTCACAATCCTGATTTTCTTTTTTCCCTCCTGTTTTTGATTTTTTTTAGCTTTATTGAAGTATAATTGACAAAGTTATAAGATATTTAAAGTGTAAATGTGTACATTGTGGTGATTTAATGTATGTATGCATTGTGAAAGGATTCTAATCTAGTTAATTAAATTAACTCCCATCTAGTTAATTCATACACCCATCAATTCACAAATTCATCTTTGTGTGTATGTGAGAATATTCAAGTGTTACTCTCTCAGCACATTTCAGTTATACAATATGGTGTTATCAGTGATAGGTACCATGTTTTACATTCAATCTTATTCATTTTACAGCTGAAAGTTTATACTCTTTTACTAACCTCTCCCTAGTCTCCCAAACCCCAACTCTGGCAACCACTTTTCTATTTTGTTTCTATGAGTTGGACTTTTTTTTTTTTTTTTAATATTCTACCGATAAGTGATAGGTTTCTCACATGGCTCAAATGGTAAAGAATCTGCATGCAATTTGGGAGATCCAGGTTTGACCCCTGCATCGGAAGATCCACTGGAGAAGAGATTGGCTACCCACTCCAGTATTCTTGCCTGGAGAATTCCGTGAACAGAGGAACCTGTCAGGCTACAGTCCATGGGGCCGTAAAAAGTCAGACACAACTGTGCAACTAATACTTTCATACTTTCACCTGTAAGTGGTACTATGCAGTATCTATCTGATATATGTCAGAATAATGCCCTCAAGATCCATCCATGGTGTCACAAATGGCAGGATTTCCTTGTTTTGCATGGCTAAATAGTACTCCATTGTGTGTGTGTGTGGGTGTATCATATCTTCTTCCATCCTTTTGACTGACACTTAGGTTGTGTCCATATCTTGGGAATTGTGAATAATGCTTCAGTAAGCATGGGTCTCATGATAGATTCTGAGTTGGAGAATTAAGTTAAAAGATAGATATTTGTTTTAAGGGCTTGTATGGTGCTATAACGGAGAGGGCAATGGCACCCCACTCCAGTACTTTTGCCTGGAAAATCCCATGGACAGAGGGGCCTGGTGGGCTGCAGTCCATGGGGTCGCTAGAGTTGGACACGACTGAGCAACTTCACTTTCACTTTTCACTTTCATGCATTGGAGAAGGAAATGGCACCCCACTCCAGTGTTCTTGCCTGGAGAATCCCAAGGACGGTGGATCCTGGTGGGCTGCTGTCTATGGGGTCGCACAGAGTCGGACATGACTGAAGCGACTTAGCAGCAGCAGTAGCAGCAGCAGCATGGTGCTATACTGTCTATCAGAAATATTTTTGCTAATTTATACTTCTATTAATAGTATTGTTCGAGCATATCCATCTTATCACATTCTTGCCAGTGATTATCATCCAAAAAATTTTTTGGGCTATTTTGCAAGTCCAAATTGAAACTTTTATTATTATTATTTACAAATTAAAAAATCTGTTTTTGTCGTGACATGCAGCATGCAAGATCTTAGTTCCCTGACCAGGGATTGAACCCAAGCTCCCTGAACTGGAAGCATGGAGTCTCAACCCCTGGATAGCCAGGGAAGTTCCCCAAATAAGACTTTTATTTAAAAGCTAATCAAAGCATTACAAGAAACCCTCATGTTCAGTTGGGCCAAAGGTCCCAACTACCGTGTTTGTCCAGGAGGTTCTGACCCCCGACCTGAGTGGGAGGTGGAGAAGGGTGGATCCCGCTGCTGGGAGACGTCCACAGGTTTGCTGTAGGTGAAGGATGTCAGCTGAGGCTGGGCTGTGGTTAGGGTATTGCTCAGAGGAAACTTTGGAACAGGCTGCCTGCTTCTTTTTTGCTTGACTTTGCTGAGTGAATGGACTTCTCTGTCTATTTTTGACTTAAAATTTAGAAAGGTCCCTGGGAGGTCATCCATTTCAAACCTCACCTCAAATAAATGGAAATCCCACCCTGCTTTTTAAAATCCCAGAGACAGGAGATTTCATAAGTGTTAATGATTTTACCATATATTTTCTTCAAAATTTGGCGGATATAATCTCATCAGTATTTACCCCCTAACCCTGCCCATCTTTTAAATTATTATTATTTTTTTAATGAGTAGGAAAAACTGAGAAAACTAATCCCAAAGTGATAGGTTTGCTGGCCTGTGGCCACTTACTGGAGATTCCAAGAATGGAAGGGGGTTTCCCTGACACCCACTGATTTTGAGCAGTGACATTTTCTAAGTTACTGTGAAGAAAATAGGAAAATCCACGTGAGATCCAAGTGCTGTTTTCTGACTTTTCCACAGCTTTTATTAACAAAACACAGGGCACACGTTAGTAGTGAGTCAGACCCATGCTTCCTGGGGCATAAAGCACTGGAACAAGTAACCAGCCCCCATTGAGCCTCAGTTATTCTGAATGAAGCCAGAGAGTGATTCAGCCCTAGATCCGAAGAGAGAACACATACACAGACACCGAGAAGCCAGAGGAGTTCCCGCTGTTTCTAGGCTACAGAAAATACTAGTACTGGAAACACCATTTTCAGCTTCCTAGAGTTTTATTTCGTATATTGGGTTTTTAAAAAACAAAGTTTGCTTTTGCATTTCAGCAGTGACCGCCATAGATAGCTGTTTCATCTGGGGCTTGACTCTGAATGGATCCTACTTTCTCACTGACTTCAGTTAACTAACTAAATTAATTGATTTTAAAAATCCCTTTAGTAAGCAATGAAGAATTGGATAGAATATTTAAAAAATAATACTTTTGTGATAGAGGTAGCAGAGGCGTGATACAGTAGCCCTTTAATATTGTACACTGATGGGCCACTTGGAGCAAATGAATATTATGTAATCCTTTTTTTTCTAAATATTTATTCATTTGGCTGCATTGGGTCTTAGTTGCAGCATGAGGCATCCGATGCCTTGACCTGGGCCCCCTGCATTAGAAGGGTAGAGTCTTAACCACTGGACTGCTAGGGAAGTACCTAATCTTTTTATTGTTTATAAATTATAATATCTCTTTTTAGAACTCCAGCAAGGCCTTATTGGCAGTGGCTTTTCTGGATTAGTAAGTTTTTGAGGTAATTGAGGCTTATTCGTTTAATTAAATCTTCGAGAATTTTTGGTGGAAATCTTAGTCCAGTATATTCTTTGTTTTTTTGGAGTTACCTAGAAAAGTGCAACATCCAGACAGCTTGAAGTTTCTGGTTATTTCTAACAGCTTCTCTCTTGCAAAGGGCTGTCATGCAATCTAGGAACACAGAAGATTTCAGCAGTAAACCAATTAGATTCTATCAGTACTGTCACAGCCGATGTCAAGTTTCTAAGAAGCCTCCTATAAAATAAAATAGCAGGTGTATTTTCTTCCATTCCCAGGGGGCTGTCATCTTTCTTCCTGGCTCAGTTTGGGATCCGGGCCAACCTGACAGTGGGCGCTCTGGCCGTTAGACAAGGGGGCGGGCGGCAGGTGGCCCCTTCTATTGATATATCAGTGTAGTGTGTGCTGCGCAGGCTTGCCTTCCCCTCCATGTAAAAAGGGTAACATACTGCTTTCCCTGGGGAGCTGGAAGGCCCTGACCAGCACCATGGTTTCAGAGCCGCAGCCTGTCCCTCTGGGTGAGGAATTTCTAGGCCAGGCAGGCATGGGCTCCCGGTGGTTGAGCCTCTTCTGCTTCCTACTTTCACGTCTGCGTGTGCATGCTTGCTCAGGTGCTCAGCCGTGTCCAACTCTTTTCGACTCCATGGATTGTGGCCTGCCAGGTTCCTCTGTCCATGGGATTTTCCAGGCAAGAATCCTGGAGTGTGTTGCCACTTCCTTCTCCAGGGGATCTTCCTCACCAGGGATCAAACCTGCATTGCCTGTGTCAGCAGGTGGGTCTTTACCACTGAGCCACCAGGGAAGCCCGCGTCCTAGCGTAGGAAGAACTTTCTCCCAAGCTTGCGTCAGCCTGGACTTAGCTCTGTGGGCCTGGGGAGAAGAGTAAAATCCCACAGAGAAAGCATCTCATATATGCTATGGCTCTAGGGTCAGAGGCTTTGTGGGCAGAACTGTGCCCTCTGTGCTTGCTGTCAGGATCCCAGGGAGCTTAAGACCTGGTGTTACCAGCCTGCATTGAAACCACACACAGCTGGTTCCCACATCGGCTATTGCCCTCAGTCTTTGATTTGTGCATTATTTCACTGTCCATTGTTTGCGTCGGGCTGTTTTGCCTGGGTATTTTTTGATAGTCTCAGTCATGCCCCCGTGGTTTTATTTTATTCTCTTGAAGCCAGGTATTCAGGAATGATTTTTCACTGATACTTGGTAGTTAAACCATATGGAAGTTCTCTTCTTGGTTTCAAGCACTAACAGATACTGATTAACAGATAAATCTATTAGGGATGAGTAGGGTACTTTAGTCATGGGTAGCAGGAGGGACAAAGAAAGTATATTTTCTTTCTCTTGTTATTCTTGATTTTCAGCCTACGTTGGTAATGAGATAATCACACAATGATCAAAAAAATCACTCACAAGCTCTGACTGAAGGTGTCCCAAACCCACAGGCATGACCACATAATAGCAGGTGTTAGAAGGGACGCAGTTCCTTGGATATGAATAACTGCTGTATTTCAAGTGCCAGCATGCCATGGGAACACCCAGCCAAAATGGAAGAGAAGCTTGGAGCTTCAAAAGAAGATGACCTTACAGATAAATGGAAAATAGCGTTCTGGCTTATGGAACCGTTTTACCACTCTGAGCTCTCTCTAGGAAATATGCGGGTAATATACTGATTTTTGTTTACAAAAATAGACACAATATTATTTATTACTTTTGGGGGATTGCTTGTGTACATGAAGTGCGTGTTTGTATCTAGAAAGCAAGGATGTTATTATGGTCCAGAATGACAGAGGAAGGAGGGGGGATATTTATGCCCCTTCCCTGTACTCCTGGGCACTTGAGAGAGTTTTCGTCTTACACTATTCATGGACCTTGTCTAATATCATAAGAGTGACTAGTGAACTGTATCAAAAAGAGAGGCCCTTAAATTCTGCCCTGTGACAAGTAAATTGTTACCTTCGGCTGCCGAGTGAGATGCTGAGGAATACAGTACCAGGTACCCAGCTCGTCTGTTTGTCTGGAAGCATCAGTGACAGAAGTTTTGTCTCCCTCTCACCTATCAGATTGAAGCCAGCTTGCAATGACAAGTTGAGTGTCTCAGATTTAAGCATAAGAAACGTTTCCCTTAAGGTTTGTTCAGACAGCCATGGATGTTTTATCCTGACTAATTTAGTTGTTTTAGGTTTTTTTTGGTGGAACTGAAATAAAGAAGATCCCGAATGGACGAAAGGAGGCCTATTGCTAGCACCCAGGTGGGGACATGCCCTCTATTGAGTACATCGGTAGCTTCTGCTTCAAGTCCCCTCTGTCTTATTCGATGTCCCCCAGCCCCTGAAGGAGTACACCCTCCAGAACTTGCCCAGTTTGTTTCTTTGTCCCCTCACTCCTCCACTCACTGCAGCCTGTACGCCCCAGCCTTCCATCGAGACTTTTCTCAAGGTCACAGCTGCCCATTCCAGGGGCACTTGGATCATCACCCGAGTGCTGGCAAGTCCCAGGCCCCCATTTCCATCCTGGGGCTCCTTTCCAAGCCCTGGCCCCTATATCTATCAGTTCCCTGGACGTCCCTGAAAAATCAAGCCCAGCATGTCCTGAGTGAACCTGCTCCCACCCTCTCCCTTGCTCCCACGCCAAGTTCTTCGTCTCCTGGAGGCCTCTCATTTTCCTCTCTTGGCCCCACTCAGGCGTCAACAGCTGGGCTCCTTCCTTTACCGGCGTCTCTCCTCTCAGCCCCCATTTCTAACCCCTCTCCCATATGGTAAATTTCAGTGTCAGTGTCTTGTCTTCATCTGTGAACACTGACCACTCCTCACTCCCCATCCCCGTGCGGCGAGCCCATCTCCTTCCTGAATTTCTGCAGCAGCAGCAGCAGCTTCCCCACTCTCATGGTCTGGGCCAGCTTCTCTCCAGCTTAGTGTCCACGAGGCGCCGACAGTGATTTCCCTGAAGCGCAGATCTGCTCATGTTCCTCCCCCGCTCAGACTCCATCAGGCAGGCGCTCGTCCGTGCGCAGTGCCGGGTGTCGTGTAAGCAGAGCGACCCCGTGTCTGGTGTTTCTAGGACAGTCCCAGCTCAGGTGTGTCTCCCCACATGCACGTCCTCCTCAGCGTGTCCCGGTTGGGATGATAAACCGTAGTTTCCCTATTGGTCAGGTCGTTCACGAGGTGTCACACTCGCCCCCTGGAGCCTCCTCACCTGCATACCTCTGGGTACATTCAGCTTCAGTACTCTGAGTGCCTAGGGCTGTGTCATGGGACCTGTTCCACTTTTCACATGTGGATCCAGCCTGACCCCCTCGGACTGTCTCCTGCCCATCTCTTAGCCTCTGCTTGGATTTCAGTCTGTCCAGAAAACTTCCCTGTTCCTTCCTCCACACTTAATAAGACGCTTCTACTCCTGGAGATGCCCCCCGCTCCTGACTTGAGCTCTGAGCTCCACTTGTTGCCTTGCATTTAATTGCGTGTTTTCTTGATCTCATTCCTTAAAACTAGAATCTCATCTCCTTTAGGGTAAAGGACTGCATCTTGGTCATTCTCTCTGAGGTTGGCCTAGTGCCTTCCAGTGGCAACAAATACTGATAAAGATATGTCAAACGAGTGAATACAGGGGCAGGATTAAAGTAGGATTCCTCACAAATAAGACCTTGTCACGTATCAGTTGTCCTGATTTGTGTATGATGACAAGAAGACTGTAAAATCCTGCATTAAGAATTATATTTTTGAATGTGTTGGTGGCAGAACTGGGAATAATAACTAGAAAATTCTCCTGCTATTAAAGAATTCAGGCTCGAGGTGATTGTACCGGAGCCAGGTATGTGTCAGCTCTTTAACTTTAGCCAACTTTAGCTGATCCTGTTATTATGGTACAATTTCCTTTCTAGCGCACCCTGTGTGAGAAGCTGTTATTTTGAGCATGGCAGTGATTCCTCTTTACTGAGACATCTTTGCGCTTGGGAATGGACCAGATGTGGAGTCAACCGAGCACCAGGAAGGCACGTCCCTCTGCTGGACGGGCGGCTGTGTTTCTGGTTTAGAGGGTTTCCAGGCACCTGGGCACCTGAACATCCCTACTGTTTCAGATGGGAACCCACTCTAGATGCTTCCAGTAAGGGCTCACGACCAAAGCGGGAGGTGAAAAAATCAGCAACAGATTTGGGTACCCAAAGTCTAGTCCCCCCACCCCCTTCCCTGGCAAAGGGACAAAGGGAGGACCCCTGAAGAAGGGCGCCAAGGGTACCAGAAGGAGCCATGGTCGTGGGGACAAGGCCACTGCTGGTACCCTGGGGGCATGTTACCCTGAGCTCGCTCTCCTGCCCTCTGCTCTTCAGATGGTCACATATGGGAGCCTGTATGTGGCTGCTACCAAATGCACTTTCGTGGGTCCAATGCACAGTGAAGCCAAACAATACCAAAACGTCCGAGTTTGGAGTGGAAAGGTTTATTGCAGGGCTGTGCAAGGAGACAGGTGGCTCATGCCCCCTGAAATCCTGTACTCCTCAAAGGCTTTCAGCAAAGCATTTTAAAAGGCAAGGTGAGGGAGGGATCTGATTGGTGGTTGCAAACTTCTTGAGACTGGAATCTTTTGTCCACGTTGGTCAGATCACAATGTTCCTTTAAGCCTCCATCGAAACAGATATTATTCTGTTTCTGCGACTTTTTCTCTCTATAGGAATGGAAAAGTGTTATACTCTTAAAGGTCATAGGCTTGAGAATAGGCTATCCTGACTGTGTCAGGCTCTAGACGACATTCTTAACTTGAAGGAAAAGCAATAGAATACAAAGGTCAAAATAAAAAAACAAACAAAGAAAAAAACCAGATCCAATATTGAATCAGATTTGTTCTTCCCTGTTACAGTGCCAGGGCTTCTTCCCCTGTGGCTCAGCGATAAAGAATTTGTCTGCACTGCAGGTTCGATCCCTGGGTCGGGAAGATCCCCTGGAGGAGGGTATGGCAGCCCCTTCCAGGAGTTTGCCTGCAAGATCCCACGGAGAGAGGAGCCTGGAGGGCTCCCGTCTCGTGGGGTCGCAGAGTCAGACAGCACGGAAGTGACTGAGCATGCACGCACATCGCAGTGCTGCCTAGTGAGGTGTCCTGTGGGGCGGAGCAGGATGCAGGTGGGCGGAGGGCAGAGGTGGAAGCGGGGAGAGAGCCAGCCTGGGCTGTCCTGGCCTGGCAGCCTGGGAGACCGGCTTTCTGTCCCCCTTTCTTCACTGGGTTTCCTGTCTTCCCCTCCCTGAGAGCTGTCACGGGGCCAGCAGTATGCTCCTTGCTTTACGGAGCTCATCCTTTCGTGGCAGGAATGCATCAGCCTTTGTCTGGCCCATTGAACAGCCCCACTGGCTCCTGAGAGCCCTGTCACCTGGGCTCCGGATTTGGGAGTTGGTCTGAGTGTTTTGAGGTCACCACAAGCCAACACTTGCTAAAGACTCAGACCTTACTGTTTCTTCTCACTGAGGTTTCTTATTCCGGTTTCAGAATTTTGCCCTGTGTCAGCCATCAGAGCTGTCTGTCCTTCCCCATCTCTGTTCGCACCACCCAAGTCCCAGGCACTCTCTCTCCTGGGCAGAGGCGGTGGCTCTCCAGTCTGTCCCCCTTTCGTTTTGTCCTTCTTCAGTGTTGCCTCCTCCACGCGAGCTTCCCGGCAACCCTGGGGGTACGGCAGTCAGTCTAGGCATGTCCTGTTTCAAAGCTTCCATCTGTTTCCTGCTGCATGCAGAGAACACCCCTGCATCCTTAGCTTGGCCCAGGGCTTCAGATGTGGGGCCTCTGCCCCCTTCCCCATCTCCCCTCTCATTCTTAAACTCATGCCTCCCTCACCAGCGCCTGCAGCCACTGGCTTCTGGCACCCAAGAGCTTCCCCAGCTCAGGGCTTGGACCAGCTCCTCTTCTTTTCTGCCTCCTCCTTCTCCTCGCCCCCACCTTCTCTCCTGGCTATTCCTCATGCAGTTTAAATGTTGCCTCCTCCGAGCTTTCTTTCCTGGCCACTTAGCGTCACAGTGGCCCTTCCCAGCCCTGCTGTCTCTCTCCTGACACCTGAGACTCAACACATCCATCCTGGTGTGCTGGCGCTTAGCACAGGGGCTGGCAGACTGTTGGCACCAAGGTCAGGTCTGAGGAAGGTGTACACACAGAGGCCTTTGGAGGACGAGAGCAGAGCACAGTGTCTGCAGCTGCAAGTTTCCTGAGCTTTTGCTCCTGGCAAGTCCCTGGGCTGTGCATGCACGACTGTTTGCATTCGTTGGATTTAAGTTACTGGTTTGGTGCCCCCTGTGCCCCCTGGGCTAAGGGCAGACAGCTCTTAGAGCAATTCCTTAGCACGCCCAGTGTGGGGGTCCCTTAGGTGATCGTGGGTCACCTACTCCTTCTGTTCTGTCTCTCATGTTCTGTCTTACTTGCCTTCTCCTCTTATTCTTTGCAACCTCTGACTTCTTGGCTCATTTGAATCGCCAGCCACAGTTATGGAAACGCACACATCCCTTCTCTCTCTTGCCCTTCTCTCTCGGACACAAGTCGGCATCCAGGATAATCGTCAAAACCCCTTATCACTTCAGATCCGGCTCTTTTGGAATTTGTGAGCATTTGGAGGGGATTAAACTGATGTTGACCTTGGTACTTGCCATAAAAAGAGGGATTGGTGGACAAAGTGACGTGATACATTTGAACCCAAGGGCAGCCATCAACACTATAAGAGAGCCAAGTGTCGTGGGGACAGTTGGCTCCTCTGGCAAGTGGGCTGATGTCAGTGTGATGGGGGGCAGTGCCCTGCTGCACCAAGGTTTTGCTTCTGATGAGCATGAAAGAGATCAGATTGCTTCAGAATATCTAGACCTTCCCCTGAATCAAATTAGCTTTCACCCCAAGTTGTTTGAATTAATTATGCGACCTTCCCACTGTGGGCCACACGCCATAGTCTGGGAATGAGGCAGGACGTTGCCGATTTAGCAGATGAATAAATGTTAGCTCAAGAGCTGCCTGGACAGTAACGACCACACGCTTCCCCAGGGGCAGAGCTGGAGCCCGAACCCACGTGTCTCGAGTGTTGGATTTCTCTCTAGTTTCCCTTTGGAGCTTTGCCATGTTGGAGCTTTTGTGTCTCAGCATGATTCATATTTTTAAATGCTTTTATGGGCTTTTGCATAACAAATCGGGAGCCTGGCCTCATTTTCTTATTTTCCGAAATGTATCTTCTTCCACCTTGTTCTCAGTGTCTTATGACTGTTGTAGAGAGAGGAAGAACAAATGGAAACAATAAACCAAAACGTTAAAGGGAGTTTCGTGGGAAGTTAATCAAACTTGCATCACCTCGCCAATGTGCCGCTTGGAGCCCCTGAGCTGTTTTTCACAACTGTGCTATCTTCCCTGGTGTTTGAGGGCAGAAGTGGACACTGGGGTCAGCTCTTAACTGGTTCCTTACTGAGTGGGAGGGAGCCGGGCTTGCATTTGGGTCTGGATGAATCCGAGGCTGGGATCCTTCAGTCTCTAGGATGAGACGTGAGGACCTGTTACCAATCAGACTTCTTGGCCTCCTTTGCTGTTGTTGTTCAGTTACTAAGTCGTGTTCAACCCTTTGAGACTCCTGGACTGCAGCATGCCAGGCTCCTCTGTCTTTCATTGTCTCCTGGAGTTCACTCAAATTCATGACCATTAAGTCGGTGATGCTGTCTAACCATCTTATCCTCTGCCACCCCCTTCTCTGTTTACCTTCCGTCTTTCTCAGCATCAGGGTCTTTTCCAATGAGTTGGTTTTTCGCGTGAGGTGGCCATAGTATTGGAGCTTCAGCTTCAGCATCAGTCCTTCCAATGAGTATTCAGGGTTGATTTCCCTCAGGATGGACTGGTTTGATCTCCTTGCAGTCCAAGGGACTCTCAAGAGTCTTCTTCAGCACCACAGTTTGAAAGCATCAATTCTTTGGATTGAATTCTCGATTCAGTCTGACTAGAGGCCACAGGAGGAATTCAGGCAAGGCTTTTTTGGGACCCCTGCTACAGCAGGACGGTGGTGAGAACAAACAGCAGGTTCCCTTGCTCACTCGCTTCTGGGGGCAGGGAGTCGCGCTTGATCCTTATATGGCATGAGGGTAGGATTGTGTCCTGGGCTTCCCTGGTGGCTCAGCTGGTAAAGAATCTGCCTGCTGTGCAGGAGACCCTGGGTCTGGAAGATCCCCTGGAGAAGGGAATGGCTACCCACTCCAGTATTCTTGCCTGGAAAATTCCATGAACAGAGGAGCCGGCAGGCTACAGTCCATGGAGTCGCAGAGCCAGACATGACTGAGTTAACTAACACTTTTCAGGAATGTGTCCAGGGGTCGGGTTGGAGGGGTGGCTTAGGCATTTTGACTCCCCAGCACTACCCGGGTGCTGTGTGCAGGGGGCATGTGCAGTACCCTGCTTTGACTCCAGCCTCCTCAGAAATGGCAGCTGGGGCTATGGTCTCTTTGTATCTTTTGGGCCCAGAAGTTGCCCCAGCTCCATGCAGGCAGTTCTTTTTAGTCCTATACAGTTTCTTTACATTTTGTAGCTCGAGGAGAGATGTGTCCAGGTGCAGGCTTTGCAGCAAAGGGCCCCGGGTCCCAGGCCTGTCTCAGACTCAGGTACTGAGTGGGGTGTGGGATCAATCTTCAGACACCCCCAAGGGAACCGGATAATCACACACCGCAAGAAGTGATAAATGGTACCCATCTCCCTAGGGAATGAATTGCTTAAAACATGCACTAATAAGAAGAGCCTGTGTGACTCTTCAGAGTGCCTGCGTGGCTGGTGAGGGGCAACCAGGGGGTTGGGGGTGGAATGTGTGTCTCTCGCCATCTGGGGGTGGGGCCGTGGGGAAGTGTCCCTGCCTTTCAGGCATTTCATCGTGCCTGTGTGACCACGTCTGACTTTTCACGCAATTCTCAGCTTTCCTGAAGGGCTTGCCTAGGGAAGCCAGGAGTGATGGCTATTATCCGTGCTTTGTTTATTACATTCTAAGATTTACAACTTCCTCGCTTTCAGTGAGGATGTGGAGACGCTCTCTGCAGCCTCTTGCAGCTCTTGACTGTTCTTTTCCTGAAAGCCTACGGACCTCCAACTGGGATTTTCTTTTTAGCTGCAAGTTGGGGTCTGGAGCGTCAGGTCAACCTGGGGAAAGACAGCCAAGAAGGCTCAGCGCATCTCCTCAAGCAGGGCCGGCCGGCTGTGGGGATCCTCTGGGTCTGACTTCTGTGTGAGGAAGAGTTTGGGGTGAATCTGAGGATGGATGGTTTCCAGGTCTGCAGGTGCACCAGGGCTGGCGTAATTCTTCTTCCAGAGACTGGGAGCAGTTCTTCACCTTTGGTGACAGGGAGAGAGACGGAGTTGTTGTTAGTGAGAGAGGAGGTGGACTGGAACTTGCCCCTGGAGGAGGGAAGACAGCCCCAGAGAGCTTCTCACCCGTGTGAAGCTGTGTCTCCAAATCCTTTCCATCCGCCCACATGCGCTTGCAGGCAATGCTGTGGGTGATTCCGGGGCTCATTTGTCTGCTCTGTCTGTGTTCATGTGTCTCTGGCAGGTCCAACCCAGGAGGCTGGGGCCAGGTTTGAAGTCTTTTACTTTCCCTCCAAAGTGGGAATGGATGGATGGATGGATGGATGGATAGTTGGATGGATGGATGGTGTTAGGTGCCGTAGGTACCATAGGTAAGTGTCAGCACTTACCTAGGCCACTGGAATTGTTGGGGTTGCTTGCTCCCTGAAGACTCCCCATTGTCCAACCTCATGGTTTCCTTGTCACCCGTTCTCTGCTCTCATTGGGGTCACACTTTGCACCCTTTGAAGCCCAGATTCCAGCCATCTGCCCCCAAGATGGAGATGCATCAGTGATGGGAGAGCCTACACAGCAAGGGGAGATCCTTGGGGAGAGTCTTGTGTAAGACCCAGCCAATTAAAGTAAATGCAGATACTGCAAAACCACTCACCAGCTCTCACTGGATAACTGAGAACCACTGACCGCACTCATATGGATCCTGGGCATTGGGGAAGTGGTGAGTGGGGCACAGATGATGTCATGTCACCAGGAGAAGGCCACATACTGCACACCTGGTGCTGGTTTGGATTTCATCTCAACACACCTCACAATTACCCTCTTTATGCTGGTCTTCTCTTAGAGACAAGAGCGACGTGGAGATCCCCTGGTCTCCCAGCTGAGTACCTTTCCTAGCCTCAGATCCTTGGATGCCTGGCCCTTTCCTGGAGATTCGCTGCTTGTTCTCATCCCTACAGAGTGCTCTTCTGCAGACCACAGGACTTAATTGCCAACGATCGATATTCTTTCCGCCCTCATTTCCTCTTCCAGGTTGCAACATGATTGTTTATTGTTGTTGTTGTTTTTGCTCCTTTCTCAGATTGAAGGGTTTGATATTTTTTATATTTGCTTTTTCTAACAAAATGGTCTAGGTTTTCTTACCATTCTGCCCCCGGCCTTCCAATTTTCCTTGATGATTCAGTCAACAAAAGAAGGATGAAATTGGGCCAAGGGAAGCAGACTCTGTTAGTTCCAACACGTGGAATTTTGGAACGCTTGTTCAGGGTTCACCTGGTTTGAAGGGCAACAGGATCTTATTTTATTGTCTCCCCAAAATGCCTTACACGTGGTTCTCCAGGAACCACTTGGTGTATATTGACTAATAAAAATCACAAAAAAAGAAAGAAAAGCAAAGCCATGGATTCAGAGCATTGTTGCAGTAATAGATTTTGGCTGGACTAAGGGGTTGCCCAGGTAGCTGGTTGAACATTATTTCTGGGTGTGTGTGAGGGTGTTTCAGGAGAAGATTAGCATTTGAATCAGTGCAGTGCATAAAGCAGAGGGCCTTCCCTAACGTGTGTGTGGGGACGGCTCGTCCAGTCCTCAGGGCCTAGAAGAACAAAAAGATGGAGGAAGGGCAGATTCACTCTCTTCTTGAGCTGGATGTCCATCTTCCTCTGCCCTTGGACATCGGAGCTCCTGGTTCTCGGGCCTTCAGACTCTGGTACTTAACCCATTGGCTTCCGTGCTTCTTGGGCCTTTGAACTCAGAAGGTATCTCACCTCTGGCTTTTGGGGTTCCCTGGCTCGCACACAACAGATGGTGGGACTTCTCAGTTTCCATAACTGTGTGAGCCAGTTCCTGTAACATGTCTCCCCAGATATCTCTCTGTATCCCCTTCTGGTTCCATTTGTCTCGAGAGCCCCGACCAACAGCCTGCAGAACAAATACACGTTTGAGGCCCTGCTCCTTGCCGCATCTCTGCTCTGTGTCTCTGCTGGGTGTTCTGAGTTAGGCCTCACCTGGTGAATGGTTGTGTTTAGAATCTCAGTGTCACAGGGACGACTCACTGTCTGTTAGGCCAGGCTTTAAGGCTCCATTGGTCCTCATCCTTTTCAGTTTGGCGCCCGATCTCAGCCCTGCCTTGGAGAAGAATCCTCGTTCTGAACAGCTCTTGGCCTCTTCCCCCCACCCCTCGTCCTTTGCTTCACATCAGGTAACGGCTTGTTGGTCCTCTGCCCTGATGGAATTACCTGTATGGCTCTTGTCCTCTCTCAATTAGAAGCATGAAAAGGCTTAACTCCCCAGGACGTTAATTCATTTCTTTTCTTAAATGGCATGTTCAGTCCAGGCTTTTCCAACAGTAGAGCTCTCTGGGCAAAGTCTTTGCCTTGTGGCCACTTTCCTATTTGCTGAGATGCTCTTTGTATTAATTTCACTGGTCCAGGAGTTAAATATTGTAATTATCAGTCAGTTCAATCGCTCGATCATGTCCAACTCTTTGTGACCCCGTGGACTGCAGCACACCAGGCTTCTCTGTCCTTCACTAACTCCCAGAGCTTGCTCAAACACCATTGAGTCAGTGATGCCATCAAACCATCTCATCCTCTGTCGTCCCTTTCTTCTCTTGCCTTCAATCTTTCCCAGCATCAGGGTCTTCCCTAATGAGTCAGTTCTTCGCATCAGGTGGCCAAAATGTTGGAGCTTCAGCTTTAGCATCAGTCCTTCCAATGAATATTCAGGACTGATTTCCTTTAGGATTGACTGGTTTGATCTCCTTGCAGTCCAAGGGACTCTCAAGAGTCTTTTCCTCCATCACAGTTCAAAAGCATCAATTCTTCAGCACTCAGTCTTCTTTATGGCCCAACTCTCACATCCATACATGATTACTTGAAAAACCGTAGCTTTGACCAGGCGGACTTTTGTCAGCAAAATAACGTCTCTGCTTTTTAATATGCTATCTAGGTTGGTCATAGCTTTTCTTCCAAGGAGCAAGTGTCTTTTAATTTCATGGCTGCAGTTACCAGCTGTAGTGATTTTGGAGCCCAAGCAAATAAAGTCTGTCACCGTTTCCATTGTTTCCCCATCTATTTGCCATAAAGTGATGGGACCGGATGCCATGGTTGTAATCATATTTGCTTACTACTGCAGATCACTTACTAGGGGCACTGGGTCTGCATTTTTGGAGTCATGCTACGGATCATTAACCTTAAGATTTAAAATTCTTGCCACAACTTCTGAAGTTTGAGGCATCGAGGTAGAGACATGATGGGTTTATTCTCTGTAGCATAGAGGATGTCTTCTTTTCCTTTTTGCTTTGCCCCATTCTACTACATAGTTATCAGTTTTGACTTCAGTTAGAGAACAAAAAAATGAAGAGACTTGCCTTTGGACACTAAGTATAAGCAACATCCTCAAACAGCACTATGTTACTTCCATTTTTGTCTTTTAGAAAGACATAATACTTGTATTAGATTTGAGTTTTCCATGGAATCTTCCCAAGACCTCAGCCTTCTGGTGCAGGAGTCTTTCTCATCTTCCCCTTCCAGTTATTAAAACCAAGCCACGCACCTCTTATGGGTAGGAGACCATCGTCTGGGTAGGACAGAGGTCAGACATTCTTGTCTGCGTTTCTCAGGAGCTTGTATTCCCAGCCCCAGTGCCTCACTGTCTGAGGACTATTGTTCTGTATCCCACAGGCTAAAATTATTTTTCTTTTCCGCAGCTCATTTTTTGAAGTTATATGACAGATGCTTTCTGTGGGTAAAAAGACTACGTGTGTTTCAGAGACCAGAACGGTTGTTTGTTGTGGTTTCATATTTATTGAAAGTGCTTGTCTATGAGTGCATTTATTTACTGGAGGCCAGACAGCAAGAGCCACATGTTTTCAAAATTATTTTGTGGATGCACATCCCTTTTTATTTACAGGAAGCCTTATCACCGTTCCGTGTGCCACGGAGATGAAATTGATGCACCCGGAATGTGCATTGTATTGTTAGCCTGCATGTGAGGGCTCAGCTGTGGTGACAACTGTGGATTCTCCCTTTTAACTGTTCATCCTCTCTCCTTCCTTTAGCATCATCTGTGTCAACATCTGCTGCATGAACAAGCTGTGGAGCTGCATTCCCGAGTGGTTTGCACTTGAACTTGCTGGTCCCCAAGTCCTGAGAGGAGCCAGCACTTCCTTCATTTTTCCTGCTATGTCTTGGATACCAGGCAGGCTGAGGAGATTTCGTTTGTCCAAACAAGATGGGGAAAAATTTAGTGACCTGACGTGTCTTACTTTATAGCAGAAACTTCTCTTTAAATCTGATGAAAGACAGAGATGAGGCTCCCTGGGCCTGGAGTTTGTTTATCCCTTGTAACTCCTGATAAAAGTCTCTTTTAAAATAGGTAGTAATTATGAAAGAGTAGATCTGTTGCTTGTTTTTTTTCCCTGCCACTCTTGTTGTATTTTAGTCCTTTTGGATATATATATGTATACATATACATATGTATATATTATAAATAGAATTTTCATGCACAGAAAGGTGAAAAGAATGGAAATTTGCTACTTCATTTAAAGGTCTAAAAGAGAATCTCTTTGATGGCATAAAAATGCAGCAGTTATAATTCTCTGAGTCTTATTAATGAGTTAGAATGGACTGAAAACGCAATAAAATTTAAACCATATGCTCAAGGAGTTATTCAAGTGATCTTTCCTAGTGTTTTTTTCTTAAAATTTTGATTTCTCTTAAATATCATATAGAAGCACAACTTCATTCTCTTATTGTTTTATTTCAGTTGGATCTGCAAAGCCCTTCCTTTCCTGGTCACTATTTTTAGTTGTCACTCTGAACCTTGAGCTGCCTGCAGTGTGGGAGATGCAGGTTTGATCCCTGGGTCGGGAAGATCCCCGGGAGAAGGAAATGGTAACCCACTCCAGTATTCTTGCCTGGGAAATCCCATGGACGGAGGAGCCTGGTGGGCTGTAGTTCATGGGGCTGCAAAGAGTTGGACACGACTGAGCGACAAACAGTTTGTGAACCTTGATCTTTCACCTTCAGGTCAGAAGTCTAAGGATGTTGCTTTTTGAGGTGGTGAAAGGTGGTGTGCGGAGTGCTCTTTTTTGTTTTTGTTTTGCTTTCTTTTCTAAAAAGGAAAAAGGGATCAAAAGGAAACTGGCAACTACCGTTGAGCATTTTGGGGACAGTGAAAACCTGCTTCGTCCATTTCATTTGTAGGGGGAAGCACGGTAGGCATGAGTACACCCGGGAACACCCTCAGTTCCTCCAGGAAAGGAGGCAGTGATGCTGGATTCCAGGCAGAATTGAAGAAGGCGGGCGTTGCTCTGCCTCCGTCCCACCTTATCTTTTTCTCATTTCCTCTACTCTTTCCTCTTCTTCCTCACTGTTTTTTTTCCTCTTTAATCTTTCCCTTTGGTTTTGAGTCATTTCCTTTTACTCCCTTTATACAGTTTCTCACAGCAGATGAGAAAACAGTGACACCCTTCAGAGAGATCTGCTTTGTTAAAGACTGGAAGACACAGCCAAAGGAATTAACCTTTAACAGTGAAATTTTGGCTGGAGCAGGAAGGATATTTATGAACAGAAAGTCTTCTTGGGTATTCTGTGTTTATAACCATCTATTCGGTATTTATGGAATGGAGATGATGGACGTCCAGTCTGAGCCAGGTGTTGCTGTCAGACAGACAGATGGATAAATGGTGTCTGGGCTCTTTGAGGGCTCTGTCTTGGAGGAAAAGGGACAGACAAGCATAGAATTTAGTGGTTCCAATATAATAGTGTAATTGCCTTCCTGGAGACATGAACCATGACTGTGCTCATACAGTCGGGCATGAGAAGGACCATGGACATCGCCATTTCCCTGGTCTCTGAGACTTTGAGGAAGAGAATATGCTAGTTGAGTTAATATGAGAGTTCTGAAATGAAACCACCTTGGAACTGCATGGCTACAGTTTAGTTTGAAGTAGCTTTGGTTCTGCCGTTTTTATTGTGGCTGAAGTATGGGCATCGGCCTCCTGTCTCTGGTTACCTTACTGGCTTCCATGTTGGCCTCGCCTTTCCCAACTGTGAGATGCTTAGCACCAAAATATGGGTAAGAAAGGAGGCAGAATAGAGGAACTTGCCTTTAAGTTTGCAAAGTTTCATTGCCTAGTAATGTCAACACATGTTTTTAGACAGGAGATCGCCCCAAGTTCTGTTCCTGACTTGCCTTAAGCCATTATAACAATCGCATTTGCATTGTTTGAAGTCATAAAAAGAAAGAAAGAAAGAAAAGAGTTCCCAGTCTTTTTAATGTAAAAACCATAAGGCATGCCTTGACAACGGCTGAAAATTGTATTGCTAATTTATTTTTATTGTTAGTATAACTTTGAATTGCCTTCCTTATCTTTGTGCCTGACTCTAGTTTTCTGGGCTGAAGTTAACAATGTTTTGAAAGTCAGTTCAGGGGGGAACAAATGATGTAGTCATAATAGCAGATAGAGGCCTGCTGTTGGCATTTGGTGAATGTCAAATACTAATTTTAACAATAATAAATTTGGAGAAGGAACGAAAAGTTCCCGGCTAGTGAAAGGAAGTGGTTCCATGTGAAGAGTCTCTTGTTATTTGTCGATACCAGTGTTCATTCATTTCCATGGCAGATAGGAAAATATGGCCTGTTCGCCTTAATTATCTTCTTCATTCAGCCTGCTAATTTTTGAGGAAACTCAGGTTTTTCAAGTAGGGGAAGTAGCCAAGATAAAAATTCTTTTTCTCTTTGTGATCAAGGCCCTTTGCAGAAACATCCGTGCCAATAATTAATTACTGAGCCCTTTGGACTTAGAACTCTTGGTTCTCGTTGATCTGGTTTTTAGTCTAACCTTCCCTCTGCCTTTCAGATGCTCCATGTGCTGTGGTTTGACTTTGATGTCCTTTGAGAATTCTGTAACTTCTTCCAAGATTACACGATACACCCTGAACTTACTCCTGTTGGATTAATGGAGGGAAAGAGGTCTGGAGTGGGACCATTCCAACAGCCAGTGTCCCCAGTTCAGCCTAAGACACCTCACCTTTTCTAGGATAGGTTGTTTCAATCTGATTTTTAAAGTGTTATATCTCATTTTAGCTTTGAAGACACCCTTTAATGAAGTAATTTAATTTTTTTTTCATTTTTTAATTTAATTTTATTTATTTTTTTAAATTTTATTTTATTTTTAAACTTTACATAATTGTATTAGCTTTGCCAAATATCAAAATGAATCTGCCACAGGTATACATGTGTTCCCCATCCTGAACCCTCCTCCCTCCTCCCTCCCCATACCATCCCTCTGGGTCGTCCCAGTGCACTAGCCCCAAGCATCCAGTACCGTGCATTGAACCTGGACTGGCAACTCGTTTCATACATGATATTTTATTTTACATGTTTCAATGCCATTCTCCCAAATCTTCCCACCCTCTCCCTCTCCCACAGAGTCCATAAGACTGTTCTATACCTCAGTGTCTCTCTTGCTGTCTCGTACACAGGGTTATTGTTACCATCTTTCTAAATTCCATATATATGCGTTAGTATACTGTATTGGTGTTTTTCTTTCTGGCTTACTTCACTCTGTGTAATAGGCTCCAGTTTCACTTTACAATATTGTATTGGTTCTGCCATATATCGAAATGAATCCGCCACAGGCATACATGTGTTCAAAGCCATTGTCAGGAGTGGAAGGGTTAGAGGAAGGCATTGGATGGTCAGTGGCATCTTCCTTTATTTCCTGTGTGTGTGTGTGAAACGTTTTCTGTGAAACTTGCGCGGTGCCCTTGTAGGAACTGGTGGCAGCTGCCCATCACATCTGGATGAGAGGCTCCTGGGCAGCCTTGGCCTCTGCTGTCCAGTGGCCTCAGCCTCTGCTGTCCACTGGGAGCCTCTGGATAGTTCTGTAGAGGGGAAATCGCAGAGTTCCTGACTCTTTCCAGATTTGGTTGGAGAAGAGGGTTAGGCAGCACTCAAGTGGTTTGGATTTTTCATGAGGAAAACAAAGTGAAAGGTTTTTCTGATGTCGGACATTGTGTTTTGGCCTGTGGGCTGGATTCTGTTTTTCTCTTTTACCTTTTGTTTTCATTCTTTTGTACTATTTTTAGGACAGCAGTGAGGAGTACCCCTGGACTTTTTCTCCCAGTGAAAAACATCCAGTGTGACTATGTGGAAATGGGGTGTGTCAGAGTCGTTCTCAACAGTGGTGCTGTCCCTTTGGGCTCTGTAGTCATGGCAGGTTTCTTAACCTCTCTGTGCTCCAGTCCCTTCATCTGTATGATGGAGACAGTGATCTTTTTGGATGTTGCATTGATTAACTGAGATCATTCTTGTCAAACACTTAAAATAGTCTCTGCTATATAGTAAGCAGTTCATGGCTATTACTGTATGAATATACACTAATTCTGTTCAGTTCAGTTCAGTTCAGTTGCTCAGTCATGTCTGACTCTTTGAGACCCCATGGACTGCAGCACGCCAGGCTTCCTTGTCCATCACCAGCTCCCAGAGTTTACCCAAACTCATGTCCATTGAGTCAGTGGTGCCATCCAACCATCTCATCCTTTGTCGTCCCCTTCTCCTCCTGCCTTCAATCTTTCCCAGCATCAGGGTCTTTGCAAATGAGTCAGCTCTTTGCATCAGGTGGGCAAAGTATTGGAGTTTCAGCTACAACATCAGTCCTTCCAATGAACACTCAGGACTGATCTCCTTTATAATGGACTGGTTGGATCTCCTTGCAGTCCAAGGGACCCTCAAGAGTCTTCTCCAACACCACAGTTCAAAAGCGTCAATTCTTTGGCTCTCAGCTTTCTTTATGGTCCAACTCTCACATCCATACATGACCACTGGGAAAACCGTAGCCTTGACTAGACAGACCTTTTTTGGCAAAGTAGTGTCTCTGCTCTTTAATATGCTGTCTAATTCTGTTAGGTCGTGTTATTACGTGATGAGAGATTCTAGTTTCTTGGTACATTGATATGGTCATAGAAACTTGGGACAGATGTCTACTTAGTGCAGTGTTCAATGACTGTTGGCCATTACTTGATCATTTGGAACTGAGAAGAAGGCCAGTCTATCAACTTATTTGTTTCATCAAAGCCCGGTTTGCCACACTAATTTGTAGTGCACAGAGCCCCCCCCAAAGCTGAGTGAGCAGAGCTTAAATGACCTTCTGGGATTCTGTGGTCACCTTAAGTAGCTGCTCTGGTGTTGGGAATACAAAGGAATGTAAAGGATCCTTTGTAAACCATTAGAGGAGGGATGCATGGCTGTTACCCAGGTCCTCCACTAACCACCTTGGGTCAGGACAGCTGTTCATTCTTTCATTTGCTTATTTAACTCACTTCATTTGTTTATCTTATTTGTTTCTTTGGCCACTTCTTGGGGCATGTGGGATCTTAGTACTTCAACAAGGATCGAACCTGTGCCTCCTGAATTAGAGCATGGAGGCTTAACCACTGAACCACCAGGGAAATCCCATAACTCACTCCATTTGCAAAAAATGCTAAGATACTTTAAAGTAAAATGAAGATATATTATTGCAGCATTATTGATAATAACCAAGACATGGAAACAAGCTAAGCATCCACCAATGTACAAATGGATAAAGAAGATATAGTATAGATATAATGGAATATTATTCAGTCATGCGAAAAAAGGAAAGGAAATCCTGTCATTTGTAACAACATGAATGGACCTAAAGGGTGTTATGCTAAGTGAAATAAATCAGACAAAGAAAGACCAATGCTGTATGATATCATCATTTACATGTGGAACTTAAAAAAAGCTGAACTTGTAGAAGCAGAGAGTAGGACAGCAGTTATCAGGGATGGGGTGAGGGATGGGGAAATTGGGGAGATGTTGATCAAAGGGTGCAGACTTGCAGTTCAAAGATGAATAATTTCCAAGGACCTAATGCATAGCATGGTGACTATAGTTAACATACTCTGTTATTAATATATACTTGAAAGTTGCTAAGAGACTGGATGGTAAATGTTCTTGCCACGAGAAAGAAGTGGTAATTATGTGAGGCAGTGGAGGTGTTAGCTAACACTGTAGTGGTAATCACAGTGCGGTATGTAAGTATATCAGAGCGGCATGATGTACACCATCAGATCAGATCAGATCAGTCGCTCAGTTGTGTCCGACTCTTTGCGACCCCATGAATCGCAGCACGCCAGGCCTCCCTGTCCATCACCAACTCCCAGAGTTCACCCAGACTCACGTCCATCGAGTCAGTTTTGCCATCCAGCCATCTCATCCTCTGTCTGTTTTGCCATCCAGCCATCTCATCCTCTGTCGTCCCCTTCTCCTCCTGCCCCCAACCCCTCCCAGCATCAGGGTCTTTTCCAATGAGTCAACTCTTCGCATGAGGTGGCCAAAGTACTGGAGTTTCAGCTTTAGTATCATTCCTTCCAAAGAAATCCCAGGGCTGATCTCCTTCAGAATGGACTGCTTGGATCTCCTTGTGGTCCAAGGGACCCTCAAGAGTCTTCTCCAACACCACAGTTCAAAAGCATCAATTCTTCGGTGCTCAGCCTTCTTCACAGTCCAACTCTCACATCCATACACGACCACTGGAAAAACCATAGCTTTGACTGGACGGACCTTTGTTGGCAAAGTAATGTTTCTGCTTTTGAATATGCTATCTAGGTTGGTCATAACTTTCCTTCCAAGGAGTAAGCATCTTTTAATTTCATGGCTGCAGTCACCATCTGTAGTGATTTTGGAGCCCAGAAAAATAAAGTCTGACACTGTTTCCCCATCTATTTCCCATGAAGTGGTAGGACCGGATGGCATGATCTTCATTTTCTGAATGTTGAACTTTAAGCCAACTTTTTCACTTTCCACTTTCACTTTCATAAACTTATGCAATGTTATATGTCCATTTAAAAAATAGATATCTTGACATTCTAACCCTAACAATTCTTAGTATGGATTACGTGTTACTCCCATAGGAGGAAAGGGAGGAAGGAGGTAGGAGAGAAGCAAAGATGGAAGGAAATTTCCTCATATAACCAAAATGATATGATCACAAATAATACAATTAATGCTTTTTTAATATCCTCTAATACCAGTTCCTGTTCAGTCTCCCCCCGTGAGGTCAGTCATACAATGAATTGACTTTATATTGCTATAGTTGCTTCATTGGAGGAAGGAGAAAGCAGGACTAACTGAATGATCCCTAAGGCATGGTGCTTTATGTTTAATACATTAAGGGAGCTGCTCTGATTTTGCTCATTTAGCTCTTGTTCTTGGAGCAGGCAGATTCAAAGTTTAGAGACTGTGACTCTATAGCAGGATGAGATGAAAATTTGGAAATGACTTAGTTCATGGGATCAGTTGAGACAGGTTGGTATTGCCTCACCCTTGCCTTGACCTGTAGGTCAAGCTGTAGGTTGGACAAACAGCATTGATACTGGTTAGATAAATTGTACACTTACCAGAGAGAAAGAGGCAGTCAACTCATTTTAAACCCAGTTTGGGGTTTAACCTTGCATTTTATATGCTCCATAAATGTTTCCAATGCCATTTAGAGCTAGCTGAAGTCTTTGAGAGTCTTTTTGATATTGTGGTGTTTTTCTGTGTGTTTTTAAATTTGAAGTATAGTTGATGTTTCCAGGTGGCACAGTGGTAAAGAATCTGCCTGCCAGTGCAGGAGATGTGCATTAGATCCATGGGTCAGAAAGACCCCTGGAGGAGGAAATGGCAACCCATTCTGGTATTCTTGCCTGGAAAATTCCATGGACAGAGGAGCCTGTCGGGCTACAGTCCACGGGGTCACAAAAAGTCTGGTATGACTGAGCACACATACACTCATGCACAGAGTTCACAAATCTCAAACACTTTTACCCATGTAATGACCACCTAGATCAAGAGGTAGAACATTTCCATCACTGAAGTCTCCCGGGTCCCCTTTCTCCAGTTGGAACAACATCCCCCTGCCCAGAGGTAATCACTGTTCTGACCTCTGTCACCATAAATTAGTTTTGCCTGATCTAAATTCCATATAAATGGAGTAATACTTAGATTTTGTGGGATTCATTTATGTTGTTGCATATGTAAATTGTTCATTTTTTCCTGTTGTTGTGTAGTAGTTGTAGACTCCATTGTATGAAATTTAGATATCCATTATACACTTGGTAGATATTTGTTTATAGTTTGGGGCCAGTATGAATGCAGCAGCTAAAGATGCTCTTGTGTGTCTTTGGTGGATGGAATATGAGTTATTGATTAAGGTTAACAGACTGTTTCTAGGATTGAAGTTTACATTCAAGAGCATGGGGAGGATATCATTCTGTCCATGCCAAATGGTTTTAAAATATATTGAAGGCATCTTACAGTAGTACAGTTGGCCCTTGAACAACATGGATTTGAACTGTGTGGCTCCACTTATATGCAGTTGTTTTTCAGTAGGAAATACTATAGTACTACATCACATGTGGTTAGTTGATCCTTGGGATGCAGAACTGTGGGTATGGAAGGACCACTCTAAATTATACTTGGATTATTGACTTCAGGAGGGCTGGTACCCCAGCCACCACATTGTTCAAGGGTCAACTGTGTATCAAACAAAGAAATGAATTTAGTCTGGTATACTTGTATTTAGCAAACTGCGCTGGTACAAGAGCAAATCTTTGCTTTTGTGCTCCTTGACTATGATAAATAACCTAAGCTGGAGGGCCAATTTCCTGAAAGCCAAGATTCTCATGTGAAAGTATGTTGTTTCCTCATGCCTTCTCTAAAAGGAGTGGGAAAAAGACCTTTTCATTAATTCTGCAAATAGGCATCATTTTCTAATTTTAGATTCTCACTGTGAAAAAGAGTCATGAATTACTAAAAACTCTGAGAATATAAACTTGTTTGGGGGGGGGGTCCCCTGCATTGGAATGAATAAAGGCTTTAAATATTCATTTGTGTTTTTCTTTCCATGTCATTTTGGGTATTGTGAGGAAAAAAATATTTGCTGCTGATTTAGAACTGCTGAATACTCTTATAAAAATTTAATTCCCCCTGTATTAACTAGGCTTTCAAGGCTTTTTTAGAGAGCCTGTTGCTAGCCTTTAGAGAGCCTCTAATAGGTTGCTAGCAGGAAAACCTGTTAGCCTAGAGACCTGATGGATGGAAGTAGAATAGGAAAACTACCACTGGCCATCATCAGGGGATAGTGCATTGATTTACATTTTAATAGTGTCTGTGTTTAATGAAACTGAAGAATTAGGTTAGCATTCCCTTTAACAAGAATGGGAAAAATTCTAGTGATGGATGCCATATCCACATGTTTAAGGCATCATACCTCTTTATAGCCAGCTAACACTATTTTTAACAAGCTGACGGAAGGGGTCTGGTGGTATGAACCAGCATTACAGATGTGCAGTCCTGTCCTGGGAATCTTCCCTATACATAACACCTGCCCAGGTAATGAAATGACATCTGTATAAGGTTATCACTGAAACTGTGTATAATGCCTAAACATCAGAAGCCACCCAGTGTCATCAGTCATAAGGAAGTGGTTGAAGCGTGGTGTATGTGTACAGTGCAGTTGTTAAAAGAGAGTGAGGAAGGTCCGTGTTCTGATGTGGAATGATATCCAGGTTAATTGCCAAGTGCAGAAAGCAAGGTGGAGGACAGTGTAGAGAGTATGGTACTTTTATGTAAGAAAGACTGGGATATGAAGATTTGTAGGTGAATTTGCTAATATCTGCATAAAGAAACACTGGATGGATAAACAGGAAACATACATATGTGTTCCTGGAGCAGGCAGAGCAGAGCAGAGTGATCAGGCTCCTGTATGTATTTTTTTTAATATTACATTGACATTTTGAAGGATGCAGAAAAACAAACCAGTGAAAGTGCGTCTGTCCCAGCATGCCCTTTGACATGGAACCAGACCATGAGTAGGTGACAGAAGGTGAAGCTGGTTGAATGTGTTGTGAGAAGGTGAGGCTACCCGCTCTGTTTCATTTCTCAGAAGCTAAGTCAGTGCATTCAGTGCTTATTGAGCCAATCAGCCAATCTGCCATGTCAGGCACTATTTTAGGTGTCAGCAGGCACCTTAAGGTCCAAGCTTCTACAAAGCCTGCATTTTCAAAAGAAGAGACAGACAAGCAGGTGATGAGTGAGGAAGAGAAGCCTCCTGCTGCTGGGGTCCAGGGGAGGAAGTAAAAGGAGCCCATGCTGAGGTCAGAAGGGAGGGTCATTGCTGATCTTTATCCGTCTTCATGGTGCTTTCATGAACAGTATTCTTGCACATGGGATAATAAAGTAGGGTCAGTTCTCAATTCTGATCTTTTGCTATAGCAGTCAAGATTTCATTTTGCTGTAAGATCAATATCACTGAAGTTTTAAACAGAGACATAAAGACATCAGAGCAGTCACTGTACCCCAGTTTACTGCTGTGTTGGCAGGAGACCTGAATTTATTGGAATAAATAAAAAGTGGATTTGACCATCATGGTTTGTTTTCACAACAGTGGGGCTGTAGTGGGGATAATTATCTATATGATTTGTGAGTACAACCATAGGTTATTAGGCAAGATATTTCTATGACAAGTCTGTTATTTGTTTTTTCCATCCATAAAATGGTTAAATATAAATTGTCCCTTTACTGTAACATACTAACTATAGAAAGTCTAAGCACACACAACACACCATGTACCCTTCACATTCTATATTCATTGTCTGAAATTGCCATGGAGATAGTTCCACACTGGATAATACAGACGTGTGGAACATTTACTTCCTGTGTTTATTCAATTTGTTTTTGTTTTTTTTTTTCTTATTCTGGTCTCTTTATTGGCAGATTTCTCTTTCATAGTTTCTGAATCAGATGAAAGATTAATATGGTTATTTTTTAAAGTTTCTATGATGAAATGACTTTTTGAAAGAGATTTTTCTCTGTTTCTTTGGGTTCAAGTCAACTTTGGTGAAACATGAGGAACAGAGATCAAAGGCATAGGAAACATCTGATGGTCAGAGTGTTTCTTGCATCTCCAGTTCTATGACTTGAGTCTTGCTCAGATACAAAGGAGTAACGACACAGACTGGCTGCCAGACTTGGGAGTCTGAAATTTTCCTGGCAACCAAAGTCCAAAATATAGATGTATCTGGAGCCAGCATGTTCACAAACAATCCTAGGCTTGTGAGTGAAGTACAGAAGCACCTGCCATCAGAATTTGTTTTAAGGTTTGAAAAATGCAGAATAATAAGATCTTTATTAATCATGATAAAGTCCATTCTGTGGAATAGTTAATGAAATGCCCAGAGGTTCCAGGATCCACAGCCATCCTGGGAAATGCACAGCAAGGTGAGGATGGAAGCTTGCTGTTGTATCTCCCTCTGCTTTATTGATGAAGAGATTTGGGCCATCTTTGAGGTTGGATGTTTCAGAACTTTGTCAGATCTGTTCTCTTGGAATCCATCTCAGGGTGAATTCAGGAGGACGTGATCTTTGCTTCCTGGTAGATAAAGAAGAGGAGAGGCTGTGACTGCACGAGGCCTTCCACTCTGCCACCTGCCTTACAGAACGTTTGCCGGCATCACTGGACCTGGGTGGGGAGGTCGCTAAAGCTGGTCCCGTGATGGCGGGACTGTCTACACTCTCCATCATTGACAGTGAGGCCACAGCCTTGTAAACTGTGATTGATGTGCATCAAGCAGCTGTGCTTAGGGACAACGCGAGGAATGTAGGAACCATGAGGATACACACTTGGTGCTCGCTGAGTTGTGTTTTATTCCTGAATTCATTTTTACAAAATTATTTTTATTTTTAAATTTTTATTGGGGGTATAGCTGATTTACAGTGTTGTGTTAGTTTCAGGTATACAGCAAAGTAGATCAGTTATACATATGTGTGTGTGAGTGCTCAGTCACTTCATTCATGTCTGATTCTTTGTGACCCTATAGACTGTAGCCTGCCTGGCTTCTCTGTCTATGGGATTCTCCAGGCAAGAATACTGGAGTGGGTTGCTGTGCCCTCCTCCAGGGAATCTTTGCAACCAAGGGATCAAACCCAGGTCTTTTACATCTCCTGCATTAGCAGGCAGCTTCTTTACCACTAACCCCACCTGGGAAGCCCCACATATACATATATTCACTCTTTTTTAGTTTCTTTTCCCATATAGGTCATTACAGAGTATTGAGTAGAGTTCCTTGTGCTATACAGTAGGTCCTTAATATACCAGTTTTATGTATGTGAAAGTGAAAGTGTTAGTTGCTCTGTTGTGTCCAACTCTTTGTGAGCCCATGACCTGTAGCCCACCATAGTGTATATATATCAACCCCAATCTCCCAGTTTATTCCTCCCCCATCAACTTTCCCCTTGGCAACAATAGGTTTGTTTTCTATGTCTATAACTCTACTGAATTCAAAGAGGAAATAAGAGAGACACAGATGCAAAGGTGAGACATTTGGGCGATGGGGAATTTCAACCAAGGTGGGCTGTTTCTCTAATGCCTTTTGCTCTTTGGGATAACGAGAGATGTTTTTAACAATTCCATTCACCATTGCAACAAAAAGAATAGAATACTTAGGAATATATCTGCCTTAAGAAACAAAAGACCTATATATAGAAAACTATAAAACACTGGTGAAAGAAATCAAAGAGGACACAAATAGATGGAGAAATATACCATGTTCATGGATCGGAAGAATCAATATAGTGAAAATGAGTGTGCTACCAGAGCAATTTATAGATTCAATGCAATCCCTATCAAGCTACCAATGGTATTTTTCAGAGAAATAGAACAAATAATTTCACAATTTGTATGGAAATATAAAAAACCTCGAATAACCAATCTTGAGAAAGAAGAATGGAACTGGAGGAATCAACCTACCTGACTTCAGTCTCTACTACAAAGCCACAGTCATCAAGACAGTATGGTACTGGCACAAAGACAGAAATATAGGTCAATGGAACAAAATAGAAAGCCCAGAGATAAATCCACACACCTATGGACACCTTATCTTTGACAAAGGAGGCAAGAATATACAATGGAGAAAAGACAATCTCTTTAACAAGTGGTGCTGGGAAAACTGGTCAACCACTTGTAAAAGAATGAATCTAGAACACTTTCTAACACCATACACAAAAATAAACTCAAAATGGATTAAAGATCTAAATGTAAGACCAGAAACTATTAAACTCCTAGAGGAAAACATAGACAAAACACTCTCTGACATAAACCACAGCAGGATCCTCTATGACCCATGTCCCAGAATACTGGAAATAAAAGCAAAAATAAATGGGACTTAATTAAAATTAAAAGCTTCTGTACAACAAAGAAAACTATAAGCAAGGTGAAAAGACAGCCTTCAGAATGGGAGAAAATAATAGCAAATGAAGCAACAAACAAAGAATTAATGTCAAAAATGTACAAGCAACTCCTGTGGCTCAATTCCAGAAAAATAAAAGACCCAATGAAAAAGTGGACCAAATAACTAAACAGACATTTCTCCAAAGAAGACATACAGATGGCTAACAAACACATGAAAAGATGCTCAAAATCACTCATTATCAGAGAAATCCAAGTCAAAACCACAATGAGGTACCATTCACGCCAGTCAGAATGGCTACTATCCAAAAGTCTACAAGCAATAAATGCTGGAAAGGGTGTGGAGAAAAGAGAACCCTCTTACACTGTTGGTGAGAATGCAAACCAGTACAGCCACTATGGAGAACAGTGTGGAGATTCCTTAAAAAACTGGAAATAAAACTGCCATATGACCCAGCAATCCCGCTGCTGGGCATACACACCGAGGAAACCAGAATTGAAAGAGACACCCTAATACTGCAGTACTGTTTATAATAGCCAGGACATGGAAGCAACCTAGATGTCCATCAGCAGATGAATGGATAAGAAAGCTGGGGTACATATACACAATGGAATGTTACTCAACCGTTAAAAAGAGTACATTTAAATCAGTTCTAATGAGGGGGGTGAAACTGGAGCTTATTATACAGAGTGAAGTAAGCCAGAAAGAAAAACACCAATACAGTATACTAACACATATATATGGAATTTAGAAAGAAGGTAATGATAACCCTTTATGCAAGACAGCAAAAGAGACACAGATGTACAGAACAGTCTTTTGGACTCTGTGGGAGAGAGCGAGGGTGGGATGATATGGGAGAATGGCATTGAAACATGTAAAATATCATATGTGAACCAAATCGCCAGTCCAGGTTTGAGGCATGATACAGGCATGATACATGCTCGGGGCTGGTGCAATGGGATGATTCAGAGGGATGGGATGGGGAGGAAGGTGGGAGGGGGGTTCAGGATGGGGAACACATGTACACTCATGGCGGATTCAAGTCTAGGTATGGCAAAACCAATACAATATTGTAAAGTAAAATAAATAAATTAATTAAAAAAAATAAAGTAAGCATACCACCAAAGCAGTGCACCAGCTTAGGAATCTTTCACAACTAGTTTTAGGCCTTCTTCCTCTACAGTTGTAGTTGATATATACTCCTAATAGCAGATTAGTGGTGCTGAGAGGAGACTATATTGTTTTACCAACATATCTTTGGAGGCAGAAGTTTGTTGCTTGTCACAGAAACTGAAGCCTGCTTCTCCTGGGACCCCCTCCATCTCCTGTGTACACAGTAGATGCTGTGTTCTGGTGTCCATTTCCCCTGAATATTCCTGTCCAACATTTCTTACATCTTGTGCACAAATCAAGATCCTTAGCTTTTTTGTGAGTCAGTGAAAGAAGATGAATGTGTGTTCACAGTGGTCTTAGTGTTTTGGCCAAGCCCCACCTCTGTTAATTTCATGAAAAATAAATGATTCTTTTGTGGACATGTTTTCCTGAAGGGACAGTTTGTATTTCTGGCCTGTTAAGAGTTTTTAAAACTACTGATAAGCTTTTGGCCATATTTGTGAACATCTCAAGGCAACCTGGAAGGATGGGTATAAAGTGTAATAGTATCAAGGACAACAGAGTAGAGTTGACATTTGTGTATTTTATTGGCACTCACTAAGATTTCTTTGTCATATGTGTAACAAGAAAGGAGAGACATCAAAGGACAGATGAAACAGGCTCACTGGGCTGATTTGATCCAGGGAGCTTTTATGTATTTATAACCAGTTAAGATAAGGGGGTCTTCTCATGTTGCTGAGATAATGCAGAGGGAAGCACTTAACAGCAGCATGGATAGGACCATTCTGAAGGGCTGGGAAGAAAAAAGGAGCATGATGCTAGAGAAGGTGCATCTCTTGGCAAAATTCTGTTGAGCAAACTGTGGCTGCGGTTTGTCTTGGGAGCAAACTTATTTCCTGACTCATAGAGTTAGGGAATGAAAATAAACTCTTAAGAGTTGGTATATAGGCTTCCCAGGTGGAGCACAGTGGTATAGAATCTACTTGCCAATGCAGGAGATGTAGAAGTTGTGAGTTTGATCCCTGGGTCAGGAAGATCCCCTGAAGAAAGAAATGACAACCCATTCCAATTTTCTTGCTGGGACAATCCCATGGACAGAAGAGCCTGACAGGCTGCAATCAATGGGGTTGCAAAAAGTTGGACACAATTGAGTGACTGAGCATGCATGTATGCATGCATGCACACACACACACACACATATATAAATGTGTCACGTATTGGTGCTTATGAGTGTTTTTAGTAAATTTGATCATTTGCTTATATTCAGAAGTTGACCTTTTTAAGTAAACAAAGAGAATTCATTCCCCACCAGCACTTCTGTATCTTTATCAACCAATTTTCTCACATCTGTGGTTGCCACTGGTATGTTTTCACTACCAAGTTGCTGGTGCTTTTTTCTCATCTGAGACTCAGAGGATGTGATATAAAATGCTGAGCTGGGTTCTGGGTTAAAATGTATCTCAAAACAGTAAGAAAAAGTACCTGGCTGTTTGTCCTTTTTCTCAGGATCGTTGAATTTCTAAGTAAGAAATTAACCAGGATGATGGTGTGTCAACACGCAGCACAGGCCTTGGCAGATGGATGTTCAATAAAGTGTTCTTTTCCTTCACCAGCAGAAGTGCTTTTCAGCCTTCCCCCAGTACTCTCCAGAGTGGAGAGAAGCAAACACGTGCTCTCAGGCATCTCTGGGTGGTTCACGGACTGTCCTGAGGACACCGGTGCATCAGGAAGATGTGCTATCGTAATCTTGTGGCTTCTCCCACCCCCTGGCACCCACACTATAATTTGAGAAGTTCACTGTGAATGGCTAATGTCAGACAAGGCAGCAAGGAGTGATCAGTATAGACACTTCAGGTGTGTTTTGCCAGATTTCAAGTTCTTTGAAATTTGGCCACTTAGAAATCGTTCGTAAGGCAGTTCTCCTTAGTAGAAGTCCAAGTACACACTTGCTTGCCAGTCATTCTGAGCATCCAGCAGGGGATAATCATTTCTAAACCCTGCATTTGTGTGTATGGCCATAAAGTAGAAATCCGGTGAGGACACAACCGTAAGTCCCTAGAATTCTGTGTATGTTAGTTATATGCAGAGCTTTAGTGGGGGATTTCTAATTGAAGGATAAGATAGCAGGGTGGCATTTCTTTACCGGTTCAGATAAACGAAAAGAAGAAACAAATCCTCCTTCTCACCTGGGCATTTCTGAGGCAGCCGCTTATTACAGACCATTCTCAATTATCCAGAGATTGGTGCAGATAGTTAAAATTTTCTGATAATCCTAAAATGTCACTTTGGTTGTTACTTTCGTGTTTCTGTTGAATGAATCTTATTTCAAAACCAGCTTTTGACCCAAGGGGTAACATTTTGAGCAGCCACTAGTACACTATTCACATTGTCCCATTGAATCATCCCTTCAACCCTGCAGTGTGGGTGTTAGCCCACATCATAGATGAGGGGACCAGGGTTCTGGGAAGCTAAGTGCCAGGTCACCGGTGAATTAGGGGGCTGAGGAGTAATTTCACCTCCCCAACTCAAGGCATACTCTCTCAAAACTATTGCCCGCTCCCTGGTAGAATGGGGTAAAATGTCCTAAATGCTAGGAGGAGGCTGGAGAAAGGTTAAATAATCTTGAATCATCAAGTCCTGAGTAACCAAGAACTGAAAAATAAATATTTGAGCGAGTTAGTTTCAGTTTCATTTAAAAGTACTGATACAAATTGTAGAAAGCAAATTAGATCATGGATTAAAAATACTTTGATACGCACCAGCAGCAGTAAATATGCCCAGCAAGAGTGTTGGTTCCCTAAACCTCTGTCCATTGAGAAGAGTCTGTTTTTGGGACTGTTCAGTTCAGTGCAGTTCAGTCACTCAGTCATGTCTGACTCTTTGCGACCCCATGAGTCGCAGCACGCCAGGCCTCCCTGTCCATCACCAACTCCCGGAGTTCACCCAGACTCACGTCCATCGAGTCAGTGATGCCATCCAGCCATCTCATCCTCTGTCGTCCCCTTCTCCTCCTGCCCCCAACCCCTCCCAGCATCAGAGTCTTTTCCAATGAGTCAACTCTTTGCATGAGGTGGCCAAAGTACTGGAGTTTCAGCTTTAGCATCATTCCTTCCAAAGAAATCCCAGGGCTGATCTCCTTCAGAATGGACTCTGGTTGGATTTCTTTGCAGTCCAAGGGACTCTCAAGAGTCTTCTCCAACACCACAGTTCAAAAGCATCAATTCTTTGGTCCTTCTGGGTTACGGGAGGGTCATCACGGTAGCTCTGAAGGGCTGTTTAAGCTGACTGAGAGCAACATCTAATCTGGACAAATAGAAGCTGCCAAACAAAGCAGCATGTTAAATGAAGGTTGTCATGGCCTGGAGCACACTTGTTGAAGATCTCCCGAACCTTCTGACTAAAAGGTACACGGGGTTTTGAGAACTCATTCTGAAGCAAAGTACAGGTTCTCTTTATCAGCCCTGCTCCTTGAGAAACTTGCTCCTGAATATGTGAAGAGCAGAAAAAAATGAAGGATGCTGCCACAGTTAAGTAGTCAGAGTTGGTGGTGGGGAATCCACTCTCATGTTTTCTGGGCAGCTGGAATTCTGGGAGCAGATGAATTGTTACTGGGGCAATGTTCTGGTGTGAATAGTGCGGTTATTTCAAGGGTGTCTAAATATTTTCACCTCTGTTTAAAAAATCAGATTGTCAGTTACACAAGGGCTTCCTCACTGATTTCTCTCTCATCACTGTTCATTTTCTGAGACCATCAACTGAGACAGACATCATAATGCCTGGTGTAGTAACTGGCATGCTGAGGGACGACGTGTATTTGCTGAATGACAGCAGCCTGGACGGTACTCAGGCTCAGGCTGTGTGATGATCATGAGTAGGATGACCTCTTGGTTGGTTTCTATTCACATGAAACATGTATTATTTGGGTTTTCTTTAATGGACATTTTTAATTGAGGCAATAGTTGATTTACATGAACACGGGAGTAATATACATATAACATATTACACGGATAATATAGAGAGAGCTCATGTACCCTTGGGGCGTCCCTGTTGGCTCAGATGGTAAACAATCTGCCTGCAATACAAGAGACCTGGTTTCGATCCGTGGTTCGGGATGGTCCCCTGAAGAAGGGAATGGCTACCCACTCCAGTATTCTTTCCTGGAGAATCCCACAGACAGAGGAGCCTGGTGGGCCAGGATTGAGGGCAGAAGAAGGGAGTGACAGAGGATGAGATGGTTGGCTGGCATCATCGATTCAATGGACATGAGTTTGAGGAAACTCTGGGAGTTAGTGAAGGACAGGGAAGCCTGGTATACTGCAGTCCATGAGATTGCAAAGAGTTGGACATGACTTAGCGACTGAACAACCACAACATGTGCCCTTTATCCCGTTTCTCCCAGTGGTAACATCTTACAGCACTGTAGCCCAATATCACACCTAGATGACAGGCCACCCTGCCATTAGGATGATCTGCTGATTTTACCCAAATTTTTTTCCCAAATAAGAAAAAATATTTACTTATTTTAATTGGAGGATAATTACTTTACAGTATTGTGATGGCCTCTGTCACACATCAGCGTGAATTGGCCTTAGGCATACCTGTGATGCTTCGCTCTTGAGCCCCTCTCCCACCTCCTTCCCTACTCCATCCCTCCAGGTTGTCACAGGGCACCGGCTTTGAGTTCCTTGTGTCATACATCAAACTTCCACTGGCTATTTGGTCATGTATACATTTCAGGGCTATTCTCTCAGATCATCCTACCTTCTCCTTCTCCCACTGTGTCCAAAAGTCTGTTCTTTATGTCTGTGTCTCCTTTGCTGCCATGCATGTAGGATTGTCAGTACTATCTTTCTAGATTCCATATATATGCATTCAGTTCAGTTCAGTCGCTCAGTCGTGTCCGACTCTTTGCGACCCCATTAACCGCAGTACGCATAGGCCTCCCTGTCCATGACCAACTCCTGGAGTTCACTCAAACCCATGTCCATTGTGTCCGTGATGCCATCCAACCATCTCATCCTCTGTTGTCCCCTTCTCCTCCTGCCCTCAATCTTTCCCAGCATCAGAGTCTTTTCAAATGAGTCAGCTCTTTGCATCGGGTGGCCAAAGTATTGGAGTTTCAGCTTCAACATCAGTCCCTCCAACCTAGGACTGATCTCCTTTAGGATGGACTAGTTGGATCTCCTTGCAGTCCAAGGGACTCTCAAGAGTCTTCTCCAACACCACAGTTCAAAAGCATCAATTCTTCAGTGCTCAGCTTTCTTTATAGTCCAACTCTCACATCCATACATGACTACTGGAAAAACCATAGCCTTGTGTAGATGGACCTTTGTTGGCAAAGTAATGTCTGCTTTTTAATATGCTATCTGGGTTGGTCATAGCTTTCCTTCCAAGGAGCAAGCGTTTTTTAATTTCATGGCTGCAGTCACCATCTGCAGTGATTTTAGAGCCCAGGAAAATAAAGTCAGCCACTGTTTCTACTGTTTCCCCATCTATTTGCCATGAGGTGAGGGGACCAGGTGCCATGATCTTCGTCTTCTGAATGTTGAGCTTTAAGCCAACTTTTTCACTCTCTTATTTCACTTTCATCAAGAGGCTCTTTAGTTCTTCTTCACTTTCTGCCATAAGGATGGTGTCATCTGCATATCTGAGGTTATTGATATTTCTCCCAGCAATCTTGATTCCAGCTTGTGCTTCCTCCAGCCCAGCGTTTTTCATGATGTACTCTGCATATAAGTTAAATAAGCAGGGTGACAATATATAGCCTTGACGTACTCCTTTTCCTATTTGGAACCAGTCTGTTGTTCCATGTCCAGTTCTAACTGTTGCTTCCTGACCTGTATACAGGTTTCTCAAGAGGCAGGTCAGGTGGTCTGGTATTCCCATCTCTTTCAGAATTTTCCACAGTTTATTATGATCCACACAGTCAAAGGCTTTAGCATAGTCAATAAAGCAGAAATAGATGTTTTTCTGGAACTCTCTTGCTTTTTCGATGATCCAGTGGATGTTGGCAATTTGATCTATGGTTCCTCTGCCTTTTCTAAAACCAGCTTGAACATCTGGAAGTTCACAGTTCACGTACTGTTGAAGCCTGGCTTGGAGAATTTTGAGCATGACTTTACTAGCGTATGAGATGAGTGGAATTGTGCGGTAGTTTGAGCATTCTTTGGCATTGCCTTTCTTTGGGATTGGAATGAATACTGACCTTTTCCAGTCCTGTGGCCACTGCTGAGTTTTCCAAATTTGCTGGCATATTGAGTGCAGCACTTTCACAGCATCATCTTTCAGGATTTGAAATAGCTCAACTGGAATTCCATCACCTCCACTAGCTTTGTTCGTAGTGATGCTTCCTAAGGCCCACCTGACTTCACATTCCAGGATGTCTGGTTCTAGGTGAGTGGGAGTGATCACACCATTGTGATTATCTGGGTCGTGAAGCTCTTTTTTGTACAATTCTGTGTATTCTTGCCACCTCTTCTTAATATCTTCTGCTTCTGTTAGGTCCATACCATTTCTGTCCTTTTTTGAGCCCATCTTTGTGTGAAATATTCCCTTGGTATCTCTAATTTTCTTGAAGAGATGGCTAGTCTTTCCTATTCTATTGTTTTCCTCTATTTCCTTGCACTGATTGGTGAGGAAGGCTTTCTTATCTCTCCTTGCTATTATTTGGAACTCTGCATTCAAATGGGTATATCTTTCCTTTTCTCCTTTGCTTTTCGCTTCTCTTCTTTTCACAGCTATTTGTAAGGTCTCCTCAGACGGCCATTTTGTTTTTTGCATTTCTTTTTCTTGGGGATGGTCTTGCTCCCTGTCTCATGTACAATGTCACGAGCCTCTGTCCAGAGTTCATCAGGCCCTCTATCAGAACTACTCCCTTAAATATATTTCTCACTTCCACTGTATAGTCATAAGGGATTTGATTTAAGTCATACCTGCATGGTCTAGTGGTTTTCCCCATTTTCTTCAATTTAAGTCTGAATTTGGCAGTAAGGAGTTCATGATCTGAGCCACACTCCGCTCCCGGTCTTATTTTTGCTGACTGTATAGAGCTTCTCCATTTTTGGCCACAAAGGATATAATCAATCTGATTTTGGTGTTAGCCATCTGGTGATGTCCATGTGTAGAGTATTCTCCTGTGTTGTTGGAAGAGGGTGTTTGCTATGACCAGTGCATTCTCTTGGCAGAACTCTGTTAGCCTTTGCCCTGCTTCATTCCGTATTCCAAGGCCAAATTTGCCTGTTACTCCAGGTGTTTCTTGACTTCCTACTTTTGCATTCTAGTCCCTTATAACGAGAAGGACATCTTTTTTGGGTGTTCATTCTAGAAGGTCTTGTAGGTCTTCATAGAACTGTTCAACTTCAGCTTCTTCTGCATTACTGGTCAGGGCATAGACTTGGATTACCATGATGTTGAATGGTTTGCCTTGGAAACGAACAGAGATCATTCTGTCGTTTTTGAGACTGCATCCAAATACTGCATTTCAGAATCTTCTGTTGACCATGATGGCTACTCCATTTCTTCTAAGGGATTCCTGCCTACAGTAGTAGATATCAGATCAGATCAGATATCTGATATCAGATCAGTCGTGTCCGACTCTTTGTGACGCCATGAATCGCAGCACGCCAGGCCTCCCTGTCCATCACCAACTCCCAGAGTTCACTCAGACTCACGTCCATTGAGTCAGTGATGCCATCCAGCCATCTCATCCTCTGTTGTCCCCTTCTCCTCCTGCCCCCAATCCCTCCCAGCATTAGGGTCTTTTGCAATGAATCAACTCTTCGCATGAGGTGGCCAAAGTACTGGAGTTTCAGCTTTAGCATCATTCCTTCCAAAGAAATCCCAGGGCTGATCTCCTTCAGAATGGACTGCTTGGATCTCCTTGCAGTCCAAGGGACTCTCAAGAGTCTTCTCCAACACCACAGTTCAAAAGCATCAATTCTTCAGCGCTCAGCCTTCTTCACAGTCCAACTCTCACATCCATATATGACCACAGGAAAAACCATAGCCTTGACTAGACGAACCTTTGTTGGCAAAGTAATGTTTCTGTTTTTGAATATGCTATCTAGGTTGGTCATAACTTTCCTTCCAAGGAGTAAGCGTCTTTTAATTTCATGGCTGCAGTCACCATCTGTAGTGATTTTGGAGCCCAGAAAAATAAAGTCTGACACTGTTTCCACTATTTCCCCATCTATTTCCCATGAAGTGATGGGACCGGATGCCATGATCTTCGTTTTCTGAATGTTGAGCTTTAAGCCAACTTGTTCACTCTCCACTTTCACTTTCATCAAGAGGCTTTTGAGTTCCTCTTCACTTTCTGCCATAAGGGTAGTGTCATCTGCATATCTGAGGTTATTGATATTTCTCCGTGCAATCTAATGGTCATCTGAGTTAAATTCACCCATTCCAGTCTATTTTAGTTCACTGATTCCTAGAATGTCGATGTTCACTCTTGCCATCTCCTGTTTGACCACTTCCAATTTGCCTTGATTCATGGACCTGACATTCCAGGTTCCTATGCAATATTGCTCTTTACAGCATCGAATCTTGCTTCTGTCACCAGTCCCATCCACAGTTGGGTGGTGTTTTTGCTTTGGCTCCATCCCTTCATTCTTTTTGGAGTTATTTCTCCACTGATCTCCAGTAGCATATTGGGCACCTACTGACCTGGGGAGCTCATCTCTCAATGTCCTATCTTTTTGCCTTTTCGTACTGTTCATGGGATTCTTGAGGCAAGAATACTGAAGTGGTTTGCCATTCCCTTCTCCAGTGGACCACATTCTGTCAGACCTCTCCATCATGACCTGTCTGTCTTGGGTGGCCCCACATGGCATGGCTTACTTTCACTGAGTTAGACAATGCTGTGGTCCATGTAATCGGATTGGCTAGTTGTCTGTGATTGTGGTTTCAGTTTGTCTAGCCTCTGATGCCCTCTCTCAGCCACTTACCGTCTTACTTGGGTTTCTCTTACCTTGGAGGTGAGGTATCTCTTCACAGCCGCTCCAGCAAAGCACAGCCGCCACTCCTTACCTTGGGTGTGGGGTAGCTCCTCTAGGCTGCGCTTGTGTGCCATCGCATAGAATGCATTTAATATATGCATTAATATATGATATTTGTGTTTCTTTTTCTGACTTACTTCACTCTGTATAATAGGCTCTAGGTTCATCCACCTCGTTAGAACTGACTCAAATGTGTTCCTTTTTATAGCTGAGTAATATTCCATTGTGTATATGTACCACAACTTCCTTATCCATTCATCTGCTGATGGACATTTCAGTTGCTTCCATGTTGTAGCTATTGTAAATAGTGCTGCAGTGAACACTGGGGATACATGTGTCTTTTTCAATTGTGGTTTGCTCAGGATATAGGCCCAGTAGTGGGGTTGCTGGGTCATATGATAGTTTTTAGGGCTTCCCAGGTGGCACTAGTGATAAAAAACCCACCTGCCAATGCAGGTAGACCTGAGACACAGGTTTAATCCCTGAATCGGGAAGATCCCTTGGAGGAGGGCATGGCAACCCACTCCAGGGTTCTTGCCTGGGGAATCTCATGGAAGGAGCCTGGCAGGCTGCAGCCCATAGGATTGCATGGAGTTGGACACAACTGAAGCGACTCAGTATGCATGCACGAATGGTAGTTTTATTCCTAATTTTTAAAGGAATCACCATTCTGTTCTCCATAGTGGTTGTATGGTTTGCATTCTCACCAACACTATAAACGGGTTCCCTTTTCTCCACACCTTCTCCAGCATTTGTTGTTTGTAGACTTTTTGATGACAGTCTTTCTGATCAGTGTGAGATGATACCTCTGTAGTTTTTATTTGCATTTTTCAGTGATGTATCATCCAAGTGATTTGAAAATAATGAAATTTGGTTGGAGAGGATAAAAGCCAGGAAGTGGGCTTGTGTGGCAAAGATGGAACCTGACTTTGTGGACAGGTGCTGGGCTGAGGCTGGTTCCCAGATGCAGCGGAGAAGTGAGCGTGGGATGAATGGGGTGGGGAGTCCCCAGTTGAGGAGGAGAGGTTTTCCCAGGCTATTGGCTGAACTGAAAACAGAAGAAAACTGTCTGGCAGCTCAAAGGCAAGGAGGGAGCCTTGTCCTACGTTTTCCAGGGATGAGCTGGCCCCCTGGTGGGCACCCCTACTGCCTGCCTGTGCCCCCCTTTCTCTCCAGCCCACGTGGCAGGAACATGTGTGATGGTTTACACTTGCAGGAGCTCGAGTCTGGTCTGCAGCCGAATCCTTGACCACACCCTACCCGTTTGGAGCCAGAGTTTCCTGAAGGTTTGAGAAGAATGAGCTTCTGTCTTTGTCATCCTTTCCTTTCATGAAGTTGTTTTTCTTATCGGATTCAGGCAAGCAAATAATTAAGTATTGGAGGGCTGGTGGTGCCTCCTTTTATCCATTATTTAGCAGTTTCTTCCCAAATCTCATCTGCCCCAGCAACCCACACAGCATCCTGCCCCCAGAGAGGTGGGTCATTAAGGCTGATGGAAATGAGGTCACCATCTCCACAGGGAGAGATGCTCAGAGGAGGGAGACCTGCAGCTCCCCTGACACAGAGGAAACAGGAGAGGAGGCTGGTGGTCTAGTGTAGGGCAAACATCTGGGTTTGTTCCTGTGATCGTGGATATCACAGCCCCTGTGAGCCCAAGGGGCTCATCTGAAGTGGAAAGGTGGCCTTGTTTCCTTTTGGGGAGAGAAAAAAACCACCCATCATTTTTATACTCCTGAATTAAATTCAGCGTTCTAGAGTAGAAAGTTGAGGTTCCCCCACCCTCCCTCTTGCATATATAGACCTGTGAGTGTCTGCATTTCAGCCTGTCCAAGTTACTAACTCGTGCAGTTAACTCTTGCTGCTGAGGCAGGCCTTCCCTCTGGGATGCACAGGCAACCAGCCTTGCATTCCTTGCCTTAACCCTAACCCTAACCCTAACCCTTGGCTTAGACACAGCCAAGGAAGGCGACATTTGGATAATATTCCCTTATTTGGCTTGCCACCCTGTGCTATACATTTAGAAAATAAAAGACACGCCTTTCACAGGAATTACTAATTCTTAAGTAACTGCGTAAACAGCAAGTTACTATGTGGGAACCCTGAGAGCTTTTTTCCCCCAGGAAAAGCTAATGTAATAACATGCTTTTGCAAATATAGTATAATATTATTTTGTACATTTTTAAGAATCTAGTTTTCAAATTTTTAGTTTCTGGAGAAACTAATGTTGTATTTTACTTGAGTGATGATTTAGTTAAAAAGACCCTTTCAAGGGACTTGGAAAATGCACGTGTTAAATTATTCTTTTAAGCTTTGATATATAATCAGTCTCTCTGAACCTTGTTATTCCTGGTAGATTTTTGTTCTGTGTCCTCACTTTTTTGGTTTACTAGGTTCTTCTTCTTAAGTATTGAACATTCTCTTCGGGGCACATTCTGATGTTTAAGTAAATGGATGAGAACCAGAAAAAGGATGGTGAATTTCCACTTGATTGCTTTGGATTTTTCTTTGTATTCAAAGATACATCTCAGTGGTTCCAAATGTTCACATATTAGTAAGCAACCAGATAATTAGATATTTCAGATGGTCTCAAAATGTCCATTGTTACAGAAACACAGTTAGCCTCGAGGGCTGCATTTGCCTCCCAGCTTTCATCATGATTTTCTCTAATGCTTTGAAAACCTTGGCTTAGTCTGTCTAGGCTTGCTTTTGTAAATTATGGAAAGTGTGCTCCCCCCACTTTGTATAAGATGCAAAACCTTGAAGAATATAAAAATCTACTCTAATCTTGTCACTCAAAAATAACCGCTGTTAAATTTTAATATATTTTCCAGGCTTTTTCTATGCATAAATAGTTAACACAATTGCTTTCATATTGTGTGTTGTTTCTTCCATTTTTAATTAAATGACATAACTGGGCATTTTTCTCATATTGCAGCATTGCCCCCAAATACTATGTATGTCTTTTGAAACCCAAGAAACCCAGTCTTGGTTTGAAGTGAGTGTCATGGTCCAGTGTATTGCTGCCTCTATACTAACAGGGCCGCCCTGTGTGTGTGTGTGTGTTTGTGTAGGTGTGCATGTGGTGTGTGTATGTATGTGTGTGTATGTGTAGGGGGTGTTGTGTGCTGCATACATGTGTGTATGCATGTGTGCTATATGGGTATGTATGTGTATAGGTGTATATGAATGTATATGTGTGTGTGTGGTGTGTATGTGTGTTGTGTGTACGTATGTATATGTGTGTGTGTGGTGTGTATATGGATATGCACGTGTGGGTGTGTGGATGTGTGTGGGTGTATGTATGCATGTATAGGTTTGTGTGGTGTGTGTGTGTGTGTGTGTGTGTGTGTGTGTATGAGTGTGTGTGGGGTTGACCCTCCCTCTGGCAGTCAGAGTGCCATCAGTCCCCTCTCATTCTCCTCTCTTGCTCCGTGTCTTCCTGTCACCCCGTGTGTGTTTCTGGCATACTTATTTTTAGTGTTCCTTCTGCATTGGCTGCTGTGGATCAGAAGCTGGAGGCCGAGCTGCTGCACATTGATCAGCTCCCCTGCCTGTGTGCATGCTCCCTGCAGGTGGTGGGAGCGGACTTGCTCGTCCTGGAGGGTGGGCTTCAGCCCTGGTCGACATCTGCAATGGGTACAAGTGGGACGGCTTCCTTTTGGTCCTCTTTCATGTTTATTTGGGGCCTGAGCTCACTTGTCCTGATGTTGACTTCTAACTGGAAATAGCACCTCATTTTAGATGGTGAGTCCATTTTTCAGTGTGGGGCCAGCTTTGCCTGTCAGCTGACCATATGAAATGCGTCCTGAGTCTATGACTAGAGCTCAACAACCCTGAACCTGCAGGTTAAAGGCCAGGAGCTGTCCTGGCTGCTGAGGGCCTTTCTGCTCTTCAGTTCCTGAGAATCATGAAAGACAGCGCTAGAAACCGCCCACCACCTTGCACCCCACCCTGGGTTCTCCACCCATCTCTCCACCTGCCAAATGGGTTTCAGATTTCTTCATTTACTGCTGGCGCAGTAACAAGGAGAGATGGTGAGAGAGTCGTGCTTCTGAACATGTTTAATCTGACATGTCTCTGCTCTTCTCCTTCGCTTAGTGCACTTACCCCTGTTTGGGGTACATCACTCAGATTACTGAGGTGTGAGAGAGGGCACTTTGAGATACAGAGGAGCCACTCTCCACGCAGCTCCCACCATTCTCTGTGTGTTCCTGTCTAAAGTTATCACAAGCATGGATGGCTTGAGCCCTGGCAAGACCCGTGAGCCTCAGATAACCCGTGCACCGTGTCAATGATTGCTTGGCCCACGTGTCCTTTGATTCTTTCCTTCCTGAGATAAGGCTTCCCTGATGACTCAGATGGTAAAGCGTCTGTCTGCAGTGTGGAAGACCCAGTTCGATCCCTGGGTTGGGAAGATACCCTGGAGAAGGAAATGGCAACCCACTCCAGTATTCTTACCTGGAAAATCCCATGGACAGCAGAGCCTGGCAGGCTACAGTCCATGGGGTCGCAAAGAGTAGGACATGACTGAGTGACTTCACTTTCCCTGAGATTAAAAACCTTGCATCTCTTCCTTTCCCTGGAGCACATGCTTCTTCCCATGTGAAGTCTGGCACAGCTTTATTCCAGCCTGTCTTTTCTTTCCTCTCCCTTCCTTCCTGGTGTTGGTCTCACTCTTTATGCTCAACATTCATTCAGCTTTCACTGGATGTCTTCTATGTGCCAGGCCTCTCCTTGAGGCCGCGTGTGCAGGGAACATTGTTAGTACAGACTCTGCCTCCCAGGAGCTCACTGCTCTTTACCTAGGGAGCCAGGTGAGCAGACACATGTCCAAGGTGGGGATGGCTTTCATGGTGAGCAGGGGTCACCAGAAACTCAGAGAAAAGTGGACAAAAGTCCATCTAGGAGCCAGGAAAGCCACCTATGGTGAAGTTATGCCCCTTAAAGAATTTACCAGGTCAACTTGGGGCAGAGGGTGTGCAGGCAGAAGGAACAGCACATGCAGAGCTGGAGGCATAAATGGTGTGGCGTGTTGGTGAAGATCAGTTTGCAGGGTTATCTGTGCAGGAATCAAGGGCAGGAGTTGCACTTGGATAAATTGTACTTGGATAGATTGTGGCCACATCATGAAGATCCTTGTATATCAAAATGATAATAGCTAACACATGGGAGCATTTTATAGCTATTAATTCATTTAATCCTTGTAACAACTCTAAGAGGGAGGAACTATTATTGTCTCCAATTTGCAGATGAGTAAATTGAGGCCAGAGAGGCTGAGGTTTACAGGAGGTCTTTTAGACAGCAGGTGGTAGCGCTGGAGTTGAAGCCATGAGTCTACTCTGAGTGACCACATGACCCAGAGGTAATTCTCTAACTGGCAGCCTCTCATAGTCCAGAGCTGGACGTGCTGGCTGGCCCCAGGGTCCTTGGAAAGGTGGGATGTCATGGGGGAAAGGATCTGAGATTTGTGCAGATAATTCTTTCTCTTTGGAGACAGATGGAAACTTGATCCAGGAAGGCTGTTTAGAAGTCCTTGCAATTTTTGTGGGAAATCTGGTGGAACAGTCTTTTTAGAATAACTTTCTCGGAATTATGTATACTGAAAAGGCAATTCTGGAACCTATTTTTAAACCAACATTCATTTATAACAAAGCATGCCCTATATGCTAATGGAGCTTAATGTTTGAATTAAACGAGAGATATGCTGATATTATTTAAAGTACTGATATTTTGCTATATAATAGAAAGGAATTTTTTATTAGATGCTTCTTTTAAGTCTCTTTGGACTTTTCTTCCATTTCTGGGTTGGATGGGAGACTGGCAATTTCACTAATAGTACCTTTGGGGAATCCATGAAAACCAGGGAAAGTAGCTGCTCTGGGACACTGACCTTAATTGGTACCTCAACCATGAGACACAAAATGGGTTTCTAGTCATGTTTTTGTAGTAAAATATATACACACACACATGTGTATGTACACACATGACATATATATATATATATATATATATCAAAGTTTACCATTTTAACTACTTTTAAGTATACAGTTTATTGGCATTAAGTACATTCACATTGTTGTACAACCATCACCACCATCCATCTCCAGAAACTGAAATGCTATACCTCATTAAATGATTTCCCATTTCCCCCCATTTCCTGCCTCTGGCAGCCACTATTCTGCTTTCTGTCTCTGTGAATTTGACTACTGGAGGTATTTCATATGAATGAAATCATATAATGTTTGTCTTGCTGTGTCTGATTTATTTCATTTATAATGTCCTGAGGGTTCATCCATATTGTAGTATATGACAGAATTTCATTGCTTTTCAAGGCTGAATAATATTCCACCTTGGTTTATATAGATAAATCACATAAAATTATTTTATTGAAGTATAGTTGATTTGCAATGTTGTGTTAATTTCTATTGTACAGCACAATGATTTGGATATATGTATGTGTGTGTGTGTCCCACACATTCTTTTTCATATTCTTTTCCATTATGGTTTATTACAGGATATTGAATATAATTCCCTATGCTATACAGTAGGACCTCTTTGTTTTTTATCTTTTCTATATATAATAGTTTGCACCTGCTAATCCCAAACTCCTGATCCATCCCTTCCTCAGCCCCAACCTGGCAACCACAAATGTCTGTGAGTCTGTTTATGTTTCATAAATAAGCTAATTTGTGTCATTATTTTAGATTCCACAAAAAAGTGATAGCATATGGTATTTGTCTTTCTCTGACTTACTTCACTTAATATGATAATCTCTGGGTGGATAAACTACATTTTGTTTCCATTCATCTGTCAATGGGCACTTGGGTTACTCCCATCTTTTGGCTAGTGTGAATCATGCTGCTGTGAACATGTAGCAATTATCTGTTCAATTCCCTGCTTTCAGTTCTTTTGGGTCTTCCATGAGGTCTTAAGTCCTCCTAGATAGGAAACGAGTTGCCAGTCCAGGTTCGATGCATGATGCTGGATGCTTGGGGCTGGTGCACTGGGACGGCCCAGAGGGATGGTATGGGGAGGGAGGAGGGAGGAGGGTTCGGGATGGGGAACACATGTATACCTGTGGCGGATTCATTTTGATATTTGGCAAAACTAATACAATTATGTAAAGTTTAAAAATAAAATAAAATTGGAAGAATTAAAAAAAAAAAAAATTCTAGTATGGTTGTGTTTATAGGCATGGAAGTAGCCTCCTTCTTTTCTTTCCATTCCTACCATGTTGAATCAGACTTAATATAAGAGGTGGATTTCAAGAGAAGTGTGTTTTGGGTGGATTCTCCTCCCCACTTTTATGAAATAAGAAGCACAGTGGGCCTGAAACAGGAAGCACTTACTGACAGATTCCAAGCAGGAGGTGGCTGCTCCCTGAGCTGTGCAATTGCTGGTTGTGTTGTGGGGGGAGAAGAGGGCAGAAAGAGCAGTGCTGATCTGGGCACAGTCTAGGAAGTAGAAATAGGGGCATTCATGAATCTGCACTTCATGGTGGGGCATAAGGAAGAGAGAAGAATCTAGAGGGAGTCCCATATTTCTAGCTTGGGGGACCACATGGCCCTGTTAACTAGGAGGACTGGCAAATGGGGAGAGTATTGAGAGCTGACAAATAGTACATCTAATACTTTATAGTGAAGTCGCTCAGTCGTGTCCAGCTCTTTGCGACCCCATGGACTATAGCCTACCAGGCTTCTCCATCCATGGGATTCTCCAGGCAAGAATACTGGAGTGGGGTACCATTTCCTTCTCCAGGGGATCTTCCCAACCCAGGGATCGAACCCAGGTCTCCTGCATTGGAGGCAGACGCTTTAACCTCTGAGCCACCAGGGAAGCCTCTTTGGGTTTCTCCAAATTAGAAGTTCCATTGGCCCACGGATGCTCTGTGAATGCTCTGCAGGGTGGGGATAATTGCAATACAACTGTCTAACGGAACTAGAAAATGAAATAAAGATACAATAGAATTTAAAGTCCTATTCAAAGAGGATGGTTATATTTCTTTACAGATGTTTCCCTTACCATGTCAGGATTTTTTTATTTTGGGCATCTGTCGTGAAGGTTAATATCTTCTTGGTTTGTTTTGAAGGTGACGGATGAAACTAGGTGAGTAATTTTATGTTAAATGTTGTAAGTTTTTCCACCTAAATTTTTGGGTCTTACTCTGAACTTGAGTTTGGGGTGAGTCGTAACAGATGTCATGAGAAAGATAATGGGGTCCCTGTCAGATATACTGATCTTGAGATGCTAGGTGAGCATCCAGGTGGAGGGAAGTAAATGATGGGACATGAAGTTCTAGGGCTCAGGATTAACCTGGGGCTGGAGGTCACCATGAGGTCAACCCAATGCTTAGGGGGATGCGATTGCCAGAGAGGAAAAAAAGGCACAAGAAGAGACCAAAGACAGACCAGCCTCTTCTTTGCTCACCTCTGCATCCGTATCTTAGGGGACAGAGTAGATGATAGACTGAGATGAAGAGATGGCACCTGACCTGGTGCTTCTTCAACCCTTTATCTTCATATGCCCAGTGCACACTCCAGAGTGGGAGGAACAGGGTCTCAGTAGCTGAGCTGAAAGAGAAGCAGTGGGTGTGGATCTGCGGGGTGGGGCAGATCCCAGAGAAGGAGGAGGAGAGAGGTCTGGGTGAGGATAGGAGAACCAGGACGAGCGGTGTGCTGGAGGTCAAAGGGAGGAGATGGAGGGGATGGAGTGGTCAACTGTTAGGTTCCAGAGGGCACAGTGGTTGACCAGTGTCCACTGCTTTTGGCTGTTGGAGGCCCTCATGACCTCTGCCACAGTTGTTTGAGGCAATGCTGGTGTGTAATCCAAGAAGTTCTTTCAGTATGCTCTCCCCTTATCTCTTGGATTCTAGATGCTGTCAGTCTGTACATGATTCTTCTTGTCACCCTTCCTGTCTGAAAATACCCATCAGCGACTCAGAATGTGTTCTAAGGACTTCCACTGTGCGTTCGAAATACCAGTATTTGAACTCAGACACCTCTAGTTCTCTCTCTGGTGGTGTCGCCTCAAAACTCTTATTATCCTTATTTTGACAATAAAATGGGGAATGCTTTTCATTTCTGGATTCCCAACCCCCAAGATGCTCAGAGTTTGTGGGAATCTGCATGGATCACAGGTAGTGTGGAAGAGTAACCCCAGGATCCTGGCAGCCCTTGGGTGACCTTGGGCAAGGTAGGATGTATCTACCAGTTCCCTGTAGCTTCTGTCCTTGGACTGTCTTTAGAGCCACTTTGCTGAAAAGCAGGCTTGTCATGGATTACAATCTTATTTTTGCTGTTTCTGAGCTACTGCTCTAGCAGACTTTGATGGTGCTGGTGACCATGATGATGATGGTGATGAAGACGGTGATGACAAAAGCAGAGTATGCTGAGTGCCTACCCTTGTTGGCATGCTGTATCCAGTGCTTGACATCTAGCATCTCATTTGACTCCTACATTACAGCCTCATGAGGCGAGTGCTGTTAACCCCCTTTGCTGAGTGAGGAAAACTGTGACTCAGAAAAAACTAAGTCACTTTCTCGAAGCCAGTGGGCAGGCATCAGAATCCCCAGCTGGTTTGTTAAACCACAGGCTGCCGGGCCCGTCCCCATCCCCGGAGTTTCAGATTCTGCAGGTCTGTGATCGAGTGGGAGGAGTAGCGTTTCTTAAGAGTTCCTGGGTGCTGCTGCTGCTGTAGGGACTGCACTTTGAGACCCACTCAGCTCAGAGCCACTCAGCTCAGCAGCAGGACAGGAATGCACCCCAGGCCTGCCCCACTGCCTTTTGATTGGCAGGACGTGCATCTCGGACCCCTGAAGTGGAGGCTTGGTGCTCACGGCCCAGGGTGGAGGGACTAAGGGCTTCCTGGTGGGAGGTTCAGTGGGCAGCTCTTTCTTTTTTGGATGTGATCCTGGCATGCTCAGGGGTAGTGAGGTAAAGGGGAGGGGTGGACGGAGGAGCTGAGAGAAGGGTTTGCCAGAATAGAATCTCAGTCCGTAATGACATCGACCTCAAGGCTGTCTGCTGGGAGCTGGCAGTCCTAAAGCACGTCTGTGGTCGCGCTCTTCTCCCCACGCCCCTCGTAGGGAACTGTCTGGCAGCTGAAGATAAAGACCCCTGAATTCCCTTCATTGTTGGGTCTGGAGGCTCCCAGTCAGGGGCCTCATCTTCTGCTCTTCTGTTTTCCACACAGGGCTAAGTGCTAGGCCCACTGCTAATTGCTAACTCCTCCTTTTCCATCTTGATTTTGATTCTAAAATCATGGAATTTAAAATAGTCATGGAATAGATGGCGTACCGTGGACCCATCCATTTTGTAGATTAAGTTCCATAGCGGTCTTCTTCTCTAGCCCTTACTGTGTATCCATCGGAGAAGGAAATGGCAGCCAACTCTAGTATTCTTGCCTGGAAAATACCATGGATGGAGGAGCCTGGTAGGCTGCAGTCGATGGGGTCACTAAGAGTCAGATACGACTGAGCGACTTCACTTTCACTTTCATGCATTGGAGAAGGAAATGGCAACCCACTCCAGTGTTCTTGCCTGGAGAATCCCAGGGACGGGGGAGCCTGGTGGGCTGCCATCTATGGGGTCGCACGGAGTCGGACACGACTGAAGTGACTTAGCAGCAGTAGCAGCAGTGTATCCATCAGAGGTCTAACCACTGGTCACAGGTGCACCCCTGAATCATAGTGACCTTGTGAAGTGGCTTCTGTTATCATCCCCGCGTGATGAGTGAGGACCTCCATGTCCTCACTGCACAGAGGCTCAGTGACTTGCCTGAGGGCAGACAATCAGAGTGCGGGCAGAGCTGGGATTGCTGCCAGGCAGCCCAGCCCCAGAGCCCAGGCATGTAACCACGATGCTACTCCATCCCTCAAGCAGACCGTGGGGGCTTAATAAGTGCACATCGAATGGACAGATCAGAATGGATGGGTGTATGAGACGCCAGCAGTCTGGGGTGATGCGGTCTCCAGTCAGAGTGGGATGCTCTGTAGGCCACCTGCTGTACGTGGCGATGACTCTGGAGCACTCAGGATGCCAGAAGATCCCTTCAAGATGCAGCCCATAGTTTCTGCAGGCTGCTGCAGCCCTTACCTCCACTGGAATGAGATGTGTTTTCCCTCGAGGGGGTGGTTATTGGTATTTATAGAGCGTCTTATAGCTGAAGAGCTCCAGAGGCAATAATTACCTCTTTAATCCTTTTAGCATCCTTCTGAAGAGAGTGAGGTGAACTGGGATCGCCTGCTCCTGCTTCCTCTCCCTGCTTCTCTCCACCGCTGCCCCCGCAGTCCACAGATCACACAGCAGTGATGAGATGGGGTAGAGGTGACGTCGGAGGGTATAAGGCATATTTTGCAATTCACATTCAGAGCTGGGTGGACATGCAGTTACCACTTGTGGGGGACTCCACTCACCTGTATTCCCACTTCCTTTGTACCACCTGGTTGCTAAATGGAGAAATAACCTTCATTCTGCTAAAGAAATCTCACCAGGCATGTTCACTATTCTCATCAAGCTCAAGGAAAGAAAGTTGGAATAATGGAATTTTTTTTTTTTTCCCTACTCAGTGAATTCTTCTGTCTTGGCAGCTACAGTGTTCAAGATGAGCTATTCAGAGGACTAGCAGAGAAAATAAAAAGGGATGAGGTCTGGGAAACTTCTCTGTATCGTTAGTGGGTTTTTTCCATATGCGTGTGTATGTTATATACACATTTGCATCTATGCCGGCTTCCAGGCCAAGCCTACGGGGTGTGCATGATAAACAGCTTGTGATTGTGACTGTCTTTTGTTACATGGATGAAATCGGATTCAGTGGCAGCACCTGAAGATGGACTGCAAGGAGATAAGGCTCGTTTGGTTATCTGAACTCACCAGTAGGGTGTCATGATGGTGCTGGAGAGTTCTTTGTTTATCCCAGTGTTTTCTCTTACTAAGGTTGGAATCAAACCTAGATAAATAAGATTCTGCTATCTCTGGGGTTCAGGAAAATTTCAGATGTTAGAATCTCCTATGTCAGGGTTGTTAATAATCACTTCCCTGGCAGAATCACGGTGCTGGCTAAGTGTGCAAGAGATAATACAGTCAGAGAAACCCTTAGCTTTTTTTGTGATCCTTCATCATGATAATTTCTGGCTGGATTAGCTTCCTCCTTCCTGCCATTAACAATCTCTGCCCAGCCACTTCCTATGCGTGTGGAGCTGGTGAAGCCCTCAATTCCAGACTTTGGGAGACTCCAGTCTGTGTTGGTTGAGGGGCCATCATTTGGTCGCATGTTTTTTTTTTTTTTTTAAGTGTTTTAATTTTTTTAAAGGATCTGATTTCTTAACTGAGGAACAGCAGCTCCAATTTGGGGCTTGTGCACCCAGCCAAGTCCTGGGACCTGAAAAGGGTGGGGTGGAGTTGGCATTCTGAACGCTTCACTCTGCACTTATCTATGCGTCTGTCACCCCAGAGCTTTGCAGTCGGAAAGACATCGGTACGGCACCAGCTGGGTCTGAGTTGCAGCTCCCCCAGACATCCTCCTGCGTGTTCTGGCCCCAGCACTGGGGTCCCTTCTCCCCTCCCCTCCTCCACGGCCTTCCCTGCAGCCAGCAGCACCCAGTCACTGTTTGCTGTGGTGTTTCACCTCCAAACAAAGAAAGATGTATTAAGATTTGTGATAAAACAAGAAGGAAGCACAAATTAAGACCTTTGAAAACTGGTCACACAGAACTTCTCCCTCCTTCCGTTGAGGAAGGCAGAGATCAGAGAGCTGTCATTTATCTTCCCTATAATTAGAGGAGAGAGCCCAAGTTCTGGGAAACGCCAGGAAAGTTGAGCAGCTCTTCCAGGCCGGCCGAGGCCGGCCAGCAGGAATGTCCGTTTGGGGAAGGATGAGCTCATAGGAGGGGACCGCTGTTGCGGTGGAGACGATGATTTCTCCAGGCCTCAGACGTAGAAATGAGCCCCTCCCGGGGGTGGCTCGTGGAGCTCAGCCCAGGTTGTGCCTTTTTTCAGATGTTCTCCTGGTTTCCAGCATGTGTCGTATGACTTCAGTGGAGATGCCGTTTTGCAGCTGCTTCTGGAGTGACCGTGACTCAGGGGGCCAGGCGTGGGGGAGGGGTGGTGGGGGAGGGCTGTGTGCCAGCTGGCGGGGTGCAGGTGTGACAGGAGCAAGTGTGGTCTTCACTGTGTGCACATCTGCTTCCTCATTCGTCTCTTCTTTTCCCCTCTGACCCCAGCCTTTTTCTTCTCTATCGCCAGCGCCCATCCAGTGTAGGAAGGTTTTCTAAGCAGCTCCCACTGGTGCAGAAAGAGGTGCTTTTCAGATGTGTGCGCTGAGCAGAGCAGGAGGAATCTTCCTGGAGGGAATGCTCTAACATTCTGCACATGCTCGCTGCGACCCACATGGGCGTTTGTACATGGGAATGCAAACAGGCCTGAAATAGAATGTATTAGTAAGTGTCACAGAGAAGCGAGGCGTATTTTTAGCAGATATGGCTAAAGCAGCTTATTGCAGTGAGTGAGGGAGATGGAGATGAGGGCAGGGCCGAGTGCTGGGGGCTGAGCGTGGTGGCCGCCTCCTCTGTGCCTCCTCACAGCTGCTGGGGCCCGAGGCTGCCAGGGCCACTGGTGGCTCCTGGAGGATGGAGGACTCCTTGAAGACCCGGTGCTGGCCCTACAGCCCCTGTGCCCCTGCTTCTGCATAGGGGCAGGCAGCATGGCTGTGGTGAAGCCAGCGGATCACGTCAAGAAGGGCCTTGAGCCCCGAGGTTCAGTAGAGAGGCTCCCCCATCCATACGTGGTAGCCACCATTCGCCTCTGTCTTGGTGGTGGATAGGGAGTCCTGGTGACATGGAGCCGTGTAAACAGGAGGAAGTCAGACACTGTTTGGTGGGACTGTGAGCACTGTAGGGTCTTGGGAGGGAAGGCAGAGACTCAGATGGTGATGGCTGGATGATGTGGCCTCAGCCGCACTGCCCCAAACTCTCTCTGGTTCAATTTTTTTTTTAATCTGTGAGCAGAGGAGATTGGCTCAGATACTCATGAGTCCAAACAAGGTCATAGATCAAGGAAGGTTGGACCTTCCACAAGAAAATTGTTTTAATGGCAAGATGTCATATTATTTTTTCCCCCTGCAGATTAGCTAGGTTTAACACCTGACAGCCATATGGGATGTCACTGCCTCTTGTAGTGGCAACAGAAGAACAAAGTTCAACCCCAGGCAGTCCTTTGGTGTCTCTCTGGGGCTTTGGACAGTGGGCCTGAGGCTAAGACCCTTTCCGCACCCTGAGAGTCCCAGGACTGTGTTCTAGCCCTGAAGTTTGGTTGCCCTGTGTTGGCTAAGTTCCCTCTGGGATCCTCAGCTTTGCGTGGACGCCTGATACCTGCTCCTGAATTCCCCATTGTAGAAAACAGCTATCACCATTGTGAGGGTTAACTTTATGTGTCATCTTGACTGGGATCTGGGTTGTCCAGACATTTAGTCAGACATCACCTTTGAATGTGTCTGTGAGAGTGTTTTTGGATGGGATTAATATTTAAATCAGTAGACTGAATAAAGCAGATCGCTCTGCCTAGTGTGGCTGGGCCTCACCCAATCAGTTGAAGACCTGCATAGAACAAAAAGGCTGATCCTCCTGTAAATCAGAGGGAATTCCTGTTTTAAAAAATTTATTTTTAACTGGAGGATAATTACTTTACAATATTGTGTTGGTTTCTGCCATACATCAGCATGAATCAGTCATAGGTATATGTATGTCCAGAGGGAAATTCCTTTTTTAAAAAATGGAAACGTATGTCATCGCTCAGTCATGTCCGACTCTTTGTGACCCCATGGACTGTAGCCTACAAGGGTCCTCCATCCATGGGATTTTCCAGGCAAGAGTACTGGAGTGGGTTGCCATTTCCTTCTCCAGGGGATCTTCCCGACCCAGGGATTGAACCCAGGTCTCCTGCATTGCAGACAGACGCTTTACCCTCTAAGCCACCAGGGAAGCCACCCCCCCCCCCGCCCCGCAAAATAGAAAAGTACCCTTTTATTGAGACTTAAGCGTATTTATAGTATTATAGTTTTTAGGTCATATAATCTGTGATATATAATTCTGATGGCCTTTGAACTGGGACATTGGCTTTCTCCTGTCTGACTTTTAATTGAAATAGCAGCTCTTCCTGAGTCTCGAGTCTGCTGGCCTTCAGACTGGAACTATACCATGGGTTCTTCTGGGCCTCCGCTTGCTGACTCACCTGCAGATCTTGCAGCTTGTCTGCCTCGGTAATTGTGCACCAATCCCTTATAATAAGTCTATCGATTCTGTTTTTCTGGTTCTGTTGCTTCTGTTTCTCTGTAGAATGCTGACTAATATATGACCAGCTGCCAAGTACAGTCATACATTGTGGCCCATCCCAGATGCCCCCTTCTCTGTTTCAGGATTTCCTAGGAAGGCAGTGAGTGAGCAGAGCAGTAGAGGCTGGGGTCTCGTGGTTTAGTCTTTGAGTAACAACCACAGTGGGTCAGAGACTTAACAGCCACGGACGCTTTGCTTTCAGAAAATGCAGTGCCTAAAAATTTAAACTGGTGTAACAGGAGAAATTAGGAGCTCATTTTTCAGTTGAAAATAGGATAGTTCACAAGGTCCTTTTAATGAATAAGCTCCCTGTTTTATATGGAAATTTTTGATTTACACGTGGGTTAACTCCACTGGACTCCCAGTGCCTCTGCTGCCAGCTTCTCCTGCTTAACCTTGAGCAAACTTATCGATCAACTCACGAGGTTAATAACATGATGGCTGATTTCACAGACTGTTCTTGAACAACTGGCATGGCCCTGGGAGTTGCCCCGTGGCAGAGAGAGCATTGGTTGATTTATTTCGGTTTATTTGGGTTTCATTTTATTGGATTGACCCTCAATCAATATTTGAGTCCTTTTATCATTGTTCAAGGGCTGCAGTAAGCCTCAGCCCAGCACTGTGATGACACATATCCCAAAAGGAAGGTGCTGGGAAACTGGAGTCATTTCTGATGGGTCCTACCAGGGATTCCGGGCTTCCCTTGTGGTGCTAGTGGTAAAGAACCCGCCTGCCAATGCAGGAGACATAAGGGACACAGGTTCGATCCCTGGGTTGGGAAGATCCCCTGGAGGAAGGCATGGCAACCCACTCCAGTATTCTTGCCTGGAGAATCCCATGGACAGAAGAACCTGGCAGGCTATAGTCCATCGGGTCACAAAGAGTTGGACATTACTGAAGTGACTTAGCATGCACTCATGCACCAGGGATTCCTCTTACCAGAAAGTGGTATCATTCTCAAAAGAGCTCTCAAAGTCAAGGGGACAGATTTTTCTCTTTGTTCTAATAGCGGAACAGACCCTTAGCAAGAGTCAGCAAATGTCAGTATTATCTCAAATGGAAAGTGTAAAAATATATATTCGTAGATGCTTATTTAATAATAAGCAATGCTTGTGGGCTCCTGGTCCCTACATTCTTGTGTTAACAACCTGGGCAATTCAGGGCTTCTGTTGATGAGCGCAAGCTTGGGAAACACTCCCTCCAAGGGGCTCGGAAAACCTTTCCAGAGCTCCCCTCCCTTCCCAGATGTCACCCACGCTCTTTCCCACCACATCATTCAGCCTAAGCTGAAGTGACTGATAACAATTTAGCAGGATGCTTCAGAGAGTTGTGAGTCCAAGGTCAAATTTCCAGTGTTAATTATTTAAAGGGTACAGATTTTTGTTTTCTGAGGATGGAGGCCTCCCAAGCTCCCCCCACCGTCACAGTGGTGGCCCAGATCCTTTATGTGATGCTGATTCTTCCATATGCTCTGGATGAGGATGCTATGACACAATGACCCTGGAGTCTCCTGTGAAGCCAGTGAAGAGTTGAGTCGACTTATCTGATCACAGCTGTCGGCAGTGACTCTACACTATACTGGTGTTGGAGTAGATTTTTTAATAGAGACTGTCCACATGGTGTGAACTAATGGAATGATGTCCCAGGCTTCCCTTTCCTGGCAGTTCCTGCAGCGTGTACCTGCGCATGCTCTTTATCAGCCCCCCACTTCATCTCCATCACCTATTGCCTGAGCTTTTATCTTGAGCTCTCACATTCATTGGCCTCAAGTTGACCATCTGCATCTTGGGGAGCTCTTTGCAGATGGAGGCCAGCTCTGCAGAGGGCCGTGTGCTGCCAGGCGCTCCTACACCTTGGGGGCTGCGTTCCTGCCTTTAGCACAAGGGGATCACATTGGTGAACATGATGTCCCCTGCTCTAGATAGCGTGGGACAGCTGTGAACGGGGCAGGCGTGAAAGGTGTGGGTGACACCCGGCTGGGGCCTAGGAGGGAGCTGGCTGGCACCACCCGGGGGAGTTTCCAAGGTTTCCTGGGTACAATCTCCTGGGGCCCCTGCCTAAGAGCAGTGTTCCCTGTGTGTTGCAGCCCTCGCCTCTACTGTGAAGCCTTAATTGGGCTCGGGAAACCACTCAAGGGTTGTCCCCCCCACCCTTGCCTGGTGCTGCGTGGAGGCAAAGGACTCGAGAGACATTGTTTTGAAATTAATTAGAGTGTGATAAGCGCTGTGAAACAGCAATACAGCCCTTGGAGCTGTCATCAGAGCCAGCTGCTGGCAGGGCGCTCTGACACCCTGACTTGCTAGATTCTTCTGCCACCATGGCTGTAAGGTTCCTGTGGTGTGGAAGGGGCCTTTGGGGACCTGCCCCAGCTTAATTAGAAGCCAGGGAAGTGATGGAGGGGAAAGGGAACTTGAAGACAGAAGGAGGAAAGGGGATGGGTGTTGAAGAAGAACAGAATGCCAGCCTCACTATACCTCTGTTGTTTTCCGGGGCGGATTTCATGGCCCCACTCTTGCCTGTGTCCTGCTGAGTGCACACTCCCAGCGTCCATAGCACTGCTTCTGTGCTTCCCATGTGGCCAGCCTGGCAGGTGCCATGTAGTTTTATTAATGGATGAAGCCCTTGAACACTTGCTTATATATTCTTGTCAATAACTTAGCAGGTCACTGTGGCATGTTCACTGACCCACATAACCACAGTCAATATAAACAACCCTTTTGCCCTCTGCAGTCTGTTCCCTGGCCTGTCATGAAAAAGATCTTGCTGGGGTCGCCTAGAGGCAAGTGGCAGTGGGGCCAGCGGCAGTGGTTTCTCTGAAGGTTGAGGAGCCCAGGCTGACGTCTGGAGGTGAACAGATGCCAGTGGGCTGCAGAGTGGCCTTGAGGGGAAGGTGTGACCAGCGCCCACAACCCACCTGCCTTACGAAGCATTGGGGCAGGAAGGAACCTTCCAAGATCCTCCCGTACTAGTTCTTAACCTTTTCACATTGCCTGAAATATCTGATGCCAGCTGTGCATCTTCTCACAAGAAAAAGGCACTTATGCACACACACACACCCCTGGAGTTTTGCAGACAGTTTCAGGAGTTCCCCGCCTGCCTGAAATTTGTTTATAGACCATAGATAAGAGACAGCTGAGCCTGGGTACTCTGGCTCTCCTTTATTCCCTGGTGAAAAGTCTATGGTTCCCTCATTTCTGGCCACTTGGTTAGTTCGTCATTATGGTGGATACTAACCCTTTATTGGTTATATCATTTGCTGGTATCGTCTCCCATTCTGTTGTTGTTTAATTGCTAAGTTGTGGCCAACTCTTTTGCGACTCCGTGGGCTGTCGCCTGCCAGGCTTCTCTGTCCATGGAGTTTCCCAGGCAAGGACACTGGAGTGGGTTGCTATTTCCTTCTCCAGGGATTTTCCTGACCCAGGGATAGGTTGTCTTTTTGTTTTGTCGATGATTTCTTTTGCTGTGCAAAAGAGCTTAATTAGGTCCTATTTGCTTATTTTTGCTTTTGTTTCCTGTGCTGTAAGAGAGGGATCCAAAAAAATACTGCTGTGATTTATGTCAAAGAATGTTCTGCCTATGTTTTCCTCCAGGAGTTCTGTAGTATCCAGTCTTACATTTAAGTCTTTAATCCATTTTGAGTTTATTTTTACATATGGTGTTGGAGAGTTTTCTAATTTCATTTTTTTAAATGTAGCTGTCCAGATTTCCCCAGGACCACTTATTGAAGAGGCTGTCTTTTCACCATTGTATCTTCTTGCCTCATTGGTCATAGACTGATTGACCATAAGTGCACGGGTTTATTTCTGAAGTGTGTTCTTTTCCATTGATCGATGTGTCTTTTTTGGTGCCAGTACCATACTGTCTTGTGGCCTAGTTGGGAAAGAATCTGCCTGTAATGCAGGAGATTCAGGTTTGATCCCTGGGTTGAGAAGATTCCTCTGGAGAAGGAAATGGCAACCCACTGCAGTATTCTTGCCTGGGAAATCCCATGGACAGAGGAGCCCAGTGGGCTACAGTCCATGGGGTCACGAGAGTCTGATGCAACCTAGCGACTAAACCAATATACTGTCTTTTTTTTTTTTATTGCCACCTTGCTTATTTATTTATTTTTATTTTATTTTATTTTTAAACTTTACATAATTGTATTAGTTTTGCCAAATATCAAAATGAATCTGCCACAGAACACACAATATACTGTCTTGATTACTGTAGCTTTGAAGTGTAGTCTGAAGTCAGGGAGCATTGCATCTTTGTTTTTAAGCATCTGACTGCTCAGACCCAATCCCAGTTGTCCTGTGAGCAGTGTGAAAGAGCCTTTCATTGGAAATACACTTTTGAAAATGGTATCAGTTACATTTTTTGGTAGTGGTGAAATCATACTCTCAGAGAATGAATGCAGAAGGAAATTAAAGACACCAACTCCAGTGTAAATAGATGAGGACTTCATAAGTACACTCAATATCTCATGGAGAAAAGATGATGTCTTTTAGCCTAGAAGAGTGCCTGTGATATCAGCCTGTTTGTGTATCTGTTTTATGTTACTCCTTTTATGTGGGGTGGGATCAAATAGGTTGAAGATTAGCCTCCACAGTGAGCATACACTCATTTTCTGGTGGAAGCCCGCCCCCATCTGAGCTTTAAAAAGACAAATGGCAAATAATTTTCATTATTCCAAGAGGTAGGTTAAAAAAAATCCTGCTGTGATTTATGTCTAAGCATGTTCTGCCTGTTTTCCTCTTAAGAGTTTTATAGTGTCTGACCTGACATTCAGGTATAAAGTAGATAACTAATGAGAACTTACTGTGTAACTCAGGAAACCCTAGTCAGTGCTCTGCAGTGACCTAAATGGGAAGGAAATCCAAAAAAGGGAGAATATATGTATCCGTATAGCTGGTTCACTTTGCTGTACAGCAGAAACTAATGCAACATTGTAAAGCAACATTACTCCCATAAAAATTAATTAAAAAAAGAAAACTTGGTCATGGAGCAAGAGAGAAATAAAATAAAATGCAGGGATTACAATATGAGGATGGGGAGGGAAAATACAGTATGAGAGACATTGAAGGAATGTTATAGGAGATTTATCTTTGAACTTGAGGCCTGGGTTAATGTAATGAAGATCTCTTCAGCACAGTGCTTGTGGAGGGGGAAATACCATTCCTGCCAGGAGTCTCCAAGGGGAGTTAAGGTTGCTCAGCAAGGTGGGGTGTATCAGGACTGGCAGGTGTCATGTTAGTACCGACAAGAAAAGTCTCAGCCATTTATAGTACAGTACATCTGATGAAGGTGAGTACTAGAAGCTTAAGTTCAGTTATAGAATCAGATTATCTAGGGTGGATTATCACTGGGAAAGGTTGAATCCCAGGCTAGCTTCACTCTGAATATTTTTGGCATGCAGCTTATTTTTGAGCCGGCTTTCCTCCCCAGCTGCTGTGTGCTAGAGAAACACATGCTAATTTTTAACATTTGTTTTATACACACACACATGTTATATTGGAAGGTATACATAGGAAGGCAGACCTGCTTCCTTGTCCCTCGCCCCCACCTGTGTCCTGCCAGCCAAGTGTGTCACCAAGCCTGATGTTGTTGCTTTTGATTTTATATTCACTGTGGCCTCAGGTTATCTTGTCATTTTTCGCCTTCATTGGTTGATTGATTCAGATCTATCTCATTGTTTCAAGTTTGATATCTAGTAAAAAAAAAAAAAAAAAACTGATTCTAAACACATGCTAGAAATCAGTGGGGTAAGAGTTACTTTGAGATGGAATTTTTTTTTCAGGTGAAAATCTCATTTAGGATTAAAGACACCTCTGTTAAAATCTGGCAATTAAAAAAAAAATTCTTGGGAATTCCCTGGCAGTCCAGTGGTTAGGACTTGGCGATTTCAGGACTGGAGGGCCTGGGCTCAGTCCCTGGCTCAGGAACTAAGATCCTGCAAGCCATGTAGCATGGCCAAAAAAAAAAAAAGACACTGAATTTATGGGCTGAAAACTTAGATTATGGTTCCTTTCAAAGCAAGCACTTTTCCCCCCACCCTTGTGAATTTCTCACAACAATATTTGCTGCCCTGGTGAAAACCCATGCTTTCTATGAGAAGGGAAAAATGCCTTCACCTTTTTTACTGCCTAAAACATTTCCAGATGTAGGCAAATAACTGTTTATTCTAACTGTCACAAGTACACATGACTTTATGATAATGCAGGACACAATGATGACATCAATTTTGTGACTGTTTAGAATGAACTGAATGTTATCAAGGAATATTTACAATTAATTCAAACAATGATACACCTTTTCCATGTATCCAGGGCTTTAATGGGTTGGTTCTTTCCAGTTTAAAAAAATTTGCCGTAATTTTTAAAATCAGAGACTTTTTTTCCAGTTAAGGGAGCAAAATATTTAGCTCTCCAAGACATACAGGATGCCAGAGTGGTTCATTTGAAAGTATTACTCACTTAAGGTTTTATGTCCTTTGGAAAGTTAAGGAATAAATATTTAGGCAGCTTTGAAAGGGTGGAAATACTCTAATATGTTATACTAGCGGAACGCAGAAAGAATGTACAAGACGATTTATTGTTGTCTGTCAAGGATTTCACGATGTGAACCTGAGATCTGAGTTCCAGGACCGAAGCCTGACCCAGACTGAAGGAACTCTTAGAGTGAGTACCTGGGACCGGCCTAGATTGGGGTTATCCAGGTGGGCTGATTAAAGCCCCCAAGCTGATCTTGGAATTCCAAGGAAACACCAAGGTCATTGTTGCTATTGACACAATACATCTTTACATTAGAACTGGTTGTGATGCGTTCACTTCTTTTCGATTAAGAAGTTGCAAAGAAAAGCAGTAATGATTCTACCTTACTTTGGATGTAGAATCTTTTCCTTCCATGGGATGTAATCTAAGTTAAGGACTTCTATCAATTTTCACAATAACATTTAGGTAGCAGATATTCATACCCAATTTTAGCAGTGAATAAATTGTCATTGATTTAAAAAACCTTGCTTTGGATCATACTTGAAATCTATATTCTCGGCTTCTACTAGTTCCATATATTTTTGCATCCATATCAAGCATGGCGCTTTATCATCATTTATATTATTGGCTGATTAGTGGACTAGATGCAAGAAAGATGGAAGGGGTATCGGGTAAATAAAAACTTCCCCAGCCATTCTTCCATATGTTATCTTTTAAAAATCAATCTCAGTACTTAGAGCTGAAGGACGGGGTCGTTTGGGGAGACCAGCAGCTTTGGCTAAGGTGTGGATGGATGATTCTGGGTCTTGTTTCACGGCCAGGAGCCTGCACCTCCATTCTCATTCTGATAAGAACCCGGCTGCTTTATCTGAGCTGCCCACAGTCCATATCCGCATGCATATTTCATGATTCTCTTACCTTCCAGTGGCTTCTGAAAAAATGAAATGAAAAATGAAAGAGAGACACGTCAGAGGCAAGAGCAGAAATAAACGCTTTCCTGTCGCTGGCCCAGAGGCGTCAGGATGGATTTCCCTACATCTGAGTCTGTCCCTGGGAGACGCCGTCTGGCGGGTGGCACACGTGGGGTCCAGTGCTAGGACTTGGCTGAAACAGAACCAGGAAGGGCTATTTTTCTACTCTTTTCAGTGGATGGGCTTGAAAGATGTGAGAATGGTCCCTTAGAGCAGCCTGGGGAAAACATAGCATTACAGCAGATTCTCTGCCCTTTAGGGGTTAGGCTTTGAGGAATCTCTTCCAAGGGGCTCTGATGGGTGTTGCTGTTGCACAGCAGGGGCCCCTGCCAGGGCTTCTGTGCAGTTCCGGGACCCTTCCTAGGTGCGCTGGGACAGACTGACATTGCCCATGGTCTACTTGAGGAAAAGGAATCACAGAAAGAAGGACCCTCCATGGGTCATTTAGTGAGACCGTGGCCAATCTGGGGTGCCCAAAGACGATGTAGTTTTGGCCGCCTGGAGGGTGGAGGGGGCAGGGCGGTGAGGGGAAGAAAGCCGTGTAACTCCTTCCTTTCTCTCCTGGAGCAGGATCATTCCCTATGTGCACCTATCCAGGTGTGCTCACCTACCTTTGGCCCCCGCTGAGGATGGAGGCAGGTGAGACCCAGCATCACCCGTCAGTGGTGTGTCTCCTCTGGTGGGGACAGGCAGCCAGCCTGGGAGTCTTTCTCCTCTGGAACTGGAGGAGCCCCTGCTGTCGCTGCCCTTGCTGTGACCTGCCTTCCTGGGGACTGAGGATGTCTTTGATGTACAAGCAGACCTTGTTTTCTTGCACTTTGCTTTATTTCGCTTTGTTGTCATTGTTCATTTGCTAAGTCGTGTCCGACTCCACGGACTGCAGCACGCCAGGCTTCCCTGTCCTTCACTACGTCCTGGAGCCTGCTCAAACTCATGTCCATTGAGTCAGTGATTCCATCCAACCATCTCATCCTCTGTCATCCCCTTCTTCTGCCTTCAATCTTTCCCAGTATTAGGGTCTTTTCCAGTGACTCAGCTCTTGGCAGGAGGTGGTCAAAGTATTGGAGCTTCAGCTTCAACATCAGGCCTTACAATGAATATTCAGGCTTGATTTCCTTTAGGATTGACTGGTTTGATCTCCTTGCTGTCCAAGGGACTCTCAAGAGTCTTCTTTAGCACCACAGTTTGAAAACATCAATTCTTCAGCACTCAACCTTGTTCGTGGCCCAACTCTCACATCTGTACATGACTACTGGAAAAAACCATAGTCAAAGGATTATAATCCTTTGTGTGGTCAAAGGACTATAAAGACTTTTGTTGGCAGGGTGATGTCTCTGCTTTGAATATGCTGTCTAGGTTTGTAAGTTTTTCTTCCAAGGAGCAAGGGTCTTTTAATTTCATGGCTTCAGTCACCATCCACAGTGACTTTGGAGCCCTAGAAATAAAATCTGCCACCGTTTGCATTTTTTTCCCCATCTGCCATACACGAAGGGATGGGACTGGATGCCATGATCTTCATATTTTGCATGTCCTAGATATTGTGGGATTTTTTTTCCCCCAAACTGAAGGTTTGTGGCAACTCTGATGGAAGCAAGTCTATTGGTGCCATTTTTCTAACAACATTTGCTCACTTCATGTCTCTGTGGCACATTGTGGTAATTCTCACAATATTCAAACCTTTTTGTGATTAGTATGTTTGTAATGGTGGTCTTTGATGTCACTATCTCAAAAAGATTATGACTCTTTGAAGACTCAGCTGATGGTTAGCATTTTTAGCAATGAAGTATTTTAAAATTAAGGTATATACATATTTTAAAGATATAATGCTATTGCAGTATAGTGTGAACATAACTTTTACATGCACTGGGAAGCCAAAAAATTTTAGTGACTTGCTTTATTTCGGGGTTCTGAACTGAACCTGAACTATATCTGTAATGAGCCTGTATGGCAGAAAAGACCAGTCACCTTGTGACTGTGGACACGTACAGAGAATGGTCTGTCAGAAGTGGCTTGGGACGTTCTACCAGTCGGTCATCTAGTCAGGCTTTCTTGGTGAAGACACCAAGGTATGGATCCTTGATGAGGACTTCTCAATGAAGTTAAGAGCTATACTCTTAACTACTACTGTAATTAAGAGTATATAGTGCAGCTATACTCTGCACCTCACAGTTTTTGGTGATGAAAAATATTAATGTTGAATTCTCTTGTTAGCATGAAGAGGAGGAAATTGTACTGTTATTAAATGCCCGCTCTGTGAACACTTTCATGTAGATTGCCTCAGTGAAGCCTCTCAGTAACTTTCTGTGGTTGTCATTTAATTTCTCGCTTTACAGATAATGAAACTGAGGGTCCCAGAGATCCCTCGCCAAAGATGTCTGGGCTCAGAGTTGACATTTTGATCATCCACATCTGTGCCCTCCTGACCCCCAGACTGCATGTACCCTTCTCTCCATTGTGTACGGTTTCTTAGCTCAAAGCCATTCTGCCTACCCAGCAATGAAGGAAAACACAGGGGAAGTGGAAACCTGGGAATCCCAGCCTAATGCTACACCCGTAGCAATTGCCTTGAAGTTTGGTTCATAGTTTTCTCTGTGAACAATGGCCTGGGGTCTGCCCTTATCATTCTCCAGTTTTTTATTGTGTCTTGTTATACTCAAAGCACTACCTACTGGCTAAAATTCACTAAGGAGTGGCTTTATTCAGGAAATCTGATTCTTGTGTGTTACATCGTAAGGAACATGGGGGATATTACACGTGCCCAAGCCTGGGTTTACCTGGGGACACACGCTGCCCTGTGCTAATTGCTGTTCTGTGCCACTGTCCTGCTGTGTGCGTAGTCATGTCTTCATTCCAGCAGGTACTGCCATGCTATCTGTTGTATGCACAGCCATGTTGCTGGGAGGAAATAAAAAAGGAAATAACATGGAACCTGTTCTCCAGGAGCTGATGGTTTAATTAAAGAGATAGTGTAGGAACTTCCCCGGCAGTCCAGTAGTTTAGACTCTGTACTTCCAATGCAGGGGTCATGTGTTTGATCCCTCGTCAGGGAACTGAGGTCCCATATGCTGAGGGGCAGGACCAAAAAACAAGAGATTGTGTATACCAGTGATTCTCAGCCGGGGTGACTGTGCCCCAGGAGACCTTGGGGAGGGTGTGTGTGTGTGCTACCATCTAGTGGGTAGACACCAGGGATGCTGCTCAACCACACACAGGACCGCCCCTGGGACAGAGTGATCCAGCCAACATCAGCCATGCTGACACTGAGAAACCCTGGGGTGTACTGAGGGGCGTACTGATGATGCTGAGGACCACCCGGGGTGGGAGGGGGACCTACTGAGCGCAAGTCGCAGGGGAGAGATCAGGGCAGGCTGGACTGACTGGGAACCTCAATCACAGTAGTATTCAGCCCCTGGAGAGGGAGGGGGGGGAGGTGTATCGGCGTGTGTGTGTGTGCACTCATGTGTACATGTTTGTGTGTGTGTCTGTGTGTGCATGCATGTGGTATTTGTACATGTGTATGTGTGTGCACGCATGAGTATATGTGGATATATGTGTGGTTATGTGTGTGCATGTGTACATGTGTGCGCATTTGGTGCATGTGTTTATGTGTGCATGTATATACATATGCATGTGTGTGTACATGTGCGTGTATATGTAAATGTTTGCAAATGTGTATACATGTGTATGTGTGAACGTGTGTCTGCGTGCGCACGCTGCTGGGCTTTTGGGAAGAGCGCTTGCTTCTCCCTTTGCCTGTGCAGCCAGGCGGCCACATATAATGTATTTAAATACATTCAATGAGATGTGTGAACCAAAAACAACTCCTGGGATCTGGGCTCCAGCCTGGCGGCAGGTCCCTCTGGGTGGCATGTGTCACAGCCGTCTGGCTGCCTGGGCTACTTTTAATAAGTGATGGGAGGGCATCTCCCTGGCAGAAGGGAGAGAAGAGGTGATGGCAGGAGCAGGCTGGTGACGAGCAGGGGCGACACTTGGGAGCAGAGATCTTACCACGAGACGAACATTCACATCAGGCCTCCCCTCACAGCGCTGGACTGAATCTACCCTTATGAATAAATGCATCTGCTGGAGGAGTAACTGACAGTGATGACTTATTCGGATACTTCTGTGTTTCCTAACCGAACAGTCTTTGCTGTGTTTTGGGGCCAGTCCTCCTGAGCTAGGTCTGCGGCTGCTGCAGGGTGGTCAGGAAGATGGAAGATCGTACCAGAGCGTTTCTCTAGGAGTCTTGCTTTGCAGTGATGTTAAAGGTGCAGGGTTCAAAGTCCAAGTTCCTAAGCAGGCAAAACCCTGGCCTCGGGACAGTCGGTATTTCTCAAGAAGACTTGCACTTCCTGTCTGAGGGCACCTGGCTGGCTTTGATTACAAAGTATCCCGTGGGTGTCCTGCTTTCCCGCTTTTTCTGGAGTGTGGTACTCGGATCAGGAGCCCATTAAGCAGATCTGGTGAGGCCAGGTTTGCGAGCCTGTGGGAACGTGTCCTATCAGAGACCCTCCACTGTCCTCTTCTGCCCCCTCCCAGGAGGTGGCTGCTCTCCCAGGCTGCCCCCGCTCTGCATCCATGTCCTCTCTGACCCTCTCCCGAGGTGTGGCCCACATCTCTCGGGAGGCAGGGCTGAAGCCTCACTAGTTGGGGAAGGTCAGTGGTTGATGGCGACAGAGCAGCGCACTGAGCCTGGACTCTCACGTCTTCCTGCTTCTGACAGGTCAGTCACAAACCATCATCTCCTGTTCCTTAATCTTTGTGTTCTTTGTTCTTGGGTTTTTTTCTGGCTTGCTCTTTATTTTTGAGGTGTTCCTTGACCATTGTTACCCCATCATACCTCGATTGGTGTCAAAGCAGTGAGAACGTGTGAAGTGTTAGTGGAGGGAGTGTGGCTTTGGAGGGGACTAGAGTGAAGCTTGATGGCAGGACCTGCCTGGCCTCTCTCTGGACACGAGGATGGGGACTCCCAAGAGCCTTAAAAAACTGAACTGGTTGCAGGTAAAGCACTTCTGGACCTCTTTTCTCTCAAGGTCCCAGGGGAATGAACATGCCTCTGCAAAACCCAGCATGGGATAAGAAGGCAGAGTAATTTCAAAGGCAATAAAACTGTGATGTGGAGATTTCTCGAAGGTGAAACCAAAGCTTCCACATGTTACGATATTAGGAAGATTGGTCTTTACTTTCTGGAGGGAACTTTCCCTGGCTACTTCCTCAGCCACAGGAACAGCTGAAGTTCCTTCACAAGCAGGGTCTGTCTTTTTTTTTTCCCCCACTTTTTCAGCTCGGTTGTGCAACCAGGAATAAATAATAGTGAAAACAAATGGGGGAGCGTCAGTCTATTTCATGAGAATTTAATTACGCTTCTCTCGGCAAGGTTGGGGCTCTTCTGTGCTTTGAAGCTTTATTGCTGTTTGTTCTTTATCAAGGCCAGCGCAAGCTCAGGCATGTAGCACATACTAACCAGGATAGAGCAGAGGAGGGCTGCCCTGATAGATGATTTCAGACAGCTGCCCTCCTCCTCATCCTCCTCCTGACCTTTCCTGTCCCCATCACATCACAGGTATATGAGAATGTATCATTTCCCCCAAAAGAAGGGGCACCCCATTCATCTTTTGTATGAGAGTCATAGATTAGAAGCAAGGGAGATCTGGGTGGATTCCAGGCTCTACTACATGCTAAACATGTGAGGGCTGGCCAGTCACTTAACTTCCCAAGCCTTGATTTTCTCATCTGTGCCATGGGTGTTTATGCCTGTCTAGTCAGCTTCCTAGGGCTTCCCTGGTGGCTTAGCTGTAAAGAATCTGCCTGCAATGCAGGAGACATGGGTACGGTCCCTGGCTCAGGAAGATCCCCTGGAGGAGGGCATGGAAACCCACTCTAGTATCCTGAAGAGCTGGACATGACTGAAGTGACTGAGCATGCACACAGCCAGCTTCCTGAGTTTTTTGTGAGGATCAGAGAAGACTGTATGAGCCAGTGCTTGGGATGTTTAAGATTCTCTACCCGCTGTAAAGGAGTGAATGAAAGGACCCAGGCCTTCTCTTTCCTGCTCACCCAGCACTGGGTACCAGTGGGCACAGGCCCAAGGTGGGGACCCTGCTGCTTCCATTACCTTGTGTCTTTAGCTCCTGTATGCCTGCATGCTAAGTCGCTTCAGTTGTCTGTGACTCTTTGTGACTGTATGGACCGTAGCCTGCCAGGCTTCTCTGTCCATGAGATTCTTCAGACGAATACTGGAGTATGTTGTCATGCCTTCCTCCAGGGGATCTTCCTGACCCCTAGATTGAACCTGCATCTCCCACATTGGCAGGCTGGTTCTTTACCTCCAGTGCCATCTGGGAAGCCCTCCTTAGCTCCTAGCACAGCTCAATAAATGTTTGTGGAATTAATGAAAGGAAGCCGTAGAAGTCTTAATATTCCCCATAGAAAGGGAGAGCTGGGAACATTTTTCCAATGAACTGCACCGATTAATAGAGGAAACCATTTGTTTGTTGTTTGTTACAGAGCTGAGCACCTCATTAAAATTTTTAAGGATAGCAAATGAACTGAAATCAGAATCTCCCAGATCTATTGCTCACCCACATTCACTGCAGCATTATTCACGACAGCCACAATATGGAAACAATCCAAATGTACATTGACAAATGAGTGGATAAAGAAAATGTGGTTTACACCTGCAGTGGAATATTCAGTTCAGTTCCGTTGCTCAGTCACGTCCGACTCTTTGAGACCCCATGGACTGCGACATGCCAGGCTTCCCTGTCCATCACCAAGGGAATGACAAATCACTGCAGTATTCTTGCCTTGAGAACCCCATCAACAGTGGAATATTACTCAGCCTTAAAAAGGAAGGAAGTTCTACTATTTGCCACAACACGGAGGAACCTAGAGGATGTTATGTGAAGTAAAATATACCATTCATGGAAGGATAAATACTGCGTGATTCCACTTACATATGAAAGTGAAAGGGTTAGTCACTCAGTCGTGTCCGACTCTGCAACCGCATGGGCTGTAGCCTGCCAGGCTCCTCTGTCCATGGAATTCTCCAGACAAGAATACTGGAGTGGGTTTCCATTTATATAGAGAGAGGAATCTAAAGTGGTCAGACTCATGGAAGGAGAGGGTAGAATGGTGGTGGCCAGGGGCTGGAGGGAGAGGGATGGGTAATTACTTTTCAATGGGTATGAAATTTCAGTTTTTCAAGATGAGTAAGTTCTAGAGATTGGTTATATCGCACTGCATCTGTAGTTAACAACACTCTATGGTGCCCTTTAAAGCATGTTAAGAGGCTGGATCTCATGTTAAGTGTTCTTCCCACAACCAAACAAACACACAAACCGCAGAAGTACACAAGAAAAAAAAATGTCTTCCCACCATACCAACCTGACTCAGTCATGTGATTCTAAATACATTGCTTGTGTTATGTGTGAAAAAAAAATGTTTCAAAAGAAACACAGTTTTTAAGGATAGGTGAGGATGAATTTTTGAATGCATTGAAAGCCTTAGAGTTATTGTTTGAATATACTTTGCTGTCTGGAATGAGACTGCAACTTGGGTTTTTCTGGAAGCTCTGTTTCCTCGTGATTCTTTGTTCCAGTGGGTGGTGGTCATGGTGGTTTAGTGCTGAGTTGTGTCTGACTCTCATGGCCCCATGGACTGTAGCCTGCAAGGCTCCTCATCCATGGGATTCTCCAGGCAAGAATACTGGAGTGGGTTTCAGTGGGTAGTATGCACAGTATATGTCCCTCAAGCTGATAGACACCGTGGAGAAAACCAAGAGGCTAAGAAAACCCTGGAAACCCTGCTGCTGCTGCTGTTGCTAAGTTGCTTCAGTCGTGTCCGACTCTGTGCGACCCCATGGATGGCAGCCCACCAGGCTCCCCAGTCCCTGGGATTCTCCAGGCAAGAACACCGGAGTGGGTTGCCATTTTCTTCTCCAATGCATGAAAGTGGAAAGTGAAAGTGAAGTCTCTCAGTCGTATCCGACTCTTCGCAACCCCATGGACTGCAGCCCACCAGGCTCCTCCGTCCATGGGATTTTCCAGGCAAGAGTACTGGAGTGGGGTGCCATCGCCTTCTCTGGTGCAGTGGAAATAAGGTTTCCTGTGGCAACTCAGATGATGCCTGCCTCCTGTAGTTGTTGGCTTTGAGGATTCTGTCCTAAGAAATGAGGACTGCCTGGCCACAGCAAGGTATTGTCTGTCTCTTTAATTTCTGTTCATCAGTTGCAGGAAGGCTTACGTTCACCAAGATGAAACATATTGTGAAGAGGAGGGAATCTCAACTTCTGGTTTTCACCAAGAAAATCATTTGCTGCTGACACCAGAAAATCCTATTGTTCTTTTTCCAGGAATAACGGGGAGCTTGAGGAGATTGATTTAAGACTTGCAGCTGCGCCAGTTTCTGTAGGCTGCTGGTCAAGGGGGCACCCAGAGGAAGGGAAGCTTTTGAAAATTGGCACAAGGCACCGTGTGTGGGCTCCTGGCTCCCTGAGAGTTCAGTTTCTAGAAGTCCGCCAACCAGGTCCCCCTTGACTCAGGCTGTTTCCCCTCAGCTGGCCCTTACTGCTCTTTCTGATTCTTTTGTTTCTATCGATTCCCTTGCTGCCTCTGCACATAACTCATTTATCTTTCCTGTCTCTAGTCATGGCTCCTTTTGATCTTTCCTTTGTGTGAACATAGGTGCTTCTGAAGATTGCGTTCTAGAATGAGCTACCCCATCTTCTCTGTATACAGTGTCCTGTGTTCCCTGTGTCTGTCTGATCTGCTGGGCGGCTTGCAAAATGCAGAACCTGGAGTCCTGTTCCAGCTTGTCTGATTCCGTGGGCCTTGATGGGGTCAAGACCTTTTAACAGGCATCTTGAGACATCCTGGGAAACAGCTCTGGAATGATGTTCTCAAATTGCAATCTCCATGTTGGCTGCTTGCCCTCATCAAGAAATCCTGACTTTCAACTCTGTGTTTTTTCCCTCTGTGTATCTCTTTGGTGCCTTAGACTAATCCTTCCAAAAGTAAAGATGTTTTTATTTGCAACAGCCAAAAGGTGGAGGCAATCCTGAAGTCCATGGACAGATGAATGGATAGACAAGATGCCATGTGTATCTGTACACTGGAATACTATTTAGCCTTAAAAAAGGAGGGAAATCCTGACACATGCTACAGCATGAATGAACTGGGGGACATTATGCTGTGTAAAAGAAGCCAGACTCAAGAGGACAAACACTGCTTGATTCCACTTATATGAAGTCCCTAGAGTCATCAGATTTGTAGAGACAGAAGTAGGATGGTGTCAGCCAGGCTCTGAGGACGGGGATGGGGTGGGGAGTGGACTCTTACTGTTCAATGGGGTCAGAGTTTCTGTTTGGGAAGATAAAACAATTTCTGAAGATGGACGGACGTGATGGTTGCACAACAAGGTGAGTGTTCTTACCTCTGAAATGCACACTTAAAAACGGTTAAGATGGTAAATTTTATGTTACATCAAAAAAACTGAAGCAACAGCAAAAAAAAAACCAAACACATCTGTCTTTCCCCCACTCTAACTCTAGTCCTTATCTTGATCCGTATTTAGTGAATACAACCTGGAGAAAGCTGGAAGGAACCTACTTAATGTAGTCTGTGCATTTAAACCAAAGTAATAAAACCAGGAATGTCCTTGGCCAATACACACAATGTCCTGTGTTTATTAAAGGAAAATGAATTTGTAAGCAACATTAACACTTCTGGAAAACTGCCTCCCCGCCCAAGACTGGGTTGGCAATTCTGGTGGAGTTCGAGGTAATCTTTGAGAGGGGGTGTGGGCATAGACGTTGTGACCATTCACATCTTATTAAATTTTCCGAGATGCAGGAAAGCATCTCAGAAGAGGAAGCAGCCTGTGCCAAGATGCAGGGTTGGCAAGAGCCTTCCTTGGGTTCCTTGCACGTCTTTCCGTGTAGCAGCTGCCAGTGGGAGGGGCCCCAGGCCCCCAGCTCCACCTGCCCTTGGTGAGTGCACTGGTCACTACCCTACGCCTGGCACACACAGCCATTTCCTGACCTGGAATCCCCCTCTAGGAGGAAAAGCAATTGTGGAGACCAGTGTTTGACCAAAGCAGTGTGGTTTTATTATGACACGGGTGAATGTGGATTGTCACCTTCCTTTTAGACGTGAGTTTGTGTGTTTTGACATGGGCGAGGTGGAAGCACACTTTTCTTCCAGAACTCTGAGGTTTGAGAATGTGATTTCTAAGTGGTCCTTGTCCCCACACAGGTGTTTGGTGGATCCCTGCCCCTGCACTTAATACATTGGAGACTGTCCTCCATTCACAGGGGACTTTGCCAATCAGTGGTTCAGGAGTAGGCACAGGGCACCGGGGGACTCGCACACAGGCCTGGCTCCCTCTGCTGACTCCTCCCAGGCCTGCTGGCTGGATGCATGTTTCCATTTAGGTACTGGGGTCACTGAAAAGAATATAGTCTGTGTTGCTGTCTGCTGTCATTGTCGGGGAGGAAATGCCCTTAGACTTTCAAACAGAGATCGTGTTGTGGGTGTAGAAAAACCTGGATACAAACCCAGTCCTAGCCTTCAGCATCTGTGTGTCCTGCTGGCCTAAACTCAGAGCCACACTGCTCAGTCCATGATGGTTCGGGAAGCTTTTGAAGCCTTCTCCAAAGATGCCTTAAGATCGCCTATAATCGTTCCCTGTTATCCATCACAAAAGCGCTCCTGCATTGAGACACACAGCTGAGAATTGAATGTATTTTCGCTTAGGTGGCTGCACGTGGGTGCAGCGGAATCAGATCATTTGCCGAGAGGAGGGTGGTCCTGGTTTCTGGGCCAGCTGCCAGCACAGCCTCGGGACCACCCAGTAATTCAGTCCTTCCTCAGAGTCACTGATGACATGTAATTTCATTCTGGCGATCACTGAGTGAATCAGAGGGGGCCTTCAGCAGGCTGCAGAGGAGTGCAGATGTACAAGCTTAGCATTTTCTGGTTGCCTGTGCATGCATCCATTCTGCAGGAAGACAGTAGAAATGAATGCAGATGAATGCAGAAAGGCAGTGCCGACGAGCTTCGAGAAGCCTTAATTCAGCAGTGCTGTGTACACACTAGATTTCTCATTCCTTAAAGGTGGTCCCTGCAGTCTGATGAGAAATGGAGCCTGAGGTGGGGAAAGGATTAGGCTGTTAGGTTTTGCAGAAGACCTGGATTCTGAAGCAGGGTGTTTCGACCTTCACTTTTCATTCTCTCAGCAGTTATACTGTGTGCATGGCTTAAATGTGCAGTTGATGGCCCGCTTTGTTACAAAGAGGCTCGAGTTTTTCTTCATTAGTACCTGCCCCGTCGACCCACTTCAGTGTGCTGTAGGTGGTAGAGAATCTAGGTTACAGAATCAAACACCTCCTGTCCTCAGCCTTTATGGATTCTCACTCCAGTGCTCTCGTCAACTCAGATGTTTATGACCTGCTAGCTAAAGGTCATACTTTGGCCACCTGATGTGAATACCCAACTCATTGGAAAAGACCCTGATGCTGGGAAACATTGAGGGCAGGAGGAGAAGGGGACGACGGAGGATGAGATGGTTGGATGGCATCACCAGCTCAATGGACATGAGTTTGAGCAAACTCTGGGAGATAGTGAAGGACAGGGAATTTTGGCGTGCTGCAGTTCATGGGGTCGCAAAAAATTGAGCAACTTAGTGACTGAACAATAAAGAGGTTACTGGCTGGTGGTTTTTATCAGTGGCTACAGATTATAATCTCCTGGGGAAATTTTGAAAAAAAAAAATGCACATACCCAGGCCCTGTTCCAGTCCAGCTGAATCAGAATCTCTGAATGGTGCCCAGACATTGGTATTTGAAAAAATTAACCTTTTTGGTAATTCCACTGGGCATCAGTACAGAGAACCCTGCGACCACACAGAAGGGTGTTCGTACCTCGATGGACGCAAGGATTTGTTTCCCCTACAAAGAACCTAAGAATGGACCATCTCTGATTTCTCACCAAGCCAGCAGCAGGAACAGCAGGTCTGAACCATGTGGGTAGAAGCCCCGTCTATTCACAGGCTCAAAGTGTGGGTTTTGTCCTTCTGTGTCTTCATCTGTGAAATCAGGATAACGGTGCCCACCCTTGTTCCTCACTGAGCTGTTGGAGAGAATGGCATGAAATCATGCACATATGTGAAGGCACGGAGGTAAAGAGAATGAAACGCATGCTGGAGGACGCTGGCATATTTTGCTGTAATAAGATGCCCAGTGGATTATAACTGTCTAAACCCTTGGCATGTGGCTGGAGGGTACAAATAGGTATCAGAATGTGTTGACTCATAATAAATATGTGTAAAACCCTTTCCAGCAGAGGGACTCACGTGGGCTCCATCAAGGCTCCAGAAGGCCCTGTATTCAGCTGCCTCTGGATTCAGATCACCTTGACATTTCCACCACCCACTTCACCAAAAGCCCACTATTTTTTTTGCATCTGCCCATCGGGAGATTCAAGGCTCTTTCCTGGAGCTGTAATTAAGTATAGCATGATTCTTTTTAATAGATAGGGCTTCCTTTTGGGCTCTGGGATTTAGACTTCCTGGCTGCCACCATTGTGTTTTATTCATTTCCAGTTGCTGTTTTCTCCCTGTCTTTGAGCCTGAAAGTGGGCATGAGAGCATCTGCGTGTTTTGTTAAACCCAGGAGAAAGGTTGTGCTCATAAAGCTCACTAAAACTCAAAGGGGCATTCACTTATGTCCAAGGGAAAAAATGTTTCCTGGTCCAGGTGATTTCAGTCTGTTCAAAGAGTGTGAGGGGGAAAAACAAGCAAACCGCTGCGGGGCTGTTGTTGACAATTCCCGTAATAGAAGGACCAACGCGAACAGGCTTTGTTTAACTTTGGTTCAGTTACCGTTGTCCCTGGGTATCCTCTGGGGGCTGGTTCCAGGACCCCACGGATATTGGATATTCACAGATGCTCAAGCCCTTCATATAAAACAGTGTCATATTTGCGTATGACCTGCACAATCTTCCCATCCACTTTAAATCTCCTCTAGGGTACTCATCAGACATAGTAAAGGCTGTGTAAACAGGTGCTGGTGTGTGGCAAATGCAAGTTCCTGGAACTGCCTGGAATTTTTTTCTCCCGAATATTTTCCATCTGTGGTTGTTTGAATCTGAGGATGCAGAGCCCTACGTTACAGAGGGCTGATTATGTTTTCTTTTCCTGAACAGAATCAAGAGCACAGATCTCAGAGAATTCAGCCAAAATTGTCTTGTCACCCCACGATGATTGGCAGAGGCTTGGCTCTCCTGCCCAACCTAGCCCCAGAAGAGGAGGTTCTGATGGGGCTTCTTGTGAGCAGTGTTCCCGGTCACGTGTTTCTGGCTGCAGCTGCTTGGACAGATGTTTTGCCGGTTTTTTTTTTGACTGACCTCTCAGTTTTCTGCCTGTCCAAGGTCTTCTTCCTGAAAAGGAAAGTGTTAATTGCTACGTTGTGTCTGACTCTTTGCGTCCCCATGGACTGTAGCTCAGCAGGCTCCTCTGTCCATGAAATTCTCCAGGCAAGATTACTGGAGTGGGTAGCCATTGCCTTCTCCAGGGGAATCTTCCTGACCCAGGGATCAGACCCACATCTCCTGCATTGCAGGTGGATTCTCAGCCCACAGGATCTTAGTTCCCTGACCGGGGATTGAACTCATGCCCTCGGCAGTGAAAGTGCAGACCTCTGGCCACTGGCCAGCTAGGGAATTCCCTCCTTATCCTTTGCTTAAAGTGAAAACTCAAAGTAGTCACAGCCCAAGTGACGATGTGTTGTGTATCTACACTGGTCTTCTGTGCTCAGATCAAGCATTTGTGTCTTGTGGTCTGCTTGGTGGTGGTGGTGGGCCATGCTTGGTCCTAAGAGCGTCCTGAATGATGCCCTCTGCACCCAGGCCTTTGTCATTTGTGCTGTCTGGGAGAGACCTGACTTCCCCTGAGTTGTTGTGATGAAGTAATGACATAATGAGTCTGAAAGTGCTTTGAAGCTGGAGAGCAGTGTGGCAACATTAAGGTGTCATGAATGCCAGTACTAGTAACAGTTGTCTCATCAGTCTGCTCTCATGAGGCAAGAGGGAGATGTCACTGGTTGGCCGATTAGCGAGAGGGTCTCCCAGCACCTGGGGCTTCCTAGGTGGCTTGGTGGTGAAGAATCCACCTGCCAGTGTAGGAAACGTAGGTTTGATCCCTGGGTCGGGACAATCCTTTGGAGAAGGGAATGGCTACTCATTCCAATGTTCTTGCCTGGAGAATTCCATGGACAGAGACATCTGGGGGGCTACAGTCCATAGGGTTGCAAAAAGTTGGACATGTCTGGGCAACTGAGCATGTGCATACCCAGCACCCATTTCTACTGCTTGTATTTAGTGCTCTATCCATTATAATGCAGATTTCATAGCAGGTAGATTCTTAACCACTGGACCACCATGCAAGTCCTCAAAGCCATTGCTTCTCTGGGTGTATTTCACTCGTGTGTGTCTTGTGGGTAGTCTGAAACCAGTGTTGATCCATATATAGATTTACACGGTCTCCTTCCCCCAACCCTCCCCTCTCTAGGATTTTCCTCACTCTCACTCTTAGCGGTCTTTCTTCTCAGTTCTTGGGTCAGAAAGTTGGATGTGTCTTGGAGTTTTCCCCTCTCACCCAAGACATGCTATTGTGCAGCTCTGTACACCGGAGGCTGCCCTCAAAGCAAAGTGGCCAGAGAAAAAGAGAAAAATAACCAGTCTCCTCTTACACTCTTGAGACCACAGGGCCTGCTTTCCCAGTTCCTCTGGCCAGAGAGATGGGCTGTTTCCTGGGCTTGTAGGGTCTCGTGATGCACAGCAGCAGATCAGTGCCCTGATGAGGTCCAACCTTACATCAGGGCAGGGAGGGAAAAAAGACAAAAAGATACCAGGAATATCCCATTCCACTCTTTGTTTTTTTTTAAAGAGGCCCTTTATCCTAGTTGTCTGCCCAGAAAGGAGTTTTTCTTGGAGTTTTTGTTATCTTCTCCCACTGTGCATTTCCTTGATTGGACCCACATTTGAGTCAAAGCCAAGAGATAATGGAGGAAAATTTAATCCAGGAAACTTGCCAATGTGTGTTTCTTCAATTTTTAACTTCTTTCTCAGTCTATCTGATACTGTTTACTCTTCAGAGGCCTCAAGAAGTTGACTTTTGTGTCCTGTGCAGAGGTTTTACTTGTAATCAGGGGGAGAGAGAGGCTTTTGTGAGCTTACGTCATCTTGGCTGGTCCCACAAGTCTTACATCCCCCTTTTAAAAAACAAGCAGTAGCGTGCTATTTGTTTGGCATTTGTTTTTTGTTTTTACTTAATAGTACACATTAGAGATAACAATGATGGTATTAACAGTGACAATAAAACAACAGTTACTAAATGCTTTATGTGCCAAGCATTGTTCTAACTACCATACATTTATTAATCCATTTAATCCTTGCAGCAATCCTATTAGGTAAGTAGTATTATTACATAGGCAGTATTACTAGGTAGGTAGTATTATTCGCGTTTTACAGATGATGATACTTTTTGGGGGAAATTAAGTACAGTAACTGGTCCAAGGTAACATAGCTAATTAGTAGAGGAGCTATCTAGCCTGTCTGGCTCAAAAGTCCTTACACATAGCTACAATTATTATAATAATGACAGTGATGATAAAATCCAACACTTATCTATCACATGCCAGCACCTGCTTGCTAGAAAATTACGTTAGTGATAATAGTACAAATCACCTTCAGAATGAAATGCCTTTGTGAGCACATCACACTTCTCATTCTAAAGTAATAACTATATTCATTCTTCATGTAGGAAATCTGAGAAAAGTCAGGCAACTTGCTGGAGAGGTGGCAATACAATCTCTAGACTAGAGATGTGATATTTTCAATGATTGTTGCTATCTTCTCTGGAAAGTATAGTGTATTCCTAGCCAATAAGACTTGGAGAAATAGAATCATAGGAAGTTAAAGTTGGAAGAGACTCACATGGTCTCAGTTTACCTCCAGATTTTATTTTTATTATTTAAACATTTTTATGCATTTATTTATTTATTTTTGGCCATGTTATATGGCATGTGGGGTCTTATTTCCCCAGCCAGGGGCCGAACCCTGAAATGGAAGCTCTGGGTCTTAACCACTGGACTGCCAGGGATGTCCTACTTCCTGATTTTATTGATCACACATCATGATGTATCAGAAAGCACCTTGTCAAAGGTAAAATGATGCATGGATGTTAGTTGTCATGCATAAGGAAGCAGTTCTGGAGAACTAAATTGATGAAATCCTTATCTTCATTATCACCACATAACTGCATTTATAGGATACAAATGTCCCAGGGACTCTGCAGGACACGTCTCTGATGTTTAAAATAACCTTGCTAAATAGGTATTATGGTTCCCACTTTTTAGATATGAGAAAAATGAATGCTCAGAGATGACAGGTAACTTACCCAGCAAAGGGGCCACACTTGGGTCACCCTTCTTTTACATGTCTTCCTACCTATAAGTATTTGACACATACTGATCATATGTGTAATTATCGTGTATTAAGTTATTCCAAGGGCTTCATAGGTGGTTCTAGTGGTAAAGAATCCACCTGCCAATGCAGGAGACACAAGAGACGTGGGTTTGATCCCTGGATCGAGAAGATCCCCTGGAGGAGGGTATGACAACCCACTCCAGTATTCTTGCCTGTAAAATCTCATGGACACAGGAGCCTGGGGTCACAAAGAGTCAGACATGACTGAGCGACTGAACACACGTGTTGTCCCAATCGGGATACGTTTTTCTGAGTGAAAGGGAACCTGAGTAGTCGTCATACTAGGACTGTCCTGGGCAGGCCAGGGCAAAGGGTCACCCTTCCTATGAGTCTTTATTTCCAGACTGCATACTTTATATTTGCCATAGTTTGATTCAGATGATATAAAATGCTGTAGATGGCCAATGTTCATGAGGGTGTATTAATGGATCTGTGGATCTGTTTCCTAAGGCCATTAGAGGAGAACCACACGGAGCTGGGTATTGCTTTATGCAGTGGACCGAGGTCACTTATGAATTTTGCTCATCATTGTGGATTTAGAGAGGCCATTTTTGAAACAAATAGAAGAAAGTTCTTAAACTAATGTATGTTTTAAAATTTTTTCTCTAGGGTTAGAGTCTAATGAGCCTTTCAGGATGAATATAATTAAGTGTGGATGAGAATAGATAAGATTCTTTCCCTCTGTCTTACACTGAGATGAAGGGAGATTCATTGTCATTTTCTTCTTGGAGGTAAGGCTTTAGAAATGGAAACAACTTGAATGTGATTTTTTTCTCTTCTTTAGTCACTAAGTCAAGTCTGACCCTTTGTGATTTGGTGAACTGTAGCCTGCCAGGCTCCTCTGTCCTTGGGATTTCCCAGGCAAGAATACTGGAGTGGGTTGCCATTTCCTTCTCAATGGGTTCTTTCCGATCCAGGAATTGAACCTGCATCTCCTGCATTGGCAGGCGGATTCTTTACCACTAAGCCACCTGGGAAGCCTGGTTTTTTTTTGTCTCTTACACGCTCTTGAAAAACATGTTTATCCAGCTGGTCATGATATATTGAGCTGGATAATGTACCTTATAATATTCATAAGCATGTAATGCTTATTGCCATTCTAAGGAAGGGATTCACATCCTTGTTCTCCGTGTGGGGAAACTGAGGCTCAGAGTGGCTTCAGTTACTGCTCCACACTTGCACAGCTGATTGGTGCTGGTGTAGGGATTCAAGTCAAGGTCTGTCTGGCTCCAGAGGCCATGCTTTCCTGAACACTTCTCTGTAATGAACAGAGAAGCTGTTGGCATCCGCACAAGGAGCGCAGTTAAGCTGCTTCCTCCCTGCGAGCTGTGTATGGGGAACCTTGGGCCGTCTTACTTCCCAGGTGAATATGAGTATCTTGTTTGAGGAAAGCGCTAGACTGAATTATCACCCCAGTGTTGGAAATGCCTGGGCCTTGGGCCAGTTGCTCAGTCTTTCTTGACCTCATTTCCTTTTCTGGGAAGCAAGGGGATTGAACTTGATGATGTGTGTGGCTCATCTGGGGCTTCCCAGGTGGCACTGATGGTAAAGAATCTGCCTCCCAATGCAGGAGACATGAGAGATGCAGGTTTGGTCTATGGGTCGGGAAGATCCCCTGGAAGAGGGCATGACAACCCACTCCACTGTTCTTGCCTTGGTAATCCCAAGGACAGAGGAATCTGGCAGGCTATAGTCCATAGGGTTACAAAGAGTTGGACACGAATGAACTGACTTAACACACACACACACACACACACACACACACACAAACACCCCGCTCATCTAATAGTTTGTGATCTGAAATTGATTGGGGTCCCCATTCAGCATAGTAGACATTCTGGTTGGAAAATGCAGCTTGCTAATTTGCATGATAATAGTGTATTACAAATGAAGAGGCCTGAAGGTCCTGTTGTGGTTTATATAGGACTTGGAAGAGTTTACAGGAAGAGGGTCCTCATGGCCTTGAGGGTAAGATGGCAGGGATTCTCATGTATTTTCTGCCAGGGGCCATTTTTGTGCATTACTTTTGTGGACCGCTTCCATCCTTCCACATTATAATTCCAAGCTTCCTCCCTTCGTTTCCATTACTTTTGGAGACTGAGGTGTTAAGAATTCTGAGATTATCCAGGATCAAACAATTAGAGCACAGGCTTAAAGGACCCTCACTGTCAAGCTTCTTCTTGGCAAATAGAACAGGAAGTAGAAGATGTATGAAGTTTACATTCATGTGAGTATTCTTAATCTGGACCATCACAATTTAATGATGAGCTGGTGATACTTTTTTTCAGGAGGATGTAATGTATATTAGGGACCCACTCAGGCAAGGGCATCGCAACCCACTCTAGTATTCTTGCCTGGAGAATCTCGTGGACAGAAGAGCCTGGCAGGCTACAGTCCATGGGGTCGCAAGAGTTGGACACGACTTAGCGACTAAACCACCACCACCACTCAGGCAAAAAAGCAAAGCTCTCTCCCCAGCCTGCCTGGAGTGCATTCATCCTTGTCCACCTTGTGCTGAAATGAGATATCATTGCTGGGGATGTGTGGAAATTACCAACCTCAGAAGTTTCCTTGTGCCTTGGCCCTTCCTCACCTGTATGCATCACAATGGCTTAAACAGATTGTCAGCAAGCACAGTCCGGTTATTTGGAACCAGATTCCTAATGATAAAAACAGTGGCTCCAGTGTCGTCATTGTGAACAGCCATGGAGCAGGAGAGACAACCAGGAGTCATCAGAACTGAACCAAACTGAATCAAACCAAACCCATTTTGCACAAAATAGCATGAAACAACGAACTATTGAATGCAGTGTAATTATAACTGAAACAAGACTTGGTCTCACCTGACATTTGCTTTCTTTGTTTCCTGGTGATTGTGTTCTCATAATGTTCTGTCTGTGTCTGTCATAAACTAAAAAATGACTTTTGCTGGCTTTCCTCCTGGGGCGCTTGATGTGGTAAATAACTAACTGATGAGTTGGGGTCTAGTAACTGAGGCCAGGGAATTGATAGCAAACTCAAAGGAGATTTTCTGTCTCTAATTACAAAGAATTATAATCCAGGAGCTCTTTCCTAGGTCATTTGTAACAGATCCCTATTCCAAGTCTTTGCAATAGGGAATGTTCCAAATGCTACCCAGTGGAGAGCTTTGACCAGGCCAGCTGATCATTTCCACTTGATCATGCTCTCCCTGGGTGTTCTAGTGAACAATTAAAATTTTCCTCGGAGAGAAAAAAAAAAATCTTCATTTTCTCCACACATAATTGAGTTTCTTTTTCTTAATATGATAGAATACTTTGTGCGTTTTCTTCTTTCTCGTGTAGGCCTTTAAAAAATGTATCAACTCATTGGTGCAGTGGTAAAGACTCCGCCTGCTAATGCAGGAGACGCAGGAGACTCGAGTTCAATCCCTGGGAGAAGCGAATGGCAACACACTCCAGTATTCTTGCCCGGAAAATTTCATGGAAAGAGCGGCCTGGTAGGCTACAGTCCATGGGGTCGCAAAGAGTCGGACATGACTGAATGACTAACACTTTCCATTTTCCTTTAAAAAAAATGTATGTTCAGTAGCCAAGTCGTGTCCGACTCTCTGTGACCTCATGGACTACAGCACGCCAGGCTTGCCTGTCCTTCACTGTCTCCCTGAGTTTCCTCAAGCTTGTGTCCATTGAGTCAGTGATGCCATCCAACCATCTCATCCTCTCTTGCCCGCTTCTTCTCTTCTCGATCTTTTCCAGCTTAAGGTCTTTTCCAACAAGTTGGCTCTTAGAATCAGGTGGCCAAAATATTGGAGCTTCAGTTTCAGTATCAGTCTTTCCAATGAATATTCAGAGTTGATTTCCTTTAGGATTGACTGGTTTGATCTCTTTGCTGTCCAAGGGATTCTTAAGAGTCTTCTCCAGCACCACAATTTGAAAGCATCATTTCTTCAGCACTCAGTCTTCTTTATGGTCCAACTCTCACATCCATACATGACTACTGGAAAAACCATAGCTTTGACTAGACAGACCTTTGTTGGCAAAGTAATGTCTCTGCTTTTTAATATGCTGTCTAGGTTGGTCGTAACTTTTCTTCCAAAGAGCAAGGGTCTTTAAATTTCATGGCTGCAGTTACTGTCCACAGTGATTTTGAAGCCCAAGGAAATAAAATCTGTCACCGTTTCTACTTTTTCCCCATCTATTTGCCATAAAGAGATGGGACCAGGTGCCACGATCCTCATTTTTTGACTGTTGAGTTTTAAACCTGCTTTTCACCCTCATCAAGAGGCTCGTTAGTTCCTCTTAACTTTCTGTTATTAAAGTAGTGTCATCTGCACATCTGAGGTTATTGATATTTCTCCTGGCAGTCTTGATTCCAACTTGAGCTTCATCCAACCAGGCATCTCATATGACGTATTCTGCATGTAAGTTAATTAAGCAAGGTGACAATATACAGCCTGATGTACTCCTTTCCTAATTTGGAACCAGTCCGTTTCCATGTCTGTTTCTAACTGTTGCTTCTTGTCCTGCATACAGATTTCTCAGGAGGCAGATAAGGTGGTCTGGTATTCCCATCTCTTTAAGAATTTCCTACAGTTTGTCGTGATCCACACAGTCAAAGGCTTTTTGCAGATATTGATTTTTTTTTTAATTCCCTTGCTTTTTCTATGATCCAGTGGGTATTGGCAATTTGATCTCTGGTTCCTCTGCCTTTTCTCAATCCAGCTTGTATGTCTGGAAGTTCTTGGTTCACATACTGCTGAATCCTAGCTTGAAGGATTTTGAGCATTACCCTGCTGGCATGTGAAATGAGTGTAATTGGGTAGATATGACCATTTTATTAGTAAATAGATTTGGAAGATAGTAAGAGTTTCTACTAACATGCTGTGAACAGATTGTGGGCTTATTATTTCATGTGGAAAAAATTTAAAACTTAGAGAATCCAGGACTAGCATGGTGGCTCTGTGAAGACACGGAGACTTAGGTTCTTTGTTCTGTTCTGTCACCATTAGCAAGGACTTGTATCCTCAGGGTCACAAGCTGACTACTGGAGATACAGCCATCATAGCCTTACTCTAGAGCAAAGGAGGAGCAAGGACAAAGAAGCAGGCATCACAGCAAGTCAGCCCCCTTTGAAGAGTCTTCTGTAAGCCTCACACAATGACCCTGGCTTAAATCTCCTGGACCACCTTTAGCTGAAAGGGATGTTGGGAATTTTACCTTTGCAGCTCGGTGTAGCTTGGTATATTAGACTCATGTTAGCTGTTGGAACAAACCAACCTCCAGAGTTTGTCTCTTTGGTACTACCTTCCTTGAGGACCTGCCGTCCTCTGCATTGAATGGGCAGGTGGCAAATAATGGTAGAGAGTCCTATGTGGGATGTTTCTGGTTCATCCTGAAAGGGGCCCATCACATCCATTTATGCCCCACTGGCCAGAGCTCTGTCACGTGGTCATGTGTCCCTGAAAAGCTGGGAACTAGAGTCCAGCTGTGTGTCTGGGACAAAAGGGAAATGGCCAGCCCCTGGGCACATTGCTGCCCCCATGATGTCAGGATTCTGTTACTGGGAAAGACATTAAAACACTGAGAGCCGTGAAATGAATGGTAACAGTCTCAGCCACGGCCTGACACAAGCTCCTGCTGTTCTGTTTCCCACAGGGACGTTTCCTGTTCCAGGTTATCAGATTAGGCCTCGTCCCTTCTGGGTCTCATGGCAGCAGCCCTTGATGTTTCCTCCATTCTCCAACTTCTTCTCGTTCAGTCACTATGCCGTGTCCAGCTCTTTGTGACCCCATGGGCTGCAGCACTCCAGGCTCCACTCCAGGCTCCTCTTCCTCCTCTGTCTCCCGGGGTTTGCTCAATTCATGTCCACTGAGTTGGTGAGGCCATGCAAGTATCTCATCCTCTACTGCCCTCTTCTTCTCTTACCTTTAATCTTTCCCAACACCAGGGTCTTTCCCAATGAGTCAGCTCTTTGCATCAGGTGGCAAAAGGATTGGAACTTAAGCCACTTCCTGTCCATCCCACCAATTTTAGCTCTTAATTCCAGAGTGACTTGTTTTTATTTGTTCAGTGTTTCCTGAGTCTTGATTTTTGTTCCCCAAAGACATGAAAGCAGGCACTTTAACCTTCTTCGACCATAATTATTGGGTAAGTGATATGTCCTCCTCATGAGAGTGACCACAAAGTCCTCTGTGAAATCAGTCAAAGATCACGAGGCCAGGAGTTAAAACATTCTGGGCGACATCCAGAGGCCCATTCTAAAGGCCTCCAGACGTCTTTAGTCGCGTTCTAACCTTGTCAGTTTCATCCTCTCAACCTGGACAGGGCCCTGCCTTCTCTAGTTTGAGTTTACCCTAGAAAATTCTCATTCCTAAGAGGTTGCTCAGATGCCTCTGCTTTGTGAAAGTCTGATGTGTCATTTCGGCCAGACCAAGTTTGTTTTCTTTTACCTCTGAGTTCTTGTAATGTTTTGTGCATTTTTTTGGTCTTGTTTTAGGGCCTATTGCCTCATCAGAGTAGTTGATATTCTGGTACAGATCACACCAGGGAGTAAGGGTATAATTCCTGTCTTTTTGTTCCATCCTCAAACAGCTTCCTAGGTATGGAGTGTCACCATCCCTGTTGTACTGAGGAGGAAATGAGAGGCTATGTTGTGTGGTCTGGGGCTACTGAGAGGGAAGATAGTCTGTTTCTGCTCTCTGAGGATGGGAGGTGCGATGGGGTCTGTCCTAGGAGATCAGGGCCCAGGACTTCCATATCGGCCCCTGACTCTCCAGTTCCTTGGGCTCCCCTGGTGGCTCAGCAGTAAACAGCCCGCCTGCAGTGCTGGAAACGCAGGAGATGAAGGTTCGCTCTCTGGGTCAGAAAGATCCCCTGGAGGAGGGAATGGCAACCCATGCCTTTATTCTTGTCTGGAGAATCTCATGGACAGAGGAGTCTGGTGGGCTACAGTCCATGGAGCTACAAAGAATCGGATACGACTAAAGTGACTGAGCATGCACGCTTGCACGACCGTTCCTTAAGGCACCACTGTCTATTCTGCCTTTGGCTAAATTTTAAAATATCATGAAATATTTCAAATTGACCAAAAAGCACTGAAAATTAAATGAACAGACTACTATGGGCCCACCATCCAGGCTGAGCAAATGTTAATTAATATATAACCATATTTGCTTTAGACGTCGCAAAAAATGCTGTTGTTACACAGTTATGGATCCATGTCCCGTTCTCTTGCCATCCCCACAAACAACTTGTATTGGAAGCTAGTGTGTATGTTCTTGTTGTGTGTCTTTATACTTTTACTCCATATGTATACACTGTGCATCCTACAGCGTAGGCTTCGTATTGTTGGTGTGTGTGTGTGTGTGTGTGTGTGTGTGTAATAGAGTGATATAAATGACATCAGTATTATAGTATCTTTTAGTAACCTGATTTTTCTCTGCCATTATTATGTTTTTGAGATTTATCCCTGTTAATTCAAGTAGATCTCATCATTTAATTGCTACAGAGTATTCTGCTGAGTATCTTTACTTGTTATGTGAGGTATCTATATTCTTATAGATACATGTAATATTTCATCCCTCTAGATAAATACATATAACTCTAACTCATTCTGTTTCATGCCCATGTTACATTCCATGGCTATGGATGTACCATTCCAATATTACTGAAAATTCATGCTGTTTTCATTATTTTCTACTTCTTATAGTGCTATAATCAGCATATTTATATCTGTTTCCTTATAGAATGCTTTTATTTCTAAAGGATGGATTTCCTAAAATGAAATTGAACAGGGATAGCCAGTTCATTTCCAAAAATGTCGTTGACAGTTTGTAGACAGAAGTTTTCAACCTTAGAGAAGGAAGCTGTTCTGTTGAAGTTTTATTTAGCTTTTTTCTGGACCACTAGAAAGGTTTAGCATCAGTTAATATGTTCATTGGCCATTCTGTGAACTTCATATTTGTATCCTGGTTCATATCAATTTTCAGGACCAGAGTATCTCTGCTGAGCATGAATTCTATAAGTTACGCCCCCTGGAATTGTCTTATTGGGAAGCCCTTGGAATTAGAGGGATGTTAACTCTGTCTTATGGGTTGCAGTGATATCTGTATATATAAATTAGGAATATTACATTCCTCTAGATAAATTCTTATAACTAACTCATTCTTTTCAATAGCTGAATAATATCCCATGATATGAATATACCATTCCAGCTTTACTCAAAATTTGTGTCTCTACCTCATCCTATCATTTTTTTTTCACTTTGCTTACAGTGTCTTCTACTGTTGCCCCATTTTTAATTCATAAGACTTGAATATTTTCTGTTCTGGAGTAGATTTTTTTGTCGTTTTGTGCCCTGCTTAAAAATGTTGACTTACGCATACCTTCTAATTCTTTTTTCTTAAAGCATTTCCACCAGTTCTGTTTTTTTTTTTAACTGGGAATTTTAAGCAATGCAGGTTTTCTTGATATGTAAATAAAGCCTGGCTAAGGCCTGGGAACTCACTGACTAAATAGCATTGGCTTGGATGCTGTATCAAATGCTCTGCTGAAGAATGATGCCATGACATGTGTTCTCATCTTTTTCTCTTTCAAGACGACACTTTGATCTTTCCCATTCAAATGCTATGAAGCTCTCGGAGAGGGAGAAAGGCACAGCCAGCCAACGGTTGCTCGCACTTAGGAGGAAGTTCTGGATTGGTATTTTTGTTTGAAAAATCAAGTAAGGATTTTGTTTGAAAAATCAAGTAAGGCCATTCTAATCGTCCCTGATATTTACCCTCGGGAGAATGCTGGCACTGAGGCCTCCTGACAGTTGATCTCTTCCATTCTGCTCTCGTGTCATTTAAGATGGTTGAGACACAGTGATTTGTTCCTGGAGAAGAAAGGAAGACAGCCAGGGTTGGAGGAAGGGAGTTCATTTTGCTGCTGCTCGAGAAGTGGATCTGATTTAATGGTGCAAACAATTTGTGGATCCAGTTTCTATTTTTAAGCAGACTTTTCAAGACTGTGACAAATGAAAAAAGAAAATTAAATCATTTTAGTATCACATTGTGTGTGTGTGTGTGTTTGATACATTTTCATAACCTCCTCTTGTTGATCTATGACATGACTTGAGCCATTATAAGGTGGAGTGCCAGTTCCAGGAAGGGCCTGAGGGGGTGCAGACCAGTAGCTAGGTGTCTGGCAGATGAGCAGTGAGATGCAGATGGCATTTTTATTCCCCCTTCAGCCAGCACCGTGCAGGAGATGTGGGTACAGACGGCGGGAGGTGTGGAGCTGTTAAGTTTTGGGTTTCGAGCCCCCACTCACAGTGGAGTCTGAGGGCGGGCCTGGCGTGCATTGCCTTTACAACTCTTATTTGGTGCAGACATCATCCCTGTTGTGTAGATGGCAAAACTGAGGCCTAAAGAGGCCCATCTGAGCAGCTTTGTGAAATAACTCAGGCAAGAACCGTGGCCCAGAAGCCCTAATGCTCTGTATGAACTTCCCAGGCTCCTCCCCCTCCTTCCCACACTCCAGGCACCCTGGCTGCCTGCTGTTTACCAAGCCAGGACCCCCACCAGCCCAGGGCCTTGCATTCATCCTGGAAAAGTCTTCTGGATATGCTTCTGGAATATCCCTCTTCCTTGTTCCGTTCAGTTCTCAGCACAGAGACCTTCCCTGGCCACGTCATCTAGAAACGTCCATGCTATTTTATATATATTTTTTGCTCCTGCACTTTATCTTTGTTTCTAGCTCTGACCAGCGCCTGACATATATGTTTGTTTATGGTCTGCCTCCCTTCTCACTGGCCTGGGAGCTTCCTGGGCAGAAAGCTCGCTTCATCTGCCTCCCTCCCGCTCCACTGCTGCTGCTGCTGCTGCTGCTGCTGCTAAGTCGATTCAGTTGTGTCCGACTCTGTGTGACCCCATAGACGGCAGCCCACCAGGCTCCCCCGTCCCTGGGATTCTCCAGGCAAGAGTACTGGAGTGGGTTGCCATTTCCTTCTCCAATGCGTGAAAGTGAAGTTGCTCAGTCGTGTCCGACTCTTAGTGACCCCATGGACTGCAGCCTACCAGGCTCCTCCATCCATGGGATTTTCCAGGCAAGAGCACTGGAGTGGATTTGCCATTGCCTTCTCCGTCCCTCTCCACAGGGTCTGGCAAATGCTCACTGTATGTGAGCTGACCAAGCAGCCTGGCCTTTGTCCGCGCTGGGGGCTCACAGGTGGGGGACCTGCTCCCCAGGCAGCAGCAGGGCCTGGGGACATTTGCCCCCTATCTGTCACCACCTCCAGGAAACAGCAGTCAGTGACACTTGTAGCTTGTTTCTCTGAGACTGAAGTTCATCTTCACAGCCGAGAGCTGAGTAATGTTTAAACTCCAGATGGTCCCCAGTGTCATTAAGGACTTCCTGCTGAGCAGGTGTGAATGTGGCACGTGCCCAGGCCATGCGCCTGGACTTCGGAGGGGAGGGCAGGAGGTATGTCCCTTAGACGAAGAAGTGGCTCAGGCACCTTAGTGGGCAAATACAGGGAGATATTCTAGGGGCAGACAAGCCTTTTGGAGTCCCTCCCCAGCTCTGGGGAGTCTCACTGATTGGAGGGTTGACCCTGTTTTACCTTTTAGAAATCTCAGAGAAGCCCAAACTTGAATAGAGCATTGTCAGGGGGACGGGATCCTGGAATTTCTAAAGACAGCATCCCCCTTGCACTGGGAGAGACACATGTACTTATCAGTCCTATTGGGAGAAGCCAAGTAGAGAGGACCAGTTTCCTCTCTGGGCATCAGAGCATCCAGGTCACCGTTCCTGGGGCCTGGGACTTAGGGAGGGCTGGCAGGGGCAAGGTTACCCCCGTATTCCTTTCCCTGATCTCTGTGATGAGTCATAACCTCAAGGTCAAGTCATGGAGAAAAGCCCAGTGAACCGTATCCCCAGGCTTCTGGCTGTCATTTTCCATGCGGAGGTTATCAGTATCTCAGATGAAGCTCTTGTGCTTTGTGGGGCCCTGCTAGGCAGGTGCACTCCACTGTGTCTGGCTGGAGATAATGTCATCAGCCCCTCACAGCAGATTGTTTAGTAGCTGGTGTGTCTGTGGTTGACAAGCAAGTAAAGCTTTCTAGCAAGACGCTAGAGCCTGTGGAAGGATGTAGGAGCTTTTCTTTGATCTGGGATAATGTTAATGTGATGCTGCTGCTACAGGAAATGGAGCACTTGGCCGTTGTGTTTGAAGATTAAGTTGGTTCCTTTCATGGGGAGATGAAGAATGGGGTGTGTGGGCAGTTTAGGAAGAGAAGGGCTCAGCGGGTGGGGCCCCCTCAGGGTTGATCTCGAGTCTACTGAGTTTTTATACTTTTGAAAGGAATGAACATGAGCCTTAGAATATTAAGATATAAAGGCAGTAAGGAGGGGGCTTAATTTGAAAACCTGGAGGAGTAGCTTAGGAACATGGACAGAAAGTCCAAATTAAAAATTCGCCCACCCTCCTCTTGCAGCGTGTGGGTTCCTGGAGGTGGGAAGAACTTTGTGCCTCGGCTCCTTGGGATTTAAATGGATAAACAGTGTCAGAAAACCAGGGTTCCTGGGGTTCTGTTCACAGGTTAAGAAATGAATTTACCCATTAGAAGCAGATTGTCATTGACACAGTATGGGTGAGAATTTGGACAATTCGGGGATGAAATAGAGTGAGGAAAACCTCTGCACCCCACCCCCTCTTCTTTACCCTTCATGAATTATGAAATTAACTCTACCTGAAGAGGTGGCATAGTTTTATAAATGAAAAAGCATGGCTTTGGCATCAAACCAGAGTTTGACTGTCAGTTGATTAACTGATTAGCAGAAGTTTGAAGCTCTTGGAACTTCCGTTTTGTCAAATGTCATGTGGGTATGATGCAGTCACACAGGGTTATTGGTAGAATTAGAAAACTGTTGGCAAAGAGTTTTCAAAGTAAGCTTTTAATAAGGCTTTAGTAAGCAGTGGACTTCCCTGGTGGCTCAGATGGTAAAGCGTCTGCCTACAATGCGAGAGACCCGGGTAAAATTCTTGGGTTGGGAAGATCTCCTGGAGAAGAAAATGGCAACCCACTCCAGTATTCTTGCCTGGAGAATCCCAGAGACAGAGGAGCTTGGTGGGCTACAGTCCATGGGGTCGCAGAGTCGGACACGACTGAACGACTTCACTTTCACTTTTCACTTTTCACTTTTCTTTAGTAATCAGTATAGACAAGGATGTTGATGGTGGTGGTGGTTGGTGATAATCTAGGTTAGGGACGCTTCATTCTTTTCACAATAACCGATCTTTTTAGGGGAAGAACATTGTTCTCTAGGCCGAAACTTTGCACCTATAAGGAAGCACAGAATAACCTGCATCCAGGTTCTGTCTCCAACCTGTTCAACGTGCAGCTCAATGATGGGAAGATGTGTGGAGCATTTCATCAGCTTAGTGTAAGGCGATGCAGCCAATTAGGAACAATCTCTAAAGTAAAGAGAAAGAGAAGGGAATTTTCTTCGTGAAAATTGTTTTTATACCATTCAGGACTACTAATGCGAAAATGTTTGCCATCAGTGAACGTCCTCAGGGCAAAGCCATATCATATCACTGTGACAGGGAGGACCCATCTCTGTTTCCTTTCAGAATGATGAAAAAGACACGCAAGATTGCCTGTGATACATTGGACTGGGTTGAGAATGTCAGTCGGCTCTGTTCATTTCCCTTGTGTGTTCAGAACCTCACGCCTTCTGACTACCCGCTGCACGAAGTGACACTCTTCCGTCTGACATTTATGATGTTCACAGTGTGGCTCCAAGTTCCCTGTCCAGCGGCTGCTTTCTCTTCCACCCTTACACCTGGGTTTGAATCCTGGCTCCTCCAGTTCCTAGCTTTGAGATTTGGGCAGATTCTTGGACCTTGATGAGTTCAGTGTTCCTGTCTGTAAAATGGGGATAAATACCAATACTGGAGATTTGTATTAGTTTCCTATTGCTGCTATGACAGATTACCACAGACCTAGTGACTTACTAGGTCTGGTCAGAAGCTCTGAAGTGGGTATTACAGGGTGAAAGCCAAGAAGCTGCAGGCCTCCGTTCCTTCTGGGGGGCCTTGGGGAAAACCTCTTCTTTCTTTTTCCTAGCTTCTAGAGGCTGCCTCTGTTCCTCAGCTCACAGCCCCTTTTGCATCACTCTGACCACTGCTCCTTGCTTTCTCTCTCTATCTCTCCCGTCTCTCTCTCGTCTCCCACTCTCCCTGCCCGCCACCCCCCAGTCTTACTTGGAGCATGCATGCATGTGGGCTCTAGTTCCCTGACCAGAGATTCGACACAGGCCCCCTGCACTGGGAGCATGGAGTCTTAACCACTGGACCACCAGGGGAGCCCCCTGACTGCTGCTTCTGGAACCCCATGTCCTTCTCTGATTCTGACCTTCCTGCCTCCCACTTGTAAGGACCGTTGTCATTACATTGAGCCACCCAGATAATCCAGGGTACTTTCCCCATTTTAAGTCCCTTAACCTCATCACAGATGCCAAGTCCCTTTTGCCGTGAGGCTAATATTCACAGGCTCCAGGGATTAGAAGGTGGTCGTCTTTAGAGGGGCACTGTTCTGTCCACCGAAGGCTGCTGCAGTGCTGTGAACAGAGAGGGTGTGTTTTGTAGCTCTACACACACATGGGCGCACATAGCATTGCTTAGCCTTGTCTCCTGGAAAATTCTCCTCCTCCCACGCGCCTCTCGCGTGTAACATCTGCCACATTGTTCTGCTTTTGTCCACTAGTCTCCACCCAGCACAAGCGTGAACTTGGCTCTGTAATGGGATTGTTGCTGACATTTTGTCAATAACATATAGCTAGTTGGTTAATCCAACTGGACTTCTAGTATAAGCCTTTAACTAGCTGGGTAGTCATTTTGCATAGATAGTTACTGGTTATTCTCTTTTTCCAAAATTTTCTCTACCTCATTAAATAACTTTTAATGGAAAAACAGTGCATGTACATACACTGGGTACTTCGTAAAATGGGTGGGAAGGAAGTCTTCCAGCAAGCCTCATTCTTAGGACTCTCCCTGGAAGAAACAGTGTTACTTGCTTCTTGTCTGACTTCTCAGAAATTGTGTGTGTATGTGTGCCTGTGTGTGTGTGTGTGTGTGATGCAAACAGTAACACAAACGACACTGCTGTACACCTTTATTTTTTCACTTAACAATGTATCTTGGGTGCAATTCCATATTAGCCCACATAAGTCTGCTTAATTATTTTACATGACTGCATAATAGTTCCTTGTATTTTTAGGCTGTAATTTACTCCGTCAATTTCCTGTTGATGGACACAAGCAGACTTCATTTTCTTTTGCTTCACTTTATTGTGTTTCACTGCGTTTTCTACTAAGTGGGAGGTTTGGGGCAACCCTGCATTGAGCAGCTTTGTTGGTGCCCCTTTTCTAACAGCATTGGCCCAGTTCATGTGTCTGTGTCACATTTTGGCAATTCTCACGATGTTTCAAACTTTTAAACCATTAGAGTGTTTGTGATGGTGATCTGTGATCAGTGATGTTTGACGTCACTATTGCAAAAAGACAACAACTTACTGAAGGCTCAGATGTTAGCACTTTTCAGCCGTGAATATTTTAAAACTAAGGCATGTGCATTGCTTTTTTAGATGTAATGCTCTTGTATACCTAATAGACTACAATGTAGCATAAGCATAACTTTTATACGCACTGAGAAACCAAAGAATTCATGTGACTTTTTTGTGATATTTGCTTTATTTTGGTGGTCTCAAACCAAAAGCTGCAATAGCTCTGAGGTTTGATGTAGGATATTTACAGTGCTTTGCTACTTCAAACTTATATTGGTTTTTTTTAAACCAAGTTTTATTAGGCCTCCTGTTTTCTTTCAATAGATACAGCCAAATGTCTTTTTAATGTAGTAATTATTATAGCAATAAGGACTCTTTCTCTCTATTTTTTAATGGGGGAGCTTGAAAGACCTATGAAAGGGCACCTTGTTGTGTAAGTTTGGTTGTCATGGAGCTCAAGGGCATTTCCCTTGAAGTTACCTATTGTTGCATCTGCCCTGAGCAAGAATTCAAATAAGCTTAAAAGAGGGTTTCAAATACAAGCCTACCAGTGAGTGAAAATGACCGTATGAGGAATGGCCAGCTGCTTCTGCTGCTAAGTTGCTTCAGTCGTGTCCGACTCTGTGCGACCCCATAGATGGCAGCCCACCAGGCTCCCCCATCCCAGGGATTCTCCAGGCAAGAACACTGGAGTGGGTTGCCATTTCCTTCTCCAGTGCATGCAAGTGAAAAGTGAAAGTGAAGTCGCTCAGTCGTGTCCGACTCGTAGCGACCCCATGGACTGCAGCCTACCAGGCTCCTCCATCCATGGGATTTTCCGGGCAGGAGTACTGGAGTGGGGTGCTATCGCCTTCTCCAGCTGGGTTAACCATAAATGTCCCTCCTGGCTTAGGGGTTATGGTTTTGCCCACCCCTTGTTCCCAGTCCCTCCGAAGCCTGTGGGTTTGGCATCAGGGGGATGCTGGATCTTCTTAGCAGCGGGACATGAATGTACACTAGGTCTGGTTACCCCGCCATGAGAAATGGGAGTGAGAAAGGGCCGGGGCATTCTGAAGAGCCACCTCTGTCAGGAAAATCTTGGCCAAAGAGGAGATCTATGAAGGCTGCAGGTCTCTTAGGTCTGCATGGTTGATCAAGGAACATAGAGAAGATCCTGGGAGTTTAGTTTCATCCAAGTCATCACCACATCATCCAAGTAAAAGGCGTTCTTGCAGCAAAGGCATGTGTGACCCACAAGTATACCTTACGTGCCTTTCAGTGTTGCCGGCCCTTTAGCCATGGCTACAAGGAGATTCTGTAATCCCAGAAGAACGGAATCTTTTATTCTGCCATCACCTCCAAAAACCAGGCTTCCATGAATGCTCCCTGTGGATGTGCTGAGGAAAAAATGACTGACTCACTCGAGTTCCGAATCAGCCTTTCACAAGAGCAGAGAGAAGACATGGGACCACAGCAGAGAAGTGAAGGGGAAAGTTGTGCTATTAAATGAAGTGTGTTCTTTAAAATACGGCAGGAGGCATTCATTTGGAATTTATTTCTCTTCTGCATTTGGATCAGTGAAGCAGTTAGCTGGAAAGATTTAGCGCCAAGAAGAACCTTAAGGAACCCAAGTTGCCACCCGCAAGACAGTGCTGTTTTGCAGCTTTCCCTGTGACGAGCGTTGTCATCGCCCACTCCAGTGGCTTTAGATGTGGGATGTACTTAGAATGAGAAGTGATCTGGGCAACAATCACACTAATCGGATGAATGTTTAAGAACATTTCTGTCATGGCTCTTGAAGCTGTTTTAGAATCTGGTGGCTAGTCATTGTGGAATTTGCCAGTTGAAGAAGAAGAGGGTATTTCTGGGTGAAAAAGAATAGCTATTTTTAATGGGAGTCTTCCTTACTAAAGTTAAGAAAATGTCACTTATGTGAGCTGGCTGGTGAGACACGGATCAAAATTAATGAGGGCTTGTTATACTTTTTTTTTCTTGAAAAAAGGAAGTTTGTGTTACTTCTAGCTGAAGCGTTGCTGTGAACTATCATGAGTAGTACTATGTAATTGTCAAATGGAGGATTTGAGGAAACACACTTAAAGTAATAGATGTTATATCTATTAATGAAGAGATGCCAGTTTTCGTGCACACATATTTATTGTTGAATTAAGACTTCTCTCTCTGCTTGCTTGTCAGAGCTTTATTCATATCGGGCATGTCTTTCTTTAGGTCACTGGACTGAATTAGCATACAATGTCATTCGTGGTATATGAATTAGTGAAGATATTTAAGTGAAGATTCTACCAGAAAGAGTTATTGCCACTTCTAAAATTGCCTCATTTCTGCCTGGAGAGTTTAGACACTGAGACCATCTGACTCCACTCCTGTTATTATCTGTTTGGATTCTCTGGGGTCAGTAAGACAACTATTGGGGTGAGCACATAGGTTTTCCTATTTTGAGAATTGATTCTGCTCTGGAACAAGAGGTCTCAAAGGCACCTGTTTGTTTCTCTGTTGTCTCAAGCCAAATATTACCAACTTCATTTCTACTGATTAGATTTTTTTCTTTTCCTCCCCATCAGCCCTTAATATTGTCCTGGCCCTGACACCGGGAAAAACAATAGGCTTAGTGGAAAAGAACATTTTAGATTTACGGTCCAGAGCCTGGGGTAACATCTGCCTGTCCAGTTGCAGGTTGTAGTAGTAACAGTGGGCTAGAGGTGATGGTGTTAATAAAGACAATAACACAGCCAATCTGATTTGCATGTAGAATGATTCAGAAGCTTGGAAGCTCAATGGACAAGTAATAGCTGGCTCTAAACTAATAGGGCATATCATTTCAGCAGCATCTGATTATTTCTTGGTCTAATTTGGGATGGATATAATTTTATCGAGTGGCCACTTTAGTGTACTCTCATGAATCAGAAAGACAGCTCTGGAATTCCTGATTTTGCTTAAAAATCAGCGGTGTCTTTTAGAGGTTTCACCAGTTCAATCATATGGACATGTGGGGAGCACCGAAAATATACAAGTCATAGCAGGTGGTCAGAGACTAAATGTTTGTATATTTTGTGATGCAATTGCTCTTGTTTGTGAAAAGAGTTTATTTTAACATTATGTGCACTTAGGGGAGCTGGCACATCAGCTCCTGTTCTTAGGTACTACCTGATATTTGTTCTTAACAACTTCAGATTATAGATCATAGAAATCAAGAAAGCAGAATCCAGAGATCCTCTTTTTTAAAAATTGAAGTATAGTTGATTTAAAATATTGTGTTAGTTTCAAGTGTACAGCAAAGTGATTCAGTTGTCCATATATATGTGTGTATGTATTTCATTATAGATTTTCCATTATGGATTATTACAAGATATTGAATATAGTTCCCTGTGCTATACAGTAAATCCTTGTTTATCTACTTTATATGTAGTGGTATATATATATATATGTAGTGGGTATATATCCCATATTCCTAATTTATCCCTCCTCCCTATAGATTCTTGTGTTTACTTTTTATGATCAGAATTGGTAGTGAGCAGTTGTGTCATCCAGTGAATCTGTGGGTGTGGCTGTGCTCTGAGTTCTAGTCTCAATATATTGCAGCACATCTGGGGGGTAAGGTGCTCTGAATGGCCCTAGAAGTTTTCTTTAACACCTGGAAGGTAAATGTCTAACTGTGATTCACAAAACCCTTAAATGTCTATTTAAAGCAAGGTATCCTTGATGCACATGGATTTTGTGCTGCTTTTTCTAGGGAGCTCAAGAATATAAGGACTTTGTGGAACCCGACCCACTTCTTTGCTTGCTTTTCCATTAGTCAGTTGCGAGTTGGGAATCATTTCACTCATAGAGGACTGGGTGCCAATCACTGACTGAACTTCATAGCAGGGATAGTCTATGGCATGGATAGTTCTCATTACAACACCAGAGTTCCATTCTTACAACTAACTAGATGAAGCAAAAACAAAGCGTCTTTTTCAGAGCCATTATTTATGAAGTTAGAAGCAAGGGGAGTCATTTAGAATTCTTTAGTCAATATAGAAAATATGACATTTCCCTCAAGTCTTGGAAATTCAGCTCTCAAAAGATTGTTTATTTTCTCCAGTGTGCCTGGCTTACAATCAGAGTAAGGTGTACCTCTGGGTAATGATGTGATTTGCTTTGAAATGTGGAAGAAAAGGGGGAAAGATACAGCTTTTGTAATTTGTGCAGCTTATCTTCAGGAGATGAAAATACTTAGCACTTCATGAAGAACTTTTTTCTTTCACCTTTTCAGTAATTCATCATAAAGATTTAATTTAATTGGAAATGTGTTGTGTTTTTAAAAAATAGAATAGTTTTCTTTGAAACTCAAAGAAGTATCTTGTCACAACTTGAAGAAATACCATTTTCAAGTCCCTGGGATTTTTATTTCCCCCATGATTATGCATTTCCTAAAGTCCTTTACCTATCTAAAAATCTGCCCTCTCCATTTTCCTAACGAATTTTACTTCTATAATCAAGATAATGATTTATGGGGAGAAATATCATGCCATAAATTCACAAATTAGTGACCTCAGGATTATCCAAGTGTAGAATATGATTTACAGAGAAGGCAATGGCACACCACTCCAGTATTCTTGCCTGGAAAATCCCATGGATGGAGGAGCCTGGTAGGCTGCAGTCCATGGGGTCGCTAAGAGTCGGACACGAGAAACTTCACTTTCACTTTTCACTTTCATGCATTGGAGAAGGAAACGGCACCCCACTCCAGTGTTCTAGCCTGGAGAATCCCAGGGATGGGGGAGCCTGGTGGGCTGCCGTCTATGGGGTTGCACAGAGTCAGACACGACTGAAGTGACTTAGCAGCAGCAGAATATGATTTAAGCATTCAGATACATAGGCATACAGTTTAAAATATATCTGGAAAGGTGCAAAGAATTTGTATGCTTCGAGAGAAACCGTTGAGGATCTTTCTGCATAGGCTTGCATAGAAACTCAGAGGACTACATTATAAAGGAGGAAAGGAACAGTATTTTTCCCCTACACTGAGTGGAAGGTCATTGGAGAACATCATTTACTTGGTGCATCTGCAGCATAGGGGAGAATCCAAGGAGAGCCTCAGGTAATGGTGATCATCAAACTGCCTTGGGCATCATTTAGTGCCAAACATTGTTAGGAATGGAGACACAGAAGAGAACAACTTAGGAGTTCTGCTCACATATAGGGAAGCACACAAAAGGCCACAAATGGCATGTGTGCATAAGGCAATAGAGGTGTGAGTCAAGTGTGTGAGCCTCAGAATGACGGCCTCATTCTGTCTGCTGGGAAGACAATTAAGAAAGCCTTCAAAGATAAGGAAATATATCAACTAGGCCCTTTAAAAATATAAACAGAGTTTTGCCAAGCAGAAAGAAAAAGGAATGGTATTCAAGAAAGAGAGGAGATGGGTGGACTGGAACCCACCTCAAGAGGTATGAAAGGACATGGGTGTATTTGGGAAATGCCAGCTGACCTTTGTGGTTGAGTGGAGATGATGCGTGCATGGTGGGGCATGTTTTTGCTGGGGAGGATGGCTTAGTGGTGGAGGAGTTTGCAGGTTGGGGTCAAATTGCAGAGAGCTTTGAATGTCATGGAAGTGAAAGTATTGGTCACTCAGTTGTGTCTGATTCTTTGTAACCCCATGGACTGTAGCCTGCCAGGCTCCTCTGTGCATATAATTCTCCAGGCAAGAATTCTGGAGTGGGTTGCCATTTCCTTCTCCAGGTGATCTTCCAACTCAGAGATCAAACCTAGATCTCTTGCATTGCAGGCAGATTCTTTACCGTCTGAGCCACCAGAAAGCCCATTGAATGCCATGGAAACTTGCAAAGGAGTTTAACCTTTATGCTGTGTAGACTTGAAGCCTCAGTGTTTTAAGTAGGGTAGTCACATAATCAGATCTTTGCTTTGGAAAAATAATTCCAGGAATAGGTAGAAGATAGTGTGATTGCCTTGAGAATCCCAGGGACGGGGGAGCCTGGTGGGCTGCTGTCTCTGGGGTCACACAGAGTCGGACACGACTGAAGCGACTTAGCAGCAGCAGCAACAGCAGTGGTGGAAAGTAGGCTTACTGAGGCCAGAGGAGCCAGGAGAGAGTCCTGAATGGAATAACTGGAACTCAAAGCAGTGGTGTAGGGATGGAAAGACAGATGGTCATCTGAGAGTCTTGTTAGTGGAAACCTGGATCTACTTGGTGGTGGAAGTGGGAAAGAAATGAGGTTGATTCCTCCAGTTCCATTCTTCTTTCTCAAGGTCGCTTTGGCTATTCGAGGTTTTTTGTATTTCCATACAAATTGTGAAATTATTTGTTCTAGCTCTGTGAAGAATACTGTTGGTAGCTTGATAGGGATTGCATTGAATCTATAAATTGCTTTGGGTAGTATACTCATTTTCACTATATTGATTCTTCCAATCCATGAACATGGTATATTTCTCCATCTATTAGTGTCCTCTTTGATTTCTTTCACCAGTGTTTTATAGTTTTCTATGTATAGGTCTTTAGTTTCTTTAGGTAGATATATTCCTAAGTATTTTATTCTTTCCGTTGCAATGGTGAATGGAATTGTTTCCTTAATTTCTCTTTCTGTTTTTTCATTATTAGTGTATAGGAATGCAAGGGATTTCTGTGTGTTGATTTTATATCCTGCAACTTTACTATAGTCATTGATTAGTTCTAGTAATTTTCTGGTGGAGTCTTTAAGGTTTTCTATGTAGCAGATCATGTCATCTGCAAATAGTGAGAGTTTTACTTCTTCTTTTCCAATTTGGATTCCTTTTATTTCTTTTTCTGCTCTGATTGCTGTGGCCAAAACTTCCAAAATTATGTTGAATAGTAATGGTGAAAGTGGGCACCCTTGTCTTGTTCCTGACTTTAGAGGAAATGCTTTCAATTTTTCACCATTGAGGATAATGTTTGCTGTGGGTTTGTCATATATAGCTTTTATTATGTTGAGGTATGTTCCTTCTATTCCTGCTTTCTGGAGAGTTTTTATCATAAATGGGTGTTGAATTTTGTCAAAGGCTTTCTCTGCATCTACTGAGATAATCATATGGTTTTTATTTTTCAATTTGTTAATGTGGTGTATTACATTGATTGATTTGCGGATATTGAAGAATCCTTGCATCCCTGGGATAAAGCCCACTTGGTCATGGTGTATGATCTTTTTAATGTGTTGTTGGATTCTGATTGCTAGAATTCTGTTAAGGATTTTTGCATCTATGTTCATCAGTGATACTGGCCTGTAGTTTTCTTTTTTTGTGGGATCTTTGTCAGGTTTTGGTATTAGGGTGATGGTGGCCTCATAGAATGAGTTTGGAAGTTTACCTTCCTCTGCAATTTTCTGGAAGAGTTTGAACAGGATAGGTGTTAGCTCTTCTCTAAATTTTTGGTAAAATTCATCTGTGAAGCCGTCTGGACTGGGGCTTTTGCTCTACTACAAAGCCACAGTTATCAAGACAGTATGGTACTGGCACAAAGACAGAAATATAGATCAATGGAACAAAATAGAAAGCCCAGAGATAAATCCATGCACATATGGACACCTTATCTTTGACAAAGGAGGCAAGAATATACAATGGATTAAAGACAATCTCTTTAACAAGTGGTGCTGGGAAATCTGGTCAACCACTTGTAAAAGAATGAAACTAGAACACTTTCTAACACCATACACAAAAATAAACTCAAAATGGATTAAAGATCTCAACGTAAGACCAGAAACTATAAAACTCCTAGAGGAGAACATAGGCAAAACAGTCTCTGACGTACGTCACAGCAGGATCCTTTATGACCCACTTCCCAGAATATTGGAAATAAAAGCAAAAATAAACAAATGGGACCTAATTAACCTTAAAAGCTTCTGCACATCAAAGGAAACTATTAGCAAGGTGAAAAGACAGCCTTCAGAATGGGAGAAAATAATAGCAAATGAAGCAACTGACAAACAACTAATCTCAAAAATATACAAGCAACTCCTCCGGCTCAACTCCAGAAAAATAAATGACCCAATCAAAAAATGGGCCAAAGAACTAAATAGACATTTCTCCAAAGAAGACATACAGAGGGCTAACAAACACATGAAAAGATGCTCAACATCACTCATTATCAGAGAAATGCAAATCAAAACCACTATGAGGTACCATTTCACACCAGTCAGAATGGCTGCGATCCAAAAGTTTACAAATAATAAATGTTGGAGAGGGTGTGGAGAAAAGGGAACCCTTTTACACTGTTGGTAGGAATGCAAACTAGTACAGCCACTATGGAGAACAGTGTGGAGATTCCTTAAAAAACTGGAAATAGAACTGCCTTATGATCCAGCAATCCCACTGCTTGGCATACACACTGAGGAAACCAGAAGGGAAAGAGACACGTGTACCCCAATGTTCATCGCAGCACTGTTTATAATAGCCAGGCCATGGAAGCAACCTAGATGTCCATCAGCAGATGAATGGATAAAGAAAGCAGTGGTACATATACACAATGGAGTATTACTCACCCATTAAAAAGAAAACATTTGAATCAGTTCTAATGAGATGGATGAAACTGGAGCCTATTATACAGAGTGAAGTAAGCCAGAAGGAAAAACACCAATACAGTATAATAAGGCATATATATGGAATTTAGAAAGATGGTAACAATAACCCTGTGTACGAGACAGCAAAAGAGACACTGATGTATAGAACAGTCTTATGGACTCTATGGGAGAGGGAGAGGGTGGGAAGATTTGGGAGAATGGCATTGAAACATGTAAAATATCATGTATGAAATGAGATGCCAGTCCAGGTTCGATGCACGATACTGCATGCTTGGGGCTAGTGCACTGGGACAACCCAGAGGGATGGTATGGGGAGGGAGGAGGGAGGAGGGTTCAGGATGGGGAACACATGTATACCTGTGGCGGATTCATTTTGATATTTGGCAAAACTAATAAAATTATGTAAAGTTTAAAAATAAAATTAAAAAAAAAATGAGGTTGAGTTCTAGGCTGGTTTCCTAGATCTACAGAAATGAGAGTGGGTATAAGAGATAGAAGTTTGGGGAAGAAGATACTAGGACCCTAGTGGGCAGCTGGAAAGATGAGATTTGCACATGAGATGAGATGAGGGAGGTTACAATTTAGATCAAGGTTAGGGGGCCATGAGGAGATAGGTGGTGGTGTGGAAACAGGAAACACCCCCAGATTTTCCAGGGGAGGGCGTAGACTAGGATAAAGGCTGGGCTGAGGATGGGACTTAGGGGATCGCTGACATTTGATAAGAGGAGGAACAGGTGGCCCTGAGAGAAGTTGGATGTATAGATGGGAGGAGAGAGCTGTCATAGAACCAGGAAGGAGGGAGTTTTAGGAAGGAGGCTACCGCCGTCAGAGGTCACACAAGAGACCAATAGGATGAGGAGCAGGAGAGCCCTGGGTTAGCACTTGGTCGACCCTTGCCACCTCCCAGTGGCCAGCGCTCCTGGTTCTAGTCAAGGGTGACAAAAGGAGGAGTCAGATCATGGAGGGAGGACAAGGGGGTGCCAGCCAGGAGCGGCCCCCACACAGACCACCAGTTCAAGCTTCAGGTGTGGCTCAGTCTGGCTGGAAGGCTCTCCCGCCCAGTATGAAATGCCCAGCACTTGTATCTTACAGCTGTGGAGCGCGACCTGCTCTGACCTCCCTGTATTTTGTATAACTTGGTAACTCTCAGTCCCTACTTGCGTTCTTAGGAATTTATTTCCCTGGGTTGTCTGGAGACTTTCTGGCTCTCAGATCATTTTTCTTGCTGTCTTCCTTCCTGTGACCAGCCCCTTGCCAGCCTTCCTCTCTCTCCCTGTCTCCCTCTCCTTCCCCCCTACTGCACACAAGCAGACACATGCCTGACTTTGTTGTGTAATTACACTGAAAGTGCCCCCACTCTTCATTCAGGAGTTTCTGCTTCTGATATTTTTAATTAGCTTTCTTGGAATGGGAAAGTGTCTTCCAGTGATTTATGTTTATTGTAGGAACAATAGCAATTTATGCTTATCTTATATCCCCTGAAGACCAGTGAGCTCGGTCTTTGGAAAGCTTAAAGCTGGATAGATGCACACCATTTGGCTCAGCGAGGCCGTGAGGTGGGTTTGCACCCTCGGGGCGGGAGGACAGGAGACAGCTCACCGAAAGGCAGTGTCTGACCCTCCCCTCTTGTGGGGCAGGCTCCCTGCTAGCAGCCTAGCAGAGTGTCTTGAAAAGGACCTGGGGAAGGTTAGGAAACCTGCGTTTTCCTTTTTGACCCTTATCACCTGGGCCTCAGTATCTTCCTCTGCAAAACAGAGGACAGTAACTTCCTGTGTACTTCTTGGGTTGCCGTATGAATTGGATTCATTGAAATGGGCCAAAGCACTTTGTAAATGTCAAGTGGTATGTAACATCCAGTGCCTCCAGTTATTCATATAACTTCTTTCTCCTTTAGAGAGGTAATGAGTGAAAAGGCTTATCAAATTTTTCCAACATAACCATTTTTTAAGAATCAATTTTTATTCGAGTTCCTTTACCAAGCTGTGTTAGTTTCGGCTGTACAGCTATACATATACATGGGCTTCCCAGGTGGCGCTAGTGGTAAAGAACCCGCCTGCCCAAGCAGGAGACCTAAGAGACACGGGTTCCATCCCTGAGTCGGGAAGATCCCCTGGAGGAGGGCATGGCAACTCACTTCAGTATTCTTTCCTGGAGAATTCCGTGGACAGAGGAGCCTGGCAGCCTATAGTCCATGGGGTTGCAGAGTCGGACATGACAGAAGTGACTTAGCACACATATGTATACATACATCCCCTCTGTTTTGAATTTCCTCCCCATTTAGGCTACCACAGAGCACCGAGAAGAGTTCGCTGTGCTGCACAGCAGGTTCCCCTTAGCTATCTGCTTTATATATAGCATCAGTAGTATATTTGTGTCAATCCCAATCCCTCCCATCCCCCCTTTCCCCGGGAGCGAGTCCGTAACCCTTCACATTCCTTCTGCCTAGGAACCCTCACTGGGAGGAGAATTCACCTCAGTTCATCCCCAGGCACACACGAGCAGGAAGAGCAGCTGCTGGGTGGAGGAGTCCCTCAAGTTGTTATGAATTGGCTTTTTTGGATGAAAGCCATTGGCAGTGACCAAATGCCACTGGGAATGTCTAATACCATATATCACTCTGATAAATCTGCCCTGGGTTTTATGTATTTCCGTTTCCTAATTGCTGTTCTGGCGGAGTCAAGACGGTGTCTGCATATGCCAGGCATGTGGAGGGTGGGGCAGACTGTGACTTGGCCCGTGACCGTGGGCAGATCTTTGCTCTGACATATTGCACTTGGTTCTTCCGTGGACTGCCTATCTTCTGTCTCTTGGCTTTCTATAATTAGATGCAGGCCTTGAAGACAGACTGCTCTCTCAAGAGTTGGGGTTCAGGAGGAGCACTTGCCCCGAAGACTCACAGTTAATTGCACTGAGTGGTGAATTCCTCCCACTGGAAAGGACTTAAAATCTGTCTATCAGTCTGTCTTTGCTCCGGGACAGATGCCTAGCCCTGTCAGGTGGCACAGGATGGGGAGAGAAAAGTCCGCTCTTGCTTAGGCATCTGTTGTTTCTTTAAATTAATTTTTATTGGAGTTTAGTTGGTTTACAGTGTTGTGTTAATTTCAGGTACACAGCAGAGTGAATCAGTTAAGCATATACCTGTATACACTCTTCTTGGATTCTTTTCCCATAAACGCCATTACGGAGTATTGAGTAGAGTTCCCTGTGTTGTGCAGAAGGTCTGTATTATCTGTTTTATATATAGTCGTGTATATGTGTCAGTCCCAATCTGCCAGTTTTTCCCCATGCCCCCTTTTCCCCCTTGGTAACCACAAGTTTTCTACATCTGTGACTCTTTCTCTTTTGTAAATAGGTTCATTTGTGCATTTTTTTCAGATTTCACACTAAGCAGTATCACGTGATGTGAGTCTTTCTCTGTCTGACTTGCTTCACTCAGTATGATGATCTCTAGGTCCATCTCTGTTGCTGCAAATGGCATTATTTTGCTCTTTTCTGTGGCTGAGTAGTGTTCCACTGTGTATATGTACCCCATCTTCTTTATCCATTCATCCATTGCTTAGGCATCTCTTTGACGTTGACTGAAGAACAAAGGCCCCAAGGCACCAGTGTTGGGATGACATTGGTCCTTCTAGTAGCTTCTTTTGATGCAGGAGAGCTTGTCTCTGATCATAATTGTTTAGCAGCTGTGTTTAGTGTTTCTCAAAGGAAATAGGAGTTGCCCCTGAAAGTCTGGAGACCAAGAATGACTCAGTGACTTTCTGTGGCCTGCACAAAACCCATGTTACTGAGATCTGCAGCAGACAATGAAGGTGTCTGTTTTTGTTTGAGTCATTAGGGAAGTTGTGTCCCCTCCCGAGAGTGGCACCCAGAGGTTTTCTGCTGGAGATAGAGAAGGTGGCAGGTGGAGGGACAAGGCAGCCTCTGGGGATCATGGACCACCTCTCAGGAGATAGGTAATCTCTGGGCCTGAATGTTCTGGTTACATTTTCAGTTTGGGGCTCTGACCTCACAGAGAAAGATTTATGTTTTCAGGCAGGAAAGTCTCCCTGACTCAGGGCATCATGTTTGTTTTTGTTTGTTTGACTTAAAAGAGAAATAAGCTGCTCACTGCAGCCATGCACAGCCCTACCAATTAATTAACCCGTGTCAATACCACACATTGTACACATTAATTACACTTTTACCTATCTGTGAGAATTAATTACAGGTTTGCGAAGTGCTCTGAAATTTTCTTGGGACTGAAAGGGCCTGGGAGGAATGTAGACATTTGAATATTACCCTCTTGTCTGCTTGGGGTTGGGGGTGCCGACAGCTTCAGATGGGTGCAATCTTTTCTGCAGGAACCTTCCTGGAGCATTCCTGTAACTCCTGAATTATCACTGCTTGGTTGTTCTCAGAGTGGGAGGTGACAGGGGGAGGTGGCCACACCCACGTGGACATCCCCGTGTCCCTTTGCAAGCGGTCACCCTTGCCTCTGTTTACTCTTTGCATAAAGACGTTTGGTTGGCTTAAAAAAAAATCACCAGGGATCATTTTTATTGTTGCTATTACTCTTGATTTTGGAAGTGGGATCAAAGGACCTGTCAGGAGTCCCCAGATCTTCTCAATCTAATCTGCTTCTTTTTCTCCCTCTTTGTTCACAGTGGGGCATTTTCGGAAGTGGTCTTAGCTGAAGAGAAGGCAACTGGAAAACTCTTTGCGGTCAAGTGTATCCCCAAGAAGGCGCTGAAGGGCAAAGAAAGCAGCATTGAGAATGAGATCGCCGTCCTGAGAAAGTGAGTGCAGGAGGACAGCCTCCCCACCCCCTCACCGGGGGTCATGCTAAGATGATGGGGTCTCTGATGCAAGGGAAGGAGGAGGCTACAGGGAGCTGCATGCTCAGTGGCTAGAGAGGGCGACCAGGACGCTGACCTGCAGTGAGGAGTGGGCTTGTTAATCCTGACTGCTGTTTATATGGGGCGTCCAGAGCACTTTCCATACTGTATTTCATCTCCTAATGTTTGTGGCAGTCATTTGAGGTCATTATTCTTTCCAAAGAACAGAGCAGTCAGATGGACTTGGATTTGAACTGAGACCCCGCCACTCCCTCCAGCTAGGTGACCTTGGGCTGTTTCTGAGCTCTGCACCTCCTCCATAAACTGGAGTTAATAACATCCCCTGGGTGTTCTCAGGATTAAGTGAGATGGTGCTTAGCAAGTATCTGTGCAGTGCCTGCTGCAGAGTACGTGGTCAGTGAAAGGGCAGCTGCCACTGTGCCCAGTACTATTATTGATTTCTTGTTGTTGGTGCTTTATTTTGTAAGAAGGAGGTGAAGCTCAGAGATGAAAGTCACTTGTCCCTTGCCTTGCAGCTCAGATGTGGCACAGCCCGGGAGGTCAGCCCCACCAGTGTGATTTCCAGTCTTTGGTGGGCCTCTTGCTCTTGCCACTCACCTGGCACCTGGCACCCAGCAAGTTCCAGAGCTCACTGGGTACCTGCTTTACCTCTTCACTGAGTTTGGTTTTGCTCCCCACGTAATAGAACCTGGATGGGGTTTCTGGACCCAGTTCCAACATGCATGGCTTTTCCCTCACCAGCAAGCAGTTCTGTTGCCATCAGGGTGTCCAAGAGTTCAACTCAATTCTGACACTGTCCACCTGGAGACAGAGTCCGATCCCGCAGGTGAAGGGCTCAGTCCCACAAGACCACCCCCCGTCAGGCTGCTGTCTGAAGCTTGCGTGTTACCTGTACTTCTGACCGACTGCAAATCAGAGGCTCCCACGACCCCTTCCTGGGCATTCATCAGTTTGCTAGAATGGCTCGCGGAACTCAGGAAAACCCGTTTACTCACTGAACGGCCGAATTATTATGAAAGGATCTTAAAGGATGTGAACCAAGAACCAGATGAAGAGATACACACGGCAGGGTCCCAAACAAAGAGGCTTCTGTCCTCCTGAAGCGTGAGGCCAGGGTGGCACACAGAAGCATTCTGGTTCCCCAGTGTGGAAGCTCTCCAAAAAGGGACAAAAACTTGTCCTTTAGGGCTTTTATGGAGGCTTCATTATATAGTTGTGATTGATAAAATCATCGGCCATTGGTGACTGATTCAACCTCCAGCCCCTCTCCTCTCCCTGGAAATCTGGGGGATGGGATGAAAGCCCCAACCCTCTAGTCACATGGTTGATTCTCCTGGCAGCTAGCCTCCGGCCTGGGCTTCCCTGGTGGCTCAGATGGTAAAGATTCTGTCTGCGATCCGGGAGACCCAGGTTTGATTGCTGGGTTGGAAAGATCCCCTGGAGAAGGGAAAGTCAACGCACTCCAGTATTCTTGCCTGGAGAATTCCATGGACAGAGAAGCCTCGCTGGCTACCGTCCATGAGGTTGCAAAGAGTCAGACATGACTGAGTGACTAACACACACACACACACATAGCCTCCAGCCTGGTGCTTCTAAAAGTCACCTCATTCACATAACAAAGGCACCTTTGTCTCACACTTAGGAAATTCCAAGAGTTTTATGAGCTGAAGTTGGGACCTGTGGACAAGACCAAATGTATATATGAGAAATATATTTTGGTCAACTCAGTGACCAAATGTATATTTCTTACATGTGTGCTAAGTTGCTTCAGTTGTATCCAACTCTTTGTGACCCCATGGACTGTAGCCTTCCAGGCTCCTCTGTCCATGGGATTCTCCAGGCAAGAATACTGGAGTGGGTTGCCTTTCCCTTCTTCAGAGGATCTTCCCGACCCAGGGATCGAACCCAGGTCTCTTATGTCTCCTGCGTTGGCAAGTGGGTTCTTTGCCATTAGTGCCACCTGGGAAGCCCTATCCCAGCATCTCAGAACTAAGTCAGAGTAATGCCTCCAGATCAAAGGTGCCGAGAACCGTTCTGATGTGGTTGAATCCTCCCAAAAGATGGTCTCCCATTAGCATGGTGTCGAGGCCTCTCCCCTCATTTTCACGGTCAAGCCATTCCCCCTGTGTCTCCCAAGGTTTGAGGAAACAAACTTTTATATGAGACCTGCTTTTGTGTGAGTGGAGTGTATCCAAGCATTGTGCTATGAAGTTTTTAAGCTCTCCTATTAGCAAAAGATGCTAGAAGTATCCTTGAAATTTGGGGGATTTGGAATCAGCACAGAGCAAGAATCCCTGTACAGATAAGTGAAACAGAATGGGAACAAGCCTTACTGGGTCTCAAAGTGTCACACTGTCTGGGTTTTGCTGAATAAACTCTCCCACTTGTGTGTCTTGGGGACCAACTGTGCCCACTGAACGATGCTTTGTTGCCATCAGTACAAGCCCAGCGCCACCGAGGTGGTCAGGATCTTCCTGTCCTTTCAGCATATGTGACGTGTGTTCTGGAACAAATGGATCTCGATAGTACTTTTTATTACAAGCGTTTTCTCTTATTTGTTTGGTCTCTTAGAGACCTGAAGAGTTTCATGTTTTCCTGTGAGGACTGCATGAAATAATTCTGTGGCAAAGAATTTGGGAAAACAAATTTCTCTACGTACATTAGCATCAAGCAGGAAAACACTATGTTAATGAAACACTTATTTAAATTGCCCATTTTCCAATGTGAAATCAGCACCCGGAGAAGAGGGATTTGGCTGTGTATTAAGTTGCAGCCACGTTGCAGATATTTGGCATTTTAGATGGAAATCTGGGTGGGCTCAGAGCCTTCCAGAGGTTCTGCCTTGGGCACAAGGGCTGCCTGTTGCTGAATCAGCGATGGGTGTCTTTATTTTGGGTGTCTCCCTCATGAGCTTAGAAGCCACAAAACCAAGGAGGTCAGGTTTTATTTTTGGTGATATTTTCTGTCTCCTTGGGCAAGGGCAGCAGATGCAAACTTCATAAACCAGTCTTGGCTCGTGTCTTGGTCTTTCTGCCGTAAGTAGTGCCTCCACCCTGTGGCTCCCTCAAATGATACGCACTTCCAGCAACAGGGCGGTTCAAGCAAGGGAGGACCAGGGATTGGGAATCACTTATTTTGATAGTTCTCAGTCTCTGCTACTGGGGTGCCTTGAAGTGTGACCCTTCTTTGAGGAATGGAAAACCAGTGATTTCTCAGGGGATAAAATGGGCTATATCTCCTATATGGGTTTTGGTCCCTGTGAATGATTTACAAGTAGAATAAGAGGCTGTCACATGTCATAAGCAGTCGAAAGCAAAGTATAATATATTAGTTGTAGAAAAGATAGTTTTGGAACTGCTATCAAGAGCCACCATTGAAGCATTCATTCATTTCACTGATGTTTGTGAAATTCCTGTGCATCAGTTGGCACTGCTAGGTGCTGAGATTGAAAATCCAAGATACAATCCTTGTCTTCCAGGAGCTAGGTAAGTGCAATGACATTGTAGATACTGTATGAGAGGTCTTACCAGGGATTTAAGATAGGGGCTTCCCATTTCTCCCTTTGGGGTTGGGTGTGAGAGAAGGCTTCCTGGAGGAGGTGCGTCTAGACAGTGAGTATAGTTTGCTAAGGGAAGAAGGGCAGAGGGATATTCCAATCAGGAGGAGGCGGGGTAAACAGAGGAAAGGAGATGGGAGGCGAGCTGGTGTGCTGGGAACTCCACGGAGCCCAGTGGACCAGGCGGAGGGTCCCAGGTGAGATGTGAGGGCCCTGAGGTTGGGGAGGTTGGATCATGGGATGCTGTATATCCCCACTTTATCCTGCAGACAGCGGGGAGCCTTGAAGTGTTTTAATGGAAAGAGCAACGTGATCAGGATTGTTTCGTAAAGATTATTGTCACAGATCGAAGAAAGTGGGGCAAGATTTACTATACGGGGAAGCAGTTAGGCAGCCATTGGAGGCACGGCAGTGCATTAAAATCAGATCTATGCGCTGGGATGCAAGAGGCAAAATGGAATCTCCAGGACTTAGAGATTGGGGAGGAGTTGGGAGACAGTTGAGGGGAGAGTTGAGTCTAGGATAACTTCCAGGCTTCTGATTGGTTAGGTGGGTGGATGGATGATGACCTTGTTAACTGAGATCAGAAATCCAGGAGCAGGAGGGAGGTGGTGAGTTCTGATTCAGACATGCTGGTCTTGGGGGATGGCAGGTTGATGATGGAGATCTGAAGCCCAGCCGTGACCTGGGCTTGCTGAATGTTAAATTTGTCTGAAACCACGTGTTAAAAAATCCTTTGGTCCTCTGTAACTAAATCCTTGAAAATAGGGTTCCAAAGAGGCCTGCATTATTCCAAATTCTGTCATATACCCTGGTCATTGTTATATTTTCAGGCTGTTTTTCATCTAAGGAGGCCCATCTGGGAGACTGCTTGCCCTCCTCTGTGCTGAGTTTATTGCAGGGTGAGAGATTTATGATTTTCATTGGATTAAAGTAATGTAGCTAATATATCCTTAAGGATGTCTCTATTCTTGCCCTGAAAATAGTCCCAAAATGAATCTCCTACTTGATAAGTGGATGTTAAACCAAGCTCAGAGGGAATAAAAAGAGGCAGGCGTCATGGTAGGCAGTTGCTATGTGACATCGAGGGATTCTGTCTGACCGGCAGGAGGCAGGGTCTGTATGGCTCAGCACCAGCCTTCCCTGGAGGAATGGTTAGCTCAGGTCCTGTGAAGGGCGTGTTCTCTGCATTATGGAATATCACAATGTTAGTGTTACCACTGGATTATGGAGCTTATCGTTTCCGTGGTATTATTTACTTAGAGGGCAGGCAGTGCTCAAATCTAATTTCAAGGCAACACATAAAGCATTTATGGAGAAGTAGAAAGGAAAATATACGAACAGCCTGCACTGAAATGACAGATGAAGGGAATGCATAGAGATGGAATATAGGAGACGAGAGAAGCAAAACCGATGTCTTCAGAGTAACCCTTTTCCTAATAGTTGGGGTTACCAAGGCTTGGACTGTTTCAAGAGTTACTGTACTCATGAAACATGGCCCCAGGATTCCATGCTGTTCTAATGGTTACTTTATTGGCTGCAGAGATGATCTTTCTTGGGGGAGAATTCTCGCCTGGGTAGGAATTGCTTTTAAACTGCAAGTACTTCATCGTGGATACACTGGGGAGTCTCAGCTCAGGGTCTCTGCCTTTTTCCCTCTAAATCAGTGTTTCTCAACCCTGATGGCACTTTAAAATCACCCAGGAATCTTTTGCAAACATCCTGACGCCCAGGCTCCAGCCTGACCAATTGAGATAGAATTGGAGGTTATGGTGGCTACTGGGAAATTTTAAAAAGCACCCCATCTCCGTCTCAGGACTCTTACATGCAGCCAAGTCAGTGTTGAGAAGAGCTGCTCAAAGGCTTTGGCCTCATGGTCTCACCTGCCAGGGGGATGAAGATGCTCTTCATGTGCCCAGCAGTATGGAGAAATGTGTAAACATGCATATATGTGCACATACACACGCACACACACACCAGACATAAACATGCACATATGCACGCGCGCACACACACACACCAGATGTAAACATGCATATATGTGCGTGCACACACACACCAGATGTAAACATGCGTGTATGTGTGCACGCACACACCTACCAGATGATGCTTCCTTTAGGTGTGAGGGCTTGTTTAGTGGAGCAAACTCAAATGTGGTCCCTCTTGAAGAGCTGGATTTCATCCTTGGAGGGGAATTGACTCGACCCTGTTATCCCACTCAGTGGGGCGCAGGCACCAGCCACTAGCTGGATTCAGGAGTGAGAACCTGGCTGTTCGAGGGTGGCCGGGTTGTAGGGGCAGTAATGGCCATTCCCAGACTGGAGAGGCTGGCATAAGGCTTGGTCAAGTCAGCAGGACTCTCACTGGCAAGCCTGCCATTCAAAGGGAATCAGGGCTGCTGAAGGCAGCAGACACCAAAGCCCAGGATCTGCTATGGCCAAGGTCAAGGATGGATCGCGGACAGGGCGGTGAGGCTGTCTTCCTGGGAGAGCGTGAGTCAGCACCACAGCCAGGCTCCGGAGGCCTGAGCACTCCTTACAGGAGCTTCATTCCCTGGCTCTCTTGGACTAGACACGTTTCTCTCGGCACAGACTAACTAGAGGCAAGGCAAGCAGCTTGAGCCCCCAAAGGAGAAGACAGCTGGTTTTGAATTAAGTATTAGCCTTCAGAGAAAGGCTTTTCTGTAAATTAACTCATTGAAATCTGGCTTGCTTCTGCTCCTGCAGCTTTGTTCTGACGGCAAGCTGGCCCGTTTGCTTCTTTAAATCACTGCCAAGTGCCGGTTTATTGTGTGTGTCAGAGAAACAGACACTTTAATAGAAATTCATCGATTCAGAGTGAACAAAACCACTTCTCCAGTGACGGAAAATGGCCAAGGTGGTAAAGCTGATACTTGAGTTTCTCAGGCACCAATACAACTTTTTAAGGATCTAATCTGCCTAGAAGATGGTGTTCCGGCACGGAGCGACCTTTCCTGTGGAAACATACTCTCAGAATTAAGGACACAGGCAGGAAGTGTGAAACGGAATGTCTGGAGGCCATGTGATAACAAATAGGGAGGTGGCTCTCTCTCTGTTATGATCCTGGAACCCTTTACTACCCTGAAAAACTTTTGCTGAAAGTTCCCTTAATTTGGGAAAAACTGTGTAATTCCAACAAAACAGGGTGAGGGATGTGGTTCGGTTATTTGGTGGTGGTTATTTTTGTTCCATGTGGCTATGATTAAAGTCACAATCTTGTCAAGCTTGGAGCGTGCACAGGCGGGTGTATCAGCTGCAGGACTCTAGTCGCGTTGGAAAGGTGACACAGCCCTTCTTGGACCTGTTCACTCCAGGCTTAATGAAAGCATCAAACATATGTAAGAGCCAACGCTAGTCCATCTGGCCCTATTGGAGACCGACCTTGGAATCTTGTCAAATTTGGTGCACTTTCTCCTCTTTAACTCTGTACTTCACTTCTCCGTTTCTTCTAGCCTTGTGGATCTGACTGTAAACTCAGCTTTGTCCAAACCACTATTTGCTGGTCATCGTTTATTTCATCCTAACGGTAGGCATGTGTATAAGAAATAAAATTGGCCTCGTGCCAACGTGACTGTACAGCCAAAAGAGGATACATGTGATGCTTCCCAGTGGCTTTCCCATGGTGCTTTTTGTCCAAGGCAGATAATCCAGGAACATTTAAAAAATTTGACTTGAGATCCAGGAGCAGTGAATTTTTATGAGTTCTATCAATTTCTTGGGTATTGCTGTGAATAGGAGGAGACTAGAATTGGTGGTGTTCCTTGCTGCAACAGGGATATTCAGACTAGTCTGGCCAGGAACGGTGGTTTATCTCTCCAGGGACCATGAACCTCTGGAGTGTCTCCCTGCGTGCGTTTTCTGCTTCCCAAGTACCATGTGAAGTGTGGCTCTCATGATCAGACAGACTCTTTCTTAATGCCTCCTTCCAGTTCTATGCACATGAGATTTTAATTGCACATCTGCTGTTGACCCTCTCCACCTTAATTCTGTGAAGTCACTTGCTTGATGGGATCCAGACTCCTTGGTAAACAGCACCCTCCCCTCCACTTTAACATCAGCAGCTTTCACCTCCCCACCCTCCAAGTTCAAGTTCATTCCTCCAAAAGGCACAGATGACTCCTGCATAAATGATCCAGACCCCTGCCTCTCCTCTTTCCTTTCTGCTTCAGTGGGCTGAGCCTCAGTTTGAGACACCCTCTTCTTCAGGGTTTCCCCCAATTGTCCCGCCCTGGGGTGCCCTTCCCTCTGAGACCCCCACGGCACCAGGCTTACCTCTGTCCCCCCTGACTGTGCCTGTGAGGTCCTCTTCCTAAGACCATGGATTTCCAGAGTCCAGCCCAGAACTAAAAGCAAGGTGGGGAGCATCGAGGGGAGGAGTGTGTGAGGGGATTCGGGTGATAAGGAGGGTTAGAAACGCTGGCTGCAGGTGCTGACTCAGTAGAGACTAGAGCAGGGAAGAAACCTCTGCTGATTTCCATGGGCTTTCCATCAGCCAGTGGGGGCAGGGAGCCTTCTAGAAGACGAGCCAGGTTTGAGGGGAAGATGATTCTTCTACAGCAACAGAGTTGACTTAATCTAGTCTGGCTGTTCCTGCCACCTTTTATACTATATATATATGACTCTGTAGATATTTAGAGTATTTGAAGAAACATTGTGTTTTATCACACTTTTAAAAACAGTGTTAGTGATTTGCATGCTTATTTCCATGTGCTGTCTCCCTGTCATCTAATCTGACTGTGTGCTTGGGCAGTTCAACCCTTGTGTGGATTAGTTGGTGGTTTAAATTCCTCTAAATTATTATTATCTTGGCAAGTGTTTTCTCTCTTCTCCAGTCAACTTACTTAGCTAATGATTCATATAAATTTCATTTAAATGATTCCAACATAAGTGTGTGTGTGTGTACACATATATACATACATATCTTATCTGATATTTCAAAAAAAATCAGAAAAGCTTATATTGGAGGATCCTTAGCAACCTGAAAGACTTAAGTACAAGGAATCCTGGGATAAAACCAGTATGGCAAATACAGAAAAAGAAATAAATATACACCAAAAGTTCACTGTTTCTTTTCTGTTAAACTTTAGGTTGTGTCAATTCTATTTTCTACATAGTTGCATCATTGTTTATTTGGATAAATGATTCTAGTGAAGCTTTATTTATGACTGATTATCAGTTTAAACTGATTATAGTTTAAACTCTATAAAGTTTGGTGAATAGACTTTATTTTACATATTTAAAGTCCAAGGGTATCCTTTGGGTGGTTTAATCGGTTACCATTTGAAAGCCATATCACTGACTTTTGTCCTCCAAGTCAGTCTAAGATTGAGATTAGAGTCTTAGGTGACTGGTCTGAAGTTTTTATATATACACTGAAAGAAATAATTTCTAAAATAGCGTGTGTATGTATATGTATACACACACACACACACACATATATGGAATTTGGTAAATGGGATTTAATATTCATTTTTATCTATTTACATTTTTCTTTTATACATATTTAAAAAATAAGGTTGACTACATGATTCAGGCATGAGGTAGGTCTCACTGAGGAATCCCAACAGTCAAGGATATTTATTTGTAAACAAGTTCAGTGGTGTGATGGATGTGGTGTTTTCATTTTTGTTGAAGGTTACTGAACTGATATGCTAAATGTACACATTTATATGTGTATATGTGCATAAATATGGACACATGTATGTATATGTAGATACACATATTTACATATACACTTATACACATTTTAAATACATTTCAGTTTTTGTTTTTTTTTTTTACATCTTTTCACTTAAGAGCAAAAACTTCCTTTTGCTTAATTTAGTCAATATACCTTCAAGGCTGTCAATAATCTGCTGTCTGGGTGCCTAAATAAGATCATAAGGCATAAGAGAAGCCTTTTTAAAATGTTAAAATCTTCCAGTGTTAGGGATTATGCAAATGTTAGGCATTGCTACTCTCATCATGCTATTGTAAGAGTGTGGAATAAATTGGTGGGAGAGCTCAGAGCAGAAATTGTACCCATTTTGTGGAAGGAGAAACTGAAGTGCAGAGACTAATTTGGATGAGATGGAGCTGGGGAGACGTTGTGGAGCTGTTCCCCATCTTTTAGGATCCCCAGCTTGCCCTTCTGTTAGGAAACTGCTTTGGGAACTTTGTTCACTGTAGATGCAGCCCTTGGGAATCAGAAGTCTTATGACTCCCGGGACCTGCCTGACGGTCCAGTGATTAGGACTTCGTGCTTTCATTGCTGAGAGCCTGGGTTCGATCCCTGGTCAGGGAACTAAGATCTCACAAGCCAAATAGCCAAAAAAAGTCTTATGACTCCCAACAAGTAGGAAGAAATAGCAATAGATTTAAAAAGGCAATAGATGTCAATTGATTAAATTAACAGACTGATTAACTCTAAAATCAGAATTCAAGCTTTTGTCTCAACCTTGTAATCTGAAGTCTAGAGCCATACATACCTACCCTTTGAGATCTTAAAAACAAATATTCTACTTTGTCATCATTTAAAAACTAGCTGGGACTTCTAGGAGCCTCGTTTTATGTAATCTTCACTATAAATCTCTGAAGTGGATATTATTATTCACATTTTATAGTTGAGCTGGGACTTATTTAAAAAATTTCCGGAGGCCTCATAAGTAGATAGAGCAGGAAGTCAGACCCAGATCTCTCTGTCTTTCCCATTATGATTTGCTCTGTCTGGTGTTCCCATGTTGTTAAAACAGGGCCACATACTCTTGATGTTGACCGCAGCCCACTACATAGGGGTGCTCATTAATAGTGAAAGGAAGTTATCTCTGTTTTACACTGCCATTAGAGGGACAGTATAAAATATTAGTGAAGACCTCAGAATCAGCCTGAGTTTTCACCTGACTACCCCACTTAGAAGCTGTGGTGGTGGTGGTTGTTTGGTCGCTAGGTCGTGTCCAACTCTTTCCCACCCTGTGGACTGTAGCCTGCCAATCTCCTCTGTCCATGAGATTTCCCAGGCAAGAATACTGTAGTGGGTTGCTGGTTCCCTCTCCAAGGGATCGAATCTTCCCAACACAAGGATCGAACCCGCGTCTCCTGCATTGGCAGGCGGATTCTTTACCACTGAGCTACCGGAGAAGCCCTAGAAGCTGAATGAGCTTGGGCAAACGATTTCAACTTTGTGCCTCCATCATCAGGAAGATGTTGGTCCTTACCTCACATTGTTGTTATGGAGATTAAAGAACTGATGCATACAGAGTGCTTATAACAGCGTCTGGCACGTTGTGTGAGCTCAATGTTTGCTGTTTACATCGTTACATGTATGAGGGACAGTCTGGCTGGACAGTGGAAACGGGAGAAGGTGCCTTCCCAGAAGCCACATCACATGCGTACGGCCTGCCTGTTGGAGCCCACGGAGGCCCTGCTGGCGGAGGACGCACTGCCAGCCACAGGGAGGCGGCTCCCTCATCCAGCGGAGGCCATACCATGGTGCTGATGCCTGGCGTGATTGCAGTTGTCAGGAATACATCAGCTTTACTGTTTCTCTTAAGCTGTGAAGGCAGATACCATTTGTTTCTCTTGCTGTCTTCTTCCCCTAACATGGCAGTCACTGAGCATTAGAACTGGAAGAGGACCTTAGAGGTTTTGGTCCAGTTGTCTTGACCTCCAGATGGAACAACAGGTCAGAGAGGTCAAGCGAGTGGCCCAAGGTCACAGAACAGGCTCATGTGAGTGTGCAGCCAGAGCGATGGTTTCTGGCCTCCTCCTCCAGAACTCTATCCACACACCACGCTGGTTCTCTCGTAGAGCATCCCTTGGGAGAATGCAAGAAAATGACTCCTGCTCATCGGAAAGGTAGCTTTTTTTTTTTTTTTTAATCCCATGTGGCATGCAGGATCTTCCCCAGTCATGCCCCTTGCACTGGGAGCATAGGGTCTTAACCCTGGACCTCCAGGAAGGTCAGTTTTTCCTCATTTTGAAAGGTGCTGTGGTATGTTTACAGAGACTGAAGGTTCTGCCCTGGTACCCTGGCCACATTCCAGTGTAAGATATGGGATCCGGTTCCAGAAAGTCCCCTGGTGGTTTCAGTTATCTGTGCTGTTCTTTCTGCCTCCCCCTCCTGGGTGCTGATGCAGTGATGCTGCAGGCTGCTGCGATTGCTCTCGGGTCCAGCCCACAGCTGCCTCTGGTTCCCTGCAATTTGCTGCAAAGGAACTCAGAGTCTGGGTTAAAGATGAACCTCTGGGAATATTTCCTTCCTGTTTCGGGGGTGTTTGAGGACCCTGTCCTATGTGCCAGCTTCTTGGCAACAGATTGGCGATACTACTTCTCAGAAGCGCAGTAGGAAGAAGCCAGCTCCAGACTGCGGAATGATTAGGGAAATATGGAAAGTGCTGCTGTGGAGGGGTCATAGTCTGAGAGACCCGCCCACCTTCCCCATGTGGCTTAGGAGAGGGAGACGTGCTGAGCACCAGGCTCCGGTCCTGTGCCTGCTTGCACTGTTTGACCCCTCTCTCTGTACCTTTCTGCAGCGTTCTAGAAACAAAGGGAGAGGTGGCTTGTCTCATACTGTCCTGGACATCAGAGTGGGTTTGAGGGACGCGGGTCATTTTGCAGTTGGCCCTGTGGAGGCCGCTGAGGAGCTGACCACCCAGGAAAGGTACTGTTGGAGGGATAAGCCCATCGGTTCAAGTAGCCACAGAATTTTCCTCAATGTCAAGTTGTTATACATTAGTATGTAATTTTTTCTAGGTATAAAAGTAAAATTCCAGAAAGAAGCTGTTACTCAACATTAGATGTTCTTTCTAGTGAGTCTCCTTGCTGCAGAGCAAGGGATAATGTGGCTGTTTCTTTAAAACCAGTGCTTCCCTCCAGTTGAGGGGGTTGGTTTGAATTGTAATTCCATACATCCAGCCCCGATTCCCTCACTGTGGATGTCTGGTGTGTTTGTTGTTGTGTGTGTGTGTGTGTTTGTTTAATCCTGGCAGGGCCCCTCCAGGACAGATCCCCTTGACACAGACCCTGGGAGGTGGCCTGAAAAGATGGCAGAGTAGCAGTTTAGGTGGCATCCCTGTCTTGGGTTGAATATTAGGGGTATCGTCTAGAACGTTAGGCTTCTCTAGCGGCGCAGCAGTAAAGAATCCACCTGCCAGTGCAGGAGACGCAGAAACGAGAGTTCAGTCCCTGAGTCAGGAAGATTGTGAAGAAACGGCTACCCACGCCAGTATTCTTGCCTGGAGAATTCCATGGACAGAGGAGCCTGGTGGGTTACAAGCCATGGGGTCACAAAGAGCCGGACACCACTGAGTACACACACGTTAGAACATTAACACTTGGGAGGCAAATCCCTTTGTGAGCACATCTTTCTGTTTAGCTCCATAACGGTACAGTCCCTGGGGTCACAAAGAGTCAGACACGAAGTAACAACTAAACAACAAAGGAAGCCAACGCTTAGTACTATTGTCAACACAGAGTGGGAGGATTTCTCCTCTGAAGGTCTGACTTCTGGAACAGTGAGTTCACCCTATCACTCCCAGTGGTTGCAGAATGCCCCCCTTTTTTATCATTTTTTTTTCTTTCCTTCTTCTTGCCCTCTTCCCCGACTAGACTTTAAATCATGTTCCTACCTCCTTCGACTGCTATACTTCCTCCCTCAACTCACTTAGCAACTCTTTACAGCACAGCTTCTGCCCAACCGTGCTACTGATGCTCTTTTCCCAAAGAGCTCCAATTAATTTGAGTTGCCAGACATCATAGGCTTTTCAAAGTGTAGATTCCCTTTAATTTTTCAAACCCTGTTGACCAATGCTACCTTGTTAAAATTCTCAGATGGCTTAGTCCATTCAGCTGTTGTAACAAAATACCAGAGGTGGGTGGCTTATAAATGACAGAAATTTATTTCTCAAGAGTTCTGAAGGCTGGGAACTGCTTCCTGGTTCATCATTTCAGTTCAGTTTGCTCAGTCATGTCCAACTCTCTGTGACCCCCCATGAACTGCAGCACGCCAGGCTTCCCTGTCCTTCAGTGTCTCCCAGAGCTTGCTCAAACTCATGTCCATTAAGTTGCTGATGCCATCCAACCATCTCATCCTCTGTCACCCCCTTCTCCTCTTTCCCTCAATCTTTCCCAGCATCAGGGTCTTTTCTCATGAGTCAGCTCTTTGCATCAGGTGGCCAAAGTATTGGAGCTTCAGCTTCAGCATCAGTCCTTCCAAAACATATTCAGGGTTTATTTCCTTCAAGATTGGCTGATTTGATCTCTCTGCTGTTCATGGGACTCTCAAGAGTGTTCTCCAGCACCACAGTTCGGAAGCATCAATTCTTTGACGCTCAGGAAAAGAACCAGCCTTGTTTTCCTGGTTTATAGATGGCATCTTTTTGCTCAGATGGTGGGGTCATTTAGAAAGGTGTCCACGCTAAGCTTTTTCTCCTGTGTCTCCCTTGGGAGTTTTTTCCCTTGAGCAGAGAATCCAGGGATCCCACCTTTTTTATGGAGGCAAAGTTGTCCTGTGAAACCACAGAGGGTCTTTGGGCTGAGCTAGAATTCCTCAGGGAGGGGATCCTGAAGGTTTAGTTCTCTATATATAGTGTCAAAGAGAGACTGGAGCCTTCTGGGGCCAGCCACTTGCCTCCCAGGTCACAGTGTTCAGTATGCAAAGCTAGTGACTCCACAAGTGTTGAATTAGCTGCACATTAAGCCCTCTGAGAACCCTGGTTCAGATGATGGTGGAAAATGTACTTTGTATGCAGAAGCCTTACTGTTCAAACACGGCTTGTTAGCCAGCTCAAATTTCACTTTGTACTTGAAAAATAGAATGTAAATCATAACGAAATGACTATATCATTTAGGCCCCACTGGAGAGGAAAACAAGAGCCATGGGATACTGTGTCTGCTTACCTGGGTACCAGCCTAGGGAGGATGCAAGAGTGCTTGGGAAGGTTCCACCAGTAGCCACAGGAATGGCCAGAGGAGAAAGAGAAGCAATGGCTATTATTATTTTACCTATAGAAATTTGACAGCTGACATCCATTTACGTATATTTATTATTTGAGTGGCTAGCATTCTGTGAGGGCATTGTGCTTTTTGTTAAGTTCAAAGACGATGCTGTTTCCCAGTAGGACTCTTAGATTTTTATCTGACATTGTCAATAGTTGTCAGTCATTCTGAATATCTCCATGTTCCTGATATACTCCATGCTTTGGGATTTCTCATTTAGGTAACATCTCCTATTTGTTTTTATTTTTCCAGAGACTGCATGAGTGTGATTGTACTAACTAGATGTAGAATAATCAGAACGTTATGATGGCAGAGTAGCTGTCAGCACTCGGGCCTGGTGACTGTGTGATTTCCGTGGAAACAATGTCTGTCCTCCTGGGAGCACACTCGGGAATGGTGACTGTGTGATTTCCATGGAAACAGTGTCTGTCCTCCTGGGAGCACCTCTTTCCCTTTTCGTCTCTCCGTTTGTGGAGAGCAGAAAGCTGAGCTCGACTTATCTCAGGTTCTTATTGATACCTTGTGAGTGTAGATTCTTAAACTGATGCTGAACCATAAGATTTATGCCAGTAAATAAAAAGCTATCAGAAGGAAGAGGCTTCTACCAGGTATATTGCTCTTATTTGGAAAAGTGGCAATAAATTTTAAGGGAGTATTAAGAATGAGTAACATGTCAGGAAGAAGAAATTGAATTTCCTTCAGCAGAAGCCTAGAGGCTGTTGTTCAAGAAGTAAGCCATGCATGTGAAAGAACTTGGAGATGATAATGATGGTGGTGGTGGTGAGGCGGAGGAGGCTGAGCAGGAGGAGGCTGTTGAGGACGAGGATGGTGGGGATGATGATGGTTATGACCAGAAGGATGGTGCTGATGAAGGTGAGGAGGAGGATGGGGATGAAGATGATGGTAATGGTGAGGAGGATGGTGTGGAGGAGGAGGATGGAGGTGGGATAATGATGATGGTGGCAGCATGTCCACTGCTGGGCACTCATATACCTGTTCCCATGCACATTTGTCTCCAGACTTAACAGCAGTACCATCAGCCAGGTATTGAATCTCCATTTGACTGATGCAGAAACTGAGACTCAGAAAGTTTCAGTAGCTGCCTAAAACTGAGATTAAAATCTAGATCTCTTTAGAATCTAAGCCTTTTTGGGTATCATATTGCTTCCTGTACAAATGGTTTTATTATTACAACGTGCACGATACATGCGCTTGAATCCTCCCCAAATCACCCCCCACCCCCGGTCCATAGAATGTTTGTCTCCCATGAAACCAGTGCCAGGTGCCAAAAAGGTTAGGGAGCACTGCTCTAAAGCATGCCCAGTGCGTTTTCACTGGTGATAGCCGCAGCAGGTAAACCACCATCGGCTTCTTTCAGCCTCTTAAAACAAAGAGGGATTTTGCCAAGGTCCCTGCTCCCAAAGCTAGTTCCAAGAAAAGACCCTGTAAAGAGAGGGAGCTGACTCCCAGCCTCCCCTGCAGCCCCGAGTCACCTTCTCTGCGTTTCATTCTGAGGAGTGTGACCACCTGTTTCTGTCCCTTTACACCCAGGCTCAGACACAGGCCAACAGCCTTCCCTGGTGTCTCTTCCTCTGGTTCCCTGCAGCACTTCTGAGACTACCCAGTGCTAGGGTATTACAAAGGAGTGGTCAAACAGGGAGACTTCTACGAATCAAGACGCTCTGTCCTCCAAGGGATGCACAGCAGTTTCGTCTCCAGAGCCCAGGGGTTCTGTCTAGTCCATGTGGGTCTGTCTGGGGATCTGCCTTCCTTGTTCTCAGCTTGCTTCCATCATCTCTCACTCAACAGGTGGAAGGCAAATGCTGGGTGTTAGCACCCAGGCCAAGAGAGAAAGAGTCAGTTCCCCTTCTGTCTTCCTTTGGCCCCTCCTGCGACCCCACTTCCTGTCTCTGGAGGGCACCATGCACGCTCCAGGGGGTGGACAGCAAAACACAACCACACTTTTCAGGCAAGATTTGGTTTTTATCTCCACCAATTTCTTCCTGGTTTTCCAAAGACATGTGCACGCGCATGCGCGGGCTCCATCGTGTCTGTCTCTGTGACCCCATGGACTGTAGCCCACCACGCTCCTCTCTCCATGGGGTTTTCCAGGCAAATATACTGGAGTGGGTTACCATTTCCTTCTCCAGGGGATCTTCCTGACACAGGGATCGAACCCGTGTCTCCTGTATTGGCAGGTGGGTTCTTTACCACTAGCGCCTCCTGGAAAGCCCCAGACGTGTCCGTACAAGAACATGAAAGGGAGCAACAGTGTTGATTCAAGAGAGATGTGCACATCTGGTGGGAAAGGCGTTGCATCCCCTCCTTCACCTTTTCGACTCCCTAAGGTGGAGTCACCGATCCCTTATGACCATTGAAATCTACTGTGGATCAAGCAACGGTATTTCTGTCCTTTGAAGTACTAATCCATTGCTGACCACCAAAGGGCATTATCTACCCTCTTGTTGGTTAAAAAATGTACTCTGAGCCTCACACAGTAGGCAGTTCTTTACGTGTACATGTGTGTACATGAGTCAGACATGACTTAGCGACTGAACAAATAAGAGCTTTCAATTCAGTTATTCCTGAAACATTAACTGAGTGGCTACTTTGTATACATGCATCAGTTCAGTTCAGTTCAGTTCAGTCGCTCAGTCATGTCGGACTCTGCGACCCCATGAATTGCAGCACGCCAGGCCTCCCTGTCCATCACCAACTCCCAGAGTTCACTCAGACTCATGTCCATCGAGTCAGTGATGCCATCCAGCCATCTTGTCCTCTGTCGTCCCCTTCTCCTCCCGCCCCCAGTCCCTCCCAGCATCAGAGTCTTTTTCCAGTGAGTCAACTCATCCCATGAGGTGGCCAAAGTACTAAAGTTTCAGCTTTAGCATCAGTCCTTCCAATGAACACCCAGGACTGATCTCCTTTAGAATGGACTGGTTGGATCTCCTTGCAGTCCAAGGGACTCTCAAGAGTCTTCTCCAACACCACAGTTCAAAAGCATCAATTCTCGGCACTCAGCCTTCTTCACAGTCCAACTCTCACATCCATACATGATCACAGGAAAAACCATAGCCTTGACTAGACGAACCTTTGTTGGCAAAGTAATGTCTCTGCTTTTGAATATGCTATCTAGGTTGGTCATAACTTTCCTTCCAAGGAGTAAGCGTCTTTTAATTTCATGGCTGCAGTCACCATCTGTAGTGATTTTGGAGCCCAGAAAGATAAAGTCTGACACTGTTTCCACTGTTTCCCCATCTATTTCCCATGAAGTGGTGGGACTGGATGTCATGATCTTCGTTTTCTGAATGTTGAGCTTTAAGGCAACTTTTTCACTCTCCACTTTCACTTTCATCAAGAGGCTTTTGAGTTCCTCTTCACTTTCTGCCATAAGGGTGGTGTCATCTGCATATCTGAGGTTATTGATATTTCTCCCGGCAATCTTGATTCCAGCTTGTGTTTCTTCCAGTCCAGCGTTTCTCATGATGTACTCTGCATAGAAGTTAAATAAGCAGGGTGACAATATACAGCCTTGACGTACTCCTTTTCCAGCCAACTAAATCTATTGTGAAAATCATTACACAAAATAAAGTTAACATTATAAAACACACAGGAAAGGTATATTTCAAAAGAAATAACAGCCTTTTAAGTAAAAAATAAAAGCAAGACTTCTGAAGAGCTCCCTTTCCTACTTGTTTTTCTGCTTCTGTTGCTGACAGGTGAGAACTTGCCGGACTCTGGCTAAGAGCATCTTGTGAGCAGAGCTGTTCTCTGGGGATTCTCTTACTGATAGGAAACAGGAGTCTCAGAAGCACAGAGGCTGGCCTTCACCCCATTTTCTACCAGAAAATTAGACTGTGGTCTTGGTTCCCTGTCACTTGGGGCATCTTTCTGTTAGTGATTTTCATTGTATCCACTCTTGGCTTCACTTTTCTCCTCTGTTAATTGTCTAGTTGAAAATGATCTCTGAGTAGCAGGCTCTGATTTCATGGTTTCCTTTCCTTTCAAAGGGAAACAGGCTTCTCAGCAGAGTTGGGAAAGGTGTGATGGTACACAACCTAAAGCTAATAAGCAACAACTGGGAACTAGCCAGCCCACAGTCACTTTCCTAAAATATGCTCTGATTTCCAAAATAAGCCAGCACAAACAACAGTTTGGAGTCCCTCTAATAATATCCCATATATAAAATTCTGGGAGATTCGGAGCTAGGAATGTACTCACTTTCTCATTGTCCACGTTTATTTAGGGTTAGGTGATGGATCGCAGTGACTTACCACCTTTGATTTTAGCCTGTGGTCCTGAATTCTGGCTGTGTATTAAAACCACTGGGGCCTATTCCAGATCAATTAAATCAGAATCTTTGGGGTCTAGACTGGGGTCTGGACATGAATATTTAAAAATCTAGAGCCTATTATACAGAATGAAGTAAGTCAGAAAGAGAAAAATATTGCATATTAATGCATATATATGGAATCTAGAAAGGTGATACTGATGAAATTATTGCAGGGCAATAAAGCAGACACAGACGCTGAGAACAGACTTATGGACACCGTGAGGGAGGAGGAAGGAGAGGGTGGGGTGTATAGAGAGCGTAACATGGAAACATACATTACCATACATAAAATAGATAGCGGACAAGAATTTGCAGTATGACTCAGGGAACTCAAACCGGGGCTCTGTAACACCCTAGAGGGGTGGGAGGAGAAGGAAGGTGGAGAGAGGTTCCAGAGGGAGGGGACATATGTATACCTGTGGCAGATTCACGTTGATGTATGGCAGAAACCAACACAGTATCGTAAAGCAATTATCCTTCGATTAAAAATAAATTTAAAAAATGAACCTCCCATCTGAAAAAGAATAGATCTATATATGTATAATGTATATATATGTAACTGAATCACTTTGCTGTATACCTGAAACTTACACAGCCTTGTAAATGAACTATACTTCAAGTTTTTATAAAATGGTCAAACAAAAATCCAGATCTCCTTTAATGTGGGGCCAGGATTGAGAATCCTTGGACCAGAATAACCAACACAGCAGGAAAGACAGAGCAGGCAGGGCTCCACGGGAATGCTCAGGTGAAATGGCTTCTGTAAAAAAAAATGGCTCATCTTTGCATATCATTTTAGAAAAACATGTTCACCCTCCTTTTCTTTTCCTATGCTCAAGAATAAATATTTGGGTTTGCATTAGCATCTCTGCAGATTTTTTTTTTCTCTAGATGAAGGAATGTCTGTGCTGTAGAAAGGATGAGTTAATGAAGATTTTTGCCTTCAAGCTCTTTTAAACAGTGACTCTGTTGTTGTTTCTAAAGGATATGTTTACATGCAAGCTTTGTGGGAGAACATGAATATTAAGTAGAGGAGGTCACATCTATGTCTTGTGGAAATAAGTTAGTTTAGAATAGCAATTCTGAAGTGAATATTCCCAGGAGGGTGGGAAAAAACTTGGGCGGTTCAGTACCTATTGCAGTTGTCGGGGCCTCTGGGGACCGCAGCTGCTCTTTGTCCCTTTGTATCTCGTTTGTGGGTAACACCTTGCCAAATGTGTGCCATTGTGACTGGGTGGGGAGCATCCCGTAGCTGGTCTGGCCATATGAAGAGGGTGAACTTGTTAAGAATAATGATTAGACACTCTGACTGCAGACTTAGCAGCATCCTCGAGGGCTTTTAGTCCCAGAATGTAAGTAAGGAGGCACACCCAGGAGAATTTGCAGGAAAACCGAGAGAAGCCCTGCTCTCCAAAAGTGCCTGCTAATTGTTTGGGGATTTGTAGTCAATAGAGTCAGCATCAGGCGGGACCTCCAAAACCCTTATCAGGTTTAGTAAATATTGAGTCAGTGTTTGGTTGCCTGTTTTTTGGTAATTGACAAACCAGGAGCCACTGGTCTGTAAGAACTTCCTGTTTCCTGCTCTCATCTGTCTCTCCCTCGTCTGTCTCTCCCTGCAGCAGTGCACCTGCTCAGGGCTGCCTGCCACCCTGGAGAGGAAGATAAGCTAGCAAAAGAAAGCCCTTCCATTGACCTGGACATCCCTCCCGCAACCCTCCCCCCTCCAAAAACAAAAACAAAACCCAGACAGCCTTTGTGCAGTTCTCAGCTGCTATTCAAGAAAGTAACGTATGCTCTGCATTGGACTTGAGAGAGTTGTGTCAATTTAAAGTGCCTTTTTTTGTATCCGTTTATTTTTTCATTGGTAACAGACTGTAACATGTAACCCAAAATTGTTTGGTATGTTGGAGAGACTGACTTGTTTACTGCCTTGTGGCCAGAGGCAGTTTGACAGGCAAGCCTGCAGGCAGCGGCTGTACTTCCTGGGCAGAGAGCACTTTTTATTTTGTGATTTGCCTGTTTCTCTTAAATTAGGGAAAATCAGAGCATCTTTGGATGGCCGCCACAGAGCTGCAGACATTAAGGAGCAGGCTTCCTAGCCAGGAAGGGGCAAGTGAAAATCTTCCAGAACCCCTCTCTTGCCAATGAAGACATAGGCATTCTAACGTTATGAAACTGTATCTTTAAAAAATCTACCCCACCCCCACCCCACACTTCAGTAGCTTTAGACAGGTGTGGAGGGGAGCAGGAAATGATAATTGTCAGTATTTACCACTTCCTAGGAACCGGACTTTGAAGAAAATCAGCTTCATGGGAACATTTCATTGCCCCTTTAATGAAGTTATTTAGTATTTTCTGAGACTGGGCTTTCTCTGGCCAGAACATCTTGTCACATGTAGGGATGCCAACATTCTGGCATAAACCTCCTTTATTTATTTAAAAATTAAAAAAAAAATTTTATTGTTGACTGTGCTGAGTATTCATCGCTTTGTGCGGACTTTCTCTAGTTGCTGAGTGGGGAATACTTTTGGCTGCAGTGCCTGGGCTTCTCTTTGCGGGGGCTTCTCTTACTGCAGAGCACAGGCTCTAGGCACACGGACTTCAGTATTTGCAGCGTGCAGGCTCAGTAGTTGTGCCACACAGGCTTAGTTGCCCCGTGGCATGTGTAATCCTCCTGGACCAGAGATCGAACCTGTGTCCCCTGCATTGTCGGATGGATTCTTACCCAGTGTGCCACCAAGGAAGTCCTAAACCCTCCTTTTAAATGCCCTTTGCAGAAGGGACCAGCTAGTATAGCTCTGATGTGCCAAACCCCAAAGTTGAGGGGGAAAGGAGTGAGACCAAATGAAACTTAAAAGCAAACAAAAATTGTTTGCCGGTCACAATATGCAAATGACAATATGTATGAAAAAATAAGACACTAGCTAATCATTCTGTTTGCAGCCTTCAAGGGTCCAGAGCGTCCAGAGTATTGGTCATTTTTCTGGAGCACTTTCTGTATCGGTTTAGGGCACTGAATACTTTGTCTATTTAGAGTTAATTCTGAGCATATTTTCACTTCTCAACTGTAGTCCCTCAGTGCTGGGTCTCTGTCTGGTCTCTTTGTTTCTCCCATGGCTCCTAGGAGAGTGCTTTATCCATAGTTACTATTCTGAAATTGTTGTGGAATGAATGCACTTTTACAAAACATGGGTGTAATTTGTTTTGTTTATCCAATTCAGCTCCTAATGAATTAATATATCTAACGGGGCAGACATAAAGCTGCCGCATGTAGAATAAAAGAACTCTCCAAGTGACCAGAATCATAGAACCATAAAATTTTATAGCCATAAAGGACTTGAGAGATTTTAATTCAGCCTGTTTGTTTTACAGATGATAAGAAATTACGGCTGATAGAGATCAAGTGACTTGTTCAAGTTTGCAGAACTAACCGTGGATGAATCAGCCATTCATTCTAACTCGTGCATTAATAAGCTGCATATAAACCGACTTTGCTGGCAATTGTTTTAGCTACCTGTTATAGTACACGTAAATTTCATCATTCTGTATGCCCTTGATTTTCCTTGTGGAAGATATTTAATTGATTTTTTAATTTGATTGCCTCTGAATTTGGGGCTAATTAGTTGCTTTTGTTTTCTCTGTGCTGTGCTGTGCTTAGTCGTTCAGTCGTGTCCGACTCTTTGCGACCTCATGCCCACCAGGCTCCTCTGTCCATGGGGATTCTCCGGGCAGGAATAGTGGAGTGGGTTGCCATGCCCTCTTCCAGGTTTGTTTTCTCTACTTTCTAAAATTTCTTCAAGCCACTTTGAAGTAAACTTACCTGAACAGTTTATCTGTTCTCCCCACTTTGGTCACAGAGAGGATGTGGGAAGGGAGCAGAACGTGGCCAGACCACATAAAACATGAGAATTTTGACCTCTGAAGTAACCAGTCCAGGGAACCACACAATAACCTCTGTGGCAGTTTGTCCTAAATGAGCAGGACTTAACCAATCGCTGATACTTCCCTAGTATTCATCTTAGGAGCAGCCTGAGGAAGCCCGATATGTTTCCCAAACCAACCAGAGGATGCCCCACTGTAGTTTGTCTGTAGCTTCTCCATGCTGACAGCCCCCAGTCCAGGCATTTCTGAAACCTTCCCTTTTTCCACCACAAACTTTCCCACCTCTCTGCCTGTTTTGAGTCTCTGCCAAATGCCAGTGGTGGTGGATGACTTCCTTGCTAAAGTAGACGCTGAATAATTAGCATTTACCTGTTATCATTTGCATTTCCCTTATGGTGAACCTAGAAATCCTCTTGGAACCTAGACAACGTGTTAAAAAGCAGAGACCTCACTTTGCTGACAAAGGTCTGTGTAGTCAAAGCTATAGTTTTTCCAGTTGTGATGTTTGGATGTGAGAGTTGGACCATAAAGAAGGCTGAATGCCTAAGAATTGATGCTTTTAAACCATGATGCTAGAGAAGGCTCTGAGAGTCTCTGAGACTGCAAGGAGATCAAACCAGTCAATCCTAAAGGAAATCAACCCCGAACATTCATTGGAAGGACTGATGCGGAAGCTGAAGCTCCAATACTTTGGCTGCCTCATGCGAAGAGCCGACTCATTTGGAAAAGACTCTGATGCTGGGAAAGATTGAAGGCAACAGGAGAGAGGGTAGCAGAGGATACAATGGTTAGATAGCGTCACTGACTCAATGGACATGAATCTGAGCAAACTCTAGGAGGTAGGGGAGGACAGAGGAGCCTAGCGTGCTACAGTCCATGGGGTCCCAAAGAGTCAGATACAACTAAGGGCCTGAACGACAGCAACACCCTTATGGAGGAAGAGCCACAGAGAACACCAGTCTTGCCTACTTGGGTGTTCTCTCTGGTTCTGAATGTGCTGCCAGCTATACATCTGCATCATAGGCTTTTAAAAAAGCATATTTGTCTCTTCTTTATCAAAAGAATATATGGAAAAGTCTTGGTTGATTGCTTGGCTCTAATGAAAATACAGTCTGTCTGGGGCATTTTTCTGATCTGTCAACCCCATCACTCTACCCAGACAGGCCAGGAAGTTGGGGTGGCTCAGTGACCTCGCCTCAGTGTTTTCTGAATGTTTATAAAATTTCCATGTCATAATCTCCCTAGAATATTGCTAGGAGGAGGATTCAGGCATCATCTGTCCTTTTTCTGGAATCCACCCTTTTCTCTCATTTTGAAAATCAGGATTTTTCTTATTCTCCAGGATTTCTCAGTAGATGTAAAGGTCTGAAATCACCAATAATGTTGATATTCCTCTTTAGAATGCCAATAATTCACTTTAATTCAAGGGATAATATTATCTTGTTTTAGAGACCACCTTGCATGTCACTTCCTTCTGCATGTGACAATGCCAAAGGGGCACTTGAAGGTGGGGTGGGGAGGGATTTAGTATCTGCTAGCCCACACCCACCTCCCAATTCTCTGATGTGAGCAATTGACAGTGTCTCAACACTTTTTCTATTCCCAGTATGTTTATCTTTTCTATTTTTATTTTAAAAAATTTTTTATTTATTTTAATTAGAGGATAGTGCTACTGCTGCTGCTAAGTCACTTCAGTCGTGTCCAACTCTGTGCGACCCCACAGAGGGCAGCCCACCAGGCCCCACCATCCCTGGGATTCTCCAGGCAAGAATACTGGAGTGGGTTGCCATTTCCTTCTCCAATGCATGAAAGAGAAAAGTGAAAGTGAAGTCGCCCAGTCGTATCCGACTCTTAGTGACCCCATGGACTGCAGCCTACCAGGCTCCTCCATCCATGGGATTTTCCAGGCAAGAGTACTGGAGTGGGGTGCCATTGCCTTCTCTGTAATTAGAGGATAAGTACTTCATAAAATTGGAGGATAAGTGCTTTACAATGTTGCGCTGGTTTCTGCAGTACAACGTGAATCAGCCATAAGTAGCCGTAAGTATACATGTATATACATATATACACACACACACACACATTATATAGATATATATTCCCTCCTTCTTGGCCTCCCTACTCCAATTTCTCAACATTAGGGGAACTGTTATGCAATTACAGTTGCCAGCCCCTCATTTCTAATTCTGTTGGATCCATAAGCCCCTTCAGGGAGTGAAGAATTACTGTGTGTAAAATGCTTCAATGCAGCCGGCCCGTAGTTCTCACTCTGTGTCTGCCAGATGCTGCTGTCACTCCTGCCTCCATCAGAGAGAATGCGTGGAGTTGCTGCTTTCTCTGCCTCCTGTGTGCATCACCCCTTACAGTCCTTGAACTTGCCAAGCTGTCTTCCACCTCTGCCTTTACCCACATGGCCCTCTCTGCTTAAAACCCTTCTCTCTTCTTTCTGTCTGCCTCTTCCTCCTCTTCTTTCTTATGCCTCTAAGTTGTCACTTCCTCCAGGAAACCGTCCTAAACTTCTGTCTGAATTAAGGTTCCCATTTATTCTCTAGACCAGGGCTCAGTAAATATTTTTTAAAAGAATCTAGTAGTAAATGTTTTAGATTTTGCAGCCATGCTGGTGACTTCTTAAGTCTGCTGTTGTCATGCCAAGGCAGTCAAACGCGTTATGTAAATGAGTGGATGGGCTGAGTTCCAATAAAACTTTATTTACAAAAACAAGTGTGGGCCTCTGGCTGTAGTTTACCAGCCCCTGTTCTAGATTACCCTGAAGTTTTTCTGCATAGTGTTATGTGATTGTCTGTTATCTCTCTTCCTCTGAACTGAAGCTTGTTAAATTTTATACAGGGCTTAACTGATGTCTATTTCTCTATCTATCAGACAAGCACAGGGCTTGGCATATAGCAGGTGCATGGTAAATGTTTACTGAATGAATGAATAAGGTGGAAATGCAACAGGCATCGAGGTCTGCCTTTTCCCACTGTCTTCAGTCTTGTTTGTCAAGTTTTTTCTTTATCTTTCAGCTGTGAGTATTTCTTTAAAGTAGAATCCTAGGTGGTCTTTGGCCTTTTTTCCTCCTCTCCCTCCAAACTAGATTCTTCCGGACTTACCTGTCTTCCCAAGTTTGGGCCACTCAATTGGTAATTATCTTTGGCTGGGCAGTTGTTGTGCCAGATGGGAATTTGTGATCCTTCTCTCATTAAAACATGGGAGTGAAGTTATTAATGTGATTTGGGGAAAGGAAAAAAAAAACACCCAGCTGCCACCTAGCAACCTTCCCCAAGCATTTCAAGATGTAATACTTTCTCTTATACCAACCAAACGGGTTTGTTTTGCTCAACCACAGTTAAGTCTATAGGTGTGAGTCTTGTTTATGTAGCATCTCCTTTCAAAGTGCCATTTGGGACATGCTGATCCTAGTTGTATTTTTCTTATCTTGTAAATGCCTTGTAGTTGGGGCTGTCAACACTCCTCAGAGTCTGCAGAGCCAGGAATCAGGGGGAATGTGGAAACACCCACCAGCAGAGCCAATGCTAGTGGATTCTGCATTTTCTGCCCTCATTTCCTGCAGTGGATTTTCAGGGAGTCAATGAGCCCAGGCCTTTCTCAATGTCTCAGATGTAGAAATGTTTCTCATGATCGGGAAGTTCAAGGCTAGTTTAGGTTACTAGCAGTGTGTCTGTGGGGAAATGCATTTTTTTTTTTTTAATACACTTGCTTTCCTGGTACAAACCTATTTCCAGAAGATTGAACTTGTGGTTCTCGCCTATCTAGCCTGCCAGTGTTGGAAGGTCCCAGGAGGCAGGGAAGCGGCAGCATAGCCTTGCCCAGGGGCCTGGAACTAGGACTGAGGAGAATGGAGTTTACTTTTCAGTTGCAGAAAAAGCAGAAGCTCCTGTTGAAGCGCAAAGTCAGTAGTCCGGGGTTTCTTTGTCAGCCGGGGCTGTGGTTAGAAATACTGTAGACTTTGTGGCTTCAACACAGATATTTATTTCTCATGGTTTTGAAGGCTAAAAGTCTAAGATCAAAGTGGCAGCAGATTCCAGGGCCTGGCATGGGCTCTTCTTCCTGTCTTCTCACTGAGTCCTCACGAGGTGGAGAGAGAGTGCTTGACCCTCTTCCTCTTGCTCTAAGGGCAGCCGTCCCATTGTGATTGCCCCAGTCTCATGTCCTCATCACCCCCAAGGGCTCCACCTCTACATACCATCACACTGGGAGTTAAGGCTTCAACAGACGAATTTGGAGACAGACAAACAGAACAGAGGGATTTCAGTGCTGACATGGTTATTAGGAGGGCTGCCAAGAATGATCCTCAAAATGAATCCATGAGACGCCCCTTTTGCTGCAGTCAGAAGGCAGAGGAGGATCAGAACACGAAGAATGGTCAGAATCTGGGGGACCACTGAGATGTAGCGGGCTGTGGAATCAACACTTCCCCCGACTCTAAACTCTTGACCCAGGGCCCGCTCCCTGGGACCTCTGCCACCTCGGTGGGTGATAAATCTGGGCCGCCTTCACATTCTTTTTTTTTTTTTTTAATTTTTTTTTTCAATTAAAAGATAATTGCTTTACAGAATTTTTTGGTTTTCTGTCATACATCAACAGGAATCAGCCATAGGTAGACCCATGTCACCTCCCCCCTGAGCCTCCCTCCTATCTCCCTTCCCATCCCACCCTTCTAGATTGTCACAGAGCCCCTGTTTGAGATCCCTGAGTCATACAGAAAATTCCCATTGGCTATCTGTTTTATCTTTGCATTTATGTTTTGCAGGTTAAGTATAATGAACATGTTCTACTCTCTTTGGCTCATGAGTTTCTGCTCCCACCACCTGACCGCCTCTCCAGGGCAGGTTCTCAGCCATCTATCACCTGCCCTCTTCCAGTGACCCCTGCCACACCCGCTCTGGTGCTGGTCCGGCATGAGTGTGCAAAGGGTCGGGACTGTGAAGGAGGTAGAGCAAGGTGCCGACCTTCCATCGTTGTGTCCAAGGAAGCCCAACTTTAAATGGCAAATAAAAAATTCCAGGGAGAGGTTGGGGAAAGAGACACCCCTGCTTTTTGAACTAAGGGCTCTGTGTTTTTATTTTGCACTAGACTCTGCAAATCATGTAACCAGCCCTGGATAAATCAGACACCTCCAGGACTGTGGGTAGCAAGCAACTTCACATCCATCTCCCCTGCACCTGTTGGAGGAGAACCATCCACGAAGGAGTTTGGGAAATGTAGTCTGGAGGGCTCCCCCCTTGGGTGGGCATCAGACACCCTGTGACGGGGGGGAGAGGACAGATCCAGCCGTCATAATAAGGGACATGACCTAGTAAGACCCCCGAAAAAGGGCGACAGGGAGTGAGGTGAATGTAGGGAGATTTGGGGGAGGGGTTGAATTTATTCCCAAAGCTCCTGATTTGATTCTCCTAGGTGACCTACCTGTTCCTAGATATAGCATCCTGATGTAGCCTGTAGATCAGTGTTGTTAAAACTTAAGAAAGAAATAGGTGAGTGTGTTTAAAGATGGGAATGTATGGGCATGGAGCCTTACCCTCAAGGATTCTCATGCCAAGATCCCGTGAGATAGTGAGTGTAAATGGAGTTGGGGGTGGGTTCTCTGAGACCCTAAGATGCATTTCAGATCTGTCGTTAGTGTCCCACCCTCTGTGCCTTGCAGACCACCGGTCCCTCCCACAGTGTTTTCAGATCTGGCATTGTTGTTTTCCTTTTCTGCATTTTTTTTTTGGAGGGAGTGGCTGTTTTATCTGCCTTTATTAACTCTCTCTTTGATAAAGGGACTGAAGTGTGGAGTATGTGCATGGTCAGGTGTGTCCGACTCTCTGTGACCCCATGGATTATAGCCCACCAGGCCCCTCTGTCCATGGGCTTCTCCAGGCAATAAAACTGGAGTGGGTTGCCATTTGCTTCTCCAGGGGATCTTCCTGACCCAGGGGTCGAGCCCGCATCTCTTGAGTCTCCTGCATTGGCAGGTGGATTCTTTTACCATGGAGCCACCTGGGAAGTCCCAAAGGGACTGAAGATGGTAAAAATAAATGTTAATAAGGTAAGTGCTAAGTTAAGATGCGGCTGTTGAATTATCTGTGGGGTTTGGGGTCAAATTCATTCAACAGGTCTTGAGCCCCTGCCATGTGAAGTGTAAATACACAGCCCCTGCCCGTGGGAATTTACAGCTTTGTGGGGAAGCTTAGCACTTCTCACTAGGGTTCAAGCAGTTGGGGGAACAGAGTCTGTTTGGAAAAAGAAACAACAAAACAACCACTTTTGCAGATCACACTTGGGTTCTGTGGTAGTTTCCTGAACACGAGGCATCAGTCTGACTCTGTGATGACATAATGGTTGGGGGAACATCTGTGGCTCCCCCTTGAGAATGGAACCCCCGCTGTGATGTCCCAGCTGTGGAAACTTCACGTTGAACTTCCAGGAATGGAGGCCAGGGTGTCCTGGAGCTCACAGCCCTGCTATCTCAAGGTCGTTGGCCTTCCGGGGTTGCAAGTCTCCTTTCACAGATGCATTTAGCTCGAGGGCACAGGATTTCCCTTTCTGAGAGGCACCTCAGTAAATGAGGGGGTGGCTGTGAAGTTACTGCCCTGGAAGTAAGCAGACCTAAACTGTAAGCAGAGACTATAGCGTTCTTCTCACAGGGAGGTACTTGTATGGCCCAGGTGTGTGAGAGAGTCAGATCCTTCCTGTAAATTGAGCCATTCCAGCTTTAAGATGATCACTTCATCCACATCCTTGGCCAGTTCTTTGGTACTAACTTGCCTGTTTTCCTGGGCTGCCCAGAGGACTGTATTCACCATCTGCCTTCAGCTGTTCCTTCTCTCTGAAAAGATAAAGCTTGACCTTGCTGAGTGCGAGCTGGGTGGCTTTATTTGTGCTCTCACCAGATCTCTGGGAGATGTGTTCTGTGATCATCACACCTGGGACAGTTACCTGGATGTCAGGCCAGTGTTGGCATCATTATCAAACAACAGCAACTAATATTTGCCAGTTACCATGGGGATGTTACTGTACTAGATGCTGTGGAGGAGAAACACCGAGCAGTCCAGGAGCTGAAGGACTCACGATTCTGGGACTTCCCTGGCGGTCCAGTGGTTAAGACCCCATGCTTCCTATACAAAGGATGTGGGTTTGATCCCTGGTCGGGGAACTAAGGTTCCACATGCCATGTGGTACAGCCAAAAAAAAAAGAGAAAAAGACGATGCTATAAAACATATGCATGTGTAGACACTCTAATCACATTTCTCTGGTGAAGAATAATCGCTTATTAGCTTCAGTAAGACCTCATTCATGCTTTGATTCTTAGTGTCGCCACATGAAAGCAGTAGCTGAACCTGGGTTCCTGCTGTGAAAATGAAAAAATACTGAAGGATATTCGATTGCCTTTCCATTATTCATGTGTGCCCGTGGTTGACCGTTGCGGCTGCACACCTGCTTGGAGCATGTGATTCTGTGCGGCTCCCACTCCAGCCTGTTTGTTTCCTTTCCTACAGCTGCTGTCCAGCAGGATCACGTTTGAACGATGCAGATATTTTGTCCATAAAGAGCTCCCAAGATGCATCAATATGTACTTTATCCCAAGAGGGGACTAGAGGAAACAGAAGCGTAGTGAGATCCGGAGTGGTTTGAACTGAGGTTCATTGGGTACCTACTCAGTGCCTATCACCCTCTTCATGTCTCAGGAAGCAAACTCCTTTTCAGAAGAAAATGGAATGTGTTTGGGGATAGTCTGCTTCTGCAAATTTTAGAACAACTCCCTGAGAAGTTAAACCTCTTCATGCTCTTTTTTTTTGAATTGGCATAGTCTTAAGAAGGAGAGAACGTGGAAGCAATGACAGATTTTATTTTCTTGGGCTCCAAAATCACTGCGGACAGTGACTGCAGCCATGAAATTAAAAGACGCTTGCTCCTTGGAATAAAATCTATGACAAACCTAGACAGCATATTAAAAAGCAGAGATATTACTTTGCCAACAAAGGCCCGTATAGTCAAAGCTATGGTTTTTCTGGTAGTCATGTTTGGTTATGAAAGTTGGACCGTAAAGCAGACTAAATGCCAAAGAATTGATGCTTTCAAGCTGTGATGTTGGAGGAGACTCTTGAAAGTCCCTTGCACTGCAAGGAGATTAAACTAGTAAATCCTAAAGGAGATCAACCTTGACTATTCATTGGAAGAACTGATGGTGAAGCTGAGGCTCCAGTCCTGGCACTTTGGCCTCGTCTCTCCAACTGAGAGATGCTGTTATTTTATGAGCACTTGTGAGCTCTTGTCATTGACGTAGGACATCCTGCCCATGGTTATGAACACAGTTTACAGCTGGGTTCTGCAGGGAGGGCTTGGGGCTTCCCCAGAGTCAGCCTCTGGAGATGAGAAGAATTCCAGAATTTTGTAAATCCCTTACTACCAACCAGGGGATGCTTGGGTGCATATAGTAGGCCAAAAGCCTGTTCTGAACTAGTAGTACTCTTACCTGGAAAAACCCCATGGTTGGAGGAGCCTGGTGAGCTGCAGTCCATGGGGTCACAAAGACTCAGACGTGACTGAGAGACTTCACTTTCACTTTCACCACTTTAAGTGGGAGGCTGGATGGGTGTCTTCAAATCTGATTAAGTGTTCCCTTTGAGACCTATTCCACTCAAGGGAGACGTCAGAAACAGCCAACCAAGACAATGGACCCTGCATTTTAACTCAAATTCTTTGTGTAACTCCAGGTAAAACCCGAAAGAGCCTCCACACTGCAGTCCACTAACATTTTGGTTTTTATTTTTAAACAAAATACGGAGGACTCGGTGAACAGGTGTTTTGATTAATTTCCAGGCTCCTTTGTTTAGCATATGTTGATCAAGTGAAGTGTGGTCAACTCTCCCTTTCAGCAACTGAAATGTCCGATAATGAAAGAATTTTCCCTCTCGTTTACTGGAGCAGGCAGGCTGTTTGCTCAGAGATCTTGAAGTCCTTTATCGGTCTTTTGTGGCCTGAACTTCTGCCCACAAGCAGTCTGTGTCCCCTAAACAGTGGGAGCAAGTTTTTCTTTTATGACAAGGTTTGTCCCATTCTGTTCTGGCTGGGCCTTATCTTAAAGCACAGGGCGATGACACGTGACACTCTCTAAATCTCATGGTGTCCCTGACCTGGCAGCTGCTCAGAGTGAAAAAAAAATTTTTTTTTTATTGAAGTATGAGTTGCCTTACAATGTTGTGTTAGTTTTCTATGTATATTCATGAATATATATATATATATATCTCCATTTCAAATTCTTTTCTATTATGGATTATTGCGAGATATGAATCTAGTTCCCTGTGCTATATAGTAGGTCTTTGTTTATATACAGTGGTGTGTATCTGCTAATCCCAAACTCCTAATTTATACCCCCATCCTACCTCTGATAACCATGAGATTGTTTTCTATGTTTGTGAGTCTGTATACAACATACAGTAAATATTTGACTAATTAGCTGAACGCTTCGCAGCATTGGCACACCGGAAGCTGAATTTCTCCCTCACACAGGGATGTCATCCACGTACTCAGCTTCTTAGGGGAGCTTTCTGGAATCAGTGGTGTGATGCTCTTCAGAAGGGGTCAGAAATTTGAGGGTCAGTCTTATTAATTATCTCCAGGTAACTCATTCCTGAGAATAGTAATAATTTTCTACCTGTAACTGGAGAGTGATACTTTGAGCGCATCTAGGGATTCAGATTCTAATTAACTGTCCAAATGCGTATTACATCCATCACGTGTCAGGAGTACGGGGAAGTGAAGGGCGTGAATCTCCAGGAATGGGAGGGGGGTGCCCTGGTACTGGAGTGCGAGGGGCTTGAAAATGTAGTTGATTCCGGGATCCTTTTTCCTGGACACTAGTGCATGTAGAGCTCCATGTTGAGAAATACTGATCCGCTGCAATCAGTATTTTTATTTTATGGAGGAAAAAACCCCAAGGCCTGGACAGATGAAGGCTGTGACACTAAGACGTGGTGGAGTTGGGGCCAGAGCTTAGGTCTCCGGGCTCCGAGGTCAGGGGTCCTCACTGTGAACCACGTGGCTTCTACCTAATGCAGGGTGAGAGGGGAAAGAAGCCGTGCGTGTGTGCGTGTGTGTGTGTGTGTGTGTGTGTGTGTGTGTAAGTCTAAGAGCGAGGCCATCAGGCACATGTCCCAGGTCAGGACTGGCCCGGAGCAGAAGGTATGCCTCTATGTCTGCTCACCTACCCACCTGTCAGCATCATTTTGCCCCGGCCGCCCTTCCCTTCCCAGCACCTGGTGATTCCAGGTCACTCAGGGACCCACCCTGAGCCCCAGCGCCCCTTCTCCATCTGCTGTTCTGTGTCCCAAGTGGAACTTCCCAAGTATAATTCCTCTCCACGGCCTTCAGAGGGCGATTCAGATAAGGGGGTTTCTCAGGAGTGAGCTGATGAAGGCAGCTGTGGGGGCCCTCGGGCAGAGGTGCCTAGCACGTGGCCCACGTGGCTCCACAGTACTGCCTCAGCCCTGGGCTGCCCTTGGCCGTGGCCATTTGTAGCTGCCTCCCTCCCTTCCTCTCCCTTGGCAGGGAGCTCTTAGAAACAGCAGTTATTGGGAAACCAAAAGTAAACAGCCCGGCTTCTCCCTGGGGTCCGGGAGTGCAGGGGCTTGGTGCCAGCAGCCTGGCTCAGACTGCCTGCGGGGCCCGAGGCAGATGCAGAGGGCTGGGAGCCACAGGGCAGACGTGGGCATCGCAGGCATAGCTGGAGTCCTCAGTGCTAGGGGCAGATGGAGCTTGGGAAAAGGGTCCAACTGAAACGCTTTGTCTGTTCGTTTCTTAGCCATGCAACTTGGAGCAGAAAGTACCCAGAATAGCTCTTTACTTTGAGTGAAAGCAGGTGCTTTATCCTCATTGCATAGCTGAACAGAGACGTTCAGCTATGGAGGCAGCCACTTGGTTTAGTGGTGACTAAACCAAGGTCCCCCAGAGGAGGGACCACTAGACCTTGGACCCCCAGGGCCTCTGACTCACACATTGCTTTCACTATCCTGTGGGCCCCTCATAGATGGAACAGCATCCAGAGGCAGAAAACTTGGGTCTCAGAGAGACCAGGATGCCGGATAATTCACAAATGAACCAGCTCTTCTCGACACTGACCACCTGCCCATTTCCGTTAACCTGCTTGACTGAGCTTACCCTGAGGTTCTTAAGACAGCACATCCTAAATATAGGGCCTTGGCTCCAAGGTCTGCTAGGTACTTGTGGGAATCGTGCACGGTCCCCCCAGGGCGAGGCTCCTCACGGAAGCCGTGGGTTTCAGCTCGTGGCTTCCTGATGCTTTTGAGAGTGGGAAATGTCCTCCCCGTCAAGCCCCTGATCTACTCCTAGACTCGAGCCAGCCTGAGGATGCACACGTTCTGTGTCACCCCCGTGGTCGGTGTGACGGCGGCTCCTATTACTGATTTTCTGCGGTGAGTCAAGGACTGAGCACTGAGCGCGTTGTATAAATGAGCTCTTCTCATCACCAGCAGGATACTGGGAGCTAGGTTATGTCTCACTCATTTTGTAGATGAGGAACCTGAGGCTCCTTTTGCAAATATTCAAGACCTGTTCTTTCGCCCAAACTCAGACTCCTACTTACCATCCCAGGGAGCGGATGCCTGTTTGCTTTTAGGATGGGCCGGTTCCTTGTTTTTTCAGCTTTACTTTATTGAGATTATACTTGACATACAACATTGTGTGGATTGATGCTGTACAGAGTGATGATTCAGTACACGTGTATATTGTGCAGTGATCACCATGATCCAGTTTGTTAACACCTCAGTCACATCGTGTAGTTACCAGTTTTTATTGGTGTTACAGTGGGGGCATTTTAATATCTCTTCCTCTAGCAGCCTTCAAGTATATAATACACCAGTACTAAATAGAGCCTTTTGTCTTTACTCCAGTGCTGTGCGTTGGATCCGCAGATGTAATCATCTCGTAACTGAGAGTGTGTACCCTTTGACTAGCATCTCCACATGTCCCCCACCTGCCCCCAGCCCCTGGCAAGCACGGTTCTAGGCTCTGCTTTTATGAGTTTGGATTTTCTTAGATTTACACATGTAAGTGGGATCATTACTGCATTTGTCTTTCTCTTCTGAGTTATTTCACTTAGCACGATGGCCTCAAATTTCATCCATCTTGTTGCAAATGGCAAGAGCTTATTTTTTGCGGCTGAGTAACATTCCATCGTACACATGTGCCACGTTTTCCTTATCCACTCATCTGACGATGGGCCCTTAGTTGTTCCCATGTGTTGGGTACAGTGAAGAGTGCTGTGGTGGACGTGGGGTGCAGAGAGCTCTTTGAGACCCTGATTTCACTTCTTTCAGGTATGTACCCAGGAGTGGGATTGCTGGATCATGTTTCGATTTTTAAAGAAGACTTCACACTGATTTTCACACTGGCTGTCCAATTTACATTCCTACCAGCAGTGTCTGAGGGTTCCCTTTTCTCCGCATCCTCACCAGCCTTGTCCTCTCTTGCCTTTTTGATAATAGCCACCTTTGCCCTCTTTTCCTTGAAGACTGGAGGGAAGGAGGACTAGGGGAGGAGACTGTCTTTTGCTCTGAAGGCCAGTGGTTGCCTGTGCTTGGTGGCTGGACAGTGTGACGTGCGCGTCGAGGAGAGGCCCTGAGACCTGCCTGGCTGCACGTTCAGGCTCACAGACCGAGCGATCAGAGTTCTTCATGTCCCAGTGCCTCCGTTTCGCCATCTGTGCAAAGGGGTGGATAGTAGTGCTTATCTTGAAGGTTCGTGTGAGATTGGGTGAATTAATGCCCATAAGACACCAGGAACAGCACGTGACCCATGGAATATGCTCAGTAAATACTAGTTTTTTCATTTACTTCCATTCTCTGTGTATTCATTTTTTAAAATTAATTTTTAATGGAGTAGTTGGTTTACAATGTTGCGTTAGTTTCTGCTGTACGGCAGTGAATCAGTTATACATATATCCACTTGTTTTGCATTCTTTTTCCATTTAGGTCATTACAGAGTATTGAGTAGAGTGCCCTGAGTTATATAGTGCCCAGAGTATATGCTGCTGCTACTGCTAAGTCGCTTCAGTCATGTCCGACTCTGTGCAACCCCATAGACGGCAGCCCAACAGGCTCCCCCGTCCTTGGGATTCTCCAGGCAAGAACACTGGAGTGGGTTGCCATTTCCTTCTCCAGTACAGGAAAGAGAAAAGTGAAAGTGAAGTCGCTCAGTCGTGTCCAACTCTTAGTGACCCCATGGACTGCAGCCTACCAGGCTCCTCCATCCATGGGATTTTTCCAGGCAGGAGTACTGGAGTGGGGTGCCATTGCCTTCTCCGAGTATATAGTAGAGTGTGATACAATAGGTCCTTCTTAGTTACCTATTTTATGTTTAGTAGTGTGTATATGTCAATCCCAACCTCCCAATTTATCCCTCCCCTTTTCCCCATTTGGTAGCCATAAGTTTCTTTTCCACATCTGTGACTCTATTTCTGTTTTGTAAATAGGTTCATTTGTGCGATTTTTTTAAATCCTGCTTGTATACGAGCAATACCGTGTGATATTTGTCTTCCTCTGTCTGACTTACTTAACTCAGGATGACAACCTCTAGGTACATTTTCTGTGTGTTCTTCATCTTTCTTTCCTCTCCTTCCATGTTTCTACCCTCAAAAACCTCCAGTAGTTTTAGAAAATCACTTGCTCTTCTGCTGACACCCTATACCAGGGGGTTCAGCAGTGTGTAGTCTTGTGAGTTGATCACTTTTAGGGAGGCCAGGGGGAGTTTAAAATGAGAAATCTGAACGCCCTGAGGTGCAGCCAGATATGTGGGAGCCCTTTCACAATTGGGTAGCCCAGACAAGTCTAATCTCTGACTTCCGTGGGAGAGGATACGCAGAGAGGTCAAACAGAGCTATGAGGAATGATTTTGAATGACAGCAGAATCATTTTACAAATGAAATTTTAATGATCAATCAAGGCTTATTTTTCTCTTTGGATGATAGACAGTTGGAGAAATGAAGCTGTTCATTGAAAAACATCTATCTGATCGATCAGAAAACAGCATGGCATTCAGTCTTTCTCTTCCTTCTGCTATGGGTGTGTGGTGTCTGGCCAAACTGTTTGCTCATTGGGGCCTCAGTCTTACTGCTAGAGCAGGGCTGAGCACAGGGCTGCTGCAGATCCCATTTTCCTACTTGCCTGGGTGACCTTGGACCCTTGTTGCCATCTCTCTAAGCCTCGCTGTCAGAAGTAAACGGAGATGTGAGAAGATGCTTTTGAAACAGAACCCGCATTTCCTGGGCCTCAGGTTCCCCCAGACTTGCTCACCTAAGGCTCTGCCCTGCCTCTCTCCTGTCCTTCCCCTGGGAGGAGGAGTGAGGTGGTGATGCTGGAGAGCCCTGAGGAGGGGAGGGGGGCTGAGCCCTGGGCTTGGCCCCATCTGCGCCTTGAGCTTCCTATGGGAACGTGCATCCTGTCTCAGCGGAGACCTGCAGCCAGTGGACTCAGGGGCCTGTGCTGGGAGGGCTGGGCTGCAGAATTCAGGGGCCAGTATTCGCCAGATTGGGGTCCAGTTGGCTTCTCAGGAACAGAGCTCATGTTTCATTTCCATCCTTGGTGTGTGTATCTTCTGACTCATTTTCTGTTGTTTCTTAACTCAGCAGGAGAAAGAAGGGATGTTGTGTATTGGTTCCCTACAACCCCGGAGTACTCAGCACATGGCACAGTGACTGTCGTTCCCGTGGCAGTGGTGCCAGAGGAGTGAACTTGGAGTCGAGAGTCTGATTCTTAGAGCTGCCTTCTGTAGGAGGCACATGCTTGGTAGAGTCACACACAGGACGTGTGAGTCTGTATGCTTTACTGCATGGCACAGGGAGTCCAGGACCCTGGGAGCTGGGTCTTTCCAATTCGATGGAGGAGTAGACAAGCCCAGACTCTCAGTGAGCGGGCAGTGGTGCTCAGTGACAGGATGTGCGTGCAGTCTTGCTCTTCTTGAAGGAAAGGATGGAAGTCAGGGCCCCGGTGAGTTACATTTTGGGGATCATCTCAGGGACCCCATACCTGGGCCCCCAAAACAAGGCTGGCTGTTCAGACAGTGCAAAGGGACATTCCCAGTGATTTGACTTCTCTTTCCTTTAATTTTCTCTTCATTCCCCTTTTCTCCTTTTCATTCTTTCCTTCCTTCATCTTTCTTTCTCTCTCTCCCCCTCCCTCCTCTCCCTTCTTTCCTCCCTTATGGCTTTCTTGCCTCCCTCCTTCCCTCCCTTCCTTCTTCCTTCCTTCCTTGTCTCTTCTTCTTTCCCTTCCTCTCCCCATCTCTCCTTCTTGTCTTTAAAGCCAAGTAAGGTTCACAGTGAAGAATCTGTTTGCAGTGCAGGTTTGATCTCTGGATCAGGAAGATCCCCTGGAGAAGGGAATGGCTGCCCTTTTCAGTGTTCTTTCCTGGGAAATCCCATGGACAGAGGAGCCTGGAAGGCTACAGTCCATGGGGTTGCAAAGAGTCGGAAAGGACACACACACACACACACACACACACACACACACACACCCATCACCTGCCTGTCCCATTCCCTTCAGTAGTGAAGGAACTCCAGGGCTAATGCTACATGCTCCAATAAACTATCCCACAGCATCAATGTAAAGGGAAAATTGCTCTGGAGAGGTGTCGTGGGCTTTTTAATGAGAGGAATATGGAAAACCTCCTGGGCCATTTAGTGATGTGTTAATTTCCTAGGAATGTCTCCCTGCACTCTTCCTGTTCTCTCAGCCCCCTGAGCGCACACTGCCGTGGCCGCAGACACAAAGCACAAACTTTCCAGCAAGCGACTGGCAGCCTTGAGTCACCCGAGGATCCGAAGCAAGGCCTAGCTCTGCAGATTGCCCCAGTAGATCGCCGCACTTCCCTCCCCAAACACAAAGATGCTTTTGCTTTTAAAACTAACAGGAGTTCAAACCCCCAGGGCACTTCTTATTTTTTTGGTGGGGAGGGTAACCTCAGATTCAAAAACAAAACAGACTGACTAGAGAACGTAAATGGAATTCATAACCTGCTTTTGTGGTGTATGGTGTTTTGCTGTTTGTGTCAAAAGATTGAAGGTTATGTCTTCAGTAGCATTTTTTCTTCTTCCATGCTGCACTTTCACTAAGAAGGAACCATCCTTTGTCTTTTATTGTATGAAAATCCAGCTGCATTGGCCTGAAAAATAGCAGTTGTAAAGAACCAAGTAAATTGGAGCTAAGAACTATTTTGTTTATTCAACAGTGTTATAAACACAAACTTGTACTGAAGTATCAGGACATTTAGGGACATCTCTGACGGAGATAAGACTCCATGTTCCTGATGCAGGGAGCCTGGGTTTGATCCCTGGTCTGGGAACTGGATTCCACATGCCACAACTAAGACCCAGTGCAGCCAAATAAATAAATACAATATTTTTTTAAAAAGAAATATTAATATCAAGACATTTACTAGATGCCATGCCTATCTGTTCGGAGAAGGAAATGGCAACCCACTCCAGTATTCTTGCCTGGAGAATCCCAGGGACAGAGGAGCCTGGTGGGCTGCCATCTATGGGGTTGCACAGAGTCAGACTCGACTGAAGCAACTTAGAAGCAGCAGCAGCCTGTCTATTCTTCTCTTGGTTCCTCATCCATGTTGTTGTTCATCCCCTAAGTTGTGTCCGACTCTTTGTGACCCCATGGACTGTAGTACGCCAGGCTTCCCTGTCCCTCACTATCTCCTGGAGTTTGCTCAAGCTCATGTCCTTTGATTTGGTGATCAAATTCTTGGGCTGTGCCAACTGGGAGAGCCACCGCAGGGCATTGGTTAAGGAGTTCGATTTCAGCACCTGCGCTTCAAGGTTCGAGTCTGTGTAATTTGGGGCAAGTTATTTAACTTATATGCAGAGTACATCATGAGAAACGCTGGACTGGAAGAAACACAAGCTGGAATCAAGATTGCCGGGAGAAATATGAATAACCTCAGATATGCAGATGACACCACCCTTATGGCAGAAAGTGAAGAGGAACTCAAAAGTCTCTTGATGAAAGTGAAAGTGGAGAGTGAAAAAGTTGGCTTAAAGCTCAACATTCAGAAAACGAAGATCATGGCATCCAGTCCCACCACTTCATGGGAAATAGATGGGGAAACAGTGGAAACAGTGTCAGACTTTATTTTTCTGGGCTCCAAAATCACTACAGATGGTGACTGCAGCCATGAAATTAAAAGACGCTTACTCCTTGGAAGGAAAGTTATGACTAACCTAGATAGCATATTCAAAAGCAGAGACATGACTTTGCCAACAAAGGTTCGTCTAGTCAAGGCTATGGTTTTTCCTGTGATCATGTATGGATGTGAGAGTTGGACTGTGAAGAAGGCTGAGTGCTGAGAATTGATGCTTTTGAACTGTGGTGTTGGAGAAGACTCTTGAGAGTCCCTTGGACTGCAAGGGGATCCAAGCAGTCCATTCTGAAGGAGATCAGCCCTGGGATTTCTTTGGAAGGAATGATGCTAAAGCTGAAACTCCAGTACTTTGGCCACCTCATGCGAAGAGTTGACTCACTGGAAAAGACTCTGATGCTGGGAGGGGTTGGGGGCAGGAGGAGAAGGGGACGACAGAGGATGAGATTGGCATCACTGACTCGATGGACGTGAGTCTGAGTGAACTCTGGGAGTTGGTGATGGACAGGGAGGCCTGGCGTGCTGCGATTCATGGGGTTGCAAAGAGTCGGACACGACTGAGCGACTGATCTCATCTGATTTCAACTCTGCAAGTGTCAAGTGTCTCCTGGGAGAATCACAGGGTTGGTGTAAAGAGTCAATGGAATAATCTACGCAGAGCACTTGGGCTGGTGCCTGGTGGAGCGTGCACGCCAGGAACAGCTGTTTGTCATTATTATTTTTTTATTGTTGTTGCTGTGGTTCTAAGGCCTTGTCCTCTAGGTTCTTACCCTCCAGCAGAGGGGTCACACAAGCAGACAGACATTCATCTGTGATGGAGAAGAGGGCAGGAGCATTCTAGAGATGGGCATAGCCCACACCAGGCATGTCAGGGAGGTCTTCCTGGAGGAAGCAATGCCCTGGCTGCATGTTAAAGGACACGATGCGATAACCGGAGAGAGAACCTTTGGAAACACCAACGTGGCAGGCCTGGTTGGGGAAAGAATCTGTAGAACCTGATACAAATGGGCTTAGAAGGAAAAGAAGAGTCAGCAAAGAGTCTCAGAAATCTAGGGTGAGAGGAGGTTCACGAGGGAAGACATGACTGACTGTCAACATAGCAGCTAGTTCAAGAAACAGGAAGGTTAGACAGTGTCCTGTGGATCTAGAGACAGTGAAGTCATTTCCATAAGGTTCATCTCAGCAAGTGGTGGGAAGACAGCCCAGTGGCGTGCTGGTCAGTGCTTAACAACCAGCTCTGTGGCAGCCTTCACCCATTTCTGTGGTGTAAACACTTCCAACACGGCAGATATAAAGCCACCAGCTTGAGGTCCCTGAATCCTGACTGGGGAGAGAAGCTCAGCAAGCTGACCTCAGTGGTCATGGCAGGGTGGCCAGGGGAAAAACAGAGATGGAAGATGGCTTTGGGTTTCAAGGTCACGGACTCCCTAGAGCATTGCTGTAGGCAGGGTGGCACTGGGTATGCCACCCTCAGTGCTGATGTAACCCTGGCCCCCTATCCCTGGGCACCCCCTGGTTCGCAGGTGCTTCCCTCCCCCATTCTCAGCTATCCCTTCTTCTGTCATCTGCCTCCCAGAAAAGCCTTCTGTCTTATTGTGAACAGGCTGAACCTCACCTTTCCCAGTCCTTAACGTGTAATGGAACTTCCCTGGTGGCTCAGACGGTACAGCGTCTGCCTACAGTGCGGGAGACCCGGGTTCAATCCCTGGGTAGGGAAGATCTCCTGGGGAAGGAAATGGCAACGCACAGTGGAACCTCAGAAAGGGAGGAGTTCGAGCATAAAGAGTCTGTCCTCTTGGCAAGGACATCTCAGGTCTCGAAAGACGACTCGAGTCTTTCTCTGCTTGACTACTCAGATAGATGATCTGACTTTGGGCTCAGAAAGCCTTTTGATCTTAATCTGGTTTCTCAAGTAGACTTTTCTCACTTGAATGAAAAAAGTCTATGCAGTTGACCTGACTTTTCCCATCTGGGAAAAACAGTAAGGCTAGATTTAAAATACTGGTTCTTCTTCTTCCTTCCCCTCCTTACTCTTTGATTTTTTTCTTCTGAAGATGATACATTTTGAACTTCTTCAACTGTTTCTTCTGATATTTACCTCCAAGTTTCTAACTACAATATTTCTATTACTACTTCTTGATTCATCTGGGTCTTAAAACATTGTTTATTGACATTGTACTAACTAGAGGATTTAGCTTTTTAAAAATCTAACCCCACAAACACATATATACTCAGTTGCTGTCTCTCACTCACACACACACACACACACACACACACACACAAAACCTTAAATGATTAAATCAGAGATCAATGCTTACATTATTGCAACTATGTAATATTCACAGCAAAATCATAAGGTATGTTAGGCTTACAGTTTCTTCCTTGTGCCTTTTTGGTTTCCCCCTGGATTTAATAAGTACCTTTTTTATCTTTTAAATTTGAATAGCCTCTATGAGAGTTTTATTTATATAATAAATGCACCCATTTAAAATCTGTGGTTCCATGAGTTTTTGACTAGTGTATACATTCAGATCATCATTAACCCAATAAAGATGCAGAATATTTCCATAGCCTCAGAAAGTGTTGTGTCCTTTCCAAGTTAATACCTTCTACTCCGGCCTAGGCAATCAATGGATCTGATTTTTTTTTTTCCACTGTAATTATTTTTGCCTGTTCTGAAACTTCACATAATGAAAGTATCCAGTATATGTGGTATCTTCGTTTGTTATCTTTCACTCAGCACAATGTTATTGAGCTTCATTTATGCTTCTGTATTTGTCCTTTTTCATGCCGGCATATGGAGAAGGCAATGGCACCCCACTCCAGTGTTCTTGCCTGGAGAATCCCAGGGACAGAGGACCTGGTGGGCTGCAGTCCATGGGGTCAGGAAGAATCGGACATGACTGAGCGACTTCACTTTCACTTTTCACTTTCACGCAATGGAGAAGGAAATGGCAACCCACTCCAGTGTTCTTGCCTGGAGAATCCCAGGGACGGGGGAGCCTGGTGGGCTGCTGTGTATGGGGTCGCACAGAGTCGGACACGACTGAAGTGATGCAGCAGCAGTAGCAGCAGCAGCAGCATGCCTGCATAGTAGTCCCTTTTATCCCCCCACCCGTTGATGAACAGTTGAGTTCTTTCCATCTTGCAGCTATTATGTTAAAGTTATTATATACATTTATATTCAAGCCTTTGTGTACATGTGTATTTTCATTTTTCTTGGGTAAATACTGAGAAGGGGCATTGCTGGGTAATTTGGTATATTGTGTGTTTAACTGTTTTCCAGAGTGATTGTGCCATCTTTATTCCCTCCAGTAGCATAAGATAATTCTAATTGCTTATCAATATTTGGTTCTGTTTTTAAATTTTAGCCATTTTAGTGCTTGTGTAGGCATGACTCATTGCAGGGTTTTCAAAAATTAACAGACTTTATGTATTTTTTTAGCTGTTTGTTTATTTAAGAAGTTTTAGATTTTCAGAAAAATTGAGAGAGTCCAGAGTTCCCATAGGAGAAGGCAGTGGCACCCCACTCCAGTACTCTTGCCTGGAAAATCCCATGGACGGAGGAGCCTGGTAGGCTGCAGTCCATGGGGTCGCTAAGAGTCAGACGCTACTGAGCGACTTCACTTTCACTTTGCACTTTCCTTCATTGGAGAAGGAAATGGCAACCCACTCCAGTGTTCTTGCCTGGAGAATCCCAGGGACGGGGGAGCCTGGTGGGCTGCAGTCCATGGGGTCACACAGAGTCGGACACGACTGAAGCGACTTGGCAGCAGTAGCAGCAGCAGAGTTCCCATAAACCCTCACTTTCAGTTCCCTCTGTGATTAATATCTTGCCTCAGTGTGATACATTTGTTACAATTGATAAGCCAATACTGATACACTGTTATTTAGCTACAGCCCATCATTTACCTTAGGGTTTACTCTTTCTGTTGCATGTCCTATGGATTTTAACTAATGTGTAATGACATGTAGCCGGTATCATACAACAGTTTCACTGCCTTAAGAATACCCTGATCTCCACCTGTTGGGGGCTTCCCAGGTGGTGCTAGCGGTAAAAAATCCACCTGCCAATGCAGGAGACTCTGGGGATGTGGGTTCAATCCCTAGGATCCCCGGGAGAAGGAAATGACAACCTGCTCCAGCAGGACAACCACTTTCTTGCTAGGAGAATCCCATGGGGAGAGGCGCCTGGCAGGCTATAGTCCATGGGGTCACAGAGAGTCTCCCTTCCCCTTCCTCCCTCAGCCCCCACCCCAGCAGCCACCGATCTTCTTACTTGTCTTCCTAGTTCTGCCTTTGCCAGAATGCCGTGGAGTTGGAATCATACAGTGTGTGGCCTTTCCAGATTGGCTTCCTTCGCTTAGCAATAGGCAGTGAAGAGTTCCTCCATGTCTTTTTGTGACTTGATAGCTCATTTTTTGTTCGTGCTGAATACCATTACGTTGTCTGGGTATCCCATAGTTTGTTTATCCATTTATCTATTGAGGGACGTCTTAGTTCCCTCCTGGTTTCGGCAGTTATGAATAAAGCTGCCGTAAACATCCATGTGTCTTTAGTTGAATGGGGATAGAGTTTGGCTGCTAGTGTTTGGAGCTGAACCACGCAGGGCCTTTGTTCAGTCACCTGTCTTCTCTGAGGGGCTCCTCTGGCCCCTCAGCCACACCGGAGGTGGCCCCTGGTGGCCTAGTGGTTAGGATGCTGGGTTTTCACTGCTTCGGCCTGAGTTCAATCCCTGGTTGGGGAAGTGAGATCCCACGAGCTGCAAGATGTGGCCAAAAGTGAATAAATACAGCAACGTGACTTAAGGTTGGGTTAAAAAAGTACTGCTGGATTTTTTTTTTTAAGTAAGGGAAAAAACAGAAATATAACCATTGGCTCCTCAGGTCGGCAAAGGAACATTTCCTGAGTTTCCATGTGATACCAAGAGCTTTGACTGGAGTTCACGTGGACAGTCCCTGAGCTCCTCTTGAAGCATGGGACATCGTGTCCTCAGTGAAGGGCTGGGGACGCCCGTGACGCCCTGCAGGACTCCGACTCGTTCCCCCTGGAGAGGAGACGCTAAGTGTTGTTTACCTGTCTGATCTGAGACGTGTTTTCCTTCTAGGAAGAGAATGTTCCGTTCCTGCGGCTGTTAGAGGCTCAGAGCGTTTCCCTCTGGACCGTAGTGAACAGGGCTCAGACTGGCCTCATTAAGCACTGTGAGCCCTCTGGTTGCTGATTTTTGCTGTTCTGATTTTAACCTGCCTCCTGCTTACAAGGTCACATCTCTGGATGGTGGAAGGCCTACCTCTGGGGCCAGTGGTTGCCCCCTGGTTCCAGGTCTCCAGCATGAAGGGTACACAAGGACTGATTCCAGAGAGAATCCGGTGCCTGGGAGCTGGAGGCACGAGGAGATAGCTGGAGTGGGGCAGGCTGCCTCGTTAACCTGATGGGGGTGGTGGGACTGGGTTTGTTACCAAACCAAACTTGGGTCCACTGGCCTGATGGCAGGCAAAGCCAACCTACTGACACCAGGCTGTGGTGAAGGAAAGTGTAACATCTATTGCAAGGCACCTGACCTGGGGTCAAGCAAGGAGAGAGGACAACTCATGCTCAGAAGACCTGACCTATCCGACTGGTTTCAGGGGAGGGATTTTAAAGAGAAAGTTAGGGGAGTGGCTTTCGGGGTGACTGATCAGCTCATGTACAATCAGCTCCCCAGTTTACTTTATTCTGACTCATATCCAGAAAACAACCTAATTGCTGCCTTATAACTCTATAACACTGATTCAGAGTATGGGGTCTGACAGCTCAGTGTTCCTCTCGCAGGCTTGATTCAGGGCATAATGTTTGATTTAGGGGACATGCTGTGGATTATTCAGGATATTCTAAGGAGTCTTCTCACCTCCCATTGTTAGAGAACCAGACTGAGGCATGAGACCTGAGCAGCTTTTGTTGGAAGAAACGAGATGAACCCAGTTTAGCTTGTATGGACTCATCTAGATACTCAGGAAAAGGTAATAGTTTCCCACCTTCTTTCTGAGAGTCTGGGCCATTTCTCCCCCTCTGGAGTGCATTGAGGAGCTTTTCTTTTCTGAAAAGAGAGCTTCATATACAGAACCTATGTTGGTTTCTGTCTAGGAATACTGGAGTATTTTCATACTTTGCACATTTTCTTATCAATGTGAGAGCTTACCAAATGTGAGAATTCACAGTTAGAAAGTAATTTCTTTGTCTTAACTGTGAGTGTAACTTAGGAACACCTGTGATTCCCTTGCAGAGATTTTGCCTCATTGAGCCTGTGGTGGGGTCTGTGGGGTTTGTGTTTGTAGAAGCTCTGTACTTGATTCTGATGAGTTCCTTCATTTGAGCGGCACTGGGGTTGGGATGTTGCTCTGAAATGTGGTTTAACCTTGGCAGAGGTAAAAGATGTTGCATCATATTCAGAGGGGCCACAAACATTCCTAGTCTCATTTGTGCTTATGTGCTGTCGCTTCAGTCGTGTCCGACTCTTTGCTGCCCCATGGACCATAGCCCACCAGGCTCCTCTGTCCATGGAATTTTCCAGGCAAGAATACTGGAGTAGGTTGCCATGCCCTCCTCCAGGGGATCTTCCTGACCCAGGGATTGAACACATGTCTCTTACGTCTCCTGAATTGGCTGGTGGGTCTCTCCCACTTGTGCCTGTTGGGAAGCTCGATCCTGGTCTCAAAACACCTTAACATTTAGCTTATTCTGTAAAATGTTATGAAGCTACAGAGAAAAAAATTATTTTTATTTAAAAATAAAACAACAGGACATTAATGGTCTATACTTAAAGGGGATTTTTTTTTTAAGATGTTGAGTTTTTGCTTGTTAGTTTTTTGTTTTTTTTTTTAGCATATGGCAAACATTGCCCTTTTGTTTAATTTACCAGGGGGATATTTTATTGTGATATTGAAAATTATAACTTTATGCAATCCACACTGCCCTCCACTTGATATCATGGAAAATCTTGTTCCAAGGTGTGGAAAGCCCAAGATGATAATAAATAAATAAAATAAAACCAGTACAGGAGCTAAAGGCTTTTCTTTCTGCCAGAACTTTCGTGTGGTTTCCACATCAAGGTTGTCAGCACATCTCCTGGAGCCAAGTGAGAGGCCTGTGTGACTGGGAAGGGAAGAACTCCTTGTGTGGGAAGATCTGATTATAGTCATTAGAGATGGGACGTATTCTCTACCTCTGGTTTTGTTTCAGCCTCCACAATATCTTGCAGAGAAGTGCCAAATGGTAACTCTTACAAGAGCCAAATAGTTGTTTATTTTCAATTTTAGAGTTCTCGATGTCATTAAGATGTTCCATTTCTTTGAGTTCAAAGCAGTGTTTGCTGGTAGCATCTGCCCAAGTAAGAGGCTCCAGAAGGAGGTGACCGCCCATTGAGATGGGTATGAGTTCAGGGTTATGGACATGGAAAGAGGGTGGACAGAGTTGGGGCTGCACCCCTCTGTACTGATCAGCTGATCCTTAGTGAGCTCAGAGGGACCTCAGGGCAGAAGGGCTTTAATGCTCCCAATGTGGGCTTTTTAATCTTGCTTTTGGGTACAGTTTGGACCAATGATCTCTTGCCACCCTGCAGGGTATAGAATTCTAACGGTTGAGCCCAAATTCCTCACGGTGGTATTTGAAGCTGTTTACCTCCCAGTCATCTCTTATATCATTGTACCGCCTCCCCTTGTGCCCCAGCAAGCTCATCTCTGCCTCTGGACCATCTCTCTTGCTTTCCCTCCTGAGGCCAGTGCTCCTCGCCACCCCATCGTGTGCATACACCGTGACCACGTGTGGCCCTCTTCTCGTCTTCTCTTCTCATCCCTCTTCTGCCCAGTGGTGTTCCCTTTCTTCATCTCATCTTCCCCTCCTGACCTCAGCTTCTCTTGATACCTCCCTTCTTGGAGATCCTGTTGGACAAAATAATACAGCACTTTATCCGTGCTGTTTTCAGAGTTACCCCTGAGGATCAGTGCGTGAGGGGGGAGGGACCAAGAAGATGCCACACTAGTGATGAAGCAGGGTCCTCCCACCCCCACCAAAGTGAAAATTCCTTGAGAGAAGCAACTGTGCCTTGCACCGCTTCTTGATGATTCATGATCTTACACATGAACAAACAGAAACGAGGCAGAGGACTGTTCTGAGGGTGGCAGCCAAGACTCTCAGCAGTGTTCTTGTGATGTGGGTCTCCAGAGATTAGAACAGATCCTGGAAGCTAGATGCTGCTGTTCTCATGGACATTTTTTCTGTGTGCGAAGTATTTGCCATTGAACTTGGTAAAATCGGGGAGTAGGTACTTTAAGAAAGCTGGTGAATCTTCGTTAAAAAGTTTTCCATCTGTTGGGTGGCCTTGAAAAATCCAGACACTGTCCATTATTGTTCAGAGGCCATCATTAGAACAGGGGACAGTTCAGGTCATGTGCCAGGAAGAAAGTGGAGCCATGTGACCGGAGAGGTTGCCTTCAGAATACGCACTTGCTTCTTTATGAAAATGTATCCGGGAGGATGCAGACCATGAGAACAGAAACTGTTTCTGTCTCTGTCCAGCCTCAGCAGGGCACGCGGGAGACACTCGGTGAGTATCTGTTAGATGAAGGAGTAAATGAATAAAGGCCCAAAAACACTTTGCCAAGGTTGGTTGTTGCCAGTCTTGCTGAGCTGATCCTTCCCCAATCCGGGCCCTCCCTCCTGGTTGATGAATGAGACCGCTGTATGGTCAAGGCCGCACTGAACTCAGTTTCAGGCTTCTCCATGGGGGGCAGACTTCATAAAGTAAGATTTACCTTCCTGTTGCAGGTAACGGCCACCAACTCCTTCTCCGTTTTACCCTGGGCTGTTTTAAATAGATAGGGAATCAGAGAATGTCATGTTTCTGAGCAGAAGTTGAAAGCATGAGGAACCAGCCTTGCAGAATCTGGAGATGAGCCTTATTGAAATATGGAATCCCTAAAGAGGGATAGGGATTTCCCTGGTGGCGCTAGTGGTAAAGAACCTGCCTGGCAATGCAGGAGATGTAAGAGACGTGGGTTCGACCCCTGGGTCAGGAAGATCCCCTGGAGGAGGGCATGGCCACTCACTCCGGTATTCTTACCTGGAAATTCCATGGACAGAGGAACCTGGCAGGCCACAGTCCGTGGTGTCACAAGAGAGTGGGCAAGATTTAGTGACTAAACAGCACCAACAACAAGAGGGAATAACCTTGGGCTGCTGGAAAACAGCAAGAAGACCATGGGACTGGAGAGACTCAACTCACTCAACCGGGTGGGAAAGGCTGGTGGGGTGAGATCATGGTGGGCCATGAGGTTATCCTAAGGAAAATGGGTTATAATCTAATTACACGAAGCTATTGAGAGCTGGTATCTGACTTAACATGTTTTCCTGCATATTTGAACCTCACAGCAGCCTGGAGCCAGTCAGTCAGATATAATTATTCCCGTTTAGAGATGAAGGAATGAAACTTCAAGGGGTTTGGAGGCTGGAACCCAGACCTTCTGATGGCCCATTAGGAATTCTTTCTGTCTGGAGTCTTGTGTTTGACTTAAAACTTGGGCTATCTCCCCATTTGTGGGTCTCCTCTGGTGAGGCCCCCAGAGGCTGAGCTGCAGCGAGTGAGTTGTGCCTCCTCTGATAGATAAAAAGGTGGTAACATATATGCTGAGAGCTGAGCTTGAGCTAAGAAGTCATTCCTTTCCTGCTATGGGTCCCATCCCTGTAGGGGTTCTGTCTTGTCTGCCACACCTCAGGACGAGGTGGGAGATTGGAGCCGTGCCTGAGAGAAACGAGCAAATAGATCAGAGGCTACCTTCGTGGTCTTGCAGGAGAAGATTAGAGCAGTTGAGAAGTTTGTAATTTTTTTTTTTTTAACCCCTGACAGGCAACAGTGAGAGATGAGGCAGTAATAATCCGCAAATAATAGGTTTCTGGCAAGTTCCTTCCATCTCTGCAGAAGGTTGAACTGGAGAAGGTCAAGTTCCAGTATATTGATAGAGAGTGCTTTGGCTTTGTGAGCTTCTTAACACTGAGCATTGCTGGATACCTATGCAGTTCGCTCAGGGTGATAGGAGAAACTCGGTCCCTAAGACTGTGTGAAAAATCAAAGCAGTTCTTCCAAAAAGGCTCTTGTTCAACATGCCCTGACCATTTACATTCACTTGCTTCTCTGAGGCCTCAATCATCAATCATCTTGATTGATGATTGAGGTAGCCTGAAGTCTGAACAGAAGAAATACTTCTCAGGCTTGGCTCACGCGGAGCTTGGATGGAGGATTCCTTCTGGTCCACTTGGTGGTGCTGTGGGAAACACAAAAGCCTGAGGCGGGATGCTGAGGGTCTTGGGTTGTCCTGGGATCAGTTTAGGAGCTTTTCCTATCTTGTAGGATGACTTTCAACCCCATTGTAGTTGGAAAAAATTGTTTCTTGTGTTGCTGGAGTAGTTCCTTAACAGTAATTGCAATAAAATGCACATAAAATTTACCATCGTCACCATTTTTAAGGGTATAATTCAGTGGCAACCATCACTACCAACCATCCACAGACCCCTTTTCACTTTGTGAAAAGACCATGAGTTTTTGCAGCTTCTCTTGCTGATTTGTGTATTTTATTTAGCCACAGCACTATTACTAGGCATTTTTTATATGTCAAATGTATATAACATGTTATTTGGTATGTAATCAAATTTGTATTTGATTTAATTCTCAGTATGATCCTGTAAGGGGCATATTAAATACAGACATACCTTGGAGATATGACAGGTTTGGTTCTAGACCCCTGCAATAAAGTGAATATCACAATAAAGCAAGTTTGCATGAATTATTTGGTTCTCAGTGCACTTAAAAGTTATAACCACACTATAGACTATTGAATTTGCAATAGCATTATGTCTAAATATATATATATATATGTAACAATTTAAAAATGCTTCATTGCTAAGAAACGCTAACCATCATCTGAACCTTCAGTGAGCCATAATCTTTTTGCACTAGTGTCATCTAAGATCACTGATTACGGATCACCATCACAAATATTCTAGTAATGAAAAAGCTTGAAATACTGCAAGAATTACCAAAATGTGACACACAGACATGAAGTGAGCAAATGCCATTGGAAAAATGGTGCCGATAGACTTGCTTGACGCAGGGTTACCAGAAACCTTCAATTTTATTTTTTTTAATCAAAATAAAAGAAGAAAACAAACAAAAAACCCATAGTACCTGTGAAGCACAGTAAAGCAAAGCTCAATAAAGCGAAGTGTAATAAAATGAGGTGTGCCTATACTCTCTTTTTACTGATAAGAAAACAGATCAAGTACCTTGTTTAAGGTTTTACAGTCAATAGATGTTGGAATTTGAATGCAACTTCCTCCGAAGCCAAGGTTTTTCCTACCACTTCACAGTGATTTTCAGTTTAATGTTTTAATTCTGGCGTCTTGCCCTCTGCCAGTCACTGTTTCGGTACAGATCAGGGCTCTGGTCACATTTTCCCAGAATAGAGAGTGTTTCCTTTGTGCTTGAATGTTCCTAATCAGCGCACGTGAGCACCAACACAGTGGGCATTTGCAAAAGCAACTAGAAATCAAAACCATATTCTCTTCGGAGTGGATTTGGAGACTTAGATCCCTAAAATGCGACAACTGCATGTACCTCTGTTTAGAATATTCTCCCTTCTGAAAGTCAAGTGTTGGTTTTTAACTCTAGTAGGAAGAAGTGATGGAGAAGGCAATGACAACCCACTCCAGTACTCTTGCCTGGAAAATCCCATGGATGGAGGAGGCTGGTAGGCTGCTGTCCATGGGGTCACTAAGAGTCGGACATGACTGAGTGACTTCACTTTTCACTTTGCACTTTCCTTCATTGGAGAAGGAAATGGCAACCCACTCCAGTGTTCTTGCCTGGAGAATCCCAGGGAAGCCGGAGCCTGGTGGGCTGTCGTCTATGGGGTCGCACGGAGTCAGACACGACTGAAGCAACTTAGCAGCAGCAGCAGGAAGAAGTGATTCTCATTGTTACTTTACATTCTTGCCCACTGATGCTGGCATTTGTGTCTTTATGAAAACACACAGACATGTGACTTAAGTTCCCTTTTTAATCTCATCATGGCTGGCCTGGGTATAGAGGGAAGTAGTAGAAATGTTACTACTGAAGAGAATGTATGCTCAGTCACTCAGTCATACCTGACTCTTTGCAGGCCCCATGGACTGCAGCCCACCAGTCTTCTCTGCCCATGGAATTTTCCAGACAAGAAGGTCCAGGAAAGGTCTCGGTGTTGGTGCTGCTGGACCTGCTGATGTGCAGGTGCCCTTGTTGTCAGGGAGCCAAGTCAGCTGCAAAAATCGTGCAAATGTTAGCAATCTTTTTTATCCTTGGAAGAAGCAGTCTGTTTGAGAACCTGGCTAGGAACTAGAGGTGAAGCGTCCTCGGCGTTGTTCCCCTTTGTGAGGCTGTGGTGCTATATTCAGGCGTATCACTCAGATGGGAACGCGAGCCATATGGCACGAGAAGGAAAGAAACGTGCTCCTTCTCTAGTTTGACGTGCATATAAGAGGGAAAACTTCACAGATGCATAATCTGGCTTCTAAAAGAGTAGAGGAAGGCCACTCAACACCCCAGCCCAGAGTCTCTAAGATGCCCCTCCCCGCTCCCACCTCTCCTCCCAGCCAGGAGGCAGCAGAGTGGGGGTGGGTGGGGAAGTTCCAGACATATTCCTGGTGAGGAGGACCGCAGGACAGGGAAGGAGGGTACTGCTGTGTTTTCAGGAACCTTCTCTCTTCCTCCTTTTTCTCTCTCTCTACTTCCTTCCCCTACCCCCGCCTCTCATCTTTTCCCCTTTCTTCCCCTTCTCCTCTGCACGTGCACACACACACCCCTCTCCCTCATTGATTGACCATAAGTTCATTGCAAAGTTGGGGGAGGACAGAAGTTAATGAAGACTAGGCTTCTAGCCACTGTTTCACTTTTTCTCATTTGCAGATCCAATACGCCCTGCACCCCCCTCCCTGCCCACCCCCCCTTTTCTTCAGGTCTACTTTAAAATATATATGTGTGTGTGTGTGTATATATACAGTTATTTATTATTTATTTGACTGAGCCAGGGCTTAATTGCAGCACTTGGGACCTTTGATCTTTGTTTCGGCATGTGGGATCTTCTTGACCAGGAATCGAACCTGGGCTCCCTGCATTGAGAGCACAGAGTCTTAGTCAGTGGACCACGAGGGAAATCCCCTCAGATCTACTTTGCATGGCTTTGCATTGCCATCTAGATAAAGTCCCCAACTCCTAGCCTGGTTGGTTCCAGGATCCAATCTTTGTTCTTGGCTTTTCCTACAACATCCACCCAGGCTTCCCCATCCTCACCCCCAGCCCTTTATTATCTGACTGTCCCAAACCCAGCACCCCTTGCCACACCCTGTGCTCTTGGTCACCTCAGCCTTTTGTAAAGGCTCTTCTGTCTGCCCGGAGGATTCTGTCCCCTTTTTATTTCCTACGCCCTGCACCCCCCTCCCTGCCCACCCCCCCTTTTCTTGGATGAATTCTCCTCCTTCTTCATCTACCACATTCATTTCTATCAGGAAGTCATCTTGGAGCCCCTACAACTGGCCAGGCTGCCCTTCTGCAAGATCCCATAGCCCTCCCCCGCAACATTAACATGTAACACACATATCAGAATAGACTGCTCACTGGAGTCTCCCTGGGCAACGTGAGGGGCTCACAGGTTGTGATATCATCAGAGCTCAGTAAATGTCTCTGCACATTCTGGAGATTTCTCTGCACCTGAAGGAAGGGGTGAGCTCCATCCCACACTGGCTGTGCAGCCCTCCCCGCCCACCCCTCATTTTGCACCTCTCAGTCTGTAAATATGCAGGAAGAGTAGGAAAGAGGAAAGTGAGGCTGCCTTCCCTCTGCTGTGGTAAAACACTCATCCTCAGGGAGACCTTATCTGGCACTGTCATCTACATTACCGTCCTTTTTGTCCCCAGCACCTCCCTCCCAGTTTTCATTACAATTGTAAGTGATCTTATCTGTCTACTCTCCTCCTTTATCCTCTCTGGACCATTCTCTTAACAAGCACTGAGGCCTCATCCCCCCCCCCCCCCCGCCGGCTCCCTGTTTGGGTCTACCACATAGCTCCTTCCTGGGATACACAAAATGTCCAGTGTCTACCTGCTGAATTACAGGAATTCATGAATTCAGTTGACAGCAATATATAGGACTTTGAGCATCAGGAAGAGAAGGTGCTGTCTCCTTTTCTTACAAATTATGGAGAAAATGCTTTAAGGGTCTGATGAGAACCAGGATGGGCTCTCTGAGGGTTAATTGTCCAGCTCATCTGTCCACTGCAAGGAAATCTTAGGAGAATTTCCATCTCCATGTTCTTTAGGACACATGTGAAAACTTGTTTCAAGAGAGAGCTAACATTCATTTACTTTATAATTACCATTTTGTTTCCCACTGCCCATCTATTTACTGTTTGTTTAGTTTCACTGGTTTGCATGCTCCTGCTTTCATAACCAGATCATCTAGGCCCCTAGGTAATTTCTCATTACATTGCTCTCTGGAAAATGATTCTATTTAACAATCAATGATTCATGGAAATATATTGCTTATTTGGAGTCTGTCCATATTCCTGCCATTCAGTTGGAGATTTCTGTGCACCTGAAATTTTATGTGAAACCTCTCTTGGTAGATCTACTGGAATAATCGATGATTTTTGATAATGCTATTTCCTCAAACTCTGGCCTTTAACAGGAGGGAAAAAAACCCTACCATAAAACATTCTGTGAAACTCCCCTTTTGGATGATAGAAACCGACAGATGTCCTTATTATTATTCCACAGCATGGTTCCTTCCTCTCACTGGGAGGAATCTGTGTTCCTAGACCCAGAAATTTCTACTCCTAGAAAACTCTTTTCATTTGCTTTGCACACGAGAATGTTTCTCCCAACTGGGGGGTTTTGTTTGCTGTCAGCTTGCCTTCACCCTGTGCAATTAGGGAAGGTTTTGCCAGAGGTTTTGCCAGCAGGGATGGTGGAAAGGAAAAGGATTTTAGAATCAGGAAAACCTAACTCCAGGATACTTGGCAAGTTAGGGTATCTCTTGGTTCCCAGTAGAAATAGGGGTTCTTCTGTCTGTCTCAGAGGTGGGTCCTCAAAAAGCTAGTATGGAGCTTTCCATGCATTAAATTCTCAATAAATGTAGGTTGTGTGGGTGGCATTCAGCTCCACTGGAGGGTCTTATTTGTAAGCCCATTGGACAGATCAGCTGGAAAATTTCAGGAAACAAGTAGTACCATATTTTCTCCATGGGTTTAAACCATGAAGATATGAGAAATGGATAAACAGACAAGAAATCTTTTCTTTCATGAGGTGGAATCAGGCAATTTGCATCCCCCTGTAATTGGTAGAAAGACACTGGTGCAGAACTTTACAAATATGATGTCTTTTACACACTGTGCTGACATGAAAAAGATTGGATATCTCTACACTGTATATTCTGTTAACAGGTAAATTCTTTCAAACTGATTTTAAAGAATAATTTATCCATCATCATGGATATTTTTTGGCTGAAAATACAATTTTGATAAACTTTTGACTTAAAAAAATAAGTCAATATTTAAACCATCGAAACACGTGAATTTAGGACTGTAAGGAATAAGCTGATGCTAGATAAGACCCCAAAACATACCATGGAAGGAATGGGCTGTGAACACCATAAGGAAAGTAAGCAGGGACCACTTCGAGTCAGCATAGAATTTTGAGCAAAGTTTTGACATAGGTGAACAGTCCTGTGCCTGGAGATGCTGTCTTATCATTCAGATTATGTTGTGGATATTCACTGGCCCATCAATGGATTAGACTGATTTTCTTGAGGCCTGGACCAGGAGTCATTTAGTCCAGTACTTGTAGGGCCTGCCACGTAACAAGTGTTCAGTAAACGTTTGTTGAATACATTAATGAATATCCTTATAGGTGAGATGGGAAAATGTGAGCTAAATAATATACCACACTTCATTCATTCATTCATTTCAGTTGCTCAGTCGTGTCTGACTCTTTGTGACCCCATGAATCGCAGCACGCCAGGCCTCCCTGTCCATCACCAACTCCCAGAGTTCACTCAGACTCACGTCTATCGAGTCAGTGATGCCATCCAGACATCTCATCCTCTGTCGTCCCCTTCTTCTCCTGCCCCCAATCCCTCCCAGCATCAGAGTCTTTTCCAATGAGTCAACTCTTCGCATGAGGTGGCCAAAGTACTGGAGTTTCAGCTTTAGCATCATTCCTTCCAAAGAAATCCCAGGGCTGATCTCCTTCAGAATGGACTGCTTGGATCCCCTTGCAGTCCAAGGGACTCTCAAGAGTCTTCTCCAACACCACAGTTCAAAAGCATCAACTCTTCGGCACTCAGACTTCTTCACAGTCCAACTCTCACATCCATACATGACCACAGGAAAAACCATACCCTTGACTAGACAAACCTTTGTTGGCAAAGTAATGTCTCTGCTTTTCAATATGCTGTCTAGGTTGGTCATAACTTTTCTTCAAGAAGTAAGCATCTTTTAGTGGACACGTAATTGGTCAAGTAGCCACACCCAAAGGCTGTTGATCAGTAGAAAATATAAACCTGGAATAAAATTTCTGGGGATTTTGCCCCAGGGCTGGCTCAGAACATATTCTTTCCAATATTGGAAAAATAAATAGCTTGGAAGAAGACGTGGAAGGCATACTAATTAAATTTACATATGGCCAGAAGCTAGATTCAAAAATAATTCTACCAATAATAAATGACACAATAAATTAAATTTATCCTAACAGTGGTTTCTTTTTTTTTTTTCATGTTTTTTATGCTTTTAATTTAATTTTGCCACCCACTCTTTAGTTTATTTTAGGGTTTCAAGTTTTGATTGGGTTTTGACAATGCAGAAGAAAGCTGTATAGTCATTTTCCAGTGAGTTTAGGGAAATATTCTGTGAAGAAAACTTAACAATTTTTCCTAGTATATTTGAGGTAAAATATAAAAATAAAAAGGTCCAAAGTAGCCTTGGAAGGGAGTGAGTTATATAACTTATTTTTCTTTCTTTCCCCAAAATAATTATAAAAACTAGGCTTATCTATTCTCTTCACTAAACTAGATACATATGTTTAGTGCAGTCCGTGTGACCTCGCCTTGTTTGGGGTATAAAAGTCCGCCTTGAGCTTCTCACTCTGTCTTCTCTTCCACTAGGGCTGCCTGAGTAGAACAGAACAGAGTTATTACCTCTTTGAATTTCTCAACAAAAATAAATTTCTATTTTTTTCCATTAGTGTGAGTCAAAAAATAAACACAACTCAAACCAAAGGATTGTGCCAAATGCCCAAACCTTTGACATCCAAACTAAATTCCTTTCACGTTGGTGACAAGTCAGATAACTCGCCATCTTAATTGGCCGTCAGGTTGAGTATTTCCGTATTCAGACCCTTACCTCATCTCTGGAAACCTCCACGACCTTCCTCCTCAGAGCCTGGCTTTCTTTCCTCCCTGGGTTGTTGCTTCCTCACTATGTGGCTTCCTTCGTCTTTTCCTCGAGGTTCCTGGCCCCTCTCAGCCATCTGAACTTCCCCTGGAATTTTAGTGAGCCCCAATGTGGAGACTTCCCTCTGATTCTGAAGGGGCTTCTAGGCCTTTTGTATTAAATTATACATTTTTCCTTACAGGCAGTGCAAGGTCTAATTCATATCTTATGGAGCTCCACAGAGAAATGACTTTCCTCACTATTTTTCCATAAGCCATTACAAGTAAATACTGATTTGTGTTAATATCCCTCGATAGCTGCATTCAGTGGGTCTCTTCGAAGAAAGTGGAAATAGATGTCAGATGGCTCCTTAAAAATTTCCTGTATTAGGAGTGGATTTCGAATACGCAGAAATCTAAGTTGGATTGTGTGAAGGTTAGATGCACATCACAAATGGCTTAAATCCATTCCTTTTCTTGTGCCAAGCTGTCATTTCCTTGGCCTCTGGCCTTTACTGTATGTCTCAGATGGCTCAGAGTTATTCCAGAGCTCCTCCTCTGTCTCCCTTATTTCTTTCACATTTTAAGTGGATGCCTATTTTTATGAAGTATATGAAGAGCAGTGAACATTTTCCCACATTTTGTTTGATGAGAGCAACTTTTTATCCCCTGCTATTTTTAGTCAAGACTCACAATAATAATTTATTCGTTATTAAGGCAGTGCTATCGTTTTCAAATTTGTTTCTAAACCTAGCTATGAAACAGACTTCTATTTTTGTTCACACTTACGGAGAAAGATAGAAATGCATGAACTTCTTCACTTGGACCATCTGTATCAATTAGGATGCATTTGATCGTAAGCAACAGAAAACAAAGCTTGTATGAGAGACTGGCTGGAAAATGGGTGGATGTGTCTGTTCCTCCAGAGACAGGGCTGTCTTAAACGTTTAATTTCACGCAGTGAAATAGTACCGGGATCAAGAGCTTGGTTTCTACCGTTTTCCTTTGCTCTGTTCTCCACAATGCCATCTTATAGTTAATTCCTTCTTCTGGTCCCATGACAGGCAGCAGCGTTTAGATCCTTGGCTTCCTTACTCAAGGCCTGAGCTGGATGCCCTGATCTTACTGTTAGGGGTAGAGTTAACTTTCCCCAAAGCACAAGCTGTGTGGGACTGAGTAGGTCAAGTGAAAACTCAAGAACTTCACCAAGGAATAGGGCTGCATGGCTAACGGGAGGCAGCCTGGTATCTATCACACCATGGGGGTTTCTAAAAAATAACTTAGGAGCATCTTATCTGAAAATGCTGCCTACGTTGTGAATGTTCCTAAGGACATGCGTTTATTTAACATGTATCTTTATTTGTCTGCACCGGGCCTTAGTTGCGGCACGCGGGATCTTCCATCTTTGTGGCCACGTGCAGGTCTTTAGGTGCAGCATGTGAACTCTTAGTTGAGGCATGTGGGTCTAGTTCCTGACCAGGGCTCAAGCTGAGCTCCCGTGCATTGGGAGCTCAGTCTTAGCCACTGGACCACCAGGGAAGTCTCCTAAGGAGATGTTTATTTGTCCGTTTTCATCATGAGGGTGTCTGACTTTATTTAAATTGTTTTCATACTATTTGGAGAATTTCTGTAATTTTCTCACACATGTCTAGTATTTTAGCAAGTGATTGATACATTGTAAATAGCTTCTGTTTTGTATCTTCCATTAAATAGAAAATAAATTTCTATGAGAAAAATTCCTTACTCTTTGATTTATTCTATTAATTATTTTTATCCAGAAGCTGGGTTAAAAACTCAAATCTCAGTATGGGAGATGATTTCTGAGTGCAAAGCATTCTTATAATTGATTTTAAAAGATTTTTTTCAGGTTTTAGGATAGTAATTTCCTGCAATCTCAGTGAGAATTTTTAATGTTCTTTCATCTGAATATTCATAGCTTCTTTCTGTCTGACTTGTGTAACTCCAAAAAACCTTTTCTGACCACCATTACAGATAATAGAAATTTAAAAGAAAGCCTGTTATGTAACTAATACTGTTATAATGTTACAGAAGTAATAAGACTTCTCTTTCTCTAGAAAAATTTTCTTATCTTAAAGAAATGTGGAGGAATACATCCAGACTTTCCTTTCTGAGGCATTTACTGTAGTAGAAAGTAGTGAGCTTAGGAATGAGTCATGGGTTTGAATACGGGACATGCCGTTTAGCTGATTTGGGGCCAATTACCTAATCCCTTTGAATTTCAGTTTCCTTTCTTGTAAAGTAAGGATAATAGGTTCCTCCCTTAGCATTTTCAGTTCTTGAAACATGATCCACCTAGGGTCCTACACGTAGGAAGCTCTAAGTAAATGATAGTTATTACAAAAAAATATGGAACTGAATAAGGAAAAAAAAATCAAGATCCAACCGAATTGTAGCAAATTATTTTAAAAGTTTAGAAATTCTTTATCCCTTGTCATGCAGGTTTCTTTTACTTTAGAAGCGTACAGCAGTTTCCTTAAAAATGTTCTATATGGCGACGCTTAGTTTTCACTTTGAGATTCTGCTGCTACTGCTAAGTCGCTTCAGTTGTGTCCGACTCTGTGTGACCCCATAGACGGCAGCCCACCAGGCTCCTCCATCCCTGGGATTCTCCAGGCAAGAACACTGGAGTGGGTTGCCATTTCCTTCTCCAAGGCATGAAAGTGAAAAGTGAAAGTGAAGTCGCTCAGTGGTGTCCGACTCTTAGCAACCCCATGGACTGCAGCCTACCGGGCTCCTCTGTCCATGGGATTTTCCAGGCAAGAGTACTGGAGTGGGGTGCCATTGCCTTCTCTATGTCTGTTCAATTCTCTTAAGGTCTGTGCTTTGCCAAGTTTTAATTCACATTAATACAGAGAGGCTACCTTGATTTTCATCCTGTGTTATTATTCAGTACCGAATTTGAGCGTCAGTTAAGAAAAGAGAGGAGATAGATATGTCTCTAAAAGGATCAGAGGCTGTGTTGAGGCCCATGGAAAATTTGGATGGGTCTCTGCATTATCAGAAATCCCTTCAAGTAGTTGGCATTCTCTCTGTCGCCAAGTGTTGGTAGTTGATGAAGAAGAACAGGTCTTTCCTATCTCTATCTTGTTTTTTTGGGAAATAATAAGAAACATTCCATCAACGGTATCCTGATTCTGGAGGTGTAAGAAGACTCTGAAGAACAAAACCCCAGATTGTGACAGATGCTGTTTTCTTTCTCACAATTCTCTTTTCTTTTAGAGAAAAAAGAAAAAAAAAAACTGTTGGCAAAAGGAGTCGTGACCCTCACATTTTGTGTGTTTATTTGTCCAATTGACTTTTTCTCCTTGTTCATGGTGAAATAGAGAAGTGTGTATGAACTTTCTACTTGAGAGATCAAAATTGGAGGAAAGTGAAATTTCATGTTTAAGTGACACCATTGGTAGGAGAGAGAGAGAGGGTTAAGGACTTCAAGCATGGTTTATAAGGAACTAGGTCATAAGGCTTAATTAAGTAAATAATGTATTGATTTTTGGTATTGCTTTTTAAAAAAATCGAGGTATTTGCAATTTTATATGTATTTTTAATTTGAGGTATTTACAGTATCATATAAGTCTCAAGTGTACAGCTTAGTGATTCATATTTTTTAAAACCTATACTCCATTTGTAGTTATTTTGAAATGTTGTTGTTCAGTAGCTAAACCACATCCAACTCTGCAGCCCCACGGATCGCAGCATACCAGGCTTCCCTATCCTTCACTGTCTCCTGGAGTTTGCTTAGACTCATGTCCATGGAGTCAGTCATGCCACCTAACCATCTTATTCTCTGTCCTCTTGCCCTCGGTCTCTCCCAGCATCAGTCGGCTTTCCATGAGTTGGCTCATCGCAGCAGGTGGCCAACATACTGGAGCTTCAGCTTCAGCATCAGTCCTTCCAATGAATATTCAGAATTGATTTCCTTTAGAAATTGACTGGTTTGATCTCCTTGTAGTACAAGGGACTCTCAAGAGTCTTCTGCAGTACCACAATTCAAAAGCGTCAATTCTTCAGTTCTCAGCTTTTTTTATAGTCCAACTCTCACATCCATACATGACTACTGGAAAAACCATTGCTTTTGACTAGACAGATCCTTGTTGGCAGGGGCTTCCCAAGTGGCACTAGAGGTAAAGAACCCACCTGCCAATGCAGGAGACATAAAAGACACCAGTTCAATCCCTGGATCAGCAAGATCCCCTGGAGGAGGGCACAGCAATCCACCCCAGTGGATTCTCCATGCCTGGAGAATCCAATGGATAGAGGAGCCTGCTGGGCTACAGTCCACAGGGTCACCCAGAGTCGGACATGACTGAAGCACGCGCGCACACACACACACACACACCCCTTTGTCAGCAAAGTGATGTCTCTGCTTTTTAATACACTATCTAGGTTTGTCATAGCTTTTCTTATTGAAGTGTTAGTCTCTCAGTGTGTCCAACTCTTTGCAACCCCATGGACTGTAGCCCACCAGGCTCCTCTGTCCATGAAATTCTCCAGGCAAGAATACTGGAGTGGGTTGCCATTTCCTTCTCCAGGGCATCGTTCTGACCCAGGGATCGAACCTGGGTCTCCTGCATTGAAGGCACATTCTTATCTTAGCTTTTCTTACTGGCTATATTTAAATATCCCTGCAAAACAAAATACTACATGTACTTTTTTTCAGAGCTGGAGTTTGACATGTGCATCCTGCTTCCCAATTTCTTTAGCATAAAACTCATACTGTTGAAGCTAGCAAGCAAGCCTCTCATAATGTTCCTTAATCTGCCCTCAAGATTTCTCCCCATCTACCTGAGTATCCTTAGATTCCAACACAGTCCACCTCACTTTTCTGTGTCTTTGCAAATGCTGTTCCCTCTCTCTGGAGAACTCTTTTCCTTGTCTTTCTAGGCCTGGCAAACTTGCCAACAAGTTTGCACATCAGCACCTGGGGTGAAACCCTGCCAAGCACCCAGGCAGAATAAGACATGGGAGTGGGCTGTGCTTCCATTGCCAGCATCCACCCCTCTGGCAGGAGGTTGGCTGAGCCATACCCTGATGCTTCCTTACACATCTGTCTTTCCACACGGGTCAGGGAGTTCCAGGGATTCTCTTTTATTTATGGGGCTTCCCAGGTGGCTCGGTGGTAAAGAATCTGCCTGCCAGTGCAGGAAATGTGGGTTCAACCCCTGGGTGGGAAAGATCCCCTGTAGGAGAAAATGACAACCCGCTCCAGTATTCTTGCCTGGAAAATCCTATGGACAGATGAGCCTGGCAGGCTACATTCCATGGAGTCGCACAAGAGTTAGACACAACTTAGTGACTAAACAAATTTTCATTTCTTTTTCTATCCTGATTACTTGGCCTCATGTCTGGTGCTTGAAGCTGCTCTCTCTCTTTTTTTTATTGAAGGATAATTGCTTTACAGAATTTTGTTGTTTTCTGTCAAACCTCAACATGAATCAGTCAGGTACTCTCTTGACGTCTGATGAAGTCTGGGTCTGTGAGTTTTATGCTGACTGTCTGCAAGTGATGCGCACTGACGCTCTTCCAAGGGCTCTGGCGTGCAGTGGACTTTGAGGGAGAGTGGTGGAGACTCTAAGAGCGCGTGCTTTTCGCTTCCTTGCCTGGGTCGCCCGCCTGCGATGCATCTGGTGGCATTCTTGTGCAGTGTTCATCCTGACAGCTGACTGACTGTCCTGTTGAGCCGAGCTTCTGTGTGTTTATTTGTCATAAAGTCACATTAGACCTTCAGATGCTTGGTTTGCCACCAGCCCCATCCCCCACACCCCAGGAAAAAGAGAGGAAAAAAAAAGATGAAAGAGGGAAAACTACCAGATGGTTCATCCGACTCCACGCTCAGTGCAAGATCCTGCAACTGCCGGTCTTCATTTCCACGTTGAAGCTTCCTTCCCCCAAGGGTCCTTAATTAACACCGTCCACACAGGGGCTTCTGACTCAGTTTTGTGTGTGCGTTGCCAGAGGTACCACACTTTGCACCTTCCTCCACCCAGGCCCTTATTCTTTCTGTACTTTACTCCTCAAATGTTCTTGGCATCCTTTCCCTGAGATACATCATTCTGCCAGGCTCTGTGCCTGCAAGAGTGTATTCCACAGTGCTGGCTGCCCCCCAGCCTCTGGTGAGAAAGCAGCTCCAACGCTGTGAACCCAGCGCTGTGTGACTTTAGGCAGTGCATAAGGAAAAAAGAAAGTGTTAGCCGTGCAGTTGTGTCCAACTCTTTGCAACCCCATGGACTGTGGCTTGCTAGGCTCCTCTGTCTGTTGAATTCTTCAGGCAAGAATCCTGGAGTCGTTGCCATTTGTTTTGCTTTTTTGCATTGTTTGCGTCTGCCTGATTTTAACAGAACTTAAATAACTAATTCTAAAGACACCAAAGATTCAGAAAGAAAAAGAACATTAGCATCTTAGTGAATGAATTTCTGAGGCCAGGACTCTTTGTATCTGAAAATATATTCATAATATTAATGCTAGACTTCTTTAGGTAGAACAGGGAAGAAACTGTTTAATTCCCTTCTGCATTGTTTAGTGCAGTGGTTTCTTTTTCCCCTATCTTTTTTTTTGTTTTCTTCTTTTTTTAAAATAACAGAACCCTTTAAAATATACGTTTTTATACATAGAGAGCCCCAGTACACAAACAGGTAAGAAATGTGGTATTTTATCAATGTGAATGTATGAATCCCATTTTGTAACTTTTATTACAAGTGCTCTCAAGGGGAACACAAGCGAACCTGCTGGTGGTTTCCACTGTGTTCACATTTGGTATCTATTAGAGTTGGGTCTGTAAAAGTTGTATTTCATGATGGCTCTAAAATATTTATTGAGAACACGGAGGAGCTGGGGGAAACCAGACTGGAAAGCTTGGATCCAAAGTGACCTCAAGGAAGTCTGGTTGTTGGACTAAGATGCTTGGATGTTTGGAGAGAAAAAAGTCTCCATACCTTTGCTCTGAAAAAGGCAGTCACCTAAAACGCGCCTGGCGGGCTGTGCGTGCCCTCAGCCTGGCCTGCCCTCCCCCATCTCTGGCTTGCAGACCATGGCCACCACCTGTGCACAGCAGCTGCTCTGCGTGTGCGGAGGAGCCCAGGGACAGCCACCATCCCCTCCCCGGCTACCCTTGTGTAGCTGTCAGGGTCAATCCGTATGACGGGGCTTCTCCCATTCCCTTATCCCTCACAGCACGATTGCGTTCCTAATTCCCTTTTAAATTCTGATTAGAAAGCGGGGTGAATGGAAATTAGTTTATGAGCCACCATCTGTGAATAGTATCATTCCTGAGAATTTGCTCGTAGCCTTGGTGCTCATCCCCTGGGTTATCATAATCTTTTATTAGCAGGACGTCGTAAAACTAGAAAGTCCAAACTACCTCGGCACTTCACACCCATCTACCATAAAACTACGATTTGGAGAGGCGAAGCATGTATCAGACACATCGTTTTAACATTCATTGACAAAGCAAAACATGCTGTTTTTTCTAATCATGTCTGTAATTGCAGTTATGAAGAAACTTGTTCTTGCTTTCTCAAGAAGGAACAGAGTTGCCCTTATTAGACATAGAGATTACCTCTGTGTTTTTTTAAATTGTATGAATTATATATATATAATTTATATTATAAATATATAATAAATAAAATAAACAATATATAACAGATAAATATATATTATATATAATTTATACAATTAAAAAACACACAGATATGTATATATGGCTTCCCAGTTGGCACAGTGGTAAAGAATCCGCATGCCAATTCAGAAGACACAAGAGACATGGGTTCAATCCCTGGGTCAGGAAGATCCCCTGGAGAAGGAAATGGCAACCCACTCCAGTATTGTTGCCTGGGAAGTCTCATAGACAGAGGAACCTGGCAGGCTACAGTCCATGGGGTCACATCAGAGTCAGACACAACTGAGTGACTGAACACAGCGTGTGTATGTGTGTGTGTGTGTGTGTGTGTCTGATTGTATGCTATATATACACACAGCCAGCCACAAACACCTTCATGAAAGTGCCTGAACACTACTTTTTCCATCAAATGCATTTGATTTCCTGAAGCCTGGAACTGACCTGAGCAGCCCTGAGCATTGACAGTGTTTATCACTGATGTTCAAAAGCTAAAGAAAGCTCAATTCTGGCCAGTTGTCTGAACATGGGCACTTTTCTAGAACATTGAGGAGCATCTAGTTCCATCCTCCTCAGTCTGAAACGGAGCTGATGGGAAACAGTTGTTCAGAGCAGACTTCCATCTCTAGTTTTCCCTTTTAACTCTTTTTCACCCCATCTTTTTCCTGTATAACTTGCTCCTCGCTTTAGCAATAAACAGCACAGTATTCCAGCAGATTTACAGAGCCTCCAGCATCCTACTCCTCTGGCCGTGAGGCTTCGTTGTCTGGAGGGAGCACAGGCGGCAGCCGTGTGCCTCTGCATTCCTTACCCATGCTCCCGGGGCTCCGTGTTCACCTGCAGGCTGTGCTGTGCCAGGGCCGTGCCCCTGAGCCACTCTGGGCACCTGCGGGCTTGGCAGAGCCTGGATTCAAGTTGTGAAATACAGGACCTCACCGTGGGTATTGGCACAGAGAAAGCGCAGGGCTCTCGTGATAGGAAAGAAACAGGACATGATGCCTTTTCTCAAGATTCCAACGCATTGTCTTGGCCCCTTTTCCTTTATACTCACAGGGATGCAAGTTGTTCAGAGCTACAAGCCTCTTAGAGGTGCTCCTTGAACGCAAACCCCATGTCTTTGGTCTGGGGCATGGTGTGTGTGTGTTAGGAAGCCGTGGGATGCAGCCCAGGCTGTCAGCGTCTGGTTACAGGTCATCGCAGGATCGCACATAGGCGTGGCTTCTCAATTCGCATTGGAATGGCCTGCAGTGACCCTGGAACAAGCTTTCTGAGAGTCCCTTCGTAAGGTGTCTTTGGAGGCTGGATTGTCATATCAGTGGAGCTGGTAAATGAGAGTTATAAGACTTTATCTCTGTTTCCAGGCAAGTAAGGGCCTTATGTTCTGCAAGACTCCAAGGTGTCTATTCTCATGTTAAAACATCCAGAGAAATGTGTATTACCCTTATTACCCTTTGACAGAAAGGTAGCCAAAAATCCAGCGAAGGAAATCACAACATTCCCTTAAATGTGTTAGTGTTTCAAGGCCTTAGTAAGGCCTTGAAATATTAGAAATGTTATAGTTAACCAGTTGAAATTTGTTAAATTTTCATATTATTTTTCCCAGAGGACTGATACGTAGGCCCAGTAGCCTTGAACCTTTATCCTCAGGACACCCTGCATCTTATCTTTAAATCAGATCAGTTATGAAATAAATGTATTCAACCAAGTATTTAAAAGTAAATCCTTTCTCACCATCCAAGGTTTTTATTAACTCAGTAACTTATCAGAGGAACTCAGACTTTGCATTTGAATCACTTGGATTGTTTTTTTTTTTTTCCTAATTCAGAAGCCTAGGCCACTTTCCAAGACAATTAAATCGTAATCTCCAGGGGGGTAGATCCAGATAGCATATATTTTATTTTAATTTTGTTTATTTATTTTTAAAGGAGCAATTTTCGGAATCTTTGTTGTCTGAGCAGAGATCAGATTTGTGCCCCCTTGTAGTGGAAGCATGGAGTCTTAACCACTGGACCCCCAGGGAAGTCTATCATATATTTTAAAACTCCTCAGATAATTCTAAAAATTATCAAAAAATCAGATAATTCTGATTTTGAGACCCATCTGTAATTTATTATGGGTGGTGATAGGAGTAGGAAAGAAAGAGTCAAATCTTTATCCTTTTTTGATTCAGGTGCCCAGGTTTTGAGTGTCTTTGGTCTGTAAGACTTTAGGAAGGCTGGGATTAGTCACTCGTTGATTTATCCATTCTTGTGCAATATTCACGGAGTGTTGGTATGTGCCAAGCACTGGGTTTTTCACACTGATTTGAAACTAACTCATTTCTCCTTTGGATTAAAGACAACCAAGCCTTGGTTGGAACTTCTGGAGTTATTCCAGACATGAACAAACCACTCGGTCCTTTCTCTGTTGGTTCAGGGCCTTGTAGAGGCTGACTGTGGGAGAGTGAAAAGAAAGTCTTTTCCTTGTAAATGGATTCTTATCTCAAGAAATTCTATTCCATGTCTAACTGACAAATTTACCCACGCAAAAGAGCCTGTTGAAGCGTGACTTGTAATCCGGGTTTCTGTGTAGCAAGTACAATCCTGGAGAACACTGCATATTGGCTTAGAATCAAGCTTTGTGGGATCAGACATACTTCAGTATACTTTGCTCATTATTTTAGATTCATTGATTGTTAGAGTTGGAAAGGACCTAAGGGAGTCCCTGTTTGCCTAGTTAATTTCCAGAGAAGGAAACTAAGACTCTGGAAAATAATGGAATCGACATATGGCCCCCTTGAGACAGAGCCAGGCTAGCTGGTGGCCCTCTCATGGTACCATGATAGTTTCTAGACCCGCCTCCTGATGTGAGGCTCCACTCTGTGTACCCTGTCTTGTACTAAGGATGTGCAAGATGCTTTTTTAAAACTATGATCAGCAGTGTGCAAGATTCTAATTGGTGTTTGTTTTTAAGGATTCAAAGCAAAACTCATTTCAAAATGAGAGAATATCACATGTGATACTTAAGTTCAGTCTAGTTGCTCAGTGGTGTCCGACTCTTTGCACCCCATGGACTGCAGCATGCCAGGCTTCCCTGTCCTTCACCAACTCCTGGAGCTTGCTCAAACTTATGCCCATCGAGTCAGTGATGCCATCCAACCATCTCGTCCCCTGTTGTCCCCTTCTCCTCCAATCTTTTTTAGCATCAGGGTCTTTTCAAATGAGTCAGTTCTTCGCCTCAAGTGGCCAAAGTGTTGGAGTTTCAGCTTCAGCATCAGTCCTTCCAATGCATATTCAGGACTGATTTCCTTTAGGATGGACTGGTTTGATCTCCTTGCAGTTCAAGGGACTCTCAAGAGTCTTCTCCAACACCACAGTTCAAAAGCATCAATTCTTTGGCAGTCAGCTTTCCTTATAGTCCAGTTCTCACATCCATACATGACTACTGGAAAAACCATAGCTTGGACTAGACAGACCTTTGTTGGCAAAGTAATGAAAATGCTTTTTAATATGCTGTCTACATTGGAGAAGGCAATTGGCAACCCACTCCAGTACTCTTGCCTGGAAAATCCCATGGATGGAGGAGCCTGGTAGGTTGCAGTCCATGAGGTTGCTAAGAGTCGGACACAACTGAGCGACTTCACTTTCACGTTTCACTTTCATGCATTGGAGAAGGAAATGGCAATCCACTCCAGTGTTCTTGCCTGGAGAATCCCAGGGACAGGGAAGCCTGGTGGGCTGCCGTCTATGGGGTCGCACAGAGTCGGACACGACTGAAGCGACTTAGCAGCAGCAGCAGGTTGGTCGTAGCTTTTCTTCCAAGGAGCAAGCATCTTTAAATTTCATGGCTGCAATCACCATCTGCAGTGATTTTGGAGCCCCCAAAAGTAAAGTCTGTCACTGTTTCCATTGTTTCCCCATCTATTTGCCATGAAGTGATGGGACCAGATGCCATGATCTTAGTTTTTTGAATGTTGAGTTTTAAGCCTGCTTTTTCACTCTCCTCTTTCACTTTCATCAAGAGGCTCTTTAGTTCCTCTTCACTTTCTGCCATAAAGTTGGTATCATCTGTGGTTATCAAGGATGGTATCTGAGGTTATTGATATTTCTCCTGGCAATCTTGATTTCAGTGTGTGCTACACCCAGCCTGGCATTTTGCATGATGTACTCTGCATATAAGTTAAATAAGCAGAGTGACAATATACAGCCTTGATGTACTCCTTTCCCGATTTGGAACCAGTGTATTGTTCCATGCCTGATTCTAACTGTTGCTTCTTGACCTGCATACAGATTTCTCAGCAGGCAGGTAAGGTGGTCTGGTATTCCCATCTCTTGAAGAATGTTCCACAGTTTGTTGTGATCCATGCAGTCAAAGGCTTTGGCATAGTCAATAAAGCAGAAGTAGATGTTTTTCTAGAATTCTCTTATTTTTTTCTATGATCCAGTGGATGTTGGCAATTTGATCTCTGGTTCCTCTGCCTTTTCTAAATCCAGCTTAAACATCTGGAAGTTCACGTATTGCTGAAGCCTGGCTTGGAAAATTTTGAGCATCACTTTACTAGCTTGTGAGATGAGTGCAATTGCGCAGTAGTTTGAACATTCTTTGGCATTGCCTTTCTTTGGGATTGGAATGAAAACTGACCTTTACCAGTCCTGTGACCACTGCTGAGTTTTCCAAATTTGTTGACATATTGAGTGCAGTACTCTAACAGCATCATCTTTTAGGATTTGAAATAGCTCAACTGGAATTCCATTTCCTCCACTAGCTTTGTTCAGAATGATGCTTCCTAAGGCTCACTTGATTTTGCATTCCAGGATGTCTGGCCTAGGTGAGTGAACACACCATTGTGATTATCTGAAGATCTTTTTTGTACAGTTCTTCTGTGTATTCTTGCCACGTGTTCTTAATATCTTCTGCTTCTGTTAGGTCCATACCATTTCTGTCCTTTATTGTGCCCATCTTTGCATTAAATGTTCCCTTGGTATCTCTAATTCTCTTGAAGAGATCTCTGGTCTTTCGCATTCTATTATTTTCCTCTATTTCTTTGCCTTGATCCCTGAGGAGGGCTTTCTTATCTCTCCTGGCTATTCTTCGGAACTCTACACTCAAAGGGTATATCTTTGCTTTTCTCCTTTGCCTTTAGCTTCTCTTCTCTTCACAGCTATTTGTAAGGCCCCCTCAGACAACCATTTTGCCTTTCTTTTTCTTGGGGATGGTCTTAATCATTGCCTCCTATACAGTGTCATGAACCTCTGTCCATAGTTCATCAGGCACTCTATCAGATCTAATCCCTTGAATCTATTTCTCACTTCCACTGTATAATCCTAAGGGATTTGATTTACATCACAGCTGAATGGTCTAGTGGTTTTCCTTACTTTTTTCAATTTAATCTGAATTTGGTAATAAGGAGTTCACGATCTGAGCCACAGTCAGCTCCCGGTCTCGTTTTTGCTGACTGTATAGAGCTTCTCCATCTTTGGCTGCAAAAAATATAATCAGTCTAATTTCGGTATTGACCATCTGGTGATGTCCATGTGTAGAGTCTTCTCTTGTATTGTTGGAAGAGGGTATTTGCTATGATGAATGTGTTCTCTTGGCAAAACTCTGTTAGCCTTTGCCCTGCTTGGTTTTGTACTCCAAGGCCAAGTTTACCTGTTATTTGAGGTATCTCTTTACTTCCTACTTTTGCATTCCAGTCCCCTGTGATGAAAAGGACATCATTTTTGGGTGTTAGTTCTAGGTACTTAATCCTTAAAAAGACAAGGAAAGTGGCTTGCATTCTTAAGATGTTCTTGATTTAGGTACTAGGCTTTTGCTCCTTTTGTCCTGTTGATTACAGCCCCATCTGCTGGCTGCAAAGAAAGATGATTCAAAGCTTTTGGACTTTGAACTCTAGTTTTTCCTGGGGTGGCCTATATTTCTAGTAGACAGGATCTCTCCATGTCTATCTAATATCATAGATAGTATGTGTATGTGTGATAATTTTACCTCTATGCTGCTGCTACTGCTACTGCTAAGTCACTTCAGTCATGTCCGACTCTGTGCGACCCCATAGACGGCAGCCCACTGGCTCCCCCGTCCCTAGGATTCTCCAGGCAAGAACACTGGAGTGGGTTGCCATTTCCTTCTCCAATGCATGAAAGTGAAAAGTGAAAGTGAAGTCGCTCAGTCGTGTCTGACCCTCAGCGATCCCATGGACTGCGGCCTTCCAGGCTCCTCCGTCCATGGGATTTTCCAGGCAAGAGTACTGGAGTAGGGTGCCATTGCCTTCTCCGATTTTACCTCTATACATGTATATATATATGTGTGTATATAGAGGTAGATAATGAGACCACATAATTAGTATTCACTTAAGAAATGAAGAAATCAAGTCAGAAAGTATTTCATGACTTGTCCAAAATCTTGCAGTTAGATGTGTCAGAGCTGAGAGGCATAGTATGTCTTGATTGCTTGAGCATTTAAACTAATCAATATGTGTTTCTTTGTGTCCAGCATTATGGATAGATTTTGGTGAACCAGCTGTTGATGATTTTGATCAAGAGCCTTTTAAAAAGTACCTCTTAGTAAAAATCTGGCAATACAACAATCCATTGACTTTTGTACTTGAGTTCAGTAAGAGAATCAAGCCCTCATGCCCTAAAGAATTTATTATGTATAATGAATTAACTTTCTCTCCTATGCAACTAGTATGGTGCTGTCCTTGAAAGAACTGAGAAAACAGTCACTCAAATCGTTTCCCTCTGTTGTGTTCAGATGAAGAAACTCAGTTAACAAAAACTGGAGGGTGAAAATATCCTCCCATCTTAGCTCACCTTTGGAGGTACTCACCAGTTTAACTGTATCCTTCTAGACTTTTATTCTCTGCATGTAAAACCGTTTAGTATATACATGGATATTCATACAAACAGATGGATGCAATGCCATGTGTATAACAACAGGTGATGAAAAAGCTGGGGTAGTCCAGAGGAGAGGGAATCAGTCCTATGGAAGGTAAGGAATAGCAAGGGATTCACAGTGGAGGTGCCGTAGGATGGGTCTGAGAGGGTGAATAGATTAGTGAGAAGATGTGAGAGGGATGAGCACACCTGTGTGGCCAGAGAAGAAGGTGTGCACTGGTGTTTGAGAACTGCCTGGGTCCAGTAGAGTTCTGGCAGCACTGGAGGATGAGATGGTATGTGAAGACCAAGCAACATGGTACCTTGTAGGTCATGTCAAGTCATTTGGACTTTATTCTGAACTAGTGGGAGCCACTGATGAATTTCAGTCGGTTTGGTCAGCATATTCTATATTGTGGAATGATGACTCTTTAAATAGCAGGGAGAATGGTTAGAAAGAGAGCAAGACCAGAGGGAAGATGGAAGAACGATTAAGTGGTTATAAACTGGGAGTGATCATCTATAAAATAGGAATAATAATACCTGCTTTATGGAGTTGTTGTGAAAATGAAATGTGATCACGTCTGTGAATGTGCCTGTTAAGTTCTAAAAAGGAAAGGTATTATTTTTAATACCATCTGGCAAATATTTCAGCTCTATCACTTTCCCTTGTGACTGACAATATCCTGATTTTCTCAACAGTGTTTCCTGTATTGCTTATGTGTATGCTCAGTCACTTCAGTCGTGTCCGATTCTTTGTGACCCCATGGACTGTAGCCCACCAGGCTCCTCGTCCATGGGGTTCTCCAGGCAAGAATACTGGAGTGGGTAGCTATTCCCTTCTCCGAGGGATCTGCCCAATCCAGGGATCGGACCCGCATCTCCTGAGGCTCCTGCATCACAGGCGAGTTCTTTACGACTGAGCCACTGTAAATGACCCAAGAAAAGAGGAAATTATTTTGTTTATTAAGAAAAAGAAAACATACTGTTTGCTTAGGCAAGCAAGAGTGTTTGCCAACATGTCAGAATGCTCTTCAGATATTTTTGAGGCTATTTTGCGATGCCAGAGAACTGTAGCATCTTTTTTGTGAATGAAATTTAAGTTTTGTGGACTGTTTAAAAAAAGTTAAGAGTCATGGGCAGTGAAAGACCCAGTCCTTTAGGTCTTTGCTTGAGAGGGGCCTGTGTTTCCCCTGAGAAAGAGCTTTCTTGGACTGGACTGTTAGCCCAGAAGTGCTTAAGGGAGGAGGACGGGAGACTGGTCGCTGCTCATTGATGCAACTTCCATCTGTGCACCTGTGCTGAGATCCATTCCGCCCCTTCACCAGTAAACACCTTGTCTCATGTCCCCTTCTGATTACATTTACTTCCATCTCTTATTCTCCTGTGGCCTCTTTCACTTGAGTAGAGAAGTGACCTTTTCTAAAGACCACGCGAAGGAAAGATGTTTTGTTGCCTTTCCTCCTGATAATCTTCTTAGTGTTCATAATTGCTGCTGTGGTTCCCTGTCCCCCTCAAGATCAGTGAAAAAAGGATGAAAAAAACAACAACAACAAAAAAGGGATTTCCCTGCTTTCCTCTTCTCTTTAGTGTTTTTCTAACCTCCCTCATTTTATGTGGAGTTGAAAATGTGTGGCTTCTGTAAGCGTTGGAGAACTGGACCAGACGGAGAAATGATCTCACTATCATTTTGTAGGAGCGTGTGTAGTCAATAGGATGCTTGTCCTCTGGGTCCTGATATTCTCTGCAGCTTGGGGGCTTGGCATGGGGCCTGCTTGTGCATTTGGCACAATTTTTTGCATGGATTAACTTTACAATGTTCTCCTGGCTCTCCGTGGGGTTTTCTTGCATGGCTGTCAGTCGCCATGCAGGCAGAAGTCTGCAGCAGCGTCCATATGCTGGTTTTCCATTCAGCTTTTCTCTCCTTCTCTCTGCCTGGGCCCACTCTCCTCAGCTCACCTACTCTACCCATTAGTGGAGATTTATGGAGGTTTTAGTGTATAAGTGAAAATCGCTCAGTCATGTCTGACTCTTTGCAACCCCATGGACTGTGCAGTCCATGGAATTCTCCAGGCCAGAACACTGGAGTGGGTAGCCTTTCCCTTCTCCGGGGAATTGTCCCAACCCAGGGATTGAACCCAGGTCTCCCGCATTGCAGGCGGATTCTTTACCAGCTGAGCTGCCAGGGAAGCCCAATTTTAGTGTAGATTACTACTTAAATCATTTGCCTTCTGTATGTAGATGTACCATCCAGGGCTTACTTTGGGCCTGGTAGGCAAGTGATTAAAATTAAGTGAGGCTCTTTTCATCACAGAGTTGTTTTTAGTGCCATTACTCTTTTGAATTATGCACATTTTAGAAAGGATTGCTGTTTGGGGGTGAACATTCCTTATGTATGAAGGTTCTCTTGGCCCTGTTTTAGAGAGATTGAGTGCTGACCTAGGGATTCAGCTATGCAAGGGTGACAGAACTTTGGTTTTCCATTTGGTTGTTGATGAGGTGCCCCACCTCTTTTCTCTGTCTACTTTCTTCCCTCTTCTGAGGACACCAGCAGATGTAGGCTGGTTGAAGGCTCTTCCTAATTAGAATTTCTGGACTCCTAACTGTTCCTTCTGCTTCTGAATAGCTCTCCCTCTGGCTCACTTTGACCCACTGGGATTTCGTCTGTCAGGGTGTTTATAACCAAGTATCTTGAGAGCTTCCAGTAGATTTCAGGAGAGTAATACAGATCTCTGCCTCACTGCCTCCAGAGGTGGATATTATGTTGTTAGTTATGAAACTTAATACTTCAACTTTAGGTGTTATGATTTTATACAGACAACTCAGAATTTATGAGAATATCTTTGATATTCTCATTATAAGTTAGTTAACATGAAGTTATAGCGTAAGTGCTTGAACAGGGTCTTAGGAGTTAGAATCTTGACAAATCCATTACTAGTTGTATGACTTGGGAATGCTTTCTTAGCCTCTTGGGGGTCTTACTTTTAGTTTAAGTTTAGTTTTCTTCTTTTAAAAATAGGGAGAATGATAGCTACTTTCTGAGGTTACTATATTAAATGAAATCCTTAAAAATACTTAGTATAGTTTTGACACATAGTTAACACTCAAAACATGGTTTATATAAAACATATGTAAAGTGAAGTCGCTCAGTTGTGTCTAACTCTTTGCCACCCCATGGACTGTAGCCTACCAGGCTCCTCTGTCCATGGGATTTTCCAGGCAATAGTACTGGAGTGGATTGCCATTTCCTTCTCCAGGGGATCTTCCCAACCCAGGGATTGAACCCGGGTCCCCCACATTGTAGACAGACGCTTTACCATCTGAGCCACCAGGGAAGTCCACATATATAAGTGGGGCCTAAAGAAAGTTATAAAATTAATTCACTTGATTTAGATGTGGTACATCCCAGGGGACTAAGGAAATTGCATTTATCTCAAGTGTCCCAGTTGAAATATCTGAGAAAACAACATAAGTTCAGTTCAGTTCAGTTCAGTCGCTCAGTCGTGTCCAACTCTTTGCCACCCCATGAATCACAGCACGCCAGGCCTCCCTGTCCATCACCAACTCCCGGAGTTCACTCAGACTCACGTCCATCGAGCCATCCAGCCATCTCATCCTCTGTTGTCCCCTTCTCCTCCTGCCCCCAATCCCTCCCAGCATCAGAGTCTTTTCCATTGAGTCAACTCTTCACATGATGTGGCCAAAGTACTGGAGTTTCAGCTTTAGCATCATTCCCTCCAAAGAACACCCAGGGCTGATCTCCTTCAGAATGGACTGGTTGGATCTCCTTGCAGTCCAAGGGACTCTCAAGAGTCTTCTCCAACACCACAGTTCAAAAGCATCAATTCTTTGGTGCTCAGCCTCCTTCACAGTCCAACTCTCACATCCATACATGACCACAGGAAAAACCATAGCCTTGACTAGACGAACCTTTGTTGGCAAAGTAATGTCTCTGCTTTTGAATATGCTGTCTAGGTTGGTCATAACAACATAAGAGATATTGGCAAATCTTCCAAATATGAAAAAGGTAGACTATGAGATGTATAGACAGGATAGTTTGACTCCACTGCACAGCAAAGTTCTGAAACTATAAATTAGGCACATGGATTATAAGCATTTAGTAAAACCTGTAGTGGTTGCTAGGAGTCACGATGGGCTTACCAAGAACAATTCTTTCCAAATACCCATTTCCCTTTCAAATAGTATTATGTGGTATGTAAAGTCCCAGGTGGCTCAGATGGTAAAAGCATCTGTTTGCAATGCGGGAGACTCAGGTTCGATCCCTGGGTCAGGAAGATCCCCTGGAGAAGGAAGTGGCAGCCCACTCCAGTACTCTTACCTGGAAAATTCCATGGGTGGAGGAACCTCGTAGGCAACAGTCCATGGAGTCACAAATGTCGGACATGACTGAGTGACTTCACTTTCAAAGTGAGGAGTGCCATTTCAGCAAAGAATTTTAATTGTCCACTTATGGCTAGAACAGTAAAATAAATGGGCTAAAATTGCTGGCTTTGCAACTCAGCAGCCATCAAAGCCAGCTGATGAATGAATGTCTTGGTTTTCTTGATGGGGTCTCTGGTGGAATACCATGGAGTTCTGGCTTGTAACTTTCCCACTTAAGAATTCAGGAATTTGGATGAAGACATAGGGAATGCATGTGTCCCAACAAAATATGCAGATGGCCCAATGTGGAGAGGGGTCATAAATATAATAGAAGAGAGAATCAAACTCCAGAATATTTCTGATCATCTGAAGCATCACATAGAGCCCAAAAGACTGAGTTTAATGAAGCTAAGTTCAAAAAGTCAAGCCTGAGTAAGAGAGGAGATCTTGTTTGGTAGAAGTTTAGGTAAAAATAATCTGGTCATTTAATTGTCCCTAAACTTTATATTATTCTATTCATTCAAGAAGCATGTACTGACAGTATTAATACTACCTGCCATGCTCTTTTCTCAGCACTGGGGAGAGAGTAATGAACAAAAGAGTCAAAAATCCCTGCCTCCATGGAGCTTATATTCTTTATATGACAACAGTCATGCAGCTGCCGTAAAAAATGTACCTAAGGTTAAGCTTTATCTGCAAAATTATAATATCCAGCTCAGCATAGTTAATAGCTCTACCCTATTATTTAGTATCTTATTATTGATGCTGTATCTTGCACTGCGATCATTACTTTCGGTTCAGAATAACCTGCTCTGAACAAACAAAACCAACAAACAAGTGACAGTAACACGATGGAAGGAATAGAATTCCTGTTGGAAGAGAACTGATGGATGATAAGAAGAGTAAACTTAGTAGGGAAATTATACCCCACAAATATTTGCAGGGTATATGAGAAGAGCTTATATGATGTGTAAGCTTGTTCTGTGTTGGCACCAGGAGAGAGCACTAATTGTAAAGAAGATGATTTCTGGTAAATATAAGAAAGATTGCCTGTGAAGTGTCCTGGCTGCAGCTGGACGCCCAGCTGTGTGAGCTTCTACAGGGCTGAGGTACCTCTGTTGTGATTCCTAGCTGTGTGGTTAGTACATGGTGAGCACGCAGAGATGTGTGGATGGATATTCACATGGCATTTTGTAGGGATAATTTGGCTATGAAATAATGTTTAAAATTTTCAGTTTGGTTTTCCTTAAGGAATCTGAGGGTGGCATAAAGTACAGGCTGCAATCTTTTGTCACATTGTAACATTTACAAGTGAATTAAACCGCTTTTCTTAAGAGACATTTAAAAGACCGTTTTAGAATTTCTTGGAAATTTTAAAAAACATTTATTTGACTCTGCTGGATCTGATTACTGTATGCGGGATCTAGTTACCTGACTAGGGATGGAACCCAGGTCCCCTGCATTGGGAGCTCGGAGTCTTTAGCTACTGGACTGCCAGGGAAGTCCTGAAATTTATGATATGCTTATTGATACATTATCCTACCCAACTTAGCCTCCATCTTTTTTTTTTTTTTTTTTGAGGCCTTCACTATAATTCTGACCCAGGGCCTTGCTTTCTCTGAATTTAACAACAGTTGTGCAGTACATAGCATTTAATTCTTCCCTCATTGCTTCATGGGTCTCTCCATTAAGGTGATAAAATTTTTGAGGGCAAACCTTATTTTGTTTTTTCCTTATGTTCTCCCAGACACAGAGCAGAAAGTCAGGAAGTGATGACTGATTGACTGATTGATTCATCAAAGGGAGAGTCAGTAGCTATACCGTTTGAGCCACTGTAAGAACTCATGTAAGGTGTAGCAAGTTAAATAGATTTTAATTTCTCTATGCCTTGCATCCAAATAAAGGACTTATATTTTTAATTTATTAGTCTCCTACTTTGGCTGAGCAGGTGCTTTGTATATAGTTGACTCTTTGTATATAGTTGAATCTGTATTAATGGCTGTAGTCCAGGGTTCAAATTGTCTTCTTGGCCGAACCTCTGAGGGGAGCTAAGATTCTAGGTACAACCCCCAAGCCCAGTTTGGAGGCTCATTTATTGTGATTCATGTACTTGAGTGGCCAGATCTAGCACCCACTTACATTTGTATTTCAGATAAACTGCAGTGCAGTATTTGGGACACATTTATATTTTAAAAGTAATCATTGTTTATCTAGAATTGAATGTAACTGAGTGTCCTGTGTTTTATCTGGCAGTTCTCCGTATAAACCCCATTCCTTTCACATTCCCATAAGTCTAAGCTCTTAATTAACTCCCAAGTAAACTTCACTGAAAGAAGACATTTGTGCCTATGTGATGGATTCCAATGGCATTTTTTTTTAATTGGAAAAGGGGAAAATCCATGTATTCTGTACTGTTTTTGCATTTTTTTTCACGTGTCCAATAATAATAATTCCACAAACATCTGGGGTATCAGGGTGCCAGGTTACTCTCTCATGGTTTCCTTGGTTCATATGATATGTTGCTGATATTATTTTGCTTAGGAACCACAGAAGCCACTGCCAACAAATAATTAGGTTCCCTGCCTTGGAATCAGATGAAATGTGAATTTGGGATAATCTGTGTTCTTACTTCCTACACATCAACTGCATTGACTGATAAGAGCTGCCGTGATCAAAACAAAGCATAGCCTCTCTCAGTTAATTCTTTTGTTCTCTTGTTTCATCTGCTCAAAAGGAAGATCATATTCTGGTTTGTTCTATCTTATAAATTTCTTTTGAGGGGTAGACATTTCACACTTAGGAAAATTGCATTCATTTTCCCTAAATAAATAATGACTCGTTGTTTAGGAGCAAAGCAGCTCCATGCTATCAAGCAGCTCTGTGCTAAGTACTGAGGGGAAATAGCATGAGTAGCCTGTCATGCCTATTTTCAGGGATTCACAGGAATCTGCCTGTTCAATGCTTGCTTTTAAATGGTTCAGCAGTCATTTCAAAGAAGTTTGTGGTAAGAGCTAATTAGCTCATAATGAAATGATTCTTCTCTCAAATGTTTTAAATAAACACCAAGTTGTACATTCTGAGCAGAAGCTATTCCTAATCGGTAGTTCGAAGGGCAAGAATTAGACTGTTTTCTTCTCTTTTAGTTTTATTGCTAGGACTTTGCTGCTCCCGGTGTGGTCTGCAGACCAGCAGCACCATCATCTCCTGGGAGCTTGTTAGAAATGCCAGGCTCTCAGGCCCTGCCCAGAATCCACTGAATCAGAATGTGTGCTGGGACCAGATTCCCCAGAGATTCAAGTGTGCCCTTTGAGAAGCCCTGTCATAATACAGAATTCCTCCACCTCCCCTTGTGCAGACTGATCATCTGAGGATCTTGTTAAAGCAGGTTCCTGGGCTCCAGCCTCAGAGATTCTGATTCTGTCTGAGGAGAATTTGCATTTCTCACTATCTCCCAGGAGACGCTGGTGCTGCCTGTCTGGGAGGCACTCTTGGGGAAGCATCGGTCTACTGTGCTTGGGGTACTGAACGGCCCTTTGAGGATAATGGTGACTAGAACCCCAATGAGGTGGTCAGTCTAGTTTTCCATTACTTACCCTGGAGTCAGAAACCTGAAGGTGAAGCTGATCCCTGGAACATCCAGCCTGTTGTGGGGATGGATTTACATACAACGGGCTGTTCCGGTCAGTCTGTGATGGCCGTTGTGAGGCTGCAAAAGAGGAAACAAGTAAATGCTCCTTGGGGGCTCAGCTGTCCAAAGTGCACCCTGCCAGATAATAGGATTTTGGCCCATTCCTGGGATTCCTGTGAATAAATGCTAGAAGGCTAGGGTGTACAGGGAAGCAGTGATGGTTATCCTGTATTGCTATGTGATCAGATACAGAGCCTCCAGAGAGAAGAGCAGAGAGCGTGGAAGATGAGTCGGGAAAAAAGTCTGGGGAAAAGATGAAGAGGCATCTTAAAACATCACCTTGTAGTGTTTAGATTCTGTCTTAGAACTTTTTGCTATTACGACATGTGTGTTTTTTTGTTTTTTGTTTTAAGGTAGCATGTCTCTGTACTTACATGTCTCATGTACTTATTCCATATGCGCACTTTTTTTTCCTTTCAGGATTAAGCATGAGAACATCGTGGCCCTGGAAGACATCTATGAAAGCCCAAATCACTTGTACTTGGTCATGCAGCTGTAAGTACTGTGTTTAATTGTTTGCAGACCAGGGGTTGCAAACTCAGATGCCTAAAGGGCCAGGTTGTGAAACGAATTAATGGAATGGGTCAGTAGAAGGACCCCAGCGGGTGGTGGGAACTGCGGGACACTGGGTTAAGACTGTGTCTGTCTAAGGACAGTGACCTTGAGACCTCACTTGCTGTTGTCTGCAGTTGCTGGATGTGAAAATCTACAGTTCTCATAATGGAATCCAATGCTACTTTTGCAGGGTCACTCTATTTAGGATGTCTCTTGTAAGTTTTTTTTAACTGTGGATTAAAAAAAATTATTTTTATTTGTTTATTATTCCCACGTGACTTGTAAGATCTTAGTTCCCCGACCAGGGATTGAATCCATGCCCCCTGCAGTGGAAGCCCAGCTTCTTAATCACTGGACCTCCAGGGAAATTCTTTTGCTTTTTAATGTGCGAGGTCCAAATGTTGCTTCCTGGAAGCACTTCGTGGTCCCGCTGGGATATACACACGGCTTCTGTCTCCAGGAGAAACTCCCCGGCTTGTCTTCATTTCTCAGGAGCTCGGGGGTAGCAGCAGATGGCAGCTCTGTGTTCTGTCCCTCCCCTTCTCCTCTTCTGCTGCTGGCAGATGAAAGTGCATGAGATTCATGCCAGACACAAGAGACATATAATTGGAGTCAGACTATGCCATTAACATAGTCCCCCTTTAGAATATTTCTGCATTCCAGTAACTCTGGAGCTTACCAGAAGGTGGAAGAAATAAGAAAGCTGAAAATCTAGGTAGAGACTTCACTTGAACATTTGTTTTTTTTAAATGTGAGATGAAATTAGCCTCCCCACTTACACAAATGCTTTCTTCTAAGTGATATAATTAGTAGGAGTATCCTAGGGTTAAATTTGTTAGTATTAAGTGATGGAAACTGGATCAGAGTGCTACATTTTCACCACCACTTGAGTAAATTCTGAAACACTGTACGATTGAGCTTAATAACCGAAGGGGATTTTTGTTGAAGGTCAAAATATTTGTTATTTTGTTATTTATTTTGTTATTTATTAATGATTTTCAGACTTTGGATTTCCAAAGGTAGAAGATTTGAGGGTCAGGCATTACGGTTTATTTTTTAAATCGATTTTCCTTTTCCTGATGAATGTTTAAACAGTGTATTAACTTGGAATCATATTAACATGCAAACAGCTGTTCATCAATGCATTTGTTTAATATTTCATTATTTTGAAGTATTTTTAGTAGATTATGAGATTTTTGTATAGATACTTCTAAAAGTGTCTAGGTTGGAAGCATGTGGGTGTTTTTTCTCTGACGAAAGACAGTCCGAGATGGTGATAAGCAGTTTTACAGGTTCTTGTGGTGTTGTCTGCCATACAATAGGCAATGACTGCTGGCTCCATGTTAAATTTTCAGTATCCTAAGTGTGGGCTCTCCTAGTTCTGTGCTATTCTGTTTGTTTTATAATTTAGAAAATTTAGCACATTTCTCAGAGAAGGCAATGGCACCCCACTCCAGTACTCTTGCCTGGAAAATCCCATGGACAGAGGAGCCTGGTGGGCTGCAGTCCATGGGGTCGCTAAGAGTTGGACACAACTGAGCGACTTCACTTTCACTTTCATGCATTGGAGAAGGAAATGGCAACCCACTCCAGTGTTCTTGCCTGGAGAATCCCAGGGATGGAGGAGCCTGGTGGGCTGCCGTCTATGGGGTCGCACAGAGTCGGAAATGACTGAAGCGACTTAGCAGCAGCAGCAGCAGCAGCAGCAGCACATTTCTAGTTCTCCCCAAGTCTCAGGTACTTCCTAGAAGCTCGTGGGACTCTGTTTTATACAGAACCACCTCTTAAAGAAGCAGGTGAATCACCTTTCCACCAAAAACTGACTGCCCTGTGGGAAAAATAGGACATTTTGGTGACAAGAAAAAGCCCCACAAAATGTCAGTATTATATTTAAATGTGTGCTTCTTTATTGGTGATACAAAAAAAAAACCCCAAAGTATTGATAGTTGAATCCAAAACTACATGTATTCACTTGCTTTAAATTCTCTGTTTATGGTAATGTCACTAAATAAGTGGAAAGCACCCCAAATATATGTGTCTCAGCTCTGCCTCTTAATAGCTGGGTGTATTTTGGCAAATAACTGGGCCTTTCTCAGTCTCCGTTTCCTTACTGGAAAAAATTTTACATAATAATAATATATTTACATAGAGGGCTATAGTGAGTACTGAGAGAGAAAAAATGTGTGAGAAATAATCTTATAAATAATAGGTCCTCAATGCAGACTAATTTCTTTATGGAATTATATCATTTTATCAGTCTGTCTCTGCAGATGGTCTTTAATTTTATGAGATAAAGTTCAAGTACATTTGAATTCTGCCTTTCTAAGCAGCTTGGTTATATACTTAGGAGCAGAAGCGTATATAAAGGTGGGCTGGCAGGAGAGCATGAAAGCGTCCAGAATGGAACAAACTTGGAAATATTGCTTTTACTACTTTGTTATTGTCAGTGTATAAATCTTCCATTGTCTTTGTTGAATTTATTCTGAAATATTTTCCCTTTTCAGTCCTCTTGTTTATTTCATTTTTCCATTGACTCACTGCTATTATATATGTAGTATGTATAATCGTATAAAAATACAATTGATTTTTGTACATTAACCTACAACTTTGCTAGGTTGACTTACAGGTTGTAGTAGTTGTTTTGTGGATTCCTTAATATTTTCTATCTAAACAGTCATGTCATCTGCAATTCACATTAATTCTGGTTGGTCCCCAAAGGAATTGCATTTGGTAAAATGTTGATAGTTTAGTCCTAAATATTAAGTGTATTTTAATGTTGTAATTATATTCCTTTAAAGTATTTTATGTCAGATATTTTAAAAATTGAGATTGACCTTTCTTATTCCTTCCTCTTCTCCATTTTTTATCTAAACCAGTGATGTTTCTTTAAAGCAGTGACAAAAAAAAAAAAAAAAAGAAAGAAACGAGGGAGAGAGGAAGGAAGGCAAGAAGGGAAAAAGCACTGACAGAAAAGCTTTGATCTATCAGAATACAGTCCTGGGAAAATCTTTGGTCAGGCTGAGGATTTTGTGGGCTTTATTGTTTTTGTTGTTGTGTTTTAGTTTTTATGGATAAGTCTCAATAGTTTTTGTCCCCAAGACCCCCGTGTCTTTTCTGCTTAGATCAGCGGAAGGAGGTTTGGGTTTGTTTGTTTGTTTGTTTTTGAAGAGTTTAGAAAGTCCTTATTTTCTAAGTACTCGAGGCTGATCTAGAACACAGCATTTGAGGGGAACTGTATTTCACAATATTTGTTACTGGGAGATTTCTGGTTTCCTGGGAAACATCATCGTGGTCACTGACACTCAGATATTATAGAGGATGCTCAGCCCCCTAATTTTATTACTTAGCTAATTGCTGTTTCAACTCTGAGTATGTAGCATACTTGTTCCATTGCTGTTGCAGCAAAAGAGACTAGATTGTTTATAGAGGTCTATATTTAAATTTTATTTGGGTTTTGGGACAAATATCTTTTTTTTCAGAATGCTGTTTTCTGGAACTTGCTTCTCTGTTTTAGTTCTTTTTGTGATTATTGAGAGATAATTGGCTTATAACTTCGTATTCATTTTAGGTGTACAGCATAATGAATAGTTCTTTTTGGAACATTCTTCGTTTAGATGGTGTGAGGTCAAAATGACACTGGGGTAAATTATAGAAGAAAAGTCAGTTTGTTTCAACTTTATTTCTGGCCTGACTTTGTGGAATATTAGCCCACATACCTGGAGATGATAAAAGACCACCCTCAACTCCTCCCCTTCCACATCTGTAACAACTTAGGATGCAAAATACACTTCAGGCTGATAAAATTCAAAGGACAAATCAGAATACTTTTTAAAGAATGAGATTATACCTCGTATTGAGTTGAATTATATCATATTTTCAGTTAGGCTTAAATGTCTATATGTGGGTAACTCCTGAATTTATATCCTCAGTCTAGACCTTTCCCTACATCCAGGCTGTATATCCAACTGTCTGCTCAGTGGCTCCACTTGGCCGTGTCATGAGTATTACTCACTCATGAGATTTGAAATAAACTCCTGAACGTTCCACAGAATCTGCTTCTCCTGCTGTCGGTCTCATCTCAGCAAGTGGTAAACTCCTTTCTTCCAATTGCTCAGGCCAAATGCAAAGTCCTCCCTGACTCATCTTTTATTCTCTCATGCCCCACAATCCCATCCGTCGGCACACCCTGCGGTTACCCCCTCGAGACTATCCTGAGGATTCAGCCGCTTTCTCGCCATCATCACCACCATGAATGAAACTCCTCTTTCCTCCCGCAGCCTTGCCCGGCTGCACTGTTCTCTCTCAGCGTGTTAGCCAGACCTTGTCATGACTCTGTGGAGAACTCCCACTGCCTTCCCATTTCAGAACCCAGAGCCCCAGCAGTGGAAGCACGGAGTCTCGACCACTGCCTTGCCAGGGAAGGTCCTGAGACCGAGTCCTTGAAGCGGTCTCCAGGACCTCCCGTGTCCAGACCCCCTGGTCACCTCCCTGACCTCATCTCTCCCACTCCTCTCTCATTACCTCATTCAGCTGCATTGTTTCATTCACGTTGCTGTTCCTCAAACGCACCGTGCTTGCGGCCCAGTGGACCTTTGTTCTGCTTGGAACTCTGTCTCTTCATGCTGCCGTGGGAATACTAGAAATATTAGAATTTCTACCAAATGTCACTTTTCCAGTGAGTTGTTCCCTAGCTGCCCTGTGAAACAGCATCTCTCCTCCCATCTCCTGCCACATGTTCATTTATTCCCTGTCTTCTTCCCAGCTGGATTTTTCTCTATACCACCGTCAGAAAATGTCCCTCCGTTTTGTTCTCTGTTTAGAAATGTGCTTGCCCCCTATGGTAGGCACTTACCAAATATTTGTTCCATTAATGATCACATATAAAAGGAAAAGTGGTTAACATTTATTCACTCATTTAATTCTTACCCCAAGGAGCAACTCTTATCCCAATTTTACATGAAGAACCTGAGCAGAAATGCTGGATCCTTCATCCAAGCCAGAGGGTGACCCAGTGGATACACGTAATCATTGTAATACAATATACTGTTGACATTTTGTAGGAAAGAATCTCATAGGTAATATTAATGTGAGTAGTTCAGTTAACCTGGAAAAATGTATTACTTAGGATTTCATAAAAGCTTAGCTAACTATAATATGCCCTCTATTTTGTAGTAGTTTGTGAGGGGAAAAATTTACTAGATGATATCACAGGAAATGCTAAAGCAATCTCAATTCATTCATAGCAATGATCATGTCTCTTTCTTAAATAATTTTTTCAATTAATGAAGAAATGAATGAATGTGTTTTATCAATATTGTGACTTTCTGCATTGGCATATTACCACATAAGATAAAGATATTTATAATGTTCCTTTTATTCCATGATAGCATTAAGATATGTACAGCTAGTTACCCGCTGAGCCTGAAAACTAGTGATTAAACACATATTCTTTAAAGAATGTTAATTTGATTCCTGAGCAGTCCAAGACACAAAAATATATGCAGCTTCCAAGAGAAAATATGATTTATCTACTTCATTAGCTGGTGTACGAAGCTGTTTGAATAGTTCCTTGTTTGTGGGTTGTCGGTGTTAGCTTCATGCGGGTATTGTATTCATAATTCATACCGTGTGTTCCCAGAAACAGTTTTAATTAGAACACAAATTATGACTCCCAATAGAAAGTCTTTTGTAAGTAGCCAAGCATAATCATGAAGACAAAAGTGCTTCTGACTATGACACCTTAGTATATTTACATATAGATTACCAAAGTCTTATCTCTGTTCACAACAGGCACTAATTGAGAGCCCAGAGGACCTGTGACTTCTGTTCAGTATTGGGTGGGTGGGCGGGGGACTGGGGGACCCATGTGAGGTGTGGTTGGGGGAATCTAAGGCTCTCTTTGCAGAGGAGCCATCATAACATGCAAGGCCGAAAGGCTGGTACACAGAGAGGCTTTAAGGAGCCTGGGTAGGATGTGAGGGGCTCAGTCTGTGGGGGGTCCAGTTTGTGAGATGTTTAGTCTGTGAGGGGTCCTGTCTGTGGGAGTCCAATCTGTGAGGGGTTTAGAATATCAGGAGTCTAATCAACAGGGGGGTCTGTTCTTCAAGGGGTGTGGCCTATGGGGGATTCAGTCTTTGATGTGTTCAGTTTGTGAGAGGTTTAGTCTGTGAGGGGTCCAGTGTGTGGGGGCTCCAGTCTTTGAAGGGTTTAGAATGAAGGGGGTCCAGTCTGTGGCAGTCTGTTCTTTAAGGGTTTCAGTTTATGGGGGATGCAGTCTGTCGTATGTTCAATCCGTGGAGGGTTCGGTCTGTGAAAGGTGCCTTCTGTAATGTGCTCAGTCTGTAGGGACATGTCTTTGGGGCTCAAGCTGTATGTGGTTTTAGGCCTGTGGGGTTTCAGTCTGGCTGGGATTGGGGATGGTACGTCCTCTTGGTGGGAGATATGGCTGGAGGCGTTGGCAGAGACAAACCCAATACTGCAGCTGCTGCTACTCTGTCATCTTCCAGGCTGATTACTTAATATGGCTTTATTGTCTTTCCTGCCACTGAAAAACCTACTGAGCGTTAAAGAGTTTAGAGAGTTAAGAAGGAAAAGAAAAGAAAAACGCCGAGATCCAGTATAATCATGGACCAGTTTCACTAGGTTCAACTGTGAAATTGCCAAAATACAATCACATTTTTTAGATCTTTTAATATTTTTTTTTTAAGTAAGCATTTACAGCTATAAATTTTCCTCTTAGCTGTGCTTTTGCTGAATCCTATTTTTGGTATATTGTGTTTCCATTTTCACTTGTCTCAAGATAGTTTCTCCTTTCCCTTGTGATTTCTTCTTTGACTTGGTGTGTTGTTTAATTTCTACATATTTATGAATTATGTCCAGCTTTCCTTCTGCTGTTGATTTCTAGTTTCCTTCCCTTGTGATCATAAAAGAAACTTTGTATGACTTCATTCTTTTAAAATTTAATTTTTTGTGTTTTGTTTCTTAATGTATCCTGGAGAATGTTCCATCTGAACTTGACAAAAATGTGCATGTACTGTTGCTGGGTGGTATAGTCTGTGTATGTCTCTTGGGTTCAGGTGGGTTGTAGTGATGTTCAAAGCCTCTTTTTCCTTATTGATATGCTGTTTGACTGTTCCATTTATTATGGAGAGTACTCTTGCCTGGAAAATCCCATGGACGGAGGGGCCTGGTAGGCTGCAGTCCATGAGGTCGCTAGGAGTCAGACACGACTGAGGGACTTCACTTTCACTTTTCACTTTCATGCATTGGAGAAGGAAATGGCAACCCACTCCAGTGTTCTTGCCTGGAGAATCCCAGGGATGGAGAGCCTGGTGGGCTGCCATCTATGGGATCGCACAGAGTTGGACACGACTGAAGCGACTTAGCAGCAGCAGCAGAATATTGAAGTCTCCTTCTAGTCTTATAGAGCTGCTTTTCTCTTCAGTCCTTCTGATGTTTGCTCCATGTGTTTTGGACCTCTGATATTCTTGTTGAATGGATCCTTTTATCAACATAGAATGTCCTTCATTGTCTCTTATAACAGTTTGACTTTATAATCATGTTTTAATGCAATCATGTTTGATACATTGTAATTTTATTCTAAACAACATCTTGGGCTTCCCCGGTAGCTCAGCTAGTAAAGAATCTGCCTGCAATGCAGGAGACCCCGGTTCAATTGCTAGGCTACCCACTCCAGTGTTCTTGGGCTTCCCTGGTGGCTCAGATGGTAAAGAATCCGGCCTGCAGTGTGGGAGACTTGGGTTTGATTCCTGGGGGAGGGCATGGCAACCCACTCCAGCGTTCTTGCCTGGAGAATCCCCATGGACAGAGGAACCTAGTGGGCTACCGTCCACGGGGTCACTAAAGTCAGACACAACTGAGCAGTTACGCACAGCACAAACACCATCTTACCCCATTTTATCCAGTTTGAACAAAGTTGAACTACTTTCCTGAAATCTAGTGAGTTCTTTAAAGTATGCACAATTTAAAAATCCTAGCGACTAAACTACCACTACCATATACATTTTAGAATAATTGTAAACATTTTGATAGATTGCATCTGGTCACTGATATGGATTCAAATTTGAGAATCCATAAACATATATAAAAAGTAGAGGCATCCATAGAATATAAAACATCAATTTCAGAAATTACCCACTTACTAACTTACACATTGTACACATATTTATTTGATTTAAGGATACATGTAATGGTGTAGAGTCAGCAATTGGAGCTTATAAAATAAAAAATAGAGATATCTCTGTAGACTTCATTGCTTCTAATTCTCTAGTAGATAAACATTTGAGGCTTATAAAAAGCATGCATATAAATTAATATAATAAATTTCTGTAATAAATTGCATATATCAGATTAGACATTCTAGTATAAGATGCCCCTGAATTACAATTCCATTTGATGACTTATTAAAAGAACCAGACTCTCTACTCCAAGCAAACCAATTTTCTCATGCTCTGCAAATAGGATGTGGATGTCCTAGCCTCAGAGTTTCTCTCATGTCTTCCCAGGTTTTTAAATGCTCTTTCTCCTCTTCTGAGGCATCTGGACCCTCTCTTTTCTCTTGGGCCATCAGACTAAACCCTCATATCCCACCCAGACTGCTTAATGCTTCTTCTTCTTTTTTTAAAGCAGCCCTTCAGCCTGGAGTACAACCCCCTTATGCCCAGCACATCCATCAAGCTAAGTCCTAATCACTTTCCACCCAAGGGTGTCACCTCCACTAGAGCCTTCTCTGTGACCTTAGAGAATTCTGCACAAACCTTGAAGAAAGCAGTCATAAAATTATTCCTCTTTAGAATGTAAGCTGTGTACCCGGGCCCCAGCTCACAAAGACTCACTCTTTCCTGAAATTCCTGAAACGCACATTTACAACCTGTCGTGGTCATTGTGCAGCTTAATAACCATTCATTCATGTACTCAGCAGGTGCTTCTGGAGCCCCTGCCATATGTCTGGGTTTATTAACCCAGGAGATGTAACAATGAACACCACGAACTCCCTTCCTCAACAGAGCAAACATTATAGCAGGAGAGACAGACAACAGATGCACAGGTCACTTCATCAACAAGTTCCCATCTACCAGGCAGTGGTAAGGTCTATCGAGAAAAGGAGAGTCAGAGAATGTGAAATTCTGAAAGGTGGGTGAGTGGTTTGCTATTTTATACACATGGTCAGGGGAGAGCTTTCTGAGAGGTGACATTTGAGCAGAGACCTGAAGGAAGTGAGGTCATGAACTGCATGGCCAAGCCTGACTTCACTGGTGTGGCTCATGGAGCCCTGCACCCATAAAAGACCCCACACTTGGAGTTCAGTATCTTGTACTTGCCATCTTAAAATTCTTTTTTTCTCTTTTTTAAATAAAACCTTTTTATTTTGTATTGGAATATAGCTGATTAACAATGTTGTGAGTTTCAGGTGGACAGCAAAGGGACTTAGCTATACATACACATGTATCCATTCTCCCCCAAATCCCCCTCCCATCCAGGCTGCCACATAACACTGAGCAGAGTTCCCTGTGCTATACAGTAGGTCCTTGTTGGTTATCCATTCTAAATATAGCAGTGATTGACTCTGAATTTGTGTTTTGTAAGTCAAGTCCCAGGAACTTGGAGCATCAGCTTGTATCAAGTTCTACCTCCTGTCGTCTTCCCACCTACCACCTTCTCCCCTGCTCCCACCCTGTGGGGATCTGGGCATGGTGGGGGTTCTGGTCAGATGTCTACAGTCCACACCGCAGTGGAACTGCAGGTGCTGTGGGGTCTGCACTCACCCCACAGGTGAGTATCCCCGTGACTGAAGGAGCATGACGTTAAATAACATAAAAAAAGAAAAAAGCACCATGACAGGTTGAGTGAGAGACAGTAGAAGAAAGGGGGGAAAGTTTTCCTAGTTTTTGAGCAAGAAACATTTGGTTTTATTTTGCACTTGGCGTAGCCTTTGCTGTGGCCAGCCCTGCATGTGGCTGTCAGAGAAAGCATTCCGGTAGCATGACCACAGGTGCAGGGTGAGGGTGGGGCAAGTGCGCCCCACAGTAGGGGACAGTCAGGGGGCCTGAGAGGCCGCTGAGAGGCAGGGCGCAGGTGAGCGGCTCAGCAGAAGGGCCCCAGTTGGGGCGCACGTCGAGTGGGGCCTGGATTCAGGAGGAGGAGGGGTAGCAGGGAGGAGGTCTGAAGCGGGGAGTTCTAGAACACTCCACAGTTTACTTGTGTCGCGGCACATTCACTTTTAAGTGACTGCGTCCTGGATTGCCGATTTACATCTGAGTTCCTGCACGGCAAAGACACTATAAAGTCCTGGGATGGAGCCCAAGGTAACCTTGGAAATAATCAAATTCAACACCAACTTCTGTCCTTTTGAGGGAATCACTGCCCTTTCCTTGGGATCATGGAAATCCAAACCGTTTTTTCAGATTATTTCATGGGGAAGGTTGAGGCTATTCAGTGTAAACTCCCTCCTGTTCCATTGGAGATCTTGTCCAGCATCTGGAAGGAGATTTGGGGGTGATCTCATGGGGTTTGGGCTTCCCTTGTGGCTCAGTTGGTAAAGAATCCACCTGCAACGTGGGAGATCTGGGTTTGATCCCTGGGTTGGGAAGAACCCCTGGAGAAGGGAAAGGCTACCCACTCCCGTATTCTGGCCTAGAAAATTCCACGGACTGTATAGTCCATGGGGTCACAAAGAGTCGGACACAACTTTCACTTCACTTCATGGGGTTTATTTAAGAAATTAATTTAAGGATGCTACAAATGGAAAGAACCATGGATGCCGGGCCATCTCCTGCCTCTGATGAGTCCCGTCACAGCTCAGCACCTGGCCTCCCTGGTTTGTCTGTAAAGTGGAAGAGTCTTGTTGTTGTTGTTTTCTTGTGTCAGACAAGCCGAAGGTCTCAGGTCTCAGGTTCCGTGGTCTGTTTAATTTGCTGACCCATTTTCTCAGTGTGAAACAAGCATAGACATTAGAAATCCAGTAGTTTGGTTTTCTGCATGTGCTAGCCCAGTCTCTCCATTTCCCAAGATGATACTTTTAAAAGCATGTTCTGTCTCTGTGAATCCATGGGGCTTCATAAATAAGGCAGGTTGATGATGAAGCTGGTTTGGCAACCCCGATTAGTGGAGGAAATTCGATGTTTTACAGGGCAGGGCTGGGGGTTATAGAGAGGTTCTCTGGTTGCTGTCTGGAAGCAGGCATTTAGAATTCTGCTAGATCTGGATAATTAACTTTACATCTTGAAATCAAAATCCTTGCTTCTTTGAGGCTCAGACTCTCAAGCTTTGTTTTCTTCCAGCCTTCCTTGTTTCTGTCATCCCCCATCTTCTTTCTTTCCTTCCAGTTTTATTGAGATAGAATTGACATACAGGGCTGTGTAAGTTGAAGGTATACAGCACAATGGTTTGATTCATTTACATCATGAAGTGGTATCACAATACCTTTGATAAATATGCATCATTTCATATAGGTACTTGTGATGAGAACTTTTAGGATTTACTCTCTTAACTCTCATTTGTAATATACAGCAGTATTATTTTCATTTATCGTGTTGTAAGTTATATCCCTCCTCCTTATTTATAATTGGAAGTTTGTACTGTTTGGCCCCACCTTCTTTTATATATTGAATACTTTGTTGTCTGACACATCAATTTCTACCTGTTCTCAGCGCAGCTGACAACAATCCCTCAATTTTTAAAATTTCTTGCCTCTTCTTTGGCATTACTGGGGTCCCCCAATGCCTCCCTCCTGGGTTTCCTTCTATAGTCTGCACCCTTCCAGTATCTCCATGGTCACCCCCTGCCAGCATCCTTCCTTCCTTGCCTGCTGTATCCATCTTGCAGATGCAAAACTTGACATCAGTGTGACTTCTGCTCCTACACGAGGGCTGCTGGGTACCACTGGAATTTAGGACACATTCTGGTGGCTTGGATCTGCTGAAAATTAAATGGTCTCCAATCTCAGCCCAGTCCAGCATCACTCAGCTTTCTTTTTATGTGATTCTGGCAAGATTCTGCTTCTGTTCTCTTGTTTTCCCCTCACTCCAGACATGCGTTGTTCTTCTAAGCTACCTGCTCTATTGATTGGGTATTAGAACTGTATGAGCCTTTAAGGATGGTACTTTGTAAATCAATACAAGGATACTAAAGTGATATCAAGCTTCTTGTAAACAAATCCCCCATATTTTGATTGTATAAGTTAAAAAAGCAGCTGGAAATCTTTCATCAAAGTATTCAACAATTCAAGTGCAAAACAATAACAACTTTTGACATTTTTAGCAAACTGCAGTTATTGAAGACAAAACTTGAAATCACATCCCTATGAAAGAAAGAAACTGAACAAATTACATGATGAGAGCTCAAATAAAGTCTTATATATATACATATATATATATATGTATTCATACATATATAAGTAATGTCATATACATATACATTGTATATATGTATACAAACTCATAGTTTCAGGATTTTGTGATTGTCCTTTGGAATAACTGAATCTGTGAGCAGCATCTTGGTGGAACTCCTATTTTTAATTGGGTAACTTTGTATCTGTACTGCAATGGATTGAGACCGGGAAAACTGTTTTGCAGCTTTCACATATAGATAAACATTTTAAAAATTATCAACAGAGACAAATTTGACAGGGTTTATCTTTTAAAAGGAGGGTGAAGTGAAGTGAAGTGAAGTCGCTCAGTCGTGTCCGACTCTGCGACCCCATGGACTGTAGCCTACCAGGCTCCTCCCTCCACAGGATTCTCCAGGCACGGGTACTGGAGTGGGTTGCCATTTCCTTCTCCAAAAGGAGGGTAGTATTTATCAAAGAAAGATAGTATTTGTTCAAGAAACGTAGCAAAATGACAGTAACTGTATAAAAATACTTGGGCTGAAGTATTTATATATTTTGACTTAAAATTTACAATTTAGAATGTTTTTGTTTAGCAGGACTTACTTTGAATTACTATGTATTGAAGCAGTTACATAAAGAGTGTTTTCTAAGTTAAAAATATTATGGCTAATAGAAAAAATTCTCTTGAAGCTGTTCACAATTTTTTTTTTTTACTTTACAATATTGTATTGGTTTTGCCATACATTGACATGAATCCACCACGGGTGTTCACAGTTTCAAATTTAGTGATTATAAAATACAACTTTGAAGATTGTAAGTAATTTTATGAAAAATTTTAAATAATAGGTCCACATTAGAAAAAGTGAATTCTTTAGATGTGGATTTAAAGAGGGATATGAATTAAAAATTAATGAAAATAGGTGACTATATTCCAAATGTATTTATTCTGCTTATGTTATTTTCTGATATTAATATAGTCAACAGAAAGAAGTTTTTTTTAAATTAATATATGTGGATATGTTATTTTATTTTTTGGAAATGAGTTTCTTTTTGAAGATAGTTATTAAATAAAATTCTTTTTCATCGACATACCAATGTGGTAAGCCAGTTGTCAGTCCATAAATAAAAAATTCAGATATTGTATGATTTTATTAACTTCAGTGGCTTCGTTCACTCTCTGAATAGGCTGGTTAGTTCCTAAGTAATTCAGTAGTTCTTGCTGCAGTTCTCTTTCTAATCTGCCTTATCTCTAGGAATTAAACCAGTCCTTCCTGTCTTTTCCCACTGTCCCATAAATGATTTCATTGCATTCTTTTTGCTCTTCACTTGCTCACACATGTCTCTCTTCTAACTGTAAGCTCCCTTGAAGCATTGTCTTATTTGTACATTCTCAAGATTTATCCCAATGCCTGGAACTTAAAAGATTCGTGATTATTAAGTAAACTTTTCTGATTATTGATATTGAGTAAATTATTTCTGATTATTAATGATTATTAAGTAAATCATTATTCTTAAAATGATTGTTAAGCCAATGAATTTAGAAATCTAGGGATTTTTTTTTGGTATAACACCCTAATAAGCTAACGTGTCCATACGCATTTGCATTCAACATACCTTTCTTTTCATCACCCTCAGTAACCATTTATTCAGACACCGTAGTGACAAACACGTGCAATTGAACACATTTCAGGGCAGCTGCACGTGGTGGTTCCACTCATAGTGGTTGCAGGAGCGCTCTCTAACATAGGAATGAAGTTGCATTGCATACAGATGTGACATCTGGTGCCTTTAAAACAAACCAGTGAAGCCTAAGAAAAGCACATCATTAAAGAAGGGGAATTTCTTGTCTGCAAGAGCATGATATACGTAGACATCACTAGTATACTAACCACAGAGCCCAGAGCCCAATTTGTAAGGCTTATGAGTAGGCAGAGGGGCTCCCGTTCAGGGACTAGGATGCGGCCGGAAGTGTTTTCTAATATCTTAAAGTTTTAAGAAACCATCCTTCTCCTGGAATGAATGGAGTTCCTTGAGTCAGCAGGGGATTTTGATGGATCGGTAACATCTGGCTGAACTGCATCTCTGTAGGGTCAGATGGGATGGGGACGGGGAGTGGGGGAGAAAGTGTGTTGGGTCAGATATGGGGTCAATGCAGAGGAAGTGAGCATTTCAGAAGCAGTCCCAACCAGAACATTTCCTGCCGATTGATGCCAAGTTATTTGGAAGAAAGGACTCCGGCTATTTTAGTTTATAAACCCTTGATAAAGGTCCTTGAAGGGGGTGGCTAAATCTTTTAGCCATTCCTGAGTAGAGTTGGAATTTATTAATTCATGTATCTAAAAACTAAAGTCCATACAAATAATGGAATTGTTCTAAAATAATGTTTAAATAACTGTTTAACTTTGCTCAAATATCTACCTTCCCAAGAGCAGTTTGCTTAACTAAGTAAATTGACCCTGGTGCCTTATGAAGAGCCTGAGCAGCTCATCATCTGATTCCAGGAATAGTTTTCCAGCCACTGAATTATGCATATTTATATTCAGAAAAGCCATTCCCAGCCCCTCTCCGTGGTGACTCACTATCTTCTGTTCTCAGTCATCCCCAGCTTGTTAGAGGAGATGGTGTTTCTGAATGGTGGAAAAGTGGTAGATTAAGGGTGGATGAGTGACCGGAGGTGGGTGGACTTGTACCTTGAGGACAACTAAGTGGACAGTAGCAGGAATTTTGGATACTTCAGGGAAGTTTTGCAGGAGTTTGAGGGCCCTTCACTTGTATTTTATTTTGTTCCATCCGTCTCCCAGCTATAGCACCCCTCCCACTCTGCATATGAGCCAGAGAGTTGATGCATCCTGTGCAGAGAAGGAAACAGTTTCTCTGGGTTAGAGTACAGCAAGTAACAGTGAGTAACAGGCAGACCTCTGCAGTGGCATCTGTAAGTAAAACAACATAGTTGCACAGGATCATCTTGATTCTAAGCTTCTAGATGCTCAAGTTGCATCTAGAAATTAACATTGTTTCCGCATTGAAAGTTCCATTTACACCATATACTTCCATGGGAATGTTATGCCCTGGATGAGGTTACTTGGTTAAGTGCTTATATGGGTGGTTTTGATAAGCACTATGTGCATTTAAAAAACAAACAAACAAATCTTTTGGCCACCCCACACCGCATGTGGGATCTTAGTTTCCTGACCAGGGATCAAACCTGAGCCCTCTCCAGTGCAAGTGTGGGTTCTTAACCACTGGACCACCAGGAAGTCCCTGTAGCATGTATTCATACCTGTGTTTTTAAATAAGGTTATATAGGTTATACAGGCACATGTATGCTTATATATACAGGGAGTGTTTAGAGGAATATTCAGAAAACTGCTCAGAGTTGATTTTTGGAGGAAAGCATTCGCATTTAGAATAGGAAGAAAACATTTTTAATATATACCCTTTTATACTATTTGAATTTCTTTTCTTAAACCATATATATTTTTTAATTAAGGAACCCTAGTGTTTTAAGACTTTATTGTAAATCACTTATCAGATCATTAAGACCCTTTGGGTCTTTCAGCCACTGGATCTTTCACTGCCAGCCTGAATAGTAATTATTTTGCTTCTACCAATAATTTTTGAAGCATTGAGAATCAGTTGTCAATATGACACAGAATTCCATTTTTTTAGCATAATCAGAGCCTAAATCTTCCACCATGAAGATGTGATTAAGAGAGAGGCAGTTACATTGACAAATAATATCAGACTCTAAATGAGAAAAAGGTCTGATATGGTGCATTTTCAGAACAGATTCATTTTTAATTTCAACTGTCGAACTGAGTCCTTAATGATTTGGGTCTTTAATAATCTCACTGAGCAATTCATGTTGCTTCAGGGTCAGCCATTCCCTCTGATTTATTGAGTCTATACTCAGGAAAAAACATATTGTACCATCTATTGTGACAAAGAGCCTTTCAACACAATGCTACCTGTATTGTGCTTCCAGAATTGTATGCCAGAAATGTTTACACCTGTTCTCTCCCTGCTGGATTTTACATTTGCAGTAGATTAAAGATGCTGTTTAATTTCCATCATGCCTTTAATATAAGCTTATAGAACCTTTGTGAATTGATGAACTTCTCATTTTGTTGTAATGTGAAGTGGTTGATGGATGACCGGGACTGGTGCCTCGGTCTTAGCAGAATTATATTTTCTTGTGACCACATCACAAACTGAAGGCCTCTGTGTATGTATAGCCTGCTGCTGCTGCTAAGTCGCTTCAGTCCTGTCCGACCCTGTGCATCCCCATAGACGGCAGCCCACCAGGCTCCCCCATCCCGGGATTCTCTAGGCAAGGATACTGGAGTGGGTTGCCGTTTCCTTCTCCAATGCGTGAAAGTGAAAAGTCAAAGTGAAGTCACTCAGTCGTGTCCGACTCTTAGCGACCCCATGGACTGCAGCCTACCAGGCTCCTCCGTCCATGGGATTTTCCAGGCAAGAGTACTGGAGTGGGGTGCCATTGCTCTCTCTGATGTATAGCCTAGGAGTGTCCAAACCAAAGGGCTTAGACATCAGGCTAGAACAGGAGGCATCCTTTGCCATAATGCAAGCAACAGAGCGAGTGGTAGACTGATATAAAGACCCCTTTTCTATATTCTGGAGATAAATTTTAAAAAAGGAGGGGGGACATTGAAGTTAATAGCTGCTGAGGACTGTGATAACCAGGAAGCTTGGCTTTCCCATTGAAGATCTGTGTGGCTGTAACAAATTGTGCTTCTCTGCCAATTATCCTCATGTTCTTCCCTGACACTGTCTCAGGAACATCGTGGCTACTAAGCCCAGGAACAGTGTGTCTTGTCTCAGTTCTTGTGATTTCAAGACTTCTGTGACTTTAAGCATGGCTGAAAATACATTTGATTAATGACCTATATATATTCAGGTGTCCAATATGTTAAAGTTGCTTGAAAACAGATCATCTGTGCTCCCCAGAAGTGGACACGATGAAAACCAGCCGGGACTAAGATGAATGAAATACCATTTCAATCCAGGCTCTGCTGAGAAAGTATTTTCATGTTCTAATTCTTTTGTAAGGTTAGAAAAATACCATTGTGACATATGTCCTCTTGTTTTCCACAGTAGCCTTCTAGGGGCCGTTTGGTTCTTTCCAGGCCTGACGCCCTCCTGGCAGCAGGTGGATGAGTGGGTCAGTTGATAAAACTTCATTTGGTGTGAATGACTCATTCATAGTGCGAGGGCTTCTGGCCACACACGTCTGCGTTCATCCTTGAAAAAGTGGTACTTGATTGAAATAAGAATAAATGCAAACCAGTCGCTAATTACCAACTCCTGTTTAGCTTTTTGAAGATAAATTATGGAACGAAAGATTTTAAGAATTACAAACAAGTCAATAGAATTTGATGCCCTAATGTTACTGTTACAATATTGGCAGATTTTCCCCTGCCACGTTTGGATAGAAAACTTATCCAGAACTCCTTGATCGCAAGTCAGTGAGATGGTGTAGATCCTTCAGGGCCTAGAATTCCTTTAATTTCTGAAACGGTTACAGCTTCAACTTATCCTCAGATGTCTGGGTAATGAGTTATATTCTTTCAGATTTTTTAGAAGACTGTTTATGCTTCTGAGAAAGGAAGCACAGTGTTCCCTTCTCAGCCATCTTATATAAGCCTTTAGAGGAGAGAGGTTAACGCCCCCCACCCCTTTGACTTCCTGCTTCCTACAACTTGGATTAAACTGAAAAGGAGAAAAATTATGACCACCCTGTGGGGTGACTGTTTTTTCATAAAGGAAGTTTCCCTGGCAACCAGCTCTCATCACTCACTCAATTCTCTTTCCTTCCTCATTCCCTCCCCTTTCAGATGAAGCTTAATCTCTATTAGTTGGTTATATAGGCTCATTAACTAAATAAAGTATACTCTTTAATAGCTTGTTTCTCGTCATGGCAGTTTGACAGCTTGCTTCATAAAGAGGTTTCACTTCTCTCTCACCTTCACCCCTCATCTACAATTTAAAGTATAGTTGAACAGAAAACTCGGGTAAAAGCATATATGAAGTGGTTTTCTTACAGAAGTGTAGATATTAGGAACTGGTTTGAACTGGGCCTACTATTTATAAAATTCATTGTATTCAGTTTATCATTAGGTAGAAAGCAAAATGAGGTTTAGTTTGTCGTTTTTATGGTTCATTCTGCTTCAGGGGTTCATGGTTTCGTTGAAAGGTTAAAAGTAAGTAAGACAACACACAGAGAACTCTTCGATGTGCCAGGATCGTGGATGCTGAGAGATATTTATATTGTTTTATGAGTTTGGTCTTTTTAAAATATTTTAATTTATTTATTTGGCTATGATGGGTCTTAGTTGTGGCATGTGGAATCTAGTTCCCTGACCAAAGATCGAACCAGGGACCCCTGCATTGGAAGGGTGGAGTCTTAGCCACCAGACCACCAGGGAAATTGCTATGACTTGTCTTGATAGTAACTCTGACCGTAATCTATGCACTGAGGACTGGTGGGTTCTCTCTGATGTCCACTGGGACCTGTCAGCTTCATTCAAACGCCCCAGGACCGTGTGTCACATGACTGTAGACTTGACGAGAATCATGGAGAGCTGGCAAGAATATTGACGGACTCCCGAGTGTTGAGCACTTGCGGGACCAGCCACTGTTCCACGAGCTGTGTGTGCCTTGACTCCTTTAATATTTCAGTGCCAGCTACTGAAGGCAACTCAGATCATAGCTCCCGCTGACAAGAGCTCACCACCATTGTTTCACACGCAGATGGTCACACGCGCGTGGCTGAAGCACTCATTCCTGAAACAACAAACGGCACAGAGGGTGGCAGGAAGCTCCCTCTTCCTTCCCCCAGATTCCTGAAAGTTGTCCTCAAAGTGATGCTTGAAACTGACAAAGGGTCATGGTGGGTAGGGCCTTCCAGAAGTTGGGCTGATACGTGACATAGATGTTACACGCGGAGAAGTTGAATGAAGGTGGTCAGGCCTCAGTGTGAGCGTGCATTTGTGGATGGGGATGGAAGGACTCCGGACAGAGAGGTTTAATGCCTGGCATAGGCTCAGTTTCTCTGTATTTTAATCTGCAAGATTAAATTCTGTGAATAAAATGAAGAGGAGGAGACGGAAGCCTTCCATAACCAAACCAACATTTACATCCTATAGGTGTCCGTTTTGAGATGGTCAGAAATGATGAAGAAAAGTGACCCTGACCCCCCTGTAGCTGTGGGGACCCATTCCCTGGCCCTCTGGTGTAGCTCACTTTGGCCCTGAGGCTGACATAGGTTGGTAGACTCACCTTTGGCTCCAAAGAGAGATGAGACAGATGTGGCAGTTCCTATTTTGCTTTTTTTAAGGTAAAGGGATTTAAACCAAATGATTGAACTCTTTTGCTCTATCACAAGGGCTATATTAACAGAGTATCTGTTTGATTTCATGTGTTGGGGGGTTACACGTTGGTAATTTTACTTCCCCTTCACAGGTATTTCTGTATTTTGATACAGCTGTTCACGTCAGCTGCAAAACTGGCCCCTTTAATGATCTGGTAATAGAGTGTGGCCTGTCTCTTGTTAGTTAGAATAGAGGATATTAGTTCATAGTGATTTAGGTAATATGTGATATTGATATAAGACTAGTCAGGGGTCATACAGAGTTCAGAAAAAAATATGCCCTTCCCAATTTATATCCACCTGCAATGCAGGAGACCCCAGTTCGATTCCTGGGTCAGGAAGATCTGCTGGAGAAGGGATAGGCTACCCACTCCAGTATTCTTGATTTCCCTTGTGGTTCAGCTGGTGAAGAATCTGCCTGCAGTGTGGGAGACCTGGGTTTATAAACATGTGTGTGTATAAAAACATAAACATACACCCGCACACATACATACACAATTTTGTATATGTTAAAGAATGTATTTTATACTAGTGGGGAATGTAGATTGTTGAATAAATAGTGCTAGTAATTTAGGAAAAAGTAGATCTCCACCTTATTTCTCCATACAAAATCATTTCTAATCACCCCAAAGATTAATTATAATGAAACACTAAAATATCATGCTATTTTATATCATATTGAGCTGCAGAAGCTTGACCTAAAACTCAGAAGCCATAAAGAATAATACTGATAACTTTGAGACTACATGAAAATAAAAATTAAAACTTCTTTATGGCTAAGACCATCTTAAAAAATAAAGAGAAACTGAAAAAAATATTTGCAAAACACATCACTGACCAAGCCTTAATTTTTGTATTCATTAAAGTGCAAAGCAATAAGAAAAGTACAAGGGATTGTTAAATAGGAAAATGGGCAAGGGACAAAAATAGCAATTCCAGGGAGAGAAATTCATTCATTCTTTCAGTACACATAAATCAAGCATCGTCTCCGGTAGTAGGTGCTGGGAATTAGCAGTGAATGTGGCAGATAATTATCCTGCCTTAAGGAGCTTACATTCCAGTGGAGCTAATAGAAAATAAACAGAACACAAATACATTAACAAGAAAATAGCTCATGGGTAAAGTGTTATGGGATAATATAAGTGTATTAACCATGTGTTTCTGAAGTTTTGACATCTTGGGGCCTTGTTAATGCTGGAAGGATTGCCCCTCCCAGCATCAGCCAGTTCCTAGAGATAGTCCATGACTCACCTATGATCATGCCTTCTGTATGCAGACCAGCCGACCCAGAGCCCACACCCTAACCTCCTCCTCTGTGGGGCTCTTACTTTCAGGAACAACACTCCTCTAATCCTCCCGGGCCAGACAATTTAAGACAACCCCTACACCCTAGCTATTGTTCAAACTAAATCATTCATCACAGAAACACTTCAAACTAGCCAATGCTAAACCTGCTTATTCTGCCTCATCCATTCTGTCCTGGAACTACTGTAATAACAGGTTACTTGTTTTGTATGTATGTCTATAGTTATACAGTTCCTATGTGTTAATTTTTTAAGTATTTAAAAGTGTTAAAGTATTGGGCTGGCTTAACAAAAAGACATGACTCATGCATTCCAGCCTTTATTCTCCTCTCCATCTGCTTCCCCCCAAATTTATTTGCCCTCATTAAAATGGGCTTCCCTGGTGACTCAGTGGTAAAGAATCTGCCTGTCAAGGCAGGAGATGTGGATTTGAATCCCTGGGTCAGGAGGACCCCTTGGAGAAGGAAATGGCAACCCACTCCAGTATTTTCACCTGGCAGGAGCCTGGCAGGCTTTAGTCTGTAGGATTGCAAAGGAGTCAGACACGACTTAGCGACTAAACAAGCAAAATGCCAGAGAGCTGATGTTTTCTATGTGAAAAGAGAGAATTTTCTTAATGATTGTGTATTATTTAGGACTCATTCACTTAGCAACCCTGTTCACACTGGATTAAGCACAAAGTATCGCTTCAAAACTAAAAGTCATCAGGGGTCAAACTTGCTTCTTGACGCAATTGGATTTCTGTCTGGATCTGTTTTCATCATCTAGTTGTGTCCTCTTGGATTCTTTATTTTTTAGGCAGTTTTTCCAGCTGACAGCCCTAGACTCATATCTTCACCTTGTGGAAGGAACTCTCCTCTTTTCCCGGAAGTTCCAGCAGAAGGAGGGCAGGAACTCACTGCCTGCTTGTCCTCTCACCACCCTCTTGAATGCCTGGGCACTGAGGCAGAGCAGCCACCGTGGTTTCCATCTATATGGTGGGGTCCCTGTTGGGACTAGGGTCCTGGCCCAAACTTACCTAGCCGTTGCCAAACCTCACCTCCTAGAGACTCAGCCAAGACCCTGCCCCAATCACTATGATTCTGTTTCCAACGACTGAGGTCCCTGACTTACCCTGAAGTACTAATGACAGCCTGGATCCTGCCCCATCTCACTGTCTCATTCTCTTCTTACATGCCGTCAGTTAGATGTTGGCTTCTGTATTAGTTTCTTGTTGCTGCTGTAACAAATTACCATAAAACCGGTGGCTTAAAACAATGCAAATGTAGTATCCTGGAGGTTACAAGTCCAAAGTGGGGGTACTAGGCTACATAATCAAGGCATACTCCAAGCCGCCATCCTGGAGGCTTTAGGGGAGAATGTTTCCCTGCCTTTTCCAGTTCCTCGAGGCTACCTGCCCTCCTTGGTTCCCAGCCTCTTCCTCCACCTTCAAAGCTATCAGTATGCCATCTTCCTCTCTTCCATGAGAGCTCCTTTTCCTTCTCTGGCTTTTTTTTTTATCAAGAGAAATTTTATTATTTTTTTAATAGGTTTTCTTTTTTTTTTTTTTTCAAGGGAACCAGAGAGTCATATGTTTTAATGAAAGCAGGTTTAATCACCTGGTCAAATTAAAGATAATGCATCACCTGTCGAGAGCCACAGAGCATTTACTAAATTTGTATTTACCCACCATGCAGGCAGGGCTTCCTTGGTAGCTCAGGTGGTAAAGAATCTGCCTATAATGCAAGAGCCTCAGTTTGATCCCTGGGTTGGAAAGATGCCCTGCAAAAGGGACTGGCAACCCACTCCAGTATTCTTGCCTGAAGAATTCCATGGACAGAGGAGCCTGGCAGGGTACAGTGCATGGGGTTGCAAAGAGTTGGACGTGACAGAGCAGGTAGCACACGAGGCAGGCAAAGATTAAGTTGCCAGGCCCAGCAATGATCCACCCCAAATCACGGCTCTTCCACAAGCAAGATCTTTACTGAATAATTTTAATATGTGTTCTTTTCTTTTTTTTTTTTTTTTTTGCTGCATTGAGTGGCTTTTAGGATCTTAGTTCCTTGACCAGGGATTGAACCCAGGCTCTCAGCAGTGAAAGCGCTGGGTCCTAACCACTGAACCACCAAGGAATTCCCTCTGGGTCTTTTAAGGAGCCTTGTGATTACACTGCACATTCCAGGCTCACCTTCCCATCTCCAGATCCTTTATTTCTCCACATCTACCAAGTCTCTTTTGCCAATAACCTGTCAGGCTCATGGGTTGTGGGGACAAGGACAACTTTGGGAGCCACTGTTCTGACTACCCCATCCTTGGGGCCTGCCTTTAGCTTCATCCCTGCCCGTTCCCAGCTCTCTCCTCTCTCCTCCATGGTCCTGAGGCCAGGGCATTATGACAATGGGATTGGTAATTACTATAAGTAAAAGGTGATATTTTATACCACATAGTAGGGTCCATGCTTTAGTTACCATGAAGTGCCCTGTAGTTGTTTGGACATAGAGAAGGGCTTACAGACCCCTTGATAGATGCCCTTCTTGTTAGTTACAGCCACATTTTGATAACCCCCAATTGAAGCACGGTAGTCCCACCCAGCTCTGAAATTTAACAGTTCTGTGATATAATACATGCAACAATGTAGTCAGTTAAAAAATAAAGGAATATTTCATCTCTTTGGAAATCCTGCCAATTTCTAACTTATAAAAGAGACATGGAGTTTGAATATTTCCCAGATTTTTTCAATAATTGTCCTGAGGGTGAAAAAGCTTGAAAATTGCTGCTTTAAAATTATCTCAGGAGTCTGAATGCCTGAAGAAATATCCATCTACTTAAGTTACATATTCATCTTCACATTCATCAGTAATTGTCTTAATAGATGAAAATGTCGTTCTCTACAAGCTGTCATTTACTGACTCAATTCTACTTGTAATTCTTGATGTTCTTCATTATATTTGGAAACAGAAGAATTTTCTACTCAGTAGAACAAGTAGTTCTAGTAATAAACTTTGAATTCTTGCTTTTATGGGAAAATGGGGCTTTCGAAGAAAATAGCTCATGAAGCTCTGACAGTTTTGTATAAATACACACAGTTCGTGGTTAGACGTGGCTCCATCTTGGCAGTGTCAGTTAATATTCTAGGACACTTATCTGCCTGGGTTTTTTTCAGAATGGATTCGAGTTCTCAGCTAAGCAGCTTGTTTGTGATCATACTAACATTGCTTTTCACTGAGTTTAGAAAGAAAAGAAAAAAAGGATGCTGAATTCAACATAACTTACAGTAAAAACAGGCTACTTTAGGGTGAGGATAAAATATAGCCTAAAGCAGGAGGTAGAAATAATACACCGATGCCCACAGAATTTAGAGGAAATGATGGAATCGGGTTTGGGTTAAATAGTCCTAAAATTTCTAGAAATGTTTTTACCTTTTCATATATGTTAGAGCTGGAACTGGAACTGGGGATTCTCTGGGGACCAGGAAATGATTCTCTACTTTTAACCTCCTGGCTTCTTGCTAGTCTATTGCTGTAGAAAAACCAGCAAAGATTAACAATAGGAATCTGGGCTAAGTTTCAGCAGTGTTGCTTAATTTTTTGAGAAGGCAATAATGCTTTTAAAAATCAAAGACAAGGGAAAGACCCCTCCACCCAGGCACACTTTCTGCATTTCCATTGATGTTACTGAGCTTCTGGCTGTGGTCTGGGTTTTGGCTGGCATCACTCAGAGTTTGGGATGCAGGCAGCCACGTGGTGTAAAAGGTCAGTAGGTTTGCAGATGATCTGTGGGAAATGGCTCTGTCGTTTCCAAAACCACTAAGTCTCACAAAGGCCATTCAGTGTATTTGCCGAGAGTTGCTGGTTTGATAGGAAAGCTTGGATGGCCTTGGGACGGCTGCTCTTTATTGAAAGAGTGACGCTCATTTTCTCCTGGTGGTAACTTTGTAAATAGAACTCTATTGTCAGATCTGATCCAGTTTTCTAGTGTGCCTCAATTGCTGAAACAATAGATGCTCCTGAAAGCTATATTCACTGGCATTTTTAGACGTATGAAGTCACCATGAACACTTAATTAGCAAATCCTGAGCTCTTGTTCTTAGAGGAAAAGAGGCTTAGGTGCCTGTGATTCTCTGGTCACATTTTCATCCACCTGTCAATACATAACCTTGGTTTCTGTGTGTTTCTGTTTAAAGAGACCTCATTTAATAAGTTAGTGTTGGTTCATTAACATTGAGCTCACAGCCAACAGCCCTATAACTCATTCTTGGACAAAAGTTATCTAACACATATATTCTCTTTATAAGGCACATCCCAGCCTTCTTGAGCTCAGAAACACTAGATAGCATTTCGGCACTGTGCTTGGGGCCATTTTCAACAGCAAAATCGGCAACAAAAAATGCAAAAACCATGGCAATAAATCGACTGCAAGAGGATACTGGTTTATAGAGTGAGAGCACCTCTCTGTTCCACCTCAGCTGGAAGCATGCATGTTGGGACTTAAATATTCTTTCTCCCTTTTACTCGTCCTCAAATGGCCACAGAATGCCGCCACTATTTATTTTGGGGTCACTTTTCACTTTCATGCATTGGAGAAGGAAATGGCAACCCACTCCAGTGTTCTTGCCTGGAGAATCCCAGGGACGGTGGAGCCTGGTGGGCTGCCATCTATGGGGTCGCACAGAGTCGGACACGACTGAAGCGACTTAGCAGCAGCAGCAGAGCCATTTTAGCAAGTAGGTGAATTCACAAATAGGAAATCCACGACTGATGAGGTCCGACTGTATTTGTATTTTAATTTTCTTTACCTTTCTCTACAAACGGGTGAAACACATGTTGGGTGTTTTCCCCCAAATAGTGGCCAAAATCCAGACCAAAGCCAGAGGCTGGTAAGGTCAGTAATGTCTGTGGAGATGCAGGAAGTACCCCTGTGCCAAGGGTCTTTCATTTGTCCTTGATTTTAAGAAATGTCGTTGCATTCTCAAAACATTTAGCAACACTGCTGAACTTGAACCCACATTCCTATTCTTAATCTCTGTTGCTTCACATTTGGCAACAAAAGAGTGAGCCTTTGTTAAAAGAGGATCACTTTCTTGTCCCTGGAAAATTCTACATTCTCACTCCGCTTCTGGTTCTTGGAAGTATAACAGGTAGAAGCTTTTGAGAGATTTTAAGATGTTTAAGCCAAATCTGATTCCATTGTTGCCTCTAAATTCTGAGCAAATCCTTGTATTATTTCAGAACCTTGTTTGGGCTATATTTTGTGTACCCCTAAGGTAACTCAGAAGGTAAAGGATCTGCCTCCAATGCAGGAGACCCAGGTTCAATCCCTGGGTGGGAAAGATCCCCTGGAGAAGGGAATGGCAACCCTCTCCAGTATTCTTGCCTGGAGAATTCCATGAACAGAGGAGCTTGATGGACTACAGTCTATGGGGTCATAAAGAGTTGGACACAACTGATCAACTTTCAGTTTTCAAAGTAGCTGGTTTTTGTTTTTTCCTGTAAATTATATTGAATTCAGTATCACTCCTTGGGTATGATTGAAAACTTGTCACCATGTTTAAATGGTGACATTTTCATTTTTGTATTTCCTACAGCTTATTCTTTAGTGTCTAATGAACAACCTTCACTTCCAGTGGCTTATTCCTTATAATTATAATCTAAAGCGATTTGTAAAAACAAAATGGAACAATATGAACACCTGCAAAGATTACAAAGACTTTAATTACTCAATTAATTGCAGTTAATCGTCATCATTTCCATGGCTTTAAGTCCACACCTAAACAGACTTCAGACTCTTTGAATAAATCTGGTCCAGAGCTAGATTGCCTCTTCCGGGTCAGGTCAGTATGTTTAAGGTATGTTGTTTCTTAAAGTGACACCCCTGTGATAAACATCTGGAAGTGTTTGTTTTTTTTTTTTTTTAATATCCATCTTCCCACAAACTCCAGGTAATTTGCTAGTATTCTCTGGAGGAGCCTGAGGCTCTTTTCTTTTTCTCCAGACACAAGTGGTAATAGTCACCTGCTCCTGGAAAGGAAATCTGGAGTTCTTTCCTGCTGGAACAGATCAGTCCCAGATCTGAAAGGCTTATGATAGAAGCTTCTTTCTCATGTGTATGATATCCAGTTGGGAACCTGGCTGGAGCCCTGCGGTTCCCCTTCAGCTGTCACTCCCAAGTAGGCAAAGATTCTCATTGCTGGAGTTCCTGTTTCATGTGCAGAATGGCAGAGGGCTCCAAGGGTCCCGCTGGCAGGGCTCAGGACGGCCTGTGTGGAAGCTGCCAGGCCCACGGGTTGTGGGAGTCAGTCCTGTGACTGAGGTCCCTGTAAGGAAAGGTGCCTTCATACTCAAGTCCCCGTAAGGAAAGGTGCCTTCGTAGCGCCCACCTGGAAATGGCACTTATTTAACTGCTTTATCAAACAGCAGTCTTTCATCCATCACCCAGATATTTTTTTAAGATGACTAAGTTTAGTAAAAAAATGTGAAATGCTGTCAAAAAGTAAACTCTCATATTTGTTCATAGTTATAGATTACATGTATTCCAAACCAGTCAATACTAAGGGAAATCAACCTTGAATATTCATTGGGAGGACCGATGCTGAAGCTGAAGCTCCAATACTTTGGACTCCTGATGCAATTCATTGGAAAAGACCCTAATGCTAGGAAAGATTGAGGGCAGGAGAAGAGGGCAGCAGAAAATGAGATGGTTAGAGAGCAGCACTGACTCAATGGACGTGAGTTTGAGCAAACTCCAGGAGATGGTGAAGGACAGGGAAGCCTGCTGTGCTACAGTCCAGTCTGTGGGGTCGCAAAGAGTCAAACACGACCGAGTGACTGAACAACAACAATATATACCATAGACGAATCATCCAAGGTTTGATACTCAATTCATTCTTCTTGGAGAGCCAAAAATAGACCAGTGTTGTCCTCTGAGTTATTTATTTTTTGACTGTTTTGAAGTATGTGTGTGTGGTGGGGGGCGCAGAAGGATTCAGTGGCCCCTCCAGTTAGTGACATGAATGAATTCACTGCAGGTATGCCCACAGCTGGGCTCTTCATCCTCCTTTTAAACCTTTTAAAAGGTAATTTTGAGAGGCAGCCTTGTTACATCAAGGTTTAAAAACCAGAACATTATTTATGTAAAGTCCCTTGCTGTTATCAATAAACCCTGTCGACATAGCTAATTATAGTTATCAGTACCCTCCCACTGTTGGAATAGAAACATGAGTTCGTTTTACTAGTTATAGTTTTATCTTAGTTTTGTATGAAACACTGAGTTAAAATGGCTGGGGACAAATGAGAAATGTGGGTCCTCGGGCCCTGTCACCTGCTCTTGGAATTTTGAATTGAGACCCTTGTCTGTATAGCCAGACCTCCCATCATTTGTGAACAGCAGGGATCAGGGATAGCTTAGGAAGCTGACTTGTATGCTGTTTAATTGATGATATTTTGACTACAGGGTCGATTTCTTCATACTTAGCTCCTGACCCACAATCTGATCTTGAATTCAGTTTATTGGATTATAAGTGGCTTTACACAAAATGCTACATTTTTCAAATATCTTATTTTCCCTACCTAAGAGATAACTCAAAAAGAAGAGATGTTTTCCCAAGAATGAGTCATCAGGAGTAGAAGCTCAAGTGAAGTACTTTTTCTGGATGACTGACAATCGATAAAATGACAACTGAGATTACAATGGGTTTTGGAAAACTTTGTGGGTGGGGGGTGGAGTAGGACATGAAGATTGTCAGATGATGAGCATTGCGTGTATGTATAATGCCTTTAAATGTTTGATGGCATTCATTTTATGCATCTCCCATGGAAGATCTACTTTCAGTGTATGTTTATGAGTTAAACATCACTTATTTTTCTTCTTGTTCTAATTATTCCCTTGCAGTGGTGTTGTTCTAGAAGTGTGAAATAAGATTTGGTAAAAAAAAAAAAAAAAAAGTTGGACTGGTACGCTGTCTCTATGCCATCATTGGTGATCAGTAGGGATCAGGGATAACTCAGGGAGCTGACTTGTGTGCTACTTAATTGGTCATTTTTTGACTACAGGGTAGATTTCTTCATACTGAGGTCTTGACCCACCATCTGATCTTGAATTCAGTTCATTGGATTATAACTGGCTTTACAAAAAGAAAAAAGAATAGGAAATGTTAGTTACCATATGTAGCTAAGGGGCTTTTCCAGTGGTTCAGAGGTAAAGAATCCACCTGCAATGTAGGAGATGCAGGTTTGATCCCTGGGTCGGGAAGATCCCCTGGAGGAGGTCATGACAACCCACTCCAGTATTCTTGCCTGGAGAATCCCATGGACAGAGGAGCCTGGTGGGCTACAATCCATAGGGTCACAAAGAATTGAACACGACTGAAGCAACCAAGCACACACGCATGCCTTTGTAGGTAAGAATAAGAAAATATTGTTTTATTCAGCTTTTGTTTCACTTACATGAACATGGGTGTGTTTATAACACAGGCTGTTTTAGGAAAGTCAGTCTGGTCTTTGGTTTTGACTGTGGCTGACTATTTCTGTTTGATAACTATCTCTGTTCATGGTAAATGAAACCAGGAATGAAGGTCATTGACTGTAACAAGGATTTAGGCCAGAATTCAGTTGTTTGTTTCTCTTGCCAAGAGTTGAGACATACTTTCTTTTCTTTTCATCCAAACAGGATATATGCTCTGTAAGAATAGCAATTTCTCTTTAGCTGGAGTGCCTCCAGGGTGAGAATCTTTTTATTAATTGAACAGTCAGATTAGCTAAAAGTAGTGAGGCGCTAGTAGTAAAGAACCTGTCTGCCGGTGCAGGAGACGTAAGAGACATGGTTTTGATCCCTGGGTCGGGAAGATCCCTTGAAGGAGGGCATGGAAACCCACTCCAGTATTCTTGCCTGGGGAATCCCCATAGACAGAGGAGCCTGGCAGGCTACAGTCCATGGAGTTGCAAAAAGCTGGACATGACTGAAGTGACTGAGCATGCATGCACAGTGTTAACTAGAAACTCCTGATTTCATGATTTTGAACATCTTTATGAGATGCCTTGTAATACTTCAGCACCTGTATTTAGCACTTAGTTATGCTAAAGGCCTTGCATCTTTATCAGTTTAGGAAATTACATCATCATCATTCTGAAACAAAGAACCACAGTGCAGCAATGTGGATATGGATATATATTGTTCAGTCGCTAAGTTGTGTCTGACTCTTTGTGACCCCATGGACTGTAGCACACCCCGCTCCTCTGTCCTCCACTATCTGCTGGAGTTTGCTCAGATTCATGTCCATTGAGTCAGTGGTGATGCTCTCCAACCATCTCATTCTCTGCTGCCCTCTTCTCCTTTTGTCTTCAATCTTTCCCAGCGTCAGGGTCTTTTTCATCTCTATGGATGTGGAGATAGAAGATGAGAAAGAGCTGTTTTTTCATGCATTTCCTTATTTATTTTTAATTGTGATTTTTAATTATGATTGCCTTACAATGTTGTGTTAGTTTCTGTTGTACAACATGAATCTGTGTAAGTATACATAAATCCCCTTCCTTTAGAGCCTTCCGCCCCCCACCCCTCATCCCACCCCTCTAGGCCATCACAGAGCATGGAGCAAGCTGAGCTCCTTGTGCTCTATAGCAGTTTCTCCTTATTTATTCTCGAATGCAAGCTTTTTTTTTTTTTTTTTTGAGCACCTACTATGCGCTATGCTGTGGGAATCCTAAGATAATGGCCTGTCCCTTGGTCCAGAGACAGAAACGGATGTGTGGATGCACACAGTCATTCAGGATGACAAGTGATAGACTAGAGGGACGTGTGTGTGAACTTATCTGGGCTGTTAAAGAAGGAAGGACTGAATGCATGGTTTGGGATATGCTGCTGCTGCTGCTGCTAAGTCGCTTCAGTCGTGTCCGACTCTGTGCGACCCCACAGACGGCAGCCCACCAGGCTTCTCCGTCCCTGGGATTCTCCAGGCAAGAACACTGGAGTGGGTTGCCATTTCCTTCTCCAATGCATGAAAGTGAAAAGTGAAAGTGAAGTCGCTCAGTGGTGTCCGACTCTTAGCGACCCCATGGACTGCAGCCTACCAGGCTCCTCTGTCCATGGGATCGAGAGTGCTGGAGTGGGGTGCCATTGCCTTCTCCGATACCCATCACAAAATTTTGGAATTAAAATTTAACAGGCAAAGAAAACTCCTCCAGCTGGAGAAAGATGGGAGTTTTTAGAGAGGTGGGTGAGGGGACACTCTGACTCCAGAACGCAGTGTATGTTTTCTGTAGTCAGCACTTGATATGCTTTGAGTATCCATTGCTTCTTTCTCTTAAAGACTGAATTCAGAACAAAACTTCTAGTTATTCAGAGTGCCAGTTAGGGCAGGTCTGGTTAATTAAGATTTCACTGTGTATAAGTGTATAAGAAAGCAGGATTATAATAATGTGTTTCATTTAAATTATATTAGGAGAGATTTGGGGTAATTTTTTGTTGGTTTAGTTGTTCTGGCTAGGGTAGAATTGGATTTGTGTACTACTGGTGATGAGTTTTTTTCCTTACAAATCCAATCTGGCATCTTTTAAAAAAAATTGAAATATAGTTGATATACAGTTTGTGTTCATTTCAGGTGTACAGCAAGTTGATTCAGTTATATGTGTGTATATATATATCTTTGCAGATTACTTGACATTATAGGTTATTACAGGGTATTGAATATAGTTCCCTGTGCTATAGAGTAAGTCCTCATTACTTATATATTTTATGTATAGTAGTTTGGATCTGCTCATTCCAGCCTCCTGATTTATCCCTCCCCTTCCCTCTTTGGTAACCATAAGTTTGTTTGCTATGTCCGTAAGTCTGTTTCTGTTTTGTATGTAGAATCATTTGTATTATTTTTTAGATTCCACATATAAGTGATTTTACATAATATTTGTCTTTCTCTGCCTGACTTGGCAATATTTCACTCTTTTTTATGGCTGAGTAATATTATGTTGTCTATATATGTATATGTATATACACACACATGATTGTTTTAAGAAGATACAGTATATATATTTCATATTGCATGGTTACTTCAAGAGACAGTGAAGGACAGGGAAGCCTGGCATGCTGCAGTTCATGGGCTCACGAAGTTGTGCCAAGTCACATGCCAAGTCAGACACGACTTGGCAGCTGGACAACAGAAAACAACGACACGGTGATTGCGGCGGCTGGGCACACAGTGCAGCTGGTTGGGCTTGTTCCCTCACATTCACAGCAGGTTTGTACAACAGAAGGATTTCAGTGCAGCACAAATCAAGTCCGTTTACCTGCGGTCTTAATAACCACCCCCCGCCCCGAGAGTTACGCGTCTGTGCAGTCTGAATGCTGCCACCTCTGATGCAGGCTGGCAGTGCTGCCCCTCCGTGAGCTGGGAGGCTCTTCCCAAGTCCCAGGAGTGTGTGTCTACATGCTCCGTTACTGTTGTTAATATGGACTTTGGGAGGTGGCCGTGGTAGGAAGGTGAGGCACAGAACAAAGCAACTTGACTCAGTCTGCACGTCAGAAAAGCATAGGAAGGATGACCGGGACACTGTGTATATTTACTTCTTTTCTGCCTGGTTCCTGAACCCAGTTAGATGTCAACTTAGAATAATAAAGCATGGCTAAGGTAGCATAAATGCCATTGGTTTTGTGGGAAAGTCTGTAATACAGCGGTCCCCAATCTTTTTGGCACCAGAGACCAATTTCGTAGAAGACAATTTTCCACAGACTTGGGGAGGAGGGATGATTTCTGGATGATTCAAGCTCATTACACTTATTGTGCACTTTATTTCTATGGTTACATAGAAATAAACAACATCAACTCCACCTCAGATCATCAAGCATTAGATCCCCAAAGTTGGGGACCTCTGCTGTAATACACAGAGAAGGCAATGGCACCCCACTCCAGTACTCTTGCCTGGAAAATCCCATGGACGGAGGAGCCTGGTGGGCTGCAGTCCATGGGGTCGCAAAGAGTCGGACACGACTGAGCGGCTTCACTTTCACTTTTCACTTTCATGCATCGGAGAAGGAAATGGCAACCCACTCCAGTGTTCTTGCCTGGAGAATCCCAGGGACGGGGGAGCCTGGTGGGCTGCCGTCTCTGGGGTCGCACAGAGTCAGACATGACTGAAGCGACTTAGCAGCAGCAGCAGCAGCTGTAATACACTTTTGTTCCATGTTTCTCTAAAGTCCTTAGATGACCTCAGCAAGAGAGTTGGGGATCTTTTCCTTTTCCTGTCATTTCAAAGAATTTGTGCGTCTCTCTATTCTTCAGTGGCACCGATTTCTTCCCTCATTTTACAGATATTAACTCCCAAGACAGTGTAATCGGAATAGCTTTACAGGTGGAAGGACTGTTCACTGCTTCTTATTTTTGTGATATTGTAGGTATACTTCTGATTTGACTAATCTGGGATTTTATTGGATATTGAACATGGGTGTCTTGTTTGATGTACTGGAGTTTATTTTAAATGATCATGCTTATATCTTGGGATCTTGAAATCCTCAGGTCAGCTGGTAAGAAGCTGAGCTGGCATCAACACTCCACAAAGTTCAAAGTCAATTTCCCCATCTCCCTCCATTCCTGAGAGTTTCTCATGCAGTGTTAAACCACCTAGGCACAAATATTCGATTTTTGGAAATATGTGAAACAGATAGTTACATTCTACACACAAAGGCACATTCCTTCAAAACCCAGTGTTGTAAAATTAAAGTGAGTTGGGTCTTGACGTCCAGCTGAGATGCTGATTGTGGGGAAGGCTGTTGAACTCCCTGGGGAGAAGTCATTGGGTCAAGGCTCTCAGATCCTACGAAATTCTTAGATTGAATTCCTCTCTGCCCCTATACCTTTTAAGTCATCAAGCAAACTAAATACCCACAGGCAGATGGTGACAACTTGTGTCCTGAAATCAGTTCAAAATATTACACTCAAAAAAGTCTTCAAAGACCAGAACTGCTCAGGCCTGTCCACAGCTTCACCCCCACCACCCAGTGTCTACCAGACTGAAGCCTGTGGGCGGCTTCCCTGGCTACTCTGTGACTTTACCTTTCTTGCCATTTATGAGCATGATTATAAAGCCTGGGGGTAATTAATTTTGAAACATTATTGCAAATCCGAAGTGATCATCAGAAACACTAGATAGTATGAAAATAATATGGAACTTTAGGAGTAAAAAAAAAAAAACAAAACAGATCTGTACTTTTTACTAGCTCAGGCCCCTTGAGCAAGTTACAGGGCTTCTGGGCGGAGCTTGTCATTATGTAGAATGTGTGAGCAGGTGCCTGGCCCTGCTCAAGTGTTGTGAGAATGAAAAGAAATAACAGAAGTACATGGAGCTCTCAGTGTAGAACTGAACCCCTGGGCCCTCAAGCGAGCAAACGTAGATTGGTCTCCAGTGTATGAGGCAGAATAAGAAAATAGGTAAGGTCAGGCAGGTATGGAGGCAAGCACATACTGCGGGGGCTTTGGGGACCCAGGTGAAATTCACTGATTGTGGGCATGATCATATAAGGTGGATTCTTTATTCTCTTGCATCGCAGGTGTTTTCTTTACCATCTGGGCCACCAGGGAAGTCCAAGAATACTGGAGTGGGCAGCCTAACCCTTCTCCAGGGGAACTTCCCAACCTGGGACTCGAATCAGGGTCTCCTGCATTGCAGGTGGATTCTTTACCAGCTGAGCTATCAGGGAAGCCTGAAATTTACTTGATGGAGGCGTTTAACTACAGGGTCCTGTGGGGTGATGCTTAACTCATGGGTATTCCACAGATCGGAACTGAAGTGAAAGTGAAAGTCACTCAGTCATGTCTGACTCTTTGAGATCCTATGGACTATACAGCCCATGGAATTCTCTAGGCCAGAATACTGGAGTGGGTAGCCTTTCCCTTCTCCAGGGGATCTTCCCATCCCAGGGATCGAACCCAGCTCTCCTGCATTGCAGGCAGATTCTTTACCAGCTGAGCCACAAGGATTTGAACTGAACTGGGATCCAAATCCAGGTCAGCATGTCCTTAAGAGATTTGAAAGCCAGAACTGAGAGGCCTGAGGCCCAGTGGCTGGGGTGGCTTCTGGAAGCATGGCTGACCTTAGGTGTGAAGCTGGGCTAGGGGAAGTGGGCAGGAGCTAGCGCTTCTCTGCAGCATCCCAGTTGGCAGAAAGGCCAAGAGAGGGGCCCCGACTCTCTGGGGCTTGAGCTGTGCTGGGGGGTGGCGGGTGGCTGTCTCGGATGAGGTTGCCTCCCAACCCAGCCTCCCACATCAGACTTTGCTCCTGGATGAGTCACTCTGTCTAGGGGCGGGTAAGAACCTGACTGTGGAGGCCTAGGGAAAGCCTCCACAGTGATATAAATGGAAAGTTTTTTCAAAAAAAGACATGGAGGGTTTGTAGAGATGGAATACATTGTGGCTAAAAAAGTTCTTGGCTGAGAAAATGTGAGGAGAGTGCTAAGGCCACTCACTGTTGGAAGGTTTTTGTTTTTTTCTTCTTTTTTGGTTAGTTTTTTCTTAGTAAGGGAGATGTGGACTCAGAATGGACCAGCTCTCCCCACCCTTGGGCCATTGGTGGACACAGAGACAAACTGAAAAGAGGGCTTTGCAATGCAATTAAGAGTCGGTGGAAGGAGAGTGAAAATATGAGACCTATGAAGAATTGACTGTGTTCTTAAATCTCGTGGGGATAAAAGTATCTAGAGCGGAGGCTTGGAGCCCAAAGTTGAGAGTCTGCTAACTCAGAAATGGCAAGCGTTGTCTTCAGGGGCTGCAGGATTGAGCTATCCTGTTTCCTCCCTGTAGCAGCATCCGTGAACATATCTGTTTACCCAGCATGTTAGGAGGGCCTTTAGAAGAATTTATGATTCAATCAGCTTGAAAATATTTCTCTTTTGAGTTTTGCCACTTTGTTTAATTTAATTTTTAGTCTCTGGCAGACTTTAGGCATATTCAGCAGTTGGTACATTTTGAAGGAAAAGTTACTTTTGACAGGAGGCCAGTAGGAAAGAAATATAAGAAGGTGGACTAGATGCCCAGAATTTCTTGTTATAGGCACAGTTGACCATATTTACATTTTTTTTTAAGTATTGAAATTTAGTTGACTTACAGTGTTGTGTCATATTTACACTTTTGGGAATTTGTTTTTGTTTTTAAGCTTGTCATACTTACATAGAGACCACTTGGGCACCTCCATGAAGAGTTTTTTTTTTTTTTTTTTAAGAGCATGATTGCCTGTCTTTTTTATCATCTGAAAGAGAGGAAAATAGAAATAAATTAGTGCAATGACATTCTGTCTTCTGGAATTAGAATATGTGTATCCTCAGATATACAGGTGATACCACTCTAATGGCAGAAAGTGGAGAGGAACTAAAGAACCTCTTGATGAGGGTGAAAGAGGAGAGTGAAAAAGCTGGCTTAAAACTCAACATTAGCTTTAAAAAACTAGGATCATGGCATCCAGTCCCATCACTTCATGACAAATAGATAGGGAAAAACTGGAAGTAGTGACAGATTTTATTTTCTTGGGCTCCAAAATCACTTCGGACAGTGACTGCAGCCATGAGATTAGAAGACATTTGGTGCTTGGAAAAAAGCTGTGACAAACCTATACAGTGTATTAAAAAGCAGAGACATCACTTTGCTGACAAAGGTCCATATAGCAAAGCTATGGTTTTTCAGTAGACATGTACAGATGTGAGAGTTGGACCATAAAGAAGGTTAAAGTGAAATGAAAATCACTTAGTTATGTCTGACTCTTTGCAACCCCATAGACTATATAGTCCATGGAATTATCCAGACCAGAATACTGGAGTGAGTAGCCTTTCTCTTCTCCAGAGGATCTTCCCAACCCAGGTTTCTGCTGCATTGCAGACAGATTAAGTGCTGAAGAATTGATGCTTTCAAACCATGGTGCGGAGAAGACTCTTGAGAGTCCCTTGGACTGCAAGGAGAACAAGTCAGTCAATCCTAAAGGAAATCAGTCCTGAATATTCACTGGAAGGACTGATGCTGAAGCTGAAGCTCCAATACTTTGGCCACCTGATGTGAAGAGCCGACTCATTGGAAAAGACCCTGATTTGGGGAATGATTGAGGGCAAGAGGAAAAGGGGGCAGCAGAAGATGAGATGGTTGGATGACATCACTGACTCAATGGACTTGAGTTTGAGCAAATCCCAAGAGATAGTGAAGGACAGGGAAGTCTGGCATGCTGTAGTGCATGGGGTTGCAAAAAGTCACATATGACTTAGCAACTGAACAACAAATCCTCTGAAAGACAAATCCTTTAAGGTGGCTAACTCATCACACAGGCTTACAAATAACTGAATGTCTTAGTCAGATTTCTTTGCTGCTTTGTATTACCCGTCACTGGAGATCCAATTTTACACATGGACTTACCTGGGATCCTACTCAGTTTATTTGGTCCGTTAGAAAGGCTTGGGGGCAGGTGCAATCTCAGGACTTCTGGCAAAGATGGTGAGATATCCTTGTTTTTGCAGTGAAAGTGGCCTAGAAGTTGGCATCTGTGGCTGGTTCCCAGGCTTGTGAGCTCTGAGCCTAAGCTCTGAGAAGACTCCAGTATTGCATAGATGTGCTTACAGAAACAGATAGAGCCATCCATCATTTTTCATTTGACAAGTATTTATCTTAAAATAAGGGGGCTCCTCAATGCCAGATTGTTGCTATTAAACCACAGCTATGGAGGTAGATGTGGAAATGCTTATTCTTGGGATAACAGCATAGATTTTTTTTTTTTTTAATCAGTCTGTCCATAGCTCTTTACAGCTGCTGACATGGCTCCTGAATAGTAGTTTTCAAATTTCTCGCCCAGAGCCCTAAGATGCCAGGAGACTGGGATTAAGAGAAGGAATTGGGAGGAGCGCGGGGGGTGAGTTCTGCGCCCCTGCTTCCACAGAATATGGTCATCTCTCTGTGATTTCTGCAGCCACCAGCACATTTGCCTCTGTGCCATCTGTCACTTGTGGTTATGTTTTCATCAGAGGATGGTCTGAAATGCTGGCTTGTGTCCCTTATAATGATAATGCAGAAATCAGTACTTGCTGGGTACAGTATCCTCCTGCCAGCACAGCTATAACCTGTAAGTAATGGAAGGAGATGAGCAGTGGTTTCCCTGTGTGGATGAAAACGTCTTAGAAATTGGGGAGGTCAGAGTCCTTGCTTTGTTTTATTTTGTGTACGCACCTCACAGACTGCTCATGTCCTGTTTGCAGAGGGGTGGTGATCTATTTACACAAAATGAAGAGCCTGAAAGTTCTAACATCATGGTTCTCTCTTTTAAAAGAAAGAAAAAAAAATGTATACATGATATACTGAAATGTATAAATGTATAAATGAAGAGGTTTGAAGTTCTTTTATTGATTGCATCTTCTGTTAATTCTAAGATTAGCCTGTGGGAGAAGCTGGCTAGCTATTCATCAAACCCGTTTCCTTTTCCTCCTGGGCACAATGCTAAATTGAATTCCCCAGTTCATCCTGCAATTAGATTCAGCCCCATCTATGGAATGTGAGCGGAAGTGATAAGTGCCCTTCCTGGCCTGGCCCATCAGAACCTCCCATGCAAAATTCTTCGTGCTGTTTCTCCTGTCACTGGCTGGGTGGAGATGCACACCCTTCCTCTTGGAGAAGATGGGATGACTGGAAGGAAGGATCTTGGATCCAGGGGTCACTCCCGAGAAGAGAGCAGTGATCATGAGCTCATGAGCTTGTGTGCACAAGAAATCAATGTCTGCTGCCTTGGAGCCATTGTACAATTTGGGGCTTTGTCCCAGAGAGCTTGTCATCATAATTTCAGTAGATAATCTCTTTCATCTGAATTAGAATATGGGGTCTGCAAGAAGCACTTGAAAATGCCGAGAACTACAGAAATTCTGAAGTAAAGGGCTGGAAACTCCCCTTGGTGGATGATGACGTTTGTGTAGGAACAACACAGGGCTTCCCAGGTAAAGAATCCATCTGCCAATGCTTTGAGACAGAGAAGACTGGAGTTCAATCCCTGGGTCAGGAAGATCCTCTGGAGGAGGAAATGGCAACCCACTCTAGTATTCTTGCCTGGGAAATCCCATGGACAGAGGAGCCTGGCAGGCTGCAGTCCATTGTGTCACAGAGTCGGATACACCTGAGCACGCATGCATATGCATATAGGAACAACACGGATCATCAGCTACTGAGAACGTTGAATAAGGCCTGCTGCTGCTGCTGCTGCTGCTAAGTCGCTTCAGTCGTGTCCGACTCTGTGCAACCCCATAGACAACAGCCCACCAGGCTTCCCCGTCCCTGGGATTCTCTAGGCAAGAACACTGGAGTGGGTTGCCATTTCCTTCTCCAATGCATGAAGGTGAAAAGTGAAAGTGAAGTCGCTCAGTCATGTCTGACTCTAGTGACCCCATGGACTGCAGCCTACCAGGCTCCTCCATCCATGGGATTTTCTAGGCAAAAGTACTGGAGTGGGGTGCCATTGCCTTCTCCCTGAATAAGGCCTACCTCTCCCCACTCCCCACCTTCAAGAAAGAAGTTACTGGTATTAGTGTGGGTGCTGCTTCAGGCTTTCCATTAAGAGAATCAGAGAGGACCCCACAGTAAAGGGAGGCAGGACCGTGTGATGATTCAAAGAACCAGCTCTTGAGTCAGACTACATGTGTTTGTACCTGACTCTGCTGCCTACTATGTGACTGAGCAAATCACTTACCTTCTCTGTGCCTCAGTCAAGGTTCGATGCACAATACTGGATGCTTGGGGCTGGTGCACTGGGACGACCCAGAGGGATGGTATGGGGAGGGAGGAGGGAGGAGGGTTCAGGATGGGGAATACGTGTATACTTGTGGCAGATTCATGTTGATATATGGCAAAACCAGTACAATATTGTAAAGTTAAATAAAATTAAAAATATATATAATAAATATTTATCTCATAGACTGTTGTGAGCATTAAGTGAGATTTTAACACTGCATCTGTCACATAATTTTTTGAAGAAATATCGCCTATTGTCATTTGTAACCAACTGACCAAAGACACTCAACAACTTCTTTAGTTTCCCCACTTAGAACCTAGGTTATATCTCCGTAAACTGGTACAATAGGTGGGTCCAGATGGGATGGCATTGATTTATACATAACAGTGTCGTGCCACCTTCAAGAAGGTTTTGGACAGTCTATTGACAGTTTTCTGTAGTTGAGTGATACCAAGCCGTTCATTCCGTACATGTTTATGGAACACCTGTGATGGACTAGGACTTACAGTAGCTGTGAAAGATACCAGATGAAAAATAAAGAGCCTGCAGACTAGTGGAGACAGAGAAGCAAAGCAGTACTTCTGATGCAGTATGACAGCTCTTGGTTTTTACATGAAAGTTGTTAGCATTCTGGATGATGACTGAGAAGACCGGGGACACCAGCTTTTTTAGGACTCAGGTCCTCAAAGTGTGGCCAGCATGCTTGGACTAACCCACCTAGGCTGCCCGGAACACCATCCAACTTCAGCCAGTGAAAGCACAATACTTTTGTAGTCAGAATCCAGGCAGAGGCAGATTTTGTGAAGATTGATGCTGTATTCCACTAACGCAAGCAACAGTCACGCAACACAGCCCTCGTACAATGGAGAAGCCCAAGAAGAACACGGGGCTCTCAGGGACGTGTTACACCAAGGCATCCATCCACACAGCCAGCACACAAAAGTTACACAGATCCCTGTTGTGTTTGATTGATATTTGATCCTTCGGAGTTGAAATTTCCATCAACTTGTTGAGACCAAGATGGGTTTGTGGTTGGTAGACCGTGCTTTTGTATGTACTGTTTGTCTGATTCATCCTGAATTTAAAAATCCATCTCCCACTTAAACCTGTTGCCTAGAATTCTCAATCATGAAAGCCTCTTCTCTTTTTTATTCTCTCCCTCTTTGTATTCATTTCAGCTTAATAAAATCTAAGGGCCCTATGATTCCAGGAACAGTTGGTTTCTGGCTAAAAGCGAAATAGAAAACTGCCTGTTTTAGTTACATAAGGTGATGTAGCAAATACTAGCTTCTGAGGAAACAATCTATTTCCAGGGCAGCCCGAGCGCCCTGGAGCAGAAGCGCCATCTGCAGGGCTGAGGGAGGAAAACACCCAGTGAGAACCATCCGAACCTTGCTTTGCAGGAAATACAGGAAAAGTAAGAGAAGAGGTAGTTCCACAAGATGAATAGCAAAAAACTCGGCAGGATTGCTTGTGGATAAACACGCATGAGAATGCATCCTTGCAAGAGTTCTGATGAATCCCCTTCGTGCCTGCCTTTTGCAATTCTCAGAGCTCCCAAAGTTTATTTTTTCACTTATGTTAATGTTTATTTATTTTTGGCTCTGCTGGGTGCATCTTCACTGAAGCACGCACAGGATTTCTCTAGTTACAGAGAGTCGGGGCTACTCTCTAGTTCTAGTTCCAACGAGGGCTTCTCATTGCAGTGGCTTCTCTTGCTGCAGAGCTGGGGCTCTTAGGTACGTGGACTTCAGTAGTTGCCACAAGTGGGCTTGGTAGTTGTCGCGCACAGGCTTAGTGGCCACGTGGCACGTGGGATCTTCCTGGATCAAGGATCGAACCCATGTCGCTGACATTGGGAGCGGAATTCCCAAGCATTGGACCACCAGGAGAGCCCTTTTTTTCCTCTTGTGGAGTGTGGAGACCCTAAAATTGTTCGCCAGAGCACCTGCTGCTTAATGCTACTTCTGGCTGATCTTCTAATAAAAAACAGTGCATGCAAACATTCTTTGCTTTGCTGAGACAGTGAGTGTTCCTGCAAATTCTGTCCATATGAGACAGGGAAGGACATTCTGACTTGACCACAATCGTCACACCATTTGATGTCTGTCCTTTCCAGCTGTTCTAAATATCTAGTCCACTTGTATCCCCCAACCTGTTCCAACAATGCTAGGCTAGAATTAAGAGAACCTTGACAATGAGAATTATCCAACATTAGTTTTTCCATATATCATTGAAAATGAGTTGGTCCAGAATAGAGTTCTACTGGAATTCTTCTGTTGGTATGTATACTTCCTGAGAGAGTGATGTTACCAAGATGGCCACTTCAGTCATTCCTAGCTTCGCTGTGTTCATGAGGAGAACAACTAACACCTATTCAAGAACAGGGTACCACTGGGAGAATGGTAGAACCGGGGGTGAGACTGAAGCACCCCCTGCATCACCAAGGCAAGACAGGCTGCTCTAGAGGGATAAGAGGAGCAGCTATGTGCTGACCCCATCGCCCTGCCCCGGGCCGTTGCAGCACTGCATAGAGAGGTCTGCCCTGAGCCCCTGGTTTCTCCAGTAGGAAAAGAAAACCTGGGGAGACACCCGACCTCCCCCGGCGTTGTGGGTGGCTTTGTGGGAGCCCTATTCTGATCTCACACAATGGGGATCACAGGGAAATCTGTGGGCTAAACCCCTGGGAATCATACTTTGACAGAGAGGAGGGGAAGGATTTGCAACACCTAGCACTTGAATCGGAGAAGGCAATGGCACCCCACTCCAGTACTCTTGCCTGGAAAAATCCCACGGACAGAGGAGCCTGGTAGGCTGCAGTCCATGGGGTCGCTAAGAGTTGGACACGACTGGGCGACTTCACTTTCACTTTTCACTTTCATGCATCGGAGAAGGAAATGGCAACCCACTTCAGCGTTCTTGCCTGGAGAATCCCAGGGACGGGGAGCCTGGTGGGCTGCCGTCTCTGGGGTTGCACAGAGTCGGACATGACTGAAGCGACTTAGCAGCAGCAGCAGCACTTGAATCTTGGCAAACAGAGTTCCTGCCTAGAGAGTCCCAACCAGCAGCTTTGCTCACCTGCAGAACCAAGTCAGGAGTCACTCAGACTAGGAAACGGGGCGAAGTAAAGGTTTGCCTGACCGGGATCCTCAAATGAGGACTTTTGCTGGCCCTGGAGCCAGGTTTGCCCACTCCCAGGCAAGGTGTGGAGGGTGCCTTCAGCCCCGTCTGATTAAAACATGTTGGTGACAACTCCTGGCAGCTGTGTGGCTCGGCAACATTCAAGCCAAGAGAGGGGCAGGCAAATTGGCTCCCAGAGCAAACCCAGTACCAGGCTTCAGTCCATTTCAAGTTAATTTTTGTGAGTGGCATAAGATATGGGCTCAGTTTCTTTTACATATGGATATCCAATTATCCCAGCACTATTTATTGAAGAGGCTATTTTTTCTCCATTTGAATATTCTTGGCTTCCTTCTAAAATATTAGCTTTCCTGATTTGATTGCTTTACAAATATTGAACCGTCATTGTGTCCCAGGGACAAATCCCTCTTGAATATGGTGAATGGCCGCTTTAATGTGCTGCTGAATTTGGTTTGCTGGTGTTTTATGGATGATTTTTGCCTCTGTATTCAGTAGGGATATTGGCCTACAGTTTTCTTTCCTAGTAGTGTCCATTTCTGGGTTTGGTATCAGGACAATACTGGTCTTGTAAAATGAGCTTGAGAGTGTTCCCTTGTCTTTCATTTTTGGGGATAGTTTGAGAAGAAAAGATGTTAATTCTTCTTGAAATGTTTTGGTAAAATTCACCAGAGAACCATCTGTGTGGTACACAGAACCACTTTGAGAGATTTTTTGATTACTAATATGGTCTCCTCACTAGTTACTGGTCTATTCAGATTCTCTATTTTCTTCCTGATTCAGTCTTGATAAGCTAATATGTTTCCAAAAATTTTTGGATTTCTTTTCTTTCCCTGTTTTTTATGTATCTATGAGGAAATGGATGTTAGCTGACCCTATTGTGGTAATCATTTCACAATATTTGTAAATCAAACCATCATGCTGTACACCTTAAACTTATACAGTGATTATGCCAAATATTTCTCAATTAAATTGGGAAAATAAACATGTTTCCCATAAACATGATACATTTTTCTTGGACAAACCTGATTTGAAATATTCTGTGTACCATGCCATCTGATCATGTTTCTCATATACTCAGCCACACTCAGCTGCTGTTCTTTTAACTTCATTTACTTTTACTTTCTGGGGGCAAAGTAGGGTTTATTTGCTGACTTATGCATATTATCAGTACCTATTTCTGGGGCACCTGCTCTTTTGCCATGAACAGGGGACATAGAAGATGTAAGAAGATATTTTTAAGAATTTCACCAAGAAGTCCAAGAGCCAGAGTTCACTTGTATTCTGAGGAACATCCCACTCTTCTTCGCCTGAAGATCCTCAGAGCCAATGGGAAGGGACGTTTGTCGAAACATCTCAGGGCAGCGGTCGTTGTGACACATTCAGGGAAGTTCAGGTGCAGCCCTTGTTTCTAGAGTATTTACAGTCAAATGGAAGATGGGCTAGGGTAGGCGTGCACATCAAGGTAGTTCAAAGCCAGCTTCCAGAAATGGCCCTGGGGACTTCCTCTTGGCTCAGTGGTAAAGAATCCCCCTGCCAATGCAGGAGACACGGGTTCGATCTTTGATCCAGGAAGATCCCACATGCCTCAGTGCACCACAACTGCTGAGCCTGTGCTCTAGAGCTCAGCAGCCACAACTAGTGAAGTCCGTGCAGCCTAGAGCCTGTGCTCTGCAACAAGAGAGGCCACCTCAGTGAGAAACCCATGCACTGCAGCTAGAGAAAAGCCTGTGTAGCAGTGAAGACACAGCACAGGCGAAGATAAATGAAACATTTTTAAATGGTCCACATTAAAAAAAAAGTGGAGGGAGACCCAGTGCGTGTGTGCGTGTGCCTGGGCAGAGAGGAAGGAGCTTATCAACAGCGGCTACACTGTCAAACTGACACTTTGAAGAGTTTCAAAGATCGCTGTCTGTGAAAAGAGCAAAGCATAATCACATGATAAAACACATTTCCGTACGGAAAGATTCTTTTGAAACTCCTGGAGGAGCCTATTTCAGATCTTCTTAGGGCTTCTGTTAAGTGGGTGCCTCCTTTAAGAAATCAAACTGTTGAAGACTTGTGGAAGACACCATAGGTTTGTTATGGGTCTTGTTTAGGCTTTGGAGTTTCCATAAACTAAGTGCCTGTTATCCAGAGGTTGGTCAAAGTGTGACATTAGGTTAACTTTGTTCTTGAGAATTCCAGGTTGCTTATTGCTAACTGGCTTTTCACAGCAGTGACATTTAAGGCCTGGACATTCTGTGTTGGCACAGCAGATACACATGCATCTTGGTTTTAAAAAAACAACAACAACCAGGGAGGGAACGTAGACTTTGATCAACATTTGTAGGAATCAGAGTAGAGAGAATGGAAGTTAGGGGGGTTGGGCCATCCCTGTGCTTGAAAATTATGCAGCTGCAGATGGTCGTTAGGACTGGGGAAGACCCGGGGAAGGTCAGCTGCGCGTGTAGGTGGCCCTCAAGGGGTGGCATATACCTGGCTGCATCAGTGCCCTGCAAGGCCAGCATCTAGGCCTTACTGATTTCTCAGCACTCCAAGAGTAGATCTTTTGGTCAGAACAGAATCCATCAACAGAAGGAGAAAGCTAGTTTTACTGATTAATAATGAAATGTGTAATTATCCAGTGAGCTCATGTTTGCTAAGCATCCTATTCTTTGCCTTTAAGCAAAATTATCTGAAGAAGCAAGCTACAATCAGGAGACTGCTTGGAATCAGAGCAAGCGGCAGGAATGGGGTTATTTTAATGGCTGCCGCCGTCAAGTGTGATGGATAGTCTGAACCCTTCGCCTCCATTGTAGGCACATTCCTGCCACAGACCATGGTCACAGCCAGTGTCCCCCCAACCGTGCTGGAAGGCACTGCTCACTCGGTCCTGGTTGGCCTCTTCTCTGCGTTTCCCTTGTTGCTTGATTCCCATGCTCACCCTCATACGTGTGTTTCTTCTTTAGAATATTAATACAAACCTCTATCTTCTTGCAGACTGTATTCCCCAGAACATGGCACTTACTTGCAAAACTTGACCAGTACACTTAAATATTTCTATTCCAGACAGATTTTTAAATACACTAATATTTATATAAATAGGTATATAAAAATATCCAGAAGCCTTCATTACCCGTAATCCTTTAGTCACAGTTTCTGGAGCTGTATTACTAGCGTCCCATATAGTTCTTTGACTTTTGTTCTGTCCTTTCATAACTAAACCCAAACAGTGGACAAGCTGGAGTGCAGTAAGCAGTCAGCTGGTCACTTTGGCTCCGTTTCACAGGCGCCATCTTTGTCTCATCTCACCTGCGTTACTGTTGTAAGATCTTCATTTTTATCACTAGTTGCTTCAGGTGCATCTTGTCGTTTAACATCTATTTTCGTAATTAATAATAGGAAAATGTCAAAGATATTCCAACAATGAAATACTGTTGTACAGACAAGCGTGGTGATTCAACTCAAACTTGACTTTGGTCATGAATGCAAAGCTCTGATTGATTGTGTGAGCATCTAACTTTTGCATGCAGAAGGCCATGTCATTGTATATTATATGAGAGTATAATGTATTTTTAAAGGTTAAATGTAGAAATGTCATGGATGTTCATACCCTCTATCAGATTATACTTAGATCTTGTGGGGGTGGGGCGGCAGAAGGCATTTTGCTTATTTAGTAAGTACTGAGTGCCTGTTATGTATCAGGCACCAGGGTAGGCATCTATTTTCAAGTTCTAGGTAGTGGTAGAACCAGGGGAACACCCCTCTCTCATGCCCTTATGTATGCTTAGAAGCCATCTTTTGGAAGTTGTTTTAAAAATCCGTTTAGACCATGGAACATATTTTGAAAATGTTTTAACATTAAGAAATTTAATCAGAGAGGAGAGAAGAATACGTATATTTAACACAGAAATAAAAAATGCATTCATTTCTCCTATAATAATATCGTATATTTTTCCAAGACTTCTTATGTGATGCAAAAATCACATAATCATCACAAAAACCACAGAGCTTATGGAGAAATGGTGTAAGGTATGCAACTCTCCAGAAGTCCATGGGAACCTAGTAGAGACAGCATAATTTTTTGCATGTTAAGTGGTTTAGAAGTAGTTACCTTAAAAACACTCCTTGAAATGTGCTTGTGGAAGTGGGTGTAAGAAGGGTTGGAGCTTGTTAGTCGCTGGAAGAGGAGGGGAGGAGCATGGTCAGCAGCCAGATGGGAAGTTGTGACTGTGACGGAGGCGCAGGGAAATGCAGGGCACCCGGTCCACGCTTGAAGGGTGTGCAGTGTGTGCGTTTTGTTTCTGCTGCGCAGCTCACCGTTTTCTTCACCAGTGCAGTGTCCCTCACCCGTTTCGCCACTGATGTTTGGTGCTGGATAATTCTGTGTTGTGGTGGGGGGTTGGGGGAGCTGTGTTGCTCATGGTAGGATGATTGCCAACACCTTTAATGTCTACCCATTAAGTGCCAGAAATGTCTCCGAACATCGCCAGATATCCTCTCAGGAGCAAAATTGCCCTGATTTGGATCTGACTTAGTGTTTCTCACAGGCAGAATTGCATTTATGCAAATGGGAAATTTTGTGATATATCAGTCATGTTCGAACGAGTTCACATTTCCAAAGCAAGTGTTACGACAAAAATGGTTCTGTTTCATTAAGTTTTAAACTAATGAATTTCTGATTTGAATGTGAAGGAATCATTTGAGCTTTAAAAACTGAACTCTGTTTCATATTGAATACAAAACAAAGATGAATATAAATTAAAAATAAAAACAGGATATGCTTTACTATCCATAGGAAATAAACACAATGGCAGTAACAATTGGAGTTAAAACTGATATAAAGAAAACAATTCAATAAAAGGTGAAACATACTCTTAATGTAATTAAAGTAGTTTCAATTAGCATGTAATTTACATACTTCTAGTTGTCAACCACAGAAAGTGTTCAATTTATCCAGGACAACCACAGTAATAATGTTAAAAAATGTTAAATGATGAAAAAAAGAATTCCATTAATTTAGAAATAGTCCAGCAACAATGTACATTTCATAGTCTTTTTAAATGTTGTATTTGGTTTAAATTGTAGTTTAGGAGATATATCTTTTTTTAAGTAGTCTTTGTATTGGTTTTAGAAGAAATTTGAGAAATTTCGTTTTTATTTTCCACATTTACGCCAGCTTTCTGGTACATTTCTATAGCCAGTTTATATTTTAACAATAAACTGTACAGGCAATAATGAGAAACTCTTAAGTGCTTGTTCTTCATGGTTGCCAGTGAAAGCAGTGTAATTCGTCTTTTGTGTTAAGAAACTGGGTTTTCCTCATGCAAAAGGAAAAAAAAATCATTTCCAGTAACTTATTTGATGCTGGGCAAGTTGAAGTAATGGAAGCTTTATAAGAAAAGTTTATAAAGTGTGTTGTTACAGAAGAACCACTTCTTACTCAAGGCAATTATCTGAAATTTTGAAGTCCTCTTTTCTCCTTCCTAATGAGCATCGTACGTATGCTTTTTAAAACATGAAAAAAATGTATTACAGAGAAAGAATTTTCCAGTATTTGAAGAAGTAGACTCTGCACCGAAACCATTAACATTCTGGACCTGAATAAAAGGGTGTACTAGGTGTATTAACAGAGAAAGCAATGGCACCCCACTCCAGTACTCTTGCTTGGAAAATCCCATGGACGGAGGAGCCTGTTAGGCTGCAATCCATGGGGTCGCTAAGAGTTGGACACGACTGGGCGACTTCACTTTCACTTTTCACTTTCATGCATTGGAGAAGGAAATGGCAACCCACTCCAGTGTTCTTGCCTGGAGAATCCTAGGGATGGGGGAGCCTGGTGGGCTGCCATCTGTGGGGTCGCACAGAGTCGGACACGACTGAAGTGACTTAGCATAGCATAGCATAAGTGTATTAAATACTAAATTATTTTATTAACAATGCTCAGGACTTGAATTTTTTATTTTTCTGAGCAGAACCTGTATCTTCCCATCTTATGCTACTGCTCTCTTACAAAGTCAGAATAAGATGTATAGCTGGTTTAACTTAAGCATTGTTTCAGCAAGCCATCAATCTATGTTTTTGGTTTGATTTCTAGTTTTTTGATTATTGAATTGTCTCCTTATTCTATGAGAAAATGCAATCTTGAAAGAGTTCACAACAGAATTTTTTGTTATTCATAGCCATTATTTAGTTTCTTTTTCAGAGCAGGTAGAGAAAATAATATCAGAATTACTCTTAAGGATGCCCACCCTTAATTTTGGTTTGGTTGTAGCTAAACAACACTGTTTGGCTTTCATACACCACAAGAATGCTTTTTGTCAACTCTTTTTTGTCTTGTGTCATTTGCTCCAATGACAGTGCCCACAGGGCAGCAATCTTGTGCCCAGGAGAAGGATTCTAATTAGGCACACAAGCCACCAGATGGCTCCCTCAGGTTTTTAAATATCCACTTGGGTAAATAAATGGACTTGCCTTGAAAAAAACAACTTCAGTAAATTTTGAATAATAAAAAGTGACAATGTGAGCAGGTGTTCATAGTTTCAAGCTGAACTGATAGGTTAGGGCTATCAGGGGTGATTATACAAGATTCTCAAGATGGTTTTGCCAATGCATCATGACTTATCTTCTTCATTAGCTTTTCTTTTTTATTGCTTTTTTTTCTTTCATTCAAGGTACAAATGCTTTGTATCTTGTTTCTTTTTGTCCTGCTTAACTTGAATGTATGATGCCTTAGGGGTTTCATAACTGGCCCTAAGCTTTCTGAAGATTTTGGGCGCTCACACTCAAAGCAGAATGCGGAAGTCGTGTTGCTCGTCTGACGTCAGTAGTCTCTGCTAACCTTGCCTTCTTGCTTCCCAGAGTCCTCACGATCGGGCACTTTCACATCTGCCAAGAACTCCAAAACCCCACAGGGAGATTGTTTAACCAAAATGAGACAGAGGAGAGGGATAATGGGATTGTTTTTTTCATTGTGGTAAAAGCATTTAACATGTGATTTAACTTGTTAACAAATTTTAAACTGCACAGTAGCATATCATTAACTATAGGCACAGTGTTGTACAGCAGATCTGCAGCTGAATAAGTTCTAGCTTTTTGATAACAGCCTTTCTAACAGGGGCTTCCCAGGTGGCCCAGTGGTAAAGAACCTGCCTGCTAATGTGGGCGATACAAGAGACATGGGTTCAATCCCTGGGTCAGGAAGATCACTGGAGAATGAAATGGCAACCCACTCTAGTATTCTTGCCTGGAAAATCCTATGGACAGAGGAGCCTGGAGGTCTACAGTCCATGGGGTTGCAAAGAGTCAGATGTAACTGAGCAACTGAGCACAAACACAGATAGAACATTCTAATGGGTGTGAGATGATGTCTTGTTGTGATTTTGATTTGCATTTCCCTGAGGATTAGTAATGTTGAGCACGTTTTCATATACCTGTTGGCCATTTGTATGTCGTCTTTGAAGAAATGTCTATTTAGGTCCTTTGCCCATTTAAAAACTCTGGTTATTTGGTGTTTTTCTATTGAGTTGTAGGGATCCCTTATATATTTTGGATATTAACCCCTTATCAGGTAAATGGTTTGCAAATATTTTCTCCCACTCCATATGTTGCTCTTTTATTCTGTTGATAGTTTCCTTTGCTGTTCAGAAGCTTCTGAGTTTAATGTAGTCCCATGGACCTATTTTTGCTTTTGCAGCCTGTGCTTTTGGTACGTATCTAGGAAATCATTGCCAAGCGCAGTGTCAAGGAGCTTCCTTCTATGTTTTTCTTCTAGGAGTTTTTCAGTTTCAAGTCCAAAGTGTAAGTCTTTAATTCATTTTCAGTTGATTTAATGCAAGACATAAAGTAAGTGTCTGATTTCTTTCTTTTGCATATGGATATGTAGTTTCCCAGACTCCATTTGTTGAAGAAACTGTCCTTTCCCTGTTGTGTTTTCTTGACACCCTTGTGAAAGATCACTTGCCATATGTATGTGGGTTTATTTTTGAGTTCTTGATTTTTTTCCACTGATCTATATGTCTGTCTTTATGCCAGCACCATACTGTTTTAATTACTTAGCTTTGTAATATATTTTGAAACCAGGAAGTGTGATGCCTTTAGCTGTGTTCTTCTTTCTCAAGATTGTTTTTGCTATTTAGTGACTGTTGTGATTTTGTATGAATTTTAAGATTGCTTTCTCTCTTCGTATAAGTGTCATTGAGATTATTGTGGAATTGCATTTAATCTCTAGATGACTATTGGTAGTATGGACATTATAACAATATCAAATCTTCCAATCTATGAAGACTGGAAAGATATAATTCTATTTATGTGTGTTTTCTTTAACTTCTTCATCTCTGTTTTGTAGCTTTTAGCATACAATTCTTGCTTTCTTGATTAAGTTTATTCCTAAGTATTTTATTCTTTTGGCCGTGACTGTTTTCTTAATTTCCTTTTTGTATGGTTTATTATTAGTGTATAGAAACACACCTTTTTTATTTCCTTGTCATGAATGTGTTTTTTTCATTGAATGAAAGATTCTTTAAATTCTGTAGTGCTTTACAGTTTTCAGAAGTTTCACACATGTGATTTCATATAATCCCATAATAACCCCTTTTTTGTCCCCTAAACCTATATTGCCCCTGCCACCTTCCCTCTCCCCACTGGTAACCACTAGTTTGTTCTCTGTCGTTGAGTCTGCTTCTTTTCTGTTTTATGCACTAGCTTCTTGTAATGTGATGGTATGTAATTTTTCATAGTGGTCTCTTATGATTTTCTTCACTTCTGAAGCATCAGTTCCATCTCTTGTAATGTCTCTTCTGAAGTTTTTCATTCAAGATTCACCCTGAGAATGGTTTAGAATTTCACTCATTTCATAGATGCACCACAGAATGTCTCATGGTGCAACTTATCATAATGATGAAGAAATCTGTGGAGAGAAGTTCACCTGATGTTTCTGTGATCACCTCATGTGAGGCAGGGAGGAGTAAGCAGGCTAAACTCATCCATAAGAGGACTCACCCATAATCCTCTTTTCTTTTGGGGGTTAGAACTACTCTGTATTGACCTTACCCAAAACCACTCATTGGCAAACACTAGGAACTTAAAGAGAACAAACGGCTAGTTCTGGATCTTTGCCTCCCCTGTCAATCTTAATTCTGCTCCTTTGGTGAACAAGTTTTATTTAGCAAGTCTCTCTTGCAGTTATCCTAGAGCAAAACCTATATATAACACTGTTAGCACTTGTAGGAACCTAAAAGCGATTGCCTGTTCCAGCTTTTTTATTTTGGTCCTTAGGGAAGTATGGCTGAGAAATCTACACGGGAGTACTTTAAAGCAGATCTCAAATTTTGGTGCACATCAGAATCACTGGCAATCTTGTTGAAACGAGGATTCCTCAGTCCCACCTTTATTCCAATTCTGATTCAGTCAACCTGGGTAGGAAAGGAGGCATGAATTTGCATTTTGTTGGACTCCCAGGTTATGCTAATGCTGCTCCTCCAGGGGTTCCTCTTTGAGTAGCAAGACCTTTGAGAACATGCTTCTAATACTCATTGTCACTTCTAAGGAGAAATGCTTTTGTAGGTGAAAAACAGAGTGATGCCACAGAAAGCCCTTTCTTTCTGAACCATGCATGACTTTGTGTGACTTGAGACATATAACTTCAGTTAGAGTGTAAGATAGCCAACTTGGTCCATTTCCAGAATTCCTAGCAAAGAGTAACTCTTGGGGTTTCAGTGAGAGAAGAGGAAGGGCGTTGGACCATCACGTAGGGAATGCCCCTACTGGTTTTATGTCTTTACTTATATCTAGAAGAAGATGATTGAGACAGGTCTCAAGACACAGTCCCATTAGTAACACAGAAGAATGGATGCCTGTTTTTGAACATGGAGAGCCAGGTTGAGTGATGAGAAACACGGCGAGTCTTTGAGCTACTGCCTCTAACAACTCACTTCAGGACATTCTTACTAATCTTTCAACCCAACCATTACTTACTGGCAGGGAGACCCAAAAGTGATGTCTTTGATAAGGTGACTGCTGACAAATTCTCTAATCTCAACTAAAGTAAACACAGATCCATTGTTCCCAGCCAATGGCTGGCACAAAACCCTGATTGTCTTAACAGACATATGACATGAAAATGGGAGACTTTCAAGCCAAGCTGCTTTTTGAGAATGAAATGCTGCAATGGAAAAAAAATTTTTTCTCTTGAATGGTTCTAAAGAATCAATAGGAATTTATATCTAAGACTTTTCAAATCTAAAGAAAGGTGGTGGGTTTTGGCAGGTTATGCTGAGAAGTCTATTGTGTGTACAGTCATTTGTTAGTATTTTCAGCCTTATAATTAATTGCAACCCAAAGATGTACTTTGCACCATGCTTGTGAGTAGTTCTCAGAAGCCAAGAGCAGCACACCTGTCTTCTGCAAATTACTAATTCATTCAGCAGAGATCTTTGGTAAGATTCTGTGAGGTCATATATGTAGGCTTTGACTCATCAGGCTTGCTGTGTTTTGGTGGGGTGTAGAGGACTGTGAAGAAGGCTGAGCGCTGAAGAATTGATGCTTTTGAACTGTGGTGTTGGAGAAGACTCTTGAGAGTCCCTTGGACTGCAAGGAGATCCAACCAGTCCATTCTGAAGGAGATCAGCCCTGGGATTTCTTTGGAAGGAATGATGCTAAAGCTGAAACTCCAGTACTTTGGCCATCTCATGTGAAGAGTTGACTCATTGGAAAAGTCTCTGATGCTGGGAGGGATTTGGGGCAGGAGGAGAAGGGGATGACAGAGGATGAGATGGCTGGATGGCATCACCGACTCAATGGACGTGAGTCTGAGTGAACTCCGGGAGTTGGTGATGGACAGGGAGTGCTGCGATTCATGGGGTCGCAAAGAGTCGGACACGACTGAGCGACTGAACTGAACTGAACTGAACTGAGATGTATGTACTCAAATAATAGCAGATTGGTTGAATTATGTCTTGGGAGTAGTAGATATTGGGTAATCCCAGTATCTTGGGAAGCACCAATGGTAGACAGCCTGTTGTCAGGGGAGGTGCAGGTGAGCAGAGCCTGAGAGGAGGGTGAGTTTGCCTGGCACAACCAAGGTCTTCAAAGTCAAAGGACTAGTGTCTGGAAAAGCATGGATATATGAACATGGGGACAGAGACCGTGTTGCAACTCATGTAGTCTCCTTGGCTACTCCAGTTTCTGGCACATTTCAGTCACTCAGTAAATAATTTGAGATGAATCACAGTACATTTTCTCATCCTCACTGAGAGAGAGCAGCCTCTTTACTTCTGTCTCCCTCCACATTCAGGTTATGAAAACACTTTCTAGAACTTTGCACAGGGAAGAATGGAATTTCCTCGGGAGTGTTGGGAGATCATTTCTCACTCAATTGTGCATTGTTGGTTGCAGGTCAAAATCTGGGATGCATGCTGTTGATGGCTCAGAGCTTCAAAACTGAATGTTACCTTCTCTGGCCACTATTCATTCATATATTTGTTCAGTCATTCATCCAAAAAATATCTACTAGGTGAAAGGCCCTTTCTGCAAATCAGGAACATAGGAGTGAGCAAAGCAGACAAAGACCATGCACTCACAGAGCTTATTATCTGTTAGAGGGAAACCCAGAAATGAAGTCAACACATAAATGGTCAAGGTCCTTCAGATCGTGTTGAGTGTTGTGAAGATCTGTTTGAAAACATTGGCAGGAAATGGTAGGTTTGGGTGAGCCCAAGTCTTCCTTCCCGTAGACAAGCCTTTGTGTTATTATAGATACAGTGCTCGACTCTACATGTCAGAATTACCAGTGTAGACCTAACATTCCATACCAGAAGTTTTTATAGGAATTAATTAAACCCCTTGCTGGTCTCTAAGTGCAATGGGTTCTGTACCTAGAGGGACCCCAGTTTCACTGATCTTGGAGGTGCATTAGGAAGAAGCGAGTGGAGAAGTGGTTGTAGGAAAAAGAAAATTGCTCTGTGCTACGGAGGGAGTGAGAAATGGGAGCAGTTCATGAGAGAGAAGCCTGGAGCCTGGAAGCCTGTGAGCAGGAGGGGCTGGTGAAGATCTAGGACTGCTGGTGATGGATGGGGTGAGGAAGGACTTTGGCACGAGAACAGAGCTGTCTCATGAGGATTTGCTTCTTTATTGTTGCTGAGTGGATCCAGAGGTGAACTCCCTCCTCTGTGGTTCCTTAAAACCTCAGCTGGTTCCAGCACTCACTGATGCTTTTCTGTGGCTGAATTCTCTTTGATAAATTCAAAGATGGGCTGAGTTCTGTGTCCAGGCTGGCAGTGGGCTATGACAAAGTCTGATCAGGGGACACAGAAAGTGGAAGGCAGCAGGAGCTGCTGACATTCGGGTTGCATTTTAATATAATCCCAAAGAGGTTTGAGATGAGCACAGATTGTAAAGTCATCTCTTGGAAGTAATAGAAATGTATTCTCCATCACTCTCATCTAGAAGATGGAGAAAAGGAATCTTCAAAGAGTTGTTATGAGACATCCATAGTCAAGTGCTTGGCACGTTTTAGTTGTTACAAGCTGAATGCTCAGTTTCAGGGCATCTCAGAAAGAAGGGGAAGGTTATCTATGTAAGGAAGCACATGACTAAACATACCACAGATGTATCAGTTACATAAGAACATGCTGTGACTGCACAATAGCCCAGGGAACCTGCATCTTCTGGTTCACTTTAAGTTCATCAGCCTGTATATTCATGGGAGCAAGCGCTTCATGGGCAGCAGAGCTGCTATGTAGCAGAAAGTAACTTTTTCTACTAAAATACAACATAAATTACCATGCTTGTGACCTGGAGGTAGTTTTAATGTACACAAGCAAGGTTTTAAAATGTATTTCCTGATTTGTATTGTACTATCTATGGTTGTCTTTTATCTTAAAAGTGTAAGGAAAATGGTATCAGGACTTAGGGAGAAGTGATTGTGCTATTTAGTGTGTGTGTTCTGGGGTTTTTAGAGGGTTCTGCAGTAACAGGTCTTCCCAGATGGATCTTGTGGTAAAACCCACTTGCCCAATGCAGATGACATAAGGGACTCTGGTTTGATCCTTGGGTCAGGAAGATCTCCTGAAGAAGGAAATGGCAACACACTCCAGTATTCTTGCCTGGAGAATTCCTTGGACAGAGGAGCCTGGTGGGGTACAGTCGATGGGGTCACAGAGAGTTGGACACGACTGAAGCGACTTAGCATGTACACAGTAACTGAAGGTAGGAGTCACCTCACGTCCTCAGAGTTTTCATCTGCTTTAGATGTATTGCAGCCGTACCTCCACATCTTCAGGGGTAAGAATGAACCACGATTGCTGGACAAAAACAAAACTGTGTCAGTCCGCTTTAAAGAAGGCAACTGAGTACATGGTCATAGACACTGCAAGGCACTTGAATCTAAAGGCTGTCTGGGGAAGTGTTAATACTTTGAAGATTTAAAAGTAAGATGCTCCTTCTGCCTAGAATGGAGTAAAGCCCCACTCAGCCTTACTCCTCAGGACCTTCCCTCGGGTCTGAGAGGTGGCATGATATGTCCATCTGTGTCCCACCTTCTGCCACCTGAGACGCTTGATGCAACCGTGGAAGCATTAAAGGCATGTTTCTTTCTATCACAACTTTCTTAAAGATTTACATTTGTTGAATAATAAGTAAGTACATTTGTCTAGCAGTTGGCAGTAGAAGGGCATCCCTGCCCCGTTTCCCTGGAGCAATGTAATTTGGGGGAATTGGGGAGCCCCTTGGATCCACAGTCCTCTGTCTACAAAATCAGCTTGCAGATCTGTCCTGTCCTGGCTGCTCGCCAGATTGCCACAGGCTGAGTAAGGACACGCACGTGAAAGCACCCTGTGGTCCTGACCGTGGAAATCCTCACCAGCGTCAGGCCTTAGTATGTTCCTATACATCTCAGCTCAAAAATAGGGTGTTTTCACAAGGTCCTACCATACGGCATAGGGAACTGTAGCCAATATCCCGTGATAAACCATAATGGAAAAGAGTATGAAAGAGAGATGTGAAAGAAGATGTGTATGTGTGTGTGTATAACTGATCGCTTTGCTGTACAGCAGAAATTAACACAACATTGTGAATCAACTATACTTGAATAAATTAAAAAAAAAAATAGACTGACTTCATAGTAAACAAAAGGACGTAACATACTCATTTTAAAGGGAGTAAATGTAACCTCAACTCAGATATATGCAGATCTAGCTCACAGATTGGTGATTGCTAGGGTTGGAGGGGTGAGAGGCTGGAGAAATTGGTGAAGGGTTTCAAAAGGTAAAAAGAAGAAAAATATGGTACGTTATTGAGCAACAACAACAACAAAACAAACAAAAAAAAGAAATTGTTTGGTTAAAAAAAAAGTACTTAAAATGCCTGAGCCCAGAGTCTTATTGAGGGTAGTTATATTTCATGATTTGACTATTACCTCATAAATTATAATGCTATACCAACGCTAAGTATTGCACTTTATCCTGGTCTGGCTATGTCTTTTTGTTCATAAAAGTATACCAGAATATACAAACATATAAATGCTTTGAACAGTTATGTAGACTTAGCAGTGCTACAGAAACAAAAATATACTGACGCTTGAATATAGTGCGTTTTCTTAAATAGCACACAGCTTTAAAGAATATTTACTTGAAGCTCGACACCAAGGATTTAAAATTCTCAGGCATGGAGAAGAGATTAATTTAAATAGACTATATAATTCTGATAGCTTTATCTTTTAAAAATAGAATATTACATTAAATAACTTTGTCAAAGTTATTTAAAACTTTGCATGTCGATTCAGTGTCGACATTCAAATGCTAATTTTGACCTGTCAACTTTGTTTCCTTGTAAGAAATTATAAGCCACATTATGAAATTTATGTACAATTTCCCTTGTTTAAAAATTGCTTAAGTGTGGATAAGTGGGCTATATAGTAAACAAATCATACTCCTTGTTTATGATATCTTTCCAGATTGCTTATCAAGAGGTAAACAAATAATTTCACAGTTTCCTTATACTTAAGTCTTAAATTTGTAAAAATATGTACCAGGCAATAATAAATTAATATACTGAGGTGCCAGATAAATTGCCAGCTGTTTTAGAGGTATCCTTGTTGATGGAATAAAACTAATTTTATAAAAATGGAAAATTTTTTGTTATTCTTATTTTTTAAAGAAGGGATAATAGCTCATACTGTAATTTTATTTTTCCTCCAATGGAAGTATCTTTTGAATTTTTTCCCTTATAAAGTACTATAACAAAACAACTTCAATAAAGAGTAAAATGGAACTTCAACTCAGATATATTAACCCAAACATAATTTTTAAATTTTTTCAAAGAATATTCATCCACAGTGGTTTGTAATCAGATAACTTTTAACTGCTGTCTTTTAAAAAATCATAATTACCCTCTGGCAATGTCAGTTAGTATTTTTTCTCCTCAGTATTCATCTTTCATCTTAGAGTCTAGCATGTAAAATTAATAGCATAGGGCATGTCTGTACCTGTCCTGAGAGGGAAGGATTATACAGGATTTCAAAGTTGGTCAGCTTTTCCTAGCAGATTAGATGCTGCCAAATAGTATGGTATTTGATTGTATAAGGCTCTATCTCTTTTTAAGGAATAGTCTTGATTCACCCATGTTCAAGGTCAAAACCATTTTAATGTACTTCTGAGTACATTTAGTACGAAAGACATAGGCTCAAAATAACATTGCTATGGAGGATTTCCAATTTTGTTCCACAGTCAATGACCATAGCAGAATGAAATTTTGGAATTTTGAATGTTGCATGTTTTTAAAATGGATTCTCACACATACAGATACACACAATTTTATCATTTGTTTTTCTTTAAGTAGATTTTGTTTGTATAACGTATTTATAGACAGCACTTAAAATCTTCAAAACAAAATAAATGTAATTTTTCCACTCTCCCCACATGTTGTAAACACTTTGGAAAGGAATTCTTGGGGTGGAAGTTTTTAGTGTTTCATTCCTATTCACATGCTGTGTGCTTTTTCTAGCTAATAAATAGTTAATTGGGGTTTTTACTTAGGTTATAAAATGGAATTGATGATATTTAACGTCATAAATGGGAATACCGAAGGCTAATAGAAAACAGACTTACATGCTGTCAACATTAATTATATCCAGTTCGGCAGAATTCAGAGAGATGTGTCCTGAAAATTCTACGAAAGCCACAATCAGAGCATGTTATTATGAGTAGTAATTACTTGTAGACCCCTTGCTATGGAGCAAAGTTGTGCTGAACATTTTACATTGTTCATCAAATCCTCATGCCTCTTCTGTGGTGGCTAAGGAAGCTGAGATAGGCAGACAGAAGTGGCTCGCCTGGGTGACCCAGCTTGGATCTGTTCTCACCTTTCCCAGGTCCCAGACTTTGCTTACCACCACTGAGTTTCAGATATGGGGAGGGTTTGGGTTCCCAGTTTCCACTTTTGTTTCCTCCAGAATAGCTTTTTTTAAAAAGTATTCTTTGCACTTGTTTGTTCATCCGGGTGAAAGTTCACCAGAACCAAGTTTCCTCTGTGCTGTACTCCTGACCCCCAAGGCCGAGGGGAGGGGCGGTTGCATTAAAACCATGTCCCTGACAGCTGTGCCTGCGATCACATCCAGACCCTCCCCCTCCACGGTCCTCTGGCCATTCTCCCCAGGGCATCTATTGCATGCAAGGGCTGTGGGCTGTGGGGCCAAAAAAGCCAGCATTTGGGGCTTTGCAGTTTTCTAAAAGCTCATTACCCAGGAAGGGAAGCAAAACTCAGACTTGTTCTAATTACCGTAGGCTACATCTTAAAGCCTTCTGCAGACCTTTTAAAATAATCCCTTTCAAGCCCAGAAATGTTAGGATGAAGACTCAAAACCATGACACCAGGGTGTATTTGTCATCTGAGGTTAAGTAATCATTGAGGACAAAGAAGTTGTCACAAGTCTGTTCTGATGTTCAATATTTCTTAAAAATCTTGCTTCAAGTAGCTTTTTTACTGATGGTGTGTGAATGTCTAAGCAGTTTGCATTTTGACATTTGGACTGAGATTGTGTACAGTGTATGCTGGCCCATTGTATTTTATAGAACAAGTGTAACGAATGGGTTGATAAATAAAACGTTCAGAGGCAGAAGTCACACACATGGGGATGAGGGTGTTTTGGGGGACACTTCTGTACCATGTGGTGACCCCTGAAATATATCCCAGCCTTACACACAACTCTCAACATCAAGGCAGTGAGGCTGATTGTTTTAATTTATGTGCAAGATCAGATCCTGGTGTATCACTGTACAACATCCTATGATGTATCTAAGAGCCATAGAACTTTTAAAATGTGTCACATTTCTAAGATCTGTGCCCTTTGAACTGGAAAGTGAAAATGGAATCGTTCAGTCGTGTCCGACTTTTTGCGACCCCATGAACTGTAGCCTACCAGGCTCCTCAGTCCATGGAATTGTCCAGGCAAGAGTACTGGAGTGGGGGTGCCATTTCCTTCTCCAGGGGATCTTCCTGACCCAGGGATCGAAGCCGGGTCTCCCGCATTGTAGGCAGATGCTTTACCGTCCGAGCCACCAGGGAAGCTGAACTGGAAGATATGCTTAAATGCCTCCCTGGGAGCAAAGCAGAGAGCCGATTCCATAACACTGAGTTGCAATTCCAGTATCACGTGTTAGTGGGCTGATACAGTCTTGATTTTACCTGTCTTACTAAATGCCTGGATATGCAGTTTCTGCAATTCAAGATCTAAGTAAATATTGCATGTTTTTCTAGCAGCCCATCTTTGCTGACATCTTGCAGGGACAGCTCTATCTTTTTTGTCATCCCAGTTGGCCGCTTGTACAGATCCTTGGGCAAGATGGGTTACACCCACACAAGCATTGGGGTTATATTTTAATTTCAGTCCATCAGGAGAGCCCCTGGGCGAGGGTAACAGCTACTGCAGGGTGGAGACAGCCAGCGATGGGAACTGGCATTAGAGCAGAGTTAAGTGGCCTGATAGGGTCTATGTGTAGGAACTGGAGGCTATGAATTAGTCCGTGGGAAGAAGCGTTCCAGTATTGCATTATGCAAGTGGTAACAGGATTGAGCCAGACACCTGGCTTCTAAAATCATTATAAGGAGATGCTATCTTTATGCCATTGATGGCTGCACGAGATGAGGCAGGCTGGTTTCTCTTTCTGCTGTTTAAACTTTACTCACTCACCCTCCCCGGGGAACCCCTTGCTTTTTCATGCTGCAGGGTTGCATGGTTTGGCTCCCAAAGTCAGTGATTCTATAGAGGCTGCCACCGTGGTTTGGCTTTTGATGTGTCTGTGTGTGTACACTCATGTTTCTGACCTCACTCTCTGGTTAGTTGTTTACCTACAAAAATGCTAGAAGATACAACAGTAGTGTACCTGCTCACAATGAGCAATTATAGTGACTACCAATTCTATAAACAAGGAGAAAAAAATTTTAAGGTAATCCAACACATGAAAAATCTGAAAAGTTTCAATAATTGAAATTGGCCTTACGTCCTTACTCAGGTTCTCAGTATCCTGATGAATGCCCTTCTTTGTGCCTGCGTGTCATTGCGGTTGAATATAATTGAGTTCCCAGAATAATAGAGCTTTGGAACATTAGACAGGGCTGTTCTGTGTGTGTATGTTTTTCATACAACCAGTCTTGTATATTAAGTATGTACTGAGTGCCAAGGATGGTTATATTTTACAATGGAAAGTAAAATCTGTCTCTATAGAGGAGAGGACACAGACAGTACTAATAAATATAATAAGTATACTCTGTAATACGTTGGAAGGTGCTGAGTTCTCAAGAAAAATGAAGCAGTGTAGGGTGCTCAAGGACGCAGGAGCAGAATGTGGTCAATGAGAAACACCTCATTGAGCAGGTAGCATCTGAGCAGAGACTTAAAGGAGTTGAGGGAGTAAACATCGTGGATATCTAGGGGAAGATCGTTGCAATCAGAAGGAACAGTGAGTGGAAAGATCTGAGGCTGGTCTGGCCACGGAACAGAGGCCACAGAACAGTGAGGAGGCTAGTGTGGCTGGTGAGGGTGAGGCAGGGGAGAAGAGATAGAAACAGGGGTCTAGATCCATAAGGGGTGGATTCTCTAGTCTTTGTAGCTGCATGTGCATGACTGGACTTTGGGTTGACTCTGAGAAAATTGTGGGGCCTTTGGGAGATTTTTCAGTTCAGTTCAGTCGCTCAATGGTGTCTGACTCTTTGCAACCCCATGGACTGCAGCACGCCAGGCTTCCCTGTCCATCACCAACTCCTGGAGCTTACTCAAACGCATGTGCATCAAGTCGATGATGCCATCCAACCATCTCATCCTCTGTCATCCCCTTCTCCTCCCGCCTTCAATCTTTCTCAACATCATGGTCTTTTCAAATGAGTCAGTTCTTTGCATCAGGTGGCCAAAGTATTGGAGCTTCAGCTTCAGCATCAGTCCTTCCAATGAAAATTCAGGACTGATTTCCTTTAGCGTGGACTGGTTGAATCTCCTTACAGTCCAACGGACACTCAAGAGTCTTCTCCAACACCACAGTTCAAAAGCATCAATTCTTAAGTGCTCAGCTTTCTTTATAGTCCAACTCTCACATCCATACATGACTACTGGAAAAACCATCACTTTGACTTGACAGACCTTTGTCGGCAAAGTAGTGTCTCTACTTTTTAATATGCTGTCTAGGTTGGTCATAGCTTTTCTTCCAAGGGGCAAGCGTCTTTTAATTTCATGGCTGCAATCACCATCTGCAGTGATTTTGGAGCCCCCCAAAATAAAGTCTGTCACTGTTTCCATTTTTTCCCCATCTATTTGCCATTAAGTGATGGGACCAGATGCCATGATCTTAGTTTTCTGAATGTTGAGCTTTAAGCCAGCTTTTTCACTTTCATCAAGAGGTTCTTTAGATCTTCTTTGATTTCTGCCATAAGGGTGTCATCTGCATATCTGAGGTTATTGATATTTCTCCCAGCAATCTTCATTCCAGCTTGTGTTTCATCCAGCCCAGCATTTCACATGATGAATCCTGGGTGTTCTTTGAAAGGAATGATGCTAAAGCTGAAACTCCAGTACTTTGGCCACCTCATGCGAAGAGTTGACTCATTGGAAAAGACTCTGATGCTGGGAGGGATTGGGGGCAGGAGGAGAAGGGGATGACAGAGGATGAGATGGCTGGATGGCATCACCGACTTGATGGACATGAGTTTGAGTAAACTCCGGGAGTTGGTGATGGACAGGGAGGCCTGGCGTGCTGCAATTCATGGGGTTGCAAAGAGTTGGGCACGACTGAGTGACTAAACTGAGCTGAACTGAACTCTGCAGTTAATAAGTTGAGTTAAAAATAAGCAGGGTGACAATATACAGCCTTGACGTACCCCTTTCCCAATTTGGAACCAGTCTGTTGTTCCATGTCTGGTTCTAACTGTTGCTTATTGCCCTGCATACAGGTTTCTCAGGAGGCAGGTCAGACAGTCTGGTATTCCCATCTCTTGAAGAGTTTTCCACAGCTTATTGTGATCCACACAGTCAAAGGCTTTGGCATAGTCAGTAAAGCAGAAGTAGATGTTTTTCTGAAATTCTCTTGCTTTTTTGATGATCCAACAGATGTTGGCAATTTGATCTCTGGTTCCTCTGCCTTTTCTAAATCCAGCTTGAACATCTAGAAGTAAACTATTCATGTACTGTTGAAGCCTAGCTTGGAGAATTTTGAGCATTATTTTGCTAGAGTGTGAGATGAGTGCAATTGTGCAGTAGTTTGAACATTCTTTGGCATTGCCTTTCTGTGGGATTGGAATGAAAATGGACCTTTTCCAGTCCGGTGGCCACTGCTGACTTTTCCAAATTTGTTGGCATATTGAGTGCAGCACTTTCACAGCATCATCTTTTAGGATTTGAAATAGCTCAACTGGAATTCCATCACCTCTACTAGCTTTGTTTGTAGTGGTGCTTCCTAAGGCCCGCTTGACTATGCATTCCAGGATGTCTGGGTTTAGGTGAGTGGTCACACCATCATGATTATCTGGATCATGAAGATCTTCTTTGTATAGTTCTTCTGTGTATTCTTGCCACCTGTTTGTAATATCTTCTGCTTCTGTTAGGTCCATACCATTGCTGGTCCCTTATTGTGCACATCTTTGCATGAAAAAATCTTTGGGAGATTTTTAGCAGAGGTGAATTGTGACCTGACTTCATGTTAAAAGAATTCTGCTGCTTTGCTGCAACGATAATAGACTAGAGGGCAGTAGTGGATCCAGGCGGTCCATTAAAGGCTCCTGCAGGGCTTCCCTGGTGGCACAGCGGGGAAGAGTCTGTCTGCCAATGCAGGAGATGAGAGTTGGACCCCTGGTCAGGGACGATCCCACATGCCATGGAGCAGCTGAGCCCGCGTGCCACAGTTATTGAGCCTGTGCTCTAGAGTCCGTGTTCTGTAACAAGAGAAGCCACTACAGTAAGAAGCAGTGAGAAGCCTGCGGACCCCAACTAGAGAGTAGCCCCTGCTCTCCCCAACTTGAGAAAAGCCCCATGCAGCAGCAAAGACCCAGCATTGCCAAAAATACATAAATAAGTCTTAAAGAAAAAAAAGAGGCTACTGTGTCAACCCGGTTAGGATGGGCTGCAGACCAGGATGGTTGCAAGGGAGATAGGGAGATGTGATTGGATTCTGGAAATATTTTGAGGTTCAGTAATATTCCCTAGTTGGAAATATACCCAGAAGAGAAATATACCCAGGAGCAGTACCAGGATTTTTGCTCTGAGTAGCTGGAAGGATTCAATTACCACCAACCGATGAGAAGGTTGGAGTTAGAGCTGATTGGGAGGGAAGGTCAGTTCATTCTTGAATGTGCTGAGTCTGAATTGCCTGAGATGTAAGCAAGTGGAGAGTTGGAATAGGCAGGTTGATTCATTTAGGCTGGAGGTCAGTCCTGTAGATAGACCCTGGGGAGTCATTGGTATGTTGATTTGAATTTGTAACTCAGAATGAGATTACCAAGATAGTGAGAGTGGACAAAGAAAAGACTGAAGACCAAGACCTGGGGCTCCCCAGCATGTAGGGGTTGCAAGAAGAGGAGTCAGAAAAGGAGGCTGAAAAGGAGTGACTGGTGAGTTGGGCAGGAAATCCAGATCCTTGGAAGGTGAGTCCAGAAAGCGTTTCGGGAAGGAAGTCATGGCCATGGGTGTCCAATGTGCTGATGGCTCCAGTAGGCGGAGGACTGAGACTTCACAGCTGTGTTGAGCAGTAGAGAATCACCACCTTGGTGATCTTTTTAAAAAAATTTTATTTATTTCTTTGGCTGGGCCAGGTCTTCGTTGCTGTATGTGGGCTTTCTCTAGTTGCCGCAAGTGGGGGCTACAGCCTGGTTACCTGGTCGGGCTTCTCGTTGCAGTGGCTTCTCTTGTGTAGCATGGGCTCTAGGCATGTGGGCTTCGGTAGTTTCAGCTCATGGCTCTAGAGCACAGGCTCAGTAGTTGTGATGCACGGGCTTAGCTGCTCCGAGGCATGGGATCTTCCTGGACCAGGGATCAAACCTGTGTCCCCTGCATCGGGAGGTGGATTCTTTACCACTGGACCACCAATGTGGTTCCTACTTTGGTGATCTTGATGAAAGCAGTCTCAGTGAAGTGCTAGGGCAGAAGCCTGATAGGAGGTGAAGGGTTTAGAACTGTGGGGAGAGGATTTAAAGTTAAGTGTAGAGAGTATATTTTGCTTTGCTACCAAGGAGACGAGAGAAATAGGACAGTCGCTGACTGGGAAGCAACATCAAGATAAGAGTCTTGTTTTAATGAGAAAAGGTACAGTGTACTTACTTGTGTTCCAGTGAGGATGATCCAGCAGAGACGAGACTAGCTGATACTGTGGAGGGAAGCATGGAGAATTGTCCAGATGTGGACTTGGCCCAGGAAAGGAGACCTCACGCACAGGCAGGAGGATTGACTTTAGAAGAATGAGGTTGACTATAAAAGGGCAGAGTAACTTGGTGCAGTTGCTTTAGGTGGCAGAAGCCTCTGGAAATTCCTTCTGATTGTTTCAGTTTTGTCAGGGAAGAAAGAAATCAACTAGATCCTATCAACTAAGTCTTGGAAGATAGAGAATGGAGGAGAGAAGTTGTGAGACGACGGTCTGTCGGAATAAGTCAAAGAGAATGCAGGGAAGCAGAGACTGTAGTTGCCGAGCAGTGTTGAGGATTTGCAAGTGGGACCTGTCGTCCTCGCGTGTCTTCTGCCACCATGTCTAGCAGCGCAGGTACAGGCATAACAGGGGTAGAGCTGGATCAACCAGGGTCATGGCTTTGCCAAGTAAACGAGACAGGAGAGGAGCAAGGAGATAGAAAAAGGGATGTTATAATGGAAGTGAAGCTGGTTAAAGGAGCAAGAGAGAACTTGGAGGTGATTAGAGACAGTGAAAAGGTGACAGGTGGAAATGATGGATTAGGGGTCCAGTGGAGCTGAAGGATTGCTGGATTCTGGATACTAGAAGGAGTGGGTTGGAAAGATTGAAGGTGGAGATCAGATAGGAGCTTGCCTGCTGTTATGATTGTGGATGGATCGCAGTTACTGGTAATGACAAGGCCCCAGGGACGGCCAGGAGCATGAATGTGTGTGAGGTTAGGGTGCAGGACTGCATCGTTGGAGGATCCGAGAGGCCCTCCTTCAAGGTTCTGAGAGACTCAGGCATGAGCAGGGTAAGCTACGTGTAGAGAAATGACGAAGCATTATGGTGTTGGAGAGGTAGACCGTCAACAAAGAGCTAATGACCTCACTGGAAAGTATGGCGGCAGGGATCTGGAGTCCAAAGTTGCCAGCAGCGATGGGGGATCATGATGCTAGCATCTGGCAAGATAATCTGTGTCTTAGGATTGAGCTAAGACGTTGGCAGTGGAGCCAAAATGCACCTCATTTTATTTCTTAAATGCACTCATGTTCCCTTTGGATATTTTGGCCAAGCAGCTAGGTTTGCTTGTTTGGTTATTCCTTTGTTTGCAGGATCTTAGTTCTCCTGACCAGGAATCAAATCTTTGCCCCTTGCAGTGGAAGCTCACAATCCTATCTACTAGACTACAGAAAACTCCCTGGACCTCATTTTAGATCTTCTCTCTACCGCTTACTGTCTGGCAAGTACTAACCCCTCTCATTCTCAATTTCCTCACCTGTTGCATAGAGACAATAATAGTACACACCCCAAAGATTCAGTTCAGTTCGGTTCAGTTGCTCAGTCGTATCTGACTCTTTGCGACCCCATGGACTGCAGCACGCCAGGCTTCCCTGTCCATCACCAACTCCCAGAGCTTACTCAAACTCATGTCCGTAGAGTAAAGGTCAAATAAGATAATGTATATAAAATATTATGCAGAGTGCCTGGCATGTAGTAACTACTTAAAATATCATTACAGTGTCGCTCCCTGGTCCCAAATCCTCACATGAGACCCTGTGCCTCCAGTTTGGAGCACAGTGACTGTTGATCCTTCTATTCTTGGGAAGCACCAGCTGTTTGCTACATAAGGTTTATTTGCCTTCGTTTCTCAGAGACATTTGGCTCAGATGGTTTCCTGGGTCCTGAATTGAACTTGCTTTTCTCCAACTAATTGAAAAATTCACTTGTTTTGTTGCAACTTTCAAAAGCATAAGTATCCACGTGTGTTTGTTGCATGTATAATTAATTTCTAAAGTTTTTGAAAAGTCAGAGGTTCACGTGTGAGCAGATCAAATCTGAAGCTTCTTTAAGACCCCCTGTGATGAAGCCCCCAGCAGTAGCCTCCATTCGGGTCCTCCGTGTCTTGTGCTTCCCTTGAGCAATTGGTTCTTGTTAAATTCTAGACACAAACCTCTTGGACTTGGCTGTAGAAACATCTTAGAGTCATGTTTGTGACTGCCTTCACTGGGGACAGAGAAGTTGGTGGCTTTGCGAGTTTGCCTCTCCGCTCCCCCGTCTTCACTTTACTCTCTTGCTGCTGCTGCTGCTGCTGCTAAGTCGCTTCAGTCATGTCCGACTCTCTTACGCGGCTTTATTTCTCATAGTGCATATTTTCCCTTTTGCTGTATCTCCTGCGTCCTTTCAGAGGACTTTGCAGCCAGCTGTTTGGCACCAGGTTGTGCGTAAGTAGCTCGTTAGGAGGATGGATTTGGGCATTTGGACCCATCCCTCCCCACACCTCACAGAGTACCTATCTCAAAACAGGCGTGCGGTAAACTTTTGTTAGAGCAGTAAAAACTTATCAGTCCTATCTGTGAAATGGAGATGTACTCCCGGGTATTTGCTTCAAAGTGCTTTATAATGATTATGATAATAATAATGGCTGGTAGTTATGGAGCGCTTGCTCTGTGTCTATTTTTCATACATTATCTTATTTAATCTTCCTGATGATCTTGTGCAATAACTGCAGTTACTACGCCCATGTTACAGATATGAGATCTAGAGTGTAAAGTATGATACCTGGATTCAGGGAGCTGGAAGCAGAGCAAGGATGTACCTGGAACCTTTCCCACTTTCATTCACTGTATTCCATCCACACAGTAACACTGGCAGAATGTGTCTCTCTAGAAGGAACTGGACTCTCTCTTCCATCTGGGGAGCCAGCCCTCTCCCTGCATCCTATGGTCCAGGTCACCAAACACCATGTAGAATGCTCTGCTCTGACCTTGGAGCAGGGAGCAGCTGGCAGCCTGGCCAGTTCAAGTCCCAGTGGAGTTACAGGGTGGCACAGTCAGTGTGTTTCTTGAAAACAAAGAAAGGAGATGAAAAGCTATCCTCACCATGAAAAAACATGGGGGAAATTTGAATACATGTTATTAAAGGGAAGAAATCAGTCTGAAAAGTCCACCCACTGTATGATTACGATAATATTCTAAAAAAGGTAAAAATATGAAGACGGTAAATGGATCAGTGTTTGCCTGGAGTTGAGGAGAAGGGAGATGAATGGGCAAAGCACAGATGCTTTTTAATTTTTTTAAAAAAATTGAAGTATAGTTGATTTACAGTGTTCTGACAATCTCTGCTGAACAGCAAAGTGACTCAAAGATGGTAAGGAATCTGTCCGCAGTGCAGAAGACCTGGGTTTGATCCCTGGGTCAGGAACATCCCCTGGAGGAGGGCATGGAAACCCATTCCAGTAGTCTTGCCTGGAGAATCCCATGGACAGAAGAGCCTGGCGAGCTACAGTCCATGGGATCACACAGAGCTCGACACTACTGAAGCGATTAAGCAGCAGCGGCCACACGTAAATGCATTCTTTTAAAATCTTTTCCAGTATGGTTTATCCCAGGAGATTGGATATAGTTCCCTGTACTGTACAGTGAAAGTGAAAGTCGCTCAGTCGTGTCAGACTTTTGACGACCCCAAGGACTATATACAGTCCATGGAATTCTCTAGGCCAGAATACTGGAGTGGGTTGTCGTTCCCTTCTCAGGGGATCTTCCCAACCCAGGGATCGAACCCAGGTTTCCTGCATTGCAGGAGGTTTCTTTACCAGCTGAGCCACCAGGCAAGCCCAAGAATATTGGAGTGGGTAACCTATCCCTTCTCCAGGGGATCTTCCTGACTCAGGAATCAAACCGGGGTCTCCTGCATTGCAAGTGGATTCTTTACCAGCTGAGCCACAAGAGAAGCCCCGTACTATAGAGTAGGACCTTATTCATCCATGCTAAATCTAATAGTTTGCATCTACCAGCTGCAGCCTCCCAGTCGATCCCTCTCCACTCATCCCTGCCCACCCCTGCCAACCCCCACCCCCCCAGCCCCGCACCTTGGCAACCACAAGTCTGATCTCTCTGAGTCTGTTTTGTTTTGTAGATAGGTTCATTTGCAAAGTGCAGGTGATTTTTAGGGCTGTGAAAAAACTCTTCTACAACTGTAATGGTAGATACATGTCATTATGCATTTGTCCAAAGACATAGAATGTACAACATCATGAGTCAGCCTTGCTATAAACTGCGGATTTTGGGTGATGGTGATGTGTCAGTGTAAGTTCATCAGTTATAACAAATGATGGGAAGTGTTGATAGGAGGCTGTGCTTATGTGAGGGTGGGGTAAGTGGAAATCTCTGTCCCTTCCCCTCAATTTTGCTGTGAATCTAAAGCTGCTCTAGAAGAAAGTCTATTTTTAAAAAAAACCCTGCATTCCTCATACCCATCCCCCTAGTATTCCATTGCTGTAGGATTGAGAGCTAGCTGGCAGCATGCTCAGATTGCAAGGGGAAAAAGAAGGATAAGCTGACTTTGATTGAAATTCCACTGTAGGCACGTTGAGGAATTTTAAAGAAGCTCTGAGCCAGTGAGTGCTGTGGGCTCCTTTTGTTTAGATTTGGCACTGGCTGGAAGGCTGTGCTGCCGGAAGGAGCTGGTATGGAGGAGAGCCAGATCCGCAGCAAGTCCTGAAATGTGCCCTCTTTTCATCCCAAGATTTCGATTATGGTGCCAAATGACAGGGCTGCTGTGGAGCTTCTAGTGCTCCAAGTGACCCATGAGTCCCCCCCATATGGGGGCCCATGCTCTCGCTTTTCTTGTCTCCTTCTCCCCTTCTTTTGTCCTCTGTTACAGAAATGGGTCTCTGACAGTGTTCTGCACAGCTGGGGAAGCCAGGGACACTGAGAGGAATCACAGGCTGAGAAGTCCTCCCAGTCCTGAGCTGTCTTGGGGAGACTGACATGGGTAAACTGAAACTGTTTGTCTCACCCCTTTCAGTGGGTGCAACCTCAGATTTAATTTTGCTCCAGTGATGTCCTGGAACATCTCCTCTGGACCCCTGGGCTTTGGGGAAGTGGTTGGGAGTTCCTTGGGGGTAAGATGGTAGAAAACTCATATTGCCATTTTGATTACACAAATATTTTTGACAAATAAAGATTGACAGCAGTTAAGAGTTGAAAAGTGGTATTATTTATGCCAAATGTTTTTCCTAACTTGTAAAAATATTATATAATAGTGTGGTAACAGAGCAGTGTGGTTTTTTATTTCATCACATACTTTGGGGTCTAATTTTCTTGATTTCTCCTTGTGCATTTCCCTGCCCATGCCCCAGATCCCCCTCTTCTCCTTTGGGGCCGTACCCTCTGGCATCCCTGGTTTGGGGTTATAGGTCAGCATTCACAGGGGCCAGTCTGTGGGGAAAATGCACATGAGGAGAGGACTTTGTGTTATAAGTGAGCGATCCACTGACGTCTGTACCAAGATCGGAAGGAGAAGATGGAACCAGAGGTAGACAGGATGAACTGATGAAGATAGGCTCACATCTGGAGGAGATGAGACACTGAACAAGGAGCAAATAGGTAAACTGAGGCAGTTCTGGAGCAAATTGCAAGAACTTAGGTGGCATTGCCTTCTTGGGAGAGATCTATCTTTTGCATCGGACAGTACACTCCATAGTGCTAGGTATTATTTGGACTTACCATACATAACAAAATCTGTAATTAGCATCTCTTTGTTTGAGGACATTTAATATAGTGCCAGCATTCATGTAATGGGCCAGTGGGAGTTAATAACAGTAAGACAACAAGCAATCCCAATTCAAATAAGTGGGATTTTTTTAAGCAAAGCAATTTCAGATAATTGGTGGCTCCTGGATTCCCTAAGGAAAGGGGATTTTCCGGATCATCCTTTTGATAGACAAAATATGTGGAACGCTCTCTAAAATGCTATAATATCAGAGACTTTAAATAATTTAATCACCAAAATCTTATTATCCCCTTGCCTGCAGGCTTTCTAGCAGAAAGTGCAATTAAATTAAATGTAGGGGAAAAAATGGACTCTTAAATTCGAGACTTTCCTGCATTTCTTTGCCTTTCTTGAGGATCTCATTACTCTCCGATTTTCTCATTTTCCTTTCTTCGTGTTTGGCAGAGAACACATACTCTTGAAGCTATTGCAGACAGGGTAAGAAGAGACCTTCTGAGTTCAGCAAATCCATCTGAACGGACGGGTGAAGGTGAATGCATCTCACCGTCCTTTATGAAACAGCCTGGAAGACAGTGAGGTGGCAGACTTCTATGACTTGGAGTTCATAGAATGACAGATTTAGTATTGGCCACAATGTCTGTGAAACATCCTGTATAATTTTTCTAGAGTTTGTGGCACTTCAGTTTTGGAAACTTCTAGGTGTGTAACCTTTGTTTATCACTTCTTGTTATAAAAATTTTTAAACGCTTTAAAATGTAGAGAGAATGTTTAATAGGCCTCTGTCTTAGGTCTGGTTCCCCGGAAACAGATAATGATGCAGAAATTTGGGTGCAGGTGATTTTCTGAGAAGAGCTGTTGGGATCAGCATCTGTCAGGGGTGAAACAAGGGGACAGGTCAGAGAGAGGAGGTGAGTTAAGGGCAATTTCAGCGACGTCCTCAGTCAGTTCTAAGAATTGCGGACCAGGGTGGCCTGAAAGGGGTTCGGTAGGCAACACCAGCAGTGCATGTGCGCGCTCAGTCCCGTACAACTCTTTGCAACCCTGAGGACTGTAGGCCGCCAGCCTCCTCTGTCCATGGGATTTCCCAGGTAAGAATACTGGACTGGGTTGCCATTTCCTCCTCCAGGGGATCTTCCTGACCCAGGGATCAAACCTGAGTCTCCTGAATCTCCTGCATTGGCAGGTGGATTCTTTACCACTGAACCACGTGGAAAGCTCTGACACCAGCAGTATTCACTGCATTTAGCCATCACCCAGCCTCCTCCATTGTCAGCCTAAGGGACAGCTTGCTTGCCCTCTACTTCCACCCACTTCTGCCCACCTGGGCTTTTTTGTTTTGTTTTTTACAACTTCATTGAAGTATAATTATGTACCATAAAGTTCACTCAACTCAGTAAATTTACCAAGCTATACAACCATCACTTGAATCCACTTTCAGAACATTTTTATTACCCTAATTAGCATATTCCTTTGAAAATGACTCCTGGTATATTTTGAAGCAGATCACTTTAGTGAGGTTTTAATGCAATTAAATTCTTAGCTGAAGATATCTATTGATAGGAATTTTTAAAAGACACATTTCTGTGAGTGAGTGAGGTGCCGTTTGAGGTCACATGATAGGTGACCTGAGGAGATGTAGGAAGCATCACTACAAATAAAGCTAGTGGAGGTGATGGAATTCCAGCTGAGCTATTTCAAATCCTAAAAGACGATTCTGTGAAAGTGCTACACTCAATATGCCAGCTGCAGTGGCCACAGGACTGGGAAAGGTCAGTTTTCATTCCAATCCCAAAGAAAGGCAATGCCAAAGAATGTTCAAACTATTGCACAATTGCACTCATCTCACACACTAGCAAAGTAATGCTCAAAATTCTCCAAGCTAGGCTTCAACAGTATGTGAGCCAAGAACTTCCAGATGTTCAAGCTGGATTTAGAAAAGGCAGAGGAACCAGAGATCAAATTGCCAACATCCAGTGGATCATCAAAAAATCAAGAGAGTTCTAGAAAAATATCAACTTCTGCTTTATTGACTATGCCAAAGCCTTTGACTGTGTGGATCACAACAAACTGTGGAAAATTCTTCAAGAGGTGGGAATACCAGACCATCTGACCTGCCTCCTGAGAAACCTGTATGCAGGTTAAGAAGCAACAGTTAGAACTGGACATGGAACAACAGACTGGTTCCAAATTGAGAAAGGATTATGTCAAGCTTGTCACCTTGCTTATTTAACTTATGCAGAGTATATCATGTGAAATGCCAGGCTGGATGAAGCACAAGCTAGAATCCAGATTTCCAGGAGAAATATCAATAACCTCAGATATGCAAACGACACCACACTTACGGCAGAAAGTGAAGAAGAACTAAAGAGCCTCTTGATGAAAGTGAAAGAGGAGAGTGAAAAATCTGGCTTAAAACTCAGCATCCAAAAAACTAAGATCATGGCACCCAGTCCCATCACTTCATGGCAAATATATGGGGAAACAATGGAAACAGTGAGAGACTTTATTTTGGGGGGCTCCAAAATCACTGCAGATGGTGACTACAGCCATAAAATTAAAAGACATTTGCTCCTTGGAAGAAAAGCTATGGCCAACCTAGACTGCATATTAAAAAGCAGAGACATTACTTGGCTGACAAAGGTCCATCTAGTCAAAGCAATGGTTTTTCTAGTAGTCATGTAGGGATATTAGAGTTGGACTATAAAGAAAGCTGAGCACTGAAGAATTGATGTTTTTGAGCTGTGGTGTTGGAAAAGACACTTGAGAGTCCCTTGAACTGCAAGGAGATCAAACCAGTCCATTCTAAAGGAAATCAGTCCTGAATATTCTTTGGAAGGACTGATGCTGAAGCTGAAGCTCCAATACTTTGGCCACGTGATGCGAAGAACTGACCCATTGGTAAAGACCGATTCTGGGAAAAATTGAAGGCAGGAAGAGAAGGGAACTTAGGAGATGGTTTGATGGCATCGCCGACTCAATGGACATGAGTTTGAGCAAGCTCCAGGAATTGGTGATGGACAGGGAAGCCTGGTGTGCTGCAGTCCATGGGGTCGCAAAGAGTTGGACACAAGAGACTGAACTGAAATGGTCAAGGCAAAAAACTAAGCTCTTTCCAGGGTTAGTATAAATGCCTTGTGCACATCTGTCATCCTATTGATAAAATAATGGGTCTAAAAAAGAAAAACATTTTTAAGAATACGTGAGATATAATTCATAAACCGTAAATTCACCTTTATAATAAGGAATGCAGTTCACTGGGGTTTTAGTATACTCACAAGCTTGTGCAACCATCACCACTACGTGATTCCAGAATATTTCCACCACGTAATGAACTCTGTACTCATACTCTTATTCTAATAATTTGTTTTTTTGGAGAGACAGTTTCTCATGTGAAAGCATGAACGTTAGGTCTTACCAGTTATTCACACCTGGACCATCAATCTGTGTTTAAAGACAGCTCCTATATTTCAGGCATGGTGCCTCAGAGGTAGTGATTCTAAATTATCTCCAAATCTCAGGGTGGTTTTCACAAAGCTGCTCTTCATTCCTGGGGGTTAGTGGTGTCTGTCTTAGCAGAAAACCTGTCTTTGTTTTTGTATTAAGGCTTGTCCTTAACACAACCATAATGAGGTTTTGTGGGTTGTTAAATGGTGTCTTCAAATATGTTGCAGGGATCACGTTCAGGGTCATTTTACATCTTATTTCACTCTTTGCTACATGTGCAAGATAAATGTATGGGTGCTAGAAAAGTGGAAGTGTATCAGCAGGAATTCTTTTTGCCCAGTGATGGATTAGAGCACATGGGACGTGTGTGAGTTTATGAGTGGAGCTTTTGTTATATTCCCAGACTTGAATGAATTTAGGCTGAGTGAGAAAGAGCAGTAGTGTATATTTAAGTAAAATCTCTGTTTCATTATCTTCATTCTTAAAGAGCAAATTAACTGAAGAAGCCATTTTAGCATATAATTTATGTTTATGCAATTACAAGGGAAACTATGATGGCTTAGCTGCTTTCATTCTACAAATGGCTTTGGTGTGTTCTGATCTGCCCCATCTCAGTCCTGGAGACACAATTGGGCCGTGACATTGCCAGCCAGGCGCTCACACCCTGGGTCACTCTGTCCCCACACGCTGCTCTGTATCACTCATAACTCACCCATTAGCAGTTTATCCTAAATGGATTTTTGACATGATTTAAAAATGGATAGTTATAAAAATATGCTGAAAGGTCCTCTTATTTAGATGCTTTTAGGTGCAGTCTTCTATTAAGAGGAATTTACCGAGTCTTGTCTGCTCAGGGTTTGTAGACAAAGCCAGGACCAACCAGGCAGGAGAACCATTCACTGGGTGAGTCGGGAGCTCTAGAACATTGTTCAGTGGGGTGCTTCTTCCAAGCAATAAAGCAAAACACAGGGCGTTAGGATGTCAAGGGGAGGTAAGATTGGAGAGAGAGAGGTGAAAGAGGCAAACCAGCAGCAAGTTGAGGTGGCTGGGAGAACTGAGGATGGATGGATGAGGTGGGCTTCAGAACTCTTCTGCTGTGCCCTTCATGGTGTTTGCTTTGAGGATTGCATGACCGCTTATGTATGCCACACCCAGCTACACCCAGATCCCACTCACTGTTTTGTTTTGTTTGCATGTGTACAAAATCTTTCTTTATTTAACATCTATTGAGTTAGCTTTCTGTCTGTGCCAGGTCCTGGATAAAACAGTGTCAGCAAAGAGGCTGATGCTACCTGTCCCTTCGTGGAGTTCTCAGTCCAGAATAGGCAGGAGTGGCGTAGGAGGGTCAGCATTGGACACATATTTGAATGTTTAATTCTACGATGAGTGGTGGACAGAAATATAGATGCTAAGAGAGAGTGCTATGGGGCAGGGGGAGGGGAGGACCTAATGTGGTCTGGGGGTCAGGAAAGCCTTTTCTGAAGTCATGATGTCCAAGCTTGGATCTAAATGATGATTGATAATTAGGAAGATAAAAAATGTGTGGGTTCAATGGGTACAAAGGTGGCCCAGAGCCAGGGAACCCTCCAGTGGGCAGCTGTAATCTTCACATTTGTTGATGATAAAAAGGGAACTTGAATTCCGCAGATTTAAGTCCGAATGATAGGTAGGCAGTTTTTACTTTGCTTGTGCTTTTTTGAAGGCGTTCTAAGTCTTTTCTCATATTACATCCCTGCATGAGCTTTCACACACACCTGCTCTAAGGTTTTCAGTAGAGATTAGCTGAGAAACACTAGAATGAATATAAATACACATAATAAATTAAAGCTGAACAAACAAAAGAATTAAAATACATTTTTTAGACTTGTCATAGAATTGGGACTGCATCAAGTTTCCTTCAGATTCTGAACCTCTGAGCATGTATGAAGTTGCGTAATTGTTCTCGGTTAGTTTTGAACAAACTCACGCAAGATAGGCAGAGATGTGCTGACAGCCAACTGGCAGTTCCCCACATGGGAGTTGGCGATTTTACGGACTGTCTGTAACCAAGCCATACTCCAGACCTGTTCCAAAGCTGTCTCCAATCTCCTCCAGTTGTTATCTACTCGAGAAATGCAAAATTATATTCATACTCAAAAATTGCAAAAGAAAAATAATAATTGTTGCCAAGTGAAATTTTCCTCATTGGAACTAACAGTGGGAAGGCTGGTATGTAACAAACATTTCATTACAGAATTTTTTCCAAAAATTATAATTAATGTATTCAGGAACATCTGTTAGTATAAAGCTCATGCATATATATATGTTCTACCACAAGGTCACTGCTTGGAACTCTGGCCCATCAGTTAGCTTCTCATTAACTGAGAACATCTCAGAAAATGTGCCATCAGAGGTCAATAACGTTCAACCCTCACATTGTGAGTCCTCATTATATAAAGTTACAAGAATACATATAATTAATACAGAAGTCACAATACAAAGTTTTGAGATTACATAAGAAAGCTTACATTGTCACAAATTTACGTCATAATGAAGTACATGAGTATCTTCCAAAAGCCCAGCCTTTTTACACAGAGCAGAGAGGAGAGCAGGGAACCCTTATGTTGGTGGGACCAGAAGCTCTTATGTCAAGCTCCTTTCTTTGCAACTCCCTTTTTATAGCAACTCCCTCTTTATAGCAACTCCCTCTACACTGATCCCTTATCAATCAGCTCCTGCCCCACTCCCCCTCCATGCCCTGCAGAAAAGGGAGAAGGGGACCAACATTTATAAAACACTACAGCATGCTGGAAGTCTGCCTAGGGATTTTCCCTTCATTGTCTCACTTAATTCTTAGGGCAAGCTTAATTCCCCTTTGTGTAGTTGAGAAAATGAGGCTCAGAGAGGCCAGTCCTGAGTACCTTTCTCTTCTCTGTGTACTCAGGCATCTCCAGTCCCAAAGTCGAGAAGCCATTTCATATACCGCTGACTCCTGGTTCTCTGCCTCCAGCCCTGACCTTCGTCTTCTTAAACACGAAGACGTGTGGACATTTTCCTGTCCTTATCTTCCCTGATCTCTCAGCAGCATCTGTCAGGGTTGACCAGACCTCCTCCTTGACTTCCATGGCCCCATACTCCTCCTTTGCTTCCTACCTCTGTCTGGTCCTTTGTTGGCTCGTCTTTGAGCGTTGGCATTCCCAGCATTCAGCCGCTTTTCTCTTATCCAGCTGCACTCTCCCAGTGGATCAGGTCTACCCTCTTGGCTTTGAAGACTGTCTGCATGCTGATGACTTGCTAGTTTTGAACTCTAGCCCTGATCTTCCCCCGAACTTCAGTCTCATATCCATGGCTACCTGCTTGACCTCTCCATCCATCCTCTAGGTATCTCAGACTTCCTTATCCTACCCAAGGCTCGAGATCTGTGCAGTCCAATATGGTAGTGCCATGGAGCTGTTTATATTAATTAAAATTCAATAAGATTTAAAAGTCAGTTTTCCAGTGCCACGAGCCGTTTCAAATGCACAGTAGCTCCCTGTGAGTCGTGGTCACCACATCAGAAGGCAGATAAGGAGCATGTCCATCACTGCAGGAAGTTCTGGTGGTCAGTGGTGACCTAGTTGTTTTTATCTCCTCCAAACTTGTTCTTTCACCAGGGACCCCCTTTTCAAATAATCTAGTTGTTCCTCAAGTCAAAAATCTAAAAGGCATCCTTTTTTATTTTATTTTATTTATTTTGGCTGCGCTGGGTGTACGGAGTAAATGCTGAAATTTATGGAGTTTATTAGTTTATCTGTTATCGCTCAGGCTTAATTGCTGAGTGCGGTCTTTATCTAGTTGTGGCAAGCAGGGGCTATTCTTCATTGCTGTGCGTGGGCGTCTCATTGCAGCTTCTCCTGTTCAGAGAGCCTGACCTCTAGGCCTATGGGCTTCAGTAGTTACAACATGTGGGCTCGGTTGTTGCGCTGCATGGGCTTGATTGCTCCTTGGCATGTAGGATCTTCTCATACCAGCAATCGAACCCATGTCTCCTGCATTGGCAGGAGGATTCTTATCCACTGGGCCACCAGGGAAGTCCCAGGAGACATTCTTGATTCCTCTCCTTCTAGCATGCCTTATATCAATTTTATCAGTGAGTCTTGTCTACTGTGTCCCTAAAATATATCTCATGTCTTTGTACTCCTCTCAGACTCCAGCGTTCCCCAAGCTGAGCCAGCAGCCTCTGTCACCTGAATCGCTACAGGGACTCCCCAACAATCTGCCTGCTTCCACTCTTATGCTATAACCATTGTCCACACAACAGGTAGCCATGCCCACAGGGACTTCAAAGCCAAGGCTTTGAAAACTGTAAAACAGTTCTCCTGTCTCCTGGTTGAAAACCCTCCAATGATACTTCATCTGATGTAGCATAAACCCACTGTTTTTAAATCTTAGTTTACCTGGCATCTTTGCCCGTTTGGGCTGCCATAGCAAAGTACCGTAGATTGAGTGGCTTGGAAACAAGAGAAGATTATTCCTCATGGTTCTGGAGCATGGATGTCCCAGGTCAGAGCACCAGCATGGCTGCATTCTGGTGAGAGCTCTCTTCTGGCTTCTCCCGACTTCTCCTTGTGTCCTCATGTAGTGGAAGTAGGGCCAGCTAGGTCTCTGGAGTCTCTGATGAGAGTGCTCATCCCCTTCATGACGGCTCCACCCATGGCCCAATCGCCTCCTAAAGGCCCCACCTCCTAGTACCATTTTTTTGGGGGTTAGGTCAGCATATGAATTTGTGGGGGGTAGGGACATAAACATTCAACACATAAGGCATGGCCCTATATGACTTAGGCCTTCGTCTTTCTCAACCACACTACATTGCCCATCAGACTCCACTTCACCATGACTTTGTCTTTGGTCACCAAATGCCCTAAGACTGGGCTATCCTAGTCTTAGGACAGCCTCACCCCTTTGCCTGGAAGCTCCCCTTGGTCATCACTTGGCTGGCTCTTCCCTGACATGCAATGGGGCCATCTTGAAGCCCACGTTAAAGTGGCTCCACCAGATACTCATCTCAGGCTTGTTTCCATCTCCCCACAGCATTCCAAACTCTTATTGTTTCGCTCCAGTATTCTTGCCTGGGAAGTCCGGTGAACAGAAGAGCCTGGCAGGCTACAGTCCATAGGGTCGCGAAAGAGTTGGACATGACTTAGCAACTAAACCACAACAACACTGTTTCACGTTTATCTGTTCATTTATTTCCTTTTTCTTCCTCCCTCACTGGAACATAAGTCATAGATACTAGGGATTCAGTATGGATAAGACATGCTTTGCCCTCTTGGAATACAAAAGTCTAAAAGTGATTTGTAGCAGAGTGGCGCCGCGGAAGCGTGCTGGGCCCATAAAAATGATCTGTAATTAACTTATCTTTTTTTGGAATGTGGACAGGTGTTGGAGTTAGAAGAGATCAGCTGTTTTAATCTTGAGCATGCTGATAATTTTTTAAATAAATCTTTTCATCCTTTTCTTATGAGTAATGCAAAAGTAAAATTTCTTTATCAGAGTCTCAGCAGGCAGGTTTCATACTCAAAATAAAAACACTTTCACTTCTTTCTTACCCATCGTTTTGGCTCTAACCACACTTTTCCAGGCCAGCCTCGAGGCTGGATGGGAACTGGGGGGTAGGGAGGAGCGGGTGGGGGGGTGGTTCATAGTTGATAAATAGGGAGAGATGGTTGTAAGGAATCACTGAGGTCCCACCAAAGCAATGAAAGTTGTTGCCTTGATGGATGAAAGAATCAGTGCACACTGCAGAGCTCACTGACTTGGGGCTGGAGGAATGGATTTGCTCTTGTGAGCATATCTGAAGGCGGTAGGAAGCCTGCAGGATCAGAACTGTAAAAGCAAGTGGACCTCCAGGATGGGGAGGACAGACCTACATTAGAGGATCGTGTGCATACCCTGCAAAAGGACGCTCCTTCCAGTATGTCCCTGCCTCCATGCCCACAGGCACCGATGGCCACACTCTCAGTAGCATCTCTCTCAGAAGGGGGTTCGTTAGGTCACAAGCGGCTTGGAGTTAAGTGCCATCCACTACAGCCCATACCGTCTCCACTGCCTGAGTTTCAGAATCCTTCGTGATTTGACCTCATCCTCACCAGTCACATCTTCCAGATAATCAGGCTTCTTTGCATATCTTGTCCGTTCCCACCTCTCTCTTCTTCCTCCCTCTCGTGATCTTCCTCCTAACGTCTTCCTTCAGGAATCAGCTGACGTTTTTCACTGAGTGCTGTGCCAGACTCCCAGAGACAGAGAGGAAGTTCCAACATCCCCTTCAGGAACCTTCTCTAACCACAAATCTCTCCCCTCTGGGTTGTGCTGTGGTCAGCCAGCCTGGGTCACAATCTGGCAAGTCGTTATTTGCTAGTGGTCTTGATGGTCAACTTGAACTTTGTAGCTCCCCAAATATGGGCGAAACTGCATGCCACGTGTTGGGCTTGTAGACAGTGCTCACTTAACACTTCGTTCATTGACTCTATTTCCCTAAAAATTAATTCAGCAAGAACTCTTTTCATGATGGTTCAAATGACTGGACTCTCCCTGCCCACTGGGCTTTTCTCCACTTGACTAAATACTGCTCCTTCTTTAAGATGGCTCCGATTCACCTTTTCCTGCCTTGTCCCTGGGGTCTCTTCTAGGGTCCTTCTGTGGTCTTCCAGGGTACCCTCACCCCTCAGTCCCAACTCTTCTCTGTCTGTCCTAGTCACTCCCTCTATACACACTGGACCATGTGCCCCTTTGAAACAGGAAAACATTTTATCAAGTGATACAAGACTATTTGATTAGGTGAATAAAAAAGCATACAAGTAAAGTAGCAAAAATGTTTTCTCCCAGTAAACCTTGAAAAAATATAAAGAAGGGTATACACTTGAAGGGGCTTCCCTGCTGGCTTATTGGTAAGGAATCTACCTTACCAATGTGAGCAGGAAATGTGAGTTTGATCTCTGGGTCGGGAGGAGATGCGAGTTTGATCTCTGGGTTGGGAAGATCTCCTGGAGAAGGAAATGGCAACCCACTCCAGTGTTCTTGTCTGGGAAATCCCATGGACAGAGGAGCCTGGTGGGCTACAGTACGTGGGGTCACCAAGAGTCAGACACAGCTGAGTGACTAAACAATAACAATAATGCATTCAAAGATACACTACATGGATATGGACTGACCTTTATGTTGCTCAGTGTATTCATCTGCTGTGGAGTTAGCCACCACAAAATACCACACACCGGGTGACTTGAAACAGCAGGAACTTACTTCCTAACCAATCTGGAGACTCAGGTCCAAGATCAGAGCGTGGGCAGGTTTGGTTTCTCGAAGCCTCTCTCCCTGGTGTGCCGACGGCTGTCTTCTCACAGTGTCCTCACAGGGTCCAGCCTCTGTGTTCATCCCTGGCGTCTCTTCACACTGGACCTGTACTACCTCACTTAACTTGTATTACCTCTTTAAAGGCCCCGTCTCCAAATCCAGTCTCACTCTGAGGTGTACCAGAGTGGTTAGGATTTCAGCATTAAGAAATTGGGATTGGGGGGGGCAGGCACAATTCAGCCCACAACACCCTGATACCTAGAGAACAAAAGAGCCAGAATCAAAATTCAGCAGCACACGAGGGGTTACACATCTCTGGTCCATCCCATGGAGAGGCATGTGTTTGTGTTTTAGAAATTTCTGAACAGATTGAGGCTGGGAAGATGTTGTGAAACCGAATTCTGAGAACAAAGATATTTTTATTATTAAAGTGGGATTTGCTGAAGGAGAGAAAGATTGAGGACAGAGGTTTCATGACATAAACCCTTAATCTTCCTGGAGAGGGTGAGAGAGCCCCCCAGGAGCAGAGGGTGGGGGCACCAAAGGCAGATGAAGTCACGAGGATTGGGGAGTGGGGGCAGAGTGAGAGTGGGTGCCCTCTGTGGGAGGAAGCAAGTCCTAGGGGCACGATTGAGGCGATGACTGATGGTCCCTTTTTTTCTCCTGGCTGGGTGAAAAGAATGTGTATTTCTGTCATCTGAGCCTTGGGCTTTCACAGTTCAAAAATGCTTTGTTTTCAGCCTCTCAATCACAACCTGCATGTTTCAGGACTGCCTTCCCCTTAGGATTCTATGTAAATAGGGGAAATGGTTCTTAGAAAACACACATTTATAACCAGTCTTGCATTGGAGCACATTAAGGCCATATGGCTCTTGTAACCGAGTCACCTGGGTCTTTAATACTGGTGCTGCCTCATTATGTGACTGTCTTGTGAATTTCAGGGCATGTCTGCTGTAATACTACTTTTTATCATCCCAGGATCAGCACTGATACTTCTCAGACTCCTGTCTCTAACATTAATAGCACCATGCTATACTGCTTGGCCTTGTTGGGGAGGAAGAAGCTTTCTTCAACCCTCTGAGCGTCCCTGGCTGGATCTGAAGATGAAACTCACAGTCACACATGAACAAGGAAAAAGCAGACACATTTTATTGAATCTTTACATATGTAGCCTACACAAGGCAACTAAGTCCTCAGTAAGTGACCAGGGCAGAAAGCTTTTATACCTTTTAGGCAAACAGTACATTTATGGACAGCAGACAATACAAAGGGGTTTGGAATAGGGGTAGTAAATGATGAACTAAGGTGAGAAGGATTAGTTGAACTCGGTTTGTTTGCCAGTTCCACTCTGGGTTGATCAGAGTGTGTCTCCAGTGAAAGGAGAATTTATTTCCTCCCTTTAGACAGGAAAGGGGGAGCTTTTTCCTACACTTCTTAACTGCCTTCAACTCAAAATAATTTTATGTCTAAGAGGCATATATTGGGGTGACATACTCTGGTTTCCATTGGCCTTTTTCATCTTTTATTAAATCTAACTTCTAGAGTAATAGACTTTTGGAGCCTATTTTTCCACATTAGCACAAATGTAAGTTTTGAATGGATGTGCGGATGATATTGTTATAACTTATAACACACGCTGTAATTAGCAGTAAATCTTAAAATAAGAGGATAATATCTACCAAAATCAGGGGCTTCCCAGGTAGCTCAGTGGTAAAGAATCTGCCTGCCAAACAGGAGTTGCAGGAGACTTGGATTCAATCCCTGGGTCAGGAGGATCCCCTGGAGGAGGGCACGGCAACCCACTCCAGTATTCTTGCCTGGAGAATCCCATGGACAGAGGAGTGTGGTAGAGCTACAGTCCATGGGGTTGCAAAAGACCTGGACATGACTTAGCTACTAAACAACAACATTCTACCAAAATCAGATGGAGAAGTTCAAGTGCATGTGAAAAGCAGGGCAGTTTGCCTAGTACTCACAGTGGATGCATGGAAAACCGACAAAGTTGTGTATAGTACAGTACAGAATATATTACGGTCTAGGATCAAAACTTACAGTTTACTTACTTGATCCAGCAATTTTGAAACTGTGTTTCTTGACTGTTTTTGAATTTGAAGAGATCTGCATTACTTAAAATTCTGCTAGTAAATAGTATTGACATCATTTTTTAGTCGCTCAGTCACACCTGATTCTTTTGTGACCCCATGGACTGTAGCCCACCAGGCTCCTCTGTCCATAGGATTTCCCAGGCAAGAATACTAGAGTGGGTTGCCCTTTCCTTCTGCAGGGGATCTTCCTGACCCAGGGTTTGAATCCATGTCTCCTACATTGGCAGGAACATTCTTTACCATTGAGCCGCCCGGGAAGCCCACTGAGATCATTACATCCAGCTAATTGGTATTTGAGTAGTTAAGATTCACATAGTGATAGCAGTGTATAATAGGCACGGAGGTCAGAGGCTGAGCAAGCCCAAGTTCACTGCAGACAAGTTGTTCTAAATAAATGTCCAAGTTCAACTGAGAGGATAGAGAATTTTCAAACCATATCCCCTGTCTTCTGTTCCTTTAGTCTTTGGTAGCCAGTTTTCTTATATACTTCAGTTCAGTTCAGTTGCTCAGTTGTGTCCGACTCTTTGCGACCCCATGAATCACAGTACAACAGGCCTCCCTGTCCATCACCAACTCACGGAGTTTACTCAAACTCATGTCCATCGAGTTGGTGATGCCATCCAGCCATCTCATCCTCTGTCGTCCCCTTCTCCTCCTGCCCCCAATCCCTCCCAGCATCAGAGTCTTTTCCAATGAGTCAACTCTTCGCATGAGGTGGCCAGAGTACTGGAGTTTCAGCTTTAGCATCATTCCTTCCAAAGAAATCCCAGGGCTGATCTCCTTCAGAATGGGCTGGTTGGATCTCCTTGCAGTCCAAGGGACTCTCAAGAGTCTTCTCCAACACCGCAGTTCAAAAGCATCAATTCTTCGGCGCTCAGCTTTCTTCACAGTCCAACTCTCACATCCATATACGACCACTGGAAAAATCATAGCCTTGACTAGACGGACCTTTGTTGGCAAAGTAATGTCTCTGCTTTTCAGTATGCTGTCTAGGTTGGTCATAACTTTCCTTCCAAGAAGTAAGCTTCTTTTAATTTCGTGGCTGTGATCACTATCTGCAGTGATTTTGGAGCCCCCAAAAATAAAGTCTGACACTGTTTCCACTGTTTCCCTATTTGCCATGAAGTGAGGGGACCAGATGCCATGATCTTTGTTTTCTGAATGCTGAGCTTTAAGCCAACTTTTTAACTCTCTTCTTTCACTTTCATCAAGAGGCTTTTTAGTTCCTCTTCACTTTCTGCCATAAGGGTGGTGTCATTTGCATATCTGAGGTTACTGATATTTCTCCTGGCAATCTTGATTCCAGCTTGCGCTTCTTCCAGCCCAGCGTTTCTCATGATGTACTCTGCATAGGAGTTAAATAAACAGGGTGACAATATACAGCCTTGACGTACTCCTTTTCCTATTTGGAACCAGTCTGTTGTTCCATGTCCAGTTCTAACTGTTGCTTCCTGACCTGCATATAGGTTTCTCAAGAGGCAGGTCAGGTGGTCTGGTATTCCCATCTCTTTCAGAATTTCCCACAGTTTATTGTGATCCACACAGTCAAAGGATTTGGCATAGTCAATAAAGCAGAAATAGATGTTTTTCTGGAACTCTCTTGCTTATTCGATGATCCAGCGGATGTTGGCAATTTGATCTCTGGTTCCTTTGCCTTTTTTAAAACCAGCTTGAACACCTGGAAGTTCACGGTTCACGTATTGCTGAAGCCTGGCTTGGAGAATTTTGAGCATTACTTTACTAGCATGTGAGATGAGTGGAATTGTGCAGTAGTTTGAGCATTCTTTGGCATTGCCTTTCTTTGGGATTGGAATGAAAACTGACCTTTTCCAGTCCTGTGGCCACTGCTGAATTTTCCAAATGTGCTGGCAGATTGAGTGCAGCACTTTCACAGCATCATCTTTCGGGATTTGAAATAGCTTGCTGCTAAGTCACTTCAGTCGTGTCCGACTCTGTGCAACCCCATAGATGGCAGCCCACCAGGCTCCCCCGTCCCTGGGATTCTCCAGGCAAGAACACTGGAGTGGGTTGCCATTTCCTTCTCCAATGCATGAAAGTGAAAAGTGAAAGTGAAGTCACTCAGTCGTGTCCGACTCTTAGTGACCCCATGGACTGCAGCCCACCAGGCTCCTCCATCCATGGGATTTTCCAGGCAAGAGTACTGGAGTGGGTTGAAATAGCTTACATCTCCCTAAAGCTGAACCTCTCTCCCGTGGCTACCGTTAAGTAATTTTATTTATTGACCTGTTGTTATGGTCCTGCTCCTTTTCTCCAATCACCTGACCTCATCCTTCTAATTGCATTCTGGTGCTTTGCAAGTTTTCCTTGGGGAACTCCATTTCTAATGAGGACCTTTAAACCACACACATTGGAAGCTCTCTGTAGAAAAATATTGACTCAAGAAAACCACCTGTCAGCTCAGCAGCTGACCACCCAACCTTCATGCATCCTGCCAGCCGGAAAATGAGACATGCCCCTCAGTACAATTCTAAATTTATTTCCAAAAAAAAAAGAAAAAAAAAGTTTATTTCCTTACCAGTGATTCTGGGATTCTGGTTGTTCACAAGTGATTTTGAAAATGATTGGGTGTCTTAGCTCAGGCTGTCATAACAGAATACCAGCTACTGGGCAGCTTAAAGAGATGTATTTCTCACGGTCCTGGAGTCTAGGATGTCTAAGACCAAGGTGCTGGTTTGATTCCATTTAAGGACACTGTTCCTGGCTTACAGATGGCCGCCTTCTTGCTGTGTCTTTATGGTGTCCCTTATTCTTTTCATGAACACACTGATTCCATAATCAGGGCTGCACTCTCATGATCTCAACTAAATCTAATTACCTCCCTACGTTCCCACCCCCAGATACCATCATGTGGGTGTTTAGAGCCTCAGCTTATGAATTGGGGGAGCTCAAACATTCAGTCTTGTCAGAATGGCCTTTTTGAAATGTATGCTTGAGGAGATTTTTGCAAAGTATAAAAACTTACAGACTTTAAAGTATTTTTATCAGTATTGTTACATTTTTTATTGGCAAGTTTTAAAACTTTTTCCCTGTTCCTTGGTTTCTAAGGAAACCACATTCTTTCTGAGCACTGTTCAGAAAAATAAATCCCTGGTGCAATTTGGAATTTAAGAAGTGAAATATTAAATGGGCAGAAAATTGAGATCCTGACCCTACCGAGCACAGGAGTATCTTACTCTTCAATTCTGATGCTTCGCATCATGTTTTTTAAATTTTATTTATTTGTTTGGCTGTACTGGGTCTTAGTTATGGCGCATGGGATCTGTGCTGGGACACATGGAGACTTTTAGTTATGGCATGTGAGTGAACTCTTAGTTGTGGCATGTGGGATCCAGTTCCCTGACCAGGGATCGAACCTGGACCCCCTGCACTGGGAGCACGAAATCTTAGTCACTGACCACTAGGGAAGTCCCTGCTTCAGATCTTATTGCATGAACTATCACAGAGAAAATATTATTCAGTAGCTATTAATATCTTACATCCCATTGCGGAAAAGAGGACTTTGAGAGACTAGAAAGCAGGAAGGATCAGTTTGGAGGGAGGGGAAAGATCTGGCAAATTACAAGTTATGGGGTGCTAAGGGTGGGGAGCATTGTTGCCTAAGGCCTTCAGGCACCTTGCGGAGCATGTGAGTAGCAGCCCAGTGGTAGAACACTAGCTCAGCGCCCTTACTGAAGGTGAGCCGATGTAGGGGGTGAGGAGGGGCACAGTCGAGATAGACTTTTCCTCCTGTACTGCTAATGACGCCTTGATTGGCACCAGCTGCACAGGGTGGCTGGCACCTAGTGGGCGCCCAGCACATGTAGAATGAGTGGTGAATAAGTGATCTAGTGAAGTGAACTGCCTCCAGGTGAATGACCCACATTTACCCTAACCCTGGCAGCAATACGTCTCCTGTAATACAGTCTTGTGTAGAGTTTCTGCATTGAAGCTCACTGGGAAGAAGAGTCTGGGAAAAAGGAAGAGTGGCGAGAACTTGATGAGAGTTGCTGAGATGGGATGTGAATGTCCTGGGATTCGGGTTTCCCCAAGGATGGATCGTTTAGACAGTGCGGTTGTCCAGCTGTACTTACTCCCCTCTTGTTTCTGTTTCTTTTCACTCTTTGAATTGCTTTTTTATTTTTCCAGAGCGTCTTTCTTCTTTTATCTAGATTGCTCAGTTTGCTTTGGAAATGAGACATTATCCAAGCTCAATATGGCTCAGACTGATTATAAGTAATGGGAGAGACTCATACACAGGCCTTTTATAGCTGCAATTTTGTTTTATTAGTTCTTTAAAAAAGAACATTTCAGTGGCTCAGTTATTGAACATTAATCGCCTTGACTTGCGGAGAATGAATCATAGCTTCATGTGTTGGTGTATGTGTGTGTTACTGCTGGGGCCTGTCTTTTAAAGATGTAAAAGTTTTTTTGTGAAAGTTTCATGATTTTAGAGTTTCAGATATATCTTTTCCATTTTATTTTGGGGAAATTTGTTTTTCTTTTATTAAAATAGTGCTAATAAATCCCTTGAAGCTAATTTCCAAAATGGCTTAATTATTTGAACAAAACACTTTTTCTTTGAGAATCCTGTAGTCTAAGAATTTGAAGGCAGAGGTGTTAGTTGAATTGTTTCTGTTCAGTATTTTGCAGTTCTGTTACTTTGTGAAACCTAGAGCAGCATCAAATATCATAGCTGAAAAGGACTCTGGAGGTTCTCCACCAGGGCCTTTTGACCTTTGGTGACCTAGGTTCCCTTTCGATAAATACCAAAAAATGGTTAATGCAGTCTGAAACTCAAAGCAAATTAAAATGGAATAGTCTCTCCCCCAAACCAAATTAAAACAATACACTGGAGTGTCGTTCTTCTATCTTTTTGTAATTCAAAAGTGGCTTTGACGTTCTGATGCATCTGAGGGAATGATTGACTAGATTAACTCCCTTATTTCATAGATGGAAAGACTGAGGTCCAAAGGTTCCCAGAGTCTTCATCTTCTCAGCATCTTAAGAGCAGATCTGGGTCAAGAACCCGGACATCCTGTTGGCTGCTTGCTATTTTGCCCACCAACACCCCATCCCACCACCCAGATCTCTAAGGCTACAGTCACGTGTGAGGGGGGCCCCTCTGCAGTGTTGTCTCCCTGTCACTGATGATTCTGGAAGGTTATTCTGACTTAGTGTCCCAGCGGGATGGAGCAAAGGCCAAGAGAGACTTCTCAGGCCTGCCTAGTCCACAGGTCCTAGTGTGTTTTTATTCTCTTTCTTTCCTTCTAGACTATCTGTACCATCATGACATAGAAACACTTCCCTGGTATAACTTCTGGGGAATAAGGAGACAACATTTAAATCTGAAAGTAGATTCATTTTTGAAATAGAATTTTAGTCTTTCACCATATTGATAGGTCTTATTGATAGTTTTCCCTGAACAATTCAACATGTCTTTTTAAACGTATACTGATTTGGGGACTTCCTGGTGGTCCAATGGCTAAGACTCTACAATCCCCATGCAGGGGGCCCAGGTTTGATTCCTGGTCAGGGAAGTAGGTCCCACATGCCACAAGACTGAAGATCCTGTGTGCTGCAACTGAGACCCGGTCAGAGAGATAAAGATTTTTTTAAATAAATAAAACATTAAAAAAATAAACTTACACTGATTTGTTCTTTGTTTTTTTTTTTAACAGTGTATCTGGTGGAGAGCTGTTTGACCGGATAGTGGAGAAAGGATTTTACACAGAGAAAGACGCTAGCACTCTGATCCGCCAGGTCTTGGATGCGGTCTACTATCTCCATAGAATGGGTATTGTCCACAGAGACCTCAAGGTGAGGCCATCACTTAGCAACACTCTCCAACTGCTTTCCAACCCACAGTGCACTGTCAGGAGAGGATCGGCTCCAGAGGAGGGATGAGGTTACCTTGGTTTGGAATAGGGGTGGAATGAATGGTGGGCTTTGCCTACTGTTAGTTGTCAGGGCCTTTGGGACCCAGAAGTGGCTTGAAAGATGATGGAGATCAATGGGGCTGGCCATTGTTTGAGACATTTAATAACCATTATGCACTTCCCTGGTGGCTCAGATGGTAAAAGCATCTGTCTACAATGCGGGAGACCCGGGTTCGATCCCTGGGTTGGGAAGATCCCCTGGAGAAGGAAATGGCAATCCACTCCAGGACTATTGCCTGGAAAATCCCATGGACAGAGGAGCCTGGTAGGCTATAGCCTGTGGGGTCGCAAAGAGTCGGACATGACTGAGCGACTTCACTTTAACTTTCATGCACTAAAAGGGCCATGGGAGAGGTAGGTTGTGTATTGGTTCAAGCTTGTCTAAAGGGTAATTTTGATCAAGACATAGAGGCCATGAAGACCCTTTGCCCAGTGCAGTTCTTCAGTCTTTTCCAATTCCGGCCCTGCTTCAGCATAACCCACTACATGGGGGTGGGGGGGTCGGGGGAAGAAGTGGCTGGTAGAGGAATGAGATGAGAGAGAAAGGAAATCGAAGATGATCAGGAAAGACAGATTAAATGACCTGCAAACACAGCCTTCTCCCTGTGTCCTGTCTGTTCCATTCTTATCTTTTCCCTACAATATTTAGGAATACTTGCTGTTGACTAATAGCACTGAAGGATCTGGGCCTCGGTCACCTTGGCTCACAGGTCCCAGTAGATGCCAAAGGGTAGGTATCATAGTACCAAGAGCAAGGATCAAACATACCAATTTGAGGAACAGAAAAAATTGGTGTAATTGATCCGAAACTGTAAAGTGGCTTCATTCTACAGTAGATCCAGGCCCAGCCCCCAGGGTTCACTGACTGGTCAAGATGGAAACCCTACCCATTACGCATATGCACCACTCCTGTCAGAAACACAGGGATCATATTGTACTGAAGCTGTGCTGTTCACGACTATGGGCAGTCTAAATCAATGTAAAGAATAAATCATAAACGTGTTAAAACAGAATGTTAACATCTGCCCATTATCTGGTACTGGGTGTCAGGGTGTAAAACGGTATAGCTTTTTCTTTCATAGGGACCCACTGTAAAATTTTTCCTTCTTTTCTCCGTGTTGATCTTTTCCCAGTGACTGAAGTAGTGGCTCCCAAATGTTAGCCTACATCAGACTTGTCTGCGTTGTGCAAGCTAAGTCCGACTCTGTGTGACCCCATGGACTGTAGCCCGCCAGGCTTCTCTGTCCATGGGGATTCCCCAGGCAAGAATACTGGAGTGGGTGGCCATGCCCTCCTCCAGGGGATCTTCCTGACCCAGGGATTGAACCTGCATCTCTTATGTCTCCTGCACTGGCAGGCAGGTTCTTTACCACTAGCGAAGACTTATCTGCAGGGCTGAAAAGAAACAGATTTCTGGCCCTCCCCCAGAGGTTCTGACCCTGCAGGTCTGCAGCAGGCCTGGGAACTTGCATTTCTAAGGGGTTTACAGGTGATACTGATGTTGGCCTGGGAACCACACTTGGAGAACCACTGGATGAGGGTATTTGAGGACATTGATGGTGTTCTTACAGCCTTTGTAGGCTTTTTGATAGGTGAAATGGGCTGTAGGTAATCTTCAGGACTTTGGGGGTCCTTCAGAGGGCCAGGTGAGGGCTCGGTAAGGCCACATGGCACCTCCAAGCCAAGCAGCAGAGCCTTCTCTGCTCACTTGTGTTCTCACCAAATGCCAGTTCTGTGTTCTCGACCTCAGCAGTCAACTCTTCCTGAAACAAGTTAGCTTGGTGACCGTGAAGATGTGATATGATGGGCAAGTTGTACTCACTAGAAATCCAGCCTAAGCAGATAGGCCATTTCCTAGATGGACAATGTCTATTTCCACTTAGAAAGACAGACTGGCTGCATGGGCGATGGGGGTTTTTATACACAGATAGTGCTTTTGGAGAAGTACATATGTCTCCCAGCTGGTAGAGGTTTAAGATCACCAGGCTTATCACTGTGGCAAGAACATTACCATTTTAGGACAATTTTGTGGGCTCTTTACAGAGGCACAAAGAAGTTTTATGTATGCAGAGGAAGTTGGGGTTCAGAAATTAAACTTTCATAAACCTCTAAAACACTTAACTTTGTGATCTAGGCCAGGGAAATAGAGAGTTTTACAGTTGGGTTAATTTAAGATTAGGCGGCTTCCCTGGTGGCTCAGTGCTGAAGAATCTGCCTGCCAGTGCAGGAGACACAAATTCGATCCCCGATCCAGGAAGATCCCACATGCTGCGGAGCAGGTAGGCCCATGCACCAGAACTACTGAGCCTGAGTGCCACAGCTGTTGAAGCCCTTGTGCCTTAGAGCCGCATGCTCTGTACGAAGAGTAGCCACCTCAATGAGAAGCCCACGCGTTGCAACTAGAGGATAGTCCTCCTTGTAGCAACTGGAGAAAAGCCCGTGTAGCAACAACACAGCCAAAAATAAATAAATACAATTATTTTTTAAAAGATTAGAGCACAACTTAGGATACTACTTAGCCCCCACACATGAACATACCTCTTTCTCCCTTCAGAAAGGCATTCCTGTGTCTTCTTGCCCGGGGAAGCTACTGAAGATCCTCAGTTGCCCTTTTTTCAAGCCAAGAGAAGTGTCCTTGCTGCCTCCCCCTGTTGGGGAGGGGCTGCACTGTTGGCCTTGGAGCTGGATCATTCTTTGCTGGGGGAGGTTGTCCCATGCACGGGGACATGTTTAGCAGCATCCCTGGTCTCTGCCCGTGAGATGCCTGTACCACTCCTGAAGTTTAGACCACCGGAAATGTCTCTTGGCATTGCCAGGTGTTCCCTCGGGGGGTGAAAGATATCGCTGGATTAGGAGTATGATTATATGTAACATGAACTCTACAGGAAATGTTGATTCAGATCTTTTAAAAACTTACATGATAACCCTGTATACGAGACAGCAAAAGAGACACTGATGTATAGAACAGGCTTATGGACTCTGTGGGAGAGGGAGAGGGTGGGAAGATTTGGGAGAATGGCATTGAAACATGTGAAATGTCATGTATGAAACGAGATGCCAGTCCAGGTTCAATGCACGATGCTGGATGCTTGGGGCTGGTGCACTGGGACGACCCAGAGGGATGGTATGGGGAGGGAGGAGGGAGGAGGGTTCAGGATGGGGAACACATGAGAAATAAAGGAATAAAAATTTAAAAACATAAAAAAAAAAAAAAAAACTTACATGAACAAGGGTTGGAATTGACATCCCAAGTCATGTGTTGGCCACCAGCTGTCTTGCAAACATTCCATAAAATGCAGAAAAAATAATCTTTTAGGTGAGTCCTGGGCCTTGTAGGACCCCAGGCAGGATTGTAAGATCCCCTCTGTCCCCCCATCACCCACAGCCCTCCTTCTGCCAGCTGGGGGCCTCCACCTACATTATCCCTGAGCCCATCTTGTCTCCCACTTTCTTTTTTGTTCCCCCTACTTCCCCCTCCATCCTGAAAAGTCTTGCTGTCTTTACTAAATCTTGAGACAAGTATTGACCTAACCTGAGGATGACCAGCTGATTGAATCCTCGTCAGTAGTCGCCCTTCAGAAAAGCCGTTTATTGATCCAAATGCATCTCCTGTAGGAATAAGGTGTATGGAGAGATTCTGGGCTCTTAGGCCATCTCCTGCCTGGATGCAGCCTTGTCTAGGAGCATGAGATCCTTGACAGCTGCAGAAGCACTGTCAGGGATAGGAAGTTTCAAAATCAGAAACTTAAAAAAAATCTCTCTGCCCCCATGATTGGACTCTTAACTCTTCACCAAATGCTAATCCCTAAGCATTCAGAGAAGCCACGTGCACTGTTCGGTCAGATTGTTTCCCTCTGCTTTCTGAGCATTATTGTTTCCACTATTGATTGGCCCATTTTATCCTAGTTTAAAACTCACTGGAAACATCCGCAAACATGCATTTGATTTTCTTCTAAACTCATGCTTTGTCCACAGGATTCATGTCCCTGTGGTTGATAAATGCTGTTCCTTTTTATCTTGTTATTTTGGGTGAAGGGTAGTATTTTGGGGGGATTCTGTTAAAGGAAAAATAAATTGGTTCTGACACATGTTCAAATGGTAAGGAATGTTTTATTCAAGACTCCTGCAAGAGGGACATCGCATTAGGGGAGAGAGTTGGGCTCCACTTCAAGTTCAGCAGGGACACATGAGGATGTATAACCACTGAGCAGAGTGAAGGGTCACGGATGGTAAATTACCAAGAGGAGATGACAAGGGTAAAGGGTTTCTCACTCAACAGCTCTTCAGGGCTGCATAAGCCTCTCTCCCATTTTTTGCCAGGAACAACCAAATTCCCCAGTTTTCCAGAAGATGCCATGCAGAGGAGGTTTCATCGTCTCCCAGTTAGCCCCAGGGTTGTCACCCTTAAGCCCCTCCCACGTAGATACCATGAAGGTGCCACTGACGTGCAGATCTGGAGTGGAGACAAAGTTATAATCAAACCTTTGCTGCATGTGGGGAATTACTGCTTCCTGAACTCTGACATTTACAGTCGGGGAAGCACAGGAGGAACCATCACTCTGTGTTATACAGAAACACAAGCAGAGGCTTCGAGTTCTTGAGGACACGTGGCTAGAAAGTTCTGGATCCTCTACATCGATGCATTCCAGGATGACCTCCCTCTGCTTCCCAGGGAAGCAGGTGCTCTGGGAAGCATACTTCCCAGAGTGCGTAGGTGTCAGCTGGCTGAGGAAAGGGGGGTGTGCAATGCATGTGCAGAGCTGCACGACTCAGGAGGGTTCTGAGATCCGGGAGAGAGACCCTTAGGTCAGAGGCGGCTGCTGATAAGGGTCAGAAAAAAAGAAACCACAGAACACCTGTAAAAGCAGTGTTCTTTCTGGGAACCTCCTTTCCCCTAACCCAGCAAATGAATCGACAAGTCTGGAAGGCATCTACTTTCTAGTTGCTTCAGTATATACTTCAGTTTTTTTAATGAGAGGAAATATTAATAAGGGCTCACATTTCTTGAAAATCCATAAATGCCCCAATACTAGGTAAGGCCCCCACATTGCTTTCATTAAACGCTGCTTTTCTTAGGGTATTTACTGTGTCTAAAGCTCAAGTCTGTCCTCCATTGTCCTTAAGTTTTGGTGAGTTGGTGAGGCTCCCACAATTAACCCAGCTATCAACGTAGTTTGTAAATTTTTTTTTCCTACTTTTCTTTCTAGCCTGAGAACCTGTTGTACTACAGTCAAGATGAGGAGTCCAAAATCATGATCAGCGACTTTGGATTGTCCAAAATGGAAGGCAAAGGAGACGTGATGTCCACAGCTTGTGGGACCCCAGGCTATGTTGGTAAGGACTTTGCGTGTGTATTTTCCCATTTGTCAGCCTGATCGCTTGTCTTTAGCATTCAAACCTGGCACCTGCATCGTTTCCCTTGAGGGAGTAATAAAAAGATTGAGAGACACTGGAACAAGCTTCAAGGGATGTGGTTTCCCCTGAAACCCTCCCCTGAAATCCTGTTTGATTTGGGTGTGGGCCTGCATGGAGGCCAGGAATTGATTTGGGTGAATTCCCCGTTTCTAAGACCAGAAATACAGCACATGTATCTATGTTTTCACATATTTACAGTGACACGTTGAGACAGCAGTAGGGTGCAGACACACACGAAACATTTAAATGCTGAGGTAGGCATAGGTAGAAAGAAAAGATTGATCAGAGGAGTCTGGTTCAAACCTTGACCAAGTCACTCTCTTGGGCTCTCTGCCAATCCTGACCTGTCCTGGAGAAGCCAAGAATTTAAAATTTTTCCTATAATCAGAACCCCAGATCCTTTGTCCCAAACACAGCAGAATGCAGAAAAGGTTGTGGCAGATCTGAGCACTCAAATACCGAGAAGCCTCCTCCGTCTTCTGGGGGCCTGGAGAAAGGCCACTGGAGCTGTGGATGAAGTTAGACTTCATTTACAGGACTGTGTTCATTCCTCCAGCAATGTACACTCAGGTGCCTGCTGTGTGCTCCATGCTGTCCTAGGCACTGGGGTGAAGACCGTGAATATAGATCAGGCACCTGCCCTCATGGAGCTGACGTTTTAGTTGGGAGGGACAGACAGCAAAGAAACAGGTGAAGAGGCGTTTCAGACCTTGCATGCTATGAAGAAGATATAAACAGGGGTATGGGACAGAGTGACAAGTGTGAGGAAGAGTTGGAATGGCTAAGGGGACAGGAGGAGACCTGGGCATTGGCCTTCATGACGAGAAGCAGCCCCAGCCATGGGAAGGTTAGGAGACAGTGTTCCAAGTGGAGGCATCAGCTGGTGCTGCAGAGAGAGTATAAGCCAGGAAGGGCTAAGAGCCAGAGAAACGGAAATTGGTAAAGACTTTTGGGAACCAGAGACCAAGGCTGAATTCTCATCATACAAAGCATGATGGCTTTTCCTAGTGATAACAGTAAACCTGCCCTTAAGGAGGAGAGGTGAAGTTATATGACCAGTGCCGTGTGACCTTCCCTTATATGAGGGGAGCAGGCCTCATCTAGAATGAGTGTGGGGCCCCGAGCATTGTGGGAAACTTCAAATGACCTTGGAGGCACTTCAGGGCCCTTCAGGTGCTTGCATGATAATGGGCGTTAAGTCATCCCTGTTCATGTCACAACCTGTGCACTCTTAAAGGAACTTGGGGAGAAAAATACAGACTTGAGGGGAACAGAGAAAGAAAATGAGGGGAATAGAAAGAAGCAACAGATTTGGGAGAAGATCACGATGGTGTAAATGTGGGAGGGGAGGAAAAGATGTGCTCAGTACCTCTTAGCTCTTGACTGTCCCTGGGTTTTGTCCCTGGGTTGTGTATTTGCATTGGACAGAGAAGGGAGAATGTTCTGATCCTGTTGGAGGAGGCAGCACATCTGATGGAGGTGCATGGGAGGGTAAGTTGTCCCTGCTCTAGGATAGAAAAGTGATGGTTTCAGGAAGAGCCTGGACCCCACCAGGAGAACTCAGAACAGTGGCTGTGGTGTGAGATGCGTGGGGAGACACACGTGTATGCCTGGGGGTGGTGCCATGGGTGGAAATGTGGGTGTGTGATGGGTGTGTGTAGAATTTTTCCAGTTTAGTCCAAGCCACCAAGCAAGCAGCAAGTAACAATGGATGAGACAAGCTATTCTCATTTCTCTTAAAAGACAGGGAGGAAAAAGCCTGCTCCAACTGTGGTGAACCATAGACATCAGAAGATGGACAGGCTTGTGAGGTCCTGGGGTCCAGTCTCCTGGCCAGAATGGCCTTGCTGTGTCCCACTGGGGATGCTGTGGCCGCCCAGCTCCCCTTCGGGACAGCGGGTTCAGATGTCCTGACACAGAATGTGCATATTTACATATGGGTCACATCGTTCACATATTTGGCTCTGATGTTGGAAAGCTCTAGCACTTTCTAAATCGATTTCTGCTTTTTTGCATTTGGCAGAGCTGGTGGAACGGCAGTCTCTTTGGGTTTCTAAGTGGCTGCTATCCGAGTGGTCTGGTTCTGTTTAGACGTCAGATGCTGATGGGGCTGGGACTGACATTTGGATGTGGCCTTTGCTCTTATCATCCTACATGGTGGCGAGTGGAGCCATCAGGGAATTCTGTCATCAGACACAGGTTTGCTTTGAGTGAGGAGAGAGAGGAGGGCGACCGTGGGAATGGAGCGTTTCTGCTTGTTCATATTTGTTAAGCACCAAGACTGCTGAGAGACCTCTTAGAGCAAAGAAGGCGCAACATCGGGAAGCTTGTGTCTCTGTAGACATGCCTTGGGCAGTGAGCAGCTGAGCTCAGGCTGTTTCTCCTCCACAGTCTGTGTGGCACGCTCCTATTTGACCATCAAAGCCCAGGTGACATAAGCCTCTTCTGATTGCTGTCTCAACACCCACTGTCTCCTCTGTCGTCTTTGTTCTTTTCCTTTCCTCATCATGGCCCTGATCACGTTGCATCTGGGCCCATCTTTATTCGTGTCTCACCCGTGCTCCAGTAGAGCAGGGGCTGTGCTTTCTAATCTTTGCACAGTCGCATGTTGAATAAACACCTAAGCTTATGAACATTAGTGATTTTTCTTCTCTGTTCCCCTGCCATTCATTCAGGGTGCACTTATTGAATTCCTGTTACATGTCATGCACAGTAGTATGGTGTTAGGAATACAAATATGGGTTAGATAGACAGAGTCTCTGATCTCAAAATGTTCACAGTCTTGTGAGAGACAGAGGGCTAACAGGTGAATTGAATCACATTATGCATCATTCTAGGATTATTTATTTAGTGCCTACCTTCTGTTCTAGGCACTAGGGATGTATCTGTAGAAAGAAAAAAGAAATATAAAAATCCTCAACCTCTTGGCACTTATGTTTGAGATGGAGACAGACTATAGGCTAATAGATGTATTAATATCTTAGATGGTGATGGGTGCTGTGCAGAAAAATAAAGCAGGAAAGAGAACAGGAAGTGTCTGTGTGTGTGTGTGTGTGTGTGTGTGTCTGAGCAGGAAAGAGAACAGGAAGTGTCTCTGGTTATGTAGAGAGAGTGGAGATAATTCTCAGCCATAAAGAAAAAGTGTTCATTATCCATCACAAAGGCACCGGTCATCACTTTTATACCATCTAGCGACTTTGCTTTTTAAACGAATGGACAACAATGTACAGTTTTCACTATGTGGCCCCTGGTTTAAAAGATGCTGACTTTGCTTTTTCATTCAGTTTTGTGGGAGAAAGGCACTTGTATGTAAGGTCAGTTCGGCTCCCTCAGAATGACGCTAAATGTGGCTAACAGTGTAGGTACAGAACTGCGGTTAGTTGTGTATTTGTGATTTTTATCTGTTTGTTCGTGATAAACAGATGCTGTGGTAAACTGTGGTAGACAGTTTATCCCTTGTGATAAACTCCAAGGGATCTTCCCGACCCAGGGATCGAACATGGGTCTCCCACATGGCAGGCAGATTCTTTACCATCTGAGTCACCAGGGAAGTCCCTGTATCTCTGTTCAGTGACACTTTATTTAATATTATTATTGATTCACTAACGTTGAATTCAGGCCAACAGCACTGTAACTCCTGCCTAAATGAAGTTTATTGAATACACGCTTTCTCTCTAAGGCACACCCAGCCTTCTCGGGCTTGGGAGCCCTGGACAGCACCTTGGCCCTGACTCGTGAGGGCTGTTTTTAATAGCAAAGTCAACGAAAGGCACAAAAATGTGGGAAAATGTGGCAGTGAGTGGACCATGAAAACCATGCTGCTGACAGTGTGAGAGATGAAACAAGAGGACAGAGCGCTGCCACGTGTGCCCCGGCTGGGAGCGAGCACTGCGGGCAACTCCAGGTTCTGGCCACTCTGAGCAGGTCTACAGATGGACACAAAAGCATCCCAAGTATTGATCTGGGGGCTGCAGATGGGTTTTAGCAAGTAGGCAAATTCAGATACGGAATCCATAAGTAGTGAGGATGGACGTTAGTTGGGAACTGACAGCTTCTGATGTGTTTTATTTTTTGTTTTGTGGGGGGTTGGTTGTGCTGCACCTCTTGTGGGATCTTAATTCCCCAGCCAGGGATTGAACCAGCATCCCCTGCAGTGAAAGCTTGGGAGTCCTAACCACTAGATCACCAGGGAAGTTCCCTCTGATGCATTTTAAAGCTATGAACCTGAATGGAATCCGCAAGGGGCGGGTGTAGCAGGGAGGGGCGGGGGGCTGGGGGGGAGGGGGCGGCGAGCAGGTGTAGAAGGAGGAGGGAATGGTCCTGGGGTTGAGTCCTGGGGACTTGGAGGGACAGAGAAGGGACAGAGGTGAAGTGGGAAGAGAAGTGGGGGAGCGTGGCATTTGGACAGTGCTTCAGGAAGGACGAAGTGCCCTGTATCGGCCTCCTTTTTGCCCCAACTGTTTTTGATTTGAATAGGGCAGGCCCAGTGGGCATTTCTGGGAGAGAAGGAAGAGAGTACCGTTCTCCTGCTGCCCATCCTGGGGGTCCTGAACGCCCCCAGGCCCGAGCCAGGAGCAGAGGCCGGCTGTCAGCTTTAGTGCAGAATCCTTCCCAGTCGTGCTGGTTTCAGTCGGCAGGCGCGGTTGTTCTGTTGTTGTGTCAGTTATCACCTAAATGAATCTGCAACTGAATAGTTTTACCAACGTCATTACTTCAATTTAAATGAGTTCTCTAATAATGAAATAATATTGGGGAAATGGCTGTTTAGCTCACATATCCCAGTACACATGGTACCTTGGGAGAAAGCGAAGGAATCTGAGCCCTTTGAACTTCACCCTTGACCCTTAGCAGCTGCAAAGGGTCCTTGTTGTTGTTGTTCAGTCACTAAGTCGAGTCTGACCCTTTGCAACTCCATGGACCCTGCCAGGCTCCTCTGTCCATGGGATTTTCCAGGCAAGAATAGTGGAGTGGGTAGCCCTTTCCTCCTCCAGAGGATCTTCCTGACCCAGAGATGGAACCCGAGTCTCCTGCATTGGCAGGCAGATTCTTTACTGCTGAGTTACCAGGGAAGCCATGAGGTCCTTACACAGCCTGTATAAGGAACCTAGGCCTGGGCTGGGTGTCAGGTCACTGGTGACAGGATTGCGGGCATCTCCATATTGGTGTTCTGGTGTATTGCATTCCTACTGCAGGCAGCCCCTGGGGCTCTGTAGACACCTGGGGCTGCTCCAGTACATGATGGCCAGTGGGAAACATGGACCCATATAAGGGATCATGTTTGCAGTATCTAGTAACTGACATTTCAGAAGCAACCTCATAGTATGGGTGAGAGGGGGCTGGGCGAGGGCTAGAACCACAAGGGAGGAGACTCATAGAGGAGGCAGGATTTGAAGGCAGGGTAGAAGCTGGGCCAAGATGAAGGGAGTGATGGATGCAGGCAAGCAGGAGAACAAAGGTCCAGGGTTGTGAATGACTTCAGGTACACGGTCTGGGGGATGAGCAGACTGACTTGGCTTGGAGGGCGGACCTGCATTAATAAGTCCTTGGAGAGAATTTAGGAGAAACATCAGGCTGTCTGGTGGCGATCAGCTCCTCAGGGTAACAAGGTGACCGTCAGTATGGTGCTGACCTGGATTTGGAATCCATTTAATTGAGCCAAATGTAACAATCCCCTTGGCACCGCCAGTAAGACATAAAATCAGAGCTGAAAAGTTTGTAACATTACTTATGCGACTTGCTCTGCTGCATCAATTAAAATACCAACGAGCTCTCCTGAATCACTAAACAGAAACAATAAGTCACGGAAAGCATTCATATTAGTCATGTAATTGATAAGAGACTAGAGATGACAAATGTACCTCTGTTTAGTAGGGAAAAGCCTATGTTTGACTTCTAGATAATTGCTATTTGCACACTGGTGTGATTTCTCAGATTCTATGGGGAAAATTCTATTGGAAAATTAAGTTCTTTTAAAAAAAAACTTTGAACCTTTGTCTCTGAATTAAGTGACGAAGTGCCTCACCAGAGGGCAAGCCTGTGCTCTTACTGATTCTTCGAGAGAACAGTCCTTCTTTTTCAGACATTGCAAGCTTCGTTTTCAAAAGGGCAAGCAGGCAGGGGTGGTGCTCGGTGGCGCTCTCTGATGTTTGCCTTTGAGCTCCATGAGACTTTCTTTTTCCATCGAGCTGTTTGAGTGATGATCCCTCACTTTGCAGTCTTCCATTTGGAATACATGCCAGGAACCACTTTTTCATTATTGGATGTTCCTCAGAAATAAGGAGAGAAGCCTTTCTGTCTGAGCTGTCATTGTGTTTATAAGCAGAACTATATCTTGGTCCTTCAGAAGGTGCCTTACTGTGACGTTACTTAAACTTTGAAGAAGGAGGCATTCCAGTCTCTTCTCGTAACTTAGTTGCCTGCAGAGACATTGCTGAAGGCTTTGGTCTATCCCTGGCTTAACATGTCTGAAATCGTTTAGACAAGTTTCGTGTGTTCCCCTCTAAATGGAAATGGAGAACAGTTGGTCAGCATTCTTGGCATATTTTTTCACTGTTAGAGAAATTTTTTTAATTCATGAGATCATTGCATTGTGAAAACTTGATAAGGAGCTTGGGGTTTGGATGAGATCTTGGAAACTGGGGATTCCAGGAACTAGGGTTTCACGCTGGGATGAAGACCTGCTCTCAAAGCTGCCCAGCCTGTAGCTGGTGGCCATCACAACAGGGGGTCTTGAATGTGAGATTCTGTCTCTGCCACTGCTTACTTGTAAGGAAGGCCTGCTGCTGCTAAGTCACTTAAGTCGTGTCTGACTGTGTGTGACCCCAGAGACAGCAGCCTACCAGGCTCGCCCGTCCCTGGGATTCTCCAGGCAAGAACACTAAAGTGGGTTGCCATTTCCTTCTCCAATGCATGGGAGTGAAAAGTGAAAGTGAAGTTGCTCAGTCGTGTCTGACTCTTAGTGACCCCATAGACTGCAGCCCACCAGGCTCCTCCATCCATGGGATTTCCCAGGCAAGAGTACTGGAGTGGGGTGCCATTGCCTTCTCCAAGGAAGGCCTGAGCCATCCCTTGGGTTCTCAGTTTCTTGTTTGTAAAATAAGCCTGCTGAACTGATTATCAAATCAGGTCCCACTGCTCTCCACTTACAAAAACGATACTCATGTTGATAGAAAGGAAAGGTACCTCTAATCAGAACACCAGCAATCTGGGGAGATGGTGGACTCAGTGTCCCCACAAAACCACCTCCCAAGATCCTGCTCTGCCATGAAAGCTTTTAAGGGAAACAGGGAAGTCATCTCGTGACTCACTGAGGCAGGGGCCAGTCATCGCCCTCCCCCACTGCATACGCACTTGGGTGCTGGCTGGTCCACTCCTTCTGGCCTTTCTTCAGATGTTATCTTGTTCACACAGTTGTTTGCAAACTCAAGAGAAGCTAGGGAAGAGATCTGGTCCTCTGTCAGTTCCTTATTCTTCATTTCTGCTTCTTTGATTTGTGAAAGAACCAACAAGGTAGGCAAAGGATTGTATGAACAAAAGATTAGTAAGGTGTGCCAGGGCTGGAGATGAATACAGCATGGGGGCGCCTGGTTTAAGGTTAGTGGTAAGGCGAGACAGAAGGGCCACCTGCAGGGAACTTTCCTACTAGGAGCTTTTTCCTATCAAAAGATGCTTACAGATTGACCTCTGTGACTTTTTTTCTGGTTCTACTATCCTGTTATTTCTACAGACATCTGAGTTAGTACCCTTTAAGTGTATAAATATGTGTGTGTCAAGGAAATTTGACCGTCTTTTTTTCCCCCATCTTCATTCAGAACACACAAGAAAAAAAACTCAATTAAGTTGACGTCACCCATCTCTTAAGCAAGCTGGGCCACTCGGTTCCTTTTATCTTTCCTCATGGATCGTCTGTTCCTGCTGCTTTCATCTTCACTCTTCTGTGCGGTCATTCTCTCCCAGAGAGCTGGGGCTTTACTTGTTGTTCACTTAAATTTTAGCACACGTCTCTGAGCATTACATCATTGTTCTCACCCTCTCAGACCCTTAGCATTGAAACAGGATTTTCTGTAACTGATAAACTGTCACACAGATGACTGAGTGGAAGGTCCAGATAAGAACTTCCTCTTTCCTTCTCTCTCAGCAGCTGCTCAGTGACAACCAACAGCAACTGTTTCATTACACTGGGCGCTGCACCCAGACTCCATTTGTCAGAGAGAACAGCCCCCCGCCCGCACATGGGGAGAGTTTTAGGGCAAGACTTTTAGCCCTTGACAGTGCATATGGGTGAGGGCAAAAGGTCATGAGCAGAACACAAGCAAAGGGAACGCAGCCCTGCCCTGGAAGAGTCCCCGCCCCCACTAAATCCCTCCTAAAACTGTGAAGCAGTCTCCATCCTTCTGGAATTCCTTCACAGCTCCTCTCTCAACACTTGAATCCTGGGGATGGAATTTCATCGTTTCTGAACTGATACCATTTTTGCGGTGGTAGAGTGGAAAGAAGCTCTGCCACGTTTTGGAATTTACTCTTTTTTTTTTTTTTTTTCCTTTGAATGATTATAGACCAAAACATTGAAATGAGTGTAACAGTCTTCTTCATGTTGAAGTGTAGTTCATCAGATTTCAGAAGCGAGGAGGGCTTCAGTGCAAAGGAGCCATCTGACTGTGGTCACAAACCCCTTAGGGCAGAGGCAGAATCTTGGGCCCACCTGCAGGGAACACGTTACGGGCTTATCCATGCCACACTGCTCTGAAATGCCTTACTCAGAACGTTTTTCTTCCTCTGTTGCGCTGAGTTCCAGGTCTCTCCCACGTTTGAAAACACCAGATACCAGCCACCCTCCCTGTTTTCCACTCCCTTTCCATTCCTTCCCGGACTCCCACCAGCCACATTTTGGCTTCGGGAGCATTTGAATAGTAACCCAGCTCCAGTCAGACTGGTAATGGGAAACCAGGATGGCGCTTTAATGGGGACAATTCATGCCTGTGGTAAAATTCAAGAAGCGACTAGGAAAATCCAAGTGAGCCGCTCCTCTGTGATGCATTTTTAGTGAATTACGACTCGAAAAGAGGATGAGAGAGAGCTAAGGAACCTATAACCAGCACAATGAGAACAAGCTGTCCCGAGAACCTTCTGCTCCTCCTGACTTGTGCAACTTCGGGCTGAAGACAAACCACCAGCAAGGAAGGATTCTGTATTTCAGCTGTGTTTTTGTTTGCCAACAATCCAGATTGCAATACTCTAAATCTAGGTGAAGCAACATTATGCTCATAGTAAAGCCCCTCACTGAGGGTTTTTTTTTTTTCCTTTTGAATACTCCTCCTGCTGAAAATTCTACTGGCAGGAAGCAGATCTGAGTAAACTTGTTCAGTACCGCCTCCTCTTTGTAATGCAGCTCTCTCCGAGGCTGGATTCTCCTCTGATATATACGCCTGAATCTTATTTTCCTTGATCTTTAGGATTTTATTTACTGGCTCTGAACAGGTCACTACTGGGAAGAAATGTCCTCTTTCTCTCCCACTGTATTTTTATTTACAATGTGTTAGTTTCAGGTGTGCAGCAAAGTGGTTCAGTTATACGTATCTATGTATGCGTGCATGCTAAGTCAATTCAGTAGTGCCTGACTCTTTGCGACCCCAAGGACTGTAGCCCGCCAGGCTCCTCTGTCCATGGGATTCTTCAGGAAGAATACTGGAATGGGTTGCCATTTCCTTCTCCAGGGGATCTTCCCCACCCAGGGATCTAACCCGGGTCTTTTGTGTCTTCTGCACTGGCAGGCAGGTTCTTTACCACTAGCACCACCTGGGAAAGCCCGTATGTATCTGCCAGTGCGGCTGCTGCTTCACTGTGTCGCTTCAGTCATTTCTGACTCTGTGGGACCCTATGGACTGCAGCCATAGGCTCCTCTATCCATGGGATTCTCCAGGCAAGAGTAGTAGAGTAGGTTGTCACACCCTCCTCCAGGAGATCTTCCTGACCCAGGGATTGAACCTGGGTCTCCTGCATTGCAGGCAAATTCTGTACTGCTGTGTTACCAGGGAAGCCCATCTATATCTATGTATTAATATCTATTCTTATTCAGATTCTTTCCCCTTATAGGTTATTAGAAGATATTGAGCTGAGTTCCCTGTGCTACACAGTAGGTCTTTGTTGGTTGCCTGTTTTATATATAGTGGTTTGTATCTCCCACTGTTTCAGTGAAGTCCTTCTTGCCACCTCGATGACACACAAATGTCACTAACCCTTTGGAACTATATTGCAGTTTGGTTTAAGCTCTATTCATTTATCCACCAGCAGAGTTGCTGTGACCCTTCTCACCACCTGTGGAGATTCCTCAGGGACAGGAAGACTTGGTTCAAGTGTCCTGGGACACACATGCATAACATACAGTTGGCCATCTGGATCCACAGATTCCAAATTCTCAGATTCAACCAAATGCAGATCGAAAATTTTTTTTTAATTTAAATTTATTTATTTTAATTGGAGGCTAATTACTTTACAATATTGTATTGTTCTGCCACACATCAACATGAATCCGCCATGTGTGTACACGTGTTCCCCATCCTGAACCCCCCTCCCACCTCCCTCCCTGTACCATCCCTCTGGGTCATCCCAGTGCACCAGCCCCGAGCATCCTGTATCGAACCTGGACTGGCGATTCGTTTCTTATATGATATTATACATGTTTCAATGCCATTCCCCCAAATCATCCCACCCTCACCCTCTCCCACAGAGTCTAAAAGGCTGTTCTATACATCTGTGTCTCTTTTGCTGTCTTGCATACAGGGTTATCGTTACCATCTTTCTAAATTCCATATATATGCGTCAGTATACTGTATTGGTGTTTTTCTTTCTGGCTTACTTCACTCTGTATAATAGGCTCCAGTTTCATCCACCTCATTAGAACTGATTCAAATGTATTCTTTTTAATGGCTGAGTAATACTCCATTGTGTATATGTACCACAGCTTTCTTATCCATTTGTTAATATTTTTTAATTGCAAAAAAGCTCCAAAAGAGCAAAACTTGAATTTGCTGCTTATCAGCAATGATTTATACGGCCTTAACATTGTATAAGGTTTTACAGGTCATCTAGAGATGATTTGAAGTTTGCAGGAGGATGTTGTAAACAATATGCAAATACTGTGCCATGTAATGTATGGGACTTCAGCAAGGTCAGCCACAGGGAGCGACAGATGAACCTTAGACTAAGCCATAGACTGGCAGGTTGCCCGTCTGCCTGCCTGCCTGTCTGCTGATGTCATAGGCTACGTAGTAGGTTGGATGTTTCAAATTCATTTTCAAAAAACAGAAGCTCATTCAAAGACAGGTAGAGGTGTCGCTGCTCTGAGGGTCCCGTCAGCTCTATCTCAAGTGGCACAGGTGGCAGCAGTGTAGCACATTCCAGAGAATTAAGCAGCGCACCCCAGTGTTCATAGCAGCCCCATTTACAATGACAAGACAGGGGAGCAACCTCAATGTCCATCCACAGATGAATAAATAACGAAGACGTGGTGTGTGTATACATATGTATACACACACACACAGTGGAATACTACTCAGCCATAAAAAGAATGAAATAATGCCATTTGCAACAGCATGGATGGATGGACCTAGAGCTTATCATACTAAGTAAAGTAAATCAGACAAAGGTAAATACCACCATATGATAGCACTTAAGTGTGGAATCTAAAATGTGACACAAATGAAGTTACTTATAAAACAGACTCACTGATGTGGAAAACAAACTTATGGTTACCAAGGAGGAAGCTGTGGGGGAGGGATTAATTGTCAGTTTGGGATTATCAGATCCAAGCTACTATATATAAAATAGATACACAACAAGGTCCTACTGTATAGCACAGGGGACTGTATTCAATATCCAGTAAGAAACCATAATGGAAAAGAATATGAAAAATAATATATCTATATGCACACACACACACACACACACACATATATATAACTGAATCATTTTCCATATACCAGAAACTAATACAACATTATAAATCAACTATATTTCAATAAAGGAAAACTTAGGGGAAAAAATTAGGATATGGGCATTTTTATAACCAGTCTTCCAGAACAATTTTCAACCTTCTTTAAAAAAGAATTATAACTGAGGCCCGTGAAAGCAAGAACTGGTTAGAACTGGGCTTTGCACCCTTGTCACTGCTTAAAGGATGAGGAGAGCTCAGGGCGATGGAGATAGAAACCTTGATGACCCCGGCCTGGAGGTAGGGGAGGTGGGGGCCGGGGGAAAAAATGTGGGAGGAGCTCAGTCTGTCCTTCCCTCAGTAGACGCAGAGCCATGAAGGTGCCACACACAGCCAGAGCCCCTGGCCAGCACATGGATATCTGATACCAGGACAAATGGTCCTCATGCTCACAGCACCGCCAGTCAGCCATGACAGGCTGCTCCTGTTACCGGGTCAGGGCTGGTGTCTGGACCAAGAGGGGATGATGTAAATGTGTTGGTGATGAAGTGACCACAGGGATCCATAACTAGATGAACAAAGGGACCACCTGGCTCCTGCCAGCTCTAAGACTCAAGCTCTCCCGACCGGCCCTTCCAGTCTCCTGTGAGCCTGGCTCAGTCCTGACTTGAGGGTTTTCATCAAAAGGGTGGAAATCTTCCTTTATGAATCATTTCCATTATGTTAAGCTAGAATCAAAGGAAAGTACTACATGATATCAGGAATCTATCCAGCCTTACTTCTAGAAAGTGATAAAGCCTACATTCCTTTTGCTCCCTTGATCTTACCAACTTCTCTTCCTTACATAATAACTACTACTTATACCCATAAGTTATGTGCTGCTTATTTCCTGTAAGCCTCATAACAGTCCTCAAAGTTGGCCTCTATTGATGTTCCCATTTTACAGATGAGCAAAATGGAGGCTGAGAAAGGTTAAGGGACTTACCCATGTCCACACATGCAGTAAATGGTAGAGCCTAGGTACCCAGCTATTTAAAACTTCTTATATCCAGACAACTAAAGTCATTTTTTGTTACAAGAACCTAAGTCCTGGCAACCATTCCACATCCTTCAGACCTCTCCTACTCTTATCTCTACACCTATTACTTTTTTCTTAGAGTACAACGTGAAGGCCTATTCTTACAGCACCACTGGCCACAGTAATTTCTTTCACTGGTTGTATCTTTCACTATCTATTTTCACCTTATTTTTCATTTGACTATTGGAGGTAATTTATTTTTTTCCTTGAATATTTTTAAGTCTTCCCTGGTGGCTCAGACAATAAAGAATCTGCCTGCAATGCAGGAGGCCTGGGTTCAATCCCAGGTCAGGAAGATTCCCCTGGAGAAGGGAAATGGCAACCCACTCCAGTATTCTTGCCTGGAGAATCCCATGGACAGAAGAGTCTGGCAGGCTGCAGTCCATAGGGTCACAAAAGAGTCAGACAGGACTGAGCAACTAACACTTTCACTTTAGAGTAAGTTCAGTTGTCTTCAGAGCTGGATTTCAAATGAGTTAAATTAAAAAATCAAGACCACCTCTCAAACCTGCCATGATCTTGTCTGAGTACAATCATCGTCCTTAGGAAGGTGGCTGAGGCTTGTGTGTACCCTCAGTGACGCAGAGAACAGGTGTGCCCTGGGGGCAGGGGCCAGCTGTGCTGCGGTCACCTATAGAGCCAGTGCCTGAAGGGGGATGCAACCCGTTAAGCAATTGAATAAGGAGAAGCCCCCCCACTGTGGTTCTGGACCACTGGCTCTTCTTTTCCATCATTGAGGGCTGCTCCTGCCACCTTGGGCCACCCCTCCTGCCAGTGCCTCTCTTCTCCCCAAGAAGTGACATCTTTGACCTATGGAGAGGAGTGGTCCTCAGACACCCATGGAGGAAACAAATCACCTTGAACATGAACGTGGCAACACGGTGAGTTCTCAGTCTCCCCTCTCTCTGCAGCACATCCTTGGATGCAGGAAAAGGGAAAATTCCTCCTCTGTTTTATTAGAGCCTGAGGATTGATGACTGTGGCCCCCGCCCCTACAAGCCACTGTCCGCGTTTCCAATTCCACTTGGTTAGGCCTTTTTCTCTCTCTCTGATTCAGTAAGGAAAATGGGCAACTTAATTGTTTTAAAAACAACATGAAAGGTTTCTGGAATTTTTTTTTTTTTAAATCTCTGGAGTCCTTCCCTTTACCAGAAATCCTTGCTCTAAATCAATATAGAACAGCTCTGTTTATAGGAGACATTTCCCACCAAGTGGAATTTTCCACAGTGGGTTGGTAGTGAGTCTCATAACAGTAAATTTAATTATTGTCATTTTGGAACCTACTGTTTCACTGGAGAGCGTGGGGTAAGCCTGGGGCTCAGAAGGCAGAACATCTGTCCACAGATCCTTCCAGGAGCTCGTGGGAGGCTCTGCTGAGGCTGGAGATGACTTCTACTTACTGGTGTAAATTCAGCTGATGGGATACTGTTTCTATTGGGAATACCACCCCCCTCCAAATCTGAATTAATAGCCCCCAAGATCTAACAGGAAGGAGGTTCTGAGAGATCACTTACTAGACTACCTTTTTTACTGTTTAGCCCTAGAACTAGTATTAATAATTCTGAAATCCCTTTAAGAAAAGCTTTTAAAAGGAGAGCAAGATGAATGACAAACACCCACTTTCAGAGAATTAGGGATAATTCTGCTTCTTTTATCCCCCAAATTCATGTCAGAAATAATTTGCTTAAGGAAAGGTATTTAGCAATTGATCTTCTGGTCAAAGCTATGGTTTTTCCAGTAGTTATGTATGAGTGTGAGAGTTGGACCATGAACAATGCTGAGTGCTGAAGAATTGATGCTTTTGAACTGTGGTGCTGAAGAAGACTCTTGGGAGTCCCTTAGTTTGCAAGGAGATCAAACCAGTAAATTCTAAAGAAAATCAACACTGACTATTCATTGGAAGGACTTAGGCTGAAGCTGAAGTTCCAATACTTTGGCCACATGGTGTGAAGAGCTGACTCATTGGAAAAGACCCTGATGCTGAGAAAGATTGAAGGCAGGAAGAGAAGGGGACGACAGAGGATGAGATGGTTGGATGGCATCACTGACTCAATGGACTTGAATTTGAGAAAACTGCAGGAGATGGGGGTGAAGGACAGGGAAGCCTGCTGTGCTGCAGTCCATGGAGTCACAAAGGGTCAGACTCAACTTAGCAACTGAACAACAATGTACGAAATATAGGGACTTCCCAAGAGACAGTGGCTTGCAATCCAAAATTTGTTTTCTTTTTATGTTTTATGTTTTCTTTCCTTTTTTCTTTTTATGGTTCATATGGCTACTCACTGAAAATATTTGAGGCAGCAAAGTTTATTTGTCAATCATCTCTCTGGAATTGTCTTTTTTTGGTTGTATTAGGTCTTTGTTGCTGCTCACAGGCTTTCTTAGTTGCGGTGCTCAGGCTTCTCATTGCAATGGCTTCTCTCCTTGTTGTGCACAGGTTTAGTTGCTCCTCAGCACATGGAACCTTCCTGGACCAGGAATCTAACCCATGTCCCCTGCATCGGCAGGTGGATTCTTATCCACTGTACCACCAGGGAAGTCCTGGGAAACATTTTCTTGTAGAAATAATGGCATGTGTGTATTGAGTGGGTTGGATTCAGTTGTATCACCATTTGATGAATAATCAGTATGTGCTAATGCCTGAAAATACAGTCTAGAGATGGCCTCCAGCAGCACGAAGTCTGGTGCTGACAGTGTGATTCACACAGCAGTAAAGGGATGGATGAGGTACCATAGGAGCCTGCTGGAGGCTAGTGGATGACAGGTCTGTGATGAATGGACCTGGGAACCCAACTGTCAGGTTCAACCCAAGTCACCCAGGTGAGGCTGCCGACACCCCACCCCTACTCTCTCCACCTCGAAAAGGCTGACTTCAGCCAAGCCTAAGATGCAGTCAGGAGGTTGGACCTGCCACCTGTCTTGGATCTGTCCCTTCAACACTTTGGGTGGGCGGACACCTCTACTGCCACTGATGACCACTGACTGCCCCAAGGTCCGGGTCTTAAAATGCACTGGAGGAACACGTGTGCCCTCCAAACTTGAATCTTTACAAAAAAAAAAAAAAAAAAACATTAGTTTTTTGGTTTGTTTTTGTCTACACCATGTGGTATGCAAAATCTTAGTTCCCTGACCAGGGATGGAGCCCACTGTATTAGGAGCGTGGAGTCCTAACCATTGGACTTGCAGGGAATTCTCTCCACTTGAGTTTTCCTCTTCTGCTGTGTCTGTGCCTCAAAATCAAGCCCTTTCCTGCTCTGCCTGGGGGCTGATGGCATTGCAGACAAGCTGCAGTGCCTCTCCATGACTGCTCCCTTTGTCAGTAGCTCCAGTTAAGTTATTTCAATTCAAAGCCACCCTCAGTTAGAAGGTGTGGGGGTGGCTAGAGTCATTGCCAACCTGCCACAACACGTGAATCATGCTGGGTACAATTAGGAGAGAAAATTATTTCTGCTTGATGAAAAAGTTCTTAATCGGCAGCTCCTGTGGGTGCTGGGGGTGAGATGGGATGGTGGTGGCACAGAGAACCCTCATCACTTCCTGACGCTCCAGGTGGACAGTGTTCCATGCCATCGCCCTCAATTGTTGTTTGAAAGTTTGTAAGTTGGATGCTGTGACTTTTTAGAATTCCAGTGAATTCTCGCCAATGGTATAAGATTGATAACATAACATGAAGGAGTTTGGTTGATTCTCAGAATGAAAACTGGTATTTCAAAAGATCAGAGGAAAAAAAAAAGATCAGAGAAAAGGGATTCTGCCAGCACTATATTTGAAAGGGACCAGGGGAGTGGTAGGAGTGTGGTCATTCAGTCATGTCCGACTCTTTGAGACCCCATGGACTATATAGCCCACCAGGCTCCTCTGTCCATGGAATTCTTTAAGCAAGAGCACTGGAGTGGGTTGCCATTCCCTTCTCCAGGGGATCTTCCTGACCCAGGGATTGAACCTGGGTCTGCTGCATTTCAGGCAGATTCTTTACTCTCTGAGCCACAGTGGTAGGAGGGGAAATGGTAGGAGGACCAAAAACCAGAGGAGTGAAACCCGTTGACAGAACAATGGAGCCAAGTGCAGAACACAGATGGAGACTAGGAGAAAAAATATCACCCCATGACCTCAGGGGTTCACCATGGTTTGATCACCATGTCTGTTTGTCCAGAAGGTTTTGAATATTGCCTGAGAGTTAATTTTTTCCAAGAATTACTATGAGGTGAAACGTTAGCCATTTAAAGCTAGGTGGGCTTGTTCAAACCATGTCCGGAAGAACATTTGGTTCCAGGAAAACAGAATTTGGTTCTCAAGGGAAAACAGAATTTAAGCGATTCACGTGTGCACCATCATGCAACTGTAAGAATATATTAAGTTGGTGAGAATTTTAATTCCAAATCATTTTGGTTCCAGGAAAACAGAATTTGGTTCTCAAGGGAAAACAGAATTTAAGCGATTCACGTGTGCACCATCATGCAACTGTAAGAATATATTAAGTTGGTGAGAATTTTAATTCCAAATCAGTTTGCTTTGTCTTTTTTATCATGACATTGCATGATATCTGGCTTCACCCCCTGGATTTGGTTCAAGTGCAATGAAGAACTTCACCAGAGGGCAAATGGTTCTGGTGTCAGTTGATTGAAAAGTATTTATGTTTTGCTGCAGTTGCTATAACCCAGATAAGACACAATGTCAAAGAGAACAAGACATGTTTGGTACAGGTACATAGAGTTCCACCCCCAATGTGGATACCCATCATTTAGAACTTTGCCCTAACATCCTTGCAGTTGTTCTATATCAGGTCTTTTAATAAAAAAGCCTTACTTGATGTTAAAAGTGTATTATTTAAACAGAAATCTCATATTTTTAAAAATTAGGTGTCATCTGTGGTTTCAGGAATCTAAACATCCATGGCCCAAGTTGCATATAATTCAGCCACTTGCTTTTCAAGTCTCGAAATTTGCCAGACTGCAGGCCAAGGGCTTGATGGGCAGGTGTCCCCAGGCATGTGGATTTCAAAAGGGAAACCGTGTTCTTTATTCCCTTGTTTGCTGAACAGTGGATGGTGGCCAGTACTTTCTGTTTTCTAACAGATGATGTTGAGGAGGAGGATTTTTTTTTTTTTTTTTAAAGAATTCTTCCTCCCACATTCACAGAACTGGAAGACTGTGAGAATGGAGTGCTCAGGAGGAGAACACAGAGGATTAGCTCTTCCTAGGAGTCCAGCGTGCTTTGCTGGGGCTGGGTCTCATCCTTTGGTATCATGGAGTGTTTAGGCACCACTATCGTGCCCCTAAAGAGCCTGACAGACCACGTGACACGGAAGCTGGGGCTTCTCCCCACCTGCTTGGTGCTCCTGACATCTGCTGTCAGCTTTGCGGGGAGGTGGAGCTGGATCAGGGCCTTCCCAGGTGGTGCTAGTGGCAAAGAACCCGCCTGCCAAGGCAGGAAACATGAGAGATACAGGTTTGATCCCTGGGTCGGGAAGATCCCCTGGAGGAGGGCGTGGCAACCCATTCCATTATTCTTCCCTGGAGAACCCCATGGACAGAGGAGCCTGGTGGGCTATGGTCTATAGGGTCACAAAGAGTTGGACGTGACTGAAGCGACTTAGTATGCATGCGTGGACCTGGATCAGACGTTGCTCTGTGAGCCTTTTCTGCTTCTTTTGAACTTTCCATCAGGCCACGAGGATGGCCCTGGAGGCTCAAAAATAAGCTCCCTGCAGAAACAGCCCCCTCCCACCACCTGTGCCCTTGTGGCCACTCAGACTAGAACATCAGCTCTAAGACCGCCTACCTCCTAAATTAGTTTGCTGTGGGAAATGGCTCCCTTTCATCCATTGCTGTAATAGAAGTATCTGAGAAACAGACTCTGAGCAGTTCTGGAGAAAAGGAACAATGGCTGTAGCCAGCTCCCAGTTATCCAAGGGCCACTTCTCCAGGTTGTGGGTTCCCTAGCTTTGTAGTTGAAGGTGAACGTAACAAAGATGTAGAAATGTGTTTATTTTGCTCTTGTTAAAAAAAAATTTTTTTTTTAAGTGATCGGAGGAATTGGGGCTGAAACCTAAAATTAGATTTGGGTGTTATCCGTGGACTGTATTTCTTACCATCATAAGCAGAAACATCCACAGGAGTTTGTGTCTTTCCCTCTTGCTCAGGAAGGTATCTGCAACAGGGTAAGAGGACTTCCCTGTTCGTTTTTCTGCAAAAGGGCTTTTCTCCAAACTGAAGCAATGCTATCTTCATAGTCAGTAGGTTCCAGTGGAAAGAGCAGGAACAGGATGAGATTGAATTGTGTTCAGTATCTCCTGAGCCATATCTCCTGGGTGTTGTCAGAAAAGGCACATCTCAGGGCTTTCCTGGTGACTCAGTCCTCAAGAATCTGCCTGCCAGTGCAGGAGACCCAGGTTTGATCCCTAGTCCGGGAGGATCCCATGTGCCACAGAGCAGCTAAGCCCATGTGCCACAACTACTGAGCCCACACACTCTAGAGCCCGTTCTCCATAACGAGAGAAGCGACCGCGACGAGAAGCCCTTGCACCATAACTAGAGAGGAGCCCCCGCTCCCCGCAACTAGAGAAAAGCCTGAGCAGCAGCAAAGGCCTAGCACAGCCAAAGTTAGTTAATTAGTTAAAATAGAGAAGGCACATGTCCGAGGCTCATTTTCCTTACTGTTGAGGTGCAGAGTTGTTGGAAGGACAGTAGAGAACGTTTACGAATGAACAGGATGAGACCCAGGCACTTAATTCAAGTGAAACCAAGTATGGCAACCCACTCCAGTATTCTTGCCTGGAGACTTTCATGGACAGAGGAGCCTGGTGGGCTACAGTCCATGCGCTCGCAAAGAGTCGGCCATGACTGAGTGACTAAACACTTTAACTTTTAAGTTGGTGTAGAAGCCTCTTGGTAGCTGGATGCTGTGGAAAAGTGCCCTGCTGTCTGAGGCCCCATGCACCCCTACCTGTAACTTGGGAAGCAGGATGGTAACTAAGCTCTTCCCTACCAATGCAGTTGTAGGGGGTTAATGCATCCCCAGCTCACAGAACACAGCTCAGCCTGTGACAAGTACCATGTAACCTGGAGCTATTTCTATTTCTCTACGTTCTTAAATTTTCTGCAGAGTCTATCCTAGACACTTCAACCAGATGTGTTTTTGCATAAAAAGGAGGTTTTACTTGTGAAGACGGTTTGCTTCCTTTTCTATGTTTGTTTACTCTTTGCACAAATACATACGGCAGACTGTGCTGAGTGCCAGACACCTGGTGGGTTGTTCAATGTTGGGCAGTAGCCACAGGCCAGGAACAGGAAATAATACAAAATAAACCAAGGCCCTGGACAGGCGAGTCTTGATGAATAGCGTGTTAGAACCAGGAAATGAGATTAAGTAGCATTTTTCCTGTTTCACAGATGAGAAAATAAAATGGCACAAGTGACAGATAACCCATCAAAACTTTAGAGAAGGAACTAGGGGCAGACTTGAGGCAGGGCCCCGGAGACTTGTTCTAAATCTAATCTTGACTATAAGCTCCATGAAGGCAGGAGGAGGGGGCTTCACCTGCCCGTCCCCACAGCACCTAGAAAGACCCTACACAGGGGCCAGAAATGCTTCCTTGAATTGATTTGAGGTGAAGTCACACCCCGGGCCCCAGACTGGGTATTCACTCCTCTCTGTCTGGTCTGAGCTTTAGAACAGCACTGACATAAAATATCTCCTGTGCAGTGTGTGTTGATTGATTTACAACCTCCAGTTATACACATATGTGAACGCTCCCCTTTTGTCCAGTTACAAAAGTCAACAAATACATCAGATTGCATGTTTCTTCTCAGTTTCTAGAATCACCAAAAGTTCAGCCCAAGTAGCAGACCAAAAAAGCGAAAAGGCGCCCACAGACCACCTTATGTTCTTGTCGTTTAAATTGTCAGGCTGTGTCTCTCCTTTGTTGTCTCAGCTCCTGAAGTCCTCGCCCAGAAGCCCTACAGCAAAGCCGTCGACTGCTGGTCCATCGGGGTGATTGCCTACATCTTGTAAGTATGACTTGCCATCTCGGCTTCTTTTTTTCTTTTTAAATGGAATTGTAACAAAATATACATTTTATTTTGTATACAAAATTTACCATTTTAACCATTTCTAAGTGTTAGAGTTGGACTGTAAAGAAAGCTGAGTGCTAAAGAATTGATGCTTTTGAACTGTGGTGGTGGAGAAGACTCTTGAGAGTCCCCTGGACTGCAAGGAGATCCAACCAGTCCATCCTAAAGGAAATCAGTCCTGGGTGTTCACTGGAAGGACTGATGTTGAAGCTGAAGCTCCAATACTTTGGCCACTTGAAAGAAGAGCTGACTCATTGGAGAAGACCCTGATGCTGGGAAAGATTGAAGGCAGGAGAAGGGGACGACAGAGGATGAGATGGTTGGATGGCATCACTGACTCAATGGACATGAGTTTGGGTAAACTCCGGGAGTTGGTGATGGACAGGGAGGCCTAGCGTGCTGCTGTCCATGGGGTCGCAAAGAGTCAGACATGACTGTGTGACTGAACTGAACTGAAGAGTACAATTCAGTGGCATCAAGTACATTCCCAGTATGGTACCACCATCACCACTATCCGTCTCCAGAGCTTTTTCATCTTCCCAAACAGAAACTCACTAAACATTAACTCCCATTCATTTCCCCCAGCCCCTGGCAACACCACTCTGCTTTCTGGTTCTATGAATGTGGCTTCTCTAGGTATCTCATGGAAAGGGGATCATAAATGTTTGTCCTTTTTTGTCTCTCTCTCTTTTTTTTACTTAGTGTAATGTCCTCAGGGTTTATCCATGTTGTAGTGTGTGTCAGAACTTCATTCTTTTTCGAGGCTGAATTATATTCCATTGTGTGTATATACTACATTTTTGCTTATCCATTCATCCATCGGTGGACACTTGGGTTGCTTCCACCTTTTGGCTATTGTGAGTAATGCTGCTATGAATGCAGGTGCACTAATACCTGTTTGCGTCCTGCTCTTGATGCTTTTGAGTGTATTCTCAGATTGCTGAGTCACGTGGTAATTCTGTGTTTAACTACTGGAGGAGTTGTCATACTGTTTTCTAAAGCAACACCAACATTTTACATTCCCAGCAGGGATGCACAAGGGTGTCCCATTTCTCTACATCCTTGCCATCAATTTTTTTCCATTTTTTGACAACAGCCTTCCTAGTAGGTGGAAAGATGAAGTCGTATCTCATTCTGGGCTTGATTTGCATTTCCCTTACAGCTTGTGATGTTGAGCATCTTTTCATGTACCACCTTGGCTTGACGATGCAATATGAAAATATTAGGGCAAATCCAACAGAAATCACAGTAAGAGGGACTTCCCTGGTGGTCCAGTGGTTAAGAATCTGCCCTGCAATGCAGGAGACACAGGTTCAATCCCTGGTCTTGGAACTAAGATCCCACGTGCCATGAACAACCAAGCCTACAGGCAAAACTAGAGTGCCTGCGTGCTGCAGCAGAGAGCCCATGTGCTGCAACAAAGACCAAATACATGTATGTTAAAACAAGAAATCACAGTAAGAAAAATGTGATGGAAACCAAAATTTAGCCTTGGAATTGCTCATTTCTTCTCAGGTGCCTTATCTCTACGACCTAGGAAACACCATGGTCATAGGCCTGTTGCACTTATTTTCAGTTTGGTTCAGTCATTCAGTCGTGTCCGACTCTTTGTGACCCCATGAACCACAGCACACCAGGCCTCCCTGTCCATCACCAACTCCAGGAGTCCATGCAAACCCATGTCCATTGAGTTGGTGATGCCATCCAACCATCTCATCCTCTGTCGTCCCCTTCTTCTCCTTTTTATAGTTATGTGTTGATTTGCTTAAGTTCACTGTAAAGTTATTTTTAAGTTACAATTTCTTTTTGTAGTGATACTTTCAAACACTTATTATGGAACATACTTTCAGGGTAGGTTTAGGTCAGTGAGTCCCTAACTAATAGCAGATGAATCTCTTCTCCTTAACATCCTCAAGGAGGGGACAAAGCCCACCACAGCCAAGAGGCTAAGAGAGACTGTGATGGGAGAAAGACTGGAAACACCCCCCTGTATTGGTTTTGTCTCATTATCTGGGAAGCAAGTAGTCTTTATACAGCATCCTTTCAATTGGCAACTTTTGCAATTTAATGAGGATTTAGCTGACAGCTCTTGTAGATTCTTGGCCTTATCACAGGAGAATTTTATCTGTTATGATGTACTTGGGTGTAGGGCTCCCACTTATGGAATTTAGGTAAAAGCCAGATTCATCTGAGCTATTAAACAAAGCTAACACATTGCACCTAGAGAATGCTTTCAATTCTGAGGCACGTTGGCCATCTTCTGCAGTCGTGTGGTCCTTTTTATGGAAGGAGGTGGGTTCCAGACCCTTTTGAGAATCTAATGAAAGCTGTGGATCCTCCTCCCTATAAACTCACACCCATACAATTTTGCATACTGTATTGGAGGGTCCTGGGTGAGCAGACTCTGGCCATGGCCTTGTGTTATTTCCCTGGCTCCCTAAACCCTCAACTAAAGCTCTTATCCTTGACCAGCTTGACTGTGAAAGACTTAGAGAAATGAGCGATAAGCCAGTCCTCTTCCTGCAAAGCACCAAAGCAGGTATCATCTAGAGAAATCTTCCATGGGTCTAGGTGAAAGACTGACCCTTTATCTGGCCTTCTGCTTTTTTGCTTCATTACATCCATTCTGAATCTTGAGCCATTGCTCTGGTCTGCATTAGTGTCTATATATAATTATTTCCCTGAAGTCTTGGCACTGGGGTACCATATGTCAGAATACCTGAGAGGAGGTATGTACTGCATTATTGGGATAAGCAGTTTAAAACCAAGCACTGGTGCCTTAGCTCATACTGCTTTAACAGAATACCACAGACTGAGTGACATAACCAACTGACATTTATTTCTCACAGTTCTGGAGGCTGGAAGTCCAAGGTCAAGGTGCCAGCTGGTTTGGTTCTTGGTGAGAACCCTCTTCCTGGCTTGGTGTGCAGATGGCTACCATCTTGCTGTGTCTTCCTCCTCTTGCCAAGAGGGAGGGAAAGCTCTCTGGTATCTCTTCTTCTAAGGGCACTAATCCCATCAGGAGGTCCCCACCTTAATGACCTCATCTAAATGTAGTTATCTCTCAAAGGCACTATCTCCAAATATCATCATGTTGAGGGGTAGGGTTTCAACATATGGCTTTGGGTTACACAATTTAGTCCACAGTAAATGGTTTGGTTGACCTCAGCTTAGTGAAAATATTAAAGCAGAATCCCCTTGAAACATGGACATTTTAGGTCAGGCGTGGCACACACTTTACAATAACGATATCAAACCTTTGTATTACAGTGCAGTGTATCCTTGAGTGAAATCAGAGTTCTGCTAGTGAGGAAGAACTGCTAGTGAGGGGGCTTCCCTGGTGGCTCAGACGGTAAAGCGTCTGTCTACAACACAGGAGACCCAGGTTCGATCCCTGGGTTGGGAAGATCCCCTGGAGAAGGAAATGGCAATCCACTCCAGTACTATTGCCTAGAAAATCCCATGTACAGAGGAGCCTGGTAGGCTACAGTCCATGGGGTTGCAAAGAGTCAGACACGACTGAGCGATTTCACTTTCACTTTCAGTGAGGAAGAAGGCAAGAAATGGATTTGCAGTAGGTAACACTGTGTCTGCCACGGGGCATAAGTAGGAAAATATCAGAAGGCCAACATGGTTAGAGGATCAAGACAGGATATAAGCAAGAGCCAGGGGAAGGGGAGACCTGAAAGAAAACTGACGGTTTTTTTCTTTTTTTTTTGGCCCCACTACGTGGCATGAGGTATCTTAGTTCCCCAACCGGGGGTCAGACTTGCGCCTTCTGCAGTGGAAGTACAGAGTCTTAACCACTGGGCCAGTAGGGAAGTCCCAAAAACTTAGATTGTAACCCAAGTTGTAGTGCGAAGTCAAAGAACAGTTGACCAGAGGTGTGACCTGATCTGATTTTCACTCTGCACTCTACGTGAACCCAGCCAAATATTATATTGTATACTACAGTGATGTTCATTCGAATATTAGTCTGGCTACTCTTCTAACAAGGGATTAGACAGGGCAGAACAAAGACGGTTCAGAGGCTTACATTGGATGAGTGGTGATGATTGCTTCTGCCCTGGGGGCAAGGATGGAGGTGAAATGGTAGATATACTGTGGATGTGAAGGATGAAGGGTAGGGATGCTTCAAGGATAAACCCAACTTTGGGGCAGATGGTAGGAGAGTGATATAGAAACAATTTAGGGAGTAGGCAAGATTAGGAATTTCATTTTGGTCATGTTGAACTTGAGTCACCTTTGAGACACCCATTGACTACGTGTGGAGTTCAGAAATCTGGGATAGAGATACTGACAGGTTTACTGGGTATGAGCTGAGCAGTAGAATTAATACATCCCACTCCTTATCAGTGCAGTATACAATATAATATTTGGCTGGATTCCCATAGAGCATTAAGCAAAGAAATACTGTATTTCTTTGTTTTTATATTAAGTATAAACTTGATAAGCTGAAACTTGATGGTTGCCTGGTCACCACTGTGTTTGCTTCAAGGATTGGTCTCAGGTTGATTTCATGATTGTGTCAGACTTCAAAATGGCAGCCTGGGTTTTTATCTTCCTTGGTACCTTCCAGAGCTCAGAGAGTCTCAAGCAGAGAACAGATGGACTTTGGACATCTCACTTATACCTTCCACAGTGCTCAGATTATTATGAGTAAAAGGCCAAATCCTAGGTATAAATTGCTACATAATAGGGCTCTTGCCTGGAGAACCACTGGTCTCAAATTCATCATTATCGGTGTCAACAACTGGCATTTCTTCAGTACATTCTCTATTCCAGGCACTGTGTGAGGTGCTGAAAATAATCAAGATGACAAAGACATGATGCCTCTCATCAGAGTACAGTGTATATGGTGGCACAAGCAGTTTCCTAAGTAGACTGAGTGACACTCAAGGCTGGTGTCCAGCTCTCATAGTTCCTGGGATGAAGCCACCATTGAGAAGGATAGGGTATTCAGGAAGGAGGGACCATCATCCCAAGGATATCCAGAAGTTTGGAAAAGACTAATGTAAGCAGAGAAGCCAGAGGACAGCATCCCAACCAGGGGAGAGATGCAGACACGGGAACTGGGGTGCCTGAGGCGTGTTTGAGGACCGCAAAATACGCTGTGAAAGGCTCTGACTGGGTTGGTATTCTCGGTTAGAAGGTCGGCTCTGGGCTGAACTAGTGTCAGAAGTGAGAACTCATGGAACTCACACTCTGGCTACTCTGCATGGGTCCGCCATGCCTGATCTTCCTATCCCATCCTTGATCTGAAGACCGATGAGGAAGGCTGCTGAGTGGGTCGTGACCGACAGGCAGCACACAGAGAAGCCGGTGCTCCCTGGGGGAATCCATGCCGAGCCTTTGATCGTTCGTGTCGCCTGGCATGGGAAAGAGGTCAGCCTCTGCCATTTGGGGGCTGCAGCAGCGTTATTGCCCTTTGATGAGCCTGTCGCCCTGAGATATCAGCTTGTAGCAACAGTGGCTGTGACAGACACCCCATTTTCTCCTCTCCGCATGCCATTCAAACATTCCTCATTTTGTCGGCGTAGATCCTTGATAAATCGGTTCTCTTTTGGATCTCCACAGTCATTAATGTTATCCATTATTTGGCAAGAGAAATATTGTTTTTTTCCTAACAAGGAGACTCGTTTTTAAAAACCCTTTTGGTAGGTCCTTTCCCTGCCAGGAATCTTCCTTTGAGGATCAGGACTTGGAAAAAAAAAAATCTTTGCCCAAGTAGCCTAAGCTGCTGGGAAGGATTGAAGATGGGTAGGCTGGACACCATAATGAATTTGTTGGTGTCTAGTCTGATGAGAAAAAGAGATGCAAGAAGTCAAAGTGGTTATCTGAGGAGCTTTACAAATAGCTGAGGAAAGAAGAGAAGTAAAAGGCAAGGGAGAAAGGGAAAGATACCCAACTGAATGCAGATTCCAGAGTATAGCAAGGAGAGATAAGAAGGCCTTCTGAACAATACAAAGAAATAGAAGAAAACAACTGAATGGGAAAGACTGGAGATCTCTTCAAGAAAATTGGAGTTACCAAGGGAACATTTCATGTAAGGATGGGCACGATAAAGGACAGAAACAGTAAGGACCTAACAGAAGCAGCAGAGATTAAGAAGAGGTGGCAAGAATATACAGAAGAACTATTTAAAAAAACAAAAAAGGTCTTAATGATCCAGATAACCATGATGGTGTGGTCACTCATCTAGAGCTGGACATCCTGGAGTGTGAGGCCAAGTGGGCCTTAGGAAGGATTACTATAATCAAAGCTAGTGGAGGTGATGGAATTCCAGCTGAGCTATTTCAAATCCTAAAAGATGATGCTGTTGAAGTGCTATTCTCGGTGTGTCGGCAAATTTGGAAAACTCAGCAGTGGCCACAAGACTGGAAAAGGTCAGTTTTCATTCCAATACCAAAGAAAGGCAATGCCAAAGAATGCGCAAACTACATTGAGTACAGTCATGCTCATTTACATGCTCAAAATCCTTCATGCTGGGCTTCAGCAGTATGGGAACTAAGAACTTCTAGGTGTACATCTGGGTTTGGGAAAGGCAGAGGAACCAGAGATAAATTGACAACATCTGCTGGATCATAGAAAAAGCAAGAGAATTCCAGAAAAACATCTACTTCTGTTTCATTAAGATGCTAAAGGCTTTGTGTGAATCACAACAAACCGGAAAATTCTTAGAGATAGGAATACCAGACTACCTTATCTGTCTTCTGATAAACCTGTATGCAGGTCAAAAAGCAACAGTTAGAACTGGACATGGAACAATGAACTGGTTCCAAATTGGAAAAGGAGTATGTCAAGGCTATATGTTGTCATCGTGCTTAACTTATATGCAGAGTACATCATGAGAAATGCTGGGCTGGATGAATCACAAGCTGGAATCAAGATTGCTGGGAGAAATATCAACAATCTCAGATAGGCAGATGATACCACTCTAATGGCAGAAAGCATAAAGTAACTAAAGAGCTCTTGATGAGGGTGAAAGAGGAGAGTGAAAAAGCTGGCCTGAAATTCAGAATTCAGAAAACTAAGATCATGGCACCCATCCCATCACTTCATGGCAAATAGAAGGGGAAAAAGTGGAAGTGACAGACTTTCTTTTCTTGGGCTCCAAAATCATTGAATACAGTGCCGGCAGCCATGAAATTAAAAGACACTTGCTCCTTGGAAGGAAAGCTATGACAAACCTAGACAGTGTATGAAAAAGCAGAGAAACCACTTTGCTGACAAAGGTCCATATACTCAAAGCTAGGATTTTTCCAGTAGTCATGTACAAGTGTGAGAGTTGGGCCACAAAGAAGGTGGAGCACCAGAGAATTGCTGCTTTAAAATTGTGGTGCTAGAGAAGACTTGAGAACCCCTTGGACAGAAAGGAGATCAAACCAGTCAATGCTAAAGGAAACCAGTCAATGCTAAAGGATGGTTAGGGGTGGATTTGCCAGATCTGCTGTGGGTGGTGAGGGCGCTTACCCATGCTGTGACCTCTGACCTCTCTGCCTAGAGGAAATCCCAGGTGAATACTCATGCGCATACCCTTACTTTTTGACTGCCTTCCTACACTGTTCAGTTTTTTAAACTAAGTCACAGAAATAAATTGACCAAGGTACACAGCATAATTAGCTTTGTAAGAATGGAACTAAGAATCCTTAACTGGCACACTAGGTCCATTTTCTGAGACAAAGGATGCTCCTTACCAAGGAACTCATCATTCTTTCCACCACTGAGAGCTGCCCCTTTATGGACCCATGTGTCCCAGAGAGACAGCACAAACCCACGCTTCAGTAGGAGAGAACACGATGTGATTATTGAGCCCCAGTGAAACATCCAAGCCTGGGGTATTATGATGGTTCCTCTTCTCATTTAACCCTGATAGAAATAATGAACTGGCATTGTCAGCAGGCAGCAGTTATCATATTTTCATAAACCTCGCAGAGTGGGACATATCGCCACATCCAGGCCACCATGGGTATATAGTTTTAACCTTGGCTTTAGACATTTAGAAATGAAATTACATCTGTTGCTTCATCTTGCTCAGATGATCTCAGGTAATTGATTCACACTAGCCAGACTCTAAAGATATTAAAACAAAACCAAAAAAAAACCCACAACTGGAATGTCCATTTATTAAATCATAATGAGATGCATGCCCTGCAAAATAATGAGATATGCATGTCATCAGACTAGCAAGTTCCAGGAGAAAGCAGACTCCAACAGGGAGTTTCCTTAGTGACCAGGGATCAGAGCTGAGGAGTTGGGTGGACTTGGATGGCCTTGGGTGTTTTCATGAAGCCCTTCGTGGGCTCCCAGTCACCTCTGTCTCCCAAAGGTGATTTCTGGAAAAGGGGGACCACTGTTGCCGCATCTCTGGTCAGAGTGGCCGCGTGCAGACGTTCTTACACCTGCTGCCTCCCTCCACCTTAAAGACCAGCCACCACCTTGCACTCTTCTTTTGTTGTTCTAGCCTCACTGTTTTTATTTCAACAGGCATTGATGTTGGTTATAATTTCCAGGCTCACTGATTTTACTCCTGCATTTCAGTGTGGCTGCTTTTTGAGGAGTCTCAGAAAGATGCCCAATCCTCGCCACCCCCCCTGGTCTATACTGAGTGGACCTTGTGGGTGCCTAAGTGCTGTTTGTTTACGAGTCCTGCTTGACCATATTTCAGCTTCATTCATGGGCTCATGACCCTCTCTCCGCTGCTTTGGGAGAAGGACTATTAGTGGTCTGTTGACAGTTGGTTCACCTCTAACCCTTAGGAAAGAACCAAGCATAAAATACTCTCTGGTTTCAAGAAGTGGGTGCAGGGATATGCACAGGGTGATGGAGGAAATTTTACAAACAGTACCACTGAGGTCAAGAAATGCTCCATTTTCCACAGTGATGGGAGCAATTTCCTGCCAGTGACTTTGGGGAAGGTGAAGTTCACCCCATCTGTGCCTTTGTCTCTGCAAAGGCCCAGGTGGTGGGGCGGGGGAGGTGCGCTTCCCCAGTGGCTCAGCAGTAAAGAATCTGCCTGCAATGCAGGAGATGCAGGTTAGATCCCTGGATCGGGAAGATCCCCTGGAGAAGGAAATGGCAGCCTACCCCAGTATCTTGCCTGGGAAATCCCATGGACAGGGGAGCCTGAGAGGCTACAATCTGTGGCATCACAAAGAGTTGGACACAACTTAGTGGCTAAACAACAACAAGATAGAAAGGATGCCCGGTGGGAGAAGCAGGAAGAGAATGTCTCCTTTTCCACACTGAATAGTGTGGCTTCAGGACAAATGGAAGAGCATTTCACTCCCTCTGCTCACTTACTTCATGTAAGCATCATCTCCTGGAGACTGTCATTTAAGTAGCATCTAAATGCTTCGGGATATTTAGCCTGGAGGATGGAAGGCAGGGGATTGACATTTGCTCACTTAACTAACATTTATTGAAACTAATACGTGTCTGGCAATATGGCATGGCTGCTGAAATGGATTCATTACCGCCCTGGCCACACAGGCGCTTCCTGTCTGCCAGAGGCAACAGGCAGTAACAGATAAATTACAATCTGGTCTTGCTGCCTGTCCCTAAGGTGGGCGGCAGGAGCTGGTGGAGGCGGGGGGACTCCCAGGAAGAGATATGGACCCTGCCCAAGCCTTGAGGAAGGCTCCCCGAGAGTGGCGTACAGTGACCTGGACTTGGAAGGATTGTCTTCAAGTATCTACCAGGTTGTCAGGCAGGGGAAGTGGTTAATTCTCTAAGACCCAATTATCTAAAGATATCATGTGCTTACTGTGTTGGATAAAAGATGTCTCATTCAATTTGGAACGTAATTTTTAAAATATAACTTGGAAGGGTTGATCCAGCTTTGAACTTATGTATCACCAATACTTAGCGATGGGGAAAGTAAAATCTCTGAATATCAGGATGTTTCATTTGTCTAGCACCACACCGAGTGAACGAAAGAATCAATCTAGGCTTTTATTATGTTTTAAAAGGTTTATCCTCTGGAATGGAGCATGCCAGCACGGAGGCTGGAGGCAGGTGGTACAGGTTTTCTTTTGGTTAGAAAACCAAAAGGCGCACAGAGAGGAAAGTGGCCAGCTCGCCAGGAGCTGTAATAATATGAGTCGTGAGTTCAGACCTCTTAGTCTGAGCTGGGTTTGTGACCAGAAAGAGAAGAGATGGAGGTGGGAAGAGGAGAAGTACCAGTTCACACCAGCAATTCTGGAAACGACCGTGGAGGTGGTTCAGAAGGAGGGACCAGGAGCCCATGACTCAATGGCAGGTACAGGTGCTCCAGGGCTGCACACAAGACCACACCGCAGCTTCCAATAGGCTTGCCGTGCTCTCACAGTGCACGTCCGAGGATGAGCCTCTGAGGGTGGAAGCAATTTCTAGTCATCCTCAGAAGTGCCTTGTGGGAACTTCTCTGGAGGTTCAGGAGTTAAGACTCCACGCTTCCAGTGCAGAGGGCATGGGTTCCACCCCTGGTCTGAGAACTGAGATCCTGCATGCCACATGGCACAGCCAAAAAGTAAAAATTTTTTTAAAAGCGCCTTGTGAGAGAGCTGTTGGAGGTTAGGGGACAAGCAAAAAGTGCAATCAAAAGCCAAGGCCAACAACAGAATGGAGGTACAAGACATTTCCCAAGTGTGGCTGTTAGTCTGCACAGATTCGTAACTGCTTACCCAGCAGAACTTGAGAGAGAAGGAAGACGGGCTGGAGGAGGGAGGCAGAGAGCAAAAACCCTACAAGATGCACAAGTGGAGTTGGCAATCTGCCCGGGGTTCAGAATCATCAGTTAGCGCCCCTGTTAATCACCTCCAGACTGGATGTCTGCACTCCTTGCTGCAAATTCATCACTCGTGAGAACTAATTCTAGCTGCTGAAAGTTTTGCCGTGTTTCTTCTAACGCAACATTCCTGGCTGTTGGAAGCTCCCCTCACTTATCCTCCTCTGACCGCCCCCTTCCCCACCTCCAATCCACTGTCAGCAGAGGCTGAGTTGAAAGTGGGTTTGTCTGAACCTCCCTCGGAGGTGTTTCCCTTGTGTGCTCACCGCCTAGACTTCCTGGGGATGCTGTCCTTTAGGCTGATGCAAGAATCAAAAAGTTACACATTTGGAAGTAGGTCCCTGGATCATAGCACACCTTTGGACGATGTCTTGTCCAGCCCAACCCTTTACTGTGGACAAGTTTTATTTTATTATTATTATTATTTGGTAACTATTTTACTCCAAATGGAGTATGCTGCCAATTTCTCACGCTTGGGGAAGAGTTTGTCCTTCTTCCCCTCCTGCCCAACTCCTGGACTTCAGCTCCAGTTATATATAAACTTTCTAAGGGATGTGTGTCCCGTCTCCCCTCTAGTGTCCCTTTTTTTCCCTCATCTAGAGCTTTCCCTGGTCGGCTTGCACCTTCTCAGCTTTCAAAGTATTAACCAAATTTCAGGGGTAACGGGACATTTGGCCATTGCGTTTCACCAAGGGCGCCTTGCTGAAGTCAGCCTGCACATGGTTCTAATACGTGAACTTTCCCTCGTCCCTTTCAGGTTTGCAAGGAGGAAGCTCTGGCATGCATATAAGCAAATCTCTAGTTGCTAAAGTAATTGCATTACATCTTTGTAAACATTCAGGTCTTACCGGTCATTCTGGTCTACAAATCCGAATAATGTGCTGATATCTGTTTTGCTAAGTGAGCCTTGCAACTAAGCACCAGAGATTTGACAGCTTAAAAAGCTTTGCTTTGTTTTATTATTTTAAAAAATCTGTCCTATTAACCAGAGTAAGAGGACGAGAACTCAGATTGCTTAGTACATGTTCCAGACATTCATCCAGTAAACACTTGTTGAGTCTCACAGACAGCCAAGACGCAGGGCCAACTGGTGGCTGCCCAGGGGTTGTTATACATCCAGCAGACTCTGCTCTCCAGAGGAGGAATGCCCAGGTTTGATTGAGGTTTCAGGTGTTTTTCAGAGACCAACTGGGCCTGGGTTGGCCCTTCTCAGTTTCTCTGGTTTGCAATATACATAGAAGTTTGTTGTTTCACCCAATTACACTGTTGTTGTTCAGTCACTAAGTGATGTCAAACTCTTTGTGACCCCATGGACTGCAGCACGCCAGGCTTCCCTGTCCTTCACCATCTGCTGGAATTTGCTCAGACTCATGTCCATTGAGTCAGTGATGCCATCCAAGCATCTTGTCTGTTGTTCCCTTCCCCTCCTGCCTTCAATCTTTACCAGCATCAGGGTCTTTTCTAAAGAGTTGACTGTTCGAATCAGGTGGCCAAAGTATTGGAGCTTCAGCATCCGTCCTTCCAGTGAATATTCAAGATTGATTTCCTATAGGATTGACTGGTTTGATCTCCTTGCTGTCCAAGGAACTCTCAAGAATCTGCTCGAGCACCACAGTTTGAAAGCATCAATTGCATAAAAATACTTTCTTCACTAATATGCCTTTGAGTAAGTGTTCTCAGGGAAGCTTGAGCAATTTCCTAGAATTGAGGACTTCTTGATAAAAGGCTTGGAAATACCCATCCTCAAAGATCAAGGTTGAAAAGCAGGTCTACAGAACATCCTGTCTGCACATCTATCACATACTATCATGACTAGAGGTGGTTTCTCTCTCCTTCCCTTCCAGAGCAGTGTAGAAGCTGAGGTCAGGATGTACAGTCAGTCATGAATGATTCTGAGACTTGGTACAAAATTTTTAATTATATTGTTCTGTTTCCACGTTAAAAGGGTAGGACACTGGACTGAGTCCCTTCAGACTCATCTGTTCCTCTCTCCCACTCCCTTGGGTCTTCCAGATGGTGAGCGGGGTCTCACTGCACAATATTTCAGCAGAGGGAAGCTGAAAAGTTAGATGGAGCTGGTAGAATAGAAAAGAGACAAACAAGGGGAGATAAGAGAGGGGAGCTGGCATTTAATGACTGCAATGTGATGGGCACTTTCCTATGTTATATCTTTTACCTGTATCCATCCGTTCATCTATCTGTGTGTTATATGTAATATAGATTATTATACAATGTGTGTGATATATGTTATAATATCTCTTATAATGTGGGTCCTATTTTCGTCATTTTACAAAAGAACTTGAGACTGGGAGACAATACATAATTTCCCCAAAGTCACTCTACCAGGCCTTGTTGGAGCCAGAATTTGAATCTGTGTCTTTTATTTATTTTTTTTTTGACTTTTTTTTTTCTTTTTCTTTTTTTTCTTTAATAGAAAATTATTTAATTAGTATACATGTGTTCCCCATCCTGAACCCTCCTCCCTCCTCCCTCCCCACACCATCCCTCTGGGTCGTCCCAGTGCACCAGCCCCAAGCATCCAGCATCGTGCATTGAACCTGGACTGGCATCTCGTTTCATACATGACGTTTCACATGTTTCAATGCCATTCTCCCAAATCTTCCCACCCTCTCCCTCTCCCACAGAGTCCATAAGACTGTTCTATACATCAGTGTCTCTTTTGCTGTCTCGTATACAGGGTTATCGTTACCATCTTTCTAAATTCCATATATATGCGTTAGTATACTGTATTGGTGTTTTTCCTTCTGGCTTACTTCACTCTGTATAATAGGCTCCAGTTTCATCCACCTCATTAGAACTGATTCAAATGTATTCTTTTTAATGGCTGAGTAATACTCCATTGTGTATATGTACCACAGCTTTCTTATCCATTCATATGCTGATGGACATCTAGGTTGCTTCCATGTCCTGGCTATTATAAACAGTGCTGCAATGAACATTGGGGTACACGTGTCTCTTTCCCTTCTGGTTTCCTCAGTGTGTATGCCCAGCAGTGGGATTGCTGGATCATAAGGCAGTTCTATTTCCAGTTTTTTAAGGAATCTCCACACTGTTCTCCATAGTGGCTGTACTAGTTTGCATTCCCACCAACAGTGTAAGAGGGTTCCCTTTTCTCCACACCCTCTCCAGCATTTATTATTTGTAGACTTTTGGATGGCAGCCATTCTGACTGGTGTGAAATGGTACCTCATAGTGGTTTTGATTTGCATTTCTCTGATAATGAGTGATGTTGAGCATCTTTTCATGTGTTTGTTAGCCATCTGTATGTCTTCTTTGGAGAAATGTCTATTTAGATCTTTGGCCCATTTTTTGATTGGGTCATTTATTTTTCTGGAGTTGAGCTGTAGGAGTTGCTTGTATATTTTTGAGATTAGTTGTTTGTCGGTTGCTTCATTTGCTATTATTTTCTCCCATTCTGAAGGCTGTCTTTTCACCTTGCTAATAGTTTCCTTTGATGTGCAGAAGCTTTTAAGTTTAATTAGGTCCCATTTGTTTATTTTTACTTTTATTTCCAATATTCTGGGAGGTGGATCATAGAGGATCCTGCTGTGATGTATGTCAGAGAGTGTTTTGCCTATGTTCTCCTCTAGGAGTTTTATAGTTTCTGGTCTTACGTTGAGATCTTTAATCCATTTTGAGTTTATTTTTGTATATGGTGTTAGAAAGTGTTCTAGTTTCATTCTTTTACAAGTGGTTGACCAGATTTCCCAGCACCACTTGTTAAAGAGATTGTCTTTAATCCATTGTATATTCTTGCCTCCTTTGTCAAAGATAAGGTGTCCATATGTGCGTGGATTTATCTCTGGGCTTTCTATTTTGTTCCATTGATCTATATTTCTGTCTTTGTGCCAGTACCATACTGTCTTGATAACTGTGGCTTTGTAGTAGAGCCTGAAGTCAGGTAGGTTGATTCCTCCAGTTCCATTTTTCTTTCTCAAGATCACTTTGGCTATTCGAGGTTTTTTGTATTTCCATACAAATTGTGAAATTATTTGTTCTAGCTCTGTGAAGAATACTGTTGGTAGCTTGATAGGGATTGCATTGAATCTATAAATTGCTTTGGATAGTATACTCATTTTCACTATATTGATTCTTCCAATCCATGAACATGGTATATTTCTCCATCTATTAGTGTCCTCTTTGATTTCTTTCACCAGTGTTTTATAGTTTTCTATATATAGGTCTTTAGTTTCTTTAGGTAGATATATTCCTAAGTATTTTATTCTTTCTGTTGCAATGGTGAATGGAATTGTTTCCTTAATTTCTCTTTCTGTTTTCTCATTATTAGTGTATAGGAATGGAAGGGATTTCTGTGTGTTGATTTTATATCCTGCAACTTTACTATAATCATTGATTAGTTCTAGTAATTTTCTGGTGGAGTCTTTAGGGTTTTCTATGTAGAGGATCATGTCATCTGCAAATAGTGAGAGTTTTACTTCTTCTTTTCCAATTTGGATTCCTTTTATTTCTTTTTCTGCTCTGATTGCTGTGGCCAAAACTTCCAAAACTGTGTTGAATAGTAATGGTGAAAGTGGGCACCCTTGTCTTGTTCCTGACTTTAGCGGAAATGCTTTCAATTTTTCACCATTGAGGATAATGTTTGCTGTGGGTTTGTCATATATAGCTTTTATTATGTTGAGGTATGTTCCTTCTATTCCTGCTTTCTGGAGAGTTTTTATCATAAATGGGTGTTGAATTTTGTCAAAGGCTTTCTCTGCATCTATTGAGATAATCATATGGTTTTTGCTTTTCAATTTGTTAATGTGGTGTATTACATTGATTGATTTGCGGATATTGAAGAATCCTTGCATCCCTGGGATAAAGCCCACTTGGTCATGGTGTATGATCTTTTTAATCTGTTGTTGGATTCTGATTGCTAGAATTTTGTTAAGGATTTTTGCATCTATGTTCATCAGTGATATTGGCCTGTAGTTTTCTTTTTTTGTGGGATCTTTGTCAGGTTTTGGTATTAGGGTGATGGTGGCCTCATAGAATGAGTTTGGAAGTTTACCTTCCTCTGCAATTTTCTGGAAGAGTTTGAGCAGGATAGGTGTTAGCTCTTCTCTAAATTTTTGGTAGAATTCAGCTGTGAAGCCGTCTGGACCTGGGCTTTTGTTTGCTGGAAGATTTTTGATTACAGTTTCAATTTCCATGCTTGTGATGGGTCTGTTAAGGTTTTCTATTTCTTCCTGGTTGAGTTTTGGAAAGTTGTACTTTTCTAAGAATTTGTCCATTTCTTCCTCGTTGTCCATTTTATTGGCATATAATTGTTGATAATAGTCTCTTATGATCCTTTGTATTTCTGTGTTGTCTGTTGTGATCTCTCCATTTTCGTTTCTAATTTTATTGATTTGATTTTTCTCCCTTTGTTTCTTGATGAGTCTGGCTAATGGTTTGTCAATTTTATTTATCCTTTCAAAGAACCAGCTTTTGGTTTTGTTGATTTTTGCTATGGTCTCTTTTGTTTCTTTTGCATTTATTTCTGCTCTAATTTTTAAGATTTCTTTCCTTCTACTAACCCTGGGGTTCTTCATTTCTTCCTTTTCTAGTTGCTTTAGGTGTAGAGTTAGGTTATTGATTTGACTTTTTTCTTGTTTCTTGAGGTGTGCCTGTATTGCTATGAACTTTCCCCTTAGGACTGCTTTTACCGTGTCCCACAGGTTTTGGGTTGTTGTGTTTTCATTTTCATTCGTTTCTATGCAAATTTTGATTTCTTTTTTGATTTCTTCTGTGATTTGTTGGTTATTCAGCAGCGTGTTGTTCATCCTCCATATGTTGGAATTTTTAATAGTTTTTCTCCTGTAATTGAGATCTAATCTTACTGCATTGTGGTCAGAAAAGATGCTTGGAATGATTTCTATTTTTTTGAATTTACCAAGGCTAGCTTTATGGCCCAGGATGTGATCTATCCTGGAGAAGGTTCCATGTGCGCTTAAGAAAAAGGTGAAATTCATAGTTTTGGGATGAAATGTCCTATAGATATCAATTAGGTCTAACTGGTCTATTGTATCGTTTAAAGTTTGTGTTTCCTTGTTAATTTTCTGTTTAGTTGATCTATCCATAGGTGTGAGTGGGGTATTAAAGTCTCCCACTATTATTGTGTTATTGTTAATTTCTCCTTTCATACTTGTTAGCATTTGTCTTACATACTGCGGTGCTCCCATGTTGGGTGCATATATATTTATAATTGTTATATCTTCTTCTTGGATTGATCCTTTGATCATTATGTAGTGACCTTCTTTGTCTCTTTTCACAGCCTTTGTTTTAAAGTCTATTTTATCTGATATGAGTATTGCTACTCCTGCTTTCTTTTGGTCCCAATTTGCATGGAAAATTTTTTTCCAGCCCTTCACTTTCAGTCTGTATGTGTCCCCTGTTTTGAGGTGGGTCTCCTGTAGACAACATATGTAGGGGTCTTGTTTTTGTATCCATTCAGCCAGTCTTTGTCTTTTGGTTGGGGCATTCAACCCATTTACGTTTACGGTAATTACTGATAAGTATGATCCCGTTGCCATTTACTTTATTGTTTGGGGTTCGAATTTATACACCATTTTTGTGTTTCCTGTCTAGAGAATATCCTTTAGTATTTGTTGGAGAGCTGGTTTGGTGGTGCAGAATTCTCTCAGCTTTTGCTTGTCTGAGAAGCTTTTGATTTCTCCTTCATACTTGAATGAAATCCTTGCTGGGTACAATAATCTGGGCTGTAGGTTATTTTCTTTCATCATTTTAAGTATGTCTTGCCATTCCCTCCTGGCTTGAAGAGTTTCTATTGAAAGATCAGCTGTTATCCTTATGGGAATTCCCTTGTGTGTTATTTGTTGTTTTTCCCTTGCTGCTTTTAATATTTGTTCTTTGTGTTTGATCTTTGTTAATTTGATTAATATGTGTCTTGGGGTGTTTCGCCTTGGGTTTATCCTGTTTGGGATTCTCTGGGTTTCTTGGACTTGGGTGATTATTTCCTTCCCCAGTTTAGGGAAGTTTTCAACTATTATCTCCTCAAGTATTTTCTCATGGTCTTTCTTTTTGTCTTCTTCTTCTGGAACCCCTATGATTCGAATGTTGTAGCGTTTAATATTGTCCTGGAGGTCTCTGAGATTGTCCTCATTTCTTTTAATTCGTTTTTCTTTTATTTTCTCTGATTCATTTATTTCTACCACTCTATCTTCTAATTCACTAATCCTATCTTCTGCCTCTGTTATTCTACTATTTGTTGCCTCCAGAGTGTTTTTAATTTCATTTATTGCATTATTCATTATATATTGACTCTTTTTTATTTCTTCTAGGTCCTTGTTAAACCTTTCTTGCATCTTCTCAATCCTTGTCTCCAAGCTATTTATCTGTGATTCCATTTTAATTTCAAGATTTTGGATCAATTTCACTATCATTATTCGGAATTCTTTATCAGGTAGATTCCCTATCTCTTCCTCTTTTGTTTGGTTTGGTGGGCATTTATCCTGTTCCTTTATCTGCTGGCTATTCCTCTGTCTCTTCATCTTGTTTAAATTGCTGAGTTTGGGGTGTCCTTTCTGTATTCTGGCAGTTTGTGGAGTTCTCTTTATTGTGGCTTTTCCTCGCTGTGTGTGGGTTTGTACAGGTGGCTTGTCAAGGTTTCCTGGTTAGGGAAGCTTGTGTCGGTGTTCTGATGGGTGGAGCTGTATTTCTTCTCTTTGTTCAGTCGCGCTGTGGGGAGGGAGGGAGGGATGCTGCAAACAAATAACACTGGCGTGTGCTCACAGTGCCTCAGCCACACTGGGTCTGCCCCCGCTCACGGCGCGTGTAGCTTTCCTGCCCACACGGCTCGGGCTCTAGGTTGTTCCGCCGGGAACAATCCGAGGCTGGCCCTGGGTTGCATGTACCTCCCAGGTCCAAGCCGCTCAGGTTCAGGCACTCGGGTAGTCCTCAGAGGCGCAGACTCATTTGGGCCTGAGTTTTGTGCTCTTCCCAGGTCCGAGCAGCTCAAGTGATGAGGTGTTTGGCGAGCGCCAATGCTGCGACTTATCGCCTCCCCGCCACTCGGTTATCTGGGTGTAAAACCGGCACGCCTTCTCAGGCAGATGTTAACCGTCCAGACCCCCAAGAAGTTTTAGTTAGCAAAGAAGCCTGCTTACAGTTTTATAGATAATGTCTCTCTGGGGCTGCGATTGCCCCCTTCCGGCTCTGGCTGCCTGTCACCGGAGGGGGAAGGTCTGCAGCCGGCTATCTCTGTTCAGTCCTTTGTTCCGTGCGTGGGCCTGGCGGTCTTAGGTTAGGGCTGGCTTTTCGTGTGGTAGATATCCCACAGTCTGGTTTGCTAGCCCAAATTATTTCGCTCAGATAGTGCTCAGGGTATTCAGGCCAGATTCTTACTCTAAGCAATGCAGCCCACGCTGCGCCTCCCTGCCCAGCCCCCGCTTGCTAATGGCGCGTGCAGGCGTCTGCGCTGCTTTTCCGCTGGGGGAGTTACCGTAGGACTCTCGCAATCTTCGAGTTTTAATTGTTTATTTATTTTTTCTTCCTGTTATGTTGCCCTCTGTGCTTCCAAAGCTTGGCACAGATTCGGCAGTGAGAAGGTTTCCTGGTGTTTGGAAACTTCTCTCTTTTTCAGACTCCCTTCCCGGGACGGAACTCCGTCCCTCCCTCTTTGTCTCTTTTTTTGTCTTTTATATTTTTTCCTACCTCCTTTCAAAGAGTTGGATTGCTTTTCTGGGTGCCTGATGTCCTCTGCCGGCATTCAGAAGTTGTTTTGTGGAATTTACTCGACGTTTAAATGCTGTTTTGATGAATTTGTGGGGGAGAAAGTGTTCTCCCCGTCCTACTCCTCCGCCATCTTGCCAATCGAATCTGTGTCTTTTATCTCTCTGAATCCCAGGCTGAGGAAGCCACACCACGAAATGCCTATGAAAGCAAAGTCAGCCCTCAGAGGACAGGACTTGCAAAGTCACCCACCTCTTCATCTTCACGCTCTTCCTCCAGTTAGACTAAAGGGCGCGTTCTGGTTTGCTGTTTCCAGATGATGCCTCAGTTGTCAGTGTGGACTGCTGCACTCAGAGGCTTTTTATGTAGAATATTTGCAGTGTGTTTGGGCACTTGTGCTGTGTGTGTGTTAGTCACTCAGCCATGTCCGACTCTGCAACCCCATGGCCTGTACCCTGCCAGGCTCCTCTGTGCATGGGGATTCTCCAGGCAAGAACACTAGAGTGACTTGCCATGCCCTCCTCCAGGGGATCTTCCCAACCCAGGGATCAACCCAGGTCTCCCTCATTGCAGGTGGATTCTTTACCAGCTGAGCTACCAGGGAAGCCCAGGAGGCACATTTCAGATGCTCAGAAGGTTTGCTTGTATGTGTTGCTTGCTTTCCCAGCTACACTGGGTAAGAGAGGCAGGCCGGAACTTCTGCCCAGCCCTGAGCTCCAGGGTCTGGACGGCAGCTTTTCTATCCTCTGTACCCCCTGCTGCAGTGCAGGGGAGCCAAGCGCTGAACCAGGGCTACCGGATGTGACCTTATTGGGGTTTGGTTCAGCAAAGACTCGGGTTCACTTTTTTTCATCCCTGTCTCCCACTGATGGGCCACCTCCTGTCTTTCTAGAAGGCAGGCTGGGGTAGGACATTAGGTGTTGATCTCCTAACTGTAAGGACACAGCTGCCCAGAGCTGCTTCCCCGAGGAGGGCTGTGTCTATTGAAGAGACAGGTTGGACTTGCCAGGTGCTGTGGTGACGCGTTGGGGTTGTCCCTGGTCCCTTCCCCTCTGTGTTCTCCACCATGGTTGATGCAGCCCCCGTGGTCCACGCTGGAGACCTGGGAGGCATCCTGGCCTTCCCTTTCTCCATAGCTAATCACCTCATCTTCCTGTTTTTCCCTCTGGACTCCTTTTGGAATCCATTCCCCCAACCGCTACCACTGCCTGTGCCTCCGGTCCTTCCCATGTCTGCTCACAGCAGCTAACTTGTCTTCCTGCCTCAAACCCACCCTCCACACAGCTGCAGTCAGTTGCCCACATGGCTCCTCTGTTCTCTGTGCTGAGTCACTAATTCCTATCTGATTCTTTTTCGACCCCATGAACTATAGCCTGTCAGGCGCCTCTGTCCTTGGAATTTTCCAGGCAAGAGTACTGGAGTGGGTTGCCATTTCCTTCTCCAGGGGATCTTCCTGACCCAGGGATCAAATCCATGTCTCCCACTTGGCAGGTGGATTCTTTACCACGGAGCCACCTTTATCCATTTATCCATCAGTGGACATAGAATTTTTTCACATCTTGGCCGTGCTACAGTGAACACAGGAGCACATGTATCTCTTCATGGCACTGATGTCATCTCCTTTAGGAATATATCCTGAAGAAGGATTCCTGGATCACATGGTGGTTCCATTTTTAATATTTGGAAAACATCCGTATCATTTTCCATAGTGGCTGCACCATTTTGCATTCTCACCAACAGTGCACAAGGGTTCCATTTCCTCCACATCCTAACACTTGTTAACTTTCATTATTTTTTTGTTGTTAATAATGACCATCCTAACAGGTATAAGTGTAATAACTCATTGCCTGTCACTGCTTCTGATACCAGCTCCTTCCTGTCTTCTCTGTGTCTGTCTCTCAAACCAAAAGTCAATAAGGAAAAGCAGAACCTTAAATCAGGTCTAAGAAATATGCAAGAAGTTAGAAGGCTGCAGTGAATTATGACAGTAAAGTTACATAAAAGCAGAAAGAGGTAACAACTGATTGTTATCTGGAATTCTTTTCAGCAGGCTTCCATTTGTGTAAGGACACTGATATTGTCCAAGGTCAAAGGAGGAGGTGGAACATCCCTTAATCAGCACAATTATTGCAGTCAAGTCTCGGGACCGCTCAGTGGAAGCTCTAAGCCTATCACACCATTTCATTTTCCAAGAATAACTGTGCCTTGCTGGGCCAGCCATGGTTGGCTGTGGGTGATTTTCACTTTCATTTATGTTAACAGCCTTCTTCATGGAAAACTTCCTCCATGAGACTTGTCCACAAAACGGTAGTGGCGTTTTAGGTAACCCAATGCATTCTCTCTACAAACGGAGGCCAGGTTGCTCCCAGCACCTGGCCTTGCTCACTGGGTTCTTCTGGAACGTCAGTCAATGGCACCGAGCTTTGCTGATTTCCCACCTTCCGGGAGGGTGGTGTGCAGGAGGGAGGAGTCGGGATGAGTGAGGACTCCGATGGCGTCCTGGGCTGTGCTGCAGTGGGTGCTCCTGCATCCTTCCTTCATCCTTGTCTCTCTTTCAGAGCCCAGCCAGAGGGCTCAGCAGCCAGCGGTGAAACCCCCTCTCCAAGAGCATGTTTGTTCATCCAGACATTGACCCAGGAACTGCCATAGGTAGACCCTGAGCTGAGCACTAGAAATCCAAGAAAAAAGAAAAACACGAGACATGGTCCTGCCTTGAGGAGGGTGTGGAGGTCAGGACAGTGTGCCATAAGGAAGGATCACAGAGCAGGGCACCCACACTGCCTGGCAGCAGAGGGCTGGGTCTTCCTAGTAACACCCTAGCTGGGATGTGCCAGTTGGAAAGGGCCAGGGGAGGGCAGCCCAGGTAGAGTGCAGACCTTCATTTCGGTCCAGAAATAAAAAGTACTCTGTGGACTGCAAACCAACCCTAAGCATCTTAGCAGCTAGACCCAGTATCTGGGAAATGGGGAGGTCGGGTCCAGTGGCTGGGCTCTGTTTGCAGTTGAAGGGGCCAGTGGGCAAAGGAAAGGGCCTGCAGAGAGAATTCAAAGTCAAAACTGAAACCTAAGGTTCAGTTCTCAAGCCTCCTTCCCTTTAGTGAACAAGCAAGACAGTTAAGAACAGACCCGGAATCAGACAGACAGGGCTCATGTCCCGACTTCGCTGCAAGTTAGCTTCTCTGCCTTTAAAATGAGAATTATACAAGGGACTGTATACAGGGCTCTGGTGTGAAGGGACCGCAAGGAATAGCACCGTGACCTTGAGACTGATGGCAGCTGAGCGGTAATTGCCCTGACCCTCAGTGATCAGGGAGGAGGAAGCAGTTACCCCGCCCAAGGGAGAGTGTGGCAGAGCCCCCTCCCTGGGAGCAGCACTGCCCTGGGCTCAGTGCTGTAACCAGCCTGAGTCTCAGTGGAAGGGGCCAGGGCATCGCCCTGCCCTGCCCTCCTCCCCCATCTCCCCTGGGGTCCCCGCTGGCTGACCCCCCAGCAGATGTCAGAGAATTCAGCCCTCAGCAACCCTCCATACAGGCCAGCCTCCCGGGGACAGAGCAGAGTGGAGGGTGGCTCTGCAGGTCCAGGCAGGCTGTCAGAGATGCTCCCCTCCTGGGGGAGTGAGGTTTAAGAGAGAGAATAGAGCAAGCGCATGGTGGGACTTTTGACCCCGAATAAGTGTTCAGCTGAGGCTACACTAGAACCCAGTGTACATCTGTTTAAGTGTGCCAGAGGAGATGAGACGACAGACAGAGTAGTAGAGGGAAGACGGGAGGGGTAAGCATGCTCCCTGGATGGCCCTCCAAGACTGGAATGGACGTGAGTGAGGAGCTGGTGGAGCCGGGTTGCTGGCACTGGGGGGACCCTCTGTCGTGGGCAAGTTCAGACATTATCCTGAACCACGGGCTTCTTGTTCTAGAACAATTGGGAATAGCTTTATCGTCTTTGAGAACCTGTCAATTTGTAGGTTATTTAGCTGGTTTGATATGTAAAATGTGAACACAGAGATGAAAACGAAGCCTGCAAATGGGCAGGCCCAGGACTGTGGAAGTCAGCATCCTGTATATGGAGATAGAAACATCTCACAGTTGTCATTTCTGCTAATTAAACCTGCCACACAAACCACTCATGAAATAGCCTCGCCTGGGAGCCCTGTGAAATTTCTAGGTCTGAGGAAGATTTTACAACCTCTCCTTGCCCTTCCATTCTGTTTCCATCCCTGTTTTAAAACCTTCTTTCTTAATTTTAATTTAGTCCTCAAGCTCCATCCGTTTCCTTTCTTTCCATTCTCAGTGAAAGTGAAAGTCACTCAGTTGTGTCCGACTCTTTGCGACCCCATGGACTATTTTAGTCCATGGAATTCTCTAGACCGGAATACTGGAGTGGGTAACCTTTCCCTTCTCCAGGGGATCTTGCCAACCCAGGAGTCGAACCCAGGTCTCCCACATTGCAGGCGGATTCTTTACCAGCTGAGCCACCAGAGAAGCCCAAGAATACTGGAGTAGGTGGCCTATCCCTTCTGCATCGGATCTTCGACCCAGGAATCAAACTGGGGTCTCCTGCATTTCAGGTGGATTCTTTACCAACTGAGCTATCAGAGAAGCCCTCCATCCTCAGTACCAAAACACAAAAAGTATTTTGTGTTTCCCCTCCCCAAGAGAGCTAAAACCAGAAGAAATCAAATTACTTTAAGAAGATTGGCACATGAAGAATAAATCTTCCTTGAAATTTTCTTAAAGATTTTTTTCCCTTGAAAGTCGAACTGTAAAATAAAACACACTCTGTTGTTAACAAACAGAAGCCTCACGTATCTACAATTTCGCTGTTTTCCAAGATGAACTAACATTTCGCTCTGTCTGCTTTTCCTAATATGCACATTTCATTTACCCTAAATCCTCATTATGGGAAACATTTCTGCGTCTGTCTCTCAGCCCCAGGCTTTCCTGGGAAGTGAAATATGGGCTTCGTGGTTTCAGAAGCACTGGCTCTCACTCATTTCGCCAAAAGCAGCAAATCTTTAAAAATGAAATTTTCCAGGCTCTTAGCCCCTAAACCAACCCTGTAGGGAGAGACGGTTTTGAATCTTATCGGCCCACAGAATGTCTCACAGCATTTAAAAGTGTCGTCAGCCCTTCCCCTATACAGCAGAGGCAGCGAGGCTGTGCAGAGTGCAGGAGCGGCTGAAAAAATGTACTGAAAGCTGTGCTTTGGCCCTTTATTAAATTTCTTACTTGCCGACAGCCTCAGTCCCTCAAAGGCCTGGAGCCTGTTGATGCCTGTTCCCTTGTTCTCATTAAACTGGTCTCTGGGCTGTAGCTGTGCTTTGAACAACACTGGGCTGTGTGGGAAGATTCCGGGCTCGTCTAGGGGCAGGACTCTCTCACGGTGGCTGCTGCCACCCTGGGGGTTGTCTCAGGCCCAGAACCAAGTTCTGTGCCATCCAGCTTTCTGCCCAGCCTTCTGGAATCCAGCCTTGCCCTCTGCTCTGTCCATCACAGTCACAGTGTAAATCTCATCCCTTTCTGATGTCCAGTCCCAACCAGGGCCTGCCCCTGTCTTCCCCGTCCCTCCCTCCCCCACCCAGGCCTCAAGCGTGGACCAGATCTTTCCCTTGGTCTCCCAGCCAGTCAAGGGCTTCACAGGTGGCTCTAGCAGTAAAGAACCCACCTGCCAATGCAGGAGATGCTGGAGACAAGGGTTCAATCCCTGGGTCAGGAAGATCTCCTGGAGGAGGCCAGTGGCAACCGACTCCAGTATTCTTGTCTGGAAAATCCCATGGACAGGGGAGCCTGGTGGGCTATATTCCATGGGGTCACAAAGAGTCTAATGTGACCGCAAAGAGTCTAACATGACTGAAGCAACTTAGAATGCACGCACGCACAGCCAGCCAAACAAATTGGGAGAAGGCAGCACAGAGCCGCAGCATCTTAAAGCCAAAAAAATGTTAGGAATTTTCCAGTCTGGCCTCTTTGTGTTTAGATGAGGACATCTTGGTCCAGAAAAATGTATCACTGGCCTATTAGTGGTGAAGGTCACATCAGAGCTGGTAGCAGACCTGGGCGGGAGAACCCACAGTTTCATGGCACGAGTTGCTTTATGGGTATTTAATAAAAATTCCCTATTGTGACTGTCAGTATCTCTAGAACTAGAAGTTTTCTCTACCAACATCCTAAATAATTTTTTTTTTTGGACTGCCTGCCCCTCACAACTTGTGGAATCTCAGTTCCCTGATCAGGAATGGAACCCAGGCCCACTATAGTGAAAGCTCCAAGTCCTAACCACTGGACCTAGATTATCTTTGAAAATTCAATTTTAAGGGTTTATTGGGGAAAAGGTTATGGTATTATAACTTATGTCAGCTTCTGCTTATTACATGTTAATGGGAGAAACTGTAACCTTTCAGATACCCAGGTTGGATGTGGTAGGGTGAAACTGTGCGTTTGGGGGCCGCTTATGGCAACTTGGTTACTCAGGTTTGTAAAAATTTCCCTATTTTGCTCTGATTAAATAAAGTGAACCTGGAAGGGTTCTAAAATGTATTTGTTTTCATTTTAGTCCCTAAGTCATGTCCGGCTCTTTTGCAGTCCCATGGACCGTAGCCCGCCAGGCTCTTCTGTCCATGAGATTTCCAGGCAAGAATACTGGAATCCCTTAGAGGAAGGTTGCCATACCCTCCTCTAAGGGACGTTTCCAACCCAGGAATCTAACCTGCATATCCTGCAGTGAAGGCAGATTCTTTATTGCTGAGTCACCAGGGAAGCTCTCTATAGAGTACACTGAACATATCTTCTGTTTGTTTCCTTAACCTGTCTTCTACTGGGGATGATATCACGGGGAGTAAGATCAGAAACGTTTAAGATGAATTCAGTGTACATGTTCACCCTCTGTCACCACCTGGGTTAACTCTTTTTGCTGCCTGTGAACTTCTGTGCCATGTGAACCCATGGGAGGTTCGGATTCTTGGCTGAGATTGTGTGTGCAGCACACTCAGGGCAGGTTTCTCCACTCGAGCGAAGACAGCTCTTCCTCCAGCCGGACGTCGAGCCACCACGTGGAGCTGGTTCCACAGCCGGTTCAGATCCTTACGCCTTCTTGTCTTCCAGGCTCTGCGGCTACCCTCCTTTCTATGACGAAAACGACTCCAAGCTCTTTGAGCAGATCCTCAAGGCGGAATATGAGTTCGACTCCCCCTACTGGGATGACATCTCCGACTCGGGTAGGTCTCATGGCTCGGGGACCCCTACACCCAGATCACCTCCGTCTCCGACAGGCCCTGGGGGCTCAGAATGGTCCTGAGCTAACACTTTGAATTGAGTTGTGAGCGAGGAGAGGCTTGGGCCATGTGTCCCAGCCGGGCTGGGCCGGGGACTCACTCCTGCCCTGCTCGGCCACACGCTGCTCTGGGTGCTCTGGAGTGAGACCGTGTTTGCTGTTGGTTTACTCGCTCAGTCGTGTCCGACTCTTTGCGACCCCATGGACCACAGCATGCCAGGCTTCCCTGTCCTTCACCACCTTCCAAAGTTTACTCAGACTCATAAACTCCAGGAGACAGTGTTAGCTCGTGTTTATTGAGCGCTTACTGTGTGCTAAGAACCGTGAGCTCCAGATGTGTGCTAGCTCACCCAGTCCTTGGGACAGGACAACCTGTCAGGTGGGGAGTCCTTTTAGCCCCATTTGACAGATAAGGAAACTGAGACCCCAGAAGGTGAAATAACCTGACTGAAGCCACGCAGGTAGTAAGTGACAGAGCTGGGGTTTGAACCCATACCTTCAAGCCAGAGCCCGCACCTCAGCTACTGTGCCACAGGAAACATTGCCAGGGAAGTTCACCATTTCCCCCTCAGGGAGAACAATCAAACCCAAGGCCCACAGGAGCAGATCAAACGTCTCTAACTTCACCTTCCTCCCTAACAGAGGAGGATGGTGACACTACTCCCTCACTCTGGCAGGTGGTATAAGGATCAAATGAAATAATGAACCACCTATCCAAACATCACACACTTGCACTGTTTCCTCCTAACTGGAAATGCCTTGCTTTCTTCCTCAGTCTTCTAAAACCTGGGATGGGACTGTGGTCCTCCAAGACTTTCAGGAAAGGGCCGCATGAGGACTAGTTTACTTCTGAGCTGGGAAGGGCACAGCTGTCCCCCAGAAGTCCAGTCCTGCGGGCAGTGAGCTGCTGGGCCCCCAAGGTGACAGATTTCCCCCCGGCACATGTCCCCCAGTTCTGGGACCCAGCCCCTCCCCCACCCCCACGCGCTCAGTGTCCTGCCCAGGCCACACCCACTGCTGGGCCTCCAAGCAGTTCCTCCTCCGCCAGGGCACACCTCCTGCCTCAGCACTTCCTGCTCGCTGTTTGTCGTCACCCTCGGGGGCTGCAGGGGGCGCTTCTGGCGGGCTGTGTGTCCGCAACCCCAGGGCTGACCCAAGCCCTGGGGAGCCTAGTGGGTGCTTGGGCGATTTCGTTGAATCCGTGATGTCTTAACATGGAGAAGACATCAACGAAACAGCTCCCTGAGGCAGCGGTGAGCTGAGTGAGGGGCACCTGGTGACAAGGATTGTTCATCTCTTCCCTGGACCACAGGTACCACTCGCTGCCTGCCGGCAGGAAGGGACTCCGAGCCAGGAGGCGGGTCCCAGGCCAGGCTCAGCTGCCTCCTCGTTCACTGCGTCACCACTCAGAACCTCAGATCTCAGCTTCTCTTTTCCCCGAACGCTGGTGCTGCCTGCCTTTTGTCCCAGCTCCCTAGTGGCTGTGGAAGGCTGGTCTCATATTTGTCGTGGTACCCTTGATACTCCCAAAGACCCACTGGTATCTTATTGTCACATCTCAGGCCACACACTGATTCCTCTCCATGCACCTTCTTTTTGAACAGCAAAAGACTTCATTCGGAACCTGATGGAGAAAGATCCGAATAAAAGATACACATGCGAGCAGGCAGCTCGGCACCCATGGTAAGAACGTCACCCACTCGAGGGGCCAGTCGGCTGGGTCTCCACTGTGAAAACCACGGGTGAGGCTTGGCGTTCCGTGGGGCCAGCGCTTTCTTCCTTTCCCCACCCAACCTTGGAGGACACGGTCTCTGAAGGCACTAATGACAGATGCACAAGAAATAGCTGTAGCTTTTTCACTTTATGTGAAATATTTTAGGCTCATTTTTATTGAAGGTAATCCCCCAAGGAGGCTTTAAGAGCGGAGTTTTATTCCTTGAGCTTATTACTCAGCCAGTAAGTAGATTGAGGTTATATGTTCTTTTTCTTTTAAGATGCTTTTCAAGTTAGTGTTTCGTCGTCTCCAGTGGGATGAATGGATAGTTTATGACATCCTGGACTACATTTCCTGTGGTGCCCTGAAGGTGAAGTCGCTCAGTCGTGTCCGACTCTCTGCGACCCCGTGGACTGTAGCCTACCAGGCTTCTCCGTCCATGGGATTCTCCAGGCAAGAGTACTGGAGTGGTTTACCGTTTCCTTCTCCAGGGGACCTTCCCAACCCAGGGGTCGAACCCGGGTCTCCCGCATTGGAGGCAGACACTTTAATCTCTGAGCCACGAGGGAAGCCTGAAGCCACCTTCTGTGCCACTTACTAGGGTTGAACCTGGTGACTTTGGGTTTATACTTCTCTGAGCCTTAATTTTCTCATCTTTCAAGTGAGGATGACGGTACCTAGTTTTGGGGGTCAATGTAAGAAGCAGTGTCTGAGATCACGTGCACACATAGAGGGTTTAGCCCATCTGGCACGTAGCAAATGCGTCATTAAGCTCTCTTATTAAAGCATCATGAGCCTCCTTTTTTAGACAAAGGCCAGGAGTAGTAAAACAGCCGGTACAATATGCGGACTGTCGATGTTGGCAGAGGGGCAAGGCAGGGCTGAGAATCCAGCAGGACTTCACAGAGATGCCCGCCTTGTGCTCTGAAAAGCCTGTCATCAGGCCACCTAGGGTGGGGCAGGGATTCCAGGCTGCATGAGCCTCCTGGGCCAGGCCTGGGGGCTTACACTGTACACCCATCCATGAAGCTGCAGCGTTTAGTGAGAGTGGACGGGGAGCACTGAAAGATGAGACTGTAAAGGAGAGACCCAGCAGGTTCTGGCGTGAGCTTCAGCTGGGCCCGGTGGACCCCAGTCCTGGACTCGGGCTGTGCTGTGTGAGCCAGCTCTTTAAACTTTGGGCCTCGCCTATGGCTCTGAGATGGGAAATAACAGTGGTATATATCCTAGAGGGATTTTCAAGGGAGCAAATGAGATAATCCATGTGAAGAAGAGTACCTAATAATCTCCAATCTATTGGAATTCTTCTGCTTTTGGGCAGTGGGGACCCCAGACAGGTTTTAAGCTGAGTGATCAAATTTGCATTTTCAAAACCTCAGCCTGGCAGCAGGATTGGGGACTATTGAGCAGTCACGTGGAGAGGGCTGGCCCCAGGAGGGTGGAGGTGGTCTGCCCAGTGTCCCAGGAATGCAGGGAGGGGGCAGAGACAGGCCAGGGGTGGGGAAGCTACGGGTCCCGCGCTGACCCGTGAAGCGGTGAGGTTATTCCAGATTATCCAGTTCAAGGGGCTGGGAGGATGCTGTGCTGTGGGAACAGGCGGGCTGGAGTAAAAGAGAATGAGGGTGCTGTGTCATCTTGATGCAGATCTGTTCTGGTGGGTGCTTTGCAGAATGAGTCTGGAGCTCAGGAAAGAGGTCAAGTCTGAGATGACTTCAGGGTCATCAGCCTGGGTCACATTGAGATGTATTGGCATGTGAGCTGCACAAATAAATGCCTCCTTACTTCAGAGATAGGGTTTTTTCCCCCATGTTTTATAATTCTTACTGTGCATTTCAGAATTCCCAGAAAGTCAAGTGTCAGAAAATGGTAAAGACAGATGGTTTGACTCAAGCATTCCAGAAACACCTGCATTTACAATATACCTGTTTCTCATATGTAACACTGCCCAGGCAACTTGAAAACACGGATTCAGCTGAGAGCTTGCAGGATGTGAGATGTGGCTTTACCAGCATCCCTGTTCTGGAGACCGTGGTCCCAGTACACAGATGACACCCAGAGAGCATCATCTCGCACTCTGCACTTGCTCTTCCCACTGAGCCAAGGCCTGTTGGCTTGGCTAGGGCAGGGCCTCCCCTTAGCCTCAAAACAGACCCCTCCAGGCAGGACAGGGTTCCTTTCCAAGCTGTCCTTGCAGAGGGCAGTCAGCCCATCTCAGCATATGTTCCCCAGCCCCGCACGGGAGGCCTCGCCTTCCTCTAAGTGATGGATAGTTGGGAGCCAACCGAGTGCTGGCTGATGGCTAAAGAGCAGACAACGGCAGGATGGGAATCCAGTCCCAGTGACAGGGAAGCACCTTGATGAGGTTTGTTTACTTCATTTGGATTGTTCTGAGCCTCTGCCTCCAGTTTCAGTGACAAGCAAACTATAGTGATGATCCTGAGGGTCAGCAGGTGACCTCAGGTGATCCCAGGTGACACTCAGCCAGTCCCCAGGGCAACAGCAGTTTTCCCTCCTGGGGGGACATTGTTGTGTTGGCCCAGCCAGGGGGCATCTGAAGCGCTGTCCTCAGTGTTCATGGAGACCCCTCCCTTCCCCGGGGCTTCAGGCAGCTGAGCTGCGGCAACTGCAGGAACTGGGAAGGATCCCAGGGGTCTGGGAGACACACTAGGCATCACCAAGCCTGTCTTGAGCAAGTGGTTACAAGAACGCACAATCAGAGCTATGTAGGTACTAATAGAACAGACTGTTGTTATTTTTTGGTTGGTTGGTCGTGTCTGACTCCTTTGAAACCCCGTGGACTATAGCCTGCCAGGCTCCTCTGTCCATGGGATTTCTCAGGCAAGAATGCTGGAAAGTGAAAGTGAAGTTGCGTCCGACTCTTTGCGACCCCATAGAGAGTGTAGCCTGCCAGACTCCTCTGTCCATGGGATTTTCCAGGCAAGAATACTGCAGTGGGTTGCCATTTCCTTCTCCAGATCTTTCCAACCCAGGGACTGAACCCAGGTCTCTCGCATTGTAGGCAGACAATCTGAGCTTTACCATCTGAGCCACCAGGGAAATCCCAAGAATCCTGGAGCGGGTTGCATTTCCTTCTCCAGGGGATCTTCCCAACCCAGGGATTGAACCTGTGTGTCCTGCACTGGCAGGTGGATTCTTTATCATTGAACCACCTGGGAAGCCCAGAATAGGCTGTATACAAGATATCAAAGCACCAAAAGGCAAGGAGAGGAGTTTGATGATCTGTGTGTGGTGAGAAAGAGCCAGGCAGACCTGACACAGCATGATTGATGTGAATGCCATCTCCCTTGTTAGTCTAGAGGCAGACACTGGGAAGCGAGAGAGAGTCGGAGACCCGGATGAAATAGAGGTGCCTGTAGCTTTACCTGTGTGTACAGAATCATCAGGAAATTCTTCTGTATCTGAGGTGTTGTTCAGTTCCTAGGACAATCGAGGTGACATCCCAGGTCCCTTCTAGTTCTCAGGTTCTGTGCCTCTGGTTTTGCCAGTGAACGAGGCTGAAGCTGGGAGCGCTGAGCATCCCACGTTATCCTGGGGAACTTCCTGGCTGCTGGGAATGATGCTTGTTTGAGGAAGGTGGTCATGAGCTGTCATGAGCCGAGATGGCTGGCTTCACCTCCAAGCCGGATGTTTAACAAGGGCCTCTGGGCCACTGTCTGTCCTGCTGGGTCCTTCGCCAGTGGCAGCATGCCTGGGCACTTTGGGAAGTGAGCACAGGACTTTACTAGAACAACTGAAGATTTGCGTTTTCTGTCCCTCTCAGCTGGGCTCACCCACAGGGAAGGGCGTCTCCCTGACACCCCTGCCCAGCCTGTTTGGTTTGGAGAGGACTCTGCCTTGCAGCAGTGCTCAGTCCAAGGAGTTCCATCTTTCCGGCCACTTCTGCCCCCAGGTTTCCAAGAAAGAGTTGGCCAACGACACGTAGAATTGGTATTCTTTTCTGAGGATGTAGCTGTTACAAGAGGCGCAGGAGGAAGCACATGAGCCCTCCAGGAGAAGAGGCTTCATGACACGTCTGCTTCTTCGGGTTTGTTCATTCAGATATTGCCCTTCACTGACATGTGTCTGGGGAAAGGGGGCTATTGACAGTTGTTGAAAATGGAAACCTAGGGCCTCCCTGGTGGCTCAAATGGTAAAAAAAAAAAAAAAAAAAATCCACCTGCAATGCAGGAGACCAGGGTTCGATCCCTGGGTTGGGAAGATACCCTGGAGAAGGGGATCCACTCTAGTATTCTTGCCTGGAGAATCCCATGGACAGAGCAGCCTGGCAGGCCACAGTCCATGGGGACTATACTTCACTTAAAAAAAAAAAAAAAGTGGAAAAGGAAATGGAAACCTTGCTGGCTTAGGTTCATTTCTGAGTGTCATCTGAGATGTGTATTTTAAGCCCTGCTGGGAAAACCAGAGGAGTCTACTGAGGGGGCCTTGCACTGAGCTGGGATATGAGACTGTATTCTAACTTAGACCCAGCCTGACACAGACTTCCTTTCCAGAGCGCACCAGCCATGTTTTCAGTTCTAATGGGAGGAGCTGGTGGTGGGAATGTGTTTCATACAGCGGCGGTTTCTTCCTTTCATGTCCTGAAGTGAATGGACACAGCAGTCTGTGTCCAAGCTGGCCTGTGTCCCGGGCTATCTGAGTCTGAGACCCGGCCGACTCCCTCACCCACAGGTCACCCTCCAGCCAGAAAGGATGGTCAGTGTCCCCGGCATCTGTCTGCCCCTTAACTTTTCCAAAATCCAAGAAATTATTTCTGAAGCATCATTAGTCAGCTTAGAATTGAATAGTTTGGTGCTAAGAGAAAAGGAAGATGGGTGGATTCAAGCCCAGAAAAGACTAAACAGAACAGTTTCCTGTGAGATTGCCAGAGAATGGTGGTGGGGGTCGAATGTCGAGTGAGGCTGGTGTTGAGGGAGAGGAATGGGCTGGAGAGACCCCCAGGCCATCAGTGAGACAGGAGACTGCAGGCCCAGAGAAAAGAGGGAGGCGCAAGAACAGATTGGGGGGTCGGGGGGAGGAGGGAAGTGGGGAAGAAAGAGAGGAGAGGTGTGGCAGAGCAGAGGGAGGAAGTGACAGGATGAGCGGGACTCCAAGGGTAGGAGGCAAAGACCAAGCCTACCCTTCTTCCCTGGAATAGAAAGCCAAGGTCAAGCAGGAACAACATCAAGATTGCCCAGTGATGTCAGGGACCCAGTGGGATCTGGGGGGCGTGGTCCTTGCAGTTCTGAGGACTTCTCAAGGAAATGCAGGAGAAGGTGTGCCAGTCAGGGCTGAGCTGAGACTGGGTCCCTGTCACCGCGTACAGAGCAGATCAGGGGCCCCGAGGGCGGGAGCAAGAGTGGAACGTGGCGGAACTTAGCCTAGCCGGGATAGAGTCAGAATGGAGTGCTGGGCCTGGGATGGTGAGTGGTCCGTGGATCAGAGGCTCTGGTGATGCCAGGGAGCGGGGCCGGTGGGAGGAAGCTGGGAGGTCAGACCAGCTGGCGGACCTGCTTGCCATCTCAGCGGTGAGGCCTAGCAGGTAGAAAGCTGGGGGAAAGGGAGGGGAGCTGAGCTCAGGTTGTGTGGTCCATGTGGACTCTGAAGCTGTAGGAATGGCGGTGACAAAGGGGGAAGGGGAAGCCAGGCCGAGCGGTCTACCATGGAGGTGCTGCCCAAGCCTGGAGGGGTGCAGAGAGGAGGTGGGTCGGGGCTCGGAGCGCGGTGGTCGTGGACTGTGAACATTCCAACCAGAGCCGTGGGGGTACAGGCCCCCCTCTTAGCAAACCTGCAAAGGGGACAGGACACGGCTTTGCCAAGAAAGCATGGGACCCCGTGTCAGAGCCCACACCCGCCCGCCACCCCACCGCCTACAAAACCCTTCTGAAGAAGCATCTTTGCGTTGGTTTCAGGATCGCTGGTGACACAGCCCTCAGCAAAAACATCCACGAGTCGGTCAGCGCCCAGATCCGGAAGAACTTCGCCAAAAGCAAGTGGAGAGTAAGTCCTTATTTCCTCTATCCCCAGTGAACTTGACCACTCAGACCTGCCCTATGGGTGGAGGGCTTCTTCTTTCTAAAGGTTGTTCTCACCCAGGAGGTCTGATGAAAATTCCCAGAACCTCACCCAAATAATGGTGCTGATTTTAAGTAGTAAAGGTGAAGACTTGAAGAGAGAGCATCGTGGTGTGAGAAGGATAAAGTATATGATTTAATGTCTTCCTTCTGAGACCCAGAAACAGCAATATTGCCAGCACTTCCTCATTTGCAGTTTCCTAAGAAATCTCTGTTGTCTTTCTTCACTTTGCTGGAACTTTGAGGAATTGACTCGTATTAAAAAGTGATATAAAAATGGAAAAGGGAAACAGGAAATCTCAATTGAACTTATCACTACATTCCAGTAAAAATGTGATGGACTGAAACTATTAGCCTGTGTCCTCATAAGCATGGGTAATTAAGAGCTGGCTATTTTTCCATGACAGCCAACAAGTAGACACTATGCAGATAATAATTCCATTGAACTACTTTATTCACAGGAAATGCTGTTATTTAGGACAAAAACACCAATAATCAGAAATGAAAACTCTTAAAAATAAGATGTTAAGGTACTGCGTTATTACAATATGCTTTTTATTCTAGAAGTCACTTCGGAATTATGGAGAGAATTGGTTTACATTTATTCTGCAGTTTACATTATTATGTCAGAAGAAAAATATTCTCGTCATCTCCAAAATGTATTTTGATGGGGGGAGAGAGGGTCAAAGGATGAATGTACTTTTGGAAGAAGCGGCAACATAAGTTTCCTTTCTAGAGGTTCATGAGAATGTTTTCAGAAGTTAAACTGCTGAGGGTAACAAGAGACATGATAGGAGACAGCCTGAGGCTTTTCTAATTAGCTGAAATATTTTGTCTGCTTTTCCTCTTTCTGAAATATCAGCAAGCGTTTAACGCCACGGCCGTCGTGAGACATATGAGAAAACTACATCTTGGCAGCAGCCTGGACAGTTCAAATGCAAGTGTTTCGAGCAGCCTCAGTCTGGCCAGCCAAAAAGATTGTGCGTATGTAGCAAAAACAGAGCTTTCCAACTGGTGTTTGAGGCAGATCTGGTAGGGAGAAAAGGGGACTCTGGTTTGCTGAGTACCTACTGTGTGTCCGGCTTCCCTGGTAATTCAGATGGTTAAAAAACCTGCCTGCAATGCAGGAGACCCTGGTTCGATCCCTGGGTCGGGAAGATCCCCCGGGGAAAGAAATGGCTACCCACTCCAGTATTCTTGCCTGGAGAATTCCATGGACAGACCATGGGTGGACACGACTAAGCCACTAACACTTTCACAGTAAGTGTGTCAGGCACTGTTAATACTCAATTCATTAACACTCCCAACAACTCTAGCACACTGTTTTTCAAAATAGTTTAAAATTTTAATTATTTAATATCTATGTAACCCTAAGTCCTAGTATTTCCATGTCGAGATGAGACATCAGTGGCTCAAGTCCCACCCGCCATGTGTGAACGGAAGCCGACACTTCTGATGCATCTCCTTATGATCTGACTTGCTTCTCGTTGGGCGTCACCCTTAGGGACCGATGACAGAGACTCATGACAGCCTGGGTCTCACTGACTTTTAAAACGTATTATTGGATGACCATTTGAGCTAATTTATTTGAAGTGTGTTGGCTTTGCGATCAGAGTAAAGATATTAGGTTGGCCAAAAAGTTGGTTCAGGTTTTTCCATAATATGTTTCCATAATATGTTACAGCTGAACCAGATTTTTGGCCAACCCATACTAATGTTTCCTTGTCCTCCATCTTTGTGTGGAACAATACATCGCCGAGGACACGTGCACAGCCTCCTTATTTTTCTCTCCCAGTCCCCACTCTACACGTTCACCTTACTCGCTGGGCTTTTCCACGGGCTCATCTGCCCCGCTTGTTGTTGTGTAGTCACTAAGCCGTGTCCAACTCTTTGGTGACCCCATAGACTGTAGTCTGCCAGGTTCTTCTGCCCATGGGATTTCCCAGGCAGGAATACTGGTATGGGTTACCATTTCCTTCTCCAAGGGATCTTCCCGACTCAGGTGTGTCCTGAACGGGCAGGTGGATTCCTTCCCTTTGAGCCACCAGGGAACCTCTCATCTGCCCTGAAGAATTTCCTTCATTGAAACCCTTCAGCTTGGTCTCACCCTGGGCATGACGCTTCCTTCCTGTTTGCCTCAAAAAACAGTTCCCTTCATCTTTAAATAATCCTTGAATCTCATTTCTGAACATCCAGCCCTAAAGTCCTCCCAGGATACCTCCACTGAGCATTTTCTGACACAATTGCACACTGCTTTAGGCCCAATTTACATTTCAGTGCAAATCCTTTCCACCTTCTGGTCAAAGGAAACCCCACAACCTATTGTTTATTTGAAGATTCAGACAGTGGCTCTGACAGCACAGCCATCATGGTCATTTACTTTACGGCGTCCGTGTGTTTGTGCTCACGGGTTCATGGTGGCAAGGGTGGGTGGTACACTGTCACAGCTAAGATCATTCCACAACAGGACATTTCTGATGCCAGCATCTGCCTGGGGAGGTGCAGCATGTCAGGAATTGTTCTAGACTGGGGGGCTGCCAATTCATGCAGGACTAAGTCAGTGTATCCTGGGTCACAGATGCTTCTTAGCCAAAAGTCCAGAGCACACAGCAAGCTGGGGTCATTCTTTATTCGCTCTTAAAGCCACTGCTTTCCCAGCACTGTTGTAAGAAATAAACAGTTCTTATGAAGACAGTACATATTCACTGGGCTTCCCAGGCAGTGCTTGTGGCAAAGAACCCACCTGCCAATGCAGGAGACATAAAAGATGCGGGTTCAGTCCCTGGGTGGGGAAGATCCCCTGGAGGAGGGCATGGAAACCCACTCCAGTATTCTTGCCCACAGAATCCCATGGACAGAGGAGCCTGGCAGGCTACAGTCCATAGGTCACAAAGAGTTGGGCATGACTGAAGCAGCTTAGCACACACACACACACACACACACACACACACACACACACATGTGTTTAATACCTAGCCTGATGCCTAGTATGTAGTAAATGCTCAGTAAATGGAAGCCATCCTGTTATGGTAGCTAAACCATGATGTATCCAAATACAACACAGTTATCATTGCTATGTGGAAGCAAGGAGGGAAGACGAGTCCCTAAGACGACTTGGGATCCTTGCAGATGTTTTCCTGTGGGTAGGTAAAAGTTTAGAAGCAAGGGCCTCAAAGTTTTTTCCCCCCACCCCAACAAACCCTTGCAGTGGGAAGAGGGAGTGAGTACGTTCTTCTAAAGCTTTGAACTTCTGTGTCCGCTGACCCCTGCAGGTCTGACATCCTCCACGCTCTGTAGTTTCGTGTCCTCTGCGTCCGGGGTCTCAGGAGTGGGAGCAGATCGGAGACCGAGGCCCACCACTGTGACGACAGTGCACTCTGGAAGCAAGTGACTGGCCCCGGAGGTGGGGCCCGGGGGGCCGGGCCAGGGAAGGGGGCCCCCGGGGGCCACCAGCGCCACCAGCCACTCCAGAGCGATCCCACCTTGCATGGTGCGCCTCCCTGCACAGGACTGGAAGACAGCAGTTTTTTTATGGCCATATTTTATACTGCAATTCTGAAGTGTTCATTTCTCACAAACTGTACTGACTCAAGGGAGCTGACTTAATAGGATCTGGTGCTGTACATATGAATCTCGCAAAGCTCTAACAGAACGGACTTTCTCAGTTCCTCTCCCCAAGCCCTGTCCTTCCCGCTCTTCTCAGTAGAGGTAACCGTCTATGTTGTATTTTTTCATTCATGACAAAAAAAAAAGGTTTCAACTGGATTATTTAAGTATTGGTAAATATTGTGCATTAGGGTTTGTTTGTTTTTTCCTTTTAAGAAATGTGTCCTTTCAAGCTATACTTCTTACTTCCATGACCTGTATCTTTTGCTTGTCGGTAGTAGAATTTTATGTTAATCTTTAAGAGATTTTTTTTTTTCCTTCAAAGGGAATTTAAAAGTATTTTTTAAAATTCTAATAGAGGATTGATCGAGAATCTGTCTCCAAGGTGAAGAGTGCACTTTACTTCAATTCCTTCCCCTTGTCTCCCTTTGTTCCTTGGAGGGGCAGTTCTCTGAGAAGATAACTCACCTCTTCTGCAGGCCTGTTTTCTCCCTGGGAGTTGGGGAGCCTGTGGGAGGGCACCTGCAGAAAACCTTGCCTGGCAGCTCCTCCAGTGAAGCCCTCTCCAACTGGAGACCCTGGGGCCTCTGGCCGTCGGTGGTCAGAAATGAAGACGCCTACTCCCCCAAGATGAAAGGCTAGACTTGTGATGAAGGAGATGACCCCTCTCCCCCAGCAAAAATTTCAGAGCCTCCCGCACAGAAAGAGCACGATGCCATTTTATTTGGAGCAAATTTCTCACACAGCTCTCCTTTCTCACGAGGAGGGTGGCATGTGAAAGCCCAGCTATGCAGTTTTAAAATTGATCTCTCTGTTTTTTAAAAATGCATTTCTAATCTTACAACTGCGAATAGCCTCCAGCTCACACCGGTTGTTTCTGCGAGTGTTTATGCTGTTCTTAGAGGGTGAGGATCCGGAGAGAGGAAGAGAGGGCAATGACCTTGGAAAAGACCCCTTTGATGTGAGGTGGTGAGGAGAGGTGACCTGCCCAGCCAGTGGGACACTGCAGTGACAACCAGAGACCACCCCAGCCAGGCCCAGCTGGCATGCAAAGCCATCCCTCTGACGAAGGGAATCCCCAAACCAAAGATCTGAGATCGTGGGGTCACCAGTGGTCCCAGGTTTCCCAGGACTGAAGGATTTCCCAGGATATAGGACTTTCAAACCAGCAGTGTCCCAGGAAAACTGGGCCACGTTGTTCACCCACGTGGTGGACGGATGTGCAGGATAGAGCGAGCACAGTGTGAAACCCAGGACAAAGCGCTTCTCCACGAGAGTTCCAAGATGCTGTCATGAAGAGGCGAGCAGGTGGTGCCAGATGCAAAAGCCCTCCCTCAGCCCTCGTGCCCACACGATGCCCTGAGTCTGCATCCGCACAGTCGGCCTCAAGCTGCAGTGGGTCCCTGCATGTCTTCTTGATGGTCCCATGACTTCCCTTCTCCTCGTGCTCTTCTCCCGCAGATAGTCAGACTCAGCGGATCCTGTTGGTCAGGCTGTCTTTGTCACTTCTACACCTTTGCCTGGGTGTAGGCCAAATATTCAGTGATGGCCCCCTCAGCACACACACACACACACACACACACACACACACACACACACACACACAGTGTTATGAGGCTTAACAGCTGCATTCTGCCTCCTTCAGGACAGCAGTGCAGCTGGGTGTAAGAGCTGCTGGAAAGACAGGCATCTGGTCCACCCCATGTCCACCACATCATAGACACTCAGCCCCTTGACAGGAATCCCACTTGACATCTGCCACACGTGTATCCAGAGTGGAAATCAAGCTGTTACTCTTCAAAATTTGTAACAAACCTGGAAATGTCTATAAAATGACAGAAGACTCAGTTAAGAAGCAAGTATTGCCTCATTTGAAGGACAATAGCATGAATATTATAAACAGAATCAGAAAACTGAGGCATGTCTCCCAGGAAGTTAGTAGAATGTTGCTTACTAACAAGTGTAATGGAAGATCCAAGTTTCACAGTATAAGAGGAGAAGTACTTAGATGTTATGGAGGAAGGGTGATAATTTGCCTGAATCTGATACTTAGAATGTGTGCCCAAATAGTTACCAGCTCCTTGAACTGTGCACTACACAGTCACTTTCACTTGGAAAGCAGCATCTGGAGCCAGATTTATGGGTGGTGAATTATTTTCTGGAGCTGAAATATGGGATGCATGTTCTAGGCAATTAGTTTGAAAATATGTCCTACCTGAAAAGTGCAGAAGAGCTGAAAGACGGGCAGGTTGCAGGTGTCTCTTTGTGATTTGGGGTCAGCTCTTGGCCATGGTTGGCCACATCAGGTCTCAGTACCAAACTGCAAGAAGATAGTGGCTGTTTCAGCCTAAAAGTAGAGTTTTGTTGAACTTGACATCAGGTGAATCTCTGCTGTCTGGATGCCACCAGACTCAGGTTTTTTCCCCATTGTTTTAGGAAGAGGAGAAAATAAGCCCCACGTGGAAAAGCTTCTCTGCTCAGAGAGGATTAGCAGTTAAAAAACAGAGGTTCTCTTTCAACCGTGTTATTTACACTTGATTACAACACGGGAAGAGAACTCGGAATATGCCTTTTGGTACACCTGCCAAGTGGAGTGGTCGAGCCCTAGGACCCTCACTGATGTCAGATTATACCAACAGAAGCTGAGCTTTTCATAGGGGCACCCGGCTTACCCATCCCCTCAAGGCCAGTGCCTGTGGCTAGGCTAAGGATGGACCATGGACTTCATCACAGGCTTCCTTCCAACACCCCCCACCCCCACCAATTTGGTCTCTTCACCTCCTCAGAGCAAGTGGGTTATTTTTCTTATTTGAAAGAGTGTCTTCGAATGGTCTTGCTCTTAGCTGCCTTCCTGTCTCTCCTTCACTTCCCTGAGCTTCATCTCATCCATGAGGCCATCAGGGAGGCTAGTGTTTTCTGAAACAGAGAGCGTGCACCCAAGTGTGGCCCTGACAGACTTTTGAGCAAGTCCCAGCTCTTCAGCTGGCTCTGAGTGTAGCGTCCAGGGAACTGGGCAGTTGGACTTAGAGCTGACCAGACAAGTCTCTGGCACTCAGGGAGCATGAGCTGGTGAAAGGCATGTGACACCTGTGCCCCCGGCTCAGCCTACTTACAGCACTAATCTCATCCTGTTCATTGGTCTCCCGTGGTGTCCAGATTATGATTATGAAGAGATTATGAATGGAAGAGGAAGACCCCCTCCTTTAGAATGAAGGCCAAAAACACTAGGGACAAAGGGACAGAATGCAAGTGACCCCTCCTTGCAAAGAAAGGGGTTGACCCTTTCTTTGCAGGAGTGACAGCTTGATGAATTCCCTGGGGTTTGATGTGTTGTGAGAAAAGACTGTATCCCAGTGCAGATAACTCCGTATGTTAAGGCTTTGGCCACCATGGCCCCCTCACCCACCCAGGACCTGGGTTGTGTTGATTCTTCACCTTGGAGAAGCCACCCTGGAACCATTGCTTCAGGTTTGAGAGTGGGAGAAGGAGGGTTATGGCCTCTGTGTTTCGCCTACAACACTTTTGACTTCCCAACTTTCTATGGTCTCCACAAGCTCCCTTCTGGGCTTCCTCTGGTTGTGAAAACGGACAGCAAGGCCCAGTAGAGGGCAGTTCCTCCCATTTCCCTAAGCGGAAATAAGATGTGCTCTTTCCCAGGGTCTCACTATCAGTCCTGGCAAATGGAATGAAGGTCCTCTGAATCAACTGATGCACGAAACCTTTGCATGTTCTTCTGAAACAATACTGCTTCCCGTTCTGTCCACTTACACTCTGCAGAGTTGGCCTTTTCCTTAAACACATTCCAGACCAAACACTGTTCAGTTTGTTTAAAAAAAAAAAATGTATATACCAGTTTGTAACCCACCACTCTTTGTGAGGGACAGGGGGCTGGTCCTAGGTTGGGGCTGCAAGTTGGCCACAGAGTGTTCCAGTTGGTTTTCAGAATTGAAAAAGTTGAGATAGGAAGGGTGAATTGGGCAGATTTCTAAAAGGGGAGCTTAATTCACAGAGATGCCAAGAAAACCAACCTGCCAATGAGATTACTTGACACTTCTACATTGTCCAGAAGGCAGGGAGGAGAAAGAGGAAGGCAGGAGGCCCAAGCCCCCTTCAGCCCTGACCTTCAGTGTGGTCCCAGTGCATTGAACCCAGTGTGTGATCTGCAGCCCAGCACAGGCACAGGAGCCCAGCCCCACTGTGAAGTCGGCCCTGCATGCTGGCCGCGACCTGGCCCACCTCCTGCTCTGGGCCAGATGCAACGGGCAGGAGCATCAGTCTCTCCCGCCTTCCCTGCCACTTGTAGCAGGAGCAGCCACGCTTGTGGCTCCGGGGCCTCTGCTTCTGCAAACGCAAAGGCTGTTCATTTGGCAGCCAACCCTGCAGCATGTGGCTGCCAGGTCTGGTTTCGTGGACAAAGTGTGGAATGGCTTCTTGGTGTCTGTATCTCTCTCTACACCAAAGGGACTGACTACTGCATTTCCCCCTTTGTACTAATGCCGCTTCTGCATTCGCCATATCCATTTTTAACCTTTTGGTCTCCAGGGAACTTCTCATATGATGATTGTGTCTTCTGATGATTTACCAACTTCTTTTACTTCGAGGTGATTTTATTTTCTTATGGACAGGAAAAAAGAAAACAAAAGGAGTGTTGAGGCTTTCGTCATAGAGATAAGATATCACCAGGAACTCAAAAACCCCAAACACTGGATAAATTACTTCTCAAAGAAAAACCTGAATCTGGACAGACTGAGGTTCCTGGGCCCTCGTGGTAACCTTGCACTTGAGGGAGGAGGTGCTGGGGCAGCGCTGGCAGCCAGGCTCTTGACATGTTATAAAGCAAAAACGTGGTGGTAGTGACAAAAATGCTACAGCCTTGCTGCAGCATCTTTGTTTTGCAAGACAGGCAGCAAGTTCCAGAGAACATTTATCTTAGCCCCACATTCAGGTTGAAAGATATTTATACAAAAGGTACATTCTGTCCAGAATAAAATTTGGAACAATTTCTAAATTGGCTCTGGTCACTGCAATAATGTCATAGTCCTTCTTGCAGCTCTCCCAACAGTGAGCATGTTTTCCAAAAGCTTATGACATTGAACCCAGGAATGTCCCTGTGTCTATTATTACTAGGCTTGTAATTGGTTCAATTTTTCCATAAAAACATGCTTGTCCAAAAGAAGGGAAACTGTGCATTTATTCCATGCATGTAATAAACTCTGCAAGAAGTTTACTCCGCATAGGTTTGCGGCACTGCAAAATTGTTAACGGGCCTGTGTAGCAAATGACTCTCTGCCTTGACAATCATGTACACATATCAAGATTTCTATCATACTGATGATGAGATTGATGACTTCTTGTTTTCCTCCAATAAAGACAATTAATCACCTTCAGATGTGTGTCGTTCGTTTCCTCCATAAGAAGCCAGACTGGAGTGTTTCAACAGCTCTCTCTGTCCTCCTCTTTGTAAAGTTTGGATTTGAAGGAAGGAGGTGAATTGAGCCCCTGGTAATTCATAACGTCCCCTAAATACTTTATGGGCTTCCCTGATGGCTCAGGAGAAGGCAATGGCATCCCACTCCAGTACCCTCACCTGGAAAATCCCATGCACGGAAGAGCTTGGAAGGCCGCAGTCCATGGGGTCGCTGAGGGTTGGACACGACTGAGCGACTTCACTTTCACTTTTCACTTTCATGCATTGGAGAAGGAAATGGCAACCCACTCCAGTGCTCTTGCCTGGAAAATCCCAGGGACGGGGGAGCCTGGTGGGCTGCCATCTATGGGGTCGCACAAAGTTGGACACAACTGAAGTGACTTAGCAGCTGATGGCTCAAGCAGTAAAGAATACACCTGAAATGCAGGAGACACAAGAGGCACGGATTCAGTCCCTCAGTAGGAAAGATCTTCTGGAGGAGGGCATGACAACCCACTCCAGTATTCTTGCCTGGAGAATCCCATGGACAGAGGAGCCCAGTGGGCTATGGTTCATGGAGTCACAAAGAGTTGGATGTGACTGAAGCAACTGGACACAACACAAATACTTTATATCACCACCCCAGGAATCCTGTGCAGGAATCCTGCCAAAGATGGGGGCAGGACAGGCATAGCTTGGCTTTGAGGCTTCTGGTGGGCTCTCAGGCTCCCCCTTTGCCTTACTGCTGCAGAAGGTGGCTGGAGGTGGACCCAGAAGCCCCCAGAAACCCAGATCACACTAACTAGATATTCTTGAGTTGTTTTCAGGAAAAGCCAACACTAATTTCCAGGAAAACCTCTCTGAGTCTCACATGCCAGCCCACACATGCCCACACCTGTTCATTTCCTGGGCACAACCTGGGAATTCTCAATGCCCAAAGGAAGATTCTTTTCTGACCATGTAACCAAAAGTGGGGTCTGGCTGCTCACCACTCAAAAGCCAATAAAGAGTCAAGGTTGGTGGAAAGGAAAGTTTGCTTTATTCTGGATGCCAACAACCAGGGAGGGGGCGGGCAGACACCTCGCCAAAGGCCAACTCCCCCACCACCATTTACAGTCAGTGGGCAAGAGCTTTTATAGACAGAGGGCCTTACATGCAGAAACAGCACAGTCAGCTCTTGATCTTGAAAGTGGTCATCGGTGGTCTGATCAGTGTCACCTTGATCGTTTACAGTTAACCTTCAGCTCCAGGGTAGTTTGTTTCCATTTCTTGGGGCCAGTTCTTGGAATTGTGGCAACTTAAGTCATGGCTACAGTCTGGTCATCATGTAAACTTCTCCACCTGGTAGCATCTATAAGACATCTCACAGGATATAGTTCAGAATATTATCTACAGCCCTTGAGGAGGAACTAAAGGTCCTTGACTTTGCTTAATGACTGAACTATCATTACTTGGTCTTGTTTGACTGTTTTCCTTGATTTCTACATTTTCTCACTTCTCTGATTAAATGATCTTTGGCTAACATTTTTCTACAGGCAAAATGAAGGCAGAGGACATGAGGGTGAGGACCATAGGGTCCTGCTTTGTTTCAATCAGAAGAGTGAATATTGTTTGTTGTTTGTTTTTCCTGGTTGGAACACCTTCAGCTCATAGACCGTCAGATATATTGTGGGAATTGGATGTGATCCACCAGACAATTCCTCCAATCCAAATAATAAGTTGTATCAAGGGGGAAGACGGGAATTGGACGTGGTTGTAGAAATAAAGAATAAACACTAACCCATACAAGTGAAAAAAGCATGAACCTTAGTGGAAATAAGTGAGCCCCAAATAAATACAGTATCCATCATCTGATACCTGATGTCTAGTCCTTTCTTAGCTGATAAGGCTTCTCTCAACACAGACCCTAGTTAGGAGCTATATCATAACGCACGGTTCATTCGGCGGGTGCATAGGTGACATAGTTAATGCAGGCTTTATGGAACGAAAGAACTTTAGTAACCTAACCAGTTTTGAAAACTATCTGTAAGGATTCATTAAAGAGAAGGCTCACCAACTGTGACTGAAAATATAGCCAAAGCAAGTGCACAGAAGTATAAAACTTATCCTAATAGAAAGCTGATATTTATTAGAGCCTTAGAGTTGAAATGTTTAAGGTCAAACTTTGAATTCACTGAGTTCCAGCAGCAATGCCCAGCACCTTTATCCTTCAGACATTCACCAAACCCCCTTGTGGCTCAAAAAATGTTCAATATGCATTGAAATTCACCTCAAATTTCCTTATATTTTTCAGGAAAATTTTGCTCTTCCCATTCTCTTGGGATGGTCTATCATTGGCCAGAATATATGTAGGGAACCAGTGGTACAAGAATTAAACAAAAGCCTCCCTGCATAGATGCAGAACTGTCCATCTAGACAAGAACCATACTTTGTTATTATTACCAGCAGCAATAACTGCTCCTACTAACCATGCCGTAGATTGTCTGTTCTAGATACTGTGCTAACTGAATTCCATTCAGTATCTCATTTAACCATCAGCTCAACAAGAAAGGTGCCCTTCTTCCCCAAATGGGTTCAGAAAGATTAAACGATTTACCTACAGGCAGCAGAGTTTCAAACTCAACTGGACTGACATCAAAGGCCATCCTACTGTACTTCCTCTCGTAATTCTCTGCAAGTCACTGAATTCCAAACTGCCCAATCTGGACTTCATTTGTTTAGTAACTGGGGGCCACTGGTAATTATTGAGTTGACACCATGGAATCAGTTAAGTCTGGAACGTCACCATTCCTAAGGTCTATCACACCACGTCTCCAAGAGAAACTTCTCTTAGCATCTCAGCCTAGACTTACACAAGTTCAGTAAATGAGGGACAACAGCAGAGGGAACACAGGCATAACTGTTACTAGCCCATGTGTTTTCTGCTGTTCCACTGTCTCATGTCTCAGGGGAAATGTCACAGAAGCTGTATTTGACCTAGAATCAGAGCTGCAGACGATAATCATAACACTGCTGGGTTTTTAGTTTTGTGTTTTAAGTTAGTCTCTTCTCTTACTCTGATTGATATCACTGGAAAGTTCTCTTCATATACACGGAGTTTCATCCCTGACGTGCAGACCTCCCTGTTGTCTGCTATTTTCCCCAGATCGCCTTCAAAAACGCTGATTTATTTTCAAGACAGTGTCTCAGATCTCTGCTTCTCTTCCATCCTCCCCTGGGAGCAACTGTGTTTAGCATGAGTTCATCTTCCTAATGTGTTTCCACCAGCAAGCACGGACTCTGTCCAGAAAGACTTAATGGGCCAGGAAAATGCAATTTGTGGTCAACTTATGAACCCTTTTCCTCTTGCCTTCATCTCAGGCTGCTTCTTCCCCCTCTCTATAAAAAAACATTGTTTTAGCTTCAACATTATATTTGTCTTGGGGGCATCAGGATTCATTTCTGTGGGCCTTGCTGATTCAGGCTGTTTATATCGGCTCATGGAGAAACACTCACACAGGATGCTGAGCCGCCAGCCAACCTGGCTGTAGTCACGGAGAAGAGCATCCTGACCGACCCCTCTCCTTAGGGCCAGCTATTCCCCAGCATAGAAGTGGAATACGGCTGACTTTTGTACCCACCTGTCCCAGAGTGCTTGTCACAGGGCACCCCTGTGGGAGGAGAGAATGCTTATTCATGGTAAGTCTTTTAAACGAATTGTCTCCGGTCTGGACAGTAGTCCCAATAGTGATGGAACTTCAGGGGCACCATAAGTGGTGGGGGGACTTGGCATCACTCTGGCACAGGCTGCCCTAAACGGGAGCCCCATCCCCTCACCTGTGCTGCTTGACAAACAGTCCCCAGGCTGCACTGCCTCAAAGCTGCGTCCCAAAGCTTCCCACGCCTCACCTCGCCCGCCCCCCGGAGATCCTGCTGAGACGCAGCTTCTGAGTCAGCAGGTCTGGGGGGTGTGGGCTGAGCCCCCAGGTGGCACTGCTGCTGCTGGTGGTCCTCACGCCTGCCTGCACGTCCCAATCACCCTGGGATCATTTCAGAAATACCAGTGCCTGGGCCGACGGCGCCAGGATCGCTGGTGAAAAGGTGCCCTCGTGGGCTTCATTCCTAGCCATACCATGTGGGCCTCATCTAGGGCTGCTGACAAAGTGAGCGCTGCTGAAGGAAGAGACAGGCAGGCGGAGCAATGAGAGAACACTGAAGTAGCAGCATGGATACCACAGTCTTTTTATTACCTAATCTTGGTGCCTCAGTGCTTCTGCCATATTCTATTCATTAGAAGTGAGGGTTGCTCAAGGGCGTGACCACCATGTGGGGCCCACTGGGGGCCTTCTGCACAGCTCCCTCCCACAGCCTTTTCTCTCTGTCGCCTCACTCATGACCCCTCAGTCACGCTTGCTGACCAGAGAGAGAAGTGAGGCTGGACCGTGATCTGTGGCCGGAGTCCACGTGCTTAGGGAGAGGCAGTGGAAACAGGGCCCCGAGATGCTGCAAAGAGCCCAGACGTTCTCAGAACGACATTCATCCAATTAATGTCTTTAAAATCTTGTATTTGCTGTAAGAGTGTAGCGCAAACTTGCCAAAGCCTTAGCAAACTGCTCTGGGGAAGCTGCAAGCTTCAAGACACGGCATTCCCTGTGTCCTGAAAAAAGCTTTTAACTGCGCCCAGAGCTAAAAAAAAAAAGCAAGCTTTGGACGTGCACATCCTGAAATCCGCAGGTGCACCCCATCTACCAATAGGTGCCCATGTGATTCTTCTTAAAGAGATTGAGCGATCCGAGAGTCGATGCTGCACGTGGAGCTGGGAAATGAAGCCGTGCCCCACGGCTGCTGGTCCTCACAACTGAGGTTAAACCCGGGTGCAGAGACTGACTGGAAAGGGCTCTTGCTCTGGGCCAGTTTAAGTGATTCCCCTCCTTCTGAAGATAGTTGGGGACACGCTCCGGGCGAAATCCACCAGTGGACCAGATAGATGTGGCCTCTTCTCGCTAAAGCCAACGCACATGTGCGGAGCAGTTCACAGTGACTGAAGCCCTTGACCTTGAATTATCCTTCAGTCTTCACAGCAGCTCCGCAGGTGAGTGGCAAAGCGCCTGACTTCTGCCTCTGAACATGAGGAAACTGAGTCTTAGAGGGAGGAAGTGACTTGTGTCAGGGTCAGAGTTGGGCCTGCGAGGCTGAGCGAGTGAGGAGCGGGGAAACCTGTCAAGTGCAGGATATATAAGTGGGCTCATTTCCCAGCTTTGAAAGAAAGGATGTGAGTTTTCCCCAACACCTCCCAGCCCGGCAAGAAATACAACACATCCCCGGGGGATGATTCTTGGCTCCTTCCTGATCCGCTCTCCAGGCCGGACTCTCACTCTTAACCTCTGTGGCTTCTCCCCCTGCAAGTCCAGCATGATCAGGTCTGAAAACTGGGTCCTCTCACTTGCCCCCGTTGCAACCTCTCAGGTGAGACCTCGCTCACTCAACAATTTCCTGAGCACCTCCTGTGTGGCGGGGATGCTCTAGCATAAGGACCTCTGACCTCCTCGGGGTTCCATCCTCCTCTTTCATTTGCCTCAATGTGTGTTGGAGCTGGAGGCAAAGACGCAGGTAAGCTTCCTCCTCTCCAGGGGCAGGGCTGTGTGAGGCAACTTTCCCAGGGGGAGGCCACCACAATCCTCTCCCCATGGACCCCACACAGGCACGCTGAGCCACATGGCTAGAATGTTGTTAGGACACTGCCTGGGGTCACTGAGCACCAGTGTCGTGTCTCACCCGAGACCAACAGTCATGGCGTTCCCCCCCGCCACCCCGCTTCCCCCACATCAGCCCTGAGGGGATGTCAGGGAGTCCCAGGGCCCAAATGGAATCCAAAGACATGGTCTTGGGTTTACCACTGTCGAGCTGTGTAATCTTGAGTGAGTCATTCTGATCTCTGCCTCCTGTCTTCATTTATGCCATGATGGGTCCCCAAGGTAGCCTCTAGCCCTCGAACCCTGTGACACCCAGACAGCACCGAATCCCCATGTTACAGTTCTGCCACGTGCCAGTGTCTCTCTTGGGGTTTTGCTCTTTGTCTGGAAGAGGGTGTTGCCATGTCTAATGTACCCTGCTTGCTTCCTGAGAAACTCGGGGAAGAGTCTCAGTTGAACCTCTGAATTTCAGGCTTTTCCAGAGGCAAGGAAGAGCGTGAATTAGACTTGTTACAGTAGTTATGAAACCCGCATTTCCTGTCAGTTCTTTCCAAGTCTCGTGTTAAATGAGCAAATTGAAATAGGAATGTTAACAAGGATGACTCAGGCCTAGAAAATGTGATAGCATGACGACGGCTTTAAAGAATGGCAATAAAAGGACTTTTCTGATCCATTTGTTGACAAAAAACAGCAAGAGATCATTCATCTAGTTACTGGTCTCCAAACAGTTTTGATTGTGTACTCTTTTGATAAAGTCCTTGAGCATGCAAGCATCCCTAACGTATGACTATTTATATATTTGGAAATTATAGGCATCTAGTGTTGTACTTACAGATGAACATGTAAAGCATTCACAAAGAAAAAATTAAAAGGACAGGATCAAAACAAACTTGTCAACAAAACAAAGTATTTATCTTTGTCACATCGATGTGATTTAGTATCTTGTTTATTTTTTATATAATACAGAAATTTGGGAGTCTGATTTCAAGTCTAGTTTGTCTACATTCTTGGTCTCTAAGCGCTGTTGTAACTGAAAAAGTTGCAATGCAAAAATATGTAGATATAAAATGCAGACATCTATTGTTGGAGGGCTTATAACAGAGGTAACTGACTTGAGGGCTTATAACTGACCAAATCCAGATTGGAAATTTACAGGACCAGAAGTGGTGTCATGATGTTCTCGAGTCCAAGTTTGTATTGCTCCCTGCACAACAGGCCAATAAATTGAGAGATGAGTTTGTTAGTGCAAGGAATAGCAACTTTATTTGGAAAGCCAGCAGACTAAGATGGTGAACTAGTGTCAAAGAACCGTCTTGCCTGGTTTGGATGCTTAGTTGCTTTTATAGAACAAAGTGGGGAAGTGAAGAGGTAAAGTTAAAAAAGCCTGTACATTTTTGCAAATATTCCTGGTTCCAACCATACTCAGGAGATGTGTTAATTTCTTCTTTCCTGTAGCCACTCACAGGTGGGCCAGGTCAGGATATTTCCTGTGAGCTAAAAAAAGATAGTTTAAGCTCAGACATAGGAGGCAGAGTTCCAAGAGATGGGCCGTTATGTATACTTTAAGCTAAAGACAACATCCTTTTAGTGATTTGTTGTTGTTTAGCCACTAAGCCGTGTCCAAATCTTTTGCAACCCCATAGACTGTAGCCCACCAGGCTCCTTTGTCCATGGGATTTCTCAAGCAAGAATACTGGAGTCAGTTGCCATTTCCTTCTTTAGGGATCTTCCCAACCCTGGGATCAAACCCATGCCTCCTGCATTGGCAGGTGGATTCTTTACCACTGAGCCACCTGGGAAGTCCCCCTTGAGCAAAAGCAATAGAATACAAAGGTTAAAGTAAAAGAAACAGACCCAATATGGAGTCAGATTAGTTTCTTTGTTAATAGAATGTCCCTTCTTTCCAATATCCTCCTTCTACCCTTTCCACCAAAGACCCTGTGAGTGAAAGTCACTCAGTTGTGTCCAACTCTTTGTGACCCCATGGACTATTCAGTCCATGGAATTCTCTACGCCAGAATACTGGAGTGGGTAACCTTTTCCTTCTCCACGGGATCTTCCCAACCCAGGGGTCGAACCCAGGTCTCCCTCATTGCAGGCGGATTCTTTACCAGCTGAGCCACAAGGGAAGCCCAAGAATACTGGAGTGGGTAACCTATCCCTTCTCCATCGGATCTTCCTAACCCAGGAATTGAACCGGGGTCTCCTACATTGCAGGCAGATTCTTTACCAACTGAGCTATCAGAGAAGCCCCCAGCGGTAACTCATGTTACACAAATATATAATTATAATCCGGTACAAACAGTCCCCCACAAAGATCCTATTTTTTAAAAAAACAATAGGTCAGTATTTATATTTAACTCTTAAACACTTAAATTTTTTGAAAACTCACAGCTCAGTGAAAATAGATACTAATGTCTTTCTTTTGATTGAGACACTCCAGAGAACTTGGGACTTCAGACCACTAGAGCAGTGTCCCCAAATTCTTAAATAATGTGGCCCTTTTTTAATGAGCTCAGCACACCAGCAAGTACGACTGACAGGGCAAATGGCTTTTAAAAATGAATTTGAAAAGAAAATATGGTACTTACATTCAATGGAATATTATTCAGCCTTAGAACAGAGGGAAATCCTGCCATTTGTGACAACATGGATGAACCAGAAGGATATTAAGTGAAATGAGCCAATGTCAGGAGAAAGAATACTGTATGATTCTATTTATATGAGGTTATCTAAAACAGTCAAACTCATGGAAGCAGAGAATGGATGTACCAATGGTTTCCAGGGGCTTAGACATCAGGGAAATGGAGCGTTGTTATTCAGTGGGTATAAAGTTTCAGTTAAGCTAGATGAATATATTCTAGAGATCTGCCATACACACCATGCCTATAACTAACAATGCAATCTTGTGAACGTCACAGTTAGGTGTTCTTATCAAACCCAGACCAAAACGAACAAAACCCAAAGGACAGGAGGAAACTCTGGGAGGTATTGGATCTCTCTGTTGCCTTGATTGTGGAGATGGCATCACAGGTGTTTGCATACATCCAAACTCATAAAATTGTACCCACTAAACATGTGCAGTTCTTTGTGGACCAGTTATACCTCAGTAAAGTAAACGCTGGATTTGTATTTTATTACTCCAAGGGCTTCTACCTCCATTGAGCAATAGTCAATACATGTTGGAGACACATTTCATCAGTTGACAGGCAAGGACTTAGGCAACCTTGCCACAGTTCAGCAGTCCTCAATCCCAGCCAGGCTGCCATGAAAACACTTCCCTAAAGGGAGGGAAAGTACTTGGGAATAAATATCCAGACCTCTTAGTGACTTGTCTTAAAAATCCAAGCCTATTACATCGTGACAAATCTTATAAAGCAGGCATTGTGAAACAATAAGTTCCAGTCAGCGTGCTGAGTGACACTTGTGACCTCGTGGAGCAGAGAAGTACAATGAAGAGAGAAAGTGGCAAGCTTCTGCTGCTGCTAAGTCGCTTCAGTTGTGTCCGACTCTGTGTGACCCCATAGACAGCAGCCCACCAGGCTTCCCCGTCCCTGGGATTCTCCAGGCAAGAACACTGGAGTGGGTTGCCATTTCCTTCTCCAATGCATGAAAGTGAAAAGTGAAAGTGAAGACGCTCAGTCGTGTCCGACTCTTAGCGACCCCATGGACTGCAGCCTACCAGGCTCCTCCATCCATGGGATTTTCCAGGCAAGAGCACTGGAGTGGGGTGCCATTGCCTTCTCTGGAAAGGGGCAAGGGATACAGGTAAAATGATTCTGCTGACAGAACCATCTGCAATGGGAGTGCGTCCCCTTGCACAATGGTTCTCAAAATTAACTGGACATATGAAAACACCTGGGCATCTCCTTAAACTGCAGATTACCATTCAATAGGCCTGGGATGGGAATCGAGATTCTAAATTTCTAACACGTTCACAAGAGGCAGGTGTGGCTGGTACAAGTCCTCAACCCGTAGCAATGAGACTGTACCATCTATGCGTCTTCAGCAGGGGAGTCAGTCTTTTCTGAGCCTTTTTCAGCTGGCATTAGCCAACCGGGGTGGAATCCAACAGAGGCCGACATTGGTGAGCTATACTCGTAGCACAGAAGCTACAGGTAGTAACTAAGGGAGGTGGCAACTCATTATCCGGAGGTGGCCTGCTCCATCCCCACCCACTCCAAAGAGTGGATGTAGCCGTCAAGAGCCAAGCAGGTGGGCACCCCAGCGCCCCTGTTGGCAGGAGGACACTCCAGCTGGAGACAAGATGCTCTTTAAGCAGCCAGGCCTCAGCTGAGCAGCTAAAGATGGCCCTGAAGGCGGATTAAGTGGGGCTGCATCTCTGCTCAGGCTGCTAGGATAGTAACCCTTGCGGGGTAGCTCTTGGTAGAAAGGTCCCCTGTGACTGAGCCACCAGTGTGACAGCTCCAGTGGGAATAAGTTGGCTCTTATGACTTGCCAGGCAAGATTGGTTCTAGCACCCACTGGCCAAGGTAAGACTAGGAGCCCCAGGGGCAACCATTTCTTTCTTGGGACCGCTGAGGCTCTTCCTGTGCTCTGGATTTTTCTGAAGGAAGCTACCCTCTGTGATTTCCAGGTCCCCACACTACTGTGAGCAGCTGGAAACTGCTACCATCTCTAAAAAGAGAGGAATGATTCATCTGCTCTCTGGGGCTTCCCTGGCGGTTGAGTAAAGACTCGGTGTTGCCACAAGGGCGGGGGAGGGAGTGGGGAACACAAGGGTGGCGCATGGGTTCAGTCCCTGGTCTGGGGTTACATCCTGCATGCCCCGCGGTGGTTAAAAAAAAAAATCGTCCACTCTCAGGTTGGGTCTCCCCTCCTCAGCAGGGAGAAAAGCTGTTAGACTTGGCTGAAGCAAAGCAAGGTGCCCCAACCCACCCCCCGGTATGTGTGTGCAGTTATGTTTTTCCTAGAGAAAGTGAATCGGTTTTCTGAAGTTTCCTAAAGTGACTGTGAATTAGCTTGTGATGCTTTTAAAGACATCCGTCCACAGATTCACACTTGGAGCCAACTTGCTAGCGAATCAGTTTAGAAGGCTGATTTTCCCATGCCTGGTTTCTTCATATCAACCCCTGGCTATTTTGTTACAGGTGGTGATAGTGGAGGGTGGGCCTGAATGAGTGCAAAGGCCAGGACTGTTTTGCTCATTATTGTCATCCTTAGGACACAGGTCAGCACTCAGAATAACTATTTGTTGGCCAAGATCATGAATCGCCAAGTTACTGGTTTAGTAAATGGAACTGGCAGGCCAGCCGCTCCGGCGGTTACAGGTCATGGGTGGATACACGTGGTCCCGCCAGGCCACTCACCTTGCGTCCTTCCACCTGGAGCCAGCGTGTTTGGGCGCTGACTGCCTCAGCTGTGCTGGTTCACTTTCCCTCCGGCCGGTCATTAGCCTGGTAGGTTCAGGGCCCTTTTAGAAACGGCCGGTACGCTAGCTCTGCTGCCCTGCTTACTTAGGGTGGGCAGCAGGAACCTTGGCTTAGCGCCCCCACCAGCCCCACTATGACTTCATCAGCTTGCTGGTGGGGCCCATCGGAGGCAGGATTAGCATAAGGTAGGACTTATTTACCTTGAAGTCTAACTGCAATAGGGTTCAGAATGCTCCTGTTTTGCCCTATCCCCTTTGTCTTCCCTCTTTGTCCAGGCAGAGGGATTTTTAAATTTGAAAGGGTATTATTGGTTCAGAACTGAGCATCCCAGCCAAGCGCAAAAGGGTAGCAGTGGCTTCTGGGAAGTGACCCAAACCTACCAGCAACCACTGCGGAAACCAGTCACCAGCCTGCCCTGGACCTCGCCTGGGGTCATCTCTGTGTCATCTCAGGGTCGTCCTACCACTGGGATGGATGTTCACCCAGGATTCAGTTTTCCCCAAGCCTGGCCCTCTAGCATAACAGCTGGAAAGGGCAGTGTTCCAAGTCGATGGAATTGGGCAATTCCAGATATTTCTTTTCAGTTGGTCGATTGTTTGTATCTGTTGCATTCAGCATGCCTAGGAAAACGCCAGGAGCTTTAAGGACCTAATTGACAATAGACGTGGTTGCCAGGGGTGAGCTGAGAGAGAAGGATGAACGGGTGGAGCACAGAGGATTTGGGGGCAGTGAAAACACTCTGTATGATACTGTGGTGATAGATACAAGTCGTCATGTACTTGTCCGAACCCACAGAACATACACCAAGAGTGAACCCTAGTGTAAACTATGGACTTTGGGCAGTGATCCGAGGGGTAGCACCACTTTGAGGCATCTGCGTAGGTCCATCAGTTACAACAAATGCTCCACTCTGGTGGGGGATGTTGATGGGGGGGAGCCCACCCATGTCTGGGGGCAGGAAGTAGATGGGAAATCTCTTCACATCCCCCTCATTTTTGCTTTGAACCTAAAACGGCTCTAAAAATAGTCTGAAAAGGAATAGACATGGTTTCCTCCCTCAAAAGTGGAGGGATGTGACGGGCAGAGATTGTGTTGGCAGCTGAAGAATGCTGTGCAGACTCAGGGGTGGGTGAGGAGTCCCATCCCCGGGCGCCTTGTTGGTGATACTGAGGCTCTGAAATAGACTCACTCCTCTGAAAGTAAGGTACAGGAATAGAAAGTCATGGATTAGGACCTGGAGCCCACGGGGATGTAAGGTGGCAGATCCTGACATGAGGGGCTTTCTGCACATGCAAGAGCCTGAAGGAGAGGCTGCAGTTGGTTATCACAGGAGCTCATCTAGGGACCTGCCCCACCACACTTGCCTGTCCCCTCCCTCACCCTCGGGGAGCAGGCCCTGAGCTGAGTGCAGGCAGGAAATGATGTCACATGCTTTGTTTATTCTGGAGCAGATTGTGAGCATGGCTGGGCCTCCCTGTCTGCTTCTCTGTGGCCTGAACACCTGCTGACCATGTGGCCAGGCCTGGGCAAGCCTGGGATGAAGGCCCTGTGGAAGGCCCTCCCCATGGCGTCAAGCCTGCAGGCTGCCCTCTTGGCTAAGTCCCACCTGGGGTGCTTTGCTCACTCCTGGTTGCTGGGGGCTGGGAGGAGGGAAGCATGTCAGGATGACCTTTCTCTTCTTTGGTTTGAACTCCTACAATTTGTGACTTTTTTAAGAATTAGTTCAGTGGTTCTTGGATGTGGATGATCATTGAAATCACTCATCTGCGTTTTGCTGGTTCTAATGGAATTGGTCTGGCAGTGACCTCTGCAGTAGGAATGTTTAAAGCTCCCTCAGATGATTTGAGGGACTTCCCAGGTGTCTCAGTGGTAGAGAATCCTCCTGCCAGTGCAGGAGACAAAGGAGATACAGGTTTGAATCCTGGGTCAGGAAGATCCTCTGGAGGAGGGATGGCAAGCCACTCCAATATTCTTGCCTGAGAAATCCCATGTCATGGGTCCTGGCGGGCTACAGTCCACTGGGTCGCAAAGAGTCGGACATGAATGAGCATGCATGCACATGTGATTTGAGTACTGGGCATAAGGGGGGCCTCACTGGCCCAGCTGAAGCATTTCTGGATCTGATGATTTGGTTTACACAAAGCAGGGGTGATGTGGAAAAGAAAGATTGAATTCTGATGCTGCTATGGTTCCCAGTCTTCTCTCTGTGTTCTTTAAGGATAAATCCACCAGGTGAACAGTCTCTTCCCTTTTGAGTGGTTGGCTTAAAAAATAATCACAACCTAAAAGTTGAGAGTTATATTTTATTTGGTTGGAATTTTTAGGACTTCAAGCCCTTGGGAAACAACATCTAACGTAACCCTGAGAGAACTCTCCGAGGAGGGGTCAGGTTATATAGAAGTTTGCAACAAAGGGCAGGTAGTTTGAACATCAAAAGTATTTTCATGAATTAAAATCAGATGTCTCAAGGAATTTAGTGCTTTCCTTTGTATGGGAAGATGCAGGAGTCTGGGCTCACTGAAATCATTCTTTTTGTATATGCATCTCAGCTTTCTGGGGCCAGTGTCCTGTGTTTTTCACATCCTGAGTTCCTCAGAGCTCACTGTAGAAGTGGCTACAGCCTAATGGCTGCCAGATTGTAGAGGTATTTTTCTCTTTCTCGAGTGTCCCTAGGGCTCAGGAATTCACATTTGGAGGGCCGGAGCCGCTGACGACTGTGACATCCTTGTTTACTGATATGGCAGAAAATACGCTATACCTCTCAGAGTAAAGGACTTAAAAAGGCTTTTGACATACATTATGCATCCAATATGATACAGAATGCCCAGTGAAATTTTGAATTTCAGAAACAATGAATTTTTTAAAAGTGTATGTCCTATGAAATATTGTGGGTATACTTATACTAAGAAATTATTCAGATTCAACTGGGCGTCCTGTATTTTTATTTTATAAACTGGGAGATGTAATAGATAAATGGATTTTTTTTTCTTACAGATGACAAAAACCCAACTCAAACAACTGAAGCAAAACAAAAAGGTAAATCAATGGGTTTATATAACTGACAAGTCCATGCATTGGGGCTGTATTTAGATGTATCCAGGGAACTCTCTCCATATTTCTTAGCTCTTTTTTTCTCCATACAGGTCTTTCTATGTAGAGGGAAAGAAGGCCCTTGGGGGCTGTGGCCTCACAGAATCCTAACAGCTTGTGATCCCAGTGGAAGAAATCATCTCTTCTGAGCATTGCAGAAACAGGTAAGGCTGACTTTTTAAAAATATTTATTTGGCTGTGCTGGATCTTTGATTGCAGCATGTGGGGTGTTCAATCTTCATTTCAGCTTGCGGGGTCTCTAGTTGCGGCATGGAGGTCTAGTTCTGTGACCAGGGATTCAACCTGGGCCCCCTGCATTGGGAACTCGGTGTCTTAGCTCCTGGACTGTCAGGGAAGGCTCAAGGCTGGTTTTTCTGGCATGAGCCACACATCTACCCCTGAATGACTGTGGCCAACCAAGTTGAATGGTTAATTTGCTCTTATGTTTATCCCATGGCCACCCCTGGGGCCAGAGGGGTGGTCATTCCCACCTCAAATCACAGGACTGACCAGCATTACAACAGACAATATTACACCCACACAATATGGGTGGTTTTCTAAGGGAAAGGATTTTGAGCAGGTTTCCATCTACTCCATGCAAAGAGAAAATGCACCTCTTGCTCATCCCAAATGTGAGCATCTCTTGTCTAAGGAAGGGCGGACCTGAATTAGCTGGGATGGCTGTGGGGTGAGAAAGAGTGGGCAACTCCCCAGGGGTCTCTAAATGAACTTCCCAGTTATTCAGTTGTTCTGGCAGAAGAGCACGCACACCTTACTAGCTCTCTGCCATCCAGCAGGGCCTTCTGTATGGAAAAGAGACCAAGGTCTTTTTTATTTAAATTTTTATTTTATTTTGGAGTATAGTTGATTTCCAGTCTTGTGTTAGTTTCAGGTATAGCAAAATGATTCCATTTAATTATAACAAAGTGATTCACTTATGCATATGTATGTATCTCTCAAATTCCTTTCCCATATCAGTTATTACAGAGTTTTGAGTCAAGTTCCCAGTGCTCTACAATAAGTCCTTGTGGATTATCTACTTTATATATAGTAATATGTATTGTTAATCCCAATTTCCTAATTTATTCTTCCCCCCACCTTTCCCTTTTGGTAACCAAAAGTTTTGTTTTTTTAAGTCTGTTAGTCTCTTTCTGCTTTGTAGGTAAATTCATTTGTATCATTTTTTAGATTCCACGTAAAAGTGACATGGTGATATTTGTCTTTCTTGGTCTGATTTACTTCATTTAGTATGATAATCTCTAGGTCCATCCATGCTGCTACAAATGGCTTTATTTCATTCTTTTCTTTGGCTGCGTAATATTCCATTGCATATATATGTACCACTTCTTTATCCATTCATCTGTTGATGGATATTAAGATGGCTTCCCTGTCTTGGCTATTGTGAGTACTGCTGCAATGAACATTGGGTGCATATATCTGTTCGATGTATGGTTTTCTCTGGATATTTGCCCAGGAGTGTAGTTGCTGGATCATATGGTAGCAAGGTCTTTATTTGTGGTGGGGGCTAGAGGATCAGTGCTGCCCTTGCAAGGGGCATCCTTCTTCCACCTCTGTACCCCACTATGGCTGTGAAAGTTGGAAACCCCTCAGTCTGCTGTGGTTGAAGACCACCTTTTCTGATGTCTGAGTGGCTCATCCTCAACATTCTGAGTTGCACTGTGCCTTGGTAACCTCACCAGGGTGACACCCCAAAATTCTCTGACCCTGTGGGTGCTGGCTAGTTAATTACACGAGAAGGAGCAGGCAAGCTCTAGGAGTTGCCCATGTCCGCTTTGTGTTGTGGCCTTTTTGTTCATGGGACTCACTTCTGAATTCTCAACTGTCCTGTAGAACACAAGCTTCTTAAAGTCAGGGATTCTTTCTTTCCTTTCCTTTGTTGAATGGGGCTTTGTTGAATGTATTAAGTTTCTGGAAAAATGGGGAAGAAGGCTCCCTTACCCTCCTGTCCCCAGTTCTCATAAGCCGACCTTCCCATTTCACATACTTCTCCACCAGGAAGTGTGTATCAGAATCAACATTTTCAAGCAAAATTGCCTGTCTCATCCTTTAGGAAATTCTAATTGAGAAGGTAGGAATATTAGGTTGCATTGGAGTGTACATTTTGGTTTTTGAAGAGCTCCACCAATAATTCTGATATACCACTCTCTTTTTCCCACAAATCACCTTCAACTGCAAATAATTGTGAAATAATTCTCTTTTATGGCTTAAAATACAAAAGCCAAGTCTGGAGCAACAGTGCCTGTGGTTGGATTTCAGTACGTCTTCACACTATGGTATACCATGATTGTGGTGGAAATCATTGTGTAGAAAGGTCAGCCAAGTAGAGTTGCGTGTCACTAACCTATTTTAGTCTTATATGTAGAAATACTTACATACAAGCACAAAGAGATCTCTAGAAAAAGAGATTCCTTAACTGGGGGAGGTGGTTCCCCTTCTTACGATGACTTAGGCTTAGTTCTGACAGAGCTTGAGGAAGGCACTTTCCCACAGTCAAGTCTCCTCCACCCCCATCCCACTCCACTCAAGAACCCACTCCACTCTCAAGAACCAGTGGGAACATAACTAAACTCTATGGTTATCTGGTCCCAATACTTAGGTCTTCAATGACAACAAATGAATAAGAATCATTCAAGAAGTCAGGGACCTCTCCCACCCCTGCTCTTCACAACAGCACCCTGCCGTCCCCCCCACCGCCCCCCACAAATAAAAGCAGTATTTTCTAGTCAATCTATTTTCAACATTGCATGTTTATACATGCAGATATTAGGATCTTTGTTGTTCCATTGATAAGTCATGTCTGACTCTTTGTGACCCAATGGACTGTAGCATGACAGGCTTACCTGTCCTTCACTATCTCCCAGAGTTTGCTCAAACTCATGTCCATTGAGTCGATGATGCCATCCAATCATCTCATCTCTGTCGTCCCCTTTTCCTCCTGCCTTCAATCTTTCCCAGCATCAGGGTCTTTTCCAACAAGTCAGCTCCTTACATCAGATCAGATCAGATCAGTTGCTCAGGTGGCTACAATACTGGAACTTTGGCATCAGTCCTTCCAATGGTATTCAGTGTTGATTTCCTTTAGGACTGACTGGTTTGATCTCCTTGCTGTCCAAGGGACTCTCAAGAGTCTTCTCCAACACCACAGTTCGAAAACATCAATTCTTCAGCACTCAGCCTTCTTTCTGGTCCAACTCATTTCCATATGTGACTACTGGAAAAAACATCTAACATCTAATCAACTAACATCTAACCAAATTCATTTTAGATTAGATTTAGATCATTAAATTAAAATTAACATCTAACCAAATCCATTATTATCAGATTCATACTTGAACTAAAATGGTCATATTTTATAATTAAAAAAAAAAAATCTTTCCTCATTGAATTCCTTCCCTAACAGTGGAAACCTTTCCACTGAAATACAGCTACAGAGCTTCTGTGCCCCACCCTCCCAAGGGATTTGAAGTTACTGTCTAAAGAAGCCACGCACAAGCCCCATATGCTCTGCGGATTTAAGATTTACCTTGAAAATCACTGAAACTTTTCTTATTCTGCAGCATAATGAATCTGGGCTTATTTTAATGTAAATTAAGATTTTAAATCATAAACCATCAGGAAAGCCAAAATAAACAATAAATGGTATCATATAACTCGTTCAGTTCAGTTCAGTCGCTCAGTCGTGTCCAGCTCTTTGCGACCCCATGAATCACAGCACACCAGGCCTCCCTGTCCATCACCAACTCCCGGAGTTCATTCAAACTCATGTCCATCGAGTCAGTGATGCCATCCAGCCATCTTGTCCTCTGTCATCCCCTTCTCCTCCTGCCCTCAATCTTTCCCGGCATCAGGGTCTTTTCCAATGAGTCAACTCTTCGCATGAGGTGGCCAAAGTACTGGAGTTCCAGCTTTAGCATCAGTCCTTCCAATGAACATCCAGGACTGATCTCCTTTAGAATGGACTGGTTGGACCTCCTTGCGGTCCAAGGGACTCTCAAGAGTCTTCTCCAACACCACAGTTCAAAAGCATCAATTCTTTGGTGCTCAGCTTTCTTCACAGTCCAACTCTCACATCCATACATGACCACTGGAAAAACCATAGCCTTGACTAGACGGACCTTTGTTGGCAAAGTGATGTCTCTGCTTTTTAATATGCTATCTAGGTTGGTCATAACTTTCCTTCCAAGGAGTAAGCGTCTTTTAATTTCATGGCTGCAGTCACCATCTGCTGTGATTTTGGAGCCCCCAAAAATAAAGTCAGCCACTGTTTCCACTGTTTTCCCATCTATTTCCCATGAAGTGATGGGACCAGATGCCATGATCTTAGTTTTCTGAATGTTGAACTTTAAGCCAACTTTTTCACTCTCCACTTTCACTTTCATCAAGAGGCTTTTGAGTTCCTCTTCACTTTCTGCCATAAGTGGTGTCATCTGCATATCTGAGGTTATTAATATTTCTCCTGGCAATCTTGATTCCAGCTTGTGCTTCTTCCAGCCCAGCGTTTCTCATGGTGTACTCTGCATATAAGTTAAATAAGCAGGGTGACAGTATACAGCCTTTGACGTACTCCTTTTCCTATTTGGAACCAGTCTGTTGTTCCATGTCCAGTTCTAACTGCTGCTTCCTGACCTGCATATAGGTTTCTCAAGAGGCAGGTCAGGTGGTCTGGTATTCCCATCTCTTTCAGAATTTTCCACGGTTTACTGTGATCCATCAAAGGCTTTGGCATAGTCAATAAAGCAGAAATAGGTGTTTTTTCTGGAACTCTCTTGCTTTTTTGATGATTCAGCGGATGTTGGCAATTTGATCTCTGGTTCCTCTGCCTTTTCTAAAATCAGCTTGAACATCCGGAAGTTCCCAGTTTACGTATTGCTGAAGCCTGGCTTGGAGAATTTGAGCCTTACTTTACTAGCGTGTGAGATGGGTGCAATTGTGCAGTAGTTTGAGCATTCTTTGGCATTGCATATAACTCTTTGCTACATCGCTTTAGTCATGTCCGATTCTGTGCGACCCCATAGACGGCAGCCAACCAGGCTTCCCGTCCCTGGGATTCTCCAGGCAAGAACATTGGAGTGGGTTGCTGTTTCCTTCTCCAATATAACTCTTTACTAGGGTTAAAAACTTTTAAGAACATAGACTCACATAAGTATGTAGAAAATAACAATGTTTTCTCACTGTTATATAAGTTATGACTGTAGTTACTAAGGAGAGCTGCCCAAAATAGGTGTCAAAGAATTGAAATAGTTTAACATTTGTTGCCACTTTTAGTATAAACTTACCGAGACAGTGAGGTTGAATGGTAGACGAAAAAAAGTTCCTGATCCACTGTATCTTTCACCATCTTGCTAAGTGTTTGTCAAGAACATTTTTTTAAGGAAAGATGGCAGGTCCTTAGGTCTTTCATTTTACCATCAGTGTGATGGCTTTTATTACACACAAAATAATTAGGAGTCCCAATCACTTTATAGTTCTCTCAGTTCATTCTCTTTAACTCTCAAGCCTTTTTTCATTGCAGAGATATTGTCATATTTAGTTTTTTTTTTTTTTTAATGCCATTTTGCCTTGAGATTATTGAGGGTATATAGTCTTGGGAAAATAAATGCCTAAATAAATCAGTTTTGAGATCATTTTTAACTTTATTATATTTAGCTGTTGCTGCTGCTGCTAAGTCACTTCAGTCATATCCGACTCTGTGTGACCCCATAGACTGCAGCCCACCAGCCTTCCCTGTCCCTGGTATTCTCCAGGCAAGAACACTGGAGTGGGTTGCCATTTCCTTCTCCAATGCATGAAAGTGAAAAGTGAAAGTGAAGTCGCTCAGTCGTGTCCAACTCTTGGTGACCCCATGGACTGCAGCCTACCAGGCTCCTCCGTCCATGGGATTTTCCAGGCAAGAGTACTGGAATGGGGTGCTATCGCCTTCTCCAATTTAGCTGTTAAGTCAGTTAAATATAATATTGTACTATTAAGACAGTTCTAAAGAAGAAGAAGAAAGAAAGAAAAGCACTGACTTGTTGTTTGCCCATTGTAGTGGTATAAATAGTCCCAGAAATCAGAAATGGCTTATTTCTAGCTACCAGCATGTCTCACTGAATGTGAAGTTGGGAAGCAATAGCACAAGTTGGTATGAGGAGGCAGGATCAGCAGACTGGAGCACAGTAGTGATGTTAACATACACATAAAGATGCACATAACCTGCGTGTATAATTTAACCAATTCTTTTAGAGAGAATACCCATATAATCCACCAAGGTCAGGAAACAGAACACTGCCAGTGCCCTGCGCATCCACCACATGCCCTTTCCCATTTATAATCTCCTCTTCCCCATGAGAGTTAACCATATCCTCACTTTTATGGTCTCTCCCATGCTATTCTTTATACTTTGGCCACCTAAGAATACATCCCTAAACATTCTGATTTAATTTGGCCTATTTTGAACTGTATGTAAATGGAATTATAGTCTGTGCATTCTTTTGAGATTTGTTTGTGAGATTCATCCATGTTGGGGCATGGAGCTGGAGTTCATTCATTTTTACTGCTGTCTAGGGTTCCAGGGTATGAATGTTGCTTAATCATGTGTTGGAACTGGCTTGTACAGGCTCAGAAGAGCTGACTGTTGAATGTTCAGGAATTTTGCAGGCTGGTTAATACCATGTTGGGAGCCTAAGATCGGCCAGGATGGGAGTATTTCTGTTCAGTTCAGTCGCTCAGTCATGTGCGACTCTTTGCGACCCCATGAATTGCAGCACTCCAGGCCTCCCTGTCCAGCACCAACTCCCGGAGTTTACTCAAACTCACGTCCATCGAGTCAGTGATGCCATCCAGCACCCTTGTCTTGTTCCTGACTTTAGGGGAAATGCTTTCAATTTTTCACCATTGAGGATAATGTTTTCTGTGGGTTTGTGAGAGTTGGACTGTGAAGAAGGCTGAGCGCTGAAGAATTAATGCTTTTGAACTGTGGTTTTAGAGAAGACTCTTGAGAGTCCCTTGGACTGCAGGGAGAGCCAACCAGTCCATTCTGAAGGAGATCAGCCCTGGGATTTCTTTGGAAGGAATGATGCTGAAGCTGAAACTCCAGTACTTTGGCCACCTCATGCGAAGAGTTGACTCATTGGAAAAGACTCTGATGCTGGGAGGGATTGGGGGCAGGAGGAGAAGGGGACGACAGAGGACAAGATGGCTAGATGGCATCACTGACTCGATGGACATGAGTCTGGGTGAACTCCGGGAGTTGGTGATGGACAGGGAGGCCTGGCGTGCTGCGATTCATGGGGTCTCAAAGAGTCGGACATGACTGAGTGACTGAACTGAACTGAACTGATGTTCCTTCTATTCCTACTTTCTGGAGAGTTTTTCTCATAAATGGATGTTGAATTTTGTCAAAGGCTTTCTCTGCATCTATTGAGATAATCATATGGTTTTTATTTTTCAATTTGTTAATGTGGTGTATTACATTGATTGATTTGCGGATATTGAAGAATCCTTGCATCCCTGGGATAAAACCCACTTGGTCATGGTGCATGATCTTTTTAATGCGTGTTGGATTCTGATTGCTAGAATTTTGTTAAGGATTTTAGCATCTATGTTCATCAGTGATATTGAACTATAATTTTCTTTTTTTGTGGCATCTTTGTCAGGTTTTGGTATCAGGGTGGTGGTGGCCTCATAGAATGAGTTTGGAAGCTTACCTTCCTCTGTAATTTTCTGGAAGAGTTTGAGTAGGATAGGTGTTAGCTCTTCTCTAAATTTTTGGTAGAATTCAGCTGTGAAGCTGTCTGGACTTGGGCTTTTGTTTGCTGGAAGATTTCTGATTACAGTTTCAATTTCCGTGCTTGTGATGGGTCTGTTAAGATTTTCTATTTCTTCCTGGTTCAGTTTTGGAAAGTTGTATTTCTAAGAATTTGTCCATTTCTTCCACGTTGTCCATTTTATTGGCATATAATTGCTGATAGTAGTCTCTTATGATCCTTTGTATTTCTGTGTTGTCTGTTGTGATCTCTCCGTTTTCATTTCAAATTTTATTGATTTGATTTTTCTCCCTTTGTTTCTTGATGAGTCTGGCTAATGGTTTGTCAATTTTATTTATCCTTTCAAAGAACCAGCTTTTGGCTTTGTTGATTTTTGCTATGGTCTCTTTTGTTTCTTTTGCATTTATTTCTGCTCTAATTTTTAAGATTTCTTTCCTTCTACTAACCCTGGGGTTCTTCATTTCTTCCTTTTCTAGTTGCTTTAGGTGTAGAGTTAGGTTATTGATTTGACTTTTTTCTTGTTTCTTGAGGTATGCCTGTATTGCTCTGAACTTTCCCCTTACACTGCTTTTACAGTCTCCCACAGGTTTTGGGTTGTTGCGTTTTCATTTTCATTCATTTCTATGCAAATTTTGATTTCTTTTTTGATTTCTTCTGTGATTTGTTGGTTATTCAGCAGCGTGTTGTTCAGCCTCCATATGTTGGAATTTTTAATAGTTTTTCTCCTGTAATTGAGATCTAATCTTATTGCATTGTGGTCAGAAAAGATGCTTGGAGTGAGTTCAATTTTTTGAATTTACCAAGGCTAGATTTATGGCCCAGGATGTGATCTATCCTGGAGAAGGTTCCGTGTATGCTTAGGAAAAAGGTGAAATTCATTGTTTTGGGGTGAAATAACCTATAGATATCAATTAGGTCTAACTGGTCTATTGTATCATTTAAAGTTTGTGTTTCTTTGTTAATTTTCTGTTTAGTTGATCTATCCATAGGTGTGAATGGGGTATTAAAGTCTCCCACTATTACTGTGTTATTGTTAATTTCCCCTTTCATACTTGTTAGCATTTGTCTTACATATTGCAATGCACCTATGTTGGGTGCATATATATTTATAATTGTTATCTCTTCTTCTTGGATTTGACCATTATGTAGTGTCCTTCTTTGTCTCTTTTCACAGCCTTTGTTTTAAAGTCTATTTTATCTGATATGAGTATTGCTACTCCTGCTTTCTTTTGGTCTCTATTTGCATGGAATATCTTTTTCCAGCCCTTCACTTTCAGTCTGTATGTGTCCCTTGTTTTGAGGTGGGTCCCTTGCAGACAACATATATAGGGGTCTTGTTTTTGTATCCATTCAGCCAGTCTTTGTCTTTTGCTTGGGGCATTCAACCCATTTACATTTAAGGTAATTATTGATAAGTGTGATCCCGTTGCCATTTACTTTATTGTTTGGGGTTCGAGTTTATACACCCTTTTTGTGTTTCTAGAGACTATCCTTTAGCATTTGTTGGAGAGCTGGTTTGGTGGTGCTGAATTCTCTCAGCTTTTTCTTGTCTGTAAAGCTTTTGATTTATCTTTCATATTTGAATGACATCCTTGCTGGGTACAGTAATCTGGGCTGTAGGTTATTTTCTTTCATCACTTTAAGTATATCTTGCTATTCCCTCCTGGCCTGAAGTGTTTCTGTTGAAAGATCAGCTGTTATCCTTATGGGAATCCCCTTGTGTGTTATTTGTTGTTTTTCCCTTGCTGCTTTTAATATTTGTTCTTTGTGTTTGATCTTTGTTAATTTAATTAATATGTCTTGGGGTGTTTTGCCTTGGGTTTATTCTGTTTGGGACTCTCTGGGTTTCTTGGACTTGGGTGATTATTTCCTTCCCCATTTTAGGGAAGTTTTCAACTATTATCTCCTCAAGTATTTTCTCACGGTCTTTCTTTTTGTCTTCTTCTTCTGGGACTCTTATGATTTGAATGTTGGAGTATTTAATATTGTCCTGGAGGTCTCTGAGATTGTCCTCATTTCTTTTAATTCGTTTTTCTTTTTTCCTCTCTGATTCATTAATTTCTACCATTCTATCTTCTACTTCACTAATCCTATCTTCTGCCTCTGTTATTCTACTATTTGTTGCCTCCAGAGTGTTTTTGATCTCATTTATTGCATTGTTCATTATATATTGAGTCTTTTTTATTTCTTCTAGGTCCTTGTTAAACCTTTCTTGCATCTTCTCAATCCTTGTCTCCAGGCTATTTATCTGTGATTCCATTTTGATTTCAAGGTTTTGGATCATTTTCAATATCACTTTCGGAATTCTTTATCAGGTAGATTCCCTATCTCTTCCTCTTTTGTTTGGTTTGGTGGGCATTTATCCTGTTCCTTTACGTGCTGGGTATTCCTCTGTCTCTTCATCTTGTTTATATTGCTGAGTTTGGGGTGGCCTTTCTGTATTCTGGCAGTTTGTGGAGTTCTCTTTGTTATGGAGTTTCCTCGCTGTGTGTGGGTTTGTACAGGTGGCTTGTCAAGGTTTCTTGTTTAGGGAAGCTTGTGTCGGTGTTCTGGTGAGTGGAGCTGGATTTCTTCTCTCTGGAGTGCAATGAAGTGTCCAGTAATGAGTTATGAGATGTCAGTGGTTTTGGAGTAACTTTGGGCAGCCTGTATATTGAAGCTCAGGGCTGTGTTCCTGTGTTTCTGAAGAATTTGTGTGGCTTGTCTTGCTCTGGAACTTGTTGGCCTTTGGGTGGTGCTTGGTTTCAGTGTAGTTATGGAGGCGTTTGATGAGCTCCTGTTGATTAATGTTCCCTAGAGTCAGGAGTTCTCTGGTGTTCTCAGAATTTGGACTTAAGCCTCCTGCTTCTGGTTTTCAGTCTTATTTTTACAGTAGTCTCAAGACTTCTTCTATACAACACCATTGATAAAACATCTAGGTTAAAGATGAAAAGTTTCTCCACAGTGAGGGACACCCAGAGAGGTTCACAGAGTTACATAGAGAAGAGAAGAGGGAGGAGGGAGTTAGAGGTGACCCAAATGAGATGAGGTGGAATCAAAAGAGGAGATAGCAAGCTAGCCAGTAATCACTTCCTTATTTGTGTTCCACAGTCTGGACCGCTCAGAGATATTCACGGAGTTATACAGAGAAGAGAAGAGGGAGGAAGGAGACAGAGACAGAGGTGGCCAGGAGGATAAAAGGGGGGGAATCAAAAGGAGAGAGACAGATCCAGCCAGTAATCAGTTCCCTAAGTGTTCTTCACCGTCTGGAACACACAGAGATTCACAGAGTTGGGTAGAGAAGAGAATGGGAAGGGAGGAGACAGAGGTGACCTGGTGGAAAAAAAGGAGAGTCCAAAGAGGGAGAGAGCAGTCAAGCCCATAATCTCGCTCCCAAGTAAAAATGGGTACTGAAGGTTGGGTTCTTAAAGGTACAAAATTGATAACAAATACCAAAAAGCAAAGATTAAAAATCTAGAGTAGGGGTTGGATTTTCAAAAATACAATATTAAAGAAAAGAAGAAGGAAAAAAAAGTCAAAAAAATTATTAAATATATATATATATATGAAGTTTGCTTTAAAAATAGGGTTTTTTTTTTTTGAAAAGTAATAGTAGGTTATAAAAATGAAAATTAAAGGAGTAATAGAGGACTTGAAGATTTTAAAAAGTTAAAGAAAAAAGAATGATAGTAAAAATAGTAAAAATATATCTAGGACTTTCTCTGGTGGTTTTGTGGGCAGTGTGGGGTCAGTTCATTTTCAGATAGTTCCTTAGTCTGGCTTACATTTCTCAAGATCTATAGGCCCCTTCCTATGTAGTCAGTACTAACTACAGGGTTTTAATCTATTGCCCCTGTCACTTCCAAGGCGGTTCCCTCTGTTTTAGCTTCTTCTGTTTGCTCTTCAGTGTCTGGTTTCAGCCCTGACACAAGGGGGCGGTGGTGGACACTTTTTTAGGCTCACTTGTTCAGTCGCGCTGTGGGGAGGGAGGGGCGTGGCAAACAAATAACACTGGCGTGTGCTCGCAGTGTCTCAGCCACAGTGGGCCTGCCCCTGCTCATGGTGAGTGTGCCCTCCCTGCCCACACTGCTCAGGCTCTAGGTTGCTCTGCCGGGAACCGTCCGAGGCCAGCCCTCGGCTGCATGCACCTCCCAGGTCTAAGCCTCTCAGGTTCAGGCACTCGGGTAGTCCTCAGAGGCGCAGACTCAGTTGGGCCTGCGTTTTGTGCCCTTCCCAGGTCCGAGCAGCTCAGGTGATGAGGTGTTTGGCGACTCCGGTCACTGCGACTTATTGCCTCTCCTGTCCCTGCTGCTTGGTTTTCTGGGTGTACAACTGGTGCACCTTCTCAGGCGGATGTTGACTGTCCAGAACCCCAAGAAGTCTTAGTTAGCAAAGAAGCCTGCTTGCAGTTTGGTAGATAATGTCTCTCTGGGGCTGTGATTGCTCCCTTCCGGCTCTGGCTGCCTGTCACCAGAGGGGAATGGTCTGCAGCCAGCTAGTTCTGTTCAATCCTTTGTTCTGTGCTCGGTCCTGGCGATGTCTTAGGTTAGGGCTTTACACGTGGTAGCTATCCCACAGTCTGGTTTGCTAGCCCAAGTTAGTTCGCTCAGATTACCCTGGGGGCATTCAGGCCTGATCCTTACTCTAAGTAATGCAGCCGGCGCCCCGCTGCCCAGCCCCGCTTGCTAGTGGCAGGTGCAGGCGTCTGCGATGCTTCTCCACTGGGGGAATTACCGTTGGGCTCGTAATCTGTGGGTTTTAATTAATTATTTATCTTTCCTCCCTGTTATGTTGCTCTCTGTGCTTCCAAGGCTCGGCACAGACTCGGCAGTGAGCATGTTTCCTGGTGTTTGGCAACTTCTCTCTTTTTAAGACTCCTTTCCCAGGACAGAGCTCCGTCCCTACCTCTTTTGTCTCTTTTTTTGTCTTTTATATTTTTCCTGCTGCTGCTAAGTCGCTTCAGTCGTGTCTGACTCTGTGCGACCCCAGAGATGATAGCCCGACAGGCTCCCCCGTCCCTGGGATTCTCCAGGCAAGAACACTGGAGTGGGTTGCCATTTCCTTCTCCAATATTTTTTCCTACCTCCTTTCAAAGACAATGGGCTGCTTTTCTGGGTGCCTGATGTCCTCTGCCAGCATTCAGAAGTTGTTTTGTGGAATTTACTCAGCGTTTAAATGTTCTTTTGATGAATTTGTGGGGGAGAAAGTGGTCTCCACGTCCTATTCCTCTGCCATCCTAGGACCACCCCCCAGTAAGCATCTTTTAATTTTATGGTTGCAGTCACCATCTGCAGTGATTTTGGAGCCCCAAAAATAAAGTCAGCCACTGTTTCCATGGTTTCCCCATCTATTTTCCATGAAGTGATGGGACCAGATGCCATGATCTTAGCTTTCTGAATATTGAGCTTTAAGCCAACTTTTTCACTCTCCTCTTTCACTTTCATCAAGAGGCTCTTTAGTTCTTTACTTTCTGCCATAAGGGTGGTGTCATCAGCATATCTGAAGTTATTGATCCCAGCAATCTTGATTCCAGCTTGTGCTTCCTCCAGCCCAGCATTTCTCATAATGTACTCTGCTGCTGCTGCTAAGTCGCTTCAGTCGTGTCCAACTCTGTGCAACCCCATAGACGGCAGCCCACCAGGCTCCCCCGTCCCTGGGGTTCTCCAGGCAAGAGCACTGGAGTGGGGTGCCATTGTACTCTGCATATAAGTTAAATAATGTTACTGAGTCCAAACTCTCTCTGGCCACGTGACAGGCCAGTGAATCAGAGATGAGGTATGGAGGCAAGGAATACGACTTTATTCGGATAGCTGGCTGGGAATTCTTAGAAAAATGGGTGTCCATTCACAGATCTTCCACAGAATTTTCCAGTTCTTGGAATTTCACAATAGGAGGGCATATATAATTGCATTTCCACTGAAAAATGTCTCTAGATGATCTAGAGCTATACAAATTATAGATATGCTCCTGAGTAGAATGGGCTTCCCAGGTGGCACTAGTGAAAAAGAACACCCCTGGCAGTGCAGGAGACATAAGAGACTCTGGTTTGATTTTATCTCCCTGGTTTAGGAAGATCCCCTGGAGGAGGACATGGCAACCCACTCTGGTATTCTTGTCTGGAGAGTCCCACGGACAGAGGAGCCTGGTGGGTTACAGTCCATGGGGTCAGGAAGAGTTGGACAGGACTGAAGCAACTTAGTACACGTGCACCTGAGTAGAATAAAGCCACGTTATTTTTAAACTTTGTGGAGGGTGAGACTTTAAGAGAATCATTTCATGAAGTGATAGTCATGTGCAAGGGGAATGACCATCTATGAGGAGTGATGGGCATATTGAGAAGAGGGGAACATCCACAGACCACCCCCTCTCCGCTGGACACCCGGGCTCCCAATTCATAGCTTTTGTCTCCTTTACATTTTGGATGTTTCCATTTGTTCCTTCTGTGCCAGCTTCCTGTTCCGTTGGACTGGTGTGACCTAAAAGTTGTCTCAATTTCGGCTTCAGTGACTTTGTTCTTATTTATCTTTCTGTCATTCTGAAAACAATGTATCTGCCCTGTTATAGTCACTTCACGCCCAAGAGCCTGGGCTCAGCTCATTTCTTGTGGCTCTTTTTCCACTTACAGTCTCTTCCAGAAAAAGCTTTGGGATCTTTTTTTTGCATAATAAAGACTCTCATATCTACTACGAGGGGGCTTCTCTGGTGCTCAGTGATAAAGAATCCACCTGCCAATGCATTAGACATTGATTCAATTCCTGATCTGGGAAGATCCTACATGCTGCAGAGCAACTCAGCCTGTGCACCATAATTATTGAGCCTGTGCTCTAGAGCCTGGGAGCCATAACTACTGAGCCCACAAGCTGCAACTCCTGAAGCCCACATGCCCCAGGGCCTGTGCTCCACAAGAGAAGCTGCTGCCATGAGAAGCCCACGCCCTACAACTCAAGAATAGTCACTGCTCTCTGCAAGCCTGTGCAGCAACAAAGACCCAGCATGGCCAAAAATAAAATTATTTTTTAGAAATATCTGTGAGTAGCCTTCAGTGCTACTCAAAATGCAGTCTGTGATGAGAGAAAAATACAGAAAGTGAGTGTAAGCATCCAGAAAGTCTTTAGCAAGTTGATATCAATCCTCTTCCTGTGGCTAAAATGGGCCCTGGAATTACTGAAGTGGTGTGCTGAGGGTGATGACCTGTGTGTCGTGCAGGTTCCTAGTGCATCACAGTTGTAACATGTAGAAAGCAGGCTGACCTATGTCTTGATTTGCCCCAGCTGATCACCATTGTCCCTTTTCACTCTCAGAAGTGTCCTAGTTTGGACACTATATAAATGGTCTATTTGATTTCTATCCTCACTGCATGGTCTATATGTTCACTCTCAGCTCATCACCCCAAACCTCCCCATAATAAGCAGCTCCAGTGATATCAAAGGAAGCCAGAGAAACTTCCCATCTAGTTCAAGTATGTTTCTACTTCAGGGATCTGACCCTAGGACTTATTTTCTTTAATTTCTCTTGGTGCCTTGTGAGGTATATTCCAGTCATTACAGAGAAAGCCCTGCAGTGGGAGGGGAGAGTCTTGCTCATTGAGCAGTTTTCTGCACTGAGACATTACAGGAGTCAGGGGCCACAGGATACAAGGAGATGGACATGGGGAGTGCTTTTTGTCTCACTGTAGGTTGACTGATGTTCTCTGTAAATGATGAATGGGTTTGTCCTGACCTATAGCCACTGCCTAAGGGGTCCCCCATGGGGAAGACGCTGAAAGTCAACTTGTCTGCAAATACAAACCCTCAACCTATTGCTGCATCTGAAATTCTTATTTTCAGAGCTACTGTTTCTGTTAAACTTAGGAACAAATCTCTGTTAAAATGAAAATACTAGAGATTTTTCCTGATCTCTCAGAAGTTCAGCTGAAGTCCAAAGCTAAAACAAAGAAAGCCTCCAATTCTTGAGGCTTTGATACAAAACACGCCTCCACATTCTTCACCTCTGTCTCATCACCATCAAAAAAGAAATGAAGGAACGTCCTTGCTGGTCCAGTGGTTAAGAATCCACCTTCCAGTGCAGGGGCTGAAGGTTTGATCTCTGGTGGAAGAACCAAGAATCCACATTCCGTGTGGCCAGAAAGAAAAAGGAAATGAAGAGGAAGAAGTGGAAGTTCTGGTTAACTTGGGAGGAAATGGCATGCTCACGGGGGCAGACTGTCTGTAGGGGTGAATTGGGTGCCCTCCTTTGGCAGATTGGAGAGCCAGCAAGGAAGGAAAACCAGAATTTCTACTTTCCAGTCGAGCTCAACTTCCAGGAGAGGACATGTCCTAGGTTGCTGAGCAGAAGAGTGGCTGGTCCCAGTTTGTGGTACCTAACTATGAACGCGGTCTTTAGCATGAAGGGTACCTAGCACAGCTTTTTGGTTTTTTCCTACTATATTTGGCCTTTAACTGAAATTCTGGGGCAGTCTCTATCAACGTTTCTTTTTTTATATATTTTAGATAAGTGATTTATTAGAATAGGACTCTTGTGAGGTTTACAAGCAGGCAGGCAGGAAATGCCGTGCCCTGAGAACTTACTGGGCTACGGTTTTACAATCAAAGGAAAAGTGGGAAGGAGGAGGAGAACTTCTTTGTTTTTCTTGAGTAGACATCATGCTTTCATCATCAACTTCTCATCCAGGTTGAGCAGGGGAGTTTTCTTGTCCCTTCATGGTCAAACTAGATCCACAAATGATTGTTTTTCCTGTGTGCAGAGAGCATGTCCTAGAGATCATTAACTTTCCGAGCTTACTGGACAGGAGGTAGGTCTCATGCCACCATTATTTTATTTAGGGGCCTGTCTTGTGGTTCTGTTGCATCTTTGTTGCTAAGCAAGCCTGCTTGGTTTTATGGTTAAGCAAACCTGCTTTCCTGAATAATCATTAATTTATAGGGCTCTCCCATATTTTTTTATGCTCACAATCCCCAAGTGGGATTAACTATGTAATTGCTTACATGTCTCTTCGTTTTGCTGTTCAGTCACTATGTCTGACAAATAGCCTGTAGCCCACCAGGCTCCCCTGCCCGTGGGATTTCCCAGGCAAGAACACTGGAATGGGTTGCTATTTTCTATCAACATTTCTTGACCCTGATCCTTTCCCCTCAAGTTGCCCTGGTTCCAGTAACTAAACTTTTCCCTCTTGAGTAGGATAAAGGAAACAGGGCTGAAATGAGCTGTGAGGCCATCCAGAGGCTTGGTGCAAACCCTGCCCTGGTCCCAAAAAGCCAAGCGCAAGGTGGGTACAGAGCTTTTCTCAGGGAAGACGGCTGGGTCAGCAAGCCGAGCACACGGCAGGATAGCTGAATGCCTGCTGGGCTTTGGGGAGTAGGGATATTTCACGGCCATGTTGGAGCCGAGAACATGGAAGAGAACATGGAAAAGATCCTGGAGCCCTTGATGTCTGCTGAATTGGGCCAGAGCTCCGTGCTGCTGGCAGGCCCAGCTGGAAATATGTTGACCCAGGGGACAGAGCATCAGATAAGCTCTGTGGTGGAAGAGTGCCGTGATTCTCACTCTAAATCTTGCAATTAGAGGGAGACAGAAAGAGGATCCTATGAAACCTGAGGGTGGTGAAGTTCTGGTGGATCTGAGGCAGAAATTTGCATCTGGGGTGAAAACTTTCATTTATAGAGAAGGGATTCCTAGAGAGAGCGGTTTGTGGGCAGAGTTTTAGAGAAATCAGGGTTGACTCAGAATTAAGATAGAGACCTAGGACTTTGGGATTCCTTGTGCTTTTTTTTTTTTCCTGATTTTTTTCTTTTGAATTTTATTTAAATGATCTATATTTGGTAAAAGGAGACTTACAAATATGCAAATTGCTCTTTCTTTGCAATACAGGTTCCTCTAGGAGATGAGGATGACTAGGAGATGGGGATGACCTGTAGGTTTGGGAATATATTACTCAGGGTTCCCTAGAGACAAAACCAATAGGAAGACGGGTGGATGGATCAAGAGAGAGAGAGTACTCGCTATTTAGATACACATATATTTAATTAAAAAATTTTTTTTATTTTATAGGAATATAGTTGATTTTAGAGAAGGAAATGGCAACCCACTCCAGTATTCTTGCCTGGAGAATCCCAGGGACAGAAGAGCCTAGTAGGCTTCCATCTATGGGGTCGCACAGAGTTGGACACGACTGAAACGACTTAGCAGCAGCAGCAGCATAGTTGATTTACAATGTTGTATTAGTTTCAGGTACACAACAAAGTGATTCAGCTATTCAGTGTGTGTATACACACACACACACTTACACACACACACACACACACACTTGTTTTTTTCAGATTCTTTTCTCATATAGGTTATTCTAAAATACTGAGTATAGTTCCCTATGCTATACCGTAGGTCCTTGTTGGTTGTCTATAGTAGTGTGTATATTTAATCCCAAGCTCTTGATTTATCCTGCTGCTGCGTCGCTTTAGTCGTGTCCGACTCTGTGCAACCCCATAGACGGCAGCCCACCAGGCTCCCCCGTCCCTGGGATTCTCCAGGCAAGAACACTGGAGTGGGTTGCCATTTCCTTCTCCAATGCATGAAAGTGAAAAGTGAAAGTGAAGTCGCTCAGTCGTGTCTGACTCTTAGCGACCCCATGAACTGCAGCCTACCAGGCTCCTCCATCCATGGGATTTTCCAGGCAAAAGTACTGGAGTGGGGTGCCATTGCCTTCTCCATGCCTCTCCACATTTCCCCTTTGGTAACTGTAAGTTTCTTTTCCATATTTGTAATCTGTTTCTGTTTTGCAAATAAGTTCATTTGTATCGTTTTAAAATTAGATTCTACATATGAATGATATCACATGATACTTGTCTTTGTCTTACTTCAGTTACTGTGATCATCTTTAGGTCCATCCATGTTGCTACAAATGGCATTATTTCATTCTTTTTTGGCTGCGTAGTATTCCATTGTATATATATGTACCACATCTTCTTTATCTGTTCCTCTGTTGATGGACATTTATTTGCTTCTATGTCTGGGCTATTGTGTATAGTGACAACATGTGCTGATAAACCAGCTCTCTGTAAGAAAAAAAAAAGCCATAATTTGTATCATTTGCTGATTTCTTCTGTGACTAATTTCTTTTCTGTTTTACAAAAATAAATTTTATTTTTAAATTTATTTATTTTAATTGGTGGATGATTACTTTACAATATTGTGATGGTTTTTGCCATACACCAACATGAATTGTCCACAGGTATACATGTGTCCCCCCGATCCTGAAACCCCCTCCTACCTCCCTCCCCGCCTGTCTCTCTAGGTTGTCCCAGAGCACTGACTCTGGGTGCTCTGCTTCATGCACTGAACTTGCACTGTGTGACCAGTTTTTTAAATGTTTGTTTATCATGCTAAAAGTCACATAAACAAAAAATACTTCTTAGCCATGTTTAACTGTACAGCTAAGTATATTCACATTGGTCTGTGACTCACTGTCATCCACCTCCCGAATTTTTCACTATGTCCCTATCAAATACTAACTCCCCACCTACCCCTCAGCTTGGAATCTACGAGTGTACTTTCTGACTCTGGCAATTTTTGACCATTCTAGCTACCCCACAGAAGTGGAATCAAACATTATTTGTCTGTACCTAATGTATATTGGAATGCATTTTTAGGATTAACTTATGTCCTGCTGTCAGATTTGTTGTTCAGTCGCTCAGCTGTGTCCAACTTTGTGATCCCATGAACTGCTGCACACCAGGCTTCCCTGTCCTTCACCATCTCCCGGAGCTTGCTTAAACTCATGTCCATCAAGTCAGTGATGCCATCCAACCATTTCTCCTCTTTTGTCTCCTTCTGGTCCTGCCTTCAGTCTCTCCCAGCATCAAGGTCTTTTCCAATGAATTGGCTCATCACATCAGGTGGCCAAAGTAGTGGAGTTTCAGCTTCAGCATCATTCCCTCCAAAGAAATCCCAGGGCTGATTTCCTTCAGAATGGACTGGTTGGATCTCCTTGCAGTCCAAGGGACTCTCAAGAGTCTTCTCCAACACCACAGTTCAAAAGCATCAATTCTTCAGTGCTCAGCCTTCTTTATGGTTCAACTTTCACATCCACATATGACTACTGGAGAAACCATAGCTTTAACTGCACAGAGCTTTGTCAGCAAAGTAATGTCTCTGTTTTTTAATATGCTGTCTAAGTTGGTCATAGGTTTTCTTCCAAGGAGTAAGCATCTTAATTTCATGGCTGTGGTCACCATCTGCAGTGATTTTGGAGCCCCCAAAAATAAAGTCTGTCAGTTTCCATTGTTTCCCTATCTATTTGCCATGAAGTGATGGGATTGGATGCCATGATATTCATTTTCTGAATGTTGAGTTTTAAGCCAGCTTTTTCACTCTCCTCTTTTTTCATCAAGAGGCTCTTTAGTTCCTTTTCGCTTTCTGCCATAAGGGTGGTGTCATCTGTGTATCTGAGGTTATTGATATTTCTCCCAGAAATCTGGATTCCGGCTTGTACTTCTTTCATCCAGCCTGGCATTTCACATGAATGTACTCTGCATATAAGTTAAATAAGCAGGGTAACAATATACAGCCTTGATGTACTCCTTTCCCAAATTGGAACCAGTCTGTTGTTCCTTGTGTGGCTCTAACTGTTGCTTCTTGACCTGCATACAGATATCTCAGGAGGCAGGTTAGGTGGTCTGGTATTCCCATCTCTTTAAGAATTTTCCACTGTTTGTTGTGATTCACATAGTCAAAAAAGCTTTAGCATAGTCAATGATGCAGAAGTGGATGTTTTTCTGGAATTCTCTTGCTTTTTCTATGATCCAGTGGATGCTGGCAATTTATCTCTGATTCCTCTGCCTTTTCTAAATCCACTTTGAATATCTGGAAGTTCTTGGTTTATGTACTGTTGAAGCTTTGCTTGGAGAATTTTGAGCATTACTTTGCTAGCATGTGAAAATGTGAAATGAGTGCAGTTATGTGGTAGTTTGAACATTCTTTGGCATTGCCCTTCTTTGGGATTGGAATGAAAACTGACCTTTTCCAATCCTGTGGCCACTGCTGAGTTTTCCAAATTTGCTGACATATTGAGTGCAACACTTTAACAGCTTCATCTTTAAGTATTTGAAATAGCTCAGCTAGAATTCCATCACCTCCACTAGCTTTGTTCATAGTGATGCTTGCTAAGGCCTGCTTGACTTCGTACTCCAGATGTCTGGCTCTAGGCTAGTGATCACATGATCGTGATTATTCAGGTCATTAAGATACTTTTTGTATAATTTTTCTGTGTATTCTTGCCACCTCTTCTTAATAACTTCTGCTTCTGTTAGGTCCATACCATTTCTGTCCTTTATTTTGCCCATCTTTGCATGAAATGTCCCCTTGGTATCACTAATTTTCTTGAAGTGATCTCTAGTCTTTCCCATTCTATTGTTCTCTATTTCTGTGCATTGATCACTTAGGAAGGCTTTCTTATCTCTCCTTGCTATTCTTTGGGACTCTGCATCCAGATGGATATATCTTTCCTTTTCTCCTTTGACTTTCACTTTTTTTCTTTTCTCAGCTATTTGTAAGGCCTCCTCAGACATCCATTTTGCCTTTTTTGCATCTCTTTTTCTTGGAGATGGTTTTGATCACTGCCTCCTGTGGAATGTTACAAACCTCCATCCGTAGTTCTTCAGGCACTCTATCATATCTAATCCCTTGAATCTATTTGTCACTTCTATGTATAATCTTAAGGGATTTGATTTAGGCCATCCTGAATGGCCTAGTGGTTTTCCCTACTTTCTTCAATTTGTCTGAATTTGGCAATAAGGAGTTCATGATGTGAGCCACACTCAGCTCCTGGTCTTGTTTGTACCTTCTCTTTTCCCCATGTACTATACACTAGGCCCTGACCAGCTATTCACTTTACACACGCCAGTGTATATATGTAAGTCTCAGTCTCTCAATTTATCCTCCCCACCCCTTTCCACCCTTGGCTTCCACATATTTGTTCTCCACATCTGTCTATTTCTGCTTTGCAAATAGGTTTGTCTGTACCATTTTCCTAGATTCCACATACATGCATTAATAGACAGTATTTGTTTTTCTCCTTCTGACTGACTTCACTCTGTGTGACAGTCTCTAGGTCTGTCCACATCTCTGCAAATGGCAAAATTTTGCTCCTTTTAATGGATGAGTAATATTCCAATGTATATATGTACCACATCTTCTTTATTCTTCTATTGATGGACATTTAGGTTGCTTCCATATCCTGGCCATTGTAAATAGTGCTGCAATGAATATTGGGGTACATGTGTCTTTTGGAATTATGGTTTTCTCTGGATATATGCCAAGGAGTGAGATTGCTGCGTCATATAGTAACTCTGTTTTTAATTTTTTAAGGAACCTCCATACTGTTCTCCATAGTGGCTGCACCAGTTTACATCCCCACCAACACTGTAAGAAGGTTCCCTTTTCTCCTGCATTTATTGTGTGTAGGTGGTTTGATAATGGCCATTCTGACCAGTAGGAAGGTCATACCTCATTGTAGTTCTGATTTGCATTTCTATAATAATCAGTGATGTTGAGCATCTTTTCATGTGCCTGTTGGCCATCTGTATGTTGTCTTTGAAAAGATATCTATTTAGGTCTTCTATCCACTTTTTGATTGGGTTGTTTGTTTTGATGTTGAGCTGCATGAGTTGTTTGTTTTGGAGTTTAATCTCTTGTCAGTTCCTTGATTTGCAAATGTTTTCTCCCATTCTAAGGGTTGTCTTTTCACCTGGTTTCTGTTTTCCTTTTCTGTGCAAAAGCTTTTACATTTAGTTAGGTCCCATTTGTTTATTTTTGTTTTTATTTTGAGTACTCTAGGAGGTGCATCGTAAAAGATCTTGCTGTGATTTATGTTAAAAAGTGTTCTGCCGATGTTTTCTTCTAAGAGTTTTATAGTGTCCGGTCTTACATTTAGGTCTTTAATCCATTTTGAGTTTATTTTTGTGTATGGTGTTAGGGAGTGTTCTAATTTCATTCTTTTACATGTAACTGTCCAGTTTTCCCAGCACCATGTATTGAAGAGACTATCTTTTCTCCATTGTATTTAATATATTCTTGCTTCCCTGGTAGCTCAGATGGTACAAACTCTGCCTGCAATGCAGGGGACCCTGGTTTGATCCCTGGGTCAGGAAGATCCCCTGGAGAAGGAAATGGCAACCCACTCCAGTATTATTGCCTGGAGAATCTCATGGGCAGTGGAGCCTGGTGGGCTACAGTCCATGGGGTCGCAAAGAGTCAGACATGGCTGAGTGACTAACACACTGTGAGCCTCCTTTGTGCTAGAACCAATTTTAAGTTGCCACCAAGTCACTAAGTTAGGAAGAGAAGCATGCAGTCATCTCTAACACATCTGTGTCATCTAGCTCCAACACACTGGGGGTTGGGAACCAGTATTTGAGACCACACAGGTGCCAGCATCCTCACTACTGCCCTTGAATGGAGTGGAAGGACTCATTCTGGGGGTGTAGATTTTCCTGGCAAGTGCTTTGGAATGTTTTCTAAAATCATGTTGCCCTCCTTGGTTCTAATAGTAGCATCTTCCCTGATTATCTATGACAGCAACGCCCAGCCTGTTTGACACCAAGATCAGTTTTGCGAAAGACAATTTTTCCAGGAACCAGGGTGGGGAGATGGTTTCAGGATGATTCAAGCTTGTTACATCTACTGTGCATATTATTATTATTAATTTTATGTGAGTTCCACCTCAGATCATCAGGCATTAGATCCTGGAGGTTAGGGATCCTTGATCTATGGGATTTGGGGGATTCAGTCCCACCTCTCATGTGTGTTCAATTGTGCAGTCGTGTCCAACTCTTTGTGACTTTACGGACATAGCCTGCCAAGCTCCTCTGTCCATGGAATTTTCCTGGCAAGAATACTGAACTGGGTTGCCATTTCCTCCTCCAGGGGATCTTCCCAACTTGGGGATTGAACCTGCATCTCTTGCATCTCCTGCATTGCAGACAGATTCTTTACTGCTGAGCCACCAAGGAAGTCCCACCTCTTGTGTGAACATTTATCAAATCAAACGCTCCTTGAGCTGAAGACCTTATGGGTCCTCTTCCCAAGCCATTCATTCCAAGATGAGGCAGCTAAGGCTCAAAACAGTGAGGGGACTTTGTGACAATAGTCCATGATGTCAGAGATCTGACTCCTGGCTCTTTACCCAGGCATGTGTGTGGGTGTGAGAGAGAGAGAGAATGAATGAATGTGTTTATAATTGCAGTTCGCTGCTCCTCAAGGATGGACACAGGGGCCCTGCCTCTGAGTGACCCAGAGGGAGAGCTCAGAATGGATTGTTCTGGGTGGGGTAGGGATGGGCATCCGCCCACCAAGGTAGAATGCATTATCCTCCCCCCTGACTTCTGCTGGGAGAAGAGAAAGAAGGAGCAGCCTGAGAGGAAGGGAAGTCAGGTTCTGGCCAGAAAACTGCAGCGTTTGCCTCAGATGGAACAAACACTGACAGAACTCCTCTCTGGAGGTCAGAGTGTAAATTACCCAGATCAAAGGAAAGCTCTGCCTGACACCAGGCTGTGTAAGAGGCAGAATTGCATGTCACTTTGTAAAACTAGGGATTTTCATTTGTTCATTTTTGTTGGAAGGCAGAGGTGGTGGCAGAGTTGGCTGCAACAGTGGTGACCAAAAGGGTGAGTGTATGGAAAGGAAGATGCCCATTTTCCCCTGAAAAACAGAGGTGCCTTGGCCTAATGTCACTGTGGGGGAGAACACCTAGAGAAAGCATCCCTGGTAGCTGGTTTTGAGCAAAAGTACAAGAGTTGAAGGCTGAGATGTGGTAAATGGCTATTGAGAACTGTGGAGATGCAGATGATTTATCTTTTTTTCCTCTGCATACTGATGGGATGCTGAGAAAGGTTGTAGTGGGTTTTGAATGATTAGGATTATCAAAGATGGAAACTAAATTGTCTGAATCAGTAGTCTCCCCATTGCCATCCAACTCACCTTTTTTCTCCTGTTCTTCTTATAAAACACCGACCACATTCTTGCCCTTTACGGAGGTCCTTCTCTTGAAAAGCTGCCATTTCCCACCCCTGGTACTCAGCTCAGCAGAGCCCTGACTAGCTCCTAAGGATGGAGCTCATAATTGTGGATATTCCTGAGAACCTGTGGGAGGAGCTAGGGACCCTCTGTGGGTTGTGTGGGCCCACATGTAACTTCTTCAATGGGCTATGGTGGAGTGACACTGGCTTTGTCTTGGAAATGTCTTGCTTTGCAAGTAGAGAACAGAGCTATAGGAAAGCCAAGTCCTACTTACATGTTGAGCTTAAGTATCAGCCTCCCTCCTTGTCAAGGCAGCCCCCCTTCCAGTGCATCTGGCAAAGGTGTAGGTGTGGCTTCCGTCTCTCTGGAGGGGGCGCTTTGTCATACTCCTGATCTGAGAACTCTCCCATCCCTCTGGGACCGCACTTCCCTACTGGCCACTCACAGCCACACCCCGCCCTGGGTACCAGTGGAAGGAGGGATGTGGAATTAGTCACAGCTCCCCTCCCTGCCCCATGATGTTAGGGTCCACACCAGCACCACACAAGGCTGAACTGTTCACAGAGCATTTTGTTAGACTTAACAACAGTGGGGGAGCATCACTAAGTAGGACTTATAGTTCATGGACAAAACTTAACCGCCATGGACAATAATAATCACTTGCTTTAAGAATGAGGAATTTATTTACTGAAATGGAATAATCTTCAATATATATTTTTAAATATGTAAAGTATAGAGTAGTATTGTTATGTGTGTGTGTGTGTTCTCTGAGTACCCTGAGGTAGGTTATTCATAAGACCTTGCATTTTTTGGTTCAATATCGAAACCTAAGCTCTGTTTCAGTGGTTAAAAGGGATTCCCTATACCTTCTCTCTCTCCTTTTTTACTGAGATTTAATTGACATAAAACATTGTACAGTCAACCCTTGAACAATGTGAGGATTAAGGGCACTGACAGCCCCCCCTCCCCCACACAGTCAAAAATCTGCATGTAACCATGCAGATTAACTTCTGCAGATTAAAAAAGCTTCACAGTTTGGCCTTCCCATTTGTGGGTTTGGATCTGCATCCACTGTTCTGCATTTTTGGGTTCTGTATCCATGGATCTTGTAGTGTATATTTACTGAAAAAACTGCTTATAAGACCTGTACTGCTCAGATCTGTGCTGTACAAAGGCTGAGTGTGTTAGCTTTAGGTGTATAACATGATGATTTGATACATGTGTAGATTGTGAAATGATTACCTCAGTAAATTTAATTGACTTTCATCACCACAGTTATAATTTTTCTTGCAATAAGAACTTTAAAGATTTTAAACAATTTTCAAACATATAATACTGCGTTGTTGTCACAATGCCGGACAGTATCACACCCCCAGGACTTATTTATCGCCTAACTAGAAGTTTGTACTTTTTAACCCTCTACCCATTTTGCCTACCTCCCACCCCCATGCCTCTGGCAATCACTGACCTGTTCTCTACATCTCTGAGTTCAGTTTCTTTTTAGATTCTACCTCTAAGTAAGATGATACAGTATTTGTCTTTCTCTGTCTGACTTACTAAACTTAGCATAAAGTCCTCAAGGTTCATCCATGTTGTTCCAAATGGCAGCATTTCCTTCTTTTTTATGGCTGAATTTTAGGTAACAGCCATCACATTACATCTACTTTATCCATTCATCTGCTGATAGATACTTAGATTGCTTTTGTATCTTGGCTATTGTAAATAATGCAGCAGTGAACATGGGGATGCAGAGAGCGTTTCAAGATAGTGAGACTGCTGCATCATATGGTAGTTCAACTTTTAATTTCTGGAAGAACTTCTGTAGTGGCTACACCAATTTACATTCCCACCAACAGTGTACAAAGGTGCCCTTTTATCCACGTCCTCTCTAATACTGTTATTTCTTATCTGTTTGATAATAGCCATTCTAACAGGTGTGAGGTAATATCTTGTGGGTTTGATTTACATTTCCCTGGTGATTAGTGATGTTGAGCACTTTTTCATGTTGATGTTGAGTGCTTGTTGATTATTTATATGACTTCTTTTGAAAAATTGACTATTCAGTTCCTCGGTATATTTTTGATTGGATATTTTTGGAGTTTTTTTTCCTATTGAGCAGTGTGCATTCTCTGCCTTTTTAGAGGGAATTAACCCCTTATCAGATTAGTGATTTGCAAATATTTTCTTCCATTTGGTAGGTTGCTTTTCATTTGTTGATGATTTCCTTTGTTCTCAAGAAGCTTATTGTTTTATTTTTGCTTTTCTTACCTTTGCTTTTGGTGCCAAATTGAGAAAATTATTGCCAAGACCAATGTCAAGGAGCTTACTCCCTATCATTTCTTCTAGGAGTTTTATGGTTTCAGGTCTTACATTCAAATTTTTAACATACTTTGAGTTTATTTTTGTGTATGGTATAAGATAGTGATCCAGTTTTATTCTTTTGCCTGTTGGTTGTCCTGTTTTCCTGGCATTGTATTTTGAAGAGACAATCCTTTCCCTGCTATATACACATGGTTCCTTTGGCATAAATTAATTGACCGAATATGCACATGTTTATTTCTGGGGTCTCTGTCTCTTCCATTGATCTGTGTGTCTGCTTTTATGCCAATGCCATATTGTTTGATTACTATAACTTTGTAATATAGTTTGAAATCAGGGAGCATAATGCCTTCAGGTTTGTTCCTGCTCCAGTTCCTGTTTCGGTCTTTGTGGTTCCATACAAATGTTAGAATTGTTCATTCTATTTTTGTGAAAAATACTATTGTATGGATTGTACTGAATTTGTAGCTTGCTTTGAACAGTCATATGTTTTAATAATATTAATTATTTCCATCCAGGGGCACAGACTATCTTCCCATTTATTTGTGTCTGTATTTTCTTTTATCAATGTCTTACATATTTCACTGTACAAGTCTTTTGCCTCCTTGGTTAAATTTATTCCTAGGCACTTTACTGTTTTTGAAGCAATTATAATTGGGATTGCTTTATTAATTTCTCTTTCTGATAGTTTATTATTTATGTAAAAAAAGCAGATTTTTGTACGTTAATTTTGTATCCTGCAACTTTACTGAATTCATTTATTAGTTCTAATAATTTTTTAGTAGCATCTTTAGAATTTTCTACATATGGTATCATGTTATCTGCAAACTATGACAGTTTTGCTTCTTCCTTCCCAATTTGGATTCCTTTCATTTCTTGTCTGATTGCTATGGTGAGGACTTCCAGTATTATGCTGAATAAAAGCTGCAAAAGTGGACATCCTTCTTCCTGATCTTGGAGGAAATGCTTTCTGTGTTTCACCACTGAGAAAGTTGTTGGCCATAGGTTTGTTATTATGATGAGGTATGTTCCCTCTGCACCCACTTTGTTAATAGGTTTTAATGTAATGTATGTTAAATTTTGTCAAAAGCTTTTTCTGAGGCTATTGAGATGATCATATGATTTTCTTCAGTTTGTTAATATGGTGTGTCACATTGACTGAGTTGCAGATACTGATACATCCTTGCATCCCTGGAACAAATGCCATTTGCTCATAGTGTAGGATCATTTTAATGTATTTTTGAAAATGTTAAAATCATTGGTTGAGGACCTACTAAAAGTCAGGCATGTGGGAGGTTCTTTACATACATGACCTCATGGACTCGATGTAGTGCTCTGGGCAGCTATTATTATTCGCATCTCATAAGTTTCTATTCCAGAACTATCTGACCCCAAAGCCTTGCCCTTTCTGTTAATCTAGTCTGCCTCCTGCTAGAATTAAGGCAAGACTGTCACCATGTAGGGCTACTAGGAAAGTCACATTTCTGCAAGTAAAGATGACACATCTCCCGTTGTCACTATTAATGTCATTCTGATAGTTTTTGTAAAAAGGTAGAAAGACTACAGTAATGGAGTGAGCAAGCCCCTGAGGTCCTGGGCAAAAGTCTCAGTTCTGAAATTTAGTATTTTTATGACTCTGATAATAATAGCAGCCATGGACTAAATTGTGTCCCTCACCCCATTTCACAAATTCTATGTTGAAGCTCCGATGGTATTTGTAGATGGGTTCTTTGGGAGGTAATTAGGACCAAGTGAGGTCAAGGATGAGCACCTTAATCTGATGGGATTAATGTCTTATAGGTGAGCTCTCTCTCACCCTGTGCAGGCACAGAGCTAAGGGCATGTGAGGACACAGTGAGGAGGTCAGCAAGAGAGCCCGCACCAGAAAATGAATCTTTTGGCACCTTCTAGTGTCCCTAACAATGGCACCCTACTCCAGTACTCTTGCCTGGAGAATCCCAGGGATGGAGAAGCCTGGTGGGCTGCCGTCTATGGGGTCGCACAGAGTCGGACATGACTGAAGCGACTTAGCAGCAGCAGCAGCAGCGTCCGTAACTGTGAGAAAATAAGTTTCAGTTGTTTGAGGCACTCAGTCTATGGTATATTGCTACGTCCTTCCAAGCAGACTGATAGAATAGCTAACACCATCATAAGCATTTTGTAAACATCAACTATTCTGGTGTACACCTCTGAGGAAGATACTGCATTATCGTCATCTACATAATGCAGTTGTGGTGCTGAAGGAAGGCTCTTGAGAGTCCCTTGGACTGCAAGGAGATCAAACCAGTCAATCCTATAGGAAATCAACCCTGAATATTCATTGGAAGGACTGATGCTGAAGCTGAACCTCCGATACTTTGGCCACCTGATGTGAAGAGCCAACTCATTGGAAAAGACCCTGATGCTGGGAAAGATTGAAGACAGGAAGAGAAAGGGGCGACAGAGGATACGATGGTTGGATGGAATCATCGACTCAATGGACGTGAGTTTGAGCAAACTCCAGGAGATAGTGAAGGACAGGGAACCTGGTGTGCTGCAGTCCATGGGGTCACAAAGAATTGGACATGACTGAGCAACTGGACAACAACAACATGATAGAACTGAGAAACCTAAAGCTTAGAGAGGCCAGAGACCTTGGTAGTGAAAAGGAATTCAGGCACCAAAAAATAAGTGTACATATCAATGGAAAGAAGATTGGTAGTTTCCCTGTGCCAGGACAAAGGAGACTGCCTGCAAAGGGACATAGAGAAACTTTGGTGGGGGGGTGGGTGATGGAAATATTCTATATTTTGTTTTATATCATAATGGAGTTCCATGGTTATATATATTTGTCAGAACTCATTGGACTATATAGCTAAAATGGGCACATTTTATTACATGTGATTTATAACTCAGTAAAGATGATTGAAAAACTTTTAAGAAAAATAAAAGATTCTTATTGTTAAAAGAAAAAAAAAAGATAACTAAAGTCAGACCACTTGGGTCTGAATCCTAGCTTCTTTACAGATTCATTGTGTAATTCTGATCAAGTTACTTGATCTCTCTGGATCTCTAAGCCTCTAGTTCCTCATCTGTTAAATGGAGATAAAATATTCTCTTAATATATATTTTAAGACTGTCATAAAAATATTTTGCACTGTTTTATTTATACATTCATCCAACAAATGTATGATGATCACCTTCTACATGTCATGCACTGTTCCAGGTGGGAAGGATGGACCCAGCCTTCTGGGTGGTATTGTTCTTCGGTTGCTGAATCATGTCTGACTCTTTGTGACCCCATGGACTGCAGCACACCAGGCTTCCCTATCCTTCACTACCTTCCAGAGTTTGCTCAAACTCATGTCCATCGAGTCATTGATGCCATCCAACCGTCTCATCCTGTGTCACCCCCTTGTCCTGCCGTGATCTTTCCCGGCATTGGGGTCTTTTCCAGTGAGTCAGCTCTTTGCATCAGGTGGCCAAAGTATTGGTGCTTCTGCTTCAGCATGAGTCCTTCCAATGCATATTCAGAGTTGGTTTCCTTTAGGATTGACTAATTTGATCTCTTTGCTGTCCAAGGCCATATACAAAATAGATGAGGTTCCTGTCCTCCTAGAGCTAATTTTCCAGTGAGGATGGGGGAGACCATTGACAAATTAAAATAAAATAACTGTGGATGGAAATGGAAATATGTTATGTATTAGTATAGACAAAGTAATGCAGTTAGCTAGGGAATATATTAGAGAGTGTACCCAAGGAAAGGGTGCTGAACCAAGGGATGACTGAACCAAATTTTAAGGTGGAGTAGGAGAAGGTGGAGGAGGAGGCCATGCAGAGATCTGAAGGACGAGAGCTCCAGGCAGAAAGAATGACACATGCAAAGGCCCTGAGGCTGGAATGACCTTGAGTAGTAAGGAATAAAAAGCCCAGAATGACTGGAGAGGAGTGAGCAAGCTGAGAGCCAGCAGTAAGGAGAATGGTCTCAGATAGGTCTGAGGAGGGCAGGGATCAGTGGCTTTTCAGGGATTATGAAGGCCATGAGAAGCCATTGGAAGGTTTACAAAGGGGATTAAGAAGACCTGACTTCACCTTACAACAATCACTCTATGCTGTGGAAAATTAGCTGTAGAAGAAACTAATATAGACGCAAGGAATCTCATAGAAGGCTGTTGTAGCAGTACCGATGCTGAGGGTTTGGACCGTACAGGGTGGTGGCCTTGGACCATGATGGTGGCCTTGGAGAAGGAGAGAAGTGATGATTCTGGACATATATTGGTGATAAGCTCTTGCCAATGTATTGGATGAGGGAAAAGAGAAAAAGAAATGCATCAAGAATGACTCTTGTGTTTTTGCCTTGTGCTACTGGGCAGATGTTGGTGTCTTTTACAGTAAGGGAAACTCAGGCAGAAAATTAAGAGTTCTGCTTTAGACTTGAAAATATGGAGCTACACATTAGACAACCACATGGAAATGGTATGTGTGTAGGTGGATCTGAGTCTGGAGCTCAGGGGCAAGTTGAAGCTTAAGATAGAAGGCAATGTCCATAGCAGTGTAAAGTGTATTGTTACTGAATCTCCTTGAAACTGCAGTGGGCACCATCTCTCCTGTCTCCTTCCAAGGTCTAGTTCAGTGTCTCTAGGTGCCTACACAAAGCAAAGTCTAGGGACAGGGAAGGGGAGGCAAATATAGAGATGCTTCTCAATAGACACTGATAGCCAGTCACCACATTCCAGTGAATAACTCCCTTTCCTGTAGGATCATATATATGTTCAGACTCCTTCTAACCCCCTGTTTTTCAGGTTGTATGTTAAAAGTCACCTTCTCTAGCCTTGCTATCTAAAATAGGTCTCCTCTCTTGGTTTCCGACCCTACTGCAGCCTTTCCTCACCCAGCACACTGTTAATTTCATTCCTATCATTCATTTACAATTATTAGTTTATGTTTTTTATTTCTCCCCTCCATTGTGGAAAGAATTAGACTGTATAATGGAAGGAACCCTACATGTGTGGTCATCACTGTCTGCCAGAACTCATACCATGCCTGGCACATAATAAGTACTCAATAAATGCTTGTTGAAGTGAATGAGCTGCTCTTGCCAGAGACACCATGAGTGGATTAACTGATGCTCTGAGCATGGACTGGAGTAGCCATTACTCCAGATCATCAAGCCCTCTGCCCAAGAGGAATGGGTTTGGTTTTGTTCATAATAAAAACATTTAACATGAGCTCTACCCTCTTAACAAAATAGTCATACTCATAGAAGCTGAGAGTAGAATGGTATTTGCCAGGAGCAGGGACATTTGTAAGTCATGTCTGACTTTTTATGACCTCATAGACTGTGGCCTGCCAGGCTCATCTGTCCATGGGATTTCCCAGATAAGTATACTGAAGTGGGTTGGCATTTCCTTCTACAGGGGATCTTCCCAACTCAGGGTTGAACCTGCATCTCCTGCATTGGCAGATGGATTCTTTACCACTGAGCCACCAGGAAAGCCCAAAAGGGACATGGGAAGTGGCTATCCAATGGGTATAAACTTTCAGTATGCAAGATGAGTCAGGTCTAAGGAACTGCAGTGTAAAGTTGACACAGGGAATAATCACCAGGTAGCGTAGAGGCAAACAGCACGGCGGAATTCCAAGACGTACAGGCGTGGGGCGCCATTGGCATCCATCACTGAGCAGGATGGCATATACACCCTTGTCAGCAGGATCATGGCCCAGAGATGGGTGGATCCACTGTAACTCCCTGCTAAGCTCCTGAAATGGAAGATCTATGTAAGTGTTTTGAGTTATTCTCTTGAGATGTCAGGGCCAGCAAGCTGAAAACCCATGTGGCTGTTTGCCAGCTGCCAGGTTGAAAATCTAGTACCTTCCATGGAAAGTGAAACTGAGAAGATATTTAAAGGTTTCTAATCAAGAACTGTCCCCTGCAGGGGAAGGCTATTTTTATGTTCCATCCCAACAAAGTGGAGAGTTCTGGGAATGCAGCATGTACCCAGCGTCTGGGAGAGGAATGGGAATGGGAAGCTCAGTGCTAGCTCTCCTAAAAACAAGGCTGAAAATATCACAGAGCTCTGCTTCCTGGCAACATCTGTCCTCCAAATCTCTTGAGAGCTGGGAAGAAGGGACAGTGGGCCCAGTAAAGAAAATATGCAGTGAAGTTGCAGTAAGAGTTATAAAGGGAAGTTGAAATGGTTGAGATGGGGTATTCTTTTTTTTTTAATTGAAGTACAGTTGATTTATATGTTGTGTTAGTTTCTGGTGTACAGCAAACTGATTCAGTTGTATATATATATAGATTTGTTTTCATATTCTTTCCCATTGTGATTTATTTTAAGGTATTGAGTAGAGTTCCCTGTGCTATACAGTAGGACTTTGGTGTTTATCTATTTCACATATAGTAGTTTGAATCTACTAATTCCAAATTCTTATTTATCCCTCCCTCATCCCCTTTCTGGAGAAGGCAATGGCACCCCACTCCAGTACTCTTGCCTGGAAAATCCCATGCACGGAAGAGCTTGGAAGGCTGCAGTCCATGGGGTCGCTGAGGGTTGGACACGACTGAGCGACTTCACTTTCACTTTTCACTTTCATGCATTGGAGAAGGAAATGGCAACCCACTCCAGTGTTCTTGCCTGGAGAATCCCAGGGACGGGGGAGCCTGGTGGGCTGCTATCTGTGGGGTGGCACAGAGTCAGACACGACTGAAGTGACTTAGCAGCTTAGCACCCCCTTTCATTGAGTTAGACAAGGCTGTGGTCTGTGGGATCAGATTGGCCTGTCATCTGCGATTGTGGTTTCTGTCTGTCTGCCCTCTGATGCCCTCTCTCAGTGCCTACTGTCTTACTTGGGCTTCTCTTACCCGGGACGTGGGGTATCTCTTCACGGCTGCTCCAGCAAAGTGCAGCTGCCACTCCTTACCTTGGACATGGGGTAGCTCCTCTCAGCGCTTACTCCTTGGAAGGAAAGTTATGACCAACCTAGACAGCATATTAAAAGGCAGAGACATTACTTTGTCAACAAAGGTCCGTCTAGTCAAGGCTCTGGTTTTTTCCAGTAGTCATGTATGGATGTGAGAGTTGGACTATAAAGAAAGCTGAGTGCTGAAGAATTTATGCCTTTGAACTGTGGTGTTGGAGAAGACTCTTGAGAGTCCCTTGGACTGCAAGGAGATCCAACCAGTCCATCCTAAAGGAGATCAGTCCTGGGTGTTCATTGGTAGGACTGATGTTGAAGCTGAAAGAAACTCCAATACTTTGGCCACCTGATGTGAAGAGCTGACTCATTTGAAAAGACCCTGATGTTGGGAAAGATTGAGGGCAGGAGGAGAAGGGGATGACAGAGGATGAGATGGTTGGATGGCATCACCGAATCAATGGACATGGGTTTGGGTGGACTCTGGGAGTTGGTGATGGACAGGGAGGCCTGGCGTGCTGGAGTCCATGGGGTTGCAAAGAGTCGGACACAACTGAGCGACTGAACTGAACACCCCCTTTCCCCTTTGGTAATCATGTTTGTTCTCTATGTATATGAGTGTATTTCTCTTTTGTAAATAAGTTCGTTTGTATCATATTTTATATTCCACTTATAAGTGATATCATAGGTATTTGTCTTTCTCTGTCTGACTTATCTTTACTATGATAATCTCTAGGTTCATCCACGTCACTGCACATGGCGTTATTTCATTTTTCTTATGGCTGAGTAGTATTCCATTGTATATATGTACCACATCTTTATCCATTCGTCTCTTGATGGACATTTAGGTTGTTTCCATTTCTTGACTATTGTGAACAGTGCTGCTATGAACACAAGGGTGCATATATATTTTCAAATTATCATTTTCTCCAGATGGATGCCCTGGAGTAGGATGCTACTTCATATGACAACTCTATTTTTAGCTTTTTAAGGAAACTCCATACTGTTTTCTATAGTGGCTGTACCAATTTACATTCCCACCAATAGCCTAGGAGGGTTCCTAAAGGGTATTCTTAAGAGAATTGATGCTTTCGAACTGTGGTGCTGGAGAAGACTCTTGAGAGTCCCTTGGACTGCAGAGGGAGATGAGATGATTAATGGCATCACCCACTCAATGGACATGAGTTTGAACAAACTCCGGGGGATAGTGAAGGACAGGGAAGACTGGAGTGCTGCACTTCATGGGGTTGCAAAGAGTCAGACATGACTTAGCAACTGAACAACAAAGTATTAATTCATGCATGTGAGTTAGCCATTAGAGAGGCATGAAGGCAAAAGGAAAACCTGTCCAAATTTCCATTTTTCTAGAGGTCAGAGTTCATAGGGTGAGAGAAATCATGCAGGGAAATGTTAGAATTTACTACTCTTTTGAAATATTGTTTATGCCTCTTTTTAGTCTGATGAGAAATTGTCTCTTTCTCACTAAATAGTGTGATAAAGTGCTAGAAACATCTGCATATATCAGTCACAGTATTTTGAAAGGAAAATCAGGAAAGGGAGGGCTTAGGACTTTGCAGCCTGAGTTTCCAGGAAAGAGGAGCTGGTGACCCTCCTGGCCCAAACCTTGCTGGCATTTGATTGTCTGAGAGCCAGGAAATGGGAAGCAGCTGATGTGTCCAAGCTTTTGTCTTGTTGGCACTGGTGTCTGACACCAAACTGGTAAAAATGAGAGTAGAACCTTTTCCTTGGAGGTGTAAGAATAGTTATCTGTGAAATGCTGTGTGGTTATATTTTCTTTGTTTTGCTTTGTGGGTTATAATTTTCCCTCTTCTCCCCACTACTACCCACAAAAAAAAAAAAAAAGAGGAAAGAATTCCATCCTTGAAAGTCTCAGTGCAAAAGTAAAAATTAAAAATGGCCAAAAGTATTCATCAAAAGCATGTATAACCATGACCGACATGATTTTCAAAGTAGAAATAGGTTCTATGTGATGGGGGTTAGAGCTGTGGGAGAATCCCTTTCTTTTTTAGCTAAAAGCCAGTTGTAGCTCCCCCACCCTGAGGCCTCCCACCCCCACCAGCAACTCTGCTGCAGTCACTGGTGAGCCATCCATCACTGCAGGCAGATGGGGGTGCGGACGCTGCGGGCCCAGCTTCATCCTGACTGCTGGGGTGGGTGATGGATGGGTGAGCATTATGGCAGGTGGGTGAGTGTTCTGTCACGGTGGCAGAACAAATATTCTTCTCATCATCACCGAGGCTCATGATCAGCACAAGAAAAATTTATGAGGATTTAAAAAAATTCTGTCTCTCAAACTGCTGTGTTGTTTTCTTGTCAGCAGTTCCCGTGGTGTACAGATCTTGGCAAGCAGGCAGACCGGGTGGGTGTGAAGGCTTATGCCTCCAGGACACTGACAGGGGTTACCTGGAGGGGAGCGTGAAAGCGCAGGGCTGGCCCCTCCCTGCATTCAACGTTTAGAAAGCTTTCACTTGGCCTTGGATTGGGTAACTCAGAGATTTACAATGATCTCCATCTTCCAAAATAAAGACTTGGGTCTGAGTTATTAACTCCAAGTAAAAAACTGCCTTGGGGATCCATCGCAGAGTCACACTTAAGGAAGAAAGCCAGCTTTCAGTGCCGCTTGCAGACAACAGGGTGGGTGTAGGCAGAACTGCTCCTTGGAGGAGATCCATGGACTTGAGCAAGTGTACAGAACCCATCTTCTTGATGTGTTTTCCAGGGCTATATTGGAAAGCAAATATAGATATAAAAAGACTAGGTAGGTTGATTTTTAAATTTACTAATGGGGACATTAATACAGAGAAGCTGAATCATCTTCACATTACTTACAAAAGAACAATAATAAATCTCAGCACCGTGGGTTTGCCTCTCACAATGATGGCTTTCTGTTGGGGAAGCATTCTCTCCATCACTGGAAGTTTGCCTGTGGATCCTGAAGAGCAGTGGAGAAGGCTATAGACTGAATGTGTGTCCCCTCGCCACACACACACACCCAAATTCATTCGTTGATACTCTGATCCCCAATGTGAAGATATTTGAAGATGATGTCTTGGGGAGGTGATTAGGTCATGGGGCTTCATAAGGGAATTAGTAACCTTACAAGAAATTACACAGAGATCTTTCTTCCTCTCTGCTTGCTGTCATTTGAGGACGTGAGGAGACAATCTGTAATCCAGGAAAAGGGCCCCCACCAGACACAAGATCTGTCAGAGCTTTGATCTTGAACTTCTGAGCTTCTACAACTGTGAAAAGGAAGTTTGTTGTTGAAGCCTCCTTGTTGTTCAGTTGGTAAGTCATGTCTGACTCTGTGACCCCATGGACTGCAGTATGCCCAGCTCCTCTGTCCTCATCTCTGTCCCAGAGTTTGCTAAATCCATGTCCATTGAGTTGGTGATGCCATCCAACCATCTCATCCTCTGCTGCCCCCTTGTCCTTTTGCCTTCCATCTTTCCCAGCATCAGGGTCTTTTCCAATGAATTGACCCTTCCCATCAGGTGGCCAAAGTATTGGAGCTTTAGCATCAGTCTTTCCAATGAATATTCAGGGTTGATTTCCTGTAGGATTGACTGGTCTGATCCCCTTGAAGTTCAAGAGACTCTCAAGAGTCTTCTGTAACACCACAATTCAAAAGCATCAATTCTTTGGTGTTCAGCCTTCTTTATGGTCCAACTCTCACAACCATACATGACTAATAGAAAAACTATAGGCTTGACTCTGTGGACCTTTGTCGTCAAAGTGATGTCTCTGCTTTTTAATACACTGTCTAGGTTTGTCATTGCTTTCCTTCCAAGGAGCAAGCATCTTTTAATTTCATGGCTGCAGTCATTGCCTGCGGTGATTTTGGAGCCCAAGAAAATAAGATCTGTCCCTGTTTCCACTTTTTCCCCTCCTATTTGCCATGAAGTGATGGGAGCAGATGCCATGATCTTAGTTTTTTTAATGTTGCATTTCAAACCAGCTTTTTCACTGTCCTGTTTCACTCTAAAGAGGCTGTTTAGTTCCTCTTCACTTTCTGCCTTTAGAATGGTATCATCTGCGTATCTGAGGTTATTGATATTCCTCCCAGCAATCTTGATTCCAGCTTGTGCTTCATCCAGCTCAGCATTTCTCATGATATACTCTGCATATAAGTGAAATACGTAGGCTGACAGTATACAGCCTTGATGTACTCCTTTCCCAATTTGGAACCAGTCCATTGTTTCATGCCTGGTTCTAACTGTTGCTTCTTGAACTCAATACAGTTTTCTCAGGAGATAGGAAAGGTGGTCTGGTATTCCCATCTCTTCATCTCTTTAAGAATTTTCCAGTTTGTTATGATTCACACAGTCAAAGGCCTTTAGTGTAGTTGGTGAAGCAGAAGTAGATGTTTTTCCTGTAACTCCTTTGCTTTCTGCATGATCCAACGAATGTTGACAATTGGATCTCTGGTTCCTCTGCCTCTTCGAAACCTAGGTTGTACAATCCGGAACTTCTTGGTTCACATACTGCTGAAGCCAGCTTGAAGGAATTTGAGTATAACCTTGATAGCATGTGAAATGAGTGCAATTATACAGTAGTTTGAACATTCTTTGGCATTACCCTTCTTTGGGATTGAAATGAAAACTGACCTTTTCTAGTCCTGTGGCCACTGCTAAGTTTTCCAAATTTGCTGGCATATTGAGTACAGCACTTTAACAGCATCATTTTTTAGGATTTGAAGTAGCTCAACTGGAATTCTATCACCTTCACTAGCTTTAATTGTAATAATGCTTGCTAAGGCCCACTTGACTTCACACTCCAGATTGTGTGACTGTAGGTGAGTGACCACACGATCATGGTAAGACCTTTTTTGTATAGTACTTCTGTGTATTCTTACTACCTTAATCTCTTCTGTTTCTGTTAGGTCCTTACTACTTCTGTCCTTTATCATGCCCATCCGTGATTGAAATGTTCCCTTGGTAGCTCCAGTTTTCTTAAAGAGATCTCTAGTCTTTCCATTCTGTTGTTTTTCTTTGCCTTGTTCTTTTAAGAAGGCTTTGTTATCTGTCCTTGCTATTCTCTGGAGCTCTGCATTCAGTTTGGTATATCTTTCCTTCCTTCCTTTTCTTTCACTTCTCTTCTTTCCTCAGCTATTTGTAAAGCCTCCTCAGACAACCCCTTTGCCTTCTTGCATTTCTTTTTCTCTGGAATGGTTTTGGTCACTGCCTCCTGTACAATGTTATGAACCTCCATCCATAGTTCTTCAGGCACTCTGTCTGCAGATCTAATCATTTGAGTCTATTCGTCACCTCCACTGTATAACCATAAGAGATTTGATTTAGGTCATACCTGAATGACCTAGATGACCTAGTGGGTTTTTTCTTACTTTCTTCAGTTTTGCAATAAGGAGCTCATGATCTGAGCCCCAGTCAGCTCCAGGTCTTATTTTTGCTGACTATATAGAGCTTCTCCATCTTTGACTGCAAAGAACATAATCAATCTGATTTCACTATTGACCATCTGGTGATGTCCATGTGTAGTGTTGTCTGTTCTGTTGTTGGAAAAGGGTGTTTGCTATGACCAGCATGTTCTCTTGACAAAACTATGGTATTCTGCTATTATAGCCCCAAGTAAGGGAGGGCTGAAGAAAGGTCTTGATTATGGAGTTGGCCTCCAGAATCTTTAGTTCCCTTTCACCCTGGATTTGTGTGTGCTTTTAATTGACTCTTATATAGACTTTTTTTGTTGGATGTTGAACTACATCAAGGAGACAGTAAAAGATTTATCAGTGCTTCTGTGACTTTCAGCTACTTTCAAGGTTACCAGTTGTCCTTCATAAAAATACTCAGCTGTGAAAATGGTGGAGACAGTGATTAAAAACATGTCAGTAGGACATAATAAAGACCATATGTGACAAGCCCACAGCTAATATTATACTCAACAGTGGAAGCTGAAATATTTTCTTCTAAGATCAGAGAAAAGTATGCCCATTCTCACCACCTCTAACTAACATTACATTGGAAATCATAGTCATGGCAGTTAAGTAGAAAAAAGAAAAGGTATCCAAATAGAAAAAGATGAAGTAAAATTATCTGTTTCAGATGACTTGATCTTAAATATAGAAAACACAAAGGCTTCACTAAAAACCTGTTAGAACTAATAAATGAATTCAGTAAAGTTGCAGGATATAGATGTGTTGACATGAAATCCAGTTGTATTTCCATATACTAACAACAAATTATCCAAAAAAGAAACAAAAAACTAGCACTTTACAATAGCATCAAGTACAACAGACTTCTTAGGAATATATTTAACCGAGGAGGTGAAAGATTAGTACAATGAGACATTGATGAAAAAATTAAAGAAGGCCCAAATAAATGGAAAGATACCCCATGTGTATGGGTTGGAAGAATTAATATTGTTAATATGTCCATACTATCCAAAGCCACATACAGGTTCAATGCAGTTCCTATCAAAATTCCAATGGTACTTTCATAAAAATTTTAAAAAATCCTAAAGCTTGTTAAGGAACCACAAAAGTCCCCATGTAGCCAATGCAATCTTGAGCAAGCCAAACAAAGCCGGAGGCATCACTCTGGCTGATCCGCAGCTCCTGGTCTTTATGTCCTGTGCGTTGCTCTCCCTTTGGTTGTGTGCAGGGCCTGTGACTTCTCAGCAGTGAAATATTGTAAAGGGATAGGATTGCACTTTCTTGATTAGGTTAGATAAGACTAGCTTACATCTTACTTGGGGGCTTCCTCTATTGCCCTCTTGGCTTGTATGCTTTGATGAAGTAAACAGCTGGAGCAGGCCACTTGGTACAGAATGAGGGCAGTCAACAGCCAGCTAGGAATTAAGGGCCTCAGTTCATCAGCCTGCAAGAGACTGATCTTACCGTACCCACATGGGCTTGGAAATAAGGTCAAGCCTTCAGATAAGACCCCGGCCCTGGCCAGTTCCTCAATTGCAGCCTCTTGACAGTCCCTGAAGCAGAGAAGCCAGCTAAGCCATGCTCAGACTCCTGTCCCATGGAAACTGCAAGACAATAAACATGTCTTACTTTAAGGCAATAAAACAATGCACACATATTAGCTCATAGTTTACTAAGTCATTAGTAACTACACAATTATTACTAGGTATGTGGTACTTTGTTATCCAGCAGTAGGTAGCTGACATATCAGTCTAAACTATTAATATTTGTATTTGGATTAATTTACCGATATGCAGAGGTGCTCCAAGTACCTCAATATCTTCTTACCCAGGGGGCTCCCTAAGATAGTTACTCCTAGAGTTTAGTCGCTAAGTTGTACCTGACTCTTTTGTGACCCATGGGCTGTAACCTGCCAGGCTCCACTGTCCATGGGATTTCTCAGGCAAGAATTCTGGAGTGGGTTATTATTTCCTTTTCCAGGGGACCTTCATGACCCAAGGATTGAACCCATGTCTCCTGCACTGGTGGGCGAATTCCTTCCCACTGAGCCACCAGGGAAGCCCAATTACTCTTAAAGTACTTACTCTGAAGGCTAATAACTTATTTTACCCTCAGAGCAGGCAGTGAACTTCTCGATTCTTGATGCATATTATCATATGGAAGGTGTTTTGTTTTGCTTGGCTTGATTTGATTTGCTTTGTTTTTAAAGCCGATGTTGCTGCCCCATTCAGGTAAGAAGGGCGCAGATTGGCAGGTATCTTTTTATTTACAGCTCTCCAGTTGTTCCTAATGGGCTGCCAGGGTTGAGAACCATAGATCAGAGACAGATTATGTAATTGTCTGGCACTTCTTTGAATGGTAGTTTTTTCCCTGTTTCCAACATTCAGAGGTTCAGAAATATTGAAGTTCACCCTCAGAGTACCCAGCTACACAATTGAGAAATGTTTTTAATAAAAGAAAAAGACATTTCAGTGTCTGGTTTGAGTTTTCTCATTTTACTGGATAGGAAGAAATGAAATGCCAGGCCATCCGGTTCATGCATGGCCAGCTGGCAAATGGGGATTCATCACTTAGGGACACAGTGATGCAGCCAACTCATGATCCCTTAGTGGGGAGCAGGATTAATTGGAAAAACACAGATAATCAAAAAGTTTCATTTCAGTTTCTTGGTTCAGCCTTGTCTCTGAGCCTTTAGCAAAAGCTGAAGAAAGCAGACAAACTCATGGGGCTTTACTCCTTCACTGTACTCAGTCTCCACTGCCAAAGACAGCAAGTTCTATAGACATCAAGGGGATGGAAGCAGCGCTAAAGAGGCAGGAGAGGAGCCAGAGGGTTTTTAATCCCCTCCCTGGAGGAATGGTATCTGGATAACCCAGAAATGATTTGCCAAGTAGTTATTTTCTTGCAAGTTGGTTGTATAAGATTGGTGAGCAGATATAAGGTGGAAAGCAACATACACAAGGATGTTTCCTAGAGTCCAGGAGAGTTGAAAGCTTGGAGGAGACTGGATCTTCATACACAGAGCAGATAGCTTTGGACAATGGCAGTTCAGCTACTGTAGGGTGTTAGCCATGGAAGAAACTGTCCTGGAGGTAAGAGTTTCCATGAGGCCAGCAGCTGACAGGACCTGGAACCCATGGAGTTGATCCCCTTGGTCCCTGTGGTTGGCCAAGGCTGGAGTGAGAAGTTAGACCAGGATGTAGAGGAAGAGGAGGACGCCGGGGTGATGAAGGCAGTCATCCTTTGCTTCTTTCTCTTCATGTCTCCAGTACTCACCATTCTGGGTACATGATTCTGTCTTCATCTCTTCATTTTCCCCTCGGCATGCATTCAGTTAATTTCACTTAGAAATCAGAGAGGGAAGCCTAGATGTTCAGTAACAGATGAACGGCTAAAGAAGGTGTGGTACATATATACAGTGGAGCATACGCCTCAGCCATAAAAAGAAGTGAATTTGAGTTCATTGAAATGAGGTGGATGAACCTAGAACCTGTTATAGAGGGAAGTAAGTCAGAAAGTGGAGAAGGCAATGGCACCCCACTCCAGTCCTCTTGCCTGGAAAATCCCATGGACGGAGGAGCCTGGTAGGCTGCAGTCCATGGGGTCGCTAAGAGTCAGACATGACTGAGCGACTTCCCTTTCACTTTTCACTCTCGTGCACTGGAGAAGGAAATGGCAACCCACTCCAGTGTTCTTGCCTGGAGAATCCCAGGGATGGGGGAGCCTGGTGGGCTGCTGTCTATGGGGTCACACAGAGTCGGACACGACTGAAGCGACTTAGCAGTAGCAAGTCAGAAAGAGAAAAACAAATATTGTATATTAACGCATATATATGGAATACAGAAGGATGGTACTGATGAACCCATCTGCAGGGCAGGAATCGAGACACAGACGTAGAGGATGGACTTGCGGCCCAGTAGGGGAAGGAGGGGGTGAGATGAATGAGGAGAGGAGCACTGACGTACATACACCTCCACGTGTAAAATAGCTGGCTAGTGGGAGCCTGCTGTATAGCACAGGGCGCTCAGCCTGGGGTCTGTGATGACCTAGAGGGGTGGGAGGAAGGCTCAAGAGGGAGGGGATATTTGTATACTTACAGCTGATTCGTGTTGTTATACACCAGAAGCCAACACAACATTGTAAAGCCATTATCCTCCAATTAAAAATAAATTTTAAAAAACAGATGTTGAACTGAGGGAAAAAAAATTTCGGAGATGAAGTCACAATAAGCCCTGCCCTCAGGGATCTCACAAATTAGGGGAGGGAACAGAAACAAGAGCTAAACAGAAAGAAAAGTAGTCAAACCCTAGAATGGGAGTGTGCCCCAAATGCTGTGGGGTCACAGGAGGAGGGGTGATTGACTGCAGTTAGGGTGTTCAGGAAGGCTTCGAAAACCAGGGTCTAGTGAAGCTTAGCTGTCTTGCAGTGTCCTTATAACACTACTGCAGTATACTCTTAAACATGGCTAAGGTGGTAAACGTTACGGGTTTCTTTTTTTAACCAAAGTTTTTAAAATGATGCTTCACAAGACTTTCCAGTTGAGGTTAGACTGGATAACCTAAGGCTTCCCAATAGCTACCCACTTCCACACTATAAAATTTTGAAGAATTATGACAATTGCTATGGGAAATGAGAATCATGACAAACTTTGAGCAGATTCTGAAACTTGGATAAGATTTTTTTTGAGACAGAGGGGACAGAGACCAAGGTAAAAAGCATGGGAGTAGTGTATAGCAGAGACACTGGGTGCTGAGTGAACTGGATCCAGTGTGGCTTAGAATGAGGGGGTGTAAAGCAGGAGGAACCGATATATGGTGATTTCTTTTATTGAAGTAAAGTTTATATAACAAAAAATTCACTATTTTAGCCATTGTAAGGTGTAATTTTTTTCTTTAGTATATTCATAATGTTGTCAAACAACACCATGATCTAATTCCAAAACAGTTTTACCACCGCAAAAGAAACCCATTTCCCATTCACCCCAGCCTCTGGCAACCATTAATTTAATTTCTGCCCTTTTCTTTTCATCCTCCTCTCCTGGGATTCTCACTGTGTGTATGTTAGTAAGCTCAGTGGTGTCCTGCGGGCCTCTTAGGCTCTGTTCATTTTTCTTCATTCCTTTTTATTTCTGTTTCTCAGGCTGGATAATCTCACTTGACCCATTTGAAGTCCACTTATTATTTATTCTGTCTGTTGAAATCTCCTGTCAAACCCCTGTCGTGAATTTTTCATTTCAGTTATTGTGTTTGTCCCTTCCAGCATTTTCCTTTGGTTCCTTTTTATAATTTCTCTTATTGATATTCCCTATTTGGTAAAATACTGTTCTTATGGATTCGGGTTTATTTACTGTTTATATACTTCTGCATTGCTTAAAAGGAGAAGCTTCAGGGTTTCCTCTTGACCTTCCCTGCCATAACAGTCTTAACTGTGAGGTTCAGGGGTCCAGTGTCAGGCCCCAAGAATGTCTGTTCCAACCACATCCTGGGGAGCTGGGGAAATAACTGCAGAATGGGTTCACAGACCCGTGCCATTTACTGTCACATGGACTTGGGCCAGAACACCATTTGCAGTGGGACCCCAGCCCCCAGCCCCTACAAGCATCCCCTCTGACTGATACTCAGCGCTGTTATCCAGTCCTATAAAGGCTTTAGGATTTCCCCTTCTCTGGGGCACATTTACACTAGTGAGCACCTGTAGATAACTAGGAAGATTCACAGCATCCTGTAATGTTACCACAAGATTTTCTTCAGAATTCTGACCCCCTCTTTAGTCAAGGGACTTTATGAACTGTCTCAGGTCTTATAATCAGTTGAGGGACTGTTACTAACTCCTAAGGCAGAGACTCAAGGCAGGCCTCTCTTTGAGAAAGATATACACACACACACACACACACACACACACATATCTAATATGTATATTTACCTGCACATACTGGATCACAATAAACTGTGGGAAATTCTGAAAGAGATGGGAATACCAGACCACCTGACCTGCCTCTTGAGAAACCTATATGCAGGTCAGGAAGCAACAGTTAGAACTGGACATGGAACAACAGACTGGTTCCAAATAGGAAAAGGAGTACGTCAAGGCTGTATATTGTCACCCTGTTTATTTAACTTATATGCAGAGTACATCATGAGAAACGCTGGGCTGGAAGAAACACAAGCTGGAATCAAGATTGCCGGGAGAAATATCTATAACCTCAGATAGGCAGATGACACCACCCTTGTGGAAGAAAGTGAAGAGGAACTCAAAAGCCTCTTGATAAAAGTGAAAGTGGAGAGTGAAAAAGTTGGCTTAAAGTTCAACATTCAGAAAATGAAGATCATGGCATCTGGTCCCATCACTTCATGGGAAATAGATGGGGAAACAGTGGAAAGTTATGACCAACCTAGATAGCATATTGAAAAGCAGAGACATTACTTTGCCAACAAAGGTCCGTCTAGTCGAGGCTATGGTTTTTCCTGTGGTCATGTATGGATGGAGAATTAGACTGTGAAGAAGGCTGAGTGCTGAAGAATTGATGCTTTTGAACTGTGGTGTTGGAGAAGACTCTTGAGAGTCCCTTGGGGTGCAAGGAGATCCAACCAGTCCAATCTGAAGGAGATCAGCCCTGGGATTTCTTTGGAAGGAATGATGCTAAAGCTGAAACTCCAGTACTTTGGCCACCTCATGCGAAGAGTTGACTCATTGGAAAAGACTCCGATGTTGGGAGGGATTGGGGGCAGGAGGAGAAGGGGATGACAGAGGATGAGATGGCTGGATGGCATCACTGACTCGATGGATGTGAGTCTGAGTGAACTCCGGGAGTTGGTGATGGACAGGGAGGCCTGGCGTGCTGTGATTTATGGGGTTGCAAAGAGTCGGACATGACTGAGCGACTGATCTGATCTGATGATGAGAATAAAGGTTGTAATAGTGGGCATTTTATTTCATGGATGTGATGGTGATAGTGTGGTGACTGAGCTACAAATGAATAATATAAATATGGTAAGTGTTATTACAATATAAATTAGTAGGATTGTTATAGTTGGATTATACAATATAATGGCTATAATACATCCTATATGGGCAATTGATGAGTAAGCTATGATTTTTCATAGTTTGGTTTGCTTTAGACTGCCTCAGTTCAGTTCAGTTCAGTCGCTCAGTTGTGTCCGACTCTTTGTGACCCCATGAATTGCAGCACGCCAGGCCTCCCTGTCCATCACCAACTCCTGGAGTTTACCCAAACTCATGTCCATTGAGCTGGTGATGCCATCCAGCCATCTCATCCTCTGTCGTCCCCTTTTCCTCCCGCCCCCAATCCCTCCCAGCATCCGGGTCTTTTCCAATGAGTCAACTCTTCTCATGAGGTAGCCAAAGTGTTGGAGTTTCAGCTTCAGCATCATTCCTTCCAATGAACACCCAGGACTGATCTCCTTTAGGATGGACTGGTTGGAACTCCTTGCAGTCCAAGGGACTCTCAAGAGTCTTCTCCAACACCACAGTTCAAAAGCATCAATTCTTCGGCACTCAGCTTTCTTCACAGTCCAACTCTCACATCCATACATGACCACTGGAAAAACCGTAGCCTTGACTAGATGGAGCTTTGTTAGCAAAGTAATGTCTCTGCTTTTGAATATGCTATCTAGGTTGGTCATAACTTTCCTTCCAAGGAGTAAGCGTCTTTTAATTTCATGGCTAAAGTCACCATCTGCAGTGATTTTGGAGCCCCGAAAAATAAAGTCTGACACAGTTTCCACATCTATTTCCCATGAAGTGATGGGACCAGATGCCATGATCTTAATTTTCTGAATGTTGAGCTTTAAGGCAACTTTTTCACTCTCCTCTTTCACTTTCATCAAGAGGCTTTTTAGTTCCTCTTCACTTTCTGCCATAAGGGTGGTGTCATCTGCATATCTGAGGTTATTGATATTTCTCCCGGCAATCTTGATTCCAGCTTGTGCTTCATCCAGCACAGCATTTCTCATGATGTACTCTGTATATAAGTTAAATAAGCAGGATGACAATATACAGCCTCAATGTACTCCTTTTCCTATTTGGAACCAATCTCTTTTTCCATGTCCAGTTCTAGCTGTTGCTTCCTGACTTGCATATAGGTTTCTCAAGAGACAGGTCAGGTGGTCTGGTATTCCCATCTCTTTCAGAATTTTCCACAGTTGATTGTGATCCACACAGTCAAAGGCTTTGGCACAGTCAATAAAGCAGAAATAGATGTTTTTCTGGAGCTCTCTTGCTTTTTCCATGATCCAGCGGATGTTGGCAATTTGATCTCTGGTTCCTCTGCCTTTTTTAAAACCAGCTTGAACATCTGGAAGTTCATGGTTCACGTATTGCTGAAGCCTGGCTTGGAGAATTTTGAGCATTACTTTACTAGCGTGTGAGATGAGTGCAATTGTGTGGTAGTTTGAGCATTCTTTAGCATTGCCTTTCTTTGGGATTGGAATGAAAATGGACCTTTTCCAGTCCTGTGGCCACTGCTGAGTTTTCCAAATTTGCTGGCCTATTGGGTGCAGCACTTTCACAGCATCATCTTCAGGATTTGAAATAGCTCAACTGGAATTCCATCACCTCCACTAGCTTTGTTTGTAGTGATGCTTTCTAAGGCCTACTTGACTTCACATTCCAGGATGTCTGGCTCTAAGTGAGTGATCATGCCATCGTGATTATCTGGGTCATGAAGATCTTTTTTGTACAGTTCTTCTGGGTATTCTTGCCACCTCTTGTTAATATCTTCTGTTTCTGTTAGGTCCATACCATTTCTGTCCTTTATCAAGCCCATCTATGCATGAAATGTTCCCTTGATATCTCTAATTTTCTTGAAGAGATCTCTAGTCTTTCCCATTCTGTTGTTTTCCTCTATTTCTTTGCATTGATCACTGAGGAAGTCTTTCTTATCTCTCCTTGCTATTCTTTGGAAATCTGCATTCACATGCTTATATCTTTCCTTTTCTCCTTTGCTTTTTGCTTCTCTTCTTTTCACAGCTATCCCCCAGTTAACAGTATGGATGTAAATATTAATAATATTAAGTTTAATGGATGGTAAAATTCGGTGCAATACTGGCATGAGTTTGTGTCCTGTTAATAAAATTGTCTGCTATTAATGAGAATTCAGATATAGAATGGAGAGAGTCCTAGTTTTGTGATTAGAGCTATTGCCATGACGGTTAATGCTATTGGGTTAAAGATTTTTTATAGTTCACTGGCCAGAATATAATGGATTAACAAGAGCAGCTATTACAAATAATATTGATGTGGTGGCTTGTGTCAGAAAATATTTAGTGGATGCTTCTATGGCTCATGGATTAAACTTTTTTTATTATGATGGGAATAATGGCAACTGTATTTATTTCAAATCCAATTCAGATAAGCAATCGGTGTGAATTAGTTATTACGATTACGGTTCCTGATATAATGGTTACAGTAATGATAAAGATGATAGGATTTATTAGAATGGGAAGGATATAAAACAACATTTTTGGGGTATGGGCCGACTAGCTTATTCAGCTGACCTTAGTACAGAATGTAGTATTATGCAGTAGCAGGAAGAATTTTGAATTCTTAAGGGTAGCTTCAATTCCTGTGATTCTAGAAAGATAGTTTAAACCTCTGTTATTTACTCTATCAAAGTAACTTGTATCAGAGATATTTCTTACATTGTGGGGGGATGCTTGATGTTATGATAGGTAGTGAGATGTGTATGCACAGGGCTAGTGTTCCTGGTAGGAAATTTTTTCAATTTGTTGAAAAGTTGATCATACCAGAATCAAGGATTGTTGTTGTTGTTCAGTTGGTCAGTCATGTCCGACTCTTTGCAGCCCCATGGACTGCAGCATGCCAGGCTTCCCTTTCCTTCACCATCTCCCCGAGCATGCTCAAACTCATGTCCACTGAGTTGGTATTGCCATCCAACCAGCTCATCCTCTGTCATCCACTTCTCTTCTTTAGTTTTTCCCAGCATCAGGGTCTTTCCAAATGAGTCAGTTCTTCGCATCAGGTGGCCAAAGTATTGGAACTTCAGCATCAGTCCTTCCAGTGAATATTCAGTGTTGATTTCTTTTAGGATTGACTGGTTTAATCTCCTTGCAGTCCAAGGCATTCTCAAGAGTCTTTTCCAACCTCACAGTTCAAAGGCATCAATTCTTTGGTGTTCAGCCTTCTTTATGGTCCAACTCTCACATCCATATATGACTACTGGAAAAACCTTAGCTTTGACTAGACAGACCTTTGTCAGCAAATAATGTCTCTGCTCTTTAATACACTGTCTAGGTTTGCCATAGCTTTTCTTCCAAGGAGCAAGCGTCTTTTAATTTCATGGCTGCAGTCACTGTCTTCAGTGATTTTGAAGCCCAGTAAAATAAAATCTCTCACTGTTTCCATTGTTTCCCTATATATTTGCCATGAAGTGATGGGATTGGATGCCATGATCTTAGTTTTATGAATGTTGTTTTATTCTTTTTGAAAATTTAGTTATTTATTTGGCTGTGCCAGGTCTCAGTTGTGGCATGTGGGATCTAAGTCCCCATCCAGGGATCGAACCCAGACCCCCTGCATTGGGAGCACAGAGTCTTAGCCACTGGACCACAAGGGAAGTCCTGAATGTTGAGTTGGTTTTTTTTTATTTTATTTTATTTTAAAACTTTACATTATTGTATTAGTTTTGCCAAATATCAAAATGAATCCGCCACAGGTATACATGTTGAATGTTGAGTTTTAAGCCAGCTTTTTCATTCTTACCTTTCACCTTCATCAAGAGGTTCTTTAGTTCCTCTTCACTTTGTGCCATAAAGGTGGTGTTATCTGCATTATCTGAGGTTACTGATATTTCTCCTGGCAATCTTGATTCCAGCTTGTGCTTCATCCAGCCTGGCATTTTGCATGATGTACTCTGCATGTAAGTTCAATAAGCAGAGTGATAATATACAGTCTTGACTCCTTTCCCAATTTGGAACCAGTCCATTGTTGCATGCCTGGTTCTAGCTATTGCTTCTTGACCTGAATACAGGTTTCTCAGGAGGCAGGTAAGGTGGTCTGGTATTCTCTTCTCTTGAAAATTTTCCACAGTTTGTTGTGATCCACATAGTCAAAGGCTTTAGTGTAGTCAGTGAAGCAGAAATAGATGTTTTTCTGGAATTCTTTTGCTTTTTCTATGATCCAGTGGATGTTGGTAATTTGATCTCTGGTTCCTCTGCTTTTTCTAAATCCATCTTGTATATCTGGATGTCCACTTCCTGGTTCACATACTGTTTAAGCCTAGCTTGGAGGATTTTGAGCATGATCTTGCGAGTATGTGAAATGAGTGCAGTTGTGCGGTAGTTTGAACATTCTTTGGCATTGCCCTTCTTTGGGACTGGAATGAAAACTGAACTTTTCCAGTCCTGTGGCCACTGCTGATTTTTCCAAATTTGCTGACATATTGACATATGATGCTTTAACAGCATCATCTTTAAGGATTTGAAATAGCTCTGGTGGAATTCCATCACCTCTACTAGCTTTGTTCGTAGTGATGCTTCCTAAGGCCCTCTTGACTTCGCACTCCAGGATGTCTGGCTCTAGATGAGTGATCACACCATTGTGGTTATCTGGGTCATTGAGATCTTTTTTGTACAGTTCTTCTGTATATTCTTGTCACCTCTTCTTAATATCTTCTGCTTCTGTTAGGTCTGTAACGTTTCTCTCCTTTATTGTGCCCATCTTTGCATTAAATGTTCCCTTGGTATCTCTTAATTTTCTTAAAGAGATCTCTAGTCTTTCCCATTCTATTGCTTTCCTCTATTTCTTTGCATTGCTCACTTGAAGACTTTCTTATCTCTCCTTACTATTCTTTAGAACTCAAGGATAGGATGCTCGACTTCACTGTAAACAGTGTAAAACTGTTTTTACACTGAAAAAACTAGAACAATGGAAAAACTGTAAACAATAGTATTTTGATAATAAAGTTGGTTGTATATAGTTCTAGTGGGGGGGCTGGGGAATTCTCCTAGAAAAATGATTATTTTGAAAATATTTTTTATGATGATGTTGGCATATTCTGTGAAGAAAAATATAGCGAATGGGCCTGCTGCATATTCTATGTTAGAGCCTGATACAGCTTCAGATTCTCCTTCTTTCAAGCTGAAGGGGGTTCAGTTAGTTTCTGCTAGAGTAGAGATAAGTCGTATTATGGCTAGGGGTCATGATGGGAAAATTATTCGTAAATGTCCTTGAGATGAGGGTTGAGAGAGTAAAGGATCCATTAATTTTATTTGGTTGTCTTTGGCTGTGCTGGGTTCATTGCTGCATGAGGGCTTTCTCTAGTTGCAGCGAGTGGGGGCTACGCTTCATTGTGGTGTGTGGGCTTCTCTTTACGGTGGCTTCTCTTGTTATGGAGCACAGCCCCTGGAGCACGCAGACTTCCGTAGTTGTGGTGCCCAGGCTTAGTTGCTCTGCAGTATGTGGATCCTCTGCGTTGGCAGGCGGATTCTTAACCACTGAACGACCAGGAAAGTCCCAGGACACATTTATTAAAAGGATTAGAGGAAGAATCGCTAGCATTACTTCACGTGAAATTATTGGTGCTGTTGCTCGTAGAGCTCCAATAAGTGCACATTTTGAATTGGAAGCTCATCTGGATCAATGTCTAGGCTCAAGCCTAGACAGTTAGGCTTGACATATCTGATATAAGTATCAGTAATACTCCTCTAAGTTTTTGTTAATGAGGGGTAAGGTACAGGCTGCCCACTCTGGTATTCTTGCCTAGAGAATTTCATGGACAGAGGAGCCTGGTGGGCTACAGTCATGGGGTCACAAAGAGTTGGACATGACTGAGCGACGGACACTACTTTCACGAGGTACAGGTCAGGGAATTCGTATGGTTAGAGCCAAGGTTAGGGCTAAAGTGGGTGTGATAAGTATGGAAATGGAAGATGTGCTGGTCATGGTGATCCTTTAATGAATAATTTGACTACATCAGCAATAGGTCGTAATAGGCCATATGGTACAACATTATTTGGTCCATTTCAAAGTTGCATGTGGCCTAGAACTTTTCATTCAATTAATGTGAGAAATCCCATGGCTAGAAGAATAGGGATAACAAGTATTAAGTTTACTCATTATAAAGTAAACATTTATAAACTCATTATAAAAATTATGAACATTTTGTTAGGGAGAAGATTTGAACCTCTGGCTATAAAGGTTTAAACTTTGTGCAGTTACCCAGCTGTGCTGCTCTAACAAACTCTGTTCTTGGGTAAGGTTTTGTATATATTAATTAAATTAAGATTATATCATTAATTGGTTTTAAGACACTTTTTAAATGTAGACCTTATTTCTCATGTCCTTTCACACTGAAACTGACCTGGATTATTCTGGTCTGAGCTCAGATCATGTAGGACTTTAATCATTTAACAAAAGGATCTTTAATAGTGAGTATACTATTGGTATGTCCTGGTCCAGCATTGAGATGGTTAATCATTTATGACAAATACATTGTTGATATGAACTCTAGAATAGGATTGCACTGCTATCCCTAGGGTAACTTGTTCCATTGGTCAATTTTTGGATCAATGAATGATATCGGGAACCCAAGGGAGAGGAAGGGGATGAGGTCAACGAGCAACAGGATGGAGGAGGAGGAAGAAGAGGAGGCAGATCAACAAGATGGCCCCTGCTGCAGGAGCAGCCTCAGCAGCAGGTGGGAGGCTGGACGCAGTGCTGGTGGTGGTGGTGGGGGCCATGGCCCGGCGGCCTGGGGCAGAGTCAACGGTGGCTGCCGTGGCAGTGGCAGCAGCCATGGGGACTTGGAGCTGAGAGGAGCTGCTGCTCGAAACAGCATGTCTTTCCTAGGATCAGGGTCTTTTCCAGTGAGTCGGTTCTTCCCATCAGGCGACCAGAGTATTGGAGCTTCAGCTCCACCATCAGTCCTTCCAGTGAATATTCAGGATTGATTTCCTTTAGGATTGACTGGTTTGATCTCATTGCAGTCCAAGGGACTCTCGAGAGTCTTCTCTAGCACCATGATTTGAAGGCATCAGTTCTTAGGCACCCAAGCTTCTTTATGGTCCAACTGTCACATCTGTACATGACTACTGAAAAAACCATAGCTTTGACTGTATGGACCTCTGTCAGCAAAGTGGTGTCTCTGCTTTTTAATATGCTTTCTAGGTTTGTCATAGCTTTCCTTCCAAGAAGTGAATGTCTTTTAATTTCATGATTGCAGTCACCATGTGCAGTGATTTAGGAGCCCAAGAAAATAGTCTGTCAGTTTCCACTTTTCCCCCTTCTATTTGCCATGAAGTGATGGGACTGCATGTCATGATCTTAGTTTTTTTGAATGTTGAATTTGAAGCCAGCTTTTTTACCCTTTTTTATCACCCTCATCAAGAGGCTCTTTAGTTCCTCTTCACTTTCTGCCATTAGAGTGGTGGTATCTGCATATCTGAGGTTGTTGCTATTTCTCCCAGCAATCTTGAATCCGGCTCGTGATTCATCTAGCCCAGAATTATCACATTAGCTTGGGACAGTTTAATACAGAGATGCTTCTTTAGACTCTTTAGTGTATCATTGGGTGTCCCTAGTACTCTGAAGGTAAAGCATCCAACTGCAATGCAGGAAACTCTAGTTCAGCCGCAGGTCAGGAAGATCTCTTGGAGAAGGAAATGGCAACCCACTCCAGTATTCTTGTCTGGAGAATTCCATGGACAGAGGAGCCTGGCGGGCTACAGTCCATGGGGTCTCAGAGTTGGACACGATTGAGCAACTAACACACACACACAGTGTTTCATTAATTAATTACGTATTCTGCTGTTTAACCTATTGTTCTTGATGGTAGATTCATTTTGGAAAAATTCACTTATCTGTGTGATTTGGGAAATCATAGAACTATATACAGAGTATTTTAGAACATAGACTTTGGAGTCAGATGTATCTTGGTTCCCATCTTTTATCATATATGATTCTTCATCTCTGACAATAGAAGTGGTAATATCTTGTTTTAAAGGATTGTTTTGAAATTTAAATGAACTAACATATATGTTCAGTATAGTACCCATTCAATAAATGTTATTACTTAAATTTTGTTTAATAGAAATCAGTTTAGAAAGATATTCATCTAGAGTATTTGAACATTTTCTGCTGTCAAATGTTAGTATTCAAGATAAAAATAAACTTTGAATATTTATGGAGTTGGTGGTAAAAAATGAAATGCCATTCTCGTTTTCTTCCCATATCAGTCTTTTCATTAATTGACATGTGGTATTTAATACCAGCCACTAGGCACATGTGATTATTTAAAGTTTTAATGGACTATTTTATAGAGCAGTTTTAGGTTTACAGAAAAATTACACTGAAAATGTAGAGTTTCCATGTATGCCTTCCCCCACAGTCACACAGTTACTTAATCTTACATTAGTTTGGTGCATTTGTTATCACCGATACACCAGAATTGACAAGTTATTAACTGAAGTCCATAGTTTATGTTACAGTTGACTCTCTGTGTTGTATCGTTCTATGGGTGAGATTGTCTTCTTTCACTTAGCAATGTGTGTTTAAGGTTCTTGTGTGTCTCTCCATGGCTTGAGGGCTCATTTATTGTTAAATAATACTCTGTTGTATGGATAACTTTTGATTTTAATTAATTAAAATGAAAATTTACTCCCTCAGTAGTAGCAGCAGCTACTTGTGGGTAGTGGCTACCATACTGGAAAATGCGGATTCAGCACATTTCCATCGTCTCAAAAAGTTCTACTGAAGAATGCTGATATCAACCAAAGTCCAATTCTCCAATTATCTTCACTGTCACAGAGAACTTACCTGTTGGCTCAGCCTCAATTTGTCTTTAAGCCTACATTTTTAGTGCTTTGGGTTATGCTGCAAACCTAAACTTGACATAATTTAAAATCCTTTACTCCCCCAAAGAATTAGCCTTTCCAGACGTTGCCCATTATAATATGGTTTCCTATCAGGGCATCATCTTTTACTCCATTCATCCTGTCCCTAAAATCTGGAGTCATCTTTTTCTTTCTTATTTTTTCTCTACACCTTTTGAATATTTATCAAAGGTAAGCAGGTCTCAGAGCTAATAACTGACGAAGTTTAGATCAGAATGTAGAATTCCTTTTTCTAGTTCTTTCTTGGGATCTCCACTAGTTGGGGCTGCTTTTCCAATAATTTTAAAGTTGCAGTCACTTTTGAAGAGTTTATTGGCGACTGTATGATTATGTACTATGTGATTTGTATTATAAATCAAGACTGTAAAGGTTATAGCTATAGATTTAATAAATAGTGAGGTATTCATTCTTTTAAACATTAGAACTTGAAGGAATTTATCTTATTTCACTCTATAATTCAGTTATGATGGAAAATATTTTTTCCTCTATGTGTGACCCACTTTGCATAATAAAAATTAATTTCGCTCACTAATATTTGGCTGGTAAGGGTGAATAGAATTTAACTGAACATCATTGCCATCCAAAATTCTGTATTTATGCTTGTATTCTATTCAAATACTTTGTGAAGCCCAATTTGGTTACCACATGAACTTGTATCTTCTTAAACATTCTTTAAATTCCAATGTTTAAATTTCCAGAACTTGAAAAATGGAGAGCTTTGTGTCGGTCTCTTTGCTTTTCTTTCAGGGTAATCTGTACCTCTCCTTTGCTGAAAATAGCATACTGCGTATGGTCTTGATTTGACCTTCTCTGTATACTGGTTGTGCTGTGCTGTGCTTAGTCGTTCAGTCATGTCTGACTCTTTGCAACCCCATGGACTCTAGCCCACCAGGCTTTTCTGTCCATGGGGATTGTGGGGCAAGAATACTGAAGTGCGTTGCCATTCCCTCCTCCAGGGGGTCTTCCCAATCCAGGGATCGAAACCAGGTCTCCTGCACTGCAGGCAGAATCTTTACCATCTGAGCCACAAGGGAAGCTCAAGAATACTGGAGTGGGTAGCCTATCCCTTCTCCAGGGGAACTTCCTGACCTAGGAATCAAACTGGGGTCTCCAGCATTGCAGGTGGATTCTTTACCAACTGAACTACCCAGGGAGCCCATATATTGGTTATGCTTGCTCAAAACTTGGGGCTGGTGCACTGGGATGACCCAGAGGGATGGTACAGGGAGGGAGGTGGGAGGGGTGTTCAGGAAGGGGAACGTGTATACCTGTGGTGGATTCATGCTGATGTATGGCAAAACCAATACAATATTGTAAAGTAATTAGCATCCAATTAAATAAATTTATATTTTTTTTAAAGTTCATTTTTATGGAGACATTCTGTTAAAGAGTAGTAGTCTTGCATGTTTTAAGTACTGTATTTTTTAAAAAATCCTGAATCTTAACCTTCATTTTGAAATGCTTTCCCTATAAGTACTGCTCTTAAAACCCATGTTTTATATGTCAGCTTTTACATTAATTACTGTTTTGATTAAAACTGTCGCTCTTTGCTCAAATGTAGCCTATTTTTAAATTTATTAAAAACTTTAAAAAATGATATCAATAAATATGCAAATAATATATATTAATAAAAATATATCAATAATATATTTTGACTAGTAAGTCTAGATTTTAATCACTCAGAGGCTTTTCTGTTCTCCAAGGTCACCCCAACCAAAACCATCAACCTATATGAAAATTTTGTTATCCATTGGTGGTTTAATTAGTGTCTTGGGGTTAATTAATTAAAACTCCATAGAATCATCTCTGGAGAAGGCAATGGCACCCCACTCCAGTACTCTTGCTTGGAAAATCCCATGGATGGAGGAGCCTGGTAGGCTGCAGTCCATGGGGTCACTAAGAGTCAGACACGACTGAGTGACTTCACTTTCAGTTTTCATTTTCATGCACTGGAGAAGGAAATGGCAACCCACTCCAGTGTTCTTGCCTGGAGAATCCCAGGGATGGGGGAGCCTGGTGGGCTGCCTTCTATGGGGTCACACAGAGTCGGACATGACTGAAGTGATTTAGCCGCAGCAGCAGCAGGATCATCTTGTTATATTTTGTTATACCTGTCTCTTCATGGGAAGGTCAGTTTCACTGATTGAAAGTAAAAGACAGTAAAACCCTTGTGTGGCTATTCATACAAATCCTTACTTAGAGAACAAATGATGATGCTACCTTTGCATTCTGCATTGTCAGGATACCTCAGCTGTTTAACAGTCACCACTGGGCCGGCAGTGCCTCTAATACTAGTTATGCTAGAGGTGATAGATTTTTGGTAAACAGGTGGGGTTTGTGTTTGCTGAGTTCCTTTTACTCTTTAAGAAATCTTTCCTTGAGTGCATGCCTATGTTGGGTTAACAGTATACTTAGTATGTATTTTGATGTTGAATTGTGTTTATTTGCTGTTACTTTGCCAACAAAGGTCCGTCTAGTCAAGGCTATGGTTTTTCCCGTGGTCATGTATGGATGTGAGAGTTGGACTGTGAAGAAGGCTGAGCACCGAAGAATTGATGCTTTTGAACTGTGGTGTTGGAGAAGACTCTTGAGTGTTCCTTGGGCTGCAAGGAGATCCAAGCAGTCCATTCTGAAGGAGATCAGCCCTGGGATTTCTTTGGAAGGAATGATGCTAAAGCTGAAACTCCAGTACTTTGGCCACCTCATGAGAAGAGTTGACTCACTGGAAAAGACTCTGATACTGGGAGGGGTTGGGGGCAGGAGGAGAAGGGGACGACAGAGGATGAGATGGCTGGATGGCATCGCTGACTCGATGGACGTGAGTCTGAGTGAACTCCGGGAGTTGGTGATGGACAGGGAGGCCTGGCGTGCTGCGATTCATGGGGTCGCAAAGAGTCGGACACGACTGAGCGACTGATCTGATTTGATCTGATCAGTAATTGATATAAGCTTATACAAGGAGAAATAATTCTTGTTACTCATGTTAACATTATTGCTTCTTTTGGCTAATAGATCAGTCCAGTGTAAAACTAGGAGTTGATATGCTTATTGTTGATATTAAGATAAAGTCATTGTTGAGCTTGAATGACTTCTTAATTGGTGACTGCTTTTAAGCCAGCTATGATGTTATTTTTACTCTCTAGATAAGGTTGTACCCATTTCTAAAAAGCTGTACCTTTGTAAAAGTTGCAATTTATAATTTTTTTTGTAATTTTTAAAGTTGAACTAAATTTCTTTTCTTGGACAGTCAGATATCACCAGGCTTGTGAGGCTTGTCACCTCTTCTCTCCATTTTGCAGCATAGATGAGTTTGTTCTTTAAAATTTTTTTTTCACTTGTTTATTTTATTTTTGGCTGTGTTGGGTCTTCGTTGCTTTGTGTGGCTTTCTCTAATTGCAGTGAGCAGGGGCTACTCTTCATTGCGGAGCACAGGCTGCAGTAATTGCACCAGGCAGACTCAGTAGCTGTAGCTCGTGGGCTCTAGAGCATGGGCTCAGCAGTTGTGGCACATGGGCAGAGTTGCTTCATGGCATGTGGAATCTTCCCAAACAGGATCAAACCCATGTCCCCTGCATTGGCAGGTGGATTCTTATCCACTGCATCATGAGGGAAGTCCAATGAGTTTATTCTAATAAAACTGTTTATAAGCAGCTCATTTGGTTTTGAGATATTTACTAATAACTTCCCTTTGTTATGGAGAAGGAAATGGCAACCCACTCCAGTACTCTTGCCTGGAAAATTCCATGGATGGAGGAGCCTGGTAGGCTTCAGTCCATGGGGTCGCAAAGAGTTGGACATGACTGAGCAACTTCACTTCCCTTTGTTAATGTTTACTAGTTAAATCCTTATGCAGAGGTAGAGGAATAACCTTTGCTTTTTGTTACTTTAATGCTTCTTTAGAAGCCCATTATGGGTCTTCCCTGGTGGCTCAGACAGTAAAGAATCTGCCTGTAATGCAGGAGTCCTGGGTTTGATCCCTGAGTTGGGAAGATCCCCTGGAGAAGGGAATGGCAACCCACTCCAGTATTCTTGCCTGGAAAATTCCATGGACAGAGGAGGCTGGCAAGCTACAGTCCATGGAGTTGCAAAGAGTTGGACATGACTGAGTGGCTAACATACAGTGCTTCTTTCCTCATTTCCTTATGGTCCTTGCTCTATAGTGCCAAAGGTTGTTTTAAATTTTTATCTACTATGCTTTGAATGTTGAGTGAATGATTCAGTTTGCTTGTGGTTTTGTGTGTGTGTGTATATAATAACTGATTTTGTATATTTTATATCCTACAACTTTAGTCTGTCTAACATTTTTTGGTGTAGTTTTTAGAGTTTTCTATATATAGTGGCATGTGTGTTAGTTGCTCAGTCATGTCCAACTCTTTGCAACCCCATGGACTGTAGCCCATCCGGCTTCTCTACCATGGGATTCTCCAGGAGAGAATACTGGAGTGGATTGACATTCCCTTCTCCAGGGGATCTTTCCCACCCAGAGATTGGACCCTGGTCTCCATCATTGCAGGAGTTTGTATGAGCCACCAAGGAAGCTCTTTGTAGCATGTCATCTGGAAATAAAGACAGTTTTACTTTTTCTAAGCTGATTTGGATGCTTTTTATTTCTTTTTCCTTGTGTGATGGCCTGGTTAGGATTTCCAGTACCTGATTGAATAAAAGTGATCAGAGTGTGTGTCCTCATCTTATTCTTGATCTTGGAAGATAAACTTTCAACTTTCACCATTGAATGTTATCTTAGCTGTGGGCGTACCACATACGTCTTTTATTATGTTGAGTTTCAGTCAGTCTGTATCCAGTTAATTGAGAGTTTCTATTATGAATGGATGTTGAATTTTGTCCAGTACTGTTTTCTGCATAACTGAGATGGTCATATTTATCTTTGATTCTGTTAATGTATATCACATTGATTTGTGGATGTTGAACCATGCTTTTTGTATCCCTGAAATAAATCCCACTTGATCATGCTCTATGTTCCCATTAATGTGGTTGAATATTAAATATTATTGAATTTTTAGAAGATTTTTGCTTGTATTTTCATCTGGGATACTGGCCTATAATTTTCTTGTACTATTCTTTCTGGTTTTGGTATCAGGGTAATTCTGGCCTAGTAGAATGTTTACAAATATTCTCTTATTTTTTTTTTTTTAAGAGTTTGAGAAAAATTGGTATTGGCTCTTAAATGTTTAGAAGAATACATCAACAAAGTCATCTGGTCTGGACTTTTACTTGTTGAGAGGTTCTGATTACTGATGCAATCTCCTTACTAGTAATTGCTTTGTCATATCTTCTATTTCTTCATGATTCAGTCTAATAAGGTTTTATGTTTCTATGAATAATGCACTTATTCTAAATTGTTTGATTTGTTGGCATATAATTGTACGTAACAGTCTCTTAAGGGAACTCCCTGGCGTCCATGGGTTCGGACTCTGTTGTACACAGGTTTTCTATCCCTTGTCACAGGGAATTAAGATCCCACAAGCCACACAGCGTAGCCAAAAGAAAAGTATTTAATGATCTCTGCTTTTCTGTGATATTTTTGTAAAAGTTCATCTTTCATTTCTAATTGTGAGTGCTCTCTTTTTCTCTTGGTGGGTATGGTTAAAGATTTGCATATTTTGTTTATCTTTTCAAAAACCAGGTTTTAGTTTCATTGATCTTTTGTCATTTTAATCTCCATTTTATTTATTTCTGCTCTGATCTTTGTTATTTCCTTCCTTTTACTAACCTTAGGCTTAGTTTGTTCTTTTTCTAAATTTCTTGAAGTGGAAAGTTGTTTACTGTACTGAGATGTTTCTTATTTCTTAATGTAGGCATTTCTCATTTAATCTCTCCTATAACTGCTTTCGCTGCATTTTCATTTGTCTCATGTTTTTGTTTCTCTTAATTTTTTTTTTTGATTCCTTGATTGTTCAGTAACATGTTTAATCTCCACATATCTGTGAATTTTATAGTTTTTTCTTACAACTGGTTTCCAGTCTCATACTTCTTTGGTTGGAAAAGATGCTTGATATAATTTCAGTCCTCTTAAATTTGTTGAGACTTGTTTTGTGTGATCTATCTTGAATAATGTTCCATGTATACTTGAAGAATGTATATTCTGCTGCTGTTGGATGGAATGTTCTTAAATGCCTGCCAAGTTTATCTGGTCTAACATGTCAGTTAGGTCTAGTGTTTTCTTATTGATTTTCTCTCTAGATGATCTATCCATTGATGAAAATATAGTCAATAGAAAAATAGAAGTCCCTACTATTATAGTATTGCTATCTATTGCTCCCTTTAGGTCTGTTAATATTTGTTTGATATATTTAGGTTTTTCTAAGTTGAGTGCATAAGTAGTTGCAAATGTTATGTCCTGTTGGATTGGCCCCTTTATAGCTACATGATGATCTTCTTTGTCTCTTATTACAAAATTTGTCTTAATGTCTATTTAGCTATAGCCACCCTAGCTTTTGGGGGTTTACATTTTTATGAAAAAATTTTTTTCATCCCTTCACTTTTAGTTTGTACGTATAAACCTGAAATGAGTCTCTCATAGGTAGCACATTGATGGTTCTTGGTTTTGGGGTTTTATTTTATTTTTTTAATCTATTCAACCACTCTGTGTGTGTCTGTCTGTCTCTCTCTTTTTTTGGGGGGGGGGAATTAAGTTAATTTACATTTAATGCAATTACTTGTTCAGTCACTCAGTCATGTCCAACTCTTTGCAGCCCCATGAAGTACAGCTTCCCTCCTTCATCATCTCCTGGAGTTTCCTCAAACTCATGTCCATTGAGTCAGGATGCCAGCCAGCCATCTCATCTTCTGTTGTCTCCTCCTGTTGCCCTTAGTCTTTCCTAGCATCAGGGTCTCTTCCAGTGAGTCAGCTCTTCCCATCAGGTGGCCAAAGTATTGGAGCTTCCACTTCAACACCAATCCTTCTAATGAATATTCAGAGTTGATTTCCTTATGATTGGTTTGATCTTCTGGCCATCCACAGGACTCTCAAGAGTCTTCTCCAGCATCACAGTTCAAAAGCATCAATTCTTTGGTGCTCAGCCTTCTTTAAGGTCCAACTCTCACATACATACATGACTACTGGAAGAACCATACCTTTGACTATACAGACCTTTGTCAGCAAAGTGACTTCTCTGCTTTTACTAACATGGATGTTTTGTAATTCCTCTGTTCTTCTTTTCTTGTTCTCTTCCTTTATGATTTGATGACTTTTCTGAGTGGTATGTGTAGATTTCTTTATCTTTTGTGTATCTTCAGTAGGGTTTTGCTTTATGGTTAACCATGAGGCCTACATATAACATCTAAGAGTTATAACAGTCTATTATAAGCTGATAACAACTTAAGTTTGAATGATTCTAAAATTCTATATTTTTACTGTCTCCTCCCATCACATTTTATGTTTTTGATGTCATATTTGCATCATTTTATCTTTATTTATTTATTTATTTATTTTTGAACCAAAATCAATTTTTAATGTTAATCATCATTTCAGTGCTATACATGGCACTATTAGTATATATGGGGGAAAGGACAAATTCTTGGATTCTTTAGAAGGTTTCACTGCAGATGATCTCAAGTCCAGTGTTCATACATTCAAAAATGTTGGTTTTCCAGGTACTTTTACTGTTCTGTTAAACCTGGAGAAGCCTTTATGGCTTGTTCCCTTAGAAGTGACATAGGAAAAATAGAAAGCATCAAGTCAAAGATACAGAGAACTGGATGCATCTATTAATCATTATGACAATAGCTTCAGGAAGTCATCTCTATAAAAACTTAAGGGTTATCTATAGCTAAAAAGGTCAATTTGAAAGCCAAGTAGAATCCAGCTCTGACAAATATTTTATTCATTGCTGGTTTTCAAGAAATGATATGCCTACTATAAAAGCTATTATTTTGAGGGAATCTCGTAATTATCCTAAAAATAGAGCCAAAAAGTTTCTTACCTTGTGGAGGTATCTTACTTATTTGTACTTTGAATCCAACACAGTTTTAACAGTATAATATGTACCCTTGAGTTATTTTTAAAGCAAAGATAGAATGAAAAATTCACTCATTGGAAAATGGTATAACTGGATTGATATTTCTCAATGAAATGCTTATTACAGAATTAACAAAGCCAAAACATTTTCGGAAGGCATGCATTTCACTTTCAGTTTAAAGAACCTTAATTCAATAAATCATGTCCAAACTACATATTAAAATGTTTATAAAAATCAAGCTTTAACATTTATTTTTATCTTTAGTATACTTTAACAAATTATTGTAGTTATAGTGGGTTTTTTTTTTCACTATTTTTCTTTTTAACCTTTATACTGGCTTTATAGCCCAGCACTATTACAGCATTATATTATTCTGACTTTGATTATATATTTAACTTTATCAGCAAGATTTATGCATGTTTTCCTGCTACTAATTAGTACCATTTTTTCAGCTTAAAAAGTCTTTTTAACATTTCTTATAGGGACAGTCTATTGGTGCTGAACTCCTTCAATTTTTGCTTATCTGAAAAACTCGCTCTCCAATTCTGAGGGGCAATTTAAATGCAGTTGATTTTTGTATATAGGTTTTGTATTCTGCAACTTTACTGAATTTGTTTATTAGTTCTAATAGCTTTTTCTGGTTGAGTCTTCAGGGTTTTGTATATGTAATAAGTTCTCCTTTAATTCTTAAGGACAGCTTTGCTGGGTAGATTATTCTTGGGTGGTAGGTTTTTTTTTTTCTTTCACAAGTTTGAATACATACTTCAGTCTCTTCTGGCCTGCAAAACTGCTAAAAAAAAAAAAAAATCTGATAATTTTATGTGAGTTTCCTTGTATGTACCAAGTTGTTTTTCTCTTGCTGCTTTTAAGATTTTTCTCCTTGTATTTTCTGATGATTTAATTATAATGTGTCTCAGTATGAGTCTGTTTTTGTATTCATCCTTTTTGAAAATCTGAGCTTCCTGGATCTGGACATGTTTCTTTCTCCAGGTTAGGGAAGTTTCAGCCATTATGTCTTTAAATTAGCTTTCTGTCCCTTCCTCTGTCTTTTCTCCTCCTTGTGCCCTTCTAAGTGTGTGTATTGGTCTGTTTGAGTGTCCCATAAGTCCCTTACATTCTCTTGAGCTTCTGTCTTTTGCTCCTATGGTTTACTGTTCTATCTCAAGTTCATGGATCTCTTATGGTTGATGTAGTTTGCTGTTGAACCCTCTATTGAGTTTTTTAGTTCAGTTAATTATATTCTATGTCTTGTGATCTGACTGGTACTTCTTAATATTTTCTTTCTCTATGTTGAAATTCTTTGTTCATGAAAGTGATGACGGAACAGAGATGCTGCTGACCATAGTGACCATCTTTGGGTCTGTTAACTGAACTCTCTGACAACTTACTAATCTCTGTTTTATTAAGACCTGTTTCTGGAGTTTTAGCTTGTTCTCTAGTTTGGAACATATTCCTCTGTTTCTTCATTTTCCTTGACTCTGAGTTTGTTTCTCTGCATTAGATAAAGCAGCCTCCTCTCCTAGTCTTGCTTGAGTGGTTTGTGTGGGAGAGGAAGCTTATCTATCAGGCTGGCTCCCACTCCTGTAACCTTTGTAATTGTCCAAGCCACCACCTGTATTCCTAGTGCATCCTGGTGGTTGAAGGTGTGCCCACTTGGCAGTGATCCAAAGGCAGGGACCACTGTCAGCACCTACATGAAGGCTGGTTAGAAGCTGACCCCTCAGGCAGCAGCAGCTGGGAAAGTATGCAGATAGCTGTCTTCTAGGGAGAAATGGGAGGATGGTGATTCTGCCTGCTCCCTCTGCTCTGGACCCAGGTGTATAGCTGGGTGTTCAGGGATGTGCTCTTAAGCCTGTTAACACATTATTGATACATTATTAGGAAATTTTTGCAGAAACTAAGGCCTGTGGGTAGCAATTTGTTATGTAAGTGAATGCTGAAACACCCACATTTGAATAAATATCAACATTTGCACTTCATGTATCTATTTGAAACTTTGTACATGTCTTATTAAAGCATTCTGATATTTTATTAGTGTGATAGGCAGTGTAGCAAGCACTTCTGTGCAGGAGAACAGAACATCTATTACAAATGCACCGTGTTTCACTGTGCTTTCCTCTGGAAAGAGCAGACTCTATACTTTCTGGCAGCTTTTGTTTTTTAAGTGCTGTGGGTATTATTTCCTCTAGAATATGTTCTTTTATTTTACCTGATAGTCGACAAGGTGGATCTTTGCAGGGGGCTCTTTTAGAAATGCCACAAGAAGGACCAGGTGAGAGACTACCATTGCATTCACCAGAACCAGTCAGTTCAGTTCAGTTGCTCAGTGATGTCCGAGTCTTTGTGACCCATGGACTCTAGAACACCAGGCTTCTCTGTCCATCACCAACTTCTGGAGCTTGCTCAAACTCATGTCCATCAAGCCAGTGATGCCATCCAACCATCTCATCCTCTGTCATCCCCTTCTCCTCCTGCCTTCGATCTTTCCCAGCATCAGGGTCTTTTCCAATGAGTCAGTTCTTGGCATCAGGTGGTCATAGTATTGGAACTTCTGCTTCAGCATCAGTCCTTCCAATGAATATTCAGGACTGATTTCCTTTACAGTTGACTCCTTTGATCTCTTTGCAATCCAAGGGATTCTCAAGGGTCTTCTCCAACACCAAGTTGGAAAGCATCAATTCTTCTGTGCTCACCTTTCTTTATATGACTATGGGAAAAACCATAGCTTTGACTAGACAGACCTTTGTTGGCATAGTAATGTCTCTGTTTTTTAATATGCTGTCTAAATTAGTCATAAATTTTCTTCCATGGAGCAAGTGCCTTAATTTCATGGCTGCAGTCACCATCTGCAGTGATTTTGGAGCCCAAGAAAATAAAGTCTGTCAGTGTCCATCGTTTCCCCATCTGTTTGCCATGAAATGATGGGACCACATGCCATGATCTTTGTTTTTTGAATGTTGAGTTTTCAGCCAGCTTTCTCACTCTCCTCTTTCACTTTCATCAAGAGGTTGCTGTTTAGTTCCTCTACGCTTTCTGCCATAAGCGTGGTGTCATTTGCATACCTGAGGTTACTGATATTTCTCCCAGAAATCTTGATTCCAGCTTGTGCTTCACCCAGCCCAGCATTTCTCATGATGTACTCTGCATATAAGTTAAATAAGCATATAATTTATTTAACTGCATATAAGTTAAATAAGCCTTGATGTCCTCCTTTCCCAATTTGTAACCAGTCTGTGGTTCCATGTCTGGTACTAACTGATGCTTCTTGACCTGCATATAGATTTCTCAGGAGGCAGGTAAGGTGGTCTGGTATTCCCATCTCTTGAAGAATTTCCACAGTTTGCTGTGATCCACACAGTCAAAGGCTTTAGTGTAGACAGTGAGGCAGAAGTAGATATTTTTCTGGAATTTGCCTGCTTTTTCTATGATCCAACAGATGTTGGCAATTTGATTTCTGGTACCTCTACCTTTTCTAAATCCAGCTTGACCATCTGGAGGTTCTTGGTTCACGTACTGTTGAAGCCTTCCTTGGAGAATTTTGCGCATTACTTTGCTAGCTTGTGAGATGATTGCAATTGTGCAGTAGCTTGAACATTGTTTGGCATTCACCAGAATGGTCAGTGGCTACTGGTAACAAAAACTGCTTGTAAATCATTTTATTACATGCATTGAGGCTACAATAAATTTTAAATGCATCAAATAAACCAAAATTACTCAAATAGAAGCCCATTTTTGAGTTTTCCAGAATATACTGAAGCTTGCCAGATATTAATCAGATCAGTAACTCTTTTCATATATTTATTATACTCTAATATGTAAGTGGGCTTAGTTATCTGATGGCCAGTCCTCCTGTCTTCCTTTCCTGTAGATGGAGGTGTTATGAATAGTTGTCACCATGTAGATTAGCCTTTTGTCTTTCCATATAAGAAGAATCTCTTTTCCTTTCTGTGTGTTGTGCTTAGTCACTCAATCATGTTCAACTCTTTGTGACCTCATGGACTGTAACCCATCATGATCCTCTGTCTGTGGGATTTTTCCAGCAAGAATACTGGAGTGTGTTACCATTTCCTTATCTAGGGTATCTTCCCAACCCATGATCAAACCCACCATCTCTTGTGTCTCCTGCATTGCAGGCGGACTCTATCTGCTGAGCCATCAGGGAAACCCTTCTTCTGTAAGAATGTCATTTTTCCACTCTGTAGATTTTTATATTTCACCTTGAAGTTGGTTTAGTAGACCACGGTTCTCTCTTATAGTCCTACAAACTCTGGACTTATTTTTCAACAGTATTTCAGATGTGGACACACTGTTGTAACAATTACCTTGGTAACCATGGTGCCATGAACCCAGATAAGGTTGCAGGACCTATAATATTGTTTCTTGTGGTTTCCTTCCTTCACCTATGTAAATCTCAAGGTTGCATATATATCTAATTTCACTTACGCTAACCATCCTGACCAAAATTCCATATTTTGTAAGTTTTCTGGATTATAGGTTTTGAATCTGAGTTGTCCTCTTCACCTTAGTATTGCCTCATTTAGTGATAACTCTGTTTGGGTATATAGATCAAATGAAATTTTGGTAGAAAATAACCCCAAAGTGGTTTTTTTTCTTTTCTGATTGAATTCAACAAGTATTTATTGAGTGCCTGTTACATGCAAGATTTTGTTTCAGATACTTGGGACACAGCAGAGGATAAAACAATGGTCCCTGCCCTCATGGAGCTTACAGTCTAGCATTTATGACCACGGGGATGCCGTGACCTGGGCAAGTCACTGCACCTCTGTCCTTAGCCACCTGATGCAGGAGTAAGGAGGCCTGGCTCTGACGTGGGTAACCAGCTGGCTGTGCTGGAGGTGCCAAACAGGGCACCTACCCCCAGCCCACCACCCAGACAGTCGACAGGGTGGAAGCTGGCTTTCAGTAATAAAGTACAGGAGGAGGGGGCATAGGGACTGGAGCCGGTAGTCTGCTAGGCTGCTGTCTTGGGGCCTGGGCCTTGCTATACGAACTGCTGCTGCTGCTTCTTGGTGGCCACCTTGCCGGCAAGGTCCTTGGCCTTCTCTGTAGCTGCCAGTGCCGTCTCCTTGGCCTTCTCCTGGGTTTCGTTGGCTGTTTCAACAAGGGTTTTGGGAGGGACCGCACCTTGCAGCTTGGCCAAGGTGTATTCAAAACCCTTCATAGTCTAGGTCACGTTGCTTTTGAACCATGTGAGACCAAATTCCTGGACAGCTCTGGAGACGCCAAATAAATAAGCTAGAGGAGACCCAGGCTTCCTCGCAGATTTTGGTCCAGCTGCTGTTATCTGAGCTCCCACAGTAAACACGTCCTTACTCTACCACCATCAGCTGGGTGTGGTTGATGTAAAGGTGGTCATGGTCTCGTTTTTGTGGCTCCACAATAGAGTCCTCTAGGATGTGCTCTGAGTGAGCAACATTGGCAAGAAACAGTCGCTCAGCCCAGTGGGGCATCCTGTTCCTCTTGGTCGGGACTTGTCGGAACAGGAGCTTCTGGTCAGAGGTCACCTCTCGGTGCACTGGCTTCCGTCAAGACATGTTTGCTATAGGGATTCGGGTACCGCTGCCACAAGGCAGCGAACACTTGGTCCCAGGAGCTCCGGAGCACGCTCTGGCCCAGGAAATACTTGACCATCGTCCCAGCCAGAGCGGGCTCAGCGCCCGGGCAGCATCAGGGGTGCAGAGCGCACGCGGAGGCCGGGCTGGAGCTCGACGCGTGGCCGCCATGTTAGCAGCGGCTCGGTCGCCACAGCGCCACACCCAAGCAGCGGCTGCCGTCGTGAGGGATTATCGGAATCAGATCAGATCAGTCGCTCAGTCCGACTCTTTGCAACTCTGTGAATCGCAGCACGCCAGGCCTCCCTGTCCATCACCAACTCCTGGAGTTCACTCAGACTCACGTCCATCGAGTCAGCGATGCCATCCAGCCATCTCATCCTCTGTCGTCCCCTTCTCCTCCTGCCCCCAATCCCTCCCAGCATCAGACTCTTTTTCCAGTGAGTCAATTCTTCGCATGAGGTGGCCAAAGTACTGGAGTTTCAACTTTAGCATCATTCCTTCCAAAGAAATCCCAGGGCTGATCTCCTTCAGAATGGACTGGTTGAATCTCTTTGCAGTCCAAGGGACTCTCAAGAGTCTTCTCCAACACCACCGTTCAAAAGCATCAATTCTTTGGCGCTCAGCCTTCTTCACAGTCCAACTCTCACATCCATACATGACCACAGGAAAAACCATAGCCTTGACTAGACGAACCTTTTTTGGCAAAGTAATGTCTCATTGCGTGGGGAGGAGCCAAGATGGCGGAGGAGTAGGACGGGGAGAACACTTTCTCCCCCACAAATTCATCAAAAGAGCATTTAAACGTCGAGTAAATTCCACAAAACAACTTCTGAATGCCGGCAGAGGACATCAGGCACCCAGAAAAGCAACCCAACTCTTCGAAAGGAGGTAGGAAAAAATATAAAAGACAAAAAAAAAAAAGAGACAAAGAGGGAGGGACGGAGTTCCGTCCCGGGAAGGGAGTCTTAAAAAGAGAGAAGTTTCCAAACACCAGGAAGCCTTCTCACTGCCGAATCTGTGCCAAGCTTTGGAAGCACAGAGGGCAACATAACCGGGAGAAAAAATAAACAATAAACTCGCAGATTGCGAGCCCTACAGTAACTCCCTCAGCGGAGAAGCAGTGCAGACGCCTGCACAGGCCATTAGCAAGTGGGGGCTGGGCAGGGAGGCGCGGCGCGGGCTGCATCGCTCAGAGTTAAGAATCTGGCCTGAATACCCTGAGCACTATCTGAGCGAAATAATTTGGGCTAGCAAACCAGACTGTGGGATATCTACCACGCGAAAAGCCAGCCCCAACCTAAGACACCGCCAGGCCCGCGCACGGAACAAAGGACTGAACAGAGATAGCCGGCTGCAGACCTTCCCCCTCCGGTAACAGGCAGCCAGAGCCGGAAGGGGACAATCGCAGCCCCAGAGAGACATTATCTATAAAACTGTAAGCAGGCTTCTTTGCTAACTAAAACTTCTTGGGGGTCTGGACGGTCAACATCTGCCTGAGAAGGTGTGCAGGTTTTACACCCAGATAACTGAGTGGCGGGGAGGTGATAAGTCGCAGCATTGGCGTTCGCCAAGCACCTCATCACCTGTGCTGCTTGGACCTGGGAAGAGCACAAAATACAGGCCCAACTGAGTCTGCGCCTCTGAGGACTACCCGAGTGCCTGAACCTGAGCGGCTTGGACCTGGGAGGTACATGCAGCCCAGGGCCGGCCTCGGATTGTTCTCGGCGGAACAACCTAGAGCCCGAGCAGTGAGGGCAGGGTGGCTACACGCGCCGTGAGTGGGGGCAGACCCAGTGTGGCTGAGGCACTGCGAGCGCACGCCAGTGTTATTTGTTTGCAGCATCCCGCCCTCCCTCCCCACAGCGCGACTGAACAAGTGAGCCTAAAAAAAAAAAAAAGTTTCCCCCACCGTCCCCTTTGTGTCAGGGCAGAAGCCAGACCCTGAAGAGACCAGCAAACAGAAGAAGTTATAACAGAGGGAAACATCTTGGAAGCTACAGGCAATAGATTAAAACCCCGTGGTTACTACGGACTACATAGGAAGGGGCCTATAGATCTTCAGAAATATAAGTCGGACCAAGGAACTAGCCAAAAATGAACTGAACCCACCATACAACAAAACCAGAGAAAGTCCTAGATATATTTTTACTATTTTTACGATCATTCTTTCTTTTTTTTTTTTTTAATTAAAAAAAAATTTTTAAGTCCTCTATTGTTCCTTTAATTTTCACTTTTATAACCTATTACTTTGCAAAAAATAAAAAAAAGACCCTATTTTTTTCTTCTTCAGCAAACTTCATATATATATATTTTATAATTTTTTGATCTTTTTTTCTTCTTCTTCTTCTTCTTTTCTTTAACATTGTATTTTTGAAATTCCAAACTCTACTCTAGTTTTTTAATTTTAGCTTTTTGGTATATGTTATCAATTTTGTACCTACAGTTTTTTTTTTATAATTTCCGTGACTTTTTTTTTTTTCTGTTTCATTCTCTTCTTATTTTATATAACATTGTATATCTGAAATTCCAAACTCTACTCTAGATTTTTAATTTATGCTTTTTGGTATTTGATATCAAATTTGTACCTGTATCTTCTTTATAATTTTTGTGACATTGTTTTTGTTTGTTTGTTTTCTCTCTTTATGTTTCTTCTTCCTTTTTTTTTAACATTGTATTTTTGAAATTCCAAACTCTACTCTAGATTTTTAATTTTTGCTTTTTGGTATTAGTTATCAATTTTGTACCTGTATTTTCTTTATAATTTTCGCGACCTTGTTTGTTTTTCTTTGTTCATTTTTTCTCTCTTTCTTTTCCTTCTTCTTTTCTTTAACATCGTATTTTTGAAATTCCAAACTCTAGATTTTTAATTTTTGCTTTTATGTATTTGTTACCAATTTTGTACCTTTAAGAACCCAATGTTCAGGACCCATTTTTCACTACGGACCGAGATTACTGGCTTGACTGCTCTCTCTCCCTTTGGACTCTCCTTTTTCTCCACCAGGTCGCCTGTGTCTCCTCCCTAACCCCTCTCTACTCTACCCAACTCTGTGAGTTTATGTGTGTTCCAGATGGTGGAGAACACTTAGGGAACTGATTACTGGCTGGGTCTGTCTCCTTCCTTTTCATTCCCCCCTTTTATCCCTCTGGCCACCTCTGTCTCCTTCCTCCTCCTTCTCTTCTCTGTATAACTCCGTGAACATCTCTGAGTGGTCCAGTTGTGGAGTGCACATAAGGAAGTGACTACTGGCTACCCCACTCTCTCCACTACTGATTCCACCTCATCTCAATTGGGTCACCTCTAACTCCCTCCTCCCTCTTCTCTTCTCCATGTAACGCTGTGAACCTCTCTGAGTGACCCTCACAGTAGAGAAACTTTCCATCTTTAATGTAGATGTTTTATCAATGGTGCTGTATAGAAGGAGAAGTTTTGAAACTACTGTATAAATAAGACCAATAACTGGAAGCAGGAGGCTTAAGTCCAAACCCTGACTCCAGGGAACTCCTGACTCCAAGGAACATTAATTGACAGGAGCTCATCAAACGCCTCCAAACCGACACTGAAACCAAGCACCACACAAGGGCTAACAAGTTCCAGGGCAAGACATACCAAGCAAATTCTCCAGCAACAAAGGAGCACAGCCCTGAGCTTCAAGATACAAGCTGCCCAAAGTCACTCCAAAACCATAGACATCTCATAACTCATTACTGGACACCCACCAGAACACCGACACAAGCTTCCCTAACCAGGAAACCTTGACAAGCCACCTGTACAAACCCACACACAGCGAGGAAAAGCCACAATAAAGAGAACTCCACAAACTGCCAGAATATAGAAAGGACACCCCAAACTCAGCAATTTCAACAAGATGAAGAGACAGAGGAATACCCAGCAGATAAAGGAACAGGATAAAAGCCCACCAAACCAAACAAAAGAGGAAGAGATAGGGAATCTACCTGATAAAGAATTCCGAATAATGATAGTGAAATTGATCCAAAATCTTGAAATCAAAATGGAATCACAGATAAATAGCTTGGAGGCTAAGATTGAGAAGATGCAAGAAAGGTTTAACAAGGACCTAGAAGAAATAAAAGAGTCAATATAAAATGAATAATGCAATAAATGAAATTAAAAACACTCTGGAGGCAACAAATAGTAGAATAACAGAGGCAGAAGATAGGATTAGTGAATTAGAAGATAGAATGGTAGAAATAAATGAATCAGAGAGGATAAAAGAAAAACAAATTAAAAGAAATGAGGACAATCTCAGAGACCTCCAGGACAATATTAAACGCTACAACATTCGAATCATAGGGGTCCCAGAAGAAGAAGACAAAAAGAAAGACCATGAGAAAATACTTGAGGAGATAATAGTTGAAAACTTCCCTAAAATGGGGAAGGAAATAATCACCCAAGTCCAAGAAACCCAGAGAGTCCCAAACAGGATAAACCCAAGGCGAAACACCCCAAGACACATATTAATCAAATTAACAAAGATCAAACACAAAGAACAAATATTAAAAGCAGCAAGGGAAAAACAACAAATAACACACAAGGGAATTCCCATAAGGATGACAGCTGATCTTTCAATAGAAACTCTTCAAGCCAGGAGGGAATGGCAAGACATACTTAAAAGGATGAAAGAAAATAACCTATAGCCCAGATTATTGTACCCAGCAAGGATGTCATTCAAGTATGAAGGAGAAATCAAAAGCTTTTCAGACAAGCAAAAGCTGAGAGAATTCTGCACCACCAAACCAGCTCTCCAACAAATACTAAACGATATTCTCTAGACAGGAAACACAAAAACGGTGTATAAGTTCGAACCCAAAACAATAAAGTAAATGGCAACGGGATCATACTTATCAGTAATTACCTTAAACGTAAATGGGTTGAATGCCCCAACCAAAAGACAAAGACTGGCTGAATGGATACAAAAACAAGACCCCTACCTATGTTGCCTACAAGAGACCCACCTCAAAACAGGGGACACATACAGACTGAAAGTGAAGGGCTGGAAAAAGATTTTCCATGCAAATAGGGACCAAAAGAAAGCAGGAGTAGCAATACTCATATCAGATAAAATAGACTTTAAAACAAAGGCTGTGAAGAGAGACAAAGAAGGTCACTACATAATGATCAAAGGATCAATCCAAGAAGAAGATATAACAATTATAAATATATATGCACCCAACATGGGAGCACCGCAGTATGTAAGACAAATGCTAACAAGTATGAAAGGAGAAATTAACAATAAGACAATAATAGTGGGAGACTTTAATACCCCACTCACACCTATGGATAGATCAACTAAACAGAAAATTAACAAGGAAACACAAACTTTAAATGATACAATAGACCAGTTAGACCTAATTGATATCTATAGGACATTTCATCCCAAAACAATGAATTTCACCTTTTTCTCAAGCGCACATGGAACCTTCTCCAGGATAGATCACATCCTGGGCCATAAAGCTAGCCTTGGTAAATTCAAAAAAATAGAAATCATTCCAAGCATCTTTTCTGACCACAATGCAGTAAGATTAGATCTCAATTACAGGAGAAAAACGATTAAAAATTCCAACATATGGAGGATGAACAACACGCTGCTGAATAACCAACAAATCACAGAAGAAATCAAAAAAGAAATCAAAATTTGCATAGAAACGAATGAAAATGAAAACACAACAACCCAAAACCTGTGGGACACGGTAAAAGCAGTCCTAAGGGGAAAGTTCATAGCAATACAGGCACACCTCAAGAAACAAGAAAAAAGTCAAATCAATAACCTAACTCTACACCTAAAGCAACTAGAAAAGGAAGAAATGAAGAACCCCAGGGTTAGTAGAAGGAAAGAAATCTTAAAAATTAGAGCAGAAATAAATGCAAAAGAAACAAAAGAGACCATAGCAAAAATCAACAAAACCAAAAGCTGGTTCTTTGAAAGGATAAATAAAATTGACAAACCATTAGCCAGACTCATCAAGAAACAAAGGGAGAAAAATCAAATCAATAAAATTAGAAATGAAAATGGAGAGATCACAACAGACAACACAGAAATACAAAGGATCATAAGAGACTACTATCAGCAATTATATGCCAATAAAATGGACAACGTGGAAGAAATGGACAAATTCTTAGAAAAATACAACTTTCCAAAACTCGACCAGGAAGAAATAGAAAATCTTAACAGACCCATCACAAGCACGGAAATTGAAACTGTAATCAAAAATCTTCCAGCAAACAAAAGCCCAGGTCCAGATGGCTTCACAGCTGAATTCTACCAAAAATTTAGAGAAGAGCTATCACCTATCCTGCTCAAACTCTTCCAGAAAATTGCAGAGGAAGGTAAACTTCCAAACTCATTCTATGAGGCCACCATCACCCTAATACCAAAACCTGACAAAGATCCCACAAAAAAAGAAAACTACAGGCCAATATCACTGATGAACATAGATGCAAAAATCCTCAACAAAATTCTAGCAAACAGAACCCAACAACACATTAAAAAGATCATACACCATGACCAAGTGGGTTTTATCCCAGGGATGCAAGGATTCTTCAATATCCGCAAATCAATCAATGTAATACACCACATTAACAAATTGAAAAATAAAAACCATATGATTATCTCAATAGATGCAGAGAAAGCCTTTGACAAAATTCAACACCCATTTATGATAAAAACTCTCCAGAAAGCAGGAATAGAAGGAACATACCTCAACATAATAAAAGCTATATATGACAAACCCACAGCAAACATTATCCTCAATGGTGAAAAATTGAAAGCCTTTCCGCTAAAGTCAGGAACAAGACAAGGGTGCCCACTTTCACCATTACTATTCAACATAGTTTTGGAAGTTTTGGCCACAGCAATCAGAGCAGAAAAAGAAATAAAAGGAATCCAAATTGGAAAAGAAGAAGTAAAACTCTCACTATTTGCAGATGACATGATCCTCTACATAGAAAACCCTAAAGACTCCACCAGAAAATTACTGGAACTAATCAATGACTATAGTAAAGTTGCAGGATATAAAGTCAACACACAGAAATCCCTTGCATTCCTATACACTAATAATGAGAAAACAGAAAGAGAAATTAAGGAAACAATTCCATTCACCATTGCAACGGAAAGAATAAAATACTTAGGAATATATCTACCTAAAGAAACTAAAGACCTATATATAGAAAACTATAAAACACTGGTGAAAGAAATCAAAGAGGACACTAATAGATGGAGAAATATACCATGTTCATGGATTGGAAGAATCAATATAGTGAAAATGAGTATACTACCCAAAGCAATCTATAGATTCAATGCAATCCCTACCAAGCTACCAACAGTATTCTTCACAGAGCTAGAACAAATAATTTCACAATTTGTATGGAAATACAAAAAACCTCGAATAGCCAAAGCAATCTTGAGAAAAAAGAATGGAACTGGAGGAATCAACCTACCTGACTCAGGCTCTACTACAAAGCCACAGTTATCAAGACAGTATGGTACTGGCACAAAGACAGAAATATAGATCAATGGAACAAAATAGAAAGCCCAAAGATAAAACCACGCACATATGGACACCTTATCTTTGACAAAGGAGGCAAGAATATACAATGGATTAAAGACAATCTCTTTAACAAGTGGTGCTGGGAAATCTGGTCAACCACTTGTAAAAGAATGAAACTAGAACACTTTCTAACACCATACACAAAAATAAACTCAAAATGGATTAAAGATCTAAACGTAAGACCAGAAACTATAAAACTCCTAGAGGAGAACATAGGCAAAACACTCTCTGACATACATCACAGCAGGATCTTCTATGACTCACCTCCCAGAATATTGGAAATAAAAGCAAAAATAAACAAATGGGACCTAATTAACCTTAAAAGCTTTTGCACATCAAAGGAAACTATCAGCAAGGTGAAAAGACAGCCTTCAGAATGGGAGAAAATAATAGCAAATGAAGCAACTGACAAACAACTAATCTGAAAAATATACAAGCAACTCCTCCAGCTCAACTCCAGAAAAATAAATGACCCAATCAAAAAATGGGCCAAAGAACTAAATAGACATTTCTCCAAAGAAGACATACAGAGGGCTAACAAACACATGAAAAGATGCTCAACATCACTCATTATCAGAGAAATGCAAATCAAGACCACTATGAGGTACCATTTCACACCAGTCAGAATGGCTGCAATCCAAAAGTCTACAAATAATAAATGTTGGAGAGGGTGTGGAGGAAAGGGAACCCTCTTACACTGTTGGTGGGAATGCAAACTAGTACAGCCATTATGGAGAACAGTGTGGAGATTCCTTAAAAAACTGGAAATAGAACTGCCTTATGATCCAGCAATCCCACTGCTGGGCATACACACTGAGGAAACCAGAAGGGAAAGAGACACGTGTACCCCAATGTTCATCGCAGCACTGTTTATAATAGCCAGGACATGGAAGCAACCTAGATGTCCATCAGCAGATGAATGGATAAGAAAGCTGTGGTACATATACACAATGGAGTATTACTCAGCCATTAAAAAGAATACATTTGAATCAGTTCTAATGAGGTGGATGAAACTGGAGCCTATCATACAGAGTGAAGTAAGCCAGAAGGAAAAACACCAATACAGTATACTAACGCATATATATGGAATTTAGAAAGATGATAACAATAACCCTGTGTACGAGACAGCAAAAGTGACGCTGATGTATGGAACAGTCTTATGGACTCTGTGGGAGAGGGAGAGGGTGGGAAGATTTGGGAGAATGGCATTGAAACATGTAAAATATCACGTATGAAACGAGATGCCAGTCCAGGTTCAATGCACGATACTGGATGCTTGGGGCTGGTGCACTGGGACGACCTGGAGGGATGGTATGGGGAGGGAGGAGGGAGGAGGGTTCAGGAGGTGGAGCACATGTATACCTGTGATGGATTCATTTTGATGTTTGGCAAAACTAATACAATTACGTAAAGTTTAAAAATAAAATAAAATTAAAAAAACAAAGTAATGTCTCTACTTTTGAATATGCTATCTAGGTTGGTCATAACTTTCCTTCCAAGGAGTAAGCGTCTTTTAATTTCATGGCTGTAGTCACCATCTGCAGTGATTTTGGAGCCCCCCAAAATAAAGTCTGACACTGTTTCCACTCTTTCTCCATCTATTTCCCATGAAGTGGTGGGACCGGATGTCATGATCTTCGTTTTCTGAATGTTGAGCTTTAAGCCAACTTTTTCACTCTCCTCTTTCACTTTCATCAAGAGGCTTTTGAGTTCCTCTTCACTTTCTGCCATAAGGGTGGTGTCATCTGCATATCTGAGGTTATTGATATTTCTCTTGGCAATCTTGATTCCAGCTTGTGTTTCTTCCAGCCCAGCGTTTCTCATGATGTACTCTGCATATAAGTTAAATAAACAGGGTGACAATATACAGCCTTGATGAACTCCTTTTCCTATTTGGAACCAGTCTGTTGTTCCATGTCCAGTTCTAACTGTTGCTTCCTGACCTGCATACAAATTTCTTAAGAGGCAGATCAGGTTGTCTGGTATTCCCATCTCTTGAAGAATTTTCCACAGTTTATTGTGATCCACACAGTCAAAGGCTTTTGGCATAATCAGTGTTTAATTTATGAAAGTCTGTCTTCAGAGAGTAGAGTTTCCAAGTTATGTTTAAAGTGAAGAAATGTTATTATTTGTTCAAACTTTCTTCTTGTCATAACCTTGGGAAAGATAGATGTTTCAAATAATGGATCCAGTGTGACTTTCTCATTTGTCCACCAAAATTATGAATTCAAGAAACTTCTTTAAAAGAAATTTCTATGTCACTGTTGGTTACATGAGTCCATTTTAAAGCTTTATCATACTTTTTACATGATTTTTCATTCTGTTGGTGATAAAAGTTTGAGAAGCGACTAACTCAAAAAAGCAGTTACCCAAAATTAATTCTGTTATTTCAGTAACATTTTGCAGGTTATTACATTCAGTCATTATATCTGACACACCTATAAAGTCTTCTAATTTTCATGAAATGTCTTCAATCCACTCTTCTGCGGGAGCAAAGGAGCATTCTCCAGCACCGTGAGTTTCATTTTCACTTTCTGTGGCAGAGTCAGGCACTAAGGTTTTTTTGTCTTTTTGTTGGTCTAATGTTCAAATCATCTGAGTGATAACTATACCTGAAGAACTGTCATCTTTTTTATAATTTATTTTTCGTTGTACTGGATCTTCATTGCTATGTGCAGGCTTTCTCGTTGCAGACAGCAGAGGCGGGGGAGCTACTCTCTAGCTGCAGTGTGCGGGCTTCTCATTGCGATGGCTTCTCTTTGCAGAGCACAGGCTCTAGGTGTATGGGCTCAGTAGTTGTAGCACACAGGCTTAATTGCCAGGTGACATGGAATCTCCCCTGCATTGGCTAGCAGATTCTTAACCACTGGACCACCAGAGAAGTCCTAAAGAACTGTCTTCTTCTGTCTTAGTCACTCAATTGTGTCACTCTTTGTGACCCCATGGACTGAAGCCTGCCAGGCTCCTCTGTCCATGGGGATTCTCCAGGCAAGAATACTGGGGTGGGTTGCCATTTCCTTCTCCAGTCTTCTTCTGAGACACTAAGGTATATGTTGCTCAGACAATCAAGAGCAAGTATCTGCATAAAATTGACCGAAAAATTCTTCACTCAAAATTTGGTGATGCATCATTTTTGAAAATTTTATAGTATTATTAACTTGGATTTATAATATACATAAGGTAGGAACAAAAACCTCACAGAGCAAAATGTGAATAATAACGACAGTCATAAGTTGTACAGTGAATAATGTTTGGGTAACAGAAGATGTATTAATATGTCTCTGGTCAATAATGTGTTAAGAATGTCTTTGTTCACTACATGAATGTAAGTCCTGTTTGCTCTCAGAACCAAGCAGTTTGGGCACCTATCCCTGAGGAGGCAGCCACAAAAGCTGGGGCACAGAGACATGTGTCCAGGCTCCTTCCAGGGAGATAACTAGCAACCTGGGACAGGCTGGAGGGAGAGGTGTCTGCTGGCTTCCCTGCCCTTATGGGAGGATCACAGTCCGCCCCTAGGTACAGAATACGTTAGAAGGCTGACCCTCAGGCAGAAGCTTTGTGCTTAGTTGCTCGGTTGTGTCTCACCCTTTGTGAACCCTGGCAGACTGTCCATGGGGATTCTCCAGGCAAGAATATTTTCCAGGCAGGTTGCTCTCCAGGCAACCCAGGGCATGGGTTGCCATGCCCTCCTCCAGGGGATCTTCCCAATCCAGGGATCGAACCCACGTCTCCTGCATTTCAGATGGATTCTTTACCATCTGAACCACCAGGGAAGCCCAAGAATACTGGAGTGGGTAGCAGAAGCTTTAGAAGCAGGCAAATGGACTCTTTTCAGGAAAGGACTGGGAGTCAAGCATTTCTGTATGCCCTCTCTGTGCTAAGCCCTGGGGGGAGAAGGGTGTGCAGTTTAAATCCCCTCTGTTGTCCTCTCCAGCTTCTGAAGGCACACCCTGGTGGCTGTCAGAGACGGCTGATCTGGGGACCCATCCTCTACCAGTAGCCACAAAAGCTGAGGTACAGATGTGTGTACAGGTTTCTTTCAGGGAGGGCCTGGCAACTTGGAGCAGGTCAGAGAGAGTGGGCAGGGGTGGTACCTTTGGGGAGGATTGCAGTCAGCCCCTAGATAGGTGCTCAATTAGAGGCCTGACCCTCAGGCAGCAGCGTTTAAAGTATCCCATCCAGAGACAGAGTGGGAGGTGGGCTTGATCTGCGCTGCCCTCAAGGGGATTGCTGAGGTGAGTGAGTGTGCCTTTAACAACTGCTGCTTTGCTTCCGTTGTCTGTGGAACTAACTGGTGGATTCAAACCCCATTGACTTTTAGAGCTAGGAACTTATCTGGAGGCCTTTGGGTGGGAATCTTAAAACCTGGAGTTGTAGATATGGGGTCTAGACCCTTCATCCCTCAAGGAGAAACTGGCATTTGGCTATTCCCTTTCAGTTGTAGTATTCCCTTACTAAACACCACTGGGGGTTTAGTAAGAGCGTGTCTCAGCCTTTTCTACTCATTTTGACATAGGCATTATCTTGGTCCCTCATTTTGTAAGAGGTGCTTAACCAGTGAGTGAGTTTCTTCAGAGAGAGTTGCTCTGTGTAGCTGTCCATTTGGTGTCCACTGGAGGCAGGGAGTCCAGGATCCTTCAGTGTCACCATCTTTAAAGACAGCCTCAATCCTTTCTAAACTGTTTCTGAATAGCCATTAAAAGGAATGAAATTGGGTCATTTTCAGTGATGTGGATGAAGCTAGAGTCTGTCATACAGAGTGAAGTAAGTCAGAAGAGAAAAACATTGTATATTAACACATGTATATAGAATCAAGAGAATAGTACTGATGAACCTATTTGCAGGGTAAGAATAGAGACACAGATGTAGAGAATGGACTTTTGGACATGGAGGGAAAGGAGAGGGTGGGATGAAGTGGAAGATTGGGATTGACATATACACGCTACCATGTGTAAAATAGAAGCTAGTGGGAAGCTCCTGCATAGCACAGGGAGCTCAGCTCGGTGCTCTGTGATGACCTAGAGGGGTGGGAGGGAGGTCCAGGAGGGAGGGGATATATGTATACCTACAGCTGATTCACGTAGTTGTACAGTAGAGCATCGTAAAGCAAGTACACTCCAATTAGGAAATACACTTTAAAAGTCAGTATCTTTCAACACTGGAATCACACTCTGGAACCACCAGGTGTTCACATTATGAGAAGCAGCGTCAGGGAGACCGAGGACAGCAAAAGCAGCCTCCCGTCTCGCTCTCACCCCGGGCATGTGCTCTGGCAGTGGAGGGCTGGGTGGGTGGTCCCTGCTATTTCGCGTCTCCCTCTCCATGTCTTAGTCTCTGTTTCTTTCTCACTCTCTGATTGTCTCTTTTTTGGAGACATCAGCAGATAGGCATAGAGCTGAATATATTTAAGTCAAAGAAGATTCATGGCATGCTATCATTGTACCCCTTTTGAGTATCTCAACAGCCAGATTAGCTATCTAGGTATTATTATCTTATCAGTGAAAATCCACTAAAGCTCAGAGTAGAGTTGCCAAGTTTAGCAAAGAAAAATACAGGATGCCCAGTTAAACTTCAATAACGAATGAACAATGAATGAATGTTGTAAGGTAGGTCCTGTGCAATATTTGGGTCATACTGGTTCTAAAAATACTTTTTGTTCACTTATAAAATACGGAATCCCATATTTTACCTGAAAACCTAGTGCAAAGGCATTACTTGGCCTCAAGTCTTCTAGCTTCTGCGCCTTCACTAAGGCTCATGATATTGCACATATTTTGTATGCATTTATTCTGTTTTCACATGAACAGCTTATTTGCACTGCATTTATGTTTGACATGACTTTCAATTTGTTGTATAAAATTACTTAATAAAAAAGGCCACACACACACATGATGAGGGAACACTGGTGGAGCCAGGTTTTGAGAGGAGCAATATGGACTCAGGAGAAAGGGTTTGACCCTGGATGTGGGCCAGAGGGATGTGTTGTTTCTTCCTTTGAGTTGGGAGGGAGGAGAGAAGAGGGGCAGACCAGATAGTGACGCACTAGTGTGGATGAAGAATGTCCCCTGCCATATCAGTAAACAAAGGATGGTGTGGCCAACGGGCCAGCAGCCACCGCAGCAGCCGACTGTGCGCCGAGGGGATTTAGGATAGAGGGAAATAGGATGCTGGCCCCAGACAGGTAAGATGCTTACCAAAGGACTGATTCCAGTAAGCCCAGATTCTTCTATCTTCCCATACACAGATATGGGAAGATATGCTCAGTTTATAGATATGCTCAGTTCATTAACTTGAGATGTCTGGTTTTTCCTTAAAAGTGAAAGTATAAAGTGAAGTTGCTCAGTCGTGTCTGACTCTTTGTGACCCCATGGACTGTAGCCTACCAGGCTCCTCTGTCCATGGGATTTTCCAGGCAATAGTACTGGAGTGGATTGCCATTTCCTTCTCCAGGGGATCTTCCCAACCCAGGGATTGAACCTGGGTCTCCCGCATTGTAGACAGACGCTTTACCGTCTGAGCCACCAGGGCAGTCATGTTTTGTTTTTGCAATGACTCATGTATTCTGGCTCCTCCCTTACCTCTTTGGAACAGTCCTTCAGAGCTAGCTGAGACGCACTTCCCAGGCTTAGGTCCTCAGCCTATCCACTGAATAAAACTTGAAGTCTCGAATTCAGGTTGTGCAACCCTAGGAAGGGGAGGAAACACACTTCTGATGGACTATATTTTCATGGTAAATTTAGAGTAACAACCAAGTACTGACTGTGAAAGAAAAGTGGCTGGTTCAGAAACGAGCATGGAAAAGAGCCGGAATATTTTACAGTGATTAGAAAGGTGATGAGAAGATCACGTGGCATCCCACCAATCCTCTTCCTTATGACATGCATTGGGCCCTTCTGGTGAGTACTTAACACTCACAGTAAAGATTTGTATTATACCTATTGCATGTGTATGGGCTCTCAGGCATCATGTTGAGCATCTTTAGGAGTAATTTCAACCCTCTTGACAGCCTTTATGGCAGGAGTGAAGCCATCCCCGTCCTGCAGGTGAGCACATGCAAAGAAAGAAAGATGGACTTGGAGGCTTGACAGGCCACCTGTCCTAGTGTGCACCCTGGGCAATGATGATCAGAATCACTGTTGATGAAATTAGTATTAAATGAGATGTGTGTGCAAGAGCCTAAACCGTCATAGAATATGGACACTGCTGAGCTAACAACTGATCTGTAGTCGTGTGATAGGAGTTCACCTTCTCTCTTCCCCCAAGGAAGATGGAGACTTGCGCCACAGAAGCAGGAATCCCTGTTAACTTCTGCTGCTAGGCAGGTAGCACAAATGTGTGGTGTGTGTTTAAATAAATGAGGACGGGGAGGGGTGTGGGGGTGGTGTGCGACAGTAGCCCAGACCCGTATTCCAGTAAGGGTTACCTTCAGACACAGCCTCACCCTAACATGAGGTGTGGGCCATATGCCATGAGTCTGTGACTCCTGGGGACACAGGTTTAAAAGATGCTACAATCTGTTGGCCTCCTGCTTATTATATGACTTTGGCAAAATCACACCAAGTGGAACCAAACCCCGGGGCTCAGAGGCCGTGCTGTGATAGGCTGGCTAAAGTGTGTGAAGTTCTGAGCAGTTCTTGGGTTTTTCCTGCATGAACAATTCCTACTCATGCAACGAGCCAGTGGCGAGGGGAGCTGTAAGATGACAGTATGGCAGATAATGAGGACTTGGGGCATTCCCATTGGCATAGATCAGAGTGCACTTTTGAAGGCATTGATTAATGAAGATGCGTGTCCCTCATGACGTGAGGCCAGGATCACACGGCTTGTCTGCAGGTGTACGGGAAGATGGGAACCCAGGAGACAGCGAAGGTGGACTGGGCTCAGTCTCCCCTTTATCCCAGGTATGACCCCCAGAGGATAGAAATAGCCTTTCCAGGCTCAGGCTGGAAATCCTGCAGTCTCCCTGCTCCAAAAGAAACACACATCACTTTGCTGCTGTGGCTGAACTACTGCTCATCTTTATTGAAAAGGCAGAACATAACACATCTGAAGAGACCCAGCTTCCACAGTGCTCCAGACACTGGCTGTAAATCACCCGTGGGTGGCAGTGAAACTACAGAATGGAACGTCCCTGGGAAGAAGAAACCAGAAGACACATCTCCTGTTGTACCAGACTGTGAAGACTATGACTAATAAAGTGCTGGCAGAAGCGTGGCAGTGAAGAGCCTTTGAGAGGTCCCCCTGCTGTGCAGACCAGGGCACCAACTTCTCCCCCAAGGCCATCACCTGCCACCAAGGGACACAAGGCTCACACCCCAGACAGTCTCCGAGAGCAAGGAAGACATGATGTTTCTAAAGGCAGTGGATGGAAATCTGAGCATTTCCAGTGGAGAGGATGGCACTATCAGGCCCTCCTGTATCTGGGGTGGTTACGGGGCAGGGAAGGGAAAGTGGTTGGTCTACAGGATCATTAGCAGAGGATAACCAAGGGGTGGGTGACTACTTAAACACACACCTGGGATCTGATCACATGTGGGTAAGTCAAGGGCTCAAGTGTTAGCACGGCAAATTGTAAGTAAAAGATATTCGCAATACCTCTCTCTCTAAAGGTTTCTTCCCAAAGAAGGTGAAGTGACCATACACAAAATCTACCGCGGTGAGAAGTGGGCCAACACTCAAGCACTACTGCTGGGGTCTGTCTGGACAGTCCAGGTCGGGGGAAAGCATTTGTGTAAAGAAGGCAGGATCGGGAGGCCTGCCACAAGCCCTTTCATGAGCAGAGCGCAGACGGTAAGGAGGCAAGGTCCTCAGGCCCCAGTAGGTAAAGAAATGTCTTTGCACAACAGAAGTTCACAGCATGTTGGGTCAGCTCACCTCGAATTCGGAGAAGTTGGAACCAAGCACTGAGCAAACAGTAAGTTCAGATTTAGCCGTGGAAGTTGAGGCTCTTCCAACTTAGAAATGTGCTGTGATGAGACACGACAGGCCCATAAAGGCAGTTCCCCTTTAGGTTAAAGTGGCCCATGGGAGTCCCCTGGGACGCTGGGCAGCTGCTGTTGAACAGCAGGTATTATTCACCCCACTCAATTACCTCCACCCGACTCCTAGTTCCATTCCCTGACCTGTGATGGGCTCATTAAGTCTTAATGACACCAGAAGGTGCCACCACTTGCTTCTCAACACTCCAAGCTCAGGGTGGTCCTGCCACTCAGAACTGAGACCATACTGCCTTTCCTTGAAAATGGAGGCTGAACCCCTTGAGTCCTTGTGCCCCTAGAGAGATTCTGAAATGTTCTTTCCCTAATAAGTGCACTTTCCCAGCTGCTCCTCAATGCCAGGGTCAGGCCCCAGGCACACGGGAGGGCAGGAATTGGGCAGCCAAGGAGACAGGAGACTTGCCCTGTAAACCCAGTAGCCGCTACCAAATGCAGAGTAAAAACGTCATCTACGAGGGTTCTTGAGCTATGTGCGCGTACAAGTCCTGCCTCCCTTTCCACACCCTGGGAAGGGCCCCGCCTGGGACCAGGGGAGGCCTGCGCTCCATGCCCGCTAACCCCGCAGGTAGGGGGCACCCGCGGGCTCGCGGCCCAGCGCGTTGATGTGTGGGAGCGCGCCCGCCGCTGCCGCCAGCTTCTCGCTCAGCTTGCGGTTCAGCAGCTCCAGGTGGCGGCCGTTCTTCCGCGCCTGCCGCAGGGATCGCTTGACCTTCTTCACCCGCTCCCGCAGCTGCTTGTTCCGCTTCTCCAGGGTAGCGACCTTCTGCTGCAGCTTCTTGACGTGGTCCTCCTCCTCAAACAGGGCCTTCTGCACCGAGGAACACATGAGCTGGGGAGGAAACGCGAGGTTGGGGGAGAGAGAGGCAGGTAAGTTTCAGAAACCTCCCCAGGTAAGCTTCCTGGGGTTGCCAGCCCCAAGGCACAGGCCTCCTGTCACTAATGGCCTGACCCCGGAATAAGGCCAGCCCTCATACCCCTTTTGGCTTCCCCGCTGTGGACCGCACTGCAGAGCCCAGCTCTTGCTTTCTGTGTTGGGTACCTAGATGCTTTAGCTGTAAAAGAGATGCTCCATGGATTGTCTTACGTGCTTATCCATTTGCATCCTGTCTCTCCCCTGTTGGAGCAGTCAGTCTTCACCTTGTGCTCTCCTCGGTCAGCGCTTTTACCTGTGCAGTTCCAATCTGTCTAGAACATTTTTCAGGAAAGCCAAAGCTTGAGGATCACCTAGGGAAACTTGGTGGGCCTTCAGCATATTTCCACCACAGAGCTTTGCTGGCACCAAGGTGCAAATACCCTCATTCTGGAGATCTTTCTAGTCGCTGTGGAATGGACTGCAAGTGAGCGCCTCTTTTGAAAAATAGAGTTGGTTTCTTACCTAAGACCCTTTGGTTTCTTACAGGAAAAAAAAAAAATTCTAAATATTTGTCACTCTAGCAAAAAGGACAGCTCTAGTGACCCAAAAGAACAAAACCTAAAACAGAAAAATGCACAGAGAATATGGATGGTCTACAGGAAAGGTAGTATACAGGAAAAGCTTAACCCTACTCTTAAGAAGGTAAATGCAAAGTAGATCCACAATGGATTGATTTCTTTCAACAAAATGAAATTTCAATTTTATCCTTTGGTAAAATCAGAGTCCGTATTTGGGGAAATAGGCATTCTCATATACTGCAGGTGGAGAGTAAACTCCTATAAAGGACAATCTGGCTGTATCAAAATGAAAACTGCATGTAGCCTTGATGTAGTCATTCTGAGGCTTCATCTGATAGAAACACTCCCACATGTGCAAAAATACATATTATATATCATCTAGAATAATTATAATTATTCTGATAAATATCTAATAATATAGTAATTGTATTAAACACACAGAAACCAACAAACACTGTTATAAGAAGGCTGAAGAATGATATTAGCATCGTGAACGCATAAGACATCCCTCTCCCCTGCCCCAACAAAAAAAATTGGCATCTATCTGTGAACAAAAGTGACTTTAGAACTATGATCCACCAGGGGACCCAGGAGGAGTCTTGCCCACCCATGCATCTCTGCACACCTCCTTCTGATTGCTTGCTTGTCTCTGTCTAGTATTCTGTTGTGTCCACAGAACCAATTATTTCCCTGCATATGCAATTTGTATGTTTATAAGTGAAAATGTTAATACATTATTGTTAATCTTGAAGCATTAAAAAAGACACCAGTCCTGGCTATGGACACTGCAATGGTCCCCGAGTTTCACCAGACCCTCTCGGGCAAAGGACCTCAACAGGGGTTTCTCCAAAGAAGACATACAGGTGGCCAACTGGTATGTGGAAGGTGCTGGACACCACTATTCATCAGGAAAACACAAATCACAACCACCATGAGGAGCAGGCAAGCAAGGGAAACTGTCTGTCCTCCCTCGCAACTTCTCGCCAGGCCTCTGATCAGTTTCTATTGATTAAGGAGGCCAAGAGCCCTGGTTGGTACACGTTGTGGCGCTCAGTGTGTCCCCTTCTGGGGAGAGTTTCTGGGCACCCCTGGGACCACTGAACACGTCACCCACAGGAAGCAAAGAGGCCACCTGAACCTCTCATTTTAGCGTCACCACGTTTGGTAAATCTGCCTTCCTGGGGCCTCAGGACCCTTATTCAGGCAATGCTTCCCACCCCCGAACTCTCTCTACTTCTCTCTCTGTCCTCTCCTCCTGAGAGAGCAGGTCCAGCATCGCCCCTCTCAGTCTGTGAGACCGGCCCACTCTGGCCAGCAGTGGCAGGAGAGGCTCTCCTCACGCCATGCAGACCCTGTCCAGTGGGCTCTCCCTGACCAGAGATTTATGACAGACGTTCAGACCTCATCTTGTGTAGTAGAGGGAAATTCAGTCCTTCCAACATTCTTACCAAGAAAAATCCCGCTGGCAACAGGCTGGAGTGGCAGATCTCTATACATGGGTGTATGCATGGGTAAGACTCCCACCTGCAGGCTGGGGACCCACAGACAACATACAAGTGGCTGGTTCCAGGGCTTGATCACCTCGGTGGGCAGTGGACAGGGTGCTTGCTTCCTCCTTCACTGGCCCTTTCTGGAAGCAGGCAGGTTGGCTGAAGCAGCAGTGTCCTTCATTTCAGTCTTTTCTGTCCCTCCTGTCTTTACCTCTCCTCCCTTGGTCTTCACCCCTGCACGCCCATCCCCTTTACCCTGAAGACTTCTTCCTTATGTCTGTTTTGTGATTGGTATCTTTGTGATGTAGATTTGTCTGTCCATCTATTCCTGCCAGCCTTGTGAGCACAATGGAGCTCTTCAGCCTTGAAACACAACCCACACTGCCTGAGACTCCAACTTGGGTTATTTAGTGGGATTTTAAAGAACAAAAAGAAAAGAGAGACACTTGCATCTCTCTCTCCTATGTCACTATTCTGCCTGGGCTCTCAGGAATTACCTGATTCATCTGTGATCCCCCAGAGTAAGGGGGGAAAAGGGCCATTTTTTAATGGATAAAGATGTGTTACAAATATATATAATGGAATATTATTCAGCCGTAAAAAATCATATTAATGCATATATGTGGGATTTAGAAAAAGGTACAGATGAATCTATTTGTAGGGCAGGAATACAAACAGAACAGACAAACTGACTTGTGGACACATTATAAGTGCCTGGTGACCTGTGATGACCTAGACAGGCGGGGAAACATTGTATAACTATGGTGATCCACATTTGTAAAGAAGTTATCCCTCCAATAAAAAAAATAAATGTAAAGAATGGTGCACAAAGTTCCTAAGTTACACTCAGGTCTCACTGTGACTTCCTTGTCTCCCTCCTCTCTCTCCTTCACACACATGAGAAATGTCATATTAACACATGTATGTAACATCTAGAAAGATGGTATAGATTCTCTTCTTTGCAAAACAGAAGTAGGGACCCAATCTATACACACCGAGCAGGAAAAGAAGAGGTGCTTTGGGAGACTGGGATCAACATATGTACACTATTAATACTGTATATAAACTAGATAACTAATGAGCACCAACTGTATATGGAAGGAACTCCAAAAGAGAGTGGATATATATATACATATACCTGATCCACTTTGCTGTACATTAGGAACTAATACAACATTGTAAAGTGACTCTACTCCAATATAAATTAATTAAAAACACAGGCTCTTGGCAGAACGTTAGTGTACCCCTGAGACATCAACACCCTTCACAGGCATCCCTCAGAGCCAGGGCCCAGCTGTTCCCCACTCTTCTTGTTGTTTTAGGCATTCAGTCGTGTCCAACTCTGCGACCCCCAAGGACAGGAGCACACCAGGCTTCCTGGTCATTCCCTAGTCTAAAGACCACCCTGACAATGGCCTGGAGAAACTAAGATGTAGCACAGAAACAGCTAGAAGTGTGTGTGGGGTCGGGGGGTCGTTATTAAGACAGGATGAATAGAATGACTACAGCTCCTTGGTCAGGGTGTCGCTCTTGATCCCACGGCCTCCCTTTGACATGGGTAGGGTCCGAGTTGGAGCAGAAAGATGTAGGACTCTGGGACCTTCCTATTGAGGAACTGTATCCATGTTACTGCCTACATGCATATGTATAGAATCCATATGCAACAGAGAATCGCCTCTAGATGATACATGTCTGTTCATTCCAGCAAGAAGCATTTATTACACCATGCCTGGCACTGCATGTCACAAAGTTCTTCCTGAATTATTCTGCCACTAAGCTCTGTATCTAATAAACAAAAAGACAGTACATTAAAAATTACTGTTTCAGGGCAGCAGACACACAGGCTCACTGAGAGGAGCCTTGCCTTCGCAGCTGTTTTCAATTTAAATAACCTAACCTATAAAGACAAAGTGTACTTTCTGAAATGTTAAAAATGAGGCAAGTCCCAAAGTGGCAACACTGATCAACAACTTGCCTTTTTAATATTTCCCTTCCGTTCTTGAGATTCAAAACAGGGAAAAAAGGAGGAAATTAAAACCAAGAACAGAGGTCAACAGACTATGGCTCATGGACCCGATGTGGCCCACCACCCATTTTTGTGAATAAAGTTTTATTGGAACACACTGCCACAGTCTTTTGTTTACACACAGTCTGTGGTTCCTTTCCTCTACAGTGGCAGAGATGCGGAGCCTCAACACAGACTGTGTGATCCAAAAAGCCTAAAATTGTACCTGGCCCTTTATAGGAGAAAATTCTGGAACCCTCGTCTTGAGAGGCGCTCAAGGCAAATCGAGATGCAAAGGTAACAGTTGACAACTGGATGAATTTGGAGGGAAAACAGACAAGGAGTGTGGATGAGTGCAAAGGATGAAAATAGCATCGGGTCCCACAGTCTGCCATGACCCTCAATGCCCACCCCACATTCTTTTCACACCACTTTCAAACACCAAAGTGCGAGCACTACTTTGGGCAGCCAGCTCAAGTTCTCAGGGATTCTCTCAACAGACTGCTGCCGGTTTCACACCTCTGGATGGACGTTCGCAAAACAGCTCTTTCCAAAATGGTTAACACACTGTTTCTAAAGTGATTCCCCATGGACACTGGAAAGATAAGCTTTCTGGAACCTACCACGCACTGCCCAGGAGCATCCACTCTCGGTGAGAGGTGCTCTGAAGTGGGTCACTGGTCACACGATTCGTCAGTTCCGCAAAGCTTACACTGCCTTGTGTCTTCTGACCCAGTCAAGGCCAGAGGCCAAGACGCTTCCTTTTTCTGTGTGAAGCAGGAAACTCCTGGGGGCGTTGATGGCGAGCCCACCAGGCTTCAACCCGAGTTCTCTCCAGTTCGCTCGGGCCCTGTCTATCCATTCTATCATTGTTTGTAAACATCGTAGAGTGGGGCAAGGAGGCGAGTAGCAGAGCCCAGGCAAAGCAGAGCGGCTTCCTAAAGGACTGGACAGTAGTAATTTGGATGATACCCAGCGCTACCGAGAAAACTCCCAAGCCGCAGGAGTGACAACAGGGCAGTTCTACCGTGGACTCTCTGGAGAAGCAACCTGAGGTTCCCATGACTCTGACTTGGCGCCCGGTCCTCTGCTCCACCCCAAGTCAAATGCCGTTGTCCCCCTGTGCCAGGAGCCCAGGAGAAGGCAGAGCTCACGCCCAGACAGGCTTCGTGGAGGACGGGCAGCAGAGGTGGGGGCGGAGCTGGAGCAGGGTGCTCTTCCCACGGACGAGCGGCACTGGCTCCGCGGCTCCCCGCCCCACCAGACACGCCGCAGGATCCGGCATCCCGAGCTTCAGAACCAAGCACCACTGGGACAGCATCCTGGCTGCCCCATCTGACTGCGGGGCGTCAATGCAGCTGCCTCAGCACCGCCCATTCCTCATTCATACAACAGGAACAGTGACGTCTCCACTACAGACAGACTCTGAAGATGAAAGGTTAATAGGACCTTCCCTGGTGGTCCAGTGGCTAAGACAATCTGCTCCCAGTGCAGGAGGGGCCCGGTTTGATTCCTGGTCAGGGAACTAGATCCCACATCCACAACTAAGACCTGGCAAAGCCAAATATTTTAAAAGTAAAATCAGATAATAGATGTAAAGCATTTGACATTGCACCTGACATACAGTGACCACAGCTTATGAATCTTTATGACTGTTATGCATCCTGAACTTTCCTGATTGATTTACTCCTCCACACCGGGCTCCCTCAGTTATCCCTCAAGTTACCGATGCCTCTGCACTCCTGCTTAGGAAACCTGCACTAACTACCCCACAAACCCTGAGACAATTCTTATTCTCCAAGGGTCCAGGTCACCTCCTCTGTGAAGCCTTCCCTGATTTCTCCAGAAAGAGCCATGTCATCTTTCCCCAAGTCCATTGTCGAGTTTATCACACTGTGAGTCTAACTCTCTCCTGGACAGTCAAAGCCACTCAAGTGAAGGGCTCCATCTTTTCATCTTTGTATCTAGCACCTGTCATGCAGTAAAGCCCTTAATGAATGAAGGGATGCAGGTTGAAACAGAATCAAGTTCAGTGATTTAAAAGTGGGCAACGAACAGAGCAGCAGGAACGACCTTTGCAAAGTGGGTACTGGGTTCCACATGGCCCTTGTGAAGTCCTGTCCCAAGTCCGTCCGACTCCCTGTTGCAGTAAGAGCAGGAACTGGCTTTAAGGATCCCTGAAGTTCATGCATTTTTTTTTCTGATTCCCTCCCAGGCCCGGCTGACCAGGTTGTCTTGGACATCCCATACCAAACCCACAAGAGTTGTAGGACATGATGGAGATGAGAAAAGACTGAATTTCCAAGGGGAGATGCTAGGTTATAGGAACCCAGGTAAATTTGGGAGATGGCACACATTTCATAAAGACCCCAGAAATGGTGGAAGAAGCAGACAGAGTCTTAAAAGGCCAGTGCTCAACTCCTGAATAGACCACAGTTAAAACTAGGAAAGATGGTACTGCTTCGGGTCCATTCCCTGCCACCACAGAGAGGGAAGTTTGCCAGTTCAGTTACAGAGAAATAAAGTCAGATCTCCCAATAAATGCACTTAGAAAGCACTGCCAAAGTGAAGTCCACATAATGCTCATCTCATGAGATGCTCACATGGGGACAAATGGAGTTTTTCTTTGTCACATAAATTTCAGAAATTCTGCATATTGTGTGTTCCTCTTTGATGTGATACACATTAACCTATTAACCATACTCACTGGTCCTGTATTAACTCAACCTCTATAACTACACCCATTCTCTCCTGGCTGTGGCAGAACCCTCCCACAGGCAACAACAACTGATTTCAAGGGTGAGGGTTTCCCATCTCTAGGCCTGGAGGAGGCCAGACCCCCTAGCTAGTCCACTCAGCTGTGAGCCAGGAAATACTACCCACTCAATTACATGCATGTGGACCTCAATGATGGGAACTGAACTTGTCTCGTTCTGTGGCATTCCAGTCTCGGTTCTCAGCTTCTTGTGGGGGAATCTGCATCTCTCCACGGAGTCCTGCAAACATCATTTTCCACTGTGATGGAGGGATGATTGGGAAGCACGAGGTCACGGAACACTGATTCCAACCCCTGAGGCTTTTCTGGACCTACCAAGGGAGGTAAAGCTGAAATCACAGATCCTAGGATGAGAAGGCAGCGAGCAGCTCTCCTTCAGTTCCAAGCACCTTCCATGGTGCAAGGAAGAAAAGATCCAGGGAAAGCAGGAAGAAGAGTACGATCGTTTAGGTTCCAGAAACTCACTCCAGACAGTTGGCATCACAGTAGAAACAGGGACACCTCCATCTAGTCCCAGTTCTGCCAGCAATGAGTCAGTGACTGTGGTGAGTCATGGTCCTCCCTCAACCTCGGTCATAGCCTCAGAGACATCTTCCCAGGTCCTGTGCCTCTGAATGTTTGGTCAAAGCCTCCTTGGGCATTTCAGGCTCTCATTGGCCAGGGCTGGGGTTCTCTCCCATGAAAACAGTGGGAGGAAACAGACCCACGGTTGACTTGCCAATGCAGGGATTCTCTTCGGGGGCATGGGTGCCATTCCTGGTCACTGGGATCTCAGGGTTTATTTAAACATCTGGCCGCTGGCCTTCTGATGTACGTGCTCCGCCTCCATGGCATCTCAGGCTGTGGGAGAGGAAGGACAGGGCCTGCTGGTGTAGGCGCCTCCCCTAGAACCCAGCAGTTGACAGACGTGCTGCTACTGGGGATGGGGGCCAAGTTCATTCCTGCCACAGCCGCTGATTAGCTCCTTAAGCTCCAGGCCTTGGGTCACTGCTGTTGCCCAAGGAGACAGCACGCCAAGTTGAAGCTTCCACCTTGCCCTGTGGTCCTCTGAACTCGGTCCAAGATGACCTAAAGGCAGCCCCTCTGATCTCAGGACATCTGGGTGAGGCTGCTGAGAGCGGGAAGGCTGGACCATGGACCACCAGGGTCCACCAGGGAGGGGAAAGCTGAGAGCAGAAACCAGGCCCAGCAAGCCGCCTGCTCTGTCCTGCTCTCCCTCCAAAGGCACTATTATCCTGACCCATCTTGGATCGAGGCTCATCTCCCCGGGGCCTTTCACACCCACAGGTTTTGAGCATTCAGTGTCCAGCCCTTCTCCTAGAAGGAAAGGGCAGTTAAGGACCAGGCTCTACTTTTCCTCCCGATGCCTGGTGTGTTTTCCTGGCATCATCAGTACTGGCTAAAAAACCCAAAGGGTTCCCGCCACCCGCCCTGCCCAACTGGGGAATGTGACAGAGATTTATAAGTTGTGAGCGCACTCCTGTTTACTTCCCAGAGACTGATGACTTGTCCACATGCCACATCCAGGGCCTGAGTCAGCCCAGGGTCTGTTTGCTCTGGAGAATTTATCAAACCCAGATACAGGCTTTTCTGCTACTGAATCAAGACAGATAGCCTGGGAGCCGCCTGTCCTTAAAGGGGCAGAGCTGGGGATGGGATTCAGTGAGAGTTAGCTTCAAATCTGGCTCAGGCTGCATGCGTGTTTCTCCTTTCACAAAGTGGAGATTCGGATAATGGTGAGACTGCATGGAGGCATGTGGGAAGCAGTTCATCCACTAGATGCTGACCATTATAATTACATACAGGCTCAGTCCCTAACCTCATGTCCCAGCATCAGTATTTTAATAGGTAAAAATATTACTGGAAAATCCTTAAACCACAGATGACAAACAGATACTCAAGCACAGTGATGTGTCTCTGCCAACTTTCAAGGGCCATCCTTCTAGCCTGATATGTGGCATAAGTCCTTGCAAACTTGAAAGTTTTCAATAACATGGCCAGGGCACATTTTACATGTGAAAGGCATTATAGAATCCTACCCACTCTGCATGGTTATGGCCAGACTCTATGACACATGAAAAAGAAATATTAGCTGTGAGGAGAAAATTTTAAATATGCCTTAATTATTGTCCCATTATACAAACAACCAAAGTTACTCTTAGCCACCTCTTTAACAATTTGCTGTTCCATCTTTCTGAAATGCTGTTCCATGACTGGATAGCAGGTTACTTCTCCTCCTCCTGGTTCCTGTGGCACATCCTCAGATGTCCTTCCTTGTCACCCTGTACGTAACCTCTCCTAATGACTATTGGCACCCTGCTCGTATCCCTAGTAGCACGATCAGTTGGCTAAATAATGGTTAATCTCTTTCTTCCACCAACTATGAAACAGGGGCTCTGTCTCTCACTTTTAACTGCTATTACCCCCTAGGGACTAATACAGTGCCTGGCATACAGTAAGTGCAAAAAAGAGTGTTGCCTGAAATAATGAATTACAAAACTATTACATGCTAAGTATTTTAAAAATTGGAAACTATTGAAAAACAGAAAGAAAAAAAAAGTCACCACTAAAAGTGACTTCTTTTACTGGTGTGATTTTTTTTTAACCCAGTTATAAATTACCCTGTATTTTCAATTTTGAATTTGGCTTTCTCAAGCTTTCATTTCATAAAAGCCTTACAGTCTGAGAGTTCCATTATTCTGATGGCTGAACCTATTTCACTATAAGATTACTCTTTAATTTATTTAGACACATTCCTTTGGTTGGGCATACAGGCTGTTTTTATACATTGTGCTACTGTAAATAATGTTCAAGAAAATAAAACGCCACATTTTTCTTCATTGGGATTATTTCTTTAGGGTTGACACTTGAAAGGGTAATTAGGTAATTACCTAATTAGGTAATTAGACTGGAAGCAAAGCACATTTCTAAGAATTTTTCTCTGTGTTGCTAAGTTGTTTTCCAAAAGTATTATACTGATTTAAGGTTTACATTTTCATATTCCACTTTTTAAAAAAAATTTATCTAGACTCTATTTGGGTATATGGTATGATGTGAGTACATAAATACATTTTTTTTTCAAATAGCAAATTAATTATTCTCCCACATTTTGTTAAATACTCTTCCCTGAGGACTTCCCTGGTGGCTCAGTAGCTGAGACTCCATGCTCCCTGTGCAGGGGGGCCCAGGTTCGATCCCTGGTCAGGGAACTAGATCCCACGTGCTGCAGTTAAAGATCCCGCATGCCACAACTAAGACCCAGTGCAGCCTAATAAATATTTTTAAAAAACTACTCCTCCCTTTCCCATAGATTGTAGTACCTCCTTCTTCAGGATTCTGACTTAGACACTAAGATATGATTGGACCAACTTTGTCCTGTTCAGCTATGGGGTAGTACACCAATCTCATGGGGCTTTTGTATTAAAAGTATATTACAAGATATGATCTTCCTTTTCAAAAATTTCTTGGCCAAACTTTTAAAATCCAGAAGGATTCTATACGGATCTTAAAACATTCTATGAATCCATACAGCTCTAAACATATTTTGAATAGATCAAAAACTACCGACTATTATTATCTAACTTTAAAAATTGCTTCAAAGTATATGCTTTTCTGATCCGTCTTCCTGCCCATTGTTTTTTCTTAAATAAACCCTTGATTCAACACTGTTTTATTCCTATTCAGGGAATAAAGCCATGAAAGTTTATGTTTCATTCTGGATTTAACCTATAAAAGTTATATGTTCCCTTCTTCTCATTACCTATCTGGAAAAATATGCATAGATGTTCCTAATGGGGATAACGAAGGATGGTCACAGAATTGTTTATAAGACTGACAAAACAGGAACGATTTTCATGCCTATCAGTAAGGGAAGGGCTAAATAAACTACAGCCTGCCCACCTGATGAAATACACACACAATTAAAAGGATAAAAATCTCTGACATATATTGTCAAGTAGGAAGCACCCTCCCTGGTTGCAGAACCATTCATATATTATGATATCATTTATACCACATACATATAAAAAACCCACAAAACTGGTTTTTTCAAAGCCCACATACATGCTTGTGAAACCCTGTCAGAGGTTTGGAAGGTCACCTCCAGGGAGGGTCCTGGGACTCAGAGTGTAAAAGTGTTTTTTCCTGTAGGATTCAAACACTGTATTCACGTATGTTTCGCTCGTACAATGAGAAATCAGTACCTGATTTTAAAGTCATACACTCTTCAAAGGGATGATCAGCTCTTGGGTGCACAGGTGGTCAACAATACTTAGCCCCATGGAGCCCCTGGGGCATCGGCCTCCCGGGGATGCACTGTGACCGAGTCCCAGCCCCACAGGACTCACAGAGACGCTGCAGTTGCCACTTTAGGTAAGAAAAGCCATGCTCTGGAAAGGGTTGGAGGAGCTTGATCAGGGTCAGACCAGCAGCCAGGGCATGGGTGACACTTATACGTGTCACCCCAGTCCGAAGGAGCAGCTGCCAAACACGTGACCGACGGGGGACATAGGACAGAACCTGTCAGAACTAGCTCATGGCTTGGGAGGGGCTGTTACATACCCATGTAGCAAGATCCCCACTCTTGGGACTTGCTGGTCTCTAGATTCTGGTGTTGCAAACAGAACAATAACCTCCCTTTATCCAGCATCCACGTGCCAGGCACCATACTACCACCCGTTTTGGATGCGTTCTCTCATTAAATTCTGACATTTGACCCCCAAGGTAGCTTGCACTATTTGTCCCATTTTAGAGACCAGAGAAAGCAGCTCAGACTGCGGAAGTGACTTGCCTAAAGCCCACACCCTCGTCTCTTCAAAGGCGGTGCCCTTTGCTCTTAAGCTCTGTAACAGAGCTCTTCAAATAAGGAGATTTCATTTGCAAACCAATAGCTCTAGAGGTTTCCTGGGGCCTGGCTTTCCTCTCTGGCCTTCCCTGACCCTCAGCCTCGCACATAAGGCCATTTTCCCTGAACCACCACCTTCCAACTACTCCCCCTCCTACTGCCCCCCACCACCAAAAAAATTGGGCAAACTACACATGATGACATTTGCTTGTGACACAGTGGTTTCAGTTACCAAAGAAGAAAACTGAAGACCAGCAATCCAGGTGCCTACCTCCTCCTCCCTGTTCCTAATCCCACTAGCAAGCAGTCAGTCTGGATATTCAATTTAAAATGAATTAAGGAAGCAACTTTAGTGAAGAAGGACGTCAGCGTGGCTTTTAAAATTTCACAGTTAATGAACATCAAATTCCATTCCAGTCCCTGAGAAGGTGACCTTTTGACGCATAAACTTTATACATCCTCTGTGGCCAGAGCTGCCTTTGTGCTGGGATCCCGTCCCCAGGGCTGGGCGTGCATGTCTGCTGTGAGGTCAGCCCAGAGCGGGCAGCCAGCCCCTCATGCACCCTCTGATAGAGCTGGAAGGCAGGAAGCCCTGCCCACTGATAGACTTGACTGATCAGGGGAAAAGTCAGGCCTTATTCTTTATTTCAAATAATTTTTTAAATTGTGGTAACGTACACAGAGGGCATCCCTGGTGGCTCAGTGATAAAGAATCCACCTGCAATACAGAAGGGTTGGGAAGATCCCCTGGAGGAGGGCATGGCAACCCACTCCAGTATTCTTGCCTGGAGAATCCCATGGACAGAAGAGCCTGGTGGGCTATGGTCCGTAGGGTCAGAAAGAGTCAGACATGACTTAGCAACTGAACAATGACAACATACACAGAACACAAAATGTACCTTCATGTAGCCAAGTTTATGTGCGCAGCTCCATGGCATCAAGTGCACTGATGCCCCCATGGTCTTCCATCTCCAGGCCTCACCTCTGGGCTCCCTAAGGGTTTCCACCCCACCCTACCTTCCCCGACATCTGTTCCACTTCTGCCCTCACACACTGGCCTCCACTCCTCCAGGTGGTGATCGCTTTCTGCAGAGGCACCATGCTGGGGGATGAAGCCTGCTCTGCGACTACCCACGTGGCACAGGCTCCCGAGGGGCCCCCACTCTGACAGCCTCTGGGGTTCCTTGCAGACTCAGGCTGGACCTCCCTGCCTGGAAGCCTCAGGATCTGCCCCTTGGACAGCCCAGGATCCACCCCTTCTCTCTCCAGGCTTCTCCGTGTCAGGAGATGCTTCAGAAAAATGTTACAATCCCACACCTCCTTGGGCAGCCAGGTGGTCCTGGGCAGGTGGCCAAACCTCAAGGAGCCCACACACCCTTCTACAAAATAGGCCCCATATCTAACTGCCAGGGTGGATGTGAGGACTGAAGAAGAGCTGTGTCAAGGGCCTGGCAGCAGGAAAGCTCTATTAGATGCCAACACTCTCCTTCCATGGGTGGTGCCAGCTCCTACTGCTAACCACCCCAGTGCCCTCTGTCTCTACCACACTCCTTCTCGTCCTCACTTCCTCTTCCCACCACACCCCCATCCACCCACTCCTCACTCTCTGCCATCGACTGGAATCCAGAAAGTTTGTATTATCCCACTACGCGGTAGAAAGAGAGAGGCTTGCCCTCCACTGTCTGAATGCCAAGGAGCCTCTGTTTCTAACATCTTCTCTTGGCTGAGTCTGGCAGAAAAAAAATGCTCGCTTAAAAAGAGATGTCTCCTCTCAAGCAGGGAACGTACAGAAAGAGATGGTTCCCTAAATGCCAGTTTACAGCCTGGAGGGGGAGCCCAGAGCCTCCTGGGCTCAGAAAACACTCTTGTCCTGATGCTTACCAAATGTTTGATCCATAGATACAAGACATCCCTTCCTTCCCTTCCCCTTTGTGAGTGAAAGAAAGACAATCCCTTTTAGATGTGAAGAATAAATCACTTATTTCTAAAAGTCACTGTGGGGGGAAGAGATCATCTGCAGGCTTTGAAAGTCTTAAACACAGGAAAAAAACTGAGTAGACAAACCAGACTGGAATGGGCTTCCACAGACATCCCCCAGGCCCCGTCTGTAACTTTAATCTCCTAGAAGAGAAAGTAATCTGATTGTTCCTCTGCTTGGGAAGTACATGCCAGGACACTTGGATTACATCACTTCTCTGCCCAGAAAGCTTCAAAGGCAACCAGAGCCCACCAGGAGGTGGTCCTCATTTAGTTTGCTGACTTGTCATCATGAAGCACTAAATTACAGGCACCCTGAACTAGTCTTACTGTTCCCCGAACAAACCCCAACCATCACTTCTAGACTATTCTCAATGCTTTCTTTACCTGGCCTGTCTCAGGCCACCCTCTCTCAGGCCAGACTCTGATGCCACCTTCACAAAGCCTTTCCTATCCCTCGACTGCATGGAGTCCACCCTCCTTGGCCTCCCATGGTGCTTGGAACCTCCCTTTTTGCATTCCTCTTGCAGAGGCAAGAATTAAAACCAACTTCATGAAATCTTATATAGTTCAAAGATGGGTCCACCCTAGAGATACATCATGGTCGTGTACATACTTGTCTTCACCTCCATGCTTGATGATGCAACTTTGAAGGCAACACCTGTGTCTGCCTCCTGGTCTCCATCACTCAGCACCCCTGCTCCATGCCTAGAACTCTTCAGGTACTCAGTAAACATCAGTCTACTAAGCTTTGCAAGTTGACACTTCTCTAAGCATACAGTCTGTGGAGACAAGCTTCTCTCCATGTGGATCTTTGCAAATGTAGATAAGGAACCTGAACTCAGCAATGTACACATCCCGGCAGAATGGCTGCACTCTGCAGTGAAACCAAAGTAAAGTAGAATTTTCTCTCTGTGATAGATTGGTGACACACTAGGTCTGGTCTGAGATTCATCCGTGAGTTCAATTCTGTACCCTGAAGGAGACAGGTCTCAGAAGAGGCAGAATTCTTATCACCTCAATTCCTGCTTGAAGCATCTGGTGTTATTAGCTTAGACTATGCACATTTCCAGGTGAAGCTCTGAGTTTTTAGAGCCCTTCCCAATCTCCCAGAAAACTGTAGGGCAAAGAGCTATTCCCTATTTCCTACTCTGTCTTGAAACCACCTCACCATAGAGTGTGATTTAAGACACAGAAAGCACTGCATTAGGCTGCAGACTTTCGAGCACCAGTGAGCTCATTAGGCTCTTCTGCTCTGTTTCAGGAAATCCTACGCTTGTGGGTTGAAGTAGAAATCCTAGAATGCCTTCCGAAGTGAAAATTCGTTGCCAAAACAGAATTTATAACTGTTGCCATGGCAGCGAAACCTGTCATGTTTTACTCAGCCTAACAATATCTAAACTCTGATGTTCTGAGAACAGGTGAAGTGGAACGGCCAAGTGCGATCTCCATAGGGGCCTGGGGTAAGATCCATTTTCCCGCTCTTAACCCGCTGTGCCTCTGTGTGGCCCTCTAGACACCCTGACTTCTCCCCCTGAGTGTCCCTGCGGGAACACAGCTTTTAAACTGGGGGATGCAGGCCACAGCTTCTGCTTTTCTACCATGTTCTTTGTGCATATGTGTATCTGTGTTAGGCTCCCAAAAATATGTGGTCAGTGTGGGTCTCCTGAGTGTGGGAGACCACGGAGAAGAGCAGGAAGGAACAGGCAAAGAGGAGTTGGAGATTTTCAAGGGAGACTTGCAGTTCCCCAAGGTGGGGACCGGATGTGACATGGTGAACAGCCCCTGGGTATTACTGAGCACAAGGGGAGAGGATGCAGTAAGTCTGAAGTTCTAGAAGCTTCTGTGTGCTGAAGGAGAGGGAGCCACCCATACCATTCATGGGTGAAGGTAGGTTTGGTGAGCAGAGATGGTCTGAATGAAACACAGGGTCCCAGGAGAACCCATCTGGGGAGCAAGTGACCTCGGTCAGAGCAGTGGGTCTCCATCAGGAAGCAGGGAAGGCAATTCCAGAAAGGAGAGTGAGCAGCAATGCCTGCAGAGATGCCTTGAAATGCCGAGAAGTCCCGCTAGTGGGAGGCCTGTTAAGGTCGCCAAATGAGGGTGTCCTCTTCGCCTGTTTGGCTTATGTTTGTCAAATGTTTGGCAAAATAGGTGACCGGCCCTAGTCAAAAAGTCATCCAGATGACCTTTCCCCTCTTTAAGGTCCTTGAGGGCCCACTAATGAATCAAGAGTAATTTCAAAACTCAGCCCCACTGAATCACATGTTTCGAGCTCCTGCAGGCAAGCTCTTGCCCAGTAAAGGCAAATGCCTCTGACACGTGGCCTCCAGGGAAGAATGTGCCTGGCATCCAGCTCACTTGATTTTCCAGCACAGCTACCTACCACAAAGGCAAACATGCCTATGTGCCTTGTAGCAGAATAGGACATAAACAGTTTCAACTCTTGCTTCTGGAGTGGCACAGAATAAAGCCCTTTCCTCTTCTCCAAGGTAACATGCCAAAGGTTTGTATCAATGCTACACAAGTCCAAGCCTTCTTTAAGTTCTCTCCATCTGAGAGTATTCTCCCATTACACTTTTCAAGACCCCTTGTGCTCTGACTCTGCATCTCAAGAAGCCCTCCAATCCATCCATCCATCCATCCAACATGTGATGTCCAGAGCAGAGCACTGTGCTTAAGAGGTGTTCTAACCAGGGCTGTTAAAGCCCAAAGCTTATGTAGGAGGCAAGAAGGAGAAGGGAGAGGAAGAGCTGGGACTCTTATAAGGAAGTTCACTAGGGTAGAATAGGCTGTTCAGGCCTTCACAGGCTGTAGAAGGAGAATCTGCAGGTACGGTTGGGTGTTTGTGGTGCTGGGCTGAACAGAGAGGTTGGGCAGTGATAGAGAAGGTCAACTGGACCTGGTGATGCATCTGTTCCAGTTCTGGTCTATGACACTGGGCAGGGTAGAAACAGGTGGACCATCAGGAGTAGAAACCAAAAACAAGAACATCAATTCATATCAATCCTTACTATGGACCAGGGAACACAGAGTATGAAGACAGCTGTGAATAAGTGACAGAAGGCTGGTCTCTACGCCACACACTGGGCTGTGTGTAACTGGTAGTGGTCGTTAATTTCTGAATCCAGGCAATTGACATAACCCTAAGATCCACTGAATGGAATACCAAAACCATGTACTTAAAGCCATTAACATATCTTTCATGTATACCAAGAACTGTGGCTGAATGGAACGGAAGGGTGGCAGGCAACAGTAGCCTTAGCTACAAGGTCCAGCGAAAGGAAGACAGGACAGACATGATGCCCTCTCCAGGGCGCCTCATTGGTGATGCACCGGAGTGGCAATCCAGCAGTACTCTTTCCGAGACTGTGATGTGAATTCTGCACCTGCCCATACTCTCTCTGCTCTTCATCCTGTTTTTCTATTAATGTGGACACAAAGATCAAATCACATGCATGACACAGAAAATGATAAATAGCAAGAGGGTACAACTCAACTATTAAATATGAATGAACTAAGCAGTAATTAAAAGGACAGAGATGACCTAACTGGATGGAAAAGTAAGACCCAACTACATGCTATTTACAAGAAATGAAGTTTAAATAAAAAGACACAACTAGGTTGAAAGAGAAAAGGTAGAAACTAATATATCATGGAAATATACAGCAAAAGAAATCTGGTGTGGCCACTCTGATATCAGGCAAAGTAGATTTCAGCACGTGGTGTCCATTACTTGAGATAATAGAGGATATTTTACCAAGGGTCAACTCATCAGGAAAACATTATAGTCATACATATTTTTATCCCTAAAACAAAAAGTGTAGGAAATAAACTCAGGGAACATTTCTTTAATGGTGTGGGGCATTAGAAAGATAAATAAGATACAGTCACTACCCTCAAACAACAACCTTGTAAATAAACAAGTATTTAAAGATTTTCAGAGTCCAGTATTAGCAACAGAGAAAGACTCCAACAGCCTGGTCTTCCAATCAGCTGATGTGATATTTTCCAGCTCCACCCAGAAAAGGAATCTTTTTTTATTGTGGAAATTTCCAAACACATCAAAGCAGAGGTGAATACAGTAAATCTCCATGTACCATCACCACCCACTATCAACAATTCCCAGCATTCTGTCTTTCTTGTTTCATTTATCCACTGGCCCTTCCCCAACTATTTTTTAAGAGTATTTTGCCAGAAATCCCACATAGCACATCATCTAACCTGGAAATACTTTCGTAGGGTTCTCTAGTAGCTAAGAACATTTTTGAAAGCATAATCACCATGTCCTTATCACACTTAATAATACCTTAATATCAGCTAATACCAGTACTATTGCTTCACGGATGTCTTTTGTGTATGGGGTTTGTTCAAATCATGGTCCAAATAAGGCCCTTATACTGCATTTGGTTGTTACACCTCCTGAGTCTCTTGTGCCATAATAATCCTCTCCTTTTTCTTTTTACTTTATTGATTTCTTGAGAGAAACTGGTGGCTTTATGCAACTGAATGACAAAAAGACCAATGTTTTATGTAAACAAAGATCTCTGCTAGAGATAATTATTACCATCACATAAATAAAAAATATTATAGAAGTTTAGGAGTGAATTCTCTTATACATACTCTCCGTTCCAAAACATTCTGAAGAGATGGCTTCTCATTCCCCAGGGAATTCGCTCCATCTTTTTTAAGCCAGTTTGAACCCCATCAGAAATCCACAGATTCTATTAAAATCATCAGGAGCAAGACTTTTCAATTTCAAGTGAAATTCAATCTGCATTTCAAAAGTACTAACTAGACTTGCAGGTTCTATCAACCTCAGAGTACACACATATATCCAGAAAAGTCACTAAAATGGAGAAAAACTTCAGAGGGCCCCCTGGGGCTGAAGGAGATGAACGCTGACTGCCAAATCATAAGTAACTATCTAATTTTTTTCTAACTTCAAGGCTTGCCAGGGCACATGGAAGATGTCAAGGAATGCAGGTGCACACACCCAGGGCCTTAGCGTGTTCAAACACAGTCAAGCAAATGGCATTGCACCACTGTCCAAATAAGGCTTAATACTGACACACTCTGAGCTTAGAGGAGGTGCTCACGACAGCCGCGCCCCAAGGCTTCCTTGGACTCTCTTAGAGAGCTTGGAAGCCTACCATCTTGGGAAGAAAAGTTCAGAAAACCACAGGCAGAGAAGAACTAAAATAAAGAATGCAACAACAGGAAAGAAACAGAAAGCATGAAATGACTGTTCTTTGTAACTGATATCCTCGGTAGGACATACTGAGGAGCTGAAGAAGTGAAAGTCAAAGTTTCAGCTGCTCAGTCATGTCCGACTCTTTGCGACCACACAGACTGTTGCCCGCCAGGCTCCTCTGTCTATGGGATTTCCCAGGCAAGAACTGCAGTGGGTTGCCATTCCCTTTTCTAAAGGATCTTCCCTACCCAGGGATGGAACCCGGGTCTCCTGCATTGCAGGCAGATTCTTTACCGTCTGAGTCACTAGGGAAGGTGACTCACCTTCCTGCCCGTGGGCAAGGCTATACTCTGTCACCAAAAGGAAAGTGGTCTCTTCAATAAGGGAGATGGAGTCACCTCAGTAACCTCCCCCTAGAGCTGCTTTTAGGGGTGTGAGTTACCTCTTACCCAACCACCCAGGCTTCCAGCCTGCCCCAAGCCTCCGCACAGGAAGGGACTCTGCACACAGGAGCCCTGGTGGGGTGCAATAGTAGTATTCTAGGAACTCTATCCTCTGACCACCACCCCACCCCTGGAGGTATCAACCCTCCCCACATAACAGGTTCTGATGTGGCAAGAAGGCTCTTGTTCTGCTGAAGATACGCCTAGTCCCCCAACATCCAAAGTGAGAGGACAGACAGATCTCGATCACGGATCATTGGCAAGACCAGCTTTGCAGGCACCTGGTTGACCCCAGGTGGAGGTGAGTGTGATGGTTAACTTGATGTGTCAACTTGACCAGGCTAAGGGGTGCCCAGAGATGGTAAAACATTGCTGTGTATGACTAAGGGTGTTTTTGGAAGAGATGAGCATTTAGTTGGTAGACTGAGTAAATAAGACCCCCCTTCCCAGTGTGGATGGGCATCATCCAATCCCTTGAGGGCCTGAACAGAACAACAAGGGGGAGGAAGGGTGAGTTCCCCCTCTGCTTGAGCTGGGATGTCCCTCCGCTCCTACCCCTACACATCAGCTCTCCTGGTTCTCGGGCCCTCAGACCCAGAGTGAGACTTACACCATTGGACCCCTGGTTCTCAGGCCTTTGGGTTTGACTGGAACCACACCACTGTCTTTCCTGGACCTCCAGCTTGCAGATGGCAGATGGTGAGAGTCAATCCCTTCTAAGAGGTCTTTCTATATTTCTATATTTATCCTCTTGGTTCTGTTTCTCTGATACAGTGAAAATCCAGGCCAACAGGGGCCATCAGACTAAAAGAGGACCCAGAAATGCAACAGAAGGCTGCCTAAACAGGACCCCTGCTCAACACTGAGGTTTCTTTTTTTTTGGCACCCTGTCATGACAGAGAAAACACTCGACCTGCCTCTGCCTCTTCTTAAGGTCACTAAAATTGAGGTGCAAAGGCGGTGAGGGACTCTGATGAAGGGCTGTCACAGAAACAGAGCTTGTGAGCATCAGGTAAGACGATGCTCCTTATTCAATTCCTCTATCGTTTTCCCTGGAAAGCCCAGTCCCTCCTTGTACCGATGGGTGATGCCCACACACCCCTGTGCAGGTTAGAGTCATGGGGAAATGAAGACCACGTTGCCCCTTTCTGCCATGTATCTTCCTCATCACTGTCCACCACCTGCCACCTAACATCACAGTTACACACTCACCCATCATGGTGGCCCAGGACTGGTGCTCACCCCTCTCCACTGGTCCAAAGACCAACGTGCCTCAAGACTGACCCCTTAGGACAATCCAACATCACTTGATCCTGAGCCGGTAACCTTTACCTCTCAGGGCTGTCTCATTGTGCTTCAAATGAAAGTCCTGATGCCAATCTGATAGAACTGGGGATCACATCATGCACAAATATGTACATGTAAGGCCTTCGTAAACTATAAGATGCCACACAGAAGCAAGTGAAGAATCAGGGTGAGAGAAGTAAGGTCCTATTCTGCAAGGCACAATAACAGAAAAGCTAGGATGAAAAAGAATCTTCTGGGCTTGCTCTGGCCACTGAAATTTCTTTCAGTGGCGTATTAGAAGGCAGTCAGCTAACATAAAATGGGAAGGAAATGATGATTAACAGCTATGTTTTCAAATAAAAGTACTGTTCCTGTATCTATGTGTTATAATGAGAGATGCTAACTTGGGAGCAAGTCATGGCGATGATTTTCCTCCCTGGTGTTTTCTTTCATAATTGCACAGTTGGAACAGAATTCCAGATGTCATCAAGCTCACACTCCAGGCAGAATCTCAGCCAAATCATTTTCATCAAATAGGTTTCTAGTCCTTCTTTACAATCTCTTTCTCCTAGAAAGCTTTTTAAGTTTCTCTGAGAAGGGTTTAACATTTCTCACTTTCTTTTCTATTCAGTGATAACGGGTCACCAATTTGCAATGTGCCCTCAGAGAGTGTATGTGTCACAAAAGCAATTTGCAGACATTTAACAGAGTGATGAGCATAATCAGGTATTATTTTGAGGGAAAGCATTACCCGTTTTATGTTGTCAAATATTGTAAACAATGGAAAATGCTCTTTTCCCATGACTCAGATGAGAGTTCCCCTCAATCCGTGAACGTTTCTCTGCACTAAGAAAGAAGTGGAGTATAAGTCACTCAGTTGAGTCACTGGTGAGTCTTTGCAACCCCATGGACTGCAACCCACCAGGCTCCTCTGTCCATGGAATTCTCCAGGCAAGAATACTGGAGTGGGTTGCCATTTCCTTCTCCAGGGAGTCTTCCTGGTGCAGGGATCGAACCTGGGTCTCCTGAGATGACAGGCGGATTCTTTACCATCTGAGCCCAGAGGTTGATCTGACATTAAAGGGCTGGGATGCCATTTTGACATGTGCAGTAGAATTATCTTTCTGCACACTGACAGGTAGTGGCTGCTACTACTGGGTTAACAGCTGACACCATATTCTACAGCCCCTGTTCTCAAAGCATGGTGATTTGAAGCCCCAGGGGACATCTGACAGTATTTGCAGAATTTTTTGTCTGTCATGACAGGAGATAATGCTACTGCCATCAATGGATAGAGGCCAGGATGCTGCCAAACCTCCATAATGCACAGGACAGCCCCCCGTGACAGAGCAGCCAGTGTCCGCCCCCTAACGTCAACAGTGCCAAGGCTGAGAAAGCCCGTTGTAGAAGGAGAGCTAGAGCAGAGAGCCAAGGCGGAGCCTGTGATGATGGGGTGTCAGGGGGAACGTCAGTGACGCGTTTCTGCCCCAGGTTCTGGTCCAGACCTGACTCTACACAGTGAGGGGCACAAACTCACTTAAAGCTCTTTTGAGTGTACTGTGTCCACAAACCTACGTGAGTGAGGTCCACTCCTAAGTACAACGATTATCAACTTTCTTAGGCAGATATAGTGAAATGGGAAAAGCCAGAAGTCCGAAACTGTCTGCATTTCAAGAATTAGGTCCTCGGTTTACATTTCCTCTGTGGGGGTTTCTTACTCTGGGAGACCCCCACCCCACAGAGAGTCTGTGAGTAGAATTCAGAGACTCTGTGGATTTGGGTGGGAAAACATACTGCATATTTATTTTCAGTATTTTCTAACTGAAATATAGCATTTTGCTCTATTCTGCATTCAGTCAACAAGCCACAGCAGTATTAGCAACATCGGACATTCAGTCACTGGTGGAAATCAGACATGTTCCTCTCACCTTAGATCTCAATAGATCACTGATGCTCATCATTACCTGAAATTATAAACGTTATGAGGCCTGCACCTAGTTCTTATTCTGTAAGGTGTCAATAATAAAGCGTGTGTATTTCTATATCACAAACTTGGTTTTTATATCCTGATAACCTCCTTACATAAAACTTGTTGCCTCTGTAACCCTGGGCATCTTATTTTATGCATTTAAAAATATTATTCTGGAAAGGGGTCCGTACGCCATCACCAGACCGTCAGAGAGCTGTCTGCCACAGAGAAGGTTAGGAATCCCTGTTGGGGGACTTCCCCTGTGGTGTTGACATTTAGATTCTGTGCTTCCGATGCAGGGGGCGCAGATTCTATCCCTGGTCAGGGAACTAGATCCCACATGACGCAACAAAAGAGTCCGCATGCCACAACAAAGATTCCACTTGCTACAGCTAAGATCCGCCACGCTAAAAAAAAAAAAAAAAAAAAAGTTTCCCGCTTGGTGACATAGAGAACAGACTTATGGTGGCCAAGAGGGAGGCTGCGGAAGGAAGAAATGGGAATTGCGGATTAGCAGAGGCAAACTGTTATGTACAGGATGGATAAACAACAAGGTCTTACTGTACAGCAGAGGGAACTACATTCAGTACTCCATAATAAAGCATGATGGAAAAGAACATACACACACACACACGCATAACTGAGTCACTCTGCTGTACAGAAGAAATTAACGTGACTGTAAATCCACTCTACTCCAGTAAAAAGAATCCCTGTCGGAGAGGGACAGAGGACGATTCAGAAGAAGCCTGTTCACAGCTGGCTGCCAAGGCTAAAAGAGAGCTGATGGTTGGTGGAAAGCATGTCCGTTTTGGCCTGGCTCGGATGGAAGGCCAACCTGGGCCCTCTGGACAATGGTCACGACTTGGGCCTTGGCCTTCTGGAGGCCCATGCAACTTCACACCAGGGCCCCACCTGGACCCGTGAAGGCAAACCGTCTGTGTAGGCCTGTACAAAACACTGGCCCCTTCCACCTGCCATCCTTGGCCCTGCTCTTGTTCCCATCTTGTCTGTGTTCTGATGCTTGGATCCAGGCTCCCCACACCCTCCCTTCCTCCCACATCCCTGGAACTCGGTGGAGCAGAAAATAAACCCTCAAACATCTTCACCTCACAGGGAGAATCCTCCTCCCATCTGCCTGCTAAGCTGAGGCCTGGCCTGTCCCCAGGAACACAGCTTCCCAGTCCCTCAGGCTGCAGGGCTGGGAGGAGGGACTGGCTTTTTCCTCCCCCAAAAATGGCATTTCTGAACTAATTCTCCTCCACTCACATGTAATAACCTGGAGCTTTCGGACTCGGGCCGTCTGACTGCATCTCCAACTCCAGCTCATCGTTTGTCAGCTGCTGGCCTTCTAACCACCAGCCTACACTCCTGAATGTTTTCAGCCCAGTCTTCTCTCCCCGCAGGAACCATGTGGATAACATTCCTTCTATCTTGCTTCCAGGGACCTTCGTCCACACTGGGCTTTAGCCACTTTCTCCGATGGATGGCCCCAGCGCTGGGTAATGACCTGGAACCACCTCACCTTTGCCATTCTGCACCCACTCCGACCACAGCTTCCTAGAGGCAGTGTAAGTACAATGCAGAAAGCTTGGGCTTTGACACTAGACTATCTGGGTTCAGAATTCCAGCTCCGTACTGAACAAGTTACTTAATTTTTCCAAGCTTGGAAAGTGTGAAGTCTTTTCTCATATGGTTGCCAGGAGAGTTAAATGAGTTAGTTTCTACCAAGAATGATGTTAGTTTCTATCTAGAATGATGCCTGGCACATGTACAGGGTTATTTACACATTGGCTCCCACTATCATCCTTCTAAATTGTTCATACCCTCACTTCCTTTCTTGGTCCTTGACTCCCTGAGGTTTCTCATCTCCTTATTGTTCCATTTTCTCCAAAAGTATCCATTTATTTCTGAAATCACCTCCCTCCCTATCCAGCCACCCTGCCTCCCATGGTTGCTTCATAAATATTTGCTTAATGGATAAATGACTCAATGAGCTGTAACTCCAACTATGTTCTCATACTTTCAAACCCCCTGCCTTTTAATAAACACGCCAACAATACACCAGCCCCAGATCTAACCAGAGATCTGTCTTCTCTCCTTCTACCCCCCAGACCTTGACTGTTTTCACGGAAACTCTGCATCTCCAACTTCAACCCTGCCCAGCTCTTCTTTTATTTATTTATTTTTAAAATTAATTTATTTATCTTAACTGGAGGCTAATTACTTTACAGTATTGTGGTGGTTTTTGCCATACATTGACATGAATCAGCCACGGGTGTACATGTGTCCCCCATCCCGAACCCTCCTCCACCTCCCTCCCCATCCCCTCCCTCAGGGTCATCCCAGTACACCAGCTTTAAGTGCCCTGTTTCACGCATCAAACTTGGACTGGTGATCTATTTCACATATGGTAATATACATGTTTCAGTGCTATTCTGTCAAATCATCCCACCTTCACCTTCTCCCACGGAGTCCAAAAGTCTGTTCTTTATATCTATATCTCTTTTGCTGTTTCAGGTATAGGGTCATCGTTACCACCTTTCTAAATTCCATATATATGCATTAATATACTGTATTGGTGTTTTTCTTTCTGACTTACTTCACTCTGTATAATAGGCTGCAGTTCATCCACCTCATTAGAACTGATTCAAATGCATTCTTTTTAATGGCTGAGTAATACTGCATTGTGTATATGTATCACAGCTTTCTTATCCGTTCATCTGCTGATGGACATCTAGGTTGCTTCCATGTCCTAGCTATTGTAAACAGTGCTGCGATGAATATTGGGGGTACACGTGTCTCTTTCAATTCTGGTTTCCTCGGTGTGTATGGCCAGCAGTGGGATTGCTGGGTTGTATGGCAGTTCTATTTCCAGGTTTTTAAGGAATCTCCACACTGTTCTCCACAGTGGCTGTACTAGTTTGCATTCCCACCAACAGTGTAAGAGGGCTCCCTTTTCTCCACACCCTCTCCACCAGCTCTTCTTTCATGCGTCACAAAAGTCAGCTCTCTCCCCCATCAATCACAACAGTGATGCCATCCTTTAGCACTCTCCTCCAAGCCACCCTCTCCTACCACCTGCGTTTTCAGTCCTGGCAGGTGACCTGGCTTCCTGCTTTATAGAGAAATAAAGGCTTCCAGGGGTGGGTGTGTGTATGAGAAATGAGAGAGAAACAAAGAAACGAAAGGGGGTAGAATAAAGGCTCCTCAACTTTCTTCTCTATTCTTTAAACATATCTGCAACTTCTAATCTCCCTGTTACAATAGAAAAGCTGCCCTTCTTCGGAGTAAGCTAAATTCCTACTCCAGTGCTCAATATCCATCCAGTCCATTCAACTATAGCTCTTAAGCTGCCTGAGAAGAAAGCTTTATATTTCATAATGAAGATTACTAGTATGTAATAAATGATAGAAATGGATCCATTCTGTCCAGATGTCTACTGGCCTGTAAGAATAAATTACACTCTGGGATGGTCAGTTCTCTCACATGGGGCCAAACTAGAGATTCTAACCAAATCATGATAATTATCTAAAAGAAAGCAAACCTATTAAGAATGACCAAAATTGGGACTTCCCTGGCATCCCAGTGGTTAAGACTCTGTGCAGGAGGCATTGGTTCAATTCCTGGTCAGGTAACTAAGATCCCTAATGCCTCGCAGTGTGGCCAAAAAGGGGCTTCCCTGATAGCTCAATTGGTGAAGAATCCACCTGCAATGCAGAAAATTCTTGTTTGACTCCTGGGTCAGGAAGATCTTCTGGAGAAGGGCTAGGCTACCCACTTCTATCCCTTCTTGGGCTTCCCTGGTGGCTCGGATGGTAAAAATCTGCCTGCAATCGATCCCTGTGTTGGGAAGATCCCCTGGAGGAGGGTGTGGCAACCCACTCCAGTATTCTTGCCTGGGAAATCCCATGAACAGAGGAGCCTGGCGGGCCACAGGAGTGGCCATGGAGTCACAAAGAGTCAGACATGACTGAGCAACTAAGCACAGAACAGTGGCCAAGAAAAAAAAAGACTAACCAAAATCAGTAACTTTTTACAGCCCCCCATGATGTAATATGTAATGATGTAATATGATGTAATATGAGCCTGGTGAGCTGCTGTCTATGGGGTCGCACAGAGTCGGACACGACTGAAGTGACTTAGCAGCAGCAGCAGCATGCTTAATTATTATTCCTTAATGGTCTGTCGGAGAAGGCAATGGCACCCCACTCCAGTACTCTTGCCTGGAAAATCCCATGGACAGAGGAGCCTGGTAGGCTGCAGTCCATGGGGTCGCTAAGAGTCAGACACGACTGAGCGACTTCACTTATGATGTAATAAAAATCTTATGATGTAATAAAAATCTTAACTAATTGGCAAACCCAAAGAATCTCCTTGAAATAAAGACTGTTAGGTACTGCTACTGCTGCTGCTAAGTCGCTTCAGTTGTGTCCCACTCTGTGCGACCCCATAGACGGCAGCTCACCAGGCTCCCCCATCCCTGGGATTCTCCAGGCAAGAACACTGGAGTGGGTTGCCATTTCCTTCTCCAATGCATGAAAGTGAAAAGTGAAAGTGAAGTCGCTCAGTCATGTCCGACTCTTAGCGACCCCATGGACTGCAGCCTACCAGGCTCCTCCGTCCATGGGATTTTCCAGGCAAGAGTACTGGAGTGGGGTGCCATTGCCTTCTCCGGTTAGGTACTAGCCTAATTCATCAAAGTGAGACTGGAGGCCTTTCAACATAGGACAGACCTGGCTCAGATGGACCAAATACCCATTCCAGGGCCTTCCCTGTCTCCAATTTTACTTCTGTGTTAACGTATCAGACCTAAATGTCTGAAAACAGGCTGATTTTTCCGACAAAGCACAGGCCCCTGCTGGCAGATGTTTTACAGAGAAAAGAAAATAGCTTAAAATACATTAGACTATTTCAGTTACAGAAGCAACAACACAGAAAGAAAAAAACAAGGCATCTGGAAAAAGAGTAATTGAAAGAATTTGTTCCCCTTAAGCCAAGCCCCAGTTCACTGCTTCTCCTGGGAATGAGATTTTACGGTTGAGAAAACTGCTACATTTCAAATATATTCCTGGTACCCAGGAGACTGCAATGAAATGGTCTGCAAGGGCTTTAAAACCACATGGTCCTTTGAGAGTTACACTAGTAATATCCATGTTAGGAACGAGCTTAGGTGTCTGTAGAAGTCACAGTCGGGTCAGAGTGGTTCCCTAGTCACAGGATGGCAGGGCTGAGAATTGGATGTGGCTGAAGGAAGCCAGGCAGCACACATATTGGGTTAGCCAAACAGTAAGTTCGGGTTTTTGTACCATCTCACGGAAAAAGTCAAACTTTTTGACCAACCCAATACATGATGGAGGGGAGAGGCCACCTTCACCCCAGACTGCATCCTTCTTTCTTTTCCTTCTTTCTCTTTCTACTTGTAGGACTCTTCCTAGTACAGATCTCCTTCCTCAACCTTGATGTGAAGGTCACTGTTGGACAGGGTGTGCACCTCTCAGATCTCAGGTCAGATGCCTTAGGTCACGGGGAGCATTAAATACACCTCTGGTGACCAACTGAAGACCAAGAGGTCTGGTCAGAACTCGACTTCTTGTCCTTAGGCCAGTTCATTCGTATCCTGTGGCATTACAAGGGCACGCAGGAAGCAGTGGGCTGTGAGTGGACTGCAACAGCACATTTGATTATTAGGGCTCCTGGGGAGGAAGATTTCTGCTTATTTAAACAGCCAAACATCACTGCCAGTGGCCCCTCAATATCAGGTCTCTCTTTCCCTCAGTAACAGAGTCCTATAAAGTGAAAGTGAAAGTCACTCAGTTGTGTCCAACTCTTTGCGACCCCAGACTATACAGTCCATGGAATTCTCCAGGCCAGAATACTGGAATGGGTAGCCTTTCCCTTATTCAGGGGATCTTCCTGACCCAGGGACTGAACCCAGGTCTCCCGCATTGCAGTCGGATTCTTTACCAGGTCACCCACAAGAGAAGCCCTACAGAGCCCTATAAGAAAGTGTGCAACTGGGCACATGGCTGCCCAAATGAGAACCGACGTATCTCAGCCTACCTTGAGCCAAGTGTGGCCATGTGAACAAGGCTCTGACCGCAGGATATTTGTAGAAGTGGTAGGTAGAGTAGTAGAATGTACAACTCTGAGGAGTGCTTCATAATAGAAAAATCCATGTCCTTCTTTTATCTCCCCACCACCTTCCCACTGGCTGGAATGCAGATGTGATGGCTGGAGCTGGAACGGACATCTTGGGGCATGAGTTAAAGTAAGTCACAGAGGCCACGCATAGGGAAGTAACCAGATGGAAAGCCCAGATCCCAAGGCTTTCCATTCCAGCCTGGCCTGCCTACCTGACTTTCACACGAGTGAGAAACAAACTTCTACCTGAGCCTGTTGGATTTTCTGATCTTTGACCCAAACGTAACCCTAAGGAATATATATCCAGTTATATAGCATGACAGGACTCGTTATCTTGCTTACTGGGAAAGAAGTTGTAACAACAGTCTTGTGGTTCTAACTCAGTGGAAATAATAACCTGGCAGGACTCTCTGAGGAGGTCACATCAGATTCTTGAACAAAAGACTCTTCCCTTAAGACCAATATATCTGGGTTTTCTGACCAGAGGAAAGTGTGACCATGGACTTCTCTGGCTGGAGATCACTACGGGTACAGCCTGTCAAGCAGCAGGTGCTGACATAGGCCAAGGTTATATCCACGTGGGTCATGCAGGCCCATCAAAATGGCGGGACAGTGGGCTAGGCATCGCACGGTACCTGTTCCCGAGTGTTCCTGAGGGGCGCACACCTGTGCTCTCTCCTAGCTACTTCCATTCTTCACCCTTGTATACCAACACACTCTGAGCTCCTGTAGCTGTCTCCTCTCCAGGGCAGCCCTCTTCCCACACCCACGATTCTCCTGAAGACACAGATCCAGCCCCATCCCCTCTTTGAAGCTGGTCCTTTCTTGATCCTGCTCTCACCTGCACAATGACTAACCCAAGGGCTCCCCATGACAGGTCATAGCTCGAACATACTTACTGAACGAATGAATAAATATAATCAGTAAGGCTTCAGGTCTGAGAGTTAAAGCTAACAGGAAATCCCTCCAAAGCACCACCCCCTTCAACCCCGCCTCGAGAAGTCAGGAAGCAGCGCCTATTTAAAAGAAAGCCAGCCTGAATCGTCACTGCTCTGTCCATAGGACTGTTTCACCTGTTTAAAAAATAAAAAAAAGAGGGAATACTGCCTGCTGGAATGCTAAGCAAGACTCTGAGGGAGAAATTCATCCATCACCCTTTCAGATGCAGGCCATCACACCCAAGGTCAACCTAGGAGCGAACAGCAGAATAAGGCGAATTGTTCTCTGTTAAAACAAACAACATGAAATGCTTTAACACCCTGGGGTTGGTGAACCCCAGAGAAATGTGTATTTGATTGCCATCTTTTCTCCTTATCCTGGATTTTCTGGCTAAATCTCCTGTATGCCACTGGAATAGAGAAGATAAACATTTCTCAATTTTCCACCTCCTCATCCACATCTGAAACCCATAGAAGAATCTGCATACCCCAAGCAGAGCACAGGACATAAGCTCAGACCTGCAGTCTCCCCTGGAGGAGGTGTCAGATCACGACCGTTTCTCCAGAGCAGAGAGCGAGACCCTCTGGAAGGACGGTTCTGACTCCAGTTAATGCCTAACTGGAGCAGTTATGACCAGGGTCACCACAGGAGGGGCAGGGCATGTGGGGGGCATAGATGGCTAGGATTCCTCAGCCACACAAAGCCTGAGTGATCTGTGGTTGCGCTTATGCACAGTTGCTTGGCTTATCAAAGGCCAAGGAGCTGCTGAAACAATCCATCAACAAGTACTTAGTGAGAACTGGGAGAAATAAAGACAGTTGAAAACCCTGTATCAGCCAGCAAGGAATGTTAGTCTTCATGCCAGATTCTTAGCCTGGAGGTCACGGCCCAATCACAGTGGATTATGAAATCAATTGAGCGGGTCTCTACCTGCATTTGTAAATAAATCAGGACAGAATAGAAAATATCAGGGCAGCACTTCCATAATTCTGTGAAACTTCTGTTTTGGTTTTAAAGTGTTCTTTATGAGCGCTCCAGACAAAAACATGTGGGAGCCACTGACTGAATGAATGATGGCTGGGAATTCATGGGAATTCCTCTTTCCTGTTTCAGTGTATATGCCCTGGTGGAATTCCACCCCCATCTGCACAACCTCTGACACTGTTCTTTGGGTGAGTTCAAAGAAGCCACGATTATATCCTTTTGATAGATCAGGGATGCAGGTGCAAAATATATTAATAAAATGACTCCTGGTGGCCACACAGAGGACACCACTAAAATGACTGTGCCAAAAGAAAAGAGACCAAAAGGCAGGCTTGTGTGCTTCTCCCCAAACCTCCTATGGAGCCAAACAATGAACCGCCACAAGTAGCCAGAGGGTGCCAGTTAGAATGGACGCTCCACAAGGCAAAGGTTTTCTATAGCTCACTACTCTGTCCTCAGTCCTGGAAACAGTCCCAGGCACAAAGCTGGCCATCAATAAATATTAGTTGAATGAATTATTCAACAAAGGAATGAATTAGGACAAAATCACAAGGTACCAACATGGACATTTACCTAACCCTACAAAGCAATCATACTTCACTGAGGTGCAATAAAGATACTCAGGCTAGACTTAGAGAACTCGCTGAGTTAGAACCAAAATGACTGAATGCCAGCTTGAAATGTATTGATGGCATCTTTTGGACTAAACTGCCCTGGCCTGGGGCACCTCTTCACACCTGAGTTCCCTCCACCTTTTCTAGCTATGCCTTCTTCCCTCTCAGCCTATGTTGAAACTTCTTCAGCAAGAATGAACTCAAGGAAATTCTCCCATGCATGGACTATCTTATGATTTGATGCCATTGCATCTTCAGTGTCCTTGGCCTGAAATGCTGGTCTTCTTTGACATCATCCCATTGTCCTGTAAGTCCCAGGTCTGGTATGACCCCCTCAAAACATGCCCTTAACCCCAGCATCTGCAGAGTAAACCAAACTCTCATCTGTGCTATCTGTGTACTGTGTACAAATCCAGCACAGCTGCAGTTTGCTAACATCCTGCTGCAATTTACCTGCTTATGTGTTTTACTCTCCAACCAGATTGTGAGCCCCCTGAGGTCTACAGAGCCTCATATCCAGTAAGTGTTTATTGGGGGCAAAAATGAATACAGAAATGAATGAATGAGTAAACCAGTCAGTGCCCCTGGAGTCCTCCTGCTCAGCCTTAGCCCATCTCATCCTATCCCCGTAAATTATAAGGAAATTTAAAAGATTAAAATATATAAACATGCAAATCAAATAGTGTATGGCCTGAAGCAAAAGGAAAATAGAAAGTCAAAGCTGGTGGTGCTGTCACAGGCAGAGCTCCGGGAAGTCAATGGGCTATGCCCCTGGCACTGCCCATCTGAACATGCGCCGGGCACATCCTCCCTGGAGTCCTGCTGCTCACTCGATTCAGATACATGCTGAGAGGGTGGCTCACTCGGGCTTAACCCTGGGGAACTGGGACTCTGGGACTGGGGAAGAGCCCAGAGGGCTCGTGGGCACTCAGGCAGGGGGTGCCGACCCAAAGGGAAGGACCTTTCACGTGGGAAGAGGAAAATAGGGGAAGTCAAAAAAGGGTTCAGGGTGGGGATGGCAATCTTTTGTGATAAAAGGCCAGTGAATAGGTATTTTTGCCTTGTGAGGCCCTCAGCCTGGAACACCATTCATCCAGACCATTTCAGCCCAGAAACAACTACACACAATCCCCAACACCAACCAGGGCTGTGAACCAGTTTACACATGCTGAAATACGAATTTCTTACCATTCGCATGTCACAAAAGTTTTTGTTACACTTAAAAATGTGAAAACCATGGGACTTCCCTAGTAGTCCAGTGGTTAGGAAGGACTCCGTGCTCCCAGTGCAGGGAGCCTGGGTTTGATCCCTGCTCAGGGAAATAGATCCCCCACACTGCAACTAAGAAGTTTGCATGCCACAATGAAAAGATCCCACATGCCACGACTGAGGCCCGGCACAGCCAGATAAATAAGTAGATAAAAAATAAATTTAAAAAAGTGTAAAAACCATACCTGGCTCAGGAGCCATACAAAGATAAACAGTGGGCCAGAAGTGACCAGCTGAGGCCAGAGGCCCGAAGTTTCTCAACCTCTATCTTAGTGTAGAGAAATCATGCTATGTAATGTCTGAAAATCTCCACTCAGAAAGCCAATACTGACATGTATGTGTGTAACTGAATCACTTTGCTGTATACCTGAAACTAACACAGCATTATAAATGAACTATGTGCCGGGCTTAGTCACGTCAGTCCTGTCTAACTCTTTGTGACCCCATGCACTCTAGCCCAGGCTACATGCACAGGCTTCTCTAGCCACAGGATTCTCCAGGCAAGAACACTGGAGTGAGTTGCTGTGCCTTCTTCCAGGAGATATTCCCAACCCAGAGATCAAACCCAGGTCTCCCACACTGCAGGTGGGTTCTTTACCATCTGAGCCACCAGGGAAGACCAAGAATACTGGAGTGGGTAGCCTATCCCTTCTCCAGGGGATGTTCCCGACCCAGGAATCAAACTGGGGTCTCTTGCATTTTAGGCAGATTCTTTACAGCTGAGCTACCAAGGAAGTGAAAATTTAAGAAAAGAAAACAAATACTACATTAGTTTACTCAGAATACTCATGATCTGAGCTATGCCAAATATCAGTATTTCTAGAATTTGGATATTTTAAGTCCGAACAAACACAATGTTCATAAAAGACTTCATCCAACTCAAATGCTTTTTGATTTTGGATGATCTTACTGTTTCCTTCCATGATAAAGGTTATTGAATGGGCTATTTAATAGATACTTGCCCAGTTATAATCCAGTGTGCTGGATCATAGAAAAAGCAAGAGAGTTCCAGAAAAACATCTATTTCTGCTTTATTGACTATGCCAAAGCCTTTGACTGTGTGGATCACAATAAACTGTGGAAAATTCTTCAAGAGATGGGAATACCAGACCACCTGATCTGCCTCTTGAGAAATTTGTATGCAGATCAGGAAGCAACAGTTAGAACTGGACATGGAACAACAGACTGGTTCTAAATAGGAAAAGGAGTTTGTCAAGGCTGTATATTGTCACCCTGTTTATTTAACTTATATGCAGAGTACATCATGAGAAACACTGGACTGGAAGAAACACAAGCTGGAATCAAGATTGCCGGGAGAAATATCAATAACCTCAGATATGCAGATGACACCACCCTTATGGCAGAAAGTGAAGAGGAACTCAAAAGCCTCTTGATGAAAGTGAAAGTGGAGAGTGAAAAAGTTGGCTTAAAGCTCAACATTCAGAAAATGAAGATCATGGCATCCAGTCCCACCACTTCATGGGAAATAGATGGGGAAACAGTGGAAACAGTGTCAGACTTTATTTTTCTGGGCTCCAAAATCACTACAGATGGTGACTGCAGCCATGAAATTAAAAGACACTTACTCCTTGGAAGGAAAGTTATGACCAACCTAGATAGCATATTCAAAAGCAGAGACATTACTTTGCCAACAAAGGTTCGTCTAGTCAAGGCTATGGTTTTTCCTGTGGTCATGTATGGATGTGAGAGTTGGACTGTGAAGAAGGCTGAGCACCGAAGAATTGATGCTTTTGAACTGTGGTGTTGGAGAAGACTCTTGAGAGTCCCTTGGACTGCAAGGAGATCCAAGCAGTCCATTCTGAAGGAGATCAGCCCTGGGATTTCTTTGGAAGGAATGATGCTAAAGCTGAAACTCCAGTACTTTGGCCACCTCATGCGAAGAGTTGACTCATTGGAAAAGACTCTGATGCTGGGAGGGATTGGGGACAGGAGGAGAAGGGGACGACAGAGGATGAGATGGCTGGATGGCATCGCTGACTTGATGGACGTGAGTCTGAGTGAACTCTGGGAGTTGGTGATGGACAGGGAGGCCTGGTGTGCTGCGATTCATGGGGTCGCAAAGAGTTGGACACGACTGAGCGACTGATCTGATCTGACTCTAAAAAATGAGTTTTGTCCATGACAACAAGTAAGGGACTCAGTCACAATGTGTGTGTCACCTGGGAGACTCCCAGGAGAGCCCTGCAAAATCCATTGCCATCTGCCGTTCCATTTTTACTGTCTGGATTAGCCACATAGACATCACCAGCTGTCACTCACAGCCCAGTACTCAACCACCACACACCACCCACAACATCCAACTGTTCTTCAATTTTTTGATGACCCATCATTTATTTTTAAACGTTTAGAGTAAGTCTGTTATTGTCCATACACATCTGGTATTTAGACTCTTCATCTGGTATATCGAACGCAGCTATGAGTCCCCAAATTGTTTACCGAGTCCCTGTCAGATTCCGTTAAATACTAAGCTCTGTTAATTCAAATAAAAAATAACTTAACTCACTTTCCAAGGACACATCTGCTAGACAATTTGCAGAATTCCACTTAAGAAAATCCTACTTGCCCGCTGATGGGGATTCCATCCTGCCCCCACCCCATCCTGCTCCATCCATCACTTGATTCCTGTCTGAAAACAACACCTGCCTGAGGCAAAGCCCAGTTATTTCCAAGCCTGTCCACGGTTATTACAAGGCAGGATGTTGGAAGTGAAGAGAGGGAGAAAAGTTCCAAGTGAGCCCTGTGGATCGTCTGGCTTGTAAACAAGATGCAGATTCAGTAACTTTACTCTTATTTCCCTGACTTGTGACCACTACATGTTGCTCTTCTGCCAAACCACCAGCCCCATGGTCAGAAGGAAAAACTCCCTCACTCCATCATTCTGCACTTTTCGAGATTACACTGAGCTGTCCCGAAAGCTCAGGATGATACTCGTTAGGCCAGTTTTCCCGTCTAGCATATCTACAGAGAAAATATGGTGAAGATGGACACCAATGGGCCCTCCACCTCACAGAGCCAGGGAGTTAGCACCAGACCCAGTGGCAGAGCTCAAATCCACTCCTTGTTCCCTCTTCCTGCACACAGAAGCCTGATTCTGTTCGCCTTCCTCCTGGTCTCGGACTCAGAGAAAAGGCCCTTTCCAGCTCTCGAAGGATTAGGATCCAGGAGGGGGATCTTGATGAGTCTAAGGTCAGACTCTACACTAGCAACAGGAATCACACTTGTTTCACCATAGTCTAAGCCTGGGGCTTTTGGTGGTGGCTTGATTATCATGGGCTGTTAAACTCAAAATGAATTAAAGAGCTAAGTATAAAGCCAGACAATGAAAAACTCTTAGAGGAAAACATAGGCAAAATATTCTTTGACATAAATTATAGCAAGATCTTTTATGATGCACCTTCTAGAATAATCAAAATAAAAACAAAAGTAAACAGATGGGACCTCAGATCAGATCAGATCAGATCAGTTGCTCAATCGTGTCTGACTCTTTGCGACCCCATAAATCACAGCACGCCAGACCTCTCTGTCCATCACCAACTCCCGGAGTTCACTCAGACTCATGTCCATCGAGTCAGTGATGCCATCCAGCCATCTCATCCTCTGTCGCCCCCTTCTCCTCCTGCCCCCAATCCCTCCCAGCATCAGAGTCTTTTCCAATGAGTCAACTCTTCGCATGAGGTGGCCAAAGTACTGGAGTTTCAACTTTAGCATCATTCCTTCCAAAGAAATCCCAGGGCTGATCTCCTTCAGAATGGACTGCTTGGATCTCCTTGCAGTCCAAGGGACTCTCAAGAGTCTTCTCCAACACCACAGTTCAAAAGCATCAATTCTTCGGTGCTCAGCCTTCTTCACAGTCCAACTCTCACATCCATACATGACCACAGGAAAAACCATAGCCTTGACTAGACGAACCTTTGTTGGCAAAGTAATGTCTCTGCTTTTGAATATGCTATCTAGGTTGGTCATAACTTTCCTTCCAAGGAGTAAGTGTCTTTTAATTTCATGGCTGCAGTCACCATCTGCAGTGATTTTGGAGCCCAGAAAAATAAAGTCTGACACTGTTTCCACTGTTTCCCCATCTATTTCCCATGAAGTGGTGGGACTGGATGCCATGATCTTCATTTTCTGAATGTTGAGCTTTAAGCCAACTTTTTCACTCTCCACTTTCACTTTCATCAAGAGGCTTTTGAGTTCCTCTTCACTTTCTGCCATAAGGGTGGTGTCATCTGCATATCTGAGGTTATTGATATTTCTCCCGGCAATCTTGATTCCAGCTTGTGTTTCTTCCAGTCCAACATTTCTCATGGACCTAATTAAACTTAAAAGCTTTGGCACAGCAAAGAAAATAATAAACAAGACAAAAAGACAACCTTCAGAATGGGAGAAATATTTGCAAATGAAACAACTGACAAGGGATTAATCTCCAAAATATACAAATAGCTCGGGCAGCTCAGTATAAAAAAAAAACGCAAACAATCCAATCTAAAAATGGGCAGAAGATCTAAATAGACATTTCTCCTAAGAAGACATACAGATGGGCAACAGGCACATGAAAAGATGCTCAACATCTCTAATTATTAGAGAAATGCAAATCAAAACTACAATGAGGTGCCACCTCCCACCAGTCAGAAAGCCATCATCACAACATCTACAAACAATAAAGGCTAGAGCCAGGAGAGAAGGGAATCTTCCTGCACTGCTGGTGGGAACATAAACTGATACAGCCGCTATGGAGACCAGTATGGAGGTTCCTCAAAAAAAAACTAAAAAATAGAACTACCACATGCCCCAGCAATCCCACTCCTGGGCATTTACCTGGACAAAATCAAAATTCAAAAAGATATGCACCCCAGTGTTCAGTGTAGCCCTATATACAATGGCCTGGACATGGAAGCAACCTAAATGTCCATCAACAGAGGAGTGGATAAAGGAGATGTGGTACATAGAGACAATGGAAGAGCATTCAGCATTAAAAGGGAATGAAACTGGGTCATTTGGAAAGACTTGGATGGACTTACAGACTGTCATACAGGGGGAAGTAAGTCAGAAAGAGAAAAACAAACATTATATATTAATACATGCACGTGAAATCTAGAAAATGGTATAGATGGCCTTTACTTGCAAAGCAGAAAGAGACACAGATGGAGAGAACAAACACATGGATACCAAGAGGGTGGGATGAACCGGGAGGTTGGGATTGACATATATACACTATGGATACTATGTTTAAAACAGATAACTAATGAGAACCTACTGCAGAGGACAGGGACCTCCACACGATGCTCTGTGGTGACCTTAATAGGAAGGAAACCCGGGGGAATATAAATATATACATATAGCCGATTCACTTTGCTGTACAACAGAATCTAATACATCATTGTAAAATTAAACATTTCAATTAAACTTTATTTTAAAAATAATAATGCAATTCTGGCCAAGGAAACGACAAAGACCTCTTCTCGATGAGGCTTTAGTCAAGCTGCTCTGAGGCCTGGTGGAGAAGAGGACCTTGTGCTGAAAACACTCCAGCTTCCAGCACAAACAGTCTTATCCCTGCTGCTGCTGCTGCTAAGTCGCTTCAGTTATGTCTAACTCTGTGCCACCCCATAGACGGCAGCCCACCAGGCTCCCCCATCCCTGGGATTCTCCAGGCAAGAACACTGGAGTGGGTTCTCCAATGCATGAAAGTGAAAAGTGAAAGTGAAGTTGCTCAGTCGTGTCCAACCCTCAGTGACCCCATGGACTATAGCCTACCAGGCTCCGCCACCCATGGGATTTTCCAGGCAAGAACACTGGAGTGGGGTACCACTTCCTTCTCCAATGCGTGAAAGTGAAAAGTGAAAGGGAAGTTTCTCAGTCATGTCCGACTCTTAGCAACCCCATGGACTGCAGCCTACCAGGCTCCGCCGTCCATGGGATTTTCCAGGCAAGAGTACTGGAGTGGGGTGCCATTGCCTTCTCCGAGTCTTACCCCTGCACCCCATTAAAGGACATGAACCAACTCTAATGAGGCTTCTAGCAGCCTGTGGACACGTCCATGGGTGGATCCAGTGCCCTATAAGTTCTGATCAGAAAAGACTCAAAGCTGCCAAAAGAATTTACCACTTGTCTCTGTCAACAGCCTGACAGGGCCTTGATCTCCCTCTTCTTAAAGCATTTATTAAAAAAAAAAAAATCTCTTGCAATTTTAAGTCCTCCTTCTGTTCCTTTGAGATGTACTGGGTTGGCCAAAAAATTTGCTTGGGTTTTATGAAAGAAAAACCAAAACTAACTTTTTGGCCAACCCAATATATGTATCTCCTATAACTAAGGAGTGTCTTTCTCCAGGACCTGAGAGCCATTCCCGTCTAATGCAATCATCAGGAGCACCTCGGTCTCCCAGGCTCTGTGGGACACTAGGAACCAGCTTCCACTTCCACCAGTACCAGGTAGCAAATCCATGTGGCCTCATGGATGTAGGCTACTGATTAAGCAGCTTCCTTTCTGAGATTTTCCCTGCCTACGCTCAAGCCCCCTACTCATTCTTCTATTACAACACCCAGCTGCCTCTATCTGGATCAGAGTTGAGTTCAGTTCTATGTATACACAAGTCTCTCTCTCTCGCCTACCATCATAGTACTGAGTGAAATCTGTCTTTCCCACCTTTAACTTATGGCAGGCTTTTTTTTTTTTTTTTTTTTTACCTGAAACATAAGGAAAGTCTGCTAAAGGGCTGCTAGTAGGATTCCAACCACCCAAGACTATGAAGGAATTTGGGGAGAAATTTCCATTTGGGATACAGCAGTTGTGTGAGGAGGTGATTTCTAGGGTTGCAACCTTGCACCATGAGGGAATAAACTCAAAGACTATGCTGAGAGCCCAGGGAGCCAGGACCCTGCCAGCCTGAGCTTCTGATGACACTAGATACGGACCCTGGACCCATGTGGCCCTGGGATGCTTATTATAGGAGATGAATAAGCATCCTACTGTTTAGGCTGCTTTGCATGTGATCCTGAAGCCAAACACATTCTAAGTGATTCAACCCACAGGATGAAGAGCTGCCCAGAGGATGTGGCAGAAATATAGTAGTGCCCAAGGAGCGTCAGGGATTGTGACCACTGTAGAGCACAAATGCAACCCAGAACTCCAATAGGGAAAAAGGATCTCCGGCCCATGAAACTGACAAGCCCAAGCCTGAGTTTCGGTTCTGGACTCAGCTATGCTGACAAGGCCATCAGAAGCCTCTTCCATCTCCTTTGCTTTCCCTGGCGTCAATCTCATCCTCAGCAGGTCCATCCCATGTCACAGTGAAGATGCCAACGGCGTCAGGTGTACATTCCTCCAACTGGCAACCCCAAAAGGAAAGGGGAGCCTCTGTCCTTACAGTTCCAGCAAAGAACTGAAGCCAATGGCCCATTTCTTAGACACTGACCGTGGCCAGCAGATGTGAGTTCTACTGGGCCAGGCCTTCCTCACAGGGAGGTCATCAGTTCAATGAGAAAGGTGGCTGTAGGGAAAGTTGGGGTGCCACTGCCAAAAGCAAGAAGATGGCTGAGACAGCAGCTGTCCACAAATGGTGGGAGTGAAATTAAATCTAGGACTCTGATAACTGTCCTCCAACAACAACTGCCCCAATTCACTGTGACCTAGGGAGGGCACCCCTCCCACCTCGCCCACATTATCATTTATTATTATTACTTTACAAGCTACAAACACTATGCTTTATTATTCCTGAGCATAGTGCCTGGCTTACAATAACCACTACTCACCCAAGCGTCCCATCATTTGCATCTAGAGGGGTCAGGGGAACCCAAGGACCAGCTCGTAGCAAGCCATCTCTATGGACTTAGTATCTCCTCTACTCAAACAACAGAACATCAGAGCTGAAAGAAACCTTAGAAACCTTTTAGGCCAAACCTCTCAGACTATGGTCAGAAAAAATCTGCGCACCAGAGAGGGTTGGAGGTGTGGCCTCAATCACTGACTCAATGGACATGAGTTCGAGTAAACTCCGGGAGTTGGTGATGGACAGGGAGGCCTGGCGTGCTGCAGTTTATGGGGTCGCAAAGAGTCGGACACGACTGAGCGACTGAACTGAACTAGACCAGAGAGGGTTGGAGATGTGGCCTGGATGTCAAGGCTGGTCAGGGTCAAGGTCAGGGCTGGGACCTCTTCCCAGCCCAGTGTTTACTTCATCATGTGGCACCCAGAACACTTACAGGAAAATTAAAATGTTCCCTCCTGTCTTAACAGTTTTCTCAGCATAACTGTACTATCCTTGAGGGTAAAAAGCAATGAAAAGAAGAGACACAAGGTTTTTGAATCTCTGTTGTGCATTTTCCTCCAATTCCACAGGCCTTTGGGATTACTTATTTTTTACTGTTTCCCTTGCATGTGTTTGGAAAGAGTGCAGGAGAAGAGCCAGAACAAAGAAAGGCTGGGGCAAGAAAGATCACTGGAAGCCAGAAGGATGTGTCTGGGTCCTGGTGACTCCAAGGATGGAAATTCCCTGCCCCTGGGTTCAAGGCTTATCTGTTCATTGGCCAGAGAAGGCAGCTGCCAGACACGGGAGATTTATAATGTGACATTCCAGCCCTGATCCCTGTGGAACAAACAGGGCAAAGCCCACAGTACTCAGCGTCGCCCAGTACTTCTGTACTGGGCTCCAGATCCTTCCCACCACAATGACAAATGAGGCAGAATCGAAACGCAGGGTGGGGCAGGGGATGCTGGGCCGTGGGGAAAGGAGAGTTGTAGGAAGGACCCCAGGCCCCCGAAGGGGGCAAGGCTGCACAACCCTCCCCAGGCCCAAGGGTTTGGAGAAGTCACCACCTTACCAGAGCCACTCTGTGGGCCAAACTCAGCCAGCCAGATCCCAACTTGGGATTTCAGTCCCAACACCCAGAAGCAGCTCTACTAAAATAAAACCGCCAAACAGGATGGTACATGGCAAGTTCTCCAGGGGGTACAAAGCTCTGCACACAAACACCGGGAGCTTTGGGGGGACTTCTTAGCCTCACAGTTTAGGTTGGTCTGTTTAGAATGTGCTGTCTCAGTGGGAAAAAAGTAGTCAGGAGGTGGAACAGATGTGCCTAACCCCAGGGAAGAGCCCAGAAATAGCACCAATACCCCCTTAGCAATATGGATCCCCTTGAAAGTGCTGTCAGAGAGCATCACCATCCTGAAACCGCCCCGGGGATCTGCAGAGAAGCATGGGCTTGGGACCCCGCACACTCAAGCTCCAGCCCAGACTGCCCTCACCAGCTCGGTGACTTCACCTCACCCTGTCTCTGCTTCCACGCCTATGACATGAAGGTCCTAAGAGTACACACATCGTAGGGCTGTTGTGGAAACCTAGCGTCTCCAGAGCCTGCCGTGACTGTTCCCAAAAATGTGTCATGAAAGGACACAGCAGGTGGATCGACTCCTTGCTCCAGTATTTCCTTCAAAGCCAAAGAAGAACCAGAAGGGCATGAGAAATGCAGAGAGGGCAGAGGCTTCCAGCAGCCTTAAATTATCCACGCAACAGCTTATGTGGCAAACCTATTCACAGAAAGGACTCTTGTGAGCCTTAGAAAAGATGCTGCATACATAATTGGGTTGTTTTTTCTGCTGCTTATTTTCAAGGCCCTATACAACTAGCCCAGTTTGAGCCCACTGTTTGCTCAGAAGCCTGGAGAACTCAGGGCAAAGAAGGGCTTTGCATGAGGAAGTTAACAGAAGCACTTAGGCTCATGGTGCTGGGGATGCGCTAAGCACTTCCCACCCGCAAGAAACCAGCTGAAATCAGTACAGTTACCACTTCAACCTTCCATGGTGCAGGTCTGCACTACAACCCCCCCAATGCGGCTTCCAAATAGTTACTTTTGGTCTCAATTTCAAAGAAAATACTCAGGTCACCTCAAGGAAGACCCCCTTTTTGAGAGACATGAGAGAAAATGTCAGCCTCTGAGAGAGGAAGAAATGATCATTTGGATCAGTGGATACTAGATGTCAGATCAGAGACTGGCAAACAGCAGAGTTTAGTAGGCCGATGATAAATAATGGAGTGTAGCTTCCTGAGATTCAGACTCAAACTTGATACAAGGCCAAGAAGAGTGAAAACAGAAACTGCTGTTTTTCGCACCAGAGGAAGAACTCCCAAATTTCTCCCTGCCTTCTCTGGCTTCCCTGAAGTCGAAGGATTTGATATGACGAGATCTACTGGCAGATGGACACCCTCCCTTCAAAGTGATTTGCTTTAGATCTAGGAAAAATACCTAATGATCAGCAAACCCCCTGAACCTCTTCAAACCATAAGGAGTAATCAACGAGTTAACGTAAATAAGCATTCCCTTTTAGAACTGTTCCTTCCTTTCTGCTTCTAAAGACAGGTAATTTTGCAGTTGTCAGCTATTACATTGAAAATACCCTATCAAGTGGCTGGCAGAAAAATCTAAGACCCAAATAACATAAAACACCATCAGATACAACAGGGACCTTTTTTAAATCATACACTGTGAAAATGAACTCCAAAATCATTCAGAATACACAGAGTACATTTTTTCCTGAGTAATGCATCAAACATGGTCTTAGGAAGATTATTTTTAGTTCTAGTTAAAAGCTTCAAGAAGCCAAGTTTTTTCTTTTCCTTGGCTAGGATTGCCATAGCTTTTATATGGTTTCTTACAAGTGTACGTGTGTGCTTTTCATAAAGAGATATTTAAACTTACACACACAGATACATAACACACAATTTTCCAGCTCCATTCTCCCCCCATCAAGAGTAATGGAATCTAAGCTTTTTATTTGGTTAAGAGACCTCCAGCTGTGTTAAGAATACTTCTGCAGTTAAATACCATTTTCAACTAGTGAAAGAAAATAGCTGTGGGAAAGAGGAGACTTCTGAGACTGGAATTCATTAACACGTTGGACAATAGTATTTTTCCTTTATTTAGAAAGCTGCTCCAACTCCTCCCAAGATAAAGACGATGACCAAATATAGGCCAACTGCTCACTCTGGCTCCTCTTTGGTTCTCTGCACCAACTAGATTTTCCCTCTCTTGTTTACCTTTGGCATCTGTCTTCTTTCATCTCTTACCAAACAATACCATTCACAATACTACTTTTTATTGATATGGCATGCAGGCTCATCAAAAACACATATGCAGTACAGTAAGCCTAAATCCTTCCTCCTTCCTATTAAAGTACAATGTTGTTAAAAGTTCCTCCCTTTTCACGTGGCCATTACTTCAGGAGGGGTTGTTCTAGGAGGTGGGTCCTTATTGGGCCAAGTTAAATAAGGTACAGGTATGTGACACTCTTCTGGCCAATGACATGTGAGAGAAAGTCTGCCACGTTGTGGGGAAGGAGAAATTGTTCATGAGAATAATTTTCTTTGTTCTCAACAAAAGCTATGCAGGAAAAGAGAATGTCTCCCTCTTTTGGATCCTGTGGGACCTGGAGTGGGTGCCTTGAGCTGCTGCAGCAGCCTTCTTGCCACCATGAGGGAAGCTAGTCTGAGGACGCAGAGTTACCCGGAGGGGACAGAGAGCCCTGACTGCACTGTCTCTGCAGTTGCCGTACTTTTTGCTTTCTTGCTTCATGTGATAATACATTTCCTCATTGTTTCAAATTAGCTGGGTATAGATTTCTGTCTTACTTGCAGCCAAGGCATCTGTAATTGTAAATTAAGGGAATAAGACAGAAGGAATAAGAGAAGAAGTGACTAGCCTAGAGTCACAAATCACACTGCTAGAAAATGTCCTAAGAACATGCAGACTCTGCTGCTGCTAAGTCGCTTTAGTCGTGTCCGACTCTGTGCGACCCCACAGATGGCAGCCCACCAGGCTCCCCTGTCCCTGGGATTCTCCAGCCAAGAACACTGGAGTTGGTTGCCATTTCCTTCTCCAATGCATGAAGGTGAAAAGTGAAAGTGAAGTCGCTCAGTCGTGTCTGACCCTCAGTGACCCCATGGAGCCTACCAGGCTCCTCCGTCCACGGGATTTTCCAGGCAGGAGTACTGGTGTGGGGTGCCATTGCCTTCTCCAATGCAGGCACTAAAGGACTACAGTTCATACACAAAAGCTGAAAACAAATGCTAAGAGAAAGACTTCCAAATACCGTTGTTTCATAAATTATACGTACAGACACTTTCACAATCACACACACAGTCTCTGTCTCTCTCATACATGCCGAGCACAACCCATCTTGAAATTATGGTTAGCAAGTTCATTAACTACAGCTCAATATATATTTCTGTCTCCTATCCCCAAAGATTGTTGGATTTTGAGAGAGAGAGATTACAGGTATAAGTCACTAAATGGATGGCATCGTCGACTCAATGGACATTAGTTTGAACAAATCCTGGGAGTTAGTGAAGGACAGGGAAGCCTGGCATGCTGCAATTCATGGGGTCGCAAAGAATTGGATACAAGAGAGACTGAACAACAACAACAAACAAGTCACTGAAAGCATCAGAAGGCACATGAAAAAGCAAAATTTTTTAAATTAAACTACAATGGTTTTGACTCCAATAGTTCATCTTTTTTTTTTTTCCTGGTTCATCTTTTAGTAAAATCAAGTGACCAGCCTCCAGAATATAAGTGTATAAATAAGACAGTGATCTATCATTCACTGTTAATGCTTCTTTTCTCCTTTGAGGCTGAGTCACTGACTCCTGGATGCTAGAGGTGTGGGAGCTTCAGCTGGAAAGAGGCACCATGCAAAATAGAACTCAGAGCTGGTTCTCCCCAAGGAGATGTCTACACTACTATACACTCTGCAGAATGACACAGCAAAGAGGCAGACCCCATACACGTGGGACTCAGCACAGGATTCACTCTGAATGATAAACCTTTAAGTTCTATGAAAGTGAATTAAGAGTTCATTTTCAGTGGCCACCCATCATTAAGAGTCTCCAGCACAGAGGGCAAATCCTCCCATCCAGGTATCTGACGTTCATGTCCTTCGTGAGCCTTTCCCCAGAGGCTCCTAAGGCCCTGTCTCAATAGATCTGTCATGGTCTGTGGACAAGAAGCTTTCTGGGAGAGATGTAAATGAGCTCTAAAGAAGTCACAGCCCTCAGCATCAGATCTGGGGGCCAAGTCACTTCTAAACAGTAATATCTGGTGGAGGACTCTCCTTCTGTGCTGTCTAGTTTCTGTGTAGAGGGTCCTTCACTAGAGGCTTCCCACTCACACTCCCACCCCCGACCGGGGATAGGGAGTGAGTCTCGTTTATTTGAGAACAGAAATGGCACCTGCCTGCCTCACTTGGCCCCACCATCTCTGCTTACCCTTTTAGGAACTAGCTGACCACTGGGAACTCCCTGTTCCAGTCTCTTATCAAAGCTGAACACACTAGCACATCACAGCCCATAGACACAGGCCACGGCATTCCAGAGCCACCTGTGCCTGCCTGGGTGGACGAGTCCGTCCAATCCTGAACTGGGCAGTCAACCCTCCCACCTGCAGTGGGAGCCACACTTCCCAGTACCATCTTGATCAGTGTAACAAAAAGCAGTCTTCAAGTCAATCAGAACATGGGTGAGGAAGCTAGTGGCTATGTACAGAGCTCACTCAAACCCAACATCTTCCAAAAACAGAGCAGCTTCCCTACCCTTGACTGTGTCCAGTGCTTGATGGCATCTGAAGGATGTGATGGCCCATATCCTATCTCTTTGGGCTTTCTCAATACACCTGGGAGGAAGACAGAATTTATTATCCCAAATGGACCCTGGTGTAAAAAGTAAGTCCCAGAAATGTTAAGTGATGGGTCCAGAGCTCAGCACTGCACAGCATCCCTGATCAATTGCCAGTTCTGAGCTTCTGTTCTCTGAGCACACCTTTCCCTCCCCACTTCCTCCAAGGCTCCAGGAACCGTGAGCTGTGTCTGAGCCATGACCGGGCAGAAAGGAAACTCCCTGGATATGGCGGTCCTGCCTTTTAAAGGCTGTTTTAGTACAACACCATTTATTCTGGTTCTGTCTAATAGAGAGCCTAATTTACTAGAAGTCCCAACTTTAATATTTCCTCACCTCTGAGGCTCTAACCAGGCAAAGAAGATAATTAGATGAACTCGTTTGTTATTTCAATGACCTTATTTTTCTTTCTGAAGCACTATGTCTCCACCCAAACTAGAGACTCTTAAAGAATTCTTTCAAAGCCACTCCACACTGAGTCAGTTGAACTGAGGTAGATGAACCTAGAACCTGTTCTACAAAGCGAAGTAAGTCAGAAAGAGAAAAGCAAATGTTGTATATTGATGCATATATTTGAAATCTAGAAAAATGGCACGGATGAACCTGATTCTGGGAAGGAATGGATACAGACATACAGGACGGACCTGTGGACACTGCGGGGGAAGGAGAGGGCGGGGCGTTCTGCGAGAGCGGCACTGATATACATACACTGCCATGTGTGATATAGCTAGCTAGTGGGAAGCTGGTGCACAGCACAGGGAGCTCAGCCTGTGCTCTCTGATAACTTAGAGGGGAGGGAGGGAGGCTCAAGAGGGAAGGCATATATGTACACTCTTGGCCGATTCACATCATTGTATGGCATAAACCAACACAACGTTGTGAAACAGTTATACTCCAATTAAAAAAAAAGCCACTCCACAAACTGACTAATAAACTAAGCAATTAGAAAGTGCTTCACAAAGGTGGGCGTGTCATCAGACACACTGATTCTCAGTGTCCACACTCTAAAGTGGGAAGCTGTCTCCTTACAGGTGCAGCATCAAGGCAGGTAATTAAGACACACATTAACAAAGCTATAGTATTCTGAAGGGAAGAGAAGTCCTTGATTATCATGATGTGAAATCAGACCCTGAGCTGTCAGCTGCCCTCAGAAACCTCCCTCCTTCCCTGTGCCCCGGGCTATGTGGATTATATTTACATTGTGCGGTAAAACCCGGACTTGCTGAAGCAGTCAGCTGACACACGTTCAGCTGACTCAAGGCCTGGGCAGGAAACGCAAGTGCTGTTACCCTTCCTCACGTGACCCAGGACAATTTCTTGCCCTAACTGGGTCATGCACAGAGAACACCAGTGACTCGTGGAGGACCTCAGACCTCCTGCCTGAAGCACAACTTCCCAAGATGGGGCCAGAAGGTGCAGGTGTGGACGAGCAGGAATGTATTCCCTGCAGTCCTGAAGGACCTCTTCCTTGTCAAATCCGGCATCTTTCCACGGCTTCAGCTCTTGGCACTGCTGCCTTACTCCCCCACCACCCCCGGCTGTCTCTGTGAAAGGTCCCACCACACTGAGGCCTCCTGCCCTCCCACCCACATTCCCCACAGCTGGCCAGGGGGCTGCCAGGCTGACTCTAGTCCTTCTATCTTCCCTCAACTGCAGCCAAAGCCCCAAAGCTTGGTTCTCGACTTCAGGTCTCTCATCTCCTCCAGGAGGGGCTCATTCTGCCTTGTGGCTGCAACCATCACCTCCCAGGCCGGGAACACCATCTTCTCCCCACCTCTCACCCCACTGCCTGCAGGAGAGTAATTCTGTCCAACCATCACCTCACGCCATCCACAACCCAGGCCAAACGTACTATTCCCATCCAAGGCCTCTCATGCAATTCCTCTCCCCAATTTTGCTTGTGGTTTTGTCTTTGCTGTTCTGTTTTTGTTTTCATGATACTCACAGTCAAGCAGGCTTCAACCTCTGAGAATCCACAGCATCTTGAACCTCACTGGCACCTCATCCCCAGTTTCTAAAGCCAGCTGGAGATTTTGGCCACAGGTCCAGGGGCCATACAGCTGGTTTCTGATGTGTTATCCAGTCTGCCATCCCGGGTTTTCTGGTGGGCCAGACTGCCTACCCTAAGCCACGTCCCACTCTTTGCTGCAGTCCTGATATGTTCCTAGTTCTTATCAGGTCCCCATCCACCAGAGTTGGGGAGAAGCCTGTTTCATAGCAAACTGGAATCTCTAGATCATGTTCCACATGCCTTTAAAAATGAGGAATTCTACAACCTTCCTGACTTCAGACTATACTACAAAGCTATAGTCATTAAGACAGCATGGCACTGGCACAAAAACCGAAATGGAGACCAATGGAACAAGACAGAAAGTCCAGAGATAAACTCACACACTTCTGGGTACCTTATTTTTTTTACAAAGGAGGCAAGAATACACAGTGGGGCAAAGAGAGTCTCTTCAATAAGTGGTTCTAGGAAAACTGAAGAGCTACATGTAAAAGAATGAAATTGGAATACTCCCTACACCATACACAAAAATAAACTCAAAATGGATTAAAGACCTAAATAGAAGACCAGAAACTATAAAACTCTTAGAGGAAAACATAGGTAGGACAGTCTATGACATAAATCACAGCAAGATCCTCTATAACCCACCTCCTAGAGTAATGGAAATAAAAACAAAAATAAACAAGTGGGACCTAATTAAACTTAAAAGCTTTTGCACAGCAAAGGAAACTATAAACAAGGTAAAAAGACAACCCTCAGAATGGGAGAAAATAATAGCAAATTAAACAACTGACAAAGGATTAATTTCCAAAATATCCAAGCACCTCATGGGCTTCCCCACTGGCTCAGTGTTAAAGAATCTGCCACATTTCAGAAGATGCAGGAGATACAGGTTCAATCCCTGGGTGGGGAAGATACCCTGTAGAAAGGAAGGGCAACCCACTCCAGTATTCTTGCCTGGAGAATCCTATGGACAGAGAAGCCTGGTGAGCCACAGTCCATGGGGTCACAGACTCGGACACAACTGAGCGACTGAAAAGCACAGCAGCACGAGCAGCTCATACAAATCAATACCTGAAGAAACAAACAATCAAAGAGTGGGCAAAAGACCCAAACAGACATTTCTCCAAAGAAGACACTTTGTAGTTGGTCAGTCACCCTGGCGTGTCTGACTCTTTGCGACCCCATGTGCAGCACACCAGGCCTCCCTGTCCTTCACCATCTCCTGAAGCCTGCCCAAGTTATGTCCACTGCATCAGTGATGTTGTCTAGCCATCTCATCCTCTGATGCCCTCTTCTCCTTCTGCCCTCAATCTTTCCCAGCATCAGGGACTTTTCCAAAGAGTCAGCTGTTCGCATCACATGACCGAAATACTGGAATTTCAGCATCAGTCCTTCCAACTAGTATTCAAGGTTTATTTCTCTTAAGATTGACTGGGTTGGATCTCCTTCCTGTCCAAGGGACTCTCAGGAGTCTTCTCCAGCACCACAGTTTGAAGGCATCAATTCTTTGGTGCTCTGCCTTCTTTATGGTCCAGCTCTCACAACCGTATGTTTGCTGTGAAGACCAGAGCCTTGACTATACAGCCCTTTGTGGGCAGAGCAACGTTTCTGCTTTTCAACGCACTGTCTAGGTTTGTCATAGCTTTCCTGCCAAGAAGCAATCATCTTCTGATTTCATGGCTATAGTCACCACCCGCAGGGATATTAGAACCCAAGAAGAGGAAATTCGTCACTACTTTTACCAAAGATGGCCAATAAACACACGAAAAGTTGCTCAGCATTCCTCATTATTGGATAAATGCAGATCGAAACTACAAAGAGATATCACCCCACATCGGTCAGAATGCCATCATCAAAAAATCTATAAACAATAAATGCTGGAGAGGGTGTGGATAAAAGGGAACCCTCTTGCACTGTGGTGGGAATGTAAATTGGTGTAGCCACTATGGAAGACAATAAGGAGATTCCTTAAAAAACTAGGAATAAAACCACCATATGACCCAGCAATTCCACTACTAGGCATACACCCTGAGGAAACCAAAATTGAAAAAGACACATGTACCCCAATGTTCATTGCAGCACTATATACAATAGTATATATTGTAGCTAGGGCATGGAAGCAACCTAGATGTCCATCAACAGATGAACGGACAAAGAAGCTGTGGACTGTTACTCAACCATAAAAAGAAATGCATTTGAGTCAGTTCTAATGAGGTGGATGAACCCAGAGCCTATTATACAGGGTGAAGTCAGCCAGAAAGAGAAAAACAAATATCATATAGTAACACATATCTATGGACTCTAGAAAGTCGGTACTGATGAACCTATTTGCAGGGCAGCAGTGGATTCACAGACATAGGACAGACTTATAGACATGGGGCAGGGGGAGGAAGGAGAGCGTGAGCAGTACAGAGAGAGTAACATGGAAACATGTATTACCATATGGAAAATAGATAGCTGATAAGAATTTCCCGTAGGACTCAGAGAACTCAAACTGAGGCTCTGTAACAACCTAGAGGGTGGGATGGGGAGGGAGGTGGAAGGGAGGTTCAAGAGGGAGGGGACACAGGCATCCCTATGGCTGATTCTTGTGGATGTTTGGCAGAAACCAACACAATACTGTAAAGCAATTATCCTTCAATTAAAAATTTAAAAATTAATAAAAATGAGGAATTCCAGTATGAAGTTTCCTTAAAAAACTAAAAAGAGAACTACTGTATGATCCAGCAATCCCACTCCTGGGCATATACCCAGAGAAAACCATAATCCAAAAGGATACACACACCCGAATGTTCAGAGCAGCACTGTTTACAATAACCAAGAACCAAACTGAACGTCCCCTGACAAAGGGATGGATAGGGAAGATGGATAGCAAAAAATATATACACACACACACACACAATGGAATATTATTTATACATAAAGAAGAATGGAATAATATCATCTGCAGCAATATGCATGGACCTGCTGCTGCTGCTGCTAAGTCGCTTCAGTCGTGTCTGACTCTGTGCGACCCCAGAGACGGCGGCCACCAGGCTCCCCCGTCCCTGGGATTCTCCAGGCAAGAACACTGGAGTGGGTTGCCATTTCCTCCTCCAATGCAGGAAAGTGAAAAGTGAAAGGGAAGTCACTCAGTTGTGTCCGATTCTTAGTGACCCCATGGACTGCAGCCCACCAGGCTCCTCCATCCATGGGATTTTCCAGGCAAGAGTGCTGGAGTGGGGTGCCACTGCCTTCTCCACATAGAGATTGTCATACTAAGTAAGTCTGAGAGAAAGAAAAATATCATATGACATTCACATGTAGAATCTAATCTTTTAAAAAATGAAATAAGTGAACTTACTTACAAAACAGAAACAGATACCTAAAACAGATACCTATAGCCTAAATTTATAGGTATCAAAAACAAACTATGGTTACCAAAGGGGAAACATGGGGAGGAGGGATAAATCAAGAGCTTGGGATGAACACACAGTACTGTATATAAGACAGATAATCGACAAGCATCTACTGCATATCACAGGGAACTCTACTCAATATTCTGGGATAACCCATATGAGAAAAGAATGAATATATACATGTGTATACACACACACACACACACACACACACATATATATAACTGAATCACTTCACTGTACACTTGAAAAGCAACATTGCAAATCAACAAAGAAAATTAAAAATTAAAAAAAAAATTTTTTTAAATAAAAGTGAGGAACTCCAGAAATCAACTTGGTTTGGGGTGAACAGCACAGCAGAGGGGAAAGTAGGGTGTTGTAGTAGAAAAAACCGCAACTTTGAGAGTGGACAGACCTGCACATTACAAATCCCAACACTGCAACGGACTTCTGTGACCAGGCAGCCTTGTCCTCTAAGCCTGGTCCCTTCACCATGAGGTGGGGGTCACACCTGGCTTTTGGAATTGTTGTGAGGAATAAAGAAGATCAGAGGAACAACGACAGGAGCCCTTACTACGTGCCAGGTGCTCAGCCCAGGATTGGGGGAGACAAAGCAAAGCCTATGGCCTGTTTCATTTCTTGAAGACCTGAAGTCTCTCGTGCTAATACACAGTCAGATGGATCACAGGGGAAGGAGGCCAGATGAGACCAGCTCTTAGGGATGCAGGTAAAGAACATCCTAGAACCTTGCAAACCCCAGCCCCCACTGTGAGTCCAGGGATGGGGCCACTACAGTTGCCCACCCTACAGGGTAAGTTGCCATGCTAAATGAAGAGGAAGGAGGCCCTGCAGAGAGTCTAAGCAAGGTGGGAGGCCTGACTAACAGAAGTGGGAGAGGCAACCTGGCCTCATCCTTGAGTACTCGGGGAATGTGGTTGGTTCTCACCTGTCTGGACCGGCACTGGCCAGCTCTGGGAAGTAGGGGGAGGTGACCACGCTCTTCTGATATGGAAGTCTCCTTCCGGAGGTCAGAGGCTGAAATCATCTGCTGGGTTCCCAGGACCACCAGAAGGCTGCTGTTGCCCCAGCATCAGTGAGGAGGGATGAGTTTCCCTCCCATTCACAGCACGGTACCCAATTTCCAGTTCACTTAGGGCTTCCTGGTAAACTAGCCTCAGTGCCACATCCCCAAGGCCCTTGCACATATAACCCCAGCTATTCCCCAAGGGGCATTATGTAGCTCTTAAAAAAGCACTAGACCAGACATTTGGGGACCTGAACTATTTTCCTACCCACTAACAACCTCTGTGACTTTGAGTAGGTCACTGGCCTCCATGTTCTCATCTATAATGACGTCTGTGGTTGTGCAGATGAAATGAGAAATAAAAGCACCCCAAGACTGGGAAGCAGTGCAGAAAGGTCTAACATGGTCAAGGACATGGTCAATAGCCCCTTTAATGGTAGGAGATTTACAGGAAAACGGACAGAGCGTCCCAAATCTGTGGACCCCACAATGAAATATGTTGGACAGGAAAGACCTGCTGGATATACTGAGAAAACCCTTGTCCCATGCAGAAACCATGGCCCGGCTTTCAAATGTCCTGTCTGGTGTTTCCATTTATGAGACAGGCGGCTTTCGGAGCCTGGCCAAGCCAGCTGGCATGGCCCATGCGAGGCATGACTAGCAGAGCGCAGGAACAGAGGGCAGTTCAGCGCAGGCCAGAGGTCTCCACTGCCGCCAGTGCCGAGCCTGCTGGCAGGGACGGGCCACACACCTCTCCTCCTGTTTTCCCTCAAAGTGTGTTTTTATAGCTGTTATCTCTATCAGCAGAGGGGAGGGAGCTGCCTGGTGGTAGCCTGATACAGGGAAGGGACAGCAATCATACAGAATTGGAAATCACGCATGTGGCCATTCGATCCAAACTTGGCCTCAGAACACCCCACAGAAGCGGAGGTGGGGTAGGGTGGAAAGGGAATTACAACCTGGCTGGAGCACTGCCGAGGTGCTGCAAAGCAGAGGGCATGGGGCTGAGGGCCAAGTGAGCTCTGACTGTGAGTCACAGTGGCGCCAGGGACCAAGCTCACAATGAGGAAGACCCAAGGTGGGCTGTGCCCCAGGGTCAACAGGACACCCCCATCTTTCTAGAAGAAAGGAAGAGTGGGTGAGAGGGTCAAGAAGAGGCCTGGTTTTTCCCAGTGACATGATCTCCATCCTTAATCCCAGAAAAGAAACTGGAGGGTATTTATGAGAGTTCTCCTGTGGCCCAGAGATGCCCTGTGTTCTGTTCGTTTCCTCTCTGCCTGGAGGCCCGTCCTTCAAGGTCGGATGAGGACACTCTCTCACCAGCTCCTCCAAGGGTAGGAACCAACCTTATGTGGAGCAAGACGTGTTTTCTGCCAGGCACACAGTTAGAAAACTGGGCTGACTCAACCCATCAGAATGGAGGGCAGTGAGGGGGTGGGGGATGGTGGGAGGGTGGACAGGATGAACCCAGCTTCTCACGACAGACCCAACAATCCCCTGCCTTCCTGGAAACTTCTTGGAACCCAAACCAAAGGCAGGGGGTGGAAGGAGAGGATGGGGGCATGGGAGGAGAAGATGAAAGAATAATCACAGTAAGAACCACAGAACCAATAATAATACCTTACTCTAAGTGTATTAAGTATATGAATGTGAGTTAATACATTTAACGCCTTACAATCTGATTAGGTAGGGTCACTTATTATCCTATTTTTACTTTTTTATGAAGAAACTAATCCCACAGCTGATACTGTAGTTCACTTTAATGCCAGGTGTTTGAAAAATGCCCCAAGGCCTCCTAGACATGAGGTAATTGTCACTCTGAGTGGCCAAGTAAAAAAGGGTGGCATGTCTGAGAAGTGCCACTCCAGGGCGCAAAAGCTTTTTTTTTCTTTTCTTTTTCGGCTGTGCCTCGTGGCATGCTGAACCTTAGTTTCCTGACCAGGGGTTAAACCAATGCCCTCTGCAGTGGAAGTGCTGAGTCCTAACCACTAGACCACCAGGGAAGTCCCAGGAGAGCCTTAGTGAGAGTGTGGGGAAGAGAGGCAGACGCTGCTTTCGTGGGCTTGATGCTGACCCACCAGCAGAGGCCCCCAGCTCTCTGAGCAGCTGGGTCCTTGATGCCCCATTCCATGGGGGGGTCCCACCTTCCTGGGTCACTGCCCACCTGGGTGGGGGTGGGGGCATTCTCTGAGGCTTCACCCCACGGGGCACAACCAGATTCTTGAATTCTATCCAGGGATGAAGGTTGATGGCCAGATCCAGATCTCCTCAAAGAGCTCCAGGAATGTGTTTCCCCTGGTTAACAGCTGACAGGGACTTTTCTGGTGACCCAGGGGCTAAGACTCAGCGCTTCCAATGCAGGGGGCTCAGGTTTGACCCCTAGATCCCACATGCTGCTACTGAGAATTCACAAGTTGCAAGTAAAGATCCCACATGCCGCAGCTAAGACCCGGAGCAGCCAAATAAACAAGAAAATACATATCTAAAAATTTACAAAACCAACAGTTGACAGTTACCATATTTTGCACACCAGTCAGGTGGCGCCAGTGGTAAAGAAGCCACCTGCCAATGCAGGAGACAGAAGCAACTCGGGTTCAATACCTGGGTTGGGAAGATCCCCCGGAGAAGGGCACAGCAACCCACTCCAGTATTCTTGCCTGGAACTTTCCATGGACAGAGCCTGGTGGGCTACAGTCCATGGGGTCACAAAGAGTCGGACAGTTGGACAGGATGTGACTTAGCACACACTGTGTGTAAAGGACTTGTGGTTGCTGGTGTTTTATATGCATTATCTCCTGAAATTCTCATCTCTTCTGGGTAAGTCACGCCTACCCTGTACACAATCCCATGACAAATGAGGTCTCTGGGTCCCCCTGCAGTGAAGGCATGCCCAAAGGTCGAACACCTGGCGAGGCCAGGGGTCAAGTCCGTCCCTGACTGACTGCGCTCAAATCAACCTCCATTCCTAGGTTTACACTATTGGAACACCATGGACTTGGACCCTGCCATCCACATTGACTCACCAAGGCCCTGACCCAGCAGGGAGCAGAGAGAACTCTCCACCATAAACGTCCTCCACTGCAGCCTACCAGGCCTCCATGCCCCCCATCCCAGAGGGCATCCCCTCATCTCAGAGGGCATCCCCTCATCTCAGAGGGCATCCCCCCATCCTGGAGGGCATCCCCCCATCCCGGAGGGTGTCCCCCCATCCCAGAGGGCATCCCCCCGTTTCAGAGGGCATCCCCCTCATCTCAGAGGGCATCCCCCCATCTCGGAGGGCATCCCTCCATCTCGGAGGGCATCCCCTCATCTCAGAGGGCGTCCCCCCATCTCAGAGGGCATCCCCCTCATATCAGAGGGCATCTCCCCATCTCGGAGGGCATCCCCCCATCTCGGAGGGCATCCCCCCATCTCAGAGGGCATCCCCCTCATCTCAGAGGGCATCCCCCCATCTCGGAGGGCATCCCCTCATCTCAGAGGGCGTCCCCCCTCATCTCAAAGGGCATCGCCCATCTCGGAGGGCATCCCCTCATTTTGGAGGGCATCCCCTCATTTTGGAGGGCATCCCCCCTCATCTCAGAGGGCATCCCCCTCATCTCAGAGGGCATCCCCCCATCTCAGAGGGCATCCCCTCATCTCGGAGGGCATCCCCCATCTCGGAGGGCATCCCCTCATCTCAGAGGGCGTCCCCCCTCATCTCAAAGGGCATCGCCCATCTCGGAGGGCATCCCCTCATTTTGGAGGGCATCCCCTCATTTTGGAGGGCATCCCCCCATCTCAGAGGGCATCCCCCCATCTCAGAGGGCATCCCCTCATCTCAGAGGGCATCCCCCCATCTCGGAGGGCATCCCCTCATCTCAGAGGGCGTCCCCCCTCATCTCAAAGGGCATCGCCCATCTCGGAGGGCATCCCCTCATTTTGGAGGGCATCCCCTCATTTTGGAGGGCATCCCCCCTCATCTCAGAGGGCATCCCCCCATCTCAGAGGGCATCCCCCCATCTCAGAGGGCATCCCCTCATCTCGGAGGGCATCCCCCCTCATCTCAGAGGGCATCCCCCCATCTCAGAGGGCATCCCCCTCATCTCAGAGGGCATCCCCCCATCTCAGAGGACATCCCCCCTCATCTCAGAGGGCATCCCCCCATCTCAGAGGGCATCCCCTCATCTCGGAGGGCATCCCCTCATCTCGGAGGGCATGGTGAAGAAGATGCTGGCTGCCCCTCCCACCCACCTTGCACACACAAACACAAATGCTCTCCGGGCCTCCCATAGCCTCCAATGGAAACCAAGCAAGGTTCCTTCAAACCCAGTCCCCAGCCCAAGTTCTGAACAGATAGGAAGCCTCCCATGTTCTCCTCAATTCCCCCCACCCCTGCTGGACACAGGTCAGCCTTGTAATAGAAAAGGAAGAGTTTGAGTTTCATGAGAAAAGTTAAAAGTGAAAAAATCCACGAAGTCAATTCGCCCCTGGTTGTGTTTCCAGCTAGAAGAAGAATGATGCTCGACAGCCCCTCCCGTGAGCCAGGGGGACTCAGTCTTCCTGCTTTGCATACCAGGCCAGGCCTGCAGCTGAGGGCTCTCAGCAAGCAGCTGCCCACCCACTGATGTTAGTGGGACTGGTCCTGCTAACACCCTTCTGAGGTCAGCACCCTCGGTCACACGAGGGGTGCCCCTGGCAGGTGACAAGAGATGGACAGACTGTGCATTTAACCAGGAACTCTTCCAAAGGAGCCTCCAAGTGTTTCACTCATCATCCTTTCATCATGTTGCCAAGGGTGGCAGACTTAAGCCAACCCCAGTTTGCAGGTGCTACACTGCATTTCCCCAGGTTTCAGTGAGTTGATCTGAGCCAGTCTAGAAATTCAGGACACAGCAAAGCCTGGGCCTGAGACACACCCTTCCACACTGCATCCCACTGTCCGAAGACGAGAGCTGAGAGCCCCTGCAGGAGTAAGATGGCTGCTGTTTGCATCCAAGCTCCCAGGCCTTCCCAGATGGGGCTCAGACCCTGGAGCAGAGCCACCTCAACCCGCCATAAGCACAGGCTCAGTGAGAAGCAACCGCCATGTCTCTCTGGAGACTCAGGTCTCTGCCCAGTTTCCCCCGACAGACAGATGGGCGGAAAGAGGAGTAGAAGCAGCAGCACACGGGAGGCAAGAGTGGCAGCAGAAGCTCAGAGCAGCACGAGTGAAGGACGCGGGGCCTGAAAGCTGGCGCCTGAGCATGCCTTCTGCCACTCACCGAGCACTGGCTGAGCAATCTGCGTATTACGCTACAAGGACGAAGAAGACAGAGTCCCTGCAGACATTTCTCCAAAGAAGACACACCGATGACCAAACACATGAACAGATGCTCGACATCACCAATTATTAGAGAAATGCAAATCAAAACTACAGTGAGGCATCACCTCACACCAGTCAGATGCTGCTGCTAAGTCACTTCAGTCGTGTCCGACTCTATGCGACCCCACAGATGGAAGCCCACCAAGCTCCTCTGTCCCTGGGGTTCTCCAGGCAAGAACACTGGAGTGGGTTGCCATTTCCTTCTCCAATGCATGAAAGTGAAGAGTGAAAGTGAAGTCACTCAGTCGTGCCCGACTCATAGCGACCCCATGGACTGCAGCCTACCAGGCTCCTCCGTCCATGGGATTTTCCAGGCAAGAGTACTGCCATCATCAAAAAATCTACAAATGATAAATGCTGGAGAGGGTGTGGAGAAAAGGGAACCATCTTAAACCCTTGGTGGGAATGTAAACTGGTAGAGCGAATATGGAGAACAGGATGGAGGTTTCTTAAAAAACTAAAAAAATAGAACTACCATATGATCCTGCAATCCCAATCCTGGGCATATACCAAAGAAAAGCATAATTCAAAAAAGACACACACACCTCAATGTTCACTGTAGCACTATTTACAACAGCCAGGACATGGAAGCAACCTAAATGTCCATCAACGAAGGAATGGATGAGGAATATATGGTATATATATACAATGGAATATTCAGTTCAGTTCAGATCAGTCACTCAGTCGTGTCCGACTCTTTGCGACCCCATAAACCACAGCACGCCAGGCCTCCCTGTCCATCACCATCTCCCGGAGTTCACTCAAACTCACGTCCATCGAGTCAGTGATGCCATCCAGCCATCTCATCCTCTGTTGTCCCCTTCTCCTCCTGCCCCCAATCCCTCCCAGCATCAGAGTCTTTTCCAATGAGTCAACTCTTCGCATGAGGTGGCCAAAGTACTGGAGTTTCAGCTTTAGCATCATTCCTTCCAAAGAACAGCCAGGGCTGATCTCCTTCAGAATGGACTGGTTGGATATTACTCAGCCATAAAAAGGAATGAAACTGTGCCATGTGCAGAGACATGGATGGACCTCGAGTCTGTCATACAGAGTGAAGTAAGTCAGAAACAGAAAAACAAATATTATATATTAATGCATATTTGTGTAATCTAGAAAAAGGGTATAGATGAACTTATTTGTAAAGCAAAAATAGAGACACAGACTCAGAGAACAAATGTATGGATACCAAGGGGGAAAGGGGTGGAATGGCTTGAGAGATGAGGACTGACACATATACACTATGACACTACATATGAAATATGTAACTAATGAGAACCTACTGTATAGCCCAGGGAACTCCACTCAGTGCTCTGTGGTGACCTAAATGGGAAGGAAATCCACAAAAGAGGGGATATATGTATACATATAACTGGTTAACTTTGCTGTACAGCAGAAACTAACACAGCACTGTAAAGCAACTATATTCCAATTAAACAAAAAAGACATAGTCCCTATGCTCAGAGTATCTGGGGTCATGGAGAAGTGGAGGGTGAAGAGTGGCAGATATGGGGAGCAGAAGTAGCCAAGGGTTCTAAGTGAATTACACCGCACAAGGTTGACTTGTCAAGACGAGAATCCACAGCCACAAAGCAAGGTACGTTATAGAATTTACTTTTCTACCTCTGATCCGAACCTACTTTTAACTTATGGTCTTTTGATATAGATAAAAACAGAGGCATGCACCTCTAAGTATGTCCTGTCCCATCGGCAAAATAAATCCTCGCTGAAAGTCCAGTAAGCCTAGCAAGGAGGGAGGGAGTGAACTGACAGGACACGGGGAAGTCTCAGGCGGTGAAGCTACTCTGAAAGGCACTCTGATGGTGGATACGCGCCCTTACGCATCTGTACAAATGCACAGAACGCACATCACCAAGGGCAAACTTTAAGGTAAACTGTGGACTCCATGATCATCATGTTAGGGTAGGTTCGTCAACTGCAACTCAGGTAGCATCTGGAGAAAGATGACAATGGGGAGAGGCCCTGCATGCGTTGAGGCGGGGGTATATGGAAAATCTATCTTCCTCTCAATTTTGCAGTGAATCTGAGAATGTTCTAAAAAGTATTTTTTTAATTCAATGAGGCCACTGGATCATAATAGTGACAGGTATCTTAGTCCAGCCCAGCTGCTAGAACAAAGTACTATAGACTGGGTGGCTTGTTTAAAAAAAAAAAAAAATCAGAAATTGACTTCTCACAGTTCTAGAGGCTGAGAAGTCTAAGAACAGACATTGGCAGGTTTGGTGTCAGGGGAGTGCAGCTTTTGGGTGGGTAAGCAGCCATGTCCACACATGGGGGGACAAGGAAGCTCACTGAGGTCTTCTCTATAATCCCATTCATAAGGCTCCGGCCTCATGACCCCATCACAGCCTCCCAACTCCATCGCATTGGGGGTTCCGCTCAACATACGAATGGTGAGGGGAGGGGACACAAACATTCAGTCCGTGGCTGTAAGAGCTCTGGGCATCCAGCCAGCCTACCCACCCTGAGCCCTCTCTCTCCCCCAGCCCTCTCCATGGCAGCAACCAAACCCACGCTCCCCCTGCCCCCCACCCCGGAAGGAGAACTGTGTGCCAAAACAAGACATGACACAGCCTGGCCAGCCATGGGAGCCTCCATGGTCACCCTCTGGGGTCCAAGACTTAAAGAGACATCCGCTTGGAAGCTCAGATTCCTCAGTCTGCAAGCTCCGCCCTCACACACCATCCTGAAAGTTCAGTTAGGCCAAACTGCAAACTATCTGGGGATTTACCAAACTATAAGGCTTCTATTCACTCCCTAGCCACTTCTTAATCTGTGCCAAACTCTTTGCATACAGTGAAGGTGAAAGTGAAAGTCCCTCAGTCATGTCCAACTCTTTGTGACCCCATGGACTATACAGTCCATGGAATTCTCCAGGCCAGAATACTGGAATGGGTAGACTTTCCCTTTTCCAGGGGATCTTCCCAACCCAGGGATCGAACCCAGGTTTCCCATATTGCAGGCGGATTCTTTATCAGCTGAGCCACAAGGGAAGCCCCGCTCCAGTATTCTGGCCTGGAGAATTCCATGGACTGTATAGTCCATGGGCTGCATAGAATTGGACACAACTGAGCGACTTTCACTTTCTCTGTATACAGAGCTCATGTAAATCTTAAAACAGGGCTGCTCAAAGAGATCATCATTCCAGTTTCACAGATAAAGCAGCTGAGGCTCAGAGGGTGAACATCTCACCCACAGTCACAGAACCAGTTTAGAGCAGTACTAGGATCAGCCCCAGGGTCTGCCCCAGGCCAACACTCAAGACAGTACCCACCACTTCAAGTGTCCATAGGAGGGACTTCTCTGGTGGTCCAGTGGCTAAGACTTCGTGTTCCAAATGCAGGGTTTGATCCCTGGTTAGGGAACTAGATCCCATATGCCATAACTAAGAGTTTGCATGCCACAACAAAGACCCTCTATCCCATGAGCTGCAACGAAGACCAGGCACAGGTCTTCACCAGGTCATATACATTTATATATATGCTGCTGCTGCTGCTAAGTCGCTTCAGTCGTGTCAGACTCTGTGCGACCCCAGAGACGGCAGCCCACCAGGCTCCCCCGTCCCTGGGATTCTCCAGGCAAGAACACTGGAGTGGGTTGCCATTTCCTTCTCCAATGCATGAAAGTGAAAAGTGAAAGTGAAGTCACTCAGTCGTGTCCGACTCTTTGCGACCCCATATACTGCAGCCCACCAGGCTCCTCCGTCCATGGGATTTTCCAGGCAAGAGTACTGGAGTGGGGTGCCATTGCCTTCTCTGATTTATATATATAATTTTTATATTTAAAAAACTATTTTTTTAAGTGTCCATAGGAGAGTAAGCAGTGCCCTTGACATATTTCCTCCGTGCCCTAAATGCATGTAGACCCCAGCACTGATGAAGTTTTTCAAAGGAAAAGACCAGACCTGCCACCTCTGCAGAGTCAGCGAGCTGATCACAATGCTGACAATGACAGCATCTCAAGATCATTTTCTTGGACAGGTCTCTCCAGAAAGCATTCAATTCCAGCTGTGAGAGCAACATATTTGCCATGTGAATTAGCTAAGGGGAGAAGAAATGACCTTCGCTTAAAGCTTTTGGTTCACTGGTGTTTCTCATAACACAGAATCCAAGCCCTCACAGGGCTGTTCCAATCACCCTTGTATGTGGTTTCCTAAACTAGTAAAGACTTACTGCTGACTCCTTCTGGTTTATTCATATTCAGTTGTTAACAGATACATATTAAGTTCCTATCGTTCACAAAAATAATTGGATTTAAGAGAGAGGATTCCTTTTCATTAGTAACTTATGACCTGATTTACAGACAGATAAAAGCTTATAAAAGATACATCTGGAATAAAGCAGGTTACTCATCCTCAAGAACAACCGGACAGAGGAATGAACTACGGCCCGGACGTAGGCATGGCCAGTGTCTGGATGGTATCAACTGTGCGATCTGAGTGGCCCAATGTAACATCCAGAAAAGAAAAGCTACTTTCCCATTCTTCCTAGAGTGGCCTGTTGCACTCATTTTTATTTTTTCAACTGAAGAATAGTGGATTTACAACATTGTACTAGTTTCATATTTATAACATAGTGATTCAGCATTTTTATAGATTATACTCCATTTAAATTATTATAAAATGTTGGCAATATTCCCTGTGCTGTACATTACATCCTTGTATCTTATTTTAATTTTGTTTTTAAAATTTATTTTTAATATTTTTATTTTTTGGCCACACCATGAGGCATGTGGTATCTTAGTTCCCCTACCAAGGATCAAACCCACACCCTCTGCATTGGAAGTGGGGAGTCTGGACCACCAGAGTATTCCAGTTGTATCTTATTTTATACCTACTTGTTTACACCTCTTAATCTCCTTCCTCTATCATGTCTTTCCCCTGTTCTCTTGATTCCTTTTAGATTTAAAGGATCTAAAGCTTTAAAACGTAAATGTTTATGGAAAGGCAATAAGGAATGCCTCTAATCTCCTCTCCCACTTTACCTTCAATTAGCCTCTGGGATCAGCTTCAAGTATCTAGGAGAGCCTTGGAGTGAAACAACACAGGTCAGCAAAGGACAGGTAAGGGAGAAGAAACCTCTGAGGTCTGGAGAGTGGGACTCTGAGAAGGAGGTAAGGTGGAAGCTTGGATACCAGGTAGGGAGCCAGCCTAGGTCCACAGGGAGAACTCAAAGACAAAAAGACAAACGGCCCACAGAGACTAACCCTGGTCTTCAATTCAACCACAGATATTTCCCAGAAAACTGAGAAACTGACCCTACTCTCTGGCCACAGGATAAGGAAATAGGGGGTGGAAAGGACACTCTTCTCAAAGCAAATAAATAGAAATGATTTAGAAAGCACCTACAGGGTTTCCATCTGACACTGTGCAAGAATGTCCTTCCCTTACTTTTTACGTGTGTGTGTGTGTGTGTGTGTGCATGCACACATTGGTTGACTTCCTTTGACCTATATTTCCGACCATTTTGCTTTAGTACAAAGCTGTGACAGAGGCGTCACACTTTTGGAACCCTAAGCTAGCTTCTACTAATATTTTAATAGTTTTATCATTGAAATCACAGTTATTATATTTAAAGTCAAAATAGCATCACTCGGCCACATACTAAGAACTATAGCTGGGGGCAGGTGTTTGTTTTCCAATAAAATTCTTCTATAATGTTGCATTAAGGGGTTGATGATATGACTTTCAGCTCCTTTCCAGCACTGACATTCTTCTCCCCAGGTCTGTGCAGAGTAGATGGACTGGCCTTGAATGTACTCCAGGGACACCAGGCCCCAGAACATGCTGGCAGCATCTGGGTTTGCCTTGGCCCCCATGAGAAGCAGGGCTCTGCCAGGTGTCATAGCTGATTTAACTGAAAGAAAGATGAAAACCAGCCATGGGAACTGAAGCTTGACAGCATCCCTGAGGGTCTGATGAGCGAGAACCAGAGCAGTATGGAGGACACCGGAGAAATCTCCTCTGGCCAAAGATTCCCAGGCGGTGTTTGTCCTAACCACCCAGATCCGTCCCCGGAACGCAAAACCACAGTGCATGCTGAGACAGGTGAGAGCTGAAGCTGCTGGTCAGCTCCCAGGGAGGGGTGCTACAGAATCAGAGTCTACAGGGAGGAGGGCGGGTGGGGAAGGAAAAAAGGTCAAAGGCAAAGATACATCCCCCCTTCCCAAGAGAAGGCTGCATGAGCTAAGATGCTCATGGGGAGAGTTCAGATGGGGACAGATTTTTTGCTTCTAAGACAAGAAGAGATATAAATGATCATCCTGTCTTATTTAAAAACCACAGTGTGATGGCCAGAATCTTCCAGATCTCTCCTGCTCTTTGTAAAGCCTCTAAGCGACAGTCCACACTTTCAGCCTCCGTGTCCACAGGGGAACGATGAAACATTGAGAAAGAATTTAATGCAAAAAGCAACTGCAGGAGACTTTGGGAACATACATCAAAACGTCCATTTCCTAGCCTCCGAGACTCCTGGAACACTTTACTTCACTGCCTCCTGGTACCAGAGTACATTTCCATGGCAACTCCCTGAGAACTGGCTGTTTCTCGGGCTCAGGGGAAGTCTGGCTTGGGGATCCTCCTCTTTGGGGGCACAGAAGCCGCTATAATGAGTATCAGACCCCTAATTGGTTCCCCCCTCCTTTCCTTTTCAGGATGTGTATGCTGAGACACTCTGGAATAGTTTGGAGACTAAACATTATGCAAGAAAAGAAATGAAAAATTAATAGAGAAATGTGGCCACTCAGTGAAGCCTGTTCAACAAACCAGGATGAGGGGACTTCCCTGGTGGTTTAGTGACTGGGACTCCACGCTCCCAATGCGGGGTGTCAGCGATCCCTCCCTGCTCAGGGTGCTGATCCCACATGCCACAGCTAAGAGTTCATATGAGGCAACCAAGACCCAGTGCAGCCAAATAAATAAAGCCAAAAATTAAAAAACCAAAGTGAGGACATTCTCCTGCTGAGTTTGACTTCTTGGCAAAAGTGCGTATCTGCCATCTATGAGGCTGTCCATAGGATCAGAGTACTAATTATTCACAAAGGTCTGAGTACTAATTATTCACAAAGGTCTGAGTTTAATTACAGCCAAGTTCCATACCACTGTGACCATTTCCCTGATGGAGAAACTGAGCCATGGTAAGATCATGTGGTTATTAATGAGATAAAAATGAGTACTCGCCTAGCATGGATCAAAATCTTACAGCTATGCAGCACTATTCACAACAGCCAAGCCATGAAAACAGCCTAAATGTCCATTAAGAGAGGAATGGATAAAGAAGATGTGGTGCATATATACAACAGAATATTACTCAGCCATAAAGAAGAGTGAAACGATGCTATTTCTAATCACATGAATGGACCTAGAGATGATCATAGTAAGTGAAGCAAGTCAGAAAGAGAAAGACAAACACTATATGATATCACACATATGTGGAATATAAAATATAACACAAATGGGGAATTCCCTGACAGTCCAGCCATTAGGACTCCACACTCTCAGTGCTGGAGGCCTGGGTTCAATCTCTGGTTAGGGAACAAAGATTCTACAAGCCATGAGGCATGGTCCCCAAAATAAATTATGCTGTGTTGTAATTAGTCACTCAGTCGTGTCTGACTCTTTGTGACCCCATGGACTGCAGCCCACCAGGCTTCTCTGTCCTTGGGGATTCTCCAGGCCAGAATAATGGAGTGGGTTGCCATGTCCTCCTCCAGAGGGTCTTCCTAACCCAGGGATTGAACCCAGGTTTCCCGCATTGCAGGTGGATTCTTTACCATCTGAGCCACCAGGGAAGCCCAAGAATACTGGAGTTGGTAGCCTATCCCTTCTCCAGGGGAAAAATTAATTAATTAAAAATAAACTTAAAAAAATTAATATATGACACAAGTGAATTTATTTACAAAGCAGGAACAGACTTAGAGAACAGGCTTGTGGTTGTTGAGGGGCGGGGTGGAGGGGTGGACTGAGAGTTTGGGATTAGCAGATGCAAACTATTATATACGGAGTGGATAAACAAGGTCCTACAGCATGGCACAGAGAACTATAGTCACTATCCTGTGATAAACCATAATAGAAAAGAATATGAAAAGGAATGGGTATATATACACATGTATGCATAACTGAATCACTTCACTGTACAGCAGGAATTAACATGACATTGACAATCGACTATGCTGCTGCTGCTAAGTCTCTTCAGTCGTGTCCGACTCTGCAACCCCAGAGGCGGCAGCCCACCAGGCTCCCCCATCGCTGGGATTCTCCAGGCAAGAACACTGGAGTGGGTTGCCATTCCCTTCTCCAAATAAGCACAAAAGAAGATGCAAAAATCATCAGTCCTCAGGGAAATGAAAAATCAAAACTACAGTGTAAGACCACTTCACTTCCAGTAGGACGGCGAGAATCAATAAAACAAATACAAGTGTCGGCAAAGATGTAGAGAAACCAGAACCCTCATACACTGCTGGCGGGAAGGTAAAATGATGCAGCTGCTTTGAAAAGCAGTTTGGCAGTTCCTCAAAAGCCTAAATGCAGAATTACCATATGACCCAGCGATTCAACTCCTAGGAAAATACCCCAAAGAAAACATACATAGGCAGAAATACTTGTACATAAATGCTGTGAGAAACATTGTTTATAACAGGCAAAAGTGGAAACAACCTGAATATCCATTAACTGATGGATAAACAAAATGCAGTGTATTCATACAACAGAATGTTATCTAGCCATACAAAGGAAAGCAGTACCAATTCATATTACAACATGCATCAACCCTGGAAATACTATGCTAAGTGAAAGAAGCCAGTCACAAAGGGCCATTTTTATCATATTTCAGTTATATGATGGGTCTAGAATGGGGAAATCCATAGAGACAGAAGATCAGTGGTTGCCAGGGGCTGGGAAGACAGCTGAATTGGGAGTGGCTGGTAAAGGGCCCTGCGTTACCAGGGATGAAATGCTTTGGAAATACAGATAATGATGATGGTTGACCCTATATGAGAATATACTAAAAATCACTGAATTATATACCTTAAAAGGGAGAGTTTAATAGAATGTGAATTATATCTCAAAAAAATTAAACAGTAAGAGCACATCCATCAGAATGGCTCAAACAAAATGTTGTGATAATAGCAAATACTGGCAACTATGCGAAAATTTGATCACTCATACTCTGTTGGTTGGAATGTAAATGATTCTGCCACTTTGGAAAAGAGTTTGCAAGCTTCTTTTAAAATGACAAGTGTTTGTTTTAAAGTGACAAATGACCCAGCCTATGACACTCCTGGGCATCTACTGTAGAGAAATGAAAACTTCTGTCCACATAAAAGTCTACACGCCAGTGTTCAGAGTAGCTTTTCCATTACAGCTCATAACTGAAAACTACCCAATGTCCTTCAGTGGTGAGAGATGAATCAAATGATGGTCCACCCACCACACAGAATGTTACTCAGCAACAAAGAGAACTACAACAAGTCAGATTAACCTCAGTGAGGTTACTCTGCGTGAAGGAAGGTCATCTCAAAAGGTTCCACAACCAGTATAGCTCTACTTGTGAAACCACTGAAATAACAAAACTCTGGAGATAGAGAACAGGCGAGTGGCTGCCAAAGCTTGGGATGGGCAGCAGAGAAGGTGACGCTGGAAGGAGGAGCACTAGGGAGCCTGGGTGGCGGGATGGTTCTGTGCCGTGACTGTGTTGGTGGTGACAGGAAGCTGCAAACACACAGGTGCCTGCGGACGTGGCAGCATCTGAATCAGCTCTGTGCATGGAACCCATGTCATCACCCGGATCTGCTATCGCCCTACTTACCCAAGATGCTCAGGGGGAAGAAGGGGCAAGGGGGTGCCAAAGACTTGGCTCTATTTCTTTGCAACTGCCAGTGAATCTATATTTATTACAAAATAAGAAGTTTGTGGGTGTTTTTTAAATAACTATATAGGGTATTAGTCAATGTTTAAAAGTAACGGCTTACTTGCAAACCAGAAAGACAGACAGACAAGAGAACAACCGGATGGATACCAAGAGGAGAATGGGGGGGTGGGGATGAACTGGGAGACTGGAATTGACACATATATACTCTTGATACTATGCATAAGATAGATAACTAATGACAATGCACTGTATAACTAAGGGAACACTACTCAATGCTCTGTGGTGACCAAAATGGGAAGGAAATCCAAAAAAGAAGGGATATATGTATACACATAGCTGACTCACTTTGCTGTACAGTAGAAACTAACCCAATGTGGTAAAGCAACTGTGGTCTAATAAAAATTAACTTTAAGAAAGGCAACAGCTGTGTTTCAATAAAGCTTATAGTTCAAGGCAGAAGAAGAAATGATAACCCTAACCCTGACAGCTACAAATCACCTCTCCAACATATCAGAGAACTTCTCCTTCTTGTGTGAACTGCACATACTTGATAACAAATCAAGAGCTTCTGGCATGGACCCGCTAACTCACATGTCCTAACACTCACCCTCTAGCCCCTCGCATGCAGCTCTTGCTGTCCTAACACACACACCTGCATCCTCATCTCTGGGCTTCCCTTCATGCTCTTCCCTGTCTAAACTCATCTCTCTCCAGGTATCCAAATACTTTCCCAGCAGCTGTATCCATCTTTCCATGTGGGTTAACTGTGTCTCTAACTAGATGCTCCAGTTCAGACCCCAGGTTGTCTTCCTCTACTATATTCTCCATAACACATGACACAGTGCTGAGGATGTAGGAAGCACTCAGAGATCACTGCAGAGGGAATAAAGGGCGTCCTGCCTCAAGATCGTTAATTCTCACTCTTGTGAGCTACGTGATGCAGAGCAGGTACATACAGGCACATGTAAGTCAAGACATAATGTTTCACACGTAATCACTACTGTGTATTTTTAAACACTTTTGCGGGAAATGTGGTATTTAGCCAACACCTTGGGGGTGGCTGAGGTCCTCCAAGATGAGGAAAAAGACAAAAAAAAAAAGCTTTTAAAACTGGGCATAGGGACTTCCCTGGTGGTCCCGTGGTTGAGATTCCCCCTTCCAATGTAGGGGGTGCAGGTTTTAAACCTGTTCAAGGAAGTAGTATCTCACATGCCTCATGACCAATAAAGCCAGAGCATAAACAACATAAGCAATGTTTGCAACAAATTCAATAAAGACTTTAAAAATGGACCACATCAAAAAAAAAAATATCTTAAAAAAAAAGTGGGGAAAGAAAAGTAGACTGTGATCAGGGAACAGCTGGAAGAACACAGGAAGAGCCCATTTCCAAATGTATCCTGAACTCAGCCGTTCCTCTCCAGCGCCACCACGGCCCCCAGCCCCAGCGTGCATTACTCACAGCACACCACGCCTCCATGGCTCCCCAAAGCACAAAGCTCTAAACTTCATACGTTTGCTTAGAAAGCTCTGAATGGTCTGACTCCTGCTCACCTCTACAGATTCATCTCATTTCATTCTTTCCCACCAATAATGCTCGCTTCACACCTTTCCATCCCTCAAGCATGTCAAGCAAGGTCTAGGTTGCACAACGGCACTGGCTTGTTCTTCTCCCTGGAATGCTTTGCCACCTGATCTTTGTATGGCCAGCCCTATGTTATTCAGAGTTCAGTGTAAGTTTTATCTCCTAAGCCTAGTTACTAGTTCCTCCTTGTCTGTTACCACCCTCTCTTAATTCTTTGCCAAACACCTCATCATCTGACATTTTTCTTATCAACTGATGTATTGACTATCTCTTCCTCATCCCACCACAGTGTAAGTTCCAGGAGGGCACGGAACTCTCTTCTCTGTTTTTCTTTTTTTACTCCCAGTGCCTGACATATAGCAGGTATATAATAAATCTGTGTACGGCAAAGGTCTGAATAAATGAATGAATGAAAAAGATCACCACTCTACCTACTGCACAGTCCTGACTCCCTCTGGTCAAATGAATGATCTACTAACGGCAATCTAGGAACTTCCCTGGTGGCCCAGTGGCTAAGACTCTGAGCTCCCAACGCAGAGTTCAACCCCTGGTCGGGGATTTACATTCCACATGCTGCAACAAAGATGGAAGAGCCCACGGGCCATCACTAGACCCAGAGTAGCCAAATGAATTTTAAAAAATAAAATTAACAAAAAGACCTGTCAGGTTTTTAAAAATGGCAATCTAAAAGTTACTAGCATTCAATTAGAGGATAAGTTGGTAACATGACCCTTGATACCTCAAAAGGACTCTGAAAGCAGTAAACCACTGACTCCTGAATGACACGGAGGTTAATCCACATGTAACACAGTCGGCCCTCCGCATGCATGGTTCCCCTGTATCCTCAGACTCATCCAATCACGAATCGTGTGGTACTCTACTTACTACTGAAGAATATCTACATATAAATGGACCTGTGCCAGTCAAACCTGTGTTGTTCAAGGGTCATCTGTATTATAGATCATCAACAAGGTCCAGATCAAGCCTCCTAGCTTCTATAGAATCTTTCTAGAATAATCAGTGCCTCACTGGCCACCTCCTTTCTCTGACTTCCTAAAGCTTTTACTGCCTACACCATTCATGTGATACTTCACAACCCCCTTCTGTATGTTGGTACCCATGCCTACCATGAGAGGGACTGTGAGGTTCTGGGAATACAACCACCAATAAGGAGGAGTTTACCTTCCAGGTGGGGGATATAGATAGTAAACCAGTCTTTTCATAAATCATTGCTGCTACTGCTAAGTCACTTCAGTCACGTCCGACTCTGTGCGACCCCATAGACGACAGCCCATCAGGCTCCCCCGCCCCTGGGATTCTCCAGGCAAGAGTACTGGAGTGGGGTGCCATTGCCTTCTCCGCCATAAATCATTACTTAATGGTTTTTGTAACAAGTGCCACACACACATAAAAACAAGTGTGCACTAACAGCACAATGAAAGAACAAAACCAGACCAGCGGCACAAAAGGTCAGCAGGTAGGAAGTGGGTCAGGCACATGACAGTCCATGAGAAGAAACTCTCTCGCCTTTGGAGAGACCAGGGAATCGGCAGGATGGAGACCAGAAACAACGTGAACTTGAAGTCGGGAGACACCGGTCTCACATCCAGCACCATCAGTGTCCACCCACAGCCCTTGACTTGTCTGGGTGAAAGTTGACTCAACTGTGATAATTAGAACAGAATCAAGCTCAGTGTTGTCAGAACCCTTAGAGAAATAAAATATAACCCTGTCATTTTCCAGAGGTGAAATTATTTCAAAGAACAAGAATATTTATTGAGCATATATTAATTACATTTTAAGCATAAAGATCCATTGAGGTGAATGGATTTGCCCAATATTAGCATGAGTTAGCGGAGAAGGCAATGGCACCCCACTCCAGTACTCTTGCCTGGAGAATCCCATGGATGGAGGAGCCTGGTAGGCTGAAGTCCATGGGGTCACAGAGAGTCGGACACGACTGAGTGACTTCACTTTCACTTTTCACTTTCACGCACTGGAGAAGGAAATGGCAACCTACTCCAGTGTTCTTGCCTGGAGAATCCCAGGGATGGGGGAGCTTGGTGGGCTGCCGTGTATGGGGTCGCACAGAGTCAGACATGACTGAAGTGACTTAGCAGTAGCAGCAGCAGCATGAGTTAGTGGGCACAGTCTCCCTTCACTGAGCTGGTCGAGAGCAGTGATTCTCAAAGTCTGCAGATTCTTGGGGGATCCTGAGTTCCTTTCAGGGGAGCCCATGAGATCAAAACTATTTTCAGAACAACACTAAGATGTCAGGGTCACTGTGTTGACATTTGCACTGTTGCTATAAAAGCAAAAGTGAGTAAAACCAATGGCTGCTAAGTCGCTTCAGTTGTGTCCGACTCTGTGCAACCCCATAGCCAGCAGCCCACCAGGCTCTGCCATCCCTGGGATTCTCCAGGCAAGAACACTGGAGTGGGTTTCCATTTCCTTCTCCTTTGCGTGAAAGTAAAAAGTGAAAGTGAAGTCGCTCAGTTGCGACCGACTCATGGCGACCCCATGGACTGTAGCCCACCAGGCTCCTCCACCCATGGGATTTTCTAGGCCAGAGTACTGGAGTGGCTTGCCATCGCCTTCTCTGAAACCAATGGCACCTAATACAAATCAGGGCAGAGCTACCAAATAATACTAATAGTCATTACATTGTTTAGTGCCTGATGTGGGCAGAAAAGAAAATGGCAGTTTCAGAAGGTCCTTGATGAGTTTCCCTGGTGGTCCAGTGGTTAAGGGTCCATCTGCCAATGCAGGGGGCACGGTTTTGATCCTTGGTCTGGGAAGATCCCACATGCCGTAACGGGCGACTAAGCCCGACTCCTGAGGAGGCACTTGAGAGCCCACAAGCACGCCCTAGAACCTGTGCTCTACAAGAGAGGCCAGCACAGTGAGAAGCCCGCATGCTGCAACTGCGCCCCGCATGCCACTTCTGAAGAAATCCGAAGCACACAGAGCGCTTCGAGTGCTCAAGGGACAACGGCTATCTCAAGGCAAAGCACCTCCATGCCTGAGTTCGGAGCTGAACTAGCGGCTTTCTTTGTGAAAGACTATTTTTACTTGAAAGGACGAATGACAGATAAACTCTAGATTTGAGTATTTGATAGAAATTTTCTTGAAAATGAATAAAGGAGGCCTGTCATGTTAAGGAAAAAATAGCAGATTTTTGCCACGGATAAAACTCAAGCTTTCAAGCAAAAAGTAGAATTTTAGAAAACTTGCCACTGCATGCTTGACATTTTTCCACTGCTTTCCACTGCTTCAGACTTTCCTGATGAGATCAATGGTGATATTGATGAAATGGATTTTTTAATACTGTATAATTAAAAGTCTTAACATTTTCAACATCTGTAAAACTCTGAACCAGTATTTTTCGTATGGTCAATTCATCATGTTACAAAATCATGCATGGATTTAAAAAACCCATTCAAAGGGCAAGAAAGACTACTGGATTTTCATGTAGGAATACAACAAAAGTCACTGATAAAGTTTCAGATTTTGCACCATAGCTATTAAGAAACTATCACTTCTCAAGTTTTGATGTCGTATCAAAGAAGAATAAATACAGAAAAAGTCCTTAACTTACACTTAACAAGTGCGCAAATACTCGTTAAACTGACCTTATACTCCTCCATCCCTAAGGGATATCTTTGTTCTTGAACAAATAACGTGTAAATTAGACTGTCTAGGCAAAGTTCCAGGGACATTTTAAACCAAGTACTTTTGTACTTTATGGAAGATATGGATGAACTGAATTATGATTTTCTTGACCCATCTAGGCTCAAATTTCACTTTAAAAATGCCAGATCCTCTTTCCCATTCCTATTTGCTTCCTCCCCCATTCTTTTTTTTAATTTATTTAATTGGAAGCTAATTATTTTATAATATTGTAGTGGTTTTTGACATACATTGACATGAATCAGCCATGGATGTACGTGTTCCCCAACCTGAATCCTCCTCCCACCTCCCTCCCCATCCCATCCCTCAGGGTCATCCCAGTGCACCAGCCCTGAGCACCCTGCCTCATGCATCAAACCTGGACTGGCGATATATTTCACATATGATAATATACATGTTTCAATGTTATCCTCCCCCTATTCTTATTTGCTTTTGATCATCAGAAAATAAATACCATTCTTTGTCTCCCCGTAATACATTCCATGCAAGATTGACCAGATGTTCTCAATGGGCCCAGTCAAACAGAAACATCAACTTCCAGTAAGCCAAGATGAAGGAAACTGAATGGAGCCTATGACTCCTGTTGATTATGTTAAAATCTGTGCACATAATGCACAAAGCAACTACCTGAAGACTCTGAAAACTAAACAGCTAGAGACAATGGGACCTGAATCAAAGCGGGCTGAATCGCTATGCAGCAGGAACTCTACAAGAAATCTATTTCTGTCTAGATCAAGAAAAGGAGCCCCAGTGTGCTAGACAGTATGGAGGAAGTCCCTGGCTTTCTTTTTCTTTTTTCCTTACCCAGCTTTGTACCACAGCCAACTCTAGTCTCAGATCTGCACTGCCATGGTAGCACAGCCAGAACAGACACCCTAAATGGTCCCTTCTATTAAAGAAACTGAATGAGTAGAGAACCTTCCAACAAAAGAAGACTCCAGGTACAGATTATCCACTGATAAGATTTTACCAAACCATTACGGGCTGAATTGTGTCTCTCCAAAATTCATTTGTTGGAGGCCTAACCCCCAGCACTTCAGAATACGGCTGTATCTGGAGATATGGCCTTTAAAGCAGCCATCAAGTTAAAATGAGCCTGTTAGGGTGAGCCCCATCCAAGCTGACTGGTGGCCTTATGAGAAGGGGAAATTAGAACAAATGGAGAGACACTAAGGACATTCATATGCAGAGGGATGACCAGGTGAGGAGGCAGAAAGAGGGGAGCCACCTCCAAGCCACAGATACCCCAGAGGAGCTCAACTCTGCCAGCACCCTGATCATGGACTCCTGGCCCCCAGGACTGAGAGAGAACAAATGTCTCTTGTTGAAGCCACCCACTACGTGATATTATTTTTGTCCACAGAAGACTAATCCACCAACATTTAATGGGAAACAAACACCACCAATTCTACACAATCTCATCCGTAGAATAGGAAAGAACACTTTCCAACCCATTTTGGAGGCCTAATATTATCCTCGTGCCCTTTTTTTAATTAAAAGAAAACTACAAACAAATATCTCTCATGAACATAAGTGTAAAAAAATTCTCAACAAAATATTAGCAAATAAAGTCCATTAATACCTGAAAATAGGATTTATCTTGAGAATATAAGCATGGTTCAGCATTTGACATTCAATTTCATGTACTTAATTACAAACTGAAGAAGAAAGATGTCATGATGATCTCAGATGCTGAAAGAGTTTTTCATGAAATTTAACTTGAATTTAAGATTAAAATTCTCACCAAATCAGAAATAGAAGAAAATTTCTTTAACCTGCTAACAGGCGCTGGCACAAAAACTAACGATATCATGCTTAAGACAGGTCGTCCACGCTTATCCATCTACGCAACCTCATACAGGAAGCCCTAGCCAGTGCAATAAAGAAACAAATTCATACAGACTTGAAAAGGAGAAATAAAACTCCTTCTCTCCTAGAGGGTACACCATTTGGATCAAAGAGGATGTCAAAAGGGAATTTTTAAAATCTTGAAACAAATGAAAATGAAAACACAACATACCAAAACTTAAGGGATATAGTAAAAGCAGAACTAAGAGAAAAGTTTATAGTGATAAATGCCCATATTATAAGAGATCTCTAATAAACAACCTAACTTTATACCTCAATGAACTACAAAAGAACTAAACCCAAAGTTAGCAGAAGGAAGGAAATTAATAAAGATCAGAGAAGAAATAAATCAAATACAGACTAGAAAATAACAGAAAAGAATTGTAAGTTGATTTTTTGAAAGAAATAAACAAAATCAATAAAGCCTCATATTTACACCCATGGCTGATTCATGTCAATGTATGGTAAAAACCACTACAATACTGCCAAGTAATTAGCCTTCAATTTAAATCCATAAAAAATTTTAAAAAACCTTACCTAAACTAAGAAGGAAAAAGAGAAAACTGAAATAAAAACAGAAATGAAAGTGACATTATAACAGGTACCTAAAAAGTAAAGAAGCAAAATCATAAGGGACTATTGATGAACAATTACAAATTGGAAAACTTAGAATAGATAAATTTTGAGAAACATACAACGTGTTAAGACTGAAACAAAAAACAGAAAAACTCAACACACCAGTAACAAATAAAGAGATTCAAATAGTAATTTTAAAAACTCCCCAAAGTGAAAAGCCTAGGACCAAATGGATTCAAAGTTGAATTCTACTAATATTCAAATAAGAATTAACACCAGTGCTTCTTAAACTCTTCCAAAAAGTAAAATTAGAGGAAATACATCCAAACTCATTTAATGACAGCAGCCTCACCAGATATCATAGTTGGACAAAGACACTGCAAGAATAGAAAACTACACACCAATACCTCTGATACACATAGGTGTAAAACTCCTCAATAACACTAGCACACTGGATTCAAATATGTATCAAAAAGATTAAACACCATGACCAGTGGTGTTCCCAACTTCCCCTGGGAAGGAATGTTGGTTTAACATACACAAATCAATGTAATATATAGCACATTCACAAAATACAATATTTGAACCACATGATCATCTCAATATGCAGAAAAAAAAAACACTTGACAAAATTCAACACCCATTCATGATAAAAACTGAATAAAATAAATATAAAAGAAATTTCCTCAACACAATAAAGGCCATTTATGAAAAGCCCATGGCTAACATCATAATCAGTGGGGAAAACTGAAGGCTTTCCTATTCATGCCAATTCTACTAAACATAATACTGGAAGTACTGGCAAAAAAAAAAAAAAAAGACATAAAAGGCATTTAAATTGGAACAAAGGAAGGAAAACTATCTCTGTTTGCAGATGTCATGATTCTATATGTAGAAAACCCTGAAGACTCTACACACATGCCACAAATTTAGAATACATGATCCAGTAAAGCTTTAGGATACGAATCTACATGACAAAAAAAAAAAAAAGCAGTTGTATTTGTTTACACCAACAACAATCCGAAAAGGAAATGAGTAAGCAATCCTATCGATGATGTCACCTAAGAGAACAAAATACCTAGGAACAAATTTAACCAAGGAAGTAAACGATCTATGCCCTGAAAACTTTATAAGATTGATGAGAAAGACAAAGATCAATGGGGAGAGGTCCCATATTTATGGACTGGAAGAACTAATATTGCTAAAAATGCCCATATTACCCACAGTGATCTAGAGATTCAAAACAATGGCTATTAAAATTTCAGTGGCATTTTCCACAGAAATGGAAAAAACAATTCAAAAATTTGTGTGGAACTGCAAAGATTCTGAATAGCCAAAGCAACCTTTTTTTTTTTTTTTTTTTTTTTACCACCCACGTGTATTAACTTCATTTAGTGATAAAGAGGCCCAGAGAGTTCAGTGCTTGCGCAAGGAAACAGAACTAGCAGGTCATGCAACCAGGATGCGAAAGTGTCAGGTGCTTAACTAGGTTGTCCTTCCCCCTCCTTTCTTTTTCCTTTTTTTAAAAAATTAATTTATTTGTTTTAATTGGAAGCTAATTACTTTGCAATACTGTAGTGGTTTTCGCCATACACTGACATGAATCGGCCATGGGTGTACATGTGCCTCCCTCCTCCCTCCCCATCCCATCCCTCTGGGTTGTCCCAGTGCACCAGCTTTGAGTGCCCTGTTTCACGCATTGAACATGGACTGGTGATCTATTTCACATATGGTAATATACATGTTTCAATGCTGTTCTCTCAAATCATCCCACCCTTGCCCGTTTCCCACAGACTCCAAAAGTCTGTTCTTTATATCTGTGTCTCTTTTGCTGTCTTGCATATAGGGTCATTGTTACCATCTTTCTAAATTCCATATATATGTGTTAACATACTGTATTGGTGTTTTTCTTTCTGGCTTACTTCACTCTGTATAATAGGCTTCAGTTTCATCCACCTCATTAGAACTGATTCAAGTATGTTCTTCTTAACAGCTGAGTAATACTCCATTGTGTACATGTACCACAGCTTTCTTATCCATTCATCTGCCGATGGACATCTAGGTTGCTTCCATGTCCTAGCTATTGTAAACAGTGCTGTGAAGAACACTGGGGTACATGTGTCTCTCAATTCTGGTTTCCTCAGTGTATGACCAGCAGTGGGATTTCTGGGTCGTATTAACCAAAGCAATCTTAAAAAAAGAACAAAGCTGGAGGCATCACTGTTCTTGATTTCAAGTTATATTAAAAGGTATAGTAATTAAAACAGTATGGTACAAACCTAAAAACAAAGACCAGGGGAACAGAATAGAGAGCCCAGAAATAAATCCACACAGTTACAGTCAAATAATCTACAGTAAAATGCCAAGAACATAAAATGGGGAAGATTCGTTTCTTTAACAAATTACGCTGGTAAAACTGGATTCACATGAAGATAAATGAAAGTTGACCCTTATTTGACTCTATACGCGGCTTCCCTGTTGGCTCAGATGGTAAAGAATCTGCTGTAATGCAGGGGACCCAGGTTTGATCCCTGGGTTGGGAAGATCCCCTGGAGAAGGGAATGGCTACCCATTTCATTATTCTTGCCTGGAGAATCCCTATGGACAGAGAATCCTGGAGGGCTACAGTCCACAGGGTTCACAAAGAGTGGGACATGACTAAGTGACTAATACTTTCACACTATATACACAAACTAACTCAGTGTAAAGACTTACAGGTAAGACCTGAAACTAGAAAACAGAAAAAGAAATTGCTTCTTGATGCTGGTATGAGCAATTATTTTCTACATAGGACGCCAAAAGCACAGGCAACAGAAGCAAAAACTGATAAATTGGATTACACCAAAATAAAAAGCTCCTGTGCAGCAAAGGAAACAATAAAATAAAAGGGCGACCTATTGCCCTTTTAATTTAAAAACCATCTATCTGGTCCAAAACATACAGGGAAATCTTACAAATAAATAGTAAAACCATCTGATTGTTTAAAAATAGGTGAAGGTTCTGAACAGACATACAAATGACTAGCTAATCAAGGAAATGCAAACCGAAGCCATACTGGGATATCACCTCATGCCTGTTACTCTGGCTGCGTGAGTGTGTTAGTCACTCAGTCATGTCTGAGAGAGACTCCTCTCTCTCCATGGAATTCTCCAGGCAAGAATAATGGAGTGGGTAGCCGTTTCCTGCTCCAGGGGATCTTTCCGACCCAGGGATTGAACCTGGGTATCCTACATTACAGGCAGATTCTTTACCGTCTGAGCCACCAGGGAAGCCTGTTACTATGGCTATGATTCAAAAAATGAAAGATAACGTGTTAGCAAGGATATGGAGAAAAGAGAACATTTGTACATCGTTGATGGGAATGACAACTGGTGCAGTCATTATGGGCAACAGTCCAAATGCAAGGTCCTCAAAATATTAAAAGTAGAACTACCATCCAGAAAACCCTCTTCTGAGTATACAAGCAAATGACATCAGTACGTCTAAGAAATCAGTACCATATTCACTGAATCATTCATCACAATAGCCAATTCATGGAAACAACCTGTATCCATCAACAAATGAAGAAAAATGTGGCATATGTATTAATACATACAAAGGAATATTACTCAGCCACAGGAAAGAAGGAAATTCTGCCCTTTGTGATAACACAGATGAACCTTGAGAACATCACGATCAGCGATACAAGTCAAGGAAAGACAAATACTATTTGGTCGCACTTACATGTAGAATTTTTCTTAAAACCCACACTGAGATAGCACCACACACTTATTAGAATATCCATTTTGTTTTTAAACTGACAATTTCGAGTACAAATGAGAATGAAGAACAACTGGAAACCTCATACAAGGCTAATGCAAAGACAAAATGAGAAAGCCTGCATTTCAGTCTCTTCACCACTTACTAGCTGGATGATCTTGTGCAACCTACTTAATTGCCCTAAATCTCAGTTTCCTCATCTGTAAAATAGACATGCTGACACTTCCAATGTTAACGAGCCTCACACTGTTTCTGAGAAGTCTAACTGAAGTGTAAATACTTCACTGATGTATAGAACAGTCTTATGGACTCTGTGGGAGAGGGAGAGGGTGGGAAGATTTGGGAGAATGGCATTGAAACATGTAAAATATCATGTATGAAATGAGATGCCAGTCCAGATTCAATGCACGATACTGGATGCTTGGGGCTGGTGCACTGGGACAACCCAGAGGGATGGTATGGGGAGGGAGGAGGGAGGAGGGTTCAGGATGGGGAACACATGTATACCTGTGGTGGATTCATTTTGATATTTGGCAAAACTAATACAATTATGTAAAGTTTAAAAATAAAATTAATTAAGAGGTATTAAAAAAAAAATAAACCTGCAATACAAATAAAATAAAATAAAAATTGGGCCAACTATACAAAGATTATCACTTCCCTGGTGGCTCAGACAGTAAAGCGTCTGCCTGCAATGCGGGAGACCTGGGTTCAATCCCTGGGTCAGGAAGATCCTCTGGAGAAGGAAATGGCACCCCACTCAGTACTCTTGCCTGGAAAACCCCATGGATGGAGAAGCCTGATAGGCTACAGTCCATGGGGTCGCAAAGAGTCGGACACGACTGAGCGACTTCACTTTCACTTTCATACAAAGATGAAAGTATCATCTCTAATTTTAAAAAATGCTTTAGCCATTAAAAGCGAACTATAGACATATACCACAGACAAACCTCAAGTGCATCCTGCTATATAAAAGAAGACAAATTAAAAAAAAAAAAGCAACATAATGATTCTATTCACATGACATTCTGGAAAATGCAAAACTAGCTGGAGAACCCTTTAGAAGTCCCCAGGATTTGAGGTTGGGGAGGGGTCTGACCACACAGTGGCAGCCCAGGGCAGGGTTTCAGCAGTGACGGAAGCTTTCTATATTGTGGTTGGAGTTGCAGTTGTTCAACCACGTGTATCTGTCAAACATAACTGTATATGAAAAAGTGAATTTTATTGTGTGGAATTAAATATTCATTTAGAGAACAGAAATAGAGGAAGAAAGAGAGGCCCCTGCTTTCTAAGGTCTCAGAGCTCTCTGAATGAGAGAGAATTCGAGAGAGAATTCATTCAACAAATGTATGAGACACCACAAAAATGCACCACATGTACAACAAGGAATAGAATAGATATTCCTGCCCTCAAGTAGTCTAGTCTGTGAAAACAGGGACCAAGAGGCTTTGACCAGGATGGCTGCCATTAAACCAAAACAAAACCCCTCCCTCAACTATTTCGCCCCTTCACCTAAAGCCTCAATGGTGTTCAACCCACAACTGAACACCCCGAAGGAGCTGCCCTCCCTCCTCCACGCCACAGCCTAGATTCTGCTCTCTCCCTCTCCCGAACTGTTCTCTCTGCCAGTGGAGTAAGGTCTTATTTTAGCCCTCCTCCTACCTGACTTCTCAAGAGCTCTTGGTTGTCAATCACTCATCCTTCTGCACACATTCTGTGCTGTTCACGCTCCTGGATTTTTCTCGGGCGCCTCTGCCCTCTCACCAGTGTTAGCATTTCACAAGGCTCAGACCTACCTGCGGGCTTCGACTCTCTCTAAGTCCTCTCCCTTGGAAATCTCATCCATATCCAGGTTCAGCTGACACCTGGATATCACTTAGTCCCAAAGGCATATCCTCCACTCAGAGCTCTTCTCAAACCTCCAAACACAGATCCAACCACCTACTCAAGCTCTCACGCGGACAGCTCAAGGGCACCTCAACTCAACATGTCCAGCACTGGACTCAGGAATTCCTCTCCAAACCTGTCCTATTCCATTTATCCTGGTATGCAGTCAGCCAGGAACACAGGAGTCATCTTTGTCCCTCCCACATAGTTTACCAGCCAAACCCAAACCGCCATGACATCTACTGATTTTAGATCCTAAATCTCTCTCAAGTTTGCCTACATCGCTCCATCCCCTCCCCCTTCACCCGAGCCCAACATCTATCTGGCTGCTTTCAAACAACCACTGCCTCTTCTTACCATATCATCTGGATCCCCTCCAATATATTTCCCACTTCGGTTTTTTTTTTTTTTTAATATGCATTTGCTCCCATCACCTGTTGCTTTCAAAACATCAGAGGTGTCCCATTACTGTTAGAACAAAGCCCAGTCCTCACCGGAAACTATCAATCCCCACACGGTCTGGCCCCACTTAGAGCTCTTGCCACATCCTTCTCACTCACTCCCTTTCCTCCAGCTACTGGGGATTTCTTTGATTTTCTCAAAGGCACCATGGATCCTGCTACCACATGGCCTTTGCACAGATTCTTCACCTCTCTGGATTTCTCTCATTATCCCAATACTCCCACATTAACTAGAGTATCTCCTCTTCCATCAGATTTTAGCTTCAGTATAATTCAGCAGCAAAAGCTTTCTTTATCCCTAAGTCTAGGTCAGACTTCCTGATTATTTCCTTTCTTTCCCTTGAAGCATTTATTTCCATTTTAAATTCTAAAGTCATTAATGTGGTCTTTTGATTGTATTCACCACCAGCGCTAGGACTATAAACTTCATGAGGTCAGGGACTTTGTATTTTTCTCAACATTGAAACTCTGGTATCTAACACAGCAGCTGCCTCATGGCAGTCACTCAACAGCCACTTGCTAAAGACTGGACTCAACAATTCCACAAAATGAGGTGTGTACTGATATAATGTCATACATGTCCACACTCCATGTAATATCCATGGACTGGAAACAGTGTTACTACCTATCAACAGGGGACTTGATTAAATACACAGTAAGGCATTAATACAATGGAATACGACACAGCTGTTTAAACCAACGTACATGTCTAGATACAGCAACTTACATGTCTACTTACACGTCCCACAACCACGTGTGCGCATCGCAGTGCCACTGGTACCAAAAGTGTGTGTTAGTCACACAGTCGTGTCCGACTCTTTGTGACCCCAGGGACTGAAGCCCGTCAGGCTCCTCTGTCCATGGGATTCTCCAGGCAGGAATATAGGAGTGGGCTGCCATGCCCTTAAAGAAGACAGTGAATCTTGATTGAAGTGTTTGTTGGGGGAGAATACTCATTGGAAGCTTACAAGAAACTATTAACAGTGGTTATTCGTTTGGAGGGTAGGTGGGAACTGGGTGGATGGGTGTCCGAGGTGGGAGAAATAACTCTACTGACTACCATTTTATACTTTCAGATTTGGAAATCCACGTGAACATGGTTTATAACTCAGTACATGAATTTTTAAGTGCTCTGTGACCAGAACCCAGTAAAGTCTGTTGAATGAATTACAACACACGAGAGCTTCCCCGTCATCTGTTCCCCTCTCCACCACCCACCCTGTCAGCCCTGCTCCCACTGCCACTGCCCTGGGAAGACACCGGAAGCTTTTAAAAAGCTGCATGATCTTTAAGATTTAAAGCCATACTTTCTAAATATCCATTTATAGTCATAAACCCCTCCATCACTCTTTACAACTGACAAAGTGCTTTCAAACCTATGATCTAATGGGGTCCTTAAGACAACCTGAGACAGTTTATATGTTTTGAAAGTGAAAGTCACTCAGTCATGTCCGACTCTTTGCAACCCCATGGACTATACAGTTCATGGAATTCTCCAGGCCAGGATATTGGAGAGGATAGCCTTTCCCTTCTCCAGGGGATTTGCCAACCCAAGGATGAAACCCAGGTCTCCTGCACTGCAGGGGGATTCTTTACTAGTTGAGCCACAAGGGAAGCCCAAGAATACTGGAGTGGGTAGCCTATCCCTTCTCCAGCAGATCTTCCTGACCCAGGAATCGAACTGGGGTCTCCTGCATTGCAGGCAGATTTTTTACCAACTGAGCTATCAGGGAAGGAGAAAACTGAAGTTGTGGGAAATTAAGGGTTCTGCCTGAGGTCACGCCTCTGAAAATGGCACAGCCAATCCGGATTGCCTGATGAGGATGGTACCTCCCTCACCATCCTTCCCAACTCTAAAAAGGGAAAAAAGAAAGATGACAGGAGGTCTTCCACAGATTTTATGTCAGTCCCATGACATTCTAGGTCGGATTGATGTATGTGTGGGTCAGTCTGGGTTGCGGTCCCGGGGGACAGGACTTGCTGAGAGAGGAAAACAGCCAACTTTTGTTTTGATTGCTACACTCACCCAGCAGGGAAGAAAAAAGGAAAGGAAAATGTTCTTGGCTGGCGTGGAGAGAACCCTGCCAGAAAATGGGATGGATGCTCTAACTTGCCAAAGACATCCCCGGAGGCCCCATTAACACCATGATACTGAACCAGAGAGATGCTGAACACTTAGGAGTGCTGCTGATTCCCTGGCAACTTTTGAAAGCAAGCTTGTTTCCACTGACGGAAGCAAGGGGTGGGGGGGTGGGGGGAGGGGGGAGCGGTGGGATGTCTAAGGATGGGATTAGAGAATGGGAGGATTTGGCTGCTGAGGACCGAGTTGCAGGTTGTCCTGGGTATGTATCACAAAAAGTTTCCCTACATCAGATTTTCCTCTGGTTCCATTTCTTAACCTCCAGACTGACCCTAGAGTCCCAGATTCATGTGATGCTCCAAGAGAATGAGAAGGAGAAGATGCACCCTTCACGACCACGATCTAAGCACACTGTTCGAGCTGACTGGGGACTTAGAGAAGAGCAGCAGCAAGAGTGGAAATGATGAGAATGCATCAGTGTGCCCCCTGAATTCATCGTCATCTAAGACACAGCATGTGATATAGGGAAACTGTGTAATGTGCACAGTCCAGGGCCATTCATAATGGTCTCAGAACAAATGAAGGATTCACATGTTCCCATTAGCAAGAGTCTAACTGGAATTAAAAGGTGACCCAAACAAGCTCCTCTGACCCTGTCTAAAATGGAAGACCCATCACCTTAGGAAAAACAGACTGTTTGTGTCGTAACATGATTTATTTACCCTGCATAGGAGAGAAAGCAGGATACTCACCTTCACACAGAAAAAGCAGAGAGGACTTCGCTGGTGGCACAGTGGATAGGAATCCATCTGCCAGAGCAGGGACATTGGTTCAATCCCTGGTCCAGGAAGATCCCACAAGCTGCAGATCAACTAGGCCCGTGTGCCAAAATTAGTGAGCCCACAACCCACAACTACTGAGACCCATGTGCTCAGAGCCTGTGCTCTGCGATGAGGGAAGATACTGCAATAAGAAGCCTGTGCGCTGCAACAAAGAGTAGCCTTCGTTTGCCATGACTAGAGAAAAGCCCTCACGGCAACAAACATCCAGCGCAACTGAACATAAGTTGTTTTTTTTTTTTTAAGGCAGATAATTTTTAGTTTTAGTTTTTTTTTCAAGAAAGAAGCAAGTAACTGTCCATAACTCTTCATCTAATTCTGACACCTTCAATTCACAACTATTTTAATCACTGCAGAGAAAGTAAAAATATCTCATGGAATATCATAAAATATAAATGCTAGCACCGTAGTTTTATTTTAAACCTAAATTCTCAAATGAACTAGCTAATTTAACTCAGCTCTGATGTGGTACCTTTCAAAGTGGGCAGAAGAAGGAGCCAAGACGTGACACATACAAAGTCCATCAACACCTCAATTTGGCTCTGCAGCAGCTCAGCAACCTGGAACAATTAATTCTCTTTCCCCAAAAGCTTCTGACTCAGCGCAAACACACATACCCACCCTCTGTTATCTAAGAGACCAGGATGATGAAATGGAAGAGGAATTCTCCCCAAGATCAACATCTGACCACCCAAAACAGGACTGCCTTCACATTAAAACAATTCTCCACAGTCTCATTGTTCTATTTTTTTCGAATGATGGAGAATCTAATTGCAGTAAAATGTTAATAGCTTCATTGTGTGACCACAGGGCTAATCAGTTATATATCTAAAGAGTTTGGGGCTCAGCTGCGAGATATTTTTGGATCAACATCTGATCTCTTGACATCAGTGTACTATTACCAAGGATTTAGTACATGAAGCAAAAATCCCACAAAATGGAGAACCACAGGACCAAGACTAAAAAGATTTAATTTGAACATGCTACGGTCTGACCCAGGCTGGGGATACTCAGGCTTATACTTGGTGGTTCCAGTTCAATGTGGAGTGGGCGCTGGCACAGATTAAGAGCCGGGTAGGAAAAAAAGAAGAGTGGGGCAGGGGAAAGAAAGGTGTTTAGATCCATGTGGGGAGTGAAATATATGACAAGCACTCAGAAGATTTTGGCAAATCTTGAAGAGGGGTCAGGGAGTTGAGAACCGTCAGTAGGGCAGGCCTAAGGAAGGAACCCTGGATAACGTATGGAAAGGAAGAATCTACACTTTTCTGCAGTCGGATGCATTTGCCCACGATGAGAACAGTTTCTGTGCAAAGAACATGAAGAAAGCCTCCAGGTGCCATGGAGCCCTGGGCAGGAGGTTTGGAAGAACAAGGTCACTCCCCTAGGGCAACCCACAAGACAAGAGAAAGACAGTGCCCCCACCAAGGCCACCACAGATGCGGGAAAGAAGGAAACCACCTAATACATGCACGTTGGTTCATTAACCCACATCAGAACTGTCTCCTGCGGTCTGTCACGTGGTCCTATAAACATCTTGGTGGGAGACTGGGAGCGATGGGCCACGGCCTCCCTGCTCCCCTGGCTCAGTTGCATGCCACTGCTCGAAGAAAGCGACAGTCCTCGAAATATCCCCACAACTCAGACATCTGCCTCAGACTGAAAGGTGCCTTTTCTATCTTCATGCCCAGAGTGATCCGGATCCTTCTGTTCCATGGGAACTAGATCCTGCCACTAAAGGTTTGCATGCTGCAACTGAAGATCCTGCACGCTGCAGAAAGACTGAAGATCCCACATGCCACAACTAGGACCCAGCAGGGTCAAGTAAAAACATACATAAGTATTTGAAATCAACAACAGAAGTAGTCATAACAGCTCAGTGTATTGAGTGCTTACTCTCAAACACCTCACTAAAGGCTTTACCTATGGACATTCCCTACGTAGTTAAATCATGTCGCATCCGCCCTAAGATACAGATGTTACTATTGCTTCCAATTTACAGAAGAGGAAACTGAGGCACAGCATGCCAACCTTCAGCCCAACTTGTCCCCTCACTTTGTGAGGAACCTCATGCCACACAGTACAGCCTGAGGACTCCAGAGTTTGTGAGCAGTGCTTGTCAGCTTCTGGGAGGGCTGTGGAGAGGGTGAAAAATACCTCTTGATCTGGACTTTGGAAGAGGCCTCTTGACCCCCTTGCTCTCAACATTCGTATGAGTCATAGCTCTCTTATTATTTTGCTGTAGCACAGGGTATAGCCAATTCTTACCCTAGTGTCTTCTTGGACCTCCCAGTCACTGGAGAAAGTCGCCAGCTGCTGCCCTTGTGAACAGTTTGAAAACTGGAAAAGGCTAGAAAACATCCTTCTGTTCTCTTGAGTGTCTGGAAAGATGGCATCTTGGAAATTGACTCCATGAGGCAAGAGGTTATAGTTCTCATCCATCCTAATGGAAAAAAAGGAGGCAAGAGCTGTAGGCTGGACACCCATGGGGTGTGCCATGTCGAATTGAGAATCAACAGAAGACTGTGACAGAGTTGCTAGTTATACAACATCTTTTTTTAAAGTAGAGTTTAATTACAATGTTGTGCTAATTTCTGCTGTAAAGTGACTCAGTTATACATATATATACATTTTTTATATCTTTTCCATTATGGTTTATCCCAGGAGATTGGATATGGTTCCCTGTGCTAAGGTAGGACCTTGCTGTTTATTCCAAATATAACAGTTTGCATCTGCTAACCCCAAACACCTAGTCCGTCCGTCTCCCTCCCTCCATTCCCCTTGGCAACCACACGTTTATTCTCTGTATCCATGAGTCTGTTTCTGTTTTGTAAATAGGTTCATTCGTGCCATATTTTAGATTCCACATATAAGTGATATAATATGGTATTTATTCTTCTCTTTGTGACTTACTCCGCTTAGTAGAATTATCTCTAGTTCCATCCATGTTGCTGCAAATGGCATTCTTTCTTTCTTGTTCTGGCTGAGTAATATTCATATATACATACCACATTTTCTTTAATCATTCAACTATCAAGGGACATCTAGGCTGTTTCCGTATCTTGGCTGTTGGGAATACTGCTATGAACATGGGGGTGCATGTATGTTCCTGAATTACAGCTTTGTCCGGGGATATGCCCACGAGGGGGACTGCTGGATCATATGGTGGTCCTATGAACTTTCTGAGGATCCCCCATACTGTTTTCCATAGTGGCTACCCCAACTTACATTCCCACCAACAGTGTAGGAGGGTTCCCTTTTCTCCACACTCTCTCCAACATTTGCTATTTGTTCTTTTTTGATGATAGCCATTCCGTCTGATAGGAGATGGTACCTGGCGGTAGCTTTGATTTGCATTTCTCTAAGAATTAGTGATGCTGAGTATATTTTCATGTGTCTACTGGCCATCTGCATGTCTTCTTTGGAGAAATGTCTATTAAGGTTTTCTGCCCATTTTTTGATTGGGTTTTTTTTGTTGTTGAGTTGTATGGTCTGTATATTTGAAATTAAGCCCTGGTCTATTGCATCATTTGCAAATACTTTCTCCCATTCTTTAGGTTGTCTTTTTTTTTTTTTATGGTTTTCTTTGCTGTGCAGAAGCTTATAAGTTTGATCAGGTCCCCTTTGTTTATATGTGGTTTTATTTCTATTACCTTGGGAGACTGACCTAGGAAAACAAAGGTCCAATTTATGTCAGAGAACATTTTGCCCATGCTCTCTTCTAGGAGTTTTATGGCATCATGTCTTATGTTTAAGTCTTTAAACCACTATGAGATATTTTTGTGCAGTGTGAGGGTATATTCTAACTTCACTGATTTACATGCAGCTTCCAATTACACATTTACATGGCTCGCCTTAGAGGAGTCACTCTCTCTGTTGTTTCTCTACCTCACACTGCACGTGTCTATCCTTTTTCAAAACACGTGAGTTGGGGGACGGGTGCGGGTGAACATTTGTGTATCTCCCAAGCTGCCTTCCTTCTCCTAGTGGAGTGCTCCTTGTTTCCTGGGCAAAGGAAAGCCAATTGCAATGACCCAAGATTCAAGTCCTACCACTGCTACTTATCTCCTGTTTGACACACAGCGAATTTCTTAAATTCTCTAAGCTTAAAGCACAATCTATAAAACGAGGATGACAACAGCATCCTTATTTGTTTAATGATGAGGAGTGCATTTTTTAAAAAGTAAGTAAAGTATTTGACACAGAGTAAGCACCGTATAAAACTTAACATTTTAACAGAACCCTGCGTAAAGTACCTGTTGGCAAGACAGAGAAGTCAAGAGAAGGAAAAGGAGAGATGGAAGCGGCACTCCAGCCCAAAGTAGGCATTTGGGGGCTCACCAGGGAGTCTCCACTGCCACTCTCTCCCGTGACACTGACCAGAATCTGTTCTCCTCTCCGAGGGGCCCAGAATAACAGAGGAATGATTTGTTTGTGGTTGTTAACACACATCAGGGCAATACAGCCCTCTGAAATAGAAATCTTGTCAGACCACCATTTGACTCTGTATCTCTGCCCTAACATTTTATAAATATGTCAGAGAAAAAGAGGAAAGAGCTGGCTGACCACCAGAGAGCCAGTGGACAAAACTGTATTTCATTATAAAATCGGAAAAGAAAATAATGTCTCCTTAAGTACTCTGGCTCTTTTTACTTTGGAAAATAAAGTTTTATTGTTGAATAGTTTTAGAGCTGGTTTCCCTATAAAGACATGTAAAAATCTAAGTTTCTCCATATCAAGAAGGTACTATCTCACTCCTTGCCAGCTTTATTTAGAAACTGTATTTCTCCAGTATTTTTTTTTTTAATTCAACTTAATCTGGCTAAACCACCCAAGCCAACACAAAGCACGCCATGTATTCTAAACTTAGATATTCTGGCTTTAATATGGAAAACATGTGTTACTGCAAGCTTACGGACGCCCCTCTGTGGAACCTTCTGTCTTCTTTCTCAGTGATGTGAAATCTCAAGAGCTAAAAGTTAGTCTGCAGACCAAGGTCATGGCTATTCCAAATATCCTTAATGCTCTGCCACATACTGGGAAGATGGGACTTATTGTCCAATCACTATCCGTTAGATTCCATTTTGACGTTCCTCCCAGTTCCTCTGTTTCAGCCTCCTCCTCCAACTGGAGAGAACCAATGTATTAGGGTTCCACCTGCTGTTTTGTATTGCAAACTTCAGTTGAACCCATAACCTGAACCCTTATCTACATGCATTTCGTCGTGACCACACGACAAACTTTCATGGAACTTCACAAGATTCCAGGAGTCTCCCAACAGACAAGGCCTGGTCTAATTCACCTCTCTGTTCTTCAAAGCTCTGTGAGCACCTTCCCAATCCCTTAATGCCCCCACCCCCAGGCCCTTCCTCTGTCAACTTTGGCTATTTGGAAGAGCCTGGCATTGAGATCTGCTGGCAGCTGATACGAGCTAATCCGAGTGGAACACGAGGACAGCTGGGCTGCATTCCACGCGGTCCCGTCTTGGCGTTCAAGCAGGTGTGCAGAGCTGAGCAACTACACGCGCCTCATCTGACCTGCACCAGGTGTTCTGCAGCAGGTACTAGGCTCTAATCTCAACCAACCTCGTTTGGCACATTATGAAGGTGAGGCTCTTGAGGTTCTTGACAAGGTCAGTAACTTGCTCAAAATGACAGGAAGAACACAGCCAGAATTCCAACAATTGTCTGATTCCAAAGGTGTTTGGATTGGTTTTGACCACTGTCCATCCCAAACGACTCCCACAGCATCCACTTTAAAAAATAGCTTTCCTCCTCTATAAGGATTCCACCTCAATTAGGGTTCCACTTTCTTATTTCAAACTCCAGGAGACGCCGTCACCTGAACTCTTACCCACAGGCATCTCATCTGCACCACAGACCAACCTGCATGGAACTCACCCAGAGAGGGCGCCTGTCCGATTGCCCTTCATACTCCTCAGAGCGCTGTGACCAGGGCCTTCTTCCCCCATCACCCCCCGCATAAACCTCTGCTATCGGGAATAGGCTGTTTGTTGCTGGAAACCACCTTGAGCTTTGGCCTGAAACACTCTTCCCTGGTCAAGCACGGGAGCCATCCCTGTTTTTTCAACAGTCTTAGCCAGAGGCTTCCAAGATCTCTGTAGACACGAGGAGCACCAAAGAGCAGAAAATGGGAAGGAGACCAGGGGAGACCAGGGCATCACTTAACATCGCCTGGACGGGATTCTGGAGGAGTTCCTGAGCCTGCTGGGGATAAAGGTACCTCTGCTGGCCGTGCCAAGTGGCGGAAAGGATGGTATGGGCGGGAGGTGGCAGGCTCACCTGAGGAAGAAGAAATAGGAGTAATCCTGGACCACGGTGTGGGAGTGACAGGAGAAGTAGCCCAGGCCGGTGAGGTTGAGCCTGGAACCCGCTGGCACCTCGAGCATGCTGCCCCACGCCTGGTCGCACAGCATCTCGATCTCAGCGGAGTAGAAGAGCCCCGCGTCGCTGGCCTCATACTGCCAGGGCAGGTAGTTGTACAGGCCGTGCACCTCCTCGTGCAGCGCCAGCACCTTGGCGTACACGATGATCTCGGCCAGCTCGGCTCGGCAGCCCTCGCTCAGGGGTCTCCACTCGGAGGGCAGCTGGCAGCCGCGGGCGGTCCCCAGCCCGCCGGCCAGGCAGAGCGCGGCGAGCAGCAGCGGGCGCAGCATGCCGGCGGCGGGGGCGGGCGGCGGGAGCCGCCGGGTGGGCGCCGCGCCCCAGGCGCGCTACCCGGGGCGCATGGCCGGGGCGGGGAGGCCCGCGGCGGCAGCGAGAGCGTCCGGGAGCCCGAAGTGCCGGGCCCCACCAGCGGGAGGCGCAGCCCGGGGCGCTTGGCTCCGCGCACCGCTGCGGAACTCAACGTGCTGCTCCCTCCTCCGCCGGGATCCCCCTGCCGGGCCTCGCTTGGGAGGCTTTTAAAAGGGCACGGGGAGGGCCGGCCGCCGCCTCCTCCTGCCCCCCGTGGCTGGGGCGTGGGCGGCAGCGGGAGGGGCGGAGGCGGGAAGCCGTCCAGCGGCGCGCGGTGCTGGGGAGACAGCTCAGTCGGCGCTGGACCGGGAGCCCCCGGGCCGAGCTCCGTGTTTGCGCCAGCGGGGAGGTCCGCGGCCGAAAAGTCAGTGTGGGGAGCGGCGGCCCAGCCGTCTTCGAGTGCCCTGCGCACCGACCAGGTGGAAGCTCTGCAGGCACAAAGCGCGCTCCAGACATGGCCTTCTTAGAATGATTGCCGTCAATTGCCAAGAGTACTCAGCGTACGTTTTTGCATTTTCTGAGTAGTTCATTTACACTCAGATGGCACAGAAATCTAACTTTACTGTCGCAGAGTTTACCTTGGAAATTCTGTGTGATCTTTTCTGAATCTCTCTCTCCCTTTCCATCTCTTATGTTTTAACAATGCTCTAAGGAAAGCCTTCACCATCTGAAAAGCCAAAGCTTTTCACATTGCTTGGATTTTCCTACAGCCACATGGTCTCATGATTGACCTCATTCCTACTTTCAGATTCTGAACACCCTACACCTGAGAAATAGATTCAGAAGTTCCAAAGAGCTTTTCACAAGTCAATGAGTGACTCTGAAGAGACCTAAACTCCACAGTTAAATCTTTATTTCAAAATTAGGCAGTTCCTTTTATCTCCCAATTACCTTAATTATTCTTCATGTTGGGAGAAGGCAATGGCACCCCACTCCAGTACTCTTGCCTGGAAAATCCCATGGACAGAGGAGCCTGGTAGGCTGCAGTCCATGGGGTCTCTAAGAGTCGGACAGGACTGAGCAACTTCACTTTCACTTTTCACTTTCATGCACTGGAGGAGGAAATGGCAACCCACTCCAGTGTTCTTGCCTGGAGAATCCCAGGGACGCCGGGGCCTGGTGGGCTGCCGTCTAAGGGGTCGCACAGAGTCGGACACGACTGAAGTGACTTAGCAGTAGCAGCATGTAGCAAGAAAAGATTATTTATAAGTATAAATATTTTATACAGTCAAAACATCATATATATGAAATAGGATGGATATAATATACATATTGTACATATGTCATACATATTATATTTACAATAAGTTGATAAGCAAAACTGCTGTAAAATGGAAGGCTCTTTGTTCTGCAAGCATCTTATTAACCAGGCTTTCTGCAAGTTTAAGTCTTAGAACTCAGCCAAAGTCATCTCTGACTGAAAGGAAGAGTTCTTAGGGAATTCGGAAAGGAAAGGTAAGGAGAAAAGTGGGGAGGGGGGAAGAGAGAAAATTCCAAGGCCTCACATCCTGTGACAACCAAATCTTCCTGTGATCCCCAAGTCTTCAGTTAGGACAATTAAATTCATATATGCTTCTTGTGACAGGGCAGAAATCCAGCTGGCGTGAGACAGGGACTCAGGAGGAAGAGGCCATGAGCAGCATGGTCTCACGGAACCAGAAGACCCTGGAAGTCTTTGGGCATGCCTTGAAGTGAAATGGCCAGGACTCCAGCCAGTGTGGCCCAGCTTCTGAGGGAATGAAAGCTAAAGATCCATAAGGTCACACCAATCCAGAATCCAACCGGTGACTCAACGGACAGCTGTGTGCTTAGTCGCTCAGTCATGTCCTACTCTTTGCAACCCCAGGAACTGTAGCCTCCCAGGCGCCTCCATTCATGGGATTCTCTAGGCAAGAGTACTGGAGTGGGTTGCCATGCCCTCCTCCAGGTGATCTTCCCAACCCAGAGATCGCACCCAGATCTCCCACATTGCAGGCAGATTCTTTACCATCTGAGCCACCAGGGAAGTGGTGACTCAATGGACCAGATTCTTATTCCTACAAGATCATCTGTGTTGGAAGAGGAAAGAAGAGTAAGAGCTCCTCATGGACAATAACTAACCTCTACATAGCTGGAAGTCAGCCTGGAGCCTCGATTAATTCTGTAGAAAACAGTTATATTGAGGGAAGCAAGTGGACAGTAGTCCCGATGGTATATGACTCCTCCCGACAACCCCACCACCACCATGGGAGATGGTAGAGTTAAGCTTTTCGCACAAGGAGAAATGGCATTTGAGGATGGCATCAGACATCCTACGTTAGGACTGCCCATTTGTCTCTCCTTCAATATACGAGTTAAAACGTTTCATAACATCTTAGTCTGTTCAGGGTGCCATGGCAAAATACCACAGCCTGAGGGGCTTAAACACAGACATTTATTTCCCACAGTGTTGGAGGCTGGAAGTCCAAGATCAGGGTGTCAATGGGATTGGTTCCAGGCTAGTAAACGGCCACCTCTCCTCCATGTCCCCACATGGCCTGTCTTCTTTGTACATATAGAGAGACAGAAATGTCTGGCCCTTCTAAGGACACCAGGCCTATCAGATTAGACTGCACTCTTGTGACCTCATTTAACCCTAATCGCTTCCATAAAGGTGCTATCTCCAAATACAGTCTCATTGGGGGTTAAAACTTGAACAGAAGAATTCAGGGCAGGGAGGAGGGGATGTGAACAAGGGACAGAATTCAATCCATAACAGTCATTTAGCAGGTGTTCTGCAGGTTTGTAGAGAAAGAGGGGATATAAAATGGTTTATATTTCTGGCACGCTAACTTAGAGCAAGCATTGCCAAATTATAATATTAACAATAACAACTGCTAACATTTATTCACCGCTTACTACCTGCCAACATAGTATGTTATGTTGTAATATGTATTACATATTATGTATACACTATTATACATACTATGTTACAATAGTGTATACATGTTATGTATACACTATTACATAATATGTATACACTATTGTAACATATTGCCTATGTTCTCGTAAATGAATGCTCCAAACACTCAAAATGGGCACTGCTATCATCCTCAGGTTAGAGACAGGGGACTTAGGTATGGAGAGGTTAATTGACTTACCCAGGATCACATGGCCAGAAAGGAACTGAGCCAGGATTCAAACACCAGCATCAGATTTCAGAGTTCATGTTCTTAACTACAGCATTAAAATATGGACAAAAAACAAGCAATGTTTTAAAGGCACAGGTGGGCCCTTTATCAAGAAACAAGTAGAGGGGACTTCCCTGGTGGTCTGTGGCTAAGACTCCATGCTCCAAATTCAGGGAACCCAGGTTCAGTCCCTGATCCAGGAAGTAGATCCCACATGTTACAACTAAAACCCGGTGCAGCCAAATAAATACCTGAATATTTAAAAAGAAGCTGAATATGTAAATAGTAATAACCTTTGCAGAATCACCAGTGATGGCTAAATGAGGGACTAACATTAATTTTGTTTTCACCAGCAGCCCTGCTCTATTTTAAGTTGTTAAGTTTATTTTAAGTTAGTGCTGTAACTTATGCAGACAAGAGAATAAGGAAGTTTTTCTTTAAATTGTATCTAGTGCTTCAGAGGGCTGGAAAAAGTTTTTCTGTTTCCACAGACCTGAAGACCCTGATTATTCTTTCCATTTAGATGAACAAATAAGTAAAAATCAGTATGCACAGCTGATGTCTCTCTTGTTGTATAAACTGGACAGAATCAAAACTCTTCCAGTACTACCCAGAATGCATTTTCCAGATTCAGGGGCCTGTGAGGGTTGTCCTTCTCCTGGATTCTTCATAGACACATCAGTCATGCTTTGCCTCACTGGAAGCTCTGGCAGAATGCCTCCCTGATTGGGGTTGTTCACCTGGAGCCCTGGACATATGTGAGCGTCCCCTGGTGAGTAGCTCCCCTTTGGGGACCAAGATCTCCAAAGAAGCAGAGCTCAAGGAAGCCAGGATGGGAAGCAAAAATTCTACAACTGAGTTGTGGGTTTAGTAGTGAAACAAGCCGCTTCCACCCCTTGATTACAAGACCCATATGTTCTGGCTGTGGGGGGTAGATAGCACCATTATGCTTCAAATATACACTGTATCCTTCACAGCATGCACAGTACCCTTTAAGACTGCACCCCACCCTTTCAGGATGTTGACTCCCATCCGACTCACTTGAGTCCTCTTTAGCTGTCACACTGTCTCAGTAAGCTTTCAAAATTTGCCCAGTTGTTTCTAGGTGATGGCGTCCTCAGTAAAACCAGTTAATTCCACGGCCAAGGGCACATTGCTGTATTCCCTTTGCCATCAAAGAAGAGATGCTATGAAAATCACTGATCAGAAGCAATGCTACAGGAAGTACCACGATGCTGGAAGATGGGTTCTGTGGGTTCTGTGGACAGAGTTCCTGGAAGAAGAATCCAGGAAAGGCAGATGTACACCTAGAATATATCTACTCCAGTGAGGACAAGTCTCTGCTCCTTCCAAGATGTAAGAGGTTCAGTGTAGTCACTTCAGTCATTTCAGTCGCTCGGTTGTGACTGACTCTTTGCAACCTCATGGACTGCAGCATGCCAGGCTTCCCTGTTCATTACCAACTCCCGGAGCTTGCTCAAACTCATGTCCGTTGAGTCAGAGATGCCATCCAAACATCTCATCCTCTGTCATCCCCTTTTCCTCCTGCCTTCAATCCTTCTTAGCATCAGGGTCTTTTCAAATGAGTCAGTTCTTCACATCAGGTGGCCAAAGTATTGGAGCTTCAGCATCATTTCTTCCAATGAATATTCAGGACTGATTTCCTTTAGAATTGACTGGTTTGATCTCTTTGCAATCCAAGGGACTCTCAAGAGTCTTATGCAACACCACAGTTCAAAAGCAAAAATTCTTTGGTGCTTAGCCTTCTTTATGGTCCAACTCTCACATCCATACATGACTACTGGAAAAACCAAAGCTTTGACTAGACGGACCTTTGTCAGCCAAGTAATGTCTCTGCTTTTTAATATGCTATCTAGGTTGGTCATAGCTTTTCTTCCAAGGAGCAAGCATTTTTTACTTTCATAGCTGCAGTCACCATCTGCAGTGATTTTGGAGCCCCCAAAAATAAAGTCTCTCACTGTTTCTATTGTTTCCCCATCTATTTGCCATGAAGTGATAGGACCGGATGCCATGATCTTCGTTTTTTGAATGTTGAGTTTTAAGCCAGCTTTTTCACTCTCCTCTTTCACTTTCATCAAGAGGCTATTTAGTTCCTCTTCACCTTCTACCATAAGGGTGGTGTCATCTGCATATCTGAGGTTATTGATATTTCCCCTGGCAATCTTGATTCCAGCTTGTGCTTCATTCAGCCCATCATTTCGCATGGTGTACTCTACATATAAGCTCAATAAGCAGGGTGACAATATACAGCCTTGACGTACTCCTTTCCCAATTTGGAACCTGTCCATTGTTCCATGTCTGGTTCCAACTATTGCATCTTGTCCGCATACAGATTTCTCAGGAAACAGATTACGTGGTCTGCTATTCCCATCTCTTTAAGAATTTTCCACAGTTTGTCGTGATCCACAAAGTCAAAGGCTTTAGTGGAGTCAATGAAGCAGAAGTAGATATTTTTCTGGAATTCTCTTGCTCTTTTTATGATCCAACAGATGTTGGCAACGTGATCTCTGGTTCCTCTGCCGTTTCTAAATCCAGCTTGAACATCTGGAAGTTCACGGTTCACGTACTGTTGAAGTCTGGCTTGGAGAATTTTGAGCATTACTTTGTTAACAAGTGAAATGAGTGCAATTGTGTGGTAGTTTGAACATTCTTTGGCACTGCCTTTCTTTGGGATTGGAATGAAAATAGCCTTTTTCCAGTCCTGTGGCCACTGCTGAGTTTTCCAAATTTGCTGGCATACTGAGTGCAGCACTTTCATAGCATCATCTTTTAGGATTTGAAGTAGCTCAACAGGAATTCCATAACCTCCACTAGCATTGTTTGTAGTGATGCTTCCTAAGGCCCATTTGACTTCACACCAGGATGTCTGGCTCTGGTTGAGCGATCACACCATCATGGTTATCTGGATCATGAAGATCTTGTTTGTGTAGTTCTTCTGTGTAGTCTTGCCCCTCTTCCTAATATATTATGCTTCTGTTAGATTCATGCTGTTTCTGCCCTTTGTTATTCCCATCTTTGCATGAAATGTTCTCTTGATATCTCTAATTTTCTTGAAGAGATCTCTAGGCTTTCCTTTTCTATTGTTTTCCTCTATTTCTTTGCATTGATCACTTAGGAAGGCTTCTTATTTCTACTTGCTGTTCTTTGGAACTCTGCATTCAGATGGGTATATCTTTCCTATTCTTTTTCCTTTTGCTTCTCTTCTTTACTCTGCTATTTGTAAGGCCTCCTCAGACAACCATTTATCCTTTTTGCATTTCTTTTTGTTGGGGAGGGTTTTGATTGCTGCCTCCTGTACAGTGTTATGAACCTCCACCCGTAGTTCTTCAGGCACTGTCTATCAGATCTAATCCCTTGAATCTGTTTGCCACTTCCACTGTATAATCATAAGGGATTTGATTTAGGTCATACCTGAATGGCCTAGAGGTTTCCCTACTTTCTTCAATTTAAGTCTGAAGTTTGCAATAAAGAGTTCATGATTTGAGCCACAGGCAGCTCCTGGGACCATAATAAGGCATTGGTATAGGTCCCTACTACTGTCAGAGTAAACCCTCAGCCTTGGGCTGACCTGAGTAAGACAAGTTCAGAAACACAAAGTGAGAAAATACTGGTGGGAAAACGGTACCAACCAACTTGCTCAATACCAGGTTGACACAAAACTTCAGTTTGTAAATAACATATCTGTAAAGTGCAATGAAGTGAAACATAATGAAAAAATATATGCTTATATTCTAAGTATATACAAATAGAGGTATGTCCTGATATATATTATATATACATATATACATATCATATTGGTGATATTTTATATATATATATGTTTTTCTGACAATGCCTGACTAGCACACTATCCAATCAAACCCCTTCATCTGTCGTTTTAATATTGTATATGTGGAACAGGCCTGACCAGAGATATGTGGAAAGGCTGACCAGAGACCAACAACTTAAAAGACATTCTTCCCATTATATCATATTTCCCAGTTGTATGGTGCCTTTCTTGGAGGTTCTCAGTGTGCTATGTAAATATTAATTCAGTCTTCCTTCTGTCCCCTTGGGAGGCAGGAAGCCAGTATTATTTCACAGACAAAGAAGCTGAGTCCCAAGGGTTAAACGCCTTGCCCTGATCACATAACTACAGGCAGTTAGGGATGCTGGGAATGGGGCTTGGGGTTAGGAATCCCTGCCTGGGGTCCCTTGGCTCCCAAACAGGGCCTTCCTGAAAGATAATTCTGTGTTCAAACTCTGTGGGAATCTTGTTCCATAACAGGGAAGTTATGGGACTGCTGACATGCCACATACATTGTCCTTCCCCTGCAAGTTCATAGAGTACATTTTCAGAAGGCAGGTTTAGGACATGTAGGCATTGTCTATAATAGCTTCAATCCATCCAATCTGGGGACCGATATTGAGCCTAAACAACCATTCCGGTGCTGAAGCCATGACAATTCTATCAGGAGAAGATAGAAACAAGAGGGATGGACTCTTGATAGACATCTCATTCTATAGTTTTCCATGTCTGCATTTCAGAAAAAGAAAGCTAAGAGTGGAGTTGACAAGCACCTCTCAAGAATCCATCATTCTGTTAGGTGTTAAACCCTGCACTCGCATTTTTCCCTCTCTGTCACAGTGAAGACTTGGCCAGATCCCTTTTCACAGCTGGCAAAACAGAAACAGGGGGACTAGTTGATTTTTCAAGAAGCTGAGCTAAGGGTCTAAGAATTCCTGTTGCAATTTTAAGTCTATCAAACCAAATCCCCACCATCCTCTTGTGTAAGTTTCTAGATGCCAAATGGAAGTGGTTAGGCATAGACTGAGCATCTTGACACTGTTGTCAATCACATGTACGTTTCAAGAAATAACTTGCAACATTTCCCTGTCAACTGCCATGTGTCAGCCTATTCTAGGCTCTGGGGATACAGAAGTGAATAAAACAGAGCACCCTCCTTTTGGGGGAAATATCTACCCAAAGTCAAATCGGTGCCATTAACAGGTTGGGCAAAGAAAGGCTTGCCTTGGAAGACACAGCCTTTACCTGGGGAAGAATGGCTTGAGAACCTTGTTCAACATCCTCTGAAACACCTTCACTTAAATAAAGTCCATGGAACTGACCACGGTTAAGATTTAGCATGGTGGGGCTCAGATGAGTCTCTAAGGAACCAAGTTCCCCTTTATATTTCAGAGCATAACCAACCCTCAGACTGAGAGCAGGGTGGGTTTCATTGACATCAATATCACACTGTTCCCTTTCACATCAGTGTCCTTGGAAGCAACTGGAAATAAGCCACAGTTGAGAAGTGGAGAGAGGGCATCTGTGTGATTATTCTAATGCTGCTCTGACTTTCCCTGAGATATTATCAATGAGTGGTTCTTTCCCACAGGAAGTGAAGTCTCCCGGGGAGGTAGTAGAAGCCATGGCAGGCGGAATGGGACACAGTTCTTAAAAGGGAAGAGCCCTCCTGCTAAAGAGAAGACCCACAGCTGGGTCCACTCTCTAGACTGTGAATTCACACACTGTGTATCCTGGACCAATTCTCACCTCTGAGCACTTGCCTGAGTCCTCAGCTCTTCAGTACCTGTCCTGAGAATGTATGAAGCTGACTGAATAGCACACATGGGAAATTTCATTAAGACCCAAGCATACAGACCACTGTGTGTTTTCAATTTGCTGGTTCAATGTTTTTGCCAGCTACATAGAAGAGTTAAAATCCTGTTGGAAAGCTTGCTGAGAAACAGGCTCTTATTCCAGAGGAAGGATCTCACGGATTTTTGGCTTGATGGGACACTGTGATGACTGTTGAGAAATGAATAGAAAAGTTGGAAGCAGTTCAGGGATTTTTATGTTTATTGTGAAAGCATTGGAATAACAGGGTTAATAAATATAACTGAAACATAAACAATACTAGATTGCAGCCCCTTTTCTGGCATCAGGAAAAAGTCCAACAGGTTCATTTATAGCAAAACCCCGAAGGTATCACAATTAGAATGTTTTTTCCCCCCTGATTTTTTTTCAGTTGCCTTCTGCATGTATTAACCTTTCTATCTGTGCTCTCATTGCAAAGGCATAATGTGGTCAGTATTTCAACAACTTCTACCTCTAAGATAAAGTACATTGCAGAAGAATATCTGTTTTTTTTTTTCCCAAATTTTCCATTACTGACTTTTTTCCATTTAAAAATTCTATGACTTACTGCCAGTGACACTTCTTTACACATTACAGCCTTTTAAAATAAGCTTTCTAAATCTGCATTAATAATATGAACACTACATGTAATGACAAGCAGTGAGAAGGCACTGAATAATTGTTAAACGAATGGACAAATATATATGTTCTGTATCTATAAATGTACAACCTCAGCTGAAAGTTTATCTAACACTGAAACAATTTATTCAGTTTAAATGTCATCTTTTCATGTATTAAATTTGTGTGTTCAAACTAAAAAAAAATGTGGGCTTTGGGAGTAGATTATAACTATAATATAATATAGCTATACATGTTCTACTCTTTATTTACAAAAAGGAGTGCTTTGTGGAAATACCTAAGCTTAATACTTAGCAATAGAAGCAGGTAACTCTTCTGGAATAACTCTTTTAAAGAAATGCACTTGAAGTACAATACATTCCTTTGGATCTCTCTCCTCTTCTCAATCTCAGCTTAATCTGACACGAATCTCTAGATCTTCACTCCAAAGCTTCTCATTCCATTTCAATCCTTTCTTGGAGTCAATTCCCTCCTATTTCTAGTAACAGACTTTGGGGAAAATGGGCTTTTAAAAACTCTTACAGCTTTTTTTAGCAATAACTTCTGAACTTCAACTTGGAGGAGAGCTCATTCCTGTAACCAGCTTCTATCACAGTTGCTAAAGCAACGCTGCCCAGAAGTGTGGCTTCCTTTGCTCAGTTCTCTTATCTCCTCTCCAAAGGGGAAACGTAAGAGGGAAATACAGAGGGATCTGCCCTCTGAGTACAATACCTACCTCCTTTCGCTACTTTCTGACCAACCAGCCTCCCATCAGCTAATGGATAATTCTCTCCAGTATGACAGACACTGTAGAGACAGGAGATTCTTTACTCCTCTTTTCCTGCTTTACTACTTCTTCATCCACTCCTTCCTCTATCTTCCCACAAGAGATGAAGATGTACTGATCTTATTGCCTAGCGCCCAGGACATGCCTCAGGTCACACTTGCCAGGAGCAAGCTCATGGTGCCTTGGAGGATTACACGCATTGGCAGAGCTTTCTTGTCAGCCTCCTTCTGCACACTGTGCAGAAGCTGTCTTCACAGAGCATTCATTTCTTTTCTCTACCTCTTCCACACTACAATGGCATGCTAAGTGGGCCAGACTTCTCTCTAGTTCTCTCCCGCCCCAAAGTTACATCTGAGCAGGTTGCACCAAGATTTAGATTTAGGGTGAAAAACAGAAGCTCCTCTTAGATGGCGAGCCTGAATCACATACTTCAACTCAGCTTCTCCCAGAACGTTAAGCCCTGTGTGGTCCTAGGGCCTGTTCAGTTATAAATTGAGTGGTACCGGAGTGCCTCTCATTATATGAGAATCCAATGGGTTGTTTAAAAGAAGCAAAACTTCTTAAATAAAAATTATTCAGGGGGAAGGCGCCAAGATGGCGGAGGAGTAGGATGGGGAAAACACTTTCTCCCCCACAAATTCATCAAAAGAGCATTTAAATGTCGAGTAAATTCCACAAAACAACTTCTGAATGCCGGCAGAGGACATCAGGCACCCAGAAAAGCAACCCAACTCCTCGAAAGGAGGTAGGAAAAAATATTAAAGACAATAAAAGAGACAAAAGAGGGAGGGACGGAGTTCCGTCCCGGGAAGGGAGTCTTAAAAGAGAGAAGTTTCCAAACACCAGGAAACCTTCTCACTGCCGAATCCGTGCCGAGCTTTGGAAGCACAGAGGACAACATAACAGGGAGAAAAAATAAATAAACAATTAAAACTCACAGATTGCGAGCCCTACGGTAACTCCTCCAGCGGAGAAGCAGCGCAGACGCCTGCACGCGCCATTAGCAAGCGGGGGCTGGGCAGGGAGGCGCGGCGCGGGCTGCATCGCTGAGAGTAAGAATCTGGCCTGAATACCTTTAGCACTATCTGAGCGAAATAATTTGGGCTAGCAAACCAGACTGTGGGATATCTACCACGCGAAAAGCCAGCCCCAACCTAAGACACCGCCAGGCCCGCGCATGGAACAAAGAATTGATCAGAGATAGCCGGCTGCAAACCTTCCCCATCCGGTGACAGGCAGCCAGAGCCGGAAGGGGGCAATCGCAGCCCCAGAGAGACATTATCTATAAAACTGGCTTCTTTGCTAACTAAAACTTATTGGGGGTCTGGACGGTCAACATCTGCCTGAGAAGGTGCGCCGGTTTTACACCCAGATAACCAAGTGGCGGGGAGGCGATACGTCGCAGCATTGGCGCTCGCCAAACACCTCATCACCTGAGCTGCTCGGACCTGCAAAGAGCACAAAACGCAGCCCCAACTGAGTCTGCGCCTCTGAGGACTACCTGAGTGCCTGAACCTGAGCGGCTTGGACCTGGGAGGTGCATGCAACCCAGGGCCAGCCTCGGATTGTTCCCGGCGGAACAACCTAGAGCCTGAGCAGTGTGGGCAGGGAGGCTACACGCGCCGTGAGCGGGGGCAGACCCAGTGTGGCTGAGGCACTGCGAGCGCACGCCAGTGTCATTTGTTTGCAGCATCCCTCCCTCCCTCCCCATAGCGCGACTGAACAAAGAGAAGAAATACAGCTCCACCCACCAGAACACCGACACAAGCTTCCCTAACCAGGAAACCTTGACAAGCCTCCTCTACATACCCACACACAGCGAGGAAACGCCACAATAAAGAGAACTCCACAAACTGCCAGAATACAGAAAGGACTCCCAAACTCAGCAATTTAAACAAGATGAAGAGACAGAGGAATACCCAGCAGATAAAGGAACAGGATAAATGCCCACCAAACCAAACAAAAGAGGAAGAGATAGGGAATCTACCTGATAAAGAATTCCGAATAATGATAGTGAAATTGATCCAAAATCTTGAAATTAAAATGGAATCACAGATAAATAGCCTGGAGACAAGGATTGAGAAGATGCAAGAAAGGTTTAACAAGGACCTAGAAGAAATAAAAAAGAGTCAATATATAATGAATAATGCAATAAATGAAATTAAAAACACTCTGGAGGCAACAAATAGTAGAATAACAGAGGCAGAAGATAGGATTAGTGAATTAGAAGATAGAATGGTAGAAATAAATGAATCAGAGAGGATAAAAGAAAAACGAATTAAAAGAAATGAGGACAATCTCAGAGACCTCCAGGACAATATTAAACGCTACAACATTCGAATCATAGGGGTTCCAGAAGAAGAAGACAAAAAGAAAGACCATGAGAAAATACTTGAGGAGATAATAGTTGAAAACTTCCCTAAAATGGGGAAGGAAATAATCACCCAAGTCCAAGAAACCCAGAGAGTCCCAAACAGGATAAACCCAAGGAGAAACACCCCAAGACACATATTAATCAAATTAACAAAGATCAAACACAAAGAACAAATATTAAAAGCAGCAAGGGAAAAACAACAAATAACACACAAGGGAATTCCCATAAGGATAACAGCTGATCTTTCAATAGAAACTCTTCAAGCCAGGAGGGAATGGCAAGACATACTTAAAAGGATGAAAGAAAATAACCTACAGCCCAGATTATTGTACCCAGCAAGGATGTCATTCAAGTACGAAGGAGAAATCAAAAGCTTTTCAGACAAGCAAAAGCTGAGAGAATTCTGCACTACCAAACCAGCTCTCCAACAAATACTAAAGGATATTCTCTAGACAGGAAACACAAAAATGGTGTATAAACTCGAACCCAAAACAATAAAGTAAATGGCAACGGGATCATACTTATTAGTAATTACCTTAAACGTAAATGGGTTGAATGCCCCAACCAAAAGACAAAGACTGGCTGAATGGATACAAAAACAAGACCCCTACATATGTTGTCTACAAGAGACCCACCTCAAAACAGGGGACACATACAGACTGAAAGTGAAGGGCTGGAAAAAGATTTTCCATGCAAATTGGGACCAAAAGAAAGCAGGAGTCACAATACTCGTATCAGATAAATTAGACTTTAAAACAAAGGCTGTGAAAAGAGACAAAGAAGGTCACTACATAATGATCAAAGGATCAATCCAAGAAGAAGATATAACAATTATAAATATATATCCACCCAACATGGGAGCACCGCAGTATGTAAGACAAATGCTAACAAGTATGAAAGGAGAAATTAACAATAACACAATAATAGTGGGAGACTTTAATACCCCACTCACACTTATGGATAGATCAACTAAACAGAAAATTAATAAGGAAAAAAAAAAAACATGTATCTATAAAGTTCACTAAAGCAAAGCACAGTAAAATGAGGTATGGCAATAAAAGGCGTTAAATTTATCAAAAAAAAAAAAAAAAGTGCTGAAAAATTAAAGCTGTCAAAAAAAAAAAAAAAATAAGGGGCCATGGTAGATGAAATAGGTTTTTATGACCATGGAATCTAGTCCCATCTTTTTTGTGTGTGAAAACATGTTCCAACTTAGAAATGATCTTATAGGAAGATAATTCGGGATGCAGGAGGTTTAAAAGCCCACAAAATAGGTTCAAGGACAAGTGAACAAAGTAGATACCATGACATGGGGTATGTCTAGAGGTAGTGTTACTGATGACGTATCAGTATAGCTGACTGAAGCTTAGGTTTCCCTTCATAATCCAAACCACTGAATATTAGATTGTTGAGTTTGTTTGCCTGTTCTTTTAACAAACTTCCGTCTTCTGCTTGCTAGACTCTGTAAAGTGACTTCTGTCAGAAATGAGCAAAGTAGTATGAATACGGTTCTTATTTCTGTGATTGTCAGACAAGTACTTTTGGCATTTATATATTTCATTCTGTAAGGCCATGTTCATTAGTAGGTTCCAGACTGTATTTATCATAATTCATAATTACCACCTGTAAAGACCATTTTTCTATAACATTGTAGGTAACTGACTTATTGAGTCAACTTAATTTTTCAATGCATGTTTTCTTGCTGAGGCATTGGAGATATCAGGAAAAAAAAATTATTCATTAATAAACTGACTACTTATAAAATTAATGTCTAACCAAAGTCTCATTCTTTCAAGACATTAGTTTCCATCCTACCAACATTATAGCAGATAATAAATTCAAGGACAGTAAAAGTGAAAAGAAATTGTAAATATTGCAAAAGGTGCAGGATTTCATGAAGGTGATGAAAGCAATCTCATAGAACTGCTTGAAATATGTCAAGCCAATAATAAATAAGAATATACAGAACTTGTGAAGGTGGTGATTTAATCACTAAGTCGTGTCCGACTCTTGCAATCCTGTGGACTGTAGTCTGCCAGGCACCTCTGTCCATGAGATTCTCCAAGCAAGAATACTGGAGTGGGTTGCCATTTCCTTCTCCAGGATATCTTCCCGACCGAAGGATCAAACCTGGGTCTCCTGCATTGTAGGCAGATTCTTTACCAACTGAGCTTACAAGGGAAGCCCTATATACAACTTGATCAGTTAACAATTTAAGAAGAGAAAATAAAGATGTTGACAAAGATACAGTGGGTAAAAATTAAATTTTTGAATATTTTTGCAAAAGTAGCCCTTTTCTGACTATATGGCAAAAGTCAAATGTGAAGTCAAACGTGAAGTCAAAAATATTTTATCCTACCATTATACAAGCGCATCTAAAAACCATTCCTGACCTGTTTGGCTGATCTATTGATGCATAAGAAACCCCCCATATATTTAAAGACTTAATAACAATGTAACATTTCTCCCAGTTCCTCTGGATGATCTGGTAGTTCTGCTTTGCATGGTACCTTTAAGATTCTTAGAAGTTTTCTTGTTTAGCTGAGAGGATCACTGAGATACTCTTTAAATCTTGCTCATGTTTGAACAGAGATGTTGACCCTGAGGTCATGTTTTACCAATAGCACTCTGGATTTCATCTTTAAACCAAGGCCATTTTTCACGTTGAGAAATTTTCTTTGGAGAGATGAAAGCAATTTTATTATCAAACCAGCAAGTTCTAGTGCCTTTTTAGTTCTTCTAAATTTGCTTGAAATCTAAACATTTCCTTCTTTAGCTCAAGTAGCTCCTCCTGGACTTTACCACAGGTGTCTAAACGGAGGCAGATGACACTCTCAACATCCTGTCCAGGAATCTCCTTAGCCAGACCCCAAGTTCATGAGGCGCCTCTTCTAGTTCCCATATTTCCACTGGCAGAGTTCTGGTAACTGTTCTGTGGCTATAGAACTCAAGTTCTCTTTCCTGCAGCTTCCAGTAGGATAGCCTCCACTGCGTTTCAGCCTGCACCAAACAGTCTCTTTGAATTCCTCCAGACTTCTCCACTCTCCCACCAGACACAAAACCAGTGCCACCTGTGGTGGCAGGACTCCACACGGCTCTGTTTTAGCTATCGACTGCTGCAGAACACATCACCCCAAATCTAATGGCTTCTCACAATTTCTTATTCCTTCTTACAGCTCTGGGGGTTGACCACAAGGTTACTAGGCTTCAAGAAAGTTGCTGGCTTTGAGTTGGATGTCTAGAAGGTCTAAAAGGGACTCATACAGATGGATGGAAATCAGTACTGGCTGCAGGCTGGGAGCCCAGTTGGGAGTTGGCTTAAGGCCTCCATTCTCCTCCAAGTGGGCTTCTCCACATGGCTGCGTATGCTTCTTCACAGCATGGCAGATGGATTCCAAGAAAACAGAGCCCAATGTGCAAGGACTTACCAGGCTTTCACTTGCATCACTCTTGCTGACGCTCCGCTGGTCAAGGCTCGTCACATGGTCAAGTCCAGAATCAGCGTGTGAGGGGACGCCCAGGGTACAAGTTAAAAGCAAGCCAGAATACTGAAGTGGGTAGCCTTTCCCTTCTCCAGGGGATCTTCCCAACCCAGGGAGTGAAGCCAGGTCTCCCACTTTGCAGGCAGATTATTTACCACCTGAGCCACAAGGGAAGCCCACAGTGTATATGAACCTCTACCACGGACTTTATCATTTAACCATTGCAGCACTACAAGGGAAATATTATTAGCCTCATTTATTGATAATGAACTAAAGCGATAGTTTAGAGAGGTTATATTAACTTGCTTAAGTTCTCATGGTCGTACTGCTAGTAAATGCTGGAGCCAGCATTTAAACCTTCTATTCTATCTTCTCAATTAGTGATAGAAACCAAGGTTAATATTCCTCTTAGGGAGATACTATGATTCTGCAGTGGAATGCTACCACATTTTTGACTAGGACCCTGCTGGTTTACAAAGGCCAGGTCAACATAAGACATGGTGTCTCAGCATCGATAATCAATGGAATATCTCAGAACAGAATTGGGGACACATGACCCAGACATCCAAACCACCTCACTGGGATTTCTAATTTATTTGTCAACTTTTTTCTAATTCACAGTTCCTAGAGCACTCCCAGATGACAGAGCAGTACCAAAATTTTAGGGATTTAGTGGATTATGCTACTTCACCCACCAAAGAAAAAAAGGGTATTGGAGCCAACTTGTGGACTACTGCCGGTTTCTTAGACTGCTACATAACTGGTCTGAGCTGGAGTCCTAGGAGGACAAACTGACGAAAAACACAAATACAGAAAATAGAAGGACAGTAAAGTGTAAAGGGTACGATCTCTTTTTCTGACAATCAAATCTACCAAAACCAGGTTTCTGCCTCTTTATACATGAGGTTACTTCAGACGTTGCGCGACTATAAATGCCACAACGACAGGAAGCATGGTGTCTCCGTCCCTGCTGCATCGCTGCACCTGAAACGTGGTGGCCACACTGTCCGCGCTCAGCAGACAGTGAAGGGTCATTGTGCGATCTAACCATGCGTGGAATTTCCTGTTGATTTAGAGTAACCTGTTCTAAACAAGGTGTGTGGTGTGTGAGCAAGGATGAGAGTGGAGGCGTGTAAGCCTCTCCCCGCCAGGCTCCTGCTGTGGGGGAGAGAACTCTGACACCACTGCCCCCACTGGGGATCCACTTCCAAGTCTCCAACTTCTGGAAATTTTTGTGACATGAGGAAAGCTGCTTTGATACTGCCTGAGGAACTAGTTTCATTCTGTACATTTGAGTTACAAACAGAAGAGACTGAAGGACATCTCTGTAACACGCAGCTCTGGGATTATTTCGAGATGCCCAAGTAGAGTGCCCCATGGCTCTCTCTCTTTCTGAGTGGCAGTCTTGTATGCGGGGACTTCACTAGGTGGAAGTGGCCTCTGCAAGCTTCAGTGCTTTTTGCTCCTGTTTTGCTCCAGCATGTCTTAACATTAATTTTCTACTAGCTTCCTGAAAGTCAGATAAAAGAAACTTGTACCTTTTGGCATGACACTGTGGTGGGTTTTATAGCACAGCAGCTAAACAATAGATATTAGGCACCAAAAAAAAAAAAGAGAGAGAGAGAGAGAAAGAAAACGAATACCACCAAAACTTAATGGATGGAGCAAAAGAAGTTCTCAGAGGAACATTTATAACAGTAAATGTGTATATTAAGAAAAAAGAACACTCTCAGATAAGCAACCTAATAAGGAACCAGAAAAATAACATACCAAGCCCAAAATTAATATAAGGAAGGCAAAGGACAGAATGGAAATAAATGAAATAGAAACAAAAAAATAATATCAATGAAACTAATAAGCTCTGTTTTTAAAAAATATAAACAAATCTTTAGCTAGACTTATCAAGAAAAAGAAAAGACCGAAATAAAATTCTAAATGAAGGAGAAGACATTACCAATGATAAGACACAAGAACAGAGGATCATTAGAGACTTCGATGAACAATTATATACCAAAAAATCTGATAACCTAGCAGATACAGACAAATTCCTATTTGTTCTCAAATATCTAAAAGTTCCTCAAATACCTATAACACTCTCTCTTACTGTAGGCTTCTTTGAGACACTATGTAAGGTTATTATTATGTGACTTAGGTCTCTTTTACATTTCTTTCACATTAGAACATTTCCCCCCTCTTTTCCCATGTCATTGAGTAGCTTGAAAAAACTGGGCTCAGAATCCTGAAGGACTTGCCACACTCTGAACATGTTGCAAAGCCATTTCTTAAGCTGTGAACCACTCCCTGGCCAGCTATGATTTCCAGAGGTGTATCGTTTGATATTGAAGACAATCTGCATTGTCTCAACGAAACTGGTGCGTGTATCATCTGTGCCCACACCACCCTCCTCCTCCCCGGGATCCACTTAGAACCCCAAGCTATAGCTTTCCTCTCTAGGAGGTCCCTAACAGTTTTCCAGAGAGAGCTGAAAAGGAGAGCAGTGTTTCCACAGTCCAGAGAAACAGAAGCCTAGGGCTGTGTAGGCGTTCTGCTGGGAAAGAACAAAAGTTGATTGTCTCAGCAAAACAAACAGCCAACAGTACCTGTTCTGGAAGAGGAAGCTCCTATCACAAACACATGTAGAGGACTTGCCGAGGTTCAGCAGCAGAGCCGCCGCATCTCTTCTTGGAAGGCAGCAGCAGGCTGGGGTGCTCAGGAGGATTTGCATGGGAACCCAAGTCGCTCCTCTCCTTGTACTTACACGCAGCCTGCATCAGCAGGTTAGAAACAATAATATGGATGACGCGCCCGCAGCTCGGAGCACCTGGGGGCCAGCACCTTGCTCTGGATGCTAGAGCTCCTGGGCATGACGACTGATGAGCTGGCCAGGGGGCCTCTTCTGCACACCAGCCCAGCCGCACTGGCAGCTCGTCCTGGCCACATCTTGCATGGCTGCTTCAAGCTTCTGAACTTCAAGGCAAGAACTCATGCCTTCTGAGTTCCCACTCACCTGGGCTACTTTCAGGGTCCAGTTTCCTCGCAGTAATCCAGGGGAGCCTGATAGGAACCCCTGGAGGAATCAGAAATGAAAACCTCTAAGATACTCCTTTCAATGAACTAAGAGAGCAGCTCAAATGCAAACATGCACGTGCTTCAGTCTGGATGAACACACGCTGGCTGGCTGTCAGCTTTGAGCCAGGCTTGGTGCTCGGCACTGGGGCGTATGGAGAATAATCCAGACTACTCCAGACTGGAGTATCCCACTCCTCCCAAAGCTGTCATTCTGGGCACAGTAGTGTTCTATCCATCCCTGATCTTTTTTTTTTTTTTCAACTATTTTCAGAATGGATTTGAATTTAAATTTTTCTTCTATAGTTTATATTCTGTTGCTACTGCCTTACACTATAAACAGATACCAAATCATACTAATAAAATACCATTAGCATCTTTGAAGCCTTTTCAGGTGGCAGAGTGGTAAAGAATCTGCCTGCCAATGCAGGAGATGCAGGAGAGCTTGGGATAATGCCCTAGAGGAGATAATGGCAACCCAATATTCCAATATATTGCCTGGAAATTCACATGGGCAGAGGAACCTGGTGGTCTACAGTCCATGGGGTCACAGAGAGTTGGACAAAGCTTAGCAACTGAGTACACACAAGTACCTTCTGCACAGGACATTACAACACTTCACAAACACTGGCCATGGGTAGTAAATTAATTGTAAATTGATTCCAAATTCACAGATGGATAGTAGTAGGCAGGTGTGTAGAGTCGAGAGATATCAGAAAAAATTCTGACTTACCATTAATAACTTGCATTATGATCTCAGGCAAGCCCCTCCACCTCCCTGGAGCCCTGTGTCCTCTCTATATGCAGCACTGGCAGCTGAAAACAAAATGATCCTTGGTATTTGAAACTCTGGGAGAGGTGACTTTTATTCATCCTAATAGTAGCAGAAGCATTATTGATGTGTAGACACCAGGGGTCTGGATGCTGTTTCTCCTGTACAGCTAAGTTTCACAGAAATAGATTTGCCTGCCCCAAATGCCAGGGGAGGTCATTTACACTGGTCTCTTTCACCCTTCCCTGCTGGCCAATCTACGCACATTGGTCACTGACAGTGAGCCTGACTAGTCAGCCAAGTTGAGCTATGCTCAGAAGGAAACCGGAGAAGGCAATGGCACCCCACTCCAGTACTCTTGCCTGAAAAATCCCATGGACAGAGGAGCCTGGTAGGCTGCAGTCCATGGGGTCGCTAGGAGTAGGACACGACTGAGCGACTTCACTTTCATTTTTCACTTTCATGTATTGGAGAGTGAAATGGCAACCCACTCCAGTATTCTTGCCCGGAGAGTCCCAGGGATGGGGGAGCCTGGTGGGCTGCCATCTATGGGGTCGCACAGAGTTGGACACGACTGAAGTGACTTAGCAGCAGCAGCAGAAGGAAACAGCTGGAGCCAATCCACAAGGACACGTAGAATAAGTCCAGGTTGCTGAACTCCTGGCCATCTTGCACACTTGAACTTCCAGGTAGTCTTGGAGAGCAACCTTCAGCTGTTTATAATGCCACAGTCCTTTCTCTAGTAAATTATGTCCTGTGTGTGCTAAGTGAACTAAAATTATTCACTGTGTATCTGACTTTCAGACCGACTCCTTTAAGTTCTAAGGAATCAATCACTCTGTTGTTCAATTGTTGTTTAGTCCCTAAGTTGCGTCTGAAATTTTGTGACCCGAAATTCCAACTAACTTTACAACGTTCTTGAGGGCTGTCTCAAATGAAATACCGCACATTAAAGAATAAAATATAAAGCTCCAAAGTCGGAATTATTATTCTTTTAAACTGTATGTCTGAATGCACTTTAAAAAAAAGTATCCTCAAAAGTTTTCCAAAAAATAACATAAAAACATAGGTGAAGTCAACTTAGCCAGAAATAACTATAAATTTGGGCACTTTGAGGTAAGTTGAAACAGGTTTAGTATTTCTCTTGGTTTCTAAAAGTCAGTGTCTTTAATTAAAAATAAAGCTGAAGTTAGATGACTGGTGTTTTGACATCTACCCAAGTTTTATTTCCCGTACAGCTATCCAGACTAAAACACCACTCATGGCAAAACTTGCCCACTTTTATGTGAATGTTTGTTTATACTCAGCTCTCTAAGCTCCACACCATCACGTCCTGTTCTGAGTTAAGTAATCTTGTCCAACGGTACATGGAAGTACACTTATGTGTTCATTTCGCCTTGCTGCAAGTCCTTTCCAAATGTCTGGCAGAGAACCTGGATGAAGTGTGAAGGCCCCAGACAGTAGCCATCAGACAAGGACCACGTGCTAACACCCACCACACTCTCCAGGGTTATATGATCAGTAAGGTTTCTAAGTGGGCCACCCCAGATTCAAAAGATTCCAGTTGGTTTTCTTTGACCTTGGACTTGCCTGTGATGTCGTGCATAAGGCGAAGAGTTTGAAGACAGGTGCTGCTGCTGCTAAGTCGCTTCAGTCGTGTCCGACTCTGTGTGACCCCACAGACGGCAGCCCTCCAGGCTCCCCCGTCCCTGCGATTCTCCAGGCAAGAACAGTGAGTGGGTTGCCATTTCCTTCTCCAGTGCATGAAAGTGAAAAGTGAAAGTGAAGTCGTTCAGTCGTGTCCAATTCTTAGCGACCCCATGGACTGCAGCCCACCAGGCTCCTCCGTCCATGGGATTTTCCAGGCAAGAGTAAGACAGGTGACCTGCTTCTAAATACTAACTCCACCATTTCTTGCTGTGTCATTACAGGTAAACCATTTAAATCCTCTGAGCCCCAGTTTCTTCTTTCTACCTACCTACCTATCCATCCATCCATCTTCTACCTTCATCTATCACAGCAGGTTGTGGTAAAGAGGAAAAGAGGAAGTATAAAGAGGGAGGCACTCTGAAAACTGCAAATGCACAAATTAATAGCAATTGTTCAGATGTGATAGATGGACAAGGGCTTAGGGCCTAGGCCTAAACTTGGGCTTTCTATTGTCTGAGGGTTTCTTGGATTTGAGGCAAGAGTGAGGCAGGGAGCATGGGCCAGGGGACAATGACTCCCCGGATAGTTCCATGAGGTGGTCCCGGGGTCAAGTCAACATGATTGTCATTAAGAAAGAAATGAGTGCCACACGTGGGAGGAGGAAAGTAGTGGTAACGTGGGACATTAAGCTGGGAGCTGAGGACCTGTTAGCCCTGGATCCCGCACTAGAGGGAGGGCAGGGGAAGGAAGTGCAGAAAGAGCCTGAACCAGACCAAATGGAGCCATTTCTGGACCCCTGTGTTTTCATTCTCCTTATGTGCTGTTGGATATAGAGAACTTCAATTTCCTGCTTGGTTACCCCTTAAAATAATTCTTTAAACTGTATGTCTTTTCAAATTATTCATTTGTGCATATTTCAAAATGCATATTAATACTATCTTTTAACAACAAAAAAAACCACTATATGACATTTCACACCTGTTTAAGTTAACATCTAAAACATTTCTTCATCAATCTAAATAGTTGCAGAGGATATAATCTCTGGTGAAACAGAAGTAGGAAACATTTAAAAGTAAAATCCTAATATGACATCTTCACTGTTTCCAGGACAATCCAATGCCACAGCAATTTGAGATCCACCTTAATTCGTTTTAACATACACCTACAAGCTCATCTTTAGTAGGCAAAAGATATTTCATTTACTCCTTAAAGTTGTATTTCCACTCTACTTTCTTCACATAATTTTATGTTAATGTGATACATTTTATGCCTAAAATCCTTTCATTGGTCATCCATAATTATCTGCAGCAAAAATATGTATATAACTTGAATTCAATTGTGTACATTTTAATTTGAAGGTAATGTTTAAATCCTGTAGCCAAATAGCTCTAGATATTAAAGAAATAATTCTAAACCGAATTATCACTATAGATACTATTAATATGTGATTTACACACAGGGTTTTATTAATATTAAATATAAAAAGTAAAATTTTATTTGAGAAAACAGTTTGCATCAGACTTACTAAATTAAGATGCATCTATTTCCTAAAATAGATAGCAATCCTCACCAACATTAATCTCATTTTACAATTATTGTTGTTATGGTTGTTGTACACACTATGAAACATTTTTCATGAAAATGAACAAGAAAATGAAAGGAACTTTATCATAGCAATGTCCGTTACCGAGCTCCCTCTGATACGGTGATCTATCATCAAAATGATTTTTAATGATCTAATTTCTGATGGCTCAGTTAGGTCTTTCCTCAATTTTCATGAAAGCAAAGTATTAGAAATCATCTGAGTTGCAAAAAGATTTAATACTAAATCAACAGACTCTTTCACTTTCTCAAAAAAACCCATTTTATCTGGCACCCAAGAGATTTGTGGGCCCTGGAGAAACTCATCATAGTAAGCAAAGGGAGAGAGTCAGGTCTCACCTTTATGGAGAGGTCTTTGTAGAGAGCAAGACCCTCCACCCACCTGGGACCACTCATTGCCACTCAGCTCTTGGCAGAGCAACCTTTGGAAAGGGTGCACAGGCAGGCTGTGGATCTTCAGGTTTTTTTAATCCATGCACTGATGTAACCTTAGTAAGTATTCACATACCACCAAGCATGTGGGGGTCCAATTGTGAAGGTCCCCCCCCCCACCAGACTGTCTGGGAGTTGATTCCCACTGACCTAGGAGCTGAGTCTCCACAGAGCTGGCAACCCTGGACAGCGGGAGATTCCCTGACCTCTCCAGCTGGCATTCTCCAAACTGGGTTGTGGCGGGGGTGGGGAGGCATTTGTGTGCATTGAAATGTGAGTGATTCTCAGTGGAGACGGAATCCCAGTTGAAAAACATTTGGGAAAAGCTTCCTTTTATTTCCTCCCTTAGAGATTTGCCACCAAACAGAATATTAAAGGCTAAAGAAAGCTGTTTAACTTTCTTTAGTGCAGAATTCTGAAATCAGTTTGCTCCCCCACCCCAATCTTTTCTCCCAAAGAACACATAGTTATATAGAAAGAGACTTTAAATCATCTGCTCTGATCCCCAGAGCGCCAAACTGAGTCTCCTGTGAGTTCATACATGGTCTGACCTGTTCATGACAGCTACAGGCCTCTCTAGTTTCCAGGGGACCTGAGATTGGTTGGTTTTCAAGGGCTGTTAACCTGCTAGGGCAGTGTTACCCTCTGCCCCAGCCTTCCTACTGATGTTACCCATTTTTAGATGGACGTTCTGGTACAACAGGAAGGTTTCTGTGCTACTGATGTGGGGGCAGCACCCACTGCAGCCGTGAACTTGAAGCCTTATGATCAGCTCTCAAATAACGCCCAGTGGAGGGTCAGTTTGGTGCCTGCCTAGCTGTCTTTCTGGGCCCCACAGTCCATGACGAGGTGGGACTAGTCAAGAAAGGACTATAATTAGATGCAGAGTACAATTAAAACCAAACATATATGAGTGGAATGTGTGCATCATATGACTGTCTTTATTACATCCAGAGCCACGTGGATTATAATCATCTGGTTTGAATTGTCCATCTTTTCAGTGCCAAGCACAAAGAGTTCGCTTATACACAGTTCAAGTACCACCGCTGGGGAGAGACGTCCCTGACGCTGTTCACTACGTGGGAAGGAGGGCTGGGTCACCTGACTTGGGTCACGTTTTGGAACTTCGCAGGCATTTGATCTAAGACACCACCACTGGCAATACACAAGAGCAAGTCCCTGCTGTCCTTTCCTCCAGGAAGACCCAGGACTTCAAGTTAGAAATCAGTCAATACGTGATGCACCAGTGCTGAACATTTTGATTAGCATGGAGATCCAATCAGACTCTCCACTCTGACAGCAGCTCAGAACTCAAACAAATCCGTCATACCTGCTGGGAACAAGGTTGAAGAGTGAGCTGGCGGAGCATCTCTGTTCTTGGAACACAGGAACTGTGAAGCATTCTGCCTGTACCTTCACTCTGCACACTGTCTTCACTCTACACGGAACAAGACAGCTGATGAGAACCAGAGGCCAACCACATGGATGACTGGTCCAGCCTCAAATGGAACTGGATTGGCCCTTGGGAAGCCTCTGCTTTCACCTGTGAAGCTGCAAAATAACCAATGCATTTTTATAAGCCTCTCATTGGAGGAGGAAATGGCACCCCACTCCAGTACTCTTGCCTAGAGAATCCCAAGGACAGAGGAGCCTGGTGGGCTGCCGTCTATGGGGTCACACAGAGTCGGACACGACTGAGAGACTTCACTTTCACTTTCCACTTTCATGCATTGGAGAAGGAAATGGCAAGCCACTCCAGTGTTCTTGCCTGGAGAATCCCCAGGACGGGGGAGCCTGGTGGGCTGACGTCTACGGGGTCGCACAGAGTCGGACATGACTGAAGTGATTTAGCAGCAGCAGCAGCAGTCCAAAAACTGAACTCAAAACAGCTGGAAGAAACAAGATGAGGCATCAAAACTAGTTTTTGATCTTAAAACCACCAGAAATTTCTTGGGAAATCACCCTCCCAAACTCCCTTTTATGGGAAGACAATGGGAGCAGAAATCAAACGTTTTACCTACAGGTGAAGGGGGAGAGCTCTCAGCACTTCAGGTCATGGGTTCTAGATGTTAAGGTTCAGAGAAACCTGCAAGAGAAGTGCCAGGGAATAACCACCACACAGCAAGTCTGTGAGCAGGGTACTCTACATGCTCAGTGAAACCTCCTGGACAAATTCGGCTTAAATATTTTCTTTTTAATGCTTTGTACGAAGGCTGGTAAGAAGAGCTGGGTGAGGAAAACAAAGTAACGAGATTAAAATTTCTTCCATGTAATGAGATAGGCAAAATACAACCTCAAATAATAATATGTCTAAGCGTAAGTCTTAAGGAATACAGCTTTCTTTATTAAACAAGAAGTAACTTTTAATTACACGAATCTTCCTCCTTTGGTTTCAAATCATTCTGATCCTCTTCTTAAGATGATCATTGTCTATGCCCTTCATGTGTCTTATGATCATAATTTTAACGCTTTAAAGCAGCTGGATGATATAAATATGGATCTGTGAAAAGCATACAATAAATATGTCATGTCAAGCTTTCCTACCATTTACCAACTTATTAAATTAAAAAAAAATATGGTACAATTGATGCAAGAACACTGAAAAAACAAGGAGATGATGTTGCTGAATTAGGAACTTCTGGCTTCTCATCCTTTATAACTTCTCTGAAGGTTGTTAACAAGATTATTCTTTTAATCCCTTTGCCACTCTGCCATCTTTACTGTAGGTTTATGGCTGTTCATAACATCCTTGCTTAACAACTATTCTAGGAAGCGAATTCTGTTCATTCATCTCAAATATCCTGTTCGTTCCCCATCAATCAGGGCCTAGGCCATGTCCCAGCCCTCCCGAGCTAGTCTTCTCTCCCGACCACACTAGCTTACTTCCACACAACTTGCTCCTAAATTCCTGCCACACTCTCTTTGGTATCACTGAAAATTCAAAACTTACCACCTGACATTGTCATTCATATATAAATATATATTTTATATATTAATATAAACATATAATATGTAAAATATAGTATGTAAGATATATGTAAAATATAGAGAAATTATAAAGAGTCCTTGAAATAAAGAATTCCACTGAATTGGTTCCAGATGACTTGGTGTGTTTTTTCTTGTCCTCTACTTGTATGACAGTCATCTGAAATTCAACTATTATTAGAACTGCAGGAAAGAGAGGACTAGGATCTTGCCTCCTGGAGCTCCCGTGTCAGTACTTTCATCCACCTTCCCTGGTCTCATGCCCCCTTGAGCTCTCCTTTCTCTCTTTCTCTCTCTTTCATGACGCACTTTTTTATTCTTTTTATAGGTTTTTCTCCAATATTTTCTCTTCACCTTTTTTTTTTTGAAGTATCTTTTATCACTTCCATTCTTTACTGTTTAATCTTTCTCAGAAGCACAAGTACACACACACACAGACACACACACAAGTTCCCATACAAGCTCTGTGTTCAGGTGCTGTTTGACGGGGCTGTCTCTGTGTTTGACTCACATTTCCATATTCCACAATGTTACCACATGCCAGGAGAGGCAACCCTTTTCCTGTCTGCTTCTCATTTTGATCCACGTCACACTAAAATGAAGCAAAAGCAAGGGTCCCAGACAGACCACTGAATGCTTTAAGATGCTGGCCTTTTAGAATTACATTTCACGTTTTCCAAAGCATCAGAGCTCTGGCCAGTCATTTGGCGCCTTCTGCAGGACACAAAGAGCCAGAGGCTGGGAAAATCAGATCTGATCTAATGAATCTGATTGAATCTGATTTAATTCAAGGCGGCCACCACATACCTAGAACCACTCTGAATAAACCATTTCCTGCTGTCAAAATAACTGTACTAACCAAAGCAATCTACTGATCCAGTGCAATTTGTATCAAATTACCAATGATGTTTTTCACAGAACTAGAACAAAAATTTTTACAGTGTGCATGGAAATAGAAAAGACACTGAATAGTCAAAGCAATCTTAAGAAAGAAGAGCACGAGCTGACAGTATCAGGCTCCCTGACTTCAGACTACACCACAAGCTACAGTAATCAAAACCCTGGTGCTGGCACAAAAAGAGAAATATACTGCACAGATCAACGGGACAGGATAGGAAGTCCAGAGAAACCCACGCACCTGTGGTCAATTAATCTAGGACAAAGGAGGCAAGACTATGCAATGGAGAAAAGACAGCCTCCTCAATAAGCAGTGCTGAGAAAACTGGACAGCTACATGTATAAGAATGAAATCAGAACACTCCCTAACACCATCCACAAAAATAAACTCAAAATGGATTAAAGACCTAAACATAAGGACAGGCATTATACAACTCTTAGAGGAGAACACAGGCACAACACTCTGCCACAAATCACATTAATGTATCTTTTTTGACCCACCCCTTAGAGTAATGAAACTAAAATCAAAAGTAAGCAAATGGGACCTAATTAAACTTAAAAGCCTTTGCACAGCACAAGAGATCATAAACAAGACAGAAGAAAACCCACAGAATGGGGGACAATATTTGCAAAGGAGGCAACTGACAGATTAATCTCCAAAACATTCAAACAGCTCAAAGAGCTCAATATCAAAAAACAAACAACCCAATCAAAAAATTAGTGTAAGATCTAAATAGACATTTCTCTAAAGAACACTTACAGATGACTAAAAACACATGAAACGATGCTCAGAAAGGATGCTCAACATCCCTAATTATTAGAGAAGTGCAGAAATACTACAATGGGGTATCATTTCACACCGGTCAGAATAGGCGGCATAAAAAAATCTACAAACAATACATGCTGCAGAGGGTGTGGAGAAAAGGGAGCTCTCCTACAGTGTTCACAGGAATGTAACTAGGTACACCCACTGTGGAAAACAGTATGGAGGTTTCTTGAAAAACTAAATATAGAGTTGCCATATGAGTCAGCAATCCCACTCCTGGTCAATTATCCAGAGGAAACCATAATTTAAAAAGATGTATGCACCCCAATGTTCACTGCAGCAATATTTACAATAGCCAATACATGGAAGCAACCAAAATATCCATCAACAGATGAATGGATAAAGAAGATGTGGTACACACACACATACACACGATGGAGTATTACTCCGTGATAAAAAGAACGAAATAATGCCATTTGCAGCAACATGGATGCACCTAGAAATTTTCATACTAAATGAGGTAACTCAGAGAGAGAAAAACAAACACCATAAGATATCACTTAATGGTGGAATCTAATAAAAATAAGCTTATTTACAAAATAGGAACCAACTCCCAGATCTCAAAATCAAACTTACAGTTACCAAAGGGGAAACATGGGGGAGGGATAAATTAGGAGATTGGAATTAATATATATATACTACTATGCATAAAATAGAAATAGATAACTAATGAGGACCACCAATATATTACAGGGAATTTACTCAATAACCCATATGGGAAAAGAATCTGAAAAGAAGGGATATACATGTGTGGATCACATATATCAGTTATATATATATGATTATATATAATCATATATAATCAGTTATATATATATATGATTCACTTTGCTGTATACCTGAAACTAGCACAACACTATAAGTCATACATACTCCAATAAAAATTTTTTAACAATTATTTCCTGCTGGGACAAGGCTTCATATCCCTTCAGAACAAATCTCTCCAACTCCCAATAAATATCTCAGAAGCTAAGGGGTCTTTCCAATGACTTCCTTCCATTTTCTTTGCAGTTTCATAAAGTACCTTTATTCAGTCCAAAGAGTCATGAGTGTTGAGGGGCCCAGTGGCAACCAGTAACAACCAACGTGAGAGAAGAAGCCACATTTTGTTTGTTTTTTTCCCATCTCTAGCATCCAGTGCAGAGACTGGACTCTGGAATTGGTTGGTTTTGGGTGTGCGGCTTTTGAAGGGCATGATGTGTATTTAATATATGAGGTGGAGGAATATGACACACAGATTATTTTAAGAAGAGAGGTTTTTCTAGATGTTCCAGCCTAGGTGGGTTATGAATGCAAAACTCCTAACTCGGAACCCTCTCTCCGCCTCTTAAATCTATTAAAAATAAAGGAGGACACACTAAAAAGAAAAACCGATGGAAATGGAATAGGACCCTGTGAGGATCTGCCCACAGACCCTGCCTTTTGTTTGTAGAAAAGCTTTAGCCTCTGAGGCTTTGACCCAAGAGCAAATGAAATCAGAGAAGTGAGAAAATGTTGCAACAAAAACATTTGAGCAAGACAAAATAACTATAGTTAAAACTTCAAAGTCAAGGACCTTTAATTCCTCCTCAAGGGCTGTAGATAACATTCTGAGCCATATCCTTGAATTCTTCTGCAGATACTGAAACACCCCACCAGCTGGAAGAAGTTAACTGCATGTTGACTAAACCTATGTACACCCCAGACCAGTTGAAACCTGATGGTCGATGATACTGACTCCTAAAGTCACCCAGTTACCTCACCACCAATCAGCCCAAAAGGATGTACACAAGCTATCATGCATCTCACACTCTCACCCCTAACTCTGCCATCAAAAGCCCTTCCCTGAATTTGGGGGAGAATGGATACATGTGTGTGTCTGGGCTGCACAGTCCATGGGGTCGCGAAGAGTCGGACACGACTGAGCAACTTCACTTTCACTTTTCACTTTCATTCATTGGAGAAGGAAATGGCAACCCACTCCAGTGTTCTTGCCTGGAGAATCCCAGGGACGGGGAGCCTGGTGGGCTGCCGTCTATGGGGTTGCACAGAGTCGGACACGACTGAAGCGACTTAGTAGCAGCAGCAGCCTGTGTGTGGCGGAGTCACTCGCTGTGCTCCTGAAACTATCACCACATTGTTCGCTGGCTGTACTCCAATATAAAATAAGTATTTTTAAAAAATTGTTTTCATCCTTAGGAAACCTAAGCCACATATATTTCTTTATTCTAGTTTACCAAAAGGTGCGTTCATTTTTTCCCAAGTATTCTAACTATTGGGAAATGTTTAAAATTTTGTTAATTCTCTCATACACTAGCCTGTCCTCCTTGTTTAATACAAATATATGTCCTCCAGTTTAATACAAAACTTGGAGACATATATTTCTATACTGCTATCTCTGTATCTACTCCTGTGTGTGTGTTTTTGTGTGTCTATATCTAGCTATTTCTCCCTACTGGAAATACGCTGTGTAGTATTTTGTAGCTTGCCTTGCTTAACAAAAAATCACTGACATTAAAAAAAAACAAAAACAAAAAAACACCAACAACAATAAAACCCTTCCCTGGAAGCCATCAGAGACTTTGGGTCTTTTGAGAAGGAACCCTCTGTTCTTCTTGCCTGGCCCCACATTGGGCACCTTGCAAGAAACACCAGTTTCCTTCATCACGACCTGGTGTCAGGAGATTGGTTTGACTGTGTATTGGGCAAGTGGACCCAAGTCTGGCTGGGTAACAAAATCAATAACCAACTCCTGCAGGAGGACAGGAAGGCATAAATAGATTGTGGTATAGGTTCTCCATAAAACCTAGCCTAGAATTGGAGAAATACTAGACAATTTCAATATTCTCCTTAAAATTGATAGCTTAAATATCTGCCCAGTGTGATGGTTAATTAATCTGTCGACTTGGCTAGAATATGATCCCAGCCGTTTGGTCAAACCTCAGTTTAGATGTTTCTGTGAAGGTATATTTTAGATGTGATTAGTATTTAAATCAATAACTTTGACCTTTTGAGATTTTTTTTAAAGCTATGCAACATGATGAATAAATGAGGAAGAAGGATATTTTTCATTATGACTGCTCATGCGTTCACATTTTTCATTAGCTATGTATAAGAAAAATCATTTAACATAGCATCTGTTATCCAAACAATGGCAAAAGATGCCATTTACTGTTTTCAGTGTATTTCAGAAATCAATGAATAAATTTAATTCATAAGTTTTGGCAACATACCTTTTGTTAGTTCTCTAGTTATACTCCTGGCCAATTCCTGCTGCGTCTGAAATAAGTCAAATATTATTTATGTTTAAGTTAAGCAAGAGATATTGTCATAGGAATGACACAGAACTAACTAAATGTGACATTTAAATAATACTTTTAGAGACTAGACCTAACTTGAAGATTACTTAAGTAGAAAAATAATCACATAAATAAAAGAAAATGAATTCCCACTTATTCTGCTTTTAGATAACAGAGAACATATATATGGAATGCTATTTAATCTGATAAAATGTACAATAAATACCAGTCTATCGAGAACACACAATTTCAAAGAATTAGGGAATCATGCATAGTCCTAGAAATGACCCACGAGATTACTATCTTCTCCCGTAAAAGCTCCTGCCCTAAATACATACTTCCGAGACCTTTATTTTGATTTCTAGGTGAGGATCGAGTTCGAATGGAGGAAGTGGTTTGAAATCAAACTGTTAATAAGGAGAACGCATCTGTGATTTTCTTTAAACTTTTCCATTTAACGAAAACACAGAAAGGTGAGAAAATTATACACAAGAAAACAAGATACCAGCAAGTTTTAATTCTAAAGATGTTTAGTGAGAAGGATTCTCTCGTAACTGTTAGTTTCCAAACTATGTCCCATAAAAGTGGAAGGCCCCACAGGGGTCACTGCAGAGTTGAAGAACAGAGAAATCACAGCTGCAGGCTCTCTGGTCGCTCCTTTAGCTAAAGGGCTCTATACTTGTCCCTATTTTATATAATATGGTTCTGTGGAAAAGTGTTTTGGTTTTTTTTGAAAGAAAGGTTGTTTTCTTTGGGGGGAAAAAAAACTTTTTGTAAGGTATGAGACTCATTGATTTAGTCAAATTTCCTAATTCTACAAAAGAAGTAACAAAGCCAATGGCCTTCTTACTGAGTCCTATGCCAGCTACTTCCTCAGATTAAGAAAAATACATAGATTTTTAACTATAACATAGAGAAAATGATATGTAAAACCTTGTTCGTAGTTCAATAACGCTTGTGGCATGACATGATGTAGTAGCTTTCTAACTAAATCATATGCTTTAAAGGCATGAATAAGAATAATTAATATCGAACTCCTATTTGGAGAAGATATATTTAATTTATAAAGCATGAATTTTTTTAAATACAGGAAAGGGAACTTGAAGGAGAAAATCTTTATTTGAATCAAGCAGGCCAAAACTGAAGAGATTCGTCCTTAAAAGAATGTTTGCTTCCTCCAGATAAAACCTGGTTTATTAAAATGAGTCAACAAATGAATTATCTACATTTTGGGTTATTTAGGACAAAATTGAAAACACACAACAGATCTCTCTTTACTGTCTAGCATACTTCTATCCAAAGCTCTCATCATTAGCTGGTATATACAAAAAGCATGAGTGTAATCTCAATTATAATCTAAATCTGGTCAGAAATTACAGTTGAACTTCATTTCCTCAGCCTGAAGTTTCAAGGGGAGGACTTATACTCCTACCCTCCTGTATGAGAAGAGAGGAGATTTATCTAACGGGTGAGTCTGGGAGAAGGAACGAAGAAGTGCTTGCTTGGTTCCAAATCTCTTCTTTGAAAAGATGGATGTGCCCCCAGCACCATGAACGTGGGTCTGCAGTAGGCAGCCTGCCCCTGGGACAGGGGTCAAGCATTTGCTTCCTCCCCTTAGGCCAGCGTGGGGAAGTGTCTGACTTGGGATGAAGTGTTCAGAGGCCCGCTGTGACCGCATAGCTAAAGCACGTCCTCCAGTTTCACGGCTCTCAAGTACTAAGACCCAACATAGCCACAGTGCTATCGAAGTAACCTTAGACTGCTCTTCTATGATGGCAAGAGGTCAAATGAGAAAACTGGTTGAGACTGCATTTAACAAGGGCTACTTTTATCTGCACCATAAACATCATGAAAACACTATCAAGACGATACACCTGTGTGCACTGACAGAAATGGATATTTTAATCACAATGACTACACAATGAAATCTAGTTAAAATTTAAAGACTCCCCATCATTGCTATCTCAGTCATCATTCATCCAGGTGATGTCAAGACAGAGACAAAAGTGAGCTTCATTTACAATTTTTAAATATTTGATTTATCTACAAATTTAGAAACATTCTACAACTGCTCAGCAAGATATTGTTTAGAAATTTAAATTTAAAAAAAAAGAGAGAAAGAAAACAAACACCACCAAAACTTAACGGATGGAGCAAAAGAAGTTCTCAGAGGAAAGTTTATAACAATAAATGTGTACATTAAGAAAAAAGAATGCGCTCAGATAAGCAACCTAATAAGGAACCAGAAAAATAACATACCAAGCCCAAAATTAATATAAGGAAGGCAAAGGACAGAATGGAAATAAATGAAATAGAAACAAAAAAATAATATCAATGAAACTAATAAGCTCTGTTTTTTTAAAAATATAAACAAATCTTTACTTAGACTCAAGAAAAAGAAAGGACTGAAATAAAATTGTAAATGAAGGAGAAGACATTACAAATGATAAGATACAAGAACAGAGGATCATTACAGACTTCAATGAACAATTATATACCAAAAAATCTGATTGCAGATATGGACAAATTATTATTTGTCCTCAAATATCCAAAAGTTCCTCAAATACCTAAAAAACTCTTTCGTATCATAGGCTTGAAACACTATGTAAGGTTATTATTATGTGACTTAGGTCTCTTTTACATTTCTTTCACATTAGAACATTTCTAACCCCTTTCCCATGTCATTGAGTAGCTACAAAATACTGGGCACAGAGTCCTGAAGGACTTGTCACACTCTGAACATGTTGCAAAGCCATTTCTTAAACTGTGGAATCCCGTGGCCAGCTATGATTTCCAGAGGCGTATCGTTTGATATTGTGGACACTCTGCATTGTCTCATTTGGTGAAACTGGTGCATATAACATCTGTGCCCACACTACCCTCCTCCTCTCCTGGATCCACTTAGAACCCCAAGCTATAGCTGTCCTCTCTAGGAGGTCCCTAACAGTTTTCCAAGGAGAGCTGAAAAGGAGACCAGTGTTTCCACAGTCCAGAGAAACAGAAGCCTAGGGCTGTGTAGGCGCTCTGCTGGGAAAGAACAAAAGTTGATTGTCTCAGCAAAACAGCCAACAGTATCTGTTCTGGAAGAGGAAGCTCCTATCACAAACACATGTAGAGGACTTGCCGAGGTTCAGCAGCAGAGCCGCCGCATCTCTTCTTGGAAGGCAGCAGCAGGCTGGGGTGCTCAGGAGGATTTGCAGGTGAACCCAAGTCGCTCCTCTCCTTGTACTTACACGCAGCCTGCATCAGCAGGTTAGAAACAATAATATGGATGACGCGCCCGCAGCTCGGAGCACCTGGGGGCCAGCACCTTGCTCTGGATGCTAGAGCTCCTGGGCATGACGACTGATGAGCTGGCCAGGGGGCCTCTTCTACACACCAGCCCAGCCGCACTGGCAGCTCGTCCTGGCCACATCTTGCATGGCTGCTTCAAGCTTCTGAACTTCAAGGCAAGAACTCATGCCTTCTGAGTTCCCACTCACCCGGGCTACTTTCAGGGTCCAGTTTCCTCGCAGTAATCCAGGGGAGCCTGATAGGAACCCCTGGAGGAATCAGAAATGAAAACCTCTAAGATACTCCTTTCGATGAGCTAAGAGAGCAGCTCAAATGCAAACATGCACGTGCTTCAGTCTGGATGAACACACGCTGGCTGGCTGTCAGCTTTGAGCCAGGCTGGGTGCTCGGCACTGGGGTACATGGAGAATATTCCAGACTACTCCAGACTGGAGTATCCCACTCCTCCGAAAGCTGTCAGTCTGGGCACAGGTGTGTTCTAACCATCCCTGATCTTTTTTTTCTTTTTTTTTCAAGTACTTTCAGAATGGATTCCAACTTAAATTTTTCTTCTATAGCTTATATTCTATTGCTACTGCCTTACACTATAAACAGATATCAAATCATACTAATAAAATACCATTAGCATCTTTGAAGCCCTTTCAGGTGGCAGAGTGGTAAAGAATCTGCCTGCCAATGCAGGAGATGCAGGAGAGCCCATGAAGATGCCCTGGAGGAGGGAATGGCAACCCACTCCAGTATTATTGCCTGGTAAATCCCATGGACAGAGGAACCTGGCAGGCCAGTGTCCATGGGGTCGCAGAGAATGGGACAAACTTAGCAACTGAGCATGCACACAAGTATCTTTGGCATAGGACATTACAACACTTCACAACACTGGCACAAATAGTAAATTAATCTGTAAATTGATTCCAAATTCACAGGTGGATAGTAGTAGGCAGGTGTTTAGAGTCAAGAGATATCAGAAAAAATTCTGACTTACCATTAATAACTTGCATTATGATCTCAGGCAAGCCCCTCCACCTCTCTAGAGCCCTGTGTCCTCTCTGTATGCAGCACTGGCAGCTGAAAGTAAAATGATCCTTGATATTTGAAACTCTGGGAGAGGTGACTTTTATTCATCCTAATCGTAGCAGAAGCATTATTGATGTGTAGACACCAGGGGTCTGGATGCTGTTTCTCCTGTACAGCAAAGTTTCACAGGAATAGATTTGCCTGCCCCAAATGCCAGGGGAGGTCACTTACACTGGTCTCTTTCACCCTTCCCTTCTGGACAGTCTACGCATGTCGGTCACTGACAGTGAGCCTGACTACTCAGCAAGTTGGCTGTGCTCAGAAGGAAACAGCTGGGGCCCATCCACGAGGACAGGTAGGGTAAGTCCAGGTTGCTGAACTCCTGGCCATCTGCACACCTGAACTTCCAGGTGGTCTTGGAGAGCAACCTTCGGCTGGTTATAAAGCCATGGTCCTTTCTTTAGTAAACTATGCCCTGTGCGTGCTAAGTGAACTAAAATTATTCACTGTGTATCTGACTTACAGATCGACTCCTTTAAGTTCTAGGGAACCAATCACTCTGTCGTTCAGTTGCTGTTTAGTTGCTAAAGTTGTGTCGGAATTTTTTGTGACCCTGAATCCCAACTAACTTCTAAACGTTTTAAGGGCTCAGCCTCAAAGGAAATACCTCACAATGAAGAATAAAAATATCAAGCTCCATAGTAGGAGTAATTATTTTTTAAACTGTATGTCTGAATGCACTTAAAAAAAAAAGTATCCTCAAAAGTTTTCCAAAAAACGACACAAAAGCATAAGTGAAGTCAACTTAGCCAGAAATAACTATTAATTTGGGCACCTCTGAGGTGAGCTGAAACAGGTTTAGTATTCTCTTGGTTTCTAAAAGTCAGTGTCTTTAATTAAAAATAAAGCTGAAGTTAGATGACTGGTGTTTTGACATCTACCCAAGTTTTATTTCCGGTACAGCTATCCAGACTAAAACACCACTCATGGCAAAACTTGCCCATTTTTATGTGAATGTTTGCTTGTACTCAGCTCTCTTAGCTCCACACCATCATGTCCTGTTCTAAGTAATCTTGTCCCACGGTACGTGGAAGTACACAAATGTGTTCATTTCCCCGGCTGTAAGTCCTTTCCAAATGTCTGGCAGAGAACCTGGATGAAGTGTGAAGGCCCCAGACAGTAGCCATCGGACAAGGACCACATGCTAACACCCACCACTATCTCCAGGGTTACATGATCAGTAAGGTTTGAGTGGGCCACCCCAGGCTCGAAAGATTCCAATTGCTTTTCTTTGACCTTGGACTTGGGTTCAGTGATGTTGTGCATAAGGCGAAGAGTCTGAAAACAGGTGACCTGGTTCCAAATACTAACTCTATCATTTCTTGCTGTGTCATCACAGGCAAACCATTTAAATCCTCTGAGCCCCAGTTTCTTCTTTCTACCTACCTACCTATCCATCCATCCATCTTCTACCTTCATCTATCACAGCAGGTTGTGGTATACAGGAAAAGAGGGAGGCACTTTGAGAACTGCAAATGCGCAAATTAATAGCAATCGTTCAGATGATGATAGATGGACAAGGGCTTAGGGCCTAGGCCTAAACTTGGGCTTTCTATTGTCTGAGGGTTTCTGCGATTTGAGGCAAGAGTGAGGCAGGGAGCATGGGCCAGGGGATGATGACTCCCTGGATAGTTCCATGAGGTGGTCCCGGGGTCAAGTCAACATGATTGTCATTAAGTGTGAAAGAAATGAGTGCCACACGTGGGAGGAGGAGAGCAGTGGTAACGTGGGACATTAAGCTGGGAGCTGAGGACCTGTTAGCCCTGGATCCTGCACTAGAGGGAGGGCAGGGGGAGGAAGTGCGGAAAGAGCCTGAACCAGACCAAATGGAGCCATTTCTGGACCCCTGTTTTTTCATTTTTATTATGTGTTGTTGGATACAGAGACTTCCAATTTCCTGCTTGGTTACCCCTTAAAATAATTCTTTAAACTATATCTCTTTTCTAATTATTCATTTGTGCATATTTCAAAATGCATATTAATACTATCTTTTAACAACAAAAAACCCCACTATATGACATTTCATACCTGTTTAAGTTAACATCTAAAACATTTCTTCATCAATCTAAATAGTTGCAAAGGATATAATCTCCGGTGAAACAGAAATAGGAAACATTTAAAAGTAAAATCCTAATATGACTTCTTTACTGTTTCCAGGACAATCCAATGCCACAGCAATTTGAGATCCACCTTAATTCATTTTAATATACACCTACAAGCTCATCTTTGGTAGGCAAAAGTTATTTCATTTACTCCTTAGTTGTATTTCCACTCTACTTTTCTCACATAATTTTATATTAATGTGATACATTTTATGCCTAAAATCCTTTCATTGATCACTTATACTTATCCACAGCAAAAGTGTGTATATAACTTGAATTTAATTTTGTACATTTTAATTTGAAGGTAATGTTTAAATTCTGTGGCCAAGTAGCTCTAGATATTAAAGAAATAATTCTAGACTGAACTATCATGATAGGTACTATTAATATGTGATTTATCACAACAGGATTTCATAAATAATTATTACATATAAAAAGTACAATGTTATTGGAAAAACCAGTTTGCATCAGACTTGCTAAATTAAGATGCATCTATTCCCTAAAATAGATAGCAATCCTCACCAACATTAATCTCACTTTACAATTATTGTTGTTACAGTTATTGTACAAACTATGCAACATTTTTCATGAAAATGAAAGGAACTTTAGCATAGTAATGTCCATTACAGAGCTCCCTCTGATAGGGTGATCTATCATCAAAATGATTTTTAATGATCTAACTTTTGACAGAGCTCAACTCGGTCTTCTCTCAAATTTCATGAAAGCAAAGTATTAGAAATCATCTGAGTTGGAAAAAGATTTAATACTAAATCGACAGACTTTCACTTTCTCAAAAAACACTACTTTGTCTGGCACTCAAAAGATTTGTGGGTCCTGGAGAAACTCATCATAGTAAGCAGAGGGAGAGAGGCAGGTCTCACCTTTATGGAGAGATCTTTGTAGGAAGCAAGCCCCTCTGCCCACCTGGGACCGCTCACTGCTGCTCAGCTCTCGGCAGAGTAACCTTTGGAAAGGGTGCACAGGCAGGCTGTGGATTGACAATTTTTTTTAAATCCACGTATTGATGTAACTTTAGCAAGCATTCACATACCACCAAGCATGTGGGGGTCCAATTGTGAAGGCTACCCCTTTGGACTGCTAAAGCACCGACCTGGGAGCTGAGTCTCAGCAGAACTGGCAACCCTGGACAGCGGGAGATTCCCCGATCTCTCCAGCTGGCATTCTCCAAACTGGGTTGGGGTGGGGGTTGGGGGGGGGCATTTGTGCATATTGAAATCTGAGTGATTCCCAGTGAAGATGGAATCACAGTTGAAAAACATTTGGGAAAAGCTCCCTTTTATTTCCCCCTCTTAGAGATTTGCAATCAAACCAGAATATTAAAGGCTAAAGAAAGCTGTTTAATTTTCTTTAGAGTAGAATTTTTGATCAGTTTGCTTCTCCACCCCAATCTTTTCTCTCAAAGAACACACAGATATATAGAGACTTTAAATCATCTGCTCTGATCCCCAGAGCGCCAGACTGAGTCTCCTGTGAGTTCATACATGGTCTGACCTGTTCATGACAGCTACAGGCCTCTCTAGTTTCCAGGGGACCTGAGATTGGTTGGTTTTCAAGGGCTGTTAACCTGCTAGGGCAGTGTTACCCTCTGCCCCAGCCTTCCTACTGATGTTACCCATTTTTAGATGGACGTTCTGGTACAACAGGAAGGTTTCTGTGCTACTGATGTGGGGGCAGCACCCACTGCAGCCATGAACTTGAAGCCTTATGATCAGCTCTCAAATAACGCCCAGTGGAGGGTCAGTTTGGTGCCTGCCTAGCTGTCTTTCTGGGCCCCACGGTCCATGACGATGTGGGACTAGCCAAGAAAGGACTATAATTAGATGCAGAGTACAATTAAAATCAAACATATATGAGTGGAATGTGTGTGTAAGAAATAGACTGTGTCTCATCATATGACTGTTTTTTATTACATCCAGAGCCACGTGGATTATAATCATCTGGTTTGAATTGTCCAACTTTCATTGCCAAGCACAAAAAGTTCGCTACACTATCATGATGAAGATGAGAATACACAGTTCAAGTACCACCGCTGGGGAGAGACATCCCCGACGCTGTTCACTACATGGGAAGGAGGGCTGGGTCACCTGACTTGGGTCACATTTTGGAACTTCGCAGGCATTTGATCTAAGACACCACCACTGGCAATACACAAGAGCAAGTCCCTGCTGTCCTTTCCTCCAGGAAGACCCCAGGACTTCAAGTTAGAAATCAGTCAATATGCGATGCACCAGTGCTGAACATTTTGGTTAGCATGGAGATCCAATCAGACTCTCCACTCTGACAGCAGCTCAGAACTCAAACAAATCCGTCATACCTGCTGGGAACAAGGTTGAAGAGTGAGCTGGCGGAGCATCTCTGTTCTTGGAACACAGGAACTGTGAAGCATTATGCCTGTACCTTCACTCTGCACACCGTCTTCACTCTGCACAGAACAAGACAGCTGATGAGAACCAGAGGCCAACCACATGGATGACTGGTCCAGCCTCAAATGGAACTGGATTGGCCCTTGGGAAGCCTCTGCTGTCTTACCTGTGAAGCTGCAAAATAACCAATGCATTTTTATAAGCCTCTGTTAACCAAGGAGAACAGAACTCAAAACAGCTGGAAGGAATGAGACAAAGCATCAAAACCAGTCTTTGGTCTTAAAACCACTGGAGATTTCCTGGGAAATTATCATCCAAAACTCCCTTTTATGGGAAGACAAGGGGAGCAGAAATCAAATGTTTTGCCTACAGGGAACGGAGTACGTTAAGGCTGTATACTGTCACCCTGATTATTTAACTTACATGAAGAGTACATCAGGAGAAATGTTGGGTTGGATGAAGCACAAGTGGGAATCAAGATTGCTGGGAGAAATATGAATAACCTCATTTACGCAGATGACACCACCCTTATGGCAGAAAGAGAAGAAGAACTAAAGAGCCTCTTGAGGAAACTGAAAAGAGGAGAGTAAAAAAGTTGGCTTAAACTCAACATTCAGAAAACTAAGATCATGGCATCCGGTCCCATCACTTCATGGCAAATAGATGGGGAAACATGGAAACAGTGGCTGACTTTATTTTTTGGGGCCCCATAATCACTGCAGATGGTGACTGCATCCATGAAATCAAAAGACACTTGCTCCTTGGAAGAAAAGTTATGACCAACCTAGAGAGCCTATTAAAAAGCAGAGACATTACTTTGCCAACAAAGGTCCGTCTAGTCAAAGCTATGTATTTCCAGTAGTCATGTGTGGATGTGAGAGTTGGACTATAAAGAAAGCTGAGCACTGAAGAATTGATGCTTTTGAACTGTGGTGTTGGAGAAGACTCTTGAGAGTCCCTTGGACTGCAAGGAGATCAAACCAGTCTGTCCTAAGGGAAATCAGTCCTGAATATTCATTGGAAGGACTGATAGTGAAGCTGAAACTCCAATACTTTGGCCACCTGATGTGAAGTAGTGACTCATTGGAAAAGACCCTGATGCTGAGAAAGATTGAAGGAGAGAGGAGAAGGGGACGACAGAGGATGAGATGGTTGGATGGCATGACCGACTCAATGGACATGAGTTTGAGTAAACTCCAGGAGTTGGTGATGGACAGGGAGGCCTGGCGTGCTGCAGTCCATGGGGTCGCAAACAGCTGGACACAGCTGAGGAACTGAACTGAAGGGGGAGATCTCTCAGCACTTCAGGTCATGGGTTCTAGACGTTAAGGTTCAGAGAAACCTGCCAGTAAAGTACCAGGGAATAAACACCACACAGGGAGGCCACGAGCAGGATACTCTACATGCATGGTGAAAATTCCTGGACAAAATCAGCTTAAGTATTTTGCTTTTAATGCTTTGAAAGAGGGATGGGGAAGAAGAGCTGGGTAAAGAAAACAAAGTATCTAGATTAAAATTTCTTTCATGTAATGAGATAGGCAAAATATAGCTGCTGCTGCTGCTGCTGCTGCTAAGTCGCTTCAGTCGTGTCTTACTCTGTGCGACCCCATAGACGGCAGCCCACCAGGCTCCCCCGTCCCTGGGATTCTCCAGGCAAGGACACTGGAGTGGGTTGCCATTTCCTTCTCCAATGCATGAAAGTGAAAAGTGAAAGTGAAGTCGCTCAGTCGTGTCCGACTCTTGGTGACCCCATGGAATGCAGCCTACCAGGCCCCTCCGTCCATGGGATTTTCCAGGCAGAAGTACTGGAGTGGGGTGCCATTGCCTTCTCCAAAAACATAGCTAAAAATAATCACTATGTCTAAGTGTAAGTCTTGAGGAATATAGCTCTCTTTATTAAATAAGAAGTAACTTTTAATGAGGCTAATCTTCCTCCTCTGGTTTCAAATAGTCCTGATACTGGTCTTAAGATGCTAATTGTCTATACCCTTCATGTATCTTATGATCATAATTTTAACTTTTTAAAGCATCAAGCAGGATATATATACAATATGATACATATATTATATATATAACAAATGTCATGTCAAGCTTTCCCATCATTTGTTAACTTATTAAACTTTTTTTAAAAATGGTGCTATTGGCACCAGAACACTGAAAAAGCACTGAGATGATGTTGCTGAACCAGGAACTTGTGGCTTCTCATCCACTATAACCCCTCTGAAGGTAGTTCGCAAGATTATTCTTTTAATCTCTGGCCATGTTTTTCCACTCTTTAGATTTATGGATGTTCATAATGCCCTTGCTTAACAACTGGCATAGGAAGTGAATTCTGTTCATTCATCTCAAATATCCTGTTCACTTCCCATCAGTCAGGGCCCAGGCCATGTCCCAGCCCCTCCCAGAGCTGCTGTCCTTCTCTCCTGACCACAGAAGTGCATAGCCACGCAACTTCCTCCTAAATTCCTGCAACACTCTCTTTGGTATCACTGAAAATTTGAAACTTAGCACCTGACATTGTCATATATATATATATATATATAGACATAGATATATGGAGAAGGCGATGGCACCCCACTCCAGTACTCTTGCCTGGAAAATCCCTTGGATGGAAGAGCCTGGTAGGCTGCAGTCCATGGGGTCGCAAAGAGTTGGACACGACTGAACGACTTCACTTTCACTCTTCATTTTCATGCTTTGGGGAAGGAAATGGCAACCCACTCCAGTGTTCTTGCCTGGAGAATCCCAGGGATGGGGGAGGCTGGTGGGCTGCCGTCTATGGGGTCGCACAGAGTCGGACACGACTGAAGTGACTTAGCAGCAGCAGCAGCAGATATATATATATATATACACACACACACACACACACACACACACACAATGCAGTCTGTAAGATATATGTAAAATATATAAAAATTATATAGAGTCCCTTGCAATAAAGAATTCCATTGGTTTCAGATGACCTGGCGTATTTTCTCTTGTCCACTACTATGATATTCATCTGAAATTCACTTATTATGATTATAACTGCAAGAAATAGAGGACTAGGATCTTGCCTCTGGGAGCTCCCATGTCAGTACTTTCATCCACCTTCCCTGGTCTCATGCTCCTTTGAGCTCTCCTCTCTCTTTCATCTACAACTTTTTATTCTTTTTATAGGTTTTTTCTAAAATGTTTTCTCTTTATCTTGTTTCTGAAGCATGTTTCATCACTTCCATTCTTTACTGTATAATCTTTTCAGAAGACCAAGGACACACTCCCGTCCTCTGTGTTTAGGTGCTGTTTGACGGGGCTGTCTCTGTGTTTGACTCACATTTCCATATTCCACAATGTTACCACATGCCAGGAGAGGCAACCCTTTTCCTGTCTGCTTCTCATTTTGACCCACACCACACTAAAATGAAGCAAAGGGAAGGGTCGCAGACAGATCACTGAATGCTTTAAGATGCTGGCCTTTTAAAATTACATTTCACGTTTTCCAAAGCATCAGAGCTCTGGCCAGTCATTTGGCGCCTTCTGCAGGACACAAAGAGCCATAGGCTGGGAAAATCAGATCTGATTTAATGAATCTGATTTAATCTGATTTAATTCAAGGCAGCCACCACATACCTAGAACCACTCTGAATAAACCGTTTCCTGCTGTCGAAATAACTATACTACCCAAAGCAATCTACTGACTCAATGCAATTTGTATCAAATTACCAATGGTGTTTCTCATAGAACTAGAACAAAACATTTTACAGTGTGTGTGGAAATACAAAACACCCTGAAGAGCCAAAACAATCTTGAGAAAGAAGAGCAGGAGCTGACGGGATCAGGCTCCCTGACTTCAGAGTATACTACAAGCTATAGCAATCAAAGGGAGCAGGACTATACAGTGGAGAAAAGACAGCCTCCTCAATAAGCAGTGCTGAGAAAACTGGACAGCTACATGTATAAGAATGAAATCAGAACACTCCCTAACACCATCCACAGAAACAAACTCAAAATGGATTAAAGACCAAAATGTAAGGATAGACATTATAAAACTCTTAAACGAGAACATAGGCAGAACACTCTCTGCCACAAATTATAGCAATATCTTTTTTGACCCACCTCTAAGAGTAATGAAAATAAAAACAAAAATAAGCACATGGGACCTCATTAAACTTACAAGCTTTTGTACAGCACAGGATATCATAAACAAGAGAGAAGAAAACCCACAGAATGGGGGACAATATTTGCAAATGATGCAACTGACAGGAGATTTAATCTCCAAAAGATTCAAGCTTTCCAGGAGTCATGTACACATGTGTGAGTTGGACCATAAAGAAGGCTGAGCGCTGAAGAACTGATGCTTTCAAACTGTGGTGCTGGAGAAGACTCTTGAGAGTCCCTTGGACAACAAGGAAAACAAGCCAGTCAATCTTAAAAGAAATCAACCCTGAATATTCATTGGAAAGACTGATGCTGAAGCTCCAATACTTTGGCCACTTGATGCGAAGAATCAACTTATTGTAAAAGACCCTGATGTTGCGAAAGACTGAGAGCTGGAGAGAAGGGGGTGACAGAAGATGAGATGATTAGATGGCATGTTTGATTCGATGGACGTGAGTTTAAGCAAACTCTGGGAGATGGTGAAGGACAGGGAAGCAAGGCGTGTTGCAGTCCATGGGGTCATAAAGAATTGGACACGACTGAGCAACAAAACAATAACATGGAGAGGTTCACAAAGAAATGTGACTGTAAGGGGTGACTACAACTGGGGGTTGGTAGCAGTCAGTTCAGTTCAGTAGCTCAGCCGTGTCTGACTCTTTGCGACCCCACGGACTGCGGCACGCCAGGCTTCGCTGTCCATCACCAACTCCCGGAACTTATTCAAACTCATGTGCATCGAGTCAGTGATGCCATCTAACCATCTCATCTCTCATCCCCTTTTCCTCCCACCTTCAATCTTTCCCAGCATCAGGGTCTTTTCCAGTTAGTCAGTTCCTCAAATCAGATGGCCAAAGTATTGGAGTTTCAGCTTCACTATCAGTCCTTCCAATGAATATTCAGGACTGATTTCCTTTAGGACTGATTTGTTGGATCTCCTTGCAGTCCAAGGAACTCTCAAGAGTCTTCTCCAACACCACAGTTCAAAACATCAATACTTTGGTGCTCAGCTTTCTTTTCAGTCCAACTCTCACATACATACATCACCACTGGAAAAACCATAGCTTTGACCAGACAGACCTTTGTTGGCAAAGTAATGTCTCTGCTTTTTAATATGCTGTCGAGGTTGGTCATATATTTTCTTCCAAGGAGCAAGCATCTTTTAATTTCATGGCTGCAGTCACCATCTGCAGAGATTTTGGAGCCCAAAAAGATAAAGTCTTTTACTGTTTCCATTGTTTCTCCATCTATTTGCAGTGAAGTGATGGGACCAAATGCTATCTTAGTTTACTGAATGTTGAGTTTTTTGTGTTTTTTAGTTTTTATTTTATTTTTTTATTCGTAATTATTTTATTTTTAAACTTTAAAATATTGTATTAGTTTTGCCAAATATCGAAATGAATCCACCACAGGTATACATGTGTTCCCCATCCTGAACCCTCCTCCCTCCTCCCTCCCCATACCATCCCTCTGGGTCGTCCCAGTGCACCAGCCCCAAGCATCCAGTATCGTGCATCGAACCTGGACTGGCGACTCGTTTCATACATGATATTATACATGTTTCAATGCCATTCTCCCAAATCTTCCCACCCTCTCCCTCTCCCACAGAGTGCATAAGACTGTTCTATACATCAGTGTCTCTTTTGCTGTCTCGTACACAGGGTTATTGTTACCATCTTTCTAAATTCCATATATATGCATTAGTATACTGTATTGGTGTTTTTCTTTCTGGCTTACTTCACTCTGTATAATAGGCTCCAGTTTCATCCACCTCATTAGAACTGATTCAAATGTATTCTTTTTAATGGCTGAGTAATACTCCATTGTGTATATGTACCACAGCTTTCTCATCCATTCATCTGCTGATGGACATCTAGGTACACGTGTCTCTTTCCCCTCTGGTTTCCTCAGTGTGTATGCCCAGCAGTGGGATTGCTGGATCATACAGCAGTTCTATTTCCAGTTTTTTAAGGAATCTCCACACTGTATGGGACCTAATTAAACTTAAAAGCTTTTGCACAACAAAGGAAACTATAAGCAAGGTGAAAAGACAGCCTTCAGAATGGGAGAAAATAATAGCAAATGAAGCAACTGACGAACAACTAATCTCAAAAATATACAAGCAACTCCTACAGCTCAACTCCAGAAAAATAAATGACCCAATCAAAAAATGGGCCAAAGAACTAAATAGACATTTCTCCAAAGAAGACATACAGATGGCTAACAAACACATGAAAAGATGCTCAACATCACTCATTATCAGAGAAATGCAAATCAAAACCACTATGAGGTACCATTTCACGCCAGTCAGAATGGCTGCGATCCAAAAGTCTACAAGCAATAAATACTGGAGAGGGTGTGGAGAAAAGGGAACCCTCTTACACTGCTGGTGGGAATGCAAACTGAATGTTGAGTTTTAAGCCAACTTTTTCACTCTTCTCTTTCACTTTCATCAAGATGCTCTTTAGTTTTTCTTCACTTTCTGCCATAAGGGCAGTGTCATATGCATATCTGAGATTATTGATATTTCCCCAGCAATCTTGATTTCAGCTTGTGCTTCATCCAGCCCAGCATTTAGTATGATGTACTCTGCATATAAGTTAAATAAGCAGGGTGACAATAAACAGCCTTGACGTACTCCTTTCCTGATTTGGAACCAGTCTGTTGTTCCATGTCCAGTTATTGTTTCTTGACCTGCATACAGGTTTCTTAGATGCAGGTCAGGTGATCAGGTATTCCCATCTCTTTAAGAATTTTCCAGAGTTTTTTTTTGATCTACACAGTCAAATGCTTTGGTGTAGTCAATAAAGCAGAAGTAGATGTTTTTTTGGAACTCTCTTGTTTTTTTGATGATCCACTGAATGTTGGCAATTTGATCTCTAGTTCCTCTGCTTTTTCTAAATCCAGCTTGAACATCTGGAAGTTCAAGGTTCACATACTGTTGAAACCTGGCCTGGAGAATTTTGAGGATTACTTTGCTAGCGCGTGAGATGAGTGCAATTGTGCGGTAGTTCGAACTTTGGGACTGGAATGAAAACGGACCTTTTTCCAGTCCTGTGGCCACTGCTGAGTTTTCCAAATTTGCTGACATATTGAGTGCAGCACTGTAATAGCATCATCTTTTAGGATTTGAAATAGCTCAACCGGAATTTCATCGCCTCCACTAGCTTTGTTCATAGTGATGCTTCCTAAGGCCATGACTTCACATTCCAGGATGTCCGGCTCTAGATGAGTGATCACACCTTTGTGGTTATCTGGGTCATGAAGATCTTTTTTTGTACAGTTCTTCTGTGCATTTTTGCCACCTCTTAATACCTTCTGCTTCTGTTAGGTCCATACCATTTCTGTCCTTTATTGCACCCATCTTTGCATGAAATGTTTCTTTGGTATCTCTAATTTTCTTGAAGAAATCTCTAGTCTTTCCTATTCTATTGTTTTCCTCTATTTCTTTGCACTGATCACTGAGGAAGACTTTCCTATCTCTCCTTGCTATTCTTTGGAACTTGGTATTGAGGAGGGTATATCTTTCCTTTTTTCCTTTGCCTTTAGCTTCTCTTCTTTTCTCAGCTATTTGTAAGCCCTCCTCAGACAACCATTTTGCCTTTTGGCATTTCTTTCTCTTGGGGATGGTCTTGATCACTGCCTCCTGTACAATGTCATGAACCTCTGTCCATAGTTCTTCAGGCACTCTATCGGATCTAATCACTTAAATCTATTTGTCACTTCTACTGTATAATCATAAGGGATTTGATTTAGGTCATACCTGAATGGCTGCAAAGAATGTAATCAACCTGATTTCAGTATTGACCATCCGGTGATGTCCATGTGTAGAGTCTTGTCTTGTGTAGGTGGAAGAGGGTGTTTGCTATGACCAGTGCGCTCCCTTGGCAAAACTCTGTTAGCCTTTGCCTGGCTTCATTTTGGACTCCCAGGCCAAATTTGCTTATTACTCCAGGTATCTCGTGACTTCCTATTTTTTCATTCTAGTCCCCTACAATGAGAAGGACATATCTTTTGGGTGTTAGCTCCAGAAGGTCTTGTAGGTCTTCATAGAGCGTTCAATGTCAGCTTCTTCAGCATTAATGGAATTACTGGGAGTTGATATATTACTTCATAAATGATAGGGAGTAGGAGAAAAAGGCATCTTCTGAATAACAGGTGACTTGAGCGAGGCACTTATGGGAGAACAAATAACATTTAGGAAGGATAAATGGTACCTTAGGAGGATATATGGGAGTTAGGGGACTTTTGTGATAATGTCTGTTTGTCTGGTGCTTTCTCCAAAAAAAAGTCTTCTAAGACTTTTTCCAAAAAGCAAAGCAAAAATAGATAGATTGGTAGATAGGTAAAGATAAGGTGAAAAGTCTTAGGCAAATCTTATTTATCGAGAGGAACTTTCTCTAATTTTAACACTGTCTCCAAAAGTAAATCAAGTCAATTAAAACTGACTCAAAAGCATTCCTTTCTATAGTTGAATAATACACAGCTTCTTTCTCCATTCATCTGTTGATGGACATCTAGGTTACTTCCATGTCCTAGCTACTGTAAGTAGTGCTGCAATGAACACTGGGGTACATGTGTCTTTTTGGAATTTGCTGTATGATGCAGGGAACCCAAAGTTGGTGCTTTGTGACAACCTAGAGGGGTGGAATGGGGAGGGACGTGGGAGGGAGGTTCAAGAGGCAGGGGCCATACGCATACCTATGTCAATTCAGGTCAATGTTTGGCAGGAACCATCACAATATTGTAAAGTAATTATCCTCTAATTAAAAACAAAAATTATAAAAAGTTAATTCATTTAAAAGGCAAAAACTCAGGCAAATCTTATTTCTCCATGAGAAAACGCCTATGAATCTGTGTTTAAAGTTATATATAGCAAGTTTTATGCCACTATTAACAACTGTAATACATCAAAAGATTGACGGAAGCCATACAGCAGTATCTAAATCTTTAGGTCTATATATAGTGATAAAAACTGAAAAATACAAAAAAGCTATCAATCAACACCACTAAAAATTAAAGACAAGTCTGGCTCTTTGGGTGCTGTTTAAACAGCTGGTATTAGGGCTCAGTGTGAGTTTGTAAAGGGCATCCCTGGTGGCACAAATGGTAAAGAATCCACCTGCAATGCACATGACCCAAGTTTGATCCCACGGTCTGGAAGATCCCCTGGAGAAGGGAATGGCTCCCCACTCCAGTATTCTAGCCTGGAGAATTCCATGGACAGAGGAACCTGGTGGGCTACAGTCCCTGGGGTCGCACAGAGTCAGACACGATTGAGTGACTAACACTATCACTTAGAATATGGAAAACTCAACAGTGCTGATGTTTAAATCTGCTAAAAACTAAGTTAGATGCAGAGAAACATCACTTAAAATGCTATATAAATTTTCATCATACACACATAATACAAAAATATTTTCCTTTAATAAAGATTTTCTCATCATGTTTAATGGGAAACAACGAAATGGCATGGAAATGGTCCAGTAGAGAAACTTTTACTATTTATCTTTCTGAATCATGTATTTTTCCTTCCAAATCTGTATATCTTGCTCTTCTGTTTACAAAAGTAGGTCATCACACACATTTGACCCATCTGTAGATCCTCGAGAAGACACTCTAAAGGCATCAGATGCAAACTGAGGATCAACTGAAAGAAAAGGAAAGAATTATATTCTTTACCTAAAACACCTGGGTTAACTAAGATTCGTAAACAAACAAAAAACCCTGAGACCTTTCCTAGTATTCTGAAAAATGAAATATATCTATAGATGACACAACACAAAATACTAATCAAGAGTACAATTTTCTAATCTGCTTATGGTCGCATGTGGGGCTGAGTATCAGAGCTCCTGGTTTTCTCATTCTTCATTCATGTACTCATGCAATTGAGTGAAATGATGAATACTCATGTATTCATGCAAAGGTTCTGTGACAAGCGCTGGAATTACAAGATGAAGGTGACCCAGTCCACCCTGAAAAATGATATGCCCTAAACTGGAAAAACAGACAAACAGGCAGTTTCCATACAGAGTCACAAATACTAAGATATAAAAGATGGCACAAGGAACACTCAGGAGGGGAAGCCAGCTTTGTGTCAATACTGCCAGCTTTCTGGTGGAGGTGATATTTATGTAGCTACCTGAAGGACGGGAAAAAGTGCAAGAGACGGAGGGGAGAAGCCCGTACAGAGACCGGAGGTGAGCAAGCGAATCTGTGGGATCCTACACAGTCTGGCTGGTTAGATGCAGAGCTAAGCGGCAGAGTAAGCTGGTAAAGAGATAAGACCAACTACTTTGGCAGGACCCAAACTGACGTGGGTGTTTGGAGCATTTCCCGAGGGTAAAAGATAAACTGGTGACGTATCTAGTGACAGAGAAGTTTTAAAGTCACCCACCAAGTGACAGCTACACAAACGTGACTGCTCGAGTCTGGGTTTCCTAGCCTTAACCACTACCAGACACTTGAGAGGCTGATGAGCGGCACGTTTTCTGAGAATCGTGTCAGGGTGTAGGAAGACAGCTCCACGGGGATGGAGGAAGTAGAAGAAGGATACAGCTAGAAATAAAAAGAAATACACAGACCTTCAGAGACTGTTTCTCAAGCTATGGTACATGATGAATAAATGAAGAAGGATATTTTTCACTATGACTGCTCATGCTTTCACATTTTTCATTAGCTATGTATATAAAACAATATTTAACACAGCATCTGTTATCCAAACAATGGAAAGAGACGCCATTTATTGTTTACAGTGTATTTCAGAAATCAATGTCTAAATTTAATTCATACATTTTGGCAACATACCTTCTCTTAGTGCTCTAGCTATACTCCTGTCCAACTCCCGCCACATCTGAAATAAGTCAAATATTTATCTTTAACATAAACAAGTTATATGTTGATAACTTATTAAATGTTACTTTTAAATAATACTTTTAGAGACTAGACCTAACCTGAAGACTACCTCAGTAGAAAAAAAATCACACAAATGAAAATGAATTCCTACTTATTCTGCTTATAGACAACACAGAACATATATATGGAATGCTATTTAGATTAATCTGATAAAAAGTACAATAAATATCAGTCTATCAAGTACACATAATTTCAAAGAATTAGGGAATGACCCATAATCCTCGGAATGACCCACAAGATTACTATCTTCTCCCCTAAAAGCTCCTGGCCTAAATATGTACTTCCGAGACTTTATTTTGATTTCTAGGTGAGGATCCTGTTCAAATAGAGGAAGTAGTTTGAGTCGAATGTTAATAAGGAGAACACATCTGTGATTTTCTTTAAACCTTTCCATTTTACAAAAACAAAGAAAGGTGAGAAAATTATATACAAGAAAACAACGTGCCAGCAAGACTTAATTCTGAAGACGTTTAGCGAGAAGGATTCTCTCATCAGTGTTAGTTTCCGAACTACGTCCCACAGAAGGGGAAGGTCCCCCAGGGGTCGCTGCAGGGTTGAGGAACAGAGAAGTCACAGCTGCAGGGGCTCTGCCCACTCTTTAGCTAAACGGTTCTATACTTGTCTCCACATTATATAACACGGTTCCACGCAGAAGTTTTTTTTAGAAGAAAGGTTGTTTTCTTTTTTTTTTTTTTTAATATATTTTATTTTTAACTTTACAATATTGTATTGGTTTTGCCATATATCAATGTGCATCCGCCACAGGTATACACGTGTTCCCTATCCTGAACCCTCCTCCTTCCCCCTTCCACGTACCATCCCTCTGGGTCATCCCAGTGCACCAGCCCCAAGCATCCAGTATCGTGCATCAAACCTGGACTGGCGACTCGTTTCATATATGATATTATTCATGTTTCAATGCCATTCTCCCAAATCATCTTTGCAGAAAAAACTTTTGTAAGGTATGAGACTCATTGATTTACTCAAAGTTCCTAACTCTACAAAAGAAGTAACAAAGCCAATGGCATTCTTACTGAGTCCTGGGCCAGCTACTTTCTCAGGTAAAGAAAAAACACATAGATTTTTAACTATAACATAGACAAAATGAATATATAAATCCTTCCTATATAATTGAACAATGCTTGTGGCATGACATGACTTTCTAACTAAATTATGCACTTTAAATGCATAAATAAGAATAAATCAATATCAAACTCCTATTTGTAGCAGTTGATATAGTTAATTTAGAAAGGATAAATATTTTTTAAAAACAGGACAGAGAACTGGAAGGAAAAAATCTTTATTTGAATCAAGCAGGCCAAAACTGAAGAGATTCGTCCTTAAAAGGATGTTCATTTTCTTCAGATAAAACCTGGTTAACTAAAATCAGTCAACAATTAATTATCCACATTTTGGGTTATTTAGAACAAAATTTAAAACACTCAACAGATCTCTCTTTACTGTCTGCTGCTGCTACTGCTGCTAAGTCATTTCAGTCATGTCCAACTCTATGCGACTCCATAGAGGGCAGCCCACCAGGCTCCCCACTCCCTGGCATTCTCCAGGCAAGAACACTGGAGTGGGTTGCCATTTCCTTCTCCAATGCATGAAAGTGAAAAGTGAAAGTGAAGTTGCTCAGTCATGTCCGACTCTTCGAGACTCCATGGACTGCAGCCTACCAGGCTCCTCTGTCCATGGGATTTTCCAGGCGAGAGTACTGGAGTGGGGTGCCATCGCCTTATCCATCTTTACTGTCTAGCATACTTCTATCCAAGCTGTCATCATTAGTTTATACAAAAAGCATGAGTGTAATCTCAATTATAATCTAAATCTGGTCAGAAATTACAGTTCAACTTCATTTCCTCAGCCTGAAGTTTCAAGGTGAAGACTTATACTCCTACCCTCCATATGAGAAGAGAGGAGATTTATCTAACAGGTGAGTTTGGGACAAGGAACTAAGAAGTGCTTGCTTGGTTCCAAATCTCTTCTTTGAAAAGATGTCGGTGCCCACAGTACTGTGAACTTGGGTGTGCAGTAGGCTGCCTATGTCTGGGACGGGGGTCAAGCATTTGCTTCCTCCCCTTAGGCCTGCGTGGGGAAGTATCTGACTTGGGATGAAGTGTTTAGAGGCCCGCTGTGACTGCACAGCTAAAGCACATCCTCCAATTTCACGGCTCTCAAGTACTAAGACCCAACATAGCCGCAGTGCTGTCGAAGAAACTTTAGGTTGCTCTTCTATGATGGCAAGAAGCCAAATGAGAAAAGAGGTTGAGATTGCATTTAACAAGGGCTACTTTTCTCTGCATCACCAACATCACGAAAACACCATCAAAACGATAAACCCGTGTGCACTGACTGAAACGGATATTTTAACCACAATGATTACACAATGAAAACTGGTTGCAATTTAAAGACTCCCCATCATTGCTATCTTAGATACCATCCATCCAGATGAGGTCAAGATAGAGATAAAGTGAGCTTCATTTATAATTTTTAAATGTTTGCATTAACTACAAATTTAGAATCATTCTACAACTGCTCAGCACGATAGTTTTTAGAAATTTAAATCAAAATTCTATAAGTAAAATAGCAATTAAAGACATACTCTTGTACAAGAAAATAACAAAAGATGTTAACCTAAAACCAGAAATTAATCTTTTGATTTAGTATTACAAGTTTGTTTAATTCATAAAAAGGATTTATCTAGGATTCTTTCAAATAAAAAAACATCCATATGTGGTTAGTGTTTAGATGCCAGTAATTCACTTATGTTTGCTGCTGCTAAGTCGCTTCAGTCGTGTCCGACTCTGTGCGACCCCATAGATGGCAGCCCACCAGGCTCCCCCGTCCCTGGGATTCTCCAGGCAAGAACACTGGTGTGGGTTGCCATTTCCTTCTCCAATGCATGAAAGTGAAAAGTGAAAGGGAAGTCGCTCAGTCATGTCTGACTCTTCGAGACCCCATGGACGGCAGCCTACCAGGCTCCTCTGTCCATGGGATTTTCCAGGCAAGAGTACTGGAGTGGGGTACCATTGCCTTTTCACTTATGCTTAGGGGTAGATAAACTGCGGTGGGTGCAGCAAAGCTCAGAAATGATTATGAACCACTGCCAAAGTGAAATCAATTAGAAAGTCAAACATTTTAAAGTATACTTTCAGTTACTAGGCAATAAGATTTCATTTCTAAAGTAGAATTTCAATGCAGCTTTTCAAGAAATTTAAAAAGTATCTCTTAAAAACGAGAGATCTAGGACCAAAAAAATCATTAAATGTTTCCTTGATTAGCACAGTTAATGACAGCTTTTACTTAGTGTGCATAAGTCAAATAAATGACTCAGAAGTTCACCAAATTACAAACAAGGATCATTAATATCAGAAATCTGAAACCCAGTGGAAAAAAGATAATAGAACTAACCTTGGTCAAGTAAGTCTCCATGCTATTATTCGAAGGGCGTGGAATTGAGGTAGAAAACCTTAAGTTTGCTCTTGGAGTAAGATTTCCGTTGAGCACTAAAGGATTATTGAAATTTCCAACACAAGGGGGCTCCAGGACTGGCCTCGTGCTAACAGTGTTGAAGAAAGATCTGTTCTGCTGCTTCTCCACCTGAAGTTTGGCGCTGACCACTGCCAGCCTCTGATGAGTCCTGGGTAAGATGGAAAACACCAATTTCATTCATGTTTTCATAAATTATCTGCATTTTTTAAGTTGCCATATAGTAAATGGAATTCCCATTAAATTATTTGAACACTGAAAACACAGAGCAGACCTCCTGTAAACAATAACAGTTGTAATCTTGCTCTAAAGAAGTACACATGTGTCTGGGGCTCCTCAAGTAACAAGGCACAGTTGGGAGAGGAGAGAAAGGACATCAGAGAGAAAGGGAGGTGGCCTCACACGGACACCTGCTGCCTCTGGGACAAACCTGCCTCCAGGAAACAGTTCAGGGATGAAGAAACACCCCATGCCACAAAGCCATGTTCAAGTGCTTCCTTTCACCACCCTTGTATACATGTTTCACTCATGACCTCAGAGAAATTCAGCTTTTGGCTCTGAGGAATCACCTAGAGCCACAATCTCAAGGGAGGACGAGAAAGTCAAAGGCTAAGGCTGAAAAGAGCTAAACAGCCCCAGGAACAATTACAAGTATCCCCTGCTTTTCCAAAGTTCACTTTATGTTACTTCACTTCTCCGAAGGGCCTATGTCAGTACCTGTTTTTGATGATCAAAAAAATAAAAAAATCTGAAGACAATTTCTGGTCTCATTTAAAAAGCCAAAACTCTAAACAGTGTTCAGTGTACGTTTTACAGTGAGAGGCATCGTGCTCCCCAAGCAGGGAGACTGGCCCCACTGAGCTCCTTTCCGGGAAGCCACACCCCACATCTCAGCATCAAGTCGCCACAGCCCTAAGCCCCGTCTGGGAGCACCTGTGCTTCACTTGTGCATATTCATTTCATGTATCGACTAGCAGAATGTGTCCTCAGGTCCCTGCTTCTTTGCTTTATGCTGCTTTGGCTTTTGAAAGGCTTCCTAGGAGCGCTCTGCTTTCAGATAGTGGGGAAGCCTGGACTGGGCACTGCCGGTGGGATCTGCCCTTTCCATCCTCCACACCCCTCAGTCGGGTCACTACATTACTTTTAGCCACTTTGTGACTTACCCTGCCTCTAACCCATGTGTTCATTTCCCCTGTTTCATAAGCACGCCTGTACATAGTGCGGGAAGCCTTGACACAGTGCTAACAGTCGGTCTTAGGGCGCCCCCTTAGCAGTGGCCATCTAGTTAGCTTTCCCTTCCTACGAATCTCATGCCCCACTCTATAAAAATTAGGCTTTAGAGACAAATCAATGAACTAAATTTCGTTTCTGTGATTCTGTGTTTTGACTTACTTGTCTAGTTTATCTTCCAATAACTTTATAAGTTCACATTCTACTAGGTAGAGTTGCTTATATTTTTCCAACTCTGCTTTATTAGAATCTTCTTGCAAACTTTTCATTTTGGAGAGTTCAGATTCCAAGTCTTTAATTCTGACTTCCATCTGTTGAAATCCAGCTTGTGTCTAAGGCAAATTGAAAAAGATAACATTTTTAAAATAATCATTAACCTGGAAAATTACATTTATTGCCTTTAGTTTTGAGTCAGTGATTCAGAGAGCGATTTCAAAGGTGAAAAAAAAAGAGAGAGAGCGGAAGTTTAAAACAATTATTGTTAATGTGAAGTGAATTAAATCTGAATTATAAAATTAAAGTGGAATCACTGTTACAGTAGTACTTATATAATCTGATAATTCAAAGAATAAGAGGATTAACTTAAAATTTTAAAAATTGAACAAGATAATAATTCAAGAGGATGGTACCAGTTCTAAACCACAATATTTTCTTTTCTTCCTAATGGTCTTGTTTTTTACCAATTGGTCTTATAAGTAAAAGGATTCTCTAGTGAGAATCATTCTGAAAGGTCAATTTAGTGATAACTGTGATGGAAATTGAAATATTAAAAGGGAAAACAAGAGCCCCCCTTCCTTCCAGAAATCTACAAAACTAACTGCTCTAAGGGAGGCAGAGGAAACACCTACGCTGCATACATCCAAAATGTACTGTGCAGGGAGAGTGAACTCAAGCACAGGACAGACCAACAAAGTAATCTGCAAAACATGGTGATTTCTCTTAATTTCTCTACGAGATCCTGTCTCGCTCTTTCTTCACTCTCCTGTTGATATTGCTCTACTTGACCGTGTTCTATCATATTCACTTCTGTATGACTTCTGAGGGTCACTACTTCTTGCTCCAACTTCTTTCTCTCCTCTCTAGTTTTTTACATTTCTTTGCACTAGTTTCATAGATAATAACTCCTGTTGAAAAACTTGATTTTTTGCATCTAGGTACAGACCTTTTGAAGATGCAGTTTCCAGCTCTGCTGGAAAATCATCAGTCTTCAAGAATATAAAGATAGTGTTTGCTAGTGAAGAAAGTGGACTGAGCACAGCCTAACTCAAACCCAGGATGAAATAAATACGATGGCATCTGTATTGTAGAATGTAGGACCAGGGATTACTCAGAGAATCAAGAAATATGTTCTCACCACCAAGAGTCACAAAATATGTTCTTCACTGTCATCTTTGTCACACAACAATTGCACTTGGTTTTACACTCTTTTATTGTTCTACAATAATATTTTTCTATCTTTCCTCCATAAAATGACTACAAGTCACCTCTTAGTAGAATGTCTCTTACCCCTCCCCCCATCTTAATGTCCCAGGATTTTAAAGAAGTTTGAGGGATACTGTACTGTCATGCATTGGAGAAGGAAATGGCAACCCACTCCAGTGTTCTTGCCTGGAGAATCCCAGGGACGGGGAGCCTGGTGGGCTGCCGTCTATGGGGTCGCACAGAGTCGAACACGACTGAAGTGACTTCGCAGGGCTAAGTTAATAAATCCCTTCCAAAAGAAGACTATGAGAATAAGACTCTAATTAATAAATCTTGTAAATATGGATTCTAATCCCATAAGCCTTTTTCTGAAGTACAAAGACGTTTTGCTAATTTGAATTGCATTCCAAACAGAATTATTTGCAAAGTTAAAGAAATCCCATTTCCTAACAGTTTACAGAGATGATCCACACATTTTTCTGAACAGCAACAACAAAAAATGCCTCATTCTTGTAATCCTTTGTTACTGTCCATTTATGCAAGACAAGTGCTGTGCACATCAATAAATATTCCCTGTTACACCAATGTATACTTAGCCAAGATTCCCCCTCATGGAAGAAATGTCAATAGTGTAAAATCAGGGGCTAAACTGTTCCTCAGAGCCTAGGTAACAAGCACTGATGTGAAAAGGCTCAAAGAGCTGGATAGTCAGGAAAGCTCCATGAAGGAGGAGAGACTGGGCACCAGGTCTGAAATAATGAAGGACTACCCAAGAGGAAAAGAAACTGTAAAGACAGAAAGGACAGTCTGAGCAAGGGCCAAGGAAAGGTGAAATCAGCCAGCTAACTCTGAGGATAAGATCCAACCACAGGGAAATAAAAACATGTGCACACAGAATCATGGAAATCAGTGTCCACAACAGCATTATTCATAGCCCCAAAGCGGAAACAACCCAAAGCTCCATCTAGTGATGATGGATACATGGCTTAGCTTACTGTGACAACCAACAGAAATGGAAGAACTGATACTTGTTACCACATGGATGAACTGTGAAAACATGACATCAAATGAGCAAAGCTAATCCCAAAGGAGCATACTGCATGATTCCATTTATATAAAATACTGAGGACAGGCATGTCTAGAGAGACAGATATTAGACTGGGGGTTGCCTGGGGCTGAGGGAGATGGGAGGCCATGGGTGGCGGCTAAGGGATGCAGGGTTTCTTTTAGGGGGTGATGGAAATGCTCTAAAATTGACTGTAGTCACCGGTTACACCTCTCTAAGAGATACTGAACTACACATGTTGAGTGGGTGAATTCTATGATACGTCAATTATATCTCAATAGCTTTTAAAAAAATCCAGTCCAATGCAGGACCCAGATAATCTTCTTAATTCTCTAGTTTGGATGTACGTATTCTACACCATCTGAATACCTCCATGCTTTTACAATATACTTAAAATGAAAAGGAAAGAAGGCAATGCCTAAACTTCAACTGGCTTATATAATACCTTTTCTGCAGAAGATATTCTGAAATCCACGAAATAAATATATACAGAACTCTATAGCCATTCACAAAAGGAAAGATGAGAAATGATAATATTCTGAACGTTCCATTAAGCTAATATTATCCTCTGATTTTAATCTGGCTTGCTTCATCATGGTAATACAGTTATCACTTAAAAAAGTATTGTTGCAAAGAAAAAAAAGGCTCTCAACTTGTGTGTATAATGAGGCACAATTCTCAACTTTCCTAAGGGTAAATAATACAAGAAAAAAACAATATAATGCAAATGGCAGGATGAACGTCTGAGTTTAAGAAACGAGTGCATTATAAAGATAATAAGAAAATTGTAGTAAGTTACTTGTAACAAAATTACAGAAGAAAGCTGACCATGAAAATGAGTGTCCTAAAACACTTTATCCTACATATTAACTGTTAACACGTTCAATTTCAAACATACCTGACTTGTGACTTGACGTGGTTGTAGTAGTTTACAATTGTTCTTCAAATCCTGTGCCTCAGCTTCTAACTTAGGACAATAACATGACGTGACCCTCAGTGAAGCCTCCGACACAGACTGCTTTTTTACAGCGTCATCCAGTTCTTGTTGAAGTTGTCTCACCACTGCCTAATAAGATGCTGTGTCACTGAGTTTATCAAATCACTTTACTATTATGTTATGTTAATAACAGATAACTCCAACATATGGACTTTGAAAACTATCGCCACAGACAGCAACTCACCTTCTTTTCCCTCCTCACTGAATCTAGTTACAGACACAGAAGGGGCCACCCTCCAGCCTTCCTGACGTTAAGTTACTCAAAGGATGCGGCCCCACTGTCCACGCCCTGCCCCTCCCAATAAATCTGCAGAGCGTCACCACCTCACGTCCAGAAAGAAATGAGCGTGTAGGTGGGACAAGTGGTGGAAAATTCCACACTGTGGAAACATTTTCCTTTTTTACTAGAAGCTTTGATTAACTTAGAGATCTTCACAGATTCCAACCAGTGCTCAGATCTTTCCAATAGATTCCTACCTCAGCAGAAAAATGGGGCCATTCCCTTGTTGCTTATCTCTTTTATACCTAGTAGGGTGTCTATGTTAATCCCAAACTCCTAATTTATCCCTCCTCCCCACCTTTGCCCTTGGCTAACCGTAAGGACCTACTGGAGAACACAGGGAACTCTACTCAGTATTCTGTAGTCACCTACCTGGGAAAAGGAACTGAAAAAGAATGGATACGTGTATAACTGAATCAGTTTCCTGTACATCTGAAACTAACACAAAATTGTAAATCAACCATATTCCAATATAAAAGAAAAATGAAATTAAAAAAATGAGGTTGCTCCCATTTGGAGCAACTTGGCTCCACCTGCCTCCAGACCGCAGCTCCTACAACCCTCTCCCTGACTCACTCCATTCCTGCTGCTCACGAATCCTGCCGTCCTTCATTTTTAGAGGACAAGCTTGTATTCAAATGATAGTAATTGATACTTAAAATGAGAATTATGAGCAAATTGTTTGTAAAAATATTAAGTAAATCATAAACAGCAGTGGGAAGATTAAATCAAGAATAGTTTTGCTAAAGTTCACCACCTGAGTCCCAAATTATGATTTAATGATAAGTAGATGCATTTGAAGAGTTGAGAGGCTTTAAGAACAAATGATTCAAGGCTAAAATGTTTCCCGTATTAACTCAAACTGACATGAATAAAAAATAAAATTGTACCAACAAATATAACAAAAAGCTATGAGAAGCTACTGAAGCCAAAGTACGGTATACAAAATATAGCCTCTGGGAAACCTGGAATTGACTATCAAGATAATCCAGGTAACTGAAGCTTCATTTCAAAATATTCATTTCAGGTTTGAGCATTTCATTTATCTGCTTCATCATGATACTGAAATGTGGTAACATAAAGGTTAAAATTATTACCTTAATAAAGAGTAGATTACTAGTACCTGTCTACGTTAACAATTTAGAACTAAATCTCTTAGCATTTCATAAATGACACAATGTCCCTATTCAAAGTAAAGGATTTCTTCGGTCTAATTTTTATTTGCTGGATACAAGGTGTGCTTTTAGGCTGGTTTAGAGACCATAGATTCACAGCCTGTGTATTTTTTATATTCAACTAGATTCAACATTTAGCCAGAATCAAGAATCACTTTGAACTTTCTTTCAGGAAGTCTGAGATACTTCTCCTTCTGGATACTCACTTCTCCTTCTGCTTTCTCATTTTCGTACTGACACATTCTCTCTTTTAAATGATTACATTCCTTGACTAACTCCTTGTTTCGTTCCTCCAGCATTAGACCTTGTTTCTCACGTTCGGCCTGAAGTTTTCTCACGATCTGCTGAAACTGGTCTTGGATGCTAATGATCATCTTCTCTCTACTGTCGGCTCTGTTTCCCGCATCGTTCAGTTGCTGTCGGAGCAACACGTTTTCACTCTGGAGTTGATATAATCTCTCCTCTAAGGATTCCTGCTTTCCAAGGTATGTATTCACTTTGCCTTGTTGGTTCCGATACACGTGTTCAATTTCCTGCTTTTGACCCTCTGCTTGGTGTAGGTCTCTCTGGACATGTTCTAACATCAAAGTCTTTTCTCTAAGATCATCTCTCGTGTGATGCAGCTTGATTTTCAGCTTATTGAATTTACTTTCCACTGTAGATAGTTGCTGGGAAAGCATCTCGTTGTTATCTTTTAGATTAGCCACATCGGACTTCATTTTGTCCTGCAAGCATAACCACTCGTCTCTTGCTCTCCCAAAGGCAAGTTCCAGGTCTCTTTTTGATGTCTGACTTTGATCACCATCGTGTAAGGCAGCAGCCAGTCTGGAACGGTAGGATTCCACTTCCGTTTCCAGTCTTTGTTTGCTTTCTTTTTCCTTCTCCAGCTTAGAGTTTAGCATTGCATTCTCAGCTGTCAGAGCATTAAGCTGGCCTGTATAGTGGGATATAGTCTTTGTTAACATTTCCTCATCCAGTTTTATTGTCTTTTGAAGGTCATCATTCTTTACTTTGAGAATTTCAATGTCCTCAAAATAGTTCTCTTCCTTTTCCCGGTGCTGATTTTTCAGCGCGTCTCTCTCCAGTCTTAGCATGGCAATTTCCTCCTGCAGCATGTGGTTTTTGCGCAACAGGTCTTTTGCTTTTTCACAACTATCAGAAACCTAAGTGAAACAAAGGAGATGTTTAGCTAGTACTCAGTAAAGTGACATTCCATGATTTCCTCTGAAATGAAAGACTAACTTGTATGTTTATACAATGAAAAGACTGCACCAAGTGTGTCTCCAACAGGAACAAATAAGGTTCAATACAATCCTCAGACTTTACACCAGCATAAATTCCCAAAGGTTCAAAAATTTAATGGAAGACAATGAATCCACTAAAGTCAAAAAGAAATCCCAAGAGACTTTTCAAGAAGCTCAGAACTGGAAAGGCTTCTCTCTGAACTATAACAAACCCAGAAGCCTTCAAATAAAAGATTCATAGACCTGATTACACTTAAAAATTGCATCTGACATGGAATATTTATATAATGGAAAACTAGTACGCCATAAAAAAGAATGGAATAATGCTATTTGCAGCAACAGGCATGGACCTAGACTTTATCACCCTAAGTGATGTAAGTCAGACAAAGCCAAGTATTATATCATACTGCTTATATGTAGACTCTAAAATGAACTTATTCACACAACAGAAAGAGACTCATAGACACAGAAACCAAACGTATGGTGACCACAGGGGAAAGTGGGGTAGGGGAAGGGATAAATTAGGATGTTGGGATTAGCATATACACACTAGTAGATATAAACTAACCAACAGAGACCTACTGTACAACATAAGGAACTACACTTAATATTCTGCAAGAAGAATCTGAAACGGAATATGTGTGTACGTGTGAGCGTGTGTGTGAGTGAGTGTGTATGTGTATTAGTCACTGAGTCATGTCTGACTCTTTGCAACCCCATAGACTATATAGCCTGCCAGGCTCCTCTGTCCATGGAATTTCCCAGGCAAGAATACTGGAGTCGGTAGCCATTTCCTTCTCCAGGCTGCTGCTGCTGCTGCTAAGTTGCTTCAGTTGTGTCCCACTCTGTGCGACCCCATAGACGTCAGCCCACCAGCCTGCCCCGTCCCTGGGATTCTCCAGGCAAGAACACTGGAGTGGGTTGCCATTTCCTTCTCCAATGCATGAAAGTGAAAAGTGAATGTGAAGTCGCTCAGTCGTGTCCGACTCTTAGTGACCCCGTGGACTGCAGCCTACCAGGCTCCTCCACCCATGGGATTTTCCAGGCAAGAGTATTGGAGTGGGGTGCCATTGCCTTCTCCATCTTCTCCAGGGGATCTTCCCAACCCAAGGATTGAACCCAGGTCTCCTGCATTGTAGGCAGATTCTTTACAATCTGAGCCAGCAGGGAAGCCCCATTTATATAATACACACGCACACATGTACATATATATCTGAATCACTGTGCTGTATACCTGAAACTAACAGAATATTATTAATCAACTATAATTCAATAAACAGCACCACTTGCTAGGTTTATAAACACTGCATCTGATACCTCCTATACATCTACTTCACAGTAAGAGCCTTAACTCTGTATAAATAGACTACATTTTGTACAAAAAGTTTTTCCTTGAGAATATGCTACCTTCTAACATTTTAATAGGGAATTACAAGAATTACACCTATTGACAACTGTATTAAGCACTTCTACAAACATTAATTAACTCATTAGCTATAATGATTCTGGAAAGGAAAAAGTTAAAAATACGAGTAAGCTGCAGCCTTTTCGCCAGGTCTTTCGACTCTACTAGTCTTCTTACATCAAACCACATGTTTCTAGTACAAACATATCAATACAAAATAAGCTTCCTATTTCATTCATGATACATACACTAATGGTAAATAAGGTAAAATTTAGAAAGCTCTTAGAAAACTATGAGATTATTTGCTGCAGCAATAACTTTCATTATCTTTCCATAACGTCTAAAATAGTAAGACGGGGAAAATACAATAAAAACACTTAATAACTATCGCTAAATATATATTATGGCATATCTATCACTGTTTTCAAAAGTTCTTTGTACTGAAACAGGACACTCACAGAACAGAGTGCTCATTTTCTCACAAGCAGAAGAATGACACACAAAATGTGGTCTCTGAACTGCCTATAGTTTCCTCCTTACCATCAGGGAAGTGAGAAACTAACCTAATGATCAATCGAGGAAGTGAAATCATTACCAAAACCCAGAATATCTATTATTAGTAGCAAGAGTTTCCCCCCCACCCCCGCCTTGGTGTGTGTGGGGGGTTAGGGGGGCACTTTTATAAGTTGTTCTAAAGAAACAACTTTTTTAAAGTGTTCAAAAGTGCTTTTACAACTGATGTCACAGTTTTTACAAAATGAAAACCAGTACATGATGTGAAAAGGTCGTTGACAGGATATTAAAGAAATGACAGTGGAGCCAAGAACGGACTCTGATTCAGACACTGAAGGTGACGACGTGCGTGGAGTGACCGACACGCTCACTCCAGAGCAGAGGGACTTGGTTGGGTAGCACAGTCGATGGGGGAACACACACAGTCTTCCTTGCCTAAACCACAATCAGGGTCCTGGCTCCTCCGAGATAGTCACAAAGGATTTGAGATCAATTCCTATGGAAAATATTAAAGGCCTCTCCTTGGATAAGGCCATCCTATGTCACTACCTGACTGCTCTAGACAAATGGATTTGAATTACAAATACTACTTTCCCGAGCTCTTCCCGAGAGCTTTTCGTTGTGGGAGATCTGCTGCTAGGACCTCAGGGATGGGACCCAGTCCATGTTTGAGAGGGATATCAGGTGTGGGAGCAAATTCCTCTGCTCTGAGATGCCACTCGAGAACTCTGCAGAATGAAGGACAACCAACTTCAAGAGTGTCTGGTTTCTACCAACTGCTGGAAAAAAATTCCTGCACCTCTCGAGGCTGCCAGTTAACACCTGTCCTTGAGGACTCTGCTGTGAGGGAGAACCCAGCTGGGAAAGCTGGAGCCAGCTCTAAGCTGTTCACGGGGCAGGTGGCCTAGAGGGCTGACGGGCACAGAAGGAGGGGGTCCACGACCCTCAGCCACCTGCCAGATTGAAGGCCAGAGGCAACTTGATGTAAAATTAGGCACGATCGTCCCTAATGGTCCCTCAAGGCAGAAGGATCTGTTGCCCGAGGTGGGCTGAGAGCTTAACCTCCAGTTTCTACACCATTCTCAACCCTGTGGTTTCTCAGGATCTATTGTGTGAACTACTGACGTGACCTTTTCCTCCCTCTGCTCGAAAAAGTGCACCCAGCATGTCAGGATCATACAATTCTTATTTCTGGCCTTATTACTTTGGGAATTTTGAATTTCTTTTATTTTTAACAATTAACCTAAAATTTCCTATAACACTAAACAAAATGACACTAAATAAATGGTGCAACACTAAATGGTATTTTTTTTTTTTTAAAAAAGGGGATATTATAAATACTATTGATGAAATAGTGTTAGAAATTTGAAATTTTCACCAAAGATTACTCTACCTGATTCAGATTATTTCTCTCAGCCTTCAGTTTCACTTCTACTGCTCGGAAAGTGAGTTCTAGTTGCTGTTTCACTTCAACTTCTTTACTATATTCGTCTTCTTTTCTTCTTAAATGCTCCCTCATTTTTTCACATAACATATCGGCATTTCTTCTATTCTCTTCTTTTTGCTTTAAGGTGAATCTGCCAAATTTAAAGCTCTTCTTAGAAAATCATGAGATTATTCACTGCTGCAATAACTTTTGTTCCATCTTTACAATGTTTAAAATAGTAAATGTGGAGGGAATACAATGAAAAGCACTTAATAATAGTCACTGTTTTCAGACAGAGGGTTAAGAATAAAACTGCATACAACTGTTTTCATTTTCTCTTGAGAAAAATGGCTACTTTATACATCTGCAGGTGGGAATGTAAAGTAATATAAACTTTGCCAAGAATAGTTTAGAAATATAGATCACAGACCTTTTTTAAGTTCTCATACTTTAACCAAATAATATGATATTATTAAAGATAATGTATTCAAAATAATTAGAAAGGTAGAAATGAATTTATAGAAAAGGTGTTCCTTGCAGTATTAAATAGAATACAGAAAAGTGAAAAACAACTGAAAGTTAATTTGGTAAATATTTAATGGGGTTTCCTTACGGTGGACTTCTGTATGGTCATGAAAATGATGATTTGGAAAAATATACATTAAGTTATTAGAAGCATTCACTGTTAAGAACCTGCCATATTATTTCCAAGAATTTCACACTCCACAATACTAGTGACACTTTCTCCCCTGTAAAATCCTAGAGGATAAGTTAGTCCTTATAACACGTCTACGTCTCTGCAGTATTAAAGGAAACAACAGTTCACGTATTTCTTTAAAAGCGAGATGTACAGTACCTCAAGCTGCCGAGCTCTCGTTCCCACTCCACTTTCTGATGCTCTAACTGTGACTTCACTTCTTTGGTTTCTGACAGCTCTTTCTGTAGCCCACGAACCTTACTTTTCATTCTGTAAAATTCTCTAAGTAGTTCACAATGGCTTCTTTGAAAACCTACTAATCTTTCACGTGAAAGAATTGTATCTTGAATTTTCAACAAGCTAACAGAATCTGCATGATGAAGAAAACAAAGATAGAAACAAAAAAAAATTATGTGAGTAATTTTTGAGTATAAAGGACTGTGCCTTTCACGTTCACTCATCCACGCACTGAACAAGTATTAAGTGTCTGTAATTGGAAGACATTATTCTAAGCTCTGCAGATAAAACAGATGTCCCTGGGTCTTGTTTAGCTTGAAGTCTAGTAGAAGAGAAAGACAAATAAAATAATTATGAACTCAGATAGATACTCTAAGAAAAGAGAGTTCTATGATCACATAACAGAACTTGAGATAGATTGGGTCCAGGAAAGATTTCCCTGGGGAAGAGCTGTCACACTGAGAAATGAAGGATGAGCAGGAAGTAGTAAGTAGAGTAGGAAGAACAACCCTGTGGACAGTCTCCAGCTGCCATATGTTTTTAACCAAGACAGAGTGAACAGCTACTGATTTACCTTCCTGAGTGGAGCGAGCAAAAACAACGCTGACAAAATACATTAAACAATGATTTCATGACAAAGGACTTCAGGGAGTGAAGGACAATGATCCCGGAAACACACCAGGTTAGCCTAAGGAACGCCCCAGCTCACCACCTGGAGAGAATTTCCAGGGCCCAACACGGGGAGAAGGAACAGAAGCTGAGTCAGCCAGACTCCCTGACAGGAGGTGATGAAGCTGACAGTCTGGTGAAACCAAAGTGGGCAGAAATCACAGCTCAGAACCGCAGAGAGGAGAGAGTGGGACAGAGAGAAAAAGGACCCTGGAGATCTGAGGAGGAGCCCCTCGGGTATTCAGCAGAGAAACAAACAGCGCCCATCTGGGAGAACCACCTGAGACCAGGGAGAAACCATCTGAAAAGACCATAGGAACCTGTGACTGGTGCTCACTCAGTCCCAGGAATTCTATCTATTCTCATGAGCCAGGCTGGAAAAACTCCTAGGTACCAGCAGAATGAACAGGGTAGTCAGCAAGGTCTGGCCTCCAAGGCAGGAAATAATCAGCCCTAGCCTCAGGCCCCCTCTGGATGCACCTAACACATCCATGAGAAGCAAGAGCACAGAAGGAAAACTTTCAACATTTGGAAACTAAATCACACGGACCTAAATAACCCTTGGATCAAAGAGGTAATGAAAAGAAGAATTACAAAGTATTTTGAACTGAAGGAAAACGAAAACATTAAGACCAGCAGACATTTTAGGAAACTGACACGCTGATTCTAAAATTCATGTAGAAAGAAGGGTAAAAAATAAAACCACCGCCTTGCCGTGTGAGAAGGCACCAGTGAAGGCTGATGCAGTAAAAGCTATAGGAACTGAGGCCTGGAGTCACGACTGCTGTGAACTCTGGGGCATGGACTTCACTGGCTCTACGTGTAATGTCATGCCCGCCCCAACAGGAACGAGGGGGCCACGTGCCACCACGGCCACCGCAGAGACTGGTGTGGCTCAGAAAAAAAGGGGCAGAGTCACTTCTAGGAGAAATAACGCCAGAGTATTTATTTAGAGAGACGGAGCGTCCTCGTCACTTGGTCATGCTGGAGAGCCACCCGAGTTTGAACAGCGAGGGTGCGGCCGAGTCTTCCTCGTCAGCGACCAGCTGCCTGAACAGGCAGCCGGCCTGCCTGGGGTCGTCTGCTCGGGAGAGCGCCGGCGGGGCCGCCTGCCGCTGTGTGGAGAGGAAAGTGCCTTAGCGTCCACCCAGACCCCCGGCCACCCGCCCCCCACTCTGCTCGGGGGTCCACGCGGCGTGCACACGGCGGGTCTGAGCAGCACGGCCAGCTCCCGGAGGGCACTGCTTAGTCCAGATGGAAGAGGACACGCGGCAGACTGAGGGGCTGTGGCGGGACAGCCGACACCGGGAGCGAGGACTGCAGGAAGAGGAGCGTGTGCCTCCTCCCCGTGGCGTGTTCCCCTCGGGGGCGGAGCTGAACGGTCAGCTACCGGAAGGAAAGTGGACACCTGTGGGGAAAGCTAAGAGCACAGGTCTCCGCTCAGGAGCGGGAGGCTTGTGCACAAACTTTCCCCCCCTCACACCTTACTCCCATCTCCCAAGTTTTAAAACCTGTGGTTGATTGAGGATTTTGGACCTGACTGGGTTTGATGGCAGGGAATGTGGAAAGGAGACATCGCAAGTACTTTTATCCAACCAGAGAGCAAACAAGGACCACATGCTGGAAGGAAGGGAGCTCTGTGAGCTCTCAGACACACGTGTACACAACACACTTCAGAGACCCCCGGAGGACTCCCACAGCTATCCTAGCAGATGGCAGCTTACGAGACAAGGTCTATCAACAAGAACGGGTGAAACTCGAGGAAACAGACTCCCTACCCGCCTGAGAGAAACTAGAGACGAAACCATCGCTGAAACAGAGCAGTTTTTTTTTTTTTTTCCCCCAAACAAGTACAGTCGTAGTGCTGGGTTAGCAGTTAACTCTTCTACCCTCTTAATCTTAAACACAAGCTGTATGTAATCTCGGTCTGTCCTGCACATTTTCTACAGCCTTGGCAGCCTGAGAGTCATTTCTACCCTGAGGCTACTTGATAGTGTCAGTGGGCATCTTTTAAAACCTCTCTTAGCTCAAACTAAAAAAAAAATAAAAAATAAAAATAAAACCAGATGAAACTAGACAGTTGTGGCCTTTAACTACGCAGCAAAGAGAAGCAACACTTGGGTTACATGATGAGATCTGAATTTTTAAAAATAGTTAATAATTAAAGTTGCTCTGCAGACCAAGGTTCCTCAAGGTGGAGTGGCAGGGAAAGAAGTTCTGAGATTATTTCAGTTATTCTAGGAGGAAAACGATGCTAACATGACCTTGGGTGAAGGCACAGGAAAGAAAGAGTCAACAGAAGGTACAGTGAGTGAGAATGATCACAGGCCTGTGGCGCAGAGTATCCACTCACGTTCATGTTCTTTTAATACAGAACCTACTTCTGAGATGCACAGCACTGTAACACATCCCTGGCTCTAGAGCAGTACTGGATAAGATGCGCATATATCACTACTCTGTACACAAAGAGGCTTTCTGTTAATATTTACACTGCGGTCCTACCTTTATGCCCCAAGCCAAGTGGTTCTACTTGCAACATGGAATTTGTAGAGTAACGCACGTCGTCATCCTCAGAAACAGTCTCAGAAGGCTGAGTTAAGTCATCCAAGTGGTTCACATAATTAATTTGTTCTCTGACCTATACATAAACAATATTGTCTCACAATGTCCTTAAAATATGTATAAAATATATTAAGTGTACAGAGGTGATAACTCTCTTTATCAAAGCAAAAACAGACACTTCTTAAAAGAACAGATTTTTATCAAAAGGATAACTTTATCAGTTTCTAAATGATGTGTTCAAAGTAAAGTTCTCTACAACAAAGGAAGATTTTCTATTTTGCCACTATTCCTTTTACAAAGTACTTTTTACTAGGACAATATTTTTTAAAGTTCATTTTTTTTTTTCACTATACCTTCTTCTTGTCATATGGTGTTTTTCTCGCAGGCCTAAAAAAACAAATGATTCTTTTCAGGCTAATAGTAAATACTCAAAAATACAAACAATACCTAAACTTTTCTTTTTTAGATAAACTCTGCATTGGTAAGTAATTTTCTATAAAAGGATGCAACAATCAGTAAGAGGAGCATTAAAGGACAAAGAAAATATATCAGTAATATTAATAAAGCATTAAATTTAGATCCAAGGCAAAGGAAAAACATAACGTTACTTGTGTTATGTGATAGAAAGCAGCATACCAGGGTTTTTGCACCTGTCATTTTCAACAAGAACTAATTTTTATGGCACTAAAACCTATCTGGGAGATAGTCCTTAAGTCCTTCTAAGAAAGAAACCCATTTTGAATAACCATGATATTAGCTTTGCGAGGACTTCCTAGGCAACTGCTATGCATTATTATAAGCACTTGACATGTCTTAAAGGCATTTTCATCCTCACAGTCATTCTGGGAGATAGGTATAAGAAGAAATGGAGCACAGAAAGGCTGAGGAACTCGCCCAAGCCCACACAGCACATCACCACAGACCCAGAATTCAAACCCAGGACATCTGGCTTCAAAACTGCTCTTCCAAAATATGCTGAGAAAGTAATATTGAAAAGTCTTCTTAAGTAACATGATGGCGAATGAATCCATAGCATTATTCCATGTCTAGCTATAACTACAAATAATAATTTCTGAATCTTAAAATGTATTTCTCAAAAAATAAAAAGACCAGATGTAGGCAAGTCTGGAAATCTACTTTCAATAAAGATTTGTTTTTCGTAAAGGAATTCATCAATAGGCATCCATTCAACCATTCTGCTGTTTCTTCATGCATCTGACATCCACTTATCGAGCACACAATATATGTTAATGACACTCTTAATACAGGAAGCATGGTTTTTGTCATTTAGATCTTTATCATCCAAAAGGAATCATCTGTGAAAGATTGTTAATATTTTTTTCTATTTTATATAAACAAAATCTTCCCCTTTTCTCTGCAATCTATAAACAACTATGAAGTTAATATGATGTGAAGTTTCAGAGTACCTTACAAAATCATAGCTACTCACAAAGCTACTATCAACTAGAATCATCAAGGAATTATCAAATCCTATTCAGGATAGCCTAAGTGTTTGTAAATTCACAATTATGGAATTTTTGAAAATCTACGTGTGATCGAATTAACTTAAGTAGTCATCTGCATATTCAATTATATAGGAATATTACACTTCAGAACCAATGAACAAGCCTTTACCATAAAACTATATATGAGCAGAAGTATTATGTGCCATTAGTTTATTGTAATAGCTTAAACGGAGAAGGCAATGGCACCCCATTCCAGTACTCTTGCCTGGAAAATCCCATGGACGGAGGGGCCTGGTGGGCTGCCGTCTATGGGGTCGCACAGAGTCGGACACGACTGAAGTGACTTAGCAGCAATAGTTTAAAGATAATGTCATGCAATCAATAAGCTTTCCAATATTGGAAATGCAAACAAGATTAAATAAACACATCCTTCGCTGGCTCATTTCCAACAGCATACACACTCTAAAAGCTCCCTTCTTAACCTAAAACAAGAAACACCTTTGAACTCCACATTCCTCTTCAATTACCATCCAGTTCTTCATGGCCTGTCCCAATAATACTCCCTACGGAGCTGTTTACATGTATTCACTGCAGTTCAGCTTCCAAGGGGACTCTTCACTGGAACAACTTCCAGCCAAAGTCACTGGTCCTCACCTTAACCTTTCAGCAACTTTCAACTGTAGTTTGTCCACTAGAGTTGAGGAATGCCTTGTCTTGGCCTGTGCAGTGTATTATGCTGCTCTATTTCCAGAAGAAGTACTCAGGGCTAATATTACTTATCCTACAAACAAAGAATTTGTAGAATGTACCTGTCATCATCCTGATTCACTTTGTTTTCATCATTCACGTGCAGCAGACCACCAGTCAGTGAATCGGGCTTTTCAAATATCGGTGCAATGACACAGCCTTCTGGTGTCCGTTTGGCGTTGTTCTTTTTCTTTACTTCCTTCCTGTGCACACCAGGGTAGCTACTTTTAAAAAATTCACAAAAAAAGCCAATGTTTTCTAATAATTCAATTGATAAAGAATAAAAAACCAATTCTTGTAAAATTCCAACTCTTGCCCATCTTAAGTCATTGATTAACTCTCAAAACAGTTATGAAGTACCAAACATATGCAAGAAAACAAATTCTTCCTTCAAACACAGATATACAGTTATGATACAATATGATATGTAAGAGTTGACATATGAAAGTCATAAGTGTAATAAGGAAAGATTTATAGGAGAAGTGAAGACAGGAGGTCATGAGAAAGAGAAAAGGGAGAAAACCATTCTACTTGGAGATTCGAATGTGAGCACAAACATCAGCACGTGGCATCTAGGTTGTTTCCTAGGAACCTGGAAGGAAAAGTACAAAATATATGGAAGAAAGTAGAGAGATGCATCTGGAAGAAGCTCAAGGGCTACACTGAAAACCTGGAGTCCACTGCCTAAACACCATGACTCTTAGATGTGGGAGTCATAATTAGATTTACACTATATTTTTTGTGTTGCTTCTAAATATAATCATGGTGACTTTAGGGATTTTCCTGGTGGTCTAGTGCTTCAGAGTCCACCTGCCAATACAGGGGACACCGGTTCAATTCCTTGTCAGGGGAGATCCCACACACCACGGGGCAACGAAACCCGTGCTGCACGACTACTGAAGCCAGCACCCTAGAGCCCACGCTCAGCATCAAGAGAAGCCACCACACTGAGAAGCCCAAGCACTGCAGCAGCAAAGACCCAGCGCAGCCAAAAATAAACTAAAAAGAGAATTCACAGAAAAAAGCCATACTTAATTTAGATAATATTTTAAATGACATGAGGTACATGTACCATGAGAGAAGAAATCAAGGAAATATTTGGCCAGAGTGGGGGGAGTTTACTTTTAAACCACCCACATGATGGGGTGACAAGAGCATCATGGCTGAAAAACAGGTGCCTCATCGGCTCTCCCGCCACCAACAGCAATCTGGCTCCATCCATGGACATACTCAAAGTGCTAGGAGAACAAAACTGCCAACCAAGAGTACTCTATCCAGAAAAGGTGTCTTTCAGAAATGAAGGAGAAATAAAAACTGTCCCAGACAAAGCAAACCTGAGGGAGTTCATCACCACTAGTCCCGCCTCATGAGAAACGCTGAAGGAAGTCCTCAGACTGAAATGAAAGGATGCTCATTAGTGACATAAATTTAACTTTACAACACACTGGTTAAGGCAAGTATGCAGTCAACTCCAGAATACTCTAATACTGTAACATGGTGGTATGTTAACAAAGGAACTCTAGTATTGAGGCTAAAGGACAAGAGTATTCAAAATAACTATATCCCTAGTGAAATATAAAATGTGTAAATCACAAACATTAGTTCAAGTTAGAAATTATTTTATAGGAAAATAACAAATGATCTGATGTGAAATATTGATACAGGATTACCTATCAAAATCTTCATTCTCCGCAGCAGGAAACTCCTGGCTGCTGTTTCTTCCACTCTTTCTCTGCTGAATCAATCCACTCTCAGCAGCAGCATCACATTCGTTGTCTGATACTTCCACTTCACTACTTTTGTGCTTCTTTTCTTGAACCTTTAGTGAAAGTTTGACACTAAGAATAATTGCTACTTCTTTATTATAAAGATCTTTGTTTTCAATTTTATTATTTGCTTCAGCGTTTGCCCTGAATTTAAGTGATAAAAACATTTTTGTGCTTATTTTACCACTTACAAGTCACTGAAATTTTTGTAAAATCTGCTCCTTTCTGTTTGAGGAAAAGAAACAAAATTCCCCAAATTTCAAAAATGGCTTTCTTCATAAGATGCAATTATTCACATTCAGTCTTCCCCATCTGACTGGCAGAGACAGAGAAATAAAAAGACAAAGACACAAAATCTGTCCTCTTCAGTCTTTACCACCTGGATTTTCCATTAAACAGCCAGATGTAGAGGATGTGACACCTTAGTGCCTCAGAGACAGAAAGGAAACATTCTTTCTGCACTAAAGCTATTCTTTTCCCTCTGCCTTTTACAATTCTTTTTTTCACCTGGATCCCGGAGATAGCAAAAAAGTGATGGTGTTCACTAAAATATATGAGAAAAAGTTTACCTAAGTTTACCAAAACACAAGGAGCAGAACGAAACTGAGGAGTTGTTAGTGTGGAATTCTGGAATGTAAGTAATGCTTCCCAATTCCACATGCAATAACCGTCAAACCTTACAGCTAGAGGGTATAGAAATAATTGCATACTGTTGCCCCACTATTTACCAAAAACAGCAATAAAATTCAAAAAAGTTCAAGGTTTTGTTTGAAGCCCCTAAAGTGGCTTTCCCTAGCATTTTATGGCACCAAAAGAAATGATACAATTCTGTAACCTTGAATGTGATAAATTACCAAATGAATTCATCAGATTAATCAGATAAGTTAAAAGCGTGACTTTGGCAGAGTATTTTTAAATGCCTTAGTTGGGGATATGGAGAAGGCAATGGCAACCCACTCCAGTACTCTTGCCTGGAAAATCCCATGGGCGGAGGAGCCTGGTAGGCTGCAGTCCATGGGGTCGCAAAGAGTCAGACACGACCGAGCGACTTCACTTTCACTTTTCACTTTTGTGCTTTGGAGAAGGAAATGGCAACCCACTCCAGTGTTCTTGCCTGGAGAATCCCAGGGACGGCGGAGCCTGGTGGGCTGCCGTCTATGGGGTCACACAGAGTCGGATACGACTGAAGTGATGCAGCAGCAGTTGGGGATAGGGTTCATCTCCTTTTTTTTTTTTACCGGAAAATACATAGAGGTTTTTATTTTTTTTCCCCTTGTCTATTGTTCAAATTCAGTTAAAGCACCTCTTACACAAAAGAGCAAACAAACAATTTTAAAAACCTATTACTGAAGAAAGAAAAATCTCTCAGCGTCTCAAAACTCAGTTTTCTCCTTTGGAGATAAAGACAATATTTTTTCTTTTTTGCTGTGGTTTTATACTACCTATGGGCTTCCCTGGTGGCTCAAATATGAAAGAATCCACCTTCAATGCGGGAGATGTGGGTTGGAAAGATCCCCTGGAGAAGGGAACAGCTACCCACTCTGGTATACCAAGGACAGAGGAGCCTGGCAGGCTACAGTCCAAGGGCTCGCCAAGAGTCAGACACGACTGAGCAACTTTCACACACACACACACACACCCCCACACACCCTATGTGACAAAATCACACATGTCAAAACTTACTACATTTTAGTAAAAAACTTAATGGAAAGGTCTGTCCCAAAATAAACATCTGAGAGTGGTGATTAAAGCCTATGTGGGAGCACATGTATTTGTTATTGAAAAGATCCTGAAGCAGCCATGCTGGGAATCTAAGAGCCCAGTGACTGTGGAAAGCAGAGAAGATCACACACATTCAACCACAATGAAGAGATTAGAGGGAACACCTGTTTATGTCCCTTCTCTCAGTCACTGCTCTCTTCCCATTCTATGGAAATACAACATATTTAATCTGACAGAGTTAAAGGAAAAAAAAAACAAACTGCAAAACCCTAGCTGATTATACTTCTTAAGCAATTTCCCTGGTGCTTATTCAGGCTCAGAAGATCACGTGGTACATAGCTAAATGAGTTTCCCAGTCCACATGAAAGACTGACAGAGACAGAATTAGATATTAGACTGATTGAAGGACAAAAGCCATGAAAATTGTTTCCTGCATTCCTATTATTGTGATGGCAGACAATCTATTTCTACACAATTACCTATTTAGATGACCCCACTTTATTCATAAGTGGAAAATCAAACAGACCAGATCATTGAGAAAGAGAAAAACCAAAGCAAGAGCAAAGGAACCTCTACCTCTTTTGAAAGTTGAATTTTCTTTTTCCAAAGCCAGCAACTCTACTTGTAACATGTCTATTTCATTCTTAAATCTCTGCATATCCTTCTGGAATTCTTCATTTACATACACTTTGGATGCTCTGTGACTTTTCGGTGAAGAATTCCCATTTTCTAAGTTGAGTTCCATGCTTTTATCCTTACTAGCACTACAATTATCCGCATGCAGTGGCTTCTGGAACCAGTCCTGTATTGGTTTGCTTTTCTGATCAGTATTTGTAACAACAGCGGGAGTACTGTGGCTTTTTATTTGAATAATGTGTCTCATCTTCCCGGAGCAGACAAGCCACAGACTAGACTGATGTGTCTGTCGGATGTCTAATTTCCAATTAGTAGGATTTTGCCTCATATTTTGTGACATTTGCATATCAAACTCTTATTCTTCTTTCACTTCAAATGTAACTACTGGGTCTGCTCCATTTTTATTTTCTGTATCATTATAAAAACTCTCCTCAATTTTGATAAACACGTGTTCAATGTCTAGTTGATCATTTTCAACGTCTACTTTATTTTCAGTGAAACAAAGCTTTGAAGATGACCGACAAGCATATCCCAGGGACCCAGAGTTTACAGACAATGGAAAAAGTTTTCAAGACTGGGTTCTTTTTGTTCAGGAAATGCTGGGAATACTAGAGACATAGATACTCCAAATGCATCTTTTCCCTCACAATCAAGTATATTATTTGTCATATTAGGAGATATTTCCTTTTTGTTTACTCCTTTTTTAGGGTTATCACGTAGTGAATCTTCCTCAGGACAAATGGTAATTTTGTATTTCACCGAACTTCTGCTTTAACTCATTTGTGATGGGTTTTAACTTATCTTTCCATTCTAATTTGCCTTGTTTGATACACATTTTCTCATACAGTATTAAACCAGAAGTTGAAATTTACAGTTTTACATACCTGTGAATGGTTATTTTCATCTCCATCAGGTTTTTCCTGTGCTTCCTCTGATATCATTTCCAAGTCTAGTTCTGCTGACAAATCTGTATGTTTAGTTAAAATTACTTAGAATGTTTAGATAAAAGACATAATCTTCATTTAAAACGTAGATCTAAAACATTGTATCAAATGACAGATTAAGTCAATCTTAATCTTCAACTGAATATCTACTTCTTTAAGAAATACTTCCAATGATCTAAAAATTTTAACCAAATCCTTTGGGAAATGCCAGATGTCACCAGGTTACAGGCACACATACAGCTCAAAGATTCAGTCACAGATTCATCCAAACATCAGTGAACAAAACAATCAGAAACCAAACAAAATTTCAAAATACAGGACAGACATATAAAGTCACAATACATTCTCTTCTCTACTTCATAACAATACCTTTTTAAAAACATGCCAAGCTTTGACTGCAACATTACTCATGGTTTACAAAATTCCTCTTACTTTTTATGCTTTTGTCAGTTCCTTAATCTGAAATGCTTCCCTGTACTCTTTTGACAAGTTACTTTTCCTCTTTTAAGACTCAACCTGCTTTGTGAAATTGTCTTTGATTACAGCTATCTTTCACCAGATAAAAGGTATCTCTTTCCTTGTAGCTACCTTAGTACTTTAAAGATTTTTCTAGTGTATCTTTCTAGATTTTCCTAGTGATAGACACACATCTGAACTGTAAATTATTTCTTCACATGTCAATCCTCTTGGCTCCTAAACTGCAGACGACAAGCTCTTAAAAATCACCTTGGTATATACAGCCAACAGGAATTTGCTGTATGGCTCAGGACACTCAAACAGGGGCTCTTACCAATCTAGAGGGCTGGGATGGGGAGGGAGATGGGAGGGAGGTTCAAAAGGGAGGGGATATATGTATACCTATGGCTGATTCATGATGATGTTTGACAGAAAACAACAAAATTCTGTAAAGCAATTATCCTCCAATAAAGAGGGAGAGGGTGGGATGATTTGGGAGAATGGCATTGAAACATGTATAATATCATATATGAAATGAGTTGCCAGTCCAGGTTCAATGCACGATGCTGGATGCTTGGGGCTGGTAAACTGGGACGACCCAGAAGGATGGTACGGGGAGGGAGGAGGGAAGAGGGGTCAGGATGGGGAACACGTGTATACCTGTGGCGGATTCATGTTGATATATGGCAAAACCAATGCAATATTTTAAAGTTAAAAAATAAAATTAAAAAAAAAGACATAAAATTTTAAAAATCACCTTGGTATAAATAGTCTTTATTTCTTTTATTCAATAATTATTTCTCAGGTTTCTGCTCAGTACTAGATACCACAGTTTAAAGAAAAATGTAGATAAAAGGTGTCAGGGATGGCTCTTCTGGAGATAATGTCTGAGCAGAGACTTCAAGGGAACAGAGGGCAGGAAAGGGAGAGCACTTAAGGGTGCAGCAAGATGGGGACAGAAGCACACGCACGACAGGGTAGATATTGTCAAAGTACAGGGACAGGGACTACCGGAGATCATGGCATCTGGCCCCACCACTTCATGGCAAAGAGATGGGGAAACAATGGGAATGGTGACAGACTTTATTTTTGGGGGGCTCGTAAATCAATGCAGATGGTGACTGCAGCCATAAAATTAAAAGACACTTTCTCCTTGGAAGAAAAGATATGACAAACATTGACAACATATTAAAAAGCAGACACATTACTTTGCTGACAAAGGTCTGTCTAGTCAAAGCTGTGGTTTTTCCAGTAGTCATGTATGAATGTGAGAGTTGGACCATAAAGAAGACTGAATGCCAAAGAACTGATGTTTTTCAACTGTGGTGTTGGAGAAGACCTTGAGAGTCCCTTGGACTGCAAGGAGATCTAACCAGTCCATCCTAAAGGAAATCAGTTCTGAATATGCATTGGAAGGACTGACGCTGACACTAAAGCTCCACTACTTTGGCCACCTGATGTGAAGAGCTGACTCACTGGAAAAGACCCTGATGCTGGGAAAGACTGAAGTCAGGAGGAGAAGGGGATGACAGAGGATGAGATGGTTGGATGGCATCACCGACTCCATAAACACGAGTTTGAGCAAGCTCTGGGAGATGGTGAAGGACAGGGAAGCCTGGTGTGCTGCAGTCCATGGGGTCACAGAGAGTCAGACATGACTGAGCGACTGTACAACAACAACAGGAACAGGTGAGGGGGACATCAACAGCAGTTCAGAATTCCAGGGCAAAGGACAGAAAGAGAGAGAGATGGAGAGTCAGGCAGAAGTCAGGTTATGAAAGCATTAATGGTGCTTTCAGAGGTCTAGACATTAATGTGCTTTAGAGTGCTTCATGGTCACGTGTGCTTTTGAGATTGGTGACTAAACGCTGAGGGAGGGATGAAACTGAAGAGCACGCAAATAAAACGAGGAAGATGAATCTGAAGGCATTAACGGTGGGGGAAAAAAGGTGATGCAGACCTGAACTGTGGGATGTTTCCAGAAATATTTAGGATATAAAACTTTCTGGGTCTCGTATAGAATCAATCTTTAAGAAACCAATAGATGTACAAATCCTGGGACTCTGAAGGAGGAGATTCTGCTTGATATTTTATAAAAGGTATCGACTGAGAAGAGAAACAATCAACATGAACTGACAGAAGCTGCTTCTATTTATTTTGTAGTTTTCCTATTTCACACCGTCCAGTGTTGGAGGGACTCGTGTAGCCGTTTTATTTGAATCTGTGTTTCCTGGACTTACCAAGCTCATGGAGAAACAAGAGCAAATGACTCAGTTGTATAGATTAAAAAAAAAAGAAAAGGACAAACACTTTGAGTTTAGAGCTTGTAGTCACTATTCTAGGAGATAACTGAGAATATTCTGTAAATGCAAAGGTGAGGATAGAAACGAAATAACTACAGGAGTGTAAAAAGAAACAGTGTATGATTTCTTACTATAGCCTTGACCACATGACTGATTAAAGGCACTAAATTAATTAGTATTTATGGACAACACATTATTAGACATGGTTACTCAATAGATTGGGCATCCTAGTAGAATCAGAATTGATTTTCTGTATACTGCTTTTAAATGATACAGCACTCCTTCAAACCAATATCCCTTGTGAACTCTTAATTCATTACAAATAACAAAACAAGTTGATATTATGTGGACAGAGCTGAGAAGGAGGTACTATGTAGCAAATTTCCCATGACTCCCATTACCACCGGGAAAGCCAATTCTAAAATATATGAAGTCATAGAAAACACAAGAAATATTTTAATATTTGGTTTCAGAGCTGCTTTTGCAATTATACTGAATATAATGATAACGAATCCTTACGAATTTAGAGCTATATAAAAACATTGCTACAAAGTCACGTTTTGAGAAAGCAATCTCTGTCTACTTAGGTCTCCCAACTAGTCCCAGAGTTCTAAATATAATCCTGCTACTGACTCTCAGGTGTATGCTAAATATTAGCCAAAATGAACTTTCATTCTCCTAACTCTCTTTATTATTTATTGTATTACTATGGTCAGAGGGAGAATGCCAACATCTTGCTAAGAGGTATTTACTGGTATTGGCTGCAGGTTGCGTGAAAGGAGTCAACACAAGGTAGATTTTGCCACAAAACCTCTAATTTGGAAGCGTCAGCATGATGGTAAGGCCGTGCCCAGGTGGCGCACGGCTGAGTGCTCTGGGCTTCTGCATTACCTTGTTGGCTTTCTCTGTTTTCTGGCAGCTGAGACTGGCACGGGTCATGGAGCGTGGAATTCCCTACCAGAAACACCACTGCAATATTCCTCTTTACTTCATCTGTTACGGTCATCTGTCCCAATTCTGTGGATGCTGACTGATTTTTGGTCGTTGACTGTGACATCGATGGACACTGATCACCAACTTTCAAACGCCCAGCTCTCTGACAAGTCTCGAGACTGAGGCTCAAAGCAGTAGAAGCCAAATCTGAAAAACGTGAAAACAAAGTCTCCATTTATTAGAATGTGAGTAAGAATACAACTCTGACTAACTGTACAAAGTCTTTCTTCAGAGAATCAGTTCCAAGTCCCCCGCTCCCCTCAGACTCACTAGTTCTTCCCAGCTTATTGTATCTTACGTGTCGCAGTCATGAAAAGACGTTAACTAGTGTATCTCATTTCTTCTGTTTTTTAATTTTCTAGTATTATTTACTTTGATTCACTCAACTTCTATTACATAGTCTGTATTCCATAAGAACTTTACTAATAATTATTTGTTTTCAACATACAAATATTTTATTGACAATATATAAATCTAATTTATTTTACATTTAATTATGCCTTACAATGCTGTATGCTCTAGAGACCATGGTTTTTAAAAACACTTTTAATGAATGGTACTATTTTGCCAACAAGGTCCGTCTAGTCAAGGCCATGGTTTTTACAGTGGTCATGTATGGATGTGAGAGTTGGACTGTGAAGAAAGCTGAGTGCCGAAGAGTTGATGCGTTTGAACTGTGGTGTTGGAGAAGACTCTTGAGAGTCCCTTGGACTGTAAGGAGATCCAACCAGTCCATCCTAAAGGAAATCAGTCCTGGGATTTCTTTGGAGGGAATGATGCTGAAGCTACAACTCCAGTACTTTAGCCACCTCATGCGAAGAGATGACTCATTGGAAAAGACTCTGATGCTGGGAGGGATTGGGGGCAGGAGGAGAAGGGGACGACAGAGGATGAGATGGCTGGATGGCATCACTGACTCGATGGACGTGAGTCTGAGTGAACTCCGGGAGTTGGTGATGGACAGGGAGGCCTGGCGTGCTGCGATTCATGGGGTCGCAAAGAGTGAGACATGACTGAGCGACTGAATTGAACTGAACTACTTTAATTAATGGTACAAACCTAGACAACATGCAAAGACATCACTTTGTCGACAAAGGTCCATACAGCCAAAGCCATGTTTTTTTTTAGTATCATGTACGGATGTGAGAATTGGACCATAAAGAAGGCTGAGCACCGAAGAACTGATTCTTTCAAATTGTGGTGCTGGCGAAGACTCTTGAGAGTTCCTTGGGCAGCAAAGAGATCAAACCAGTCAATTCTAAGAGAAATCAACCCTGAATGCTCATTGGATGGACCGATGATGAAACTGAAGCTCCAATGCCTTGGGCACCTGATGTGAAGAGCTGACTCACTGGAAAAGACCCTGATGCTGGAAAGATTGACAGCAGGAGGAGAAGGGGGAAGCAGAGGATGAAATGGTTGGATAGCATCGCTGATTCAATGGACGTGAACTTGGGCAAACTCTGGGAGATGGTGAGGCACAGGTAGGCCTAGTGTGCTGCAGTCAATGGGGTCACAAAGAGCTGGACATGATTAGCGACTGAACACCACCACCAACTGCTTTAATTACAACGAGACGGTCTTCCTCAAATTATCAGTATCCTCAGAACTGATTTTTTAAGCCTTGAATAAACATCATAAACTTATATAGGAAATGATAGCTTTGTGGGTCACTAATTGTCTCCACGTGAAAATAGGATGAGTCTAGGACCACACTGGATCCAAAGAGCACAGAGCACCATGGGGCAAAAATGATTGCAACACAGAAATATTTGCTTTAAAAAAAAGGAACTGTTGGGTCTTAATTTCTTAAGAGAAGTCAAAGAAACAAGCAAGAAGTGTAAAAGTGAAACTTTAAATCCTGTGTCAGCACAAGGGCCCCTTTATCATTTCACATCCAACCATGTCAATGGTTTCAAATGATGGTTCCCAAGCGTACCCTGAGAATCCTGAAGTCCAGAGGCCCACTGGGTCAGGGGGTCTAAGAGGTCAAAACTATTTTCACAATAACACTAAACGTCACTTCCATTCTCATTCTGTTCTGAGTGCACAGTGGAGTTCTTCAGAGACAGCATATGTGATAGCAAAACTCTAATGACTAATGGAATCAGCCATTAGGATTGTGTGTGTCGTGCTTTATGTGTTTTAGTTTTATCTTCCAGGAGTGTCTGGTGGAGGCGTGGGTCGGCAGTGGCCTGCTGCAGTGTTCACGGGGACACTGAGAGCAACAGTGCAAGCATGGGGCCTTTTGAAGGAGGTCACCATTATCTTCACTATCTCCACCATAGGTTGGCCTCTAGGTCAAAAAACAGGGAGGGAACACAGCCCCGCCCACCAACAGAAAATTGGGTGAAAGATTTACTGAGCATGGCCCCGCCCATCAGAACAAGACCCTCAGTCAGTCTTTCCCATCTGGGAGCATCCATAAGCCTCTTATCCTTCTCTATCAGAGGGCAGATAGAATGAAAACCATAATCACAGAAAACTAACCAAACTGATCACATGGACCACAGCCTTGTCTAACTCAATGAAACCATGAGCCAACCCATGTATGGCCACTCAAGATGGACGGGTCATGGTGGAGCGTTCTGACAAAATGTGGTCCACTGGAGAAGGGAATGGCAAGCCACTTCAGTATTCTTGCCTTGAGAGCCCCATGAACAGTATGAAAAGACACAAAGACAGGACACTGAAAGATGAACTCCCCAGGTCAGTAGGTGCCCAATATGCTACTGGAGATCGGTGGAGAAATAACTCCAGAAAGAATGAAGAGACGGAGCCAAAGCAAAAACAATACCCAGTTGTGGATGGGACTGGTGATGGAAGTAAAGTCTGATGCTGTAAAGAGCAATAATGCATAGGAACCTGGAAAGAGGTCCATGAATCAAGGCAAATGGGAAATGGTCAAACAGGAGATGGCAAGAGTGAACATCAACATTTTAGGAATCAGTGAATAAAATGGACTAGAATGGGTGAATTTAACTCAGATGACCATTATATCTACTACAGTGGGCAAGAATCCCTCAAAAGAAATGGAGTAGCCATCACACTCAACAAAAGAGTCTGAAATGCAGTACTTGGATACAATCTCAAAAACAACAGGATGATCTCTGTTCATTTCCAAGGCAAACCATTCAATATCACAGTAATCCAAGTCTATGCCCTGACTACTAATGCTGGAGAAGCTGAAGTGGAACAGTTCTATGAAGACCTACAAAACCTTCTAAAACTAACACCTAAAAATGATGTCCTTTTCATTGTAGGGCACTGGAACTCAAAAGTAGGAAGTCAAGAGATACCTGGAGTAACAGGCAAATTTGGCCTTGCAGTACAAAATGAAGCAGGTCAAAGGCTAACAGAGCTTTGCCAAGAGGAACCACTAGCCATAGCAAAGATCCTCTTCCAACAAGCACAAAAGAAGACTCTACACATGGACATCACCAGATGGTCAATACCTAAATCAGATTGATTATATTCTTTGCAGCCAAAGATGGAGAAGCTCTATATAGTCAGCAAAAAGAAGACAGGAGCTGATTGTGGCTCACATCATGAATTCCTTATTGCCAAATTCAGACTTAAATTGAAGAAACTAGAGAAAACCACTAGACCATTCAGGTATGACCTAAATCAAATCCCTTAGGATTATACAATAGAAGTGACAAATAGACTCCAAGGGATTAGATCTGATAGACAGAGTGCCTGAAGAACTATAGATGGGGGTTCGTGACATTGTACAGGAGGCAGTAACTAAGATGATCCCCAAGAAGAAATGCAAAAAGGCAAAATGGTTGCCTGAGGAGTCATTACAAATAGCTGAGAAAAGAAGATAAGCTAAAGGCAAAGGAGAAAAGGAAAGATATACCCATTTGAATGCAGAGTTCCAAAGAATATCAGGAGAGAAAAGAAAGGCTTCCTCGGTGATCAATGCAAAGAAATAAAGGAAAACAATAGAATGGGAAAGACTAGAAATCTCTTCAAGAAAATTAGAGATACTAAGGAACCATTTCATGCAAAGATGAGCACAATAAAGGATAGAAATGGTATGGACCTAACAGAAGCAGACGATATTAAGAAGAGGTGGCAAGAATACACAGAAGAACTGTACAAAAAAAGATCTTCATGACCCAGATAAGCACCATGGTGTGATCACTCTCCTAGAGCAAGATATAATGGAATGCGAAGTCAAATGGGCCTTAGGAAGCATCACTACAAAAAAAGCTAGTGGAGGCGATGGAATTCCTGTTGAGCTATTTCAAATCCTAAAAGATGATGCTGTGAAAATTTGGAAAACTCAGCAGTGGCCACAGGACTGGAAAAGATCAGTTGTCATTCCAATCCCAAAGAAAGGCAATACCAAAGAATGTTCAAACTACTGTACAATTGCACTCATCTCACGCGCTAGGCAAAGTAATGCTCAAAATTCTCCAGGCCAGGCTTCAGCAATACGTGAACCGTGAACTTCCAAATGTTCACACTGGATTTAGAAAAGGCAGAGGAACCAGAGATCAAATTGCCAACATGCATTGGATCATCAAAAAAGCAAGACAGTTCCAGAAAAACATCTTCTTCTGCTTTATTGACTATGCCAAAGGTTTTGACTGTGTGGATCACAACCAACTGGAAAATTCTTAAAGAGATGGAAACACCAGACTGCCTGACCTGCCTCCTGAGACATCTGTATACAGGTCAAGAAGCCACAATTAGAACTGGACATGGAACAGCAGACTGATTCCAAATAGGGAAAGGAGTACGTCAAGGCTGTACATTGTCTCCCTGCTTATTTAACTTGTATGCAGAGTAAATCATGAGAAATGCTGGGCTGGATGAAGCACAGGCTGGAATTAAGATTGCCGGGAGAAATATCAATCACCTCAGATATGCAGATGACACCACCCTTATGGTAGAAAGTGAAGAACTAAAGGGCCTCTTGATGAAAGTGAAAGAGGAGAGTGAAAAAGTTGGCTTCAAACACAACATTCAGAAAACTAAGATCATGGCATCTGATCCCATCACTTCATGGCAAAAAGATGGGGAAACAATGGAGACAGTGACAGACTTTATTTTCTTGGGCTCCAAAATCACTGCAGATGGTGACTGCAGCCATGAAATTAAAAGATGCTTGCTCCTTGGAAGAAAAGTTAACACCAACCTAGACAGCATATTAAAAAGCAGAGACATTTTTTGGCCAATATCGGTCCATCTAGTTAAAGCTCTGGTTTTTCCAGTAGTCATGTATGGATGTGAGAGTTGGACTATAAAGAAAGCTGAGCACCAAAGAATTGATGCTTTTGAACTACGGTGTTGGAGAAGACTCTTGAGAGTCCCTTGGACTGCAAGATGAAACCAGTCAATTCTAAAGGAAATTAGTCCTGAATATTCATTGGAAAGGCTGATGCTAAAGCTGAAACTCCAATACTTTGGCCATCTGGTGTTAAGAACCAACTCATTTGAAAAGACCCTGATGCTGGTAAAGATTGAAGGATGGAGGAGAAGGGGAAGACAGAGGATGAGATGGTTGGATGGCATCACCAACTCGATGGATATGAGTTTATGTAAGCTCCAGGTGTTGGTGATGGACGGGGAAGCCTGGTGTACTGCAGTCCACAGAGTCGCAAAGAGTTGGACATGACTGAGCGACTGAACTGAACTCCAATATAGTGAACATCAATAGACAAAAACAAAAGCTCCTTGGAATTCTCAATAATTTTTAAGTATTAAAAGTATAATAGGATCCTAAAGCCAAAAACTTTCAGAATCACTATTTTAAAATATTATGTCATCAAATAGTCATTGAAGTATGATTACTTCCCCTACTTTTAATAATCAAAGACACCATAAACTCACACACACACACACACACACACACACACCATCTGCTAACCAAAACATCTGATAGGGCTACATTCATCTGTGTAACAACACTAAAATGAAATAATTATAAACCGAAATACAACTGACAATTTAGCAAGTGAAGCTTTACTCTAGGTAAAGGTCAGAGATCAAGTAAGCATTTTTGGGCACTGGAAAAATCTTCGATCTAATAATTAATCTCTGAGAATTCCTGAGAAGCACAGAGGTTCCAAACAGAGAACTTCAGGGTATCGAAACATACACGGAAACATATTGAGTTCAAGCTTACATTTTAAAAATTTCTTGTTTTTATGCTTGTACCTACCTTTTTTTTCAAAACACGGACACCAACAATAACATCTGGATTATGTATGTCAAACTCTTCAATTACATTTGCCAAAAGAAGTTAGGACTATGAAGACTTAGCATTTCAAATATTTCAGTGTCCCTCTTTCCAGAGTTATGGAGAAGGCAATGGCACCCCACTCCAGTACTCTTGCCTGGCAAATCCCATGGATGGAGGAGCCTGGTGGGCTGCAGTCCATGGGGTCGCTAAGAGTCGGACACGACTGAGCGACTTCCCTTTCCCTTTCGTTCCAGAGTTAAATGTGTATTGCAAAATTTACCTGAACTGGATGTTTGTAAATCCTTCATTCCGACTGTTTTACTAGGAACAGAGTCTTTCACTAAGACTGCAGGCTGAATGGGTTTGGAAACAAGTTCATTAGTAAATAACGTACATATGATACAATCCACAGTTCATAATTCAAGATAAAAACATAAATGTTTTTACCTTCACATTAGGATATTTCCCAGGAGAATCTAAAAGGCAAAAGGGACACAGAGGTAATTTCATGTAAACATGAAAGCCAGCTGTACATCCAGGCAGAGTTAGGACTCAGCAGAATCCTGGCACTCAGCCTTGGCAGTGAATACATTCGGTTTTAGTGTCTTGATTTTAGGGGTACGTTAGGACACCAGCAAAACAGACATAGGAATCCACAATGGATAGTGAAGAAAAAATAGAAATACAGGTTTAACAAAACATAGTTAAGATTTCAAAAGTAACATTACGTTTTCAATGACTTTATAAAATATTAAAGTGCACACAGATCAATGTGAACCTGTCGACTGATGAGGAGAAAAGTGATCTTAATCAGAGGAGCAAAGCATGACCCCAAGAAGATAAACATGAAAGCTGATGGCAAAATGCACCAGTACATCTTGAATGCAGTATAGCAGCTATCATTTCCACCATTATACTACAAGTATTTATCATGTTCTTCAATCTGCCCAGTCATTTAAGAAGTGCACAGTGGGATGACAGTTCACCAGAATGTATAGCTCATTTCTCATCGGAAAAAGAGTAGTGAACTCATTAGCCTGGATACACACTTGTAGAAAAATGGCTCATAAAAATATTCATTCTTTTCCCATATCCATGTAGGCTACTGGTATGTCTACATGTCTTGGCTCCTCTAGTTGGGCCATCTTAAAGATTCTCGATCCACTCACGGAAGAAGGTATTTAAGACACATCTAGGAAATAATGTATACTAAATTCTCAATATTGAAATACAATGATCAAAAAGGAAATAATGCATTTAATTGCCACAGAATTATTAGATATTGCATGTTTTAAAATCAGTGTAGTATTTATTGAAAATATTTCTAGCATTTAGGGAATGAACCCTATTAACCTGTTTTGTTTCAAAACTTAGTTTGGTTTGATACAGCAAGTTAATGTTTCAAAGGATTTCTGTAAAACAACTTTCAAAAAATCAGCTATCTTAAAAAGAAAAAAGTCAGTGTCTCCATATTCAAATTAATCTAATTTGAATAACAAATACCAATACTACACATGTCTTTGATGCCTGAGAGTTACTTAGAGGGGCTGTGGTTTCCCCCACTTCTAGCACCCCCTGCCACCTCCAGTATTCTCTGGAGCAACAATGATCTTATCTCTTTTCAGGGTAAATACTCTGAAGCCATTTAGGAGTTCTCTCAAGTTTCCTCTTCAACTCCAAACTCACCTCCCTAAGGCCCACTTTCCTCCCTTCATCCTTTCACTAGATTCTCTCCCATCCAAAGGGTAGTAATCTCTGGATCTGTGGTCTGAATTCTTCCCCCTTTACATTCTTTCTATGGATCATCCCCACCACTTCTTTTTCCCTCTTTGCTTAGCAGTGGTATCTTACACTATAATTGCGACTTCGACTTTTTGCTTCCCTCTGGCTATAGACACACTCAGAAAGAAAAAAATAATAATGCTTTTCCTTGATCCTGTTATGTCCTGCACTATCCAACGTTCTTCCAGATTTCTCTAAATGCAAGGCTACACCCTTGCTTCTCGGAGAGCTTGTCAGAAACACAGATTCTCAGACCTCCTGCTCAGCATGTGCACTTCACACAAGGTCCAAAGGCGACTAATTAAAATTTGAGAAACTCTGGTCTATACGGAGTCTGCTTCTACATTAAAAGTGAAAGTGCAAGTCCCTCAGTCATGTCCAATTCTCTAGGCTAGAATACTGGAGTGGGTAGCCTTTCCCTTTTCCAGGGGATCTTCCCAACCCAGGGATTGAACCCAGGTCTCCTCCATTGCAGGCGGATTCTTTACCAGCTGAGCCACAAGGGAAGCCAGAGAATACTGGAGTGGGTAGCCTATCCCTTTTCCAGGGGATCTTCCTGACCTAGGAATCAAACCGGGGTCTCCTGCATTGCAGGCGGATTCTTTACCAACTGAGCTAACAGGGACATCAACTTAATTTATTCTCCTGAAATCTTAGCCTCAACTTCCTCACTCTAACACTCCCCCTCAAAGTGAAACTGCATTACAAGTTGGAAACTTTCATTGGACTATCAGGCTGTAGGTTCCTTGATCTCCCTATCACGCCCCCTGCTCGCTCCTTCTTTCTAGTTCTCTTTTTTGGCCTACGTGACACCATCCTATAAAGCAGCAACATTTCTATGACACCAGTTTGCAAACATTTACAGCTGAGCACCTATGCCCGTGTCCTCCACAGAGGATAACACACAGCTCTGCACGCCCAGGGACCGCAATCCTGAATGCCTTCCTAACAATGAGGAAAACAGGAAGAGGGGGACATTTTTGCTGTTCTTCTCTGACAAGTTTTGGTACTGGAAGCTCACTTCTAATGCATTGTCCATATCAAATACTCTCCCTTTATCTAAAGACCTTCATTACTAATTGCCCCCTTCCCCCACAGACCTGTGCTTCCTTTCCTTCATTTCCTCCCTGTACCCTCTGCCTCTCTCATCCTTCATTCCCTCTTGCCTCTTATTTCTTGACCTTCCTTAGGATGTACAGTATCTTGAAACAGAACTAATACTTTTTGGGGGGTCATGTGTCACATGGAATCTTAGTTCCCTTACCAGGGATCGAACCTGCACCCCCTGCATTGGAGAGTCTTAATCGGACAGAGTCTTAAACATTGCACTGTTAAGGAAGTTTAGGAACCAATAAGTGAGGTCCTTAAACTGGATTCTCAATGTAATCTGTGGCTGAAACCTGATAAGATACATAATTTCCCTTCTCATCTTTTTCCTCACTATGTCTCTGACGGTGATTTTCTTTGGCGATTAGAACATATCAGCAACCCCATTTTAATCCAACGTTTTGCCAAATGACTTTTCTATAAAACACGGTTCTCACCTTCTACTTGTCCATTTAACGTCTTTTTTCCTCTTGGACCAGCAGCTCCAGATAAACAATCCACAGACTTCTCTGGAAGGCTCTCAGAGATACTCTGCTAAAATTAATGTGAATAATGAGTTGCATGAAGATTTCCTAATCCCTTTGGAAGAAAATACCCGACTTTTAAAAACTGCCTACTTTGAACCCAGTTAAGACAGGTTTTGCCAAGATCCCGTAGCTGCTAAGTAACAGAACTGGCTTCAGAATTCTGAGGAGAATGTATGGCTTGAAAAGAAATATTTAATGGAACACAAGATGGGGCTAAAAAGAAGGTCAACAACTTTTAATCTAAAATTCTCAGCTCACAATTGGAGGACACTGAAAAATACAGTGTCATCTTTTTCTTATCACATATTTCTTATTTATTTCCATGCTATGCAGGACCTCATTCCTCAGCATAACTCAAGTCAACTTCTACATCCTAAATATGAAAAAGGGAATATAAAAGTAAGTCATCTTTTCAGAATTCAGATTTAACAGAGATATATTATGTATATTATATTACCTGTAACATTATATACAATTCCATTTGTCTCTTCACTAATTCACATTCAAAAACTATTAAAATGGCTCTTACATTCACGACCTATGCTACACACTCCAGGAGATGCACAACTGTTTCCTGAACTTCACTCATTTATACTGATACAGGGTCTATAAGATGAATATTTGAAGGAGAATAATACAAAATCTCTGAATTCTGAAGTTTCAGAATGTGACACAAGGACTTTGAGTAGGTTTTTTAAAAACTACAATAGAAAAATAAATCTGAGGTTGTACGTTTTATCTTACAGTTATTAAAAGTCTCTGCTCCTACAGCTGGTTATTATTTTAGGCAAAACATGTATTCTTCAATGAGATGAAGAGTTGGGAATATCCTCTTAATAGAATGCTTTAGAAAACACAGCGGAATCCCTTTATAATACGGATTTTGAGAAACAGAATTTTAATTTCTAAATCTCCATCATATCAACAATTATTTTAGTCTTAATGCAGAGCCAAAACAAAACAGAGAAAGAAAAAATTAAAAAAACCACCCTCCTAACAACTCTAAGAAACCAAAATAAAGTGTCCGGGGGGTTGGGGGCAGAAACTAGATGATATAGGCTATGTAGTTTTGGAACTGAAAGGCTCCAGGAAGATTCCATGATCATTACAATAAGGAATTACGTCCACTAAAGATATCATTATGAGTATTACATAAGTCATGTCCTTATGGTTTAAAATTCACAGAAAGACTCTTTATCCTTGACCAAATTTCGTATTTCCTCCACTGTGGGCAAGCTTTTTCTGATACGATTCTTCTGTCACTATGTATTTTTCAGCCCATTTTTTCCTTCACCCCCACCTTCCATATTTATCAAAGTAAAAAAAAAAAAACCAACTAGTCATATGTTTATAAAATAGTTTGCTCTGACCAATTTTCCACTGCAAACAGAAAACAGTGAGAGGGACACCACTGCTGAATTTTAAGAGTAAATGTCACAGGAAACTAAATTCAGAGCACGAAAACTAATTTCACAACAGAACGCTTTACCTTGGTTTCAAAATCTAAGACTTCATCATTTGATGTAAGCCATAAATCATCACCAGGTTTGCTGGAAAACCTTTACAGCAAAAACAGACAACAACAATGAGTGAAAACATTTTTTTTTAACATATTTTGATGTGGACCATTTTTAAAGTCTTTATTGAATTGGTTGCCATGTTGCTTCTGTTTTATATTTTGGCTTTTTGGCCCCAAGGCATGTGGGATCTTAGCTCCCCCAACCAGGGATTGAACCCACACCACCTGCATTGGAAGGAGAAGTCTTACTAAGCATCTTAACCACTGGACCCCCAGGGAAGTCTCCAAAACAGTCTTTAGTTACACCTGTTTCTGCTTCTATCTTTCCCAATCTATGAAATATCTAGTTAAGGCTCATTCTTAGTTTCCATAACAAAGAGTGACAGCCGATATACTGGCAGAGCCTGAAAATAATTTGTTTTCACCAAGTCCTAATAGGTGAACTTAAAAATCCAATTGATCGACTGACATAACTTTTGTTTCCCCAAGCTGGAATAAACCTGATGACTTAAAACAAAGTGGAAGGATAAGCTGCTCCTTCTCCATTGTCTGTCCCTGGTTCAGAGACTAATCTGTGTCCATCAAAAATGGCAGTCTTGGTTCTTCAGCAGGGGAAACACTTATTGAGAAGGTCCCACTTCTCCCCTTTACTCTAAAGGGAGTGCAATGTCTAAAACTTAAAATGGACACAAGTCAAAGAACTACATTATATCTTTAGATTATATGCTACACGGGTACTTCTCAATCTCTGCTGAGGGACACAAGAGTGGGCATGGGAAACAGGCAGGCCAGCTGTCAAATCACAGGTCAACTCACTTTAACCATGGAATCATGGGTCAATTCATCAACCTCCTGAACCACAGTTGGCTAATTAAGTAAAAGTAGGACACAGCTACTTTACAAAGCTGCTGAGATGACTCTAGGAGGTCACAGATGTTAAGCACATAATGCAGTGTCTGACCCAGAGTAGAACACTCAACAAACATTAGTTTCTCTTCCCCGTGTTCCCTTAAACATACAATTTTAAAACATCCATAAAATCCTACCTGCATAGACAGTCTTCTTCAGAACTCTCATCCACTATTAAAGAAAAAAGCAAGACATTTAAAATCAACAAAAGAAAAGTATAGAATATTAAAACCTCAAGACTGATGCTCTGCTTAAAAGTATTCCTTTGGGACCATACCTGGAGACCACACTAGAGGGAACAGTGATTGTACTATACTCGCAGGCCATTAATGCCTAAGAATCACTCCTCTCCTTTATAGTCATCAAATGCAAAACAAAAAAAAAAGAAGAAAGAACTGCTGTTACAATGACAATAATCCCAACCAAACTGTAGAAGACTGACAGAAAATTATATTATACCATTAATAGAATCAGTACGATAAGCTGACAAGAGCACGCTTAAACAGCACAGTGTTCCTGGACTTCCATTGCCTGGAGCAGTGAACAGAGGAACAGGTGTCTTGCTGGGACATAACACAACTTCTCTGGCTCTTCAGTTCAGGATGAAAACGCCCTCTCACAGGGAAGCTTGGTCTACAGGCACTGAACTTCAGAGCGTGGGAAAACATAGGAAACAAAGTTTTCCTGGCCCTCTTTCCAGATGCAAGAGAAGTATGAAAGATGTAGTGATTCCAGATTTAGAAAGAATAATCTCTTGAAAGGGAGGTGGGGGAGGGCAAATGGGTGAAGGGGGTCAGCTGGGTGGTGGGGATGAGGACTAGACTTGTGGTGAGCAGGCAGTAGGGTACACACAAGCTGAACTTTAAAAAAAGTTTTAAATATATATATGTGTATATATATACACACATACACTAATGTATTTAAAAAGAATCTCTTGAGACTATGTCCTTCCACTGCTCAAGAGTATCTGAATCACACAGAGCAGGATGGTCCAAACAGTCCTGTGTACTAGTGAGGGATATCATTATATCAATCCTCCCCATTATATGGCAAATGTTGACAGAAATCATGCTTCTTCAGGTTGGAAGGCATACATCATCAGATCCGAAGCTGATGAACAAGGGGAGGGATGGAAGGAAGGAGGGGGTGATGGACTCCGGTGCTCTTGGACAACATTTCACATGTGTCGTCATGATTTGATGCTGGAGGGATGACTCACATGCAGTGAATTCAGGGGGAGAGGAGTCCTGGTAGCTCGAGCCTGGAGGGCAGGGGCAGTGATTTTTAAATGTTTGCACCCTGTGACATCAGAACAATGCTTAGTACATAAAAGACATTTGACAGTTATCTGTTTAGTGAACAAATGAACAATAAACATGTTTTCTTTGAAAATTTTGTTTAGAAAAATACAGAAAGTAACCAGGGACAACTCTATTCTATTCTGAGCATACTGAAAACCAAGATTCTAGGTCATCTCTGTATCTCCTCTGACATATTAAACCAACCTACAGTTCTGTATGGAACTGTATGTTTAGTCACCAAGTTGTGCCCAACTCTTGCGACCCCCATGGACTACAGCTCACCAAGCTCTTCTGTCCATGGGATTTCCCAGGCAAGAATACTGCAGTGGGTTGTCATTTCCTTTTCCAGGGGATATTCCCGACCCAGGGATCGAATCCATAACTCCTGCATTGGCAGGCAGATTCTTCACTAACTACTGAGCCACCCTTTGATTAGACAGAGGTTTACTAAGTTAAAGGTGTCCTCAGACAGCTTGTACGATGTGCTAAATGCCACAATGAGGGGACCTAACACTGTTTTTGTTAATGTGAAGCATTTTTAGTGCTTTTATTAGAAACTGCAGAGTCTCAAGTTCATCTATTTGAATATCTATTATGATAATCTTTAACTGATGGCAAGAGAACATCTTGTTCTTTCAAAACTATACTGTCTTGACAATTATCCAATACAGAAGTAAACATTTGGTCCTAATGAAGTCAACCTATCTCACTCTTTTTGGATCTGTAAGGAATGAAGTTGGTAATAGAGACCTTGTTGGTACAATAGGCAAAATAACTGGTTCTCAACCAGGCACTGCTTACCTGCCTTCTGTACTATTGGTAAGTATCTTTCAAAAATAATCTCTCACTGGTATGCTGCACACTGGCTCAGCTTTGCAGTTCTTATTGTTTATCATTTCTTAGCCTACCAGGAAGGGATTATTGAGGTTCCCAGTTTTAATGATGGTAACTTTTTTAGTGAGAGTAATCACTACACAGTAACTAATAACTATTCATTCATTAAATGTAAACCATTTGTAGAAGTTAAAGTTCACTTTCATAAGAAGTCCAATCTGCTATAATATGATGATAGATGAAATATATATCATACTAACTTAAATTTTTTTTCTTATTTACACAAAGATCTAATGTAGGGCCATATTAAATACATGAATTTCTTTTCAGACAATACTGTCTCTGATTTTAAATTACCTACAATTAACTTCTTCAACAATTCTGAATACTAGACTATTAAGAAATTAATTTAAAAAATAAAATACACATGCAATTTACACTAACTTTTTCATAGTTCTTTCATTATTGAAACTTCCTCACTCCTACTTTTTCTATGGTAGAATCACCAAGAGTAATTCTTTAGCAGATGACATACCTGGGTTGCTATTTTCAGGAGGAGTTTTAGGTCTCTCTTCTTTATATGCAGAAATCAGTTGGCGAATGCTATGCATTAAAAATGTAATAAATAATATTTTAACACTAATATGAAAAACAACATCAAATTCTTAGATCATATCATCAGACAAGGTCAGAGATAATATCAAAACTTCAATTGTCCCATACATTTCAAGTTTCTAAGTTCTATAAATTTTTATTTAGCATGTATTTAAAGGAGAAAGAAAAGGAAGATGAAGTAGTCATGAACTGAGGGCAGTATAGCTCCGTTAATTAACTAGACTTAGCCTGGCATATGAAAACGCTCTCGAACTTGGAAATCTTAGCTCTGTAACCAGCTGCTTTTTGTTCCTGGTTAAGTTGCTTCTTTTCACTTCAAAGTCTTCCTCTATACAACCGTGATCTTACTGCCTTATTTCACAAGGGGATTAAGGAGAATTTAATGAGCTAATATGCCCCCCAAATGCTTGGAGAAACAAAGATTGGAATAATTTGTTCTCAAACTTTATTGCTGGAACTACTTTGGAATTCCAAGTAAAACCCAATTTGTGTTTTTTCGTACATTTAACATTCAAGGGTTGCACGAACTGTTATTAATTCTTTGTGGTTTGTAATTTAGGGAATCTCAGCTCTTATATAATGTGTACCTTAATTTATTTATAAAATATGAACTCACCACATTAGATAACATAATTAGCCCCCATCACTGCAGCTAATCACACCAAGAGCTAATCACAATCAAGACCCGGCCTGGACCACTACTCTTCCTTCTCTACCTGCTCAGACTCTGAACCAGCAGATCTTTCTGACAATGATGCTTAATCTCCATGATCATCTCCAATTTACTTGGAAGACATATTCCTACTCCTACAGTAGATACTGGCAAGTCCTAGACAGGGCTTACCTATCTGAATTCAACGATCTTACTTGAGATTTAGGGATTTCTAAATCTGGTGAATGGGTTCCTTATGAGGCAGACTCTGAAAACATTTAAGGTGGAGGCAGATACAAATCCTTTGGAAGATTTTTGTTATTACAGGAAACAGATCCCATGAGGGGCCAACCGTAATTTTGGAATCTCAGGCGAGCCAGCAGCCACTACCCTAGGAAGGATGACGGGGAACCTATGACCTAAGAAAAGGTGCCCCCACAGGACAGAAAGCTGCCTTGAGGTTCAGGTCTAGAAACCAAGGAGAAAAGGAAGTCTGTTCAATCCCTGCAGGAGGACTTGAACCTCTCTGACAGCCTAAAATGGTCCCCACTGATATCTGCTAGCAGAAAAGATAAATAAGACCCTCGACCGCACCTCATCGTGAAGATCTAGGCTTACACGTGGGCTCCACGTAAGGCTTCTGAGTGTGGGGGAGAAGCTAGGAGGCCCAGCTGCCAGAGCTGGTGCTTTGCGACAGTGACTTGAGCTACAAGCATACATATGAGAACAAAGAAGCTGTGACTCTGAAGTTGACGTGTGCATCACCATGAAGACTGGGGAACCTGGACCCGCAGGGGCAGCCTGGGAGTAGAGGTCAATTGTCAGCTGACTGCAGGACGAGTTTCTTTTTTTTTTTTTTCTTCTTTTAAAATGATTTTAGTAAAGGTCTTTATAGAGCAACATCCAGACTCCAGATCCAGCTGCCAAGGAGACCCTGTCAAGACTAGTTGTAGTAGCAGTGCTGCAGCAATAGAATCAATACAAGCAACAGAATGATGAGAAGGAATTATTTTTTTCCCTCCAAATGACGTGTGGAAGAGGACTGTCTCGTTGATCTTAGGGAATCCGCGGGGTTCTTGGAAAATTCAAGCAGGAGCAGCATAGAGAGAGGCAAGTCCTCAAGGGAAAACACAGGATTTGCTGCTGAATATTTCATGACCCAAATAACTAGTTAGAAATATCACAACTGTGACACTATTTGTACTTCATACAGAGAGGTTACAATGGGAATGAAATGGCTAATGTTAGGCTCTCTAAGGATCAAGGTCTACATGTCCTGAGATAAAGAATCCCGAACCCACGACCACATGTAACTAATTGGCCTTTGCTTGGCTTTCAGCTGATGAGGGGGAACATCTCACCACCATTCCCAAACTGCCTGCACCAAACTGGAGCTCTCACTGGTCAGGTATCAGTAACAGTTAAAATTATTTTTGGCTGCAGTTTAGTGATAACTGGCGTTTTAATGGGAACACTTACATATTAAAGCCACTAATAATAGCATAGTCTTCTGCAGTCTGTCCAAAAACATCTTGAGAAAAGATGTCAACACCTTGCTGAAGAAGAAGACCAACTACATTTGTTGATCCATAATTGACAGCAAGCATGAGGGCTGTTCTAAAACAATAGAGAGATGACTTCAGCCTCAGGAAGTTGAGTTAACTTACTTAAACAACTAATTTGATATGCTTTATCAAGTTAATATCTTGCCTTTCCATGAAGAACTGACCATTTACAGGCTCGTGTTCATCTTTGTAAATTACCTTCAAGGTTAAAATGAAGGGATGGAAAAGAAGCCTCCTGTCCCACTGGGATGGCATGCAGCAGCAGCTACTATTTCAAAAGTCCCTGATGGGGACTTCCCTGGTGGTCCAGTGGCTAAGACTCCATGTTCCCAATGCAGGGGGGCCCAGGTTCCATCTCTGGTCAGGGAACTTGATCCGACATGCTGCAACTAAGAGTCCCCACAACTAGGACCCCACGCAGCCAAATAAATAAATAAATGTTTATAAAAAAATAATAAAGTCCTTGATGGACAAAAAACAATGTTTAGGTCACTTATCTGAGGCAGGTGACTATTTAAGGGATGAATTCCCCATTTCCTCCTTAGTCTGATATATTAGGCTTCAAAGTCAGCTGGAGGTTGGGTTAAGGAAAGGCTACTTGCAGGTTTAAAACAAAAATATTAACAATAATGGGAATAAAAACAGTCATGGTGGCAGTTAATGATGTTGACAAGCATGTGCTAAGCACTAAATGAAAAAACTATATATAAAATCTTTCTTACACATAGCCAACTTTGAAAGATGCATTACTATTCGCCTTTTGTATCAGGAAACTTATTTGCTGATGATAAGTAATGTGCCCAATGATAAGTAATGTTAGGGTCATAACCCTAACAGGCAGGAAAGCTAGGAATTGAACCCAGTCTGAACCTAAAAGCCCATCATTTTCATCTGTACCATCCACCTCTGACTTGTCTTTGTTAAAGGAACTGTTTATCCAATTAAAGCTGTCTTTCTTCCTCCTACTTGCATTAAAAATGAAAACATCAAAATGTACTAGAAATGAAAAAGAATAAAAACTGATGAGCCCACAGGATCTGGTGACAGTGAGTAATAATGACTTTTTCGTTGCTGTTGTTGTTGTTGTTTAGTTGTATCTGACTCATTTGCAAACTAATAACATCAGCATTCTTCAGAGAAAGTAATTTAATGCAAAGAGTTATCCAAAAGGCAAAATCAAGTCCTTTATGTTTAGTATGCATCTTTTAAAAATATATGTATATACAAAGTAGAGGTTAAAGAATTATTTTAAAGAATTAAGAAATTCAATACTGTCATAAGGTAAACTAAAAAGCAGAATCAATATTTTATAAAGCTAATAAAACTAATGTGAAATCCCTCAGCTACTATAAGATGGACCAAAAAACAAAAAAAGATAGGTTGCATATGACATCAGTCAATATTATAAAGGAATATGAATCCTGCTGTATATTCCTGCTATATATTGTTGTTCATAATTCCCAGTCAGAAAAATTGATTTTCTACCTAAGTGATGATGTGTTGATCACAAACAAATCCTCTTATTCATTTAATCTTGGTATTACCACCCTAGAACAACACTAAGGTTTTTAAAAAGAAAAAGAACAACGTACCTTTTCAATTTATCAACTGCATGTATATTTGCTCCGTTCTTTACTAAAAACTCCACCATTTGCGCTCTCCTTTCAATTATAGCAAGTAACAGCGGTGTGAGGTTATCCTGTAAATGGAAAACCATTTCTAATGTACACAGTTAACCTATTTCTAAACTGAAATTAAAATCGTGCAATAGATTCTCTGAACTGAAACACATAACTCAGAAGGTAAATAAAAGGGAGCCCCCTCCTCATCCCCCTGTGCACCTTCTTTCTCTTTAATCTGCTCCTCCTCTGGGCCTTCCCTAGTGGTCCAGTGGCTAAGACCTGAGCTCCCAGTGCAGGGGGTCTGGGTTTCGTTTAGCTACTAAATCAACTGCCTATTTTAGGAACAATGCTGAGGCAGAAATATATATTATCTGTAGCATGCATAACCTATCCAAGGATGACCATGAGTAAACTCATAAAGTTTACAGACAGTCCAGTGGGAATATTATTCTCTATATGAACATGCAGACAGAAAACTTTTTTTTTTTTTTTCAAAAAACCAAATGTGGGAACACATGTTTTACTGCTTTCTCAGAAATGTCTCCTGGAATTTAATCTTACTCATTCACTCCTCCTTGCTTGTTCTTCCCCAACTCACTCCCCCTTAAGACAGGTCAGCATTAGCCAGATGGTATTTGCATGCAAAATGACCCCTCCCCCACCTTATCTTCAAAGACTTTTCTTGATGACTCTCATATGATTACCTCCAGACCTCCAGGAGGAAACTTCCACAATCCCACAGTTCTGGTCTTTGTCTTGTTTTACTGCTCTTAGTTAAAGATTACAAGATAAGTTACCAATAAAAACATGCTCAGCATTTTCTTGGGCAGTTGCTCTTCTGCAAGCTCTCCCTGCGCTCTCTCTTATAATCTTGTGTGTTTCTGAGAGTTATTCAGTGCGAAACCACCACAATCAACTTAAAAATTCTAATTCGAAAAATTCAATCCCATTCTTAAGAGATCCTTTCAAAATATGACATTGATGATTACTTAGATTGTCTTTAAAACCTTGAAATATTTATCAAAATAAACTATAAAACAAAAATTGGAAACTCAAATGCTTATGGAGGAAAAGCTGGTGAACTGAGTAAGTGAAAAAGCCAGGTAAGGCCAGTAAACCCAAGAACACATGCCCCATATCGAAGGGGTGGCCTATGCATGCTGACCAAAGAGTAGGATGGGCTCAAGGGGGAGCAGATTTGGTTCCTGGAGAAGCCTGACCTGCAGACTTCTGCATGAGTCTCCTAAACTTTAAATGTTGGCTCAGTGTGTCGACTAAACGAAACATATCCAAGGGCCACGTCTGGTCTATGGCCCACTTGTGATTTTATGTTTACTTTTTCCAAACAGGTGGATATAAAGCAAATACTTGTATGTGAAACCTTTCCTTTCTTTAGTATCATATGTTTCACAAAAAACACGGGTCCCAATATGTAATAAATACAGCTATTAAGACTCATAACTCAATTAAAAATAAATTCTTTTAAAAAGACTCAGAACTCACACATCAAGAATGTTTCCACTGCCTGTTGAAACTACAATCTGTCTCCAGAATTCTTCTAGATTGTTAATCAAATGGATAATGAGGTCCTAAGACTGCTGAAACTAAATTATTAAAACAATTCCCATCTGTACTGTTACGAACTTCATGGGTTTTAAAGCTCTCATCTGCTTATGCCAGGGATCAGCAAACAGACACACTGCAAGAGTCTGTCCTGCAGATGACACCAAAAAAAGGCTCATGAGTTATTATTACTGCAGTCAGGAAAGCCCTGTTGCTAACAAACATCTGTTGACCTAATGACCTGGATCATAAGAGAAGGTGCAAAATCCTTAAAGGGTCAGATTCTACAGATGAAGTGACTTCGCCATGAGCAAATCTCTAAAGACTTCTGGAATGCCACTGAATGATTAGTGGTTGGAAGGAAAAGGAGTTATTGTTCAAGCCAATAGATATTTGCAATAATATTGTTTTAACTTCTCAATCACAGGGACAGAGAAAAAGTCAAGGCTAATATTGTTGGAAAGGAGGGAGCTGATGGAAGGACCTAGCATTTATCAAATTCCAACTCTTCTAGAGATTACTTTTCTTTCAGATAGGTGCATTTAGTTCGGAGAAGGCAATGGCACCCCACTCCAGTACTCTTGCCTGGAAAATCCCATGGACGGAGGAGCCTGGTGGGCTGTAGTCCATGGGGTCGCTAAGAGTCAGACACGACTGAGCGACTTCACTTTCACTTTTCACTTTCATGCATTGGAGAAGGAAACGGCAACCCACTCCAGTGTTCTTGCCTGGAGAATCCCAGGGACGGGGGAGCCTGGTGGGCTGCCGTCTATGGGGTCGCACAGAGTCAGACATGACTGAAGCAACTTAGCAGCAGCAGGTGCATTTAGAAATTATATTTATTCACTCCATAGTTCTTCATCAAGGACTGTATCACAATCTCAAGGAAATAATTCTAAATACACACGTCCAAGCCTTCCTTGATTTATTCAGCCAAAATCTTCAGAGAACAGCCTAGGCTTATACATTTTTTAAATAAGTTTTCCCAAGTGATTGCAGTTCACCAGCACAATCTAGCAAGAATAAGTGCAGCAACCACTCCAGTCTCATCTCTTACCCACATGGCCAATTCCTTCTATTACTTGAGGATTTGAAAAAAAAGAAAAGTGTAAGAGGCAAGAGTCATCAAGACTGCAAATTCTTTAATTTTTCTCAGTAAACAGTGTTAGAACAGGGACTGGTAAACTCAAAAGGCAACCTGATCTCATTAGTTATAAACCCCTTACTTTCCATCAAGACATTCTAGATTGGAGAGCAGAGTCTAGACTCTTATCTAAGTGGCTGTTTCTGCCAGAATAGGATAAGATGTCAGTTAATTATTTGTTCTTCTCTCTTATTTCCCACTTAATCGCCACCTGTTCACTGCCAGTCTGATTTCCTCAGAGTCTTCCTAAAGACTCTGGTATCTAGGCAAATTTACAATTCACTCATTCTCTTTCTTAAAATAACAACTATTATCCCTGAAAAGTGAAAAGCACCTTACAGAAATATATAAACTGAAGGGAATAAAAACCAAAAACTAAAACCTCGGGATTCCGTGGTGGTGCAGTGGCTGGGTCTCAGTGCTCCCAGGAAAGGGGGCCTGGGTTCAAGCTTTGGTCAGGAAACTAGATCCTGCATGCTGAAACTAAGCCCAGCACAGCCAAATAAATAAATATTAAAATAAATAAATCCCCTTCTTGGTATTTCCCAATTGCCAAAATTCCAACTTCACTTGCATTTTTCATTTGCTTGCTCCTTTTCCTTTCTTTTTACCCTCTTAAGACTTGGGCTATGAGAGAGAAATCATGTTTATATAAATCATTTTTCATAAAATGGGAATTTGTGAACAGCAGCAAGATTTCTATTATGTAAAATGCTTTTGTTATGTTTTAATTTTAAGACAAAGTCTACTTCAGAGGGAAATTTTGTTTCACTGTGTTATTTTAGACTAGGAAAAAAAAAAAAAACTTGAGTGGGCGAATATATTTGGAAAAAGTTCTACCTTTAACAAGTTCAGTGTTACCACAAGTATCTGCCATAAACACATAAGAGAACACTCTACTCTCTAAGGCTTCTTTAGAAACATCACAATTTAAAGTGAAATCTTAGACAATTTGCTTCTTTCAAAATACTTTCACTCAGGGAAGGCTGCAGCTTCCAAAGATGGAAAACTGAGCTCATCTGTGAGAGTGGAGGGACTTCCTGGCGGGGCTGCAGCTGCAGGATGTCACGTGTGTCCTGAAGAAAGAGCAGGAGGGGCAGCTTCGCCATCACCAGCTCCACATGCACAGCTGAAACCCCACCGAGCAGCAACCCGGGGCCGAGCACGGGAGACCCCGAGGTGTACATCGCAAACCAAGCGGTCACCAGCACAAGTGAATGCCCTCGCTGGGAGTCAAACATGACCTGACCCTCTTGGCCGGATCTCAGAACCAGGGTCTTGGAGGGCTCAGGGCTCCAGGCCTGCTGCCTCCAGGCCCACTTGCACTCACCCGGCTCCCCTCATGGGCACTGGGTCTCTTTCCTCCTCCCACCCACCCCAGGGGCACCCATTCCCTGAACCCCTGGAAGCAGCCACTCGTCACATCACTTCACTCTTCCCAGGCCTTCATCATTTGTGGGCTCTGAGCCTACCACCCACTCCCGGGCACGTCCTGATGGGAAATCTTCCTCTGGGGTAGACGGCTGGCTGGGAGACAGAGCTTTGCCCTCTCTGTGGGCTCCAACATTTTCCCCCACCCCCTGCATTGGTTTTGGAGTTGTTTCCATGGTAACAGGGCTTGATGGACACTCTTCAGTTTACCTATTTACATAGTTAGAAATAAAACACTTCTAGTTTAAAAAAATGCTTCGCAAATATTTTGTAAATATAGTTGAGATATACCTTGTTCCTGGCTTCTATATTGGCGTCGCAGGAAAGCAGCTTTGCTGCGAGTGATAGATTCTGGCAAAAGACAGCATAGTGGAGAGCGGTGTTCCCACAGACGTCCATGACATTTGGGTCGGCACCATGCTCCAGCAGAAGAGTCGCACACTCCTCTTCTTGGCATTCTACGGCCTGTCAGTGTTGTGCCAAGAAACAGAGTGTAAATTCTAGGAATTCAAAGTAAACAGGCCACAGGCTTCACCGGTTTGCTATATCTAAATGAGATGAATTCACTTTGAGTCTCAGTAGTTAGATCACATCCACCTCGTGTGGACACGGTTCGCTGCCCCATACCTTCATCAGCGCGGTCCTGTTTTCATTGTCACAGAGGTTAAGCTGGCATTTTCTCTCCAGGAGCAGAGTGACCACCGCTGAATGGCCATTGGCACAGGCCAAGTGGAGCGCAGTCCTATGAAAGCAAGAGGAGTTTTCAGGAAACTGTAGTGTTACTGTTTCAAAACAAACAATTGTTCCTGTGATTGAAGATATTCAATAGCATGATATTCTTACTGCTCTAAAACAAATATTTCGTTTCCTTCTGGAGAAAGAACATTATATATTAGCATTAGCTCTGCTTAACACAGTAATGAAAGAACAATTTACTTGAATAGAATGACCATGACCTTGAGATTCAGCTCAACTTGGGTTTGAATTTGACTTTCACTCTGTCAGCTGTCGCTCAGCCTCTCTGTGCCTCAATTTCCTCATCAACAAAATGGAGAGAGAGAAGTAGTTCTCTCACAGGACAGCACTGCGATGCTTAAATGAGATCCATGCAAAGAGTTTAGAACCGTTCCTGGCACAGGTTAACAGCTCAGTAACTGTTAGATAATATAATCATACTTATTACTATTACTACTATTTGACAAGGACAACATCTCAACGAAGTCAAAGGATATCACACCTCCTTTGCAGATACATTTTGAGGATTAGAGACAACACTGTACTTCAATGATTCTAATACGTTCATTTTCTCACATTTTAACGTCTCTGACATTGGAATGAAATTTATAATTCACAATGTCTGTACAACTGTAATTTGTAGCATTTTTGTTTGTTCATTTCTTATTTTTCCTGTTGATCTAATTACCATAAGGTCTTTTTGTCTAAGGTTGCTTCTTTTTAATTAAAGTATAGATGATGCATATTACATATTATTATACATTACAGTACACAACATAGTGATTCACAATTTTTATAGGTCATACTCCATTGAAAGTTATTTTACGATATTTGCTATATTCCCCATGTTGTACAATACATCCTGGTAGCTGGCAGGATTTTAGTTCCCCCACCAGGTATCGAACCCTGGGCCCACAGCAGTGAGTCTTAACCACTGGACGACCAAGGAACTCCCTAGATTCCCTTGACTTCTGAAAAGGCTGAAAGTTGTCAGAAAATATCAATCCTCAAAAAAAATTCTAAAAAAAATTGAAAGTGAGTAATCATTTTTATCTGTGCCACATTTCTACTAGTGCCAAAAAGACAAGGCTGTCTGCTCAGCCGACTTGCCCAGAGACAGCTTGATCTACTGAGAGTTTTAAATTGTGTGTGTTGTTAAAATGTTAAACCAACATCCAGATTTCTTTTCTTTTCTTTGTGCCGAAATCCATGAAACTCCAGAATTCTTACTTTGAAATCATTCTTAGAAAGGTCTTTGGGGTGGGAGGCTCACAAGGAAGGGGATATATGTATACTTACAATTGATTTATCACGTTATACAGTAGAAAACAACACAACATTGTAAAGCAATTATTCTCCAATTAAAAAAAAAATTAAGGTTAAGAAACAGAAATAGAAAAAACAGAAGGTCTCTGTCAGCAGATTAAAAATGTATAAATAGGAATCTGAGTTTTATTCTGGTACTTTTCTCACTGTGCATGTTTGAAATGTTTGATCCATACTCTATCTGAAACTTTTTGGTAAGATAAAAATTGAGTTACTTTTCTCTTTTACCAGGTTATTTCTCCACCATCTACACACAGTTTATCATTTCTAAAAGAAAAGGTCATCATTATCAAGTTCTAAAGTTTTACATACATTTGGGTGTTTGGGCATTCTGTTCCATTCATTTATCCATCTTTTCAGTTGTCAGTAAATGAACACTTTGTGGGCACTTATAGCACATTTTGATATCTAGAAGGGCAAATCTTCCTCTACTATACAAAACTTTTAATTTCACCACAACAATTAAAGACAGCATATGTAACCCAAAATCTTTAAAACCATGAAATATTGATTTGGTTTAAATACAGAAAAGACCATACATCCTAAGAACATGTCTTCCTACTCAAGGACACAGCCAGCTTCCTACTTCAAAGCTGTCTTCTAAGGTCCTTCAGCAAAGAACACATATACCTAAGTGTACACTGATATAAAGTGGATCTTGAATTGTATCTGAAGAATTTTTAATCCAGAATTTGACTTGGCAGGGGAATTATTTTGCTCACTATGCAGTTTTCTGTAATATATAACCTTACGGTATAAAAAATGTGTATATTAAAAAATAAGATATTGACAACATCAGAAATCTGTCCACTGCCATGATCCACGATAGGCGATCCATGAAGAAGTGCTTTCAGAAATCACATGAGAAAAAATGTGAGAGCCAGGAGGTTCACAAGACTTCTTGAAGGCTATATAACTTGAGAGCTTTTACTCATGAGTACATCATGCTAACCCATGCAAATAAAAAGTAGGAGGAAGAAAGGAAAAACAGATGCTATTCATGTTTCCTTTCATGTCTGTGATTACCAACATTCAGTTAAATGACTTCAAAACTATCAGTAAAGCTCTATAAGGGGAATTATAAGTGGGTCCAAAACCAGCTAAGGCTTTTTGCTGCCTATCAAGTCTGCGAGGGTGCTGGATCCCAGGAAGGTATCCAGGAGCCTTGGAGGGGAAACTCACAGGCGGGATCTCTGCCAGGCCCTTCCACCACGCTTACCTGTTTGTCTTGTCCCTGTCGTTCAGGCCATTTTTTCCAAACAACAGAACATGCTGCACTTTGGCTACGTTGCCCACGATGGCAGCTTTGTGGATCTTTCTGAGGTCTTTGTCTCGGATGCGGTACCTGGGCTGGAGGTTGATTCCATGACTGCTGTCTCTCACCGGGTTGATGGAGGAGCCTGAGGGCGACTTGCCCTTCTTACTCCTGAAGCCAAAAATCTTCTTCATTGCAGAGCCTATGGACTCCGAACACACCTCACCGCTCCGTCGGCTCTTCACAGTCCCCTAAACCCAACACGAGCACTACAGGTAAGCCAGAGCTGTCCCGCCACAACCTCCCAGTTGGGAAGCTCAACGGTTTGGAATCTTTCATCCCAGAATGATCGTTGCTAAGCGACACCTCTAAACACATTGCCCGTGCGCACAGAGGCCTGTTGTGCCAGACTGCCCAGTGCTCATATGCAAGAACTGTAAGTTCATGTCCTGAAGGAAACAAACAATATCAACAAACCCTTACCTAAACTAAGAAGGAAAGAGAGGAAACTGAAATAAATACAGAAATGAAAGTGACATTATAACTGTGTAACTGTCAAAATAACTATAGTATCCAAAGCAATCTACAGATTCAGTGCAATTTCTATCAAATTACCAATGGCATTTTTCACACAATTAGAACAAAAAATTTTACAGTGTGTATGGGAACAAAAGACCCCAAATAGACAAAGCAATCTTGAGAAAGTAAAGCAAGAGCCGACAGAATCAGGTACCCTGACTGCAGACTACTCTGCAAGCTTCAGTAATCAAAACACAGTACTAGCACAAAAACAGAAATACATTTAATCATCAATGGAACAAAACAGAAAGTCCAGAGAGAAACCTACGTACCTGGGGTCAATTAATCTAGGATAAAGGAGGCAAGACTATACAAAGGAGGAAAGACAGCCCCTTCAATAAGTGGTGCTGAGAAAACTCAACAGCTACATGTATAAGAAGGAAATTAGAACACTCCCTAACATCATACACAAAAATAAACTCAAAATGGACTAAACACCTAAATATAAGACAGGTCCTGTAAAACTCAGAGGAGAATATAGGCAGAACACACTCTGACATAAACTACAGCAGGATCTTTTTTCATCCACCTCTTAGAGTAATGAAAATAAAAACAGAAATAAGCAAGCGGGATATAATAAAACTTAAAAGCTTTTGCACAGTGCAGGAAATCGTAAACAAGACAGACGACAACCCACAGAATGGGACACAATATTTGCAAATGATGCAATTGACAAGGGATTAATCTCCAACATATTCAAACAGCTCAAAGAGCTCAATATCAAAAAACAAACAACCTGATCAAAAAATGAGTATAAGATCTAAATACACATTTCTGTAAGGAACACCTACAGACGACCAAAAAGCACATGAGGGATGCTCAGAAGGGATGCTCTGCACCACTAATTATTATAGAAATGCAGAAATACTATAGTAAGGTATCATTTCACACCAGTCAGAATAGCCACCATCAAAAAATATACAAACAACAAATGCTGGAGAGTGTGGAGAAAAGGGAACCCTTCTACACTGCTTATGGAATGCAATTAGGTACACCCACTGTAGAAAACTCTATAAAGGCTTCTTTAAAAACTAAATACAGAGTTGCCATATGATTCAGCAATCTCGGTCTTGGGCATATATCTGGAGAAAACCATGATTCAAAAAGGTACATGCACCCCAATGTTCACTGCAGAAATATTTACAGTAGCCAAGACATTGAAGCAACCCAAGTGTCCATCAACAGAAGAATGGATAAAGAAGATGCGGTGTACACACACACACACACACACACACACACACACACAACAAAAATGGAATATTACTTGGCCATAAAAAGAAATAATAATGCCATTTGCAGCAACACAGATGGATCTCGAAATTACAATACTAAGTGAAGTAACTCAGAGAAAAACAAGTATCACATCACTTACATGTGGAATTTAATAAAAATAAGCTTATTTATACAAACCAACTCAAAAAGATCTCAAAATCAAATTATGGTTATGAAAGGGGAAACATGAGGGGAAGGATAAATTAGGAGATTGGGATTAACATATATACACTATTTTCTAGTAGTCATGTGTGGATATGAGAGTTGTACAATAAAGAAGGCTGACTGCCAAAGAATTCATGCTTTTGAACTGTGGTGTTGGGAGTAGACTCTCGAGAGTCCTCGCACTGCAAGGAGATTAAACCAGTCAATCCTAAAGGAAATCAATCCTGAATACTCACTGGAAGGACTGATGTTGAGGCTGAAGCTCCAATACTTCAGCCACTTGATGTGAAGAGCCGACTCATCGGAAAAGACCCTTATGCTGCGAAAGATGGAAGGCAGAAAGAGAAAGGGGACGACAGAGGACGAGAGGGTTGGATAGCATCACCAACTCAATGGGCATGAATTTGAGCTAACCCCACAAGATAGTGGAGGACAGAGGAGACTGGCAGGCTGCAGTCCATTGGTCACAGAGTCAGACACGACTGAGTGACTAACACTTTCACTTTGAATATGGAAAACTTAACAGTGCTGGTTTTTAAATCGCTTAAGTTAGCTGCAGAGAAAATACTTAGTACCAAAAGTACTTGGATACTACTGTTTAAAAGTAGTACTAATACTACTTAAAAGTAGTATTTTTAAAATACCATATAAATTTTCATCATACACACAAAAAAGATTTCCCTTTAATAAAGATTTTCTCATCATGTTGAATGAGAAACAACTAAAATGTCATGAAAACAGTCAAGAAGGGAAATTTTTACTATTTATCTTTCAGATCATATTTTTTTTTCTTCCAAATCTGTACATATTCTTGTGATGTTTTCAAAAGCAGGTCCTCAGACAGATTTGACCCATCTGTAGCTCCTAGAGGAGACAATCCATAGGACTCAGATTCAAATTCAGCAGCAGCTGGAAAAAAAAAAGGATTACATTCTTTATCTAAAATACTTGAGTTAACTCAGTATTAGTGGGAAAAAAAAAAACAAACCTGAGATATATCTAAGTGCTCTGAAAAATGAAACATATCTATAGATGACAGAAAACAAAATACAAGATTACAATTATATAATCAGCCTACGGTCCCACATGTGGCTGAGTATCAGAGCTTCTGGCTTTCTCATTCTTCATTCATTCACTCAATAACTATCTGCTAAGGTGCCGTGACAAACACTGGAATTACAAGATGAAGGTGACCCAGTCAACCTGAGAAATGATAATGCCATAAACTGTAAAAATAGATGGACAATTTCCATACAGAGTCATAAATACTAAGACAGGTATACAAGATGGCACAAGGAACATTCAGAAGGGACAGCCGGCTTTGTGTCAATGCTGCCAGCTTTTTGGTGGAGGTGCTATGGAAGTAGCTACCTGAAGGACAGGAAGAAGTACAAGAGACAGAGGGGAGAAGCACATACAAAGACCAGAGGTGAGGAAACAAATCTGTGGGATCCTACACAGTCTGGCTGGTTAGATGCACAGCTAAGGGCCAGAGTAAGGTGGTAAAGAGATAAGGCCAACTACTTTGGAAGGACCCACATTGATGCAGGTGTTTGGAGCTTTTCCTGAGGGCAAGAGAGAAACTAGTGACAAAGTCAATGACACAGAAATTACTAAGTCGCCCACCAAGTGACAGCTACGCAAACATGACTGCTTGAGTCTGGGTGTTCTAGCCTTGACCACTACCAGACACTCGAGACGCTGATGAACTCCATGCTTTCTGAAAATGGTGTCAGGGTGCAGATGGACAGTTCCACAGCGATGGCAGTAGTAGAGAAAGGATACAGCCAGAAATAAATAGAAATACATAGACCTTTTGACGTTTTTTTTAAACTATGGAACATGATGAATAAATGAGGAAGAAGAATATTTTTCACTATGACTGCTCATGCTTTCACATTTCTCATTAGCTATGTATAAGACAAAAATATTTAACATAGCATCTGTTATCCAAACAAACAATGGAAAGAGATGCCATTTATTGTTTACAGTGTATTTCAGAAATCAATGTCTAAATTTAATTCATACATTTTGGCAACATACCTTCTCTTAGTTCTCTAGTTATACTCTTGTCCAACTCCTGCCACATCTGAAATAAGTCAAATATTATTTATCTTTAAGTTAAGCAAGAGATTATCATAGGAATGTTATACAGCTTACTAAATGTGACATTTAAATAATACTTTTAGAGACTAGACCTAACTTGAAGATTACTTAAGTAGAAAAATAATCACATAAATAAAAGAAAATGCATTCCTACTTATTCTGCTTATATGGAACGTTATTTAATCTGATAAAAAGTACAACAAATATCAGTCTATCGAGTACACATAATTTCAAAGAATTAGAGAATGACCCATGATCCTAGGAATGACCCATAAGATTACTGTCTTCTCTCCCTAACAGCTCCTGCCTTAAATACCTACTTCTGAGACCTTTACTTTGATTTCTAGGTGAGGATCCTGTGCAAATGGAGGAAGTAGTTTGAGTTGAATGTTATGAAGGAGAACACATCTGCAGTTTTCTTTAAACTTTTCCATTTAACAAAAACACAGAAAGGTGAGAAAATTATACACAAGAAAACAATGTACCAGCAAGTTTTTATTCTAAAGGTGTTTAGTGAGAAGGATTAACATATAACTGTTAGTTTCCGAACTATGTCCCAGAGAAGGGGAAGGTCCCACAGGGGTCACTGCAGGGTTGAGGAACTGAGAAGTCACAAGTGCAGGACCTCTGGCCACTCCTTTGGTTAAAAGGCTTTATACTTGTCTCCGTTTTATATAATATGGTTCCACACAAAAGTTTGCTTTTTTTTTTTTTTTAAAGAAAGGTTGTTTTCTTTGAAAAAAAAAAAAACTTTTTTTAAGGTATGAGAGTCATGATTTAGGCAAAGTTCGTAATTCTACAAAAGAAGTAACAAAGCCAATGACTTTCTTACTGAGTCCAGAGTCCTATGCCAGCTACTTCCTCAGATTAAGAAAAAACACATATATTTTTAACTATAATGCAGAGAAAATGAATATGCAAAACTTTCTTATATAATTCAATAATCCTTGTGGCATGACATGACATAGCTTTCTAACTAAATCATATTTTAAACAAGAATACATTATTGTCAAACTCCTATATGTAGCAGTTGATAGTTAATTTATAAAGCATTAATTAAAAAAAAAAAAAAACACTACAGGGAATTTGAAGGAGAAAAGTTTCAAGGTGAGGAGTTACACTTCTACCCTCCTTACGAGAGGTGAGGAGATTTACCTAACTGGTGAGTTTTGGAGAAGGAACTTCTCCCAAAGTGCTTGCTTGGTTCCAAATCTCTACTTTGAAAAGATGTATGTGCCCACAGCACTGTGAACTTGGGTGTGCAGTAGGCAGCCTGTGTCTGGGACGGGGGTCAAGCATTTGCTTCCTCCTCTTAGGCCTGCGTGGGGAAGTGTCTGACTTGGGATGAAGTGTTCGGAGGCCCACTATGACCACACAGCTAAAGCATGTCCTCCAGTTTCACAGCTCTGAAGTACTAAGACCTAACGTAGATGCAGTGCTGTGAAAGAAAGCTTAATTGCTCTCCTACAATGGCAAGAAGCCAAATGAGAAAACAGGTTGAGACTGCATTTAACAAGGGCTACTTTTCCGTGCATCACAAACATCAGGAAAACACCATTAAACCTATAAACCTGTGTGCACGGACTGAAATGGATATTTTAATTACAATGATTGAACAATGAAAACTGGTTGCAATTTAAAGACTCTCCATCATTGCTATCTTAGATACCATTCATCCAGGTGATGTCAAGATACAGATAAAGTGAGCTTCATTTATAATGTTTAAATGTTTGAAATAACTACAAATCTAGAAATATTCTACAAATGCTCAGCAAGATTGTTTTTTTTTTAATTTTAAATAAAAATGCTATAGGTAAAATAGCAATTAAAGAAAATAACAAAAATGTCATTTTTGTAAGAAATGACAAAATTTATGTAAGAAAATAACAAAAAAGGTTAAGCTAAAACTAGAAATTAGTGTTTTGGTTTAGTATTGTAAGTTTATTTAATTCATTGTAAGTTTATTTAATTCATAAAAAGGATTTATCTGGGATTCCTTTAAACAAAAAGCATCCATATGTGGTTAGTGTTTATTTTTTTTTATTTTTTTTTTAGTTTCTTTAGGTAGATATATTCCTAAGTATTTTATTCTTTCCATTGCAATGGTGAATGGAATTGTTTCCTTAATTTCTCTTTCTGTTTTCTCATTATTAGTGTATAGGAATGCAAGGGATTTCTGTGTGTTGATTTTATATCCTGCAACTTTACTATAGTCACTGATTAGTTCTAGTAATTTTCTGGTGGAGTCTTGAGGGTTTTCTATGTAGAGGATCATGTCATCTGCAAATAGTGAGAGTTTTACTTCTTCTTTTCCAATTTGGATTCCTTTTATTTCTTTTTCTGCTCTGATTGCTGTGGCCAAAACTTCCAAAACTATGTTGAATAGTAATGGTGAAAGTGGGCACCCTTGTCTTGTTCCTGACTTTAGAGGAAAGGCTTTCAATTTTTCACCATTGAGGATAATGTTTGCTGTGGGTTTGTCATATATAGCTTTTATTATGTTGAGGTATGTTCCTTCTATTCTTGCTTTCTGGAGAGTTTTTATCATAAATGGGTGTTGAATTTTGTCAAAGGCTTTCTCTGCATCTATTGAGATAATCATATGGTTTTTATTTTTCAATTTGTTAATGTGGTGTATTACATTGATTGATTTGCGGATATTGAAAAATCCTTGCATCCCTGGGATAAAGCCCACTTGGTCATGGGGTATGATCTTTTTAATGTGTTGTTGGATTCTGATTGCTAGAATTTTGTTAAGGATTTTTGCATCTATGTTAGTGTTTAGATGCCAGTGATTCACTTATGCTTAGAGGCAGAAAAACTTCGTTGGGTACAGCAGAGCGTGGAAATGATTATGAACCATTGCCAACTGAAATCAATTAGAAAGGAAGTGAAACATCTGAAAGAATACTTTTGGATACTAGGCAATAAGATGTCATTTCTAAAGTAGAATTTAAATGCAGCTTTTCAAGAAATTTAATAATTTAGTACATATCTCTTAAAATCAAGAACTCTGGGACAAAAAAAATCATAAAATTTCTGTCTCCTTTATTAGCACAGCTAATTATGACTTTTACTTAGTGTGCATTCAGTCACACAAACAACTCAGAAGTTCACCAAATTAAAAACAAGGATCATTCATATCAGAAATCTGAAACCCAGTGGAGAAAAGATAATAGAACTAACCTTGGTCAAGTAAGTCTCCATGCTGTTATTCGAAGGGCGTGGAATTGAGGTAGAAAAACGTACGTTTGCTCTTGGAGTAAGATTTCCATTGAGCACTAAAGGATTATTGAAATTTCCAACACAAGGGGGCTCCAGGACTGGCCTCGTGCTTACAGTGTTGAATAAAGATCTGTTCTGCTGCTTCTCTACCTCAAGTTTGGTGCTGATCACTGCCAGCCTCTCATGAGTCCTGCGGAAGATGGAAAACACCAACTTAATGATTTGCATTTTTAAAGTTGCCATATAGTATATGGAATTCCCAATAAACTGCTTGAACACTGAAAACACGGAGCAGACCTCCTGTAAACCTTGCTCTAAAGAAGTACACATGTGTCTAGGGCTCCTCAAGTAACAAGTCACAATTGGGAGAGGAGAGAAAGGGCATCAGAGAGAAAGGGAGGTGGTCTCACAGGGACACCAGCTGCCTATGGGACACACCTGCCATCGGGAAACAGTTCAGATCAGATCAGTCGCTCAGTCGTGTCCCACTCTTTGCGACCCCATGAATCGCAGTACGCCAGGCCTCCCTGTTCATCACCAACTCCCGGAGTTCACTCAGACTCACGTCCATCGAGTCAGTGATGCCATCCAGCCATCTCATCCTCTGTCGTCCCCATCTCCTCTTGCCCTCAATCCCTCCCAGCATCAGTCGTTTCCAATGAGTCAACTCTTCGCATGAGGTGGCCAAAGTACTGGAGTTTCAGCTTTAGTATCATTCCTTCCAAAGAAATCCCAGGGCGGATCTGCTTCAGAATGGACTGGTTGGATCTCCTTGCAGTCCAAGGGACTCTCAAGAGTCTTCTCCAACACCACAGTTCAAAAGCTTCAATTCTTCGGCACTCAGCCTTCTTCACAGTCCAACTCTCAGATCCATACATGACCACAGGAAAAACCATAGCCTTAACTAGACGAACCTTTGTTGGCAAAGTAATGTCTCTGCTTTGCAATATGCTATCTAGGTTGGTCATAACTTTCCTTCCAAGGAGTAAGCGTCTTTTAATTTCATGGCTGCAGTCATCATCTGTAGTGATTTGGGAGCCCAGAAAAATAAAGTCTGACACTGTTTCCACTGTTTCCCCATCTACATCCCATGAAGTGATGGGACCGGATGCCATGATCTTCATTTTCTGAATGTTGAGCTTTAAGCCAACTTTTTCACTCTCCACTTTCACTTTCATCAAGAGGCTTTTTAGTTCTTCTTCACTCTCTGCCATAAGGGTGGTGTCATCTGCATATCTGAGGTTATAGATATTTCTCCCGGCAATCTTGATTCCAGCTTGTGTTTCTTCCAGCCCAGCGTTTCTCATGATGTACTCTGCATATAAGTTAAATAAGCAGGGTGACAATATACAGCCTTGACATACTCCTTTTCCTATTTGGAACCAGTCTATTGTTCCATGTCCAGTTCTAACTGCTGCTTCCTGACCTGCATACAAATCTCAAGAGGCAGATCAGGTGGTCTGGTATTCCCATCTCTTTCAGAATTTTCCACAGTTTATTGTAATCCACACAGTCAAAGGCTTTGGCATAGTCAATAAAGCAGAAATAGATGCTTTTCTGGAACTCTCTCCGCTTTTTCCATGATCCAGCAGATGTTGGCAATTTGATCTCTGGTTCCTCTGCCTTTTCTAAAACCAGCTTGAACATCAGGAAGTTCACGGTTCACATATTGCTGAAGCCTGGCTTGGAGAATTTTGAGCATTACTTTATTAACGTGTGAGATGAGTGCAATTGTGCAGTAGTTTGAGCATTCTTTGGCATTGCCTTTCTGTGGGATTGGAATGAAAACTGACCTTTTCCAGTCCTGTGGCCACTGCTGAGTTTTCAAAATTTGCTAGCATACTGAGTGCAGCACTTTCACAGCATCATCTTTCAGGATTTGGAATAGCTCAACTGGAATTCCATCACCTCCACTACCTTTGTTCTTAGTGATGTTTTCTAAGGCCCACTTGACTTCACGTTCCAGGATGTTTGGCTCTAGGTGAGTGATCACACCATCATGATTATCTTGGTCCTGAAGATTTTTTGTATAGTTCTTCTGTGTATTCTTGCCGCCTCTTCTTAATAGCTACTGCTTCTGTTAGTTGCATACCATTTCTGTCCTTTATCGAGCCCATCTTTGCATGAAATGTTCCTTTGGTATCTCTAATTTTCTTGAAGAGATCTGTAGTCTTTCCCATTCTGTTGTTTTCCTCTATTTCTTTGCATTGATCGCTGAGGAAGGCTTTCTTATCTCTTCTTGCTATTCTTTGGAACTCTGCATTCAGAGGCTTTTATCTTTCCTTTTCTCCTTTGCTTTTCGCTTCTCTTCTTTTCACAGCTATTTGTAAGGCCTTCCCAGATGGCCATTTTGTTTTTTGCATTTCTTTTCTATGGGGATGGTCTGGATCCCTGTCTCCTGTACAATGTCATGAACCTCCATCCATAGTTCATCAGGCACTGTATTACCAGATCTAGTCCCTTAAATCTATCTCTCACTTCCACTGTTTAATCATAAGGGATTTGATTTAGGTCATACCTGAATGGTCTAGTGGTTTTCCCTACTTTCTTCAATTTAAGTCTGAATTTGGCAATTAGGAGTTCATGGTCTGAGCCGAAGTCAGCTCCCTGTCTTGTTTTTGCTGACTCTATATAGCTTTTCCATCTTTGGCTGCAAAGAATATAATCAATCTGATTTTGGTGTTGACCATCTGGTGATGTCCATGTGTAGAGTCTTCTCTTGTGTTGTTGGAAGAGGGTGTTTGCTATGACCAGTGCGTTCTCCCATGACTCCCATTATCACTAGGAAAGCCAATTCTAAAATATATAAAGTCATAGAAAACACAAGAAATACTTTAGCATTGGCTTCAGAGGTGCTCTTGCAGTCATACTGAGTATAATTTATAACAAATACTTATGAATTCAGAGCTATGTAAAAATATAGCTAGGAAGCCACATTTTGAGAAGGCAATCTCTAGATGTCTACCTAGGTCTCCCAACTAGATGCAAAATTCTAAATATAAACCTGCTACCACTATCAGGTATGCTACATACTAGCCTAAATGAATTTACTTTCTCCTAACTCTCTTTGTCAGGTATGATGGTCGTACTATGGTAAGAGGAAGAATGCAAACACCTTTCTAAGAAATACCGTTTGGCTGTAGGTGGCATAAAAGGAGTCAGCACACGGTAGATTTTGCCACAATATCTAATTTTGGAAACGTCAGTGCCCAAGTGGCCCAGGGCTGAAAGCTCTGGGCTTCTTCACTACCTTGTTTGCTTTCTCTGTTTTCTGGCAGCTGAGACCTGCACAGCTGATAGAGCGTGTAAGTCCCTGCCAGAAACACCACTCCAATATTCACCTTTTCTTTATCTATTAAGGTTGTCAGGGGAGTGTGTAATTTCCTCGGTTCTGTCTTGTCACAATAAACATTTGAAGCGACAGACGTTAAAGCCCTCGGCGTCACAGCTCTCAGGTAGTGTTACAGCTCCATGTTACAGCTCAGTTTTATTTGGAAAATACATCCATGAGTTGTGAGGACATGCTGACCCAAAAGATGCAGAGAGAAGAGAGAAAGAGAGAGAGGGAGAGAGACAGAGCGCACATGCATGGGAGAGAGACCCCCGGCCCTTTGGCCCCTCTTTTTACATGTTTTTTTCCTCCCCCTGGACTTGCCCCATGTAAACTGGGCTAGCCAGGAGTGCTGTTTTTTTCTACCTGAGGTCCTCACTCCGGTCCTCGGACCTTCCTTTGTTCTATCTTTGCGGACTCTACCCTTCCTTGTCTTTTAGCCACCGCCATTCTGGATTCGTTTTTCCTATTCTAACTACCTAACAAGGTCATCTGTCCCAATTCTGTGGATGCTGACTGATTTTTGGTCATTGATTGTGAAATCAACAGACACTGATCATCAACTTGCAAATGCCTGGCTCTTTGACAAGTCTCACTACTGAGGCTCAAACCAGTAGAATCCCAACCTGAAAAATATGAAAACAAAGTCTCCATTTATTAGAACGTGAGGAAGAATACAACTCTGACGACCTTCTACAAACTCTTATTTCAGAGAATCACTTCCACGTTGTCCTCTCCCCTCAAACTCACTACTGCTTCACAGCTTATTGTATCTTACACGTCACTCACTCTAAGCGTCTCTTTATGAAGAGATACTAACTAGTTTGTCTCATTTTTTCTTTTTACTTTTCTAGTATTACTTACATTGATTCACTCAATCTGTTTGTTCCCTATTCTGTATTCCATAAGAACTTTGTGAATAATTTAATTGCCACAGAATTATTAGATATTAAAAATCTTGCATGTTTCAAAATCAGTGTAGTATTTATTGAAAATAACACTTCCAGCATTTAGGGGATGAACCCTATTAATCTGTTTTGTTTCAAAACTTAGTTTGATTTGCGACATCATGCTAATGCTTCAGAGGATTTCTGTGAAACAACTGCCAAAAAATCAGCTATCTTAAAAAAAAAAAAGTCAATGCCTTCCATATTCAAATTAGTCTACTTCAAATAATAAATACCAATACAACATATACCTCTGATGCCTGAGAGTTACTTAGAGGGGTGGGGTTTCCCCTAGTTCTAGCACCACCACCCTTCTCCCCCACCCCCAGTATTCTCTGGAGCAACAATGACTTTTTCTCTTTCAGTGGAAATACACTGGAGCCATCTAGAAGGAATTCTCTCAAGTGTCCTCATCAACTCCAAACTCACCTCCCTAAGGACTTACTTTCCTCCCTTCCTCCTGTCACTAGAATCTCTCCTCTCCAAAGGGTAATCTCTGGATCTGCGGTCTGAATTCTTCCCCCTTTACATTCCTTCTATGGATCATCTCCACCACTTCTTTCTCCCTCTTTGCTTAGCAATGGTATCTTACACCTGTAATTGCTACTGCAACTCTTTGCTTCCCTCTGGCTATAAACATGCTCAGAAAGAAAAACAAAATAATGCTTTTTCTCGATCCTGTTCTGTCCTGCACTATCCGATGCTCCTCTTCCAGATTTCTCTAAAGGCAAGGCTACACCCTTGCTACTCAGAAAGCCTGTTAGAAACACAGAATCTCAGATCTCCTGCTCAGCAAGTACACTTCCCACAAGATCCCCAGGCAACTAATTCAAATGTGAGAAACTCTGGTCTACACTGAGTCTGCTTCTACATGACCTCAACTTAATTTATTCTTCTAAAATCTTAGCCTCAACTTACCCTCAGGAGAAGGCAATGGCAACCCACTCCAGTACTCTTGCCTGGGAAACCCCATGGATGGAGAAGCCTGGTGGGCTGCCGTTGATGGGGTCGCCCAGAGTCGGACATGACTGATGTGACTTAGCAGCAGCAGCAACATACCTTCACTCTCCCCTCACTTTGGAGACACTTCCCTCCAAACTGAAACTGCATTAGAAGCTGGAAACTTCCAGTGGACACTGTAGCAGGCTGTCGGTTCCTTGATCTCCCCATCATGGCCCCTGCTCTCTCCTTCCTTCCAGTTCTTTTGTTTTGGCCTAGCTGACACCATCCTATGAAGAGGCATCATCTCATATGACATCAATTTGCACACATTTACAGCTGAGCGCCTATGCCCATGTTCCTGCACAGAGGCTAACACACAGCTCTGCGTGCCCAGGGACCTCAATCCTGAATGCCTTCTCACAGCCAGAAAAACAATAAGACAAGGAAAACTCTGCTGTTCCTCTCAGACAAGCTCACTTCAAATTCATCGCCCATGTCAAATACTCTCCCTTTTTCTAAAGACCTAACATTTCTTGCCACCTTCCCCCATAGACCCTTCCTTCCTTTTCCTTCATTTCCTCCCTGAACCCTATGCCTCTCTCATCCTTCATTCCCTCTTTCCTCTTAGTTCTCAACCTTCCTGAGGTTGTAGAGCATCTTGAAACACAACTAGTAATTTTTTTCTTTCGGCCACGGATCACACTGACCAGGGATCGAAACTGCACCCCCTGCATCAGAGTCTTAACTGCATGGTCTTAACCATTGGACCAGACCTCCAAGGAAGTCCAGGAACTCATAATTTAGCTCCTTAAATGGCATTCTCAATTTAATCTGTGGCTGACACCTGATAAGATACACTATATCCCTCCTCGACTTTTTCCTCACTACCCATCCAACAGGTGATTTGCTTTGGCTATTAGAATACGTCAGCAGTCCCATTTTAATTCAACGTTCTGTCAAATGACCTTTCTATCAAATCTAGTTCTTACCTTCTACTTGTCCATTTAATGTCTTCTTTTCCTCTTTGACCAGCAGCTCCAGATAAATGATCCACATACTTCTGTGGAAGGCTCTCAGAGATACTCTGTTAAAATGAACACTGAGTTGCATGAAGATTTCCTAAACCCTTTCTAAGAAAATATCCTACTTTTACAAACTGCCCACGTGTAATCCAGGTAAGACAGGTTTTGCCAAGATCCCACAGCTGCTAAGTGTCAGAACCAGGATGCTGACTTGAGGCACGGTGCTGGATCACCAGGCAGCAGCCGCCTGCAACGAAGAGAGCAGGCCCTTCCTATCTCCTTCCATTGGTGCCACCTTCAAACAGGGCACCCTTACTTTCCGTTACTTCAAGTATGGCTGCCATAAAGGTACTCCGCACATCCAAAATGCTTTGTATTATTAGCGTAAAAGTGAAAGTCACTCAGTTGTCTCTGACTCTTTGCCACCCCATGCCCTATACAGTCCATGGAACTCTCCAGGCCAGAATACTGGAGTGGGTAGGGTAGCCTTTCCCTTCTCCAGATCTTCCCGACCCAGGAATCGAACTGGGGTCTCCTGCACTGCAGGCGGATGCGTTACCAACTGAGCGATCAGGGAAGCCCTTGTTAAAACATCACTAAAGCAAACTGCTGTTGTCATAAGCCCACAGATTTATCACTATCCCCCATACTTTTGCGTCCCTTGAAATGTTCCTTGCAGATCAACTTGACAATTCAAACGCAGTAATACTTTCAAGTTTCAAGAACTCTCTTTTCAAGGCCAAAGTGGTAAAAAACAAACAAACAAAAACACAATTCAGCCTGTTGCTCTCTGACGCTCTCTAGCAGTTTTACACGTGCACATGTACCAAAGAAACATACATTTGGTTGGGAGACTGGGACTGACACATACACACTACACACTATTGTGTAGGAAATAGATAACTAATGAGGACCAACCGTATAGCACAGGGAACTCAACACTCTGTAAGAGCCCATACGGAAAAAATGCTTTTAAAAAGAGCTGATATATACACGTAACTGATTCACTCTGCTGTACACCTGACACTAACACAATAATGTAAATCAACTGTACTCCAATAAAAATCGAGGGGAGAACGGAAGGAAGAGACACAAACATTTGGCTATAGACTGACCTGGAATAATGCAGCAATTTTTAGATAAACGTCACTTCAGAACCCAAAGTGTAGGGTAAAAAATCAGGATATTGTCATTATCTTCAAATTAAAAACAGTTAGGAGCCCGGTGGCGGCCGGACACAGGCACTGGCCAAGCCCACTGCTGGTGCCTCACAGCTTTCTCCGGGCGCCTCGCCCGCCCCACGCGGAGGGGGCCCGGTTTCAACTGCCAGCAGCTCGGCCCTCAGGCCAGAGGGTGACTACCCGCCCTCCCGGGTCACAGGGCCCCGGGGCGCCGGTGCGCGTTTCCCACTGACAGGGCCCGGGCGCCGGCGCGCCTTTCCCAGCAAGGCCCGGTTTCCGGCTCACACGCCCCCTGCGGTGCCGGCCGGGCTCCCCGCTCGTACGCTCTCGGTTCATGCTTCCCGCTCACACGCACCCCTCTCCCCGCTCCCCAATGGCCCCGCTCGCCTCTCGCGCGCTGCCCTCACCCCAGTGCGGCGTGCGGCGTGCGGCGCTCCCACTCTCACAACCCCCGACGCCGGCCTGCGCTCCCCGGCCGCACGCCCCCCGCGCAGGCGCCCGCCCGGCTCGCCGCCCACACAACCCCGCCCCCAGGCACGGGCGTGGTGCTGGCTGCTCACACGCCCTCTGTGCGCCGCCGACCCTCGAAGACGCCCGGCCTAAGCTCTCCGCCCGGCGCCCGCGCCGTGTTCTGCGAGAAGCCCGTGGAGCCGGCCCGGGAGCTGCCCCGCGCGGCCGAGGGAAGGCTACCTGAGGCGGGGCGCCGTGAGGCCGGGGGCGGGCGGGCGTCTCCCGGGGCCGCTGCTCTGGGGCTGCACAACCGCGTGCAAGATGGCGGGTGTGCCTGTGGTTCCACTCCGTGGCTGTGGGCAGGTCGGTTTCGGCGGCTTCCCGCGCGCCGGGGACGCCGCCACTTCCTCAGCGACCCCCGCCGCCCCGCGTCCTCGAAGCCTCTGTGTGCGCGGGCTGCGCGGTGGGCCTCTCGCCCCGTTGGCGCGCGGAGAGACCCGGAGACGGGCTGCTGGAGCTCAGGTGCGAGTTACACCGGGGAGGTGGGGACGGGGTAGCCCGGGCATTAGAGCCGCGCCCTGAGGGCTGCGGTGAGTGTAGCCCCACCGGGGAGCCGGCCATGCAAACACCCTCACCTCCCCACCAGGGAAGGGCAGGCGGCAAGGGGGCTCTGGGGCGGGAGGTTCGCTCTTCACTCCCAAGGCATTTCAGAGGAGCCATGGGATTACTCTGTGTTTAGATAGCTGTTAGAGCATTTGGACACGGGGTAACTCCTCTGGTCGCCGCCCCTGACCTCGGACTCGGGGTAACTCCTCTCGTCGCCGCCCCTGACCTCGGACGCGGGGTAGCTTTTCTTGGCCGTTCCTGCGCCTTCGCAGTCTGGTACTCTCGGCCACTGCCCCTGACCTTGGACGTGGGGTGGCTCCTCTAGGCCGCACTTTAGCGCGCCAGTCGCAGCCGCCTGCGCCTTAGCGATTGCACTATTCTCACAAGTTAGTAAAGTAATGCTCAAAATTCTCCAAGCCAGGCTTCAGCAATATGTGAAATGAACTTCCTGATGTTCAAGCTGGTTTTAGAAAAGGCAGAGGAACCAGAGATCAAATTGCCAACATCCACTGGATGGCACCCCACTCCAGTACTCTTGCCTGGCAAATCCCATGGACAGAGGAGCCTGGTAGGCTGCAGTCCGTGGGGTCGCGAAGAGTCGGACACGACTTTCCCTTTCACTTTTCACTTTCATGCATTGGAGAAGGAAATGGCAACCCACTTAAGTGCTCTTGCCTGGAGAATCCCAAGGACGGGGATTCCGTCTATGGGGTCACACAGAGTTGGACACGACTGAAGTGACTTAGCAGCAGCAGCAGCAGCAGCTGGATCATGTAAAAAGCAAGAGAGTTCCAGAAAAGCATCTATTTCTGCTTTATTGACTATGCCAAAGCCTTTGACTGCGTGGATCACAATAAACTGTGGAAAATTCTGTAAGAGATGGGAATTACAGACCACCTGATCTGCCTCTTGAGAAATCTATATGCAGGTCAGGAAGCAACAGTTAGAACTGGACATGGAACAACAGACTGGTTCCAAATAGGAAAAGGAGTTCGTCAAGGCTGTATATTGTCACCCTGTTTATGTAACTTATATGCAGAGTACATCATGAGAAACGCTGGACTGGAAGAAACACAAGCTGGAATCAAGAGAAATATCAATAACCTCAGATGTGCAGATGACACCACCCTTATGGCAGAAAGTGAAGACAAACTCAAAAGCCTCTTGATGAAAGTGAAAGAGGAGAGTGAAAAAGTTGGCTTAAAGCTCAACATTCAGAAAACGAAGATCATGGCATCTGGTCCCATCACTTCATGGGATGTAGATGGGGAAACAGTGGAAACAGTGCCAGACTTTATTTTTCTGGTCTCCAAAATCTCTACAGATGGTGACTGCAGCCATGAAATTAAAAGATGCTTACTCCTTGGAAGGAAAGTTATGACCAACTTAGATAGCATATTCAAAAGCAGAGAAATTACTTTGCCAACAAAGGTTCGTCTAGTCAAGGCTATGGTTTTTCCTGTGGTCATGTATAGATGTGAGAGTTGGACTGTGAAGAAGGCTGAGCACCGAAAAATTGTTGCTTTTGAATTGTGGTGTTGGAGAAGACTCTTGAGAGTCCCTTGGACTGCAAGGAGATCCAACCAGTCCACTCTGAAGGAGATCTGCCCTGGGATTTCTTTGGAAGGAATAATGTTAAAGCTGAAACTCCAGTATTTTGGCCACCTCATGAGAAAAGGGATTTGATTTAGGTCATACCTGAATGGTCTAGAGGTTTTCCCTACTTTCTTCAATTTAAGTCTGAATTTGGTAATAAGGAGTTCATGATCTGAGCCACAGTCAGCTCCTGGTCTTGTTTTTGTTGACTATATGGAGCATCTCCATTTTTGGCTGCAAAGAAATAATCAATCTGATTTCGGTGTTGACCATCTGGTGATGTCCATGTGTAGAGTCTTCTCTTGTGTTGTTGGAAGAGGGTGTTTGCTATGACCAGTGCATTTTCTTGGCAAAACTCTATTAGTCTTTGCCCTGCTTCATTCCGTATTCGAAGGCCAAATTTGCCTGTTACTCCAGGTGTTTCTTGACTTCCTACTTTTGCATTCCAGTCCCCTATAATGAAAAGGACATCTTTTTGGGGTGTTAGTTCTAAAAGGTCTTGTAGGTCTTCATAGAACTGTTCAGCTTCAGCTTCTTTAGCTTTACTGGTTGGGGCATAGACTTGGATTACTGTGATATTGAATGGTTTGCCTTGGAAATGAACAGAGATCATTCTGTCGTTTTGAGATTGCATCCAAGTTCTGCATTACGGACTCTTTTGTTGACCATGATGGCTACTCCATTTCTTCTGAGGGATTCCTGTGCGCTGTAGTAGATATAATGGTCATCTGAGTTAAATTCACCCATTCCAGTCCATTTTAGTTCGCTGATTCCTAGAATGTAGACATTCACTCTTGCCATCTCTTGTTTAACCACTCCCAATTTGCCTTGATTCATGGACCTGACATTCCAGGTTCCTATGCAATATTGCTCTTTGTAGCATTGGACCTTGCTTCTATCACCAGTCACATCCACAGCTGGATATTGTTTTCGCTTTGGCTCCATCCCTTCATTCTTTCTGGAGTTATTTCTCCACCGATCTCCAGTAGCATATTGGGCACCTACTGACCTGGGGAGTTCCTCTTTCAGTATCGTATCATTTTGCCTTTTCATACTGTTCATGGAGTTCTCAAGGCAAGAATACTGAAGTGGTTTGCCATTCCCTTCTCCAGTGGACCACATTCTGTCAGATCTCTCCACCATGACCCGCCCGTCTTGGGTTGCCCCATGGGCATGGCTTAGTTTCATTGAATTAGACAAGGCTGTGGTCCTAGTGTGATTAGATTGACTAGTTTCCTGTGAGTATGGTTTCAGTGTGTCTGCCCTCTGATGCCCTCTTGCAACACCTACCGTCTTACTTGGGTTTCTCTTACCTTGGGCATGGGGTATCTCTTCACAGCTGTTCCAGCAAAGTGCAGCCACTGCTCCTTACCTTGGAGAGGGGTGTCTCCTCACCGCTGCCCTTCCTGACCTTCAGCGTGGGATAGCTCCTCTAGGCCCTCCTGCACATGCAGCCACCACTCCTTGGACGTGGGGTTGGTCCTCCTGGCCGCCACCCCTGGCCTCGGGCGTGGGGTTGCTTCTCCCGGCAGCCGCCCCTGGCCTCAGGTGTGGGATAGCTCCTCCTGGCTGCCACCTCTGGCCTCGGGTGTGGGGCATAGGGTAGCTCCTCTGGGCTGCCGCCCCTGACTTGGGCGTGGGGGCGTGGGGTAGCTCCTCTTGGCCGCCGCTCCTGACCTCGGACGCAGGGTAGCTCCTCTTGGCTGCCAACCCTGACCTCGGATTTGGGTAGCTCTTCTCGGGCGTTCCTGCACCATCAGAGCCTGGCACTCTCGGCCGCTGCCCCTGACCTCGGATGTGGGGTAACTCCTCTTGGCTGCCGCCCTTTGGGCATGGGGTCCTCCCGGCTTCTGCCCCTGACTTCGGACGTGGGGTAGCTCCTCTCGGCTGCGCTTAAGTGGGCCAGTTGCAGCCGCCCACGCTTAAGTGCGCCGGTCGCAGCTCCCCACGACCCAGATAATCACGATGATGTGATCACTGACCTAGGGTCAGACATCCTGGAATATGAAGTCAAGTGGGCCTTAGAAAGCATCACTACGAACAAAGCTAGTGGAGGTGATAGAATTCCAGTTGAGCTCTTTCAGATCCTGAAAGATGATGCTGTGAAAGTGCTGCACTCAATATGCCAGCAAATTTGGAAAACTCAGCAGTGGCCACAGGACTGGAAAAGGTCTGTTTTCATTCCAATCCCGAAGAAAGGCAATGTCAAAAAATGCTCAAACTACCGCACAATTGCACTCATCTCACACGCTAGTAAAGTAATGCTCAAAATTCTCCAAGCCAGGCTTCAGCAATACGTGAACCGTGAACTTCCAGATGTTCAAGCTGGTTTTAGAAAAGGCAGAGGAACCAGAGATCAAATTGCCAACATACGCTGGATCATGGAAAAAGCAAGAGAGTTCCAGAAAAACATCTATTTCTGCTTTATTGACTATGCCAAAGCCTTTGACTGTGTGGATCACAATAAACTGTGGAAAATTCTGAAACAGATGGGAATACCAGACCACCTGACCTGCCTCTTGAGAAATCTATATGAAGGTCAGGAAGCAACAGTTAGAACTGGACTTGGAACAACAGACTGGTTCCAAATAGGAAAAGGAGTACATCAAGGCTGTATATTGTCACCCTGCTTATTTAACTCATGTGCAGAGTACATCATGAGAAACGCTGGGCTGGAAGAAGCACAAGCTAGAATCAAGATTGCCAGGAGAAATATCAATCACCTCAGATATGCAGATGATACCACCCTTATGGCAGAAAGTGAAGAGGAACTAAAAAGCCTCTTGATGAAAGAGAAAGAGGAGAGTGAAAAAGTTGGCTTAAAGCTCAACATTCAGAAAACGAAGATCATGGCATCTGGTCCCATCACTTCATGGGAAATAGATGCAGAAACAGTGGAAACAGTGTCAGACTTTATTTTGGGGGACTCCAAAATCACTGCAGATGGTGACTGCACCCATGAAATTAAAAGACGCTTACTCCTTGGAAGGAAAGTTATGACCAACCTAGATAGCATATTCAAAAGCAGAGACATTACTTTGCCAACAAAGGTCCATATAGTCAAGGCTATGGTTTTTCCAGTGTTCATTTATGGATGTGAGAGTTGGACTGTGAAGAAAGCTGAGTGCTGAAGAATTGATGCTTTTGAACTGTGGTGTTAGAGAAGAGTCTTGAGAGCCCCTTGGAGTGCAAGGAGATCCAACCAGTCCATTATGAAGCAGATCAGCCCTGGGATTTCTTTGGAAGGAATGATGCTAAAGCTGAAACCCCAGTACTTTGGCCAGCTCATGCGCAGAGTTGACTCATTGGAAAAGACTCTGATGCTGGGAGGGATTGGGGGCAGAAGGAGAAGGGGACTACAGGATGAGATGGCTGGATGGCATCACTGACTCTATGGATGTGAGTCTGAGTGAACTTCGGGAGTTGGTGATGGGCAGGGAGGCCTGGCGTGCTATGATTCATGGGGTCGCAAAGAGTCAGACACGACTGAGTGACTGAACTGAACTGAAAGCATTAGACTTGCGGAATACAACTCTCTTTATTAATCTAACTTTTAATTAGACTAATCTTCCTCCTTTGGTTTCAAATTGACCTGATCCTCTTCTGAAGATAACTCTCTACGCCCTTCATGTGTAGACAATTTTAACTTTTAAAAGCAGCTGGACGAAATAAATATGGATCTGTGGAGAACAGGTTATATACTTAATAAATATGTCATGTCAAGCTTTCCTACCAATTACCAACTTGTTAATTTTCTTTTTAAAAAATGGCACAATTGGCACCAGAACACTGAAAAAACAAGATGACATTGCTGAGTCTGGAACTTCAGGCTTCTCATCCTTTATAACTCCTCTGAAGGTTATCAACAAGATTATTCTTTTAATCGCCGGCCATGCTTTGCCACTCTGCATCTTTACTGTAGGTTTATGGATGTTCATAATTTCCTTGCCTAACAACTATCATAGGAAGCAAATTCTGTTCACCTCAAATATCCTGTTCACTCCCCATCAGTCAGGGCCCAGGCCATCTCCCAGCCCCTCCCAGAGCTGTCCTTCTCTCCCAACCACACTAGCTCACATTTATGCAACTTCTCCTAAATTCCTGCAACTCTCTCTTTGGTATCACTGAAAATTCAAAACTTAGCACTTGACATTGTCATTTATATATACATATTAAAAATAAACATATATAAAATATGGTAGGTAAGTGATATGTAAAATATATATAATGTAAGTAGAATCCCATGCAATAAAGAATTCCATTGAATTGATTCCAGATGACTTGGTGTATTTTTTCTTGTCCTCTACTTGTATGATATTCATCTGAAATTCAATTAGTATTATTAGAACTACAAGAAATAGATGAATAGGATCTTATCTCCTGGAGTTCCCTGTCAGTATTTTAATCCATGTTCTCTGGTCTCTTGCTCCCTTGAGCTCTCCTTTCTCTTTTGTCTCCAAATTTTTATTCTTTTATAGGTTTGTCTACAATATTTTCACTTTAACTTTTTTTCTGAACTATGTTTCATTACTTCCATTCCTTACTTGTATAATGTTTCTCAGAAGCACAAGTACACACCCACAAGTGCCCACATCAGCTCTGTGTTTAGGTGCTGTTTGACTGGGCTGTCTCTGTGTTTGACTCACATTTTCATATTCCACAATGTTACCACATGCCAGGAGAGGCAACTATTTTCCTGTCTGCTTCTCATTTTGACCCACATCACACAAAAATGTAGCAAAAGGAAGGGTCGCAGGCAGACCATCTGAATGCTTTAAGATGATGGCCTTTCCTAGAACCACCTTGAACAAATTTGCTGTCAAAATAACTATACTATCCAAAGCAATCTGCAGATTGAATGCCTCACCTTTCCAATGGTGTTTTTCACAGAACTAGAACAAAAAATTTTACAGTGTGAATGGGGAAAAAAAGACCCCAAATAGCCAAGCAATCTTGAGAAAGAAAAGCAAGAGCTGACAGAATCAGGTTCCCTGACTTCAGACTACCAGTCAGTTCAGTTCAGTCACTCAGTCGTGTCCAACTCTTTGCGATCCCATGAATCACAGCACGCCAGGCCTCCCTGGCCATCACCAACTTCTGGAGTTTACCCAAACTCGTGTCCGTCGAGTCGGTAATGCCATCCAGCCATCTCATCCTCTGTCGACCCCACATGGCATGGCTTAGTTTCATTGAGTTAGACAAGGCTGTGTTAGTTACAAGCTAAAGTAATCAAGACACTGGTTCTGGCACAGAAACAGAGATATATTGAATAGAGCAATGGAACAAAATACAAAGTCCAGAGAGAAACCAATGCACCTACGGTCAAGTGATCTACGACAAAGGAGGCAAGACTATACAATGGAGAAAAGACAGCCTCTTGAATAAGTAGTGCTGATAAAAATGAACAGCTACAAGCATAAGAATGAAATTTCCATACTCCCTAACATACACAAAAATAATCTCAAAAGAAATTAAAGACCTTAGAAAAGGCGGAGGAACCAGAGATCAAATTGCCAACATCCAGTGGATCATCGAAAAAGCAAGAGAGTTCCAGAAAAACATCTATTTCTGCTTTATTGACTATGCCAAAGCCTTTGACTGTGTGGATCACAATAAACTGTGGAAAATTCTGAAAGAGATGGGAATACCAGACCACCTGACCTGCCTCTTGAGAAACCTATATGCAGGTCAGGAAACAACAGTTAGAACTGGACATGGAACAACAGACTGGTTCCAAATAGGAAATGGAGTACGTCAAGGCTGTATATTGTCACCCTGCTTATTTGCCTTATATGCAGAGTACATCATGAGAAACGCTGGGCTGGAAGAAACACAAGCTGGAATCAAGATTGCCAAGAGAAATATCAATAACTTCAGATATGCAGATGACACCACCCTTATGGCAGAAAGTGAAGAAGAACTAAAAAGCCTCTTGATGAAAGTGAAAGAGGAGAGTGAAAAAGTTGGCTTAAAGCTCAACATTCAGAAAACGAAGATCATGGCATCTGGTCCCATCACTTCATGGCAAATAGATGGGGAAACAGTGGAAACAGTGCCAGACTTTATTTTTTTGGGCTCCAAAATCACTGCAGATGGTGACTGCAGCCATGAAATTAAAAGATGCTTACTTCTTGGAAGAAAAGTTATGACCAACCTAGATAGCATATTCAAAAGCTGAGACACTACTTTGCCAACAAAGGTCCATATAGTCAAGGCTATGGTTTTCCCAGTGGTCATGTATGGATGTGAGAGTTGGACTGTGAAGAAAGCTGAGTGCTGAAGAATTGATGCTTTTGAACTGTGGTGTTAGAGAAGAGTCTTGAGAGTCCCTTGGAGTGCAAGGAGATCCAACCAGTCCATTATGAAGCAGATCAGCCCTGGGATTTCTTTGGAAGGAATGATGCTGAAGCTGAAATTCCAGTACTTTGGCCACCTCATGCGAAGTGTTGACTCATTGGATAAGACTCTGATGCTGAGACGGATTGGGGGCAGGAGGAGAAGGGGACGACAGAGGATGACATGGCTGGATGGCATCATGGACTCGATGGACATGAGTTTGAGTGAACTCCGGGAGTTGGGGATGGACAGGGAGGCCTGGCGTGCTGGGATTCATCGGGTCACAAAGAGTCAGACACGACTGAGCGACTGAACAGAACTGAACTGAACTGAAATATAAGAACAGACCCCACAAAACTCTTAGAGGAGAACATAGGGAGAGTACTCTCTGACATAAATCACAGCAGTATGTTTTTTTCACCCACCTCTTACAATAATGAAAATAAAAACAAAAATAAACCAATGGGATCTAATTAAACTTTGCTTCTGCACAGCACAGGTAATCATAAACAAGACAGAAGAAAACCCACAGAAGGGGGGACAATATTCTGAAATGATGCAAATGACAAAGGATTAATCTCCAAAATATTCAAACAGCTCAAGGAGCGAAATATCAAAATACAAACAACCAATCAATAAATGAATGTAAGATCTAGGTAGACTTTTCTCTATAGAATACTGACAGATGATCAAAAAGCACATGAAAGGATGCTCATAAAGGATGCTCCGCATCACTAATAATTAGAGAAATGCAGAAATACTACAATGAGGTATCATTTCACACCAATCAGAATAGCCACCATCAAAAAACCTACAAATAATAAATGCTGGAGAGAGTGTGGAGAAAAGGGAACCCTCCTACACAGCTTATGGAATGTAACCAGGGTACACCCACTGTGGAGAACTCTATGGAAATTTCTTTAAAAACTAAATATAGACTTGCCATATGATTCAGCAATCCCATTCCTAGGCATATATCCAGAGAAAACCAGACTTCAAAAAGATGCAAGCACCTCAATGTTCCAAATTGGGAAAGGAGTCCATCAAGGCTGTATATTGTCACCCTACTTATTGAACTTATATGCAGAGTACGTCATGCAAAATGCCAGACTGGAGGAAGCACACGCTGGAATCCGGATTGCAGTGAGAAATATCAGTAACCTCAGATACGCAGATGACACCACCCTTATGGCAGAAAGTGAAGAACTAATGAGCCTCTTGATGAAAGAGGAGAGTGAAAAAGTTGACTTAAAGTTCAACATTCAAAAAACTAAGATCATGGCCCAGTGACAAGCAGTAACAACCAACAAGAAAGGAGAAGCCACATTTTGTTTGTTTTTGCATCTCTAACATCCAGCACAGAGATTAGACTCTGAAATTGGTTGGTTTTGGTTGTGCGACTTTTGAAGGACATGATACGCATTGAATATCTGAGACGGGGGAATATGACACACAGATTATTTCAAGAAAAGACATTTTTTTCAATATGTAAATTATGTTTTTTCTTAAGTTTTAAAATTGAACTATAGTTGGTTTAAAATATTGTGTTAGTGTCAGTTCTCCAGCATAGTGATTCAGTATTTTTGCAGATTTTACTCCAATACAGTTTATTACAAGATATGGCTATAACTCCCTGTACTATACAGTATAGCCTCATTGCTTATCATTTTATACCTAGTAGTTTGAATCTGTTAATGCCATACTCCTAATTTGTCCCTCCCCCTTTAGAAGAGAGACTTTTGTAGACTTCTCAGCCTAGGTGAGTTACAAAAGAAAAGCTCCTAACTAGGAATCTTCCCTCCGCCTCTTGAATCTATTAAAAATAAAGGGGGACACACTAAAAAGAAGAACTAATGAGAATGGAGTTGGACCCTGTGGGGACCTCCCCATATACCCTCCCACTAGTTTGTAGAAAAGCTTTAGCCTCCAAGGCTTTGCCAGAGTCCCAAAGAGCAAACGTAATTAGAGAAGTGAGAAGATGCTGAGACAAATGAAAACAGTTGAGCAAGACAAAATAACAATAGTTAAACCTTCAAACAAACTCAAGGACCTTTAACTCTTCCTCAAGAGTTGCAGAGAACTTTCGGAGCCATATCCATGAGTTCTTCTGCAGATACTGACACTGGCCCCAGGTGGAAGAAGTTAACTGCATGCTGTCTACACCTATGCTTACCCCAGACCAGTTGAAACTCGGTCATGGCTGATGATACTGATTCCTGAAACCACCCAGTTAGCTACCAACAACCAATCCAGAAAGAGGTACACCAGCCATCAGCACCTCACATCCAGACCCCAAACGTTGCATTTCAGAACCCTTCCCTGAATTTGGGGGAGAATAGATACATGTATATATATGGTGGAGTCACTGTCTGTGCCCCTGAAACTATCACCCTTTTCTTCGTCGGCTCTGCTCCAATATAAAATAAGTTTTTTGAAAAAATGGGTTTTGTCCTTAGCAAACCTAAGTCACATATTTTTCTTCATTCTACTTTACCAAGAAGTGCATTTATTTTTTTGAAAATATTCTAACTATCGGGAAAGGTTTAAGATTTTGTTAATTCTCTCATAAACCAGCCTACCCTCCTTGGAAAGAAAACATTAACAGTTTAATATAAAACGTGGGGACATATATTTCTACACTGCTATCTGTATACCTACTCCTGTGTGTGAGTTTGTGTGTCTATATCTAGCTATTTCTCCCTACCGGAAATACGCTGTGCAACATTTTGAAGCTTGCTTTGCTTTAACAATAAACTCCTGACGTTAAAAACAACATCAACAGCAACAATAAAACCCTTCCCTGGAAGCCATCAGAGAGTTTGTGTCTTTGGAGAAGGAGCCCTCTGTTCTTGCCTGGCCTCGCAGTGGGCACCTTGGAATAAACACCACAATTTCCTTCATCACATCTGGTGTCAGCAGATTGGTCTGACTGTGCATTGGGCAAATGGACTCAGGTTTGGTTGGGTAACAAAATCTATCCAACTCCTGCAGGAGGACAGGAGGCAACGTATAGGTTGTGTTCTAGGTTCTCCATAAAACCTAGCCAGGAACTGGAGAAATACTAGGCGATTTCAATATTCTCCTTAAAACTGATAGTTAAAACAAATGTCTAGTGTGAGGGTTCATTTATGTGTCGATTTGGTTAGCTTATGATCCCAGCTGTTTGGTCAAATATCAGTTTAGATGTTTTTGTGAAGATATATTTCAGATATGATTAGTATTTAAATCTGTAACTGAAAGGGGAAAAAGTACAATTCAAGAACGAGTGATTCAGGTTAAACTGAAAGTCTTCTGAGAAAGAGAGGCGAGGGCTTATGAAGACAAAAAGCCACAGGTTGTCAAAAACTGCCCGATGAGAACTGTGACTGACCCTCATGTGAGTCAGGAAATATTTGGCCTCCCAGAAGCACAAGGTATACAGGGCAGGCGTGGTCCAAGAAGTAGCTTGAATTTCTGGCAGATGTTCTGGAGGACTTCAAAATGGAAAAGAAATGATCTGAAGCTCAGGTTGCCTCTAGGCTGAAACGTGCATATGCCACACTCCCTAATGGCCTCCCCTCTCTGTTTCAGAGAGCTCTTTAGGGAGCATTGTTGTCATTCAGTCAGTAAGTCATGTCCACCCCTTTGCAACCCCATGGACTGTAGCACACCAGGCTTTCCTGTCCGTCACTATCTCATGGAGTTTGCTCAAATTAGGGAGAATTACTGACTCCATCATTTTTATTCAACGAATGGCACTATGAAATCTGTCTCTGACTTCTGCTGAAGTGAACAACCGTAATAGGGAAGACCCTTTTGTATTCTATTACAAGTGCAGCACTAAAAGGATGTTGTCCGTAAGCTTAAATTATACATAGTGGCTCAGCACTGGGAGCCCTGCTTCCAACATAATGAGCATTAAGATAAAATACCTGTATTTAGCTCCAAGGAAACATCCTGACCAAGCCCAGCTGTCAATGACTGCTGGAAGGGAATTAACACAACCCCTTCAGAGGCTGATGGGAACCAGGAAGGGTTTGGCTTTACTCTTTCTCCTACTCTTTCTCCTACTCTTTCTCCAGGTAAAACAAGCCTGAATTCTAACTCAGCCAAAATGGATCTTGGGGACATGAGTCCACCATTTTACCTTGATCTACCAGCTTTCCAAACAAAGTTGCTATTGCTTGCCCCAACAACTCATCTCCTGATTTATCAGCCTATCCTGCAGGAAGCGATGCAGCTGGGTAACACAATGACCCTACCTATGTCTAAGGCCTTCAGGTGAGCATCAGCTCACTGGCTGGTGCTGCTGTATGGATCACAGTTTGCCAGAGATCTCTTCCTTGCAGACGAGGCAAAGCCTATGCCAGTTGTAAATTAGCATAGCTCCCTGTACTCAGGTGTGTGCTGTGGGGGAGGACAAAAACTATCCTTCTAGGTTCATCTGGCTGGTTAAGAAGCGACTTAACATGAGACAGATTAACAGGAGAAAAGCAAACAAAAGGTTAACAACGTGTATACTTCTGTATACATGGGTGAGAACCAGAAAACATGAGTAACTCACCAGAATGGTTGAAACCCTCACCTTAAATGCCATCTTCAGCTAGAGACAGAGGAGGATGTTGTGGGTAGTGGTTTGGAACTAGAATGTGGAGGAAGGTGATTCACATGGAGATGGAAAAGCAAGTGTTTGGAACTCTCTGTAAATATTTGGAGTTCCCCTGACCACACCTGGCCCACATTTTTTCTCAGTATCTCTCATAGTAGCTGTCTTCCTGGGCTAGCCCCTTTATCTAAACTATTCAACATTTAAGGAGGCTGTCAAAAGAAAGGCTTTGAGTCTTTTGTTTCTTAAAAATATTCTGCCTAAAATCATTCTCTTGCCAAAGAGACACATTTTGGGGTGACAAATTTTGCTTCCCTACAACCCTGGATCAGGTAGAAAAGGTTAATACAGAAACCCAAGGAGGAAGCCACCTTGCTTCCCAAAATAGTCCCTAAAATGTTGGGGGACTTGCTTAGATTCCTGAATCTAAGACTTGGGGGACTTCGGCTGAGACCAGTTTCTTTTGCTCAGTAAGGGTCTTGCTGATTAAATGTTGCCCAAGACAAGCCAAAAGGATTTGGTGCCCATCAACTTCAAGTTTCCTTGGACTGGTTACAGTGGCTGAATTGTGGCCTAAAACTCTTCTAGGAACAAGGAGGGAAATTGTGGAGAAATAAACTTCCCTGGATTTCTCAGCGGTTTTGTAAAAAGCCCAGATCTTCTGAGACTCTTCAGCGTAGACATCTGCAACTGTTCACCTAGTTAATGGCTCCGATCTGAAAGAATTCATAGTCTCATCTCCCCAAGGAGCAGGAGAGACCTACAGCCCAGAGTAGGTCCCCCGAAGGTGCTCCATCTCCCTAAGAATTTATATTTCAAGAAGGGATGAGGCCCAGAACCTTGGAGACTCCAGGTCAGGCTCCTGGAGAGATTTTGCTACAAGCAAAGCCCATAAACACTTACCAGGTTAAACAAACAAAGAATATTAGGAATAAAAGTACTAACCGCCTTTCCCTTGTGCTTAGTCTGGTTTCTCTTGCTTGCTGGGTGTTTCCTACAGAGGCCTTGCTCCTGGCTCTTCAAACCCCAGTTCCTGGTGTGAACCAGCTTGGCCGATGCTCTTGCTTGGGCTGGGGGTGCCGTGTGCGGAGACACGGCACCCACCTTAATGCAAGATGGCAATGAGCCTTGTGAGCCCCATTACTGGGAGCAGCTGCGCCTGTCTCTGCTCCCCAGAACCCCGCCAGCTCCACCCACTCCCCCGCTGATGAGAGCCCTACGGGGCAGCCCCGCCCATGGCCTGTTGGAGAGTGTGGACTGTACAATGGGTGCTCCCACTTCTCAGTTCCTTTGCTTCTCAACACAACTCATTTCATTGGCAGAGAAACACTGGGCAGAAGGACCCTTTTTGGAGTGGGTGACACCTTTACTTACGTACCAAAGGCCAGAGTAAGGAGGACATCCTTCCCAGGAGAGGAGAAGGCCCTTCTCAGCAGCAGGGACAAGGTTTTCTTCTGTTCTGCACTTGCTGGTGTGGAACAATTGACCTGCTCTCAACACACGGCCCCAGGGGCAGTCCTGGGCGAGGGGGCAACGACTGTATGTTTACTGTGAGATACTTAATAAGAATTGTGTCTCTGATCACAAAGACCTGTCCGTGCCTTCAGGATAAAAGGAAAGAATACTGAAAGCCTAGCCAAAAGGAGGGAGTGTCTCCAAAAGGTCAGTTAGAGTGAACGCCAAGAGGAGGAATTCAGATAGACAAGGGCAGGAAAGGTGTGGCTTTCATTCAGCGATGTGGTAGTCATCAGTGACTTGGGAGTAGTTTTGAAAAAGAAAGGGAAGACAGTCTAGAACTGCTAGGGATACAGGTGAACCTTTCAAAAAGTTTGTTGTGGGACCTAAGATTGTCTGGTACAAGTGAGAGGGGAGAAGCATGGTGAGAAGTTCGTAGACAAGAGATCTGAAATCCATATCAGAAGATACAAATTAAATAAAAGTAGCAGGATTACTGGGCAGTGCAGCACTGAGACCCTTGGAGAGGGTGGTGGGGGAGAAGGATCATCAGTCTCATATGAAACTGGAGCTCTGCCAAGTCAGATCACTGAGAGGACAGAAAGACAAGGGGATGAAGGATTAAGTGAGCATTAGTAACATGTCAGCTCTTGGAACTGTTGGTGAGGAAAACACTTCCTCCACCCTCTTAGGTTCAGTTATTGGGAATCTGCCAATTAAATTGACAAAAGCAGATAACCATGAGAAAAAAAACATTTAAATAGCTTTCCAGGAATGATGTACACATGTGAGAGTTGGACCGTAAAGGCTGAGTGTTGAAGAACTGATGCTTTCAAACTATGGTGCTGGAGAAGACTCTTGAGAGTCCCTTGGACAGCAAGGGGAACAAACCAGTCAATCCTAAAGGAGATCAACCCTGAATATTCATTGGAAGGACTGATGCTGAAGCTCCAATACTTTGGCCACTTGATGGGAAGAGCCGACTTACTGGAAAAGGCCCTGATGCTGTGAAAGATTGTGGCCGGAGGAGAAGGGGGTGACAGAGGATGAGCTAGTTAGGTGGCATCTTCGACTAAATGGACATTGAGTTTGAGCAAACTCCGGGAGATGGTGAAGGACAGGGAAGCCTGGCATGTTGCAGTCCATGGGGTCGCAAAGAGATGGACGTGACTGAGCGACAGAACAATAACAACCACGTGAAGAGGTTCACAAAGAAATGTGATTTGAGGGGGTGACTACAACCGGGAGTTGATATACTACTTAATAAATGCCAAGGAGTAGGAGATAAAGGCATCTTCTCAAAAACAGGTGACTTGGGGAAGGAGGGGCACTTATAACAAAAAACATTTAAGAAATATAAATGGTACCTTAGGAGGATATATGGGAGATAGGGCAGTTTTGCGAAAATGTCTGTCTGGTGCTTGGAACTTTTCTCTCATTTTAACACGGTTTTCAAAAGTAAATCAAAAGTCAATTAAAACCAACTCAAATGCATTTCTTTTTATAGCTGAATAATATACAGCTTCTTTGTCCATTCATCTGTTGATGGACATCTAGGCTACTTCCATGTCCTAGCTATTGTAAGTAGTGCTGCAGTGAACACTGGGGTACACGTGTCTTTTTGGAATTTGCTGTATGATGCAGGGAACCCAAAGTTGGTGCTTTGTGACAACCTAGAAGGGTGGAATGGGGAGGAAGGTGAGAGGGAGGTTCAAGAAGGGGGGGACATATGCATACCTATGGCCGATTCAAGTCAATGTATGGCAGAAACCATCACAATATTGTAAAGTAATTATCCTCTAATTAAAAATAAATTTTTTAAAAAAGTTAAGTCATTGCAAGGGCAAAAACTCAGGCAAATCTTATTTCTCCATGAGGAAAGACCCATGAATCCATGTTTACAGTTACATATAGTAAGTTTTATGCCACTATTAACAGTTGTAATACATCAAAACATTGATGGTAGCCATAACAGCAGTATCTAAATCTTTAGGTCTATATATAGGGATAAAAACTGGAAAATACAAAAAAGCTATCATCAACACCACTAAATATTAATGACAAGTCTGGTTGTTTGGGTGCTGTTTAAACAGCTGATATTAGGGTTTGAGTTCATACAGGGCCGCTCAAATGGTAAAGAATCCACCTGCAATTCAGGTGACCTGGGTTTGATCCCTGGTTCTGGAAGATCCCCTGGAGAAGGGAATGGCTCCCTGCTCCAGTATTCTTGCCTAGAGAATTCCATGGACAGAGGAGCCTGGCGGGCTCGTCCATGGGATCACAAAGAGTCGACATGGCTGAGTGACTAACAGTATCACTTTGAATATGGAAAACTCAACAGTGCTGGCTTTTAAGTCTGCTAAGTTAGAGGCAGAGAAACATCGCTTAAAATACCATATACATTGTTATCATACACACATAATATGAAAATATTTTCCTTTAATAAAGAATTTCTCATCAGGTTTAATGGGAAACAATGAAAACTTCATGTAAATAGTCCCGTAGGGAAACTTTTACTATTTATCATTCAAATCATCTTTTTTCTTCGAAGTCTGTACATATTCTTGTGATGTTTTCCATAGTAGGTCCTCATATACATTTGACCCATCTGTAGATCCTCAAGGAGACACTCTAAAGGAATTAGATGCAAATTCAGCATCAACTGGAAAGAAAAGGAAAGAATTATATTCTTTACCTAAAATACTTGAGTTAACTAAGTATTAGTTAAGAAAAAAATAAACAAAAAACTGAGACCTTTCCAAGTGTTCCGAAGAATGAAATATATCTATAGATGACACAACACAAAAAACAAGATTACAGTTATATAATCCGCTCATGGTCGCACGTGTGGCTGAGTATCAGGGCTTCTGGTTTTCTCATTCTTCATTTACTCGATAACTACGTGCAAAGGTGCTGTGACAAGCACTGGAATTACAAGATGAAGGTGCCCCAGTCCACCCTGAAAAATGATATGCCCTAAGCTGGAAAAACACATGAACAGCGGATTTCCATACAGAGTCATAAATACTAAGACAGATATAAAAGATGGCACAAGGAGCACTCAAAAGGGACAGCCAGCCTTGTGTCAGTACTGCCAGCTTTTTGGTGGAGGTGATATGTAAGTAGCTATCTGAAGGACAGGAGAAAGTACAAGAGGTAGAGGGGAGAGACATGTACAAAGACCGGAGGTGAGGAAGCACACCTGTGGGATCCTACACAGTCTGGCTGGTTAGATGCAGAGTTGAGGGGCAGAGGAGGGTGGTAAAGAGATGAGGGCAACTACTTTGGCAGGACCCAAATGAGGTGGGTGTTTGGAGCTTTTCCTGAGCGTGAAAGATAAACTGGTGACAAAGTCAGCGACAGAGGAGTTTTAACGTCACCACCAAGTGACAGCTACACAAACATGACTGCTTCAGCCTGGGTTCCTAACCGTAACCACTGTCAGACACTTGGGACGCTGATGAAGTCCACGTATTCTGAGAATAGTGTCAGGGTGTAGGCGGATAGTTCCACAGGGATGGAGGCAGCAGAAGAAGGAAATAGCAGAAATAAAAGAAATACCTAGACCTTTTGGGCTTGTTTTTCAAGCAATGGAACATGGTGAATAAATGAGGAAGAAGGAATTTTTCACTATGACTGCTCATGCTCACATTTTTCATTAGCTATATGTAAGAAAAAATATTTAAGATAGCAACTGTTATCCAAACAATGGAAAGAGACGCCACTGACTGTTTACCATGTATTTCAGAAATCAATGTCTAAGTTTAACTCATACGTTTTGGCAACATACCTTCTTCTAGTTCTCTAGTTATACTCCTGCCAACTCCTGCTGCATCTGAAATAAGTCAAATATTATGTTTAAGTTAAACAAGAGATATTTTCATAGGAATGACATATAATTTCCTACATGTGACATTTAAATAATACTTTGAGACTAGACCTAACTTGAAGATTACTTAGGTAGAAAAATAATCACATAAATAAAAGAAAATGAATTCCTACTTATTCTGCTTTTAGATAACAGAGAACATATATATGGAATGCTATTTAATCTGATAAAAACTATAATAAATACCAATCTATTGAGTACACATAATTTCAGAGAATTAGGGAATGACCCATAATCCTGGTAAAGATGCACAAGATCACTATCTTCTCCCTTAACAGCTCCTGCCCTAAATATGTACTTCCGAGACCTTTATTTTGATTTCTAGGTGAGGATCATGTTCAAATGAAGTAGTTTGAAGTCGAATATTAATAAGAAGAACACATCTGCAGTTTTCTTTAAACTTTTCCATTTAGCGAAACATAGAAAGGTGAGAAAATTATACACAAGAAAACAATGTACCGGCAAGTTTTAATTCTAAAGGTGTTTAGCGAGAAGGATTCTCTCACAAGTGTTAGTTTCTGAACTATGTCCCATAAAAGGGGAAGGTCCCATGGGGGTCACTGAAGGGTTGAGGAACAGAGAAGTCACAGGTGCACGGTCTCTGGCCACTCCTTTAGCTAAATGACTCTATACTTGTCTCTTTTATATAATATGGTTCTGTGCAGAAGGTTTTTTTTAAAAGAAACATTGTTTTTAAGGTACGAGAGTCATTGATGTAGTCAAAGTTACAATTCTACAAAAGAGTCTAGAGTCCTATGCCAGCTACTTCCTCAGATTAAGAAAACACATATAGATTTTTAACTATAACATAGAGAAAATGAATATGTAAAACCTTGTTACATAGTTCAGTAATGCTTGTGGCATTTAATAAATGTTTTAAATTATATGTCTTAAATGTGTGAACAAAAATAAATCAATATCAAACTCCTATTTGTAGCAGTCGATATAGTTAATTTATAAAGCATAGATATTTTTTAAACACAGGACAGGAAACTTGAAAATCTTTAGTTGAATCAAGCAGGCCAAAACTGAAGAGATTAGTTTTAAAAGGATGTTCGTTTCTTCCTGATAAAACCTGGTTTATTAAAATGAGTCAGCACAATGAATTATCCACATTTTGAGTTATTTAGGACAAAATTTAAAACACAAATAAGATCTCTCTTTACTATTTAGCCTACTTCTATCCGAGCTCTCATCGTTAATTGCTATATACAAAAAGTATGAGTGTAATCTCAACTATAAATCTGGTCAGAAATTACAGTTGAACTTCATTTCCTCAGCCTGAAGTTTCAAGGGGAGGACTTATACTCCTACCCTCCTCATGAGAAGCAAGGAGATTTACAAGAAATATTTTTCTGAGCAATTGTAGAATGTTTCTAAATTTGTAGTTAAAGCAAACATGAAAAAATTTTAAATGAAGCTCACTTTTGTCTCTATCTCAACAATATACAGCCTTGACGTACTCCTTTTCCTGTTTGGAACCAGTCTGTTTTTCCATGTCCAGTTCTAACTGTTGCTTCCTGACCTGCATACAGGTTTCTCAAGAGGCAGGTCAGGTGGTCTGGTATTCCCATCCTATTCTAAATCCTTTCAGAATTTTCCACAGTTTATTGTGATCCACACAGTCAAAGGCTTTGGCATAGTCAATAAAGCAGATATTTTTTTGGAACTCTCTTCCTTTTTCCATGATCCAGCATAGGTTGGTAATTTGACCTCTGGTTCCTCTGCCTTTTCTAAAACCAGCTTGAACATCTGGAAGTTCACGGTTCACATATTGCTGAAGCCTGGCTTGGAGAATTTTGAGCATTACTTTACTAGCGTGTGAGATGAGTGCAATTGTGCGGTAGTTTGAGCATTCCTTGCATTGCCTTTCTTTGGGATTGGAATGAAAACTGATCTTTTCAGTCCTGTGGCCACTACTGAGTTTTCCAAATTTGCTGGCATATTGAGTGCAGCACTTTCACAGCATCATCTTTCAGGATTTGAAATAGCTCAATTGGAATTCCATCACCTCCACTAGCTTTGTTCGTAGTGACGCTTTCTAAGGCCCACTTGACTTCACATTCCAGGAGGTCTGGCTCTAGGTGAGTGATCACACTATCGTGATTATCTGGGTCGTGAAGATCTTTTTTGTACAGTTCTTCCCTGTATTCTTGCCACATCTTCTTAATAGCTTCTGCTTCTGTTAGGTCCATACGTGTCTGTCCTTTGTTGTGACCATCTTTGCATGAAATGTTCCCTTGGTATCTCTAATTTTCTTGAAGAGATCTCTAGTCTTTCCCATTCTGTTGTTTTCCTCTATTTCTTTGCACTGATCGCTGAGGAAGGCTTTCTTATCTCTTCTTGCTATTCTTTGGAACTCTGCATTCAGATGCTTATATCTTTCCTTTTCTCCTTTGCTTTTCACTTCTCTTTTCAGAGCTATTTGTAAGGCCTCGCCAGACAGCCATTTTGCTTTTTTGCATTTCTTTTCCATGGGGATGGTCTTGATCCCTGTCTCCTGTACAGTGTCATGAACCTCCGTGCATAGTTCATCAGGCACTCTGTCCATCAGATTTAGTCCCTTAAATCTATTTCTCACTTCCACTGTATAATCATAAGGGATTTGATTTAGGTCATACTTGAATGGTCAGGTGGTTTTCCCTACTTTCTTCAATTTAAGTCTGAATTTGGCAATAAGGAGTTCATGGTCTGAGCTACAGTCAGCTCCTGGTCTTGTTTTTGCTGACTGTACAGAGCTTCTCCATCTTTGGCTGCAAAGAATATAATCAATCTGATTTCGGTGTTGACCATCTGGTGATGTCCATGTGTAGAGTCTTCTCTTGTATGGTTGGAAGAGGGTGTTATGACCAGTGCGTTCTCTTGGCAAAACTCTTGTTAGTTTTGCCCTGCTTCGTTCCGTATTCCAAGGCCAAATTTGCCTGTTACTCCAGGTGTTTCTTGACTTCCTTCTTTTTGCATCCCCTAAAATGAAAAGGACATCTTTTTTGGGTGTTAGTTCTAAAACGTCTTGTAGGTCTTCATAGAACTGTTCAGCTTCTTCAGCATTACTGGTTGGGGCATAGATTTGGATTACTGTGATATTGAATGGTTTGCCTTGGAAACGAACAGAGATCATTCTGTTGTTTTTGAGATTGCATCCAAGTACTGCATTTCGGACTCTTTAGTTGACCATGATGGCTACTCCATTTCTTCTAAGGGATTCCTGCCCACAGTAGTAGATATAGTGGTCATCTGAGTTAAATTCACCCATTCCAGTCCATTTCAGTTCGCTGATTCCTAGAATGTCGATGTTCACTCTTGCCATCTCCTGTTTGACCACTTCCAATTTGCCTTGATTCATGGACCTAACATTCAAGGTTCCTGTGCAATATTGCTCTTTACAGCATGATTCCGTAAATGATGTGCATTTTTTAAGTTGCCATATAGTAAATGGAATGTCCCACTAAACTGAACACTGAAAGCACAGAGCAGACCTCCTGTAAACAATGATAGTTGTAAACATGTTCTAAAGAAGTACACATGTGTCTGGGGCTCCTCAACTAACAAGTCACAGTTGGGAGAGGAGAGAAAGGGCGTCAGAGAGAAAGGGATGTGGCCTCACAATGATATCTGCTGCCCTCTGGGACACACCTGCCTCCAGGAAAGAGTTCAGGGATGAAGAAACACCCCATCCCTCAAAGCCACGTTCAAGTATTTTCTTTCACCACCCTAGTATAAATGTTTCACTCATGACCTCAGAAAAATTAAGCATTTGGCTCTGAGGAATCACCTAGAGCCACAATCTCGAGGGTAGGATGAGAAAGTCATTGGAAGAGACTGAAAAGGGCTAAAACAGTCCCAGGAACAATTTCAAGCATCCCTTGCTTTTCCAAAGTTCATTTTATGTTACTTCACTTCTATGAAGGGCCTACATAGGCACCTGTTTTTCATAATAATAAAAAAAATCTGAAGAGGATTTTTGGTTTCATTTAAAAAGGCAAAAAGCTGAAACGATGTTCAGTGCAGGCTTTGACAGTGAGAGGCATCCTGTTCCACAAGCAGGGAGACCGGCCCCACCGAGCTCCTTCCCCGGGAGTGACACCCCACCTCTCAGCGTCAAGTCGCCACACCCCTGAACCTTGTGTGGGAGCACCTGTACTTTACTCGTGCATATTCATTTTATGCATCTACGAGCAGAACGTGTCCTCGGGTCCCTGCTTCTTTGGTTTATGATGTTTTGGCTTATGAAAGGCTTCCTAGGAATGCTCTGCTTTCAGATAGTAGGGAAACCTGGACTAGGCACTGGAGGTACTGCGATCTGCCCTTTGCATCTTCCACACCCGCCCTGAGTCAGGTCACCATGTTATTTTTAGGCACTCTGTGAATTATCCTGCCAGTCACCCCCATGTTCATTTCCCCCAATTTCACAACCATGATTTTACATAGTGTAGGAAAACTTACAAGGATATAGTATTACTAGTTTGACTTAGGGCCCCTTTGGCAGTGACTATCTAGTTAGCTTTCACTTCCTACTCATCTCAGGAACCTGGCTCTATAAAAATTAGGCTTTAGAGACAAATTAACGAACTAAATTTATTTTGTGATTCTGTGTTTTGACTTACATGCCTAGCTTATTTTCCAATGACTTTCTAACTTTTAGTTCTTCTACGTAGAGTTTCTTATATTTTTCCAACTCTGCTTGAGAAGTTTTCCTAAAATGTCAATGTTCACTCTTGCCATCTCCTGTTTGACCACTTCCAATGTACCCTGGTTCATAGACGTAACATTCCAGGTTCCCATGCAGTATTGTTCTTTACAGCTTCGGACTCTACTTCCATCACCAGTCACATCCAAAACTGGGCGTTGTTTTCGTTTTGGCTCCCTCTCTTCATTCTTTCTGGAGTTATTTCTCCACTGATCTCTAGTAGCATATTGAGCACCTATCAACCTGGGGAGTTCATCTTTCAGTATCCTATTTTTTTGCCTTTTCATACTGTTCATGGGGTTCTCAAGGCAATAATACTCCAGTGGTTTGCAATGCCCTTCTCCAGCAGACCATGCTGTGTCAGAGTGCTCCAGAACGACCCTTCCACCTTGGGTGGCCCGACATGGCATGGCTCATCGTTTCATTGAGTTAGACAAGGTCGTGATCCATGTGGTCAGTTTCGTTAGTTTTCTGTGATTGTGGTTCTCATTCTGTCTGCCCTCTGAGGGATAAGGATAGAGGCCTATAGAAGCTTCCTGATGGGAGAGACTGACTGTGGGGTCTTATTCTGATGGGCAGGGCCATGCTCAGTAAATCTTTCATCCAAGTTTTTGTTGATGAGTGGGCCTGTGTTCTCTCCCTGTTATTTGGCCTGAGGTCAAACTATGGTAGGGGCAATGACAGTAATGGCCACCTCTTTCAAAAGGACTTGTTCATGCACTGCTGTATTCAGTGCCCCTGACCCCCAGCAGGCCGCTGTCGACCCACCCCTCTGCAGGAGACACCTGGACACTCACAGGCAAGTCTGCCTCAGTCTCTTGTGGGGACACTGCTCCTTTTTCCTGGCTCCTGGTGCACACAAGGCTTTGTTTGTGCCCTCCAAGAGTCTGCACTGGTCATACCAAAACACCCTCTTCCAACAACACAAGAGACGACTCTACACATGGACATCACCAAGTGGTCAATACCAAAGTCTGACTGATTATATTCTTTGCAGCCAAAGATGGAGAAGCTCTATACAATCAGCAAAAAAAAAAAAAAAAAAAAAAAGACCGGGAGCTGACTGGCTCAGATCATGAGCTCCTTATTGCCAAATTCAGACTTAAATTGAACAAAGTACAGAAAATCACTAGACCACTCAGGTATGACCTTAATCAAATCCCTTATGATTATATAGTGGAAGTGACAAACAGATTCAAGGGATTAGATCTGATAGACAGTGCCTGAAGAACTGTGGATGGAGGTTTGTGACATTGTACAGGAGGCAGTGATCAAGACGATCCCCAAGAAAAAGAAATGCAGAAAGGCAAAATGGTTGTCTGAGGAGGACTTACACATAGCTAAGAAAAGAAGAGAAGCTAAAGGCAAAGGAGAAAAGAAAAGATACAATCATCTGAATGCAGAGTTCCAAAGAATAGCAAGGAGAGATAAGAAAGCCTTCCTCAGTGATCAAGGCAAAGAAATAAAGAGAAACAATAGAATGGGAAAGACTAGAGATCTATTCAAGAGAATTTGAGATACCAAGGGAACATTTCACGCAAAGATGAGCACATTAAAGGACAGCAATTGTTGGACCTAACGGAAGCAGAAGATATTAAGAAGAGGTGGCAAGAATACACAGAAGGACTATACAAAAAAGATCTCCATGACTCAGATAACCGTAACAGTGTGATCACTTACCTAGAGCCAGACATCCTGGATTGCAAAGTCAAGTGGGCCTTAGGAAGTGTCACTACAAATAAAGCTAGTGGAGGTGATGGAATTCCAATTGAGTTATTTCAAATCCTATAGATGATGCTTTGAAAGTGGTGCACTCAATACGCCAGCAAATGTGGAAAATTCAGCCGTGGACACAGGATTGGAAAAGGTCAGTTTTCATTCCAATCTCAAAAGCAATGCCAAAGAATGTTCAACCAATTGCACAACTGCACTCATCTCACATGCTAGTAAAGTAATGCTCAAAATTCTTCCAGTGAGGCTTCAACAGTACGTGAAATGAGAACTTCCAGATGCACAAGTTGGATTTAGAAAAGGCAGAGGAACTAGAGACCAAATTGCCAACATCCATCTGTTGAATCATAGACAAAGCAAGAGAATTACAGAAAAACATCTACTTCTGATTTATTGACTGTCAAAGCCTTTGACTTTGTGGATCATAACAAACTGTGGAAATTCTTTAAGAGATGGGAATGCCAGACCACCTTACCTGCTTCCTCAGAAACCTGTATGTAGCTCAAGAAGCAACAGTTAAAATCAAACATGGGACAATGGACTGGTTCCAAATTGGGAAAAGATGCATCAAGGCTGTATATTGTCACCTGCTTATTTAACTTCTATGCAGAGTACATCATGCGAAATGCCAGGCTGGAGGAAGTACAAGCTGGAATCAAGATATCTGGGAGTAATATAAATAACCTCAGATATGCAGATGACACCACCCTTATGGCAGAAAGCAAAGAGGACCTAAAGAGCTTCTTGATGAAAGGCAAAGAGGAAAGTGAAAAATCTGGCTTAAAACTCAGCATTCAAAAAACGAAGATCATGGCATCCAATCCCATCACTTCATGGCATAGAGATGGGGAAACAATGAAAACAGTGACAGATTTTATTTTCTTGGGCCCAAAATCACTGCAGATGGTGACTGCTGTCATGAAACTAAAAGACCCTCACTCCTTGGGAGAAAAGCTATGATCAACCTAGACAGCATGTTAAAAAGCAGAGACATTACTTTGCCGACAAAGGTCTGTCTAGTCAAAGCTATGGTTTTTCCAGTGGTCATGGATGCATGTGAAATTTGGACCATCAAGAAAGCTGAGCACCAAAGCATTCATTCTTTTCAATTGTGGTGTTGGAGAAGACTCTTGAGAGGCCCTTGGACTGCAAGGAGATCAAACCAGTCAATCGTAAAGGAAATCAGTCCTGAATATTCATTGGAAAGACTGATGCTGAAGCTGTAGCTCCAATGCGAAGAACTGACACATTGCAAAAGACCCTGATGCTGGGCGTGATTGAAGGCAGGAAGAGAAGCGGACGACAGGTTAAATAGTTGGATGGCATCACCAACTCGATGTACATGAGTTTGAGCAAGCTCTGAGAGTTGGTGATGGACAGAGAAGCCTGGTGTGCTGCAGTCCATGGGGTCACAGAGTCAGACACGACTGAGCAACTGAACTGACACATAAAATACTAAATGCTAGTGAAATTTTTTTAAAGTGTGGTATATTTACATTTTACTTTCTAAAGATGCTCTAAAATAATTTTCATCAGTGGTTCAAGATATTCCAGGGTAAATATCATCTTACTTAAGTAATCTTTGAAAAATCCCCATGCATACCCCAGCTCTTTAAAAAAAAAATCCAACAAAGGAAAAATGCATTCTTTCAGAAACACTGTCTATACAGACATAGTATTCATTCCTGGTGAAGAGAATAGGCTACAATATTAAAAATGATTCATTCTCAAAAATCTCACAGAAGGGTTAGGATTACATGAGATACTCAGAATTCTCAATCAAATCATTACTCAAATTTCTAGACTCTAACATATGTTTGTGTACCAATGTTCCAGGCAGCATTATTAATAATAGCCAGAAAGTGGAAAAACCCTGATTTCATTGACAGAGGAATGAAGACACAAAATATTTTCTATAGAAAATATTGCTTTTGGACTGGATTGTCACAATCTTTTAAATTAAAATCTTACTACAAAAATCATTAATTTTATGAATTCAATCCATTTCTTCTCTAAAGAGTAATTATGCTATTAGTAGCAAGCAGTATCAGTAAAAATACCATAAACTTTTTAATCAATGAGACTTTTCACATTGTCCAAAATATTCTTATGTATTACTATTAAAACGTTAAAACTCTTCCTCATCAGTATGACAGAGATTAAGAGGTTGACCTACCGATCTTATGCCTAACAGGTTTTCCTGAAGCTGTTTGATTCTGTCTGCTTGCTTTTTGACTGTAGTTTGTAACTCGGTATTTTCCATTTCAAGCCTAAAATGCAGATTTTAAAACAATGATTCTCACACATAAGGTTTTTTGTTTAAAGATTTTTTTGAATGTGGACCATTTTTAAAGTCTTTATTGATTTACTGCCATATTGCTTCTGTTTTATGTTTTGGTTTTTTGGCTGGGAGGCACATGGATCTTAGCTCCCCAAACAGGGATCAAACCCTCTGCAATGGAAGGCATAGTTTTAACCAGTGGACTGTCACGGCAGTCCTTCACGGGGACTTTTAAAAGGTATTTTTAAAATACCACACTGTTTCTGAACAAACATCTGCAGGTTCCATTACATAGGTTGTTAGAATTTTGAAAAGTAAATGATCTGGCAACCGCACTGTTTTTCTAGTTGTGTTTTGTGGATAATTGGCTTCCCTGGTGGCTCAGACGGTAAAGAATCTGCCGACAATGCAGGAGACCCAGGTTCGATCCCCGAGTCAGGAAGATCCCTTGGACAAGGAAATGGCAACCCACTCCAGGATTCTTGCCTGGAGAATTCCATGGACAGAGGAGCCTGGTGGGCTATACTCCATGGAGTTGTAAAGAGTCGGACACGACTCAGTGACTAACACTTTTACCTTTCACTTGTGGATAATGTGCAAAATATGAAAATAATGGGGGAAAATTATGCATCTCAAAACACCTCAAAGCTGAAATGTTACCCAGCTTCACAATGATGTTTTTTATTATCATTATTGATGTAATTCTCATATTATACTGTTTATCTGCTTTATATTTAAGTTGTTTTCTGTGCTGCTTTAAATCATACTTTTGGATGTGATCCTGTGTTTTTTCAGCACATTTCACGACCTTTGTACATATATCCTGTGTTTCTTGCACCTAAAAAGAAAGAAAAAAAAAAAAAGGGAAAAAAACAACTGTTTTAATTACTAATGACCTAGTGAATCTGCCAATGTCAGTTTCTGTCTCTTTTATCTGCATATTGTTTACAGCTGTTTTCCTGCCATACAGCGGAGTTGAGTTGTTACCATAGATACCTTACAGTCCAAAAAATGAAAATATTTATTGTCTGCCCTTTGTACATTACTGACCTCCCCTTTAGCACTCAAACACAAAATCATTCAGGCTTTAAATTAGATTTTCTCAAATAAGTACACAAATTTATAAACTGGCCAAATGGGGAAAGACAGAAAATTACCTGATGATAAACATATATATATATATATTTTTTTTATTCTAAGCGCCACATCAGCCATCACTTTAAACATCCACATTTGTGAATGACCACAGCTCTTCCAGTGATTCTGAGAGCTAGCGCTACTGTTGGTGACAACCAGATGCTTCAGGGACTAGTGTGAGAGGCAGTAGGTACATAGGAGCCAGAATCCATGGGCCTGTGTTCGAATTCCATCAGTTCTGAGCTGTGAGTCCTGGGGCAAATTACTTAACCTTACTGTATCTCAGTTTCTCCATCCATAAAATGGGGATAATGGTAGCATCAACCTCAGTGGGATGCTGGGAAGATTAAATCGGGGACTATACATAATGTCAGAGAAGGCAATGGCATCCCACTCCAGTACTCTTGTCTGGAAAATCCCATGGACAGAGGAGCCTGGTAGACTCCAGTCCATGGGGTCGCTAAGAGTCGGGCACGACTGAGTGACTTCACTTTCACTTTTCACTTTCATGCATTGGAGAAGGAAATGGCAACCCACTCCAGTATTCTTGCCTGGAGAATCCCAGGGACAGAGGAGCCTAGTGGGCTGCTGTCTATGGGGTTGCACAGAGTTGGACAGGACTGAAGCGACTTAGCAGCAGCAGCATATATAATGTATTTAGAAGAGGACGTGGCAGATACTAAGAGCTCTTTGTAATTGGCGTTATTACGGTTGCTGTATTTTATCTGCAAAGCAATCTGATACTTCAGACAGAGGGCATGCCAACGAAAATGGTCTTCTACACAATCACAGTGAACTCACTCTCCATATCGTTGCAAGGGGCAGTAAGGGGGAGCATGAGGCCTAGAACACACACGTTCAGACTTCAAAAATGTTCACTGACTCCACTAACAAACTAGTACTCTAGTACTTTTCTCCACTTACAGTAATTTGCAACTTCGTTCCTCTCTGTACTACTCAGTGGACAATGACCACCAGTTAATGTGTAAATAGCACCTCCTGGATGGAGTGGTACAGAACATTACACAACCCTCAGAGGAAGGATGAAGTCACTGCCATGGAAATATAACTCTGCTGCTAAATCAAAGTTCTGAGTCAATTCATTCTCACAACTGTTAATGTCTAGCCAGTACTCCGGTGAGACAATTAAGGTTACGAGGTACGGATATCAGAGAAGCTATTCCCAGAACTTTACAGTTGGTGAAAGGCTAGAAATCTGTAAATCCCACTTCTGCCTACATAATGAAGGAAGGCAAATTTACACTTTTCTCCCAGAGTCAGGGAGAAAGATGAGCATTTAATTGAACAATTCTCCTCTATTAGACTAAGCGCTTTCAATTTTACATTGAGTTGCTTAAAATACATTTTAATAAAAGTTTTACTATACAAACATCTTCAAGAAAGAATAACTGGCGTGGGATGAAGTACTTAGTTGTGTCCTAACAGTTGTTAAACTAAACTGTTTTCCATTTATGCAAGACAAGTGCTGTGCATATCCATAAATATTCCCTGTTAGAACAAGGTATACCTAGATAAGATTCTCCCTCATGAAAAAAATGACAACAATGCAAAATTAAGGGCTAAATTGTTCTTCACAGACTACATAACAGGGCTGAAGAGAAAAGGCTCGATGAGAGTCAGGAAAGCTCCATGGAGGAGGAGAGACTGGGCGCCAGGTCTGAATAAATGGAGGACTACCCAAGAGAAAACAAACTGTAAAGACAGAAAGCACAGTCTGAGCAAAGGCCAAGAAGAGGTGAAATCAGCCAGTTAACTCAGGATAAAATCCAACCACAGGAAAATAAAAACATGTCCATCCAGAAATGTATAAACCAATGTTCACAGCAGCATTATTAATAGTTGCCAAGTGGAAACAACCCAAATCTCCATCAACTTATGAATGGATAAATATAGCCACGTACTGTTTATTGTTTGACAGTCAACAGAAACGGAAGAACTGATACGTGCTATACCATGGATGAACCGCAAAAACATGAGGTCAAATGAGAAAAGCTAATCCCAAAGGAGCATACTGCATGATTCCATTTTTGTAAAACACCCAGAAGAGGCATGTCTCCAGAGACGGATATTAGACTGGGGGTTGCCTGGGGCTGAGGGAGATGGAGGGGCCTTGGGAGGTAGCTAAGGGATGCAGGGTTTCTTTGGGGGGCTGATGGAAATGCTCTGAAATTGACTGTGGTCAGAGGTGACACCTCTCTAGACTAAGAGATACAGATCTACACACTTGGAATGGGTGAATTATATGATATGTGAATTATATCTCAATAGCTTTTTAAAACTCCAAAGGCACTATCTAGATAATGTGCTTAATTCTCTATTTTCGATGTACGTGTTATACTCCATCTGAGTGCCTCCATGCTTTTACAATGTATCTTAAATGAAAAGAAGGCAGTGCCTAACTTCAACTGGTTTGTATAATACACTTTCTGCACAAGTTATTCTGAAATGCACAAAATAAATATATACAGAACTCCATAGCCATTCACAAAAGTGAAGATGAGAAATGATAATTCTCTGGAACATTCCATTAAACACTATCCTCTGATTTTATCTGGCTTGCCTCATCATGGTAATACAGGGATCAAGAAATAAAATATTGTTCAATAGAAAAAGAAGTCTCTCAACCTGTGTGAAGAATGATGCACAATTCTCCATTTTCCTAAGGGTACAAATATACGAAATATATATATATGTATATATATATATAATGCAAATGGCAGAATGAAAGTCAGAGTTTAAGAAACAAGTGCACTTAAAGATTAATAAAATTACAGTAAATGACTAGTAATGAAAATAAAAAAGAAACCTGTCCATGAAAATGAGCATCCTAAAACACTTTATCCTATGTATTAACTGTCGACACATTCAATTTCACACATACCTGACTTGTGAGTTGATGTAAGTTGCTCTTTAAATCCTGTGCCTCAACTTCTAACTTGGCACAGTGATATGACATGACGTCCAGGGATTCCGCCAACTCAGACCGCTTTTTGAAGCTGTCAGACAGTTCTTGTTGAAGGTGTCTCACAACTGCCTAATAAGATTCTTTGTTACTGAGTTTATCAAATCACTTTACTATTACACTATGTTAGTAATAGATGACTCCAACACATGTACTTTGAAAACTATCACCATGGACAGCAACTCACCTTCTTTTCTCCTCCCTGAATGTGGTTACAGACCCAGAAGGGCTCCCCACCGGCCTTCCTGATATTAAGTTCCTCAGACGAAAGAGGCAGCCCCACTGTCCACACCCTGCCCCTCCCGATAAATCTGCAGAGCTTCACCACCTCACGTCCAGAACGAAACAGGTGTGTAGGTGGGACAAGCGGTGGAAAATTCCACACTGTGGAAACATTTTTCCTCTTTCTTTATTAGAGGCTTCGATTAACATCAGAGATCTTCACATATTCAGTCCAGTGCTCAGATCTTTCCAATAGATTCCTTCCTCAGAAGGAAAATGAGGCCATTCCCTTGCTGCTTATCTCTTTTATATCTAGTCGTGTGTCTGTGTTAATCCCCAACTCCTAATTTATCCCTCCTCCCCATCTTTACCCTTGGCTAACCATAATATTCTGCAGGCATCTACTTGGGAAAGGATCTGAAAAAAAATGGATATATGTATACCTATACCTGAATCAACTTGCTGTACATCTGAAACTAACGCAAAATTGTAAATCAACTATATTCCAATATAAAAGAATAATGAAATTTTAAAAAATGAGGTTGCTCCCATGCCTTCAAGGAGCCTCGATAACCTGGCCTCCACCTGCCTCCAGACCGCGGCCCCTACAACCCTCTCCCTGACTCACTCCATTCCTGCTGCTCACGAATCCTGCCACCCTCCATTTTTATTGGGCAAACTGGTATTCAAATGACAGTAATTGATCCTTAAAATGAGAATTAGGAGCAAATTGTTTGTAAAAATGTTCTAAGTAAATAGCATAAATAGCAGTGGGAAGTTTAAATCAAGAAGAGCTTGGTTAAAGCTCACCACTTGAGTCCCAAATTATGATTTAATGACAAGTATATTTAAATGACTTGTCAATGAATTCTCAATTTCATGACAACTCTTTAAAGAGTTGAGAGGCATAAGAATAAATGATTCAAGCCTGAAATGTTTTCCAAGTTAATTCAAATTTACATGAATAAAACTAAAATTACACCAACACGTATGACAAAAAGGTATGACAAGCTACTGAAGCCAAAGTACAATATATAAGTAATAGCATCTGGGAAACCTGGAATTGACTGTCAGGGTAATCCATGTAACTGAAGCTTAATTTCAAAATATTCAGTTTAGGTTTGAGCGTTTCTTTTATCTGCTTCATCATGATACTGACATGTGGTTACATAGAGATTAAAATTACTATCTGAATAATAAATTACTAATACCCATCTATATTAAAAATTCAGAACTTAATCTCTTAGACATTTTATAAGCGACACGATGTCTCTACTCAAAGTGAAGCATCTCTTGGGTCTAATTTTTATTTGCTGGATACAAGGTGTGCTTTTAGTCTGTTTTAGAGACCATAGATTCACAGCCCGTGTATTTTTTATATTCAGCTAGATTCAACATTTAGCCAGAATGAAGAATCACTTTGAATTTTCTTTCAGGAAATCTGAGAATTATTTCTCCTTCTGGATACTTACTTCTCCTTCTGCTTTCTCATTTTCATACTGACGCATTCTCTCTTCTACATGCTTCCATAACATGATTAACTCCGTGTTTCGTTCCTCCAGCATCAGACGTTGTTCCTCATGTTCAGCCTGAAGTTTTCTCAAAGTCTGCAGAAACTGGTCTCGGATGCTAATAACTATCTTCTCTTTACTGTCGGCTCTGTTTTGTGCATCATCCAGTTGCTGTCGGAGCAACATGTTTTCACTCTGGAGTTGAGATAATCTTTCCTCTAAGGATTCCTGCTTTCCAAGGTATTCATTCACTTTGCCTTGTTCATTGAACATGTGTTCAATAACCTGCTTTTGACACTGTGCTTGGCGTAAGTCTCTCTGGACACGTTCTAACATCAAAGTCTTTTCTCTGAGATCATCTGTCGTCTGATGCAGCTTGATTTTTAGCTGATTGAATTTATTTTTCACTTTAGAAAGTTCCTGGGAAAGCATCTCATTGTCACATTTCAGGTTAGCCATATCGATCTTCATTTGCTCCTGCAAGCGTAACCTCTTATCTTTTGCTTTCTGGGAGGCAAGTTCCAGGTCTCTTTGTGATGTCTGACCTTGATCATGATCATGTGTGGCAGGAGCCAGTCTAAAACGGTAGGATTCCACTTCTGTTTCCAGTCTTTGTTTGCTTTGTTTTGCATTTTCCAGCTCAGGGTTTAGCATTGTATTTTCAGCTATTGGAATGTTAAGCTGGCCAGTATGTTGGAATATGGCCTTTGTCAACGTTTCCTTGTTCAATTTTATTGCCTCTTGAGGATAATCATTCTCTCCTTCTACAATTTCAATACCCTCAAAACATTTCTTTTCTTTTTCCTGGTTCTGATTGTTCACTGTGTCTATTCCTAGTCTTGCCATGGCAATTGCATCCTGCATGTGGTTTTCACGCAACAGACCTCTTGCTTTTCTCCCACTATCAGAAACCTAAGTGAGACAAAGGAGACTTTTAGTTAGTACTCAATAAAATGACATTTCATCATTTCCTCTGAAATGCAAGACTAACCTGTATGTTTATACAGTGAAAAGACTGCACCAAGTGGATCTCCAAATGGAAAAAATGAGGTTCGATACAAACCTCAGACCTTATACAAGCAGAAATTCCCAAAGGTTCAAAAATTTAATTGAAGACAATGAATCCATGAAAGGTAAAAGAAAGCCCAAGGGACTTTTCAAGAAGCTCAGAACTGGAAAGGCTTTTCTCTGAATTACAACAAACACAGAAAGCTTAAAAGATTTATAGATCTGACTACACTTAAAAATTGTATCTGATGTGGTATATTTATATAATGGAAAACTACGAAGCCATAAAAAGAATGAAATAATGCTACTTGCACCAACAAAGATGGACCTAGACATGAGCACACTCAGTGAAGTAAGTCAGACAAAAACAAGTCATGTTGCTTATATGTGGAATCTAAAGGAACTTATGACATAACAGAAGGAGACCCACGGACACAGGAAACAAACTTACTCACCATATGGGAAAGTGGGCAGGGGAAGGGATAAATTAGGAGGTTGGGTTTAACATATACGATTTTATATATAGACAAGTGTATATAAAATAACCAGTAAGGATCTACTGTACAACATAAGGAACTACATTTAATATTCTACAAGCAGAATCTGAAAAGGAATATGTGTGTGTGTGTGTGTGTGTGTGTGTATGTATGTGTGTTAGTCCATCATGTCCAACTCTTTGCGACCCCATGGACTGTAGCCCACCAGGCTCCTCTGTCCATGGGATTCTCCAGGCAAGAATACTGGAGTGGGTTGCCATTTCCTCCTCCAGCGGATCTTCCTGACCCAAGGATCAAACCCAGGTCTCTTGCATTGCACGTGGATTCTTTACTGTCTGAGCCAGCAGGGAAGCCCCATTTATATAATATACACACACATATACATATATGTCTGAATTACTGTGCTGTATACCTGAAACTAACACAATATTGTAAATCAATTATAATTCCATAACAACACCACTCGCTACCTTTAAAAACACTGCATCTGATACCTTCTATACAGCTACTTCAAGTAAGAGCCTTAGCTCTATATATATTTAAATAGATTAAATTTCATACAAAAATTATTTTCTTAAGAATATGCTACCTTTCTAACATTTTAATAGGCAATTGTAAGGCTTATACCTATTGACAACTATACTAAGCACTTCTACAAACATCAATTAACTCATTAGCTATAATGATTCTGAAAAGGAAGAAGTTAAAACTATATAAGTAAGCTGCAGGCTTTTCATCAGGTCTTCTGACTCTGTTAGTCCTCTTATATCAAACCACAGTTACTTCTCTAGTACAAACATATCAGTACAAAATAATCCTCCTATGTCATTCATGGTATATACACTAATGGTAAATAAGGTAAAATTTAGAGAGCTCTTCTTAGAGAATCATGAGATTATTTGCAATAACTTTCATTCTCTCTTCATACTATTTAAAATAGTAAGATGGGAGAAATACAATGACAAACAATGATCACTAAATGTACACTATAGCACATCTATCACTGTTTTCAGAAGTTCCTTGTACTGACACAGGATACTACACAGAGCAGAGGGTCATTTTCTCTCAAGTACAAGAATGACTTCCAAAGTATGGTCTCTGAACTGCCTGTAGTTTCCTCCTTACCTTTAGTGGAAGTGATAAACTAACCTAAATCATCTATCAAGGAAGGGAAATCACTACCAAATGCAAGAATAGCTACTGTTAGTAGCAAGAGGTTTTTTTACTTTTTTTCCTTGGTGAGAGGGGGACTTTTATAAGTTTATTCTAAATAAACAACTTTTTAAAGTGTACGAAAGTATTTTTACAACTGATGTCTCAGTTTTTATTAATTGAAAAACTGCAAATGATATGAAAAGACCGTTGATAGGGTACTAGTTAAAAAAATGACAGTGGAGCCAAGAACAGACTCTGATTTAGCCACTGAAGGTGATGACGTGCATGGAGTGACTGACACGCTCACTCCAGAGCACAGGGACTTTTGGTCGGGTAATGCAGTCGTCGGTGGAGCACACACAGTCCTGGCCTAAACCACAATCAGGGTCCCGGCTCTGCAAGACAGTCGCAAAAATTTTGAGATCAATTCCTATGGAAAATATTAAAGGCCTCTCCTTGGATGAGGCCATGGTGTGTCCCTACCTGACTGCTGTAGACAAATGGATTTGAATTACAAGTACTACTTTCCCAAGCTCTTCCTGAGAGCTTTTCGTTGTGGGAGATCTGCTGCTAGGACCTCAGGGATGGGACCCAGTCCGTGTTTTGGAGGGACACTGGGTGGGGGAGTGAATTCCTCTGCTTTGAGATGCCACTTGGGAGCTCTGCAGAATGAAGGACAATCAACTTCAAGAGTGTTTGGTTTCTACCAACTGCTGGAAAAAATCCACAGGATGAATTCCTGTACCTCTTGAGGATGCCAGTTAAACACACCTTCCTTGAGGACTCTACTGTGAGGGAGAACCCAGCTGGGAAAGTGGAGCCACCTCTGAGCTGTTCATGGGGCAGGTGGCCTGGAGGGCTGACGGGCACAGAGGGAGGGGGTCCACAACCCTCAGCCACCTGCCAGATGGCAACAGGGAATTTTTAGAGTAAAGCATGTCGCCATCCTCAGAAGCAGTTTCAGATGATTGAGTTAGGTTATCAAGGTCATTCACATAATTAATTTGTTCTTTGACCTACACATAAATAATACGGGTTCACAAAGTCCTCAAAATATGTATAAAATATACCAAGTGTACAAAGGTGATAAATATCTTCATCAAAGCAAAAGCAGAGCCTTCTTAAAAGAACAGGTTTTTATCAACAGGATAACTTTATCAACAGAGTTTCTAAATTATGTTTTCAAAGTAAAAGTCTCTTCAGCAAAGGAAGATTTTCTATTTTGCCACTATTCCTTTTACAAAGTACTTTTTAGAGGATAATATATTTTAAAGTTAATATTTTTTTTTTACTATACCTTCTTCTTTTCATATGCTGTTTTCCTTGCAGGCCTAAAAAAAAAAAAATGATTCTTTTCAGGCTAAAATTTAATAACTCGAAAATATAAACAGTACCTAAATGTTTGTTTTTTATATAACATCTTTGCATTCATAAGTAATTTCTATAAAAGGATGAAACAACAAAAAAGAGTAGCATTAAAGGACAAAGAAAATACATCTGTAATATTAATAAAACATTAAATTTAGATCAAAGGAAAAGGAAAAACCTAACACTACTTGCGTTATGTGATAGAAGCAGTATACCAGGGTTTTTTGCAGTTGTCATTTTTAATAAGAACTAACTTTCATGACAATAAAACCTATTTCGGAAGTATTCCCTAAGTCCTTATAAGAAAGAAACCCATTTTTATCACCATGATATTAGCTTTTTGAGGGCTTATTATGCAACGGCTATGCATTATTACAAGCATTTGACATGTCTTAAAGGCGTTTTAATCCTCACGATCATTCTGGCAGATAGGTAATATATTAGATCCTTTAGTTAGGAAGAAATGGAGCAAAGAAAGGCTGAGGAACTTGCCCAAGACCACACAGCAGTTCACCAACAGCCCAGAATTCAAAGCCAGGAAATCTGGCCTGAACACTGCTGTTCCAAAATATGCTGAGAAAGTGATATTGAAAAGTCTTTTTAAGTAATATGATACCAAATGAATCTATATTATTATTTCATGTCTAGCTATAACTACAAATGATAATTCTGAATCTTAAAACATATTTCTAACAAAACAAAAAGACTTTAGATGTAGGCAATATTGGAAATCTACTTTCAATAAAGATTTGTTTTTTGTAAAGAAATTCATCAATACACATTCATTCAACCATTCTGCTGTTTCTTTATGCATCTGACATACACTTATTGAACACATAATATGTGTTAATGAAACTTTTAGGACAGGAAGCATGGTTTTGTCATTTAGATCTTTATCATCCAAAGTAATAAACTGTAAAAGATTGTTAATTGTTTCTATTGAAAATAAACAAAATCCTCCCCTTTTCCCTGGAAGCTATAAACAACTATGAAGTTAATATGATATGATGTTTCAGAGCACCTTACAAAATCATAGCTACCCACGATGATACTATCAACTAGAATCATCAAGGAATGATAAATCCTACTCAGTATAACCTAAGTATTTGTAAATCATGATTATATAATTTTTAAAAATCTATGTATGATAGAATTAACTTAAGTAATCATCTACATATTCATTTACATAAGAATATTATGCTTCAGAGCCAATGAACAAGGCCTTACCAAAATCTACATATGAACAGAAGTACATATGTACATAATAATCATGTATAATAATAATACTGTATAATTAATTTATTGTAATAGTTTAAAGATAATGTCATACAATCAATAAGCTTTCTAATTTGGAAATGCAAATAAGATTAAACTCAGTAAACACTTCCTCCTCTGGCTCATTTCCAAGAGCATACACACTCTACAAGCTCCCCTCTTAACATAAAACAAGAAACTCTTTTGAACTCCACATTCCTCTTCAGTCACCATCCAGGTCTCCATTGCCTGTCCCAGTAAGTATTCCCGACAGAGCTGTTTAGGTGTATTCACTACAGTCCAGCTTCCAAGTGGACTATTTACTGAAATGACTTCTGGCCAAAGCCACGAACCCTCTCCTTAACCTTTGGGCAGTGTTCATCCAGTAGAGTTGAGGATTCTCTTCTCTTGGCCTGTATACTATATTATGCTGCTCTATTTCCAGAAGAAGTATTCAGTGCTAATATTTCTTCCCCTAGAAATAAAGAATTTGTCCATGTTACCTGCCATCATCTTGATCCACTTCCCTTAAAATGCTATCATCATTCACGTGCAGCAGGCCACCAGTCAGTGAATCGCTCTTTTCAAATATTGGTGCAATCACACGTTCTTCTGGTGTCCATTTGTTATCGTTCTTTTTCTTTACTCCCTTTCTGTGCACACCAGGATCGCTACTTTAAAAAGTCCAAAAAAAGCCATTGTTTTCTAATAATTCGACTAATAAAGAATAAAAAACCAATTCTTGTAAAATTCCAACTCTTACCCATATTAAGTCATTGATTAATTCACAAAACAGTTATGGCTTACTTCACTCTGTATAATAGGCTCCAGTTTCATCCACCTCATTAGAACTGATTCAAATGTATTCTTTTTAATGGCTGAGTAATACTCCACTGTGTATATGTACCACAGCTTTCTTATCCATTCATCTGCTGATGGATATCTAGGTTGCTTCCATGTCCTGGCTATTATAAACAGTGCTGCGATGAACATTGGGGTACACGTGTCTCTTTCCCTTCTGGTTTCCTCAGTGTGTATGCCCAGCAGTGGGATTGCTGGATCATAAGGAAGTTCTATTTCCAGTTTTTTAAGGAATCTCCACACTGTTCTCCATAGTGGCTGTACTAGTTTGCATTCCAACCAACAGTGTAAGAGGGTTCCCTTTTCTCCACACCCTCTCCAGCATTTATTATTTGTAGACTTTTGGATCGCAGCCATTCTGAAAGGTGTGAAATGGTACCTCATAGTGGTTTTGATTTGCATTTCTCTGATAATGAGTGATGTTGAGCATCTTTTCATGTGTTTGTTAGCCATCTGTATGTCTTCTTTGGAGAAATGTCTATTTAGTTCTTTGGCCCATTTTCTGATTGGGTCATTTATTTTTCTGGAGTTGAGCTGTAGGAGTTGCTTGTATATTTTTGAGATTAGTCGTTTGTCAGTTGCTTCATTTATATGGAATTTAGAAAGATGGTAACAATAACCCGGTGTACGAGACAGCAAAAGAGACACTGATGTATAGAACAGTCTTATGGACTCTGTGGGAGAGGGAGAAGGTGGGAAGATTTGGGAGAATGACATTGAAACATGTAAAATATCATATAAGAAACGAGTTGCCAGTCCAGGTTCGATGCACGATACTGGATGCTTGGGGCTAGTGCACTGGGACGACCCAGAGGGATGGTATGGGGAGGGAGGAGGGAGGAGGGTTCAGGATGGGGAACACATGTATACCTGTGGCGGATTCATTTTGATATTTGGCAAAACTAATACAATTATGTAAAGTTTAAAAATTAAAAAAAAAAAAAACAGTTATGAAGTACCAACCATATGCAAGAAAACAAATTCTTCCTTCAAACAGAGATATATAATTATGATACAATATGATATGTAAGAGTTGACATATGAAAGTGATAAGTAAAATAAGGAAGGATTTGCAGAAGAAGTGAAGACAGGAGGTCAAAAGGAAGAGAAAAGCGAGAAATCATTCTACGGGGAGATTAGAATGTGAGTACACAGATCAGGCACACGGCATCTAGGTTGTTTCCTAGGAACCTGGAAGGAAAAGTACAAAATACATGGAAGAAAGTAGAGAGATGCTCTGGAAAGACATTGGGAAGAACCTCAAGGGCTACACTGAAAACCTGGAGTCCACTGCCTAAACACCATGACTCTTAGACATGGGAGTCATAATTAGATTTACTCTGTATTTTTTTGTTTTGCTTTTAAATACAGTAATGTTTATTTTAGGAATTTCCCTGGTACTCCAGTGCTTAGGAATCTGCCTGCTGATGCAGGGGGCACAGGTTCGATCCCTGGTCAGGGAAGATAGCACATGCTGCAGAGCAATGAATCCTGTGCTCCACAACCCCTGAAGCCAGCACCCTGGAGCGCACACTCAGCACCAAGAGAAGCCACCACAATGGGAAGCCCAAGCACTGCAGATGCAAAGAACCAACGCAGCCAAATAAATTGAAAAAAAAAAAAAAAACAACCCTCAAAGAGAAAGGTAACACTTTAATTTAGATGACTTTTAAAATGACATGTGGCACATCCACCATGAAAGAAGAAATCAAATTTAGGCGGGGCGGGGTCGGTTTACTTGTAAACCACCCACATGGGTGACATCAGCATCATGGATGAAAGGCAGGTGCCTCATCGGCTCTCCCGCCACCAACAGCAATCTGGCTCCATCCATGGACATACTCAAAGTGCTAGGAGAAAACTGCCAACCAAGAGTACTCTTTACAGAAAAGGTGTCTTTCAGAAATGAAGGAGAAATAAAAACTTTCCCAGACAAAGCAAACCTGAGGGAGTTCATCACCACTAGTCCCGCCTCATGAGAAACGCTGAGAGAAGCCCTCAGACTGAAATGAAAGGATGCTCATCAGTGACATAAATTTAACTTTACAACACACTGGTTAAGGCAAGTATGCAGTCAACTCCAGAATACTCTAATACTGTAACACGGTGGTATGTTAACAAAGGAACTCTAGTATTGAGGCTAAAGGACAAGAGTATTCAAAATAACTATATCCCTAGTGAAATATAAAATGTGTAAATCACAAACATTAGCTCAAGTCAGAAATCATTTTACAGGAAAATAACAAATGACCTACTGTTAAATTTTGATATAGGCTTACCTATGAGAACCTTTATTCTCCATAGCAGGAAACGCCTGCATGTTATTTCCTCCACTCTTTCTCTGCTGAATCAGTCGACTCTCATCAGCAGCATCTTTGTGCTTCTTTTCTTCTTCAACCTTTAATGAAAGTTTGACACTAAGAATAATTGCTATTACCTAATTCTAGAGACTCTGTTTTCAATTTATTATTTGACTCAGTATTGGCCCTGATTTTAAGTGATAAAAATATATTTGTGCTTACATAAATTTTATCACTTACAAGTCACTGAAATTTTTGTAAAATGTGCTTTTTTCTGAGGGAAAGAAACAAAATTCCCAAAATTTCAAGAAAGGCTTTTTTAATAAGATACAATTATTCACATCCAGTCTTCCCCATCTGACTGGCAGAGATAGAGAAATAAAAACACACAACATCTGTCCTCTTTGGTCTTTACCACCTGGATTTTCCATTAAACAGTCAGATGTAGAGGATGTGACACCTTAGTGCCTCAGAGACAGAAAGGAAACTTTCTTCTTTCTGCACTAAAGCTATTCTTTCCCCACTGCCTTTTCTAATTCTTTTTTCATTTGGATCCAGGACATAGCAAAACCCTGATGGTGTTCACTGAAATATATGAACCAAAGTTTACCAAAACACAAGGAGCACAATGAAACTGAGGAGGTGTTAGTGTGGAATTCTGGAATGTAAGTAATGCTTCCCAATTCCACATTCAGTGACCATCAAATTTTATAGCTAGAGGGTATAGAAATAACTATCTACCTTTGCCCCACTGTTTACCAATAACAGCTTTAAAATAAAAAAAAGGTTAAATGATTTGTTCAAAGCGCCTAAAGTGGCATTCCCTAACATTTTATGGCACCAAAAGAGATGATACAATTCTATAATCTTGAATCTGATAAAATTAACAAATGAATTCCTCAAATGAATCAGGTAAGTTAAAAGCGTGACTTTGGCAAAATAATTTAATTCATTAATTGGAGTAGGGTTCATTCTCCTTTTTCTTTAAAGGAGAATAGCTACATTTTTTTCTTTTTTTGTCTTACACAAAAGAGCAAGCAAGTTTAAAAACCTACCACTGAAGAAAGAAAAATTTCACAGCATCGAAATATATGAAAATCCTCATTTCTGTCCTATTACCATAATAAGCATTTTGTGTAATGAAAAGGTTTAATTGTTAAACACCAATTCAAGATGCTACAAGAGGACTCTGTTTTAAAGTTGATCTTAAAAGACAAGTTTTAATTTGTAGAAGAGAAATGCTTATGTGAGGATGGAATTATGAGGCATTTTAAAGTACTACTATGACATAAGAAAGAAATAGAAAACCCTATTTGAAAAGATCTTATTCAAAATTGATGGTGAAATCAAAGCTTTACAGACAAAGCAAAAGTTAAGAGAATTTAGCACCACCAAACCAGTCTTACAACAAATACTAAAGGGATTTGCAGCCAGTAAACACAAGAGAAAGGAAAGACCTACAAAAACAAACCAAAACAATTAAGAAAATGTCAACAGGAACATATATATTATTACTTTAATATAAATGGATTCAATTCATCAACAAAAGATACAGAATAACTGAATGAATACAAAAACAAGAGCCAAATATATACTGCCCACAAGAGACCCGCTTCAGACCTAGAGACACATATAGACTGAAAGTAAATGGATGGAGAAAGATATTCCATTTGAATGGTAACCAAAAGATAGCCAGTGTGGCAAGTCTTATTTCACACAAAATAGACTTTAAAATAAAGAATATTATAACAGACAAAGGACACTATACAATGATCAAAGGATCAATCCAAGAAGAAGATATAACAATTGGAAATATTTATGCCCCCAACATAGAAGCGCCTCAATACACACGGCAAACACTAACAGGCATAAGAGGGGAATTCAACAGCAACACAGCCATAGTGGGGGACTTTAACACCCCACTTACACCAGTGGACAGATCATCAAAACAGAGAATCAATAAGGAAACACAAAAGTTCAATGAAACATTAGACCCAATGGATCTAATTGATATCTTCAGGACTTTCCATCCAAATGCAGAAGAATACACTTTGTTCTCAACTGCACATGGAACATTCTCTGGGATAGCCCACATCTTGAGCCACGAATCAAGCCTCAGTAAATTTAAAAAATTGAAAATATATCACGTATCTTCTCTGACCACAACACTATGAGACTAGATATCAACTACAGGAGAAAAATGTAAAAAAGCACAAACTCAGGGAGATTAAACAATTCGTTACTAAATAACGAAAAGGTTATTGAAGAAATAAGAAGGGAAATCAAAAGATTCCTAGAAACAAATGACAACAAAAACATGACCACCCAAAACCTATGGGATTCAATAAAAGCACTTCTAAGAGAGAAGTTGATGGCAGCACAATCCTACCTCCAGGACAAGAAAAACTTTGAACAGGCAACACTCTACATTTAAAGCAGCTAGAAAAAGAACCAAAACTCCCCACAGTCAGCAGAAGGAAAGAAATCATACAGATCAGAGCAGAAATAAATCAAAAAGAGAATGAAGGAAACAATAGCAAAGATTAATCAGACTGAACACTGGTTCTTTGAGAAGATAAGCAAAATGGACAAACCACTAGCCAGACTCATCAAGAACAGAGGGAGAAAAATCAAATTGACAAGATTAGAAATGAAAAAGGAGAAGTTACAACAGACAACACAAAGATGAAAAGGATCATAAGAGAATGTTATGAGCAACAATATGCTAATAAAAGGGACAACCGAGAGGAGATGGACAGATTCTTAGAAAAGTTCAACCTCCCAAAACTGAATCAGGAAGAAATAAAAATTACAAACAAGCCAATTACAAACACTGAAATAGAAAGTGTTATCCAAAATCTCCCAAAAACAAAAGCCCAGGGCCAGATAGCTTCACAGGGGAATTTTATCAAACATTTAGAGAAGAGCTAATGCCTATTTTTCTGAAACTCTTCCAAAAAATTGCAGAGGAAGGAACACTTCCAAACTCATTCTATGAGGCCACAATCACCTTGATACCAAAACCAGGCAGGGACAACACAAAAAAGAAAATTAAAGGCCAACATCACTGACAAACACAGACGTAAAAATCCTCAACAAAATTCTAGCAAACACAATTCAACAACATATTCAATAGCTCATATACCATGATCAATTCGGTTTATGCCAGGGATGCAAGGATTCTTCAATATACACAAACCAATTTCAATGTGATGCACCATCTTAACAAATTGAAAAATAAGAACCATATGATCATATCTCAATAGAGGCAGAAAAAGCCTTTGACACAATTCAGCACCTGTTTATGACAAAAACGCTTCAATAAATAGACACAGGAGGAACCTTGGTCAACATAGTAAAGGCTGTATAGAATAAACCCACAGCAAACATTATTCTCAATGAGGAAAAATGAAAAGCATTCCCTCTAAGATCAGGAACAAGACAAATTTGTCCATTCTCATCACAGTTATTCAGCGTGGTTTTGGAAGTCCTAGCTATGGCAATCAGTGAAGAAAAAGAAATACAAAGAATCCAGATCTGAAAAGAAGAAGTAAAACTCTCTCTTTTGCAAATGAAATGATACTACACATAGAAAACCCAAAAGAAACTATTTTCTAGTAAAGCTAAACAATGAATTTAACAAAGTTGTATGATACAAGGTCAATACACAGAAATCACTTGAATTCCTATATACTAACAATGAAAAATCAGAAAGTGAAATTAAGGAGCCAATCCCATTCGCCACTGCAACAAAAAGAATAAAATATCTGGTAATAAACCTACCTAAGGAGACAAAAGACCTGTATATGGAAAATTCTAAGACACCGAGGAAAGAAAAGAAAGATGACATAAAGAGGTGGAGAGATATTCCATATTCCTGGGTAGGAAGAATTAATAGTGTGAAAATGACTATATTACCAAATGCAATCTACAGATTCAGTGTGATCACTTTCAAATTACCAATGGCATTTTTCATAGAACTAGAACAATATATACAATGGACTATTACTCAGCCATAAAGAGAAACACATTTGAGTCAGTTCTAACGACGTTGACAAACCTAGAGCCTATTCTCCAGAGTGAAGCGAGTCAGAAAGAGAAATATAAATATCATATACTATTCGCATATACATGGAATCTACAAAGATTCTGAGTCTACAATGGTACTGATGAATTTATTTGCAGGGCAGCAATGGAGAAACAGATATAGAGAACAGACTTATGGACATGGGGGGAGGGGAAGTGGGGAGAGGGTGAGATGGATGGAAAGAGTGACATGGAAACTTACAATTCCTTATGTAAAATAGATAGCCAATGGGAATTTGTTGTATGACTCAGGGAACTCAGAAAGGGACTCTGTGACAATCTAGAAAAGTGGGATGGGGAGGGAGATGGGAGGAGGGTTTGGGAGGGAGGGGACATGGGTGTACCTATGGCTGATTCTTGTTGATGTTTGACAGAAAACAACAAAATTCTGTAAAGTGATTATCCTTCAATTAAAAAATAAATACATTTTCTAAAAACCCCATTTGAAAATTTCATCGTTTTCTTCTTTTTTCCCTGTAAACAGCACATAACGGCTCTAATTTCCTTTCTATGCCCTCTTCAATGGCAGATAAAGGTTGAAGGAACAATTTAGATATAAAAAAAGTAGTAAAACTATGATTATCCAAGTTGGAGATTTAAAAGTTTTCAAATACATCTATGATTATCAAGCAGAATTCAATATTCACATCAGGAAAGAACAAATGAGCTGAAAAAATCAAGTAACCACAATGACTGAGTTTTAGATATGGAAGAATTTGCATTTTATTTTATTTTTTTTTCTTCTTCCAATTTTATTTTATTTTTAAACTTTACATAATTGTATTAGTTTTGCCAAATATCAAAATGAATCCGCCACAGGTATACATGTGTTCCCCATCTCGAACCCTCCTCCCTCCTCCCTCCCCATACCATCCCTCTGGGCCGTCCCAGTGCACCAGCCCCAAGCATCCAGCATCATGCATCGAACCTGGACTGGCAACTCGTTTCCTACATGATATTTTACATGTTTCATTGCCATTCTCCCACATCTTCCCACCCTCTCCCTCTCCCACAGAGTCCATAAGACTGTTCTATACATCAGTGTCTCTTTTGCTGTCTCGCACACCGGGTTATTGTCACCATCTTTCTAAATTCCATATATATGCGTTAGTATACTGTATTTATGTTTTTCCTTCTGGCTTACTTCACTCTGTATAATAGGCTCCAGTTTCATCCACCTCATTAGAACTGATTCAAATGTATTCTTTTTAATGGCTGAGTAATACTCCATTGTGTATATGTACCACAGCTTTCTTATCCATTCATCTGCTGATGGACATCTAGGTTGCTTCCATGTCTTGGCTATTATAAACAGTGCTGCGATGAACATTGGGGTACACGTGTCTCTTTCCCTTCTGGTTTCCTCAGTGTGTATGCCCAGCAGTGGGGTTGCTGGATCATAAGGCAGTTCTATTTCCAGTTTTTTAAGGAATCTCCACACTGTTCTCCATAGTGGCTGTACTAGTTTGCATTCCCACCAACAGTGTAAGAGGGTTCCCTTTTCTCCACACCCTCTCCAGCATTTATTATTTGTAGACTTTTGGATCGCAACATGTATAACAAAGAACTGACATGCTAATTTAACACCTATAAATACTGAAGCTAATAAAGTTTCGTAAAAGTAAAACTTAAAAATAACTTCTTAACTTAAAAAAATACTTCTTAAAAATAAACTTCTTAAAATTTTATTCTTTAATAAAATTCTTAAAATGGAATACACATATTACTAGAGATATTTTTTAAAGTAAAAAATTATCTTTCTGAGATAATTTTATAAACTCTGTTGGTAATTCTTTCCTTATAATTTCATAACAATTAGTCTACATAAGAAAAAAATCATGAATTGTGATTTCATTCATTCAATGTGTGTGACTTGCAGATATTAATTAGGAAAAGATAAATCACAATCTTTCTGGGGGTGGGGCGGGGTGGATTCTACATTTTTTTCTTTAAGACTGTTGCAGCTTAAAATTTTCTCATGACATGAAGAGAGTTTAAGAATCTCATTTATATAATTATAAATTATAATTTTAGTAAAAGACAAGATAAAATGCTTATTTCCTCTTTATTTTCAAGAAGATTCAAAACCTCCACCAAGATTATACCAAACAGTAAGATAAATTAGTTAAGAACATTAAGTATGTATCAAAAGTATGTTAGTAACCAGAAGAAACAGAAGGGCCAAAAATTCTTAATTCATAATATATCTGCTAAGGCCTAAAATAGAGCTCATCTAGAATTGCCTATAAATGAAAGTTCTGCTAGATTAAACAGAAGACATCGCTTGATTAATTTCAAAGTGAGAATTTTTTAAAAAAGAGAAATCACTTCAAATTGAAATCAACTTCCAGAGGGAACTATATTCAGTATAGATATATACATATACAAGTGTAACCAGGTCACATTGCTATACACCTGAAACTAACACAGTATTGTCAATGACTACACTTTAAAGAAAAAAACAAAAACAACCACCAACCTCAAAAACAACCACCAAAAAAGCTAAGTATCAAATTTTCTTTCAGGTCTTCATAAAAATCAGCTATATGTCATTCAGAAGCGTATAAGTATTGAGTTTTCACAACCTCACTTTCTCCTAAGTTGAATTTGAAATAATTTATCTCATATTTATAATATAGAGCACCTCCTCTGACTTACCCCCACTATTTCTGTTGTGTTTGTAAAATAATGTTTCATCTTGACCTTCATTCTGTCTCGTATTCATCTTTTTTTAATTTATTTATTTTAAATGGAGGCTAAATACTTTACAATATTGTATTGGTTTTGCCATACATCAACACGAGTCCACCATGGGTGTACACGTGTTCCCATGCTGAACCCCCCTCCCACCTCCCTCCCCAGACCATCCCTCTGGGTCATACCAGTGCACCAGCCCCGAGCATCCTGTATCATGCATTGAACCTGGACTGGCGATTTGTTTCACATATGATATTATACATGTTTCTATGCCATTCTCACATATCATCCCACCCTCTCCCTCTCCCACAGAGTCCAAAAGACTGTTCTATAATCTGTGTCTCTTTTGCTGTCTCGCATACAGGGTTATCGTTACCATCTTTCTAAATTCCATATATATGCATTAGTATACTGTATTGGTGTTTTTCTTTCTGGCTTACTTCACACTGTATAATAGGCTCCAGTTTCATCCACCTCGTTAGAACTGATTCAAATGTATTCTTTTGAATGGCTGAGTAATACTCCATTGTGTATATGTACCACTGCTTTCTTATCCATTCGTCTGCTGATGGACATCTAGGTTGCTTCCATGTCTTGGCTATTATAAACAGTGCTGCGATGAACATTGGGGTACATGTGTTTCTTTCAATTCTGGTTTTCTCGGTGTGTATGCCCAGTAGTGGGATTTCTGGGTCCCAGTTCTATTTCCAGTTTTTTAAGGAATCTCCACACTGTTCTCCATAGTGGCTGTACTAGTTTGCATTCCCACCAACAGTGTAAGAGGGTTCCCTTTTCTCCACACCCTCTCCAGCATTTATTGCTTGTAGACTTTTGGATAGCAGCCATTCTGACTGGAGTGAAATGGTACCTCATAGTGGTTTTGATTTGCATTTCTCTGATAATGAGTGATGTTGAGCATCTTTTCATGTTTGTTAGCCATCTGTATGTCTTCTTTGGAGAAATGTCTGTTTAGATCTTTGGCCCATTTTTTGACTGAGTCGTTTATTTTCCTGGAATTGAGCTGCAGGAGTTGCTTGTACATTTTTGAGATTAATTGTTTGTCAGTTGCTTCATTTGCTATTATTTTCTCCCATTCTGAAGGCTGTCTTTTCACCTTGCTTATAGTTTCCTTTGTTGTGCAGAAGCTTTTAATTTTAATTAGGTCCCATTTGTTTATTTTTACTTTTATTTCCAATATTCTGGGAGGTGGATCATAGAGGATCCTGCTGTGATTTATGTCAGAGAGTGTTTTGCCTATGTTCTCCTCTAGGAGTTTTATAGTTTCTGGTCTTACGTTTAGATCTTTAATCCATTTTGAGTTTATTTTTGTGTATGGTGTTAGAAAGGGTTCTAGTTTCATTCATTTAAAAGTGGTTGACCACTTTCAATTTGTTAATGTGGTGTATTACATTGATTGACTTGCGGATATTGAAGAATCCTTGCATCCCTGGAATAAAGCCCATTTGGTCATGATGTATGATCTTTTTAATGTGTTGTTGGATTCTGATGGCTAGAATTTTGTTAGGGATTTTTGCATCTATGTTCATCAGTGATATTGGCCTGTAGTTTTCTTTCTTTGTGGCATTTTTGTCAGGTTTTGGTATTAGGGTGATGGTGGCCTCATAGAATGAGTTTGGAAGTTTACCTTCCTCTGCAATTTTCTGGAAGAGTTTGAGTAGGATAGGTGTTGGCTCATCTCTAAATATTTGGTAGAATTCAGCTCTGAAGCCGTCTGGTCCTGGGCTTTTGTTTGCTGGAAGATTTCTGATTACAGTTTCGATTTCCGTGCTTGTGATGGGTCTGTTAAGATTTTCTATTTCTTCCTGGTTCAGTTTTGGAAAGTTGCACTTTTCTAAGAATTTGTCCATTTCTTCCACGTTGTCCATTTTATTGGCATATAATTGCTGATAGTAGTCTCTTGTGATCCTTTGTATTTCTGTGTTGTCTCTTGTGATCTCTCCATTTTCATTTCTAATTTTATTGATTTGATTTTTCTCCCTTTGTTTCTTGATGAGTCTGGCTAATGGTGTGTCAATTTTATTTATCCTCTCAAATAACCAGCTTTTGGCTTTGTTGATTTTTGCTATGATCTGTTTTGCTTCTTTTACATTTATTTCTGCCCTAATTTTTAAGATTTCTTTCCTTCTACTAATCCTGGAGTCCTGCATTTCTTCCTTTTCTAGTTGCTTGAGGTGTAGAGTTAGGTTATTTATTTGACTTTTTTCTTGTTTCTTGAGGTAAGCCTGTATTGCTATGAACCTTCCCCTTAGCACTGCTTTTACAGTGTCCCACAGGTTTTGGGTTGTTGTGTTTTCATTTTCATTCGTTTCTATGCATATTTTGATTTCTTCTGTGATTTGTTGGTTATTCACCACCATGTTATTCAGCCTCCATATTTTGGAATTTTTAATAGTTTTTCTCCTGTAATTGACATCCAATCTTACTGCATTGTGGTCAGAAAAGATGCTTGGAATGATTTCAATTTTTTTGAATTTACCAAGGCTAGATTTATGGCCCAGGATGTGATCTATCCTGGAGAAGGTTCCGTGTGTGCTTGAGAAAAAGGTGAAATTCATTCTTTTGGGGTGAAATGTCCTATAGATATCAATTAGGTCTAACTGGTCTATTGTATCATTTAAAATTTGTGTTTCCTTGTTAATTTTCTGTTTAGTTGATCTATCCATAGGTGTGAGTGGATTAAAGTCTCCCACTATTATTGTGTTATTATTAATTTCCCTTTTCATACTTGTTAGCATTTGTCTTACATATTGTGGTGCTCCTATGTTGGGTGCATATATATTTATAATTGTTACATCTTCTTCTTGGATTCATCCTTTGACCATTTTGTAGTGTCCTTCTTTGTCTCTTTTCTCAGCCTTTGTTTTAAAGTCTATTTTATCTGATATGAGTATTGCTACTCCTGCTTTCTTTTGGGGTCTACTTGCATGGAATATCTTTTTCCAGCCCTTCACTTTCAGTCTATATTTGTCCCTCGTTTTGAGGTGGGTCTCTTGTAGACAACATATATAGGGGTCTTGTTTTTGTCTCCATTCATCCAGTCTTTGTCTTTTGGTTGGCGCATTCAACCCATTTATGTTTAAGGTAACTATTGATAAGTAGGAGCCCATTGCCATTTACTTTATTGTTTTGGGTTAGAGTTTATACTCCCTTTTTGTGTTTCCTGTCTAGAGAATATCCTTTAGTATTTGTTGGAGAGCTGGTTTGGTGGTGCTGAATTCTCTCAGCTTTTGCTTGTCTGTAACGCTTTTGGTTTCTCCTTCATATGTGAATGAGATCCTTGCTGGGTACAGTAGTCTGGGCTGTAGGTTATTGCCTTTCATCACTTTAAGTATATCCTGCCATTCCCTCCTGGCCTGAAGAGTTTCTATTGAAAGATCAGCTGTTATCCTTATGGGAATCCCCTTGTGTGTTATTTGTTGTTTTTCCCTTGCTGCTTTTAATATTTGTTCTTTGTGTTTGATCTTTGTTAATTTGATTAGTACGTGCCTTGGGGTGTTTCAACTTGGGTTTATCTTGTTTGGGACTCTCTGGGTTTCTTGGACTTGGGTGATTATTTCCTTCCCCATTTTAGGAGAGTTTTCAACTATTATCTCTTCAAGTATTTTCTCATGGCCTTTCTTTTTGTCTTCTTCTTCTGGGACTCCTATGATTCGAATTTTGGGGCATTTAACATTGTTCCAGAGGTCTCTGAGATTGTCCTCATTTCTTTTACTTCGTTTTTCTTTTTTCCTCTTGGATTCATTTATTTCTACCATTCTATCTTCTATCTCACCTATCTTCTGACTCCATTATTCTACTATTTGTTCCCTCCAGAGTGTTTTTGATATTATTTATTGCATTATTCATAATATGTTGACTCTTTTTTATTTCTTATAGATCTTTGTTAAACCTTTCTTGCATCTTCTCAATCCTTGTCTCCAGGCTATTTATCTGTGATTCCATTTTGTTTTCAAGATTTTGGATCATTTTCACTATCATTATTTGGAATTCTTTATCAGGTAGATTCCCTATCTCTTCCTCTTTTGTTTGGTTTGGTGGGCATTTATCCTGTTCCTTTACCTGCTGGTATTCCTCTGTCTCTTCATCTTGTTTATATTGCTGCGTTTGGGTAGCCTTTCTCTATTCTGGCAGTTTGTGGAGTTCTCTTTATTGTGGAGTTTCCTCGCTGTCGGTGGGGTTGTACGGGTGGCTTGTCAAGGTTTCCTGGTTAGGGACACTTATGTTGGTGTTCTGGTGGGTGGAGCTGGATTTTTTCTCTCTGGAGTGCAATGAAGTGTCCAGTAATGAGTTATGAGATGTCAGTGGGTTTAGAGTGACTTTGGGCAGCCTGTACATTGAAGCTCAGGGCTATGTTCCTGTGTTGCGGGAGAATTTGCGTGGTATGTCTTTCTCTGGAACTTGTTGGCCCTTGGGTGGTGCTTGGTTACAGTGTAGGTATGGAGGCGTTTGATGAGCTCCTGTCAATTAATGTTCCCTGGAGTCAGGAATTCTCTGGTGTTCTCAGGATTTGGACTTAAGCCTCCTGCTTCTGGTTTTCAGTCTTATTCTTACAATAGCATCAAGACTTCTCCATCTATACAGCACCGTTGAGAAAACATCTAGGTTAAAGGTGAAAAGTTTCTCCACAGTGAGGGACACCAAGACAGGTTCACAGAGTTACATGAAGAAGAGGGAGGAAGGAGACAGAGGTGGCCAGGAGGATAAAAGGGGGAATCAAAAGGAGAGAGACAGATCCAGCCAGTAATCAGTTCCCTAAATGTTCTCCACCATCCGGCACACACAAAGAGATCCACAGAGTTGGGTAGAAGAGCAGGGGGATGGAGGAGATAGAGGCAACTTGGTGGAGAAAAAGGAGAGTCCAAAGTGGGAGAGAGTGGTCAAGCAAGTAATCTTGCTCCTGAGTAAACTTGAGTACTGAAAATTGGGTTCTTAAAGGTACAAAATTGATAACAAATACCAAAAAGCAAAGATTAAAAATCTAGAGTAGAGGATGGATTTTCAAAAATTCAATATTAAAGGAAAAAAAAACAAAGTCACAAAAAGTATAAAATATATATATATATATATGAAGTTTGCTCTAAAAAATAGGGCCTCTTTCTCTCTCTTTTTTTTTTTTGCAAAGTAATAGTAGGTTATAAAAATGAAAATTAAAGGAGTAATAGAAGACTTAAAAATTAAAAAATTTTTTTAAAAATTAAAGAATGATATTAAAAATAGTAAAATATATCTAGGACTTGCTCTGGTGTTGTTGTGGGCAGTGTGGGGTCAGTTCATTTTCAGATAGTTCCTTGATCCGGCTTATATTTCTCAAGACCTATAGACCCCTCCCTATGTAGTCGGTACTAACGACAGGGTTTTAATCTATTGCACCTGTCACTTCCAAGGAGGTTCCCTCTGTTTTAGCTTCTTCTGTTTGCTGGTCTCTTCAGTGTCTGATTTCGGCCCTGACACAAGGAGGCTGGTGGTGGATGCTTTTTTTAGGCTCACTTGTTCAGTCGCACTGTGCGGAGGGAGGGACGCTGCAAACAAATAACACTGGCGTGTGCTTGCAGTGCCTCAGCCACACTGGGCCTGCCCCTGCTCACGGCGCGTGTGCCCTCCCTGCCCACACTGCTCAGGTTCCAGGTTGCTCCGCCAGGAACCGTCGGAGGCCAGCCCTTGGCTGCCTGCACCTCCCAAGTTTAAGCCACTCAGGTTCAGGTGCTCGCGTAGTCCTCAGAGGTGCAGACTCCATTGGGCCTGCGTTTTGTGCACTTCACAGGTCCGAGCAGCTCAGGTGATGAGGTGTTTGGTGAGCGCGGTTGGTGCGACTTATCGCCTCCCCCGTCCCTGCCGTTCGGTTTTCTCGGTGAACAACTGGTGCACCTTCTCAGGCGGATGTTGACCATCCAGAATCCCAAGAAGTCTTGGTTAGCAACGAAGCCTGCTTGCAGTTTCGTAGATAATGCCTCTCTGGGGCCGCGATTGCCCCCTTCCGGCTCTGGCTGCCTTTGCCTGCCTGTCACCGGAGGTGGGGGATGGGTTGGCCTGCAGCCGGCTAGCTCTGCTCAGTCCTTTGTTCTGTGAGTGAGCCTGGTGGTGTCTTAGGTTAGGGCTTTTCACGTGGTAGCTCTCCCACAGTCTGGTTTGCTAGCCCAAGTTAGTTCCCTCAGATTGCCCTCGGGGCATTCAGGCCCGGTCCTGACTCTAAGCAATGCAGCCCACGCCTCCCTGCCCAGCCCCCGCTTCCTAGTGGAGGATGCAGGCGTCTGCGCTGCTTCTCCGCTGGGGGAGTTACCGTTGGGCAAGTAATCTGTGGGTTTTAGTTATTAATTTATTTTTCCTCCTGGTTATGTTGCCCTCTGTGGTTCCAAGGCTCGCCACATACTCAGCAGTGAGAGTGCTTCCTCGTGTTTGGAAACTTCTTGCTTTTTTAAGACTCCCTTCCCGGGATGGAGCTCCATCCCTACCTCTTTTGTCTCTCTTTTTATCTTTTATATTTTTTTCTACCTCCTTTTGAAGACAATGGGCTGCTTTTCTGGGTGCCTGATGTCCTCTGCCGGCATTCAGAAGTTGTTTTGTGGAATTTACTCAGCGTTCAAATGTTCTTTTGATGAATTTGTGGGGGAGAAAGTGGTCTCCCTGTCCTATTCCTCTGCCATCTTAGGACCGCCTCCTCTGTCTCCTCTCGTATTCATCTTATCCTTCTTAAATGAATTCTTCTCCTTCATCCCCCTTCCCGTCTTCATATTCATCTAGCTGTTTTTCCTAATTGCTTTGTAGTTTTTTTCTTTCATAATGGCATACTTAGTATGACAACATTTATAAATCTGAACCATGCAGATATATTCCTCTTATTATCACATCATTTTGTATCATGACTTTGAAGTCTTCCATTTCTGTGGTGGGATCCTTTTTGTCATCATAAGGATCAAGGGAATGGTGTGTAAAGAAGTACAGGGGAAAAAAGAGTTAAAAACAAAACAACTTACCTTTGCAAGACCAAGGCCTGCTAGAGTCTTGAGTGGTTTTGGAAGAGGATCAGGCCTTGGGGAGGCAGGATGAGAGAAGCCCTGGACTCCAGGTGATGGTTTGGGAAGGGTTTCAACCACATCTTCAATTTCACTATCAGAATTATTGTTCTCAGAGAGGGTGGTACTCTCTCGTCTCACAATGCCACATTCTGCTTCTAATACAGTGAAAACGGGAGACTACATGAGAACCTCTGTCATTTCAAATCAGTGAATAACACCAGGAGGACAGTCTTCAAATAACTTACGGTTTCTCTTGGATTGCTGAAAAGCCTTCATTAGCTTTGCTAAGTTTGGTTTTGGTTCCTTCTGGAGAAGAAAATAAGAGCTTGATGAATAACAAGTATCAACTTGAATAAAAGAATTATAACCTCCCCCATTACTATATGATCTAACACAGAGAACACAGGCTCTGGAGTCATTCAGATGTGAATTCAAATCCCAGTTCTGCCACTGACTAACCTTCTCATAGGGTAAGCATTATGACAGGTGACATCAGAAACCCCAGATGTTCCTCTCCTTACCCCTAATTGACTGCTGTACAAATACTATGACACCCACTAGGTTATTTCTCTACCAAAATGTTCTAGAAAAAAAATTTATGCCTGGCAGTTTAGAGTACTAATGAAAAACTAAGACATTTAAATTAATTGCTATATTTTGACATATGCTTGCATGATATCTATATGCATGAATTATCACTTGGGAAGGGAAATATGAAAGTTTAGATTTTAGTAGAACCTTATTTAGATAGGTTACAAGTGCAAACAGGATAAGCTACTTCTATTCTGTTTGTTAAACAACTAAAGACAAATGATTGTTTCAATTCGGCTCTTTCAAAGAAAAAGGGAAAAAAAACTAAGAGTAAACCTGTAGGGAAATGATCATGAATGAAAGCCACAAACACACTAAACAGAAAGCCATAATCAAACATGTTCACAATAGAGGCAGAGAGAGATGGACTGAAAGAACGGACACTGAAGAAAAGTATTCCGCAAGGAAAAATTAGGTTAAAAGTAAAAAAAAAAAAAAAGTGGGGGAGGAAAAGAAAGCAAAGAGAGAGACATTCCTAGTCAAGTACAAAGTTAAGGAAAAAAAATAAGTATAATAAGGTTTGTGGAAAAACACATATATTTAAAATTCATATACAATAGATCAGTAATATATCAGTATTCTTAAGGATATAGTATGAACAAAGCCTCTGTTTTCAACGCTTTAATTAATATATAAATTATGCATCTATATTCTTCAAATTTTATGAAAATATCAACATACATTGTATACAAAACATATATTTAAGACAGAGGCTTTTGTTCATAATATATCCCTAGTATAACGGTGAGTATTACTCTAAAACTTTTTGTTTATAAATACTACTGTATTAGAGTTGAATTTTGCCACTATAAAAAATGTCATTTGATTAGCCACACATGGTCATCTATCACTACCTGAATGTTGGAAAGTATTACTTGAGAGAGAGAAAATTGATTAAGAAATATTCCTAACTATTTACTGGGAAAAAGAACTGGTAATCAAAATTCCGAGGAGAATGTATGGCTTGAAAAGAAACATTTAATGGAACACAAGATGGGGCTAAAAAGGTCAAAAATTTTAACCTAAAATTTTATCTCACAATTGGTGGACACTGAAAAGAATACTATAACCTTTTACTTTTCACGTGTTTCTTATTTATCTCCTTTTTATGCAGGACCTCCTTCCTCAACATAACTCAACTGAACTATATTACCTGTAACATTATATAGGATACCATTTCTCTCTTCATTTATTCACATTCAAAAACTATTAACAGGATTTTTACACTCGAGACCTATGCTACATGCTCCAGGAGATGCACAATTGTTTCCTGAACTCCACTGGCTTACACTGATACGGGGCTATAAGATGAATACTTCAATCACAGTAATACAAATGTCTGAAATCTGAAGTTTTAGAATGTGACACAAGAACTTGGAGTAGGTTTTTTTAAAACTACAATAGAAAAAAAAAATCTCAAGTTGTAAGTTTTATCTTACGGTTATTAAACGTCTCTGCTTCTATGAAGTGAAAGTTGCTCAGTCGTGTCTGACTTTTTGCAACCCCATGGACTATATGGTCCATAGAATTCTTCAGGCCAGAATACTGGAGTGGGTAGCTGTTTCCTTCTCCAGGGGATCTTCCCAACCCAGGGACTGAACCCAGATCTCCTGCATTGTAGGCAGATTCTTTACTGTCTGAGCCACAAGGGAAGCCGCTTCTATAGCTGGTTATTATTTTAGGCAAACGTGCATTCTTCAATGAGATGAAGAGTTGTGAATATACTCTTAATGGAATGCTTGAGAAAACACAGTGGAATCCCTTTATAATATGGATTTTGGAGACACAGAATTTTAATTTCTAAATCTCTATAACTTCAACTTTTATTTTAGTCTTAATGCAGAGCCAAGACAGAAACAGAGAAATTAAAAAAAAAAAAAAGGCCCTCCTAACAACACTGCCGCTGCTGCTGCTAAGTCACTTCAGTCGTGTCCGACTCTGTGCGACCCGACAGACGGCAGCCCACCAGGCTCCCCCATTCCTAGGATTCTGCAGGCAAGAACACTGGAGTGGGGCACCATTTTCTTCTCCAATGCATGAAAGTGAAAAGTGAAAGTGAAGTCACTCAGTCGTGTCCAACTCTTTGCGACCCCATGGACTGCAGCCTACCAGCTCCTCTGTCCATGGAATTTTCCAGGCAAGAGTACTGGAGAGGGTTGCCAATGCCAAGAAACCAAAATAAAGTGTCCAAGGGTGGTGGGTAGTGGGGGGGGGCGGCAACTAGATGATATATACTATAAAGTTTTGGAACTGAAAGGCTCCAGGAAGATTCCATGATTATTAAAATAAGTAATTATATCCACTAAAGACATCATTATGAGTGTTGCAAAAGTCATGTCCTTATGGTTTAAAATTCACAGTAAGACTCTATCCTTGACCAAAATTCATATTTCCTTCACTGTGGGAAAGCTTTTCCCAATACAATTTTCCTGTCACTCTATATTTTCCAGCCCACTGTTTTCTTCATTCCACCTTCAGTATTTACCAAAGTTAAAAATAAAAAAAAAATCAACTACTCATATTTTTATAAAATAGTTTGCTCTGAAGAACTTTCTATTACAAACATAAAACAGTGAGAGGGACACCATTGCTGAATTTAAGAGTAAACACTACATGAAACTGAATTCAGAGCATGAAAACTAATTTCACAAGAGACCACTTTACCTTGGTTTCAGAACCTAAGACGTCATCATCTGATGTAGGCCATGAATCCACACCAGGTTTGTTGGAAAACCTTTAGAGCATAAACACAATGAAAAAGAGTGAGTTCATTTCTCTAAATGAAAAAAAAAAAAAAAAAAAGAAGCAGCAAGTGAAAGTTTGGCTATCTATGTAGTAAACGAAGTTTCTTGACATAATTAAAATTTGGCCTCTGTTTTAAAACATTTTTTGAAAGATATTTTGATGTGGACCATTTTAAAAGTCTTTATTGAATTTGTTGCCATGTTGCTTCTGTTTTATGTTTTGGCTTTTTGACCCCAAGGCATGTGGGATCTCAGCTCCTCCTACCAGAGATTGAACCCACACCACCTGCATTGGAAGGAGAAGTCTTACTAACCATCTTAACCACTGCACCCCCCAGAAGTCTCCAAAAAAGATTTTAGTTACCTATTTCTGCTTCCATCTCTCCCAACCTAGGACATATCTAGGTAAGACTCATTCTTAGTTTCCATAGCAAAGACTGACAGCCAATATATTGGCAGAGCCTGAAAATAATATGTTTTCACCAAGTCCTAATAGCTGAACTGAAAATCTAACTGATGGACTGACGTAACTTTTGTTTGCCCAAACTGCAATAAACCTGGTGACTTAAAGCAGAAGGACATGCTGCTCCTTCTCCATTGTCTGTCCCTGGTTCAGAGCCTAGACTGTGTCCATCAAAAATGGCAGTCTTGGTCCTTCAGCAGGGAAATCACTTATGGAGAAGGCCCCATTCCTCCCCTTCACTGTAAAGGGAATACAGGAGTTCCCCGCAATGTCTAAAACTTAAAATGGACACAAGTCAAAGAAATAATTAATATGTTTCACTTATATGCTACACGGGTACTTCTCAATCTCTGCTGAGGGACAGGAGAGTGGATGTTGGAGCCAGGCAGGCCAGCTGTCAAATCACAGGTCAACTCATTTTAACCATGGAATCATGGGTCCATTCATCAACCTCCCCAAACCAGTTGCCTAATTAAGTAAAAGTAGGACACAGTTACTTTACAAAGCTGTTCTGATGACTCTAGGAGGTCACAAATGTTAAGCACATAATGCAGTCTCTAACCCAGAGCAGAACACTCAACAAATATTAGCTTCTCTTCTCTGTGTGTTCTCTTAGTAACACATACAATTTTAAAAAATCCGTCAAATCCTACCTGCTTAAAGAGTCTTCTGCAGAACTCTTAGCCGCTATTAAAGAAAAAAATAAGACACATTTTAAATCAACAAAAGAAAAATACAGACGATTAAAACCTCAAGACTGATGTTTTGCTTAAAAGTGTTCCTTTGGGACCACACCTGGAGACCACACTAGAGGGAGCAGTGATTGTATTATATTCATGGGCCACTAATACCTAAGAACCATTGCTCTCCTTATAGTCATCAAATGTAGAACAGAAGGAAAAAAGAGAGAACTGCTGTTTACAATGACCATAATCCTAACCAAACTCTAGGAGACTGACAGAAAATGATACTGCACCATTAATAGAATCAGTGCGATATGCTGACAATAGCACGCTTAAACAGCACAGTGTTCCTGGACTTCCACTGCCTGCAGCAGTGAACAGAGGAACAGGTGTCTTGCTGGGACACAACACAAATTCTCTGGCTCTTCAGTTCAGGATGAAAACGCCCTCTCACAGGGAAGCTTGGTCTACAGGCACTGAACTTCAGAGCGTGGGAAAACATAGGAAACAAAGTCTTCCTGGCCCTCTTTCCAAATGTAAGAGAAGTATGAAAGATGTAGTGATTCCAGATTTAGAAAGGATGATCTCTTGAAAGGGAGGTGGGGGAGGGCAAATGGGTGAAGGGGGTCAGCTGGGTGGTGGGGATGAGGACTAGACTTGTGGTGAGCAGGCAGTAGGGTACACACAAGCTGAACTTCTTACTGTTTTAAATATATGTGTATACATACTAATACATGTGAAAAGTACACTCTCTTGAGACTATTTCCTTCCATTGTTCAAGGGTATCTGGACCACCTAGAGCAGGATGGTCTAAACAGTGCTCTGTTCTACTGAGGGATATCATTGTATCAATCCTGCCCATTATATGGCAAATGTTGATAGAAATCATGCTTTTTCAGCTTGGAAGGCATTTGTCATCAGATCCTAAGCTGATGAATAAGGGGAGGAAGGGAAGGATGGAAGGAGCTACAGACTCTGGTGCTGTTGGACAGCATTTCACATGTGTCGTCATGATCTGATGCTGAAGGGATGACTCACATGGAGGGAGAGGGGTCCTCCAAGCTCAAGCCTGGAGGGCAGAGGCAGTGATTTTTAAATGTTTGCACCCAGTAACATCAGAACAATGCTTGGTACGTAAAAGACACTTGCTAGTTATCTCTTCAGTAAACAAATGAACAAATAAATAAGAATGATTTCCTTGAAAAGTGTGTTTAGAAAACTATAGAAAGTAACCAGGGACAACTCTATTCTGTTCTGAGCATATCGAAGACCAAGACTCTATGTCATCTCTGTATCTTCTCTAACCTACAGAAGTTCTTTGATGGATGTTGTTGTTGTTCACTCACTGAGTTGTGTCCAACTCTTTGCGACCCAATGGACTGTAGCTCACCAGGCTCTTCTGTCCATGGGATTTCCCAGGCAAGAATACTGGAGTGGGTTGCCATTTCCTTCTCCAAGGGATCTTCCCAATCCAGGGATCAAACCAGTATCTCAGGCATTGTCAGGTGGATTCTTTATTACTGAGCCACCTGGGAAGCCCCTTTCGATTAGATAGAGGTCTACTAAGTTTAAAGGTGTTCTCAGACAGCTTGTACAATGTGCTAGATGCCACATCAAGGGGGCATAGTGGTGTTTTTGCTAATGTGAAGTGTTTGGGGTCTTTTATTAGAATCTGCAGAGTCCCAAGTTGATCTATTTGAAAATCTATTATGATAATCTTTTAAAGAATGGCAACAGAACATGTTGTGCTTACAAAACTATACTATCGTGACAATCATCCAACACACAGAAGGAAACACCTGGTTCTAATGAAGCCAACCTATCTCACTCTTTTTGGATCTGTGAGGAATAAAGGTGGTAATAGAGACCTTGTTGGCACAATAGGCAAAATAACCGGTGGTTCTCAACTAGGCATTGCTTTTCTGATCTGTACTATTCCAAGGTATCTTTCGAAAGTAATCTCTTCCTGGTACACTGCACACTGGCTCAGCATTGCAGTTCTTACTGTTTATCATTTCTTATCCTACCAGGAAGGGATTGTTGAGGTTTCCAGTTTAAACGATGGTAACTTTTTTAATGAGACTAATCACTACACAGTAACTAATAACTATTCATTCACTAAAGGCAAACTATTTGTAAAAGTTAAAGTTCTACTTTTATAAGAAGTCCAATGTGTTATAATATGATTATAGATGAAATATATATCATACTAACAAACATTTTTTCTAATTTACACAAAAATCTACTACAGGATTTTAGCGGCTGTGATTAAATACATGGAATTCTTTTCAGACAATACTGTCTCTGATGTTAAATTACCTACAATTAACTTCTTTAACAATTCTGAATACTAGACTATTAAGAAATTAATTTAAAAATAAAATACACATGCATTTTACACTACTTTTATCATAGTTGTTTCATTATTGAAACTTCCTCACTCCTACTTTATCTATGGTAGAATCACCAAGAGTAATTCATTATTAGCAGATGACGTACCTGGGTTGCTTTTTTGGGGAGTAGTTTTAGGCCTCTTTTCTTTATATTCAGAGATCAGTTCACAAATGCTATGTGTTAAAAATGTGATAAATAATATTTTAACACTAATATGAAAAACAACTACAAAATATGTTAAATTCTTAGATTATTTCAGACAGACAAGGTCAGCGATAATATCAAAACTACAATTGTCCCATACATTTTAAGTTTCTAAGTTCTACAAAGTTTTGCTTAGTATGTATTTAAAGGAGAAAGAAAAGGAAGATGAAGTAGTCATGAACTGAGGGCAATATAGCTCAGTAGATTAACTAGATTTAGCTTGGCATACGAAAACTCTTTCAGACTTGCAAATCCTAGCTCTCTAACCAAGTGCTCTTTGTTTCTAGAGAAGTTGCTTCTCTTGAGTTCTAAGTCTTCCTCTACACAACTGGGATCTTACTGCCTTATTTCACAAGGGGATTAAGAAGATTTAATGAGATAATATATCCCCAAAATGCTTGCAGAATGGAATAATTTGTTCTTGAACTTTATTGCTGGAACTACTTTGAAATCCCCAATAAAACCAATGTCTGTTTTCTTATGTGTTTAGCATTCAGGGGCTGCAGGAAACTGTTATTAATTATGGTGATCAGTTGTTCTTTGTGGTTCATAATTTGGGGAACCTCAGCTCTTATATCATTTGTACCTAAATTTATTTATAAAATATGAACTCACTACATTAGATAACATAATCATCCCCCTTTATTGCAGCTAATCACACCAAGTGCAGAAAACTAATCACAATCAAGACCTGGCCTGGACCGCTACTCTCCATTCTCTACCTGCTCAAACTCTCAACCAGCAGATCTTTCTGACAATGATACTTAATCTCCATGTTCATCTCCGATTCACTTGGAAGATGTTACCCTACTCTTACAATGGATTCTGGCAAGTCCTAGGCAGGGCTTACCTCTCTAAATTCCTCTCTGAACTAACTTACTTGAGATTTAAGGATTTCTGGTAAATGAGGCAGATAAATCCTTTGGAAGATTTTCATTCTTACAGGAAACAGATCCCATGAGGGGGCCAACTGTAACTATGGAATCTCAGGCAAGTTGACACCCACTACTCTGGGAAGGATGACAGGGAACCTATGACCTAAGGAAAGGTGCCCCCACAGGATAGAAGCTGCCTGCACCAAACAGACAACTCTCACTGGTCATGTAACAAGTAACAGTTAAAATTCTTTTTGGCTGCAGTTTAGTGATAACTGGCATTTTAATGTAAACACTTACATATCAAAACCACTAATAGCAGCATATTCTTCCGCAGTCCGTCCAAAGACATCTGGAGAAAAGACGTCAGCACCTCGCTGAAGGAGAAGACTGACTACATCGGTACATTCATAATTGACAGCAAGTATGAGGGCGGTTCTAAAACAACAGAGAGATGACGTCACCCTCAGGAAGTTGAGTTAACTTACAGAAACAGCTCGTTTGATATGTTTTACCAAGTTAACATCTTGGCCTTCCATGAAGAACTGACCATTTACATGCTCAAGTCTACATCCTTGTAAATTACTTCCACGGCTAAAATGAAGGGATGGAAAAGAAGCCTCCTGCCCCACTGGGATGGCACGCAGCAGCAGTTACTATTTCAAAAGTCCCTGATGAGGACTCCCCTGGTGGACCAGGGGCTATAACTCCAGGCTCCCAATGCAGGCGGCCCAGGTTCCACCCCTGGACAGGGAACCTCATCCCACATGCTGCAACTGAGAGTTCCCACAACTAAGACAGTACGCAGTCAAATAAATAAATGCTTTAAAAAAATAATAACAAAGTCCTTGATGGACAAGAAACTATGCTGAGGTCACTTATCTGAGGCAGGTGAGTATTTAAAGGACGAATCCCCCGTTTCCTCCTTAGTCTGATATATTATGCTTCAAAGTCAGCTAGAGGTTGGGTTAAGCAAAGGCTATTTGCAGGCTTAAAACAAAAATATTAACAATAATGGAAATAAAAATAGTCACTGAGGCACTTAATGATGTTGACAAGCATGTGCTCTTCACTAAATGAAATGCTATACATACACACAGCCGCCTTTGAAGGATGCATTACTATTTGCCTTTTTGTTCCAGGAAACTTATTTGCTGATGATAAGTACTGTGCCCAGGGTCATAACCCTAATAGGTAGGAAAGCTAGGAGTTGAACCCAGTCTGAATCTAAAGCCCATCATTTTCGTCTGTATCATCCACCTCTGACTTATCTTTGTTAAAGGAACTGTTTATCCAATTAAACCTATCGTTCTTCCTCCCACCTTCATTTAAAATGAAAACATCAAAATGTACTAGAAATGAAAAAGGATAAAAACTGGTGAGCCTACAGTATCTGGTGACAGTGATTACTCATCACTTTTTTGTTGCTGCTTAGTCACTAAACTGTGAAGGACTCTTCTGCAATCTAATAACATCAGTATATTTCAAAGAAAGTAACTGAAAGCAAAGAATCATCCAAAAGACAAAATCAACTCCTTTATGTTTAGTATGCATCTTTTAAGGAAAAATATATACGAAGTAGAGGTTAAACAATCGTTATAAAATAATTAAGAAATTCAATACTGTCATAAGGTGAACTGAAAAGCAGAATCCATATTTTATACAGCTAATGAAACTAGTATGAAATCCCTCAGCTACTACAAGATCAACCAGAAAAAAGAATAGGTTGCATATGACATCACTCAATATTATAAAGGAATATGAATCCTGCTATATATTCCTGCTATATAGTTTTTCACGATTCCCAGTCAGAATAATTGATTTTCTACCTAACTGATGAAGTGTTGATCACAAATGAAACCTGTTATTAATTTAATCTTGATCTTAGCACCCGAGAACAGCACTAAGGTTTTTAAAAAGAAAAAGAACAACTGTACCTTTGCATCTTATCAACCGCATGTATATCTGCTTCTTTTTTTACTAAAAATTCCACCATTTGCTGTTTCCTTTCACTTATGCCAAGTAAGAGTGGTGTAAGGCCATCCTGTAAAACAAGAAAAACCATTTCTAATGTACACAGTTAACCTATTTCTAAACTGAACGGAAAATCATGCAATAGATTCTCTGAACTTAAACATATAATTCAGAAAGTAAACAAAAGGAGCCCCTTCTCCTCATCCCCTGGCGCGCCTTCTATCTCTTCAAGATGCTCCTCCTCCTGGCCTTCCCTGGGGGTCCAGGGGCTAAGACTTGAGTTCCCAAGGCAGGGGGTCCAGGTTCCATCCCTGGTCAGGGAACTAGATTCCACGTGCCGAAACTAAAGATCCCACGTGCCACAACTAGACCCAGTGCAGCCAAATACGTCTTTCAAAAAGATAACTAATAAAATGCTCCTCCTCTACCTCTTCCAAAGATGAACCACAGAGTCATTCTCTAAAACTCACTTTCAACATTTACTGGTTCCAAGGATCTTTCTTCTATCATAGTATTTATCAGGAATATTGTAGTATTTACTTGCTCTATTACTAGTCTCAACACTCCTCCAGAGAGAATCAATCAGCTACTAAATCAACTGCATATTTTAGGAACAATGCTGAGGCAGGACTATATAATACTATCTGTAGCATGCATAAGCTATCCAAGGATGACCAAGAGTAACCTCATGAGGTTTACAGACATTCCAATGGGAATATTATCCTCTACATGACCACGCAAAGAGAAAGGTTGTTTTGTGTTTTTCTTTCTTCCAAAAAACCAACTGTAGGCACCATGTTTTTTGGCTTTCTCAGCAAAGTCTCCTGAAATTTAATCTTACTCATTCTCCTTTGCTTGTTCCTTCCCCCGCCCTTAAGTTAACCTGACAGGTCAGCTTTAGCTAGATGCTGTTTTGACACAGAACAACACTGCTTCTCTTCAAAGACCTTTCTTGAGGACTCTCATGTAATTACCTCCAGACCTCCAGGAGGAAGCTTCCTTAATCCCAGTGTTCTGGTCTCTGTCTTGCTTTACTGTTCTTAGTTAAAGATTACAAGGTCAGTTCAGTTCAGTTCAGTCGCTCAGTCGTGTCTGACTCTTTGCGACCCCATGAATTGCAGCATGCCAGGCCTCCCTGTCCATCACCAACTCCCCGAGTTGACTCAGACTCACGTCCATCGAGTCAGTGATGCCATCCAGCCATCTCATCCTCTGTCGTCCCCTTCTCCTCCTGCCCCCAATCCCTCCCAGCATCAGAGTCTTTTCCAATGAGTCGACTCTTCGCATGAGGTGGCCAAAGTACTGGAGTTTCAGCTTTACCATCATTCCTTCTAAAGAAATCCCAGGGCTGATCTCCTTCAGAATGTAAGTTACCAATAAATATGCACTCAGCGTTTTCTCGGGGAGTTGCTCTTCCGTGAATTCTCCCTGTGCTCTCTCTCATAATCCTGTGTGTTTGGGAGACTCATTCAGTGTGAAACTGCCACAACCAACTTAAAATTCTAATTTGAAAAATTGAATCCCATCCTGAAGAAATTCTTTTAAAATATGAAATCAATTATAGATTAATTAGACTGTATTTAAAATCTTGAAATAGTTATCAAAATAAACTATAAAACAAGAATTGGAAACTCAAATGCTTATGGAGGGAAAGCCGGTGGCCTGAGTAAGTGAAAAAGCCAGGTGAGGCTGGCAAACCTGCGAACACACGCCCCATACAGAAGGGGAGGCCTCCACACGCAGAGCAAACGGTAGCATGCGCTCAAGGGGGACCAGATTGAGTTCTCCAAGAAGCCTGAAATGCAGACTTCCGCATGAGTTTGCTAAGTTTTAAATGTTGACTCAGTCTGTGGAGGTAGGTAAGCTAAACATATCCAAGGACCACATTTGCTCTGTAGCCCACTTGTGGTTTCACGTTTTGCCGTTTCCAAACAGGTGGGCATAAAGCAAATATTTGTATGTGAAAGCTTTCCTTTCTTTAGTATCATGTGTTTCACAAGAAAAGTGGGTCTCAATATGTAATAAAAATTGCTGTTGACTCATAATTTTATTAAAATAAATTTAAAAAACAAGACTCAAAATTCCCACTTTAAGACTGTTTCCACTGCTTGTTAAAACTACAATCTGTTTCTAGAATTCTCCCAGATTATTAACCAAATGGATAATGAGTTCCTAAGACTGCTGAAACTAAATTATTAAAAGAATCCCCATCTGTACTAACTTCATGGGTTTTGATGTTTAAAGCTGTCGTCTTGCTTATGCCAGGGCTCAGCAAATCTAACACACACACTGCAAGAGTCTGTCCTGCTGACACCAAAAGAAGGCTCATGAGTTACTATTACTGCAGTCAGGAAAACACTGTTGGTAACAAACATCTGTTGACCTCATGACCTGGTTGATAACAGAAGGTGTAAAATTCTTAAAGGGTCAGAGTCTACAGACGAAGTGACTTCGCCATGAGCAAATCTCTAAAGACTCTTGGAGTGTCACTGAATAATTAGTGGTTGGAAGAAAAAGGAGTTATATTATTCAAGCCAATATATTTTGCCAAAAATATTCCTTTTAACTTCTCAATCACAGAGGCAGAGGAAAAAGTCTGGCTAATATTGTTGCAAAGGAGGGAGCTGATGGAAGTAGCCAGCATTGATCAAACTCCAACTCTTCTATCGATTACTTATTTTTGAGATAGGTGCACTTAGAAATTATCCTTAATCACTCCATAGTTCTTCACCAAGGATCGTATCAGAATCTCAAGGAAATATTTCTAAATACACATGTCCAGGCTTTCCTCGATTTATTTCATCAAAATCTTCAGGGAACAGCCTAGGCTTGTAAATTTTTTTATAAACTTTCCCAAGTGATTGTGGTTTTCACCAGCACACTCTAGCTGAGAATTAGTGCAGCAAACATTCCAGTCTCATCTCTCACCCACATGGCCAATTCCTTCTCTTACTTGAGGATTTGAAGAAAAAAGAAAAGTATAAGGTAAGAGTCATCAAAACAGAACTAAGTTTTCCCGGGTAAATAATGGTAGAACAGGGACTAAGAAACACAAAAGGCAACCTGATCTCATTGTTTATAAACCCCTTACTTTCCATCAAGACCTTCTAGATTGAGAGCAGAGTCCAGACTCTTGTCTAACTGGCTGTTTCTGCCAGAATAGGATAATATTTCTGTTAAGTATTTGTTCTTCTCTTTTTTTCCCAACTTAATCACCACCTGTTCACTGCTGATCTGATTTCTGCAAAGTCTTCCTAAAATTGGTATCTAGGCAAGTCTCCAATTCACTCAATCTCTTTCTCAAAATAACAACTATTGTCCCTGAGACTGAAAAGCACCTTACCGAAATATATAAACTGAAGGGGAAAAAAAAAAAAAGAAAACCTTGGGACTTCTGTGGTGGTTCAGTGGCTGGGTCTCAGTGCTCACAGTGCAGGGGGTCTGGATTCAATCCCTGGTCAGGGAACTAGATCCTGCATACTGAAACTAAGACTCAGCACAGCCTAATAAGTATTTTTAAAAAACACCTCTTCTTGGCATACCCCAACTCCCAAAACTCCAACTTGATCTGCATTTTTCACCTGCCCGCTCCTTTGCCTTTCCTTTTAGCCTCTGAAGCCTTGGGCAATGAGAGAGAAATCATTTTTATATAAATCATTTTTTCATAAAATTGGAATGTGTTAGCAGCAGCAAGATTTCTATTATGTTGTCAAATGCTTGTTTGAGGTTTAAGACAAAGTCTATTTCCAAGGCAAATTTTGCTTTACTGTGTTATTTTAGACTAATTAGAAAAAAAAATTTTTTTTTCAGTAAGGGAAAAATGCTTGGAAAAAGTTTTACCTTTAACAAGTGCAGTGTTATCACAAATATCTGCCATTAACACAAAAAAGAATGCTTTACTCCCTAATGCGTCTTGAGCAATATCGTGATTTAAAGTGATATCTTAGACAATCAAGTGCTTTCAAAATATTTTCACTCAGGGAAGGCTGGAGTTGCCAAACAAGGAAAACTGAGCCCACCTGTGAGAGTTGGGGAGCTCTCTCTGCAACTCCTGGTGGGGCTGCAGCCGCAGGAGAAAGAGCAGGAGGAGCAGCTTCATCATCATCAGCTGCCAACACCAGCTGCAACCCTGCCGAGCAGCCCCCCGAGGGCTGAGCATGGGAGACCCACTTGTACCTGGAGAACCAAGTGGTCACCAGCACAAGTGAACACCCTTGCTAGGTGTCAAACGCGACCTGACCCACGTGACCGGATCTCAGAACCGGGGTCCTGGAGGGCTCAGGGCTCCAGGCCTGCTGCCTCTCCAGCCCACTTGCACCCCCCAGCTCCCCCTGCTGGGCACTGGTTCTCCTTCCTCCTACCCCCATCCCTCCTCCAGTAGCTGAGCCCATTCCCTGAGCCGCTGGAAGCAGCCACCCATCACATCACTTCACTCCCTCCAAGCCTTCAGTTTTTGTAGGACTGAGCGCCGAACAATTGATGCTTTTGAACTGTGGTGCTGGAGAAGACTCTTGAGAGTCCCTTGGACTGCAAGGAGATCCAACCAGTCCATTCTGAAGGAGATCAGCCCTGGAATTTCTTTGGAAGGAATGATGCTAAAGCTGAAACTCCAGTACTTTGGCCACCTCATGCGAAGAGTTGACTCATTGGAAAAGATTCTGATGCTGGGAGGGATTGGGGGCAGGAGGAGAAGGGGACGACAGAGGATGAGATGGCTGAATGGCATCACTGACTCAATGGACGTGAGTCTGAGTGAACTCCGGGAGTTGGTGAGGGACAAGGAGGCCTGGCGTGCTGCGATTCATGGGGTCGCAAAGAGTCGGACACGACTGAGCAACTGATCTGATCTGATCTGAGCCTACCACCCACTCCTGAGCACGTTCTAGTGGGAAAATCTTCCTTCTGGGGTAGAAGGGTGGCTGAGGGTGCTTTGCCCTTTCTGTGGGCTCTGATATTTTCCACTCACCTGCTGCTGTGACTTTGGAGTTGTTTCCATGGTAACAGGGTCTGCTGGACACTACTCAGTCTACCTATTTACATACTGTTATCAGCAAAACACTTCTGGTTTAGAAAAATGGTTTGCAAATATTTTGTGAATAAAGTTAGTTGAGCTATACCTCGTTTTTGGCTTCTATATTGGCGTCATAGGAAAGCAGCTTTGCCGCGAGTGATACGTTCTGGCAAAAGACAGCATAGTGGAGAGCGGTGTTGCCATTGACATCCGTGATATTTGGGTTGGCACCATGCTCCAGCAGAAGAGTCGCACACTCCTCTTCTTGACATTCTATGGCCTGTCAGTGTTGTGCCAAGAAACAAGAGTGTGAATTCTAGGAATTCTAAGTAAATAGTCCACAAGCTTCACCAGTTCCCTATATTTCAATGAGATACATTCAGTTTTAGTCTCAGTAGTTAAATCACATCCATCTCATGTGGACATGGCTCGCTGCCCCATACCTTCATCAGCGCGGTCTTGTTTTCACTGTCACCGAGGTTAAGCTGGCATTTTCTCTCCAGGAGGAGAGCTACCACCTCTGAATGGCCATTGGCACAGGCCAAGTGGAGCGCAGTCCTATGAAAGCAAGACAAGTTTTTAGGAAACTGTAGTGTAACTGTTTCAAAACAAATACCTGTTTGTGTGATTGAAAACACTCAATAGCATGGTACTCCTATCCCTCTGAAACAAATATTTCATTTTCTTCTGGAGAAAGAGCAGCATATATTAGTTTAGCTCTTCTTACACAGTAAAGAAAGAACAGTCTACTTGAATAGAATGCGTGAGACCTTGAGATTCAGCTCAACTTGGGTTTAAATTTGACTTTGTCACTTATTAGGCTCACTCACCCTCTCTGTACCTCCATTTCCTCACCAACAAAATGGAGAGACATTAGTAGTTATCTCACAGGACACTGATGCGATGCTTAAATGAGATCCACGCAAAGGGTTTAGAACCACCCCTTGCACAGATAACAGCTAGTAATTGTTAGATTGTATTATCATATTTACTACTATTACTACTATCTTACAAGGACAAATCTGAATGAAGTCAAAGGATATTACACCTCCTTTGCAGATATGTTTTGAGGATTAGAGACAACATTGTACTTCGATGATTCTAATATGCTCATTTTCTCACATTTTAACATCTCTGACATTGGAATATAATTTATAATTCATAGTCTTTACAACTATAAACTGTAGCATTTTTGTTTGTTCGTGTCTCTTTTTTCCTGTTGGTTAATTCCTGTGAGGTGTTTCCATCTAAGCTTGCTTTTAGAGATGACGTGTGTTATATATTATTATATCATACAGTGCACCATACAGTGACCCACAGCTGTTACAGGTTACACTGCATTTAAGGGACTATAACATCTTAGCTATATTCACCATGTTGTACAATATGTCGTTGTAGCTTGCAGAACTTTAGTTCCCTCACCAGAGATCGAACCCTGGGCCCAGAGCAGTGAGTCTTAACCACTGGACGGCCAGGAAATTCCCAAGATTCCCTCGACTTCTGAAAAGACTGAAAGTGTCACAGGATACCAATCCTCACAAAAAATTCTAAATTAAATTGAAAATGACAAATTATTTTTATCTGTGCCACATTCCTATTAGTGCCAGAAAGACAAGTCCTGTCTGCTCATCCAACTTCCCTACACACAGCTTCATCTACAGAGATTTTTAAATTTGGGGGGTCGCTAAAGCAACTTTCAGATTTCTTTTCTTCTTTTTTTTTTTGGGCGGGTTGGGGTGGGGAGATGAAACCCAGGAAACTCCAGAATTCTTGCCTTTGAAATCATTCTTAGAAAGGTCTCTGGGGTAGGATATACATATACTTACAACTGATTTATGATGTTGTACAGCAGAAACCAACACAACATTGTAAAGCAGTTACCATCCAATTAAAAAAATATTAAGGTTAATAAACAGTAGAACTAAAAAGAAAAGGTGTTTGTCAGCACACAAAAAAATGTATAGATAGGAATTTCAGTTTTCTTCTCGTACTTTTCTCACCCTGTGTATTTAAAATTTTCGATCCATACTCCATCTGAAACTTTTGGTGAGATAAAAATCTAGTTACTTTTCTCTAAATAGTTACCAGGTTATTTCTCCCACATCTACACATAATTTATCTTTCCTAATAGAAAATGTCACCCAGCAAATTTTGATATCTAAAAGGGCAAATCTTTGCCTGCTACACAAAACTTTTAATTTCACCACAATTAAAGACAGCATGTGTAACCCAAAATCTTTAAAACCACAATATGTTTATTGGTTTAAATATGGAAAGACCATAGATCCTAAAAACATGGCCTCCTATTCAAGGACACAGCCAGCTTCCTACTTCAAAGCTGTCTTCTAAGGTCCTTCAGCAAAGAACATATACTTATAAGTGTACACTGATATAAAACAGTGTAGCTGAAGAATTTTTAACCCAGAAGTTGGCCTGTCATGGGGATTATTTTTCTCACTATGCAGTTTTTTGCAATATATAACATTATGGTATAAAAATGTGTACATTAAAAATAAGATGCCGACAACATCAAAAATCTGTCCACTGCCAATATCCACAATGGACGATCCAAGGGAAGAAGAGTTTTCATAAATCACATGAGAAAAACAATGTGAGAGCCAGGGAGTTCAGAAGATTTCTTGAGGGCTATAGAACTTGAGAGCTCTTTCTGCTGCTTCTGCTGTTAAGTTGCTTCAGTCGTGTCCAACTCTATGTGACCCCATAGACACAGCCCACCAGGCTCCACCATCCCTGGGATTCTCCAGGCAAGAACACTGGAGTGGGTTGCCATTTCCTCCTCCAATGCGTGAAAGTGAAAAGTGAAAGTGAAGTCGCTCAGTCGTGTCTGACTCTTAGCGACCCCATGGACTGCAGCCTACCAGGCTCCTCCGTCCATGGGATTTTCCAGGCAAGAGTACTGGAGTGGGGTGCCATTGCCTTCTCCTACTCATGCGTAGGTCATGTTAATGCATGCAGAACAACAAATGAAGAGGAGGAGAAGGAAGAAGGAAAAAAAAGATGCTATTCATGTTTTATTTCAGTTCTGTGATTACTGTCATTCAGTTAAATCACTTTAAAATGACCCATAAAGTGCTCTATAAGGGGAATTATAAGTGGGTCTGAAAGCAGCTAAGGCTTTTGCAGCCTATCAAGTCTGTGGGGCGCTGGATCCCACAAAGGTGTCTGCGAGCCTTGGAGGGGAAACTCACAGGAGGGAGCCCTGCCAGGCCCTTCCTCCCACTTACCTGTTCTTCTTGTCCTTGTCGTTCAGGCCATTCTTTCTGAGCAACAGAACCTGCTGCACTTTGGCTACATAGCCTACACTGGCAGCTTTGTGGATCTTTTTGAGGTCCCTGTCTCGGATGTGGTACCCGGGCTGGAAGCTGGTTCTATGATGACCTCTGTCTCTCCCTGGGCTGATGGAGGAGCCTAAGGGTAACACCTCCGTCTTACTCCTGAAGCCAAAAGTCTTCTTCATCGCAGAGCCTATGGGCTCCCAACACACCTCACCTCCCCCTCGGCTCTTCACAGTCCCCTAAACCCAACACAAGCAAGACAGGGAAGCCTGTCAGCTTAACGGTTTGCTTAACGGTTTGCTTAACGGTTTTTTAAGGTAAGCTCAACGGTTTGGAATCTTTCATCCCAGAATGATCGTTGCTAAGTGACACCTCTAAACACATTGCCCGTGTGCCAGAATGCCCAGTGTGCATGTGCAAGAACTGGAAGTGCATTTTTCAAAAGAAGCAAACAATATCAATAAACCCTTACCTAAGGGAAGAAGGAAAGAGAGGAAACTGAAATAACCCCAGAAAGGAAAGCGACATTACAACAGATACCTCCGAAGTAAAGAAGCATAATCATAAGGGGCCGTTATTACTGATGAACAATTACAAATTGGAAAACCTAGAAGAAATAAATTCTGAGAAACATACACCCTGTCAAGACTAAAACAAGAAAAACTCAACACTCCAGTAACAAATAAGGAGATTCAAATATTAATTAAAAAAAAAAAAACAAAAAAACACAAAAACCTCCCCAAAGCTAAAAGCTTAGGACCAAATGGATTCAGAGCTCAGTTCTACCAACATTCAAGTAAGAATTACAAGTAAGAATATGCAGAAAAAACACTTGACAAAATTCAAAACCCACTCATGATAAAGGCAACTTGTGTCCTCTTCGTGACTGGTGCTTTTCTGTACCAACCCCGGTTTTGTTTTGTTTTTCTCTTCTTTCCATTTTCAGAGCTTCCCTCAATTACCCAGTTCGTTGGTGGGTCAGTCACAGGCCTGCCTGAGGTGGCTCGGCCAGGGCTGGTGCACACAGGCGGCCCCTGTGGTGAGAGCCCAGCGAGCCCTGCCCCCGCCCTCCTGGGCTGTGTGCTTCCCAGGAGGCCACCCTCCCGGTCTCCCCCATGGGCTTCACCTGCTTCCCCGGCCAGCCCACAGCATCCTTCTCTCCGGCTTTCTCATCTGCCTGCTGGTCCTTCCCACCAACTCAGGCCACATGATTGAAACATATGCTTTGATGCTCCAGGAATGTGCGTGGCACCCTGGGGCCAAATGCCTGGGGTCTTGAAGAACATTCTGCTTCTCAGTAGTTCTGCTCATTCAGGGAAGGCCATCACAGAACACATAACCAAAATATTTTTGTTGGTTTTCTTTTTTTTGCTTGTTTAATGTTTTGGCTGTCCCTCTCAGCATGCTGAGATATTATTTCCCTGACTGGGGATTGAAACTTTGCCCCCAGCATTGGCAATGCAGAGTCCTAACCATTGCACCATCAGGGAGATTCTAAACCGACATATTCTTAACTTACAGAGTCTGGTATTCTGCTGCTATGAATAAATACGCGCACATAGGAGGCACAGGGCGCGGCTGACCTTGTGGTCTGCCGGCAGTCTGGGCAGTGGGTGAGGGCTGGCCGAGACCCCCAGAGCTTCCCACTGAGAGGCCACAGCTCTGTGCTCTGTGGGTGGTGAGACGCTGCCCCCTCCTGGCCAGATTTGCCGCGTGGACACGTTCCTGAAGACGCATTGCCCCCTGGTGGAGGGAGGAAGTGACACTTTCGGAGAACATTTATGAACCAGTTCTAATATGTGTGATTTCTGGGCGTCTCATTGCTCTGAGGAAAGTGCTGAGCAGCTGAAACAATGAAGAATGGGGGGACCACAACAAGGGCAGGTGGGCCTCCGGACGCGGACCGAGGGATCTCAGGAGAGGAGAGGCCGAAGCCCAGTCAGGCCAAGGGCGCAGGTGTGGTGCTGGCTCACGACCTCCGGTGAGCGGGGAGTGCGGAGCCCCAGGCGGGGGACCACGTGCCGTCAGGCTCCCCTGGTTTCCCGAGTGTGTCCCCGCTGCCCACTCCCACCTGGCACGGCCTTTCTCTTCCCGCTGCTCCCTGCTCAGCAACCAGCCACAGCCTGTGTGTAGACAGAAACCAGCGCAGGCGCGGAGCCTGCGTGCAGGCCTCTGCTGTCTGCATGGGGTGCTCAAGCCTCCCGTTTTCTCCGTCAGTGGGAATGCCGTCTCCTATCCAGCAGCCCCGGGAATCCCACATGGGGAGAGTTTACAGGGCCAGACCCTGCCCATGATAACCTCACAGGGTCCAGGAACATGGTTAGCCCGCCATAGATGTCCTCTGTCACATGGAACTCAGCATCTTCCGCCCCAGACTCCTCCCTTGTCCTCAGTTTCTGTGGGTCGCCGGCATCACTGTTTCTCCTGGAGGCCTGGTTGGACCCAGCCTCCTGCTCTGATGCTCCCAAGGTCAGGGGCTTCGGGCCAGTTTTGGGTGAGGAGGACAGAAGGGAGGTGGTACGTGGTCCCTGGGAGCGTGACCACCTGTGTCAAATGGTCTGTTTTCCTGGCCTGGCCTTGCTTTCTGGGACCCTATGCCTTTCTTTCCCACTGGCCCCTTCTGGCTCCTTCCCTTCGAACCTGTGTTCTCTCCTGTCACAGCCCAGGCCGCACCCCCACTCCCCAGTCTCTCTGGCCACACAGGTTCCTGCAGAGGCAGTGTCATTTCTTCTCTGCCTGCGGAGTCCCCATTGCTCCACAGATGTGGGCAGGTAAGGAGGGAAGAAGGAAGTGCAGGGGTGTATTAGGGCTGAAGGGAGCCTCATGAATCCCTAGCTGAAGTCCACACCTGCCTCTGCCCTGTATAGACTCATGCGGAGTCTGAGCCTCCCTGACTGTGCTGAGGTCCTTGCCTCTGTGTCCTGTCCAGGTGGGGTCCTGTAGGGGGGTGGGCCTTGGCAGTCAGCCTTCTTTATTGTACAACTCTCATATCCGTACATGACTACTAGGAAATAGTGTATATATGTTAATCCTAATCTCCTAATTTATCCTTCCCCTCATGTTTCCCCTTTCATAAGCATAATTTGATTTTGAGATTTTTTTGAGTTGCTTTTTGTAAATAAGCTTATTTTTATTAAATTCCACATGTAAGTGATGTGATACTTGTTCTTCTCTGAGTTACTTCACTTAGTATTGTAATTTCGAGATCCATCTGTGTTGCTGCAAATGGCATTATTATTTCTTTTTATGGCCGAGTAATATTCCATTTTCGTTGTGTGTGTGTGTATATGTGTGTGTGTGTGTGTGTGTGTGTATACCACATCTTCCTTATCCATTCTTCTGTTCATGGACACTTGGGTTGCTTCAATGTCTTGGCTACTGTAAATATTTCTGCAGTGAACATTGGGGTGCATGTACCTTTTTGAATCATGGTTTTCTCCAGATATATGCCCAAGACTGACATTGCTGAATCATATGGCAACTCTGTATTTAGTTTTTAAAGAAGCCTTTATAGAGTTTTCTACAGTGGGTGTACCTAATTGCATTCCATAAGCAGTGTAGAAGGGTTCCCTTTTCTCCACACTCTCCAGCATTTGTTGTTTGTATATTTTTTGATGGTGGCTATTCTGACTGGTGTGAAATGATACCTTACTATAGTATTTCTGCATTTCTATAATAATTAGTGGTGCAGAGCATCCCTTCTGAGCATCCCTCATGTGCTTTTTGGTCGTCTGTAGGTGTTCCTTACAGAAATGTGTATTTAGATCTTATACTCATTTTTTGATCAGGTTGTTTGTTTTTTAATATTGAGCTCTTTGAGCTGTTTGAATATGTTGGAGATTAATCCCTTGTCAATTGCATCATTTGCAAATATTGCATCCCATTCTGTGGGTTGTCGTCTGTCTTGTTTACTATTTCCTGCACTGTGCAAAAGCTTCTACATTTAATTATATCCCACTTGCTTATTTCTGTTTTTATTTTCATTACTCTAAGAGGTGGATGAAAAAAGATCCTGCTGTAGTTTATGTCAGAGTGTGTTCTGCCTATATTCTCCTCTGAGTTTTACAGGACCTGTCTTATATTTAGGTGTTTAGTCCATTTTGAGTTTATTTTTGTGTATGATGTTAGGGAGTGTTCTAATTTCCTTCTTATACATGTAGCTGTTGAGTTTTCTCAGCACCACTTATTGAAGGGGCTGTCTTTCCTCCTTTGTATAGTCTTGCCTCCTTTATCCTAGATTAATTGACCCCAGGTACGTAGGTTTCTCTCTGGACTTTCTGTTTTGTTCCATTGATGATTAAATGTATTTCTGTTTTTGTGCTAGTACTGTGTTTTGATTACTGAAGCTTGCAGAGTAGTCTGCAGTCAGGGTACCTGATTCTGTCGGCTCTTGCTTTACTTTCTCAAGATTGCTTTGTCTATTTGGGGTCTTTTGTTCCCATACACACTGTAAAATTTTTTGTTCTAATTGTGTGAAAAATGCCATTGGTAATTTGATAGAAATTGCACTGAATCTGTAGATTGCTTTGGATACTATAGTTATTTTGACAGTTACACAGTTATAATGTCACTTTCATTTCTGTATTTATTTCAGTTTCCTCTCTTTCCTTCTTAGTTTAGGTAAGGGTTTGTTGATATTGTTTGTTTCTTTCAGGAAATGAACTTACAGTTCTTGCATATGAGCACTGGGCAGTCTGGCACAACAGGCCTCTATGCGCACGGGCAATGTGTTTAGAGGTGTCGCTTAGCAACGATCATTCTGGGATGAAAGATTCCAAACCACTGAGCTTCCCAACTGGGAGGTTGTGGCGGGACAGCTCTGGCTTACCTGTAGTGCTCGTGTTGGGTTTAGGGGACTGTGAAGAGCCGAGGGAGAGGTGAGGTGTGTTCGGAGTCCGTAGGCTCTGCAATGAAGATTTTTGGCGTCAGGAGTAAGAAGGGCAAGTCGCCCTTAGGCTCCTCCATCAACCCGGTGAGAGACAGCAGTCATGGAATCAATCTCCAGCCCGGGTACCGCATCGGAGACAAAGACCTCAGAAAGATCCACAAAGCTGCCATCGTGGGCAACGTAGCCAAAGTGCAGCATGTTCTGTTGTTTGGAAAAAATGGCCTGAACGACAGGGACAAGACAAACAGGTAAGCGTGGTGGAAGGGCCTGGCAGAGATCCCGCCTGTGAGTTTCCCCTCCAAGGCTCCTGGATACCTTCCTGGGATCCAGCACCCTCGCAGACTTGATAGGCAGCAAAAAGCCTTAGCTGGTTTTGGACCCACTTATAATTCCCCTTATAGAGCTTTACTGATAGTTTTGAAGTCATTTAACTGAATGTTGGTAATCACAGACATGAAAGGAAACATGAATAGCATCTGTTTTTCCTTTCTTCCTCCTACTTTTTATTTGCGTGGGTTAGCATGATGTTCTCATGAGTAAAAGCTCTCAAGTTATATAGCCTTCAAGAAATCTTCTGAACCTCCTGGCTCTCACATTTTTTCTCATGTGATTTCTGAAAGCACTTCTTCATGGATCGCCTATCGTGGATCATGGCAGTGGACAGATTTCTGATGTTGTCAATATCTTATTTTTTAATATACACAGTTTTTATACCGTAAGGTGATATATTACAGAAAACTGCATAGTGAGCAAAATAATTCCCCTGCCAAGTCAAATTCTGGATTAAAAATTCTTCAGATACATTTCAAGATCCACTTTATATCAGTGTACACTTAGGTATATGTGTTCTTTGCTGAAGGACCTTAGAAGACAGCTTTGAAGTAGGAAGCTGGCTGTGTCCTTGAATAGGAAGACATGTTCTTAGGATGTATGGTCTTTTCTGTATTTAAACCAAATCAATATTTCATGGTTTTAAAGATTTTGGGTTACATATGCTGTCTTTAATTGTTGTGGTGAAATTAAAAGTTTTGTATAGTAGAGGAAGATTTGCCCTTCTAGATATCAAAATGTGCTATAAGTGCCCACAAAGTGTTCATTTACTGACAACTGAAAAGATGGATAAATGAATGGAACAGAATGCCCAAACACCCAAATGTATGTAAAACTTTAGAACTTGATAATGATGACCTTTTCTTTTAGAAATGATAAACTGTGTGTAGATGGTGGAGAAATAACCTGGTAAAAGAGAAAAGTAACTCAATTTTTATCTCACCAAAAAGTTTCAGATAGAGTATGGATCAAACATTTCAAACATGCACAGTGAGAAAAGTACCAGAATAAAACTCAGATTCCTATTTATACATTTTTAATCTGCTGACAGAGACCTTCTGTTTTTTCTATTTCTGTTTCTTAACCTTAATTTTTTTTTAATTGGAGAATAATTGCTTTACAATGTTGTGTTGTTTTCTACTGTATAACATGATAAATCAATTGTAAGTATACATATATCCCCTTCCTTGTGAGCCTCCCACCCCAAAGACCTTTCTAAGAATGATTTCAAAGTAAGAATTCTGGAGTTTCATGGATTTCGGCACAAAGAAAAGAAAAGAAATCTGGATGTTGATTTAACATTTTAACAACACACACAATTTAAAACTCTCAGTAGACCAAGCTGTCTCTGGGCAAGTCGGCTGAGCAGACAGGCTTGTCTTTTTGGCACTAGTAGAAACGTGGCACAGATAAAAATGATTACTCACTTTCAATTTTTTTTAGAATTTTTTTTGAGGATTGATATTTTCTGACAACTTTCAGCCTTTTCAGAAGTCAAGGGAATCTAGGGAGTTCCTTGGTCGTCCAGTGGTTAAGACTCACTGCTGTGGGCCCAGGGTTCGATACCTGGTGGGGGAACTAAAATCCTGCCAGCTACCAGGATGTATTGTACAACATGGGGAATATAGCAAATATCGTATAATAACTTTAAATGTAGTATGACCTATAAAAATTGTGAATCACTATGTTGTGTACTGTAATGTATAATAATATGTAATATGCATCATCTATACTTTAAAAAGAAGCAACCTTAGACAAAAAGACCTTATGGTAATTAGATCAACAGGAAAAATAAGAAATGAACAAACAAAAATGCTACAAATTACAGTTGTACAGACATTGTGAATTATAAATTTCATTCCAATGTCAGAAACGTTAAAATGTGAGAAAATGAACGTATTAGAATCATTGAAGTACAGTGTTGTCTCTAATCCTCAAAATGTATCTGCAAAGGAGATGTGATACCCTTTGACTTCGTTGAGATGTTGTCCTTGTCAAATAGTAGTAATAGTAATAAGTATGATTATATTACCTAACAGTTACTGAGCTGTTAACCTGTGCCAGGAATGGTTCTAAACTCTTTGCATGGATCTCATTTAAGCATCGCAGTGCTGTCCTGTGAGAGAACTACTTCTCTCTCTCCATTTTGTTGATGAGGAAATTTAGGCACAGAGAGGCTGAGCGACAGCTGACAGAGTGAAAGTCAAATTCAAACCCAAGTTGAGCTGAATCTCAAGGTCATGGTCATTCTATTCAAGTAAATTGTTCTTTCATTACTGTGTTAAGCAGAGCTAATGCTAATATATAATGTTCTTTCTCCAGAAGGAAACGAAATATTTGTTTTAGAGCAGTAAGAATATCATGCTATTGAATGTCTTCAATCACAGGAACAATTGTTTGTTTTGAAACAGTAACACTACAGTTGCCTGAAAACTCCTCTTGCTTTCATAGGACTGCGCTCCACTTGGCCTGTGCCAATGGCCATTCAGCGGTGGTCACTCTGCTCCTGGAGAGAAAATGCCTGCTAACCTCTGTGACGATGAAAACAGGACCGTGCTGATGAAGGTATGGGGCAGCGAACCGTGTCCACACGAGGTGGATGTGATCTAACTACTGAGACTCAAAGTGAATTCATCTCATTTAGATATAGCAAACCGGTGAAGCCTGTGGCCTGTTTACTTTGAATTCCTAGAATTTACACTCTGTTTCTTGGCACAACACTGACAGGCCGTAGAATGCCAAGAAGAGGAGTGTGCGACTCTTCTGCTGGAGCATGGTGCCGACCCAAATGTCATGGACGTCTGTGGGAACACCGCTCTCCACTATGCTGTCTTTTGCCAGAATCTATCACTCGCAGCAAAGCTGCTTTCCTGCGACGCCAATATAGAAGCCAGGAACAAGGTATATCTCAACTATATTTACAAAATATTTGCGAAGCATTTTTTTAAACTAGAAGTGTTTTATTTCTAACTATGTAAATAGGTAAACTGAAGAGTGTCCATCAAGCCCTGTTACCATGGAAACAACTCCAAAACCAATGCAGGGGGTGGAGGAAAATGTTGGAGCCCACAGAGAGGGCAAAGCTCTGTCTCCCAGCCAGCCGTCTACCCCAGAGGAAGATTTCCCATCAGGACGTGCCCGGGAGTGGGTGGTAGGCTCACACCCCACAAATGATGAAGGCCTGGGAGGAGTGAAGTGATGTGACGAGTTGCCGGGAGCCGGCATATTGCATATTGAGTGCATATTGCATATTGAGTGCAGCACTTTTCAGGATCTGGAATAGCTCAACTGGAGTTCTATCACTGCCGGTAACCAGCGTGAGGAACTCCGCCCATGACAAAGGTCATGAGGAAGGAGGCTCGGCACAGGCAAAGGCGGGATCGAGCCTCAGGAGTCCCCCTGGAAATTCTCGAGCATTTACACCCAAAACCAGAGTCTGCCTACTTTCTGCTTTGTGCTTTCACCTACACCTCTGACTTTACGGGGGGCTGTCCCCCACTACCTCTCTGAAAAAAGTTAGCTTAGAGCTCCAGTTAATAATTCCTGGGTGTGACAGTGTTTAACCTACAAACTCCTTTGGAAATCCTCTAGCCTGCCTGAATAGGTTTTTCCGGCCACAAGTGATTGTTCAGAGCCTCCCAACTGTGAGAGGCAGGAGATGTTCTAAACTGTCTAAACACAGATTCTTTTGAGTAGTTAAAAGATTGATTAGAAATTGTATTGGTGAAGGGATTTTCACTTGTTGGGCCAATGTTTGCTGCTAAGTTTCCATATCCCTTACCTGCTGTGTCCCTGGCAGTGTATTGATTAATATAATTGGTGTAAGTAGTAGCTTTAATGTTTGTAACCTGGGACCCTTGAGTTAATTCTTTTTCTTGTTATAGCCCACCACATCTTTGCGCTGTAGGAATGCAACTTTATCTAATGCTTTTGGAGGGTGGCTCCTGACCAATCACCTTTAGAGAAAAATAAGTTTTCTGAAGAAAAGGTCTTAAAATGTTAACAGGCCTCCGGGCCAGAAGATGATGCAAATCACCTAAGCTTTTGCATATGATAAATTTGCAGGAAGAAAGCCTGGCTTGCTGCCTGACTCTACCCCTTCCCCCATTATCCTCTATGCATAACTTAAGGTATAAAAACTACTTTGGAAAATAAACTGCAGGCCTTGTTCACCGAAACTTGGTCTCACCATGTCATTCTTTCTCTTACCTTCTGGCTGAATTATTTAGCCTCTTTTCTGCACTAAATTTCCTCACTGAGCTATCCTTATTTCAGCCTCTTTTCTCCACTGAATTTCCTCACTGAGCTATCCTCATTTTATTACTCTTTATATCCTTAATTAACATTTAATTAAGCAATTGTTTCCTGATCTTCGCCTACGCCGTCTCTCCTTTGAATACCCTGGATCAGCCGGCCCCGGCAATGAGTGGCTGCTTCCAGGGGCTCAGGGAATGGGTGCCCCTGGGGGTGGGTGGGAGGAGGAAGGAGACCCAGTGCCCATGAGGGGAGCCGGGTGAGTGCAAGTGGGCCTGGAGGCAGCAGGCCTGGAGCCCTGAGCCCTCCAGGACCCTGGTTCTGAGATCCGGCCAAGAGGATCAGGTCATGTTTGACTCCCAGCAAGGGCGTTCACTTGTGTTGGTGACCGCTTGGTTCGCGATGTACACCTCGGGGTCTCCCGCGCTCAGCCCCGGGTTGCTGCTCGGTGGGGTTGCAGCTGTGCGTGTGGAGCTGGTAATGGTGAAAACTTGCCTGAAATCACAACAGTTGAGGTGATACAACTTAGGCCTTCTGACTCCTCAAGTCCAGAGTTCTCTCTATGGAAGGTAATATTCTCAGGATTTCCCTGGTGGTCCAGTGGTTAAGACTCCATGCTTGCTTCCACTACAGGGGATGCAGGTTTGATCCCTGGTCAGGGAACTAAGATCCCACATGCTGTGTGGCCAAAAAAAAAAAGATAATACTCTCCCTTCCAAATCCAACAGAAAGATTCAAGGCAGCTTCTAAAACCCTCAGGTTTAAATTCTCTGTCCCTTTTTCAGAAACCACTGTGGAACATCATAACCAAAGCTCCAACTTCCAGTACTTAGAAAACTTAAGTGTAAGGAGAGCGGAAGTGTTAATCCTTCAGTCGTGTCTGACTCATTGCAGCCCCAAGGACTGGAGCCCACCAGGCTCTTCTGTCCATGGAATTCTTCAAGCAAAAATACTGGAGTGTGTAGCCATGCCCTTTTCCAGGGGATCCTCCTGACCCAGGGATCGAACCTGCGTCTCCTGCATTACAGGCAGATTCCTGACTGTCTGAGCCATCAGGGATGCCCATCAGGAAAGTGTAAACATGACATCACTAAATACTATACACTCAAAATGGAAAAAGCTCTAACTACTTTTGAATTCATTGGAAGTTTGAGCTGTATGAGAAGCAAACGTACTAGCTCCTCCAAGGACTTGCTCTCAATGTAGAGCCAAGTCCCTGTTTCCCTACAAACCCAAAAGCCTATTCTCACAGGTCCCCAGTTAGGGTCTCTGATGCCTATAAATACCTGCTCCTCTCGTGGAACAGCAACCACTTACTACAGCAAGCGAGGACGAAGAGAGCTTTTTTCCCTATGTGTGTTTCAGGAATGGAGAAAGAAAGGAGAAATAAGAAAATGATCATGATGTACGGACTAGACTGTATTTCTAAAGATTTGAAAGGCTTTTTCTACCGTCAATTCATCCCACAACCAAGTGTAAGTACCTATGATGCCCCAGATTCATGAAAAACATCTCGAGGGCTTCCTCTCTTGGCATCTCTGGGGTCACATGCTACTTGAGACACTGCAGATTTAAAAATGAATGATTTCACCTGTCCACAAGGTAGCTCTCAAAACACACACAAGTTACTATACCTAAGGCATGACAGGTGCTACACAAACGCACTTATGAAATGCTATGGGAGTAAAGACAAGTGACCAGTTAGCAATGATGAAAAAGGCTTTATGAAGAGATCAGCCTCACAAGGTGAGCAGGATCCAGGAACACAAAAGAAACGCATGGCAGTGGAGTGGTGGAAGTCGGGTTCCATCACATGGAGAGGCTCACGAGGATGAAAAGGGAATCTGCAAACACAGAGTACAAAGGCCCTCAAGTATAATGCTAATCAACTTGGACTTTATCTTAGAGGGATTCAGAGAATTATCTCACTTTTCTAAGCAGGGTCAATGCCTGGTCAAATTTACACCTTAGAATGGGAACTCTGGAGGCAGGCAGAGGATGAGTAAACACGCAGACTGTCACGGAAACAAGGCAGAAAGTCACTCTACTAACAGAGGCAAGAGTTGGTCAAGGACTGAGGGCAGCGGTGGCAAAAACAGGGAGAAGGGGAAAGTGAAGGCCAACACTGGAGAGATCAGAAGAGAAAAAACAACAAAGGCAACTGACATTGCTAGCCAGATCTCAGTGATAACAGCATTAACCACATGTAAAGAAGTAATCGTGCTTGCATTTTAATCATTTCTTCCAGGAGTCAAGGGAGAATGAAAGTTTTCAGTTTTGAAAATGCTTCCTTGTTTTGTTTTCAAATTATCTGTCGAGTGACAGGTTAAGCTCCAGGAGGTGTTTTGAAATAGGAAACTAGCCCTCAAAACATCTGCAAGTGACAGCTGGAGACAGAAGATTGGAGGTGCTTTGGTGAGATGCTCTAAGAGCAGACGATTCCACAGACCAATGAAAACAGAACTCACAATCTTTAAATACAATCAGCTTAGGAAGGACAGAGGGGGACAATAAGCAGAGAGAGAGGATGACAACAAATCTGAAATCAGAGCTCTACGTCTATGAACAAGAGTCTAGTGTTTGCACACTCAGAGGCCACAAAACATGTCAACCCATCACTCTGATGACAACTGCAGAATGCAACAGAACCACGAAAAAAGAAGAGAGGAAAAGGAAAGAGGATAGCCAAGTAGCAGTGATGCCAAGGCAAGCCACAGGAGAAACGAATTACTACAGGGCACACCACAATTTCCACACACCTGCACAAAAGGGCCAAGCAGACAAATGGGGAAACCAGTAAGACCCCAGAACATCTACTTCCGCAAGCATATTGTCAAGACCTGTCCCCTGAACAGCAAGCTTTTGCTCTAGACAATCTCAGGTGCTGTGAATAGATCCACATACACTGTCCTCTGGTTGTTGAAAGGGGGATACAGGCCAAAATAAGTTCCTAAAGAAGACAGAAGGGGGGCTTCTCTGGTGGTCCTGTGGCTGAGACACCACACTCCCAATGCAGAGGTCGGGTTCGATCCCTGGTCAGGGCACTAGATCCTGCATGCCACAACGAAGACCTGGTGCAACCAAATTAATAAATAAAATACTCCTTTTTTTAAAAAAAGAAGACTACAGGAGGAGAACTGCCTGTGAGACACCAGTTAAATAACCAATCATCTGCATTTAAAATATTCTGTCCTATACTGCAAATATGTGTTTTGATTTTAAAGGCAAGGAAACTGGAGGCTTAACCCAAGAAAAGGTGGAAACTCAAAGTGAAGTGAAAGTTGCTCGGCCATGTCTGGCTCTTTGCGACCTCATGGACTATAGAGTCCATGGAATTCTCCAGGCCAGAATACTGGATCATGGAATTCTCCAGGCCAGAATACTGGAGTGGGTAGCCTTTCCCTTCTCCAGGGAGTCAACTGGTAATAAGGATGGAGCGGGTGGAGTGTGTGGAGCTACCAGATATGGCAACTTCAAGCACTTGCACCAATACCAACGGCTGCAGTAAGAACAACCCCTGGCATTTCCTAAAACTTAGTGAACTTAAAGAACTTTCATGCCTTCCTCTTTTTTTTAATTGAAGTGGTGAGACAGAAGGGAACAATAACTTTGGTAAAGCTGATACCGGACCTGATTCTGTCTCCAAGGACTATTCTTTCTACTCAGTTAATCAAATTCAATCCGCTCATGAGCAAAATGAGCTTGCTTTCATGTCAGAGATCTTTCTTCATTTTATCTTCCTTATTTGAGCAGATACCAGGCACGAGCAGGCCCTCACTGGCAGCTACCATCCTTCCTTCCAGAGATCTTTATCCTCCCGTGGGAAAATCTCTAACTTCTTCAGGCCTCAATTTCCCCACCTGCCATGAGTGGGCTACCATGAGGCCTTACAGGCTTGTTTGCGGATGAGGTAACTAACGTAAAGTATTTTGTAAACCACAGTGCGATACAAGATGCAAAGTATAACGATTTCCAGGCCTGAAAAGCAGAGCTGCTTCCACTTTCCCTCGGAAGGAACAGAAAACACCAGGAGGGTTAAACGACGAGCACCTCGGAAGATCAGGTAGAGAAGTCAACACCGACCCTCACGTCCGCCACCACCCCGCACAGCTTGCTCAGAACTCACAGACTCTGCACCAGCTCCAGCCCCCGCTACGTTACCCCAGTTTTCCCAATATTCAGGTTAGGGGGAGGGCAACTGCAAATGCAAAAGGCAAAAGGATGCCACAAAATGACTCGCCCAAGGCCAAAACAGCTGAGCAGCAGGAAATGTTGGCTGCCCACGGCCGAGGCCACGTTCCGGCGACGCCCACATCACCGACAGCGCCCCGGCCTGCCGCTCTCTCATCCGCCCTGGGAGGACCATACCTCGCAGAGACCAGACCCGGTAAAGACCCCAGAGACTCAACGTCCACGCGACCGGGCCCGTCCGCGCCCCCACCACGCCGGCGGCCTCACTCACTATGGCGATCCGCATCGGGGCTCCCGCCGCCGCCGCCTCAGGTCCCGGGCCACCCGGGCTCCGGGTCGCGGCTTCCCAGGGGCAGTGGGAGCCCCTGCAGGCCGTGGACTTCCTCCACCAGCTCCGCCGCCGCCGCCGCAGGGCCGCGAAGAGCCCGCCGCCGACGCTGCAGGAAAGCATCCCCGACCAATTGAAGCACGCAAGAGGAAGGGTGCACTTGACGGACTGCTGCGGTGGCCAATCGGAACGCTCAACCGCACTACCGCTGGCAGGCCCCGCCCCCTCTGCGCTTCCGCCACGGCGGAAGAGGCGAGCAGTAACTTTCCCAGAGTTCCTCCGAGCTTAGGGACTCACGGAGGGGCCGCGGCCGGCGCGATGGGCGGGGCCAAGTGTATGGGCGGGCCAAGAGTATGGGCGGGACCGGGCGGGGAGGGCGAGGCCACAGGCGGGGCCGCACGGGCCCCACCCCGTCCTCGCGGGCTCGCGCCGCCTGTGACCGGACCTGAGGTGGTGGTACCTGGGGTTCACCTAATCTTTCTCCTCAAAGTGCAACTAGTGCGGGCGGTAGTCTCCGCGCGTGCGTTCGCTGCGGCCCGCGGGTCGCGTGGTCAGCTCGGAACCTGAGGGTGTGGGGGAAGGTCGGGGCGTCTGGGGAAGGGTCCTGTCAGGCAGGGTGGAGAAGGATCGCGGGGCCGGGCCCGGGGGAGGGTCGCGGGGCGGGTCCGGGGGAGGGTCGCCAAGCGTTCCCGCAGGACCCGAGCCGGTGGCCATGACCGCGCTCCGGGTTCCGCGGCGGCTGTGCTGGTTGGTGCTGGATGAGAGGAGCTGCACGCGGCTGGGCGCGCGGGCTGCGCGGGGCCTGCCGGAGATACCCTCCTGCACACGCTACGCGCCACAGCCGCTGGGACATCTTGGCCTATCTGGGACCTGGACATCGACGCCGTCAACCAGGACTACAAGCGGGCTCTCTCTGCACGAGGCTGCCTCCATGGGACACTCGGACTGCGTGCGGTACCTGCTGGCCCGGGGGCCGCCGTCGACTGCTTGGAAGGCCGACTGGTAAGTAGCGGGCCTTGCAGAGAGACCCCCACCCTTTCCTGCCGATCTTAGATTCCCACTCTTGGTCAGCCTCCACATCTTGGTCAGCCTCTCAGGCTTCCCCACAGAACATCATTGCTGTCCTTGTGGGGTTAACTGCTCCAGCCTTCTGTTTCAGACTGCCTCCCATGATAGAGCAGAGAGCTGTAATGAACATGTTCAGATCCCCTGGAGAAGGAAATGGCAACCCACTTCAGTATTCTTGCCTGGAGAATTCCATGGACAGAGGAGCCTGGCAGGCTACAGTCCATGGGGTCTCAGATTTGGACACTACTGAGCGACTATCACTCATTCATTCACTCACCCTGCCTATAGCAAGGGTCCCAGGTGTGATGTTTTTTCTGGAAACATCTCGCTAAATGATTATTGCACAGATGACATTGTTCTAATTTTCTGTTTTGAAATTCCTAGTTATAGCTTATCAGAAATTTGCAAAGACAGCCAGGAAGTCCCATGCACCTTTTCTCCATCTTGCCCCAAAGTGAATGTCTTACAACTAGAGTACAGTCACAAGAAGAAACTGACACTGCTATGACATTACTACTATCAGGGCCCTTACTCCCATTTCACAGGTATATAGATGAGCACAGGTGTGTGGGGTCCTCTGTGTAGTTTTATCACATGACCTCCACAGTCACCATGCTCACTTGTAACCATTATACAAAGCAATTGCATTCTGTTATTAATAGATGCACACAATCTTCAGTACTGACTGTCCACCTCCGTAGACATTTGAACACCTGAAGATTCATACCATGATAAAGTTCCTGAATGAATCCACAAGGGATTGCTGATTTTACATAAACAAGAAGAGCATCAGATATACAGCTAAGTAAAACGCATCTTGCCCACTGGCATGGGGGAATACGCCTGCTTACGTTTTGAGATTTGGGCTTTGGCTGTGACTGAGCCCAAGACATTTTCTTCTGCTGCTAGTAAGTTGGTCCAAAGGTAGTGGAGGCGTATTACCTTTTTAAAAACAGTTCTGTGGATAAAGAAACAGCCTCCCCAAACAACCATCAGAAGGCCAAGTCTCATTTGTCTGTGTGCTTAGGAAGTGCAGTTACAGCAAGACATTTTGCCCGTTCTCACCTTACTGGCTTTCTCATGTCCCTTCTACCCTGGATTTGTTCCCTCTGTAAAGCACTTCTTCAAGATTCCAGCCTTCATGTATCTTGGTTTCTCCTTTTTGATTTTTTGTTCACTCTCATTACTACATTACCAAAACTAAAAAAACAAAGCATTTTAAATACAGCAGTGTGTACATGACTGTCTCAAACTCACTAGCTATCCCAACAAGGACCTACTGTATAGCACAGGGAAGTCTGCTCAATGTTATGTGGCAGCCTGGATAGGAGAGGGGTTTGGGGGAGAATTGTTGTTCAGTTGCTCGCTCATTCGTGTCCAACTCTGTGTGACCTCATGGACTGCAGCATGCCAGGCTTCCCTATCTTTCACCATCTCCCGGAGCTTGCTTAAACTCATGTCCATTGAGTCAGTGATGCCATGCAACCATCTCACCCTCTATCGTCCCCTTCTCCTCCTGCTTTCATTCTTTCCCAGCATCAGGGTCTTTTCCAATGAGTCAGCTCTTCACATCAGGTGGCCAGAGTATTGGAGCTTCATCGTCAGTCCTTCCAATGAATATTATGGGTTGATTTCCTTTAGGATTGACTGGTTTGATCTCCTGACTGTCCAAGAGATTCTCAAGAGTCTTCTCCAAGGGGGAGAATGGCTACATGTGTTATATCTATAGCTGAGTCACTTTACTGTTCACCTGAAACTATCACAACATTGCTAATCAGCTATACCCCAATAAAAAATAAAAAATTAAACAAAAAAATGAAATAGTGTTGGTAGTTAATACCAAAGCAGTCCTGTGTAGTCAAAGGCATGGTTTTTGCAGTAGTCATGTATGGATGTGAGAGTTGGACCATAAAGAAGAGCTGAGAGCTGAAGAGTTGATGCTTTTGAACTGTGTGTTCAAAAGAGAAGACTCTTGAGAGTCCCTTGGACTGCAAGGAGATCAAACCAGTCAATCTTAAAGGAAATCAGTCCTGAATATTCAGGACTGAAAATCAGTCCTGAAAGGACTGATGCTGAAGCTGAAGCTCCAATACTTTGGCCACCTGATGTGAAGAACTGATTCATTAGAAAAGACCCTGATGCTGGGAAGGATTGAAGGGAGGAGGAGAAGGGGACTTCAGAATGAGATGGTTGGATGACATCACCAACTTGATGGACACTGGTTTGAGCAAGCTCCAGGAGTTAGTGATGGACAGGGAAGCCTGGCTTGCTGCAGTCCATAGGGTCACAAAGAGTCAGACAAGACTGAATGACTGAACTGAACTGATTTTCCAGTAGTCATGTATGGATGTGAGAGTTGGACCATAAAGAAGGCTGAGCACCAGAGAACTGATGCTTTTGAGCCGTGGTGCTGGTGAAGACTCTTGAGAGTCCCTTGGACTGCAAGGAGATCTAACCAGTGAATCCTAAAGGAAATCAATCCTGAATATTCACTGGAAGGACTGATGCTGAAGCTGAACTTACAATATTTTGGCCACCTAATGCAAAGAGCCAACGTAATAGAAAAGACCCTAATGCTGGGAAAGACTGAAGGCAGGAGGAGAAGGGGATGACAGAGGACTAGATGGTTGGATGGCATCATCAACTCAATGGACATGGGTTTGAGCAAGCTCTGGGAGATGGTGAAGGACAGGGAAGCCTGGTGTGCTGCAGTCCATGGGGTCACAAAGACTTGGAGAAGACTGACCCCCTGAACGACAACAACAACACATAAAACAGATAACCAACGAGGACCTATTGTATATCACAGAGAGCTCTACTCAGTTTTATATAATAACCTATATGGGAAAAGAATCTGAAAAGAATGGAGATGTGTATGTATATAGAATGGATTCACTTTGCTGGACACCTGAAACTAACACAACACTGTGAGTCAAATATACTTCAATGAAATTTTTCAAGAAATTGCTTCCTGCTGGAACAAGGCTTTATATCTCTTTAGAACAAATCTCTCCAACTCCTAATAAGTATCTCAGATTCTAAGGGGTCATTCCTATGACTTCCTTCCATTAAATTTGCAGTTTCCTAAAGTACCTTTATTCAGTCCAATGGGTCATGAGCATTGAGGGGCCCAATGACAACCAGTAACAACCCACGAGAGAGAAGAAGCCACATTTTGTTGGTTTTCGAATTTCTAGCATCCAGCACAGAGACTAGACTCCGGACTTAGTTGGTTTGGTGTGCAGCTTCTGAAGGACATGATACTCACTCAATAGCTGAGGTGGGGGAATATGATACACAGAGTATTTTAAGAAGATAGATTTTTCTAGACTTTTCAGACTAGGTGGGTAACGAATGAAAACCTCCTAACTAGGAACATTCCCCCCACCTCTTGAATCTATTTAAAATAAAGGAGGACACACTAAGAAGAAAAACTAATGGAAATGGAGCAGAACACTGTGAAGACCTCCCCATGGCACCTGCCTCTTGTTGGTAGAAAAGCTTTAGCCTCTGAGGCTTTGCCCAAGTCCCAAAGAGCAAACATAATCAGAGAAGTGCGAAAATGCTGAAATAAATGAAAACGGTCCAAGACAAAACAACAATAGTTAAGGCATCAAAGTCAGCTCCTCCTCGAGGGCTGTAGATAACATTCTGAGCCATATCCTGGAGTTCTGCAGATACTGAAACCCCCACCAGGTGGAAGAAGTTAACTGCATGCTGACTACACCTATGTAGACCCCAGACCAGTTGAAACCTGATGGTTGATGATACTGACTCCTAAAATCACCCACTTAGTTCACCACCAACCAATCCAGAAGGATGTACACCAGCTATCAGGCATCTCACACCCTCACTCCTAACAGTGCCTTTAGAAACCCTTCCCTGAATTTGGGGGAGAATGGATACATGTATATGTGTGGCTGAGTCACTCTGCTGTGCACCTGAAACTCACCACATTGTTCGTTGGCTATGCTCCAATAATATACGTTTTTTTAAAAACTTGTTTTTGTCCTTAGGAAACCTAAGCCACATATTTTTCTTTTTCTAGTTTACGAAGAAATGCATTCATTTTTCCCAAAGTCAGTTTAGATGTTTTTGTGAAGGTATATTTTAGATGTGAGCAGTAACTTTGAATAAAACTGATTTCCCCCCGTAATGTCCATGGGCCTCATCCAATCAGCTGAAGACTGCAAGCCCACATACTGAGGTTCGTCAAAGTGGAAGGATGTTTTCAAATTGTGCTAGAGAAGACTCTTGAGAGTCCTTTGGACCGCAAGGAGATCAAACCAGTCAATCCAAAAGGAAATCAACCCTGAATATTTATTGGAAGGACTGATACTGAAACTGAAGCTCCAATATTTGGGCCACCTGATGCAAAGAGCGATTTCTCGGAAAAGACCCTAATGCTGGGAAGGACTGAAGGCAGGAGGTGAAAGGGGCAGCACAGGACAAGATGCTTGGATGGCGTCACCGATTCAGTGGACATGAATTGGAGCTAACTCCAAAAGACAGTGTAGCCCTGAAGTAGACAGAGGAGCCCTGCAGACTGCAGTCCATGGGGTCGCAAAGAGTGGAACACAACTTAGCAACTGAACAGCAACCGAAAAGTGGAAGAGTTCAAGTCTGAAGCATAGAAACCCCAGACTATTGTTCTAGGGATTCAGATTCAAGACTGCAACATCAACTCTTCCCTGAATCTCCAATCTGCTGGCTCACTCTACAGATTTCAGGTCTCCTGACAGATGGATAGATAAATAGCGAATCCCCTACTGTCTTTATTCCCCCTCTGGAGAACCTTAAAAATTCTACTGTATTCTAGCAGTGTGGCTCTAGTTATGTTTCACTATATCCAGGCAGCAGGAATATAGTTATGTTTATAATTATAGTAAAATACATTGTGGTAGTCATCTTGTAAGTCAAATCATTATGCTCTACACCTTAAACTTATACACTGCTGCATGTTAATTACATCTCAATAAAACTGGAAGGGAAAAAAATTGCAATTTGGGAAACAGAGATTCAGGTTAAACTGAAAGAGTGTTCCAAAAAGGAGTCAGGGGTTTATGAAGACAAAAGGCCACAGGTTGTCAAAAATTGCCTGATGAGAACTGTGAGCGACTCTGATACAAGCCAGGAAATATTTGTCCTTACGGAATCACAAGTTATTTAGGGGAGGGGTGGTCCAAGAAGTAGCTTGAGTTTTTGGCAGATATTCTGGAGGACTTCATTAGGACAACAAATGATCGGAAGGTCAGATTCCATCCAGGCTGAGACATGCCTGTGTCACACTCGTTAATGGCCTCCTGGCTCTGTTTCAGAGAGCTCTTTAGGGAGCATTATTGTCGTTGAGTGGCTAAGTCATGTTCAACTCTTTGGGACCCAATGGACTGCAGCACGCCAGGCTTTCCTATCCTTCACTATCTCATGGAGTTTGTTCAAATTAGGGAACGTTAAGACTCCATGGTTTTTCTTTCACAATAGGCAGTATGAAATCTGTCCCTGACTTCTGCTGAAGTGAACAACTGTAACAGGGAAGACCCTTTTGTATTCTATTACAAGTTCAGCACTAAAGGGATGTTGCCTTTATGCTTATATGATACATAGTTGCTCATCGCTGGGAGCCTTGCCTCCCGCATAATAAGGATTAAGCTTAAACACCTGTGTTTACCTCCCAGGAAACAACCTGACCAAGCTCGCCTGTCAATGACTGCAGGAAGGGAATTAACACATTCCCTTCAGAGGCTGATGGGAACCAGGAAAGGTTTGACTTTACTCTTTCTCCTTTTAGTGTAAACCAAGCCTGAATTCTAACTCAGGCAAGATGGTTCTTATGGGACATGAGTCCACCATTAACTTGATCTACCAGCTTTCCAAAGTTGCTATTCCTTGCCCCAGTAATTCATCTCTTGATTTATCGGCCCATCCTGTAGGAAGCAACAGGACTTGGTAACAGGATGATGCTAGCTATGTCTAAGGCCTTCAAGTGAGCGTCAGCTCACTGGCTGGTGCTGCTGTATACGTAACAGTTTACCAGAGATCTCTTCCTTGCAGACGAGGCAAAGTCTCTGCCAGTTGTAAATGAGCATAACTACCTGTACTCAGGTGTGTCCTGTGGGGGAGGACAAAAACTATCCTTCTAGGTTCATCTGGCTGGTTAAGAAGCGACTTAACATGAGACAGATTAACAGGAGAAAAGCAGACAAAAGGTTAACAACATGTATACTTCTGTATACATGGGTGAGAACAAGAAAATGTGAGTAACTCACCAGAATGGTTGAAACCCTCACCTTAAATACCATCTTCAGCTAGAGACAGAGGAGGATGTTGTGGGTAGTGGTTTGGGACTAGAATGTGGAGGAAGGTGATTCACATGGAGATGGAAAAGCAAGTGTTTGGAACTCTCTGTAAATATTTGGAGTTCCCCTGACCACACCTGGCCCACATTTTTTCTCAGTATCTCTCATAGTAGCTGTCTTCCTGGGCCAGCCCCTTTATCTAAACTATTCAACATTTAAGGAGGCAGTCAAAAGAAAGGCTTTGAGTCTTTTGTTTCTTAAAAATACTCTGCCTAAAATCATTCTCTTGCCAAAGATGTGACACATTTTGGGGTGACAAATTTTGTTCCCTACAATGCCCTGGATCAGGTAGAAAAGGTTAATACGGAAACCCAAGGAGGAAGCCACCTTGCTTCCCAAAATAGTCCCTAAAATTTGGGGGGACTTGCTTAGATTCCTGAGTCTAAGACTTGGGGGACTTCGGCTGAGACCAATTTCTTTTGCTCAGTAAGGGTCTTGCTGATTAAATGTTGCCCAAGACAAGCCAAAAGGATTTGGTGCCCATCAACTTCAAGTTTCCTTGGACTGGTTACAGTGGCTGAATTGCGGCCTAAAACTCTTCTAGGAACAAGGAGGGAAATTGTGGGGAAATAAACTTCCCTGGGATTTCTCAGCGGTTTTGTAAAAAGCTCAGATCTTCTGAGACTCTTCAGCACAGACATCTGCAACCGTTCATCTAATTAATAGCCCCGATCTGAAAGAATTCATAGTCTCATCTCCCCAAGGAGCAGGAGAGACCTACAGCCCAGAGTAGGTCCCCCGAAGGTGCTCCATCTCCCTAAGAATCTATATTTCAAGAAGGGATGAGGCCCAGAACCTTGGAGACTCCAGGTCAGGCTCCTGGAGAGATTTTGTTATCAGCAAAGCCCATAAACAGTTACCAGGTTAAACAAACAAACAAAAACAATATTAGGAATAAAAGTACTAACCGCCTTTCCCTTGTGCTTAGTCTGGTTTCTCTTGCTTGCTGGGTGTTTCCTGCAGAGGCCTTGCTCCTGGCTCCTCAAACCCCAGTTCCTGGTGTGAACCAGCTTGGCCGATGCTCTTGCTTGACACGGCACCCACCTTAATGCAAGATGGCAATGAGCCTTGTGAGCCCCATTACTGGGAGCAGCTGCGCCTGTCTCTGCTCCCCAGAACCCCGCCAACTCCACCCATTCCCCGCTGATGAGAGCCCTACGGGGCAGCCCCGCCCATGGCCTGTTGGAGACTGTGGACTGTACAGTGGGTGCTCCCACTTCTCGGTTCCTTTGCTTCTTAACACAACTCATTTCATTGGCGGAGAAACACTGGGCAGAAGGACCCTTTTTGGGGTGGGTGACACCTTTACTTACGTACCAAAGGCCAGAGTAAGGAGGACATCCTTCCCAGGAGAGGAGAAGGCCCTTCTCAGCAGCAGGGACAAGGTTTTCTTCCGTTCTGCACCTGCTGGTGTGGAACAACTGACCTGCTCTCAACACACAGCCCCAGGTGCAGTCCTGGGCGAGGGGGCAACGCCTGTATGTTTACTGTGAGATATTTAATAAGAACTGTGTCTCTGATCACAATGACCTGTCCGTGCCTTCAGGATAAAAGGAAAGAATACTGAAAGCCTAGCCAAAAGGAGGGAGTGTCTCCAAAAGGTCAGTTAGAGTGAACGCCAAGAGGTAGGAATTCAGATAGACAAGGGCAGGAAAGGTGTGGCTTTCATTCAGCGATGTGGTAGTCATCAGTGACTTGGGAGTAGTTTTGAGGAAAGAAAGGGAAGACAGTCCAGAACTGCTAGGGATACAGGTAAACCTTTCAAGAAGTGTGTTGTGGACCTCAGATTGTCTGGTACAAGTGAGAGGGGAGAAGCATGGTGAGAAGTTCGTAGAGAAGAGATCTGAAATATTAATCAGAAGATACAAAATAATAAAAGTAGCAGGATCACTGGGCAGTGCAGCACTGAGACCCTTGGAGAGGGTGGTGGGGGAGAAGGATCATCAGTCTCATATGAAACTGGCGTTCTGCCGAGTCAGATCACTGAGAGGACAGAAAGACAAGGGGATGAAGGATTAAGTGAGCATTAGTAACATGTCAGCTCTTGGAACTGTTGGTGAGGAAAACACTTCCTCCACCCTTTAGGTTCAGTTATTGGGAATCTGCCAATTAAATTGACAAAAGCAGATAACCATGAGAAAACAACATTTAAATAGCTTTCCAGGAATGATGTACACATGTGAGAGTTGGAGTGTAAAAAGGCTCAGTGCTGAAGAATTGATGCTTTCAAACTGTGGTGCTGGAGAAGACTCTTGAGAGTCCCTTGGACAGCAAGGAGAACAAACCAGTCAATCCTAAAGGAGATCAACCCTGAATATTCATTGGAAGGACTGATGCTGAAGCTCCAATACTTTGGCCACTTGATGGGAAGAGCTGACTTACTGGAAAAGGCCCTGATGCTGTGAAAGATTGCGGCCGGGGGAGAAGGGGGTGACAGAGGATGAGCTAGTTAGGTGGCATCTTCGACTAAATGGACATTGAGTTTGAGCAAACTCCGGGAGGTGGTGAAGGACAGGGAAGCCTGGCATGTTGCAGTCCATGGGGTCGCAAAGAGATGGACGTGACTGAGCGACAACAATAACAACCACGTGCAGAGGTTCACAAAGAAATGTGACCTGAGGGGGTGACTACAACCGGGAGTTGATATACTACTTAGTAAATGCCAGGGAGTAGGAGATAAAGGCATCTTCTGAAAAACAGGTGACTTGGGGAAGGAGGGGCACTTATAACAAAAAACATTTAAGAAATATAAATGGTACCTTAGGAGGAGATAGGGGAGTTTTGCGAAAATGTCTGTCTGGCGCTTGGAACTTTTCTGTCATTTTAACACGGTTTCCAAAAGTAAATCAAAAGTCAATTAAAACCAATTCAAATGCATTTCTTTTTATAGCTGAATAATATACAGCTTCTTTATTCATTCATCTATTGATGTACATCTAGGTTACTTCCATGTTCTAGCTATTGTAAGTAGTGCTGCAGTGAACACTGGGGTACATGTGTCTTTTTGGAATTTGCTCTATGATGCAGGGAACCCAAAGTTGGTGCTTTGTGACAACCTAGAAGGGTGGAATGGGGAGGAAGGTGAGAGGGAGGTTCAAGAGGGAGGGGACATATGCATACCTATGGCCGATTCAAGTCAATGTATGGCAGAAACCATCACAATATTGTAAAGTAATTATCCTCTAATTAAAAATAAATTTTTAAAAAAAGTTAATTCATTGCAAAGGCAAAAACTCAGGCAAATCTTATTTCTCCATGAGGAAAGACCTATGAATCCATGTTTACAGTTACATATAGTAAGTTTTATGCCACTATTAACAGTTGTAATACATCAAAACATTGATGGTAGCCATAACAGCAGTATCTAAATCTTTAGGTCTATATATAGTGATAAAAACTGGAAAATACAAAAAAGCTATCATCAACACCACTAAATATTAATGACAAGTCTGGTTGTTTGGGTGCTGTTTAAACAGCTGATATTAGGGTTTGAGTTCATACAGGGCCGCTCAAATGGTAAAGAATCCACCTGCAATTCACGTGACCTGGGTTTGATCCCTGGTTCTGGAAGATCCCCTGGAGAAGGGAATGGCTCCCTGCTCCAGTATTCTTGCCTGGAGAATTCCATGGACAGAGGAGCCTGGCGGGCTCGTCCATGGGATCACAAAGAGTCGACATGGCTGAGTGACTAACAGTATCACTTTGAATATGGAAAACTCAACAGTGCTGGCTTTTAAGTCTGCTAAATTAGATGCAGAGAAACATCGCTTAAAATACCATATACATTGTTATCATACACACATAATATGAAAATATTTTCCTTTAATAAAGAATTTCTCATCAGGTTTAATGGGAAACAATGAAAACTTCACGTAAACAGTCCCGTAGGGAAACTTTTACTATTCATCATTCAAATCATATCTTTTTTCTTCAAAGTCTGTACATATTCTTGTGATGTTTTCCATAGTAGGTCCTCATATACATTTGACCCATCTGTAGATCCTCAAGGAGACACTCTAAAGGAATTAGATGCAAATTCAGCATCAACTGGAAAGAAAAGGAAAGAATTATATTCTTTACCTAAAATACTTGAGTTAACTAAGTGTTAGTTAAGAAAAAAAACAAACAAACAAAACTGAGACCTATTCAAGTGTTCCGAAGAATGAAATATATCTATAGATGACACAACACAAAAAACAAGATTACAGTTATATAATCCGCTCATGGTCGCACGTGTGGCTGAGTATCAGGGCTTCTGGTTTTCTCATTCTTCATTCATTTACTCGATAACTACGTGCAAAGGTGCTGTGACAAGCACTGGAATTACAAGATGAAGGTGCCCCAGTCCACCCTGAAAAATGATATGCCCTAAGCTGGAAAAATACATGAACAGCGGATTTCCATACAGAGTCATAAATACTAAGACAGATATAAAAGATGGCACAAGGAGCACTCAAAAGGGACAGCCAGCCTTGTGTCAGTACTGCCAGCTTTTTGGTGGAGGTGATATGTAAGTAGCTATGTGAAGGACAGGAGAAAGTACAAGAGGTAGAGGGGAGAAACATGTACAAAGACCGGAGGTGAGGAAGCACACCTGTGGGATCCTACACAGTCTGGCTGGTTAGATGCAGAGTTGAGGGGCAGAGGAGGGTGGTAAAGAGGTGAGGGCAACTACTTTGGCAGGACCCAAATGAGGTGGGTGTTTGGAGCTTTTCCTGAGCGTGAAAGATAAACTGGTGACAAAGTCAGCGACAGAGGAGCTTTAACGTCACCACCAGGTGACAGCTACACAAACATGACTGCTTCAGCCTGGGTTCCTAACCGTAACCACTGTCAGACACTTGGGACGCTGATGAAGTCCACGTATTCTGAGAATAGTGTCAGGGTGTAGGCGGATAGTTCCACAGGGATGGAGGCAGCAGAAGAAGGAAATAGCAGAAATAAAAGAAATACATAGACCTTTTGGGCTTGTTTTTCAAGCAATGGAACATGGTGAATAAATGAGGAAGAAGGAATTTTTCACTATGACTGCTCATGCTCACATTTTTCATTAGCTATATGTAAGAAAAAATATTTAAGATAGCAACTGTTATCCAAACAATGGAAAGAGACGCCACTGACTGTTTACCATGTATTTCAGAAATCAATGTCTAAGTTTAACTCATACGTTTTGGCAACATACCTTCTTCTAGTTCTCTAGTTATACTCCTGCCAACTCCTGCTGCATCTGAAATAAGTCAAATATTATGTTTAAGTTAAACAAGAGATATTTTCATAGGAATGACATATAATTTCCTACATGTGACATTTAAATAATACTTTGAGACTAGACCTAACTTGAAGATTATTTAGGTAGAAAAATAATCCCATAAATAAAAGAAAATGAATTCCTACTTATTCTGCTTTTAGATAACAGAGAACATATATATGGAATGCTATTTAGATTAATCTGATAAAAAGTATAATAAATATCAGTCTATTGAGTACACATAATTTCAGAAAATTAGGGAATGACCCATAATCCTGGTAATGATGCACAAGATCACCATCTTCTCCCTTAACAGCTCCTGCCCTAAATATGTACTTCCGAGACCTTTATTTTGATTTCTAGGTGAGGATCATGTTCAAATGAAGTAGTTTGAAGTCGAATATTAATAAGAAGAACACATCTGCAGTTTTCTTTAAACTTTTCCATTTAGCGAAGCATAGAAAGGTGAGAAAATTATACACAAGAAAACAATGTACCGGCAAGTTTTAATTCTAAAGGTGTTTAGCAAGAAGGATTCTCTCACAGTGTTAGTTTCTGAACTATGTCCCATAGAAGGGGAAGGTCCCTTGGGGGTCACTGAAGGGTTGAGGAAACAGAGAAGTCACAGCTGCACGGTCTCTGTCCACTCCTTTAGCTAAATGACTCTATACTTGTCTCTTATATAATACGGTTCTGTGCAGAAGGTTTTTTTTAAAAAGAAAGGTTGTTTTTAAGGTACAAGAGTCATTGATGTAGTCAAAGTTACAATTCTACAAAAGAGTCTAGAGTCCTATGCCAGCTACTTCCTCAGATTAAGAAAACACATATAGTTTTTTAACTATAACATAGAGAAAATGAATATGTAAAACCTTGTTACATAGTTCAGTAATGCTTGTGGCATTTAATAAATGTTTTAAATTATGTCTTAAATGTGTGAACAAAAATAAATCAGTATCAAACTCCTATTTGTAGCAGTCGATATAGTTAATTTGTAAAGCATAGGTATTTTTTAAACACAGGACAGGAAACTTGAAAATCTTTAGTTGAATCAAGCAGGCCAAAATTTAAGAGATTAGTCTTAAAAGGATGTTCGTTTCTTCCTGATAAAACCTGGTTTATTAAAATGAGTCAGCACAATGAATTATCCACATTTTGAGTTATTTAGGACAAAATTTAAAACACAAATAAGATCTCTCTTTACTATTTAGCCTACTTCTATCCGAGCTCTCATGGTTAATTGTTATATACAAAAAGAATGAGTGTAATCTCAACTATAAATCTGGTCAGAAATTACAGTTGAACTTCATTTCCTCAGCCCGAAGTTTCAAAGGGAGGACTTATACTCCTACCCTCCTCATGAGAAGCAAGGAGATTTACAAAAAATATTTTTCTGAGCAATTGTAGAATGTTTCTAAATTTGTAGTTAAAGCAAACATGAAAAAATTTTAAATGAAGCTCACTTTTGTCTCTATCTCAACACTATACAGCCTTGACGTACTCCTTTTCCTATTTGGAACCAGTCTGTTCCATGTCCAGTTCTAACTGTTGCTTCCTGACATGCATTCAGGTTTCTCAAGAGGCAGGTCAGGTGGTCTGGTATTCCCATCCTATTCTAAATCCTTTCAGAATTTTCCACAGTTTATTGTGATCCACACAGTCAAAGGCTTTGGCATAGTCAATAAAGCAGAAGTAGATGTTTTTCTGGAACTCTCTTGCTTCTTCCATGATCCAGCATATGTTGGCAATTTGATCTCTGGTTCCTCTGCCTTTTGTAAAACCAGCTTGAACATCTGGAAGTTCATGGTTCACATATTGCTGAAGCCTGGCTTGGAGAATTTTGAGCATTACTTTACTAGTGTATGAGATGAGTGCAATTGTGCAGTAGTTCGAGCATTCTTTGCATTGCCTTTCTTTGGGATTGGAATGAAAACTGACCTTTTCAGTCCTGTGGCCACTACTGAGTTTTCCAAATTTGCTGGCATATTGAGTGCAGCACTTTCACAGCATCATCTTTCAGGATTTGAAATAGCTCAATTGGAATTCCATCACCTCCACTAGCTTTGTTCGTAGTGACGCTTTCTAAGGCCCACTTGACTTCACATTCCAGGAGGTCTGGCTCTAGGTGAGTGATCACACTATCGTGATTATCTGGGTTGTGAAGATCTTTTTTGTACAGTTGTTCCCTGTATTCTTACCACCTCTTCTTAATATCTTCTGCTTCTGTTAGGTCCATACCATTTCTGTCCTTTGTTGTGACCATCTTTGCATGAAATGTTCCCTTGGTATCTCTAATTTTCTTGAAGAGATCTCTAGTCTTTCCCATTCTGTTGTTTTCCTCTATTTCTTTGCATTGATCGCTGAGGAAGGCTTTCTTATCTCTTCTTGCTATTCTTTGGAACTCTGCATTCAGATGCTTATATCTTTCCTTTTCTCCTTTGCTTTTCACTTCTCTTCTTTTCACAGCTATTTGTAAGGCCTCCCCAGACAGCCATTTTGCTTTTTTGCATTTCTTTTCCATGGGGATGGTCTTGATCCCTGTCTCCTGTACAGTGTCACGAACCTCCGTGCATAGTTCATCAGGCACTCTGTCCATCAGATCTAGTCCCTTAAATCTATTTCTCACTTCCACTGTATAATCATATGGGATTTGATTTAGGTCATACTTGAATGGTCTGGTGGTTTTCTCTACTTTCTTCAATTTAAGTCTGAATTTGGCAATAAGGAGTTCATGATCTGAGCTACAGTCAGCTCCCGGTATTGTTTTTGCTGACTGTGTAGAGCTTCTCCAACTTTGGCTGCAAAGAATATAATCAATCTGATTTCGGTGTTGACCATCTGGTGATGTCCATGTGTAGAGTCTTCTCTTGTGTTGTTGGAAGAGGGTGTTTGTTATGACCAGTGCATTCTCTTGGCAAAAGTCTATTAGTCTTTGCCCTGCTTCATTCCGTATTCCAAGGCCAAATTTGCCTGTTACTCTAGGTGTTTCTTGACTTCCTTCTTTTGCATTCCAGTCCCCTATAATGAAAAGGACATCTTTTTGGGGTGTTAGTTCTAAAAGGTCTTGTAGGTCTTCATAGAACCGTTCAGCTTTTTCAGCATTACTGGTTGGGGCATAGATTTGGATTACTGTGATATTGAATGGTTTGCCTTGGAAACGAACAGAGATCATTCTGTTGTTTTTGAGATTGCCTCCAAGTACTGCATTTCGGACTCTTTAGTTGACCATGATGGCTACTCCATTTCTTCTAAGGGATTCCTGCCCACAGTAGTAGATATAGTGGTCATCTGAGTTAAATTCACCCATTCCAGTCCATTTCAGTTCGCTGATTCCTAGAATGTCGATGTTCACTCTTGCCATCTCCTGTTTGACCACTTCCAATTTGCCTTGATTCATGGACCTAACATTCCAGGTTCCTGTGCAATATTGCTCTTTACAGCACGATTCCCTAAATGATTTGCATTTTTTAAGTTGCCATATAGTAAATGGAATGTCCCACTAAACTGAACACTGAAAGCACAGAGCAGACCTCCTGTAAACAATGATAGTTGTAAACATGTTCTAAAGAAGTACACATGTGTCTGGGGCTCCTCAACTAACAAGTCACAGTTGGGAGAGGAGAGAAAGGGCGTCAGAGAGAAAGGGAGGTGGCCTCACAGTGATATCTGCTGCCCTCTGGGACACACCTGCCTCCAGGAAAGAGTCCAGGGATGAAGAAACACCCCATCCCTCAAAGCCACGTTCAAGTATTTGCTTTCACCACCCTAGTATAAATGTTTCACTCGTGACCTCAGAAAAATTAAGCATTTGGCTCTGAGGAATCACCTAGAGCCACAATCTCGAGGGTAGGATGAGAAAGTCATTGGGAGAGACTGAAAAGGGCTAAAACAGCCCCAGGAACAATTTCAAGCATCCCTTGCTTTTCCAAAGTTCATTTTATGTTACTTCACTTCTACGAAGGGCCTACATAGGCACCTGTTTTTCATAATAACAAAAAAAATCTGAAGAGGATTTTTGGTTTCATTTAAAAAGGCAAAAAGCTGAAACGATGTTCAGTGCATGCTTTTACAGTGAGAGGCATCGTGTTCCACAAGCAGGGAGACCGGCCCCACCGAGCTCCTTCCCCGGGAGTGACACCCCACCTCTCAGCGTCAAGTCGCCACACCCCTGAACCTTGTGTGGGAGCACCTGTGCTTTACTCGTGCATATTCATTTTATGCATCTACGAGCAGAACGTGTCCTCGGGTCCCTGCTTCTTTGGTTTATGATGTTTTGGCTTATGAAAGGCTTCCTAGGAATGCTCTGCTTTCAGATAGTAGGGAAACCTGGACTAGGCACTGGAGGTGCTGCGATCTGCCCTTTGCATCTTCCACACCCGCCCTGAGTCAGGTCACCATGTTATTTTTAGGCACTCTGTGAATTATCCTGCCAGTCACCCCCATGTTCATTTCCCCCAATTTCACAACCATGATTTTACATAGTGTAGGAAAACTTACAAGGATATAGTATTACTAGTTTGACTTAGGGCCCCTTTGGCAGTGACTATCTAGTTAGCTTTCACTTCCTACTCATTTCAGGAACCTGGCTCTATAAAAATTAGGCTTTAGAGACAAATTAATGAACTAAATTTATTTTGTGATTCTGTGTTTTACTTACGTGTCTAGCTTACTTTCCAATGACTTTCTAACTTTTAGTTCTTCTAGGTAGAGTTTCTTATATTTTTCCAACTCTGCTTGAGAAGTTTTCGTCTTGGAGAGTTCAGATTCCAACTCTTTAATTCTGAGTTCCATCTGACTTATTATGAAAGCAGTATCATTCTCTCGTAACTTCTCTAAGTTTTCTTGAGATGCTGCTTGTATCTAAGTCAAATTTTGAAAGATATATTTCTTTTGTTAATGATTATAACCTGAATAATTGTATTTGTTCCCTTTAGTTTTGAGTCAGTAATTCAGAGAGCAATTTTAAATGTGAAAAAAAGAAAAGTGAAACTTTAAAATAATCATGGTCAATGTGAAATGAATTACATCTGAATTATAAAATTAAAGTGGAATCAATGTTATAGTAGTACTTATGTAACCTGATAAGTCAAAGAATAAGAGGATCAACTTAAAATTTAAAAACTGAACAAGACAACTTGAGAATAATTCAAGAGGATGGTACCCGTTCTAAACCACAGTATTTTTTTTCCTCTTCATGGTGTTGTTTTATGCCAATTGGTCTTACAAGTAAAAGGATCCTCTAGTGAGAATCATTCTGAAATATCAATTTAGTGATAACTGTGATGGAAACTGAAATCTTTCTCTCTTCAGAGAGAGACAAGTGTCCCCTTCCTTCCAGAAATCTACAAAACAAACTGCTCTAAGGGAAGCAGAGGAAACACATAAACTGTATACATCCAAAATGTAATTTACAGTGAGGCGAATTCAAGGATATGACAAATCAACAAATTACCTGTAAAAACATGTTGACTTCTCTTAATTTCTCTATGAGATCCTGTCTCACTCTTTCTTCAACCTCCTGTTTATAGTGCTCTACTTGACTGTGTTCTATCATATTCAGTTCTATATGACTTTTGAGGGTCACTACTTCTTGCTGCAACTTCTTTTTATTCTTCTCTAGTTTTTCACATCTCTTTTGCATTCCTTTCATAGATAATAACTCCTCTTGAAGAACTTCAATTTTTGCATTCACGTGCAGACACGTTGAACATACAGTTTCCAGCTTTGCTGGAAGATCATCAATCTGCAAGAATAGAACAAATGCCATTTGGTAACGAGGGAAGTGGACTGAGCCCAGCCTAATACAAACCGAGGAGCAAGTAAATGTGATGGTATCTGTACTGTTGAATGTAGGACCAGGAATTACGCAGAGAATCAAGAAAGAAGTCACCAAGAGTCACAAAATATATTCTTCACTGTCATCGTCTTTGTCACACAACATTTGCACTTGATTTTACACTCTTTTATTGTTCTGTAATAAAACTTTTCTCTCTTTCCTCCATGGAATGACTGCAAGTCACCCCTTGGTAGAACGTCTCTTACTCCTTCCCCTCACCATGTCCCATGGTTTTTAAAGAAGTTAGAGGTATATTGTATTGAGTTTAGGGCTGAGTTAATAAATGCCTCCCAAAAAAAGATAGTGAAAATAAGACTCTAATGACTAAATCTTGTAAATATGGATTCTAATCCAATAAGCCTTTTTCTGAACTAGAAATAGTTTTTCCTAATTTGAATTGCATTCCAAAGAGAAATGATTCACAAGGCTAAAGATACCCGTTTCCTAAGAATTTAGTGAGATGATCCATACATTTTTCTGAACAACAAAAAAATGCTTCTTTCTGGCAACCCGTTGTTACTTTCCACAGAATAAGAGAACATAGCTAACAAAACAAACAAAAAATATTTGCTGGAATTTCAGTGACACAGAGTAGGAAAGAACTTTCATTTAGACAGAATGATTACTTGGTAAGTCGAGGTGAATGGAGCTGGTGGTTTTCAAACATGTCTACACATTCTTTGCCACTTTTCACATGAAATTCCCTCCCCTTAAATATGTGCTGGCCTCAGTAGCTGATTCTAGTGGACAGAGTCTGGGGGAACTGCTATGTTATTTCTCAAGCTAAATAGCTTCTGACTTTGGCTCCGTGGGGAAGCCCACCCTTAGCATCAGTCACCATGCTATGAAGAAGCCCAGGCCACATACTGAGCACATGTCAGTGTCCTCCCCCACCTAATGACCCATCCAAAAGCCAGCTCCAGTTGCCAGACACGTGCGTGAGCAAGTCTTCAGATGACTCTGGTCCCCACCTTCACAACATCCCAGCTGATGATGACTGGAGAAGAAATGAGCTGGCCTCACTCACTGAGCCTTGCCGCAAAACAGACTTGTGAACAAAGGAAATGCTGTTTTGAGTCACTAGGCTTTGGGTGATCTCTACTGCAATTTGTTAGCAATAAATAACTGGCACAGATACTGATATAAAAATGGGGTTCAGTGCAGTTCACTCAGTCATGCCTGACTCTTTGTGACCCCATGGACTGCATCACACCAGGCTTCCCTGTCCACCACCAACTCCTGGAGCTTGCTCAAACTCATGTCCATCGAGGCGGTCATGCCCAAAAATGAGATATTGCCATTAAAAAAGAACTAAAACACACGAGAGTGCTTTTGAACCTGGATGTAGGTGGGACCTGAATGGATGCAGAGAAAGAAATGAAAACCCAATGGGCTTCATGACATTGTACACAGAAGCCTGATGGTCCTTGAAGAGGCTGCTGGTGTCGGCTTCTAGGCAAGAGAAGAAACTGACACTGAAACATGGGGGGCAGAGACTCTTGTTATGAAGCAGCTGAAAGTAAATCAATGAGAGGGGTAAGCTATGAGACAAAAAAAAAAAAAAAAAAAAGCACTATTAAATATAAAGGAACCAGGACTCACTGGGTTCAATACCATATCCCCTTTACAGCATCTCCACCTGTCCAATTGTCACATGATGCAAAAAGACAGAAATGGCTTCTGGGCTAAGATCAAACCTAGGGTGCTGCCAGGAAAATATGGTCTAAAGGTAGAACCTGTAGGCTGTAAAACCCTTCATTAAGACCCTGGAAAGACTTAAGGTGGTGCCTCAGGTTCCTTTAAGGATCTTAAGAGCCTAAGAATTTTAAGGGCATCATCCGGCAAAGCTTCACAGAAAGCCCAAGGTATGATGCTTCCCTCAAAAAAGATTTTTGAGGGTAGCTTTTCCAATGGCATGAACCCCAATCAAATTCACAGGACACCGAAAGCTTTAAAGAGAACTTTGGCAGCAAAAACACCGCTTGCTTGCTTGATTGACCTAACAGAGACCAAGTGTTATTCACCCAGTCACGTCTGACACTTTGTGATCCCATGGACTGTGGGAGAAGGGATAGGCTACCCACTCCAGTATTCTTGGGTTTCCCTTGTGGCTCAGCAGGTAAAGAATCCGCCTGCAATGTGGGAGACCTGGGTTCAATCCCTGCATTGGGAAGATCCCCTGGAGAAGGGAAAGGCTATCCACTGCAGTATTCTGGCCTGGAGAATTCCAACAACTGTGTAGTCCATGGGATGTCAAAGAGTCGGACACAACTGAGCACTTTCACTCTCACTTTCTCCAGGGGATCTTCCCAACCCAGGGATTGAACCTGGGTCTCCTGCATTGCAGGCAGATTCTTTACTGTCTGAGCCATCCGGGAAGTCCAACAGAGACCAAGACATACAAAATGAGAAAAGGCCTTTGAGGTTTTCTTAGAAGTTCGATAAAGAGGAACCTGGCTTAGGAAACATGACTCAGCTACAGACAGAGGTCATTTCTTAAGAAAAGGACAGCACAGAGCCCAGAGTGTGAGCACAGAAATAAAAGAAAGTATTATTTCTCATGGGTTCATGAGTGATATGCATTTATACTCAACACAGTTTATAAACCTGATGCCAGTCAGGACAGACTTCAAAATGAATGACTTTCCTTCAAACAGCTTAAAATAATTTTTCATCATTTTGTTATCTTTCTGAAATTTAAACTGCCAACATTTATTTGTTAAAAATAGGCTATTTTACACATAAAATCGACCATCAGCTGATGTCCATGTGTAGAGTCATCTCTTGTGTTGTTGGAAGAGGGCGTTTGCTATAACCTGTGCATTCTCTTGGCAAAACTCTGTTCACCTTTTCCCTGCTTCATTTTGTACTCTGAGGCCAAAATTGCCTGTTACTCCAGGTATCTCTTGACTTCCTACTTTTGCATTCCAGTCCCCTATAATGAAAAGGACATCTTTTTTGGGTGTTAATTCTAGAAGGTCTTGTAGATCATCATAGAACTGCTCAACTTCAGCTTCTTCAGCATTAGTGGCTGGGGCATAGACTTGGATTACTGTGATATTGAATGGTTTGCCTTGAAAACAAACAGAGATCATTCTGTCATTTTTGAGATTGCAGCAGAGTACTGCATGTCAGACTCTTTTGTTGACTATGATGGCTACTCCCTTTCTTCTAAGGGATTCTTGCCCACAGTAGTAGATATAATGGTCATCTGAGTTAAATTCACCCATTCCGGTCCATTTTAGTTCACTGATTCCTAAAATGTCAATGTTCACTCTTGCCATCTCCTGTTTGACCACTTCCAATGTACCCTGGTTCATAGACGTAACATTCCAGGTTCCCATGCAGTATTGTTCTTTACAGCTTCGGACTCTACTTCCATCACCAGTCACATCCAAAACTGGGCGTTGTTTTCGTTTTGGCTCCATCTCTTCATTCTTTCTGGAGTTATTTCTCCACTGATCTCTAGTAGCATATTGAGCACCTATCAACCTGGGAAGTTCATCTTTCAGTATCCTATTTTTTTGCCTTTTCATACTGTTCATGGGGTTCTCAAGGCAATAATACTCAAGTGGTTTGCCATTCCCTTCTCCAGCAGACCACGTTGTGTCAGAGTGCTCCAGAACGACCCTTCCACCTTGGGTGGCCCGACATGGCATGGCTCGTCGTTTCATTGAGTTAGACAAGGTCGTGATCCATGTGGTCAGTTTGGTTAGTTTTCTGTGATTGTGGTTTTCATTCTGTCTGCCCTCTGAGGGATAAGGATAGAGGCTTATGGAAGCTTCCTGATGGGAGAGACTGACTGTGGGGTCTTATTCTGATGGGCAGGGCCATGCTCAGTAAATCTTTCATCCAAGTTTTTGTTGATGAGTGGGCCTGTGTTCTCTCCCTGTTGTTTGGCCTGAGGTCAAACTATGGTAGGGGTAATGACAGTAATGGCCACCTCTTTCAAAAGGACTTGTTCATGCACTGCTGTATTCAGTGCCCCTGACCCCCAGCAGGCCACTGTCGACCCACCCCTCTGCAGGAGACACCTGGACACTCACAGGCAAGTCTGGCTCAGTCTCTTGTGGGGACACTGCTTCTTTCTCCTGGCTCCTGGTGCACACAAGGCTTTGTTTGTGCCCTCCAAGAGTCTGCACTGGTCATACCAAAACACCCTCTTCCAACAACACAAGAGACGACTCTACACATGGACATCACCAAGTGGTCAATACCAAAGTCTGACTGATTATATTCTTTGCAGCCAAAGATGGAGAAGCTCTATACAATCAGCAAAAAAAAAAAAAAAAAAGACCGGGAGCTGACTGGCTCAGATCATGAGCTCCTTATTGCCAAATTCAGACTTAAATTGAACAAAGTACAGAAAATCACTAGACCACTCAGGTATGACCTTAATCAAATCCCTTATGATTATATAGTGGAAGTGACAAACAGATTCAAGGGATTAGATCTGATAGACAGTGCCTGAAGAACTGTGGATGGAGGTTTGTGATATTGTACAGGAGGCAGTGATCAAGACCACCCCCAAGAAAAAGAAATGCAGAAAGGCAAAATGGTTGTCTGAGGAGGACTTACACATAGCTAAGAAAAGAAGAGAAGCTAAAGGCAAAGGAGAAAAGAAAAGATACGATCATCTGAATGCAGAGTTCCAAAGAATAGCAAGGAGAGATAAGAAAGCCTTCCTCAGTGATCAAGGCAAAGAAATAAAGAGAAACAATAGAATGGGAAAGACTAGAGATCTATTCAAGAGAATTTGAGATACCAAGGGAACATTTCACGCAAAGATGAGCACATTAAAGGACAGCAATTGTTGGACCTAACGGAAGCAGAAGATATTAAGAAGAGGTGGCAAGAATACACAGAAGGACTATACAAAAAAGATCTCCATGACTCAGATAACCGTAACAGTGTGATCACTTACCTAGAGCCAGACATCCTGGATTGCAAAGTCAAGTGGGCCTTAGGAAGTGTCACTACAAATAAAGCTAGTGGAGGTGATGGAATTCCAATTGAGTTATTTCAAATCCTATAGATGATGCTTTGAAAGTGGTGCACTCAATACGCCAGCAAATGTGGAAAATTCAGCCGTGGACACAGGACTGGAAAAGGTCAGTTTTCATTCCAATCTCAAAAGCAATGCCAAAGAATGTTCAACCAATTGCACAACTGCACTCATCTCACATGCTAGTAAAGTAATGCTCAAAATTCTTCCAGTGAGGCTTCAACAGTACGTGAAATAAGAACTTCCAGATGCACAAGTTGGATTTAGAAAAGGCAGAGGAACTAGAGACCAAATTGCCAACATCCGTCTGTTGAATCATAGACAAAGCAAGAGAATTACAGAAAAACATCTACTTCTGATTTATTGACTGTCAAAGCCTTTGACTGTGTGGATCATAACAAACTGTGGAAATTCTTCAAGAGATGGGAATGCCAGACCACCTTACCTGCTTCCTCAGAAACCTGTATGTAGCTCAAGAAGCAACAGTTAGAATCAAACATGGGACAATGGACTGGTTCCAAATTGGGAAAAGATGCATCAAGGCTGTATATTGTCACCTGCTTATTTAACTTCTATGCAGAGTACATCATGCGAAATGCCAGGCTGGAGGAAGTACAAGCTGGAATCAAGATATCTGGGAGTAATATAAATAACCTACTAAAGTAATCTTTGAAAAATCCCCATGCATACCCCAGCTCTTTAAAAAAAAAATCCAACAAAGGAAAAATGCATTCTTTCAAAAACACTGTCTATGCAGAGGTAGTATTCATTCCTGGTGAAGAGAATAAGCTACAATATTAAAAATGATTCATTCTCAAAAATCTCACAGAAGGGTTAGGATTACAAGAGATACTCAGAATTCTCAATCAAATCATTACTCAAATTTCTAGACTCTAACAGATGTTTGTGTACCAATGTTCAAGGCAGCATTATTAATAATAGCCAGAAAGTGGAAAAACCCTGATTTCATTGACAGAGGAATGAACACACAAAATATTTTCTATATAAAATATTGCTTTTGGACTGGATTGTCACAATCTTTTAAATTAAAATCTTACTACAAAAATCATTAATTTTATGAATTCAATCCATTTCTTCTCTAAAGAGTAATTATGCTATTAGTAGCAAGCAGTATCAGTAAAAATACCATAAACTTTTTAATCAATGAGACTTTTCACATTGTCCAAAATATTCTTATATATTACTATTAAAAAGTTAAAACTCTTCTTCAGTATGACAGAGATTAAGAGGTTGACTTACCGATCTTATGCTTAACAGGTTTTCCTGAAGCTGTTTGATTCTGTCCGCTTGCTTTTTGACTGTAGTTTGTAACTCGGTATTTTCCATTTCAAGCCTAAAATGCAGATTTTAAAACAATGATTCTCACACATAGGGTTTTTTGTTTAAAGATTTTTTTGAATGTGGACCATTTTTAAAGTCTTTATGGATTTACTGCCATATTGCTTCTGTTTTATGTTTTGGTTTTTTGGCTGGGAGGCACATGGGATCTTAGCTCCCCAACCAGGGATCAAACCCTCTGCATTGGAAGGCATAGTTTTAACCAGTGACTGTCACGGCAGTCCTTCACACATAGATTTTTAAAATACCACACTGTTTCTGAACAAACATCTGCAGGTTCCATTACATAGGTTGTTAGAATTTTGAAAAGTAAATGATCTGGCAACCGCACTGTTTTTCTAGTTGTGTTTTGTGGATAATTGGCTTCCCTGGTGGCTCAGATGGTAAAGAATCTGCCGACAATGCAGGAGACCCAGGTTCGATCCCCGAGTCAGGAAGATCCCTTGGACAAGGAAATGGCAATCCACTCCAGGATTCTTGCCTGGAGAATTCCATGGACAGAGGAGCCTGGTGGGCTATATACTCCATGGAGTTGTAAAGAATCGGACATGACTCAGTGACTAACACTTTCACTTTTCACTTGTGGATAATGTGCAAAATATGAAAATAATGGGGGAAAATTATGCATCTCAAAACACCTCAAAGCTGAAATGTTACCCAGCTTCACAATGATGTTTTTTATTATCATTACTGATCTAATTATCATATTATACTGTTTATCTGCTTTATATTTAAGTTGTTTTCTGTGCTGCTTTAAATCATACTTTTGGATGTGATCCTGTGTTTTTTCAGCACACCTCACGGCCTCTGTACGTTGATCTTGTGTTTCTTGCAACTAAAAAGAAAGAAAAAAAAAAAGGGAAAAAAACCAACTGTTTTAATTACTAATAACCTAGTGAATCTGCCAATGTCAGTTTCTGTCTCTTTCATCTGCATATTGTTTACAGCTGTTTTCCTGCCATACAGCGGAGTTGAGTTGTTACAATAGATACCTTACAGTCCAAAAAGTGAAAATATTTACTGTCTGCCCTTTGTATATTACTGACCTCCCCTTTAGCACTCAAACACAAAATCATTCATGCTTTAAATTAGATTTTCTCAAATAAGTACACAAATTTATAAACTGGCCAAATGGGGAAAGACAGAAAATTACCTGATGATAAACTATATATATATATATATATATATATATATTTTTTTTTTTTTTTTTATTCTAAGCGCCACATCAGCCATCACTTTAAACATCCACATTTGTGAATGACCACAGCTCTTCCAGTGATTCTGAGAGCTAGCACTACTGTTGGTGAGAACCAGATGCTTCAGGGACTAGTGTGAGAGGCAGTAGGTACATGGGAGACAGAATCCATGGGCCTGTGTTCCAATTCCATCAGTTCTGAGCTGTGAGTCCTGGGACAAATTACGTAACCTTACTGTATCTCAGTTTCTCCCTCCATAAAATGGGGATAATGGTAGCATCAACCTCAGTGGGATGCTGGGAAGATTAAATTGGGGACTATACATAATGTCAGAGAAGGCAATGGCATCCCACTCCAGTACTCTTGCCTGGAAAATCCCATGGACGGAGGAGCCTGGTAGGCTCCAGTCCATGGGGTCGCTAAGAGTCGGGCACGACTGAGTGACTTCACTTTCACTTTTCACTTTCATGCATTGGAGAAGGAAATGGCAACCCACTCCAGTATTCTTGCCTGGAGAATCCCAGGGACAGAGGAGCCTAGCGGGCTGCTGTCTGTGGGGTCGTACAGAGTTGGACAGGACTGAAGCGACTTAGCAGCAGCAGCATACATAATGTATTTAGAAGAGGACGTGGCAGATACTAAGAGCTCTTTGTAATTGGCGTTATTACGGTTGCTGTATTTTATCTGCAAAACAATCTGATACTTGAGGCAGACGGCATGCCAACGAAAATGGTCTTCTACACAATCACAGTGAACTCACTCTCCATACCGTTGCAAGGGGCAGTAAGGGGGAGCATGAGGCCCAGAACACACGCCTTCAGACTTCAAAAATGTTCACTGACTCCACTAACAAACTAGTACTCTAGTACTTTTCTCCACTTACAGTAATTTGCAACTTCCTTCCTCTCTGTACTACTCAGTGGACAATGACCACCAGTTAATGTGTAAATAGCACCTCCTGGATGGAGTGGTACGGAACATTACACGACCATCAGAGGAAGGATGAAGTCACTGCCATGGAAATATAACTCTACTGCTAAATCAAAGTTGTGAGTCAATTCATTCTCACAACTGTTAATGTCTAGCCAGTACTCCGGTGAGACAAGGTTACGAGGTACGGATATCAGAGAAGCTATTCCCAGAACTTTACAGTTGGTGAAAGGCTAGAAATCTGTAAATCCCACTTCTGCCTACATAATGAAGGAAGGCAAATTTACACTTTTCTCCCAGAGTCAGGGAGAAAGATGAGCATTTAATTGAACAATTCTCCTCTATTAGACTAAGCGCTTTCAATTTTACATTGAGTTGCTTAAAATACATTTTAATAAAAGTTTTACTATACAAACACCTTCAAGAAAAAATAACTGGCGTGGGATGAAGTACTTAGTTGTGTCCTAACAGTTGTTAAACTAAACTGTTTCCCATTTATGCAAGACAAGTGCTGTGCATATCCATAAATACTCCCTGTTAGAACAAGGTATACCTAGATAAGATTCTCCCTCATGAAAAAAATGACAACAATGCAAAATTAAGGGCTAAATTGTTCTTCACAGACTACATAACAGGGCTGAAGAGAAAAGGCTCGATGAGAGCTGGACAGTCAGGAAAGCTCCATGGAGGAGGAGAGACTGGGCGCCAGGTCTGAATAAATGGAAGACTACCCAAGAGAAAACAAACTGTAAAGACAGAAAGGACAGTCTGAGCAAAGGCCAAGAAGAGGTGAAATCAGCCAGTTAACTCAGGATAAAATCCAACCACAGGAAAATAAAAACATGTCCATCCAGAAATGTATAAACCAATGTTCACAGCAGCATTATTAAGAGTTGCCAAGTGGAAACAACCCAAATCTCTATCAACTTATGAATGGATAAATATAGCCACGTACTGTTTATTGTTTGACAGTCAACAGAAATGGAAGGACTGATACGTGCTATACCATGGATGAACCGCAAAAACATGAGGTCAAATGAGAAAAGCTAATCCCAAAGGAGCATACTGCATGATTCCATTTATGTAAAACACCCAGAAGAGGCATGTCTCCAGAGACGGATATTAGACTGGGGGTTGCCTGGGGCTGCGGGAGATGGGGGGGCCTTGGGAGGTAGCTAAGGGATGCAGGGTTTCTTTGGGGGGCTGATGGAAATGCTCTGAAATTGACTGTGGTCAGAGGTGACACCTCTCTAGACTAAGAGATACTGATCTACACACTTGGAATGGGTGAATTATATGATACATGAATTATATCTCAATAGCTTTTTAAAAATCCAAAGGCACTATCTAGATAATGTGCTTAATTCTCTATTTTCAATGTACGTGTTATACTCCATCTGAGTGCCTCCATGCTTTTACAATGTATCTTAAATGAAAAGAAAAGAAGGCAGTGCCTAACTTCAACTGGTTTGTATAATACACTTTCTGCACAAGTTATTCTGAAATGCACAAAATAAATATATACAGAACTCCACAGCCATTCACAAAAGTGAAGATGAGAAATGATAACTTTCTGGAACATTCCATTAAACATTATCCTCTGATTTTATCTGGCTTGCCTCATCATGGTAATACAGGGATCAAGAAATAAAATATTGTTAAATAGAAAAAAAGTCTCTCAACTTGTGTGAAGAATGATGCACAATTCTCCACTTTCCTAAGGGTATATAATATATGAAATATATATATATATATATATATATATAATGCAAATGGCAGAATGAAAATCAGAGTTTAAGAAACAAGTGCACTTAAAGATTAATAAAATTATAGTAAATTACTAGTAATGAAAATAAAAAAGAAACCTGTGCATGAAAATGAGCATCCTAAAACACTTTATCCTATGTATTAACTGTCGACACATTCAATTTCACACATACCTGACTTGTGAGTTGATGTAAGTTGCTCTTTAAATCCTGTGCCTCAACTTCTAACTTGGCACAGTGATATGACATGACGTCCAGGGATTCCGCCAACTCAGACCGCTTTTTGAAGCTCTCAGACAGTTCTTGTTGAAGGTGTCTCACAACTGCCTAATAAGATGCTTTGTTACTGAGTTTATCAAATCACTTTACTATTACGCTATGTTAGTAACAGATGACTCCAACACATGTACTTTGAAAACTATCACCATGGACAGCAACTCACCTTCTTTTCTTCTCCCTGAATGTGGTTACAGACCCAGAAGGGCTCCCCACCGGCCTTCCTGATATTAAGTTCCTCAGACGAAGGGGGCAGCCCCACTGTCCACACCCTGCCCCTCCCGATAAATCTGCAGAGCTTCACCACCTCACGTCGAGAACAAAACAGGTGTGTAGGTGGGACAAGCGGTGGAAAATTCCACACTGTGGAAACATTTTTCCTCTTTCTTTATTAGAGGCTTCGATTAACATCAGAGATCTTCACATATTCAATCCAGTGCTCAGATCTTTCCAATAGATTCCTTCCTCAGAAGGAAAATGAGGCCATTCCCTTGCTGCTTATCTCTTTTATATCTAGTCGTGTGTCTGTGTTAATCCCCAACTCCTAATTTATCCCTCCTCCCCATCTTTACCCTTGGCTAACCATAATATTCTGCAGGCATCTACTTGGGAAAGGATCTGAAAAAAAATGGATATATGTATACCTATACCTGAATCAACTTGCTGTACATCTGAAACTAACGCAAAATTGTAAATCAACTATATTCCAATATAAAAGAATAATGAAATTTTAAAAAATGAGGTTGCTCCCATGCCTTCAAGGAGCCTCAGTGACCTGGCCTCCACCTGCCTCCAGACCGCGGCCCCTACAACCCTCTCCCTGACTCACTCCATTCCTGCTGCTCACGAATCCTGCCACCCTCCATTTTTATTGGGCAAACTGGTATTCAAATGACAGTAATTGATCCTTAAAATGAGAATTAGGAGCAAATTGTTTGTAAAAATGTTCTAAGTAAATAGCATAAATAGCAGTGGGAAGTTTAAATCAAGAAGAGCTTGGTTAAAGCTCACCACTTGAGTCCCAAATTATGATTTAATGACAAGTATATTTAAATGACTTGTCAATGAATTCTCAATTTCATGACAACTCTTTAAAGAGTTGAGAGGCATAAGAATAAATGATTCAAGCCTGAAATGTTTTCCAAGTTAATTCAAATTTACATGAATAAAACTAAAATTACACCAACACGTATGACAAAAAGGTATGACAAGCTACTGAAGCCAAAGTACAATACATAAGTAATAGCATCTGGGAAACCTGGAATTGACTGTCAGGGTAATCCATGTAACTGAAGCTTAATTTCAAAATATTCAGTTTAGGTTTGAGCGTTTCTTTTATCTGCTTCATCATGATACTGACATGTGGTTACATAGAGATTAAAATTACTATCTGAATAATAAATTACTAATACCCATCTATATTAAAAATTCAGAACTTAATCTCTTAGACATTTTATAAGCGACACGATGTCTCTACTCAAAGTGAAGCATCTCTTGGGTCTAATTTTTATTTGCTGGATACAAGGTGTGCTTTTAGTCTGTTTTAGAGACCATAGATTCACAGCCCGTGTATTTTTTATATTCAGCTAGATTCAACATTTAGCCAGAATGAAGAATCACTTTGAATTTTCTTTCAGGAAATCTGAGAATTATTTCTCCTTCTGGATACTTACTTCTCCTTCTGCTTTCTCATTTTCATACTGACGCATTCTCTCTTCTACATGCTTCCATAACATGATTAACTCCGTGTTTCGTTCCTCCAGCATCAGACGTTGTTCCTCATGTTCAGCCTGAAGTTTTCTCAAAGTCTGCAGAAACTGGTCTCGGATGCTAATAACTATCTTCTCTTTACTGTCGGCTCTGTTTTGTGCATCATCCAGTTGCTGTCGGAGCAACATGTTTTCACTCTGGAGTTGAGATAATCTTTCCTCTAAGGATTTCTGCTTTCCAAGGTATTCATTCACTTTGCGTTGTTCATTGAACATGTGTTCAATAACCTGCTTTTGACACTGTGCTTGGCGTAAGTCTCTCTGGACACGTTCTAACATCAAAGTCTTTTCTCTGAGATCATCTGTCGTCTGATGCAGCTTGATTTTTAGCTGATTGAATTTATTTTTCACTTTAGAAAGTTCCTGGGAAAGCATCTCATTGTCACTTTTCAGGTTAGCCATATCGATCTTCATTTGCTCCTGCAAGCGTAACCTCTTATCTTTTGCTTTCTGGGAGGCAAGTTCCAGGTCTCTTTGTGATGTCTGACCTTGATCATGATCGTGTATGGCAGGAGCCAGTCTAGAACGGTGGGATTCCACTTCTGTTTCCAGTCTTTGTTTGCTTCGTTTTGCGTTTTCCAGCTCAGGGTTTAGCATTGTATTTTCAGCTACTGGAATGTTAAGCTGGCCAGTATGCTGGAATATGGCCTTTGTCAACGTTTCCTTGTTCAATTTTATTGCCTCTTGAGGATAATCATTCTCTCCTTCTACAATTTCAATACCCTCAAAACATTTCTTTTCTTTTTCCTGGTTCTGATTGTTCACTGTGTCTATTCCTAGTCTTGCCATGGCAATTTCATCCTGCATGTGGTTTTCACGCAACAGACCTTTTGCTTTTCTCCCACTATCAGAAACCTAAGTGAGACAAAGGAGACTTTTAGTTAGTACTCAATAAAATGACATTTCATCATTTCCTCTGAAATGCAAGACTAACCTGTATGTTTATACAGTGAAAAGACTGTACCAAGTGGATCTCCAAATGGAAAAAATGAGGTTCGATACAAACCTCAGACCTTATACAAGCAGAAATTCCCAAAGGTTCAAAAATTTAATTGAAGACAATGAATCCATGAAAGGTAAAAGAAAGCCCAAGGGACTTTTCAAGAAGCTCAGAACTGGAAAGGCTTTTCTCTGAATTACAACAAACACAGAAAGCTTAAAAGATTTACAGATCTGACTACACTTAAAAATCAGAGAAGGCAACGGCACCCCACTCCAGTACTTTTGCCTAGAAAATCCCATGGACAAGGAGCCTGGTGGGCTGCAGTCCACGGGGTCGCTAGAGTCGGACACGACTGAGCGACTTCACTTTCCCTTTTCACTTTCATGCATTGGAGAAGGAAATGGCAACCCACTCCTGTGTTCTTGCCTGGAGAATCCCAGGGACCGGGAAGCCTGGTGGGCTGCCGTCTATGGGGTCGCACAGAGTCGGACACGACTGAAGTGACTTAGCAGTAGCAGTACACTTAAAAATTGTATCTGATGTGGTATATTTATATAATGGAAAACTACGAAGCCATAAAAAGAATGAAATAATGCTACTTGCAGCAACAAAGATGGACCTAGACATGCCCACACTAAGTGAAGTAAGTCAGACAAAGACAAGTCATGTTGCTTATATGTGGGATCTAAAAGGAACTTATGACATAACAGAAAGAGACCTACAGACATAGGAAACAAATTTACTCACCATACAGGAAAGTGGGTAGGGGAAGGGATAAATTAGGAGGTTGGGTTTAACATATACCATTTTATATATAGACAAGTGTATATAAAATAACCAGTAAGGATCTACTGTACAACATAAGGAACTACATTTAATATTCTACAAGCAGAATCTGAAAAGGAATATGTGTATGTGTGTGTGTGTGTGTGTGTGTTAGTCCGTCATGTCCAACTCTTTGCGACCCCATGGACTGTAGCCCACCAGGCTCCTCTGTCCATGGGATTCTCCTGGCAAGAATACTGGAGTGGGTTGCCATTTCCTCCTCCGGGGGATCTTCCTGACCCAAGGATCAAACCCAGGTCTCTTGCATTGCACGTGGATTCTTTACTGTCTGAGACAGCAGGGAAGCCCCATTTATATAATATACACACACATATACATATATGTCTGAATTACTGTGCTGTATACCTGAAACTAACACAATATTGTAAATCAATTATAATTCCATAACAACACCACTCGCTACCTTTAAAAACACTGCATCTGATACCTCCTATACAGCTACTTCAAGTAAGAGCCTTAGCTCTGTATATATTTAAATAGATGAAATTTCATACAAAAATTATTTTCTTAAGAACATGCTACCTTTCTAACATTTTAATAGGCAATTGTAAGGCTTATACCTATTGACAACTATACTAAGCACTTCTACAAACATCAATTAACTCATTAGCTATAATGATTCTGGAAAGGAAGACGTTAAAACTATATAAGTAAGCTGCAGGCTTTTCATCAGGTCTTCTGACTCTGTTAGTCCTCTTACATCAAACCACAGTTACTTCTCTAGTACAAACATATCAGTACAAAATAATCCTCCTATTTCATTCATGGTATATACACTAATGGTAAATAAGGTAAAATTTAGAGAGCTCTTCTTAGAGAATCATGAGATTCTTTGCAATAACTTTCATTCTCTCTTCATACTGTTTAAAATAGTAAGATGGGGGAAATACAATGATAAACAATGATCACTAAATGTACACTATGGCACATATATCACTGTTTTCAGAAGTTCCTTGCACTGACACAGGACACTACACAGAGCACAGGGTCATTTTCTCTCAAGTACAAGAATGACTTCCAAAGTATGGTCTCTGAACTGCCTGTAGTTTCCTCCTTACCTTTAGTGGAAGTGATAAACTAACCTAAATCATCTATCAAGGAAGGGAAATCACTACCAAATGCCAGAACAGCTACTGTTAGTAGCAAGAGGTTTTTTTACTTTTTTTCCTTGGTGGGAGGGGGACTTTTATAAGTTTATTCTAAAGAAACAACTTTTTAAAGTGTAGAAAAGTATTTTTACAACTGATGTCACAGTTTTTATTAATTGAAAAACTGTAAATGATATGAAAAGGCCGTTGATAGGGTACTGGTTAAAAAAATGACAGTGGAGCCAAGAACAGACTCTGATTTAGACACTGAAGGTGATGACGTGCATGGAGTGACCAACACGCTCACTCCAGAGCACAGGGACTTTTGGTCGGGTAATGCAGTCGTCGGTGGAGCACACACGGTCCCGGCTCTGCGAGACAGTCGCAAAAATTTTGAGATCAATTCCTATGGAAAATATTAAAGGCCTCTCCTTGGATGAGGCCATGGTGTGTCCCTACCTGACTGCTGTAGACAAATGGATTTGAATTACAAATACTACTTTCCCAAGCTCTTCCTGAGAGCTTTTCGTTGTGGGAGATCTGCAGCTAGGACCTCGGGGATGGGACCCCCCGGTCCGTGTTTGAGAGGGACATTGGGTGGGGGAGTGAATTCCTCTGCTTTGAGATGCCACTTGGGAGCTCTGCAGAATGAAGGACAATCAACTTCAAGAGTGTTTGGTTTCTACCAACTGCTGGAAAAAATCCACAGGGGCATTCCTGCACCTCTTGAGGATACCAGTTAAACACACCTTCCTTGAGGACTCTACTGTGAGGGAGAACCCAGCTGGGAAAGTGGAGCCACCTCTGAGCTGTTCATGGGGCAGGTGGCCTGGAGGGCTGACGGGCACAGAGGGAGGGGGTCCATGACCCTCATCCACCTGCCAGATGGCAACAGGGAATTTTTAGAGTAAAGCATGTCGCCATCCTCAGAAGCAGTTTCAGATGATTGAGTTAGGTTATCAAGGTCATTCACATAATTAATTTGTTCTTTGACCTACACATAAATAATACTGGTTCACAAAGTCCTCAAAATATGTATAAAATATACCAAGTGTACAAAGGTGATAAATATCTTCATCAAAGCAAAAGCAGAGCCTTCTTAAAAGAACAGGTTTTTATCAACAGGATAACTTTATCAACAGAGTTTCTAAATTATGTTTTCAAAGTAAATGTCTCTTCAGCAAAGGAAGATTTTCTATTTTGCCACTATTCCTTTTACAAAGTATTTTTTAGAGGATAATATATTTTAAAGTTAATATTTTTTTTTTTTTACTATACCTTCTTCTTTTCATATGCTGTTTTCCTTGCAGGCCTAAAAAAAAAAAATGATTCTTTTCAGGCTAAAATTTAATATCTCGAAAATATAAACAATACCTAAATGTTTGTTTTTTATATAACATCTTTGCATTCATAAGTAATTTCTATAAAAGGATGAAACAACAAAAAAGAGTAGCATTAAAGGACAAAGAAAATACATCTGTAATATTAATAAAACATTAAATTTAGATCAAAGGAAAAGGAAAAACCTAACACTACTTGCATTATGTGATAGAAGCAGTATACCAGGGTTTTTTGCAGTTGTCATTTTTTAATAAGAACTAACTTTTATGGCAATAAAACCTATTTCGGAAGTATTCTCTAAGTCCTTATAAGAAAGAAACCCATTTTTTATCACCATGATATTAGCTTTTTGAGGGCTTATTATACAATGGCTATGCATTATTACAAGCATTTGACATGTCTTAAAGGCATTTTAATCCTTGCGATCATTCTGGGAGATAGGTAATATATTAGATCCTTTAGTTAGGAAGAAATGGAGCAAAGAAAGGCTGAGGAACTTGCCCAAGACCACACAGCAGTTCACCAACAGCCCAGGAAATCTGGCCTGAACACTGCTGTTCCAAAATATGCTGAGAAAGTGATATTGAAAAGTCTTTTTAAGTAATATGATACCAAATGAATCTATATTATTATTTCATGTCTAGCTATAACTACAAATGATAATTCTGAATCTTAAAACATATTTCTAACAAAACAAAAAGACTTTAGATGTAGGCAATATTGGAAATCTACTTTCAATAAAGATTTGTTTTTTGTAAAGAAATTCATCAATACACATTCATTCAACCATTCTGCTGTTTCTTTATGCATCTGACATACACTATTGAGCACATAATATGTGTTAATGAAACTTTCAGTACAGGAAGCATGGTTTTGTCATTTAGATCTTTATCATCCAAAGTAATAAACTGTAAAAGATTGTTAATTGTTTCTATTGAAAATAAACAAAATCCTCCCCTTTTCCCTGGAAGCTATAAACAACTATGAAGTTAATATGATGTGATGTTTCAGAGCACCTTACAAAATCATAGCTACCCACGATGATACAATCAACTAACTATCAACTAGAATCATCAAGGAATGATTAAATCCTATTCAGTATAACCTAAGTATTTGTAAATCATGATTATATAATTTTTAAAAATCTATGTATGATAGAATTAACTTAAGTAATCATCTACATATTCATTTACATAAGAATATTATGCTTCAGAGCCAATGAACAAGGCCTTACCAAAATCTACATATGAACAGAAGTACATATGTACATAATAATCATGTATAATAATAATAATGTACAATTAATTTATTGTAATAGTTTAAAGATAATGTCATATAATCAATAAGCTTTTTAATTTGGAAATGCAAATAAGATTAAACTCAGTAAACACTTCCTCCTCTGGCTCATTTCCAAGAGCATACACACTCTACAAGCTCCCCTCTTAACATAAAACAAGAAACTCTTTTGAACTCCACATTCCTCTTCAGTCACCATCCAGGTCTCCATTGCCTGTCCCAGTAAGTATTCCCGACAGAGCTGTTTAGGTGTATTCACTACAGTCCAGCTTCCAAGTGGACTATTTACTGAAATGACTTCTGGCCAAAGCCACGAATCCTCTCCTTAACCTTTCGGCAGTGTTCATCCAGTAGAGTTGAGGATTCTCTTCTCTTGGCCTGTATACTATATTATGCTGCTCTATTTCCAGAAGAAGTATTCAGTGCTAATATTTCTTCCCCTAGAAATAAAGAATTTGTCCATGTTACCTGCCATCATCTTGATCCACTTTCCTTAAAATGCTGTCATCATTCACGTCCAGCAGGCCACCAGTCAGTGAATCTGTCTTTTCAAATATTGGTGCAATCACACGTTCTTCCAGTGTCCATTTGTTATCGTTCTTTTTCTTTACTTCCTTCCTGTGCACACCAGGATTGCTACTTTAAAAAGTCCAAAAAAAGCCAATGTTTTCAAATAATTCGACTAATAAAGAATAAAAAACCAATTCTTGTAAAATTTCAACTCTTACCCATATTAAGTCATTGATTAATTCATAAAACAGTTATGAAGTACCAACCATATGCAAGAAAACAAATTCTTCCTTCAAACAGAGATATATAATTATGATACAATATGATATGTAAGAGTTGACATATGAAAGTGATAAGTGAAATAAGGAAGGATTTGCAGAAGAAGTGAAGAGAGGAGGTCAGAAGGAAGAGAAAAGCGAGAAATCTTTCTACTGGGAGATTAGAATGTGAGTACACAGATCAGGCACACGGCATCTAGGTTGTTTCCTAGGAACCTGGAAGGAAAAGTACAAAATACATGGAAGAAAGTAGAGAGATGCTCTGGAAAGACATTGGGAAGAACCTCAAGGGCTACACTGAAAACCTGGAGTCCACTGCCTAAACACCATGACTCTTAGACATGGGAGTCATAATTAGATTTACTCTGTATTTTTTTGTTTTGCTTTTAAATACAGTAATGTTTATTTTAGGAATTTCCCTGGTACTCCGGTGCTTAGGAATCTGCCTGCTGATGCAGGGGGCACAGGTTCGATCCCTGGTCAGGGAAGATAGCACATGCTGCAGAGCAATGAATCCTGTGCTCCACAACCCCTGAAGCCAGCACCCTGGAGCCCATGCTCAGCATCAAGAGAAGCCACCACAATGAGAAGCCCAAGCACTGCAGATGCAAAGAACCAGCGCAGCCAAATAAATTTAAAAAAACAAACAAACAAAAAAACCCTCAAAGAAAAAGGTAACACATAATTTAGATGATTTTTAAAATGACATGTGGCACATCCACCATGAAAGAAGAAATCAAATTTAGGTGGGGTGGGGGGCAGTTTACTTGTAAACCACCCACATGGGTGACATCAGCATCATGGATGAAAGGCAGGTGCCTCATCGGCTCTCCCGCCACCAACAGCAATCTGGCTCCATCCATGGACATACTCAAAGTGCTAGGAGAAAACTGCCGACCAAGAGTACTCTATCCAGAAAAGGTGTCTTTCAGAAATGAAGGAGAAATAAAAACTGTCCCAGACAAAGCAAACCTGAGGGAGTTCATCACCACTAGTCCCGCCTCATGAGAAACGCTGAGAGAAGCCCTCAGACTGAAATGAAAGGATGCTCATTAGTGACATAAATTTAACTTTACAACACACTGGTTAAAGCAAGTATGCAGTCAACTCCAGAATACTCTAATACTGTAACACGGTGGTATGTTAACAAAGGAACTCTAGTATTGAGGCTAAAGGACAAGAGTATTCAAAATAACTATATCCCTAGTGAAATATAAAATTCATAAACCACAAACATTAGCTCAAGTCAGAAATGATTTTACAGGAAAATAACAAATGACCTACTGTTAAATTTTGATATAGGCTTACCTATGAGAACCTTTATTCTCCATAGCAGGAAACGCCTGCTTGTTATTTCCTCCACTCTTTCTCTGCTGAATCAGTCGACTCTCATCAGCAGCATCTTTGTGCTTCTTTTCTTCTTCAACCTTTAATGAAAGTTTGACACTAAGAATAATTGCTATTACCTAATTCTAGAGACTCTGTTTTCAATTTATTATTTGACTCAGTATTGGCCCTGATTTTAAGTGATAAAAATATATTTGTGCTTACATAAATTTTATCACTTACAAGTCACTGAAATTTTTGTAAAATGTGCTTTTTTCTGAGGGAAAGAAACAAAATTCCCAAAATTTCAAGAAAGGCTTTTTTAATAAGATACAATTATTCACATCCAGTCTTCCCCATCTGACTGGCAGAGATAGAGAAATAAAAACACACAACATCTGTCCTCTTTGGTCTTTACCACCTGGATTTTCCATTAAACAGTCAGATGTAGAGGATGTGACACCTTAGTGCCTCAGAGACAGAAAGGAAACTTTCTTCTTTCTGCACTAAAGCTATTCTTTCCCCACTGCCTTTTCTAATTCTTTTTTCATTTGGATCCAGGAGATAGCAAAAACCTGATGGTGTTCACTGAAATATATGAACCAAAGTTTACCAAAACACAAGGAACAGAATGAAACTGAGGAGGTGTTCGTGTGGAATTCTGGAATATAAGTAATGCTTCCCAATTCCACATTCAGTAACCATCAAATTTTATAGCTAGAGGGTATAGAAATAACTATCTACCTTTGCCCCACTGTTTACCAATAACAGCTTTAAAATAAAAAAAAGGTTAAATGATTTGTTCAAAGCGCCTAAAGTGGCATTCCCTAACATTTTATGGCACCAAAAGAGATGACACAATTCTATAATCTTGAATCTGATAAAATTACCAAATGAATTCCTCAAATGAATCAGGTAAGTTAAAAGCGTGACTTTGGCAAAGTAATTTAATTCATTAATTGGAGTAGGGTTCATTCTCCTTTTTCTTTAAAGGAGAATAGCTACATTTTTTTTCTTTTTTTGTCTTACACAAAAGACCAAGCAAGTTAAAAAACCTACTACTGAAGAAAGAAAAATCTCACAGCATCTCAAACCTCTGTTCTTTCCTTTGGAGATAAACACTTGATTTTTTCCCCCTTTTTTTGCTGAGGGTTTATACTACCTATGGGCTTCCCTGGTGGCTCAGATTTTAAAGAATCTGCTTTTAATGCAGGAGACCTGGCTTCGATCCCTGGGTTGGGAAGATCCCGTGGAGAAGGGAACAGCTATCCACTCCAATGATATTCTGGCCTGAAGAAATCCGTGGACAGGGGAGCCTGGCCAGCTATAGTCCATGGGGTCGCAAAGAGTCAGACATGACTGACCAACTCTCACACACACATATACTACCTATGTGATAAAATCACACATATCAAAACTTACTACATTTTAGTAAACAACATCGTGAAGAGGTCTCTCTCAAAAGAGACATCTGAAAGTGGTGATTAAGGCATATGTGGGAGCACATGTATTTGTTATTAAAAACATCCTGGCCATGTTGGATATCTAAGTGCCAGGGACTGAGGAAAGCAGAAAACATCACACATATTCAATCACAATGAAGAGATTAGAGGGAATATGTGTTTATGTCCCTTCTCTCAGTTTCTGCTTTCTTCCCATTCTGTGGAAATGCAACTTATATTTAATCCAACAAAGTTAAAAAAAAACACTGCAAAATCCTAGTTGATCATACTCCTTAAACACTTTCCTTGGTGCTTATTCTGGCTCCGAAGGTTACATGGTATACAGCTCAATGAGTTTCCCAGTCCATATGAAAGACTGACAGAGACAGAATTTGATTGACTGAAGGACAAAAGCCATGAAAACAGTTTCCTGAATTCCTATTATTTGGATGGCAGAAATAATCTATTTCTACACAATTACCTATTTAGATGACCCCACTTTATCCATAAGTAGAAAATCAAAATCGACCAGATCATCCAGAAAGGGAAAAACCAAGCAAGAGCAAACGAACCTCTACCTCTTTTGGAAGCTGAATGTTCTCTTTTTCCAAAGCTAACAACACTACTTGTAACATGTCTATTGCATTCTTAAACCTCTGCATATCCTTCTGTAATTCTTCATTCAGATACACTTTGGATTCTCTGTGACTATTTGGTGGAGAAGAATTCCCGTTTTCTAAATCGGGCTCCATGCTTTCATCCTCACTAGCACTGCAATTATCCGCATGCAGCAGCTTCTGGAACCAGTCCTGTATTGGTTTGCTTTTCTTATCAGTATTTTTAACGACAGCAGGAGTACCGTGACTTTTTATTTGAATTACGTGTTTCCTCTTACCGGAGCAGACAAGCCACAGACTAGACTGACGTGTCTGTCCGATGTCTATTTTCCAACTGGTGGGATTTTGCCTCATATTGTCTGACATTTACATATCAAACTCTTGGTCTTCTTTCACTTCAAATGTAACTACCTGGTCCCCTACTTTTTTATTTTCTGCATCATTATACAAACTCTCCTCATTTTTGGTAAACACACGTTCAATATCTAGTTTATCACTTTCAAAGTCTATTTTATTTTCACTGAAACACAGCTTTGAAGATGACTGACAAGCGTATCCCGGGGACCCATAGTTTATTCAAGGAAAAAACATTTTCAAGACTGGGTTCTTTTTGTACAGGACATACTTGGAATACTAGATTCTTTACTGTCTGAGCCACCAGGGAAGCCCAACAATACTGGAGTGGGTACCCTATCCCTTCTCCAGGGAAATTTCCCGACCCAGGAATTGAACCAAGGTCTTCTGCATTGCAGGCAGATTCTTTACCAGCTGAGCTACCCAGGAAGCCCCTACATTCAGTTATATTATGTTCTAATATCCACCAAACAAAGTGGATAAAGCAATTTTAGTAATATCTACTGATTTCCCACCCTGAAATGAAATAAATTAGAACGTTATTATTTGTACCCTAAAAACAAAGGTCCAATCTAGAAGGTTTGATTCTCTTAATAGGCAACTGGGTTGATTCTATGACCCCACTCTCTCCCTGAATGTTCATCCCAAGTCAGTTATGCCGAGATCACAGGCAGAATGAATCTTTCATTTTGGCATCAGTGGCTGGCGATTTCAACGGAAAACCTTGAGCCACTGGGAATGATTTCTCTTTACATGTATCTAGGTCAGGGGCCGTCATATTGTTCATAATTTCAACTGCTTAATCTTATGATTCAGTATTTGATATCACCTTCTTAATCATGTAATGAAGTTATAAAAATGGAAGAAATAAACAATCAGGAAATTTTTTCCCCTCAATTCCAAAGACGAACTATAAATTACAATAGATTCTAACAGTATTTTAAGTTGTATAATTAAAGTGCTTTAAAAACTATTAAATTATTATCTATCAATTCTAAAAAGGTAATTTTGAAAGGCAATTTTATTTGTTATGGACTCTGTTACACACTGTATTGTGTTGCTAAAGCATAGAAAATGGTATTAAACCAGAAATTTAAATTTATAGTTTTACTTACCTGTGTATGGTTATTTTCATCTCCATCAGGTTTTTCTTGTTCTCCCTCCAATATCACTTCCAAGTCTAGTTCTCCTGACAAATCTGCATGTTTAGTTAAAATTACTTAGAATATTTAGATAAAAGACATAATCTTTATTTAAAACACAGATTTAAAACATTGTATCAAATGACAGCTTAAGTCGATATTTGTCTTCAGATGAATATTTACTTCTTTAAGAAATACTTCCAATGATCAAAAACTTCAACAAACCATTTGGGAAACACCAGATGTCACCAGGATACAGGCACACAAACACCTCAAAGGTTCATTCATGAATTCATCCAAGCATCAGTGAAAAAAACAATCAGAAACTAAACACAATTTCAAAATACAGGACAGACATATAAAGTCACAGTATATTCTCTTCTCTACTTCATCACAGTACCTTTTGAACAACACGCCAAGCTTCAACTGCATTATTCTTCTTAGTTTACAAAATTCCTCTTACTTTTTATGCTTTTATCAATTCCTTCATCTGAAATGCTTCCCTGTACTCTTCTGACAAATTACTTTTCATCTCTTAAGACTCAACCTGCTGTGTGAAGTTGCCCTTGATTACAGCTATCTTTCCCCTGATAAAGAGGTATCCCTTTCCTTGTAGCTACCTTAGTACTTTGTAGATTTTTCTAGGGTACCTTTCTAGACTTCTCTAGTGGTAGATATAGGTCTGAACTATAAATTATTTCTTCACATGTCTATCCTCTTGGCTTCTAGACTGCAGAGGACAAGCTGTAAAAAATCACCTTAGTATAAATATTCTTTATTTTTTTCAATAATTACTTGTCTACCTAGGTCTCACAAAGAGTCCCAGAGTTCTAAATATAATCCTGCTACCCATCCTCAGATGTATGCTAAATACTAGCCTAAACGAACTTGCTTCCTCCAAACTCTGTTATTTATTATATTACTATGGTCAGAGGAAGAATGTAAGCTCCTTGCTAAGAGATATTGTTTGGCTGCAGGTTGCATAAAAGGAGTCAGCACAAGGTAGATTTTGCCACAAAATCTAATCCGAACCATCAGAAGGACGGTAAGGCTGTGCCCAGGTGGTGCATGGCTGAGTGCCCTGGGCTTCTGCATTACCTTCTTTGCTTCCTCTGTTTCCTGGCAGCGGGGACTGGCACGGGTTAAGGGGCATGGAATTCCCTACCAGAAACACCACTGCACTTTTCATCTTTTCTTTATCTGCTATGGTCTTCTGTCTGAGTTCTGTGGGTGCCGATTGGTTTTTGGTCACTGATTGGGACGCCAACGGACGCTGATCATCAACTTTCAAATGCCTGGCTCTTTGACAAATCTCACTATTGAAGCTCAAACTAGTCGAATCCCAATCTGAAAAATCGGAAAACAAAGTTTCCATTTATCAGGATCTGAGTACGAATACAACTCTGTCTACCTGTATTTCATAAGAACTTTATTATTATTTTCCTTCAATATACAAATATTTTATTAACAAAATTCATCTCTATTTTACATTTAATTTTGCACGATAATATTGTGTGTTCTAGAGACCATGGTTTTAAAAACACTTTTAATGAGTGGTACTACTTTCATTAATGGTAGAAACCTAGACAACATATTAAAAAGCAAAGACATCACTTTGCTGACAAAGGTCCGTACAGGCAAAGCTCTGGTTTTTTCAGTAGACACATGTGACACTGGACCACAAAGAAGACTGAGCACCAAAGAACTGATGCTTTCAAATTGTGGTGCTGGAGAGACTCTTGAGAGTCCCCTGGACAGCAAAGAGATCAAACCAGTCAATCCTAAGGGAGATCAACCCTGAATATTCATTGGAAGGACTGATGCTGAAGCTGAAGCTTCAATACTTGGCACACCTGATGCGAACAGCTGGCTCACTGGAAAAGCACCTGATGCCGGGAAAGACTGAGGGCAGGATGAGAAGGGGAGGGCAAGAAGAGAAGGGGGCGGCAGAGGATGAGATGGTTGGACAGCATCGCTGATTCAATGGACATGAACTTGGGTGAACTCCGGGAGATGGTGAGGAACAGAGAGGCCTGGCTGCAGTCCATGGGGTCACAAAGAGTCGGGCACGACTTAGCAACTGAATACCACCACCATCAACAACTACTTTAATTTCAATGAGACAGTCTTTCCTCAATGTAGAAATATCTTCAGAACTCATTTTTAAAGCCTTGGATAAACATCATAACCTGGAGAAGGAAATGGCAACCCACTCCAGTATTCTTGCCTCTTGCCTGGAAAATCTCTTGGACAGAGGATCCTGGCGGGCTATAGTCCATGAGGTCGCAGTGGTTGAACACAACTTAGCGACTAAACGAAAATATCATAAACTTATATAAGAAATGATGGCCTGGTGTGTGACTAATTGTTTCCATGTGAAAACAGGTAAGTCTAGGGCCACACTGGATCCAAAGAGCACAGAGGGGAGACAGGAATGAATACACCACAAAAAACTAAAACAGTCAGATCTGAATTTCTTAAGAAAAGTCAAAGAAACAAGCAAGAAATGTAAAAGTGAAGCTTAAAACCCTGGGTCAACACAAGGGCCCCTTTATCGTTTTACATCCAACCACTTCAATATTTTAAAACAGTGGTTCTCAAGTGTCCCCTCAGAATCGCTGAAGTCCAGAGACCCATCGAGTCAGGGGGTCCAAGAGGTCAGAACTATTTTCACAACAACACTAAACATTACTTCCATTCTCATTCTATTCTGAGGGCACAGTGGAGTTCTTCAGAGACACAATATGTGATATCATAACACTAAGGACTAATGGAATTAGCAACTATGATGGTGTGTGCTTGTATTTTAAGTTTTTCAGTTTTATTTTCCAATATAGTGAACAACAATAGACTTAAACAAAGTTCCTTGGAATTTTCAATAATTTTTAGAAGTATAAAAGGATCCTAAAGCCAAAAACTTTTAGAATCACTGTTTTAAAAGATTATGTCTATCGAATCTAAGGTTTGATTACTTCCCCTACTTCTAATAATCAAAGATACCACACACACACACACACACACACAGTCTGCTAATCAAAACATCTGATCGGCCTACATTCACCTGTGTAACAACACTAAAATGAAATAATTATAAGCAGAAATACAACTGATATTAGCAAGTGAAGCTTTACTCTAGGTAAAGGTCAGAGATCAATTAAGCATTTTTGGACACTGGAAAAATCTTCAGTTCAGTTTAGTGGCTCAGTCCTGTCCAACTCTTTGTGACCCCATGAATCGCAGCACGCCAGGCCTCCCTGTCCATCACCAACTCCCGGAGTTCACTCAGACTCATGTCCATCGAGTCAGTGATGCCATCCAGCCATTTCATCCTCTGTCATGCCCTTCTCCTCCTGCCCCCAATCCCTCCCAGCATCCGAGTCTTTTCCAATGAGTCAACTCTTCACATGAGGTGGCCAAAGTACTGGAGTTTCAGCTTTAGCATCATTCCTTCCAAAGAAATCCCAGGGCTGATCTCCTTCAGAATGGACTGGTTGGATCTCCTTGCAGTCCAAGGGACTCTCAAGAGTCTTCTCCAACACCACCGTTCAAAAGCATCAATTCTTCAGAGCTCAGCTTTCTTCACAGTCCAACTCTCACATCCATACATGACCACTGGAAAAACCCTAGCCTTGACTAGACAGACCTTTGTTGGCAAAGTAATCTCTGCTTTTCAATACACTATCTAGGTTGGTCATAACTTTCCTTCCAAGGATTAAGTGTCTTTTAATTTCATGGCTGCAGTCACCATCTGCAGTGATTTTGGAGCCCAGAAAAATAAAGTCTGACAATGTTTCTACTGTTTCCCCATCTATTTGCCATGAAGTGATGGGACCAGATGCCATGATCTTAGTTTGCTGAATGTTGAGCTTTAAGCCAACTTTTTCACTCTCCTCTTTCACTTTCATCAAGAGGCTTTTTAGTTCCTCTTCACTTTCTGCCATAAGGGTGGTGTCATCTGCATATCTGAGGTTATTGATATTTCTCCCAGCAATCTTGATTCCAGCTTGTGCTTCTTCCAGCCCAGCGTTTCTCATGATGTACTCTGCCTATAAGTTAAATAAGCAGGGTGACAATATACAGCCTTGGCGTACTCCTTTTCCTATTAGGAACAAGTCTGTTGTTCCATGTCCAGTTCTAACTGTTGCTTCCTGACCTGCATACAGGTTTTTCAAGAGGCAGGTCAGGTGGTCTGGTATTCCCATCTCTTTCAGGATTTTCCACAGTTTATTGTGATCCACATAGTCAAAGGCTTTGGCATAGTCAATAAAGCAGAAATAGATGTTTTTCTGGAACTCTCTTGCTTTTTCGATGATCCAGCAGATGTTGGCAATTTGATCTCTGGTTCCTCTGCCTTTTCTAAAACCAGCTTGAACATCTGGAAGTTCACGGTTCACATACTGCTGAAGCCTGGCTTGGAGAATTTTGAGCATTACTTTACTAGCGTATGAGATGAGTGCAATTGTGCGGTAGTTTGAACATTCTTTGGCATTGCCTTTCTTTGGAATTGGAATGAAAACTGATTTTTTCCAGTCCTATGGCCACTGCCAAGTTTTCCAAATCTGCTGAAAAATCTTAGCGTCTAATAATTAATCTCTGAGAATTCCTGAGAATACAGAGAGTCCAAACTGAGAACTTAAGGGTATTGAAACATATACAGAAACATCTTGAGTTCAAGCTTACATTTTAAACATTTCTTGTTCATATGCTTGTAAATATCTTTTTTTTCAAAACATGGATACCAACAATAACATTTGCCTTATGTATGTCCAATTCTTCAATTAAATTTGCAAAAAGAAGTTAGGAGTACAAAGAGCTAGCATTTCAAATATTTCAGTGTCCCTCCTTCCAGAAGGGACTTCCCTGATGGTTCGATGGTAAAGTATCTGCTAGCAATGCAGCAGCCAGAGTTAAGTGTGTATTGCAAAATTTACCTGAATTAGATGTTTCTGGTTTCTTCATTCCGACTGTTTTATTAGGAACGGAATCTTTCACTCCGACTGCAGGCTGAATTGGTTTGGAAACAAGTTGATTAATAAATAATGTACATATGATATAATCCACAGTTCATAATTCAAGATAAAAGCATAAGTGTTTTTACCTTCACATTAGGACATTTCTCAGGAGAAGCTAAAAGGCAAAAGGGACACAGAGTTAATTACATGTAAACATGAAAGCCAGCTGTACATCCAGGCAGAGTTAGTACCGAGCAGAATCCTCGTGCTCAGCCTTGACATTGAATACATTCTGTTTCAGTGTCTTGTTTTTAGGGGGATGTTAGGACACAGGCAAGACAGACATAGGAATCCATTATAGATAGTGAAGAAAAAACAGGAATACAGGTTTACCAAAACATGCAGTAAGATTTCAAAAGTAACATCATGTTTTCAAAGACTTCAGAAAATATTAAAGAGTACATAGACCAATGTGAATGTGCTGACTGATGAGGAGAAAATTAACCTTAATCAGAGGAGTAAATCATGACCCCAAGAAGATAAACGTGAAAGCTGATGGTAAAATGCACCAGTATATCTTGAATGCACTATAGCAGTAACATTTCCACCATTATACTGCAAGTATTTAACATGTTCTTCAATCTGTCCAGTCATTTAAGAAGTGCACAGTTGGGATGACAGTTCAGCTGAATGTATAATTCATTTCTCATCAGAGAAAGAGTAATGAACTGATTGGCTCGAATATACACTTGTAGAAAAACGGTTCATAAAAATACTCATTTTTTTCCCATACCCATGTGGGCTACTGGTATGCCTGCACATCTTGGCTCCTCTAGTTTAGTCATCTTAAAATTTCTCGATCCATTCACGCAAGAAGGCATGTAAGACACACTTACAAAATAATGTACAATAAATTCTCAACATTGAAATACAATGATCAAAAAGGAAATAATAAATTTAATTGCCACAGAATTATTAGATGTTAAAAATCTTGCATGTTTTAAAATCGGTGTAGTATTTATTGAAAATAACAATTCTAGCATTTAGGGAATGAAGCCTATCGATCTGTTTTGTTTCAAAACTTAGTTTGGTTGGGTACATCAGGCTAATGCTTCAAAGGATTTCTGTGAAACAACTGTCAAAAAATCAGTTATCTTAAAAATAAAAAGTCAATCCCTCCATATTCAAATCAATCTAATTTGAATAACAAATACCAGTACCACATATATCTTTGATGTCTATAGTTACTCGGAGTAGCTGGGGTTGTCCCTACTTCTAGCACCCCCTCCTGCCTCCCGTATTATCGGGAACAACAATGATCTTATCTCTTTTCAGTGTAAATACACTGAAGCCGTCTAGATGGAGTTCTCTCAAGTGTCCTCATCGACTCCAAACTCACCTCCCTAAAGCCTTACTTTCCTCCCTTTGTCCTTTCACTAGAGTCTTCCCTCTATAAGGGGTAATCTCTGGATCCGTGGCCTGAATTCTTCCCCCTTTACGTTCTTTCTATGGATCATCCCCACCATTTCTTTTCCTTCTTTGCTCAGCAATGGTATCTTACACCTATAATTGCTACTTCGACTCTTTGCTTCCCTCTGGCTATAAACACGCTCAGAAAGAAAAACAAACTAATGCTTTCCCTTGATCCTGTTATGTCCTGCACTAGCCAATGCTCTTCTTCCAGATTTCTCTAAACGCAAGGCTACACCCTTGCTACTCGGAGAGCTTGTTAGAAACGCAGAATCTCAGACCTCGTGCTCAGCATGTGCACTTCCCACAAGGTCCCCAGGCGACTAATTAAAATTTGAGAAACTATTTGGTCTATACGGAGTCTGCTTCTACATTACTTCAACTTAATTTATTCTCCTGAAATCTTAGCCTCAACTTCCTCACTCTAACACTTCCCCCCCACCCCCAAACTGAAACTGCATTGCAAGTTGGAAACTTTCCAGTGGCCTCTCTGTCAGGCTGTAGGTCCCTTGAGCGCCCTGTTGTGCCCCCACTCTCTCCTTCTTTCCAGCTCTCTTGTTTTGTCCTGTGTGACACCATGCTGGAAAGCAGCAACACTTCATATGACACCAATTTGCACACATTTACAGCTGAGCACCTGTGCCCACGCTGCCCCAGAGGATGACAGACCGCTCTGCACACCCAGGCACTGCAGTTCTGAACGTCTTCCTAACAACGAGTTAACAGGAAGAGGGGAGAACTTTGCTGTTCTTCTCTGACAAGTTTTGGTGCTGGAAGCTCACTTCAAATTCATCGTCCATGTCAAATACTCTCCCTTTATCTAGAGACCTTCATTACTTATTGCCCCCTTCCCCCACAGACCTGTGCTTCCTTTCTTCATTTCCTCCCTGTACCATCTGCCTCTCTCATCGTTCATTTCCTCTTTCCTCTTATTTCTCGACCTTCTTTTGGTTGTAGAATATCTTGAGACAGAACTAATCATTTTTTTTCTTGTCCAGTGTCACGTGGAATCTTAGTTCCCTGACCAGGGATCAAACCTCCACCCCTGCACTGGACAGTCTTAACATTTGGACCTCCAAGAAGTCCAGGAACTAATAATTTAGCTCCTTAAACTGGATTCTCAATTTAATCTGTGGCTGACACCTGATAAGATACACAATTTCCCTCCTCTTCTCGTCTTTTTCCTCACTACGGATCTGACAGATGTTTGGTTTTTTTTTTTTGTTTTTTTGTTTTGCCTGTTAGAATATTCCCATTTTAAATCAATGTTCTGTCAAATAACCTTTCTATAAAATACAGTTCTCACCTTCTACTTGTCCATTTAATGTATTTTTTCCTCTTTGATCTTCAGGTAAATGACACACAAAGTTCTGTGGAATGCTGTCAGAGATACTCTGTTAAAATGAATATTGAGTTCCATGAAGATTTCCTAATGTCTTTTTAAGAAAATACCCTACTTTTAAAAACTGCCTACATTTAACCCAGTTAAGACAGGTTTTGCCACGATCTCACAGCTGCCAAACGACAGAACCTGGATGCTGACTTCATACACTGCTGGATCACCAGGTAGTGGCTGCCAGCAACGAAGACATCAGGCCCTTCCTATCTCCTTCCATAGCTGCCACCTTCAAACAGAGCATCATTACTTTATGTTACCTCAAGTACGGCTGCCATAAGGGTACTCTGCCCTGCTACTTAAGTTTAGTTGCTCACTCGTGTCCGACTCCTTGCGACACCACGGACTGTAGCCTGCCTAGCTCCTCCATCCATAGGATTTTCCAGGCAAGAGTACTGGAGTGGGTTGCCATTTCTTTCTCCAGGGGATTTTCCTGACCCAGGGATCGAACCTTGATCAAAACCGTAGGCAGATACTTTACCTTCTGAGCCACCAGGGAAGTCCCCCTGCTACTTAAACAATCCAAAATAGTTTGTACTTATTAAAACATTGCTAAAGCAAACTGCTGTTATTACAACCCCACATATTTATTGCTATTCCCCATGCTTTTGCTTCTCTTGAAATGTTTCTTCCAGATTAACCTGACAATCCAAATACAGTAACACCTTTAAGTTTCAAGCACTATCTTTGAAGGTCCAAGTGATAAAAAACCACAATTCACCCTGTTTCTCTCTGACCCTCTCTAGCAGTTTTACACGTGCACATGTACCAAAGAAACATACATTTGGTTGGGAGATTGGGACTGACACATACACACTACACACTATTGTGTAGGAAACAGATAACTAATGAGGACCAACCGTATAGCACAGCGAATGCTACTCAACATTCTGCAATGGCCCATATGGGAAAAAGAATCTAAAAGAGGTGACACACACACATGAAACAAAGAAACATTTGGCCATGGACTGACCTGAAATAACGTTTCAATTTTCAGATAAATGTAACTTCAGAACTCAAGCGGATTCCTTACGATCTCTAAGCCTTGGTTTCTGTACTACACTGACTTCACTAGGTGAATCTTGCCAATGAACAAAAGTGTACTAGGTGGTAGTATTTAGCACAGAATTATTTTATTCAATATAGGTTAAAAGTAAGAGAAAAGTTTTGATGGGGAAATGCAAAGGTGAGAGAGTCACAGCATCTCCCACTTTCATGTACTTACATTACTCAGGGCTTACATTTCAAAATAATAATAGAAGACAGTACCTCAGAATCCCAAGATGATTCTGTACCTTTCTCTTCTCTCAATCCTACGGCTGACATCATGTCTGTAAAATGCAGTCACAGATGCATTAATGAGAACATTCACTACTATGAATTTTAAAGACATATGTAAGTCTATCCCTATCCACAAATATTTCAATAAAATAAAGTAGTGGAAAAGAATTTCAGAGGGTTGAAGCATTTTCAGAAAGAAAAAGTTGGTAGTAGGTGGGACACTTGTGAAGAAAGAGAGCAAAAGAAATGTATTTCAAATGAAATGGATATTGTATTTGGATCTATACCATTTACATGTTTTTATATTTAAAGTATAGACAAAATTCACAGGCATTCACTAACTTACCACTTCTATTATTTTCGTGTGCTCTATCAACAGAAGTCAAATGGTCATGATTTGCTTGCTCTTGGGGAGCCCTTTCAATAATATCAGCATCACTTTCTTTTTCAGCAAGTTCTGGCTTTGTGGTTCCTTCCTATAGAAACAAGACAAAATAAAACCAAAACCCAACTTCAGAAAGCATATTCATTCATTGGTCCTTCACCCCGTCAGTGAGACGACAATCATGGTGTCTAGCACATCCTCTAGGGTGTCCTGGGAGAAGTTAGAACTGTTAAAGAGAAGAGCGACTCTGCTCTGCGTCTAGGCAAGGCAGAGACACGTGGAAACAAACGAGAGCAGAGGAGTATCCTTCGACATCTCTGCAGCTGAAGTGGACAGAGCACAGGACGCGCACAAAGGAGAGCAGAGGCAGGTGTACCTGCGAAGCTCAAGGAGCGCTGTGACAAGGGCTGTGTCTCAGAAGACAGAGAGTGCAGAGCCGGGGTGTGAGGGGGAGTCTAGGAAGGGAGGCCCGAGCCAACAGATGAGGTGTGAAACAGGGTTCACAAGTCATGTGGAAAACTAGATCACAGTTACTGGAAACTGTATAGAAAGACAAAACTGGAGGACCAGGTTCAAACAGGGAAAAGCAAGTGTCATCTTCTTCCTTCAAGTGACAGGGATCATCACAAATTTATTTTATTTGGTGCCATGCTTTTATTCAAGTGACAGGGAAAAGACTGCACTGCACTAGGAAGTAGAAAGTTCAGTTTAGTTCAGTTGCTCAGTTGTGTCCGACTCTTTGCGACCCCATGGACTGCAGCACGCCAGGCCTCCCTGTCCATCGCCAACTCCCAGAGTTTAATCAAACTCATGTCCATTGACTCGGAGATGCCATCCAACCATCTCATCCTCTGTCATCCCCTTCTCCTCCTGCCTTCAATCTTTCCCAGCATCAGGGTCTTTTCTAATGAGCCAGTTCTTTGCATTAGATGGCCAAAGTTTCAGCTTCAGCATTAGTCCTTCCAATGAATATTCAGGACTGATTTCCTTTAGGATGGACTGGTTGGATCTCTTTGCAGTCCAAGGGCCTCTCAAGAGTCTTCTCCAACACCACAGTTCAAAAGCATCAATTCTTTGGTGCTCAGCTGTCTTTATAGTCCAACTCTCACATCCATACATGACTACTGGAAAAATCATAGCTTTGACTAGATGGACTTTTGTTGGCAAAATAATGTCTCTGCTTTTTAATATGCTGTCTAGACTGGTCATACCTTTTCTTTCAAGGAGAAAGTGTCTTTTAATTTCATGACTGCAGTCACCATCTGCAGTGATTTTGGAGCCCAAGAAAATATAGTCTGTCATTGTTTCCACTGTTTCCCCATCTATTTGCCATGAAGTGATGGGCCTGGATGCCATGATCTTAGTTTTCTGAATGTTGAGTTTTAAGCCAACTTTTTCACTCTCCTCTTTCACTTTCATCAAGAGGCTCTTTAGTTCTTCACTTGCTGCCGTAAGGGTGGTGTCATTTGCATATCTGAGGTTATTGATATTTCTCCCAGCAATCTTGACTCCAGCTTGTGCTTCATCCAGCCCAGAGTTTCTCATGATGTACTCTGAATATAAGTTAAATAAGCAGGGTGACAATATATAGCCTTGATGTACTCCTTTCCCTATTTGGATATTTGGCCTTGGAGTACAGAATGCAGGGCAAAGGCTAATAGAGTTTTGCCAAGTGATTGCACTGGTCATAGCAAACACCCTCTTCCAACAACACAAGAGAAGACGCTACACATGGACATCACCAGATGGTCAATACCGAAATCAGGTTGATTATATCCTTTGCAGCTAAAGATGGAGGAGTTCTATACAGTCAGCAAAAACAAGACTGGGAGCTGACTGTGGCACAGACCATGAACCCTTTATAGCCAAATTCAGACTTAGATTGAAGGAAGTAGCAAATACGACAGTATTTTACAGGAGAGCATTAAAAAGAAAAGAACAAAAACAAAAACCTATCAGCAATGCTCCAGAGTGGACAGTAAGCACACGAGATACTGTACATCACCCAAAGTGTCCATTAAACTGTAATTAAAAGGCTAATTTGGCTTTAAAAATAGCCAAATAAAAATGGTAACAGTCATTCTAAAACAAACTGCAGAGCCAGGAGGAATGAAAAGATTGACAAGTATATTTTAGAAAGATTACTCTGGCAGCAGCATAAAAAAGAACATCAGGGTAGCAAAACTAGAAAAGAATATTTCAAGATTATAGGTGAGACAGTGAGTTATGGTGATAAGATATGAAAAATGATAAGCAGGCAGAAAATACTGAACTTCTTGAGTGACTGGAAGCGGTAATTTCAAGGAAGTTTGGAGTCCAGGGTTTTTCCTGCTGTGGCATTTCAGTGATTCTGTCTACTAGGCTGGGGAGGACAGATGAAGGGATAGCTTCCAAAGAGTCAGGGATGAGGGAAGCATCAGGGACAGCGCCTTCAGTTTGGGGTGTAATAAGTTATTTTGAGGCGTGCAAGGGACTCCGAAGAAAGGATTTGGGTAAATACATTTGAATTAGAAATAGATAAACTTATTCAGGAAAAACATATACTGTAAAGATAATTATTTGTAAAAGATACTAACCTGGTATAATTAATGCAAACCTAGGCAAAATTCTGAACTTTTGAAAATAAAACAATACCAGGGGAAGAAAACTATGAGATTAAAATTGTCAATTATATATTTCAACATGTTTCAAGGATATAAAAATATACTTTTATAAATATATGAAAATACTCATTTCTGTCATATTACCATAATAAGCATTTTGTGTAATGAAAAGGTTTAATTGTTAAACACCAATTCAAGATGCTACAAGAAGACTCTGTTTTAAAATTGATCTTAAAAGACAAGTTTTAATTTGTAGAAGAGAAATGCTTATGTGAGGATGGAATTATGAGGCATTTTAAAGTACTACTATGACATAAGAAAGAAATAGAAAACACTATTTGAAAAGATCTTATTCAAAATTGATGGTGAAATCAAAAGCTTTACAGACAAAGCAAAAGTTAAGAGAATTTAGCACCACCAAACCAGTCTTACAACAAACACTAAAGGGATTTGCAGCCAGTAAACACAAGAGAAAGGAAAGACCTACAAAAACAAACCAAAACAATTAAGAAAATGTCAACAGGAACATATATATTGATTATTACTTTAATATAAATGGATTCAATTCATCAACCAAAAGATACAGAATAACTGAATGAATACAAAAACAAGAGCCAAATATATACTGCCCACAAGAGACCCGCTTCAGACCTAGAGACACATACAGACTGAAAGGAAATGGATGGAAAAAGATATTCCATTTGAATGGTAACCAAAAGATAGCCAGTGTGGCAACCCTTATTTCACACAAAATAGACTTTAAAATAAAGAATATTATAACAGACAAAGGACACTACATAATGATCAAAGGATCAATCCAAGAAGAAGATATAACAATTGCAAGTATTTATGCCCCCAACATAGAAGCACCTCAATACACAAGGCAAACACTAACAGGCATAAGAGGGGAATTCAACAGCAACACAGCCATAGTGGGGGACTTTAACACCCCACTTACACCAGTGGACAGATCATCAAAACAGAGAATCAATAAGGAAACACAAAACTTTAATGAAACATTAGACTCAATGGATCTAATTGATATCTTCAGGACTTTCCATCCAAATGCAGAAGAATACACTTTGTTCTCAAGTGTACATGGAACATTCTCTGGGACAGACCACATCTTGGGCCACAAATCAAGCCTCAGTACATTTAAAAAATTGAAAATATATCACGTATCTTCTCTGACCACAACACTATGAGACTAGATATCAACTACAGGAGAAAAATGTAAAAAAGCACAAACTCAGGGAGATTAAACAATTCGTTACTAAATAACAAAAAGGGTATTGAAGAAATAAGAAGGGAAATCAAAAGATTCCTAGAAACAAATGACAACAAAAACACGACCACCCAAAACCTATGGGATTCAATAAAAGCACTTCTAAGAGAGAAGTTGATAGCAGCACGATCCTACCTCCAGGACAAGAAAAACTTTGAACAGGCAACACTCTACATTTAAAGCAGCTAGAAAAAGAACCAAAACCCCCAAAGTCAGCAGAAGGAAAGAAATCATACAGATCAGAGCAGAAATAAATCAAAAAGAAAATGAAGGAAACAATAGCAAAGATTAATCAGACTGAACACTGGTTCTTTGAGAAGATAAGCAAAATGGACAAACCACTAGCCAGACTCATCAAGAACAGAGGGAGAAAAATCAAATTGACAAGATTAGAAATGAAAAAGGAGAAGTTACAACAGACAACACAGAGATGAAAAGGATCATAAGAGAATGTTATGAGCAACAATATGCTAATAAAAGGGATAACCGAGAGGAGATGGACAGATTCTTACAAAAGTTCAACCTCCCAAAACTGAATCAGGAAGAAATAAAAATTACAAACAAGCCAATTACAAACACTGAAATAGAAAGTGTTATCCAAAATCTCCCAAAAACAAAAGCCCAGGGCCAGATAGCTTCACAGGGGAATTTTATCAAACATTTAGAGAAGAGCTAATGCCTATTTTTCTGAAACTCTTCCAAAAAATTGCAGAGGAAGGAACACTTCCAAACTCATTCTATGAGGCCACAATCACCTTGATGCCAAAACCAGGCAGAGACAACACAAGAAAGAAAATTACAGGCCAATATCACTGACAAACACAGATGTAAAAATCCTCAACAAAATTCTAGCAAACACAATTCAACAACACATTCAATAGCTCATTGATACCATGATCAATTCGGTTTATGCCAGGGATGCAAGGATTCTTCAATATACACAAACCAATTTCAATGTGATGCACCATCTTAACAAATTGAAAAATAAGAACCATATGATCATCTCAATAGAGGCAGAAAAAGCCTTTGACACAATTCAGCACCTGTTTATGACAAAAATGCTTCAAAAAATAGACACAGGAGGAACCTTGGTCAACATAGTAAAGGCCGTATAGAATAAACCCACAGCAAACATTATTCTCAATGAGGAAAAATGAAAAGCATTCCCTCTAAGATCAGGAACAAGACAAAGTTGTCCATTCTCAGCACAGTTATTCAGCATGCTTTTGGAAGTCCTAGCTATGGCAATCAGTGAAGAAAAAGAAATACAAAGAATCCAGATCTGAAAAGAAGAAGTAAAACTCTCTCTTTTGCAAATGAAATGATATTACACATAGAAAACCCAAAAGAAACTATCTATTTTCTAGTAAAAGAAAATTACTAGAGCTACACAATGAATTTAACAAAGTTGTATGATACAAGGTCAATACACAGAAATCACTTGAATTCCTATATACTAACAATGAAAAATCAGAAAGTGAAATTAAGGAGCCAATCCCATTCACCACTGCAACAAAAAGAATACAATATCTAGTAATAAACCTACCTAAGGAGACAAAAGACCTGTATATGGAAAATTCTAAGACACTGAGGAAAGAAAAGAAAGACGACATAAAGAGGTGGAGAGATTTTCCATATTCCTGGGTAGGAAGAATTAATAGTGTGAAAATGACTATATTACCAAATGCAATCTACAGATTCAGTGTGATCACTTTCAAATTACCAATGGCATTTTTCATAGAACTAGAACAATGTATACAATGGACTATTACTCAGCCATAAAGAGAAACACATTTGAGTCAGTTCTAATGAGGTTGACAAACCTAGAGCCTATTCTCCAGAGTGAAGCGAGTCAGAAAGAGAAATACAAATATCATATACTATTCGCATATACATGGAATCTACAAAGATTCTGAGTCTACAATGGTAGGTGATGGATTTATTTGCAGGGCAGCAATGGAGAAACAGATATAGAGAACAGACTTATGGACATGGGGGGAGGGGAAGTGGGGAGAGGGTGAGATGGATGGAAAGAGTAACATGGAAACTTACAATTCCTTATGTAAAATAGATAGCCAATGGGAATTTGTTGTATGACTCAGGGAACTCAGAAAGGGACTCTGTGACAATCTAGAAAAGTGGGATGGGGAGGGAGATGGGAGGAGGGTTTGGGAGGGACATGGGTGTACCTATAGCTGATTCTTGTTGATGTTTGACAGAAAACAACAAAATTCTGTAAAGTGATTATCCTTCAATTAAAAAATAAATACATTTTCTAAAAACCCCATTTGAAAATTTCATCGTTTTCTTCTTTTTTCCCTGTAAACAGCACATAACGGCTCTAATTTCCTTTCTATGCCCTCTTCAATGGCAGATAAAGGTTGAAGGAACAATTTAGATATAAAAAAAGTAGTAAAACTACGATTATCCAAGTTGGAGATTTAAAAGTTTTCAAATACATCTATGATTATCAAGCAGAATTCAATATTCACATCAGGAAAGAACAAATGAGCTGAAAAAAATCAAGTAACCACAATGACTGACTTTTAGATATGGAAGAATTTGCATTTTAGTTTAACATGTATAACAAAGAACTGACATGCTAATTTAACACCTATAAATACTGAAGCTAATAAAGTTTCTTAAAAGTAAAACTTAAAAATAACTTCTTAACTTAAAAAAATACTTCTTAAAAATAAACTTCCTAAAATTTTATTCTTTAATAAAATTCTTAAAATGGAATACACATATATTTAAAGTAAAAAATTATCTTTCTGAGATAATTTTATAAACTCTGTTGGTAATTCTTTCCTTATAATTTCATAACAAGTAGTCTACATAAGAAAAAAATCATGAATTGTGATTTCATTCATTCAATGTGTGTGACTTGCAGATATTAGGAAAAGATAAATCACAATCTTTCTGGGGGTGGGGCGGGGTGGATTCTACATTTTTTTCTTTAAGGCTGTTGCAGCTTAAAATTTTCTCATGACATGAAGAGAGTTTAAGAATCTCATTTATATAATTATAAATTATAATTTTAGTAAAAGACAAAATAAAATGCTTATTTCCTCTTTATTTTCAAGAAGATTCAAAACCTCCACCAAGATTATACCAAACAGTAAGATAAATTAGTTAAGAACATTAAGTATGTATCAAACACTAAGTTAGTAACCAGAAGAAACAGAAGGGCCAAAAATTCTTAATTCATAATATATCTGCTAAGGCCTAAAATAGAGCTCATCTAAAATTGCCTATAAATGAAAGTTCTGCTAGATTAAACAGAAGACATCGCTTGATTAATTTCAAAGTGAGAATTTTTTAAAAAAGAGAAATCACTTCAAATTGAAATGAACTTCCAGAGGGAACTATATTCAGTATAGATATATACATATACAAGTGTAACCAGGTCACATTGCTATACACCTGAAACTAACACAGTATTGTCAATGACTACACTTTAAAGAAAAAAACAAAAACAACCACCAACCTCAAAAACAACCACCAAAAAAGCTAAGTATCAAATTTTCTTTCAGGTCTTCATAAAAATCAGCTATATGTCATTCAGAAGCGTATAAGTATTGAGTTTTCACAACCTCACTTTCTCCTAAGTTGAATTTGAAATAATTTATCTCATATTTATAATATAGAGCACCTCCTCTGACTTACCCCCACTATTTCTGTTGTGTTTGTAAAATAATGTTTCATCTTGACCTTCATTCTGTCTCATATTCATCTTTTTTTAATTTATTTATTTTAAATGGAGGCTAATTACTTTACAATATTGTATTGGTTTTGCCATACATCAACACGAGTCCACCATGGGTGTACACGTGTTCCCATGCTGAACCCCCCTCCCACCTCCCTCCCCAGACCATCCCTCTGGGTCATACCAGTGCACCAGCCCCGAGCATCCTGTATCATGCATTGAACCTGGACTGGCGATTTGTTTCACATATGATATTATACATGTTTCTATGCCATTCTCACATATCATCCCACCCTCTCCCTCTCCCACAGAGTCCAAAAGACTGTTCTATAATCTGTGTCTCTTTTGCTGTCTCGCATACAGGGTTATCGTTACCATCTTTCTAAATTCCATATATATGCATTAGTATACTGTATTGGTGTTTTTCTTTCTGGCTTACTTCACACTGTATAATAGGCTCCAGTTTCATCCACCTCGTTAGAACTGATTCAAATGTATTCTTTTGAATGGCTGAGTAATACTCCATTGTGTATATGTACCACTGCTTTCTTATCCATTCGTCTGCTGATGGACATCTAGGTTGCTTCCATGTCTTGGCTATTATAAACAGTGCTGCGATGAACATTGGGGTACATGTGTCTCTTTCAATTCTGGTTTTCTCGGTGTGTATGCCCAGTAGTGGGATTTCTGGGTCCCAGTTCTATTTCCAGTTTTTTAAGGAATCTCCACACTGTTCTCCATAGTGGCTGTACTAGTTTGCATTCCCACCAACAGTGTAAGAGGGTTCCCTTTTCTCCACACCCTCTCCAGCATTTATTGCTTGTAGACTTTTGGATAGCAGCCATTCTGACTGGCGTGAAATGGTACCTCATAGTGGTTTTGATTTGCATTTCTCTGATAATGAGTGATGTTGAGCATCTTTTCATGTTTGTTAGCCATCTGTATGTCTTCTTTGGAGAAATGTCTGTTTAGATCTTTGGCCCATTTTTTGACTGAGTCCTTTATTTTCCTGGAATTGAGCTGCAGGAGTTGCTTGTACATTTTTGAGATTAATTGTTTGTCAGTTGCTTCATTTGCTATTATTTTCTCCCATTCCGAAGGCTGTCTTTTCACCTTGCTTATAGTTTCCTTTGTTGTGCAGAAGCTTTTAATTTTAATTAGGTCCCATTTGTTTATTTTTACTTTTATTTCCAATATTCTGGGAGGTGGATCATAGAGGATCCTGCTGTGATTTATGTCAGAGAGTGTTTTGCCTATGTTCTCCTCTAGGAGTTTTATAGTTTCTGGTCTTACGTTTAGATCTTTAATCCATTTTGAGTTTATTTTTGTGTATGGTGTTAGAAAGGGTTCTAGTTTCATTCATTTAAAAGTGGTTGACCACTTTCAATTTGTTAATGTGGTGTATTACATTGATTGACTTGCGGATATTGAAGAATCCTTGCATCCCTGGAATAAAGCCCATTTGGTCATGATGTATGATCTTTTTAATGTGTTGTTGGATTCTGATTGCTAGAATTTTGTTAGGATTTTTGCATCTATGTTCATCAGTGATATTGGCCTGTAGTTTTCTTTCTTTTTGGCATCTTTGTCAGGTTTTGGTATTAGGGTGATGGTGGCCTCATAGAATGAGTTTGGAAGTTTACCTTCCTCTGCAATTTTCTGGAAGAGTTTGAGTAGGATAGGTGTTGGCTCATCTCTAAATATTTGGTAGAATTCAGCTCTGAAGCCGTCTGGTCCTGGGCTTTTGTTTGCTGGAAGATTTCTGATTACAGTTTCAATTTCCGTGCTTGTGATGGGTCTGTTAAGATTTTCTATTTCTTCCTGGTTCAGTTTTGGAAAGTTGTACTTTTCTAAGCATTTGTCCATTTCTTCCACGTTGTCCATTTTATTGGCATATAATTGCTGAAAGTAGTCTCTTGTGATCCTTTGTATTTCTGTGTTGTCTGTTGTGATCTCTCCATTTTCATTTCTAATTTTATTGATTTGATTTTTCTCCCTTTGTTTCTTGATGAGTCTGGCTAATGGTTTGTCAATTTTATTTATCCTCTTAAATAACCAGCTTTTGGCTTTGTTGACTTTTGCTATGGTCTCTTTTGCTTCTTTTACATTTCTTTCTGCCCTAATTTTTAAGATTTCTTTCCTTCTACTAATCCTGGAGTCCTGCATTTCTTCCTTTTCTAGTTGCTTGAGGTGTAGAGTTAGGTTATTTATTTGACTTTTTTCTTGTTTCTTGAGGTATGCCTGTATTGCTATGAACCTTCCCCTTAGCACTGCTTTTACAGTGTCCCACAGGTTTTGGGTTGTTGTGTTTTCATTTTCATTCGTTTCTATGCATATTTTGATTTCTTCTTTGATTTGTTGGTTATTCACCACCATGTTATTCAGCTTCCATATTTTGGAATTTTTAATAGTTTTCCTCCTGTAATTGACATCCAATCTTATTGCATTGTGGTCAGAAAAGATGCTTGGAATGATTTCAATTTTTTTGAATTTACCAAGGCTAGATTTATGGCCCAGGATGTGATCTATCCTGGAGAAGGTTCCGTGTGTGCTTGAGAAAAAGGTGAAATTCATTATTTTGGGGTGAAATGTCCTACAGATATCAATTAGGTCTAACTGGTCTATTGTATCATTTAAAATTTGTGTTTCCTTGTTAATTTTCTGTTTAGTTGATCTACCCATAGGTGTGAGTGGATTAAAGTCTCCCACTATTATTGTGTTATTGTTAATTTCCCTTTTCATACTTGTTAGCATTTGTCTTACATATTGTGGTGCTCCTATGTTGGGTGCATATATATTTATAATTGTTACATCTTCTTCTTGGATTCATCCTTTGACCATTTTGTAGTGTCTTTCTTTGTCTCTTTTCTCAGCCTTTGTTTTAAAGTCTATTTTATCTGATATGAGTATTGCTACTCCTGCTTTCTTTTGGGGTCTATTTGCATGGAATATCTTTTTCCAGCCCTTCACTTTCAGTCTATATGTGTCCCTCGTTTTGAGGTGGGTCTCTTGTAGACAACATATATAGGGGTCTTGTTTTTGTTTCCATTCATCCAGTCTTTGTCTTTTGGTTGGCGCATTCAATCCATTTATGTTTAAGGTAACTATTGATAAGTATGAGCCCATTGCCATTTACTTTATTGTTCTGGGTTAGAGTTTATACTCCCTTTTTGTGTTTCCTGTCTAGAGAATATCGTTTAGTATTTGTTGGAGAGCTGGTTTGGTGGTGCTGAATTCTCTCAGCTTTTGCTTGTCTGTAACGCTTTTGGTTTCTCCTTCATATGTGAATGAGATCCTTGCTGGGTACAGTAGTCTGGGCTGTAGGTTATTGCCTTTCATCACTTTAAGTATATCCTGCCATTCCCTCCTGGCCTGAAGAGTTTCTATTGAAAGATCAGCTGTTATCCTTATGGGAATCCCCTTGTGTGTTATTTGTTGTTTTTCCCTTGCTGCTTTTAATATTTGTTCTTTGTGTTTGATCTTTGTTAATTTGATTAGTATGTGTTTTGGGGTGTTTCAACTTGGGTTTATCTTGTTTGGGACTCTCTAGGTTTCTTGGACTTGGGTGATTATTTCCTTCCCCATTTTAGGAGAGTTTTCAACTATTATCTCTTCAAGTATTTTCTCATGGCCTTTCTTTTTGTCTTCTTCTTCTGGGACTCCTATGATTCGAATTTTGGGGCATTTAACATTGTTCCAGAGGTCTCTGAGATTGTCCTCATTTCTTTTACTTCGTTTTTCTTTTTTCCTCTTGGATTCATTTATTTCTACCATTCTATCTTCTATCTCACCTATCTTCTGACTCCATTATTCTACTATTTGTTCCCTCCAGAGTGTTTTTGATATCATTTATTGCATTATTCATAATATGTTGACTCTTTTTTATTTCTTATAGATCTTTGTTAAACCTTTCTTGCATCTTCTCAATCCTTGTCTCCAGGCTATTTATCTGTGATTCCATTTTGTTTTCAAGATTTTGGATCATTTTCACTATCATTATTTGGAATTCTTTATCAGGTAGATTCCCTATCTCTTCCTCTTTTGTTTGGTTTGGTGGGCATTTATCCTGTTCCTTTATCTGCTGAGTATTCCTCTGTCTCTTCATCTTGTTTATATTGCTGCGTTTGGGTAGCCTTTCTCTATTCTGGCAGTTTGTGGAGTTCTCTTTATTGTGGAGTTTCCTCGCTGTCAGTGGGGTTGTACAGGTGGCTTGTCAAGGTTTCCTGGTTAGGGACACTTATGTTGGTGTTCTGGTGGGTGGAGCTGATTTCTTCTCTCTGGAGTGCAATGAAGTGTCCAGTAATGAGTTATGAGATGTCAGTGGGTTTAGAGTGACTTTGGGCAGCCTGTACATTGAAGCTCAGGGCTATGTTCCTGTGTTGCGGGAGAATTTGCGTGGTATGTCTTTCTCTGGAACTTGTTGGCCCTTGGGTGGTGCTTGGTTACAGTGTAGGTATGGAGGCGTTTGATGAGCTCCTGTCAATTAATGTTCCCTGGAGTCAGGAGTTCTCTGGATTTAGACTTAAGCCTCCTGCTTCTGGTTTTCAGTCTTATTCTTACAATAGCCTCAAGACTTCTCCATCTATACAGCACCATTGAGAAAACATCTAGGTTAAAGATGAAAAGTTTCTCCACAGTGAGAGACACCCAGACAGGTTCACAGAGTTACATGAAGAAGAGGGAGGAAGGAGACAGAGGTGGCCAGGAGGATAAAAGGGGGAATCAAAAGGAGAGAGACAGATCCAGCCAGTAATCAGTTCCCTAAGTGTTCTCCACCGTCCGGCACACACAAAGAGATCCACAGAGTTGGGTAGAGAAGAGAAGTGGGATGGAGGAGATAGAGGCAACTTGGTGGAGAAAAAGGAGAGTCCAAAGTGGGAGAGAGCAGTCAAGCCAGTAATCTTGCTCCCGAGTAAACTTGAGTACTGAAGATTGGGTTCTTAAAGGTACAAAATTGATAACAAGTACCAAAAAGCAAAGATTAAAAATCTAGAGTAGAGGTTGGATTTTCAAAAATTCAATATTAAAGGAAAAAAAAGTCACAAAAAGTATAAAATATATATATATATATATAGGAAGTTTGCTCTAAAAAATAGGGTCTCTTTCTCTCTCTCTCTCTCTTTTTTTTTTTGCAAAGTAATAGTAGGTTATAAAAATGAAAAAGGAGTAATAGAACTTAAAAATTAAAAAAAATTTTTATAAATAAAGAATGATAATAAAAATAGTAAAAATATATATAGGACTTTCTCTGGTGTTGTGGGCAGTGTGGGGCCAGTTCATTTTCAGATAGTTCCTTGATCCGGCTTATATTTCTCAAGACCTATAGGCCCCTCCCCATGTAGTCGGTACTAACGACAGGGTTTTAATCTATTGCACCTGTCACTTGCAAGGAGGTTCCCTCGGTTTTAGCTTCTTCTGTTTGCTGGGCTCTTCAGTGTCTGATTTTGGCCCTGACACAAGGTGGGTGGTGGTGGACACTTTTTTTAGGCTCACTTGTTCAGTCGCACTGTGGGGAGGTAGGGACACTGCAAACAAATAACACTGGCGTGTGCTTGCAGTGCCTCAGCCACACTGGGCCTGCCCCTGCTCACGGCACATGTGTCCTCCCTGCCCACACTGCTCAGGCTCCAGGTTGCTCCGCCAGGAACCGTCGGAGGCCAGCCCTTGGCTGCCTGCACCTCCCAAGTTTAAGCCACTCAGGTTCAGGCGCTGGGGTACTCCTCAGAGGTGCAGACTCCGTTGGGCCTGCGTTTTGTGCACTTCCCAGGTCTGAGCAGCTCAGGTGATGAGGTGTTTGGTGAGCGCGGCTGCTGCGACTTATCGCCTCCCCCGTCCCTGCCGTTTGGTTTTCTGGGTGTACACCGGTGCACCTTCTCAGGCAGATGTTGACCGTCCAGAATCCCAAGAAGTCTTGGTTAGCAACAAAGCCTGCTTGCAGTTTCGTAGATAATGCCTCTCTGGGGCCGCGATTGCCCCCTTCCGGCTCTGGCTGCCTTTGCCTGCCTGTCACCGGAGGCGGGGGATGGGTTGGCCTGCAGCTGGCTAGCTCTGCTCGGTCCTTTGTTGTGTGAGTGGGCCTGGTGGTGTCTTAGGTTAGGGCTTTTCGCGTGGTAGCTCTCCCACAGTCTGGTTTGCTAGCCCAAGTTAGTTCCCTCAGATTGCCCTCGGGGCATTCAGGCCCGGTCCTGACTCTAAGCAATGCAGCCCACGCCTCCCTGCCCAGCCCCCGCTTGCTAGTGGAGGATGCAGGCGTCTGCGCTGCTTCTCCGCTGGGGGAGTTACCGTTTGGCACATAATCTGTGGGTTTTAGTTATTAATTTATTTTTCCTCCTGGTTATGTTGCCCACTGTGGTGCCAAGGCTCACCACAGACTCGGCAGTGAGAGTGCTTCCTCGTGTTTGAAAACTTCTCGCTTTTTTAAGACTCCCTTCCAGGGATGGAGCTCCATCCCTACCTCTTTTGTCTCTCTTTTTATCTTTTATATTTTTTCCTACCTCCTTTTGAAGACAATGGGCTGCTTTTCTGGGTGCCTGATATCCTCTGCCGGCATTCAGAAGTTGTTTTGTGGAATTTACTCAGCGTTCAAATGTTCTTTTGATGAATTTGTGGGGGAGAAAGTGGTCTCCCTGTCCTATTCCTCTGCCATCTTAGGACCGCCTCCTCTGTCTCGTCTCGTATTCATCTTATCCTTCTTAAATGAATTCTTCTCCTTCATTCCCCTCCCCATCTTCATATTCATTTAGCTGTTTTTCCTAATTGCTTTGTAGTTTTTTTCTTTCATAATGGCATACTTAGTATGGCAACATTTATAAATCTGAATCATGCAGATATATTGCTCTTATTATCACATCATTTTGTATCATGACTTTGATGTCTTCCATTTCTGCGGTGGGATCCTTTTTGTCATCATAAGGATCAAGGGGATGGTGTGTAAAAAAGTACAGGGGAAAAAAGTGTTAAAAACAAAACAACTTACCTTTGCAAGACCAAGGCCTGCTAGAGTCTTGAGTGGTTTTGGAAGAGGATCAGGCCTTGGGGAGGCAGGATGAGAGAAGCCCTGGACTCCAGGTGATGGTTTGGGAAGGGTTTCAGCCACATCTTCAATTTCACTATCAGAATTATTGTTCTCAGAGAGGGTGGTATTCTCTCGTCTCACAATGCCACATTCTGCTTCTAATACAGTGAAAACAGGAGAGAGTACATGAGAACCTCTGTCATTTCAAATCAGTGAATAACACCAGGAGGACAGTCTTCAAATAACTTACGGTTTCTCCTGGATTGCTGAAAAGCCTTCATTAGCTTTGCTAAGTTTGGTTTTGGTTCCTTCTGAAGAAGAAAATAAGAGCTTGATGAATAATAAGTATCAACTTGAATAAAAGAATTATAACCTCCCCCATTACTATATGATCTAACACAGAGAACACAGGCTCTGGAGTCATTCAGATGTGAATTCAAATCCCAGTTCTGCCACTGACTAACCTTCTCATAGGGTAAGCATTATGACAGATGACATCAGAAACCCCAGATGTTCCTCTCCTTACCCCTAATTGACTGCTGTACAAATACTATGACACCCACTAGGTTATTTCTCTACCAAAATGTTCTAGAAAAAAAATTTATCCCTGGCAGTTTAGAGTACTATTGAAAAACTAAGACATTTAAATTAATTGCTATATTTTGACATATGCTTGCATGATTTCTATATGCATGAATTATCACTTGGGAAGGGAAATATGAAAGTTTAGATTTTAGTAGAACCTTATTTAGATAGGTTACAAGTGCAAACAGCATAAGCTACTTCTATTCTGTTTGTTAAACAACTAAAGACAAATGATTGTTTCAATTCGGCTCTTTCAAAGAAAAAGGGAAAAAAAAAACAAGAGCAAACCTGTAGGGAAATGATCATGAATGAAAGCCACAAACACACTAAACAGAAAGCCATAATCAAACATGTTCACAATAGAGGCAGAGAGAGATGGACTGAAAGAACAGACAGTGAAGAAAAGTATTCCGCAAGGAAAAATTAGGTTAACAGTAAAAAAAAAAAAAAAAAAAAAGGTGGGGGAGGAAAAGAAAGCAAAGAGAGAGATGTTCCTAGTCAAGTACAAAGTTAAGGGAAAAAATAAGTATAATAAGGTTTGTGGAAAAACACATATATTTAAAATTCATATACAATAGATCAGTAATATATCAGTATTCTTAAGGATATACTATGAACAAAGCCTCTGTTTTCAACGCTTTTATTAATATATAAATTATGCATCTATATTGTTCTTCAAATTTTATGAAAATATCAACATACATTGTATACAAAACATATATTTAAGACAGAGGCTTTTGTTCATAATATATCCCTAGTATAGCAGTCAGTATTACTCTAAATCTTTTTGTTTATAAATACTACCATATTAGAGCTGAATTTTGCCACTATAAAAAATGTCATTTGATTAGCCACACATGGTCATCTATCACTACCTGAATGTTGGAAAGTATTACTTGAGAGAGAGAAAATTGATTAAGAAATATTCCTAACTATTTACTGGGAAAAAGAACTGGTAATCAAAATTCTGAGGAGAATGTATGGCTTGAAAAGAAACATTTAATGGAACACAAGATGGGACTAAAAAGGTCAAAAATTTTAACCTAAAATTCTCATCTCACAATTGGTGGACACTGAAAAAAATACTATAACCTTTTACTTTTCACGTATTTCTTATTTATTTCCTTGTTATGCAGGACCTCCTTCCTCAACATAACTCAACTGAACTATATTACCTGCAACATTATATAGGATACCATTTCTCTCTTCATTTACTCACATTCAAAAACTATTAACAGGATTCTTACACTCGAGACCTATGCTACGTGCTCCAGGAGATGCACAGTTGTTTCCTGAACTCCACTGGCTTACACTGATACGGGGCTGTAAGATGAATACTTCAATCACAGTAATACAAAATGTCTGAAATCTGAAGTTTTAGAATGTGTCACAAGAACTTGGAGTAGGTTTTTTAAAAACTACAATAGAAAAAAAAATCTCAAGTTGTAAGTTTTGTCTTACGGTTATTAAAAGTCTCTGCTTCTATGAAGTGAAAGTCGCTCAGTTGTGTCCGACTTTTTGCAACCCCATGGACTATATGGTCCATGGAATTCTCCAGGCCAGAATACTGGAGTGGGTAGCTGTTTCCTTCTGCAGGGGATCTTCCCAACCCAGGGATTGAACCCAGATCTCCTGCATTGTAGGCAGATTCTTTACTGTCTGAGCCACAAGGGAAACCGCTTCTATAGCTGGTTATTATTTTAGGCAAACATGCATTCTTCAATGAGATGAAGAGTTGTGAATATACTCTTAATGGAATGCTTGAGAAAACACAGTGGAATCCCTTTATAATATGGATTTTGGAGACACAGAATTTTAATTTCTAAATCTCTATAACTTCAACTTTTTAGTCTTAATGCAGAGCCAAGACAGAAACAGAGAAAGAAAAAAAAAAAGGCCCTCCTAAAAACCCTGCTGCTGCTGCTGCTAAGTCACTTCAGTCGTGTCCGACTCTGTGCGACCCGATAGACGGCAGCCCACCAGGCTCCCCCATTCCTAGGATTCTCCAGGCAAGAACAATGGAGTGGGTCGCCATTTCCTTCTCCAATGCATGAAAGTGAAAAGTGAAAGTGAGGTCACTCAGTCGTGTCTGACTCTTTGCGACCCCATGGACTGCAGCCTACCAGGCTCCTCTGTCCATGGAATTTTCCAGGCAAGAGTACTGGAGAGGGTTGCCAATGCCAAGAAACCAAAATAAAGTGTCCAGGGGTGGTGGGTAGTGGCTGGGGGGCAACTAGATGATATATACTATATAGTTTTGGAACTGAAAGGCTCCAGGAAGATTCCATGATTATTAAAATAAGTAATTATATCCACTAAAGACATCATTATGAGTGTTGCAAAAGTCATGTCCTTATGGTTTAAAATTCACAGTAAGACTCTATCCTTGACCAAAATTCATATTTCCTTCACTGCGGGAAAGCTTTTCCCAATACAATTTTCCTGTCACTCTATATTTTCCAGCCCATTGTTTTCTTCACCCCACCTTCAGTATTTACCAAAGTTAAAAATAAAAAAAAAATCAACTAGTCATATTTTTATAAAATAGTTTGCTCTGAAGAACTTTCCATTACAAACATAAAACAGTTAGATGGACACCATTGCTGAATTTAAGAGTAAACACTACATGAAACTGAATTCAGAGCATGAAAACTAATTTCACAAGAGACCACCTTACCTTGGTTTCACAACCTAAGATGTCATCATCTGATGTAGGCCATGAATCCACACCAGGTTTGTTGGAAAACCTTTAGAGCATAAACACAAAGAAAATGAGTGAGTTCATTTCTCTAAATGAAAAAAAAAAAAAAAGAAGCAAGTGAAAGTTTGGCTATCTATGTAGTAAACGAAGTTTCTTGACATAATTAAAATTTGGCCTCTGTTTTAAAACATTTTTTGAAAGATATTTTGATGTGGACCATTTTAAAAGTCTTTATTGAATTTGTTGCCATGTTGCTTCTGTTTTATGTTTTGGCTTTTTGACCCCAAGGCATGTGGGATCTTAGCTCCCGACTAGAGATTGAACCCACACCACCTGCATTGGAAGGAGAAGTCTTACTAACCATCTTAACCACTGCACCCCCAGAGAAGTCTCCAAAAGAGATTTTAGTTACCTATTTCTGTTTCCATCTCTCCCAACCTAGGACATATCTAGGTAAGACTCATTCTTAGTTTCCATAACAAAGACTGACAGCCAATATATTGGCAGAGCCTGAAAATAATATGTTTTCACCAAGTCCTAATAGCTGAACTGAAAATCTAACTGATGGACTGACGTAACTTTTGTTTGCCCAAACTGCAATAAACCTGGTGACTTAAAGCAGAAGGACATGCTGCTCCTTCTCCATTGTCTGTCCCTGGTTCAGAGCCTAGACTGTGTCCATCAAAAATGGCAGTCTTGGTCCTTCAGCAGGGAAATCACTTATGGAGAAGGCCCCATTCCTCCCCTTCACTTTAAAGGGAATACAGGAGTTCCCCGCAATGTCTAAAACTTAAAATGGACACAAGTCAAAGAAATAATTTATATGTTTCACTTATATGCTACACGGGTACTTCTCAATCTCTGCTGAGGGACAGGAGAGTGGATGTTGGAGCCAGGCAGGCCAGCTGTCAAATCACAGGTCAACTCATTTTAACCATGGAATCATGGGTCCATTCATCAACCTCCCCAAACCAGTTGCCTAATTAAGTAAAAGTAGGACACAGTTACTTGACAAAGCTGTTCTGATGACTCTAGGAGGTCACAAATGTTAAGCACATAACGCAGTCTCTAACCCAGAGCAGAACACTCAACAAACATTAGCTTCTCTTCTCTGTGTGTTCTCTTAGTAACACATACAATTTTAAAAAATCCGTCAAATCCTACCTGCTTAAAGAGTCTTCTGCAGAACTCTTAGCCGCTATTAAAGAAAAAAGTAAGACACATTTTAAATCAACAAAAGAAAAATACAGACGATTAAAACCTCAAGACTGATGTTTTGTTTAAAAGTGTTCCTTTGGGACCTCACCTGGAGACCACACTAGAGGGAGTACTGATCGTATTATCCTCATGGGCCACTAATACCTAAGAACCACTGCTCTCCTTATAGTCATCAAATGTAGAACAGAGGGAAAGAAGAAAGAACTGCTGTTTACAATGACCATAATCCTAACCAAACTCTAGGAGACTGACAGAAAATGATACTGCACCATTAATAGAATCAGTGCGATATGCTGTCAATAGCACGCTGAAACAGCACAGTGTTCCTGGACTTCCATTGTCTGGAGCAGTGAACAGAGGAACAGGTGTCTTGCTGGGACATAACACAACTTCTCTGGCTCTTCAGTTCAGGATGAAAACGCCCTCTCACAGGGAAGCTTGGTCTACAGGCACTGAACTTCAGAGCGTGGGAAAACATAGGAAACAAAGTCTTCCTGGCCCTCTTTCCAAATGTAAGAGAAGTATGGGAGATGTAGTGATTCCAGATTTAGAAAGGATGATCTCTTGAAAGGGAGGTGGGGGAGGGCAAATGGGTGAAGGGGGTCAGCTGGGTGGTGGGGATGAGGACCAGACTTGTGGTGAGCAGGCAGTAGGGTACACATAAGCTGAACTTCTTAATGTTTTAAATATATGTGTATACGTACTAATACATGTGAAAAGTACACTCTCTTGAGACTATTTCCTTCCATTGTTCAAGGGTATCTGGACCACCTAGAGCAGGATGGTCTAAACAGTGCTCTGTTCTACTGAGGGATATCATTATATCAATCCTCCCCATTATATGGCAAATGTTGATAGAAATCATGCTTTTTCAGCTTGGAAGGCATTTGTCATCAGATCCTAAGCTGATGAATAAGGGGAGGAAGGGAAGGATGGAAGGAGCTACAGACTCTGGTGCTGTTGGACAGCATTGCACATGTGTCGTCATGATCTCATGCTGGAGGGATGACTCACATGGAGGGAGAGGGGTCCTCCAAGCTCGAGCCTGGAGGGCAGGCGCAGTGATTTTTAAATGTTTGCACCCAGTAACATCAGAACAATGCTTGGTACGTAAAAGACACTTGATATTTATTTCTTCAGTGAACAAATGAACAAATAAATAAGAATGATTTCCTTAAAAAGTCTGTTTAGAAAACTATAGAAAGTAACCAGAGACAACTCTATTCTGTTCTGAGCATATCGAAGACCAAGACTCTATGTCATCTCTGTATCTTCTCTAACATACAGAAGTCCTTTGATGGATGTTGTTGTTGTTCAGTCACTGAGTCGTGTCCAACTCTTTGTGACCCAATAGACTGTAGCTCACCAGGCTCTTCTGTCCATGGGATTTCCCAGGCAAGAATACTGGAGTGGGTTGCCATTTCCTTCTCCAGGGGATCTTCCCGATCCAGGGATCAAACCAGGATCTCAGGCATTGCCAGGCGGATTCTTTATTACTGAGCCACCTGGGAAGCCCCTTTTGATTAGATAGAGGTCTACTAAGTTTAAAGGTGTTCTCAGACAGCTTGTACAATGTGCTAGATGCCACATGAAGGGGACATAGTGGTGTTTTTGCTAATGTGAAGTGTTTGGGGTCTTTTGAGTTGATCTATTTGAAAATCTATTATGATACTCTTTTAAAGAATGGCAACAGAACATGTTGTTCTTACAAAACTATACTATCATGACAATTATCCAACACACAGAAGGAAACATCTGGTTCTAATGAAGCCAACCTATCTCACTCTTTTTGGATCTGTGAGGAATAAAGTTGGTAATAGAGACCTTGTTGGTACAATAGGCAAAATAATCGGTGGTTCTCAACTAGGCATTGCTTTTCTGATCTGTACTATTCCAAGGTATCTTTCGAAAGTAATCTCTTCCTGGTACACTGCACACTGGCTCAGCATTGCAGGTCTTACTGTTTATCATTTCTTATCCTACCAGGAAGGGATTGTTGAGGTTCCCAGTTTAAACGATGGTAACTTCTTTAATGAGACTAATCACTACACAGTAACTGATAACTATTCATTCACTAAATGCAAACTATTTGTTAAAGTTCCACTTTTATAAGAAGTCCAATTTGTTATAATATGATTATAGATGAAATATATATCATACTAACAAACATTTTTTCTAATTTACACAAAAATCTACTACAGGATTTTAGGGGCTGTGATTAAATACATGGAATTCTTTTCAGACAATACTGTCTCTGATGTTAAATTACCTACAATTAACTTCTTTAACAATTCTGAATACTAGACTATTAAGATATTAATTTAAAAATAAAATACACGTACATTTTACACTAATTTTATCATAGTTCTTTCATTATTGAAACTTCCTCACTCCTACTTTATCTATGGTAGAATCACCAAGAGTAATTCATTATTAGCAGATGACGTACCTGGGTTGCTCTTTTCGGGAGTAGTTTTAGGCCTCTTTTCTTTATATTCAGAGATCAGTTCACAAATGCTATGTGTTAAAAATGTGATAAATAATATTTTAACACTAATATGGAAAACAACTACAAAATATGTTAAATTCTTAGATTATTTCAGACAGACAATGTCAGCGATAATATCAAAACTACAATTGTCCCATACATTTCAAGTTTCTAAGTTCTACAAAGTTTTGCTTAGTATGTATTTAAAGGAGAAAGAAAAGGAAGATGAAGTAGTCATGAACTGAGGGCAATATAGCTCAGTAGATTAACTAGATTTAGCTTGGCATACGAAAACTCTTTCAAACTTGCAAATCCTAGCTCTGTAACCAACTGCTCTTTGTTTCTAGAGAAGTTGATTCTCTGGAGTTCAAAGTCTTCCTCTACACAACTGGGATCTAATGAGATAATATATCCCCAAAATGCTTGCAGAATGGAATAATTTGTTCTTGAACTTTATTGCTGGAACTACTTTGAAATCCCCAATAAAACCAATGTCTGTTTTCTTATATGTTTAGCATTCAAGGGCTGCAGGAAACTGTTATTAATTATGGTGATCAGTTGTTCTTTGTGGTTCGTAATTTAGGGAACCTCAGCTCTTATATAATTTGTACCTAAATTTATTTATAAAATATGAACTCTCTACATTAGATAACATAATCATCCCCCTTTATTGCAGCTAATCACACCAAGTGCAGAAAACTAATCACAATCAAGACCTGGCCTGGACCGCTCCTCTCCATTCTCTACCTGCTCAAAGTCTCAACCAGCTGATCTTTCTGACAATGATGCTTAATCTCCATGTTCATCTCCGATTCACTTGGAAGACATTACCCTACTCTTACAATGGATCCTGGCAAGTCCTAGGCAGGGCTTACCTCTCTAAATTCCTCTCTGAACTAACTTACTTGAGATTTAAGGATTTCTGGTAAATGAGGCAGATAAATCCTTTGGAAGATTTTCATTCTTACAGGAAACAGATCCCATGAGGGGGCCAACTGTAACTATGGAATCTCAGGCAAGTTGACACCCACTACTCTGGGAAGGATGACAGGGAACCTATGACCTAAGGAAAGGTGCCCCCACAGGATAGACGCTGCCGGCACCAGACAGACAACTCTCATTGGTCATGTAACAAGTAACAGTTAGAATTCTTTTTGGCTGCAGTTTAGTGATACCTGGCATTTTAATGTAAACACTTACATATTAAAACCACTAATAGCAGCATATTCTTCCGCAGTCCGTCCAAAGCCATCTGGAGAAAAGACGTCGACACCTCGCTGAAGGAGAAGACTGACTACATCGGTACATTCATAATTGACAGCAAGTATGAGGGCGGTTCTAAAACAACAGAGAGATGACGTCACCCTCAGGAAGTTGAGTTAACTTACAGAAACAGCTCGTTTGATATGTTTTACCAAGTTAACATCTTGCCCTTCCATGAAGAACTGACCATTTACATGCTCAAGTGTACATCCTTGTAAATTACTTCCACGGCTAAAATGAAGGGATGGAAAAGAAGCCTCCTGCCCCACTGGGATGGCACGCAGCAGCAGTTACTATTTCAAAAGTCCCTGATGAGGACTCCCCTGGTGGACCAGGGGCTATGACTCCAGGCTCCCAATGCAGGGGGCCCAGGTTCCACCCCTGGACTGGGAACCTCATCCCACATGCTGCAACTGAGAGTTCCCACAACGAAGACTGCACGCAGTCAAATAAATAAATGCTTTAAAAAAATAATAACAAAGTCCTTGATGGACAAGAAACTATGCTGAGGTCACTTATCTGAGGCAGGTGAGTATTTAAAGGACGAATCCCCCGTTTCCTCCTTAGTCTGATATATTATGCTTCAAAGTCAGCTAGAGGTTGGGTTAAGCAAAGGCTATTTGCAGGCTTAAAACAAAAATATTAGCAATAATGGAAATAAAAATAGTCACCGAGGCACTTAATGATGTTGACAAGCATGTGCTCTTCACTAAATGAAATGCTATACATACACACAGCCGCCTTTGAAGGATGCATTACTATTTGCCTTTTTGTTCCAGGAAACTTATTTGCTGATGATAAGTACTGTGCCCAGGGTCATAACCCTAATAGGTAGGAAAGCTAGGAGTTGAACCCAGTCTGAATCTAAAGCCCATCATTTTCGTCTGTATCATCCACCTCTGACTTATCTTTGTTAAAGGAACTGTTTGTCCAATTAAACCTATCGTTCTTCCTCCCACCTTCATTTAAAATGAAAACATCAAAATGTACTAGAAATGAAAAAGGATAAAAACTGATGAGCCCACAGTATCTGGTGACAGTGATTACTCATCACTTTTTTGTTGCTGTTTAGTCACTAAACTGTGAAGGACTCTTCTGCAATCTAATAACATCAGTATATTTCAAAGAAAGTAACTGAAAGCAAAGAGTCATCCAAAAGACAAAATCAAGTCCTTTATGTTTAGTATGCATCTTTTAAGGAAAAATATATACGAAGTAGAGGTTAAACAATCGTTATAAAATAATTAAGAAATTCAGTACTGTCATAAGGTAAACTGAAAAGCAGAATCCATCTTTTATACAGCTAATGAAACTAGTATGAAATCCCTCAGCTACTACAAGATCAACCAGAAAAAAGAATAGGTTGCATATGACATCACTCGATATTATAAAGGAATATGAATCCTGCTATATATTCCTGCTATATAGTTTTTCACGATTCCCAGTCAGAATAATTGATTTTCTACCTAACTGATGAAGTGTTGATCACAAATGAAACCTGTTATTAATTTAATCTTGATCTTAGCACCCGAGAACAGCACTAAGGTTTTTAAAAAGAAAAAGAACAACTGTACCTTTGCATCTTATCAACCGCATGTATATCTGCTTCTTTTTTTACTAAAAATTCCACCATTTGCTGTTTCCTTTCACTTATGCCAAGTAAGAGTGGTGTAAGGCCATCCTGTAAAACAGGAAAAACCATTTCTAATGTACACAGTTAACCTATTTCTAAACTGAACGGAAAATCATGCAATAGATTCTCTGAACTTAAACATATAATTCAGAAAGTAAACAAAAGGGAGCCCCTCCTCCTCATCCCCTGGCGCGCCTTCTATCTCTTCAAGATGCTCCTCCTCCTGGCCTTCCCTGGGGGTCCAGGGGCTAAGACTTGAGTTCCCAAGGCAGGGGGTCCAGGTTCCATCCCTGGTCAGGGAACTAGATTCCACGTGCCGAAACTAAAGATCCCACGTGCCACAACTAGACCCAGTGCAGCCAAATACGTCTTTCAAAAAGATAACTAATAAAATGCTCCTCCTCTACCTCTTCCAAAGATGAACCACAGAGTCATTCTCTAAAACTCACTTTCAACATTTACTGGTTCCAAGGATCTTTGCTTCTATCATAGTATTTATCAGGAATATTGTAGTATTTACTTGCTCTATTACTAGTCTCAACACTCCTCCAGAGAGAATCAATCAGCTACTAAATCAGCTGCATATTTTAGGAACAATGCTGAGGCAGGACTATATAATATTATCTGTAGCATGCATAAGCTATCCAAGGATGACCAAGAGTAACCTCATGAGGTTTACAGACATTCCAATGGGAATATTATCCTCTACATGAACACGCAAAGAGAAAGGCTGTTTTGTGTTTTTCTTTCTTCCAAAAAACCAACTGTAGGCACCATGCTTTTTTGGCTTTCTCAGCAAAGTCTCCTGAAATTTAATCTTACTCATTCTCCTTTGCTTGTTCCTTCCCCCACCCTTAAGTTAACCTGACAGGTCAGCTTTAGCTAGATGCTGTTTTGACACAGAACAACACTGCTTCTCTTCAAAGACCTTTCTTGACGACTCTCATGTAATTACCTCCAGACCTCCAGGAGGAAGCTTCCTTAATCCCAGTGTTCTGGTCTCTGTCTTGCTTTACTGTTCTTAGTTAAAGATTACAAGGTCAGTTCAGTTCAGTTCAGTCGCTCAGTCGTGTCTGACTCTTTGCGACCCCATGAATTGCAGCATGCCAGGCCTCCCTGTCCCTCACCAACTCCCGGAGTTGACTCAGACTCACGTCCATCGAGTCAGTGATGCCATCCAGCCATCTCATCCTCTGTCGTCCCCTTCTCCTCCTGCCCCCAATCCCTCCCAGCATCAGAGTCTTTTCCAATGAGTCGACTCTTCGCATGAGGTGGCCAAAGTACTGGAGTTTCAGCTTTAGCATCATTCCTTCTAAAGAAATCCCAGGACTGATCTCCTTCAGAATATAAGTTACCAATAAATATGCACTCAGCGTTTTCTTGAGGAGTTGCTCTTCCGTGAATTCTCCCTGCGCTCTCTCTCATAATCCTGTGTGTTTGGGAGACTCATTCAGTGTGAAACTGCCACAACCAACTTAAAATTCTAATTTGAAAAATTGAATCCCATCCTGAAGAAATTCTTTTAAAATATGAAATCAATTATAGATTAATTAGACTGTTTTAAAATCTTGAAATAGTTATCAAAATAAACTATAAAACAAGAATTGGAAACTCAAATGCTAATGGAGGGAAAGCCGGTGGCCTGAGTAAATGAAAAAGCCAGGTGAGGCTAGCAAACCTGCGAACACACGCCCCATACAGAAGGGGAAGCCTCCACACGCAGAGCTCCACACGCAGACCAAACAGTAGAATGGGCTCAAGGGGGACCAGATTGAGTTCTCCAAGAAGCCTGAAATGCAGACTTCCACATGAGTTTGCTAAGTTTTAAATGTTGACTCAGTCTGTGGAGGTAGGTAAGCTAAACATATCCAAGGACCACATTTGCTCTGTAGCCCACTTGTGGTTTCACGTTTTGCCGTTTCCAAACAGGTGGGCATAAAGCAAATATTTGTATGTGAAAGCTTTCCTTTCTTTAGTATCATGTGTTTCACAAGAAAAGTGGGTCTCAATATGTAATAAAAATTGCTGTTGACTCATAATTTTATTAAAATAAATTTAAAAAACAAGACTCAAAATTCCCACTTTAAGACTGTTTCCACTGCTTGTTAAAACTACAATCTGTTCCTAGAATTCTCCCAGATTATTAACCAAATGGATAATGAGTTCCTAAGACTGCTGAAACTAAATTATTAAAAGAATCCCCATCTGTACTAACTTCATGGGTTTTGATGTTTAAAGCTGTCGTCTTGCTTATGCCAGGGCTCAGCAAATCTAACACACACACTGCAAGAGTCTGTCCTGCTGACACCAAAAGAAGGCTCATGAGTTACTATTACTGCAGTCAGGAAAACACTGTTGGTAACAAACATCTGTTGACCTCATGACCTTGTTGATAATAGAAGGTGTAAAATTCTTAAAGGGTCAGACTCTACAGACGAAGTGACTTCGCCATGAGCAAATCTCTAAAGACTCTTGGAGTGTCACTGAATAATTAGTGGTTGGAAGAAAAAGGAGTTATATTATTCAGGCCAATAGATTTTGCCAAAAATATTCCTTTTAACTTCTCAATCACAGAGGCAGAGGAAAAAGTCTGGCTAATATTGTTGCAAAGGAGGGAGCTGATGGAAGTAGCCAGCATTGATCAAACTCCAACTCTTCTATCGATTACTTATTTTTGAGATAGGTGCACTTAGAAATTATCCTTAATCACTCCATAGTTCTTCACCAAGGATCGTATCAGAATCTCAAGGAAATATTTCTAAATACACATGTCCAGGCTTTCCTCGATTTATTTCATCAAAATCTTCAGGGAACAGCCTAGGCTTGTAAATTTTTTTATAAACTTTCCCAAGTGATTGTGGTTTTCACCAGCACACTCTAGCTGAGAATTAGCGCAGCAAACATTCCAGTCTCATCTCTCACCCACATGGCCAATTCCTTCTCTTACTTGAGGATTTGAAGAAAAAAGAAAAGTATACGAGATAAGAGTCATCAAAACAGAATTAAATTTTCCTGGGTAAATAATGGTAGAACAGGGACTAAGAAACACAAAAGGCAACCTGATCTCATTGTTTATAAACCCCTTACTTTCCATCAAGACCTTCTAGATTGAGAGCAGAGTCCAGACTCTTGTCTAACTGGCTGTTTCTGCCAGAATAGGATAATATTTCTGTTAAATATTTGTTCTTCTCTTTTTTTTCCCAACTTAATCACCACCTGTTCACTGCTGATCTGATTTCTGCAAAGTCTTCCTAAAATTGGTATCTAGGCAAGTCTCCAATTCACTCAATCTCTTTCTCAAAATAACAACTATTGTCCTGAGACTGAAAAGCACCTTACCGAAATATATAAACTGAAGGGGAAAAAAAAAAAAACCCAAAAACCAAAACCTTGGGACTTCTGTGGTGGTTCAGTGGCTGGGTCTCAGTGCTCACAGTGCAGGGGGTCTGGGTTCAATCCCTGGTCAGGGAACTAGATCCTGCATACTGAAACTAAGACCCAGCACAGCCTAATAAATATTTTAAAAAAACACCTCTTCTTGGCATACCCCAACTCCCAAAACTCCAACTTGATCTGCATTTTTCACCTGCTCGCTCCTTTGCCTTTCCTTTTAGCCTCTGAAGCCTTGGGCAATGAGAGAGAAATCATTTTTATATAAATCATTTTTTCATAAAATTGGAATGTGTTAGCAGCAGCAAGATTTCTATTATGTTGTCAAATGCTTGTTTGAGTTTTAAGACAAAGTCTATTTCCAAGGCAAATTTTGCTTTACTGTGTTATTTTAGACTAATTAGGAAAAAAAAAATTTTTTTCAATAAGGGAAAAATACTTGGAAAAAGTTTTACCTTTAAAAAGTGCAGTGTTATCACAAATATCTGCCATCGACACAACAAGGAATGCTTTACTCCCTAATGCGTCTTGAGCAATATCATGATTTAAAGTGACATCTTAGACAATCAAGTGCTTTCAAAATATTTTCACTCAAGGAAGGCTGGAGCTTCCAAACAAGGAAAACTGAGCCCACCTGTGAGAGTTGGGGAGCTCTCTCTGCAGCTCCAGAGCTGCAGCCGCAGGAGAAAGAGCAGGAGGGGCAGCTTCACCATCATCAGCTGCCCACACTCAGCTGCAACCCCACTGAGCGCCCCCCAGGGCTGAACGTGGGAGACCCACTTGTACCTGGAGAACCAAGTGGTCACCAGCACAAGTGAACACCCTTGCTGGGTGTCAAACGTGACCTGACCCACGTGACCGGATCTCAGAACCGGGGTCCTGGAGGTCTCAGGGCTCCAGGCCTGCTGCCTCTCCAGCCCACTTGCACCCCCAAGCTCCCCCTGCTGGGCACTGGTTCTCCTTCCTCCTACCCCCATCCCTCCTCCAGCAGCTGAGCCCATTCTCTGAGCCGCTGGAAGCAGCCATCCATCACATCACTTCACTCCCCCCACACCTTCATTTTTTGTAGGACTGAGCGCCGAAGAATTGATGCTTTTGAACTGTGGTGTTGGAGAAGACTCTTGAGAGTCCCTTGGACTGCAAGGAGATCCAACCAGTCCATCCTAAAGGAAATCAGCCCTGGGATTTCTTTAGAAGGAATGATGCTAAAGCTGAAACTCCAGTACTTTGGCCACCTCATGCGAAGAGTTGACTCATTGGAAAAGACTCTGATGCTGGGAGGGATTGGGGGCAGGAGGAGAAGGGGACGACAGAGGATGAGATGGCTGGATGGCATCACTGACTCGATGGACGTGAGTCTGAGTGAACTCCGGGAGTTGGTGAGGGACAGGGAGGCCTGGCGTGCTGTGATTCATGGGGTCGCAAAGAGTCGGACACGACTGAGTGACTGATCTGATCTGAGCCTACCACCCACTCCTGAGCATGTTCTAGTGGGAAAATCTTCCTTCTGGGGTAGAAGGGTGGCTAGGGAGCTTTGCCCTTTCTGTGGGCTCTGATATTTTCCACCCACCTGCTGGCGTGACTTTGGAGTTGTTTCCATGGTAACAGGGCCTGCTGGACACTACTCAGTCTACCTATTTACACACTGTTATCAATAAAACACTTCTGGTTTAGAAAAATGGTTTGCAAATATTTTGTGAATAAAGTTAGTTGAGCTATACCTCGTTTTTGGCTTCTATATTGGCGTCATAGGAAAGCAGCTTTGCCGCGAGTGATACATTCTGGCAAAAGACAGCATAGTGGAGAGCGGTATTGCCATTGACATCCGTGACATTTGGGTCGGCACCATGCTCCAGCAGAAGAGTCGCACACTCCTCTTCTTGACATTCTATGGCCTGTCAGTGTTGTGCCAAGAAACAAGAGTGTGAATTCTAGGAATTCAAAGTAAATAGTCCACAAGCTTCACCAGTTCCCTATATTTTAATGAGATACATTCATTTTTAGTCTCAGTAGTTAAATCACATCCATCTCATGTGGACATGGTTCACTGCCCCATACCTTCATCAGCGCGGTCTTGTTTTCACTGTCACCGAGGTTAAGCTGGCATTTTCTCTCCAGGAGGAGAGCTACCACCTCTGAATGGCCATTGGCACAGGCCAAGTGGAGCGCAGTCCTATGAAAGCAAGACAAATTTTTAGGAAACTGTAGTGTAACTGTTTCAAAACAAATAACTTTGTGTGATTGAAAACACTCAATAGCATGGTACTCCTATCCCTCTGAAACAAATATTTCATTTTCTTCTGGAGAAAGAGCAGCATATATTAGTTTAGCTCCTCTTACACAGTAAAGAAAGAACAGTCTACTTGAATAGAATGCGTGAGACCTTGAGATTCAGCTCAACTTGGGTTTAAATTTGACTTTGTCACTTATTAGCCGTCACTCACCCTCTCTGTACCTCCATTTCCTCACCAACAAAATGGAGACAGAGTAGTAGTTATCTCACAGGACACTGATGCGATGCTTAAATGAGATCCATGCACAGGGTTTAGAACCATCCCTTGCATAGATAACAGCTAGTGATTGTTAGATTGTATTATCATATTTATTACTATTACTACTATCTTACAAGGACAACATCTGAATGAAGTCAAAGGATATTACACCTCCTTTGCAGATATGTTTTGAGGATTAGAGACAACATTGTACTTCGATGATTCTAATATGCTCATTTTCTCACATTTTAACATCTCTGACATTGGAATATAATTTATAATTCATAGTCTTTACAACTATAAACTGTAGCATTTTTGTTTGTTCATGTCTCTTTTTTCCTGTTGGTTAATTCCCGTGAGGTGTTTCCATCTAAGCTTGCTTTAGAGATGACGTGTGTTATATATTATTATATCATACAGTGCGCCACACAGTGACCCACAGCTGTTACAGGTTACACTGCATTTAAGGGACTATAACATCTTAGCTATATTCACCATGTTGTACAATATGTCGTTGTAGCTTGCAGGACTTTAGTTCCCTCACCAGAGATCGAACCCTGGGCCCAGAGCAGTGAGTCTTAACCACTGGACGGCCAGGAAATTCCCAAGATTCCCTTGACTTCTGAAAAGACTGAAAGTGTCACAGGATACCAACCCTCACAAAAAATTCTAAATTAAATTGAAAATGACAAATTATTTTTATCTGTGCCACATTCCTATTAGTGCCAGAAAGACAAGTCCTGTCTGCTCATCCAACTTCCCTACACACAGCTTCATCTACAGAGATTTTTAAATTTGAGGGGTCGCTAAAGCAACTTTCAGATTTCTTTTCTTCTTTTTTGGGGGGGTGGAGTGGGGAGGTGAAACCCAGGAAACTCCAGAATTCTTGCCTTTGAACTCATTTTTAGAAAGGTCTCTGGGGTGGGATATACGTATACTTACAACTGATTTCTGATGTTGTACAGCAGAAACCAACACAACATTGTAAAGCAGTTACCATCCAATTAAAAAAATATTAAGGTTAATAAACAGTAGAACTAGGGAAAAAAAGGTCTTTGTCAGCACACAAAAAATGTATAGATAGGAATTTCAGTTTTCTTCTGGTACTTTTCTCACCCCGTGTATTTAAAATTTTCGATCCATACTCCATCTGAAACTTTTGGTGAGATAAAAATCTAGTTACTCTTCTCTAAATAGTTACCAGGTTATTTCTCCCACATCTACACATAATTTATCTTTCCTAATAGAAAATGTCACCCAGCAAATTTTGATATCTAAAAGGGCAAATCTTTGCCTTCTACACAAAACTTTTAATTTCACCACAACTAAAGACAGCATGTGTAACCCAAAATCTTTAAAACCACAATGTGTTTATTGGTTTAAATATGGAAAGACCATAGATCCTAAGAAAATGTCCTCCTATTCAAGGACACAGCCAGCTTCCTACTTCAAAGCTGTCTTCTAAAGTCCTTCAGCAAAGAACATAGACACATAAGTGTACACTGATATAAAACAGTGTAGCTGAAGAATTTTTAACCCAGAAGTTGGCCTGTCATGGGGATTATTTTTCTCACTATGCACTTTTTTGTAATATATAACATTATGGTATAAAAATGTGTACATTAAAAATAAGATGCCGACAACATCAAAAATCTGTCCACTGCCAATATCCACAATGGACGATCCAAGGGAAGAAGAGTTTTCATAAATCACATGAGAAAAACAATGTGAGAGCCACGGAGTTCCAGAAGATTTCTTGAGGGCTATAGAACTTGAGAGCTCTTTCTGCTGCTTCTGCTGCTAAGTTGCTTCAGTCGTGTCCAACTCTATGTGACCCCACAGACGCAGCCCACCAGGCTCCACCATCCCCGGGATTCTCCAGGCAAGAACACTGGAGTGGGTTGCCATTTCCTCCTCCAATGCATGAAAGTGAAAAGTGAAAGTGAAGTCGCTCAGTCATGTCTGACTCTTAGCGACCCCATGGACTGCAGCCTACCAGGCTCCTCCATCCGTGGGATTTTCCAGGCAAGAGTACTGGAGTGGGGTGCCATTGCCTTCTCCTACTCATGAGTAGATCATGTTAATGCATGCATAACAACAAATGAAGAGGAGGAGAAGGAAGAAGGGAAAAAAAGATGCTATTCATGTTTCATTTCAGTTCTGTGATTACTGTCATTCAGTTAAATCACTTTAAAATGACCAGTAAAGTGCTCTATAAGGGGAATTATAAGTGGGTCCGAAAGCAGCTAAGGCTTTTGCAGCCGATCAAGTCTGTGGGGCGCTGGATCCCACAAAGGTGTCTGCGATCCTTGGAGGGGAAACTCACAGGAGGGACCCCTGCCAGGCCCTTCCTCCCACTTACCTGTTCTTCTTGTCCCTGTCGTTCAGGCCATTCTTTCTGAGCAACAGAACCTGCTGCACTTTGGCTACATTGCCTTTGCTGGCAGCTTTGTGGATTTTTTTGAGGTCCCTGTCTCGGATGTGGTACCCGGGCTGGAAGCTGGTTCTACGATGACCTCTGTCTCTCCCCAGGCTGATGGAGGAGTCTAAGGGCGACTCACCCTTCTCACTCCTGAAGCCAAAAATCTTCTTCATCGCAGAGCCTATGGGCTCCAAACACACCTCACCTCCCCCTCGGCTCTTCACAGTCCCCTAAACCCAACACAAGCACTACAGGGAAGCCAGAGCCGTCCCGCCACAACCTCCCAGCTGGGAAGCTCAACGGTTTGGAATCTTTCATCCCAGAATGATCGTTGCTAAGCGACAGCTCTAAACACATTGCCCGTGTGCCAGAATGCCCAGTGTGCATGTGCAAGAACTGGAAGTGCATTTTTCAAAAGAAGCAAACAATATCAATAAACCCTTACCTAAGGGAAGAAGGAAAGAGAGGAAACTGAAATAACCACAGAAAGGAAAGCGACATTACAACAGATACCTCGGAAGTAAAGAAGCATAATCATAAGGGGCCGTTATTACTCATGAACAATTACAAATTGGAAAACCTAGAAGAAATAGATAAATTCTGAGAAACATACACCCTGTCAAGACTAAAACAAGAAAAAATAGAAAAACTCAACACTCCAGTAGCAAATAAGGAGATTCAAATATTAATTAAAAAAAAACCAAAACACAAAAACCTCCCCAAAGCTAAAAGCTTAGGACCAAATGGATTCAGAGCTCAGTTCTACCAACATTCAAGTAAGAATTACAAGTAAGAATATGCAGAAAAAACACTTGACAAAATTCAAAACCCACTCATGATAAAGGCAACTTGTGTCCTCTTCGTGACTGGTGCTTTTCTGTACCAACCCCGGTTTTGTTTTGTGCTGTTTTTCTCTTCTTTCAATTTTCAGAGCTTCCCTCAATTACCCAGTCCGTTGGTGGGTCAGTCATAGGCCTGCCTGAGGTGGCTCGGCCAGGGCTGGTGCACACAGGCGACCCCTGTGGTGACAGCCCAGCGAGCCCTGCCCCTGCCCTCCTGGGCTGTGTGCTTCCCAGGAGGCCACCCTCCCGGTCGCCCCCATGGGCTTCACCTGCTTCCCCGGCCAGCCCACAGCATCCCTCTCTCCGGCTTTCTAATCTGCCTGCTGGTCCTTCCCACCAACTCAGGCCACATGATTGAGACATGTGCTTTGATGCTCCAGGAATGTGCATGGCACCCTGGGGCCAAATGCCTGGGGTCTTGAAGAACATTCTGCTTCTCAGTAGTTCTGCTCATTCAGGGAAGGCCATCACAGAACACATAACCGAAATATTTTTGTTGGTTTTTTTTTTTTTGCTTGTTTAATGTTTTGGCTATGCCTCTCAGCATGCTGAGATATTAGTTCCCTGACTGGGGATTGAAACTTTGCCCCCAGCATTGGCAATGCAGAGTCCTAACCACTGCACCATCAGGGAGATCCTAAACCGACGTATTCTTAACTTGCAGAGTCTGGTATTCTGCCCCTGTTAATAAATACGCGCACACAGGAGGCACAGGGCGCGGCTGACCTTGTGGTCTGCCGGCTGTCTGGGCAGCGGGTGAGGACTGGCCGAGACCCCCAGAGCTTCCCACCGAGAGGCCACAGCTCTGTGCTCTGTGGGTGGTGAGACGCTGCCCCCTCCTGGCCTGATTTGCCGCGTGGACACGTTCCTGAAGACGCATTGCCCCCTGGTGGAGGGAGGAGGTGACACTTTGGGAGAACATTTATGAACCGGTTCCAATGTGTGTGATTTCTGGGCGTCTCATTGCTCTGAGGGAAGTGCTGAGCAGCTGAAACAATGAAGAATGGGGGGACCACAGCAAGGGCAGGTGGGCCTCCGGACGCGGACCGAGGGATCTCAGGAGAGGAGAGGCCGAAGCCCAGTCAGGCCAAGGGCGCAGGTGCGGTGCTGGCTCACGACCTCCAGTGAGTGGCGAGCGCAGAGCCCCAGGCGGGGGTCCACGTGCGGTCAGGCCCCTCTGGTTTCCCGAGTGTGTCCCCGCTGCCCACTCCCACCTGGCACGGCCTTTCTCTTCCCGCTGCTCCCTGCTCAGCAACCAGCCACAGCCTGTGTGTAGACAGAAACCAGCGCAGGTGCGGAGCCTGCGTGCAGGCCCCTGCTCCCTGCATGGGGTGATCAAGCCTCCCGTTTTCTCCCTGTCAGTGGGAATGCCGTCTCCTCTCCAGCAGCCCCGGGAATCCCACATGGGGAGAGTTTACAGGGCCAAACCCTGCCCATGATAACCTCACAGGGACATGGTCAGCCTGCCCTAGATGTCCTCTGTCACAGGGAACTCAGCATCTTCCGCCCCAGACTCCTCCCTTGTCCTCAGTTTCTGTGGGTCGCCGGCATCACTGTTTCTCCTGGAGGCCTGGTTGGACCCAGCCTCCTGCTCTGATGCTCCCAAGGTCAGGGGCTTCGGGCCAGTTTTGGGTGAAGGGGAGAGAAGGGAGGTGGTACGTGGTCCCTGGGAGCATGACCACCTGTGTCAAATGGTCTGTTTTCCTGGCCTGGCCTTGCTTCCTGGGACCCTATGCCTTTCTTTCCCACTGGCCCCTTCTGGTTCCTTCCCTTCGAACCTGTGTTCTCTCCTGTCACAGCCCAGGCCGCACCCCCACTCCCCAGTCTCTCTGGCCACACAGGTTCCTGCAGAGGCAGTGTCATTTCTTCTCTGCCTGCGGAGTCCCCATTGCTCCACAGATGTGGGCAGGTAAGGAGGGAAGAAGGAAGTGCAGGGGTGTATTAGGGCTGAAGGGAGCCTCATGAATCCCTAGCTGAAGTCCACACCTGCCTCTGCCCTGGACTTTAGACTCATGCGGAGTCTGAGCCTCCCTGACTGTGCTGAGGTCCTTGCCTCTGTGTCCTGTCCAGGTGGGGTCCTGCAGTGGGGTGGGGTCAGGTGGGTGGGAAATGACCTTCTGGTCTCCAGAGCACTTGGATTATTGGAAGATTATTTCTTTGTGTAAAAAGCTAGATTTTTAAATTAGTTTTCTATCACATAACAAAAGCATGTTTTGTTTGGAAACACCAAGAGTTTAGGATGGAAAGTCCTGTCTCCCAGCCTAGCTGTCTCAGCCCCAGCCCCATGTTGGCCACTCCCTGTGTTCTGGCATTTTCTCTGTCACTCCCCGAGAGCCACATTGCACCTCCGAATCTGCATCTTTGTAAGCACAAGTGGGCCCAGAGTCTGTTTTAAAGAGCCCCACACGCCTCCCATTTCTTTCCAGTTGCCTCTCGGGCTGTGCCCCCAAAGTACGTGAGCAGCTCTAAGTGGTACGGCCGTCAGAGCCAGCCCGAGCCCTGTGGCGCTGCAGGTGGAGCCCCAGGTTTACTGGAGCAGCCGGCCATACCCAGTGCGAGGAGCCAGCTTTGCGGTTCTGCGTCCCTGGAAAGCGTGGAGGTGGGTGGACCCCGCCCTCGGCACATCCCTCCAGTCACTGCTCACATGACATGACACAGGAGGATGGGAGAGGGCATCTCATCACTGGAAGAGGGGCTATTTGGGGACCTACATTTTGTTTTAAGGTGTCTCTGGGTCTCTCTATCTGCAGGGCAGCTCTGGCCACAGAGCATCCTCCTTCAGAAACGGGGTCTCGGAGCATGTCCTGTGTACCACCACCCTGCCCTGGCCCTGCAGGAGGAGGGGAAGGCTAATCGACTGAGGGTAGAAAGGGCAGGTGTGCAACAGCCACAGTCACCTGCATCCAGCCCTTGGACCAAGGCTTACCCTGCACAACTTGGTGGGCTCACGATGGATGCCTCTGGGGCCCCCACTGAGACTCCTTGAGCTGTCCACTGCGGGAGGCTTCAGGCCTTCGTGTCAAAAAAGTCTATCCACAGGGCAGATCCACCCCCTGCAGGTTAATCGTGGCTGATGGCCTTCTCTTTCTGTTTTTCCAGAGTCTCAAGTCTGATGAAGAAGCCGACAGCACGAAGGAGCCTCAGAATGAATTGTTTGAAGCCCAAGGTAAAGCCTGGCCTTGTGGTGAATGCCCCCTTTGGTCAGTGCTGGGCTGTCAGGCAGCAGGCTGCCAGCGAAAGAGAATTTCCCGGGAGGTGCCCAGTGTGGGTGGTCTCTCTGGGGTGCCCTTCTCCTGGGGAGGTCCCAGTTCTGAGATTCCTGAGGTCAGACCCTTGGGCAGGGGCTGCTGGCTAAGAGAGCAGCTAGTTGGTTGGCTAGGGTCATAGTGATCCTCCCGACCAGCAGGCATGGGCCAGGGGACTCCTTCCTAATGTGCCAGGCCTGGGCCAGCAGCCTCCCCACTCACCAGAGGCCCTGCATGTGCCCCAAGTGGAGGGCGAGACGTGGCTCTGGTCCTGGGAACCTGGCGGAGCACCCAGAAGGCAGTCACAGGTGCTTAGCAAAGCTGGGTGCATCAGCATGTGGGTGTGCGGGTTCCTTAAGGACACCTCTCACCAGCGTGTCACAGGGCAGAATGTGCAGGACCACGGCTCCAGCGGGAGACCAGAACTGACCTGGAGCTTCTCCTGAGTGAGAGGTCTGCACTGGTGCTGAGCACCGTCCAGACTGTGGTCCTCAGGGGCCGAGGCTGTTGCTGGCTCAGTGCTGAGCGTGGGGACGTCAAGTGAATGAACCAAGTGTCTGTGCTACTGGATGAAGCAGATGGACCTCTTTGTGTCCAAAAATCACTTCCTACATTCCCTGGACTCAGACTAAATCTAGGGGATGAGAGGAAGGGCTCCGGGGAGGTTATCCACTGAGTGATGTTGGGCTCTCTGCCCAGAGACAGGTTGGGTGCTTCTTTCCATCCAGGTTAGAACTGACCCTCCTGCACAAACACTAACGTCAGACCTCACAGGACTTACTTACCTTCTCTGCCAGCCCTGAGAACACGCCCTGGTGTCAGAATTGCTTTCCCCCTTTTTTGGTTCCTGCCTTTGTTTATTTGTTTATTTTTTATATTTAAAATGTATTTATTTGGCTGTGTCAGGTCTTAGTGGTAGCATGCAGGATCTTCATACGTCATCTGGGATCTTTCATTGCAGTGCACAGGTTTCTGTCTATTTGCAGGGCACAGGCTTAGTTGCTCCATGGCACGTGGGATCTGAGTTCCCTGATCAGATCAGTCGCTCAGTCGTGTCCGACTCTTTGTGACCCCATGAATCGCAGCACACCAGGCCTCCCTGTCCATCACCAACTCCTGGAGTTCACTCAGACTCACGTCCATCGAGTCAGTGATGCCATCCAGCCATCTCATCCTCTGTCGTCCCCTTCTCCTCCTGCCCCCAATGACCAAGGATCAAACCCAAGTCCCCTGCACTGCAAGGTGGATTCTTAATCATGGGACCTTCAGAGAAGTCCCTGTTTTTCCATTTTCCCATAGAACTTTCAGATGTTTTAAGCTGGAAGGGGTCTTGGAAGTGGCCCTTTCCTTGTGTTTTCCTCAACCCAATATACAGCATCATTCCTGAGCATGGAGGCTTAGCTTTCCTCAGGAAAGGACTTTCTGATTATTAGTTGGGTTATCACAGTAAACGCCAAGATGACTCCTCTCTGGAGACCTCCAGACCACTGACCCGGAGCCGGGGTCTGGTTAGGTGCAGGTGACCCTCATCCTGTGTCAGGCAGGGTGGTGCAGTCTGGGCATGGAAGGAGCTCTGCTTTGAAGCCTTGCTTATCTAAAGAGAGCTCTTTGTGGGCACCCCAAGGTCTGTCCTCTCCCAAAGGGTGTTTCTCTGGCAAAGCTTCAGAAACCTCAGTAAGCCACCTGGCTAACGTAGAAAGGCTATGAAACTGGGCTGGCTGTCACCCAGACTCGCTGCTGAGTCTGCATCTCAAAGACCCCTGTGGCTCCTGATGTGAGGTGGTATGGAAAACAGCCCATCTCGGGGCATTTTTGCTGGGGAAAAAAAAAGAAAAAAGATAACACTCAACCTGCATCCAAACTAGCCTTTGGTGCTAAGTTCCAGGTTACAGGAGATGTTAGGGGTGGAGGGCAGGAGCCCGGGGACTGGGGGGTGGGCGGGAGGTGACCCAGCGACTCTGGGGGAGTAGCCACACACACAGGGAGGGTTCTGCGTTGATGCTGAGTTGAAGAAATCAGCTGTCGGGAGACTTGGGAGAGAACTGGGACGTCGTTGTTGGGTTGTAGGGCCATCGTCGCACTGGGGTCAGGAGTGCATATGAAACACTCAGGGTGAGAACACGGCAGCTGGGATTTGCCTTCAAATTCTTGGGCCAGGGACTTCTGTGGTGATCTATTGTCTAGGACTCCACAGTCCCATTGCAGGGGGCCCGGGTTCCATCCCTTGTCTGAGAACTAGAGTCCCCATGCTGTAACTAAGAGTTTGCATGCCACAGCTAAAAAGATCTCACATGCAGCAACCAAGACCCAGAGCAGCCCAATAAATATTACAGAAAAAAGAAATACGTGGGCAAGAACAAACAGGGGTAGATGAAGCCAGGGCGAGAGGCTGCCCAAGGGACAGGGTCATCGGCCTTTGTTGGACTGTGCTCTTTGCTTTGGGCAGGTTTGAAGACCTTCAAGACGTTAATTTTTTAAAATCTGGCCCTTTTATTCTAAGTACAAAGCTTGCAGGTATGCTCCTGGTGCTACAGCTTCTGTAGGCTCCCTTCAGAAAATGCCTTCCCCACGTGCAGCAGAGGCCCCCTTTTATTGTGAAATTTTGCGTAGAATTAAGTTGGAAGAATTGCACAGTGAGCCCCATGTCGCCACCATCGGAAGCTTGACTCTCACATGTGTCCCTCTGCCCATCTGTCAGTCTATCTGATTTCAGAGTAAAGTACCGCCTTGGTGTGTTTCCCCTGCTTCAGGCCAGCTGCCAACCTGGGGTTCTGAGGTCTTCGGGAGCCCTGGAAGCCCTGCAGCCACTCCTTCGACACCCCGAGAGCTGGGTCTGGGGCCTCTGGGAAGAGCTGGGTGTGGGCATCAGTGGCCACCTCACCGAGCAGGAGCTGGCCCTGGTCTGCCAGAGCACTGGGCTCCAGGGCCTGGTGAAGGAGGTGAGAGAGGATGGGATGGACCGCCCCAAAGGGCTGAGTCTTTGTGGTTGGTGCTGGACCTAGAAAACCCCTTCACCCTCAGACACTGATTCAGTTGTCACTGTCTGATCTAAAATCCTGTGCTGACTCCCAGGGCTTGTGCTGAGGGTCCGTCTCGGGCCACCTTCACGCAGGACCCTCCTCTGCCTAGAGCTGTCTCCCCTCTCTGGTCTCCCTAGGCCTACCGCCCAGCCCAAAGGTTGTGCCCATAGCATCTGGCTGTGACCCTGGCAGCTGTGTTCAGCCCTTCCCTCCTTCGGGGCCCAGGGGAGGAGGGGGCAGTGCGATGGGATGGGCCCTGCCTTGCTGACCCTGAACCGCTGGGATTCCGTACACACGTGTCCCGCACACACACGTCCCACCGTCCAGCAGACTCCCTCACAGCAGACTCAGGTGGGTGTTTGGGAGATGCGGGATGCTCAGCTGGGTGGAAACTGACCAGGCGTGTGGATTTCACAAGCCCCAGCCAGGAAGCCAGTGCTGGATAGCAAGCCTCTGGCTTGGTGGGGTGGGGGCTGGGCCTGGGCGGGGCGGTCAAGGCTGCTAGGGAGCAGCCTCTGAGCAGATGCCTGAGGCGCTTTTATTTAGGAACCTGAAGACCTGTTCAACAAGCTGGACCAAGATGGGGATGGCAGAGTGAGTCTGGAGGAGCTCCAGCTTGGCCTGTTCAATCATGGGTCCCCTCGACCGCTGGAACTGGCCCCGCTTGTCAAACCCAGCAGGTCCTGGTCTCGTTACCAGGTAAGGTGGGGCGATTAACTCTTGAAGCCCAGGGTGACTGCCATCACTCTCCTGAAGGCCTGAGCTCTCTGCCTGGTCCCCAGAGTGGGTTCATCCTGCACGATTCCAGCTGGAGTCAAGCAGACTTTATTTACACTGTGATGTTGGCCGGTGCGTTTGGTTCATGTCTGTCTCGGGGTGGTCAGGGCTCCTTCTCCCACCGCAGGGCATGGTTGTCCTGGGGAGTCTTGCTGCCGCCTCTTTGGCAACGTGGTTGATCCCGTAGTTTGTGGGCGGTGGTGCAGGAACAGTGTGGCCTTGTTCTCTGCTGGGCTGGGCACGTCCGAAAATCAGGTTTCTGCCCCTGAAGCCACTGAGATGGGGAAGGACTTGGGGTAGTGAGGACAGTGCCCGGCCACCTGAGGGCAGGGACTGCATGGTGCCCACAGCTCGCGGGGGAGGGCTCCTCCCAGGGGCCTCGGCCCCTTGATCCTGCCCAGGAAGTGCTGACATGGCCCCGGGGCCACGTCCTGTGCGTGTGGACACCAGTGTGACCGGGCTGCAGGTGTGGGGCCTCGTGTAGCAGACCGAGGTTCTCCTGCTCCATCAGGCGAGCCCCTGGGTCTGGTGGTCTGGGGACACCCACCTCAGAGAGGAGGGGGCCGCTGCTCCTCCTTGTTCGGGCCCCAACAGCCAATGTGTGTCCTGGGGGCCCTCCCTGGGGCAGGAAGCAGCTTACCCGCCACACCTCAGCCTCACCCGTCAGCTTTCTGGCCGAGGGATTTTTCTGTTCTTGTCTCCAGCCCTGAATCCTGAGGACACGTGCCCTCTGCTCAGGCCGCTCCGCCTCTTCTGAAGCCCATCTTGGGTTTCTATGCATAGACTGGGTTTCCCTCGGCTGGTGTGTGCCTTCCCAGGCTCTTCCTCTGGGAGGACAGGCGGGAAGCCATTGCTTGTTCAGAGAGAAGTTACTTCGGGGGGCCCTGCAGGTGCTGGGGCGTCCCCCCGCACGGCCTCAGGCAGATGGCCCTGAGCCCTGGGCTCGGGTCACCTCCGCGGAGCCTGCAGTTCCCGCAGGTCCTCTAGGCACCCTGTTCCTTGCAGCAGGAATCAGGGGGAGGCTGCGCCCGCCGAACACAGGTGGTGAGGTCACGGAAGGTGCGCGGGGAGGCCCGCGGTCCTCACAGCGCTGGTCCCCGTGTGCAGGTCCCGGAGGACAGTGTTGGCCAGACCACCACGTCGTCCCTCGTGTCCGTGTGCTCGGGCCCCCGTCTCTTCTGCAGTGTGGATGACGGCAGCGGCTTCGCCTTCCTGGAGCAGATCATCTCCTTTGGGGCCCAGGAGGGCGTTCACAATGGCAGGGAGGTCTTGCAGGTGTGGGCCGGTCACGCGGCTGCCCCAGCAGAGGCGTCTGGGCGGGGAGATTGGGGGGAGCCGCTGCCCATGAGGGAGGCTGGACAGAGAACCTCGCAGACACAGGCCCCATGGAGGGAAGGCCCGCCATCCTCACTTTTTGCTTTATTTTTTGATATCGATATGTAGCACCTCTTAACTTAGAAACATAATAAGTAAACAGCAGAGAAAGCCCACAGCCCGAAACAAATCCTTTAGAGGGTAGGTTTCAGTATCTCAGACACCCCGCAGTGCGTGTCGGCCTCCGAGCGGATCCTGGGTCCTGGAGGACAGGAGGGCCTCTTAGTGACTGCAGCACGTGGGCGTGGACACCAGGAGGCGCCGCCCACACGTGTCGCGCGGTTTTTCTAATCTGGAAGCTGCTGCCCAGACCTCTTCGTCCTCTGCTCCCCCCGTGATTTCATTGCTGAGAAGCGTGATTTCATTGCTGAGAAGCGTGCTCTCAGCATGTTGTGGAGGCAGCTTCCGGGTTGCTCCGCACGCTTTAGCGTGCTGTCATTTTTCTCCCAGAAGCCCTCGGGGCCATGGAGAAGCATGGAGGTTCAAGTCCCCGTCTCCCGCTTTACAGGAAGGGCTTCCCCGTGGGCCCTGCCATGTGCCTGCCCCATCCGTGTGTCTGCAGCTTGTAGTCACAAGCACCAGTCACCGAGAGAGCAGCCACGCCACCCGCGTTGTCACTAGGCCGCCGGCAGGTGCGTGGACGTTCCCAGCCTACTCTTTTTCTTACTGTGGTAAAATACAGAAAGCACCGTTTTTCTGTTCTTTTAACTTTACCTTCCCCAATCCTGAAGGGCTTCCCTGGTGGCTCCTGCCTGCGGGAGACCTGGGTTCAATCCCTGGGTCGGGAAGATCCCCTGGAGAAGGAAATGGCAACCCACTCCAGTATTCTTGCCCGGAGAATCCCATGGACAGATGGAGGAGCCTGGTGGGCTACAGTCCACGGGGTCGCAAGGAGTCGGACACGACTGAGCGACTTCACTTTCCCCAGTCCCGAGGGGGAATGGCTGTGACTCTCGGAAATGCCTGGCTGTGGCTCATCGCTCTATCAATCGTTTCCATCAACAGAACCCACATCGTTCCTATGTCTGTTCGTGCTTTTTAGAGATATATCAAGGATTCTTTGTGTCTGAAATGGCAAGAATTCAACTCCCACTTGGCAAGAGGAGGACATCAGGGATCTTTGTGATCAGCTGGGGAAGGAGGAGGATGTTTAGGCTTGGGAGTCCCAGCTCTGGGGGTTGTCAGGACTCTCCTGGCCTCTGGGTCTTGGCTTCAGGCCTAGCACCCTTGCATGGTTCCCCAGGACCCCGTGGTCTATACAACACTTGCCTTGACAGAGAAAAAGCCCTTCTCCAGCCTCCCTATCAATCCCCAAAGTCCTCTGCTTGCATATGCCCCCTTCTGTGTCTGTCCCTTTGTCCAAGAAGGGGGACTTTGTCCAGCCTGAGTCGTGCCCGCCTCCAAGGCAGGGACAGTGAGGGGAGGAGCTGTATGTTGACAGTGGGAGGGGGACATCAGTGTTGACAGGGACCTAGGTAGATGTACCCCAGAGGGATGGGAGCAGGGGAGAGGCTCCATTCAAGAGGTGGAGACTTTGCAGACAGAAAAGGAAGGTACTGGGACAGTGAGGTCTGGGCCTGAGAGAGCCAGCAAATATCTGAAGACCCACTCATCCTGCCTGCCTGACAGGCCTTTCTGTTTTCAGAGCCTTGACTTCAGTGTGGATGAGAAGGTGAACCTTTTGGAGCTGACCTGGGCCCTGGAGAATGAGCTCATGATGGTGGGTGGGGCCACCCAGCAGGCAGCCTTGGCCTGCTACCGCCAGGACCTGAGCTTCTGCCAGTAAGAGCCCCGCTGGTGGAGGGGGGCGGGGGGTGGCGTGGGGTGCCGCTGGCCAGGCTGGCCTCCTCGCCCAGGACACGGGCAGCCTGCGGGAGGAGAAAGGGTGCTTCCAGCGTGGTCACAAAGCACGGCATGGAGATTGGGCCAAGAATGCGTTCCTTTTTCATTGGGTTTGGCTCCAGTTGAGCTGGATATTCAGGCCATCCGTCTACTGAGCCTGTTGGCACAGAGATTGTTACTGTATTTTTATTGATGTACTGAAGCTACAGAAAAGGTTGGCAGTAATTCCAATCTCCATCCTCACGACTTTGCATCTCGTTAGGTACCGATAGATGAGACCTCTGACATCAGGCAACTCTGCAGAGGGGCCCAAAGGAAGACTGCTTTGGGAGGATGAGGAAGGCAGACAAGCTTGGTGCTTCTCCAGTGGGAAAAACAGGCACCAGGATAGCCAGTGCACTGAGCCTCAGGCAGGGCCTGGGGTGACTGGACAGAGACAGGAGTCTCCTCTGCTCTGGGCAACTCCCTGGCTCTTAGGTGCTAGGCTACAGTTGGCAAGGCTGTGACCAGGCAGGATAAGGGGTGGCCCCCTTCTCCCCTTCATGCGTCCAGTCCCAGGTTAAGTGCTAGGGATCCCTGGGGCTTGAGGCCCAGCTGCAGGCAAGAGGGAGCGTGGATAATTTCCCACTTCTTCTAAGGCCGTCTGGAGGGGTGAACACTGCACACCCCAGGCTTGACCCTCTTGGTTCAGAAACCTGCTAGAAACCCCATTGCAAGCCAGTTGGCTTCTTGCTGTATGTACTTCTGTAAAACAGACTCAACAGCTGCAGAAACCATCCTGGTAGGAGGAGGGTCAGGCTTCCCGGGTGGCATTAGTCGTAAAGAACCCACTTGCCGATGCTAGTGTAACCCGCTTGCCAACGCAAGAGGCCTGAGAGATGCGAGTTCCATCCTGTGTCAGGAAGATCCCCTGGAGGAGGGCATGACAGCCCACTCTGGTATTCTCGCCTGGAGAATCCCATGGACAGAGCAGCCTGGAGGGCTACAGTCCATAGGATTACAGAGTCAGACATGACTGCAGTGACTTGGCACGCGTGCACAGGAGGTGGGTCAGCCCAGCGCTGGCCACTGCTCAGCACTCTTAGGCCAGCCGAGTTTGTTCCTTCAGACTGGCTCGCTAGGCCCAGAGCAGTGTCCCCAGTGATCCCTCCCTCCTTTCTGCAGGGAGCAGGTGGAGCAGATGGCCAGGGAGCGAGATAAGGCCAGGCAAGACCTGGAGAAAGCTGAGCAGAGGAACCTGGAGTTTGTGAAGGAGACGGATGACCTGCACTCTGCCCTGGAGCAGCTCACGGAGGAGAAGGTCAGGTAGGTCCTGCCGGGGTCCTGGGCCAGGGCGGATGGTGGACCCAGGCTGCTGCCAGCTGAGGCCCTGCTGTCTCACCTGAGCCCGCAGCAGGGAGTCCGCAGACCAGGCATCACCCATGAAGTGGGCTGAGCGGACTCCGCAGAGTCAGCCCAGCTGGTGGCGGACAGACCAGAGGAAAGCATTTCTGACCTTTATGAAAGTCTTTCCCTCTCTCGATGCGTCACCTGCCTCCTTGTGGTTCTTTGCCGTGGCCGCGTTTGGTTCCATCCCAGACAGGGGAGGTGCCGGGTCCCCTCTGGATGCACATGGGGCTCCCCGCTGGGGGGCAGCCTGACCGCACACGCCCTTCCTCTGCAGCCAGCGCTGCCCTCCCCAAGCGCCCACAAGCCGACGGTGACTGATTTCAGGCCGTCAGTCAGGGAGCTGAGAATGGATTTGCGTTGGTCTCAGCCTGGTTGACCTGATTGTCCCGACCACCCCGAAGGGACTCAGTGAAGTTCTCTCTGAGTCAGAGAACTGGAGACTCGTTATCTCCATCCAAGAATCTGGTTGGGGGACACAAGGCCTCGAGGGCCATGTGGGTGTTTGGATTTTGCTCCATGAGTAACACGGTGTCATTGGCACATTTTTAGAAATAGCGTTTGCAGTTGTGTTAGGTTGCTGCTGCTGCTGCTGCGTCGCTTCAGTCGTGTCCGACTCTGTGCGACCCCATAGACGGCAGCCAACCAGGCCTCCTGTGTGTTAGGTTACTCTAACAGAAAAGTATTAAGGGATACATGTTCATTGTAGAAAACTTGGAAAATACACACACGAGGAAAAATAAAAGCAAACATTTCACGTCCACAGAGGTGGTTGTTCCTGACCTTTCTCACGTGTCCCTTGCTTCTTCCTGTGCGTGTGGTCGCTTTCAGAGAGGTGTCGTTGCTGTAATGTTGCATATCCTTCCTGAGCACCCATCATGAGGCTCTGCCATATGTTACTACACCTTTCCCCTTTAAAGAGGGGAGTGATATGATCAAGTGTGTAAAACTCACCCCAAGATCTGCAGGCTCTTAGGTTAATCGTGCTCATCAAACTGTTGCCCTGAGTGACAGCTGCCCTTGTGCCCCAAAGCTCTGCGCTGAGTCTGAGGGAGGCCGAGCCAATCATTTCTGGTTTCGACCACAGTCAGTTGATTGCGGACCCGGGCAGGCTCTGCCGAAATAAGAGTCTCCACTCATCTTCACTCTAGATATACTGGGTTTGAGAGTTTTGTTAAGCAACTGTTTTAGTAATGTTGTTCAGTCACTCAGTCGTGTCCGACTCTTTGCGACCCCATGGACTGCAGGGCACAAGGCTTCCCTGTCCTCCACCATCTCCCGGAGTCTGCTCAAACTCATGTCCATCGAGTCAGTGATGCCATCCAGCCATCTCATCCTCTGTCGTCCCCTTCTCCTCCTGCCTTCAATCTTTCCCAGCATTGGGGTCTTTTCCAATGAGTCAGTTCTTTGCATCAGGTGGCCAAAGTACTGGAGTTTCAGCTTCAGCATCAGTCCTTCCAGTGAATATTCAGGACTGATTTCCTTTATGATGGTTTGATCTCCTTGCAGTCCAGGGAACTCTCAAGAGTCGTCTCCAACACCACAGTTCAAAAGCATCAATTCTTTGGTGCTCAACTTTATGGTACAAATCTCACATCCATGCATTACTACTGGAAAAACCATAGCTTTGACTAGATAGACCTTTGTTGGCAAAGTGATATCTCTGCTTTTTAATATGCTGTCTAGGTTGGTCATAGGTTTTCTTACAAGGATCAAGCATCATTTAATTTCATGGCTGCAGTCATCATCTGCAGTGATTTTGGAGCCCAAGAAAATAAAGTCTGTCACTGTTTCCATTGTTGCCCTATGTGTTTGCCATGAAGTGATGGGACCAGATGCCATGATTTTAGTTTTCTGAATATTGAGTTTTAAGCCAGCTTTTTCACTGTCCTCTTTCACTGTCATCAAGAGGCTCTTTAGTTCTTCTTCACTTTCTGCTTTAAGGGTGATTATCATCCGCCTATCTGAGGTTATTGATATTTCTCCCGGCAATCTTGATTCCAGCTTGTGCTTCATCCAGCCTGGCATTTCACATGATGTACTCTCCATATAAGTTAAACGAGCAGGGTGACAATATACTGCGTCGACGTACTCCTTTCCCAATTGTAAACCAGTCTGTTGTACTCTGTCTAGTTCTCACTTTTGCTTCTTGACCTGCATTCAGGTTTCAGAGGAGGCAGGTAAGGTGGTTTGATATTCCCATCTCTTTAAGAATTTTGCACAGTTTGTTGTGATCTACACAGTCAGAGGCTTTAGTGTAGTCAATGAAGCAGAAGTAGGTGTTTTTTGTGGAATTCTCTAGCTTTTTCTGTGACCCAGTGGATGTCGGCAATTTGATCTCTGGTTCCTCTGCCTTTTCTAAATCCAGCTTATACATCTGGAAGTTCTCGGTTCACATACTGTTGAAGCCTAGCTTGAATGATTTTGAGCATTACTTTGCTAGCATGTGAAATGAATGCAGTTGTGTGGTAGTTTGAACATTCTTTGGGATTGGAACACAGGAAAATGAAATCTGTCAGTGCTTCCACTTTTTCTCCTTCTATTTGCCATGAAGTGATGGGACTGGGTGCTGTGATCTTAGATTTTTGAATGTTGAGTTTCAAGCCAACTTTTTCACTCTCCTCTTTCACCCTCATCAAGAGGCTCTTTAGTTCCTCTTTGCTTTCTGCCATTAGAGTGGTATCATCTGTATATCTGAGATTGTTGATATATCTCCTGGCATTTTGCATGATGTACTCTCTACGTTAAATAAGCAAGGTGACAATATACAGCCTTGATGTCCTCCTTTCCCAATTTTGAACTAGTCCATTGTTCCATGTCCAGTTCTGTTGCTTCTTGACCCACATACAGGTTTCTCAGGAGGCAGGTAAGGTGGTCTGATATTCCCATCTCTTGAAGAATTTTCCACAGTTTATTGTGATCCACATAGTCAAAGACTTTAACGTAGACAATGAAGCAGAAGTAGATGTTTTTCTGGAATTCTCTTGCTTTTTCTATGATCCAGTGGATGTTGGCAATTTGATCTCTAGATCCTCTGCCTTTTCTAAATCCAGTTTGTACATCTGGAAATTCTTGGGTTATGTACTGTTGAAGCCTAGCTTGAAGGATTTTGAGCATTACCTTGCTAACATGGAATAAGTGTAACTGTGCGGTAGTTTGAACATTCTTTGGCATTTCCCTCCTTTGGGATTGAAATGAAAACTGACCTTTTCCAGTCCTGTGGCCATTGCTGAGTTTTCCAGATTTGCTGGCATATTGAGTGCAGCACTTTAACAGCGTCATCTTTTAGGATTTTAAATAGCTCAGCTCCACTAGCTTTAGTGATAAAGCTAAGGTTTGGCACTGTTTTCCCTGCTGATAGAAATGGTTGTTGCAAAAGATCACTGCAGAGTCCGAGGGGAAGGGCCCCGCCCCATCCTCTGTCTGCTTGGGATTTGCTGTGTGCTGGTTTTCCAAGGCTTGCGGTGGAGGCTGACTTCTCTGCGCCTTCAGTCACCAAGGGCCCTGATGCTGCCTTTATTTACCGATGCATTTTTTTTTTTTGATGACGTGGAAAAGGTTGAATGGCCAAGGAGTGCCAGAGACCCACCCAGAGGTCACCTGCCAGCTCGCCCCATGGGCCGAGGGACACGCTGGCTCCCTTGTGTGGGGTCACCTCTGCTAGCCCCGAGTCAGGCAGTTCATGAGGCCTGTGCTGCCCCACAACACTGCAGCTCACCCGTCTATCAGGCGGGAACAAATGCGTCCCTAGTGCCGAGGCCAAGTGTGCTGACGGGAGACCCCGGGGAGGGAGAGGCCCAGATGGCGCCCCCGATGCACCGTGTGCCGTGTGCCTTGCAGACGCCAGGAGCAGGGCTACCAGGGGAGGCTGAGCCTCCTGCGGTCCGAGGTGGAGGTGGAACGTGAGCTGTTCTGGGAGCAGGCCCGGCAGCAGAGGGCCGGGCTGGAGGAGGACCTGCGGCACCTGCAGGCGGAGGAAACCGGCCTCCGCGAGAAGCTGACCCTGGCCCTGAAGGTAGGGGGGTCAGGGTGCTGTGGGGTGCCTCCTCAGGGCTCCCCACCCGAAAAGAGGGAGGCCACATTGCCCGGGGTCCCTCCTCCACACCCACACCTTCCTGGGCCAGGTCTGAACCCTCCCCGCGGCCCTGGGGGCTTAACGCTAAAGAACGTTTTCTGCAGCCACCGAGAGAGCCCATTTCTCAGCCGAAGCGGAAGCATCCTGGCTTCTCCAGGAGAGACCCAGGCCTCCTCTGCAGCCGTGTGGGCCGCAGGATGGGGGCCCCGGGGCTCTTGCCCTCGACTCCGGGTCAGTGGCTGCCGCCTCGGCTGCCTCCCTGGAACCACAGCACTAGACCAAACACAAAAGCGTCACCCGCCCCCAACCCTGGCTGTGTGACCTGGATCGGGGGCACTCTTCCTGGCTGTGGAGAGGGTCCCTGACCTGCTCCCCGCCTGCCTTTGCTTCCAGTGAGGTGGCTCCGGCCCCACCTTCTTCCCTGACTGTGGGTTCCTCCACACCTGCCCTGCCTCCCTCCCCCAGAGGAGAAGCCAGGCCTGCCTTCTGGTTGTATCCTGTGTCTCCGGACACCGCCCTCCTTCTGGTGGACTCCTGGGCTGTTGCGGGGCAGCTTCAAATCCGTCCTTTCAAAGATGGCTCGGGAAGGGTTGTCACTGCCTTCCACTCGTGCTGCTTATGACCTTCTCGAGAGCTCAGGCGGCCGGGAGAGCCTCCCCCAGGGCTCCTGCCCCGGAGCCCTGCCTCTCGCTCCCTCCTCCATCCTGGCCAACCACTGACCTGTGTCTCGTAGGAAAATAGTTGATTGCAGGAGATGACTGAAGTCGTGGAGAAGCTCTCAGACTCAGAGAAGCTAGTCCTCAAGCTGCAGAATGACCTGGAGTTTGTGTTGAGGGACAAGGCAAGTCCTCTTGCAGACTCTGAGTCCCCAGACAAGCGCCTGTGGGTATTGGTAGAGGGCGTCAGGGTCTTGATGGAGAATACACAGGAGACGGAATTGGGTTTTTCTGCTAAAATTCCACATGCTGCTCAGTCACTCGGTCATGTCTGAATCTTTGTGACCCCCATGGACTGTAGCCCGCCAGGCTCCTCCGTCCGTGGAATTTTCCAGGCGCAGGCAAGAATACTGGAGTGGGTGCCATTTCCTGCTCCAGGGGATCTCCCCGCTCCGGGGCTGAACCTGTGTCTCCTGCGTCTCCTACGTTGGCAGGCGGGCTCTCTGGCACTAGTGCCACCTGGGAACCCTAAATGCTGTGATGCAGAGGAAGTTATTAAGGCCACTTCGCCTGGAGTTTCCTCCCCTTCAGGCAGTGCAGGGGTGCAGGTGACTCCCCAGTGATGCCCTGCATTGACCTTCTGGTGACGAGGCCTGGACCAGGCAGCAACTCCTGCACAGACCCCAGTGCTGGGGTGAGGAGCGCTTAGAGACCTGGCCCTTTCTGTCACCTTGAGGGGAGGACGGGAAGGGAGGGAGGTGCACGTCCGTGCAAGGGGCCTCCCAGGTGGCCGAGGCAAGAAGGCAGCCCAGGGTCCAGGTGGGAGCATGACCACCTTCCTGAAATTCGAAACATCCTTCTGCCCTGAGACCTTTGAAACGAGGGCGGGGAGGAAGGGGAGGGACAGGTGGCTGCGCCTGCAGATGCTGAGCGTACTGCGGCAGTACGAGGGGGTGGCAGCCCACCCTCTACCTGGCCTGAGGTCCTGGCCCTCACTTTCCTGCTTGCATCTGGCTTTCAGCTGGAGCTTCAGAGCACAGAACTCCTGGCCCAGGAAGAGCGATTCTCAGAGATCCTGAAGGAATACGAGCTTAAGTGCCGGGTAAGTGTCCCCCTGCCCTGCCCGAGGGAACGTCAGGCACTGTCTGCTCAGGACTGGGTGGCCCCTCCCACCTCCTGGCCTCCACGTAGAGGGTGGCCCAGCCTGGGTCCACAGGAGCATCCCTACGTGAGCCGGGCAGGCATAGCCTCTGACGTGGGCTTCTTTCTTCAGTTGAGGTCTTCTGAGCTTCGTGTTTTTGTTTTTTCAAATTTTTTTGGCTATGTTGCATGGCTTGTGGGATCGCAGTTTCCTGACCAGGGATGGAACCCACACCCTCGGCAGTGAAAGCCATGGAGTCCTCAATGCTGGACTGCCAGGGAATTTCCCGAGCCTCATGTTCTGCAAGGAGGCAGTTGGGACTTTGCCTGCCCGGCACCTGTGCCTGGCCCCACACAGGCTGCTCACCCCAGTCCCAAGGCCCCTGTGTGTGTCCGGGCACCCGTGTAGGGCTTCATCTTGTTTCCTATGGTTGAGTGTATGCATTTCCTGGGCCAAACCTACATGTGAGCCCACTCAGCTGGCATCGCCACCATGCAGAGCAGGGTGCAGGTGGTGAACAGTCCCTGCTGGGAAACAGATCACACTGTGACTCCCTCAAGATTGTCCAGGACTCCGGCAGATAAAGCATGATTGTTTGGCATTAAGGGTCTAGTATTCACTTGCTTCTTAATGGTTTCCCTCCTGATTAACGTAAGAACTGTCTCTCTGCACGTGATGCTTTGGTCACACCAGAGGATAAAGGTGAGCCCGTGCTCGTCTGCAGTGTGACGTGACCCCTGCCTCCTGCCTGCCACACCCCGAATCCCGGTGCCCCTGCAGTCCTGTGTATGGGTCACCTATGTAGCCCTTCTCAGAGACCGAGTGGTGTGTGGGTTTTGTGGTTAACTTTCTGGGAGGAACTCTCCTTCCTGCCGTGTTTTCTCCCCCACTTTGAGCACCTGTGACTAACCAGCACTTAATACGTTGCTTTAGTGCACCTGAACTTTTTCATACAGGTGTAACCCTCTTTGTTTTTTTCACATGACTGTCACCTAACTGTTGCTACTCATTTCACTTTTGATTCTTGAAATTTTGGCAAAAAAACTTTACATTTTGGTGCTACTTATTCAGAGATCTTCCCTCTTTTGGGGGGACATTTTTGGCTGTTTCAAACTAGCATTGAGAACGTTAAAAAAATTTTTTTTTAAATAATTTTTAATACACGAAGTTGCAAATGTCTGGGCAGCCAGCCCCTCTGTGTGTGCTGACTCGGTGTGGCTGGCCCCGCCTTCCTCTCCAGTGCTTTCTGAGCTGCTGTTGAAACCCCACCCTCTCCTGCTTTCTTGCTGAGCTCACCTCTCCTGCTAATGCTAACGTGAAGAGAAGCCTCAAAGGTTCCAGAGCCTCAGACCTAGGGCTTCGCTGTGTGCAGTGGACTTGCTGCCTTTCCCGGCTCTCGGGGCAGCATCCTGTGACTGCCTTCAGCATCCACAGGCACCCCAAATTCACGTGCAACCCACACGAAAGCAGGCACGTGGCTCCCCAGCCCTGCTGGGCGCACCCTGGATGGACAGGCTGGGACCCAGGACAGTGCATGTCATCCTTAGGCGCTTGGAACAGAGCAGTCTGCCTGGCATCATACCTTAAGGGCCTGGTTTCTGGTTCTGCTGAACTTGCGGAGCATGGATATGCTCTTACAGTGGCCGTGTGAGGGGGGAAGGAACCACTGAAGGGGCAGGGCATTGGGCAGAAATGATTCTGTCTATGTTTCTGCCACATCAGCACTGCTCAGTAAAAATAGCAGTCATGTGTGTACTTCCAAGTTTTCCAGTGGTCACATTAAAAAAGGTAAAAGAAAAAAGTAAAAAGAAATGGGTGACGTTAATTTTAGTAACATTTTATTTACTCCATTACTTTCACAGTGTCATCATTTCAGCATATAATCAATATAATCACATTTTAAGTGAGCTATTCTGCATCCCTCTTTGGGAACCTGGTCTTTAAGATCATTGTAGAGTTTATGCTGCACACCTCGATCCAGACTGACCACGTCAGAGATGCTCGGTGGCCTGTGTGGTGTCATTGTGGGGTGGGGGGCTGGGGCGCACACACCCGCCGCCCCACGGGCCTCCCTGCAGCTCTCGCTTCCTGGCCTTGCCCTTTCCCCGGGACAGAGCTGCTCGCTCTGGGGAGATTGCGTATTTGCTCAGGAGTTTCTGAAGGAGGTACAGTGAGCCTAGTAAACATGTGCTTCCTCTAAGATCAGCAGGGCCTGTCCCTTCTCCCACATGGCCTAGAGCCGCCAGTTAGAGGCTCCTCCTCCCAGGGTGGGTGTGGACACAGGCCAGGCACTGGCCACCAGGGAGTTCAGAAAGAACTGAGAGGAGCTGCCTGCAGAGGAAACTCAGATTAAAAAATCAGAGAGGAGGGACTGCCCTGGTGGCCCAGTGGTTAGGACTCCACTCCCGATCAGGGGGTGTGGGTGTGATCCCTGGTTGGGGAACTAAGGTCCTGCAGGCTGCATGCACAGCCCCCAGAAAAGGAGAATCAGAGTGGGCAGTGGGGCCTTGAGGGTGTGCGTGGCGTGGACCCCAGAGCCTGGGTCCCGGGGGAGGAGCCGGCTGGAAGCGGCATCGCATGTGGCGTCCTCCAGGTGGGGTGACCACGGCCCACCCGAGGCGGGGGGAGGAGCACGTGGACCCACCGTCACGGGTGAACGTGGCGCTCGGGCCGTGGGACCACCTGGGAGAGCGGACTGTGCGCGCTGCCCTTCCTGCCCGGTAAAAGCCAGGTGACCAAGTGGGCACGTTGAGTTATATTTCATTCTTTGCGTGGATAAATGATGCTTGTTACAAACGAGACCCTTCCTCTTTTATTTTTCCTCTGTGCTGTGCAGCTTGCAGGGTCTTAGTTCCCTAACCAGGGAGCAAACCCGAGTCCTCTGCAGGGAAAGCACTCAGTCCTAACCACTGGGCCACCAGGAAGGTCCCAGAGGCCCTTCCTCTTAAGCCTCACGTCCCCCGAATCTCCCCTACCCCTTATAAGCATGCCCCCCCAACCTCTTGTGGTTTCAGGTGTTAAAAGGTCTCTGTATTTTCTCTATTTCTCACTTTCACTGCATTTTTTTCCCCGAGCCCCTTCTAGGTATCTAGTGATGGAAGGTGGTGCCAGGCATAAGACGGTGGGAAATGACTCCCGCTCCTTGTCGCTCCCAGAGCAGTTCGGTGCCCGGGTATAGTGTCGGTGCCCCGTCCTGGAAGTCGGGACCCGCTCTGCTGGGGCCTGAACTGTTCCCCGGGTGCAGGCGCTGTGCCCCGCTCCTGGGCCTGGTGGCCGCAGTGGCTGGAGGAAGTGTCTGGCTCTGCCCACAGGACCTGCAGGACCACAACGACGAGCTGCAGGCTGCCCTGGAAGGTCTGCAGGCACAGGCGGCCCCGAGTCAGCACGGCCGCCTGCCCCCGGGACACGGCCCGGCAGGTAGGAGCTGACTGCTTGGAGGTGGTGGGTCTGCTGGGAGGCAGTGGGTCACGTGCTCATGCCCCGGGGGTGGGGCGGTGGGCCAGCCCGCTATGCAGGGGGTCACAAGTCCTTCGGACCACTTGTGTGGGAGAAGAGGCCTATCGGAGGCGAGGGGTTTAGGCAACCCAGAGCCCCAAGGGAGATGGAGGAGGATGAAGGTCCTACTGCTTGGACAGAGTAAGTGGTGAAGGTTATGATGACCTTGCTGTGACCTCAGGGCAGGCGTGTCCCCTGTGAGCCTCCTAAGGCAGCGGGGACGGAAGGAGATGCCCCCGGGGAGGGTCATCTGGGAAGGGGAGCAGAGAGCGGGCTGGGGGCGATGGGGGACGGCCTGCGATGGCTCTGACAGGGCAGTCCATGTCAGCTTTCCTCGGGGCCTCCGAGGGCAGCCGGGGGGTCTTCTGCGCACCTGGCCTCTGAGGGGGGCCCTCACCTGCACCTGCAGCAGTGGACTCTGCTCCCCGAGCCACAGCCCTGCTGCCCTCAGCCAGGGGTGGTTGGCGCGTGGCTGCTGTCATCGCATGCCTCGATGAGTGTCAGGGGCCCGTGTGGCCGCAGGGAAGGGGGCGATGGTCTTTATCCCTGGACGGGCCTGAGCTGCAAGGAGTGTGTGGCCCTTGTTGAGAGCCAGGACCTGCGCCCCGGGTGTGGTGGCCATATGGCTCTGGGTCGTAGCACCGGAGGGAGCCCCAGGCTTCGTGTTGGTGCCAACGCAGCCAAAGTGCTCTCCGGCTGGAGTCTTTTCTCTTCCCCTCGGCCCCATCTAAGGAGGAGGGGCGGTCAGAACAGCAGCGCTGTGGTGCAGGGGCCACGTGGGTGGTGGAGGACGGGCTGGCTGTGCATCCAACCAGGGCCACTCCTGACCCAGGCGGCAGCTTCCTGTTGTCAGGGCGATGGGATGCTCTCTTTCCTAAGGTGCTTATCCCAAGTATTCTCGGCCAGATGTTGCCGAGTCTGTCCCTTTTTTTCATGGAAAACAATTCGGGAACTGAAAAGAGCAGGCGAGAGGTCAGGATATGTCTGCTCCCTCACTTTCCAGCCCATCAACCGGCATGGATGAAACCCCAGCAGTGGCCACACTCCCATTCTGAATCAATGTGAGTGTGCCCCCTACCACGCGTGGCGTGGGGACACCTGGGCCCAGGAGGGCTGGCCGTGAATCACTGCAGATGGTGACTGCAGCTATGAAATTAAAAGATGCTCGATCCCATGGTGTTCTGGGCAGAACATCAATGTGCATGTCCTCTTTATTTTCAGGCACCATCACGTTCGTGGGTGATTCTGCCCCAGCGAGTATAAAAACAGAGGTCATGTTGGAGCTGCTGAAGGAGCGTTACCAAGAACTCAAGATCCAGCTGGAGACCAAGGTCAGGGGACTGAGGGAGGCCACAGAGTTAGGGGAACTTCCTGCTGCTGAGACGTGTCTGCACACACGTCTGCCCAGAGTGAGCGCGCTCAGGGGGACGGAGGTTTGCAGGGAATGTGTGTGACCTTGACTTTGTGCCTCCACCCTCTTCGGAAGGAGGCAGGACAGAAGGAATAGCTAATAATGGGAGGGAGCAGGGTCCATCCCCGTGTCCGGAGGCTGGTGCAGAGGCCAGACCTCCCTGTTTGCCCTGCGCTGGGAAGTCACAGCCCCCAGCGCTGTTGCAGCTGAAGCAGATTCTGGGAGCAGAATCTTAGTTCCTGTGATTGCCCTGCACGAGGGTCTCCCCAGGTGGCGCTAGTGGAAAAGAGGAGATATGTCGCCAAGACAGGAGACATAAGAGATGCAGGTTCGATCCCTGGGTCGGGAAGATCCCCTGGAGGAGAGTGTGGCAACCACTCCGTCTTCTTCCTGGAGGATCCCATGGACGAAGGAGCCTGGTGGGCCACAGTCCACAGGGTCACACAGAGTCGGACACGACTGAAGCGACTTGGCACGCAGGGGCTCCTAGGCCACCCTGGCCAAGCCTGTCTTCTTGGGTGAATGTGTCTCTTGCTCTGTTACTTGATTGTGGTGGGTTTTGTGGAGGGATGGTGCCCACAGCTTGTCAGGTGTCACCATGGCCACGGGGTGGTCCTGCCCCTGGGTGCCTGCTGTGGCCTTGCCTTCCAGGCCTCGTGGAGGTGTTGTTCCCCTCTACCCTCCTCCTGCGGCTGCCTGCCAGGCCGCCAGCCTCCCTTCTGCACCTGCGGGCCTCCCCCCAAGGCTGCAGTGGAGGTTACAGGAAGTGATGGAAGCAGGCGGCCACACAAGCCGTGGGGAGCCTTTCATGGGCCCCGGCACCCTGTTGAAGCTGGGCCACCCGCTGTTTGGGTTCTGCGCCCGGCAGCCTTGATTCGTCAAGTGAGTTGTGTTTGGGGTCCCCAGTCGACATTACTCATGCCTCTCTCCTCAGGTTAATGACCACGAGAGGGAAATGGAGGTGACGAAAAGGGCCTTTGCAGAGGAGAGGAGGGAGCTGGAGCAGGCCTTCCAGCTCGAGGTTGGCGTGCTGCAGGGTCAGAAGGCCAAGCTGGCGACGCTGCACGCGGAGTCGCAGGAGGTGGTCCGAGGCCTGCAGGAGCAGCTGCAGAGGAGGGTGGAGCTGGAGCGGGGCCACACGTGGTGGCTGAGCCAGGAGAGAGCACGGCTGCAGGAGGCGCTCCAGCGGCTCAGGTCCGCCACCCCAGCTTTGCGTGATCTCAGGTCCAAGGTTTGTTGCCCAGAACCCGGATTTGAAATTGAATTTGGGCAGATTGCTCAGAGTCACAAGTACTTGTTACCTGAGTGGTGAGCCCTGAAAGAGCAGGTTATTTTACACAGGGTCTGACTTTTCTTTCGGCTGCACTGTGCGCATGGCATGAGAGAGCTTAGTTCCCTTACCAGGGATCGAACCTGTGCCCCTGTGGTGGACGCATGGAGTCTTCACCACTGGACTGCCAGGGACGTCCCAAGGAGTCTGACTTTAAAAACACAGTCTCCCTCATCTGTCATCTCATGGCTCCTGGGGAGGTCGACGAAAGGCCTAAATGCCCCCAAATAATGGGAAAGGCCTTTAGTTTGGGTTAGTGGAGTTCTTGAAAGAAACCGAGATTTGTGAGCAAAGGAGAGAACAGGTTTATTTGGAAAATTGGAACATGATCTTCTGTGCTAGAGAAGAAGGGCCCACACGCCCATCCTCTGGGCCCCACCAGGGAGCTGGGGCTGGAGGCCTGAGGGGAGGCTAAAGGTGGGGAGGAGGTCTGTGAGCTGGTGATGGAGTGTCAGGTGTGCAGCCTGGCCCTCCTCCCCGGGCCCCCTGGGGCCCAGGCCGGCACCCACTCCACCTCAGGAGCCCAGGCCTCTAGAAGGGCTTTGCCAGGAGCCTCCCAGCACCACCAGGAGATGACCTGGGTGACTGCAGGCAGGCCCAGCTGTGTGTTGTGGTTGCAGCTCACTACCCAGTGTCTTTTGGTCCCGTGAGCGCCCACACGGCACTCCCGCAAGCTCATCGCGTCCTGCAGAGACAGAGTCTTTGTGAGCTGTTGTGTCCCTTGTCTGGGCAGAGGACACTGGCTCACCGCACACGCAGGTGTGTCCAGCTGAGGAGCCAGCTCCTGCCCGCAGGATGACCATGCCACGTTGCTTCACCGGAAAACAGATCACGTGGGATTTATGATAAGCCAAGGAATAAATGTCAGTGCACCTCCCAGCTTGAGAAAGAAAATACTGGCATAGCCAGTAGCCCCAGGCTCTGTTCCCAGACCCCCCTCCCTTCCCCCCGAGGCGCCTGGACTGTTTATCACCCTCTAGACCTTGCTGTAGGCCTCTGCCTCAGACGCGGGGGTCCCCCATGATGTGGAGCCTTGGTCGTGGTGGGCTGACCTCTGAATTCCCTGCTCCATGAAGCAGAGGTGGTGCTGGGCCTCACAAGTGGCAGAGCCTCAGGTGAACGTGTGGATCCACTGTTGCAATTGCGGCTGCGATCGGAGGCTGGTCTCTGGCCCAGTGGACCTGCGAGTCCACATCAGGCCCCTGGCACACTCGGGGCCTTTCGTGCGGGAGCAGCCCAGCGGCCACACGCCCTCTCTGCTCTCTGTCTCGGGCACTTCCTCTGGACAGGCACAGGAGCCGGTGCTGTCCTCGTCCTCCACCCAGCCCCCGGGCCCAGGGGCTGTGCTGGGCCTCTCCCCGCTTCTCCTGACTCGCTGCATGCCTTGGCTTGTTGGCCCCACAGATAACATCACAGTTCCAGTCTCAGTGGTGTCTGGATCATTGGACAGGGTTTCCCGGGCACCTGCCACCTGCTGTCACAGCTGAGGGAGCAGCCGGGAGTGAGACAGGTGTTTGCAGCTTTCGGCCCCAGGTGGGTGGGCGGACAAAACAAGGCTCCATTCTTCAGCATCTGTAACCCTTGTTACAGGTCTGTTCAGGTTTTATGTTTCCTCCTGGGTCTGTCTTGGTAGATTGTTTCAAGGCATTTGGACATGGCCGTTTTTCAAATCTCCAGACCAGGCGTTGTACTGAATGGTCCTCAGCTTGGATGCCAGGTTAGATGCCTTCCTTATGGGGCCATCTTCTTTACTCTGATGTGTGGTCTTTTGTGAAACTGTCTTTGGAGTACATTCCCTCAGTTTTTTTTTAATCTGAAAATGTCTCAGCTTCTCTCCCATTTCTGAAGGCTGGTCTTCCTAGAAGCACAAACCTTGATGTGCAGTTGAAGGTTGCCCTCTGCCCTCTGCCCTCTGACCTGGGCAGGCTGCTCTGTGTGAGCATCCATTTTCCATTGCTGCAGTGATGAGTTACCAGGAAGTCAGAGGCTTAAAGCATCATCACTTAGGATTTCACGGTGCTCGAGCCTGGAAGTCAGAAGTGCCTACGACTGGGCAGGAGTCTTGGTGTTGGCAGCTGCCTTCCTTTCTGGAAGCTCGGGAGGAAACCTGCAGGCCTCCCATTCTTTTTTTTTTTTTTTTTAAACTTTACATAATTGTATTAGTTTTGCCAAATATCAAAATGAATCTGCCACAGGTATACATGTGTTCCCCATTCTGAACCCTCCTCCCTCCTCCCTCCCCATACCATCCCTCTGGGTCGTCCCAGTGCACCAGCCCCAAGCATCCAGTATCGTGCATCGAACCTGGACTGGCAGCTCGTTTCTTACATGATATTTTACATGTTTCAATGTCATTCTCCCAAATCTTCCCACCCTCTCCCTCTCCCACAGAGTCCATAAGACTGTTCTATACATCAGTGTCTCTTTTGCTATCTCATACACCGGGTTATTGTTACCATCTTTCTAAATTCCATATATATGCGTTAGTATACTGTATTGGTGTGTTTTCTTCTGGCTTACTTCACTCTGTATAATAGGCTCCAGTTTCATCCACCTCATTAGAACTGATTCAAATGTATTCTTTTTAATGGCTGAGTAATACTCCATTGTGTATATGTACCACTGCTTTCTTATCCATTCGTCTGCTGATGGACATCTAGGTTGCTTCCATGTCTTGGCTATTATAAACAGTGCTGCGATGAACATTGGGGTACACGTGTCTCTTTCCCTTCTGGTTTCCTCAGTGTGTATGCCCAGCAGTGGGATTGCTGGATCATAAGGCAGTTCTATTTCCAGTTTTTTAAGGAATCTCCATACTGTTCTCCTTAGTGGCTGTACTAGTTTGCATTCCCACCAACAGTGTAAGAGGGTTCCCTTTTCTCCACACCCTCTCCAGCATTTATTATTTGTAGACTTTTGGATCGCAGCCATTCTGACTGGTATGAAATGGTACCTCATAGTGGTTTTGATTTGCATTTCTCTGATAATGAGTGATGTTGAGCATCTTTTCATGTGTTTGTTAGCCATCTGTATGTCTTCTTTGGAGAAATGTCTGTTTAGTTCTTTGGCCCATTTTTTGATTGGGTCTTTTATTTTTCTGGAGTTGAGCTGTAGGAGTTGCTTGTATATTTTTGAAATTAGTTGTTTGTCAGTTGCTTCATTTGCTATTATTTTCTCCCATTCTGAAGGCTGTCTTTTCACCTTGCTAATAGTTTCCTTTGATGTGCAGAAGCTTTTAAGGTTAATTAGGTCCCATTTGTTTATTTTTGCTTTTATTTCCAATATTCTGGGAGGTGGGTCATAGAGGATCCTGCTGTGATGTATGTCAGAGAGTGTTTTGCCTCTGTTGTCCTCTAGGAGTTTTATAGTTTCTGGTCTTACGTTTAGATCTTTAATCCATTTTGAGTTTATTTTTGTGTATGGTGTTAGAAAGTGTTCTAGTTTCATTCTTTTACAAGTGGTTGACCAGATTTCCCAGCACCACTTGTTAAAGAGATTGTTTTTAATCCATTGTATATTCTTGCCTCCTTTGTCAAAGATAAGGTGTCCATATGTGCGTGGATTTATCTCTGGGCTTTCTATTTTGTTCCATTGATCTATATTTCTGTCTTTGTGCCAGTACCATACTGTCTTGATGACTGTGGCTTTGTAGTAGAGCCTGAAGTCAGGTAGTTTGATTCCTCCAGTTCCATTCTTCTTTCTCAAGATCGCTTTGGCTATTCGAGGTTTTTTGTATTTCCATACAAATTGTGAAATTATTTGTTCTAGCTCTGTGAAGAATACTGTTGGAAGCTTGATAGGGATTGCATTGAATCTGTAATTTGCTTTGGGTAGTATACTCATTTTCACTATATTGATTCTTCCAATCCATGAACATGGTATATTTCTCCATGGCCTCCCATTCTTGATCCACACCTTCCTCCTCTGATGCCAGCAGTGACTAGTTGGTCCTCCTCGTGCTCCATCCTGACTCCCAGTCTTCTGCCTGCTCTTCCACAGAGAAGGGCCATAGTGGACAGTCTAGGACACTCTTTCCATCTAAGGGCAGTGAATTAGCAGCTTTAATTCTGTTTGTTACATTGATTCCCCTTTGCTATGAAATAGCACATTTGCAGTTTCTGGATGCAGATGTCTTTTAGAGGCTGTTATTCTGTCTCCACAGGAGGTGATCTGAGTTGTGTCATCTGGTTGCTGTTAGCTTCTCCATCTTTTGTGGTTTTTCTTTGGTGTGTTTAGGTGTATATTTCTTTCATTTTAACTTTTTATTGAAGTGTTATATGCACACACAAAAAAATACACACGTGTATACAGTTGGAAGAATTGATGAATTGGACACATCTGTGTCACCACACCCAGAACACGTCCCCAGGGTCACTATTCCAAGTCGGGATAGTGGTAACCCCTGGAGGGGGGGCTCTGGGGAACCCCATTTTTTGTTCTCGGTGCTGGTGTTCCTAAGAATGGAATTGTTGAGTCATAGGGCAGAGGTGCCGTTTTCTTTTTACTTACCATACTTAGAAATATTATGCCTGCTGAGTATATAGATTTGTGTCCTATGAAAATCTTTCAGATATTCTTTGTAAAATATTGCCTCTCCCCTCCATGGCCTTTTCAGTTGGATGTATGGTATTAGATCTTTTCACTTTTCCTGCTTTTCTTAACCTCTCTTTCATTTCTTGCAGCTTCTTTTCTGTACATGGCATGTTCTGGGTACTTATTCATATCTCTGTGTTCCAGGTCAGTGATTCGTTCTTCAGCTATATCTAATCTACCAGTGAGCTTTTCTTTTGACATTGATTTTTTTTTTTCATTTTCTAACATTCTATTTGGTCCTGCCTGATCATTTCTGATAGCTTCTTGCTTGCTTGTCCACTTTTTATTTCCATCTTTTATTTAAGTAAACATTTAATAATATTTATCCCAAGTTTGTGTCTGATAATTCCAATATCTGGGATCTAATTCTGTTGTTTTGGCTTCTTCTGACTCTCATCAGTGGTCCTTTCCCACATACGTTGTGGTGACCTTTGATTGTGAGCTCATGTTCACACGATGTTTATCTCTGGGACTCTTGAGAGCTGTAGTAGAGGGTTCTCCCTGCAGAAAGGATGTGTTTTGCTTTTTCCAAGAAGACTTGGGAGCCTCTTAGTCTGAGACCGCTTAAGCTATTCCAGGGAACCAGCCCAGCACACGCACCCCTGGTGTGGTTTCTCCACACCGATGTAGGTGTTGGCCTCAGGGTGACACTCAGGGCAACCCCATCTTTGTGCTGCTTGCTCACAGCTCTGATTTCAGCATTCGGGTTTTTGTTTAAGGCCCGTGGAGGCTTCTATAACCTTCTGTGAGGACACCCCACCTTAAATGATCAGCTATGCACGGCTCTGGTTATCTGGTGAATGTGGAGGACTAGGATAAGGCAGCCACCATCTTATTCGAGGTCCAGGAAACTGGAAACAGAACCCCACCCACCGCTGCCACCCACATACATACACACACCTGTCTCGAATCAGTTTTGTTTACCATCCAGGAGCCTGAATAACAGTTCAAAATACAGATCTCATTGGAGATCACTCTCCTCATTGAAACCCTTCATTTCTTGTAAACTTCCATTGACTTCTGTGTCTTAATTTTTCTGTTTAGTTCCTCATGAGAAAAATGAAATCATACTTATGCTTATGAAGGAGATACTTATGCTTGATATTATAAGAATAATATATTAAACATACGAGGTCATGTGCTTGAGTACTTTTAGATTGAAAAAACCAGAAGCTAATGCCAGGTAGAGACCTAATGTTTAGGGGAATAAGTGTCAGTGACACCAGCACATATGAAGGATAGATTTTCTGGGCGGCAGGTGTGGGTTTCAAGCTGCCTCCCCGTGCTCTTTATTGGTCAGTTGCTCATCTGTTGCACATCACTGGAGTTACCTTCCAGGGAGACTAAGAGCATCGGAAGCCAAGGGCTCCAGGCAGACTTGGCCTGGGCAGCCTCTGTCAGTACTTGCTTTCCCCTCCTGAAGGTTCCACATTGCATCGGATCACCTTCCGTCTGCTGCCGCGGGCATCTTTCCAGTTTCCTCCAGTGCTGACCTCAGGGTGTAGGACAGGGGGCACTCCCCATAGGATTCAGCTTCCTGAGTCCTCATGTTCCTCAGCTTTGTGCTCGGGGTCCCTGGGGGGATTTCCTTGCAACAACTCTGTGAGGACTCTCACCCAGCATCTTGCATTGGTGCCAGCTGTGAGCACGGTGACATTTCAGTGAAGGTAAGGAGATGCAGGAACGGGCCAGCTGTAAACACAGTGAACCAAGGTGCCAAACACACTAGTCACTGGCTCTTTTAGGAGCTAAGAAAGCTTTGTTTTTCTGTAGCTTATCTCTTGGGAGATGCAAGCCAGAGCAGGTTAACACTGGATACAGGGAGGGACTGGTGCCCTGTGTCCCCATCCAGGGAAGGAAAGTGGGGCTGGGGGTCATTGCAAGACCAGACTCTGTCGGGTGACCAGCTCCTGGAATTCCCACTCTTCTTTCTTTTTAAAATTTGTTATCCAGAATCGAGTTGGAAAAGCTTTCTGAAGAAAACACGCTTTTGAAAAATGAGCTGGGGAGGATCCAACAAGAGCTTGAAGCTTCAGAAAGGACGGAGGCTGCACAGAGGTAAGGGCCAGCTCATGGGTCCCACCCCAGCCACCCATCCCAGACACGGTTTGCTCATCACAGAAGAAGCTCAGAGGGCATTACTGTAGAAAGTGGGACGTGTTCACAGATAACCCACATTCCAGGAACAGTCAGCAGAGAACTGTGCTGCCCTCCGACCAGCCTTGATGGGCACGGGAGGGCTCAGGCGTCCTACAGAATACTCCATAGCGTGCTCAAGGGTCAGAGGAGGCATCCTGCATCCCTGTAGGGGCAGGAGGGCCTCTTACAACCTTCCTGGGCCAGGAGAATCTGTTTCTTCTTGTCCTGATGATGATTTCAGCCCTGCTGTTGTCCACGGTTCATTCCTGGTCTGTTGATTTCAGTGTGTCAGAGTCAGGGGTCTAGGGCAGGGGCCTGAGCACTGAGGCAGGAGCTGTGTGTATTGTAGAGGGATACTTGTTGGTAGATTTCAACTTTCACTATCAGAGCCTCATCTAAGAAGGGTTTGGCTTTTTTTTTTTTTTTAATAAAATTCAAATGAGCTCAGCTGTAAACTGCTGAGAATGTGGTGTTGATTTGATAAAGAGTGCCTGACGATTAAAGTGTGGAATCCAGAGTGGATGGTCACTCAGCGATCACTGTTACGTTACAGCAGTTCTGAAATCTGAAAGGTTTCTTCCCTCCAAGAACCATTTTCCCTAAGTTTGGTGCTGGGGCCCTTTTGACAGCAGATGTCAGCAAATGTAAGGCTGTGTTGATCGTTATGCTTCTGGGTGTGAAGAGCACTCCCATGTGCTGGAGAGAGATTAACATGTGCTGTGCAACTGAGGAATGTCATGGAGGGTTTGTTCTTACAGTGCTGGCAGGGTTCCTCTGGCTCCCAGGCTGGGATCCAGTTGGACCAGCACAGTAACAGTGCAGGACAGTGACAGACCAGTGGCTGTAGGGTATCGAGAACAGGTGTACAAACCAGCACCACGGTGACCACGGTGAGCAATGACTCATCAGTGACACTGTTAACTTTGCTTCTTCAACAGGAAGGAAATTGAGGTTTTAAAGAGAGACAAGGAAAAGGCCTGCTCTGAGATGGAAGAGCTCCACACACAGGTTAAGTATTGACCCCTGGTGTGAAACGGATGCCCCCCTCCCTTTTCCATTGTTTTGAAATAATCTCAAACTTGCAGAAAGGAAACACAGAACATTTTTATGGAAGTTACAAGAGTTGCTGGCCCATCAGCCCCTCCCACTCCAAGTTGGGGAATCACTGTGGATATGACGGGGTGTAGCCTCGTCAGCCACAGCCGGGACCTCGTGTGGCTTGTCTGCCTTTCCTTGTTCTTAGGACCTGGTGCTTTTGAAGGTTATAAGCAGTTGTTTTGGTGTGTCTAAAACTTCCTTATAATTGGATTCCGATTATGTGGGAACATCCCCTTCTCATTCTATCCTGTCCGGGGACACAAGCTTTAGTGACGTCCTTAGATTCTTGGTCAGGTGCTGTTGGCCAGGCTTCTTCACAAAGTTACTTTCCCCTTGGTAATTACGGAACATTTTATAGGAAAATCCTTTGAGATGATGTGAATGTCCGGTTCTTCATCAAACTCTCACCCAGTTGTTCTCCCTGTTTATTTAATGGGTTATAATATGTTACCATCAGTATTTATTTTCATGCTCAATTGTCCCAGATTTGCCTAATAAGAGCCCCCTCCTGGTGAGTTCTGGGCCCTCCAGACAGGTCCTGGTCATTATTTGAGTACTTCCTTACTTTGTAGTGTCCCATGATATTCCAGGTTCATCTGGTACTTCCCTTGCCCCAACCCTGGAAGCAGCCACTTCTCCAAGGAATCCTTGGTGACTTTTAGCTCAGAATGGTACGTGGAGACCAAGATTTGGGTACTGGGGGTGCTCACGGCTCCAGGATCATCACTATGTCCAAATACAGTTAGTGCGTGGAACTCGGGAGTGTATATTTATGATGCTCACATGCATGTGGTTTCAGGTATATTTATTTGTACACCTCTCTACTAGAAATCATAAATTCAAACTCTGAAATTCCAATATCACAGGGATGGTTCTAGCTTTCTCTCTCTGTATTTATAACTTATGCCTCTAGCAGTGAAAAGCCTGGTCTCCATCATCCTCAGTGGATGGACTTACTGTTTGGTCAGTCCCCTTTAGCCTGCACGTGAATGCCCTTCTCACGCTGTTTAGCGCTGACCACCACACTGGTCTCCCTTTGCGCCACGAATAAGTGTTTTCTGCACTTGGTCTCTCTTACTGGCTTTTGTACCCAAGCACACAGCTAGGAGGGCTTCCTTTGTGACTCAGCTGCTAAAGAATCCACCTGTAGTGCGGGAGACCTGGGTTTGGTCCCTGGGTAGGGAAGATCCCCTGGAGAAGGGAAAGGCTACCTACTCCGGTATGCTGGCCTAGAGAATTCCAAGGGGTTGCAAAGAGTTGGACACGACTGAGCTTCTTTCACTTCACTTCACACAGCTTGGATGTGTCATTCTTTTTTATTTTTTTTTTAAATTGAATTTATTACTGAGAATTGCAGGCTCACATGTGGTTGTAAGACATATATTACAGAGGAATACACTCTGTCCAGTTTCCCCAGGGACCACGTTTTATTAAACTTTAGTATAGTGTCTGTGTTAGTATGCTAGGGCTGCCATAGCAAAGCACCGCAGACTGAGGGGCTTACACAACCAAGTTTATTTCCTCACAGTGCTCGGAGTTAGAAGTTCAGGTCAGGGCGGGGCTGGTTTCTTCTGAGGCCTCTCTCTGGTTTGTACACAACTGTCCTGCCTGTGTCTTCACGTGGTCCTCCTTCAGATGCGTCTGTGTCGTCATCTCTTATTGGGGCACCATCATACTGCATTCATACGACCTCGTTTTACCTTAATCACCTCTTTCAAGACCCCGTCTCCAACTACACTCCCTCTGTACAGGATTGGAGGTTTGGGCTTCAACATTGAATTGGGGTGTGAGGGGGCGCAAGTCAGCCCTTAATGAGCATCACAGTCAAGCTCTTGACATTGATGGATCCGTAGGTCTTACTTCCCCAGTTTTTTTTTTTGCAGTGGCGGGGAGGTGGTGGTGTTCTTTTTCTTGGGGGAGGGGCTTCGTTGCCCCACGGCACGTGGCATCTTAGTTCCCCAACCAGGGATGGAACCCGAGTGTCCTGCCTCGGAAGGCAGGTTCTTAACCACGGGACCACCCAGAAAGTCCACGTGCTCCTGCAGCTTTGCTTATGCTCTCGTGTGGTGTCAGGTCTACACGGGTTTATTCCCTGTGCAGGTTCATGTCTCCACAACCCAGCTGCAGCTCCACAAGGTCCTTCATATTGTTCATTCACAGCGACATCTGCCATCTGTCTTTCTGCCCACCTATCTCAGCCCCAACAGCACCCTTACGGCAGAAAACAAAGAGGAACTGAAGAGCCTCCTGATGAAAGTGACAGAGGACAGCCAAACTTGTACCATTTCTCCAGTGACACACAAGGAGCCATCCCAAATGAGCTCTCTGGGACTGCCTCTCCACATAGCACGGCTCCCTGCTGCGTGTCCACAGTAGTTTCTTCCTGCCACTGGATGGCATTCCAAGGCATTAACATCCCACAGCTCGTCTTCAGTTCAGTTCAGTCTCTCAGTCGTGTCCGACTCTGCGACCCTATGGACTGCGGCATGCCAGGCTCCCCTGTCCATCACCAACTCCTGGAGCTTGCTCAGACTCATGTCCATCGCGTCGGTGATGCCTTCCACCCATCTCATCCTCTGTTGTCCCCTTCTGCTCCTGCCTTCAGTCTTTCCCAGCATCAGGGTCTTTTCCAATGAGTCACTTCTTCACATCAGGTGGCCAAAGTATTGGAGTTTCAGCTTCAGCATCAGCCCTTCCAATGAATATTCAGGACTGATTTCCTTTAGGATGGACTCGTTGGTGTCTGCACCTTGCAGTCCAAGGGCCCCTCAAGAGTCTTTTCCAACACCACAGTTCAAAAGCATCAATTCTTCGGCACTTAACTTTGTTTATGGTCCAACTCTCACATCCATACATGACTACTAGAAAAACCACAGCTTTGACTAGATGGACCTTTGTCAGTTTTTTAACATGCTATCTTGGTTGGTCATAGCTTTTCTTCCAAGGAGCAGGCGCCTTTTAATTTCATGGCTACAGTTACCATCTGCAGTGATTTTGGAGCCCAAGAAAATAAAGTCTATGACTGTTTCCATTGTTTTCCCATCTATTTGCCATGAACTGATGGGACCGGATGCCATGATCTTAGTTTTTTGAATGTTGAGTTTTAAGCCAACTGTTTCACTCTCTTTCACTTTCATCAAGAGGCTCTTCAGTTCCTCTTTGCCTTCTGCCATAAGGGTGGTGTCATCAGCGTATCTGAGGTTATTGATGTTTCTCCCGGCAATCTTGATTCCAGCTTGTGCTTCATCCAGCCTGGCATTTTGCATGATGTACTCTGCATGTAAGTTAAACAAGCAGGGTGACAATATACAGCCTTGACGTACTCCTTTCCCAATTTGGAACCAGCTTGTCTTAATGCTCACCTTTTAAAGGATGGCTGGGCTGATTCCAGTTTTGGGCCGTCACAGGAGCTGCAATGAACGTTCCTAGGCAGGTCTTTGTGTGGATGGTCTTCATTTCACGGGATAGATGCCCAGGAGACAATCGCTCATCTGTACGGCAGCTACATGTCTGGTTTTATATGAAATCGCCCAGCTGTTTTCCAGAGCAGCTACTAAGAGTCAATGTTCCCGCCAGCGGCGTCTGCCAGGTCCAGTTGCCCCACATCCCTGTCCACACTTGGTGTTGTCACTCTTATTTTAGCCCGTCCAGGAGTGAGTGACACTGGGTCAGAACAGCTGGCGGGGGCTCCACTTGGCTATCCCCTCGCTGGTTCAGGCCTGGTAAAGAAGGTTTCCCTCGAGGGCAGAGAACAGAACGCTCTGTGTACTTCAAAACAGGCGCGGTCCTAGTCTACTCAGGCTCATACAGACGCCACAAGCAGGCGGCTTCAACTACAGGGTTTATTGTCCCAAGGTTCTCAAGGCCACGGTCAAGGCGGGGCCGGCCTGGTTCCCGTGAGGCTCTTCCAGGCTTGTGGGGAGCCCCCTCTCACTGTGTCTTCTTATAAAGTCACTGTCCCATTGGATTAGGACCCCACCTTGTGAGCACATTTAACCTGAATTACCTGCCAGCAGCCTTGTCCCCAGACTGGTGACTTTGTGGACCTGGTTCTACCCACAGCAGCCACCTTGTTCAAGCCTCCAGCCTCTGGCTCCTGGTGAGCTGTGACGCTCTTCGCCTGTCTTTCTTGCTGGTTTTCAGAGCATTGGTTTACCCTGTGACTTCAGTTCTCTGATGGGCCTGAGAAGAGTTGTTGACTTTCAGTTACTCAGCTTTTTCTTTGTTCTTGCTGGGAGGGTGGGAGTGCCGACTTCCAAGCTCTTTCCAGGCCAGAGCGGAAATGGCGTTTTGTTTTTCTCGTGGGTCTCTGCACATTCACTGTCAGGACATAGAAGCATAGTAGGTTTTCACCTGCCGACCTTGTGTCCTTGCTGAGCTCCCACTCACTCTGGGAGTGCGTTTGTCACCTCTGGTTTCCCAGACTCCTGCTGTTCCCTGGAGACACCCGCAGTTCCCATCTGCCTCTTCCCACCGCTGCCTGCCTCCCCGAGCCTGGCTGATACGGTGGGAACAGCCACCCTGGGGCGACAGTGATGCATCCGCCTAGCTGTGCATGAACCCTGCTCCGAGGCACAGAGGGCTTCAGACCCTCAGCCTCCGGAGCAATTGCTAGGGAAAAGCAGAGGAGCAAAACATGGTTTGTGTGAAGGCGTGTGACACACGGTTGGCGATAACGAGCTTCCTTGTGTCGCCTGCTGGCTGCCATTTATCCCAGGCCGCACCGCCAGCGTCCAGCATCCACTGTCTGCAAAGTGGGTCATTTCATCAGTGTGCTGTGTTTAATGACAGTGATCGGATTTTTTAAGAGAATCATGTGCCTCAGGTGTAGCTAGGGTTCTGGGTTTTTTTTTTTTCCTTCAACTTGTATAAGATAATGTCAGAAATAACTGTGGGAGAAACGAGAAAAGCATGCCAGTTCTCCAGAGCAGTGATGGGATGTTGATGGGATGTGAGTGCTCCGGGTGCCCAGCATTTATTTCTTGGGGGATTGATCACAGTTCATTCTCCACCTGGTGGCCTGAGAGCCCGTCACTCTGGGGACACTGAGCGAGTGCCTCACCCACTAGTTGCTAATAGCAACCCCACCCCCAGCTGTGATGACCAAAATGGTCTCCAAAGATTGCCAAGCATCCCCTGGGGAGAAGAGTGTCCCTGGTTGAGGACCCCTGGGATGCTGCTGGCTTAAAAAAATAACTTTCCTACCTGTGTTTTCTCCCTGTTTGTTCCAGAGTCAGAAGTGTAGGGATGAACTGTCCCAGCTCAACCACAGGGTCCTGCAGCTCGGAGAGGAGGCCTCTACCCACCAGACCCAAAGCGAGGAGAGTCCCGTCACCGTCCAGCTGCTAACACACAGACTGGAGGAGGCCGAGCTCCGGGAGGAGCTGCAGGTGAATGGCGGGCAGGGCAGGGAGGGGCAGGCAGCCCGGCCTAAAACAGACCAGGGACAGCCCTGACGTGCCTGCAGGTAATAAAGCAAGGGGCTTCACAAGCAAGCCCTGACAAATGTGTGAACTTCTAGCAGCTTTTGCAAAGCCTGGTACCTCTAGAGAAAGTAGCAGAAAGGAATTAAATCCTGATGATAGGAGCCTAAATTGGGGTGACCTCTCCAGAGGCCATTAGGCAAAACATACATCAAGAGTGGTCAAGAACGTTGGTGTGCTCTGACTTCATGATTCTGCTGTGGGAACTTTACTGAACATTGTGTATGGACTTAGATGAACATATTTTCATTGCTCTGGTGTTTATAATAGCACAACAGAATTGGAATCAGCTTTGAATCATCAACCGTATTGACTAAGTCAGTAAATTATGGTGCCGCCATTAAAAACCACATTTTTGAATAGTGTCTAATGCTCTGGACATTATAAAAGAGAAAGCATGGCCTACGATGTCGTGGTGGCAGCATGTGTGTGTGTGTGGAGGAAGGGCCAGGAGATACAGCATGTCGGGTGTGCTGTGATCACTGCTGACTTAAATTTTGTAATTCTTGCTTTTCTGAAGTTTCTGCATTAAGCACGTATCACGTTGCTAGTGTTCTTCTTATACTTGTGAAACCGATATTTAACAACAGGGTAACCAAATCCAAAAACTTGAACTTGAACTTGACCGTGTGACTCAGGACCGTCAGAGCCTGAGACTGGCACAGTCACAGCTGAGAGAGGCCCTTGAAGAGAGTCGGAACCAGGTGAGTGTGCATGGTGGTCCCAGGCTGAGGGGAGTCAGCCTCGCCTCTGACAGCCTGCACGGGACTAGTCCGGCCAAGGGCTTCATGGGGCTGGCTGAGGCCACACAGCTAGGGGGGCGCCCTCCAGGCCGAGGATTCAGTCAGGCCCCATCCAGGGTCAGGTGGAATGCGAGTGAACCGTGTGAAGGGCTGTGCCTGTTCCCTCACGAGGGCAGGCAGGCATAGCAGCACCTCTGGGTGTGCCCTCTGCAGGTGGAGGAGCCAGGGAACACGGAAGGTGGCCTCCGAGGTCCAGGCCGCGGGCGGAGCAGCCCCCGAGGGGACCAGCTGCTTGCCCTGGTGGAGCCCGGGTGTCACATGCCTGTTCATGTGTGTGGCAGTGCTGCCAATGCCCTGCCCTGCACTTGTCTGATGCCTGCCAGGCTCAGAGATGCAGCAGCGGGGAGGCAGGGAGCTCACGGGCTGGGACACACAGATGTGAGCAGAGTGGGCCCAGGAGGGGTGGTGGGTGCCTGCCAGAGTGAGGTGCTGGGACGCAGGGCTGGTTCTTCCGAGGAGCTCGAGCAGGAGGAGAGGAGGGAGCTGATGGTGTGAGGTGCCCTGAGGGCCTCAGGCCCTGGTGGACTCAGACATGGGGTGCGCTTGGAGAGCCAGGGTCTGCAGGGGGAAGGGGCTGTGAGAGAGGGTCTCTAAGCCTCATGTTTCTGCTCAGCCTGGCACCAGGTTCCCCACCTGGCCCCTGGTCTGACCCCTGGACTTAGCTGTGGACACCTGGTGTGAGAGGTCACTTCTCAGATGGCCCAGGTTGCAGAAGGGTCTGTCTGCATGTGGGACCCCTTCCTGTCCAGGGTCTTAGGAGGGGCTGGCAGACCCCTGTGGGCCCAGCCCCCCACTGTCAGCAGGCACTTTCTCCAAGGTGTCTCTGTGTACTGGGGGCCCCCTTCCCTGTTTGTAGTGCAAAAGGAACCTTGACAAATTGCTGGACTGGTTTGAGCCTTTGAGGTGGAGAAGACAGATCCACCCATGGGCAGCAGGACTGGGCTGCCGGAGGCTTCCATGCCCGCTGGGGTTGGGGGATGCTCAGCACTCGGCCGCTGTCACAGGCAGGAGCAGCTGCTGTGAGGCAGCTGGTGTCACCTTTGGTGAGTTAGATGAGGACCCCCCGAAACACACCTGGATGAAAGTGTGCAGAGAGAAGTAAGGCACTTACAAGGCATCTAGAGACCATCAGGGGTGCAGAGGTGAGGGTGCATCCAGAGCCGTGAGGAGGGAATGGTCCTGAGGTCACAGGGCCAGCAGGGGAGCCAGGCGACAGAGAGGGAGCTTACACGGCCGGCATCCCGGGGTGCTGTGGGCGGGGGCACCTGCACTGCCCTCTGTGGCATCGGGTCCTTGTTGCGTGGCAACCAAGCACCCAGGAAGGGCAGACAAGCATCCAGGCTGCTGAGCACTGCGCCAGGGGTTTCCTTAGCATCACTGCCCCACATTTGGCCGGGCCAGCCTGGATTCAGGGTGGAGAGGTCTGCCATCGTCTGAGGGGCTCATTGCCCCACCCCAGCACCCAGAACACGGAGGCCCTGGCTTCCTGGCTGCAGGGGCCCCACTTCTCTTCTGGGGACATCCTGCCTTCTCACGTGGCGGTCGAGCAGGGCTCTCCGGAGCAGGCCCACTCTCCACCCACACCTTGTTTTACAAGGAGGGCCTCAGGGGCACTCAGCTGGGCCGTGCTGAATACTTCCTGGCCTAGGAGAGTGGACGGTGAGGCCTGTGGTCAGGCTGCAGGGCTAAGCAGAGCATCGGCTGCAGGAGGCAACAAGGCACCCAGGCAGGTGTGCGGGACTCAGACCTGGGCAGGAGTGACTGCATAGTGATCATCCGAAGCTCTAAAGCCACGGGGAGGCAGCTACGTCTGGTGGAGGGTGTGTGAGAACTTTCCTCCCCTCTCTTCATCCCAGGAGCGTGGCAGCTGCTCCGCTGGACCTGTGTGTGTGGTGTGCTTCTGGGGGTCTGTCTGGGGAAACTGCCCAGGGTGGCCCCTCAGACACGCGGTGACACAGGCCAGTGAGGGAGTAGGGCTGTGGCTCACAGTTTCACCCCTGCCTGGCCAGGATGGCCAGTGCCCTCCTCCCCTGCCTGCCCTCAGCAGGGCCCCTGGTGGAGCCGCCACCTCTCCCATCCACGGGGTCTCAGAGGGCAGGTCTGTGTGCTCCAGACGAGGCCGCCGGAGCCCGTGGTGTAAATGGTGTTTAGATGGCCTCCCAGGCACTCCGTTCAGGGAAAGTGGCCAGGCTCTGGGCAGCCTGGTGCCAGCGATCCCGTGGGTTCTGTGCCCAGGAAGCAGGTGGCCGAGTCCGTCCACATCCACACCTCTCCAGATGCTGTGCAACCACCTCCGGGGCCCTGGCCACAGCCCGTCTCAGGAGCATGAGCTCTACATTTAGAGGGAGGCTGCTCTATGCTGCTGGTGTGAGTCCCATTATTGAAGGAATTAAACCCAGCAAAGAACCCAGGGGATAAACAGGACAGAATAACTTGATCCTCCCAGGATCCGGTACGAGGTCACAGGGAGGGCTACAGGCAGGCCTTCCAGGCTCTCAGGGTGCAGAAGCGCCCCTGAATGGACTCTGTGTTAGTCGCTCAGTCCCATCCGATTCTTTGCAACCCCATGGACTTTAGCTTGCCAAGCCCTTTGTCCCTGGTATTCTCCAGGCAAGAATATTCGAGTGGGTTGCCATGCCGTTCTCCAGGGGATCTTCCCAACACAGGGACCAAATCCACGTATCCCGTGTCTCCTGCCTTGCAGGCGGATTCTTTACCGTCTGAACTACCAGGAAATGGAGTGTGGGCATCAGATAAATGGACTCTTTAGAAATCGTGGGCTCTGCTGGACACACCCTTCCCTTGTGGGGTGCCTACCAGGTAGAAATGCAGTTTTCTGTGTCTGGTGGTGACCCTTTAGCTCTGGGCAGTCACCGCACAACTGCTGTGCCTTTTCCCCGGCAGCTGTATGGAGCCACCCAGAGGCTGCAGCTGGCCCAGTCGCAGCACACCCAGCGGGTACAGCAGCTGCGGGAGGAGATGGCACAGCTCGTGCCTGCAGTCCGAGTGGCTGAGCTGCAGCGGCTGCTGGAAGGGGAGCGGTGGGGGGCACGGCGGCCCCAGGAGGAGGCCCAGGTGAGTAGGGACCGGGCTCGGGGGCCAGCTGGGGGTGATGGGGAGGGCGAGTAGGCTTTCTGGTGCCAAGGCGAGGATGGCCTGACAGCCCTCCCACCATGTGGGATGTTTATGGAAGCCACGGGACCCGGCTTCCGCTGGGAGCTGGTGGGCATTGAGCGGCCGACCCTGAGTCCCCCAGCCTGTTTTCTGGGCTCTTTGTGTCTGTAGCTGTGTGTGTCTGTAGCCAGCCACACACATGACCTGCTTTCAGGTCTGAAAGGTGGTGATAGAAGGGCCACAAGAGAGGGATGGGCAGGAATAGCTTTTCAGGAGTGTAGGCAGGTGCAAAGGTCCTGGGGTGGGCTGTGCTTGGCATGTTTCAAAGCAGCAAGGGGTGTGGGGTGCTGGTTGGACAAGAGATCAGCACAGTGACAGCACGGACTTGGGGAGCCCTGCTGTGTGCCAGGCTCACATGCAGAAACAGAGCTGCTGCCTTAAAAGGGCAGCAGAACAGTGGCTCAGAGTGTGCACTGTGGGGGACTGGATCCTGGCTCCACCACCTGAGCCGAGTGGTTTAAGTGAGTGAGTGATTCAACTCTCTGTGCTTCCATTTCTTTCAACCTCTGGTGGCAGTGGTTCCCACCTCAGAGCAGTCTCTCAGGCATCAGTGAGTGAGCACCTCAAAGTGCGAGCCTGGGGAAGCACATTTGGGTCCTCAAAGTTCATGGGTCAGTGGGAGGGTGAGGAGCGGCAGAGGGCTAGGTGCCTTCCTGAGGAAGGAATTTGTGCAAGATTGGAAAGGTGGGTAAAATCTGACATTTGTAAAATACAAAATCTAACAAAGAACAGCCTTATAGCATTATGCAAACACGTTGTGCTGGAGAGACATTTAATCTAGGACAGATTATTGACAAAGGAAATTTAGTCAGAGATCCCCTAGAAAGACTACCATGATTGGGGAAACTCAACTTTGAGTCATTTAGGATTAAAATCCTAGGACAAAGAGTCTCTTATCTGTTCACACTACAGTGAGAAGTGCAGCTTTGTGGCTTGTGAGACATTTCTAACCATCCCTCCCTATAGATGAAAGGTTAGCCAGATACTCAGATTTTGTACACTTCAGCTGATTTCCATTCTAAAGTAAATACGCCTGAGATGATTCTTTTTTTTTTTTTGTTTTTTACAAACGAGGCAATTTATTAACCCAGCATCATTTGTTCTAATGCTTCTTGTTGGCAGCTGCCACCTGTCCAGCGATCCCGTCCAGATCTCTCTGTCCCTGAGGCGTCAGTTTGCGGCCCCCATCTTGGTCCTTTTCCACCATTTTCAGCCAATGTACCGTGTTGATCTCTGCCACTGCTGCTGCTGCTAAGTCGCTTCAGTCGTATCCAACTCTGTGCGACCCCATAAACGACAGGCCACCAGGCTCCCCCGTCCCTGGGATTCTCCAGGCAAGAGTACTGGAGTGGGGTGCCATTGCCTTCTCTGGTGTTGATCTCTAACCTCCTCTTATTCAGGAAGCACGTGAAAAGCAGCTGAAAGCAACAGAAGAGCGGGTGGAGGAGGTGGAAATGATTCTGAAGAACATGGAAGTGCTCCTCCAAGAGAAAGTGGGTGAGCTGAAGGAACAGGTGAGTGACGGACGCCTCCTTTGGGCGTCCGGGTAGCTAATGAGGGAGACAGGACCCCAGAGAACCCTGTGTCCTGCGGAAGTGCTGAGAAGGGGAGAGGAGGGCAGGGAGAGGGGAGAGAGAGGCCTTGCTGTCCTATGAGGTCTGCTTGCTGCTCCAGGAAGTGAAATGTGAGCATCTGTGGAAATGCTTAGTTCCACAGTGACCGAATGTGGTTTACCTGGAGCGCCCTGAGCCGCGTCCCCAGTTCGAGTCACTCCACGCAGGCTGCCTGCTCCAGACCCCCAGTCCCACCTGTGTAGCCCGTGCCCTGCCGGCACCACCGCCCTCCAACCTTTTCCGTCCCTGGGTCCTCACTTTCCTTCCCAATCATCAGACTCCTGGTGACCCCCTACCCCCAGTCACTCTTGGTAAAACCTCAACCCCAAGTAAATCTTGAGGCTCCTACATGCTGGGGGAGGGGGCGGGTAGGGGTTGACTGTCCCAACTGCCGCCTTTCCCCCCTCCCTGTCTGGGGGGCCCTTCCGCTCTGACCCCCAGCCCCTCTCCCCTCCTCTCAGTTGTGACTTGGGCTGTGTCCCCGTAAGACCAGAAGGTCCCAGAGAAATGGCTGTGCGCTCAGCTCGCCCAGCCCCGCTTCTGCCGCCCCCTCTCCGGTCTCCTCAGCACCGCCTTCCGGAGCCCGGTGCTCCCAGCGAGTTCTCTGCTGCCTTGACAGGCCCCCCTTCAGAGCTGTCTGCTCCCAGCCGCCCGGCCACCCAGGGGCCCGTCTGGCTCTTCAGCGCGGCCCTCGGTGCGGAGCAGAGCTCCCATCGCGCACCCCGCGCCCCGTCTTTTGGGTCCTGACAGCTGGGCTCCTCGTCTCCTCTGCCAGCCCCTCAGCAGCAGCAGTCTTCCTTAGATACGTTGAAGCTGCGGCCTGCCTCAGAGTAGACAGCGGCTTCTCCGGTGGCCTCGAGATTCTGCAGGACCTGGCCCCCTCCCCTCGGCCCCTCGCCCAGCCGGCGTGGCGGCCCTGCCTTCCTCACGGGCCTCCTGGCTGTTCCTGCCACCGCGCATGCGCCGGCCTCTGCCCGGGAGGTTTGCGTCAGGCAGCCGCCCGCGCGTCCTCCACGCTTCTTTCAGGTCTCTGTGCACCTCAGGCTCAGCCGTGTGTCCCCCGCCTGGGTTCTCTGTTAACACGCCACCTGACACTGCGCGCTCTGCTGGCTCCTGTTAGAACACGTGCCTGTGGGAGCAGGGCCGTGGCCGGGCAGCACTGGCCCGCCGAGCTGCTCGGTAGCTACTTGAGTGAGTGGCCTCAGCGCGGACTTTCAAAGCCCAAAGCCGGGACCCCTGCGTCTTTGCATCTTGACTAGTGTATCCTGTGTCCCCATCACTGAAGCCCCTGTCGGTGTCGTGTGGGTGGCACCCAGGGTGCCTTGGTGCGTCCCGGCTGGCATGGTGGGCCTGCAGAGCGCACTGAGATAAGGCCATCATTTGGGTACTCTTGACAGTTTCCTCATTGATTTTTGGAGGCCTCCATATTTGGGTCTTGTCTTCATTTCGTGATACATCAATTTGTACAAAGTTGGCTTAAATTTTCTCTACCACATAGTTCGTCAGTTTCCTCTCTCATGCCAGGATAACAAAACCTGTCATTACATCTAACATGTCTCTGATTTGTAAGGTTCCCCAAACTAGTCTGAACGCGTGTGGAGGAATAGGAAGGGAGAGCTGGTGGCGTGGCGTGGCTGCGTTAGACGTGCAGTACACTGTGGCTTTCTCCCCTCTCCAGTTTGAAAAGAACAGCCGATCTGATCTGCTGCTCAAGGAGCTCTATGTGGAAAATGCTCACCTGACAAAAGCGCTTCAAGTCACTGAAGAGAAGCAACGAGGTGCTGAGAAAAAGTCCCGATTCTTGGAAGAAAAAGTTAGAGCTCTCAGCAAACTGCTCAGCAAGATTGCTGCAGCATCCCTCGCTGTGTAGACTGCTTTTCTTCCTGGAGTTCGTTTTGAAAGAACATCTTTAAAGTAAACCACTGTGACGCTGTAACTTATTGTGGCTCACTGGCTGTACACCCCTGGATAGACGAGGATTGTGATTCTGTTTATCTCACAAGCATTTAATGAAGGTCTGTGTGCCAGAGGCTGGGGAAACAGGTTGGAAAAGACTACTTTTTTTTTTTAGTGGTCCTTGGGTAACTTCCAGAGTTACATTCCTAATTTTGCTACTGACAGGCAAAACAGATTATGGGGTTCCCAGCAAGGTAAATGGTAAAATAAAGCAATTTTAATGTTGCACTTCTGACCTTGGCTACAGAGATTCAAATGCAAAGTCAGGGCTCTATAGTTTTACCATTGCACTGTTAGTGCTATGGGTTTAGTCACTGGCATTCTCGTTGGTGGATTGATATAGACACTCCAGAAATGTACTTTCTGTGACTTTCAACTGGCGATAAGGGATAGAGGAAGGAAGCCTTTTTGTCAGGGCCTGTTCCACCACGAGGGAGTCTAGACAGTGCTGGTATTTTAGGGCTGTGGACTCAGGGAGGATGGTATCCATTGTGAATGCAATCTTTTCCTCATTGAAATGTCACCACACTGGAAAGTGTATGATATGTTTAAAAAAAAAAAAGGGAAAAAGTATAGTTTTATATCCAAAATATACATAAAGTATGGTCATTTGGTTTATCAGAATAAACTACTGTAATATGAAGTCACTGTATTTGCAATAAAATCCTTTTCTATTAAAACCGATTAACTTCTAGATATTTTTTAAACTAAAATATTTCAGAGATATAGAACAATAGTTCTATAGGAAGCACTCATATGCACTACATGAACATGCAGGTGTGTTAAGGACGTTGTTACAGCATCCTGGACAGAGGCCCAGTCCCTGTTCTACTGCAGCCAACCTCTCTCCCCGTCCTGGTGGCCTCCGCTCTCCTGAAGCTGCTGCACGCCCCCTCCGCTCCGTCTGTCTGCACATTTACTGTCCGTGCTTGAATGAGAAAAGCCTTAAACCGGGGGAATAGATGGAAAGATCAGATCTGGGGTAGGAGGACTCAACAACATAAAGTGGGCTCTTCTCTCCATGCAACTCTGGTCGCTTAACCTATGACAAAGGAGGCAAGGATGGACAGTGGAGAAAACCCTCTTCAATAAATGGTGCTGGGAAATCTGGACAGCTACAGTAAAAGAATGAAATTAGGACATTCTCTGATACCATACACAAAAATATACTCAAAATGGATCAAAGACCTAAATGGAAACTTTTAGAGGAAAACATAGGCCGAACACACTTTGAGGGAATTCTCTGGCAGTCCAGGGTTAAGACTTGGCACTTTCACTGCTGTGGGCCTGAGTTCAATCCCCGGTCAGGGAACTAGGATCCCACAAGTCTCATGGCACAGCAAAAAAAAAAAAAAAGCACTCTGACATAAACCGCAGAACTATCCTTTTTGATCCATGTCTTTGAATACTGAAAAATAAAAATAAACAAAGGGAACTTAATTATACTTAAAAGCTTTTGCACGCCAAAGGAAACAAAATAAAAAACTAACAGGGAAAATATATTTGCAAAGGCAGCAACTGACAAGGGATTAATCTCCAAAATATACAAATGTAGCTCTATGTCAAAAAAATAAAAATAAAAAACCAAAACCCAATTTAGAAATGGGCAACACAAATAAATAAAAATAAAAAATAGAAATGGGCAGAAGACGTTAGTAGACAGTTCTCCAAAGAAGATAGACAGATTGCCATGAAATGATGGCACGTGAAATGATGGTCAGCATCACTAATTATCAGAGAAATGCATGACAGAACTACGATGAGGTATCACATCACACTGGTCAGAGGGGCCATCATCCAAAAGTCTACTAATAATAAAGGCTGGAGAGGGTGTAGAGAAAAGGAAACCCTCCTACATTATTGGTAATACTGTGAATTGGTACAGCCACTATGGAGAACAGTATAGAAATTCCTTAAAAAGCTGAAAATATACTAGAACTACTGTATGATTCAGAAATCCCACTCTGGGGCATATATCTGGAGAAAACTATAATTCAAAAAGATACACATACTCCAATGTTCGTTCCAAACTCCCTTCCCATCCAAGGTTGCCACATCCCATTGAGCAGAGTGCCCCATGCTACACAGTAGGAAAGACAATTGAGTTTTCAACCTTGGGTCCATCACTTACTGTCTGAGTGACTTTGGTGAGGTTACTTAACCTTTCCGAGGGGAGCAGCTACTCACCCTCTGCTGGAGGAACCAGGGAGATGGGTCCCCTCTGTCCCCTCCCCAGCAGCGCATTCCTTGGCCCTGGTCCACCGGTACTTTGTCTTGTCCAGGCAGACGTGTTTAGGCCTGAGTTGTGCTCCTCTTCAGTCGAGGACCTTCATCATTAGCCTTCCTCCACCCACCACCCTGGGGTCTGGGGCCTGGTGCCCACCTGTCCAGGCCCACTGCCTCCTGCCCTCTCTCCAGAGCAGCTGGACCCCTCCTTCCTCCCCAGCCTTGCCTCGATTATACCTAATGTCCACCCTTACTAGACTAGCACCCCACCTAGTGACAGCGCTTCCCTGCTTCTGCAGAAACAGTGATCATGCACAAATGAACAAGAGTAGTGACCGCTGCCGCGTGTACGCTTAACAAAATGCCCCTTCACTCTACGTGATAGCCTCCAACACCCACAACTTCATAAAGTTGGATGAGACAATTGAGGCTGGGGGTTTAAACTTAATATTTGAGCTGGGATTTGCACATGCATGGCCTGCCTGCCACCAAAATCTGACTCCTTCTGCTGCACCCCTTGGTTTTTCTTTATCACTGTGGGGGTTAGTTTATATTAGTGCCAAATCAGTACTGGGTGAGAGCTATCCCTCTCCCTCCCCAGGCAAACAGTCTAATTTGCAGGCTGAGGTCACAGTAGGAAGGATATAGATACATGGATCCATAGAGAAATGGAGAAAATAAATTGGTTGAAATATCTGAGGCTCATTTAGGGGCAGAGCCAGAGTAATAATTCAAAAGGATTCCAGCATCCCAAGCTTTGTCTTATCCACATACGACTATGATCTCTCTTCTCAAAGCTGAGGGCCCAGACATGGCCCTTGGGTTCTGCCCTGCAACAGATGTGGTTTATTTAAGCATCTGAATGCCAGCATCCCACTTTCCTTTAGACAGCTTTCTTGTGCTCTGACAGCTTCAGAAACTAACCAGGGAGCAGATGTGGACAGAGCAGCCCAAGGACTGCTTGGAGCTGCTGGCTGCACTTACCTCGATCCTGGACAAATAGTTCTTCCATCCCTCAGCCTCATTCACGGGCTGAAAACAGCCCCAGGGCCCATCCGTGTCCCTGATAAAGAATCCTCTCTCTCCACCCCACACACACCCAGGTTCAGACCTGGGCCAATTTCACCACCTTTCAGGTTGGCTGTTGCCTGTCCTGCAGTATCAGAAATGAGAGGCTGACGCTACACTATGAGTTTAGATCAGGATGTGTTCTTGAGCAAATGTGTGTTTCCTGCTTCTTCCCAGCCTCAGCCACCACCTGGGAAGAGAAAAAAGCTCATTGCTCTTTCCTGGGAGCCAGACTGAGGTAGGTTGAACATTCTCCACACCTGGGATACGTTTAATCAGAGCACAGTGGGTCAGCCGCACAGACACAGGGCAGGAGTCCCCTCCCCGCCGGGAAGTGACAACAGCCTATGACTGTATGCATGCCAACCTGCCCCCCTCCCCATCTGTGGGGACAGATCAGGGACTGAGGGTCTTGAGCTCTTTTTCCCTCCAGTGAGGATCCAGCTCGTGGCCTCACCATGTGATGTTTATACCCCGGTAACGTTACTGGCAGCTTTGTCTGAACCTTACCATCTAGCACCTGTGACCTGAAGTGCTGAGAGCTCTCTCTCTTCACCTGTAGGCAAGCCGTTTGATTTCAGCTCCGGTGGCAAAGAGAACAATTCCAGAGTGAGGGAGCAGAATCTAGGCTGTAGCGAGGAGGAGTGAGGCTGGGCAACTCCTTCAGGGTGTTTGGTTGTGGGTTGAGCACCTTTGAGGCTGCAGGTAAAGGGAGCAGCATAGTTGAGGGAGAGGTGTTTTGTGTTTTTTGTTTTGTTTTTTTTTTTAACTGAAGGACAATTGCTTTACAGTATTGTGTTGGTTTCTGCCAAACATCAGCATGAATCAGCCACAGGACAAAGGGCTTTTTTCTTTTTAACGATGGGAGCCATCCTGGTCAAAGCCTCTTGGTCCCTGCTTTTCCTACTATCAGATGCTGTTTTCCCAAGTAGACTAGCTTCCCTGTTAGCTCAGTTGGTAAAGAATCCACCTGCAATGCAGGAGACCCTGGTTTGATTCCTGGGTCAGGAAGATCCACTGGAGAAGAGGTGGCTACCCACTCCAGTATTCTTGGGGTTCCTTGGTGCTCAGCTGGTAAAGAATCTGCCTGTGTTGCGAGAGACCTAGGTTCTATCTCTGGGTTGGGAAGATCCCCTGGAGAAGGGAAAGGCTACCCACTCCAATATTCACGCCTAGAGAATTCCATGGACTGTATAGTCCATGGCATAACAAAGAGTCAGACACGACTGAGTGACTATCACTTTCACTTTTCATGCTTTTCATAAATGGCCTTGAGGAAATTTCCTCAATTGAGGAAATTTCTATTTTATTGAAGTTTTTTTTTTTTTTTTATCATGAATGGGTTTTAAATTTTTTCAAGTGTTTTTTATGCATAGTCTTACTTTTAATTCTTACTTGAATGTTGGTAGAATTGAGCTTTGAAGCCATTTGGTCCTAAGCTTTTAACTTTTGGGATTTTTTTTAAATTAATATTTGAATCTCTTTATTTGTTACTGGAGTGTTGAGTTTTTCTATTTTTTCTTGTTTTAGTCTTGACAGGGTGTATGTTTCTCAGAATTTATCTATTTCTTCTAGGTTTTCCAATTTGTAACTGTTCATCAATAATAACGTCCCCTTATGATTATGCTTCTTTACTTCTGAGGTATCTGTTGTAATGTCACCTTCCTTTCTGTGGTTATTTCAGTTTCCTCTCCTTCTTCCCTTAGGTAAGGGTTTATTGATATTGTTTGCTTCTTTTGAAAAATGCACTTCCAGTTCTTGCACATGCACACTGGGCATTCTGGCACACGGGCAATGTGTTTAGAGGTGTCGCTTAGCAACGATCATTCTGGGATGAAAGATTCCAAACCGTTGAGCTTCCCAGCTGGGAGGTTGTGGCGGGACGGCTCTGGCTTCCCTGTAGTGCTTGTGTTGGGTTTAGGGGACTGTGAAGAGCCGAGGGGGAGGTGAGGTGTGTTTGGAGCCTATAGGCTCTGCGATGAAGAAGATTTTTGGCTTCAGGAGTAAGAAGGGCGAGTCGCCCTTAGACTCCTCCATCAGCCTGAGGAGAGACAGAGGTCATCGTAGAACCAGCTTCCAGCCCGGGTACCACATCCGAGACAGGGACCTCAAAAAGATCCACAAAGCTGCCAGCAAAGGCAATGTAGCCAAAGTGCAGCTGGTTCTGTTGCTCGGAAAGAATGGCCTGAACGACAGGGACAAGAACAACAGGTAAGTGGGGAGGAAGGGCCTGGCAGGGCTCCCTCCTGTGAGTTTCCCCTCCAAGGCTCGCAGACACCTTTGTGGGATCCAGCGCCCCACAGACTTGATAGGCTGCAAAAGCCTTAGCTGGTTTCGGACCCTCTTATAATTCCCCTTACAGAGCACTTTAGTGGTCGTTTTAAAGTGATTTAACTGAATGTCGGTAATCACAGAACTGAAATGAAACATGAAAAGCATCTTTTTTTGTCCTTCTTCCTCCTCCTCTTCCTTTGTTGTTATGCACGTGTTAGCATGATGTACTCGTGAGTAAGAACTCTCAAGTTCTATAGCTCTCAAGAAATCTTCTGGAACCCCCTGGCTCTCACCCTGTTTTTCTCATGTGATTTATGAAAACTCTTCTTCCCATGGATCGTCCATTGTGGATATTGGCAGTGGACAGATTTTTGATGATGTTGGCATTTAATGTACACATTTTTATACCATAATGTTATGTATTACAGAAAACTGCATAGTAAGAAAAATAATCCCCATGACAGGTCAACTTCTGGGTTAAAAATCCTTCAGATACAATGCAATATCCATTTTATATCAGTATACACTTAGGTGTATAGGTTCCTTGCTGAAGGACCTTAGAAGACAGCTTGGAAGTAGGAAGCTGGCTGTGCCTTTGACTAAGAGGACATTTTCTTAGGATCTATGGTTTTTCCATATTTAAACCAAATAAACATCGTGGTTTTAAAGATTTTGGGTTACACATGCTGTCTTTAATTCTGATGAAATTGAAAGTTTTGTATAGTAGACAAAGATTTGCCCTTTTACATATAAAAATTTGATGACATTTTCTATTAGAAAGATAAATTATGTGTAGATGGTGGAGAAATAGCCTGGTAACTATTTAGAGAAAAGTAACTAGATTTTTATCTCACCAAAAAGTTCAGAGGGAGTATAGATCAAAAATTATAAATACACAGGGTGAGAAAAGTACCAGAAGAAAACTGAAATTCCTATCTATACATTTGTGTGTGCTGACAAAGACCATTTTTTCTAGTTCCACTGTTCATTCACCTGAATGTTTTTAGTTGGATGGTGGTTGCTGTACCATGTTGTGTTGGTTTCCTCTGTACAACATCATAAATCAGTTGTAAGAATACACATATCCCACCCCAGAGACCTCTCTAAGAATGGTTTCAAAGGCAACAATTCTGGAGTTTCCTGGGTTTCGGCACCAAAACAAGAAAAGAAAAAAACCCTGAAAGTTCATTTCAATCAGTTCAGCTCAGTCGCTCAGTCATGTCCGACTCTTTGCAACCTCATGAATCGCAGCACGCCAGGCCTCCCTGTCCATCACCAACTCCCAGAGTTCACTCCAACTCTTTCCATCCATCCAGCCATCTCATTCTCTGTCGTCCCCTTCTCCTCCTGCCCCCAATCCCTCCCAGCATCAGAGTCTTTTCCAGTGAGTCAACTCTTCACATGAGGTGGCCGAAGTATTGGAGTTTCTAGCATCATTCCTTCCGAAGAACACCCAGAACTGATCTCATTTAGAATGGACTGGTGGGATCTCCTTGCAGTCCAAGTGACTCTCAAGAATCTTCTCCAACACCACCGTTCAAAAGCATGAATTCTTCAGCACTCAGCTTTCTTCACAGTCCAACTCTCACATCCATACATGACCACAGGCAAGTCCATAGCCTTGACTAGACGGACCTTTGTTGGCAAAGTAATGTCTCTGCTTTTCAGTATGCTATCTAGGTTGGTTATAACTTTTCTTCCAAGGAGTAAGCGTCTTTTAATTTCATGGCTGCAATCACCATCTGCAGTGATTTTGGAGCCCCCCAAAATAAAGTCTGACACTGTTTCCACTGTTTCCCCATCTATTTGCCATGAAGTAATGGGACCAGATGCCATGATCTTAGTTTTCTGAATGTTGAGCTTTAAGTCAACTTTTTTACTCTCCTCTTTCACTTTCATCAAGAGGCTCTTTAGTTCCTCTTCACTCTCTGCCATAAGGGTGGTGTCATCTGCATATCTGAGGTTATTGATATTTCTCCCAGCAATCTTGATTCCAGCTTGTGCTTCTTCCAGCCAGCGTTTCTCATGATGTACTCTGCCTATAAGTTAAATAAGCAGGGTGACAATATACAGCCTTGACATACTCTTTTTCCTATTTGGAACCAGTCAGTTGTTCCATGTCCAGTTCTAACTGTTGCTTCCTGACCTGCATATAGGTTTCTCAAGAGGCAGGTCAGGTGGTCTGGTATTCCCATTTCTTTCAGAATTTTTCTCAGTTTATTGTGATCCACACAATCAAAGGCTTTGGTATAATCAACAAAGCAGAAGTAGATGTTTTTCTGGAACTCTCTTGATTGTTCGATGATCCAGCGGATGTTGGCAATTTGATCTCTGGTTCCTTTGCCTTTTCTAAAACCAGCTTGAACATCTGGAAGTTCATGGTTGACATATTGCTGAAGCCTAGTGTGGAGAATTTTGAGCATTGCTTTACTAGCGTGTGAGATGAGTGCAATTGTGTGGGAGTTTGAGCATTCTTTGGCATTGCCTTTCTTTGGGGTTGAAATGAAAACTGACCTTTTCCAGTCCTGTGGTCACTGCTGAGTTTTCCAAATTCGCTGGCATATTGAGTGCAGCACTTTCACAGCATCATCTTCCAGGATTTGAAATAGCTCAAGTGGAATTCCATCACTTCCACTAGCTTTGTTCGTAGTGATCCTTTCTAAGGCCCACTTGACTTCACATTCCAGGATATCTGGCTCTAGGTGAGTGATCCCACAATCGTGATTATCTTGGTCATGAAGATCTTTTTTTGCACAGTTCTTCTGTATATTCTTGCCACCTGTTCTTAATATCTTTTGCTTCTGTTAGGTCCATACCATTTCTGTCCTTTATCGAGCCCATCTTTGCAGGAAATGTTCCCTTGGTATCTCTAATTTTCTTGAAGGATCTCTAGTCTTTCCCATTCTGTTGTTTGCCTCTATTTCTTTGCATTGATCCCTGAGGAAGGCTTTCTTATCTCTCCTTGCTATTTTTTGGAACTCTGCTTTCAGATGCTTATATCTTTCCTTTTCTCCTTTGCTTTTCATTTCTCTTCTTTTCACAGCTATTTCTAAGGCCTCCTCAGACAGCCATTTTGCTTTTTTGCAGTTCTTTTCCATGGGGATGGTCTTGATCCCTGACTCCTGTACAATGTCACGAACCTCAGTCCATAGTTCATCAGGCACTCTATCTATCAGATCTAGTCCCTTAAATCTATTTCTCACTTCCACTGTATAATCATAAGGGATTTGATTTAGGTCAGACCTAAATGGTCTAGTGGTTTTCCCTACTTTCTTCAATTTAAATCTGAATTTGGCAATAAGGAGTTCATGAGCTGAGCCACAGTCAGCTCCCAGTCTTGTTTTTGGTGACTGTATAGAGCTGCTCCATCTTTGGCTGCAAAGAATATAATCAATCTGATTCCGGTGTTGACCATCTGGTGACGTCCATTTGTAGAGTCTTCTCTTGTGTTGTTGGAAGAAGGTGTTTGCTATGACCAGTGCGTTCTCTTGGCAAAACTCTATTAGTCTTTGCCCTGCTTCATTCCATATTCCATAGGGATGTGGCACAGATAAAAATAATTTGGCACTTTCAATTTGTTTTAGCATTTTTTGTGAGGATTGGTATCCTGTGACAACTTTCAGCCTTTTCAGAAGTCAAGGGAATCTTGGGAATTTCCTGGAAGTCTAGTGGTTAAGACTCACTGCTCTGGGCTCAGGGTTCGATCTGTGGTGAGGGAACTAAAATCCTGCAAGCTACAAAGATTTATTGTACAACATGGGGAATATAGCTAATATTTTATAGTCACTTTAAATGCAGTATAACCTTTAACAATTGTGGATCACTGTGTCGTACACCTGTGTTATATAATAATATATATTATACATCATCTCTAAAGCAGACTTAGATGAAAACACCTCATGGGAATTAGACCAACAGGAAAAAAGAGAAATGGACAAACAAAAATTCTACAATTTGTAAAGTCTGTGAATTATAAATTATATTCCAATGTCAGAGACGTTAAAATGTGAGAAAATGAGCATATTAGAATCACCGAAGTACAATGTTGTCTCTAATACTCAAAATATATCTGCAAAGGAGGTGTCATATCCTTTGACTTTATTGAGATGTTGTCCTTGTAAACTAGTAGTACTAGCAATAAATATGATAATATGACCTAACAGTTACTGAGCTGTTATCTGCCAGAAATGGTTCTGCACCCTTTGCATGGCTCTCATGTAAGCATCACAGTGCTGCCCTGTGAGATAACTACTACTCCCTCTCCATTCTGTTGATGAGGAAATTGAGGCACAGAGAGGCTGAGCAACGGCTAATGAGTGACAGAGTGAAAGTCAAATACAAACCCAAGTTGAGCTGAATCTCTAGGTCATGCTCGTTCTACTCAAGTAGATGGTTCTTTCATTACTGTGGTAAGAAGAGCTAAAGCGAATATAGACTGTTCTTTCTCCAGAAGAAAACAAAACATTTGTTTTAGAGTGATAGGAATAGCATGCTATTGAATGTTTTCAATCACAGGAACGATTGTTTGCTTTGAAACAGTAACACTAGGGTTTCCTAAAAACTGCTCTTGCTTTCATAGGACTGCGCTCCACTTGGCCTGTGCCAATGGCCATTCAGCGGTGGTCACTCTCCTCCTGGAGAGAAAATGCCTGCTTAACCTCTGTGACAATGAAAAGAGGACAGCGCTGATGAAGGTATGGAGCAGCGAACCGTGTCCACATGAGATGGGTGTGATTTCCTGAGACTAAAAGTGAATTTATCTCATTGAAATATAGCAAACTGGTGAAGCTTGTGGCCTGTTTACTTTGTTTTTTTTTTTTTTTTCTAATTTTATTTTATTTTTAAACTTTACATAATTGTATTAGTTTTGCCAAATATCAAAATGAATCCGCCACAGGTATACATGAATTCCTAGAATTTACACTCTGTTTCTTGGCACAACACTAACAGGCCGTAGAATGCCAAGAGGAGGAGTGTGCGACTCTTCTGCTGGAGCATGGTGCTGACCCAAATGTCATGGACGTCTGTGGCAACACCGCTGTCCACTACGCTGTCTTTTCCCAGAATTTATCACTCGCAGCAAAGCTGCTTTCCTATGACGCCGATATAGAAGCCAGGAACAAGGTATCAGTCACCTAACTTTATTTACCAAATGTTTGTGAAGCATTTTTTTTAATCTACAAGTGTTTTATTTACAACAGTATGTAAATAGGTAAACCAAATTGTTGAGGTCCTTTAATGGACCGGAACCTGGCCGTCTGGAGGCGACGATAAGAAAGTGAGAGAAAGAAAGAGGCCAATACTCCCTGGTTTACGTAGAAAACCAATAAAGTCCTTGAGACAGGACTTGCGTCTCTCACGAAGGCACCGGGCGCCCTCTCGAGAGTCTTAGAAGCCCGGGCAGGAGAGTGAGCAAGACGGGTCTCTGCGCTCCAAGGAATCAGCCGGGGAGAGAGAGAGAGAGAGAAAGACAGACACGGGGACCCAAGCTCTGATGGAGCAAAGGTGCTTTAATGATTTTTCTGTGAGTATATATAGGCTGTAGTACAAGAAGTTTCTTTCGTCAATGATAAAGATCAGAAAACCAAAGGTACAGTAGCCGTTACCAAGGGAACGAGGGATGATGATGGTCACAAGCTCAGGAGACAATCCGTATCTCAAGAAAGGGGATCGAGACTAACCAGTTTTGTCGTAAAGAGATGTTTACTAAAGGAGATTCAAGCCTGTCTCACACAATGACCCCAGTTCCTGGGAGCAGCGTGCTGTTCCGCTTAAAAAGAAACAAAGGACTTGTGAGAAACAGCACGTAGGAATCCTCCTGTTAAACATTCCCTGACTTGAATAGTGTCCATGAGGCCCTGTAACATGGAAAAACAATTCCAAACCCGAGTCAGGGGGCGGGGGTGAAAAAGTCGGTGCCCCCAGAGAGGGCAGAGCTCTGTCTGCCAGCCACCCTTCTACCCTAGAAGGAAGGCTTTCCCATTAGAACATGCGTGGGAGTGGGTGGTGGGCTCTGAGCCCACAGGAAGTGAAGGCCTGAGGGGAGTGAAGTGATATGGGCACTGGCTGTTTACAGGGGCTCAGGAATGTGGGCTGCTGGGGGTGGGCAGAGGAGGAAGGAGACCCAGTGCCCAGCAGGGGGAGCTGGGTGAGTGCAAGTGGGCCCGGGAGGCAGCAGACCTGGAGCGCTGAGCCCTCCAGGACCCCGGGTTCTGAGATCCAGCCAGGCGGGTCAGGTCATGTTTGACACCCAGCAAGGGCGTTCTCTTGTGCTGGTGACCACTTGGTTCACCAGGTACCCCTCGGGGTCTTCCACGCTCAGCCCCCGGGAGCTGCTCGGCGGGGTGGCAGCTGTGCCTGGGGAGCTGCCCCTCCTGCTCTTTCTTCAGGAAGCATGTGAAGTCCGGCCTCTTCAGCACCGCCAGGAACTCCCTCCACTCTCACAGGTGGGCTCAGTTTTCCGTGTTTGGAAGCTCCAGCCTTCCCTGAGTGAAAGTATTTTGAAGAAACCAAACTGTCTAAGATTTCACTTTAATCATGATATTTCTCAAGCATTAGAGAGTAAAGCATTCCTTTATGTGTTTATGGCTGGTATTGGTGATAACACTGCACTTGTTAAAGGTAAAACATTTTCTAAATATTTTCCCCCACTTAAGGTTTTTTTTTTTTTTTTAAATCAGTCTAAAATAACACAGTGAAGCAAAATTTGCCTCAGTAGACTTTGTCTTAAAATTCAAACATAACGAAAGCATTTTACAACATAATAGAAATCTTGCTGCTGTTCACAAATTCCCATTTTATGAAAAATGGTTTATATAAACACAGTTTCTCATTGCCCAAGTCTTAAGAGGGTAAAAGGAAAGGAAAAGGAGCAAGCAAGTGAAAAGTTGCAAGTCAAGCTGGAATTTTGGCAGTTGGGAAATGCCAAGAAGAGGATTCATTTATTTATTTATTTATTTTTATTTTTATTTTTTTGAAGACAATCTGCCTTCCTTCTTCTTCTTTCTCCCTGGACTCACTTCAAAGGTCTGGGGAAGGAGGAGGGGAGAGTCCCATACCTATTGCAAACCCCACAATTTCAGCCTACACTAAATAGAATCAAATTACTCTATAACAGTAATAGAGTTAGATCAAGACGTATCAATAGGGGAAAAAAAACATGTACGCAGAAGGGAGACTTTTTTACAGCTACCTTTTAAAAATCTTGTTTACATCCTAATAAATTGAAATTATTTGGGGAACCTGTTTCTTTGTAGTTTGTACTGAAACATTTTCAAGTTACTTTCTACATTTCCACAAATCAGTCTAGTGTTAGTTTGTATCCATTTCAGAGGTTGACACTTTTAATCTAATCTGTGGATCCATAGATTACCTCACAACTTGGATCCTAGTGTTCCCTATAGACTGATTTTAATGAGTGTTCTTTCTTTCTTTTTTTTTTTTTTTTAGGTGAAATTCATTGTTTTGGGATGAAATGTCCTATAGATATCAATTAGGTCTAATTGGTCTATTGTATTGTTTAAAGTTTGTGTTTCCTTGTTAATTTTCTGTTTAGTTGATCTATCCATAGGTATGAGTGGGGTATTAAAGTCTCCCACTGTTATTGTGTTATTGTTCATTTCTCCTTTCATACTTGTTAGCATTTGCCTTACATATTGTGGTGCTCCCGTGTTGGGTATGCACCCATTTATATTTATAATTTTTTTATAAATTTATAAACAAATAAATTTATTTATTTGTAATTTATTTATAATTTATTTTTTATTATATTTTATTTTCTATATAATATTTATATATTTTTTATTTATATTTATTTATATTTATATTTTATTAATATTTATTAATTAATATTAATATATATTATATTTATATTTTATTTATATATATAAATATTTATATATTTTATTAATTATAATTTATTTATAATTTATAAATTTATAAATAAATAAATAAATTTATAATTTATTTATAAATTTAAAATTTTATAAATTTATAATATTTATAATTGTTATGTCTTCTTCTTGGATTGATCCTTTGATCGTTATGTAGTGACCTTCTTTGTCTCTTTTCACAGCCTTTGTTTTAAAGTCTATTTTGTCTGATGTGAGTATTGCTACTCCTGCTTTCTTTTGGTCCCTGTTTGCATGGAAAATCTTTTTCCAGCCCTTCACTTTCAGTCTGTATGTGTCCCCTGTTTTGAGGTGGGTCTCTTGTAGACAGCATATGTAGGGGTCTTGTTTTTGTATCCATTCAGCCAGTCTTTGTCTTTGGGTTGGGGCATTCAACCCATTTATGTTTAAGGTAATTATTGATACGTATGATCCCATTGCCATTTACTTTATTGTTTGGGTTCGAATTTATACACCGTTTTTGTGTTTCCTGTCTAGAGAATATCCTTTAGTATTTGTTGGAGAGCTGGTTTGGTGGTGCTGAATTCTCTCAGCTTTTGCTTGTCTGTAAAGCTTTTGATTTCTCCTTCATATTTGAATGAGATCCTTGCTGGGTACAATAATCTGGGCTGTAGGTTATTTTCTTTCATCGCTTTAAGTATGTCTTGCCATTCCCTCCTGGCTTGGAGAGTTTCTTTTTTTTTTTTTTGTATTTGATAAATTTAACGCCTTTTATTGCCATACCTCATTTTACTGTGCTTTGCTTTAGTGAACTTTATAGATACATGTTTTTTTTTTTTTTTTCCCCTTGTTAATTTTCTGTTTAGTTGATCTATCCATAAGTGTGAGTGGGGTATTAAAGTCTCCCACCATTATTGTGTTATTGTTAATTTCTCCTTTCATACTTGTTAGGATTTGTCTTACATACTGCGGTGCTCCCATGTTGGGTGGATATATATTTATAATTGTTATATCTTCTTCTTGGATTGATCCTTTGATCATTATGTAGTGACCTTCTTTGTCTCTTTTCACAGCCTTTGTTTTAAAGTCTAATTTATCTGATACGAGTATTGTGACTCCTGCTTTCTTTTGGTCCCAATTTGCATGGAAAAATTTTTTCCAGCCCTTCACTTTCAGTCTGTATGTGTCCCCTGTTTTGAGGTGGGTCTCTTGTAGACAACATATGTAGGGGTCTTGTTTTTGTATCCATTCAGCCAGTCTTTGTCTTTTGGTTGGGGCATTCAACCCATTTACGTTTAAGGTAATTACTAATAAGTATGATCCCGTTGCCATTTACTTTATTGTTTTGGGTTCGAGTTTATACACCATTTTTGTGTTTCCTGTCTAGAGAATATCCTTTAGTATTTGTTGGAGAGCTGGTTTGGTGGTGCAGAATTCTCTCAGCTTTTGCTTGTCTGAAAAGCTTTTGATTTCTCCTTCATACTTGAATGAGATCCTTGCTGGGTACAATAATCTGGGCTGTAGGTTATTTTCTTTCATCATTTTAAGTATGTCTTGCCATTCCCTCCTGGCTTGAAGAGTTTCTATTGAAAGATCAGCTGTTATCCGTATGGGAATTCCCTTGTGTGTTATTTGTTGTTTTTCCCTTGCTGCTTTTAATATTTGTTCTTTGTGTTTGATCTTTGTTAATTTGATTAATATGTGTCTTGGGGTGTTTCTCCTTGGGTTTATCCTGTTTGGGACTCTCTGGGTTTCTTGGACTTGGGTGATTATTTCCTTCCCCATTTTAGGGAAGTTTTCCACTATTATCTCCTCAAGTATTTTCTCATGGTCTTTCTTTTTGTCTTCTTCTTCTGGAACCCCTATGATTCGAATGTTGTAGCGTTTAATATTGTCCTGGAGGTCTCTGAGATTGTCCTCATTTCTTTTAATTCGTTTTTCTTTAATCCTCTCTGATTCATTTATTTCTACCATTCTATCTTCTAATTCACTAATCCTATCTTCTGCCTCTGTTATTCTACTGTTTGTTGCCTCCAGAGTGTTTTTAATTTCATTTATTGCATTATTCATTATATATTGACTCTTTTTTATTTCTTCTAGGTCCTTGTTAAACCTTTCTTGCATCTTCTCAATCCTTGTCTCCAGGCTATTTATCTGTGATTCCATTTTAATTTCAAGATTTTGGATCAATTTCACTATCATTATTTGGAATTCTTTATCAGGTAGATTCCCTATCTCTTCCTCTTTTGTTTGGTTTGGTGGGCATTTATTCTGTTCCTTTATCTGCTGGGTATTCCTCTGTCTCTTCATCTTGTTTAAATTGCTGAGTTTGGGGTGTCCTTTCTGTATTCTGGCAGTTTGTGGAGTTCTCTTTATTGTGGCATTTCCTCGCTGTGTGTGGGTATGTAGAGGTGGCTTGTCAAGGTTTCCTGGTTAGGGAAGCTTGTGTCGGTGTTCTGGTGGGTGGAGCTGTATTTCTTCTCTTTGTTCAGTCGCGCTATGGGGAGGGAGGGAGGGATGCTGCAAACAAATGACACTGGCGTGCGCTCGCAGTACCTCAGCCACACTGGGTCTGCCCCCGCTCACGGCGTGTGTAGCCTCCCTGCCCACACTGCTCAGGCTCTAGGTTGTTCCGCCGGGAGCAATCCGAGGCTGGCCCTGGGTTGCATGCACCTCCCAGGTCCAAGCCGCTCAGGTTCAGGCACTCAGGTAGTCCTCAGAGGCGCAGACTCAGTTGGGGCTGCGTTTTGTGCTCTTCCCAGGTCCGAGCAGCTCAGGTGATGAGGTGTTCGGCGAGCGCCAATGCTGCGACTTATCGCCTCCCCGCAACTTGGTTATCTGGGTGTAAAACCGGCGCACCTTCTCAGGCAGATGTTGACCGTCCAGACCCCCAATAAGTTTTAGTTAGCAAAGAAGCCAGTTTTATAGATAATGTCTCTCTGGGGCTGTGATTGCCCCCTTCCGGCTCTGGCTGCCTGTCACCGGAGGGGGAAGGTTTGCAGCCGGCTACCTCTGTTTAGTCCTTTGTTCCGTGCGCGGGTTGGCGGTGTCTTAGGTTAGGGATGGCTTTTCGCGTGGTAGATATCCCACAGTCTGGTTTGCTAGCCCAAATTATTTCGCTCAGATAGTGCTCAGGGTATTCAGGCCAGATTCTTACTCTGAGCGATGCAGCCCGCGCCGCGCCTCCCTGCCCAGCCCCCGCTTGCTAATGGCGCGTGCAGGCGTCTGCGCTGCTTCTCCGCTGGAGGAGTTACCGTAGGGCTCGCAATCTGCGAGTTTTAATTGTTTATTTATTTTTTCTCCCTGTTATGTTGTCCTCTGTGCTTCCAAAGCTCGGCACGGATTCGGCAGTGAGAAGGTTTCCTGGTGTTTGGAAACTTCTCTTTTAAGACTCCCTTCCCGGACGGAACTCCGTCCCTCCCTCTTTTGTCTCTTTTATTGTCTTTAATAATTTTTCCTACCTCCTTTCGAGGAGTTGGGTTGCTTTTCTGGGTGCCTGATGTCCTCTGCCGGCCTTCAGAAGTTGTTTTGTGGAATTTACTCGACGTTTAAATGCTCTTTTGATGAATTTGTGGGGGAGAAAGTGTTTTCCCCGTCCTACTCCTCCGCCATCTTGGCGCCTTCCCTCTCATTTATTTTAATATTTATTTATTTGGCTGAGCTGGGCTTAGTTTCAGCATGTAGGATCTAGTTTCCTGACCAGGGGTCGAACCCAGGCCTTTACCGGGAGCACTGAGACCCAGCCCCGGGACCACCACGGAAGTCCCGAGATTTTGGTTTGTGCTTTTCATTCCCTTCAGTTTATAGATTTCTTATATGCTTTTCAGTTTTCAGGGATAATAGTTGTTATTTTGAAAAAGAGTGTGAGTGAATTGTAAACTTGCCTAGGTGCCAGTTTAAAGAAGACTCTGAGCAAAACACTGACAGTGAACAGGTGGTGATGAAGTGGGAATTAAGAGAGAAGAACAAATAACTACCTGATATTATCCTATTCTGGCAGAACCATCCACTTAGATAAGAGTCTAGACTCTGCTCTCCCATCTAGAATGTCTTGATGGGAAGGAAGTAAGGGGTTTATAAATAATGAGATCAGGTTTCCTTTTGGGTTAACTAGTCCCTGTTCTACCACTGTTTACCCAGGAAAATTTTAAAAATTGCAGTTTTGATGACTCTTGCCTCTTACACTTTTCTTTTTTATTCAAACATTCACATAAGAGAAGGAATTGGCCGCGTGAGTAAGAGATGAGACTGGAGTGGTTGCTGCACTAATTCTCAGCTATATTCTGCTGGTGAACCACAATTATTTGGGAAAACTTCTTTTAAAAATGTATAAGTCTAGGCTGTTCGCTGTAGATTTTGACTGAGTAAATTGAGGAACACTTGGACATGTGTATTTAGAATTATTCCCTTGAGATTCTGATCCAGTCCTTGATGAATAACTATGGAATGAATACATGTAATTTCTAAATGCCCCCTTCACAAAAGAAAGTAGTCTCTAGAAGGGCTGGAGTTTGATCAATGCTAGCTGCTTCCATCAGCTCCCTCCTTTCCAACACTATTAGCCTGACTTTTTCTCTGCCCCACGTTTGAGACATTAAAAGGAGTATCTTTGGCGATATCTATGGGCTTGAACGACAACTCCTTTTCCTTCCAACCACTCATCATTTGGTGACCCTCCGAGAGTCTTTAGCGATTTGCTCATGGCGAAGTCACTTCGTCTGTAGAGTCTGACCCTTTAAGGAGTTTGCACCTTCACTTAGCATCCAGGTCATTAGGTCAACAGATGTTTGTTACCAACAGGGTTTTCCTGATTGCAGTAATAGTAACTCCTGAGCCTTTTTGGTATCATCTGCAGGACAGACTCTTGCAGTGTGTCTGTTAGAATTGCTGATCCCTGGCATAAGCAGATGAGAGCTCTAAAACCCGTGAAGTTAGTAACAGTACAGAGGGGAATTGTTTTAAACATTTATTTTCAGCAGGCTTGGAAACTCATTATCCATTTGATTAACAGTCTAGAAATTCTAGAGATAGATTGTAGTTTCAACAGGCAGTGGAAACATTCTTGACTGTGAATTATGAGTCTTTTTAAAGTAATTTATGTTTACTTGAATTATGAGTCTTAATAGCCATATTTATTACATATGGGGACCCACTTTTTGTGAAACATATGATACTAAAGAAAGGAAAGGTTTCACATACAAATATTTGCTTTATACCCACCTGTTTAGAAACAGCAAACATAAAACCAAAAGTGGGCCATAAACCAAACATGGCCCTTGGATATGTTTAGTTACCTCCACACACTGAGTCAACATTTCAAATTTAGGAGGCTCATGCAGAAGTTCAGGCTTCTCCAAGGACCAAATCTGGACTCCCTTGAGCCCATCCTACTGTTTGGTCTGTGTGCAGAGGCCACCCCTTCTGTATGGGATACGTGTTTTCGGGGTTACCAGTCTCACCTGGCTTTTTCACTTATTCAGGTCATCAGCTTTCTGTCCATAAGCATTTCAGTTTCCAATTTTTGATTGATAGTTTATTTTGATAAATATTTGAAGGTTTTTAAAGACAGTCTAATTAATCTATAATTGATTTCATATTTTTAAAAATCTCTTAAGAATGGGATTGAATTTTTCAAATTAGAATTTTTAAGTTGGTTGTGGCAGTTTCGCACTGAATAACTCTCACAAACACACAAGATTATAAGAGACAGCACAGGGAGAGCTGGTGGAAGAGCAACTCCCGAGAAAATGTTGAGCATGTATTTATTGGTAATTTTATGTTGCAGTAAAGCAAGACAGACACCAGAACTCTAGGATTTTGGAAGCTTCTTCCTGGTGGTCTGGAGGTAATCACATGAGAGTCATTAAGAAGGGTCTTTGAAGATAAGGTGGGAGGGCGCTCATTCTGCATGCAGTTAACATCTAGTGAATGCTGACCTCTCTCAGCCAGAATGTCTAACTTAAGGAAGGGCGGTGGAAAGAGCAAGCAAGGAAGAAAGAATGAGTAAGATTAAATT